>NC_138133.1:41640045-47382545 GCF_964188305.1 Podarcis bocagei | reverse complement strand
TTTTGCTCAGCAGCCTTCATACTACTGGCCTGTCTCCACTCACTGCAGGAGATGATGTCGGACCAAACCAGTAGTGCTGAGCTTTAAAAGGTTCTTAATGTACACAAAATCTATCTTAATTCTGACTAAAATGTGTTTTGTCCTTTACTAGCAACTTCTTCCTACACCTGTCCTCTGTGCTGCAGTATCCTAACAAGTTTAACTGTCATCATGTAAACAAAAATGTTATCAGTTATTTCATTCATAACCCACCTGGATGGTTTAGACAGTGGTTTAGGCCATAGTTCGAGGCTTCATAAACAATGAATTATGAAGCCAGGGTTATTTTCATGTTTGTTTGTTTTTTTTATAAAATTTTTTTATTGCGTTTCTTTCCATAGGTTAACAGATTAATTTACATAGCAACATACAAGAAACATTTTTTTTTATATATATAAGAAGAAAGATAGAAAAAAGAAGACAAAAGTTAAATATCATCAAATTCACTTTCTTTTAGACCTCCTCACATCCTCTCAACATTGCTTTCATTATTCTAACCAGTTCAGCAATTTATTATCTTGTTTCACATCTTATTGTACCTTTGAGTTTATTATGTTACCAATTTCGAAAGTTTGTAATTTGTTTTCAAGACTTTTAATAAACATAATATTTTGTTTCTAATTTGTCTCGTTTTTTCATCATTACTTACTTTATCATTTACTTAGATAAATTGCAGAAGCGTGACGTTTCTTAATCGTGCACAATCTTAACATTCAAACAACTTATAGTATTTTTGCAAATAGTCCTTAAATTTTTTCCAGTCTTCCTCCATTGTTTCTTCGCTCAGATCTCGGATTCTGCCAGTCATTTCTGCCAACTCCATGTAGTCCATCAGCTGCGTCTGCCAGTCCTCCAGTGTGGGTAAATCTGGTGTCTTCCAGAACTTTGCAATAAGAATCCTTGCTGCTGTGGTTGCATACATAAACAAGGTTCTATCCTTCTTTGGCACCTTCCGGTCCACCATGCCCAGAAGAAAGGCCTCTGGTTTCTTAGAAAAGGTATATTTGAATACCTTTTTCAGCTCATTATGTATCATTTCCCAAAAGGCCTTTACTTTCGGGCAGGTCCACCAGAGGTGAAAGAATGTCCCTTCTGCCTCCTTACATTTCCAACACTTATTATCAGAAAGATGATATATTTTAGCCAACTTGACTGGGGTCATGTACCACCGGTATACCATTTTCATAATGTTCTCTTTCAAGGCACTACATGCCGTGAATTTCATACCGGTGTTCCATAACCTTTCCCAGTCCTCAGACATAATGTTGTGTCCTACATCCTGTGCCCATTTTATCATAGCAGATTTAACTGTCTCATCCTGTGTGTTCCATTTGAGCAGCAAGTCATACATCCTCGAAAGTACCTTAGTCTTTGGTTCTAGTAACTCCGTCTCCAGTTTCGATTTCTCCAACTGAAAACCCACTTTTTTATCCATTTTAAATACCTCCTGAATTTGAGCATAATGTAACCAATCTCGCACCTTACTTTTTAGTTTGTCCTGGCTTTGGAGCTTCCAATTATCTCCAACTCTTTCAATCAATTCCCAATATTTTGGCCAGTATTTTCATGTTTGTTAACTGATGGTAAGCCAGAGAGCCCTAGTTCAGAGATAACGGAACTCTGGCTTAACACACACCAAAGTCAGAGTGCAACCTGTTTGGGATTAGAAGACACAAGGGGAGTAGCATTCTACACCAGTGCTTTCAGGCTGTTTCGGCCTCAGTCGTCTGAACTGAGTTAGGCTCTTAAAGAGACAGAGTTTGAATAATCTTTTACACTATCTGTGGCTCTAATGCATTTCCCCCGAACTGCTGTCTCATTGTGGATTGCTTTTGGCTTGTGGAAATGATGTGTGCCTTTTAAGTAACGACATTCCTGTTACACCAGGCATGGCCAAACTTGGCCCTTCAGATGTTTTGGGACTACAATTCCCATCATCCCTGACCACCGGTCCTGTTAGCTAGGGATGATGGGAGTTGTAGTCCCCAAACATCTGGAGGGCCAAGTTGGGCCATGTCTGTGTTACACGGTCAAGCCTAGGGAATGGTCTAAAGGCATATGCCAGAACAAACTTCCTGAAGTTAAGCAGGCCTGGGTGAGAGGTACCTGAGAATCTCCTTTACATGCTACTCTGGGATCCCTGGAGGAAAGGTGGAATATAGTAAGTAAACAGAGTATTCCCAAGGTCTGATTAGCAAGCTCAGCTAAACTAAGGTTTGGCTTAGCGGGTCATCTCAGCCTGGGATGATTAAGATCTCCTTAACCAGTCTGTTGCCACAAACAAACCTTGGTTATACATTGTGGTTAAGGAGGAGAGAGCTCAACTGCAATCTTGCACTTGGATGGCCCACTAAGCCAAACCTCTTTGTTGCTGCCTTGCTGCGATAGGCTAAAAGGACCAGGAGGAGCAAAGCTGCTATGATCTGCTTCCCAGGACCAAGCATGTTTGTGCAATCAAGCTAAGTCTTGGGTTACCTGTGAACCGTCTTGGGTTACCTGTGAATCTGGCTGGTAAGAGTTCTCTTTAGAAAGTGGGAGGGAAGCCCTGGAATATGTCATACTGGACAAGGATTCACAGTGGATTTAGTTTGAGGTTGAGTCAAGCTTGTTACCTGGAAAACTATGGGGGAATGTTCTTAAAAAACATTTTAGTGACATTTAATACATTTACAAATTAGCCTAAGATGAATGCTGGAGATGTCAGTTGTGTCATGCTGGCTTTTATCATACCTTTCTTATGTAGTATGCAAATTTATTGAAAGAGAGTCTTTCTTTACAGCACAACCCTGTGCATGTTTACTTGGAAGTAAATCCTGTGTTCAATGGGCCCAATTCCATAGTAAGTGTGTATATTATTCCATCCTGAATAGGATGGAATAGAAATATTTTTATTATGCTACCTGGAAAGGGTGGTTTTTATTATGCTACCTGGAAAGGGTGGTTGAAATCTATGCTATTCAGCTGGTAGCAGGTTTCCAGTTCTGAATGTTATGCTTGTCATGTTTCCATCCCTCTGAAGGTTGGATTCCACTTTTCCTTCTTTTTGACCAAAAAGTGCATCTTGGTCAGTAGACGTAATACAGCCCAGGACTATTGCAGCACTGTTCTCAAGCCAACTTTATCCATTGATTTTTATGAACTACTGTTAAAAACAATTTTTGATCATTTGCCCTAAATTACTTCTTCAATACTAGAAGAAGAAAAAAACCTCACCAAAAACTCCATAACTACAACCTTTTATATATAGCTGACCTTTCCTGTCAGCAGTTTTGCCAGCCAGAACCACCCACCTTCTCTCCTTAAGCAATTCTTTTATTTTGTACACATTGTATTGTAGTTGGAAAAAATCTACCTTTGTCTCAAAATATAGGATGTTAACTTAGTTACCTGAAAGTCTGTCTTCTGTAAGTCTTTCCGGATAACCTGGTACTTGTTGCATAAAAGCCATACCCTGCCCCAAAGAAATAAGAGCCCTTTGGCTGCAATACTGCTCTCTTAGTTAATTGTGCATGCGACACATTGAAGCCAATGAGACTTGCTTGAATGTAACTAATGGCAGGCTCTTCCTTTACATGCAGATTTTACACAGCTTCACCAACAATACCAGCATAACATCCATTGGATGTATATTAATGTACAGTGGAACCTCGTGTTACATACCGTCCTCCTTGCGAACGCTGCGGGTTACGAGCTCCGCTAACCCAGAAGCAGCAACCCTTGTTGCAAATTTTGCCCCAGGATGCAAGTGGAAGTCATGCGCCGGCAGCGCGGCAGCAGCAGGAGGCGCCATTAGCAAAAGCGCACCTCATGTTACAAGCAGTTTCAGGTTACAAACGGACCTCTGGAACTGATTAAGTTCGTAACGGAGGTACCACTGTATTTATTTGCTTATGCGTAAAATATTAGGACAATTATATTAGTTTGCTTTTAGTCTTTTAGTGAATTATTTACATTGCAACTACCTAGCAAAGTGGGTCTCTCTAATTTCCACTCCTTCCCTAAAGCTTCCAATTGAGAACGTGAACCTGAATTTGCCAGGTTTGAGTTGAAGGCTCAGTCCAGCAGACCACAGTGGGTTAAATATCACAGGGCACTGATACAGGTTCATTTAGCTTTGGCACCATAGGATCTGGCCATGAATACAGAGCACATTACTTTACTGTGTGCATTATCATGGCTATGACCTGTCTCCGGAGATCCTGTGCCACCACTGTATTAATGAGTGCATCTGCTTCCGAATAACCTTATTAGCTTGCCACAGCTGAGCCAGTAGCCTCATAGGATTTTTGCCTTTGTCCCTGGAGAGATGTGATTCTGTTCTTCTTGAATCCAGTTTGATGCCCAAATTTTAATAAGTTCTGTTACACACACACACACACACACACACACACACACACACTCTCTCTCTCTCTCTCTCTCTCTCTTTCCTCCAATTATCATCTGCTATAGGGATTCTGAAATCCCTGGTTACTTTCCCAGATGCCATCAATAATTCCTGAAATGCCATCATGTTTGGTGGCCCCATTAACAGAAAAGTATGTGCATTTTAAGGGATTTTATATACTTTTACCATTTTCATGAAAGTATAGGAATGCGCTCGGTGCAGTAAGAAATTACTCCAAAACTGTATGTCCTATTCTTGCCTTCATCTAACACTCCAGCCCCAAGCCTATTACAGCAAGCAAAATCTCTCTTGGTGTGCTGGCAATATTGGAGCAGCTGTTCATGTCTGTGCGCGCATGCGGGGAAGCTTGCTCTGCCCGAGCCCTTGCCATGCTATTTCTTATCATCTGCATCACTCGATGGAGAGAAGTAAACGAATAGTGAACACAGCAAGGTGTCTGTATAATCATTAACTTACTTGCCCTCTGGATAGGACAAATGACATGCAAGCCTAAACTCGCCAGGGATCTTCTTTGGGAGTGTGTCCAGGGGGAATGTTCTCCTATGAGTTAATGGCATATTTCTAAATGGGTTGGCTGCTCTCCTTCTGCTTACTAGCTCTTTGCAAACTGTTTTTGTTCTCAGCACAATATCTAGCATGTAAGTTTAATTTTAAAAAATGCCTTCTATAAAACAAGGCACCCATTTTAAAAAGTGTTGATATAATTCTTTTTGTATGACCCCATAATTGGTCAGTACTCAAACATGGCTGTGGTGAATTTACTGTGTCTAGAATGGAATAAATGTGGGAGTTTTCTCCTCCCATGTTCCTGAAACCATTTCTTTCTCAGTTTTTCAGATGCAAGAAAATGTAGAAGCTGCTAAATCACAACCTGTACCTCTTCTGCTTTTATACTGGGACAGACCATTCACCCATTTAGCTCTGTATTGGCTATGCTGGCTTTCAGGTGCTCTCTATGATTTTCCCCAATCCAACCTGGAGATGTCGAGGATGGAACCTGCGATCTTTTGCATGAGCTATGACCTTTTCCCAGAAGGGGTGTGGATTCTTAACTTGGATCTACCTGGTTTGATCCATGCCACTGCCCTTGCCATATTGTATGATAGTATTTCAGCTCATGCCATTTTTCTATTACTGCTTTTACTTTCATAGATAACTTTCATAATGAAGCACTCTCAGATATAGGTAGAAGGAGGGTGGCATTAGCACATCTTGGCTCTAATGCTAGCTACACTACTTGATTTTCTTGCAACTGTGTGAAGTAGGGGTGGCTAAACTGTGGCCTGCAAGTGTTGTGAAAATCCAGTCCCCACCACCCCGAACACTGGCCATGTTGGCTGGGGCTGATGGGTGTTGGGAGTCCAACAAAATTTGGAAGATCACAGCCTAGAGCTACACTTATTGATGTTGGTATTCAAGCTTATTGCATATATTCCCCAGCTGTACACTGTCTGTCCACATACAGTGTGAACGGGTGCAACAACTTATAGCTGCACGGTGCAACCTCTCCTCCTCCCGTGTGCATCCTAAATCTGCTCTGGGGCAAGTTTCCCTCCTCTGGAGGAAATTTAGGGGGAATGTGTGGACAGGAAAGGGTGAGAAAGTTACACTCCACATCTTGAAAGTTGTTGCACTAGTTGTTTGGTTGAATACCACATTTAGTAATTGGTGGAAAATACAGCATGTACCAACTTCTCATTTTGATTAACAAAATAATAACTAAATGCCGCTCCAAAGTTACTTCTCTCCTCTGTTTTCACTAGCCAGTGATTTTCAGAGAGAACTTTTCCTTCTCCTGATTATCATGGCTTGTTTGAGGGGTTGTTATTATTAACTAGTCATTGTATTTCAGACAGAACTTTCCCTTATTTTGGTCATTATATGTTTTGGGGGGTTCTAGGCTACCATAAAGCATAAACCTCTTATGTCACATACAGTAAACACACACACAAGTTAAAAACAACAGCAGCAAAATAAATAATGCAATAAGATAAGATCCAACATTAAAACAAAATTCCAAACGAAGATCAAATTCCAAAACAAAGCACAGGCAATAATCGTTGACATATCCTGTTATTATGTGTTATATAATAATAATAATAATAACAACCACCCAAAAAACAAGGAGTTAAAAGCATATAACTCTTTGTTGAATTGTTACTATCATTCTTTCTAATTAAATTTCTTTTTTGTTTCTCTAAGTATTCATCCTTTTATTTATTTGTGTTTAATGTAGATCGTTTGGCACTCTTTAGCACTGTCTACTCTCTTGTTTCACACCATTCCCTGATACCAACATGCTGATAACCTATTCATGAACAGCACAATATTTTGCAACTGCTGAATTAACAAAATATTTCTTGCCCTTGTGGGCTAACTACCCTCATTGTTAAAGCTTGAAACATCATGTTTTTTTCCCTTTCTTTTTAATGTTTTCGGAATAGTTGCCTGTACAGAAGGCACTAAGGAAACATTCTTCACCGGTTTCCTTTCCCAAATATTTTTTCCCATTGATTCATCTGTCAGGTGTGAACCTCATAATGGTGGGAGACACCATAAATTCTCACCCTGCCCTCATAAGCTGAACCTAAGTCATTTGGTATTGTGTTTTGTACTGGCAGGAGTGGTATTCTGGCAACACAGCAGGAAATGAATACAATAAATAAAATTTATTTCCTGTTTATGATAATAAAATACATCTCATCCACCCACCAGAACATTTCTGACCCTCATTTATGTCTATCATCTCTCTTTTATATCCCTCCCTTCTCCTTGTTTGATGGGTGAGAGAAATAAATATTTCTGGAGAAATACAGACAAATTTATCTGGATCCCCCCCCTAGCTTTATCTTACTCATCTACACAGAATCTTGCAACACGATTTGCAACCACACTCTATGCTCAGTATTACTGGAAGAGAGATTTGGGGCTTTTTTATATAGAATTGTAGAGTTGGAAGGGACCAGGGATTATCTAGTCCAACCCCCTGCAATCCAGGAATATGCAGCTGTCCTATGTGGGGATCCAACCTGAAGCCTTGGTGTTATTAGCCCACACTCTAACCAACTGAGCTATCCAGGCTTTTCAGTGGCAACCTTTCCCCCACGCCCTTTGTCCTTGCTCAACAAGGCATCTTCTCTTCCAAACAAGAAGAGGTTTTCTTTATGCTTTCTAACTGTAACATAGATTGTACCCCAATGACTTCTTCCTGTAAACAGTTCCATGCTGCTGCTGCTGCTGTTGTTGTTGCTGCTGCTGCTTTAATTAGAACCAAAAAAATTAAATAAATGTTATACCCTGCCCTTGGTTCTTTATGTTTGAGCATGCTAGCTCCGCCCCCAAGAAAAAGCATCCCTCTATTTCTCTCTGTATGGTGCCTCTTTGCCTTTCAGTCTAATTAATAATATAGTTTATATAGAGGCAATAACCGTTTTCTGTTAGAAGTTTCACAGGGCTTCATTCATTCTAACAAGGGTTGTGAATCCCGTGCTTTCGGAGAAGAACCTTCCTTAGCACCCATGAGAAGTCCTCGCCATACTGCCCCTGCCTCTGCAACAAACAGATTGGGGGAAAGTGCCATAACTTGTAGCCAGTAGAAGACTTTTTTCAACTCTAATTACTGTTAAGGTAAAGGGACCCCTGACCATTAGGTCCAGTCGTGACCGACTCTGGGGTTGCAGTGCTCATCTCGCTTTACAGGCCGAGGGAGCCAGCGTACAGCTTCCGGGTCATGTGGCCAGCATGACTAAGCCACTTCTGGCGAACCAGAGCAGCGCACGGAAACACCGTTTACCTTCCTGCCAGAGCGGTACCTATCTACTTGCACTTTGACGTGCTTTCGAACTGCTAGGTTGGCAGGAGCAGGGACCGAGCAATGGGAGCTCACCCCGTCACAGGGATTCGAACCGCCAACCTTCCAATCGGCAGGTCCTAGGCTCTGTGGTTTAACCCACAGCGCCACCCGCGTCCCTCTAATTACTGTTGGAGGAGGGCAATTTTAGGATTGGTCAGTGATGAATAGGGCAGAGTTAACTCCACCCCCCCCAGCAGCTGTGACAGCCCTCTCACACCACAACAACCTTTCCCTTCTCAATTGTGACCCCTGAAATCTTTGGGCAGGGGGGCAGGTCATTTTATTGAAGCCAATAACATGTTTTCCCCCCAAGTGTAATTGTAGAAGGAGTGATATTTCTGGGGAATGCAATTGGTGAGGGAGAATTATCCCTTCTCTTCCCAGTTGCACTAAGTTTACCCTTCCATTATGCTTGGGGGGGGGGGACTAAAATTGCTGTCTTGGTGATGGTAGGGGCGTGAAGTGTGTGTGTATGAAGTTGCAGTGTATCCACAACAGTTTCTCAGGTTTCAAAATGGGCCCCTGAAGGTTGTTCACCCTGATCTAAGATGAAATTATAGGATGCTTCTCTCTTTTTGTTGCCCAAAGCAATGTCAATGGACTTTCTTGTGCATACAGCCTGCTGCTCTCTTTATATTACATATTGTGGAACCATGGCAACTGGAATTTTGGTTATATTTTGGTAAAACCAGAACACCTTGTCACGCCATAGGAATCAGATAAGGCCAAGAGCCTACCACAGCTTTCATATGTAGGGCAAAGGATACTTTAAAAAACAAACAAAGTAGCTGTTAAACCCTGTAAAGAAGAAAATTTCACCCTATTTCCCCAAATGTATAGATGCCCTTTCAGTGGGCAAGGAATGCTCTTGTGATCATCTCTTCCCCAGCTTTTTATCATTGTTTCTTAAAAGTTTTGCCTTCATGAATCAGGCTACCTATAGACATTTATGGGAAACTTCTAAAGAAGGTAAAGCCTCTTACTGTGTTACGGCTTTTGCTTTCCCATTCACTTCTTTTTCTGCAGGGAAAATCTTGGGCTCACGTTGTTGTCAACTTGACCTAGTTGTGTAAAAAAAAAAAAAAACCTTAGTAATTAATTAATGGAGAAAATGCCCAAGAAACTTCAGTGGCTTTCTTGTAGATTACTGTTTTTATCGCATGGCACATTTTTCATTGTTAAAGACTCACAAATGGAAAAGAATACTGTTTTGAATAAAATTGGATTTCAAAGTACCATTTAAATGAATTTGTTTGAAGCAAGACAGATATTCTAGCCCAGCTAGTTTGGCATATATTCTCATTGCCCCACTTTTACTAGCATAGCATGTTGGTTAAGATATCAAATGTGAACTATGACTGATATCCCTTGTTCAAACCAGCTCTGTACTTTTTTCTAGGTGGCCTTGGGCTAGCCAGTTTCTTTCAGCCTCTGGCTTATCGCACAAGGTTGTTGTAAAGATTACCAAGATAATATATGGGAAGCAGTTTAGGTATTTAAGGACTATAAAATACTGAGTAATTTCCATTGGTCTGCTGAAACGTCATCAGATTCATACTCGTTTAATTGTTTCATGGTGTGGTTGTTGCCATATCAAGGTATTCCGCACATGAATGCTCCTTCCTTTTGCCATATAGCACATGTGAAATATGATGTAGCCTCCTCTGTTCGTGAAGGGAAGGGGGTGGGAAACACAAAGGAAAAAATATAACAATAATTCTGCTAAATCCTTTGAAGTGTTAGACAATCAATCTGTCTGTTTGGATTTTATTCTGAATCCCTCTTTAAAATGCATCAAATGTTAGTCTGTAGTTCTTTCCTGACAGCATCTGTGAATCTCTGTGGAGACATCTGTTCCACAGCTTCCCAGACACTGTCTGTGTTCACATGAGAAGAGCTTGATCCAAAGGCCTTGCTGGAGTGAGACTGTGTAGAGTTGAAATAGATAGACAGCTTGAGCAGGGTCTTGCAGAGCCTGAGTAGCAAAGGCCCTGTGGTGTGAGAGTGCATGTATGCTGCAGGGGCTTCATTTACACACACACACACACACACACACACACACACACACCCAATAAATAAATCTGGATTCGAATCTTTTGGGGGGAGGGCACTGTATAACAGATCAAATTGTCATGGATGCAAGAGGGAAACACGCTTTTTCAGATGCTTTTGGTAATTAAGCTAGTCTTCTATAGTAGTAATAATGTCCAAGAAGAAGAAATATAAGAAAACCACCATTTATTCCAGTAATAGAATAAGCAGCAAAATCAAGCAAGGACAATGTAAGAATCACAAATGGTTGTTTACAGTTGGTGAGCTCTGTCTTCCAATGCGTCAGATGAATTTTTTTTAATGAGAAGAAAAATTACATCCTGAATACTTTTTCTGAAGAAAGTGATCTCCTGTGCTACACACATGTAGTTTAAACAAAAGACCATTAAAAAAAATATCTTGGTCTTATGTGGCTTAACACCATATAGATTTAATACTGGCTTTCTTGGATAGTCTGCCGTGTCACTATCTTTTCTATCACAATTGTCCCAGAGACCATTTTAGGAGAGTAACACTCTCTAGCTTTGGGTTTTAGAAACAGCTTCAGTAATTGTACTGCTTTCACAGATGCCAGAGGCACATTAAAAATAGGCTAGAGCTGTCTTTAAGGTTATGAAACGGTCTGAATTCACTCCTCGTGAAATTAAATTTAGAGTGGTTTAGACCTTAGAGTGGAATTGTAAACAGTCTTCAGAGATAGCATCTTTCTTTATAGGGTATCTATTCATTTATTGTAGCACATCACTAGATAATAATGTGCTCAGCTGTCATAGGTACCATCAATTAAGTTACAAAAACTTAGGAACTTTTTTGTATTGTGTCTTTTATCTGAGCTAACACGTTCTATAAACATTACAGTTTTAATGGATGACCTTTTGGAAAACGTTGCACTTTAATTCTGTTGTATACTGTGTCATGATCCTGTGGTGCTGATATCTTATTATCAGATGCATTATTAATCAATGAACAGCCTACCATTTTTAATCATACTGCATCTGTATCCCACTGGTGCACCCGTAGTTTAATGAACCAGGTATATGGTTCCTTCTCTCATTTTCAAGGCCCTATAGAGTAATTGTTGGGAACCCTGGTTAAGATCTAACTAGTGCAATCAGAAGTAATCTAATGTGTCCCTACACAGAGAAAGGAAATCAGAGGCCATGTCCTTACAGAGGGATAACACAGAATCAGAGCTGTTGAAACTGATGAATCAAGACAATGGAGTGAAAATCAGATAATAGTTCTATACATTGCTAGATAATTTGGGATCATGTTTAATGCAGTTGGGTTTCATACATATATTACATCAAGCTCAATATTTGTAATATTTGTATCTTTTCAGATTTCTTGGTTAAGAGCAGTAGTCACGTAATCTGGGTAACCGGGTTCGCGTCTCCGCTCCTCCACATGCAGCTGCTGGGTGACCTTGGGCCAGTCACACTTCTCTGAAGTCTCTCAGCCCCACTCACCTCACAGAGTGTTTGTTGTGGGGGAGGAAGGGAAAGGAGATTGTTAGCCGCTTTGAGACTCCTGAAGGGGAGTGAAAGGCGGGATATCAAATCCAAACTCTTCAAACTCTTTGGGTCTCAAACATTCTATTAACAAGTGGGACCCGACAATAAAGTCTTAATTATTTAGAAGATTTTGTGTGCTTCGGTAGGAAACACGAAGTTTCCCTGAGCATACTTATACAGTGGTACCTCAGGTTACATACGCTTCAGGTTACATAGGCTTCAGGTTACAGACTCCGCTAAACCAGAAATAGTGCTTCAAGTTAAGAACTTTGTTTCAGGATGAGAACAGAAATCGGGCTCTGGCGGCGCGGCGGCAGCTGGAGACCCCATTAGCTAAAGTGGTGCTTCAGGTTAAGAACAGTTTCAGGTTAAGTACAGACCTACGGAACAAATTAAGTACTTAACCTGAGGTACCACTGTACCTAGTTTCTCAAGGACACCAATTTGGCTCTAGTACTATTGGCACTCAAAGTACACCATTATGGGTATAAATATGATTTAAAAAGAAGTCTCATTTCTCATGCATAGTGGTCTCAAGGCATACCCACCTCAGAACTGGAGGTTACTAGACTAACTGCCAGATCACCTCTCAGGCCATCACTGGGCTCATGGTTTACCTATCTCCAGACTAACTACTTGTTATAACTTAATGTTTACAGCTCATTGTTTGGGAGAGCATAATGAATAGAATAACTTGAGCATTAAACTGATGACAGATCTGAAAAACTTGTGACCAGGAACTTTTGAGGTTCAGTTGAGTTCCAGCCCATCAGAATATTTGTCCCCACTGTATCTTGTATCTGTGCATAACTAAGAAGGGCACAAATAATTCCTGTGCAAACAATTATGTTGGATCAGCTTATGCCTAACATTTGTATATAGTCGTCTAATTGAATTGAGTGTCTAATCCCTGGATTCATTATCGATTTCCCTGTCTAAGTCTTTTTGCCCATTTATGTTTAGCACCCATCTGTCCCTCTTCCAAATGGTCAACTGTTGTCCCGTAAAAGGCTGCAGATGAGCCTCCCAAAACAGGATCGCAGCACAGCAATTTTGCCAACAAGGGGGCATTTGGATCTTGGCCTGTCTTTGCCACTGGATGAAGAGAGCTGAAACTATTTAGAGGTGTGAAAGGCAGAACAAGTTGGTCTTCTAACCTTCCATGACAGAGATACCTAAAAAAAGAGAAAAGAAAGAGAAAAAGACAGAATAGTATGCAGTCAGGATATGGCACTGCTGTCTTTTGTACTAGTCAGAGTAAAGCAATAAAAAAGATCAGTAAAAACACTTGATGGAAGTTATTGATAGAAAAATTCTTTCTGCCCTAAAGATTATAAACCGAGCGTTATCTGAAGATGGATTTGTTTTAATTTGTCATTGATGTATTTGATACCTGGTAGGATCAAAGAAAACAGAATCAAAGGGAGAAATACAAGCAGTACTGGTTCCCTGAATATTGGCCTCTTTTATAGATATAAAAATCTCAGGACTGGAGTGCTCAAATTTATTTGTACTGATGTTTGTTTAAAGATCAATATTAAATAAATTGGTCTGGAAGCTATAGTCATAAAGCAGCTGTCGGACTAATGTAATCCCACAATGCTATTTTGTCTACTGCTTGAAACCTGGTTAGCTGTGTACTTCTAATAACGTGGAAATCTAGTGAAAAAGAAAATATCTGAACTGGATTTTCTGCACTTGGATTAATTTCAGAAGCAAAAATACATGTACCCTTTCTCTTTTTTTTTTTTAAAAAAAGGACACATAGCATTTCAGATTTCTGTGGAATTATTAAATCCTTTAAATCCATTGTAGTTGCTTGTGCAGCAGCATCTGAAGTATTAGCTTTTGTTTAGCTCAAGGCTGTTTGGATTCCAAAGCAAGGATAGTGATGGGGGGGGCCCTAAATTATCTGGGGGTTGTGGAACCCAACCTTTGAGAAAGTTCCCTGTGTTTTGCACATGCGTGTTTATTCCATCGCATTTGTTATTGTTCCCTCAGTCTGCTGCTTTCCCCCCAGAGTAATTTCATCCAGTCAGACCCCATGAACCCATGTGATGACATCATAACATTAGACGCCAAGTAGATTAGACTACATGCTGATATCACTGATGGATAAGAAAACTAATTTAGATTAAGGCCATTGGTTCCTTGACTGGTCACATAGCCAAAGCCTATTCAGAACAGTGCTTCCTTTTATAGTGATTTCTGAAAGGTGTGGAGTAGAGCATCTTTCAACCCTGATGGAAGTGTTCACAAACTGCCACCCACTCCTCAGCCTGACCTTGGACAAGATTGCCAGAGCTATCTAGCTCAACCCTACCTGCCTTGAGATACCTTCCTATACAAAAAGCAGCACTGAAGTCTAGCCCAGTTCCTTTTTGCCGCCACATATGGGCCTGTTGGGACGTGGGTGGCGCTGTAGGTTAAACCACAGAGCCTAGGACTTGCCGATCAGAAGGTCAGTGGTTCGAATCGGGTGAGCTCCCGTTGCTCGGTCCCTGCTCCAGCCAACCTAGCAGTTCCAAAGCACATCGAAGTGCAAGTAGATAAATAGGTACCGCTCCAGTGGGAAGGTAAACAGTGTTTCCGTGCGCTGCTCTGGTTTGCCAGAAGCGGCTTAGTCATGCCGGCCACATGACCCGGATGCTGTACGCCGGCTCCCTTGGCGAATAAAGTGAGATGAGCGCCGCAACCCCAGAGTCGGCCACGACTGGACCTAATGGTCAGGGGTCCCTTTACCTTTACCTATGGGCCTGTTGGCAGCTCTACTACGTTTAGCAGTGCTGCTTTCAATGCATTTGCACACAGAACAGAGAGCAAATACTATCACAACAGACTCAACAATACAGTCGTACCTTGGTTGTTGAACGGAATCCATTCCGGAAGTCCGTTTGACTTCCGAAAACATTCGACAACCAAGGCGCGGCTTCCAATTGGCTGTAGGAGCTTCCTTCACTCATTTGGAAGCTGCATCAGACGTTCGGCTTCCAAAGAACTTTCACAAAACTGTCACTTCCGTGTTTGAGGCGTTCGGGAGCCAAAACGTTTGACTCACAAGGTGTTCAAGATCCAAGGTACGACTGTAATTGGAAGGTTCACACGATCCACACACAGACACATACTATGTGGTGAAATATCAGGAAAGAAGCACCATGCAGGCTAGCTCAGCTCCCTGTTCCCGCTGGCATGCACCACCTCCTGCTGCAATCAGACAAAGCAAAATTCTTCCCCACTGTTCATCCGTTCAGACGGTGTAGTAAAGGACCGCCCCCCCCCCCGATACTAATGTATGCAGGGGGGAGCTCTTCTGGACAGGGATGAGTGCTGAGTTAGTCAGGCTCCCTTTCCACATGGAGGTACTTTTCCTACATCCCCTCACTACCTGGTGACAGCCTTTCCCCAGTGCACCCATACATGCAGACATTGGGGAGACATTTCTGATATACAGACAACTCCCAATAGCTCCATCCAGCACGGCTATTGATCAGGAATGATCAGAGGGCCACAGGTTCACTGCCTGTGGATTAGACTACAAGTAATTGTTTAAGGAGAAAACTTTTCTCTCTGTCACAAGAATTATGTGAAAGCTCAGTGATTATTAGCAAATTGTAATCCATTTGCTTCTTAGCTTGATTTTTTTTTCATGCAATGCAAGCATGACAGCATCAATCCTCATTGAAATCAATGACAAGAGCTGTGTTGAATGGATTAAAATTGTAATTCGCCCCATTATGCCATTGTTCTGAGTTTGTGTGACTCAATTTTGCTTTCAGTTGGAGCTTCATTGACCCCATGCAGCATTTGCCAGCAAAGAACAGCCCTTTGAATTCATCTCTGGGGCATCAGAATGTGGCATCTAGTGGCAAGCACTGACAATGTGATGGGTTTTAAATTGGGTATTGAATTGAATTTTTAAATTGCACTTTAATTGTGTTCCAGTTTTTTAATTATTTTGTTACAGTTTTTATTGTTGTATACTGTACTCTTCCCCCCCCCTTGTGAGCTGCCCAGAGAACTCTTGATCTATCCTGGCTTATAGACGTGCAGCAAATAAGTTAATATATAAATAATGTAAATAATGCATTTTTAATTAATAATAATAACAATAGTCTCCAAGTGCAGGTATCCATAGATGCCAGAAGAAGAGTTCAAAAAGTCTTTAAAAATCTCAAACTCTCTTGTGCCATGAGATTCGCACTAAGAGATTCACACTAAAACTCTGAATAGTGTAGGAGTTTTATGCGTTTGAGAAGCTGTCAAGAAACCTCTGAACCAAACATGTGATTTGCTTGTACATTACAGACTGGTTTATCTAAAGATCTCAAGGGACACCTGAAATGTTCAGATAAACAGTTTCAGATGAATGAGAAAGTGAGGTAGTGGCCTAGGAAAAGAGTGTACTTCAAGGTTCCAAGCCCCTGAGAGCACTAAAGAGATACCAGTGTCAATGCATTGCATTCTGATTTTTGGAACCCTCTAGTATAAAGGTGCAAAGCTGCAACCTTTCACAGATCATTGACTAGTTCTTTTCTTTGAGCGGGCAGTGCTGTACTCCCCTTAACTAATCACACACGCAGGAAAATCTCACCTGACCATTTAAGGTTTATGCTCAGCTGAAGCTTTGTAAATTTGAAGCACTGAGAAATCAGTCAGCAATTTTAAAACAGCCTAATCTCATGGAGCATAACTAAATTTTGTAAAGACCAACTGACCTACACCCATGAAAGGTCACTTAGGCATGCGAACAAAGTACACCAACTCCAATGCCACCCTCAAACGGATGAAATAGTATTGCGGAGCCATCTATAATCATAATTCTATGCTATTTACCAGAAAACATTCATTTCTCCCAAGAAACACCTGTCTGAAATCCCCTGGGAAGTAAAATTGCTTGTGGGGGATCAGTTTGAGGCAGGGAAACCCCAGAAAGTGAAAGAATGAAGCATCCCTTCCCTTTACCGCATTATTCTACTCAGCAATATCTTTATAAACAAGAAGTTAGGGCTATCACGCTATTGCATGCAGTTGTGTATAACAGGCCATTTAGCCCTAAATCATCAGAATCCTAAACTAATTTACACATAAGTATCTTTGATCTGTAGGAGAGCCATATACATTGCAGCACTTGCAATTATTCTACAAAAACATGCTTATGTAAGTCTGTTCATGCGACAAAGCCAACTCAAGTTGGCTTTTTTAGAAAATATCCTCTCAGTAACTTTTGGCATGATTTCTGTTACAGAATGTCTTATCAAGGGTTAGGGCTGGACAGAAAGAGGCTAGAGAAAGATTGCGGGGGGACTGGCTTTATTTTCATGATGACTGTGTCCCTCTCTTAAGAAACATAAACCATGGAAGCTGCAAGTTGGATCAGGACTGGGGAGGGAGATTTCCAAATCTCTCAAGCTGCTATCAGTTTTGGGGGTTTCATTAGGAAACAGCCTCCTTCATCTCGGACTGTCATCCACATCTGCATCACTCCCCTTCCATTGTGGCCTTTTCTTCAAAAAGAGGCATATATCGCTGCTAAATATGCTATTTTAAATGCACTGTCAGTGTAACCTCCTAAAACCATGAAAGAAAGAGGAGAGCTGATGATGATAAATAGCAGTAGACTTTGACAAGGTTTAGTCAGTTTTGAATTCTTTTAAAATCCTATTCAGGGGCATTCTGAGCCCCTCATTCAAGCATGTTAGGCCACCTCCATGAATTGGAGGAATAGGTTCTGGAAAATCAGGTTTTGTAAAATGTGTGGGGAGTAGCACAGGTGATGAAGATGCTCATGGGGGTGGGGGGGGTGGAGTTAATGTGCCTGTCTTCTCTCATCACATGTGGGTTTTAGAATGTCCGAATAGGGCTTATATGTTTACCCAAGGAAAGGGATACAAAGAGCAAGGCAGAATTTGCAAATGAACCCTACAGTTCTGAGAATGGGAAGGCTTGAAATCGAGAAATTAGGTCCGAAATGGGATGGGGTGAAGGAACCATTTAAGGGACTGGCAGGGCTCTGAAGAATGTGTGGTGGAGGCGGGGGGGGGGCAAGGGATTGACCCAGTAAAGGGGGTCAGAGATTTGTGCAGTTTGGCGCTGTTTACAAGGCAGGAACCAGCGCAGTGGGAGAAGAAAGACTCGGGGTAGTCTAAGATGGAGGGAGGAGTGCAGGATGTGGTAGAGGAAAAAGAGACTGTGCCGGTGAGGGACGGGCTAATAGATTCCTCACTCCCACCCAGGAGGGGTTTGAAGATGGAAAAGCAAAGAGGGCTTCCATGTAAGCCTCAGGTTGCGCATGCACACCCTGTCAGTTGAGGGTACATAAGATGGTGGGAGGTTGTGGTTCCCCTGTCATTACAGCTGCTCCACAGGGCCCAGATTTGTGGACAGCTGCTTAAAGGGTAGAAGCAGGAGTGCTGGTTTGGACCCGTGACTGTGGGTGCCCGGAGCTGTGGGCACCCTGCAGTGTGTATGGCCCCGGTGCCGAAATTTGTGGGTGCCCAGCCCCTTCATGGGGAATTTTGTGGGTGCTCAGGCATCCAGGGCCCCAGGGAGTCGGCACCTATGGCTAAAAGTTTGTGCATGTGTACCTGGAGCACTGTGGAAACTGCTGTATGTGTGTTCTTTTGTCAGTAAAGAATTAACTATTGGACGTGTGCCTTCCTTGGCTGGGGATGCCCAGGGCAGGCCCCCCATAAATTCTGTCATTCCTTTCACCCATCATAAAACATATTATTTATTGTTAGATCAAATTACCACTGTGTCAGATCCAATGTTTTACCTAAAGAAGCAATAGGGTGGGTTGTTTTTTTCATAGCTTGTTAACTGTGATATATATAGAATATTTTCTTCTTCTTCTTAGGATAGACATTTCTTGCCTTAAAAGGGTGATGACATAGAATCTCTTTTTTAAAGCTGTAGAAGCAAATACATTTGTTTGCTTAACAAGGCTGCTGCTGCTACAAATCTAACACATTTTAAATGCAGGAAATGAAGAAGGATGGCCTTCTGGGTTCATAAATGTACAAGTGCATATTTTCAATTTTCTTTACAAAGACATAAAACTTAAAGAAGAAATGTGGCTGATTGTGCTGAATTATTACTCCAAGATAGATTCATCAAATCTCCCAGCTGTATAAGACAGGGTTTACTAATGAAGTTCCCTATCAAAAAGAAAAGCCTAATTTTGATTTGGCTTAGGTAATGAACTTCTTTTTCCTGGTGTGATTATCTGCATGGGGTGGCTAAAAGAGTAGCAAGAGAGAGTGCGCTCACAGAAGCATTATGCAAAATGTCTTTTGTCTCTTTTTGCTGGGATATATTAAATTTTCAATGTAGTCTATGTAATATAAAATTATGATAATGACTTTTGGCCCACTGTGAAGGCAGCTTGCTGGTCCTGAGCATGTGTGTCTGGCTTGAGCACTAGGATACACTGTGGGAGTTGCCTTTTCTATTAACAAACCTCTAGATACCTAATGATGAATTTTCTTTCACCAAATGTTCTCCTTTTGTCTAAAATACAAGCATTTTCTAAATTGCTTTTGAGAAAAACAAGAGAGGCAGGGAGGTCTGTGGCACTGACAGGGGATACTGGAACAAAGCAAGTAATTCAGTGAGCATTCTTGTAATTATAAGCCAACCACAAGGTTATTTCAATGGTGAAAATATTTACTGTCTTGTTGTTGGAAGTGGCTACATTGCACTAGTGAAAGCACCAGCTAAACAGTTTGCTTCTAAAATGTCAGGCAAAATGTAACAACAGCCCAGGGATATAACATCACCTGCATCATTAAGAAGTGTTATTTGTGTGCTTGTATTTTTGTGTGTATGTGCCTGCGCATTCACACAGATACATGCAATTTGAAAGGTCACAACCAGCATTTTGAACATTAGCTATCCGAATAAATGTATCACTTCACTTCCACTGGTCACATTCATTCTTGTGCTAAAAGGTAGCATAATCAGTCCATTTTTATCAAGCTCAAAGTTGTTAGAAACTAACGTTTAAAAAGTAGGGGGTGGATCCAGAACATTAGGGTGAATATAGATCCAGTTGAGAGCAATGTGAAAAGTTAGGATTCTTGTGGGTTCAAGAAGGACCTAAGTGAAATTAATTTGCTCTGGATCCACTCCTAGGCTTATAGTCTAAAACGAAGCATAATTTTATTAGGCTGTCTTTAATGCTTAGTCATTTCTTGTCACATATATTTTGCAAGAAAAGAAGTTATGCATGCATTATATATTTAAATATTTTGACTGAGGGTTTTTAAAGGCAAGATTAAATAATTCCTGAACCACTCCTTAAATCACACAAAAATGTATTACTCGCATGAGTCGTAAGTGTTTCTCAGGCTCTGTAATACCAAACTCCAGTCTCTTCCAGTAATTTTCCTGACTACATTACATTGATAAAATTACCTTTTTCTTGGCCCAGTTAGCGTGCCGTAGGAGTATTCAAGTTTTCCAGTTTGCTGGGTAATTAAATACCCTCTGCTAAGAAGGTGAATTGCTGTGAATGGTAAACTAATAGTGTTGTTGATTCCTTTAATTCCAGAGTAATTAATTCTACCAGTGGACACAGAACATAGCCACTTTTTAAGGCAACAGAAATGTAACGGTCACCCATGGAGCGATTCTTAGAATAATTCTAAAGCTTATCTATCAGTGAGTCACCCAGAGGACTTACTCTGACTCAGATTATCCTTTATTTTAATATATTTACAATGGTAAGAATTATTCAAAAATATACCCCATTGATAAAAAGAAGGAAAGAAAAGGTTTTGACTATTAATAATTACCACTGAGACAATAGTTTTATCACAAGCATCATTTGATCATGTGGGTATCGCATGGCACCTTGAAGTGCTGGATGTTCTAATAAAAGCACAAGGGGAAAGTTTGACAGTTGTATGTCCAGAGTATAATGGAGGTTATGCTCTTGTCATGATGTTTTGTTTGTGTGAAATGAGTTTCCGTCTTGCCGTGTTCTTTATGGTCGAAAATCGAAGCATTCTTCTTGTCGATTTCCAACCTTTTCCATCTATTGTTTCTGTTCTGTTTTTTTATTTTTTTAAGATCATATTTGTCAAGTAGGAAGACAATAATTGGCAACTACTTCTGGGAGGGTTTTTTGGGGGCTGGGGAGGGGATTTGTTGTTGTTAATCCTTAATTCTGCATCTGCATTTTATCAGCTGTACTAGACAGCAGCAGATGGGCATAAACATTGTTGGGCACATTGTGGGCTATATTGCTTCTGGAGGACTATTTTAATGTAAACTGAAAAACTATGCAGAATTTTGTCAGAAACCCAAAGAAATATTTCAAATCTGAACTCGTTATGCTTGAGTACATGCTTTTTTGGAGCATTTTGCTTCAGTATCATATATATAATGCACTGCACTCAGAGAACTTTGCAATGAAAGTGTACCTGCTTCACAGATGTATTAGTTATAAAATACAATTCAGCATTTTTCAAAGTTCCTTAAGGGGATTCTATAACTGACACCTTGTAAATATGACAGATTCAACAGGTTGAAATATGTAAGAAGAGTGAAAATGGGCTTGATGTGTACATGATTGAGGTGTAGCCCAAATAATACACAGGGAAACAAAGCTAAGTGAAGAGCGAAGGGTGCTTCTTTCACAGAATCTGTTATTCTTTCAATTTTGTGCAGTATGCTAACTTACGGGTTCCCATTTGGTATATCTCATACATAAGACATATTCAAGTGGGTACCTGGACAAGTGGGTTTTGTTGTGCTCCAAACACTTGAAAAGGCAGAAACCAATTGGAGCATAACAACATCCAACTAGTGGTGTCTCACCACCTCCCAGAAACACCAGTAGTACCTTCTTGCCTTTTATGATAGATAAATAAATATCAGGTTTTGGCTATAATTCACAAAACTCCATGACTAGCTGCACAGATCCTCTCCTTCTTTAAGCACACCCCACCTCATACAATGCTATTTTGACTCACCTGCCAACCTATAACGTTGTAATTTCATCACATAAAAGTGGGATGTTTTAGACAGATTCTCTTCTAACCATTAAGATGTGTTCCAGTAACAATTCATGGAATACTGGTAGTGTGGCAGTAGTGCAGAAATTGAGTAGTCAAATCCCTACGCTTGCTTTACTCACTTTAGAATTTGAAAAGCTAGCTCCCCCTTGCACTTTTCCTTTGTGTACGTTCATACAAACTGGAAAATGATTGCATTAAAAAAAAAAAAACCACAACCCATCATAGTTCCTGTCAAAATGGGCCATATCCTCTTTGTTTCTTCTATTCATGTGTGGAGTGGGGGATGTAGCATTTATTATCCCACCCAGTTTTATGCATCTTCCAGATGATTTAACTGAACTGATGCTATGGAGGATATGCTGACTGGCACTTTTCCCATGCTTAATGTGTTAACAAAAGCCAATAGTGTCAGTTTTAACAGTTTTAGTTAAATTCCCATGACACTCTTAACAAACGTTGAAACCTCTGCCATGTCTTACCCTGACAGATTCCCTGCCGTCATTGCACACTTAAAATAAATGTCATCCCCAATCAAAAAGTTCACATTTTTCCTGACAATATAATTTGTTACTTTGTTCCTGTTTTATCTCTCCTTCTCTCTCAATCTGCCCCCACCCCTTTTTTCTGGCACAATAATATTAGATGGAGATATTACTTTCCATAGTGTTCTGTGCCATCTTTTATTGTTAGAATAAGTGGTGTGAAAGTGAAACAAGGCAACGAAATAAAATAAAAAGGCCTTTACTTTGATTCACTATACGATGAAGTCTTCCCCTTAATGGGCTCCTGGGAGATACTGGTTGTAATTCATGTTGCTAAATTAAAGCAACCCATACTAATTTGGAACGGTGAGATCAGGATACATCATTATGTAGATCAAACATGGGGGAAGCTAATGAATTAGGTTGCTCCCCTCCCCTCTATATTTGGATGCTCTTCCCTAGCTTTATAGAGCCTTTCTGCTTCAGAGAAGAGGACATTGGGCACCTGTTGGTCTCTTTTGTGAAAACAAGACATTTAGATATTGTGAGGAAGGAAGCCATAGTCAGCCAAGTCAGATCAAGGAAGAATCTGGGGAACTACCATGAGTCCAAAATGCTGAGTTCCAAATGACTTACTCAGACCCACAATTTCCACCATTTTGTTTGATCTTCAGGGATACCTATGCAGCCCATGTAGTTAGGCAGTCAAGCAGGGCTACCTTGAAGACTCAATTCATGGCCAAAAGCCATGCATTAGAAATATGGCTGCATAATTAACTTGAATTGTCCCATTCATGATGAGCAACACTAATGGGAAGTTGGCGCTCCCATGCTGTATTTTGCAGAACTCAATTGCCCATTTATTATATCAGCAATAAAACCATCACCTCTATTATTCATATAAGTATTAGAACTGAACTGAAGGAATATAGCCAAATCTGATTAGCTGTGTAGTCTGCTGACACCATCCTAAGATCTGTTGAGGAATTGGTATACATGTTATTAAACAGGTGAAAGGAATAATGAGAACATATGAGCTAGCCCTATTGCCTTGGATTCACTCACCATCCACATACCTGGATGTTTGGCCTCTATCTGAAGGAATCCTGCACAAATATGTGCACACATAGGGTTCCTTTAACAGGGATGCGCAAGTGACTAAGCTTCCTGTTCCCACGGCTCTCCCAATGGATCAGAAGAGGGGTGGAGTCAGCATGCATATTGGTGTCCAGGGGCTAATTAAAGGGACCTGAAGTGCTTCTTTCAATCCAAAAATCACATGGAAGAGCATTCAGAACAACCACAGGAAACAATTTCTTTCTTTCTTTTTGGTCAGTTACTATTTGTCACAAGTCAGTTTCTAGTTAGCGTTCACACCTTTCCCTCATTTAATCTATTTTCATTGCTTTTATGTGGGGAGGAATTGTGTAAATTCAGGACATGATCCAGCCATTGATTTTTTTTGCAGGGATTTCAGCTTGGTCTTAACTTTCTCAACAAAATCAGTAGGGCTCAAAAGTGTTCGCATTTGGCTGGATTATGCCCTCAGTTAATATCATGTGGGGCATGTTTCTGTGTGCATTTTACTTTCTGGTTGGTTGGTCCACCTATAAGATCCTACATTTCAGCAGTGAAAAGCTGTTTGTGTGAATGAAGGGCTCATCCTCTCCCCCACCCCAATCTATCATGTTAAAACCATTAGGCCTGGATTTAATAGAGTCTTTTTAATTGTTGTGTTATAGGTACCATTGGCACCTCTCCCTTTTTTTTATCCCTCTCCCTCTCTCCCCTTATTTCTCTCTATCACTGAGAGAATAAGAGAGGTGGCTTTCACAGCAGCTGGTTAATTTCCCTGGCTTCACACTACTGTTTAATGATCCGTTTCTCGTGTGCCACCTCTCTCATCTACTGAAAGATAGGTACAAATTGTACCTATAAAAATCATAACATAACTCTGGGTTATCTTTATTTTTCCAAATTGTGATCACCTGAACTGAGCATTAGTACTCTTTTCTTTTCATAATCCTTTCAGAAATAGCTGGGACAGGCCATTGTCCACCCACACAGAATGTTTATCTGTGAATATTTTTTACGGTTTGGACATTTGGCAGGCTGGCTGTTTTTGAGAGTGGAAGATGAACTCCATTGAGATGCCATCAACAACCGTATGGCCACTGAGACAGCTTGCGATCCACCACATAATGGTTTGAGCTTCTGGCATGTCTCGCTGTCGGAAAGCATTTTTTTTCCTCTGGACACAACAGAAGACCCAAGCAGTAATAGACACTGTATCAAGATCTGTCTACACATGAAGTCCACATGAAATAAAGTCTTGAATGGTGGCTGCTCCACACAGTGGCAGTAATATGCACAACGGCGCACTGAATGCATCACCTCCCAGTTCACATCTACACAACTGGACAGCCACTTCTGACATAATTTCTCTGTGTGTATGCCAGATCCCTTGAAAAGATTATTTCAGCTCACTGGAACACTTAACTCATTTTCATTCACAAAGGCCGACCTGACTAGTGAGGAAGAATATAAAATATTGTTGTGATATGCGCTCATTGAAAGGTTTGTTGATCTTTTCAATAGCTGCGGGGGGGGGCAAGAAGGTGGAGGCACAACAATGGAGATACCTGATATAGAAAACCATAAAACCCACAGGAAAAAAAATTTGGTTTTCATTATGAAGACTGAACAAATTAAAAAGTCTGTTAGAGCAATTAGTAAACAAAAAATATCTGTGAAATTCATTGAATAAATTGTTCCCTTATGAGTTCTTCACCCTGCTACATACAGAAAATAAATATCCTGACTGCTTGCAGAAAAATGCACATTCTTTCAGATTAGGATACATTATCAAAATTACAGTAACATAGATAGTTACTGTAAAACATAGGGTTTTTTATTTTCAGTTGTGTATAAACACAATTACAAAGCGTCCCCACCCCACCCCAACTTCCCCGCTTCCTCCCCTAGGACAGATCAGTTGATTAAGTTTTGCCAAAGTCCAGTTTGTGATTTCGGTGGATGCCCAGGAGATGGAGAAATCCAGAGCCTAATTGGGCCTGGCTTTTGGCTGAATCACTCAAACACATTGTGTCCTCTGTAATCTGGGGAAACCTTTCACATTTTTAACAGAACCCTACAGTTGTTTGTACACTGTACAGAAACATTGCAAGTGGTCTTCCAGTGATTGAAGTTGCTTTTTCCTTTAATAACTGCTAAGAAACAGGAAATGCAATTTCCTCACACCTTTCCCAAAGCCAGGTCCTTTTTAGGAGTTCCCTACTGTATATTCCTTCATCAACATGGCATTCATCAAGGGGCCCACGCAGACTCCATTAAAATTAGCTGAGCTCCACTTTAGTGACAATGAGCTGCCTTTTCCCCAGAGGATTATAGTGGTTTTGCGTTGCTTCCTATAGGAGCAAAATCATGTCTTTAATTGTGGAAAATATTTTCACTATCTTTTAATTGATGAACAATTAACTTATGGAGCTATGAAGCCATTTTTGCACGACATTTTCCACAGCTATGTGTGTCCCTCAACAACCATCTTTGCAACCGCTACTGCATAGGTAGAGGTTGTATACAGTCCCTTTATACAATTAAACTCAACCTGGAAAGAGATGAAAAGGGTCTGGAAGGTTTGCCCTTATGCAAGTGAACTTTCAGGGAGGAGTCACCGAGGTGGGACTTTGCTCCTTTCCCATTTATCACTACCGACATAACAAGGACACAGGAGCCCCTATGATTTATACTGATTCCTCTTCGGATGCACTCAGAAACCCTTGGCATGTGTCACAGCTGGAACAGGTGGTACAAACTGTATATCTGCTATAATTTGAAGCTGCTCTAGATGCTACTATATTAAGGCTTTAGTAGCAGAGCTGGATTAATTTACTTGGAGTGCTTCCGTTCTGCTGCCTGTGTTGGCCTCGGGTGTTAAGATCAGCAGATGGAGCCCTCTTGGTCGTTCCACCGCCCCCAGAGTTTGGAGGGAGGTGGCATGGGAGAGGGCATTCTCTGTGGCAGCCGCTAAGTGGTGGAATTCCCATAGAGGTGCATCTGACATAGTGTGCTGTAGAGAGGTGGTCGCCTGACCTGGTTGATCACATTGCTACTGCTTACTGGGAGATAGGGTGAGGATTGAGGAGATGGCCAAAGCTGATGCAGTTCAAACACACCAACAGGAACCTCATATTGGCAAACTGCTGTGTTGGCTATCAGCCAGAGGTCAGATGAGCACTGCTGCCACACCACTCTATCTGCTACTGATTGGCCTCGTTGGCCAAGTTTAAACTGTGTTCTTTGCTCCTAAAATCTGGGGGGGGGGGTGGAGTTGATGCTTTGACCCAGCTCTAGCCCACATGCATGTAAATATACACACAACAGCACATCTAAAATCTGTGATCATTATTGTGATCATTGCTGGCTACGGATATCTTAAAGAAAAAAAAAGCCTGCAAAGGGATAAACTGAGCGTTAAACTGCAGCTTTCGAGAGCAGCATTATTGGGAGAGAATTAGAATGCTGTTATTATTTTTCCTCCTCCTTTGTCACTTCTGTCCTTTTATGCATGTTTCTGTTACATCTAGCAAGAGGCCACTGTCATGAGAGAAACAGTAAAAAAAAAATATCCTGAGTATAGTGAAATAATTTAGCTGATAATTCCCTACTGTATAATTTTCTACGCTTCCTGCTAGCTGACCTTGTGGGCTCTTGTCAGGTTGCTAAGGGAAATCCAGCGGGGCTCCTGATCTGCTCTCCTATTTTTAAAGAAGTATTACAGAGCAAGGGAGGATGTTTATGTCAGCTTAATGATGCACATATTTGATCAAATGGCATTCTGTAACTTCATGTTTTAATGTTAGTGAAAGCTGAGCAAGACATGGCTCCTCTTCCCCCTCCCAAATTTATCACATTCAATTCTGATCTTGTCAGGTATGGTCAGGAAAAATGGGAATTAATTGAAGTATTAATAGGGTAAAAATATTCTTCACAAAGAGATAGAAAATCTCTTGAGACAGATCACAGTGACTGTAGATTTCATAGGAAAGGTCCCAATCCAGTGTCATAATCTTTATTTATCATTTCGGGAAAAGCTATATCATTTGTCATCTTCTTCATCCTCACAACAACTCTGTGAAGTAACTTGCTAAAATTCCCATCTTGATGATGGAAAACTAATGCAAATTTGGAAATATAAGTAGTGAACAGACTGAACTGGCTCTCAAAGAATTATGGATTTGTCCAGGAAATAGACATGGGGCACCTCATATCCAAATCATTGACCATCCTCTCAGCCTGCATTGTGATTCATTAATAATGTTGAATGGTATGGATGGAATGCTGTGTAATTCATTCATTTATTTACCCTAAAGTTCCCGGGGCAGGTTATAACATTAAAGCACAACACTAAAAATAATTTAAAACAACCTAAAACCATAAAAATATGGTGAATTCTAATTCCATGTATAGTGGCAGGAACTTCCATCAGAAATGCACCAATTAGATTCTTCTGTGTACTAGAAACAATATTTTTTTTACACAAGTGATAACAGTGGCCAGAGTTTCTTTTATTGGGATTAATACTGTTTTGTTAGGTTGCTTGGAATGCTTTGCCTCCTTTTTGGTTAAGATGTCTGTTTTATTATTTATTATTTATTTGAAGTGTTTTGCCTGTTTTATTATATATTATTTCTTTGAGGTGTTTTGTCTGTTTTATTGTTTCTGGTTGGTATAGGTTTTTGTGTGTGTGTGTGTGTGCATGTATGCTTGCTTTTTCTTTTGGGGTTGTGTGTGTGTGTGTGTGTGTGTGTTTGGGGGTGGTGGAAATGCCTGCTCTTTTTTGCCTGTGCTTTAGGGTTCTGTGGGTGTTACGGGACGGTGTATCCAGACTTTTATCTTGGATCTGCAAAAAAACACACCATATTAGGACAGTTTTCTTCCAACTTCATTGACTTTTTTTTATTGCTGTCGTTTATTTTTTTAATTTTTAGGATTGTTGTGAAATGTACTTTTTTGTAAGCTACCTTCAGTATGATTTATTTATTTTTTAGAAATATTATTGCTTTTTCACATATAATTAACATAATTTAAAATACCATAAACAACAATACCAGCTAATCTGTCGTTTCTTGAAAAAAGGCGTAACAGCAGCTTAAAGTTGGTCTCACTACTTAGAACCAGTTTATAATGCATATTAAGAACGAATCCAATAGGAAAGGTGGGGTATAAATGTAACAAGCCCATCAATTATGTAGCCCACAGTAATATAGTCCAAGTACTGTATGTGATTCTTATCTCATAATTGAAAAAGTATATTCAACTCCAAAGTGTATGCCTGCAACTCTTTTGGATATTGTAGTTGCATGTAATTAACACATCATTTTCGCCAGTGGGGTGCATGCCAAATTACTGTAACCGTCAGCTGTAGAATATTCTTAGTCTTGATTACTTTTTTTTTAGTGTTGGGGAGACATGACAGATTATGGAAAAGCTGACATACAGGCTTGATTCAAATGTTACAGAACTGAGCCCAGTGGGCTCTGCCACTCATCCCCTTTCTCCCCAGTCCCCCTTTCTTCTTTTCATGGTTTAAAATAACTGGACTTTGTCAGGGCATTCAAATTGAGCAGCCTCTGGCTTCTGTTGATTGTGGTTGTTCAAAAACAGGGTCAGAGAAGCAATGGCTTGGAGAAACCCAGTTTGAAGGCATACTAGTTATGAGTAGCCATAGTTTGCCTGATTCAGACTTCATGGCAAACTGCAATTATCTCAAAGAATGGATGGGAGGTAAACAAAGTCAATGAATTATGTAACAGGTTATTGGAAGATGCAACAAGCCCTTGTGTTAAAACATAAGTGTGGGAGGAAATAAATTAGGAACTCATCCACTGAAATATTTTCTGATCTCTTCAGTATTCATTGAACCCATCCTTCCACCTCTACACTCACCATGTTTACAATATCCAGCTTCCATCTGTAGCCATGACAAATGCTTACATTCTATCAACAATAAACAGCCAGTTGTAGTCCAAAAACAGGTGGAGACCCAAGTTTGGGAAACACTGCTTTAAAGTTTTGGGTTGGTTGGCTGGTTTGCAAGTTAACTGTTTTGACCTAAGAAATACCCCCTCCCCTTCCCATAAAGAATGGGAAGGCACTAAAAGCAATAAATCACTCAGTCATAAACAGCCTGGAAATATATACAAAACACTGTTTAGTTAATTAATATGCTCAGGCCTATTGCTATATGTATTTGATTGTGTTTGATGATTTAGGACTAGCCTTTATTTTCTTCAAGTTTAAAATGTTTAATTATTCAAACTTTACTTACTTAATTTATTCAGACTGATGCACTATCATATTCTCTAAGACTTGGGGGTAGTGCCTCAGGGATTCTGTGATCAGGATGAGGGCAGACTGGCAATCACTCTAAAGTTATTGGATGTAACTATTTCCTTATCCTATAATCCTAAAAGCTATTAACCAATTAATGAACTTTTTTGGTATGTTTTTATTTATTTTCAAGAATAATATTTAGGTTCAGAATAATAAAAATGTCTTCAGCACTACAGAAATTTGTCGTTTTTGAATCAGTAGCAGTTGCTGCAAAGGTTGGTGAATGCAATACGTCATTAATGAATATTTTTAACAACAAAATGCTTAAAACAAGCATTCCACAATTATCCAACCCAAGCCACTACTGGTTACTTGGTAACAGTGAATTCAACAAATGAATGAAGCAGCACCAGGCCATCATTTTCAATCTTTATTTAGTTTACTGCTGATCTAGCTGTTTAGGAACGGTTTGTAATGACTTGGTTTTAACTGTTTTTGTTTATAATTTTAATAGTTCTTGTAAATCACTTAAGAGGTTTGGTTGATAACAATCAAGTGCCATGTATACTTTGTTCAGTAAAAAAAAAAATTAGCATCTTCCACATTTTCCTGGACCTCGTTTGATTCCAGGGCATGCGGTTGGGAATGGCAGATGCCAACTGGAAAAAGGAAAACCGTGGAGGATATTTGGTTAGGAGGCAAAACACCAAAAATTCCTGGGGGAGGTGAAATTCTTCTGTCTTAATTTTGGTTCAGCTCTAATAATAACCCTTTACATAAAAAAGGGGGATAATTAAATACAATTTCAGTTTATTTCAAAGTTTGACATCAGTTCTAGTTTGATGTTTGAAACATTTAAGCATGGGTTTAACTCCCACATCTTGATGGTCCCATACCAAACTGGGCTTGCCCTCATTAACTGCATTTGCATTATAATACACACACACACACACACACAGTGGTACCTCTGGTTACGTATTTAATTCGTTCCAGAGGTCCGTTCTTAACCTGAAACTGTTCTTAACCTGAAGCACCACTTTAGCTAATGGGGCCTCCCATGTCGCGCCGCCACCGTGCGATTTCTGTTCTCATCCTGAAGCAAAGTTCTTAACTCAAGGTACTATTTCTGGGTTAGCGGAGTCTGTAACCTGAAGCGTATGTAACCAGAAGCGTATGTAACCTAAGGTACCACTGTATAGTAAACTACCTAATTACATTCCTTTCTGCTTTTGCTCTGGGTAGGGTCCTGTCTGTGCCAGTCCTCCACAGGCACACCAAAAATTATTGAAGTTTCCTGCAAGTTTTTTATTATTATTTAATTAATTTAATTTATGTACTTCTTACTGCCAAAATGACTTCTAAGTGGTTTACAAATGTAAAGCCAATTGTAAAAATATATCCCCGCATAATTAAAATATACAATGCACAATAACACCAAAACATTAGAAACATCCAGAATCTACCTGTCACTTAAATAAAATTATACTTCATGCAAGCACACAGGTTTAATAGGTCAACTTCCAGTCGGAGTGAAATTCCTTTCCAGCCAGGCCTGGTGCTGCGCCAGTCAAATGAGCTGAACTAAGAAACCCAGATCATCCCAGATGCTTCTTACCATATTCCAAAGGTTTTTTTTTTATGATGCTTCTAATGCGTTTTGGCATAGCAGGTACTGCACACAGGTGCAGCCATTGCCTTCTGCACAATTTTCTCCGGCCTAGGAAAGTTTTCCTGTGCAGTGCTTAGAAGCAATAATAAACCATTGATTTGCGTCCAAATTGTTCTTAGGCAATTATAAGGAATTGATCTAACCAGGCTGTGGCTGGTGGCACTGAGTGTTTTGCAGCCCTTGTTACCTCTGACCTCGTAACTGCAGCACTGACTCATTGAGAGAGGAAGGGAGGGGGGAGCCTTGTCCCTTCAGATGAGGTTTTAATTTTAAGCTTCTAGCAGGTATAGAAAAACGAGCTGTTGAAATGGTCAGGAGAAGAGACGTGGGTTGCATAAGTAAGGCATTTGCAAGCAGTATGTTGCTCTGTATTGAACTGCAGTAAGCTCTAAGCAAGTGGGTTTCCTGTATTCTGCTGTTCTGCTGTGGTCACAGATAGGCTTAGAATCAGGAACTGCATCAACTGGCTTGCTTTGTATCTCAGCTGTCACAAGAAGAGTGCACTAATAGTCATGATTAAATGTCATTAGTCTGTGGCTCAGGAACAGAGATGCTGGCATTTATTTGGGGGGCAGTTCTTGTTAAAATTCAGCAATAGTAGCAAATTATGTCTGCTATGGATTAAGCCCAGCCATTTTTGATCCGCATTCTGTTGCATGCACTTGAATTCCTGTCAATAAGCTTATGCCTTATAGGCATTGATTCCTGCAGGCCTTTAGCTAAAGAACAAAAAAGGCACTCAGTGATCGAATCTGTGAAACTGTTGTGCTTGCGGAAAGCCAGCATTTGTTGAAATTCCACACCAAAACAGCCAGGGCAATAGATTAAAATAAATTTATTAAAGAGTAACTTTGTGCCTTATTTTAATCTGTTATCCTCAATTTCTCTCTTACTTGACCTGTTGTTATTTATCTGACTCCATCTGTCTGTATTCTGAATTTTTATCGTAAAGTGCAGGGACACAAACAGTACCTTTAAAAAAACACACCACCAAATGTATCTTTTTTATTTCTTGTATGTTTCCTGCTAGCATTACATAATATGGTAACTATATCTCCGAAGGAGTGAGAATGAAATAGGTTTTGGTTATTGATTTTAAAAGCATGATGTGTTTTATGTTTGTTTGGCAATATTTTGCATCATAAATAAAGGAGAACATTGTAACTGTAGAGAATATGGCAGAAATATCATCCTTTATTTTTTCTGCTTTTCACTGCTTATTCTAGAGCAGCATTTGGGGGCTAGACAGTGTGGGTGTTAGGGGACAGGCACATGGGAATGTGGATAAGCAGGACCCTTAGATTTTGGAAATGTGACAGATGGATTTTTGTGTGTGCGATAAAAGTAGTAGATTTTTAATATAATGTTAATAGTTGTGGGTTATATTAATGCGGAGCAAGAGAGCAGTTACCCTTGCCCATTTAGGTGATGAACCTCATTTCATTATGCAGAATATAGCTGAGTAATTCTTGAATGAGAGGAGAGCTTTCTGGTAGTCCTTCGTATTCTGCATTTGCTTACTCGACTAAAATGAATAATCACATTTAAATATGAGTATGAATGAAATATAGGGTCCCCCCCCCCATATATGTCGCAACCTGTAAAATATTGGTAGCTGTCTTCAGAATATTTCTTAAGTTTTACAGTTCTAAATGAACAAGAATAATGTTCCGGCATGGCTGCATTTATACTGTATATTGTGGCCAATGTCACCTTATTGCCCCTTTTGAGATAACAACACAAATGGCCATGTGAACTGGTCCTGTGGTTTCATGGATCACGTGATGAAACATGCTGACTCCAAAGAAGACCGGATTCCAGGGGTCCCTAGACTCTCAGATATAAGGCCATTGCCTTGAATATCATTTATAAATGAGTTGGCAACCTGCCAGAAGGTATTTGGGGAAACTAAGGTAATGTTCTTCTCCTTATCCACACTCCGTTTGCCAGAGTTGCCTGTTCTGTTCAAGAGCCTAACCTTGTACATATGGTGATTGAGCTGTCACAGAGACTGACAACCCTCACAAGTAGTACATGTTGTGTGCCTTTTGCCCAGCATAAATTATTGGGAGCACTCTTTGCCTCATCATCCATAAAGTCACACAAGACCTTGATGAATATAGTAGTCCACCATACTTAGCATCATTTATCCTGCTCTCTGCACTTACGGGCAAATCCACCAAAGACACCTCGCTAACTGCTTAGAAGGGAGCTGAGATGCCTGAATCCTGTTTAGTCATGGTATATTTATTATCCATTAGTACAGTTTGTGTCAAGCTGAAAAACTGAAACCAAACTGAACTCTGTATGTTCCTGGTCACCTGTACTGCTCACTAAATGCTTGGAATCTAACTCAGACTATAGCTACCCTGGTGTTTATGGCACTTTGCAGTCTTACAATCTCTCAGAGCAAATTCTGTCCAAGGGAGTTAAATTTCCATATTGGCATTGATTCTTAAGACTCAGCCCTGAGGCTGAGACATCAAAGACCCCCACTTCCCCCTTGAGGGCAGATTCTGCCACCACAGAGGCAGATATCTCAGACTGGATATGAAAGCTGTTGTCCTCTAAGGAATATGCCTAGTAAGAAAGCACTTGAGTTCAATCCTGGAAACTAGATGCCCAGCTTAACTAGGCTGCTAACTCCTTCAGCTAATGTAGCTTTTCCTATGCATATATACTTATATGCATATATAAACACACACAGACACGTTACACTTAGTGTGGTGAAAGCAAGAAGAAAGGTCTTTGATTTATTCTATTTTAGCCATTTTTATGCTTCAGAATGGAATATGGGCCTTCAGTACTATACTTGTCACTCTGACAGTGCTTTTTTTCCTTCACCAACTTGAACTCGCAGGCAGTGTGGCAAAGCAGAGGAAACAGGAGTTCATGAACACTGAGTCATCTGATTAGCCCTAGGAAATCCAATAGACTCTTCATTTTCTGCTGTGGTGAAAAGCTGACTTGTAGCAGAAAAGGCATGCTGTGGCTTCAGGGTGCCCACATGCACCAATCAACATACTTTCTCCAATAACAGAACCAATATTTGCACCTCCACCATCTGAGGTTCATCAGATGGACAGATGCTGCCTTCTTAGTCACCACCCCTCAGCTGCAGGGCAGCTTCCCAAGTGCATTTCTAAAATTTCACTTTCTAAGAGGGCTTTTGGGGTGCTATGGGACCAGCTAAGTTTGTTCTGGGTACAAGCTTTTGTGTGCATGCACACTTCTTCAGATACACCAGAGGTCACCTGACCCTTACATATAGTGGGAGGGTGGGGTTTTTCTCAGAAGGGTAGTAGGAGATGGGTGATTGACTCAATGGGTATGGTAAACCTGCTGACGACTGTTAACGACTGCAATTAGTCCTACAGGAAAAGGCAAGGAATAGTATGCAGATGACCAAAAATAGCTTTAGCATATGTAATGAGACAAGAATCCAATATCTCTATTCAGACCATACTGTACATCAGTTGCTGTATTCATTTTGGGCCTGGTTCTTTTTATATTTCATATTCCTGTAGCTTTTAATTTTTTTCATATTTCTTGTTTGCTACCCTGCATGTCAAAATTCATAAAAAGATGGCATGTGGGTGTGCATATTATATATTAAAGTAGCAAAACTAAACATTGCTTCCTAAGAAGGGCAGTATAAAATCCTGTTATGTTGAGGTCCATCCAAAAACTGGATTATATTGACCCAGTTAGCACATAACACTAAGCCAGATGCTGACACTGGGCCTGCCTGAAACCTTGAGAATCCTTGAGCTTTGCATTTTACAGTGTTAAAACTTTTGGAAGCATCTGGAGTTAGCTGCTGATCGAGACCAGAAACTAGGTTGGACAGGTCATTGGTATGGTTTACCCTTGTACAGCCAAATCAAAACAGCTATAAAACAGTTTGGGTAGATTTTCCCATTCCTAGTTCAGGTCAGAAGGATGAGTTGATGGTTTTGCCCCTTGACTGAAGGCAAATGGAAAACTACATTTCAGGTAAGTACAACTGTACTTTCTTTTTGTATCAGCTCTTGGAGTTGAGAACTTGGTGTCTTGAAGGTCAAATCATCATCATCACAGAACTAGTGCCTGTCTTAGGCTGTTTTTATTACCAGGGACCATGCTAGTGCAGTATTCAGCTGGGGAAATGATAAGGTATCGCTAATTGGTACATATGACAAGGTTGGTACTGGTTGCTAAAAAGTAATTTAGTACATGTGGGAGAGTTTGACAGCTGCCCTTGTTATGGATTTGTCCCTGGACCCAGTCTAGCTTAATACATAAGCCATGGCTTCAACATATTTAAGAGACATGTCTGACCAGGGTTGTTGTAGACATAGACAGACCCATCAAAGTATGGTCCATCCCAGTTCTATGTGTTGATAGAACTAAGTTTGTCCCATCCTATTTCCATGTGGATTTTAAAGGGAAAATCTTTTAAAACCTGCAAAGAAATATGAATGTTTTTTTAAAAAGTGGTCAAAGGGCTTCACTGTTGCCTCTGTGATTTGTCCCCATTTAGATATCCACACACACACACCCTTTAAAAAAAGACTACAGTCCCCAGAAGTCTTCCAGCTACTCACAGCCTGGAGTGGCTATTTCAGCAGGGCTTCTGGCTGGCAAAAGTGTACCCTTGCACCCTTGGCAAGGAACTGAATCGGTGCCCCCCCCCCTTTCTCTCCTCTGCTGAGGCACCCAGAGGAGCCTACGAACCTCACCCAGCTGGCTGTAGTAGCTGAGCAGAGACCTTGAGGAGCACATGAACAGAAGGACAGGCTCCTAGCCAGAGTGAAGAGGTGGGGAGGGGTGGTGGGCCTAACCACCCCTGCTGGCTGTTCTGCACTTTGAACAGAGAGAGAAACACCCACCCACCACCCACCCCAAGGCAGGACTTGATGATTCCATCAGTCTCAGAGGGAATTATACAGGAAAAACAAGGCTGTCCTCAATATTTACCCTCATCAAGGCCATAGTAAAAGATAAGGCTCCTTTGATGGGAGAGGAAATGCGTGCTCTAACCACACCCACCAAGTGCCTTCATCCATCTAAGCCAGTTAACAGAGTTTGTTATTCATAGGCATTCAAGCCTAAGTGGTACATCAACAAATCATTCTTCTACTCTGGTGAGTTAAGTGACTTTGGATGTGTAGGGCCTGGAAATCATGCCCTAAGGTTAGCTCTTGGAGTCTGAGATGTTCCCCAGGAATAATCTTTCTTAAGGTCCATGTCTTCTGGGATGTTTTTAATATGTAACGCTGTACTGTTTTTAACACTTGATTGGGAGCCGCCCAGAGTGGCTGGGGAAACTCAGCCAGATGGGCGGGGTATAAATAATAAATTATTAAATTATTATTATTATTAATGGAATGAAACCAATTTCTGAATCACAACTGATCTGCATCATATATCCAATCTTCTTGACATTTCCACAGGGGGAAAAAATTGTTTTATTCGTCATTCTGGATGGTTATTTTTTTGGTGGGGGGAGGCATTAAGAAGTTCCAACTATCATGGTTACAGTCATTTAGCGGGTAAACATGCAGGCATAAATTGATTTAACTGGAACTTACCTTCATATTGCTGTTCAGTTTAACCAGTGGTAATTCTTTAAACATTCCTACAGTGACAAATGCTATCTGTAGTGGACTTTGGCATTCTGGCTTTCCTCAGCCCCAAGGTCTTCACCAAAATCCTGGTGGCTCACAATGAAAATTATCTCAATCTTTGCGTGTTTAGATGACATCTTGATCAGATTGCTATCTGATCAATGTGAACCAGATGCTGCAGTGCCTGCAGAGTCAAGGATTTGTAATAAACAGGAACAATAGCATGTTCTTGCCAACCAGAAACTGGAACATCTGGGAATCATTCTGGACATGAGTTTGAATAGGATGATTCTGTCCCCTGAGAGCCAAACAAGGGCCTTGCAGCTCTCCTAAGAAATAGTTCAATAGTGGCATGTGGATTGCATGACACTAGCCTCGTTGCTAGGCATGGCAGTGTTTGCCAGGAGGTGGTGTACTGTTGTTATTTGCATGCCTGCCATTACACAGGGTTTTCCACCCCATGAAAAGGATGTGGCAAGGTCCCAGCACTGATTTCTCACATTACATGTTAAGCTAGTTTTTCAGTGTTGGACTCTCCCCACACAATTCCAGAGAGTCAGTACCAATTCAGTACCACACAAGGATGCACATCACAATGAGTGTGTGTATTTTGAATTGGGGAACCCACTTTGTGGAGGTCAGGTATGGGGAACCTCTGATCCTCCAGATATTGCTAAAGTGCAACTCCCATCATCCATGGCCATTTCCCATGCTTGCTGGGGTTGATGGTAGTTGTATTACAGCCACAGCTAGAGGACCAAAGATTCCCCATACTTGAAGTAGGTGATGTGACTTCTGAGGAATCAAGGCTTTACTAACAGAAACTCTACTCAAATAATACTTGTTGCTCTGCTAGCTAACGACTCCAGCACTACTGTAAGTTCACCAAAAGTAAACTTGCTTTGGTGCTGAAGACCCAGCCCAATGGATTGTTGCTCTAGCACAGTGGTACAGGCTTGGGCCCTCTTAAGTCCCATAACCTTGGTGGGACTAACTCATTTGTTAATGGCTGCTAAAATATGTAGCCCCAGAAATGTTTACCCTGCCCCCCCCCCAGAACAGAGCTGGAAACAATGGACAGGTGTGAATGCTCATGTTTGTGGAGATCCATATTGTCACCAGACAAATGATAAATAAAAAAACGTGTGTTCATTACAAAAAAAAAAAATCCAAAATCTTTCTCCCCCCAAAATAGTAACGAGAGAAGAGTAGGAAGAAGAAAATGACAGCGGTAACAAGAATTAAGCCGACCCTCCATTTCTTTCCAGTGGGGGTAAAAATGTGAATAAGAATAACATTGTATAGTGTCAACCATCAGAACTCAAAAACAGACAATAAAAAGGCCTTTTTAATTTTTTTTTGTTTACCCTTCAGGATACTGTTTACCTTATCACTATAGGGGAAGCTAACATAACATCCCTTTTAAAAACTGGTCTGAGTTCATTCTGTATCTCCAGGTCGTCGTCTGGCCGGTGATGAAATGGGCATGTCAGCCTGGGGTGAGGAAAGCTGTATGGGGAGCTGTTGGACTCATTTTCTCTCCCCCCCCCCCACTCACTCACTCTGCCTGTCTCTTGCTTTTTTCCTTCCCAAACCGTTCGTTCTGTCTGTCTGTCTATCTGTCTCTCTCTCTTTCCCTTTTTTTCAACTGAAATTATCTCCCCCTTCTCCCCCCCATCTAAATTTACTTCACAGCAGATTGTCTTGTAGTAAATCACCAAAAACCCAAATAGCACTAAAGCATTCTGATACAACATTAGCATTTGCTTAACAAGCACAAGATAAACATTAAACAAAGAACTGCATTTCTTTATTAGAGGCTGCAAGATACATAATCCATGAGCACAAGAAACATGGGACCCAGTGGATATGCAGATGTGTGTTATTTCATTGGCGCTGGGCGGCCTTGTTAGAAAAGGTTTTCATCTGAAGGCTTGGGGGTGGATAGTTGACTGTCCCTGGTGGGGCTGTAACTAGATACAGAGACTGTTGCAAGCTAGGCTGGGCTCCCTGGTGGATGTGCTGATTGGACAGCCTGAGGAAAACTTGGGAAGCATCAGGAAGTGAACTCAATCACCTTGGGGATGATAGGGTAGAACCAGATGAAGGCATTTGACTTCTTTTGTAACTCCCACTAAGGACAGATTGCCAGTGTGATCCAACCTCTATAACTGCAAATCAGACCCTTTCCCCTATGCCGATTTCATTAGAATGGCCAGCATGGTGCAGAGAGAGAAGGAGAGAGAGAAGGGAAAAAAAGGTTAGACACAGTAATTTTACAGGCAGGCGGGTACAAAAAATCTGCATAATTAAGCAGTCAAGGCTGCTAATAGGGGAGTTTATATGCTCTGGGACCAGGCAAGGGCAGCGCATATGGATATAGCGCTGGATATTAAATCTACGGCATGCAGACTTACTTTGGGGCCCTTAGAGAAAAGGCTAATTATAGAGAGAGGAATTGTGTTTACTGGTCTGTCTTGGGCAAAGATGTTGAAAGAAGTGCAACCAAGTTTTGCAGCTAAACATGAGCGTCGGTTAATAGAGATATCAAAACAGTGCTTGTAGGTTGCCTTGTGCCTAATTATAGGAAATAGGATATTCTAAGTCATCCACCCTTAAAGTTAAATGGGAAAAAAAGATAAACCACTCACACGAGCAAAGGCACACACAGACAAGTGTGTGTGTGTGTGTGTGTGTGTGTGTAGATATATAGATAATTATTAAAACAGCTGTAGTTAAATCTGAGTGCAACTCTTGTCACTCACATATATGTAGCAATTTCTTCTAGTTTAACTGCTCCTGTGTTTTTTTAAAAAAAGCCATTGCTTCTAGGTATAAACCCACTACCAGTATTTAAATAAAAATGGGTCATATGAAGGAAAGCGATAGTAATTCTGGCTCCTACAGCATACAGTAGAGAGATGTTTATGTAACAAGTTCTGACAAGAGGGACATTAACCTTTCATAATGCAAATCAAAGGTAGGGAGACAAATCCCTGGAGCCTTTGGAAAGTGTAGTGTGCTTTACAAAGTGATGGTTCACATTTTTTAAAGCTGCTTTTTTATATAATAATAAACATAGAAATTAATTTAAGGCAGGATTCTCCTAACCAGGCCTGCCAGCAGAGGTCATGCAGAAGGACTTCTGCTTGCACCACGGGACTTGCCCCTCCCTTTACTTCCTCCACACCTCCCCCCCCCAAAAAAAATAATAATAATTTTTGCCTTGAGTGGTCAAGAGAACCCCCAGAACAGCACGTGGAGGAAGCAGAAGGGTATATTCCTCCCTTATGTAATGAAGTAGGCTATTGCCTACAAAAGCTCCAGCCACAATAAACCAGTTAGTCTCTGAGGTGCCACATTGCCAGTTAAAACCACATTACAATTTCTCCATATGAGTAAATCAAATGAAAATAAACAAAACTACATTTTATCAGGCAGTCCATTCAATTAAAAAAATGGCTCCCTTTGCCTCCTTCATCATATTAGCAACATTCACATGAACCTCTTCATAAATGAGTAACTAGTGCTGATTCTTATCTCATGCTCCTTCTAGAATTATTAATTCCCTTCTGCGCTGTTTTGCATGTGGATAATTCCTTGCAGGTGCGGTTAGTTTTAGGTTTCTCAGCTCCCCCCCCCCATACACCAAATTCTGGGATTGCTCTCAACAAATGTAGCCTCTTGTAAACGGTTGTTGTGTGAATGTGCTGGCCATAACACCTAGCTATCACTTTCATTTAGAACTGATTTAAATAGCCTTTCTGAAGGATTTTTGCTCACTGAACTTAGAATGAGGAAACACTACAGTAAGCAACACCTAGTTTGGACTATATTCAGTATAGGGGCCTGTATAAGTGCGTATATATGAAGATTTTGCCAGTGGGTGGCTGATTGTACCAAAATGTTATCAGCCCTGGTATTTTGCAGCTCCAGGCTGAAGCAAAGGCAGGCATGGGAAGTTAATGGCCCAAGTATAGCCATTCTGTTGATATCCACATGTCTGTAAGGATGGTGTCACACCTCCTATTTTGATGAGGCAAAAATTACCTCAAAACACTTTCTGCCACAATGGAGTGAGAGATGCAGGCAGAAATTAATGACTGTGACTAACTTAGGCACATTAATTTCAATGAGTCTACTCCGAGTAAAAGTTATACAACCCAGTATTTTTATTCTGTTTTCAGAACCCAACCAAACATAAAATTGTGTTTTTAATACTAGGAAATTTAAAACATCCCTTGTCTCTTCAATGAAGCCCAAGGGAGTTTAAAAAATTGTGTTATATATCACATTTATGTCATTCCTCTTAAAGCAATGTTTGCTTCACAACAATCCCATGAGGTAGGTTGAGTTGAGAGAAAGTGGATTTGCTAAAAGCCACCCAATGAGTTTTCATGGCTTGATTAGATATTTGAACCTGGGATTCCTGTTTCCAAGTCCTCTACACTGACCTGAAAACCATCGACCATACTCTCTCAGCATCCAGTAAACAAGAGGAGGAACTCCACAGACATCATATCTGAACTAATCCTTATTAGTTTCAGTGAAACATAATCCCAAATTAGCATGCTCGGGATCACAACCCAAACTTTTTGCTGGATCAGTAGGTAGTTTTTGAAAATATACTTCTTTTAAAATATAGGTAGGTTCACAATATGTGATTCAAGAACATCTTGAAGATAGGGAAATAGAACAAAACAAGAATACTCCACACTGCCAGTCCTTGTGTAACATCTGTTTTTGAACAACAAGGGATTATATAAGTGAAATACCAATATCAGTAAGTAACCTTGGGAAGGATTCTTCAGTCATCATCAGCATTCTCTTGTCTGCTGATAGTATCCTTATTTCAGGGTTGCACAATATGGCACACCCTCTAGATCAGGGGTCAGCAAACTTTTTCAGCAGGGGGCCAGTCCACTGTCCCTCAGACCTTGTGGGGGGGCGGACTATGTTTTGAAAAAAATAATGAACAAATTCCTATGCCCCACAAATAACCCAGAGATGCATTTTAAATGAAAGGACACATTTTACTCATGTAAAAACACGCTGATTCCCGGACTGTCTGTGGGCTGGATTTAGAAGGCGATTGGGCTGAATCTGGCCCCCAGGCCTTAGTTTACCTACCCATGCTCTAGATGTTGCTGGACTCCACTTCGCATCTGCCCCATTTCATATGGCCAATGATCAGCCAATGTTTTGACTTCTATTATTCCATTGCACTAGAAGTCAAAACATTTAAAGCCCTGGGGGCAGAGATTTTTAAATTTTCTTTGGCGATCACTCGTAGCCGAGTAAGATTATCTTCCATAAACACGGTTTTAACAGTGAGTCCGTAAGTGACTGTGGAGGCCAATTCTGGATCCATGCATCCTTCCACAGTGAAGACATAGGTTTCTGGGAGTTGATCATGGTAAGGGTTTGTTTGCCAAGCGTGCCTTCCTCTTAGCACGTTTCTCCCTTTCATCCTGAGTTTGGGCATCTTCAAAGCCCATGACACCTTTGGTAAAGGCTGTTCTCTAATTGGAGCGCTCGCAGATCAGTGTTTCCCAGTTGTCACTTTTTTTTAAGATTTGCCTTGAGAGAGTCTTTAAACCTCTTTTGTTGACCACCAGCATCACGCTTTCCATTTTTAAGTTTGGAATAGAGTAGTTTATTTAATTTCCTTAAGTACTTAAATCCAAACATTTTGTTATTTTTAGGTGCATCCTCAACAACACTCCACGGAAAATAATTGTCACTAAGAATATAAAAAAGAGCCCGGTTGGTTCAGGCCAGCGGTCCGTCTTTCACACAGGAGCAAACCAGGTGCCTTTGGGAAGCCAGGAACACACACAACATGAAAGCAACATGAAAGCATTTAAACAAGTGGCCATACCCTTATCCTGTGGCAGTGAATTCCATGAGTTATTAATGCATGGCAGTATCCAACAAAGTCCTTTCACTAGCACAAAGTACCTTTGACTGTGTAATGGAACTTCCTCTCTGCCCAGTGGCGGAGCTTCATCTCCGTTACCGGGGGGGCAGAGAGCAGGCGGGGGCAGGGCTGGTGCGTGTCCTGGGGGCGTGGCGCGCCGCCCGCAGGGGTGGGACACACTGACTGTGGGGGCTTGGCGCCCAGCGCAGGTGGGGGCCAGCCACGATGCTAGGGGCAGTGCACTCCCCCCGCACTCCTCTTCCTCCGCCAGTGTCTCTGCCCTGCATGCACCCCCTAAATCCACTCTGGGGGTTCCTCCAGCCCTCCGTAACAGATTTGTGGAGGACACAGGAGCTGAAATCCTTGCACTAGTGGAAACACTTTTATGGGTACTGCCCAGAGTGTGTGAAGAAATAACACTCATTCAGAACAGTACCATAAGGATAGTAAAAAAACAAAACAAATTGGGTCGTCCCCCCGTCCCCCCCGCAAAAAAAATAATTCCATTACATGCTTACAAGCAAATTAAGAATTGCATCAGTAGAACTACAGGCTGTTAGTTCTTCCAGATTAATTGAATAATTACTATACATTCTGAAGCTGTGAGCATTTATGCATATGCCCTTTTTTATTCTCAGCCTTACACCATGTTGCTTGGGTTGTCCACAAAACTGCCTGCTCTTCACCTTTTTCTTGGTGTCTTGTGCTTCCATGAGGCCCTTTTATTCTCAGTGCGTGCTACCTGAGGTCATCTACACACACAAAGCTGATCAAGTAAAACAATATTAAGCCACTGTCCTTTTTTCCCTTCTTCTTTTGACAAAACAAAAAACGAAACAGCACTAACTTGTCAGGAGGTTCAAGGTGAAGCCTGCATGTGTTCATGCCTGTCCAATTGTCCATGTAGTTCTGAATTTGCATGTATCTATTTTACCTGCACTGCACTGGTGTCACATGGTGTTTAAATAAAAAAATAAATCCAAGAACATGCAGTAGCTTGCATTTTACTGCCAGAGTGAAACTTCACCATCCTACCAAGGGAGCTTTTTGTAATGTTTGTAATGTGCTGCTTTCGTGCTTTAGCAAAGAAAAATGTCACTGCTGGGCTTTATTTTTAACAGACTTTTTAAACATCAATTAATGCAAGCAAATGTAGTGGAGGGTTTCTGGCTTGTTATTTATATGGGTGAGAGAGAGAGAGAGAGAAAGGGAAGAGAGCAAGCAGCTAGGGAGAGGCAGGTTGTTTTATTTTTAACTCTGAACAATTGGAGAACAGAGAGGGAGACTTTGAAAGGCACAAATGGCAGTCAGGTGCCAAATGTCCCCTGAAAGGCAAGGGGGATTTAGGCCTTTGACTTTACTCCATGCCTCCAAATATGTCATGTAGACTGTGTGTTTCCTTTTTTATTATTATTTTCTAGAGCACATTTTGAGGTATAGAAGGTATCGGCAAAGCTGGCAGATTTAAATGTCGCTGAAGGGACCACACAGTTCGAACAGCTAATGGAAATAAATATTTTGACATAGGGGCCAAGAATAAGGGGTTGTTTTTCTTAATGGCATTTACCCATAGAAAAAGCGGGAAAAACAGCCAAGTATATTCAGCTCAGATCCCACTTATGAAATATAAGCACAAGTGCATATAGGTTATTTCATTCATTCCTATCTCAGGCTTTATTGTAAAAGGGATATCGTATTGGCCCGAATATGAGCCACACCCGCAAATACACTGCACCTTTAAAATCCAAGGGGAGGGGAGAGACAAGACCCGACTACAGGTACCATCCCCCCATGCTCCTGGGCTGCTTCCTGGGGGGAGCCACGCTACTTTGCTGGCAGCCTTCCCCCTTCTTTCTGGTGGCTGGGGGGGAGGCTTGGAAGCAGCGGGTGGAGTGCATGCTGTTGCCCCTCGCTCTCGGGCTGCTCTCTGGGGGGCGGGGAGCCATGCCACTTTGCCGGCAGCCTTCCCCCCAACAGCTTGGGGGAGGCTTGGGAGTGGCGGCGGCCTGGGTACCATTGCCCCGTACTCCTGGGGTACTTCCTGGCGGCGGGGAGCCACGCCACTTTGCCGATGGTGTAAGGTCACGAATATAAGCTGCGCTTTAACTTTTCATGGTCGGAATTTGGAATAAAAAGTGTGGCTTATATTCAGGTCAATACAGTAATGTCCGTTTTTCTTTTACGTTCGGTACTTCCATTCTAGCTTTGGGTTGAATTCAGTGTACTATGGTCTGGTTTACTCCTTGAGACTTGAACCTTGGACTCAGTCCATTTCCTGCTCCTTTCATTCATTGCAGATAGCAGGTAACAAGCGCACCTGGAGATTTGTGTTTCTCTTGTGCAGGACACAACTTGCTTTCTGGCTAGTTCTCTCTCGGAGTATCCGTAAGATTCCACATTAAAATGAATATGGACTCTCCCTACTTCACTCAGTAATGCCCACCTACGTTAAAGGGAATGCTGTTATTGAGCAAACACTTCTTGGAGCGATGCGGTCCATTATAGAATTAACCCTAGATACATAGTAATAACCCGTTTTTAGGAGCGTACATAACAACCTTTGCTGGCGGCAACAGACTTAGTAGGCAGTGAAGCAAGTAACACCCTCTTGCTGCCTTCACCTCTTTTTTTGACTTCTGAAATAACCTTGCTTTTTCAAAATATGACTGGGCTAATATTCCTCTGTGTTCTCTCCATTCCTCATGGCATTGCCCAGTAGTAAATCCCCGTGCACATCCCTTTAAAGTTTTTAAAGTCAAGTTGCTTCTTGTGTAGAGGAAAAGAGAAATGAATTCTGCCTTTACATCAGCGTACTTATTTTCCCTCTCTGTTTGTAAAAAGACTGACAAGTAAGCATAACATGACTAGTGCTGTCAGGAAGTACATAAACTTGCTAGCTTCAAGATTTCTGATGGAGACACTTAGGCAGTTTTAAAGCAATGTCTGGGATTCAGAACTGACAGCCCACAGGCTTCCAGAGACCCAAATCCAGAGAAGTTACATGCACAGAATGCTTTTAAAAGCATTCTCAAGAACCTTTATTTGCACACCATAAATTTCTTTATTTTAAAATCTAGATTTTAAAAAAATAATTAGGGGGCATAGCCGCATGGTAAATTGGATGGTTTGGCATGCAGAGTAGCCCATATTTAATCTGCATCACCTCCAGTTAAATGGACCAGGGTCAGACCTGGAGAGCTGCTTCCAACTGCTGTAGTCAGCACTGGACTAGACAGACCAATGATCTGACAGCTTTGTATATACTACATCAGTACATACATGTGAGACAAGTGTCACTACTATTCCCATTTTACATATGAGAACTGAGACTGCTAGAGTGTGATCTGCTCAACTCACCTACTGATTCGGTTCAAAGGCCTTAGTTCACCAGAACTAGTAACACTTTGTCTAAGCAGAGAAATCAAATTACTATGGCTGAAGCATTTTTGTAATTCTTCATTATAGCTTCAGAAATATTTAATATTGGGTGGTTTTACTTTTTGCTTTTTTCTGGAGCTCTCATCAGGAATTGTAGGATCAACCTGCTTCGATTATTGGTTTTCATTAAATGACATTCTTTGGCTTGCAGATGCCTCATTTGTCTTTCTGCCATCCTGCTCTTCTACATTGGTAGATGTATTTGTGTTTGAGTGCACTTTCATCAAGGATCTCCATTCCTAATCGAGTTATGATAATTTAGGGCAAATAACTCATTGTTGCAACACTGTCATAATATGCAGTATGTCTGTGCTCTGCCGTTGTACCAAAGCAAAATGCATTTTGTGCCATACCTGTTCAGAGTCACTTAGAATGTTATGTAGGGATGCACAAAATTAAGAGTGGTAAGGTTTGCCATTAATACAATGCTACGGCAGCATATGAGAACAGGGTCATGTGTTGTTTTTTAAAGGTGCCATTACATATATTAAAAGTGTTGGAACAGTTTTCTACTTGCCATTTGATCTGTCTAAAACAAGTTCTAAATATATGTGTATTTTGAATATTACACAGCTAGAAAGATTGTTTTCATTATGCTCTCTGTGTGACTGTGAAGTACTACTTGGTCTTTTATTATTATTAAGCAAGGGGATATTGTATCCTAAGGAATCCTTTAAAGCAGGGCTAGGACATGTGGGGTTTGTAAGCGAAATCTAGTCTGCCAAGACTTTTCACGGAAAAGCTCTGCCTCTTTATCCTGGGATAAATTGGAGGGGGCAGCAGTGTGAGCAGGGAAGTATTGGTGGGTTGTTTAAAACCTTCTGGATTCATATTGCATTAAAGCATTTGCACTTTATGATGCACATAGCAGTGGGAAAGTGCCATTCTGCATGCTTTAGGATTTTTCTTCTCACAGTTGAACACCTGGAAAATGTTAAGTTGTTGCATTTCTGCAGTTAGAAAACCCACACATTCTATTCTGCTGTCTGTACTAATGGAAACAACAGTATATGGTATTTGGTCATTAATCCGGCCATTGCAGATTAATGCCCTTTCATGGCCTTTAGGAAATGATTTCTCTTAAGCAGCAGATTGTTTCACATTCTGCTGTCAATGTGAAAGGAAGAGATAGTACAAGCCTGTTGCACTTGACTCTGTAAACAGGATCTCTTATTTCTGGCTGATGGTTTCAGACCGTTTAGTGACTTAGCTACCCATGGGTAAGCAGGGTGGAGCCTTCAGGGAGTTAGTATTCTCATACTGATTTGAGTTCATATGTAACATTAAACCAAACAATGCCTTAGCAGGCAGGCGAGTTCCCAGAAAGGAGATTATGGACACTTTGCTGCTCCTCCAGGCCTGCAGCTGTGAGCTAAGCCACTGTCTGTTTTAGCATATCGTCCAAACCCAGGTTTGTGGCTTGTTACCTCCAGACAAACCACAAATTGGAAACCAAGAACAAACCTTGAGTACAGCTTCTTGTCTGCCTAGAAGAAGCCAAAACACAAGCCCGGATTCAGACGACACACTAAGCCAAATTTTAACTTAATTCACAGCTGTAGGATCTGAGGAGAAGCAAAGTGGTCATGAACTCCTCTCCAGGAGCATTTTCACAATGAGCCATGGTTTGGCTTAACATTGTGTGTGAACTGAGCCAATGCATCTTCACTTTTGCCTTTTCAGTCTTTGAATGAAACCCCCCGAGTATTTTGAAATATGTGGTGCAATTTGGGCACAACTGCAGTGGTGGTAGCAGCAACAGCAGGAGTTGCAATAATAGTAGTTGTCATTGCCACACCAATTGCACATGGTGGTTTCTCAGCCTTGAATTTATCACTTGTAGGGCCTACAGGGACGCGGGTGGCGCTGTGGTCTAAACTACAGAGCCTAGGACTTGCCGATCAGAAGGTTGGTGGTTCGAATCCCCATGACGGGGTGAGCTCCCGTTGTTTGGTCCTTGCTCCTGCCCACCTAGCAGTTTGAAAGCACATCAAAGTGCAAGTAGATAAATAGCTTCTCTGGCGGGAAAGTAAACAGCATTTCCGTGCACTGCTCTGGTTCGCCAGAAGTGGCTTAGTCATGCTGACCACATGATGCCTAGAGCGAGATGAGCGCGCAACCCCAGAGTCGTCCGCAACTGGACCTAATGGTCAGAGGTACCTTTGCCCATTTCACATTGAAACTCTGTCTTTCCCCAGTGTTGCATCTGGAGACTTTTTCTCATGAATAGAACCATTTACACACACACCCCATGCAAATGAATGGCACCCCCCAAGATTTCTAGGATGATGAGCAAATCTGAGTTTGGGTGAAATAGGAGCTGGGGGGAGGGGAGGAAGAAAGAAGAAAATGGAAAATCTCAGTTTGATCCAGGTTCAAGTTTTATTGGATGAATATTCAAAAGCATTCATCTCTAGACAGAACCCTGGCAATTCACTGCAGCTCCAATGGCAATAATAAATAAATGCATTTTTTACAGCCAAATGGTTCAAGCAGCCAACAAAGTTAACACTATATAATTAATAACAATAAGCAATTAAAGAGAACAGCAGGTTACAGTGATAAAGCACCGAAATATATTAACGTAAAAAAGAAATACTGAATACTTATGTGAAAAGGGAGTGCATTAGGTCAACTTATAACCCTTTTTCTTCTGGATAAAGGGCACACCCACACCCACACACCACTGCTGCTGTTAAACCTTCATTTATTCCAGTGGGACTTGTGTGGGAATCTTGTGCAAGCTGCACAGGAAGAAAGCTGTACAGGAAGAAAGTAGACTGACTGGTAGATTGCACCCAAAATCTGAATGAAAGGGATGAGATGGTGTGTAACTAATAAAAGATTATGAATACCACCATTCCCAAAACAATGCACTATGCTGAATGCTGGGGGAATGAAAAAGTTGCATAAGAAGGCAGGGGCTTAACAGCAACAGAGCTAATGTGTCAGTACAGTAAAGCCAAGCCTGTTTACTCACGTACGGCTAATTGAGATCATACCTGCTTGCATTTGAATGTGTGAGGCCTTTCATCTTTTTGAGCCCAGTAAATTTTATTTTCTGCTTTTTTGTTGTTGTTGACATGATAAAGAAGACATAGAAAATGGAAAAAATAATATATGCCATTCCCATACTAATCCACCCTCCACCCACCATGGTTTCGTTTGCTTCCCTATTATCCTTAGGTAATAGTTTTTCTATTCTGTCTAGGGAATAATATCCTAGGATAGAGGGAACAGTTTCCCTAGCATTTAAGGAGTTATCAAGCATCATTTAACATATAGGCTTGGTCAGTTCCGTATTAATTTAAAATATATGTCCATGCTACCTACTGTATCAGCATCTTACAGACAACTTTTACTGCTATGCATTCAGCAGGTGACTCACAAATCTATTCATTTAAGTTTATGCACCTACCTTCACTAAGCAAGGCATCTGGTTACGAGGGAAGCAAGGCACCTCTGGGAGAATCCTCATCTCAGGCTTGCTCCAATTTAGGCCCTTTACTTACATTTTGATGGTCCTTTGTATTGCACTAAATATTAGGTATGTGCACCAACCCCACAATATGTGGTTTGGATCTCAGGGAACAGCCCACCTTGGTCTGAAGGGCTTAGTTCAGCTCTGGGTCTGAGGCCAAGTTCACTTCAAAAAAAATGAGGCTTTGTTTCTTCCCATTCACTTTGAGGGAAGTAAAACTGCTATAACTTCCCCCACCCCCCACTTTTCATCAGAAATTGTTAAAATTTGCAGACCAAGTAGTCCCTTCAGAGTGGGTTACGCCTTCCAAATTACAGACAAGTGAGTCCAGGTGTTCTTTTTTATTTTTGGTGCTAGGTGCCTTTTTAATATATTTTTTAAAGGAAATTTATATAACTTTTTAATATTTTGGCAGAAATGTGTAGGCACCGGGGGGGGGGCGTTAAGGTAAAGGGATAAAGCCATTTCAGAAGGACAGCTGCAGAGATTTCCCCACAAGTGTAGCTTTTACAGAGTTTGGGGGGAGGTGTGGAATCTCTCCTGCAGTGTTTTGTGAGCAATTGGTCTGAAAATAGCATGAGGCATGAGAGAGGTGCCCCTGGGTAAGAAACCTGTCAAACTGCAGACCAGTTGGCTAGGCATCTTTTAAAAGTTGATTGGGCTGGGTGGGCTCAGTTGAAAGGGATTCACTTTCCTCCCCCAAAGCCCTAGGATTGGAGATTCTGGGTTATATAAATTCCCTATGATTCTAAGCTTGACCTATCAGCCACAACAGAACTCTCTCTCTTCCCACCCTGGTATTTGCACACTCTTTCTTGCTCTCACACGCACACACACTGAAAACCACTGGATGTAGATGGCAGTAGGCAAGAAACTGGTCACATATTTCCTGGAGTGGTGTGCTTGTTACTTCCTCTAGGGTTGTTTGCAGGCTAGTCTGCTAATACAGTGGTACCTCGGGTTACATACGCTGCAGGTTACATATGCTTCAGGTTAGACTCCGCTAACCCAGAAATATTACCTTGGATTAAGAACTTTGCTTCAGGATAAGAACAGAAATCGTGCTCCGGCGGTGCAGCAGCAGAGGCTCCATTAGCTAAAGTGGTGCTTCAGGTTAAGAACAGTTTCAGGTTAAGAACGGACCTCTGGAACGAATTAAGTACGTAACCAGAGGTACAACTGTAGCTACATGTTTCTGTGACCAACTCTTGTTATTTAAGCCCAACCATGGGGGGTGGGAGAAGATTGCACACATCATAATTAGCGGTCTGCTGTGGTACACGGTCCATATGCTGTAAGAAAGACTCACATGACTAGGGTGGGGCATTTAAATGGTACAGCAGTTGCTTAGGTGCCAGTCACAGAAAAGGGGTTCCATTGAGGCTAAGGTAACCTTTAAAAAGCCCTGTGGTAGAGTAGCTTGCATGGTTGCCTTTCCCGCTGGTGACATACTTCTTCATGGATCAGTAATAACAGCCAAGGGACCTGCCCTAACCAAGTGAGTGGAAGAGGTACTTGTTACCCAGAGCAACATGGCAGCAGCCACAAAGGTGGCAACCACATCACTCCTGGTAACACGAAAAAGAGGACCCAACAGTATCTAGTGGTGTTCTTCATGCTGCCTGGAAACGTTAATGAGTACCAAAAAAATACAGCCAAAGAAAAGGGCAGTGTATCAAAACGGCTTTGTGTCAAGCCTTTGCATATCAGCATGACCAACAAATTTGCTTATTTATAATATTTAGAAAAACAATGCTTCAGAGGTAGCTGGCAGTTCTCTGTAGTCTGGTCTGGCCATTCCACACACACACACACACACACACACACACACACACACACACACACACCCTTGGTTTCTTCTGTAGGCAGCTCTTGAGACACTTGCTCTACATCCTGAGCAAAAATTAGTTGATGAAAGAGTTGTCAGTAATGCTCCATTTGTATGACTGACCCACTGTACTGTGGAATTCATATTGACTGACTGCTTGTCTCAGTGTTAAAAGATTGTTTTCCCTGTAGATGTGACTTTAGAACAGGTAGCATTTAGTTTATGCTGCATGAAGTGTCCATGAAGTATCCTCTTTCAATTTTACCAATTTTTGTTTTTTTTGTGTAGAACTCGATGGTAGATATACCAGTACTTCCACCAGTTCCAGAAGTCCCAGACGGGTGGGAAATACTAGTAGGTATTTAACATCAATGACAGAGAAAGCTATCTCTTGAAATATCACCAACGCTTAAAAAATAATAATACACTTGACACAGCAATACTGATTAAGAGAATCAGTGCTTTAAAATAGGCCAAAAACCTTTTGATTTCAACTAAAGTACATTTTCCATAATGTTAATGTGATTTTTATTCATCATACTTCTCCCCTCAGAAACACAAGCTTTAACCATCAATTTTACTATAATTTTATGTGATTTGCTGCTGAAAGGCGGTGTAAGGAACTTATTTCAGAGACAGAAATGTCATACAAGCACACAATTAGAACCTAGAACTTGAGGGGATGTCCACAAAAGCTTAAAACATTTCATGACTTGCTCCCCAAGGAACTTAGAAATTGTAGTAGCTCTTGGAGCAAGGTGAGTAATTTCTTACAGAGAATTCTGAACATCCTCGTAGAACTACAGTCTCCAAGGTTCCTGGGGAAGAATTGGTATAATAGCTGCTTGCAATATAGACACACACCTAATTTAACTACATTGTAATTCTGAGTACTATATGAGCCCTGATTCCACACTGACTATGGCCTGGTTCAGACCTTATTATGTGGTTGCCATTCACCAGGCAAAGTTCTCAGTTCACAGTAATATTGCTTGAAACTCAGCATCGCATGGGTCTCCCGGAATACAGTGTACTTCCCACACCAGTACCTCCCCTTGTTTGGGATGTGACACAGGTGACCCTCAGGGAAGGGCTGATGAACATGGACACCAACAAAGGGAAAGCATTGATAGTGGGCTTATGCGTGTATCTAGAAATGCTCAACTGTCTTTAGTGAGAGCAGGGTAAGACATTTGGCATGGGTGCATGTGGAGCTTACACACACACACACACACAGAGAGAGAGAGAGAGAGAGAGACAGGTATGACAGGTGTATTTTAATAGCTTCATTTTTGTTATGCTTTAGAACCTACTTGGCAAAAGAAAAATGTCGAGTACCGCATTTTTCGCTCTATAAGACGCACCAGACCACAAGACGCACCTAGTTTTGGAGGAGGAAAACAAGAAAAAAAATATTCTGAATCTCAGAAGCCAGAACAGCAAGAGGGATCGCTGCGCAGTGAAAGCAGCAATCCCTCTTGCTGTTCTAGCTTCTGGGATAGCTGCGCAGCCTGCATTCGCTTCATAAGACGCACACACATTTCCCCTTACTTTTTAGGAGGGGGAAAGTGAGTCTTATAGAGCAAAAAATATTTTCCTTCCTCAAAATTGTTAGCAGAACTTTTTTATTATTATTATACTTAATTTTCATTCAGTCAAATGTTTTGAATATAAGTGAACCAATAATCATGTCAAGCTCAGAACATGTACCCAATGACACAAACAAATCTAAGCTGTTTGGGAATAATGTTTAAAGATTTCAGAACCATATAGACATATGGATCTTTGAGTTCCCAGGCACTTATTACCTATCCCACCTGTCTCTGGTTTACTGAGCCCGAATAGGGTTTCCTCAACCCACCTGTTCCCCAGGTTGCCTGCTTGGCTAGAAACATGGAAGAGACCAAAGTTCATGTCCTCCATTCTTCTACCCAAAGATAGAACTATCTCCCATACATCACCTTTAGACAATTCTAGCCCCTGGCTTCCAGTCAGCTTAATCCCATGGGAATCCTATCCTGCTCTTTCCCACTGCTTCTGGCACCCCTGTTTGTTTCTTCTCTATAACATTAGGTCCTCCATCCCTTCCGTTTGTAATTTATTGGCTCCAAATGCTGCAAAAATACATGCACTGTATTAACAACCCTGTGGAGGGAAAGTCCATTCCGTCTGCTGCGGAAGCAGAGCTACTGCCTCTAACAAATTGTTGCTCTAGGCATTTGTCTAGGGTCATCTACTATAACTTCAGTCTTGCTAGAACAGAGAGCTAGGAACTGCCACTTTATTCCACTTAAGTTACCAATATTTGGTGTGAGTGGGAGAGCGGGAGACATACTGCTTCAGTTAGTTCAAAGTCTAAATTCAGACCAATAATTTCTGTTGCACTTTTTTAAAGAAAGAAAGAAAGAAAGAAAGAAAGAAAGGGAAATACAGAGATCATTTTTAGAGTATTCCATATAACATAGGGCGCAATGGCAACAGCGTAATGTAACTTTGTGATGCATACCCAATTTCCCTCTTACGATACAGTCTATTTCTGACTACCAGATGCTAGAAGCTAACAATAGAGAAAGCTATCATGATGATTGCCTGCTTGTGATCTTCCCTGTGGCATCTTTTGTCTGCAGTTAAGAGGACAGAATGCTTGACTAGAATTACCATTAGTGTGCCCCAGCATGGCATTTCTTGGGAAGAGGCCACAGCTCAGTGGTAGAGCTCACACTTTGCATGCAGAAGGTCCCTGGTTCGGTCCCTGGCATCACAAGTTTAAAAAAAGGAACTTGAGTAACAGGGTTGGGAAAGATCTCTGCCAGTTAATATGGATTGCACCGGGCTACGTGGCTAATTGTGTAACTAATGAAATACAGCTTTATGTGTCTTTGTGTTTTCACTGCCCACTTGTAATCAAATAAAATGTATAGAAAATGCATGTCATACGCTGTCCTCAGGCTGTAGGGGGTAAATCACGTTTGAATATTCTTCCTATGTTTTTATAAAAAGCCTTTCTGCACACAGAAACATAGCAGGTTAGCTTTCCATATGCAAGGATTTGTTTGTTTGTTTGTTTACACGTAGGAGTATTCATACATGCACTCCCTGACCTCCATTCCAAGGTGGTGCAGCCTGCTGAATGTTTTATATCCTTCTCCCTGATGTGCTAGTTTTCTTCATGCAAGGAGTTTCTCACAGGGGAGATTTAGATATGTCCTGCCACCTGCAGAATCAAGTGGTATGATCCAAGAAGGACCATGTGTTGTTGTTTTTAAAATTCAGTATGTTGTAATACTTTTCTGAAATCTAGGTATAAGTGTTGTTGTTGTTTTAAATCCACCAGCTTGCTCCATGTCCAAAAATAAAGAATTGATAATTATTTAAACTTTAGTCTACATTTTTGCAGTAGCAGATTCTTCCAGTACTGTAAACATTTCCCTCCAGCAAATCCCAGCTGTATATTTGATTTTAGTATCTCCATTTCCTTGCTGCTATATGCCTGAATTGTGGGGTTTGGGGTGATAATTCTTGAGAAATTGTAAATGACAGAAGGCCCATTACAATCAGGGAGGAATGATGAGCATATGCTGGAAGTCTTCAGGCAATGTTAATTTCTGTATTAAGTCTTTAAATGTGTGCTCTTTGCCTAGGTGAAACGGGTGGGGGTGGGAAATAAGGGTTGGTTTGATGCAGCTGTGAACACTTTGGAGAGCCAGAAAACTGCAGGCCATTTGATTCCCAAGTTAAAGAGAGGAAACAGAGTTTGACCAACAGCTATTAAGAGGGCCTTATCCTATAGACGTATTCATCTGACTTGGTGAACAGAAGAGAGACTATATAGGGACCTTTCAGTATGAATTGCCACAACATGCTCCAACTACATTTTATCCGTTGCCTGGTATTCCCATTGGTCTCACCCAGCGACTCCAGTGCAATGTCCCATCAGCACATAGTGGACAGGGAAGACAGCTTTGTTGCAGGGTGCATGTAGCAGGTATGTTACTATTCATGCTCTTCTTTAAAAAGCCAAGATATGTGGCTAGACACAGGGCCAGATCAAGTCCCGGTAGCAGAAGCTTGTGCAAGGATTTCTGCTGGCCCAAGTGGGATTTCCCCTCCTCTCCTTTGCCCCATGCCCCCCCCCAGTCGCTTCTGGGGGTAAGGAGACACACACTCCTGCCCAGCAGTACTCAAGGGAAAGAGATGGGATATCATTCTATCTGGCAAGCTGAAATGCTTGCACTAATGGAGTAACTGTCATAGCAGTATGTTGACTTCTTCTCAGTGCAATCCTTGGGAGGCAATAGAACATTAAAAACCAACAACAGTAAGTGGTTTGCAAAATTATAGAACTTGAAGGGGCACTTCTCTACTACTATGATGCACTTCTCTGTGACCTTAAGGCTGTAATTCTATACACTTACCTAGGAAAAGCCCATTAAACTCAAAGGTCCTTACTTCTGTCTGTGATAGGTAGTTGCTGGATGAGCAATCTGGAGTTGGGATAGCACAGTAGCAGACTGCTCTGTTTTAGGATTAATATTGTATGAGAATGGTCTTATTTGGTTAAATTTAAATTATATTTTACATTTCCTTGCAGCTGATTTTTTTAAATTATGTTTGACTGTTCTTAATTGCATAAAAAATATTAAAATACAGTATATGCATGTGTGCAAAAGTTTTGTCAAATGTCACTAATAATATTGCAGGAAGGGCTTCCAGTAGGTGCTTCCTGATGTTCTAGCACCCACTTTACACATGAAAAGCAAGGCATGTATTAACAAGACATTTTTCCAGAACCAAAACATGGTACTTTGAGAGCACACAAAATCTATCATCCCTGCAGCGGTTCTCAACCTGTGGGCCCCCAGATGTTTTTGGACTACAACTCCCATCATCCCTGAGCTCTGGCCTTGCTAGCTAGGGGTGATGGGAGTTGTAGTTCAACATCATCTGGGGACCCACAGGTTGAGAAAGGCTGCTCCAAGGCATGGAACAAACATAAGCAAAATAGAACAGAAGTCCAGCTCTAAAACCCACTTTATTTGTTATACAGCCTGCTACTTCCATACAACAGCCTCCGCAACGTGTTACACACACAAAGGTGCACCACGCAATTTAATGGGCAGCAGGCTGTGGCTATTGTCCTAACCCGAACAACATGTGGTTTCCCTCTGTTCATCTGTTAGATGTGGACATCTGAGAAATGGAAGCCTGGCAACGTAGAGGTCTATACACGTAAGCTTCCCCTGGAGCTGGAGACGTGTGATCAGGGTTCCAGCTCTTGGGAAACACTACAATACACAGAGGTCTGCACCGCTATGCTTTAGCGCAGCAACCATTCTCACAGAATAACTGGATGCCATGAGTGGGGGAAGCCATGCGTCATCAGGGCCCATTGCCTTTTTCATGGTATGGACCCCTTTGTGTCATGAAGGGAGCTCATTCTTGGAAACTTCACCATACTAGGTCATCCCGTCCCCCGTCCCCCCCCCCCCGCCGCCCTTGCTTTCATTGTGGCAGTAGCACACTGGACTGAAGATTAAGCCTGCTTACCTTAATATGTATCAGATCAGAGGCTCAGCAAATGGTCTGGGAGCACCAGACTAATGCTCAGCAGGTGTAGATCTGATAGGTAATATGGACAGGAGGCAACTGGGTCTTCTATGTTTTTAATTGTTGCTGTTATCAGTTATCTTTTTTGAATTGGAAAGCTACAGATCCAAAACTCATTTCTTTTCTATGAACCAGAAAGCTTAATTGTATTATAGTCCTTCTTCTTCCTCTTTCTCCCCCTCCCCTTCCAAAGAACCAATTCATGTTTTTCCTCTCTGGGGAGACTTCCATCCATTCATCTCCAACTACAGCCCCACATGGATGTAGCTCTTGTGAATGGCTTCCTTGTGCAGCACTCTTTTCCATCACCACACATGAGAAAGGGCCAAAAAATAAGTCTTCTGGCAGCAGTGCACATGAGGAACCCATAATTAGTGTCCTCAGCTTGGATCTCTTCCTTGAGATGACTGCTCAGAAGTCACTTTGTTTCTGACTGGGGGGAAATGGTTGTGTGAATCAGCACTACAGCAGCTCCTGGGCACCTAATTTGCAAGCTGTGTTTTTATCTTAATCCATGCAAGCAGTTGCCTAGAAATTCCATAGAATTGCTTATTCCTCACCTATAACTCTTAATAAAAAATAGGACCGTGCCAACCTATTAAATCCTTAATAGAATATTCTAATGGTTATTAAATCAATTGACTCTGAATCTCACTTTAATAAATGAGTCAGACAGTATTTTCCAATTACTGTCATCCACCACCTTTCTAAAGAGCAGATTATTCTGATTGAATTTTTTTAAGCTGTTCAGCACTTTTAAGATCCCCTCCCTAATACATTTGCTGAAAGAATGTAGCTTTGAAGTGGATATAGGAGAGAGAAAGAATGACCTCTTGAAGGGATGTTCTGGCACTCCACTTCACTTCATATTTATCCCAGGTGTAAACTGCCAGGGTAGCTTTTCACTGTCTGTTTGTTTAGTTGTGACTTTCAGTATTTTCTAAAATTTTAAGATTTTCTGTGGCTAGAGTGGGCGTGGGGGTGCAAAACAGTTTTCCTTCCAGTCATCATTCTACTTCTTCTAATCTTGTAATATTTACAAGGAGCAACAGGAACTGAAATGTTATGGTGGAAGAACTGTAGAAGTCTATGCAGCTGACCTTTCCAAAGTCAATTGTTTTAAAAAGGTGTCTGAAAACCAAGGTATTTTCAGAAGGGTTGCAGTCATCCTGGGCCAGATAGTCACTTGGTGTTTCCTCCACTGGGTCAGTCACAGTTCATTGCTGTTGCTGCCCATAGCACTTTTACTTTCCTAATGAGGAAAATACAGTGGTACCTCTAGATGCGAACGGGATCCGTTCCAGAGCCCCATTTGCATCCTGAAGTGAAGACAACCTGCGCATGCATGGGTCGCAATTCGCCGCTTTTGCACATGCATGTGACGTCATTTTGAGCGTCTGCGTGAGCGGCGAAACCCGGAAGTAACACGTGGAGCGCAACCCAAAAACGCTCGACCCAAAGCATATTTAATCCGAGGTATGACTATATGTGAGTTAACAGCTTTACAGAAATATTGCATATGATCCAAGAAACTAGGTGCATTTTACTTTACTTACTGTAGATCACACATACCTCAGTTGGTAGGTTATGAGACCCTTAATCTCAGGGTAGTGGTGGTGGTGGTGATTTGAACCTCACACTGGACAAAGTTTCTTGCATTGTAGGGGGTTGGACTAGATGACCCTTGTGGTCTCTTCCAACTCAACAGTTCTATGATTCTATACACAAAGAAAAAAGTAAACCTGCCTAAGCTAATAATTAAGGCAGTGTAAAGACAGATATCTTCACTAGTAGCATTCCCTCTAATTGCAAAAGTGAAAACTTTTATTAGTCAACAAAATGAGTGGTGGGACCTCGATCATCCCCCATAGGAATACTTTGTAAAATACCCTTCGTTTTCTGTTGCTTTGTAGTGCCTGACATTGCTGATTTGCATTTGGCTAGCATTTCAGAGGTTGGCATTGCTTATCTTCACCTTGACGGATGAAAGATCCAGAGCTGAGCTCCTTTCTTTCCACTTGCTTTAAGTGTGCATATCGACACAAATATTCATGGGGGGGGGGGGAAATCCCTACTAAGATTACTCGGTGCATAATATGGCTATTATGGGGATTTCCACCTTCCTCTGAAGCAGCTGTTACTGACCACTGTCATAGGCCAGATACTAGATGCTTGGCCTAATCTTCTATTACACTATTAATTTCAGAATTTTAAGATATTAAAAATCAGGATTGATGTGAGCACTAGGCATTTACTCCGTCTTCTTAACAACATCTGCATTCAACCCTACTGTGATACGTAGTCGTTTAAAATGTGGACTTGGTGAACATAAGTCTTACATTTTAGAGAAACATTGAATTTTATTTGGAAATAAAGTTTAAATTCAGGAAACAAAAAAGGAAGGATATGTAATACAACAAGATAATTAAGGAAAGAAAGAAACTCACTGATTACAGTTCTTAATATATCGCATTTCTGCCATGCATTATCCTGAATCAATTTATGGATACATATATGCTTACCAAGTGGTCCATCTAACTGTCCTAGATCATGAGCTGCAAGAAGAACGAGCTACTTCGGACTTCTTCCCTGGCTATGTAATGACATCAAAGTAACCGCTGTCATAAACATGGAGGAAGTGACAAAGCTTCCTCTCACATTGGTACAGTTGAGCTTTAGCAAGCCGTAAGCACATCTAGAATCTCAAGACTACACAGCTTAGAGCAGGAGTGGCCAAGACAGATGTTGTGGCTATTCACATCAGTCTCAGCCAGCAGGGCCACTGGGCACCATGTTAACTGTAGTTGATCTAAAGGCTGTGCAATTGCTGGTGCTGTTTTTGACTGGCCTGAGCATTTGCCATGAGAACAGGGGTTGGTAACTAGTGGAAATGCTCTTATCTATCACTAGTAGCATTGTTTCCCTACCACTGGGTGAGGCAGCACCTAGATCCCTTGCTAGAGTTCAGGAAGCCAGTGTAGCAGTTTATTAATTGTGCATGTGTACATTAAGATTAAATTAGAGTTCAAGTAACTGTGAACCAGTGCATCAGAAATATAAATCAATTTACTTTTCCCTGTTTTAAATGGATACAGTTTGGTAGAATAGCCAACCGATGGCCATTTAGGCTGCAAATTATATATTATCTGTTAATTTGGTAGTTATCCTCTTCAGTTTTCATTCATTTCTATATCAGTCATAGCTACCAGTCATATTAAGCAAACTATGCTTAGCAAGATGTGCTTTAAAAAAATCCTTTCCCTTTAATCTTGCTTGAATGTTGTACCAGGGACAATCGTGTGTGTGTGTGTGTGTGTGTGTGTGTGTGTGTGTGTGTGTGTGTGTGTTTATTAATCGGACAGTGATTTTACCTGCAAGATCAAACTATTTGTATAACACACTAGTGACATACAGAAGGACCTTTCCTGAGATCTGCTGAGGGAATTGAACCCTGTACAACAGAGCTGGAAGTTGCATCTTACCTAGCAACTGTTTCTAAGTAGGACAACCTATCACTGTTCCCATGGCGGAATGAAAGGAGCTTGCAACACTGTTGGGAAGAAAGACTAATGGTAGGCCTAAGATGGAAGGGAGGGGGGAGGGCACCAAGGGCCTGCAGCTCAGAGCAGGGAAGGTTTTAGGATCAATTTGGTGGTGCTAGGATTGCCTGTAGCTGAACAAATAAAAGACCATTGAGGCTAGTAGGATAGTTATTAATAATAAAGTGTATCGTGGGTGAGCGGGGGGGGGGAGAGAGACTAGTTCAAGCATTAAAGATACTGGGTAATTAGTTGTCATAGGAAAAGATTTCAGATGCCATACAAATTTAGAGACAACTCCCCAAGCCCCTTGATGTAATACCAAAAATTAACATAACAGCTCGCAGAATTGAAATAAAAATAAAAATCCTGAATTTTCTTATCCACCTGTCCCCGCCCCCCGCCCCAATCATCAATACATGCAAATCCTTTGCTACTAAAGACCAACCCAGATAGCAAGGATTTGCACGGCATTTTTGGTTGTCATATAGAGGAAAGGCTAGAGTGGAAGGATACATATGAAAGTTCAAGATAAAAAGGGAAGACTAGTATGTGGGTTTTTTGTGAGTACACTTGCTGGCTGCTCTATTGAGAATTTGCATATTACAGTACATAATAAAATACTCTGCAGTCAATCTGTTTAACTAAAAGGTGTTTGACCTCTCTCTCTCTCTCCCCTCCCCCCATTACTTGGAAAAGCCAGTGCTAATTTTTGGAGTATACATTAACTGATATGGGTTAATAGCAACAAGGGGCCTGACAGTATATCTGCCCACCCTTATTTTGGCATAGCCAATGGGATAGAATGATGCCATATCTAGTCAAGGCCATTGAGTTGTACCTATCATATTTAACTGACTTAAAATCTGGTGCACCAGCATTTATGTTAGCAGGTATCCAGTGCTATTGCATGTGTGCACCATACTTCTAATTAGTGACTAAATATTTGGGGAGGTGTAGCGGTTGCTGATTGGAACAAGATTAAAAGCTGCTTAGTACATGAAGTATATCGTTCATGATCCTGCATAAAATCTAATCCTGGAATTCTTTAGCAAGAGATTGGGTTTCAAGCATCGCAAGTGACAATAAACTTTTCTCATATTTTCCCCACTAGATGAAGGACTAAACCACGAGTGCAAGCTCTGCAACCAGACATTTGATTCTCCTGCCAAACTACAGTGCCATCTGATAGAACACAGCTTTGAAGGAATGGGAGGGACCTTCAAATGTCCAGTCTGCTTTACAGGTGAGTATTCAGGAACTGTTTGTTTTATTCATGCACACTCTCAAATGATGCCATTTATGCCAGACATTGACTTCAGGTCAGCTTGCATGGAAGTATTAGATTTGTGCTCGTTAGTGGTATTGATTAAGAATTATTTTAAAAGTCAAGTGTGCAGAAAGATTGGACCTCCATCTACCTGAATTGCTTTTACAAGCACACCTCACACAAAATATGTTTTTATCGTATCAATAGGGTGGGTTCCAGAGACCCATGTGCTGAGCAGAAGGTTCTGATTTCTGCCTGTTTCCTCCCCTCTACTGTATCTCATCTTCCACATGCCACACTGCTCTAACCATAAAGTGAGATGAATCCCCATTGTATCCCGCTACATTCCTATCTGATGTACATACATTCTCAAAGGAAGATCACGTGTCTGTGGGGCTTGTTTTCAGCAGTGCATTCTCAAGTCATGCTCCATTTAAGCTGATTGGCCTCTGTGTCTTCATGTCTGCATGTAGAACCAGGCATATGTTGACCCAAGAAGCCACTGTTAATTGCTGACATTTGAGGTGGTAGGGGATCTTCTACATATAACCGGACTTAGATCAGATTCACCATGTTTATCCCTCAAGTATTCAGCACAGCACATCAAACTACACATTGTTTATAATATTTTGGGTATAAACGTGCAGATCTGATCTAAGTTTGGGTGGTACAGTTTTCAATAGCTGCTAAAAGCTTTTTTGTTGAAGCAAGCCTACCCAGACATGTAACATTTTAACGCCTTTTTAAAGGATTTTCTATAAGCAAGAAAACAGACAATAAGAATGAGAAGCTACAACGTCTCCATAGTCATAGATGTGTGGGTTTTTTTAAAAAAACAACCTTGCTTTTTATCTATATTTTTATAATTTTATTATGTCCCCTATTAATTGCTGCTTTAATTGCTATTTTAATGAACATTTTTTACATTTTACGTAAACCTCTTAGCGTTTTCTTTCAATAAGCAGTATTTACGTTTTGCCAATAAGCAGATAAATAAAGCTCCCCTTTGGTACCAATGTTTACTGCTGCAGGGGGGAAGTTTCGTGGGGAAGGAGTTGTGGCTGTGGAGGAGATGATTAAGCCTTCCTTCCATGTGTGCTGACACCTCATCCAGATGGCCCCTGCCACTTATGAATTTAAACACACACACACAGTTTACAGCTATGCATTAAACAACATGTTGCTTCACCCACAGTTACTTGCAGCACAACACCTCTACTGAACACTCTATATAGATCTCTCTGACATTTTGTTTATGAAAACTGCCTTCATATAACGTCAGCTACCAACTGATGCTTCTGCTGTGATTAAACGATGTGCTTGCCGTTGTGTACTCCCTCAAAGAAGGTTACCAGATTCTTTTCAAAGAATCCAGGGACACCTTTAAATTAAGCAGTAATATCTTCTCTTCTATGGTCTCATCTGTCGCACGGCCTTCCTCTGGGCCCCAGCCTGCTCTCTTGGAGTGCTAGCCGCCGTGGAGTAGGCTCGGGTCACGCCTGGGCTTGGCCACATGTCCTTGCCCTCCCAGTGCTCTCCTACCTTTCCTAAGCGGCCCGAAGGTTGGGGATCCCATTTTTTCCCCTCCTTCCTCTTTCTCTCTCTTCCTTCTCCTTCTCCTCTCCTCCTTCTCCCTGCGTCGCCTCCAGGGGTTTTCTGGCCCCGGAGCACCGCTGGGCAGTGGCCTGGTGCTCTCGCTCCTGGCTCGATTCGGGTTGCACGGGGGGGGGGGGCTGTCAGTGTTTCCTCCAGTTGACATGCCAGGCGTCCCCGGTTCCCTCTCGGCAATGGTGGCGGCAGTGGCAGTCTCAGCAGCCTGGAGCCAGCCTCGTAGCGCAGTTGGCTCTGGCTGGCTTCAAGAGCTGCTTGCTGCCATGGCGCCCGCCATTTTGCCTTGCCAGATGTCCCCATATGATGTGCCTTGTGCCATTGAACCAATCACACAACATTCATTCCCTACTAATAAATCTACAACACTTAAAATATAAATCCGGGGACATTAAATGAAATACGGGGACATTCCGGGGACGGATTTTGTCCCGGGGCAGATTTGTAAATCCAGGGACTGTCCCCGGGAAACGGGGACACCTGGTAACCATACCCTCAAAGAAACTATCAAGTGCATTTTCCTTACTTCTGTACCTCTGTACTCTTCCACTCTCGCCTTATCCCCACCGTAAATCAGCTTCACACTGCCACCTCCTCAAGCCCCTTCCCATGTTACTGCTTCCCCACAACCAGAGGTAATTGATACTCCAGGAATCATGGCTTGGAACCATGCCTTCCTTTCCATTGTTGTGAGAAACCTCAGGCATTTGCTGTTTATAGGCCTATCTATTGCCAATAAGACAAGCTCCCCTACCATCCTGGTAGGGGTACAAAACACACTGACATACTGGAAGAAGCATAAACCTGCAACTGTCGCTGAAAATTAAACCATAAAGACTGCATGCAGACCTTTTATGTTTGACAGCAATAATGCACCTTAAAATTATACCCTGAATCATAGTGAATAAATGCAGGATTTCTTTTTTCTAAAAGAGGAAAATCAGCGGTTTGCACAGCTCTCTATCAGCGGGAAGCAATTTGGGGTTTTTGTTCTCCACTGATGCACTTTGATAAGAAAACATGACCCTTAGTACTTTCGTATTAGTCCTTCTTGTTTGGCAGCTCCATTCCCAATAAAATGCAGGCATCCACTACGAGAGCCAAATTAAAGTAAGATTTCTCTTCTGTTGGTTGAAGTTGCTGCTACTGATTATTACCTTCCCATATTCAAGTTAGACATGTTTTCCTGCATTATAACAATTTAGTTAATTTTCACTACACAGCTTGCAGTAATGATGTCTGAGGCTGTAGATAGTTTTGCTTTCAACCGTATGCCTGTCAGGCATCTGGGTTCAATAATTCAAGCATTTCTTTTGCATTTTAGTTTTTGCATTAATTGTACAGGATTTTGCTGTGTGTGTGTGTGTGTGTAAGCGTTTCCCCCCTTTATTCCCTTAATACAGCTTGTGATTCAAAGAGTTAAGTTTAGGATGGATTTTTAAAAAACAACAGTGTACAAAAAAGCGTATGAAAAGCAACCCTACTTGTGGTTCTCACCATAAATAAGTTCCCTGATTAAAATAATAATAATAACAATAATCCTTTAATATTTCAGCCAGTGGCCCTGTAAAATGTATAAAGAAACCCATTTTCCATTTTTGCTGATGGGGTAAATAGACACAGCACATTAATCATAAACAACGATGTTTTATGAGTAATATGCTATTAAATTATTTTAGTGTGTAGAATATTAACAAAACCAAAAATCACCAATACAAGTTTTATATGGAAAATGGAATACAATCCTTTTTAAGGTAATGAGAAATGTGATTAAAATGTATGACTCACAAGAACCCTATTCTAATTCTTTTCTCTTTTCTTTTTTTGGCATTCAATTAGAATTATTTTAATGATTAGGAATGGAGTCAAAGTTAAATGCCAACGTCTTTAATAAATCCTTTCCCTGCCTATACAGATTAATATTGTAGATGCAAACTTTTTTTAGGTCACAGTGCACCAGGCATCCATCAGAAGTCAGTGCTGCCAACCCAAACACTGCCTCTGGCATATACAATTTAATTATTAATAGTATGTCTCCTAGGTAAACTGTTACACAGTCTTAGGGCCTTGTTTTGTAGTCATTAAAATTGAACATGTTTATATTATTGAAACCCTTGCATTCAGTGTGTACTCAGAGTTGATCTTAAAGTATCCAAAGAGAATTTACCTGCAGTTGTGTTTTACGTTTATAGACATTGCCCCAAAGTAGCTGTGGGATATAATTTTAACATTAACACATTTAAATACAGAAATAGTTTGCTAGATTTAAGTTTTGGGCAAATGCATAAATAAATAAAAATAGCGGGTATGTGTTTTTGTGCTTTTGTATCTGTCGCTTCCATATTTCACAGTAGCAAGGATTTGTTTATTTTCAAATGTTGCTTTTGATGTTCAGCACATTGTGGTGCAATCTGAAATTATTGTGGTGAGGGGAAAGGTACATTTCTGAGTGTTTGAGATTGAAACAGTATTTGATTATGTTTTTACCAGACATATAAGCACAGTTCTTTTACAAAGAAAAGAAAATTAGGACTTGGATGTAGAGCTGAGCAATCGTGGCTGGTGCCTATTATAGCAACAGTATAATCAGAAATTACAGGGTTCTTGGATAATTGTACCCTTTGCAATTGCTGTGAGTTAATGAGGAAATGTTCACAAAAAAAGTCTTTCCATGTATAAAACGTATAACAAAAAGTTCACTTTTTCTTTTTAATGTTGCAGTGTTTGTTCAAGCCAACAAGTTGCAGCAACATATTTTTTCGGCCCATGGACAAGAAGACAAGATCTATGACTGCACACAGTGCCCACAAAAGTTCTTCTTCCAAACAGAACTGCAGGTACTCAGCTTATTGAAGGGGTTTCAGTAGAGATGGTTGTAGTATGTATTCTTCACCAAAGGTGTTCGCGTGGTGCATCCATAGGACTGGTTTCTGTGAAGTGCAATGATGCTTCATCGGAATTGATCTTAGGGATGGTCAGTAGACAGGCATATTTGCAGTTAGCCCATATGTAAGACTGTCCAAGCTGCATCTTAAGAACTGCTAGGGAGGCTACGTCAGAACACATTTCTGTGCTGCAGACTTGAAGGAGGATGATAGGTCTTGTAGATTCATCCTTTGCCGATTACAAAAAGGTAAACTGTGGTTTGAACTGCAGAGTTTGTAGCATCACAAAGAAAGAAACAAGTGCACAGAAGTATAATTTTACTTACGCCTTCCGCTCTGGAGGAAGTGATAACTGAACTTGAGTCGTAGTTGGAGTTGCCAACAGTCTTGATTCTGACCATGGAAGGATCTGAGGGAAGCACTGTCCATTTCAAGTGCTTTGAATTCGTATGGTACAACTGGCCTGACATGCTAACCCTTCAGCTGCATCCCGCCCCCAATACAGCTTCTGGGTTCTCTGCTGAGACACAGTTGGAGACTGTGAGAAGGCAGCTGTAACTTGGGAGTACAGGGATATTCCTGTGTGAGAAGTGAAAGCTTTATTAAAGGGTTCATGTATAAAACTGGCAAGTTGCAGCTTGGGGAAGAGGCCTATACCTTTAAAAGCCTCCAGTCAAGGCCCAGGGCTTGCGCTGCACCTCTCCTGTCTTGCACTCTGTCACAGCTGAAGGAGATGATGATCAGCTGGAGCAAAAGAAAATAATCTTCTTTGAGGGCCTGCATCTATTCACAAATACCATCCACATACATCAATCTTCTCAGCAAACCCCCCTTTTCCTTTGTCCCTGCTCGTCAGTTGTAGAGAAGAGGTGCGCCACACACACCACGAGAGTGACAACAAAAGTGTGTTTGTGTAAGTGCAAACCCTTTCTCTAATTGCAACTTTGCACTTCCACCTACAGATCCCCATTAGGGTCATTTCACACATTACGAGGCAGCAAACCTGGATTTGCCTTGCCCTTGAGTATTTACTTAACAGGCTGCTGTGACCAATCTGTGCTCCCTGATTAGTGTGACAGTAAGATGTACTCAATTACAAATACACATTTACTGCATCCACATATTACATTTTTAAGTGTAAACTTAACACATTTTAGACGTATTTTAAAAGATGTAATGTGTGAAGAAGTGGTCTTTATTGATGTCTCTTTCAGGCTCCTGAAATAGTCAGGTCAAAATTAAACTGTTCTTGGGTGAGTGGTAGAACCAAGAGGTAGCAATCATATTACTATGCAAATAGCAAATGTACAAAAGGTATTAAAAATCAATTGTTTTAATTATTATACTACATAGTCTCTCTCTCCCCCCTGCCCCTGATAGATTGAATATTCCATGCAGAAATCTCCATGTCAGGGCTTAATCTCATCTGGCAGTCCTGCTCTTGAACTTAGAAGAAAGCTTTGTCTTTTGTTAAAAGTAGAATTCTTGAGTCCCTAGCGTTCATTTGTAAACCCATATTTTGCTTTCATTGGGACACATTAGTTCTCTAGAGAGAAACAGAAAAGCAAGTCTAGAGCTCTTACATGAAGTTAGAATTTATTTTAAAAGGTCTCTCCGTTGCTCGCACATAGCAGCTATAGATTTGCCAAGAATGGTTTTTGTTACACCTGCTGAAAATTAAGATTCTGAACCACTTCCCATTTTACAAAAGTATCCACATGTAATGATGCTTTTTTTCTTCTTAATGAGATGTTCTTAAAGGTTGTAACTTATGCATTCCTGTGTTGAAATGGATGTAGCTTCTCCCCCTGCTAAAGGACTTGTGAATCTAGACACCTCAAATACAGAGCCTATTTTTTTTTATAAAAAGAACAATAGTCTTAGTCTGCCACTAATAAAAGGCACAAAAGCTGGTTTTGCCTGTGAATGTCCCTTCAGTTACTGAGAAGTTCATCCTTGTCTGTGATGAGTGAAGGTAGAGTTTTCTCAAAGTTGACTTTTAGGAAATCGTCTGGCGTAGATACAATAGAAATAATGGTTTTTCAAAATGGATTGCCACTGCAGCCTGGGGTTTGGTGTGTGAACATCGTGAGAAGTTTTCCATGAGATTATTATCTAATTATTCTGAATCATTTACAATTGGATTTTGGTACAACATATGCAGTATTTTTCAACATTAGCTAATGTTAAACATTAGCTAACAAATGGAAGGAAAACGTCACAACTTTACAGATAAGGGAAGGACGGGAGAATCATTGTGACATGAAAAGAAAACACATTATAGGAGGCAATTCTAAACGAAGGGTGATTTGTTGGCAGTTTTCAGATGAGGATAGAAGGAAAAGGAAGGACAGTAAGGCAGGTGGGAATTATAAACATGGGCAACGGTTTGGCAATGCACTTGCTTAGGAGGACTGTGTTAATTTCCTATCTTAGAGATTTTCAATGAAAGGTCAGGTTGTCAACAATGTTACTGCTCTCCTGGAAGCCAAGAGGAGCATATTAAGAAATCCCTTATAACTGAAACAGCAATGTCTGAAAGGGTATTTCATCACACTCTGGGTGGTGTATCGCACCCTCCACGACAGCCCAAATTGATACAGAGATCCATCCAAGCAGATCTTTCACTAGATTATCAGCCTGCTAATTTCAAGAGCTGCAGCCAACCTGGGTCTCTTCTGGGTCAGCCAAAAGGTTACATGGTTGAAATGACGTTGCTTGCGCTTGATCAGCTCTAATGATACTATTACTCAAGCTATTGAGCTGCCACTCCTTAGGGGAGAAGTTGCTTGTGTTTAATTTCTAGACGGAGACTATGAGAGACCTTCCAATAAAACCTCTAAGAAAGAGATTATGGTGGACATGGAGTCAACAGTACCATGCTTAATATTTCTTCTATGATAATAAATAGCAGGAAGGGGTGAAGCATTCTAAACTTTCAACTCAAGCGATCAATTTAAATTTTCAAGGATATCTTCACAAGGAAAAAGGCTAAGAATTTTTTTTAAATGAAGCAAAGGATTAGATTTGACATTTCAAGATCCCCGGAGTCATTGGGAAGAGGGGGAGCAGCCACTGGTTTTCAGGCCCTGGAGGCCTGCTGTGATTATGCATCCAGTAAGGAATATCTTATCTGTTCTCCTCCTTTGGAAGGAAATCTACCTGAAATCCAATTAACATCACTCAGCTTTAGGCCAACATTTTCATATATTATAGCCTTAATTTTTCAGAGGTCTTGAGCATCAGCAGCTGCTATTTATAACAGAAAAAGAGGCACGGTGTTATTCAGCGCTCCAGACATAAGCACCTGAATTTAGGAATTCTCATAATGCCATAACCTACATCAAAGTGCCCCAGCTCTCAAGAAAGTGCTGATTGCCACCACTTCCACTAACTAATGTGTGAACTCAGTGCTTAAATATGATAATTTCAGTCAGCTGTGGTAGGCAAACAGGCTTCTTCAATATGGTAGAGAATATTTCTAAGAACCAAGTAATATTCCCAAATATATCATAGACTGGAGAGAGGTCTTCCTTTGCACCAGGGCTCAGACTTGGAACCTGCTTTCAGACCATGTTCCGAGTGTTTTTCCATCATCGCTAAGCAACCACAACCTGTTTTCTTCTCATGAGTTCCAGGCAAGGTTGAGGCCTAGCATATAACTTATTAGAATTTAAACACTAGCTGGGGATCATCATATTCTGCCACAGCAAACTTCACAAATAAAAAGAAACACGTCTTCCCAGGTATAAGTCAGCGGGATTCCAAATGTGACAACACAAGAAAATAGTGCCTCATTCAATTAACTTTCTAGTCTTGTTATATTAATTTTATTGTGGTGAAAACCTTTTATTTTGCAGAGTTTTAAAGATTGCATTTGAAATTTGAAGTAGGGTTTTTCTTTAGTATCTGTTTACATAGAGGTGAAATTACCAAGGACATCTGAAGAGTAATCATGATATTGTCCTTCAGGGATGCCTGAAAACATCTGTACATAAAAGAGGTCTCCAGTTTTCTTGGCAGTCCTTTTCCCCAAACAGTTAACGTAGTTGTACTTTGGTACAAGAGAGTTTGTTACAAAAATGTTTGGGGGGCGGGAACCTGAAAATGTATGAATGACATGACTAAAGGAACATGTTTTAAATTCCTTCCACTGTTCCATTTCTCCCCTGGGGATTAAAGGACTTTAGAGCCATATTAGTCTTTCATAAGGTAATTCTTTTCTGAAAAAGAAACTTCCTGATCTGGATTGTGTGAACCCAACCTTATTTGATTGGCCTATTCAAATATAATCACTCCCAGTGGGTAGGTGGTTCATTAGGGTGTGAATATTTATAGCCCCTTGTAAAATCAACTAGATCTGATGTGTCAGTCACATTGTACAATGAGGACGTAAAATGATTAAATAGCTTAGCTGTGTCTTATGCACTGGCTTCTTTTTTTCACAGGGATTCTTGTAATAGCATATAGAATGACTCCTTTTTCTTCAGAGCTCCAGTTGTTGAAAATGGTTCAATTGAGCATCTTAGACTGAAAAAATCAGTTCAATATCCCATATTAAACTGAAACCATTAAAAAAATGTTGCATTAGTTGCAATGTTCATAACTACTAACAATCTCTGCTTAGCTCCTCTTTGTGTGTTTCTTTGTTGTGTTTTGCCTTGTTGAACTGTGTTTTGCCTATTTTTAAAGGTTTTTTATGCTTGCTCTGTTTTTAATTTTTAGGAGTTGTTTAGCTGAAGAATGCTGATGCTTCTAAATTGTACTTTGATTTGGTGGCATGACTGTTGCAGACCCAAGTTATCCAAGTATCCCTGTTTCCCAGGGACATCCCCGATTTAGAGAAGCTGTCCCGGTTTCTGATTTGATCCGGAATGTCCTCCTTTTCCTTGGGTTGTCCCTATTTTCATTGGAGAAATGTTGGAGGGTATGGGGTTATCTGACCCCTGAGCCGTTTCAAGGCAATCCTGTATAGGGAAGATTTTTTTAAAATGTTTAATGTTTTATTATGTTTTTGTATATGTTGGAAGCTGCCCAGAGAGACTGGGGCAACCCAGAAAGATGTGTGGGGTATAAATAGCAAAATGATTACAATTATGGAATGGGATGTCCCTATTTTCACCAGAGAAATGTTGGAGGGTATGCTGTTTTGCGTTGCCAGTAGTGGATTTATTTCATTGTTCAAATGAGATAGCGGAAAGTCTAGTGTGTCTAATGGGAGGGCTGGCCCTGTTGGTCTAAGTTTAAAAAAGAAATACATTAGGTCAGTGAGTACAGTATTTCCTGCAGCAAATGTAAATACCAATCATCAAGGTAATATTAATTTGCTAAAGCAGTTGAGAGAAGCAGGATATGGTGGAGGAAGGGAATCCAATTTTCATATAGAAACAATAATTGCACTATCACTTGCACAAAATGCAAATAGGCATAACTAGGAAAATGTTATTTAGCTATAGCAACTTACGTGTACCCACTGTATGTAAGAAACATGTAACATCCATGTAACAGCCCAGTGATATTTTGAAGTTTTGAGAGTGAAACTGGAGGCTCCACCTTTGGAGGAACGCCTGTAGAAATTCCAAGGGAAGTTGAGGAATTTCAGTAACTTTCTGTTGGACCTGCATGCATTTAAAAGACATAAGCAACTTAACTCCACCTTTCAAAACATAGAGGAAATCCCATCCAAATTAAAGGAGAGCCCAACAGCAAAAGCGGAACAAAGCCTGATCATGACATTCTTCAGAGAGCCCTCTGAATCCCTCCCTTGCCCCGGTCTCCTGCCCCACAGGAAACCAAAGATTGTTTGCTCAAAAGCATTGTCTTGGGAGGAGCTTACTCTGGCATGTTTTGCTTATGCTTCAGGATTCCAATTGGGCCGGACTAATATCTGGGTTTGGTTCAGAATTCTGTGCAGCATACCTTGCCTTGTATGCTCAGAGCCTTTCTACAGGGCCAGCAATGTCTTCAATCCAGACGTTTCCAGATTGCATAGTAACTTAGAAAATAGTTCAGACCACTCAGTACCAGCATTGAATTGGCTCTTCACTATATAAACATATACCTTTTCCTGTGAACGAGCATTAATATATTACAAATTAATTAACCCCTTAACAAATGTTAACCATGCTTTTGTTCACCACAGACTGATTAAGCTGATGAGCCTTTTTCACTCCACTCTTGAAAAAGCACTAAACAGATAGCATGGTGAAAAATACTCTAATTTGTTTAATCTAAGATGAAAGATCCTGATTGAAATGCTTCTGTAAGTATCTGCTGGAAGAGTCATCAATTCACCCTTTTTGTAATTCTTTAAAAACCCCTTATAACATGAACAGAAGGGTGATTAAAGGAAACTAATCTTAATTGGATGATTTTGAAAATGTTGTTTGAGGGTGCAGTATTTATTCTGGACTAATTAATTTGGAACAAAAATCTTCTGAACACAGCCTTTAGACTTGGGAGTAGGCTAAATATGCATAGCAAAACAATATTAGCTGGGTAGAGTTAAGCTTTCCATTTGTATTTGTATATATCCTCTAACAGCTCAGTTATGTTTGACCACCTAATGCAACCTATAATAGTAAGTAGTTTTCCTACGCTAAGCGTGAATCACCATCTCTTCATTCTACAGCTTTTTCTTCCCTTTCATTTCCCTGCTGTTAGAGACCAAGAACTGACCTTAGATTACCCTTCATCTGACTCATAGTTGACAACAGATGGCCATTTCTGGGACTGTCACCAGGGTGACTTTTGAAGCACCCATGATTACTGTATTAAAGAGCTTCATGACTAGTTCTCCCTCCCTTCTCCTCTCCCACCAGCCCATGGCTCCATTGTCCTCACTTAAGATTTCCCCATTCAGAAACTGCATGTTGAAACTTATTACCTCCCAAAGTACTGCTGCAAACCTCTAGATGATCCAAGCACGTGCTGGAACGAAAGCCTTGCGTTCCACATATCAGAAGGGTCTGATGAAACAAAATTTCCTGTGTTTTAGAAGTGAAAAATAAACACTGCAAATTGTCTCTTTTATATTTGAGCTTTCATTCCCAAAGTTGGTTTTGCTCTAGTGACACTGTTTAAAGGGAGGGCTTTAATGGGTCTCAATAACTTTTTTTCATAGAATCATAGAGTTGGAAGAGACCACAAGGGCCATCGAGTCCAACCCCCTGCCAAGCAGGAAACACCATCAGAGCACTCCTGACATATGGTCGTCAAGCCTCTGCTTAAAGACCTCCAAAGTAGGAGACTCCACCACACTCCTTGGCAGCAAATTCCACTGTCGAACAGCTCTTACTGTCAGGAAGTTCTTCCTAATGTTTAGGTGGAATCTTCTTTCTTGTAGTTTGGATCCATTGCTCCGTGTCCGCTTCTCTGGAGCAGCAGAAAACAACCTTTCTCCCTCCTCTATGTGACATCCTTTTATATATTTGAACATGGCTATCATATCACCCCTTAACCTCCTCTTCTCCAGGCTAAACATGCCCAGCTCCCTTAGCCGTTCCTCATAAGGCATTGTTTCCAGGCCTTTGACCATTTTGGTTGCCCTCCTCTGGACACGTTCCAGTTTGTCAGTGTCCTTCTTGAACTGTGGTGCCCAGAACTGGACACAGTACTCCAGGTGAGGTCTGACCAGAGCAGAATACAGTGGCACTATTACTTCCCTTGATCTAGATGCTATACTCCTATTGATGCAGCCCAGAATTGCATTGGCTTTTTTAGCTGCCGCGTCACACTGTTGGCTCATGTCAAGTTTGTGGTCAACCAAGACTCCTAGATCCTTTTCACATGTACTGCTCTCAAGCCAGGTGTCACCCATCTTGTATTTGTGCCTCTCATTTTTTTTGCCCAAGTGCAATACTTTACATTTCTCCCTGTTAAAATTCATCTTGTTTGTTTTTGCCCAGTTCTCTAATCTGTCAGGGTCGTTTTGAAGTGTGATCCTGTCCTCTGGGGTGTTAGCCACCCCTCCCAGTTTGTTGTCATCTGCAAATTTGATCAGGATGCCCTTGAGTCCATCATCCAAGTCGTTGATAAAGATGTTGAATAATTTTTGCTTTGTCCTTCATGAGTTCTTAGGTGCCTTACACATGTGCCTAGGACTTGGAATGCTGGAAAGATAGCCAAAGCGATCACTACCAGGGAGAATGTAGACTTGACACCTCCTGCCACTCTCTGTTATCTCCAATAAGCTAAACAGAACCCCTTCAACAACATGTATATTTCAGCAAGCAGAAAGTAATGTGTCACTCTGGAGCTCAAAAGCAATGGTAGTGCTGTGTCAGGCAGCACCCCAACAAGATGTCTTTTTTTTTATGGGACAGAGGGCTGTGTCCTGGCAACATTGGAACTTGTTCACTATCTCTTGACTGGATTGTCAGCAACAGAGGCAGACATTCAAAAGGTTTGTTTGGTGCTGGTTTGCACGTGTAAAAAAAGCTACAAGTCCCCAAGAATTCCATTTCTATGGGCACGGTGGCAGCAGAGGTGGTGCTGGCTAGAAGCTGTCAGTTGGATTTATGGTGCTGACTATGAACAGCACCAGTGTATCATTAGACCCCAGCTCTGGTTCCTCTTTGGTTGCTCCATGAGGGAAGCAGGTTGAGGCAGAATCGATAGTCTTGCAGTCTACACACAACTGTTCTCTAGGCATAATACGTTCTCCATTTTTGCTCCCAGACTTAAGAACACCAAACCTGGGGAATAACATTCACAATTAACATCAGAAGCCAGTGTTGTGGTGACGTTCCTGTTGTCCTATGGGAAAGCTACCGCTCAGTATCTTCAGCAGCGGTCAGAAGCCACTGAGGACACCGCTGCTGTAGCAGCAGCACATCCTTCCTGGGTAACTCCAGCATCTATTTCTGATGCCTCTGCAGTTTGGTAGATACATGAGGTACACCGAGCCACTTGTCTAAGGCAGCAGCTTGAAAGGGGCATCGGAAGAAGCTCCCTGCTGCCACCTCTGGAAGCCACCACCACGAGCCCTCCAGAAAATGGGCACCTTTTGCTAGTGACTGCCCTGCTGCTGGAGCTCCTGTTGCCAGCAACTACTGGCTGGATATTTTGACAACGCCCTGTTATTTGGCTCATCTGTAGTGTCTATAGCAGCAACAGCCAACATGGTGCCCTCCAGATGTTGTTGGACTACAACTCCCATCATCCCTTACCATTGGTTGTGCTGCCTGGGGGTGGTAGGAGTTGTAGTCCACAAGCATCTGGAAGGCTTCCCATTAGCTACCACTGGTCTACAGTAGGTAGAGGCCTCTGGTGCTCAGGGGTACAGCAGAGGCAGGCCCCATCTTGCTCAGATAGCAAAATGGCTTGCTCTGGACCAAGGGGGTGGCAATTAGTCAGTATATATTATAGATAGGAGAATAGCTTGACCAAGCCACCTATGACATTTATTTGGGCTCCCCACCTTTGAAAAACTGATTGTTTTTCTTTTCATTGTTTGGATTGGTCTACAGTGGTACTTCAGATTTCAGACGCTTCAGGTTATAGACTCCGCTAACCCAGAAATAGTACCTCGGGTTAAGAACTTTGCTTCAGGATAAGAATGGAAATCGCGTGGCGGCAGCGGGAGGCCCTATTAGCTAAAGTAGTACCTCAGGTTAAGAACAGTTTCAAGTTAAGAACGGACCTTCAGAATGAATTAAGTTCTTAACCTGAGTTACCACTATATTCTACAGTTTATTATTCTTTATGTTAAGAGATTTCTTTGACTTCTTTCATTCTCTTTGTGTCCTTTCCCCCCTTTTTCATCTATGATATGAGTCAGAAGAAGCAGGATGTTCATTCTGTTGTGAAGTGCTCCCAGGGGCATTTTGACCTACTGCTGAAAGAGGTGCCTTGCTGTCCTGTCCTTACTGTGGAGATAGAGATTTCACCTCTTAGCCAGGAAAAACTGCAGTCGCCTGGACACAAGCAGATGAAATCATAGCAAGGTGCTTCCTGCAGTAAATGGCAGCATGATGTATCCATAAATCCCCATTCTGGAATTGCTGCTGTCATGACAAACTCCGCTTCTGCTTTCTGTCTGTAAAATGGGGATAATTATTAGTGACAGTTTTCCTATACCATCAAATATTTTGCCAAGGCAGCCTTCTTTGGGTATGTGTTTTATAAGGATTATGAAGCATCATTAGCAAACCAAGAGTAAACAGAAAACATGAGGCTTAGAATAGGAGAAGCATAAATCTGAATCTAATCACAATCAACCCTTAATCTAAACAGGGTGGGGGATGCTGTGATGCATTGTTTTATATGACTGTTTCAGACACAGAAAGGCTGCTGTGTATCTTGAAAGATCTATTGTTTGCTATTGACAGGGTATGCTAGAGCAAGATATTTTCCAGAGCCAAACCTGTATTTTAAGAGGAATTCACATTTGTATCCTTTATTGTGATATTTGGCGGCAAGTCTACAGCTAGTAACAGTCTCTGCCCTGGAGCTATGAAGGAGTAAGACTCCATTGTTGGAGAGAGAGAGTGGTGCTCTGTGTAAAAACCTGAGATGTGGTAGGCAAGATGAATCGCGCTTAAAAGCAGTGCTTGCGGTGCTGTCATTTAGAACAGGGAACACTGAAGCTTTAAACGAAAGTGAAAGGCAGGATAAACGCCCCCTTTAAAAGTGGTGGAATTCTTAAACTGCCTACAACAACAAATCTTTTCCATTGATGACTGCACTGAGGGCAATACAATTTGGCAGTGGATGGCTCTCTCTGGGGATGAGATGTACAGAATCTTTTTTTTAAAAAAAAAAATGTAAATACAATCATTTTGTAACAGCATGGCAAGTATTTCATGAAGGAGCATGTCCCAGAAATTCTATAAAGAAGTGGGCTTGGCGTGACTTTATTCTCAGAGCATTTTATTTGCGGCTTTAAGACTGATTAACGTGTAAAATAAATCAAACAAAGGACTCTTTGTGGCACAGCTGATTCCTGACCATTGCCTTTCCTCTCTTCTGCTAAATTCCATACTTACGGTGCGATCCTGTACAAGTCTACATAAAAGAAAGCCCCATTGAGCTCAATGAGACTTACTTCCTGGTAAGAGGTGATAGAATAGCAGCCTTAATCATTTACATATGAGTTAAATTTAAGTCCTGGATTTCTTCTTTAAAAGAATCAAACTTTAGTATACATGGCAGAGTCTTGCTCGCCCTGCTGGTCAAGTTTCACGTGGTTTACATGGTTTAATGCCTTCCTGCCTTCCTGTCATTGTTGATCTGTGTTGGCTTTTAAAATAGTCCAACTCAGAGCTGAGGGTTGGGCACACTTTCCACAATGTGGCATTGCTTAATAATGGTTCCACTTCAGTGAGGTCTCCATAGTGGCATGGTGCCCTGTCTATTGGCATAGTTTAGCATGACAATGGGATTCAGCATTGGTTCTGTGTTATATGTTTTTCTCTAACAGTGTCCACTGTCCCGTCAGTATAGAAGGGCAACAGGGCTAGCTACGTAAGGCTTGTCTTAGGATAGGGTTTCAGGTTTTATTTAGAATTTGTTTTGTGAGTTAGCTTTTGATCAAGCCATGGCTTTTTACTGTAGATCCCTCTGCATATTTGAAAGCATTTTCCTAAGTAAGTTGCATTTACCTCTGGATCTTCTCTGGGCGGTGCATACAGGTAATTTATTTCTGCTACATGAAAAATTTAGGCCGGCTCTTCCATTAGGCAGAGTGAGACATTTGCCCCAGGTAGCTGATTTTGAGTGTCACGAAAGGGGAGAAAATTATTAGCTGTTTAGTTAATTGTCTCTATATTTTTCCTTGAAGGAGGGACAGAAGTGTTTGTGGCGTTTTCTGCTTCAGAAGCCAAAACAATTTGCACTTTAGAGTTGTTGTTGTTGTTGTTGTTGTTGTTGAATTTATATACCGCCCTATATCTGGAGGTCTCAGGAAGGTTCACAGAGGGTACTTGGCAAGAGTGAGGGGGTGACAATGTTTGCTGCTCCACCCTCAGGAAGAAAAATATCTTGCACTGGCCCTGAGGGCACAAAGTATCATCTTCACACGATACTTCAATGTACAGCTTCAAAAGGCAGCTCCTCCCACCCCCCGCTGCTTTCCTAGTTTTGTAATGTATTTATTCTACTAAACACATCAGCAAAACATAGGGTGCATATCAGTCTTTGAATGGTAGTTTCTCACTCTGTCTGTGCGTGTCTTCCTGCAGATATATACCATACCATGTAGAGAAATGCTGTACCATTAAATATTAGCAGTGCATTTTGCTTTGCTTTGAGTTTGTCAAGGTGAAAGGTGATTGTGCAGGAAAATGGAACACTATATTTGCTGTGCGACAGGCAGTAAGAACTCGCTCCCATGCTCAGTTATAATTCATGACTGTACTGGTGGGAAGTCCTTATCCCTCTGTGGAGTTAATGCATCTCTACTGTAGCCTGCTGAGAGCACCCTGCGTCCCCTCCCACCATCTGTGCATTCACTTGCGTGCCTTCGCCAGCTCTCTTTGCCGCGAGATCTCTTGGTGTTAAAACTGTCAAAGTACTTCTGCCTGGTAGAAGTGGCTTGATGGTGTGTATTAATGTTAAATTGTCGTCTAAATGGAAAAGAGCCAGAAGAGAGATTTATTATAGGCCCCGTTTTTGAAAACACTATACTGATGGGTGTCTGGCTCTTTTTAAAGGACTTTGGAGTCTCTAATTTGCTTTGCTTTCCTGATGGAATTTCTGTATGGGAAAAGTGATGAACTAAATGGCTTTTGTCAGTTTTCTGGATCTTCTGCTGATTTGTTGGCACACTGACCTTTTATTTCTTGAAGCATTTGCATCCCACATTTGCCTGAAATGTAGCAAACTGAACAGTATTTACCCACCCATCGCCTAATTTGTGCCTGCAACTATTTTTCACTTTCCTCATGCTTATTTCCTCTCTGAACTGAGGCAGCCCTCTCAGAGTCAGAGAGTTAATTGCCTCCACGTTTCCCAAGGCATGGGAATCACATGACCAGAAAATATAAGCAAACAGTGTCGTTTCTAAAATAGACCCCATATGAAGATTTTTTATTGGGTGAAAGGGCTGTCTGAAGAGAACTGAGCTGTGACAAGAGCCTGGAGTACACAATAGGAGGGTCAGAATTGGACCACAGAGATTTAGGATGGCACTCTTATTACCATGACCCCTTGCTGCTGCCCTGGGTTCTATGACTACAAATAAGATGGAAAGATATAAACAGATAGTAGCAATGCAACAATAATATATTTATGTATTTCACAGTGTGTGTTGATGCAGTTTGTTGTTAACACAACTTTAGAACATAAATCAAATCTAGACCTCAGTTGCCTGTGAATAACTTTAACAGATGTGATATCATAAGAGGCTCAGTGTGTTGTGAATTGCAAAAATGACCTTTTGTGTTTGTGTGTGTTTATAATCTTTCAGAGGTTTAGTATGCACAAATGTCAGGTGAAATGTTCAACATTAGCAACTACCTAGGCTTTCTCCCAGAACATTGGTAGGCTGTGTAACTATGATGAAGTTCTCTTTTCTCGCCACTGGAAGTGTCTTTACATACTCTCTGCCTTGTTTTATAGCACAAAAGATAGAAAACCAAGAATTTGTTGCACAGGATCAAAATACCTTCCCTTAAGGAAGCTTTTCTGTTTTGGGAATGGTTCATTTTGTTAGCTCTCAGACCGCAAGACATTGATTCCCCCCCCCCCCCACTTCCTAGGACATTTGAAACACTGTGTGTAAATATGGCCATGCAGGAATCTCAGCATCCATTGGATAGTGTGTATGATGTCACTGGTGATAAACCTCTCCAACATGGCCCATGCCATTTTTTTTAACTCCTTGTTTTCCTCTGAGGAAGAGCTTTTCAAAATAAAATCATGTTAATGTTCTCAGTTGGGCAGTCCCCTGGGTCACTGGAGCACTCAGCCAGTGCTAGGTGGGTGTTGTTTTTTTAAGAAGCAGCAAGCTTATCCACCTTCCCTTTTGCTATTCTGCCATTTCAGAACATGAGTAAAATTGATTAAACAAAGGGGAAGCTTTCAGGAGATCTTCCAGCTTGGTTACACAGAGTGAGAATGAGAGTCCGGAAACTACAGCATGACTTCCCTTCTCCTATTCTATCTATTACATGGACACAGTATATCACACTGCAGGCATTGACTGGAGTTAGCGCAAGTATAGCTCTATATAAAAAGCCTGGGCTTTTTTATTATTATCTTTAAAAGCACCGTATGGTGAGTGAAGCATCATACAAAAGTTCCATGGGTTTTTTTATAAAAAAATAATAAAGTAGGGCAAAAATGACTTGAGAAGCTCAGTGTCTAGGTTTTCTTAGGTGAAAGATCACTTTGAGATGACATGGCTGAGTAGTCAGGTTGAAATCCTTCTTGGTATTTTATTAATTTTGCACCAAGATAAATCCTGAAATTCTGACAAACTCCATGACAGGTGAAATTCCTTCTTGCAGAATCTGCTCAGCAAGAGGCTGCTCATTTCGTTCTGTTCTGAGGCAGGCAACAGGAGGGCAGCTTTATAATCAGCCCTCAAAGGACCCCCAGCCGCCCCAGAGTCTTGGGCTGATTGAATAACTCCTGGGCCTCTTCCCCTAGGCCTCCATCAGCAGGGGTCCTGTGGAAAGCAATCTCCTGCAGACTGGCACAGAAGTGAGCTTTAAACTACTATTTTCTGCTCTCCAGAGGAGCCTGGAGTACTAAAAGATAGATGGACTGCAGATATTTTATGAGAAACTGTCAGAAGAAGAGCAGGGTAAATGTTTTTTTCCCCATCCTTCTTTGAGTCATGTGCTACATCATTGTACAATTTCTCCCAGAGTCTTGTACATTTAAGGGAAGGAATTAATTGGTTGCCTACGCTAATTTCTTTTCCCTGTATTCCTCTTTTTATTTTTCACTCTTTATTTTTTTTCCTTTCTGTTTTATTTTTTTTAAAAAAATATTCACTCAGAGGCCCTCTGCTTAACCACAGTTGCAGAAAATCAGTACCATTTGCACTGAAATATTTATAATGACAGAATGAAAAATTGGATTCATTTTCTGGCTTGTAGCCGAACAGTCGGCAACTTTGTGCGGTGTTGTTCAGCATCTCCCTCCCTTCGTTTCATTGGGCTTGTCTTCCAGCACATGCACACACAGAGAGGATGCTTCATAGGAATGCCTACAAAACAGTCTCTCTCTCTCTCTCTCTCTCTCTCTCTCTCATCTCAGCAATGAGAAAACAAGTACTACGTAACCTTTCAAGCATTTATAATATGTATAGTTGGAGAGAGAGGGTGGAAGAAGGTAAAACAAGTAGGGGAGATTATGAAAGATGACAAGTAGTAATCTATTTTGTGTGGGGAAGCAGTGTACAGATGGAATTCTGAGGATTACTTCAATGTATTCATTGAGAGGCAGTGTGTGGATTTAACGCTAGACAGAATGCCTGGAACTTCCTCCTAATTCTTACTCTGTCACTGACTCTGAGGGCCAAACTACAAATTACAAGGGGGGAAGGGGCCACCCCACTCACTACTGCTGTAAGAAAGCTACAGGGGCCAAAATTGGGGGTGGGAGTGGGGGGGTGAGAAGGGGAGAAGTGGTGTCCATTTAAGATTCTGTTTTATAGCCTCTGAAGAATGAATTAACCTGGGTCAAAATGCAGCAAGACCTCTAACATAAACTCAGTGCACTGTTCTTAAATTTACTGTCTGTGCATCAGAGTAGCTGGAAATGCCCCAGGGACCAGGTCTGAGCATCCAGGGTCAGTCCCAGATATTTTGCTACCTTGCTTCCCTCGGGAAATAAAAATTCCCAAGCAATCGTAGTCACCCACTGTATGAACCTCATGCACTGCTTTTGGTGTGCCACGTCACCCTGTGCAAAATTAATGCTCTGTCCTAGAGTGTGCAGATCAACTAGTCAGATCAGAATCTCTTTTCTGAAGCTGTGTAGAAAAATCGTCTCATTTCTAAATCGACCCCCCAGCCGCCCCAAAGCAGGGCCTTCAGAGGGAAGGAACAGGACTGACAAGGCACTAGGCTTCAGATCACACAAGTGTTTTGAGATAGAAGAGTGACTTTTCCTCTAACTGTACATCTGGTATAGAATGATCTGGAGGCGAGTTCAACAAACACCATGCCCGGTAAACAAGAACAAAAAGCCAAAAGGGTATGACATGCCTGGATTGTTTCTTGACAGGTGAAATAATATTAAAAAACATTGAATTGCTTAAGATCTAATAATGTTTAAACAGTTAAAAATGGGGCAAATGCAGATACAGATGAAGAAAAATTAAATGAGGACAAATCACTGAGATTTAGCCCAGTTTGGAAGTTCAGCCTTTCAAGACTGTGTGACTTCAGTTGTCAGTTACAAAGGAACTAGATTTACACCATACCTGTAGGAAAATGTTTCTGTATGGGCTAAATGCTGTGTGTTAGTTGATGAATAGGATCCCACTATGAATGGAATCGGATGAAAATGGCATTTTGTGTTTCTTTTTTTTTAAATAAATATTTTTATTAGATTTTCCATTAAAAAAAAACATTTTTACAAAATTATACATCCATTTTTAACTTAAACCCTTTTTTCCAGAACTTCCCTCAGCTTGTCTGATAATTTTCCGTTTATTTTTTATCCTCATCTCACATTTCCCAATATTATATTGCACTCAAATACTCTTAATCACATCATATTTTTAAACAATATTTCTAACAGTAATTTCACAGAGCTTCTTGAAAGCCAACGAACGTTATTTGCTCATCACAGAAATTTTTGATATACTCTGTAAATTTCCAGTCCTCGGAGAATCTCTGGTCATGTTGGTTCCTAATTTTCCCCGTCAATCTGTCCATTTCTGTGTATTCCATCAGTTTCATCCTCCATTCTTCTTTCGTGGGCATCTCTTCCTGTTTCCATTTCTGTGCCAGCAAAATTCTGGCTGCTGTTACTGCATACAAAACTAATTTCACATCTTTTTTACTAATTTCATTATCCAGTATTCCCAACAAGAGAGCTTCTGGTTTTTTAACAAAAGTATATTTCAGCATTTTCTTTAACTCATTATAGATCATCGCCCAGAAGCTTTTTACCTTCTTACATTCCCACCACATATGGTAAAATGTTCCTTCTGTCTCCTTACACTTCCAACATTTATTACACACTTTATACATTTTACCCAGTTTTACTGGTGTTATATACTATCTATATAACATCTTCATAACATTTTCCTTAATCGTAGTACAAGCTGTAAACTTTAACCCATCCTTCCATAGTTTAGTCCATTTCTCAAATTCAATATTATATCCGAAATCTCTAGCCCAACTAATCATAACAGATTTAACCTCTTCGTCCACAGTATTCCATTCCAACAATATTTTATACATTTTAGATAAAAAATTCACTTCATTGTTTAAGATTTCTTGTTGAAATCTAGATTCTTTTTCAGAATATCCCCTCTCTAAAACCTCTTTTTTAAACATTTCATTTAACTGAAAATAATGCAGCCAAACCTTAACATATTCTTTTACTTCTTCATATGGTTTCAATTTCCACTTATTTCCTTCCTTTTTTAATAGTTTCTCATATGTTATCCATCTCCCGCTCATATTTATCTTTTTAATACTCATAACCTCTAATGGTGATAACCAATGCGGAATCTTTGGTTCTAATACATTTTTATACCTATTCCAAACTCCAATCAAAGATCCTCTAAAGATGTGGTTCTCAAACCCTTTATATATTCCTTTTTTATCATACCATAAATACGCGTGCCAACCAAATCTATTATCATAACATTCTAAATACAATAATTCATTATTTTCTAACTTCATCCATTCTTTCAACCAACAAAGACATGACGCTTCATAATATAACCTCAAGTCTGGCAGGGCGAAACCTCCTCTTTCTCTTGCGTCAGTTAATATCTTAAATTTAATTCTTGGTTTCTTGCCCTGCCAAATATATCTTGACAATATTCTTTGCCATTCTTTAAATATTGTCACTCCTTATATTATTGGTATTGTTTGAAATAAAAATAACATTTTTGGTAGCACATTCATCTTTATTGTTGCAATCCTTCCCCAAAATGAGAATTTCATTCTACCCCACACCTCCAGGTCCTTTTTTATCTTATTCCATACTGGTACATAATTATCGTGAAATAAATCAGTACCTCTAGTGGTTAGTGTAATCCCTAAATATTTAACTTTTTTCACCATTTCAATCCCTAATTGTTGCTGCAATGTTTCAATTACATCCTGTTCAATGTTTTTCGTAATTATTTTGGTTTTCTTTCTGTTTAACTTAAAGCTGGCATTTTGTGTCTCTGTGTCATTTCCCCTTACACATGCAGAATCATTTTCTTCTTCCTTGAATTATAACCTATCAGTAGAATTAATTATGTTTTCTGAGGAAAATAATTCTCACCGATTTACTTTGCTGGCTTTACATTTCAAAATAAAGGCTGACTTACTAGGATCAGTACAAAACATTATGAATGCGCAGCCTGCTGTAATTTGTGTGATATATACGTTACTAACAGCAAAAGTTTTGTACAGTCTTGCAAATTTGGCTTTTTTATTATGTTCCCAAAGTGGGTTTGAAGGAATGTACTGTCAGGTCAGCATAAAGTGATGTGCGTTCTGCTACAAACAGCATTGTAACTCACACTATTGCCCTAAAATGGTTTATAACAGAGCAAATGCTTTGATATTTTTTTTTTAAAAAATGTCTACAAAGTAGTCTTGTCTACAAAGAGATGGCAAACTTTTCAGCTGCTCGGTATATACATATGCAACTGATTTTATGCTTAAAGTCAGTTTTCATTTTGCTCTATTTATGTGGGAAGGTGTAATTTTTTTGAATTTTAACTGCTTTACAATAGCATGAAAAGTAGAATATCACATTCACAGATGAATGTAATGCAGTCTTCTCATACTCAGTACAAACTTGTTTTGTCTAAAATAAGACACTATACAGAGCAGCTTTTAAATGGTTGTGAGTTTTGATCTAGTATAAGCTGACCTACTTCCCCTGAATATGTGGCCTAGGGGTGGGCAAGATTTCCATAATGAGCTGAGAGGGGAGTGTAATGAAATCTGCTACCCCTTTGTACAATATTGTTCAGGATGTTGCCTCATCACTTGCCACAGCGCCATTGAACATAGGCAGCCTTCTCTCTTGCATCCACTGGCCTCCTTCCCTATTTCAAGTCTATGTACAGCTGCTCTCCGGCCTCCCCTCTTTTATCTTTCCTGTCCGCATGCAAGATCACTTCCAGTAAGTCATGGCCAAGCCACAGGAAGTAAATAGCACTTTCGTGGACAATAAACAGCTAGAAGGGGCCCATTTTCATCCCTCATAAAAACTAGCACAGGGTTCTGATCCAGACTGGGAACATATTCCAGATGGGGGCCACCGGACTACTCCCCAGCCTCTCCAGATAAAAATGGCCGGGTTCCACTGACTTGTTTAAACACTAATGTCCCATACAGTTTGGACTTTAGCTTCCTGCCTCCAGTCTTTCCCCCACCACCTCCCCACAATCAGTCAGAGCAGTAGAATAAATTTAATCCCTGTTTAGGTTATTATGAAGTAGTACAAAAATGGATTAAATCCAACGGCAGATTTAATTATGTTTGCATTAGGGTGCTAGAGAAGGGGGAAGCGGGATTGCAGGTATAGATGGAAGTCAAGCCTTTGATGAGTTTGTAGTCCTGTTAAACTCTGGTAGCTGTTGTCCTTTAAGGCAAGAAGTCCCCTCAGTGCTTTTTGCCCAGCAACACACACACACACACACCCTCTGTACATAATGTAAAATATAACTAGTTTGATCTGAGACAGTTGCTAGTGAATCATTTGAATTACCTTGGCAGCATTGCGCTAGTTTGTAAGGATTGTAAACATTCAAGTTGGCGTGAGACAAGGGATGGGACTAGTCTTGCTGGTAGGTGATATCACAAGAATGCTTACTCAAGAACCCTTGCCGTGTTTTCCTTTCCCTGGGAAGGAGAAGGATGTTTGGTGAGTTACCTCCCAAGAGAAAGGTTGCTGTTTTTCTAAAATGCCACCTATTGCACCTTCTGAGTTTTCTAATGGTACCTTTCCCAACCACATACACCCGTTTCCAGAAGGGGTGACCCTGGTGTGTATGAGGAAGAAGTTTCAGTGGGCATTCTCTCCCATGTGGCCTGGGGCTTCTGACATTACTTTCATGCCATTGGATGACAAATGCTGAAATGTGGCTTTCAGGCTGCAGTCCTATGCACTCTGTACCATAACATTTCTTGATTTTCTTTTCATGTTTTATGATTTTTTTTAAAAAAATGTTGTAAGCCACCCTGGGTAGTGCATTTGCCCCAGAAGGGTGAGGCATAAATGCCTAAATAAATAAATGCCAAAGCGGTTTGGGATAAAAAGGCAAATGTAGACAAGCATACAAACATGGAACATAGGTATATGCCGTTTCACATTTTAGCAAATGTATTGTGCATGCTGACATTTGAGAATGGCTGCTGTACATAATAAATATGCTGGACTCATGAAGTTACAAGCAAATGTTACAGCGGACAGCAAGCAGCACGAACACGTCTGCATTATGGGGAAGGTTAGAATCCAGCACATATTAGGAGCTTCTCTTTGGTACATTCTGTATGGCAAATATGACTTGATAACTGAGCTACAGGTAGTTTTTCAAGAAGCGAAACAGAAATTGCAGCAGCAATAGGAGTTGGCACGTGATGGTGTGACAGCAGAGATCTTGCTGACATGGAGGATCTGTCGTGGAGATGTTTTTGAACTGGGGGAACTTCAAGCATAACACAATCCTGAATCCCATGTTTTATTTCCATGCTAGCAAGAGCAGATTCTGAGCGAAGCTCCTCTCTCTCTCTCCCGCCTTTTAAGCTCAAGCCTTTGCTGTTGTGCTTTTGTTGTTTATATATTTTGAATGCCAAGGCAGTTTAGCAAAGTTATTAGTTTATACATTTTGCAAAGGTAAAGTAACCATAAGAGCTTTAAATTAGAGTAAGTGCCACTTCACTATGACAGATTCCTTTGAGTACTGATTAGAAAGGAGGCCTCCTGTTGGCTGCCCCTTTATGCGTAGCAGCATTACTGTGTCTGCTTGTTTATAGCTTGCTTTTTCAAATGGTGTAAGCGTGTGGTAGGATGATGAATCGCCTTCTGATAGACAAGATTCTGCCTTTATTCTAAGATCAAGACAATGTTTCACTTTAAAGAGTTGCTTTAATTAGATGGAAGCGTTCCTGCCTCATCTAATGCAGTAGCTTTGATTGCATGTTACATAGGAACATGAGATATATAGTACAGTCGTTCCATCAGAGCTCCACAACACAGATCTGGGGGTTTTTTTGCAACATGTGGTGGGACAGGTGAAGGGACATATTGCCACACAGACATGGTGCAGCTAGCCTTATACAGAGTTATTTTCACTCTGAGCCAAGGTTTTCCTTATTCAAAGGTAATTGCAGCAATATGGGATAGAAGAAAGAAACAGGGACAGACATTCAACATCAGTGGGTGGTAATCAGATGGGTTTTACTCAGAATAGACCCATTCAAATTAAGGAGAAGGATTAAGTTAGGTCCATTAATTTCAGGGGGTCTAAAGAGTAGTAGAAAACCACGCAATATTTTGATTTATAAGACAAACAACTAATGGACACCCTGTTCTCAGCATCTTAAGATGGAAGTGAGTGGGAGAGAGGAACACCTGCCCAAAGGACAAGAGAAGAGGTCACTAATGAATGCATGTGAAACAGGAAGTGCAGAGAAAGAGGTGGAGAAAGGGACTGAGATGACCAGTAGCAAATGAGTTTGGCAGAGCAGAAAATAAATGGAGATGAGCAAGACAACATAGTCAAAAGTTGATTGTCTTAAATAGAAAGCCTAAGATTGTAAAAATGATGAAGTAACTGGGAAATTGTAATGGTGTCGAAAGTTACCTGAAACTGGGAGGAGATGCCATGTGCTTACAAGCACAAGAGCAATTGTATTGATAACAAGAAGAACAATATAGAACCAAGTCCATTCATACATACAATAATAGAGACATAGGAGACAGAATACAAAATATTGGGTTGGTAACAGAAAAATCAAAGTGAATTTCTGCATGAACTCAATTTCATTGCTCTGTCCTAAAACACAGTCAAAGTATATACCGTATTTTTCGCCCTATAGGACGCACTTTTTCCCCTCCAAAAATGAAGGGGAATTGTGTGTGCGTCCTATGGGGCGAATGCAGACTTTCACTGAAGCCTGGAGAGTGAGAGGGGTCGGTGCACACCGACCCCTCTCACTCTCCAGGCTTCAGGAAGCTCTGCGCAACCCTCGGGAGACCGGCTCCGAGGGTTGCACAGAGCTGCCTGCAGTCCCCGGCTCAGCGCAGCTCTGCGCGGCCACCGGGAGCCGGGGGCGAAGTCCCGCCCCGCTCCGGATGGCCGCGCAGAGCTGCCTGCAGTCCCGGAATCAGTGCAGCTCTGCGCGGCCACCGGGAGCGGGGCGCGAAGTCCCGCCCCCCTCCCAATGGCCGCGCAGAGCTGCCTGCAGTCCCGGGATCAGCACAGCTCTGCACGGCCATCGGGAGCGGGGCGCGAAGTCCCGCCCAGCTCCAGATGGCCGCAGAGCTGCTTGCAGTCCTGGGATCAGCGCACTTCTTCCCATAGGCAGCCCCACAAGCTCGGGGGACAGCGGGGAGGCAGAGCGCGCCTTCCCGCTGTTCCCCGACCTGGTTCTTCCAGCCCCGCACCTGGGGGGGGGAATTCTTTATTTCCCCCCAAAAAAACTAGGTGCGTCCTATGGGCCGGAGCGTCCTATGGGGCGCAAAATACGGTAAATGAGTTGAGGAACTGTCTGCTTATCCAGTATCCATTTTTGGCAAAGCCTTATTCATGAATTTCCATTTAAATACAATCAGTAAATTTATAGATCTCATCCTTAATAATACAGGTTTTATGTAGCAGACTTCCCAACACTCTCAAGCATGTCTATTGTACCTAAATTTTCAGAATTGCTTTTTAAATAAAAAGTTAAAATAGGTCCAGTTACCTCTACTTATTTGTGAGTATATGAAGATAGTGAACAGGTGTGTAGATAACAACTTCCACCCCACACATTGTAGGAAAACCAAAAATGCACATTCACAAGTGCCTAAAGAATTGCAACGAACCACAAGAGTCATTTTGTCCAACCCCCTGCAATGCCGGAATATTTTGCCCAATGTGGGGCATGAACTCACAGCCCTGAGATTAAGAGTCTCATGCTCTACCAACAATTTATTCCCAAACTGAAATTGAATCTATTCTGAATAAAGTGCTGTTTATAAAGCATATAAACAATTTTACCTGGATTTTTCTGTTATCAACACATGATTTCGTATTTGGTTTCCTATTTCACAATACGTGATGGAATTGGATCTACCTTTTTGGTATATTTAATGTGAGTGTATAAACACTCATTAATGTGGGTGTATTTGTAGTCAGCTTTTGAAGCACTTTCATTTCAAGCACATCTCCTATTTCCACCATTTGTTTTCTTCCATCTTCCCGTTACTTTCCTCTTTAAACAACTTTCTATTCTAGACAATGCACCTTTGCGTATGAGGGGAACTAATGCTATTTAAGAAATTTATGGCAATATGCTCTGTAATCAGGCCTTGACTTACAGCACTATACTTTAATATTGTGGGGAGCAATTGTCCTGATCGTCCATAACTGATTAACTCCTGAACTATCAGATCAGTCTGAGTCAGTGGATACTTTATGTAGGAAACTGCATTTCTGCACTATTTCCTTCTATGAAACGATAACATTGTAATAGCAGAGTGCATTGTAAAGCTGGAAACACTATAGATTGTGAACTGCTCTGGTGTTGTAGCAATGAGAGTCTTGGACATTCTGAACATAAGCTTCCATACGCCAGAGATATCAATTATTTTTAGGAGACTGGAACAACTCTCAAGAGGAAGAAAGATGCTGACTGATAACTGTGGAGGGGATATGGTAATAGCGGTTTCCACAAAAAATCAGAAAATTTCCGTGCACAATTTTCTATTACTTTTGCCCCTGGAGCAGTCAGCCACCGTTGAACAGAGTAGCTATAAAACTCCAGTACTCTGCTTTGGTAGCATTTTCCACTCACTTTGCACAAGTGTAAGTGATTACACCAGGGGCAAGGCAGCAGAGAATGAGGACACTACAAGTTTACAGCCAAGATCCACAATAAGGACATAAAATGTTATTGTCTTTTATAACATGTCACAGAAAACTCATTCCAATTTTTCTCTTCTGTGTTTGTGTTTTGGAAGTTTGTGGTTTTTTACAGTGCATCCTGAATTCTTGACCTTCAGGGGAAAAAATGTAAATGTCTCATCATTTGTATTTATAAATAGATGGACCATTGTTTAGAACAGCTTTCTCCAACCTGGTGCCCTCCAAATATTTTGGACGACAACTCCCCTCATTCCTGACTGTTGGCCAAATTGGTTGAGGCTGATTGGAGATATGGACTGGTTGGTCGCAGAGCAATGATGGGAGGAAGCAGATGGGGAACCACCAAGGGAAGAAGGCTCAGACCCCAGGGAGTGATGGTGGGACAATGATGAGTGGCCACAGGGAGAAGATGGGGAAGAAGAGGTGTCAGAAGCTGAAGAGGTAACAAGGCTTAGTGAGCTGGTAGAGTCTGTGGCAGAGAGCCATTCAGAATCAGAGGCAGAAGCAGAAAGCTTGGATGAGAGCAACAAAGAGGCAGAAATGAGTCAGGCTGGTGAAGAGTCATGGGGGTCTCTCCCTCCTGCTGTGACAAGCCTGCCACAAATCTCGCAGAAGAGACATGAAGTGGGAGAAGCAAAGACAGGCATGGAGGCGCAGTCTCTGATTGCTTGGGGGAAACCCTGGAGAGGAGGAGACTTAGGCAGCTGTGAGGAGGTGGGAGCTTCAGTCTCAGCAACTGCTTCATGGGGGGCAAGACCTACCGGAGATGAGTTGCTGTGCTTGCTAGGCCTGATACTCTGCCAAGTCTGTGCTAATCGTGTTTCTGCTGTTAAAGAGTTAACTCCAACTTGCACAGTATGGTTCACTGCTGGCTTGCTTCTGACAATATCCATCACTTGGGAATGTCAGAAGCCTGACCAGACAGATTTGCCTTCTGCAGCCTCATAATTATTTCCAACCAATTATTTCATAGTGTCTGTGACATTATGAAACCACTTTCTCCGCAGGAGCACAATGAGAGGGTTCTCTCTTCCTTGCATTGTCTTGGCTCACTTGCTTCTACTGCTCGGAGATGGCAGAGATATCAGTACAGAGGAACTGATGGGAGGAAATGAAGGGCTGGGTAATTTGCAAGAAATCCAAGTGCTAATGGATGGTGGGTAGGTGGAATTTAACAGGAGGGTGTATGTAAGGCATAGTAAGATGAATGCAACAATCCAGCTGTCCTGTTGACTGTAATTGAAAATTACAGAAGATATAACAGGAGACGCTAGCAATGGCTTAGTTAAGAGAATGTGCTGATCCTGTTAGCTAGATGTTATCCTTTCTTTAAATGGAAAAAAATGAAAGTTTGGTGAATTGAATTCTTAGAAATTAACTATTTATTGCCACATATAGAGACACAAAGCTTGTTAAGTAGATACAAATAACTTTATAGCTGGCTTAGTTTTAAAAACATCTGCGTGATTATCAATTTAAGCTGCCATTATTTGCTGCTAATTACTAAACAGAGCTGTTAAATATTTAGTAGTAATTTGTTTAATTGGCTTTGACCTATAAAGAAGTAGTATGCGCATACCATGGGTTGTGTTCCCCGAGTCAGAACTGAGCAAGCAGGGAATGCATATGCCGTAAAAGAGAAACACCTTACAGCTTGTCAGGTTCCTTTGCTTTTTCATTCTTTCCCTGCTATAGATTGATTTGTCTTGAAGGTATCTACAATTAAGGCACGAAGAAGGAGCACAGTGCATGGATATAAAACGAGAGAGGTCGTACTTAAGCTTGTTTACAGATGTTCTAGTTTAAAAAGCACCAGCATGATAAATTAAACATTACAAGGCCAAAAAAAAATTGAAGCAGAGAAACAACTGGCACATGAACACATCTGTCCATAATGCACTGACTTAATCCCTGAATATTTGATTAGATGGTCTCGCCTATTGAAGCCTTCTGTCTCTTGTTGCTCTCCTGTACTGGAACTGCTGTGGCATAGAAATGTGGTGATATCCCCCTCTGGCTTCTGTTTTCTTTCCAAACTGGCCGGGCTCAACATAGGCATTTTGTGCCTAACAAAAGCAACATGTGTGCAAGAAGTTTGAGCAAGAGGGCACTGCCTAGCTTGCCAGCTTCCCACTTCTTAATTTTACCAAGGCTGTGCTCTATCAAGGTTAGAAAGTGTCCTGTGCCCATCAGAGCCCTGACTCATTTTAGGATAAAACTTCCCATGTGGACCCAATTCAGACATCACAGTCCAACCATGCCTTGTTGTCTGAACTGGACAAGCTGTATGATTTCCCACAAATCGTAAGCCTTGGTCAGGCATTAGTTTCCACTTGATTTGGGTTAGGTTCCCTGGAAAGAGACACAGTTCTGTATATGTTAGCCATGCTCTGCTATCACACTCAGTGTTCCAGCACATGTAGATGGCCTATGCACATTTATCAGGCTTTCCCATCTCGAGACCTTCCCCAGCTTGTGGACAGCCTGGGGCTGCATATTGTTCAGCATGGGTGAGTCACCCTCCCGCCTGCCTCTGCCTTGGTTGGGCAGAGTGGCATGTAAATTGCACCTCTTCCATACACTTTGAAGACTGAAGGGAGTGTGATTGTGATGGGGAAGAAGGCACACAGGTCCACCTCAGCTTCAGACTGCAACCTTCAACTTCTGAAGAGTGACAGACACAGCAGAGTGGGGACAGAGCTTAGCACAGCCATCTCCATGTACAGTGGTACCTCTGGTTATGTACTTAATTCGTTCTGGAGGTCCGTTCTTAACCTGAAACTGTTCTTAACCTGAAGCACCACTTTAGCTAATGGGGCCTCCTGCTGCTGCTGCCGCACCGCCGGAGCATGATTTCTGTTCTCATCCTGAAGCAAAGTTTTTAACCTGAGGTACTATTTATGGGTTAGCGGAGTCTGTAACCTGAAACGTATGTAACCTGAAACGTATGTAACCCGAGGTACCACTGTAATGTGTAGCCTTTACACATGAGCAGCATGCCCCAATAGGGCTAATGCAGCCAGTATATCACACACAAGTGAATAAATCCAAGGCTGGGCCTATACAGTTAGCAGAATATTGAGAGAGTTGAATGGACTCTGCTACTACCAATGTGGGAACTTTCGAAAGTTCACCTATGTTTTAAAAACTATAGAAAATCCTGCTGTTTTTGTTCTTTTAATCAGAAAGAGAGTTTCTAACCCAGCCTTTTCCTGCTGTGTTGATTTTACTGTTTGCAGGAAATTTTTAATGGAGGGAAGCTTTCAAAAATGATGTCTTCAACTCTCGTCTTGAAGCAGTGCAGTCCACCTGACTGCCTCATTCAGCTGTATGAATAGATCGGACTTGAGACCTAGGCATAAATGATTGTATATGCCAGAGCTCAAGTATAGCTCTGGTACTCTTGAGTGGCAAATTCTTTGCCTTCACAATGCTGCTGTTGTCCACTTACCCTCTCTTTGCTCCCTTGCTGGGAATTGGGAAGGCAGGTAGGCATGGCAACATCAGAGCAAAAAAGCTCCTACTCACTGCAGGAGCTCCTCCCTTACACAGAAGTATTAAAGGTACCAAAACTATGTTCAGTCCAAACCTACTTGCAGGTCTTTGAATATGTAATGGTGTTGATTTTTATCACAGCTGACACAGTCTTTTGCTAGTGACAGAGTCTAGTTTGGGATGAGTGAAGCCAAAGCACTCCCTTCCTTCCAGTTACGAATACTGAGAAGAGATTAGTAAAGATCAATTAATTTTGAACATTCCACTTAATTATTCTCCAAAAAATAAATCTGAAAGATAGAGGAAGAAAAAGTTGGTTTCTGCCCTCATTTTCTTTCCGTTTCTCGCCTTGACTTTTGCTATGCTCTCTCACCTTTCTCTGGGATAGTGATATAGTGCTGTCCAGAGAGTGTTGTGTAGAACGGTGTTAAATACCAAAAGAAAATTCAGCAGTTTCTTTTCAGGTTCATTGTAAACTGGGGGTGGGGAGGAGAGAGAAATCTCTGTTCCAATCCAAAAACATAAAAGTGCAGAGTTTCTTTTACAGAGAAAAAACATACAAATAAATGGAAGTCATTGCCCACAGAATGCAACAGCATTTCATGCTCTGGCATTAAACTGCTCTACTTTATAAGGCTATGTTTCCACTAGATCATTTAGCAATGTAGCTTGACGCCTTGACACGCTGTAGTTCCATGACTGAAAAATTTGTCTTATATAGATTAAAGCACTATACTGACCCCTTTTACGTCGTAACTTCTATCTCACAAATCTAAATATCTCACTGGCACTCCTTAGACCCAAGATCCTCTTCTCCAAATATTTGTTTAATTCTACCTATGCCCCACTGATCTTATGAGGAACTCAGAGAGGCTTCCCTAAGGTTCTCAGGTAATCTCATATCCAGGCACCTTGGAGGAGCAACCCAACTTTTATTCAAACAGTTTTGTGATATGATATATAATGGCCATTCATAACCAATATTCTTCCCCTCCCCCCGGTTTTGTAAAGTTGTCTTATGCTGCAGTCTTGAAGTTGGCATTCAGCTGACTGACAAGCTTTAGGGAGCAGCATACGTACTACTTGGCTGATGGAGTCGGAGGGTCATTGGTAGAATGGCACTTACACTGCCCAGGACAAGGTATGGTAATATGGTGTGGTATGCCCACAGAAAGCTCCATGTGTGTAGATGCCCTGCCAGCAATGTGCCACCACTGGTGGGAGCTGAAATGAGGTGTTTCTGGGGCATTTGAGGTGAGGCCATGATTTCACAGGATCCTAAGCCCCCATTACCACCCCAAGCAGGTCCCAAAAACTAGTGTCAGCTTTGTAGAGCTTTTTAGCCAAGGCGAACTTGTCTATCACTCTTCTCCATCTAGCTGATATTCACCATGGAAGGTGAGCACTTCCCATTTGCTTCTCTTCTGTTTTTATTTTATTTTTCACTTTTGCAGGTCACCCTATAATATACATTCCCGGGGCAGCTAACACTGTAAAAAAAAATAAAAGCTACAACAATAAAATGGATTTATTCAATAAAATGTGATGAAGCGCTAAAACAACCTGAAGTTAAAATCAAGAACAGGGCAGAGAATAAAACATCAGTGCTAAAAATAGATTTAAGCGCTAACAGCAGGCATTAAAAGATTTAAAAGTCCTGGGAAAATAAAAATACATCTGCCTGGCACCAAAAATACATTAGAATAGACACCAGGTGAACCCTTCTGATGAGTACTTCCTCAGGCAGGGTGCCGCCACTGAAGAGGCCCTTTCAACAACAGAAGCTTTGCCCCTTGCTTGATGGATCGCCCAACAGAAGGCATCGGCTGATGTTCTCAAGGTGTAGGTAGATGCATGTGAAAAGAAGCAGTCATAGAATATAATAATAATAATAATAATAATAATAATAATAATAATAATAATAATAATAATAATTTATTTGTACCCCGCCCATCTAGCTGGGTTTCCCCAGCCACTCTGGGCAGCTTCCAACAAAGATTTAAAATATATTAAAATGTCACACATTAAAAACTTCCCTAAACAGGAATCGTAGAGTTGGAAGGGACCACGAGGGCCATCTGGTCCTGCAATAGGGGACCAGATGCAATGCAGGAATCTTTAGCCCAATGTGGGGCTAGAATCCATGACCCTGAGATTAAGAGTGCCATGCTCTACCGGCTGAGCCCTTCACGTACACGGTTGCAAGCCCATGAGGAGACTTGAAGGTCAGACACTTTGTATTGGGCCCAGAAATGGACAGGAAGCCAGATAAAAGCACTCACATAGCCAGTTCCAGTTAGCATATTCTGAACCAACTGAGCTTTTTCAAAGGGAGCTGCATGTTACCAGGTCATGGGTAACTGAATTCCTCTCTGACTGTGGTTTTTTTAACTCATTTGCCTTCACTATTGAGTTTTGCCCCTCTCCTTTAGTCATTTTTTGTTTAACCAAAATAAAAATTGAAATCTTCCCTTCCCCCTTGCTTGGTGCATCTCCTTTTTTGTGTTCTTGAACATTTCTTTGTCCAGTTTTATCATTGATCCTGAAAGCTAGGATTGGAAGTTCTGGGAATTTTATTGAAATTAAACCACCTGCTTGGCATTAGGGCTTGTAATCGGGGTATGCTGGCTTTGGCCATTTTTACTTCATCTCTATCTCTCCCACCACTGCCAAGTATCCTGCCATTTTCCGAGGACAAACTGAAAGCTAGCAGTAAGAGGTTTGGAAGAAGGGAGCAATGGATTGGGGGGGAGGGGAGAGAAGCAGAAAACCTTGATTAGAAAGTATAATTTAATAGAATGTGTATTGAACCAAATGTATTGATTAATGTGGAGGATATAGTACTTATATTGATTCAAACTAGAGATTTAGTACTAAAAGCTGTAAGCCAAAAAGCTGTTGCAGATTGCTACAAAAGTCAGTTTAATGCTGTCCTTGAGAATGCCTTCACAAAGAAATTCTTCTAATGTTTGAGGAGTAGGTAGAATGCTGTATATGTCAGTTTGATCCCGGAGGGTTTTATTTTGTACTCTAATAGCTGTTACGAGCCTACATTATATCCAAGGAGTAATTTTCCTTAGGGTTGCCTGGCTCGCTTTGTGTCAATATTCTAGCATTTTAAGTCACGTACAGTATATGCTTCTGGGAACAGCGCAGGAGCCAGCCAGACTCATAATGGTCTGCATTCATTAATAAAGGCAGAAGCTTCTGTCCCTCCATTGCCCACTACAGGGATGCCTCCCTGGTCTTTTGGGACCTGTACAGACACATTTAAAGAAAGCTTTATTTTGAGTGGGCAGGAGATGAAATGCAGGACTTGGAGGCATTTCCTAAGTCAGCTATATGCCCGAGCACAGAGGTGACCTTAATGGGTCAGAGAAGAATGCAGGTCAAAAGACTTATTATCCAGCCTGTTGGAAACCAATTGCTTTTGGTGTGCGTGTGTGTGTGTGTGTTTTTTTAAAAAAGTGGTGCTTAAAGGTTAGTAATGTAGAAATCTGTTTTACAACCTGAAACTGTATTGGAATGCCGTGGGCTTACAGAAAAGGGGGAGAAAGCAGGAACGGGGCTTAGTTTTTAAATGTAGATTTCCCATCAATTTTAAAATGTTAGTATACCATAATTAGTTAATCAATGATGATTGATTACTGGTGTTCACTTTCTTGAATTAAGGAAAGAGAAAAGCATGCTGCTGTGATTCTGACACCATCTGTTGAACAATAATGTCCCCATTTAATCTTTCTATTTCTTTATTTGTAATCTGCTTTTCAGAAACAATTGCATTCATTTCATTCAGCTTCGAAATGTCTCATTTAAATTGAATGCAACAGCACTTCACGTTTGGGATTCTAATGGGGTATTGGAATAAGGGGGAGTTTTTTTCATGGTAGATTTTTTTCCCCCTAGCACTCTGTTTCTCTTTCTCAGATTGCTTTCTGCAAGAATTTAGTTCAGGTAAATACAACAGGGTGGAGAGGAGACTTCAAACAGTTGCTGGGGGGAAAAAACCCTGCTTTTTCACTGTTGCAGTGAAAGCTGTGGAACTCAGCGACAAAACACAAGACCGTTTCCCAAGTTCACTGAAATGGACACAGCCCAAGTGTTTGAAGCACCAAGCTGCCAATTGTGGATTTAACATCAGTTTCTGAAACCTAAAAGGTTTGAACAGATTATCATATGAATGTTAAGTTCCACTGATATCACAGAGCAAGTGCCCATGGAAAGTTAGTATTTTAGAATCTGTGGCATGTGACATATGCTGACATCACATTGTTCCGTGGAATGCAAGAATCCTTGAACTCTATGGCTTCATTTTTGTTGTTAGGAAATAATTAAAAGCAAAAACAAAACCCTAACTTTCTATTACTGTATTTTTGTCATTGCACCTCAATTTCTGCATACAGCATTCTTTTGCAAAGCAAGATTACGTGTGTGTGTGTGAGAGAGAGAGAGAGAGAGAGAGAGAGAGAGAGAGAGAGACAAAAGACAAAGCACAAAAGACATCAATTCCGATCCTGGAAAAGAATATAAATTCTAATCCAGTTTTCTTCTTCAAACTGACAAAATCTACAAAAAAGCTGAAAGAGCTCCCAGTATCAAACTTTCTCAGCAATATACAACACAGATATATAAATACTGAGGTAATAGGATTGAGATTTCAAAAATTTGCTGAATTTTATATCTTATTTAGATGAGAATTTTTCCTTTGCCCTTTTAATGCACACGCATCACTCAGGGTGCCTTAGAGTGGCAACATGGGCAATAATAATAGAGTGGCAATATGGGAAGGAGAATGAACTCGGGGAAATTACTTAGTACTGCATGCTTTCCAGAAGATCAATTTTAAAAAACATCTGCCTCAAATATACTGTATGTCCTGTAAAGGGCAAATTCCATTCTCAGAGTTACACAGAAGCTCTTAACTCTAATATTGGTTCTCCCTGTGCACTGAAAACTCCCATGTTCATGTCAACAGGAGCTCCATCTTTCGATTTCCCCACTTGTGTTAGCGCCTATTGTCATGGAAGTGGGAGTCCAGAGCACATGGAAAGAGGAGGATATCAGAGCTCAGATCTGCTGGGTGGATAATAGAGGAAAATTTTGTCCTAAATTTTTAAACACAACCTTCTTTATATAAAAAAACGCCCTTAAACCAAAACCTCCAGCAGTTCATAACTGGGATTAATGGTTGCAATTTTCAGTCGCTTATACATGGTGTCTTCAGTAGACAACTTTTTTGTTTTTTTGTTTTGTTTATGGCAGAATATAATGTAGCTCTCTGTGGGATTAAAGAATTTTTCTCCTTCCCTTACCTCTTTCCTCCCATCTTTCACCTTTTTGTCTCATAAATGTTATATCTGCACTATACTCAAAAACAGCCTTTCTCCCTAGGCAGGTATTTCTTTCTAGTCCATTGATGCTCTAAAAAAATGCAAAGAGGTTGCACATCCTTGTAGTCTCAAGTATTTAGGGAGGCTGCTCAAGGTACATGTTTGTGTCTTTGCTTAATTAGCAATTTTTCTCGCTGCTGCTTCTCTCTGAGTTTCTGTCTCCATGTTCTCTTGAGAATCTTGTTGTGCAGCAGGCCATATTGGCTATGGAGCACCACAGCAGGGCTCAGCAGAGAGTAATCCCATGGTTTCTTTTATATCTTCCACATTAATGCCTCCATGCTCTTTTTTTAATGAAAAATAATTGTGATTTGGAACATCGGAGGGTGCCTTATAATGGACCATAAACCCATTTTGCTCAGTATTGTCTACACTGACTGGCAGTAGCCCTCCAGGATTTCAGACAGGGGGTGTGCCCAGCCCGACTCAGAGGTGCCAGGGATTGAGTTTGTGCATGCAAAGCAGATGATCTACCCCTATGCCACACCTCTTCCCCTTTTGAGTGCTGATCAGACATCCAGTCCAATGCCCTGCAATGCAGGAATCTCAACTAAAGCATCATGGCCATCCAATGGCCATCCAACCTCTGCTTAAAAACCTTCAAGGAAGGAAAGTTCACTACCTCTCATGGTAGTATGTTCCACTGTTGAACAGCTCTTAACCATCAGAAATTTCTTCCTGATGTTTATTGGGAATCTCCTTTCTTGTGGTCTACTAAGATCCCTAGATCCTGTTCACATATATTACTGTTAAGCCAGGTGCCCAACATCTTATATTTGTGCAGCAGGTTCCTCTTGCCTAAGTGTCCCTATTGAAATTCATTTTGTTAGTTTGGGCCTAGATCTCCAAGCTGATTCCATCTTCTGTGGCATTGGCTGCCACTCCCAGTTTGGTGCCACTTGCAAATTGCATGAGCATCCCCTCAATTCCTGCATCCAAGTTATTTATAAAAGCACTGAACATTAAGGGGCCCTGGACAGAACCCTGCAGTTCTGTCACTTTGTTCCAGGATGACGAGGAAGCATGCCCATAAGGCTTTGTTTCCAGACCCTTTATCACCTTGATCACCCTCCTCTGTACATGTTCCAGCTTGTTAATATACTTTTGAAGGCTACATAAACCTACATTATGGTGAGACTCTTGCTGCTCAGTTTTGCCATCAATGCAATGCAACAAACAAAGTCTGCCCCGTTGCTTGGGCAGTACATTCCCTTCACCTCATTCTATCCCATTCAGAGTGAGGGCAATCCAAGGAAGTTATTTACCAACATTAACATTGTCAAGTAGTGAAATCTGATGGGCCCCACGGTGCCGTGACCTGTGATTCCCAATTGGCCAGGATCATACAGTGAAAAAGAAAAAAGGCCTAAATATACACCGAAGCGGCAATATAATGGGTCTGGGAACAGGTAGGCGGGTGGTGGGGAAATAAGCCTAATGTAGGGGCAGGTTTCAGGTTTTTGTTCAATTTTGCATCCCTCAAAAATCCAGTTTTACCTAGAACACGTTCAAGCATGCAAATTCATTCAGTACAGCATTATACATTTATGCTTCAGAGAAAATTCTACTAAAGTATTTCAGATTCTGAGCATGGTTGTTCCTCACATTGCCTTTAAGAAGATTATAACTTGATTGTTTGAGTCATCTGGACCTACCTGCCTCGTAGGGAGCACCGAACAATGTAAGATGTGAGCAGATTAATAGGATATCCTTAGGCATATGGAAACACATACTCTGGTGTTGTCTTGGTCACATGGATTTGAACACATTTCAGACATTACCGTAACAAGTACATTTCTGTCACACTAAATCAGGAAAGTTATATTCTTAGTTATATTCAGTTTAAAGACAGGCGTTATTGGTCATAATAGCCACTATTTGCAGATCTTATCTGTCATTGTTTTACAGCATTTTGATACATGTCGACTGATGTGGGAAATGCTATGCATGAAATCAAATGGTCTTGGGTTTGCTTTTCTGCTTTTTAACCTTTTAGATTGTTAGTCAGCAGGCAGAACCCTTGTTGAGGTATTGCAGCGACTAGTACACTGTGCAACTCAGTCCTAAACATGGGTGAAATTCAGCCTTATGATACATTGGGTATATGCAGCATGGGGAATAAAATCCACTCTCACAGTAAAACTATCCTCCCCACATGCTGCACACATACACCCTAAATCAATTCTGGGGGTTACCCCAACCCTCTAGAGCAAGTTGAGGGAGGAGTGGGTGAGAAATCCTATTGTGCAAGCAGGCCACTTTCCACACACTGAAGGCCCACCTTCAATTCCCATACAGTTACTCCCATAAAGTTCAGTGGGATTTATTCCCTACTAAGTACCTGTAGGATGCTTGGGTGTAGCGTTAGGTGGTGTCACAAATATTGAGTCATATACGAATAAGTTCTGTCTTCCTTCAGGATTCTTCTCAAACTTTCGATTTGTCCTTAGACTCACTTGCCACGTACTACTGGCCTCTTGAAAAGATACCTAGGGAGACATCCACACAAAGAACTATTATACTGAGATTTGTCCTAGGCTCAGCTGCAACATACCAGTGGCCTTCTGAAAAGATACTTATGAAGATATTAACACAAAACAGCTAGCATACTAAAATTTGCCACCAGCGGATGGATCTGTAAGCATTCTCACAAAAGGAAGGCCCATGCCACATTCACTGGCAATCACCCCCAGATGTTTGCATGGTCTGTTGGTGTTTTCTACATTATAGGCCCAAACCAACATATTCACAAATGGCCATTTCGGCAAGTACTGTCTTGGACTTTGACCTAATGTACTTTGAAGTGCATAAGATGAAGATTATAGAAATGATTCCAGTGTGCAATACAGGGGTACCTCGGGTTACATACACTTCAGGTTACAGACTCTGCTAACCCAGAAATAGTACCTCGGGTTAAGAACTTTTCTTCAGGATGAGAACAGGAATCGCCCTCCGGAATAAGATCCACATGTGATGTGGCGGCAGCGGGAGGCCCCATTAGCTAAAGTGGTGCTTCAGGTTAAGAACAGTTTCAGGTTAAGAACGGACCTCCGGAACGAATTAAGTACTTAACCCGAGGTACCACTGTACAAAGCAACATCAAAGTGTGTATAATAGGCCACTTAACACAGTGACGTTCATTGCAGCCATATGTTCTTTTTGCGCCCGTGCTGTGTTTCATTGGCTGTACAATAACCACATATCTCCTTTCTTTCTTGCAGAATCATACAATGACCCAACATAGCAGTTAGTGCAAGGCCCAGTTCTTCAGGAACCGATTCTTTGCGGGACAAGAAATAAAAGGGAACATGTTTAACTCTTTGCACGAGACTTTCATTGTTAATGTATATTATTCAGAAACATTGTATTGTACCATAAAACTTGTATTATCAAAACTGTTGGATGTTCATGTGTTTGAACTTTTGAGCACCGGAGAGACTTCTTGTATATAAAGTGTTGCACATGTATTATGTTGTCTGATACTAAAATGGTCTTATAAAGACAAGTGGACTTGGGCCCTATTCAAGCAGGATTAAAAGAAGAATAACGTATAAAGGGGAAAAAGGCTTAAGACAAATGTTATTTTCAAGGAAGAAACAGGAGAAAAAAACTAATACATTAAAACCCTATTTGGCTTTCCTTTCATTCCAGCTTATGTCTACAATTTCTCTTTTGGTATACAAGCAAATGAATTCAAGAGTATTTTTATTGTTGAAGATACTTGCAAAAGTAAAAATAAATAAAAACGAACCGATTCTCTCCAAACTGACCCCCCAGCTGAATATGGCCTGTATATATATTTGTAAGCCTTGCGATATGACAGATAGCATTACCATATATGCAATAGTTGTTATGTAGATTGTCAAAGAAACTTTTTTCCCCCTGGATACCATTTGAAGCTTTTGAGTGTTCAAGACTTTTCCTTAATGACGTCACATGGCCAAATTTTTGAATCAGTTGAACTAACATGTATGTTACTGTTATTAATGTTTACTCTGCGGTCTGAACCTGGAGATTACTGGAATGGTTTTCCAAGAGGAAATAAATTCAGTTTACCATTACATTACAGCGTGGCTGTGCTTTTTGTCCCAGATACAAACAAACCTGCTCTCCTTTTGCAACTTAATTTTGACTTGTAAATAAACAAATTATTTTCCCCTTCACATCACACAGCATCCCAGAAATCAGGCTCTTACTGCATCTCAAGCTCTAGTTTAAATTTGTTATTGTTTAAGACGTATATTTCTTTAGAAAAATACCAGGATTGTCGTGGTAAGTGATCTGAATCCAGAGCTTGCAAATGTCAATCTCCTAAACCAGGGGTGGAGAACCTGTGGCCCTCTAGATATTGTTGGGAGTTGGTGGCTTGGGCTGATGGCAGCCCAACATGGACAATGGATGATGGGAGTTGTAGTCCAACATCATCGGCATTACTCATTCCTGTCCTAAACTTTGTGCCTGCCATTTGTCCAGTTTTTTAAAAAGTCTGGGTGTTTCTGTTTTACAGTGCAGTCCTAATGTGTTTACTCAGAAGAATTAAATTTCACTGAGGTCAGTGCATTTATTCGCCAATAAGGATGGAAGAATCTGTCAAGTTCAGTTCTCTCAGTTGCTCATTCTCCAATCTTAAATTCGGTTTTCCATATTTTGCAGAAATAAAAAAAAAACCCACTTTTTTAATCCGCATCCAAAGTTGACCTAATAAACAGTTTTATAAACAGTATCTACTTTTTGCAAGCAATTTTTCCTATTATAATGCATTTTTGTGTAAGTTTAATTAAGACCATCATTTTCACGCATACTTTCCCCTGATATATATATATATATATATGCATTTTTGCAAACATTGGTTGGAGACCTGCATTGCAAAGTGCACATACTATTTTGGAAAGTGAGAGTTTGATAGATCTGGCTTTAAGGGCATACTGAGTCGAATGTCTCCCCCATCCCTCCTGCCCAACAAGTATGCTTAGGATTGTAGCCTTTGCTTCCCCTTTCTCTCCTTTCAGTATTTCATGTTTCTATTTCAGCCTCAGATACTGTTGGAAGCTCGTGCGCTTAAATGATTATCTTATGAAGGGAGCGGTAGCCGGTTCTCCCCCCCCCTCCCTCAAACAGAGGTGGCAACCCTGTTAAATTCCAGCCACAGCATTGGCTTGGACTCCTCTACCCTCCAGTCCCTTGTCTTCACTGCTGACAGAGATGGCAGTAGAGGACGTGGCCAGAGAGAGCGCTTCAGTGAGCACTCCAGCCTTACATTTCCTGTGGGGGATTGTTCAAAGCCAGCCGAGAAGTGTTGCCGAAAACTGCATTAACCTGTTTGTCCCAAGTATGTGTAAAGGAAGGATGTACCATCAGGGTTTTGCTGTTGCTGCTGGTCCTCAGATATGCTGCTATGAATGTTCACCCCAAATCTATTCTCTGCATTTGTTGCACAGTGTTTCTGGAATCCTTATGCAGTGGTTAGAGCTACACAATGTGAGACCACAAAGAGTTGCTGGCCTTTTCCTGTCAGGGTAGATTTTAAGTGTGATTTCCAGTTTGCTGAGTGTTACATTCTGAATCTCCACAGATGGGAGGGCTGGAAACAAAGTTTTCAAAATGCTTCTGCTTGCCAGAGATTTCAAGGAAAAAATGTGCCATGTTTCTTTCTCCAGCCTTGAGAATTTTAGGCATACGTTTGCCAAGAACACAAAAAAAAAGAATATGGGATTTTAAAAAGTAGTCTAAGAAAATCTCATTTGTGCTGACAAAAGGATAAACATGGGCAACTGTGCATACACTGCAAGTACAATGCCAGCTTCTATTTATAATAACTCAGACACCCATTCCGCTTTCATTTCCATTAATATGTTACTCATCTCTGCCAAATTGGATCTGATTATGTCTTCTTTCTTCATGGCAGATACCTTTTGCAAAAGTGCAGGCATTTATTTCAGCCTTCATGTGTGAAAGCGGGACATATTGGTTAAAACTGCAAATAGCATGTTTTTCGTCAAGTTCAAGTATGTTAGAAATATTACACCCCACTGTGTTTGTGCCACTGAGTTGAGACAGATGGTAGCTGGGAAAGATGCAATCTTATAATCAAAAGCTAAAATATGTCAAAAATATGTTAGCAAGCAAAACATAGCATATTACTTGCTTCTTATGTCATGACAGCTTGCAAAACACGCAAGGTTGTTGAATTTCTAGTTATGTAAATACAGTAACACAGTAAACACAGCAACAGCAAATGTGATGGTAGCTTTGTGCATCGATTAGTCCTGCCTTTCAGGGCTAGGGAATAGAAGTCTTCTGGTCACATTCAACTCCTGTTTTGAAGAGCGAGTCACTCATATCAAATGCCTGAATCCATTTACCTTTCTCATTAGTTCCCGGTTTCTCGGCGATACCCTAAAAAGCTGTTTAAAGAGATTATGAAAGACATTCAACCTTCCCAATGAGGATTGAGTCTTCCATGGGGGCTTATCAGAGCATTTAGCAAACAGAACAAGATTGGGGTATCAGTTTGCAGAACTAGGAGGTGGGGAGGAGGGAGAAATACAGAGACTCCGTATAAATGTGCTTAGTCTCTGGCATGCTAGCTTCCCCAGTGGGCCACTGAATCTAAAATGAGCCACCCTAATGAGAAGGGGGAAAGTAAAATTGTGCCAGCATCAAGGAGACCAGGGGGAGGGGAAGAACAGGAGACATACATGCTGGATGCAAAGCAGGCCACAGGTTTATTGAACGAGAATGCCTGTTACTTGGCATAAAGAGTGGAAAGGCTAAGCAGAAGTCACTGCTCACAGGCTGTACCATTCAACCAGATTGCTAAATAAGCTTGTGAAGATAGGAGGAGCGAATGAGGTGGACTTTGTTGGGGTGCCCTCTGGTCCCCATAGTGGCTTAGCTGCTGCATAAGCCCCTTAAGGGAATTTATAAGGAGTTAACTCTCAGTTTTTCCAAACCATAGGCCCAGACACAAGCTAGGGACATAGGAAGTTGTGTTATACTGAGTCAGACCATCTAGTTTAGTTTAGTTTACTTAGGTAGTTAGATAGTTAGGTAGTTAGTTAATAATATAATAATATATCCCACCCATCTGGCTGAGTTGCCCCAGCTACTCTGGACAGCTTCTAACACATATAAAAACATAATAAAGCATCAAACGTTAATAGTAACAATCTGATCCAATAAAAAAAGTCAAACTAACTTTAAAATAAACAACCTATATCAAATTAAAGCTATATTCAATCATCTATTAGAATCTAATAGTAATAGTTTGCACCAAGGAGGAGCAGCCTTTGGTCTTTCAAATTTCAGTGGGGCCATTCAAGCCTCACCTTACAATATTCTCCTTTATATACCTGCCAACACTAAGATTTCACTTCATGCCTCTGACAAAATGGGCCACAAAAGTCCAAAAAAAAAATCCACAAAGCTTGTGTCATAAAAAAATTTTTTTAGTATTTTAGGTACCACACAATTGTTGACCATTTCTGCCATGAGAGACTAACACGGCTACCCTCTGCAAATACTTATTGACTCTTTAAAAGTGCTAGAACATTCTCCACTCAACTATAATCCTGTCACAAGGAATGCACTTGTCCTTTTGCTTTTATCCTCTCTGAGACACTGTCCTCAAGAAAGACGAGAAAGAGCTGTACCTTATATACCAACATATGACCCTCTATTTATATGAAGAATTAACAATTACTTCACACCTTGATTGAATACTTCCTTATTTAGATGTCACAACAGATTTTTGCAGCCTTCAGAGGGAAAGCTTTAGAAATGTTAATATTGTGACAGGCAAGACACCTAAAAGCAAATGACTCATAATTGGTGACAATTAGAAATAACTTGGTATGAAAACAGACTATTACTTGCCACAGTGTGCTGGGGCTGGGAGGGTGAGCTTGCATCTCAGGTAATGCGAAGGACTCCATGGAAAGATCTTGGCCACACAGACAAGAATATAACATTGATTCCACTCTAATGCATTCCTTCATACATTACTGCTCAATTATCGTTCAAGGGGCCTTTACGCTTTACTGGCAAATGGAACATTCTCTCTGCGATGTTCCTTTCACTGAGTTGCCGGGATAATGGAAGATGAGCAAACAAAATCAGGCATGTTATCCTTCTACTCATAATGGGCACAAGCTTATTTATTCAAATGGTCTAAACATCCCATTGAACCTGAAGTTTGAATAAACCAACATACAATGTACGTAAGATTACTTAGAAACAGTCTTATATAGAAGAGATAGAGCTGATTCCAAATGAGAAAATTTCAGACAATTAAGGTTCAAATCGTAAAGACTTTATGATAAGTGTGCAGTTTCAGTGGATTTGCAAGACCACTGTTTGGAATCCTAAGACATTTATAGGAAAGTATTTCATAGACCGGTAGCTGGATGCTGTGCATGTTCCTAAATTTAGACCACAATTCTAGGCCGGTTTACTCAGAAGTCACCTGTGCTCAATGGGAATTACTCCAAGTGTGCATAGAATTGTAGCCTTAGTGCCTTAGGCAACCATTAAATAGTTAGTAAAAAGATAAGAGGACAAGATTCCGCCTTTATGTTTCTTTCATGATGCCAAGATTTCAACTTTACTGTTAATCTTACTTAGGCAGACACATGCACACACCAAAAGTCAAAATTCTTATTTTGATACCAATTCTTCATTTGTCCAAAATGCTTGTGATCTCATTTGCTATGATCAGCAATTTCCTACATCACTGAAGTTCTTCTACTGGATCCCTCAATATGATTTTAAATCAAAGAAATACAGTAATTATTCAGTGACTGCAAAGAACTCTGTTTCACAGGATACATTTTTACAGGACTTTTAAATATAATTTATGAATATTTGCAAGCATAATAATTGTCTTTTCTGCTGACATTTTCAAAGCGACACTGTGATTTGTTGGGTCTCCAGAGAGTCTGAGTACAAAACTGATAATTATATTAAATATACATAGACAATAAAGAGTGTGTTTACATAACTATGCCCATAAATATCTGATTGAACAGTCATTGTTCTCAAACCCCTTTTAAGCAGCTCTCTGAGGAATCCAGTTCTAATGACATGATGGTTTAAAAGATGTTGCTCAGTCTTGTTCCATATTTAATTAACTTTCCTTTTTTAAACTTGTGATGATGGAGACAATAACAAATAGCTCTGAAAAGAGAGATGGCTTTGAAACATGAGTGAGAACTTGTCGTGCTTTGTACACCATACGCCAAAGGAAATTTGTATGGAAGAGCAGGCGGCACGAGCCTGCCAAACTCCGTGGGGAGTCAATTACTAGATCATGTGATAGAAATAATAATGATAATAATAATAGTTGTAGTAGTAGCATTACAATATTAAATACCAAAACGAAGAACGTAACACTAGGGTGTGGGTAGAAAGATTCAAAAGATATGTAGTACCCACTTGGAACTTCTCTTGGGTCATCTTTGAAACGCCTCCTATTTATTTCAATGGATCTTGCAGAAGGAATGTGTCACTCATTTCAACATCAGGTGGTTACAGGGAGTGTTACAAATCCAGAGTATTTTTTGCTGAGATTGTGTGTAAATAAGATCAGAGAGGCATGCACAGCAAGGGAGAGGTTGCTGTCAGATCTGTGTACTGCTAGCCTTTGTGACCTGGAGGCTGTCAGAGAATAGACAATGAAGGTATGTTATCCCTGTCTGGGTATGATTGCAGATGAGGGCCACCTGCTGAAGCTGGTTACAAAGTACTCCATGCCACAGAGGCCACTTGTACCTCCAGCTGCAGCAGGTGATCCAGACGTGCCCCAAATTGTGCAGCTGCCCCTTTAGGGGAGGTGCAACCTCTTCCAGAAGAGGTTGAACCTCAGTCATCTCATCTAGGGAACCACCCACTAACAGTGCCTCAGTCTTATCTGGATTTGCTTTCATTCAGTCCCTTACTGAAGCCAGACACATCCAGACACATCCACACTGATCCAGCACATCCAATGCCTCACCTGCAGATGCCACACAGCTCTATTTCTCCTTTACATCAGCATACTGATAACACTAGACACCAGTTCTTTGGAAGACTCCAATCAGCGGTTTCATACAGATGTTGAACAGCAAGGGGGGAAAGCTTGACCCTTGTGGAACCCCACATCAAAGGCTCCACAGTATTCGCCAAGCACCACTCTCTGGAGTTGGCCATCTAAAAATGACTGGAATCACTGCAAAGCAGTGGTGCCCAGTTTCAATTCAGAAAACTGTTCTAGGAGGATACTTTGTCAATGGTGTCGCATGCTACTGAGAGGGGGGGAAAGAATCAACATGGTCACACTCCTTTCCCTCTCTCCTAACCAAAACAGTTTCTGTTCCAAATCCCAGTTAAAATGTGTCTAGAAAATCAGCCTCATCTAAGAGATTCTGAAGCTGGTTAGTAACTTACCAGTTCAAGAACCTTGCCCAAGAAAGGGACATTCACAACTGGATGATAGTCATCTAAACATTTCAACTCCAGGGAGGATTTATTAAGAAGTGGCCTTCCCATCACCACCCCCTTTAGGCATGCAGTGACCACTTCCTCTGATAAAGAAGCATGAATCACATCCCTGATCCAAGTGGCCATCTCCTTGCTAGTTTTTATCAACTACAAGGGACAAGGGTCCAGAGAACATGTGCGTATCTGCACCAATTCAAGAGCCTTGTCCAAGTCCTCGAGCCATACCAACCGAAATTCATCCAATGAAACAGGAGTAGGCAGTGTTCCAGAAACCTCTTGAGATTCAGCTGCTGTACAATCAGAGTGAAGTAGTTTCTATGTTGTTTCACTTTCAATTGATGGTAATAATGAACAGTTTGGAAAGGTTTGTAGGTTTTATGCAAGGCTTCCCCCCCCCCCGGCCAGAACTGTTCTGGCACTTCTCAGGTAGGTGCCATTGCCATTATAAGAGAACAAGGGAGGTGTTCATGGTGAGTTCTGGCACCTCTTTTTCTCGAAAAATAGCCCTGGTTTTATGTATTGTAATGTTGCTGATCTCTAGGAATGCTAGAAAATGTGGAATTAGTCAGAAAGCTAGCTAGAAACTATTCTGAGAACAACATTACTAATCGTCACCATGCTTTGGGGATTTTTATATCTAAGGCTGCACTCCTATACAGTGGTACCTCGGGTTAAGTACTTAATTCGTTCTGGAGGTCCGTTCTTAACCTGAAGCTGTTCTTAACCTGAAACACCACTTTAGCTAATGGGGCCTCCTGCCACCACTGCACCACCGGAGCACGATTTCTGTTCTCATTCTGAAGCAAAGTTCTTAACCCGAGGTAATATTTCTGGGTTAGCAGAGTCTGTAAACTGAAGCGTATGTAACCCGAGGTACCACTGTACTAAAGGAAAATCTCAATGCAAGAACAGAAAACCAACCCATTCCTAGGAAAGCACAAATGAACAGGAGGCACTAGATGCCCGATACATTAGGGGAGAATTGTTGCTAAAGATGCGTCCCCAAAGAAGGTTGTGTTTGAAAACACACTTGCCAAGGAATCAATCTTATTTTAAGGGCTTCCCCCCCCCCAATCCTATACATATACAGTGGTACCTCGTTGTTAATTCATTCTTAATTCATTCTGGAGGTCTGTTCTTAACCTGAAACTGTTCTTAACCTGAGGTACCACTTTAGCTACTGGGGCCCTCTGCTGCCGCCGCACGATTTCTGTTCTCATCTTGAAGCAAAGTTCTTAATCCGAGGTACTATTTCTGGGTTAGCGGAGTCTATAACCTAAAGCGTCTGTAACCTGAAGCATCTGTAACCCGACATACCACTGTACACATAAACAAGTAAAGCTTGTGCTGTCCAAGTAAGTCATTGTAGACTCACTGAAAATAACTAATATTGGATGGCTATCACCCTTAAGTTTTATGAGGCCTTGGCTTGTCAATGCCAGAACACCTTAACATTTATATTACAGATTTGGGTCGCTATGTTTGTGAGGACCCAAGGTTTTGTTTACTGACCAATATTTTATTTCCTGAGCAATATTTATTTGTAAAAACCCCACAGCACTGTGATATTAAACAGCCAGTAAATACCTGTGTTTGGTCTACTCGCAGTGGCGTTTGTTTTGTCTGAATCTCAGGTTTTTGCCCAACATGTAATTTATTGTGTTTCTGCCTCCTGTGTGTCCATTGCGAAGTCATTTGTTTCCTGTTTCTCCTTGGGGGATTCACCACTTGCTCATTTTGCCCAGCATTTATATGAGCCATGTTGTCTCTTGTCCTTAGTGTCACACATATATTGATGACTTTCATATTGACTGTGTTCAAAGCCTTGTGCATCCCCCATCGAAAAGTTCACGATACTTTGCACCAGTGTCATCTCTGCTCCCATTATTGGTCTGCCTGACTGCAAATGCACTTAAGAATTAGTTTTATTAATATGTCCAGGGAAGCAATTCCATCAGCAGCCCCCTCCCCTGTTGGTCTATGTTGCAGAAAATATATAAGTTTTCCTTGAAAAAAGCGTGCCAGTCCTAGAAACAATCATGTTTGCCGTTGGTGTCCACAGATAGCTTATTGTGATTAAGAAAAGAAGGGGCTGCTCAGGAATGCAAGGAGCTGCTTCATCACCAAAGACGATGCGCTCCGCCTTGCTCAAAGGATGCTTGCTGAAATCTCATGAGGAAGGAGAGCTCAAAATCACTTGTCACTTCAAAAAAAAAAATTGCCCATGAAGAATTGAAACGTGTGGATTATTTGGACAAAACATAGTTCTGTGTGCCTCGTTTTGTCTGTATCATTGCTGTAATTCTTAAAAACTTTATTCTTTTTTTAAAAAAAGAAAAAGTATTTCAAGTTAGCTATCCCAAGAATTCGAGTGTGGTATAGTGGTTAAGAGCGGTAGACTCGTAATCTGGTGAACCGGGTTCGCGTCTCCGCTCCTCCACATGCAGCTGCTGTGTGACCTTGGGCCAGTCACACTTCTCTGAAGTCTCTCAGCCCCACTCACCTCACAGAGTGTTTGTTGTGGGGGAGGAAGGGAAAGGAGAATGTTAGCCGCTTTGAGACTCCTTTGGGTAGTGATAAAGCGGGATATCAAATCCAAACTCCTCCTCCTCCTCCTCTTCTTCTTCTTCAGGCAGGGACCAGCAGCTTTCAACATCTTTTTAGTAATGCTTTTGGCCCATTGAAAATGTCTCCACATGCAAAGTACTTCCTGAGGGTTGCCACTGCAAACACGAACTTGTGCAGCCCCATGGAATTCGGGTGTGGGAAGAGAACACTAGTATACCTGCCAACCAGAATGTTGCTATAGAATATCTGAGAGGGCTGCTTTATAGCTGGGGGGGAGGGGAGGATAAAGATCTAGAAAGGACGGTTGCTCCCTCCATGGCCTGCTTGAGAGGACATAGATGATGCCTTCCTGGAACAGATGGCCAAGCATGCAAAAGGAAGGGAGATAGTAGTAATGGGGGACTTCAATTACCCGGATATTTGTTGGATGTCAAACTCAGCCAAGAGCATAAGGTCAAACAGATTCCTCACTGGCCTTGCAGACAACTTCATTGTCCAGAAAGTGGGAGAAGCAACAAGAGGAACAGCCATTTTAGATCTGGTCCTAACCAATGTTGATGACCTGGTTAGTGGGGTAGAAGTGGAAGGATCATTAGGCGCGAGTGATCATGCTCTTCTGAAGTTTACTATACAGCGGAAAGGAGCAGCCAAGCATACTAGGACTCAATTTCTTGACTTTAAGAAAGCCGACTTCATAAAACTTAGGGAAGTGCTGGGTGAGATCCCATGGACAGTAATACTAAAAGGAAAGGGAGTTCCTGATGGCTGGGAGTTTGTTAAGAGGGAGATAGTAAAAGCACAACGTCAGGCAATACCAATGAGACGGAAACATGGAAGGTGCCTAAAGAAGCCAGGGTGGCTATCTAAAGAACTTTTAACTGAGTTAAGATTAAAAAAGGATGTGTACAAAAAATGGAAAAGGGGGGAAACCACCAAAGAGGAATTCAAACAAATAGCCAGCACGTGTAGACACAAAGTCAGAAAAGCTAAAGCACAGAATGAACTCAGGCTTGCTAGAGAGGCTAAAAGTAACAAAAAAGGCTTTTATGGGTATGTTCGTAGCAAAAGGAAGAACAAAGAAACAGTGGGGTCACTCAGAGGAGAAGATGGTGAAATGCAAACAGGGGACACAGAAAGGGCTGAACTCCTCAATGCCTTCTTTGCCTCAGTCTTCTCCGATAAAGAAAACAATGCCCGACCTGAAGAATTTGGAGCAAATGATTCAGCAAAGGAAACACAGCCCAGAATAACTAAGGAGATAGTACAAGAATACTTGGCTAGTTTAGATGTATTCAAGTCTCCAGGGCCAGATGAACTGCATCCAAGAGTATTAAAAGAACTGGCAGATGTGATCTCAGAACCACTGGCAGTCATCTTTGAGAATTCCTGGAGAACAGGCGAAGTCCCGGCAGACTGGAGGAGGGCAAATGTTGTCCCTATTTTCAAAAAGGGGAAAAGAGAGGACCCAAATAATTACCGCCCAGTCAGTCTGACATCAATACCAGGGAAGATTCTGGAGCAGATCATTAAGAAAACACTCTGTGAACACCTAGAAAGGAATGCTGTGATCACCAATAGTCAGCATGGATTTCTGAAAAATAAGTCATGTCAGACTAACCTGATCTCGTTTTTTGACAGAATTACAAGCCTGGTAGATGAAGGGAACTCAGTGGATATAGCCTACCTTGATTTCAGCAAGGCATTTGACAAGGTGCCCCATGATATTCTTGTAAAGAAGCTGGTAAAATGCGGTCTTGACTATGCTACCACTCAGTGGATTTGTAACTGGCTGACTGACCGAACCCAAAGGGTGCTCATCAATGGTTCCTCTTCATCCTGGAGAAGAATGACTAGTGGGGTGCCACAGGGTTCTGTCTTGGGCCCAGTCTTATTCAACATCTTTATCAACGACTTGGATGATGGACTCAAGGGCATCCTGATCAAATTTGCAGATGACACCAAACTGGGAGGGGTGGCTAACACCCCAGAGGACAGGATCACACTTCAAAACGACCTTGACAGATTAGAAAACTGGGCCAAAACAAACAAGATGAATTTTAACAGGGAGAAATGTAAAGTATTGCACTTGGGCAAAAAAAATGAGAGGCACAAATACAAGATGGGTGACACCTGGCTTGAGAGCAGTACATGTGAAAAGGATCTAGGAGTCTTGGTTGACCACAAACTTGACATGAGCCAACAGTGTGACGCGGCAGCTAAAAAAGCCAATGCAATTCTGGGCCTCATCAATAGGAGTATAGCATCTAGATCAAGGGAAGTAATAGTGCCACTGTATTCTGCTCTGGTCAGACCTCACCTGGAGTACTGTGTCCAGTTCTGGGCACCACACTTCAAGAAGGACACTGACAAACTGGAACGTGTCCAGAGGAGGGCAACCAAAATGGTCAAAGGCCTGGAAACGATGCCTTATGAGGAACGGCTAAGGGAGCTGGGCATGTTTAGCCTGGAGAAGAGGAGGTTAAGGGGTGATATGATAGCCATGTTCAAATATATAAAAGGATGTCACATAGAGGAGGGAGAAAGGTTGTTTTCTGCTGCTCCAGAGAAGCGGACACGGAGCAATGGATCCAAACTACAAGAAAGAAGATTCCACCTAAACATTAGGAAGAACTTCCTGACAGTAAGAGCTGTTCGACAGTGGAATTTGCTGCCAAGGAGTGTGGTGGAGTCTCCTACTTTGGAGGTCTTTAAGCAGAGGCTTGACAACCATATGTCAGGAGTGCTCTGATGGTGTTTCCTGCTTGGCAGGGGGTTGGACTCGATGGCCCTTGTGGTCTCTTCCAACTCTATGATTCTATGATTCTATGAGAGCATCCCAGAGACACCTTTCCCAGCCACTGCTGTAAACAAGATGCTGTATTAGATTGGACCCAGCCAGATAATTCTTAAGTTCTGAATTCCATTATTAATCTTTAATAGCAGATATTCTGGGGGCTTATATCTATTATATCTTAGCCACTTTTGAGAGCTGTGTTCTCATGAAGTGATGTTTTAGGAAAGGAGAGACAAAAAATTGTCACAGCACAACAGATGTACAGAATAATACAAGAAGTTGCTTTGGAGACAAAGGCTATTTATACCAGCTGGAAAGATGAAGTTCTAAAAGACTCACCTAAATGCTAGAGTTGAAAATAATCCATAATCCATAGTTTTGGGACCACCACCAAGAAGATCCTGTCTCTTGCACATGCCAACCAAACTGAACGTAACAGAAGCAGATATGCTGCAGAAACATGATTACTTTTCTTAAAGTGGTAATTAAGATTTCTCATTCATCTATCTGTAAATGGAGGATTGACTTAACAAATCAATCCTGTATAAACTAGTATTCAGTGACCAGACAACATCAGATGATTGGCTCTGTAGTAGTCTGGGATGAAGTTCACTAAAAGAGCTTTAATAATTGGCAGACAAGAAGTAAAGGTTAGGTTCAAGTGCTAACAAAATATTTCCCAAGGAAGACTGGTGAGGAACATACCAATGCAAGAGTCACAACCAGAAAAAGCAGCATACCCATTACTAAAGCAAATTTATTTGAGTTGTGAACCATAGCTCATAGTCAGCCTTTGAAAAGTTTGGGAGTAAAGTAAAAAAAAAGTCTCCAGAAATCATTAGATGAGAAAGGGGGAAAATGGCATAAAAGAAGACTAAGCATTAAGAGCCAGCTGTAAGCAATGTAAGATCGGGCCCCAAAGAGGAAATGGACTGGAGCAAGAATACAGCCAAGGACGAGATGAAAGGAGAAGGCCAGTTACAAGAGAAGAGATATTACGAGGTTCTTCCAAGACTCTTGCTTTAGGTGACACCCTGGCTTTTATTTTGCTAAGAATTTTTATGCACAATCCCAGTGCAACCACCAACTGAGATCTTCCAAAGTGTTCTGAATATAGAAATGTGGAACTCAGCTGCCTGCCTTGGTTCCCTGCCTATCAGCTTCCTACAGGAACGAAAGTGTTCATGCAAAAAAGGGTTTAGCCAATTTCAACAGGGAAGTCTTGATCAAACCACTTCTCTACCTCCACTCTCAAATGATGAAAAGAGGAACCAGATATTTGCATATGCCTCTATACACAGCATCAAGATGGAACTTGTTTTCTTCCTGTTTGGGGAATAATGTTAACCCAAGAAATATACTAGGAATTAATGCAACATACTCAGCTATGGTTGCAAAGATCTGGGTAGCAACTAGCAAGCAACTCATCTAGTTGCTCAACAAGACTCCAGAGCAGCGCTAGGGAACCTGTGGCCCTCCAGTTGTTGTTGGACTACAGTTCCCATCTTCCCTGACTACTGGTAATGCTGACTGATATGGATGGGCGTCAGAGTACAACCACCTCTGGGGATGGTACAGGTTTCCCATCCCTCTTCTAAAAGTAAAATAATAAAAAGTTATTTGAAGAGTAGCTGGCAAGAAATGAAAACTTGTCCATAAGTTTGTATGGGCAGCCTTACACACAACGGATTTCAGTGCAATATTCAAGTGTCCATTTCAGCTCCCAAATAGCCCTGAAGAGTTGAAGCGTAAACACCTCAGGGCTATGCTCTGCAAAGTCTGGCCTTGCAACCTGGGACCAACCTGGGCACTTTTTACAAGCAAGGTGAAAGTTCACCGAAAGCAACAACAATACAAGAGATTCCACTGCAGTGGGCTTTGATTCGGCGTTCTATTGTGAATGCCATCCACTGACTCGCATGAGCAAGATTGTACACTGCATCGTTGATTGTTCTATGCCCCTGTGCTGGAGTGTTATATGTTTAAATAATTTGAAGTTAATTAAGAGTATTGGCTTGGAACTAAATCAGGAAACTTACACATCTGTGCTCACATCCTGGAACAGAGGTGTCTTAAAAAGTGCCGCAAGCAATGTACTTTAGTTTATACCCTATTTAAAAGTGTGTGTGTGTGTGTGTGTGTGTGTGTGTGTGTGTTTTCTTTGCTTAATGGGCAGGGATATAGCTTTAAGAAAACTTATTTGAGTTCTAATTCATGCTTTTAAAAACCCATTACAATTAAATTTTTATCTAAACATTCCTATTTTCTGGGAGATCTTGTCCGCTGTTCCAAATACTAAAACCTCAAACGTTAGGTGAATAAAATGTGGGATGCCAATTGACAACAGCTTGAGTTCCCTCTAAATCTCCAGTGCCTTCAGCATGATATTTTAGCTTTGTATTAAAATTGGCTTCACTGGAGTCCTCTCAGGGTAGGTGGACGATTTCTTACCCTTTGTTTGAATCAGACATGTTATGATTTAAATCCACACTGCAAATTGACTTTGATCACACCTTTCAGATGCCTTTCCCCTACGCAACTTACTGATGTCAGCACCCGCCAGAGATTTGGCTAAAACAAGCAAAAAATATCCAGTTTGAGTTTGTAAATATTAGGCAAATTCATATTTAACATGGGATAAATAAATACCGTAGAACACATGTCATGTTTCCGTAATTTCTTTGAAAATGTATAATTACTTTAATAAACTAAAGAGAATAGTTGCAGTCATTGTTGGTCATTGACCGTATTAAAGATATTTGATTTGTTGCAGTCTGTACAATGGATCTTTAAACCCATAGCAATCACTGTGATATAACACCATATAAGAATGGTGCAGATTCAACATCTGACTAATAATAATAACAATAATTTTATTATTTGTCTCCCGCCCATCTGGTTGGGTTCCCCCAGCCACTCTAGTACATAATAAGTACATATTAGCAAGAATAAAATTAATAATAATAGTTCTCTGTAATATTTATTGTCATTCCTATTACAAATATAATGGAAATGATTAAGCCATTGCTGTAGGATACAACTCGGGTTACATACACTTCAGGTTACAGACTCCGCTAACCCAGAAATAATGCTTCAGGTTAAGAACTTTGCTTCAGGATGAGAACAGAAATCGTGCTCTGACGGCGCGGCAGCAGCAGGAGGCCCCATTAGCTAAAGTGGTGCTTCAGGTTAAGAACAGTTTCAGGTTAAGAACGGACCTCCGGAACAAATTAAGTACTTAATCCGAGGTACCACTAATTTTAACTCATGCAACAGCTTGATAAGGATGGTACATCTCCATGTTCGCATTTTCCAAAATACACTGACTCCCGTGATTAAGGAACACCAATTGAAAGTGGTCTAGGAATATACAATCACCTTCTCTACCTCTGTATTCTATGTATTCCTCTAACATTAACTTTCTATTCCAACCCAGAATCTTCAATTCTGTTGCTTGTTTATTATTATTTATTAGAGTGATTTATACCCCACCTTTCAAACAAGTTCTCTGGAAGGCTTATAAAGTTGGAAACTACAATAAAAATGCAACAAGCCAATACAAAAATGCATGCAAAACCCCACCACTGCCTTGCTCTCACCTCGTTTCTCTAGATGCCTGCCTCATCACAGTGAAATGCCTTCCATCTCAACATCTCTTTGCCTTTATCTGTCTCAATGTAGGAATATTAAAAACACGGGTCCCTCACCATAAGAATATAAGCACATGAGAAGAGCCCGGTTGGATCAGGCCAAAGTCCAGCACCCTGTTTTCACAAAGGCCCACAAGCAAGAGCTGATGGCCACTTTCCAAGGCTAAGCCACCTTGATTAGCCCTGCCTGTTCCCTTCTTTTGGGCTTCTTTTCCTTCAGTTGCAGCCTGTGAGAGCAGGATCTGTTTTCCATTTCCATGACTGATTGCTACAGGAGCAATATCAACAACAGTAGGCAGGCACCCTCACTACACTGTTTTAGATGTCTGCTAAAAACTTTTTTGATTTCCAAAAAACCTCTCCAAGTATATAAACTAGAATTGGGGCTTTTACATTTTGTTGGTTTTACATGCGTATTATTGATAATTATTTTATATACACCACTTAGAGCTCTTTTATTTTTCGTTTTCAAGCAGTTTACAAACTTTCCCAAAGAAAAAACAAAACAACAAAACTTGATCATTGTATCTTATTGCACTGGCTCTAAGTGATGGGAGAAGAGGGCATGGTATTGCAATGGTTCCACTCTTACCTGCAGGGTCGGTTTTTTTCTGCTCCACCCCCTGAAAGATGGTCCATGAGGTCCTGTTCTGCCCCCCCCCCAGTGCTATTCAACATCTAAACAAAGCTACTGGGCAAGTTATTTAGGAGTTCCATGTCACCAATATGCAGCTGGCACTGTTCCATTTTTCTCCTTGTCATTGGAGCGGTGTCTGGCTGCCACGATGGGATGGATGAGGGTGGATAAATTGGAACTGCATCCCAATAAGGCAGAGATGCTGTAGTTTGGTGGTTCCTGGGTCCAGGAATTAGGAAGAGAGCCTGCTCTCGATGGGATTTTGCTTGCTCCTTGCAGGAACAAGCAGGTGTGTAGTCTGGGGATCCTCAGTGAGAACACCTTGTTACTTGAGACACACAGGTATATTCAACAGGACTGAGTTGTCTTCTCCAGCTCCAGCTGCTCCTGTACAGGAATAGCTTGGCCACAGTGCTGCAAACACTGATAATAGCTCAGCTTAGGGCTGCCCTTGAAGACAACTCAGAAATTGCAGCTGGTGCAAAATGCACCAGCCAGCTTGTCTTTTGAGCAGAAACAGGTTGATAATACTCATGTTTTTGGAAGATGAAGGAAGAGAAATTAAGCCTGACATTTGCGTGGGAGGAGGAGTGAATCATCCCTTTGCCCACACAGCTAAACTTTAGGTAAACTTATTACCTGACACTCTAGGAGGAGGACGCAGGAATGAGTGTGTGCTGGTGAAACAAAACAATCCTTGTCTTAGTCTTGCACTTCTCTTCATTTTCCCTTTCCAGCCCACAGCTATTCCAGACAGAGGAGAGAAGGTAGATACTAGAGGTGGTCTTCAGTGCTAGTCCTACTCAGAGTAGATTCATTGGAGTTAATGGGCATGACTAATTAAGGTTCATGAATTTCAATGGGTCCACTCAGAGTAGGACTTAATTGAATAGAACCCTAGGTTCCTATCGCCCCACAATCAGACTGACCCACAGGAAAATTAGTTGCCGTCCACCCAGGCGCTCAACTCAAAATCCACAGGTATTCATCTTTCATTTCCACTGAAGCTCTCTTTGGATGCTGCTTGGTTATATCCCATTGGGAGATTGCTGTTTTACAGGATTGTTTCTAGGTCTGCGGTTTTAATGCTGCTTATTGCCATTGCCACAACATTGCAGAATAAGATTCCAACTTGCAATAAACCATTTCTGGATTCCTTCCAGCAGTGAGCAACAACAAAAGATGGAATGGGAGGAAAGAGCCAGTGCTGATCTGGCGGCAGCCAGTGGTCCCTCAGTGGCACTGATCTGACTAGTATTTCATGTAAGGATGAAATATGGCATTTCCAAAAATAACACTTAAGAACTCCCTTGGTGGCTGTTAAGAAGGCACAATAGAACTCTGCAGAGATCTGTCCATTCCCCCAACATAGGATATGTAGAGCCACATCTATATTTTTCATTCTAAATGTCCCCATGCCTGCTTACAGTTTAGTGCCACATACTGGTTCACTGCAATGCTAAATATCCAAATAACCGAGGAGGCAGCCAAAGGATTTAGCTAATCAGATCAATGTTTGCATGTAGGGAAATTCTCCATAATGATAGTCTGTACAATGGGAAAGGGCTAAATGCAATTACACAAGGGTTCAGGTCCAGAGCTGGTCAAGAAAGTAGGGGTGAGGATGAGATCATCTACACTAGTGGTTCTCAAACTATGCCCTTTGTGGGAGAGAATCTATGCCATTTAGTTGAAAGGTGGCCTACCATCCTTCACTGGATTCATTTCAATTGAAAATTAGGCTTCTTATGCATTTGAAGCTTCTGCCCCTCAAATTTTCATAAGTTACAGTGTTTGCTAAAATTTACCTCATGAGTATGAATGATACTCGAGCTGCAGAACCTTTCCAGAGACAATTTGTTTTTCTGATGCAAAATGTAATTGTGCGTAAAGTAGTTTTAGTTTGGTTGAATTTTATGAGAATGTAATGTTTTCATGGGATCAAAAATTCAAGTGCTTATGAAAACTCAAGCAGAACAGAACAGAGCAGAGATGTTATGATTTGGTGGTGCTGTTGTGGATGGGATTCATCAATCTGTCCACTTACTCTGCTTGCATAAAGGAAGATTTTCATAAAGGGCCTCTAAACTTAACCTTTCATAGCATGGCTTGAACACATAGGTGGCTGATGATATGCTTTAGTTATATACAAGATGCCACATGCGTAAAGAAAACCCTACATTAAAAAAATTACATCTTCATCAAGTCCTAGGAAGACTTTGGCAAAATGCCTAACCTCTACCTTAGCCTTGGTAATGAAATCAATATGTACTAATCAGGCCAGCCTGCCAAAAAAGGGCACTTCCTTGTCCTCCTCATCACTATTGAGAAAACAAAGCAAGACAAACAGATCTTCACTGAGCTTTAATTGTGAATAGAAATGCACCCTGAGATGGCAGTCTGGAATCACCCACCCAATTTACTGATGGGTAAATGCCTGAAAACAGGTTTGCCAATGAAACTAGTTTACTTACCCCAATCACTGACTATAAAAACAAGATGCTGGTAGCTCATAAACAGAAGTGTAAACCAGCAGGAAAGCAGAGTTTCTTCTTTACTTTAAGCACTGGAGTTGGCAAGGAGACAAATTGACACTGGGGAACGAAAGCAATTCCTGGTTCCTTTACAGTCCACCAATTTGTTAGCATTCAGTTCAGAAAGGATCAGACATGTTCAGGAGGTGCACGCATGGAAATCATCAAATGCAATAGGGCAAGTTAAGCTTGCTGCCATACGTGGGGATCTATGAACTGAGGCTTTGGGCTTTTATGATCTAGGAAAACTGATTGCGCAGAGAGCTTGTTCTGATTAGCAATTTGCTCAGCTATATCAAATATATAATGGTTCCTACATGCCTATGGAGAGTGCTAGTGAGTAATTCTAGTTTCTATGAAACAAACATATACAACCTTTATAGATGCCTGTTTGGGACCCTTTGGCTCAATACAGATGTGATGCTCTCTCTTGCTCTTCATCATAGTTAAGTGGCTAGAAGTGGATCATGGAAACATGTATAGTGGTACCTCAGGTTACAAACGCTTCGGGTTACAAACGTCAGGTTACAAACTCCACTAACCTGGAAGCAGTACCTCTGGTTGCGAACTTTGCCCCAGGATGAGAACAGAAATCGCGCACCAGCGGTGCGGTGGCAGCAGGAGGTCCAATTAGCGAAAGCGCGCTTCAGGTTAAGAATGGTTTCAGGTGAAGAACGGACCTCTGGAATGAATTAAGTTCATAATCCAAGGTACCACTGTACTCCCTCCCAAGCCCCTCTATCATACAAATTTCTCCCCCCTATCTTAACAGCATTAATTATGACAGAGCATTACATCTGCAGTAATAGCGACAAATGTTTTAGAATAATCAGGGTTAGTTTAACAGGGTCTGAGGCTTGTTTGGAATCTCTGTTAAAGCTGATCCTGGCTAAGGTGAATCCCTTACAATGCAGTGTTTCATCTGCACTGGCTCCAATCCTGCTCAGCAATGGCAAGAAAAGGGACAGTTTGCCTGGGCCCACTCCCAGTTTTGGAGCCATAGTCAAGAGTACAATAGTGGTGAATTGGGCTTTACATATTTATTTATTTATTTTATATTACTTTGATTTCCAGCGCAGTTTGCAACATACCTATGCAACAACATTTATGAAATTTGCAACAACTGCCCTGAGCTCCTTTGAGAAGACAGGTGGGATATAAATGCAATCAAATATACAGGCAGACAGATTTATTTATTCCTTCATAAAATTTATACACTGCTTGACTGAGGATGACTGCAATGCGTTATATGTAGGGCTGCCCCTGAAGACAGTTTGGAAACTTCAACTAGTGCAGAATTCAGCGGCCAGGTTGCTCACCAGAGCAAGACGGTTTGAGCATATTGCACTGATCCTGGTCCAGCTGCACTGGCTACTGATTAGCTTCCGGGTCCAATTCAAAGTGCTAGTTTTGACCTATAGAACCTTAAATGGCTCAGGACCGCAATACCTCAAGGACCACCTCTTTCCATATGTACCACCTGGACCCTGAGGTCATCTTCTGAGGCCCTCCTTCATGTGCCTTCTCCTTGAGAGGTCCGGAGGGTGGCAACACGAGAATGGGCCTTCTCTGCAGTGGGTCCCCGTCTGTGGAATGCTCTCCCCAGAGAAGATCACATGGAGCCTTCATTATACACCTTTAGGCACCAGGCAAAAATGTTCCTTTTTAACCAGGCCTTTCGCTGACCTAATCAGCATCCTATACCCTTTAAAATGTGGATCTTTTTTGGGTGGAGTGTTATTGGATTATTGTTTTTATTTTGATTTTATATATTGTAATCTTTCTTGTGAACCTCCCTGAGACCTCTGGGCATAGGGCGGTATATAAATTTAATAAATGAATGAATGAATGAGGATTGAGGTTTTTTGTTTTGTTTTTGTTTTGCAGAAACCACCTCCAAGTAGTTTACAAAAAAAGATAGATGTTAAAAGGAGCAACTGTAATGAAGCACGTAAAATTTACAAGCTTGGGAAAACAATAACCTGGCCCCTAAAAAAATATTGGCACCAGCCTCCCTTGGGACAGAATTCCACAAGGCAAGTAGAATACTTGTGGAGGCTCCCTGGTCCCTTGCCACTCACACGCCTCATTCGGTGGCATTGGCAGGAACACTCAGAGGAGAGCACCTGACGACAATCTTTATGTACAGGGAGGCTGATGTGAGGTACCAAGTCACGTTAGGATTTTAAATAAATGTTTCAAACATATTGGGCTTTTTTTTAAAAAAAAGGTGGCTGGGGCAGGAGGAGAAGTAATATAATACACCGGACCATTATTAACAGAGTGACCGGATAATATTTACACTTTGGAAGCTCTGGTCTTTAATGCACTAATTAAAACTCTTTTCAAAGTTTTGAAGCGGAAAGGGAAATGAAAAGAAAGCTCCTTGTTTCTGAGTGTGTCAGGGATCAAAGTCCTCTTTTCTAAATATAAAACTGTTATTCCCACTTACCCAGTGCAGGTTCCAGTAACAGCAGCTGGAAGAGTCGTGGCAGATCTGCATCTCTGAGCACCTCCACATCAACGCCATCTCCCATCACCTCTACTTGGCTCTTGTTTGCATCAGCCTCCACCATCGGTGCCCTCCAGATGTTTGAATTCAGCTCCAAAACATATATTCTATATTTAGAGTGAAGGGCACCATGATGGCGAAGCCTGGTTTGCATTAACACCAGCTCAGGGTAGCCCTGACTAGCCTCAGAGTGAGGGTGGGTCATACCCTGTGGGTTGAAGGGGAAGTGGGGGGTGGGGGTGGTAAGAGAGCCAGGTTTCCAGGGATCTGCCTGGATTAATTTTATAGGATACTCAGTTTCCCAGCAGCCTCCAGTGCCCACAATCATTTTTCTCCTCCCGCCTCCACAGTCACCTCATTGCAACGTCAAAGTATCCTTCTCACCTTTTTGCTTTTTCATCTTTCCTATTAAGGCACAGCAACCTTGTTGCAAGCATGCTTGCTCTTATAACTGTATTGATACTCTAGTCTGCTGCTTCCTATGAACTCTGGCCCTGATCTAGGACAATGCACAGCCGCTGCAATGCACCTGAAGGATCCTCTCACCTCACCTAAGAGATGGTAAGCACTCAGATACTGGCAGAAGGAAGAACAGGGTGGGCCCTCCAGGCCAAGCCCTGTTTAAGGTCTGGTCTGAGGAAGAGAGAGGTGCAGGGGCCTTGTAGCAGCCCATCAGCTGTTAGCTGTAGACTTAGCAGCTCCACAGGTCACCTTGTTGCATAACCACCCAAAGACAACAAAAATCTGCTTCAAATCCCACATCAAGTCTCTAGGGAGACAGTCAGCACACTAGCAGAGCCCAGACTCAGCTCTCTGGCTTCATCTGCACTTATACATTTAAAGCAGTACCATACCACTTTAAACAGTAATGGCTTCTCCCTCAAAGAATCATGGGAACTGTAGTTTGTTAAGGGTGCTGAGAGTTAGTCAGGAGACTAATAGTCCTCTTGCAAAGTTGCAATTTCCAGAGATCCCTGGAGGAAGAGAGACTGACTGCTAAAACTGAGAACTGTAACTCTATGAGGGGAATAGGGGTATCTTAACAACTCTCAGCACCTTTAACAAACTACAATTCCAGGCCTAGATAGTTCAGCTGGTTAGAGTGTGGTGCTGATAATGCCAAAGCTGCAGGTACAATCCCCATATGGGACAGCTGCATATTCCTGCATTGCAGGGGGTTGAACTAAATGATCCTCAGGGTCCCTTCCAACTCTACAGTTCTATGAAATGGCTTTCTATGAAACAGATTTTTGGGGGGAAGCTATGGCTGCTTCAGGGGGTATGATAGTACCTTGCAATTGGGGGCTTCTCTTTCTCACCCAAATTGCAGACTGATGTTATTTCTGCACAAAAATATCTTGCTCCGTCTGGCTAGAAGGGGAACTCTGGATGAGTCATCTCATAGACAGACAGACAGACAGACAGGGTAATCCAAGCCCCTAGCGAGCAGCAGAGTTCAAAGTACAACTTTCCCACTAAGAAAGGTACGCAGATGCCACTGCCTTATTATAGCATAGCCTCATTTTGCTTCCAGACTGATAGGTACTCAACCGCCCAAATGTGCTTTCAGAGGGAATGTTTGAGTACATGGCTGAAAATTTGTGATGCAACTGGCTGGAAAAATCAAAGCAATGCATAAATCACTGAAACAACAGGAGAAAGGAGGAGGAAACAGAAAGAAATAATGAGTTGTCCTGAGGACAAAAACTTGTCTTCCGTCAGTGGAGTGCACCCAGCTACAGCCATGCTGACTTATGAATCTCTAGGCAGAATAAGCTTTATTTTCAACCTCTCCTCCAGTTTCCTGAGATCTAGAAACTTGCATTTTAATTTTGAAAATGAAATTCAAGAGTTTTGAAATTCAGATTTCAAAAATAAACCCACCCACCCCCAGTAATTTCCATGAGAGGACACCAGGACTGCCCCCCCCCCCAAGGCTGTGATGGCCTTGTAGTTATCTAAAAAATTCCTGGATATTGTACTGAAACCCAGGATGCTTTGAGGGCTTTGTTTATGGAAGAGGAGGCTTTGATCGCCTTTGAGAGTGTTTGCCTCCTGCTTTGTTTGACTAACTGAACTTTAAGGTATTTTCAGAGCCCAAACATCTGACCCTTGTGAAACTTGCCCAGTTCTATCAGCTGTGCTTGGCTCAGTGGGGGTCCCTCTCCCTACATTAAAGTGCTTTGTGGTTCTTTGAAGACAGGCATCTCTGTCAAAAGAAAGCCAGTTCCATTGTATTGTTCGCAGGAACCACAGTGCCTCAGCCTCATACATTGCTCAGCTAAGTAGCTTTTTTTCCTCCTTTCCTTTCCAATCCAATCCTCTCCTTCCCCTTTCTCCTCTCTTTAAAGCAGCAGCAACAGCAGCAGCAGCCAGCATGCTTGAAAGTTCTGCGGTTTAGTTTGGAGTTCATTCATCCCTACAGAGAGAACTTGTTCTGCCAACCTCTACATACATGTCAGCCTAAATAGCAACAGATGTACTGTACCTTGGATGTATAAAATTTTCATAAAATATAACAAATGCTGTTTTTCCACTTGGGATGAGTCATTAACCATATGCTTGCGATATTGCTGCTTTTTGCTTCCCTTTCCTTTTCCGTAATGCAAAAGTCTAACGCAGACAGTATGGACTAAATTCTGCACAGGGAGAGGGCTCTTGCAAGAGGAAAAGGGGGAGAACCCTTCCACTTTCTCCACTGCTTAGCAAAACCTTAGCCCACATTCCCATCCCCAACAGGAAAAGGGAGAGGTAACATAGGGGTTCCCAGAATCGGGGCAGTCTCTGGTCACAGCTGGCTACAAGAGTGATGTCCATAAAAAAAACTCTCAATCCATGGTTATGACACCACATCGCTCCCTGAGGACTTGGGGTATCTTTATTATGACTGAGCATTCATCTCCGACACCCTACTGAGGACGTCTCCAGACTGTCTCTGTTTTGCAGGAAGGATTTCAGCACCTACTGGATATTGAAGTTATTGCTTTTTATTGTTATTTATTAAATTTGTATACCGCCCTTCAACCACCACAAGGTGGTTCACGGCATAAAAATACAAAATGAGAACACAAAATAATAAATCGAAAACAGACCACCTCCCACAAACAAAATTTAAAAGCCATAGAACGTTAATTAGCCAAAGACCTGGTAATAAGAGCAGAGTGGTTCACCATGAAGCTGCATGCTGCCCCCGAGGTCATTTTTGGCAGCCCTAGACAACATACCGGACTTCTTAAAATGGTTTGAGTAGCTGACTTTTTTTCCTGTTGTTGCTGTGAGGCACCCGCGAAAACAAACAGCAAAGGTACTTGTCCTGTCTCCCTCAGCCTGAATGAGGCCAAACAGCCAGCCTCAGCACCCAATCTCACCTGAGGCTGGGGTGTGTGGGGGTGGGGTGGGTGGGTGGGTGGGTGGGTGGGTGGGTGTAAAAGTGTGACCCACTTGTTCTGAGAGGTTGGACGGCCCTAGATTAGATGAAACTTTCCAATGCATTTCCGCCATCACTTTCCTTATCACAAAAAGACTTCCCGGTCAACTATAATTGCGTGTCTTGAATTTGCCAGTATTCCACCCAAAAGGGCCACAGTCCAGAAGCAATCTAAGCCTAGCTGCTTCATCTGGTATGCTGAGACACAGGCTGGATCCAGCCAGGCCACACCAACAATTCTCCATTCCTGCTCTAGGTATGCCTCTGAGGACCAGTCGCTGGGAGACAACAACCGGTGAGGGGTATCGTCTGCATGACCTGTTTCCTAGGGGCATCTGGTTAGTTGCTGTGAGGAACAGGATGCTGGACTTGATGGGCCTTTGGTCTGACCCAGAACCCAGCCCCTTCCCTTGCAAAAGCCCCTCTCAGCAAATGAGTGCTTTTATGCAAAGTGTGCTCAGGGCTCCCCCACCCCTCGATTTTGTGCTTCGATAGGTACTGTGGCTGTGCCTCAGGCGAACGCACCTGAGCGTTCCCACTGAGACAGCACACCTCTACGTGGCTGTCAATATGAACCATCTCAGCATCAATCCGCTTGACTTGTTACCTTTAAAGCAGAGTCTTTAATTAAAATGCTTTGAGGTAATTAGGCATTTGAAGGGTAGTTGCCTGTGTTATTCTGAGAAGGCAATAGGTGTCAAGGATACGTTTCAGCACTTCGTTTTGCAAAAGTAATTCCTCCAGAATCCTTTATCATCAGACAGAAAACATAATTTACCCATGTATTTCCTGACTTGACTACAACACAGTTTTAGGGCCCAAATCAGTTCATACATGATTGTGGGTGGTGGGTAAGGGTGGAGCAGAAGGCCCCCTCCAAGTAGGAAGGGAAGACAGGAAAGTCTTGTGGCGCAAGCAGAACTCCATTTGTATCACTCAGGATCCAAGGTGATGGCAGCAGACATGGATGGCCTTCATTTCAGACCAATTTATTGCACAGTAAACTGGTGTGTTGTGAAAGAGGACCAGGTGGGGCTGTTTGGTATGAAACATATGGTGGTTCATTTACTGGTATGTGAGGAGTTTCAACGAGCAACACACTCACTAGACTCTGTCTCCATTTTCCACTAGCTGCCGGGAAGAGGCTGCTCTTTTCCACATGGGCAATCCGCATAGTAGGCTGATGTCAAACCAGTCATAGAATTATAGAGCTGGAACAGACCACAAGGATCATCTAGTCTAACCCCCTGCAATGCAGGAATCTTTTGCCTAACATGGGGCTTGAACCCATGACCCAAAGATGAAGAGTCTCATTCAAACACCTGCTTTGACACAAACAAAATAGAATCATAGGCTGGAGACAGCTTTTAAGGCCATTTTGTCCATGCGTGAGGAACCTCAGTCCAAGGGGCTGTATGTGGCCCTCCAAGCCTCTCTTTATGGCCCTCATGACTCTCATGAAGCCACACAACCTTCCTAAGCCACATCCATTACTGGCCCTGTTATGAACCCTCCTTGCGTGCTTTTGCCTGAATGGAAAAGGTCTATGAATGCTAATAACGCTTTCTGCTTGTCTGGATTTAGAACTTAAAGGGGGGGTGAGTCTCATGTACAAAGGTAACGTTTACATTTGTTGCCCACTGGCACACAGCTCTCAGAAGGTTGCCCTTGGGCTGACAAAGGTTTCCCAGTCCTGAGCTAGTCCAGTCCTCTGCTCAGTACAGCAAATGCAGAGCTGGAGCATCACCAACAAACAGGTGTCCTACCTGTGCTTGAAACCCACCGTGAGGAACTGGCTCCTACCACACACACACACACACACACACACACACTGCTGCCACCACCCTCCTTGGTGATAAGTTCCATTGTCAATCTGCTCTTACCATTAAGAAGTTTCTCCTAATGTTCAACTGAAATCTACCCTCTTGAATTATGCAAGCTGATGTGCAGCACGTTTCGGCCACCATTCATGAATATGAATTATTGTCAGCGATGGAATTATTCTGCTATTGAAGAGGCTGAAAAGTTCATTGTTGCCTGCCTTAGTTTCTGCATTTGTTTTTATGAGTCTTGCACTGAGTGATTATCACTCTGACAATGAAGAACAAACTGTCATGGTCCCTTGCTGCCTGCAGCTTTTAATTTAAGCAGACAGCTAGGAACTTAGGATTCACAGCTTAAACAGATGGAAAGGCTCAAGCGAAGAGGTGCCGCTTGCAGCTTCTTCTAAACGTGGCCCGTCTTAAGCTGAAACATATTTTTGTATGGAGAGGATTCCTGGAGGTGTTAGCTTGACTGTCTAGTGAGCTTCACTCTTGGGTAAAAGGCTTCCAGATTACCAGAAGACCAGAAGGGCTAGGTGTACATTTTGTTTTACTGCTCAGCCTCCTTCACAAAGACATAACACTTCCATGCAATCTCTACCTCAGTTCCACTTCTAGAGGCATCGTCAAACAAACAGCTCTTTTCTCCACACAGAGAGCCAGGTCTAAGAGGTGAACCACCTGGTCTATTGATCTGTCTGGACAACGATAAAAAGGATGATGTATTTATCAAGGTAAAGGTAAAGGTAAAGGGACCCCTGACCATTAGGTCCAGTCGTGGCCGACTCTGGGGTTGCAGCGCTCATCTCGCTTTATTGGCCGAGGGAGCCGGCGTACAGCTTCCAGGTCATGTGGCCAGCATGACTAAGCCGCTTCTGGTGAAGATAAATTACTAGACCATGTGGTACCCTCCTGATGTTCATCTCTGACCATTGGCCATGCCAACTAGTGCCAATGGGAGTTGTTGTCCACCACACCTGCAGGACACCATGTTGATTATCTCTCTGCTAGGCAGATGGACAAATCCACCTGATGTCCAGGAAGCAAACAGGGACAGTTGTAAATAGATGAGGCACATCTGAAAACCTGGGATTCTCAAGAGCTTCTTCCATAGCTACTTGGAGTGGTGGGCTTGTCCACTTTACATCTCCTTTCACATATCCTAGGCTAAAACTAAGCACAGAAAATTCTGTTGATCTTCTGCACTGTCCCACTTTCTTCTTCTTCTGTGTCAAATTCTAGTCTTCTCTGTAAAGTTACGGTCTAAGGTTATCAGGTGAAGTCTGTATAATTGGACATCCTAACTCTGAAATTTATGCACAGAACATTATATGACCTTAGGAAAAATGGTTTGTTTGTTTACTGTTTTAATGTGCTGAACTTGGTGCCAATGTAATTGTTTCAAAATGAATGTGCATTTGTTGAACTCATCTTGCGTACAGTTCAAATGGGTGACTAATCTTTTTTTTGTACACTTTCACACCACACTTGCACACACCTAGGACATACACACACAGTCCCTCCATATCTCATCCATACTTATCAAATGATCCATCTGATAACTGAGGAGGTTACTTGCACCAGGGAGCTGGGCTGACAGAGACATTTAAACCTCTCCACCTATTGCAGCACTGTGTGTGGGTTTCTTTTCTATTTTGGCAGTGACACTCTAATCTATGGAGTCACAGGGGAGGGGGAACAAAAAAAAAACAACAACTCTGTACACAGTGTGCTTGCTGGATTCTTATATTAACACCAGTTTTACCATTAAGCAGCCTTGCCTATCCCTAGCTCAGTTATGGGGAATCTATTGGACTTCAGTTCCCATCAGCCTCAGCCAGCAAAGGCCAGGGATTATTGGAGAAGTCCAACAACATTTTCTAGAGGGACATATTTTTCCCTTCCTGCTGTATGCCTATTTCTTAAGATCTTCTCCTGATGATGAACTTCACTAGGTGCCTCCTGGAGGTACACCATTAACATAGCCTTTTCAGCCTGGCCACGAAATGCCATAAGAGATTCTCCTTGTGGCAACATTACAACCTTTCAGGTGCCCAGAGAAAATGTAAGTAGGCATATTCTTGTAAATTATTGTTATGTTTGCTTTTATCTGTTATTTTACTGTTGTTTCTACTAAGATACAAATTCTTGTACACCATCATGAAATCCCAAATGGAATGAAGGAGTGAAATATATGAATGTTTTAAATAAATAGTGGGGTACGACATTCAGAGTGCAAGAGGCACGATGTTTGGGAAACTGGTAAGAAACGTATTTCAGTTTCTCTACAGCACTGAATGCAAGGGCTGTGCTAAAGCTGCCCCATAAAACAAGTATTTGGCACGTATTGCCAATGGGCTGCCATGCAGCTATTGGAAATGTTCCAAGTGTTAGTGTTGTAAGCAACACCAGCAAAGCGATATTGGATCCCCAGCAGTTGTCATGCAAAATTATTCTCAATCCATTTCATTCTCATGAGTACCATTGTCCTCCACCTCACCTTCACAAGAGGCAGGGGCAGAAGGATGACAAACAAAGCTCTTTTCTGACAGAGGAAGACTTCTTAAGAGAAGGAGAGATGTCAGAACAACACAACCTGGCTGAAATAATGTTCAGGCGAGCAAGAACACCACAAAGCACTAAGAAGCAGAGAAACCTTGTTGAGAATGCCACAGACATTAAAACACATACAGGCAGCAGGGGGAGGGCAGGCTATGTGTGTTTGGCAGGGAAGGTAGACCTGCAAGTCCCTTTCACTCTGGGCTCGGCATCAGCTTAAATTCAAACCAGGCGTGAGGAATATGAGTCTTTGTGAGAGCTGTTGTCCATACTGTGCTGAACAGAAAGGAAACCTGAGCTGGTCTAGGGCCTGGCCTGAGAGCTTTGAAGTGATTTCTCTTGGTAAGGAAATCATTTCCTTTGTCTGTGCATGTTCAGAAAAAATGCCTCATCAAAGAAATGGTTCCCACCAGGCAATTCACATTGTAATTACTTTACACAAAAGAGTGCATGTTTTCTATTCCTGGAAATGGGGGGAGGGCATCAAAATACGTCGTACATATTACAAGCACAAACTGGCTCACTTAATAGGTTGCAGTAAGTTTGGGGTTAGACTAAATGGGTTTGGGGGTCCTCTCCAAATCTGTGATTTTATATCTTCTGTTAAATGGGATTTCTGCAAAGAAAGGGGGACTGCTAAAAAAAACAGTCAAACCACTTTCTTTGTTAAGTAAATGACCCTTGCCAGGTAGGTTAAGTATTGGCTTTGTTATGTTAGCTTTGGCCCAAGTGTTGCCATAGAAACTAAACAGCTGAAGATGCTTCTAGAAGCCTAGCTGAAATGAGAAGACCTTTCTCAATTGATTTGGATGAAGGAGCTGGCATCAAGGTGTGTGTCTGAAGGAGAACAGAAGGAACCTCAGTCTTGAGGTAAGATCTAGAATCATACAGAGGCCCAATTTGCTCTCTGTGAGAACCCAAAACTGTAGGTTTTGTGCACCCAAAGCCTAATGAGGGAACAAGATTTGTTGGAGTATTAACGCTAGGCTCCTCCCATCTTATGTTCAGTCTGTATGTGTAAACAAACAAACAAACCACAACCCAACAGTGACATTCCTTCAAAGGAAACCAAAATATGTGCTGGGATCCCTGAGAAAACGTACTGTTCAGAGATTGGGGGCTTGTAACAATATGCTATTTACTGAAACTATTTGTATGCCGCATGTATTTTCATATGCATTTTTATAATAAATGCCTACTATACCCATACCACATTTCACATTTCCTAAAGTAAGAACACATAATTCTTTTATACATATTATACCTATAATATTACCTTTGATGTGCATTTTTGCATGTAAATCTTGCATATAAATCTTGCAGGCTTGCTTTATTTAGTTGCTTATTTGTTTATTTAAAAAGCACCTGACAATGTATGAGCAGCTCAGACAGACAGGATTGCTCAATACAGGAGGCAGCCAGATGTGAGGAAAGCTTGATCCAGTCAGAAGTACTAAATTCTGTGTATAAATCTATTCAAAACACATTCCTCCTGCTTGCCTGCCCTGGACATTAATAGCTTCATTTGCTTCACCATGACTCAGAAAAGTGCAACTTTGCCTTGGGGGGGGGCAGCTTCTTCAACTCCTTATAGGCCACCAAAGAGGTAGGCAGGACCCTTCCTAGGGTCTCACGCCCCCAAACATTTTGGGAGGACAATTTGGGGCTCCCCTCCACCATCCCACCAACCCTGTCGCTCACCCCGTCACCCTCTCCCTGCCACCAATCCCCTTCTTGCCTGCCTGCTCACCACCGCAACCTGCTCACTCGCCCTCTCCCCTCTCCCTTACCTTGACTGCTGTCTTCTGCCTTCAGCTCGGCAGCCTCAGAAGATGCCGTGTGATCCAGAGCAGCCTGGGGAAGGTTGCCACAGCCTGCACAGCATCGAGAGACGCCGCAGCAGCCAGAGCATGGAAGCCAAAATGGGACATCCAGGATTGTGTCCTGAACCCCTGGCCTACCTGGTGACAAGTCAGTATGTCAAAGTCTGGGGGTCAATCCATGCAAGCAAGGCCCAAAGTCCAGGAAACACAGTCCAGGGTCAGTCCAAGTAAGCCAAGTCTAAAGGCTACAGTCCAGAGTCAAACCCAAAGCACAGTCCAGGAGTATCCAAGCCAAAATCCATCTAAATTGGCTGTCGAGGAGACACAACGCCTCAGCTCTGCTTCCCTTGTGTGCTTTGCCTGCTGGGCTTGATGAGGCATATGACCCTCACCTGTTCCAGCTGAGGAATCACACTCTTTCTCTCAGAGCTAGCGAGCCCCACCTGGCCAGCTAAGAAGCTGGGCTGTGGGCCCTTGTTTGCCCCAGTCTCCTAGAGCACCCCTCCTTGCTGCTCCCTACTTCTAGAGCATGCCATGTTCATGGAGACAGGGGCCCCTCTGGCTTTAGGGTCCTGCTGCTCTGGGTCCTGTGCAATGACCCCCATTCCCTCACCATCTTTTGTCACCCTATGAGTACTTCCCTCCCCAGCTTACCCTGATGTGTCCCAGTCCTGGTTATACCCCTCCATGGGATCCTCTTCCTCCTTCCCATCATCCTGCCACTTTGTGACAGATTGGGATCAGAAGATGGGGCAACTTCTGTCAATCTGGGAAGTCCCAGTTAAATCGGGAAATTTGGGAGTTATGGGGTGTCCCAGGTTTCCTCTGTGTGCAGTCCTGTATTTGAAGGGATGTTTGGTTCAAATACAGTTTAAAGGTAAGGAACCCTTTGCTGATGTGTGGAGTGTTAGAGGCATCTCCCTGCCAAGTATAGTTCTTGACAGAGCTCTGCCCATTGCTACCGTCGTGATTATCTTTCCAGACAAGGTTTACAGCGGTGCATTTTCTTGACTTATGGTCCAGAGGCTGTCTCCGTGTACATTTTGTGAGTTGAATGCTCTGACACAGTTTTAGCCTGTAGACAATGGCACATCAACTGGCAAACCACTGGGCATTGCTCCTCACCTTTCTCAGTGCAGCACGTGTATTCTCACAGTAGTGCATATTCGACGGAATCAGAGAAGCATTCAAAAAGTTCAGGTATGGCTGTTTGGGCAGTGTAGATTCAAGGCCACACTTTCTGCTTTGAGCTATGGGCCCTCGAGAAAGATCTTACTTGCCACCAGGGCATGATCTGTGCTACAGTTGACACTGTGGTAGCTCCAAGTGACAAAAACACAGTTCAGGACCAATCTTCTGCTGCCAGTGGCCTAATCCTGGATGTCTTCAGGACACTTGCTGCTTTGTCTTGGTAGGGAAGAATGTGTTTGTGATGCAAGGGCTGTGATACTGCCATCCATACATTTGAGGTAAACTGTAGTTTCTGGGGACTTTTGTTTTTCTCTAATGAATTGTTTCTAGTGACCAACAAGAAAAGTAAGTAGGTCAAGTGGGCTCTTTCACAACCATTTCACTGTGGTTTCAGCTGCCAGGGGAATAACATGTAAAATGTGTGCCATGCCCTTGTCTCCCTGAACACAATTTTGATTGTGAAAGCATAAGGAGAAGATCCACAGTGTAGTGTCACTGTTGGGTTTCGCTTCAGTGTTTTTATTGCATCCCAATTTCCAGCTTATTCTGTGAGGTTCACAAAACAGATACACAACACCATGTGCTCATATGATAGCATTATTATTTAATAATAAAACACTAATGCTAACTGATGAAATCTATTTTTCACTTTTTGTCCTGTTTGGCCTGATTTATTAATAATTTGTGTTCTGTCTGTTACTTGCACTGTGCCCTGAAATTGTTTTAACAGCAGCTTATATTTTACTATTGGGTGACTTTTAGGAGCCATTGCAGTGCACAATGCCATCTCCATATCTGTAGTTCAGAGATGTCAGAAGGACACCCAAATTATTCATAGAATAGGGTGGATTTCCATTGCAGTATTTAATAGATTTTTTAAAAACTGGCCACCTTCACATAATAATCCCAGGCAGTTAAAATGACTGATATGCTGCTGTTGTTAGTGGATGTCTTCTGGGTTACCAAGACAGCCTGAGATTGGCATAAGGTGCGGACAGGACGGAGGCTGATAAAAGTTGTGGCAGCAACAGCAGCAGACAAAGTTATTGATGCTTTCTGCTTCTTTTAAAGAGAAAATAGTCATTTGGTTCATAGCGTTTGAACTTGAGGAGAGGTGGGGATTTTTAAATATTGCTGCAAATGGGTCACACCTCTTCATTCATTAAATTAAAGGAAAGGACTACCTCATAGAATCATAGAATTGTAGAGTTGGAAGGGACCCTGGGAGTCATTAAGTCCAGCCCTCTGCAATAAAGGAATCTTAAATAAAGCACCAATGACTGCTGGCTATCCAACCTCTGCTTATAAACCTCCAACGAAGGAGAGTCCACCACCTTCTGAGGGAATCTGTTCCTGCTTCATGCAAGTCATGCCAGAAGATGTGCAATGGGCTCACCCTGCCACAACCTCAAATTGGACGCTGTTCCTCTGTTCCTTCTAGCATTTTATTGTTCAGAATTTAGCTTGTGCTGTTCCTAGTATTCAGATCTTTTTTAAAAAAAATAAAATCACTTTGCCATGATGTGACTGAAAGGTGACAGGAGGCGGCTAGGAGTCTGACAATCTGCACAGCATCCTCCCCTTATACCATAGAGGCTGCTTGTACCAGACAAAAACTAGTAGCGATTTCTCACAGTTGTCAAAGGCCAGCCATCGCATTTCATGTAATAGACAAAAGGTCTTCACACCACTGCAGTCTGTATAACAGGAGTATTCTGTCTCCCTATCTCTCTGCTACGAAATTATTTTAATGGACCCTGTCAAACTTTGTTTCCTAATAACTATGTCTTAATTTATCTCAAGAGAAAGAACAGCATATAACCTCTCACAAATGACTAAGAATATTTGCCCTCAGGGCCAGCTCAAGACATTTTGCTCCCTGAGGCAAAGGACATTTCCACTTTAAATGGCCATGGAGCCCCTCAAAGAATCCTGGGAACTGTAGTTTTTTAACAGTGCTTTGAGTTGTTAGCAGGCTCCTATTCCCTTCACAGACCAACAAGGCTAGGGTGGTTTAATAATCAATCTCTCATCCCAGGGAACTCTAGGAACCGTAGATCAGTGAAGAGAATAGGAGGGTCTCCTAACTACTCTCAGCACTGTTAATAAACTAACTTCCCAATATTCTTTGGGGGGGAAGCCATGATTGTTTAAAGTGGCATGGGACTGCATTAAATGTCAAGTGCAGACGGGGTCTTTCTGTCTCTTGACTGCCAATATCTGCCTCGCTTCCACACTACACAGTGCATTGTTAAGCACCGTGCAGATGGAAGTATGAGACAATTTCAGCACCCCATTGTTCACACATTAGCAGATAAAAAGGAGTACGAACCACATGCTATTTTAGCTCATCTCATAAAATGTGATCAAGTTCTCTCTGAGCCCCCTTCAATATTCTTCTACAATTACAACTTGTGTAACATTTTCAATAAGAAACTGAGATTAGATTACAGTTCTGGAAAGTAGAGCATTGGCCCTTTTATAAATGTCTGTTGTTAACAGCCTTGCCAAATTAATTATACTGTATGTCCCTAAAACTGAAATTATTTCTGTGCTGGGAAACAGTCATATCTCTCTGCCCCCTCTCTTCATTTGGCAAGTGTAAAGACTTCTTTCAATCAAGCATTTCCAGTGCAGTGCAGTTAGGGATATAATTGAATAGGTTGTAAAATGTACAGTATGTAGCATTTGGAGGCCAGTCTGCTAGGGTTTTTCTTCAAGAAGCCTGGGTTACTGCACTGCATCTTAACTGTCAAGCTATTTTTTTCCTTGCTAGGTTTCATTTTGTGTTATTTCTTCACCTTTTGGAGACCCCTTACCTCTCCCCTCTTAAATCTACACTCACCACCGAGCAGACATAATCCAAGATTTTCAGTAAATCAACACTATATGCTCCCTACTGACTAAGAGAATTTGATACTGACAGATTATTACACCTAGAAGAAAAATACTGCCATAGTTTCTCTAACATTATTTGCCTGGAAGTGAGAGCAGGGAGAGAGACGTGTGTGATATCCATTATGAATGTAACAATGCCAGTATTCTGCTGTAATAGAATTATTTTTAATTTATATTTCATGACAGAGAACATAGGTTTCACCATGAATCTCTTTCCCCATCTTTAGCACATTTTGGCCACAAGGTCCTGGAGATACAATTAGCCTCCTTAATCACTGTGATTATTTAGACCACAACAATGCCATTGTTTTAGCTCATGAGATCTATCCAGCACAATAACATTTTGTATTTATATGAACGACAGATTATTCCACTTGATAATCTCAACATGCTTTGCAAGCATTTAATTAATGCAGCCTCTTAATGGCACTGTGAAGTAGGTAAATATTCCTTTCTGTATTTTACCAAGAAGAATGCTAGATGTAGCAGTAGGCTGAGATAGTGTGTACATTCCCCTCCCTCAGAGCAGGAGGAATGGAGAATTTCATGGGAGATTATTTCAAGATCCTGCACAAAAGAATATTCTGATTCAAGTTTGTTGGAAAAATTCCTTGGAAACCAAGGTCCAGTTTGGGGCAAGTATTCTTTGGTGAGAGAACCCCAGCAGAGATTTAACATGGCAAAACCTGCAACAAAGAAAAGTGTGGAAATATAGACTGTAAAACCTTTAAAGTGCGCCCTTTCCAGTGAACTCCATAATGTCCCCTTTATAAAGCTCCTTCCAAAGTTTCCTACTCCCCTTAGCATAGAAAAATGTTTGGAAAGTTATAAAATGGTTTATTTACAAACTCTCCAAAGGTCAGATTAATGTGGTTTTCCATACAGCAGTAAAAAACAACAACACACAAACAAACAAACATTGAACAGGCAGTAAAATGTAGCTTGTTTACAAAATGGTAAAAGTTCCTAAACTATTGGTATAAGAAAACACTATTTTCAGTCTCCAATCTGGTCTGAAACAAAAGAGGCTGGTTAAAGCCATGCAGCTAGAGGGAACAAGTCAGAGCTCCTCACACACCATATAGGCTGAGGGAACAAAGGCTTGGTCACCTATTTCCTCTCAAGGTGAGGGGAAGCGGCATAAGTTAACACTAAAGCAGGACAGCTTACTCTATGGCATCAACCCCTTCATACATTCATTAGACTCAAGCATGCTGGTTATATGAGGCTGGTTTAGCCCACAAAGTATTGGTATGGTGGGCATTTGGCTAGGGCTGCTTTCAGAAGTGTTGCTCCTAACATTACCCAATAGTTGTTCTTACTCAGTAAGCTACAATGAGAATTGCTGCTGAGTTTCCCTACTATTAAGAGTGTTGTACTTTTCACTATGAGTATGTCCCAGTGGGTGTGGCATATTTGCTTTGGGTGCAGTCCTTCTGAATGCTTTAACTGGGACAAAAATGCTCATCTAGCTATGAAATAAAGGTCTACAACACCATAATGCTGTAATGACTAATGGGCACCTAATTTCAGTAGGAATTCTTTTGCCATTCTTTTGCCAACTGTTAAGGACCCATCTGTTAACCTTGACCGCTAGTACCGGTCCTGATGCCTTGGTATGGAAACATTTTACTGAATCTCTTTGTTATTGTTGTAAATGAAAAGTGGTGTATAAATTTGCTAAATAAAGAAATATATTTCATATTTTTTCTTTAAAAACAAACAAACAAACAAACAAACACTTCCTGGTCACTTTTAGCAACCAGAAGGTTTTAGCAACATCATTGATGACAGTGACTGCAAAGGGTCTTTTAAAAATCTTTTTTAAAGCAACATTATGGTGGTTTGTTTTTTTATGCACTTTCTCCTATAACCCTTCAGAACAGCTCCAGCTGTTGGCAGTACATAAGCACTTCCCAGTTCCACTGGGGAATCTATCTTACTGCAGAGACCAGTATGTAGACAGTAGCCTTGAGCAGGGATGGAAGGATAAATTATGTTGCATGAATCCTCCCTTCCTCTGTGAAGGGACTGCAGGGAAAGAGGAAGGCAAATTGGGCTCTGAGACTGCACTGTTGCATGTTTCTGAGCCCTAATTTCTTCCCCTCCCAACACAGCACACTTCTGCACACCAAAGGAAAGATTAGCAATGCCCTCCTCTTCTCCTCCAAAGTCACTGGATGGGGGAGGGCAAAATCCAGCTGTTTCTTCTCCTTTGCCCCTGGGAGAAGAGATTTCCCCCAAAGTTCACCTTCCCACCATCACCACCCCCATTGGTTTTCACAGGGATCCCAGTCACTTGTATGTGTTAACAAAGCAATAAACTTTTAGAAAACTTATTTAGAGTAATAGGTACAGTCAGTGATCATTTCCATTTACAGGCCAAGGCCACCCATTGAATCCTCCTTAGCAAAGGAGGTATTTGAACTCAGGTTGACCATGCTATTTTCTGGGATTACATTGGTTAATACGCTGTGTTTAAATCCCAGGCATTTTTGTAAGATTAAGTCCTAATAATGACTCTTTAGATTTGCACAGTAGCATAGCACACGGCTGGGGCTATACAAATATGATAAAACAAAATAACTGTATCATTAACACCAATCAAAACATCATTTTGTGATAAATCCACATGCAAATTGCTCCCCCTTACTCCAGTTTGTTTACTTATTTTTTTGAAAGGAACATTCACTGAATGATTCGCCGTTAATGGAGAAGAGAAGATTAAGAAACAAAAACAGTAGCTTCAATCCATCATTAGGGAATTAATCAATTGGCAACCAGTGCAGGCAGCTATTTAGATCTGTGGCCTGAACAGCTTAATTGGGAGAAGCATGTTAAAAGGTCTAGAATGATGTTCAAAGGAACATAAATAGTACATTTTGGACTTCTCATCTGGCTTTGATTTAACAGTTTCTACACCAGGCACTTTAGGAAGAGAGCAAGGAAGAGAGAACACATTCTAGGCCTAATCAGAATATTCTTTCTTGACCTCATAACAAAGGGTCATTTGCATTTTAAAAAAGTAAACAAAAATAGCTTTAAAAGGGTTTGACTCCTCAGCATTTGAACATTTTTGCCAGCTATCTCTGAAGAGTACATTAATAATGATAAAAACACCCAGAAATATCAATCGAAAAAAGAAACTCACAACAAAAGCAGACAGACTCCACTCCCCACATCTCAAAATATTGAGAATCTCCAGGAGCAGCCCTCCCTGCGTTTGATTTATTTTTGGGTGGGGATAAGGACTAGGGACAATCCAGGCAGAGGCATCACTACCTCAGTTCAGGACTCCAGAGAAATGCACTTAGCACTAACAAGGTGCCTTCAACCAGTCTCTCTCTCTCAACTTACCCCTTGTTTTGTCTATGTTCTAAAACTACCGTACCTTTGGTGCTCAGACAAGGAGGAAGGGTGTTAGGCAGATAGAGAGACACTGTTGGACTCAAGTGCCTAGCAACCCCAGCTAGCATGGCCAGTGGTGATGAGAGAGTTCTAATACAACACAACATCTGGAGGGCTACAAGTTGAGGACAGCTGCTTTACTTTCTCTCACTCTCTCACACATGCACAGACACACAACACAAACCTTTATCAGCTTTCCTTCTCTTAGATGGCCAAGGGAGTATGTGTAACCTTTCTGAAGCTTTGATGATGTGTGTCCCCCCCCCTGCAACTTCTACACATTCTATACAGATGTCTGAGTATTTCCAAACCATTAGCAATCTCCATTATCGAGCAATCTCCTTAGCAGTCACAATAAGGTTTTTACTCAGTTAATGGATAGGTTACACTTGAATCTCCTGCCAACCTAGCAGTTCGAAAGCACGTCAAAGTGCAAGTAGATAAATAGGTACTGCTCCGGCAGTAAACGGCGTTTCCGTGCGCTGCTCTGGTTCGCCAGAAGCGGCTTAGTCATGCTGGCCACATGACCCGGAAGCTGTACGCCAGCTCCCTCGGCCAATAAAGCGAGATGAGCGCCGCAACCCTAGAGTCGGTCACGACTGGACCTACTGGTCAGGGGTCCCTTTACCTTTACACTTGAATAGTTTTCCCTTCCTGTTCCAGGTGTGATTTCCAAGCCATCCGAAAGAAGCAAGACCATGCCCCAGAATGCCTAACAGGGCTCAGCCTATGAAATGTGTGTCCTTCTACCTATCTAAGGAACAAATTATACATGATATTAAATGTATCTTTGCATTTAATGTGCACTATTAAAAAAGCATAATTATCAGGACTACCGCAGACAAGGAGGAGCAGCTCAATTTTCCCTGCTGCAGTAGTGACAAAAATTGCTCCTTTGAAGCTGCTCTTTGCAGTTTGAAGAAATCCCCCCTTGTCACCAATGTGTGACAAGCCAGTTCCCTTCCCAACACTCCATTCTGTTCTTCCAACATCCTGTCACACTTTGGTGTGACCAACGAAGAGAAACCCAAAGGCTATGAAGACAGAAGCTGTCTTGATAATTATTCCAGTTGCAGATAGGTAGCCGTGTTGGTCTGCCATAGTCAAAATAAAAAAATTCCTTCCAGTAGCACCTTAAAGACCAACTAAGTTAGTTCTTGGTATGAGCTTTCGTTTGCATGCACACTTCTTCAGATACTTCTTCAGTGTATCTGAAGAAGTGTGCATGCACACGAAAGCTCATACCAAGAACTAACTTAGTTGGTCTTTAAGGTGCTACTGAAAGGAATTTTTTTATTTTGATAATTATTAATACCTGTGGCCACCAGGTACAGGAATAAGTTATGCCTCCCCACTGTGTGCCCAAGTGCACACCTACTTCATACATCCCCATAACTCACTAAAATAGTTTCTGTCACTAGCAATGTATAGGCCCATCTTAGGCTGGTCAGTTAGCTACAGCTGTTCATGGCTAGCCGGCTCCACTCACCTCTCACCTGGACTACTGCAATGTGCTGTACATGGGACTGCCCTTGAAGATGGTTCAGAGACTGCAGTTAGTGCAGAATGCATCTGCTAAATTGGTAAGCGAGGAAGCCTGATGGGACCGTGTGACACCAGTCCTGAAAGCCTTGCATTGACTGCCAGTGTGCTACCATGCCCGATGTGTTACTACAAGCCTGCAAAGCCCTAAACAGCTTTGAGCCCAAGTACCAAAAAAGACTGCATTTCTGTATAACACCATATTGGGCCCTAATATTGGCAAGGATGGCTCTGCTAATGGTGCCACCGCAGGGTGCTATCTCATTGGCACCGACAGGGCCTTCTCAGTTGCAGTTTACCATTTGCTGAATGCCCTCTCTGGTGAAGTGCATCTGTTTTCCTCTTTATTAACTTTCAAGAGCATTCAAAACATTCCTGTTTACCAAGGCATTTGATGGCTGAATGTTTCTGTTCCTTGCAACCTTGAAATGATTAGCTGTGAGAACATGTGATTGTTTTTTAAATGGTTCTAAACTGATGTTGTTGTTGTTGTTTTTACAGCATTGTTCTGGTGTCTTTTGCTGCCCTGGGTCCCTTGGTGAGGAAGTGCTGGATTTAAAATTAATAACTAAACAGATAAAGCAAAATAAATAAATAAATTAAATAAATAAACAAATCTATCTTTTGGGGGTTATTTTTATACTTTGGAAATATGGCCCAGATCAAGAAGTGTATGGTACAACTTCACACGTGTCTGCCATTAGGGCAATCTGGTATCTATCTATGAGACACATCTTCTCGGCGCAATCGCAAACACACTCTTCATTAGTAACAGAAAATGATGCATGTGGTTACCTACCGCAGTGTGAACATGCTGCTGCCAGAAGACTTTCACATGGAATTGCTTAGCTGAAGGCCCCTAAATGTTTTAACATCTCCAGGAGACAGCACCCTGACAATGTAAGTAAACCCAACAAACCTTATGAATGTATTGTACATGACGTTTATTTTGGAGCAAACATGTTGCCCTGCATTCCAACCCCCTGGAGGCATGGTGCCATCCTCTTTATTCATCAAGAGTATGCCCAAATCCCAGAGTTGGCTGATCTGCAGGAGGCCCACACGTTCCCTGTCTCTGAAAAGAAAATCCAGAAGGCAGCCTTCAGAGTTTATCCAAACACAATGGTTGTTGGACAGACTAGACATTTTGAGACGCTTCATAAAAGTGGTGTTTGATGGGTATTTGGCTCTTCTGTGGTGGTGAAGCAAAAGTCTATCTTGATATTTAGGAACAATAGCTGGGCCAATTCCATCTCATTTTTTAATGCAGAAAAAAATAAATCATAAGAATTCAATTGATGCAAGGCCATATTGTGGGCTATATCCAGAAACAGATTTCTGTTTTAAGTCATTCCCATGAGTGCGGAATAACAACAGATATGTAGGGGTGAAGCCAAGTCTCAAATCTGATTTCCTAATCAAATGGAAGTGTTTTCTTTTATGTTTGACCTACTTGCCTTAGAAGCTGTTGGCAATTTCTCCATAGTCTTATTATGCATTTCTAACACCCCTAATTATTTGTAAGGTGAACCGCACGGCACAAATAGTTTAGAATCGCTTTCTTGCCCCTGAACCGTAGCATCACTTGCGTGGTGTATTTGGATCATCAGAATTGAGAACCAAGGTAGGAAGCTCTTGGGGCGCAGTGTGCATCCAAGCTCTTCCCACTTCACTATTCACGTTGCTGATCCTAGCTTCATCTTCTAAAACAACACACAACTGAATGGTTAGAACAGCAGAACTGGAAAGGACCAACATATACAGCCCAAACCTATATTGTACACCTCAGCAGACGACAGAGCAACTCAGATCCCAGTGTGCTGTAGCAGGAAGGAGAGGATCCCTGCATAACAGCAAAAGCACTTATCTCAAGATTATTGGAGTAAGGGAACCCACATCCAGAGGAAGCAAAATTACTGCACAATCACTAATCAGAATAACCTGGTAAAAAATTCCTTTGCAACTCCAAACAAGGCAACCTCTGAGAGTTGTGTGGGGCTTAATTTTTGTGCTTGGTTATTAATCCTGTTTTTATTTATGCTTTCTCCACCCATTTGTTACCTGCCCCAAGTGTTTAGCATATGCTGGACTATAAATTTAAATAAATAATACATTGGTAGGCTTCTCCCCCACCCCTTTGGCCATTAGAGCATTTCAAGAAACATTCTTCTTTCTTGCTGGTTTTTCAACTTAATACTCCAATCACAGAAGTCTCGGTCTAAGCAGAAAAGCTCTGGAAGGAGACAATAGGAAAATGGAGAGCATGGCAGAGGCACTAATGGGAACATAGCGGCGTTTTCTTCACCTCTTTCACTGCTCCCGCCCGCCCCCCTTGCCCATTTTTAACCACATATGTACTCTCAATTTCCCAGGCTAACTACAAAGCAGTTCTGAAATGTACAAGACAAATAACAATGTCAGTCAAGAACAGCAACTGAAGCTAAGTGGCAACTTACTGTGCACAAAGGTAGAGCAATAAAGTAAGCACGTGACAGAGATCCTTTGAGGGCTGGTGGCGCTGTATTTTTCCGCCTTTAAGAGAAACAGCAGTATTCTGTCACTAACATCGGCAGGGCCGGGTGAAATACACAAGTTTGACTGCAGAGAAATTCTAGGCATTTTCATCCGGCCCTCTTTTTTTTTCTTTTTTGCGGGGGGTGGGGAACCCTCAGCCCTGCAAAGGGGACAGTTCTGAACAAAAGCCGGCAGCAGCCACCTCTTCATGTCAAGCTGCCCTAAAACAGCATGTGTGGGGCTCTTGTAAGAGCGTGTGCTTGCAGCTGGAGGGATTGTAATAAGGTTGGCAATTTCTCTCCCTCCACCACCGATGGAATCACTACTATCACCTCCATCAGTTCCCCCTCCCCACCCCACACTATCCACCCCAAATCCCCCAGAAAGCTTCTCTTGACCTTGTCAGTTCTTTTCACAGCCCTCCTTTTCAAATATACAGCCAGACTAGTTAAATGTATTTACCGTATATACTGTTACATTTGTGCCTGCTATTTCACAGGCATGACTCCTGCGCTTTTTCGCTGCAGTGTAACATGCAGATATTAGCAGATGATTGTATGTATTTCCTTGCTATGAAAAGCTTCATTTCTGAAGATCAGGCTGTTGTTGGCAACCCTACTTGTACCCTACCACTCCTCCTGTAAGCGTCAGGTGGCGTTCCTGGGTCTGTCTCTTTATATTATTAGTATTATTTTATTTTCTTCACAACGGCCCTGCTAGGTAGTTATGCTGAAAGACCGTGGCTTGATTCGAACTGAGATCTTCCCAGCCCAGCTGTCTGTACACCACACCAGCTGCCATCAATTAAAAATATAGATATATCTCCCCTGCTTTAGATGCAGGGACTCTAATGTGCACAATGAAACTTTTTCATGCATGGAATCATATGCTAAAGGAAGAAAAAACTCCTGCCTGGCCTTTCCCAGGATATGTTTTTACTGAGTGAGAGGCAATATACCAACACACTATCATCCCTAACAACTAATGCAATACAGGAGTCTATGTGCCCTATGGAGTTTGCTCCTATGGCAACAAGCTCTTTGCTTCTCCAAGAACGATTCCTCCCACCTCCCAAACTCTCCCAGGAGCTGGACAAATTAAGGACTTACATGCAGCAGCTGAAGCAGCTGACATTCTAGGTGAAGGAGATGGAGGAAGTGACTACCGAAAGGGTGAAAGTGTTGGGCAGTATGGTTCACGAAGCGTTGCACTAGAACTGCGAGTGACCCACCTAACCCCATAGTTCACTGGCCTTCAGCCAGTCACAACCTTTTAGCCTGACCTACCTCGCAGGGTTGTGGGGCAGATGATATGGGAGGGTGACCACTTATGCCAGTCTCAGTTCCTTGGAGGAAGGCGGTTAAAGCAACAATAACTGAATGGAGTGAATAATATGGAAGCCACAAAGAAAGGTGAATATCACGGTCACTTCACACAATAACAAACAGCAAACTCTGGTATCCTTTTAGTGTGCAACGGGGAGTTTCCTCCAATCTCAGCTTCCAACAAGTGCATCTCTATGATACACTCTATGATTCTGGCATTTGTCACACTCACATTTTGGTTTTTAGGCGTAAGTATTTAAAATGCCCTATGTGCATATCTAAAACGAATCTCAGGTCAGATCCGCACCATGCATTGAAAGCATATTTAAAGCACATTACTTCCCCCAAAGAATCCTGGGAACTGTATTTTCCTCCTTACAGAGCTTAACAAACCGTTGTGCAGCCTTTTAGCTGCAATACCATTGTGAAAGATTGCCCACAGCTGTCATTTGCAAAGGACTGCATCAATTTAGTACAATCCGTTCTAAACAACAACAACGACAAAAAGGGGGGAAATGGTAGCTGATGTCCACATAGCGACTCAACACCAATTAGTTGTAAAGGTGTGGTATTCAGGTTGAACCACGAAAGCAGATAGTGAAGCAAGGTGTTCTGCGCTGTGTTGAATTCCTAAACATGTTTGCTCCTTCATATGATTCACTACAGTTAAGTTTGAGGATTCTAACTTGAAGTCTTCATATTTGCAAAGTGTGTTTCCTTTGCCTGCTTTTATTTTCTAACTTGCAGAACTGAAAATGTATTTACAGTTCCAGTTGACCAAATTGCCTGTGGCCAAGAAAGAGAATTTGGAGGAGGGGGGGGATAGCACAAACATACCCTCCCGATTTTTATCAGCCTGACAGTATCCCCAATCTACACTTCTTCAGTACAACAGCAATGAGTAAATCATTCCTGGATGTACGACTGCAAGCCATGAATCTCCTTATCAACCCTGGATGCTTCCCCTCATCTCCAAAACCCAATACCCTCTTCTGTGATAAACGATGGGCCTCTCAGCTATAATTCTCCATGTTTAGGATAATATAAAATTATGTGCCATGCATATTAAAGGAACACAGACACTCTCTATTAATAGAAATTAATGCTGTTGTTACCAGATTGTACTTGGGCTGCCTCTGACAGATGAAGCAAAGCAAAAGGCTGGGAGGAGCTATTTGATTCACAATAAATAGATACCAAGATTTATGATTAAAATAGAACATCTTAATGATTTACCATAGCAATGAAACCAATAGGCTGGTGTTTCAATCCGATATCCACAAATTTGTATAATCCTCAGGGTAAAACAATTTAATGTGCTGTCTCTTTTATAGTTACAAAAGGCCTTTCATATGATCAATTATACATAAGAGTATAATAAATGTAACTTTCTTCATACTAATCACATCTAACTTAAATTCTCTTGTTGGTCTTTGGAGTGTATGTAGCATTCCCCATAAAGTTTTTAGTCTCTGCTCTTAGCAAAAGTTAATATGCCCAGAACTTTCAGATAAATCATCAGTACAAGGGTCTTTATACTCGCACAACTATTCACACAATTAGGGGCCACCTCCTCCTGTGAAAGACCCTTGCTTAATACAATAAACTTGCTCTTTTGTCTTAAATGGCACTAGGGCTATCTTTTGCTGAAAAGACTGAGTTTCATACTATGCCCCATGCATGGAATCATAGTTTAATTCTCTGAGTTATCCGTCACTAGCAGAAGCATCTCCTTAGAAGTGCATTCATGCTCCTGTAGTGGGAAAATATCCTTCTTATTCTGGGACATGCTGGCGCCTGAGATGCAAAACCAAAGTTGTGCTTGTGCATGCACACACATGCATATATAAGGTAAACGGACCCCTGACCATTAGGTCCAGTCGTGGCCGACTCTGGGGTTGCGGTGCTCATCTCGCTTTATTGGCTGAGGGAGCCGGCGTACAGCTTCCGGGTCATGCGGCCAGCATGACTAAGCCGCTTCCGGCAAACCAGAGCAGCACACGGAAACGCCGTTTACCTTCCCACCGGAGCGGTACCTATTTATCTACTTGCACTTTGTGCAACTGCTAGGTTGGCAGGAGCAGGGACTGAGCAACAGGAGCTCACCCCGTTGCGACCATCTGATTGGCAAGCCCTAGGCTCTGTGGTTTAACCCACAGCACCACCTGCATCCCAAACACATGCATATCTACTTCACAGCAAAAAGATATAGCAAGAATTTGGCACCTCAAAAGTGTCCCCTAAGCCAACCACAGCACTGTGCTTCACCTTAGGGTGACCCTGAACCTGCTATGCCCTACACTTGTGTTTTCCCCTTTATACTTCTCCCAGAAACACAACTATTTCACACTTGGGTGCATAGGCATGCCTGAGACTGAGTTTGTGTATGCAACTGGGGGCTACAGCCAATCACAGCTCCCTGACACATGCCTCTGTATGACACATTCACTGCCACATCCACATTTTACATGTTTGGGCACAGACACAAAACAACTTAGATGCATACCTAATGTGCAAAGTGTCATCCACTCCCTTCCCTCCTCTGGCCACTGATAAGGCTGGCCTTAGATTAAATGGTGCCCTGAGTAAGGAATATGTTTGGTGCCCCTTCCATTCAAATTTCCATTTCTTTCAATTATCTTGGGGGAGGGGTTATTGTATTTATTAGGTTTTATACTTTGCAGGTAGTACATAAAAGCAATATAACAAAACAACAAGAAGAATGTAAAGTAAACATGTGGGAAAGAGTAAGTATTATGGCTTGAGAAATAAGTGAGAGGTTATTGTAAAAATGTAGAGTATGTCTTCATAGATCTTGGGTTGTTTTTATTTATTTATTGTCTTTATAGCTCATCTTTTCTCCAGACAGGTCAATGTGATATACTTGGCTCTCACCTTCCTCATTTAATCCCCACAACAACCCTGTGAGGTAGGGCTGAGAGGCAGTGACTGGCCAAAGGTCACCTAGTGAGCTTCATGGCCAAGTGGGCCTTGACCATGGCCCTGGTCTCACACATCCTAGTCTGATAAATTGTGTGTGCATGGATCTGATCATAGCCACATACACTATTTGTTGAAGTGACACGGATATTGTATATTTCCACACCAAATTAAAATAGCAACCGTATTAATTAGAACATTGCTGGTCATGCTGATTTGTGTTGGCAGCTTTACTAGTGAAGATGAACAGTTTTATCTTTTAGCTGCTGAGTGGATAGCCCAGTTGAGTAGATAGCCCATTACAGTTTATCACCAAGCCCCAGACTGCTTGCCTCTAGATCTTAGCTTGGGACACTCCCACTAACTCTCACTGTTCCTGAGGTTTCCATTCCACCAAGACCAATAACAAATTTCGCCAACAGCTCCCTAGGAGCCCCAGCAGCAGCCAGATGTGGCAGAAGACAAAGACTACCATCTCCCTGCTTCCAACATTATGAGGCTAAAACCAAATCTAATCTAGGATTGTACCAGCCCCAATAAAAACCTCACATCATTCATCCAAATACTCAGTCACATTCATATTCTCTCCTTAGTTCATCAGGTACCAATTCCCAGCTCCCACCTGAAAAGCGGTCAGACTCCAACCCCTTCCCAACTGTCGCTCACCTAGGACAGAACTGCATGCCCCCAAGGTCAGCCAAAACACAACCATAAACCCCCACTCATGATGCCCTCAAGTAATGCACGGCAATTCTTTACAGATCAAGGAATAGATGTGAAAACTCCAGTTCCTTCTCCAGTAGTTCTCAATGCCAGATGCTGCTGATTGGAGAGCAGGCAAGAGATAGACAGGTATGGCTAATTCATACTTTGTGGAAGTAGGAAGCCAGAGGTTCTCAGCCACCACACCTCGCTTCTGATTATCTAGCTGCCACCCATCCTCTGCTGTGTCCTGTGATGCAACTACTGTTCCTGACTCCCCTTGGCTGTTCAGAGGGAAGGGTAACCAGATTCTCACTATCACCTCACTGTGGGCAATGAACATCCAAGCTAGGAATACAGGCTTCATGTTGGTTATTAAGCCAAGAGGAATATACCTTGGCGTATTATCTTGGTGCCTTGACATTAAGCCAGAGTCCCCCACTTCAGACATAACAGGTAACTGTGGCTTAATACAAGGCAGAAATGAAGTTCTAAAGCAGCACATAAGGGTAAGAAAGGAGGGCATAGGGAGGACTGCTCAGCTCCAATGCATCTTCCCAGCTTCATAAACTGTGGTTTGTAAAGCCCTGAACAATTGCCCAAAATGTGCCAGTAAGTCGCAAATTAAGTTCCTAGCAATAGAACACTACCCACATAAATGGCCATTGATTGGCAATCCCAGCTTACCTTTGCAAGTGCAAATATCTGAGCTTTCGTGATATGTCGCTTCATCATCCTTGGCATACTGTTCTGAATAGACACATCCCTCCAGCTTTTGAACATGTTGCCTTAAAGTCTGGCACCTTTTTGAAACTAGGCTGTCAGGAAAGGAAAAATGAACAAGAACATTGTAATCTGTTTCGACCATTGTGAAGAGAGAGACATCTGGTAGGCCACTTGGAAGTCAGCCAGCGATGAAGGCTTCAATTAAAATAATGAACGCTTTCTCAGGAGTAGCACCCAACTCATTAAAGAAGCCCCCCATGTGACTTCTCATGTCATCAAAAGAACATCACTAGAGGGGGAAAAACAGGCTAGTGAAGGAGAAAGAAGGGGGACAAGTACAAGAGGATAAAATGGATTTTTAAAACCTATAAATGAATAATATGTTTATCAGATGTTCTGTAAAGACTTGGATTGGAGCAGACTCACACAACCATCTTTTTTTTACAGAATTAAAGCAGCACTTGTGGCGTGATATTTTTGGTATGCTGCACAGTTCTTGTGAATGTTCCAGCACACTGGCATCATGGTTTACCACAGCCCCATAATTCCTAGAAAAGCAGGTCACACCAGGAAGATACATTCAGCCTTTCTACTTAATAATCACTCAGTGCAATAAAATGTGCAATGCAGTGGTGTTAATTTTACTTCCTGGTTGGATGGAGAGGATATCTTTATGTGGATAAGGTATCTTAAACATCATTATTATTGAACTAGTCATTATCCAAAGCCCAGCTTCCAATCCTCAGAAAGGAAGATTGAGTTATGGTGTAACCTACACAGATGTTTTCAGAGGCAAACCCACTGAGTTCAATGGGGCTTACTCCCTGGCAAGCGGGTCTAGGATTTCGGCCGAAGCAGCCAGTGGAATATTTTGAAAGCATGCAGGACTGTCAACTGGGGTCTAGGTGTCTGCTACACCTCATCACAGTCGAAGCCTGAAGTTGGATCTGAATGTGTTTTGATGCTGAATCAGATAAGTCTAGCAACATTCAGGTGTGGGCATTCCTATTCATTTCTCATAATATTGTTCAAGTAAAGTTAGACATCGAGCATTATTCTCTCCAGGCCATTGATAATGACAAAAATAAGCAAAGCCTATGTCACTCTACAAGTGCTTAATAAAAATGCGGTGCTGAACCTCGCTACCCTAATTTGGAGCTGTGGTCATCCAGTAATGGAGTAAGGAAGGCTTAAATTAGAGGCTCGGCATAGCAGAATGCAGTTGCTAATGAGCCAGCACAGAAGTTCCTTCTCAAGCTCATTTAGAGTTTGTAATGGCAATTGGTTCATGACATTGTGAGGTCATTATAGTGGCCAAATTATTTTAGTGCAGCTCTTCAGAGACCTTGTTATGAAGCCAATATCGAGGTGATATTACAATGGTAAAATTATTTCCACGCACACTTTGGAGAAAGCAGCACTACAATGCTCTTAGGGTGAAACTGCACTGCAAGATTACAATCTGAAGTGAGAGCACAATGCAAGTCTGTGGAGATTAGACTCAATTATGATGTCAAAACAAAATGAAAAAATGTCAATGCAAGTTATACCATTAAGGTCGAGACTTAAACCTAGGAAAGCTCTGCATTAAAATCCCACGTTACCTTTAAATCACATTCTTATGCTTAGGTGTTGCAGCATGCATGCTGAATGCTTTGTTCAGCTGTCTTCCGCCAGTAGGGCTCGAGATGTTCCACAGGTGATCACTGTTGCTGAATCGTGCAGGTGTTGACTGACTTAACTAAAAAAGACCCAGGAAATGTAGCATTAATAGTTGCAGCTTAGCAATGGCACAATAACACATGCCTCAATGGTTCTTCCCTCTCCCCTCTCCCAGGAATGACCCTGGCACCAGATAGGCAGATAAGGATAAGAACCGAATGGTGCAGTAAGTCCCCCCCCCCATCCCAAGTGCCGGCCTAAGCTTAGGGAACTATATGTGTTGGGCCAGCACTGAGGACCCCTAACTTCTTTCAACTTTCCTCTTTCACTGAATTTTATGAGAGTATTAAAAAGGTATGGGTTGAGTCCTGAATCATATACCTGACTCAAAGTCATAAATCAAGTAACTGTCACCACGAACACATGTGGGGCCTCCTGACAAGGTTATGTTTACCAACTGGTGGCCAAATGATAACAAAGTTCCATGCCGCCATTTGCCATTATGAAGAGCTTCACATATGGTCTGCACGTAGGCTTAACATTTCTTTAGATGGAGAATCAGATTCATACATAGACAAGAACTTGATGGCTGTTTTGCTGCCTTCATTAACATTGATGGGGCAGTCCTTCCAGGTAAGAGCTCAGTATGGATAGAAACCATAAAACTATAGATTGTGGCAACTGCTGTCAGATTTCAGGGACTGCAGTGAATATTTCCTTTTCCGTTTTTGTGTGAGCATTTCTTGTATACATTTTGTGTACTTTCCCCCATCTCATTTCTGTAGCAACTGAACGGGTTTGCTTCGAGTTTTAGATTCAAATTATTACAAACCACATTCCCTGGTACCAAGCTCATGTCAGAAAAATGCAGGTTCTGAATGAGAAAAATGAATTAATTTGGCAACCTCCCAAATCACAGCTCATATATTTCAGCCATAAGGTTTGTAACACTCGGTTTTGTTGTACCTGTTCTTGTAGGGAAGCTTTGTTGGTGGGGTGAGGTGTTACTGCCAAAGATTTGCTCTGCTGCTAAATCTGTTGTCATGTATATGCAAATAGTTAATTGTGTTTTATACCTGCATTATCGGTTGCACTGATTATATCAGCCTCAACCTGTGTATACTGATACCATTAATTAGCATAAAGAGTTATTCCTCAAAACCCCATGGCTGTACCTCTGACTCATTTGTCATGAGGGTAGTAGAAGTCAAGCACAGTGCAGTAATATACCAAATTTAGCCTCTGAGATGCAATCATCTTTATTAATTGTCTAATGTAGCAGAGCCTGATGGAGATAATACCATCCTGCAGGGTGCTGATAACCTCTTACTTGTCTCTTAAGTCATTTGAAGCCTGATAAAAAAAATGTATCAAAGGAGCTTCTACCCGCCGGGCAATTCCTTTTATGGTGGGGTGATCCACGGAAGGGCCCACCACACTCATGCTTTTTCACGTGGGTGGATTCTTCAACATGCCACTGATGCAATAATCATGCACTAGTAGTGGGTTTATACTGGACCATCCACACATCATTCTTTGTCATTATTCTGCTATGTTTCTCTAACGTTGCCGCATCACTGGCCATCTGGGAAGGGGGGCACTCTTGCACTATAGTGCACCAAAAGTAGGACTCAAAAAATCCCCAAACCTTGGTATATTTGCGCTGTAGAAAATAGCTAGATTTCATCCAGACATTATGGGGCATGCAGTGATTGACAATGAAGCAGTATATCTACCCCAAAACCTTTGCACGTATAAGTACTGTAGGTACCAGGGAATGTAGTGTCGAAAGCAGCATTGCTTATAATGTCCCCATAAGCACAAATAATCACGAATGCACAATTACAAGGACATATGGAGGAGCCCAGAGAGCAGACTACATGCCAGAACCATTTCCAGAATCCACTACCTGCACACTGTATTGTGACTCAAATGAACCAGACTTCCGGCTTCCTAACTCAGAACCCCACTCAATTCTGTATGAATCCTGCATGTTAAAGAACAGGGCTCAAACTGCATGGGATGTTCTGTTGCAGGTTTTTCCCTCCACACAGACAGAGATTTAAAAACAGATAAACAAAAGTGAAAAATTTGGCAGAAGACCAGCAGTGCAGGCAGATGGGAAGGGGCTGTTTTAACACTTTCCCTTCTGGTTGTTTTCATATTGAAATCAGCTCCTGCAGCTGCTTTTTGCTCCATGTCAGAAGAGATACAATTCCAAACACAGCTGGTGGGAGATGATGTTGAGTGGGCAAATGGCCAGAGATGAAAGAGTTAAGAAACTGCCTCTCTCCACCACTCAATATACCTTTTATTTCATAAAAAAACCAAAACACCGGCCTCTTAAATAGCTGCTTTGGTTTTTTTTTTTTAAAAAAAGATTGGGGTGGTGGTAGAAACATCTGCAACCAAGCATCGCATGTAGTTTGGGCCTAAACATCCACAGTAATTGAAAATGCTTACAAGAAGTAGGGAAACAGCATTTAGAAGCAAGCGGGCCTGTGAGCATAGCTCCCACTGTGCCACTTAGAAAATGGACCCTTCTTCATCTCTTTATCATTTTACTTAAGGTATTGTTAATGTGTGGAATAAACATATCTCCCCAATAAAGAACTGCTTCTAAAACAGGAGACCCGCTTAATGCTTCCATTATTGATCTGTGCAGAGGTGTCTCGTGCCAAACGGCTCGTTCTCTTCTCTGCAGCTCCAAGGAAGCAAGCCGCATTTGCTTTTGGCAAGTTATGAACTCGCGCATTTTATGCAGCACTAATATGAAGCGAATGCCCTTATAAATAATCTACGCAAGCAATCTTTGACATTAATATACTTTTAGTGATACTGAACCAGGGCGGATAAAGTTCAAGAAGAAGACCTACGACATTAAGGCCTCTGAGGTTTGAAAGCTACACAACTGCACTTAAAACAAAACAAAAAAAAATCTATTTGTTTTTTGCCACCTGCTATTATATTTTTTGTTCACCTCCCATCCACATTCCACTTATAAAAACAGTTTAGTTTTTATGGGAAGGTATGTCAACAAAAGCAATAGCTTGGATCCTGAGAACCAGCAGTAGAAGGTAATTCATAGAAGGGAATTTATTCATCTCTTCTTTCCCCCTTGAAGCCCCCTAAATGCTTCTCTGGGGGGGGGTCAAGGGGCCCTCCTGAAGATCATAGGTGTGTAGGGTGGAGTGCAGGGAGCTTCTGGGGTATGGCTCCCAAATCAAGGAGATTTACCTGCTACAAGTAGGTTTTGGAAGATTCCTCCCCCTCCCCTCCAGCTTCCTGCACCTGATTCTTCACTGTTCAGGAGAAGATTTGTGACCTTCTAGAGCAGAAGCCTTCAACTTTTTCAGAGCCAGAACCCGCCTTTAACCCAAACATGCACTTAGGGACCCATTTCTTAATTTTTTACCACAAGTTTGCGTTATGGTTGTTCTTCCTCTGCTGCTCAATAGCATGTCCTGATTAGGGATGTAAGAAGGAATCATTTTCCATTCCTCCCTGTTGCATGAAGTTGTTCTGTACTGAAGTTCTCACCCTGGGCCAGCAGGGGGATACTGTAGATAGTTTTCACTCAGGTCCACATATGCAAATAATTGAATTGAAAGGGATTGAACGTGACGTTCAGTGAGTGGATAGTTACAGAAAGTGGTTACAGTTACATTGTACTGGAGCTCTATATAAGCAGGCTGGCTGAACCCTTCAGTTCAGTTCTGTTCTGGCCTGTGAATAAACAAGAGCTGTTTGAAGAATCACTGTGTCGTCTGATATGTTCACCCACAACTTAACAGAAGTAATGTTTCCATTCCTGTGCAATTTGCCTACTGTCAAAACCTGTACTATTCATATTGCTGTCCACTGTGGTGAAATTACACAATTTAGGTAATTAATTACATAAATTAAGATGGGATTGTCTAATCCCCTTTTAAAGCCAACCAAGATGGTGGCTTCTTGTGGGAGCAAATTGAATAGTTTTCCTACATGTTGTGTGACAAAGTATTTTCTTTTGATTGTCCTGAATCTTTTAATAGTCATCTTCATTGGATGTCCACAAGTACTACTGTTATGAGAGTGTTTCTTTCCAGGCTCTCCATGATAAACCTCTATCATGTTCCTCTTATTCGATTTAAACTAAAAAAAACACCCACAACGCCCAGTCTTCTTGTAGTGATCTGCAGACTCACCCTAGGCTCCTTTCTTCCCTGCCCGAGTTTGAGCTGCATATAAACGCTCCATCTGACTGAGGTTTTGGACCCTGCTTCCCTTCTCTGTGTTGTATACCTGACCACCCAGGCCCCCTCTGCCATCTGGATGAAAGATACTGAGACTCCAACTCTCAAGTGGTTCAGTGTTTCAGTTCATTAGTTTTTGTTATTGAAATGGGATCTCATGGGAAGGTGATCTCATCATGTACTGAGTTTCACTTTTTGTAAAAGAGAGAGACAGAGAGAGAAGCATACCTCCAGGTTACTTATTTTTTAAAATAGAAAAATAGACTTAGACTCTGTGAGGCAGCAGATGGTACAAAACATGCACGCAAGGGTGGCCATTTGTACTTTTCAGAGTATAATCCTCTACTTGGAGGTCTCTTCTATTGGAAGGACTGTCCAGTCAAAGTCCAGTGTAAAGATGAAGGAAGAGCAGAGGCCTTGAAGTTGCACATCAACAACTAGCAACTGGACAGCAGACTGAACAGGCACATTGGTCACCTGATCATTGGTCTTCCTATGTTTTGTGAGATGAATTGCTTTTCTGTTAAATTTTAGCAACTATAAATTAGAATATGCATACCCTCCAACATTTCTCTGATGAAAATAGGGACACCCCATTGCATAATGATGGTTTTACTATTTATACCCCACACATCTTACTGGGTTGCCCCAGCCACTCTGGGCAGCTTCCAACATATAAAAAAAACACATCAAGACACTGAACATTAAAAAAAAACCTTCCCTGTGCAGGATTGCCTTCAGATGACTCGGGGTTGGATAACTCCATGCCCTACAATATTTCTCCAATGAAAATAGGGAAATCCTACCATATCCTGAAACATTTCTCCGATGAAATTAGGGACATCCTAATGAAAAGTGGGACATTCCAGGATCAAATCAGAAACCAGGATGACTTCTATAAATCAGGGACATCCCTGGAAAATAGGGACATTTGGATGGTTTTGCATATGCAGTTTTTAAAAAATGCAAATCAATGCAAAGGGTTAAATTCCCCACTTCAGATGGGGGCAAAGGGTTCAATACCCTCTCCTGTCTCTGCTGCCCAGCCTATCAGATCTTGATCCCCTCCCATTGGCCACTGTTTTGTCAAAGTAAAAAGCAATCCCAGCTTGCTAATTAAGTGCTTAACATAATGTGTAGTTTGTCCCCTGGACAACATGCCTAGTAGTGGTTTCTGGTGGGAGACACTGCCTTTGCAGATTGCTTATTACTGCCTGGCTTTCTTGTTGGTCTGCTTGAATGAAAGTATGTCGGTGAATCTCTACCACACATCTGTCTGGATGTCACAGTGACTAATACAGCATTCTGTCATCCTCCAACATTAAACATCGCCTCCCAAACTCCAGACATATAGATATGTGATTACACTACCATGCAAGTGAAGTACCAGGCTGTGACATACCCCTCAACTGTCCCAATTTAAGCGGGACATCCTGTTTTGGGGAACCGTGCTCTTGCACAAGTAACATGACTTGCGCAGGAGCATGGCCCCAAAAGATGTGCATCCCAGTTTTACAGTGGGGCATGTTGGAGGGCATGCTGTGGTCAGTGTAAGTAAAGCATGTGATCAGCAGCTATTGTGTCAGTCACACATACTTAGGTTTGGTTACTGAATCAGCTGACTCAGTAGAATATGGAAACATTTATGCCACGTGGCATGGTTCTATTTCAACATGGGAGCGGCTAAATCTCAAATTTCCCTCGAAGACAGGATCACGCCATCTCACATGGAAACCCTCCACCTACTCATGGGTATATTTTGACTAGCTGATGTTACTAAGTGAGGGCACCATGGCACTCTGCACATGTTTAAGGCACTTTATAGGTTGTCTGCAAATCCTGGAGAAAATGTGAGGTTTAGCAACCGTAGCCCTACCAACTCAAAAAACCCCCAACAACTGCCAATTCAATCTCTCAGCTATAAGCCTATCCCCCCTTTTTTGCCACATTTTGAATATCATGTGTATAGATCCATGTTCAGTTGTGCGAGCCGATGAACCCCACCCCCAAAAAATCTTATTTTCTGTTTGAGTATTAACCAGATTACTGCAAAACAAAAACCCCACTGGCTATTGTAGTCTTACAGAAAATAAAGAAAAAACAAGCTTCCAAAAAATGAAGATTTTATGCAGTGCCATTTAACCAGCAGTGTGTCTGTCTTCATTTGCAATAACAGATAAATAAATTCCTGGTAAAATCTGTATGACACTGCCCTTGAACATAGTCTCTGATGAGCAAGTTGATATAACATTAAATCCTTTTTCTTCTTCTTTAAATTCTAAGGCCGACTCCAAATGGAAGAATTGTGAAATAGATGGCTTTAAAAGGACAATATGACTTTAAGATGTACAAATACATAAAATCGCTGAGAATTATACACTTTAGGCATTTCATGGAGCCTGAGAGAATCAAGGAACATTTCAGGGAGATTACAGGAAACACAAGGGATTTTTCCCCCTTTAAAATTGTATAGACAGAGCTGACTTTGGGCACCTGCTGAATTACTATTAAAAATTAAATTACTAAGCCTAAACTAACTTGAAATTTCTATTTCCGACCCAGTTTGGAGGTAGTTCCGCAGGCAATGCCCAAGGAGTACTATGCCTTCCTGAAGGCAGCAATGTAGCTGAAGCACCTTGCTAATTGTTCAGTCCTCTCAATTTAATATTATCAATGGAAAATGCTAGGTCAGAATCATATTCAGTCTCTGATGAGCCTCTTTCCTCGACCAAGTTATCAGAGATCCAGATTGTTGCAAAGGTGAGCCTGGACTCAGAAATGGCAGATGAATCTGTGTTGCATTTAAAGAAGTTTCAGAGATAGTTCTGGGTACTTTGTACCCCAGTTGGACCCACCCTACCCCGCGTGAGGTTTAGAATCCCAGATGTCACATGGAAAAGAGACATCTCCTGTTACGGGGCCATCAAGTAACACTATCTTGTTCCCCCAGACTGAAGCGGACTGTTGTTACTTTCAGTTGCTATTTGCTCTGAAAACAATGGCTCCTGGATAACAAGGGGTGACATGACACAGACTGCAAGTACCATATTGTGGCAGCTGGGAAGATAATGTGTGTTACCAGAGAATTCACAAAGGGGGAAAACTTTGAAACACTTTAAAAATGCAGGTGCACAAATTACTCATGCCAGGAGCAGCAGTGGCATTTTGTAATAAAATCGTATGTTTATTCGCCATCGTTGAAGGTGTGCACCTTACAGTTTCCAGAGAGAAGGTTGCACAATGCTGGATAGTTTGCCGAAGGATTTAATGCCTGTACAGAAAAGAAATGCAACTTATCAATTTATAGGAATATATTCCATCCTTCTCCTGCAGATGGAATGCCTGCTGATGCTTTGGGGAGTTTGGCAAATAACAGAGGGCTCCTCCAGATGATCTGCTTATTGAGCATTCATCCTGCTTTGCTTGCACAATAAACAATGTAGAGGTTAGACTATGCCCAGTCTTTATCGAGCATTCATTTGGATTTGTTTGCGGGTTTGTTATTCAACAATAAGCCTTCGCCCTGACTTGCTTGTGCAGTATTTATACACCTTCCTGTTGATAATTTGTTCATCCTTCACTTTTCAGTGCATTCCCCCATCACTTTCCTAACAGCAAAAGGTCTGTTTCTTTGTTTTTAAAAGTGTAGACGTTGCACTAGGGCAACAAAGCACTTAAATCCAAGGAGGTGCGGAAACCATTTCTGTATTTGATGGATTCCAATTGTTCTCTGTGTTCTTCACTTATCTGAAAGTTCTGTGCCATGACAAGAAATCAGGGTTCTTCGTATTGTTGAAGGCTGTTATATCTTCCCTCCTGCGGAATTTAGCCAGTGCCAGCTTTCTGCCCGCTTTTTTGTGTTTGTTTTGGCTCTACTGAGGTTTGACTTGCTGACTGTTCTCATATGTATGTGGAAAATATACTGCAGGCTGGTTTTCTGTATGCTCCTATGTGAACTGTGGTAATTTGGGGAGGATGGCCTCCTGAAAGCTTCCATATGAATTTTTCTAATGCTGGAGGCACACTAGCTGTGTGCTCCTGTTGAGTATGTAGATTGAAAATGTTGAGCAAAAGATCTGAATATTTAAATCTCCCCTCCCCTCCTGCTTATAAAGTAGCACAACAATTACCTGAAGAAGAAAAGAAGATTATGATTTTAGCTTGATAGTGAATTGAGCGAGCTCTGGAAAAATATTAATCCCTCACATTTATTTCATGTAGAACTGGATTTGCTTTTGATACTGGAAAGGCAAAATAAGACCAGTGAGACAAGAACTCGGCCCATATTGAGGGAGTTGAAAGTGGTATTCCATTTTTGTCCCTCTTTGGTCAAACAATGCTTTTGAAAGCTGTCTGAAGGTATGGGATTAATCATAGGTTTACTGTGGTTTATTGTCTGCACATCACAATAAAACCATACTTAATGGTTTGCCATGAACACACTGGTCTGAATCACTTTGTTCCTCCCCACTGGTGTGTAGAGGAAACAAACCACAATCTCTGCCTTAGCATTATGTCCAAACCAGACGTCGTGGTTTGTTTGTTCTTGGCTTATTGATCATGATTTTTTTCAAGTGAAGCAAACAAAAATATTGGTTCAGACATAATGCTGTAGCGGGTTTCTTTCTCCCACACACAAGCAGGGAGGAGCAAAGCAACCCAGATTGGCACACTATTCACTATGGTTTGCCACGCTGTGTGAACTGGGCCATATAATACCCTGTCAGTAACTGATATTCTACATTGTTTATGTTTGATAATATTATCTGCATGATGTTTAATCCGTTTTCTGAGGTCCCTGCTTTGGCCAAACCACATCACACACGAAGTTCTTGATATGTTGAGGGGAAGTGGAGACGGAACCATTTCTTCAGCAGGTGAATCAGAGCGTTGCTTGACACATATTTAAAGTGAGCAACAGGAACAATAAATGTCTGTACTGAATAAATACAAAATGCCACACTTGGCTTTCCAACTGCATTTCTTTCAGTCAGCCGCACTGGGGTGTGGTTCCCAACATTTATATATGTACCTCAAAAGAGTAGAATTATGTGAATCTATAACATGGCTCTTTAACAAATCCATTCTGACTTGACACACAATTTGACAGAATGTTATAGCATGGTAGAATAATACAGGACAACAATGCCAATTCTTCAGCTGCCTACTGCACAGGGAACCATCTCTAATACATCATGCTATAAGGTCACCAAGGTCAACTTTCTCATTAACCATATATATTCTCTGTGTAGTCCCATAGTCATTATGCAAAATGGCAGCATATTAATTGCAATGACTTCTCATCTAAATGAATTTATTTCAAATCTCACTTAATTCAATATTAATTAAAATTAACAATTTGTGGCATCGAGCTATCATCTGGTGAAACAATTTTTTATACTCTTCTTTTTCAACTGATCAGGTCAAGCTGCATAATTTCCTCTTCTACAGCCCACGCCTATCCATGTACACACAGAAGGAAGTTCCACTGAATTCAATGGGTAAGTGTTTTTAGGGCGCCACCCACAGAGCAGACAAAAGCAGGTACTTCCCCCCCCGCCCCACCATGGTACATGGGTAAATTATGGAATTCACTTCCACAAGATGTGGTTAACCATTCAGGTAGCTCAAGAAAGAGATTAGACAACCAGCATGCTTATGAGTACCAGTCACCATGAATCAATAGTCATTATGTTCTGCTTGCAGGCTTCTTATATGCATCTGGTTGGCCAATGTGAAGGACAGGATACTGGACTAGGCAGACTTCTAGCCTGCTCCATCAGGAATATTCTTATATAAAGAGATAATGATTTCAGTTGGCCAACACAATGCAATATAGGAATCATTGTACAGGACAAGGGAAAAGAACATTGACCCTTCAGTCCTGGCCTTTCTTTAGTTTTAGAAGAGAGAAATGACTCTGCATACGATCTAGAGGAAATTCAGGGAACGTTGCTATTAAAGCTATAGTATTACCTCTGGAAAAAGACTGAGGGGAAACAAAAATGGAAGGTTCTAGAGGAGGAAATTGGGATACCATCACAAATACAACAGGAAATGAACTACAACAGGTTTTAAATAATCATATTTTCTTCTTTTATGTAAGAGGCAGATGAAAAATCATAAGTTCCTTTTTGTATTTTTTTGCTAAGGGTTTTTTTTGCTTTCTTTGTGTTCTCATCTCTTTCTCTTTCCTCTATTTCTATTGTCGCTTTTCTTTTTCTGCTTTTCTACTTTGTTTTGTATCTTTTGTAGCTGCAATTTTACTGTGGGAAAATCTCAATAAAAAACTTAAAAATTTCAATAAAAAACCCTTCATTAGAGGGTTAAGGCGCGACATACACAAATAAAAAGACAGAACACAGACAGCAGACCTTATTTTCAGTAACCATTGGGTACCTCCACAAATGGACAACTTACAGGATCTGTACCAGCCACAAAGGGAGTCAAGCAAGGGTGTATTCTAGCCCCGGCACTGTTCAACTTATATATAAATGATATTGTCCAGTGTCTAACATCTCCAGAGTATCATACCCCTAAATTGGCCATAAAACCCATCTCAGTTCTATTATATGCAGATGATGTGGTTCTTCTATCCCAAACAAAAGTAGGCCTAAAAAGACTGATCAGAGCATTTTCAGGATATTGCCAGAGAGAACAGCTGGCTGTGAATTACAAAAAAACCCAAAGTCATGTTTTTTCAAGAAACTATAGGGCCCATAGAGCACATGGACAACCAGCTAATTGAAGAGGTCAAAGTTATCAAGTATCTTGGCCTTATTTTCCAGTCTACGGGGTCATGAGGAGCACACCAGAAATGTGCAAAAGAAAAAGCGTCCTAAAGCGCCAAAATTCTGACACGCTTTTTGCACACAAAAGGTGGTAAACATATACCATCAGTCCTGGAAGTGTTCCAAGCTAAACCCCTAGCACAGTTATTATATGGCACTCAGATTTGGACAGGCACTCGCCTTGGATCTATGGAAGCTTTCCAATCAAAGTTCTTAAGGCAAATTTTCTCTGTACCACCCTGTGTCCCAAATGCATCATTGCGCCTAATCTTCCCTTGGTAGAATTATGGCTCTGGCATAGGACACTTAACTATTGGCTTCGCCTAATCTCAAATCCCCCTGGTCTAATATCCCTATTGCTGCAAAATTGTCATAAAAGCACCTGGACTAAAATTGTCTATCAAAAAATTCACTCTTGTGGTTTATCACTTTGGGTTTTAGTAAAGCAAGCAGTCAGTGCCACCCTAAATGATATCGAGTGTCAGAACAACTTGGCCACAATAAGGAAATTTTGCCCATGGTATGACTATTTTCCAACTTCCCATTTTGACTCTCTGGGTGTACTTGAGGGACGATTCCAACAGATTCCACACGAAAAATGCTTATGTCCTTGTGGAGATGACAGTACTGAATTGGTGGCGCATGCCCTTCTGGCTTGCACTCTTTATAAATACTTGAGGAATGAGATTATCACTCCTCTTTTATTGTCCATTCCGGGTCGCCCAACCACTGCCACAGTGTCCTTTCTCTTGGCAGATCAAGATGAGCAGGTGACAGCAAAGGTTGCAAGGTTCCAGCTGGGGCAATCAGAATAAGATCTACCATTTGACTATTGATTCAAAACCCTGAAGTGTATTTTATATTATTAACTTTTTATTTCTATTCTTTGTATATTGTATTGTTGTTTTATTGCTATGGCCGACGGCTGACGCAAATAAAGATCCATTCGTTCGTTCAACTATTGAGTACCTTCTCAAGTTTATGGTGAGCTTATCTCTGCAAGGAAATAAGCAAGGCAAGTCTGATTCTCCAAAGCCTTTGTACCATGGACTACAGTACATGATGGCCAACTGGCCTCCTTGTCATGCCATCAGTGAACATTCATTTTGTGCAAATTCTGCATCAAGGCCTACCTAGGAGTCTCTTTTCTATAATAGTCCTGGAATCTGGGGAGAAAACAAATTCTGAACATGTGCAAAGTTTATTCTCTTTAGCCCTGAGTAACTACAGACTTCCAGCCTCCCTGCCTCCTTAGAATATAAGAGCAAGTGGCTTTTGCACACATTCTTAGAGTTTTGAGTTAAGAATATATATATATATATCTTTCCTCACCCAAGCCTGCTCTTGGTTTCCTCCTCCCTGCCTGAGGCAATTTTTCACAGAAACCACAGGGTTGCTTTTTCCCTTTTCTAGGTAACTGGGATGGGGCAAGAAGTCAAGAAACGGTGTAGATTGCATGCACAGCAGCTGCCAGAATGGACCGCTCTAGCTTCAGACATTTTTGAAGAGATGGGAGAGTGGTGAATGTGGGCTCTGGCCTGGGAGGCCTGGCGTTGGGGTCCCCCACCTGTTCTTAATGACTAGTCTCCACTGCCAGTATTTATATTGTATGCTGACGCTTTGGGAAGGAAAAGAGTGCAGGAGTTGTGGGGAGGGGAAGCAAACGCATGTAAAAGCAAACATTTTGCATCACTTTGTTTGCCTCAGATCATATAACCTGTGTGATTAACAAGTGCCTTTTTCTTTCTTTTTTTGCAACACCATCAATAAAGGGAGCACATGTGCAACTTCTGAAGTTTACTTGTAGTGCTGTCAAGACTAGGCCATGGGCACAAGTCAGAGGTAAGCCAGGAATGAGGCGTAGCCAGTAGGGAGGTTGGCAAATTCTGACAGAAATGGAAATGGGATTGAAAACTACCGGTGTTTGCTTATTTGTCTGCTGCCCAGAATGGAAATCATAGAATGGTAGCATCAAAAGTGACCCCGAGGGTCACCTAGTCCAACCTCCTGAAATTCAGGAATCTCAACTAAAGCATCCATGACAGATGGCCACCCAATCTCTGCTTAAACACCTTCAGTGAAGGAAATTCCACCACCTTCTGAGGGAGTCTGTTCCTCTGCTCCACAACTTTTACTCTCAGAAAGTTCCTCCTGGTGATTAGTCGGAATGTCCTTTCTTATAACTTGAAGCCATCGGTTGGGGTCCTACTCTCCAGAGCAGGAGAAAACAAGCTTGTTCCATCTTCCCTGTGACAGCCCTTTAGATATTTGAAGATGGCTATTATATCTCCTCTCAGTCTCCTCTTCTCCAGCCTAAACATACCCAACTCTCTCGACCATTCCTCAATAAGGTTTGGTTTTACAGACCCTTGAGCATCTTGGTCGTTCTCTTCTGCACATGTTCCAGTTTGTCAATATCCTTCTTAAATTGTGGCACCCAGAACTGGACACAGTACTCCAGGTGTGGTCTGGCCAAGGCAGAATACACCTGGAGTACCGCAATGACAATGTACTTTACATAATTAATTAAATAAATTAGGTAAATTACATGATTTTTGCCAACAATATGAATAATGTAGGTTTTGGCAGAAGAAAAGCTGCAGTGGGATGGAAGCAGTGCTGCATGCAACAAATACAGAGCAGAAAAGTAAACAATGACTTCTTATATCACTGTTCAGTAGTCAAGACTGAATAGGGCCAAAGCAGGTCACACAACCAAAGAGGGAACTAGAACTGAAGATGGAAGAGTAAGTCAGGATTAAAGGACAGATCAGAATGCAGATTAGAGGAGTCAGCTAGGACTGCAAGATACAGAAACACATCACAGCTCAGGAAGGCCTCGTTGCTTAAGAAACATTTAACTGGAACAGAAAGCTCTCTTAGAGTGTTCACCATCCAATAGCCAGTGTGGGTGGGCAGTGGCTGGCTGGGCAGCAGTTAAGGGCCTGTGGATTCAACACTGCCTTCACCACACTGGGCAAACACACACTGACCCAAAAGCTCCCAGTTCAATTCCTGGCAATAAATGTCAACCTTGGGCTTCACCATTGCATCTCAGTGTTGTGTAGTGGTTAGAATGCTAACACCTGGGAGAAGGGATTTCAAATCCTCACCCAGCCAGGAAGCCCACTGGGTGACTTTGGGCCCATCACTGTCTCTCAGTCTAACCTACCTCACAGAGTTGCTGTGAGGATAAAATGGGAAGAGGAGGGGCTCATGTCCACCATCTTGTGCTCCTTGGAGAAAAGGTGGAATAGAAATGCTAAACAAGCAAGCAAGCACATTCAGCACAATGTGGGTGTAAAGGAGTTGCTCCCTAAAAACTGGGCCAGGGGCAGTGCAGAGGTGTGGGTGTGTGCTGGCCAGAACAGAGCTAAGAAAAAAATGTGGTTGCCCCTGTTGAATTGGAATTGAAGGAAGGCATGCATATGCCCTTTACCAAGAAATGGGAAATTAGATTCATTATTCCATGGAGCTGTATGTTTGCCTCTGTAAGCCTTACAGAGAGTGACGACCGTAGTCAACAGAAGATTTATTTTTGTATCCATATATGTTAGTTGTTTCATTTGTATTCTTTGTACCAAATCTTCTTGCTGAACTTCTGTAACCAAGGGGAAAATCCAGTACAAATTGAAGGTGTTTTACAACATGGCGCAGAGACTTAGAATTCATTAGTGTACTGGCTAAATCATACAGCTGCACAAGACATTATTAAAACATCTCCGACTGGAGGGAGAGTGGACACAAGACTTCAAGTTGGGGCGGGGAGGAGCCTAAATTTGCAGTTTTCTTTTGAATCTTTCTGAGGCTCGCAAATATGTATTTCATTTGTACGGCATAGCTGGCCTAGAACAACCACTTATTTCTGTGCATTTTTAATATAGGTTAGCTTTAATGAAACTATGTTGTGCCTTGATATCAGCCTAACATGTCCACAAAGCAGCATGGGCCCTGGCTTCACATCAATATTTCCCTGTCAGAGGTATACTGGAATAAAGGTATAAACTCAGAAGCCAACCCAGCAGCATGTTAATTATCAATGAATTCAAAGGGAATCTACCTTGAAGGAGGAGACTATTGCGCAGCCACAGCTCCCCTTGACGCCAATAGGAATGACACATGTGCATTTATGACACAGTAAGACCTTGGATTAGAACGGCAGGGTCTAGTCATAGACTAGCTAATTCGTGCGGTCGTAAGACAATAATGAGGCCTGAACATTGTGGGAACTTCCACCATCTCCAAAGTTCATAAAGCAATGTGACTTTGGGAAATATTCCAACAAGGTACTCCCCCGCATCAGACTTAAGAAAATGAAACAAATCTTATAGCAGGGAGAGTCTTTCCTGGTGAATCAAATAGCTGTCTTAACTATGATTTCAGTCTTAAACTTTAGAAACAAGCCAACTTCAGTAAGTGGATTCCCCACAGAGGAGTGGACCTCAGCAGGGATGCCAACTTGAGTAAAATAAAATATTGGGGGAGGGGGTCCAGGTAAGCCCTGCCCCACATAATATTGGGCAATGTGCATCAACTTGGGGGGGGGGGCTTGCCCCCTCAAATATTCTATTGGGGGTGGGTAAAAGGACATTGGTCCCTAGGAGTTATGTCACCCTGGTAAAGCAAAGGCACTCTGAACCTTTGCAGTTATTATTCCCTACTATAAGCCCCGGAACTGGAAAAAGTAGCCACAGCCGTGACATAAATTATTCCCTGCCCATATTGCAGATCAAGGCCTGAGAGACTGACTGTGACTTGTCTATGGTCACTTCTTATGTTCAGGGCTTACAGCTCACACATTTAGGCAAGCCAGCTTTCAGAATAGGATGGAAAGATTATGCAGGCAGGCAGAAACACAGAATGGAGGCAAACCCCGTACAGCTGCAGTGCATCCTGCTTGACTACTCTCATTTCAAAAATACTGAGGCAAAGGGTGTCAGCAGTGTACTAGCAAATGCCTATTTGCTTGAGCCCATTTGGTGACAGGTGACAGAACTGAATGGAACCCACAGGGACAGGATGTGAATCAAAGTTGCCCATCGCTGCCCTCAAAGTGCTTCTTTCCAAGAACAAGTGGGAAAACTCCAGCACAATCCCTCAACCGCCCTCCCTTGCACTCAACAGTCTCAAAGCTGCTAATTTGTCTGAAGATTATAAAATTGTACATTTATCATAGTGATTAAGGACAAACATTTTTCTCCTTGAATCAATTTAATAATTGTCTGGATCAATTATCTGGGAGCAGAGCATCATTAAAATGCATTTGTTTTCGTCCACAACCATGAATCTGACTGTGTGTCTTGCTGCAAGGGTTCATATTGCATGGCATCAGATTGTACCTGTCATTAGGCAGCTGCAAATCACCTTGTATCTCCTAATGCAACATGACTGTCAAGCCAATACAATATTCTATAGTCTAATTTTTCAGTCAATTTCTTGTTTTTGCTCTCATAAGTATACCATTGTCTGGAGTCATAAACAGAACCCAGGTGCATTATGTTGGGCCCTGTTTAAAATGTGCAATGCCCACTAAGCAGGGAAGAGACTTACAACACAACTCTGTTTGTGTCAACTCAAAAATAAGTCCCACTGAGTTCACTAGGGCGTAATTCTAGGCAAATGTGTATAGGATTTCAGTCTGGGAAATTTCAGGGGGAAGTTACTTCACAGAAGCTAATCAAATGAAGAGAGGAATTTTGTTTAACTGTTTTGTGGTCAGATACCTCCTTGTTATCCTTTCACCCACAGATTTGCTGAGTATAGCACAGCATCTAAGGCAGGCTTCTCCTGAGCGTGCGAGATGAAGAGGTGTGGCCACTGAAGCCGCACAATAAGGCCTCCTCCCAACGATGCATTCTTCATGCACCTCCCAATCTTCAGCCCGGTCTCTGAGATATAGTAATGAAAGTTTGCTTTGAAAGTTCAGGACACCATTCTACATGTTATGTTCAAGGTAGACACCCTGCACTAATGGCCAAGAAGAGCAAGCAAGACCCATCAAACATTATACTTTACAAGTTGTTTTGTTTATCGTTCTGTTGTGCTAATTATCTTTGCACCAGGGCAAGCTCAAAGCAAGGGGGCTGAGGGCTAAGTAAAAATTACAATAGGAGAGATGTTCTTAGCCAGCTGAAATCTCCCTCATGGTAGTAGAAGCCTCATTCAGAGACCTTGAAACTCTGCAACTCCTACTAAATTGGTACACTTAAAAGTAAAGGTAAAGGTACCCTTGACCATTAGGTCCAGTCGTGACCGACTCTGGGGTTGCGGCGCTCATCTCACTTTGTTGGCCGAGGGAGCCGGCATACAGCTTTCGGGTCATGTGGCCAGCAGGACTAAGCCGCTTCTGGTGAACCAGAGCAGCGCACAGAAACGCCGTTTACCTTCCCGCTGGTGCGGTACCTATTTATCTACTTGCACTTTGACGTGCTTTCGAACTGCTAGGTTGGCAGGAGAAATTGGTACACTTAAGTGCATTTTAAGTAGTCACCAACTCGGCATAGCTTGGTGTTGCCATGATAATATCCAAGCTCTGCAAAAGTGCCACCCTAGGGACCAGCTTCTGGGGCTATGCTTGGATATCACAAACATACGCATCAGCCTTTCAAAATATGCTTGGAAGTCACAAAGTGAAACAGCTATGTTGCATCAGGATGGTTGGCTACAGAACAATTACAGGAAGACTAATCTCATAGAACATCAGAATAAAGCTCCTTCTCTGGTGTAGGCTAGCATTCCTGAACATGTTATATGTGTTTTCAAATGCAGTGTAATGACTATCAAATGAGGTTTTATGCCGACTTCCATCTTAGTTCCAAGATCATCATATCTCTGCTTCCCAGTGACTCTTGCCCAAAGCAGTGTTCCCATACAGATAAGTGATATACTGTCTTCTTCACCTGTGGACTCTTGATGTTATTTCATGGCTTAATAAACAGCAGGAAATTGTTATTCCCTCCGGAGACTAAGAACATCCTCTCCAAAACAAACCTAGGGTTTACCCAACTGAAAAAGTGCATGCTTGTCTCTGTTGTCTATGTCAGGATGCAACTTCCTGAGCTGATGAAGTTGAACATAATAACAGATTTTTCTCCCTCCCATCATGACTGAAATTTATTTGGAAGACAGAAAACAAAACTATTTGAAAAAGAGACAGGTCAGAGGCTTCAGGAAGTTTACATTTGGATCCATATCTCATTCTTAATACCTGCATGTCTAAAAAGGATACCCCCTGCTCAAAACCCAAGTTCTTTGTATGCACTTCCTGTCCCTCCCCTCAGTTGCACATTACCTTATGAACTGCTCCCCCCTTTTTTATTGCCCCCCCAATAGTGATGATGTTCCTTTGGCTTGCATTCTGTTTTTTTAAGATGAATGTCTGTTTTGGAACTCGGTGAAAATATTATGATGCATTAAGATGTGAAAAGACAATGGTTAAATAACAAAAGCTGAAGGTCTGAGCCTAGAAAAGAAATACCACTGGAATTCCATCAGAAGAAAAGATAAATGAACAGAACTACAGTGACATCTGCTGGTCTCTTCGTTGGCAAGACAGGTCCTGGAAACTGACAGCATATGGTGAGAATAGAAGTTAAAAATATAGATATTCTTCACAAAATGTTACTGATGTGCAGCAACTATGATAATGAACTCTAAGCATAGGACAAAAACCCAGTCATATATTTCAGGAAGTTGTAGTATTACTCCTGCAATCTCATGTGTAAAGCAAGGTGAAAAAACAAACCATTACATGATTCAGCTGAATTGCTGGGCATAAATGTTAAATGTGATCAGTAATTTGAGGTGGATTAATTTCCAAATGTCCCTCTTAAGTCTTGTTAAATAAGTGCCTTTTCACCCAAATACCCAGAGCATGCTGCTTGAAAAACAGTAGACACACAAATTTGGATATCTCAGAACAATCTGCCACTTCTTAATGCATCTACAGAAGATGGCAAGAACTATAAAAGTATTCTGACCATGATTGGTCCTTAAGGATACTTAAGGATACTGTTATGCAGATATTTAAAGACTGTCATGATCAGGGATTTGCCACTTAAGCATTAATGGCTTGTGCAAGTTTTTGTTGTTTTAACATAAACTGTCAACCTCTACCTTCCCTGAAAATATTCAGTCTGGGTACTTCTTTAATTTTGCTTTGGACCACAGCCACAATTTGCCTAGAGAATTTTCTAAAATAAACTTTGTACTATATAATCTTTGATTTAGTCCTAAAGGTTAGGGCAACAATTACAGCATAACAATCCTAGGTTAGTCGGTTAAGGACACTGAATCTGCTATCTTTAACACTATTTTCATAGCAGCAAGTTCCATTGTATTCAGCTAATTCATACTCAATGGAATATACCATACTTCTGAGTAGAGATGTATTGCAGTGCACTGTTACTTAGAAGGAAATTCCTTATGCATCTATGGAACCTTGGTGTGTGTTTTTAAAAAATAGAACTGAAATATTAATTTATTTGGAATATTATTTTTACAAATTAAAGAAATTTATATCCAACTTGGAAAAAACTGAACTACCGCAGTACATATGAAAGCTGGATACTACTTAATGAAGATGGTAGTTTTTCTTCACTAATTAATTAATTTAGAAATGTGTCACATAAACACACTGGCCACAATCCAGCACTCCACAGGGATCCTGCATCATGTATGGCGCTTTCCCTGCAATGAGGAGAATGTTGCAACCAAGAGCTCCATTTCAGAACGAGGCGGGATGGGTAAACACTGGGAGGCAAGATTCAAAATAACTTATGGTTATTTTCCTTCTTTAAAAAAAGCATTTAAAAACAAAAAATTGGTCACAGCAAAAACATTTTAGAAAACAAAAACATTCAAACACTGCTCCCTTAAGGGGGGGAAAACCACCCCTAACACAAGTACAGTGGACGCTCGGTTGCAAACATGATCCATGCGGGATGCACGTTCGCAACCCGCAGCGGCGCGTCTGTGCATGCACAGGTTGCAATGTGGCGCTCCTGTGCATGCGCAAAGCGCGGTTTAGCTCTTCTGCACATGCGCGACTGCCAAAACCCAGAAGTAACCCATTCCTGTACTTCCGGGTTTCGGCAGTCTGTAACCCGAAAAAACGCAACCTGAAGCGGCTATAACCCAAGGTATGACTGTAATAGGGCTGCTAAAATGTTAAAATGAGCCTGACTATTTCTTTAGATTGCGGGAGCGATTTTTCAATATCTAGCATGTAAGAGGACATAATAAAACAAGGTTGGCCTTGCACTCATATCTATGCCGACTCAGAAACCAAACTCATTTAGTTCAATGGGGCTCACACCCAGGAAAGTCTGTATAGGACTGTTGCTTAACTATTCTTTTTCTCCTATTTTTCCCCCCTCCCATATCCTTTGCAAGATGGCCAGACAAGTGATGTGCAAACTATTGGTGCTAAATACAGAGGTACATGTTAATATCTTAACAGCATCACTCTGGTGTGGTTTGTTTTGTGCAGAAATTACTGGAGATACAGTGATACCTCGGGTTAAGTACTTAATTCATTCTGGAGGTCCATTCTTAACCTGAAACTGTTCTTAACCTGAAGCACCACTTTAGCTAATGGGGCCTCCTGCTGCCGCCACGCTGCCGTTGTGTGATTTCTGTTCTCATCCTGAAGCAAAGTTCTTAACCCGAGGTACTATTTCTGGGTTAGCGGAGTCTGTAACCTGAAGCATATGTAACCCGGGATACCACTGTAAGAAGTTCAAGCCAAGGACCGTGTACCATAAGTTCCTGAAGAGACCACATTTGAGACTTGTATACATTTGAGACAGCCATTGCACATGTGCAGATGACAGCTTCGGTGAATTGGTGTTCAGTGCAGGAAACAAATCAGGCAATGTGTATCAGGTGAGGACATCTCCACCCCTCTCTGGGGGTGTGCTCAACATAAGAAAGCAAAAGAAAGTGTATCAGATAGGAATGGGAAGAATTGCTTTCATTCTCATTTTAATATGTACCAATTTTTTACCAATATGCAAACCAAACCAAACCACAGGTAGGGATGCCATATATCCAGATTTTTCTGGACATTACCAGGATTTCAAATGGAGAATTGACGCCCGGGGGAAATTCATAAAGGCAGCACTTTGTCCTGGATCTTAGGGAGGTCAATCGAAAAATTGTGGTTTTTTCACATGTACTGCTCTCAAGCCAGGTGTCACCCATCTTGTATTTGTGCCTCTCATTTTTTTTTTTTTGCCCAAGTGCAATACTTTACATTTCTCCCTGTTAAAGTTCATCTTGTTTGTTTTGGCCCAGTTCTCTAATCTATCAAGGTCGTTTTGAAGTGTGATCCTGTCCTCTGGGGTGTTAGCCACCCCTCCCAGTTTGGTGTCATCTGCAAATTTGATCAGGATGCCCTTGAGTCCATCATCCAAGTCGTTGATAAAGATGTTGAATAAGACCAGGTCCAAGACAGAACCCTGTGGCACCCCACTAATCACTTTTTGACGCTTTTGTGAAAAAAGCTGAACAATTTTCGGGGTGTCCTGGTTTTTACTTTTTGAAATATGGCAGCCCTAACCATAGGTCACTATTGAAATTTGCACTGCTCCAAATTTTGGTCTCAGACCAAAAAATGTGTGCAAAAACTTGTGCAAGCAAAAGTGTTTATAATTAGTGAACCTAAAATGCATTCTATTTAGCGGCAAACTGTTTGCAAAAATGCATGTGCTCAGCAAAACTGTGTACAAAAAATTACATATAATAGGAGAAATACACATGAAAATCATGCACACTTTTTAAAAAAATCAAACATATGTGGAAATGGGGGGAAAATGATATTAAGGTGGGGAAAATGAAAATAACAAGAGAAACCAAATTTGACAGATTCATTCATACCTATGAGGAGATGCATCCAAACATAGCCGCCAAATCCTAGGGGTCGAGGATACTGCCCTGAAGGGTAGTTCAGCATTGCAACTTAATCTGTTCCTATTTTGCCCACTAGTTTGTCATGGGCAAGCAATCTCATTGTCAATGTAAAGTGCTAAATAAATTGCTTAATGTGGATTGTTGATATTATTGGAATTTGATATTGCTCACTGACCTATTGGTATGTTTCACACTCTTTAAACTTTTGGTATGTTTTAAATTAACTGTATTCCTTCAAATGCCAATAGTACATGGTAGTGTGTTATTAGTTATGGCTATTGTGCTATTTTCCTTAAACTGACCTCTGTGAGTCACTTGGAACACAATGTATTTTTGCAAAATGTAGTATATAAGTAACCCGACTATGACTAACAGTGGCTACGGTATAAAACCAAGAAAAGGCACTGCTTGATATCTCTGATTCCCTTCCTCCTACTGAAGTCATCTGCGGGCACATCAGATGTCTTTTAGTTTGGACTAAAGCCACTGAATTAAGGTGATGTGCTGTGTACAGAAATACAGACTCTTTTCAGATGAATGCCACTAGCACTTTCACAGGGAACAGAGCTGATTAAAATCCTGTTTAAAATTTGCCTCTCTGGGATTGATTAGTAATCCTGGGGTCCTAGAGGAGCCCCCTGGGAAGGCCTCACAGTGGTCATGGGAAGAATCAGATTTCATTCTCCAGGGGCGGAGAGGAAAGTATGACCTTGAAGAGGGAGATCTGGTGTCAGGTGCCTCGTCGCTGCTACCATGGAAACTTCTGCAGACCTTGCCTTGAAAAGGGGAACATGGCAGTGGCAGACCAGGCCTCTGACTTGCCCATAAACCAGGGAGATTACTCCACCTGGAGTGTTGTGAAAGGGAAGGATGGAAGCATGCAAGACCACTGCTGAGCCCTTACATCTAGTCTTCTGTGTGGTCAAGCATGGTGTTGGATAAGGTGGTTCCTCCACCCCACCTGTTGTCACTACCTACCTAAAGCAACAATGTATGAGCGACATCCAGCACCACGTGAGTGGGCTTATTCTCATGCAATGAGACTTTCCCTTCCTCTCCTCTCCCTTGCAACCCCAACATCTGTTCCAGGGCTGCAAGGCAGGACCTGTTCCACCAATAGTACCTATTCTGCTGGATTTTATCCAATGTCTGCCCCATTTATATTTCCTGTATTGGTTAGGGTGTTGTTCTCTCATTTCTGTTGGATATTTAAAGGCGGTTGATAAATAATTTATTTAACTATCATATAAATAGCATATTTTGCATATTTGTAATTCAAGTTACTATTTTTTAAATGAAGATTCCATCACCTTCCTCAAATGCCGTTAGTATAAAAAAACCACATAATATTCAAAATACTTGCAATGTGTACCATTGCCACCATAATCTTAATGACAGGAGGCAGGACCCACAATTTAAAAACAAACACACAAAACCTTACATTTCACTTTGAATCAGGCCTGGTGCCAGTATGTAACATTCTGGAGCAAATGCCAGGGCCACAACAGGATTTCTCACCACTGCCAGCAAACCGCCATAGCTGTGCAAAGAGGATCTCTTGGTCCACTTGGCACGTGTGGTGGTCAGCACCTCCTTGTCAATGATGCTACCATTCCCCCTGGGGCAAAGCTGGCATCATTAACAGGACAGCAGTGGCCAGTATGTGTGATGACTGGGCCTGGAGCTGCATCACTGAAACACTGGAGAGACAGCAGGGAGTGTGGGGCTGACTAGCAGCCTTGCCCTGCGGAGCTCCTGGCCTGCATGTGTGTACTGTCTGGTGCCATGCTGTCAAGGATATTGGCCTCACCCCTCCAATCTACACATGCCAGGAGTGGGCCAGTATCAGTAACAGGGTAGAACTGACCACTGAATGCGTGCCTAAGAGGAAGTTTCTAATTCTAGGAAGTTTAAAAGAAAGGCATAAAGACAACTGCCCTCTCCTGTTGTTTGTCCTTTTCATCTGGGATTCAGAGATCCACTGTCGCTATATGCAGAGGTTGCATTTAGCTATTGTGTCCAAAAGCCACCAATTGTACTGTATCATGCCTGCTCCTATGAGCTGGCACAAAAAGGTGGGGTAAGATTGAGATGTCAGTTAACTTCTTCTCCCAGCCCTACATGGAGATGCCATGGATTCAATTTTGGGCCTTCTGTATATAAAGCAGACGTTCTACCACTGAGGTGTGGCCCTATCCCAGCTAGATCAGCCAGATATCTGATTCAGTATAAAACAGATTGCTCTGCTCTTAATTCCTTGGAGGGCAGCGGTGCAATGATTTGTGTGGATTGTCACCCTCTTATGAAGGGGTCCATTTTCTGCCTGCAAAAGTTGTTCTTCAACAGGCAGCTAATGAAGCAGCAAAAATAAAATAAAATATAAAGGTTGTGCTTCAATGGTGTGGAATTCTGGGACCTTTAGATTTGATCTACTAAGGCTTTCTCTCTCTCTCTCTTGGGTATCAGCAAAGGTGTATGACACTCCAGGCTTCTAATTCATGGGCTAGTGGCTGTTCATTCTGCTACCTGCTGAGCTTCCATCATAATGATGAGTTCTAGTCTTCAAGAGTAATATTTTACAGAGCAGCTAGATGCACAGAGGCAAACATACACACACACACACACACAGAGAGAGAGAGAGAGAGAGAGAGAGAGAGAGAGAGAGAGAGAGAGAGAGTAAATAATGGCACCTATCGTACATTCAGATGCCAAATGCCAAAAGAGATAATGATTGAGAAGCATGATGCATTATGAACATGGGCTATGGGGGATGACTGGAGTGTAGAGTTAAACACAACCCTTTTATATAACAGAGGCAAGTGGGAAGAAAGAGGATGTTCCATTCTTTCACTCTACCTTGTATGTTCATTCTTTTCTGGTCCAAGGGTATATATCTATGCAAAGCAAAAAAAAACCTATACAAAATCCTCATGATAGCTACTCTGAAACCTATAGGTTTTCAGCATCTGCGAACAAGTTGCTTTGCTGTGGCAAGTTTCTAAAGTAAGGCAACTACTCCTAAATGGGCAGCCAGCCTAAAATCACACAAGAGCGAATAATCATTGCCTTCGATTTACCACGTTTCAAGGCAGCTTTAAATACCCTTTTCTATTTCTTCATTGAAAAGACTTATATGCTGCCTTTTCTATGACCAAGGCAGTTACTTTTTAAAAAAACAACACGAAAACAGCTAAAAACACGATCACATTAAAACTATGAACAGAAGATAGAAATATCAGTGCAGTGCCATTATACTGCAAACAGAACAATTCACAAGCAACTCTGAAAACCCTCCAGAACAGCACGAGGAGGGAGGGGCTAGGGAATCCTTCTGTCTTGCAAGCAGAAATGCTATAGATTGCTATAGGGTTATGTTGGATTCTTCCCCCTTTGCACAATTTGGTTTTGATCCGATTATGGGAAACAGAAAGAGAGAAAGACAGACAGACAGAGAGACTTTCCCCTATGTCAAAGCCAGTACTGATACCAATACATAAAGGTAAAGGTAAAGGGACCCCTGACCATTAGGTCCAGTCATGGCCGACTCTGGGGTTGCGGCGCTCATCTCGCTTTATTGGCTGAATATTACCTTCCCACCGGAGCAGTACCTATTCATCTACTTGCACTTTGATGTGCTTTCGAACTGCTAGGTTGGCAGGAGCTGGGACCAAGCAACAGGAGCTCATCCCGTCATGGGGATTCGAACCACCGACCTTCTGATCGGCAAGTCCTAGGCTCTGTGGTTTAACCCAGAGCGCCACCCGCGTCCCGGATACCAATACATAGCCAGCCGCAAACTTGAATTAGATTTGTTGTTGTTGTTTAGTTGTTTAGTCGTGTCCGACTCTTCGCGACTCCATGGACCAGAGCACGCCAGGCACTCCTGTCTTCCACTGCCTCCCGCAGTTTGGTCAAACTCATGCTGGTAGCTTCGCGAACACTATCCAACCATCTTGTCCTCTGTCGTCCCCTTCTCCTTGTGCCCTCCATCTTTCCCAACATCAGGGTCTTTTCCAGGGAGTCTTCTCTTCTCATGAGGTGGCCAAAGTATTGGAGCCTCAGCTTCACGATCTGTCCTTCCAGTGAGCACTCAGGGCTGATTTCCTTAAGAATGGATAGGTTTGATCTTCTTGCAGTCCATGGGACTCTCAAGAGTCATATCTATTTATTATTTGCCATATCTATCTATTATTTATTTCATGAAACTGATACACCACTTGATTTAAAGAAAACACTTCAATGTGGTTTATAAAAAGAATAGCATAAAATTATCAGCAAAAACTGTTTAAAACAATCTAATGCAAATGATGCCTGCTATTCTCCTGTTGGGAGCCTTTGGAGTCCCTCCAGCAAGCATGTGGGGGGACACCAGTCAGTGCCTTCCTGCAAGAGGGCTCTTTCCTTTGGATGCTTTAGCTGAGATTCCTGCATTGCAGGGGGTGGACTAGATGACTCTCATGGTACCTTCCAAATCTACAGTTCTTTCCTTCTATTTTTAACTGGAACAGGAGAATTTAAAGGAACACAGGGAGCAGGGGAGATGTTAGAAAAAATAGACTGGCGGTATCCTTCACAGAAACCCAAGAAGGCAGGCTCCAAGTGAAAAGATAGGCCTTTATTAAAATACAGATGTGCATAGGGACAGCCTCAAAAATAAGGAGGCTGCTTTCTTCTAGGGTCCAAAACTGGGGCTGGTTTGTTGGCAGTCCCTTCAGGGCCACTATTTTGACAGGTGGAAGGATAATCTGAAACATTCAGTCTCTGCTGGATCTCTAATCATGGTAGTGGACCAGAATATGGCAGTGGAAACTCAGCTTTTTGCATCTCTGTGTTTTCCCCACAAGAGGACAGGTAAGTTTTCGTGTTCTGATGCTGTCACTACTTTCTACCTTTTGTATTTTTCCAATCTCGCTCATCTCATGCTGTCGCAAGATTGCAATATCTGGTGTTTTGAATGTGAACTTCTCTCTCCTAGTTTTTGTTGTTTTTTAAGCCTCTCTATAGCTAACTTGCACCAGAGCAGGCAGTGCCAGCTTTCACAAATCCCCAGTCAAAAATCCACCTGATATTTCCCCATGCAGCAATTCTCTGCCTCTAGCCTCTTCTCTCTATTACTGAAGTAGTAACTAAATGTATGGTCCAGGCAACATGGAGTGGTTAGCCTGTGGCAGCTAATCATTTGAGCCTTTTATATTTCTGTATTGAACCACTAAGACTTTTTACTTCTTGTTAAGCCATTTTTGTTAATAAATATACTCATTATAACTGCAGCGTGACTATTGCTAATTCCCTAAAGAAAGCACACTTATATTGTAACCGCAAAATTCCCTTATGCAAGTGAAGTAATTGGGCCCAATGCAATAATGTCTGTGATGTACTATCATTTCCAGTAAAAAATCCAAAAGTAGTATTGCTAATTCCCCAAATTAGCGTGTTCCATGAATACATGCATAAGATCAGGATGCATGGGCATATGTGCACTTGCATGCAAGAGGATTTGGTAACACTGAAAAATGTTGCTTCCCGCAAACAATTTTCATCAAGAGCATGGCAGGGGAAGGAAGGGTTTACTCTTCTTCTCAAAACCCTGCAGTCCACTGGTGGTTGGACCCTCTGTAGCAGCTATTTTTTTGTGTGGGCGTGGTGTGGGTGTGTGGTGTGGGTATTAGAACATGTATATTAATTGTATTCACACAATAAACATAATGTATAATTTGGCCCTTAGATTATTTGTCGCTATTAAAGGTAAAGGGACCCCTGACCATTAGGTGCAGTTGCAGACGACTCTGGGGTTGCGGCGCTCATCTCGCTTTACTGGCCAAGGAAGCCAGTGTACAGCTTCCGGGTCATGTGGCCAGCATGGCTAAGCCGCTTCTGGCGAACCAGAGCAGCGCACGGAAACGCCGTTTACCTTCCCACCAGAGCGGTACCTATTTATCTACTTGCACTTTGACATACTTCCGACTGCTAGGTTGGCAGGAGCAGGGACCCAGCAACGGGAGCTCACCCCGTTGTGGGGATTCGAACTGCCGACCTTCTGATCGGCAAGTCCTAGGCTCTGTGGTTTAAGCCACAGCGCCACCCACATTACGTAGTGTCTAAACAAGCATATGACTTTCCTTTCTTGTAAAACTATCTAGAATGTTTGTTTGATTGAGGAGAATTTCATCATTGGTCATTAGTTTGATACCACATGCTTTCTTTCTGCAATCCTATGTACTAATAGTGACTCATGTAGACAAAAATGCACTGTCCATGCACAAGAATGAAGTATCAGCAGACTTGTGGGATCTCTAAAGTTTACAGGGGAGGAAAAAGAAAAAACTCTTGGGGTAGCAAACCTTAAAAAAATCAAACCATAAAACAGCCCAATGAGGACTACGGTTTGGGGAGATGCATTTAAAGGTGAACGCACCAAATTCACACTTTCTAAAACAAGAGGTTTTCCCTTTTCTCTCTCTTGAAACTTCCATCATTCATCTTCAGTGGATGCCCCAGGTCCTAGTATTATGAGCGAAAGAGAAACCCTTTTCCTTTTTACACTTTCCCCACATTGTGCATGTTGTTTAGGGTTCCATACCTTGCCAGCAAAACCTTAAATTTGGCCTGGCAACCCAGGCTACATGCCATGCAGCTGCATTCTATACTAGCTGAAGCTTCCAGATCAAATGCAAGGGCAGCCCCACACAGAGCACATTGAAATAATCAAATCATGACATTTCCAATGCATGAACCTCTTGAGCCAAACTACCCCTGTCCAGGAATGGCTGCATCTATCACACCAACTTGAGAGTGGTAAAAAGCACTCCTAGTCACCAAGGCCACTGAATTACCATGATGGATCAATGAGTATTCCCAGACTCCTGGGACCCAATGATAGATCAAGGAGTACCTGTTCAGAGGAAGTGCAACCCCATCCAAAACTGACCTATAAGAGACCTATCTCCCAAACCATAGAGCCACCCACCCACAGGTCCACCATCTTACTAGGATTCAGCTTCAGTTTACTGGCCCTTATCTAGGTCAACACTGCCTCTTGACATCACCCTTTCCTTTTACTATATATTTCCCTTTGAGGAAGCTAAAATGGTAGTTGTGCATATTTACAGCTGGGTATTACAGTACTATATGCACAAAAATTAAAGAAGTGTCCCTGTATAATGCAGTAACCATTTTGCTTGAGGCACCCCCTCACACACAGCACTAGCATGTATGGAAAACCAGCACTTGATAAATGTTGTTTATTGGGGTCAGAAATGAAGCATGGGCATATCCAACTCTTCAAACAAGCACTGTAATGACTTGCTCCCAGTGTTCTGGGCGACATTGCTCTTTATTTCACGTCAGCTAATCTGCACATACTGTCCTTCCAACATTATCCTAAACTATTCTGCCAGTCTAAACGATCCATTTGCCATGGTTTGCAGCATCAAAATTCTTGAGTCTTCAAAACAAGTTGTTTGCATTAGCAGGAAGAGTTATGGAAGCAAGAGGCTGTGTATTGTATTTCTGTCTCACAAGCAGCTGCCCTGAGAAGCATCTATTTGTAGCAACACAATCCAGATGCCATAGCAGTGCTTCTTTACATGGGCAATTGTGTACATTCCCGTGAGTTTACTCTCACCCCCAGGAGGGGTCACCTCGCAAAGTTTTCTTGTCCTGGACGGGCTCCTCGATGCTAAGAAACTCATAACTAATTACTATGACTTCAATTCTTAACTGGACCAGCTGTGTCAAAGCAAGGAAGCCACAGTTCCCAAGTGTTGTAGGATCTATAATTTATCTTCCCTATAAAAAAGTCAATATTGGACAAAAGAATGACATTTTAAAAAATCATAAAATAAGTAGTGTGGTATTTACCCAACACGGTCTTTTCTTCTCATAGTTTTATATCACATGTTGAGCTCTGTTTATACACCTCTTACGCTTTTTGTGTGCGTGAGAGTCGGATTATTCTCTTCTCACTTTGGAAGACTTCTGGGCTAGAGATGAAACAAGACCACTGAGAAAAGAATGTGCCTACGAGAGAGCCTCTGAAGACACTGAATTTTTAATGCCGTAAAATGGGTTAGGAATCTAATTGTAATTTTTCTTAATTTTAAAATAGTGTTCTTAAGACACCCTGGTTGCTCAGGTTTGGGAGAAGGAATAATGAAAGTGTTTATTTCTTTATGTGCACACTCAGTGGCACTGTTTTTGTTTGCATATGGAAAGCCAAGTCTCGCAGCAACAACAGCGTCAGATGAAATAAGGAGAGCTCTTTTAATATTAGAGCAGCAACAGAAGTGAACTCTTCATCAAAGATTTAGGGACTGGTCCTGCAGCCTTTCTTCACAAGAAGAGTTTTTTGTTCTCTTAGAGTTGTTTTAGGTCTTACAACCCAAATTCAGATGTGATGCTTTTACCCTGGAAAGGGGTAACTCTGCAAGCATTTGGGTTTATTTAATTTATCATTATCAGACCAAGAGACCCACCCATTCTACCTTAATCCAGTATCCCATTTCCTTTGGTGACCAGTCAGATTCCTTTGAGAAGCCCACCAGGAACTGAAACATTGTTATGGAAAGTCCAAATTGGCTTTTGTTTTTTGAGAAAATAATATAAAACAAGACTATTTAAGTATCATAACTGAACTTTGAAAAAGATCCCAGTCAAATAAAGTTTGATAATCTTTCTATGAATTTGTAAAGTAGGAGATGGTTGTAACCCAATGTACAAAGGAGGTAAATAATTATTTTAAAGCCTTAAGCTTTCCTAAGAAGGGAAAGAGAGTTGCATATAGTGTCAGTATATGGTTTTGTTATTATGTGGCACTGGATTTGGCCATACCTGAGCAGAATAAATAATGTCTTTTTCTAGCTCAGTTCCTGTTGCAGACATAGAATAAAATTATTTTTAGCTTCCTCTAAGTCCTCCATGACAGGGGACAAGAATAATTTGTTAACAACGTACATGGGACAATGCTGTGGCAAGGAGAGAATCTAGGTTCATACCAAAACCAGCACCCTAAATCTTAGTGTCAATTCAGTTTAATTGGGTTGTATATTATGCTAGATGTTACTCGGCATCATCCCTTGAACTCTCTTTTTCTCTCAGGGTATTATTTTTGTGCCTAGATTGTGTGGTATTTTAATGGCCTGTTGCATTATTATTTTATTTGTCTTACCTATAAGACAAATGCAAAAGAGTGTTTAGTTTTTTTAAAATAAAAAATGAATAAAACATATGGAGTTTGGAATCATTATCAACACCACAGGACCCCTGTGGAAATTGCTGAGAACTTACTTTCCTAATTTGATAGCTAAAGACCTCCTTTTTCTGACACACATTAAGGTTTTTGATTGATACCTTTTTATGGTTACTGGGTGATCGTCTCTTTGTCAGTTGGTGAAAGCAAATGCAATCCACTAACAACCGTGAATCAATATGGTGGTCAGTATTCACACGTGTATTGCCAAGAGTTTTCTGATATTCGTTGCTACCCTAACCTGCTTTCCTGTTCTTTCCTACGCACTGCAAGTGACCTCTGTAAACATACAAATTCCAGTTCACTTCCCTGCAGATTCAAGAGTGTGAGTCAGTGCCCTAAGGGAATAATGAGGAATTCATTGCTGTTGCTACAAAGAATGAAGTAGGAGAAACAATGCACATTTTCTCCTCAGAATGAGAGGAACAAATAGACAAGAAGAGTACCAGACTTGAAGATCATGGAATTGTAGTGGTAGCTACGGTAATTTGTAGTAGCTAATTTGAAAATGAGAGCAGGGACTGCCTTCTGGCTAGCGTGGAATGGACCAGAATGAGACACCCACATAAAGAATGGAGCGATGTGAGTATGTATGTGTAAAAGTGTGGGGGGGGGGGGAGAGCACTTTGTGAAAAACCATTTCCCTGCATCTGCCATGTCAGACCCTAGAATTGATTGTGACCTGGTTCACAAAGTTGTATGGCTGCATGGAGGTTTTGGCAGCGAAAACTATGGGCAATTATACTGGTTCCAATTCACTACAGAATGCTTGAATACTCAAACTGGGAGGAGGTTGAGAGTGCACATGCCAGCTCTAGCCTCAAGGCCCCTGACTGCAGCATCCTCAACCTTCCCATATGGACCAAGAAGGACTGAAGAGAGCTTTTAAGCATATTCAGTTGAATGTGCTTAGAAGCCCACCTGCAGTTGGAAGGCAAGTGGAACTGGGCAGTCATACCACAAGGTCCCTGGAACATGGAAGATTTAAGTTTAAGAGAATGCTGCCAACATGTTGGACCTCTGACATGAGTTAATTTAGTAAATTATAGTTAATTTATTAAATAATAATAATAATATATAGGCTGCTTTGTCATGAATTCTACTCATATTGATCCAGAGGAGATTCCAAAGCATAGTTAGCAGAGTAAAAACTTAAAACAGGTTGCATAGACCAGAAGAAATTAATATTTCATCCAGCAGAGCTTTACTGTGACTTTAGGCAAATGAGCATAATGGTCACAAATCCAATACGTTAAGAACTAGCACTGTCCATAAGAAATCCAGTTGCAGCAGACTTATCTTAAACTTACAATAACTTATCATAAGACTAAAACCTGAACACTAAGCATACTATATACAGAACACCACACCAGAAGGAAAGAGAGATAGAAAGTGAAACCCAGGCTCCTTCTGGCCTTATCCTTATAGTCAGCATGACCTTGACAGAAAGAGATAACAGGGCCAGTGTAAGCCAGCTGTACTCAACTTCTCTGAAGGAATAACCCAAACATAATGAACCTTCTGCCCGTTTCTAGGCAGAATAGAAACTTAAGTGTCAGCTAGAAACTTCCAGCTTGCACCAGTTTCTTTCACACAGATAAGCTTCCAGAACCCTCTTGAATTAATTAGAATAGGCAAGATCTCTACACATCAGATCAATACTTTCTGTACCAAGAAATGCAAACTGACAGGCTTCCACACAGGGCATTTACTTTTTATGGGGCATCTGCATAATCTCATGATTTAAAAAAAACCATTATTTCACCTTTCAGCTTCCATTTTACCTGAAAGTCAGAAAATTCAACTTCTCCAAGTGTCCAATTTCTCCAGGTGTAGATGCCCTATCATACAGCTGATTCACAGGTGGGGGCAGTTACATCTGTATAGATTGCTCAACTCATTTCCTTTTCTATGGCCTATATTGCCTCTCTAGGAATCAACTTTATAGCTTTAACCCTTCATTTTCCCAACAGCATTGCCTTAATATCCATTTTTCTCCCCCCTTCCTTACACCCCCTCCCACATAATTATAGTGGGAAGACAGTCATGACTGGGAACACCTAGAAAGTGAAGTTTCTGGTGTGGGTGGGTGTTGGTATGTTATGGTCATGGCATCAAAGTGAGGAGAACCAAGAAGGGAAAGCAAAGGAACAAATGGGGAGCATTTATCTTGTCAGTAGAAATAACTGGATTTATTTTGTGATTTTTTTTAATCGTTGCTTATTTTTTTAAAAAAAATCCCCAATAGAGTGCTTTCCCAGGAGTTCTGAAAAGACTTTTTCACATATGTGATCTTATCAATAGTTCCATGCAAGAAAAGACATTAGGTTCATTGTCAAGACAGTTTCCTTCATACGTTAGCTTAGATTTAGAAATGACATAAGCCTTATGAATAATGTAGTGTGTGCATATTGTCATCTTTGGATAATATCATCAAATACACCAAGAATCCCTCTAAATTATTGTTCGCTCAAATACCTCCCTCAGTCATGAGGCTGAATTAAACTGAAAGCACACAGCCAGGATCCAAACAAGGGTAAATTTAACAGCAGTCATAAACTCTGCTGAAATCTGGAATAATTGTATACCCATTATTAAACTGGCCCAGAGTCCCCATTTACAGAAACCGGGGGTCTTTCTGATCATGGAGTTTAGACCAGTCATCTGCTTAATCTGGTCTTAATCAATGTGGGCTTTTTATTGTTACTTTTTAGAATCAAGATAATATTTGATCTGTGGGCAAGAGAAATGTGATATAAATGTAGAGATTTCCCCGTGTGCTCCATGGAAAATATTCTATTATAGAAGGTCTTTTTAAATAAATAAAAATTAGTACTCACAACACAGTGCAAAACAAAAAACCTCACTCTGTGGAATGTATGAAAATTTTTAAAAATGTGTTATGTCTTCCTTTTCTAAAAAAAAACAGGTAATGGAGACAATTTACAATACAAAAACCAGGGACCGTGGAGAAGAGTTGCTGGGGTATATGACGACCCAGTCTGTTATTATTGCAGAACAGTTTCTAATAGGGCATACCTTGGATCCTGTCAAACCTGGGAAATACTCTGACGCTGTGGTTCATAAAGACTTATGACCATTTCATCTCTTGTTTGCCAATGTCTGTGGAAGTGTTTATCTAAATGGCTCAACATTTGCTCAAATCAGCAGCATCCCCACCATCCTCATCACCACCATCATTAAATTGTTTTCTTCACTACTCTTTGCCATGAGGTCTTAGAGCAGGTTATCAGCTTAAAAACTTTGGGGGAAAATCATAAGAAAGCTCAACAACTTCAATCCTAAAAAAAGTCTACAACTTTGGTCGGCCCTCGCGGCCCTTCACTTCATCAAATCTGGCCCTCTTTGAAAAAAGTTTGGACACCACTGGTTACTCCACAAACCTCTGAATGCAGAGGAATTAGCATGTGGGTACCTCCCTAAATTTAATCCCAAAGAGTGTCTGTAAGGAACAAGGCAGTGTTTCAGATATTTGGAGCCTAAATAGTTTATGGCTTTAAATTCTTGAATTGGGTCCAGAAATGTTCTAGTAACCAGTTGATGTTAAATTGGAAGTGTCTCCTTGACTTCAGCTTATGTTACATTATTTTTGCTTGCTGAAGTAAAATATATTGCACAACCACCCCTCCCACAGCAGCAGTGGCAAGACACACACACTGACTAAACAATACAGAAGACCTCTCCCCATATCAACCTGCCTGTACTTTAAGATCAACATAATGGGCTTGTTATGTACTGAGTTGAATAGGATCCAAACTGCAGCAGTCTGATTGGTCCTAGAACAATAGGATCCAAATTGCAGCAGTCTGATTGGTCCTAGAACAATAGGATTCAGAATGCAGCAGTCTGATTGGTCCAAGAACAATGCAGCAGTATGATTGGTTGGCAGGAACCACCCAATCATGCTCCAGATATAAGTGAATCCACAACCTGATTGGCTTACAGTAGAATTCCAGAATTAACCAATCATGTGCAGCCCATTGTGTAAATAATGTATATAAAGCTGATACTTTGAGGGGACTTTCATTCATTCCTCCTCACCACTATGAGCTGAATAAAGAGCATGAAATCACTTTGCGACTCTGAGTATATTTCACTGGCGACGAAGGTGGGATCCCACTGAGCTGACTGCCACACGCAGCACCGCCACCTGCCGCCCCGCTGCCTCGCACCGTGTATCCAGGCTTCAGCTCCGGGACACAAGGAACTCAGAATGGCAACCGACAGCAGCTTCTCGCCGTTCAACCCAGCATCTGGAGACTGGGAAGCGTACGCCTCCCGTTTCACCTTCCTTCTAGAAGCCAAAGGGGTCACCGATGAAGAAGACGCCAAGAAGAGGGCGATATTCTTCAGCGTCTGCGGAGAGGAGACGTTTGAAATCGCCCGGGCTCTCCTTGCACCTGAAGACGTCGCTACTGTTCCATACAAAACAATAATGGAACAGCTGAAGGGGCACTTTTCGCCGCAGCCCTCAGTGGTGGCTCGTCGAAATGCCTTCTACGCAAAGCGGCAAGCCCCTGGGGAAACCATAACTGGGTTTGTGACCTCTCTCCGCCAAGCTGCCCGGTTCTGCAACTTCTCAGAGCTGGAGAACATGCTTCGTGACCGCCTCGTCGGTGGCCTAAAGGATGAGAAGCTGCAACGACGCCTCTACGCCAAGAAGGACCTAACGTTCCAGGTTGCTCTGGAGGAGGCCCTGGCAACGGAAGCTGCCAAGAGGTCGACGCAAGAGGCACGGCCGAGCCTGCCACCCCAACCGAGGGTCCACCATGAAGACCTCACCGATGACTCAGGATCTGACAGGGAGGAGGTGCACCGAGTACAGCAGCGCACTCAAGCAGCCCACATACCACAGCTGCCTCGACGAGAAGGAGGGAACTGCGCAAGCTGTGGGGAAAGTCACGAGAGGAGGACCTGCCGTTTCCGCAACGCAGAGTGCAGGCAGTGCAGAAAATTGGGACACATCGCCCAGGTGTGTCGAGCTCGGCCCACCCGACGCCAGGCATCAGATGACCAATCCAAGAGCCCCAGGTCCCGGGGCCCAACGCACCAAGGCAACTCTACGGAGCTCACGGACTTCCAGCTATACCAGTTGCCCCACCCCAACGTAGAGAAAATTTGTGTAGAGGTACAGATAGAGGGGGCCCCATGCCGCATGGAGCTTGACACGGGTTCAACTCTATCCATAATCTCGGCAAGGACCTTAAGGAAACTGTCCTACTGGGGGTCCCAAACTCAGGCCGGCCCCATTCACCCTCCGGGACTTCCAGAAACGTAAGGTCCCCACAATGGGGGTGGGGACCTTCAGGGTGCAATACCGAGGGCGGATGCGGCAACTGGACTTGCTCGTGGTCAAGGGCCCCTACATTAGCTTACTGGGATTGGCATGGTTTGGACCACTGGGGCTAGCCATCACCGGGGTGAACCACACTACCTTACAAGTGGACGTGGACGCCATCTGCAAGGAATTTCCAGGGGTTTTCGATGGGAAATTGGGACAGTATACGGGCCCCCCCATTGCTCTACAGCTTGACCCCACAGTACGACCGGTCAGGCTCAAGGCCCGCCAGGTCCCGTTCGCCCTGAAACCCCATATAGACGAGGAATTGGACCGGCTCGTGGAGCAAGGAGTGCTGGAGCCGGTGCCTAATGCCCCCTGGGAAACCCCAATCGTCACACCCGTCAAGCCTAATGGTTCGGTCCGCATCTGCGCAGACTACAAATGTACCATAAACAAGGCCCTCACGGCCCATGCATACCCAGTGCCAGTGGTCAGCCATGTCCTTGCCACCCTGGCTGGGTCGAAAATTTTTGGCAAGCTGGACTTGGCCCAAGCATATCAACAGCTGCCAGTAGATGAGGCCACAGCAGAGGCACAGACGATTGTGACGCACAGAGGAGCGTTCAGGGTAAAGCGGCTGCAATTCGGTGTCAGTGTGGCACCAGGCATATTCCAGAATCTAATGGACTCGCTCCTTAAAGGGATTCCTGGCGTCACCCCCTTCTTTGATGATGTGTTGATTGCCGGGCCCACACCAGAGGAGTTTGAGGACCGCCTCCGCACCGTTCTGCACTGTTTCCAGACGGCGGGTCTCAAGGTGAAGCGGGAAAAATGTCTACTAGGAGTGCCTCAGGTGGACTTTCTGGGATTTATGGTGGACGCAGAAGGGGTCCACCCAACTGGGGACAAGGTACGGGCCATCTGTGATGCCCCAGCACCCAAGAGCAAGACTGAACTTCAGGCCTTCTTGGGACTATTGAACTTTTACCATTCCTTCCTTCCCCACAAGGCGGCGGTAGCAGAGCCCCTACACAGACTCCTGGACAAGCGGGCCCCTTGGGTGTGGGGCCAGCGCCAGGAGGCTGCATTCCAGGCAGTCAAGGACTTGCTTGTCTCAAACTCGGTCTTGGCACACTTCGACGAGAGGCTGCCGGTGGTGCTAGCATGCGACGCCTCGCCCTATGGCATTGGCGCTGTCCTGGGACACCAACTCCCGGATGGAAGAGAGGTACCAGTGGCATACTTTTCCCAGACACTCAACGCAACCGAGCGGAACTACTCGCAAATAGACAAGGAGGGTCTGGCAATCGTGAAGGGAGTAAAAAAATTCCATGATTTCTTGTACGGGCGGCCCTTCACCGTGGTGACTGACCACAAGCCGTTGCTTGGCTTGTTTGCCCCCGAAAAGCAGACCCCCCAAGTGCTGTCTCCTCGCGTCCTCAGGTGGTCAATTTTCCTTGCCAGCTACCAGTATGCACTGATTCACCGCCCGGGGAAGGCAATGGGCCATGCGGACGCCCTCAGCAGGCTACCACTACCGGAAACAGGCCCCGACCCAGCACCTGCACAAGAGGTTATGAGCCTGGAGCTGCCATTCAGGCACAAGAAGTTGCACACCATTCCAAGAAAGATAGGGTCATCTCCCGGGTCCTGGACTGGGTGTGGAGGGGATGGCCCAGCAGCAGCCCTGGGCCAGAATTCGCTGGCTACACAACCCGCAAACATGAACTGTCGGCCCACAAGGGGTGCCTGTTATGGGGAAGCAGGGTCGTTGTTCCCCAGCCCCTCCGCAAAAGGGTCCTCACAGCCCTACACGAGACACACCCAGGGGTAGTAAGAATGAAGGCCCTTGCCAGGAGTTATGTGTGGTGGCAAGGGATCGACGGAGAGATAGAGGCCTGGGTCAAACACTGCCAGGCCTGCCAAGAATCCCGCCCAGATCCCCCAAGGGCCCCAGTCTAGTCCTGGGAGTCCGCCCGAGCACCATGGTCACGCCTGCATGTGGACTTCGCTGGCCCCTTTCAGGGGAAAACATTCTTCGTAGTGGTGGACTCCTACACCAAATGGCTGGAAGTCGCACTGGTACCGTCCACTTCCACGTCCGCAGCCATCCGGGTACTACGCAGGCTGTTTGCAACCCACGGGCTCCCTGACACTCTCGTCTCAGACAACGGGACTGCATTTACGTCAGGAGAATTCCAAACCTTCACAGCGCAGAACGCCATCCGCCACATCCCTTCGGCACCATTCCACCCTGCCACCAATGGCCAAGCAGAACGCATGGTGCGGACCACCAAGGACACCCTTCGCCGCATGACGCAAGGGGATTGGGAGTACCGCCTTGCCACATTCCTCCTAGCACAGCACAGCACCCCCAGCTCAACGACTGGCCGGAGCCCTGCTGAACTACTAATGGGTCGGCGCCTTGCAATCAGATTGGACCGCCTTCACCCCGATAGAGCTCAGGATGAGGTAGTGGTGGGGGAAGGCAGGAACCCCCGGACCTTCAAGGCCCAGGACCCAGTGTACGCAAAGAATTTTGGGGCAGGCCCAGCATGGGTGCCCGCCACAGTCACCAGGGTCACCGGCCCCGTGTCGTACGAGGTGCTAACGGGTGGGGGGCAATGCTGGCGCCGCCACTGCGACCAGATACGGCGACGATTCCCAGGAGAAAACCAGGAGGAGGAAAGGTCAGAGGAGTCCCAAGGGAACAGAGGGGCAGTGAGGCCCATAGACCAGGATGGGCCAGCAGGAGAGGCAGAATCAGTAAATACAGAGAGGACCCATGAGGCCGAAAGGACACCGGAACCAGAACCACGACTGAGCAAGCCGGTTGCGCCAGACCAAACAGGCCCATCACAGCCAGCATCCTTGGAACACGAGCCAGAACCTGAACCCCAGACCAGGGAACACCACAGGCCGCAACGCACACGTAGGCCGCCGGCGTACCTCGAGGGCTATGAATGCGACCTCCCGGGCAGGACTGGAACTTAGAGGGGAGGGGTGTTATGTACTGAGTTGAATAGGATCCAAACTGCAGCAGTCTGATTGGTCCTAGAACAATAGGATCCAAATTGCAGCAGTCTGATTGGTCCAAGAACAATGCAGCAGTATGACTGGTTGGCAGGAACCACCCAATCATGCTCCAGATATAAGTGAATCCACAACCTGATTGGCTTACAGTAGAATTCCAGAATTAACCAATCTTGTGCAGCCCATTGTGTAAATAATGTATATAAAGCTGATACTTTGAGGGGACTTTCATTCATTCCTCCTCACCACTATGAGCTGAATAAAGAGCATGAAATCACTTTGCGACTCTGAGTATATTTCAGGGCTCTTCTATTGTTTTACTATTAGGGAGGCTCATTCAGGGACATAATGCAGAATAGACATTAAACAGTTGAGCTGTTCAGGTTTGTATGAGTGGCTGGTGTTTTTTTTTTTAAAAAAAGGTTTCTTTTTAAATTTATTTATTTAAATAATACAGCAAAATAGAACATCAACAGAAAAAAAAATGAAATGAAATTAAGGGGGGACACAGTTCAAAAACATTGAAAACAAATATACTTGTTGTATAGTACTCCCCCCACCCATCCACCCGCAGCTTCCCTCCACTACAATTCAACTTCTTTAAATCACTATCTCCGCATTTATCCTTGCATTCTCCAAATGTATTGGTATTTGTACTTCTTTTATTGTATGAGTGGCTGTTTTAGTTTCCAGTCCACTGTATTTAGTTGCTACCATTTGCTACTGTTTTTATAAATCTCATATATATATATATATATATATATATATATATATATATATATGCTTTCGTAGATTTTCACGGGTACAGGAATGCAGGTTTTGGTGTCTTCGGGTGTCTTCCCGTGTAAGAGTTGGGCTCTGTTCTAGTAACAAGAAGCCGAAAGCACCAGCCTGAAGATGACGAGTGAGACCTCGTCGAAACGTCGCCTAGACACCCCAACTCTTACACGGGAAGACACCCGAAGACACCAAAACCTGCATATATATATATATATATATATATATATATATATATATATATATATATATATATATGCTTTCGTAGATTTTCACGGGTACAGGAATGCAGGTTTTGGTGTCTTCGGGTGTCTTCCCGTGTAAGAGTTGGGGTGTCTAGGCGACGTTTCGACGAGGTCTCACTCGTCATCTTCAGGCTGGTGCTTTCGGCTTCTTGTTACTGGAACAGAGCAGGATCTCAGTGTTTGAGTTCCTATAAATACTGTTGAGGGGGTGTGGTGTATAGCCTCCAACGTTCTGGGCAGAGAGGAAGTTCCCAGGTTAGTGTGCCTTTTCTTGTTGGTTTGGTTTATACACACACACACACACACACACACACACACACACACAGTGGTACCTCAGGTTAAGTACTTAATTTGTTCCAGAGGTCCATTCTTAACCTGAAACTGTTCTTAACCTGAAGCACCACGTTAGCTAATGGGGCCTCCTGCTGCTGCCGTGCCGCCGGAGTACGATTTCTGTCCTCATCCTGAAGCAAAGTTCTTAACCTGAAGCACTATTTCTGGGTTAGCGGAGTCTGTAACCTGAAGCGTATGTACCCTGAATCGTATGTAACCCGAGGTACCACAGTGTGTGTATATACACACACACACACACACACACACACACACACACACACACACACATATATATATAATACATACATACCCCCAACTGATGGTTGTTTATAATTTATTTTATGTTGTACCCCACTCTGGCATCAGTATGGAAGATAGACACATTTACAAATCTTTTGAATAAATAAACTGGTGAATTTCATTAAACATTATATGGGAAATGGGACAGAGCAAGCTATACACAGAGATGCTGTTTTCTGCAGGAGGCTTGTGTCTGCTGTAACTTTTAGATCTATCCATACATCTTCCCTACCTCCTACCCCGCACCACGTCCACGCTAAGGCCTTGCAGTGATTGGATAGGAGTTTCCTTTGTACAAAGTCCACGTGACTAGTAGGCTCACTTGCAAGCACCTGACATCACCTGCCAGTCCCTGGTCCAGCATCAGTTCCACTGAAAGTGCAAGGGAGCCTGGCTTTTCCTTTGTGGAGAGATGTGGGTTGTCAGCCTTTCTTAGGATTCACTTTGCGGTCATCCTCATTTCCGTGCAGAAGTATTCAGAGCTACAAATCACATGCTCAAGCCAAACCTCAGCTAGCGTTGCATGGGGCTTGCATAGGAGCAGTGTGTGACAGATTACAGACTACATATCAATTCATTTGTCAGCCGCTGATCTGAGCTTACACCAGTGGGGAAGGAAGAACAATTTGTGTCTCTCGCAGTTTTTGTGATGCAGAGCTGTTGGTACTAAGAAGCAGGATTAGAACATCACCTCATTTCTCACACAGTGCAGAACACACTAACAGCTGGCGGTCACTAGAGATCTTAGTCAGATTCAAATCACTAACCTAAAAGGTGAAAGCCTCCACATCCCATTACCAAATCCTAATACATCCCATCCCCCGGTCAATTAAGGGTTGATCATTACGAATTCCATGTTGGGTTAATTAATTACTATATCTGAACTCTGCCGTAGGATTTATTAGATCATCAGGGGCCTGCAATTTATTTTATTTAGTGCTGCATGAAACGGTTCTTTCAAAAAAATAAAAATAAATCCCTAACTAAAAATTTTAAGAACGCCGTGTTTTTTTCGTATACACAAACTGCTATGTAGACATTACATATATTATTGAAGCAATCCTTTGGGATTGGCAGGAACAGCAAGGCAGCAAGCTAACAAGCTGGCCCAGAGGATAAAGTACATGTGGACCACCACAGATACAAGCAGCGTGAAAGCCAGAGGGCCTGCAGAAACTATTGCCATGTTAATGAACCTCCACATATAATGTGAAAAGGTTTGTTTATAGAAAGGTGCAGGATGGAAGGTTATTTTCAAATCCTCTTGGAATGAACCAGATTTGCTTTTCAAAATACACAAATATTAGAAAAAGAAGCTCAATGTCCAGGAGGTAAATCAATCCATCATTACCTACCCCAAGCTCCCATATTGCAGCTTGAGTAGAAAAATACTGCAAAGGACATTTGCCCCTAATGAGGGACCAGAAATTCTCCTCATCCACAAAGCTCATTCCTGAAAGTTGTCCTGCATGCCATGACTTACCCCAGTAGCCAACGAAGAAAATAAGATCTACATTTGCTTAGCAGCACATGTGAAGTAGTAAAGAATATAGCTTTTGAGTATGTGTAAACTGTATTTCTCTTACTTCTGAATAGAGAGGGGGGAAATTGATGCAGTTTGCATTTAAAGGCAAATTCTTTATTAAATTTTAAGGCAAATCAAATTCACACTTACCAAAGCATTATGGGAACGGAAAACAATTATCCTTTGACATTTACACTTTTCCGAATTTTGCAATGCACAGAAAATTGTGCATAAAAATGGATATATTTATGAACATAATATACAAACTTATTATTGGGGGGCTGCTTGCAAAAATATGTACATTGATAAAAACTGTGTGCAATGTTTATGAGGTGAAATTCACACTAAAATCCTGATGTGTTTTCATAAGATTTAAACAAAAATCCCAAATTGCTGAAAAAATGCAGAGAACTGAATTTCAGATTGGAAAAATGAGAAACTGGGAGAACAGAAATTGACAGATCTTTCCATCCCTACTGCTGAGTGACCATTGCTTTCAAACCCCCACCCCCTTATCTGGCATTAGGTAGTCCAGTAACAGGACATGGATCCAAGACATGTTTGATCACCACCCAACACTTTCTATTTTACACCCAAATGACAGAAAAAAACCACGCAGAACTACCCCCTAATCAGTGCGTCCAGAGCTACTACATGAACATCAGATATCTGATATCTAGGATGATTATGGAGAATAAAGGAAGCTGCTTTACCCAATCCCACCCTCGGTCCATCTAGTTCAGCATTGTCAACGCTGACTGGCAGTAGCTCTCTCACACTTCTCTCTTTCCCATCCCTAGCTGGGGATGCCAAGAATTGCACCTGAGACCTTGTGCGATCGTGCAGAGCATATGCTCCACCACTGAGCTATGGCCCTTCCAGCACAGAGAAATCCCATACACATCTAAAGTGACTATTGGATGGATGGTGCTGTTTTTGTGCTTTATAGTTTTTCTCGGGTTTTTATTGTACTGTTTTTATTCTTTTTAAACTGTACACTGCCCTCGGAGCTTTTGGAGACGCCTGGTTCATAAATCTGCAAAACAAAGGAAGAACCGGTCCAGATCAAAATGTTTGACTTCTAAATCAGGCTGGATTCCCAGCGCTTTCTCCTTGTGGAAAGAGAGTTCTGGCATAAAGGGGGCCAATGCCTGCTGTTCCTGCAGCCCCAGTTGCCGTGCCAACACGAGCAAATGAGGTGCCTCCTTACACAGGTGCTGGCAAAGATCCAGAAAGCCTTCAAACCTTTCTGAAGGTCTGGCCCTTTAGAGTGTAATATTCCTAACCCCATTAACATACATGGTGATGATTCTGTCAACTTTTGTGAAAATCTGCATTTTCAACGTACCGCCCTCTAACTCTTGCTCTGACTCATACTGCACACGGCTTGAGTATTGCAACCTTACAGTTTAAATATATCCAAATCTGAATGCTACAAAAAACACAACTGTGTAAACTAGCTCACTTTCATTTCTGCCATTTGAAATTTATGCCACGACCTCCAGGGAATTAAGCTGGCTTAAATACAAGTTGTAATAGTTTGAGGATCCCGAAGCTCCATATAAACAGCAAGAAAAATGTTTTCAGTTCTATGGGCCATGGCTAATACTTCCTCTACTGAACATATTTGGACTAAAATGGTTTCCAAGTCTACTCCAAGGGCAAAATTTAGATCTTTTGTTTTAATTTTGGCTCTTTAGGGCTTATCAAAGATGCATATTGATTTTTGTCAGCAGTCCAAGGCACTTTGTGCTATCTTCATCGATGCCAACTTTTGGCAAGGCATCTAAATCTGGAATAAAAAAAATGGGTGTGACAATATAAAAATACAGTCCAAATTTGATTAAAGCAGCAAACGGTTGCAAAGATGATGAGGCCAATTTGCAAAGTGCTTGGAGCAGCAGCAGTGAGAGTGTTTTGCTTTATTAATCTGTGAATATTAACGCAGCTGCCCATAACAGATGACAATGCATTTTTTTTCATTTTCTAAAGGTGAGTTGGGGGGATCCCAGACCTGAAAAATTACAGGAAATGGCAATTTGCCATACCTCTAAAAGGCATACTGAGGGATTAGGGGATATTATTTTAAGAGAAAACCAACACTTGTCCTCCCTGAAAGAAAACGGCAAGGAAGTAAGACTAAAGTCATCAAGTGGCAGCCTAGAACTGCTTGCTACCAATTCCCAGCATTCTTAAAAAACTATCGTTCCCAATATTCTTTGTCAGGAGTCATGTACTTTAAATGGATTGTCGGAACAGTGATACTTTGACACACTTATAACAAGGGATAGGAACAGATGCCTCATCACATGGGATGCAAAACAACCACCAACCCTCCCCAAAACACATTCTTCCAGCATTTCAGGCAGTTACTCACCATAAATGTTTAAGGATAAACATCTCATGGTTCCACAGAGCCAGCTTGAATGACAGACTTATCAGTGTAGTCATTTTATAGATCAGAAACTGAGGCCCTCCGGATGTTTTTGAACTCCTGGCAGCCCCAGCCACAAGTTCCCCACTCCTGTTATAGATGGACAAGGGACAAGGAATATAGCACCTTGGCCAAGGGCATCCAGCATGTTTTTCGGTGGGCAGGGATTTTATCAAAGATATCCCATAATGCAAGTATATCACTCTCTGTGGTATCACATATTAATGTTCCACTATTCTAAGTTGGATAAGTTCATCATAATGCAGAAGGCTGTTCACAGTTATCATCTTAACATTGCTACCCACTGATGGGAGTTTTCTATACTTTGGAAGCTGTCACTGGTGAGCTTTATTCTTGTAGGCAAACCTGGGAGAAAACCATCACCTCCCCTTTCCTCCCAGATGTACTTATGGCTGTGTGAAATACACTCTGGCCATTTCCTTATTTATCAACAGCTGAATTCATCCATAGTGTACTAGCTGAATCTTTGTTCTCCCATCTGCCCTGTTACATGTCTACTTGAATCTTTCCATACAGCACTGAGACGTCTCAGAGTCCCCCAGGATGACATCAGAACTGAAATCTTTCAGCCTTAGTGATGAATTTGAAGTAAATGGGCCAAAGACTGAACACTGGAATCCTATGCATATCTACTTAGAACTAAGCTGCTACATGGGGCTTACTCCCAAGTAATTGTGCATAGGATTTCAGCCTTAGACCAGATAAGTACCTGAAAAGTTCTAGGACATATCTAAACCTCATGTGATTTAGCAGCATCTTGTGAAATAACAAAACTGAGATAGAAATATGGGCAGGAGCCAATTCAAATGAACAACGTGACCCCCTTGACCTCCCAGTGGCTTTTGATACCATTGACCACTGTATCTTTCTGGAGTGGCTCAGGGAGGTGTGCTTCAGTGGTTCTGCTCTTACCTCCAGGGTTATTTCCAGAAAGTAGTTATTCAACACCGTGAAAGCTTTCCTGTGCTATCCTTCAGGGTTCCAACTTGTCCTCCATTGTATTTAACAACTATATGAAGCCACAGGCAGCAGTCATCAGGAGTTTTGGACTGACGTGTCACCAGTATGCAGGTGACACCAAGTCCTAACTCTCAATTCTTTCTGAATAAGGAGATGTGGCTGAGGTGCTAGACAGGTCTTTGGAGGCAGTTATAGACTGGATGTTGACCAAAAAAGTTGAAGTTGAATCCTGAAAAGACAGAGGTAACACATGTTCCAAGTTCTTGAGTCGAAGAAATGTGAATATGGTTTGTTCTAGAAGGAGCAGGTCTGTAGTTTGGGGGCATTCCTCGATCCAACATTGGCGCTTTAGGCTTGGAGTGTCTATTTCTTGCTCTGGCTAGTTCACCAGCTATAGCTCCTTTTGGACAGAGATGACTTGGCCATGGTACTCCACACTCTGGCAACTTTCAGATTGAATTATTGCAATGTGCTCTATCTGGTGCTGCCCTTGAAGACAATACAGAAGCTTCAACTGCTCCAAAATGCAGAAGCCAGATGACTGGGTGGTGTTCCCTTTAAAACTCATATAACAGCAAGGTAGGTTCCCTTGCTATAAGGTAGGCCAACAGAGGATGCCCACATTTGTGCTGAAAGTCCAAAATGACTTTTGTGCCAAATATCTGAAAGACTGCCTCCATCCCGCCTCCATCTCTACAGACCCTCTTGGGTGCTAAGATCAGTGGAGAAGGTCCATCCTCTTGGTAGGTCCATCACCTTCTTAAGTTATAGCAGCCCCTACACTGGGAAATTGCCTCTTCACAGAGGTGCATCTGGCACCTTTACTGCATTGTTTCAGGAGTATGCTGAAGACTCACCACTTTACCTTGTCATTTGACATATCAGTTGTGTGCTTTCAGGACTGTAATTTGTTTCAAATGTTTTTAATATTGAATTTTAAATTGTTGTAACCCACCCTGGATCTTGCTGGTGAAGGGCAGAATAAATTGAATCATCACCATCACCATCCATCACTGTTAAAACTTCAGCTGAGCCATCAGTCCAGGTCCAAATGCAAAGAGGCTAAGCACTTTCTAATAGCTTCCTCTTTTATCTGGCTGCAATAGTGAGGTGCCAGAGAGATGCCCAGGAATAGCAGCAGCTGGCATTGTGTGTTTGGTTCCCCTCAATAAGCTGCCCCTCATCCCACTCTCCCAAGAGCAAATGTCATTTTTGCCTCATGGGCAGAATGGCTCTTGAGTGGAAGGAACTGCCTCAGGCTTAGCACAAGAGAGGTTTTTGTTTTTTCATTTAACAAACTTCCAGCCCCAATTTTTTGTAGCCAACTTCCAATTTAATGTAAGCCACAGCATTTTAAATGCAGCAAAATTCATAGCAATTCATTTTCATGCAGCTTCGCACAACACTTTGCATGGGCAATGAATCACAGCCATTCTGCAAAATTAAAATACTTTGCTAACTCTTAAATCTGCTACTGAGGACATATTTCAAAACAATTTTGGCATTAATAAGCTGGGCAGCCTGTTTTGTCAAATTGTTCTGGCACTGACAATGCAGACTGACTGATATCTTGAATGACCCTGGCACTAGAAAACCAGGCTGGCTGGGATTTCACTTCACCCTGGCACCAACAGTCTGGAAGTGGAACTGTTTTTTTCAGATTAATGAGTACCCTAAAAACTGTATAAAATTGGAAAAGGAAAAAGTGCTTTCAAAAAGGGATAAACTACTTGCTGCCTTCCTACTGGCCAGTTGCCCCTTCATCTTCTCCACACAACTCTTATCTGCTTTCCAGAGGTTCACTCTGGAAGTCTTCTGTTTAATTGTTCTTATTTCAGGAGAGTGTCTTGCTGTAAGATTTATAAAGCAGCTGTCTTTATTGTGCTAATGTGCAACAACAGCATTGGTTAAATGCTAATCTTAGGAAGAAGCTACATAGTTAAACTAAGAGCCACATAGTAGTGAGTTAAAAGCTTCCCACATAATAAAGGCGTACAGGAGCCTTTTCATACGTTATCAGAGTGGTGCGGAGGCAACTTCTGCATGACTGGATCCCAAGCTGCTCTGGCAACATTTGTGGGGAGAGAGGACACGACATATGGATCAAATGAGACTGGAATGGTAGCTTTGTATTAGAGGGCCAAATTACATATGATGCTAATCACATAATTTGCCCTTGACTGAAGGATATTTCTTGCAAAAATAGTTAGACCCTACTGTGGGGTGTATGGGGGCTAGGTCTTTATCCCCCCCACCCCAGTCCCTGTTTAGATTAGAGGCATTGTGTGAAGGTGGTGGGGTGGAAGCTCCCATTTGGTCCATCACAACATTGGCCTTGTTGACTTGCAGTGCAGCCACCACAGCTGCTGTCTTTCACCACCTCAGCCTTAGCATTCAGAATCCATTTTTGTAAAAAAAAGGGGGGAGGGGGAGGCAGCCAGTCAGAGAGAATGGCAGGACACGATATATGACATTGCAATATCTGTATAGTGATGTACATTGTATGCAAGACATTGTGGCCCCCATCACTCACACTCACACCCACACCCATGACCACAGTTCTCAAGAGGCACTGCAAAAATGGTACAAATTCTAGCTTCAAACTCCCCATATACAATATTTGAGAGGTGTTGCGAAAATGCTCATGAATAAAATAGTAGATCTGCACGTGCTTTGTCTCAGATTGCTGGTGAAAATGACAATTTTTGCACTGCAGGTCAGCTTATATCAGAGTCAGAACAAGGCGGTCCAGGGCTGTTAGTACCCATCTCAATATTATTTAAGGCAGATAAGCGGCCTATTCGGGAAAGGGGCAGTCTAGATAAAAGTTGGAATTCACACCATTGCAGGGTACCTAACTTAATACCAAATAAAACATTAAAGCCAGAACAAATCTATTTTGATATTAGTATACAAGAAAACCCTCATGGAGAGTTAAAGCAGTCCTTCTATCATTTGTTTTACTTTTTTAAAAAGGTATAACATTCATATAAAATGTCTTAGTCTTCCTTTTAATGTGGAAGGAAGGATGCCAGCTATGCTGCATTATAACAACCCAAGGGCCACATATCTTTCTATACAAGTTTATGAGGGCCACACTTCCTTCTACACAGCCTTCTGAGGGCCATGTGCCATTGGGGGCTGGAGCCAGAAACAAAAGGGTCAGCAGAATAATGTAAAAATTATCTTTGTACAGAAGGCTAGTTTCTACACACACTTTCACCCTCCTCTCTATTTTCATGCGTTCTATCTTCTAATGTTAAAAGTCATAGATTCTGTCATTGTTGTTACTGTGCATTCTATGAAACAGGAAACATAAATTAAGTAGTTAAAAGAGGAAGAAAAATGATCCAATGCTGATGAAATGGGTTCAAAACCAAATGGTTTTAAAAGGTCAAAATAGCGCTTCCCCATATATTCTTCCATAAAATATTTTTATATTTTGTGTGGGGTTTTTTGCATACAGATCTTTGTGCATAGAAAGATTTACTATTTTTCTAACAAGTTCTAGCCACGCTAGGTGATCTAAGCTCATGTTTACAGTGCATGCATGCAACTATTATGTGTTGAGACAGAAGGGTTTTATAGCCATTGGGAGTTGCCTCCACAGTTACAATTCACAATACTATCTAGTGTTACTCTAGCCGTTTTCTTTTTTTAGGGGGGGAAAGTAAGAACAGCAGCGGGAATCTTGTGCCAAAATAAAGCTTCATATATTTTAGTTCTTTCCTTTGTTTTGCCACATCCTCAGTGTCTGCTCCTCAACACAGGCAATCAGCTGGTTTTTGCCCAGTTTAACAGTTCATGAAACTAGTTGATCAAACAGTTCCATCCTCTTTCACATCCATATTTCCTCCTGCAATGCAAATACAAAAACCATTTGTAGGAGGAAACAGGTTAAAAGAAAAGAAAAAAGTTATCAAATTTAAAAGGCTGGCTTTGCAAGGAAAAGCCCAAATAACTATACCTTTTAGACAGCTGGTGTTTCCACCACCACCCTCCTCAAAAAAATCACATTCCAGACACATTGCAGGTCCAAAGTGATTATATGTTATTGCTAGTGTCAGAGGAAACAGTAGAGGAGAAAGATGGAGCTACAGAAGTAGTTAATTCTAGAGGAAATCATGGAGTCCAAAAACGACATGCTTTTTATGGGGAGTCACAAATTGGAAATGTAATCACTGTGGTTAAGGAGCTGCTACCTATGCTGTCAGTGCAAGCAGATCAATATTAGGAAATCTGCCCATTTGGAAAAATGGACACTGAGTTCACAGAAAAATTTATTAGTCAAAACATCTACTCCAAGAGGCATAAAGCAGATTCCTTTTACTACTCAGTTATCAGAGATCCACAGATCTCAAAGTCAACTCTCCCTAATGAGGTGCAAGCAGGGTGGGGACAATCTTCTCCCCATATCCTTCTAGATTTATTTTTTTGCATGCCTTGATTGCATGAAGTGATGGAGCTCCAACCCTTTCCCGTAACGACAGCTACAAAGTGAGACAACAGCTCAAGCCCTGAAGCCTTTGAGGAACCATGTTGCAATGAAAATATAACAATATGCTCTATCTTTACTGGGAACCGTTGCCAACTGGAGGCATGTGGTCCGTATTGCCTGCATTGAAAACATCTGGAGATCAGTGATAGTGTGGTGTTAATATGCCGAAAACTGGAAGGGGGCTGTTTCCCTCGAGTCAACTTGCCATACAACAAAAATGCATATGAATGGAAACTGGGCAATTTGGAAATCAGAGCTATTATTCTGGGGCAGAATCAATTTTCTCCTTGTACTCTCCCCTTCCCAAATTGTATTTTTCCTTCTTGCTCCCCCCACAAATTATGCTATTCTGGTGCTTTGCAAGTACAAAACAGCAAAATCTCACAAGGTTATAAAAATAATAAAGGTAGTGATTGACAGGCAAACACTACCCACAAATCCTGATGGGAAGCTCACTTACTTCTCACTTACTTCATCATCACATGAAATGGGGGGGCTGGGAGGAAATGCAACTAGAGAATTGGGGAAGATCAAACAATACAAGACAAAGGTGCTGTTAGCTGTGTGAATCCAAACCAACCAAAGCACAGATTGGAAAAAAGTCTATATAGAGATGGAAAAGATGGAATGTTTTTCTCCATCAGCTCACTATCAGAGATGAGCCCATGATGCCCCGGGCCCTAGACAGTGTTAGCAGAGATGTATCAGATCATCAAAGGATGAGATAGAGGCCATAGCTCAGTTGTAAAACACATGTTTGGCATGTAGAAGCTCCTAGGCTCAATCCCTGTCACTGGCCAGTAGGACTGGGAAAGACTCCCTATCTAAAACTCTAGACAGCCACTGCCAGTCGGTGAGCTAGCACTGCTCTATCTTACATGTGCCTTTTTGGTGCTGTCAGCCTCCTTTTGGAATAAGAATATGGGAACCAGCTGTATGTCATCTAGTCTGTATGCCAGCTGTATATCATCTACCTCTCCTCTGAACTGTATCCAAAAACTTTATTGTCAGTTAACTTTTGTTTTTGTTTTGTATTTATGTATTTGTATTTTGTATTTATGCCTAGATTGGTGGGTTGTGTTTTTTGCAATACTGATTTTATTCTGTTTGCTGAATTGTTGGTTTTTGTTATTTTGCATTTACTGACATGTTCTGAACAGTATTTTGTAAATTTGTTTTTCCAGTGTTCTCTGTTTTGATGGTTTGCTGTAAGGTGTTTTGGGCACAACTCATGGAAAAATGGCATATAAGTAAATGCAGTCAATCAGTCAGGTGAGTATATTTTGCATGTTAATGTTCAGCTTTTCTAATACAGTTAACAGTCATGGAATGGTTCTTTGGCTTTATGCAATTCATGTATCAACACTTCATTTTAATGCTGGTGCAGAAGAACTAATATTTTGTGAGGATTTCCTTACCAACTTCTATCACAAACATGGAATATTGGCTACACTATAATGAACGTTAGCAAGAACTGCTATTTAACAAGGATCAGAACACACCTCTTTGAAATGGTCTGGCTAATATTCAACTTCACTTTTTCCCCCAAAGAAGAATATACAAAACACACAGGGAATTTTGTGTTAGTGCCAGTGATTATATTACTTTCAAAAGAGTAATAAAAATCTCACCCTGAAGCTTCAAATTATTATAGAGAACAGCTAGAATTTATTATAGTGAAGAAGTACCACACAGAGAGCATTTGTGGCAGATTTTTGCCAGACTCCTTGCAAAGGCATGAACATTTTCATCTTGTATGTGTTTTTGAATTAGTTACAATTCTCTTTCAACTTTGTGAATTCATTTGTATTAAAATGTGTGTACATGTAAAAGGGTACTTGGTTATCTATATACCCTTAATTATCCCATTGTACATTATGCTTACACCGAAATAAGAAAGTAAGTAAATAACTAAATTTTTTTTTCTCATAGCCACACTTGCACAACTTGTCTTTTTGGCAACAGGTGTTTCACGATCAAGGAATCAAAGCAAAATATTAGACAGGAGGAATTGGTGTGTGTATGAGTAATTAGTTTTGCTTCAGAAATGTAAATGTTGTTGCATTCTCTCTCAGTGTGAACAATTGTATTCATGACCAACTTGGGACCAGGATACCTAGCACATCTCCTTCTGTTATACCGGTCATGCCAGCCTTAAAGATATTCCAAGAAGACCCTGAAGGTTGTTCCACAGCCAGGGATTGTCACTTGTTGACACCATAGAAATGGGCCTTCTTTCACTTCGGTACTTTGTGAGATGGAGACAATACTGTAATAGTATCGAAATGTCTCTTAAAAACTTATTTGTTTGCCATAGTTTTCCTGGACTCCGATCCCAAGACAGGGATGAAGGAGAAATTTGATTCAATTTGCATTTAAAGGTGAACCTACATAACTTGCACTTTCTGAAATAATGCATGAACCAAAGCACAGCTATGCTTCAAAATGTGCATTTCTCCAAATTTTGCAATGCAGTTCTCCAGCTAAGTAAAGTAAACAAAGGGACCACAAGAGTCATCTAGTCCAACCCCCTTCAATGGCGGAATCTTTTGCCCAACATGGGGCTCAAACCCACAACCCTGAGATTGTGGGTCTCATGCTCTACTGAAAACAATTGGTTTGCTAAAATGTGTGCAATTAGGAAAAAGAATCCCTGGCTATATTGTTAACCTTTAATTCTAAAGCAGACCTAAAATGCATGTCAGCAGCTACGAAAGAACGGAGCAATTGTTTAATTACTTTAGCATTTTTATGCACAAGTATTCCCACACGCACATCTGTGTCTGAGCTTGGATGCACATTCCTCCCCCAGGACTAGTTCTATAGCATGTGGGGGGGGGGGTCGCAGTTGATACTTTGCATGGAGAAGGCCTCACATTCAGTGCCTGTCACCTCCAAAAGAAACTGTCAGGTCCAGGAGAGGCCTCTGCCTGAGACCTTGGAGATTCACTGCCAGTCAAAATAGATAGCACTGAAATAGATGAACCAATGGTCTTATTTAGTATAATAAGGCCATTCCTTACACCTCTTGGGTCTCATTTGTGAAGTAAAGAATAAGGCCTCAAAGAGAAGGGTTGATGTATTATTAGAGAGACAATTGAGATGTCAAGCAAGTAGCCCTTCCAAATCTATATCGTCAAAAGAAATGAAGACGCTTAGGTGTTCATTATTTAGATGTGAAGCTGCAAAAGAGATGTCGCCCCTTCAGTAACAAACCTGTGTGACTGTCTTTAAATTGCATCTAAGCCCAATCATCTCACACCCAAAGATCTATTGCACCACCACAGGCTACTTGATTCATTTAACTAACTTGAGAAGCAACACCAAGATGTAAATCAAGATGGTCTTAATGGGTAGCCTCAGCAATGTTAAATCCACATCCACCCCAAATTTCCCCCCATTTCTTTGTCTCCACCACTACACTGAAAATGGAGCAAGACTTTCCAGCACACATATCTATTTTTTGCCTATTCCTGAAGATTAAAATTACCCATTTAATGGAACATTTTGCCGTTAACAATCGTCCCCGCCCCCCTTTTGCTAACCAATTGGACATGCTTGAGTTCACGCCGTCAGGGGTAAGTGTGACCATAAATCAATGAAGTTCTAGAAACCTTGATGCATGGCTACTGAAGGGAAGGCAGGGAAGCTGAGATAACACATGTATTAGTTTTAGTGACCACCGTGTTATCTTTATTGAAGAAAAGTTTTATTCCCCCAAGTTAGATTACTAATGAATGTGTAACAAAAGTTCTTTTTCTGTAAAAGGTGATAATTTTACACAGGGGATTTATCAGTCTTTTTCTCGGAAAGGCTGATACACTGGGAGTTCTTTAAAGGCCCGTTTAAAAAGAGAGAGAGAGAGAGTCTGTACTCCACATGTAGCTTTTATGACCTGTAAAGTAAAGGGACTCCACATGCTCTGAGGTTCAATTGAAATTATTGCTAGGAATGTAGGAATACAACAGTAGGACTGTATTCACCTCAAGAGTTGCATGCTTTGTTGATACAGCATGAGAGGAGACCATACAGATCAGAGCTCTAAGTTGGCTCTTGCTTTGTTCTCCTCTTTGTATTCTGCTTTTGTTTCTCGCTTTTGGCCTCTAGGAGGGTCACTCTGTACTCAACATAATCTGTTGCTGCAAAGCACTTTGTGGTCATTTCTACAAAGGTTTCTATGCGACGGTACAGATATGGCACCTAACAGTGGCACAAGGTTTAAACAATATAATATTCCCAGCCCCCAATTCTTTCGCTCCATAGGGGGAAAAAGAAAGGGGGAAAGCAATGTCTTTGCTAACATTTACAATATTTGGGTCAATATTATGTCCATAAGGGCTTCAGTATCTTTGTATTTTTAGTACAGAAGTCCTTACAGCTATGGGGTGGGGTGCGGCGCTTCACTGTCTCATAGCTTTGCAATAATATTCAGTGGTACCCTCCAGAGGTTTTGGACTAGAACTCAACCAGTATCACCAGTGGGCAAGGATGACAGAACTTGTAGTCCAACTACATCTGGAGGCCTCCATGTTGGCTGCCCCCAGATTAGACTCTTTAACATCACTGGCTCCCTATAAGTCGGTATGGCAGACAGAAACCATGGCAGACTGGGGTGTTATATGGCAGTCTTCCCAATATTGGCATATTCCAAGGAACAAGTACCTATCTACCTTTTGCCAGTATGCTACAGAGTATGTGTTACTGACAAGCCAGGAGTTCATGAAGCTGGCATTTCCCCCCTCTGCCCCATACTTGTATCTCACCCTTCATTCAATGAGCTCAGTATGTATGTATGTATGTATGTATGTATGTATGTATGTATGTATTTAGCACAATACCTCAGTGTGTGTGTGTGTGTGTGTGTGTGTGTGTGTGTGTGCAACCTTGGGTCTTTCCCTGTAGGGCTGGCAATAGTTTCTGTAATGCACTTCTGATCACTATTATTTAGAAGGAAAGGTATGAGCACACAAGTACAGAAATACCTGCACATGTGTCCAGAACAGAAAAGGGTAGTGTAGGGCTGGGGAGGAGCAACTGATGAGAGGGACAAAGCAACGCAGCACAGATACATCTCCTCAAGCTCTGTCCACTGGTGCAGACAGCAAATTAAAATATCCCCAATCTCGGAGCTGTGCTTTATTGTCATGACGGGGTAAGCAGGCAGGTATGGCTAGGCTATCTGAGTGACAATTTGGAGATGGAGGGGAGTACACAGAACAAGAAGCGGAAGCCACAATTTGGTGAAGGCTGCACATTTAGCTGGAAGTTTGAACCTGGATTTCTCACATCAGTAACCCAACATTTTAGTCACTGAACTATACTGGACATTTGATTTGGACCAGTACATTTGACATCTGTTGATGGGTGTACTCAACCAACTTTTTTCTCTCTCTCTCCCACTAATAGCTGATTGTTTCCCCATCACTTCTGTCGAATTCCACGTGGAACTGAGTCATGTGATGAATCCAACATATGTTGAGCTCCAGGGCCAACAAGCGTTCAACAAACCTGACTTCTGGAGGTTGCTATATGTGTGTTGGCTGGGGATCTGGGCATGTGTTAGACCCTTCATTATGACACAGTTTCATATGGATCTCATCATGGGGTGACTGCAAGGGGGGGGGATCACATCAAGGGGATAAGAAAACACTTCCAAAGTCCACGTGCCAACTTTCCCTTTGTGGTTTTGCAGCACCCAAGAGTGTTCTGTGAATATTTTTACATACTGGTCATATATTTGTAGCATGTGAAAGGAATTCTGCTATGGCAAAGCTGAGGGAGGTAGAAGGAAAACAGGAGGGTCTGAGGAAGAATGGGGAAGGATTTTTGCTCTACTGCCCCCTGTTGCTGGTCTCAGCAGAACTTGCTGCAATACCTGCTGTTCCAGAAGGTATTCTTCCATACTACTGTTAACTTCCTCACTGTAAAATTTTCTTTTTTATAAAATTGTAGCTCATTGTATCCTTTCTATTAACTGGTGTACTTCAAACAAATATTTTTTTAAAAAAAAATAAAGCAGGAGTTGGGGATCTCATTTCCTCAAGGACAACCTTGGGGGAGGGCAGAGGGGAAAGGGGGTGGGCAATGGAAGTGACTCTTACTTTTGCATAGTAGGCAACATTTTAACCACAGAAAGTCAGAGGGCACTGGCACAGACACTACTTTCTCCACCCTCAAGCCAGACAAGCAAGAGGCATTATCAAAGCATTATCATAATAATTTATGTTGCACCTTCCAGACTGATAAACTTAATGATAACCTTTCCACCTGACACTATAGTTCTTCATAAACAGAGCATCTCAATTCTCTGTCCTGCCTTCTGCTTGCTATACTTTTGCTCTCCAGCTCCATCAACATTTTTGACAGGATCGCCTTTGTCTTATCTATTATCAAGTTGTCTACTGTCTTAATGTGAATGTCAGTCCCAGTGCTTCCAAGAAAGAAAGAATCTTACTTGAAAGTAATGGTACTGGGGAAGTATACAACCTGTGGCTTTCTGGAGGATTTCTTGCTTTTATAACAGCCACCCATTATCTATTAGGCTTCCAAATTTAGAGACCCCATACCTTTCCTAATTAGCTGGTTTCTGCTACAAAATCTATGATGTCTTATTGCACAGGGTTGCCATATTTAAAAAACTGAAAACCAGATTTTACTGGACATTTTGACAATTTCTACCCAGACACTGCTTCTAACTGCAGTATTCTGGTTATGTCCAGGCAATTCAGGATGTATGGCAACCCGACTGTTGCAGAGGTGAGAGGTAAGATACCTAGGCTTAATTTACCTGCATATTTATTCCATGTTCCCAGTAGTTGCCATGGAACCAAATTTATTTGAACACCACACCTTTCATTATTTGATACCTACATCAAAGTTTCTAAAGCAGCTTTGATAAGTAGCTGTTCCAATTCTTACAAATTCTCTTCATCATTATGTAAAAACCATAGACTCAGCAGATGTAACTGGGCTGCATCATAATCTATCCTTAAATTTGGGACAGTTAATCCTCTTGTCTGTGTTGAGGCCTGCATGGTATTAGCATCAATTCTAGGCCGTTTATCCTGCCACATGAAGCTGTCCAGGATATTTTGCCAACTTTTCAATTCTTTTGAATCCACTGACAAGGGCAAAGCGATAAACAAAAATGCAAATCTTCGTAGGACGGCCATCCTAATTGAATTTATCACGGCCACTTCCTGGTTAAGATTTCCACTAGCAGGCATCCTGCAAGGCACCTGAGGTTGCATTGGAACCCCAAATGTATGGTGTGGATAAAAGAAGCTGAGGTAGTGTGGTGCTGCAATTGAAAAGAAGTTATAAGTAGACAGGGTAAGCATGCTCCTCCAGCACACCACTTATTTGCTTCAAATTGCACCCTCCCAAAAACTACAACAGAGAAGATATGTAGCCTCAATCATCTAACTTAATATTCTATGTTCAGACCCTGTGAGTGACAGTGGGAAAGGCACAGGTCTACAGATCCACTTCAATATAAATAATTAAGCAACCCATTTCTTCCCAAAATCAGTACTGTCGAGATACACTGGTGCTGTCTCTTTGAACTCTATGAAATGGGTGAATTATTTTCAGATCTTGCTTTTATTTTCAGAACTTGACAGCACCATCCTCAGTCACACTGTTCCATTCCACTTGGAACTGTTTTATAATGGTAACAGTTTTATATGTTTTTATAATTCTATATTATATTGTTGTAACCCACTCTGATGGTGAAAGGCAGGTGAGAAATTTTGGAAATAAGGAATGTAATGGTAGGCAGGCCCATTCAAAGCTTGTCTGAGGCCCGGGGTGGGAGACTTGTTCTTGGCATGACAGCATAATTGGGAGCCCTCAACCACCTTAGCCCTCTAAGGTCCAGGGCAAGTGTACCCAGTTCTCCCTCCCCTGTGCATGAGCCTGGTAACACAGCTACAAGCCCCAAGTCATTAGTAGCAGTACCACTATTGCCTCTATTGCATCAGGGGGGACCCCCATCTCCAACTGTTTAACTACTCTGATGTAAACAACAAACAGGAGGAAGATTCCTTTAGCAATACAGGAATACTTAGATATTTCACAAATTAATATGGTACCAGCACAACATGGGGCATCCCTGCTGGTCCCAGGTTCTTCATCCTCGCTATTTGGATTTGCACCAAGGAAAAGGGTGTGTGCGTAGAGAGTAAGTTGGAAGCGTGCACAATGCAAAGTATCATTACTAGTCACAATGTGTCTGTTAAGGCATCAGCTTTGGCTTAACAATTCCCCAGCTTTGCAGAACTTGAGCCAACACCAGAGAGCTTTAAAACTCTGGTTTTAAATTGGCAGGCTTTAAAATCGCTGAATTAATGCATATTGTGTGTGCATATCAAAGCCTAACTTAGACTTTTAGTGTAACACTTAGAATTCTAATGTTAAACCCCAGCAAATTCTTGAAAAGGGAACTGATATTTTCCTGTGCCTCTTAAACTTGTAACTAATGTTTGCTTCTTGACTTACATACTCGATATTACTTGATCGATTACGTCATGTGAGCTTAGCACACTTTAACCACCCTGCTGTACTTACAAGGATGGTTAAAGAATAGTAAAAATTTCTCTCTTCAAATATGTAAAGCAGGGTTGTAATTATGACTGCAGTCAATCCCATGTACACTCACCTGGGAGCAAATTCCGCTGAAATCAATGGGACATAACTCCAAATAAATATGAATAAGATTCTGCTGTACAAATAGACAGCAAATTAATTAAGGTGGAGTACATGGGTATGCTTGTGTATCTATGGTACTGGCGGCAGACCGGCTCATCTCTGTAACACAAAACTAGTTTTTTTCCTCTCTAGCAAATTAGAAAGTTGCTTTGTTTCAAAAACTCAGTCTACAGCACATCTATTAAAGCTGCAACACTGACATGGGAGGGAATCCTATTTAAAAATATTCTGCCTTTTTCTTTTAAAAGGGGGAGAAAAACTTTCTTTATAATCATTGTCTTGGCTCACATCCCTGTTTCATTTAACCTCATCTGCCTGACTTTTACATTCATGGAACAGATTTCCATTGCCTTGGATTCTCATATAATTGGCTGCTATGATATTCTTGGACTGCTTCTTTTCTTTTCTTTTTTGTTTGGGGGAAAAAAACCCATTTGATACCATTAATCATATTGCCATATGTAATAAATTGGCTGCATTGGGTATATTGCTTGAAACTGTCACATGGTTCCAATCAGTATCCTGCCAACTGAAAGTGGCTATTGGAAACTCTGAATCTTCCTTTCAGGCTCTTCCAGTTGGAGTTCCAGAGGGTTTGGTCCTGTTTGTACTGTACATTAATGACCTGCAGGCTGGTTAGCTGCACGTAGGCCAAGACTTACAAGTATGCACATGTTCCTAAGTGCCGCGCTACATAAGCAATGACCTGCTTGCTATCAAAGTCACATCGTTAGACTCAACCTCTCTCAGCACTTGCAAAGCTTAGAGGCTCACACGGCACATCTCTAAATTGCAGCTAAAACACACACACAAGTACAAAACCCAAAAAAGGGCATTTGGTAGAGCCGTGTAAAATGATTCAGGGAACAAGAATACCGCTGGTATTTTTTTTATTTTTTTTGCAGTTGTCAAGACCCTTGTCATGTCACAGCTGGAATACCAGAGTCATCTTAGAAGAACAAAAGAATGATCTGAGTGGATGGCTGGCAGGGCTGGGGAGGCAATAGGCTGCTATTTTGAGCTTTGAACAGTTTGCAAAAGGTTCTTTCCTGTTTTAGGAAGGAAGACAAGCTTTTTTTAAAAAAAAAAAAAGAGTGTCCAATAATTTTTCAAACTAAGGAGAACACCCCTTTTCCCCAGCCCTTGAAAATATTAGTTATTTAAAGCATCTCTTACACCAACCCATTTTTTCAGTCAAGATTCACAGAGCAGCATACATACTATTAATAAAACCCAGGTAGCCTCAGGTTACAATCTAAAAGGCATGACACAAAAGAAAAAATGGATGAGGAGGAAGAAGGAAAACGCTAATTCTTAAAGTTAAACAGGAGTAGTTATAATGGTCAGCAGCTGAATATAAACAATCCAGGAAGAAAAAGAGCCGAATGCAGATGGTCTCTCAGCAGAACCTATAAAATGGCTCCACTTCCCCATCTCTTCTTCTGCTACAGCCTGAGGGAAAATTCTGTTATTTGCACTGCAAAACAATTGAGCTAGGAATGTTAACTCTATAAACCAACAGTCTGGTGCCTGGTCAGGGACTGGCTTGCACAGGACTCTGGGTCAGGAGAGAGAAAGAGAGAACCTCACCCTACCTCCCGGTGAACAGCAGTGACACTACTGGCCGGAGGTCAGGTGAGTGGTATCACCCTACCGCCCCATCTACTACTGGAAGGCATGGATTATACATTTTAAGGATAACATATTCCCTGTCCCTGGTTTAGATCATCAGACTGGTTTCTTCTGTTCAGCTTCTTCATTTCAGTTCCTGCAGTTTGAGTAGCAAAGTATTTCCTTTCCAGAACCGAGAGCAGGGCATAATCTCATGAGTTCAAGCTCAGTGAAGATGGAGCATGTGCAGGGTGGTGGCTCAGAAGATGGGGTGAGTGAATGCCTGATGATTCGCCTTCTATGACCTAATATACTGTGTCACTGCCTTTGGGAGCCAAGAGCCTCTTGCCACATGCCCTTGAATGGAAGGTCAGCATGGAAATGCCCAAACTCTGGCAAAGAAGTCCTCCAGCTGAGAAAAATAATCTGTCCGTGGCTTGGCAAAAGCTTTTCTTCTCTCCTCAATTTTTCTGACTTGACATGTTGCTCTAGTGCACTTCACATCTGATTAAATTAGTCGCATTGCATTATATCCTATCAAATCTGACATGATGCAATGGAATGTGAGCAGTGCATATAAAGATGTACTGGCAGCAGATAGTAGCTACCTGTCCCCAAATGATCGCCTTGCTAGCAGCAGATAAGAGGCAAAGCTGATGCCTGATTTTGATATGTGATTTCTTTCTCTGCTGACATAGAGGGCCTTTGTATCAAACTGATTGCAGTTTTGGATTATAATCACAATGCGCTTCTCCTAAGCTTTCTCAGCAAAACTCAGCATGAATAATAAACATTAAAAGGATGATGACTATATTGATAAGACCACTTCAGCTAACAGAGTGATTGGGAGGGCTATGCACAATCCATCTTTTTCTTCAGACAGCATAGGGCCACTGTACTGTTAGAGCACTATTATACTACTTTAACAGTTAGGGTAGTGCTATGCAGAGCATAATGGAATGATCGCTCCTTCTTCCAACTCGCCCCCTAAATCTATTCTGGGTTCCCCCCCACCCAACTCTCTAGGGCAGATTTGGGGATGACACAGGGTGTGCATGAGGGGAGGAGAGCAGGGCAATACTTTTGCGCTAGTGCAAATCCTTGCAATAGTTCAAATATGTAGTTGAATGCAAAGAATCATGGGAACTGTAGTTTGTTAAGAGTGCTGAGAGTTGTTAGGAGACCCCTATTCTCTTCCTGTTGCGAAAATTTACAGAGTGGTTTAATGATCAATCCGTCTTTCCAGGGAACTTTGGGAAATGTCCTACATTTGCAAAATGGCTCTGAGGTCTACTGCCCTTTTTCTCTATTGCCCCCCTGGTGCTGTAGCAGGTAACAGACAAATATATTTGTGGTGCTTCATTTCCACAGCATCTTGCAAAGCTCTGAAATTATATATTGTTTTATTCAGTGGTTGAATCATAATCACAAACGCATCTATGGTGTGTCTCCTTTCAAGAGTGCCTGAAATGAGTTCTCAAACTCACCATGCTGGAAAATGACAATTAATCCCTCCATTTGCAATCCCATCGTTGCCTTCAATTTGCACCAAAAACATTCCACAAGCTTCGGAATGAGCCCTGTTATAGCAAGGATCCAGTTTCCTCACACCATTGTGTCTACTCAAGCAATTGCAACAGAAAAATAGTGGAGCCTTTCCCTTCATTTTCCCCAATGTAGGGCAATATTAACTTGGTTTCCAGAAGACTGAATGGCAATTAAACCCATGAATTTGCCCAGCTCTCCTGCCAATGAACTGTCGCATTCTCAGTTGCACTTCTGACTGATGCAGCTCATGAGACACAGCCTATGAGTCAGGAAGCAAAACTGGCTGTGATCTCCCTCCTCTATTCTGAATTTGATGTGAGGGCTGGTGAGGCCTCCTGTGTATATTGGGGCAGTTCAATGGTTTGCAGTAAATACAACTCGCCATGAAGCTAACTTGTGCTTCTAATTAGATCATAGAGCAGTAAGCTCTTCCCTCTTTTCCCCGAGTATCAATGGTGCCAGGAAAGTTCAAAAAGGCAGAGGGCATCACCTCTTTTATCTACATTATCCAAGGAGGATGTTTTCAAAAGTGCCTATGGGAGGTGAATATAGGTGGGAATAATAGCTCAGAAAAGAATAGTTCAGATTCTTCTGTTTGGTCTGTGTTTAAAAAAAAATTAAAAAAAATCCCTTGTTCTAGCAGAAATTCATAGATGGCTGATTCATCTAGACTGTGGCCTTTATGTTCAGCACCCGTCTCCAGGAGCAGGGGTGGGGGTAGAAACCCCACACACACAAGCTTTGGAAGTGCACAAGCAACTTTAAAATGTGGCAGGCACCATGTAGCTAAAGTTAAGTGCTTTTAACTTTAATTGATTTCACTTGTAATGCTAAAACACATGCTTATCATTGCAATTCTATGCAAGCCCCATTTAGTTCAGAAGGACCTTCTTACAAGAAAGGGTGCATTGCAGCCCGAATCTGTCACATTGATATCAAGAGTACTTAACATGCTTGATTTGGGCAGGAACATGTCAGATGCCCTTGCCTTTTGCTTACATTAACATCAATTAATCAAATACTGAAATATATTAGTTTTACTGGGACCACTGAACAATCAACTGGCCACTAGAATCCTTAACTGGTTTGGATTTTCCAACATAGGCAGCTGGGGTTTGTGCATACAGTTTGCCACTGGAAAAACAGGGAGGTAAATCATTTGCCCAGCCCACCATGTGCCTGATCTGAATCTGAACCATTCACATCTGTAGCTGCTACTTGGGGGGAACAAATTAAAGAGATGAATCTCTGTCATAATAAGCTCTAAGACTTAGTTATTATGTTTTAAGTATCTCTCAGCCCAACCTACCTCTCAGGGTTGCAGTGTGGATACAGCAGGGAAGGGTGAGAACGGTGCATGCCACCTTGAGGTCCCTGAAGTAACAGCGGAGTATAAATGTGAAAAGAAGAAGATACTTTCTTCTGAAATTGAAAAAAAAATCACACCATCTTTATTAGGTACATTTCCTCTAAGCAAAACTTCTGAAGGGCTTCTCAACAGAATCAGTGGGTCCATCGATAAGCCTGTAGTTGCTAACCCTGGAGTGGGGTAATGCAATTTTAATCAGTGAAAGCAAATTTTAATCAGGGGGCTAAGAATTAAGCACACATTTGTTAATGTTTCAAAGCTACTTTGAGTCTGTTTTGATAGTGCTTGAGGAAAAAATGAAAGCTACTGCTTTCTACCGTGTATTTATTGAAAATATTTATTTTATGCCTCTCAACCATGATTTCCAAGGCAGATATCACACGCACACACACACACACACACGAAATGGGCTGGATCCAGAATTCCTGTGAGCAGAACTCTGCTCCTGGGACACTCCTGCCAGCTCATGGGTAGAGAGATGATTTTCACTGATCCTTCTTCCGCTATATCTTGTAATAATATTTTTGGGGACCCTCCAAAAGTGTGAGAGCTGTGGTGCCAGGGGAATTGGCTAAAAAATTTAAAAGCCTTTCCTCCTCCTTCCCCAAGTGGGAACCTCCAGTGGATGTTAGCTCCAAAGGAAAGGCCAGTCTGGATCCAACCCAGTATCAACAATAATGAAACATGCACTCTTAAAAAAAAGTTAAAGCTTTAAATGGTGGCAATATCCAGTCTCAATTCAACAGCAAAGCTGCTACCTGCTATTCTGAACTAAATGAAATTTCCAAACAGTTTCTGGAGGCAACACCACATAAGGCATAAGGGCATGGAATTGTATCCAGATCCCATTCTTCCAGGAGTAGCCACTGCTCATATAGGCACCAAAGCTGGTTAAAATCAGTGCTTTTTTCCTGGGGGGATACAGGGGTACGCATACCCCTAAACATTTTGTGAATCTAACTGGTGTTTTTTTGAGAGGAAGAGCGGTTATAATTGCAAAAATGAAATAAGTAAAGGGAAGCTTATCTGAAACATCTGCTTTGTTATGAGGCATTGGCATAATCAGCCAGATCAATGCAAGCAAAAAGAGAGAATCTTCTCTAGCACGGTGAATCTTTAGTTCCGTTGCTAACCCTGATGTCCATTTACTGTATTTATTTTTCCCAATTTGAACTATAAAATTGTGGTTTTCTTGAGTCAAAATATGAGTACCCCTAAATATTTTTTAAGAAAAAAAGCACTGGTTAAAAGAGTTTTGAGCCATGCATGATGGCACCTAAGTACTCATCCACAGAACTAGATCTAAAATCGTCCCTAAGCTTTGACCACGATCCTGTCAGTCCAAAAGCATTCTCAAACTGAGAACCTGATCATAGTAATGGCTGGTAATGTTTTGTTTATTAAATTCTAAATGCTCTCACTGCCTTCAGTATCTCAAAAAAGATACCCATACTGATGTTTTGGCAGCATGTAAATGCATTTACACGTAATTGGTTTAAAGGCTTACGATCACATTTTATTAAAATGGTGGACAGAGGTAATTTGAATGTGAATGCATTCCTTGGTGTTCCTTTCCACTTTATGTTTTCTTGTCTTCTATGAAACCTGGCTTACCATCTATCAACAGTTAAATACTTTTAAGACATTTTGGTTTCAATGGGAGATTTCAATCCCATTGAATTTAATTAGAGAGGGTTAACCGCCCTGAGTGAGGAGGAATCATAAGGGTTTTATTTAATTTTGCTCCTTTGTTTTACCCAAATATATCATAACTTTAAATCAGGGAAAGCAGGGGAGGGGGCGAGACAGAAGGTTCTTGAAAGGGGAAATTATTATTTTTTCTATGAGTAAAACAGAAACAAATAGAGAACATGCCTGCTATAGAATTTCTTTTTTAGTGGATCTTAATATGAAGCTGGGTGTACTTTGTATGAACCCTGTAGCCCTGATGTAACATTTTCAATTAATTTGTTTATTGGTTTAATAGGCTTCTTCTATTACATTTATGAGACTGTATGGGCTTCCTCTGATGGCTAATTAACACCTTTTTACATTTTTGACCAAAGCCTTGGCTTGTCTGCTGGGTAACACAGCAGACTTTGATTTATCAAGCTTTGGAACAGAGTAGTTTTATAGGGAGGGGTTCGGGTGGGCTAAATGTGGCCATTAAATCATATCTTGCTTATTATCTGTCTTTTCAGTCATTAAAAATACATAGTAAATAAGCTGTTGCTATGTCAAATTTTTCATTTTTAACAGAATTGCTTTATTTTGCTTTGATTTTTTAAACGATGCTGCTTTCAATTTATGAGGGTAGGGGGATAATTAAACTTGTTCAACTGGCTAAGTACTTCAATAACTTGTCCTTAACACACTAGTCTGGTTTTGCTTACACTCTGTAGAGCAGTGGGGGGTGGGCATTAAATGCCCAGCTAACAAAGCTATGGTTTGGCCCATCCTGTCTTAAAAAGTGGTTGTCCTAGATATGCATTTTTATTGGAATGACTTCTTACATCGAAAGGACTAGAAACTTAGGGCATATTCCTACACTTGAGATCCCTCGAACGGGCTTTAGGATTTGGCAGAACCTCTGCTAAGCTGGTGGAATACCCCACCACCCCACACAAAAATATGTTGGTGAAACACTCTGCCAGTGGCACTGTTCTGGTGGCAAATATATGCCAGTGAATAGGCTAAACAGGAAACAGTTGTTGGCAGATCTCAGAGGTGCCGAGTTGCAGCCAGCATTGGGGGGCCGCCGATGCACATGTATGACGTTACATGGATCACGCTTCAGGAGGATGCAATCCAGTCAGATGGCCAAGGTATAAGTAACATTATTATTATTATTATTATTATTATTATTATTATTATTATTATTATTATTATTGAATAGGGTGTCCCTATTTTCATTGGAGGAATGAAGGAGGGTATGCAGCAGAGGTGGCAGGTGTGGGCAGAGGATCAAGGCTCCCACTTCACCTAGGCCGCAACCAATATCAGGAAGTGAGGATTTGTGAGGAATTTTCTCTTTGGATTTTTGACCAATGTGTGAATTTGTCTGTGCAACTCTACCAAATTATTCCCTTCACAATGAACAATGGGGGGATCCCTCTGAGGACTTCCTTGTTATATTTGTGCCCACTTTACAGATTGTACCTCAGAGAGTTCCCTTGCTTGTTGCTGCCGTTGCCTGGCTTTATGCCTTCCTTCCCTGAGAAGGGAAGTACAGTGGTACCTCAGGTTACATACACTTCAGGTTACATACGCTTCAGGGTACAGACTCCGCTAACCCAGAAATATTACCTCAGGTTAAGAACTTTGCTTCAGGATGAGAACAGAAATCGTGCTCCAGCGGCGCATCAGCAGCAGGAGGCCCCATTAGCTAAAGTAGTGCTTCAGGTTAAGAACAGTTTCAGGTTAACAGACCTCCGGAACGAATTAAGTACTTAACCCGAGGTACCACTGTAAACTGTTTTGTCTCCTGTGTGATGGAACAAAGTAACCCCTGAACATGGTTCTTCCTGCCGGCTCTAGCAGACAGCACCACAGAGTTCCCTTGGCTGTGCACATTGCCTGGTGGTCTGTGTCTCTTGCTTAGTGGGGCATGGGAAGATGACAGACAAGCTCCCTCCATGCATGCCGGGAGTGGGGTGCCAGCGTCAGCGCAGTCCCCTTAGCCTCTTAGCAGAATTTCCAGGGAACATAAGAGTGCCTATGCCATTTTGATACAACATAAAAACATTTTCTGGTTGTGTGTTTTTACCTCACCTCCTGGGCTGAGCATGCACAGTGTACAGCAGCTACTCTACCAGCAGAAAGGCAGAAAATCTGTCTTTCACACACAATGCAATGAAGGCCTCAGTCCTGTTTGGGTAAATTTCTGTGAGACACAGGCCAGTGCTGGGTGGGGCCAGAGGCAAGAGTGGTGGAAGAATTAGCCAGTGCCAGATTTACGTATAAGCTAAACAAGCTATAGTTTAGGTCTCCACTCTCTTGGGGGCCCCAAAAAAATTTAAAGGGGAAAAAACCTGGATGTACCTTTCCAAAATATAAGGTAAAAAACAAATAAAATAACACCTACACACAGTAACAGTGTTTGGTGTTGTGTAGGCTCTTATGATGTAAGTAATGGGCCTGATAGCCTGCATCCTAAAATATCACTGGTTTGCTCATTTCTATATATATAGGGTGCCTACATTCTGCATGTGCAAATGCCTTTAGATACCTATTAGGTCCATAAATGACCACATAGCATATATTCAACTCAAAAAACAGCAACAATTTGTTGTTGACAAAGGACAGCTGGACATATAAACAGCCCCATTGCAGGGGTGAAGGTCAGGATGACCAATAGAGAGCCAGGCTAAGAACCTCTGAAGCCATATTATAGGGCCATCTAAAAGCTAAAAGCACAAAGCCATTTTAGAAAGCTAAAGACTATTTCTCTTTCTCATGTTTGTCACTTTGCCACCTTTTGCAGAGGCAGCAAGCATGCAAGCTTGTGGGTGCCGCTAGCTTGCCCCTGCAGGAAGTTTGCTAGTTGAGGTTAAGCCATTTCTGAGAAACGACCCCTGACAAAGGCAAGTAGCAGGATGTTTGCTGACCGCCAGGCTCCAGAGATAACGCTTAGGTGTGAAGTTGCTAAACCACAAGGACATTTCTTGGAAGCGGGGGGTTCAGGGGCACTTCCTGGAACTAGTACAGAGGTTAAGTAGATTATAAGCCAGTAGCGCCACCTAGTGGAATAGGCAACTTGGAACCGAAAGGACACACCAAATTTATTCATTGGTTGAGCTTTAATGAATATGCATCAATGACCATAGGAAATTGTCAATCATTGGCTAAAGGGATGCCAAGGGGCTGAACTGTGCTTTGCAGAAAGATATATAAGTTGACTGCCCCAAAGGGGGGGCGGGCATTCTTCATTTTCCTGAATGCACCCTATTTGCTTTTTGTCGGACAAAAATCCAAATAAAAACTTTTTCTTTAAGAAACTTTGCTGCCTGATTTTTACATTCCTGGTCTGAATACCGATGTCCCTTTCATTTCTGGTGCCAAAAGTGACTCGGATCAGAAGGACTTTAAGTGTCCTCAGAGACCAGGAGGCAGCTCCCTTGCCCTCTGGGCAGAGACAGGGGAGGGTCAACAGACCTCCTGGCTTCCACGTGCACACCGAACCTTTTCTTCGGAGGGGGGCAGAAGGCAACTTGACCCTCTTGCTGTATCCTGGGACAGAGGACAACGGATTTGAAGAGCCGAGGTTGGGAGGACAGGACAGAGAAAAGCCGGCTGGGGTGAGTACATGGCAATAAGCCCTGAGGGGATAGGAAATCCTCCTTTTAATTAAGGAGAAGGGAGATACTGATCACATCTCCAGCATGGATAGTGGCATTAAGTAGAAGGGTTGACTGCTGACAACCACCCACGCTTTGGTATTAAGAAGGAGAGAAAGGAGGGGCACAGGGTGGTTAGCGTATGGTACAACGTCTGGCGAGAGAGGCATTTTGTGCATGTATGTGTGTTACCCCGGGGCATTCCCCTGGGGTCGTAGCAACAAGTACTCCATTTCCCAGTCGGGCGACCGCACCTGGGTGAGAAAAGTTGCGAAATGAATGTGTGAGTGTTTGGTGTGGGGACGCTGTACAGGGCCATATTGAAAATGGGAGGGGGGAGGCTTGAAAGGCTTGAAAGGTCCAGTAATCCCCCTTCAATGTATGTTAAACAACTTCAAGGAAGGACCAAAATCAGCATAGACCAGGGGGGACATCCTGACCAGATTCCCTATATAGACAACTGGCTGAAGGTGGTAGATGACAATCACCCCCCCCCCCGGTTGAAGAAATGCAGGACTGAACATTGCAAAGTCACTCCCTCATGTCAGGTTTTGGAGAGGGAAGATGTCCAGAAGAAGTGCAGTGTTTATGGAGAAGAGTGTACAGAACAGTAAGCAGTTATTACTGCATTAACAGAGGAAAATAAAAGAAAAGAGCATGAAACAGGATGCTACTATAGAATTAATGTAACAGGATCTTGAACAGACAAATGAAGGACTTAATAGATTAAACACAAGTCATTTAGAAGAGAGGTCTCAACTAATTCAAGACCTCCAGAGGTATGGAAGAGAATTTGACAACCTCAGAGAGGTTTTAGCTGAGAAAGACAAAGAAATTTCTGCTATTATTTCAAATACAAATGTGTATTCTGAGCAGATTAATATTCTGAAATGTCAGATCAAGTGCAAAGAGGATGAAATGCAAGACAGGGAAATAGTGTTGTCTAAGGCTGAAAGGGAAGTCCAGTTACTGAAAGATCTACAAACCAAAGGTGTGAACAGTGGAGGCAGAAAGCTTTCAGAACTTTCTGAACAGTTAAGTGCAAAAATCAGAACTGGCTGAGGGAAAAAAAATAAAAATAAAAAAATTTGAAAAACGCTAGTAAAACAAAAGAGAATGAAGAATTTGTTAGGCAAAACAAAGAGACTAGCCAAACAGTTAAAGATCTTCATTCTGCAATTAAGACTTGTGATGTTACTTAAAACAACAAACTCATGGAGTGTGACTCACAAATTAAATTGCTTAAAGAACAAATAAGTAAATCAGCTAAAAATTGCAAGAAACAGAAATAGGATGTAAGGAGGAACAGACCATTTTAAATCCCAGGTCGATGAACATATCTCTGTAAAGGAGAAATTGAACAAGTTACTAAAATTAAAAGAAAAACAAAGAACAAAGTTTTGTGAATGAGCTGAAATCAGTGAAAGATTCACACAACCAACTCACTTTACAAAATGCAAAAAAGGGATGAAGATTTAGCTAATTTATCCAGACAACTTGCTGAACATACTGACCATCTAGAAATTGTCAAAAGGTCACTGCAAAAAAGGCAGAGATTGTGATATCCCTTAAAGACAAGCTTAAAGTTGTGGAGCAACAGGCTTTTGCAGAATCCTGATCCAAGGCTTCAGTATTTTAGCAAAACCTCTAAATGAAGTTACCAGAGGAAGGGAAAGAGACCCCTTTGAGTGGGGACCGGCCCAACAAGAAGCCTTTGAGACTATCAAGCAATTAGATTCCACAGCGAAAGGCTGGCCACCCTGTCTGCGCGCTGTCACTGCCACCGCCACACTAGTGGAAGAAGCAGACAAGTTCATGTTTGGCCAGGAGATGCATGTGAATGTGCCCCATTCGGTTCTCACCCTTATGGAATATAAGGGGTACACAGACTGAAACAGGCTTTGCCCAACCCATTGAGGAGTCTACAGGCGCAGTGGAAGTTTGTGAAGCAGACGTGCCTGATGTTCTAGAGAGACCAAAGGGTCCTAGTCATTTTAAGGGCCAGCGTTGATTCTTGGCTGTTGGCAATACTCCAAGGGAGGAAGCCCTGGGTAGCGTGGCAGCCACTGAAGACAGCATGTCAGGCCACAGTGGCAGCCAGACCAGAAGGGGCTGTGGGACGCCCAGAAAGCCCAGAGGGGGCTAGAGGATGCCCAGAAAAAGTACCAAGCCCAGAGGGGGCTGAGGCTGTTTTGGGAAGCTGTTTCTACGCTTCAATAAGTTGTTTCTCAGGCAGCAGAGCACCCAGAAGTGGGGGTGCAAGGCAGGCAAGCCGTTCCAAGAGCTCTAAGAAAGCCAAAGTCTCCAAGAGTTGTTTGTGTTTTGAGGCGAAGTCCAACAGCAAAAGGCATTGCCCTGCAATTGGCAGCAGGATGCAAGGCTAATGTCCAGAAGTTGAGACGTTACTGGAAGCAGTATGGGGTCCCGAAGAGATTGCCGTGATGCACTGCAAAGCCCATGGGAGAGGCCGGGACATGGTCACTAGGGGCAACCGGAAGGCAGACAACGCAGCTCGTGAAGCAGCTTTGAAACCTCCACCAGCACTCAACGCAGCCCTCATCCCACAACTCACTCCAGACGATGTGGAACCACGCTACACACCGGAGGAGCAACAGTGGGCACGCCAGGAAGGAGCAACACTCCAGGAGGGATGGTTCCGTCTACCAGAAAACCGTGTTTTTGTGCCCCAACATCTGGCTACCGTGATTGTGAAGAATTACCACAAGTCCACTCATCTAGGGGGTCCAGCTGCCAGAGCACACCTTGGGAGACTTTTCTATATCACTAACCTTTCTCAACTAGTTGCTGCTATATCCCAGAGGTGTGTCCTGTGCGCCAAGAACACCCCCAGACAAGGCCACCTCCCCCCACCGGGTGTACAACACGTGGGCTTTACCCCTATGGAAAGCCTGATTGTGGACTTCACTGAATTGCCTCCAGCTAGGGGTATCAAATACCTGCTTGTGTTTGTCTTCACCCTGACGGGCTGGACAGAGGCATACCCCACTAGAACAGAGATACCTTGTGAAGTGTCCAAGAAACTGTTACATGAACTCATACCCCGATTTGGCCTCCCCAGAAGTATTGGCAGTGACAATGGCCCTGCCTTCATTGATAAAGTTGTGCAAGAAGTGTGCAAGGCGCTGCAGATAAACTGGAGGCTACACACAGCCTACAGACCCCAGAGTTCGGGAAAACCTGAGCGTATGAATCGCACCTTGAAGACCCACTTGGCCAAGCTGACCCAGGAGTCAGGACTACACTCCAACCAAGAGACTGAGACTATCACCCTTTGAACTTTTGTATGGCAGGCCACCCCTTTCGTCCGAGACATCCCCGCCAGTTTGGGGCGGGTGGGAGATCACATCACTCAGGAACAAGTGCAATTCCTGTCCCCGTGTGTGTTTGCTTCCCTTTCCAGGTACTACCTCGAGCCTACACCGTGCAGTCTCGCTGAGCCGGTCCACCAGTTCCAGCTGGGTGACAGCGTGGAAGCGCAACCCCCTCATCCCTAAGTGGCGAGGCCCATATACCGTCCTCCTCTCCATCCCAACTGCGGTGAGAGTAGCCGACGTGACTCCCTGGGTGCATCACGCGCGTCTGATCATCACCTTGTGTCTGACGCTACCGGAAACGCGTTGGGCCACGGGCAACGTGATCCTGCGACTGATCATCACAAGGACTTTCACAAGGACTTTCCCCTTTTCTCTATTATGTTCTGTATTGATTTGCTCTATGTCCTACTGCCCTTTTTGCTCTATGTCCTATTGTCCTGACCCCACTGAGCCATACCAACCCTATTGGCCTGCGGACCTCTGCTATGACTGGTTCGTCTTGCCAGTGGTAAGAAATGGCGTGCTCATTGGTTATTGGGAACAGGGGTTTGATGAGGTTGCCGTATTGAAACATCCCACTACCCCACTGTGGCTTCTCTTCCACACCACTGTCCAGCGCACATGGGTACTGCTCCTACGGGAAGTTGCAGAGACAGTCGAAATCTATCGAGTTCTGGACCGCTCTTGCTGTTGTGGGGGGGTAACCAACTGTCAATCGGGAGGTAGACCACTGTACCAACCCCATCTGGTAGACCAGGTCCTAATCTTAATCCAGGTGTTGCATGGGACGGAGCCTATCTTAATGCAAATATTGCAGGGGAGGGAGCCTGAACCAGGTGCACATTGAAATTGCTGAACAAGTGCCAGTAAATCCGGCAGCCCCACCTGTGGTTGTCGTGGTGGCTCGAGCCTCCCAAAAATCCCAGAATACTGCCTGAACTACTGGGCCTGGTAACTCCACATCTAATACCCTTGAATGTGGTAGGGTATTCTTATGGCTGCATAAGGGTTACCACCCCAGGCTTCAGCCTCCATAGGCCCTGGTCAGAGACCACGTAGGTGACCGCTACCCAGTAGGACCAGCCTTTGAACTTTACAGAGTCTATTGCCATCCCTATAGCTCCCGAGGCCTAACAGTGTATCAGTGCCAGGCGGCCACTTTTCCCTGTGTAGAGTGGGAACGTTTTGTGGGTAGACGCTGTTCACGCCGTAGCAGGGCCAGGAGTTAGAGGCCCCATGACCTGGCCTTCGTGGGCCACCATCCCTTTGGCTTGTGGTATTACCCTTTTTGTGGTATTTCTGTGTTGGTGGTACAGTTCTTTGTTCTGGGGCACCGAACATTCCTCGAATCAGGATGTGGATCATACCCTGCCTCCTGATGGTTCTCACCTCTCAAATGGCCACAGGGTGGAAGGAAAACACCTTCCTGAATATGACAACAGCTGTAGCTAAGAGCCTGAACAGGTCTGAGTGTTACAGGCTGATTTGTACCACAAAATTAGTCTAGATGGTGCAGGTCTCCCCAGTGTATGTAGTTGAATTAGTTCTTAACTCCCAGGTTGGTCATGGTTAAAAGAGATTTTGCTTGTGATTTTACTTCTCTTCGTTACCGTATTATTCTTATCATGCTTTTTGCCTTGCCTTATCCAGATTGTACGCCAAATGGTAAGCCGCTCAGTTAATGCAGCAACACGTACCTATATCCTGGCTCTCTATGATGTTGCACCTATAGGTCCATCAAGCGAAAATGGAGAACCGTGACCGGTCAGCATTTTCGTGATGGAAAGGGGGGAATGCAGGGGTGAAGGTCAGGATGACCAATAGAGAGCCAGGCTAAGAACCTCTGAAGCCATATTATAGGGCCATCTAAAAGCTAAAAGCACAAAGCCATTTTAGAAAGCTAAAGACTATTTCTCTTTCTCATGTTTGTCACTTTGCCACCTTTTGCAGAGGCAGCAAGCATGCAAGCTTGTGGGTGCCGCTAGCTTGCCCCTGCAGGAAGTTTGCTAGTTGAGGTTAAGCCATTTCTGAGAAACGACCCCTGACAAAGGCAAGTAGCAGGATGTTTGCTGACCGCCAGGCTCCAGAGATAACGCTTAGGTGTGAAGTTGCTAAACCACAAGGACATTTCTTGGAAGCGGGGGGTTCAGGGGCACTTCCTGGAACTAGTACAGAGGTTAAGTAGATTATAAGCCAGTAGCGCCACCTAGTGGAATAGGCAACTTGGAACCGAAAGGACACACCAAATTTATTCATTGGTTGAGCTTTAATGAATATGCATCAATGACCATAGGAAATTGTCAATCATTGGCTAAAGGGATGCCAAGGGGCTGAACTGTGCTTTGCAGAAAGATATATAAGTTGACTGCCCCAAAGGGGGGGCGGGCATTCTTCATTTTCCTGAATGCACCCTATTTGCTTTTTGTCGGACAAAAATCCAAATAAAAACTTTTTCTTTAAGAAACTTTGCTGCCTGATTTTTACATTCCTGGTCTGAATACCGATGTCCCTTTCACCATTACCTTCAGCAGTTTAGGGCCTCATCAGATCTAAATCCTGTTCTGTAATTAGTGTAGATGTTACTTTTGTGCAGTAGGCTGGTTTCTGTACATGCTTACACGTCCCTTTCTACTCTGCAGCCTGCTGAAAACACTCAAGGAGCTGGTGAGAGGTGTGGCATAGGAGCAGGGTGTAGTTGTGGAGGGTGTGTGGTCTTGGGAGAGTGCTGAGGATCATATCAAGACTTGCCACATTCAGCCTCAGGCCTAGAGGTTCCTCTGAATTTAGAGTATAAGGATGTGGCGCATAGCACTTCTACCAAGTTAAGGCTTGAAGCTGGTTATCTGTTTACCAAACCCTCAGATAAGAAGGTTTTGAACTGGATGGTGTATATGGATATTTTACACTGGTTCTATCTGAGTAGTATTTTTGCTGACCCCTAATTTTAGATGTTTGCACTTAGGTTAAAAGACCACTGATGCTTTTAAAAACAATATTACACTTCAGCGAAATGTTGGCTTATGTTGCACAATAGCTACATGAAAGTATCCAGGCTCGAGCACATTGCTTCATGAAATTCATATGATGCACTGTAAATATTTACAGTATTTTAATGCAATGAGTTTGACCTGGAGAAAAAGCTATAAAATAGTTGAACAAAATCCTCTGGGAAATGCTAGCAGGCAGCGCTGCCAAGTCTCGCCATTTTATCACAGGCCTCATAACATTTGATCCTTTTATTACGTCCCTAGATCTGTTTATCTCAGATTTCATTTGGAGGTGAGAGGAGGGTGCCATTAGCCTTCAGCTTTGTGGAGGAAAGCTTGAAATTAATTGTGTATTTTAACCTAGTAGCCCTTACCGAATCTTTTTATCTCTGTTGACAATTAGATTGAATACTCAAGCAGTATTATTGTTTCTGAGTGTCAACATTATCAGGCAGGTATTTCATTTTGTTTTAAACTAGAAACTTAAAACATACGTGCCTAGGCAGTGGAGTCTCACCTACTTTTTATTTTTCTATTAGCTCCAAGGATTTCTCTGCCTTTCAGGCCTATCCCTCCCAAGTCATTGTTAGGCATACTCAGACTGCACCCCCTGAAATTAATGGTCATGTTCACTGATTTCAATAGTCTGAGTACAATTAATATTGGAGATTACCCATAAAATACAACTAAAAGCATATCTTCACAATTGCAAAACTAAAACAAAATTGGAGCGTATGTGCCTATGCAACTGCTTCAATCATGGAAATTGCACTTTCGCTTGTGCCATATAACGTTTGTTCCATATCTCTTAGGAGTCAAGCTTTCAGTCTGGCAGCACCTATGCTGTGGAATTTTCTGCCTTTTACGTTAAGCTGTACTGTTTTAGACCCCACCTAAAAAGCTTTTCCTCCGCTCCAACAAGCCTATACTGACACATAATTTGGTTATGTATACTTGCTTTCAACATTTGCTGATTTTATTGTGTATTATTAGCTTATTTTTACTGACTTTTCAGGTTGACAAAAAAGTGTGAGAAATCTAAACAAACTAGCTATTATAAGGGTCTCTCCTGCCCCTTCATGCAGAGTAGAAACTACATGTTTGCTATCCACAAACAGCTGAATTGTCGCTGTATTTTTTTCTTTTAAAAAACCACATACTGTATAGAGAGTTATGTTTACATAGGCTAAGGTTTACAGATATTAAGTGTATGTGAAATACACTTTTTATTATTAATAATTGTTTTAAATTGTTTTGTATACACTACTTTAGAGGTGTTGCTTTTAAATTAAGTGGTTTATAATTTTTTTCAATATAAATAAATCAGCAGTCTGAACTACTCTACAGGCCAGCATAAGAAATCGGACAAAACATTTTAATACAGTGAGGGGAACACTTTTTAACAATTTAAAATACTGAACCCATCAAAACACTGGTAAAGAAGAAAGTAAAATAATCTCTCTCGGGGTAGGTGGGAGTTACCACCAAATATAATATGATAACAACAACAGAAACAACAACTAGATAACATATTGATCAGGCCGGCAGTGTTAAAAGTGTTAGATGTATTTTACTTAAATAATTTTTCCTGGTTCTGGTATGGGAAATATGTGTGAAGAAGCAAATTTCCACATGGTTTTATTATTGAAATGGCATTTACAGCACCAAACAAGTGATTTTTCCTTTTAAAAAACCACATACTGTATAGAGAGTTATGTTTACATAGCCGCAGAAACCCTGTGGGACATTCGGTTTCCAAAAGAACGTTCAAAAACCAGAACACTCACTTCCGGTTTTCGATTGTTCAGGAGCCGAAACATACAAGTTCCAGGGCGTTCAAGAATCAAGGTAGGACTATATAGGCTTTCTTTTTAAAAAAAATAATTTTTATTAACCAACCAATCAAATTAAATCACATCACATAAATTCCGAATTACAAAGCCAAATTTTAAATTTTTGTTGGGGGTACCCATATTTCAAGTTCCGAAGGAGATTCCAATCATCTTCTTGCTGCTGCATTAATGTCCACAAATCTGTCCAAATAATGTTCATAATTCTATCCAGTCCTATCTTGCTGTTCCCACATCTCATCTTATTCATATATTTTTCTTTTTTCTTTGTGATCTCTTCTGATAATCTCCTTAAGCAGGTAAACACCAGTTGTAATCCTGTGTGAATTTTTCCGTTCGTCCAATCACCATATCGAGATGGTTTCCATATATCATCACTTCCATAAATAAAAGCACTCTTTCCATCATTAATCTTCACAAATCTGCCGCCTTCTTTAGTCCTCTGAGGAGGCTCGCCTGCAATATGAAAACAGATCCATTCCTCCTCCCAAACATAAATCTATCGACAGAACTTGCCAAAATGGCGACGCTGTTTTTTACTGCGTCATCCCAAAGCTCTTGTACTTTCCACGATCTCCTTAAAACATGCTTTTGGTTAGAAATTATCTCCACACAGTCATAAATCATCCAGCTTAGGTCATTTAAGCGGCATTTCTGACTTGGGGGGGGGGGTTCTTGGTTAATCACATAGAAAAAAGAAAGGAAAGTTCCCCCCTCCCATCCAGTCCCGTTGCCGACATACCGAGCCTTGGTGTGTCTTCTCATGATATATTCCTGTTTATCCGACCCGACTATATAGGCTTTCTATTCCTCTTCGTCCTGTCCTACGAGGTGAATGGTTGGGAGACATAATACAGATCTCTGTGTGTGCAAATGCAGGTTTCCAAATTGGGCCTTCTATGGACTTCCATGAGAAGAGGAAAAGAACAATCACTATTTTCACAGTAGCACTGTATCACACGTGACCAAGTCTAGTGGATAGAAATAGCACCCCAAGGAAAACGCAACATTACCTCACTTTCTCTAGGGGATAAAATGTCTTCTTTGACAAAAGTGTGAAAAGTTGTTCTTTTTTGGACCGAGAGCACTTCATAAAATCAAGTCAGAATTAGGCAGGTGTTCTTGAAATGTGGAGGATTGCAGATCTGCTTGTCTATTTTCATGGGAATGAGAAAACGAGAAGCCAGGAGAAACTGAAATTGACAGACTCGCCCATCCCTACAAGGATTCTCTGGCAACCTCCTACCCTAAAGGTGCCAGCCTCACGCAGCCCTGAGCAGCGGAAAAACGCTGTTGAAACAATTTGCTAATCTCCTCTTTTGCAAAGGGTGGCAAAGTGTGCTTCCCTATTTCATGATAATTGGGTGAGGAAATGTGGGTGGGAGCACAATTTATTTCAGAGTTTGAGGAATTATTTACCAATTAAGGAGAGGAGCTGAGGATATTGTAAGCTACATTACTCTGGTGTGAAAATTCCCTTTATTATATTATTTATACATCTGAAATGGTGGCTTTTATGAACTAAAAGGTTAATCACTTGAATGGGATTGCTTAGCAGCTCTTTACCATCCCACATACACACACAGAGGCAAATTGGTTAATTTTATGTGAAGAAAATAACCTGGCAATTTTTCTAGCACTTATCTGCACAGCACAGTTTAATAATGATCACTGTGTCTGAAATGGAATAAAGAGTCCAGAACCACAGCTCCGCCGTGACTTGGGTCTCCCTTAGGAGGTACAAGCAGTTGACTGATATACTTTTAGGTAACATATTTTTCAAAATCATCACCAATTTTGTAGGCATTGCCCCAAACCAGGAAATGGATCACCTAAAAAGAGGACAACCAATCTGTATGAATTTTGTACGTGCTAATTTATATGTATAGGGAATTACATACAAAAGGGTATATTATCAGGAGAAATTCATACTAAAATGCTGATAAATTTCAAAGAGAAATACAGCAGCTCTCATCACAGGAGGAAGACTATGACCAGGTGACTTGTCTGCTATCTGGGTAATGGACAATTTCAAGCTCCTGCTGCTGTCTCATCTTAGATTCTTTATCTGTAAACTGATCTTGGGCCGATAAATAAAGCAACTGTCCTTCTGTAAAGTAGGACCAGTGGACATTCTTTAATTTTATCTCATAAAAGGGTTTTCTGATTTGATTCTCAGCTAGAATAATAGTAAATGCAGGACAACTGCATCTAGTGTTTGAGAAAGGCTGATGTTTTAGGAAGGAAGAAATGGAATCTGGAGACCGGAATATAACATATATTCTGCTCAAAATATGCCATGGGATCCTTAATGACCACAAGTGGTCAGGACCTCCGTTTTATGTCTCTTAGGAGATAGCTATGGCAGCCTTTATAGATTTAAGTACACTAACTGCGAACAAAAGCTGAAACTTTTAGATTTAATGAAGCTGAGGATCTAACAGCAAATAGCAACTATTGAACTTGTTATGGACAAACCTAGAGTTTGATTAAGTCCACTGAGCATTCCATACACCATATATATATATATATATATATATATATATATATATATATGCTGTAGTTTACATGTCTAGCTTGCTTCAAGATTAAAACAATCACTATATTTTTCCCCTATAAACACAAAAATATTAAAGAATTGTAGAAATGAAAGAGCCCTAATTGGTGGTTGTGATAAAAGGGGAAGTGGCTGTGCTATTATTAATACTTAAAATTATATTGCAAGCACTGTACAGTTGTCATGTGATTTTACTGACATTCCTAGTCTAAAAACTAGAAACATATTTCCCTGGCAGTCGTCAGTTCATCTGTTCTTCCTTCTTTCTCTGGATATCAGGAAAGTGTCTTAATAAAACTGCTTATAGGCAACTTTTCTCCTCCAGTTCACCCAAGCAGAAAAGTTGACCCTAAGCAGTTTTTGTCATTAAAGCTCAACAATTTTGGGGTTCTATTTATGTATCTGGTAGTTGGTTTCAGGCTTTTTCAACAGCTGCTTTTAGCCCACATGGTGGCGTTGAACTGTACTCCCCAGACTTTCTGACCCGAAAGAAGTTCTGGTCCCTGATTCAACAGCTGCTTTTGATCCCCTCTACTATGAATCAGTAAACACCTACATTTCTCTAGCTTTCTCAGGGCGGGGCGGGGCTGAGCCCTGGATCTTTTGTGGCAGACCCTGGATCACCTGCTCCTTTCCCTCCCTTTTGCTAAACTGTAAAAAATACATTTTAAAACTGTGTTTACAGACCAGACTTTGTTCTAGACCAGCTGGATCAAGGGGCAATGCTGGGCAGACTCCAGTCAGATAGCATCTTAATTTACCCAGAGGACCTAAACATGTAAATTAGCAGATGCACATTTGTGCCATGGGCCTGAGCTGACAGATAGTGGGTTTTTACCTAGCAATGCCCTTGTTAAAAATGCAACAAGTTTCTCCTTTTATTCCATGTTCTCTAAGGAATCAGGGATAGGGAACCTCTAGAGCCAGTGTGGTGTAGTGGTTAAGAGCGGTAGTCACGTAATCTGGGGAACCGGGTTCGCGTCTCCGCTCCTCCACATGCAGCTGCTGGGTGACCTTGGGCCAGTCACACTTCTTTGAAGTCTCTCAGCCCCACTCACCTCACAGAGTGTTTGTTGTGGGGCAGGAAGGGAAAGGAGAATGTTAGCCGTTTTGAGACTCCTGAGGGGAGTGAAAGGCGGGATATCAAATCCAAACTCTTCTTCTCTTCTTCTTCTTCTCTAGGTCCTGCTGAACCACAGTTCTCATCATGCCTGTCCATTGGCCGTGCTGGCTGGGGCTGATAGGAGCTGGTGTCCAACAACATATGGAGTGTAATAGATTCCCCATCCCTGCTCTAAAACATCATCATCTTTGTTACAGTGAGAAGTGTGACCAGCATAGGTTCCTGCCTTACATATATTTCAGACTCTGATTTACCTCAACTTGTCTAGGAGGTGAATCATTCTCCTGTAGCCTTGTGACCTGCTTTGACTTCTAAGAAAGGCCGTCTCTGGGTTTTTGGAATTCTCTCTGGAGACAGCCTCTTCCGTTTTCTAGACATTGATTTCTGCCTCTTGTTGAGCTGGGTCTAGGCCATGCAGCCCGGAGGATTCTTATTTTGATTCTCAATTCTGCACTTTGCTCTGTTTGGACTCCCAATGCCATTTTCTCTTCTTTTATTCTTACAAATGATTTTCTATCTTTGCCGATATTCCCTACAATAAACTGTCTTCTGGGTTTTATTTTAAGCTTTTATTGCCCCCACAAATTAGTCCTATTGCTTGGTTCTAAACTTGTGAACCTTGTTCACAAGATTCCATAGAGGAAGGATACCACAGAGCAGAAAGAGTGGTTGGAAAGACTCTAAATGGGTCAAGTCTGCTCCCCCGTGGTTGCTCTCCTTCCTCAGACGCCCTTTGCCCTAGGAAATTCCTATTGGAGTCTCCTTCAGGTAAGGGGGTGGAGCAAAATGGCCACCACTAATAGCGAGAGTGCCATTTTCTTGTGGTGAGGAGCCATCTCTTCCCATTACATTTGCTCGTGAGTTGGCGCTGCAGTAGCAGTCAGTGGGCTTTGCGCCTGATGTCCAGAAAACCTTGCCTCAATATTAATTGACTGGCTAACAGAATTGACAAATACTGTTCTCCTACAAAAAGATTGTGTTAATTTTCAGGTTTGCAAAACCCATTTAAAGTATCATTTGAACATTTTGGGGCCTGATTCTTCACAGGAGAAGATGCAATCCACTTATGACACCATTCTCTCTCATTTGCAATTTGGAATGTGGGTGTGAAAATCCATCAGCCTTGAATTTTAAAAATATTTTGCCATAACACCATTTTTATGCACTTCATCTGTCCATTTGACACATCACATGAACATAGTTATGTCAATACATCCCAAAGCAGAAAATAAAATGATTCACAAACACACACACACATTTTAAAAATCAAAATAGTATGCTTCACTGTATTTAACTTGAGTCCCTATCACATACTAAAGAGGCAAGGCTCTAAATTAAATTTCATTGTTAGCCCCCAGTAGATAAAATTCCCTTCAGTACTCTCTGCAGGTGCAAACTGATATCCATATGGCCCAATGAATGTGTAACACAGATTTCTCTGTTGTCGTCAGATTAACAGCACAGCCTTTGCATGGTTACCCTTTGGTGCTAAATTCTCCTTTCACTCAGGGGGTTAAAACAGCCTTGCGCTATCCAGATGTTCAGTGAAATGAAAGATTAGCAATTCTTGCCGCCACTGCTCTTTCCGCCCCACCCCCCCTTCTCCTTTTCTAAAACTGATATTTTCTTTAGGAGCCTGTTTGGAGTGAGTTGGAGCAATTTCTTCCCTGAGGTATATCAATCAATAGGCTGCTCTGGAAGAGGAGCAAAATGTTGAACAAGTAGACCAGAGCGCTATGAATTTGTTTACAGGGAATGACTTTCCACTGAATGAAGTATGCATCCCAGGGTTTCACTTTACCCTCTAAAACAGTGGCAATCTTTTCTGCTAAACAGACAAGGCGCATACTTTTTCCAGAAGCATTCTTATTAATTTTCCTGCAAAACTGTACCTATTTACTTCAAACTGTGCATTAAGCGAGAGGGGTAGGTATTAGAAATATGTCAATATAAAATTCCCACTTGCCATAAACAATGGCTTCCCAGGGGAGAAATGAGAAAGGTAGCCAAAATGGATGCCACTCAATGAATGCCAATTTAAAATCTACCAGACCTGTCTTTCGTATACATAGGCATGCTCAGGTCCCTGCTGTTCCAAGAACCGTTCAAGCATAGAATAAGTAGCATTCCAATGAGACAAACCTTCTGTCTCAGCTGATGTTTAACAAGCTGTTTTGTTGCTGTGACTGGTTCTCAGGGTTTGGTAAGAAGGCCTCACAAGAAAGACTCAGGTTGTTGCTAATGGGGATGGGTGAGAAATTAGTTCAGTTTGCATCTTAATGAGAACCTTTAAAAAATTCACATTTCCCGAACCAAAATGAAAACCGAAATACAACTCTCCTTTGAAATCCACACTCCTATTGTAGGCTTATGCCTTTTACTTTGCCAGAGAATTGCTTACCCGCGTCCCCAGGGCCGAGAAGAGAATAAAAAAATTCCAGGAAAGTTTCTTCTTTGGAGAAAAGAGTTTTATTGAAATTCTGTGCACAGAGTTAAGGTCTGTACTCAGAGACAGCCTGCTGGATAGTTCCTAAAAATATACTGGCTGTAAAGCAAGACACTTCAACAGACTTTCTTATACCCGCAGACTTGCTTGCTAAACACAATTTTATTGCTTGCTTAAACATTTCTGTCTTTCTGCTAAGTCAAGCACTCCCTCCCACCTCCTTGTACACGTGTCTTCTTTTGCTAGCAAAGCATTTCCTTCGTATCTTCTTCTTATCTTGCATTACTTAAAAGCAGAAGTAGAGCAGGAAACATCTTGCTTGTGGTTTTTCGGTTAACAGCAGTTTCTGGCTGGGCAGGAAGCGACCTTCTGACCTGTAGCTAGCATCAGCAGTTTCAAGTAGCTGGTTTAGGCAGAAAGCGGCCTCATGACCTGTCTGTTGAGAAAGCGGCCTCATGACCTGTCTGTTTTTAGACTTTTGCAAGCTACTGCAATTTTTTTTAGCTGTGTAGCAGAGTGCAGGAATTTACTATGTGTAGACAATATTAATGATTAACCTTCTTAGGTATAGAATACAAAGCACAGAAAATATTGAGAGAAACCTGTCCCATCTCCCTTTACTCCGTCCTCTTCTTTTGAACAATCTATTACTTAGATTCGTTCTGGGGTAGGGGTCTATACTCTCTCATTACAGCAATCACGCGAGGTCCCATCATGCGAGACATCATCTTTCCCATCATATGTTGCAGGCATTGCATTAAGCAGGGTATACAGAAGCAGAAAAGCAATAGAAGCATTATTGGGCCTATTCTTCCCACAAATACGATACCGTTCATGCCAACAGAAATACGAGAGCATCCATATGACAAGGGCGGTACATATCACTCCTACCCACCAAACCCAATATCTCCATGGTTCCTCCCACCAATATTCAGGGGGTGTGCTCATTGTTGAAGAGCCCACTGATATTTGTGCCCGACTACCTGTTGAGCCTCAAGGATGAGAGCCCACCGGTGAGTTGATGCTCCCACTATGTGGGTCAATTTTTCTACTAACCCTGTTGGGTGGATTGAACTCTCGTGCTGCCTCCCTAGTGACCAGAGCATATGGAAGCTGAAATCCTGGGGTGGCAATTCTTACTGGCACTTGTTGAGCAATTTCAATGCACACCTGGCTAAGGCTCCCACCCCTGCAATACTTGCATTAAGATAGGTTCTGTCCCATCTATGACCTGGGTTAAGAGTAGGACCTGGTCTATCAAATGAGGTTGGTACAGTGCTTTACCTTCCAGATAACAGTTGACTACCCTCCCACAACAGCAAGAGCGGTATAGAACTAGATAGATTTCGATCGTCTCTGCAGCTTCCCGTAAGAGCACTGTCCACGCGTGCTGGTCAGTGGTGTGGGAGAGGAGCCACAACGGGGTAGTGGGGTGTCTCAATACGGTAATCTCATCAAACCCCAGTTTCCAATAGCCAAGGAGCACGCCATCTCTTACCACCGGCAAGACGAACCAGTCGTAGCAGAGGCCAGCAGGCCAATAGGGTTGGTATGGTAGGGTCAGGGCAATAAGACATAGAGCAAGTCAATAAAGAAAATAAGAGAGAAAAGAGAAAGTCTTTGTAACTGTCCTTGTGATGATTAGTCGCAGGATCGCGTTGCCCGTGGCCTAACGCTTTTTCCTGGTAGCGTCAGACACAAGGTGATGATCAACTTCAGAAGGTCAGCAGGATTTCTCTTGCAAGTCCAGACACCCTTCTTCAGATGCGTGTGATGTACCCAGGGGATCACCTCGACTACTTCCACTGCAGTTGGGGATGAGGGGGTCGCCAGACGCTGTCACTCAGAGGAACTGGTGAACCGGCTCAGCGAGACTGCCGCGGGACTGCAGGTGTACGCTCGAGGGAATACCTGGAAAGAAAGCAAACACACACAACAAACACAGGGATTGCACTTGTTCTTGGGTGATGTGATCTCCCATCTGCCCCAAACTGGCGGGGATGCCTCGGACGAAAGGGGTTGGCCTGCCATATAGAAGTTCAAAGGGTGATAGTTCTCAGTCTCTTGGTTGGCGCACAGGGCACATTTTGGGATATAGCAGCAGTTAGATATAGCAGCAGTTAGTTGAGGTAGAATATTCTCCCAAGATGTGCTTTAGCAGCTGGGCCTCCCAAATGGGTGGACTCGTGGTAGTTCGTTACAATTGTGCTGGCCAGATGTTGGGGCACAAAAACATGGCTGTCTGGTCCTTCCTGGAGTGTTGCTCCTTCTTGGCTGGTCCACTGCTGTTCATCAAGGGTGTAACGTGGTTCCACATCATCTGGGGTGAGTTCTGGTACCAATATCAAAAGTTCTGGTGGTGCCTCTAAATTGGCTGGAGAACACATGTCTACGTTGGGGGCGCTGCCTGCGGGCGCCTCTCCCATCCAATTCTTCACCGTGCGTAGAGATATCAGCCTCTGGAGTGATATCAGCAAGGCAGTCGTCACTGGAGGGGATCTTCAGGATGCTGAGACACAGTCCAATCTGAAGCAGCTTTCCCCACTTGAATGTGGTGGACCCAAGGGGTGGTGCCAGCGATCTTCACAGCTGTGGGTGTGGAGAGCAGATGGGCCCTTCCAGCACGGTTGCAGTGGTGCCTGGGACCAGTCTTATCCACACCTCGTCACCTGGCTCAAACTGGTCACGCAAGGAGTTCGGGCCTGGGTTGAGAGAGAAAATCTCGAGAGAGAGACTGTACATAATTGTTCAATTCCACATCTTGAGCAGGGATAGGTGAAAGCATGCACACATAAGGAACCGGTCTTCCAAACATCACTTCAAAAGGGTGACAAGTGAATACGTTTCAATGGGAGGCTACAAACTCTAAGCAAAGCCAAGGGCAACATGAACATTAGACCCTGTTTCTTGGGTCAGTGGTTTTTCAAAGTCCTGTTCTTCCTTTCCTATTTTCCAGAACTTTTGGGGCCTATATGCAGTACCCACCATCTTCCTTCTTCACTGGCAACAGTGGGGTGTTTCACTGTGATTGGCATTGTTTCAAGATTCCATGTTGAAGCAATCGCTTCAAATGCACCCACACTCCTTCAGCTGCCTGTCGTGGGATGGGGTATTGGTTTTTATCTTCCGCCCATAGTCCAGGGTCAACATCATGAAGCAGGCTAACAGGGAGGATTCCCTCCTCTTCTTTTACCATCATCAAGCATCAATGGTCTCACAGGGGTATTTCTAAAGAAAACTCTCCTGCTGGTCCAGTTGTCATCATTACTTCCCCCATTGGTTGGAAGGAAATCTGGGCTTGTAATTTTGTTAACAAGTCTCGGCCCAATAAGGAATGGGACACTCTGGTATATACAAAAAATTGTCTAGGCAGCAGGTAACAGACTGCAAAAACGGGGCCTTTTGTGATTTACCTGTAGCTCCAATTATATTAACCACTTGGTTTGTGGGTTTTGTTACAGGCATAGGTAAGACTGAGTGGGCAGCTCCCTTGTTCACCTTCTCCTACCTGTAATAAGGTAGCTAGGCTAAGGGCTGTGGCAACCCGAAACTTCAGGCGTGAATGTAATAACAGCATCTGGCACTTCCTCTTGGAGTTACACAGCTGGTGTCCTGTCCAAACGTGAATTTATCTGCCTTTGTGAGTAGGGTGGCCACTGCCACAATCACTCTCATACGGGGGGGGGGGGCAACCTCTGTTCTGTTGGGGTTAGCTTCTCTGACAAGTATTCGACGGGTTGCTGCCAATTTTTCAGTTTCTGGCATAAGACTCCCTTGGCTACCCCCCTGGTCTTCATCTGTGAACAGGGTAAAAGGCTTCTTGGGGTTTAATGTCACTTTGAGATCCTGAAAAGCCTGCTGCTGTTCCCTGTCCCATATAAAAAGGATCCTTCTCTATTCCCCTAGTTGACTCATGCAGGGGCCAAGCAATGCTTCTGTAATTAGTAGTGAGTCCAGGGGATATTGTTCATCATCATAAGTGGGATTATAGGTTTTTAAAAAAATCCCTTCAAACAATTTTACAATCTTTGCTGGATTCTCCTCAAAAGAGGGGTTCTGATTTCTTCAATTACAAACATCTGCACTTGAAAAGGGTATGTGCTGGACCGTGCCTCCGCTTGTCCAGCTGGGACAGGGGCTGGTGGATCATAAACCCTCTGAAGGGGCATTTCTCCAGCTGCCTGATCCTTCCTGGCTTTCTCATACTGTCTGTGAGACATAACTCTCTTCGCCGCCTGTCCCCACTTACGTTGCCATCTCTTCCTCTTTTCAGGGGTGCAGCATTCTGCTGACTAACAAGGGGCTTACATCCAACTCCTCCCTCAAATGGCTTTGCAAACTCCTTTAGTCTCTTTTTCTGTCTTTCTGTCCACATTTTCTTTCCTTGATTCATATCATCTAGTGTCTTCCTAAACTCTTCCTCCGTCTCACTATCCTCCTTCGCAGGTCCTCCTCCCCCTACACCAGCACTTCCCTGTGCTTCTTGATTTTGGCCTGGGGGGGTTGTTGGAGGGGGGGGGCTGTTGGTGGAGTGTAAGGTGGTGGCTTAATCACTCCCTCTCCTCATCTTCTGGGTCTTCTAACACCAGAGGCTTCACTGTACAAATCCTGTTCTGTGTGTTGCTGTCACAGCAAGACTTTAGCCATGGTAGATTCTTTTTTACATTGGTCTTCCATGTAAAGATATAGGGGATCTGGTCTGGGTGGACATTTAATATATTTTGCCACAGGGGGTTGATTTGCCACAGGGGGTTGATTAATTGCAAATCAAAGCCACGCAGTTCCCTGGGTTGGCAAGTCCACCTCACATAAAGTTCTGAGTCTCTGTTTTTTGTTTTTTGTTTTTCAATTTGAATCCCCAAATCATCACTCTTCGTGGCTGTTTTCCAGTTATTTAAAAAGCATTCAGAGGAATACATTGGCTTGCTCTAGACCCTATTTTTTTCAGATACAACCGCTCCTAACTGGGTTTTCAAAATTCTCTCACACTCCACATGCTACAGTTTGTCAGAAAATGCACAACCCTACAATCGCTCAGCCAAGGGGACACTAAGCCTTAGCCCTCATTCAACAATTCATCCACTGGTGTATCTGACACACAACAAAACACTTAATTCCCTCTGCCCCATTCCCTTTCCCAAACCTTTACCAATTCCTTTCCTGGTGGCATTCTTACTGCCGGGCACGCTACTGCCAACTACCAGGTGAGGCTGATCAGGCCTCTGGCCCTTCCCTCGGGCCCCTAGCCCTTTCCTTCGGGCCCCTAGCCCTTTCCTTCGGGCTTACCTTTTTCCGCTGCGGACCTGTCCCCTCGGCGCCGTTCTGTCCTCTTATTCTCCCTCAACTAGATGTCTCTGCTCCAGGACGGTGTGGCAATCTCCCCCTACAAACTGGCAGGGTGTGCACTGGAAATGCGAACGCCGATCGGAGCTGTTCACCTTGGTTGAGCCTGGCTCTTCCCGGGGTCCCTGGGGTGGGGTAATTCCCGGCCAACGCACCAAGCTGTAGGCTTATGCCTTTTACTTTGCCAGAGAATTGCTTACCCGCGTCCCCAGGGCCGAGAAGAGAATAAAAAAATTCCAGGAAAGTTTCTTCTTTGGAGAAAAGAGTTTTATTGAAATTCTGTGCACAGAGTTAAGGTCTGTACTCAGAGACAGCCTGCTGGATAGTTCCTAAAAATATACTGGCTGTAAAGCAAGACACTTCAACAGACTTTCTTATACCCGCAGACTTGCTTGCTAAACACAATTTTATTGCTTGCTTAAACATTTCTGTCTTTCTGCTAAGTCAAGCACTCCCTCCCACCTCCTTGTACACGTGTCTTCTTTTGCTAGCAAAGCATTTCCTTCGTATCTTCTTCTTATCTTGCATTACTTAAAAGCAGAAGTAGAGCAGGAAACATCTTGCTTGTGGTTTTTCGGTTAACAGCAGTTTCTGGCTGGGCAGGAAGCGACCTTCTGACCTGTAGCTAGCATCAGCAGTTTCAAGTAGCTGGTTTAGGCAGAAAGCGGCCTCATGACCTGTCTGTTAAGAAAGCGGCCTCATGACCTGTCTGTTTTTAGACTTTTGCAAGCTACTGCAATTTTTTTTAGCTGTGTAGCAGAGTGCAGGAATTTACTATGTGTAGACAATATTAATGATTAACCTTCTTAGGTATAGAATACAAAGCACAGAAAATATTGAGAGAAACCTGTCCCATCTCCCTTTACTATGAATTTTTTGCCAAAGAATGAGTACAAAAATATGTGTATTAGTGAAAATTATATACAAAAAAGGCTCCTTGGGGGAGATTACATGGGGAAATGCTTATACTGGGAGAAATATTCTCAAAAATGCATACAAATTTTCATCAGACTTTTTGTTTAATTGCAAACATAGGAAGAAGTGGGGTCAACTGGAAATTAGAGAAACTGAAACAAACCAAAGCTAAAATATTTACCAATCCCTAGTTACTAAGTGTTTCTCTGTTTATTTAAAATATTTAGGTCCCACCCTTCATTGTTACCCGGGGAAGTTATATGACATAATAAATCATAACAATACAATAAAAGTAGATAAGATTAACAATATAACGATTGAATGCACCACTGTTAATCAAAATAGTCCATGGGGGGCAAGATAATTCAGGAACAGGCAGCTTCATATGTATTCAGTTTGGAAGATTGGTGTTAGCCCCTCATTTTCCATATTACATACAAAAGAGTGTCCTGGCAACATTACTGCTGCTTACCTGAGGAAAAGGTGAGAGGCAAGGAGGTGGAGAGGTCCAGATTTCATCAAACTTGAATACAAAATGTTTCTTGAGAATCCTGAATACATTTCTCCAATTTTGATTATCTTCCAAATGTTGTTTTTGGCTTAGAGCACAGCACATCAAGAACACACTGGACAGCAGAGGCTATGGGCTATATCCAGGGATAGTCGTACTCAGCATAGACTCATTGACAATAATGGACATTACTTAGGTCCATTAATTTCACTGTGGCTACTCTGATTTGTTGGATACAACCCTGTATTGCCTATCCTCCTTAGGTCTTATGAGGCTTATCGTATTTGTAGAAAATTCATCACCATCATTGCAGACACATACACACTTGCCTTTTGTGTCTTGTCTTGACACTTAGTTTACAGCCCGGGGCTTGCATCACTTATTTGAGGCATCTTGGGCTATTTAATATTCAAATATTTTGCCTCAGAGGACATCAATGGGAATTGCTGTCTAGCAGGAAAAAGCTGAAGCACCACACCAAGCAAGGATGCGGCCTAGAGATGCTTCCTTAATAATTCTGGCACCATAGGACCACCATGTTATATCTCTTCCAGATGTCAGCCATGAATGTGGTTTTTAGTTTTACTGTCTATTAAGCAGAGTGTAAGTATTCTACATACATAAATTTTAGGGGTGTGGCTGCTCAATGATTGTATCAGATCGTGATGTGGACCATGTCAGTCAATATGTGTATGGTTGGGTCTGCCTTGCAGCAGTGGGATATTTGATCTACAACATGGGTAGGCAAACTAAGGCCCGGGGGCCAGATCCGGCCCAATCGCCTTCTAAATCCGGCCCGCGGATGGTCCGGGAATCAGCGTTTTACATGAGTAGAATGTGCCCTTTTATTTAAAATGCATCTCTGGGTTATTTGTGGGGCCTGCCTGGTGTTTTTACATGAGTAGAATGTGTGCTTTTATTTAAAATGCATCTCTGGGTTATTTGTGGGGCATAGGAATTCATTCATTCCCCCCCCTAAAAAAAATATAGTCCGCCCCCCCCCCCAAGGTCTGAGGGACAGTCAACCGGCCCCCTGCTGAAAAAGTTTGCTGACCCCTGATCTACAACAACAGTGTGATTTTATAATTTGGAACCAATTGGAACCAATAATTTGGAACTCACAGAAGCTTTGAAGCTGATTTACCTATTTTATCACTGTCACAATGTTTTAAGTGAATCTGGCAAATGGACCATTCTGCATAAGGCAGTTAAGTTTGCAGCCAATTTTTTCTTTCATATTATTATTTTGATTTATTTTTTTCAAATTCAACTGAGTGTAATTGCATCTTTCTTTTATTTATTTATTTTTGCCTTGTTTAGTCCATCATATTTTCCTCGTTTACCTGTTGGTGTTGACAACAGCAAGATTCATTTATTTAATTTTTAATTTTTGTTGAATGTCCATTTCTTGGACTAATCAAAACTGGCCACAGGATGTCACTATTACTCTACAAACATACAGCAAGTGATCTGTTTGTTTATTAAAGGGCAAGTCTGAACAATCTCTGGACACAGTTTCCTGCACAAGCTCTGTTAAAATAATGCGGACTCTGCAACCGCTGTTTCCTTACTAGGTTCCCATTCAATTGAATTTATACTGGAGAGACTTCTAATGGAGTCTATGTTCTATCCTTCACCAGTTTGTTTGCATTCATTCATCACCAACATTAGCATGGCTTTTCAAGAAATCATTAGGACCAGTGGACACATGATGTTATGCAGTCACATCGAGGCTGCTTTACATTGCTTCAGAGGGCACCTAGCTGCTACACTGTGCAAACTGACCCTGTAGCAGCTACGGATGAGCAGATCATTTTATCTATGTTCTCTTTCCCTTTTGCATGTTTTCCTTCTAAAACCCATTGTATCCTGTTGCTGCATTAATCTGACACTGATTAGTGACTGATCATCTCTCTTATCAAAGTAACATTTGTGAGGTAAAACAATACTCCCTCTCCGTGCCCCCCCCCCAAAAAATCTGTCAGCATAGTTCCTTCCAGTTACAGGGGCCTGAAACTGGGTCGGTCACCAGTCCCACCTTGGAGAATCTACCTACCTATTCATGATAACTATAGTAAAATTATTAGCCATCCTGACTCAGTAATGAGTAATTTTTATTGAAAAATGCCTTAGTTGTATGCAAAATAGCCCAAAATACAAAATGTAAGCAAAAAGGGCAAAACACAACATATTCCATGTGAAATGAAAATCAAATCCACAAGAGCTGAAGTTCAATATTTTCCTCAAACATTTTAACTAATTGTAAAAGTAATCGTCATCATTATCTTCCTCAAGGATGGAATCAAAGCAATCTTTGTCTTCATCTGCTTGGTTGTCACAATGTTGTGCATGATGTGTTGCTGTGTGCATCAAGCTATTCTTCGTACAAGATCATGTGTGTGCTGCACAAGATTGCTTCTGCTTGCAGGACAACAGCTCCAGACCTGACTCCAGTGTTGGTTTTCCAGTCATCTATTATGTGTCCCTGTTCCTAGAATAGGTTTCCATGGGAAAGTACTTACTAAAAGCAATTTCCACATGGATAACACGGAAGATATAGTTGCAAACGGGGAGGGAGGAAATGGGTAGACGTGTGTTGGTTGGCATAAGTCACCAACATCCATAAACCATAAGTTCTCAATAATAGCCAATATATCATCAGGAAAGCTATGACAAACCTAGGCAGCATCTTAAAAAGCAGAGACATCACCTTTCCAACAAAGGTCTGTATAGTTAAAGCTATGGTTTTCCCAGTAGTGATGTATGGAAGTGAAAGCTGGACCATAAAGAAGGCTGATTGCCGAAGAATTGATGCTTTTGAATTATGGTGCCAGAGGAGACTCTTGAGAGTCCCATTGACTGCAAGAAGATCAAACCTATCCATTCTTAAGGAAATGAGCCTTGAGTGCTCACTAGAAGGACAGATCCTGAAGCTGAGGCTCCAATACTTTGGCCACCTCATGAGAAGAGAAGACTCCCTGGAAAAGGCCCTGATGTTGGGAAAGATAGAGGGCACAAGGAGAAGGGGGTGACAGAGGATGAGATGGTTGGACAGTGTTCTCGAAGCTACCAGCATGAGTTTGACCAAACTGCTGGAGGCAGTGGAAGACAGGAGTGCCTGGCGTGCTCTGGTCCATGGGGTCACGAAGAGTCAGACACGACTAAATGACTAAACAACAACAAATCATCAGGAAAGATGATGTGTTTGCCCAAAACAGTCTGGCAGGCCAAACCCTGAAGCCTGGCATTAGACCCACAGATTGGAGGTTCCCCACTACTATTCTGTACCATCATTAATCTGTATACCAGTCCTCACCCACTTGATGATACCTGTTCCACACCTCTAGCAACATAGTCATGCACTCGCCTCTTTTCTGCATTTGCTTATGTGCCCTTACTACTCCCTGAAAAACACTAATTTACAAACAAAATCAATCCAGCTACAAGAACCCAAGAATACATATGCATAATTGTAAAATTGCAAATGGCAGGGGAGGGGAACATAGACAAGCATTGTCTATGCAAGTGAAGAAGTCCCAAGGATTTCAGCTCACATGCATGGAAGTCATACATGATGCTTGCATGTTATATCCTAAACTGACTTGCCATTCCATGGCAGAGCAACATCCCAACTTGCTTGCCAAGCTCACTAGACAGGTTAAATGCCATAGGAATCATTTTACTGTTTATCCACTAGATGGTACCCTCACCTTATCATTTTCATTTTGTCAGCTGCACTGGGGCACTTTTATTAATTTCCACAGTCCATTTCAGTAAACCCTCTTCCTTTTCCATTTACTCCCCTGGAAGATACCTGCTCGCACTGTTTCCACTTGGTCTAGATGGAAGGAATGAAAAATACCACTGCTTCAAGCCCACGTCATCAAATCTGTAGACACACTTTACAGGTGTACAGAGATGTTCTGTTAGTATAACAAGTGGCAACGTGTGGTGCAGTGCCTTTTGTTATATAGGGTGTGTTTTTTTAATTGAAGGAGCCTTTGTTGAAGCATACAGACATTAACACATTTGAACTGACCACTGAATGAAGACAAGGAGTGGGGCTGTGGTTATCGACAGGGCAGGTGAGAATGTGATCCTCTCTTTAATCATCATCTGAGGCCCTTCTTCATGTGAGATCTGGAGGGTGGCAACAAGAGAACAGACCATTTTTGTAGGGGCTCCCCATTTGTGGAATGCTCTGCCCAGGAAGATTTGTCTGGCGCCTTCATTATATATATTTTGGGCGTCAGATGAAAACGTACCTCTTCATCCAGGCTGATTAATATCCTACAGCCTTTTAAATATATCTGTGGGAATGGAGGATGTTTTTGTTTTGTTGTTTTGGTTTAATTATTTAGTGTGTTTATCTTGTATTTTATTCTGTGAACCACCCTGACACCTCTTGATGAAGGGCGGTACAGTATATAAATTTAATAAATAATATTTCTGTCCCAAACCAAAATTCCTGCCAGATTTAATGACAGTACCTGAAATAGGCAGATCTGCAGCAGATGCCATTTGTGGGCCACAACCGTAAAACTCTTGCCCCAGACGCAGTAACTCTTCAAAACAATCTTGCTGAGACCATGGGGATAAAAGGGTGACAGAGAAATATGCACGTATAACCACAATAGGATCAGGCTGAAAATACACAATGGATGGTTTCCAGGTATGAAAAGGAGAGACTCCTGTCGCCACTGCTAGCCTGAACACATCTTGAGAACACACAGTGAAGGCCTGCTTTTTCACACAAGCCAAGAATAGTGTGGAGAGGAAGTAAGTTGCCTTCACACCAGACTATTTGTCCACGTTGCCTTCTAATCTGTCTGGCGGGTCAATGTCTCGGAGCTGGAGATGCTAGAGAGAGACTGACTCTTCGGTCCTTTTAGATGCCAAGCATGTGCTTTACCACTGAGCTATGGTTCCACCCAAAGGAAGAGTAAGTGGCGCTGAATATTCATTGGTGAATCTTTGCTAACAGACACCAGCACTGATGTAAACAGTCAAGCAGGCATTGGCTTGGATAGCTATCATCATCATCTGGTTTCTTTTGGCAGGAAACATGGAATAGCACCTGTTCCCTTATCATGGAGGATGAGGCCATCAATAGCTCCAAGCCACGATAGCTATTTTCTGCATCCGCTATGAGAGGCAGTATGACTGAATGCTCATTGCTGGGAAGCGCAAGTGAGGAGAGCACCACTGCACTCAGGTCCTGCTTTCAGGCTTCCCATAGGTGTCTGGCTGGCCACTGTGGTGCATCTGCACCATTCAATTGCAGCACATGGCTTCCCTCAGAGAACCCTGGGGTGTGCATGTGACCTAGATAAACAGGGTCCTTTACTAGATGGGCCATTGGCCTGATCTGCAGGCTCTTCTTGTGTTCTGATCTGGGTGGAATCTACACACACATTAAAAAAAATGTTCTGAAAATGCTTTTTTTTAAAAGTGTTTTTAAAAATACATTTAATTTTCCATAAGGCTCACCATCACCATCTAGTGTCACATTGTATATTTCACTTAAAACATTTTATTTGCAGCTGTCTCCCAGGAGTCTCCAGGCTTCAGTATAGGATCTCTGCATGAGATTAGGAGAAATGAACAACTAGTGGAAAACAAAACATCAAATGTGTTACAGAAAGTCCACATTTATTGCATTAAAATATATATATATATTTCATTTTATTTATTTCGGAAGATTTATATATCCCTTGACTTGGGGGGAAAGCCTTTGCTTTGCTTTGCTTTGACATATATATCATATATGTACCACGTAAGGGATCACACAATTAACATAATACCTGGTTTGGCTCCTCGACTTTTGGTTATCAATAAATTCATGTTCACCTATTAAAATGGACTAATCTGCAAGGCATGTTGGGTATGGATGCAATGAATTAGGTGAAGGACAAATGACCTTCACCACCTTTCTAAATTTTACAACTCTTTTTGTTTAAATTTGCATCATAAATTTGCACCTTTTGCTACTAGGCGAGTTTGGCTCTCTGAGAGGCGGCAGGAAAAAACCTTTTAAAAAGTTCAGTTGCTATGAATATTCTGGATGTTGATCCAGTACAACTGTTTTGTCCTGAGCTTTACAGAGCAGCTGAAAACACCTCTGTAGTTTCAGCATCCAATTTGTGTGATACATGGTTGTTAATTGAACATTTAGGAAAGTTATTAAAAACACTCATTCTGTGCTGCATATGCCATTTTTATATTATTATTCTAAGGGGAGCTAAGCATGCTAATGCAACACAAAAGCCCTTCAGAGTTCTAACAAGAGTACTTTTCTTCCTTGGCACGTCTCATAGATTGCCGTTTAAATGAAAAATAAGTGCAATATTTAATATGGAGTTCTTCAATTTAAACTTGGGCTTGGTCGATTTGCAGGGATCCAGAACAAACTATTTCTACTTGTGCTTTTAGCCTGCCCTGTATCATGGTCTCGGGGCACTTATTTTGCCAATAAGTACAGACATTCTTGTCACTGAAAGGTTCTTAGCTTGCCAGCGCATGTAGTGAAAGTCTGAGTGTGCGAATAGGAGATGTGACTGTCTGTATCAAGGGTGGGGAACCTCAAGCGGAGTGTGGCCCTCCAGACCTCTCTTTTTGGCCCTTGGGACTCTGTCCAGACACCTCCCAACTCCACATCTTTCCATTTCCCGTCCCTCCTCAAGTGCTTTTGTTTAGCTGAAGTGTGTGCTTGAAGCTGTGGTGTTACTTTTTGCTTGCCTAAGTGGGCAATGTTCTGGCTTTTATGCGGCTGGAATATAGCTTACTGTACCAAAGTAGGAATTACTGTTGTCACTCCTCCAGCGTTGTTGTTGTTGTTATACGCCACCCATCTGGCTGGGTTTCCCCACTCTGGGCAGCTTGCAGCATATATAAAACATAGCAAAATATCAAACATTAAAAACTTCCCGATACAAGGCTACCTTCAGATGTCTTTACCTTTACCCTTTAGGACTGGTGTTATATGGTCCCAGCGGCCACTCTCAGTCCCCAGTCTAGCTGTCGCATTCTGGATTACTTGTAGTTTCTGAATCACCTTCAAAGGTAGCCCCACGCAGAGGGCATTGTAGTAACCCAAGCGGGAAATAACCAGAGCATACACCATTCTGGCGAGACAGTCTGCGGGCAAGTAGGGTCTCAGCCTGCATACCAGATGAAGCTGGTAGACAGCTGCCCTGGACAGAATTGACCTGTGCCTCCATGGACAGCAATGAGTCCAAAATGACTCCCAGGCTGCGCACCTGCTCCTTCAGGGGCACAGTTACCCCATTCAGGACCAGGGAGTCCCCCACACCAGCCCACCCCCTGTCCCCCAAGAGCAGTACTTCTGTCTTGTTAGGACTCAACCTCAATCTGTTGGCCGCCATCCATCCTCCAGCCGCCTCCAGACACTCACACAGGATCTTCACTGGTTCTGATTTGAAGGAGAGGTAGAGCTGGTTATTATCTGCATACTGGTGAACACCTAGCCCAAACCCCCTGAAGATCTCTCCCAGTGGCTTCATATAGATGTTGAAAAGCATGGGGGAGAGGATGGAGACCTGAGGCACACCACAAGTGAGAGCCCAGGGGTCTGAACACTCATCACCCCAAACTTTTTACTCTGGCCCTGCCCACTTTTGCCTTTGGTCCCACCCACCAGTGACATGTGGCCCCCAGAAGGGAATGTGGCCCTCTGGCCGAAAAAGCTCCTTATCCCTACAAGCACTACATGAAATGCCTGCTTTCCTTGGTGGAATTCTGTACAGTATGAAATGGTCCTAATGTCAGTAGAATGAAAAACAAAGGCGAGTGGACAATTAGATTTGAATTTTATGTAAGAGACAAAATTAATGTGAATTGGAAATAATGGGGAGAAATTAATCTTTCTGCATGCATATGAGCCTGAGCATTTTAATTAGGGTATCAAATACCAATCATTTGTTTCGTGCTTCTTTTTTATTAACTGGTTAATCAGTTAATAAAAAAATTGACGCAAAAATGTTAACAGCACAAGGGAGAGGTGCTCTGAGAATACCTGATTAAGAAAACGATTTCTCATGACTCAATAGAAGTAGCAACTCCTTTGCTCATCAGTTGTACACAAGGCCACTGAATTTGACCCAGCCAAGCACTTGAAACTAGGTATGTCTGAAGCTGAGCCAAAACAAATGCTTCCCAGTTTCACCACTTCATTCACTGGCTTTGAAGTTGAGTGGCATTTTAGTGATTTGGGATGATGCAAATGGAAGCAGGGTGTTCATCCCATTTGTTGGTGGTAGGGTTCATACCTCACCGATGCTCGGTTTTGGTTTTATTTGTTTTTGAAAATCTCCTTCCGTTCCCACTGAGAGAAGATGGGAGCAGTGCTTCCAGTTCCTGCCCTTACTCTGATTAGGCTTAAGGGAGAAACTCCCAGAGTGACAGCAGGAGCAAGTAGCAGTTCTTCCTTCCTGTCTGGATAGGAACTGGAGGAAGTTTGTAACAAAGAACAGCAGCAGCAAAAATGGAGCCCAGCAACTGCAGGGAAGGTTATTTTGGTTGCCATTAGGAGTATATGAACAGCAGATGGGGAAACAAAAAAGGTGAGCTCAGGGAGCACGATTTCAGGAAACCTTCCTAGCCACCTTCCCACCTGCTCAATTCAACCTAAAAAGTTACTTTTAAGAACTTTCAGTACAGGTCAGTTTCTGCTTGTACTGCCAACATCTATGTTTTTATACCAGCAAATACTGCAAATTGCTCATGCAGCCCCAACTAATTCTGTTCTAATTAGTCTTCCAACTCCAAATTGCTTAGTGCTAATGGTAGAACCTCCTAAAATAGGTGCTGGGGACCAATTCATAAATTAGCTTAGTGGCCTGAATGCCACAGCAAAGCCACTCGTCCATAGCTGTGATAGTTGTTGTGACACCCTTTGTGTCAGCCTTTGTCCCACACTTTAATTATCAGGATTTAAGAGAACAAATACATTATTAGGCAATTTAGGGGAATATCCTCCTTGTGTTTGTATAGAGAGCCAGACATTATGTCCCTGACTCATCAACCAGGTTTACAAGTCACATATTAATCAAAAGTTGACACTTAAACCAGTACTGTACACATAAGGCGTTTATTTTAAAACATTTGTACCCTTCCCTTCTCTTCCCACTTGGGTGGAAGGGGGTGGTTTTTGCTGTGGCATATTTTCTTACTATTTTAAAAAATGGGGGTGGGGGAGCCAAGGCTACAGGAGCTAATTTTATTACTTTTATTTTTCAAATGTACTCTCCTTTTATTCTCCTTTTCAAAAACAAAATTATGTGTATACATGTATAAGAAGTGAACCCCATGTTATTCTGGTAGTCATGATGGTGCTATGATTCATGTGCCTTTAAAATATGAAAATGCACATGCGCAGAGCATTAAAGAAAATAGCAGAGCTGGCAAACTTAAAAAAATAATTGCTCTCGCATATTAGTGATGTAGAAACAGCCCCAGAGTTCCCTGGGAAGAGGCCTTGATTGTTGAAGAACTCTGAGAATTGGAGCTCTGTGATGGTGACTGGGATCTCATAATAACTCTCAGCACCCTTAACATAATACAGATCCCAGGATTTTTTTTTGGGGGGGAGCCTTGACTGTTTCAAGTGGTATGATACTACTTTAAATGATTGAGCCTTAGCCTGCTTCTGGGTTTGCTAGCTGACTTAAGTTACAAGGAACCAGGGCTGGGGAACCTGTGACCCTCCATAAGTCATTGGCTTGCATTTCCTATCATCCCTGACCAGCAGAGAAGCGGCAGTAGCTTCCAGCAAGATCTTGTGCACTCTGCAAGATCTCGCTGGAACCTGCTGTCGCCATTGCTGCTTTGCAGGTGTTACTGCACAACCCAAGTAATGGGTTCTGTGGTGGGTGGTAGGGCAGTACCTTTCTGTTTCACCTCAGGTGGTGAGATGGCAAAGGCTGTCCCTGTCTCTGACCCTTGACGGTGCTGGCTGGGACTGATGGGAGTTTGAGTTGCAGAATATATGGAGGGTCACAGGTTCTCTCCTTCAAGGGATGCTAGGAAGTACCAAAAGGGAACCTCGGCGAACTTCAGATCACAGAAGTAGTTAACAACTGCCAGCCTCTTATGTAGTTTAATTTATGTGTCTCATTTGCTTTTTAAAAACAAACAAACAATGGGGTTGTATCCAATGTTAGTTATTCTCAGAGTTGGCCTATTAAAATTAATGAACATGACTGACTTTAGGTCCGTTAATTTTGATGAGTCTGCCCTGAGTATAACTAATATTATATGCAACACAGTGGCAATGGCAAGTGTATAACTAATTGCGAGGGAGCCCAGTCTAGATTTTTATTATAATAATGAAATTATAATAAATATTCTCTGTAGCTGTAGTAAAAAGTTACCTTTACTGCTGGCGTCACAGCTGTTTCCCCACATTTTTTGTTCTCCTTATAACAGTTGCCAGAAATACCTCTTTCCTATATCCTCTGCTTCTTTTCTTACTTTCAACTAAATTGCAATCATTTGTTCTCCTGCCTTCTTATCCCCGGTGTCCCTTCTTCTTGCGTCATTGTGCAATGAAAAAAAGACATTGCAACCAGTAAGGAGAATCCCTTGGAGCTCCTGATATCCAAACAATAATATACACTGTGAGAGAATGCATGGGATTCTGTGTAGTGTTATACTGGCAGGTGTTTGAATGGATGTTTTACTCTCAAGTATAAATTAACTGAAGCCCCAGAGCAAAAACTGCTCGTCCAGATATAGGCAGCCCATATGATAAACCTATTGTTGGACAATGCCACTCCAGATGGCAGGAGTGGGACTGAAATTGCCCTCCAGTTGTTGCTGGGGTTTTTTTTTTGGGGGGGGGGGATTTACCTGGATAGAAATGCAAAGTTGTCAGGAAGAATGTTCCATTATTCTCTTAAATAGAGAGTTTAGGTTTGGTGGCAGTTGTTTTCAAAAACGAGGGCACTGAAATATTTAACACTTTCCTCTGAAGTAGTACAGTAAAAAAATCATAATGTAAAATTGCCAATCATAAAATAGATCCAGATTAAGTCATACTTAGAGGAGGTCTGTTGAAATGAATGGGACTTCATTAAATCCTTGTATGTGGCTGGAAGGCATCTGGGCAGTCTTATGGTACTTCTGCCTGAGCCCAGTGTGCTGTAAGAGCCCTGCCACTTGCACCTGCACTCTGATCTCTGCAAGTCCAGTCTGGCCTGCTGTCATGTTGCCTGCTGCACCTTGGCTTATGTGTGGCTCACCTCACAGGGCCTTGCCTCCATGCCCCTTGCGGCTTTGTTTCTCTTTGTTGTTGTCTTGCATTGATCTCTCTGCTGGCTTGTGGTTCCAGGGTGTGGTTGGAGTGTGTGGAATGGGGTGTAATGACATGGTGTGACACTGAGAGGGGCTAGCTCGATGAGACTGAGGTGTGTCTCCTGCGCATATGAGTGCCTCACTGGCCCGGTGGTGCAGCCATGCATGCTGGGAGCTGTTTCTGGATTGGCTACTCTGGATGCACTCTTGCTGCAATTTGTTTCCTTTGCCCTGTATTGCCACACATACCCCACCATCCCGTCCACTGCCAAACAGAGTTTGGGTGCAGCAGAATTTACACTGTCGGAACAGCAGAATATCTGGGGGTTTCCCATTCTTTGGATGGTTCTCTCAATCACTGAAAACCATGTTTATGGAACAGTGTCAAGAAATTAAAGCAGATCTTAAGTGCTGCCCATTTGGCATGCACTGCAATGACCATAAGTCAAGAAAGCGAGAAAGCCCGCCATAAAGAAAGACAGCAACACTGCTCACGAAAGTATTGCAGGAGAAGACAGCATGTTTTTATATTCATAATGGTAAATGGACCCCTGACCATTAGGTCCAGTTGTGACCGACTCTGGGGTTGCGGCTTTCATCTCGCTTTATTGGCCGAGGGAGCCGGCGTACAGCTTCTGGGTCATGTGGCCAGCATGACCAAGCCGCTTCTGGTGAACCAGAGCAGCGCACGGAAACGCCGTTTACCTTCCCGCCGGAGCGGTACCTATTTATCTACTTGCACTTTGACATGCTTTCGAACTGCTAGGTTGGCAGGAGCAGGGACCGAGCAACGGGAGCTCACCCCATCGCGGGGATTCGAACCGCTGATCTTCTGATCAGCAAGTCCTAGGCTCTGTGGTTTAACCCACAGCGCCACCTGCATCTCTTTTATATTCATAACATTCAACATATAGTTTGTGGCACTTACAAAACAAAATGGTTGTCCAAAGAATGTTTCATTTTCTCATTGAAGTACAGAGTAGTGAACAGGAATGGTCTAATTAAATGCCACATCTTGCATTGTCTACAGCACCTCCCAGTTAACATAATTATCAAGAGGTATATGGAGATTTTGCAAACACATACCTGCCCTCCATCCCCACTGGCCAAGAATGTGAAAAGACGGTACCTTAAGTGCAAAATTATTATTTTTTTCTTATATCTGCAGGGGGGAAACAAACAACTCTTTCCACCAAGCTCAAATGCTGCTAATGCTCACAATTACTGTGAGTTTTCATAACAACACATTAAGCTTTTGCATACTTAAGAGTCATGTAAGCTTCATTAGCCTTAGATTACTTCTTGGCTGTTTTTGTGAGGTTTTCTCACACCCTCATATCTTCCTTCCAGCCCATGACCTTCCTTCCGTGATCTAATATCAGAGCCCTGCTGGATCAGACCAAAGACCAATCAAGATCATCACTCTTTTCTCACAGTGATCAACCATATGCCTATCAAACACCCACAAGCAGGACACAATCCCCAGCAAGTGGCACTCAGACTTCATACATACTTCACACATCTGGGATTATGTTCCCCTTTCTTTTCTCCAGAATAATGGCCAGTTGTTGTTTTTTTATAATCCCATGGCAGAGTTGCCAGGTACATCTTTTGTTAGGAAGGTTGCTATTGACATCTGGGCCTTCAGGAAGCTTTGGTAATAGCTGATTTGCCTCCCACACACCCAGCTAAGGATGCTGTAATATCTGGGCAATATCTCTGACAAAGAATGAAGGAGAGGCTGTAGCCTATAATGCCTGAAGATCTGATGTGGGCCAACAGATCTGACTGCCTGTTGGGATGTTAAGTTGTGCCACCACCTATGTTTAACCTGTATGTAAATAAACAAATATTACAAAATGCCATTAAGCCTCTAACATCCCCCTTCCAAATGCTGCTAGGGGAAGTGGGGTGACCATAACATGCTTGGCATGCTTTAAACTGTTGACTAGATGGGAAGTTGCATTTTCCCAGTCACAAAGTATTGAGGCTGACATAGAAGAAATTTAGGCTTATGCCAAAGAAAATTCTGTTAGGACAGACCCACTGAAATTAATGAACCAAATTAGTGATCTCTAATAATTTAAATGGGTCTGACAAACATTGACTACAACCTTTAGTCTGCAATCCCATACACGCTTATTTGGGAGTAAGTCCCACTGATATTGATGAGGCTTACCGTAGTTCTTAATAAACAAGGATAGCATTGCAGGGTAAAATCTCATCCTATAATTTAATACTAGGTCACTTCTCCTCTTCCTGCAGTACCAGCCTCTACCATCTTCCTTTTCCCAATCTTCGCATGCTATTCCTTTTCTGGTCCTTTTAATGGGAGCATTATTTATCTTTAGTAAATAACCCAAAATGCCTTTGAGGGTGCATTTTATAAATTAATTACTAATTACATTATTAATTGTTATCAAGTTTCATTTCTGGAAGGCTACAGAGATAGTTGAAATGCAGAAATTCTCCTGAGTCTGTCTTACAGTGTTTTATAGACCTCATGTTTAAGCAATGTGATTGATTTTTCTCATGTCCTCTTAAGTTTAAACTATATTATTCTGTTTTAGATAGATGTTGCTTTAAACTACTCTTTATGCAGGTTTCAATGAAAATGTTATGGTGGCTAATCATTCAGATATTTGTGGTTTCTCTTATACAAGTACAAATTTCCTTTCCCCCCAAAAAAAATCCTCTAGAGAAACAGCAAAACTGTAATTAACCTTTCTTTTTTTATTAAGTAATCCTCCCACTTTGTCATTTTACTTTTACTGATGCCAGTGATAGAACATAGAAATTTGATGGCATAGAAACAGAAAGGATTTGTATTCCAGGAGGAACTTGTAAGAAAACTGCTGGTAAAACTAATTCTGATCTTCCAACAGCCAGTGATGCTTATTTTATCTCTTTCAGCTGTGCTAATGAATAGTTTTATTAGCATATAGGTGTGTCACCCAAGACCCCTTCCTTCCCCAGTTTACATCACTTTCCATCATAGCCCACTCAGCTCTCAATGTATGCATGTGTTCCCTCCAGAAACACTGGCTGAAAGTTTGTTTCCTCGTAGGCAAAAGGTACCAGGTAAGACTGCTGCCTGAAATCCCAGAGAGCTACTGTTGATTGGTGTAGACCAGCCCTCCCCAACATGGTATCTCCTGGATGTTTTGGACTACAATTCTCAGCAGTCCCAACAAGTATGGTCCATGGTTGGGGATAACGGGAGTTTAGTCCAAAATGTCTGGAGGATACCAGATTGAGGAAGGCTGTTACAGACAATAAATACTAAGTTAGATGGACTGTTGGTCTGACTTGGCAGCTTCCTATTATTCCTCCCTCCCCGGTCCTATGTTCTATAGATCATAAATCCCTCCTATTCTTTTTTTCCTCTCCTCATTCCAAAGTCTTATGTGAAACAGGGGATCCTTGAGTCTTCTATGTCACTGTCCCCCAGGGGATTCCTGAGCCCCCTTGCAAGATAGGCATGTAAGTGTAAGAGATGGAATAGGAAGGCACTCGTGTATTCACCCTAATAAACTATCTTGACACGTTCAGAATAATGTGGCCTTTATTCCACTTTAAATGGGTCCCAGCAGTGCACCTGAAATTATCTTCATACAACTAGCAGAGTTAAACAGTTTGGAGAAGCTCCGTTTCCTTTCTTCTGGTTGCTTATAGTAATTTTCAGAAAGCAAGATGGACTTGACTGCCAGCCCTCGGAGAAAAGGGTTGCGGGTCCCATGGAAAGCCAACCATCCCACATAACAGATGGGGCAACTAGAGCTGAGCACAATTCCGGCATCACTGTCCAATGGATCTAAATATTGCTGTTATCAGTAATGCTAGACTAGGCTACTAATCTGCTTCTCATGTGAACCTATACTGTATGCTGTTGTGAAAGTAAGGATAGACAGTCATGTTGGGTCAAGTAATTAGAACTCTTAAGAATTCTGTATGAAACGACTACTTCTCCTGGGTGCTGTTTATGTTTTAAACGTCCGCATTCTAGTCGGGCCAGGTGCAACAATATGTTTATTCTCACCATCTGTGGTTGCATTGGGGTTTCAAAGGAACCCTGGAGGCTGCAGAAATGGTTTGCAAGTGGTGCCTGCCACCCTTGCTTCACACTGTTATTCTCTACTGGGCTTGAGAAATTGCTACTCAGGGCAGCCACTGTAGCTCTTTGTCTGAATTGTCGTAGACACCTGTTTATTGCCAAATGGTAGTAATGTAGCTTCAGGGTGTTGGTGGTGCAGGAGAGAGAGGCTGATAGTCGGAAGCTCTTGCCATTTCCTCGGACTACTAAATCAGCTTGGCTGCCCAGCCCTGCCATTGCTTCACAAACTGCAAGTAGCGGGTTGTAAAGCAGGAATATTCACAAGCCCAAACTTTAAGCTCAGTCTCTAAAACGAATCAGAGGCATCTGGCTGTTTTGCTGTCAGTGGGTAATGATGCAGCCGTGTCACAAACCCAGATGTGATTCTACATTTCTGCAGCTGTTCTGATGGGAATTTCAATGCCCCAAACATCTGCTACTGGGAATCATAGGCATGGCAACACAGACAACCTTTCAGGGCTGTTATTTTGGCTTGGGTTTTTCTTCTTCTTTCAAACTCCTCACCCCCACCCCCGGATATATTTTCCCCTATTTATCTAAAAGGTTTAAAACCTTCCTATGTGGGAATAAATGGCAATAATCTTAGATTCAGTACCAGGCAGTACAAAATCCCAGAAGCTGAGAGTTATGGCTTCATATGGCTGAGAAATGAGGTTTATAGAGGCTGACATGATAGGACACTGTCTGTCATGTAAATAAAGTGAAAGGGAATTCTTAAAATGAAGCCATTATTGTCTGTTGCATAAATATGTATTTAGATCATTTTAATAATGCAGCGGCGTGAGTCTTTCAGGTAATTACATATTTAAAATATGGCTCAGGAAAAGCTTTTTGAAGATAGTTGCATTTCAAATGATGTCAGCCATTTTAATGTATCAAATCAGAAGAAACTGGAGAAATACATCATGAAATAATTACTGATCAAATATGTGCATGAGAGAAGTACCTAAAAATAAATGTTTCTACCGATTTGTATGTGTGTCACAGAGAGAGAGAAACATTCTCAAGCTAAATCATTTCTATGCCATCTTTTATTATTTCATGGATAGAAGGGGGGAAGCTTTGCTGAAAATTGTCTGTATTCCAAAAGTTAACCTCTCAGCCATTCAGATGAACCAACAAAGAACTGAAAAGGGAATAGCATAGATTCCTATGGAAAATCAATTCATCTCTGTGGTTTTCTTTTAACTGTATCTAGCAGTCAGATTGATTTGTTTAAATCTAGGGAAACAATACCCTCTAAGTCATCTGCATGCCAAGTTCAGTCCTGGCATGAGATTTTATGACATAAATACAATAAAAACAGAATTTACTCTAGAAATGCTGACTTGGCAAAATGGCACACACCACCCCTGTCATAATTCTTTGATTTCCTGTATGTGAGACCATTAATAAACTGAAAGCAAACACAGGATATGAAAAATCAATACAAGGTACTGTAATGTTATAGCTGCAATAGCATTCCTAATTATGATTTCTTTTCTCAAGGAAACAATTTGGTGTCTAGCAGTTTTTCCTTGTCCCTGACCTATTTTGGAAAGTTTGTCTGAAACACAACCCACCACAACTGACAAGGTGTTCTAACTGAGCTTACTGCATAAATCGGATTTCTAACATGTTTCAGAGCAATAACAATGAGATCCCAGCTGTGATTTTTATCTCATGTTACCATAGAGACATGATGTGCTTGTAAAATGGTGGCTGCGGTGGTTGCTGCTGTGGCCTGCAGAGGTGAATCAGAATTACAATACAGGGTGTAGAGTTCATGGTCACATTTAAAGCATTCTTATGCCACCTTAATAGTTATGGCTTCCCTCAAAGAATCCTAGGAAATGTTGACCTCACAGAGCTACAATTACCAGCACCCCTAACAAACTACATTTCCCAGAATTCTCCATGACTGTTAAATTGGTATAAGAGTGCAGGCGCTTGAAATGTGCAACAGGGTGGATGATGAACACAGACACATGGGCAAGCTCCCCCAATGCACCATTTTTTCCTAACATGTTTTTCTCTCCCAATTAAGCATTGCATTGTTGTTTTAGCTTTGCTAGTCTCTAAAGGAGTTTTTCCAATGTCATCTATAGGGTTGGCTATCCCTGGCATAGGGATTTCAACTGCATAATGCATGTGAAAGACTCTTGAGTTCTTGAGTGTGTCATACAGATGGTAAGGATTACTAAATGAAGGAAAGGGCATGGTCCTATAGTAGTAATATTGATAGTGATCCCAAGTAGTCAATAAAACACAAGAACACGTGGGTTATTTGGGCTTAAGTTGCAGGTTCCAGATCTAAAGTTGCATCTCAAATACTGGAGGAAAGATTAGAAATGGGATATCGCTCTACTTCTGCTAAATCTACTTATTGGTATTTTAAAGATCCAGTTCACCTATATATTAAAATGAAATTCCTACACAATTATTTTTCTTATATTGCATTGACATCCTTCCATTAGTCGTCTTTTTAAAAGTGGCTTCTAAACATTGTGGAAGCATAGAAATTGGTTTAAAAACATAAAAAGAGCCGGCTAGATCAGCTCAATGGCCTGTTTGGTCCAGCATCCTGTTCTCACATTGGCTAACCAAATGCCTGTAGGAAACCAACAAGTAGGTCCCAACGCCTCCTGTGGTTTCCAGCAACTGGTATTCAGAAGTACTATTGCCTCTGATTCTATAAGAATATGTGGAGCTAGAATTCCCCTCATATGCCACTGCTTCTCTACTGATACACAAAAACTTTGAACAGGTCGGGAGCTGTACAACGATGCATGTTGACACATAAGTTTGTTACTTTCTTAATGTCCATACCCATAAATGCAGCTGGTGACCTGGGTCTATCTTGCAGCATGTAGTCCAGCCTTCCCCAATATAGTGACTGCCAGATGTTGTTGGACTTCAACTCCCATCAGGCTAGCCAGCATGGCCAATGGGGAAGGATGATGGGAGTTGTAGAAGTGGCAGATTTGGGTACTTTGACACCCTTTGTGAGGCCAAAACTTGGTGCACCCTCCAACCCCTGTTCTGCCTTTCCAAAGGTGGATAAGGATGCACCAAGCTTTGGGAAGGAGGTATGAGAGCTCTGGCAGGGTCCTAGAACCCTCCCACCTCCTTTCCAACCCCAGGAAAGTGTTAAGTAGGCTTTTGGAAGGAGGCAGGAGGCCTCAGGCCTCCTTCTCAAAGCCCATCATCTTACTTACCAGGTTTTGAGACAATGCTCTCTCAGCTCAGCACCCGGTACCCAGCACTGAGAGCCAGTGTGGTGTAATGGTTAAGAGCGGTAGTCTCGTAATCTGGGGAACCGGGTTTGAGTCTCCACTCCTCCACATGCAGCTGCTGGGTGGCCTTGGGCCAGTCACACTTATTTGATGTCTCTCAGCCCCACTCACCTCACAGAGTGTTTGTTGTGGGGGAGGAAGGGAAAGGAGATTGTTAGCCACTTTGAGACTCCTTAAAGGGAGTGAAAGGCGGGATATCAAATCCAAACTCCTCTTCTACTTCTTCAGTATGTGCGTACTACTTGTACATTCCCAAATCCACCCCTGGTTATAGTCCAGCAGCATCTGGAGGACATCAGATTGGAGAAGGCTCTAGTGATCAAAAAAATTAGTGATCTTCAAGTACTTCTCCATCCCCGTTCATTGGAGATTGCTTGTAGCAGATAGAGAATGCTGGTTCCTTTAACATCCAAGGGTTCTTTTGCTAAACATTATGACAGAAATGTGTTAGGGCCAAATGCAGACACACATTTTCTGTGACTTCTAGTCATGTCCTAATGTTATCTTCTGTTCTTTTCTGGTCAACATGTTTACCATTTATGTTCTAGAAATGACAACAAAGAACAAGAATTAGAGCTGTAAGCCATAGGAGTGTGAGGGAACCCAAATAAGAGGGGAAAGGCATCAAAGAAAAGAAAGGAGGGGTAGAGAAGATAATTTTTACCCAATAGAAATATTGGTTCTCAAACTGTGAGGACCCATACACAGTCTAAATGTTGCAATCATAAGTATGTGGGGTGATGAGGGAAAGACAGGGTTGTTTTTTTAAGTCCTGATGTTTTTAGTGTTTTTCAGAAAAGGAAAAATTACAAATCTCATTTATCAACGAACAATGTTATGCTTATAGAAGTATTTGGGAAGGAGGAGAGTGTCCCTTTTTAGAGGTTACCCTGGACATGTGAGATGGAAGCCGGCCTGCCAATAAAGCAAAGTTAGCTTTCTGCTTTGGAATTTCTGTCAGCGGCAATCATTGATACGGCTGTTCCTCCTTAATAAAATCCATCATGCACTCCAAAAGAGTAACTAGGACACTTAGTTTTTATTCCACATGCATCTCATTTGTCTTCAGCAGGTTCTTCCATAATCTCATCATTATTGCTATCACCCTCTGAGGACAGCTGACTTGCATTAATCAGCTAGGCCTCCCTCATTCCTCACTAGATTCTTTGCAGCTTTACTGTGCCCTTGGGCATCCTAACTTTACTTGAAAAATTAATAAACCTCCCCTCTCTTATCTTACCTTATTAATGTCTGTCTTTGTAACCCATTATCCCTGCATCTCATCAGTGACCATTTGAGGCTGTGGTGATCACCAAAGGATTGCACCCTGGTGAGGCAGCGCACAAGAGTGCCCTACATAAATGCAAAAGAGGAAGTTCAAAGCCCAGCTTTGTTGTTTAGGAGTCTGAATGGTTGATGAAGTGAATGTGTGGGAATTGTTAGGATTCCACAGGCGGCCATTAAGGCCCATCAGACATTTCCCTGTTGCCATCCTCATGCCTCCTTCCTCCACCCACCAACCAGCACACACCCAAACCTCCTTTTCTCTTTCTCTCGCTTTGCAAACCATGGGCTTGTTAGCCGTCCAGTATTTTGAAATACTGGTATGCTAATCACTTGTGTTTGCACATTTTTGGGGGTTGTTGTTGGTCATGGTTTGCAGTTATACTGGCTGTCTCCCTTGCTTACTTAAAAGTACAATCCAATTGAAAATAAAGATTTTGCAGGTTTGCTCATTTCACACAGAGATAGCAGCTGGTAAGTGTCTTTTGCAATTCATCAGAGGCCTCCCCGACCACCTGCTCTTGGCATCCTGCAAACAGCTGGCTCCGTGTATGTACCATAAGCTATTATCTTACTCAATAAATAATGAAAGAAAGAAAGAAGGCAGGATGGAGTCATTTCTTTGTAAATAAAATAAATTGATCACCATCTTTCTTTTCCCATCTAGAAAGAAGCCATCACGTTAAAGGTGTGTTCTGTTTAAACAATATCTAATACACAAACATGGACATGCATGTCCAGGCAACAAGCAAACTCAAATGCATGACAGTTTCTTTTTTCTAAAAAATTGCTGCATTTTATAGAGACCGTGGGGAGGTTTTTTTAGAACTTCAACTAATGTCACCAGATGCCCCACTATTGAGAGGGAAAGCTATGTTTTCCAAAGACTGTCCCACTTAACTCCCCCCCCCCCAAACGAATTTCTGTTCTTTAGTTCTTAATTGTAATGGATGTCAGCAAGTCACTCGTGTTTGTTTTGGCCTTGTGCTGCTGTTGGACGGCACCACTGCTGTGTTTTCTAGCTGCCTGGGTTTTGTTAAAGTAGGGCATTAGGGGGAAGCATTAGAAGCAAGAGAGATCAGTGCAAATAGTAAGCTTTCCATGGGCAAAGCTTCCAGATACAATGCACGTCTGATGTATGTTAAGATTTGTGTCACTATCTGCGCTTATTTGCATTGGTGGGGGTGTGCATTTCCATCTGTGTTTCAGTGCAGGAGGGAGTATACATCCCTGTACACTCTTGGGCTAGCTACTCATGGATAACACCATCTTGTTGCCTTGCAATTAACATGTAGTTCATACAAAGCTGATGAGTATCGCTGTGACTGAACATAATAATGCTGAAAGCCAGGCTATCAATTCCATAAGGAGATAGTTATTGCCGACCAGATTTAATAATAATAATAATAATAATAATAATTTATTATTTGTACCCCGCCCATCTGGCTGGATTTCCCCAGCCACTCTGGGCGGCTTCCACAGAAACCAAAAAACACTAAAATATCATACATTAAAAGCTTCCCTGAATAGGGCCGCCTTAAGATGTTTTCTGAATGTCAGGTAGTTGTCCATCACCTTGACATCCGATGGGAGGGCATTCCACAGGGCGGGCGCCACCACCGAAAAGGCCCTCTGCCTGGTTCCCTGTAGCTTCGCTTCTCGCAATGAGGGAACCGCCAGAAGGCCCTCGGCGCTGGACCTCAGTGTCCGGGCAGAACGATGGGGGTGGAGACGCTCCTTCAGGTATACTGGGCCGAAGCCGTTTAGGGCTTTAAAGGTCAACACCAACACTTTGAATTGTGCTCGGAAACGTACTGGGAGCCAATGTAGGTCTTTCAAGACCGGTGTTATGTGGTCTCGGCGGCCGCCCCCAGTCACCAGTCTAGCTGCCGCATTCTGGATTAGTTGTAGTTTCCGAGTCACCTTCAAAGGTAGCCCCACGTAGAGCGCATTGCAGTAGTCCAAGCGGGAGATAACTAGAGCATGCACCACTCTGGCCAGACAGTCAGCGGGCAGGTAGGGTCTCAGCCTGCGTACCAGGTGGAGTTGGTAGACAGCTGCCTTGGATACAGAATTGACCTGCGCCTCCATGGACAGCTGTGAGTCCAAAATGACTCCCAGGCTACGCACCTGGTCCTTCAGGGGCACAGTTACCCCATTCAGGACCAGGGAGTTCTCCACACCAGCCCGCCCCCTGTCCCCCAAAAACAGTACTTCTGTCTTGTCAGGATTCAACTTCAATCCATTAGCCGCCATCCATCCTCCAACCGCCTCCAGGCACTCACACAGGACCTTCACCGCCTTCACTGGTTCTGATTTGAAAGAAAGGTAGAGCTGGGTATCATCTGCATATTGATGGACACCCAGTCCAAACCCCCTGATGATCTCTCCCAGCGGCTTCATATAGATGTTAAAAAGCATGGGGGAGAGGACGGAACCCTGAGGCACCCCACAAGTGAGGGCCCAAGGGTCTGAACACTCATCCCCCACCACCACTTTCTGAACACGGCCCAGGAGAAAGGAGCGAAACCACTGTATAACAGTGCCCCCAGCTCCCAACCCCTCTAGACGGTCCAGAAGGATGTTATGGTCGATTGTATCAAAGGCCGCTGAGAGATCCAGCAGAACTAGGAAACAACTCTCACCTTTGTCCCTAGCTCGCCGGAGATCATCAACCAGTGCGACCAAGGCAGTTTCAGTCCCATGATGAGGCCTGAACCCTGATTGGAAGGGATCCAAATGGTCCGCATCCTCCAGGCGTGCCTGGAGTTGTTCAGCAACCACACGCTCAATCACCTTGCCCAAGAATGGAAGATTTGAAACTGGGCGATAGTTGGCCATACTGGCCGGGTCTAAAGATGGTTTTTTAAGAAGCGGTTTAATGACCGCCTCTTTCAGCGGATCTGGGAATGTTCCCTCACAGAGGGAAGCATTCACCACCCCGCAGAGCCCATCGCCCAGCCCTTCCCGGCTAGCTTTTATAAGCCAGGATGGGCAAGGATCAAGGAGACAGGTGGTTGGTTTCACTCGTCCAAGCAGCCTGTCCACATCCTCGGGGGTAACGGATTGAAATTGATTCCATGCAACTTGACCAGACAGGGCTCTAGCACTCTCCCGCCCCAGCCCTGCTCCCACGGTGGTGTCTAGCTCCTTCCGAATATGAGTGATTTTATCTGCAAAAAACTTTGCAAAATCGTTGCAGGAGATCTTGGGGTCTTTACAAGGCCCCGATGGTAAAGGTGGTTCCGTTAAATTGCGGACCACCTGAAAGAGTCTCCTGCTACTATTTTCTGCAGATGCAATAGAGGCGGCGAAGAAAGTCTTCTTTGCCGTCGCTATCGCCACTTGGTAGGCTCGACGTTGAGCTCTAACCTGTGTCCGGTCAGATTCGGAGTGAGTTTTCTGCCACCGACGCTCTAGCCGTCTCAGCGATTGTTTCATCGCCCTCAGCTCCGAAGAAAACCACGGGGCTGTCCGGGCTCCATGCAATCGGAGAGGGCGCTTCGGAGCCAGACAGTCGATAGCCCTGGTTAACTCCGCATTCCAGCGGGCCACCAGGGAATCAGCTGAAAGGCCATCAACACGGGATAAAGCATCCCCTACCACTCTCTGGAAACCATTTGGATCCATTAAGTGGCGGGGGCGGACCATCCGAATTGGTCCCACCTCCCTGCAGAGGGGAAGGGTCGCGGAGAAGTCCAGTTGCACCAGGAAGTGATCTGACCATGGCACTTCTTTGGTTTCATTTTTACTTAGTGTCAGATCACCCACGTCGCTAGAGGTGAATACCAGGTCTAAGGCATGTCCATGACTATGAGTTGGGCCCAACTTATTCAGGGACAGCCCCATGGAGGCCATGCTTTCCACGAAGTCCCGAGCGGCCCCTTGTAAGGTCGTGTCGGCGTGGATGTTAAAATCCCCTAGGACAACCAAACTAGGTGTCTCCAGGAGAACATCCGCCACGACCTGAAGCAGCTCGGACAGGGAATCCTTGGTGCAGCGGGGAGGTCGGTACACCAAAAGGAATCCTGTACTGCCCCTATTGCCCAACTTCCAGAACATGCACTCAGAAAGCTGGGTCTTCCCAGTAGGACGCCTGGTGCAGACTAATGACTTCCTAAAAATCACTGCAAATTTAAAGGGGGGGGATTCTGCAACGGACTAGTAATTTGATTAAGTCAGAGGTAGGTCACTGTTGTTAAATTATTGTGGAGAGTAGAGCCAAAGCTGATAGTAGCTTACTGAGCTCATATCAAAGACAAGGTGCAAACAGGGCCTTTTTGTTTCACAACTCAGTAACTTCCTTGCCACTATCCTACAATATGTACAGTAGCTTCCACTGACTTGAAAGAGAGCTTCAGCCTTATGGGACAGCGCCAGCATTTAGGGGTGTTGGGAAAATTAAAGCAAAGGTGCTCCACTTACCCATTGTTACTTACTGCCTCATCCCCGCCCCCGCAATGAGCAAAGAACTCACCTTGGAGCCAGAGAGATGTCTGTGGATGGTGAAGGGTTGCCACAAAGTTGAGAGAGGTCCACTAAGTCTAGCCTTCCTCTGTCCATTGTAAAATGAAGATGCTGGCAGCAGGGGCAAATCTCAGCAGGGAATAGGAAAACTCTGCCCATGTTGGTATGCCACCAACATCTTCATATTGCAAGAGTCAGGGGGGAAAGGAGGAGTTTGGTGGTGGCCTCTCCCATCTTCAAGGGAGCTGCTTCCACCACCTGCTACTCTGTGCTGGACCACAAGGTGAGTTTTCCCTTAGGTTAATGGGCAGCAGAAGGAACAGGATGTTTGGGTGTTCTTTCAAATGCTTGGGGGAGAAAAACTGAAGGTTTTAAAGCATTTGAATGGAATCCCTGTAGGGCCAGATTCATTTTCGAAAAGCACAGGGTTGCTTATCCATCATGGATGTCATTAGAAAATACTGCATTTTACCAAATTCTTCTCCAATAAAGAGTGGTGTTGTTTAATCTAGCTTCCTCAAAGTCCACCTAATCATTTTTAAATTATATCTAATTACAGCAAATAAAAGCAATCTGCTGCATGAATAATTTTATTAGGCATTTTAAATTTAGGATCTTATTCTAAATTATTCTTTGCAGGTAAGGAACTGAGGGCAGTACAATGGATGCTGCTTTCTCATATCTGTAGAACACTTTTTACTCCCTTCTGGACTTTTGCTACTTTGGAACAGATTTTACATCAAATGTATCTTCTAGCCAAAGTAGGTTTTACATTCAAACGCAAAAGCCAATTTAAGTCACAGTTTTAAAAACACCCTTTTAGCTGTTTATACCAGTTTGGCATGATTTTATGAAAGCACTAAGCTCAGCCCTAGAATTAAAGGAACAAAAGAAAAACAGTGCAGCTGTAACATAAGCTTTCTGTTAAGCCAAGTGGTTACAGATCTATAGAGGAATGTTAAGTCTCACAGTTCAGGACACTGAGAGAGAGAAAAGTGATAGGTATTAGAGAAAATGTTTTCCACTCCAGTTTGGATTCTGAATTCCAGAATGTGGCACTGGGTGGTTATTGCTTTACTACAGGGGTGGAGAGCCTTTTGAGCCTCCAGATGTTGCTGGACTAAAATTCCCATCCTTGACCATTGACCATGCTGTAGGGCCAGATGTCCCAAAGCATCTGGAGGGCTGCAGGTTCCCCATTCTATTCCATGGCAGCTATACTTTGGGATCCCACAGGGCTCTGTTGCATCCACCCATGCTTTTAACATTCATATGAAACCACTGGATGAAATCATTCGGAGATATGGACCAAGGTGCCATTACTATGTGGATGACACTAGATTTTATCAAATCTAGGTGAGGCAGTGGGTATTCTAAACCAGTGCCTGGATAAGGCCGATCCAAGGAACATTTGACCAGCTGAGTGTTGTTCAGCCAGTTCTTAAGGACAATAGCTGCAATGTGAGAGAGTTTTTGGATTCAGCACTGCTATTTAGAGGCTCAAGTGGCTTCTGTCGCCAAGACGCCTTTTATCAGCTTGGACTGATATACTTGCTGCAACCCTATCTGGACAGAGATAGACTTGCCACAGCTATCCACATTCTCTTAACCTCTTAATTGGATTGCGCGAGGCACTGTATATGGGGTACCTGGAAACTTCAATTGGGCAGCAAGATAGTTTACAAGGATTGGACATTATGATCTCATTTTGTCATCTGCATTGGCTTCCAAGCAGTTTCCAAGCAATGTACTGATCTTAACTTGGAGCCAGGTTACTTAGGATTGTCTCCTATAGACGTTTCCTACCTTGACTTTAAGATCTGCTTCAGGAGCCCTTTTTCTGTTACCCTCCACTAAGCCAGGTGCTGCAGGTGGCTACTAGGAAGAAGTGGTCTTCAGCTGTTGTGCCTCACTTATAGAATGTCCTCCCCAGAGAGGGTCCCCTGGCATCTACAGGCTGGCTTTTTGTACACCAGGACTTTGTTGTTTTATTTTTCACCTAAAAATGTTTTAATAATATTTCAATATTGTTTTTTCCCCCTGAAGTTTTAAGATCTGTGAAATGGTTGCTACTGCTGTGAGTTTTACTATATTGTTTGACCTCTGTGCTCCTGGTTTTATGCTGCATTTAGATTTTACGGTTTTAATTTCACATGCAATTGTTTCACTTTTATTGTAAGCCGCCTAGAGAACTTTTGCTATTGGATGAAATATAAATTTTGTAAATATAAACAAGCAAATAATCATTATGGAAACATACTGGAATAATTGGAACTAGTAAAAGTGAACGCCTTCCCATCAGATGTCAAAGCGATAAACAACTACCTGACATTCAGAAGACATCTTAAGGCAGCCCTGTTCAGGGAAGTTTTTAACTTGTGATATTTTAGTGTATTTTTGGTTTCTATGGAAGCCACCCAGAGTGGCTGGGGAAACCCAGCCAGATGGGCGGGGTACAAATAATATATTATTATTATTATTATTATTATTATTATTATTATTATTATTATTATTAAAGATATATAACAGGAGTTTGCTTGTGTACATGCAAAAATAGCTTTCTTAACAAATATATATCCCAAAACCAACAAAGAACTATTGAAGAGAAACTGAATTGTCTTACGTATTTCCAGTTGATGACATACGATATATAGCTGACAATTTATAGCCAAGTATATTGTATTGGATACAATTTCTCTAGGGATGCGGGTGGCGCTGTGGGTAAAACCTCAGCGCCTAGGACTTGCTGATCGCATGGTCGGCGGTTCGAATCCCTGCGGCGGGGTGCGCTCCCGTCGTTCGGTCCCAGCGCCTGCCAACCTAGCAGTTCGAAACCACCCCCGGGTGCAAGTAGATAAATAGGGACCACTTACCAGTGGGAAGGTAAACGGCGTTCGGTGTGCTGCGCTGACTCGCCAGGTGCAGCTTGTCATGCTGGCCACGTGACCTGGAAGAGTCTGCGGACAGCGCTGGCTCCTGGCCTATAGAGTGAGATGAGCGCACAACCCTAGAGTCTGTCAAGACTGGCCCGTACGGGCAGGGGTACTTTTATCTTTACCTTTATATTGTATTGGATACAATTTCTCTATTAAATCATCTCTATTAAATCTGGGATTGGATTTAGCTTTCAACTGATTAAGATCTTCATAGTTAATACTTTCCAAATGTTGTCATACTATCTATGAATAGTTGGAAGTTGTTTTACGTTTCTATTATGCTGCATTTTAAAACTTTACCCTATTAAAATCAGCTCCCTGCTAAACTGTGATATCGCTTCCTGGTTCATTACACCCAACAAGAGGTATTTTTCTGTGTGTGGAGTAAAAGTGCTTTGAAGAAATGCCTGAAACAAATGAGGCTGTTGTATCAGAGAGTGATTATACCCTGTAATCTTAATGTGCACAAGTGTCTGTGTTATCCTTGCACATCCTCACCAACAGTGAATACATTAGCCCATTTCACTACATCATTTCCAAGCAATACTTTAGCAAAACTAGTTTCAAGAAGGTATCCAGCACCTCATGAAATCTTGTTCATAAACAAGATTTATTTAAAAGTCTGCATCCCATCTCAGGCTGTTGTTCTCAGTCAATCTGGAGATCTCAGTTCCATTTTCCTTCATATAACGGATTAGCTCCCTTGGCCTCAGAAGTGAAATGAGCGCTTCAACCCCATAGTCGCCTTTGACTGGACTTAACCGTCCAGGGGTCCTTTACCATTTTTTTTTACCAAGTGTAGGAGCCCATATTATATCTAGCTGAGAAATAATATACCTAGAGTATCTAGCTCTATCATAAAAGCTTTAAGGCTTCAACCCAATAACCAATAATCTGGAACCAGGAATGGGAAAGAAATGTAATTCAGTTCACGTTTAAAGCCAAATTTCACAAATTTGTACTTTTCAAAACAATATGAGAACCAAAACACAGCCATCCTTTGAAATTTGCACTTATCCAAACAAAACAATGGGCGCAAAAATGCATAGATTGGGGGAAAGTGTTTATCAGAATGAATATGTTTGAAAAATAGCATGCAAAAATCCATTGCATTAGGGGAAATAGCATGCAAAAATGTGTACATCAGTCAAAACTATGAGTATCAAAGCATGCATTATGATGCAATGGTATTTCATGTGTGTAAGTGTTTTGCCTGGAGCCCAGAACAAAAGATCTCTAATGGACATAGCATAAAAGAACAGTGTGGACCCACACTGTTCATCCTAGATAACCACAATTCATTATGTAACTGTTGCATATTCATGGATGCCTAGCAATATCACTATTCATAGGACCCGTCTTTTCTTACATAACTTTTACCTTCCATAGATATAACCAGTTAAGCTTGTCTCTCGTCTTGTTGTGACCCACTCTCAGTACGTCACTAATTTCACAAAGTAAGTGTGCACTACCTTTCCACTCAGTACACAAAATGATGACTAAGGATGGATGATCACCCTTATAAGACTCTGGAGCAATTAATCACCCCAACTTCTATCACCTCTCCAACTTGACAAGTTTGCCATGTGACTAAGCAGTTCTAAGGGCGCACACAGTTGACACAAGAGCATCTTGAGATGGGAAACTGTGAAGGGGGTGGGGTGGGACCATCACTGCTGAGTTGTTGAGCACATCATTTGCCTGATCCTACTCACATAATAGAAACAATTCCCCACTGATTTCAGTGCACAATACAGACTGTTTGACTAGTACACTAGAGCATAATATTCCATATGAGTACTGTAGCACATATCTCTTTTTTGCTCAAGTGTTATCATTAAGTAGGAAATGCAGCATATTTTTCAAGCTGTCTGCAATTGCACTGGAAACCCACATATTTTTAGTTAAAGACTGAAAGTAAATTGAGGATATGGAATATCAATGGGAGGTAGTGCTCCAGCTGCTAGTGCAGCACTGTTAATTACACAATACTTTTATGGAGCAATTCAGTGGTAATTCTTACTGCTATTCCTCCTTAATAAGATCCATTGTGCACCATAAAATAGTAACTAGGACACAGTTTGTATTCCACATGCATCTCACATCTCTTTAGCTGCTTCTTCCATATCCATAATCTCATCATTATTACTATTACCCTCAGAAGACAGTTGACTTGCATTAATCAGACAGGCTGACATTCCCTTACCAGATTTTTTCCCCTGCAGTTTTATTGTGCTTTTGGACATTTTAATTAACTTGAAAAATTAATTACAAATTCCAACCTTATTAATGCCCGTCTCCACTCCCCAACTTCTGTAGTCCATTAGCACAGTTTTATTGGCACTGACCATTGCAATGCAGGGTCAACAAAGAATGGGGCGTTAAGTAAAGATCACACAGAAATGTTCTTAAGTGGGAGAACAATCATATCCACAAATCATGCCTGCTGGACAGGATAGGATCACATCCTCAGAGGCCATCTTCCATCCATTGCTGCTAGCCTACTGGTATGCTGATGCAAATGATATCCTGAATGTTGTGCATTGTTCTTTGCACTAGTACAGTTAGTTTCCAACAGAAGGAACACAGTGGCAGAAGTGGCTGCTCTTAGCAAGAACTGTTTCTTTTCTCCATGAACCCTACATGTTGAAGGCTCACTGGCAGAGCATCTGATTTCTATGCAAAAGGTTCTGAGTTCAGTCCCTGGCATCTCCTGGTAAAGCTGGACAATACCCCTCTCTGAAACCCCTGGAGAATCACTGCTGGTCAGTGCTACCAATACTGAACTAGGTGAACTAATGGTCTGAGTCCTATGTTCTGTGCTTGTTGTTGTTTATTCGTCTTAGTTGTGTTTGACTCTCCGTGACCCCATGAACCAGAGGATGCCTTGGAAACCCTCACTTTCTTCTCAGAGCTTCTCCTTTTTTATGTCCATGGAGTTTTCTTGGCAAAATACTGGAGTGGTTTGCCAGTTCCTTCTCCAGGTAGTCTAAACTCTTGGCTATGACCTGTCCATCTTGGGTGGCCCTGCACAGCATAGCTCATAGCTTCTCTGAGTTATTCAAGACCCTTCGCCACGACAAGGCAGTGATCCATGAAGGGGATTAAGCTTAAGATCCTGCAAACTTCAGTTGCATATATGCAGCAGTGAGTGGTCAAAGTTGCCACATAAACCTGAGTTTGATGACTGTGAAGCTCTTCATGGCGTAAGACGCATTCTAATGCTCCTTCCGCTGAAGGAAATCAGGAGTGAGCGAGTCGATTGCTCACTCTTTTCCAGTAATTCAGTAGCAAAGGTTGCACTTTGGAGGGAGCAGTGCTTCATGGATCCCACCAGATTTTTGAGAGATGGAGGAGTTCTGTGAATGACCAACATATTTTTTTTATCTGGAGCAAGAAGCTTTCTGAGGCAGTTTAAAGTTACACATCCTATTGCAACCAGGAGAAAAGCTCCTGAATAATTTAATAATCTCAGGCTGTTCAGAAGAAGAAGAAGAAACTCATTGCTTGGGTCCTTGGGACATGGATGAAGTTGTGTGGGTGGAAGTATATATTTATTCACTGTGGACTTTGATTAATTATTTACCAGTTCAACTGCCATTAACAAGATCTCTGAGTGGCAAGGTCTCTGCTGGAACGTAATTTAATCGCTCCCTTCATTATTTACACAGGTGAGATCCTCACCTTTTAATATAGAAATCTGGTACCAGGTTCCCTAAAGTCAGCTGAATAATTGGAACACCCCAGGCTACCAATTTAATTCAGCTTCTTCCGAGTCACTACTCTGGGCCCAGTTCAGACTTGCCTAGCATCAAATAAGAGAGATTACTCACTTGTACAAGAGCTGCAAAAATCAGGCTCTCGTTTTGCATAATTTGGCTTATACTGCAGGGAAACAAAGAGGAAAATCTGCCTGAAAGTTTCAAAATGTATTAAACGTTTCTTGTATTGCCAAACATAGTGTTTTCAGCTGTGTGTAACAAAGCAATAAAAAAGAAGCTCTGATACACACTTGCCATCAAGGTTAACTATGTAGTAGTGGATTTATATGGCAGGCACTTAACCACAGACAGCTTCTTTTGTCACATGAAAAGTATTCCTCATAGTTGGAGAGCCAAGTCCTATGACTATTATCTGAAATATACTCAGAGTCGAGAGTGGATTTCATGCTCTTTATTCAGCTCAAGTGGTGAGGAGGAAATGGAAGTTCCCCCCACAATATCTGCTTTATATACATTATTTACACAATGGGCTGCACGTGATTGGCTAATTCTGGGATTCTCCTGTAGGCCAATCAGACTTCCACCTGGAGCTGGATTGGGTGGCTCCTGCGGACCAATCAGACTGCTGCATTCTGAATCTTATTGTTCTAGGACCAATCAGACTGCTGCATTTTGGATCCTATTCAACTCAGTAATTAACATTATCTATGTGCGAAGGCGACATTTGTTGACTTCTTCAGTGGACTTCTTGGTGGCTTAAAGTGAACTAGCTTTATACTAAAAAAAAATCCTTCCAGAAGTGTATCTGAAGAAGTGTGCATGCACATGAAAGCTCATACCAATAACAAACTTAGTTGGTCTCTAAGGAAGGATTTTTTTTGTTATTATTTTGTTTCGACTATGGCAGACCAACACTGCTACCTACCTGTAACTAGCTTTATACTGTAACAAGTGCATATTTGTAAGTGCTTCTTCATGTCATTGCTTCTCTAGCCTTCAGAGTTTGTGCATCTGCGTCAAAACTGGTAAAAGTTTGGACAACAATGCTGGTAGGCAAAGCTTCCTGTGTCCATAATAGAGGATTTATTGAATGCGTTTCTCCAGTGGAAGCTGGTGCCAGTTGGGGCTGGTTAAGCAGAGGGTCACTTAAGAGCCTACATGGCGCCTAGCAATAGGTGGAGTTAATGCCAGGCACCATGTAGGAACTCTCCAGGACTAAAATCCTATGCACGCAAGAGAGTGTGCTCCTTGAATACAGTGGGATTTCCCTTTTGAGTAAAAAGGATAGGATTGGGGTGATACCACAGTGATACAGACCCCAAGCAAGCAGGCAGGCAGAGCAGAGAGTGAGAGATTTCATAAGGGAGGGGGAGGAGAAAGAAGGGGGCTCATGTTCTGTGAGGAAACTGAGTCCTGCTGCTGCCTCATTTCCCTTTATGGACCAGCAATGCCTTTCTCCCTCCCTCAGAAGAACTCTTGCACATTCTCTGTGGCACTGCTGTCCCCTTTAACCATGAAAATTCTGCCATAGCGGAGAGCAAAATGAATAATTTTCTTGTCAAAAGCTGAACTGTAGTGGAACAGAACCAGTGCTGCATGCAACAAATATGGGGTGGAAGAGAAGTCAATGTCTTCTTACATCCCTTGTTTTGGTGCTTCACTCCACACAACAATTTATTACATCATTTGGTATTCTTCCTCAGCCAGAAAAGTATATTAGGTGCGTAGGTGCCAAATCCCTGGGGCCCTGGGTGCTTGAGCACTCACAAAATTCCCCATGAAGGGGCCAGGCACCCACAAATTTTAGTGCCAGGGCCATGCACACTGCATAGCACCCGCAGCCCTGGGCACCCATGGTTGCGGGGCCAAGTTGGCACTCCTGATCAGAAGGTACCTCAAAGGTGAACTAGTCCACCTAACTCAGCCATTGTACTAAAGTCATTGGTAGTCTATCTGTTAGTGGCTGCTAGGTTGGTGGAGGCCCAGGGGTAGAAGGACGCTGCAGCTTTTACATTGGATAACTGGTTTAAGAGAGCTTTACATATAGCTACCCACCATCTGAAGGAAGTGAAGCAGGGCCAGACATTTGGTTGACTTTTATACTCCATATAAACAATCAGCCTGCAAAGAACCTTATTCCTCCTAAATATTACTTCATATGGAAATATTTGAGCTCCTACTTGTTTGCTTCAGACAATCCCTACAATTATCTGGCCTTTAGTCCTTGGTGCAGTTGATGCGAAACCTCCACTAGTTATACCCATTTTCTTACCTGTAACATTTTCTTCCCTGTCTGTCTGTCTGTCTGTCTGTCTGTCTGTCTGTCTCTCTCTCTCTCTCTCTCTCTCTCTCCACACAAACAAAACAAAACAAACAAACACACACACAGAGTATTTTTTTTTGTCTGTAACTGTGAAGATTTCTATGTTTTGTTTTACATTTTTTAAAAAAAGGTCACCTAGCCCAAACTGCTACTGATGCAGGAAAACTACCCCTTCAGCATTCCCTAATATATGGCCATCCAGCTTCTAATGGAAAATTCACCACCTTCCAAGGTTGACTGTCCCACTGTCAACAGTTTTTACCTTCAGGAAGAACTTCCTAATGCTCAGTTGAAATCTTTCTTCTTTCAATGTGAACACTTTTGATCCTACCCTCTGGAGCAACGGAAGACAAATTCATTCCATCTTCTGTGTGACAATGCTTCAATACCCTCCCACCAGATGTCAAAGAGAAAAATAATTACCAAACTTTTAAAAGACATCTGAAGGCAGCCCTGTTTAGGGAAGCTTTTAATGTTTAATAGGTTATTGTATTTTACTGTTTTGTTGGAAGCTGCCCAGAGTGGCTGGGGAAACCCAGCCAGATGGGTAGGGTATAAATAAATTATTATTATTATTATTATTATTATTATTATTATTATTATTATTACTACTACTACTACTACTACTACTACTACTACTACTATTAAAATAGTTAAAAATGACTATCACATCTTAATGGTCTGTTGTCCAGGCCAACCATACTCAATTCCTTTAGGGCTTGGTCTCCAGGCCCCCTCCAATCATTCTCTTCTTCCTCTGGATCCCAGTTTGTTAGTATATCCATCCTAATCTGTGCTGCCCAGAACTTGACACTGCACTCTGGGTGAGATCTGATGAAAACAGAATAGGGTTGGCACTATTCTTTGCCAATATATTTTGAATTCTGCACAAATTCAAAAGTTACCACTTGAACAGACAATGCAAACTGAATAAATGTTATATATGGGGATTGTGTGATCTGCATAATTCATTCTGATTTCAGAATCTAGGAGTAGCTCGGTCCCCTATGAAACAAGAAAGATATAAAGTTATCCTGGTAACCCTAGCACCTCTCTAAGAAATATACCATAGTTTTTGCTTTATAAGACTCACTTTTTCTCTCCTAAAAAGTAAGGGGAAATGTGTGTGCGTCTTATGGAGCGAATACAGGCTGCACAGCTATCCCAGAAGCAAGAACAGCAAGAGGGATTGCTGCTTTCATTGCGCAGCAATTCCTCTTGCTGTTCTGGCTTCTGAGATTCAGAATATATTTTTTTCTTGTTTTCCTCCTCCAAAAACTAGGTGCGTCTTGTGGTCTGGTGCGTCTTATAGAGTGAAAAATACGGCAATCTGTGCTGCCTCTTGAGCTAGCTTCTTTGACCTTATGTTCATGGGTTTGTAGTGAAATCGTGAGGAATACCTATGATTTTTATATATTTAAAAGCATTAAAGGTAGTCAAATACTGCAAAAGTTCCCTTAGAGGAAGAAACTCATGCAATGAGCTGTCAAAATGATTGGCTTGTAAACAACCTATGGACTTGAAGATGATTGACTGCTCAGAGTTGCTCAGTGAAATGCTTGTGAACTGAACAACAGTTGAATTTACCAAAGTAGAAAATCTGGAAAGAATTAATCCATGAATAGCAAAATCTGTGTGCTTCATATTGATTGTAGGAAGTTCAAAATGGTCCTTTTCAATGGAGTATGGAACCTTTCCCTAGATGTGCAGAAGCTGATACAACTGAAGTCATGACTTTTCTTTGATTTTCTGCTGTGTGTTGGTGGTCACTAGAGTTGGATGGCTTTAAAAAGAAATTAGAGAAATTCATGAAGGCAAAGGCCGTTGGTGGCAATTAGCCATGGCGCTTATATGTTACCTTCAGGTCCAGAGAATTATACCAGCTGCTGGAGAACCACAGTCCTTTATGATCTGCTTGTCAGCTTCCCAGAGACATTTATTTGCTTCAATTTATTTCTAGTCTTTCTTACTTACCCTTCATCCTTAGATACTAGGGTGGGCTTTATAACTAAAATACAATTACAAAATGATGAATAATCAGTAAAGCATATTGCAACAACAATAAAAGAATAAACAGTTAATAAAACAATTTACAGGGAGTATAACTAAAAAATAATGCTTCATTTCCAAAGGTAGTAACCAATGAAAGCTGCAAAGTGCTGGTGCCTGGTTAGCCTCTCAATTTGGGGGCCACCACAGAGAAGTTCCTGTCATGATAAGCCACTGCCTCCTGAACTTTTGAGGATGGTGGCACTACCAACGGGCTCTCTTCCACTGATCTGAATCTCCAAACTAGTGCATTGGGGTACAAGTCATTTAGGGCTTCATATGTTAATGAAAGCACATTGAATTGGGCTCAGAAGCGAATAGTCAACTGGTGCAGATGCTTGAGGACATTTGGCTGGCCAGTGTGGAATGCAACCCACTTCTAAAACTAGGAAATAAAGTGGAGAAAGTGGGTCATTATCCTGAAAGCATTCAGACAGAGCTTCATCACCTGGACATAATCCTCTGGAAAGCTCTTGCACATTAGGCCCCACTGAACTGAACCTTCTCTTGTGCAGTTCCTATCGATTTCTGTGAGGCTTTCACTGAACATCCCAGTAGACCGTGCCCCTTTTTTTGTACAAGTATTTCCTTCAGATCTATAGTTCAGCCCATGAAAGATGAATGGAGATGCCTGTGTGTATAACTATCTTTTAATTCTGGCTTGTCAAATTGTGACAGCCACTCTGGCATTGTCATGTTAGATTGTCATGTTCTGTTGATGTCAGAATTTTACCTAGAAATAGGAGCTGACATGATCTGAATTATGATATTTTTAACAATAAAGGCCAAACTATACCTTACACACAGATTTGTGTTACATTATCCTACTGGGCTCCCCCCCACCCCAGAAGGGACAATCCTAACATTAGTAGTAGTAGTAGTAGTAGTACCCTGCCCATCTGACTGGGTTGCCCCTGGGCAGCTTCCAACAAATAATAAAACAACAAACATTAAAAACTTCCCTCTACATAGCCTTATCTGCTACTTTCCTTTTTCATTGTGCCCCTATGTTGGTAGTGAGTGGGTTGTTTGAGGCAGCTGATTTAGACTTTGAAAATGGCAGGAAGGTGAAGTGCTGAACACCCTTTCCTTTCCATTTCTCCAGTGCCAACTACAAATCTAGAAGTGGCTGTTCCTGTGTAATATGCATCCAACATCTAGTTGCATCCTTAAGGCTGGGCCCAGCACTGCTTGTGCAATGGAAGGTCTATCTCCTCTCCTTTCTTCTGCAGTCCTCTCACCCCCTCAAAATCTGCTTCAGAGGGTTGGGGGACAACGACATTGGAGTAGATTTTGGGTGCACATGAAGAGAGGAAAGATGTGATTCCTAGCCTGGGTTTCTCAAACGTAAGTCATGCCAGGTGAATCTCATTTCTTTTTTTGATAGACTTACAAGCTTGGTGGATCCCCTGTGATATTCTTGTGGAGAAACTGGTAATATATGGGCTAGATGAGGTAACTTAGGTGGATTTGCAGGTGGTTGACTGACCAAACCCAAAGAGTGGGTTACCTAATGGTTCCTCATTATCCTGGAAAAAAAGTGACAAGTGGGGTGCCACAGGGTTCTTTCTGGGACCATTGTTGTTCAATTCCTTTGCCCAAGCTATAAATGACTTGGACAAAGGAATTGAGGGAACGCTCATCAAATTTGCAGATGACACATGGAAGATGGAGCAAGTTTGTTTCCTCCTGCCCCAGAGAGCAGGACCTGAACCAAGAAAGGAGATTCTGACTAAACATCAGGAATAACGTTCTGGCAGTGGAATGTACTCCCTCACAAGGTGATATCCATCTGTCATGAATGCATTAGTTGGGAATCCTGCATCGCAGGGGGTTGAACTAGATGACTCTCAGGGTCCGTTCCAGCTCTACAATTCTATGATTCTATTGTGACTCACTTTTTGTCCCAACTTAGAAGTCAGGATTAAGCCTGTAGTTTGGAGGAAAATTACAGCACTGCGTCTAAAGATTTCCAGAAGCATCACAAAACTGGTTATGAACATACTATTCTACAAAGTAATTGAAATGAAAACATGCCTGATATATGTCAAGGCATTTTGCCCCAGGCAAAATAAATTCTTTAGGCAACAGGAAAACTTAATGCTCCCTTGGAGAAATAGCTTGAGGTCAAAGGTAGCATTTGCTCTGTAGCCACATGTGTTTTCAATCTGCTTAGCCCTTGTGATCAGCAAAGCTCAGCCATGCCAAGGGGAAGATGGGAAGAGCTAGAAAGCAAAAGCATACAAATGAATTTCCTAAGAAAGATAAAGTACAGGCATAAATAAGCTCGTAAAAAATAGAAATAAACTTGATGCTGTACAAAGAGAGATTATATTGTGTCCCATTATTGCAAACGCCATATCTCAGCCTCAACAAAGCCTGGTGCATGTTTCCTAACAATGTTGTTCAGGGTGAGAGTGTGGGGACATTGAAGGGAGAGTTTGGAGTCCAGCCGTCTCTCAGTTGGGGAAAGGCCATAGCTCTGGTAGAACTTCTGCACTGTATCATTTTCGGGAACGGCTGTGAATGTCTCCAGTCTGAACTCCTGGAGACCCACTGCCAGTCTGTGTGGACAATGCTGAACCAAATAGATTCAGTATAAGGCAGTTTCCTACATTGTGATGTTTCAGGTAGCAGCAGGAAACTGGTGGCCACCTGGGTGAGAACTTGGTTTCTCAGCCATAGATAATAATCCGATGTGAATGAGTATTTTGGTGAATAGCTGAAGTTTTTATTGGTGTTGGTGGAGTTCTAGAATAAATAGTATAAAACTGACAGTGTTGTAGTTAGGTGTTGTAGTGTAAACATCTTGTATATATACCTAGGGGGCTGGTGGGACTGATAAATGCTGAGAGTAAGTAAATGTTTGTGGGGGGGTGTCTAAAAGTGTAAACGTCTGTAGGTGTAGTTTGGTTGAAGTTAGGGTGTTAATGGGTGTGGAATATGTCAAGGGATGAGTGAAATATTCAGTGAGTGGGATCATAGTTTATGGATTTTCATTGGGGGTTTTTTACTCACTTTATTATTTTAAATATTGTGTTCATTTTTTATTTTCTTTGTAAGCCTTTTTGCTATATTTTTGGATGAAGAGTAGCAATTAAATAACACTATAAATAAATAAACAGACCGACATACAGAGAATGTTGGGGGGGGGGAGAGAATGTGAATAACATGGGACAAGAGCAGCAGAGTTGATGGAACTGCTGGGCCAACAGGAATGGTGTAAACTCCCAGTACAGTGGTACCTCAGGTTAAGTACTTAATTCATTGCAGAGGTCCGTTCTTAACCTGAAACTGTTCTTAACCTGAAGCACCACTTTAGCTAATGGGGCCTCCTGCTGCTGCCGCACCGCCGGAGCACGATTTCTGTTCTCATCCTGAAGCAAAGTTCTTAACCCGAGGTATTATTTCTGGGTTAGCGGAGTCTGTAACCTGAAGAGTATGTAACCCGAGGTACCACTGTACTAGCCTTTGCTTCTAAACTCTGAAGCTCAGCTGAAGATGCTCACATAGCAGGGACAATAGCTCCTTAGGTGCAGAATTTCCTGATAGGACTAGTGTTTGTCTTCTATGCCTAATGGGGTCACTCTGTGTACCATATGAAGTGTTCTCTTATCTGAAGTACATTTTTGCAGCATGAAAAACGAATGCTGCTTTAACTCTTTCTGTAGCATGTTTTATTGCCGAGTAATTCACTATGATTTCCCCCAGCTTTTCCCCCTGCAACCTGTGTAGCAACAATTGCTGTTTGTACACCACCTGATTCTCTCTGCTCTTTTTCTAAGGTTAACTGTGTGCACTTGGTATGCCTGTGCCTTTTTAATGGGACTGCCTGAAGTGCTTTTCAACCCCTACTGCTTATCTGACTTTCAATATTCTCCAAGTGGGAGAATGGCAATTGTATTTTTCAGGGTCAGATATGATTTTGCTGGCAGCAGCTGTGCTAAATCTCTAGTTTGGTTTTTTAAAAGGAGGAGGAGGTGTTGGGGGGAGACAGTTCTAAATTGATACCCAATGTTTTTGATGCTTATGCAAGAGAAATCCTCAGAATGACAATTAATGTCCTCATACTGATTTGGGCAATGTTACATAATTTTGCTTTCTGAGGTTTTAGTCTACGACGTAACAGGATGAACTTCCAACTCAGCTGAGGCAAATGTAATTGAAATGTTAAACTTGAGGTGTTTTGTAACAAAAGGGCTGGCAAATACATTTCCAATGAACTTCTACACTTTGAACATTTACACTGAATCAACCCTAGTGCTCAGATTACAAAAGGGGGGGAGGGCGGTCCAGGGCAGATTACAAAAGGGGGGGCCTTGTTACCCCTTGTGACCGTTCACATAGCTCCTGTTTTTAAAAGAATATGCGTGTGATTTAGCTCAATCAATCAAACTGATAAACCCGGCACAGGATTATCCAGAGTTGATTCCATAATGTGTGAATTGACAGTAAACATGAAGCCAGCTGACAACTTGTTGGCTGGGCAGGTAGCATATCTCTGACAGGCCGGGGACATTCCTGGTTTTGAAGCTCTCCTTCTGCCCTTTGTTACCCATGATGAAACATTCATATTTTTCTACACTTGCTTTGCTATTTTCAGGGCAGGGTCTGAGTACAATTAAATCTAAGTAGCAGCTGGAGACCATTGTGGGGATTGTCAGTGACAGCTCAGATTGCAGGGGTGCCAACTTGAATGAAATATGGGGGGACAGGTAAGCCCCGCCCCACATAATTGATCACAGGACACGGCACATGCACACCATCTGAATGGCAATACCTATAAACTTTGGAGTCCCGCCCCCTCAAATATTTTATGGGGGGGGGGGTCCTGAAGACCTCTCTGCCCCTAGGGGTTGGCGCCTATGTCAGATTGTACCATGCTAACTAAGAAGTACACAGTTGATAGAATATTTCAGAACATTCCTATTTGGGAGGCTAGACAACCCACAACTCTGTAACACATATCAATTCCACATTCTTTGCCAGGACCTTCACGTGACAATAACATTCACATCTGCTTAATAGGATTATTATTTTTCATAATTTTGATGTGTGTTGCCTGCTTGTCATGAAGGTGCCATGCATCTAAATTCACTTTGATCTCTGTGGCTGGGGTGGTATGACAATAGTTTTATTTGAACTGGTCAAGAAGGAAATCCAGCCATAGAAGGAAATCCAGTTCATAGTATTATTGTCTCACCATAACTCCTTAATCTAAAAACTGAAATTAATGTACACTCATTTGAGAACTAGTGTAGTGAATGATGGGTTTATGAATGATGCGTTGGGAGTACCAGGTTAAAAGAACACTGGGTGATCCAAGTGAAAACACTCAAACTCACCCAATCCCTCGCTGCCTTCACCACGAGGCTAACAGCAGAGATCTACTTTACAGGGTTGTTGTAATTATTGCTGAGATTTTCCATCTTGAGAAATTTGAGCACTTAAAAAAGCACCATATAAGTACAGTATTGATTGTATTAATTCAATCATAAGACCTGACAATTCCAACAATATATGAGTCAACAGAAATTACATCTGCACATATGGGGTGGTATGCAATGCCATTCCTACTCAGAGTAGATCCATTGACATTAATAAACATGGCCAACTTAGATTCATCCATTTTAATACGTCTGTTCTGAATAGGACCTACTTGACTACAACCCTTGGATTGGAGCTAAAAGAAATAGAAGCTTTAAAGAGCTCTGCTCTTCAAATTCCAACTTTGGGGGAAAGCTATTATGAGTTTTCCAGTTATAGAGAGCAAACCCCTAACAAGAAGCCAGTACAAAGTGAAGCACCTCCTTTTAATCCAGAAATGTACTTCGGCCCATATTGCATCAGCTGCTCTGGATTAATAATACTCATATTTCCTTAACATTAATGACTGCAATATGAATGCCATTTGAGAAAGAGAACCTTAGCAGCATTTTAAACTATATTCCAAATTCAGATATTATCGTTAAAATGTGTTTTACATTACTCTTGAATTCCCCCTCTCCAGTGCAAATCTAAGCGTTTGCTCTTCGTTTTTACATACTAGATTGAACATTTTCAAAGAACCCTCTTCATTTCCCTTTTATCTCTTGGTATACCATTTCACTGCAGCCTCCGTTTCCCTCTTGTCTTTTTATTCAGTGTGTGACTCATCTGCAAGCGCAAATTACCTTCGCTAAAGTATTCTTAGGAGAAATAATTAGCCAGAAGCACCTCCTCTGCAGGCTCCCACATATGCCTCAGAGACCAGGGCGCTTGACATAAATCATTTAGTCCTGAGCCCTAGCACACACCTCTCCCAAAGGACTCCGTAATTGGCAAAGTAGTTGCCAACTGGGTTTAAAGTGATTTGAAATTGTTTTCCATACAGCCTTGCTGATAGCTAAAGGTTTCCCCTTTACCTCAAGCATGAGTTACAGTAACATGATTGAATGTAACCAGTTATTCAGTTCAAGCTGTGATTCTGATACAGTATAGACAATATAAATTCCCCGGAGCTCTGTGAGGCCACCTCAACGGTCCATTTAAGTCCAATTCAATTAGGCTCACTATAGTTCTTAGGATTTCGTAGGTATGTTTGCAGCAGCCTTGAGGCTTGAATGTGAGAACAGAATTCATCTAGGACTTTTAAATTAGGTCTCAGGTGTCATCATTCTAAATGAATTATTACACTGGTATGTTGTTCATGCCACTACAGTTAAGGTTATGTTAGTCTCTCTAGTCAGCCATTTTAACACACTGAGGGCTGAGAGATGCCTTGTAAGGTCCTTCTGTGGCTGCGACTTTTTAAAAAACCACATGAATTCTTAAAATAATTACACTATCAGGAAAATACATGGGCTTCTTTATATAGATAGATGGAGATATAGATTTAACAGGAAACTTCCTGGTAGATTTGAGTTTCCAAATGGTGTAAATTCAGGGAAAGCATATTCCTGTAGAGCTGGTAACATTCCCCCCCTCCCCGCCCCCTTACTGGATGCCATAAAGAAAAGGCATCTGCCCCAAACAATTAGCAATCTGATCCAGCAAAGATGACAGCATAATAACAGTGCATACTGTGAGTTCTTATTGAGCTCAGTAGGGCTCCCCCGTGGTGCGCAGGGAAATGCATTTTTATAAGAAAATGCACAACTGAAGAAGTGTAGAAGGCAGCAAGCAAGGTATGTAGCATTCCCAAGAAATAGAATTTATCCAGCATGAGCATATATTCTTAGGAAGAATGTAAAGCACAAAAGAAATGGATGAGCTCACTCAAGGGTAGCCAACATGGTGCCATTCAGATATTTTTGACTACAACTCCCATCAGCCCCTATCAGCATAGCCAATAGTCAGGAATTATGGGAGTTATTTCAATGACATCTAGAGGGCACTGCATTGACTCTACCTCATCCCTAAACAAATAACAAAGAATGGTTACTTGAGGGAGTGATTATTACTTTTTTCTGGGCTTACCTCTTGTTTTCTTTTAAGGTTGCTGCCCCTGAGTTAGGCTGCAAGTAGGTCTCTCTAAGGGATACGGGTGGCTCTGTGGGTTAAACCACAGAGCCTAGGACTTGCTGATCAGAAGGTCGGCGGTTCAAATCCCCGCAACGGGTTGAGCTTCTGTTGCTCGGTCCCTGCTCCTGCCAACCTAGCAGTTCGAAAGCATGTCAAAGTGCAAGTAGATAAATAGGTACCGCTCCGGCGGGAAGGTAAATGGCGTTTCTGTGCGCTGCTCTGGTTCGCCAGTGGCTTAGTCATGCTGGCCACATGACCCGAAAGCTGTACGCCAGCTCCCTTGGCTAATGAAGCGAGATGAGCGCCGCAACTCCAGAGTCGGCCATGACTGGACCTAATGGTCAGGGGTCCCTTTACCTTTAGGTCTCTCTACAGACCCTTTTGAGTGTTGATATCAGCTCTCTTGATATTTTCTCTGCCCTCAAAAGCTTAGGAGAAAACAGCCCTTCACTTGTGGAATTCCTTCCGCACAGAGGAGCACCTGTAACCTTCAACTGATACTTTCTTTCATTTGCTAAAGATGCACATCTTTACCCTGGCATGTGACAACACCCACACCCACCCACACCCACACCAACTCAGTCCAGTTGTGCTTGTGAGTTGTTTTCAGCTGTTTTTACAATGTTGTGACCCACCATGGAACCTTGTGGTGAAGGGTGAATAATAATAATTATAATAATAGCTGTTTGTTGCTGGTATTGTTATAAATATTATTTTCAGATGAATCAAGAAAACCACTGAGTTACTTCCAGGACTTCTTTTTCAGCTGGAACTTGCTAGAACTCAGTTCCAGCACCTCTCAGGTGGCCACCATTGTCATTATAAGAGAACAAGGGAGGCCTTCATGGTGAGTTCCAACACCTCTTTTTATAGAAAAATATCACTGGTTACTTCTTTGTATCCATAGACAATCTACAAGAGGACAGGCCAAGAAGGGAAAATGACAGAGCACCACTTGTTGTCACCTATAGCTCCCAGCTGAAACCATTCCAACGTATCCTTAATAACCTACACCCCTTCCCCATCTCAGAAAACAATCCTTCCCTTTCATAGCCCTTGGCTGGTAGGCCTTTCCTTGCTTATCAGACAGTGCCCTGACATGAAATAATTGCTCAGTGAAGATCAGAGATAGTCTAACCACCATGTAAGCTTTGTGCAAGCAAATCAGGATGAATTCTGAGTAAATTGGTAATCTGGGGGAGCCCTGACTCCCAGGGAAGTGCATATAGGGTTGCTTGCAGTCTAAATCTCCACCTGCTTTAAAATATTATATGCTGCTACACTCAAAGTTATCCAGTAACGGAACTTCAATGAGCCTATGAGTTGAGAAAGTTGACACCTGACCCCCTCCATTAAAAAGAAAGAAAACTGCTTACCAACATTGCTAGCAAAGAGCATGAAGAACACTATTTTTATTCTTTTTGTTTATCATGTCATATTGGTGATGTGTAGGTGGTGGCAACCCTCAGCACTAAATAACGAATAAACCATCATTATGCTGTGGCAGCAGCATTGATGTCCTGTTTGGTAATTATGGAGCAAAAGGATGTCCGTCTGTACTTGGTGGACTGAGAATAGATGGACTGAGAATCCAGGGTTCTGTTTCCCAGGGGGTTTGGACCAAGAGTTTGATATTATTTTTTTTTTGCTATTTTTCTAGCATGTTTTCTGTCATCTTTTTAAAGTGCTTTTTGATATATAGCCCCCCCCCCATTCCACCAAATGAATAGTAAATAGTTGTTCTTGATATTCTTTTTAAACAGCAAAATTTTCTTCCAATGGGAGGGTGGCAGAGAGGGGTCGGGACACACCAACCTTTGGTGAATTGAGATTAATATCCTGAAGTATTAGTGTCTTACCACTTAGAAAGCATGACACTCCCAGCTTCGTACAGGAGTCCTGTTTGTATAACTTAATTTGTCATACCTGCTTAATTCACAAGTGTCCTGTAAAGGATGATATCTCTATACTGGCTATTGGATGTTGAAATAGACCCATATGCCCCCCCTAATTTGAGTTGGGCAAACTACTGTAGAACCACATTGACATCTAGTGGCCAAAATGATACACACTGATATTGAAGGTATTTCCCAAGGAAAAGTATTTCTCTAGTGTTATATTTTTCTGGCATGTTTCAATTTGAAAGAGTAACATGTATTTTACATTCTTCATACTAATGTTCGTGGGTGTTTTGAACAATGGTTCAATATGTGTGTGTTGGTGGGGAAAGAAATGCAGAAAACCAGTGTGATGGAAAATGCAAAATGGGTTTTGGCATTAAGAATATTACCCTAATTCCACCTTCTCATGTTCCTATGAGCATTTGTACTTTCACCTCTGCCAGCCTCATCTGGCATCATTTACAACTGAGTGATTTATAGAGTGCAGTAAATATCCATTGTTGGAAATACGGGACCAGTATTATTTAAGTTCAACTCTTAAAACTAAAGCTGTATGCAGATTGTTTTCTGAAAACAATGGCAACAGCTCTCCTTGCAGCCAGAAGATAACAGCTGTTTATATTTTATTAGGTGTGGAGCAGTCTTACTCTAGATAATCTTGTTTCTCCCTTTCATCAAATAAAAGTTGTGTGTTTTTAATGCTTTAAGACTATGTCAGGTGGGGTAGCAAGAGTAGCTTTACTCAAGGGATATGTTTATTTTCTTTAAAAGGCCTCATATTAGTTTGATTCAATTTAATTTATCAACTTATACAATATTAAAATTAGGAAAACAGAAACAACACTCTGTTTTCTCTCTGGCCTGAATGAACCAGGTCTTTGCTGTGCTTGGAAGAGACATTCCTACTCTCCAGTAGCAGAGCAAAGCACAACGGTGACTGCCAGAAATGTTTAAACTTTGTTTTATTTACATCTGCCCTCATCCACCTTTAAACAAATGCTCCCTACAAAAATACCGAGACTAGAATAAATCACAGCGAGTTTGCTTTGGTAATGCTGTAAGTGAGTGTTTTCTCACAGAGTTTCCAAAAGTTGCAGCAAACAAGTCTCCATCAGCTGGCATCAAGACAAAGATGAAAAAAAAGCTTCCAAATGGCTTAAAAAGAAAACTACTTGGTTTTCTTACGAAAGAAATCATGCAATCTTTGTGTTAGCAAAGATACGGGGTCTAAATTCTCCTTTTAGAAAGATTCGTCATTCATGTACAGCATTTGCTATGTTGGGAGCAAAGCGCTTTCATGCATGCAAGTGTTACCTCTTTCAGTAAGAGTCATTAACTGTATATCACAACATGCCGCCCACCACAAAATAAAGCCAGGCATGCTCCTCTAGGGAGAGTGGGGTTAGATTGGTTACTTGTTAGATGCAGAGGTATGGTTAGTTCTTGTCTACCCAGGAAGTCGTTTGGTCTATCTACTCAGAGCTGGTGTCACTGTTCCACATCCCTTTAAATAAATGTTGGTCCACTATTTTAAAGCCTCCCTAGCCATGCACAATGACTGTCTCAAACGTACACACCTCAGCTTAACTGTGAAGTGAACATGGTTTTATGTTTTCAAACTGGATGGAAGCTGGTTTGAGGGGAAACGCATCCAAGAAGATAGGTGTGGATTTTGGCTAATGCTGTGTGTGCGCATGACTTCAATGGTGGAAGCGCATTGGAGCCAGAGTAAATGGCACAGCATAAGAAGCATGGATGCTGTAGGTTGTGTGTGTGTTTTTACTGCATCTGTTCCTGCGCCTTTAAAAGCACCTCCCCCCCCCCTTCCCTTGTAATTTATGGGTATTGGCAGGCAAGTTAAGACTGAAGGTCATTATTTTGAAGTGAAAAGGTGTCACCTTGTATACATGGCACCTGAATCCCCTTCATTTTAATAAAGCTGTGCTTTGTGTTTCTATGGCTCCTGCTCACCTGGAAAATTGACCGATTTGCCGTTGAATCTGAAACTTCCCAAGGGCCAGGCATGCTCCAGCTGGTGAGCCATCATCACGTGTAACGTGCCCCCCCTATGGAAATGATATGCTAATTTATGCCCCCAAATGAAGCATCTGTGTTGCCATTTGTGCTGCAGATACCAGCAGAAGATCTCTGACAGTTACTCAGGTGTTAAGAGTTAAGTGAGAAAAATCAGATTTATTCCCCATTACTGCCATAGCCACTAAAGCAATTGAGACTGGATTTTCCCCTTCCAGTGTTTCATGACGGCATCTTAATAGTTAGAGTCTTGGTGATGCATTACCAGAAAAACTTTCCCAGCTGAATTATTCATGTATTCAGCCTACTAAGCCAGATAATAAGAGATGGCAGAACCTTTCCTTCAGTCTCATGGGGCATATTCATATATTTTAAAGATTAATATTCTGGCCAAATATATACCTTTCAAGGTGTATTTTTGTCTAGCTTTTTCCATTCCATTCAATGAGTTTTCTATTATATTTGAATTTTATTCCCAAGAAACAAAACTAGAATGTACTCACTTTAAAATGAAATAGGTGTGTTGGATTACACACACACACACACACACACACACACACACACACACACACAAACCATGCACACAAACAGACATGTAGAGAAATCTTCCCGACTTCATTATACACCTTTAGGCGCCAGGCAAAAACATTCCTCTTCAACCAGGCCTTGGGCTGATTAACATTCTGTACCCTTTTAAATGTGTTTGTGGAAATGGGAGGGGGAGAGGGAGGAGTTAGTGTTTTGTTTTGTACTTGTTTTTATTATGTATTTTGTATTTTTATCTTGAGAACCGCCCTGAGATCTATGGATGAAGGGCAGTATACTAAATATAGATAGATCAATAGATAGATCCATACTGTCCAAATTGTGTTACCCTCCTACTACTGACTAGTAACATTCAGCCATTGCAAACTGTGCACTGATAATGCTGTAACAGCCCCCTTTTGGTTATAAGCATGAATATGGTCCTTGTCAAGTATCCATGTGTAATGGGAGATTAGAAGCTCTAGTTGCAGTCTGCCATTTTGTTCCAAGGCTACAAATGATTCTGAAATGAGAGCAAGGTTCAAGCTATGGACAAACTATGGCTTGCACAAGCCACGGTTTGCTGCATCTGGACAAAACAGCAAACTGTGGTTTGCGGCATATTGAATCGGATGTTTCTCATTTCCACCTCTTGAACATGAAGGAGCAGGAAAGAGGAGAAAGGGAAGCACACAGGCTCAAGACTAGCCATAGCTCATGCTCTTAACATCATGAGGCTTTCCATGGTTATGACTGAACTGGGCCCATACATGGCCTTTTGCAGGATTGGATTGGGAGTCTTAATGACTACCTACAAAATTGCTCAGTAATTGAAAGACCTGTGGATCAAACAATCAAGGATTAAAGGCACAGCAGAGGTCAAAAATGTTTATTAAAATTTATATCCACTGTTTAAAAAAACACCCTTAAAACAGTTTACAAAAAGATATCCTATCTTAACCATGGGATCAGAGTAACAATTCAGAAGGCAAACTGAGAGTTCAATTAGATTACCTTATCTGGTAGTAAGCCAGTGTATCCCTGTGCAGACAACCCACCCAAGTGTGTATTTTATTTATTTATTGCATGTACGTCCCACCATTCCTTTCATAAGTTCAAGGTGGCAAACATGATTTTCTCCCCCCCCCCCCAATTTTATTCTCCCAACAACCCTGTTAGCTAGGCATGAATGTATGCATGAAAGCGGGGCTGACGTTGTACTTTCTGGTTCTGCCCACAATTTCCATGTGTTTACTGTGTGTAGGATCTTGTGCAGCTGTTACATTCAGATTGTGCAACCAGAACATTTGGGCCCTACACAGAAGTAACAAGTTGAAGTCTGGAGATTGGGGTGTAGCCAGGAGGTTAGATCCTGCCTGCCTCCACATATCCATTTCTACACTTTGATCACCTGCTAACATAACTCTCTCTTGCATAGCCTTTAAGAAGATAGGCAGAAATTTGGCAGGACAGCTTTCTCCTTCATCTGATAAAGCAACTGTTTGTGTTCATCATAAATTTTACAAGTTTCAAATCTCCAAGGTTTTAAAAACTGCGGAAATTTGTAATGCAAATTGTGATTACTAATTCTCATTATAAAATAAATAGATTAAATAATAAAAAGGAATGTTGCCAGAATGATATAAAATCTTGGGATTACTTTTTCCTCTGAGATCAAGAACATCGATTGTACATTTACATTATGTACAATCGTGCAAAATACATTTTGCTGGATTATCTGAGGCAAAAATGACAAAACATTTTTTTAAATAATTACAGGATCATTAAGCCTAGGCAATTACACACAAATGGGCCAGCACATAAATGATTATTAACTGAACTGCTAGATAATGTTTCATACTGTTTGCTATTGTATTTGCTTCTGTAGGATGGCAAATCTGGGTTTCCATTTGGACAGAATAGCAAATAAACTGATGATCTGTTGTAAGCGCATTTAAACATGGTTAGGCACATACATTAAAGCCTACAATTTCCTCTGTGTAATTAAAAAAAAACTTTTAAGAATATGACTTTTGATCTATGCAAGGCTAAATTGTCTCATACTGCAGTGTAGCTAATCCACTATTTGCAACATTTAGGCCTTTGAAAAGTCTGCAAGGCTGAACCACATCTGGCAATTGAAATTATAATTTACCACACTCAGTAGTGATTAGATTACATATTTATTTAATGTGTATGAATCCACAGTTCCTGCTCATGGGGCACTTCCCCAAGAGGAAGAAGAGGAATCAGTTTTTGCCCACCTGCAGCAACCTGCCAAATCTGCTGGCCATAATGTTTTGGATGCCTCAGACTAAGGACCTGACAGCTTCCCAGCATAGCCTATCCAAGAACACCTTCACAGCTCTAGCTGCAGGCTGCAAAAATGGGGAGCTGTGCTTGGTGACTTTTTAGAGGAGAAAGTCACCAAGGTTTTCAGAGACAAGACACCAGCCAGTAAACACAACGGCACCATCTTTTTGTTCTAACTTATCTTCCTTTAATACTAAAGGTTTTTCTGCCACTGCAATGCAGCTAGGCCACCACATTCCCTCCCAATGACCAACAGTGCTGTATCATAACAAAATATCATTTCACATATTGTTGGGAGGAAAAAGTGAGCAACCCAACCCAAAAAACTTACCCTCTTTCTCCCTCAGAATAACTTGGCATTGTCTTCCTACTTAAAAGGTAAAGGGACCCCTGACTGTTAAGTCCAGTCGCGGATGACTCTGGGGTTGCAGTGCTCATCTCGCTTTACTGGCTGAGGGAGCCGGCGTTTGTCCGCAGACAGCTTTCTGGGTCATTTGGCCAGCATGACTAAGCTGCTTCTGGCGAACCAGAGCAGCACACAGAAACGCTGTTTACCTTCCCGCCAGAGTGGCACCTATTTATCTACTTGCACTACGACATGCTTTCGAACTGCTGGGTTGGCAGGAGCAGGGACCGAGCAACGGGAGTTCACCCCGTCACAGGGATTCGAACTGCCGACCTTCTGATCGGCAAGTCCTAGGCCCTGTGGTTTAACCCACAGCGCCACCCATGTCCCACTTACAGCTACCTTAATCCCCTAAATTTATCAGTGAAAACAGCAGAACAGCCCTACTAAACCCAGCACAGGACTGTATGCCATTAGAAAGCTGAGGTACATTAAAGGCTAGGTCACGGCACAATACACTTAACTGAAAGATTAATTTGTTGTGATGCATCTTGTTTGTGTTTGTGTCTTGTGTATGAGATACGCACACAAAACTTTCCTCCACTTCCCAACCCAGAAATTCAAGGAAGAGGATGCCCTGGATGGTACCACAGCTGGTGAGAAAATGTACACTGAAGAGAGAAAGGAAAAGAGAGAGGGGGAATTATTTATGTGGTGAAAAGTTGTACATCTGTGGATTTTACTTTTAAAGACAAAATATGCTTTACTATAGTGGATGCATTTCATAATACAGTAAGCCCACAACTTACGCACCTTTAACTTGTGCACATTCAGCATTATGTGCTTGGCAAAAATAATGATGATGATGATTGAAAATATGAAAATGGGGCAGAAAGGGGGTGAGTGTCTGAGCAAAAAAGACTTTGGCAATCTCCACCGCTACCGCCGCCATTGTACCCAATGTGTTTTGACTAGACATGATTTTGGCATTAGGGACATAACCCCCATGTAAGTTGAGGGCTTGCTGTATTTAGCTAATCTGTGCACACTCCAAAACAAAACTGACTTCCAAGATGAAGTCTGCATAGTCAATAGTAAGTACAAATTTTTAAAAAACCATATAGTTCTACTGACATCTACTGGAAAGAAACAACTCCTAATGCAGTACTTCAAAGTTGTTGCTTTATTTGTAAGACCATAAGTTTGTAAATGTAGACTAATATAATAATTTTAATATCAGGTGTAAACACATTTTAGATCCATTTAATAAATATTTGTTAAATATAGATAACGAAGTAATTATAAGTAGAGAAGCGAGTTTCAGGAAAACACTGTACCAGCTCCTCCTAATGATAGTGTTGGTGGATTAATCTGAACAAGACAGCATACAAGACCAAGAACCAATTCCGATTGTTAAATTTGCCTTCAGCGAATTTGAGCTGCCTTTGGCCTTGCTGTAAAATGTAATGGTTTCATCCCATGCATTTTTTGCAAGGCACTCATGTGCTTTAATTGCTATTAGCAAGAAGCCTTTGAAAACCTGTGTGGCAAGACATTCCAGGGCCAGTGACACAGCAGGGTTTAATTCCTCTGGATGATGAAACACAGTGTAGATTTATGGGTCCTCTGCAATGTTTTATTTATAAATATGCAAGTAGGGCACGCTGGAAACCAATAAGCAGACACCAACAGCAGGCAGCAAATTTACAAATCCTGCATCAGATTCCTAGAGAGCAACATGTGCAACCCTGCTAAGTCTATTATTGAGTTTCTACTCTGCAGTTTCCAAACAGTCTTCAAAGGCAGCCCTACATACAGTGCGTTATAGAAGTCAATGCTAAGTTTTACCAGAGCATCGCTAACTGTGAGTAGGCTGTCACTGCCTAGGGGGTGCCAGAGCTGGAACACCAGCCAAAGCCGATGAAAGTCACTACCTGGGCCAACAGTGACAAAGCAGGATTTAGAAGTAGCCCCAGACTACAAAATAGATCCTTTTGGGCAGTGCAACCCTTTACAGAACAGCTTGAACACTATCTCTCTGATAGCAAATCCCACATTTGGAAAGCCTGATGAGGCATGTGAAGGAGCTATATACACATACAGCACCGACACGTGTCTATGGCTGCTCTGTGCATGTGGGAAGATGCTGGTGAGATGCAGGAAATGGCTGCATAAGTGCAGTGCATTAACTAAAACACAGTGGTACCTTGGTTGTCGAACGGCTTGGCTCCCAAACAAATTGGCTCTCGAACGCCGCAAACCCGGAAGTAAGTGCTCGTTTGCGAACGTCTTTTGGAAGCCGAATGTCCAACGCAGCTTCCGCAGGAAGCTCTTGCAGCCAATCAGAAGCTGCGCCTTGGTTTTCGAATGGTTCCCGCAGTCGAACGGACTCCCAGAACGGATTAAGTTTGACAACCAAGGTACTACTATACAGTTAAACATTCCTACTTCTCTGAGTAAAAGGGTTTCGGTTTCGGCTCTCCAAAGCAAGCAAAGAGCCTTTTAGAAGCCCTCACCCTCTCCCCAATGCCAACGCTCGCGTTTGCAAACCCCATATCCTACTCGTCTTTCCTGCTAGCTACATTCCTACTATAAAGTGCTTCTCTGACCATACCCAACCACTTGCAGAGCACCAAACCAAGACCCCACACTACAGACAAGACTGCTTACTGATGACAAGGGCTGTTTCCTTAATAGCAATCAGGAGCAACAGGTGATGTTGGCAGCTAGGACAATACTTCCAATTTATAGAAGTACAGTGGTACCTCCGGTTACATACTTAATTCGTCCCAGAGGTCCGTTCCTAACCTGAAACTGTTCTTAACCTGAAGCACCACTTTAGCTAATGGGGCCTCCTGCTGCTGCCGCACCGCCAGAGCACGATTTCTGTTCTCATCCTGAAGCAAAGTTCTTAACCCGAGGTAATATTTCTGGGTTAGTGGAGTCTGTAATCTGAAGTGTATGTAACCTGAAGCGTATGTAACCCGAGGTACCACTGTATTATAATTTCAGAACTGAACTGTTTCATAACCCATTTTGTAGGTACTATGTGTTTCCTCAATTCTAACCAGTATTGACTCTGTCAATAGTCAACCACAAAAAAAGCTTTTGCAAATAACTATAAGAGCAGGTTTATTTCATTCAGTGTCAAGAGTAAAACTAAAACTAAAAATCCAAGAACTTTTAATGCATTTTTATAATGGAGTTACTGTCAGAAGCGATTTTATACTTTTGTAGTTGATGGATATCAAGTTCGCTTTTCTTTGATTTTGGTAAAGATGCCATAAATAAAAACCTAATCTAATCCATTCAATACAACTGTGCCCATGACATTTTACAGAACTGGATCGCAAATTGAAAAAAACAAATAAGACTAATAAATTCAGAGTAAAAGAGTTTGCCAAGCACATGAACTTGACGTCCTGTACTATCAACTTAGTGTCTCAGGTGTGTAGACAACCAAACAGCAATTTCCACTTGCAGACCTACAATCCACAAGAAGCGAGTTCAATCTTTTATGAAGAAACTATAAGCATTAAAATTGCCTCACAGTTCTATTTCAATATGAAATACACTTACAATCATCACAGTAGTGAGCAAGCTGTTCAAATGAGATTTTTTTTTTTAATCCCCAAGATTGCAAATCAATTAAAACATATGATTCAGCTAGCATTAAGAACTATTACATACCATTGTTCCAATGTCCCCACTGTGGAAGGACGTGTGGATCCAGAATTGGTCTCCACAGTCACTTACAGACTCATTGTTAAAACCATGTTTATGGAAGACAATCTTACTCGGTGATCGCCAAAGAAGAAGAAATGTTATGTATTACTTCAGGTGAACCTCACATATAAGAGCTAGTTTGATGGCCAGACTATAGCATAGAAATTTGCCAGTAAGAAAAACTGGGAAATGAAAATACAGTACAAACCAGAACTTGACAATAGGCTGAAGCTTCATTTTTCAAAGGTGTTTAAGATTCCTACTTGGTGCAATTAATTCTTCCTTCCCCAGAAAACCCTTCCCCAGAAGTGAAAGATAAGACAGGGAAACTCTGAATTTCCTCATTTAATTGTTCTTAACAAAGTAAGTAACTGAATACAGAAGAAATCTCATTTGTTTAAGGCCTTGGTTTCTGAGCAGCTGAGGCATTGAACAAACTGAAAACATTTTCTGGCCACTGAGTTCTGTTACTATGAAATATTTCTTTTTACTCCAAAATATTTCCATGTCTTCGAGATAAAACATTTAAGATTACAAAAAATCCTTTCACTATCTGAGTGACTGGTGTTTCAACTGCATACATACAGGGGGAAGATAAAATGGCTATGCGATTTTGAAAACTGAATTAATGTTACATTTTCTTCTTGTCCTTCCTTATTCTTTTGTTCTTCCCCAGCTGCTTAGATAAATTTTCCTAGAGAGAGGAGGAAAAAAATCAAAATGAGCACGACTTATTTCTTACTCTGCATAAGCTGCTGTGCTTTTCTGCACTGGTAGGATACTTTCAAGGTTAATGATCTACAATTAATACTCTGTTTAGTTTCATGTTTTCCTGATTCACTGAACGGATTCTGAAAAGATTGATACTTGTGTCATTAAGATTATTTCTGAATGGAAAAAGTTGTCTGCAAAATGATGCTAACCATTCATAACCATTGGAGACGTTACAGAACAGATTCCATTTCAACTTTTTGCCGTTAGGCTTTATATAGGAACTGTTTTCTCTTAGGTATGAGTGACAGACAATACAACTGGAGCTCTTTCTTGCCACCTGTGGGGCTTTCTGCACAGAAAACAGGCACTACATTAACAACATATCGTAAATAAATTACACTGTACTTTCCATGGCACACTGGTGTTGTTTCTGATTAATATAATTTTTAAAAGAGTAATGTTTAGACTATTATGCTTCATTTACCCCCTCTTTTATATGACCAAGATCAATAATACTATTGTATAACCCACTGAATCATAAAACACAATATGTTTTTTTCAGAGCAGGTGGCGTTTTAGGGCTCTGAAAGATTTTAAGTATTGGATGCATTCCAAAAAACTTAGCAACTGGTACAAAAGACAGTTGATTTAGATGAACATGAAGTTTTTACAGGTTTTATACCCTGTTTACAGAATTACCTTCAACACAGGGTAGAAATTAGTCTCCTAAAAATTCAAGACCCTCTGTCACTTTCTATAGCCTTTACCTTTAAAATTCTCCATCTCTCCCCACTGCCCACCTAATCTCCTCTTATTACATGTCTTAGCTTTGCCATGTTTCGTGGTGCTACTTGATCTTTCCCTCTCTGTCTTCAGTGCTCATCTTCCAACTCCTGTTCTTTCCTTTTGCCACAGAAATCATGCACCAAACACATCAAGCAGAAAAGGAAGCAAGACCGAAAAGTGGCGTTCAGCCACTCACAAGCATGCACCTCTGACTTTATTCCATTGTTTCCTTCTCAGAACCAGTCCCACGCTGAACTTGTGGGGAGGTGAAGGAGAAAACTGTCAGTCTGGGGATTGGGCATGAGAAATAATATTCACCAAAACACAACCTATTCCTTGAAAAAGCTTTCCCACCAAACTACTTTTAAACTTGGGGGGGGGGATTTAAATAGTAGTTTTCTCATGCAAGAAGTAAACTGAAAAATTCAGTTACGTGCACATGCCATTTTAGAGTATGTCTATGTGTGTGGCATTTCAGCAGCCAGTTAACAGAAGCCATCGCTATTAGGGTAGACTTACAGGGGACTTGGTGTAGTTCTGTTCCACAAGTATATTTCTGGCACAATTGTTGATGTGTTTAAAACGATCTGGTCCTAGCAGGATACCACCATACCAGCGGGACACCACCACCAGAACATTGCGGACATCCAGGATCTGTATAAAAACACTTGTCCATTAACATCTGGAAGATGAGCTGTGTGACTTGTGTCTGCCTGGATGCGCTCTCCTGTATACAATGAGCGCATGTCATTGTTGATGCCACGCTCTGGAATATTTCTAGAAACAAACATTACTCTTTTTTTGTTTTAAGCACAAGCCAACTCCGTCTTCCCTTGCCCAAAATTCTTTAATAAGAAAAGCTGACATTGGTCCAGAAACTCAAATTCTGCACTGGTACGTCAACAATTTAGGCATATCCAGCATCTACAGTGGTACCTCGGGTTACATACGCTTCAGGTTACACACTCCGCTAACCCAGAAAGTGCTTCAGGTTAAGAACTTTGCTTCAGGATAAGAACAGAAATCGGGCTCCAGCGGCACAGCAGCAGCAGGAGGCCCCATTAGCTAAAGTGGTGCTTCAGGTTAAGAACAGTTTCAGGTTAAGAACGGACCTCCGGAACGAATTAAGTACTTAACCCGAGGTACCACTGTACTTAATAAATTCGGCATCTGACTGTTAACTACTCTCGCTATTGGGGAAGAAGTACAGCAGGAAGAGGAGAGCTATTGTAAATGAAATGTAGAGGGCTGCAGGAGTGGAGGCAGCAGCGCCACCTGCCGGACCCCAGACGTCCCATTCAGCAAAGGCTAAAATCACTACAGGGGAAAAATCCAGCAGGTGAAGCTCTTCTGGCCATAATGTGTAAACAGGGGCATTGCGAGGGCATTTAGCTGAGTTTTAGGAGGATGCCCAGTGTGCTATCTCACAGTGTACGTAGGACCAAGAGACATGGATGGAGAGGAAGCTGCTGCAGTGACCTGCAACACCTGTGCCCTGATTGTCTTGCTGACTGAAAATGGGCAACACTACGCCTGCAGCAAGAGCAAGCTGGAAGAGAAGCTACAGCAACTTGAAGCCTCTTAGAGACCAGATATTAGATGAGGCTGGAGCATGACGGACTCGTGGAATGCTGGACACAATCTTTCACCTGCCCATTGCATGTATCTAGTTTTTAAATACAGCCATAAGGCTGATCAGCATGGAGAAACCAATTCATGGCCTTGGACCAGATTAGGACCATGGGCTATGCTTTCAAATTATCTCCGTTGCAAGATCCACAAAGATTCTTTAAAAGTTTTGTTGTTTTCACCAACATATACAAACAGTAAAGAATTCATGATAGCAAATATGTCAAAGAAGAGAATACTTTCCTCCCATCATTTAGCCAAGTAGGTCCTTCCCAAGGGTGCTCTCTGACGGGGAGTCGGTTTTTGAGCCATTGCTCAAAAACACACACACCAAATCTCTGGGAAGTAATTGCCGAATGCTTTAAGTCCCAGTTATTTTAAAACCACATTGGGATTTTCCAAAAACCAAATTCTGTCACAGACATCAAATTCCAAGTGTTCAAAACTGTAAAACATGAACAGGTCATGTTGTCTGCATCTCCCTTAGGAGGAGATCTACTACAGTAAAAGGAAACAGCACACAGACAAAGAAGGTGGTCCTCCTTTGTTTCAGACACAATTCATAGCAATTTCTTTTTTAATAAATCCCAGTTGCATGGCTACTCTTTTCACTGTTGAGAGACAGAGTACTATTAAGGCTTTTCTGGGTTCCCATGCCTTTAAATGAAGCGCTTCTAATTTACAGGTTCAAGCAATTTTATTGCCATCTATTGATTACATTGGGGGGATTAGTGACTAATCTCCCCTTGAGTAGCCTCCCTGAGAATTGCCCTGCGTCAATTTCCTTTCCCCACAGGGGAGGCTAATTACTTATTTCCTCTTTTTTTAATAGAAAGCTAGTGATTTAATTTTTTTAAAAAACGTACTTGATTCTTCTACTGTTTTAATCTGTTATGACCTGGCACACGAGGAGGATGAAGAACTTTTCAGCAGGTGCAGAATTTATAGTTAATTATGGTTTGATGTGACATATGAACTGGATTTCTATGTGATGTGATGTCACCATATTTTGAAACACTCAAGTCCCGTCAGCCAGTGATGTGTGGCATATGGGCAAGGAATCTCACTGCACCATAATGTAAATGTGATGTAAAGGAAACAGGGGAAATTAGGCACAGACTGCCATTTTCAGTGTTTCTGTCTCTAGTATCTTTCTGCGGATCTTGTAATTCTACACCTAGAAACTGAAATTTCCACTAAATAGTACCTAGATGGTAGGATGTTTTTATTACTTTACAGTCTTTCCATCATTTAGCTCCCATGTGTAAAAATACTCAAATAATGCTTCTAATCATTATATATCAGCTATCTAATCTATCTATCATCTACACTCAATACAGATTTGTAGAATAAACTTTATTTTAGAACTACAATACAAACGCGAGGGGGGGGGGAATTCTCCAATTACCAATTGGTTCCTTTTACCTGCATGAGATGGAGAAGACGTCCACCTGCGGCTGTTTCACCGTCATCTTCACAATCCTGTAAGAAAGTTTGCTTGTCTTCACAGTATATCCTAAAAGCAAAAAGTGTCAAGTAACAAAGCAAACATTCTTACATGTTTGCTGCTTATCCCATAATACATATCTCAACAATATTGTTTATGGGGCTCTTGCTTTTATTCAAACGCCTTAAAATCTATTATAACCACCTGTAGTTACACTGTATGACAGCGCGAGAGAGTTTTGATGCTATTAAGGTAACAATCAAGGCAGATGTTTCTCTTGTTCATCCCTCTGAAATAATTGCCACTGGAAATTGGCTACTCACCTGTATGCGTATATATTGTGAGTAGCACTGGCTATTTTCTTATTCTTGTACAACTCAGCAAGAACATTTTTCACCTATGAAGGAAAAAAATTTTTTTTTTCTCCCAACGTATAAATGCTTATATGCTTCACTTTTAAGGTTTTGCATACAAGGCTCATTCTCTGCAGTTACTGCTAAAACATTTCAATTAAATTAAATTAAATGCAACAGTGGTGCAGACTGCAATATGGCATCCATACTTCTGGTACAAGAAATTATTCATTTGCGCAAGTGCATGTTTCCTTGGCAGTAAATGCCACTGGATGCAGTGGTGTATACGTCTGTGCAAATGTGCCCAGGACAACAGCCTGCAAGCGTAAAATTTAAGACAGCCTTTGCCAACCTGGTGCCCTCAAGATGTTTGTACTACAATGCCTATCAGTCAGCATGGCCAATAGAATGACAGGAATTGTAGTTCAAAATATATGGCGGACGCAAGGTTGGCAAAGGCTAATGTAAGATTTGGTGTAATGGTAAAATGCACCCAGTACCACCTGAGATAGTGATGCTCAAGGAAGTTAATGTGTTAACCACAAAACTCCAAAGACCACAAGTGCAATGAAGATCTTTCCAAGACAACCAAGGGTGCCCCAGAGTACAACTTCAGCTACATGGACTGTTGGGGCTTACAAGGAACATGGACTGGGATGGGGGAAGAAAAGAAAGGAACAGGTTACAGATTGACAGAAGGGCTGATTCTTTGGGTTAGCATTTTTTTTACCATTGTTCAGCCTCCATGTTTGTCTGTAGTACCTTCTACTGCTTTTCTTTGGAGGAAAGTGTCTGGAACTTGGACTGTATCACCAATGTCCTTAGTTATGATAAAACTATACATATTTTAAAAGAATGGCTGAAAAATGTGATGCAAACATAAGCGGAGATCCTACATTTCCTTCTCTAGACAGCAGAGCTCATGGAATATACCTTCCCATCTCCACCCTCTCCACAGACCTCTGCAATTCTCCTCTGTGGGGTCCTTCAAAGTGGTATTGGGAAATGAGGGAGTCCATGAACGGAAGATGCACTTGGGATTCAAGCCATTGTCAAAATTTTAAATGAAGAGTGTGGGTGGAGTAAAGAGAAGGTAAAGATGAAGGATATAGCAAACTGTTGAGGAAGGAAAGCACTGGAGGAAGATCGACCTGCAGCTCTTAGCCTTGGGAAAATTTTGTATGCTTAGAAACGTGAGCAGCTAGCCAGGTACACAGGGCCAGTCTTGTACATTTGGCAAGGCATGTGAGGAGGTGAAAAATGGGGCCCTTGATATCTTATTAAAGCAAAACACTACTGATCAGATGCCTGAGAAGATGCACTGCCTGATCTAGAAAGTCACAAGGGGCTCTTTGTGTAAGAAAATGAAATACGAAGCAGTAGAAATAACGTCAACAGGCCTTTACAGATCAAGACATCAAAGGCTGCTTCTGGGGGTTGGCACCCCAGACCCACACACCATCTTCCTGTTTGAGCTCTAGATCACTCTGTGTAGCCTGTAAAGCCTTTTTCTCACTCAGAAACTTAAATCAACAGGATCAACAGTATGTGGATTAAAACAACAACAACAACACACACTGGGTTGCTGTTTTGCCCAATAGGTTACAGAATCTATTGTGTTAATCTGTGGAAATAATCAAGATTCCTCCAATACCCCTTTTACACATTTAATCTTTGTCTGCACTGTAGGCCCTAAGAGCTCAATAAAGAATTAGATGGTAATTTATTAGTTGTCCTTCCCCCCCCCCATATCTCCTTAAACGTAGTTATCTATTGTTCTGTTCTTATCAGATGGCTCATGTTTCCCTGTACTAGATAAACCTTGTGATGAAAAAACTGTTTTAATAAACAATGCATAATTAATACCACTTTAAGCAAAACATTATTAAAGCTGTGAGAGCTCGAGAAAACATGCCTGGCAAGCAAATTGCTTTTAATTCAAAAGGAGAGAAAAAAAGTCATCTCTCTAGAGTTATCAAAATACATCTCCAATATTTATCTTTGCAGTATTCCCATTATTTCACAGCAAATTCACTTACTATGCTGGGGAGAGGGAAAAACTGATATAGCATACCTCAAGACACAGTTCTGCAAAGAGAATTTTGCTTTGAAAACAGTTTCCCAAATCATATATTTCCCTTTCTAAGGGGAAAAATGCACCAAAGGAGGGCAATGTAAATAACTAACTGTGCTAATAATCAACCAGCAATTCTAGAACAGTTTCCACCACCACCACCACGCAAATGGGACTGAGCTGGCACAGTCTGGTATGTGTGCATTAATAGTGCATTCCTATGAATATCTACTCAGGAGTATGTCCCACTGAGGCCAGTGGGCTATACTCCAAACTCTAGTGGTGCAGCAATAAAACTTTTGGCAAATCTGCAAAACTAAGCAGGGTTTCAAATTGGATGGTGGACCACATGTTGAGATGCCTGCATTGCAGGGGGCTGGACTAGAGAACTGTCAGGTCCCTTGAAACTTCAGTCACCACAGGTATTCATGTCAGCAGAGGGGAACAGCCTAGGAAACAAAGGAGGCGTTTGCACTGCACCAAATCCCACTACGGTTGCTCACAGTTGTATTTCCCACAGGTAATTTATTTGCAGAGGCATAAAGCTGGCCAAGGGACGCGGGGGGCACTGTGGTCTAAACCACTGAGCCTCTTGGGCTTGCCGATCAGAAGGTCGGCAGTTTGAATCCCCACGACAGGGTGAGCTTCCGTTCCTCGGTCCCAGCTCCTGCTAACCTAACAATTTGAAAGCACGTCAAAAAGTCCAAGTAGATAAATAGGTACCGCTCCGGCGGGAAGGTAAACGCTGTTTCCGTTCGCTGCTCTGGTTTCGGTGTTCCATTACACTAGAAGCGGCTTAGTCATGCTGGCCACATGGCCCAGAAAAACTGTCTGCAGACAAACGCCGGCTCCCTTGGCCTGTAAAGCGAGATGAGCGCAGCAACCCCAGAGTCGTTCGCGACTGGACTTAACTGTCAGGGGTCCTTTACCTTTTTTAAAGCTGGCCACTGTGGATACTTTGGTCTTATGCTTTTCAAATAAAAGCTTTCACAGAACAGATAATGCCTGTAGGACTCTGTAAGTTATCCCAGAGCTGAGGATAACATGTGCTATTTCTGTGCAATCCACTGCTCAGTTTCAAGCCAGATATACAACCCTATCGATTCAAAAGGTTACCACTCATCTTTTCTTATCTGATTATCTTGAATCCAAATTACTGCACACCTCTTTTTTTACAAATATCCTGAATCCAAAAGGCTACCATGCATCTCTTCTTTCAAGATGATCCTGAATCTAAATTTTAATCTGGATAGCAATATTTAAGCCAATAAAACCCTCTGGAATGGATGACAGAAATCTGTATTTTGCAGAAGAAAACATATTTGTGGTGTCTGTGTTAAAGCAAATAAGAACATATGCATACATGCTTACAAATGTATACTTATAACCTAGAGAGGAGGAGACTGAAAGGCCTGTCAGAAAGCAGATTTTACTAACCTGTTTGGGGCTAACAGCAGGTGCTAAATGTGCCTGGAAAGTGCTTCTTCGGTCTGTAATTGGGTTTCCATGATAAATTGGAGGCAGCTCTTCATCTGCAAATTTAAGAATTTAGGTTTTGTGCAAAGGTGGGCTACTGTACCATCTCTCCAACTAATTCAGAATGCCCCTGCTAAACTAGTCTCTCCCACCGTCTCCTACGATCACAAGCCTCACTCCTCTCTTTTAAATCCTTTACACTGATTTCTTTGCTTGCCTTCCATCAACTTTTAAAGCTTTCCTTCTCTACAGCTTGCTACGAGTTTACTATGGGTTAAAAACTGAAAATAAAATGCTGCCTAAACTGGGAAGAAACTCAGGGAATAGCTGTGCGTGAGCCAAAGGCTCACTTCATGCTCAAGTACGCAACACATGCATCTCTTACCAATATTTATAAAGCGCAAGATATAGTGGGTGGAATCTCCACGCCTGACTCTTCTAATCATATAGCATAATCTCACCTAGGATCACACTCCTGTCTGTTCTGCACCATGCCATTTGCTAAGCCATTCACTGTACCAACAATAACTTCCCTATTGATCCCTTCACATAGAAAGCAGTGTGAGAGCTATGGCATTTTCTGATCCCACCTCTGATGTCCATGTGCTGAGTGAGGTGGATATCTGAGGAGGGAAGGTTCAGGAAAGAATGATCAGGGTTCCAGTTCCCACAGAGATCTGCACATGTAGTCTTCCCTAGCTCAGACACCCATCTCTAACATGCAGAAGTTGGAGGCAAGCCTTAGGGAATCAGTCCCTTTGTAAAATGTTCACCCCCTTCACAAAGGCATCAGTTCCTCTTTTTATTTTGCCAGACCCACTTTTTAATCAAAAGATCAGACAATACAGTGCAGATACCTAACACAAAGTCACAGGAGGACAAGGTGATTTGCAGTAGTGCTTTCACATGGCTTGGCTCCACTTCATGAGCGCCGTTTCATATATATATATATTTAATAGACACAAAAGTAAGAGTGGAAACATAACTAAACAGCAATAGCTACTCTACCTTCTTGGCTTTCTGACAGATCAAAATTCAGAGTTACAGCTGCACATTCCTGGAGGGGTTGATACTCCAGTGAAAAATTCTCTTCGTACTCCAGATCAGTTTCTTCTGTAATTTTTTTAACATCTGGTCCTACTGGTATAAAAGCAATACCTGCTTTAAAACACTTTCTTGACAGTTCAAACTATTTTAAGTGATTGGTAGCATCTGTGGGGAAGTTAGTGGTACAATTACATTTGCAACTGGCACTTCTTAAGAAACACGTATAACACATACTTTGAAAAATAAATAAAAAGGATGCATTGGTCATTCAGAGGGCAGAGCAAAGTATTAATTATAACTGTCTAAACCACATGTAAAGTACAGTGGTACTTTAATTCATTCCGGAGGTCCGTTCTTAACCTGAAACTGTTCTTAACCTGAAGCACCACTTTAGCTAATGGGGCCTCCTGCTGCCACCGCGCCACTGGAGCACGATTTCTGTTCTCATCCTGAAGCAAAGTTTTTAACCCAAGGTAATATTGCTGGGTTAGTGGAGTCTGTAACCTGAAGCGTATGTAACCTGAGGTACCACTGTATTATAAAATATTTTGGACCAAATACTAGGAATACCTACATGTGCAATTGTCACATAACAACCTACAGACAGGTTGCATTATTTTTCTGACATCCAAGTGCTTCCCATATCAGAAAAAAAGGAAAATGCATGAAGTGACACTCACACATCGTATTTTTCAGGGTTTAAAAGAAACACAAGGGTAAATTTTGCATGTGCAGATTCAGAGAAGAAACATAGCATAGCAAGTATTACACAGATCTTGCCATCTAACTTCTGTGCATTTTGAACTTGCAAAAATTACCTCCAGGGATCACAAACATGTGTGCAAACATGGTTTGTATGTCTAAATTTCCCATTCCCGCTGTGTGACACATATTCAAAAGCCTTGAAAAACGTAGTAAGCGTATCACTACAGATAAACTCAAGCAAAGTTCAGATGATTACTAGGAAATTTCAGCAATAATCTACAAATGGGGTAAAGCAAGGCAAATTATTTGGCATAGATTTCTATAACGCCCCTTATTTTGCTGAATGTTCACTATATCTCTCAGGATGCTCCAATCATTTTCACCCACATGCTGATTCCCTAGTACATGACACCAAAACATTATACCACTAGAGGGCAGAGAGAACTACCAAATGCAGGCATGGCTAAATGAACATCTGGGTTCAAGAATGCTTTGCAGAGGATAGCAGAAAAATATGTGGGCTGCAAATCCTGCAGTTTTCAAAGCCACACCAATAGTTGCCCCCCCCCAAAAAAAAAGTACAGCAGATCACATTAGAGATCCCACCCTAAGTGTTGTAATCTACCTATTAATTTCCCCAGTAAACGCGACACCCTTCAGGAAGAAACTAAACAAGAACAATCATACTGAAATGTCTCTTATTTATTTTTTGTATCAAGATGATAAAATTGCAATTTGGAGGAATAACAAAAATGCCAGACTACATGCCTGTATATTCCAACTGTGTTACTGTTCTGTTGACAGAGAAGCAAGACTTTGGTATGATGGCTCCCTCCCTTTGGAACTCCTTCCTCTTATAAATCAGTCAGTTCCATCTCAATTATTTTTTCAGTGTCTATGGAAGACCTTCCTTTCACAACAAGCTTGTTAAGTAGAGATTTTTATTCCCTGCCTGTATCGGCACTGGGCTTGAAAATTGTTTCTATATTGTTTAACCGCTTTTCATTTGTCTTGTTGGAAGCAATTGATACATGAAATAAAAATAAATAAATAAATATTCCAGAACCTTAAGCCACATACAATGTCAGTGGTGTAGCGTGGGTTGTCAGCACCCAGGGCAAGGCAAGTAATTTGCACCCCCTAGAGCAGGGGTCTGCAACCTTTAAGACAAAAAGAGCCACTTGGACCCGTTTCCGAAGAAAAAAAAACTGGGAGCCGCAAAACTCGTCATTATAAAAATAACTTTTTTGTCACTTTTTATTATTTCTTTGTTTGACCCCTCAGAATTACTCCTCCTCATAGAAATAAACATAAAATTAACAAGTTACCTTTTTGTGTGTGTGTGTTCTTCACTCCCCTTCAAAACAGTGACCAGCATACATGCCCCCTTTCAATGCAGTGACCAGCGTACATGCCCCTTACAATGTAGCGGGCGGGCGGGCAGGAAGGTGACGTCGGGACGGTGCGTGACTAACGCACGCAATGTCCCCATGCGATGTCACAGCCAGTACAGCGCCCGCCACAGTGGGGAGTGTCGGGGCGCACCATGCGCCTCCTCCCCTCGCTAATATCCGCCCCGGAGCCGCGGCAAATGTGTAAAAGAGCCACATGCGGCTCCGGAGACGCGGGTTGCAGACCCCTGCCCTAGAGTGAGTGAGCCAGGTAGGGGCAGAGAGCTGCGAGTGCGAGCGCCCCCCCCCCGATGTTGCACCCGGTGCGGCCGGCCCCTCCTGCACCCCCCACGCTACGCCACTGTACAATGTTAACTAGTACTATTTCCACTGCATAAATATTTTTGTATTCCTGGTTTCAGTTCTGCTATCAGATATTTTTAAACACTTACTAAACTGCAGCTGGTATTCCTGCTTTAATAGCACTCTCACCGTTTCTCACTTTAGGAGGACTGCTGAAGCCTCTGAGAAGTGGCTAAAAGTGCCTTTCTAATAATAATCTGCTGATCTAGTGGAACTAGATGTAACACTTTGCTTGAAATTGGGTTTTATTGGGGGGGGAGGGGGGATATAGAAAGCAAAATTGATCGTTTTCTCAAGCAACTGAAAGCGTCTTAGCCTGCCTCTGGCTTTATTTACGCTGCCTCACATGATCCAGCTGCACGGGGGCCTTACAGTGAACGAAGGCAAGACTGTGTAGACTGCCACAGCCCTTCCCATGTCTGATCATAAGCCCTGCATGTACTTCTGGTTATTGGGTCACATGGTGCCCAACAGGCTTTAACACAGCCTTCTCACTTCCCACTTGTGGTTTTTCTACATAGTAATGATCAAAAGTGATCATCTAGAGTTATATGCAGTGCCGTGTGAGCAGAGTTATGTGTGTGCAACAGGACTTCTCCTTCCTTTCCCCACGTGTTCCCAAAACCTGCTCCGGAGCGTGTCCCAGACCCGTTTGTTTAGCACCTTACCTGAATCAGAAGACTGCGATTTTTCTATCAAAAATTCACGTATCTTCTCCACCCATAGATAAAGGATGCTTTCACCAAGATTCTGTCTGAAAAGCATGGTACAAAATATACAAATCTACTCTAAAATTACTTTTTTAATGGATAGCATCATAGAAATCTATACGTTTCAGATGTGGTTTAGGAGCCTTCTTGTGTAAAAATATCCTATGATACACCACTTTCATTCCAGGGACACAGAGTGGCTTGTTCTTTAGGTTTTGGAAGAGAGCAGTCAGGAAGTGCAAACCTATGCATGCTTCCTCAGAAGTAAGTGCCACGTGATGTTACACCATAACGCATGGCCTATGCCTAGTTTTCCTATAACAGTTGTCTCATTAAAACAGAATGGACTATTTTGTATAAGATCCATAAATCTTCATTTCCAGCAAAAGGTTCTGCTTCATATTACTTTTTCAACATTGCTGCCATCTGCTGGAATTATGTATAAAACATTTCAGGACAGTATTTGGATTTTTAAAAATATAACCATGACATTTATTATGATTACATTTGTTTGCTTGTTTGTTTGTTATTCATTCATTCATTCCCCGCCTTCTACTCTGACAGGACTCAAGGAGGCTTACAAATAAAACCAAGAATAGCTAAAAACATAGAAAAAACGATTAAGCATTAACAGAAGTCAAGCACATATATAATCTGAAAACATACAAATAACTGCAATAAAAGCAGCATGGCAGCAGCTATGCTTCTTCCTCATCAGAGCACTTGAAAGTCGTGGCCCTTTTAATACGATTTACAGATACATCTGCACCCACTCTCCGCTGGTTTGTGAAAACATAGTTTTCACAGAAAGCAGATACTATGCTAGATCCCAGCTTCCCATGCTTCTTTCTATGATTCGTATTCCTACAAACAGTACAACTTACACATAGAGTTCTTCCAGATAATTTGCAAGTTCCGCATATTCCTGTCCAGAAAGCCAAGGAGCACTAGAATAAAAAAAGGAACATACTAGTTTAATATTTGCATCATTTTAAAACCATTTTCTACTTCAAGATACTAAAAACACCTCATCGTGATTATGATTTTATATGCTTTGGCAAAATCAAATCATGTTGCAATTATACCTTCTTCTTCATACTGGGACAGTACCCATATCACAAAATATGATAATAAAAAACTAGGAAGAGACACATTTTCACTTGCTTTCTCTCTTATGTTGCTATAATTTAGAGTTTGCTGAGTTCCTTTAAACCAGGACGATTAGCTGATTTTGGCCAGAGGGCTACATTCCCTGTTGGTCAAATCTCCAAAGCTGAAGTGTGTATGGTCACCACACACTCACTTGCTCCACACAAGCCTGTGTATCACACACACAGATTGGTTACATATTATGAAACTAAGAGTTTGGAACAAAAGGCACAGAAGCGTTTTTCAAAAATATTAACTTATCACTTACTTAATTTGATAAATAGGTGGTGCTGTTGTCGGATATTCAGGAGGAAGGATCACCTGAAAAGTTTTAAAAGTAGATTAGCCAGAAATTTTCATTCCAAATCTAGCTGGGGACAGGGTGGAAGAGAAATGCAGGACAGTTCCAAAACATTGTTAAGGTATTAAATAACTGGAAACACTAGTACATAAATTCTTAGATGACAGTCCTGCACACAAAGTGAGCCTTACTTATGCATAAACATGTACAGAATCAGTATCTTAGGTACCTTATGTCTCTCCCATAATACACAGATTTTACTTTTCCCATTTTTTTGGCATTATACATGAGACAGATGCAAACATTAAAGGACAGAACCCACAGAACTATCTTGCCAACATTAAAACATACTTGGAGAAATAAAAATCCTAACCTACAAAGAAAGTTTTGCTTTTATAAAAGTTACAGAACTCTGCAACGACTAATAAAGTAGGATGTGTCTCCCTACATCTGACTGCATCATTTATAAATCAATTGTGTGCTAAAGAATAGTCCTAGTTATTCTTAAGTAGGGCACCAACAGTTTCAAGACAGGGTGGGGTCACATTCCTCACCACATTCCCCAATGATGCATTGCCATGCTAGCTCTGACCTCTAAAGACTGCATGTTGAGTGCAGTCACCATCAAGGGAATCCCTGCTCATAAGCAGCACCTTGTGCTTACAGGCTTCACAGGATCGCGACCCCCGATTCTACAGGGTTCCTGACTGTGTGGATGCCCAGTGCAGAAGCGGCTGTGTGTTTGAAGGGATCCCCTTGCAGACAACCAGTTATGGTTCAGTTGTCAGAGGGTGTAGCTGATGCAGAAGAACTTGCCCTGCTCTAAGCTTGAAATCATGAATGCCTTATATGTGAATAATGCATAATGAAGGCTAAAGTTAAACCCAAAAGATTTGAGGCCAAGCCACAACCCAGAATTCCTTCATTCTTCATTTTACTTGTATGCTGCTTTTCCACCAAAAGAATCAAGCGCAAAGCAGCTTACAACAACAACAACAACACCTCTCAAAATCAATCATTTCAGAATAATGTAATAAAACATTTCAGTACATTTACAACGTTACACCTCCTGACAACAGCAAAAGTAGGTTCAAAGATGCCCATCTGAGATATCCAGTTGCAAACTCAAAGACCAATTATGTTACAGGAAAACCTACCTGCACACAGAGTCTCCACTTTGGCTTTTCCAGGCAGTCGCTAATCTGAATGCAGAATACTTTTGCATCTTCATCAATGGTGCACCATTCATCACCATATATAGCAGACAAGGCTTCAATTTCTTCTGTCTAACAGAAAATTATGCAGTAATATTTTATTTTATTTTATTTATATACTGCTGAACTACAATAATTCCTAAGTAGTGTGCAATAAACTTGATGCAATGTAAATCAGTTAAAATTACAAATTCAGAATTCAGTTGTTGGAATAAACAAAGTCTTCAGTAATCAGCACAAGCCGGCTACCCAACACGGTGGCTGCTTAGGAGCAAGGTGTAACAGAATCAGAACATATGAAGAGCCTGCTAGATACCCATCTCATCCAGCACCCTTGCCTCACAGTGCCCAAATCTAGGTGGACTTTAGGAGGCTATCAGAGAAATCCACTAAAGAAGGATTTATAAGCAGCAGCTAATAATGATGGTCGCATTAAGGTAGTGCGCCTCTGCATACCAGGTGGTGGGAAAGTTTCCTTAGGGGCATCCTGGAAGCATCTATCCGGCTACTCCTGAATTTGGTAGAATTGGGTCAGATCCAACGGAATTACGAATATATTAATATGCTTCAAGGTGATAGTAGACTACAATGCCTATCATTCGGTAACCATGCAAGTTGGGGTTGCAGGGCGATGGAGTCCAACCATATCTGGAGCCACATGTGCGCCCCCATCGCGACCTTAGCATGCAGGCAAAACCCCTTAGGCAAACGCCCCGTTTCCCTGACCTGCCCCCTTCTCCTGGAAGCCGAGCCCGACGCCCCGCCATCAGCCTCCCGCTCCGCAACGCGCTCACTTGTCTCTGGGCCGTTTCCGGGTCACTCGCCGCCATCACGGCGCGGGGAGGCGGAGCTCGCGCGTCCAATCAGCCCAGCACCCGGGACGCAGAATCCTTGCCCCCGAGAAAGAGGTTAGCGCATGTGCGTAAAGGCGAGGTGCAAAAAAACTCCAAAATTTTGGAGGACGTGTGTTGCGGCCTCTCTTAAGAGCCGAGAGTCGGAGGCGCTCGGGTTCTCGTGGGGAGGGCACGGTCCCCTTTAGGAAATGGGTATGGCTGAAAGGCCACGGGGAAATGCAATATGCAGCAGGAGAAACGCATGAAGACCAAAAAGATGCAAAAATAAGGTGTCTTTTTCAGCTTCCCAGTCGCGGTAAACAGCTGTTCTGTAATTCAGCAGAAAATGTTTATAGATTTGGGGGTGCTGTAAAAGGGATTTGGCGTTTAGTAAATATAAACACAGACTTGAACGCAGTCCCATTGGATCCAACAGAATCTGCTTTTTATTGGTGTTTATGGTAGTAGCTTGCATTGACGGTTTTGAAAAGCTAAAACACGGAACCATTGGCCAGCTTGCAACGTTGACAGGACTGTGTGGAAACTCTCACTATGAATAAATTCATCAGAATGGGAGTGGTACACATGGCCTCTGCAATTTGCATCATTATGAACTTGAAAGTACAGTTACGATATTGCTTCAGGACCAGGGGCAAAGCAGATGTGGCAACAACCACAGAAAATGTCCTTACCTGCTTGAGCACCTGTGCACATATTCTAGGTGCACCCTGTTACATACATTTAAATGCTTTTACCACATTTGTTGGATTGTTCACATGTAGTCTCCATGCCAAGAACGCGTTTACTAATGCTATACACAGTGGCGTAGCATGGGGGGTGCAGGGGGGGCCGGCCGCACCGGGCGCAACATCTGGGGATTAGGGTTAGGGGGCGCAAATCCACGGCTTAGGGGGCGTAAATTACTTGCCCCGGGTGCTGACAACCCACGCTACGCCACTGGCTATACAGTATGTGAGTAGACAAGTACAAGTGATAAGTGCATTCAAATGTTCATTTCTGTATAAAACACTTCCATACTAAGCATTGTATCTATGGTTGCCATTAAATCTGCTGCGATACAGCATGTTGAACACTCCCAAGCAGAAATCTATGCCAAACTGAGCCAAGCAGTGGCCCAAAACATTACTGGAAGCAATTACAGGGGAGCCATAGAATATGGGTCAAAACAGACATGGTAGTGGCCATAAATAAAGTGCTCACCCAAAAAATACACAAAGATGTCTACCTAGAACAGTGTTTCCCAACCTTTTTTGGGCAAAGGCACACTTGTTTGATGAAAAAAATCTCGAGGCACACCACCATTACAGCCCCGTGACGTCAGCGCGCAGCGTCACGCCGGGAGGGACGCACGAAAGTGTAATTTTCAATTTTTTCCCCTCCCCCTTGCCGGGGAACCTCCAAGCTTTGGGGGTGGGGGGGGAGGCAGCAAAGCGAGGCAGGAAGGAGAGCGCGGCTTGGCTGGGTGAGCTTTGGCAGGGGCAGGGAATGAGAGCCGCGAGGCGGGCGCTGCGGACGGAGGCGCTGCCCGCCGAGCTCACAGGCAGCCAGGCAGGCAGACGGCGAGAGCCCCGCGCTGGGTGGCCTCTGCTCACCGCCGCCGCCCCGCCTCTCGCCGCCCGACTCGCCCGCCTCCCTCCAGGCAACATCTCGCGGCACACCAGGCAACATCTCGCGGCACACTAGTGTGCCGCGGAACAGTGGTTGGGAAACACTGACCTAGAAGTCATGTGTTCCAACCTACAAGCCATTTTTCCCAGTTGCTAAGTCCCATTACTCATTTCCACTATCTACAGAAGTTAGATATATCTAGACTTAAAGGCTTTTCTGCATTTTTCCTTTGTGTGCTTTTTTTAAATATAAACTTATATGGCTAATTTCGTTGAAAATTCAGGTAATTAAAATAATGATTATCTTATGTTTTGACATTAAACTATGACTTCCTAAAGGAATGACGTTGATAGGTCCCTCTAAAAAGAAATGAAATACACAATATGTGCAATTGGGGGGGGGATCAAGAGCACTTGCCTTCTCACTTTTTGGTGTAATGCAACAGCAGATGACACATCTACAGGGGAAAAAATGAAAGGCCATGCTAGTCAAGTTAATGATGAAATAGTCTGGTTTTTTTGTGTTAACTCCTTCTAAAATCGGAATGTATTCCCATAATAGGCCTTACCACATCATTTATTTTGAATGTCTTATGGGCTTGATTTGAGGTAATTGTGTGAGACAGGTAGACCTGCAATCATAGGTTTGTTGCAAAGCAAACTGTGTTCAGAGTCTTAGGATTCATATTGCATCTGAACATGAGCAATGCAGTCTTTGGAGAAGACTGTTTATTATCATGACGGCTATGTTTTACATGTTTTAACCCTCTTTTTAAGAATCAGTTCAGATCTTTATGCTTTCTGTTCCCAACACTTCACCATCATGTCCAAATTAGAATGGTTTCATCTCCCCTTTGATGAGGTACCCTACTTCTGTGCTGAGAGTACACACATCCTGCTGTAAGGAGAGATCATGTACAAGTTAGGAAACAGGAAACGTGAAGCAATCTTGTGCTTCCTATTCCAAATTTCCAAGACTATTCTAACAGCAAATTCACACAGGAGACTGCAGCTGTATTAACATTTAGTAAACCTTGCAGATCCAAGTGAGAGTACCGTTTGTGAAAACTATGCCTCCACGTGGGTGGCTACAATTCTTACAGTGGTGGCAGCTCAATGAATTTCAGATCTTTCTCTGAAGGAACTTGTAATTCTCTGGAGGAGGAAGAGGTCTCAGCCACTCCTTGTGAGTATCCATGATAGCTAAACTCATTTTTGAATGGTAAGAGTTCCAGGAGAGATAAGCATCAGCACATCCTAAACACATTTTACACAAGGATCTTATGCCAGCTGGTGCATTATGTAAGCAGTGAGTCAAGTCGTTACTGAAAGTAAACAAAACATCTCATTTTTTAAACTTAATTTGAATTAAGTTTTTAGCATCACAAGGAACATTTATTTAGGATTGTAATATTAAATATAGGACAGAAATGTGTGTGTGTTGCAAAAGTGTTATTCTATAAAGTACGAGCAACAAGATAGGTGGGCATGATTTTAAAAGACCATGCAGTTAATATTAAAGAGAAGAATGTTAAAGTATACAGCCTTGCTTAATCAGAATGATGTGATCTATCTACCCCAATATTCTTTATCAAAAAGCACAGGAAATAATTTCCTGATCGCGTACTTAACTACTTAGGTATGGGAATGGAGTCTTGGTCCTGTTATCTTGTTTCTCTTGAAATATCCATCCCTCATTACTTTATCTAATCTCCTTAATCTATTATCACCATTGTGATAATGAACTTTGACGGTGGTAAATTCCATAGACCAAGGCTGTGATTATGTCATTGCAGCAACTTTTATTTGAAAGCTCCTTGATATTACAGCTTATGCTCTGAGAGCCATTTTTGTAGTTCTGTTGTTTTGTTTACAAACTTCTGCAAGATTATTTCATTGGCTAGACTCCAACCAAAATACAACAGTTGTTCCATTCACTTTTCAAAATAATGTGTAATGTTCTGAGCTATCTCTTTAAGAAAAGAAATGAAGTGTTCACATCCTTCTAAAATGCAGTCCTATACATATTTACATTAAATTAAGCCTTTTAAAAAACTCTGTAGGTGTTGCTTCCAAGGAAGTGTGGATAAGCTGCATGCTTCACTAACACAGGCTTTCAAAGGCCTTGATAGGTAGTTTTGTTTTAATACTGCCCCCTTCTCTGTACCTCCTACTCAAGAAAGTGATAGCCAGAACTCTACATATGCATCACCAGTACCATAAAAGCATAGATTTTGTATAGTTTTTGTAATGTTCATAACATTCAATTTCCTGGTACTTTTTATGTGATGCTATTTCACAATGTTATCACTATATTTTAATAAGAAGAACCAAACACCACTAATAAAAACCGCCCACCTCATTACATCTTCCTTTGCATCTTTCTGGCTTCTAGTTCCTTCGGGTTAAACATGTCTAGTCAAGGAACAACCTACTCTTGACAAATTTTCTCACGGCGCTGTAGCTCCTGGCCTACTTTTGCAGTACATTATCTAATGGGAAATGGAAATTACTTTGTTTCAACACACTGGCACATTATTATAGTCTGTAACTATTAGCAACACTTTACTACAGATCTGTCTGCAGTTTTGGCATTATCACAGCTATTGCAAAATTATTCTCAAGTGCTGAAGGCACAAGTTAACACACTATGAGCTACTGCAGAAAACTGGATGTAGGAATTAGGAGCACATGTATATAACCAGTCTGGGATTTATTTCATTCCATGCCACAGGGTCTTCTTCTGACGCAAATAAAAATACTAGGTAAGAAAATGATAATTAACATTTAGTGTAGATTTTTAAAAGCTTCATGTCAGCAGTTAAAACCTGTTTTCCACTGTTCCATTTATTTTTCTAGCATTGTTATAGCTTATCATTCAGTTCATTGTCCTTGTTTTAAAAAAAATGAGTTTTTTCTAAAAGTTTATTGAGAAGCCTGTTTTAATGAGATGCCTCAGCTCATTTATAAAGCTCATATCAAAATCAGATTATGCTATCTATATGAAGATTTTCTCTACATATTCTCTCCAAAACATCTTGCAGACATTAGTAGAAATGAAATAATAATCTAAAGTATTTATTAATATTGCACAGTAAGGCTTGGAAATGGTCTTGTAAAAGCTTGTCAGGTGGGAAGAGTTTTTCCTCAGTAAATATACATGTGGAAAGTGATTTGGTGGATCAAATTGTTCATGCCAAAATAAAACCTGTTTGCCTTAAGGTGCCACAAAACATTTCGTTTTTGCTTAGCTCTGTAATTCTGCAGGCACTCCTTACACAACTTACTATTTACTACAGACCTCAATTTAAGAGTGAGTCTTGCAGTCCAGTACTATCTCATTGGGTTCAGGGATACCTAACTTCTGCATAGCATTGGGCTGCTATCGAGATGCAGTTAGGCTGTAATCCTCTGAGCACTTATTTTCCAGAAGTCCTATTGTACACAATAAGCAATTACAGTTGTGCATTCTGGTCCAGCTATTCAAATCCTTGCAGAACCAAGCCCTGCCATGGGCATAGTCAGGATTTATGTTGGGTTTGGGTGTGTGTGTGTGTGTGTGTGTGTGTGTGTGTGCAGGACACCCACCTGTCATCATCCTCTGGCTGGCTCTGGCTTGCAGATTCAGGCTGAAATGTCTCAACAACAGTTGTTTCAAATTACTTTCTTTTCACCCTAAGTGCTCAGAAAAATCTGTCAACATCTTCACTAGGATGTGCCACAACATCATTGAAGTGACCCCAGGGAGTACTGTATTTCAATTTCAAATATTCTGATTATTTCTACTTTTAGTAAGGTATTTTATTTACTTGATTTAAGGGGGCAGGCCGGGGCAGCTGCTCCCCTGCCTCCCTGCCTAAACCCAAGCCCTTCAAGGTGAGAATGAGGAACCTGTGACCCAGATGTTGCCAGGTAAAACTTCCCTAAATGCTCTGCACCGGCCGCGCTGCCTGAGGCAGGTGGGACTTTGGAGCCTAGTTGCAAAGACGTGTTGCTCTTGTTCACGAGGTGGCAGGAGCACCCGCGGTTCCCTTACTTCCTCGGGGCGGTGGGGCAACAAAACCTGCGGCGTCTAAGGGGTGCCGGTGTCTCAGCGCCGGCCGAGTGCCTCGCGCGCCTCCGCCGCTGGGTGGAGCTTTGCCTCTCCGCTCTCGCCGCTGCCTCCCGGGAGCCTCTTATCTTGGCAGGAGGAGGAGGAGCGCGGCCGGGAGGGCCACGCGGTCACGTGCGCGGGAGTGGGAACTACAAGAGAAGCCGAGGGGAGGGGGCGCGCGGAGCGGACCGCGGCTGGTCGGAAAGGGTTGCGCAGCTGCCGGCCTGGCGCCGCCGCCCGAAGCGGTGAGAGAAAGAGGGGAGGTGGAGAGTGCGCGCACACACGAGGGGAGGGGGGTGTTGGAGGCGTAGAAAGCGCAAGCCCAAAGAGACCCCCCTCCTCCTTTCCCCCCTCGCCTCCTTTCCGCGCGCGCCTGCTGATTTGCTAGGTGGGGCTGCGTGGGGAGCTGAGGAGCTTCCCCCTCACTCTGTGTTTGGGGATGGGAGTTTGCGCCTTCTTCCCAGAACCTGTGAGTGCGCTTTCTGCCTCGCTCGGGGTGTGCTGCCCTGCTTGAACCCCGCTCCCCAGCAGCACCCACCCCCTTGGCTGGCAGCTGCAGCGCGCTTCGGAGTGGCGGGGACCGGGGGTTGCAAGTGGCGAGCGCGCTCCTGCCAAGTGCAAGCGGCGGGGCCGCTCCCTTGGCTGCGCTCTCAGGATGTGCAATAATAGCAGAGCGGGGCGCAGGAGGTCCGGGCAGGCTTTGCGCAGAAGTGCGGGTCCTGCTATATAGCAATTGCTTGCGTCTTGTTGGGCGGGGGAGCGTTCCTCCACCCTACCAAAAACCGTCACGTGTGACAAGATGTTTTAATTTTGCGGGCTAAGTTCGCTGCCTTTCGAACTCGAAAGTTCAGAGGGGCCAACAAGCCTTTATCTCTTTTTTGATTGGACCGCTGAAAAAGTGGCAGCATAGCATGGGGAATTTTAGTATCTGAAGCCTGTCGCATCTTAGGAGGAGCTTTACTTGCTGGGCTCGGTTTTTTTGTCAGAGAAACAGACATGGCTGGCGGGGGGGGGGGGCACGAGGTTGCAAACCCACCAGAATTCCGTTTCCTGCTATTTGCTAAGGTGTTGGTCATTCATGGTGCGATGAAGTGCCTTTGGTACACGTGTTACTCATAGATATGCATACACTCGTATATTAAGGTTCTGTGTGTATGTTGAGTCCTAGAATATGCAGTTTTATTCATATCTCTCCTTAAGGTAGTTTATCCTGCATTGCATCGTGTTGAAACAGATGACCCTTGGAATTCCTTCCAACTACACAATTCTGTGATTTTATTATTCTGTGATAACTATAATAATCAAACCTCTGAGCATATGTGATACCTCGGGTTAAGTACTTAATTTGTTCTGAAGGTCCGTTCTTAACCTGGAACTGTTCTTAACCTGAAGCACCACTTTAGCTAATGGGGCCTCCTGCTGCCGCTGTGCTGCTGGAGCACGATTTCTGTTCTCATCCTGAAGCAGAGTTCTTAACACAAGGTACTATTTCTGGGTTAGCGGAGTCTGTAGTCTGAAGCATCTGTAACCCGAGGTACCACTGTAGTTGTAACATGAAGTCATCACAGAAACTATTATGATGGATGTGCAGTTGAACATGAGAATTAACCAGTGTGTATTTAAAATTAAAATGGAAGCCCATTTGTACAGTGATTGAACACACATTTTCGGACATCCACACAGGACTTTTTGGCTCTTGTGTTTTTTGTGTGTATGGCTAAATGTAAGATAGGGAGTGAGAAGACTATCAAACAGATGGAGTATTCTAACTAGTGTCTTATCTTCTTTTAAACCTAAATTGGCATTGTAAAATTTGGCACACACCCACACTCTGTTGTATAGCATAGTTTTGGCACCCCCTGCAGTGAGGTACCCAGTGCAACCACACCAGTCATGCCACTCTAAAACCACCTCTTATTCAGTGGGTGCAGTAATTAAATCATGCAACAGGGATTTCAGGGCACTGTTATTGGCAAGATCAGAGTTTTGTGTTATCATGCCCATCACGGAGGAGTGAGGCCGTTGTACAGAGTGCATTCTGTTCCTTGATCCTTATGGAGACTGTGCAACATTGCATGGAGCAGGAAAGATGACGAAACATCCCATACTGGCATTATGCAGATCCAGCAGCGCTCTTTCAACATATCCAACTGTTAGAGCTCTTGACAGTTCTGTGTTTGCCAGTGTTTCTGCTCCTTTTTACAGAGCTTGGGGGGGGGGGGGAAGCAGCATCCTCTAGTCACCCTTCTCCTACCAGTGTAGGCAATAATGCTACACTGTTCTTTCAATCACTCTTATTTGTATCCAGCAAATGCAAATACCCTACCAAATGGAGAGCTGCGAGCTTACAGCAGAAAAATGACAATTGGCATATTAGACTTGGTACAAGCAAGTCACATTAAATTCACCACGGCTTATTTTGGGGATGCATTTGAAGTTTTCCAGTTTAAGGGTCTGATACTGTTTCACTAATTCCTGTAGTCTAAACGTGTGTGGTTCTTCAGCTAGTGTTGTTTCCATCTGGTCCATACAGATAAAACAGCAATTGGCATAGACAACTGTTTGAACTGTGCAAGCTGCATAGTTAATATCCTTCTTGCAGGCAGCACAGAGAGTTGGGTCAGTGAGAAAACATGCCTGTATTTCCACAGCTTGCTTTCCATTATCTCATCCATTTATTATAGTGCTGAATTGGGAGTGTGGAGGCACATAAAATTTGGGAGTGTGATAAAAAAGGCATCATTTAATTCAAGATCACACACCAAAAACTGCACAGAGGGGAAATTAAATAAATCATGTTCAGTCTGGTGTGTTTCCACTTTAGCATTTTCATTAGTAGTAGGTGTAGTAGCAGTAGTAATACATACAGTATTCTACTCTTCCACATTTTCATACATTAAGGAGAACAGTGTACACTGTTGCAGGAAGGGTGGCATTGAAATGTAGTAGTAAATAAACAAAATAGTAACAGCAGCATATTAATAGTAACAGCAGACAGAGCTAATAAAATCATACAGTCTGACAGTCTCTCTCTCTCTCTATATATATAACTAAACACTTAATTGATGAACAAATGGGATGAAATCTGCAGCAGCAAGGCCAGCTTCGTTGCTTGTTAAACCAATGGGGAATAATGTGTAGCTTACAAGTGAGTCACATGCAGGCCACCCCCCCCCCCATGATACTTAGATCCGGCCACATGATATTAGTAAAAGTCAGTGTCTCAGCTAAAACAAGCATGCTAAAATCAAAGCATTAGTTCTAGTTGAAAAGGAAAGGATAGCATGACAGTGGCAATGTGTCCTTTTCTAAAATAAAAAAACTCCAGACTTCTAACCTCATACTATTTCCTTTTTTCAGTCCTTGAGGATACAAGGATTGACATGCAATGGGATATTTTTATCACTTGATTAAAAACAAAACTTTGAACCTTTTTCTAGGAGTGTGGTGACTGCAGCACCAGCATGATCTTGATTATGCAGAAACCCTGAACTATCAAGATTTAAAGATAAAGTAGTCAATGCCATCTACTAGAACAATGTATAGGAGCTCTCTCACTGATCTGAAAGATCACAATGCAAACACATTCAAACATTGACATGTCTCCCAAAGAGCTTACCAAATGATAGGTAGGTCCATTGTATTATATAATTTGCATACTTTAAAGCAAGGGTAGCCAATATGGTGCCCTGCAAATGTTTTTAGGCTGCAGCTTCTATAATTCCTAGCTACAGTGGTAGCTTGGGTTACAAACACTTTGAGTTACAGACTCCGCTAACCCAGAAGTAGTACCTCAGGTTAAGAACTTTACCTCAGGATGAGGACAGAAATCGTGCGGCGGCAGTGGGAGGCCCCATTAGCTAAAGTGGTACCTCAGGTTAAGAACGGTTTCAGGTTAAGAATGGACCTCCAGAACGAATTAAGTTCGTAACCAGAGGTATCACTGTACTGCCCATGTTGGCAGGGGCTGATGGGAGTTCTAGTCCAACAGTCTGTAGAGAGCACCAAGTTGGCTGCCCCTGCTTTAGTGGTTCCCCTTCCCCTAGTCCCTAGTGCAGACTTTCTCAATCTTGGGTTCCCAGATGTTGTTGGACTACCACTCCCATCATCCCTGACTGTTGCCCTTGCTTGCTATGGATGATGGAAGTGGTAATCCAACATCATCTGGGAAACCAGGGTTGGGAAAGGCTGCTCTAGTGTTTATAGGTACAATCCTGGTGGTCCAAGTGCCCTTTGATTTGCTGCTATACTCCTATGTGCTGATCTGCTTTTGCTGTTTGAGTCAAAGACTGAATAACTGGAAACTAATCACCTACCAGAAGTCACAATGATTGCCCAAACCTTCCTTCATAAGGAATTGCATAAGAAGGCAAAATTGGAGTCACTATGTGCCCTGTTCTATGATAGTTGTCAGCATGGGTGAAGCCAGGATTTATAGGGGGGGGGGGAGAACTGAGCTATCTGTGATGTGATTGGTCAGTTAGTTAAGTATTTTTATTTATTTACAGCTTGCCCCTCTGGTTGCACCCATGGTTGCAAGTGATTAGAGTGGTGGAATATTGGAAATCTTAAAAACTCATTATAATGCTGCAATTGATTAGTGAGGATGCAGTTAAGCAAGAGAGGTGGGGTGGGAAGAAGGGACCAAAAATGGAAGGACTGTACCTCAGTGGATATAGTACACAATTTCTATGCAAAATTCTGAAGGTGACTCTTTGACTTCTTCACGTAGGGCTGGGATACTCCTATCTGAAATCTTGGTGAGCCACTAGCTCACTATTGTCTAGAAGGATCTAGATATAAGGCAACTACCTATGTTCCTAATTCTCCTACAACATCCCCTTAATATATCTTCATCACAGATCCTGATGTGCAACATTTGCTCAACTGTGAACAATATCTTCTGCATACTGCTTTGCTTAAATGAGAGGCTTCTACAGAGTAGAAAAGGTTACTAAACTGCCTGTTTCTAGAAGATATGCTGTTACCTTGTGAGTCCTTGAGTGTGAGGAGGTGGGGAGGGTTGCAGAGTAATAATATAATAGCCTGGAACACTTAAGCATGTTTCAAGAGCGGCACTTCCAGTTCTTCATGCACTAGCAAGCCTCCATAAACCTAAATAATACACTTCTGAGTATTTGGACCATTCTGTTGAACCAATGGAATTCTTGCAAATAAATACATTACCAGTCTAGTTCACCTGAGGACACTACAGAAATGTGAAATTCGTAAGTTTTCTGTTTGAAACCCTTAAGTTGCATTCTACTACAACTGAGAATTTTGATTAATGCCCAAACAAACCTGCTTAACTTAAATGGTAATCATCTAGGTAATGCTGAGTCATGGAATGAAGAGAAGGCAGGTTCAAACTTGTCTGTTAGATATGCAGCAAGGATCTTAACTATGCCATGTATATGTTGGAAGTGGCAGAATCCAGATGACACTTTTAATGGCACTGGAAACATTTCTGACCAACTTACACTGGTCACAAATAGACCCTTGAAATGAACCTAGATGATGAGATATACCCCAATCTTACAAAGTCCTGACTATTGTGCAGAGATTCAGTTAAGTTTATATATTGCAACTTTGATTGTCCAAAATGTGGGGTTGTGCCACCAGCAACATTCTTTGTAATGGCTAGTCAGACAGTTATTGATATACAGGGATTGTGCATAGACCACCTACATGCCCTCCAGATCATCTGAAAGGCATCAGATGACCCTAAACCCATTTCTGAAATTTGAGGGGTACTAGAATAGCTTCTGGAGAGCACAAAACCATACACATATGGTCAAAATATGGGCTGCACATGGAGCTGCTTGCATATGTATCCATACAGGACTTTTTAAATACCTGAGCTACTGTACCCTATTAAAAATATTTCTAAACAAGTGCAGATTCATTGCTTTTGGTTGATACTGCACTCAGACATATGGTCTTCATGCAACCCCTTCCAGCTGATCAGCCAATTGATTTTGGCTACATCAGGATCACTGAGGAGGGGATGCTTTGCCGTCCTCCCACCCATGACCTCAATGTAGCCCAAATCACTGTCCCCATGCTGCTCTTAGCCATTTAGGAACAGCAATCTAGGCTGCATTGGGATTGTTATAACTATTAATGGTAAAGCAGGTGTGAACTGCTCTGGAATCTTCAGATGATGGGTGGTATACAATTATGTTGTTGTTGTTAGTGATGGCCACCAACTTGGATGGCTTTAAAAGAATCTTAGACAAATGAATAGAAGATAAGGCTTTAATCAGCTGCTAGCGATGATGACAATGTTCTGCTTCTACTCTCAGAGGCAGTATAGCTCTGAATACCAGTTTCTGGGAATCGCAAGTCAGGGGAATGTTGTTGTGATCTGGTCTTGCTTATGGACTTTCCATAGGCATCTAGTCAGCCACTGTGAGAACAGGATACTGGATTGGATGTGCTTCTAGCCTGATCCAGCAGGTCATTCTAATGTTCTTAATTAATCAAAGGCAATTCTATTTGTTAATTAACATAGCAGAATCTGTTTAAAATATGCACCGTAATTGAACTGTGGAATTGGCATGCATTAATACATCTTGTGGTAATGAACTTGGTTGGCTATAAAAAGGGAATTATGAAATAGAAGATGAGACTATGTGCTACCTCTAGTACTGGAGATGGTGTGCTTTTTGGTTGCTGGGAAGCACAAGAGGGGAGAGTGTTACTGCACTCAAATTAGCCTCTGTGGGATCAAGGTGTTGGACTGCCATGATAGGCCTCTGTTCTAATTTCAGCAGTGCTTTCCTTATGTTCATGCTGTTTCTGTGTGCTGGGTTCTAATGTATTTTTAATTGCTAATTGTTATTTTTTTGTGTGAATGTTGTCACTGAGTACTCCTTTGTTTAGGGGAAAGGGGGTGGGATATCAATTATACAAATAAATAAAATAATTATCTGTATTTTAGTAGAGATGAACACTGAGGCAGAACAGCAGCTTCTCCACAATGCTAGAAATGGACACAGTGAAGACATCAGGCAGCTGCTGGGAACTATGGACAAAGGAGAGGCCGTCTTTAACATCAACTGCAAAGGTTAGTATAGGCAGCCTTTTGAGTAACACCTGGGACATTTATAAGTGTTGACACCATGGCTTCATTGGAACAAAATGTATACATTACTGCAGGATATTGGTCTTCTTGTAGTCCTTGGGAGAATGTAAAATATACTGGAATATTTCAGGCCAGATGTCATATCAAAATACGGTGTGTAGCTTCTTGGATCCATTGCGGGAAAAGATACATTTTTGAGAAGGTAGCAGAAAGACCTTGTGTCATCTGGCACCACTGCTTTGTAAAAGTGCCAACTATGTTTTGAATAAATGCCTTGATGGATTATGATCTACTCCCTCAGACAAAAGCTAAGCTAAAGCCATTAGCGAAACTCATAGCAACTCGGCCTTCCTTTTTAATGTCACCTTTCCTCCAAAGAGTGCTGTATGTTCGTTATCATAGCAGCAATCCTTTTGAGATTAAGGTTAAGCTGAAAGATAGCGAATGGCCAAAGGTTTCCCAGCTGAGTGGGGAGCCCATGTTTTCCTGGTCCTTGTCTGAAACTCAAGTCTAACTGCTATAATGCTTTTACTTCTCACTGAGGATGATATAAATTCAATTGCTATCAAACACATGTGAGAGCATCTTAAATTGGTGCAGTGCAGAATCATGTAGGATCTTTTTCAGTTTTCTTGGATGATATAACTTTGCTTGCATGAAGGGATGCTGTAGTTTAGATTTGTCGTGTTTTGTATTGTATCTTCAGGCAGAAGCAAATCTAACTTGGGATGGACACCTCTTCATCTTGCATGCTACTTTGGGCACACCAGTGTTGTCAAGGATTTGCTGAAGGTATAAACTTGTAATCTTCTAATGAATTAATATTTTCTGTGCAACAGAAATCAGCATTTCTCCTCCAAAGCAATTAGCATTTAACACTGAAATGTTTAACTTGTAGGTCAAAAGGTTTAAATAGTTAGATGCTGAAACCGTATGCAGAAGTTTATTATGTCCCCATTGCACTGTGCAGGTGTTTCCTGTTGTACATAGTGGGCATGAATTGGGCAGAATCTTTATCAAACCTTCTGGCTTCAACACTTCATCACACCCAACACCCCCTTGCATGTCCACTATGTGCACTAATCAGGAACCCTTGACATATTTTCAAATAGTACAATTGAGCTACTTTAAGTGTGTGCGCGCGCATGTGTATATGCATACATGCACACACACATGAAGCAGAACATGTTGATACTCTTAGCAAGTACAGTGGACTAGAAGGGATCATGCTTCAAACTGATTAAAATGTTCAAGCTGTGTCACTTATCTGTGAAGGTATAAAGGACTCTTGATGCAAGTAAGAGTGCTCCTTCAGCTAAAGGTTTTCAGCATTAATCCCAGTATTTAAAATAAATGGCATTGGTGGTTTCTGAGTCTGAAAGATAAGAAACCAAGTTGAATCGGTTAGCCCATAGGCCTTTAGGTCACCAGCAGGAGTTCGGAATGAAATCTAGGCCTCCTGGCTCTAATTTTGAATTCTGTATGTCTATGTAATTGTTAAACCACATAATCCATTTAGTTCTGCTGCATGTGTAGCTTGATCTGACCTCTTTGTAACCCTTTTGAGAAAGAAAATGAGCTGAATCCAATTTGAACAAACTGGATTAAAGGTGGCGATGAAGTAGACTGGCACACAAGAATTGTTACCTTCCCAAACACAGAGGGCTTAGAGCTCAGATCAAGACCAATATAGCTTGCACTTGAGCACAGAGCATAGCAAGTGGACATGGGTAAGGCAGGCTGGCCAAACCACCTTTTGGAAAATGTTAATTTAAAATGAGTTTGGCATGGAGCAAGTCTTTACTATGCTGGCTAAACTTTCTATTTAGAAATTTTGGAGTACTGTCATTCTAATACAGCCTGTCACTATCCCAGGTAAAACAGATTTTATGTGGAAGTATGCACCATTGAAAGCAAGAATAGAGTTTGTGTGAATGGTCAGAAACCAATTTTCTTGGATGCGAGCGCTACTAAACAATCTTTCTTTATAGGCTGGTGCTGAAGTAAATGTATTAAATGACATGGGAGATACCCCACTGCATCGTGCAGCCTTCACTGGGCGCAAGGTAAAATTAACAACTTCAGCCTCTTCTCAGAGGCGTACCATTGTTCCTTGTGACTGTTCTCCCTGTCACAGACACCTTGTAATTTCCCTGTTAGAAATGTTTGTTCTGTTTAATTATACGTGGCATTCACTTCCCAAGACCAAAAGTACAAAGCAAAAGTAAACTGGCTAAAAGGAGGGAGAGGTCTCTGTAGATAATGCAACAAAACTTTGTCTTTCAGGAGGTAGTTATGCTGCTTTTGGAATACGAAGCCGATACTTCCATTGTTAACGGGAATGGGCAAACTGCAAAAGATGTTACACATGATAAAGAAATAAGAGAGATGCTGGAAGGTATCCATTCTGTAAGATATATGAACTTTAGAGAATTGGCATTCTGGTAAAGATGCTTTGCTGCTGCATCATTCAGTATGAACAGTGGTGATGTCTTCATCCTTCTTAGAGACTATTTTGCCAAGGTGACAGAGCACTTCTTTTTCCTAATGATAAACACTGTCGTGGCTGCTTGAAACTGTGTCTGCATTGAACACATCCTGTATGGCACGATTAGACCCTGCTGCAAAGCTTTTACAACACTAGAAATGTGTTGATGATGTGAAGAAAACTGCTTGGTAGTTGCTGGTTCACATGATAAACCTCTGCACTGACATTGCATTGACACATAGATATGCAAATTTTGCCAAGGACCTGTGCCTTGAAGCTATTAAGTACCTAGCAGCATCCCTGTTAGTGTTCACAATTAGCACACCGGAAATCTGTGGTTTTCCCAAGAGCTTGATGTAAAAGGAGACAATGGCCTTGTGTATCATAACCCACATAACTTAAGCTTTTTTGCATGTGTAAACTTCTAATTTAGTTGCGACGGTAATACGTTATTGAGCCTTTGATGGGTTTTCTTTCCTCCATAAGTGATACAATCTTTGACCATTTCAATAGGTGGGCTGTTGTATGGGTGTATTCAATAAATGTTGAGTCTTTCACAGTTGTTTTTTAAGGCAGTAAAGTGCCATTTATTGCAGAAAAGTATATACACACACAAACACAATCAAATCTGATTTCAGTGGGGCTTACCAAGTACAATGTCCTTTATCCCAAATTACTTTTTTTAAAAAAATCTTATAAGATATATGATTTGTGTGTCCTATGAAACCAGTTCTATTTTTTTGTAAAGAATGTTCTAAGCCACATGTTGCCGATTATGTTTAGGGTGGCTTCCTTGAATTGGATACTCTTTTTACATAAAAGACCCCTTGTGCATTGTTTCATATGCCATATTTGTCTGAGGTGATACAAGGAGTTCCTTCAAATTAGAAGACCTCAAAACACTTTCCAACTTATGGTGTATATCCTAAGGTTTGTGGCAGAGACCAGTGTTAATTTAGGGGGCACTATTCCCTGAGACACACAGCAGACAATCTAACATGGGTTGAAACTTTTATTTGAATTGTCTGAGGACATTAGAAATAAGGAGTTGAATCCACTAAGTTCTACTAGGTATGAACCCACTGAAATTAATAGACCTAAGCTAGCCAAGTTTATTTTCATGGTCCTGCTCTGAGTAGAACTAATGTTGGATGCAGCCCAGAGTCAGCATTCTTTTTAATACTGGCATCAATTGCACGTTTCCTTCTTCTGTCCTAGGATAGGAGAAATGTGTACTTGAGTCACTTCTAACATTGACTTCAGAAGCTTGAATAGCATTTTAATAAGGTGCCTGCAGTATCATGCAATGCACCTTTCCCACGTAGATTTGTCAGCTATAACCAGTTTGTTGAAACTTAAGTGGAGGGTTTAGTATTTGCCAATGTAAATGTCAGTTCTACCTAAAGTTCCCACGTGATCAATTGCTTCTGATAGGCTACTTTTCTACAGTCAGGGAAGAAAGCTAGGTTACAACTTGCCTACACAGTTTGTGAGAACTAGAGACACTCGTGCTTAGAAAAGGATAAAACTTTCACAGGTTTGAGAAAGAGAGGGAGACAACATGCTGTGTGAGAGTGAAAGATTGGCACATAGTTCAGACTCACGGAGTTTCCTGTCACAATATATGATGATAATGACCTCTCTACTTGAACAAATTTATGGAGAAGAGGAGGTCTATCAGTGGCTATTTACAATGACAGTCAAGCTGAACCTTCATGTTACTCTGATTTACAAGTACCAGGAGACAAGCAACAGGGAAGGTAAGATGCCTTCACCTTCTAGTTGCACAGTTTCTGGAACGATTTGGCTAGCAGCTGTTGGAAACAGGGCACTGCACTAGGTGGGACCTTTGTCTGATCTCCCAGGGCTGCCCTTACCTGGGCTCAATGAATCACTTGCCTTATCCATATCTTCTGCTATTGCTGCCAAATTCTGTAGTGGTTCTAACAACTCATTCCCTTTTTAAAAAGATGCATTCCCAGCACAGATGATATTAGAGATAGTACTGTCTCTACTTCACAGGGCTAGAAGCACTGCTTGCTGGGAGTTGTAGTATGGCAGAAGCAGGAAAAGGGAAGGAAAGAACTGTTTGGGCATAGAAGAGGTGAGCAAAGGGTCTTATGTAAAAAGAGTGTGTTACTGGGGAAAGCTGCTATTAAAAGTATAAAATCCACCAGTATTTTGTTTTAGGACACACTCCCATTAGTTTGTGGCATTTATAATTATGTTGTAATTTGGGATAGAAGTGCTTTGGGATGGCTGACTGGGGAAAGCTCCACTAAAATTGTGTCAAACTTTATGTTCTGTATTTCTTTTTGGTTTTTCTTTTTGGTGGAGGGGCTACGTAATCAAAGCCCTGTAGTTGTTTTAAGACTCTATGATCTTTAATACATATAAGCCTTGGAATGATTAGAAATTGTATTACAGTACTTATGTAGATAGCAAACCTGCTTAGATATGATTCAGATAGCGTCTATATTTTGTGGAGAGAAATAATAAAGATTATATTATGATACAATTGACTTTCGCTATCCAGTATTGCATTTAGAGTTAACCCTTACTTAGCAGGATACTGAGTGCAGGAGTTGCTCAGTTTTGCATTGCTTGGTCTTCTAGAATTTCAGTTTGCGCTTAGTTTCAAAGAAATAAACCTTGTTGGTTAGCATTTGCCATTGAATTCCTCTGTAAGCAGAGATGAATGCTGATAGCACTATTGCCAAATAGCTGCACTCTTATGACTGCACGCCGTGGGGGTGGACATCATTTGCATGAACTGAGTGTGTACAAACCTGTTCCTATGGATATGATCTGGGTATAAAAGCAGGTTCGGTTAAAGCTGCTATCCAGATAATCAAAGATGTAGTGTGTTCCCTGCATGAGACTCTCCAAAGCCTGCTTACTAGGACCTTTTAACTGGAAAATACTGGGGACTGGACTTTTGGCTTTATGTATGCAAAACATAGGGATGTGGGTGGCGCCGTGGGTTAAACCACAGAGCCTAGGACTTGCCGATCAGAAGGTCGGCGGTTCGAATCCCCGTGACGGGGTGAGCTCCCGTTGCTCGGTCCCTGTTCCTGCCCACCTAGCAGTTTGAAAGCACGTCAAAGTGCAAGTAGATAAATAGGTACCGCTCCGGTGGGAAGGTAAATGGCATTTCCGTGCGCTGCTCTGGTTCGCCAGAAGTCGGCCACGACTGGACCTAATGGTCAGGGGTCCCTTTACCTTATGCAAAACATCAGCTCTACTGCTGAGCTGGTCTATATTGTTCTGGAAATTAACAGGCTTGAAGTTTAGGGAATATAAATCTGTGACCTACTGCTCAGGAGGGAAGAACCCACAAATGTTAATTGCTTTTTCATTGGGAATCTAGCAATGAAAGAAACTTCCCTATGGGAGGATGTTGTTTTAATTAATTATTTGTACTTAGCTGTAGAAAGGACTGAAGAAAGAAAACTTGAAGAACTCCTCCTGGGAGCTGCACGAGAAGGAGAAACTGAAAAACTCACAGCACTGGTACATACTGTGTTACCATTCTCTTGATATTTTTAAGCCATACTATACAAGTAATGATAGAGATACAGGGTTTTTAAATCAAAATAAATAATAGGCATGGTGGAAATAGATCTCAGGCAGTGGAATGGCCAGGAGCTCTGGTTGTGCTTTCTGTCTATAATTCTGCTCGGCTGTCTGTGGTGTGTTAGAAAACGTAACTGCAAAAAATTACAAGTATGATTAATATTTTTTTTATAATTGTCTCTAGTTAAACAGGTCAAATTCTCCTGACATCAACTGCACTGATCAGGTGGGAAATACACCATTACATTGTGCAGCATACCGTGGCCATAAGCACTGTGCTTTGAAGCTCCTAAAATCTGGAGCAGACTCCAAAATAAAGAACAAAAATGGTATGTAAAAGTTTCATTTTATTAGCTCTAGATTTCCCCTTTCACACGAAAAGCAAAGTGAATGTGTTAACTAAAAATAAAACATTATTTTCATCTAACTGGGTCTAGAGTATTGTATTTTAGCACTGTCAATTGGCTTTGTATTAGAGAATTTTAATCCGGGTTTGTGTTGCCAGTAAATAAGTGCCAGATGCCGATGAAAATAAATACCCAATAATCCTATTTTAGCTCTTACAAAGCCCATATGCTTAACCAGTACCGTCTGATGCATTCTTGAAAGGACTTCTGTTGCTAATGTCATTCTCACATTAAAAAATTGAGCATGGCTATGTTTAGTAGAATAATTTTTGAATTAATCCTTTGTGATACCTTGAGTAAAATGCCTGTTGAACAATGCCTCAAACCAAGAGAGCATCCTTTGCTTTTCCTCTCAGCTGTGAAACATAAGGTATATTCTCAGAGTTGCCAACTGTATTGATTCTGATCCAGCTACGATGAAGTAAATCTGTCTGCTCTTTTGAACAGGTCAGACGCCCCTTGCTTTAGCCCAAGGTGCAGAAATGAAACACATACTTGGAGGGGGCATTGGGAAGGTGGGTACAGCAGATTGTGTGTTTAATCTGTACCATTAACGTGGGTCGACTTGTGTTTAATTTCTCAATTCTTTTGTAGGTGAGCAACAAACCTCCGAAACGATATGAAGGACTACTCTGGAAGGTGCCTATCTTATTTCCCTTTTTTGTCTTCTCCTTATGTATTAATTGGCCAGAGGTTTTTTTATTTCAAGCCATAGCAATAACACAAATTGATAGACAATTCATTCACTGTACTAACTCTCAAGATAGAAGCAGAATTCATACCATAAATGCCCTTATCTTGAACTGCTTTGCTAAGGCAATGGCTCTTGGGAGCGGGCCAGAGGCCAACGTGTCTCCTTTCTCCGGGGCTGGATTTATGCTGACCTTTTTAGCGTTATTAGAACAATATTAGCTATATTGTTCTAAAACAGGCACCCCCAACCTTCAGCCCTCCACAAGTTTTGGACTACAATTCCCACCATCCCTGACCACTGGTCCTGTTAGCTAGGGATCATGGGAGTCGTAGGCCAAAACATCTGGAGGGCCGCAGGTTGACATTCTAAAATGTCACAGGGGATACAACCAGTGGCGTAGCGTGGGGGGTGCAGGGGGGCCGCCCGCACCGGGCGCAACATCTGGGGGGGCGCACTCGCAGCTCTCTGCCCCTACTAAAATCCACAGGTTAGGGGGCACAAATTACTTGCCTTGCCCCGGGTGCTGACAACCCACGCTACGCCACTGGATACAACTAAATAATGTTCATTACCTTAACGTTATTCATCCCTAACAGCAGCTCCCTTTCCTACCTGGTTCCTGGGTGCTCTGCAGTGCCCTCTGGTGTCATATTTTAATAAAGCATTATTAACATTCTTAGCAAAATGTAATGTGACCCTTACGTCTTCAAAATCATTCCTTGCCTCTTTCATCATCATCATCATCATCATCATCATCATCATACCTTTATTGTCATTGAACAACCTTAATGTTATAAATCATGAGAGTAGATCCGCCCCAGGTTATATCTTCCATTTGAGCTCTTCCATTTCTAATATAACCCTTCTGTTCCATATTGTTGTCTTAAAGGCTAGCGGGTGACAAAATGTCTTAACTTCCCTGACATGTATGAAATATAGGCTGCTTGAATCTTTTCTTCATATCTGATCAATATTACTTCAAGAATTGAACCAATTACAGTTTATTGCATTATAATGACCTGTGCAGCTAGATGCTTGGCTCAGAAGGGTGGAGCTAGATGCTTGGCCCAGAAGTCACAGGCTTTGGGGATATACTTGAAAAGAAGGCTATTGTCCCATCCTCACTTTAACTAAACGTCCACGGGGTAGCCTAGTAGTAACTGTACTTGGAGCCTTTTATACCTCTCAGGTGAAAATGTTCATCCTTCCCAGGCTCCAGCTGGAGTTTTCAAGTAAGCATTACTTCAGTTTACTATCAGTCAAGTATCACAGAACAAATAGCAGATTAGTCATCTTCTGGCCTCCTGAGATAATTAAAACAATTAAGGATGTGTTGTTCAGCATTAAAACTGCTTAGTAATTCTTATTATTGCTTGTCATGCAGCAACACATGGCAAATCAGCTATTGCTGAGGTGATAGACTCCATTTTTGTTTTGTTTTTAAGAGTTCAAGATTTTTTGGGTGGAAGCCATATTGGGTAGTACTGGAACATGGAGTCCTCTCCTGGTACCAAAAACAGTAAGTGTGAAATTGAGCATCTCTCTAAAGCCTTTTGAATGTATAAAATTGATACCATCTGCTTTTGAAACATGATTTTGAAATGGTTGAAAAGTTGAACTTTCTTTACCTATATATAAGCTGAAATTTATTTCTTAAGATTATAATTTTATCATTCCATATATTTGAAGAATGTGGTTTTTATTTATATTATGATGGATTGACTTGTATTACAAGGAAGACTACCTTTGCATTTGTTTTCAGCTCTCTGAACACTCTTCATGTGTAAATATAATGGGTAGTATTTTATTATTAGTCTAAGTCCACTGAGTTCAGTGGGTTTATTCCAAGTACGACTCAGTCAAATACCACCCAATCACATTCTACTATAAAGAAATTCTGCATCACTCCAGAAGCCTTTTGGTGGCTGTAATACTGATGATGATGATTAATTATTTGTTCTGCCTTCTTTTGAAGGGCTGATATTGGGAACAGTAATCGCCGCCAAGGATGCAAGCACTTAACACAAGCCATTTGCACAGTAAGCAAACTGGGGAACTCAGAAATATCTGTTATGATTGTGGACAGAATGGGCTAGTGTGTTAGGCTTAGGTATGGAATATCCAGGTTCAGATACCCAAGCAACAGAGCAAACATTTTTAGCCAAGTTTGTTCTGTTTTTATTTTTGGTGTTATGGTATTGTTGTTGTTTAGTTGTGTCCGACTCTTCGTGACCCCATGGACCAGAGCACGCCAGGCACTTCTGTCTTCCACTGCCTCCCACAGTTTGGTCAAACTCTTGCTGGTAGCTTTGAGAACACTGTCCAACCATCTTGTCCTCTGTCGTCCCCTCCTCCTTGTGCCCTCCATTTTTCCCAACACCAGGGTCTTTTCCAGGGAGTCTTCTCTTCTCATGAGGTGGCCAAAGTATTGGAGCCTCAGCTTCAGGATCTGTCCTTCCAGTGAGCACTCAGGGCTGATTTCCTTAAGAATGGATAGGTTTGATCTTCTTGCAGTCCGTGGGACTCTCAAGAGTCTCCTCCAGCACCATAATCCAAAAGCATGAATTCTTCGGTGATCAGCCTTCTTTATGGTCCAGCTTTCACTTCCATACATCACTACTGGGAAAACCATAGCTTTAACTATACGGACCTTTGTTGGCAAGGTGATATCTCTACTTTTTAAGATGCTGTCTAGGTTTGTTATTGCTTTTCTCCCAAGAAGCAGGCGTCTTTTAATTTTGTGGCTGCTGTCGCCATCTGCAGTGATCATGGAGCCGTTATGGTATTATCTGGTTCTTATTTGTTATTGTTGTTGTTTAGTCGTTTAGTCGTGTCCGACCCTTTGTGACCCCATGAACCAGAGCACGCCAGGCACGAAATTCTTATTTGTGAACCACTTTATAAGGAGTGTTGAGGCATAGATATTTTAAACAGCTGAGGAGAATTATGTATCCTCTACTTACGGCACATGATAATTCCTCCCATTCCTTAGAAAAATCTACTAGAATTCTACATGTTGGGGCATTGTGTTCCAGGGCATTCCTTTTTTTAGGGTATCATTTTTTAAATCAACCTAGCTTCTAAAAAGGCTAACAGTCAGGGAACAAGCAGTACAACTTATAGTTTTGCAACATGCCCTATCCACAGTAATAAACTTATAAAACGGCCTCGGTCCAGTATATCTGAAGGAGCGTCTCCACCCCCATCGTTCTGCCCGGACACTGAGGTCCAGCTCCGAGGGCCTTCTGGCGGTTCCCTCACTGCGAGAGGCCAAGTTACAGGGAACCAGGCAGAGGGCCTTCTCGGTAGTGGCGCCCGCCCTGTGGAACGCCCTCCCATCAGATGTCAAAGCGATAAACAACTACCTGACATTCAGAAGACATCTGAAGGCAGCCCTGTTCAGGGAAGTTTTTAATATGTGACATATTAGTGTATTTTTCATCTTTGTTGGAAGCCGCCCAGAGTGGCTGGGGAAACCCAGCCAGATGGGCGGGGTACAAATAATAAATTATTATTATTATTAAAAATAAATTACTGTGTAAAATTCACACATCAGCTTAAACTTATTGTGAGTAGGGGTAAAGAACGATGACCTCCAAGTGGGACTCAGAATTCATAGCCAAATATATTTTTGAATACAGTCACACAATGCCAAGGCTGTGATTAAAAAGCAGAATTACAACAAAGGGGTTGCAAACGCTGCAGGAAAATGAGGACTCTGCTCTGTGATTTGTACAGTATGCAAAACTAAGCAAGTTGGCATATATGCTGTTTTGCATTCTTCTTTTGTTAGTTACAGGGTGGGGGAAAGAACAACAGAGAACATAGAATTCCAGTAACCCTTTGGTTACTGGAAGTACTGCTGGACCTCACCTTGACTCCACGAACCCTGACATTTGCCCATAACATGTTCAAACCTATCCTTAACAGTCATGATTAATAAAAACTTTCAACAGGGTTTTCAACAGGGAACTGACTGCTTTTAATGAAAGGGCTGTGCTGTTTTCATTGTAATCATCTATATGTTTTTAATGTATCTTCTATTGATGTTTAACTGTTTCCTTAATGATTGGGGGTTGGTTTTTTTATTATTTCTCTGTTTTTAGCTGTTCTTCTTTTATTTGTAAGCCACCTTGAGCCCCTGTCAGGGAAAAATGTGGGTTAGAAGTAAAGACATAATAATAGTAATCTGATATTTTTTTTAAAAAAAATCAGATTCTCAGAATGATGTTGTTGGGTTTTTTTGCACCAAATTTTCTCTGAAAGAATGAAGTGGGCATGGATTTAACGAGACACAAATGCACCAACTGAATTATCTCTGACAAAACTCATTTTGCTTGATAGTTTGCTATTCATTTTTTTCCAGTTAGAGAGCTTTAAGTGAACAAGGTCCAGACAAACTAGGGATGCTGGATTTGACCTGTAAATTTTTCAATAACTTAGTCACTTTTGCAGATGGAACTTGTATAGGAAGCACTGTGCAGTTTGCTGACCTTCTGTTTCTGACCTGCTGTCTCTGCTTCCAATTGAAGGTAAAAAGTACAGACGGCAACCTCTTCTCAATCAAATGCTTTGATAATACGGTTCACAGTTTTAAAGTTCCCAAGACCAATCAACAGTCAAGAGAGGTAAGTATTTCTTTAACCGATACTTGGTAACTTGCGGATTCTAGCCAAGAACAAAACCACTGCTTGCCTAAATGTCGTTGGATAGGAATCTTTTCGGGCTGAATTTATTGAGTTTTTGTAATGCCACACTAAATTATCTTATTGCTATGATGAATGGTGCTGTGTCGTTGTTGCTTTGTCTACTCCTTGTGCTTCACAGGGAAAGCAAGGCAATAACTAAACTGCCTTCTTCTCACTCTGCCTGAAAATTTCCCTCCCAGTATTTTAACTTCGCTGCAACTTCCTTAGCTAATCAGACTAGGGAAGGCTGACATTAAAGGCACCCCATGTCCACAGTGCTCCATGCAGGGTCAAACCCAACTTTTCATGAAATGCCTATGAGAAATGACAGGGACAAATAAAACAAGTGTTTATGCTCTTATATATATTAATTCATATACTATTTGTGCCCCATAAGCTTTAATTAAGAAATGCCTTACAAGATGCTTGCCTGTTGGTCTTAAAAAAAGATCCCCCCCCTCAAGATCAGTCCTTTTTTTTAAAAAAAGTCTTATCATACCATTTCCTTCCTTTATTGCTATCTAACTTTTGCCACTCCATCTTTGTCACCTCTGTTGGTAAACTCTCAAGATAAGAGCCGTGGTGATTTGTGTGGACTTATACCCTATTAAAAATTAAAAACTAGCAAGTACTGCTTTCTGCTCAAACCTCCCCCCTTTTTTCCCTTTCCTTTTTTTCCGCAGAACTGGGTACAGGCAATAGAAGACCATTCAGCATACAGCACACACTATTGTACTCAGGAACAACTGAGCGATGAAGAAGAGGAGGATGACACAATATCAGTTGCTGAGTTACAAGCTTCCCTCAAAGTAAGAAAAAGCTTCTGTATCTCATGCTACGTAGAGTTCTTCTTGACTCTCTGAATTTCTGGATAACTTTTACCCTAGGCCTTTCCTCTGGAATACACCAACACGAGGTGCCTTGGTCTGTGCAACTAAGGTTTAAAGGTGTACATAATAGAACTTAAAAGGTCTGTTAAGGAATCGCTTTCCTTTTGCTTTATCACACACACACACACACACACACACACACACACACACACGGCTTTATCTTTAAGCCACTCTCTTGCATTTTGAGCTGCCATTTCCCTTTGTTCTGTATGAGAACAACAACGGGTTGAATTTCCTTGCTTTTGCAGCCAGATTTGGGGATGAGGCACAGATCTGGGGATTCTAGAGTATGCACTTCCAGTATTTTGAATTGCTGTAACAAGCTCTTCAGCTTCCCACTCCCGTCACTGCTATCAAGCTCAGAGAGATGCAGACCTTGTTGATATAGGGCTTCTTTTGATTTCTGCTACAAGTGCTGCTACTGTTTCCTCATTTTTCATTTATTAACATTATTCCTATTGTAGCCCAGCATTCAGCTAAATAGTCTTGGCATGAGTTGTATAAAAGAGCATGCAGTTCATGATAACTGTTAAGTTAAAAACCACTTCCTGAAGAAGTGAGACATTTACAGATAATGCTACACATTTTAAATTCCTTTGGATTTGGGGGCGGCACCAGAGACTTGTGGTATATTGGTAATACTTTGTTAGAAATATACAAACAGACACTACATGGCAAACAAATACTTGTAAAACAGCAGTAAAACAGCTAATCCTGCATCCGACTCCTAAGGTGCTTCACTTTACAATTCACATCTGTTAGTACTGTATATCCAACAAAGTAGTTCTGTTAGTTCAAGGATTTCTGGCTGCATATTGGAACTTCTCCTCCCTCTTCTTTAAAACAGCTTCACATATACATATATACAGTGGTGTCTCGCAAGACGAAAAGAATTCGTTCCGCGAGTCTTTTCGTCTTGCGATGTTTTTCGTCTTTTGAAGCACAGTCCGTCGCAACTGCGCCTCTTCAAGCAGCTTTTTTAAAAAAGCGCAAGACGTTTTCGTCTTGCGAAGCAAGCCCATAGGGAAATTCGTCTAGCGAAGCAACGCAAAAGCGAAAAACCCTTTCGTCTAGCGAGTTTTTCGTCTTGCGAGGCATTCGTCTTGCGGGGCACCACTGTATATACATGTATGTCCCAGGTCTGAAGGTCTTCATGGTGTTACTTAAAATAGTGTGTAGAATATATTAGCTTCTTCTACTGTGGTTTTTTTAAAACTAGCTATTGGGTAGATATAGTTCTTCTGAACACTTTCCTGCCTGCCTTTAAGTTGTCTAATAAGAAAGTAATTAACTTTTCCTCGGATACCAAACAAGAAAAAACAGTCACTTTAAGTTACATTCATTTAAGTCATTAACTGGATGTAATTCACTTCTAAAGCAACGTAACACTCAAAACAGGATGCTGTCCAGAGTAACACCTTCTCATTTACTGGAGGTGGGGGGGGGAGCGGGGAGAGGGTTTTACTACTTCAAGCCAGAAGAGGGAGCTCATCTGTTTTGTTTAAATATTTCTGAAGACCTGCGTAGGTATTTTTTTAAAACAACAACAACAGTATTTAAAGATTATTTGAAAACCTCTGATTATAGGAAACAGTTCTAGCATAAGAAAAAAAGTTCAGTAATTGATTTTCATTATAGTAATAAGGTAAATAAGTAAGTCTAACAAAATGCACAGTTGCAGTGCTAGTAATTTTTTTATCCTAAGAATAATTTGATTATGTATATCTGAACTCTTATCTTGCATAAAAATATACACTTCCTGTGGGAAGGGGGATTATTGGTTTGTTGTTATTATTATTACTATATATTTTGTGGTTTATATATTCTAATTTTATGTTGTGAACTGTCCTGAGATCTACAGATGAAAGGTGGTATACTAATAGTAAAGGTAAAGGTAAAGGGACCCCTGACCATTAGGTCCATTCGCAGATGACTTTAGGGTTGCAGTGCTCATCTCGCTTTACTGGCCGAGGGAGCTGGCGTACAGCTTCCAGGTCATGTGCCAGCATGACTAAGCCGCTTCTGGCGGACCAGATCAGCGCACGGAAACGCCGTTTACCTTCCTGCCAGAGTGGTACCTATTTACTGTATCTACTTGCATATTGGTGTGCTTTCGAACTGCTAGGTTCGCAGGAGCTGGGACCAAGCAAGCAATGGGAGCTCGTCCCATTGTGGGGATTCGAACCGCTGACCTTTTGAGCAGCAAGCCCTAGGCTCTGTGGTTTAGACCACAGCGCCACCCATGTCCCATATACTAATAGTACTAATTTGGAAAAGCAATTGACGATTTTTGAAAATTGGGTGGCCAATTGGGGTTGTAATTAGATTAAATTTCTCCAGTATTTTAAAACGTCTTAATAAACTTCATGAGTTTGGTCATCCCTAAATACTGGCAAAACTTTGCTTGAAACTGAATGGAAGGTCTTGGTTTAGTAGCACCAACAAAAACCCTGGAGGGGAAAAATGAATGAAATGAGTCCCCAGTGGTGCAATGGTTCAATGTTTCTGGCTGTTAACTACTACACATGCCAAACTAATACCTCTTTGGCTTCTTACAGCTTTTGCCTCTCTTTATGCAAAACATGTTCATGTCTTGGCTTGTTTTACTGCATTCTCCTGTTCTAGTATCTTAGATTAATTTTAAGCTACTTTATTTCCTGTAATCATCCTCTACTATCCATGCTTCATCCCAATTTCCTTTCTTTATACTGTACAGATCTTCCAAGTGGCATACCTGAGAACATAACTACAGCATGTGCAGAACTCCAAATAGGGCCAGTACATGCTGTACTGTTGCAGATAGTTTCTGGAGAAACCTTACAGCGCATTGCTCATTTCAGGGCAACTAGTGAATAATTCTGCTTAGTCTAACTTGCTTTATCAGTGCCTTAAAAATTTATGCTGTGAAATTTGAGCATCAGCTGTGTCACCTTGAAAACAATTGTACTTCTGGAAACTAGAGGACGTACCTTCAGCCATAGAGGGCTTTAGTTCGGAAATTGATGTCGTGTTTGTTCTTGTTCTGTCCCAGTATGATGGCGCTTCCAATAGAATAAACTATAGCTCAGAATCAGCAATAGCCATTATTAAACACTGAGTGTGGGTGAGCAATGTGGCAAACTCAGGATTCATTTATTGGCTTATTAACAGGGTGAGCCTATGTATGTCTACTTAAAATTAGGTCTGAGATGAATGGGACATATATCTGGATTGCAGCCTAACTGAAGCTAACTGTGCAAAGGACAAAATACATACTGGTGGGAAAGCTGTACTTTACAGTATGTTGTTGGATTCCCACTCCCACCAGACTCAGCCAGCATGGCAGATGGTCAAAGATGGTGAGAATTGTAGTCCAGCCACACTTGGAAGGCCATGGTTCCTTCCCCTAACTTGAGATAAACAAATAGGTATAATACTTCCTTGGATCAACCTATAATAATGTTATGTGGGCGCCTTGATTCCCCTGAATCCCTCAGTGCCAGATTCCCCTAAATATCTGATAGGTGTTAGAATTTCATCAAGCCTCCTGAATCCCTGGATCCAGCAGGGATTCAATTGCCAGGCCAGCCTGATAATGGCCACTAAGTATGAGTTGTTAACTTAACCAAGATGGTAAATAAACCATATATTATAAAGACACCACAATCTCTGCTGTGCCTGGACCCATGGAATCTACTCTGCTGCAGAGATTGAGGTGGCATGTAACAATATATCCAGAAGGGTGTGCAAGCCTCTGAATTATAGTAAACTGCATATGCTATTACGTTTGAGTAAATTGCTTATGCCACTGTGTTTGCCCATTAAGAAGTCCTTTCACCTATTTTATCTCTTTAGGGCCAAGGTAAAACTCGTAAATAGCAAAGAAAGTTAGGAGAATTGCTTCTGAAATTCATGGGTAGCCTTCCCCCCCCCTTTTTATGAGCTGCTATGGTTCTTGGATGTCCTTTATATTGTGACACTTTAGAAATAAAACCATACATAAAAAGAATGCTGGATTAACACTTGTAGATAACTTTTTTGGTAAAAATTCACATGTAAATAATATGAGCAGCTGCTCTCTTTTTGAAATAGAGGGCCGAAGTAGATGAGAATTGGAAATCTGTAATCAGATCTCCGTCCCTTTGTTTTTGAAACAAGCAACTGCAATGAAGGTACACCTGAATTAGCACTGTGGAACGGTGAGGGGACACTTGACATTTCCTCAGTGTAAATCCCCGCCAAAGCTGATATTTGTCTCCTTAGGGAAAAGTCATGGTTCCTCCATGGCTGCTGTCTTTTCTGCTTCTCTTTCTCCTTTTCTTAAAAAGGTACCTTTAGATTAGAGATCTGTGGTGGCATCTCTCATATGTCACCTAGTTTGCCACAAAGTTTTATAATGATGTAGGTCATGTTTAACTGGAAAGAAACTCTTTAAGATTCGTTATTCTGAAAGTGTAAATATCTGTTTCCTCTCCACAGGTTGCACAGTCATGGCAACAAAGACTTGATAAAGAGATTTCTGGATTCCTCACCATAATTAGGTCATGTGACACTTCTCAAGGTGACTTGTTTTCGTTCATAATAAGGAACTCTCTTGTTGCTTTGAAACACTTTCCAAGCTGATCCGCAAGATCAGCCTTAACTAGTTTCTCAGTAAATATGTTCTGTCTGACCAGATGTTTCAATCAGGCCTTAGTAATGGATGCAAAGTTAGCTGATCTCATACTCAGCATAATTTTTGCTCTTTTGTGTCCGGATGTTTGCAAGTAATTTAACTCACACATTTTGATACAGTTTAATATCTATTTTTCAAAAGGTTAACTTCCACTTTCTGTGTGTCCCTCAATATGCACAGAGAGGGGGCAGGTTGGTTTAGATACAAGCAGCGACCATTTTGCGTGTGTTTGATTGGTGTATGACCACTGGTGTTCAAGCCATTTTTGGCCCCGAAAGGGGCCTGGGCAGAAGGGATCAGACTTACTTGCACTTTGCCGATGAGCACAATGAGCTGGAATGCAACCCCCTCGCAAACGGGGAGTTGCCTCTACTGTGTGAAATTCGAGCATTTATTTTAAGAAAGTAAACCTGACAAGTATTTTAGTACTCATGTTTCATAAAATGGTGTGCATTTAAGCTGCAAAACCTTCTTCGTCAAGGCAGTATCTAATGCATTTTTAGAAATGAAGAATTCACTGGGGACAGCAGCCTTCTCAACCTTATCATTCTGGAGTTCTCTTGCCAAAACACCTGAACTTTCTGCAATGCTGTTAGAATAGCACTTCATCTTACAAAATTCTTATACAGGCCTATAGTGTTCAGATGTTTCTAACTTCTATTGCTCTCAGACTGTCAAAATTTTGTGCAACATTTGTAAATGAAGAACAGGAGGATACAAGATTTTAGAAGTTGTTGTAGCTGACTCAGAAACACAAATTTGGGGTTATGTGGTAATGTGCCATCCAATTGCTATGAAGGAAATGTTACTGTTCAGATATTCCCACGAGCTTGTCCAATAGCAGTCGTACTGTGGCCCATCAAAAGCACTGTCTTGGTTTGTCCTCCTGTCTTGTGATCATAAATTTAATAGTAAATTGTACTTCCTCCTAGCTAAGACCTGTGGGTTTTATTACAGCAGAAAGTAATTAAATGTTCTTTAATTAGACATTCTTTTTTCTCAAGTCAAAGATATCAAGTGTATCCTATATAAGAATGGCTGATGGATGAAAGTTCCGGGTCATGCTTCTGTGAGACTGTTTTAATAATAAACTTTGTTGGTTACACGAGCTAATACAACAACAAAAGGTGGGGTGGAATAAAACAGTAACACACATATTACCTGCCCTTCTTCTAAAGGAATGCCTACTTCATTTCTCAAGAAAGCTGAAGGTGTTTCTGAAACATCAAGAGAAACTTGTGAAGCGCTGAGCAATTGTCTCAAACTCTTCACTAAGCAAGAAGGGGTAAGTATTTCTATATGACATACTCTCTGTGAATCAAAACAATGGCAAGTATCTATAGAAGAACGACATAAGAACATCATTTGGATGGGATCTTTTCTGTCCTTTGCAACCTTGAGTTCTGATTGCTGAGCAATATTCCCTACTGGTTTGGACACTTAAGAACTTCAAATATTTAATGCAATGTCACTTAAGTTCATAGCCTGAGAAAACTTCTGAAGTGTTCTCACAAATAACAAATGCAGTTTTAGCAGAGAGACATTGATAATAGAACTCTAGAACACTGGTCAAGTTGATAAAAAGAAAGAAAGATTAGAAGTGGAAGAAATATTGGGTGGAATGTGCAGTCTGCTTCCAGGGGGAAGCAAAAACAACAATATTGTGGCTCCTTAAGGTTATAGTGTAAGCTTTCATAGATGAGTCAACTTCCTCAAATGCATGAAGGTTGGCAGGTATATGTATATGTGGGGGAGGGGAGGTGGTAGAATTGTAAGCACTGGGGTCAAAAGCCAATGAAATGCAAAAAAGAAAACTCAAAAGACAACTGAATTAAAGCTTAAATGTATGCAAGATCAGCACAGTCACTATTCACAATGGCAGAACTGTAGGCCCACAACTTATGCACATTTAACTTGGCAAGTTACTTACTTGGTTGAAATAAAAAGGGGTGGGAAGGGGGCAGGTTCTGGGAATACCGACTTTGGCAATCCCATCCACCATTGAACCCAATGGGTTCATGCCAGAATGTAATCCCCACATTGTGTACTTTGTAATTGGAGATCACAATCAACCTACATTAGCTCTGTTAACATGTTGGGGAATAGGAAACCCTTGTCTGTATTTAAGCCCAGGTAGAATATATTGAAGATTGATTCAGAAGTTTCATGATGGAATTTTCTATTTAATGTTGCTTCGTTCTGGTGGGGGGGGGGACTAACTTTCAGATCAGCGGTAGAGTACTCTGAAGTGTTCTCCCACTGATTATTATTTTTTAAATGTCATTATTTCTGTTAGATCTGCATTCATATAGACCTGCTTGTCTTGTGTAGAATGCAGAAGGCATTGCTGGCAAGTAGGTGGCAACATATACTAAATTGGAAGATGAACAGGTGAATGGATCCTTGATGTGGCTAATGTTAGGTCCTGTAGTGTTATTACCAGAGGAAATGGGGACAGAATTGACATTGGGTTAGACTGTGTTTATAATCTGCAGGATAGCTTTGTTCTCACTTCAGCTAGAATTCAGTTGTCAAAAATCCTGTCTGCTTTAGACCAGAATTAAGGTTCTTCCTAAGATGGTTCAAGTTCCACAAAGCCAGCAGTTTAAAAACTAATGCAGACATGACTCATTATGGGTAAAGATGCTGTGCAATGCCACAAATTGTGCATACTTTCAACTTAGCTCCACGTACCCCCACTTTTCCTTAAGTCTTTCCAGCCCAAATACAGATGAGGATGAAGTACCTGGGACCAGCAAATATGTTCCATGTTGTGCTGGTCCTTAATATGTTGCTAGAGGAATCCTCCTTTGACTTTCCATGTGCCTGTTGTTGCTTATGTCCGAAACCAGCAGGATGGGTTCTTTTAGTACAGTACTCTTTACCATCCTTATGCTGGCTTGTCACTGAGTTTTTTTGTGATGTACTACAGCAGGGGGCGGCAAGGTTTACTGGCCATGGGCTGGATCACTCCCACGGAGATTGCTTGTGGGCAGGACTGGCACAGTGCAATGCCGGAAATTGCGTCTGCGCATGTCCGCGGTGCTGGAAATTGCTTCTGCGCATGCCCAGACACCAAAAATTGTGCCTGTGCAGAAGCAGTTTTGGTGTCTGGACATGCACAGATGTGATTTCCGATACCTGCGCAGATGCAATTTCTGGCACCCCTTGGCGAGTCCCCACACCGCGCTGTGCTGGTTTAGCACAGCGCGCAGGGGACTTGCCGAGTCGGCGGCTTGGTTCAAGGGTGGCTTGTGGGTCAGTAAAATGGTCTTTGTGGGCCGCATCCGGCCCATGGGCCACACGTTGCCGACCCCTGCACTACAGTAAAACTGAATAACATGAGAGGTCCGAGTTTCTTATTCTGGATTTGAAACTCCAGCATGAATGAAAGAAAAATATTCACTATCCTATGACTTCAGCAGTGGATATGTTGCAAATTGTTTGAGGATATTTCGGAACCTGAAATGCTTGTTGGGGATAAAACAGGTTGAGTGGTGGTGTGCTGCAACAGAAGAGAAGTGAGATTTAACCCCTTAGGTTGAATCACATGACAAGGACTTAAATTACTAATGTGCTTACATAAATCCACTGCTTATAATAAATTAATTAAGCTCATGGGAAGACAAATAAAGCTACAGTGTAGCCATTTGTTTTCAAGGTAAATTGTTTTCAAGGATAATTGGGTGCATTATAGAATGTTGAGCTGTATTATACGGTATTGTAAACTTGCAAAAGCTCACCGTTAATCTGTATAAAGTTATGGCTGAATTTAAAACATTTTTATGGTGGTAGATGTGAGTTCAGCTTTGTTTTTCCTTTAGCAAGTTGTATTGCAAATGAGGAAGCTTGAGCTGACCGTGACTCGCAGCACCAGTTACATGACAATGCAGCCCATACAGTGAAGCCATTGTAGGCTCTGCAAAAATAGTCTTGAATAGTGAAAATCTGAGCATATGTCTTCTCTTGTTACACTTGAGATAGGAAAAAGTGTTGGAAGAGGGAAGGATTTGGCAAGTTTAAACATCACAAATAAAGGCTAAAAATGCACCTGCGATTACTTAATGCATCTAAGTAATTATTCATTTGGACTGTGTTCTTAAGTAATGTATATTACTTAAAGTGAACATTAAGATAGCTGTGTATGGGATTTTTGCTAGGAAGGTGAGGGATAAAACTGAAATGCAATGAAGTACTGGTTTAGAAACAGACTTAAGCAGCACTCCAAAGCCAAGCATCCCAAACAAAAACTTTCCTCAACGAGACTTTTCTTCAGAGGTTCCCACTGAATAGTCACAGCATATATTAAATTAATACTGAGCAGTATTTTAAAAAAATTAAGGGGAAGGGCCATAGCTTAGTGGAAGAGCATCTGCTTTGTATGCAAAAGGTGCCAGGTTCAAATTCCAGTATCTCCAGATAGGGCTGGGAGTTTTCCCCATTTGAAACCTGGGAAAGCTGCTACCTTCTCAGCAGCACTGAGTGCTGAGCTAGGCTGACCAATGGTCTGATTTAGTATAATGCAGCTTCCTGTTATTAACCACTGTTTTTTCCTGCAAGTTGCAAGATGATTTTACCCATACTAAATATATATGTGTTTGTGTGCCTCTTTTCCCCATTGACTGGGGTATGGGAGGAAAGTTTCTTATTCTGGATTTGGAACTCCGAAATTCTGAAATGTCCTCCAGGAAAAGAATGTGTAACAAAAACTTCCCTTTCTCTAGCAATTAAGGTGGAGTCAATTTTTTAAGAATGGGGGAATGCAGGGTTGTTGTTGTTGTTGTTGTTGAAAAAGGAGTATTATTCTGTGTGGGATATGAGTAGTAAACCTTGCAGAATGATGGCATAAATCTATAGAGAGAGTGGAGGCTGCATTTGCTGTTTGTTAAGCTTAAATGAATTGTTTTCCTGCTTGAAAATATTTACAGTGGGGGTTACAGACACCACTAACCCAGAAATAGTACCTCGGGTTAAGAACTTTGCTTCAGCATGAGAACAGAAATCACGTCGCAGCGGCGCAGCAGGCCCCATTAGCTAAAGTGGTACCTCAGGTTAAGAACAGTTTCAGGTTAAGAACGGACCTCCAGAACGAATTAAGTTCTTAACCCGAGGTACCACTGTATTGTAGATCCCCAGAGTGATCTTGGGATAGTTATCTGGATCAGGACTGCAGCATGGGGAGAGGCAATCTGGCTCCAATGGAAACTTCTCCCTACCACTGCTATGCAAAACTGCAGGACCACAGAAGGGGGCCAAAGGGATAAGCCCATTGACCCCACTCCAGAGAAGGCCCCCTCATGTTGGCATTTCTGCAGTAAAAATCACACTGAAAAGCAAACAACCTGATTAATGCCATAGTTCAGACCTTAGCATTGCATATATTAAAGTGCAACACTAAATATAGCTGTTGTGGTCAGGGTCAGAATAAAAACTGTATAGTACTGGGTTACAAAATGTGTAGGGTCCCTTTGTACCTAACCCAGTTTCTGTCATCCATGCCCATTAACAAATGTACTGAGATCGGATGGGCACCTGTCCCTGATTCTTTCTTTTTATTAAAATAGCTTCAGAGGACATTTTTGGGGGGAAAGCTTATGAAGTTTGTTGCTGAGTGCTCCATGTGACTCCACTTGTGAAATAAATCTATTAATGTGTTGGTGATGGTTGTTTCTTTAAATAGCACCATTTTATATTCTGTTTCGCAAAATGAATGGAAAATTAAAATTCTGAACGAAATGTGAGATACTCATTTACATTCCCCCCCCTCCCTGAGAATGTGGTTCAGATTACAGGGATATTTAACATCCAGCTAGGTCACTCAGGCTGCAGTCTTAAACTCGTTTAATAGGAGCCGTTGAACAAAATGGGACTTATTTCCAAGTAAATACGTTTAAGATTGTGCTTAGAGGGGAGGGCTGCTAGGCTTCATAGCACTGTTTGTAGGCCAAGCCTAGGCTCATTTAGTTGTTCTTCAGTGGTGTAGCCGTCACATAATGTCTTGTTGGGTGGTGATTCTGGGGTTAATCGTCATCATTTAGGCATTGTTTAATTCCCATTCCAACATAACCATCCAGGGGTCCTTTACCTTTACCTGCTAGACTGTATGGGAAATATCTATGCCAGTACAATGTATTTTGGGGGGTGGGGTGAGGGGGTAGCAGGAGTTTTTTGTGTGTGGTTCAATAATCCATGTGGGATTAAAATGTTGTCTCACCTGTATGGAATTCTCAAAGTGTGTATGTTTTGTTTGTCTTTCTTTCTTTTTGCTGCAGCAGTAGCCATACCACACACAAAAAATATTGGAATTGTGGTTTTCCACACTGCTTTCTGAAGACCTTATTTCTTTTCATTTTTTTCTTTTTAAAAAACCTCAGCATATAACTGCTTTTTTGGGGGGAGTGGGGGGCGCAGCTATGTTTACCAGTTTAATTGACAGGCATGACTTAAAGTGGTCCAGCATTTTCTGGCCTTAAGGTAAAAGAATGAGAAGTTTCACTGTTTGATTTTTGCCTGTCCCGGAACTGTGAGGAATAGGAGTTCTACAAAAATGGCTGGCTTCAAGTTGGTATAACAAATAAAGTAACTAAACATCCATCTCCACCCCGCTGCCTTTTGAATTGCGTGTTGTGGTTAAAGGTGGGGCAAGACACACTTTCTTGTCTGTCCTGAACTTCAGAAGACTCAAACCTGTGCATATTTACGCGTGCAGGAAGAAGTATTTCCCCCTGCGTTCAAAGGGACTTAAAATTTCGAATAGACATGTTTAGGATTGCACTTTTAAATCCTCCTGAATTCAGTGGGGCTTAATCTCAGGTAAACGGGATTAGAACCGCAGTAGTATTATTCCTTGGCAAGCCCTCTTCTTGACAAAAGTTGCACTTAGGCTTCAACTGTAACGCGTGTCTTCGTGGAAGAGAGAAATATTTTCGCAGCAGGCAGGGTGCCTCCGTGTGGCTTGCTGCACACATGCTCCCCTTCCCACTCTTTAGGACCCAGCAGGAACTGGAGTCAGTACTTAGGTTAACGGGTTTGCAGCTCCGGCGAAGGCTTGGCTCCCCTTTCCCTTGCATCGTCCTGAAGTGCGCGCGGGGCGGGCGGAAGAGCGGCTTCCGTTTCTCCTCCACCATCCCTCTCCGACTCCGCGTCTGTCTTGGCCAACTCCAGGAGGCGCGGGGACCGCGTGGGGGCGCCCCAATTTGGCCCTCCAGAAGCCGACGAGCAGCGCTTCTGAGTCAAGGGCTTTCTTTTTTTTGCTGCTGCTTGCAGCAGCCGGTGCAGGGAAAGCACCGGCGTCCTAATTAAGCTGGTGCTGCGCCTGCTTGCTTGTATCTCCGCTATCCTTCGTTGTGGTTGTTGTTGTTGTTGGGCCGGGACGTCTCTTGAAAGCCTTCCCTGCTCGGGAGCTGCGAGCCTGCAAACTGCCCCCGGGGGTGGGGGGAACCCGCTTGGCTCTCGCGATAAGCCCTGCAGAGGCGTTGGTGCAGTTGCAATAGCGGCGCCGATTTGGAGAGCGGACTAGAAAAACGAGAAGGTGACTGAGGCGGCAGCAGCAGCAGCCGAGACCTTGCAGGGCTGCGCGCGAGGTCAACAATGCCCTGGTGACAGAGGCGGGAGGAGAGGACTCCGGCTGGGCAGCAAGACGACCTTTGCCAGCAGCTCCTAGGATTCACCGTGTGTGTGTGTGTGTCAAGGTGTGGAGCACAACAAACGAGCTGGAACGGTAGGTTTCTTGGGGCATGCAGGTCTTGTGTGTGTGTTTTTCTTTGGCATTACGTATCTGTGGGGAAATATTCTTGAGGAAGAGATGGAAGGTGCAAGGACAGGAGGGACTGATCTGGGATTCTGACACTATGGGAAGGACATGCTGCCAGGCTTTGCCTCTCTACTAGGCTCAAAATCTATTCCATCATCCCCTGACCCTGGTAGCTTGTGCTATAAAGCTGAAAAGTTTGTAGTTTCTGGTGCTTTGTTTTCTGATGCTGAAAGTTTAATGGCTTCCTTCTGACATTGGAATGCGTTCCTCTTCGCTGTGTCAATGAGCCTTTAAAATGCCTATGTTCTGGACATTTTTTTAGTAGTGGGGGCTCCTTGAAAATAAATACATTGAAGCTTAAGTGGAGGATGCAAGTAAAATTATAGTTTGTGGTATTACTTCACTGACAGCATTGCTTTTATAGTTTCATAGAAGTTGGTATTGTTGTATTTCAGTCTTTGCAAACTCCAAAGAGATGTTCAATATTGACATTGAGGCGTTTTCAGCCATATCACTATAGTAGCACATAGATACAGGTAAGCTTCCTGTCAGGTGTGTGTTCTGTAGAACAAAGGATATGCTTTGGCTTTAAAATGCAGTACATACAGATCTTAATCTTAATTTTAATTTGAAGGTATGAAATGAGGACACTGAAACTAAAACTAACTAATTTACTTGAAGTCTGAGACGTGAGTGAAGTTCAGTAGTAACCTTACAAACTGCTATGCCCTTGGAAGTTAAACCCTATTGGTTTTCAGGGTTCTTACAAATAAATGTATTTAAAATTGAAATTAAATTTTTCATAACTTAATTCTGTTTATTCCTTTGTGGGAAGCACCTTACTTCTTAAAAGAGTGATGCTTGGCTGGCTTTATTATTTGCTGCAGTGCTTCTACTTAATCCACAGTTTTCTGGAAACTATCGCGCCATCTGCAATGTACATTTAAAGTACTGTAGAATTGTACCACTTTAAGCAGTCATGGCTTTCCCTAAAGAATTCTGGGAGGTGTAGTTTGTTAAGGGTTCAAAGAGCTGTTAGGACACCCCTTAGAGCTACAGAGAGCTACAGTTCTGAGTTCCCTGAGGATGGATAACCTACTTTGCATATTATAACTGTGAGGGGAATAGGCGAGCTACCTACTGAAGCATTTTTTTTGAAGGTTGGTCTAGTGGTGGTTGTGTTCATGATAGTTAAATAGAACCTCCAGGTTCTGAGACAGTCTACCTTTTTGTATCTCTCGGTGTTGGGTAAACAGCAGGTGAGGGATGTCACCTTTAGGCTAGTGGCAGGTTGCAAAATCAGGCTGTGGGAAAATGCTCACTTGATTAAATGGACCTTTATGTCTCTTCTTATGTTGTAGGGGAATGCTGTCTTACACCCACTTTTACTCATGCTGAGTTTCCTACATGGGTATCGCTTCGGTGTAGGAAATTATGACATACACAGCATGGGTGAATGGGGGTGAAAAGTAGTGCTGATGTGCAGTGGATCCTGTGGGAACTATGTCATTCACTGGGTACTACTAGATCTGAGTGGCAGCTTAACTAAACCCATTAACCCCTTCCCCTCCACTGTAACCAAGCTTAAGAAGGTATAGCTATATTTGTTCCCATTCATCCCTTGCTACCATTCCAACTACAATTTTTAATTGTAAGGTCCTTGTGGGCAGAGACAACTCATTCTCGCTTTCCGTTTTCTCCCCTCTTTCTCATATTTTATTTCTTTTTCTTATGCAACACTGGAAAACACAGGGTAGCAAAGTTCTATGCAAAGATGAACTTGCTCCAAACTTTAAACATTACAACAATTCCGCCTACGATTATGTTAGCCCATCCCTCATTCTTCTAGAACGAAAGGCTGTTATTTATTGCCTACTTGAAGGTCCCATAAGAGACTTCAAGCACTTATTAAGGGAAATCTCAAGTGCAACTGCAAATATCTAGCTTACCTCATCTGAACTGCTGCAGACCATTAAAAAAAATAATTTCGAAGGAAAGCAAGGTGATGGATTCATCCCTAGAATGTTGATCTTTCCCAATTTATTGTGGCCCTTAGGGGATTTATTTCCAGCTCCAAATAGTATGAGTATTGTGTGTTGTGCAGATGTCTCTTCATGACACTTGGCACACTCCCTGGAAAGATGTGGAAGTGCATAAGCCTTGCTTATGTGTTACAGGGCTGGCCCTACTCCAAATGGCACCCAGGGCGAGGAATATTTCAGTTCCCACCCATTTGCTGGGTTTTTGAAACCCTTTTTGTGCATTGTGTTTGCAGCCCTTTTCATGGTTGTGATGCACAAGTTGCATACTGTGTATGATTTGTTCTTGTTAGACAAGATGGTGCATGTGTGCATATGGATCCTATCGCAGTCATGCCCACACTGTTCACTGAATGAGACTGTTGAAAGGCTTCCTGCAAATAAAAAGCATCTGTTAGTACAGCCCTGGCCATGCAGCTCAATGTCCCCAGCTCTGCAAGTGAATATGTAGTTTTCAGCTGTTGAGTGGATCATTCAGTGAATAGCCTGGAGCCCAGGTGATTGTGTGCTCTGGCTGGCAGCAGCTCTCCAGTCTTTCAAGCTAATGTGTTTTCTAATCCTGTTACTTGAGATCTTTTAACTGGATCTTTAAAAAGACCTGCTGCCAAGAGCATACTCACAATCCTTACATCCAAATTCATGAGATCCAGAATGTTGCTGTTCCTGCCTCCTTCAGTCCAGATGGCGATAAGATAAAGTGCAGAATGCAAATTATAATGTAAGGCAGTGGAATTTGCTCCAGTTTGTTACTATTTGACATAGAAATTTGAACCAAGATTTTGTAACTCTTCCAGGGTACATGGTAATTCTTAATTAAATCTTGTTCTGAATATCTATCTATCTATCTATCTATCTATCTATCTATCTATAGATATATACACACATTCCCTGGGTCAGTTCTTTTCCCTTACCATTTTTGACCAAAGTGTGCACTACAAACAGGAAGAAAACATACTTTCTCTGCACAGTAAGTTGTGGACCCAAGCATATGACCATGTGGGAAAATAAGTGATATTTGGGGATCTAAAGCGCCCCTTTTTTCAGTGCCAAGTTAATCAATTAATCGGTTATGTCGATACTTGAAACAACGTGGTGATAGATCAAGGTCCTCTGTTTAAAGTTGGCAAAAAACCATACAATTACAGGGTAGTATTCCTCTCCTTACAGAAGGCCCTTCGCTCCAGAGAAGGCTTCCATTAACACAGACAGAGGGGGAGATGTACTTTCCCCCTTTCTCTCTGTGATGACTTCACTTTCCTTCTACACCCCTCCAAAATATGTTCCAGAGAATTAGGGAACCTCTTTGGAACAGCCATAGGAGGTGGTACTGGGAGCTGTCATTTGGTACAACCCATATTTTATGTGCACCAGTACCAATTTTGTGAGACATATTGGTACTGGTGGTTCAAGTTACTTCAGCATAAACAATAATACTTTTAGCTGCCCTTAAAGACACAATGTTAAATCGAAAACTATAATTTTAAGGGTTAATTCACTTAAATGACTCTGTAATGACTATGAGCAGTCTTTCAGTCATGGAAGTTTATTTGGGTGGAGGACAATATTAAATTGCGCATTGCCTCCCTAGTTTCAGCCTCATGTTCAAAGCTGTAGCTTCTTTAACTTCTCATACTAAGTTTCATCAGTATTGCACATATATCTCTAGTTCGCTGCTGTAGATATGAAACATGTGAAGTACCGTATACAGAAATATAGGCCTTCAAATAAATCAGACTTGGCCTGTATGATGGGCACAATCCTGCCATTCTGTTCATACAGCCGTTCTTACAATATATTAGGGACAGAAAGAGGGATATGGAGGGTGGCAACATGGAAACAGGCCTTTTTTGAGGTGACACCTCTTTTGTGGAATGGTCTCCTCAATGATGCTTGCCTGGTGCTTTCATTACATATATTAGGCGCCAGATGAAAGCCTTTCTCTTTAACCAGGCGTTTTGCTGATTAACATTCTGTGACCTTTTAAATGTGTCTGTGGAAGAGGGTGTTATTGGTTTATTTTGCTTCGGTTTTACTATGTATTTTGTGTTTTCATTTTGTATTTTTATGTTGTGAACTGCCCTATGATCTTCAGATGAAGGGTGGTATACACATTTAAATAAATAAATAAATGTACCTACCGTCAATTTTCCTTTAATTCCACAATAGACTTCATACGGTGAGCCTGTCTTGTAGAACACTCAAGGAAAACACTGCTGCAAAGAATGGCCAGATTTATGAACGTTCTAATTTGAATCTGCAGGGCCTTCTCTGTAGTGGCACTCTGTTTATAGCACTCCCTCCCTCCTCTTGGAGGTGCATAGAGTGCCTTTGTTAATGGAGTTTCACTGTTGTCTTTAACACCCATCTTTTCACCTAGGCCTTGGGGTAAATTACGGTAGGTTGGTGGGTGACACCAGCTATTGTTGACATACTGTGCTGCTACAGAAAAACAGTGCTTTTATGGTAATTGGTTTTGTCACTGTTGTAAAATTTATTTTTGCTTAATGTGAATAATGCAAACCTCCCTGGAATCCTGATGAAAGGCAGTGTAGAAATATAGCATTGTAAATAAATCATTGTAAAGGAATTTGAAACAGAGCCACCACTATAGACCACAATGTATTAGAAGACTGATAATGCCAGGAGGCTTTCTGAGGGATCCTAGGCCAATCATTTTTTGGTTTAAAAGTCAGTACCAATATGTTAAATAAAACCGGGAAAGAAACTGCCTGTCAGTGGAGCTCAGTAATAATGGCATAATATACCTAGAGTTGCCACTAGCTAAGGAGCTGCATTCAGGACTAACTGAACTTCATAGAATCATAGACTTAGGAGAGCCTGTTACCCCCAAGCTAATACTAGCAGTTCCATGAATTATACAAAAGTTGCATTAACTGATTAGTAGGAAACTTACTTTGCCTTTCATAGCGCCTTCAGTTTTAGTTGCCAATTTTTGCTTAGACAAATTCTTTTTGTAAGCTTTCCTATTCTGTGACACATTAAAATGGTGAGACAAAACTTCATGGCGAGTGCAGAAGTTCCCTGGTCATCTTAATCCACTTCTCTGAGCTTGTTGACATGGTTTAGTTAGCAAACTGGAGCCTATTCTTGAAATAGCCTTGAGTTTCATGTTCTTGGGAGAGATGAGATTTTATTCATACATGTTTCTACTTATAGGTGAGGAATCTGAAACTGGAGCATGAGCAAGAGAAAAACAAGATCTTATCTGAAGCTCTAGAAACACTAGCTACTGAACACCATGAATTAGAGCAGTCACTGGTCAAAGGGTCACCACCTCTGAGCATCTTTAGTGAGGAACAGTTCTATGATGCTGTTTCAGGTAAGTGTGTGACATAGAAAACTAAAATGTTAGGGGTTTTTTTTCTTTAAAAGACCAGGGTCAAGGGTGTGCATGTATTTGTGTGTTTATATATAAACATATGGATATATACATACCTTGACTTCTCGGAGTAATGAACAGAAGAAAAGGACTATCCTGTCACAAGTAGTTTGCAGTATAAATTTTGACTCTGGCTAGGAAGAATATGTTGAAAGGGGCAAAAGTAGCAAGATTTGGGTGCGAACAGCTGTAACCGGATTTGGAGTAATGAATTGTTTACTCTATAAGTAGTAGGTATGTAAATCTTGGTTTATATACAATAGAGCTCAATTTTTATAAGAGCCATGGTCACTCCTAGCCTGGCTGCTTTTTGCCATCTGTCTCTTGCCTTTCCATCTACAGACAAGGACAAGCTAATGAAAAAGGAATTTAGATCATGATTCAAAAACAGAAATGTGGTTGGTGCAGGCTCAGGAGAAGTAACACTTTAAAAACCCATGTTCAGTGTTTAAAAACAGATTAAAACATAATACACACAATTTCTAGCTTGCCTGACCAAAATGCATTAGATTAAATTGAATTGCACTGTTGTGAGGAGAAATGCGCTGTAATAAACTAGGTGTTCAAATAGGTTTCTGCTACTGAAACCATTCAGCTGGCTAGGATTTCAGGGTCACCTTAGAATGGACAAGTAGTTGTCTTGGCCATGTATACTGTGTCCTCTGCAGAAAATAAGAACCAGACCTCTTTGTTTGATTCCTATTTTTGGATAATGACTGAAGGAAAAAGCCTGTTCTCTGAGAATGAGGGATGCAATGTGGGTTGGAATCTGCATGCTGATCAATTGAGTGGAAGGCATAAATGAAACTGAATGCAGTTGCCCTTTTGTAAACTTTATTAAGCTACCAAAGGATTTGAGAAGTTTTGCCACCAGCAAAACCCCTCACCAAGGTTAAGAAATGCTGGAGAGAATGCGTGGTTTGGCTAGCTTGCTTAAGAACCTTCTGTGTGTTACTTCTCTACAGGCAGTGAGAAACGCAGGAGGCTATGGTCTGCCTAGTAGCCATTTGTCTTGTTGATGATTGTTTCTCAGCATTAAATTGTCTTGTGAAAATTATTTATCAAAGGCCTTTCACGGAACCTGAAAGACAACACAGCTGCTCCTAATGTGTGCATGCATATCATAAGTGTCTTCTGATATGTAGAAATACAACACAGACAAATTTAGTGACTGTGCCAGAAGGTAAAATCTATCAGAACTTAAGGAAACCATTCTGTTGGAAGAACAGGGTTGTCTGGGATATAGGTTATTATTGTTATTTATACCCTGCCCATCTGGCTGGGTTGTTAGAATACATACAGATGTTAATATAAAAGTCTAAGCCAGAATTTGTGCACTTGTACCCTAACAGAACATCTAAAGCTCCTCAGGTAAAACTACATGTCTGATATGCTTTGTGCCTCCCTTTCGGGGGGGGGGGGGTTGGACTCCATCTTAGTGCTGCTGTTTCAAGGGAATGTAATTTCTCATTTGTGAAGTTTGATAACATGATCAAATTTGAATACTGCACCAAGTTGTCGATTACTGAAATGCTATTATTGAGGGATATTACAGTTGCTTGAACCAAAGAAAATAACTGGGTGGGAATAAGGACAGTTCCCTTGTATGAAAGGGATTGAAAATTCACAAGAAAACAATCATCTTGGGCAGATAAAGCCATTTTTTTTAAAAAAAAAAAAATAAGCTTGGCTCTAAGAGAGGGGAGAAATGTAGGCTATTTGTTTTCACTTGAAACTGTGTATTATGGGCCTTGTAAGCTGCAGTTTTAATTAATTGATGTAAGACTTTACAATTGGCAGGTCACCTGGAACCATACAAATCCCTTGTTTTACGGACTTACCTAAATTAATATGTTTGCCTTGTTATGCTGTCCTTCTGTAAGTGGATAGGAAGAGTCTGTTTACAATCTTATATCCACGATAGCAAACTCTTTTGAAAAGTAAAGCTCCCTGTCAACTTGGGATGTCTGTGAGGAGATCAGGAATTATGCAACCCTAAGGTCTCTCGTATTACCTGAATGGTTTCCTGTGCACCATAATTAACCTGTAAAGCTTCACTTGTGCCTTACAGAACAGCTTGCTCAGCAGCTAGTTGCCTAAAAAAAAAAAGTCTGCATGTTTGGTATAACAGGACTTACCTAGTGGACACCTAGCTAGCTAATATCTGCACCACATAAGTATTAAAATGCAGTAAGAGAACTCTCCTGTACATTTTGGTATCTAACACTAGGAATAACTGACTGCAAAGGGAAGGTTATGAGCCAGTTTCATGATCTGAAGAATCTGCTTCCATCCTGACTTCCATGTCTCCAAGTGTCTTGGACTGTTAATATCCATACATAAAAAAACAGCCAATATATTCCAGCTCTTGAAATTTTGCATTGCCATCTATGCAAATATAGTGTTTGCTTTGATCAGATTTGTTTATAGCACAAACTGTAAACATTTATGCAAAAGGTCTGTGTGCTGTCCTCAGTTCCTTTTCTGTGTTTGTAGCTGGGATAGAAAGTAAGTGACTAAACTGGGTTTTGCCAGACACTGGAAGAAAAAAAACACACCCTCAGTCTCTGGGGAAAATATGTTCTATGAAGCCTAGGATTGTTGGTGGTGGGTTCTAAACTCTTTAGATAGCACCTCCTTCTCCCTATGGCTGGTAAAAATACAAATGAGTGTGTTTAAAATAGCAGATGCAAATCTGAATGTGTGTGTGTGTTCATGTGTGTGCGTGTACACACACACACACACACACACACACAGAGTTGGTGAGATTTTGTACTCCACATTTAAAAATAGAGTTCCACTGGCCCTGAATAGCATTGCCTAGTTGGCTTTGCTACCCATTTGGGTGAAGGAAGGTCATGGAACTTGTAGTAATGTGTAGATGCAGCTGATAACAGAAACCCTGGGCATCTGCCAGATGGGTATGATTCAGAGAAATGCTGGTCCTTGTTGAGTGTATTTCAAAGGATTGTTATGTGTGTAACCAATGCGAATGCACGTTGTGTTCATTTACCATGTTTACCATAGTTGGTAAGAAAAAATGTTTTCCTTTCCTCATTGGGTTGGACTTGCTGGTGAGTATATTTGCTTTAATGTGTCCAGCTGTGTTTCACTATATTTTTATCCTTTATTGTTGGGGCATATTAGTTTGAAAAATCTTGATGTACATTTTTTAAAAAAATTAACTCAGGCGAATACCTGGTGTTGAATTTAACTAGTAGCACAGGAATTAAACAACACACCTAGAGGAAAAGGCTGGATTCTCATATTAAAACTATGAAACAAAGAGTTGTGTAGGAACTCGTATCTTAACCCTGATTCCAATAAGTATGGTTAAAGGATAGGCTAATATCGCACCTGTAGCGGGCCTAAGTTTAGGAGTTGGTAAGATGTTTTGCTGGTACCCTGTACTTGTCTGTCCCTGCTCACATTCCCATCTTTGTATAATCCTTGGCGCTGAACAATTTGCTCACCCATGTTCTTTCAGAGACTCAGTCTCTACTTGTACTAAGTTTTCACTGGACAAATGCTGTCATCAGTACACCATAGGCTACTTAAGTTTCATTACGCTGTGCAAAGGAGGTGTCCATTAGCCTGCGAAAGGCTAGCCTGAAGTGTGTCTCATTTGGCGTTCATCTGTCTTACAGATTCAGAATCTGAAAAATCATTGAGTGGATTTGAAACTGTGACAACTTACTCATTAGAAGACAGCGTGGATTCTAGTGACACTATAACGTCTGACATGTCTGGAGAAAAGATCTGTAAAACTGGAGAGACTTTGTCAAATGGCATCAAAAAACACAGGTAGGATTTTTGTCTAGAGAGGCTGCAACCTTTACTGCTGTGCTAGAAAAAAAAACCCCTAAATGTGGTATCTACAAAAGATACTTGGGGATACTTCTGCCTTTCCCCTTGAACAGTGGTGGAACAGAAGTTCATTAATATGAGATCATCTTTTTTGCTGTTAACATTTTTTTAAAAAGTGAGGTACATTGATGTGACTACACCATGTTGCAAATGAAATACATGAATTCTTAACAATGCATGTTTCTGGCTCATTTAAATTTGTCTCACTGACATCAATACTGGTCTCTTGTTTCTTCATGTTTTTTTAATGTGGGTCTCTTACTGCCTTTTAAAAAAAGTTTCCAGTTACTTGATCGCCTTTGCATTATCATTCATTCAATGCTAATATTGGCCAGATATTTCAATATGTTTTTGCAAACAAAAAACATCAAAAGCAAGAGGTCATATTGAAGACAAATGTCACACATCTTCTGCTTCATCTGTTCTTAACTTTTTTACATGTAAAAGGAGGACAATAGATCCCCTGTGACATGTAACAAATACTGCACCTTATTTCTCAGGTTTCAATGCAGAGAGAATTTAATATGTGCACATTTATTTTTTACTTCCACTGTTTCACTATCACTAGTTGCTTGGCATAAAGATGGTGACCTTATTTTATTTGCTGAAGACAAATTCAAGAGAGAGAGTTCTGTTTAAATACGTTTCACTCTCATATGTATCAACATTTCCATGCTTGCCTCTTGGCTCAATTTAATGCATTCTGATCACCGCAAATGGCACCATGGCTTGTGTGCAGAATGAAACCTGTCATGTCTTCACTCACAATTGTTGTAGGACTGTAGAAATATTTCAGAATTTTTAGGCACAATGAAATTTAAACGAATAAGCAGTCAAAATTCCACACACACACCCCAGATTGACTCTGTTTAATAAATGATAACCAGCACTCCCCACTTCATCTCCCATGCCCCTTCTCACGTTAGATAAGATAGTTCTGTTAATGCAGTTTGCACAGTGTTCATTCCGTGGAGAAAGGAAGGATTAGGGTTCTTTATCAAATAATTTTTTGCTAGGCAGCAAAGATAAGCTCAAAGCAGCTCTAACTATAGGAAACAATCTGCAATTTGGCAGCTTTCCACAATGCTTGTTGTAAAACTCTATTGCCAAAATGGTAAACAAGAGGTGACAAGAGCCGCCAAGCTCTTATTTGTTCCTCCAGTCCCCTGGCATTTCTCTTCTTTCCACTACAGATGTCTCTCATTAGGCTTTTTGGTCACTTTTTTTTTTAAAACTTCTCTATAATTTTGCTCCCATACCCTTATTCAGCAATAATTATGTATTTTGCTGTTTTTTTATGGACTTTTTGGTAGGGTTTTAAAAATGCAGCTAGGGCGTATTCTTTTTTAACTTTCCAGCACACATCTCTTTCTGAACTATATTGCAATATCTGACCTGTCATCTGGTGCTATTTAGGGAATTGGTGTCTGCAAATACTGTATATTGATGCAGATTCTCAGAGCTCTGTGGGAAAACCAATCTAAATTTTGCCTTGGAGCAAACTTCCTCAGGGGATGAAGCTGTTCAGTTGTCTTGGGATTCTTGTACTGTTTTCTTTTCTTGTCATACCGTGACTACTGTTGTAACATACATTTATGTGGGCAATGTTTTACCAAGGTTTGTCTGAGTGTTTTATGTTTGCATTTATAACTAAATATATATATATACAAAGGGGAGGAAATGCATGTGTAATTTTAAATGTAGCTTTGATACAACACTAAGGTGAACATACTTTTATGGTAAAAATTGTAAATAAATATCTGTCATGATTCTAGAACCGCAGTGATGTTTGTATTACATACAAAAAAAGACATTCTACTAAAGTTTGGAATTGGACATGTTTTGCATGAGGCATGTGACTTTTCTGCTAAGAACGTAGCAAACCAGTTTGTCTTGGGAACGAGTTGTCATTTCATCTTTCACATTCACTTATGGGTTCTCATGCTTAGGCTTACATTATGTGCAGTTCTGAAACAAGGATGGGGGGGGGGGGGAATAACTAAACACATGCACAGGCCTAGTAGTGTCTTTTTGTCTGTGTGTTTGTCACTTGTTACTGTGCCATTTCATTTTTAAAACGGAACAAGAAACTGGCTGCTCAGTTTTCCTCAGTGGAAGTTCATTTTGAAGTGTAATAGATCGAAGGGGCAATTCTGACCGTGTTACTCTGTCATAATCACATTGACACTGGCATAATCCTGGTTCAGCGTTGGTGTCAGCATTGAGAAGGGGTAAGAAAAGCTGCTAATGACTCTAGGGTGCTGATTTCAAATAGCAAAAATATTTAAACTTCCACAATGATACCTTGTAACAATGTTTTAAAAGCCCCAAATATACAAAGGTTAACTGGGGGCTTATCAGTGAGCCAGACATGTAAATAATGTTCATTAGCCCAAGTACAGGCAGTGACTATTTTAGTTTAGTACAGGCAGAGATCTCCATGATATGTAATGGGGTGTACCTTGTAGATGCTTAACTGGCTCCATATAGCTGCACCACAGAATCATTCAAATTTAAACACACTGTCCTGTAAAATTTAGCCTTGAATATGAGAAGTACCGGTAAATAGAATAGGTGAAATGAGAGCTAAAGCCAGCTTCATGTGCAAAGAATGTGTCTTGTTGCTTGTTTTTCTGTGTCCCTGGTGCTAAACTTAGGCATTTGCTATTGGTTGCTTGAGATAATTGGCATGCTGAAACTCTTGGAATTTTTCATTGTTGACAATACATAACTAATGTTGAAAGAGTGCATGATCTGAAGCAGAAAAGAATATTTGCCATTTGATACAAACCATATGCAGCTTGTACTAAGCATGTTATTTAAGGCATGCAAGCCATTGGTATAGCATAGTGAAACTGGATGTAAACTGTAAATATGGCTTTTATGAGACTAGTAGATCAGACTGGAATTTTCATTTAAAGTTCCTGACTCTTGGGCATGTTCTCTTCTGTACATTCTATACATTAATAGTGAACTCAATTATTGGAATACTGATCCTTATCTAGCCAAAATAGCACCATCAGCGTGCAAGAGGGAAGCATGCCTGGGAGCAGATGGGAGGCAGGGAAAAGAAACCCCAATGTTTGCAGAATGGTTTGGGGGGGGAGCCCTAAGAGGAGCAAATGCCAAGAACTGCCCAGTGAAAACTGGGAATATCAGTGACCACAGAACTCTGGCTGACAGTTGAAGGAAGGGAAATGGAAAACCAGGATGGTGGTGAAATTGGCGTATCCTGGGAAATCCTGGGCATGTCTGGCTGGAACCCTGAACAGGAGCATTCCACACAACAACACTTTGTTGTAGGTCCTACTTGAGTTCCGTAATAATGAGATGATGATACTAGCGAAAAGTGCTTTCACATAGCATACCCTGCTGTCATCGCTAAAACAATACTGTAAGGTAGGTAACTATTGTACCCATATGGCAAGTGGAGGCTGAGAGTGTGGCTTGGCTAAAGCCATCTCTTGGGTTCCTGACTGAGGCAATCCCATTACCTGGGGACTCGTAGATCAGTCTTTTTTAGATCACTATGCCAGGATGTGCTCCAGATCCATTTTGGTCAAGTTCCATGGGCTTCGTCAACTTATCTACTATGCCTTTGTTGTTGTTGTTTTGACTTATTGGAACATTCACCTGGCCGGTTTTTGAAGGTTATGCCTTTATTTTTATTGCCATGAAAATGCAGGTCTTTTTACTGTTGTAAAATAAACTAAGCATTCGCTATAAAATTCACTGCTAGAACATACACACGTGCCCCTTCAGAATTGCAGCAGTAAAAGTGGTACAATGTTTTTTTAAAATAAAAAAACAAAAGAGCATTACTCAAGTTAAACACTAGTGTCAGCTTGTCTTCTGCAAATAACCTGTGCAAGGAATGCGCTTATTGAGACAGAACACACACTTCCTTGGTATAACGCTTCCCTCTTTATTCACTGAAACTCTATTGAAATTGGGAGGCCCATAGTTAGCTGCTTTGGTGAGTTAATGAATACCATGCCGTTTAGGGCATATAGCATAAGGAATGCAAAATGTAGTACTGTGAAATAAAGCAAAATATTTCATAGAATTAAAAATCTATTAAGCTGAGAAACCATGTTCCTCTTTCTTACCATTGCAACCTGGTGGCAGCCATTACATCAAGCGGTAGCAGGGAAGGGCCTCTCGCTTTATCACTGCAACTGAGAGGCCAGTGACTGCCTCTCTTAGAATTTTTCTACCCCAGCTGTTTGTTAAGAGAACTTGACACTAAGAACTTGAACCAAATCGTCTTACTTCTTCATTCCTCCTGAACCATTTCTCCATTGTGTTGTCTTTTTTAATTATAACCCTGAGGGCGGTGACTCTATTGTTTTGTATTGATCTGTAAACTGGTCTGGGGCATTTTTTGGCTGAAGGGCAGGATAAAGATTAGTGTAAAATAAACAATATAAACCTTGCCCTCTATCCTGATGAGTAACTGAAGAAAGCAGTTCTAAAACTAGAAAACATTTTCCTGCCCTTTTTGCACTAATTTGGATGAAATCAATTCTGACAATCTTTTTTTTTTTTTTTTTTTTTTACTGATCTTTTTCACTGGAGTAAGTAATAAATGCTGGTTGCTGATGATAGTTGCAAAGAAGTATAGGGAGGCATATTGTTAAGGAGCTTTAGAGTCATGCAAGTGTTTTTTTCTGAAATTGAAGACTTCTGTCTCACTTGTGAATTCTTTTTCAGATATCCTGGACTGGGCACTTGCCTTAATAACGGGGCCTTCCTGTCTCCCATCAAGTGGAGTCAAAATGTTATCTGGATGCAGGCCTGTCCTGTGAAGGGACCGCTACTTCCTTCCCAGATATAGTACTATTAGCTTAGCTGGGGTAGAAGTGGGGGTGTAAAAATTATTAATGGGGGTGGGGTGGGCAGATAGAGAAGTCCCCTAAATATAACTTAAGCACATTACTGTTTCACAAGTGATATTTATGTCTATACTCTAAATGTCAACTTGTTTTAACCGTCATGGCTTCCACCCAATGAGCCCTGAACTATTGCTGTATAAAGGGACATGGACTGCTTTGGGTATCTTCACAGAGTTCTTTGGGGGAAAGCCCTGATGGGTAAACCGGTTTTGAAATACGTAGTGTAGATGTGGCTAATGCAGCATGTAACATGGGAAGCATTGAATGGTATTCCCAAATAATGTTACTATTAAATTTTGAATGGTGGCTGAGAGCATTTTATTCTATTTCTGTGCAATTGTGTTCCTCGCCCACAAAGTTTTGCTTAATAGCCACCTTCACTATTGGGGTGCAGTTGTTTCCTTTCCCCTTCAATTTTGTGCAATCTAGCATTAATCTTAATGGAAAGTTACAGAAAACCAACTTCTCTGACAACTTTCCACTGCATTTGCTTTCTCTTTCTGTGGGCTTGCCTTCTCTTGTGCTACAAAATAATGAAACACTAATATTTGAACATGCATATCCTTAGTGGTACACACAGGCAGGAACTGAGCTGTGTAGTTTGAGAACATAGAGACAGGGACAGACTGTTGCTCATTCATGATACAGCAGAATACTGTCAGTGTAAGACATTGCTGACCTCTTTCTTGACTGGGCAGCATTTTCAGCAATAGGGTTAAGCTCGCAATACCGTAATTAGAGAGGAGAGGGGGAAAGAATGCGTTGTGTAAGGAAGCTAAAGACATAAACAAAATAAAACCCACTGGATCAGAACACAGATACCAATCTAGTCCAGCATCCTGTTCTCACAGTCTCCAACCAGATGCCTATGGGAAGTCCACAAGCAGGGCCCAAGTGCAACAGTGTGTGCACGTCACCTGTGATTCCTAGCAACTGGTGGCTAATAGCCATGTATTCCCCATGTTTAATGACCAAAGTCAGTGGCTATCACTACGTGTTGGAGTGAATTCTCACAAGAGTAAATTCTTAAGGCTTTGAGCTGAGTGACTGACCTGCTTAGCGGAGCAGGGAAGCTCACTTGCTACTGACAAGTGCCATAGGAGTCAGAAAAATATCTGAAGGGGAGGTTCAAAGCAACCTTGCGGATTTCCCAGCTTTTGGCTTCTCCCTACCATGTGTGGCCCAGGATGCCACAAAAACATGTCTCCTCTAAGGAGGGAAAATAAAAGAAGGAAGACTCTGGGGGTCCAGTACACCAGGCTGGATCTGTTTAGTGGATCCTTGGAAACAGTTTGTTGAGTAGAGAAGTACACTCAAAATGGGTAGTAAATCCAAGAAAACAACTTTACAATGACAGGAGTCTGCCATCTGACTTCCTGTTGGGCTCAATGAGATTGAAGCAACACTGTGAAATTGGGACTATTTTCAGAGACTTGGACAGGATTTTGTTCGTGGCAGGCAGAGTTTTAGTTTGAACAGTCTCCATATAGCATGAGGATTGAACACAGTACTCCCAGGATGACTGTTCTCAGGAAAGTGAAGAACAATTTTCTCCAATTGTGTTTCTTACTATAAGGGTAAAACACCCGGTTACAAAATGTCAAGTGTTTTTAGTGATATACAGATTATTCATTTTGGTGTTCTTTTGAGGAAAATCATAACACGAAGCAAGTGCACATGTAGGGTTGTGTTTTGTGTTACTTTAAAAAACAAAGAGCACACTTATTTAATACTGGAAGAAGGAACGTATTTAGACTGGGATTCCGCAGGCCTGGTGACTGAAAAAAGAGCAAATTACGGTATGCTTGGAAAGACAGCATCTCTTTGGTGCACAAGTATATTAAAGGCCACCTAGCTTAAAATTGTTCCCTTAAAAAAAATTCAATTTTTCATGCTGACTTGCATGCTAACGGTGCTTTTTTTTGGGGGGGGGGGGAATTCACTGACTTTATGTTGGCCTGATGTAGAAATTAATAATGTATTTTGCACCATTAGAACTGGATAAATACAAGTTAGGTTTTCCTGCCATAAGGGCTTTTGGCAGGTTACCAGGTATTTTTGCTTACTTTAATCTCACAACCCTGTGAGATAGGTTAATAGCCCTTCTAGTGAGTTTGATTAAGATGTAAGATTAAAAGCTAACTACTTGCAATTAAGCTGGTGGTTGTGGTGGGTGGTGGGATTTAAAAAAAATAAAAAAATACAAGTGTAAAAACATTTGTATTTTCTGTTGTTGGCAAAATGAAGACACATCTGGTGCCGAAAGGTGCTGTAGTACAGGCTTTGTAGAAGGACAATCTTTCAGGGAGTTGGACAGTGGCATTGTAGAGCAGTTACTTCCAGTGATAATGCATGTTCATTTTTCCTGTTCCATTATGGGCTCTTGTCAAACTGGTTTTGTAGGCTTTTTTGCTTCAAGCAATAATTCTCACGGTATTCTTACAGAGGCATGACTAGCACCTGCTGCAATACCCATCTACATTCTAGTGTGATTGTTGCGGGAACACGTTGGATGACAACCATGAAAAGTCATTCTTTCTTGGCATTGTTAGAACTGGTTTTTGAGCTTTTTTTAAAAAAAGACAGCTTAATGTATATTTGGGGCAGGGACAAAGTAAGAGAGAGCCATCCAGATAATATCCCACCGTTCAGAACAGTCTTCCTTAGGTGTGAATTTGTCTGGATCACAGACAGCTTCTAGTCTAATCTAGTCAACTTCATCACTCAACTGAATTATATGGGACTAGGGGAAGCAGTTGCATAGTAAAGAAATGGAACGGGCTTCCCCCACCCAAAGGTAGGCTCCTTAACACACTTAATGCCTTTACCAAGTGTCCAGAATTAAGTGGGATGCCACCCACCCACCTCTCGTGCTTCAGAAATATGTTTACACAGGTGCACATCTTTTCTTAAAGTCCTGTTTTTTAAAAATTGCTTTTACAAATTGAGCTGTGGTTACTCATACAGAATACTGGGCTGTTTAACCTTAAGTACTTAATTCTTAATTAGTTCTAATTTAGTTCTTAATTAAATGTATGACAATGCCTTACATATACTCAAATTTAGTATAATTATTCATACTTTTATATTGAGGACAGATCTTCTCAACTACCTGTGTGACAAAACAGTTTGTCTGAATTGGTTACCCAACCAAAGTTGCATTATCTTTATTGCTACTATGCAGCACATTTGGGTGGTTTATATTGAGGTACATAACTGGTTTGTGATCAGCGATGTATCATGAGCCCTATTTGAATAGAAAAACTGAGGGTTGGGAGACCAGTTGGCTGTTGTTAGACAGGTTTCTGTTCTGTCAGTATTGCATACACTCTTCATTCTGCAAATACTTAAACTAGAAGTATATTATTCAGGTCTAATGAACTTGGTCTCTTGCCCCCACCCCCCCCACCCCATCTAGGACAAGCTTGCCTTCTCCAATGTTTTCCAGAAATGATTTCAGTATTTGGAGCATCTTAAGAAAGTGCATTGGAATGGTAGGTGAAACATAGCTTCGAATAAAAAGCTTAATCATAGTCTTTATAGTAAATGTGTAGCAATAGATTATTGATCATATCCCCCCAAACTGGCTTTTGAATAAAAGAATTAAGGACTGACTGATGTATGCATGCATTTCGGAAGTAAATGGGTGTGTGTCTTATATAAAATCAAATGTCACAAAAGTGTGGCAAGCTTTTATCAGCTGCAGCCAGCATGAGCAATGGTCAGGGATGATGCAAGTTCTTGTCCAAAACATCTGGAAGAAACTAAGTTGGGGGAATCAATTCTGGTTTGTAGCCTGCAGGTAAAGCTTGTTAGGTTTTTTATTTCTTATACAGTGCCTGTTAGGTACTTTATAAATTAATGCTGTAATTAATAATTAATATTGTAATTAATAATTAACAATAAAATAATTACAGCTTAATTAATACCGGCCCTTTTGCATTAATGCCTTCTAAGTGTTATTTCAGCTCACTGTAAATCAGCCTTCTTTCAACTCTTTTCATGATTTGTGTTTTAGTAATATTCTCAAGCTTAGGGTGGTCCTTTTCCTTGCCCATTTTATCATCGCAACCACCCTGTGATGTAGATTAGAGTGAGTGAGGGACTTGGAATTGTTTTGTGAGTTTCATGGCTTAGTGGAAATTTGAAACCAGGTTTCCCTGATACAACTTCAGTACTCTACCCGTTGCATGCTGTACGGGCTCTTGTTTAAAAGGGAGGCAGTGTTCCTGCCCCCCACATTCCTTTCATATCACCCTCTACCTTCCCCAATATGTACCAGCTGTATTTGATGATAAGACATATACCAGCCATAATGTTGGCAATGCGCAGTAGTATATGTAAACATTTTTAATAAATGCTTTTAACACTCTGCTAGGAGCTGTCGAAGATCACTATGCCAGTAATTTTTAACGAGCCACTGAGTTTCCTACAGCGACTGACAGAATATATGGAGCATACATACTTAATTCATAAGGCCAGTTCGCTTTTGGACCCGGTTGAACGAATGCAGGTACTCTACTCAAAATAAATGCATCTCGTGTTCTCTGAATGTTGCATACTGTTTCACGCAGGTAGATAAAGAGAGCTGCTTATTATTACAACATCTGAAACACTGTTGTGAACATTGTTGTGCATGAAATAAAAGTAATTTTGCCGCCAGCTATTGAATATCAGAGCTGTTAGGTTGGCATTAAGCAGTACTGCTTAACTCTTTGGTTTTTCTATTTTTAAAGTGGTGGTTGTAATTGACTTTTTCCTCGTTACGTGTTTTCATGATACTTAACTACTTGAATGCTTACCTCTTTCTGAGAGTTAGTGCTTTAAAAAACCCCACACAAAATAATTGGTAAGATTTTCTGCTTTAAACAAACATAAATATAAGTTCAAATTGCTTTTTCAACAGTGTGTAGCTGCCTTTGCTGTCTCAGCTGTTGCCTCTCAGTGGGAACGTACAGGAAAGCCATTCAACCCATTACTTGGAGAGACGTATGAACTGGTCAGGTAACAAACTCACAGTGCAGTTTAACTGGCTGGCTCATTGAGAATTGAAAGTTAATGTCAGATATTTAAGATTTTGTTCACTGATTCTTTTTTAATGTACAAAGCTGATGTGACAATGCCTCATTTTATCCCCTTTTGTAGAGAAACTACAAATATCACTCAACTGTCACTTTCTTTCCATGTTTAGAGAGGACCTTGGATTCAGACTCATTTCGGAGCAAGTTAGTCATCACCCACCAGTCAGTGCTTTTTATGCTGAAGGACTGAGCAATGACTTTGTGTTTCATGGTTCTATTTATCCTAAACTAAAGTTCTGGGGAAAGAGTGTTGAAGCAGAACCCAAAGGGATAATAACTTTGAAACTTCTTGAGTAAGTTGATCTGTTTGATACCTTTTGGCTGCCTTAGGCAAAAAACAAGTGGCATGTAAACTGCAGTGTTGTATAATGTATACTGGGGGTTCCCACACTGTGGTCGTTCAGGTGGTCTGTGTTGTGTTGGTGAACTTGGGAGACAGCATACCCATCATGTTAAATGCTGATTTTTAACTGTATTTGCATTGTTTTTTAAAAATTTCCTGTATATTGTATTTGATTGTATTACAATTTAAATGCTATAGATTACAATCAAATACAATATACAGGAAATAAAAAAAAATGCAAATACAATTAGAAAATTATACGGCATCCTTACTAAAGCATTACAATTGCTAAGACAGATGGAAAAAACATTAAGTGCTCAGCCAAGACGCTCACCAATTTTCAAGTGGTCTGTGGGGGAAAAAAACATTTGGGGAGCTACTGTTCTATCCTTAAACCTGAACATTCCCTCCCCATTTGTAGAGATGAAACCAATCAGGCATGGTATATAAGTAAAAGGATGGAAGGCAAACTGCACAGCTCTGGCTGTCAGAGCTTTGAGAACCAGAGGATGGTGTGCCCATCTGATATGGGCAGAGCTCTTTCCTTGTCATAGTTCAGATGGACTGAGCTACATCTGTAAGTATGGTATTTGACTGAGCTTAGGCAAGGTCAGCTGCTGAAGTCCCTGTCGTTGAAACCTGTGCAGAAGAGTTGGCTATTCTGGGATTGTCTTAAATGTGTTTGAGAGATTTCCAAGTCAATTTAGGATAGGAGACTTTCATGGTTCATGCCTGAAACCTAGATTCATCTGGCCAGGAGTTGGGGAGAGAGTTAAGGTAGGACTGACTGGCCAAGATTTGCTAAAGCCTACAAAATTGTGAGAGCGAAAAGTAATCATCATCTTACGCTTCCTTGCACCGTGAAAGATTTTGACCTAAAGGCATGTTCTGATGACTTTTGTTTTGTGAATCTAAGAGCTTATTCTCTTTGCTCCCTTTCAGACATAATGAAGCATACACATGGACAAATCCTACATGCTGTGTGCATAACATTATTGTGGGCAAACTTTGGATTGAGCAGTATGGGAATATGGAAATAACCAATCACAAGTAAGCTGGAAGTCTTAACTTGCTACTTAGCTTGAAAGTGTGGCATGCTTATACTGTAACAGATATAAAATGCACTCTTAATTCCAATGCATAAGAAAACATTAAAAGCATAATCGGTGTTGTCAGGCAACATGAATAGCACTGCTCTGCATCACTCAGATCCAAAATGTTCCTGGAGAGAGTGTCAGGGAATATTATGTTACTCTTTCAGTGGTCAGAGATCCAGTGTATTTAATTTATATTAGATCAGGGCTTCTTTTTTCCTTTAACGCTTTCAAAATATCTCCTTAGTAGTAAAGCTCATAAACCCAAGGCAGATATAGTACATATATTATGCTGAACGCTACAGGAGCCAGAGCTTGCATGCTTGAAGTACTTTAAATGGCTTAGCCAGTATTTGATGTGAAAGTGTAAATTATGAGAGTTAAATTTAATTTTCTGCCCCCACAGAACTGGTGAAAAATGCATGTTGAACTTCAAGCCCTGTGGCCTTTTTGGGAAGGAGTTGCACAAAGTGGAAGGTTACATTCAGGATAAAAGGTAAGCAAGCCTCTCTGCTTATATTTCTAAGGCAGATGGCAGATGATTTATTTTTATTTTTTACAAAAATGCTGAAATGCTATTAGCCTAAATTATGTTGCATAACTAGGGATGAGAAGCCTCAGGCCCCAGGGGGCAGATTTGGCCCTCTAGGCTACCTCTCTTGTCCTCAGGCGTTTGTTCAGGTCACACCCCTCACTGGCCCTGCTCCCATTTCCTTGAGTGCTTTGGGCTGACTAGAACGTGGTCTTAACTGTGATAAAGCCCCTTGCCTGCCTGGATGGAGAGAGACTTGTGTATGAACCTCTGACTTCTGCATAGTTAGAATGCAGCTCACTGTACAAAGGCAAGAGTCACATTCTTTGTGTTTCCTTCTTTTGTCTCTGTCCCTGCTCACCAGTGGCATGCAATTTTGTGAGAGGATAATGCTTCCTTTGGCTCTGAAAAATGTCCCCTACACCTGACTTAGATGTTCATTAGCTTCTGTGAGTTGAGCATTTTCTGTCTTAACTTCTGTTTAGAGCCGTAGTCTTGATTCAGCCTTTTCAGATCAAGGACCCACCTTTAAACTCAAACATGCACTGAGAACCCATTTCTTAATTTTCTACCATCTGTTTCTATGGTGGTAAGAGATGCTGTTGCAACCCACCTTAGGTCATGCTGTGACCCGGTATTGAGTCCCAAGCAACCAATTGAAGACCAGTGGTTAGGAGTGTGAACCTGAATATTATAATAAGTCAGTGCTTCTGCTGTTCCTTAATTTGTTTGTTTTGTGGGGGGCTCTTTGACAGCAAAAAGAAACTTTGTGCACTCTATGGAAAATGGACTGAGTGTTTGTATAGCGTTGATCTTGCAACATTTGAAGCTTACAAAAAGAATGACAAGAAGAACACAGAAGAGAAGAAAAACAACAAGCAGGTATTGATATTAAAATGTAACTTGGTAACAGTGATGTGTGTTTAAAACTAACAGCAGTAAAAAATGTCCTCAGCTAAATACCTGATGGTATTGTTCATGATTTGAAAGGATTTATGCAGCCATCCTGTTTTCCTCAGTGCTTTAAAAATCCTGAAAATGTTTTTTTTTCTTCTCCTTTGGACTTTGCATGCCTAGTTGACAATGTGATCCAGTTTGGACAATCTTGCAGAGCTCCATAAACCATGGTTTATAAAATGAGGAAAGCACACTGGGCCCAAAGCACTCTTCTCTCACCGCCCTCGCCTCTCACTCATTTGCACCAGCTTTGGCACACATTGGCTTGTATTAAGCTAAGGGTTCCTGTTATGTCAAAGCAGAAGGAACTCTGGCTTACCATTGGTTAACAAGCCAGGAAAATAAGCTAGGTTACATCCCAATGTACTGTTCTAGTTTACCAATATTAAGCTAGAGTTCCCTGCTTCATATGCAACAAAGAACTCGGGTTCCCTCACTGCAAGGTGAGGTTACAAGGGAACCAGGCAGAGGGCCTTCCCGGTAGTGGCGCCCATCCTGTGGAACACCCTCCCATCAATGTCAACGACATAAACAACTATCTGACTTTTAGAAGACATCTGAAGATGTCTGAAGACATTCCCTGTTTAGGGAAGTTTTTAATGTTTGAAGTTTTATTCTGTTTTTAGTCCTCTGTTGGGAGCCGTCCAGAATGGCTGAGGAAAACCACCCAGATGGGCAGGGCATAAATATTATTATTATTATTATTATTATTATTATTATTATTATTATTATTATTAACAAGTCAGAATCTTTACTGTAAACTCCTTTAGGGGAGGAGTTCTCAGGCCTGACATATGTTCCTGGCATCATAACCTATGGTGGATTAAACTTTGGTTAATGGTCCAAAGCAAACCTATTTCTTGTTTTTATGGAGATGGCAGCATCTTGTAGTCCTGTAATTATAGAGGTATATAAAAAATGCTTTCAATAGACAAAAGCTCTTTAAACTTCATCACATTGGTGATGTTGTATCCTCTCCTTTGATTGATTTTTGCAGACAACATAAAATTGCGGGGAAGGTAGGCTGCCATGAAAAGTTTGTGGGATTCTCTCTCTTTTTCTAAGGGGTGTGTGTGGCTTTGTACACACAATTGCAAATTGTGGCGCCTGCTCTTGGGTTGATCAGCCCCATGGAAGGAGCTCATACCTTTTTAAAGACCTTCAAATTATTCAAGGTGAAAATAAACTAATTTTTACTCACCAAAACATAGGGATTGTTGCAACTAAAGTTGGGATACATTTTAGCACATGTTTAATTTTGGTTGGATCTTTCCCTTAGTTTGTATGTGAGAGATACCAATTCTGGTACACGCTTAATGTTTATAATTTCAGAATGTTCCAGTAGTGATTCACATGAATTGCTACCTGTAACGCAGCTTACTTCACTTATTATCAGGAGTATGGAAAGGCTCTAGAGACCTACTGCAGTCTTTGAGAGGCAGCCCTGTGAAGGGCCCAGGGGGACAGGAAGAGCAAACAAGAAAAACATACCATTCGTATATGCCTCTTGTGTTACTAGCAAACTCTGGTTATGCAGAAGATGGCTGCTGCTGTGGTGCAAAATACAGAATGCTTAAATATATGGAGCCTTGCTTTGGCTTGTAGATACGTGGAATTTACAAGGAAGATGGAATTGGATAATAGCAGATTTATTAATGGTAAGGATTTGAAGCTGAGATACTTCCAAGTCCCTTCTAGAAAGTTCTGGCTTCACATGCTCAAAAGGAGAATTGAATGGCTTGGGCCACAATCTTTATCTCACACTAAGATCCAATAAAGCTGGCGCACAGGACATAGAACAGTAAAGAAGGTTTAAAAAGCCAATTAAGAAACAGGAAAGGGAAGAGACGTGCATGGTTGAAGGGGAGAAAAAGAAAACAACAAAACAGAGCTTTGCTCCTGGCAATTTCTTCCTTTTAACAATCTATGGTTTTGTAAATTTGCATACACTCAAACATAAAAGATGTAGACAGTTTCCCCCAGGCAGTCTGCACATTTATTTCCCTTGCCCCCAATTGCATACGAACTGGAATTTTTTAAAATAAAAAAAACACACCAAGGAATTGACTTGATCAGATCAAAGGTTTGTCTCGGGGGAAGGGTGGGGGAGAGCCTTCTGCCCTCCATACGTTGTTGGATTCGATTCCCATCAGTCAGAGCCAGAATGACCAGTGGTCAGAGATGACGGGAATTGTAATCCAGCAACTTCTGGAGGGCCAGAGGTTACCCTCTTGTCCAGCTTTCTGTTGCCAACCCTCAGCAAAACGTTCGCAAGCAGGACAGGTCAAGAGATAATTCAGTCGTATATCCATAGTACCTATACAATTAATATTTGCCCCCGTCATTTACATGATTGGTTAGTTATCACACCACTGGGACTAGGTGTAGTTGGAAAGCACATGAAGCGTTAACTTATTTAAGCAGGTCTTGTTGATGCCTGGATGGCAAGACTACCTGGGGAGCATTTTGGGAAATCATCACTATTTAAGGGAGGACTAGGCATCAGTTTTGGGATGAAGGACCACATTACCTTGGGGGGTAGTGAGGGGCTGCATAATGGGGCAATGGACTGACCAAAGCAATAAGTAGATAGGATACATGTTTTCTCTCTCCTCTCAAGCTTGTGGTGTTGCACGTAGGATGTGGCCCACAGATGGCTCACTTGTGCCTTAATGGGGCTGAAAAGTATCCACATGAACCTTTTGACAACATTCATCTTAGTGTAGCATACTATATGCAGGCTGGTTTTGCTGCATTTCTCAAGATCCTAAAATAAAAACTAGGTTATTCCGAATCTAGCATGTATTTCTAGAACACCTTTTCATCGAAGCATACGTTTTCTAATGCAGGCTTGTATATAAGGCCAGGTATCTTACTAGCCTGTGGAGAGGAAATGTGATTCTGCTAAGCTGCTTATTAGGCAGATCAGTAAGAAACAAAGCCTTCTTTCCATTCCTCCTTCACCAGCCAACATGGTTTTGTGCTGGCTGCAGAGGGCAGCGCATACTGCCTTCTCCATCCAGCACAGAAAGAAAGTGGGCAAGCAGAGTAGGGGACAGATTGCTCCATCCCTCATCCGCCATCTTACTCACCTGCTGACATGGAATTCCTTATTGCCTATGGATGTTCCAGGGTGGTCCAAACAAGTGACATGTCTGAGAATGATCCCTCCCTCCCTCCCTCCCTCTCCTTGTGCAGAGTATTTGGGAATTATTAAATGTTAACTCCCATGTTGTCCAAAATGGTCTCCATTTTGACCATGTATCTGTAAATACCTTTATTTGTTTTTTGAAAGGTTGGAGATATATATAGATATACAGTGGTACCTCGGGTTCAGTACTTAATTCATTCCAGTAGTCCGTTCTTAACCTGAAACTGTTCTTAACCTGAAGCACCACTTTAGCTAATGGCACCTCCTGCTGCAGCCACGCTGCTGCTGCCCGATTTCTGTTCTCATCCTGAAGCAAAGTACTATTTCTGGGTTAGCCAAGTCTGTAACCTGAAGCGTATGTAACCCGAAGCGTATGTAACCCGAGGTACCACTGTATATAGATGATATATATAGATATATGATATATATATATTCCATGTGTGCCTAATTCTGCTGCCTCTTTTAACTACTAGAGCTAGTTTGCAGGTTCTTGTTTTTCATTTTACTTTCTTCTTATAGATGGGCAGTTCTGATGAACCAGATGAGATGCCGTTGCCAGATTGTGAAAGTGTGTGCGTTATACCTGGAAGTGTGTTGTTATGGAGGATAGCCCCAAGGCCTTCTAATTCAACACAGGTGAGTAACCTTGACCAAGACACTGCATTTTGTCAGTGTGTTGCTCTGTCTCATGCACATGTGCTGCATGGATTTGCATTTCTTTGTATATGTAAGAGTGAGGTCTATCTCATGTTGCCTGGGTTAAAGGGTGTGTAGGTGAAGAGAGGAGAGAATATGGATAACTTTGCACCAGCTCGTGCCTCCATTTCAGGAAAACAAAATTCAGGTTACAATTAGGTGTCTGGCAGTTAAATTTGATCCTCTCGCTGTAGTTTCCTCAACCTCTTAGCACCTCCATTACTGTGTGTAACATTTGTAAAAGACAGGATTATTCTTATCAGTGTAGAATTCTTTTGATAAAACCCTTAAGGTTTAGTTAGCCTTTTCTCTTTCCATAGCAAACATGAGCAAGGCTACCCCCTTCCTACCCTTAAGGTTTAGTTAGCCTTTTCTCTTTCCATAGCAAACATGAGCAAGGCTACCCCCTTCCTACCTAGACACAAGGCGGGATCCAGTGCTCCTGTTTCACTAGCACAAGGGATGTGTATTAGCAGAATTATAGTTTTGTTCTTGGAAAGCATTGTATAAATTTGGGATTTCTGTTGTTGTTTAGTCGTGTCCAACTCTTCATGACCCCATGGACCAGAGCACGCCAGACACTCCTATCTTCCACTGCCTCCCGCAGTTTGGTCAAACTCATGCTGGTAGCTTCAAGAACACTGTCCAACCATCTTGTCCTCTGTTGTCTCCTTCTCCTTGTGCCCTCAATCTTTCCCAACATCAGGAAGACTCCAGGGAGTCTTCTCTTCTCATGAGGTGGCCAAAGTATTGGAGCCTCAGCTTCAGGATCTGTCCTTCCAGTGAGCACTCAGGGCTGATTTCCTTAAGAATGGATAGGTTTGATCTTCTTGCAGTCCATGGGACTGTCGAGTCTCCTCCAGTACCAGTTTAATGTTTTTTGGAGTATTGTGATCCTCCCTGAGAGCTTTTATGGCAGAATATAAACTTTAGACTCTTGCTTCCTCAACACATATACCGCAGCGCATGTCAGAATATATATTGTATACTTGGATTTGTGGCATACTTGTCAAAAAACTTGTCTGCCTCTTTTTTTGCTCTTTAGGCCCAATTAGAATTCTATCTATTTAACATGGAGAGTTGGATATCAATTAGCTTCAATTAATCCCTACCCCTATTATTTATATACCATTACATTCTCAGCATTTAATACTAGTAAATGTTTGCAATCACATTGGAGCCTATACTCCCCATAATCATATTGTGGTGATCCAAGTTCTGAAATATTCCCTTGCCTGTTATTCCAATTGATGAGCAAATAAAACAAACCTGTCCTTCATCATGCAGCTTAACACTTTTTGTTATGTGGACACTGATCCTTTTCCATTGATCCCATTCCAGTTCTTGTAGTCTTCTAGTTCGTCCTGCACAAAATCCCATCTGTTTTCTGTTTGAAAGGCCACTTAGATAATTTGATGATACCTGTTCATTTCATGAACACTCCTTTCCCCAAGGTCACTGTAATGAAAACATTGAATAAAAGGCCCCAAGACTGATCCCTTGAGAAACTCAGTTGGATACTTCCTCTGAGAATGTATAAGCCCATTAACAGCTGGTACTTGCTCATAAAAATAAAAGAACATTCAAAAAGCTCTTTGTTGTTTTTCAGATGTACAACTTCACTACTTTTGCTATGGCTTTGAATGAATTGGATGAAGAAATGGAAAGTGTTATTCCTAAAACGGACTGCAGGCTAAGGCCAGATATAAGAGCTATGGAAAATGGTGACATAGGTAATTTAAAGGGCTAGCTGAATTTTTTTAAAAAAATATATATCCAAATGCTTCATTTTATAGGACATACTTTTTATGTATAGATTTGCTTTAGCAATCAAATTTTACAGAGTCCCTTGCAAAGGAATGCCTGTTAGTGATATAAATAGTAATCTGATGCTAACTTTTTAAGAATATTTACATCTGACATTCCCCTTCTACAGCTAGCAAGGCAGCTCCTCCTCGTGCAATGGTTCTCAGTTTTGTCGTTGATTTTATATAAATGAAAATTTATGCCTTATGAATATGAGTTTCAGCTTGTCCTTTCTCACAGTGTCAACTTTTATCAGGAGCTGGTTTCTGATTTTGTAACAATACCATCAAAATTACTCAGACTTTACTTTACACAAATGCAAACTCGATATATTAACAAATTTCAGTTGATTTCCAATGTAAATTTACAGAAGCAAAGAATATGTGAAAATGCTGCAATGTCAGGGTTGTATCTAACACTATCACTGTACATAACACTATCGCTTTGCTCCCATAATATGACTTCACCTCCCCTGTGGCAGCCTTTTGTACACCCTCAAAATCTGCTCTGGGGGGTTGGGGGGGACACACCACCTGAAGCAGAGCTTGAAGGCATGAGAGGTGCTATAGGTGGGGATAAGAGGAAGGTGAAGTCCTGTTTGCTCATGCCCTTAGTTAATGTACCTTACATGCCTGTTATCTTACATCATTTCTTAGTTAGTCCCATTATTTGGGAGCAGGGGAAATATTACAGTGAAGCTGGTGTTTGAATGATCTACCAGTTCACACCACTGCACAAAAACCTCAAGATTCTAGTTGTGCCAACCAAAACGGCATTAAAATTCTACCCCCGTCACTGACATAGCACTATTCCAGCTATTGGGAGTATTCTTCCGTAGGTTTCAGTTGGATCCAGCCTTTTCTCTGTCTGTCTCTTGGTAGATGTAGCAAGTGAAGAAAAGAAGAGGCTTGAAGAAAAACAAAGAGCTGCTCGTAAAAACAGGTCAAAGTCAGAGGAAGACTGGAAGACAAGGTCAGTAAACTGGGGGCTAAAGCACTTGATTTAATAGTTTACAAATGCTTTTTCTAACTCTCTTTTTAAATGTCTGCATACTTGGGAGTGCCTGGCAATACTACACATGTCCACTGCTTATGTGCTGCAGTACTTTGCCATTTCAAATTGCTCATAGTCTGAAAACTCACTGCACCATCATTTTCGAAAGAGGCCTTATATTTTACAACAGCGATTTAACTACTTACTTCTGTTCCTTTCAGTCATTACTCACTAGATTTTTTGCCCGTGTTGAAGCTTTCAAAAGCGCTTAGGTTTAGCAGTAGCCCCTTGGAATTAGACTTATGAACGAGGTAAACAAATTATTTCCAGTACAGCCACACACTGGAGTCTGTGAAAATCCCTAGCATTTTTAGGCCAGCAGTGGGGACTCAGAAGTAATTTGTAGCTGGTCCCAGGGGAATTTAGAAAGAAGGGTACTTTTGACCTCCTGTGTCTCTCCAGCAGTGTTTGATTGAAAACATTAAAGGTAGGCAGACTTGGAAACTCTCCCGTTGAATACTCTGTTGTATCCCAAGCAAGTTAAATGGTTCTGGGACAGGAGTGGGATTACAATTGCGAAGAAGTCTGATGAAATGGAATTTTGGTACAATTCTGTCTTGAAGTTTAAAATTTGGAATTCATATCCAATAAATGCAACGAGTCTGCATTTTGAACTTGTGAAGTAGCTTCAAGCTCAGAGTGGGTTTGTGGTTTTTGTGCAATTTTTAAGTCTCGGCACTCATCGGTGTGCTTTTCCACTTGAGCCTCCAATAGATGCATACCTCATGTAATACTTCCACCCATATTCCATGAAAACATGAGGTCTGCATTCCCTCATTGTAAAAGACATGCATTGCCTGTGAACATACATGCATCTGTGTGGACATACATACATGGACAGCCTAGTGTTAAGGTTTTTTATAATCTTTGCAATTTAAGTTGGTTTGAAATGTGTCTCAGGGCAAGTTGAATGATAGGGCTGTAAAGTTACCTTGTGAAATGCAGCCTACACTCCCATTCTTAAAAAGGCATTTAAACCACAACTTCTGATTGTAAAAACATATTGAACTTGATTATTGTGCTTGTGAAGTACATGCAACATTATACCAACTTGAAGGAAGCAGGCTCACTCTCTTGTATACACAGTCCATACAAGGTGATTTTGGTGCTAAATACAGAATGCAGCAATATGCCAAATAGACTGTTTCTTTGCCACATTTAATATTCCATGCGTGTTTCTTTCATAATGGTAGAAATTCACATACCTTTATTGTGGGCATGTTCACAAATAACAATGGTTGTGAAGCCATTTCAGTCCCCCAAAATAGGACTTTAAAATACCTTTTTTATTATTATTTGCCAGTAAGCAACACTTTCTAAAACTGGAGAAATGACTCTAAAATGTTTTTTGAACTGTTGTTCTTTTTATTAGGTTTCATTTGAAATTTTTGCCACTTACACCTCACATTCTGGTCCTTTTACACAGATGTTATACTGATAGGACAGATAGTGTCAATATTAAAAAGTGATACAATTTTGTGCTTTATAATGGTAGAACACCAAAGTAATCATGTATTAAATATTCAGTTGCTCCAGTGGCTGTATTTAAAAAAAAAAATAGTTCAGCCAGAAATCTCATAATTGGGAGATTTAAATACTGCTAAGTAGGGATGAAAACACATCAAAACACTTCAATACAAGTTCATCTAGTTGCATTGGAAACTCCAGGATGAAAAAAGTTTTCCTAAAAGAAGAAAGTACTGTATATATCAGGCAGGCTAAGAGGCTCGATAGCCCAAATTATGAAAACATTCAATTCTTGGTTCAAATTCATGTCCATATTTAAAATCCGTTTAATTGTTTTAGGTACTGTTGCTGTTTCTTCAGTATAATTAAATTCAGCAGGATGTTTCAGTTGCTTTGCAAACAGGTCAATGAACCCAAATAACCCTGGACTATTGTGCAAAGAATGTGATGGGATGAATTGCTTCTGAAATAAAACAGCTGAAGTTACGAGTGACAAAGATTTCTGGCTTGTAAAAATAAATTGTGAAATTGCATGTTTAATGCAAGATAAAGGCAAGGTTTTGCAATACGAGCTGCTTTAAGGCACATCAGTAGTCATTGTGGGAAACGAGGCCTGCCACATGGCAAAGTACTAATTTTCTAAATGAGGCAAACTACCTCCCAGACCTTACCTTTCTCACAGAAGGCAACAACAGGGTCTTCCAGCCTCTGAATAGGGCAGTGCATCAAATCATATCTGTTTCAGAAATGCAAACTTTCTACTGCATTGGTCAGTGCGTAGTAAAAATCAGAATTGGGACAAGCAAGTCTTTTTTTAAAAATCAGTGTGTAGCTAGGACAATGATACATTGTTGATTTTAATGGGACATGAATGCTTGACTGTGTTCTGGGCTACTTTTATTATCCCTGGTAAAGAGCCAAGTGCGTTGGTGTGAACAGGGACAGAATGGATTCCCAGTGGAAGTGTTTTTCTCCGTTGCTGGGATTATTCCTCTTCATTGCCCCACTCTATATTTTTAGCAGGGAGATTGTGAGATTGTTTTTTAAAAAGAAAAACAGTAAATGCCATTTTAGAATTCCGGTCCTATGTTTTAACTGTGAACAGAGAATGTGAACAGAGTGAATGGTGGACCGTGACTCCTGTATATTATACTATTAACACAGTGAACTCCTTGTAAAGAGACAGACGGATAACATGCTGTATTATGCTTTACTTTGAATTATGCATTTATTTCTACAGAAGTTGTATTTTTACATGGAATTGCTCAGTGCTCCTAAATGCCTACCATATGTTACAAACATTATGCAGAGAATTGCTAGAAATTGCACCCCGTGATAACTTGCCATAATGCTGGGTATCCTACTACTCTGGTGAAAACTGTTATGTGCAGTGCAGATTCTTCTGGGAGGCGTCTTGCTGTGGTTTGAAAATTCCCATCCTGGTTGGGGCTGACTCCACACTGGAGTTGGAGCCCAATCTATGGAGGGCAGCAGACTGGGAAAGGCTCTGCTGCAACCACAGAAAGTCAGATGCCTTTGGTCCCTCCTTCAAGGTACTTGCAGTACAAGCTTTTCAGGGGGAACATGCACACTTCCTCATGCTGGTTTTGAGTCCCAGGAACATAGTTGAAGGAAACAGAATGAGAAAGTGACACTTTCCTCCAAGTTCGGCTGCCAGTTTGAATATTCATAATCAGGAACCTTTTCTCAGATACTTTTTGTCCTGTCGCTGCCAGACATGGTTTCTATTTAGAAATCAAGTACCTCTATACTGAGAACAAACTAAGCTGTACGTTAGGAATTAAAACTTTAGAAGCTTCTTAAAGTTTCCTCTGGCTCCAGACTTGGGAGTGTCATTGTGTATTCTTCGGTCAGACGCTACTGAGCAGTCTGTGCATAATAGCTTTTACACAAACTTCCAAATGTTGCCTTCATAAAAATACTTATGCAAAGTAGGGGGCATGAGCTAGCTGCCAACAGGCACTAGACTCTACACTTTCCTTCATGGTTTGCTCATTCAAATGTCTTATTGTTGCTGTAAGTTGCATTATGTTTTGTCTCTTTTTAAAAGTCAGCCAGTGGCCCAGGGACCCAGGTTTGATCTTTTCTGATACTTTTTTTTGCTTGCTTTCCTAACATGTTTGGCTTTGCATTTTAAGGCTTGAAATTGTTTCCAGTTCCTATAAATTAGTGATACTCGAAATATGAATTTGGTCCTCTTATTAGAATTCTGTCGGCTTTCCAACTTACCCAAATTGACTATTCTGATTTTGGGTTTTTATTTATTGGGGAGGGGGAGTGTTATTCTTAGAAGTTCTGGTAAACTTGATGCTTAATATTTAAATAGACCTTGAATGTTAATGTCCAGGGTTTCTTAAGATGTACCTGGGAAGGAAAGGCAGAGGCATATATTCTTTTCCAGTATCATAATTTTTAAGATTGTTTGGTAGTTTAAGGGTGAGTTTATACCATCATGGAAAGAATTTTAATCTCCATATGATGATTCTCTCCTTACCTGTCAATTCTTTTTAATACATCCAATTTGTCAAATTTTGTGAAGTACAATCAAAACCTAACCTTCAAAACATGGATGTGGGGTTGTATATACAGTAATTCTTCACCAGAGGAGGGATAATAGTGTTAAAACTCACTGTCGACTTTTCTTCCCTGTTAAAATGATCATATAAACTCAGTTTGCACAAGGTGCGGTTGAATAGTAAATGTACCCAACAATTTATATTGGATTATTTGCAGTATGTATGTATGTATGTATGTATGTATGTATGTACTCACTTCTGCCTATTCCTAGCACCCTCGTGCTTATTGGACCAGTTTGGACAGTCTTTTCTAGCTTGTAAGAAGTGTCCTGCCATGCAACTCCCCTGATGTGCATTGCTTCATTCTTGGCTTGTATTATGCCAGTCTCCCTTGTGTCCCAGCTGCAGAACTGTGCCTTAGTACAAGCCAGGAATAAATGGCAGGGCTAGCACACAAGGAGGTGGGAGGAGCACTTGGTCCCAGCACTTGTTCTTGGCTTCATAAACTGGGGCTTATGTATTGTCTTTCTACACTAAACTGAGCCATTGATTGAAGGACCATTGCAAGATGGCTAGAGTGTTGCAGCGACAGTGCTACCTACCTCCTGTCACCTTCTCTTTTTCATAATGAACACCTCTGTTTTTTGGTTTGTTAAAAAAAACTAGTGTCTGTTGGGTTTTTTTGTTTTTTTACCCTTTTCACAGCGAGATAAGAAACTGAAGCTCGCCTCTCTTTCCAGGGCTGTTTTGGGTGCTTGCTTCAATTAAATTTGCTAGCTGTTAAATTTTGAAAGCTGGACTGATAGGCATGTAACTAACCTGCAAAAGGAGGACTAGCTTCCAGGATCACATAATTATCCGTTGTCATGTGTCCTTACATGACCCTTTTGTCTCCACGCCCTCTGAGCAGGTGCATGGGAGTGGAAAGGAAGGCTGAGAGGAAGGAAGGAAAGCTGGCCAGCCCACTATAGTCTTCTGGCTGAGAGCTCTCTCCCCTAAAGGAACAAACAAAATACTTGGACCCATCCCTGAAATGAGGCCACAGAACAGTTGCCTCCTAATTGTGTTTCTCACTCAGTGATAAATATAATTACTTTCCCCATTCTCTTGGTTGGATCAAAACGTAAGCAGGGGAAACAGTGGCTCAAGTAGATAGCGAGGAAGATAATTGTATTGCACTTCCATTGTTTCTAGAATATATATGGCAGCTCAAGCATACATTGACTGGAATATAGATACTATGTTCAAAAGCATGTGACCTTTCTCCCTCCTTTTCAGGTGGTTCCATCAAGGGCTGAATCCATACACCAGTGGGCATGACTGGCTTTACTCTGGGAACTACTGGGACAGAAACTATTTCAGCTTGCCTGATATTTATTAAACTGCATCGGGAAGTCTGAGACTAACACAAACAAGTCTTAATCAGTTTTCAGTGTTTTCCTTTGTTCCTGTACTCTTAGAAAAAAACCCAGCTCTGAATTTTAATTGAATGTACTATATTCAGCAGCTTCTGCAGCAATTATGGTAGCACAAGATTACTGGGAGGAGATTTTGTCCACTCCCCTATATTAAACCATGTATAATATGCATACACCACATCCGTTACAGGGAGGAAGAGCACTACCTATATTTGCTGAAGAAACAGTGCAACTCATGTTCCGTCCCACCCAGGTCAAATAGAAAATAGAAACCCTTTGGGTTTTCTGTCTTTCTCTTTGGTCAGTGATAATCTGCTCACACAATGGAAATTTGAAGCCTCTTATGAAACAAATATCAAAAGCACACTCGGGAAATGCAATACTACCATGGCTTGGAGGCAGAGAAGGGCATGCTACTCTTGAGAAGAATTACCCAACTTTCTGAAAGTGACGTTCCATTACTTCATAAAATACTGGATTATAGATTATTAGCCTCAAAATGTTACTCTCTCTGCACCAGCCTGCCCTTCCCATTCATCTCAAGATACTAAGTAGGATTAACTGGTATAAAATACTCAGAAATGTCTATTCCATGTTTAGTGCAGTGTTTTGAATTTGCTCTTACAACTTTTATTACCATGCTCAAATCTTTATGGAATTAAGAGCCATTTAAATCTTTAAGAGTTTAACTAAAATGAAGTATTTTTTTTTTAATCTGCAATGCACTTAAAATGTGCTCAGCACTATCATAGGTGGGAGGAACTGGTCCTAAGCAACAGCATGGATATTTCAAATGTATCTGGGTATTTGCTGTCAAAAGCAAACTCTCAAAGGAAGTTGTGCGCATTTCAAAGCCAGCAAGGCAGCTCTGAAACTACTGTACACAGCAGATTTACCCCTTTGTTTGGGGTACATTAAACTTTATGGGATTATATATTTGTATAAAACTGAGTACATAAATTCCCGAGGGCTTGCTGCTCCTGTATAATTTAATTGCTGTTTGGAAGTATAGTGTTAACTGAATAATTTAATTGCTATTAATAAAGACTTTAAACTGCCTCATGGCCAGAATTTCTTTATTGCATTCAGGGAGGTGGGGTATCAAACCAGGAAAGGGTGGATTTTTTAAGCTTTGCAAAATGTTTATTGAATCAGTTCACCCTAAAGCATATTGGTGGTTGAATAGTTAAGATAGTAAAATGAATGAGATTAGTTATCCTAATTTCAGCAATTTTATAGAAGTCCTATTATTTATCTTCCCACCACACTGCGGGGGGGGGGGGGGAGGTGAGAGCATGTTAGTCCAAATGGGCCTATTTGGAGGGCCAATGGTAACCCACAACTGTCTTACTGCCCCAGGTTGTCTAGCATACAGCAAAGGCTTGCTTCACATATTGTATAATTTTGAGGTGGGAAAGGACACTTTGTGTTGGGCAGGAGAGATGGGGCCCCTAAATTTTCGTAGTCTTCTGCCATACCAGGGAACTTGGAGAGAGGGAAATAATTAGCCTCTTTCTTAAGTATGGGCTTTAGAACTACAAAGAAGCAGTGAGTACTGCCGCTTCTCTATATATCCAAAGTCCAACTTGAAATAAGAGCTTAGCCTGCCCCCCCCCTCTCTCTCTCTCTCGCCCTCGGAATTGCCAGAATGACCACAATTAATGTCCTGCTACTACAACCACCCAAAAATTGTGGGTGGAGGCTTTCTAGTTCCCACCTTGGGATGGAAAAACCAATGGCTGAGACAAAACAGCATTCTTAATAAGGGCAACGTTCATTTAGACTTTCTTTCCTAGCAGTCCATTTTAAATTTCTCAAATGGATCATAGGTCAAAATGAGGAAAGTGTCCTGATTTTAGTTCACTACTCCTTGATTACTAGTCTTATAACTAAATACCAATGCTTTTTAAAAAACAGTCTTTAGATAAGAGCGCTTGCATTGCTTTATTGCGTGTATTAGTTAATCAATTTCTAATTAAAGATGCAGGTTTCCATTCTGGGGTGAAATGTTGAACAGCACCTCTTCTCAATCTGGGAGGGAAAAAGTTTAACTCAGTGAATTTAGCATTTTTTGTACATAGCAGTAGCAAAACATCGGCGCATATGCTCTACCGCATTCTCTTGCAGAAAGGTATAAGGACTCAGTGCATTCTAACCTGACAGCAACTCTCAAACAATCTCAGCCAGAGGTCGTTATTCCCAGCCCTATAAACCAAGTTCTTTTAACTAGAGAAATCAGTGGTTTGAGCACCCGAACTACAACCAGCAAAGCATGTGCTCTGTGGCCTTCCTTGCGGCAAGAAATTGGAAACTACAGTTTGAAGTAGGTTTCCAATTTCGGCTTTGAGGCCGTGTGCGAACAATGTTTTGCTGATTCAGGTGTCACAGCAAACCGACTGGTGCTGACCAAGAACCTTGAAAGAGCAGCAGCATGCAAGAGCAGAGTGAGGGCACCATGACTCTGCAACTCATTTCCGATCCTCTTAAGGGGGTGGGCTAACTTGTAGCACCCCCACCCTCAGCTGTATGTTTGCTTTCGTCACATATGCATTAAAAAACAATCTCGGCAGCAATCTACAATCAAACACGGTCATGACAAACATAATGGATCTCAGCTCTACCCCACTACAGAAACAAAACAGCATATTCACTGGGTGATGAAAAAGTGGTAAAACAGAGGACTATCTTATTTCTAGTAGAAGTTCCACAAATGGGGCACAGTAGCAGAGAATGCCCTGTCTTGGGTCATCAGAAGCAAGACCTCCTCCACAGATCTTTAACTCCAAGGGTAGTAGATAGAGAGAGATGTATTCGGGGACCAGACTCTATAGACCTATAGACAGCCAGTATGGCAAATACATGTGGGATGAAAATGAGATTATGGGGGAGCAGAGAAGAGCAAATTCTGGAGGCTTTTGTTGACATGCAAGGGCTGCTTAGAGAGAGGCAGAGATTTAGTAAGCCCTTGCTGATGTTAGTCTCCCCAACTTCAGAATTATTTCCTTTGTGCAAGTGATTCACAAACCTATCTGCCATGACAGACAGCAGGGATTCTATTAACTCTGTTTTTTAAAGTACAATCGTGCACAACTGTAAGGGTGCCAGGAGAAAGAATTACAATTACAGTAGTTTGGTGCTCCCTGTTTCCAGCTGAAACATTGCAACCAGTGCCAACCAGAAGGGGCACTGATTTCCACAGATGTCATGGTCCTACCACCCAAATGGGAACAGAAAGCTAAGGCAGAGCGTCTTCCTAACCTCTTCTGAACTATACGTAGCAAATAGGAAATTAAGGCTACAGCCATACCTGGGAGTAAGTCCCATTGGATTTAGTAGGACTTACTTCTGGGTAGACACAGAATCACACTTTGTTATAGCTTTTCAAAATAATTTATAAGTTTTTGTGATTCTTACAAATGACTTCTTCACGCAGCTCATCATGCAATGAAGGTGTAGGATTTGAAACTAAAAACCCCTTCCACAATGCCAGCTTACTCAAGGGCTAGCCTGCCTCTAACTGGATGTTCCATACAGCTATCAATTGAGATATCTTTCTTTCTCCAGGTTCAGAGGTTGTCTGTCTCTGAATAGGCTGATGGAGACTAACAGAAAAGCATTATTAGCCTCAAACTCTGCTTGTGGGCTTCATTTTGAACCTGGTTTCCATTGGGGGGAATCCAGGGATGCGGGATTAGATGGGCCTTTGGAATGGGCCTGCTCTTCTATGAAAAGCCTTTTCATATAATCTGATCCCTACCCCATTTTAAAGAAAAGATTGCTCTTTTCTATCTATCTTGAATCAAGTTTTTGCTTTTAGACTGTGAATACAACCCAGTGCTTCAAGAATCTTAACAAATCCCACTGTTCTGACGCATGAAGGTTTTTATTCTGTAATACTATACAACTGACAGGAAAATGATGCATTTTAGCATCTCTATAGCCTAAAAAAGTTTCCAGAGTTGCTTACAATGATCAGACAGTCAGGTCTCGCTTTGAGGGAGAAATTTAAAATCGTGTAACTACACGTAGTTATTGGGAAGGTGGAAGGGAGAGTAAATTTTTTGGTTGGAGTACCTGAGAACACATTGGGAAAGAATGGTGGTTGGAAAGAATTGGGGGAAGGGGGGGGTGAGAGATGGAAGGAAGGATGAAAAAGAGAGGTGGAGAACAGAGGAAAAGGCGGAAGGAGGATGCTGTGCTCTGGCAATCCCAGAAATAGTTTCCCTCTAAGCTGGCCTATCATTACTGCAGAGCTTGTGCAAGAAACAGAAGTAATGATCATTATCACCATCTTTATATAGCCTTAATTAATACAAGTAAAACATTAATGTGTACCAATATCTACTTTTGTGTTGTCCACCCCCACCCCATCCAAGCTTTTAGCCCGGCTATGAGCCTGAAATTTGTCCTTCACCTCCAACTACTACATTAAAGGAAATAGATGTTTATGTACAATTTTGGTGCAGCTAAACTGATACTGTCTACACCGAAGGTGGGAATGCATCAAGTCTGTAAGAGCTACATGGTGTTTTAACAGATGCCTTAACCCTGTTTACGTGTTACTTACAGGTGGGACATAATTGTGATGGTTGCAGAACAGAACCATGCTTTTAGCCCTGCCTGCACCTGACATACATCTGTATGTGAATAACATGAGAAAATAGGCATTGAATTACGAAATTCGAAGCTCAGGCATGGAATTGCTGTCCTACACAAAAATCCACTCCTAGAGACCCTGTCCCCCTCCTCCCCATGGCTTTTCCTAACTTCATCAGGGAGATGAATTTTGTTGTTCCCATTGTCAAACAACTGTAGATCTACCAGTAGAGCCCAACCTACCTTCTCCGCATGCCCCCTGCCAACCTGGTCTGCACTGCCAGGAGCTTGCCAGGATTTCTTAGACAACCCAAGCTGGAGATGCCAGGGAATGAACTGTGGACATTCTGCCTGCAAGTCATGTGGTCTACCCTCACCCTTCCAAATGTAAAATTCTCCTTAGCAGAAAGCTGCCACCACTGCACTCTTTTACAAATGTTTTACCTGCTATATTTTTAATTCTGACATGGCTTTCTGCCTTGTACTGATGCAACTGTCAGCTCTCATCACATCCACGCTATATATGGAAAGTACATGAAAGGCAGATTTAAACCACATGGCTTCCCCAAGAGAACCTTGGGAACTGTAGTTTGTTAAGGGTGTTTGGAATTGCAAGTCTACAGTTCTCCAGATTCTTTGGGGCAGATCATGTGCTTTAAATGTCTAGTGTGTTTGTGACCTATGTTATTGGAAACTACTCCCAAAAGTATGTTTACTTTATGCCCATCTTTGAGGGTCACATCTATTCATGGTTTAATTTCTCGATAGGACCGAATTACACCCACCCACCCTTTGTAGGCTATGCTATCTTTAACTACTTGGTCAGTTCATGAAGATGAGAACTGTAACTATTGCAGAACTGTTTTAAGTACAACAAGGCATCTGCATTATGAGGCACACCAGGATAGAATGACACCACCAAGCCCTCAGCAGCTCTTGAGCTCCTTGTGGCTTAAGCTGGCCTCATCTGCTGCCAACAAAGTTGCATTTGACCCATTTACATGATGTTTGTAGGAACTGATCTACTGTTTCATAATCACTGCAATTTTACAACACCAGCACTTTGACAAACCCCAGATCATCCCCGAATTTAAGTCTAATATCTCCCCCTCCCTGTTTGGCTATTCTCATACACTCTGATACACTGAGTAATTGGCCCTCAACGCCATGACATGTGTCCTTTTAAACAATACATTAGACAATATCCAATGTCATGTGAGGAGTAGGGGTGGAAGTGGATGGGTAAGGCCTGTGTCAGAACTGGACGTCTGTTCCACAAGCAGGCTGACACTGTTGGTTGTCACCAATACAGAGTAGCAGTTCTAAAGCATCAAAGCAAAGGCAAACCGGGTAAGATTTTCAGAAGTAACAAAGACAGCATTTCATGAATTCTTGAAAAAAGAACGGAACTGATCTGCATGTCTCAGCAAATCTCTAGAAAACCTGCAACCTATTCCATACTTTCAAGTTCAACAACAACCAGAACAAAACTACTTTTATCTTTCACATGCAATAGCAGCTGGAAAATAACTCTGAGTGGAGTTCAACTAAGTTTTACTCAGACTTATTCAAATGAATGGCTCCAATTTAGTGATGTTTATTAATTTTAAAGGATCTGCTCTCAGTAAAACTTAGTTGAATGCCACCCTCTATTTTAAAGATAGCTCTTCATTAATTCTGCAATGTAGAAAACTTGCAGCAAGTATTCTGTGGACCTTCATCAAATTTCTAACCCAAACTTAGTCTCCAATAACGGACAATGCACATGAAGGAAAAGGAAAACAAATGACAACAGATTCAGCAAGGGGGCTCACAAGCTTCAAACCCGTTTCTCAGAAACTGGCCAAATGCACATTCCAAAGGAAATCAACAACATCCCTTCAGTCATTTGCTGAGTATTTTTTTAAATGTTCTATGAACAACACTTGATTTGCCACTGCATCTCTAAAAAAGGGACACACTCACCAAACCAATTAAGATGTGAATGGCATCAGCACCCTCATACAGCTCAGAGCACTATGTCCTTGGAAACAGGGTCCCAGGTGCATAACTGGACAGGGAACAGATGTGCACAACACAGTGCTCCATGTGCCATTACCCTCTCTACGCGCTAAGCCTCTCTCTCCATGCACTACAAGTCCCATCGTCCCTGGCCATGCTTGCTGAGGCTGGTGGGAGTTGTAGTTCAGCAACATCTGGAGGGCCAAAGGTTTCTTTACACCTGCATCAAGTCCTCTCCTGAATACAAAAGTCCTACCAATGAATTGCGGGGCAAGGTGGAGGGTATTCAATTTCCAAACTTTTAACTTTTCTGCCAAACAGAACAGAATTTAATTTTCATTAAAAAAAACAGAAGCTAAGCACAAACTTTTGCATCAGAGCCATCACGTGGGAATACATTCCATTGAAATCTGTAGGATTTGAGTTCCAAGTTGAAAGCTTATGGTCATTGCCAACTGAGGTGTGTGCAGAGAATTCCAACATTATTTTAGTGTCCCATTTTCAGCAGCTCACAACCCTTAAAAAATAAACTACTTGTCTACTATTTATTTTTCACCGTTTCCAATATGAAAATGGTACAGCTTCTTCTCTAGAGGGAAATGCATAAAATAAATGTGGGGTTAGGGACACCCCCCCCCCCAGTTTGCAACCATGGAAGAAAACTTTCTGATCCCAGAATGGCTGCAGCATATTAGAAATGTAGCCCACTAGAGAATACATCTCTACAATCAACCAACCAACCATTAAAATAATAAACAAAGTGAACTGATCTACTTACCCTTTTGCTATTCTGTCCTGCGCACAGAGGCAGTAGTAAATGTGATCTCTCCTGCTATACCATAGCTGCCTGCAAAGGGTGCTTTATCCCCAGCTCCTGAGCCCTTCTTCCCATTCATCACATCTTCCAGTGGTATGGCAACTGAAAGAAAAACTGGAGTTGGAGGCCTGCCGCTATCCTGTGCAGAGTTAAAATTGGGATTGGCCATTTTCGGATCTGCTGCCCTGGCAACTGGTACAGGTATCGTAGCGAACCTCCTCACAGTCCCGCCAGTATCCTGCTGTGCAAGGACAGCATGGCCAGGTATGGGTTTCCAGTCCTGTTTATTCTGAACAGAAGAGCCCACTAAAATGAAAGGTGGTGCATTTCCTTTCTTCCCTTCTTCCATCATCACATAAGTTGGAGAGGACACTTGTGGTGGTTGGCCTTGTTGTAGCATCTGTGGCTGTAGATACTGCGGCTGGTCCTTACCACTAGATATGAATAGGGTTGCCTGGGGAACAGGAGCACCAGTTCCAACAGGTGGAAGGGGTGGTGGAGGTGGTGGTGACTTGCGACCTTGTTGATGCATATCAGTTAGACAATAGAGAGTCCACACATTAGAATATGGTGGTGGTTGTCCTGGTTCGCTTGTTGCCATGGCTATAAAATAAAAATTTAAAGAAAATTTGCTGGCATGAAAGACCATCTAGTAGGATGTACGAACTGCAGTCACATTGCATAGCCTTACCCACAACTTTATGCCACAAAGAAAGGATGTTACAGAGAGGAGAGAATCCCTGAAGGCAAAAGGGAGGACCTTGGCATGGCTGAAATGGAGAACAGCAGAAGAACCGGTTCTCATAATTTTCGAAATAAATCCAAAGTATCAGATTCACAACTTTGGGGGGCAATTTTTGTCATTAGGTACTTCTGTTGGTTGTAAGGATACTGTTTTCGTATGGGTGACCCAAAGATCATGGGTTGAAAGTGTCTCCTCGACCACAAGTCCTGTCCAGCCATGCCAACCCTTTGTGTTCCTCTAGCTCCTGTCCTCTTCGGCATTCTCTCTTCTGTAAGATGCTTCCAGACCTTACCTACCTACACCTCTCTAATGGGAAGTGACTCTAGGGAATAGTGTGCCATCGCAGGGCACACTAAGGCCATGGGAAAGGTGCTAGGAGAGCTTCTCCAGCTCGAGAACAGGAGTGGGCTACACACTTCTCACAGAGGGAGAGCAGAGAACGAGAGGAAACAGTGTCGCCATGGGAAGCCGATCCTCCAGCTGCAGCAAGATCTGCAGTTCTCAGCAAGAAGCGATTAGTCCCCTCTCTATCAACAATCTGGAGAAGACCAGGCCTAATGGGACAGCCCAGGCAACCACCACCATTTCTTTTAAATGCAAAAACCTAAGCAGTGCCATGGCTGAGCATCTGAATACTAGTTCGTTTTTTTTAAAACACAACCTGAAGCCACAGTCACCCACATCACTTTCTGCTAACCGTTGTGAGCATGTGTGTAATTTTGATTCAAGATGCATAGTCTATTGTGAGAGGGGCTAATCATGGTTTAAAGAAGGGCCAAAAGGTATTGGCCTAACTCCCCGCTGAATGTCATCCTGCTCCGGCCCAGTCTGCTTGCAGGAAATGATACAAGACTTGAGCAGAAAAATGGGGCAGCTGGCACTCACGCAAGGTACGTTTTTGGGCCTACTCACATTCAACCATGCACCTGGAAAAAAACAGAGGCAAAAATTCCAGACATGCACATTCCAGTTTGGTGCTGTGGGCTCTGTAACTCCCTAAACGCAAAAGTGACCAATCACTTATCTCAACACTGCACTGCCATAGATACTTGCATTTAAATAATTAAAGCTCCAGTCCCCAAGGCACTGTACCAGCACAAGGCCTTTGGGCCGCAACCACACCATTCATTTAAAGCACATGGTTTCACTGACAAAGTCCTGGGAATTGTAGTTTAAGGGTCTGGGGGCTCTGTGAGAGGTAAACTGCAGTTCCCAGTATGCTTTGTCGGGGGAGCCATGTGCTTTTAATGTACAGCATGGGTGTGACCTCAGTCTCAGCTGAGCTATGGGCACAAGTGCATTTGAGGAGATGGAGCCATCTGTTGATTATGGAGCAATAATAGCACTACAACATGGAATAGGCAGCTTTCAGAAATATCTTGACTTTCTTACCTGACATAATAAAACCTGGATCAGCTGAACTCAGTTCCTCTGCAGTATCCATCCTGTCAGGGTCACATTCTGCATCATCTGCAGATGGATCTAGAATACTAGCAAACTGACCTGCATTCTGTGAAGCCATCAGCGGATTAAAGAGACATGCTACAGTGTCTACGAAAGGAATTACTATCTGCTGCGGAAACTGCTCTACATACGGTGGTGGTTGGGGCTCTCCACCAGCATTGGGATCATCATCACACATGGGGGTGAGCTGTATGTCTGATGTGAGCTCAATTTCACTTGAACAAGATTCAGCCTGCAATGGGTCTTTATCAGGAGGAGGAGGTGGTGGTGGTGGCGGGGGCGGCTGTTCTTCCAGCAAGGGGTCTGAGGAATCTGGATCTGCTACGTCAGCAGGTGGCTGCTCAGCCTGACTGCCTGAGGTAACTACCTCCCCAAGAGCAGAGGTGTGGCTTTGAGTGGCGGACCCAGCCCTGAGAGAGTGCACAGAAGCTGCAGGGGCAGCAGGTTCTGCTTCTGCTTCTGCAGGGGCAGCAGGTTCTGCTTCTGCTTCTGCAGGGGCAGCAGGCTCTGCTTCTGCTTCTGCAGGCGCAGCAGGCTCTGCTTCCTCGGGGGCAGGCTCTGGTTCTGCGGGGGCAGGTTCCGGTTCCGCAGGGGCAGGTTCTGGTTCCGCGGGGGCAGGTTCTGGTTCCGCGGGGGCAGGTTCTGGTTCTGCGGGGGCAGGCGGTTCCTCTTCTGCAGGGGCAGGCGCTACTTCCGATGGGGCAGGGGCAGGGGCAGGTTCCGGTGCGGGTGCGGGTGGCGGGGCCTCTGTGACTGAAGCAGCAAGATTCTGTATACTTTGGGATGAGGTAGGGAGTGTCTGCACTGAGATCGCCACATCCTTCAGTTCAGCTTCAGAAGAAACAGGTTCAACTTTACCTAGCATCTGGGATGCCAGCTGGGCTGGATCGGCTGGGACGTAGGCGAGCCCAGCTCCCTTTTCGTCCCCAGCCCTGTCTACAAACTCGTCCACGGTCGATGGGTACTGGGTTGTCTTGGTGCACTGTTCACGGCGTGGTTCTTCACTTATCTGGTCCTCTTCTGTGTCCGTCGATTTCTCCTTCCGTTTCGGTTCGTCACTCATCGGAGCCGTCGTGTCCACCTCTGGCCTATATGCATCTCCCACGTCAGCCCTCTTGCGGGGCACCTGTGCCGCTCCTGCTGTCCCTTCTGCCCATCCTTCCACTGCAGGGTGAACAGGAAACAAGGTTAAACAGCTTTCTTCTCAAACTGCTTTCTCTCTCTCTAAGCCACCAACTTGCAGTTGCCTAAAACCACCAACTTCCAAGTCTAGTTTGAAAAGCTTAACACTTATTTATTAATTGCTGGGATACTCAATGAATGGCTAACAGCTTGTGAAACGTTGAGGTTGTTCCATACATTCAACTGTCAGATAGTGTCCACTTGTCATTTCAAGGCTGGACAATAGGAGCCGGTTTTCTGCAATTCCCCAAAGACTGGCTTTTAAAAATACTTTCGCTTTATACTTTAAATGCTGAACAGGAAATGTCATAATGACCTAGACAACATTAATCCCTTTCCATAAAGCCACTTATTTCCTTTGGAGAGGGGTTACAGCTCAGTGACAGAGCAAGTGTTTTTTAAAACTTCTTCCTGTAATAGTTAGCTCATGATCTGTGGTTTTTATATTTTTAATGTGGTTTCAATTGTACAGATGTAACTGTTGCAAACCACTTTGCTATTTTTTATTTAATTTTCATATGCAAGTGTTTTTTTTTTATGAACAAATACATATACAAGGTCTGCTGTTTGCTCCCCACTGCTGCCAGGCAGGACTGGGAAAGACCTCTATTCAAAACCCTGGGAAGTTGCTACTAGTCAAGTATCAACAATACTGAGGTAGATACTGGCCTGATTCAGTATTAGGCAGCTGTGTTCTTTATGGAAGGTGTCTGCTGAGCACCACTTTCTATAAACCCCAGGTTCCTACAAATCATATGTGGATCCTTTCTACTTCAAACAATTCATCTGCTTCTGGACTATTACCAAATAGTGGTCATGGGCCTTATGGACCTGACCTGATCTCAAGGCCGAATAACCCTAAATAGCCACTATGAGGCGGCTGCCCCCCTGTGGCCACATGTCCATTTGGCAAGTTGCATGTGCACTATTCACTCCTTGTTTTCCTCTTGCATCCACTCAGTAGCCTATTTTAGAAAGCAGGGGAGACCTTTTCGTTGTTGCTATTGTTAAACAACTGGGCATGAGAATCCTCATGGACCTGCTGTGAATCACTCTAGAGATCTACCTTCCGGCCACCTCTGCCTTACAACATAGATCAGGGACATATTTGGGGACAGGGTATTTTGTGACTGCATGAATAAACTTCCCCAACCTGCAGCTACTTATTTGTTGCATATTTTCCACAAAAATACAAGTCAACTTTCTACCAGGGATGAGGAAGCTGTGGGGCCTTCCGATGTTGCTGGGCTAGAACTCCCACCATCCTTGACTGTTGGCCATGCTGTCTGAGGCTGGTGGGGGTTGTATCAAAACAACCTCTGGAAGGCCACAAGTTCCACCGTCCCTGACTGCTGACTCAAACAGTCTCTCTTCAAATTGCCATTTAACGGGATCTCTCCAAATCCAATTTAGCTGCCTCAGTTATAATCCCTTTTTGAGGGAGACAGAATAACACATTGCAGTAGTTCTGTGATACTGTTTACAGGGGCGAAACGAGGCTTTATCTCACCCAGGTCTAAGACTCAGTTTGGCGTGCGCGCGCACACGCACACCCCACCATGTGCATTTGTGTACCCTCAGAGAGGCTGGAAGCCTCAGTGGTGCCCCTCTGAAGGCTTCACCCGGGGCAAAAAACCTGGCTAGCCCCCCCCCCCAATAGCAACAGCTCTGCTGTGTAGCATATTTTAAAAGGCATGAGATTCCAGGACTCAGGCTATGATATACGTGGAAGACTGATGTGGCAGAAAAGGGGTTTCTAATTCTACAATTGAACAACTGTTACTCCTGCTACTAATGATACGGTTCAATAGTCTTTAAACAGAGATATCAAATCTTTTTAACCCAAAATGATAATTCCAATACAAAAACTGCAGGCTATCATTTAGAAAGAAATACAGTTTGCATAGCGCCTGTCAATATATTCTACATACTGTCTAAAGTTTATCCATACATACAATTCCTAATGATTTAAAACACATGTGCAAAAACACAAGATTGCTGATTTCCCCCCAATACCAGGAAGGACATATACAATCACCCTTCCCATGCTGCATTTTCTTGTATGGGGTGAGTTTCAGTTGGAAAATGGGATGAGGAGGAGAGCCCCTTTTCCCCCATGCCAAGCTTCCACTTCAAATCGCACCCTCAGCGGCTGCACTGTATTTCTTTTAAAAAGAGGGAGGGAAGGCAGGAATGATCCACACTATAAAGTGCATTCAATGCACACTTAAAGCAGACTGCTTTTCCCAAAGAATTTCAGGAACTGTAGACCCCCCAACCTACAATTCCCAGGACCCTTAACCAACTACCACTCCCAGGATTCTTTGGGGGAAGTCATGTCCTTTAACGGTGTCTTGGCTGTGCTTTAAATGTAGGGCATGCATCTGCCTGTGCTAGTTCTTGCCCCAAGAACTATTGCTTTGCTGCTAATGTCTTACCTCTAGTCATATGAAACTCTCTCACCAGGTCTTTAATGTCTAAATTAGGGTGGTCTGGAAAGAAAAGGTGGGAAAAGCCAATTAATTTTAATTCAGGGTATCAGATTTTACAAAGGCTTAAGGGGGTGGTTTGCTGACAACTTACAAATTGGAGCCATTGTGGCAGTACTGTTAGTCCAAAATGTCACTGAATTGCTCTATAAACTAGTATTGAACTTAAAAAAAGAAGAAAAGCAAACCTTCTCGGAAAAGTATCAGTTCCCTGAAATACACAGCAGCAAATTCAGTAATGTTAGAGGGACTGGCTTTCAGAACTGCTCTGCTCACTCCCTCAAGTAGAGTCTTGAGGCCATAAGGAACCACCATCCTGGGCTTTGTGGTATGCATTGTTGCCACTTGAAGACAATACTGCAATTTCACAACTGTAAGGAAAGGAAACTGGATGAAATAAACTGGTGTTTTCTACAATCTACACTACTTTCTACCCATAACCCACATGGAAGGTATCACTCACAGTGATTTTTCAGGGCCTCTAGTGGACAGTAATGAGGAAGTTTAGCATGTGTAGACCTCTTATGGGAATTTTTGGAGGGGAAGCCATGTTAGGCTGCAATCCATACCTCCCTCTTTGCCCAGTTCACACTGCTAAATACTTGCACCCCCAAGGGTAGCTGTAGAATGATGTCATTTTGTGCATTTATATTCTGCCTATTAGGGTAAACCCTCCCAAGGCAGCTAACAAAAATCAATACAAGATAGCATTTCAAGAGGTGTTAGGCTTCTGCAGCAAAAACAGAAGTTGCTTCCAAACCAGTTTACTGAGCATTCCTATTGATTTGTTTGCACGTTTGTTCGAAGGGTTACACACCTCACTTTCCAAGGTATTTCCCCATCACTCTCCGAATCACAAAAAGCACCACCTGAATTTGCAGATATGCACTTGAATCACACCTGTAAATAGCAACAGGTGGAAAATGCCCAGAGACTCTTATGATGCCTTACAGATTAACAAATTTAATATGGAATAAGCTTCTATCAGGTGCATGGAGTGTTATACTGAGTTACAGAATACATATGGGAATTTTTTGGGGGGTGGGGGTGTAAAAAGTGCAGTCAGCAAGGGAAATAAAATGCAGAAAGTATTAATTATGCACATTCACAAAACAGTTAAGTACATCCCTATCACACCTGTATTGTATTTCCAGCTATATTTCTACTCAAACCTAAGTGTGTGTGTGTGTGTGTGTGTGTGTGTGTGTCTGCACAGACATACATACACACACAGACAAATATGCATCTGATGAAGTGGACAAAGTGGTCCACGAAGTTTATGCCATAATAACTTTGTTAGTGTTTAAGACACAAATCGTTTAATTATGATGCAGAGGAATGTGCTGGGAGTCTTCCCCGAGGGGAGGATAACTACAACTGAAATAAACCATCCAGCCATAGTAGGGCGCCGCTCCCGAGCCCTCGGGCCCGGACTCCGACGCCCTTCCCCGCACGCCCCTCGCCCAGCTTGCAGGAAGCCGCCCCTCGCTCGGCTCCTTGTTTGCTCCCCATCCAACCCGCTCGTTCTCCTCATCAGCCACAAGGTGGCTCCCTCGCTCGCCAAACCGCCGCTGGCTCGAAAGCCGCCCGACCTTTCTTTAAAAAATACTTCGCTATTCGGCTGCGCCAAAGCTCCCGCCTCGCCCCTTGCCGGAGCCTCCTCTGGAGCGGCGAAGGAGACCGGCGGACCTTTTATATCGAGATGCTTCTGGTGGGCGGGGCTAGAGCGCACGCATTTGTGAGGTCACAAAGGCCGAGTTAGACCAGCGCTAAGGAAAGGGCGGGGAGGCCGGCCCTGACGTTCGCCAGGCCTACTCTAGATATACGCGCGAAGCCCCTCAGCGCGGCCAACTCGGGATGAGCGCGCGTCTCACTGAATCAGGCGCGAAGAGGGTCAGGGCGTCAGGGGTCCAGCTGCAGTTATGACACGGCCGTTACATAAATGTGTGTCACTATTACAATAAAAAACCCGCCAGTAGCTTCACACGTGACGAGTTATCTAGTGTAGAGAATTAATATGTCCCTCACTGTTTGCATTCCCAGGTGAAACTGACTTGGCTACGCTCGTTTACCTGAGGGAAGCGAGTGGGGGAAGCTCTTATTAAGCCTGTGGTGTTCAACAAGAGGCCGACCCCGTGCTGGCAAAAGGCAGTTTCCCACATTTGAATTCAAGTTATATTGGCAATAAGAGACGGTTTGGAATAATGCCTAGGGTTCAAATCCCCACTCAGGCATTAACTTCACTAGCGGACCTTAAAGCAAGCACTGCATCTTAGCCTCACCCAGCTTACAGGGTTCCTCTGATGATAAAATAGAGAGCAGAAGGCAAGGTGGTTATAAATGTGTTTTTTAAAAATTGTTTTGTCTGAAAAGGTTGTTTACAATCTGTAACACATGCTTCTCTTCTCCCACCCCTATAAAATGTATCTTCATACTGCTGTCAAATGCTAGATTGCACACTCATGAAGACTCTTTCCTTCCAGTATTTTGGAGGTGCTTTATAAATAAGTAGCAACAAAATGGATGCCTGCATACGTACAAATTGACAACATACACGAGGCATGTGAAAATGAGTACAAAAGACATCTCTTAAATGTTTGACTTTTCAAATCCACTTGCAATGTGTCAAGAAATGCTATATAACACTGAAAAGCTCAGCTATTCAGCATTAAGTTTTCCCCTCGCTCCCTTAAATCTGTTCACTGCTTGAGCGCCTTCCAAGGGCCATAGGTAAAGGTAAAGGGAACCCTGACCGTTAGGTCCAGTCGTGGCCAACTCTGGGATTGTGGCGCTCATCTTGCTTTATTGGCCAAGGGAGCCAGCGTACAGCTTCCAGATCATGTGGCCAGCATGACTAAGCCACTTCTGGTCAACCAGAGCAGTGCACAGAAACGCCATTTACCTTCCCACCGGAGCGGTACCTATTTATCTACCTGCACTTGACGTGCTTTTGAACTGCTAGGTTGACAGGAGCAGGGACCGAGCAACGGGAGTTCACCCCGTCGCGGGGATTCGAACTGCCAACCTTCTGATCGGCAAGCCCTAGGCTCTGTGGTAACAAATTAACAAGTTGCATGCAAGTCAACAGGGGACTGTTGGCATCCGCTTCTGTGAGTATAGCTATATGATGCATGTGCTTTCCGAACATTTATTTGCTACGACTTCTGTGTGCACCTGAAAATAAAGTATGTGAAGAGATCCTGAAACACAGCAGGCACAGATCTCTGCTGGGGAGTTCATGTAAGCTTTTGAGGCGTCACAGTGTTCTGGTTTTTGTTGTCATGTATTTTCTGATTTTGAACATTGTGGACCAATTCACTGTAACTCAGGACTTTAGGGGAATGTAAAAGACAAGTGTGGAAGTGAATGCAGGTGGACTCTTGGCAAAGCTAGTAGTCAAGTGAGTAAGCAATTGAGTATGGGCAGATAAATGTTTTTCAAAGCCTGCATATGCATGGAAAGCAGAAGTAGAACTTTGTAGATCTGGAATTATTCAAACACTCGGGTAATTAATACAAGTGTATTTTGTTTCCTTTTTTTAATGCTAATGTTTTCAAAATGCTGGGATCTATTCAGGCATTTCCCTATCTTATGTTTAAGCTAAGGCTTGAAAGCACTGAACTATCTGCAGGTCTGTACTACAGATTAAACCTGTACAACTGAGATGACCACCTAAACAAAGATGATGAATTCCTAAATAAAGTGATTTTTGAAAAATTCTCAAACTGAAGTAGCGAACATTGTGCATAGTCTAATGGATTTTATGCAACCATTACACTGGAAGAGATAGAAGGCCATCAAAACTTATCCCAGCACACAAAGACCATTCACCCACTTGCACAACACAGATCAACCTGTGGCACAATTCAGCTCACAAAACAAACTCCAAGGCCTCCAGGCAACTTAATCTAGAGGAAAATCCCTTCCAAATGTAAATCATACCCAGTTCATACCATGTAAAATTTATCCAAGTTATGCCACATGAATTATTGTGAGTGTGACTTATGCTACAAAGCTTCCAGTCTAATTGTAGCAGTCTTGGCACTCCAATAGAAAAAGAAGGGAACCAGTTTTCAATGTAATGGTTCGCAGGTGAGAGATGTGAAATTGTACAATTTCATTGATAAATATTATTGTATCATATTATAAGCCCAGCACACTCCATTTCCTCTCAGCTAGGCTAGCCAAAAAATTAACTCAATATAAATTTTCTTTTGATTTCCACAGTTTGTTCAATTTAATTAATTGCTCCTCTATTGCATTAACTCTGCTGTTATTTGCTGTGCAACAATTGTCCCTTTCACATTTGTTTGATCAAGCAACCCTCCTGGCTAAGCCACTGATGTAATCTATGCAGGTGCTGAGGGATACAACAGGATGGCATTTAAAAAACAGAGGTCAAGTCAGGAAAATGTTCTACAGATTTTATTTAAGAACCAATGTGGTAAATATAAGAAACAAGCATTGAAAGTTTAGTGGCAGAACATAAAGTGTTTGGCTCCAGGGGGGGAAAGTGAATACATCTTTTAAGGAAAACATTTTTTTAAAACAGTAAACAAGTACAGATTTTGCATGGGAAACATGTCTTTGCAGCACACATGGAATACTGTTGTCCAAGCCACAACTGAGACCCAGTTCATAGGTTGAATTTTGCTTACACAAGACATGGGCAGTGCATCAACTGAGTGGCATGAGTACTATTAAACAGCTGGGTTTCCCTACAGTAGACACAGGGGAAACTAAAAGAACCACACACCCTTGTAACCAGGTATATTTAGGGAAAACCAGCAATTTTAAGTGCATGCTCACCATTCAACCAACATCTGCACATGTATTCTGTATGCTGATATTTCTATGCAAGTAGTATCAGTTCTGAGCTGAATATGGTAGAAGTACTCAATCTGCAAAACGTGGAGAAACTAAAACATGAAGAACAAACATTCAGGTTCCGGCGGCAGCCCAGAACATTTCAGCCTTTGTTCTCACTGAGGTGATAAACCAATCTGAGCTGTACACAGAAAACTAGGTGTTAGGGAGAAGGATTCTAGGTTAGAAACTTCTTTTCCTGAGAAGCTAGTCTTCTATGTGGAGGTGTTGTGGTTGTCAAATACAGAGGAACATTTAATCCTGTGAGCCCACTTCCTCAGACTTTCTTGAAAGAAGCCAAACACAGGCCTACCACCTCAGAGGAGAACGAGGCCTAAAGACCCAGCCTAGATATGACCCTAATTTGAATAGAGCAGAAGGGGAATTTAATTCTTTCTCTCATCAAAATTCCTTCTGCCCAGAATGGAAAAAGGTAACAGGCCCTAGTATTTATTCTTGCAAGTGCTTGTGTGTATTGCTCAGTAGGTGGTTAAGCACCACCCTCCTTCCAACTCTGATCAAATAAATGCCCTTGCAACTGCATTAAACAAAAACTATTGGGAAACCCTCCACACGTCTCCTGCACCACATCAAATTTGGCCATAAGTTACACCATTCACTTTGATAAACATCCAGGTATTCTTGAAAAACTATGCATATTTATCACTAGAAGGCTACTTAACTGAAGGGTAATTACAAAGAAGGGAAAACCCTCAAATCTTGTTCTTAATTTTACTCAGCAGAAATATTTTTTAAAGTACAGGTTCTGTAAATTAAAGACATTTATAGCACACCAAAGTAAACAATCTAAAGTGACATGTAAAAATTCAAGTTATTCACTTGAAGGACGTCATAATGCAATAAGGTATCAACAACAACAAAAATATACCAGATCTGGTAAATTCTTAATAATATATATATATATTAAACCAATGAGATGCTTACTCTGTTATTGCTATTAGACCATGCCTCCGAGCTATAAAGTATAAAAACTTATTCCAATTACATAAAATACAGCTGAGATTATTCTCATCACTGGCATAATCTAATATAAAAATACCTTTGACATTTACAAGATAGAGGTTTCTTCTATGTGTGCACGAGAGGGGTGGGAGTGGGGGAAATACATGGATGGCACTGAGCCGCTGTCAACATACAAGGCGAGATTACTTTGCTTGCAGGATTAGCACATCTCAAAACAGACCTGGCGACAGCAATAGGCCCATGGTCAGGTCACTACTGTTTTATTTACCATCTAGACACTTGGAGGAGCCCCTCCTATGAACCCATCATGACAGTGCAAAAGTCTTCTAACTTTAATAGCCTTGCTCAGGCATTTATTGGTGTGTAATCCTCAAGTCATGTAAACTGGCACAGGTGTACCTAAAACAGTTAACTTGTACAAGAGTCTAAGATGCTGAGCTAGTTTAACTTACTAATTCGTGTCTAAAGAAAAACTGCAGATAAGGTAAAGTGCTTGCACCAATTTAAAAAAACCTAGCAGAAAAATTGTGTGTGTGAGAGATTCATAAGCAATCAGGGGTCAAAAATGCTTTCATACAGGCACATAGCTCCCAACCCACTACGTGTTTTAAGTTTCGTTAAATTTTGTAGCTGTAGGATGGCTGCTCCTGTTTCATGAGCTCAACATTGAAAGCTTATCCTCAGATCCCATGACCATGCAGGGATGAGGATGCTGCTGCTGTGTTTGATACCCATTGACTCTCTGTATGACCACCAAGGGTGAAACAATCTTGTTGTAAGGCAACTGCAATCTCTTGCTTGAGCGCTGCTAATTTCCCAATCCCCTTGCCCTTCCAAGGAATGTACTGCAAGGATCCCAACAGGTTGTTGTTGTTTTTTTTAATCTCCAAGCCAAGAAACAGAATGGCAAATCCTGCCATTTAAAGCAAACAAAAGAGCAAACATCCCATGTCTACAAAATGAAACCAAAGCAGATAAGCTGTCAATCCATTGAGAAATGGGACTTCTCCAAAGCAATAAATAAAATAATAATAATAATAATAATAATAATAATAATAATAATAATAATAATATTCACAACATATAGTGTTACTAAAAAGTAAAGGTGTAGTTACATCTCTTAAACATTCAACTTCTCTTTTTAGAAGGCAGCAGGTTCAGCTGTCGTGAAGTGCTTTTTACTGGCCAAAGGGAGAGTGGGGCAATCTAACCCACAGCTCCAGTCAATACTTGGCAGTTTGGGGAGCAGGCCTATGCAGGTTGGGGAAAGCTCTTTATGCACTGCGCCACACGGAGTATCAGCGAGAGCTGGAGGTGAAATGTGGAGCCCCCTGCTTATATTTATCTCCACGTGTTCACTAGAAGCATGGCAAGGTCTGAATCAGGGCCAACAAATTTGTACTCTCCATATGCCAAGAAAGTGTTGGAGCCAGTCAGTCAGGTAAAGTACAAACAATATAAGCATTTTTCAGAGTGTGTCAGAATAAAAGTTTATAGCTAGATACCAGGAGTGAAAGTAAGGCTCTAACCACTTTGAAAGAAAAAGGTACTTCAGTTCTATAAAGTTACACAATTCCCAAGTATTTAGGAAAACTGCTATTCCAAAAATTGGTGTTTGAGTTGTTTTTGATTTTTTTAAAAAAACACTTACTTGTTAAAAATAAAACACTAAAACAAACTGGAATAAAGATAAGTGACATCATAGGTCTGGACTGCCACATGGCAAGTCCCATTATATTTAACATATGAGTGATAATTTGTAAACACCTTGTTAACAGCAAAGCTACTAGGCAACAGTACCATTTAAAACAGATAAAAAATGTCTTCAACACAATTATTAAGGGTTTAAAAATAAACATTTGGCTGAAAAATAGAAGTTTCTAAATTTTCACACAATTTAACCTAAATATAGGGTTAGGCTCTGTTACACATGCATTTGGATGATCAATATAACTTAAATGAGCAGGTTTGCTGTGCTGTGAGTGAGCCAGGCTTGATTCTTTCCAGGCTCGCTCTGTTTTTGTTGGCCTCTGAATAAAATAATATCTATTTCTGCCTATTTACAGTTTCAAACAATTAATTACACATTACTGTTTCAACAAACAGTTGGTATTCCTCTTCAAAAGAACAAATAAACCTATCCAAAATGAGAGAAAAAAGCTTTTTGCAGAAACTGAGCCAATGTTGTTATAGAAGTCAAAGTGTGCTTATTGTAGGCTCCTTTGTACAATCACAAGCTAAATATGTTCCACTTGTCTAAGAACAAACAAAAAAGACACACCTCAAAAGCAAAGGCTTCCAAACCTGGAGAAGTCCTCTAGCACAAACCCCACAGAATCCCAGAGTAGAGATATGAAGACAAGTGGGAGGTGGGGGAAGGAATAATTGAGTAACAACTGCCTCTCCACGACCTAACCCAATTTTCCAGTCCCCATCGCCCCAGGCCTTCACATACCTATCCCAGAAGTTAGGCAACTTCCAGCTCCCACTCACTCAATTAGGACTTGTGCAAGAGAAATTGCTACTGGATTAGGCCCTAGGACACTTAATATTTTTTGGCTAATTTTGCCCTTAACCATTGAAAATGGTAATGTTTTTCTGCCACCAACTCTAGATGTCATGGAAAAAGTGTCTCTGGCACTGGTGGTTGTTTTCAGTAGAGAAGCTGGTCCTCCTAACAGTTTTGCTCTGAGTGCAGAAACAGGGAGAACAAAGAGTTGAGGCATCCTGCCCATCACTGGGGGACCACTTCTTTTAGAGAGGCCAACGCTGCATGTATGCGGACATGCAATCTGTTCTCAAAATCATACCCTGTGAATTCCTCCTGCAATGAAAAAGCAAACAAACGAATACATTAGCCTAAGTCACCCAGGTTTACCAAAAAAACATGGTAACTTCTACGCAGGACAGAATATGGCATTTATTTGTTTATAGGACATAGCTCAATACCCTCAATGGCAATGCAGGCTGGGAAGGATAAGAGGTTTCCATTCACATGCCACAATTTCTATTAGCAATGCCACCCGCCAAGTCCAGCCAGGCTATATCATGAAGGAAAGGACACACCATCTGTATAATAATAACGCTCAATTCATTTACTTTTTTTTTACCTTTGCCTGGAGCAGTAATGCTTTGCCTCTTGGTACTGTCTGCAGGAGGAAGCAAAATGTCATTTTTTAAATTTGTGTGCAAATGCAAGAAAATAATACTTTGGGAGACAGACAATAGCACATTATGGGACTTTCTCCATTTCTTCACTCTCTGCTTAAATCTGCTCTGGAGGTTTTCCAAACCCTACAGTGAAAAATTGGGGGGTAGGCAGGGGAGAGGAGAGGACATCTTGTTGCACCAGTGGAAACTTGTTCTATGGTCTGGTTAGTCACCACTGAATGCCCCTCTTTAACTGGTCTAATGAGAATTCAAGTTCTAATAATGAGTTTGGCTAGCAAAATGCCAACTACCAGAAATTAGATACGTAATTTTAATAAATAACGTCACTCAATAAGTTTTTAGGTATCTCAAAATAACTGGCAGCTGTCTCTCCACATTAAAAAGAACAAATTTGCACACACAGTGGGCGATATTCAATTAATGAGTCCCATTAGCACAAGGATTTCTGCTTGTGCAGCGTGACTCCCCCCCCCCCAAATCTCCTTCTAGAAAGCAGTAAACCTCGCAGGCCATCTTCCAAATGCATTGTGTGTTTTTAAGTATACAAAAATGGGGCATAGCCCTTGTATATCCCCTCCTTTTCATGTAAGGATCCAAATAAAAAGGCAAATTCAAAATACTGATACATCATCGATGTGCCAGTGGATCTCTGATTTTCATGTTCAAAACAAGCTCGTGCTGCCTTTCCATGGTCTTGCTGGAGAGCAATTAAGAGGCAGGTCTGAAAAGCATTAATTAAAAGCTATTTTAAGACCTTCTCTTTAAATATGGCAATGAAGAGAAGCGTAGACGGCTGAGTGTATGAAGCACGAAGAGAAAGAGTACAAAGATCTCTAATTTTTACATGCCTAGATCTTTACACTCTTACTAGCTTCACAAGTTTTACCACGCACAGTTGGGAGGCATTAAGTATATGTTAATAATGCTTGGACTACTCAAGAGTGTTCCCTACTGGAAAAGGGCTTAAGCAACCCAGCAAGCCACCCATTCCTCGCTCTCTTTACCTGTACCGATGCTCTTCCCTTCCCTCCTAATCTCATCCATGATGCTAACCACCGCTCTCCCACTTCACCCTAAATGTGCTGGAAAGGTAGGGGTAGGAAGAGAGACTCCAAGCCACATTCGCAGCCAGCTAATGCCTGGTTTAAGAGTAATGCTGAGCATGCAAAAGAAAGGAAATAAGAGGAGACGGAGAACCCTTACCCAACAAGGGTTCAATGTATGTAATTTAAAAAATTTGACCACTAGGCTCTACCTACCATACTGGCATAGCATCAACTACAGGTCCCTGACATGCTAATGCTACATGTATACAGACCAGCAACACAATTTAGATATCTTCTCATGCAGTATTCTTTAACCTTTTATTGTGATACTTGAACTCAAGCCTCATTGCAAAAGGGGAAACGGGTCACCTGACACCATGCTGATGTCATGTGACCAACATCAGAGTGGCTGGGGATGGTGGAGTTCAGGAACTAGCCCGCCAGGCTGAAAAGGTTTTCCACCCCTGAGCTAGATCATATGTTGAAATGCCATATGCAATTCATTTGACTCCATCTGAGAACATCACCTGCACTACCAGTGCAATATCATTTCACAACATTTAAACATTTTTCACCAACAATGCTGCAGTGACTGAATAAATGGACATTTCAAATGGACCACTGATTTTATTGCATTGATTAAATGCAAGAGTCATATCAATAAATTGCTGGTAAAATTGATGCAATTATGTTAGGCAATCAGTAAACTGGTAGGATAAGATTAATACAACTCCCCAGAACACAGGAGCACGTGTTAAAAATAAAACCACTAAGAAAGGCCAAAAAGAGAAAATGCACATTCCAGCTTGCTTGCAACCTTCCTCTACTTCTCTTTTGAAGTAGTAATGTCACACCAAATTTTAGACAGTTCCAAAGTATGCTGTACTGTTTACCTGTGGGTCTTCTAACAAGAGACAGCCAAGTTCATAGCAAGCATAGGGTTGGATATATAAATTGTTTTGGCGGCACAGTTCATCTTTAAGGGCTTGTTGAAAGAACTGTAAAACAAAATTGACACATTCAACACACAGTGACATTTCAAAGAACAAGAGAAACCTTCACACTGGACAACATATTCTCATATCTTGCAACTATCTTCACCTGCAGGACCTGTTGATTTGCCAGTTAGCTTCAGAACCAGTTAATGCATCAAATCAAAAATAAACTTGGAATAACTCCCTAGCTCTTAGGAGTTCAGGGACTATAGAAGAGGAACATACCTGAACAGCATCTTCAGCATTTCCTAAGCATTTGTGTATGGCCCCAAGTAGCAAGTTCTTTAAACCAACAACAGTGGAATCATCAATTTCATGGCAAGCTTTATCAGAAAAGAAAAGGTTGAAGCATTTAGTTTTTAAACTAGATAAAAAATATTAAATTTAGTTCAACAATTTGTACACCATTTTATTACAATTGCCTTTAAGCAGTATACAAGAAACCCAACGTAATTATAACAAAAATGAATTAGATACAGAAAGCTGCTTGAAAAGCTTTAAAATCAATCTTCCCCAAGTTGCTGCTCTACAGATAAGTTTGGGACTTCAAATTCTCATCAGCCAGTGGACAGGGATGATAGGGGTTGTAGTCCAAAACATTTGGCGGGCAAATGATTGAGGAAGGCTACTTTAAACCTATCCCCTAATCTTCTGTCTTCACTTTAGACTTTTTAGTCCAATCAACATCTGGACAAAAAAAATGCTAATATTCTCCCCTTTCAATCAACAACCACCAGATGGATCCGGTGCCAACCCTACTACTCTTGCATGATGGCAATGGGTCCGATCTGGGCTGTGGAAGCAGCAGTGGCTGCATAGCTCCATCAAGCCCCACTTGCCAGCTAGGGGGATGGACTGACCCCTAAACCTTCAGCATGGCCATTCAAATATGCAGGAGAGCCAGGTGAAACAATATATGAATTGGCTCATAGTTCAACCAACACCAAAATGTTTATAATAGCTTTAAAGCATACTGTTCTATTGCACAAATATTTTCATTTATGTTTATGCTGGAGGAAATGCCAAATGTGTTTAAAGAAGCAGCAAATTTATGTTGACTAAGAATTGGTTAAGAAACAAAGGAGCAACGAAAGGTTTGTGTATTCTGTATGAGTCAAATGGCACAGAAAAATGAACTTCTGGAAATATGTTCAAGTTGCAGCCTTTACCTCTGGATGGCTTTTCCAACCCTAAAGCCAATTTCCCAAGGCCTAAAGCACAGTCATAAAAGTCAGAAGAAGGCCTTGAGAAGCTATATACAGTTTATATACAGAAACGTGTTTTAAGTCTTGTCTAAATTGCTCACAGCGAGTGCCAGCTGCCATTTTGAATATGAATCTCTTCCATCCTAAGGCTTATAGCCTTTTCAGCAACCCGAGACAAATGACATCACCACTAAGATCAGCCTTGGCACTATAAAGAGATGCATGACAAGGCATCTGTATAGGAATGCTGTATAGTTTTGTTTTTCCTTTGAAGAAATATGCTTTTTTATCTTCAGAAATCCACAGTCTAACAAAGTGTGGTTCAAATTAAGGCAAAACATGAGTAGATAGTAAAGAATATTTGTCATCTGTGCCTGTCTCTACTTCCTGAAGATGACAGATCTGGCATCAGTTGTTCATGCCCTAATTTCGAAGTGAATAGGTCGTGACAATGTGGGGTTCCCTTTAGACATTCAGGAAACTTCTACCAGTTGTCATCAGGTACTGGAAGACTGGGTCTTATACCATCCCTACTGGTTGCCCATCTGTTTCAGGGCTTTATTTACACTGCTGGTTCTGACCTTTAATGTGTTAAGAGTTTAGGACCAGATTGTTTCAGAAACCAGTTGCGATATATGAAGATGCAGACTGGGCAACTAACAGCCAACCCTATCTATGTAATATCAAGTAATCTTTGCTGCGCACAGAGGGGAGATAGTGAGAGGAGAGGGGGTGGCATAAACTGGATGGGCAGTGGCTAACTGCCTCAGTGTGCCCCTTCCCATCACCTTGGACTCCTGCATCTATTGATAGCTCTCTCTTGGGAAGCTACGTGAGCACTGGTACTCACAGCCTGAACATCAGAAATAAAGGGAACAATGGCAAACCACAACACTGAACCAGTAGCTACCATGCACTATATTTTGGCTCACATTACTGCCAAGAATATGTTCTGATCGGTGGTGGGAGAACAATACTCAAATTTCCACAATCTGGTTTATTATCCACTTCAAACTGCTTATTATTCAAAGCCCAAGAGTTTATAGTGTATCAATCATTAGATGAGTAAGCCAGTTTCTGCCTTAAATTGGCACAAACAGCAAGTATTAGCGACAGAAAAGTGAGGGTTTGTAAAAGAAACAGTTTGTGCAGAAAACAACAATAAAAAGAAACAGACATCACATCTTGTACCTTGACTCATGTGCTGTAGGTTTGGGAAGGAGCAGTTTGGAAGAGCTTTCCATAAATACAATACTTCAATGGATGCCAGTATACAGAGTTGCTTGGTTGGTTTCTGCTTCCTAAATCTATCTGCCTGAAAACAATAAAATGGTTTATTTTAATTTCCATCTAAGCCAAGGGCAAGAAGTTTTCAACATGTTTTCAAAATGCAACCTTTAAAGTTATACAATTGGACAAGCTGAAGGGTATTTTTAACATTCAGCCAGAAAAACAGCAAACCTCTAAAGACTGAAATGTCAGCGTAAAGAATCATGTGCCACAACATAATGCTCCAGTGTACCCCTAAATACTACAAAGTGTGTGCTGTTCAGGTCTTCAGCCAGTCTAGAACAGGAACTTTGTAGTACTGTTTGGGACTCGCAGAGCGCACATTTTTAAGTCCCACTCTTCCAAAACATTCCCCGCTAGTACTGAAAGGCTCAGAATAACGACAGGCCATGGTGCAGCTGGGCATTTAACCCTGTTGTTAAATTGCTTTGAGACTTTTTTGTACAAAGCAACTAACAAATATAAAGACCAATACACACGATGCAGATCTCATGGATTTAAAGTTAAAGGCACTTCCCTTTAACTTAAGAATTTGGCGAAGCATTTCTGAGCTCACATCAAAGGAGAGCATTTATGTTGCATGTACCCACTTTCTGGATCAGAGTCACAACTTGTCTTGCGAGGACGAGAGACTCTTTCCAATTAGTTAAGAAAAAGGCAATTTGTGGGCAAGTCCCAGACTCCTATGGGGAGATCCATAGCATATCACTTATTAGATCCTTCAACCTCATTCAACCACCCCTGTCCACCCAGACCAAGCCACCTCCATAGCAGAAATGTACTGGTTTTAAGGTCATCAACACACACTTGGGTTACTGCCCAACACCATGCCCACAGTTCCCTCTTCTAATTTAGATCTGCCTCCAGGAATCTAAACCCCTGCTATTATCTCAGGTATCAACAAAGCAAGGGGACAAACATGGGAAAGTTTTCAAGGGCAAGAGAGGACAAAGGAGAGAGAAAGAAAAGGGACCAGATAAAAGAAGTGAAGCCTTTTTCTCTCCAGATAGCTTGTTGGCAATTTAAACTGTTTGACACTCAGTGGTAGAAGCTGAGATATGAAAACTAGGAGCTAAATGGCACATTAAACTACCGTATTTTTCTCCTCATAGGACGCACCGAGTTTTTTGGAGGGGAAATAAAGAAAACAAATTTTATTTCCCTCCAGGCGCGGGGCTGGGTCGGGGGAAGCCGGGGTTTCCCCAGCCCCCAGAACAGGCTGCTCTCCGCAAGCCGTGGGAGCCATCCCGCGGCTTGCGCAGAGCTACCGAAGCCCGGGCGCGACTGCTCAGCACGCCCGGGCTTCGGGTGTAGAGGCAGCTCTGCGCAAGCCGTGGGAGCCCGGCGGGAATTCCCGCGGGCTCCCAAGGCTTGCGGATAGCTTCCTGAAGCCTGCATTCGCCCCATAGGACGCACACACATTTCCCTTTCATTTTTGGAGGGGAAAAAATGTGTCCTATAGGGCGAAAAATACAACAGAATGACTAGGCACACTTTTTTATAACAATACAAAACTGAAAATTAATGAACTGCTACTAAAATCTTATGTTCATTTTTCACATGGTCTAGTCCTCATCTGAAGACTGCAGAAAAACACAAAGCCATGCTTCCCCTGCCTGCCCCCTTAATATTCGAGGGTCCCTCAAAACACTGCCTTTCTATAAGGCCAGCTGAGAGGCAGAACCTATCAGCTTGCCTGATGCTGCAGTGATTTCTTGGAAGTTGAGCAGGCAGAAATTTCTCCTCCCACGCCCTCAGCATCAGCAGCGGCAGTTTAAATCAGAAATTTTAGGTGCAGTACTGCTCAGAAATTGCTTGTGCTAATGAAATTCCCAGTCACAAAATGTGCCTAGAACAATGGGAGTTTTGAACACTGTTGACACTGCTTTAAGCCAAGACATAAAACAAATGCCATACAGAGATTTTAAAATGTTCTTCCAGCACTAACCTTAATAGGATCATTCTACAGACACTAACAGCACAGTAACTGAACAAGGAAAACGGCATGAACATAGTAAAAAAATGGATTGTCTATTTTTCTCTTCAGAATGTCACATGCAATATAGTATTATTTTGCTTTCCCATTAAGACAGAGATGATTTAGCTTTTCCAGTGGAATTCTTCAACTACCAGTTTCCATTTACAGAAGTATTCCTGCATCTGGTAGAAGAAGCATACAAAATAAAGATTCTCACTAAAATTATGTGCACTCTCTCCATAAGGAGAAAATAATGTACAAACCAGCACAGCATTGAATTATTCTCTAGTGCTGATCTCCGGGGGTGGGGGGGGGGGAGGTGTCCCAGCCTGAAACACACATGTTTCTCATGACAGGTCCTGACATACTTATTTTAACAGGGTCAGTAAACATCAGTATTTAAACTGCATTGTTCAGAAAAGGTTTTAAAAGTTTCAGCTTAGATTGCTATCACCACCACCACCATCATCAAATCAACTCGGCCTATGCTCATCAGACCTTTTTGACCGAAAACTGCTCAATTTGATTGTTTTTTCTTTTAAAAAGCTTCTGGACTTCTTTGAACACATTCTGAGCTCCATTCACATCACCGGTGGCACCTTGACACACTGTAATAAAAGAACACACCAAAAGTTTATTCTAGTTATCTTAGGGCAAAAAACATTTTCAGCTGCCATTCCACATATTCTTAAAATTTCTTAAATGTTTAATGACTAACTGATGCCTGAATTTGCTTGTTTTTCTTTCCTTGCTCCATCTTTATGTAGGATACCTATGAGATTATAAGCCTACAGGCAGGTTCTGTGTTGCTTTTGATATTTGTACAGTGCCTAGAAAACATTATGTGCTTCGTACATAAATAATAATGAGATACAAACAAATGCAGGTAGAGGCTATCATGCAGGAAGAATATTGCATGCTCACATTTCATCTAATTAATATTAAATAAAAATATATAAATACACACCACTGTTACATTTATCTTGTGATTTGTGAAGCTATAAATCTAAGGTTTATTTACAATACATAACCTAGAAAAGGAAAAATGTAAGTTGTGGGTAGTTTTCTTGCAGAGATAGGCTACTGCCATATAATGATCAACAAATTCAACACACACACACACTCCTATTCATGTAATGATACTTCCCTGCTGTCAAATAGGCATAGTAGCATTGGGACCATCTTGATTCATTTTTAAGACGCTCAAAGGATTCAAATGCATCCTTGAAGTTCATTTCTATCATGCTGCACCAGCCTGTAAGAACAAGCAAAACATTTTTTAAACACACTGAAAAGAAACGGTTCATACACGGAATAAGCACACACACGAGAGAGAGAGAAAGAGAGAGAGAATATATATCTGGAGGAAATAGAATCTGCCACTGATGCAGGGCTGAGTGAGTCCTGATCCCTCACTGCACATGAGAGCACAAGGGTCTTGGGTGTCAACAGCCATTGCAGAAATGGAGTGGAGTTTCTGTAAGCAGGCAGCTTTTCTGGCAGCAAGTTGCCCATCACACTGCTTCAAGTAAAACCTGCTTGTTTTCTGTCTGAAGGAAGTCCACAAAGGTTAGGAGATGTTACAGTTTCAAAGAGTGGGTGAAACAAAAATGCATTGCTTTGTCTTCATTTAGAAGCCATGGTGCCTTTAATTATATCAGAAACACAGTCTTCTGTAAGAAGTCAATGAATAAAAACTAGAATCTGAAGTGTAAACACAGCTCTTAACATGCTTTCAAAATGTGTGTGTATGTGGGGAGAAGAAGTGTAGTTTTGGTTTACTAATGCTGCACTTTCTTGACAGTAAGCAAGACATGCATTCACTCCACAGTCACAGGTTGAACATTATCAATGTAACTTTTTAGGTGTGTGTTAATAAAGGCAATGAGTATGTAGCTCAAGTAATCCTTATGCATCAATGGGCAATTAAGTGTGGTAAACTTAATTTTACCCTTTGTCTGTTGACCAACAAATGATCATGATTATATAATTTACTAACACAGCTCATAAAGAAACCACTGGACCATAAAGAAGGCTGATCGCTGAAGAATCAATGCTTTTGAATTATGGTGCTGGAGGAGACTCTTGAGAGTCCCATGGACTGCAAGAAGATCAAACCTATCCATTCTTAAGGAAATCAGCCCTGAGTGCTCACTGGAAGGACAGATCCTGAAGCTGAGGCTCCAATACTTTGGCCACCTCATGAGAAGAGAAGACTCCCTGGAAAAGACCCTGATGTTGGGAAAGATGAAGGGCACAAGGAGGAGGGGACGACAGAGGACAAGATGGTTGGACAGTGTTCTCAAAGCTACCAGCATGAGTTTGACCAAACTGCGGGAGACAGTGGAAGACAGAAGTGCCTGGCGTGCTCTGGTCCATGGGGTCACGAAGAGTCGGACACGACTAAAGGACTAAACAACAACAACAACACAACTCAATATTGCTCATTCAAGCACTAGTAGCAGTGATTAAACACAGTAGCAATAAGAAAATACATTAGTATTATTATATACCAATTTCATATAGACAGACATGCTGAATCTCTCTCTGATCAGTTGCCAGTTCCAAAGCAGTATGAAAGGAGGTCAAGGCACTGTTGATTTGACACTAAGGAGAGGGAGAGAGAAATACTATTATCAAAATGCAAATATGAATAAATACCAGTTCTATCATTACAATTCCAAGCCCTCCAGCAGAGTTTGGAAGCAAGGATGGTATGGTGTGATTTTACTGCAAGCCTGCAGCCCAAACATCAGCTGGCTACTCAAATCAGGCCTGGTTCACAGGACACACTAACTTGGCTTAGCAAGATTACATAAATGTATGGTCTGCTGGACAGGAGCTGACGGCAACTTTGCTGTTCCCTGGTCATTTTAGCTGCTGCAATGTACTGAGTTAAGCCAAGGTTTGACTTAGTATGCCATATGAACCAGGTTAAGTTCTCCTCTCATTAACCAATAGCTGTAACAAAGGTTTGTTGGTTCGTTTCTCTCCAAAGAGTTTGTTTGTTGCTTTGTTTAGAGAGAAACAAACCACAAGCACTGGTTTACACATAATACTAAGCCAGCCTCCTGTTTTTCTTCCTCCTGGCATGGCAAAACGGGAACTGAGTAAGAGCAAAGCAGGCACAAATGAGGAGCTTTCACTGGCAGGCTCTGGTTCTCATTAAACCATGGTTGAAGTATGGTTTAACACTGCACATGAATAAGGCCACTGTTGTGCTGCCACCATTTTAGCTAGCCATGTACAATTTCAGAACAGTTCACTTATTCTCCCACAAGGGGTCAGGAAGACACTGGATTGACAGGAATTAATGCTACCAACGGAGCAGCAGCCAGATATGAAAAATGTCACCCTTTTGCCAAAGGAAAACCTCTGTTTTGACATCTATGACTGCCAACACATTTTGGAGATATTCTCCGCACCTATGACCTCTAGAAACTTGCTTTTCAGTTTATTTTTCTTTTTTTAAGAGTCCAGGGTGCCATGTTTCATGCTAAATAGAATGCTCCCCAAATCCCTGTCCTCTTGACTATATTATGGATAGGCCAACTGCATTGACACTCTGTTATTGAAATGGTTTTGACTCAACAAATCTTGCAAAATTACAGTCATACAGAGAAGTCTATCAGTACCTCTAGACGCTGTATTCTTCCCTTGAAGAACATAAAGAGAGACGAGTTTGGATAAGCAGCTTCTTTTTTCTGGAGAATGTCTTTAGCCTCTTGCAATCCTGCTTTGGTGTCACTGCCATCCAAAGCAAAAAAAGGACGAACCACAGTGTGGTACCACAGCAAGGCTAATCTGAAAAGACACGCACACACACAAAAATCATGATGCTAGCTGGTTCTGTAATGAGGAGATACTGACAAAAGATTTCTCTCTCTCTCTCTCTCTCTCTCTCTCTCTCTCTCTCTCCCTCCTGTGCCAGGCCAACATTATGCCAATACCTTAATTTAAACCTTAATCACAGCAAGAGGAGACATTGCCTTTAGTAAGTCTTTTTATGCTTCTAAGCAAGGTCACAATCCTACAGCATCACACACACAGGGTAGGACAGAAGTGTGCATTTGTGTTGTCATTCATTATGCAACAGAACAAGCAAACATTCCCTCCACCCAGCTACATACCGGTACTTAAAACCAGTTTGCAATTCACCACACAATCAGCTACAGTAAAAGATTCAGAACACCTCAGGCTATGCCCAACTTATTCCTCCAGCTGTGCCAGAGATGTCTAGGTTCCAGTTGAAGACCACTTGTGTGCACAACATGTAATTAACACTATACTACAAGAAGGAAACAGCTCGGCACCCCTGCATTATGGGGCTTTCATTTCAGAGGAAGAGGTAGCCCTCAGCATGCATCTCTTTGCACATACAAAGCTCTACTTTTATTGATGTGAATACACACAGTATTTCTCAATCCAGAACCCTAGCGTAGTATTAAAAAAATATGAATTACAGACTGCAATTGGAATTAACATGTTAAACCAGAATTCTAAATGAAAACAAATAGCTGCCATGCAAAATAAAAACCAACATTAACCCAACTTTGCAGGCACAAGTCAACACCAGCTAAATCCTTAACAAAAAAAATATGTTTCTACAAAAGGTAAAAGTGGTATATAATTCATTAATATCATTCAAATCTTTCCAATAGCTTCACTGGATGGAGGCTGCATTCACAGTATTTCACCTCAAGCCAAATACTTCTTGCAACTGTGGAGAACCAGAGGGTCCTTGCCACAGGGCTATTACATGCAAAAGGAGGCTATGGATTGGGCATAACTATTCCCTCCACTGAGCTGGATGGAAAAGCCTGAATGGAGGAGTTCTACATGTTGGTCACAGACCACTCAGGGCTTTTAAGAAATGTGGTCCATCATTGGAATACACAGAATCATACAGGGACACAGAGACACAAATAAGAAATTCTATACAACATTACTGAAAACCAGTTTTAAAAGTGCCAAATTATTATTGCCTTAAGAGCTGTTTATTTCAATCAGCATTTATATAGGTTGTTTGAATTTGTAAGCATCTGAGGACACAAAAATATATCCTTGGTGAATTAAAAATCTCTCTAAAAGCCAGATTCTCATTTCATAAACCATCGCACATCAAGCAACAACATTATCTGGTGATGTTTCCATTAAAATAAAATGAAAAGAACAAATACAAGACCGCTTCCTAACGTACGTTGGCTTGCAGTTTACTTACTTTCAGTACTAAGTTATTTACCAAAGCATTGCAATATAGCTACTCACGTAGCTAAAGGGGCCTTCATGTCCTTACTTTCACTTGCATATATCAGTGAAGAAAGCCCCTGCAGGCGGTCTCCAGGAAAACCCAGCAGGTTGATGATTTTGAGCAGGTTTGGGGGCACCATGGATATGCAAAGATGAAAAAGTCCATATCCAAAGCTAACAGCACCTTTCAGACGGTTTAGTGAATCCTCCGTTATGCTTTCTGCAGCAATATGATTATCATTTGCAGCGTAAGAAGTCAAGGATTCCTGAGTTATCTTCTTCTGATATAATTCCTGAAGTGTATTAATGTCTGTATAGCATTTATTGTAGATTTTCCAAGCTTTTCTAAGGATCCACCCACCTTTTATATAAGCTGAGAAAAGAAAAGAAGAGTTCAGTCAAAGACAGCAGCTTTTCCAAACAGAGAAACAACGTAATAATGGTTCCAGAACTGTCCTGGACCCTGCAATCATAATCTGAGGCCCTTCTTCATGTGCTTTCTCCATGAAAGGTCCATGAGAACAGGCCTTTTCCCGTTTGTGGAATGCTCTCCCCAGAAAGGTTCGTCTGGCACCTTCATTATACAGTCAAACCTCAGTTCTCGAACATAATTCATTCCAGAAGCCCGTTCGGCTTCCAAAATGGTTCACAACTGAGGCATGGCTTCCGATAGGCTGCAAGAGCTTCTTGAACTCAAGCAGAAGCTGTGCTGGATGTTCGGCTTCCGAAAAACAGTAAAAAACCAGAGCATTTACTTCCAGGTTTTCGGTGTTTGGGAGCCGAAACATTCCAAAATGGAGGCTTTGGGAGCCGAGGTTTGACTGTACATCTTTAGGGGGAATGCAAAAACATTTCTCTTCTTCCAGACCTTGGGCTAATTAAACAATCTATGTATGGCTTTTTAAACTGTGTGTGTAGGGTATTGTTTTTGTTTGTTATTAAGGTATGTATTTTTGTTTTTTTATATTGTAAACCGCCCTGTAATATTTGGATGGAGGGCAGTATAGAAATTTAATAAATAATAATACTAGTAAAAGTCATTCATAAATACTGAACATCAACGTATTATACCTTTCCCCACAACAAACAAACTTTACAACACACAAAGTGTTCCACTAACGCAAGCATTTTTGGCTATGCGATGGAACTTCATTTCCTGTGTGCCCCCTAAATAAGTTCTGGGGGTTCCCCCAACCCTCCTCAGATAAAGGGAAGCAAGGGGGTGAGGAAGGGGAAGGGAATTCCCATTGCACAGTCAGAAGTGCTTGTGCTAGTGGATCTGCTTAATGGACTAAAACCTAAAAAACCTTTCCAACTTATACATGTGCTCAAACCAATATGCAGGGATTCTGAAAACAGAAAAAGACTAAAGAAACTAAGCAGTTAGTATGTGATATTAAGAGGAGATTCTGGTTTTCGGAGGATTCTGCCCAGGGACTCAGAATATGTGGGGACATATAGGGCCCAAAGAAAAAAATGATGTAGCATGCAAACTCTAACCATAAATCTTTACAATGGTTAAGTCACTATTCATTCCCAATTGCTTTGGATAGGCTGTAAACAATGAAGGAAGGAACAGTTTCTTTTTTAGAACTACCAAGCTATGGAAAATTAAGCTGTCTGTTGCAATAAAAACATTCAGACCAACAGCCATGATTCAGCTTTATTAGGAGGCTAAAGTTACTGCAAGACTGTGCAGTTCGACCACTTTCTGCTGCATAGCACATTTGGTTCTTGTGTGGCTCACCACAAGGCAAGTGTTTACACAATTTTGTTCAGCAATGCCGCAGTAAGCATGGAGGGGGTAAAATACACAGTCCTCTCCTCACCTTGTGGCCTGCACATTGACAGATAAAGGTCAAAAATGAGAGGTACACTTCAGAACAATCTTATATAGACGTGCTGCGTTTTGCACTGAAATGCTAGTTTTTAAAAAATAATCAGATATACATGTATTTCTTCAGTATGCACTAGATTCATTTAAAATATTTCTAATATCCAAGGGTGACACAAGAAAGTAAAAACACACACACATTCTGTATGCAGAATTACTGTTATCACATCATTTGATTAAATGTAAAGCAGCTTCTAATCTGACCAAGAGTGTTAACTGAAAGGAGACCAACAACTCACTAACAGTAACTTGGATTTATAGGGTCTAATGTTAAATAACAATAGGAGTTCCAAAAAGCATTTGAAACCACACACAAAGAAAGCTGTAGCATGCACATGAAAGGAGAAAAATTTCTTTCCTTCTAGCAAACTTTCTTAACAGGCTACTAGAATGGAAACTGTAAGCTGTCAATCACCTGCGAATCAAACTGGTCAACAACATTTTATACTTTTTTGTCACCTACAAGTGGGAAGGACTGGAGAACTCAAAAATTCATTTGGGGTGGGGTGGGAAAATAAAGATTTAATATTAGAAGTCAGAGCTCACCCGAGAGTTCTTGTTTCACAAAAGAAAGCACAGCAAGATAAACTTGACAGTCTGCTACAATGATTTGTCTCTGCAGTCGATCAATCATGGATGGGGTAGCCTTTCGGCCATCAACCTGTTTGAAAGCCATGAAAGTAGGGTAGAAACATCCAATGAATCTTAAATTCTTCTAACTCAGGCAACACAACATATTCTTCCCTGCAACAAGGTAGTCTTTAATTTCCCAATAGGGACACACACAAAAACTGTGTGGAATCCTAACACAGCACTGAAACTAAAGAGAATTGCCTATCACATTTACAAAACTGTCTGTATGTTTGGAAACTGAAAATATTGTACATTTTCCATATGTTGCAGAGGAACACTTTCATATGTAAGAGCATTATAAGGAATGTATTGTCCATCCAACAGAAAGTGTGTGTACATACTTCCTGTCTTCTGCTCTAGCAGGTAAAAAAGTTCATTACTGGAACCATGAAACAAGCATATCTATTGTATTTCCCATTCCAGCAACCTTTATTTGAAATCATTTTCTTATTCTGTGGAAGCATAGAAGGAGATGAGAGGCAGTAGCAATAAAGCAGAAACCCTTCATATAAAGCCATGGTTAGCTTCATATTTTAGTTTGCTTTGGCATAAATAATCAGATTCTATTACGTAAATGCATATGCAAGAGTGTTTTAAAAGGAATGGATTAGAAAAGCAAGCAGTAATACCTGCACATACATTTCATAAAATGTTGGGAATATATATCACCTTTTCTTTATTCAAGTGTCAGAGGATGTTACTGTCTTTTACAAAAAAAAAGGTGATAATCTGAGGAGTGAGCACTGAGTTTAATAGGGAATTCTGCCTGCTGTTCCTCTCCACAAAGTTGCTGCCCACCCCTGCCCCTCTGCAAAAGATGATGGATGGTGCATTTGTACACTGGGAACTGGAAAACAAAGACCTCCTCATATTCCCATTAGAAAAATATATGGAACAGTGAAACTAAACAAACTGCTCAGATTTTTATACACTCAACATTAATAATGCAGTATGTTCTCAAGGGAAGCCAAAGCTTCATTATTTATAGACTATGCAGTGCTGCACTGGTCCACTGAACTAGCAAAGACAAACAGCATCCATGGGATACTTCAGCAGGATTACTAGCCAAAATTAATCACTCTGGTTTGGAAGAGGAGACGTGCCAACTACATGTTTACAACAGGTGGTGGCAACTGAAGCGGAAATCCTCTATTAACTTACATCATCTGAAACAGTAATATATTAATTGTAATTTATTTTAAGTGCAAAAACATGTGCTTCAAATGTCATTTCAATTACAAGCGTCGGCTTTGCAGTCACAGACAAGTATCAAAGGTAAGCAGAGATCCACATAGATCTGTCAAGTCACAACACTGCAAATACCGTATTTTTCGCTCTATAGGACGCACTTTTTCCCCTTCAAAAATGAAGGGGAAATGTGTGTGCGTCCTATGGAGCGAAGACACCATAGCCCCGCGACCCTCTCCCAGCTGGAGAGGTGATGCGCGGCTGTGGCAGGAACCTCTACAGCCCCGTGTCACCTCTCCAGCCGGGAGAGCGCACGCGGGGCTAAAGAAGCACCCTGCGACCCTCTCCTGGCTGGGGAGGTGACGCGCGGCTATAGAGGCTCCTGCCGTAGCTGCGCGTCACCTCTCCAGCTGGGAGAGGGTCGCGGGAGGCTGCTTTAGCCCCGCGCGCGCTCTCCCGGCTGGGGAGGTGACGCGCTGCTATAGAGGCTCCCAGCTGGAGAGGTGATGCGCGGCTGTGGCAGGAACCTCTACAGCCCCGTGTCACCTCTCCAGCCGGGAGAGCGCGCGCGGGGCTAAAGCAGCCCCCCGCGACCCTCTCCCAGCTGGAGAGGTGACACGCAGCTATGGCAGGAGCCTCTATAGCAGCGCGTCACCTCCCCAGCTGGGAGAGCGTGCGCGGGGCTAAAGCAGCCTCCCGCGACCCTCTCCCAGCTGGAGAGGTGACACGCAGCTATGGCAGGAGCCTCTATAGCAGCGCGTCACCTCCCCAGCCAGGAGAGCGCGCGCGGGGCTAAAGCAGCCTCCCGCGACCCTCTCCCAGCTGGAGAGGTGACACGCAGCTATGGCAGGAGCCTCTATAGCAGCGCGTCACCTCCCCAGCCAGGAGAGCGCGCGCGGGGCTAAAGCAGCCTCCCGCGACCCTCTCCCAGCTGGAGAGGTGACACGCAGCTATGGCAGGAGCCTCTATAGCCGCGCGTCACCTCCCCAGCCAGGAGAGCGCGCGCGGGGCTAAAGCAGCCTCCCGCGACCCTCTCCCAGCTGGAGAGGTGACACGCAGCTATGGCAGGAGCCTCTATAGCCGCGCGTCACCTCCCCAGCCGGGAGAGCGCGCGCGGGGCTAAAGCAGCCCCCCGCGACTCTCTCCCGGCTGGAGAGGTGACGCGCGGCTATGGCAGGAGCCTTTCCGCTGCGCCTTTCCGCTGCTCCCTGACCTGCTCTTTGGGGCTGGTGGTGGGCTTCCCCCCCCCGCCAGCCCCAAAGAAGAGGTCGAAAGGAACCTGAAGCCTGGAGAGCGAGAGGGGTCAGTGCACACCGACCCCTCTCGCTCTCCAGGCTTCCAAGGTAGCCGCCTGAACGCACCTTAAACGGCACCTTGTTTTAGAGCGGGAAAACAAGAGGGGGAAAGTTCTCCCCCTCTCTGTGCAGCGCCTCCTGCCGCTTCACTGAAGGGGCGCTGGGCAGAGAGGGGGAGAATTATTTTTTTCTTGTTCTCCCCCCTCTAATACAAAGTGCGTCCTATTGTCCGGTGCGTCCTATGGTGCGAAAAATACGGTACCTGTATGAACCTGCAATTCAATAGACAGAAGCATGAGGGCTAGAAGCTAAATGGTAATTGGTAACAACTGGATTAACAGATGCACCTTCTTTGCTCTCCAAGTCCTGCCTTTAAACTAGTGTGGGGAAAGTGAGGAGAAAAGACTAGATTTCAATGGAGGAGGTTTGCACAAATGGCAAAGAGAAAAAATGAGATATTTGGGGGTTGGGTAAAGAAATTTGTCTGGGGTGTTGGGGGGAGGAGAATCTGGGTAAGATTTTACTGTTTCAGAGAATCTGAAGGGCAAGTTACTTTGGAAGGTTTGATATTTGATGCTCAGATTCCACCCTCTGCTCACTTTTAGATTTTGGGCAATTGCCCCATCGAGTTAGCATTCCACTTCCACCAGGAGCCAATGTGGAGTTCTATTTAGAGTTTTCCTAAATAGAAATTCTATTTAGTTCTCCTGGCTGAGGATGCAGGCTTCCATGGACAGAGCTGGGGTGCAGCAGAAACCAAGGGAAAGTGAAACAGGAGTGGATTAACAAGAGTAGGGCGTTGTAGCTTTGGTCCCTCTGGTTTCAGGGGTTATCAGCTACCACTGTCAACAACTCAGCAGGGCTAGCAAATAGAATGGAACACGCTTCACAAAAACAAGAAAGCCAAACGACTATATATGGCCAATATCTACCAATGATATTCCTAGTGGCACCTGAAAGAAAGCTTCTAGAACAGCAAGACTAGTCATATCAGGCTACATTTTTTGTCATGACAACCAGAAGCCAAGACCTTATCTATCAATTGCCATAAGCAGTCTGAAGTTGGAGCTTGTGACAAAACAAGGCCTTTAGGATCTCCTACCTGGAGCTCCAAAGACCAAAGCTTGGGTACTAATGCCTATTTGAACAGATGGCGGTTAGGTACCCTGACGATTCTACAAAGTGGTAAATCACAGGGATGATGGGTTGAATGTAAGACAAAGACCTCAGAGACCAAGATTTAAATCTTCACTCAGCCATTAGACAGATATCTAGGAAGCAGTTGCCATATTAGCATGGGGTACATTAGTTCACATATTAGCAATGTTGCACTTACATTCTTCTTAATTTTGTTTTTAATGGTTTCTATAACTCCTGCTTCTTCACTCTCACACAGTTTTTCGGTAGCTTTTAAGTCCTCACATGCCAGCTGCATTTTTTCTTCTTCAAAAGTCATCATGGCATTCTGTTAAAACATAACCAAAACCAAAACAAAACACCCCTATTAAATCATAAGGTGACAACCTAATCTAAACCTGCTTACTGCTGCACAATCTAAGGATATTGTATAACGGTTTTATAAGCACTTGAAATAAGCTCACTATCTAAGACATATAAGCATCTCACCCAAGAGCACTGCATTCAAAATGTCACTGTGAAAATGAGAAGAGAAGTCAAAAATTTAACCATTTGCTACTGTGCACTGAATAAGTATTATAAAAGGGTACTGGGATGAAGGCTTCCCAATGGAAAAATGATATACAATTAACTGAAGACTTTCTTGGAATCATTACACACTTAATGTAATGCCAAGGTCACAATTAACTTTGCTAACATGATTGTAATTCAGGAACAGAGAGCATGTTGCCCTCCAGATGCTGTTTGATTCCATTTCCAGCTCCAGCCAGCATGGCCAGCGGTGAGATATGATTAAAACAGTGGTCTAATACAGTGTTTCCCAACCGGTGTTCCGTGGCACACTAGTGTGCCGCGAGATGTTGCCTGGTGTGCCGCGAGATGTTGCCTGGAGGGAGGTGTGCGAGTCCAAAAAAGGTTGGGAAACACTGATTTAAGTTTCTCTTTCAAAAAGGAAACGTGGGTTAAAGCGGCGCCGCCGCCCCCCACTCACTTTCCTGCTCTGGCTTCCCTAACAGTTTTCCGAGTTGCGTCACTGGATCCAGCCCCCTTTTCCACAGGTGACACGGGGCTGGAGGGAGGGAAAGAGGGCTTTACGTCGCGCACAAAGGCAGCCTCCTAGAAGCGCTCTGGGCTGGCGCCGTTTCGCCGAAGGCCCCCCACCCTCAGCTCCTTCAGAAAGGACTGGAGCGGAATAGCCCTTTCTCTTCTTCCCCAACCCTTGTCGTTGGAGGAGTCCCTCAGTCCCTCGCTTTGCTGCCTCCTCCCCCCCCCACCCCCAAAGCTTGGAGGTTCCCCGGCAAGGGGGAGGGGAAAAAATTGAAACTTACACTTTCGTGCGTCCCTCCTGGCGTGACGCTGCGCGCTGACATCACGGGGCTGTAATGGTGGTGTGCCTCGAGATTTTTTTCATCAAACAAGTGTGCCTTTGCCCAAAGAAGGTTGGGAAACACTGGTCTAATAACTCCTGGAGAGCCACAGGCTTCCCATCTTGGACGTAGTACTTATCAGATTGGCCATTCCAATGCATCATCAAGAACATGAATCTTTTCCCATATGGCATGTACTTACTCTAATAAGTCTAATGCTATATCAACTAGCATCAGGAGACCACCATATGAGACTCTGGGAGTGAGGACACAGAGTCGAAATATTAAGACACTAGAAGATTGTGCTCTACTCTCATTAGATGCAAACTAATGTTAGTGCTCACGTATTTCCAACAGAGCCTGAAAATTCTGTAGCATCCAAACTCCCTATATATAATATTCATATTTGGCTATTAGTTTTGATAACCTGTCAAAATTATCATGGAATTCTTTTTAAGAGCTTACATTTCAGCTATTCCTGATAGAGCATGTATATTCCCTACAAGTTTAGGGAAGCTTTTAATGTTTAATAGGTTATTGTATTTTAGTGTTTTGTTGGAAGCCGCCCAGAGTGGCTGGGAAACCCAGCCAGATGGGCGGGTATAAATAAATTATTATTATTATTATTATTATTATTATTATTATTATTATTATTACTACTACTACTACTACTACTACTACTACAAGTTAACTCATTCTTGCGCTTCCAGGCTTTTAACACAGACATAAAAAAGAAATAATCAAACCACTTTCCAACATAAATGAATATACATCACCAAGCTTAAATAGTTACTGCCTGTTCACATTATAAACCTATCAAACAGAACTTACTAAGCATCAAGACAGCTGTGCCTGTCCAGCCATTCTAAAAGAAATGTTAACTGAATGCCCACTGTCCATCCATGTTTTCTGTTTTTCTCCCAAAATTCCTATTAAGGAAATAGATGCTCCCATGAAAATTTCCAAGGGAAATAAAATCTTCTTTCATCAAATTAAAAACAACACGAGTTAGCAAACACTACACAGAAGCCATTGTCTCATTTGAATTTTCATAGTAATATGATTTTTCATCTTATTTTTGGCACAGCACTGATTTTTTTACACATTTCAAATTTGTCCTCATGTTAGGATAACAGGGTACAAAGTACACCTTTCTAAGGGCAATTTCACTTCCCAAACTGCCGCATTACTCTAGTGCAACTGAGGTTGTACAGTCTTTTGGACTCTTATTTCTGCTACCAGGAAACAGGACAAGCAGTAGCAGACACGCCAGGGCTGCCATTGTTATTATTAATATCACACTGATATCTCAGCATTCCACCCAAAGGAACCAGTTGATCTGGGTCTGGGAGTGCTTCAGCTCAAAGCTGAGCCCTTGCTTTTGGGTTAATATTTGGAAATTTCCATCTCATGGACCCATACTTCTCCCATCCCAAATCATCCACAAATCACTTTTGCATCTTGGTTGGGGAGAGCTTGAGACTGAAAGGGGAACGTCTCACTCCGCTTGCCTCTTGCTTTTACTACCCAACTTCTCAGACTTTGCTTCTTCCCTGACAATGAGGGATGGTACTGCCTGTACAGGTGCACTCAAAGGCTGTTAGAGGTGCTGTGGCTTGGAACCTTTCCCCTGCTCAGCTTCTTCCTGCAATGCAGGGAGGTACCATACCTGGGATCCAAACCAACTTCAAAGTGATCCCAGACAGGCTCTGTCATTTCTGAATCTGCCTTTATTCTGGAGGACTTGCACAGGACAAGCATTAGGGGGTGTGGGTATTTGAAGGAGTATTCCTTCACACTGATGTCAAAGCTTGCTCTCCCCAGGTGCCCACCACCAAGACACTGCTGTCTGGTTGGGGGGGGGGTGTGCTATAAGAGCTGCTGAAGGTAATATCCTCTGGGATCTCCTCCTTGTCTCCATGCCTAACAAGCTGATCTCCAGTACAGCTCCAGGCAGAGGCATCTCCAGTGCTGCTCTACAAAAAGAACAACAACAACAACAATAGCAGTAGTAGTAGCCAGAGTAGGCTTTCTTCCACCACTAGTGCTGCCAGCTTCAGAGGTGGGCTGGAGAGCTACTGCATATCATTGCTGTTCCTGCCTGCGGTAGTAAATGTGCATGTGAGTTTGTGGGGGGGGGAGGGGAGAATTCAATGGCCAAGTGTTACTCTGCCACTGCCATTGCCACCCGAACACCATGGACAAGCTCAGAATCCTTCCAAAGTGTCCCACTTCAGCTTGGGATTCATCCAAACCTGCTGCACTCCCAGAGTATTAACTCTGCCTTTATAGCTTGGCAGGTATCTGGGGTGGGGTGGCCAAATAAATAATGGCTAAGCAAATAAATAATGCTTAAGCAAGGCTGTTGAATTTATATACAATGCCAAACCATACTTTTAACAAACACAAAAACTGTAGCTTCACATCATGGTTGTCAGAAAACAACCCATGGTTTGTCTACTGGGGCGGGTTCAGAAGTCCAAACAATGTGCTTCAGTCTAATTGAGCCAAGGCTTAGTGTTGTGTGAACCAGTCCAAGAAAAATCAGAAATTAAAATAGTTATCTGCTTCTCCCAACATAACTGGGTGTTTCATATACAACTGAACTGAAATTACCATGATACTGTGTTTGCTGAAAAGAGAAGTAATGTTACATAAACACTTCATTATTGTTACTTCTGTAGTTTCTATTTGTACAGATTCTCCTATCTATCTATCTATCTATCTATCTATCTATCTATCTATCTATCTATCTCTCTCATCACTTTTATGCCTCAAAGTCAAAAGCAAATAGTAACCCCTTTACTTCTGGACAGGGTAATTTCATCTCAGCTCCCACATATAGCAAATTTATTTCTCAATGCTTTTTCTAATGGATGTTTTGAATGACACAGGCATGCAAAGTGCTGCAGCTATATTTAGAATAGTAACTAAGCAAAAGCTTTTCAGGGCACAATGATGCTGTGATGTGGTGTTACACTGGTTCAGCAAACCAGCTCAGATAAGCAAGGGGGGTTTTTTTGGGGGGGGGGTGTTTCTATTTATACATACCAGAAGGAAGCTATTCCTAAGAAAATATACTGCATTAAGCCTTTCCCTGACATGACAGCTGATGTTACTGGGACACTAGCAAACTCCTAGTTTTACAAAAATGTCAACACAGCTGCAAGTGGGATTTGCTCCATACTTCTTTGCTTCCCATGTAAATTCGACAATAGAAGAAAGTAGGACTAGTATATAGGCACATTCTTAGTCTAAAGGTGCCATAAAAGCTTCTGCTGTCTTCACTATTTACCTGAAACCACCAAGTTTTACAACATTTATCATGGCATGTGCTTTCATGGACAAGGGTGTACTTCACTTGATGCATCTTTATCAGCAGCATCTCAGAGGATGGTTAAGGGAAAAGGTTACCTATTCTAATTTGCTCTTGTATGTAGGTAACGAACAAAAAATTTACTATGCTACTGAAGGAACAGGTCTGTCTTAAAAGTAGAATTCATCATCAGATGCTACAGAGTTATCGTTTTAATGTATGTTTGAATTCTTAGAAGATGATCTGCAGTAAAAGTTCTAAGTTGTCAGCATAGCCAGCATGAACTGTGCATGTGCTGCCAGGTTACACAAAAATTTGGAAGTGTTTTTGCTAGCCACTAACAATGAACCTTCTTTTTCAAATTAAATAATTCAGTATCATACTACCAGGTGCAGAATTTACCAACATTAAAATACTTCTAGATCAGGAGTGGAGAACAGGATCTTATGGGTGGGCCTTATCTGCCCTACCCAATGCAGGCCAAATTTGGCAGGTCAGCAGGTCATCCACCTGTTACTTGATGTCAGGAGACACAATGGAGTATTCTTCTCTACCCGCCTGCTGCTGCTGCTGCTGCTGCTGCTGCTGCTGCCGCCACCTGCCCACTCACAGGTGAAGTGCACAAGCTGCTCTAAACAGCACTTTTGAGCCACTGATGAATGGAGATTAAATCCTGCTACCTTGACTGCATGATCCTGTTCCATGTCCTCCAGTGATGTCAGTTGATAGGAGGTGGGTGTGCTTTGAGAAAAATGGCCTTGCAAGCAAACTGGACCCCTGCATATATCCTGCGTCACATTAATTTATTTAGACAATATAATATAATACAAATGACCGCAAGAGTATTTCTGCTCACTTACCAAAAAACTGACAAAGCTAGCCCCAAAACTCATTAATGGACTATGGTTTCTGTAAAAGAAAAAGAAAAAAGGTAAAATTACTACTTGTGTCAACATTCCATATTACTACTTGGGTGGAAGCACAAAAATCTGATCAAACATCTTTGAAAAGAGCCAACATACACATCCAGCCGTTTTAAAGTTGTACTGGCGGGGTCTATTGTTCTTTAATTTTCAGGATCACAATAAAGACCTGTTCTATAAAATAATCATTCAAAATTCAAATCCATGTTCCACTTTTACACAATATACATGGATTTAATACATTTCCAGGATTTTCCAAATTCCTAGCATAAAATCAAACTCCAGATTGTATTTTTAACTAAACTTAGAATACACACTAAATATGAACTAATTGAAATTAATGACTACAGTGGTACCTCGGGTTACAGATGCTTCAGGTTACAGACTCGGCTAACCCAGAAATAGTACCTTGGGTTAAGAACTTTGCTTCAGGATGAGAACAGAAATCGCACAGTGGCAGCACGGCAGGCCCCTTTAGCTAAAGTGGTGCTTCAGGTTAAGAACAGTTTCAGGTTAAGAACGGACCTCTGGAATGAATTAAGTTCTTAACCCGAGGTACTACTGTATATGAATTTAGTGCAGCAAGGAAAAGTTCTAGTCTGCAAGCCAACTGACAAATAATAACAAGAGAAGGAATCAGGTTTGCAGGCAGATGTTTCTTTGACATTTCCACCTGAAATCACACTGCTATGAAGCATCAAGCTTTATTTTTGACAAAAAAGTGGCTTGCTTCATTAATGGTATGATTGGCTACAATGAAAATTCCAAAAATATCCAAAGTTCTCCTAAAGAACAAATTTCCAGAATAACCCCATATAGAGAGTATTACCATTTTTATCCTGAACACTAAAACACATGGATAATGAGGGAAGGACCCCTATTTTCCAAAAGCTGGTATTATAAGGCACAGGTGACAATAGAGAGTTCCATCAGGCTACATAATTTCTATGACACAGAGCTAACAACCCTTAAACTCCTTCTTTCTACGTATACCCAGAGGTACAGCTAAATAATTTGGGACCTTGGACTTAACTCTCTTGGAGTGCCTTTCAGTTGATCACAGTCACTCTAAAAAGTACTCATCACTTAAATTTATTTGCCTTAAATTGCCTTTTATTGTCATTGCACAACTACATCTCAAAACTAGATAGCCCTTTTAATCTTAGCTTGGTGATTTGAAGTTATCATGCTGACAGCTAATAAGACAAACTGATTTCAGTATAACCAAAATATGGAAGGAATGAACTGGGAGTGTTGCATACATTAAGTAAATTTAAACAGTAAATTACATACTTTCTACTCAAGCATGAACAAAATATTTAATTGCCCCAAAGTTAAGAAAAATTAACTGTTTCCCAGGAAACATAAATCTATTCCACAAGAGACCACATGAATTTTAATTAGCTGCCAGCAATAACAAGTCCCCCCCCCCCCGGAACTTAATTAGGACACAAAATAATCAGATGAACAAAAGAAATGCCTGAAAGGTCATCCTTCGTTATTTCATCTCTCTCTCTCCCCCCCCCCCTCTCACACACACCCTATGCAAATTCATATACCCAAATCCCAAATTAGGTATAGAATGTACCTAAATCTAAACTTTCAGATAATCTTGGGAGGAAGGGGAGGTTGCAAAAGGGAAAACAGACAGAAACTACTGTTTCGCAGCCATTTTCAACAGAACTGTCAACTTTGGCCTGATCATGGCACTCAGCAGCTAGATTTTACTCTATGCCAAATTTCAGATGGTTTGGACAAATGACCTGGAGCTTATTAGCATTCAGCACTTATAACTGATTAATGCCCTTTGATTCCTTCACTGAGCCTGTATAATTTAAACAGAATTCAGAGTGAAATGGAATTCAGCTAGCATGCTACTGCAGAAACTCGTTAACTGACCCTTACATGTATGTGCTACTTCATTTAAGATGTACTGTATATGACTGGCACATCATACAATGACCACTGTGCTTTCCCTTCAACTGTCTTCATTTCATCCAATTCCACAACTGGTTTCTGCTCTAAAACAGCTGTCTTTTTCTGTCTCGGTTCAATGTGTGGAGTTCAATGTTGCACTATGACAAACATTCCATCTGTGCAAGCATTTCAGCTCACCAGACAGCACAATCCTTCCTCTCTCCTCCCATGTGCTCTTCTGTAGGTTCTCCAACCCCACCCAGAGCCATGGGGAGGAGAGAGGAGAATAGCTCCACTCCCCAAGCGGAAGACTTTGCACTCAGGTTCTGCTGATGGAGCTGTTGTCCAGCGGATCTTTAAAAGAGAAAGAAAAAGCATGCCTCCCGTCAGTTATTTTTTCCACAGCTACGAGCAGGGTTTGGGGAAAAGCAGCTCATATTAATATCTTTATCATTTCCAGCCTTTTTGATGGTTTTCGTTCAACACTATTTTCTTGATAAGGCTGCATGCCTTTGAACTACAGATCTCCATAATGGGATTTACTGGCTAGAAAAGAGAGCAATTCCATATTGGTTAATCCTCTCCTGAAAGGTGGGGGCACATGAGGGATGAAAAGAAAACACTAATACAATATAAGAAACACTAGAATACAGTGGTACCCCGCAAGACGAACGCCTCGCAAGACGGAAAACCCGCTAGACGAAAGGGTTTTCCGTTTTGGAGGCGCTTCGCAAAACGAATTTCCCTATGGGCTTGCCTCGCAAGACGACAGCCCATAGGGAAATCTCTGGGACAGCGGGGAAGCGCAGCGTGTCTTCCCCACTGTCCTCGGACCTCCTCCTGCCGCGCGGCATCGGAACGAAGCTCCGATGCCGGGCGGGGGGGGGGAACGCCTCCTCCCGCCGCGCGGCATCAGAACGAAGCTCCGATGCCGGGGGGGAGGGGGAACGCCTCCTCCCGCTGCGCGGCATCGGAACGAAGCTCCGATGCCGGGCGGGGGGAACGCCTCCTCCCGCCGCGCGGCATCGGAACGAAGCTCCGATGCCGGGCGGGGGGGAACGCCTCCCCCCCCGCGCGGCATCGGAACGAAGCTCCGATGCCGGGCGGGGGGGGGAAACGCCTCCTCCCCCCCGCGCGGCATCGGAACGAAGCTCCGATGCCAGGCGGGGGGGGACGCCTCCTCCCGGCGCGCGGCATCGGAACGAAGCTCCGATGCCGGGCGGGGGGGAACGCCTCCTCCCCCGCGCGGCGTCGGAACGAAGCTCCGATGCCGGGCGGGGGGGAACGCCTCCTCCCGCCGCGCGGCGTCGGAACGAAGCTCCGATGCCGGGCGGGGCGGGGGGAACGCCTCCCCCCCCGCGCGGCATCGGAACGAAGCTCCGATGCCGGGCGGGGGGAGGGAACGCCTCCTCCCCCCCGCGCGGCGTCAGAACGAAGCTCCGATGCCGGGCGGGGGGGGAACGCCTCCTCCCGGCGCGCGGCATCGGAACGAAGCTCCGATGCCGGGCGGGGAGGGAACGCCTCCTCCCGGCGCGCGGCATCGGAACGAAGCTCCGATGCCGGGCGGGGGGGGGGAACGCCTCCTCCCGCCGCGCGGCATCGGAACGAAGCTCCGATGCCGGGCGGGGGGGACGCCTCCTCCCGCCGCGCGGCATCGGATGGCTTTCCTGAAGACTTGGGGTGGGAGGAGGGTTTTCCTTCCCACCGCCAACATTCAGAATGCTGTTCTGAATGTTGGCGGCGGGGAGGAAAAAGCCTCCTCCCACGCAAGCCCCGGGAACAGAGGGAAAGCGCTGCGCGCCTTCCCCTCTGTTCCCGTACCTGTCCTGAAGGCTTGCGGTGCGGAGAAAAGCCCTTCTCCGCACCGCCAGCCTGGCAAGCGGTTTCCCTAGGAACGCATTAATTGATTTTCAATGCATTCCTATGGGAAACCGTGCATCGCAAGACGAAAAAACCGCAAGACGAAGAGACTTGCGGAACGAATTAATTTCGTCTTGCGAGGCACCACTGTATTAAAGTAATGGTATTCTTACTACACATTTTTACAAACATTGGAAAGCTATTTGGAAGCAGGCAGCTTTCCATCATGCTTAAACAATCTCTGTAGAATTGGGCAAATAACAAAACAACTTACAAGTAGAACCTGCAACAATTTTTTGCAGTGCTCTTGCTCATTTTCCCACCCATTTTCCAGGGCACTCCATTTCACTTCCACTCCTTCCAACCCACCTATCTTTTTTGCCCCCTTAGCAGAAGTATTGAGTTTACAGAAGTACAAATATTCCCCAGAGGCAGGGTAGGGACCACTAATACCTCTCTCTTTTTTCTCTGTGGCCCCTTTTTGGCTAAAAACCTGTTGCCACTCCCTAGAAGAGTTTGCTTTTACAGTGAAGAATGCTATTCCAGGTTTGTTTGGGGTTCTTTTTATTTTATTTTATTTATGAAACATTTCCTACAAAGTACCTCAGAGATTTCACGTTGCAATAAAAACACACATAAAAGGGCGTATATAAATACAATTGCAATGTAATACATGTACTGACTAGAATAGGTCTCCACATAGAGGGCTTGCTGAAAGCGTTTCGTCTATAAAAAGAAACTCCTGCATCTTACGCTTACCGTATTTTTCGTCCCATAGGACGCTCTGTCCCATAGGACGCACCTAGTGTTTTTTTTGGGGGGGGGGAAATAAAGGAAAAAATTTTTCCTTTATTTCCCCCCCAAAAGCAGGTCGGGGAAACCGAAGCAGGTCGAGGAACAGTGGGATGGCGGCGCTGCGCCTCCTTGCTGTCCCCCGAGCTTGTGGGGCTGGCCGATGTCTGTCCAGCGCGTGGGGCGCTCTGCTTCAGGGCGCCCCTCGCACCGGGCGGCAGGCTGCTATCCACAGCGTGGGGAGCCCTGCGGGAACTCCCACAGGGCTCCCCACGCTGCGGATGTCTGTCCGGCATGCGGGGCGCTATGCTTCAGGGCGCCCCGCACGCCAGGCTGCTATCCACAGCGTGGAGAGCCCTGCGGGGAACTCCCGCAGGGCTCCAACACACTGCGGATGACTGCCCGGCGCCAGGGGCGCTCTGCTTCAGGGCGCCCTTCGCGCCGGGCGGCAGGCTGCTATCCGCACGCTGCGGATGTCTGTCTGGCGTGCGTGGCGCTCTGCTTCAGGGCGCCCCGCGCGCCGGGTGACAGGCTGCTATCCGCAGCCTAGACAGCCCTGCAGGACCTCCCGCAGGGCTGCCTAGACTGCGGATGTGTTCCCGAAGCGGCGGGCACTCTGCTTTCAGCGCGCCCGGCGCTCCAGGAAGCAGGCTGCTATCCGCAGCTTAGACAGCCCTGCAGGACCTCCCGCAGGCCTGCCTAGACTGCAAATGTGTTCCCGAAGCGGCGGGCGCTCTGCTTTCAGCGCGCCCGGCGCTCCGGGAAGCAGGCTGCTATCCACTGCCTAGACAGCCCTGCGGGACCCCCCGCAGGGCTGCCTAGGCTGCGGGTGTCTTCCTGAAGCCTGGAGAGCGAGAGGGGTCGGTGCGCACTGACCCCTCTCACTCTCCATGCTTCAGCTAAAGCCTGCATTCGTCCCATAGGACGCACCCAGATTTCCCCTTCATTTTTGGAGGGGGAAAAGTGCGTCCTATGGGGCGAAAAATGCGGTATTTTCCTTACATGATCGTAGCTTTGCATGGGTGGGGAGAAATAAATGAATATATGGAGAACGGAGGAAGCCCACTTGCCATTTATTTGGCAGAAAGCTGTGATCATGGGCATACTTGGCTTTGGGGAGGCGGTCTGAGGGCTCTGGACTACAGCTGCAGTTGGCAATAGTCTTTTATCAACAGATGTCAAAAGCTTTTTAAAAGACATCAAAGCCTTTTAAAAAAGGAGAGCTGCCATGAACCTCAGCCTGTTCCACAATTTACACGATAACCACAACTTATACTTATCTGAGGGAGTCTTCTCCTTCCATCCTCTTCCCCCATTTCCTCTACATAATGACCAGACTTGAGCACCAACTATTTTCAGAGCCCTTCAATGAACAGGAGCACCCCATTAATTCCAAAAGGGAAAGCACACTTATGCAAGCAATCTCATGTGTGCAAATAATGCTTTCTTTGTTGAAAGTAATGGTTCTAGCATAAAACAGCAGCAAATTTTCATGTAAGAACTGGACTCATTCAGTAACCAATACTGCTGCTACTACAATTCTTTAAACTGTACCAAATGTTTATTTTACACTCTGTTCATTTCATTTTTCATTACATTACATTCTGTTCTCAAAGTTACAGCTCACTAACACAGAACAAAAACCAGAACAACCCTTTCAATCTTTATAGAGGACAGAACTCAAATTAGGTATTTGTTGGATATAAGCAAGCAAGGAGATTGGTGTACTAGCTTCTTGGCAGAAACAATAAGCTCAGAGGGCTAGCAAAGAAGCTGTACACTGAAAAATCCAACAGGTATGAATTAATTAAAGGTACAATCCAACTGCAATTGAGCTCTGGGAAGAGAGTGAGCTCTAGCTGCAACACAGAAGAACAATGATCTATTAGTAACACAGGTGTTTTCGAGCACAATTTGAAGTGTTGATGCTGACCTTTAAAGCCATAAACAGCCTCGCCCCTGTATACCTGGAGGAGCATCTCCACCCCCATCATTCAGTTTAGACACTGAGGTCCAGTTCCGAGGGCCTTCTGGCAGTTCCCTCACTGCAAGAAGTGAGGTTAAAGGGAACCAGGCAGAGAGTCTTCTCGGTAGTGGCACCCGCCCTGTGGAATGCCCTCCCATCAGATGTCAAGGAAATAAACAACTATCTGACTTTTAGAAGACATCTGAAGGCAGCCCTGTATGGAGAGGTTTTTCATTTTTGACATTTTATTCTGTTTTTATATGTGTTGGAAGCTGCCCAGAGTGGCTGGGGCAACCCAGTGAGATGGGTAGGGTATAAATAACAAAATTATTTATTATTATTATTATTCAAGATTTTAACTTGTAAATCCCCCAAAGCTTTGGTTCTTAGTTCTAATACTACCATGGTGATGAGTTAGTAAATTCTTGTTCATTTTTATAACTGTCAGTTTCCATTTCATCTTCCTAGCTATTTTTACATTTGCTGACACTCTTAATTTGCCTTCTTACTCTCATATCTTCTCTTTTCATTATTACCCTGACCCCCAGCAACCATGTTAATGCTACTTTTCACTCTTACACCAATCAACATCACTAAATTTGAGTCCTCTTCTTCTTTTCTAAAGCCACCCATCTTCAGCTCCTTGACGGCATGCATCCCCTCAACCCCCATTTCAACCACACAAAATTATCCTCTGATCTGTACATTCTCCATCGGGATATGGAGCTGTTTACTCACTTTGTTGGCAATGACAGTGACAGTGAAAGAAACAGATACTGTACAGTTAAGGTGCAATACTGAGCAATGACAGGAATAAAAAGGGGGATGCAATTTTGGAGAGAATAATGGAGGTAAGAAAAGAATATTTGTCAGGAATTAAAAGGTGTGAAAGACAAAAAGCAGAGCCAGGTGTGTTTCTGTCACTGCTAGGAGACTCTGACGGACGGAGTGAGTGAGTGGCGAAGACACTAGATAGCTCAGGTGGGAAGAGCCAGACACTCAAAACTACTTTAATTGAATGTTTCAATTACTTCTACACTTGTTTTGATGCTAAACTACAATTTAACAAACCTTTTTACATTATTGCATTGCCCCAAACTGTCCACTATTTCAGTCAATTTAGAAGAGGCTTAAAGCTTTGATACACCTGACATGACACTGAGAAATTTCCTATGAACATGTACTTTAAGTGACTGTTCTACACAAGTGGGGTTAATGGACTAGTCCTAGTTCTGACAGGCAGCAACCTTGGTCCCAACTCTCAGAAGTCTCTCCCTGTTACATCACCAAAGGTCCTCACCCATATGTTCAAGCTTCCCGGAGTGGGAGGGAATTAACTTCAAGGTTACAAGCCTCTCAGGCCAGAAGTGGCTGGAAAAACTATAGGAGAAGCAGTAATTGACTAGCTCAGACAAAATCACATCTCACAACAAGGGGTGACATTTTTTTTCAAGTAGTCAATACTGTTATGAGTTGGGGGGTCACTCTGAATGATACACTGGGTCTCCTCCAAACCTGTAATTCTGTGCCTGTGAAGATAGAATGAGTAAGATGAAGCCTGCCAAACCAGTTCCTTAGTCAAGGTAATAGCTTTGGCTAACCAGTTAAGTAAGGTAAAGGTAAAGGACCCTGGGATGGTGAAGTCCAGTCCAATTCAACTATGGGGTGCAGCGCTCATCTACACTTTTCAGGCCAAGGGAGCTGGTGTTTGTCCACAGACAGCTTTCCGGGACAAGTGACCAGCATGACTAAACCACTTCTGGTGCACGGAACACTGTGATGAGTGCCAGAGCACACAAAGAAGGAAAGCCACTCTCCATTTATTTATTCCCCCCACTAACCTGCAACCACAGGCTTACCCAACTTTGGGAAAGCAGTATAAGGACTCTGGCAGAATCCCAGAGCCCTCACGGTGTCATCCCAAAGCTGGGTAAACAATTACTAGGCTTTGGGAAGGAAACGGGAGGACTCTAGGACCCTGTCAGAGGCTTTGCACCTTAAGCTGGGCAAGCTGCTCACTACTTTGCAGAGGGGGGCAGTTCTGTGGGTTCCTGGCTTTACGCCATTTTGCTTATATTCGTGATGGCCAGGAACCCAACCCACCACGTAACATGTGAGTTAGCTGTACTGCTATTTGCCATATGCAAAGAGGTCGCTCAGTTGCCATCCCACCTCACTTGGTTGGATGCCATGCCATCCTAGGATAGAGTACAATGAGTCAAGCGGTGTATAGGTATGTGAAAGTGCTGTGTGAGAGTTTTGAGTGATGCTGAAAGCTGGGGACAGAGAAACATGTCTTGCTCTGAGCTGTACTTGAGACTCCCCTGGAAAACTAATGGGGAAGCAGGATCTGTTGAGGGTGTTAATGTTGTGAACCCCTTCATCTAAACATTAGGAAGAACTTCCTGACAGTAAGAGCTGTTCGACAGTGGAATTTGCTGCCAAGGAGTGTGGTGGAGTCTCCTACTTTGGAGGTCTTTAAGCAGAGGCTTGACAACCATATGTCAGGAGTGCTCTGATGGTGTTTCCTGCTTGGCAGGGGGTTGGACTCGATGGCCCTTGTGGTCTATTCCAACTCTATGATTCTATTCTATGATTCATCTTACGTTCAGGTGCATATATGTGTAAATATAAAATGATATATCCTTAAGACATCACACTCACCACTGACCATTCCAACCCTGGGTAAGTGCACCCCTGGAAGCTCTTGCAGCTTACAGACTGGGGTAGGATGCAATATACAGCAAGAAAGAATTACAACGATTATTATACCATTTGACTTGCAGTATTCTATATTCTTCATAAATCATCTTTTTCCTTGGGTACAATTTTTTTTATTCAGAAGATAAGTCAGAAAGCTCCAGGCAAAAACCACAAATAAATAAATAAATAGGAGAGCTGGGATTCTAGGAAAACTTTTCTGTGAAATCTGCTTTGTGTCCTATCTTCCATGCAGCAACACAATTAGTAAATGCTGGAAGTGATTAATACTTTCCATAATTTCCGTTACAACTAGCTGAGAGTAGGCAGCAACTAACGGCAGCCACCCCCAAGTCATCTTTTGATTTCCCATTCCAATTACTAGATTGTGGTTTGCATTAACACCGATTGGATCATCTATTCAAATAAGATGCTATTTGCAACACCCTGAAGCAGTGGCTGAAACTCTTTAATTTCAGAGGAGAAAACTGAGACATCATTTCTTTCTGCCACCATTTCTTCCTGTTAGCTGGGCTCTTCTAGTTTCCACCTCTGAGGTCCACAGAATAGAGGAGAAGGTTGTTTGACCTATATTCATAGTGCTGGTAGAGTTATACCACATGTTTTTTCTCAACTAAGATCAACTGAAGGATTCCAATTTCCCATTGGTATATACAGTACTTTACTATCCACTTATCTAAATATCACAATAATTTTGGAACACATATGCCACTTCCCACATCTCAGCTGTTATTGCTTCCTAAAGTCTGTCCTAGAAGTTAAAGGATACACAGACATACACATACGTTCATGAGTCAAACTTTGATGTGACAAAGATATCTGATATGTTCCTGATTTGTGAGTAGACAGGTATACCAATTATCAGCAGCAGCACTCCTGTGACTGATTATTAGTAATGGTTTATGCAAATAATTTAGATGTTTTACTTGAAATTTACTTGAAATTGACAGGAAGCATAATTATGCTGTTATAGTTGTTCTAAAACCACATATACCAGTTTAAGATCAGATTAGTTTCCTCAAATGAACAAATTAATATGAAATAAAAGGTGAAACAGCTATTTAGACTTAACTCTGCAAAGCAACTTCCTCAGATAATAAGATAATGATTTCGCCCCCCCCCCCTTTGAAGTACAGGATTCTTGGAGTGTAAAAAAAAAAAAAAGAAGCACTGATTTTGATGCAGATTCGAAGTCTGTCAAACCTGCATCCCATCCAGCTGGCACTGCTGTGCACCAGGTGTTCAATACCCAGCTGTGTTTACACCTCTTCCACGGTAAAAGTCAGGACACAGTCAAATATCTGCCAGGATACAAAATGCACTGAAGTATACATTTGCCCCTCTAAAGAAAAAAATATTACTCTTTCATACTTCAACTTGCCTAGAGCTCAGTCTTTGCATAATGAAGATCACAGGAGAATAATTACACGAACGGGTCTCATTTTTTAAAATCTTAAGAAATCTATTTTGTGCAATAGAAACAGAAGAAATGGAATGCAATGTATGATTTTTCTAGAGGATTTTTTTGGCTTGCTAGAAAACATTTGCTGAGCAGCTCTACTCTTAGTAGAGCTTCTTCTAGTAGTTGGTATGCTTTATACACACGTATTCAGTACAATATGAGGCCAAAACAACATCCCCCAAGTAAATTGAGGCCAAAAGAAGTCATGGTTTGTTCCCCCATACACTCCCAGTCCCGTAGCATCCCTTGCACCCATTCTTCCCAGTCCCATTACAATTTTGTAAAGCTGGTATACTATTTATAACTTGGCACTGAAAGTTTGATGGGGGGCATGTAGGAGGGCATACTTATACCTATTTTGCCTGCAAGACCAACCACTGAGACTAAAACTTAAAACAACATAAACTATATTAATATAAAGAGATTCAGTCAGCAGCAGTCATGAGATCACCGATAAAATCAGATTCCATTCTTCTTCTTTGGCAATCACTCGTAGCAGAGTAAGATTGTCTTCCATAAACACGGTTTTAACAATGAATCCGTAAGTGACTGTGGAGGCCAATTCTGGATCCACGCGTCCTTTCACAGTGGGGACATTGGTTTCTGGGTGGGAGTTGATCACAGATGAGATCAGCAATAAAATCAGATTCCATTAAACTAGCTAGAAAGAGAACTTTCATTTCTGTCTAAAAGCTGCAATGATAAGCCCTCGACAAACTGAAGTAGTGAGTTCTAAACTGAATAAAACTAATAAAGACATTTCCTTTTTGAGATAATTGTTAAAATCTGAATGGGGTGGTTCTGAAGACAAAAAATGTTTTCTGCAAGAATGTTTGATCAATTTCCAAGTCCCTCTAGCGCAGCAGCTTTACTGAAGCTGAGCAGGTTGATAGTGCCTGAATGAGAGGTCACCTAGGAACCCAATATATATTGACTTGAGTTATATATTTCATCCCTCTTGGATTATGTATGTAACAAACAAAGTAAGTGATGCAGGAAGGCTGGCAAGTGTATTTTTGCTGGTTCATGCACTACAAAGAGGAACAGGAAGGACTAAGCATAAACTTAACAATTTTATGCTGAAATAAATCTCAAGGACTTCAGCAGAAAACACTTCCAAGTGAATGTTGTAGAATTAGGGCATAAGGATATAAGTTCTTCACATTTTACCAAACTCTAAATATACCAAAACTTACTTTGGCTAACAAAAGTATCTATGAAATTGTACACTGGGAAAACAAAAACATACTGAAGGGGGTGAAATGGGGAAGGGAAAAAAGTCAACTAAGCAGATAATCTGCTCTGCTGAACTGAAATAAAAGAGTGTAATAGAAGATGACAGTACTCTTCCCCCAAATGCTTGCAGGATGCAAGGAAATGCTCTCATTAAGAAGATACACAGCATTTGTGCTTAAGCTTCTCTCTCTTCAGCAGAATTTAGGTGGAATAAAAAGAGCTACACTGATGTGATCTTAGTCATGCTAAGAGAAAGACTTGCTGTGAAAGACTGGAGAGTGAACTGGGAGGGGAGGGGGGAAATTGGCTCATACAGGATGTAGAGATGGCACTGTAGCTTATGCGGGTGGCAAATGGCTGATCACAGGCCTGCTTACCTAGGTGCAACAGGAGCACTAAACAGGGCTTGCAGGGAAGCACAGGCACTATCAGTAAGCAGAAGCAACAAAGCTTCCTCAGAGCAAAATAGGGCAGACGTTAAGCATGACTGGAGATCCCAGAGACAATACTTTGAGACAGCCATCATATTAGGGAACTGGCAGGGGAATCAGCATCAGCTAAATCAATGTGAGATAAACGGTCACCAAAGCAAGATTAGCAAGCAACCTTATGAGAATTATTTCTTCATTTCAAGAAATTAGTCCCAACTCTAGAAGCACTGAGGTCATAACAGCCTCCCCCACTCCTGCTCCGGTGTCTCAAACACAGAGAAATGCATTTCTGTGATCAATGAATGGACTTGAAGTACTTGATGCAAAACTGTCTACAAAGCCAGAAGAGAGGGTGCCTGGGAATACAATTCCTTAAGAGGCAGAGAAGGCCAAATACAAGTGTAATAATAAATACTACTTCAAATTATGAGAAACCACATTGAAAACTGGTTTGACAGAGGACAGGAGACCCAAGCTGTTGCCAGTCAACTTTTGAGTGAGGTAGGGATGAAGAGAATGGAATTCAGGAAAGCGTCATATATGAACAAGGTAGGGTGGGAGAAAACAGGTATAAGGATAAAGTGTTAGAAGGTGGTTAATGATCACCAGCAGTGGCATCTCCTTGAATAGTAATACTGCTAGCTAGGTTGGCAGTTCAAAAGCACACCAGTGAAAGTAGATAACTAGGTACCACTGCAACAGGAAGGTAAACAGCATTTCTATGCGCTCTGGCTCCTGTCACGGCGTTCCGTTGCACCATAAGCCGTTTAGTCATGCTGGCCACATGACCCGGAAAGCTGTCTGTGGGCAAACACTGGCTCCCTCGGTCTGAAAAGTGAGATGAGTACCGCACCCCATAGGCGCCTTTGACTGAACTTAACCATCTAGGTTTACCTTTTACCTACCTAATACTGCTAGCTAAATGAATTGTAGAAGGTACCACTGAGTGCCTAGTTAATGTTTTCTAGACACTGGTGGTGCTCATTGGTGAATGGGACAGGGGGTAGAGAATTCAAACAAGGTCAAATGCAGCTGTTTTCCTGACCAGGATTAGCAGTACAGCAGTGTTTGAGCAAGTACAAAGTTCCTCATTTTCACCACTGAATCATCATTAGCACTCCCATATATACAAAAATACGTGTGTGCGTGCACACGTGGGGAGTAAATTTTTGTGTGGCAGTACTCACAGGTATGGAGGACAAGCATCTCTCTTTTTGCTGCCCCTGGCAGCCATCTTGTGCAGGCACTCACAGCTAGTATACTGATATAATATACCAGCTCCTCATTTTTTACACCACCACCACTATACACACACAGGCTTCCAGGACATGTTGCATGACTACCAGGCAGCTTGGAAGTAATAGGAGCAAACTCCTAGGGGCTGAAGGGTCTTCGCCACGCCAATAAAATATCTGAGGGGGCTGGGCCCCTCCAAAGTTGATGGGCATTTCCATTCAGATTGTGTGCATGCACCATGTCATGTGATTGATTTTGCAGGTCGGGGTTTACCTGCCCCCCTCCAAATGTTTTATTCAAGTTGGCACCCCTGCTGGAAGTTTCTACCAATTCCCATTTTATAAGTTAAATATTAGGGAGCAGCTATCCCTGAAGCCCAACAGATATTTCGCAGTGGGGAGACAAGTAAACTGGGATGAATGTAAGAAACGCAGACAAGGAAATAAAATGAATATGTAATTGTGATGTGAAGTCTAACCATAGCTGTCAAATTTTCCCTTTTTTAAAGGGAAATTCCCTTATTCCGAATAGGAGTCCTCGCAAGAAAAGGGAAAAGTTGACAGCTATGAGTCTAACAATTTGTGGGCAGGTCATGAGGTATCCAGAGTCACTGGAAAGTTCACGCAACAAGGCAAAGTAAGGGAGATTAACTGTAAGCAAACAAATAGGCACCAGTGGCTGTAGTGAGAGAAGAACTAATTGATTCCCAGCAGGAAAATATTTTGGAAAGATTGAAACAAAGGCCACCATGCAGAATTTCAATTTTATTGTGAAGGGGGTCATCATACTGATGTCAAAGTGGTACCCAGGAGTATTATTGCAATCTACTTCATTTAGCACTTATTCCAGAGGTCTATAAAATTGATTAAATTTTTTATTAAACTGTTGGGGAGGAATATAAAAACTAATGAGAGTGGAGGAAAAACTACTGAAATAAAACCAACAACTACTGAATGTGTGAGGTAACACAGCATAGTGAAAGTACCCAAGACAAGGGAGGGAGGAACCATAAAAAGACTCTTATTTGTTTGTGGGGAAGAGAAGTTATGTGGCTTATACTGAAATACCGATATCCACCTGGCTGTTACATACAGCTTCTACATTACAGTAGTACATTTCTCTAGAATTGTCATCTTTTCTTCACACCATTTTCATAGAAGATCCAGTTTGGTTGACAAATCAAATATAGAGTGATTTTAGCTTTCGCATGTTTCTCACACTCAAGTTGTATCACTTTTTAAATTACAATTTAAACCCAAATGCATTACCAGACAACACTAGTGTGGACAAGCAAAGTGCTACTAAGGTTTTTCAGAACACCTATACCTTTAATTAGAAGTATCCTGCTTGCAGGTTCTGTCCCTTCATTACTTCCTGCCAAGCATACACAGCTCTTGTTCCTAGAAATAATTGTCGAGTACTTTAATTAGTTCTTTTCTCTCACTGTTTTCTTTATTTCCCCCCTTTATTTTATGTAAAATTGAAAAGAGAACTATGAGAGGAAATCGCTGATTAAAGTCCCTATCGGAACTGATAATAAGGGACAACTAAGTGAAGCTGCTGAAGCAATAATTAAGAAGTTATTTATCAGTAATCCCACTGCTACACTCAATAGGAGCCAAAAAAAGGATCAAAGCATTCAAGTAGGAAGCTTTGGAAGAGACCTTTGCTTATGAATATATATTACAGAAAGACCGTAGTCAAGGGAATAACATTGCTGGGTAATATATGAAGTGCAGTCTTCATTTTAATTCTGCTTCCCACTGACTTCAGTGTGACTGAGGCGTTACTTTTCTGTAGAGCTCTGATGTGGAAGTAACATTAGTTGTAGTCAGTGCACAACTTTCCCCCCACATATATCATTACCAGGATAAGACCAGCCACCACAAAGCAGCACACTGGGCACATTTCACCAAAGAATTGCCACTGTGCAGTCTCTATAAACTCTAGTGGTTTTTATACAATCCCCCACATATACTGTATATGAATGAAGTTCTATCAGCAGCAGTGTTAGTTGAATGGTGTCCAATGCCTTCCTGGACAGAAGAAGCAACCCCCTTTCCACCACTGCTTAACCAGTTTAGAGATCAGTCCCAGGATCTGCTTTTAATGCCAATGCTCAGGTCTGAAGCCCGTGAAGTTATTAAGCATCTTCAAGTATGTGCAGAGTGGCTTTTTTCTTTCACCACTAACCACAGTTGATTGTCATATGTATCTGGGTATAAGCATTCAAAGAAAGATACAGGACACTGGGAAAAAAATCGAAAATACAGTGGCCTGAGAAAAGAAGAGATCAGATCATGATCTGGAAGTGGTTAGCTCTCAATGTATAAAACCATTCTGCCATTCAGCCAGATTAGCTGAAGCAAGTTTCAATAGACACCTGCTGAAAAAAAGGTGCATTAGGTGACACAGGGTGTGACTGCAGTGACAGGTATTGCTCCAAATAGGAATTAAGGCACAATTGGAAGGTGTGATCTTGTTCAGCAGGAGATGCAATAAAAGTGAAAGACGTCATTTATTTAATTTGGTATGTGGGCAACCCTTCTACATATGTGGGTGATACATACAGGAAGAGCAAATCCCTCTGAACATGCTCAAGGCTATTACCTCACACATCCCAGGGCCAAGTGCAGGCATTAAAAAACAAGCTCAAGGATGAGCACCAGCGAGGGCCGAGTTCTAGGTGCAGCAGCGAGGGCAGCAACGCCAAGCACAACAAAGGGAGAAGGACAAGTGGCGCACATTGCTAGGGTGGCAAGGGAGAGAGGAGCAGGTGGAGGGCTTCTGGCGGGCGAGCCTCCATGCACCCGAGGGCAACCCCAACGGTTATCATTCCAAAAAAGAAAAGCGGGCCGGGGGGCGGCGGCTTAAATTTAGGCTGGAGATCCGTCCCTCCTCACGTGCCCCCAGTTTAGACTGCAAGGTCCTTGGGGGGCCAGAGAGAGAGAGAGAGAGAGAGAGAGAGAGAGAGAGAGAGGATGGCGGGTACCTGTATTTCTTGAAGAGCTGGTCGGACTCCCGGAAGCCGTTGTTGAGCAGCATGTTGATGCCGGCCAGCGCCAGCTCGGAGTCCTCGAGGGGCAGCGGCGCCTCGCCGGTGCCGCCGTCCTGCTCGGAGCCGGCCATGGCAATGGGCAGGTGGGAGACCCGCCCAGCAGGCTCCGTCGTCCTCCTCCGCCTCCTCCTGTACGGGCGCCGGCAAGCGGAGAGGCTGGGCTAGCGCAGAGGGATATAAAGGCGCGCAAACAAAGCCGAGCCTCGTTCCCTTCGCCCTTCGCGGCCCCTCCTCCCTCAGCGGCAACCGCCCGCTCTCCCCTTCGCCGGCCCGACGCGAGTAGCGCAACCGGTTAGCTAAGGCGACTCCGCAGCCCTCGGAGCGAGGGCTTGCCGCTGGCGCGCCTGCGCGGGGCAGTGCGTGAGCCTGCGTGCCTCTGGCGCCGAAGCCGCTGCCCTCAGCCAGCCGCCGTTGGCACCTGCTCGGAGTGGCTGCTCGGGGTTCCGAAGGGGAGAGATCTGGGGCGGGACGTCACGGGGAGAGTTCCTGTTTGCTCTTCCAGGTGGCGTCAGCGGGTGAAGGTGGCTTCTTTAACAAACCGAAAAAAGAGGAAAAAGAAGGGGGGGAGGTTTTGGAGAGGGGGGGATGTAAGCTTTCTATTAAGTCCGCCACCTCTAAGCATCGAGAGGGCTGAAGGGTGCATCTGATGCAGTCCTTTGTTTCCAGCGGTGGCAGAACAGCTGCCTCTGTTAAAGTCTCCAGGCACCTGGTCTTCAAAGATAGGCTGCTGCTGAATGTGGAGGTTCCATCATCTAACCATCCTAGTTAACAGAGCTACATAGCCCAGTCCTCTTCGGTGCATGTTTGCTCAGAAGTAAGTTACACCGATTTCAACATACGTATATGTGCTTGTTTCCAAGCTTTTAAGTCCTGCCTCTCGGTCATAAGTGTGGTGAGCTAACAACATAAAAAACAGGGGTGGGGGGGGAATCGATGTTAAATTCGTCAGTGGGCCATTTCTCTCTGGTTGGTGTTCTTAAGACTGCAGCAGTAAAGGATTATTGTTATTTAATACAGTACTTACAAAGTGCCTAAAAATTTCCAAGCACTGTACTAAAATAGATGTATTAAAATATAAGATAGTTCCTGCCAGCAGTTGAAATGTGATACTCTGCACAATTGAACTATATTTTCAAACATTCTGTCAAATGTCCATTTAAAAAAACCTTTATGTGTGTTTTGATTTAGCTGTAATTTCTCCTTAGAGTGAACAAATCACGATAACGCTGCTATGACTGTGTGTGTGTTGTGCCTATATAGCAATTTATCTCGTGTGTCCATAATATATATGGTTTTCTGAAGCAAAAAACCCAGGAGACTTGAAATAAAAATGCCAGAGACGCCACGGTGTAATATGTTACAATTATATTTCTGTCTGCATTGCTGCAGTAGTGAATGTGAGAAGTTGAAGCTGTGTTTTCACTTTATATTCCCCTTGTCATAGAAGCCCTGCCTCCTAATACCAGGTGTCTGACAGCAGCAGGAAAAGTACCACTCTAAACATGTTCAAGGAGGTTGCCCTCCCTCTTGTTATTCTTTCAAGGACAAACCCTGGACTCCAAAGCAGATTGTGAGGCCAAGCCTTGGCCCAAATTCAGTGTAAACATGTGACTGCAGTTTAACACAGAAAATGAAACAGGAAAGGGCACATTTTCCTCCTAATAGCAATGGATTGAATCCAAACTGAAATCCTGTGCATTCTTACCTGGGAATAATTTTCATTGAACTTAAGGGGCTTGCGTCTGACTGACTAGACAAGTAAAGGCTATTGCTGATGAAGAAGCACACAATTTTAAAATCTTGAATGTTTATTGACACAGCTGTCATTTAAGCTGCAAGAAGCCACACAAAGATTATAATGCAGAAACTACTGGATTAAAAATAAAATGAAATACCAAGTATAAATTTCCAATTATGTAGGACTAAAGATTGTGGGCAGCAGGGGGAGGGGAGGCCACCTGCTCAATGTCAAAACTGACCATGACACTCAGGTTGGAGGTGAGCGGTGTCAGGCCCACAACTTGCAGGGGCCCCATTGCCAAACCCCAGAATCTCCTGTCCTTATTCCTTGCTGTTGCTGTTTGTTTATGCTCCGAGGAGGACCTTAAGGTCCATAAATAACAAAATTTTGGAGGTCCTGAGCCTCAAGGAAGTTAGATTGGTCTCAACTAGGGCAAGGGCCTTTTCGGCACTGGCCCTGACTAAGTGGAACTCTCTGACACGAGAGACCAGGGCCCTGCAGGATTTGACATCTTTCCGCAGGGCCTGCAAGATGGAGCTGTTCCGCCTGGCCTTCGGCTTGGACTCACTCTGACCCCTTATATGGGATTTGGTATATACCGGTAAATTTTCCCTTGGCCTTTTTGCTGGCTCATGTAGGACCAACATGGATAGCTGTCTCAGGTGAATATCTGATGTTTCCTCCCTTTATGGTCTTGATTTATGGGCTACTACTAAAATGAGGCTGCATTTTAAGCTGTATTTTAAGTTGTATTTTAATTAACTGCCCCCCCTTTATATTATGTTTTATTGTAATTTATATTTGGTGTTAGCCGCCTTGAGCCTGGCCCTGGCCGAGAAGGGCAGGGTATAAATAAAAAAGTATATTATTATTGTTGTTGTTGTTGTTGTTGTTTGTCCTCTTAAATGCAAGTAGTAACTAAGGGAAGAAGATGCGCCTAGAATCATAGAATTGTAGAGTTGGAAGGAACCACAAGAGTCATCTAGTCCAACTCCCACAATGCAGGAATCTTTTGCCCAGCATGGGGCTTGAATGCACAACCCTGAGATTAAAAGTCTTATGTTCTACTGACTGAGCTACAAAGGCTTAATATCCTAGTTCCCACTAATATCGTTCTTAACAGGGACAGTTCTGAGTTTAAGGAGCAGCTAGGAATTAAGTACACACAGGTATATGGCTAGAGCTTTCTGGATTTTCTGGTGCGTGTATACTGTGTGCTGTTGCTTGTCAATGCATCGGTGTATTCAACACACTTCACCTGGACTCCTCATCCTGCTGCAAGAGACATAGCATTAACATTTAAAAACTGATCCTAAGCACTGTACTGCCAAGTTGTTTTGCCTACTAGTGACTGCTTTACAGTCAAGCAAGAAAAGGATTTCAGACAGTAAGGATTGTGGTATTAAAATTCAGCAACAAAAATCTTGCAACTCTTGCTAAAAGATGGCTGAGCACCTTGCAAAGCCTTGCTTTCCGCAGAAGCCATTTAAAAGAACCCATTTATTTACCAGAGTGGATGCTGCTAAAAATATTCCAAACCTGCCTGAAATAGATTGTAGGGCTTCACTTATTACTGAAATTTAAAAGTCCTTGTATCAGAAATGTTACAGCTCTTCGGAATATGAGTCCTTACTTTAAGTGATTGTCATCTGACAGCACAGGCTCTGCTCTGCCTAATCAAAAATGGTCTCAATTTTTTTTTAATGCATGAGTTTACAATTCTTTTAGTTGGCCAGGATAGAAGTTAAATCTAAAGAAGAGGTAGTTCTTCTCTATGTAGGTTCATATTTAAACACTCAAGCAATCTTCCTATCATTCAGCCCAAATTGGAGACAGGCAACCGTGGTCCTTCTAAAATCTGCCACCTAAAGTGATATACTCCTTTGCCTAACAGTAGAGCTGGCAGTTTCTACTGAAAGCAAATAACAACTTCCCAGCTGTATCAAATTCAGAGTGATAACAAATCCTTGTATGTGATGTTCGGCCCATTCCTATGCATGTTTTCTCAGAATTAAGTACCACACGGATACCCCTTTCTCTCTGGTTTTCTAGTCCTTATCTCCAACAGTCCATTAGCATTCTGTGGTCACTGAGCACACCCAGTCATCACTGGGCTGTTCTGCAGGGTTCCCTTGTATCCTGTTCATAAGACATGTAGATTTGACGGATCAGGCCCCTGGTTGCACTGAAAGACTTGCACAGTATGTTCAGAGAACAGACCAAACACATTTGAGTTTCGTTGGGACAGGATCCTGCACACACACACCACCCTGCAAACATTTGGTATATATGCCATGTGAGCCATATTCACCCATGAAGCTCACAGGTTGACCTGGGGCTAGTCCTTGTCAGCCTAACCCAGTGTTTCCCAACCTTTTTTGGGCAAAGGCACACTTGTTTCATGAAAAAAATCTCGAGGCACACCACCATTACAGCCCCGTGACGTCAGCGCGCAGCGTCACGCCGGGAGGGACATGAATTGCTAGCAAATTACATAATCACCTCCTTGAGGGCTGGCTCATCTTCTCCGAAGGCAGAACCCCATTAATTAACAGGACAGACTCACACCATAGCCAAGACAAGGGGGGAAAACCTCAGTCATGCACAGTCATGCACATGTGGGGGCTAAATGAGGACGAAGACCGGGCAGAGAGCAGGGTTCAAATCACCCCACCTGGCCAGGACAATCCCTGGGTGCTCCCTTGGGCCACTCGCCTGACCCACCTCGCAGGGCTGTTGTTGCGAGGATAACACGGGGAGAACCACGCGCGCCCCCGGGAGCTCCTTGGAGGAGAAAGCGGGCGATGAATGCAATGCACAAAATATATGAGAGGCGACCAGGTTTTGCAGGTGAGGGGCCCCCGCCAGCCTCCGCTTCCAACACCCGGCACAACGACGCCGAAGTTTCCCCCCGGGCTCGGCTCGGGGAGCAGCGCTGCTCCCCCCGGCTCCCCTTCGCCCTCCCGGCTCTCTCTGCCGCCCACTGGGGACCCCCCTCACCTGCCAAGTCCGGAGCGCCGGTGGAAGTTGCATGCATGCATGCAGGGTGCCGCGTTGCCATTGCATTGCACTGCACTCCATGCAACGCCTGCACGCATGCATTGCCTTGCACGCCCTCCAAGGGGTCTCCCCGCGGTCCGATGCGTCCCCTCCGGCGCGGATGCAGCATTGCAAGAATAAACACCCCCCGACGCAGCCCTACCTGGGGGGCAGCCTCCGCCTCCGCCGCTCCGCCTCCGCGGGGATCCCCGGGCTCCATCCTGCCGCCCGATCTCCGTGGGGGCGCAGGCAGGCTGCGCGGGGTCTGCGCGGAAGAGCCCCTGCCCGCCCGGCCGCCGCCGCTGTGCTCATTCCATGGCCGGGAGAAGAGCGCTTCAAACAAAATGCCCGGCCCGCCAGGCCACGCTGGGAAACGTAGTTTGCGCACCCTGCGCGGGCGCGGAGCCCAAGGGCGAGGGGACTACGGATCCCGGCAGCCCCCGCGCCGGGGACGGAGGGGGAGAGGCCGGGTGCAGGGATGGAGGGACGGGTGGGCGAGCGAGTGAGTGAGTGGCAGCTGCCAAGCCTTGGCCGAGAGCCAGGAAGGGCCTCCCCGGAGGAGGAGGAGGAGGATGGAGGCGCAGAGCGGGAGGGAGGGAGGGAACCCCAGGGGTCATCTAGTGACGGCGCCCCAATCGAAAATTTGACTTTTTAAAAAATATATATATCTTTCGAATTTTTTAATTTTTCCCGCGGCACACCAGGCAACATCTCGCGGCACACTAGTGTGCCGCGGAACAGTGGTTGGGAAACACTGGCCTAACCTACCTCACAGGGCTGTTGTGAAGATAAATGTGGGGAGGGTTAGAATCATGAAAAGTACCTTGAGTTCCTTAGAGGAAATGTGGTATATAAACATAATGGAATAAACAAACAGATGAAATGTAATCTGTAAACAGACAGCCCCGATGTACTTCTTACATTTAGATTTGCCTTCATAACCACTACTCTTCATGTGGTTTGCAATTTAGCAGAGCAAAAATCATGGAGATAGCAAATAAGTACCTAAGTCCTGTGTGTTATCTGTGGAGTTCCCTGCAAAGTGTGAGAACCATGCTCTTTAGTTAACTCTGTTTGGCCCATTTACAATCAAGTTGTGCCAAATGCTTAGGAAGATTTGTGGTGTTGAAAACTGTATTTCCACTACATTAAAGCAAACATGACGTACTTCAAACAGCAGTGATCAGGCAATTTTACTGGTGCTGTTAGTGCTACAGCCTGTTAATAGTTTTATAGTCCTTTTCCTGCGTTAATAAAGTGCATTTAATCTCTTTACTATGGAACATCAAGAGATCAGCGATGCTGCAGGGTTGCTTGCAGGCAAAGTCTGTTGCATAAAGGCTGTAGGTTACACACAGGGCACTGATTTGCAGGACTTCAGTTTTTAAAAAGTTGATGTGAACAGAATAAATCTGGATTGGTATTGGTAGGGCTGTGCAGCTTTTTTTAAGAAGACCCCAGAAATGTTGAGCTTTTTAAGGGAAACCTAACCCCAAAATAGTGATTTGAGCTGTTTCCGGTGCTTTTTCTATTGCATTGCCATACATCTGGGTTTACCTACTAACACAGTTAGCCACTTAAAAAGCCCATTGTGGCTGAAAAGCAAAATATAAATATAATTTATTAATTAATGGGCAATATTTGCCTAGTCCTGTTAAATGTCTGTGGGGGGGGGGGCTATGATTGGCTGCACCTCTTGCAGATTAAACTGCATCCTTCAAAAAGAGGATGGGGACTTTATTTGGCAGGGGAAGGCTGCCTAACTTCTCATGATGGCAAAGGTGTTCAAGCTTAGCTCAGTGCTGATCCTCGGAGCTCGCAACTACACCTCGCAAACAGGGACAAGGATTGCAGGAGGAGACTGAAGAGAGTGAGCTTGTGTCTTCTGGAGCCTGAGCGTGTGGGTGGCTGATTGCTCTGTGGGAACACAGGATCTGAGCGGGAGGCGTTACAGCTAAGAGGAAGCCAACTGAGATGGGAGTTAGCAACCAGCAGCAGTCAAACTTAGCTCAGTGCAGATCCTGAGAGCTTGTGAATAGACCTCGCAAACAGGGGCATTTGTGAGGGCGTTTAGTGGGAGAGTTTAAGGGGGAGGACCAGAGTTCTGTCTCTTGGTGTGTATAGGACCAGAGACATGGAGGGCGAGGGAGCTGCTGCAGTGACCTGTAACACCTGTGCCATGTTTGGATGATAACTCAAATGTTCCTATATTTACTTACATGGGAACAAGTCCCACTGCACTCAATAGGACTTTGGGGGGACAAGGATTGCACCATCAGTGAACTGTGAGGCACCCATACAAATATTGACATTGTGCAAATGAAGGTCAACGTGAGCACAAACTTCCCCATCCTCTTCGATGTAAAGGAATGTATCATGTATACAGTGCACATTTGACTCATTTCCCAGTCTTGAGGGTTATGGTGCAGCCTTCCTCCCATGCACTTCCATGGGGCCCTGTGTCTAGGCAGATTATTTCAGTAATGAAATAATGAAATCAAGGCATAGAAGGGCCTTTCAGCCCCTAAATCAATCCATTCAAGATTAGTCCATGCTGGTAAAATTATTATCATATGATAGCCTTGCTTAGGCATCTGTGTGTGCGCGCACACACAAAGAACATTGTGTTCTCTCAGACCAGTTATGATGTCTATATACTGCACTGAGAATCAAAGGCAGTATGCTTCTGAACACCAGCTGCTGAGGAACAATAATGGGAGGCAGCTATTGGCCTCATGTCCACTGTGGGAAGAGGATGATGGACCAAATAGGCCTTTGGTCTGATCCATCATGACTCTTAATGTTAGTCGCCCCTAGAGACAGTCTTTAAAATAGATAGATGATAGATAGATAGATAGATAGATAGATAGATAGATAGATAGATACACAAATTGGGTGGCAGGGAATCAATTTTCAATAACATGTCAGCATTGGGTGTGTGTGAAATAAATCAAAATATTCATTACTGCTATTCTCAACACATACTATCAATATAAAATTTCTGCAAGTTAAGCCACTCATAGCTGCAGTACAGAAACTGATTGCTGAATAACCCTGAGAACATAACAAAATGTACTTGAGTAACCTCGTGAAGTGCAATACAGGGAAGTCTATTCCACCTTCAGTACCTGTTTTGGTTTGATGTACAAATACCTAACATCTTTACCCTCAAGGTCATTTCAGTAAAGGGTAGTTTAAGCAAGGGTTTTAGTCTATAATTAACTAGCTCTTATTTTGCTGTCCTTTCCAGAATAGCTAGTTTCTCGGGTGAACATAGTAATAATGCTAGAGCTGTTAACCTTTCCAGAGATTGCATTACATTTGATCCTTTATGGCAATAATCCTTCACTTGAACTCCACGGGAATTACTTCTGGGTAGGCATATACAGTGGTACCTCAGGTTACATACGCTTCAGGTTACAGATGCTTCAGGTTACACACTCTGCTAACCCAGAAATAGTGCTTCAGGTTAAGAACTTTGCTTCAGGATAAGAACAAAAATTGTGCTTCGGCGGCGCAGCGGCAACAGGAGGCCCCATTAGCTAAAGTGGTGCTTCAGGTTAAGAACAGTTTCAGGTTAAGAACAGACCTCCGGAACGAATTAAGTACTTAACCTGAGGTACCACTGTATAGGAATGGACTGTGCTCAACTAAGTTGCTGAGCTGGCCAGTTCCACTTCCTGATGTTGTCCCTCAGCTATCACCTTGTGTTCCTTGTGACTGACAATGCCTCTGACTCACTCACATTATGCACAAAGCGCTGTACTTAAGTCCAGGCACAACCAATCACAGTGAGTGAGTAACTCTAAATGACTAGTAACATACATTTTACTGTTCAGTTTGGAAACTTATTGCCCTCCAGATGTTGGACTATAGCTCCCATCATGCTTGACCATGGCCCAGTTGACTAGGGCTGATGGGAGTTGGAATCAAACATCACCATTGGAGGAGGAGGAATAGTTTTCTCATCTACCTTAGTGTTTCCATTCTCGAGGGGGCTTCAGCTAAGACTGAATAAAACAGTAAAATCAATAGGTAATTCAAAACAAAATGTATAACAATCAAACAGTAGAATATGGGTTTAAAATCCAAGTCAACGAAAAAGCCTTCACCTAGAACTAGAAAGTGATCAAGTAGGTACTGGGTGAGGTTCCCTGGGGGGAGCATTCCATAGGGTGGATGCCACAATCAAGAAATCTTTCTCCCCACAGTCATTGCCTGCACCTCCAGAGGCAGGAGAGCCAGAAAAAGGCCTCAAAGGATGACTGTAATGTAGTCACAGCTTATTGTGAAACCAGAAGGGCATTCAGATACCCACACCAAAGCCATAGGGTTAAACACTCAGTCAAACTATCCTGGCAGCTTTGAACTGAAAAACACACACACACACACACACACACACACACACACACACACACACAAACACCCCACCCAAAATTCTGATTACAAATCTATGTCATGTCCAGTTTGGCCCTAGTAATAAATGAGGGCTCACACAATATTGACTCTGGAAAGAGATTGTACATATTGTACTGGGGAGAGTGTTTGTTTCTAACATCTGATATAGCATCCCTGAGAAATACAGTTTTGTAATCTGAAAGGTTTTGCCACGTGTGCTTGGGAAAATAAATGACTGTAATATGTGTTTTAGGAGTGGGACTGATAAAAGTCTTTGTTTCCCTTTGTATGCCTGAACACGAAGGACTCTTCCTCAATTAAGTGTATTAAATGTGTGCATTCAAGCACAATAATTTTCATGTACGTTCAAGTGACAGCATTATCCATGGGCAACAGCTGGGTTAGGGCTCTTAATGCTTAGATAAGCTTTAGTCAAAGGCCTTCATGCCTTCCCTTCCTTCTCAAGACACTGGAGGTCACAATGCTGGCTTCTTTGTTTTTCTAAGGAAAAGCCAATTCACGAAGCTGAAACTGGAAGAGAACTGACTGTTTGTATTTATGTGTGCTTGATCCTTTCCCCTCTTGATATCTGTCGGCTTAAAATAATCCCCAAGTCACTTTCCTATCCACAGGGGGAAGGATATAGAGACACCTTATATTTTCCTTTTCAGGAAAAAAAAGCAGCTGAAGGAAAATAGTAAAGCAGCCTCATCCTGATAGCTGTCCAATTCCAACATCTTGTTTCATTCTGCATTTATTTCAAAGGGGAGGCTGCATTTATTTTGCAGCCTCCCCTTTGAAAAGGATGGCAGGCAGATCTGTGACAGGGGATATGTCTGTCATCCTTTTTCAAGTGTTAAATTAAAGATGGGGAACCTGTGGCCCTCCTGTTGTTGGATTCCTGCTCCCATCAGTCCCAGCCAAGATTTATCTCAGTCCATTTGATACCTGTATGTGGAGTGGTACCATCTTGTCCTTTGCCTCAGCCAGCAAAATATCTTGGGGCTGTCCTAGGCAGGAGTATGTGAGCTGGAATTAGGGGGAATATAGAGCAGCTATTCAGGGACATGGGTGGTGCTGTGGTCTATACCACAGAGCCTAGGGCTTGCCGATTGGAAGGTCGGCGGTTCGAATCCCTGCGATGGGGTGAGCTCCCGTTGCTCGGTCCCAGCTCCTGCCAACCTAGCAGTTCGCAAGCATGTCAAAGTGCAAGTAGATAAATAGGTACCGCTCTGGCGGGAAGGTAAACGGCGTTTCCGTGCGCTTCTCTGGTTTCGCCAGAAGCGGCTTAGTCATGCTGGCCACATGACCAGGAAAAACTGTCTGTGGACAAATGCCAGCTCCCTCGGCCTATAGAGCAAGATGAGCAGCGCAACCCCAGAGTCGTTCACGACTGGACTTAACTGTCAGGGGTCCTTTACCTTTACAGTGGTACCTCAGGTTACAGACACTTCAGGTTACAGATTCCACTAACAGAGAAATAGTACCTCGGGTTAAGAACTTTGCTTCAGGATGAGAACAGAAATCGTTCTCCGGTGGCACAGCAGCAGCGGGAGGCCCCATTAGCTAAAGTGGTACTTCAGGTTAAGAACAGGACCTCCAGAACGAATTAAGTTCTAAACCTGAGGTACCACTGTACCTTTTTAAAGAGTAGCTATTCAGGCTAATGATGTAGCACTACTGTATATTTGAAGAAGAGGCAGAAGACAAAAAGTTTCTTTAAAAAAAGCATATGCCACCTCAGGTTCCATGACAGAAGAAAGCCAAGACATAAATATAGTAAATAACTTTCTCCTGTGCTACAGTTTTAAAAATATTGACACACCAAGGTGCCTAGTCATACATTAAACCTCTAAATAAGGGTTTTCCTCTTTAATTGTTTCTTGTAGAGAAAGGGATTAGCAAGGGGCTTAAGGCAAGTTTCCAGTTCACTGCTGCACCCCTTTAAAAATATATATAAGTTGGCACAGCCTGTAAAACAAATTGCTAAAGAATCTAGCAGAGGTTCCTTTCAGGAGGTAATACTAACCTACTAAAACAGGGGTGTACAAGTGATGAGCATACCTTGTCCAACCTCCAGCCTGCATGGTTTTTCCCCCATCTGCACCAGGCTTTTGTCATGTTGATGAATTATTGTATTATGAGTGCAGAGAGGCAGTATGTCAACATGCTATGCTAGGGCAAATGAATAATGAGATCTTAAGCAAAAGGTGAATAAGTAGGGAGTGGTGCTTGTAAATGGAAACAGGATATGCTTCCTTTAATACTGCTGCATTGCAACATAGCAAAAAGAGTGTTGACACTATGCTCCAACAAAGCCACTATTACATTTCTGACTGGTGCCACTTAACTCTCATGAAAAGCTGTATTTCCTGGATTAGTACAGCAGCTCTGATGATGGTATTCATGGTAGGTGTATTAGAGGCTTGTCATCTTGTGTAACCGCTTGCTTAGATCCATAGGCTGCCTCATGCCAGGGGCTCAGGGAGGATACTCAGAGAGTCATCCATCTGGAAGGGCCAGAAGACCATCAGTTCAATGCAACTGTACAACAGGGCAAAACCAATTATAGTGGTCACATCCTCTTTCAGCTTACCAAAGGTTAGGTCTTACCACAGCAGCATCCAATGGTTTGTTGAAATATGCTGTTGAATTACCATGCTTTGGCTTATCTATACACATGTGAAACTGGCACTGCTTTCTTGCGGGCTATAGAGGGGATCTGTACTTCAGCTGACTTTGCAAACGAAAGCAGGGAAATGGACTAGAGGAGGCATGGAAAAATAATAGGATAGATAATTACTAGTCACAGCTGCAAATAGGCACTTGTTTAATGGTGCACTATGCACACATAAATGTGACTGTCCCTTTTTTTAAGGAACTGGATGCTTCCCTATATATTATGCAAAGTGAAACAAGCAAAAGGAGAAGGCAAGGGGAGAAATCAAGTTGTATGGGTGGCATTGCTGTGACTCCTTTTGCTCTCAACAAACATGACTTGTGAACCATATGGTTGAACTTCAGTGCTATTGAGCAAACGAGGAAATGGTTTGTGGAAGTAAAGTATGAATGCTAACACTAATCCAAGCCACAGAGCTGATAACGAGCAGCAAGTTTTTCTATGGGAGTTTTTTTTGGAGCTAACAGGACCAGGATGAGGAAATTAAGAAGTGGGCAAAAGGAGGAAACCTCCCAAATGTTACTGGCCAGGTAACAGGGTGGTTAATTACTTTTATGGTTTTATTAATTTATAGACAGGGTTGTACCTCTTTCAACTTACTATCAAAACAATACATATCCTATTGGGTGCCACAGTGATAGGAGGTGCTAATATTCTAGTGATGAAGGGATTCTTAGCAAAGTCCAAGTATCTATGAGCAATGAGTGGTATCAACTAAGTCGGCGTACGTCCACTGAAACAAATGGAATTATGTTATTCATAATTATTTAAGTCCACTCCTTTCAATGGGTCTACCGTGAGAATGACTGGAAATACACTGATTCCTTCATCCCTACATTATACAGGTGTAAGCTGGCTGCCAGCATGGCAGGACCATAGGATTACTAAACTGGTTTCTGAAATGTATGTGTTTCTCATAAGAAACATCATCTTCTTTAAAATATGAAATTGATGGTAGAATTGAGTGTATCATTGCAGCCCACATTGCTCAGGTATTTCTTAATTGTTATTTTTTTAAGTGGGCTGGTATAAAGGTAAAAAAGGTGGAAGGAAACCCTGAAAAAAATGGCAGTCTAAGATGTAGATAAATCATGAACCAGTTGAATTTTCTAGACGTGTGAAAGAATACCTCTGGTTGCAGATCTTGCAGTCTCCAGACTGAAACACTCACGGAAGATCAAACTACCTTCATTTTCTCCACACACACAAAAGGGCACAGCATCTTTCTCACTTCTGTTATTATGGGAGGAAATTATACCACATAGAGATATTTTATGCATATTAAGTAAAAGATAGTGGGCTGAAACTTACTGTTCTTATTCAGCCAAATTATTTTGATTAAAGTTGTTCAAAATAGTGCCATGTGTAAATACAATAAACATACAGATATTTTTTTTAAAGCAAATTGCATTTATTTGGCCATAGAACTCTTAAAACTGTAACTTCTTGGATTCCATTCTTTTAAAGTGCTTCATATTCAGGTTTATGTTATTTTTTGTCAAATGCAGACTTATAAGAAAGAGCTGGTTCAGCAACCCAACATAATTGTCTATTTTTTATAAAATTCTGCCAACAAGGTCAGATTCTGGTTGTAATCCAAACATTTTTCATTTCTAATTTGGGTAGTGCTTGTCATGTCAGGTGCCTCAGGACTGGCCGCTTATGTCAATACAAGTGTTCTAGTTATGCACAACTGTGGCTGAGAGCAGAGTCTCACCTGATAGTATTATGTACAACAGCATTTTGTATTTCACGTGGCTTTATCATATAGAATGAATTGTACACAGCAAAAGCCAAACAAAATATCAAAGCATCTAACAATGGTGGCCCAGACCACAATTCTGAAAAATATATACATCCTTAAACCATGTTAGAAATAAGTGGCAAGAATCACACACAGTTTAGAAGAGATGAAAACATATTGTGGCATTCATACAGTACATTAAGGAGATTTCATCCTGAGGAGATACATGGGGAATTTAATTGACAGGGCACCCTTGCAAGCTGACAATACCATGAACATCTGAAATTTTGCTCACTAAAACAGGTTTGTCATTAATTGAAACACCCTTCAGACAGCCAAGGAACACGTCCTGAACAGGAAGCCACGGTGTTGCCAAATTTACTGTAAAGAGAAAGGATAAAGATAAGTTGAATACAGCACATTGCGGTTTGGTACAGAATTGTAGAAACTGCAGTATTTTTTATCAGTAGAAGTGGAATGAAATCAGTATATGCCTATTCCTATTCAAAATAAACTTCCTTCTTTAGTGTAATATATAACAGCTATTAAAAATTACTTGGAATTCATCTATGTTTTGCAACAAATGTTAACATTTTACAAAGGCTCTCTTTCCAGTCCCACTGATTGGACAGCTCTAGAAAGATTAATACAGAACTCTCTAGTCAAGTATCTTCTCTTGCTCCCTCCCCTTCTACCTAAACTCGCTGGCTGTGGTCCTGTTCCTATCTGTTTTCTTCCTGACTGGCCTCTTGGGCTGACAATGCTATCTTCCCCTGCAAGCATCAAGCTCCCATGGAACTGGCTGGAACTTCGAAGTTCTTTGTTGGGATGACTTGTGTGTCTCCTCCAAAATCTTGGAAATACATCATTTGCCCCTGGAGGGAAGCCACAACTGACACCAATGATGATCAGCTTCACTTCTGATGTAAATAGCAGCTTTCTTAAGGTAAGGCCACTTGTCATTGGGGATAGCTGGGGTAGGGGGAAGGATCAAACCTTTTCTTCCCCCTTCTGTGGTCCCGCTGCTTTTGTCCCCATGGCTACTATTTACACTTTTTTAAAAAATTGCATTTTATTTCATTAATGTGCATGTTAACTGCATTAATGTAATTAACTTCTCATCTAGTTTAGCCTTCAAAGAGAAAGGCGTATTCATAAGGAGTGAGAAAGAGATTCTACTTTCTTTTGACCGAATGAGGTTTTTCCGGATAGAAGGTTGTCACATTCATTACATACATTTCTTTAAAAAATAATAAAAAAGTTAGCAGTACTGAAAGATTAACCAGAAAGAGTCTCCCTACCTGGAACTCTCCCAAAATAAAGTGGTTGAGCATGGCTGGTGGAGAGCATAGCTGATGGTCCAGTGGTGGAGTTACTCTTTGCATCTACTTCGAGGTAAACAATGTTCTGTTTCCAAGTTACTATAAACAATCACATAAATCAGTTAGTCCTGACTTTCATTAAGACATTCCCCAGTTTCAGTCACAGTAATACTTCACTTATATCCTATCTCCTTGGATCGATCTATCTATCTATCTATCTATCTATCTATCTATCTATCTATCTATCTATGAATGAAAATCTTTCCTCACCTGCAATTCCAGGACACCTATTCTAGACAAATACAATATGACTGGAGGTAAAGTAAAGGTAAAGGGACCCCTGACCATTAGGTCCAGTCAAGGCCGACTCTGGGGTTGCGGCGCTCATCTCGCTTTATTGGCCGAGGGAGCCGGCGTACAGCTTCCGGGTCATGTGGCCAGCATGACTAAGCCATTTCTGGCGAACCAGAGCAGCACACGGAAATGCTGTTTACCTTCCCACCGGAGCGGTACCTATTTATCTACTTGCCCTTTGACGTGCTTTCGAACTGCTAGGTTGGCAGGAGCTGGGACCGAGCAACGGGAGCTCACCCCGTCCTGGGGATTCAAACCGCCGACCTTCTGATCGGCAAGTCCTAGGCTTTGTCCTAGATACACTGTGTATCTGAAGAAGTGTGCATGCACACGAAAGCTCATACCAAGAACTAACTTAGTTGGTCTTTAAGGTGCTACTGGAAGAAATTTTTTTTATTTTGACTATGGCAGACCAACACGGCTACCCATCTGTAAGTGTAATATGTAGTTTGGAATGCAGGAATGTTATTTGCAGTACTGTATAGTTTATTTCATTGTTATTCCAGTGAGAAAAGCACGTGGGAAAGCTGCTACAGAGAAAAAGAGCAAATATGACTTCTCCAATCCACCGTCTAATGTTACTTAATAGATCTGTTAGCCGAAGCAATAAATCACCTTGCTTTAGAAGAATCCTGCTGTAGTCCCACTGAAATCTATGGGGCTACTCTTAGGTTATTCTGAACTAATTTACAGATTGTGTTCATAACACGTGTACAGTCAGAATTCATATCAAGCTAAACTGATAATGCACACAAATACATCTTAAACAGATACAAATTAAGTTATGCATTTAAAGAACATTAGTTAAAAATGCATTAGAAATCCAGTTAGTCATCTTTAAAAAGCATGAAGTGCTACTTTTTTTTAGAGCAATGTCTGACTCTCATTTTCTTGCCTCTAAAGAACTGGTGAATGAGATTGCATAGTACCTGCTACGGAGTGCCATTTTCCATCACACAGAGGCTGCCGAGGCGTGACTGACGTTGAGAACTCTCCAGCGCCATTATTACCAGAGGCAGTGAGCTGTGAAAACAGACATCTTTTAAATTAGCAGCAACAAAAGGAATAAAATAAAAGCATGGACACAAGAAAATGTGACAATGAAATGTTTGCTGAGCTTGATTAATTTAGCCAATGCTTTTAGGGACAGTTGTCTCACTTGTAAACCCTAGATTGCTATGCTGTTGATCTTTGGGTATACTTCCAATCCACAGAAATGCCAAGAAAGTGTGTTTTATATTCGGTGCATTACTTTGGTGAAAAGGAAGTAGCCATGTTAAGAGTTTTCTAGGTGGTTATTGCTAAGTTGAAGCTGATTTAATAATTTATACTGACATCACAAGACGTTGGCTTACACTGCCCTTGACAATGCCAGTGTCTGCGGTGAAGCTTAGATTTTGCCCATTGCCAGCTATGTCCCATACTGCTGCCCTGTACCACATAAATATATAGGAACCATGAAAACTGAGCCAGGTTCTATTTGCACACCTCCATCTCTTCATCTGCATAGTCCATCACCAGTTCCATTTGTCATGCTTGAATGTGACAAAAGTCTGGGAGCTGGCTTTTGTAAATACTGATACTAGATCTTAGTAGTTCAAAGTAGATGCTCCCTTCCCCTCACCCATTCTGTCTTCACCAAATCTGGGGGGCGGGGGAGAGATGGAATCACACCTACCATGCCTTCTTCCATGTACACAGTTAAATAGTTCCTTTGTTTGCTGCCAGTATGAATTAAAATGCCATTCAAGCTTCTTGAACGAATGTTAAATACAATCCTATAGTCCAAGCTCAATGAAAAAGCATTTTCTGGGAAGCAAAAAGAATTGGGAAAACATGTTAAAGGGGATACCAGCTCTATACTGTACATTGTTACTTGCTACTGAGATGTGTATGTGTTCCAAGAGTCTTTTCTTTTAAGATGGGTATTATATAGTCCCCCATTCTGTAAGATGTCCCTGGTCCCAAAAGGGTTCTGACTGAATGCACAACTTCTGAATCCCTGTTCTGATTGAATGCACAGCTTGTGTTCAGAACCAACAACTCCTACACCATACTTACCGATGACAATATGCCCCCCTTCGTTGAAGAAAGAGATCCCATTCTCCAAAACATTATCCAAGCAAGGCAGAACGCCGCTGTTCTGGTGGTATGTACGCATGTGCTTTCCTTCTGCGTTAAAGTTTCTCAGGCAACCTGCAAAACTCTTTCTTGGTATACTCTGTAAATATAAATTCAACATAGATTATGATAATATTTACTTGAACAATGCATCACTCCATGCTGGCTGGCCTAGGAGCAGATGCCTAAATAGATCATGCAGTTTTTAGGCTATCTTGAAATGTCAAAAAGCTCTAGAGCTATATGTATTTTAACTTTACAAAGGAATCAGGGTCAGGCTAGAACATTGGTGAGGAACTTGTGCATCCATATTTCTCAGTGGGAGTCAAGTTGGAAGGTGACATGCCAGTGACCATCTTGGCTGTGAGACCTAGAAGACCAGCTCCCTACCTTGCAGGCCTTTTCTACCTAGCCTGGGAGGGGGGAGCCCTGACTGACTCCAGCTACAAAAGCTGAGGCTGCTGAAGAGGCCAGAGACCATCTTGGCTTTCTCTTAGTGCAGACCCAGGTCACTGCACCTGAGCTTCCACAGCCACTACCTGCCATGAACCACCATTGGCAGAATTGGCAGCAACAGAGATGTTCTATGCTTCTGGTAATATTTTATTCACTTGTTAATTATGCTGTTTTAAAAGTGCATTTTGTATTTGATTTCCTTTAGTAAAGTTTTATTTTTAAATATTTAAGATAATATTTTAGTTTCCTGTTAATTATGTTGCTTTGAATGTATACTTTTTATTTGAAGTTCTAATGTGTTGTAAACTACTTTGAGATATTTTCCCCCTCTTAAAAATATAAAGTGGTAATAGTAATAATGCAGTTGTCACAGACTGGAAGTACTCCGGTAAGAACTATGTTGTTGTTTAGTCGTTTAGTCATGTCTGACTCTTCGTGACCCCATGGACCAGAGCACGCCAGGCACTCCTTTCTTCAACTGCCTCCCACAGTTTGGTCAAACTCATGTTAGTGTGAGAACTAGACTGCCACTATTTTCAGGTGGTGCCTAGATAGCTCAGTTGGCTAGAGCATGGTGCTGATGACACCAAGGTTTCAGGTTCAATCCCCATATGGGACAGATGCATTACAGAAGGTTGGACTAGATGATCCCCAGGGTCCTTTCCAACGCTATAATTCTATGATACTAGTGGCATTGAAACACACACCAGCAAATTCAGGTTGTGCCATTATAGCTGATTGGGATGTATTGTGCAACAAGCCCACTTCCCCAAAAGATTGGATTTTTTATGATAAGGAAAGTGTGGGGAAAATGCACTGGAAAACATGGGATACTAGCATTGGCTAAACTTACCTCCTTGCTAACAAACTAGAATGAATGCTCATTAAGTATTGTTATCTAATCTGCCTACAAACAACTCAAGATGAATGCTGAATAAGCAGGTCATCTGGAACCACCCCTGATTTTATGCAGCTGGAAAAAGAAAATGTTAACTGCCTTGAGCCAACCACATCTAAGTCCACATCAACTGAAACATCAGCTTTTTACCTGAATTTTCAGTGAAGGAACCCCTCCTAGGTAGATCGGTGACTCAGTCATGGCAGAGAAGGAAGGTTCTGTGTTTACTTCCCGAGCTTTCAAACCATCAACAACAAGTCGTACTCTCTTTCCAGCTCTGCTGAACACCACCTTTTCAGAAAACAAGCACAGTCTTAAACAAATACACCCAAGTTTAAAAAATAAAGCAGTGCTAAATGTCCTCTTGGAGTAACACATAACTGCTTTTTTCATGCTAAGTGATAACAGGACTGTGCCTTTTTAAAAACTATTTTGAAGTTTAGCATTCTATGGGGGACACATAACTGACCTTCACCTGGCATTGTCCACACATCCTGAAATATATATTCACAATGAGGGCTGGAGGCTTCAGCTGGTGACAGTAATGCCTGAGTGGATGTTAAATAAACTGTAATTTGCTGCCATGTAGTCATCTGGCAGTTCCTTAATGTGGAGAGTATGAGAGATTCTCTGTGTTTTAAATTTCACCAGAAATTGATCTGAACTAACCAGCCACAGAAGGAGAGGGGAATGAGAGGCAAATCATGGATTGGGTTCCAGTCAGATACCCTCAGCAGATGGCATGAAAATAAAGTGGTTTGGACCAGTGGTTCCCAATTAGCGAAATACTGTGGCCCCCCTGTTTTTCAAAAGCCAAGACATGGACCCCCTACTTTTGAAAAATTTGATACCTCTGTAGTAGCTTTTGTGGGTCTACGGCAGCGGGTCCATGGCACAATTCTCACGTAGGTTACGCAAACTCCCTGGGGTCCATGGACCACCAATTGGGAGCCACTGGTTTGGTCAATAATTGTATCACTAGACTTTGCTGCTTCTCCTTCCCACCATGGCAGTGATAGCTTTTGTCCACAAGCTGCCTCCTTCAGAGTTAGAGATCTGTCACAATGGCTACCCTATGCACTAAATGACTGAATCCTTTAGCCAAGGCAGATTTCATACTCACAGTATGCCACTGTCCATCATTGTATTTAGCTTTGCTTTTGATTTTTATCTTCCTTCCATCAGCAGCAAGTAAAAGCACAAAACGCCCTTTTGAAAGGAAAAGAGCTGTGTAGCTGTTCCCCAGCTTGTCTCCCATGAAGAAGATCAATCCTCTAGATGATGATGTACGAATGTCCACAGCAAAATGGGACCTTGAATTACATTTTTTTAAGTTCAGAGAAGATTAACCAATACAGAAGCAGAAAATGCAATGGTTATATTATTATATTTCTCATTAAATTAATATTCAGTTGCTTCCAAGTTCCTCTCTCTTCTGTGCTCTCAATTACTCTTTGATGAAGGATATAATTTACCACAAAGACATCAATAAGCTCCAAGTATAACCAGATATTTGAACCTGGATTGCTGTATCCAAGCCCAGAACTGATTATCACATATATAGTCAAACAAATGCCGCATTGCCTTATTTACATGATTATTACAATATGGAATAAAATATGTTCCTAGGAACCCAGTCTGAAAGTACCTGTATGATGTTTGGGGACATGATCCCCTCCCTCCGGCAACCTGGTGCCTAGCCACCAGCCTGCCTTCCAATTGTTTCTCTGGCCCTTGTTTGTCTGTTCCAGTGTCTGAATTCCAGCCTGTTTGTCTGCTGCCTTTGACCCAGCCATCGTCTACTTTGCCAGACAACAGCTAGGTCTCAGCCTGAAAATATTCCATGGAATTCTAGATGCTTTGAAAATGTTGAGAACAACAACCACAACAAATCCCATTACCTGTCTCTTGATGATGCTTGAGATGTTGTAAACAACAAATAAGTGTCAGGAGTATTGCCAAAATGATATGCTCCAGTGACAAAATTTAACTGAGCATGTAAAGGACAGCCCTTCTTGTTTTGCTGCATACTTCCATCTGTCAAATAGGCAATGGTTTTTTTCCTCTGGAAAAGAAAATGTAAATATTTAGTACTGGCACCTCTTAAGAATAATCTAATACAAGGTTGGGGGGTAATAATTTTGCAGAGTTGTGCATTTCCTTGAGATCATTGAGTGTATTCACTCATTTGTCGTGTCTGAAAATTGACATCTTGTTTTTCTCTCTGGTATCTGTCGTAGATCTGAGGATATTTTTAGAACTATGTTTCAAAAATCATTGAGTCACAACTTGAGGTTTTCAAGGTTTTCAAAAGTAAATGCTATTCCTCTCCGCTCTCAGTGTGGTGTTCTTGATTAAATTATCCATCCTCTTCTGATTGGCAATCTATGTATGTTTACTCAAAAGTGACTCCCTTTATAGTAGGGATGGTGAACCACAATTCCTGTCATCCTTTACCATTTGTCATGCTAGAAGGAGCTGATGGGAACTGGAATCTATAGAAAATGGAATCCATGATGAGCTCAAAAGACGAGAGTAGCAGTTGCCAATCACCATACTCCTGATGAAGGAAGCAACACTAGCACAAAATGAGCCCATGCAACCCACCTCTGGATCTGAACTACAGCCAAGTACCGTATTTTTCGCTCCATAAGACACACTTTTTTCCTCCTTAAAAGTAAGGGGAAATGCCTGTGCGTCTTATGGAGTGAATGTGTGGTCGATCGCTGGCTCCCTTTCTGGCCCTGCCCCCTTGCCCAGGCCTCCTTGTTGAATGTCCTGCAGACGGAGGCTGTTTCCCCAGCGACATGTGACTGGCTGATTAGATTATCTGTCTGGAAACTGTAGAAACTGCTCCCTTTCCTTTCCTAAAGAAGCTGCTGAACTGTGAGGTGAACCCCATAAAAACGGGGTTTTTTCGCTTTGCAAAGTCAGCTCAACAACTGTGAGCTGATCCCCCCAAAATCGGGGCTTTCCCCCTTTCCTCCTCTAAAAACTAGGTGCGTCTTATGAAGTGAAAAATACGGTACAGTGGTACCTCAGGTTACATACGCTTCAGGTTACAGACTTCGCTAACCCAGAAATAGTGCTTCAGGTTAAGAACTGTTCTGTTAAGAACAGAAATCGTGCTCTGGCGACGCAGCGGCAGTAGGAGGCCCCATTAGCTAAAGTGGTGCTTCAGGTTAAGAACAGTTTAAGGTTAAGAACAGACCTCCAGAACAAATTAAGTACTTAACCCGAGGTACCACTGTACTTCTTCTGGCTATTGATCAACCACACTTGTCCCCTTATCATCCCATGAAGCAGCATCCAGCAAGGAAGCAGAGGAGGAAGACTACATTTGCTGCACTCACACCTCACTGGTAAATGCAGCGATGCCCCCACCCCCAGTTTTATAGGGGTTGTTCTGGTTTTATGCAATTTTGCTCATAAGTACAATAGCCAGGAATGTAACCCTCACGTAAGATGTGAGATAACTATGTTCTTTCCATGGTAATTACCAACTGTTATTCTTTCAAAGCGTGTACTGTATATACTAATTCAAGCACATTAGCAAAAAATTTACAAATGGCTTATTTGTTGACAACGTTCACTGAATGTATCCAAATAGGTTTCCCTTCCATGCTGAGCAGCATGGTTATTTACAACAGATCTTTCTACAGTACTTCCTTTACCCAACTCATTTCCCAGAGTTTGTTCTCAGTCAGAGCTCTCTTTCATTATGCTTCTGCTATCACCACTTGCCCTACTCAGGCTTTCATTATAAGGCTTACTAGCACAAGCAAGGAGAGGAGAGGGGCACAAGCTCACCTCCCATCCCCATTGCCCTCTGTGTGTTTAAGGGTAACTGTTTGCAACAAGGACGCCTCCTGTACTCATGGAGGCTCCCAAGCATTTTGGAATCCTGATTTCTATGTCTAGAGAACTAGACATAGTTCTATAATTAAATAACATAACAATCAGAAGTTACCGTATTTTTTGCTCCATGGAACGCATTTTTTCCCTCCTAAAAAGCAAGGGAAAATGTGTGTGCGTCATGTGTGCTGCCCTTCTCCCTCCTCGGGGAAAAGCCCCCGAGAGCCACACACACACTCCACGTGGCTTGTGAAAGGGAGCGCTGAGCAGAGCCTGGGATGCAGACAGGTTCTGCTCAGCGCTCCCGTTAAATAATATTTTTTTTCTTGAATTCCCTCTCTAGAAACTAGGTGCGCCTTATCATCAGGTGTGCCTTATGGAGCGAAAAATACGGTATGTTTTCTTGTTGCATAAACTTGCATTTTCTTTTCTTTTCCTTTTCTTTACAGAACTCTGAACTCCCAACCTTTAAAAGCCTTGGATGGTCCACATCATTCAGGTCTTTCAGCAGCATCAGCTTGGGTTGTTTCTTTATCATACAGGATCCTAAGGACACATCAATCTTCTTAGTGTTATCAGTTAGGTTTTGTACTTGAGGAAGCCGATCTGATCTGGAATAGATGTAAGAGAAAGCACATATTTCACATAGCGGAGCCAGCTGATAGGCTTGTAAAATACATAGGAGAAATTCTTTTTTCTAGGAAGACAGTACAAATAAATCAATGTAGCCTAGTTTTCCCTCTAAATGCTTTGCCTTTCTACTGTGTTTTGTATACGAGGTGACACATTTGGAGGTGGCATTTTTATTGGCACTACTTTATTAGTGAAAAATTAATGCATCTTTGGGAAAGGTGTTCTGAATGCAGCTGTGCTGAGAATAAGCACACACAATACAGGCAATAACATCTATAAATTTGAAAATCTTAGTTGAATTGATGAATGTTCTGCCTTGCCCAGTCAATAATACTTCTCTTTTAAGTGGCTCCTTACTTATTCTGTTAAGGGGCGATGTGCAAAAATATTACTTTCTCTCACAGGGGCCTCCCACCTGGAATCTGATTTAGCAAAAAGTTCTATAATATTTATGTTAGAAAATAGCTGATACACTGGATAGGTTACATGAGCTAAAGTCTACAGGGGGTAAAAGATTGCAGCCTGAGTTGAGAGAAATGAGCAGGTGGTCTCAGTATGGGTGGTACCAGAGGAAGAGGGGCAAGCGCCCCTCTAAATGAGGAACTTGCCCTTCTCTTCATTGCTGGACCCCTGTCCTTAACACATACTGTTATTTTTCTTTCAGAGAGCAACTTGCCTACCTAGAAATATACTTTGCCCCTCCTGTTTGCAGCCCCTGAAATATTTTTCTGGTGCTGCCTCTGGGACCCAGCAACACCAAAACAGTTATGAAAGTGTAAAAGTATCACAACTGTACCTCCGCACATTTTGGGTGGGTTCTGATAAACTGATGCAGTGCAAGCTGCACTGGGAAGCTGCAGTGTGCCTAATCTGCACCAATTTCCTGATAGTCCACGAGTTAAGCTGTATGGCAAATGCCAGCAGTACAGTCAACACAGAGGAACGGTGATCCAAACCCTGCACAATACAGCATTGTCTTTTTCAGGTACTACTTGCTAACGTTCTGGTTTCACTTTCAGGCATACAGATGCTACTTTTTCAGTATGTGCCCAAAGGCATCGTGCAGCATATTACGATTCTGTTGTGCTCATTGTAAACACTGGTTTTGTGAGGAGCAGAAAGTACCATATTAATGGATTGGAACAGTCTGTGCTCTTGTGCAATATGTTTACCTTTGTATAAAGACATTGGAAATGCATCCTTCAAAATCATTCCCACCCAACTCTATTGGCCGACTCATTGTTTTCCTTCCAAGGGTTCCAACGATTGTTGACTCAGGCACATCATCAACTAGCATCTTAAGCCTGGAATGAGAAAAACAAAACCTAGCGTGAAATTTTGAGAGCAAAACTGTTAAGTCATCCCAACATTAATTTCATCAGCCACTTAACATTCGTACAGTACGTTTTAACCGTGGTTCACAAAGCTGTTTACAGCATAAAGCACTACTAGTACATTTTTTAAAAAGAAAAGAAAACCAACCAATCAGATCAGTGTATATCTTAGTTAACTCATTTTCAAAAGCCTAGAACATTTTTTTTTTGCCGGCCTCAAAAAATAGGCAAGTGAGAGCCCCCAGAAGGAGGACATTCTATAATACTGAGGCAGCTACCCAAAAGGTCCAGCTTCTAATGGACACTAATCTAGAATTCACAAAAGATGATACCCTGAGCGGGTAAATTATGACTTCAAGCACAGTCTTGTTCTCCTGTTACAACTTAGATGGAAAAGGGTTGCATATAAGCACCACTGTCTATTTATTTTTTAATCGTGTATTTATTAAATTTGGACTGGCTGCAGTAGAGCTCCCCTTTTCTGCATGGGACCGTGATTAAGCAGAGTAGAATAAGATTCCGCACAACTTATGCAGAAGTATGTGGCCACGTTGGTGCCTCTTTTGCTCTTTGTTTTCACACTGCAGCACAAAACCTACACCACTCATTAACAGTCTAACATTTTCTGTGGCTAGCCAAAGGGCCCATGCAGTCTATGTATACCCATGTGACTAAATGAGAGCATCCAATACAGATTCTAAAACTCCATATAGGCATTATTTTAGAAATCAAACCATTACATTTGACACATTATTGTTGATGAATTGGATTGTTGCCGCAGTGCTCTCCACACAGAATTCAAGCAGCTAGTTGGTTGTCATGGGATAGGGTTATTTCCTGCCAGGTTACCTTCCAGAAGCTGGTATACATGGAGTAAGAAGCCAATATTTGTGATGGCCAAACCATGACTGAACGTTCAACTAACCAGGTTAACCATGGTGATGATCGTCACATGAGATGCACATCAGCGGAATCTAATCATAGAAGCTTCTGCTCCACCAAGCCAACACAAATTAACAGTGGGCACAGGTTTCACAATTGCAGCAACATTACAGAATTTCCCCATTAGGTGGATTTATGTAAAATTAAAAATGCCATGATTCCTAGGTTGCTAGCAAATATCAAAACAGATGTGAAAAGAAGATATCTGAGCAAGTCCATACAAAGAAGATGTGGAGGCAAAAGGTTAGCAGCATCTGTGTATTTAGCATAACCTGGGAAAGCTAAGAGATCAATTTATACATGCTAGTTGTGATCTAGCAGTTTCAATCTGCTTGCAGAGCTCTGTGTGCACAATATTTGCTTCATTCTGTTCTCTGAGAGGGAAGCACATAGTGCACACAATGGGAAATGCCAGTGAAGTCTCACGGAAGAGTATGAAAAGCCTTTCTACTCTTATGTGCAGAGCTGCAGAGCTCTTGATCATGCCCTATGGAAGAGGAGTGGGTTGTGAAACTGGCGTACCAAGCACAGGGATAAGCGCATACAGAACACACAAAAATAAACTGGGTCTACGTTTTGTCACAGAAAATGCTCTAATATTCAATAATGGAACTGTGATGACTTTGAAAATACAAAAAAAGTCTCCTGTTTATTCAGAGGTTCCACATCAACTGCTGGCATTAATCCTAATGCAGTTTTAACTTTCTAGATATTATATAATCAAATGTCAAGTCAAGCAATACAGCCCCATATTTTTTCTCTAACATAGTATTCACTCTGTCCCATAAAGTGTTGGACTTACGTGTCACCCTCTTTCATCACTGTTACATAATGCATTGAGCCATCTTCATATCTCTTGCTAGACTGACCTTCTTCATCAGCTAACTTTACGATGACAAAGCCATTTCTCAGGAGCACAGTAAGCACATCAGGCTAAAAACAAACAAACCAAAATTTAATTTTTGAGGTTTTAGCTTTGGCAAAAAGGGGGCTATGATTATCGTTGAACAGGAGAACAAAAGAAGATATATCTCTCATACCCGTAAATTGTAATATAGCAATGTTCCATCAAGGGCCAATGTGTGAAAGCCAAATCCAATTTGGAAGTCGTTAGGAAATGGAAAACCATCATCACTCAAATCAAGTACTCCATTCTTAGAAAAAGTCGCAGCTCTCACAAGCTAAAAATACAAATGGATAATGAATAGGTTTCCTTTTTCAGAAGAGTCATTCCCACTTTCCTTGCTTCTGTCTAATATATCAAGTGCAATTAATGGATCTCACATTATGGGCTCCATGGGAATGTGGGGCTCACATATCTTATTCTGGAAAGGTGTGAAAGTCCTCACTTTGCAAAGTTTTTTTTTTGGGGGGGGGGGTCTTAAATTCATTATATGAATGAAATGCTATCATGATCAAACAATGTTGAGCTCTATAGATTAGTATCCAGTACCTAAGGAAGTTGTAATCGGCAAATTACCTTCCAGTCTTCGGGACAATTTTTGCTGACACCAAGCATCTCAGAGATGGTAGGAGAAGACTCAAAAGAAGTTTTTACATTCTTCATGCACCCACGAAATGGAGGTGTCGATATATTAAAGCTGTTTCCATAAAGAAAGAAAAAATACCACATAGCCTTTAAATTTGCCATTATTGATTCCAAATGTCTCATTTCATGTACAAACTGTTTTCCACTTCTTATCTCCAGAGTAATTCAGTAAGTGCTGTTAAGAGATTGTGAATTGCCCTAGATCACTAATTAAATATCTTGGTTAGAAAAGGGTATCCCACTCTCAAATCTGCCACTCTATTCACTGGCCCCCACTATACACATGAGAGAAGTATTACAATGGCAGAATGACAAGTGCAAACCGGCATTAAACTTACGTGAAGCATATATTTGTATCTACGTAGTAAGCTTTTGTGTTTGTGAACTGGAACTGGAGGTACAAACTTAAGGCCTTACAGTTCAACCCAGACCTGGAAAAGGACCATCTAGGTCTTTCAGTGAAACGCTCTGCTTTGTGTTAATCATGCCTGCACAAATGAAACCTACCAAGCTGAATACAGCCCAGCCGCCAAGTATTTGTAGCGTTCAAGGTGATTTGACAATACTCACACTAGGCATCAAACACAGGAGAAACGTCAGACCACAACACATTCAGCTCGGTGGACCCCAAGTTGTGCAGGCCTGACTTCCATCCATAAAACAACACAACAATCTTAGGGAGTAATCTGTAGTGTAACTCACCGTTCTCTTATAGAGGCTGGGATTCCACCGAGGTAATATGAATTGAACGGAAACATACTTATGTTAACTTGTTCTCTAGGCCTGCCGAAAGCAACTATTTGTGGGCCAATGAGTAAAAGAACCTGAAATGAATAAAACAATCAGATTTTAAACCAGCCTACAAAGAAACAAGGGAATTTATATATAAATTTCATATTATCACAACTTGTTTTTAAAACAAATAATGCTTCAGAAGTTAATCTAACTGTTGTTCCATTGGGTAGTTAAATAACTAGTAAAAGTGAGAAGACTAAGTTCTAAGAAGAAGAAGAAGATGATGAAGAAGAATTTATTATTTATATCCCGCCCATCTGGCTGGGTTTCCCCAGCCACTCTGGGCAGCTTCCAACAAAACACTAAAATACAATAACCTGTTAAACATTAAAAGCTTCCCTAAACAGGGCTTTTTTCCCTTTGAAGGAAAAAAGGACATAACATCTAGAAGATGCTAAGCAGAAATGTTAACTTTTATAAATGGTGTGAATTTGCTTCATTTATAGCATCATTCATAAGTGATTACATAGTCGGATATTCATTTATTTTACATTTTTTTAAAAAAACCTTACTATTTGATCCATTCCGTTGTTTATGACCACTTGGCTCTTTGCTTCTTTTGGAGGCTGTGAATCAACTTTATACCTGAGTACCAGCTGGCCTTTTTCAATCCTCAAACAAATGAACTTGTCCTGCAATTAAAAAATAATATGTCATGTAATATATTATAAAGAGTCATTTATTTGAATTAGGCATAATTAGCAGTACTCTGTGCAGTAATCCTGAAAATTTCAGCCTCAACATTTTAAAGAAAATGTGCATTACCAGTTCTAGTGGCTGAATGTACAGATGAATTTGAATCTGAGCCACATTTCAGAAATCCATAACTCGCCTTTATGCGGAACACAACAGCCTTACAACGTCAGCCTTACAATTGGCTGCATACAAGTTTCTGGATTGGCCAGAGCTGGTATGATTGCCATGGCAGGTTCCACAGCCTTATTATACATTTCTAGGTTAGGAGTTCAATATGTTGTACCACGAAAAAGCTCAAGAAAACACAGGCATTCCTTTGAGGACTTTGTTCTGCTTACTGCAGTTCTGTCCTACTATTACGTAAGTGGCCTACGTTAGAGAAAGCAGAAGGGCAACTCTGAAAGAAAATTTTATCGCTATGCCCTGAGGAATAATTCATCCTTTCAGTTGATTCACATCTACATTTTTTTTACTCAAGCAGTATTTCCTTTGATCTGACATGTGCAAAACTTTTGCCTCAACTCTATTTATTTATAAAACACATATAGCATTTTTCTATATGAAGACAACACAAAGCAGTGAACACAGTAAATCACAGGCTGAATATTTAGGTTGGGGGTTGTTACAGTAATTTCTCCTAATCTTTCATTCAAAACATTTCACCTGCTAACCTCACTTCTTCAAGTCTTTTGACTGTGGGCAAAGGAATTGGGCATAACCATTCTTTCCACTTCTGCCATATGTTTCTATGGTGCCTGCTGGCATCAGAATTCCTTGCTGGAATAATACAAAGCTTTAAATGGATCTAAAATAGTCTTCTTTCAATTGATTAAGCTTCTGCCCTGGCCTGAAGAATTAGTTAACTAAGATTTCTCAATAATCATTGAAGTTACTCATCAATTTTTGCCACCAAGCAGTATGAAACACAGTGGTACCTCGCAAGACGAATGCCTCGCAAGACAAAAAACTCGCTAGACGAAAGGTTTTTCCGTTTTCGAGTTGCCTCGCAAGACAAATTTCCCTATGGGCTTGCTTCGCAAGACGAAAACGTCTCGCGACTTTGTTTCCTTTTTCTTAAAACCAGTGGCGTAGCGTGGGTTGTCAGCATCCGGGGCAATGCAAGTAATTTGCGCCCCCTAACCCGTGGATTTGCGCCCCCTAACCCGTGGATTTGCGCCCCCTAACCCTAACCCCCAGATGTTGCGCCCAGTGCGGCCGGCCCCCCCTGCACTCCCCACGCTACGCCACTGCTTAAAACCGTTAAAACAAAGGGTGCTTAGCTTGAACAGCTGCAGTTGCGACTTGACTTCGAGGAGCAACTGTTAGCACGTGGTTTTGTAGCCTTTTCTCAGACTTTGCTCACTTTTGAAGCTTTTCCAAAACTTTTCCAGAACTTCTCTTGCATCCATTTGGTAAATTAAACTTTTAAAACTTTTTTTTGGGGGGGGTTGGATTTTGGGTTGGGGTGTTTGGGATTCAAGGACTTGGTGTTGTGGGGGGGGGTTGCGATGATCTGGGAGCTTGTGGGGCTTTTTGGGAATTTTTATGATTTTCTGTGACCATTGGGCCACTCTGCTGTTTTTTTAAAAAAATTCTGGATTTGAATTTCTGTGTGGTGGGTGGCTGGGGGAACAGTTGAGGAGGGGGTTCTTCAGCAAGAAGCAAAGAATGGAAGAGGAGCCTTCTTTGAGTGGTCCCCCAGAGTCTTAGAAAATGTACTGTACACTTTGTTGATTTTTAAATGTTTTTCTGTCATGTTTATAAAGTTAATTTATTTTCCCTTCAATTTTTGAACTGCTCTTTACAGTATGTGTGACTTTAAAGAGCAGTTAATAAACTGTTGTTGTACCAAATTTGGCTTTGTTTGGACTTTTTTTGACCATAGGAACGCATTAATTGATTTTCAATGCATTCCTATGGGATTTCGTGATTCGCAAGACGAAAAATTCGCTAGACGACAAAACTTGCGGAACGAATTAATTTCGTCTTGCGGGGCACCACTGCACTGTGTTTTACAAGACATGTGTAAAGCACATGCTTTTTAAACATTTTTCCTAATTACATTCAGGTTCTACAATTCAATTTTCTTATCCATTCACTCTTAATTGTTATGCAAATATTATTTGCATGAATCTCTTTCTCCACATGAGCAGAAATATTACCTGATTACTTGCAAAAAACACAATTCCATCATCTGTAGTAGTCTGAATGGTTTGTTCATATCGTCGAAAAGCGCTAGTTGGTGAAGTTACATCAACATGTGCATAACCTGTGCCTTCAAAATAAAGTCTGGAAGACTGTTCTTTATATCTGTAACAAAGAAAGGGGGAAGTGAGAACTACTGCGTGTTCAGAATCTCAAGAAGTATGTTAAGCAAACATTCACAAAATTAGTATTTTTCAGTTTGAGATCATAAAAAGGGGAAGTTGTATTTTAAAACTTTTTATAACAATTTTTTTGTCACAATTATTTAAAAAAAGGCTGCTTTCTCCTGTTGGGATATAAACAAGAAGAATCTACACAGTGGATTTATCTTGCACGATCTCACAGCAAGCCCACACAGATGACCTTCCTTCCCCAAGATGAGCATTCTCATCCTCTGACAGCTTAATCATTAGTATCAACCTACTAAGTGGAAAAGATTTTACACAAAGAATGCCTGAGTTGTCTGTATGGGCTTCTTAAAAACTGCATAGGACTTGGAGCAGTTCAGCACACCTAATTGTAAGGCTTGCTGAACACATGTTCAGCTTCCTTTGCTAATTCTGTTCCATGTGGATGTCATTACAATATGATAGAAAAGATCTCTCTTGAGGCCACAATTGCTAAACTTTGACTGGGATAAGGAGAGTGTGACAGTGTTAGAAACTGAGATATGAAAGCTAGGAGCTAATTGCACCTTAAACCTAGGTTATGGGCACAACAACGGTTTAGGCGCGCTTTTTTGTAACAAGAATACGATACTGAAAATGAATGAACTGCAGCAAAAATACTATGTTCATTTTTCACATGGTCTAGTCTTTCCCCTGCCCACCCCCCTAATATTCTTAATACTTCTCTAGTCTTCAGAGAGTAGCTGGAAGTGGGGAGGCAGAAAAAGTTCCTCCTTTCCTTCCACTCTGCAGTTTTAAATCTGAAATCTTAGGCGCAGAACTGAGCCCAGAGCTCAGAAACTGCTCACACCAATGAAATTTCCTGTCGCAAAATGCACCTAGAACAATGGGAGTTTTGAACACTGGTGATAGATTATTCTGTGGCACAATGCGTCAGTGCACCTGGCTGTCAACCAGAAGGCTGGTGGTTCGAGCCCACCCAGGGATGGCTGTGGGCAGGATTATTGCATTGCAGGGGGTTGAACTAAATGACCCTCAGGGTCCCTTCCAACTCTATGATTCTATGTATTATAAAATTCCAAATATACAGCACATGCCATGTGATAGGATTTTTTTTTTTTAATTTACCTTCTGCATGGTTGTACTTCACTGGTATCAAGATTAAAACTCCTCTTGAAATTGTACAGGCTGATAACTCTCTCATTCAAGCTATCCAGTTCAATGCAGCCTTCATAAGGAGAGTAGTTTAGCGTACTGGGAAGCTGTAAAAGTAAAAACAGTCTTCAGTGAAATTCAGCCCCATAATTTTAATTAATTATTCAGATTGATGAATTCTGCTTTTCAATGCAAAATTTGGTTAGATTTTTTGAAACCCACCTATGATATATATCTCATACTGACTAATAATAATAATAATAATAATAATTTATACCCCGCCCAACTGGCTGGATTTCCCTAGCCACTCTTGGCAGCTCCCAGCAGAATATTAATAATAACAATAAGTTATGCATTGTTATTGCTTCGGTCCTTTTTGTGAAGCAAATATGAAATGAAAGACTAATCTGGAGTATCAGCACTTGATTTACAACACACACACACACACACACACACACACACACACACAATATTTCCATAAGTTATAAACACATTACTATAAAATCTGACGGATATCCTCCAACATAGAAGACCACATTGTCAGGATCCAGGTTGAGAAGAGTATGGCTGTTTCCACTGCTGTCATCAAAAGGCCCAAAGCTTGATGGTGAAGGAGAGGTTGCACCTTGAATGTAATTCAGTTTTGCATACTGGTAAATCCTAAAAAAAGGGGGGGGGACAAAATTTGAATATCTCAACCTAAGCCCACAAAAACATCGGGAAGGATTTTTTTTATAGAGTCCCATACCTTTCAAACTGCACACGATCCAAAATTGCATCCTTGGTATCGCTTTCAAACACTGATTCCGGCACCCGTATTTCGGCTTCATCGCCCCCTAAACTATAGGCGCAAATGAGACGGCCATCGCGGACAGCCATGCCTATGTAGTCCTTGGAACTCTAAACATGAAAAAAAAAAAAATTAATTAAGAAAGCTGGCTTCACATTTATTTATTTTTAAATAATCTTTAGAAGTATCAGTTGTTTGTGACTGTTAGGCTGTGCACAGGGAGTACATTCCCCTCACCCAACCTTTTCTACCTATTTTGTGGTCCCAGTGAAAATTACCCTCCTAAAGCTGCCATTTGCCCCAAGATGGCAGCTGCCAATTGGTGTCATTTATAACTTGAAGCATAAACCAATTCTAGGCCAGTTAAAGAGGCACACCAACTCCAAGAAGTATTGGAACTATAGTTTTGAGCCTTCTGGTTATGTTTTTATTTCTTACTTGCCTTTCCCTATGGGTTCCAGAAATTTAAAAATATAGTATGCAAACAAATTACAGTCACAAGAATTGAGAATATTTATCTCATGTGTCAAAAGAGTAAAAATGTGCCTCTGCAATATATTATGTAAACTACATTATGAAGGTGTCAGATACATCTCTGTGGGAATAGAATTCCAAAACTTAAGGACCGCCACAGGGAATGCCCTCTCCAGGTCACAAAAACCCAAACTTCTGAGAGTGGCCAAATTACCAATAGGGCCCCTTCTGTTGATCTTAACATCCAAGAAGGTCCATAGGGAAATATTTGGCCAGGGAGGAATTATTCCCTAAGCCAAATTGAGCCTATCTGATGCTTTTGCCTACCTCATAGCTATTGTCACAACTTGCTAGTGGATAAGGCATGGTGGTGGATCTTTAGTCAAGGCAAAGGAGTGGGGGTTGGGAGTCCCATCCCTTACTCCCAAGAATCAGGGTACCCCATTAAGGGAGTCCAGAGGAACACGTTTCTGTCCAGGCAGGGAATGATGGGCCATAGCTCCCCCACCCCAAATGATGATTCTGGAGGAGTCGCCCCAATTTGATATACGTCATAGCGTGACCCTTAACCTAAGATTAACCCTGCCAAATCCAGATGGTCTGTATGATTCAGAATACACACCCAATGCCTACTGACATCTGCAATTATTGAAGTTGTGGTCTGTTTAATCCTAAAATGCTTGTCTTGTAATTACTGCATCTTCCCGTGCCTTGGCCCCCACCAGCTTCAGCCTACTATGCCTGGGCCCACAAGCCACTTTCAGTTAATTGACTGTTAGATAGAATAGTCCGATGTCCATTCACATTTGCCGCCCCAAATTAAGTTAATAAGCCATGTCTGTGCATGTTTAAAAGATGTAACCGTCACTCTACTTTCAGCTAATATTATAGTCAAAAAGTGGGACACATTCACACAGTGATACACAAACTACTTACATATGTGAGGTTCTAAGGTATAAGAATAAAATTATCCCTTTATTGTTTTTTAAATTCCTGAAATGTAATTTTAAATTATAACACAATGGGCCTTTATTTACAATTGGACTGCAAGCTTTCAAATTATCAATGGATGGCAAATTAAAAGCACATTTGCTTTTTAAGGCTAATTTGGTTCCAAATGGCCACATAAAACTGTGTGTATCTTGCATAAAATAAAAATTGAAAAAATTGCCACCTAAAACTATATAAAATAAACAAATTGGCAGAACTGAATTCACATAGACTTTTTGTTTTGTTTGCTTTTTGCAGAGATACTCACTTTATCAAAGTAATTCAATTATTGAACAGCTGCTCAGATATTTACAACCCATTGTCCATAATGATGGGTGAATAACGTAATAAATATTAATAAAAATAATGGAGACAAGAAACGAATACTTACATCCTTGTCACCCAAGTACATGACAAACATGTTGGACGTCTGCCGCCGTGGGCTGTCCAATCGTGAGAGAGGCCTTTGCAGATACAAAGAAAGAGAAGTATAGCCTTTCAAGTCATCAAGGTTATGTGGAGGCCGGACCTCAACCCCAGAACTGCCATTGAACCTCATGGGAACAGCAACCTATTAAAAATAAAAATGAATATAATCAGTTACAAACTCATATGGGAATCAAAACAGACATGCAATATTATTACAATTTTGACTTAAGTTCTGGGGAGCCATGCAACAGCCTTAATATATGTAAACAACTACAGTCCTATTCGGACATTTCATTGTCAGTTATCACTGTGTGACTGGGAGAGTGCTCCCTGGCCCACACCAGCTTTTGTATCCCCATTGGCTTCCCTCTGCCACCCATTTTTTTGTGTGTGTCTGGAGGGAGGAGCCTACCCTACATACATGGGCTTCCTATACAGTTTGTAGCCTATGTGACCAGGAACCTTATATGTGTAGAACAGGCTCCTCCTTCAGACCCCCCCCCCTAAAGTATTCAAGAGGAAAGCAATATTTACATTCTGTGAAACAGAGGAGAAGCAGGCAACTGAAGCTTTGTTACTGTGGGCCTGTAGGATATGTTTGCACCATGTACCCATGGAAAATACTGGTTTTTCTTGTGACTTACATTGGTAAGCACAGGAACATTTTTAAGCATGTAAGTAATGGTTCTTACTCAGTTAGTGAACAATATTAGCACTTAATTCTTGTACCCTCCTTCTCTGGGGCCATCTTGCCTGCTCCATAAGGGTAGAGTCCTATGAACATTGATTAGCATCTTTGCCCCAATGCTTTTGTGAACTGACTGTTTTAATGACTGGACTGGTGCCGTACTGTGTTTTTTAATTGTAATTGTATGGCTTAAACAGATTTTACATATGTGTCTAACTTTACTTCTAACAATGTTTACTTTTTTATTATTGTTTTTCCTATACTTTTAGTGGCTCTCATTTTAATATGTAAGCTGCTTTGAATCCCATCAGGGAAAAAGGTGGAGTATAAATAAAATAATAATAAGAATAATGATGATGATGATGATGTCCAGTTGGCTTTTCAGCATCAAACCTGTCCTGGGGGAAATTGCTCTCTGGGCAGACCTAAAGAATAAATTATTCCTCTTTATTAAAGGTTTCACTAAATACACCTGGGTAACAATAATAAAATATGTGAGCGTGGGCATGTAGCAACATTCTTGGGCGAACATGTGATGACAGGTAGCAAAAGAGGACAGAAAGAGGAGCTATGGAAGATTCTGCCACAAGCCACATACCTTGTTAGCAGCATCTCTTGCTTGCTGGATGAGCTCTCTGATGCGGTTTATATTCTCCGATATGTTAGCTATTGGCATAAGTTGTTCATTGATGCGTGTAATCTTGTTAAACAGATCTGGGAGGATGTTTGTCAAGTTCTTTACTGTGGATAGGATTTTTTATTTTTTTAGTGACATGAGGGAAGCATTATGTACTAAAATGCAAAATATGAGTCATGTAATCTGCAATTGCTGGAATACAATGGTACCTCTGGTTACGTACTTAATTCATTCCAGAGGTCCGTTCTTAACCTGAAACTGTTCTTAACCTGAAGCACCACTTTAGCTTATGGGGCCTCCTGCTGCTGCCGTGCCGCCGGAGCACAATTTCTGTTCTCATCCTGAAGCAAAGTTCTTAACCTGAGGTACGATTTCTGGGTTAGCGGAGTCTGTAACCTGAAGCGTATGTAACCTGAAGCGTATGTAACCTGAGGTACCACTGTATAATGGGGCACACTCAATTCATACCAAGGTAGTTTCCCGACAACCTATTCATTTAATGTTTATCCTGCCGGTTTGAGGGGTAGTGGGGATGGTTGTACGACATTAAGTAAAGCAATTGTCATCCCTTGCTTTCCAGTACATTTTCCTTTCATTTCCCATCGTGCTCCTTACTTTAAAAAAAAAAAATTGGAAGGAGCTTTGTTGTTTCTAGTCCACTTTAACTGTATAACCTGAATTTTCCAGTCTTGAGAGTGAATCCCACTCACAAAACAGTGACAGTCTGGAAGTGCCCCAAGTCTTTGGGTAAGGACCTTTTCTAGGAATTCCCAGCAATAACCAGATTTATAACATCTATATTTAGCAATTTGTGAAAGAATATTCAACAACAGCAACATGGCCTAGTTCTCCCCTCCAAAACAAATGCCGATATCACTCCTGAAAAGCTGGAAGAGGCCCATGGAACAAACAAACTGCCTACCTGTATTGTTTGCATCATTCAAAGCCTTGTTATAGTTAGAGCTCTGTGTGCTTCCATAGGAAATCCTTATCTTTTCCACATCTTCTTTAATTGGGTTCAGTTCCGTGAGAACATTAGCAGTAATGTCATTGGCATTTTTGACCATGTTCTTTGCGCTTGTAATCAAGCCGTCTGTGTCATCTAGCAGAAAGGAAAAGATGCACAAAGATCCAAATATTTGAATGGTTTCTATATGACCACATATTTTGCTCCTTATTATCTTTCCTTCCCCATTTGGGTAGGGCTGTTTTTTATTTACAAGGCAAGGGCTGTCTAACGTTTTTGGTCTGAGGGCCACAGTTACCGTTGGCCAACCCTCCAGGGCCTGCAAGCCACTGGTCTTGGCCTCTGCACCCTCTTGCACGCAGCTCCCCTGCTCTACGTGGCTAATTCCTGCAGATCATCTTAAGGGAATACCTCCTCCCCACTCATCAGTTGATTGATCTGATGACTGGGGAGAGAGTGCAGGACACAATCTCTATTCATTTATTCATTTATTTATTTTTCTGCCAATTGCTAAAATTGGTGGGGGTTTGGGTGGTTGGCAGAAGGTAGGGTTTTGCTTGCGGGAAGTTGGGCCAGGGATTAGTTGCTTGGCATAATAAGAAATGCAGAACAAAATATACAGCAGTGGAAGTCCACATCAAATTATTTACCTCTATTTATCCCCTGAAGGTTGTTTTGAAAGCTTGTAAGATTTGCCTTTATCACATTTTCCTTGTGCTCAGCAACCTCAAGTCTGCTCTTTAAGTCATCAAGAGTGGGACTGATATCTGTAAAAAACACACACAGAAAAACCACCAACCAACTAAGTGTTAAATCAGTCTGATAACTATGGATTGGATCATTTTCTGGTGAAGCTTCACTACTTTGTTCTCTAGTCTTTCAACAGGAGGAGGGGAAGCAACTCCATCACAGCCAAATTCAATCCTAATATAAGCACATTAAATGGCCACCTTTACACTTGACTTTGGAGATGGGTGAGCATTGGGTATACTCAGTAAACTTGTAATTCTGCATTAAAAACCCAATATTCTGCAACCAGATAATAGCTTTCTATGGGGTCAGGTTGTAAGGAGTAGAATACAGGAAGAATTACCCTTTCAAAAAAGCTCCAAACGGATTTTATTACTTGCCTAAAAGCAGCTAGCTGAGAACTAAGCAGGACAGAGATATTTGGAATCCTATTACATATTACTCCTTAATAGCCAATAACAGCGATGAGGGTGCCACATGTCTTATGAGCGGACTGGAACTGCATGATTTTAATCACTGAAACCCAACTATTCTCAGAATCCCTCAATCCTGCATATAGCATCCTGGGCACTGGGAGTATTTCTGGCTGCACACCCCTGATCCCTGGTGGGTCAGGGTCTGCAATAAAGTAGGTATCAATCAAGACGTTGCACAAATCCCTCAAACAGAAATATATATGACTTCCAACAGTTTTTGAATGCTATCCTTTTCCTCATGAGTCAAGAAGCATGCTGATCAAGCTACATGCAATTTCCCCCCTTCACGTTGATTTCATCTTGTTAAAATTGCTGCAGGCCAGATAAAATTGTTGCATTGCCTAGATTTGTCCCATTCCCAGCTTTGAAAGGTTGTAAGGCTGTAATGCTTTCTAAAGTGGTAAAGCCCTCAGACAGTACTTTTACCACTTCAAAGCAGAGAGATCTGTTTCTCCAAAATTGTTCCCAAGTAACCAAAGCCCCCCACTCTTCAAAAGGAGCCAGTCTTTCATCTGATACTGTTACTTTGTTATTGGCTCATCCGAAAACTGCCAGTTTCATACTAATGTCTTTCACCATTAACATTGCAGTAATAAAGATGGTGCAACTCAACCCTTAATGAGACATGAAGCAACAATACCAGAATGGTGGCAAAACTTTTATGAACCTGCACATTATTTATTTGCTTTTCAAGATACCCTGTAAGGTCTTTTCTGCAGCCTGTGCTTGGTTTAAGAGATTGCCGCTGTTGGTCTTCAGTCTCTTGGCACTTCCAGCTAGGTCTTTTCTCTCCACTGTCTGAAAATGAAGCATTGCCATGTAAAGTCTTCATATAAGGGAGGTAGGATACATAAAAAAAAGTCAAAGGAGGCAGTGCACACAATCAGGAGGATTTAATCTCTGCCAGGTGTTTTCTATTTTTGTTGGATGCAGTCCATGAACATCTGCTACTGTGCAATCTCCATTCATTTTAAAGATACTTCCATGCAAGCCCTATTCAGAATATGAGACGCTTGGAGAATTGTCAGAGTGTTGCCTTGGAACCTATTGTGAATCTGCCTGGATTAGTTCTATAATATCTAAAGCTATGATGAAATGAGATGGTGTCTTTTTTTTAAAAAAAAAAATCACAGCTAAGCTGAACAAAATGTAGGCACCCTGAGATATGTAAGATTAGGATCAAAGCTTCCCGTTCTATCTCCCTGATGAGTCTGGAGTGCTATTAACTCACTTTTCATCAATCAATCACTGCTTTTAACTGCATTAAAAAAATAAACAAACCCGTATGTGTGTAGCATATTTGCAACGGCAGCATTCCAAATCATGCAAGATACTAAGCTGTGAATTTGAATTCACATTCAAATTCTATCTAAATACCCAGTTAAGAGTTGTCTTAAGAGAACAAAAACAACAAGAAGGAGCAGGGCGGTGTCTCCCACTCTGGTGCTTCATTGGCTCTCCTTTCCCACCTGCTATGAGGCCCAATAAGAATCCTGGTGACAGCAGGCAGGAGAGAGGGATGGGACCAAAGAGATTCTGGAAGAGGAGAGCTGGAAGCAGGCTTTCCCTTATGTTTTCCCTCCCCTTATGGTTTTGATCTATGGGCTACTATTAAAATGAGGCTGCATTTTAAATGATATTTTAATTTATTTTAATGTATTTTAAATTGCTTGGTTTTCTAAATTGTAATTTTACTGGTATTAGCTGCCCTGAGCCCAGCTCTGGCCAGGGAGGGCGGGGTATAAATAAAAATTTGTTATTATTATAAGGTTAACTTCAGCTAACAGGCAGGCTGTCTGAGGTTGTACCTTAAGGGCTGTGCATTTTATTTAAAATAAGATAAAATAAATCCAATGGCTAAAAAACAAAACAACAATTCTGATGTGATTTCAGAATACTCTTACTGATAAAGCTGTGTCTGCAGCATTGGATGCACTGTTGGCAGCAACCTCTGCTGCTTTGATGGCATCAATAATGTCATCGTAGGCAGTAGCTGCTGCCACAGAACAGGACACCAGCTCGTCATCGCTGACGTTTTTCTTGATCCTGTGGGGAGAAAAGCAGAAAATCTAGCAATTTGGACCATGTATGGTGAAAGTATTTTTGGTTGCTCTTTTGGTGGCATTTGCTCACAAATGCCCGACAGAAAAGTATACATCATATAATAACACAAGTGGTCCAACAAATGGTACTTTAAGGTGCCCTTTTTGGGTAGGGACACTCTGCTGCTGAAGTCCCTTTTTTACCTTGAGAATTCATGTCATGAGGCTGTAGATCAAAGAGACCACTCCAATCCCCAAGAAATGTTTACATGAAAACCGCAGAGGTAAGCGCTTAAATCAGAATTTAAAACTGAAACACACACACTTTTATGAAAGAAGAGAAAGAATGAGAGGCTTTGGAGCCATAGGTGCCAACTCCCTGGGTGCCCGAGCACCCACAAATTTCAGTGCCAGGGCCATGCACACTGCATGACACCCACGGCCATAGGCGCCGACTCCATGGGGCCTGAGGGGGCCCGAGCCTCCTCAAAAATTCGTTTGGGGGGGCTCCGCCCCCCCAATAATTTAGGAAAATTATTAGTTATAGAGTGGTGTGAATCATGATAGTGTTCTCGGGCGCCTCTCCAGCAGAGCGCCGCCGCCGTGGACCCCGCCTCCTCCCCACCTGCTCCCTCGCCAGCCAGCCAGCCAGCCAGCCAGCCGCGCGCCCTAGACGGAGAGCCCCGGCCATCCCCGTCGCGCAATCGGCTGGATCTCCCTTCAGCAGGCCGTGCTCACAACTCGGCCCAGGGACCCCCCAGCAGCGGATCTCCGGCCCAGCTGAAGAATCCGGCAACAAGCCCCCTCCTCCCCAATCGCTCCGCCGAAATACGCTCCAAATCCCCCCAGATAGGCCGCCGGCCGCCAAGTCTCGTGGCGCCCTGAGCGAGGGTCTCTCCCCAACACCGCCACCTCGAACTGCGTTCTCCCGGCTACCCGAGCGAACCAGCGGCAGGACCCCGGTATGGGCCCCCCCAATATTTTTTATAAGTCGGCGCCCCTGCCCACGGCTCCGGGCACCCATGGTCATGGGGCCAGGCTGGCACTCCTGGTCAAAGCAAAACACTTTCAAATCCCACCAGTTCCATCTAGTTAAACGCTGGCTTTACTTTCCCACTGAAAGCAGTGAGACTTAAGCATGCTTCCCTTTAGCTGGTTCAGGGTTTTAAGGCTGGCAAATTGACAGTGCAATGTGTAGATTTGGTCAAAAATCAGAACCCCTCTGGCATTCTAAAGATATGGTCATGTTCTGGAAAGTGACTGATACACAGGTATCATCTGAAGGGAGCATGCCTGCAGGTTTGGCACCAGTTTTATGGGACCCTGGGCAAGCACCGTCCTGGTTCCCCATCTCCACCCTACAAGTGGGAAGGGGCTGCAGGAGGCAACCCAGTGCTCTGAAGGGAAGCTCCAGGTGAAACAGCTGCCATCTTAATTTCCTCAGAATGCCTCTGGTCCCTATATCAGGGGTGCCACAGAAATTAAAGATGGAAGAGGCTGCAACTACCTCTTCTCTTTAGAATGCTGGGCCCCAAATACTTCAAAAGGCAAGAGGACACACAAAAAGAGGCTGGTGTCAGTTGTGGTGGGTCCTTTAGGACCCTGACATTTGTCCTACCATGCTGGCTGCTGGAGCTGGGTCTGAATGTTCATCTTCCTTCCTGCTGGTGTGGGCTTGAAGGGCAGGAAAAGGGGTTTAGAACATGATTCAGTATAAGAACCTCTCCCATCTGATCCATGAATCAGCTCTCACATATAAATAACAAGTTCCTCTTCTTCTGCCTTCACCGTTCACCTTTAGCACAATACAGTATACAATGCTCTTTAGCAAGATACATGATATCTAGCTATTCATCTGCAAAAATGAAAACATACTCATCCAGTTTTCTTGCCAGGTCTTGTAAAAAGTTGGCATGCTCTTCTGCTCTCACTACTAGAGGTTCCTTGCTGGCCGATAAAGACTGGCTCTTCAGTTTTTCACTTAGGTCCTTCCTCGCGCCATCCAGCTGGGCAGCTAAGTTTTCATATTCCTGAAGTTTGAAGGCAAATGTCACTTTATTTGCTGTGACCCACAGGAAATAAATGGCAATTCTATCTTTTGTGTGCTTCAGCTTTTCATGCAAATCTTGGTGCTTTGAGCACAGCACAGAGGATTAGGCACAAAAGATTAGACAGAAATGGGGGGAAATGTTTTCAACATATAACTTGTATTTTGTGAGCAGCTATTACCGCCTACAAAATCAAATCATTACTTGCAATAGATTTTTATTTCCATTACAATGATTTCTCTCTCTCTTCACAGAATTAAAGCATTACTTCTTCAATACCTCTTTGCTCTTCTGCAGCAAGCCAAACACACTGTTTGCTTGAGACAATGATGCTTCAGCGGAGCTCAGAAGATCCAAGATCCCAGTCTGTTGTTTAGTCATTGCATCAATCCGTTTCTGACAAAGAAATGAAGAGGAGACTCAATTTTTAAATGCAGCTGTCATTGGCAGAGATATAAGTAACATAGCTTTCTGAATAGTAACAAGGGGCACTATCTATCCATAGGCTGTCTCCAGGTTGCAAGTGCAATTTTGGGAAAGGTATAACTTGTTTAATGGTCAGGTTGCATTTACCCAAAGGCAGGTGGATCCTAAATCAAGCATGTGTCTTAGGGCCAATCAACATGTTATACCATCTACTAAATCATAGCTTTAAGTGAAGGTTTTCATTTTTGGCATGAATTGCCTAATCTGGATTGGAACCCATGCCTGCAATTTGCATAGGGAAGAAGTTCCCATTGAAGCAAATTGCAGGTATGGGGCTCTTATCCAGTTCAGAACCATAGTATGGACAAAAGGTTAGAGGCCCCCCTTTATAACCCAGACCAGGAGTACCACCACCACTTCCACAGCCACTTTGTGTACAATACAAGCAGACAGCTTTGTATTTAAAGGCACAGCTGCATAGCTAATGTAACCTGGCATGTAGAAGTAAAGATTATGATTAGGAGCAAAGGAACACTGGCTTCCTCCTGCAAACCCTAACTGAAGGGAGGAGGACATAGAAAATTCATAGTGCAAGCCTTTGCACGGTCTACTCAGATTTAGGTTCCACTGAGTTCATTGGGCCTGACTCCCAGGTAAGTGCATATAGGTCTACAGCTTATGCCTATTAGCACTCTACAGCAGCCATTGCAGGGGTTCCTTATCAGTGCTCTACAGTTCTGACCCTGCTTCCTGAAAGCCAAGAAGGGTTGGTCCAGGATTAGGGAAGGAGAAAGCCCTTCCTCACTCACATCCAGTCCCCCAGGGGGTACTCAAGGGTACGCAGTACCGGCATCTCTTGTTGTTGTTAAAAAGTGTGTTACTTACTGTAACAACTTCATGGTGAGCACCAGCACCTATTTTTCAAGTGAAGGTACTGCTGTAAAACTGAGGACTGTCCTATCCTGAAATCTCTGGATAATTATTTCCTAAACTAGAAACATTTACTATTATTATTAATAGGTAACTAATTAACTACCTACCTACCTACTGGTATTTGGCACAAAAGAAAAGCAGAACAGGATGGAACAATTTATGACATGTCTGTGTATCATTGGGTCATCCCAGGTAATTTCAGGACAAAGAGAATAGGTCTGGGCAGGCTGAACAATTAAATTACACTTCATATAACTGTTCCAGAGAAACTAAGCTTTGTTTCTTTATTAAGAAACAAAAAGCAAAATAAAGCAGCAGTTTCTTATTCCATCAGCCTTTCACAGTATCCTTTTTAGAGAGATTATTGATAAGGCCAGATAAAACGACTTGGAATTTCACATATTCTTCATCTATTAAAGATTTTTTTTAAAAGAAAAAGAAAATAGATAAAAGTGGTATTACCTTAACATCTTCCAAAAGGAGTTGATTATTTCCATTTAAATTTTCAGCCTGCTTTGTTTGCTCTTTTGCTTCATTCAAAGATATCCGAAGATCTTCGAGCTTGGATTCATACTCATTTAATGACTCTCTTATAGTTTTAATAAGTCCCTGGTTTTTTGCTTGGTGCTTTAGTAGTTCAGTCCTTACACGCTCCAGCACTATGGAGAGAATTAGAATGGATAAAGTTTGATTATCGGATAGCAAAATAAGAACAAATTTGATTATCCATACTGCTGTAAGCAGATAGCGTCCACCTAGCTTAAGTCCTTTCTGGCCACTAGTCCTGTTCTGGTCTTGCCAATGAGTGGATTTTAATCATCTGGAACGTTCTCTCCCAACCTAGTGCGCTCCAGATCTTTGGACCAATTCCCATCAGCCCCAGCCAGCATGGCCAATGGTCGGGAACGATGGAAATTGCAGTCAGAACCATCTGGAGGGCACCTGATTGGGGCAGACAGAGATTAACCATCTGTGACTGGACTAGTGAGACTACAGGAAGGGAAACATCCATTATTTTTCTTTAATTTGCCTGCCATAACATGATGTGACGACATTTGTCAGGCTAAAGTCTTAGTGAATAAAGAAGTGTTTCAGCTGACTTACATTAAAGTAACTAAAATAATACAATGCAGAATTATGCTACTGCTACAATTCACATGAAGACCTTTAGTGGGCATCCAGAATGTACTTTGTACTACGTGATTTTCTCGTACAATCCTACCCTCATTAAGTATTTTGCATTCTCTCCGCAATTTCTTTACCAAATTGTGTAGCGGCAAATGATGAATGCACATCTGTTGCAGGCAAAGTGAGGAAAAAAGGGGTGGACATTACATATCACTGCTTGCTGGTTTTGAAAAGAGAAAAGAAGTTCTCACCTTGACTTCTTGAAATGCAAAAATTAAAACACAAAGCTTATAGGCCCAGCTGCAGTAAGCACTGAAGTCACATCCAACCAGGAGGACTTGTTTAACCTGCTCCTTGGACTTATGGACCTCAGAAAGTTTCTTCCTGGTCTAGCATTTTCTGATCTTACCATCTGTACTCCTGTCCCCAAGCCTACCACCTTCACCTTCTTCTTCTCCACCTCATGCTAGCTACAGAATGATCGTACATGATAAGACCACTTTCAGTTCCACGTTGTTTACAACTCCACTGGGCATTTACAAAGAGACAACAGTCCTCCTCATTCTACTCAGAGTCATTTCTATCCCAGGATCTATGCATACAGTCTTTATGCTCTTACAAAGCTGGGCTTCTCTTTTCTCCTTTTCTGCTTCTGTTAGTTGTTGCTCGAAATTGCGGTTTCTCATCTCGTTAATCATTCGCTGAGCTTGAGCCAGCTCTTTGGCACCATCTCCTGAAGCTGAAGGAGTTACTGCTGTAGAAGTACCAGTTATCTGATCCAGGAGAACTACGACAAGGAAAAAACACAGATGAACAAAATACTCTGACAGATACTTATTTCTCAGAGCCATGTGTTGTGTTGTTTTCTTTTCTTAACCTAAAAGGTTCTACTTTCCATTCAACACATATTCAATGATGCAGAAATAGTCCATCAAACGATCCTAGTGAAACAGCCCAGGCCTCTTGCCTTTGGATCACTTTGACTGTTGTCGGGGTGGGGTGTTACACCTGCTTTTTAACATGCAGATTATATCCCACTTATTTGGTAAGGAACTGGGGCGAGTGCCTATGTCTATCTTGCCAAGGGGATGCTTCCAAAACAACTTTTCCCTGGTGAGTTGTCCACTCCTTAGCTGTTCTACTTAAAAGCAGTGGTTCTCAAAGGGTGTGGCAGGAGGAGATGGCAAGTGTGGCAGGAAGATTCAAGGACAATCAAAGAAACATTTGCACATTTCATTGCAGTATAAAATAGCATTTATTTATTTATTTATTTATCTCAGCTGCGGCTCCAATCTGGTGGAATGCTCTGTCACAAGAGACTAGGGCCCTGCGGGACCTGACATCTTTCCGCAGGGCCTGCAAGACAGAGTTGTTCCGCCAGGCCTTTGGTCAGGGCGCAGCCTGACTCCCTCCTCTGGCAACCTGCACAGAATTTTGCTTAATTGGTTGCCATCAATTTGATTTAATTAATTTTTATAATGAAATATTTTTAGATTGTGTAACTATTTTACTGTTTGATTATTTGATTGCTGTTAGCCGCCCTGAGCCCGGCTTCGGCTGGGGAGGGCGGGATATAAATAAAATTTATTATTATTATTATTATTATTATTATTATTATTATTATTATTATTATTAATGCATGCATGCATAATATGGATAGATCTCTTCTCAAAATGAGAGCAAGAGCATCAAGTGTTCAGGGGATGATTCGTGTTCTTATGCAGCTGTATTGTTTTATACTATGTGGTGTCCTATGATCATATTATAAAGTAGTTGTGGTCTATGTTATAAATCAAGCACTGCTTCAGAATTGTTTCTTTTTGTTTTCCAATGTATTTCTTATCAATAAAAAAATTAGATGTTTATTCTGAAAGTGTGACCCAGAGAAAAAAGTTTGAGAATCACTTAAGCATATTTTACTGCACAGATCATCCTCCTAGACACCTTCACTTTTTGGCAGCTCCTAGCAGGGCAGGGCAGCATCATGAGGGCAATCCATGGGATTTGAACTTCTACATCAGATGTAGGGAATGTTTTTCAGTCTGAGGGCGGCATTCCCCTCTGTGCAACATGCTCGTGGTGGGGAGAGTCAGAGGCAAAAGCAGTTGAAGCAACAAATGTGAAAGTTACTTTAGGACAGTAGGGTAGTTATATACATATTCGTATACTCTCCTTTATCCTCAATCCAGACAAGGAATAGGACTATCTGAGTTAAACTGCAATTGCAATAAAGCAAAAGTAGTCTGGGCATGAAGCAGGGCCAGTGAAGAGTATGGCCTAGGAAGAGTTTTGAGGCCTAGACAGAGAGGTTTGGGAGGTGGGCACATTTGGCCACCAGGCCTGAGGTTCCTCACTCCATTCTACACATTACAAATTGGGGGAGGAGAATTACCACAAAGATGCCATTTTCAATAACACTTCTGAAGCAAGCATAATGTCAGATCTTAATCTAGGGCAATAATCATTCATAAGAATTTCTCATCAATAACCACTGCTCATAAACCCCACCTTTTATTTGTTTATGTTATTTTATTTTATTACAGATTTTCTTGGTTTACAAAAGTACATGTCTTGTCTCTTTTTTCAAGTTGCAAAGTCTTTTCTACAGATCCGTCACATTTGTTATGAGACATTAGTGTTGAGTACAGTATGAGGTAAAGGGACGCGGGTGGAGCTGTGGGTTAAACCACAGAGCCTAGGGCTTGCCGATCAGAAGGTTGGCAGTTTGAATCCCCGCAATGGGGTGAGCTCCTGTTGCTTGGTCCCTGCTTCTACCAACCTAGCAGTTCGAAAGCACGTCAAAGTGCAAGTAGATAAATAGGTACTGCTATAGCGGGAAGATAAATGCCATTTCCGTGCACTGCTTTGGTTCTCCAGAAGTGGCTTAGTCATGCTGGCCACATGACCCGGAAGCTGTATGCCGGCTCCCTTGGCGAATAAAGTGAGATGAGCACCGCAACCCCAGAGTCGGTCACGACTGGACCTAATGGTCAGGGGTCCCTTTACCTTTACCTTACAGTATAAGGTTGGGGAGGAGAGGAGGGAGGGTGGTGAAATTCATATTTTTTACAGTGTATGTGTGGGATTTTGGGTCAGCGTCAACTAGATAGGTTCTCTTTCTATTTGCTTGTTATATTTTCTTGGTAGTGAGAGAGGTTGGAGGCCCAGGGTATGGTTGGTTGTCTGTAATGGGGTTTGTTTGCATGGGGGGGGGCATGTTGAGCCAAGTAAGACAGTCTGATTCGTAAGCTGTTGCTGGGTTCTTGTTGTTGTCTTGTTGGGTTGTGTATGTGATGAAGGGGAGTCATATTGTGGGGTAAAGGCATCCTCTTCTATTTGTCCCCGTGTCAGTTTCAGTTTATTGGTTAACTTTCCTAGCAAGGCTGTTTCCCATACGATTTGGTACCACTGGTCCATGTAAGCCCCGTATTTTATAACAATACTCCATAATCAGAGAAATGTGGTATATCAAGTTGCAGTAGTGAATTAAATCAGCTGGAATTTATCTCCACAAAACAGAATTGTGATCAAATAAAATAATGTAGGAGATCAGCAATTACTCTTACCGTTAATATTGGTGGCAACACTTTGTATCTTTGAAATCAAGTCTTTCCCCCTTTCATTAGTCTTACTGAATTTGTTGAATAGCGTCTCTGCTTTCTTGTAATTGCTTTCAGCCTGACAAGAAGTAAGAGTTTTAAAAGAAGAGAGCACAAATCAATATTAGTTTTTTAAAAGTATTTGCTACTACAATTCAATGTTTCTGATAATAGCTAACAAAATTTTTTAAGTCATGACAGATTTCAGAAACTTGGTGAATTTGACATTTACTGGTCATTCTTAAGATTTTACAAGAGGAAATATCAGAAGTGTTTGTGTCATGTTGCCCTTGGCTTCAGTGGGCAGGGCACCTTGAACCTGGTTTCATCCATATCCAGACCCCATGAATAAAGAGGAAACCAAGATGTAATGCTTACCAGTCATTCATTCTGATAGCTATAAATACTTTTGTTCCCCAAACTACATCTGTGGCGGAGTAGCACAGGCAGCATGGATCACCCCAAGTAGAAGGACAATTAATCTTTAGTTCTGCTATGTCCTCTGCAATATCACAACTGGGACCTTCTTGGAAGCTTCCTGGTTCTGCTTTTCAACAACATATTCAGTTACAGGGATACCTCTCCACCTGTGTCCTCTAGAAAATGCTGGCTGTTCCTAAATGGGAGCTCTAGGTCTTTGATTATAAGTAAGCCCCACCAGGATACTGGCACAGTGTTCGGCCTGTAGGATCTCATCATAGGGATCCCAAAGGGGGATATCTACCCTCCAGGTTGCAGACCTACCCAATTCACCCCTCTCACACCTTTATTTTTCTTTCATTGTGTGCTCTTTAACGCCACTGCCTTCAGACCTTCAGTTTCCAGCTTTTTTGCTGCAGCTGCAGTCTGGGGTTGTTCAAGTCAGTATGCTATCTGGTGGCCTCCTTTCCTGTGTCTTCCTGTCTTCTTTTTCTATCCTCCTGAAGGATAGCTTTCTGTCTGTCACTTCTCCTCACCTTTCCCCTGTTAGCTCTCCTCTTTCTGCTGAGCTCTTTCATTCTTGCCTCCCCTCACACCACATTCTTTATTTCCTTCTGATCACCTTATGTGGCTATTATTGTCTCTCCTCCCTGGGCATCTGTTTCTCACTTCTCGGCTAATTGGCAGGGCGGAATACCAGCTGGCAGTGCCCACATGACTTGCCATTTGTGGGTAACCCCACTCAGAATCTGCTCCCTCAGAACTCTTGAAGCAAGGGAAAGGGAGCTTCCTCTGGCTGGGATCCCTCACAGTCAACACAGGTAAATGACATTTAATACCCCATACATGATCAAAAGTCTTTCGACTAGAAATTAGGCTTTCCATTAGAATTTTAGTGAAGGCACTGACATTTTCTGACCAGCAAATTCCAGCACTTCTTATATATAAAAAATGTAAACAGCTCACCTTTTCTTTTAGAGCATTAACATTTTGGTTAAGGTCGAGCAGGTCTGTCTCCAGTTCATCCACTTTTGGGCCGTGAGTCGTAATAACGGTACGATAGCGGCTCAACAGAATCTGAAAAGAAAGGCCACCAAAAAGAGAGGGAAATTGGATGTCTGACTGAGCTGAAAACTGTATCTGAATTCAGCATGAGTTTGGGCCAAAAACATATTTTACCTAGACAGGAATCATAAGTCATTTACATAGGAAAGAATTCAACTGAAAGACTTAGGTTGCAACCACACCAATACATGTAGGAGTAATTCTCATTACACTCGGTTTGATGTACTTCAGAGGAAGCATGTGTTGGAGCAAGCTGTTACTTCCTAGAAAAATGTATTTAGAGTTTTGGTGCCAGTCAGAACAGATTCAAAGATCTGGTGCATCCAACGCCTTTAAAGTATTCGGCATCTAGCTTGTCTATAACCCACGCTAGTAACAGTTTATGTGGCAGACTGAAAAGATTCAGAGTATCAGTTGAGGCATCATAGCAGGATGAGACGACAGGCAAAGCCACAATCTACTTGGACAGAGCATACAAAATCCCACCCAGCATGTCTTACTTCCCCAACTTATGGGTTTGTGCTAAAGAGATGAACTGGGGCCATGAAAAGCTTTCGTACAGACAAGCCTTAAGCCTACCTTCAATAAAGCAGAGCCTAAATAGGTCCCTTATGGCACTTCGCAGACCTAATTAATTCTGTCAGTTCCAACGCCTAGCAGCTGAAGCTAGGGGACCTGATGGGTATTGGGCGGTGGAGTCACAGGGGCTGCTAAGTCAGCAATGTGCAGTCATGTGGCTGCTGACGGGCCAGCAGCAACCATCATAGACCATGTCACGGCCAGTGCTAGACACTGCTTGCCATGGTGGTAAACGAGCAGTCCTTGAGTCTCCGCCACTGTTCCTGCTCCTGCTGTTTACAGGGGCTGATGGGAGCTGGAAACAAGGGAAGGTGGGAAGCTCCTCTTTCCACACAGGCCCAGCTCCAAAATACGGCACCCTTAGGCAGATGCCAGCATTCCAGTGCCCTGGCAGGCCCCACTGCTATGTTGACAGCTACCCTGCTGGTTGTTCCTAGGGCAGGCTCATGTGGAAGAAGGCAATCTTTCAGATACCGGGGTCCCACAAAATGTAGGTTTTCAAAGACAAGCACCTGCACTTACCGTATTTTTCCGTGTATAACACGCCCCCGTGTATAAGATGCCCCTTAAAAGTAAAGGTAAAGGTACCCCTGCCCATACGGGCCAGTCTTGACAGACTCTAGGGTTGTGCGAGCCAGAGCCGCACACGGAAACGCCGTTTACCTTCCCGCTAGTAAGCGGTCCCTATTTATCTACTTGCACCCGGGGGTGCTTTCGAACTGCTAGGTTGGCAGGCGCTGGGACCGAGCAACGGGAGCGCACCCCGCCGCGAGGATTCAAACCGCCGACCATGCGATTGGCAAGTCCTAAGATGCCCCTTATTTTGGGCCAAATTCATAAAATGGGGGGAAATTGCCCAGAGTTTTTTTAAAGGAGGGATTGCCGGAAAATGCTCACCCACCTGACATACACTGCCACTCGCATGCAAATGCCACGTATTGTCTGTCACTTCACTGGCAGAAGACACCAATGACACGCCCAATAGCCACTGACAATCTCCGGCTCGTGGCAGCAACCAATCACATGACCCCCTGCTATGCACTATCCGTGTATAAGACAATCCCCAATTTTTAAGAATTTTTTAAAATAAAAAACCTCATCATATACACGGAACAGTATGGTAATTGTGCTCACAAATGGATCTGCAGCCAGTATAGCAGGCAACAGTTATTCCCCCCTGCCAGTGCCGGGCACTAACCATGCAACTATGCCAGCTTTCCCCAACCTCCTGCCCTCCAGAACTTGTTGGACTACAACTCCCATCACATCATCTCAGACCACTGGCTGGGGAAGACTGAGCTATGCTATGGCTAACTGAATTTTCAAATAGGGGAACCCCAAGGACGATGTGGACTGGGCTGCCACGGTCTTTCCCAAAGAACCGGCACAGGAAAGGACAATGCAACTGGCTCCATCAGTCCAACCTCAGCCACATGGGATCACGTCACAGACAAGTGGATCTCGCCCAGCTGCTTCTAAAGGTCATCACATTGTGTAGTTAATTTGAAACCTGTTTCTTTATTTCTTCCCCCAGCCCTGTAAGGAAATGCCAGCTTTTCACATTACCTTCAGTTCCTTGATGTGGTCTTCCAGATGCTTCATCTGCCCCAATGTGTGGGCACTGGCATTGACGTTTTGCATCTGAGACTTAATCAGACGGAGCTCGTCCCCCATTGTACTCAAATCCTTCAGCAAAGTAATTACACAGCTATCACAGGCTGAATGGAAAAGAGCACATCCAAACAGTGCAAAGTGTTAGTTTGCTGTATGGGCAGAGAATGACAGCACCAAAATAACACCTTTCCACAAACTGTCATCTACTGCTATAAATGAACAACAAAGGCAGGGGAAGCTCAAGTGCATTTAAGGCAGTAACCAAATCCTGAGGCCCTCCCTGGTATGTCTTGACTTATTTTAGAGTTACTCCCTGTCAATTTTCCTTAAGAGTAGGATAGAGGAGAACCTTTTCTTTACCTCAAGAGATGCATTCTCTCAGAGGTAGTTTGTCAGGAAAAGTGCACTGGTGCATCCTAGCAGTGGCACTATAAACACACTCTCTGAAGATCATCACCACTCCCATATGTTCTCTCTCTCCTACACATACACACTTATTTATTGCATTTATATCCCAACCCCAAGGAGTTCAATGTAGCATACATGGCTTTCCCCATCCATACACACACGCATACTACACAGAGACATTCAACAACACAGACACCATCCACAGCTACACTCCAACACTCATCCATCTACAACCTTCTCCACTCCTACCACCACCACCATCATCCACACAAAGCACATGCTGAGTCCCCTTTGCAATCAGCAGAGGGGGGGGCAGAGCTGATCTGCTCCTCCCCACCCCCCTACGCTTCCTACCCCCCAGTCCTAATGGGAAGTCTTCCCTGTGGAGGTCTTTCATTCTGGATACAAAGGGAACTAAGCAAACTGGAGGAGCAGGACCGAAGGACGATCACGGTGGCGGGGGAGGCACAGTGAAAAAGTAGGCACCAGCCCTTTGTAATCAACAAAGAGGGAAAGGGGGAGAGCAGAAGCACAGAGTCTCTGCTCCTCTAGCTCATTTGGTGTCCTTGGCTAGCACAGAATGCAGCAGGAATGAAGCCTTCTTTAAAAACTCACTTCATAGCAGATGAAAGGAGAAGGGGCTGCAAGACAGCTTTGAGTGCACTGTGGGCTGAATATCACTCAAGGGGTTCCCCACCCCTGTGTAAGCATTTCTGAATAAGTTCACTGTCAAAGCATGTGTTGACCTTTGCAGTCTCCCGTTTAAAACAATGGTGACTCTTTAATAAAGCCCTATAAGCAAGCATCCAGACTGCTCATGCGTTATTACTTACAGTCGCAATCTTCTTGAGGATCTATATCTTTTGGTTCTTGGCTTATGCATTCTGGAGGTTAGGGGGCAAAAGAAGCAAATTAGAATCACATGATAATACAACACAGATATCAGACATGAGATTTTGAAATCGCATTCAGAAAACTGATACCGCTATATAATGGATGTTCTCTTTATTCACTGAAAACTAACCATAACTCTTAGCAGGTTTTCTACTCCTGGAAGATGGAACTTGTCTTTTCAAGAGTTACTTTTCCGGCAGGTACTAGGGAATGCTACTCAATTTGGCTTCCTTTGTTCTTGTTTCTATCTAGGACACCATCTGAAATTAATCTCTACTTCTCTTCAATTCTATTGCCTACCTAACAAGGAGCTTATGTGTTTTACTAGAGACAAAACGGGATGCGGGTGAACGCTGTGGTCTAAACCACAGAGCCTAGGGCTTGCAGATCAGAAGGTTGGCTGTTCGAATCCCCACAATGGGGTGAGCTCCCATTGCTCAGTCCCTGCTCCTGCCAACCTAGCAGTTCGAAAGTACGTCAAAGTGCAAGTAGATAAATAGGTACCACTCCAGCGGGAAGGTAAACAGTGTTTCCGTGCGCTGCTCTGGTTCGCAAGAAGCGGCTTAGTCATGCTGGCCACATGACCCAGAAAGCTGTCTGCAGACAAACGCCGGCTCCCTCAGCCAGTAAAGTGAGACGAGCGCTGCAACCCCAGAGTCATCCGCGACTGGACTTAATAGTCAGGGGTCCCTTTACCTTTACCTTTAGAGACCAATCAGGGTTAACTGGGGAATCAATCACTGTGTGTGCCTTTGTCCCAGCAGTTCTGGGTGCAACCTGAAACCCGCACAGCATCTAATCCAACAACTTAATCCAAGTGAGTCTGTATCTTTATTTTAAGGCTGTGGCTAAATACAGATAATCTCAGTAAATTCACATTAAGGATGAGTATCTTGCATCTATGCCAAAAGTTACCTAGGCTGGAACTAGGAACTTGTGCAGGTGCTCTATATGTGCAGGTGAGCTATCAGACTGCAACTTGGGACATCTTCCGGACTCTGCCCTACCCACCCTCTACTTAGCTGAACTTCCAGCCTGATGAAGAATTCTGGAGAACTCGAAATCTTGCTCACTCACTGACTGTGGATTTTGGATTCCCCCGACCCCATGGGCCAACATGGCTTCATTTGCTTTCTGACCATCTTGCTAGTTGTGGTTAGAAAAAAGGTCTCAGGCTGTCCAAACTGAGTAATAGCTTGACACCGGAAAGCAAGTTCACACTACCTAGAGTCATTGGTGTTCTCAGGGTTATTGTTACAGACTGGTTCTCTTTAAATAACAACTTCCATTGACATGAACAAAAATGTCATGCTCTATCTTAAGCCATTCTGAAGTCTGCTTCTGCAACAACTGCCAGAGGCAATAACCCTGCTGTTGTTCACTTACACAGTGATAAAATGAGACCAGTCGAGAGCCCTTGAACTTGCTATTTAAAAAAACTTTGACCCTGATTTAGCTCTTGAACATGTAAACAGAACAACGGTTAAAGTGACTGTAAGGCTCATAATTTCACAATAAAAATGTAAATGAGCCTTGAAAGTCTGCAGTGAAAAAACCCTGAGGCCCAAGAATTAATCTTTAGGCCTGTCCAAATTTCCGCTTGTCCTGTGCCTCAAAATCACAGGTTCAAGCATGTTTCCATTTGACCTGCACATTCTAAGCAGAGGTCTGATCTTGCCCCACTTTTCCCAGGAAAGCCCCACTCTTTGGTGCTAAATCGGAGCAAATGTCAATCCAGAGAAAGCTCCAATTGCCATTTGCTCCAATTAAGTGCTAATTACCTTATTTATCGCTCCATTGGATGCACCGGACCATAGGACGCACCGAACCATAGGAGGGGGAAACAGGGGGGAAAAAAATTTCTTGTTCTCCCCCTCTAAAACAAGGTGCGCTCAAGGTACATTCACCAGAGCTTGTGGGGCTGGCGGTGGGGGGAAGCGCTGCTTTCCCCCACCGCCAGCCTCAAAGATCCCTGAAGCCTTTGGAGCGCAGCGCCCCGCTGCCCTGCAGAGGTTTGCACGCAGCAATCCCCAAGCTAGAGCAGCGAGACGGAGCCCTCCGTCTCGCTGTTCTGGCTTGGGAACAGCCTTGCTAGCTTCTGCAGGACAGCGGGGTGAAGGCACCCCGCTGCCCTGCAGAGGTTTGCGCGCAGCCGTCCCCAAGCTAGAGCAGCGATACGGAGCCCTCCGTCTCGATGTTCTGGCTTGGGAACAGCATTGCTAGCTTCTGCAGGACAGCAGGGTGAAGGCACCCCGCTGCCCTGCAGAGGTTTGCGCGCAGCCGTCCCCAAGCTAGAGCAGAGAGACGGAGCCCTCCGTCTCGCTGTTCTGGCTTGGGAACAGCCTTGCTAGCTTCTGCAGGACAGCAGGGTGAAGGCACCCCGCTGCCCTACAGAGGTTTGCACGCAGCCGCTAGAGCAGCGAGATGGAGCCCTCCGTCTCGCTTTTCTGGCTTGGGAACGGCCTTGCTAGCTTCTGCAGGACAGCGGGGTGAAGGCACCCCGCTGCCCTGCAGAGGTTTGCGCGCAGCAATCCCCAAGCTAGAGCAGCGAGACGGAGCCCTCCGTCTCGCTGTTCTGGCTTGGGAACAGCCTTGCTAGCTTCTGCAGGACAGCGGGGTGAAGGCACCGTCCCCAAGCTAGAGCAGCGAGACGGAGCGCTCCGCAGTGCTCCGTCTTCCTGTTCTGGCTTTGGGCTTAGCGGCGCAGCCTGCATTCGCTCTATAGGACGCACACACATTTCCCCTTAATTTTTGGAAGGGGAAATGTGCGTCCTATAGAACGAAAAATACGGTAGCTGTTTTCTCCAGGGGGAAGCAGCAGGACAAGAGGAAGTGTGGATAAGCCCTTTGTAAGGATAAATCACCCTTAGGTCAGACCAGGATTATACTTCACGCTGAAATTTTATACATTTATTCCAAACCTGAATAAAGCATCGAAATCCACAAATGACAAAAAAAAATCTCTAAACATTAAATAAGTAGTTCCTTCTGCAGCATTTGGTTCTTTCCCATACTGATCAACAATGAAATCAAAGGTTGCATAGCCTGGGTCCATGCCATAGGTCCAGACCATGCCAATTCTGCTCTAGTCCTCTGAAGGATTGATGCTGGCATTTGAAGGAGCCATGGTATGGTACAGACTGCTGCTTATGTGACCCCAGACTCCAGTAGTTCTCAAACCACTATAAGTAATCTCAAAACAAGCCCTTATTCTCACATTCCATGGCTTGGCGGAGATTCCAGGTTGTGTTTAGCCCATACTATGAACACACTGGATTAGAATACTTAAAATGGACTGAGCCTGAGCTACATGGAACAAAAGGCTTTTTACGGAACATTCATGTGTCCGCTATCATGGCCAGATGAATTCAGCCTCTCAGTGGATTGTCTGTCTGCTACTGTGTGAATTGAAAGCAATTCAGGCTAAGAAAATATGAAGCTAGAAGCTCAAATTGGAAAAACTGCAGGGGATGTAATCTTTCACATTTAACCATTGACCACCATACATAGAAATCCCCTGTAGATATATTGCACGATATATTTAATAGGCACCTGCCTTTAATGCAACTTTTATTACAGCCTAGGTTGGACTGATGGAGCCAGTGCAGTATTAAGGACAGTCCATGATGATGCAATTAAATGCTTCAGTAATCTAGTGGAAGACCGCAATAATGTCTGAACCTACTAAAATCACTGGTCTGCTGATTACAGGTTATACTGCTGCTGATGTGGAAAAAGTTCAACACTTGAAATAAAACTGCATTCTGAGTCAAGATCAAACTTGTCCTGCCAACCTTTAATTTCAGTAACATATTTTCTGCAGAATATATCCACCAATAACACAACTCTAGTGAAGGAGCTTTTGCATAATGGAAGATAGTTAACATTACCTTTGAGAAAGAAAGCATCTCAGTCGATTCATATTAAGAATGAATGAACTGCCTTCATGCCAAAAGCTACCTGGGCTAGAGCTAGGACCTTGTGCAGCTGCTACCAGACTGCAGCTTGGAACACTTTCCAGGCTCTGCCAACCAGGTTGGTTGCTGGGCTCTTCTGAACAGGTAGAGCTTCCTGTTTGGATTGGAAACTTGCCTGAGCAGCAAAACTTTCCTGGCTCCAGCATAGGAACATAGAAAGCTGCCTTATACTGAGCCAGACTATCAGTTTAACTAGCTCATTATTGTTTACGCTGACTGGCAGCGGCAGTCCAGAGTCCACACAATTTCCTTTGTGTTGTACAGTTCAATGGAATACAGTCACTAGGAATAGCTATACAACTCTACATACCCCCAGTCAGGCGCTCACAGGTCATGAGCTGACCATTATCAGGGCAGTTGCACTTCTGACAGTAACCTCCATATTTGAGTGGGTTTCCAAAATAACCAGGAGCACAGCTACACAGGGAAAACAAACACAATTTGCAATTAATACATTTTTCCTCAGACTGAAACATCTTCTGCTGGCATTATGGTCTGCACAAAATCCAGTCGTGAAATCTAGCCATTTTATTAGATTTAACTTGTAAGTGCCTATTCTGACAAAATTTTCACGCACAAAAATTCTTAACACATCACATTGAGCATCTGGGGTTAGCTGTAACATCTGAAAGACTGCAGAAAGCAAATCCAACTGTTGACACACAAAAAAAGCAAACCCTGGAAAACTTGACTGTATCTTCTTTCTTTCAGATCTCCTATGACACTGGCCTTCAATTGGTGGGTTAGGACCCACTCGTAGGTCATGGTCTGATTCAATGTAGATCACAACTAGAGCACTTCCACCACCCAAATATATATTAAAAGGTTAATAAATGGGTCCCCAAATGCATGTTTAGGTTAAAAATGGCTCCTGGATATGAAAAGGTTGAAGACTATTGTCCTACGAGGCAAAGGACCAGTTAGTCCAGCCAGAGTTGTAGGCTGCTCCTCATTGTCTGGACATGTAATTCAGGACTCCTGGAATCTTAAAGAAAATTAATATGTGGTCATGAAATTCAATTATGTTGTCATTATTAACATAAAGAAAGAGAAATTAATTCAAAGTTATGCAAGCCAGGATTAGGGAGAAAAGAAATAATCCAACAGAGATGATGTTTCAAAAAGTCTAAATTAAGAGGAACACATTGCAAAGGGCTTAGGCACACTTCCTCTTCTCCTACTGATTTCCCCCAACAACTCTTTAGTGCTCAATTGGAGCAAACAGCAATTTGGGTTTTCTCCAGATTGACGTTTGCTCCAAATGAGCACTAAAGAGTGGGCTTTGCCTGGGAAAGGACTGGGGAAAGGGGGAAGCCTGCAAAACCTCTTGTACCCATGCTTTCTAGGCGTGGGGCAAGTGGAAGTGTGGACAAGGCTAAAGTGACAGTACCCAACTTTTTTTACTGCATTGATTTGGCCAACAATTCCTACCTTTGAAATTCAAAGCTGATTTCAAGTTGGCTTCTTTCAAAATGAACCACATTTAATAGTACCCACTACATGACAGTTTGGACAAAACAACAAACTACAGTTAAGGCATCCTTTTTGCAACTGCTTGAAGTGCACCTAGGTTACCGTATTTTTCGCTCCATAGGACGCACTTTTTCCCTCCTAAAAAGTAAGGGAAAAAGTCTGTGCGTCTTATGGAGCGAATGTGTGTTCCCTGGAGCCAAATCGCTGTTGTCCTATGCTCCTGGGCTGCTCTTTGGGGGTGGGGGGAGGAGCCACGGTACTCTGCCGGCAACCTCTGCTTTCCCCGAAGTCCCGACAAGGTTTGCAAGCAGCAGGAAGGCTGTGCGCTCCCGGGCTGCTCTTTGGGGGTGGGGGGAGGAGCCACGCGGCTCTACCGGCAGCCTCTGCTTTCCCCTGAAGTCCCGACAAGGTTTGCAAGGTTTGCACGCAGAGGGAAGGCTGTGTGCTCCTGGGCTGCTCTTTGGGGGTGGGGGGAGCAGCCACACTGCTCTGCCTACAGCCTTTGCTTTCCCCTGAAGTCCCGACAAGGTTTGCAAAGTTTGCAAGCAGAGGGAAGATTGTGTGCTGCTGGGGTGCTTTGTGGGGGTGGGGGTGGGGGTGGGGAGCTACACTGCTCTGCCTACAGCCTTTGCTTTCCCCTGAAGTCCCGACAAGGTTTGCAAGGTTTGCAAGCAGAGGGAAGGCTGTGTGCTGCTGGGGTGCTTTAGGGGGGTGGGGGGAGGAGCCACACTGCTCTGCCTACAGCCTTTGCTTTCCCCTGAAGTCCCGACAAGGTTTGCAAGGTTTGCAAGCAGAGGGAAGATTGTGTGCTGCTGGGGTGCTTTTTGGGGGTGGGGAGCTACACTGCTCTGCCTACAGACTTTGCTTTCCCCTGAAGTCCGGACAAGGTTTGCAAGGTTTGCAAGCAGAGAGAAGGCTGTGTGCTCCTGGGGTGGGGGTGGGGAGCAGCAAATTGCTGTCTCTCAGTGCCTCCTAATTCAGCTGCAAAGGATTGCCTAACTGGATTCTGAGCTCCATTTGAAGTTTAAAAATAGTAAGTTTGGGGATTTCTTCAAGTAGCAGTTTTGGGGAAATAGTCATAAATACATGCAAAGCATCTCCACAAACCAGTAATAGTAATTTCAGCTAAAACTGAGCAGGTATCTGGCTCAGGAACAGTTTAAACTGCACAGCTATAACCAGACATCCTGTGTGTGTGGACCATGTTCCTAGTAGCTAATCTTTACTGCTGAAAAGAGGCTCTGATATTCCACTCCAACTCTATAATTCATTATACAAATTCTTACAAGTACAGTCCACCTATACTAAACCAAAAACATTGTGTTCTCTTGGTATTGAATGGAAGCTATTTATCTGCCCTCTTTTCCTCCTCTGTTCTTTGCTCAGTCACTCCATTTTGAATCTTCCTTTCAAAACAACCATGCCTGTTTTGAGAAAACTTCAGAGATTTAGGAACTGGAGCACAATCATTTGATCTTTAGCTTCACAGTATTTTAATATTCTTTTGGAAGCCGCCCAGAGTGGCTGGGGAGGCCCAGCCAGATGGGCGGGGTATAAATAATAAATTATTATTATTATTATTATTATTATTATTATTATTATTATTATTATCATCATCATCATCATCATCATCATCATCATCATCTTTTTGCTGTTCCTCCATACTCCAAGCACTTCTCATTTGCACAGCCCTGGTTTCTCTCCCTGACTATTAATATTCTTGATTAATAACAGTAAAATGCTCAAATTTTAGTTTTTGTGACTGCTGCCAATACTAACTTCCCAGTGATAATGAAAACAGCTACATTATAATGGAATGTGTCCTTTTTCCATTCTCATCATTATATACCATGGCTCGCTTTAAAGCAGCAAAGTGGACAGGAGCCACACACTTTGCTGTTTTAAATAGTTTAGTACAAAATTTGAGTCAGATTTTTTTTCTTGTTTTCCTGCTCTAAAAACTTGGTGCGTCTTTTGGTCAGGAGCGTCCTATGGAGCGAAAAATACGGTAATTCTTGTCAGGCTTAACTATGCTTTACTGAGATGTCCAACATATTATTAAATATAGGGTTCGATCCAGAGGGGTGATGAAGTGTACTTTCCTTTGAAATTTGTAAAATTTTAGCAGAGTTAAAATTTCTTTGGACTGCACTTGTATTTCACACTACTGCTCAGATCCAAATGCTCCAAAGTACATACAAGGGCTCTCATGTACAATAGGAGAGCTGCGTAATTCATGTCAAAACCAAGAACAGTGTGCACAATTCCAGCGGAATGTGCAGACTTCCCAAAACACTGAATTGAATGCAGCAGGTTGTATTTGCAGAAAGCTTTCAAACCCCACAGCACCTTGGACTGTAGACCAAGTATGTTAATATGGCACACCCTTAGAATACACAATGGGCTGATACGCTTTTCATGAGGAGCCAGACCATGGCTCGGTGCAAACATCGATGTGTGGTGTCTACAGAAGACTGTAGCTCCCTGGTTATTATGCTGCAGACTTGTACTGAGCTAAGCCACACCTTGGCTTAGTGTGTTGCTTGAACCTGGGCACATGAGTTATCTTTCTGCACACTAACCACAAGCTATAACCAAGGCATGGTCTAGGTTGATGGCTCACAGTTAATCTGGAGAGTGCTCAATCATAAGCCTGGATTTGGACAACATGCTGAGCCAAGTCATGGTTTTGCTCATGCCAGAGCCATAAAATAGGGGGCGAGGAAGTGAAGCAACCACACTCCTGTCTTCAGTAACCTGCATGCTTATATGTTTGTACTAAACCATGGTTTGGCTTAGCATGATGTGTGAATTAGGCTAATATTTTGCAATGTGCCACTTTTTAATTAGAAAACCCATATTGAGACAAACAATCACCTTTCACAGTGCATTCCAGTATAACCTTCTTTGCAGAAACACTGAATTTCTCCACCATTTTCCACGCATCCATTAGCAAAACTGGAGGGAGGGACAGAAATACAATATTTAGACAGGTTTCAATATTTTGCAAGAAGCTGAAATTTAAATTGCTGCCAAAATATCAAATAGCATTGAGAGTTCAGGTGTATTGCTGCCTATCTGCCTAGACCTTCTGAGAACAGTTTGTTCTGCTTAACAATGCAAACAACCAAATCCTTTAAAAAGGAAATAGGGAATAAAAATGACATCTATTGATGTGTTATTATTGAGCAAATACAAATGTACTGCATTTCCTTGAGGATTCTAAGTGAGGCGTTTTTATCTACAGAAATCTTTGTATTTGGTGATGCATTGCCATGGATAATCTCTATGACAACTCACTCACTGTTTCTCTGAATTCTGCACAAGATTTAGTCTATACCCACATAGCAGATCAAGGCATTTATGCCAGGCTACCAGCCCAGCCCACCCTTTACCAGGCTCATAGTGGCTGGTAACCCCAGTGAACTGAGCATGTGTAGTATGATGGCACCTCTGCAATTCACTAGATCTCACTCATTGCACAAGAACAGTGCCTGTTGGTAACAAAGGGCGATGAGAGGAAGCAGGAGATCTGCCACTGTATCAAATTGCTCAGACAGTGGTGCTATTACATCTGCTTCTCCTCTGTGGTGTAGTTTCTCAATTCCCTTCCCCCAAGAAAAGATCCTTGCACCTTGGGAATCTTGATACAATTTGGTCCCCCACCCACCATTCAACTATGCAACACATACATAGGCACGAGGATCAGGATGTAAAACATTCACTATTATTTGCTTTTTAAAAAATCACTTTCTACACACTCCTGAGGGAAACCATGAGTTTACAGAGGAAAAAACTACTTAACGTCAACTATTTATCTATCTATCTATCTAATCTATCATCTATCATCTATCATCTATATCTATCTATCTATCTATCTATCTATCTATCATCTATCATCTATCATCTATATCTATCTATCTATCTATCTATCTATCATCTATCATCTATATCTATCTATCTATCTATCTATCTATCTATCTATCTATCTATCATCTATCATCTATCATCTATCATCTCTATCTATCTATCTATCTATCATCTATCATCTATCATCTATATCTATCTATCTATCTATCTATCATCTATCATCTATCATCTATATCTATCTATCTATCTATCTATCTATCTATCATCTATCATCTATCATCTATCATCTATCATCTCTATCTATCTATCTATCTATCATCTATCATCTATCATCTATATCTATCTATCTATCTATCTATCTATCATCTATCATCTATATCTATCTATCTATCTATCTATCTATCTATCTATCTATCTATCTATCATCTATCATCTATCATCTATCATCTATCATCTCTATCTATCTATCTATCTATCTATCTATCATCTATCATCTATCATCTATCATCTATATCTATCTATCTATCTATCTATCTATCATCTATCATCTATCATCTATATCTATCTATCTATCTATCTATCTATCTATCATCTATCATCTATCATCTATCATCTCTATCTATCTATCTATCTATCATCTATCTATCTATCATCTATCATCTATCATCTATCATCTCTATCTATCTATCTATCTATCTATCATCTATCATCTCTATCTATCTATCTATCTATCATCTATCATCTATCATCTATATCTATCTATCTATCTATCTATCTATCTATCTATCTATCTATCATCTATCATCTATCATCTATCATCTATCATCTCTATCTATCTATCTATCTATCTATCTATCTATCTATCTATCTATCTATGTATCTATCAGTTATTTTCATAAGGCTCTTGTCCTCTGCTTTCGCACCTGGCAAATGTTTGAGGCCCTTGGCCATTAATTATCCTAATTTTAAGTGCTACAGGGTCTTGCTATTTCACAGGACCCCAAACATTTTTAGCCAATCTCATTCTGCAGAGTCAGGTTCAGTGTAATCTTCATCAATTCCTATCAACCCTTGAAATGAAAACAAACCCCAAAGGCCACTATCATACACTGCAGTGTGCTCTGTCCACACAGGCATATATAACTATTTTTGCACTGTTGTCATTAATTGTCCCACCTATATTCTTTTGGCAAATGGTAGTATTTCAAGAAGATCAGACAGCTGCAATCTGCCCCATCCATATACCCAGTAGTAGCTTTTTGAACTCCTATCATAGGATCAGGTGTCCCATTTTAGGGAACCATACACATGGGAAAATACACCATATCTAAGGAATAACATGCTCAAGGAAGCCTCAAGCATTCAAAAAATAACTACACTTAGCAGACATAATTCTTTTCATGGCAGAATAGTCCAACACCTTTGTCAAGCAGATGGAAGATAAGGAGAGGACAAAGGGTGAGGAAAGAGCTGTCAGTGGAGGGGGGCCCTTTCTCCATCCTCTGGACCCCCTGGACTACTCAGCTAACCTGCTGTACCTGAACTGGGTGTGGAGAGTACAGCTGAATGGGACACAACTGGGGCAGTCTGAGGAAGTACCATTCACCTTGGGCCTGCCCATAAAAAGCAAATCTAGAGTGAGAGACTAGGGTGATGTCTGCTGTTTCCAGGAACTCTTTATTGTGAGACTTTTGTGGGTGAGCTGAAAGTTTGTTCGGATCCTGGACAAGAACCCAGAGCCTGAGAGGAGGGTGTGTCAGAAGGTAGATGAATTAATATTGATGTAGTATATATATATTAGTAACTTTGTATTACTGTAACATTTTTATATGTAACTCTGTATTTTTGTAATATGTTGTTTAAGTTGTCTGTTGTTGCTTCAGTGTTCTGTACACCGCTTAAAGATATTTTTAATATGTTAAGTGGTATAGAAATTAATCAATCAAATAATCAGTCAATGTGTCAAGCCCAAGAAAAACAGAACTCTCCTTTCCTAGAATCCCTCCCCCACGCCCACACAGTACCTGCTTGTAAAAGGACAGCGACAAGCCCTGCAGGTTCTTTGCGTGGCATCTCCAAAATAGCCTTCTTTACAGCGTTCACACTTCTCGCCAGCAGTATTATGCTGACAATTCTTTTAAAATATGTACAAATATATAAAACCAGAGAGTTAACAGCAATTCAATTACCAGCAGGAGAAAATTAGAGTTGATCAGCTCCAAGCCATTTCCTCCACACAATTATATTACCACAAGAACAAACATATGACTTTGACAATGTCTTCATTCTCTTGAATCATAGAAAAGTTGCTCGCTGGGGCCAGAGATGGTAGAATATTACAGTATCCACATATCTGGTTAACATGTCAGTGGTTTAAATAACTACACATCCAAGAATCAGACTCTTAGTGATGCAAATACTTGTGAGCAACTTTGGATTCATTTCACAATCTATTCGAGTCCCTCTATAAATGAATATCCTGCTACCCATTTTTTTCTGTTTAGCCCTTTAGTTTGAACAAGTTTATATAGTCTCAAATCTAGGTAGACTGGTCCAATAAAAGATTTTTTTTGTACTTCTCACAGCCCTAGCATAGGACTTAACAGTCCCAACACCACTGGAACAACAACACTAATACAGGGAAGCAATTGCCTCAGGACAGGTACAACAACTTTTCTTAAAATTAGTTTTTATTGAAGATTTTATTGTGTTACAAAATAAATAAATCAAAGTACATATAGCGTATCCACTTTCAATTCATACAGTCTTTTTCACAGTTCGTTTATGTTTGGTATAAGATACTAATGTCCTGGACATCTTGTGGTTCGGGGGAAAGGGGAAAGGGGGGGAGAGGGGGGTATTGTTCTTCCGTTCTGTTGCATAATGTTACCTGCCACAGCAACAAAACCTGATCAGATCATCAAACTGCCACCAATGAATTAACATTTTTTACTTTATGTGGACACATAACTGCACCCTGGAAAAACTATTTCCTCTGCAAAATGAATTGAAAGTGTCCATCTTTCAATTTGAATTTGGAACCAATAGTCATCTAACAGTCGAGACCACCTATACACACAGAATGCAAGCTGCATTAATTAGTAGCAAATATATGGCACTAGCTATAACACAGTTTGCATGGCTATTAAAACAGCAGGAGCAAGGCTGAAAAAGCAAACCTTGTCTTCTCTTGATTTTCCTGCCTGTATGTTTTCTTGTCATGGCCTGCCCCATTTCTCTAATCAAAATTTCTTATGATTCATACATCTCCTGGAACATGCTGATTTGGCTAACAACCCCAAAAAGGTTTGTTGAAACCAAAGTCAAGGGAAGTATTGCATAATCATCGTCAGAGGATTTCAATGCAGCCAAAATAGGTTCATAATGAAAAAGGCACCCATGCAATGAATCTGGCAGTGAATCCATGCAGTGAATAGGGGGCATGATCTTATGATAACTTTTCAGAATAAACTATTGAGACAAAAGCAGTGAAATAGAATACAAGATAACACTCCCCAAAGAGTGCTATTGATGCAAACCCTGATCCTTCAACTAGAGCTCATATTTGTGCAAGTTCTTTAGCAACAGAATTGTAAAGTACACTTTTAAAAGCGTGATTCATTTCAGATGAGATTTGTATCTTGCTGCAAAATTAGTTTGCAGAAATCAGACATTTACCAATTATGTCTGCATTATAACTGTCCATTTCCAATGTGCAGAACTACCTTCTCTTGACATGCTTATACATGCATTCTGTAGCTTTCACTCTTTGAGCAGAACTAGTTGCTACAAGAGAAACATGCTGCAACCACTTTCTAGTCTTTCTATCAATGTGTAGCTTATTATCAATGTGTGACATGGTTACTGCCCAGAATGTTCAGACAGCCAACAAGTTGAGATGGTAGTGGAAAATGCAGTGCCATGGCATCACACCACACACTACCAGGAAAACTGGAGACACAAAAGTGGCAGCAATTCTGTATTTTTTGTAAAATGCAGTTTTATAATGAGTGTTTGAAGTCTGCAAAGCAAGCAGCTGGCACAATCATACTAGCATACCCACAATCATGGTTCAGATAAATAGGATCAGTGAACTAAAGTTTCCAAAAGGAATGCACTGCTAAATGGGTTGCTTTTTTAAAAGATCGGGTGCCATTTTCAAATGATTAGAGAGATGGAACCATTTATTATTGTGACACACAGATTTGTATTCCAGGTAAACAACTTGCATTCTTACACATACTGTATAATGGATAATATTTTACCTATGTTTACGAGAAAAACAACTAATAGATAAACAGCACCTTGAAGGCTAACAATTTTATTATGGTAAATATTTCATGGTTGAGGGTGTACTCCATCAGATGCGTGGAGTGTTACTGGACAATACTCCATGCATCTGATGAAGTTGATTCTAGTCCATGAAAGCTTGCACAATAATACATCTGTTAGTTTTTAAGGTACCGTGCAATTCTTTGGGGTGTTGTTGTTGTTTTTGTACTAATAAACCAAAGCAGACACCCTTATGAGATCACTAAGCTTTATGAGTTCACTATACATGTGCTTATAGAACTCATTCACTTCAGAGGAGTGGTTCAATATATGCATTGCTTTGCAAACACAATTTTTTACCCTCTACTAGACAGAAGGGCCTAGGATCTAGTCCAGTACCAGACAGAGCAAAACTACTATGCACGTCAGTGTTTAGTAACCAACAGCAGTGATAAATCTCAACAATCTTTGCTATTATTACTTACAATACAAATTCCAGAACCATCCAGGCATCTATTTGCATTTCCATGACAATTGCAAGGAACACACCGTCCTGTTAATAGGCCACTGTTCTCACGGTAGAATCCTGGGCTGCATTCCTATTGCATACGAAGGAGACTTTTTTTAGAAGGCTATACGTTTATACCTTTAAAAAGAGGTGTTCTGTGAAATTTTAAGGTAGAAGAAATTAAATTGCTACATATTGTCATATGAATACCTATTATATGATTAAGAGGCATAGGTTGTATTCTAATATTCATCTCAGTTTGGTAAGCCAAGACATATGGCCAAAGTTTTTCAGTTTGGACGTAGCAGGAAACTATACTTAATGGAAGACTTCTCGGCTTGTTTGCTCACTTTCAGGAAGGGGTGAGCCAAGGGTCTCCTTGTGTGAGGCCAAAAGGCTCCTTCATAACTTGTCATACTGAGATATGATCAAATGCAGTCAATGTCAACCATGTCTAAAGTCCACAAACTGCCCAACCATTCTGAAAAGTAGCTGTATATATCAGTGCTCTAAGATCTGTCAAGAAGGATTCTCTCAACCTAAACCCCTGAAGGCTGTTCTGGCTGAACATATTTCATATCCTGTGAAGAATGTTTCCAGAATAAGTCCAGTTTAGTAAAGTATTTAAAATACAGCTAAAGGTGTTTTTGTTCTAGATCCATAGGTTTCTGTAGAACTATGCTTGTTCACTAGCGTTTAACCAATTTAAAGTTTAATTTTCAAAACTACTTGCTGTAATATAACCTCATCCTGATTTCCTCACCTGAGGGTATGTGAAACTATGTTGAAGCAATGAGAGGCATTCTTTAATATGAAGCACAATTTGTACGTACAGGCTTGTCCCAAAGACAAGTGAAGCATGAAAAGAATGTTCATCAACTAGAAGCATTTAAGAAGTAAAGCTGCTCTTCCGCGATCAATGTCAACTGACAGAATTTTGGGGAGCAGGATAATAATTTTTTTAAAAAGAAAAGAGACACAGTTGTCAAAAAACCATGTCCTGTTCCAATAAAGCATATCAATTGAAAATGTGGCTTTCACCAATGAAAAGGGATTGTAAAAAAACTATAATAATCTCTGGGCCACCACTTCAACCCTCCCCTCTTCAAAACCTATAGTCCAGTTGTGATGTGAGCATCTTGACAACCCCAGTACTGCATGCATGCTCTTTGTGCTTAAACAAATGGAGTTAAAGGAGGGGCCATATACAATGGCCCCTCCCCAGATATCACCATGCCCCCCTGGACCTGTCCTTTTCCTCCATACATGAAGTTTGAGGTCTGAAAGCGGCATGTACATCCCTAGGTGCTCCACGTGATGGGAGACCTTGCACATTCAGACTTCCCAATCGTGTGGAACTGCTTCATGTGTCTATTCATTTCTTGTAGCATGAGACCTTATTCCTGGCTGAGACTGCAGAGGACAAAGGATTAGCAAAGGATTAATCCCCACCCCATGCTAAGGTCCTGATCCAGATTGCTTCCTCCCTCTGCCCCCAGCAGCAATTTGTGTAAAAGAAAGAAAGCAGTCAAGGACAAACAATGAAATGAGTTGTCATGTGCAGTTTTAGCCCTTAGGTGTGGTTCTGGGAAACTTGTCTTGAAGTCCTATCTCTCTCATGAGTACATTGTTCAGAGCTGGGCAAAACTCCCTACGTGTGAAAAAATAATGAGTAACCTCACTTGTTTATTGTGAGGACGAACAAAATGAAGATTATAAATCACATTACAAATTAGTAGGTCTATGTGGATGGTTGTAGTAGATTTTTTTAAAACAACAATTGATGCTGTTCACAAGAGGGAATTATCCTGCAGCAGCTACCAGTACAGGCATTTAAAGTATGGATTATTGCAAAAACAGCTTGCTGAAATAAAGCTACTTATGACCCAATTATTAAAAATCAGTTAAAGAGAACTATTTGAGATGTTCATATGAAATAATCACTTTAAAGCTAACTATTGTCTTTCTCGTGTAACATTTTTTTAAAAAGTTCTTCCAGTAGTAGTTTCCCTGCACACTCAAATTCCATTTTCAATTGCCTTGAAGGAAAATAAGATATCCTGTGCAGATAACACTTCCATGGAGGACACTGGAGTGTGCACTGTAAGTTTTGACAAATGCATATTTGTCCACTTTGTTAAAATGGATGGGGAGCAAATATTTTGTTGGCCACATGGCAATACCACTCTGGCGGTCAACATTTCAAAGCCATAGCAAAAGTGAATGTGCATTACGTTTTGTGTTTGAAACAAGGACTGCAATCTTAAAAAGAAGAAGAGAAAAGAATAGAAACAGCCTGGCTAACCATTCTATGACCTTGTACACCAGTAGAGTCTAGTATAAATGGTTAACAAACTGCCCAGCTAACGACTCAAACAGCAACATTTGGTAGCTGTCTTCTGGACAATATAGTCCAATGGATAAAGAGATCAGCTTGTTGTTGTTTTCACTCAAAATACTGCACTTTTATGTCAGGGCTATAAAAAGCAAAACAAAACACCTTAAAGCAGGGGGATAGGGGAAGAGAGAACACACGTTACCTGTCTTGGTTTAAAATCCCAGTGATTTTGCTGCTGCTGCCCTCCGCCACGAAGATAAGGGAATGCTATCCTGTGTTGTGTAGCATGCACCAAACAGTGCCTCAGGCCTATGCACAACACCAGCCATCCAATGTTGCGCGGCCTCTGAATTCCGGCCGTCATTTTACTTAGCTTAAGGCTTTGCTGCTCACATGCAAGGAGGCTCTTTTTGCTATGCAGCCCTTTTCTTATACTACCCTCTTATTGTTCAGCTTCTCTGACTCAGTCGGTGTGCTGTGATATGCCCCTCCTTTAAAACTTCATACATGAGTCAGGTTGTGCAACACATAGCAGTTCTTGAGGTTAACGAACCGCTTTCTAATTCCTGCAAATGAGCGTATATCTGCATTAAGGTGTGGCAGGCATCACCTTTTCCCTGCCTAAGACAGTCAGGCAGTACTAGACGATTAGAACTGTAAATCACAGGCTGAGTAATTCTGCGAAAACATGCAGGGTGTGTGAGCTATTTTATGGAGTACTGTGGTTCTATACCTTCCTCTGGGCTACATGTTTTAATCAGTCCAGGAAAAGGGAGCAAAAGAGGCATTTTTTCACATGGTGAGTAGGAATAGGAATGAGAAGAGTTTAGTTAGTGTATTAAATGCAAGCCTTGGCATGCTGATCGATTGCATTTTTCATATAACAGACTGTGAAGTGTATTTTTTTTTAAGCCTCTGAAAGTATTTTTAAAAATGACAAGCAAGCTTTATGTTATTATTGTAACCTGAGAATAAAGTTGATAAACTTGCACATCAATCCAAGTGCATTTACTTGGAAAAGTCACAACGAACACATCAATGAAGTGTTACCAAACAAGTAGCATTATTAGAGGTAGTAAAACACAGAAGAAGACAGAAGCTTAGTAGGTACAACTTTTCTCCCATGACAAATGGCAGCTGTCAAAGCACATTCTCCTGTGCAGATATCAAGGCACAGGCCTTTGGTCACCCCCATGAGCAGAAGCTTAGGCAGAGAACCAAAATACCTGAAGATCAGTTATCACCCCCTTCCCATCCATCAAATAATCAATCTGATGCCCGCAGGGGGTAATTTGCATCCCCACTAGGGAGCTGGAGTGGATGGAGATTTAAACCTCTCCCAAACCATGTCTACTTTCTTCCTATTTCTCCTTACTTCCAATTCCTTCTCCTTCTCCTCCTTCCCACTGATGCCAATATCAGTGGGTTTCTGGGAGACCTGAATATGTTGTTTGAGGATGGGTTCAGGCTCCCAGGCCACCCCGTATGTAGGATCAAACCAGTCAAACCCAGATTTTCAGATTAATAATTTAAGTACTAGGCAATTTTTTCCTCTCCTTTACTTCTGAACAATTCTGAATATACCCGTCACACAGCATTATGGGGCATAATATGGAAGAATAGTTATCAGAGGTATTTCTGGAGGCAATGATGTCTTGGCAGAGTGGGTGGGAGATATCTACTGCATGACCACTCCTGCTGATTGGCAACTGAGGAACTAGCTAGTTGGCTCAGGATATATGTGAATCCATTCCTCCTCCCCCCCCCAAAAAAAAAAACCCCCCACAGCCTGACTTTTTAAAGAAATGCTGAAATATTATGCTTCACACATCTTTAGAAACTGGGTTGTATTTTATTGGTTTTACTTTTAAACGTTTCTTGATTCTATTTTTGTCATTTGGATGTTTGAAGTTTTTTGTTCACACAAATGAATTAAAATGAAATCCATAAATGATAAAACTCCACAAATATATAATAGCTGAATTAAGTACAATTTCTACAAGAGGACTACACCGTGAAGGTGGAATGTCCCATCGAACATAATTGTTCAGAAACGCGTCTCTCCTGCTCTTTTAAGGCAATCAATAAGAATGAATGAATAAGACTCTCTCGTTGCTATAGCTAAATCAGTACTGTTATCGTGTGTCATGAATGATGCAGAGCAGAAACAAAGACAATTTCCTACCTGACATGAATCACCCATATATTCAGGAGGGCAGGAGCATGTCTCTACATCAAAAGCAACGATGCCATTTCCTGCATTGGAGGCTTCTTCCAGACCGACCTCGCCCAAGGTTAACCGCTGAGATTCTGTGAAGTAAAGTCCTCTGATTCGTAATCCATCCAGTCTAGACAGGACCATCATCAGTTCCTCTCGAGATACCAAGCTATTGCTGCTTGCATGTCTGAAGTTTCCCTGCACATTCAATATATAATTAAAGTTAGGAGAAAGTTTAATTAGAAATCTACTCAGTGTAAAAGTACTGTTGCACATGCAAAGGGATATAGATTAAACATAATAATAATAAAACAGGTTCATGCCTTATAAGAAGCAATGGGTGCTGGTAGCCTAAGGGAAAAGGACACTAGCAGAATGAAAACCCAAGCAAGAGACAATCTAAAGTAAAGTAAAATAAATGAGGGTCAGCCTCAGAAGTAGACATATAAGGGCAGATTACAATAATAACATACAAAGTCAACTAGGACAGGAACAAAAGGTTTCACTTGACACGGGGCTGTGCAAGAAATTCCCAGTGTTTAATTATTCCACAGAAAATTTCCTGTTTCATTAGTAACAATAAATGGGTGCCAATTTTGAAAGGAAAAAAAAACACCATACTAAATTGCATATATGCATACATTGTAATAAAATACATTTAGAAATCTACACTTGAGAGAAAATACATTCATAAATGTGCTATTCTATGAGAAAACGCGTTCAAAAATATATATTTAAATATCATGTGAAACTGACATGGGACGGAAATACACTCATCCATCCACACTTCATTGACAGAGTTTGTTGTAGGCTGGACTACGAATGCCTGAGAGGAAACCTCATGCATCAAAATGTGATTTGTTTGGAATGGCCTCAAACCATTTGCAAGCACATATGTAATTGAAGGCAGAATATAACTCAAAAGTACTTTTCTTTTTCAAGTTCAGGCATGAGCCTGACAAGAACCCAACTTGACTTTGAGACTGCGGGAACAAGCAGCTGTTTCACTGTAAATAATGACACTATTTCTGGACAACAATGAGGCACAAAACAGAATAATCTGAAGCCCTTTTCAGAGTTTGGCTTTTCAGAAGTCTTATACTTCCTCGGGCTGTGAGAAGTCCAGGTGCAGCACAACAGGAAGTATTTAATTTAGTTGAGAGAGAGAGAAAAAAATACTGGAGAAGTATTTCTGTGAAGTGGGTTGTACCATCTCCAGTATACAGACTCGCCAAGCTCAACAGTCACCGGAGTCTCATACAAAGGAAAAGTTAGGAAAATATGCAGCAAAAAACCACTCACTTTCCACAACTAATGAACCTTAGAATTAATAACAACTGTAACCCACACATTACTTTGACCCCATTGCAGTACAGATTAGGGAGAGACCCCAGTGCCTGCATGACGCCCTCATAAATCTATGCTTCAAGTAAGCACCAGTCATACCATCTAACTCAGGATACAGCAACTTCATATATACCATTTACGCTTCACATTCTCAGTTCCTTATTGACCAAGAGGCAAGGGAACTAGGCTTCACCTGGCATGCATATTGATATTCTCTTTGTTGTATGGTTTCTCTTCCAGATTAGAATACACTTGCAACACAGTTTCTTCACATTTGTTCAATTTCAAAAATTTTGTTCAGTGGGCTCTACCTGCTCATAAGAGTATTAAAAACTGCAGCCTTTAAAGTGTACTTTGAAGCAAGACTGTTTCTGATGCTGAGCTATAAAATAAGCAGAAATGTCAGCTAGTGATTTATGAAAGGGGACTTCCATGAGTCTTACCTCAAGTAGCCGAACTGATCCATAATACTGTTTGTCGGGCAAAGGATTGTTAGGATCCACATAGATTAATTTCATTTGGTGGCCCTGTGCAAAAACATTACCATTCCAAACATCAGTATAATATTCAATGTGCAGAGTTAGCATGCTTTACAGAACTGCGTTAGTTGAGAGATATTTCTGTTGTTATTAGATCTCAACAAAAAGAAATGTAGTTAACATTAAAGTTTAGTGGGGGTAGGGGGGAACCTTTTTCAGGCTGAGGGTGGCATTGCCAGAGGCAAAAGTGAGTGTACCAATGAATGCCAAGTTTGCTTTTGTACAGCAGTCTAGTTTCTACACCCACTCCTCTCTAACCTCCATCCAGGAAATCAGGAGGAATTATTAGAGTTCAGGGACACATTCCAGCCAGGGTGTGTGGTCTGAGGAGTCCCAAGGGTCAGCTAGAGAGATCCAGGGCTCATCCAGACTTCTTTTTGTGCCATGTTTCTAGGCACAGGTCTGTGCTTTAAAGCTACATGTCTGGGTGCTCCCCCCCCCTTTTTTGCCCCTATGGAAAAATCCACTTCTTACCACTGAATCAGAGCAAATGGCAATCTGTGGGAAACCTGAATTGCTCTTTGTTCCAATTCAGCATTAAAGAGCAGGCTTTCCTGGGGGAAATGGTGAGGCAAAAAAGAAAAGAAGAAGCACTCAGACATGATGCTTTAGAGAGCAGACCTGTGCCTGGAGAGCAAAAGGTAAACCCCTAGAGAGCTGCATTTGTATGAGTTCCCCACCCTGGAAGTACAGTATGGTATCTCATAAATGATTAGCTAGCTTATTGCATCATTTTAGAATGCTGTAAAATAGAAACAGTGTAAAAACTCTATTCAGACCAGGATGGTTCTTGGGGAAAGTTTAGGAGCAGGCTTCAACTTTTTCTTCCAAGAAATAGTAAATACCAAAACCAGGAAATCCCAGGTTTATTTTAATGTGTGGTCTTCCAGTTCCTTGCAGCTAAAGCTAAAGCCATCTTTCCAGCAGATTTATTCTCATGTGGTCATAAAGATGGCACATTCAAATAAACACATTTCAGGCTTTCGCCTCTCCCAACAGGGGCTGTATAAAGTGAGCAGCAGGAGAAGGAGAGGGAGGAGCAGGAGAGGAGAAAATGCCACCTGAACAAAGCAGAACAACCCTTAAAAACGGTTTAACAGGAAGACTCTTGATTTCACAGACAACTTTCACTTACAGTAAGCTGCACATCAGGCCTTTTTTCCAGTAGAGTCATGCCTTCGCTAGGCAAGCCAAAGGATTTAACTTGATAGCTCAAGTAACCGCCATATGAAGAAAGCTGAACAACATATTTAAAGAGATGATGAGAATTATTATGAGAGCTTATAACATGGTTTCTAAGTATTCAGAGCACACTTATCTCAGAACCTTGACCCTTGCAAGAACATTTCCAGTGCTACTAACACAGGATTAATGGAGGTGCAGAAGCAGTCGGATCAGGAAAGGGGTAATGTATTCTGAAACATGCATCTTTAGAAGGCATTTCTACAGGCATAACCCCAAGAGGAACTGATGATTATTACTTAAAATACTTAATATAGGGCAGGGAACCAAAGATTACTGTACCTTAAAAGTGGCTAAATTGTGTGCTGCTGCTATAAAATTAAGGCTACAAGCTTAATTTTAATCTATTTATGTTTGTATGCTCTCTGTTGTTGTATATGTTGCACTCTGGTCAGTGAGCAAAATAAATGGATTCATTCACTCATTCATTCATCCAGCCTTAACACACATCATGCCCTGTGATATAATGCCAGGTCAAAAATTATGAAACCAATATCAAAATATGGACTTCAAACCAGTTTTGGACAGTATATCAATATATCACCCAGCCCTACTATTGACCTTGGATGTTAACAATGTTCTGAAAACAGCTTTGAGGGTCATGTACCTTTTCTCCCAAGTAAGATGGTGGTGCTACCCAGTATAAATTGTGCACGGAGGGAGGCAGTTCTTGAACATCAGCAACCACACTGTTGCTTTCTGGATTGAAAGTTACAGGGATGCTCATGCCATTATCCACAGCTTCTAGGTGCCAGTTCCTCATATCAACAAACTAAGAGTGAAACAGACAATAAGACACTTAGAGACGTTTCTATACTGAATACAGTTTTCCCAGAGCAATAGAGTTAATGTACATGACTACCTGTTTTCTGGTGGAAATGTTTTGTTTTGCCTCACGTGAGAAGTTTTTCCAACTCTTTTCCATGAGCAACAGCTGCTGGTTTTGTGTGACATCACAAACCGTCTCAGGCAAGTTACTGCATTCAGTTCTACACACCCACCAGCCATATCACAATATAGAAACCCTTCTGCAGCCCCCACTACAAGGAATGGGAACTAGGAAGCCACAAGTGCTGACAAACTATGTGTCTGGAGGGGTGAGAGGCTTTTCACAGGGATTGCTACGGTGAGTGGAACACATAGCCTGTGTGTTATAGTGATGTGCAAAGCTTATTGCTTCTGTTCACAGTGAACAAGCAAGTCAAACTCTCTTCTGCAATCAACAGTCAGCCAAAGGCTGAAGAAAAAAGTACCAGCCACAAACTCAAGAGCAGCCTCAATTATCCCTAGCTCTTCTAAGAAATTACAATGGCATAAAGGGGAGGGGAATAAAACATCTGAAAGACACATGTATATACAAAGTCACAACCCCAACTTCAGACATAAAAACAGTGACTCTAATTCAGTCATATCTTGGTTCTCAAATGGAATCCTTTCCAGAAGTCCATTCGACTTCCGAAAATGTTTGAAAACCAAGGCAGGGCTTCTGATTGGCTGCAGGAGCTTCCTGCACTCAGTCAGAAGCCACGGAAGCCACGTCAGACGTTCAGCTTCCAAAAAAAGTTTGCAAACCAGAACATTTACTTCCGGGTTTGCGGAGTTCGGGAGCCAAAACGTTTGAGTCACAAGACGTTTGAGAACCAAGGTAAGACTGAAATTGGAATATGTCTTTAATTTTAGGCCACAAAATTAGACGAGACTTGATCCACGATTGGATCATTCATTTTAAAGAAGAGGTTAGAAGCGGCGCACCTATAAGTGTTTCCCTGCAGGTCAAGCAGCACCTTCAGGCAGAGGGCTGTTTAGACTGGGGAAAGTGAAGTGTGTAGATTCTTCATGGCACCGAAGCCCAATCTAATTTCCCCATGCCACAGCTAATTTGAATTGAAGCAAACAGGAAATCCAATCAGATCTCCTGCTAGTTGCACCCTTAAAATAGTGATTGAAAAAAGAATAACTTACAGCAAACATACCTTAACCCTACGTTTATTTGTGCTGCGACAAATATTGGTTGCTCCGAAACAAAAGCAATTGGTGCAACCCTTCGGGTTAGCAGAGTCCAAATAAAACGACCCAGGGCGGCACATGTCACACTGAATACCTTCAACATTCTCCTATAAGTCAGTTGCAATAAGTCATTAAATGTTTCCACATAAAGCTCCTGCAGTAATATACACATGAAAAAAGCTGTAAAATACATACAAAATAATACATAACATTGTTTCATCGCCTTGATTTTCAGTACACAGTAGCACAAATGCAAATGAGGTTGACTCCTTCTGAAAGGAGTTTCAAGCAAATGACACACATATGCTTTTGCTCCTTTGAGTGCATAACAAGCAGCTCCGTCAATACTATGCTCGTGTGCATTAAAATTAAGGTGCTTCCAAACAAACCTTTTTTGTGGGTGTTTGTCACACATTTTGACTGCTGTCAGTCGCAGACTGATTCACACTGAGCACACACAATATTGTGAGGCTCTTGATCTAGTTGGAAGCATGGATGAGAAAAATCCATCTATTTCTGGTCCTTGTTGCTATTTCATGTGTTCACCCATAAGTCTGTTCTGTTCCATTTCTGCATTGATCCGCATTTTATTTTTATTTTAAAGCTCTGCACAGAAATTTGCAAAATATGCATTTTAAAATGCACTTGGATATTTTTGACCCAAGAACAACAATGTGTCAGAACACTCAGGAACTGTAAAAGCTTGTGAATGTTCTGATTTGAAACTTAGTCCAAGAGGTTTGTTTTGGAATTTGCAAAGATCAACATACAGTGGTGCCCCGCAAGACGAATGCCTCGCAAGACGGAAAACCCGCTAGACGAAAGGGTTTTCCGTTTTTGAGCTGCTTCGCAAGACGAATTTCTCTATGGGCTTGCTTCGCAAGACGAAAACGTCTTGCGAGTGTTCCGATTTTTTTTCGCTCCCCCCCTTTTTCTAAGCCGCTAAGCCGCTAATAGCCTTTTAGCCGCTAAGCCTTTAATAGCCACTAATCCGCTAATAGGGTTGCTTCGCAAGACAAAAGAAACGCTAGACGAAGAGACTCGCGGAACAGATTATTTTTGTCTTGCGAGGCACCACTGTACAATCTTTCTGAGTTTAAAGACTGAGCCCAACTGTGTGTGTGTGATAGCCACTGTGTCAGAGAATTACAATAATACCAGATATATGTGATGTGCAGCTGATAAGACAACTAAATTAATCATCCTAGAAAAAGATAATTGAAGCTCAAGGGATTGTTGAAAGTGAGCAGTTGCACTTGTACTTACTCTTGGAAATGATTGTTTGGAAGCACTATTAAAGTTTGGCAACGAACAGTTAGTACATCAAGTTAACACTTTATATACGGGACCATGTGCATATTCCTGAACTGCAGGGGCATGGACTAGATGATCCTCAGGCTCCCCTTCCAGCCCCCAAATTCTATGATACTATAAGCCAGAAGCTGAATTAATGTGGGATCACAACTGAGTAACTCCCGCAAATCCATTGCTACATTCACTGAGCCCATTACTAGATGATTAGTAGTGAAGTGGCAGCTGGAGTGAAGTTAGCAACATTCCACCAGCATTATTCAACGAGAGTCCTAGAAATGTGCTAAGCAGTGCACACGAGATATTGGAGCAGTGTACACAAATATCCCCAGGACAACGGAAGTGGGTTTTCCTAGAACCATTTGCACTACTGGCAGTAGAGAGTATTTAAGGGGGGGGGAAAGGTTTTTGCACAAGGGTTCCTCTTGATCAATCTGTATAATAACAGAATCCAGTTGAAGTGTTTCTATTGATTTCAGCAGCAGCTGAATTTGCTTCTCTCTGAAATAAGGGACGAATGGTGAAATAGACATTCAAGGAACAGCAGTGTTGCTACATGTTTCCTTCCGTGGCTTGATTGCAAACCAAGGTGTTGTACTAACAAATGTTTCCTTTGGAAACTCACAAGTGTTAGCTCCATTTAAGAATTACCATTGGTTTCATATTATGGTAATTTAGACATGGAAAATGCTATACAGCTAATTAATAATTTTATTATTCCTTAAGAAATCATGGGAACGGTAATCACCACTAGTTAATTAAGGACAAACTCCTGGCAATTACAGTCGGACCAATTTTGAATGCAAAAGCACCTGACCTTACAGAGGCAAACTCCTGTCTGTGGATGACAAACATCTGGCTCTGTTCCTTCTCTGTTACATTCGCAGGGTTTGCAATTTGGAAAACCATAGGAACCAGAAGCACATCGATCGCACCGTCGACCAGTTATTCCTATGCGGCATCTTCAGTAACAAAATAAAACCAAAAAACAATTTCTGAAAAAAGGTTTGCTTTTTTGGAAACTCTGAGCCAATGAAAGAGTCTTTATGTAACAGTATTAAAATCAGTGTATATGGTAGTTTTTCATTAGCAAATAAATATCACACTGTGATATCATAAAATACTAGTGTTTCTTAGATATAATTTAGGCATCAAAGCTGGACATGCTGGAACAAACATTTAGAGGTGTCAGCATTAACTGAATGCCATTCTGTAAAGACCTCATTATTAAAACTCATTGCTTTCTTTCACAGTGGTATACAGCAATGGCATTTTTTTAAATATCTGAATAACAGATTAACCTGAAGGACTAAACAAGGTTCAGAGCTCTGCTTGAAGTATACATAAGGCAAGTAAGATAAGAACACTGCACACAGGTGAGGCACAATACACACAGTGTTGAAGTGCAATATCCACACATCTTGATAATAAAAGCAAATTTGCACACTAAATTGGGACTTTGAGCTTTGGTGCACTGCATAGATCTGAAGCTGTGGAAAGACAGTAGCTCTGTGCCAGCAGACATGTGGCTGCTGACCAGCCCGAAGTGCATGTCGTTCAGAAGTCACATGTCTGTATGGTGCTAACCCAGCAGCCCCCATCCCATTTTCTTCTGCTTAGGTCCATAGGTAAGAGGGACAGGATCCGCTGTTTCCTCAGCTGATGCTTGATGGTGGTAGCGTCTTTCTTCCCAAACACACCCAATCACCACCATAAATGATATAGGCCAGTTGGCAACTTTGATTCATATGTGGGAAGTTCAAAACACTTATTCTTTCATCACATAATGTAATGCAGGCCAGGGAACCGTGGCTATTGGGTGGGACATAGATATTTTATATAAATAACAGACACATATAGCCAACAATAAAGCATACTGTCTCCCACAAATTGTTTCTCAGAGTAAACCAACCTCCTAGCACACACTAAAGCTCCCAGGCATTCCACTTTTCAGAAGTTAATTAACACTGCAGAGATGCCTATTTCGAAGAAAGGGGCTTCTTGTCCCATCCTATTTCTCTCCCTTGCATTCCCCGCCCCCCCCCCCCGAACGTGGAAGTTTAAACTGTAGCCTGATAATATGATAATATGGACTTACTTGCACTGCCCAACAATTTTATCACATTCAGCATTTCCCGGATTAATAATGCCTTTCCTGGAGCAATTGCAGCCCTCGCAGCCAGTGAGGGGATGATAGCCAAAGTGCTGCCTCACACACACTTCACATCTGGGTTTAACGGTTTGAGGAGGACAAATACACTTTCCAGTGATGTCATCACAAAGTCGCCGCCCGCAACTGCATGCTGGGATTGAGAGAACCATTTGACACATGAACAATATTGTATACCAGTATATGCAAGTTCATCTAAATTTGAATAGAAGTTTTTTAAAAAATCCACTAGAGCTTGTTTTGCCTCATATCAACTTTATCATATAATGGTCTTAAAAGAGTTTAAAAAGTGAAAAATGAAACATACATATGCTACAGGAAGTAGTTATTTGGGACAAGCGCTAGGCTTTTCCGTCATACTTTCTAATTAGGTTTTTAAATAAGAAACACAAAAAGCACAATAAAAAACAATTAGAAAAAGACAACATCTCAGATATCTCATCAAGTACTGTGAAGAACATGAAGGTATAATTCTGCTGCCAGGGTTTTTTGAGGCGCAAGAAAGACTTGAAAGCCTTGCAGACAAGAAAGACTTGCAGCTGTACACAGACCTGGACCTCAAAACTGGAGAGGCCAGCACTGCTGCACTGCCCTCTACCTCTGTCTCTCTACTGAGATCTGCCCAGTGTGTTCTCCACAGCTCTCCTCTGAAGCCCCATCTCTAAACCAGCTTCATGCCAGCATGGGACTTACAACTTAAATCAGAAATAAGGGGAAATGGTGAGAAGACAGGATGCCATATAACAGTTACAGCTATATGATAAACCATTATTTGAAACCATACACATAATGGCTTTCTTTGGGGGACATATATCTTGAAAGTGCATGTTTGTTGCTTAGGAGCAGATATTGAGTACGTACAGATTGTGGCATGCACTCCTTTCAGAGCGGAGATCAGTACCCAATCTCTCTCCATTTCAGAAAACGTGTCAAGACATATATTTTCAAATGGCCTTTTAAATCAGTATTAGTGCTCCTACTACTGCGTGTAATGCTGTTAGTTATGCTTTATTGCTTTAATGCTTTTATGATACTGTTGCTTTATTGTTCTGCTTCGTTGTAAACTGTCATGACTGGTTTACAAAAAGGCAGTATAAAACTATTAACAGAAATAATCTTGATATTACTACAGATGCACTTGGATGTCACGTTACACTATTGTATAGCAAAACATAAATGAGCCTAGCCTCCTCTAAGGTAAGCTTAAACAAGTCAACTTCAAAAACCATGGTTTTAAAGTACCATAGTTAAACATTAACCACAGTTTGTTGGTCTGGGCAGCAAGACAAACTGTGGTTAACAAAAAGCAGAGGAGAAAGCTTCTGAACACTTACATGGAGAGGAAATCGGGGAACATGTAAGTCCAAGAGGATACTAGGCTCATTTACATCTTGCTAAAACATAGTTTAGAGTGACATCTGAACACCAATAGTACAAGCATATATAATATAATAATTTCTCAAAACCCCACAAAGAGAGGGAACCAAGGCTTTTTGTGCAAATGTAATAGCTGCATTAGTATTTGCTTTGGTCATTTAAAAAAACACCTGCATATAGATGACCACTGATGGGACAGGCTATAAACTTAAGGGAAATAAAACTGGAATGAAATACAGAATGAAACTTTAAACTCTTTAGGCAACATTCCAAAAAAGTGTAACGCAGCACATGACCTCTCCCAACAGTTATTAAAGACATTCTTACGTTTGCAAAAGGGAAATCCATAATAGCCTGTTTGACACCTGCTACACTGGCGGCCAATGATGTGTTGTCTGCAATTGCACTGCCCTCCCACAGGGTCGCAAGTGCGACTGGTGGCCCCATTTCTGTGGCAATTACAAGGCAGTGCTCCATCATTGTAGGCAGCTACAAGTGACCTTGCAGACGTTCTACAGAATTCTGAGGAAGTGGCAGGGCTGTTAAAAGAAAAGGAAAAAGTAATCTGTGATTTGTAAAGCACCATGAACACCACAGTGGGCAACCTATGGCCCTCCAGATGCTGTTCAACTACAACTCAAATCATTCTTGACCATTGGCTGGGGATGATGGGAGATGGAGTCCAACAACTTTTGGAGGACTACAGGTTCCCCACTGCAACATTACATAGACAGTGTAAGTAAAATAAATTAACTAGCTAACTGGCACCCATATAATAAATAACAGATGTGTTTGGTGTTGCGGAATATGAGGCTGACTTACTTAATGTAAAAACTGTTCCCACCACAATGATAGATGAAATCAAATGACTTGTCCACAGTGTCTTTCTGAAGAAGTCTATAACTGTAGCTGTCTGCTGGAACAGCCAGGACACGTTCCTTTAAAAATGATAAAGAAATGAAATGGTATGTTTAATCTTAAGTATCCAAGCACTGTTTCCTATTTCTATTCATTTCAACGCAATGTGTATGCAAACGGCACTTGCACTGCACTGATAGGCACTCCAGAAAAAAAGGGCCTTAAAGTATTTTTATTTTACATACCACCCTCCATCTGAAACTTAGCAACAGCCCATTAAACCCAATAAAATAGGAGAAATAAATAAAACATATCACAGCAGAGACAGAAAACACAACAGAATCTGGAGAAATAAAGCGGTTTTTCACTGGTGCCTAAAAGATGTTAATGTAGGGACCAGGAGGGACTCCCACAGGAGAGAGTTCCACAAGCAGGACATCACAGTCTAAAAAGTCTTCTCCTCCATTGCCCCCTACAGCCACATAGTGGTAGCACTCAGGAGAGCTCCTGAGGAACAGCTTGATATAGTAGAAACAGATGATTGGGGGAAAAGACAATTCCCTCAAAATACAGAGGTCTCAAGCAGTGGAGGTGAGAAGCAGCACTTTGAATTGTGCTTAGAGACAGACCAGAAGCCAATGGAGCTCTTTAAAGATTTGGTGAAATGTGTTCCCAACCCAACATCTTGTCTCATTTGGTGCCATGGTGGCAATGTTTTGAACTGCTGTTTCTAAACAGTCTTCAAAGCAGGCCTTCATACACCAATAGCTGTAGACTGGAAATTACTAGAGGGTGGATAATTGTATATTTTTTTTAATAATACTGTAATCCTAAACAACCAGCTCATTCAGCATACATCATGGGGATGTGTGGTTCTAAGCACTAAAACATTTTATAATTATTAAGTCATAAAATATTGTAATCTGTCTGTCTCTATCCAGATAAAAGGAATCTTCCCTGGTTGAAAGAAAACTGCAGCAGCTGCCTGCATGACTCAATGAAAATAGCTATACTACTGTTATCTATGCTTTGGGTAACTTCCCATTTAAACTATTATAACATATGTAGCATGTGGAGCTGTGTTTTTAAAAAGTTAGAAAATCAACATTGGTCTGGAATAGGGCTACAGATTTATTGACTGGGCAGTTTGATCATATTACATCTGTATGTTGTCAAACGCACTGGTTCCCAGTCTGTTTCTGAGCCTAATTTAAAGAACTGGTTTAACCTTTACAGAGATAAATAGATTGAGACAATGTTTGCTGAAAGAATCTTAAGATCATTTTCAGAGGTTCTGTTCCAGGTGCCCTTGCCAAACAAAGTGAAGCAGGTAACCACAAGGGAAATGGCCATTTTGGTAGTGGTATCCCAGTTATGGAACAACCATCCCTTCGAAGTTTGCCTGATGCCATCTTTGTGGTTTTCTGGTGCCAGGGGAAGATATTTTTGTTCGCCCAGGCCATTTAAATAATGTATGTCTTATGGTCTGGCCTGGTCCTCTTATGTTTAAAAAAACAAAGCAAAACTGTATTTTAAATGTAATTTTAGTTTTTAATAGTTTGCATTGTTTCATACTGTAGTTTAATTTTTGCATTTGTTTTGTAATGAACTTCTGAATTGGGTGACAATATAACTTTAGTGAGTTGGTTAAATTAATATTTTTTAAATAATAATAATAATTAAATTGTCTTGAATATAACAAACCCTACCAACACAAGCATTTTTCCATTAGGAATTTTCACAGTGACTGAGATATCGTGCTGAGGGATGTCAAGTTCAATTCGATTTTCTGCCATCACCAAACCTCGGCATCCAGCAATATGCGGACAAAATGAAGCATTATAAGCCCCTAAAACAGACAAATGGAAAATAAAATGAAATGAAAACTGTGAAAACTCAAAACGTGCTAAAAATATCTAAACCTATGTAAAACCCAACTCACCTGACCAGAGTCGTCCTCCATCTACAGTCACATGTACAGGAAATGTTGGGACCTCCGGCTGGTAAAACTGTATGACAAACACGTATCTGCCCAAATGCGTCACTCTCCCATGCAGAGTAATTTGGTTCTGTCAACATAAAAAAGTTTTGTGTTTTGAGCTTCATCCTATTTGTAGTCAAAGTGTGGCAATGTCCAAGCAGCATCTTTCCACACTACTGGTTATTCAACTTAGCACAACTGAAAGTGTGGGAAGGTATCCTATATGAAAAAGAAGGTTAAGTTTATGTACAGGATTGTAAAAAAATAAATAAATGCTAGAAATCTCTTGTTTGAATTCTCATCCTGCTAATTCTCAGATAGCTGCTTGGACCTAGAAAGCTGCAGTAAGGACTGTCCTTACAGGAAAATAGAGGCACAGCTAGTGGCTTCAAGAACTACTTCTTTCTTTCTGCACCAGCTTTTTGCCCAGACCTGTAGTAGAATTTAATGTCAGAGCAAAAGCTCTGTAAGAGGCCAACGTATTGTAAATCATTTAAGAGAAACTCCTACAGTTGTGCAAGAGTTCGGCTGCATGCCAGATGATATTAACTTCTACAAATCAATTGACATAAACACAGCCAAGTCTGTGCTGGACTGTGACCCGCATTTAATTCAAAATGTTAAATACCTGTGAAGAAGTCAAAGTTACTCCATTAGCTGTATGAGCAGATGGCAAAGGAGAACTCAGTGACTCCTGGTATATCCCATTTCTTTGCACTTCTGCAACCTGCCCATCCCTCAGAGCATCCAAGACCACGGCTGAAGGAGGAGTTTCATATTGCGAGGGGAGGCATGAAGCACTTTAAAAGGGAAACAGAATCAGAACATATACATGTATACACAGAAAAGTGAGTACAAATAAATATGAAGCCTATACATTTCATTTTCAATTTGTTTGCTGCCATTTACATTACTATATTTACAACATACCCTGTAAGTGTCCCAGAAAAACCGGGACATCCCACTTTTCCACATGAGAGCATGGCGGCCTTTTGGGTGGCATGATTTCATGCAGAGATCTCACCCCCCAAAAACACTTGGGGGGGCACAATCTGACACAGTGCTCCAAAATACATGTTTTGGGGCGTCTGCTGTAGTGCAAGAGCACAGCCCAGAAGAAAGCATGTCTTTTGGGCTCCTTTATCTTGCGCAGGTCACATGATTCACGCATGAGCATGGCTGAGAAGATGCACATCCCAGTTTTAGGACTCAGCATGTTGGACGGTATGTTTACAACCCACAGAAATAACGAAATACACAAACAAAATGTACATTGTTGTGGTATAACAATTAAAAATACTGGTGTGTGACTGTTTTAAATGTCCTGAGCTGGAACATTTGTCAGAGTTTGCAAAGAAGCTAAAATAATTCAGACAAGCCAAATTTCTCAAGAGTGTGTGCACAGCTCTGGGCAAAGCCTTGCATATCTCTGCTAAGAAGAAAGCATAACTGAGATCAAATTATTCTTATTTCAGAATACATGGCAGCCTTGCTGTATGATGGGTACTGCAGTTATTCCTAGGTCAGAAAGAACCTTAAGCCTTCTCTTGATGGAAGCAAAAGCAGTTTACCTTGGATCAGCTGAATGGCCAGAAGTGGCAATGCAATATACTTTAGGTTCCAAGTACTCTATAGAAAAATCTTCCAGAGGAATAAGGCAAACTTTATGCTAGGAAACAAAGACGACAATGAAGGTTCTGTTATTTTCTTCTTCCAGCTAAGAGCAGCATGTGAATAAGGCAGCTACAATATGTGAAAACAGCACACCATTTGTGCTGTTAAAGAAAGGAAGGAAGCAATTCAGTTTAGCAAAGAGGCAGTGCAGTATGTGGAGACCTGTGAATGGAAGGCTTGTAAGCTACAGGATCCTGCCAAGGAAAGGGAGGACAGAGAGCTGAAAACCCCTTTCCATGACCACAGGGTCTTCCACAATCTCTTGCTTCATTAGAAGGATTTGTGAGAAGCCATGAGAGCAATGTGGTTGGCCAAGAGCTGCTACTCTACCATTATATGGGATTAGAAGTGTACGCTTTTGACAGTGAGTCACACAGCAGTGCCTTGAACTGCTCATTGGTCTTTACTAAGAATAGAAGCAAAAAATAAGCATTCAGCCTACTTTTACTGTTCAACCACAGTAAGATTATTCATTCCAACTTCATTTATTCAAAGCTGGTAGTATTCCTGTGCAACTACAAAATGTGGACTGTATCCCAGAATTTGGCACATTGAAAACCTCAACTTATTTTTGAAGAAGCACAGTTCTAATCCTGATGAATTCAGATAAATGTCTGAAAACACACAATGTGTACCTATTAGACGGCCATGTATCCTATCCATGTATCCTGCACAGGCTCTCATAAAGACAAGTTGAATAAATGCATGCAATGCAAGGACTGCAGCTGAAGGCTCAGAAACAAAAGCTGACCTCTTCTGATAGCTCCAGAATCCATCTTATGGTGAACTTAAATTAGCCTCCCTTGGGAATAGTAACAGCCCCAGTCCTGTGGAAGTGAGAGATCCTGTGGAACTTTGTTTGCCACTTTCCCAGAGGCAGGTAAAATATTTTCTTTTTAAGAAAGCCTTTGAGAATTCCTGAGAACAAACGGCTATTGTGTTTTGTACTGTCTGCTCATATTTCAGATATTGTGCTGCCATTTTACAGTATTCCGCAATTTTTCCCGTTCTGTTATTTAGTTGGATTTCATTAAGTGACTTTCTATACATTGCTTCTAACTGTGTAAAGCTGTGAGAGATATCATATGAAAGGGAAGTGCAGAAAGGTTTAAAAACAAACAAATAATAAATAAACCAAATGTCTAACAATGATTCAAGAAACATAACAGCAAAACAATCTCACTGACTAACCAGTGAGCCAAGAAATTAACTCCAGAGAAATTTTTAAAAAGGGGTGGGCGAATCCCCTGGCCAACAGGATCTGGGTACACTTCCTTTCCAATTCTGGGTAACTTCACCAACAGGAACATATGAATCTGTCAGGCCCTTGGTCCATCTAACTTAGTATTGTCAACTCTGATTGGCAGTGACTCTATAGGGTTACAGGCAGGAATATTTCCTAGCTCTGCCTGGAGATGCCAGGGACCTGGAACCTTTTGAATGCAAAGCATGGGCTCTGTTACTGAACTATGGCCCTTCCCCTATTCAGCCACTATTTATTTTTTAAAGGAGTATTCAGTATGAATGTCCACAGTACCTTGCAACAAGTAGAAGTTCAACTCCTTCTGAATGCAACCACCAAGTAGCCGCATTCTATTCTGGTTTTTATCCCAGCGTTCTCCATATGCATGCTAGCCAATGCATTGTTTTGGAAGCAGAAGGCGCAAGGGGATAAGTGAGGAAATATTTAAGTATCCAAAAGGTGGCAGCAAAGATCTTATAATGAAACTTTTAAACCAATTTACTCACAAACGTATCTTCATAGCCAGTCCCTTTGCTTTGCATTTGGGAAGGGTTGAAAAAGACACACACGCCCACATTTTTGTGGGGGATATTATGGAACCGCACAATCACTGTGATCCTTTGAAACCAAAATATGTGAAAGCCTGCATCACAGCGGCTGGCAGGACATTGATAATAATGGATTATTATTGTGGTTATTGTTATTTATTTATTTATACCCCACTTTTTTCCCTGGCAGGGACTCACAATGGATCCAGGTGGCAAGAGATCCCTTATTAGAGACCCCAGAGTAGCCCACCTGTCAGGAAAAATGTCACAGAACTGAAACTTACTAGGAGAAAATCTATTGCTGAAGCCCTGAGATGGAAGTTTGCGTCAGCCAGAAGGTCATAAACTGCAACTCGGTGCATTTCATCAAGCACGACACTGCGGCATAGAAAGCTAGAATAGATTTTAAAAGTAGTTAAAAAACCATACTGGAACTCTTCCACCCCAAAAACTCTTCTACCGTTTGCTTATTTCCTCCAAAGCCAAGAAACAGTGAGTTATTTATCAGGATTGTACCATTTATATCTGGCTATTTTAAATCATGTTGATTGGAAAATAGGGAATGATCTGGGATAATCAATACAATCCAAAACAGGGAATTATGTTTGGAATTAAAGAATGAAGTTCTCTCTATGGATTAATGCAATGAAAATTATTTTAAAATCTATTTAAATCAGTATTTCACTCCCTCAGATTATTCTGTTTTCTTTAGATGGAGACACACACAAGCCGCCCAATCCATACACTATCTGAGCCCGGCCTTGGCTGGGGAGGGCGGGGTATAAATAAAAATTATTATTATTATTATTATTATTATTATTATTATTATTATTATTATTATTATTATTATTATCAAACATAGAGCACAAGAACATAGAAATTTGCCTTCTAATGAGTCAGACCACAGTTCTATCCAGCTCAGTATTGTCAACACTGACTGGCAGCAGCCCTCTAGGGTTTTAGGCAAGAGTCTTTCCCAGTTCTGCCAGGAGACACCAGGAACCTGCAAAGCACATGCCCTATTGCCAAGCTGTGGCGCTTCCCCATCTCAATTCCCATTTATTTTAAAACAGTATTCAGAATGAGTACACGGTAGGCATATATAAGCAAGTTTAAAAAGAAAGACAAAACAGATATTCAACCCAAATGGATAATTAAGTTTCCACATTTCCCCACCTGTATTTGCAGCTATATATATTGATTTTTGCTTCCATCACATTCCCGGGGGTATCAATCTTCACATTGCCGACATATACTCGATCATGTTCATTAGCATACTCCAGGACTACGACGTAGCGGCCAACTTGGGGAACTGTCAGCCTTATCTGCAGATCCACCTAAGAAAATTTGAACCACACTTGACTACTACCAAAGTAAGGATTGCAGGGGATGCCATCCATTTCCCAGTAAACACTTTTCTCAAGCATGCAAGAGTTTCAAGAAAGCAAAAGGAGAGCTACATAATTCCTGAACGCCGAATCCCAAATCCACCAAAGCCTTTCCTACAGAAAAGGCCTTCCTTACCCTGCCCCCAAGAATGATTGCCCCATGGGTAAGTCACACAGTAATACTGCAGGGGATGCATGGAACTAAAGGTAAAGGTAAAGGACCCCTGACAGTTAAGTCCAGTCATGAACGACTCAAAGGTTGTGGCGCTCATCTAGCTTTACTGGCCGAGGGAGCCAACGTTTGTCTGCAGAGTTTTTCCAGGTCATGTGGCCAGCATGACTAAGCCGCTTCTGGCAAAACCAGAGAAGTGCACAGAAACACCGTTTACCTTCCCGCCAGAGTGGTACCTATTTATCTACTTGCACTTTGACGTGCTTTCGAACTGCTAGGTTGGCAGGAGCTGGGACTGAGAAACGGGAGCTCACCCCGTTGCAGGGATTTGAACCACCGACCTTCTGACTGGCAAGCCCAAGGCCTTTAGACCACAGCGCCACCCATGTGGAACTAGAATGTACGAAACTGACACATATGATGGCAGATTTACCCACAAACAGAGCCATCTTACCTCTTGACCAGTGATATGAGACATTACGGGATGTTTGGCTGTTGGCTGTTGGGAAGCTACGTTCCTGTACTCTCTTCTGTTCAAGGAAACTCTGACTTCCGAACCAAGCACACAGCAAAATCTATCCAGTGGCAGGTGCTCATACTGTAAACAACTTTTTAAAGAGGAGGAAGAGACACCATTAAAATCAAATAAAACAACCCAAGGCAATGGTCTCAATAATATAATAGGTGCACTAACTTATCTGTCACTGCCTGTCCTGAATATGTGCAAGCCTCTGTAACTGGTATCTGCAGGATGGGGGCTTCATAGTAGTCGCTAGGCAAGAGCACCAGGTAATCCTAACAGGACAAAACAATATTAACATAAGCATATTTATTAAGCACATAGAAAAGGATTATGTGAAAATTTCAGCATAAGTTACAAACAGAGTGGGTTCCTGTTTCCACAGAAGATAAACAATGCAAGCCCATGTATTCAGATATAAGCCCCCAGTTATTTTGACTTATTCCTATGCAAATGTGTATAGGATTGCTCCCCAAGGACACAGTCCTGTACTCAAGATCTTCTAGCTGAGGGATTTTAAGAAGTGGAGGAAGCCAGGAAACAATAGTGGATCTTGATCTATGGTGCCACATGTCCAATGGATTTGTATGATATTCTTCAATCTTCAGTCCTAGGTGCTGTTGGACTACAACTCCCATCATCTATAAATGTTGGCTGGTGATGGTGGGAGTTGTAGTCCAACAACATATGGGTGTTAGGATAGTTCCATTCCACCTTAAAAGGGAACAGGCTGTTGTGTGTCACATGCCTGTTTAGTTCCAGCTCTCGCTGGGAACTTCCGTTTTGTATATAGCTTTTGTTCCGGCTGTTTTCCTGGACACGGAGACAAGCAGTCATGTTTTTCCTTTGTTCTGAACTACGTTGAATAAAGCTGTAAAGATGCTCTCCTGTCTGCATCCTTTTGTTGTGGAGACTCTGCTGAAAGGGTGTGCATGGGTCTTGGAATGTCTCTGAGGCTCGTGTCGCTAATTGACTGATGATGTTCCACGGGAGACCGGTGATCGTCCAGAGACAACTGGGGGCCTGCCTGATGCCTCCGTCTCCTTGACAGTATCCCAACACTGGGAACCCGAGGTGAAAGACTAGTGGAACTCTTCCAGTGTGCTAGTGGCACCATCCCATCAGCAATTATATGCCAATGGGGGGGGGATGGGGACAGGGTAGAGTTGTATATGTGAGGGGTACACTTGTCCCAAATCCTATATTCACTCAGACCACAGTCATGCTGCTGACAGCATCATTTTACACTAACCCCAGAACTGGACAATAGAACTGAAAGCAGTCCCTCTGCCCACTCTGGCACAGAATATGGTGTGATTCAGCACCTAATCACAGCACACAAGCCTAGCACAGAGAGACCACCACTCCAATAACTAGGCACAGCTCATGAGGCTATATTTCTCTGTCCTCATGTTGTGCAAACTGAGAGATCAAAAGGGGGAATGATGGGGGGGGGGTCAGAGAAGAGAAAGGGCACTCTGCACAAAACAGCCCAACCTCACACAGCATAAATAAACTCTTAAGAGGAGCTCTGCCTCAGGACTCCAGGCACAACCAACTGGCAGTAACCTCCACTTCACCAACTGGGGTTTTCAGAACCAAGCATGTAAGGGGAAGGGGAACACAAGTTGCAAAACGTAATATCTGTCATAGCCTTCCACGCCCCTTTCCCCTTTTTTTGCTATATATTAAAACTCTGTTTTGACTGAACTATACTGCTCTAACATTATTTTCTCCTCGTAATTATAGCAAACATCTTACCAAAAGGACTCCCTCTGCCATGATTTTAAAAATCCAGGTTCCAGGAGTCAGTGAAAATGCATCTGCAAAGCTCTTCCCCGGGACAGTGACAAAAGCAGGTTCTTTACTGGGTGGGAAGACAACACCTTTGCTCTGAGGAGTCCCTGCCAGCAAACAAGAAAATAATAATAATTTTTAAAAAACACTCCCTGATGACTCAGAAACCAACATTTTTATTAATTAAAATGAGATAAGCAGCAAACTGAAAGAACAGGTGCATCCCCCTGCCTGCCCAACCATGTACAGTGGTACCTCGGGTTACATACGCTTCAGGTTACATATGCTTCAGGTTACAGACTCCTCTAACCCAGAAATAGTACCTCGGGTTAAGAACTTTGCTTCAGGATGAGAACAGAAATCGTGCTGCGGTGGCAGCAGGAGGCCCCATTAGCTAAAGTGGTGCTTCAGGTTAAGAACAGTTTCAGGTTAAGAACGGACCTCCGGAACGAATTAAGTACGTAACCAGAGGTACCACTGTACCTGCAACTCAAGACAACACTTCATGTGTCTGATAAAAGGGACTGTAGCTCACGAAGGCTTATGCCATAATAAATCCATTAAAGGTTACCACATGACATTTTTTAGATTTACACTTTGGGGGGGGGGGGACCTTGGGTGGCCAGCTAAAGATTATGTATGAAGAGGCTCAAAGTGTGTGACAGACATATTACTGCAATGCACTGCAATAGACTGTATGAGGTATGAGATTAAGATCCAGCCAAATCCCATGATATATGCGATCCACATTCTGTAACAGGCTGCCCTCCATGAAACCACCCTGGGAAATATCTGTCAGAAGAACTAAAAGTGGCAAGCAAGCTATTAATAAGCTAAATTTTTCAATGAATGTTGGCTTATATATTTTTTTAGGAACCTACATGTTTTTAAGTCTAGCATCAGAGGTCTTTCTCTAAATATCCCTGCCACTCTGTAGGCTTTCATAAAAATAATTACTGTTATTTACATGCCGCCACCTGATTGGTTTTTCCGGAGAGCCATGTTTTAGACTTTTTTTTTTTTAAAAAAAAGATTGCCCAGGATTTAAACTGATTTTCTATCTACCGCTTTTTGTATTTTTACTGTTGCTACAATAACTGTCTTTTTACTGTGTATCTGAAGAAGTGTGCATGCACACGAAAGCTCATACCAAGAACTAACTTAGTTGGTCTTTAAGGTGCTACTGGAAGGAATTTTTTTATTTTGACTATGGCAGACCAACACGGCTACCTATCTACTACTGTCTTTTTACTGTGGGTGGCGCTGTGGCCTAAACCTCCTCGTAAATAGACAATATGGCATTGAGAATTTATCCATGGAATGTGCATGGCATGAACATGCCACAAAAAGGGGGGGGGGGATCACATTTTGGAGAAACAAAATTTGGACATAACTTGTCTACAGGAAACCTACATTACAAGACTACATAGAAAAAATTTAATAAATAAAAGATTGGGCCAAGAATTCATTTCCTCTGACAAAGTTAAAAAAAGAGGAGTGGTTTTCTACATCAAAGATAAATGGAATCCAAAATTTGCTTTCAAAGATGAGGAAGGAAGATACATTGCAGTTGAAATTTCAGCACAAGGCGAGAAATATTTGTTATTAGAAGAAGAAGAAGAAGAAGAGTTTGGATAGGATATCCCGCCTTTCACTCCCTTTAAGGAGTCTCAAAGTGGCTAACATTCTCTTTTCCCTTCCTCCCCCACAACAAACACTCTGTGAGGTGAGTAGGGCTGAGAGACTTCAGAGAAGTGTGACTGGCCCAAGGTCACCCAGCAGCTGCAGGTGGAGGAGCGGAGACGCAAACCGGGTTCCCCAGATTAGGAGACTACCGCTCTTAACCACTACACCACACTATGCACCGAATGATGTCAAAGCGGAATTTTTTAAGAACCTAGAAGCAAGTCTGCTAGAATACATGGATTATAAAATTATTTTGATGGGGGACCTGAATGGAGTTGCATCTACTTTAATGGACAGAACTCAGAGATCAAAGGTTACGAACTCTGGCAGACTACCGAAGACTTTCTTTGACTTAAGCGGAAAATTTGATCTGTCAGATATATGGAGAATTAGAAATCCAATGGAAAGAGGCTTCACTTTTTTTTCAGATGCAAATCAAGTATTTTCGCGAATAGACTATCTATGGATATCCAGAGTCTTGGTTTCTAAAGTGATAAAAACAGAAATTTGCCCTAAAACTTGCTCGGACCACAGTGCAGTTTCTATGGACTTGAAAATGTTTGTTCAGGGTTCCTTCAGATGGCGAATGAATGATGATTTGTTGAGAAATTCATCAATTGTCACTAAGGCCCAAAAAACCCTAAAGGATTATTTTGAACTTAATATGAATCAAGGAACGGAAATAAGGGTGATTTGGGAGGCCAGCAACGCGGTAATGAGAGGGTTTCTGATACAACAAAATGCAATTAGGAGAAAGTCACAGAATGAGACAAAAGACAAAATTATGGAACAACTGAAAGATAAAGAGAAAAAGCTTAGAGGAAACCCAAAGTATTTGCAGATCCAAAAAGAAATTAAAGCCTTACATTTTCAATATTCCACAGTTAGTTAACCAAGAAATTGAATGGAAGATAAGAAGGATGAGACAAAGAAATTTTGAATCTGCAAATAAATGTGGGAAATTATTAGCCTGGCAATTAAAGAAGAGACAAAAACAAAGTACTATTACAAACATCGTTACAGAAGGAAAATCAGTAGAGAACCCTGTAGACATTAGAAAATGTTTTTATAAATATTATAAACAACTGTACAAAAAAGAAAAAGAAGATTTAGGGAAAACCGAGCAATTTATAAAGAACAATGGACTGCAACAGATTCCAAAGGATAAAAAGAATCTACTAAACAGCTTAATTACAAGTCAGGAAGTGGAATACACAATAAATTCAATGCAACTTGGCAAGACACCAGGACCTGATGGTCTATCAGCGAAATATTATAAGACATTGAAAGACTGGCTTATGCAACCTCTGGTAGAAATATCTAATTCAATTTTACGGGGGGGGGGGGCAAAGCACCTGAAACCTGGAAACAAGCTTACATTACTCTGGCTCCTAAACAGGGTCAGGATAGATCCAACGTTAAAAACTACAGACCAATCTCCCTACTTAATGTGGATTATAATTTTTTTGCAAATATATTGGCTAATAGGCTAAAGAAGGTTTTATCTGAGTATATTCATAAAGATCAGGCAGGACTTCTGCCTGGAAGACATATGAAAGACAATATTAGAAATGTTGTGGATATTTTGGAAAAGTTAGAAGCAACGAAGAGTTGTAAAGCAATGTTAATGTTTATCGATGCTGAAAAAGCCTTTGACAATGTTTCTTGGAGTTTTATGTTACATAACTTAGAGAGTATGGGGATGGGTCATGACTTTCTAAATGGTATTAAAGCGATCTATCAAGAACAAAAAGCTAAAATTATTGTAAATAATGTGGTTTCAGAGGAAATTAGAATTGAGAAGGGAACCAGGCAAGGGTGCCCACTGTCCCCTCTGCTGTTTATCTCGGTTCTGGAGGTCTTGCTAAGTATGATTAGAAAAGATGAACAAGTTAAAGGTGTTACAGTAGGTTTGAAACAATACAAATTAAAAGCCTTTGCTGATGATTTAGTTCTGACATTACAAGATCCAGATTCCAGTGCAGTTAAAGCACTGGAGCTGATACATGAGTTTGGTCAGGTAGCAGGATTTAAATTAAACAAGAGCAAGACCAAAGTAATAGAGAAAAATCTGGATAATGAAGAAAGGAAATTACTACAGGAAAAAACGGGCCTAGATTTTGTGGAAAAAGTTAAATATTTGGGGATGAACCTGTCTGGGAAAAATTTGAATCTATATAAGGATAACTACGAGAAAGTATGGAACGAAATTAAAAGAGATTTAGAGGTATGGTCTAACTTAAAATTGTCATTAATGGGCCGGATTTCCGTGATTAAGATGAATGTGCTGCCAAAGATGCTTTTTCTGTTTCAAGCCCTCCCAATTATAGATAATGTGAAATGTTTTAAAGAATGGCAAAAAGCTCTTTCTGGATTTATCTGGCAGGGGAGGAAACCCAGAATTAAATATAAATTACTAACGGATTCCAAGGAAAGAGGGGGATTCTCTCTGCCAGACTTAAAAATCTATTTTGAAGCTGCTGCACTTTATTGAATTAAAGACTGGATGAAATTAGAAGATACAGACTTATTAGATTTGGAGGGATTTGATAATGTGTTTGGTTGGCATGCATATTTGTGGTATGATAAGGTAAAAGCCCATAAAGCATTTAAAAATCATATAATTAGGAAATCGTTGTATAATGTTTGGATAAAATACAAAGACCTTTTAGAAAGAAAGACGCCCAGATGGCTTTCACCAATGGAAGCAAAGGCCCAGAAAAAATTAAATATGGATACCAAATAGTTGAGATATTATGATTTATTAATAGAGGAGGAGGAAGGTTATAAATTAAAATGATTTGAGCAAATTAAAGATAAGCTAAATTGGCTACATTACCACCAGATTAATGGATTGTATAAATCGGATAAGAGAAATGGTTTTGCCTTGGAAAAGTCTAAGTTGGAGACGGAGTTGTTGGATACTGAAGGTAAAAATTTATCTAAAATGTACAAGCTTTTGCTGGAGTGGCATACGAAAGACAAACAAGTTAAATCTGTGATGATAGATTGGGCAAGAGATTTAGGACATAATATGTTTGAAGACTGGGAAAGATTGTGGAAGAAAGGGGTCAAGTTCACTGCATGTACTTTGTTAAAGGAAAATATTATGAAGATGATGTATAGATGGTATTTGACTCCTGTAAAATTAGCAAAGATGTATCACAATTGTGATAATATATGTTGGAAATGTAAAGAAAAGGAAGGAACATTCTTTTATATGTGGTGGACATGTCCCAAGGTGAAAGACTTCCGGGAAAAGATTTATAATGAATTGAAAAAAATGTTGAAATATACATTTATAAAGAAACCAGAGGCCTTTCTTCTTGGAATAACAGGTTTGGAAATGCCCAAGAAAGATGTTAAACTATTTTTGTATGCCACAACTGCGGCTCGTATTTTGTTAGCTAAAAAGTGGAAAATTCAAGAACTACCAACAGGAGAAGAATGGCAGATGAAGATGATTGATTTTTTGGAGCTAGCCGACCTAACCGGAAGAGTCCGCGACCAGAAGGAGGAGGAACACTACGAAGAATGGAAGAAATTTAATGATTATTTAGCTAAATTTGTTAAGCTAAACTAACCGGAAATAGCTTCCAGATATTTAATGGGCTTAGGATTGTATTTATGTTAACTGATAAAATAATCTGAAGAAGTGTGCATGCACACGAAAGCTCATACCAAGAACTAACTTAGTTGGTCTTTAAGGTGCTACTGGAAGGAACTTTTTATTTTGATAAAATAATATGTTTAATACTATAAGAAGATTTAAAGATGTTAATGTTCAATTTAAAGTGTATAAAAATTGGGTTTTGGAAAACCATTATTAAGGATATGCAATGAAATTCAACTAAGGGGAAATGAGGAAGTCGCTTTACAAAGTAAATAACTGTTATTTTCAATAAGGTTATGATTTATGTTTGTTATGTTTGTTCGTTTTGTGTTTTTGTTTGTCGTTAACATTGTAAAAACCAATAAAATTTTTGAAAAAAATAAAAATAAACTACAGAACCTAGGGCTTGCTGATCAGAAGGTCGACGGTTCGAATCCCAGCAACGGGGTGAGCTCCCATTGCTTGGTCCCTGCTCCTGCCAACCTAGCAGTTTGAAAGCACATCAAAGTGCAAGTAGATAAATAGGTACCGCTCCGGCGGGAAGGTGAACGGCATTTCCGTGCTCTGCTCTGGTTCGCCAGAAGCGGCTTAGTCATGCTGGCCACATGACCCAGAAGCTGTACGCCGGCTCCCTCGGCCAATAAAGTGAGATGAGCACCGCAACCCCAGAGTCGTCTGCAACTGGACCTAATGGTGAGGGGTCCCTTTACCTTTACAATAACTGTCTTTGTACTGTTGCAAAAACATACATGACACCAGACAACATGTAGGGTGGACGGGTGGGCATGGCATAAAAGAAGCTTTTAGTTCAACTGAATTCAGTGCATGAAGACACATTGCAACTACCGGCTGAGTTCCGCTGCCATTTTGCTCTACCTACCTTTACGAAGCCGAGAATAAGCGATTATGTGGCCAGATACCGCAGTAGTTCCAGGATTAATATACCTCAAGATAACACGAAATAAACGGAGGTTTGATTTCTCCACGTACAGAGTTATCCTTACTTCATTCTGTAAAATGGGAGGTTAATAAACAAGGAGGAAAAAGCCATAAAGTACCAAAAGGATAAATCTTCAGAAGCTGTGCAAGCAAAATACACAATTCCTACAGGGGGAAAAATAAGAATAACAAGTACCACACATATAGACAGAGACATTTATGCGGAAGGAAAAGCATTTTCTGGCATAAGGAAGAGAAAGGCAGGCAAACCTAGCAAGAAACGTAATTCACTTACAAGTGTTATTAGGGCCAAAATGTTTCCCCTCAGCAATTGAGATCCTCCCTCTACAGCTTTTTGAAACCAAGGTGACATAGTGCAGTGCTAGGTGGAAGAGCTTAGGAGAAGCCACAGTGACAGGTACTACCACCTCTGGCTGGGGAAAAAAGAAGCAAAGAAGAGGACAGGAAAGCATATTATTTTAATACTACCACCCAAAAGGCAGAAAATGTCTAGAAACATTTAGCAAATGTAACACGACAATCAAAAAAGTTATGGTGGGTTTGGATGAAACACAGGTCTAAAGCACAGGTCTTCTTACTGATCCTCACTGTGAACGATGTCCTGATGAATCTGGAAGGATAACAGGTTTTGGCTGTACTATGGTCCGCATTTTTACGTCTGCACTCTTATACACACTTACCTGCATCGTCTGCTCCTGTGTTTCTGAGAAGACATGTATATCATTGCTCTGTTAAGCTGACATAGTACTGTGGTGTCCATGTGGCATGGCTTAAGGATAAGAACTGTGTTAAAAGATGTGTGCTAATGTTAAATCATGGAAGATGTACCTTGCACTTCTCCAATCTATTTTAACTTGGCATTTGAGATGAAGGTTTTCCATGTATTAACTTTAGGGTTGCCAAGTAACTACTACCTAGAGAATCCAACTGGATGTGAACGATGCAATGGGAAGGTTTGAAACCAGATGACTGGAGTTCATTTGGCATATGCCTAGAGTTCCATGCATTATTAAACTTATTTGGTTCAATTATGCTTCCTCACCCTTTTTCTATGCATCTCCCATTGCTTTTTCATTGGTGACCACCAACTACAGAATCACTGCAGCAAGAAGAAGGAGGGGAGAAGTTTGGAGTGGGGATGTCAGCATTGCTTCCCTTCCTCCTCTAACAAAAGCTTCAGAAATGAAGTTGACTTAATGGGAACAAAACAGGAAATGCTGAGCTGCTCTACTATCTAAAATTAGTATAAAAAAGCCAAAAATGTTCTTCTCTGGATCATCTTAACTAGGCATTTCTGGGGGCTGATCCAGGTTTCTTAAGAGCATGCTCTGTTTTTGAAGGCTAGGAAAAGCAGAGGGGGGAAATGGCAATGGAGAAGTTGTAGTTCATAAATTTATATTTTACCCTTGTAAAATTCTGACACGGTTAAAAGAATAACCCTAAGGGAAAACCCTAGATTAAGAGGAGTAAGGCATACAAATGAATGAAGATTAACCAGAAGGAATCCATTATATATCATGCTACTCCAACAATCTCTCTGAACACGTCCCCAAGGATGAACAAGCATCAGTTGATGAAATAAAACATATTCTCCAAAAAGATGCCAAGACAGCACTTACTGAATACATTTCTCCAATTTTTTCTGTAATGCTCACAAATTGAGAATCACAGAATCATAAAATTGTAGAGTTGGAAGGGACCTTGAGGGTCATCTACTCCAACCCCTGCAATGTAGGAATCTCAGCTAAAGCATCCATGACAGATGGCCATTCAACTTCTGCTTAAAAACCTCCAAGGAAGGAGAGTCCAACACCTTCCAAGCAAGTCTGGTTCACTGTTGAACAGCTTTTACTGCCAGAAAGTTATTCCTGATGTTTATTCAGAATCTTCTTTCTTGTAACTTAAAACTATTGATTCAGGTCCTACCTTCCAGAGCAGGAGAAAACAAGCTCGCTCCATCTTCCATGTCACAGCCCTTTAGATATTTGAAGATGGCTATCATATCTCCTCTTAGCCTCCTCTTCTCCAGGCTAAACATGCCCAGCTCCCTCAACTGTTCCTCATAAGGCTCGGTTTCTAGACCCTTAATCATCTTGGTTACTCTCCTCTACATGTTCTAGCTTGTCTATATCCTTAAATTGTGGTGCACAGAATTGGACACAGCACTCCTGGTATGGTTTGACCAAAGCAGGATAAGAGTGGTACTATGACTTCCCTTGATTGGAACACTATACTTCTGTTGATGCAGCCTGGAATAGAATTAGCTTTTTTCTGCTGCTGCTGCTGCTACATCACACTTTTGATTGATGTTAAGCTTGTGGTCCACTAAGACCCCTAGATCCTTTTCACATGTATCATCGGCAAGCCGGGTGTCCCCCATCTTATATTTGTGCAAGTGGTTCTTCCTGCTTAAGTATCGAATCTGACATTTGTCCATATTGAAATTCATTTTGTTAGTTTGGGCCCAGTTCTACAATCTGTTAATGTCACCTGGAATCTTGATTCTGTCTTCTGCAGCATTAGCTACCCCTCCCAGTTTGGTATCATCCCCTGAATTCCTTCATCTAAGTCATGTATAATTGAACAACAATGGGTCCAGGAGAGAACCCTGTGGCACCCAACTTGTTACTTTTTCCCCATGATAATATTCACTTCTGCCTCACAACTCCAGCTATTACACCTAGGAAAACTTGCTATATGGGTCATCTCAATCACATGGGGAGTTTCTACAACTACAGTGGATTTCCTGGAAGCATCTGTCCCTGGTGTGGATATATCTCCAAGTGACTGGAAGGAATCACATGGCAGACTGGAGCCAGTGGTGGTGTAGTGGCTAGAGTGTTGGACCAGTACCTGGGAGACCAGGGTTCGATTCTCCACTTGGCCATGAAGCTCACTGGGTGACCTTGGTGGCCAGTCACAACCCCTCAGCCTAACCTACTTTACTGGGTTGTTGTGAGGATTAAATGAACTATGTAAGCCACCTGGAGCCCCATGGAGACAAAGCTGAGCTATAAATTCAACAAATAAATAAAAATAATAAACTGCTGCAGAAAATGCAAGAGGGCATGTGGAGTCACCACTTAGAAGATCTCCCCACAGAGAAAGGGTAAATGCATACAGCAGGCTTTGCTGAAGAATGTTTCCTTCACACCCATTATAAACTTTTAAGAAAGAAAAGAAGTTTAAGTATATGTGGGATCAACTTCTTCTGGCCTCTTCTATAATCCAGCAGGACCAAGGAAATGAACTCACATCTTCTTCCCAAGGTTATTTCACAAAGTAACATCTGGTCAGTTAAATACATACTTGTACTGAGGACATCTGTGCATAACCTCGCCAGCTAAAGCCAGGAAATTCTTGAAGATCATAACCAAACCGGATTCCTCTTCCGTTAGGAGATGTACCATCTTCAACTTCAAACTTCATGTGATGTAAATCAGGTAAGTAGTAGTCCTTTTCAGGCCTTTCATAAATACAAAAATGAAATGGCAGGCAATGCTTTTATTTTCTAAAAATGTTTCATTTGCTGCATATGAAAAATAGACATAACACTTAAGACCTGGCCTGTTGGATTAGACCATATGGCATAAGTTAAGGAGGGAGAAGGCTAAACGAATCCTCTCCATACAGTGGTGCCTCGCAAGACAAAAAGAATTCGTTCCGCGAGTCTTTCCGTCTTGCGATGTTTTTCGTCTTGCGAAGCACGGTCCGTCGCAACTGCGCCTCTTCAAGCGGCTTTAAAAAAAAGCGCAAGACGTTTTCGTCTTGCGAAGCAAGCCCATAGGGAAATTCGTCTAGAGAAGCAACGCAAAAACGGAAAACCCTTTCGTCTAGCAATTTTTTCTTCTTGCGAGGCATTCGTCTTGCGGGGCACCACTGTACTACTACCAAGGTGAAGTCACAAAGAGCGCCCTCGCAGAACTTGGCACCCACTGTTGAAAGTAGCTGGTTAATACTAGATTACCAATCAAGTGTTGATGAATCAGCACAAAATCTTAAGGAAGTTTTGATGCTGTATTGTGTTTTTAATATTTGATTGGAAGCCAACCAGAGTGACTGGGGAAACCCAGCCAGATGGGTGGTGTATAAATAATAAATTATTATTATTATTATTGGATTTACTGGTGCCTAAGCTTCACTTTTCCATCTTACTTACTCATTGCAGGATTTTCCAACCATGTGCCTTCTGCACTGGCAATCACCCGACAGATCATCGCACACACGGCTTACGGCCCCTCCCACGTCACATTTGCACCCTGTGAGTAAAGGAAAGAACCAAACTTTTTAAGCAAAAATATATGATGCCAGAAGATAGATTTGTAGGTTTTCTGGGATAAAGAGATGGGAAGAACACTCTCTGCCTTTCCATAAATGACTTTAGTGCCGCATTGTTTATGCTCGAGATCAATTCTCAAAAATGTATATGTATGGCTTTCTGCAGTGGGCTGGCACAGCCCCAGAGTCATCACAGCAGATGCTCAACAAAGTACCTGTATAGATACAAAGTCACCTCTCCATCTCTCACACACAATCAAGAGCAAGGAAAGAGCAGAGGAGGAAGAACTGACATTGCCCCAATTGCTATGGCTGTTTTACCGCAGGTCACTGTTGGAATGAGTCCCTGTTTCTGAAGGGAAAGAGTAGCATAAACAGAATGAGATAAGCAGGGACTCATTAAAACAGTAGTCTGTTTTCTATTTATATCTCACCTTTCCTCCAAGGTAGCTGACATAGTTCTCCGTCCTGCATTTTATCCTCACAACAACCCTGTGAAGCAGGTTAGACTGAGAGACTATGACTGGCTTGAGGTCATGAGGTGAGCTTCAAGATTGAGGGGGGACTAGAACCTTGGTCTCCCAAGTCTGGGTCGCTAACCACTACACCACACTGACTCTCAAAAACTCCGCACTGGCAACACAGTAAGTGCGCAGTAATCAGGAGTGTGAACACAGCTTAAGGCCATCAGTTGAAAGAGTGATCTGTGTTGAAGGAAGCAGATATTTAATACTGAAAACTTGCCCCCTGTCACTTACCAAAATTTAAACAGAAGACTCACATTGGTAAGAAGCAATAATAAAAGTTCATATGCAAATATGTTATATAGGAGTGATTTGAAGACTGTTTTTTAGAAACATGTCCTGTAGTAACTAAACCACATTTTACCTTGACATCCAAAATAATTATTGTCTTCTAGGCCATAATAACCATCTTCACAAGTATCACACGAATCTCCACAAACGTTAGGCTTGCAGTAACATTCACCATCCACCTATAAGGGGAAGGGAGTGGAGAAGCTTTCAAGTTTTCCTTTGATTCATTTCTTATTTCAAAAGAGTCTTTAGTAATGACCTAAAATATGCTTAAATAGGCATGAATGGATGGTTGTGGCATTAGGTGGGAGCTGGTTTGCAAACAAAGAGATCACGATATAGGAAAGGAAAGAAGCCAAATGTCCCACTTCTGCAGGATAGCCTTATGGGGAATTATCTCCCAGGTTCTAGTCTAGTGATGGGGTCTTTGAGCCACTGTTGGACTCCAAATCCCAGCATTCCCAGCCAGCACTGTCATGGATAGGGATGGAGCCCAATAAAATCTGTGGGGCCCTGTTCTAATAGAAGCCTAGAGTGGGAAGTTCCTCCTGTGATTTGCCAGATTTGAAGTCAGCCAGTCATGGGTAACTTTGGCAGGGTGAGGGAGCTCATTTATAAAAATTAGCTGAACCTGACACCAACTTGCTAAGCAAGCTACTTGGGATACAGATATGAACATTTACATGGGAGAAGTTCCTATTTAATTTAGTATTGTATTTATTTATTTATTTAGGTAGGCTATTTTTCGATTGCCTAATAAAAAAGCTTCTCTAGGAGGCTTACAATGTAGACCAAAAATTCAAAAATAAAAAGATTACAATATAAGCCAACAAATAAAACACAGCAGATCAAAATGTAGAGAAAGGGATAAACAGAGAGAGGGATAAAAATGCACAGAATTAAACCAGTTTTAAAAGAGGGAGCGGAGAAATAAAATTCACTGAGGTAAAACTAGGTTGTCATCCTGTTTGCCTGGCAATGAAAAGACATTAGGGTAGGTGCTAGGTGGGTCTCTCTGGGGAAGGCATTCTACAAACTAGGGAGTCACTACTGAGAAGGCTTTTTCACTCATTGTCATTTGTAGTACCTCACCTGGAGGGGACATTCATGCATGTCACCAAGGACTCAGAAAGATGAAAAGCAAAGTTTTAAATTGGGCCTAAAAAGCAAGACTTGCACCCAAGCAACAAAGAATATTGGGATGCCAAGGGCCCTTCCCACCCACACATTTGGGGCTGTAGACCAGTGTGAGAGCTGGTGCTTGATATGGATTTGTCCAGCCAAAAAAGTTGAATAACGCATAAGTGAAAACTGAATATTTTTACCTGCCGACACTCTCTGACTCCACTCAGTGTTCCAGATGCCTCACACTGGCACTCTGTAAAGGCAAACGTATCCACCTGAAACCATTTTCTTAGAAACCTTTATATGATTGACATCTGCTGGATGAGGGCTAGACAACAGGCATGCCTAAAGGAACTCTCTGCCTTTTTAAATTATAAGACCAAAATCCAGAAAGACTTAGGGTTCATATAATACTCTAACTTGGAATGTCTACCTGTGGTGAGATGAGCCTGTCTGCCCCCTCCATCCCTTCTCCATCCCCATCTGCAGAGCAAAACTCCAGAACTAGGAGATAGCATCTGTTTGAGTGGAAGCTCCCTCTGATTTCACAATCCAGACCCTTAATGAAAACAAGGCCAGGATTACACAGACAGGGAGATTCCACTTTAAAATAAATATGGGCTGTTCCATTTCAGGTATTAAGTTTATGATGGAGGAGGTACACATGAGACAGAGATATGCTCCTGATTTTCCCCAAACATAGAAATTATGGGGGGTAAGTATCTTGCATGTGTTCCTGCTAGGTTGACTATCTGTTATCTTCCTCAGTAATTCTCCTGGGGCTATGAAAATCTTACCATCACAACCACTTTCCAGGGAATCTTTGCTGACCTTGCCACATTCTGTTACCATGTAAGTGGAATTCAGTACTAATAATTCCTGTATCTTTTGCTAGATTGGTGGAGGCACGTTACCATAAAAGTGACACAAATTTTCTTTGGAGGGAAAGCTATTTTAAGACTCCTTTCCACACAGCAAGCTGTCTAGACCTATCAGATAAACTTTGGGCGTTGCTGAACATTTTGAAAATGCTTCCAGTTATTGTTGTACTTATTTTCCATGTTCTGCATCTCAACATAACTCTAGGCAGTCCATGAAAAAGGCAGGTGTTTTCCAGAAAACTACCAACAGGAGGCTTCTTGGGCAAGTAAATAAACAATTTTCTCCAGGCAAAATGGCCTCACTCTGTGCCAAATCAAACACTAGATTGAGGGTGCAATTCTATAGCCCTTGAACCTGGGAGTTAAGTTTCATCGAACTTAAGAGAACTTACTTCTGAGTAAATATTTACAGGAATGTGCTGCAAAAGCATGCTTGCATTTGTGTACTTCTAATTTTATTTTTAAATAGCAGATGTAGATGACCCTGATCCAGATCAAGACTGTGGTGTATAGGAACAGAGGCTTAAGTCCTTTATTCTGTGTCATTTTCATTATAATCCTGGGCCCCAAAAGGCTGCTATATGAGTTTTGCAAGTGTATGTTGCCTAACTCTGCTAAATTTACATCAAGTGATTCTGCAGAACAGAATTTGGCTATGCATCATTAGGCATCTGTGTTACTAATGGGAAACAGAGTGGTGTTTTTTTTTTGTTTTTTTAAGCAACTGCAAGAATACTGGTTTGTTTGATACTCTCAGCCTGTGAGAATTGTGCTTTCACTAAAAGAGGAGGACAAAACCTTCTGCGATATACAAGGTAGCTGAATCCAAAGCCAGTGGTTTAAGACTGCACAATGAAGGCCTTTGCAACCATGTCCACATCCGTGTCAGTCAGTGAAGCCCCTTTGGAATCTCAAATGTGTACAGGTACTATCATTTTCTTAGGGTTGCTGTATAAAAGATAATAGTGGCAGGTTTGGAGGACCTGGACTGGGCTGAGAACAGGAAAAAGCACAGGCTTTATTTTTATAATATAACATGAGGTGTGTACAGTGCTTGTTTCTTTAAAAAAATGTTTAGAGGTACTCTCATTTTCCTACTCATATTGAAAAAGTGCCCCTCAATGAGGCCAAACTTAGATTCACAAAATGTTTAGGGGTATGCGTACTCCTGCGTACCCCCAGAAAAAAAGCACTGGTTGAGTATCAACACAGCCTTACCTATGCATCCATACGGGTTTTCTCTGGCCAGATGCCAGTAAAGTGGTTTGCAGATGCTACAGGTTGGACCTTCTACATTTTGCAGACACCGGCAATCGTCCTAATGGACAAAGGGAATAATGCATATGTCATGACAGGGAGCTAAGGGTCTTGACAAACTAGTATACAGCTTTGAAATACACATAGGAAATGGGAGATGGAGAACAGTTTTACAGGTGGAGAATCCAGACTTAGAATTAGTAAGTTGTCTGAAGATACACAATGAGCAGAATACACCTAAGGAGTTCCATCAGCAGAAGTCCTGCACAAGGGCTTCTGCTCATACAACAGGACTTTCCCCCTCTCCTTCCCCTGCAGCCCCTGAAATTGCCTTGGAGAAGCCCCACAGACAGCCTACAGGGAGAGGAGAGGGGAGATTGTTTCATCTGGCAAGCTGCAACGCTTGCACTGATGGGACGTTCCACCCAATACAACCCCAATACAATGGTCTGTAGCTGCTAGACTATACTAGTTTGGATCCTTGCATGGCTCAACATGTGACTGGAGGAGCTGAAGGAACCTATCCAAACTCTGAGAAAGCCCCCCCCCCCAGGCCAACTTACAGTTGCATCCTTCCAACTTGCAGGTGTACCCTTAGAAAATGTGTTGATTTCTTCATGCTTTTTAAATTAATATTTTTATACTGCCCATCAATAAAGTCCACTGGAAAATTTACATTAAGTTATGGATCAATAAACACACACACACACACACACACACAAATAAAAGATTATCAAAAACCTGTTTGAGTGGGGAACAGTCTTACACCTCTTTGCTCAATGGAACTAATGAGACTTGAGCAGAACAGAGGCAAATTCACTACAGAACATTTCCCTATTATGTACGTATATTATCATCAAATCTCACAAGTAATAATATTCACACATTTGATATTAGGAGATATGACAAACATTCCATTTCTCCTACACTTATGAACTAAAGAGGGCTTACCATCCCACTCCACACAGTTCCTTATCTAAAAGTCACTTACTGGAGGAGTCTCCTCCCTGGGGCTACGGTGCCTGTGAGGACAACTTGCCCCGTGCCCATTAACTAGCAACGGAAAAGGGTGGAGAACCAGTCATTCAAGCCCTAGCAATGTGGCCTTGTGTTATAATTGTAGATGCCACAGTCAGGTTATTTAGCAGGATAGGTGCTAATGTGTTGCCAGTTATTTGTTTCTTTCTCCATATAAATCCACTGTTATGAAAATGAAAGTTCAATGAACTATGGCCTTTGCATGACAATTCTATTATGCAATACAATTCTATTATGTAATACTTACAGAATAAGAATCCATGGTTCCTGCTGGGTCACATTCGTTGCTGTTTCCTGTTTACATTTTTTAAAATGAAAAAACCCATTATTTTAAAGCTATTTATTTTCAACAATCCATATAGCACTTTTTAAGTGAAGAAAGTATTCCCTGGTTATTTCACTATACACTGAGCCTCACAACAAACACTGACAGTTTCTCTCAGATATATTTTTAATATATTAATTTAATATTGAAATACTTCCTTTTATGTACATACTGAATAGTGTTTTATCCTCACACTGGCCCTGTAGTCAATGTTCCTCCCATTTTACAGGTAGGAAACAGAGATGGAAAACATTAACTGAGGCCAATAACATGAGTGAGATTTCCCATTAATTTTATACATAACACTGCCCAGTCATTGGTTTTGACTGACTTGGCCACGGCCACTGAGGGAACCTCATGGCCACAGGAAAGCAGAAAGAGATTTATGTGCTTGTATCTCTCAAACTTAAATCCAGACACATTCCATTCATGGAGGATTGAGCTATAAACAACCATTAACTCCTTTCTTCTGGCATCAGTACAACATAATTTCTCCGATGAAGCAAGATTATAGCATTTGAAACTTCTTAATTTTAAAAGGCAAGTAAAAGGGGATGTAAAGGAAGTGTATAAAAGTATGCATGGCATAGAGAAAGTGACAAAGAATAGTTTTTCTCCCTCTCTCTTAACACTAGAATGCGTGGGCAAACAATGAAGCAGGAATAATGTTGATTCAGAACAGATAAAGTACATCTTCACACAGCACATAGTGAAACGATGGAATTTGCTCCTATCAGAGGCAGCAACTTGGATGGCTTTAAAAAGGGATTTTCAAATAAATTTTATTTACTTCTTTATTTAAAACATTTTTATCCCACTCTTCAGCCGAAAATGGTTTGCAAATGTCTGAGATAAGGTAGTATGGCTTCCTTGCCTCAATAAACTGTCCCTCTAAAACACCAAATGACATCCTTCAGGACACTTGCCACCACCTGAGCATAGCTGTCAACTTTTCCCTTTTCTTGCGAGGAATCCTATTCGGAATAAGGGAATTTCCCTTTAAAAAGGGGGAAAGTTGACAGCTATGCACCTGAGCTCTAAGATCTAAGCATCTTACACTTAGCAATGGCAGCCTAAACAAGTAATTAGCCGCACAATGAGGGCAAAACTTGTCCAACTCCCCTGATCGCATACAATTTTCTGCTTCTAAAAAATCGCCATAAATAGATGTGTCTTGGTAATTATTACCTTGGCAATGAGGAAAACTGTTGGCTGCTGAGAGACATCTGTGACACTGTTGTCCTGTAAAGCCTGGTTGACACTCACACTGGCCTGTGACTGCATCACATGCGTCCTGGTAGGAGCCATGGGTCGAGCACTGACAAGCTGAACAAAGGTGTTAATTTTATAAGGACACCAGGTTTCATATTACTACGCACACACATATACACATATGGATAAAAGTTTGGAGACATGCTCCAGCAAGCAGCTGCTGCTTTGTGGATTGATACATTCCATGCTTCTCCTTTTAGAGAGAGATATGTAACTTGGGGTCAGAGGTCTTATTCATCCTCCTTCACCTCATGTAGCCCCTAGCTATGTTGGCAATCTCTCTGAGGACACCAAACCAGAGAGCAGAGGCTCCCTCAACTGAACGAGAAGAGCCATATTTTCCTCTAGTCTTCATGCCTCCATTCAAGCACTTTGGGCATTGAGCAAAAAACAAAAGGCCTCACAAGTTGGTGGAATTCTGCAAATATAACACACTGAAATCATCAGCTTCTGAAGTCCACCTACTCAAACGCTTTCAAATCTTGCAAAAATTTTGTTGCAAAAAGTTAATTTTCACAAAAAGTATCAAGATGCAGCTAGTTCTATATTGAACAATACAGTGCTGAAACCTGCAATTTTGAATACAGGCCTCTCTCCCCCCCCCCCTCTCTCCCAGTTAATCTGAGGACAGGAGTTGTTTGAAGCAAAGAGCATGGAAAACATGTTCTCTGCTTACTGTGTAGGTTGTCAGGAATTCTGTCAGCTGCACAGCTAACTATACTGTTCTTAGTTATGCAGATTTTGCCAAGTTGGTGCCCTCTGGATGTTTATTATATTATTATCTACATTTCTATCCTTCCCTTCCTCCCAAAACAGCACAGCCAGCCAGCAACAAATCAGCAGAATGGTGCAATAAAAATCAATAAATTAAAACATCAAGGACATCTAAAAACATTTTAAAACAGTCACATATCCTCATCATTTCAAGGTTGCCAGGAAGAGTCTCTTTCAGTCATCAAATGCCTGGGTGGACAGAAATGTTTTTAAATTCCTCCTAAACGCTGATATTGAGGTAGGAAGATACACCTCATCAGAGAGGGCATTCTACAACCAGGGAACTGCCAATGAGAAGGCCCAAGCAGGGGTCAGGGCCAACCAAGAATACTGGCTGGGACTAATGGCAATAGTAGTTCAAGACATATTTGAGGCCACCAGATTGGGGAAGGGTAAGTGAGCATCACCATCAGAGAGTGTATTCTACCCAAGCTAGAGTTGCTGGGCACACAAACAAAACATTTGCAATATATTGAGCCAGTCTGCTGCTCCTTATGCAATCGAGGGTCAATTTACACTTGAAATTTGTCATGTACCTTCCCCTTGTGCAGCTGGTCTTTTAACAAATAAAAAGCTGGTGCAAGAGTGGGGGGGGGGGTTTGACCAAGATCAGCATCATGGCACAAGGGCATTAATCCTTTGCCTCCAGTCAAAATGCTCCTCCCACCCACATCATAGCTGTCAACCTTCCCTTTTTTGTGGGAAATTTCCTTATTCCAGTGCCCTTTCCCGCTGCTTCCTGCTGCTATCCCGGATTGTTAGATATCCCGTAGACTTTCCCCGGGACAGGTGAGGCTGCTGGTCCCTTATTTTCGAGGCTGCTGATCCCTTATTTTCAAATCTGAAAATTGACAGCCATGACCCACATGCCTGTTAGAAACAGTTTAGTCCTAAGTGGCAGCTCCTCTCTAGAGCAGGGGTAGGGAAACGTTTTTGGCTCTGTGGGCCAAATCCCTCATCAGAACTTAGCATCGCAAGCTGAATTTGACAGGTGGGCAGGGCAACCCACCTGTCAATCATCTGACATCATTTTTCTTAAATACATCTAGTAAACTAAAACAGTTTTGCTTCCACATATAGTAATACATTGTTAAATCAGAGTTCATATCTGAGAAAGAAACGTGATTGGTTACTTACGCAAACAATTGGGATAGCTATAGTAGCCAGGAGCACACTGGCTGCATTTTGGCCCAGCATAGTTTGTATAGCAATGACAATGTCCCAAAGAGCCACACATGTTGCTCACAGACCCAGATATATCACAGTTGCATTCTGTAAAGGGGGAGAGAATAAGAAACCATGACATTGTTGTTTGTTAGTTCTCTTTAAGTTAGAGGTTCTTGGCCATTTTCGGCCTGTGGGCACATTTGGAAATCTAAAACACTGTTGTGGGCACCACAGAATGCTGATTTCATAGAAGGAAAACTGGTGATGCTCAGAATCACACACACACACCCCAAAAAAATCCCACTTATACGCACTAAAGCAGGCAACCTCCCTGCCTTTAAGAAGCTAGCAACCTCTCCAAAACAAAAATTATTTGAAAAAACATTGAGAGGGACAGGTGGTTTTGGATGGTACCTAGAAGACTGTCTTGGGGTTCTGTGGTGCTCACAGGTGTTACACAGGGGAACCCCAGATTTTAATCATAATTTTTATTCCCCAAAGCAAATGTCAAGAGACGGCAGTAAATATCCTAATGTTAGGAGGAGGGAGGGAGGGAAGGACCTTCAGCGAAAGGAAAAAAATATGTTCTTCTTAGCACGTCAATATTTAAAATTGTGTCAACATTTATTTAAAAAATAATAATTCAACTAATTTCAAGCTGCAAACCCTGAAGCTTTCCAGTGGACACCAATGCACCATAACCAAATAATAATCGCTATGCCTTTTTGTCTGTAAAGTTAGAGAGATGGCTCTAGCATTAGGCAGAATGAGGTGGCTACCTCAGGAGGATGCTTTTGCATGTTATGAAAGAGCAATAAATTATTGCCTATTTAATTTAGTGTTGTCACATTTTCACTGACAGGGAGGGGAAGAGGTGGCTGTGGGATATTCTGCCTCAGGCATGAAAACGACTTGACCTGGCTTTGGTACTATGAACCTTGACTTGGGAAGGTGGGTGCAGAAGGCAACATGTGCTGCTCTCCCTTAGGCAGCAAAATGTATGGGGTTCACTTTATAACTGACATGTCTGGGGACCAAGCAAGATGAAATGAAGCTATCCTTAGTTAAGTGTTTGTGGTCTTGCTAGACGATACCCTTATAGTACTAATTCCCTGAGCCCAGCAGCCGATTACTAAATATGCCTTAATTTTTTGCAATGTCAGCTATTAGCATAACCATCTGACGTTCTGTGAGCATTTTAAAAATGCTGATCAGTCTAAACTCTGCAAAAGCAAACTGACAGATTAATGGCTGCTTAGAGCCAAAAGTAATGCATTTATTATGCATATGCATTGGCTTGTGGTACATTATGAGATTTAACAAACTACTGTTGCTACTTCACTTTTTAAAAAGTTCTTTATGCACCTCCAGCTGTGAGTTACTATCTGAAGACGCCCAGAGGGAGGGCAGGAATGCAAAGTAGATGCCTCTTAAGATCCATTGTAACCTAATCGCCTTTTAAATATATCAGAATCGTTATTGAATTTGGCTTCAATATGGAATTTAGTTCAGATTTCTCAGCTCCATCTTGAACATGACTGTGGCAAATTATCTTGGCCGTTATTAGACTGTATGGTGAATTCTGATGTTCTAAGCCTCATTAGGTCCTCATGGATAATTGTACTTAGCTGGAGGCTTTTGCTGCAAAAAAGAGTGCCCTCAAAATCACATACAGTGGTGCCTCGCAAGACGAAATTAATCCGTTCCGTGAGTCTCTTCGTCTTGCGGTTTTTTCGTCTTGCGAAGCACGGCTATTAGCGGCTTAGCGGCTATTAGCAGCTTAGCGGCTATTAGCGGCTTAGCGGCTATTAATGGCTTAGCGGCTTTAAGAAAAAGGAAACAAACTCGCAAGAACTCGCAAGACGTTTCGTCTTGCGAAGCAAGCCCATTGTGATGGCCTGGGATTCCGAGTCTGAGAGCGATCCGGAGGAATCCCAGCCGGCACAGGAGTCCCCGCCTCCAGGGCCGGCTGAACTGGGGCAAGGCCTAGATGCTGAGGAAACTCAAGAGCAGGCACCAGGTGAAGCCATTCTGGCCCCAGAGGTGCTGGAAGACTCAGTGGCCACAGGTGAGCCTCCTCCAGGGCCCAGTAACCCTTCGGCCTCTCCTGATCTGCAGAGGCTTAGGGCAGAGAGGCGAAGGGAACTGGTTGCCCCCAGGAGGAGTGCTCGCCTTAAGGCCAGAGTAGGCGGGGCTCCTGGGGGTCGGGACCGCCCCTGACCTTAGAAGAGGATAAAAGCCCACTCATCCCGGCCCCAGGTTGCAGGAGCAACGTCGTTGTTGGCTTCGGACCTTCCTGTGATCCTGATCCCTGCTCGGCCTCCTGTTCCTGAATAACCGGTACTCCTGTTCCCTGCTCGGCTTCCTGTTCCTGACTATCCAGTACTCCTGTTCCCTGCTCGGCTTCCTGTTCCTGACTATCCAGTACTCCTGTTCCCTGCTTGGCCTCCTGTTCCTGACCATCCGGTGTTCCTGTTACCTGCTCAGCCTTCTGTTCCAGCGTTCCTGTTCCCCGCCCGTCTCTCTGCATCGGACCTCGCCCCGCTTCGTGTGGACTCTGCTACACTCACGGTACCTTACCCCCGGGACCAGCACACCCATAGGGAAATTCGTCTTGCGGAACGACTCAAAAAATGGAAAACTATTTCGTCTAGCGAGTTTTTCGTATTGCGAGGCATTCGTCTTGCGGGGCACCACTGTACTGGCCTCATTCAGGCATAAGGCTAAGCCCAGCCATAGGTTGGCGTAAAGAAGTAAATATGAAAGCTCCCAGCGAGATGATCATGGGCCCTCCAGTCCCAATTGCTGTTGTGTTGCTGTCCAAACCTGGTCTTCTGATTTTCTAGCCCCTGAATAAACCATAGAACAAACCTTTTGTTTTTCATGGTGTAAGCTAAACCGTGGGCCAGGGTTTTGACAAAGTGCTAAACCAAACTATAGCTTAGCACACAGCAATGTGTGCAGGAGCAAAAGTAGAGGAAGTGGTCACTATCTTCTTATTGCAGGTTTGCTTATTATGTGCAAATGGGATCACTGATTAGTTCCATGTAACAGAAAACATCCCCCCCCCCCACTCCCCAGTACTTCAGGTGCTTTCGTAAGGGCTCTTGTACTGTCAAATCAGTTTTCTGAGCATTTTCAAATAAAAATGGCTCCACTTAGATCAATATAACGGAGAGTCTTTCATCAATTTTAATGGCTATGGATTTAATGTCTCCCACATAAATCTCAACTCTTATATTTGGAATTTTAACATTACCCTTCCGATCTATTTAGCTTTCATAGGATGTTTTCCTTTCTTTGGCTGCCTTTTGTGAGCCCCTCTCACCTGGGCCTCATGTCAACTTTTTAAAGCTCAACATGTCAACCAAGCCAATTTGAGGTACATTTTCTTAACAAAGCCATGAACTGACTCATTTCCAATGAAACATTCTTCCATGCCGACTAAAGGATATAAGTTATGGTTTTCATTAAATCATTTGTATGTCTTCCCGGTCCAGCAATATCAAACTCTTTTGCTGTGTCGTCTCAATCCAGCATTTTGCAATAAGTGGAGAACTTTTCAAAGTTCATAATATTTTCCAGTGTCGCATTCAGGAAGGGGCAAGCATTCTGCACTCCTGTGAACATAGTGCTTTTTATATTTTATTTTGCCTTTATTTTTCATCACTTTCCAATTACTGGGTCATGTGATAAGAAGAAACTGTCACACAGTCCTGTGACACATTGCATCCTGACACCGCAACACATAATGTACGGGGAGGAATTATAGTACAGTAATTGCTTAGTGGGATGCGGGTGGCACTGTGGTCTAAACCACTGAGCCTCTTGGGCTTGCGGGTCAAAAGGTTGGCAGTTTGAAACCCCGCAACGGGTTGAGCTCCCGTTGCTCTGTCCCAGCTCCTGCCAACCTAGCAGTTCGAAAGCACGCCAGTGCAAGTAGATAAATAGGTACCACTACAGTGGGAAGGTAAACAGCGTTTCCATGAGCTCTGGTTTCCATCACAGTGTTCCATTGCACCAGAAGCAGTTTAGTCATGCTGGCCACATGACCCAGAAAGCTGTCTGTGGACAAACGCCGGCTCCCTTGGCCTGAAAGTGAGATGAACGCCACAACACCATAGTCGCCTTTGACTGGACTTTACCATCCAGGGGTCCTTAGCCTTACAGTACAGTGGCACAACACATGCTTTGCAGTTCCAGGTGCAACTCCTAGCCTCTTTAGTTACAGGATCTTAGCTGAGGGGAAACCTTGACTGAGACCATGGAGAGTGCCTGCCAATGAGAGTGGATAGCACCTAACACTGCAATCCTATACAAGTCTATTCAAAAGTAAGCCCCATTGGGTAAGCCCCATTGAATTCAGAGGGACTTACTCCCAGGTGTGTATAGGATTGAAGCCTAAATAACCCACTGCCTTACTCAGTGTAAGGCTGCTTCTAATATCTCAATATGCTTCCCTCCCAATTCTCAAAACATAAGGATGCAGCCAAAAGGAACACATGACTGTACACATTTTCAAGTTTGATGTCCCCCTGACCAGATCAATGCGGTCAGATTTCTTTATTTGTTTATTTTACCTTGACAGAAGGGGAAAGAATAGTATCCAGGCTGGCAGGCGCTGCACTGAAAGCCATCTACACCAACACGGCAAAGGCATCTTCCAAGGAAGTCACATATTTCAGGGAGGGTGCCAGCTAAATTGCACTCACACACTGCCAGGGGAAGACAGGGCACTTTCAGAAGTGATTCTGATAGAAGCAACACACTTCACAGACGTCAGAAGCTAAACTACCTCCAGGATTGTAGTGAAAATTATCCCCCGTCCCACCATTTGCTAGTTCCCAGTTTGACATGCAGGTCATAAAAACGTTGATTCTAAAGAAAGCTAATTATTTATGCCACTGCAGAAATCCAATTAACTTGAACTTGAACACTCACAAGTTCCATAACTAGGTCAACATGCTCCTTCCCCAAGCCTTTTGGAAGTGATATTTATTTTTTCTTCATTGTTTGATTTTTTTAAGACAGATATGGAACATGTGGCCTTCCCGAGGTTGTTAGACTCCAACTCCCATCATCCCCAGGCAGCATGGCCAAGGATCAGAGATTATAGGCAACAAGGTGGCTAACAAATACAGTATAAAATGAAGCCAAAACCATGATTACTTACTTTGACAGAAAGGGTAATGGAAATAGCCTACAGCACAGCTATCACAGGCAATTCCCTGGAATCCTTCACGGCATCGGCACTGTCCTGTTCGTCTGTCACATTCACGATCACCTAATGCACCTGAACCATGGCACTGGCAAGCTAGGGACATTTTTAAAAAGTTAATAGTCTTGAAATTCAAACGTATTTGGATGGGGGGGGGGGTTAAAATTGCATTGCATTTGATTTTGGCATCTGTCAGCAGAATCAGAATCGTAGAACTTACGTTTACAACGTGGCCCAAAAAATCCTGGCTTGCAGCCTCCTAATGCAGAAAGACAGAATGACGCCGTGGAATTAACAGAACAAGCAAAGGAAACCCTCAAATGTAGCAAATCTATTAGTTGCTAAAGAACGTTATTAAAGGATAAGCCCTGCCTTGCTGATTTCCAGGTGCAGGAACTGAGGAAGCCAGGAAGCTCTAAGTAAAAGATTTTCAATGCTAAGAAACAGACAGGTCTTGTGATGGAGGAATTCTTGACCAGCAGAAGTCAACTTCCTTTGCAGGTGGACATACACACACGTATTAAACCTATCTTTCTCTTCTTTTTTAAAATGTAGTATTTATTAAGCTACTGAAACAAGCACGTACAGTTCCAAATGTTGGCGCTGTTCAAATGTAAGAAGCTATGCACAGTGTTGTTTATTCTGATTGGTAGTTGCTCTCCAGCATCTCAGGCAGAGATCTTTCACATCACCCTGCTACCTGACTCTTTTTTTAAAAAAATGGAAATGCCAGGGTTTGAACCTGGGACTTTTTGCATGCAAAACATGGGTTCCTTCTCTCAACGGAGAATGAAGTGAATCATTGTGATGCACTGTCTGCCTTTGGTCACGTCCACGCCATACATTTAAAGCACTCTTATACCATTTTGACAGCCATGGTTTTCTCCAATGAAATCTGGGGAATGGAGCTTGTTAAGGGTGCTGGGAATTGTAGCTCTCTGTGGGATTCTCTAACAACCCTCAACACCCTTATAAACTTGGATTCTTTGGAGGAATTCTTTAAACACATGCATTTCTACTCAAAGTAAGCCCCACTGGGTTTAAGTGATAAGGCTCCACTGAGCTCAAAGCCTCAATCCTTTGCATACTTACTTGGGATTATACTCCTGAGTAAGTATGAAAAGATTGAGGCGTTGAAGCCTCTTTCTCTCATCCCAGCACAGAAGTCAAGCAAGCTGCCAGAGGACGGACAGAGCAATCAGTCCCTCTCTGGGCAGTGTGCTGCGTGGAAAAGAAGAATGAGGCAAAGAGAAAGGAGAAAAGTGGGTGGCATAAAGAGAGGGAGAAAATGAGATGGCAGTAAGAGAGAAAATGGACACCAACCAAAGGAGGAAGGCACTCGCAGGTTTTAATCTAAAGACGAAGCACATTTATACTAACAATTTCTGAACATCCACATACAAACCAGCCTCAGAAAGGAAAACTCATATGCTACTTGAGTAAACCCACCCTCAGATTAACTATATTTACCGGGATTGTGCCTATGATGGATACAGGGTTATTAAATTATAAAAATGCAAACACAACAGAAAAAGATCACTTGCCAGCTATATGACCAGCTGAAGGGTCTTCTGGACTTGGAGTAACAGGATAAACAGGATTCCCTTTCAAGAGGGGAGGAAAAGAAGACAACTTTCAGAAAATATCTACTACATTTTACTTACTCACTACATTTATACATCGCTCTTCTACCCAAAGCACTCAATGTGCTTCACAGTATAAAACAATTAATTTCATAAATATGATACAATGGCTCAGGATCGCATTATCTCAAGAACCACCTGTCCCCATATGAACTGACCCATACCCTGTGATCATCATAAAGCCCTTCTTCGTGGGCCTCTTCCACAAGAGGTCTGGAGGATGGCAACATGAGAGTGGGCCTTTTCCGCAGTGGCTCCCCATTTGTGGAAATGCTCTCCCCAGGGACATTCAGCTGACACCTTCATTACGCATCTTTAGGTGCCAGGGGAAAACTTTCCTCTTCAACCAGGCCTTTGGCTGATTCTATGACCTTTTAAATGTGTTTGGGGCGGTGGTTATGGGTTTATTTTGTCCTTGTCCTTGTTCTTATTATGAATTTTGTGTTGTGAATCACCCAGTGACCTTTGGGTGAAGGGAGGTATACAAATTTAATACAACAATAATAAAATGAATCATGACAATTACCTGAGACAATTCCAGAAGATGTGGGGGGATGTGAGTTGGTGCATCAGAGAGTATCTCACTGTGTCTCACCCTTTCCTCTACTGTAATATAGGAAGCTGCCTTACTCAGAACCAGACCACTGGTTCATAGCTCACAATTGTCTACACTCTCCAGCATCTCTCCAGGGTGACAGATAGGAGACATTCCCAGTCCTATCTGAAGATGCCAACAACTGAACCTGGGATCTTTTGCATGTAAAGCAGATAACTCTGTCATTGAGCTACAGTCCTTCCCAGATATTACATGCATGGAGCTGCATAGACTTGTTGGGATTAGGAAGGTGGGGCAATGGCTGAAAACAAAATCTTTTGCTTCTTACCTTCCTTTTTTCTTTTCACTAACTCTGGCTCCTCACTTGTCAACATTCTTTGTCATTCTTCCTCCTCCCAAATCCCCCTCCTGACACATCATCTTTACCTCTCTTCTCCCCACCCTCCACCCTTGGCCTTATGTTCTCCCTTACCCAAATCTTCTTCTTCCCCTTCCCTCACTCAAAACATCCCTCTGGCTTACTTCCCCTACCCTTGCTCAGATCAGCGCTCTGTCCTGGCCCTCCTCATCTGAAGAAGAACTTGAGCTCACAACTCTGGTTCTGCCAAAGGCTTTCGTTTTCAGATTAGATCAATGCATGAGGCGTATTACAGGTCACAGGAATCTGCAGGTACATGGGAGGTGAAATATAGGGCTATGTGCCAGCTAAGGCATTGATGCAACAAGCAACATGCCCTTAGTGGCAAGCAGCAGCTGCAGTCCTGAGACTTGGCAAGCAGGTAGGCACTACTTGAGGTGGGCTGGCCTTGTTCCAAGGTGACAGAGGCAGAGACACAACTAACATGGCATCAGACTTACTGCTAGCCACCTCCCCAGAAGGGGGTGGAGTCTTGAGTGACAGGAGGAACCACCAAAGGACTAGGCACCTCTTGAGGGAGAAGAGTAGAAGGCTCCTCCATCCATCTACTTGGGCCCTCCCCAGTGTCCCCCAAGATGCTGTGTCCCTCCTTGAAATTTAGACACATTTTGTGCCCCAGAATTAATGATGATCATAGGGACCCTCCCTGAGGTCTTCTAGTGCCCATTCTTCAAGCCCCTCCAACTCTTCCTCCATGTCTGACCACTCCCTCCATGATACCCTAAGGGACTCATGACACCCTCTCTTGCCCACATCTCTCCCTGGCTCACCTTCTCTTGTAATCAACCCCTTGCACTTCTTCACCCAGTTCTCTTCTCCTCCACTCTTTATTTCACCCCAGTCCACCCTGTTCTTCATCCCTCCTCCTCACCTTCCTCTGTTACAGAGAACTGAGTGAAATGATGCATTTAAAAAATATTCAAGGGATTTCCCTTGTGCTGGTAGACCTTTGGAATGCTTCAATGGCCACCTGCTTCCTTTCCTCTAGCTATTTTCTGCATTTTTATCCACCCGTCCCCACCATGTTTAGGTATGTAGACGTCTTGCAGCTTTAGAAAGAGAATTCTATATACCATGACCTTTGACACCAGACTAAGATGTATATTTTTAGGACCCATCCTATTTTTCTGATTGTAAGTTGTTTTCAATTGTTTTTAATGTTGTGTTTTAAATTGTTGTACGCCGCCCTGTGACCTTGGGATTAATCGCACATCATCATTATCATCATCATCATCTCATTATTTTCTAAGGGCTGTGTTCTATAAGTAACAGTAGCCTGAAACACAACTGAAATATTACGCAGTATTGGAATGGAAACAAAGAAAACAGGGTTGGGGAGGGGCAGAAACACTCAGCCAGAGAAAACATGTTTAAAAATAGAAGTTGCAGATGTCTGCTTCCCAACCCATGAGCCAACCAGTCACAGAGATATATAACAACATGTTTTGTTAGTAGAATTCAGCTTTATCTCACATTTATGACTGCTACTTCCCTCCATGCTTCATTGCAAAACCCAGAATATTTATTTCCTTGTCTTTTTTTGCAGTATAGCTTTTACTTACTGGTGACTTTGGGGGAAATATGATTGGAACAAATGCATGTGTAGGGGGGATATTTAATGAGACAGGACAAAAATGCAGAGCTGTGTGTTGATATATGGATACTCACCATAGCAGAAGGGGAAGCTATGGTATCCTTCAGCGCACCGGTCACAGGTCTCACCCTGATAATTCAACTTGCAGTAACAGCGACCAGATCCTTCCTCACAGCCATCAGAATGTTCTGGGTTACAGCTGCAGGCTGTATATAAAACAGTATCAGTCCCAAATCTTTCTTCAGCTTGAATTTATTTACTTCCTATTAAAATTAAAGGAATGTCCACTGCACTTGGGCTACTTCCTGGTTTAGATAGCACTGTTGCAATAATCCTTTCCCTCTTTAAAGTGCTGTGAGAACTTTACCTCTTCAGTCAATACAGTATGATGCTTTCCTGTCAGCAACAGCTTAGGTTGATTTTTCTCGATATATGTCCCTCGTAGGCTCACGCGGGGGAGCGGGAAGAGGCTGCCTGCCTGTCAAATTGCTTTCTAGTATCCCAATTAACATCCTGGGTCCCAGTTTCTGAGCTTTATTGTTGTTTTTATTTATTTAGGCAGTTATGCCCCACTTCAATGTTACCACTTCTATTGCAACTTACAGCAAAATGTTTTTAAAAACTGAAGTAAAGAACTGCTTAAAAAGATGGATAAAATGGCAAAGAAATAGCACCAAAGCCAATCTGAGCAGTTTTTTAAGGGGCCTAATTAAAAATATAAGGGACGCAGGTGGCGCTGTGGGTTAAACCACAGAGCCTAGGACTTGCCGATCAGTAGGTCGGCGGTTCGAATCCCCGCGACAGGGTGAGCTCCCGTTGCTCGGTCCCTGCTCCTGCCAACCTAACAGTTCTAAAGCATGTCAAAGTGCAAGTAGATAAACAGGTACCGCTCTGGCGGGAAGGTAAACGGCGTTTCCGTGTGCTGCTCTGGTTCGCCAGAAGCGGTTTAGTCATGCTGGCCACATGACCCGGAAGCTGTACGCTGGCTCCCTCGGCCAATAAACCGAGATGAGTGCCGCAACCCCAAAGTCAGCCATGACTGGACCTGATGGTCAGGGGTCCCTTTACCTTTACCTAACTAAAAATATATTTGCTCGGTGCCAAAAAAGATAAGCTATTTGGTGCCTGGTGTTCCTTTCTGAGAAAGCTTGTCTCTCTGGTCTGACACCATCCTGACTCCCAAAGATGGGAAAACCCTAAGAAGGAGCCCCGAAGACTATCTGAACATATGGGTAAGTTCATGTGAGGGTAGGCAGTCCTTCCTGTACCCAGGTCCCAAGGGCCTTAAAAATAAGTGCATCAGCCTTTTGAATTCCCCTAAGGAAGGAACAGCAGCGGGTTGTCCCATGAAATGGCTGGAAAATACTTAATACAGTAACTGAAGAGATGTATTCTGTTCAGCAGGCTCCAACTCAACAGTTCCTATGTCTCAATCCTGACATACATTGCCAAATTTCCTAACTGCAGTATTCGGAGCCAAGTAAAGTTTCTGAGAGGGTTTCAGGGGCTACTCCACAAACAACGTATTTCAGTAAGTTTGACTGGGACGTTCTTTGAGCACGGCAAGCAATTACCGATCTATCATTCTCCAGCAGCAGTCACAGCTGGTGCACCAGTATTACCTCTTTTGGTCTCACACCAAAAACACAATAACATCACATGGGCAAAATCTATCTGAGCATTTCTCAAGCACATAGAGCAAAAAAAAATTTTTTTTTAAAAATGGTTCCTGTACCTTTGCGGTTTGCATGGCAGGGAAAAGCTGTTCTTGCAAAGTGAACTACGCTTAGAATCAGAGAAATTCTAGGGCAATAGAAATATACTGACTTCACATTCTAAAATATATTGGCATTAACTTCCCATTTTCCCATGAAATTGGAAGGTAGAGTGGAAACAAGGTCAGCCTCCCCATGAGGTGGGGTGAGGCAGCCACCTCAAACAGTGAAAGCAGCCTGCCCCCGCCACCAGGCCCCCCCCCCCTGACAGAAGAAACGCACCGCTGCCAGTAGCACCAGTTTCCAGCGACATCTCACAAGATTTCAGCATGATTTTGCTGGAAGCCAGTGCCACTGCTTGCACTTCACAGGTGCCCCCATGCAGCACCAGGGAAGAGAGACTTGCGGGGAGGCAGGATGCTAGCGGGGCAGCATATTCCTGCTTTGCCTCAAGCAGCAAAATGGGACGCACTGCCTCCGGGTGGAAATCAGTAGGGGGGAAAGCAAGAGGGAAAGAACATACGTATACATCCATACGTTGCTGTCACTGGAACACCATAAGGACGGTAGAAGCCCTTCAAGCATTTCTCACAGTTTACACCGGCTGTGTTGTGCTATGCAGGATAAAATAAGGAAAAAAGGTGACACGAGAAAAAAAACAGCTAAGCAAGGAAAGAACTGAATGTGGATGTTTGAAAATATGTTACTATGGCCAAGGAAGAATGTTAATGTGGTAGAAATGCAGTGCATTCTGGGTTTCTTGGAGGGCGGTTCTTTTGCATGTTGTCAGAAGCTGAGGAGTTAGAACCCACAGCTCTGGGTACAGTTACCTAAGCGATGACCCTGAAGTAGCACCTGAAGTAGCCAGGCCCACTCAGGCTGTCTCTTGGCTTATTCCCTCGTTTGACTTCCTGACTCAAACTCCTAGTCTAACTCCCAACTTAACCCCCTTCTCTTGGACTCCTCCCTCCAACTCGACAGCTTCTATGGCTCAACCTGGCATGTACAATTATACCTTGGTTTTCAGATGCCTTTGGAGTTGAATATTTTGGCTCCCGAATGATCAAAAACTGGAAGTGATCGTTCCAGTTTTTGAAGGTTCTTTGGAACCCAAACATCTGATGTGACTTCCGCGATGTCCGATTGGCTGCAGGAGCTTCCTGCAGCCAATCGGAAGCCGCACCTTGGTTCCCAAACATTTTGGAAGTCGCACGGACTTCCGGAACAGATTCCATTCGACTTCCAAGGTACCACTGTATTGACAAATGCCCTATATGATCAAAATCTAGTGAAATTAATGCAATCTTATATGAAAGACTATCTTCATGGCTGCTTTGACCATTAAATGACTTTTGTTAAATACAGTGGTAGATCAGTTTACGAACTTAATTAGTTCTGGGAGTCCATTCTTAAACCAAAGCATTCTTAAACCAAGGTGCGCTTTCCCTACTGAGGCCTCCTGCTGCCGGTGCCCTTCACCGTTCGGCTTCCGTTCGGCTTCCGAGGCAAAGTTCACTAACCGGAACACCTACTTCCGGTTTTGCGGAGTTTGTTCACCAAATAGTTCGTTAACAGGGCTGTTCGTAGACCGAGATACCACTGTATAAGAGAACATTCACTTTGGCTCTCCTTTAATTTACATCAGAAGGGAAAGCCAGTAACAAAGTTATCTGATTTCCATATGTTGCAACACACACACACCCAGTTCATTTCAAATGCAATTGGATGAAATGTGTTTTTTAAAAATGGAAAATGTAACACCAACTTATTTGGATAGCAGAGTTATTTAAAACTTTGTGATCATGAAAGATTAGCTCTACAGCAAGGGAATGGCATCTGTGTAACAGAAACTCATTGCCTGACACAGAGAACAAAGCATACATGATATCATTATTTTGCAAAGAAACAGACTCTGCACACCATGTCCCAGTTTTCTTCAGTCGGTCATTTATGCAAAACTTTATAATTGTGTTTCTATGATACAAATTGCAAAAGGGTAAGCCCAATACCTATGCCTTTTTTAGGATGGAAAAATTATAATTAGATTTCATGGCTAAGCAATTTCATGCAGCTTAATTTCCACAAAATCAAATTATGGACAATCAACATCAGTTGCAACGGACAGCGGGGTTTTTTTAAGATACCAGTCATTTTCCTTGCTTTGATGATGTTCAGAAAAGATGCTTAGCTAACATATTCTTTCATGGGCAAAAGTGCAAAGAGGAAACGACACAGAAATGGCAAACTGGAAACAAAGAGTTTCCCTCTTTCCCTTAAAAAATATTTTTTCTTTGATTTACATCCAGCTACATGTGAAACAAATACTGCTTTCAGTTTTCGCATGATGGTTGCACTGGATGTTTCCTATGACCCCAGGTCTCAAGTGGAAGGCTAGCTGTCCTCTGAAGCACTTGCCAGGGAAGAATGGGTTCTGCATCAATTCTGCACTGCCCGCCCAGTTCTGAACATGGCTTGGCTTCTTCAGCTACCCAAGCAATGGCCTGCTTCCCCCCTTAAATGATCAGAACTAGTATGACTGCATTGACTGATGGGATAAATTTGTAGTTTCCCAACAGGCTTTTGGGCCTCCTAAGGATCACCAAGACTACATTAGTAACAGAGCAGCTGTGCTGCCTGTGATGATCCTCCAATCAGCATCCTGAACATGTGGATGAGGAATGACCAGCACTGATTTGATGTGTTTTTCCACTGATAAACAGTGTCCAAAGTATCTGATTTAAATGGCAAAAGTCACCCTGCAAATAGTCTGGAGAAATGTCTCAAAATATCTCTCTTGCATCATTTCACCTTCATTACTCATGTCTCTTTAAAAAACATATCCATGTATTATTTCAAGCATGTATTATTTCAATCAGAGGTTTTGGGATGAATAAGATGAAGTATCCTATACTTGGTACAACACTTTCCCTTTAAGTGGTGTACTAAGTACAAGGTCCTTCATCTTAGTCATCTCAAAAGTCTTGTTCCCTTGATTTAAATTGCTGTTGGCTGTGCCTATTCAGAAGCTTAAAAAACAAAGTTCACAACACAATCTAACACACACAGAGAGAGAAGTAAGTCCTACTCAATTCAATGAGGCTTGTTCCCAGGTAAGTGGACATTGGATTGCAGCCTTATATGACTATCTCATACTCATTTACGTGGTAATGAGCCCAATTAACTCAGTGGGACTTCTGCGGAAACATGTTTAGAATTGCACTGTCAATCTTCCATTACTGAAGTTTACATATCAAGCGACCAGTGATTTCGGCTATCTCCTCTTTTGGAACATTTTTAGAAAAGATTGTGATGGGTATGATAATAAAATGTATTACATGGTTTCAAGACAGGGAGGAATGAAATAAACACTTTAATAATGGGAGTTTTACCTGACAGTTGATGCAGACCCCTCCACCTTGATACTGTTCATAAATATTTAAGCTCTCTTTACGTTGCTCAACTTCAGGATCATAATAGCAGTCCATGGCATGTCCATGGCAGTTGCAGGCTGAGAGAGATGATAAATTTCATTACAACCATCAGGCAAATGAGCAATGGAACACAGAGAAGAAAAAAGCACCTCTAATTTCCATATGTCATGCAATGAGTTTTTACAGCAGATGCAGCAAGGTCATCACAGTCTGTTCAGTCCTGCACTGTTCAGACTGAGAATTGTCATTTTGGGGGACATACGGAGGGCAGTGTATGACTGAAAAAGCTGCAAATTCACAGGGTAGTTTTTAGCAATACTTTCCAAGCACACAAATGGGGCCAAAATTGCTTCCGAAGAAGCAAGGAGTATCTCAACCAATTTTTTTGCCAGATAACTGGCCTTGAGATTGTTCCAAGTCAGAGCAGATGGGAGGAAGGGCAGGGAGTCGATCACTTCAGCATCCAAGCATGACCTGGAAATATCAAACCTGCATGGTTGCACTGGAGCTCTTAACAATATAGGATGGTGTCATATTATTTACTTATTCACAGCCTATCTGTTGCATAAAAGAGATTTTTCTTCCATATTACTCATGTGGGATTCAGGTACTGTTTGGTCTGACACGCCTATTTTCATTCAAAGGTTTTTGCAATGTTTGTCACTTTCAAGCTTCACAATATAGGCCGATTGGCCTGAAATGTTTGTACATTGATTTTCGTCAGTCTTTTGTTCTATGCCACATCCATGGCACGTGTTCACAGTTGAGTGCTCCTAATGTTGCTCTCCAACTCAGTTGCAAAACATGTTCCAATTCGCATCCAGAAAGCAGTTTTGCCAGTCCTTAGCTTGTGATGTGGTTCCCTGGCTGTCAAGCACTTGGGAAGTGTTGTGAAAGGGACTTTGGCAAGTGGATGAGACAATTCACTTGCCAGTCATTTGATGTCAGAATGGCATAAGGTGACTGACAGGTTGGCTATCTTGCCCACCTGTCAAAGTTGGTCCACAGGGGTGGAGACAGATAATAATCTGCCTTGGTCTGAAAGGGCCCTTCTTTAAATGGCTGGAATGAATTCTTTCAACATGTGAGGCAATAATACAGAGGGAAATTATATTATGTATATTAAAAGCACCTTTCCCTCCCCACCAAATAATCACATTCAGATGCTAAACTTACGTTCACAAGCATTTGTACTGCTTGTTGTTGCAGGTTGCCATTGTTTCTGGTTATATCCAGGGCAGCAATGATTGCAGGTTTCTCCACAAGTGTTGTGCTGACATTCACATCGGTACCTGGGTATATAAGTAATTGTCATTTGATTCCCCGCCCATCAATGATTCTCTCTCTTTTTGTATTTTTCACACTCTGACGTGATGTGTGCACAAACCTAACTCACAGAATGTACCAGCAGTCTCTTAAAATTAAACTTGAATCCTTTATAACAGCCATGGGGTTGAAGTATTATTATTATTAATAATAATAATAATAATAATTTATTATTATTATTATTATTATTATTATTATTATTATTAGATTTCCAAAACAACTTATATGAAGACATCTCAAGATGATGAACAATGTAAAATAGCACAAAAAATACATTACCATACATTTAAAGCACTGTTACAACACTTTAACACTCATCGCCAAATAATCCTGGGAAATGTAGTTTGTTAAGGGTTAAGAGAGCTATAATTTCCAGAGTGGTTCAATCACTCTTCTCAAGGAACTCTTGAGAACTGTAGCTCTCTGAGGAACCGGGATCTCCTAATAACCCATTTCCTGAAACTGGGATTAATTTCCACCTTAGAAACAGTAAAGTGCTAAAGATGCCTTAAACAAATTCTGAAGTTATAGAAGTAAAACCTGAAAATGATGCCATCATTGTACAGCCACAAAGCAACCGTTTTGAAAGCACAATGGTTTTGGTCGTACTGTTGAATCCTTACCTGTATGAATTTATGTCCCTTTCGGCATCACAGATATCTGCATGTCCATTACAAACACACTGTCCACCAACACTGATGTCTTTTATGCTGTAGTAATACTAGACAGAAACAAGATTTGCAGGTAAGTAGCTGACAGAGCTTATCCTCAGGGTGTTCTCTCAAAGATTATGAATTCTAGACCCAAGATGATATAAACTTGCTAGTGAAATATATATATGACCACCAATAATTTCCGCCTACCATGAATCTTTGACCTTGATAAACTTCTTCTCCACTAAAATTTGTATTTTAAACATATTTTGGTTATTTATTGATTGATATGGGCTGAGGGGCAGAAGATAAAAAAGGGAAGTGAAAAATAGAATGGGCAGCTCTAGAACAGAAAGTTATAATAATTGTTGCAGAAGGGAGAGCTAAGAGGATTGGGAGAGCCCTGCTGGATCAGGCCAAAGGCCCATCTTGTCAAGCACTCTGTTCTTCCATAGGAAACCCACCAGCAAAACCTTAGCGCAACAGTACTATGGAAGCAGATGCAGTAATGCAAGTATACAGCCATGAGTTGAAGTAGCTGGTTCGATCCTTTCTGATCACCCACAAATCCATTGGCTGTCTTTAGGCAAACAACTATGTTTCAACACTTCATCTTTACATTCCCATCTTTTTAAAGGGCATTATAAGGATGATTAGATTAGAATGTGACTAAACCAGATCAGGGTAGCTGAAGGGTCTCAAACCCTCAGTGAGTTAGGGGCTTCCCCTGCATATGAAGACAGGCTCTGGCAGATTGAGTGGACAAGACCAATACTGGGTCCAACAGTCAAGAAGATGGTTTTTACATGTGCTGTAGAGGGAAGTGAGGGGCTGGTGGAGCTCATCAACCTGGGAAGGTAGCCCCTCTAGGAGAAGGAAAATGCTGGTCCTAAACCTCCGCTGCCTTGCAGGATATCTTCAGGAGAAGAAAATGAGTAAACCTTATACAAATCTGGAGTGGAGTCCCTAAGATGGTTGGATGGCACCTTGTATGCCTCCTTCCAGCAACTCCTGCAGCCAAGCTGGTACCAAACATATTGCTCTGCTTTCCTTTGGACCACATCAACAAGGCCAAGAGGGGGGTCCTGTAATTTGGGCTTGCACCCCATGGAGATCAGTTTGGTGCTGCTAACACAGTGGTTTGACTTCACCCCCAGAGGTGCACTCCATTGTCTCTCCAGACAAACAGATGCCAACAATTCTTTGAGAATTTAGGAAGAGGTGCAACACATACTTATTTCATCACGTGTAGCCATACAGTGGTTTATGAGGCTTCATACAGCACCTATGCAATAACAAGTCTTTCTCCATAATGTCAAAAGGGTACAGAGCTATGCGGATCAAAGCCGAAGATCTTAGAATTATGTTAAATCCCATGCTCCATGGTTTCAAATTGGCCAACCATCTATTGACTTAAACAGCAGGAATCCAAGACACAGAGTAAGCATTACAGCAATATCAAGTAAAGTGGGAATACAAAAAAGATAATTTCCACTCACTATTCATGTCACTGACCAGGGGCCCAAAATAATGTACTGTATAGTTGTCTCAGAAACTCAAAATTGTTAGTCATTCTCCAGAACTGTTTAGCCTTATTCAGTGCATGTCTGTTCCAATATAACAATTCAGGGATTAAGATTAAGGCTGCAGTCTATAGGAACTTACTTATCTTGCAGTGCTCAGTTGAGTCTTACTTCTGAGTAGACATTCACAGGATTGCACTGCTCGGCTGCAATTGAGCATATGCTTATTTGGAAGTAAGTCCTATAGTACACAGTGGATTTATTTCTGAATAAATATGCATAGGATTGGGCTTCTAGTCATTTGCAAGCACTACTAATCCATATGGTGTCCAGAGAGCTTAAAAGTATGTTATCTGAGCACCACTCCCTGCCACCAGCCCATGTATGGCAGATAAAGCCACACTCAGTCAATAGTTATAATACCTTCTGTGTACATTTAAGAAAGAGAGAGAAAGATTCTCCACCCTACCTGAGCAGTACTGATGTACAGTGGAAGGAAGAAGGCCAATAAAGAAATCAAGTTTGCTACCTTATCCTCAGTGACCAGGAAAGGCAAAAGGTTGCATCTGCAGGGGAATTATTTTATCTTACAAATTCTGCTTCACATATGTGTAATGATTAAAAGCCTACTCCATGTTTTCCTAGCAGTTCTAGCACATCAGAATCTGGAGTAATTCAAAACCAGGTTTTATTTAGGAGTCACACTCTTTTTCTCTAGTAGAAGATTCTAGTAGAACTCTGTGAAACTACCTGCTTGATAAAGGTCAGAGTGATAAAATCATACTCTGCTTAGACCACTTTTCTGCATCTTCCTGGATCCAAATTTCCTGAAGAAATTTACAATATGCATCCCACTTTCCCCAGAAATCCTTAAATATGAATGCAGCTGGAGTAAGGAGTGGCTTTAGACCAGAGGTAGCCAACATGGTACGATATTGCTGAATAAAATCTCCCTTCAATACCAACCAGTATGGCCACGGCCAGGGCTGATGCTAGTTGCAATCCAGCAACATCTAAAGGGCACCACATAAGTAGGAAGGTTCCTTATGTAAAGTTAGACCATTGGTCCTTCTTGTTTTTAAGCAGAGTTTGGATGGCCATCTGTCATGGCTGTTTTAGTTGAGATTCCTGCATTGCAGGGAGTTGGACCCGATGTCCCTCAAGGTCTCTTCCAACTCTACAATCCTATGATTCCTCCCTGCCAAAAGATAACATTTACTCACTCTGCGCGTCACTGTAGGATCCCGTTGAGCTTTAGATATCAAGTGCCCAAGAAGGGTATTGGTTCTGAGGAAATGTAAACGAATATTTGTTGCTTTAGTAAATTCTCTAAGTATAGGAGAATGGGTGAAGTTATTTGCTCCTGGACGACCGTTTACCAAGGATATCACAATCTAATACGAGAGAGAGAGATCAGTTTTAAAACATGGACAAATTAATAGAAAGCAACTTATCTAGGACATGAATAAGCAAACTGGGCCCCTGGTCCATTATTGCAACCATTATTTCAAGAGTGGGCATTGTTTCAAAAGGTGAATAGATTCCAGTGAAATGTTGTTAGAATTAGTGTAATGCCACCCACTACAAGCATAGCTAAATGCAAACGTGGGCATAGGCAATTGGTGGCCATACAATACAGCCACAGACTAGGGGAAAGGAATTACAATAGGCTTCATTGTAGAAACACTCAAGTAACTTGCAGCACAAGCCTAGACATATCCTCTCAGAAGTGAAATCAGTGGGCTTACTAACAGTCAAGCCTGGAATGAGAAGGCAGAGTGGGGGCAGCACTTTGATGATGATTTGGAGGCATGTTGCAGCCCTGAGCTATCAACCATAATGTTTCAAATGAGCCCTCAACCCAATCTTCTTTAACAGATTTGGGGACAGGGGCTGCAGAGAGAAGGGAGAATCAATGAAAGTCATCTCTTCCCTTTCATCTAACAGAAGCCTCCAATGGATCAATGAGCCTTTAATCAGTGGAGCAACATAATAATAATGTATTTTACACCACCCTTCAATCATATTCCAATAAGTTTAAGACAGCAATTCAAAGAAAAATGGGTCTTAAGCCATGAATTACACATGTACAGTATAAAAAACTAAGTACAGTGCTACCTTGGTACTCTAATGGCTTGACTTCCGAACAAATGGACTCCCAAACGCCACAAACCCAGAAGTAAGTGTTACAGTTTGTGAACGTTTTCAGAAGCCGAACGTCCAACGCAGCTTCCGATTGAGTGCAGGAAGCTCCTGCAGCCAATCAGAAGCCACACTTTGGTTTGCGGAAGGTTTTGGGAGTTGAACGGACTCCCAGAATGGATTAAGTTCAAGAGCCAAGGTACCACTGTATTCTAAAGGCAACAACTGCCTAGGCTCTCAATCTATTAAGATAGCCAACAGTCACAGATTCTCACAAAGGATAAATAACCTTGTCCCATTTGTGATATGAAGGCATCTCCAGTATTAACTATCTAATTGAAAGAACCTTTATGTCCGGCAGATAAACTAGATTAAATGCTTGAACATTTAATGTACTTTAAAGCACTTAGAATTATTGCAACTATCAATACTAGTTATTCGTACACCCCTAACAATCAGTTATGTTGTTAAAAGATGTGTAAATACTGAAGGATTTGGCCAAAATGAATTATTATTTTTAGTTGTAGCACAATGATCCATGACATAAGAGATTGCCAGCAGCAAATAAGCTTTTTAAATACTCTCTCTTTACGATAGAAAGAAAATACAAAATGTAGTTGTGGAATTTCCCCATAAGCCAGAGCAGGTTTTTCTAATGATTAAAGAAAACTCTTCAAAGCCCTTTTTAACAAGAGCTCATTGTAGACTAATAATCAGCTCCACTAACTCAGAACCCAGTTCTTGGAACTATACTATTTTAGGAGCCAACTGGAATCTTTATCCATGCCTCTAAGCACAGTAAGTCCTACCAATAGGGGGAAAGAGATTATCTGTATGAATGATTGCTAGCTAATTCAAGACCAAGGTGTCTGTTTGTAGTTTTATAGCCTACAAAATGACTTATAGTTTTTAGAACATGGTGGCCAGAAAGGAAAGCAAAAAGCACCAGTAACTAGGGCAGTTGTCAGTAGTGGCACTTGCGGTGGGCCAAGAAACATAGAGGAGGTGGATATCTGGTGGGAGAAAGTGTTCTATATGTCCTTGGAAGAGTGGAGTGTAATTCAAGAGTGCTCATCTTCAGGTCAATCCATTCACCAATCTAACTTATATCAGAATGCTGGAGTGGAACAGGGAGGTACGTAGACAAGTGAAGTGAGTTTCAATGGTGGTTACAGACAGAAGAGAGAATGACCACTGGTCACTAAGAACCCATTTAATGGTACTGATCTGCCTTATAGTTTTGCTATGGTACTATTACTGAGGTACAGTGGTGCCCCGCAAGACGAATGTCTCGCAAGACGGAAAACCCGCTAGACGAAAGGGTTTTCCGTTTTTGAGCTGCTTCGCAAGACGAATTTCTCTATGGCTTGCTTCACAAGACGAAAACGTCTTGCGAGTGTTCCGATTTTTTTCCACTCCCCCCCCTTTTTCTAAGCCGCTAAGCCGCTAATAGCCTTTTAGCCGCTAAGCTGCTAAGCCTTTAATAGCCGCTAATCCGCTAATCCGCTAATAGCGCTAATCCGCTAAAACACTAATAGGGTTGCTTCGCAGGACGAAAAAACCGCTAGACGAAGAGACTCGCGGAATGGATTATTTTCGTCTTGCGAGGCACCACTGTACATTTGAAGTACCGGTACTTTCATGCAAAACTCTTGTCTAAATGCCAAGTGTTATTACTGCTGTCATTCCGTCCCCCCGTCCCCTGCCCTGAACTTACCTCTCCATTTTCTAAAGGCACAATCCGAGAATATTCTGTAGTGCAAATGACATCATCATCTTTTCTAACACGGGCATTTGCTTCCTTCCCAAAACGTTCCCAACAGCCTTGCTTAGAATCTAACAAAAATAAATAAATCAACGTGTGCAGTTCCTAACTTCAGAACATTACTCCAACAGTTACATAGAAAATAGCATAAACCGCCGAATCTGTAGTGGAGAGAATCCTGGTAACTCAGATCCTGCGCCGTGCCTTCCCAAGACTCTTTACTGTTCTTACAAAGTTATGCCGGATAGTCTGAGTGTTTCAGTGAGTCTGAGAAAGGGAAAAGGGAAGAGCAGGTCTTGCATACCCCATTTAGCAGGGAAATATCACCTCTTTCTCAATATTGGGGTGTCTAATCCACCTCATTGGTTGTTTTTAAACCTTGAGACACAATGTGCAATTAGGCACTGGCAGAATGTAGTCTTACGTTTGCCTTAAGTGAGCATTAAACTACAAACTTTCAGTCTCATCCTATGTAGCATACAGCATGCTCGCTAAAATCTATTGATGTATATAGTACACATTTGGCTCGACAGGATTAACCACAGTTTCTAAAGCTTGGGCATAACAGGAGGCTGGGGCTTATTAAAACAGAAAGTGAAAGATTTCCTTCTCCTTTACTCACTGGTGAAGGAAATGGGAATGGGAAGTCTGCAGCCTGATGAATCAGTCCATTAGCGAGTGATTTTGAACTTAGCTAAAGGTATTTGGCAGGCGGGGGTGGGGGTGGGGGTGGGAAGAGACTTGTTCATGAATTCCTTAAGGTACCACATATTCTTAGAAGTTAAACGCCCAGCAGGAAATAGTTGCTATTGTCAAAATAAAAAGTTATAAGAGTTTTAAAAACTGGTACTCACAAGCAAAATATTGCCATGGCATATAAGTTTTTCCAAAGTCTGTTGATTTTTCTAATACCCACAGATCTGGACGAGGAGAATTTGCAAATTTGATGAGGACATAGGCCACATGAAAGAACTGGTAATAAAATAACACGTAGAGAAACATTAAAATATACTAAATTGTACAAAGAGAAAGCTAATCCTGTTATTTCTGCTAGAAAACGATAGGGGTGGTGAGGTTGTGCCTCCAGTGGAATTAAACATTTAATGTCTGATATTAGTAACCAAACAATATCATGACTATGCTCATGTTTGCTCTTCTATACTAGTGTTCTTTAACCTTGGGTCCCCAGCTGTTGTTGGACTACAACTCCCATCATCTCTGACCATTAATCAAGCTGGCTGGGCATGATGCGGGTTCAACACTGTTTTGGACACTGTTTTGGATACAGTTTGAAACTGGATGTTTCAAACACACTTTAAACAGCAGAGGTAATTAACTTTTAAGTTACTTTGGGTTGCCTTGGGCAACATAGTGACTGACAAATTTAAGGGTAAGGGAAATTCCATTGCCATGCAACACCAAAAAATGATAACTACAACAATTTAATCACGAAGACAAAGTATAACTATGGTGCCAGAACTACAATGAATGCAACTTCACTGGAGCGGATCTAGAGTAAGCAATTTTTACACTATAGCTATAGGGTTCAGTCTTCCTAACTCTTCTGTCAATGTTCATATTAGTGGTATTTTACTTGGAACAGTGTATGGAGGCTTGGCCTATTTATTTCTTTAACATCAAAGAGAATGCAATAATTAACAAAGTTGAAGCCTACACTTGATGAAGAGGAGTCAGTAGGCCTGTCCCAGGCCTTCGAGCACTGATGTTTCTTGGTACCCACTTCCTAAATGAATAGAGCTGTATTCTGGCAAAGCGCCGACTAAGCAATTGTTAGCAGCAGGACATAGTACAGTTCAAAGAGAGATAATGACAGAAGATTCATTCTCACAGCAACTAAGAGCAATTTGTAGTTCAGGGTGGGCCAACTTTTCATACCAAGTGGGCCACAAGAGTACTTTGACATGGAACCCATGGGCCACACACTGCCTTGTTCTATGAGGGGTGAGAGGAGCTAGGCCTCACTTAGCTGGCTATAGGAAGGCAGCCAAGACCTGGGGGCATGTGAGATGTTGGCCTTGCTCCCCCCCCCCCACAATCATATGCAACAAGACGGTGTGTGTGTGTGTGGCCTGTTGGTTCTGTGTCAAAGTACTCTTGTGGCCCACTTGATATGGAAAATTGGGCCGCCCTGGCCTAGGTACTGGCCATTATGGGAAAAAAGGAAGTGGCTCAGCACTAGAGGGCAAATGGGTGCCCCCCCCCCCCAATCTGGCTGGTAGTTAGAAAGACAAAAGGCCAGAACTGAGAGTTGAGTGATATGAGCTAGAAGCTAGAACTAGAAAAGCAACAGGCTGAGAAGCCAGAGGGTCAAAGCGATGTTTGACTTCTGTTTGAATCCAAGGGGAAAGCAAGGCCCTCTTGGGGTGTTAATGCTGTGAACTCCTCCATCATAGCCTCAGGTTGTGTATATATGTGTGTAAGTAAGCCATATATCATATAGACACAACAGTCTCTGCTGTCTCTCATTCCAAAAGTAACACAAACCCTGGGTAAGTGCCTGGAACCCCTGGAATCTCACACAGCTCAGAGACTGAGGTGGAGTGCCACAATACTGTCCCTGAAAAATATATCTAGCATAGTAGCCAAGAATCTGAGCTATGAATAAGGGAGCTTCTGGTTAGAATCTCACTAAAAGCCGTAGGCAAGCCATACCGTCTTTCCACCTCAGTTGTTGCATCTAAAAATGGAGGAAATATTGGTGTACCTTACAGGATTGTTGTAAGGATTACAGTTAAAAGAGTGGAAGTGAAGTTAAATAATGCTTCAAAGAGCTTTACAAATATTATCATCACACAATTGGCATTAGTATTGCCTAGTTATATCACACGGAAATGCATGCATTCTATATCTTCCTCATAAGATAGGCAGTTGGGAAAATATGTATTCTTCTGCAAATTATTTTGATTATATCGTGGGTTCAATCGATCCAAGTACAGACTACCTTAACAATTTTTAACCAACTTACTTATGAATCACAATGATTCATTGTTATTATTAAGTTCATACTGCTCTCTAATAGAAAAATGTTTGTAAGCATTGCCTGTGGCACTCAAACGATTCTGACTTCATCTTTTTTGGCTCCAGCTGAGGTTCATCCAAAGGACTTTTGATACTGTGGTTAGTATTCGTATGCCATAGAAATGCAATATCTGAAAATATTATCTTAATTTGATTACCTGAACATAAATAATGGAGAAGGAGCATACTCAGTGGCCACATTTGGACTATCATATTTCAGTTTAATAAATTAATTTATGAACAAGTCTTATTCTCCTACATGCAGTTTTTTTAAATATTCCCTGTGGGTGATCAAATAAAGAAGTCCATAGTAAACTATTGCTTCCAAATCAGGAAACTAAAATTTAAAAATCACGTGTAATCCTGATTACTGAGTGGAATAACTTACCTTTGGTATTTTAAAATCTTAACTAAATGACGTAAAACAGCATTGGAACACTTACATTTCACGTAATTTTTTAGCTGGCCATACCTACTCTTGTCAAATGCCAACGGCTAGCTGGTGGGCAGCGTGGTCGCAACGGTTGTCCTCACACATGTATAGACACGTTTTAGTGATGTTGCAACACAAACAATGTTTATCAATATCGAAATATTGTTGGTGTATCAATGTGCCGCTTGCATCAATATGCCCCACCTCACCCTATATGAAACCATGGTTTACTGTTGCCATTAATCAGAGTTCCTTGGTTTGGATGTAACCAAGTGCAGACTTCCTGCCTTGTTTGCTAGGCTGAGTGAAGGGAGAAGCAAAGTGGGTGGATGCTGGCATATGAGGTTTGTTTAGAATGGGCTTATTTATTAAGCCAATCTTAAGTCCAAACACAGCAATTTTCTTATATACCTTTCAGTGCTTACAAGTTATTGAAATCTCCTTTAAAAAGCTAGACGGTCTCCCTGTTTGCCTTGAAATATAGAATATATCTTTAGCATACTAGTAGAGAGTCTCAGTGAATTCACTTGAAGCTATTTCTGAATAAACATGCTTAGATTGTGCTACACATGATGATAGTTTTGATCCCTTTATTTAGAAAATCAGCCATAACGAAACAGTCATATTAAACAAATAGGCATTGTCCTTATGTATAGTACATAAAGACAAACAGATTAACAACATTTGACTTTCCTGGTTGTATATACAGCAATTTCTATTAAAAGAAGTTGACGCATTAATCTTCCAGGAAAGAATAAAGCTGCTGACATCTGGTATGCAGTTATTCAAAATGAAATGTTCAAATTAATCTTAAACCACACATGCTTAACCTATCAAGCCACTTTAAAGTTTTTAGATTCTGGGCCCCGTCACATGGCCATTTCATTATTTAAAAGATTTCTGTGAAATAAAGGAAAGCTCCCAGGTGAAAGCTGGGATGGTCCACCGCTTTCTATGTGAGACAAGGGTTAAGAGCTACCTTTCAGAGAGGACTCGTTTTATTTTCTTTCTCTCAGTGTTTGTTTCTATTTAGACTATTTTCTTTAATCTTATATTATGATAAAAGCTTTAATTAAATCTTATTTTTTATTAAAAAAATAGAAATGCAAATAAACAAGCAGAAATCAATACACACAAGCCCAGCCACAATTTACCATATCCAGCTAAATGCTTTTAAAAGGTTTTTCAGTTGCATAAAAAGTGGTGGTGGCACAAATTCAAGGCAAGCTATCTAGAAGGTCCTAGGATATGGCTAAAGACACATATTTGGCTCTGGTCAGCAGCTGGGTGGGTGGCTGACCGCTTGGTAACCATAGGTCCACAGCCATGGCTAAGTAAAAGAGGAAACTATAGTATACTGTATTCCTGGCTGTGGGGGGCATTTTCTAAATGGATTCATTTACTTTTAACCATTTTCAGCCGCTTATAAGCTAGTGTTGCCATATTTCTAAAACTGAAAATAAAATAAAAGTTTTTGGCAGTTGTTGAGCATTTTTGGCAAAATTGCAAAGAAAAAATTAAGTTTTTGATTTTTCCTGATTTCTGCCCATACACTGCTTCTGACTGCAATATTCCATACATGCCCAGAAAATTCTGGACATATGGCAACCCCGTTATAAGCCAACCCTACATTTGCTCATAAATCTCCACATATCATACTTCTTGCATTCACTGCTTGAAACTGACTGATCCATCGCATGAGGGGGACACAACCAACCAACCACTACCAGTTAAAATTTCAAATACTGGTATGTGGTTTGATAAACCATATGTTGTGGTTGTGAGGAAAGTACCACAACTACAAAGCATACTCATTATCTATGAAATAAAAGCAGAACTAATATAAAAAGGAAACCTATGAGGTTTGCCAAGCAATGAGTAATGTTAAAGTCCATGTTATCAATAGATCTTGCAACAGATTCATTATGGTCTTTGAAGCATTGTACCATTTGCTTAAGGGTTTTTAGTTAAAGGTCATTTGCATGTCTATGTCTGTCTGCTAAGCAGCACTTACGTTCTCTTTGCAATGAAATAAAAGCAAAATAGGAGGCCAATAACTATTCTAAAAATGATCATGTCCCACTTGTGAGCTCCTGGCTAGTCCATATGGAATACTAGGCTAACATGAAATGGGGGAGAGGCTTCCCAAATGGGAAGGCTTTGAACTGGTGTTCAAGAAAGGAATCTATCTAAGGTATTGAATGTACCCCACATATTTCAACGTTTAGTAAAAACCCGTAGATCTGTGATAAGCAACATACAGCTTATACTATTGCGACAGTAAAGGAGGTAAGGTAGCCATTTTCAAGATGCCCCAGGTTCATACAGTTCACGTAAGATACAGATCTGAGAAAAGGAAAACTAAGTCAGGAAAAAAACGTTTCCTTGATCTGGTGACAAGCAGAGACCTGAATCACCCACGAAAGCAGCTGCAAAGTCTTCGCTGAAGCAATTTCATTCATTAAGAACAATGTTCTTAGGGTGGATTGTAACATTGTGAAGCTAAGATGGCATATCAAATCCCACGTTTGCCTCAAAATGCTAAGAGAGAGAGAGAGAGTGTGTGTGTGTGTGTGTGTGTGTGTGTGTGTGTGTGTGATTTGCAGGAGAGGACTGGGAAACAGGGGGTGGTGCTTAATCTTTTCCTAAATCAGCTGATTCTCCCTGAAGGTTATCTCCTAAAGCCATTTCCCCCCAAAGTGGGCCTGAGATCTCAAATAAAACCAGCAAGGGGGAAATAGTTTTGGAGGCATTTAAAGAAGAAGAAGAAGAAGAGTTTGGATTTGATATCCCGCCTTTCACTCCCCTTCAGGAGTCTCAAAGCGGCTAACAATCTCCTTTCCCTTCCTCCCCCACAACAAACACTCTGTGAGGTGAGTGGGGCTGAGAGACTTCAAAGAAGTGTGACTGGCCCAAGGTCACCCAGCAGCTGCATGTGGAGGAGCGGGGACGCGAACCCGGTTCCCCAGATTACGTGACTACCGCTCTTAACCACTACACCACACTGGCTCTGGATAATAAGGAAGGATGGGAAGTTAAACACACAAAGCCCACCATCTGTTTCTCCCTTGCAAATACAGTGGTACCTCGGGTTACAGATGCTTCGGGTTACAGATGCTTCGGGATTATAGACTCTGCTAACCCAGAAATAGTACCTTGGGTTAAGAACTTTGCTTCAGGATGAGAACAGAAATCGTGCGGCGGCAGTGGGAGGCCCCATTAGCTAAAGTGGTACCTCAGATTAAGAACAGTTTCAGGTTAAGAACAGACTTCTGGAACAAATTAAGTTCTTAACCAGAGGTACCACTGTATCCACCTGCTTGGGAAATGCAAGTTTGGGGATATGATTTGCTGAAGAAGCATGCATTCCAGAAGGCAGTGAAAGGAGGTACACCATACAATATGAACATGACACTGTTTTCTTAAAATGTATTCTCAAGCTGTCATCAGTGTGTGATATAAGAATCTATAACCTTTTAAAACATACAATGTTACAAGAATTGTGTATCTGGAAGGGACGCATCAGGACATTTAATCTAACCTACAAGACACAAAACAAAACAAATAGCCTCTATCTGAAGGAACTCCAAGATGCTTATAAATTTTTTTTTCTCAGAAGCAGACCCCACAACCTCCCTTAGCGGTACATTCTTTTACTTAATTGCTCTGATAATTGGGACATATTCCAAAATTTAACTGCAACTTAAATCAACGGCCTCTAGTGCTAATTTCACCTACTTCTTTCTCAGGTCCTTTAAAATATTTCGAAGTATTTATTTCCTCCACATTTTCTGTGGTACACTGCCCTTTCCATATTGTATGAGTGAGTGAGTGAGTGGATATGAGTACATACATCTGTGCATGTGCTTGTATGTGTACCCAGTTCTTTTATCTAGGGCAAGGGTGGGAACCTTTTTCAGCCTGAGGGCTGCAGTCACTTCTGGGCAACCTTCCAAAAACCACATGGGGCCAGAGGCATAAGTGGGTGGGGCAATGAATGCAAATTTTACCTTTGTATAATAGTCTAGTTTCAACACACACCCTCTGTCCTCTATGCAGGCAAGGAATAAGCATTTTCAGAGTTCAGGGACACATTCCAGCCAGAGTAAAACACTCAAGGAGGGTTTAACACAGGGCTGTTGAGGGGTGTGGTCTGGGGAGGGGGTGTGGCCTGGGGTGTGGGTTGTGAGAACCAGACGGAGGAGCCTGGAGGGCCGCATTAGGTCCCAATGTCTGAGGTTCAAGACCTCTGCTTTTCCTTCTGAACACAAGTCTAAAGCATCTGACAAAAAATTACAACACAACCAAAGCAGTTTTCAAAATTATGATCAATATAAACACAATAAAACAAATATCTGAACAATAAATCATGCGGTTCAGAATCATACCAATTTCATAATGGCAATTCAGCTAATAAATAGACAGCAATATTTCAATAGTTAATTTAAGTAATCCAATAATGAACCATAGAAATTCAGAGAAATGCAGGACAACAAAGTCAACAACATGTACACTTTCCTCAGAGGAGACAATGTGGTGCCTTTAGATCAGGGGTCAGCAAACTTTTTCAGCAGGTGGCTGGTCCACTGTCCCTTAGGCCTTGTGGGGGGCCAGACTATATTTTTGGGGGGAGAGAAATGAACGAATTCCTATGCCCCACAAATAACCCAGAGATGCATTTTAAATAAAAGGACACATTATATTCATGTAAAAACATGCTGATTCCCGGACCGTCCGCAGGCCAGATTTAGAAGGCGATTGAGCCGGATCCGGCCCCCAGGCTGTAGTTTGCCTACCCATGCTTTAGATGTTGCTGGACTCCAACTTCCATCAGCCCCAGTGAGTATGGCCACTGGTCGGGGGGAGGGCTTTTTTTCAGCCAGAACACGCCAGAAGGGCATTCCAGCACCTCTCAGCTGGGCGCCAGAAGTAGACCTGACCTGACAAGCCTCAACAAAGCCCCAGCTCGCGAGAAGACCCTCCTCAAAGCCCTAAGGGGACGTACTCTATGAGTCTAGAGAGGGTCTCTTCATAAGCCAGAGGCACAGTGGGGCTTTGCTGAGGCTCTTAAGTCTCCTAGCTAACAGCTGATGGAAAGCACAAGCCAGAGAAGAGGAGGATGGGAGCTCATTAATGTTGGGATTCCATTCCACCTGTTGTTGCAGACATGGGATTGTTGTGTGTCACATGTCTGTTTACATTCCAGCACAGTTTGCTGGCGTGAGCCGAACTTCTGCTCTGTATTGCTTTTGTTTTTAGTCTCTCTCTGAGAAGACGGCAAGGAGAGATGACATGCTTTCTTTGTCCTGATTTATGTATAATAAATGTGTAGTTTAGTATGTATCTACAGCCTCAAGCCTCTTCTGTTGCGCAGTTTACAGTGCTGAGTAAAGTGTGCTCAAGTCTGCAAGCTTGAGTCACTGATTACGTTGGAGCAGAGGTCGAGGGATCTCTGCAGCAGCAAGGCTGAAGGGAGACGCTCCAGCTGGGGCCGAGCCAGCTGGCCTTTCAAACCCCCCCCCCCCAATTCTGACAATTAAGGTGTCCAGTTGAGGCACAGAAGCCTCTCTTCCTCTCAGCTGCTCCAGCTCATTCAAGCCAGATGAGGTGGGTCTCCTTAAGGTGCTCAGCTGAGGTGTGGAAGGCTCCCCTGGCCTCAGCTGAGCAGCCTCAACAAGACTCCGGCACATGAGGAGACACCCCCCCCCCCAGCCCAAAGAGATCTGGGGTGGATCTTCTGAGGGAGGTGCACTCCGGCATCTTTTTTGTCTAGAAAAAAGCACTGGTCAGGGGTGATGGGATTTGCAGTCCAACAACATCTAGAGAGCACCACATTGGCTACCCATGTCCCAAAGCAACAGCAAGAGGAATAATAGAGGACTAGATATTAAAGTCCAAATTTCTTTCTTAGCTGTTGCTGCTGCTGCTCAAACTGCCCCTGCTGTGCTGTTTGAATTCATGCTGGGTTTGGAGTTTATCCAGATTACTGAACTTAGCTGTGCCAGCCTGCCTTTTTTCACTTCCCCCATGCTAAGGGGAAAACATTGTGTTTGCATTGCTGGTATTCATTAGCTCCATTATAAATCAGTCATTTAATATGCACAATGAGAGGAAAGCAACCGCAAACAAAATCAAACACTTTTTTGAATGACATGTTCCTCCTATTCGCTCTCAGTGACTTCCTTCCTACTTACCTAATCAGTGTAAGATTTTAGCTCTTTTTAATGGGTGAGAAGCAGTGTGGAACAACATCTTTGGAATTTGCTTTCTAATAGTGAAAGTACACTGAAAGACAGGAAATGCTTCCTTGGCTGTCAATATTTCTATAGAATTTCTGTGTATTGGGAATACGCTAGTTTACAAAGCTTCCAAAGTATATTGTTCAGCACACTTGTTACTACGCTTACCATTGTTGTTGCTTGGCCTGTTTACAGATACCTAAGCAAAGACTCATGGGCTTGTACAGCAGACAACCAAAACTACTGATCCTAAATCAGATTGATAGTGAAAAACACTTCACCCCAAGAACTGTCATCCACAGCCAGCTCATGACATCTGTTCACTGGCTTCAATCACACCTAACACTGGCCACAACCCATGGTTAGAGAAATTAAACTGTGTGAGAGCTGAGAGCTGCTACACAGACAGTTCAATCACTCCCTGCTTGGCTTCCTAGAGTAGGGAAATAAACCAGAATGTGGCCAGCTGAGCATTACGTGTGACCCTACACTTCTTTCTCTCCAAAGAAACCACAATTGGAAGCCAAGGTTCGTTTTTGCCTTCCTATTCATGGTTTGTTTGAGAAAACAAATCACAAGCTCTGGTTCTCACTTAAAGCTAAGCCAATCACTCTATGGTTTGTTTCCACAGTCTAGGAAGGAAGGAGCTAAGAAGGAACTGCTTGAGCTGTGTGCATCAACAACCAGTTGCTCAAGAACTCAGTTATGTTTCTTGATAGCAGCTGAATTGGTTGTTGCCCATTCCCATATGCTTACAGTCATTCTCAACTCTCTGCTTTTGGATCCGTTTAACGCCACAGAATTTTACCTATTTCCTTAATATGAAGTTAGGTCTGAAAAATGAGTGCGGTAATTTATTTAACGGCTGCTAATATCACAAAGATACTACACTGGGGACCAGTGATGTTCCTCTACACTTTCCTAGAAGGAGCATGTGAGGAGGGTCTTCTCTCTCAGGTGAAAGATAGGTAACTCTATGGACAAGCTGGGATGCTACTTCTCCCATAACGGGAAGAAGCAGAGGTGTCTTACTTCTCCATGCCTGCACAGAGCTGCCACTACCTCAGTTGAACAAAGCAGCCTTGTGGGTAGTGGGAGCCTGCATGCACCCTGGAGTTTCTGAAGCTGCAGAAAATCCCCGCGGTAAATCATTCTGATCTAGTGAAGTCTTCAGCAGTTGAATTATTAAACAATATCATCTACTGATGGAACAACAAAGTAGCAGCAACTAATTTTCTGTCTGTATCCATTTCATTGGTAATTTAGAAGAGAGTAACCACAATTACAGAAAGCCCTCCTCAGGCACAGTGGGTCAGTGGGTCTGGCTCTTAAGCATAAGGCTGGTGGTTGTGAGCAGGATTTCCTGCATTGCAAGGGACTGGACTACAATTCTATGATTTACTTGGCCTAAAACATAATTTAGTAAATAGAGAGGATGTAGTATCTATGGTTAAAGGTTGTTAGTCAACTAGCAGCCCCCCCTTTAAAGGGATTAGTCACCTGATTCATCGATAAAGTTTCATAATCTCAATACAAGTGCTATTTTGAATATGTTTAACTAGCATAACAGTTTTATTAATGTTATGGACACCACTAATTGATAACCTCATATTAAGGGCTGATAACTGAGGTCAGACACTGTGGCCCAGAGCTCCTTGATTATAGAGTAGAATCTCCAATGGCCAATAGTAGGGGAAAGTTGTTGATGGAATTCTTGTTGAGCTCAGCATCCAGAAATAATTAAGAGTTACTCAATCTGGAATCTTAAAGGCATGCACATCTCATTACATAAAAATGGTTTTTATCCTGAGAGGTGGGAGCAAAAAGAGACTGGCGGTTAGCTCTTTGAATGCTAAACAGCTCCCATCATACTTTGGGCCATGAATAGACAACAGACAAGGGAAAATGTCAAAGTCAACAACATGGAAAGCAACACCTGTACTTGCCTGTCCTAGATCTAAAGTAATGTTGACCACATCATACTTTAAACCTAAGGAGAGAGAAGGACTTTGCCACCAGCGCTCTGTCCCGTCTATAGCATTGGTTGCTGGGTGAGCTTTGTTGGGATCAGCGGCATCGCAATAGTCACAAAACTGGCCCTGAAAGAGAAGAAAACAAAAAAAATGCAATGATCAATGCGGCCGTTTGAACTTGACCGCTAATAGTTAAAGATCTAGGAAGTTGGAAGATCTAGCCAAGGTAGTGCTTTTCAACAATCAGCTAAAAGCAGAATTAAAACGATGGCTCTAGATGGCACCTGATAAAGTGTTATATTATCTAACCACACCCTTGCCCATGGCCAAAATCCACCAATTTTTACGCACATTACTTCCAGGCACAAGGAATAGTAGTGCACTAATTAAAGGGCAATTCACTAAACTTCCAGGCACACCAAACAAGAAGCAAGGCAATAAGGAAGCTTTTCAATAAAAGGACAGTTGCCTGAAAAGTTTTTCTGCACCAGGTGGATAATTTTTATTAGGGAGGATCATCAAGTCTGAAAAAATACAGGACGACAACATGAAAACATTAGGCTGCAATGGTTTGACACACAGCAATGGCCTCCCCTCTGGGAGAAGAGAAGTGGCAAGTGGAAGTATTTAAAGGGTGGTAAGAAAACAAAGTAATCAAATTGGATTGGGGATGGAGGTTCTCCATCCTTCCCCCCTCTGCTGATGGTCAAACTGGACAGGCTTTTTTGCCAGGTTACTGAAGATTAGGCCACAAGAGAGTCATTTCAACTTAACTAGGTCACTTGGAGTTCTGAGGACAAGTTTAATAATGTTTCTAAATGTACGTCAGTGAATTCTTCTGGAGCAGCAAGCATCTCAGTTATTTAAAGTACATTCCACAAGAGCTGCCAACGAAGATGGCAGATGGAAGCTAAAGGAAAATAAGTTGTCGGGCAAACTTTTCCTTTTGCTTTACACTGACAGTATCTGCAGAAAGGCATTCCCCAATGCAGCCTGCCTGGTACAACGTCTCAGTTCCAGGAGATTGGGAGTATTGCCTGGATCTGGGCCATGATTCATCAAAGCAGCTCTGCATATACTAGTCACCTCAAAACGCACATCTTCTAGAGTTTGCATGACTGTGTATATAAAATTATTCTCAGTACAAAAAGTAATGTAGCCTATGGAAAATTGGAAGTATGGCTGCATATGTACCTTCTACAGGAGTAGTCTATACAGGGCATAAACGGAACATGTAGGAAATGATCTTCTCAAACATAGTGTTGTTGGAAATTCCAGTCCAGCTCTAAGCACAACACTTATAACTATGTTGCCCATCTAGGGTCAAAACCATAATGACACCTGGGTTGTCCCTCTACTTTATCTTATTGGATATACCTGTTGGGAGCTGAGTTTCTGCTGAAGAGAGTCTGCTGCACTTGGATAGACTCCCTGGCCTATTTAGACAACCACATCTTTCCAGGGTTCTAAATAATGTGAGGAGTCTAAACAAGTACAACATACTCGCCACTGCAGATGTTTCACTCCTCAAAATAGGAGAGGAGATGCTGCAGGAAAGGGGACGAGTGCAAAAGGGAGAGGGCTTATCATCACTCTCCCCTTTGAGTGAAGTTAATTGTGTGTAGGGTGGTGGTAGAGAAAGAACTGAATATAGCTCTGAGGTTACAGGATACTGGGTTACCCTTCCTCCTGTCAGGTAGATTGCTGGTTTTACAAGATGGTTTTCGCAATGGGAGTGAAGGGTTAGGGTATATTTGGGAATAACTCATGTTTCAATGAGATAGCCCAAAAAGCTTGGAGAAAGTCATATACATGTACCATTAAATGGAGGAAAGGGGGAGGGCAGTGCACATGCATAGAAAGACCTATTTGCATTTTTGAAGAGGCAGAAACACAAAGAGGATTTAGAGATGTTTGCAGCCTGAATACATCTCAGTGATGAAGAGCTGGGAATGTGATGTTGGGAAACAAATCAGCTGCCTTGTAGGATTCCTGAATGTGACCTTTGTACATGTATTTATTTTAAATACTCATATACCATTCTTCATCTGGGCGATACCAGATGTAAACATAATATAAAGCAATCACACGTTTGAAATATTTAAAACCACAATAAAATGACCTCCACCGTGAGGCAATATAGATACCAAGCTAAAAATGTCAGCAGCCAACAAGTCTTCAGCAGGTACTCACCCAAGTCAGTGCCTGTCTTATTTCATTAGGGAAGGAATAAATAATAAAACTTTGGAAGCAACTTGGAAATTCTGAAACTTCTCCCAGAATTCTCTCCAAGTTACCTGAGGGCTGTGGATCTGCCAGAGCAATTACATCCTTTGAATGTTAAGTGTCCTTGTCTCCCTCACTTCCTGCTTTGTATAATATCTTGCTTGAAGAGTTACACAGAACTCAAAAAGTTTGCCACACTTTTGGTTGATCTAAAAATAGGTATTGGCCAATTGTGAGTTTTGTAGTTGGTTGGTTGGTTGTTGTCCCACCCCACCCCCTTATGCTGCTACCCTTGTGTTGCTGTTGTTGTTGTTGTTTGCAGGAGAGCTTCTTTTCTGGGCACACACCCACACCAAAGTACAAGGTCAAGCCCCATTCATACTTCTGACACAGAGCAGGGCACAGTGGAGCAAGTACAGCATTTCCAGTTAACTGATATTTCCTGTTGCTAAAGTTCTCTATCTTACATCTATAATTCATTCACTCTCTCCATTCTTTTATACTGCGGACATGAATAGATGTGAGCATGTTTGTTTAAGCCTTCTCCCATTTCATAGGTATTTGAAATATGGTGTCCATAAAAACTCTCTTCCTTAACTTTGAATTCGAGGGTTGGGGCAGTGTGATCGCATATGCACTGTGCTGTTATCACATTTTCCAGGTCTGCTTTCCCCAGCCTTTTGAAAGAATTTGGAACCCCTCTTGAACCAAAAAGATGACTGGTAAACTACAGAAATATTTCTGCTATGTGTCTCAATGAGGCTTTGTTAGAAACAGGAGAGGGAAGCTGCTGAATGCACATTTCTACAAATTCTGTAAGCAGCACACAACATGTACTCTTGTGCCAGGGCACATCTATCAGTAATCCTTCCGGGAGCTTGGATCAAGCACAAATCGCAGGTGACCTCTCACCCAGAATCTCTGCAACAAATGTTAAAGTAAGAGGAATTCTCTTGTTCACTATTGCTGTCATACCTAACTGTAGAATTATATCAATTCACAACTAAACCACAGGGTTTTAACTTCATAAATGGGTGAAAGGAAACAATACCACAGAAACAGTACCTTTGGCTTAATTCACCTGTTAGGATTTGCTTCTGCCTAAATGACTGTAATTGCCTCTAAAACCTCTTAATGTTAAAATCAGGTACTCTGCAGCATTCAAATTTGCCCCTCAGAAGACTCCTCAGCCTCTAATTTCCTGTAGTCATATAAAATTTGTGGTGCAGGTTAGCTCTAAGAGGGGTTGTCATCTCGCTCACAAAATAAAGAAGGCTTAGTCTACAATCCTAGCTCTTCCTACCTGGGATTAAGACACACTGGATTCAAAAGGACTTACTTCTGGGTAGAGATAGTTATGATTGCACAGTAAAGCTGTTCTGCATATACTGTATGTTAATTTATTTAAAATATGCTAATCTAAACTGATTTTGGTGAGCATTTAGAATCAGTTAAAAATAGATAGGAATCAAATACAGACATGACAAATAGGGATTTGGCTTGGCAATCATTTGGCACATTTCTTCACATATGCCATTGTAAGGTACATGCTGAACTAATGGTGCACACTGTAATAGATCATTTTTTGGTTAGAATTTACTGTTCTTATCTTCAGACAGACAAGATCCTAAAAGCTACTGTCAAAGCAGGGGGTGGGGTGGGGGGCATTTTCTTTAACCCAATCTAGTCCAGAATTCTGTTCTCACACAGTGGCCAGCCAGATGCCTATGGGAAGCCGCCCCACCCAAGCAGGACATGAATAGAATAGGTCTTCTCCTTGCCTTGCCAACAGATTAGCATATCATAATACTGACACAACAATACCAGATGGAAGGCAGGTCAATGAGGAGAGTAACAGAGATCTACAAAGAGGGCTTCCTCCAACATTGACAGTATAAAGTGTAGGAGATCAGTCTTATTTTTGTAAGTTATGTGGTCAGCTCTGGACAAGATGTGTATTTGGCTTGATCCAGCAGAGCTCTTCTTGTATCGTCTTAGGACAGGCACAGAGAAAGTGGAAGGGCAGCTTGTATATATTGCAGAGGTCCCTGGGAATGTCCTACAGAATTGGCATATGCCGTCTCTTTCTATGGAAGGAAGGCCACCAGTTGTTAAGAGGACCTTTTATTCAGCACTTCCTTCACAAATCCTGAAGGACACTTTCCTGCCAGTACACAGCAGTTTCCCCCATTTTTAAGCGGTGAAGCAGTATCTCTAAGCTGCAATGGATGAGTCAACTACCACTATAACCTCGTTCTGTATTCCTAACCAGTTACCTTCAGCACATGCACAAGAGCCTACCCTTGTACTCTACTTGACAGACTGTGGGTGAGTGAGATCCAAAGAATAATAGTTACTTTGGCCCTCATTTCAATCATAATTATGTACTGAACTTATGGAAACACCCAAACATTTCCAAAGTGTCAGCACCTGGATCATGAGAAGACGGCAGTGAAGGCAGGGATATCCGATCCGGGTTATCTATACATAGGGGAGAGTACTCCCTCCCCGAATATTTTTCCCCCTACACAGTTCCTGTGCCTTTAATCTATCAAAGAAACACAGGAATTCAACTGGTGCATCTTTCTGTTGCACAGAGATCCGATGGGAAAGCTGCACCTATTAAATTTCTGTCGTGTACAGGTGTCAAGCGGTTAACGATGCCGGTAAAACAAAGCTGGCAACTATTGATTTAAAATATGCAGCTTGCGCGTAAAGTACTGGCGGAAGGAGAGGCGCCCGCGGAAGAGATGCAACCTTCTGCCAATTCATTAACTATCCTGATGCTATACTGTTCAGTCTAGATTAAGGGGTACATCATGTTAGGAGACCAGAGTGGCTGCACAGGTACAGAATGAGTTAATTTGTCCGCATTTAATGATCTGGACTGGAGGATCCATGCCACTGATCCCTCAGTTGATCCCCAACTTAACCCACACCCGCGCCAACCGGAGTTACCTGGATGTTTTTCCCCGCGGGGAAAGCGGCGGGGCCCCCCACCAGCTTGCAGAAGAGCTCTCGGCGAGGCCTCCCGCTCTCGTCTTGGCCGCAGGTGTCGGTCGCCGAAATCTTGGCGATCTCCGCCAGGTTGAAGTAGGGCGGATGGAGGCTGAGCCCCGGCGCTTGGGACTCGTCCGGAGAACCATCCACCCGAGGATCCGCGGAGCAGCAGCGGGACCAGAGCGCCAAGAGGAGCCCGGCCATCGCTGGGCTGGCAGCCCGGCTCTTGGCCATCGTGCCTGGGCTCTCTTCCAGCGCGCACGAGGCGACCCCGGGGCTGCGTTTGTTTACGGCGCGCGGAGCCACTGACCCGGGAGGGAAGGGCAGGCGGAGATGGGCCTCGCTCCGCTCCTCCTGCGCGCCTTTGTTTTGCGCCGATTGGCCCGAAGGGCGCAGAAAAGGGAAAGGAGCGGCGAGGCGGAGGAGGCGGAGGCAGCGAAGACACCCCCTGCCGCTCGGCCGCCAGCCTCGCAGGATCCAGGCCGAGACGCCGCCGCAGCCTACATTGCGGAGACGGAGTCCGGGGAGGCAAAGGGGCGGGTGGGGGGGCAAGCGATCCACTGAGAGACCTCTCCTTCAGCCCAGCCTGGGAAACAGCCAGGAGTCATAACAACGGCCACGTGTAGGGAGGTTGGCAGGTCTGGGGTCCCCATCGTTACGCAGAGAGAGACTAGCCCTCCATGGCATTTCTCCCGTGGCTGCGATCAGGGGTGCCAACTTGAACGAAATATTGGGGGTGGGGTGGGGCAGGTAAGCCCCGCCTGCATAATTGATCCCAAGATGCGATACACGCGCACCATTTCTATGGCAATGCCCATCAACTTTGGGGGGCAGACCCCCTCAAATGTTTTATTGTGGTGGGGCGAAGGAGCCTAGGCGCAGACTCAACTTGACTTCGTGGCGTTTGTTTCCGTCTCTACAACTCTAGCTCAGGTTGAACCAACCAGTCTCTATCTCTCAGCATACGGCCCCCCTCACAGGTTCGTTGTGGGGGTGGAGTGGAATGGAAGAACCATCTCTGCTAAATGCAGAAAGTTAAGGAAATGAATAAATAAATTAGACTTAATGATTGGCAACTGAATATCTGAAGTGTAACATTGAGAAGCACGGCAATGTTTTATGAGGTGCTGGAGGTGATCTGAACAGTTGTGTCTGGCGATGGCCCATTCACACTTGCAAGTAGGGACGGGGAGAAATCCAACTCAGTTTGTATTTAAGGAAAAACTGATTTGCACTTTCTGGAACAATGTGAGAACTGAAACACAGCAGTCCTTCAAAAGTTGCGCTAATATTAATTGTGCAGTGCAGCTCTCCAACCAATCAATGGTGGGTTTGTTTGTTTTGAAAGAAAAGCATATATTAGGGGAAGTGTGCATAACAATATATATTAATGAAGATAACATACAGGGGTGCCTTTTATTAGGGGAAATTGTTTGTCAAAATGTGTATGTAATGTATTTATTAGGAGATATTTGCACTAAAATTCTGAAGAATTTCCATGAAGATTTTAAAATATATATATATATTTGCAAATTGCTGCAGAAATATGGAGAACTGTCTTTAATACTGGAAAAATGAGAAATGGAGAGAACCAAAATTGACAGACACTTTTATCTGAAAGTCATCAGCTGATGTTGCAGTCCATAAGATTTAGGTGATTAATATGTATGTGTGAATCAGACTGGTGACAGGGTTTGTGATGGGAATGAAGAAATTACTAAAAAGCTAAGTCTGTCTCTACAACGCAACCCCCATGCACTGAACTTAAGATAAACTACTCAGGGTTATCTTTTTTAATAGCTTTAGCTACACAAATAATATTTGTCATTCATAACCACTTAGGGCACGGGTGTCAAACACAAGGCCCGCGGGCCGAATCCGGCCCGCCAGACCTCATCATGTGACCCGTGTAGCCGCCGCCGGCCGCCAGCCTTCACCTTTTATTCTCGCTTTTTTTTTTTGACACAAGAAAGCCGCCTCTTCAGCGCATGCGCAGCAGCCTACAAGCCAGAGAACGTCTGCCCTCTAGCGGCGCCGGCCGTTCTACACAGGAAACCTCCACTTTACATGCATTCAGCAAACCTCCACTTGTTTTTATATTGAGCGCATATTGAGTCCTATACAACCGGCCCTTTGAGGGTGACCAAACTGCTGATGCGGCCCCCGATGAATTTGCGTTTGACACCCCTGACTTAGGGAATGTAATAATATATTTTCCCCTCTCCTCTCCTCATCATCCCCAAACATCTTAGACAATGTCCAACATCATCTGAGCTGGGGAATCAAGGATGGAGAACGCTGCACGCGCACGCACACACACACACACACACACACACACACACACACACACCTCTATTGCTACATCCACAATGCCTTTTGTATTGCTTCCTGTATAGTATAACAATAGAAATGGCAGCTTTTTTTGATATATTGGTGATAATTATCAGTTAATAAGGCTTGCATGTTACACACTTATTGAGGTCTGACATGTTACACATGTAGCCACATTTTAATGCCTTTTGTTGTTGTTTTGGGGGGGAAAGCCAGTTTGGGGAGTGATCAATTTAGAGCAGAGAAGCAGTATGATGGAAAAGAGCTGCTTCACTCTTTCCCCATCCTCCTCCACTACAGATTGCCCTCTCCTGAAGTTTCCTTTTTGGAGCGGGGGAATGAGGAAGAGAATCAATGGGTAGGTTTGGTTCATGGGCGTAGCCAGGATTTTTGTTGGGGGGGGGCAGGCCTTTCGTTAGGGGGAAGCAGGCCTTTTGTTAGGGGGGCAGAATCTCAGTTTGCTATGCATTTATATTGATTTTTATTGATTTGGGGAGGACACCCCCTGCCCCCCTTGGCTATGCCCATGGTTTTACATGCTTTTCTATGTAATGTGTTATTGGGCCTTAATTTTTCAGAGTTGAAACATGTTGACTTAAACATATACTTCCTTATAGACTCTTGAAAAATGTTGACTTACACATTACACTAAACTTTTTTTCTGCAGAGTGTCAAAATTACCTTTCAGCAACTGTAAATGGAGACACTTCCTCTGCACATAGGCTGCCAGAGGCTACTTCAGCACTTTGTCAAGGTTAAAGCAGCATAAGTAAAGTGGCAGGATTACCTTATAACTTACTGCCAACATCTTCTTGGAGAAATTTGATGAGCACAACTAACCGGCATGCTGATCTTGCCTTTATTCTTCAGAAACAACAGTGTGGAGTGCATGCTGGCGAGTTTTAAACCCAGTCACGAGCTGGATCAAGAAAGTCCACCAGTTCTACTTAATTATTCAATTAGAAAATTGTGGGGTTTTTTAGCTTAATCACATTGCATTTGGAGTGTAAGACTTCTCCAGGAATAAAACAATATGTCAAGGGGGAAATTCATATACATTTATTTTTAGAAAACACTGACAGTGCAATCCTATATATGTTTACTCAGAATGAGTCTCATTGTGTTCAGTGGAGCTTACTGCAGATGGGTATGTATATAATTTATGCCTGAGTTGTTGTTTTGGTACATATTCCAAGGCAAGCATATCATAAGCCCATGGGTAGCTTGTGCACTTACCATAAAGAGCTCAAAACCTGTTCAAACACATGAACGACAGGACACAGCACGTTTACTTCATACAATGTTTACACTGTTATGCATCTTCTGGTGTTCAAAGCTCAGTGATCCAACTTTGGACCCAGAAGGTGATTCATTGATTGATCAATGAGATAACAAAATGATGAACTTTAGAAACATTTGTGGTTATTTTTATTCAAATTATGATTTTGGTTTCCCAGTTCTCCCAGCTAATTGCTGTTAAAATTTCCAGCCTTCTTTCTCTCTCTTTCTCAGTTATAGAGGTATTGGGAATGCCAACATATATTGCAGCGTAGGAATATTTCTCCTGCCTTTCACAGGGTTCCTGGTAGCAACACCCTTATCCTCTATGGAAGCCACATCCGATAGAGTTTGAGTAACAGAGCCTTTAGCAATGCTCCCCTTCAGGCAAATTAGCCCCCTTTATCTTAGGTCAGAAAGGTGGCATGTTTTTTTCCATGTATGCCGGAGGCCACAGTCTTGCTATCCATCTTGGTATCAAGGATGCAGACTGAATGTCACATTATTGCCTTTAAATCAAGCTGCTCACTGGGCCATTTGGCAAAAGCTAACATGTGGTAAGGGCAAGCTTTCAACTGATTGTCTGGATAAGCTCTAACACTTCTGTTTCTAATCCAAGACACATTGGAGAGTTGTACCCACTAACTTGATCCAGGGAAATGCTTACAACACTGTATGAGACACAAAGGAGTCATTTGTGTGCTTATAAGAAAAGAACAATTTAGGTATTTTGGCTTCTTTTCCTTGGTATAAGATCTAGGCACTCTAAGTGAATTACACTGACTTCTTGTTTCTCTTGTCTTATTGGACTTTTGCCCAGCCCAGTGTTATATAAACATAAATAAAAAACACTTGTCATTCCACAAAGGCATAATTAAACATCACTCTGAAACCCCAGCTGAGGCAATTCTCCCTAGAATTCATGTGATCGGTCTCTGAGTGCAGTAAAAATAGGGATGAGCTGCTAAACCTGCACTAGATGGATACATCTAGCCAAATCTTGGTTAGATGCTTAATGCAAAGACATATTGGTAGATAAAAAAAAGACTCTCAGGGCTGGCCTAAGACATTTTGCTGCCTGAGATGAATGAAAAGATGGTGCCCAGCCCAGCTGACCAGACTGACAGCTGAACCTTACTTCAACACTGGCAGTGGGACAGCATTCTCCACCACACCTTAAGGCAGCAACTTAGCACAAGGGAACACAACTCTCCCCTAACATATTTCTGCCACTGATTGCTCTCCAGAATCTGCTGCCTGAGGCTGGTTCCTCACTTTGTCTAATGGCAGAGCAGCCCTGGGGAATAAAAAAGTAGGGAACGACAGCTACATTTCGCTATTCCAAGTGCTACTGATGCAGTGCTGTCAGCTTCTGTCATGCCAAACAAATATTGCAGGGTGGGGGAATTCATGCTAAATCTTTTGTATTTCACATCCTGTTTTTAATGTGCTGCTGCCGCTGCCAACGTTCCTTCTCTTTGTCATGCTGGTCAGGAAAACTGGCTACAGTGGTACCTCAGGTTACATACACTTCAGGTTACATATGCTACAGGTTACAGACTCCAGCTAACCCAGAAATATTACCTCGGGTTAAGAACTTTGCTTCAGGATGAGAACAGAAATCGTGCTGCGGTGGCAGCAGGAGGCCCCATTAGCTAAAGTGGTGCTTCAGGTTAAGAACAGTTTCAGTTTAAGAACGGACCTCTGGAACGAATTAAGTACTTAACCCGAGGTACCACTGTATTACCACACTTTTGCCATTGCACTCAGAACAGCAACTTCAAGCACATGAAACATCATAGGGATGTCTTCTGAGCAAAGAGGCCGAAAGGCCCAGCCCCAGGATGAAGTAGTCCATCCACCACCCAGCCATAACCAGGCCCTGAGAACACACCTCCATTAAAGACAATGCTGGGCCAAGAAGGGGTTTGCAGGCACCACTGGGCAGCCAATGAGCTATGGAAGCCCAGTGTTTATACTGGACTCATCGGGTCTACGAGTGCATATTTTGGACACTGCCCTGCCAATATAATTCCACGTGGTATCCATAATATTGCAGCCTTATAATGGTTCTATTCATCTTTGAACAGAATAATTCCACAATATCTACATGCTATAATGGTGTGTGAAAAGCAGAATCAGTGATAGTGGGGTAGGAGAGCTGAAAAAGCATGCCATGTATATTGTGCTCTAGCAGGCTTAGTTGGGTCAGAATCAAGTATACCTTTCCAGAGTCAACACTAAATAGCTCTGGTAAATGAGCCACCATAACTGCTACAGGGCTGTGAAAATTTGTGTCCCAACCTCTGTGTTAAACCACAGAGCCTAGGACTTGCCAATCAGAAGGTCGGCAGTTCGAATCCCCACAACAGGGTGAGCTCCCGTTGCTCGGTCCCTGCTCCTGCCAACCTAGCAGTTCGAAAGCACGTCAAAGTGCAAGTAGATAAATAGGCACCACCCCGGTGGGAAGGTACGGTAAATGGTGTTTCCATGTGCTGCTCTGGTTTGCCAGAAGCGGCTTAGTCATGCTGGCCACATGTCCCGGAAGCTGTACGCCAGCTCCCTCGGCCAATAAAGCGAGATGAGAGCCGCAACCCCAGAGTCGGTCACGACTGGACCTAATGGTCAGGGGTCCCTTTACTCTTTACGTTTTACCCATGTACTATCTGAAACCAAAGGGATGCAATGGTTGGCAGATGTGAAAACTATTGGTGTTATTTTCAGCTCTCCTACCCCACTATTAGCATTACGTGACTAAAGACTAACTTGATGTCCATTGATTTTGAAGGGTCTACTCTGAGTACGACTTCATCAGAAGCCACCCACTATATTCTCATTTAAGATGCTGTCATTATAAGTCATATTAATGTCATAGTCACTTTATTTGTGTAGCACATTTTCCACAAACACATGGTGCTCAAAGCTCTTCAAAGGATAGACAATTTAAACAAAGGCGCTCTCCTCCATTGTCTCCCGAGACAGACAGATGCCAACAACAACAATACATTACAACTTAACATTACCAATTCCGTAAATACAGGTCATTTGAACATCATCAAAAGTTTAAATGGGCATAAAACGTACCAGTAGATCAGTTAATAATACCTAATACCAATAATATCAGTACTGCACCCACATTCAGCAATTCATTCAACAGCTCATAATTAGGAGACCTCACAAAACTAGTGGGAAAAAAGAGAAGAATAACAAAATAGACGCAAGGCACTTTAAGCAGCCCATCCTGAACAACAGGAGAGATCCCCTTCTCACCAGGGTCTCAGGTCTCATGCCAGGAAAGGGCACCTTCATCTCCACGGCAACAGCTCTCTTGTCTCTGGGCAGCAGAGCCCCAAGAGAGGCAGGATGAGGAAAAGCCTCTCCAAGTCTTCAGATAAAAGCACACATACTGTTCCTATACTCATGCCATGAATAAACAAATTGCCATCTCCACACCCAAAACACATACAGTACAGATAGTGTATTAAAAATAGGCTTTACTGGAGTGTAACTTTTTATTTCAGCTTGTTGGTAACCTAAAGCCTTTAACCTTCTGGATGCAGCATTTTTAGATTGATTTTAACAGCAAAAGTGCAATTCACTCACAAATTAAGCTCCCCTGTAATGTAAATGTGCATGGAAGGAAATGCTAAGAAAAACAGTAGAAATTCATTTTGCTTTTTTTATTGAGTCAACTGAGGACAGGTAAACAGTTAACTATGGAATGAGTCATAAAATACACAAAAGGGGAAAAGGGGAGACGGGAGGAATCTGAAAAGTTGGCAAAACAAACCATGAAATCATAACCTGCACACAATGTACCAAAGCTGGGCGGGGGGGGGGGGGAATCCTCAGGGCTGGGAGGGGAGGAAGAAAGTATTTTTAAACTTATTGTAACTATACATATATGAGGAATGTTTGTACACCCTAAGAATGAAACTCAGCGATACAAAGAGCAACTTGAGTCCTGCTAAAGGTTTTAAGAACTGAAGCGGGTTCCGAACAGCACACACAGTTGTGCCACTAATTGGAAGCCAAAGCACACAACATGCCACAATCCTCTCTCCAGGAAACCACATTGATTCTCATGTATATGATGGAAAGTGAGTCAAGCACCTTTTCACCCTATTCAGTGAATCCCATGATGTAACTGACAAGTTACTTAACAACAGGAAAATGGGAATGTGTGCTTTGTTGTACTGGTTTGGGGACCTCCAGTTCTGTGGCTCACTTTAAGTTGTGGCATCCGATTGAAATCTTATATGAGAACTTTCCAACGCAATATACAGTTAATGTGCAAGACTCAATGCCACAGGATGCGTGATGGTCATATATTATAAAAGAACCAGGCTATTTATTGTGGGATTCATGCTATTTCGTGCAGAATACTATTGACAGCTAGTTAATGCCAAATATCCACAACCCCTACAATATAGCAGGGGAGAAATTAACATGATAGGTCACTCAGTTATTGAGTTTAGTTCGTGTACATTTACCATCAAGTATCCAGGACTGGTGATGCACATTCCTGTTTGATCAGAAGGAAAAACTGTAAATGCAGTCCGTCAATATGACAACCAATCAATACAGAATAAGGCCCCATCTGCACTATACAGTACAGAGAGCTGCAATTCCCAGACTTCCTCTAGAACTGTAGCTCTATAATGGCAATAAAAGTCTCCTAAAATCTCTCAACATACTTAAAAACTACAGTTCCCAGTTTGAAGGAAGCCATGACTGTTTAAAGCAGTATGATACTGCTTTAAATATATTGTGCAGAGATGTTTAGGTATGAAGAGATTATCCCACTGATAAGTTACCTGTTGACGAGATAACAGTGACAGAAAATGCTGAGTAGCTGCTACACATTTCACACTGCAGCATTCTGCTGTGGACTGCAGTGGAATCTCCTTGAGTTAAAACTGCATGTATAGCTAAACGCTCTGGGGAAAGTATTTAATATGCCTGTAAATAATTTAAAGCACGCTTCGAAAGCTGTTTTACTTTGTAAGAGATGAGTGATTTTCATAAGGTATTTCTAACACTCTTTGCTGGAGAGAAGAGTGCCCAGAATTCAATTAACTAAAGAGGAAGCAAAAGTTAATGAAAGGGCATGGCATTACTGGCCACAGGACGCCATTTTAAAAATGTCAGTATGCGCATGCACGCGTTAAGAGTTCTCAGTCTTCATGATGTTTCTTTTGTCTCTAGATGTTAAATCCCAAAGCCTGCAGACTCATGCATGCATATATTTTTAAGACCCACCTTATTATTCTCATTTTTTATTATATTTGTGTATTGCCCTTTTCCCATAGATCTAAGGGTGGTTCACAACATTAAATTACAATATAAGAAACACAAATTGTAAGTTGTTTTAAACTGTTTTTAATATTGTGTTTTAATGTTGTAACCTGCCCTGGCACCTTAGGGTGAAGGGTGGGTAATTAATAAATAATAATATTAAATTACGGATCTAGTATCTTGTGGCACTGCCAAAGAGCATCATAGTTTTTTGTTGTTCTTTCAAGCTGCTGTTGTTAAATGCATATTTACATGCGTATACTCCAAGGCAAATATATAGAATAATGAAAGCTCACAATACACTCCATGAGCAGAGATCATAGGCACTCAGTTTGGGGTATCAGCATGTAAAAGTCTGGAGGATGAACATCAGTGCCGCCCTTGGCTATATGCCTTGGCTATATGCCTTCATTCCACAGTGGCACAATGAAAAACTGGATCTATTTTTACAGTGCAGTCTGTAGGCAAGGATGTTATTAGGCTGTTGGTCTGGGGCATCTAACTGTAAAAATCAGGATCTATGGGAGTTAGCATTTCAGATCTGTGTTTTAGCATCATAGCTGTTCCAAGCTAGTTGTTTTTTATTGTGCAATCCATGGGTATAGAATCGAGTTACTAATGCTCCAGTTGTAAAAGTCATGAGGTTTTATGTCTTAGCTCTCCATTCTTTTTACACCATTGGATTGAATATATTATTTGTATAGCACACTTTATAGCATGGATGAAAGCTGTAATCAGATAGTGCATATACAAATTGTGAGGATTTGTGTCTCTGAATTTATACTGCAGCACTGCCACAAAGTGGTGGATCTGTGATTTGTATGGAATACTCTGAAGGCAAAATGGTGAGTTGAACCTTCAGGTTTCCAAGAGGTCCAAAGTTTAACCTCAGAGGATGCTGAGCCATGGTTAAATGCCATGAAGGCTGAACTTGATTCCTTAGAGAGGACCAAGACACGGGAACTACTTCCGGGCCTGCCCTGGCCACAAAAGGTTTACAAAGTTAAGTTATTGCAAAAAAATTCAGTGTTAATTTTATGCATTTTTTAAAATCACCATGGTATTTAACAATAATATCTCATGTCCTTTAGAGGAGAAATTGTGAATTGTAGAATTTTAAATACCTGTCATCATCCTTGGGATGAAACAAAACTCAATTTTGTTTATAACACTCTTCCATTTTCTTCTAGTTGTGAGGATGGGGAGGGGCCTCACAAGTGGAGTAGCCTAGGGCCTCTCTTCATCTAAATCCGGCCCTGGCCCAGGTGCTTAGAAAATAAGATAGGCCTCTTTTCCAGAAATAAGCCAGCGAAGCTTTTCAAAGCATGGTTTGCATGCTGTTACAGTTAGAGGAGTCAGTTGCAAGCTGCATTGGATAGGGCAACCAAATGCAAAGTTGGTCTGTTTCTTAGTACCATTTATGTTGCATTCCATGGGCATGGATTGGAGTTATTGTTAGATGGTGGCTCTGACTGTAAAAATGATGAAGGTTTACGTCTTGGATCTGCCTAGAACAGACCTTCAGTGGGCGGTGCTTGAAGGGCCTCAGCTTTTTTACCACCAAACTTGGGTCTCCAGCTGGTTTTGTGGACTACAGTTCCCATCATCTTTGCTAGCTAGGGGTGATGAGAGATGTAGTCCAAGTTTGGTTGTAAAGAAGCTGAGGCCCTTCAAGCCACGCCCACTGAAGGTCTGTTCTAGGCAAGTTTCGGAAACCCTGATGGGGGGCGGAGGGACAGGCCGAGTATCTTGGGAACTGTAGTTTGTATACAATTCCCAGCACTCTTAACTACCTTTCCCAATATTCCTGGAATCCTTAATACAGCTTGTCTTCCTGGAGAGGGGGTGTGTGTGGCCACACTCTCAGGCAGAATTTTTTCCCGTGCTTCAGGACTCAAAGCTCGCGAAGAAGTAACCTTTTTTCAGCCTTTTCAAGAAATCCTAATAAAGGTATTGATCAGCTCACACAAGTGAAATTTGCGCGTGCACACACCAAGGCCAGTAGGCCTCCTTGCACTTTTTTTTTTTGCCTTCTGTCTACCCTCATTTAGGCGCAGAGCCAAATCTCTCGCTTGCAAAGTGCTGCTGCAACGTGCGACGCCCAGCACGAGCGCGCGCTTCTCAACGCCCGGCTGCATATCAATTCACCATAGTTGCTAGGTCAGCCGCTTGCGGTGTAACCTAAGCGGGCGAGGGAATTCTCCGAGGGGGCAATGATGAGAGGGCAAAGCGTGCAAGCTGCGAAGGAGAGCAGGCCTCGTGCTGCTGCTGCCTGGCCGCCTGGCTGGCTGGCAGACTGCCGCGGCTCTTACTCAGACGCCGGCTCGGGCGCGGTGCTGCTGCTACTGCTGCCGCCGCCTGCAGCCCTGCAGCCAGCTCTGCTCCAGCGGCTCCGCAAGGCGAGCCAATGATCGCTGTCGTGCCGACGCCGGGGAAGGCCTGGGAAGGAAGTGCTGCTGGGGAAGCGATGCGGCTTCGCTGGGTTTGGCAGGCATGAACCGCTTTGGGGATCTCACCATGTCCTTCAAGGTAAGCTTTTCCCCAGCCGCGCTGCTGTTTGGCTTCTTCATCACCTTCCAAGTTCTCCTGCGGCTGTGACCCGTTATCACTGCAGATGCCATGGCAGGCCTGGCTCAGCGGCTGCCTCTGGCTTTGCGGGGCAAGCTGGGCTCCTCTCTTTTCTCCTAAGCGCCAATGCAGCTGGCGGGAACCAGGTGGCTGGCTAAAGCAATGTTTGCTCTTTATTAAACGGCGATCGGGGTGGGGGAGTGTTGAAAGGTTAAGCATGTGGAGTGTGGGCGAGGCATTTATTTTCAGGCTCTGTTTGAGACTGAGTCTCTCTCTGTGTGTGTTTTAAACTGAGCGGTGCCGTCCACTTCAGGATGAAGCCTTTCACCCACTAATCCCAGATGTGCGAAGGCTGGCCATGTTGAGTGGTGAGGGGAAAGCTCTCTGTCCATGCACAAAAGCACTCCTCTTTTCTCCTGCTAACTATTGCACGTGCTGTGTGGCGGATGAGACCTAGCATCAGAAACATGCCCTGTGTGGAGCAGTGTTGGAGGAGGAGATGTTTTCTGCACAACGCAGACATAACATGTCCGAGGATGCTGTATAGAGAAAAGAGTTTGCGCTGAATTATTTGTGTATTTATTATTAATATTCCTGATACTTTTTACCTCAGAAGTAATTCAGGAAGTCTCAAGGCAGCTCACAGCAAAACCAACACAGACTGAAAAAATAATAGTTTTAACATAGCAATTAAAGTACAGTAATGAACTGTGGATTATAATAATTTCAGTTTGTGTGCAGCCAAGCACCTGCTGAAACAAGTTGGCTTCTGCCATTGGCCAGAATGCAAGGAACAAGGAGCCAAGCTAGCCTCCCTGCAAAGAGCATTGCATATTTTACATGCCACAACCAAAAAGGCCCTCTCTCTTGTATCTTTATGTCTGCCCACGCCCACTTTTGCTCACTACAGTGGTACCTTGGGTTAATTACTTAATTTGTTCCGGAGGTCTGTTCTTAACCTGAAACTGTCTTAACCTGAAGCACCACTTTAGCTAATGGGGCCTCCTGCTGCCACTGCGCCACCAGAGCATGATTTCTGTTCTCATCCTGGAGCAAAGTTCTTAGCCCGAGGTACTGTTTCTGGGTTAGCGGAGTCTGTAACCTGAAGCGTATGTAACCCGAGGTACCACTGTATTATATTGTATGAAATTTGAGGCTGTGCTACGCAAGAGGAGTGCTGTCAAACTTCCTGCCCCCATCACATATTGAAAAAACAAGTTGAAATTGTTGCACTGCATAGCCTTGCTCCATTCTGTAGACATGTGCACTGGCCATAGGATTCCCTATCTGAGTGAGATCCCTGGTACATTTCCATCAATAGTTTCTCCACTGGCTGGCAGTGGCTCTCCCGTGTCTCAGGCAGGGATCTGTCCCGTTCCTTGTTACTTGATCCTTTTAGCTGGAAATTCTGAGTAATAGTTCTGAAAAATGAAGGTGATGCTTGTCAGTTGTTCCTCCTTGGTTATGCTGTTTAGTCAGAGAGAGCATGTTATCGTACTAGGGTGGTAATAAATTAAGATAGGCCGGACTTCAAGGATTGCAGTAAGAAGCCTAAATCCACATAATTCACCCAAGTACATAAAAGAGAGGAGGATTATAACTCATCAGAAAACAGGTGACAATTGATAAACAGAAATGTTCACCTGAAAGTGTGCTCATTGGTCTCTATATTATGCAGTTCATGTACAGTGGTACCTCAGGTTACATACGCTTCAGGTTACATACACTTCAGGTTACAGACTCCACTAACCCAAAAATATTACCTCGGGTTAAGAACTTTGCTTCAGGATGAGAACAGAAATTGTGCTTCGGCAGTGGGAGGCTCCATTAGCTAAAGTTGTGCTTCAGGTTAAGAACAGTTTCAGGTTAAGAACGGACCTCCAGAACGAATTAAGTACTTAACCTGAGGTACCACTGTATTCTTGTTTCTTTAAACAGATACTTTCAAGTTTGATGCTGTTTGCAAATATTTAATATTTCTCTTCAACCTGCATCTTATTGCAGAACATTTTGTTCATTTGTATGATTGTGTTTTTTTATGAGCGCTTATTATTAGAGTGCTGGAAAGCTAAAGTGCACAAGCTTCCAAAGAAGAAGAAAAAACAAGCACAATGACAGAAAGATACGAAGCTTTTTGTAGGGAATGACATAGTAGTTTGAATTCAGAGAAAATAAGCTTTTCCAGAGACAGAGTTGTTGGATTTTCCTCAGGAAATGGGCAACATCTCAACATTCCCCTAAAAACAACAATTATGTCATCTGGAGAGGATCTATCTTTTCCTTATGCCCTTTGTTAAGCTTTTACCCAGATAATTTTATTATTTTTGGTTAGTTGGTTAATTAAAATTGACATAAATTTGTATAGGAGTAAAACAATAGAACCCACCAACCCCCGGTCTCTGTTTTTGGAAAAGATGCACATGTGTCACATCCAGCTCCATTTTAGAAGAAGCATTCCCTCCTGTGTAGAAGAGAGAGAGGGTTTCCCCTTCTAAGGTGACATCTGCCATGTATTGTAATTGGCCAATAAAGCGAGATGAGCGTCGCAACCCCAGAGTCATTTGCGACTGCACCTAACGGTCAAGGGTACCTTTACCTTTAGCTGCTGTATATTAAATATAGGGTTTTGCCCTAAAAGCTATTCTTGCCCTAAAAGCTATTCTTGTGTGCTTGTTTCGCAATGGTCTGATCCCTTTCTGTTCTGATGCATATCTTATCCACCCTTTTGTGACCAAGGGTGTTACAGGTGAGCCAGGTTGGTGTGCTATGTGTGGTCTTTCTAGAGCAGAGCTTTCCAAACTTTTCATGTTGGTGACACGCTTTTTAGACATGCATAATTTCGTGACACAGCAATTCAGTTTTGCATCATTTCGTGACAGTGATTCAGTTTTACTATCAAACTAGAGGTTATACTAACCCCTTTCTAGCCCCAGGAGGAGCCTGGGGAGCGTTCACGCGACACACCTACACACTGCAGCCGATACACTAACGTGTCATGACACACAGTTTGGAAAGCTATGTTCTAGAGCATAAAATAATAACTCTATGCTTGCATTAGTGTGTAGGCCCAATACCCACAGGGTAAGAAGGTGTTCTTCGAGAGTCAAATGGGTGGAGAGCAGCTTTCCTTTGCGGAACAGCTGTGTTTCTGTTAACCACTTAAGAAAACAAAGCAGAGAACATGCACTGTTAAACGCAAAGGGCCCATGCCAGGAGAGAAGAAAAAAGATCCCTACTAGCAAGACTTCACAGATATCCCCGCGTTTGTACAGAATAATCTGATTTTTGTTGCATTTTGGTTTTGTTAACAGAAGGAGACACCACTTGCAAATGCTGCGTTTTGGGCTGCGAGGAAAGGAAACTTGGCACTTCTTCAGCTGCTGTTGAACAGTGGGCGTGTGGATGTGGACTGCAAAGACAGTGTAAGGACTTTGTGCATGACAGGAACAGATGATTTGCATCTGTTTGCATAATCTGGTCTAGCGGGAGAGTGGGGAAACTTGACATGAATGCATTATTTTCTTCATATTGAGTGTGCTCAAAACAGGAGTCAAACAACACGTTACATAGCAGTTACATGACTGGGACTCCCCTTGTGCTTTTATTTTTCTTAAAAAGCAGTTTGCACACCTTCCAACAGTTTGCAAACCCTCCAACATATTGCAGCAGAAAATTGAGACTCACTGATCTGGAGTGCTGGGATTCATTTTGCACAGAAGCCCTAGCATCCTCTTGTGCTCAAAGTATGGGAACTTTCAATAGTTACTCAGCAGGGAGCACAAAGCATTTTGCGTGTGCCAAAAGGCCTTCCCTTCTCTATTGAGCAGGTGCAGAGAAATTATATACAGCCTTCAGGTTTGCATGGCTTTCTATCCTATTTTTAAGATAATGAGTTTGTATTTCTTTATGCCCAGCTTGGTTCAACAACGCTTATGGTAGCATCGTACTATGGTCACAAAGAATGCGTGCGAGAATTGGTGCTGCAAGGAGCTGATATCAACCTTCAGAGAGAGGTACAGTAGAATTCTTAATTTTAAAAGGGATTGCAAGAAAGACTGGGCCAAAATGCAAGATTCAAGACCTATTTTATTGTGAGAACTTGTGGCTGTCCGCAATGAGTGACATATATGCGGTCAGCAAGTTTGGGTCCTGGTTAGTAGATACAGCTAAGGGCCCCCAAAGATGAGCGGTAGGATGCCACAATGCCCTAGTTATTACGATTAGTTCCTGATGTAATAAGCCAGGATATGCATGAGCGTTGTGTACTTGTATACAGTCCCTATGCAAAAAAACAACAACACAAAACCCCCCACAAAAAACAAGCCAGGAAGCTCAAATTAACGATAGATTTCCATTTCATATAAGCCAGGAACAACATTGATGGCTTCTAAAGAAGAGGATTAGGAAGCCAACTTTCATTTAATTTAAAGTTGGCTTTTGAATCCTGGCTTGTTTAGAATCCACCTTAAGACCCCAGTTTGCACTTAACAGGAAACTCGGATTAATTGCAGCTTCCTGGTTTATTTCTTCGCTTGTGGGGAGCTAGCAAGAGCAGAAGGGGTAGCTGGAGGTGCATGAAGGTCATACATAACCTAGCCAATTAAGCCAGGATTAAATTGTGTAAACACGGCCAGTATCTTTGACTGATGACAGAACACAGAAATGAGTCAGAATAGTGGAGTTGATATTTTGAATTTCCTTGGTTACTTGCAACCAGGATATCAATCTCTTGCTGTAGGATTGTCAGCCTCTTATCTGGCTTCTGTACAAGCAGGAGACATCATTTGCCATTAAACAGCAAGCAGTGTAGTTCAACTCAGACTTGGCCTGACAATTGGAGGTTGCTATTCTCCCAGGATGGTGCTTCTAATCCCCCTCCATCATTATAGCATTTTAATCAACTTATTTCCTAACAGCCTTTTAAGTGCCTGTCTCAAAAGGACTACAGGATATAGTGACAACCACATCCTCATTTTAACATATCCTGTTTGTATGCACAGCTTTTAATTGCAGCTCTCACTGTTGCTTTTTAAACTCAGAGAGAAAGTTAATCACCAGTGAAAGTTGCCACCTTTTCCATGGTAGGGCTCCTCTGTTTTGCATATCTGTATGACAGGCAGAAATGCAACAGGTGGAGATTTCCTTATCAAGGCATCTCAGCACTGGGAAAGGCTTCACACATTAAGTTTTTATCTGTCATGCAGATATTAAATTCACAGATACCTTATGAGAAGAAGGAGTGGCAAGCTTGATTTGGTGATATCAGAATTCCCTCCAATAGCAAATAAGTGGTCTGTCTAGGCCTGCATTAGAAGTATTCAAAAACTTAGCATCTTGATAATGCACCAGGAGCCTGGAGTCATTTTTTCCTGATAACAGAAAACAGGTATATGTCTAAAGGATGACACAATTCTCATCTGTTTACAAAATATGTGTGTATACCTGTCTTGGTTACCTAAAATTAGGATAGTGGTCCCTTTGATGACATCTGCAAATTGCAACATTACCAGATCTACTGGTGGATAATAGGAGTTTTCCTAGATGAATTTAAAGATGGTTAGAATTGCTTTAGAAGTTGTTAGTCTGGTATGAGGCTTTCATCCAACAAAGCCCTTAATGTATGTGAGCAGCTCCATTATCTCAGTGTACTTAAGCATCTGATAAAGAGACCTAGGAGAATAAAGCTAGCATGTCCACTTGACCTAACTCTTGTTTGAAGTGTTCAACAAGGGGAAGGCATAGCAACAGATCTTGCTAAACTTATTTTAATGTATCCCGTTTGATGTACAGATGACCGGTTTGCCATATGGTTGCATGCATGCTTTTGTAGCTAACCACTTGGTAAATGGTTTAATGTATTTGTTCCTAGAGCCAGTGTGGTGTAGGGGTTATGAGCGGTGGACTCGTAATCTGGTGAACCAGGTTCGCTTCCCCGCTCCTCCACATGCAGCTGCTGGGTGACCTTGGGCTAGTCACACTCCTCTGAAGTCTCTCAGCCTCACTCACCTCACAGAGTGTTTGTTGTGGGGGAGGAAGGGAAAGGAGATTGTTAGCCGCTTTGAGACTCCTCAGGGTAGTGATAAAGCGGGATATCAAATCCAAACTCTTCTAGATAACTTGGGATTGTGGTTTAAAACAAATTCTAGAATGGTTATAATACAACATCAAATCATGGGTTATGAAACTGGCTTCAGAAGCTCTCCCCACTGAGATGCAGGAGGAGAAAAAGGGAGGGGGAAGTGTGCAACCCAAGTCATGTGCACATAGCACTAACTAAACCATGGTTTAACATTATGTGTATACTAGGCCGCTGCCTTCCTTTCCCCTCACAGCTGTGTTACAGAAATTTAACAAGTTGTTTTCTCAGTTGTTCTATCCCTAAGCTATGAAAAGTAGTAATTGAATTTTGGCTTTGTTACTCATTTTGAAAGTTTTTTTTTTTAAAGTGTTGGCTGGGAGTGATGGGAGTTGTAGTCCAATACAACTGGAGGGCACAACCATAGGCGCCGACTCCATGGGGCTTGAGGGGGCCCGAGCCCCCTCAAAAATTCGTTTGGGGGGGCTCAGCCCCCCCAATAATCTCGAGCGCCCCTCCAGCAGAGCGCCGCCGCCGCGCTGGCTCTGCCTGTCGACGCTTGGCGCGTCCGCGGCTTTTATAGGGCACCGGCGCGGCGGGGGGGGCCGGGGGAGGGGGGCGGCCGGCCTGTCTCCTTGGCAACCCCATTGAGCAGCGCCGGCTCCCCCGGGAGGGCCATCCCCCCGCGCCGCCGATCGCCAACACCGCCGACGCTGTGGCTGCCCGAGCCCGAGACAAAGCCAGAGCCAGAGCCAGAGCCCGCCAGTCAGTCAGGAAGGAAGGAGAAATGGGGAGGGAGACGAGGGAGGAAAATTGCGCGCAGGGTGAAGAAAGGAGAAGGGCGAACGAGACGAGCTTCCAACCCAAAAAAGGGCTGGAAGACTGGGAGGATGAAGGATCGGGAAAGAAAGCGACGCCTTCCCCGCCCGCGACGTCGCCCGCTTGTCATTGGCAGCGCAGCGGGCGCCCAGAGGGGCTGGGCACCGGCGCAGGGCCGCTCCGCAGCCGCGGAGGATAGCTGCGCGGCTAGCAAGGTGCGCCGCGTAGAGCACGGCCCTTGTGTGGCCCGGTGGCCAGGCAAGCTCGGGCGGGGACCCCCATGCGAATCTAAGACGGGAGAAGAGGGCAGAGCAAAGGGGGTCCCTTCCCCAACCTCCGGCTCTGAGACTTCCCTGCGCACCAGAAAAGCGAAAGGATTTTCTCTCTCTTTTTTTATATAAATATTTTATTAAGTTTTCAAATACGAAGTTAGAAACATACACTGAAGAAAAAAGTAAAAGAACAAGAAAAAGAAAAAAAGAAAAAGAAGAAAAGAAAACCAACCATTCAACACATTTTTTATATAACTAACTGGACTTCCTCGCATCTCCCTTACCCTGCATTCTTTATAATAAAGATATCAGCAAATTATTACCTTGTTTCGTACCTTATTTTGTACTTTTCAAATACTATACCTCTAAATTTAACATACTTTTCATCAGTTACTTATATCTTAAATTAAACATAGTATTACCTTAGATTTTGACCTTTTCTTACTTAACATATAATTTCCTGTTTCCCAAATCTAATTGCTGAAGCTATAGTTTCCGAATCGTGTAAATTTTTAACATTCATACAACTTATATTGTTTTTGCAAATAGTCCTTAAATTTTTTCCAGTCCTCTTCCGTTGTTTCTTCTCCCAAATCTCAGATTCTGCCAGTCATTTCAGCCAGTTCCATGTAGTCCATCATTTGCGTCTGCCACTCTTCCAGTGTGGGCAAATCTTGTGTCTTCCAATATTTTGCGATGAGAATTCTTGCTGCTGTAGTTGCATACATAAAGAAAGTTCTATCCTTCTTTAACACTTTCTGGCCAACAATGCCCAAGAGGAAGGCCTCTGGTTTCTTGGGAAAGGTATACTTAAATACCTTTTTTAACTCTTTATAGATCATTTCCCAGAAGGCCTTCACTTTTGGACAAGTCCACCAGAGGTGAAAGAATGTCCCTTCAGCCTCCTTACATTTCCAACATTTATTATCAGACAGGTGATATATTTTTGCAAGCTTGACTGGGGTCATGTACCACCTATAAATCATTTTCATAATATTTTCCTTCAAGGCATTACATGCCGTGAATTTCATTCCGGTGGTCCATAACCTTTCCCAGTCCTCAAACATGATGTTATACCCAATATCCTGAGCCCATTTTATCATGGCTGATTTGACTGTCTCATCTTGAGTGATTTTCTCTTCAACCTGCCCTCCATCCTCTTGCGGAAAACTCTTTGCCTGCCCTGCCCGTATCTCATTTTTGCTTTTTAATTCCACACACGCACCCTTCGGACTTTGTGGCAATCGGGCGCGCGGGTTCGTTTCCTAAGAGAGTGAGGACCCCCGCCTCCTCTCCACCTGCTCCCTCACCAGCCAGCCAGCCGCGCGCCCTAGCCGGAGAGCCCCGGCCGTCCCCGTCGCGCAATCGGCTGGATCTCCCTTCAGCAGGCCGTGCTCACAACTCGGCCCAGGGACCCCCAGCAGCGGATCTCCGGCCCAGCTGAAGAATCCGGCAACAAGCCCCCTCCTCCCCAATCGCTCCTCCGAAATACGCTCCAAAACCCCCCAGATAGGCCGCCGGCCGCCAAGTCTCGTGGCGCCCTGAGCGAGGGTCTCTCCCCAACACCGCCACCTCGAACTGCGTTCTCCCGGCTACCCGAGCGAACCAGCGGCAGGACCCCGGTATGGGCCCCCCCAATATTTTTTATAAGTCGGCGCCCCTGGGCACAACGGTTAGTGAAGGCTGTCCTGGAATCTTCCAGAATAGAACCATGTGGGAATGTTTTAACTGAAGAGCAGCAGCTGCTAGATATGAGAATTTGGATTTGCACATTTCAAGCATTACCAACTTTAAAATAAGGTTTTAAAAGACATTGTTATGTAGATTAAATGAAATGTACTTACATACCTAATCCATGGGCTTTATGTTTCTCTTTTTCAGTCTGGTGCCACTGCCCTGTTCTTTGCTGCACAACAAGGTCACAACGATATCGTGAAGTTTCTCTTTGAGTATGGAGCCTCCACAGAATTTAAAACCAAAGTAAGAGATTGTGCTTGGCTTTAACACGATGATGAATTTTGGCAGGCAGGGATTTGGCATGGAGAGCAAGCGAGAGGCCCATGATATAATTTTGCTTCTTGCCACACAGTTCTCTGGCAGGACATATGTTCGGCTCAGGCTTTTACTGCTCCATTTTCATTGTATAAGTGCTGCTCCATTTCCTAATAATTTTTACTCTTTCCGTTGCAAAAGGGCAGAACCAAAGCTGACCAGATTGGTTGTCTCTTTTATGCTACCCAGTGGTGTGAAGTCAAGAAGCAATATCTAAAATGGAAAAAAAGAAAGACAGAAAGAGGCCACTCTGCTTGGAAGTCAAGTTGTATGGAATTTACAGCTGCAGGCACTCAGGCAGCTGGATTTTCTTGAAAAGATGCTGTCATTTCATGTTTAACATGACAGGAGTAGCTACTGTATACCTGCCAAGATAAGACTAAATAACTCATGTGCTTTAGGCTGTCAGATGACCGTGGCCTGAATTGTGAAAGAACTGACTCCTTTCTGTAGTCAATGCCACCTGCACAACTGCTTTAGGCAAAATCTGTTTCTTTGTGCTAGCATGAAATCACCTATGGCTCATGCAAAATGCACTCGTCTCACCTTCACCTTTTCTACTCTTGCTCTATATTCTTCATATTAGGGAATAATTGAATGTAGGGCAATTTTCCCATCAACTCTTGCTGTTGGCCACCTGTTAAAACAATTTCTCACTGAATTTAACTGAACGGAAGCAAACAAAGCACGGAAGTGCACAGATTTGGAAGAGATCTTAGAGTGCTAAGGAAGGACAGATCCACAGAACTGAAGCACCAGTTCCTGTCCTTAGTTTTATGGGACTTAAGAGTCTGTGGCTGCGTTAGTCTCGGAAACAAGGGTGGTATCCAATTAAGTTTTACTTAGAGTAGACTCATTAAAATTAATGGACCTAACTTAGTCATGTCTGTCAATTTCAGTGGTTCTCCTTGGAGTAAAACGTAGCTGCATACTACTGAATGACAGTATTCCACCCTAGTGCACAAAACTGTGTTGAACTTGTTTTGTTGCATTTATTTACTTCTGGAGTTCTTTCCCTCACCCTCACCAAAACCTTGTTTTTTATTTATTTCATACATGTAGGGAACCAAAGCTGAGGCACTGGCCCAGCTTGAACATCTCACAATAATTTAGCATAATGAGAATGAGCCTAGCTAAGCCTTTGGCTCTGCTATGGTGCAAGGAGGAGTTTGGAAGCTTTTTCTTCACCCCCCCCCCTTATTAACCACAGCTTGTTGTGTCATCCAAACCTCTCAAATTGTGGATGATCATAATTATGAAGCTGGCTTGTTTCAGCAAACTAGTTAAGGTTATCCATGGTTTAGAGTCCAGATCTAATGTAAAAGCAGGAAACTTATCGAACTCTGCACAGAGGACATGCACAAGTTCCCCTTTGCAAACGTTTGCCCTGGAAGATCAAAAGCAAGAGAGATGAGAATTGTGCGTATTTCTTTTCAGAACTTAATGTAATATGAAAATCTATAATAAGTCAGCCAGTGCCAGTGAGAGAGAGGGAGAGAGTGAAAGGGAGCACTCTCTCACATTAAGGCATGCACGGTATTTTTGCTATTTATATACCGCTTAATTATCCAAGGTCTTAAGTGGTGTACATAAGGATGTAGCCTTATGCATTCATGTGGCTGGGTAGGTAGTCAGGAGAGATTGGCTTTTGCTTTCCTTCCAGATTGCACAGTAACACGGCAGTGGCAATATTCCGAAGTAGTGTTATTGGGATGTGCATGTGGGGGCAGGGGAGGGGAGAACTGCAGCAGGGAACCAGAAAAATTAGAGAGCATGCACAGCTCTTTGTAGCACATTGCACTGCATGTTGGTTTGTTTAAAAAAGAAAGCATTTTGCAATAGCTGAAACCCATTGTCATTATTGTCGTGAAATGCACAGCATCAGCAATATGATTTCTGCCTTGGCTTTTCTGGTTTGAAAAGACCTCGCATGTGTAACGCCAGCATTATGCAAAAGTCTCTGCTTTGATTTGCTGATGTGCAGTTGTGCCAGGATGGTTTTCATTTCTCGGAATTTCCAGCATATTTGCCAGAGACAGTGGTGCAGCCTCAGCTTCTAATTCCCTACAGATGTAGCCAAAATTGTTCCAGAGTTAACATAAACAACTGCATCCAGTACAAAAAAATGATGAGGAGTGTGAAACACCTTCCCTAGGAAGCAGTGCTTGTTGTTACTTTTTAGATGAGGAGGAATAGAGAAATGTCTTAAGTGTAGGAATGAGCATTCATCCTGATTTGCCTGCAGGGTGTTTTATACGTTTTCCAGTTAATCGTTTGTTCATTTCACACTTTTCAGTGCTTGTCTCTACCACCTTCCTGTCCAGAAAATGGTCTGTTTCTTTTTTAAAGTGGATTTGTTACAGACCTCAGAACCTCTGTGGGAGCAAGTTGCTCACTGGCAGCTCTCCATGGTGCTACAACTACCAGCCTTCACCTGTGGGAACTTGGTAGAATTGGGTCAAAACAGCTCTTTCCATTGCTGACAGACCAGCTGAACCATTTCCATCTCAGTCAACTTTAAGAATGTTTTTACCTCCCCCCATGCTTTTTTCCTTTTGTGTCATGTTTGCATGGAATATCCTCTTTGTAAAATTCATCTGCAAACCATGCTTTGAGGCTTTGCAGCAGGAGAGCTGGATAGAAATGTGTTAAATAAATAACACCCGCCCCCCACTGCTTACCTCTTTTACGTCTGCCCCCGCCAGTAATGTCACTTTTCCCTCAGCCAGGCTTCAAAAGCCCTGCTAAGAGAAAAAGTAAAAAAGGAAGGAGACTTCCTGGAAATACACAACCAGGGGGCAGGATGCCTCACTTCATCTGACCTGCTTTCTCTTTTAATTGTGCCTCTCAGTTCCCAACTGCATGATGTGTGAAAGGGCACGCCTTACTTCAAGAAACTGACACAGTTTTGTTTTACATGACACCCCATAGAATTGTAGAGTTGGAAGGGACCCTGAGGATCATCTAGTCTAACTGACTGCAATGCAGGAATAGACCAGTACAGGGATCAAATCTGTGATCTTGGCGTTATCAGCACCACACTTTAACCAATTGAGCTAACATGTTGGCAGGGGTGGGGGCTGACTTTTGGAACAAAAAAAATGTTGGGATCCAGTGCTAGTGATTTTAAGGAAGTCTGTTGTAATCAGTCCTTTTTTTCTAAAAAAAATGTTTATGGGTACTCTCATTTTACTACTCATACATTGAAATACTGTCCCTCAATGAGGCCGAATTTAGATTCACAAAATGTTTAGGGGTATGTTTGTTATTTATACCCTGCCCTTCTGGCTGGGTTTCCTCAGCAACTCTGGGTGGCTTACAACATAACTAAAACCATAATAAAAACATCAGTCCTTAAAAACTTCTCTAAATAGGGCTGCCTTCAGATGTCTTCTAAAAGTCTGATAGTTGTTTATTTCTTTGACATCTGAAGGGAGGGTGTAGATACTAAACTTCAAGAATGACTGTAATTGAGAAGTCATAATGTCATAGCCAGTATATTAGGGCCTGTGGCTTTGCAGCAAGACCATTAAAGTCCAAGAAGAAGAAAGCCAAGTTCATGCTGGAAGAAAGAAGAAAAGTGCTTTCCTGTTTTAAGAGACCCTGGTTATCAAATCCTTGGATGGGGAATGTTGCTGGAAACTATAAGTGACAGCTGTTTTAAGTAATATAGTGTGGACAAGTTATCAGAAAAAGCCATGTTCAGAATTTCACGTTTTAGGTATATGGGAATTATGTGTTGTTCAGTGGTGGGGTTGATAGCCACATATAGGGACAGTTTACATTCACTGTGAACTAAACAGGGTCACTTCCAACTCTACAGTTCTATGATTCTTTGAATATTTACTTAAGCCTTCAACAGGATACACTTATTCCTCCCAAAGTTCTTGTTCCAAGGCCAGGGCTTAAATGTCGTGACACGTTAGTGTGTCGGCTGCAGTATGTAGGTGTGTCATGAGAACGCTCCCCACGCTCCTGCAGAGGATGGAAAGGGGTTAGTTTAACCTCTGGCTTGATAGTAAAACTGAATTACTGTGTCGCGAAATGATGCGAAAATGAATTACAGTGTTGTGAAATTACGCATGTCTAAAAAGTGTGTCACCAACATGAAAAGTTTGGAAAGCTCTGGCTTAAATTCTGCCACTGCCAGCAGCTTCCCCTGGCATTATCTGCAGAACTTCTATTTGATTTCTTCATTGCTATTATTGTATCGTATTGAAATGCAAGACGTAGGTGGTATTCTACAGCCTTTGTCTTTTCCCCTTCACTTGTGCCTATTCTGTGCTTTCTTTTTACTCCCCCACCCCTTTGCAGGATGGAGGCACTGCTCTGTTGGCTGCGTGTCAGTACGGGCACATGAGAGTGGTGGAAACATTGCTGAAACACGGTGCCAATGTTCACGATCAGCTTTATGTGAGTTTACTTGGAGTTGGCCTTCAGCCATTCTGACCCTCCCTTTCCCCTGGAATGTTCAAGGTTTAAGGAAACCTTTCCGGGATTCATTTTTTCTGTTAATGAGAAAGCAGAGTGCTCTGGAACTGGTGTTTCTGTGCTACTTTACGTGCTGGAAAGGAGTTGGTGGAAAATTCAAAGCTTGCCCAGTATGCCAGCTCCTCCTTACACTTTGAGCCATTCTACACATTACACAGAATGAGAAGGCAAAATTATAAGCTGTACATGTTTAATATTGCACATGGAGATTGGGAATAATGGAAGCTGCCTTTTATGAAGTTTCCCTGCAGAGAGTTCTCTTGTGCACCCAAGCCCAGGAGAGGGGCAGCTACTTCAAACAGCTCTTTTGAGAAGCACTTAAAGGCAGCCCTCCATGCTGGAACTGGAATGTGGGGACTGCCTTTAAGCACTGTTTGAAGCATCTAACGTACTCCTCCCTCGAGTCGGTGGGTGGCAGCAGGGGAGAGGGTGGTAGAGATTCTCCTTTCTCACCTGCTGTTGCTGCTGCCCACCTGGTCATAGGAGAAGCATGTGTGCTGCTTCAAATAGCACTTTTGGATAGGATATGAAATATGTAATGCACTTTAAAGCAATGATTGAAAGGAAGTTGTTCTTAAAACCAAAAATCTGATCAGCTTCTGTTGCTCAGCAGCACTCGCAAAGGACTTCCACAAGAGGCAGACTTCAAATGCACATTTGCTGGAACCATTACTCAGAAAGCACCAGGGTTTATTGTTTAATCTTTAAATTGATTACATGAAAGACTAGAAGCAGACTAATTAAAGAGCAAGCTTGCTTTCTGCATACATCAATGCTGCAGAAATGTATCGGTAGTTATGAAAAAGATAATTCAGTATATAAGCAGTCTTGCTATGCTTGTGGGCTAATGGAGGAAAGGAAGAGTTCAATGGTTCTGTTAAGAAATCTTTTTTTGCCAGCTTAAAAGCTAATTAAATATTTTATTTAAAAAATTAAGGACGGAGCTACTTCCCTTTTCCTGGCTGCCCAAGGTGGTTACCTGGATTTAATTCGGCTATTGCTGTCTTCTGGAGCAAAGGTCAACCAGCCAAGGCAGGTAATGTTCAGCATTGTTAAGACACAGACAATGTTTGTTACCCTCCCTTATTTATTTTTAAGATTGATATTGCCTAGATTTTCCCCTTCATCTGTTCATGTGCTAAGACTAACCAGCTGTGCCTTGGTGCTGACTACATTCCAGTTATTGGTGTGCCTTTGATATGGAAGTTAATATTTGATCAAATTTGGATACATGTGCTGCTGTTGGGTTTTCTATACAGACTGCCGAGGTTGTAGTTTAACTTCCTCTAATACTTGGCATTTCTGGTTATGCATTCTTACTTAGATTATAGGTATTTCCTAGAATCTGTCCCATGGAACAGTTGAAGGAGGTATGTGTGCCATGGAATCCTTAGAGGACACAAAAGTCAGAAAGTTAGGCAAGAAATTTGTTCTCTCTCCCCAACAAGACCAGAACAGCTACAAGGGGTGGAAAACCTCAGGCATGTGGACCATATGTGGCTCTCCTGGGCTTTGTCTGGCCCTAAGCCATGTTCCCTGCTCAGGCTGCACCTTTTCACTGACCCTTTTCTGTGTCCATCATAGTGCCTTTGCCCGGCTGGAAGGTGTCTGTCAACTGTGGATAATATGCCTGTTTCTTGAGCATGGAAGCCTCTGGGTGTGTACATGTGAAAAAGCCTCTTCACTTTCAGGGCTCTGGGATGTAACATTTCCCCACCCATTTTTGGCTTTGGCCCTGCCCACTGCTGGCATGGGGACCAAGGAACGTTCCACATGAGGGACTGTAAGCCCTTGGGCTCAAAGAGGCTCCCTACTAACAGGAAATGCCCAGTGCCACAGAAATCCGGCTTAAGTCCAGAGCCACCACCTGACTGAACTATATTGCACCAGAGGTTATTTTCTTTTTTTTGCAAGTAAATTTTTATTCAGAATTTGTAAAAGAAAAAAGGACAAACAAATACAAAAATAAACATTTTAACATAAATTATTCATCCTATTTTCATGCTATACAAAAAGTAAGTGTACAATCATACAAAAAAATAATATAAACATTAGGCTCTACTTAGCCTTTGACTTCCCTTCACCCTTTTGGTAAGTATCAAATAAATCCCGGGTTGCGTAATTAGTTTATTAAAGTTTATAATTATTAGCTGATAAAGTTTTTCTAATACCGCCATTTCCTCCTATAAATCCGTTCCAATATATTTCCAAAATTTACTCCAATTTTTTTGAAATTTCTGGTCGTCTTGGTCTCGTATTCTGCCTGTTAATCTATCTAGCTCAGCATAGTTAATCATTTTGACCTGCCAGTCACTTACGTTAGGTATAGTTTCTGTTTTCCAGTTTTGTGCCAGCATAATTCTTGCGGCTGTGGTGGCATAGAGAAATATTTTTTTATCTTCATTTTTTATTTCCTTACCCATAATTCCCAGCAAAAAGGCCTCAGGTCTTTTGGGGAAAGTATATTTAAAAACTTTTTTAAGTTCATTATAAATTGCTTCCCAAAAAACCTTCACCTTGTTGCATTGCCACCACATATGGTAGAGGTCTCCCTCCACTTCACCACATTTCCAGCATGTCTTATTTTCTGATCTATAGATTTTAGCCAATTTTGCCGGCGTAAGATACCATCTATAGAGCATTTTCCAAACATTTTCTCTCAAACTCGTACAGGCCGTAAATTTAATATCTCTATTCCACAATTTCAACCACTTTTCAAACTCGATGTTATAGCCGAAGTCAATTGCCCGTTTAATAATTGCCTCTTTGACTTCCTACCAGAGGTTATTTTCTACCAAGAGTAGATGAAGGTGTAAATGCGGGAAATTGCAGGTTCTGGGTAAGTAGGTTCCTTAAGCATTTACATTCACAGGTTGCTGATAACAAGCATGAATACAAGTGATGTAGCTTCTCATTTGGTATTTCCAGGCACACAAAGCCACGATTAACTATAGGATGTGTAAAAATCATGTTAGCATTCTGTGTTTCCTTATTCCTATAACATAAGAAGAACCCTCCTGGATCAGGCCAAAGGCCTATCTCATCCAGCATCCTGTTCTCACAGGCCAACCAATTCCCCATGGGAAATTCACAAGGTGGACCTAAGCGCAACAGCACTCTATTCTCCTGCAGGTTCCAACCACTGAACCATATGGCCTCTGCAGGTGGTGTTAGAACGTAACCCTTGTGGCTGGTAACCACCGATAGCCTTGTTCTCTATTCATTTGTCTACGCTTCTTGAAAGCCCTCTTGTGGGAATGAATTCTTGTGGGAATGAATTCCATAGTTTAAATTTGCACTGTGTGAAGAAATTTCTTTCTTTTGTCATTATTGAATCTCTTTAACATTCAGCCTCATTTTGATTGACTGTATCTGAACTTTTTTCCAGTTCCACAGTATCCTTTTTGAGGCAAGGGAACCAAAATTGTATGCACTATTTATTGCCTTGTTCCTCATGTGTTTTTGGAATTTCTGCCGCTATCATTATGCTCTTTTCATTTTGCACCAGCCTGTCCACAGGGTTTCAGTTGCTACCTTGATAAACAGGGCCCAAAGCAATCTAGTCCACAAGTAACCCTGTCACCTCCTCAGTTGGCAGATCTACTGTTGACTCAGAAGGTTATGGCCTGAACTAACAGGTTTACTGCAGTTGAGTCTTCTAAGATTACTAGTTCTAGGAAACACTGACACCTTGTGACACTGAACTTAATTACCTGCCTCAATTTTGCTAGCTGTTAACTTCCAGACTGAGTGTTTACAGGAAATGAGATAAGATAATAAATGTTGCAGTCCGATATATATCTATTCAGTGGTACTTAGTCCTGGATAATTGTGCACAGGATTGCATCCTAAGTGCCTTGTCTGGTTCCCACTAAGGTCCATGAAAGCCTTTGCATTTTTTCTTTGTATTAATATTTGCCGGCATCACTCTGTCTCAGAAAACAGTGGAAGAGTGTGCCTTTGTGGGTAAAGTCAAACCGCTGGAGAGTTACAGTGCCTGCTGTGGCTGCAGAGACATGTTTTATTGCAGGTGGGGCAGATGGTGTTTGCTTTTGCTGCTATAGGTTCACCATGGCATTTCTTCTCTCTGCACTCCTCATCACTGAACATACCAAGAAATAAGCATTTCAAATCTTCCCCAATTCTACTATTTGATACCATCCACAAACCAACATATGAAAACATACGCAAGCTAACCACAAAATTTAACTGCTGCACAGCATGGTCACTAGTAGAAAACAAAGAGCAATTTCCTTTCTGAAATACAGTGGTACCTCGGGTGACATACGCTTCTGGTTACATACGCTTCAGGTTACAGGCTCCGCTAACCCAGAAACAGTACCTTGGGTTAAGAACTTTGCTTCAGGATGAGAACAGAAATCGCGCGGTAGCGGCGCGGCAGCAGCAGGAGGCCCCATTAGCTAAAGTGGTGCTTCAGGTTAAGAACAGTTTCAGGTTAAGAACGGACCTCCGGAACGAATTAAGTACTTAACCTGAGGTACCACTGTACAGAGTTTTAAATTTGCATCCTGTATAAGCTACAAAGAAGCTCATTTCTTATCTCAGCAGAATTATATATTCTATGGTTGGGAAACTGTTTGGGTTTTTAAAAAAAGAAGAAGATGCAAGGCTTTTGTAAACTGAATTGGGCACAGGAAGTAAAACTCAAGAAGCTCCTCTCCCTCAGCCTTGCTTTTCCACTTCAGCACTGTTTAAACTGTTTATTTTTGTTTAAAAAGAGTCCTTCAAAAGAATACAGAACTACACTTCATGACCTGATAACAAACAAAATAGACTCTTGTCTGCGTTAAGCTTTATAAGGAACCAGTACTTCCTGCTTCTTAAACTTTGGTATAGCATCTGATATTAATTAAGGCGTTTAAAACAGAGAAAATACTGTTTGTTATACAGAGTACTGTTTTCATCTTAATAAGTTATTGAACATTTTATTTGCACTGTTCAAACTTTTATTCAGCCACAAGGACATGCTGAAATATATAGATTCTGTTTGCCTGTTTGCATTCCCTGAACGCTGAGCTGAACACGATGTCCCTTCTCCAGGGGAAAACGGGTTTTCATCAAGGATTCAAGTTCATTTTGTCCTTGAGTTCCAGCCAGAATCTTGTGGTGAGCTGCCAGAGCTGTTCAGCGTGCTGCCTGTATCAAACTGATGGGTCCTGTTTTGCATGTTATTTCGTCTTCTTCTTAAAGGATGGGACAGCTCCATTGTGGATAGCCTCTCAGATGGGTCACAGTGAGGTAGTGCGAGTGATGCTGCTCCGAGGAGCAGAACGAGATGCTACAAGGAGTGTGAGTAGCTGCCTTTTGTTTTGGGGGCTTTATATTAGAAGAAAAGGAGTCAACAGTGCTCTGTGATATGGTGGACAGGGGTTGGGAGCCTGTATGTTGTTGGAGTCCACCTCCCATTTGCTTCAACCAGCATGGCCAGTCATCAGAAACTATGGGAGCTGGTGTTTAGCAACCTATGGAGGGCTGCATGTTCCCCACCCATATTCTAGAACATCTCATTGGTGTGCTGTGGCAGTCAACACTGCAGAATAGGTTGGCTAGCATCCCTCTCAATTATCTCTCATTGCAAGGGGCATCTTACAACAGAAGGAACAGCTTCTTCTGTTTCCAAGTTGGAGATGTTTTACAAAACCAGAACACAGAAACATACTTAAGAAAAAAGCCAATCCCTTTCCTCTTGGTAATAAAAGTGTAAATTAAACAGTTAACTCTCTCTCTGAGTGGTCCCTGTCACTGTCTGCCATGTTACTGAGAAAAATTTGGTAGGCGACAAATTTCAGTAGCGACAAAGATGTAGTGCTCAGATCCACTTGGTTATTTCCTATTTCTCAATAGATTACACAGCATGGCCTTGGCATTGAAGGCAAGTTTGAGGGCTGACGCATTTTGGAGGCTCAGTTTAAGATCAAGGATAATCTGTATCTAAAGAACCTCTTATCAAATGTTGCATGCCCAGTAGAGTTCTTTTTCTTGAGCACTAGCCTTCTGTGGTAACTGATGGATTTCATAAGGGTCTGCTGTTCAAAATAAAGTAAAGCCCACTGGACATACAGTTCACTCAAATGAGTAGAATATAATAGATTAGGATTATTCTTGTTTAGTAAACCACCAACTCTTCGCCATTATTATTACTTTTATTATGCACCAGCAGGTCCCGGGTGGATTACAATTTTAGAATTAAAAACAGTTAAAACAAATGACAATCACAGGAAAAGGGTGGGAAATGACTTCCTAGTTTATGTATCTGTGTGATGTGTACATTTGTGAATTTCACATTTTTAGGTATGTCCTTAAAACCACTTAGTTGTACATCTATAAATGCAATGTGCGTGCCGTTCCTTTGGTCACAGCAGCCATTGTGGTGGGGGGAGAGCTGCAGACTGCCCTCCTGGCACCAGCATTGATACAGTTTACCTGTACAGGGTAAAGCAGCAATGGCAAAATTGAGGCTGTGTAGATGCACCAGGGGAAACACCATATTCGCCCCAGACTCAACGCTGCCTTGTAACAATGCTGGTGTCAACAGGGTGGCTGCCCAATAGCAGGCAGAGCTGGTGCTATAAAAAGAAGGAAGGGGTAGTAGCAATTCTCCCTTTCTCCTCTTCAACCTTGTTTTGTTGTTGTCGTTTAGTCGTGTCCGACTCTTCGTGACCCCATGGACCAGAGCACGCCAGGCATTCCTGTCTTCCACTGCCTCCCACAGTTTGGTCAGACTCATGTTTGTCGCTTCGAGAAGAGTTTGTAGCTTCGAGAAGAGTTTGTAGCTTCAAGAAGAGTTTGTAGCTCTTCAACCTTACTTAATATTTATTTTGCTGCTGCTTAAGCAGTGGCAAGGCCCTCCACCTCCCTGCTCCAAGGTCCTACCTAGAGTGAAGCATTCTGGGCATGCTGGATGCGAGACTGCTCATGGCACTGCTATGGTTTGCTGCTGCTGAAGCCCTATTTAGAGGGAAATTGTACAGTAATTTTAAACCTTTTCCTAACAATTTTAGGTAGTAAATTGCAGCAGGAGCACAGGGAGTCTCGGCCATCGCTCCTAGAATGCTTTACTCCAAGGAATGCTTTGCCCCTGAACCTTTATTGAGAGAGGCAGGGAGCAAGGAGGGAGAGGGCTGCTGATGGCAGCAAGCATGTCATGCTATACCAGGGAAGGCAAGCCCAAGTTAACCAGCCTTACCACCTGAGCCAATTGCTTCAGTTTACTGAATAGCAATGCTAGCTCAGTTCAATAGGACCTACGGTATTCCTAGATTAAGTGACTATAGGATCACAGTCTTAGGAATGTTTCAATGACAATGTTTTTAAACATCGAAGTCTGCAAAGCTAGGGTATGGATGTCATAAAAGCACTGCTGCTACATGCAGTAAGAGCTTCATGTACAGTAAGGACACTCAAAGCCTGCTTATGGGAGAAATAACATGCTCTAAATGGGTTATAATGAATGGGAGGACCCTTCCCTTATGAATTCTATACAAGAACAAGTCTAAAACAGGACAAATGGTCATCTTCAATTCATGTTTCTTCTCTCTCCTCCTTTCTGTTGTAGGATGGCACAACTGCTTTACTTAAAGCTGCGAACAAAGGATATAGTGATGTTATAGAGGAATTGCTTAAATTCTCTCCTACACTTGGTTTATTGAAGGCAAGTACTGAGAAAATATTTGGGATGCTCAGAACCATAGTTCTCTTGGATGCTGTGGGAGCTCTAATTTCAGTGCGACTCTCACAGAAGATTGCTCAGTTTGACTCAAAATCCTAAGTTATTTCAAATATTTTTCTAATATAGAGATGTTAATATAAATCAGAACAGGGTCCTGGGTCTTTTCCCTATTACGTATGCAGGCTTCCTCAAACTCGGCCCTCAAGATGTTTTGAGACTACAATTCCCATCATCCCTGACCACTGGTCCTGCTAGCTAGGGATCATGGGAGTTGTAGGCCAAAAAATATATGGAGGGCTGAGTTTGAGGAAGCCTGACATATGCCATGTCTCAAACTCAGGTGGGTTAAAGTCTTCTTATGCCCACCCATCTGTTGGAAATGGTTGGAAAAGGCTGCATCACTGTTAAGAGACCTGAGATTTAAAAGTTACATATTATTATTATTATTATTATTGTTGTTGTTGTTGTTGTTGTTGTTGTTGTTGTTGTTGTTGTTAGCAACATCATCTGCATATAGATATATTTTGTGTTTTTGTATATACTAGAATGGAACATCAGCTCTCCATGCAGCTGTTCTTGGGGGCAGCGCTAAAGCAGTAGCACTACTCATAGAAGCGGGAGCAGATCCGCTCCTTAGGAACAAGGTAATGTACTTTTGTTTTAAGATTGTCAGACCTTTGAAACTCTTAGGAAAGTCTCCGTCTTTGAATGAATCTCTTCATAGAAATTCTTAGTAATTTTAGCCTGAAGTTTTACATTAGGAACAAAAACAGAGAATAAATTCTCCATGTGGTGTATTTCCATTAGAGGGCAGCACAACTCTTGGGAAAAATTGTTTGTGTCAACCACTTTCATCCCACAAGGTATTTCTGTTACCTGTTGCAGCAAAATCATCCAAGTTTCAACTGGCACCTTTAAAGACTAACAAATCTCTTTGGGCATAAGGTTTTCTGGACATTTCTGTCATTACAGAATTGCACCACCGCCTCTTTTAAACTTACTGGAGCCTCCACAGTATACTAGAATACAAATCTGTGTAGACCAATATAGTATTTTTCCTCCTCAAGGGAGGCCCAAAGTCAATTCATTACAGATCTAGTTTAAATGCTACTGAAGCCTGAATGTAAATTTGAGTGTCAGCTGATCCTGCTCTCATGAGTGCCAAATCATGATTTTATTGGAAAGAAATCTATGTTTAATAGTCATTCATCCCTGCAGTATAGAGCAAGGATGGGGAACATGTGGTCTTCCAGATGTTGCTGAACACCAGCTCTGACCATTGCTCAAGCTGGCTGGGATTGATGGCATTGGAATCCAACAAGGTGTGGATGGCCAGAGGTTCACCATATCGTAGAACCTTTTTGACTCGTTTTCTTTCAACTTAAAAGCCAGAAAACAAAAGGCAATAACTTGCACTCCTTGCAGTGTCTTGATGTGCTCCTTGAAGCAGAATCACTGCCCTGCAGCAGCCCAGAGAAGTCACTAGAATATGATGGGATAGCTTGCGGAAGACCCCTTTGGATCTCCCCTGGGGATGGGAAGGGCAGAGTCCTTCAAATGGCATTGGCCCTAGCCTCAGCCACCATGGTCAGTGGTCAGGGATGTAGTCGAGCAACAACCAGAGGACCATGTTAGCCACCCTAATCTAAGTAATTCCTCACAAGCCAACTTTGAATTATAGTCCCTGTTAAACAAGCCTGCTGAAAGGCTCAGTAATACAGCATTGGTATATTTTCTGATGAGAAGTACATGAGTCGACAGTTGAATGTAGCTCAGTGCAGAATGTTGAATGCCGATGCTCCTTTGGGTGATGTTCCTTGAAGTTTGCTGCATGAGAACCAGATGGTGAAAGTCCTTTCTCTGGTTTCCAACCAACTTGTGTCTTGTTTCCAGAAAAATGAATTGCCTTCAGATCTAACGAAAAACGAGCGCATCCTACGGCTTCTGCAGACCAGAGAAAAGCACCGAAAGAGCTAATACAGCTTTGCGTCTCAAGAGAGAGCCAATGAGCCCTGCCCACATTCGCCCTCAAGCAAAGCTAGTTATCCTGCAGAACTGGAAATGTTTTGCTGAGACTCAAGCAACATGCCCTGACTCTTCCACTGTGAACAAGGTCAGGGTTCTCCATGGAGTGGCACTGCTAAGGTCCTAACACCACTGCACTCACCAGATTTTTGTCTCTGGCTTCAGATGCAGGGAAGACTGGGTCGCTAAGTGGCTTTCCTGAATAAAGTCTTTTTCTGCTCCAGAGAAATATTCCTTTGCTGTAGCATTATCTGTTCCTTGAAGTAAACCTCCTGTTTCTTATCAAAAGTTGCACAGGTCTTTTTAGTTGTGCTCTGGCAAGTCCAGTTTGGTCTGAGCCCTTCTCAGGGTCTGCAGATGGCACAGACGGGGGCACCAGCAGTTTGCTTTCTCATAGTGCTTCAAGCCTCCTTTTACAGCCCATTGGTGTCATGGTACCAATTAGGCCATTTGCTCACTGGTGTCATAAAGGTTTCTGATAAAAATGTGGGATGTTCAGTTACTTGCAGCAGCACTCCCCTGCTAAGGCATACATCACATGTTAGATTGTAGTTGTCACAGTGCAGGCGGGCAGGGTTTTCGGGTGGGGGTGCTTGTGGGGGGGGTAAGGAAGATGTTGGCAGGGAGGGAGCAAAGCCCAAAGTGGGTGCCACCCCCTTGGGTCTGTCTTCCTGTCTACCCAGTAGGCTGTCAGGAGAGGGACAGCTTCCTCTTGCTGAATTGAACACCCAGAAGAGAGCTGCTGTGATTAGGCTCAGAGTCACATGCAGCTCTAGAGCTGCAGGCTGCCAGCCCCCATCATGTTGGGATGATATAGCTATTAGCGTTCTTTAATACCAAGGCTCACTTCCTAAATTATATTCTTACTACACACGTAAGTACCTAGTGGTGATCTCTAGACAGATTTCTTATTGCCTACTTAATGATGCTTTCCATTTATTTATTCAAGACCTATCTTCCTATATAGAGATGCTGTCTGTCTGTCATCTATCTATCTAATGCATATCTCATGGAGCTTTGCATCTGTTTGTATATTGCCCTTCAAATTATTTATCCAAGTATGGTTTACAATGCGTATTAAGTTTTCCTAAATCTAAGAAAAGCATAATGCATGGTTAAGCCCTTACTCAACTGGTTTGTGTACTGTTGGATCCCAGAAGGTTTTTGGAACTACGTTGAGCAAGCACAATAATACGCTAGGAAACCCAACCATGCAGGAAAGGCTAGCAAACACATGTTCTATGCAATTTAAATCAATTTTTGAAGAGATTTGCCTTCATTCTGGGATGAGATACTTAAAGCAGGCAAAACGATAAATTTTATTTCACATACTAATTATTTAAAATTGATGCAGGCGTTCAGGATTTGTATGATTAACTGACTGTTAGGGGGAGGGAAGTACGCTACTATAATATGGAATAAGGCTCTGTGGCTGGGATTCAACTAAGTTGTTGTGAACAAGCAAAACTCTCCTCCTCGCCCCCTAATCTGCTCTGGAGGCTTGGGGAACCCCAGAGCAGGATTGGGGGGCATGCAAGGAAGGAGAGAGGGCAAAGCCCCATTGTTCGAATGAAACTAGCAGTACATTGAAGCCAATCCTATGTGTGCCTGTTAGTCCTTTGGAACATCCCAAGAACAAAGTGAGTAGTGAAAGCCTATTACTCTGTAAAAGAATACAGTTAAGATTATATTTGTTGGATCAAACCAAGGGTCCATCTAGCCCACATAATGTCCTTATTCCAACACTGGCCAGCCAAATTGTTCCTAGAAACACACTTGATGGCAACTGTTGTCCCCCATTGGTATTCAGGGGCATGCTATCTCTGAACAGTGACATTCTAGTTAGTTAACAAAATTTACAGAGCACTTCTATAAAAAACAAACAAACCTCTAAGTGAGTCAGGACTGTGTATACATTGCTGTTTACTCTGCATCCCCATTGCTGGTTTTTTAAAGCCGTGTACACACAACATTAGTCACAATTCATATCTATCCCGAAGTTTATTGAGAAATCCTGCTGTTTAATGTGTTTTCCTTGAACCAGCTTCCATCCAAGCTGAAAACTTAAGGTACAGTCACGTCGCAGTTCAGCTGAGGAGTATGCAGTTGAGAAAGCCATTGAATGTGTGCAGATGATTGCTTAATGAATAGGAGTTCCAAAGAGATTGCTTCGCTGTGTCCTCTCTGCCCATTTGTGTGGACAGACAGCAGGTGACTTAGGAACACATCAAACTCGACTGGTGTGTACAACACCAAACAAAAGCAACTTGAAACGCAGCAGGGAAAACAATCTTGCTGCATTTTAAAACGTATTGTGTACCTAGCCTACATAAAAGTATACACTATTATAAAGTTTAGCTGTTAAAGCTATTAACCATCAATAGCTTTGTACTGGACTGATACATTTCTCTATCTGGGTCAGTTGAAGGAAATACTAGAGACAGTCACCAAGCCTGTAACATATTTTAGGCACGAGAGTCTACCATAAAGGTGCTAGAAACATGCACAGCATAAATAAATCATCTTTAGTATTTATCAGCTCCTGTGAATTGGACTTCCTTCAGAAACCAGAGCAGCACAGATATCCTGCTGAACAGATACAAACCAATGGCATGGGAGCCTTTACATCAATAAGTGGTGCTAAAAAAATCCTTAAGTCTGATAATTTGCAACAGCCTATTTTTCTAGCATAGTCAGGATTGGTAACTCCAGGTGCATTGATAACTCCAGGTGCAATATGACTGAAATGTTATCCCAGCTGTCAATATAAAGAGACTCTGTTTATTATCTTTCCCTGTGAACTGCTATGTTAATATGCCAGTTCTTGCTAGTTATAACTAGGTGCCAACCATTGAGGGTCTTTTGTGCTTCTCTAATTTGTTAGAAGTCATGCTACTCAATTGCTTGTGTCAGAGTGGACATATTTTCAGGGCCAAGGGAAATCAAAATACCATTTGCAAAGGCTGCAGGCTCAAAATTCAGCTGAAATATTTCACTGTTACCTTGGTAAATAAAAACGTTTAAAAAACCCACTTTGCTGTTGCTCAACAGTATTGAGTCATTTTGACGTATGCTGTAGACTTCAAGGATGATAGCTGTTGCAAAACAAAGAGTCTGATCTATAGGAGGAAGGGAAGGAAGTGGTGAAGCAAGGCTCTAATGAATTGCAAACACAGAGAATGCACTTTTCTAATAATATGCTGTTGATGGTGGTTTTAAAAAAGTTTTGGAGCACTAAGCTTAGCACAAGATAAAAGCAAGCTGCTTGTGTGTGTTACCATTAATACTGTGATACATAGTTTAATGTTTTGGGGTTTTATTTTGTTTATGTTTGTGTCTGGGTTAATTCTCCTTTAAAAGCTGCTGAATTAAAGCCTCTTGCCCTCCCATTTACCTTTGGGAGTTTGGCAGGGGTAGTGAGGGTGCCAGGATTGCTGAAAATGTCAAATTTTATTTCTCCAGACAGCAGGTATGCCAATGCTTAACACTGCTATGGAAGGAAGATTTGTTTACTGTTATATAATGGTTTGAGAAGGCAACTTATGCTGAGTACCAAAGTATTTCTATGACATTATTTCTGGCATATTGTTATTTGTTGCATTTATCCATTGCTTTATACAGAAAATGTCTCAAAGTGGCTTACACCACCATAATACAAAACAGTTAAAACATATTTATGTATGATATAGAATGTTGCTTGGTTAAAAAGAACAACCCTGGTTATAGTGTCATGTTTTGATATAAGTGTAGCTAGTTAAGATGTAGCTAGATAAGTCAGTCTTATGGTATACCTGTGAAGCCTTAAATTATATTACAAAATCTGGAGCTTCATTCCTTTTGTGACAACCTTTAGCATTATTTTTTGCAAGATACAAATGATTCATTTAAAACATCTGGCCTATAATGCTTGAATTAAAGGAAGATATATCCAGGTGTAATTTTATAGTTCTACAATAAATTTTGTGTAGTTCAACATTACATGAACTTGGATTAAGCTGTGCTTACTACGTCAAATATCATAATCACATTTCCTTCCAGTGACTTAAAGTGTAAATTGATTCCAGACTGGCCACTTCTTGCCCTCTCTACCCAGACATGTCTCTTTTCACTGTAAGCTATGTGCAGAATTGCAACTGACTTCTGTAGTTCTGGAGATAAAGGATTGTATTTGTGTACATACATCCAGCTATGCTCCATGTATGCTAGTGGGCATGACATAGCCATGTTAGGAGAGGAAGGAAAATACCAATAAAAAATAATGCTGTTGGGTTTTTTTCTAAGGTTTGAGACAAAATAAAGCATGGATCAGGGAGGAAAGAGCAGCAACATTATTTGATGACGATATCATGCAGCTTCCCTGTAAAGAGTGAGTTAACCAAGAGTGGCAATTCCAGAGTAAATACATAGGGCAGGATTCACCTAACAATACTGGCCAGCAGAAGCCCTGGGCAAGGATTTCCACTTGTTTTCCCCACCCCCTGAAATTGCCTTGGGGTGGATGGGATCAGGAGAACCCCCAGTGCAGTACACAGGGGGAAAAGAGGGGGCATTGTTCTGTCTGGCAAGCTGAAGTACTTGTGGAGACAGAACATTTGCCCAAGTACAACGCTGAATTCCACCTCAAGTGTGGAAGCACCCACAGAAACATTTCTCTGCCTTTAAACACTGCCAATGGAAATGAGAGGATACAGTGGTACCTCGGGTTACAGATGCTTCAGGTTACAGACTCCGCTAACCCACAAATAGTACCTTGGGTTAAGAACTTTACTTCAGGATGAGAACAGAAATTGGGTGGCGGTGGTGCGAGGCCCCATTAGCTAAAGTGGTACCTCAGGTTAAGAACAGTTTCAGGTTAAGAACGGACCTCCAGGATGAATTATGTTCTTAACCTGAGGTACCACTGTACTGTCAAAATGTTGCAGTGTTTGAACAGCAGTTGGACTCCGCTCATGACAGTCTAACCAAAGATGATGCAAATGTAGCTGTTTCTCTTAGCGATACATGATAGTGTACAGAGATAGAAACTTGCTCCAGGATATTTTCCCATTTAAGTATTATTTTTCTCATGCCTTTGCATAGTGTGGTGTCTTTGCTAAATTATGTACAATTCAGCTTCTTTCCTCAGATTACTTTCCCATGTAATCATTAAAATTAAAATAATGCTTAGCTTGTCTTTGCTTTTTTATATTCAGACGCTGAGAGGCGTTTAGTATGCAGATTGAATATGTATCTAATAGAAACTTTATTTGAATAGGACAGTTTCCTGATTTACTAACACCTACTTCTGTTAACAGCTACTCTATTTTGAAATTTCATTCTAAACTTGAAACTCGGGTTGGTATTCATCCAACCCACTTCTGGTATTCATCCACTTCTGGATTTCCATTATGAGAAAGTCAGTATCTTGAAAAGTATCCTGCAATCTTCCTTGAAATATCTGGGTGGATGATTAATAATAATAATAATAATAATAATAATAATAATAATAATAATTTATTATTTATACACCACCCATCTTGATGGGTTTCCCCAGCCACTCTGGGTGGCCTCCAACCGAATATTAAAAACACAATACGACATGTTTTATTATTATTTATTAAACTTAAATCTCCTCACAAAGGAGATCAGGGTGGTAAAAACACTAATTATAAAATAATACAAATTTTAAAATCTAAAAACAACCATATATTCTCACAGCTAACAATTTCAAAGTTGCCAGGAACAGTATATTTCAGCCATCAAAGGCCTGGTAAAAAGGAAAGTTTTTTAATGCCTCCTGGAAGTTGATAATGAGGGAAATAAATGCAGCTCATTCTGCAAATGGGGAACCATTAATGGGGAAACACCACACACACGCCCTCAGTAGCCTGAGTCACTTTCTTCCTTGTGAATATGTATGTGGCTTGCAGAAGTGCCCCAATTTGCACTTTAAACACCAAGCTAAGAGCGAAGTGCCCCACCTGTTGCTTGCTGCAGTAGCCCAACATACCTACCTTCAAGTCGATCTACCTGCAAGTAAGCCTCTCAGCTAGTGGTTTCATGTAGTAAACTGGTGCATATACTTGAAAACACATCTGTTCCACTCACAAATAATTCACCCAAGCGGGAATTCCCTTGAGTAAGCATCCCACACTTTGGTCTTTTAAGTAAGTTTGGGAGCTGTATTTTCCTATTTTAATGTTACTGTTAATGTTACTGTGTTAATATTTCTTAAACTGCATTAATAATATTATTAAACTGTAGTTTAAAATGCTATATTATGCTTCTGTTGTGTACATTTGATAATTAAAAAAATGAAAACTTGCTTATGAATCACAAAAGAGAGTGATTTACAAATCATGAAAGAAACTGGGCCAAAGGAAGCTGCTGAATGAGCTTTTCTAAAAAAGAAAAGAAAAAGGGCGTAACTGGCTGTGGTTTTTCATCCAGCCATCCTGCAAGTCATCTAAACATGAAAATTAGTCATAGCTGACTGACTCGTGGTCTGGTTCTGTGCAGCATAATTGACAGTAGTTTCATTTGGATCACTGCGGGCTGCATTCTATTCTGTGTAGAATATCTTAAAATGGATGGTTTTGGTTCCTTGTTAATGTAGTTTTTTGTTGCCCTAAAACAAAATCAAAATCACAATCGACCCTCATCTACCTTTTCAGCAATTCATATTTTCACCACCAGCTGGCTCTAAGAGAGGTTGCAAAACATTTTGGTTCCCATAGGAACCGCTGATTGACAGAGATATTCTTTCCTGATTACTCATTCCTCCACTCCTGAGTCAGATTACAAACAAGTTTATAGATTAGAAGCTTTGGTCACCCAGTTCTAACAATTACAACACTTGTCAGGCCACTTCATGTCAGCAGCACACACAGAGACATTTTACACCCACAGCAACAACATATTGGGCTGAATTTATCCATGCTGCAACTCCAGTAAAATCCATACTATCACAATGGCTGATAAAACCTGATATAGCACAATGGGATTACGGGAATTACCGTAACTGAAGTACTTTCATGAAGAGGAATGTGCACTTAGAGCCACAGTCCTTTTTGATGATATTTATTAAAAGTTTAAAGATTACAGAAAAAAGAAAAAAGGAAAACAATAAAAAAATTAACAGAACATACATTACAATACATAAAAAGAAAAAAACATAAAAACAATACAGCAAAAAGAAACAAAGACACTAAAACACACATCCAATATTCCATATCTTTACCTTTCATTTACTTGTTTCATCGACCTCCTCACACCTCCCTTTTTTGTATGCTAGTTCAATTCACTATTTCAGCAAATTCTTTCCATCTTTCTCAATTTTTGTTCAATAATTTATCTTAACGGTCTAACCTTAAATTTTTCCATTTTTGCCCATTATCAATCAGCTTTTACTTAATTCTTTATTACATTTCTGCTAAAACCATATAGCTTCATTCCAGCATCCTTCTAACATTCATTAATTTTGCAAGGTTTTTGTAAACATACTTTATATTTTTTCCAATCTTCTTCCACCGACTCTTCTCCCTGGTCTCGGATTCTGCCAGTCATTTCTGCCAGTTCCATGTAGTCCATCAGCTTCATCTGCCATTCTTCCCTGGTGGGCACTTAGAGCCACAGTCCTATGCACATTTACCTGGGAGGATGCTTGGTGAGTTGCATGTCAGATTTAAAGACGTGCATTGGCAGCCACTGTCTTATCTCTTCCTTATCAAGAGATGCTGAAAAATGTGAATGAGGAGATCCACAGCCATTGATCCAGTTACCTTTATGTTCAGTGGGAGCCTCACCCACAAAGATACACAGTATGGGGCAGACACGTAAACATGTCGGGAAGAAATAAATCTAGGCGCCTCAAGAAATGACGCATTTTAAATAAAGCACAGCTTTATGACAAACACACCCATTGTTCACAGACTTGTTATAAAAATGAGATAGTTTGACTCATTGCAATGTTGGTCCCTCAAGCACACAACACAATTAGCAACCATGAACAAAAACAACTATTAGCATAGAAGTCCCAGAATAAAACAAAAGTTCGGTTGTTTTCAATGTTCTAGTTCTGAATTGGGCTGACATTGTATGTGAAACTTAGATCCCAGTTCAGCCCCCCTACTACTTTTTAAAAGGACATTTGGCAACATTTATTAGAGGAGTTATAATTCATATTATAGATTCAGGTAGGTAGCTGTGTTGGTCTGAACGCAGTCGAAAAAATGAAAAAATAAAAATAATTGTCCAGTAGCACCTTATAGACCAACTAGGTTTGTTCTGGTATAAGCTTTTGTGTGCATGCATACTTCTTCAGATACCAATTAATATTATGTTTATTTATATCCCACCTTTCCCCCTGACGGTCTCAAGGTGGCTTACAGCTAAAAAAAGAGACATTAAAATCAATTAAGCATTAATAAGATATGTGAGATCTATTAAAACATAGCACCTTTTGTTAAGAAAAATGTTAGCAATGTTTAGGCTTAGTGCCTCTGAGCGCGTGCAGAGTTCTTCGAAAGAAAGGACTTTCAAAGAGTCTCACTGAACATGTGCAAAATGGCTTTTGAAATGCTTCCTTGCCTGTCCAGTGACGGCAAAATCTTGCACCTCTCACTTTCTGTTTGGAGGCTGCAGGCTGGGAATAGGGACCTGAAACGGAGAGGGCCATAAAATCAACCTTGGAGCAATCGAAGAAAAACTGGAGCTACAAACATATGCCTGGACAGACGCCCATCACATTTATGAGCTTTCATGGCGCAATCCCCAAGGACGTTTGCCAGGAGGGAAAGCCTACAGATTACAGCAGGATTTTCTTCGGAGTAAACATGTTTGGGAGTTAAAACTCCAAAAGGCGAAACAGGAATTCCCGCTGGGCGCGTCAGCGCAGAAGCAGGCCCTACCGAGTTAAAGCCTTACTCCCATGTAAAGCGTACATAGCTTGGATTGCGGCCTAACCCGTTCAGGGACGGCAACAAACTTGTGCCAGCGACACCAGAGAAACCGGTTACTCCTGGGGCAGCCGGACGCGTTTCTTGGGCGGGCGGGCGCGCAGGTGGCGTGACGGGGCCGCAGCTCCGCCTCACAGGAAAAGGCGACCAACTTGGGCTGGGCCTAAGGCGGAGCTGAGGCGACGCCGAGCGCTTCGGTTGGCGGCGGGCGAAGCGGCTTTCCGACATCGCCTCAGATCTCAGCGCCGCCCCTCGCGGAGGAGGAGGAGAACGAGGAGAAGTGACGGAGGAAGGGGCGGGACCGCCGAGCCTTCCGTCTCTGAAGCGACTCAGTCGCAGTTCCCGCCTTGACTACGTTGGCCGCCCAGCGACTTCGCAGGTTGCCGGAGCCCCACAGTTAATCGACGGGAGGCTCCTCGGGGAATGGGGAGCCGCGCTGGGCCAGGCGGCCAAGGCGGCTGCTGCGGGCTGTGCGGCCTCAGGGTCGCCGTCGCCTTCTTCTTGCTGGCGCTTCTGCCCGGCCGGGTGAGTGGAGAGGGTGCCTTCAGGGTGGAGGAGTATAAAGCTGGCGTGGGGCTAGGGGTGTGTGTGGTGGTGGTGGTGGTGGTGGGTACATTTTGGGGTAGAGGAAGACCCCTCACAAACTTGTCTAAAGGTCCCTGACTGTGAAATGAGAAAAGGTTTATTGGGGGGGGGGGTTTCGAGGTGAATTCTTGGGGGTTTGGTGGGTTCCCACCTTAGCAGCAGTAGTAAGAAAATATACCCCGGGGTGGAAGTGGGTAGGGAGAGACTCTTTGGGGTGCAATTCTGGGCAAAATGCTGTTTTACTCGAAAGTAACTCCTGTTGAGTTTTGTGGGACTTGCTTCCAGATCCGTCTGGGTAAGACTTCTGCTTTAACAACAGCTGGCCCAGGTATCTGTTCTGCTTCAAATAGTTCTGGTTAAGAGTTCTGCTTCTCTGGCATGGAGGAGCAAAGGGATGCGGTAGGTCACGAGAACTTTAAGATTAGGACGGGCGGTCAGTCGTTGCTGTCTCTATGTCAAGCGCTTTAATTGTAAAAGGAAGCGTCCATCTTCAGAGCCGGGTCAAGGGCGGGGAACTTGCAGCCTTCAAACATTGTCAGCCCATAAACTCTCCTGATCTATGCCGGCTGGAGCTGCGGGGGGTGGGGGTGGGCAAGGACATCTTGAGGAGTGCAGATTACCTCCCCCCCTCCTCCCAGTGTAAGGCAATTTCCATTCTTCCTTGGGAAGTGCTTGAGCTTGTTGCAGAGAGCAAATTGGTGTATTGTAGATTGCAGGCCCTTGTGGATTGCAGCCTACAGTTTGTTTCAGGTCTTATTTATCTTGCACCAGTGGTATGTGTGGCACTTCAGAGTGTAAAAGAGGGCAGGCTTTGGTCCCTAGAGCTTGCAATCTAAACTTTGATGCAAATTAAGTGGTGGCATCACATAGGTATTCTGGGAGGCAGTTCCAAGCATATAGGGGAGCAAAGGAGGGAGACTGGAGTGAGCCTATTCTGCTTTAAGAATGTTGACAAACCCACAGGTAGTTTTAGGGGAGCACATTGAGTGCAAAGCCTCAGGGGAGCCACCAGGGGCGTGGCAACTAGAATGGAGCGGGAGAGGCAGAAGGGCACCAAATTTTGGCATAGCACAGGGTGTTAAATTTGAGACCCCAGGGTCCACCATGGTAAAATAGCAAAATCCAGCTGTTAAAAAACACCATTCAGTGATGAGAAGTCTGTTTTGTCATGAAAAGAGTGGTAAATCATTTTGTAGTTGAAAAAATGGCTGGGTGAAAGCAGCATAAATGACTAATTGTCTGAATACTGTAGTAGCGTTATTGTGCAAGCAAGACTGAGAAATCACCTGGATCAGGTAATTTGCCAGATATTATTATTCAAGCAACTAGGTGACATTCATAATATTGTAATAAATGGCTTCCAACAGTTCCAGTACTTATTTGTAAACCTGCTGTTATTCATAAATGTATTAAATATTTCTATCTTGCATTCAAAACTTTTGTTGATGGTACAAATTTAAAAGCAAGTTGTGTGCTGCCAAATAGATGCAAAGCAGTAAAGTGGACATTCATAACCCATTGTTTCGGCTGACAGGACTCCTCAGTGGTTGTTGAGTCTTAAGAATATCATTTTTGGTTCCACTCCCCAAGGAATCTAGGTCTTACTATTTAAAATTGAAAGTCTGAGAGGCTCACATCTAACACACCTGGCAGTGATACATTGTTTGGATATGATCTGCATTGACACAATGAATGCAGAAGTACTCAGTGGACTTGTTTCGTAAGAGTTGTGCTAAGAGCAGTCACAGCTCTTTGTTGCTCTTCTCTTGGATACCTGATGAATATAGCACAGATAGCTTCCTGTATTTTCTTTACTTTCTCATGCTTATTCCAAGTGACACGATAAACCTTTGTTGTGCCTAACATATTTTCTTTTGCTTCTTGGGTAGGACACTAACCATCAAGAGTGTAGACATGGTTGAGCATGGTTGAATGCTGAATGGCAGACATTGGAGTAATAGATGCAACTTCCATATTACTGTTTCAGATTAAGAACGGACCTCTGGAACAAATTAAGTACTTAACCCGAGGTACCACTGTATTCCTATCTGTCATATCTAATAGATGCAGGAGACCAGAGGTAGAAAAGTGGCAACTCTACAGAATAGCAGCTTTGTATTGAGTTTCCTATTGATCGTTGCAGCTGTAGGCTTTGCTTGTGGCCAGCATGGAAAGAAGAAATGGAACTGGCTTCTGGTTACCCATAGAGATCATAATGAATATAAGCAGTTTCAACAAACTGTTCACATTCCTTAGTGTTCCTTTGGAGTTGTGTGTGAGAGATGTGAGATTTACCTACTGCTATTGGGGCACATTATGTCATTGAGACAGTACATGCACTGTTCTTTGCCATGTATCCTTTATCTTATAAGAAAGAATTAAGATATGCATATTTGGCCACCATTATCCTCCCCCCATCCAAACTTTATTGAATTATTTAAAAACAATTACCAAGCATAAAGTGTTTGTCTTTCAGGAAAAATACACTACAGTTGTTAAGCCTTGTATGTAGTCACTCACGTGGCATCAAAACAGACTGCTTGGAAAATATTATACATTAGAGATTAAGCTCACATCTACAGGGTATGCTTCATTCTAGGGTGTTAAGATAATTTCTCCGTAGTGGCCACCGTTATAAATGTGTTAGTGGCCACCATTATAAATGTGTGGAGTATACAGTGTTTAGAAATAGTGGTACCTGTATTGAGCACAGCTTTTCCTTGTTCATACTAGGTGCTTAAATGGGTTGGGAACTTAGTGATCAACAGGGCCCCTTTCTGCAAAATGAAGTAAAAGAGTGCACCACTTCAAGCTGCAGATGGAGATCATTTGGAATGTTCCTCTGCCTTAAAAGAAGCTCCCTGCATGTATTAAGATATAACTTTTATTCCTGGTGTGCTACTTTTCTACTAGCCAGGAGCGTTCACATAGAAAAACATTGCAAAATGGTAGCTTTGAACAGCATTCTGAAGTGGTGTAGTCAATTCTACCGCCTTATTTATGTATTTATTACATTTATATCCCACCTTTACTTCAAGTTGCTCAAGAAAGCATACATAGCTCTTTAGCTAGGTGGTGTGTAGAGTGAGGAGGGAGTGGGGCTTCTGTTGGGGTTAGTGGGAGTAAGTTTAATGTATGCTTTAAGTTGGTATAATATTGCACTACTGTTGGGACGTGGGACTGGTATCTGACCATAGGATTATGATTTAGGAAAGGAATGCTGTCAAGTAGATGTGTGGGAAGCTGCTGTGTCTCTGTGTATCCTAAAATTAGAGGACTACAGTATTGAAATATGTGAGCTGAAAGGGTGCTTTAACTTTTGAGAGTTCCTGCAGTGGCCCTGTGCAGTGCTGTGTGAGCACCAAACTGTGTGACATTTTAATTTAGGTAACCTCTGTGTAGGTAAATTCCATTTTATGAGCCATCTTCTTTTGGTAAAAATTGGATGGTTTTGCATAAATTCAAAATTTAAACTTAGGCATTAAGCGGGCATCAAGAGTCTAGTTCACTGTACACATCGTGTGAAATCCTATTTAAGGAATCTTAACTAGGGTATGGTATGATGTCTGCATGGATAAATTACAGAACAACAACCATCACTTGGTCTTTGGGTGCTACTGTGCAGTGAGGGAGAACCAACACTAGGTGTTTGATTTCATGGAAACTTTAAGTATGATTTGGATTCTAAATTCAGGTTAGCCAAAACCATGATATGGTGTGATGTTTGAAGTAGCTGTTTGGTGTGTTTGAATATTATAGGATCACAATAGGAGAGTACATTCTATGGTTTGTAGTTAGAAAAAGCTTCAGTAGACTGGTTGGAAACTTGGCAGTGTAAAAGAGGATGATCCATGCTGAATTTTGGGTAGAAAGGATGAGAAATGGTTTATTTTGAATGATTTAAAAAAAATAATGGTATGAGACTTTGGTGTGCTAATGGTGCTTTTATTCTATAGATTTTGTTATGGTGGTTTTTTGGGGGGGGAATCTTCATTTATATTTTGTATTTTGGGAAATGGTTTGTTGTGTCAGGTTAAGAGGAATGTCTAGTATGTGCTGTGAGTTGTGCAATATGTTTGTAGTTTGGTCACAATAAGGCCTTTTCAAAACTATGTTAGTCAATGGTATTTCCTAAGGCGTTTGACTTTATATGCTCAATACAAACCTATTGTGAGAAAGTTTTAAGTGGAATGTTGGGTGGAATGAGAATGAGTGTGGGCAGAGAGGGTCAGTTGGAAAATGACAGCATGGCTGTGCAATGGGACAGAGAAGGAGCTGGGAGTGGATGTGAGATGCGAGGAGATGTGGCGGGGCGGGGGGGGGGGAGTACTTCCAGACCAATACTTTATTTTCAAGAATTTATAATTCAGGTAAGCCAAGAGGTTATAAGTTAAGTGTGAAAGGAGATGGTGGTGAGGAAGAAATTTCAGGCAATTTATAAAAATAGAGGCATGGGGTTGTGGAATATCTCTAACATTCACAGTGGCAATCTCATTAAAGAGGAGCCTGATTAGGAGGGAAAGTTGGCAATCCGTCTTACCTTATTTCACTCAATAATTTAACCACTTAATAGTCATCAGATGTTGCATTTGAATTGTCGCCCTTCTGAATGGTCTGAGATAATAACAATGATATTTATTAGTTTATTTTTCTGTTTCAATAGAATTGTAGCCCTAGCCTCCTCAAAACATAATCAAATCAACAAACCTTTTTAGTTTAATATGTTGTGTTAAAGCCTTTCCATGTTCACTCAAAGTTGCAAAATACTTTGAAAATAAAGCTAGTATATGCTGTATTTTGTGTAGGATGGTATATATCGGGGTGGGTGGGTGGGTGGGTGGGTGGATGAGCGCGCGCGCACAAAATATATAAAAATAATACTAATTCTTACAATTAAGGAGAGTGATCGAGCTGTGTTTCTTTAATATGCTAAGCAGAGTTGGATTAGTTTAACATTACACATGAATATTTCTGGTGGATTTTTTTGTAGCTGAAATGTATGAATGGGTGCATTTCTAGCATCCTGAGTTTCACCAAGTTTTGCTTGGAGGACATAACTCAAGTAGGAAAGCTGCAACTGAGAACTAAAAAGGTTTCACATTGGTAGCCTCCCTATGAATTTTATGTGTCCCCGATCTAACAGATGTGCACAGTAATTTGTGGCAGTTTCTCTTAATATAAACCACTTAAAAGTAGATGTATGTGAATGGAACTTAGGGGAAAAAATCTCACCTAGTTTTCATTCATGCATCTTGGTATTACTAATAATGAAAGCAGGTAGTATCCATAGATGTAATGCTCCAAAATTGAGTGTAGACATTTTTGCATATGGTTCAAATGGGTTTAGATAAATCTCAGTGTTTCATAGGGTGATAGTTAAATCACAGCAACAAATATGAGAGAATAATGTTTTTGATTTTATCATTAATTCAAGTCTGCAGTAGCTGAAACGTTTCCAAGAATACTTGCAAAGAGAAACATTGTAGTCCTAAACAATAGTGCCTCAGTTCTTGTCAAAAAGGCAAATGATTTATAAAAAGAAGCTGGTGTTTTTCTGGTATACATGAGAGACTTTTGTGTAATTGTTTCTTATACATGTTCAATTTGAGGAGGGAAGAGATGACAGATACAATTTTATGTGCTTTGAGGGTTTTTAAAGATATAATTTAATTATAATGAATTGTTATATGCCTATAAGCATCAGATGCCTTCAGTATACCGTGGTACCTCGGGTTAAGAACTTAATTAGTTCCAGAGGTCCGTTCTTAACCTGAAACTGTTCTTAACCTGAGGTACCACTTTAGCTAATGGGGCTTCCCGCTGCTGCTGGTGCGCGATTTCTGTTCCGAGGTACCACTGTAGTAATAAATGGGTAGGATTCAAATCAATTTAAATCATCAATGAGAAAAGGCTGATTTGAATGCTTCCTAAGTGACATGACCTTTGTAATGGCATTTGTCTAATTATATAACCAACACCTGCAAGTCTGTTCACCATCTTATCCTGACCCACTTATCTGGCCTGAATGGGAGAGGTGCTAATCAGAAGATAATACACTGAATTTAGGGAACACAGAAAAGCCATATTCTCCTTTTAAGAATTGTAGTATTGAAGATTACAAGATGGTTTGAATATATAGGCTTGAGTGCGTTGACATCAACGGCCAAAAAAGAATTGTCTTCCTTTTTCCACACCTGGCCAGTTGGTTTGAAGAGCTGCAGCTCTGACATGAGGAGCAGAACCTGAGCTTTCCATGCTGCTAAGTCAAAACTTGTCCTAGCAACCAGCTGATCCATGCCTCAGACTTGGGCAGCTACACTCACTTAAGGCTAGTTCTGCAACAATGAACCATATGCCAAAGTAGATTCAGGGCATGTGTAAGGGAGTGGTGCTTCTCTCTTAACAGAAGTGGCAGTGCAGCCACTACTGAAAAAGTTGCCCTGGATGCAGTTTCCATTGATGTTTTTACTGTTACGATTGTAGCATTCCATTTTTATATTGTACAGTGTCTTGTTCCATTTTATAACTAAGTAAGGTTTATAAATAATTATAATAAGTACATAAAATATGCTGTGCATATCCCTATTGATGCATAATCGTAAGCAATAGAGAACAGACATAATTCTACAAAATGTAGTTCCAAAAGTTCATTTTTGTAAGGGAACAAAGTCAAGGCTAAACAGAAATCTGGCAATCTGTCCTTGTAAGCCAAGTACATTACGTACAACAAAACTGTTGGAAGTCTTTCCAAAAACAAGTGTGGACTCTAATCTTTAACATCGTATGTGTAGATCCCTCTATAGATGAAAAAAGCTTCCAGAAATTTATAAGTTTCAAAGTATTAATGACAAAAAACTCAGTTAAGCTTTTACTGCATTAAGATTACTAAAAGTATTACTCTTCAAGATACAATGCATGAAACCCTGCAAATGCAAATTCAAACAGAAAATAGAAAATTGTTTGAAAATAACTATTATAAACACCCCTATTATATGTATTGCATCAGTAAGATAACCTGTGCTTTTTTCTTTAAAAAAAAAAGTTTAGGGGTACTCTCATTTTCCTACTCATATTGAAATACTGCCCCTCAATGAGGCCAAACTTAAGATTCACAGAATGTTTAGGGGTATGCACACCCCTGCGTCCCCCCAGAAAGAAAGCACTGAAGATAACTAATAGCAAAGTCTGCTAACAATATTTAGTACTAACATAACATTTCAGGAACAAGTACTTCCAATATTTGGCAAAAATCCTGTAAAGAAGATCAGCATTAATATTCTATTGCAGATTGGGGGATGGAAAGGAGCTGAAGCTGAAGCTGAAGGAAAAGTGGCTTGAATAAGGTTCCCAATGGCTGATAATATTTCAGCCAGGGACTTGGTGCTTTATAAGCCCTCTAAACTTTATACAGTGTTGCTAGTCATTCTAACTGTTGTTTCTAGTCGCATAGAAGAGAACACCAGTCTCTTGATGAGATAGGAGAAAGATGCCGATGACAGCACATTTCCTTTCAGCCCTGTGGATAAAGTGTTGTCACTAGACTGTCACATGATGCATGTGAGACATCAGAAGTCTTTGCCTTGCAGATCTTTCTCTCCCTGCCTGTCTCATGCAAGTTTTTCTGTATACCTTTCATCACAGAATTCAATACAACCTGTATGTACACATCATTCTCATAAGACTGATATTTTAAAAAAGGGGAATCCATTTGCAAGTTGATGAGGGAAAACAGGAATGATCACACTTTCATCATTAATTACCAGTTCAGAGAAGTTGCTGACTGAGCTTGCTTCATAAAGGTTTACTTGGTTTAAGTCCTTTAGTCTACTAATGAGGAGCCTTTTTTCAGCCCAAAGGCCACATTTCTTTATGAGCCAGAACAAAAGTGGACAGAGCACCAAATGTAAAACTATGTACACTATGCTACTTTATATACATTCACACACACACACTTTAAAAGCAAGAGGTGTTATCAGTCCAAGGGCACATTCCAGCTAGGAGGAAAACACTGGGTGTGAAGCAGAGCCAGTGAGGGGGTGGCCTGGGAAGAGAAGTGTGGAGGTCTGTATATGGTCTCTGGGACTGCAGAAACCAAGGAGTATTTTTGGCCCGAATGCTTTTGTGTTGTTGTTGTTTAGTCGTTTAGTCATGTCTGACTCTTCGTGACCCCATGGACTAGAGCACGCCAGGCACTTCTGTCTTCCACTGCCTCCCGCAGTTTGGTCAAACTCATGCTGGTCGCTTCGACAACACTATCCAACCATCTCATCCTCTGTCGTCCCCTTCTCCTTGTGCCCTCCATCTTTCCCAACATCAGGGTCTTTTCCAGGGAGTCTTCTCTTCTCATGAAGTGGCCAAAGTATTGGAGCCTCAGCTTCACGATCTGTCCTTCCAATGAGCACTCAGGGCTGAACCAAACACAATTCTGAAAGCCTTCCTCCCATGTAGCTCTGTGCTCTTGTCCCAGAGTATCCTATGTAAACCATATAAATGTTAGGAAATGGTTTCTTAGCCCTCTCTTTTTCTAGTGTTTGCTATCAAATAACTATATTTATTTCATATAATTTATTTCATTAGAAGTGAAGGCTGCCAACATTTAAAAGAGGATTGGACAAATTCATGGAGAATAAGGAGATCAATGACTGCTGACCATTATGGATATGTTCTACCTTCACTTTCAGAGGCAACATGCCTCAGAATGGGAGCTGCAGGATGTGGGGAGAGTAGACTTGGGCTCAGGTCCTGCTTTCTGACCTCATAGGCATCTGGTTGGCCACTGTGAGAACAGGATGCTGGTCTAGATGTACCTTTATTTTCAACCTGATTTAAAAGTGATTTGTATCCTAAGAACCTTTCTCTGAAACTGATAATGACTCCTTACCATTTATGCATATTTGTTGAATATTTGACATCTGATATTTGACTGTAAGATCAGATCAAAGGTTCACCTAGTCCAACATTGCACAGTGGCCAACTAAATGCTCTTAGTGATTACAATGGTTCTTAGGGAATTTGTGTGTGCAAAAATTGACCAAGATCCATAAAATGGGACCACTAATTCTGCACAGGGCTTTGAGCCTGTGTTACTGTATGAGAAATCTCCATCATGTTGAAGGTTGTTCTGAGGTGATGTCACTTGAAAAGCATTGTGTTGGGATCTGGGAATGCCCAGCCTGTTGATAAACTGAAATGCCTGTAGTTTGTAGGTATATTTAAAATGGTATTCTTATGAGCAGCCTCTGTTGGGACACTTTTAACATGCGTCTTGCAAGTGTGAAACCTATGGTCAACACAATTAACATTCATTATTCTTCCTCTGTAGATATTTTCAGACTCGTGTATCTGGTACGGCCAGTGTGAAGTTGTTTCTGGAGATAAAAGGTACAGTTGTGAATATAAGGGTCCACCGCTGCCACTGCCAAAAGATGGCTATGATTTGGTACAGGTAAGTTTCTAGTGAATTACCATTTTACTGGAAAATAAGAACTTTAGTGGGGATGGGAAAGAAGAACTAAGCATATTTTTTCCTAAACTCAGTTGTAGCATAAGGAAATCTAATGCTAATATTGGTATGAGTAAGGCAACATGGTAACTGAATTATGGACTATGTTTTGTTCATTCCACTTAGCCTCTGTAGTTGGTATATGCATTTCTTGACTTGAATGTCTACTCTATAAGGATTACGATCATATCAAATCTACCAGTCTCTTCTTCTGTAATGTTATACTAAGGAAGAATGAAATAGTAATTACTAATTTCACTATTACAATGATTCTAAGCCTGTTAGTAAGTAAGCTGTTGAAAACAGTGAGATATTTTCTGGGACAATTGTCTAAAGTTGAGTGTGTAACCCTTGCAGTAGAAGAAAAAATCACAGGCTACTTTATAATACTTGAATTTTAAATATTTATATATATATATATGTATTTGATTTTCTCTTAAGGAACTCTGCCCAGGTTTTTTCTATGAGAATGTTAGCCTTTGTTGTGATGTACAACAACTTCAGGATTTGAAAAACAACTTGGAGCTCCCACTGCAGTTTCTTTCCAGGTATGTGGGAGCCACTTGTCTGGTTGTTGCTTGTGGTATTTCCCCCCCTGCTCCCGCTTCTCAGTAAACTAGAGAAAATATGGTAGACATTTACTTGTCTAGGAAATATAATGGGAAAATAAATATCTACAAATGCCTTTATTACAATGTCTGTCTTTACCCAACAAGTGCTCCAGAAGTTGTTCTGCTCATTCTCTGATGGTGGAATGCTACCAGAGAGATGCATTTTAGTAGACAACTTTCTAGAAAGGTTGGTCAAATAAATGTATATAAATATTAAGCATTTTAATGATTTTTATTCTGCTTAATAATATCTCCAGACCTCTTTCCAACAAAAGAGAACTATCTGAAGAGTCTCTGTGATGCTTTCCTTATATTTGTTTATAGTTCATGTTTTCTTCAGCTTTTATTGGGGCAACAATACTAAAATTTAAATACAGTGGACCCTCTGGATACGAACTTAATTCATCCTGGGGATCCATACTTACCCCGAAAAGTCTGTATCCGGAGGCGCCGCTTCTGCACACATGCAGCACGATAGAGCACTTCTCCGCGCATGCGCACGTGGCAAAACCCGGAAGTATACACTTCCGGGTTTGCTGCGTTTGTAACTCGAAATTACGTTACCCGAAGGTAACATAATCCGAGGTAGCACAGTAAATGGTGGCTTCTGAATCTTGGGCTGCAAGCCTACACATTCTTATATGGGAGTATTCCTATAGTAGAACTAACCTCTGAACATGCATGCATCAGATTGGACTGTATGTCTGATTGGATTTCACTGCTGTGCTGCTCACGTAGTTTCATTTCTTTCCTCCAGATGAAATGCTCTGAACTTTTCTGTACTCAATATTGCTGTAGCCCTTGCTGATCATTCTTAGAACTACACATTTCAGGAGTGCGTTATTAATTTAAGCTTTGATAACAATAAGAACTGTTTGTTGTTCTTGAAGACAACTGCTACATTCTGAAAATTCCTGCATTTTGTGTGCACATACTGGATAAAGGAATAAATGTTTAATAATTACTCTCTCTTCAGGTGCCCATCATGTTTTTATAATTTTGTAAACCTGTTCTGCGAACTAACCTGCAGTCCTCATCAGTCTGAATTTCTCAATGTAACAAATACAACCTCATATATTGATCCAGTTACGAAAGAGACGAAAACCAACGTCGTTGAACTGGAGTATTACATTGGAGAAAAATTTGCTAATGGTAAGCGAGGCAATCAAAATAGTTGTGTATCATTTATTTTTGTTAGAAGATTTCATAAAAACAGTTATTTGCCTGTATTCTCATGTGTAATTGAACTGTGTGGTTCATCTGCAAGTCAGAAGTTGAGTAGTACGGAAAAGAGAGGATTGAGTGAGTGCCTGGGGAGGAAGAGAGCTGTGTGTATATGCGCCATTGAAGTTAGAAAAGTGGGATCCAGCATTAATCCTATTTGCAAGGCTAATTCAGGAGACTATAATCTTACAGTTCATTTTCCCCAAAGAATATTAAATCTGGCAACTCTTTTGTTCTCCAGTTCCCCATAAAGTACCAGGGTAGTATTTCTCATCTGCCCTGTACATTTCTGTTGGCAAACTTCCACTGATGCATGTTGATGCCCTCTTCCTGGACTCCCACAAGGTTTCCGGTGCTCATAAAATCAGAGGAGTGTGCCTTAGTCTCCTAGGCAATAGAGCAGTTTCCTCCTTTCCTGTTTGAGGCAGCTGCTGGGCTTGAACACACCCAGCTACCTTTGCAACCAAATTGTCACATTTCAGTTTCCACAGCAAGCAGAAGACGGATTCCTTTGCTGCTGCTGCTGCTGCTGCTGTTTGCCCCAGATCCTCTCACAGCACTGGGGTTGAGTTATCTTGCCCTCATCTTTTCAGAGGCAGAAATGGCACTCTTGTCTTCTGTAAAGGCTAGTGCAAAGGACAAGAGATCCCTCCTGCATGCTTTGCAATTAGTGGAAAACTATGCAGAGAATCTGTTGGTGAGCTAATGAGAAGTTTTGTGAAGCCTAGATTAATCTTGGACTGTGTCAAAACCTTTTGTCTTCAAGTATTTCTTCTGCTATAAATTCAGAATTGCTTTATATCACATGCTAAGCCAGCTTCGTAAATTCTTATTTGTATCCTTACTGTATTATCAGCCTTGTCTTTTTCTTTATTGAAATGATACTTCTAGCTATGTATAATGCATGTAAAGATGTGGAGGCACCATCAAGCAATGTTAAAGCACTGGGACTATTGTGTGGAAAAGATGTGAGGGAATGCAATGCAACTAACTGGATTCAGTACATGTTCAGCAAGGATAATGGTCAGACTCCTTTCAACATGATTCCAATATTTTCAGGTAGGAAACAAATGTTTTAAATAAACTTTTCCTTATTGACTATTAGTAGCTAGTGTCTTGAACTTGAGCCACAAATACATACTGAATTTGGACCATCCCCCTAGGCAACGCAGGATTAACTACTGGGCTAATAAGGCTATAGCTTTGGGTGTATGTGTGTATAATTTCATATATACATAAAAATGTAAGGCTATAATCATGCACTGCAGTTTAAATGAGTGCTGATACATACTTCTAAAAGGGAGGAGATGCTGTGAGGTCACTTTGGCTTATCTTCCTCACAATGTTTTTTTCTGTCAGCATGTGTAGAAGAAATATTAGATAGGAACTGTCACTGTTGTCTTTTTCTGCATCTACCGAAGACCGTCTTCTTCCAATCAGCCTTTTAAGTTGATATCTTTTCCAGAGTGCATCTGCATTGCAATTCTTTGAAATATGTTTTATCACTTGTTGTTTGCTGCCCTGGGCTCCTTTGGGCAGAAGGTGGGGTGGGTTAAATGCAATAAATACATCCTTAACTTGTGGCAATTTTGAATTCTTTTTAAATCCTGGAAGATTTTATTTCTATGGGCCTTGGATCAAATGGTAAACTTGCTTACGCTAGTGAACACAATTTTTTTCTAATGGCCTGGCAACTTTAAAAGTTGAAGTTGTCAAATGGAAACTATTATCGGTTTATGTTGGTTTTAATTTGTCATAGATTACATCTACAATTATAGTATCTTTGGGTATTCTTTGAGTGTGTTAACTTTTCTCTTGTTAGATGTTTCTATCCATGGAATGACACCTATGAACAATGCCACCAAAGGCTGTAATGAGTCCATGGATGATGTCACTGGGCCTTGCAGTTGTCAGGATTGCTCTATTGTCTGTGGCCCCAAACCACAACCCCCTCCACCTCCTGTACCTTGGCTTTTGCTTGGTTTGGATGCCATGTATGTCATCATGTGGATCTCCTACACAGGATTTTTGCTTGTGTTTTTTGCAGCAGTTTTTGGAGTTTGGTGTTACAGGTAAATAGCTCCCTTTTAAAACAGCATTGAAAATTAAGTGTTGGAGTTGTTCATAAACTGTTAAATAATCCCACTGTTTACTAAAGGGTAGAATCCAGTGGGACTTTAACTTTTTCTTTTATCCTGCAGTCCCCCCCCCCCCGGTTCAATCTGCTGTAGAGAGTGAAGCCATGTTGTGTGACAATGAACAACTTACACATAGACAGCATTTAGAAGATCCCCATACTGCAGTAATGCTTTGTTTTTGCTTAGTATGCAGTTAACTGAACAGCCACTAGCATTCTCTGTGCTTTAACGAACTATCTAGGACAAGTATAGCATACCTGTATATTTATACATTTTACACTTACACTGAGTACAGTGGTACCCCGCAAGACGAACGCCTCGCGAGACGAAAAACTCGCAAAACGAAAGGTTTTTTCGTTTTCGAGTTGCCTCGCAAGACGAATTTCCCTATGGGCTTGCTTCGCAAAACGAAGCTTGCCCCGGGGACAGCGGGTCTTCTCTTTTGAAGCAAGGGGCGGCGGGGAGAAGCGATCTTCTCCCTGCAGCCCCAGGTCCGGGGACAGCAGGAAGCGCTTCCCGCTGCCCCCGGACCTCTTTTGAAGCAAGGGGCTGCGGGGAGATCGCTTCTCCCCACCTGCCCCCACCGCCCGGCTTCGGAACGCTGCTCCGAAGCGGGGCGGGGGGGAGGGAACACCTGCCCCAGCCGCCCCGCTTCGGAACGCTGCTCCGAAGCGGGGCGGGGGGGAGGGAACACCTGCCCCAGCCGCCCCGCTTCGGAACGCTGCTCCGAAGCGGGGCGGGGGGCGGGAACACCTTCTGAAGGCGGGCGGGGGGCGAAAGTCTTTGTCCCCCCCTGCCTGCCTTCCCAGGGGCTTTTAAATCGCCCCGGACAGCGGAGAAGTCCTCCGCTGTCCCGGGGCGATTTTAAAATGCCGCCCGCCAGCATTTTAAGATCGCCCGGACAGCGGAGAAGTCCTCCGCTGTCCCGGGGTTTTTTAAAATTCTGGGGGTGGGAAGAAAAGCCCTTGTCCCCCCCCCCCCAGCCTTCAGAAGAGGTCCGAAGGTCTGAAGGTCTGAAGGCGGTTTCCCTAGGAACGCATTAATTGATTTTCAATGCATTCCTATGGGAAACCATGCATCGCAAGACGAAAAACTCGCAAGACGAAGAGACTTGCGGAACGAATTAATTTCGTCTTGCGAGGCACCACTGTACTGTATATATTGTCAGACTTGGTGGCATAGCAAGGTGAGGAGAGTGCTTGTAATATGTCAGACTTAGCTGGCTTACCTTGAGATTTCTTTTGCACCTGGTGTTGACTTAAAATAAATCCTGGGTGCTGCTCAGTGTGGCTGCTGCACTGTGTATCTTCAGCTGCATCGTTTTTATCTCTGAAACTACAGAGGCAGCAGAAAATCTGTCAGAGTAAACAACTGCCCTATGAGCTGTTCATAGTCATGGGATTCACCCTCCCTGATTGCTGAGTTTTAAAGAGACAGGGAAGGGGGAAATCAAAAAACCCCACAATGTATTTAACTCTCAAATTAATTTTTGTTTGTTTACAAATGGTCTCATAGAACCCTTGTCTGTGCCTGACAATTGCACCATTGTAGCTTGGTACAATGAAACTGTTTGTATGAAATTGTACCACACGGAAGCCTCTGGCCAATCTAGTCTGTGCAAACTCTGATTCAGTAGTTCAGTTTTGCTGAGAAAGAGGAAGTGTTTTTGAGAATTTAAATGAGGTCACTAGGAACCTATAATACATTAGCTAGTGAGGGAGATAACTGCTTAAAATGTGTTGAAACCAAACATTGTGCTCTAAAACAAAGTGATTGTGATTGTAGTGCTTCCCAACTAGAAGGTAGTAAAAAAAGCTTGGTGCGCTTATTTTACAAGACGCTTATCAAGGAGAATAACAGGAAGATGTAGCACAATAGAAGGCGATAATAATTATGTTGTTAGAAGGGATGATTAATATCAGCATGCGTAATGATGATGATTCTGTGACCTAGTTTGCATGTCATCTTAAGGCATAGTTTAAAATAAACTATGTGTATCTGAAGAAGTGTGCGTGCACACGAAAGCTCATACCAAGAACTAACTTAGTTGGTCTTTAAGGTGCTACTGGAAGGATTTTTTTTATTTTGACTATGGCAGACCAACATGGCTACCTATCTGCATATGGTTTAAAGTGAACATGCACTTAGCTCTTTCCTTCAGTGCATCAGTGACAACAAAGAAACCAGAGACTGACTTTTTCCATTATGTGCGAAGCAATGTCTTATAGCTTATTTCCCATCAAACTATGGTAATAAGCCAAAGCTTGTTCATATGTAATGTTTCTTGCTTGGCGCACTGAAGAGGGGAGCAGGGGAGTAGCAAAGTACACTGTCCATTCACATTGAACCATTGCTTCAATTAAACCATGGTTTAATGTGACATATGAAAATGGCCAAATGTAGTAAGTGCTTCAGGTTCATAAAATGTATATGTCTTAGTGCCTGTACTCTGTTGATGGCTTTGTAAACTTGTATTTTACACAGACCTGAAGAGCTTAGGAGATATGTGTAAGACGGTTAAAGCGAAACCTTGGTTTTTGAACGTAATCAGTTCCGGAAGACGGTTTGACTTCTGAAATGTTCGAAAACCGAGGCACAAAGGGCGGAGAAAATTGAGAAAAATGCAGTGATACCTCCGCAGAAGCCGTTTGAGTTCCAAGGTGCATTCCAAAATGGAAGCATTTACTTCCAGGTTTTCAGCGTTTGTTCCGAAACGTTCATCAACAGAAACGTTCGAAACCTGAGGTACCACTGTATAGGGCAGAATTAAGTAGTATTCAACAGAATAACTGGTAAAGTTTTCCTGGATTCTAACTTTTTTAGGGAAGAGATAGTGGGGGTTGTTATGTGATTGAGTAGCAAGATAAATAGCAGGTTGGGGAGAAGGCTAGACTGAATATCTCTTCCTGACGCACATGCTAGTGGTGTTAAGAGCATTCAAGTGATCCTCACCTGCAGCCACAAGTGATACATTCAGGTAAGATTTTATTCAACACAATTAAATAATATGCCTTTTCCTGACTTTACTACTTTGGGTAAGGATCACTTGAATACTCTCAAGAACCCTAGCATTTGTGTCAGGGAGAAATGTATAGTCTCGCTTTCTCCCAATATGCTATTTTATTTTAATGTCAATAGGCTCATTGCATGAGGTGTCTGATAAATAAATATTTATTGAAGGAGATTTTACCACTCCAGACAGCAGTATTAAAATGTTGAACCTACAACACTTTCCCTTGAAAGGTACAGTCCAGGAAAAGCTTTGCCAGTAGATTCTGATGAATCATGTAGGTCACCTGTTTACTAGAACATTTACTACTACATGATGATTTTGAGGTTTCCGAATAAATATTCCCTAACTTGAAGCAAAGAGACTGCTGTAACTCTGCAATGATCCAGTGAGAGAGAGAATGGCACTACGTTGAAGAAGAGCAATTAATGTAAAATATGGCAATGCAGTTACCTGCCACAGAAATGGCTAGTGATTGATGCTGGATTTTCCCCAGGCACTATTCAAATACTTTAGCCACCACAGAGTAGCTCAGCACAAGTACTTGTAATTAATGTAATGAAGACCTAGCTTCCAAAAATTCTCTAATAACAGGAATAAAAATTCTATAATAACAGTTTCTGTATTTTCTTTGCAAACTGTAACCTAGAGTGTCTTGAATCACATTATTAAATAAAATAGAACTGAGAATCCTATCCTGAGTGCTCTTGTTCATGTTCATCTCTTTTACAGGAAGAGACACTTTGTTTCTGAATATACACCTATTGACAGCAACATTGCCTATTCTGTTAACTTACGCCAGAATACTGGTAAGTTCTAGAAAGTAATGATAGAGCGTTTGTGTGTGTTCCTCTTTAAGAACGTTGGTTATAATATATTAAATTACATGCTGGGTTTGTTGTAAAACAATATGTCCTGAATTTTTTCCTTGCACGCCATTTCTCTCTCTCTCTCTCTCTCTCTCTCGCTCGCTTTCAGTAATAAAAAAGGAACTTAATAATATGAATTATTAGTTTTTAAAATAAATATCCTAGACTACACACAACTCTTCTTCACGGTACTCCCACACACATTATGCTGGTGTACTTCCTGATTTCTGCATTCAGTGGCTGAATTATGCCCTATTTTATATGGAGTCAGGCTTAATAATGTCATAGTCCTCTTTTTCATTCTCTACAATTTTGTTCCTGTTCCTAAATTAAACAGAAAAACCTGGAAGCCCTAATTAATAGTAATTGTTAGTTAGGTATATGGGTCGTGTTGGAGATGGATATCTTATTTACTGTGTATGTGCTCTTGTTCTTGCAGGAGAAGCTACCTGGTGTGAAAGGCTGGGTGAAAGATTTGAGAACGTGTTAAGAGTCACATTCACATCATGGGGGGCTTTCTGTGTTCGAAACCCAAGACCTGTTGTGCTCTTCTCCCTGGCTTTTATTGCCATGTGCTCCTCAGGCCTGATGTTTGTCAAAGTAACAACAAATCCTATAGACCTCTGGTCATCCCCAAACAGTGAAGCTCGCAAAGAGAAGGAGTATTTTGATACTCACTTTGGACCTTTCTTCCGTACTGAGCAACTTATTATCCAAGCCCCAAACGCCAAGCCAGAAATCTATTCTCCATATCCATCAGGAGCAGATATTCCTTTCGGGCCTCCACTAACTAAAGATATCTTGCATCAGGTAATACAGACGGCAGCTCTTTGCATGCTCAGTGGATGCAAGGGTGCAAGTTAGAAAACTGAAATACAAAGGGGTTTGGGGGGGGCGATGCCTTTGATTGGCAGTTACCAATAATTTCAGGGAAGCCTCTGTTCAGATACTTAAGCCCTGTGTAAGCCCTTGAAACCTCTACCATTTCAGGGATAGGTGCCTGCCAGCATAGTACAATCAGAATTGTGTGCCATTCAAGAATTGAATCTGGTCCTGCTACTTGTAGTTATGGCTTAGCGGTTCCAGGTAGCTGTGTCCAACTTGACTATGACTGCACTAAAAAACCTTGAGGCGCACATAATGACACTGGTTCAGATGTAACCATGGTTTAGCACTCCAAATGAATTAAGTCTCCCACCAGACTCACATGCTCCTAACTCCTTTTCCGATGATGCCTCAATAAGGGGATTGGAAGTCTCCATATCTGCTTTCGATTAACTACAATTTATCATGTCATCTGAACCCTCAACTATGGTTAGTTGAATCAAGCTAGCTTCATAAATTCTGGTTTTGAAGTTGGCTTGTTTCTCAGCTAATCATAGTTACTCTTAACTTCAGTTTGTCAATTTTTGGATGACGCTGCATGTAGTGGTTAATCTGAAATAGAAAGAAAAGCTTTCAGATTCTAACTTTCAGCCTTTGCCCAGGGGGAGAGGTGGGAGTTTACAAGCCCAAGGCTCACTGCAGCTTGTTCTTGTAATACAAACTGTGGTTTAGAGCAAGCACCCCCAACCTATTAGGCCTAGGGGGACATTTGAAAATCTAAATTGCAGAAGGTGTACCACAAAGCACCCATCTCACACAGGAACTGTCAATGCTTAGTACTGCTCCCCCACAAGCAAAACTTTTACACCACCCAAAAACAACACAAAAAGACAATTCCCCCCAAACTGGGAACCACCCAAGAAAAACAACCAAAATAAGCCCCCAAAACCACAGTTTTTTTAAAAAAATAGGAGTGGTAGAGAGCCTATCTTAGTGGGTGTCTGAGGGTGCTGTGCTTGGGAACTCCAGGCTTGAGTTATGTCTGAACTGGCATATTGTAGAATTAACAGTTGCTGTATGTTAATGTATAATAGAGATTTTTGTATTTATATCCTACCCTTCCACTGTAAATCATTGCTCTGGGTAGCTTACAGCATAAATGCATAATAAAATAAAATAAAACCATACATTCTAAGCAGTACTATGAAACCTGTTTTTTGTCATCTAATCTCCTTTAGACTGTACAGTTTGAGCCACAGTTGGCTGGCTTTATCCACCATATCTTAAAGGCATGGACATAAGAAAAGTTCTGTTCTGCTGCTATGACACTTAAGTTCTTCCTTTCTCATCCTTTCAGGTGCTAGACTTGCAGAATGCTATTGAAAACATAACTGCTTCTTATAAAAATGACACTGTAATGCTGAATGACATCTGCCTGGCTCCTCTTGCTCCCTCCAACAACAACTGTACTATTTTAAGTGTACTCAATTATTTCCAGAACAGTCATTCTGTCCTAGATCACAGTATTGGTGATGAATTTTTTGTCTACGCTGACTACCACTCTCACCTCTTGTACTGTGTCCGGTAAGCACAGTGATATTTCACATATATATTTGTAGCTTGTCAAAATTGCTTTTGAATATCTGTTTGACAGACTGACTTTCGTTTCCTTCTTTGGTCTACATGCTTCTTGGATAGTTTGCTTGATACAGGGATTGTAGAATATATTTAAGTAAAACTAAAAAGGAGCTGTTGACTTGGTTTGGAGAAAGCATCATTCATACACCATGCTTTGTGTCCAGGATCAGGGTACCAAGCCCCACCACTGCATTGGAGCCTAGAAATAATTCCTTGCAAACTGAGGAACTCTGGATTAATATAAGCCAGTGCCTGGGGTAGAGATTGAGCTTCTCCCTAGTTTCTATTCCTGGTTTCATAAAATTTGCTTTATGAAGGCTTGAACAATTGGCTGAATTGAGCTGATCTTTGTACTTGTAAAGTTCTCACACCTTATTGCTATACTTACATGATTGGAAATAGGATTACTTACTTTGTTGGAAATTACTTCAGAGTAAGTAAGTAAGTAAGTAAGTAAGTAAGTGTGGTGCTGTGGTCTAAACCACAGAGCCTAGGGCTTGCCGATCAGAAGGTCGGCGATTCAAATCCCCGCGATGGGGTGAGCTCCCGTTGCTTGGTCCCAGTTTGAAAGCATGTCAAAGTGCAAGTAGATAAATAGGTACCGCTCGGGCGGGAAGGTAAATGGCGTTTCCGTCTGCTGCTCTCGTTTGCCAGAAGTGGCTTAGTCATGCTGGCCACATGACCCGGAAGCTGTACGCTGGCTCCCTTGGCCACTAAAGCGAGATGAGCGCTGCAACCCCAGAGTCGTCCATGACTAAGACCTAATGGTCCCTTTACCTTTACCTTTAAGTAGAGAATATACATGATTGAGGTGTTAAGGGAGAAAATGAGATGGAGTCAAGGAAACTTGAAGGGCATTCCAAAGTAAATGCCCTTCACTTCAAAATATTATCTACTGCAATATTGTAACAAGCAGTGTTCTACTTGGATAACTGTCAACAACTGTATATGAATTTCACAGGGCTCCAGCCTCTTTGAATGACACAACCTTGCTTCACGATCCGTGTTTGGGAACATTTGGTGGCCCTGTGTTTCCTTGGTTGGTGATGGGAGGATATGATGGTAGGTGTGAAGGATCAAAACAGGTGTGGAAGCCTTGCTGAAATGAAGGTGTAGCCTCCACATCCATTTGTTGTGATTCTCAGTCTCTTTTCAAGACTGTTAAGGTAATACAGCCAGCTTAGTATCAGCCTATAGCCTACACTTTTATCAGCTATAAAATACACATTGCATCTCAAATTGCTGGCAAAACCTTACCACTGCCATGTGGGAAAATATTCATGGTGAGGAATAGAGTGACTTGCACACAACAAACTATTTTCTTGTTTAGCAGGAATTAGTAAGATAGTGTAGTATTTAGTCTGGATGGAAAACCAATTTTCTGGTGAATACTATTTAATTTCAGTGCACTGGTTGACAGCCATTGTGTGAGCTAGTATTCTTTTACTTTATTCAGCAAGGAAGACTCAAGCATACATACCTAAAAGCAATTGTAACACTTTCCATGGGTTGGGGAGGAGAGATGATGGACAATGGTGTGTGAGGACAATGGTGTGTGGAGCGGGGGAAGGACTAGTAGTTGGGCCCCCTAAGCCTGGTGGAAAGTTTCATTGAGATCAGTTGCATTTACGTCTGTGTAAATTGGCTTAGGTTAGCACTCATGACACTATTTCTGCTAGTAAATAAAATGGGTCTTACTTAGTGAAGTAGCATGAAGTGAATATGGAAGACGCTTTATAATAGGAGTAGACAACATGTTGCTTGCCATATGTTGTTGGTCTCTAGTTCCCATCATTCCTTGGTCATGCTGGCTATAATCTTCTATAATCCTTAAAATAGTTCCTTATGTATTTTATCTTTTTTTTAATGCCTAGGTGAAAATTACAATAATGCTACAGCCCTTGTGATCACATTTCCTGTCAAGAATTACTACAACGACACAGAAAAGCTAATGAAAGCACAGGCTTGGGAAAAGGAGTAAGTCTTTCTAATTGAGGCTTAACTGAAACATTGCATGTAAAATTCTTATACTGGAGATGAGTCAGTTGCCTGCCCAAAAGAATCTGGCAAGGTCTACTTATCAATTCTTTAAACAAACAACAAGCTATTTGTGTAACTCAGAAATGAACATGTTATAGACGAACTGCTAGTGTTTTGTTTGACATAACTTTTAGTTAGTGTAACCTTGGAACTGCACAAACAGTTTCCCTATGCAAGCATAAGATGCTGAAGACTGCGTCAGAAGTTTGTTCATATCCTTCTTTTCATGATACAGATCCTTCCAGGGTGGCTTATAAGTAACATTAAACTACGTCTTAAACCCACAGTAATTTAAAAAGTCAAGGGTGTCCCCATAGAACACCCTTTGGAGGCGGTGATAGAACATCCAGCTGAAGCAGGCTGTGAGGCAGCCTTTACTTTTGTCCTTCACATTTCACACTTTCTTAAAAGTATGAATTGAGCCCAAGGATAACCTGGGACATCTGGGAAGCATGTAGTCATCAAGATAAAGTAGAATGTTGGGTCTAGCCCAAAAGTACAACTAACATTAAAAAAACATTGGAGGCCTATGTGAATAATGTGAGAAATTCTTTCTGACATTCTAAGAATTCATTGATTTGTTGTCTTTCAGGTTCATCTCTTTTGTGAAAAGCTATAACAACTCAAATTTAACAATTTCTTTCTCTGCTGAACGTAGCATTGAAGATGAAATAGACCGGGAAAGCTACGGTGATGTTGGTACTGTTGTAATTAGCTACGCAGTAATGTTTGTGTATATCTCTCTAGCTCTGGGACACATCAAGAGTGCTGCTAGATTCTTGGTATGTATCTTTAATGGTTTAAAAGCAAGTCTACAACAAATAAAAGTGGGCTGAAACATTTATTATATATTTGACTGCTATTATGCTCATCTGTGTGTGTTTTTACTTTTATAAGGGGAATTCCATTAGCTTCAAACCATGGTTTTTTAAAAATGCTTTGTCGTGTAATATGGTATATGAAAAATTTAACAGAAATAGGCTGCTCAGTGCAACTGTTTTGTGTTGACTGAGTTCGTTGCAGGTTCCTTCTCTTTTTCAAAGTACCAAAAGGAAATATTTTATTCAACCTCAGAATCATTCTCTCACTAATCCAGCAAAGGACATTTCTTTATACAGTATATCACTTACTGGATTAGGTGCTGTGGGTGTACACTGAAGTTTTAATGATATTTTGATGCTAGTTTTCAGCACTGGGTGATTTCTAATAGGATACACATTCCTATTCTGGCTCTTTTTATGCAAGACTAGACCTAGATTTTGATGTGATGTAGTTTTGTTAAGCTACAATTGTACTTGAAGAACATTTATAATGGGTACCAATCAGGTATCTTAAATATAATTGTTGTGATTTGTTTCTTCTTTTGCTAGGTGGATTCAAAAATTTCCTTGGGCGTTGCAGGCATTCTGATTGTACTGAGTTCAGTTGCATGTTCTCTGGGCATCTTCAGCTATTTTGGAGTTCCCTTAACATTGATTGTTATTGAAGTCATTCCATTTTTAGTGTTGGCAGTTGGAGTGGACAACATTTTCATTATTGTCCAGACATTTCAGGTATTTTTGTGATTCCTCGCCACCCTAGTGTGTAATGAATAAGCTGCTAATATAAGTTGAATATGAATATACGAGTGGGATCAGTGGCCCATTTAGGCCAGTAGTGTACCTCTAAATTGTGATCAGATAGGACGCTACTTTAAACTGAATGAGACCATTGGTCTCCTTAGCTCAGTTTTGTGCATACTGACTGCCACTAGCTCTCCAGGTGTACAAACATAAGTCTTTCTTAGTCCTACTTGGAAATACCAGGAATCTAGCATGGGATCATCCCATCCAGAGAATGTGGTCTGCCACTGAGCCATGGCCTCTTGATGCAAGATCTCATTTGGTTCTGTTGTATTAAATGTGGTGTTGCTTTTTGAAATCCTGTTCAAGCGATTTTGTGAGATGTTGAGTATTAATGAGTTCAACAACAAAAAATGAAAGTGCTCCCATATTAGAATTATGTTTACTGGGAATCTTACATGAAAAAGTAAAAAGACTTGGCATATAATATGCTAGAGAACAAGTGTCCTTACTCGGAAATTGGTTGGGAATAAACAAAAATACTTGGAGCACTTTCATTAGGTGCTGGAGAACATACAGCTGTTTGAGGATATCTACCTTCTATTATGATTTTGCAAATAAACCCTTGTGTTACTATCCCACACAATATATATATAGCACCCTGACACAACCCACTCTCCTTTAATTTCCCTGCCAGCTTGCTTAACGTCATGGTTATCCAGATGGGTGGCTCTTTACAAGTGTGTCCTAGCATCTTTGTACTAAACTGCTGTTATATCTCATGCATTTACACAAATATGTAGTGCTGCTGCAATTGGAACACTGTGTACAGATTTAATACCCTAGATCTAGAAAAGGGCAACCCAAATGATCAAAGTGTTGGAGTGTCTTCCATTCAAAGAGAGGCTGAAATCTGTTTAGTTTAGAGTGGAAGATGACTCTGGAAGGGAATGTGACAGACTATAAAATCATACACATGCAAATAAGTTTTTCTTTCTCTTACATAAAGCTGTAACTTGTGATATATTCTAGATAGGCAATAGAAAGCACTGTATCACATAATTTATTTAACTTGTGGAATTCACTATCACAGCATATAACTGCTGCTGGTGTGGCTAGCTTTTAAAAATGGGATTAGACAAATTTATGGAGGATAACCATATTGATGCTTACATGGCAACTTGGTGTTAAGGGATAGTTTGACACTGAATACTACTTGCTAGGGAGCAACAGCAAGAGAAGGCATCGCCTTCTTATCCTGCTTGTGGATTTTTGGGAGGGAAATGGTAGGCCACATGCAGGATAATGGACTAGGAGGATCTTTTGGTCTGATCCAAAATAAGCTCATGTTTTATTCATATTCATGTCTGAAATTCATAGAGCAGTAGAGTTTTTCTTCCAGGTGGGGCATGAACTGTCAAACCTCTGTAGGATGGGTATTTGTGTGGAGAGTGGGTAGTGTTGGGTGTTGGTCCTCTTTTCTTTCCCGCCCTTTGCAGGCTTTTTCTGTAATGGGAGGGGAAATTATCCAGGCATGCCCTTGGAACTCTTTCCCTGTTTTCTGTCTCCATTGTCAAAGCCCTGGTGAAGAACCACCAGCAGCAGTAGACGTTTCCTCTGCTCCTGTGAGGAGGCCTCCATGCTTGGACCTCCCTTTTGGAGATGGATTTCTCTCTCTTTGTGGACAGGGACATTCACACAATCCTTTTAAAAACATGTTTTATTGATTTTTCAGAAAGAGAGAGAATACACCAACAATATCATTCAGTTTATCCCTTACCATCGCTCCTCCAAACCCTAACAGAACTTGAATATACCCCAAAGATTCACACAATCCTATTGCCCCTGTGCTGCCTTCAGAGGGCCAAGTGTAAGAGAGCCTTACACTTGAAATTCTGGTTGTACTATACAAAGAATAAAGAAATAGGTTTTGTTTTCTTCTAGTGGACATGGAACAAAGAAGTGACTAGAAATGGGAAAAGGAGAACCAGAAAATTCATATATGTTCATTTTCTATAGTGACTGTGTGAAATGATCACTGTTCTGGGATAAGAAGAATTGAGTGGGCAAGACTGATGTACATTCTAGGAAACATTAGCTGCTTATTTATATTTCCTTGAATACAAATGTTTGGATCATAGATCCAAGGAGAACTTTCTCTAGATCTGATTTCTAACAAATGAATACTATTTCAGAGAGATGAACGCCTTCAAGGTGAAACTCTAGATAAGCAGATAGGCCGAATTCTTGGAGATGTGGCTCCTAGTATGTTCCTGTCATCATTTTCAGAGACAGTGGCCTTTTTATTGGGTAAGGATTTTTAGTTTGTAATTATTTTTGGTTTCAATATACTATATTTTTCCATGTTTAGGACAATGTTTTTGTATTATAAATATTTTTTTACAATTGTGGGTCATCTTATACACGGATAGTGCACAGGGGGGTGGGCAATTGGTAGCAGCCACGTGCAGGAGATTGGCAGCAGTGATTGTGCGGGTGATTGGCCGTGGCAAGGCCTGCTGGCGATTGGCTGCTGCTGCGGCAGTTGGGCAGGCGATTGGCAGTGGTGTTGAGGTTGGTAAACGATTGTATTCAATCCCCTCCCCCAAAAAGCTCAGCAGCTCTGGGCAATCTCCCCCCATTTCCTTAGTTTGGAGTTTGAAAAAATAGGAGTCATCTTATACATGGGGGCGTGTTATAGATGGAAAAATACGGTATGTTGTACTCTTTTCATCCTCATCACTTGCAGGGTTTAGATAAATGCATACTCTGCTTAATTGGAACATGGATGGTCTATTAAGCCATTATTTCTAATGGCTCTATTCCACGTTGTGCAGTGGAACTTCTGTCACAGAGGTGGGGAGTGCTGGTGGAAATGATCACACACAAGATTTGTATCAGGGATACTGAAAGTTACTGAAAGCAAAAAAAGCAAAACCATTATACAGCTTATCATCCCAATTTTTTGTTTATTTTTTTACATTGTGCTAAATTCTAGCTGGTAATGTTAAATTTGTCTTCTACCCAATGTATTGCTGGCAGCTAGGGAGGAAAAGGGTCATCGTGTAGAACAAAATGATAAAGCAACATTTATTCTGTGGTTGTGTGCGAAATTATGGCATCTACTTAAATTATCTTACATGAGATTGTATTCACCCTTGAAAGCACCTGCTGCTATGCATGCTGCCTGTGGTATTGAGAGATGATCTCCTGTCATCTTTTTGTAGAAGTCTTAATCATGCACTGTTAATTTGACATCCAGGGATTAAAATAAACTTTGCACTTCTTCATATTGAGAGAGACAGTGCAATACTTCTATTTCTGTCTTTCTTTTAGGATCTTTGTCTACTATGCCTGCTGTTCGTACTTTCTCCCTATTTGCTGCAGTGGCCGTATTTATTGACTTTCTCCTTCAAATTACTTGCTTTGTAAGCCTCTTGGGCTTGGATATTAAGCGCCAAGAGGTAAGCCTGCTACAATACATTCAATGTTTGTTTTGAGTAATTTAATTGCTACTTCAGCTTATTTCATTTTGGCATTTTGTTTTTCAGAAAAATCGATACGATATTCTGTGTTGTATCAAAGGTGGTGAAGAGATCAATAGTGTTCAGCACTCTGAAAGTGTGTTGTTTTTATTCTTCAAAAATATATATTCTCCATGTCTTCTTAAGGATTGGATGAGACCAATTGTGGTATGTGGACATTCATGTTTGAGACTGGCTAAAAGTCTTTTTTCATTTTTTGGGGGGTTGTGTACTTTTATGCTAACTTTATCAATCAAAATGCAACAGTTGAGTCTTTTAACTGTTCATCGATATTTTGTGAAGATTCTTCTCCCTACTATCATTGATGTTTTTCAGGATTTCTTAAGTTATTTGGTAGCCTGAATGAAGTAGTGGTAGTTTGTAAGCTCTAATTGTTGCTTCCACCACATTGCCAATGCAGTATGGTATACTTTTTATTCTGGAGTTCTTGTGATCAATATATTAGAAGATATTAGCTACCGTATTTTTCCATGTATAAGACTAGGTTTTCCCCCTAAAAAATAATGTCAAAAATTAGGGGCGGGCTACATCTACAGATACATCTCCCCCCATTTTATTAAATCTGAGTCCCCCAAAATAGGGGGCATCTTATACATGGGGTGTCTTATAGACAGAAAAATACAGTATATTTTACAGCAATATTAAGTTGACTAGCAGCCTTCTGTCCATCATTGCTCAGGAATTCTAAGAAACCGAAAAGCCACTGCAGTAAAATTGGTGGTTAAAATCAGTTCAGTGTTGAACAGTTCAGTTCACTATCTTGATTCAAAATAGCATCCAATTATATCCAAACATAGATGTGAACCTGAACCTTGATATCAGGAACCAACTTGTTTAACAGATGCATAATTCTTTGAATGTGTAAATAAAAGTTGTTTCTGTGAATTAAATCACTTTTTGAAATATCACCTATTTTTAGATATCCATATTTGTGGGTGTGCTGTCATTCAGCATAGCAGTTGCCAACAAGGTTGAGATTGGCCTGGACCAGAGCCTGTCAATGCCAGATGTAAGTGACTTTTGCATGCTATGCCCCTTTTTTTCTGTGGGAAAAACAACTGCAAACAACATACTACCCTTGTCTTACCATATATAGGGTAGAGAGAAGCATTATAGGTAGCTTCATATTTTTCTCATTCCTTCTCACCTTTTTTGTATAAGGACTCGTACATGTTGGATTACTTCAGCTCTCTCAGCAAATACCTGCATGCAGGTCCTCCAGTATACTTTGTGCTAAAAGAAGGACATGACTATACTACTTTGAATGGGCAAAATATGGTGTGTGGTGGAACAGGATGTGACAACAACTCCCTAGTTCAAGAAATATTTGATGCAGCAGAGATTAACAGTTAGTAAGTGTTCACTTTTTTCTTCATAAAGTCTGTTCAGCAAATAAACTGACCCAGACACTGCAATCATAATCTGAGGCCCTTCTTCATGTGCCTCTTTGGCGAGAGGTCCAGAGAGTGACAACTTGAGAATGACCCTTTTCTGCAGTGGCTCCCTGCTTGCGGAATGCTCTCTCCAAGGAGGCTTGTCTGGCTCCTTCATTACATATCTTTGGACGACAGGCAGAAGCATTCTTCTTCTCCAGACTTTTGGCTAATTTCATAAGGATGAAAGCCACTTTTCTGTTAAACCCTCAAAATGATTTACAATCAAATTAAGTATATTTTATGGTATGGCATTTTGTTGTAAAATACTCATCCAATGGCAGTTTAAGTTACATGAGATGAACTTTGAAATTCTGAACACTTCTACTTGTAGTCTAGGAAAACAATTGCTAATCCTCCAGACAAACTAGACTGTTGTGCATACTTAACATTTAGTAGGAGAAATGTTCTGTTTTGAAAGTTCATTAATAATGTTTGGGTAAAGGTGGCTTGTTTTTCATATTTTAGCACAAAAATTGGCTATGCTCCTTCTTCGTGGATTGATGACTACTTTGATTGGGTCAAACCACAGTCAACTTGTTGCAGAATCTACAACACCACTGGGCAGTTCTGCAATGCTTCAGGTACCATTTGTTGCCTTTGTACACTCCCTTAAACACGTCTTGCTCAGAATTCTCCTGTTGGGATGTGTGGAATTCTTAGCATGCTTTGATGCCAGCCATGCCTACCTACTTCAGCTTGCATATTTTACATGGGGGCAGGATGTGGAGTATGCTTTTAAATTCCTATATTTTGACAAATACAGCTAATAGTTTAGTGTTGATAACACATATTGTAGATTAAGAACTGGCCTGATTCATATCAGCATCATGGAGGCAAGTCCCCTTTCTTGCTTCCAGCACTTTTCACAATGTTTACACACAGCTGAGTAATGTGTTGTGTGGTGTAGCAGCAACTGCTACTGCTATATAGGGAACTGCTTCCTGTAGAGCTTGCTATGTGAAGCACTTCTGTTTTAAATTTAGGAAAGTAGACTTCTTAGCTTTGTGCCATCTTCATTTGGGTTGGATTATAGACATAGCAACATTTGAATAGACTCCAATGGCAGTTGCTGCTAAGAAAATGCTTACATATGAAGATCCTGCTGGATCAGGCCAGTTGCCCATCTAGTTCAACATCCTGTTCTCATAGTAGCCAACTAGTTGCTCATGGGAAGCCTGCAAGCAGCATGCCTGAGCGCAAAAGTGCTCTTCCCTCCCGTTGTTTCCAGCCACTGGTATCCAAAATCATACTCCCTTCAACTATAGAGGCAGAACCTAGCCATCCTAGCTAGCAGCTACTGGTTGCCTTATCATCGCATGAATTTGTCTAATCTTTTATAGTTGTCCAAGTTGATGGCCACCACTGCTTGCCATGGGAGCAAATTCCATAGTTGAACTATGCACTGTGTGAAGAAGTACTTTCTTTAGTCTGTCCCGAATCTTCCAACATTTCATACATAGTTCAGCTGGGGTGTTCCTCTAATTGAGTAACTGCTTGGGTGTCTTTTGCACAAAAATATGGGGCTCTTCAGCTAAGATCTTGGTTCTTTGATGAAACTGCTTTATTGTGAAGCAGGGTTTTTTTGTGTGTAGCCAATTAACATACATTTCCCAACAATGTTTATGCAGTTGTGGATCCATCCTGTGTGCGTTGCCGGCCACTGACTACAGAAGGGAAGAAGAGACCTCAGGGTGAAGACTTCATGAAATTCCTGCCCATGTTCCTCTCTGATAACCCTAATCCAAAATGTGGCAAAGGGTATGTGTCAACAGGGGAGCATTTAGAGGGGGCACATTTTCCTTCAAAGTAAAACTTATTCTGACAAACACTGTAGTCATAAAGCATAAGAGGCGCAGACCACCAGTGGTAAATGAGGCATTTGTGTGTGGAGTGGCAGCAGTGCCGCATCTGATGGGATCAGGGAGTGTGAGGTGATGAAATCAGGGCAGCTCTGGGCTGGCGACAGTTTTGTCCCACAGATGTGTGCACACCTTTGCAAAGTCTGTCTTAACTTGGAGCTTCCCTGTCCTCCCTGCCACATCCCAGAAAATGTTGTGCTGCCGCTTTCCATACGTACCCCTGCTGTTGCTGTGCAGTACCAATCTAAGTGTCAGGCCTTCATTCTGACAGCCCAGAACATTGCCTTCTATTGTTTCACATATCTATCATTGCGGTCCTTGAATAAAGCATCACAAAGCTGGCTCCTGCATTCATTTTGCAGAATTGCATATTTGGGCACAATTGCGCTGGGTGTTCAGTTGGATCCATAGGTTCTCTCCTTTCACACATCCTTCCATCAGAGAGGTGCTTTTTTGTGTGTGGATCCAACTCATAGGGTGCTGGTTTCTTTGCCTAGAAGTCAGACAGTGGTAGTCCAGGGCCTACTGAGGAAGATGACAACACAGTATCTGGGGTGAAGCGAATGACTGTCTTCCACCATTTTACATTTGCTCTGTGCCTGTTCTTCCATTTGCCTTCCTTCTTGACAGATGAGAATGATGTCAGTTGAAGGACACTGGCCGCCTGCCTTGGCAAAATACTGTGTTCCCTTATCTCTCTAGATTAGCAAATTGTTACACAATCATAGAGTACTGTGCCCAGGAGTGTCCTAACAGCATTGTAGAAGCTAGTTGTCTCTTGAATGCCTTAGATAATTTTAACCTAATAATCATTCAGTTGATTTGTGTGCTAACTGTACTTTTCTTTACAGAGGACATGCAGCATATAGCTCTGCAGTTAACTTTATAAACAACTCTGAAGTTGGAGCTACCTACTTCATGACTTACCATACAGTGTTGAAAACCTCTGCAGACTTCATTGATGCAATGAAGAAAGCACGTGTGATAGCAGACAACATTACTAAATCCATGAGCACTGAAGAAAAGAACTATCATGTATTCCCCTACAGGTACGTGGCTCTTTCTCCACCTCTGTTCCCCCCTCCCCCTGCCAAATACTTAAGTGTTACAGGGTGTTTTTTTCTTTGACTTACCTATATATACCAGCTTTTAACAGCAAGAAGTTCTCATGGCAGCTCATGGATATTAAAACAGGAAAACAAATGGAACTGTTATACACTATTAATTTCTGAAGACCTGGTGCAATGAAGTTCCATCATGTCTCCAAAAAGAGACCAAAGAGGAACATAACAAACCTGTCAAGGGCCTGCACACCAGAAATCTAGACCCACAGCTGTGTTTCTATTAGAAACTAATTTGGGCAGCATTTGGATAGTGCCTAATCAGCTAATTTTAAAACCTTGGGGGATTTGTATGGGAAAGCGCGTCCATGTTTAGGCTATACGGGGGACGGAGACGGGGGGGACAGCACTTTTAACAGAATGTGGAAGCAAACCCAGTGGTAATATGTTTTTGCCAACCTACACAGATGGGGCATTTTGTACTAGTTGAGGCTTCCAGACAATGTGTGTAAAATCAGTACAATGTAGCGTGTGTTAAATAAGCCCAATCTTGGGTGAAAAATATACATTCTGGTGGGTTGAATGTTGGTTGTTACTGAACCATGGGGTGATGATGTTGACCTAGTGTGCAGTAGCTGTAAAAAAAAGTGAATTCCATGTTGGGAGGTCATTATGAAAGGGATTGGACATAAAACTGAATATCAAAATGGCGTTGCACAAATTTCAGAGCCGTAGTTTTTAAGAACAAGAGTTTACACCCTGTAATATACCGGTAACAAGGGTTACTGAATTGTCCTGAAACTTTCCTTTCCTTTGATGGAATGCTGACGGCCAGGTGGGTTTAGCTCTCCCTAGTGTTCAAAGGCAAGAACGCACGTGCCTCTCAGGAACTTTTACCCAGCCCTTTCAAGGACACAACCTAGGTTACGTTCCTCCCAAGTTGCTTGCAGCAGTAGCTTAGCAATTCTTTCAGTATTCCTGCTTTTTCAAGCCTTCATATTTTTCCTTGATCTTTAGTTTGATTTTTGGGAAATTACTTTGCATAATTTCCTTTAATGGCGAAAACACTATAAATAATTGGTTACTCTCTGAATGAATGATTTATTACAGTCACAGACCAGAAATATAGACATATAGTGATAGAGAACATATACATAGGTTAAAATTATAAGCGAGAGCATGACTACTCTCTCAATCCTGGTTTTTTAAAATGTCTAGATTAATCCTATTCCCTCTGCCAAACTTTTTGAAAAATCTGAAAGTGGCATTCTCTTTTGAGAACTAGACGAAATTAGTAATTTAGAATTAAGGCATCAAAGTAGCCAAGCATTCAAAAGACTTATTCTGTTAATCTGTTACCAATGTGAACATTTTCTATTCTCTTTATATAGTGTGTTCTATGTTTTCTACGAACAATATCTCACTATTGTGAAAGACACCGTCTTTAACCTCAGTATTTCCCTTGGATCAATATTCTTAGTAACAATGGTGCTGCTTGGTTTTGAAGTGTGGGCTGCCATTGTTGTTACCCTTACCATTGCTATGATCCTGGTCAACATGTTTGGAGTCATGTGGCTCTGGGGCATCAGCCTGAATGCAGTTTCATTGGTTAATCTTGTCATGGTAAGTTCACCCTCATCTTTTTTTTATCTGCTCTCTCAACTTTTGGCGTCAACAGCAAATGCTATGTGCCGTTAGCCAATGTGGTGCCCTTCAGATGTTGCTGAAATAGTACCTCCCTGACAATTGGCCAGGCTAGCTGGAGCTGATGGGAGTTGGGAGTCCAGCAACATTTGGATGGGGAAGCATGTTGGCCATCTCTGCGCTTAAATTTCAGTGTGGGTACTTCATACTATGTGACTATGATCTTAAAGGGCTCTTAGACACTATCAAAACGTGTTTCCAAAAATATCTGCCAAAATCTGGTTCAGAATACTGTAAATCCACTGTTCCACTGTAATATGTTATGTAGGCAAATTTAAAATCATAGAACAGGAGAGTTGGAAGGGACACCAAGGGTCATCTAGTCCAGCCTCCTGCAATACAGGAATAACAGCCTGGATACCAAATTGTAAAACAAGGGCTCTTGGTCCACCCCACCCCACTGGAAAATGTTGCAGTGTACCCTTTAGTGTATGTTATCAGATCCTTTGGCCAAGGGGTCTAGAAAACAGAAGTTGGCATCAAATCCAAGGGTCCCTGTTCTTACTTTGTTCTCCCCTCCTCCCAAAAACTTTCTTGCAAAATAACATGAACTTTCCTCTTTTCAACTTTGGAAGGGCTGAATGACACTGAAGCCTAATCCCAGCTGCATTTTTTCCTCTGCTATGTCTTCCTCAGTCCTCTTTTGTTTTCAGAGTAGAAAGAACATGAGGAATATAAGGTGCTCCCATTCCACTCTCTCCTCTTTGCCTTCTCTCCGCTAGCCTCACCTGCCAGCTGATTAAAGCATCCTGGGGCTGTTGAGGCCCTGCACTCATCAGTAGGCCAGAGAGTAAGAAATGCTTTAGCACAGACATAGCTCTCTAGCCTAAATGCATAAGTCATTTTCTATGTCAAGAGAACTACTTCTAGGTGAGGAGGCTTTTTTACTCAAGGGCTGAATGTTCTCTTATGAGAAAACTTCCATATACTAGTGACAGGCAATTTATTTCAGACATTTATATACCACTTAATATTCAGAACTTCTAAGTGGTATACAGAAAAAGTTTTTTTAACCATGCAATGAATAATTTAAAATGAATCATAAGACATTAAAAATGAGTCCAGGAAAGGTACAGAGCTGATATAAAGGGAATGCTAAATGTTGGATAAAGATGCCTGGAGGACCATATCAGGCCTTTGACCCCAAGGTTCCCCATTCCTGCTGGAAGTAAAGATACATAAGTGTAGGAAACGTCCTTAAAAAAAATAATCAAACCCAGAATGTTGAAAATGGAGTATTCTGTGGCAGTAAGCTCCTTAACCCATGCTGTCTTCTTTCCAGAGTTGTGGTATCTCTGTTGAATTCTGTAGCCATGTGACAAGAGCATTCACTGTTAGTACAAAAGCAACCAGAGCAGAGCGCGCTGAAGAAGCATTATCCCACATGGGCAGCTCTGTAAGTATTTTGTTTTGAAAACTATTCTGTTGTGGCACTAGAAACCACTTAAGGGTATGCTCCTATCTCCTATCTCAAAACTCCCATTGTTCTAGGTGCATTTTGTGACAGGAATTTCATTAGCACAAGCGGCTTCTGAGATCTGGCCTAAGGTTTCAAATTAAAACTGCAGTGGAAGGAAAGGACCTTTTTCTGCCTCTCCATTTCCAGCTACTCTCTGAAGATTGGAGAAGAGACTCTCTTAAGGATATTAGGGGAATATCCTTAAGGATTAGTAGTGGGAAAACTAGACCATGTGAATAATGAACATAATATTTTAGCAGCAGTTCATTCATTTTCAGTGTTGTATTCTTATTATTTAAAAAAGCACACCTAGACATTGTTGTTGCACCCATAACCTAAGCTTAAGGTGCCATTTAGCTCCTAGCTTTCATATCTGTTTCTAACACTGCCTATCTCCCTCTCAAGGAGGCCTGAAAGCTGGTACAGAGCATAGCCTGTAGTGACATACTTACTGAGAGTGCAATATAAAGTTAATTAGAATAAAAACAATGCTTTATAAATGACAGTAGCAATTTCCTGTTATGTTTCAATTAATGCATTGCATAAAACTAAACACTGTTTCACCCTTTGTCAGGTTTTCAGTGGCATTACTCTCACAAAATTTGGAGGAATAGTAGTGCTTGCCTTTTCCAAATCCCAGATTTTCCAGATCTTCTACTTCAGGATGTATCTAGCAATGGTACTACTTGGAGCAACCCATGGTCTAATATTTCTTCCCGTCCTACTTAGTTATATAGGTAAGATCTTGCTCAATATGTACAAGTTGACCTGAAATTTTAACTCTCAAGGAAGTGTGCATAGGGGTGCAGCTTGAGCTTCATTCTGTATTAATGTGATGTCTTGAATTGGTTTGTTTATGCTCATAGTGTGTAGGATATGACTCCACAGCATGAAGGCAGGAGTCAAAACTGGTGGGGTAAATGCAGAAGTCTCTGCCTGCAAGGACAGCTCTCATCCCATCTGAGAACACCTTCACTCAAAGGAAAATAATTATTTCAAGCAAACTGATTTTGGGATACTACTTCTGTCTCTGCAGAACCAACCACTATCAAACTGGTAACTTTTCCCTTTTCCTTCACAGGACCCTCAGTAAATAAAGCTAAAGCACGTGCAGCACAAGAGAGAAACAAAGGTACAGAGAGAGAGAGACTCTTATTCTTCTAGCCATTTTAAACAAAGTGGTCAGTGGACTCGTTGAATTCTACCTGAAGCCCTTTTCACCATAAGTTTCAGCAAGTTTCTATGACTACTGTCGCACAACTACAAACCACTATTACTGGACAGATTAGAGATCTACCCAAGTAGATGACCAGTAGTTCTGAACAACTTGGACCCAGGAAGTACTGCATATTTCAGTTACAGTGTTACTAAAATTGGAAGGATCATAAATTATTATTATTTAATACATTCTAGTTTTTATTCTTGTGAAAGTGTTTCACACAATGAATTTGCTTTCCTGATGAAATATAAAGTGACATGTATGAGAATAGATTGCTGACCCACTGACACTACTTTTTAAATGCAAGTCAATGCAATTTGTGGCTCTATTTTTAGGAGAGACAAATGAGCCATTAGTGGAAAAATAAGATTTTAATAATTTGCCAAAGGGTCTGTGTGTATATATACTTTATTATAAAATAGGAATTTTTGTAGGTCAAAAGTATCAGTACATAAAATGCAATAAATTAAGTTTATACATTTCGTATAGCTTTTCTACTTCAGAAAGCAGTAGGCTTCATTAGTGCTTGGTCTCCAAATACCTGTTTAAAAAACACAACATGCTCTTCACAGTGCTCTCCTGTAAAACAAACAAAAAAGACTGTGTGGAATTAAATCTGAAATACCTTCCCACTACTTTATTTAATTTGAATGCAGTTCCTGAGGATTTCTAGACTGGTCACACCTGTTAGACAGGACCACTGGTCCAGCTCAATAACATAGTACATCAAAAAAATTGCACTGAAACTTTGTACCAAGAGTTGATGAACTGGAAGTAGTTTAATATGTACTACTGTTGTATGCTAAGTTACTACTATGACAAAACTGGATTCTCAGCACAATCAAAATAACATGCCACTTCAGCCAGCACTAGAATAGTTTCTCTACCCTCCTCTTGTCCAAACTTCAGCACAATTGTCCATGACACTATCTTGGCAATATCTGTCACAGTATGAAATTACATTCAGACTAGCCGATTCCCATAAGCCTTGTATTGCCGCAAACACTGGGACATACCTAATCAAACTGAGGGGAAGGAGGCCTTTCTGTGTTCTTTATCACTGTTATGCTTAAACCCTGCTACTAAGAAATCCACACCATGGTATACCTGAAAGAAGGCCTTTCATGATTTGAGTGTGGAGGACTTTCAAGGTAAAAATGCATGCATCTAGGCACCTATACTCTTCCCTGGCCAAGGGAAGTATTCAATTAAGTCATATTCAGAGTACCTCCATTAAAATAAAGAAACAAGTTAGCCACAGTTAAGTTAAATGTGGTTGATGTTGAGTATAATGTATCTAAACAGCTACAGCGAAATAAGTCCTCCTTCTACTTGCACTCTGACTAAAAGTGAATTCCTAAAACCCAAAACATATAGCAGCAGACTCCCCACAACCACTACCCATCTATTAAATGGTCTTTACTACAGTTGTCATTGTCTATGAGAATCTGTCAAATCAGTATTCAAAATGTAGACACAGTGCCTTTAATTGCAGAAATGATATTTTAAGAGCAAAACAGTACAGTTTGTGGTGGGTTATCTTTATTTGAACTCTGTAAATCAGTGCTTTAAACTTCTTTAAAAGGTAGTGTGTTCTAAAAATGTATGGTCTAGACAGCTTACGGAGGGCAGGGGCAATTTACCACAGGTTGTGTATTAATACCTCAACTGTTCAGTTATCTTAATAAACTTGTACGAATATTCACTAAAATGTGGCCAAGCTCCATTTAAATGGCTTAGCCAAGTCCCTAAATTCACTCTATAAACCACAGCAGTTTTTCCAATTTTCTCTTAAGCAGGCTCACTGAAAATATTTACCAGTAAAGCAGATTTGGAACCAACGTTGGTTGTAAGTGGCCAAAAGTACAAGAACAGATTGCTGAACCTTGAGTCTATCCCAGCTTACTAAGATTTACAAGACACAATCTTGTTTAATAAACTTTTCTATAAAAAGATAAAGGCTGGCTGGGATTATCTTGACACACTTCCCTCCCCGCTTTGCAAATGGACACTTTACCTGGAGTGAAGCTAGGGTTTCCACGCAATCGCTGATTTCTCTGCTCAAAGAACCTGAATATGGTATAGAATAGCATCTCATCTTCCGTCTGCTTTGCTGCATCAAGAAACTTTCGAGCAGAAATACTATCATGGCCTCCAATACCTCTGATGAATCTCAAGGCAGCCAGTACCTGATGTTTAGACAACAAAACTTCCACTATTTCATCATTTGCAGTAGAAAGTCTCTGAAAGCAAAGTGACTACAATTAGTGCCTGCTGAACTAATGAAAGCCCTAAATCCAACACACAAGGGGAATGATCTTGCCATTTATTACGGTGGACGATGAAGTGTTCAGATTGGGCTGTTCCTCTTGCAAGACACTCAGGCAGGAGCAAAGAATTGTGGGAGGTAGACCCATCTCTCCTCAGTTTTTCCCCCTCCTGCCTAGGACTGAGCAGTTTGGCTCTCCCAGCTCTCAATGTTTTGTTGACTGCTAGTCAGCTGAGTCCTCTTTAACTACTTTCTTTGTTATTCTTAGTTACTTAGTAATCTTCCTCTTCCTTAGTTGTTTACTGCAGTGTTTCCCAACCGGTGTTCCGCGGCACACTAGTGTGCCGCGAGACGTTGCCTGGTGTGCCGTGGGAGGGAGGCGGGCGAGTCGGGCGGCGAGAGGCGGGGCGGCGGCGGTGAGGAGAGGAAGTCGGTGAGGAAGTCGCCGCGCTGGAAGGCCAGCAGCGCGCGCGCCTTGGCCAGGCTCTCGCCCGCCTGCGCCTCCAGGCATGGCGCCTCGGTGTCGGGCGGCAGCGAGCCCAGGAAGCGGCCCAGCCGGCCGGGGTCGCCCGCCTGCAGCAGCGCCTCGCACACGCACGAGACCTGCTCCGCCGAGAAGCGCGGCGAGCGCGGAGGATCGGGCGCGGCGGAGGCCAGCCCCACGCTTGGAGAGGACGCAGCAGCCGTCGCCAAACCCGATCCTCCTCCTCCTGCTCCGCCGCCATCCTCTGGCTCTCGACCGGGAGGAGCCTGCGGCGACGGGGCGGGCGCCGAAGTTGGCAGAAGTTGGCACGCCTCCTCGGCAGTGCCTTCGTCCTCCTCCTGCCTCTGCTCTCCTCCGGCGGCGGGGGCGCGCCACCCTCCCCGGCCGGGGGGCTCGGCGGGGCCCGCGGGGAAGGCCATGTTCACGGCGCGTGGGATCGCGGCCCCCCTCGCCCGCCTCCGGCCCGCTCCCCTCCCCCTGCGCGCTGCCCTAGCCGTGCGGGTCTCCTCCCCCTGCGCCGCCGTCCCCTTTCCACATCCTAGGAGCCGCGGTCCGCCTACCGCCCCCGGGCCGCGGCGCGGCTCCCAGCCCGGGCTGGCCTCCGCCTCCTGGGACGCGCGCCCACCTCCGCGGCCCCCCAAACTTCGGAGCAACTCTCCAGACGCTTCTCCCCCGCCTCGGTCTCCCTCCTTTCCACTTCTCTTCCCCCCTTCCTTCCCTCTTTCTTTCTCTTTTTCTCCCACCCGCCTTTCCTTCTATTAACTTTCCTTTCCCCTCCCTTCGTCCTTCCTACTTTTACTCCTGGGCTCCTCCCCCCTTTGCGCAGCCACAAATCAATCTCTCTCTCTTTTTTCCCCTCTCTCTCTTCTTTGCTCAGACGCAAAAAAGCGCCGCTTTTTGGAAATCCGGACTGCTGTCCCCGCTGAAATGATACTTTAAAAAAGGAAGAACCCACTGGCTCTTATTTCTGTTTAAAGCAGTAGATCCCGAACTCTTTTGGCCCACTGCCCCCTTGGTTCCACATCCCCCAGTGCCCCCTATGCTTACTCTATAGAAAGCATTACAGGGGTTAACGCGGCTCGCTAAGGAAGATATTAATAGAATTCTGCATTTGGGGGGAGACCCTAACAGTCATCTACCATTACCTTCTATGCTGTTACTATTTTTTTTTTTTTTTACATAAGTAAAAAGTGACCTTTCCCCATCTGGCATGGTGGTGTGCCTCGAGATTTTTTTCATGAAACAAGTGTGCCTTTGCCCAAAAAAGGTTGGGAAACACTGGTTTACTGGCAACTTTGCCTGTCTTTGTTACTGTTTGGTGTCAGTCCTTTTATGTGTCCTCTGCTGAGGTAAAAAGAAAAAAGCACCATTGTCTCCCTGCTAAACATGTTTCCCTATTCTATGTTCAGTGTTTTACTTCTATTTTTTTATTAATTTCTTAATTTTTATCTTTTTTCCTTGTTGCTGGCTGTTGCCAGCGGTTGAGTTGCCTTTTCCTTCAACTTTTTTGCGTCACAGACTGCCTGCTGCAGTGACTGTGCGCTGCTTCCCTAAACAGCCGCTCAGCGCCTTACTCTCAGCGTCCTTTTGGACCCTTTATTCAGCGCATCAGCTTTTCTACAAGAATTGCTGCTTCTGCAAAGAAAGGTTAAGGGACAAAGATAATAAGCTTCCAACTTCTTTTTCTCCTGTCCGCTGCAAAGGGCAGTTGCGACATGTTTTGCCTGCAAAAATAACGGAATCAGCAGTCTGCTTCAGTGGCTCAATTTCTTCCCACTAAATTTTGATGGCGTTCTTATGAGTCTCTGCAAGGCTTGGGTGCCTCTCCACATAAAAAAGTGAAACAAAAGTTGAAGCAGCTAAACCTTTCCGTGTTAAGGGCCATCATTTCCCCCCCAGTGTTGTTGGTAAGGTAAACAAACCTCCTTCAGAGCAATCCATGACTCAGCCACGCAGCCCTGGCTCAGTTATCTAGTGAGGTTTGACTGCCACCTGCTGGCAATACAAATGACATAGCCATGTCCTCTGATTCTGAGCCTGAATTTCAGGGTTTTGCTGATACCCAATTAGGGTCTAATGAGCAAAGTTCATTGTCACCAATGGGTCAAGGTTTATCAGAAGTTTTGAATGTGAACTTGCCTGCTTCTTTAATTGATCCGTTGAAGGATGCCCTTCTCACCTCCTTATCATCAGACCGTAAGCATGACTGCCTTATCACTGGCTAAACACTTCTGTATTTTCCACAAAGACGAGGTTGTGCTTCACACTGATCCTACTTTTGTACCAAAAGTACTTTCAAGATTTCATATTCAACAGGAGTTGGTGCTTCAAATGTTTTGTCCTAATCCGCAGCATCCAAAAGAAAAGGCTTGGGCATTCTTTGGATGTGCGGCGGGCTTTGAAGATCTATATCCATCGTACAAAGAAGATTAGAACTACAGGTGTCTTGTTTGTGTCTCTTCATACTTCAGCTCTGGGAAAGAAAGTTTCTTCTGCCACATTATCCAGATGGCTACGTGCTTGCATACTGTCGGCTTATGAGTCTCTTAAGTTACCTTCTCCATCACATATATTTCCACGTTCTACCAGTTCAGCTTCTATGTCGGCGGTCTTTGCTGCCAATGCTTCCCTGCTGGATATCCGTAAAATAGCTACTTTGCATTGGCCAATATGTTCACGAGACATTACAGGCTAGATCTTTTACCCTCAAGTGATGCAGCCTTTGGCCGCACAGTCCTTCATCAGGTTCTATAGTTAGCTCAACTGCAGTTGGGTCCCGCCCAGTTGGGAATTGATGTGGTATGTCCCAATCCAAACACTTCATCGTCCACCATAAGAAATAGGATGATTGGTCTTACCTGAATAGCAGATTTATTAGGTGGACAATGAAGTATTCAGAACCATCCCTATGTGGGTCTGCAGTTGAGTCATTTTCATGAGCAGGGTTTATTACCGTATTCATTATATGACATTATAATTTATTATATGCCTGAGTTTTATCATGGAGGGTTTGTTTTCTTGACATGCAGGTTTTCCCCCCATGCTGCTGCACATTACTTTCTTTACTTTCGTTCCTGTTCACGTGTGAGGCAGGGGGAGGTAGGCCTTGTGTTTAATTTAGTTTTAGATTTTTGTCGTGATGCTCCTGCTTGGCAAGTCGGAAAAACTGAGGAGAAATGGTCTACCTCCCACAATTCTTTTCTCCTGTCTGAGTCTCATGCAAAAGGAACAGCCCAATCTGAATACTTAATCATCTACCTAATAAATCTACTGTTCAGGTAAGACAAATCATCCTTTCTATACTCTGGACATGAAGATTATATCTTTGCCTTACTTAGAACCTCTGATCATTTATACTTGTTCATGATTGCTTGTTGGTATATAAGCAGACAAGGAAATCACATGTTAAAAGTTTTCTCTGTGTACTTACCTTTAACATATCCAGGGAGAGCTGATGTGCTGGAGGGTAAATGCTCTCTAACGACAGTAACAAGCAGGCCTGAAACAGGAAGTTCAACAGTGTCTTAATACTTCACAATTATGTGTTAAAACCTAAAAGTAGCATGGTTGAAAATAGTGTGAGCCAGAGTCCAGATTCCTGCTATGAAGATATACCTACAACGTCTGGTGAAAGGGCAGCATAGAATTAACCAAGAAGCAATGAAAGCCGTATGGTGAAGGACGAAAGAAACTAACTTACCAGAGGTTTTGAATCACTGAGAACATGATATTGCAGGAACTGGTGAAGCATATAGAATAGGTTGTGCTGAACAAGGGTTTTGATAACCAGTTCATATAGATAATGCTAAGGAGGCAAGGAAAAAGACTGCTTAAACCAGTAGTAACTAGGCAAGTATTTAACTACTATGTTATCACCTTAGTTCTAGGGGGTGAAACACAAGAAAAGTTAACTGAAAAAGGGCACATATACATGCAGGGTGTTGTTGTTTTTTTAAAAAATACTATAATTTTCTGAATTCAGTACTAGAACTTAGTAGAGCTAAAGGCTACTAGTCTGTATAGCAGAGATGGGGAACCCGTGGCCTTCCAGATGCAAACGCCCATCATCCCTGGCCATGCTGATGGGAGTCTGAGTCCAATCACATGAAGAGGGCCACAGGTTCCCCTTGCCCTGCTCTGAACTCTTCAGATAGGTTAGTAAGCTCTTTGGCTGCAGCTCGTCCTACTTCAACCTCTCGGCCAGCTGGCCAATGAGAAGAAGGCAGCAGGAACAGATATGAAGTCTGAACAGAGCAAGGTTGATCCTTGAAGCCTCTGGATTTTTCTTCAACTTGAGCTAAATTCTTTTCAACTCCATACTTTCTCTGTTGGGAAGGGGTTTACTGGGTTTAAGAATACTCAAACAGATTTTTCTTTTTTCTCTTCTGGAGGTTGAAAGGGAATTGAGACATTTTCTCATGAGCCTGCCCTGTTGATAGTTCCCTATAGCATTTGTGGCCTTTGGAGCAGGAAGACTGGACAAGCAAACGGAGGTTCAAGTGCCTGGATGGAAGGAGCTGTAGCTGAAAGCAACTTGAAACTCAATACTACCTTTAAGACTAATCCAGCCTACCTAACACTATTGGGTGAGCAGAGCTCTCCATTTGAAGGAGGGTAATGCAGTGTATGAGAGGTGGTGGCAAACGAATGGACTTTCTCCAACTGTATGGGTGCATGTATATTCACATGTGAACTAGAAACCTTACACTGAAAGATGCCGACACAAGGGCTCAAAATTAGCACACTTACAAAGGCTCATTTCCAATCCTGAATATTTGACTAAGCAAACACTCCAGCGTTTCAGAAGGAAAAAAAATTGTACAATTGTAGCTTTGATCCCAACACATCTGTTCATTGCTAGCCCAAACTCTTCATAGTGCTATTTGTCATATTTATACTTAGTTGATATCTATAAGTTGCTCTGTCACCTCAAATTACCTCTAAAACTTCATATATCATTACATGCAAACTAATGCAACGGTTCTGTAAAAGAATGTGGAATGTCTGTATAAGGGGAATGAGCACATTTTAATTTTACTTAATAAACAGCTTTAATATTTCAAAAATTGGTAACCAGTGTGCAGTCTAAAAATAGTTAACCGGGATAGAGAATCATAATCTTATATAACAAGACATTTTAAGTTTTTACCTGAACAGCTATCTGGAATTGGTTGAGTGAGCGAATATACTCCATTAGGACAGCTATAGTGAACTTGTGAGGTGCTTCCTAAACAGGAAAAGGAGAATTTACTAAAGGAGATGCTTCAACTCCAATAAAGAATCTGTTTAAATCAGGAGTCATTTTTTTTAGTTTGTGGACTCATTTCTACCTTTGAGAAAGTGTCACAAAATGTCTGCCGGGGGGAACGTGTCCCATTCATGACCATCATTAGTCGCAAAACATTCATTACAGAAGTCAAACTGGTGAGCCTAGAAGGTAAGTAACTTGCCCAAGAGGCAGTACAACAAGGCAGAAGTGGGGTCTGAGCCCCAGAAAATACGCGCTCTCTCTCTCTCTGTCAACCAACTTCCTCTCTCACACCCCACCTGCAGCCATAGTCCTTGCTTCCGCCTTTCTTCCCATGGCCTCCATCAACTCAATTTTTGTCCTTGTACCTACAACACACAGGTACAGAAGTCCTCTCTGCTCTTCAGCCAGTGAAAAGGTTGGCTATCATTTTAGGAATGATGTGGGCATGGGCAGTAAAAGCTCAGTGAGAAATAACAAGCAGCCAGAGGAGGAGCACTACACACTAGGGAGACCACCTGTCAGATAAAAAATATATCTGGTGCAATGTGAAGAAGACAGCATGTGGACATGATAAGGACCCCCAGGTTTAAAGTGTCTGATTGACAGCTATTCAGACTTTCTTCCTGCTTCAGAGAGACTGACAAACTACCTTCTGTTTACCACAACAGTATTAGTTACTGTCAGCTGTGATTAATACTCGCCTCCCTTTGAACTAACATATGAAGACCTATGAAGTTAAATCAGCGTGCTGGTGTGTCTTTATCAACCAACCTTTTTTTCTGTAAAAACAGACAAAACATGCGTATACATGTCTGACTGATCAATAACTGCCTGGGTACGAACGGGCCGTTTGGGAGGTGGATTGCTTCTGCTCTGCCCAGTTTCTAGTGCCTGAAAAATACCAGAAAATATTTTGAGATATAACATATATTGAAGGGCTGATAGCACTTACTAATTTTATACCTCAACACCTAGATACACTGGGTTGTATTTGACAAAGCCATACTCGAGTATACCCACTGAAATTACTGAATTTAAGTAATGTTTATTAACTTAATCAGTCTACTCAAAAGTGACTTAGTCAGCTACCACGCCTTACTTGGTAATAGATTCCAATGACTAACCAAAATCCATGTTTATGTCTCGGGTGCCTCCTCCATGAGGGTGGCAACATGAGAACGGGCCTTTTCTGCAGTGGCTCCTAGTCTGTGGAATGCTTTCCCCTAGGGGGGCTCACCAGGCGCCTTCATTACGTATCTTTAGGCACCAAGTGAAAATGTTTCTCTATAACAGAGCTTTTGGCTGATTAAACTATCTATGGCCTTTAAATGTGTTTGTGGGAGGGGGGTTATTGGTTTGTTTCTGGTTTTTTGTTACAAAATGAGAACACAAAAGATGTATTTTTATGTAGCGAACTGCCCTGTGATCTTCAAAGAAAGGAAGGTATACAAAATAAGTAAAATCAGGATTAAACCAGAACTATAACTTTAATTAAAATGGCAATGCCTTCAAATACGTAAGACTATAAGAGCCTGCTGGATCAGACCAATGGCTGTCCTGTTCTCACAGTGGCCAACCAGATGCCCATGGGAAGCCCGTAAGCAGGACCCGAGCACAAAAGCACTTTCCCTCCTGCAGATTCCAGCAACAGGGACTCAGAAGCATACTGTCTCCATAGTCATTATGGGTAACAGCCAATGATAGCCTTTATCCTCCATGAATTTGTCTAATCTTCTTTTAAAGCCATCCAAGTTTGTGGCCATCACTGCCTCCTATGGGAGTATGTTCCAAAGCCTAACTATGCACTGCCTGGAGAAGTACGTTCTTTTATCTGTCCTGAATCTTCCAACATTCAGCTTCACACATTTAGTGGACTTTGGTGTGGAATTATTTTTCCCCAAAAATTAAAAATTAACTAGTTCCTTTTTTAGGGATTGCAGTGATCATATTTGAGCATTAGTTACGTGTGTGTGTGTGTGTACATATATTAGAGAAGCTACTTTTCATTGTGCAAGGAATTACAGATTTGAACACTGTCAAATCAGTGATCAAAGATTACTGCTAATCAGAAACGGTATATACAAGGCCCATGGCAAAGAAAATGATGTTCATAACTTGCCATATTGTAAGTCTGCTCTGCTTCCAAGTATTTCTTATATTCATGATTGAGTTTGTCAAAAACGGTAGCAACCACACTCAATGATCCTCCGTCTGGTTCACTTAACACTGCAACAAAAAACACACACGATGAAATTAGTGGCAAGGAACACTGGCATATTAAATTCTGCAAATACCTCTGAAAATTAGTATCTGTATTTATGCATCGCTCCGAACCACATTTCATACTACAATAAACTAGCTGGTAGTCACCATAATATAGTTAACCTTAAATCTTATGCTAACTAGAGGCCAGATAACTGATACTTTAGGTACGTAATATGGGAATGGCATAGTGTGCAAGAGAGTGCTTTTAGAATTAACTTTTTACAAAGTTTTTCAAAAGAACATCTCCTGGAAACTGGAAGCAAAATCTTACTCTGAGAACACACAGCAAGAATAACCATCTTGCAATCTTTTCTCTGAAGAAGAAAGTCCATTAGTTTTCCTTTGTCTGGTAAGAGATTTACTATAGGCTCCAGTTTCACCTGCAGATTCCAGAGGTAACCTGGAAAGAAAAAAAACCCAATAGCAAATCCTTTTCCAAAAGGAATCTAAACTTACAACAGTAATATGAGCCACTTCCAAGCCAGACTTTACATATAGCATCTTTGTCCTTATATAATGCTTGTACAAACAGACTCCAACATCAGACCAAAACATTCCCTTACAACCACATTATGATACTATACTACATTAGAAGTTACTGACTCATAACTAGCTTTTCATTGAGTCAGATATTCCACCAACCCGCTTGAGTGTGGTTTTTTAATATCTTAAATATGAGGATACAACATACTTGGTTGTGGTTTGGTTTTTTTTAAAAAAAATAGCATTTTAATTACACAAACTGATGAAAACAGAAGAGTTCTGACAGCTTCAGACATACCTTCGCTTGCACTGATGATAATATCAGGCTGAAAGACAATCCAGGATGAAGAATCTAAATGTTAAACAAAACTCCACAGAAATGTATTGGCCGTAGAGTCTCTATAAGGTCTCAGGGGTCTACAAAGTCACTTCATGGCACCTCTTAAATGGTGCCAAAATTACTATTAGGATTGCTATTTGTCAAAATTGGGGGGAAATGAGAACACCATCCATGAAAGAATGACTAACAAAATCTGAAACACAGTATGTGTGGTTAGGCTGACATATATGAAGAGAGGGTAGACAACTAGATAATATCTTCATTGAGAAATGGAGCCATTTCATAATGTACTTGAATAATAAGGTACAGAAGAAAGTAAACCAATTTGTGCTACTCTGAATTTTGTGTCATTAATTTGTTATGCTTGTGTGTTTGTGTATATATATAAATCTTTTCCTCTATTGTCAGCTCTAGATATCCCATTACTCTATTTTTATTCTATATTCTTTGGCATATGTTATTATATTTGGTTATGTTTTGTTAGAAATAAATATATGATAAGGGAGGGGGGCAAAAACAAAGTCACTTTATGAGATGGATCCAAACAGTTATGTGACTAACTTAATATACAAAAGGGAGATGTGCAAGATTAATCCTGGCACCCCAACCACCCCCAAGTCTTATCACATGATAAAGTTATTGATTCATAAGGCTGGGGAAATAAGACTGAGCACACTTAACTGGGCATAAACCCATCTGAAGGCCCAAGCATAGGACTGTGTTGCATGCCAAATAGTGCTATTTTATACTCTTCAAGATTCAATGCATATTTCTATTGCAATATTTTTCAATTCTGCTCCCTCCAGATATAAAAAGCAACATGTTTATCAAACAAGAGAGAGAAAATATCTGGGGTTCAGTTTCAGAACAAAACACAAACTGTTGAAGGATACAGAGTTTACAGGGAACTGGGAACTGACTGGTTACAGAAGCTGGACCTGCACATGGAGAAAGAAATTGTATCAATTACTCATGATCCTGAAGAGATTAATTTGTTTTGATAAAGATTCACAGTAGAAATCTATTCCATATCAATATACCTTGAAGAGTTAAGGCTATGGTCTAGGAGGATTATGCCCAACAAATTCATATAAAACAACAAATTCACATAAAAAATAGATAAAATAAATATATTGCTTATTAGCATTTACTAATGAATTAGCTACAGTACTAAATCCTTTATAGCCAACACAGAGGTTGACTATTTGTTGCACAGGGTCCCCAACGCCTTCCCTCAAGGGATCACTTTTGTTTTAGAGCTATAGGCATATTTAGAATTCTGGGTGGAATCTGGAGAAAGTGCCCATGAAATGGTGGTTAAGGAGCAGCACCACTCCTCATCTCCTGTGTACCATGTTGTGACCCAAATGTCAGAACTGAGCCTGCAGAGACAGGGCTTGCATAAGGGCAGAAACAGACACCCAGGTGACACAGGATGGAGAAGGTTATTTGCTAGGTGGTTTAAAGCTCCCAGCACCTGGTCTTCACACTTTCCCTTGATACTCCGGCTACACTCACTGTGGGTGGAGGCATATGGTGGGGAAGTGACCGAAAAGGGGCTTCTCAGTACATTTTCATACAGCTCACTCAAATTTCCATCCATCTTTGTATAAGGATCAGGAAGCAAAGACTCTAGCCAACCTCAGAGAGCTAGTCTTCATTTTCCAAATCCCGTTCAAATTGACAACTGAACATGAAATTTTCAGTGTTTCACATGGAGCTGAAGACTACTCTGGTGTAGAGACACAGGCTGCTTAAAAGCTGCAATCATGGGGGGAGGGGCAAACACAAGAAGGGGAAGCTTCTAAGCAAGGTCAATCCCGGCTAGGGGACCTGCTAGCTCTCTCCAGGCAATGACAGCCAACGGCTGCCTAGAAAGGATACTATTTCTTCCCGTGAACAAGATATTTGAAACATTTAGCAAAAGTTAAACAATATTATTCCTTAGTTGTTAAATAAAATGGAAACCCAAGTGATAGATGCACAGTCAAATGTTACATTTTCCAGTATCTCTTTCTTTAGATCTCTCTACCAACTAGATTTCCAAGCTAGTTAAACAGAAAACAAAAGACCCCTACCTGCCACAGGAATCTGATAGGGTTGTATAGATCGAGCTGGAAGTACAAGCTGGTGAAGGGTAACTGTGCCATCAGATTCTCCTTTGAGTCTGATATCAAATATAATAGAGGTCTAAAATTGACAAAAAGAAATAAGTTCCTTTGTGATGCACATCAAAACTAGTTCATATGTATATGGAAAAGTGCAAAAATGGTGGAGTAGCCTTGTCAGACTTCTTATATGAGGTGTGGAGGACCTTCAAGGGCCAACTGCTAACAGAGTGTGGGGCCAAAGCCAAAACTCACATACAGCCCATTTACAATCAGACCACATGCACATACTTAGATGCATGTCAGAATTACAACTTGTCCATTTAACCACCCTAGCAAAATCCAGTGCTGCCAGTAACCAGCTGTCTTTTGCCTAAACTCACATGTGAAGTTATACTAGCAATAGGTCAACATGCATACAATCTCATTCACCAATGTCCCCCAAATACTGAGCACAGCTATTTTGCCTGCAGGCCCCCTTTTGCCTCTCCTTTCCCCACTCCTCTTGTTCTCTTGGTTTAATATGACTTCTCCCCAGTTTCATCACACCACAATATGCAGTTATTGATTTACTTCTCTTCCGTCCTCCTCCATCATTCTACGGTATGATAATTACACACATTGATTTTTAAAATAATCCACTAATGACACATGGTGGTGGGCTTTGTTCCTAGACTATCAACAGCCATCGACCACTGGAATAGCAAAGGCAGGGCGGAGCCTCTGGAACAGCGGAAGTTCTGTTGTGCTAGTGGAATTCTTTTTGCACATGAAGGTATCTAGATCTCACCAAAGGGCTATTGGGGGCTACTAGTTGTAATGGCATGGGACGCGGGTGGCGCTGTGGGTAAAAGCCTCAGCGCCTAGGGCTTGCCGATCGAAAGGTCGGCGGTTCGAATCCCCGTGGCGGGGTGAGCTCCCGTCTTTCGGTCCCAGCTCCTGCCCACCTAGCAGTTCGAAAGCACCCCCAAGTGCAAGTAGATAAATAGGGACCGCTTACTGGCGGGAAGGTAAACGGCGTTTCCGTGTGCTGCGCTGGCTCGCCAGATGCAGCTTGTCATGCTGGCCACGTGACCCGGAAGTGTCTGCGGACAGCGCTGGCTCTCGGCCTATAGAGTGAGATGAGCGAACAACCCTAGAGTCTGTCAAGACTGGCCCGTACGGGCAGGGGTACCTTTACCTGTACCTTTTAGTCGTAATGGCTATGCTCTGCCTTCACAGTTGGAGGCAGTAATGCTTTTGAACACCAGTTCCTGGAAAGCACAGGAGGAGTGAGGGCTGGCTGCTCTTGTGCTGGAAGCCTGTTTGCTGCTTTCTCACAGGCATCTTGTTGGCCACGGTAAGAAGAGGATGCTGGACTAGAAGGACCATGGCCTTGATCCAGCAGGCTCTTTCCATGCTCCTAAAAGATTTGTCGTGCCCGACACAGCTACAACTTTCAGCTAACTTTATTCTTGTATATAATGAATGATCTTAACAATCTGAAGCACAAGCAGGCAAAGGAAGATAAAATGGAAGGCTTCAGCTGTTCATGTTTAATATGAGAAATAAAACCACAAGGAAAAGTAGTACCTCAGTATCCTGATGATGAACTACCACCAAGTTGTCCACAACATTTAGTGCAAACTTGCCAGTCCTGTATAACTTCAATATATGCAACTTCTTGCAGGAGCCTTCTCTGTGGTAGATTGAAGCATGGAGAGACAGAGAGCGTATTATCATCAAGAGCATTGATTTTATTATTATTTTATTATCCTTTAATCTTAATAATCAAAATTATAAATAACAGACAAACTTGCCTTGGTAAGTGATAAAGAACTACTTCAGCTCCTGTGCTGTTGGATGTCCGTGAGTGGTGTCTCAAGTACAGAACATAAAGTTGCCCATATCTAAGGAGATAAAATTATTCTATTTCATTATGAACTCATGAGTAAATTTCAAAGTAAAGGGTATGGATGGATTCTAAGGTCTCTCTTGAAAGCCATTATAATTTACAATACTGCACTGTGGGTTAAACCACAGAGCCTAGGACTTGCCGATCAGAAGGTTGGTGGTTCGAATCCCCACAACAGGGTGAGCTCCCGTTGCTCAGTCCCTGCTCCTGCCAACCTAGCAATTCCAAAGCACATCAAAGTGCAAGTAGATAAATAGGTACCGCTCCAGTGGGAAGGTAAACGGCGTTTCCGTGCACTGCTCTGGTTCGCCAGAAGCGGCTTAATCATGCTGGCCACATGACCCGGAAGCTGTACGCCGGCTCCCTCGGCCAATAAAGTGAGATGCGCGCCGCAACCCCAGAGTCGGCCACGAGTGGACCTAATGGTCAGGGGTCCCTTTACCTTTACCTTTATATTGATCATGCTTCTAAATAAAGGCTCACAATTCCGTAAGTGGAATCCATCACAGTAGAATCATTATTTCCTTTGAGGAAGACTTAAAAGTTTCCTTAACTCCTGCACTGAAATTAATACAGAATTAATTTTAAAAAGGTGCCAATCCATGGAACTAAGGATAGGTGCGACTTCGAAGCTGCACAGAAAGGACCAGTATTTTTCAAGTTGAAAGGAAAGCGGAATTGAAAGATTCTGGGCTGAAAAGATGAAATGCATTATTGTAGTAACCAAATAAAGAGAGTATAGTAAATATAGGGAGGATTGGGCCAGGGTCTCTGCCTGTCTCAGGCAGTTCCTTTTAGGGGAAAAAATCAATTTTAAGGTGTTCAAGAGGGGACTCTTGAATTCAAAACAAACTAGGCTTCAGTAACTTGCTCTGCTGTGTACATTTTAAGTTTCTTCTTTCCTTTGTTCATTGAAATAAGTGGGCTTAGAAAGTGGCTGTTATCTGTAGCTATTTCACATCCTCTCTTAGGAAACAGAACCGTAGAGCAAACCAATTGCTCAGTAAGAAAGAAAAAAAGGAAGAGACATTAAGATCAACATGTCCACATTTTAGAACATAAATCTAAACGGAAGGAAAAACCCCCAACGATAATACTTACATTGTAGCCATAGCAATATCTCTTTCAGAAAGACTGAGTTTGGACGCCTTTGGAGCTGCGGGTAATTCAATTTCAAACTTGGACAGCTTTGACATAGTTCCACCCTAGAAGAAAGCATGTTGAAAGGGTTGCATATAATTCTAATTCTATGTGGTTCCTCTTATGGTTTTCATAAAAATTATCGCCTGCCTATAATATTTTCTCGCAGAAACTTGAGCGTGCCCAGTACCAAGCAGTAAAATGAAGTTTTAAACTTGCAATTCTAAATTTGCAACTTAATATTATACTCGTTGATTTTAATGATCCACAAAAATAGGTTTATGATTGAGTGAACTGTTCATTAAATAACCTATCCGAGGCATCCATTTCGCTACTTAATATTCCAACATTAACTATTAAGTAAGCTAGCACAAACTGAAGCTAGAAAATGTCCAAGGAACTTTGTCATCTAAAAATATTCTGCTGGCACTGAATCTGTCCGCCCCCCGCCCACCTTACAGTTTTTTTCTCAAAATTAATTTGCAGCTGTGACCTGCACTACTAAATCAACTTACAAAAACCTCATCTTTGGGGGAAAGGAAATTAAGTCATGGGGTTAAAACAAAAGTTATACATTATGACTGACTTCTGACATGTTTGACTGGAGACTTTTCCTTTGAAATCTTGACAACATAAAAAAAAATCTACAGGTCAAAGCAGGTGCTGAATAGAAGGTGTGTTTTTCATAAATTCTGGGGACAGATGGTAGATATATGAAAAGTAGCAGCGATTCGCTGCAGCTCCATGATGCTTCCAAGTTCCAACACACACACACACCCTCCTCACAAAACTGTCTTCCAGATAAACCATTTGCTGACCAGAGCATACAAACAGCACCTCCAAATGCCATATAAAACATAGCCAAGCTTAAAACCAAAGGCAGTAGGAAAGGTGTGTATATTTGGGAGCAAATGAAAGGCAAGGGAATGTAATGAAACGAAGCATAGTTTTAAAAAGCTCTCTGAGCAGCTAAGTAAAGCAATGTGGATGATAACACTGGAAACTCGACTACTACTACTACCTTAAAATAGAACGGCTGTAGAACATTTCCAAGAACTGTGGTAGACAGAAGAATTACGGAACTCTCAGGACAGTACATGTACCAGTTTACGTTGATATTCTGACTCTTCAAAAGTTTTAAAATTCGCTTCTCTGGTAACACCTGAAGACACAAACAAATTCCAGTATATTTCCAAAAATGCAATATATTTTACAGTTGCTAATCCTAAGAAATATTTAAATTTGCTCTAGGTGGGAAGACGGCATGTGCAGAATCTGGTTGTCAAAACTTCTGAGTTGTGTGATGATGATGATAATAATAATAATAATAATAATAATAATAATAATAATAATAATAATTTATTTATACCCCGTCCATCTGGGTGGCTTTCAACCAAATATTAAAAACACAATACACAGCATCAAACATTAAAACTTCCCTAAACAGGGCTGCCTTCAGATGTCAGGTGTGTATCAAAGTGGAATCAGGTAACACTGATTCTTCAAGCAGCTGCACTGGCTCCCTATATGCTACTGAGGCCAATTAGATGTACTGACATTATGATATAAAGCCCTGACACAAATACTTTAAGGAGAGCCTCTCCCAACATCCATCACCTCAAGTCTTGCGATCTGGAGGGGAGGCCCTTCCTGTGGTCCCACTAACTGCTTAGAATTGGGAGCACTGCTGATAGATCTTTCCTGCAGTATTCTATTAGAATATTCATTTCCTTCTTCACCAATATGGGATTACTTAAGTGTGGAAAGGAAAATTTAAATTTCAAAAGCCAAACACAAAATTACAGGATTTAGCTCATCTGGCACTGAAATGTCACTTGGCCTTTAAAACAGAGCAAATATGGCAGAACAACGTAACATACTTAAAAGAAAGGAGATCAGATTGTTTTTCTTACCTGATAAAATTCAATTCCCTGATCTGTTATGAAGACGATTTCTGCAGAGCCTGTCCAGCAGAATCCTAAAATGTTGGCATTCTTGGTCTTTAACAGCAAACAACATTCAGTTGAAATAGGCGAATATGCATACAAGTTCATTTAAGGCAGAATTATCATGGGTCTCCTGTTCTAGTTTACATGTTTCAGTTCCAGCAGTAAATCTAGAAAGGAGTCCCCCACGTTCAAGAGTGTCACAAGTGCTTGTGATGTGCAAGTAAAGCTTCCAAGCAAATATGAATCCTAATTGACAATATTTTATCATATACAGTACATTCTGCATGTTTGTCACTATGCAAATACAAGTATTATAATATCATATACCCTTGTCAAGCATCCTAAAGCTTAGTTTATAATAAAGAAATATGAAACTAAACTTAGAATCTCATCCTATGCATGCACACTCAGAGCAAATTCTACTAAGTTCATTGCAACATTAAGCTTTCAAATGCAACTGAAATATTCAGTGAAGATTTGTAGCAGTTATACTGTAAAACAGGACATCTGATAACATGGCTATCTCATCACCCTCTCACAAAAAAATGCAAATCCACACATGTTAAGCAAAGGCATCCAATGTCAGTCATGCAAATCATAATGTTGTATCTGTTACTTGTATCTGTAACTATCTGTGCTAGATGTTACTCATAATGCTCCATTCCAAATGACTAGAAGCATGGTGAAAAATGGAGAAAGCAAAATTAATCTGAATTAATTCTAATCCCCTGAGTTGTGGGGGGATTGAAATATTCTGCATCAGTTGCTAGGTTTAAGAAATATAAAAAATAACAGGAGAATGTTTGTTGCATGCTAATCACACTGCCCACTAAGGATCACACAAGAAGCAATAGGCTTAAACTACAAAAGATTGACTGGAGCATTAGAAAACACCTACAAGCAGTCTTGAGGTTTTCAGGAAAAGTTGGTCAGCCATGTGTCAGAGACACCAGAATCACAGAATAGTCTGTCTTATGACACAACTTGTGTACTTTTGCAGAAAGGTGAGGAAATTCATCAAGAACACCAACAACAGAAAACTGCTGTATTGGACTCTTTCACAGTGACTCTAAAAGCTGCTTCACATAATTAGAATTTATCACATGGATGTAGGTTCTATGAGAAAAATTGCATGTACACAGTTCAGACTACCCTCTCCATGCATTCAAGAACACATGATGAAGAGACATGGGACAGCATGAGCTAGGATAGCTGTTTGCGCAGAGTTAGTGGTTTCCTGAATCCACTCAAACAGGTAAATTACAAAACTGGATTTTTGAGAAATATGGGAAGAATTGATTCATATCACTATGAACATCAGCACAGTGAGCTAGCTTTTTCAAGATAGGATAACTGAAATTTTATCACGTGCTTACATTGAATAAATGTTTCAGAACAGATTGCAAGACTAACTAAATGGGAAGAGAAACTGCACTTCAAGGGTAGATTATTTGCACTGCAATCTCATTAAGTGGCTGAGTACTTTTCAAAATTGATTATAAGCAAGAGAGGTTCCTAAAAAAGCAGAAGGGCTCTGCCTCTTGAGAGAGGACTGTTTATTATACATGCTTGGGAATTCTTTGTTACTTTCTACTGCTTGTTCAAGAACGGATTTGGGGATTTTAATACTTCCAACTATCAAATCTGATCCACTTAAATGAACAAGCTTTCTCCTCCTCACCTCCCAATGTTCATCACTGTAAAATGAGAGCTACTGGCTAAACCTTGCTGATGGTCAACATTATTTTTAAAGGCAAGAATACTGGTGTTAGTGGTCAACTAGAACCTAAAGCATTCTGAAGAACTACAATAGCAGCATAAAAGTGAGATGACTCCATTCTGCATTTTGAAACTTTTTTTATGAACCAGCAAACTGAAGGTTAATGGAGGTTACAATATTTTAAAGAGTTAACTTGGTTTAACTAAGTTAACTTAGTATTTGTTTAAATGTACCTTGCATTCTTGAGTATATTCTATCTGTGGGAAGTCTGGAATGAAGTTCAGAAAGTCCTAGAACAACAAGAAAAGCAGCAATTAAGAAACACGTAGGCTGAAACCACACAGTGTTAGGTACATCTAAGCTCACTGATTTTAATTTACTTAGCCAGGGGTGAGCAAACTTTTTCAGCAGGGGGCCAGTCCACTGTCCCTCAGACCTTGTGGGGGGCCAGACTATATTTTTTGGGGGGGGGAATGAACAAATTCCTATGCCCCACAAATAACCCAGAGATGCATTTTAAATAAAAGGACACATTCTACTCATGTAAAAACACACTGATTCCCAGACCGTCCGTGGGCTGGATTTAGAAGGCAATTGGGCCGGATCTGGCCCCCGGGCCTTAGTTTGCCTACCCATGGCTTAGGCACACCTAACTGCATAGAGCAAGACTATTAATATACTTGAATCTCTCTTCTTCGAAATTAAGACAGGCACCTAAGAGCTTCTTTTCTGTTTTAATATCCTACTTTCCACCTAAATGCTCCCTAAACTTTAATTGGACATGGAATGCAATACTGTTCAAGACACTGAAGAAATGTAAAGGAGAAAATTATTTACAGACAAATGTAATGGTGAGTCATAATACTGTCATAATTCAGATCCCAAGCTCTTGCCTCCAGAGCTGCAGTTGCACTCAGGGTAAGCTAATAGTAAATATATTAATACAAAATAAAAGGGAAAAAAACCTGCAGAGAACCCATTACAAGATATCAGCCACCAAGGACAAAAGAAATGGCTATAAACACTCCCACATGCCCCTAGACAGAGGTTTAAATAGAATAAAGAAATAAAACCCAAGAGGCTCAATTCGATCAAGTTTCTTTAATCTTCCTTTCCCTAATTACAGTGGTACCTTGGTTTAAGAAAGATTTGGTTTACAAACTCAGCAAAACCAGAAATAGTGTCTTGGTTTGAGAACTTTACCTTGGTCTAAGAACAGAATCTGAATGGTGGAAGGGCACTGATGGTGGGATGCCTCGTTAGGGAAAGCGCCCTTGGTTTAAGAACGCTTTTGGTTTAAGAACGGACTTCCGGAATGGATTAAGTTTGTAAACCGAGCTATCACTGTACTTCTAAGCCACAGTAACTGTATTAACATTATCAGCTACTCTATTAGTCTACATTTCATTGTGCTTGACTATCTGAGTTATTTTTTAAAACTTGCAATTTCTTACCACATTCTTTGATGTTCTCTGGACAGCCAATATTTTGTTGCCCAAAGAAAATTTGATGCACTTCACTTCCCCTTTGTCTTCCATTCTATAAAACAATAAATTGTCAGAGGAGATAATTTATGGCCATTTTACACAGCAAACCTATACACATTATTCAGAAGGCATGCACACAGTGGGCACCGCTCCTAGTTATGCCAGGAAGCCAAAAATCAAAGCACAAAATAGATAACTGAATACTAGCAATATGCCTGCGATTATGGCAGGTTGGAAAGCATGTATGTCTGTGCTAAGGGAGGTCCTCTATACTACCAAGGTTCCAGTACATACACTGCCCTCCCTGCCGCCACAAATTCCTTGTTAATCATAGATGTCAACCTTCCCTTCTTTTGCAGGAAATTCCCTTATTCCAGCGCCGTTTCCCGCTGCTTCCCCGGATTGTTAGATATCCCATAGATTGTTCCTAGGTCAGGTGAGGCTGCTGATCCCTTATTTTCAAGGCTGCTGATCCCTTATTTTCAAATCTAAAAGTTGACAGCTATGTTGTTAATGAGTGCTGGATTTGCTCAGTATTGTGGATAAAATGTATTATTATTACTACTAATTAAATTTCTATATTGCCCTTCATCTGAGGATCACAGGGCAGTTGACAATATGAAAACAGAAAAATATATACCATAGTAACTAACAGAAACAATACCTCCCCACACTAGCTGACCCTTCTATTGTGTCTCCCACAGTGATTTATTTTTCTTAAAGGAATGAATGGCAAGAGAAAGTAAAGGGACACTCTTAAGGAAACCATCAGGAAAGGAGTTAAAACCAAGTCCTGCCCCTGCTCACCCTGGGGTCTGAGGGAGGGAAAAAACAAGACATCTGCTATATTGAAACAAATAGCATTCTTTATTCAGAGGGACTTTTGGAGGATGCTTCTTTGTTTAAGTTTTGCACAAAGTTTATTAACAAACAAAAATAATTTGAATTTGTTGTGTCTTAAGACCAAAAGACAAGGACCTCCTGACCCCTGTATACCGCAAGCCGATCACTAAGACTGCTTTCTGGAAGGCAAAGCACCATCACTAAATTTCAGAAACCAGATTTAATCTGTTTAAATTCAGGAGCTCTTCACGCTATGAATGTGGTGCTAATATTTATATTTCTGATGTTTTAATCTATGTTTTAAATGCTGTATTTTTATGTTTTATTTTTCACTGTAAACCACTTTGAAACATATACTGAAAGGCAGGATGTAAATCCCTTAAATAAATGGCCAGATTATGTTTCACCTCAACTGTAGAAGCTTAAGACTGCTTATAATTCAAAGGAACACCTGAGAAGTGAGCCAGTCAGAATGACAAAGATAACGAACCCACAGCTTTATGCTATGATGATTCCAAATATGTCACAATCTAAAAGCAGTCAGCCAGAGTAGGCTGTATACATTTCTTTAAAAGTTGTAAGTCTTGTGTATTAAATGAAACACAAGTGGCCTCAACTAGTCACACAAATCAGCATTTTCAAAGAAGCATTCAGTTTTCTCTTACAACAAAAAAATTGTGTTTTGTATCAAGGTAGAATCTTAGACACTGCAACTAAAGCCCAACTCCAGGCTATCAAGAGATTAAGCAGCACACTCTGTTTTAGAGCACATTTACCTGAATGAGATGGGATTGCGGTCTTCCAAGCCTTTAACTACGACCCCAGTAGCTCCACCAGATCGAACAGCAAAAACCTAAGTAATTAAAAAGTTAATATCCAGATTTAGGTTCATTTTAGTACAGGGTTCTTAACTAACTGTGGTCAGTGACTGAAATAAATCAATTCATTCATTCATTCATGGTTCTTAACCTGTGGTTCATGGATGGGCTTCACAGGGTCAATGAACTAGGAGCAAAAAAATAAAAAAAATAAAAAATTGATGCAAAAGTTTGTGTATATATGATTATGTGCATTTTTCTCAGGAGGGGGTCAATAGCTTTCATCAGATTCTCAAAGGGATCCATGACGCTAACAAGGTTAAGAACCACTGCTCTAGAAACTTTCAAAGTAAGATAAACATCAGATTTTATAATTGCAGTGGTACCTCGGGTTAAGAACTTAATTCGTTCCGGAGGTCCATTCTTAACCTGAAACTGTTCTTAACCTGAAGCACCACTTTAGCTAATGGGGCCTCCTGCTGCTGCCACTTGATTTATGTTCTCATCCTGAAGCAAAGTTCTTAACCCAAAGTACTATTTCTGGGTTAGCGGAGTCTGTAACCTGAAGCGTCTGTAACCTGAAGCGTATGTAACTCGAGGTACCACTGTATTCCTTTCTAATTATGAATGTAGTTTAATTTAATGCATTACTCATTTAAAAAACTGGTTTAACTATTTTATTTAAAATATAAAGGACCAGTTCTCATTATTTTCTCTAAATGTCAACAGTTGCAGTTCCTTCTTGGCCACTTGCATGCTGCTCATGGGTCCTCCCCAACTAGGGCAATGTGAGGCTTGCTTCCAATGACTTCTCCCTACTGATAAATGCTAGGTTAGAATATGTCAGTTGCATAATTCATTCTTACATGATACCACTCCCAAAGATTGCGCAGAAGCTGCAACTCAACTGTTGGTGGCCTTGGGCAAGTGGTGGCATATAAATTTGTACAAGCTGCCAGTGAGCTTATGAACCCGAAACAAGGAACTCAAAGGCAGTCAGAAGTCACATGCATCTCAGAGATCACATCTCCTCAAATACACTTATCTGCCTGCTAAGACAAGGCTCTGCTCCAAGTTCCTATTCAGGTAATGGTGGCTGGAATGAAGGGCAGTGCGCTTTCAGTAGCTGCTCAAGTTTCGCAGCTTCCTTTGCCTCATTAAGGGAATTACCCAAGTGCTTTAGCTAGTGAGGACAAGGAAATGGGTTGGCAAGAGTGAAAGTAGAAACTGTTTTCTACAGTTATTTTGTTTGTACTTATTTGCTCTGGGATGTATTTTATGCCTGGGCACATTTAGAAAGGCAGGATAGAGATGGTTTAAAAAACCAATATGCTTATTGGAAATGTTTACTAATAACCAGACTGTGAACACACAGAAAAGCCACAACGTCCATAACCATGAACAGCTAAAAAGGGTGCTTCTGAGATTGTGAAAATTTGTGTCAAATGTTCAACAACTACAGGCACACACACAGTCAAATGTGTGTTGCAACAGTTCGCACGTGGGAGAAAATGTTTTTTTGTTTGTTTAGTCCAATTACCAGCAGAAGGATGTCACAGCACATATCTGTTTAACCAGACCAAAGAGATGTCAAAGCTACAGTGTGGCAAACACAGGCTTTGATGTCAAATTTCAGATTCCCAGTTGTTTTTAAGACCAAGCTCACACGAAGCCCGTTCAAGAAACTTAAGCAATCACATGGAGAATCTGTAACAAAGAGATCACATGAAAGCACCCACTAATTAAATTAGTGTTTCAGACATGTGATTGTCACTAGAAGTTGTATTTTTCAAGAAAAATATTGCAAATTATATCAGTTTTCGCTCTTGCATTAAGAAAAGGGATAGAATTTTATCTCATGAGTTATTTATGGCACCTTTAAAAAACTGATTCAAGAAAAAACTATCTCTGCTAGCAAATTGAAGTGCTGAAGGTAAACTCATGGTAGGTGCAGAGATTGTGAAATGGACACCCAATTTGGCCTTCACCTTTCTGCCCATAGCATGATTTGTGTTCTATTAGTAAACTGAAGCAAACTGTCTATATGATGCAACAATGTGGACATCCCTACCAGGCAAAGCAAGTACTAATTCCAGAGAGCCAGAAGAACACCCAAAAAAGCCAATGTTCAGAACAGAGAGGGAACTGAACATTTAACATTTTTGTAGAACCGAAAGCATCAGTAAGGGCAGTTTCCCCACAGCCTAAGACACAATGAGCTGCACCTGAACTTCCCCTTCTTTGCAACTATTAAAAGAAGTTCCTTGTTCCACCTGGTCATTTTACAGATACAAACATTTCACAAGATAATAGGCAGTGCTGCCCAACATCCACCCTTCTTACTGGTTATATTACTTCAAACATATTGCAGGAACCATTTTTCTGTAAAAAGAAAAGCAGCCATCCTACAACCAAGTTGGAGAGCCTTGCTGCAGCTCCAACAGCTGTGGGTCAAAATTCTCACACAAGGCCTGCCTACAGCACTAAATCTCTTTCACTGAGAAGACTCTGGATCACAGTAATTCTCAGGGCTGTTTCCATGACTGAGTTGTTAATTTGTGTGTTAGTTAATAGATCTTTATGGACACATAACTTTTTTCTGTGTATATATTTGCTATTGTTTTTATTTAGTTGTTCCCCACTCCGGGATTAAACTATGTGATGATGACCAGGCTATAAATATACATCATCATCAGTATTTACAGAAGCCACCCATTCCAGTAGATCTGGATTCTAGCAGTGGCTTTCAACAGCTGAATCCGGATTTGCAAGTGGATGGAATACACACCCTTCTAAGATGGTCCACAAAGCACAATTCTTTCCAAGGAAGGCAAAGAGAGGAGATTCATAGGATTTTTATTTTTTTAAGACCACAGGCTTCCTGCACATTTAAACAAGTTTTTCTCAAATTTCGCCTACCGCCCTTTTCCCTCTCATCCCTGCATTAAAAATCCCACCTGCGGAGCAACTGTTGAGAGGTAGAGGAGAGCCCCACTCCCCCAGGAGAGCCCCAGGAGAAAACAAGGCACGAAGATGGGCCCACACTGCGGGAGGAAGAGAGTGGCAAGAGAAGCTCTGGAGCTATAGACTGCAGCTGCAGCTGGGGGTTTTGTTTCTGAAGGGAGGGGCCGGTCTGGGAAAGTTGGGAAGCTCCTGCCTTTGCCGTATTTATTATTATTATGAGGCGCCTGCTATCCCAGGGGTGGCGGCGCCAGCGAGCCGCGTGACCGGCCGGTTCCACGGGGGTAGGAGCGGGGGGGGGGACGGGCTGCCCGGCGGGTTCCGCCCCTTCCCTCGGCCCTGAGCCCCACCCCACCCCCTCACCTGCTTATTGGCCTCGTCGAAGAAGACGCAGTTGACGGGGCTCGCCTTCTCGAAGTGCACGGGCCGCGCGCACAGCGCCAAGTAGTAGTCCTGGCTGGCGGCCGTCGCCATGGCAGCGGGAGAAGAGCCCCTCGGCGCCAAGCAACCGGCCTTTCCCCCCGCGCGCCGCTTCGGGCCTTCCCGCGCCTCTTCCTCTCACTGTCCCCCTCAAACCCGCTTCCCACACAACAAGCCGGTTCGTGGTGGATGCGGCTCTTCCTCCTCCTCCTCCTCTGGGCGGCCGCACAAGCGCTTCCCGGTTAGGCGGCTCTTGCGCATGACGAGGGAGCTGCCGGCGGCCCTTAAAGGCGCCGCAGGACGACGCGGCAAAGGTGCCGCTATAGGCCGCTTGACTGGAAATGTCGCTCCGCTTTTCCCACCGGCAGAAAGGGGGGTGGGAAAAAAAATTATTGCTGTTCTTTATTAAATTTGTACGCCGCCCTATACCAGCAGGTCTCAGAACGGTAACAAAATAAATTCACAGTATAGAAACAAAAAATACACGATGAAAATAAAAGCGAAGACCACCCAGCAGAGCATCTGATCAGATCGGGCCGGCATTGCAGCTTCTCCCGGTGGCCAGGCGGCCTCTGAGGCGACGCTCTGCAACTGGCCTTTAGACGTCTTGCCACCCAGCGGTTGGGCGATCTGGGCCTCCGCTGGCGTCCAGCTGAGGGGTCGTCACAGCAGGAGCATCAGCAGCGTCATATGCCTTAAGCTCGCCACCTATCCCTTATAATAAGCGACTGTCCCTTATTCCAAGGGGAAATGCTGCTATTCCTCCTCCTCCTCCGCTGAGACGAACACTGAGCTCCTCCCTCCCGTCTCCGCCGTTGCCTCCCTCCTGCGTGCCCGCGTTCTCCGTCTCTTTCTTTTTCTCTACCCCTTCCGTTACACTAAATCCAGGGAAGCGGGAGATACTAGGATGCTGCTGCCGCTGCTGCCTGGATCCTCGTTGCTTTTACGTGCTTCCCTGACCCTGTTCCTTTATAGAGGGGGTAGGGTGGATATTGCAAACCTATTTGTGTACCAAGGAACCCCCCCCCCAAATAAAACCCCACCACCCAGACTATTTAAAGTGCTTTAAATGTGTACTGCAGATGAGGACTCAAAATCCCCTTGCAAGAAACTGTCCCAGTCCTAAATTCACTTTCAGCTTTGAAAATAAGTCCCAATTAAGTTCAATTGAATTTACTTTCAAATAGAGAGGATGGAAACCTTAAAATGGTTGTTGCCTTTATTTATTTAAATAAACTGATGCAAATATTGTATAAAGGACAGGTCCAAAAATAAAGCACACATGGTAACCCTAGTGGTTAGATGAACTTATTTATGATGCATGTGTGTGAATGTGTGTGGCATTAGCAGCCACATGGAAAAGGATGCTGGAGGCAAAGCTCTGAGGAAGAGAAACAGAATTTGTTGCTATATTCACCTCTTTCTTTTTATCTGGTTTCTACATATACCATTCTTTTGACAAGGAGAAATTCAGCAGGTGGGGAGGATGTGAGTCATTGAAATTAATGTGCATTGCGAACTTAGAGCCGTAAATTTCATTGGGTCTCCTCTTTACGAGTATGACCGGCACTGGAAACAGCCCATTGCAATGGATTGCTTTAAAGTCATTTCTGCATCAGGTAAAGTAATTTTTACACACACACACACACACACACACACACACACACCAATTCCCCACTCCCAACTTGCCCCATATTTTGCCTGACCTGTCCCTTATTTTGCCCGGCCAAAGGTGGCAACCCTAATGTCAGTGCATGCTAAAATGTCAAGAAATGGTCCCCAAAGGCATGTTTGAGTTAAAAGTGGGTCCTGGGTCTGTTGATACTGGCAGCTGGCAGCTTTCCATGGTTGTGGGCATTCCCAGGCCTACCTGGAGATGCCAGGGATTGAAACCTGGACCTTCTGTGTTGCAAATGTACTGAGCTACAACCCCAATTTAGCAAACAAACATTTGCTGCAATTCTGTACATGTTTATTTGGCACCAAGTTCCATTGAATCTAGTGGGCAGTGCTTCTAATGTACAGGATTACATAAATCCTAGACATTTGTCTAAACTTCAAAAGCAGATTTAACTAATAGCTATCACAATTTCTTGACCCCGACCCCCAGATTTCATAATTACACATTGTGTGACCAAGTGTCCAAATCTGGCCATCATTAGGCAATGAGGTAATAGCTACCTGCAAGCTCTGCACTAAGTTGCCTGCTACTCTCAAATGCTGAGGAGCAAGGTGGGTCATTGCCTTAGTTAAAGGAAGATGCAGTTGCCCATCAGGTCAGCTTCTGGACAGAGAATAGGCGATGCACACCATCTTGCACATCTCTTCTGCCAACAAAATGCCACAGAATAGACATGTTTCCCACTTTGGGGAGACATGGCCCTCAACATGACAAATATTAAAGCATTTTACTTTCAATGCTTTTGTAAGCCAGGGAAGGATCACTTCCAGAAGAATCCTGCAATCAGTATTGGGTTGTATAAACAACTGTATCCATTATAACTGGATACGCAGAAGCATACTTGTACTAAGTTCCCAGAGCAGCTAAATGTCAATGTAATGCTACTTTGTAATATTAAAATGAGAAAAAAGTTTCTCATGACCTCAGGATTAGCATTACTCTGGGGGAGGCCTTCAAGATGTGTTTAGAAAAAGGCAACAGTGGATGTACTATTTGTCTTTGACCTCTTTGGACCAGTACTGTCAAGCCTCTTACGTCCTACACACACTGCCCAACATAAAATCAATCAATTGCTGTATTTGACTAAAAGCCATTACAAATCCAGTTACAAAACCAGCAAATCCAATAAAACCTGTTAAGAAAGATCCAGAAATAAGCAACCATTTACAATAAATCAAATTAATGAATCCCCTGCACAATCTAGTGTTGTCTTTTATGTGACTAGCACAAATACTTTTAGTGGCTTTTGCGAATAAAGCTGCTTTATATGTGACAAGTGTGGCGCAGTCATATAATAGCCAACATATTTTTACTTCAGGGTTCTGCAAACATCTGTTCCAAAAATCTTTCTGGGGTTTTGATAGAGCTGAGCTGACAATGGAGTATGTATGTAATGGGGAAGATTTTCTAACTTCACCTGCCCCACAAATACAGAATCTTAAATGCATTGGAACTTTCCTGTATCTTCCATCTAAGACTGATGTGGGCATTGTTTGAAAGTGTAGAATTGTAAAAGCAGTTCTCAGGGAGGCAAAGGGAGGCCTTTTGCTGTTGGAGAGGGTTTTGGTTTTACTTACAATACCAAAATTTGTGAAGGTGGCTGTAGTAGCTGAATCGTTAAGACCACCATACCATTTCCAAACAAATGCTCTTCTAAAATGTGTTGGGGAGGGGGGATTATTGGGCTGTCCTTGTTTTTATTTCTATTATGTATTTTGCATTTTTATATTGTGATTTTATGTTGTTGAACCGCCCTGAGACCTGCGGTTATAGGGCGGTACACAATAATAATAAAAAATGCAGGTCATCTGAAAGGTTGGTCAAAGGGTATTTTAAATAATAAAAAAACAAAGAATTTTCAATAGTTCTTAATACCCAATTTAGTAAAAGCCTATCAGGAACATCATAATAGTTTTAAAAAGCATACATTACACTTCTGCTACATTCATTGGATGGCTGCATTTGATTGTACTTGCCAATGTCTTATTTGAAAATTGATCAGATTTTATATGGACAGTTAAATACAATGCTTACTTTAAATATCTTTTCTACAGACCAGCCTCTCAGCATGTTACACTCATTCACTTTTGTGAGAATGATGGATTTTGAACTAGAATGTAATTTTTAAAGCTGGACAAAGACAAAAGCTGGACACAAAAAACCCTACACGAACACAGGGACAAGATCAGATTTGTTTATTATCCCTCTTATTTTTGCATGGAACGAGCTTTTCCATAGGCCACTATGAGAGCTTCACACAGCAACAGTCTCTCACTACAACATAATGAAGGGATCTAAAAGAAGAAATCTGAAAACAAAAGGTGACCATTCTAAAATTTTACCACCCTACTAAGTCCATTAATCTAATAAATCTGTCAGTGAATGAACTGTTTTTTAATACTGACCTTAGTGAAATGATACAATTTAGTTACACTTAGGTACACTCCAAGAATGAAATCAACAATACATGAATAGACAGGCAAGTCTCTCCTCAACTTCCATATAAGATCTTGTAGACATGTTCATTGTTATAGGACTCTAGATTTCTTATACATATGCATCACCAAGGATTTGTGTTCTATTGGGTTTTTTGTTTATGTGGTCATATCAACTGCATCAAATTGTATTACAGTGGTACCTCGCAAGACGAATGCCTCGCAAGACGAAAAACGCGCAAGCCGAAAGAGTTTTCCGTTTTTTGAGTCGTTCCGCAAGACGAATTTCCCTATGGGCTTGCTTCGCAAGACGAAACGTCTTGCGAGTTCTTGCGAGTTTGTTTCCTTTTTCTTAAAGCCGCTAAGCCGTTAATAGCCGCCAAGCCGCTAATAGCCGCTAATAGCCGTGCTTCGCAAGACGAAAAAACCGCAAGACGAAGAGACTCGCGGAACGGATTTCGTCTTGCAAGGCACCACTGTACATGAGAGGCTACGTTTACATACACATGCGGAGACAAAAGATGTTTTCTGAATCACACCTAAAGAATTTCTTGTGCAAAGATGTAAATTTACTATCATCTCGTTTATGCATTTAGGATACAACTGTACAGAAGCTTCTTCTGCTGTGCATCCTTACTAATTTTGTGTAATTTAGACTTGTTTATATTTTCCCCCAAAGCTACCTCCATGTGAGAATCATACTAAGGTGCCTTCTGTTCAAGTATTGTTCAAGAAACAAAGACCAAATATTTTTGCTATTGATAATCCAGTATCAAGTTTCTTCTTTCAGCATTTAACATAATGGCCTGCATATTTAAGAATCAAATTACAGGAAAAGAGTTTTTTTATTATTGTGTAAAAATCATATAAAATGTTTTAGGCTGTTCTTAGTGATTAATATAAATTTTGTATATCGAATATTAAAGTTTTTGTAAAAATAGTAAACTTTTGATATGAAATCAATGTTGAATATAGTTATGAAACATAATGTGAGCCTCCCTTTAACCATACACTATTAAAATTAAAGTCTGTGCATAAACCATACGCACAAAAAGTTTTAATCTTTTTCCTCCATCAGGTATACCAGTATGTAAAAGTGTAAGGGGAAGGAAAGAGTATCAATCACTCTTTCCCATTTTTATGTAGTACTTCAGTTTAGTCTGAAATTGTGATATTAAATAAATTAAATATTTCATCACACCATATTCTTAACTCAGCTGCACTGACCTGAAAAATTCATGTCAGATTAAAAAGGAAAATTACTTTCCATTGTCAGAGAGCCATGTAGTTGACAGTCCCAGTGACCTAACGTGGGCTTGTCTGAAAAAACACACCAAAGCACCAATGCACGTTCCCTGAAGTTTCATTTATGGCATTCTGAGTTGACCATAACTTCTGTTGCTTTTGGCAGCTGACATTTAATCACTGCACTTAATGTAAGATGCAAAAAAGATGTTTCAGTTCAACTCAAAGTGCTATTCATTGCAAGATGTTGGTGGACTCCCATAATCACTCGGATATAGAGACACCTTTTTCCCATGATTTTGAACATGATCTTCACTCATCTTCTCCAAAGCTTCAATCTATAAAACAGAAAGACACATAGTAGTCAGAAACAGACTATATTTAAATGTACTGCAATTCTGCTTGGCATGATACCAATTTGCTGAACTTGTACTGCCTTTGTCTTCACCTTTTATTGTTGCCAAATTACTGATCAGCTCATGTTTAAACAATTGTGAGTTCATGCAGCATACAAAAAGCCTGTTATTGAGCTTTGCCGATTTTATTTTCTTCCTGTTTCACCAGCATTACGATCCTTGACATTTTTTCCCTTGCAGAAACAAAAAACAGTGGTGCCTCGCAAGACGAAAAGAATCCGTTCTGTGATTCTCTTCGTCTAGCGGATCGTCTTGTGAAGCAAGCCCATTGAAGGATTAGTGGATTAGCGCTATTAGCGGCTTTTAGCAGCTTATCTGCTGATCGGATCAGCTGATAAGCGGCTTAGCAGCTTAGAAAAAAGGGGGGGAGGGGAAAAAACCAGCAGGAACTCGCAAGACATTGTTGTCTTGCAAAGCAAGCCCATAGGAAATTCGTTTTGCGAAGCACCTCCAAAACAGAAAACTCTTTCGTCTAGCGAGTTTTCCGTCTTGCGAGGCATTCGTCTTGCGGGGCACCACTGTAGATTGACACACCATATGCAAGATAGTCTCACCTGGTAACAAAACATCTTTTGTGCTGGGGAAAATGGACAAGGCATAATGGGAAATGCAGACAACAGCACCATCAGCTCAGCCCATGCACAATTATGTCATAAGAACAAGGAGTTAGTTGGGATTTTCATACATAGTTTAGTGAAAATACTACTTCTGTTGAACCATTCCCAGTGGTTCCTATACAAGCATATTCAATGGAAATATTACCTGCGTGTTTAACTAAGAGCCAAATTGAAGTCAAAATCACAGACCCATATTAGTGAAAACAAAGTCCACAGAAACCAAACAACTGCAGACAACTAATTCCTTTGAGCCTCAGATCAGAGGACCTTTGGTCTCGAGTTTCCCCAAACAGCAGCAGTCTATGCCATATGGCAATCTACTACTGAAACTGCTTTGAAAAGCAGTTTGTGTACACCTGACTATTAGCTTAGGTCTTCGCTGAAATGTAATGTTAGTTTATGGCTTTGGTGGTTGCAATTACATTGTTTTGCTGATATGCTGTTTGGTGTATAATTTATGTATATTCTACAGTTTCATTGTTACCACTCTAGAATTGCTAACTGCAGTGAAAAACACAATACAATTGTTTAAAATAAATGTTTATTGTATGTTACAAATAATTCATTAATTTTAGAGTTTTAACAAGCCTGTTTTCAATTTGAAAAATTCTCTTAAAGTTGACATTGAACGCCAAACCCAAATATACTATTTTTGAAGTTCACTACTCTAACTCACAATACTAAAAAAAGAAAGAAAGAAATCCAGCAGGCTTTTTATCTGAGTTCTGATTTTATTGTTTTAATTCATTTTTGTTTCATTGTACTGAGCCTTCTCCATAGCACTCAGATTTGACTGTAATTAAGCAGTGAATATAATGTCTAAAATTAGTAGCAAAATGAGTATAGCTAAAGCAAGAACAATTTCCCTAAGAACACATTCACAGCAGAAAGCAATATATTGTCAGATCAAGTTAGGTCTGGTTAATTCTTTGTGCCCCAAGACTCAGGATTTTCAGGACTATGATAAAAACGGGTTTTCTGAAAACCCTACATTTGCTCACTTTATTGGGCAGGTTAACGCTTTGTATCTTGCAGAAACCAAGGGTTTCACTAAAATGGTACATGAATAAGTTTCATGAATAGTACTCACACATATTCCTAGGGGGACTGCTTCATATTTAGACAGAAAGGCTGGGTCACACAAAGATAAGAGGCATCTCCAAATGCATGAATAACAATGCAAAAAAATTGGGCTCAACTCTGCCTTCATAATGCAGATTTCTCTGCACATTCTAAGAGCTTCTCGGAGTGCAGCCTAGTGAATAAGATCATATTTATACTCCCCCTCCCCCACACACACCAAGGTGGGGAGAACTTACCTCAGCTAAGAAGTCCACTTCATTGTCAGCTGCTAAGTTTAAACCTGAGACAGCATTGAAGAGCTCTCTTTCACCGAGTGTTTCAGATACACCATTCTTCTGGAAGAACTTTCATTAAAAGCAAAGATAAGTTTAACCACTGAATTCATAAAAGCATTCCCCCCCCCCCTCTTTCTCACTTTCTTTCTTTAGTCTAGCAGTTGTTTGAGGTAGCTATTATTTGTGGACATTTGGACTTGCAATAAGATTTTCCTAAGCTTTCTAGCCTGCATTTCTCCCACACAAATACAAGCATGTTTTATAAGTCTGTGTTGTCTTATTTTCGAAGGGGAGTGGAGTCTCCAGATCAAGGCCAGGGCCTTGAATAAAGTCTTTTGATAACCTATTAAAAAGACAGCTGGTTTTTTGTTTTTGTGTTTTTTTCTATTACAAGCAACTAAGGGACCAAAAATCAATTACAATTTAAGATGTTCTCAACTCTTCCTTGAATGTCCCTGAATATAATTGTCTCTCTTCCCCATTAAAATTAAACCTACATTTTCAGAATGAAGTGATAAATATTTTGATAAAACTTCCATATACATTTTAAGATATATGCACTTCTACAGATACAAATACAAAATAACAAGATTGTCAGACGCTTTACCTGTGAAACATTCCTGCAATCTCTAAACAAGAACTGGAGTCCATGTGGGTGAGTGGGCTCCACAGACTGACTGACATCAATTAACCAGACCTATAATATAAATAAGATGAGTATTTCAGATATTTGCATATGGGACCATCTGTAGTTATTTTTCTCCATGCAGAATCTGCTTACCTTTCCCCCTTGCCACAGCATGTTGTATTCACTTAGGTCAGCATGAACTAAACTGCACTCTTTATACAACTGTTGCATCATCTAGAAACAAGCAGCAAGTTATTAATGGGAATGCTCTCCATGCCACTAAATTATTATTCAGTATTACCACTAAAGACTGATTAAAAATTGACAGTGTATGCATGAGTACATGCATGCTGGATACAGAAAACAACCATATGAAAGAACCTTTGCTTATTTTTTCAGAAACAAAATATTACCAAATTAAATTACCGATAATATTTGGCATGCTCACTCTAGTTAGCTTATCTGAACAGTGCAGAATTGCAATTGCATATGACTGATAGGCATGTTTTTAAAATGCCCTAATCACTCTTGCTTCTAAAAGTACTTAGCCATGACTTTTTATAGTACACTTACTACACTAAGAAAGACTGTCAATCTCGGGCGTATTAAATATAATCCAAGTATTGTAGGACTCTAGGAAATACTGTTGTAAAGATAATTGCTGGTTTCACAGAACCAACACTTTCAGTGGTCCTGTATTCGAATTTTTGTTCAAGCTACTTGTAGTAATCTTTGACTCCAATACTGTTCTGACTAAAAAGACAATATAATTAAAGTACATAGTAAAACCACATAAACACATCCATAATAAATAAGCCTATTAAAAGAGCATAACAGTTAAAACAACCATCAAATAAAGTATTTCAAGACCAGGGAAATGCTTGTTGAAACAGGTGCATCTTTAAGAGCAGGTGGAATGCCAATACTGATAGGGCCTCTCATGTTCCACAACATTGGTGCCCCTAATGAAAATGCCAGATTCCATATTATTACAATCCAATAATCAGGCCATGGAAAAACTAATGGGCTTCATCTGATGATCTTAACAACCTTACCAGACAGCAGAGGGACCCTAAATGCACATTTATATAAATTTAATAAGTAAATAAATAAATATTCATCAATTATCTGTTACTGAAAAGAACTCTTGCCAATAGTTTCGAGACAAGACAACTGTATTGATCTTACATGAAGAACTTGATAGTAAGCCTTCTTCATATCTTCGCTACTGAGTTTTACTTCTTTTAGTTTAGGAGCTGGAACTTGATCCTGGCCAATGAAGGACATAACTAAGACATGCTTTTTAAGGGTAACCACTTCTGGGCAAGGAATGCCAGCTGCTTGCATTCTGTGAATAAGACATTAGAGCATAAGAATTTCCAGCTAGTCAAAAACTCACCAAACTACCTACACTGTCATACCTGTTTTGACTCAATTAGTTACTGGCTCTTTATAAAAGCATACAGCAGGTCCGTGAATCTTCTCTGCTGAGCAGGCAAGATCCTTAGCTCACCCACCTCTGGTGGGTCACTTTGACAAATGTGACCTGTCACCCACCTGTCAATCACCTGACATCAGGTCACCCATTTCTCCTTTGAAGTACAGCTTGAATGCAAGCCAATCAGTTAAAAGACATTTTAGCTGATCCAACTGAAGCTTGAAGTGACTGCCAATCCAGAAAACCCTGTGTGATTCCGTATTGTGAGGCTCTTATCAATCCTCTGCACCAATGTCTTTCCCTGCCCCACACCTAAGATCATATACAACTTTAGGTGTGGGGTGGGTGGATTGGGGGCCAAATTAGGCACATTTGTACCAGCCCTAATTAGACTTGTGGGCTGCAGATTCCTCATTACTGCCATATAACATTTTAATAACAGCTTTAAATGTATTAACTAATGGTTGTACTCAATTATGCTTTATTTTGGATTTTTATATTTATTTTTAACCATACTGTATATTTGTATAGCTTTGTATTTTATTGTATACACCAACTGGAAAAGTGAGCATGACAGGCACTATATAGTTTTAAATAAATTAAGATTTAAAGCAAAACAGTTACCTGTATAGCAGCATTCGGATACAGCAAATAGTAATTGTAAAAAATGTAAAATATTTTATACATAAAGGAACATGGTTCAAGACACGTAGTCAATGTTGAAAGGAGATTTTACATTGATTCCCAAGTACTTGGTTTTCAACAAGATGCTACAGCTTATTCATACCTACACCTACATTTCTATACCTTTTTAAGTTGTGCATTTCTTTCTCAGCCCACATTCGGATTATCTTTCGTGGATTCAGTTTGCTGAAACGATCTCTGAACCTATAATCATCTTTGATATACTTATCACGATTTTTAAATTCATTCAGAGTTGTTTTAAACACCTTTATGGCACATTCTGAAGGTATGGGGCTAGCATCCTCACTCAAACTTTAAGAGGAGAAAAAGAAGAAGTTTTAGTTACATGCCTACAAACCAATTTTAAAGAAGCTTCAACCAGTAAAACAGATGAGAAAGTATAGATAAGGCAAAAGACCAGAACATATTTGGAAAATTATTTCATTGCATTATATCTCAATATGTCAGCTTTGAAACATTTGACCATTGAACTAGTTAAATATTCATTTTATAATGATGTATATTTTACATTACTAGATTTAAATATTTAACTTAAGGTTTCATGATAGCCTATATTATTATTTATTTTAAGGAAGGGGGACAAGTGTGATGCTGCATACTTCCACTGCAACAATTTTATAAAATCTAAGCTAACAAACAGTATACATGTATTCCAAATACTATGTTGCTCTGCAGTTGCTCTCAGTTTTACACAATACAAGTATCATAACCATATTTTTTAAAAATACCTTCCTCCATATGCATGAAACACCACCGACTCTTTTCCTGTACTTATGCATCCAGTGATGGTCTCCAGCATTCCAGAATTGACCATCTTATACAAAAGTAAGCGTGTTTTAGGATCTACTGCTTTCTCCTGCACAAGAAGAGCGGGGAAGATAAATTTTTATTATGCTGTATGTTTAGTGCAGACAAAACGTTCCTTTGATTAATCTACAAGTGCTATGAACTTTAGCTTGATCAGGTGCTTTAAATTTTAAAACGATCCTCTATATATTTTTCTGTATCAATTACTTCAGACTTAACACTCCCATAGCATAAAACAACCTATTCAGCAGGTGCAACTGTCAAATAATGTTCTGCTATGACTCCAGAAAAGTGTTAACTTTTCCAGTATTCAGATATCAAGTTTATTCTAAATAATACAGCCCTGCTAAACTATGCAATTTTCATTTTGTCTGAGTCACCGAAACGTACAGCAGTGGAATGTTCCTTCTTCTCATGGAGCCTGGCGCTTCGACGTTCCTCGGAGTATGCATGCTGCTTTAAGGCATTGAAGACATGATTGGACAATTTTAGGTCCATACCAATTCCATCACCAACTTGAAATCCAGGTGCAAACTGTGAAGACAGGTGAAATTCAGTGAATGACATGGAATTTTCTGTGTGTCTGAAAAAGTTGCTGATAGGGGAGACCTACAACTGCAACGCGTCCATTACTTACTGTAGCTCAGAACAGCAGAAAAAAAATTTCCCCATATTATCATAACAAACTAAAGAGAAGACCTATGGGAGAGAGACTCACTTCAGGCCAGTTTGGGAGCTTTAAGACAGAGCAGAAATTTGAACCCAGATCTCTTAGCACTTTATCCACTAAAGCACACTGCAGATGACAGTAATACAGATAATAAATTTTATTGTTCTTGTCAGAGGCCATGACAAATACAAACTACAACAGACCAATATAGTTATAAGATAGAATAAAAATATGGGGCAACTATACTATGAAGCTCTAGTACAGGGTTCGGCTAGGTGACGCTCATGGTCCCGTCCAACTCTACAATTCTATGAGCCTATGAAATCCTTCTACGAAAGATTCGGGAAGAAGTAGACTCCACCGTGGGAGCAGGGCCGGGGCGGGAGAGTGCTAGAGTTCTGTCTAGTCAAGTTGAGTGGGATCAATTCCAATCTGTTACCTCCGAGGATGTGGACAGGCTGCTTGGACGAGTGAAACCAACCACCTGTCTCCTGGATCCTTGCCCATCTTGGCTTATTAAAAGCTAGCCGGGAAGGACTGGGCAATGGGCTTCGTGGGGTGGTGAATGCTTCCCTCCGTGAGGGAGCCTTCCCAGACCCGCTGAAAGAGGCGGTTATTAAACCGCTTCTTAAAAAACCATCTTTAGATGCGGCCACGATGGCCAACTATCGCCCAGTCTCAAATCTTCCATTCCTGGGCAAGGTGATTGAGCGAGCGGTTGCCGAACAACTCCAGGCACGCCTGGAAGAAGAGGACCATTTGGATCCCTTCCAGTCGGGATTCAGGCCTCATCATGGGACTGAAACTGCCTTGGTCGCACTGGTTGATGATCTCCGGCGGGCTAGGGACAAAGGTGAGAGCTGTTTCCTAGTTCTGCTGGATCTCTCAGCGGCGTTTGATACCATCGACCATAGCATCCTTCTGGACCGTCTTGAGGGGCTGGGAGCTGGGGGCACTGTTATACAGTGGTTCCGCTCCTTCCTCCTGGGCCGTGTTCAGAAAGTGGTGGTGGGGGATGAGTGTTCAGACCCCTGGGCTCTCACTTGTGGGGTGCCTCAGGGTTCTGTCCTCTCCCCCATGCTTTTCAACACTTACATGCGGCCGCTGGGAGAGATCATCAGGAGGTTTGGGCTGGGTGTTCATCAGTATGCGGATGATACCCAGCTCTACCTCTCTTTTAAATCAGAACCAGTGAAGGCGGTGAAGGTCCTGTGTGAGTGTCTGGAGGCGGTTGGAGGATGGATGGCGGCTAACAGATTGAGGTTGAATCCTGACAAGACAGAAGTACTGTTTTTGGGGGACAGGAGGCGGGCAGGTGTGGAGGATTCCCTGGTCCTGAATGGGGTAACTGTGCCCCTGAAGGACCAGGTGCGCAGCCTGGGAGTCATTTTGGACTCACAGCTGTCCATGGAGGCACAGGTCAAATCTGTGTCCAGGGCAGCTGTTTACCAGCTCCATCTGGTACGTAGGCTGAGACCCTATCTGCCTGCGGACTGTCTCGCCAGAGTGGTGCATGCTCTGGTTATCTCCCGCTTGGACTACTGCAATGCACTCTACGTGGGGCTACCTTTGAAGGTGACTCGGAAACTACAACTAATCCAGAATGCGGCAGCTAGACTGGTGACTGGGAGCGGCCGCCGAGACCATATAACACCGGTCTTGAAAGACCTGCATTGGCTCCCAGTACGTTTCCGAGCACAATTCAAAGTGTTGGTGCTGACCTTTAAAGCCCTAAACGGCCTCGGTCCAGTATACCTGAAGGAGCGTCTCCACCCCCATCATTCTGCCCGGACGCTGAGGTCCAGCGCCGAGGGCCTTCTGGCGGTTCCCTCATTGCGAGAAGCAAAGCTACAGGGAACCAGGCAGAGGGCCTTCTCGGTAGTGGCGCCCGCCCTGTGGAACGCCCTTCCAGCAGATGTCAAAGCGATAAACAACTACCTGACATTCAGGAGACATCTTAAGGCAGCCCTGTTCAGGGAAGTTTTTAACGTGTGATATTTTATTGTATTTTTGGTTTTTATGGAAGCCGCCCAGAGTGGCTGGGGAGGCCCAGCCAGATGGGCGGGGTATAAATAATAAATTATTATTATTATTATTATTATTATTATTATTATTATTATTATTATTATTATTATTTAACCAGAGACATTAGGGGGCATTCCAAGGTAATAGGATACCGTGCTCCCTTCTGGATCTGGATCTCTGACACATGCTTCAGAAGCTAAGAGATCATGGCCCAGTTTACATGCCGTGCTAAACTATGGCTTGTTTAGATGAAGTGTGGCTTGCTGAACCATGGTTTGTTGGCCACCCAGTGCTGGACACTCACCAAGCTACAGAGGCATGAGGTAAGAGCAGCCAGAAAACAAATTTAGCTTGGGAGAAAACAAGCCATGACTTGTTTGTTCAACATTCTATGAGTTACCTCACAGATGGGCAAACTATGGTTACAACAAACTAGGGCTTAGTGTTATGTGCAGATAGAGCCATATAATTGTTTTTAAACAGGTGCATAGAACAAGTTTAAATACTGGCATAGATACTATCATGACATTTGTATCAAGTACTGGGTTATCATGGGAAGTGAAGCAGTATATATCAAGAGTCAACAAGTGTTTTGCAAGTAGTCATGGACCAACTTTGGAACGTCAATCATAAACTTAGGACAGAACTTACATTTTCCATTCGAGCAGTATTCTTTCTTCCACACACAACCTCATCATGCTTGGTAGTAATATCTTTTCCTTTTCCTATAAAGCCTTTCTTTGGAGTAGTAGTGGGCTTATCTATGAATAATAAAAATATTGCACTCAAAATACACTTCCAAGACTAGTAAATGTATGCAACCTTTTTAGCCACATGTACAAAGCATTCTAGGGCACAAATTACACTGACGCTATCAATATATATATATGTATAGTTATATCATATGGTTCCCTACACAAACTACCCTGATCCTTTCCATTTCATTTGGCTGTTATTTCTTTGCAGCTATAGTGAACAAAAAGGTCTTAGTTCTTAGGGAAGCTTGAGAAAATCTGACACTTTCATATCCCAAAAAGGGGGCTCATTTAGTAAAGATTTTTTTGAAATGTGTTGCTAATGCATCATATTTAATCAACGTAACTAGAAAATGCATGAACTACTGACAAAGTTATTGGAAGGCTGCAGCTTCCCATTCCTGAATCTGTCTCCTAGACAATCTTTGCACAAGAGAAGTACACATAACTGCATTACTCACATTCCTTCCTTTTCTTCTCCTCCCTATACTCTATTCTAAATTTTTAGAATTCAAGCTACAGTTTAGCAGGGATTTGCCTTTTGCTATTAAAAGCACTCCCATGTGCTCTATTAAACATTATAATATTTAAAAGATAACAGCATATTATGTAATTCACAGCGTGATCTTCATTAAGCAGTTGCCAATGGCCTCACAAAACACTTTTTCAGGATCCTACAATACGAAAAACTTTGCTTATAGAAATGGTATATTTCGTAAGCTTTTAATCCAATTTGTACCTGCTCTATAAGGATCATGACGAGTATCCTGCCAATCAACCTCATCTTCAGAGCTGTCACTGTCTTCAAAAGGATGTACCTTGCGGTAGTTCTCAAAAGATATGGACACTTGAGAAATAGAAACAAAAATGTATATGAGTTAACAGTTGTTATAAGGGCCACTGAGAAACAGAAAGATTCACCCTAACAAAGAAATCATGACTCATGATAGTAACCTTTGCTATCTCCATTGAACTTCTTTTCTTCACGTCGAAGCTGTGCATCAAACTCTCTATCAAATTCCATTTGCAGCATCTGTGCCAGCATCAAGTCACTGGAAGTATCAATATTCTCCCCACTAATAAATGATCCTTCAACAGCCCTGGACATGAGAGACCAAAAGAGAACACTTAGCGGGACAATTCAGCCCTTGGTACTCCAACTAAAAATATAGTACATTGTTAGCTGCCATATAATATACGTTGCAGAGGAGGAAGTTGATTGCTTTGTGTAATTAAAAAGGAAGGAGGTGGCTATGCAATTTCTTCATTTTAAAGGAGCCTGGCAGGACACTAAATAATTTCCACACAGTATACAACATGGAGTGTGGTAATTCTACTCCCTTCCTTTTGAATACAGCTCACTTAAAACAAGGAAGCAATTCAGACTCTTTCAGGCACCTTATGTAAGAGTCATTTCACTAGGCACCAACTTTTTTCCTCTCTCAAACCTGAAGAGAAAGCTATGGCAGCAGCAGGTAGGAAGGGCCGTAATTAGCTTTTTTACCCCCAATGAAAAGACTTTGTCAAGCCCCAATATTGACTTTAGCTATTGCTACAATAGTTTCCCAAAAATCACACTCACCATCTGACTCTATGCATATGTACTCAGAAGTTCTACTTATGTAATATATACTTCCAAGTACAGGTGTGAAGAATTGCATCTGTAAAAAAAAAAATGCAGGATCCCACTAACAATTAACTAAGTCTGTAATAAACTTTCATAATGTAAGGATATTCAACTTACGATACCACTTCAGGAAAAGAAGAATTTTCTTCTTCTAACTGTAGCTCTTTAGCTAGCTGTTCACTCATGACATCAGCAAAGGAACATGATATTGTGGTGTTTTTAGGAGTTCCCCATGGACACTGCAACAAAAATAGATATCTTTTTGGCTATGGATAAGACAGATAATTTTTCTTTGCATAAAATCCTGATGTCACATTTCTTTGTATAGATACACGGAAATACACTGTGTAAAATGAATCCAGACTTGTGAAGTCACAGAAGTGAGTCATACTACTTTTTATTTAAAGACTGAACAATGCCTTTAAAAAGTACAGTATGCATAAAAATATATCAGCATTTAAAATATGAGAGCTGTTTAAATATTTGCCTCTATAATCCACTCAATTTCTGTTTCGGATCTGAAATTGTCACTTTCTCCACTTAAATAACTGATTATGTCCAGGATAAGACAGTCTCCCCCTGTTTTTTCACTGATCATTGCCAACAGTGTTAGAAACCGAGATATGAAAACTAGGAACTAAATGACACCTTAAACCTAGGTTATGGGCACAACAATGGGATGTCTAGACACACTTTTTATAACAAGAATACAAAGCTGAAAATGAATGAACTGCAGCTAAAATATCATGTTCATTTTTCACATGGTCTAGTACTTCCCCTGCCCACACCTTAATATCCTTAAGAGGGTCTCTTCTCCAGTCTTCAGAGAGTAACTGGAAGTGGGGAGGCAGAAAAAGGTCCTCCTTTCCTTCCATTCTGCAGTTTTAATCTGAAATCTCAGGCGCAGTACTGCGCCCAGAGCTCAGAAACTGCTCATGCTAATGAAATTCCCTGTCACAAAATGTGCTTAGAACAATGGGAGTTTCAAACACTGAGTGCCAACTATGTATCATCCTACAAAATACCTACTGATAAAAATCAGAAGGGTTTGATTAGCTGACGAATATGTGTCCACACTGATCAAAGATCCACATGACAGAGAACAAATGCTTTTTACCATGCCAACTTTATTGATAAAGGACCAAAGGTCTGGCTTACAAAGAACTCTTCTCTCAGAAATTCATGTTACATAACACTAAGGCTGATCTTGCTGCTCTGAACTAGATTGCAGCCTATCTGCTCCAGCTTACATTAGTGAGGTCATTGAGAGTTAGGAATTATTAAGAATTTGTAAAACAGCTGTTACTTTAAACGTTACAGCAGCACACCCATAAATCTAATTTATGAATGATGGACCCGTTAATGGTCTCTCTCAATGAATACCAGGTTTCAGAGCACTACAAATGAGTTACTTGGCTCTGAGCCCAGCACCATATCCATCTGTAGCCTCTTATCAGAAGACTGACAAACAGGCAAGCTTATCTGAGCGCAGACTCAAAATTGCTTAAATAAGTTATTACTCCCGATCATTACATTCTAACCTTGTTTTTTTTTTTGGGGGGGGGTTACGACCAGGTCCTTGAAACAATGAGAACCCTATACCTATTTGCCTCTATGCTGGCAAAGAGTATTATTATTTACTTTGCTCACTCAGCTATGTCCCACCTACCACCTTTCTGCCACATAGCCTCCAGTGGCTATGAAATGGTTGTTCCCTCACCAGTCCCCAATTCTATCATCACAGGACCCCATGGACCATTTACTCGTCTCTGCCAGCACAAGGTTGGCCTTCTGAATTAGAGCAACCCTGTGGGGCAGGGGGTGGAAAGGAAAGGAGCCAGCGGCGGGGTCACTTCGAACAATAAAACCCGCGCCCCCCTACCCGTCCCAACCAGTGTGGCGGGAGAAGAGGCAAAGCCAAGGCCTCCTTCTCTGGAGGCCTGACACCTCGTTTACACCCGCAGAAGGACGAGGCGGGCAGAATCATACGAAGTGAGTGGACTGTACCACTTCAGGTTCCGCGAGGGGAGGCAGCGTCGTTTTTCTTAACTGTCACCACAACATTCCCTGAGAGGAAACCGTGTGTGTGTGTGGCGGGTGGGGGGAGATATTTCATTTTGTTTCCTCTCAGGTAATTACGCGACGAGGCCTCCGCTCTACTCGCTTATCAATGGGGGGATCCTCCCCGCCGCCGCCCTTCCGTGCCTGAAGCGACGACGGAGCCCATCCCGCCACCTCAGGCCTCCTCCGCTGGCTCTCGTTCCGGGGGCGGCTGGATCTGGACCAGGCCTGAAGAAATTCCTCGGGCACGTCCGCCGCCCCCCCCTGCCTCACCTTGCTTTGGGGCCAAGCTGGACTCGCGCTCGCCTCAGGAGTGGGGACGACAGCAGCGATTGCTCCGGGCTCCATGTTAGGCGTGCAAAGGAACGGAGATGGACGCCGAGAGAAGGAAGAGCAGCAACAAGGCAAGAGGGCGCCTGGCAGAAATAAAACTTCTTCCGGCTTCTTCTCCGCTCGCCTCAACTCCTCCCGCCCCTTCGCCGTCGGCGCTGGTTGCCTATTGGTTCGCTGAGTACACGTCTCGGTGACGTCACTTCCTTTGGAATCTCCCCTGCCCTAAGAGGTTTTTGTGTTGCTGTCGGCGGCCGCTTCGCTTCCTGCTTTGTAGTACGGATAAAACCACTCCGTCCCTTTCATTCGTTTATGGCACGGTTTTCTCACAATGCCGTGAAAATAAACCAATGACCAAAAAACTAAATCAGCGCTGGAACCTACGCTTTTGAATAAATGGGAACACGAATGGCTCCTCAGCGATGACCTTTAAATCCATCTTCTCTTTCAGATGAGAAATGCCTGTCATTTGGGATTCGGCACCCCCACGACTCGGGTTTCTTTTTCAATCACAGTCTGCAGCTCTGGGGTTCACCATTGGGAAACATCATAACGAAGAGTTGCCCTTGTCCACTTCCTATAGATTTTTTAAAAAGTGTGCATGGAAAGGTACAGAAATATTTGTGCCCAAGTTCAAGAGTGAGAAAAGGCAGTAAAAGGTGGGGGAGAAGTTGAGACAGTGGCGTAGCGTGGGGGGGTGCAGGGGGGGGCGGCTGCACCGGGCGCAACATCTGGGGGGGGGGCGCTCGCACTCGCAGTGCTAAAATCAGTGCTAAAATCCACGGGTTAGGGGGCGCAAATTACTTGCCTTGCCCCGGGTGCTGACAACCCACGCTACGCCACTGAGTTGAGATGAGGGACCAAAACACACAGCACAGAAATAATCCAGCTCACTGTGGACAGGAAACAGCAGTGTTGTTCGGTCCTGTTTATTGAACAGGTGTGAATCCCTAGCAAAAGCACCCTTAAACTGAATGTACTGTACAGTATATGGACATTTGCGAATCAATCACGCAAGCACATAGAATTAGAACATACTGTAATTACCCATTTGTAAGGCAGCACCCCATCTGGAAGATATGTGGAGCACTTTGCAGTTTTCATTTTTTTTTTTTTAAGAAATAGACAATTTGTTGATTGCTGAATTATTGTTAACGTCAGTTTATTCGGGGTTATTTAAATAAATATATGATACAATTATTCGTTTACACCAGTGGTTATGTGTTAGCTTCACATTATCCAAGTGCACCATAAAATGTACCAAAAGATAAAAAATTTGTAAGAGAAACCAAGGCACTTAAACTGCGCGTTTCTATGCTATCACTCCCTTGTGTTAGTCTGCTGAAGCAAAAACAACAAAGAATCTTGTAGCACTGAAAGGCTAAAAGCTTTATTGTGGCATAAGCACGCAAGACGATTCATCTTTACATGGATACTGGGTGGAGATGAGCAGCTTCCTTCTTTATAAAGTTTCTGATCCTTTGAAAGGAGTTTCCATGGCCGGGGCGAGCAAACCTAACTCCATAATACATTTGTATACAGCCGTGCTTTCTCCGATTTAGGTCTTTAATCCTAAAAGATATTTGTTTTGTCCCGTTTGGAGTTCTTGCATTTTCTTCACTGCCGCCACCAACGATAACCTTCTGCTCTGGAAATCTGAGGACAGGCGGCAAAAAACCCAACACTTAGGGAAAAAGAAAGGTGGAGTCCAAGCGACATCCCTCTCAGAAAAGACTAACCAGCCAGACGGTGTATAAGCGCATCATAAACGGGATTGAGGCCGCGTAGAGAGGAACGGGAAGAGCGGCAGCGCATTCTTTTCCTTCCGCCCTGGGAAACCGTTGTCCCTTTAAGAAGGCGGTTCCTGGGGCCCTTTTCTCCGCGCCCATTGGAGCAGACTCCAGAGCAACGTGTCTCTGTCATGGCAGCCGCATGCAGTCGCTCTTCCAGGCAGGTCGCCGCAGTCGGGAGAAAGTGCCTTTCTTCCCTGTCCCCGGACTGGTGAAATGATTTGACAGATGTATTTAAAGAGACCTGCAACTGGTCTCGCCTTCTGTTTGTTCTACTTGTCTTCTTATTTCACCAACAAGGTGAGGCTGAGAGAGCTCTGCTGGTTTAAACTGCCCTTTATTTCGACTTTAAAATGTTCACAGGGTCGCAAGTTTTGGCTGGTCTGCTAGTTTTTATACCTCGGGAAATTGAACACCCTGTTTGCCTTTTCTCTCCAGCATCGGTGAGCTTGTGTTTTTCTCCGAGACAATGAAAAGCTGCTGATTGATTTTCAGTTTCTTTCGAGAACTGACTTTTCTCCTCGCAGCGACTTGCAGCTACCGGAATCGACTTAAGCCCACTCTTAAACCCCACACGGGTCGGGGGGAGGACGGAAGGGTTCTCACATTTATCCCTGGAAAGCAAGAGGTTAATTAATAAGCTAAATTAATGGCTTTATATAGTTGCCTTAAGTGAAGGATAAAGTAGAAATACTTCTAGGGCTGTGTGAGAACTCTTAACAAAACTCAAAACAATTAAAAATCATGCACAAAAGGTCATATGGGGTTATCACATCCCACTCAGCCTTAAAGTATATACATGCAGACAATAAAACATGCTCTCAAGCGATAAGAAAATTGTGGCAGTTTTATTTGTATTATCATTTGAAAGCACAATGTTTTTTGATAGTTTGTATACACTGCAAGTCTTAAATATTTAGGTTTAGGACTCTGGGTTTTAACTATTAAGAAATAATTTATGGATTTCTTCCATTTAAATGTATTGGCTTTGCCACCCTGAAGTTAGGAGAAAGGAAAAAAACCTAGACACATTTACTGGTACTTGGGAGCAAGTCTCAATGAGGTACTGTACTTCAATACAAGCTTCAGACAATTTTGTTCCCTCCTCTGTGACAAGTGAAATGTGTAACCTTTCCAGGATCTACAGCCACTTCCAGACCTAATCTGTTGCTGCAAAACCAAGAAAAGTCTTTGCAGTTCCTTAAAGACTAAGGCTGCAATCCAAACCCTACTTACATTGGAGTAAGCCCCATTGAATTCAGTAGGACATACTTCTGAGTAGACATGGTTAGGATTGTTCTGTATTAACTTTTGTGGACTAGATCTGACAAAGTGAACTGTAGTTCAACAAAGTTTGTTTGGAACACAAATGCCTGACAGAACATGTCTTCCTGCCCGCCCCCCATCTGCTTGTGCCATGAGATCTTTAATAGAGACCCTCTCCTTGAGCACCTTCCTTCATGGAGATGTGTTTTGTATGCACCAAGGAGAGGCCTCTTCTGTGGCAATACTGTACCACATATTTGGATCTGAGAGGTACCTGGCACTGACCGCCTTTTTGTGCCAAGTTAAAACATTTCTATTTGCTCAAGTATTTTAAAGAGTTATATTGCCTTAATCTGCTTTTAGTTTGTATAGTCTTGTTTTGCCCCATAATCTATAAATTGTTTGACAAATGTGTTACTGCATCTGTAGCTTTGATTAATTCTCATATTTATTGTATTCCGTTCTGGAATCCACCGAAGGACAGCTTAGAAACAGTTTACATAAATAAAATAAATTAGGCCATCTTGTATTTGTTAGTCTTTAAGGTGCTACAAGTCTTTTAAGCATCTTTCTAGCATCTGTTACCTTTAAAACAGAAAAGACTGGAGTCTTGCAACATCCTTTAGAAAAATCAGATTATAGGAACACAGGGATGTATGAGAAGCAACAGGCTGTGGTATTTTCAAGGCAGAAGGCAAATGAACAATGAAGTTCAAGGGGGAAAGTATGTAAGAATAGCATGTAATTTAATCAACCAAATTAAATTACTTGCAGTGTGTGTGTATGTACTGTGTGTGTGTGTGTGTGTGTGTGTGTGTGTGTGTGTATATGTATATGTATATTGCTTTGGTTTGGTTTATGGTTAAGGCAGAACCAGTAAAGGTCATGAGAATCCTATGCAACAGGTAGCTTCTAAGGCTTTACTTTAAATCTTCTTCAGCTTACAATGTCTACTTGCAACTCCTATGTTTGAATTACGGGAAAAAAATGTACATCTGATAAGCCAATGAGTTTGGTAGATTCTCTTACTTGAAGTGGTCACTTAGTTAATTCAAATTGCACTCATTAATAAGTGAGTTCTGTCCCAAGTAGCCTATTCAGGTCAGGGCTAGCTATGACTTGTTTCTTTTTATTTTTATGGCTGGGTTCTGTTTCATTGCCTGATCCATTGCATCCATTGATTTCTGTTAAAATTACTTGAAAAGTGTGTGTGTGTGTGTGTGTGTGTGTTTATGTTTATGTACTATCCCCTAACTTGGTGTTTTGTCTTCCAGTATGTTCTGTCTGTCCTGAAATTCACCTACCCTACTCTTTTTCAAGGGTAAGTATTTCAAAAGCGCATTACAAATGACAGAATAAGTAGGTAGCTGTACCAGACAGAGGCTAATGTTGGTGTATACAATTGCTGTATATCCTCATCTGGGAAACGCCTATATGTTTTATTGTTACAACATGTTATTCACTTGTCCTAATTCTTAGCTCTCTGCTTCTGTGTCAAAAACTGCTATTTTTTCACCAGCCCCTCCCTGTAGCTGAGGGGGAAGGAATGTGCCATTTTCCAAGTTTTGATAACTTTCACTCCCCATTTCAAATGTTCAAGGGCTTCAAATATGTCAAATCCTATGGTCAGCCTACTTCCCACAAAACAGCAGAGGAAGGCTGTACAAAGGCAGTTTAACCAAAATCACAAGGCAGAGTGCTCAAACTGTTCTGAGGGAGAGATTTGATTGGTGGTTTAAAATTGGCAGCTATGGGGGGAAAGGGCGGGGGCAAGACCAAGATGGTAGGAAAGAGAGTTCTTATTTTCACAGTGGCTTCTGAAAGTCTCTGTCAAGTTACAACAGTTCTTAAGATTCTGTGTGACAAACCCAGACAAAACAAGTGTAAGCTGATGGTTATTTGAGTGAGGATTATCTAATTATGCATGAGGTGAAAAAGTGAATAGAGAGAAATGTGTCTCCAGTAAGACTAGAAAATGGGATCACTCAGTTAAGCTGATGGGCAGTAGACTAGATTGACCATGTTGTGTGGGGGAGCTGACATAATGCCCTCCAGATGCTGTTGGACAACAACTCCCATTATGACTGTTGCCCTTGCTGCTTGGGCCATATGGAAGTCCAACAACATCTGGAGGGCATGATATTGACGACCCTTGCTGAAGTGGCTTGCTTTGGGCCACCCAACAAGTTCATAGCAAGACTCATAGCTTATACAGTGGTACCTTAGGTTAAGTACTTAATTCGTTCCGGAGGTCCGTTCTTAACCTGAAACTGTTCTTAACCTGAAGCACCACTTTAGCTAATGGGGCCTCCTGCTACTGCCACGCCGCCGGAACCTGATTTCTCTTCTTATCCTGAAGCAAAGTTCTTAACCTGAAGCACTATTTCTGGGTTAGCGGAGTGTGTAACCTGAAGCGTATGTAACCTGAAGCGTATGTAACCCGAGGTACCTCTGTACAGCTTACCTGACACTAATTCATATAATATTCTTTTAAATTTATATATGTGTGTGCATCCTAATCAATATTTGCATTGCATATGTTGGATATACAAACTAGCTTCAGTGTCACTTCTGCAAATGGCCTTAGAGAAGGAGAAGTTGGCTTAAGCTCTGTTCCCTGTGGCATCAACAGGTGGAATCTTTGATTTTAGAATTTAGCAGTGTAAAAGCTTTGTGGTTTTGCTCCACTTAAGCAGCTGATGCTTTAACTACAGGTGCGGGTGCATCTACTGGCTCTGCAACAGCCCAAGTTGCCTGTTAGGAATATAATTTGTTGTTTTGTTCCATCATCATAATTTTATTTTGTTGCCCTTTATACTGCCAGTCCAATGACTGAAGGCAGCATATGATCAGACTGTGTCACTCATGGAAGAAGCCTCTACTGTGAGTAATAATTGATTTGGGTTAATTGTTTAGAAACAGAACATTGTACGTGTTTCAATTGCAGCTGGCAGACACTAGTTGGTGGATTTCTCCTACACATTTCCTGGAAGATTGGCTGGACTGAGATCAGCAGCAGTTCAAGGTACAATGAAATTGCAGTGTAAGAATATACAGACGGTATTCCAATTAATATTCACTGGAATATGTGTCATCTTATTTCAGATACTTGGCTGTGGTTTTTACCCCATAATGTTGCAAGAACTGTGTAGTGGTAAAATAATAATAAACATGCACACACTTTTTTCTGTATGTAACTGGAGTGTTTTCTTTATGCATTTATATAACTTTGCACATATACTCATGAGATTAAAACCATAGGATAGGCCACAGTTTCATCAAGTGTCTGTGGACAAGTGTGTAGGCTTTTCTCTTCCAGCCCCCTGTCCCATTCTTATATAATTAGCATGGTCAAATGAAGATACTTCCCAACTCTATAGGGCATTTTAGATTGCATACAATCTAGAACTGAGAAATCTGCTGTTTGCATCTTAGTATGCAAGATCACTTACTTGCTGTTTGACTGTCTAGCCCAGGCATCCCCAAACTCGGCCCTTCAGATGTTTTTTAGGACTACAACTCCCATCATCCCTAGCTAACAAGACCAGTAGTCAGGGATGATGGGAACTGTAGTCCCAAAACATCTGGACGGCTGAGTTTTGGGGTGCCTGGTCTTGCCCAATTATGAACTGTTTGGGATACAGTTTTAGGAATAGCTGATTTATTCCATGGAAATCTAGTCTGATGTTTAAATTGAACACATTAAAAAAACCTCTCATGAATTTGAGAGGCAAAAACCCACAGAAAAAAATACTTCATTTTGTCCAGGGTTATGTACGTAAGTATATAAGAAGAAACCCCCTGATCAGGCCAGTGGCCCATGTAACCCACTCTCCTGTTCTCCCAGTGACTAACTAGATACCTATGGGAAGTATATGAGCAGGACCCGAGTGCCCCACTGCTCTTTCCTCTCCCAGCAACTGGTGTGCAGAGGCATAATGCTTCTGAAGGTGGAAACAGAACATAGTCATCCTGCCTAGTAACCATTGTTAGCCTTCCCCACTATGAATTTGTCTGATCCTCTTGGGAAGACATCCAAGTTGGTGACCATCACTTCCTCTTGTGGAAGTTGGTTCCTGTGCACTGCGAGAAGAAGTATTTCCTTTTGTCTGTTCTGACTCTTCCAGCATTCAGCTTCTTTGGAATCTGGATGCCCCTGTGTTCTAGTATTTTGAAGGAGGGAGAAGAACCTCCCTCTCCACTTTCTTCTTTCCATGCATAATTTTACACACCTCTATCATGTCCTCCCCTAGAAGAATAGTGACCTGTGAGATAAAGATCTGTGCTTGGAGAAATTCATTCTGAGCAACGTCAGTAGTTCTGTTCTTCCATTTGTAGAATGGCTGCACATCAGGGGATAGATATCTGATGGAGCTCCAGGGTGGCATTCTGTGATAGCAACTGAACATTGTGGTAAGGGTGGCTTAAATATTGCTCTCGTCACCCTGATGCTTTCTGTTAAAAACCAAAGCGCTGTTGTCTCCTAACTTGGTTAAATATTGTTCTGCTTTGGAGCTTAAGACTTCACTCCACTAGATGTCAGTCTAAGCAAGGTAATCCTAACACAGAGACTTTCCTGCTCCCTGCTCTTGTTGAATAAAAGATGGCATGCAAAGGATGGCATCCCGCAGAAGACCTAAAGTTAAAAGGGGAGGAGTGTAAGGAAAGAGGCACTCCTTAGGGTACCCAGAACTCAAGCAATTTAATGCTTGGACATGGAAAGAACTGACAGCATGGATGAGGCAGAATAGGAAGTCTGTTTTCAAGAGGCATGCTTCAGAATTCTGCACTGGCTGCAGCTTCTACCCCTTCTTCAAATGCAGCTTCATGCAGAATGTGTTACATTAGTCAAGGGGTCCCCAACATGGGCATAGCCAGGATTTATTTTGCGGGGACAGGCTTTATATTGGGGTGGGGCAGCACCAAATTATCTGTGATGAAATTAGTTAAGTATTTTTATTTACTTGATTTGGGGTGGTAGCTGCCCCCCCCTGCCCTCTGGCTATGTATTTGATCTTTGTGTACATATTCCCTACAACATGGAAGATTACTATCTTATAGAAATATCAGCACTGGGGTGTCTTAAGATTTTGATCAGCAACAAGGATGGAAGACTCAGGCTGTGTGCAAGTCATGAGTTCCTCGCTCTGTTCATTGAGCCACAGAATAAATGAGATTTTGGCTGTTGGCTTCCTTGGTGCCTAAAGTTCCCTTCAGTCTCATTTGCAGAAATACTGAGTAGCATCAACCCCAACAGATTTCAAAGTGGGTGGGGTGACTCATATTGTACTTGTGTCTGTTTGCAGATGGAAAGATACAGGAGCTGCTTCTAACTCCTTCAGAAATCTAGATCTGAAAGTAGGCTGTTTGTGTAGACATAATTCTCCAAGAACCTCTGTATTTTGTGTCTAGAATGAACACACTATGCCTTGGGTGATGAGTGCATCCACACAACAACCTTAACTTGCCTATTTTTCCATCAACAAAGGAAGCCTAAGGATGAGAGGGGTATTTAGATTTTGAGTGTGTGCTGAAATTTCTCTGATTGAGATCTTTTAACTCCTTCACAGAAGAGTTATCTGCAATGCTCTTTGGGTAGATGCCATGATGATCAATCTAGATTTGTAGCATAGGCATGTCTTGTGATCTCCAAGTTACCATTCCGATTCATGGAATACTGCATATTTCTTTCATACTTGTCAAGGAATGCACAACACAGTGCTCTATGCAAAGTCATTATAGCAGATTCTGAGCCTGACTGTTGTATGGCTTGGCATGTTAGAGTGATGACTGCTGTTGAAGCATTTCCCGTAGTGCTAGACATTCTTTTCCAGCCCTGAAAAAGAATCCCTCTTGGCAGGATTGAGTTCTGAAGTTCCATCGTGGGAACGGTTCTAATGGCCTTTTCCATTGCATTTTAGATGGTCACATTGGACATGCAAACATTTCAGGGATTCCTGAGACTTCACATTGTGGTCAGTGATCTCTGTTTTCCACATGGAGACCTCATTCTCAAGCTTTAGGGCTTTATTTTTCCACTGCTACTTCAGTTCAAATGACATTGCTTGTTTTAAGGAGGCATCTGATTTGAAGTTACCAGCAAAATAATTATAGTAGTTGTCAGTTTGATCCAGATAAGATTTGGGCCCGGTGTGAGGAAAGAGAATTTATGTTGTATGAGCAGAAGTTGGATTGAATTCAACTAACTCATTGCTTGAGCAGAACAACATACTTAAAAACAGAATCAGGAGATTACACTGTAGAGGCACGTCATCATTGCAGATTTTCAGAAGAGCTAACCCAATAAGGATACTTGGATACACTGCATATTTGCAGCATGGGAATGGTCAGATACAATGCCAAGAGATGTATCTTGCAGAGCTTCCAACTTCCTTCATGGCTCTTAATTACACCTGGTTCAGGTTCATTTCCCTTTGTTTAGTCGAGGAAAATGTTTTGGGTAGATGTCTTTTGATATCGTTTGTATACAGAATCTGGCATAGTCGTAACTGTGTGCGCCATTTGTTTTTACAGAACTGAAGTGCTGTCATGGCTTCCAGCTTCTGCACTCTTTGTGGGCATTATTTATGCAGGTTCCAGGGCACTGTCCAGACTGGTAAGATACAGGCAAATGGAAACTAACATGCTTTTTCATTTGTTGGTGTTAATGTTTTACTCCAGATAGCATACTAAGGTTAAAGTCATTGACCTAACTGAGGTTAAAGTCATTTGTAAAAACACTAACTGCTGTTTGGAAGCTGTGAGCGTCATCTGGAGCAAGTTTAGGGAAAGTGGGGGAGGAGAAGGGGCAAATCCCGTCGCACGAGTGGAAATCCTTGTGCTGACCGGATGGTTTCTTTGCAAACAATTCCCCAATTTTCAGCTTTGCGTGTTATATTGTCCCTATATGTACATTGGTGACAATAACAACCACTTTTGCAAATATGATGCATGAACAGTATCAACAAGACTGAAATGTATATCTCCAGCTGTATATAATGCAAAACTGATAATTAATGATGAAAGAGGTTATATATATATATATATATATATATATATATATATATGCTTTCGTAGATTTTCATATATATAAAATAAGCTGCCTTGTATGGGTGTAATGGGTATAATGAGCTCCAGCAGTAAAATAACTAAGAATTCTCAGCACAAAACAAGTCACCTTTAACAGGAGCCAGAGTTCATTCCCTTCCTCTCTTTCCTTTTGCCCTGGGAATTAGCACATGAAGCACTTACATCCTCTATAAGGCAACTGGGGAAGTTTAGTCTATGTGACTCTTCCTTTTTCTGTTGACTTACATCCCATAATCTCCCCCTCCCCACTTTTTTCTGTTACTCCCGCCTCTTCAGAATCTACTGTTATGATGAGGCCTTAGCTCATTGTACATGAATATGAAAGCTGCTCCATTTTGACACATGAAATAGATAGGAGCATAAAATGCATTTTCATTGTTGTTAACATGATTCCTAAATTAGTGCTCAAATGCCTATTGCCACTACTGTGGTACATCATATAACTACATATAGCTTCATTTCCAAATCAGTCGAGCTGGTTTTAATTATGATGTTTGCTTTGTCCCTTTGGTGAGTAATTCTGCACTGGATGAGAGCCAGTGCGGACACGTAGTGGGGAGACCCGGCTTCAGATTCTTGCTCTTCCCCAAACTCAGTCTCAGTTCCTCTTTAAAATGGCGGTGTTAAGATGGGATTGTGAAAACACTTGAAATGCAATCTACACAGTGGCTGTAGAAATGGGTCTTACTTAGCTGTGAGGGCATGTGCCTGCCTATTTCATCTAAGAATTTACATTTCAAACTGAAATGAGAATTTCTGGAACAACAACTGGCTGAGATGTGTTCGTGAGATAGTGGAATTGAGGAGAGGGCAATTTGCTTATGCTGGCTAGACCAACATACTGAGCTTCCTTTTATAAAGACTAAAGCTCCTAAAAAATATCAGCAAAGACAATAGACATCTGGCGAAGGTTAGCTGAGCTGGGCAATCTGGAGCCACTGTTGGCAGCAAAACACATTTCTCTTGGCTCTAGAAAGAGCCAATAGCGTATGGGAGGGGAAGGGGTGTGTGAGTGTGTCTGTATATACATGTGTGTGTTAAAACTTGGCTGCAGAAAAGGAAAAATGTAAATTCTGGTGTCAGCTTTCTTAGACATTGCTTCTAGTATTTCCTATTATTGTGCTCCAGTTCAAGTGGCCTGTGTTAGATGACGGGCTCCGTTTAACTTTCTGCCTCAGCAGCAGTGAGGGGCAGCATAAATGGTAGGTAACAAGGCCAGCAGTGGAACTAGGAACTGTTCTTTGTTTTTAAAATATATCTGTATTGATAAAATATAATCAACACTGACCCCATAACAAAATGTACACGGCAAAACATGATGTGATGTTTTTACAAGAGATTAACAATAATGATTGGCAAATTATTGAGCATGGGCGGCATGAATTGTTTTTTTGATCCTACTGAAGACCAGTCAGCAACTGACTGGTGATGTGCCATGTTTGGCTGTTCATTGAATACCATTTCTTGCAAATACCCAAGTATTTAGAATGTACTTTGTTAAGTGGGTGTGTCTTAGGTCCAGATAATTTGTTATGGCCTACATGTTTGTTTCTACAAAAAACATTTCTAGTGAAAAAATACAAGAATAACAAGAATACAAGTGAAAAATACAAGAAATTGTTTATGCAAAATAAAAAAAGATCAGTGGCAGACACCTAAAATAAGTATCCTATCAAATAAAGCTGTTCCTTTAATTTACAAATTCCGTTTTATACAGAACTAATTTATAGTATCCTTGCATGTACGTCTTAGAAGACAAATTAGTTTGACTAGATAGTCCATATTCCAAGTTTTCCATATAGGTTCCAGTTTGGACGTGGTTCGTTTTTGGAATGACGAGATGGGTTTCATTAGCTCAAGGGTTCCCAACCTTTTCTGACATGGGGGGGGGGGGGAACGCTATATGGAATCAAGAGAGCCATTAGCAACACCCTCTCTCTCCTAATTTACCAGATGGCTCCACTTTTCCTCCAGCTGCTCAGTTGTCAATTTACATGTGTATGAAGGCTCAGATCAGCATCTTGGGTATTTGCAGTGCTTTTTCCCCCCTGGGGGGATGCAAGAATACGTATACACCTAAACCAGGGGTCAACCTTTTTCAGCCATGGGCTGGTCCACCGTCCCTCAGACCATGTAGTGGGCCGGAATATATTTTGAAAAAAATAATGAATGAATTCCTATGCACCACAAATAACCCAGAGATGCATTTTAAATAAAAGCACACATTCTACTCATGTAAAAACACGCTGATTCCCGGACTATCCGCAGGCCGGAAGAAAGCGATTGGCCCACGGCCCTTAGGTTGCCTACCCCTGCCCTAAGCATTTTGTGAATCTTTGTACTTTTGTCCGTTTACTTTATTTCCCCCGATTTGAACTATAAAATGGTGGTTTTCTTGAGTAAAAATGAGAGTACCCCTAAATATATTTTTAGGAAAAAAAGCCCTGGGTATTTGAATACACATTTTTGCATGCTTATTTTTTTAAAAAAATCACAGTGGGTTAATAAAGAAATAGATCAGAGTTTTGAGCATGTATGAAATTGACACAGACTGAAACTAGGCTAAACATTCTGTCCTTCTTGGAGAACTGTTTTTCCTCATGGTGCTAGTTCTTAGCACTATGCTCATGGGAGAAATCTAATGCTTTGTGTACCACCTCATTTCATACCTCTAAGCTCCTACAGCTGTTTATAAGGGAAACTGTATGCATAGAAATATCTGGTTTTTAGGACAACCCAAGAGAAACATGAATAAGTGCAGAAGAGGATCTTTTCAGAATATGCAGTGCTAATCTTATTGGTCACATTTTCTCCCTTGACAGCCAATTCCTATCTTTCTTACCTTACACAATGCTGCAGACGTTATAGCTTGTGGAATCGAGGCATTTGTGCAGAAAGAGGTATGACAAAATGAATTTCCTGTGTTGTTAACAGCCTGTGCCAGGGCTTTGGAAATAGTGAAATTAGTGTTACCATGTTTTCCCAGCTCTGCTAAATAATCCAGTTACTAATTTAATTTAAATTTTAATAAGGGAAATACTTCAAACGTTTTCCTTTCAGAAATGGAAAGAAAATTATTGAATTCTGTGGGAAGAATGTGTATTTTGAAGTCTGTAAAAGGGAGCCGAATGATGGTGTCACTCTGAAGATCCATAAATAGCTCAGATCATTGAACCAGAGAGGGGGGGAAATACTGATTTTGATGCAGTCCAAGAGTTGTATCCTTGGTAGTTTTGCCTTAGTGAAAAACCCCTTCCACAAATTGGGACACCCAATATTTTTCAACTGCAGCCCTATAGTATTCTGTTCCAGCATTCCCAACCACCAGGAGCAGCTTTCAAAGGGAGGAACTTAAGCAGGTAGGAAGAATTGGTGAAAATCAGATGCCCCAGTTTATATAAGTGGGAACTCTTTCCACTAAGGCTATGGTGAGGAACATTTGGTCTAATTGAGCCCTCGGTTAAAAGCTATTTGAAGTATAATGTAGATCCTACCTGAACAACAACAGGGAGGGAAGGCGCATTTCATGGAGAGAGGTGTTTGTTTGTTTTTTTAAAAGATGAGGCCACCACTGAAAAGGCCCTGCCAGAATTAGCTCCTGCTGTAGAATTAGCATTTTGCAACAGCTGTAGCTTATGAATCCTTTTTAAAGGCAGACACACATAGATTGCATTACACTAAGCCAGTCTAGAGGTAACCAGGGAAATATCTGCTACATCCAGATAGGGTCACAGCTAGTAATAAGGCAATCCTAATAATTTGGCTGGGGTATGTGTGCAATTTTACAAGCTAATTTATTTAGGAACTATTTCAAGTTGAGCTCATTTTTTCTTCTACAGGTACCACAATAATAGAACTTGCATTTGGAAAACTGTCAGAAGTCTAGATGCATGTATAATAACACATTTTCTTTCCAGTGTTTTGATTGCATTTTATTTCCTTTCTTAACAGCAGACCTCTAGACTAAAAATTTGTAGGTAAGTTTCTCAATGTATAAGTCTATAGAGAATTTCACAGAGGGCCTAGATTTCTCACAGATTGCAAAGTTGGTCTTCTAGTCATCGTAAACTTCAAAAAGGACAAGTTTTTAATGCTTAAATCCAGAAAAGCTTTGAACATAAAGATGAAACTGCCTAGAAATTATATTACTCAGCAGGTTGACACACAGAGTCCCACCATAACTTCTCCAGGTGAATCATAATTCCATGGTTCTTTTTCTTGACTCACCTCTTGGAGTTGTCTTTCTGAAGCCAACACAGAGTTAAGCCTCCTTAAGTTCATTAAAATCAGTGGGCTTAGGCATCCCTAATTATTCATTGGATTTAGGCCTAGGACCAATTTGAATTGGGTGTGTCATTATTAAATTAGATTCCTTTTTAAATACAGTACAGTATTGTTTCAGAGAATTATAGTAAGTGCTTAGAAATATGTATCTGTATTTGATGAGATTTGGATCAGAGGGGATGAAATAATTGTGTTTGTGTGCATATTTTTTCGAAATGCTTAAATACACAATTTCCAAAAGACCTTGACGGCAAAAGATTGTTCACAGGCAAACAGAACTATGAGAAGATATTCTATAAGAATGATTCAGTAAAATATCTCAAAAATAATAAACATATTTTAACTTTGTGTTTAAAAGTAACTCAACTTAATAACTTAAGAAAACTTTTTGGAATTCAGGTGTTTTTGTATTAAGCCAGTATTCCCCCCCTCCCCCGCAGATTATAGCAGCTTCAGAGAGGTGATTTACATTGGAGAAACTGTGTGAGAGAAAGGACTAACTTTTTCTAGCATGGCCAATTTTTATCCTGCTGTGATGGATACGTTACTGTACTTGACATCATGTGACACCAGGTGTGGGATAACTAAAGTGCGTCCATGACAGCTGCAGTGGGGCTTGCATTTGGGCTGCTTACATTCAGCTCCAACTGCAAGCCCTGCTTTTGGCAAAAGGATTTGCAGCTGTGGTTTGAATTCAAGCTGGGTCTGCAAAGCAAGAATAGGGCAGATGGGGTCGTGACAAAAGCAGAAGGGGATGTTGTAAGAAGGGGCTACTACACATTGTGTGTCTTAACTTTTTTTTCTCTTCTCCCAAGGGGCAATTTCAGTGACTATGTTATTCTCATCCATTTGATCATGCTTGTTGCTTGTCATGTGGCAAATATAGTAGTAGTTGGAATAATAACAAAACCGAAAATTATGAATAAAGCCAGGGCAGGGCTTTGGTTACAGCAGCGGCAGACAATATGATGTTGGAGTCCAGCTTCCATTATCACTGACTATTGGTCATGCTGCCTTGTGCTGATGAGATTTGGAGTCCATCATCATCTGAAAAGTACCATGTGTGCTATCCCTGGGTCACCATGTTTGAATTGAGCATGTGATCAAATCTCCATTCAGCCATGAAGCTCACTGGATAACCATGGACTGGTCAATATTTCACAGCTTAACCCTAACTTACAGGGTAGTAGTGAGGATAAATGAGACATAGAACTACATGTACTTCCTTGAGCTATTTGGAGGCAGGATGAGATAGATACAGGATGAGATAGATAGACAGATGGATGTATTTAATGAAATAGAAATATATAATTCCTCTGAGAATGCATTGCAATGAATGTCAGTCATGTGGCATACTGTTTCTTCCATGCAGAGTGCTGACTCTTCTGGTAGCAGCAGGGTGCCTTCCTTTCTGTGATCCACAGGTAGGTAGGTTGGTTTAAAAAATACAATCCTAAGATGACTGTGAAATGGCTGTCTCCTTCCATTTGTCTTGCTATTGGATTCAGGAAGTGAACATTCCCTCTTGCTTGTGATTGGCTATTGAGAAGAAAAGGCAGGAGGGCACAGGCCAAGCAACAAAACCTTTCACAGAGGCAGGTCCGCCATAGCAAGCCCTAGGAAACAGTTTGCTGAAAGGAGTCTAATGCTTTTCAGGTGTAAAAATCTTCGGGGCATCTGCATAGAAACAAGCTATATTTTCAAGCGAAATCTTCATGTCTTTGTTTCTGAATCATTTTGTATATATGGATAATATTTTAGTCAGCCAAATAAGTTTTTTTGCACTGGAAATACATTAGGCACATTTCAGTAAATTGTTTCTTAGTGCCTCTGGAAGTCTCCTCTTCTCTCCCCACATGCATTATTGCACTTGTTTTTAAAAACATACAGCCATGTCCATGTTTACTCAGAGCTGTTTTTAAGTTTTGAAGAGAGAGTAAATAGTGGGACTGTCTTCTCCGTGAGCCTGCCTGCCCACTCCTCTCCTTTGCAACCCACCAATATCTGAATTAGGTCTGGGTGGGACGCAGAAGGGGGCCTTCTCTGTGCCCTCGGTTGGTTTTCAAACTCTCTCCCTAGGGAGGCGCCTCTCGCCCCCTTTTCCATCACTTCTAAAACACCTTTTTATACAGGCATCCATCCAACCTGCCATTCTCTTAAGTTTTCAACCTTCCTGGTTAATTAGCTTTGAATTCTGTTTTACCTCCTTTTTTGTCCCTCTTATAATTTGTATTTTTCTTGAGGTTGCCCTCTGTTAAAAGCTGCCTCAAACATTAATGGAAAGGCAGGCTAACAACTTTTAAAGTGATTAAAACAAGATTGCAGCCATAGCAGGCAAAACTTAGCATTGAAGAAAAAAGCCAGTAGTGCGTGACAATGAGAAACCACCACCCAGATCCCTCTCTCCCCAAGGTAAGGCCTGTCTATGGGGGGGCGGATGCTCACACATGCCCTATACTTTGACAGAACATGTGGAAGGGTGGGGGTTGTGGAGTTGCAAGCCCTCCACCGCCAGCACTTGGTGTGACCAGCCTCCATTTCATCTTCATGTTCATCCCTAGTACAAACAGTCTATATGCACATCAATGTAGCACTCCTCCACATGAAGGGAGACCAGAGTCAATGTCCCCACTTTGTTGTGGTGAAGCTCTATGCTGGATGCGATCCGTGCGGTGAGGCAGAGCCACAGCCGCCCTCCCAGCACCACTGCAGCTTACTTGGAAGGAGCTGGCATGGGGCAGGGTGGCAGCAGAACTGCATAGTCCTGACCTCACCAGCACCTTGCCTTACCACAGGTCCCTCCAGTATGCTGCAGCAATGCTGGTGTTGGGAGGGTGGCTCAGTCCCATTATGCGGGCTGCTACTCTGCGCATACACTGTTGTGCATGAATCGAGCTTCTTTACATGCCAGTCAGATTTGCAGGCATGGACACAGCACATCTTGGTGGCAGTGGTGGAGCTAGCCCTCAGTCCCTCCCATAAAGGTAAAGGTACCCCTGACCATTAGGTCCAGTCGTGGACAACTCTGGGGTTGCGGCGCTCATCTCGCTTTATTGGCCGGGGGAGCCGGCGAACAGCTTCCGGGTCATGTGGCCAGCATGACTAAGCCGCTTCTGGCGAACCAGAGCAGCGCACAGAAACACCGTTTACCTTCCCGCCGGAGCGGTACCTATTTATCTACTTGCACTTTGACGTGCCTTCAAACTGCTAGGTTGGCAGGAGCAAGGACCAAACAACGGGAGCTCACCCCGTCGCAGGGATTCAAACCACCGACCTTCTGATCAGCAAGTCCTAGGCTCAGTTGTTTAGACCACAGCATCACCTGCGTCCTCCAGTCCCTCCCATACAAAGCACATAATACCTTGTGTTACACCAGGGATTGCCAAACTGGTCCCTACTACCCACTAGTGGGCGTTTCAGGATTCCAGGGGGGCAGTAGGGGTTCTACGCCACATGTTACTGCAGCACTGGTAGGCGGTAAGGAAATTTTACCATCAAGAAAAATGCATTAGTGGGCGGTAGGTATAAAAAGGTTGACTACGCCTGTGTTACACAATGAAGTCTGTTTTCGATGTAGATACCCAAACACATGTCTTATTGTTTTTGTTGCTGCTACATGAAGACATGATATCAAATGACTAATAAATTAAACTGAAATTGATACAAAGTGGCAGCTCTTTTTAATATATTGTTTTTCCTAGAACATTTCTCCTCCAGCAACTACATCTTGGAACCATTTATGAAGGAGGGTTTATCTCTCTTTGCTTTGATGTTGTATTTTACAGTTTGACACAGATGGCTATTTTTGGGTCCTTATCCATTTGCTATGCATTGGTAAGTTTTTAATAAATTTGTGAAAATTAAGCTCTAATGCATAAGTACTGCTCCTTTTCATTTTAGTAGCGTTTCGGCTGAGGCTCCCAGTTTTCTGGCTTTTGTCCCTCAGTACAATAGCCAACAAATTGCATAAGCGGAGTTTGTTTGTATTGCTTCCACTTGGAACAGAAGCTTATTGTGTGTTCCTTCCAAAGGTATATGAATGAATCCAACTTTGCATTGAATTGTATGACACCATGAAAATGGAAGGGAAAACAAATATAGGCAGATCAAAGCTCTGAAATGATTTGGAGAGAACAGAGCACTGAAGAGTGAGAACAAATAAAGGAAATGAGATTTTGATCTATACTGGTTGGAAATAAATGCATAACTACAAAACTGGGCATTAGCCAAAGTAGCTTAAATGCTGCATAAAAGTTTAGATTTTTCTAACTGCAAATAGATTTTAACAATCACATTGATACCAAATTTAAATTGGTCCCTAGCTGTCCACATTATGACTTGGGGCTTATCCGCTCCAAAGTGTTTGCATTTCTGTAGTCCACATGCCATTACCCTCAAACAACACCATTCTCAATGCTTTCCTCCTATAAATTCAGCTTTATCCTATATGGAGATAATCCAGTGTTGAGGGAAATCAGACTCCAAACTGCTCCAGATCATTTTTGGGGGCGTTTTGTGGTGGGTGGATCAATTGTCACTTTCTGCTACTCCCCTTTCCATGCCCACTACCTCATCTGTGATTTGATTTCTTTTCCAGCAGTGTTCATAACTATTTCTGGTGTGCACCTGAATATTTCCCTCCCCCTTGATCCTTCAGATTTGCACAAATCCAGAAAACTGCACAAGCAAACCACATCAAACATTTCAATACCCAATATTTTGCCCAGCATTCTTGAAAAATGTGTGCTGAGAATCACTTTAATTGCTTTTAGTTCTTTTTCAGCCCTGCTTGTAACTTTCTGATGGCAGAACAGTCTCTCTCTCCTCTCTGATTTGCAGAAAACCAAAAAACTGCACAAGCAAATTTACAGTTGCCTGACCACGTGCTTTTTGTGTACTTCCTGGGTGGGGAATTTTTTTTTTAAACAGGCTGCATGCAGCAGTATCTGCATACGTGCCATGTTGATATTTAATCAGAATCAACAAATCAGAAGGAGGGGGGAAGCATAAAAGGGAATGTCTACTGGTATGAATGGGAAATAGTGAAGTTGCTTCTCATATAAAGATTCAAGTACTTGTAGGTGTAGACTACTCCTTCTAATCTGAATGGTGGTGGGGATAGATAAACGGCTAAATAATGCTCAAGTGTGGACTTTTACGTGTTTTGTGTCCTTTTATTCACAGGGGCTTACAAAGTATATTATAATTCATGGAGACCTAATTCTCTAAGGTGATTTCCCCCTTGTTTTTAAAGAGGGTAAAAGAGAAGAACCACCATTACAGAATAATAAAAAAGATCAGGAGAAAGAGGTGTAAAGGTTTTAAGGTTTAATGTTTTACTATGTTTATATATATGTTGGAAGCTGCCCAGAGTGGCTGGGACAACCCAGTCAGACGGGTGGGGTATAAATAATAAATTATTATTATTATTTTAATTACAGATTGTTGTCATGACTGTAAGAACAAAGGGACTGAGGCACAGCTGTATAGTCAGTGATAAACTGAGGTCTCCATATCTCTGTGGTCAGTAGAATCCTGATGGAGACACTTTAAAAGAATTGGATAGCACTGGGGGGGGGGGGGAGCCAACCCAAGCATCCAAATTAGAATGAATAATCTGTGCACATGGTTAAAGATTTGAAGAGAGAACAAGTTTTTGGGGGAGGGGATAAAGAGGAGGGAGGAAGGGGGGAAATTAGGATAAATGAGCAGGGACAAAAGTATATACTATTATGTATAACTAATAGGGGGATGATTTTGATGCATGTTATTGTTAGATTTTTGACTGAATGATTTTTTTGTAAGTTATTCGACATCCCTGGATGAAAGTGTGATTATAAAGAAGGGGGGGAGAGAGACACTTAAAAAAGACACTTTAGGGCCCCCCCTTAGTTTACAGCACCCCAAATGAATAAATTCACCAAGTAGACTATGGCAAGAGCTACCTGAAATACAGGTGAAACTCGGAAAATTAGAATATCGTGGAAAAGTTCATTTATTTCACCTGTATATGGTCATGAATCTGGAATAGTGAGCTGTAAACATCACTCCCCTCTGTATCTCACACATACAAGAGTTACTTACAGCGTGGTGGATTTTGCTTGTGTGCTGCTTTGAGAGTGGGTCTTGGCAAGAACGCAAGGTTTACATACGATCAATCAACCATTTAAGAGCAACTTCTTCACTGCAGCTTTAATGCTCATCTTCCCTCTTTTCTCCCAATTTAGAAGGATATAAATTCTGTCCAGGACATAATGGCTTTGCAACTGGGTCACACGGCCTAGTAATGTAGTTCTCTGAGAGCGTTTCTGTCGAGAGGGTGTTATGGTCCTGCCATTTGCTTTTGACTCCTTTAATGTTAGCCGCAATTCAAAACTCTGTGACTTTGTGCTTATCAAAGAGCCAGACAGCCATGAAATGGTTGGGAGTAAATTTAAAATAATGTTAGCTAGTTAGTTCTAATCCCCCAGAGCAGATTTGGGGGGGGTGCTAGGAGGGGCGGGGGGAGTCTTACTCACAGTATATATTCCCCACTCCTCTATAGACCAGAACCCTCTAAATGTTGCCTGATTACAGCTCCCATCAGCCTTGACCCAGTGGCCTTGCTGGCTGAGGCTTTTGGAGTCCAGTAACATTTGAGGCACAGGTTCCCCTCTCCTACTGTAGACCAGCTACCCTGCTAACTTCCGAACATGAGGAAAATAATGTTGCCTTTCATTTATGTTTTGGACAGGAGTGTTATACCTGGAAACTTGGCAATGCCGTTTTCAGGAGTCAAAACACTGTCCCGGCAATTTCTTTTCAGCTGCAGGGCAGAAATTCTGGGAAGTTGAGCCAGGGCTGGTTCTTACCTGTTCTCATGGCCTGCAAGGGTCAGTCTGGCCTGTGCACTCTCTATGACTGGCGGCTCACATTGAATGGGGTTGTGTCCCCTGGATAAATATAGCTCTCCACCTTCCCCAGGGCAATTCTTCTCTGGCACTCAACTAGGAGTGCAGAGAGGTTGTTTGTGTGCTACTGAGCTGTGACTGAACTCCTGTGCTAAAGTCTTGGGTTTGCCAACAATAGTCAGGCAAGCAGAAATCTGAAACATGGGTAGTTTTGCCCAAATCAATATAAAGAAAACATGCCATGAGTAATAATATAACATTAACATCATATAATTTGTTTTTTAGGGATTCTTAGGTATAATATTTGGTGGAAATCACTGTGTTTAGACCTCCCCCCCAAGTAACAGATAAAATGATTTTCTTCTTTTAGTGATTCTCAGCAACAATATATAAACTATGCATTCAGGTAAAACTTTCATTCTTTCTTTCTCTGTTTGTTGTTTTGCTTCAGGGCAATCCTACCTGGGTTTGATTTCCTTTGGAAGAGAGAGTAGTGAAGACTTGTGCCTTTGGGGGGGGGGCGGCAGTTTCCATAATATTTGCTTTATTTACAATTCTACAAGTAGAACATAAGTCTAGGCAAGCAGTGCATGCACCCCCACTGTTTAAAGAGAGGCATCTTAAATTCCAAGGTGCTTCCAGACTTTATCTTCCCTCCCCTGCCATTCTTCACATGCACACCCCTCCACCTGCACCCCAGCTCCCTTAACTCAGTGTTTTTTATATTGTAATTTCATGTTGTGAATTGCCCTGAGATCTACAGGTATAAGGTGGCACACAAATTTAATAAATATAATAATAATAATAATAATAATAATAATAATAATAATAATAATAATTATTATTATTATTATTATTATTATTATTATTATTAATAAGTGGGGAAGGGATGTGTCACCTTATGGAGGCAGAGAGGGCTTGAAAGTGAGGAGGCAAGTTTCTTTTGAAATCTCAGGAAAAAGAGTAGCTGATATCAGATTTCCAGAGTCATGACTGCCACTTTCTTTTAGTAGCATAACCACAATTAAGTATGAAAAAATGATTTGCATAATTTATTGCAGAACACAGCTTTTTTGGGGGCAGAAATTGAGGGTTGTTTTTTTTTTTTAAGTATAGTACTCAATCTGCTCCAACTCCATAGACACCCAAGTTGGGGGGCATTAATGGGGTCAATCATATTCACTTTAATCATTCATAACAGTGAAAGGCAACTGAAATTTTTTATTAGCAAGATCATGAGGTTATGGGGCTCCAAAGCTGGTTTTGCATGCATTAATAGTTCATTATGGAAGTGTGACACACTCTCAACAGTTTAAGGTATAATTTCATGCCTCAGAGCAATCACTGCATTCTGAGGAATCTAAATGGAATTTTGCCAGAGGGAAAAAGCATAAATCTCTGGCAGCAATGTTTAAGAACCTTGCATCGACCTTATCACACATGCCTATATACACACAAAAATAATCCTGTAGAGATATCCAGAAACCATTTCTGGTTATTGTATTGTTTCCTAAAGGGATACTGTCTGATGTGTGATGGCAGAGGACAAAAACTCACATCTACACACTTTCTATTGCCCTTTAGCTCAAATTGCAGAAGCGTCTACATTATTTAAATTACAAATTTGGTAGATGGCATAATCTGTGACATCGTTGTTCAGTCTGGGGAATTAATACTGTACTCTCTTTTTTATTTTTAGTGTGGTGATGTTGGCTTTTGCATCCCACCCAGCAGGTAAAAGAACTAAAAATTATAACTGGGTTTTTTAATTATATGGGTATGGTTTCATTTTCTTACATATGCTGTTTAGGAATATAATCTGTTAGATACACCACCACCCCCGATCTGTAGGTCTGTGTGCGTTCAGGTGCACAGGTGGGTCACTTGCATTTAGGTAGGTATCTGTTCCTTTTAATGGAGTTAGCTGATCTGTACATACAAAACTACATCAGTGGGGAGTGTCTCCTTGCACTGAAATTATTGAGAAATCTTTTCTAGAAAGGGAGTTCTGTTTGCCTATCATAACAATTGCATGTAGATCAGGCATAGGCAAACTCGGCCCTCCAGATGTTTTGAGACTATAACTCCCATCATCCCTGACCACTGGTCCTGTTAGCTAGGGATGATGGGAGTTGTAATCCCAAAACATCTGGAGGGCCGAGTTTGCCTGTGCCTGATGTAGATCATACCAGTAGATTGAGGTGTGATTTAACTGGGAGTTTTAGAAGCCGGAATCAACCTTAGAAACTTGGTCATACTACCTGATATTTTATTTTGTACAACGGAAGCACAAACATTTATTTCTGTTATTGGTTTTTAATGGGATATAACCTGGTCCAAACTGTAATGCTGAAACTGAAGTTCTGGTGCTGACTATTTAGAATGTTAGTTGCGTGCTGCACCTTCTCTGAACAGCAGAAAGTTCAGAGCACCATGCGGATTTACAGATTGAAATATGGGGGGGGGGGACCTGGAGAGTTGGGGAGCCTTCGCAATTAACTGTCATTTATAAATTGGCATCTTGAGCCACCACATAGAGTGTTCCAAGTTTACAGCAATATTGGATCAGTCCTTCCAAGGCCAGTTTCCAGCTATGTTGTCTCATATTCTTCTAAGCCAGTAGTGGAAACAAATTAATTCCTCATGACCATGAATATGCACACAGTGAACAGAGCTTATGCTTTTCCATTGGAAAAGGCAGTATCCAACATAGATCTTTTTGCAAGTGGAAATGTGTTCACTAAAAACACACCACTTCCTTTTCCTGCAGCCTCTCTTTGAACTGCTAATAAGAATCAGGTGCAGCTCAAAATGGTGAGAAAGGGGCCTTATAAGAGTAATGGCAAATTAAGGAGTCCAGAAGCTGTAAAAACATGTTTAAACCAAAGGATACCTGTTAAATGGAGTTTCTGTATAGAGATTTAACTGAGTGTTTTTTGCTAGTTTTCCCATTGAATCAATTGTTTTATTCCACAGGTGATCTCTTTAGTGCCTTGGAATTTCCATTCCTTTACTTCTACAGGTTTCACAGCAGTTGCTTTGCCAGGTAATATTCCTTTACCAGAATGAGTTTGTCAAAGTTAGTGGCATGTAAAACCTGAAAAGGACAATATTTTTTATGGCACAAACCACCGAAATGCTGAGAAGGATCAAGAACTCAGCTCTCTCATTCTTCTCCACATCTTCCCACCCCCCCCCCCCGTGAGCTGGGCTTCTCAAAGCATATGTTGTGTGATATTTTTCCACAACACTTTTGGGATGTCAAAATTGCTCGGCATCCTATGACAAAGTATTCACTGAAGGCATCTCTTGAAGGCTCAACATTGGATTAGTCTTCATAAATCACATTGTTTTCAGTGATTACAAAGAATTAGACCATAATACCCCATTATTAGCATGTGGATTTATTTTCCTGTACATCTTGTTATTTGGAGGACTTTGCAAGTTAGTTAAAAGGGAAAAGTTTAACCAAAATCCTATTAATTCAAGTGGAAACTGCTTGCTACCCAGGAAGAATTGAATTCTTTGTTGTTCATCTCCTAAGCATGTAAGTAGTACATGTTGCCCCAAGTTCCATTTATTTATTTATTTAGTGGTGAGATCTGCCTCTCATACTGCTGAGTGGCTGCCTAGTTATTTTTAGGTTCAAGTGTGTCCAAAACCCCTAGTTAGGCCGGTCTTTCTGCACACTAAGTAGTCATGCCCAGGATTGTACTGTAAGGCGATTTACAATCCAGGGAATATCTGCTTAGTGATTAAGTGCCATTGCTTAATTTGAAGGGGGAAAAAAGCTTTGCTCTATTGGACATGCTATAAATTTTACAGCAACATTTCCATGGGTTTAGCTGCTGAAATAACAATAAAATACATGAATATAATGAATTAAATGAAATAATAAAATATTTGTATCCTGCTCTTTCACCAATAAGCTCAGCTTGGCTTCAAGCTTGATGGCTGAGTAGATATTTGAATCTGGGTTTCCTATATCCAGACAGAATGCTGTAGCCATTACAGAACGCTGGCTTGGATCCTGAGCTTGGATGCTGCTGGTGGGAACATCCTAGGATCAGTTTCTGTTCCTGTGATCCTGTCACCCATGGAAGAGGAGTTTGCTCATCCCAAAAAGTATTTCCAGAAGGATGGTGGACACTGTAGAACAGTATTGCAGCAACTGCAGGAGGAAGGGGGAACTGGTGAAAATTACCTCCTCCTCCCTTCTGCCAGTGGGACTGTTCAGAGAAAACAAACTGAGGAGCCAAGCCACTGCCCTTTGCCCTGTCCAATAAACACTGCAGTTTTCAGTGTTCATCTCTGTAATGCTGTTACTTTTGAAGGATGTAAGGGCCTCTCCAGATGTCATTTCTATGGTGCGTTCCTGGTTATTTGTGCTCATGATGGTTATCGTGGTCGTTATATTTGATCCCACTTTCAAAACTGTTAGTGCCTGCAGACATTTCAGAGTGGGCTTAATGCTTTGTTTTCAGCCAGTGCATGCTCCATAGTTTCCTGCTGAAATCCTATTGCTTTTTATTCCACAAGTATTCCAGGGGTTGTTTGCATCCAAAGCAGCACTAGTGGAATTCCAGTGGGGCAGTGGCATTGCTGTTTCCTCCCTTCTGCACATCCACCAAATCTTATTTGGAGGGTCCCCCAACCTTCTGGAACACATTTTCAATGCTTGTAGGGGGCTATGGGGTATGGGGAAGCTTCATTCTCTAGTGTAGGTATCTTGCACTAGTACAGGATTCCTCAAACTTGGTCCTCCATATGTTTTGAGGCTACAGTTCCCATCATCCCTGACCACTGGTCCTGCTAGCTAGGAATCATGGGAGTTGTAGGCCAAAAACATCTGGAGGGCCAAGGTTGAGGAAGCCTGCACTAGTAGAACAAAAGTGTTCTTCCCCAGGGTGTCCCCTCCCCCCAGTTTGTTGTGCTATAGTGCAAGGGCCCCCACAGACAACAATAGTGCAGTAATATTCTGGAAGCATTGCAGAACATCTCATAAAGTGGAATGATTTGTGGGGATGGTCTAGTATAAATCTACCACTATTGCACTATTATTGTGTCAATGACATCTTGCAGAATACACCCTCCGGTCTGGAGGGATCCTTAGTCGAAAATGAGAATTCTCTCCATTAATGGTGCTGTCTACTACCACCTTCTGCAGCGGTCTTCTGGGATTCCTTCTGACCTTATATACAATGAAGCTGAAAAGCAACACATCCTTAGGACAGTATGCAGCCTGGAGTTTCCTAGCAAAGGTAAGATGTGTGCAGCTCTGTTTTGGTTAGGTATTTAAGAATGAGCATCTGTCACTCTTTCATATAACTCTAGCCCATTCTCGTTATAGTAAAGGTAAAGGGACCCCTGACCATTAGGTCCAGTTGCAGACGACTCTGGGGTTGAGGTGCTCATCTCGCTTTATTGGCCGAGGGAGCCGGCATACAGTTTCTGGGTCATGTGGCCAGCATGACTAAGCCGCTTCTGGCAAACCAGAGCAGCGCACGGAAACGCCGTTTACCTTCCCGCTGGAGTGGTACCTATTTATCTACTTGCATTTTGACATGCTTTCGAACTGCTAGGTTGGCAGGAGCAGGGACCAAGCAACGGAAGCTCACCCCGTTGTGGGGATTCGAACCGCTGACCTTCTGATCAGCCAGTCCTATGCTCTGTGGTTTAACCCACAGCGCCACCCCGCGTCCCTATTCTCATTATAACCTACTGTAAATAGTTTTTTCCTCCAACTATACTTTATATCCACCTTTATTAGATGAATGGATCATTAGAGTGGCAAAAGGATGGTATTCATCCTCTCCTCAAAAGCAAATTAATGTGTGGGGTGGTAATTCTAAATGGCATTTGTGATTGTGGTTCGAGGACCCGACCCCGGTGAAGTGAAATGAAGACACAAGGACACGTGATTTAAGGTTAATGGGCTAGAGAAAGGCCACAACTTTATTGGTTACAGCATTTGAAAAGGTATTGGCTTAGGCATTGGATCGAAACAATTGGGTTCTTCACCAGTAGGTGGAGCCTGTCGATGCTGATACGACTATAGGCTCACCCCTGCTGTCACCGAGGGTCGTGCCAAGGCCTCCCGCCAAGCAGGCATCGGACGGAATACACGACCCCCAGATTCCTTTAACGGAATACCCCTAAAAATTGAAGGCATAGGCGATGGCCACACCTAGCACTTCCACACAGCGCAACACATTATTCCAATGCCTAACCTACCCCCAATACCACAAAAAGAAAAAAGTTGTGACGATTGCTACGAGGTAGGCGAAAAAACCAATTAGCCTAGTGCCAAATGGAAAAACTCCTACCAGGCCCCCCAGCCAACCAGGGCGACCAACCTAAGGTCCATAGCAAGGCCGAAAAACCTGAGCCCTAACTAAAGGGAGTGGAGGGTGGGTGACTCGTGAGGGGCGAAGGCAGGAGGAATGAGGCCGAGCAAAGGCTGGCGCTGCAGCTAAATGCTGCTGAACACGCCCCCACCGTGGCCCCCGGTTGGATGGCCACCGGGGGGGGCGTGAGCGCCAGCCAGGTGCGTGGGCAGCAGGGGGCCACGCCCCCTGCTAGCCGGAGCTCGAGCCCCGACCACAACCCCTCCCCTCCCCTTCGTGGAGGAGAGTCTTTGTGGTTCGAGGACCCGACCCCGGTGAAGTGAAATGAAGACACAAGGACACGTGATTTAAGGTTAATGGGCTAGAGAAAGGCCACAACTTTATTGGTTACAGCATTTGAAAAGGTATTGGCTTAGGCATTGGATCGAAACAATTGGGTTCTTCACCAGTAGGTGGAGCCTGTCGATGCTGATACGACTATAGGCTCACCCCTGCTGTCACCGAGGGTCGTGCCAAGGCCTCCCGCCAAGCAGGCATCGGACGGAATACACGACCCCCAGATTCCTTTAACGGAATACCCCTAAAAATTGAAGGCATAGGCGATGGCCACACCTAGCACTTCCACACAGCGCAACACATTATTCCAATGCCTAACCGCCACCCGAGCTAAAGGCTCGCCGCCAATACCCTCAAAGCTGCAACCAATCCCAGATGTTTCTAATGACACTAGCTAACCAAAAATCATTCCCCATATTCGATAGGTGGACACCGTCATCCCGGTATAAAGCCTTGTCGCTAATCCGGATACGGTCATGATAAATCACTTGGCCATCCATAAAGCGCACCCGCCGGGCTACCGCCCGATTTACGAGTTTCCTGGTTCTTTCAATGGCCATCAAGTTTTGCGCACCGCGCCACACAGTTCTTTTCAGGAAGGAGGACCAGAAAACCGTCGTTCTGGGACACAAGGCAGCGAATGCATCCAAGTCTCTTTTTATGCTTGACAACAAGTCCACACTCCTTCTGTTGACAAGGTCATTCTCCCCTAAATGAATCACCAGGACGTCGGGAGAGCCAAGCTTGGCTACTTTCTCCCGCAGCAAAGGCATCAGTTCTTCCCAACGCATGCCTCTTCTCGAAAACCAGGAAACTCGAACATCACGCGGCAGACCAAGGTTGGGTGCCAGGCCGCAGTTCACCGCTCGCACGCGGGCCCAATGAACAATGCTGTGACCGCAAATCCACACGTTTCTTCCGGGCGTAGCTGGGAATAAAGATAGAACAAAGGCAGGGTAAGCAGACTAAGGGGTAGGCGCAAGGTTGCGAATATATGACTTATAAACATTGGATTTCCACCGGCCCAACTCTTTTATCCTTTCTGCCGGCAGCCCCAGGTGCGCGGCCGTGGTGGCGGCCCCGATCCTGAACGAATGTGCAGCGTACTCATGGGGGGGTAGGCCACAAGCCTCAATAGCCTTGCGCATTACTCTAGTGAATTGGCATCTCAACAGGGGCGACCCGTCCTCGTGTATCAGGAACGGTCCCGGGACGGCTGGTCTGAGGCGGAGAAACCGCCTCGTGTCCTTCACTGGACATGGGCCCTGCTGGGCGGACGCCGTGAGCTTGAGCAGGACACCCTTGCCAGTCTGATCGGTCTTGGACTGACGCACCAGAATTGACACAGCAGATTCGGATAACTGTACATCCTCACACAGGAGGCCGCGAGCTAAACCCCGCGCACTAGCCTCACACACCACTTCACCAACTCTGAGCGCACCAAAAAAGGCTATAGCGTAAGCCGCCGAGAAGAGTCGCGCCTCAAACTTGGACCCACAGATTGTCCTGAGCTTTACGCGTATCTGAGATAGCAATCCATAAGAAATAGGCTTACGACCGGCAGACCTGGGCGGTTGCAACCTGCCCCAGCCCTCAATGGCTCTACGGATCAGAAAATCGCTACATGGGTCTTGCGCAAACGTCGCCTTTGAAAAGAAGCTGATGGCTGCTACGTGGATCTTTAAGGTTTTCGTAGCACGTCCGAGATCATCCAGATGGGACAGGTACTGCAGGACGTCATCAGTGGTGGGGGGTATGTTATGTGACAGCCCAGACAAACCAAACCTGAAACCCAGGAAATCACACCAGGCCTTCTTATAGGACCTGAGCGTGGAAGGTGCCACGGACGCTAATACTCCCTGTATCACTTTGCGTCTCCAACGTTCCACAGGTACTCCGGAAAAGGTTCGGGCAACAGTTGTGCTCCAGGTGCGAGCGACCGGAAACGAGGAATCTGGAATCGAGACAAGGCGTCGGCTATATCATTATTGGCACCTGGTACGAATTTGGCTGAAAATACGATATTGTACTCAAGGCAACGGAGGACGAACGCCCGCAGGAGAGAGGAGACCCTCGCAGACCGCGATGACTGCCTGGCAAGAATGTTCACCACCGCCAGGTTGTCGGTCCTGAAGCACACTCGGTGATCTCGGAACTCCTCTGTCCAGATGTGCACGGCCACTACTATTGGAAAGAACTCGAGAAAGGTGAGATCCCGCGTGATGGCCTGACCCTGCCATGCTGCGGGCCAGCGTTGCGCGCACCAGCGCCCTTTGAAATACAAACCGAAACCTAAAGACCCTGCTGCGTCCGATTGAACCTGAAAATCGGATGATAGATTCAAAACATCCTGCCAAAGAGAAACCCCGTTATACTTTCCCAAAAAGGTTGTCCAGACTTCGAGATCTGCTTTGACCAACCTGGGGAGGCGAACCCTGTGGAGGGGGTGTTTCAGACCGACTGATAGTCTGGCAAGGCGAGCACAGAAGGGGCGTCCGGGGGACACCACCCTGCACGCGAAGTTAAAGTGGCCCAATAAAGATTGAATTTGCCTAAGGGTGATCTTCCTAAGCTTAAGAGTGTCCTGAATTAGTTGTTTAAGAGCTTCAATCTTTTCCACAGGTAAGCGGGATGACTGGGCCACTGTGTCCAGCTCAATGCCAAGGTAAGTCAACCTCGTGGCTGGTCCCTCTGTTTTCTCAGCCGCAAGAGGGACCCCAAGGTCCTCGGCCAGGGCTGAGAAGGCCTCCAGCAAGGAGGCGCACTCACCCGTGTTGGCTCCGCCCACGAAAAGAAAATCGTCCAGGTAATGTGTGACACCAATGGTATTTGCCCTGAAACGCAAGGCCCAGTCCAAGAACGTGCTGAAGGCTTCGAATGCCGAACAGGCAACTGCGCAGCCCATTGGCATAGCCCTGTCAACATAGTATTTTCCCTGAAATTTAAAACCCAGCAACCGGAAATCCGCGGGATGCACTGGCAAGAGGCGGAAGGCCGATTCGATATCACACTTAGCCAACAACGCCCCGGGGCCGAAGCTGCGTATCAACTTAACTGCCTGATCGAAGGTGGCGTATTTCACTGTGCATAACTCGGGCGGGATGGCATCATTGACCGAGCCGCCCTTTGGGAAGGACAGATTATGAATGAGCCTGAATTCACCGGGGGTCTTCTTGGGCACAATGCCTAGCGGAGATATGTGCAGATTTGGTATGGGAGGACTATCGAAGGGGCCTGCAACCCTGCCTGCACTGACCTCTTTTGCTATCTTTCTTTCAGCCACTTCCGGTCTCTCTCTAACTGATTTTTGATTGGGTGAATCTTTCGCAATTAGTGAGCCCGCTATGGGAATACGAAATCCACTGGAAAAACCTTCCCTGAGGTAGGAAGCAGCATCTTTATCCGGGTAAAGAGACAGAAGATTACAAAGAGGGACGAGCTTGATAGGGGAAAAAGTCAGACCCAAGACTAACTCACCGTCTGTTCCCTGCTGCGGGGGCCCCCCTGGAACTGGGATGATGGAACCCCCGGCCTCCACGAAAGGGCTGCTTCCCCCCTTTTAAGCAGGATGTAACGGGGTGACCCCCGGCGCATCTCTCGCATTCGTGTGTGAATTTACAAGATGGCCTTTGGCAAAACCCTTTGTTGAACTCCCAGCACACCCGACGCTTAAAATCCTTCCTTTGGTCACTTCTGGTCGACCGATATGAGTCGGCTGGCCTCTTTTCCACGTACGGACCAACGGCCACGGACCATATTCCATTCTCAATCTGATCCCAGCGTGCTAACGGGATCCTGGAGGCCTTCCTTCTGAATTTCTTGTCATAGCTTATGGCCGCCGCCTCTCCCGAAAGGGCACAGGCCGTGCGAATATGTGAAAGGTAGGCAACAAGGTGAACCGCCCGCTTGGGGTAAGCAGCGACAATCGTCCCCATAAAGGCTTGAAAACCATCGAGCCAATTTTCGAATGTCCTAGGCACAGAAGGGTACTTGCTCTTTCTCTTACCATGCGAGGGCCTCTTTTCGCCCCTACCTAACTCCTCTGCTGGGGGCACCAATTTAAACATGTCCACAAACTCACCATTTAAGATTTTTGCTCGCAGTTTAGGTGATAAGTGATCACCCGGTATAACATCCGAGGTTGAGTAGGTGGATGTGGTGGCATCTTTTACCAGAGCCCCATCTTTCCACTCCTGGGTCCCCCCAAACTTTTTACGATGGCAATTGGCCCTCCTCGACAGTGCCCAGTCCGGGAGTCCAGAGATTTCCTCGCCCTTCCCCCAATAGGAACCTAGAGACGCGTCACTGTCATACTCCGAAGAAGAAGTACCTGTATCATCATCTGAGTCCTCCTTCCGAGACCTGCTCTTCCGACATACATGCTTCTTCTTTTCGCGCCTCTTTCCCGAAGGCTTCTCCACTGGCGCTGCAGCAACGGAGCTCTCCTCCTCCTGTTGCGCCTCTTCGGCCGCCGACGAGGCTGCAGAATCGGGCGACTGGGCCCTGGGACGCTTGTCCTGTAAGCGATTAGAAGAGCTAGGGGGAGCAGGGTTGTTACTGCGAGTAGACTTAGAGGTAGCTTTCCCCCCCCGCGCCCGAGACCCGGATGTTGAAGCCCGTGACTGGGACCTAGTCCGCACCGGCTGTGTATCATTAAAAAAGGCGGCCGATGTACTGGGTAGTTCGTCCCATTGGGAAGATTGAGAACTCTCAGGGAACCCCTGGGTATCCGGGATGACATCAGGGGAAGAGGGGGGGCTGGGGTTCGCGTCCGGGAATCGTTGTTCATATTCATCTATAAAAGATCTGAAAGCATTTAGGAAGTGGGAGACGGGCGGCCTTGTATTATTACCCCTGCCCTGTTGTCCCCGTGATACGCTCCCTGCTGAGCTGTGTGTGGCCACAGGCGCGCGCTTCCTCTTAGGAGCCATAAGGTGTGCCTTGTACCCTACCAATGCAACAGTGTTTGCTAGTGTGTGTGTATGCGTGTGAGTGTATGTGTGAGTGTGTGTGTATTAATTAATTACTTAAGGTTTTTTTTTTTAAATTATATATAAATGTCCTATTATTATTATGTATATATCGATATAATTAATTAGTTAATTAATTAATTAATTAATTAATTTCTTTATTATTTATTTAATTTATTTCTTTATTTATTGTGTATTATCTAACTATCTGTTAATAGTTTTCTATTTATTAGTTTCCACTATAGGTTGTGCTAAACTGATAAGCTAATAGAACAAACTATATCCTACTAATTTGCCTGTGCCACCAGGAGGCAGTGGCTCAGCGGGCCAGTACCAGGCAGTAAATCAGGTATATATAACTCTCCCTTTGCGTGTTAGCCAGGTGAGGGCAGCAGCTGGGAGAAAAGCCGCTCCCACTAGATTCCAATTACTAACAACAAGACTGCTGCCAAGGTTCAACTCCTCAAACAAAAGAACAATAGCTGAGCAATTTACTGACTGCCAATATACTATAGATGGCTGCAGACTGCTGCCAAGCTTCCCTTCCTCGCACAAAAGAACAAAAGCTCAGGAATCCTCTGCCTGCCACAGGTGAGATAAGCTGCCAAAACCTTGAGAATGTGCCTCTAGGGAACAATAGGCTTAAGTATCGCTCGTTAGCGTTTAAATTGCCCTGCTGGCCAGCAGCAACAATGGCGTTTCTACGACAACAAAGGAGCTAGCTGAAGAACAAAAGGTGCTCTTTAAGAAGCAACAGCAGAGGCGTTCCTATGACAACCCCACAGGGTCCCCAGGCAGACCAGGAAATAAGCGAACGCTCTTTCAATAACCAAAGGAGGGGAAGGGAAAAGATACAGGATCCAGAGTACAGAGAAGGAATGAGACTAGGTAGACCAGGGGACACCCACACAAAGATGGTAGGGTGGGGAAGCACTGAACTTACAGGGATGTCCAGCACAAAGAACCAAGCAACATGGAGGCCAGCGGCTGCAGTGAGAGGCAGCGACCACGTGGTGCTGCCTCGAAAACACCCTTTTCCGGCTCTGAGGGTAAGGGAGGGGTTAGAGAAGCTACTGGCAGCAGGAAGGCTAAAACAAGGACAGAAGCAGGCAAAGTTTTTTTTTTTTTTTTTAAATGAAGTAACCCAGGGAGGCACGAAGAAAACCCGCAGGAGGAAGCCCCACAGCAACGGGATCAGGAAATAGAGAGACCCCGCCTCTCCGTAAACACAACACAATTGACTGAGACTAAATTGAATAAAGAAACACCCAGCAACACGGAAAACTATTCCCCTTTAAACCACACACTGAGAGTCAGAAACCAACAGGGGGGGGGCAGTGAGACTATAAGGTTGGCGAGCACGTGGGGAGCACACCGTGCCCTGCTGCTTGCGACCAAATAGAAATAGCTCTTCCTCCCCACGCTAGAATCCAAAATGCAACAGGAGAGGCAAATGGTTAAGCGCAAATCACCGGCCGGCTAAACAGAGGGAGAAGAAGCCACCCCCGTCTGGATCCTGAGAAATAAAGGTAGCCCGGCAAAAGAAACCCAAACCCCCCCAAATAAGGTCCACAAAGAACAGGCAGGAGCGGGGCTCCAAGCTAGCAGGCAAGCAGCGCCGCGAACACACGCGCACCCACACGCACGCACGCAGTTTCAAGGAAGTTTAGGCAGCCGGATTAAGCAGCTCTTCCGAGAAGTACGAGGCAGCCGCGTGGACTATCCCTCGACGGAACGGAGCAAGCGCGCGCGTCAGCTGTTGCCAAATGCGCCTGTCAGCTGTTGAGCGGCTGAAAGCAGCCTGTGGCGGCTAAGATAAAGGGGGCCACGTGGCTGTAGACTTTTTACCTTTGAGCGAAAAGCAGCGAGTACTTCTGACACCCCCTAATAGGATTCAGGGCAAAACGCAATTTAGGCGGCAAACTGAGGGGTTTAGGAGCGGAGGCAGGCAGAGCAAAACAGGACAACGTGCGCCCTACAGCTGATGGGCGGCTGAAAACAGTCGGCAGCGGCGAAGATGGGGGGACCACGTGGGCTGCAACCCTTTCCCTTTAAACTGCACGATCAGGGAAGAGTTCCCAACTAGAACAAACCCCAAGCCCCAATAGCAAGAAAAGACTGCCCGGGCGATCCAGAAAAGATCGCTTAAATCCTTCCCCCCACTGCGCGATCCGGCAGGCAAAAGCAAGCGAAAATCGAATGCGCCCGTCAGCTGTTAGGCGGCTGAGAGCGGCGGTTAAGAAGTAGCTCTCCCCGAACCGGCAGGGCAGACGCAAGTGGGAAACTGAAATGCGCCCCTCAGCTGTTAAGCGGCTGAGAACGGCGGCTCGGAAGCAGCACCCACGTGTGCTGTTGCCCGGAGCAGAGAATTGCCTGCCGCTGCGGAATCCAGGAAGCGGATCCGTAACAAATTACAGGGGATGCGCGCAGCAAACTCAGCCAGAGGCGCACAGTCTACGCACAATACCGAGTTAAAAACTGAAAAGGGGCAACGCAAAATACTTCCCTGGCTTCCGACGGCAGCGGTCTCCAGCTCTGCTGACTCGTGAGGGGCGAAGGCAGGAGGAATGAGGCCGAGCAAAGGCTGGCGCTGCAGCTAAATGCTGCTGAACACGCCCCCACCGTGGCCCCCGGTTGGATGGCCACCGGGGGGGGCGTGAGCGCCAGCCAGGTGCGTGGGCAGCAGGGGGCCACGCCCCCTGCTAGCCGGAGCTCGAGCCCCGACCACAACCCCTCCCCTCCCCTTCGTGGAGGAGAGTCTTTATCGGGTCAAACTGGGCTGCAGTATTATTCTTGTGTGATAATAATTTGATTTTTTGAATGCACCTGCAGATTAATGTATCTGAAGAGGTGAAAAAGTCAAGGGTTGAATCCCACAATAAAATGACATATATTCATCCAGTGTTACAGTATGGAACTGTATCAGTTTCTAGACACACAATTTTGGTTCATCAGTAACAGTTTCCATGGTGACAACCTCATTTCTGGTTACACTTTTATTCAGAGATTAGGCTCCAGATTGTATCATGGATAAAATTAGTGGCAACGTGACCATTGGCTTAAATAAGACAACCGATCCAATAATGATTTTCATGGTGATCATAAAGATCCTTTTTTTAAAAAAAAAATCCTTAATATTGTATCCGTGATATGTTTGGGTTTTTCAAATCCTCACAGTATCCTCTGTGAGCATTGCATGTTTCACATCAGAGAACCTGCACATGAACTGCGAGAGGGGCAAATTCCTCCTCCTTTGGTTTCCTGTTCAAAAAAACATGCGTGCGAACACTCATTCTGTTGTCTTAATTCAGTTTCAATTTTGGGTCCTAAGTATGTCTTACGTATCTGCCAGAATGCATATATAGAATTAATCAGAATTTGACAGTTCAACCTGTGTGCAATTTCAATATCTGAACAGGATGTAGGGGGAAAGATTGGGGCAGGTGTCTTGTTGCAGCTTTAAGCAAGTTTTTGGTTGGTTTCCATAGAGATAGCTTGATAATAGTCGTGTAGCATCCAGCACTAATTATTGCACTGAAAGTGCTTCAAAGTCTTCAAAACTGTCTCCATAACAACACCTTGGTATCTAACATAATTATTAAATTTATCGAGGAAGTGGAATTAAGTATCCCTGGCTCTTTAAAAATACAACATCAGTAGAAATCCTTTAACAAGCTGATACCACATTATGGTCACATTGTGATGATAAGCAGTGTATACACTTGATTAATCTTAGATTTAATCTTGTTCATACTATTTAAACTATCAAAAACAATGTCTAAAATTGTAATACAGCATTTTTTTACAGCTCTCAGTGGATTAACCGCACTCGGGCATCTAAACAGAATATGCAGGAAGGCAGAACTGCATAGTGTGGCTATGTACCGTTAGTACAAATAATTATACAACATGACTAGTTTGCAATGAGTGTTTGTAGAGCAGCACCCTGGCTCTGGAATGAGCTTCCCTTGAGTAGGTTCTGGCAACAATGGAAAACATTCTTATTTTACTAGGCCTTTGAGCATTAGTGGCACATTTAATTTATATTGTCCTTCAGATATGAGAAATACTGTGAGTGAGATGGTTGGGTGCTGGTTTTAGAGGTTTTAGTGATTTACATTTTACTTTTAATTACTGTGATGCATTTATTGCTTGTTACTGGATGTGTAACTCACCCTGCATGAGTCTGACCAAACTGTGGGAGGCAGTGGAAGACAGGAGTGCCTGGCGTGCTCTGGTCCATGGGGTCACGAAGAGTCGGCCACGACTAAACGACTAAACAACAACAACTCACCCTGCGACCTTAGGGTGATTCAGTGAATGAATTAATAAAAGTAGGAGAAAGTTGCCTATGCAGACCACAATTTAAATGTAGACAAGAAGTGCCCAAGGAAGAGAATGAAGAAATACTATTTACATGGTAATATTGTGAGTTAATGCAGTAACATTATTATTGCTGAGTTACAGAACTAGGATAGAATATATTCCAGTCTTGCATCAATACTTCATCCTTGCCCGGATATACAGTTATGCTTAAGGGCAACAGTCTTTGCAAACCAGTTGATTACATTTCCCAGGTCCCAACCCTTGCAGCCATTCCATGGTCCCAGGGCATAGTCTGAAGGCATATGGTGCAGCATTCTTGATGTAGCCTATCAGGTTTGAGATTGGTCAGTACCTAGTTGGAAGATCAACTGGGAATCCTAGATACACACCACACTGAGCCCCATCATGGCAAAAGAGCAGGATCAAAATGTAATAAATAAATAGCAACTGGAAAGCAACCATCTTTTCCCTTCCCATCATCCATCATTACTTCTTCCTTTTAGAATAGAATAGAATCATAGGGTTGGAAGGGATCCTGAGGCTCATCTAGTCCAACTGCCTGTAATACAGGAATATGCAGCTGTCCCTTATGGGAATTGAACCTGCAACCTTGGCATTATCAGCACCACACTTTAACCAGCTGAGCTATCCAGCTGATCTCCTGTGTGTGAGACTATCACATAAACTGTGTGAAAGATCCAACCTGAGTAGCACAGAATAAGAAAGATGCTTATTGGTGATCAATGCCCAGTCAACCACAACCACATCAAGTTAAATAAACACATCGTAGACCCATATCACTTTTTGTTATGCAACGCCACCTCTACTGACTCATGCTTCCCACTACAAGAGGGAAACTGGCTTCCAGGATCTATCAAGGCTAAATTTATCAATGAGAATTATCCATATTTCTTTCCATCCCCACCTTGGCATTCCAATGTTTTTATTTAGTCTCTTTCTTAAGTGATTTATATTTGGGAAATTCTAAGCTGAACTATGATTCATAAACATAATTTTAAATGGAAGGGAAAGAATAACAAGTCTTTGTCTGGGAGTAATTTCCATTGCTAATTTGCAAGTACAGATTCCAGATGTTCAGTGAACAGAGCATTGCAAAATATGCTTATACAGAAGATTTTAAAATTACACCATTTATATCAAGCATCCTTCAAAGAGAGTACAATTTCCATTCTTATATAACACAATAGTCTAATATTTCTTTCAAGATCTGTTGTATTTTGTTTTTTTCTTTATGGCTCTCAAATCTTACACAGAAAACCTGTCCTTCCACTCTGTATCACTAAGTGCCATCCCAGGTGGAGGATTTTGAAAATGGTGGAGTAGGTAGGAGCATATGGAAATATGGATAAAGATAAGGGAAGGGAAGGCAGGTCAGACACCTTTTTGGTACCATCTTTTCTTCTGGTAAATGCAAGGTAGTTGAAGAGAAATATCTGCTGATAGTTACTTTGGCATGTATTACCACAGAAAATGAAACATATAGGGTTAATTTGTCTTGGCTGTGTCCACCTATGTGCTTGGTGCAACCACCACCAGTGTCTAAAGCACTTTGATACAGCTATCTAAGATACTGCAAAGCTCAAAATATACATTATGCACAAATTATTATAGCAGTAGCTAGCGCATTATCTATTTTAGAAAATGAAGTCACTTCTGGTGAAGGAGCAGAGGGAGTGAGCACATGACCCTTTCCCTCCCACCATTTCCTTGCTCCAGCTCCCACTCACTGGATCCCCCCCCCCCGTGGAGTTTCAAATGCATGTTTTCCCTTATTCTGAAGAATTATTATGGGCAAAGGAACTGTGATACACAAAGGGAGCTTCTTTGCTCACAAGAGCATTGCAACTCAGTTAGAGAGACCAGCCCATTTGACACATGCCGTCACTAGCATTTGAGAATGGACTGTCCTCTTGAGAGGAAGAGGAAAGCCAACATCATGCAAGTGATCATTCTTCCATATTTATGCCAGACTTTCCCAATATGGTGCTCCACAGATGCCAGTGAGCATGACCAACAGTCAAGGATTTTTATTTGCAAAGGTTTCTATACTTCTGATTATGCCAACATTGAAAATGTATATATCACGGTGGTGAAGAGTACAGTGGTCCCTCGGGTTACATACGCTTCAGGTTACATACGCTTCAGGTTACACACTCCGCTAAGCCAGAAATAGTACTTCAGGTTAAGAACTTTGCTTCAGGATGAGAACAGAAATCGTGCTCTGGCGGCATGGCGGCAGCAGGCCCCATTAGCTAAAGTGGTGCTTCAGGTTAAGAACAGTTTCAGGTTAAGTACGGACCTCCAGAATGAATTAAGTACTTAACCCGAGGTATCACTGTATACAAATCATCAATAAATTAGATTCACAAAACTAGTACAGAATACATCATTTTATTGTCCAAAACATCTGTGGGGCACCAGGTTGGGGAAAACTGCCATACACATTGACTCCTGGCTTTCCAAACTGTCTTCTCCAGCATGATTTCATAAAATGCTTTTTAAATTATCAATGTGCAATTTTTGTAAAAAGCTACAGAAAAACTTTACAACATTTTATCTCTTCATAGAGAACTAAAATGTTGAACAACCCCAGTTTTCGCTGTCATTCCTTGTCCCTTTCTTCTATAATAAAAATAACTTGTCGATTTTCTTTCCATTACATCATCTGAGAAGCAGCAAAAACACGCCAAAAAGTGGCAGAATCAAGACTTTAACTGTATTATTGTTGGGGCGTAATCTGAAACAGCGTCAGCAAAGCAGTTTGCTATCTGGCCTAGGAATTGTTTTGTTTTCTATGTTGTCCCAACGGAGTCATGAACTAGAAAATTAAATTATAAATGGAAAATTACCATAGATAAATATTCCCAAATGTATGGACATATTTGTGAGGACAAGCTATTTTTATTGATGAATGACATAAATAATGCTTTTTAAAGATTTCTTGTGCTGTTTCCAAGCCCACCTCCCTCCCAAACGATTACAACTTGACTGAAGTATGATAACAATTTCCCATTTCACAACTGCTGACAATTGTGAAGAACATGCCGGCATTTCAGTAACTTGTTAATATTTAGTCAAGAGCTGATTCCCCCCCCCCCATGCTTTAAAACTGTCGGCTTAGAATAGTGAGCATGCCTGGAAGGCTATATAAGTCCCTCAGGCTGTTGAGCACGATGCCTAAATGTAGCCTTCATGTTCAGAGGTCATGTCTACCACTGAATACCATCCGCTTTCACAGGATTCTGGGTAGAAATGATGGGAAACCACAGATGATGGACTTGATGGGTTTTTGGTCTGATTGAGAAGGACGCTTTGGAGATGTGGTTGTGAATAGACCACAGCATGTCAGGGGAACCTGTGGCCCTCAGAGGATGTTGGGGTCCAACTCCAGTCAGCCGCAGCGAGCATGCCAGTGGTCACAAATGATGGGAACTTAAGCATCTGGCAGCCCACATCTTTCCCATCGCTGGACTAGAGGAATTAGCTCACCTGTGCAGACACGATAGCTATTGTGCAGCTTCCTGAATTAGTTCAAGAGATTGTGCCTGCTTTACTACAGTTTTATAAGCCTCAGCAATTTTGTTGGTTTTGGTGTTTTTTTTTAAAAAAAGATCAAAATATTAATCACCACTGGTAAAGAAATGGTTTGGGTGATGAAAGCTGCTCTTGCAACATCATCCCTTCATGTTCACTAGCCTATCATTTTAATTCCTATTACAGTGGTACCTTATGCCTCACTCCTCAATTCCTAACCTCCTTACTTGGCTGCTGTGGTTGCAGGTAGATAATTCCCTCCCTACACCATTCCTTAGGAACTACATCTCTTCCCCCCCTTTAAAAAAAATTATTTATGATTTCTGCATAAATAACGTTTTTTAGGGCTCACCCATTCTGTTGTTTAACGGGGATAGTAAGCTTCCTGCACCCACATTAATTCTCTGTTGTCTATATGATGTTCTGCTCTAAATCACAGCCTTCCTACATTTCCCCCTCTCTCAGTCCAGATTTTATCATACGCTCTTCTCAGTGTATCCCTGAAAATCCGGACTGAGGAAGAGGAAAGCATTGGTAGGAGAACATCATACGGACAACAGAGAATTAATGGAGGTACAGGAAGTTTGCCATCCACACTAAACAACAGTATCGATAAGATCTCAGGGTCTCTGAAACCTGGGTTGCTGCCATAGTAGTGGCCTACATGCCAAGGAAAGAAGGTGATGCTGCCACCAACTGACCACATCCACCCTAGTTTAGTTTGATACACGTTTCCTTTGGGCCTTCCCTCACATTAAGCTGTAAACATGAACTCTGGCAGATCTAAGAAAAGGAAAGAGCCATGTGTCAAACAAGCAAAACATGAAGTTGTCTCAACAAGTGCTGGACATCAGAGCCCTAAGCAGCACTGATAAGAAGCAACTCGAGTAAATAAAGTAACCTTAATGTATTTTCATAGCAATTAACTTCTGACCTAGCCTGAAAAAGTCACATGGTGCAGAGCAGCATCGACACTCACAGACACACAGCCAAGGAAATTATATTCCCTCTTCGGGCGTCCCCTCATCATCTCTAAATTCCGAGCATTAAGGATTAAATTGCAATATCCCCCTTCCCCTCTAATTCCTGAGCATCTTGATGTTTTGCTGGCCTTTAAGGATATAGAAAAGAGCATTAACGTGATTGGAGAGTCCTTATTTTTTAAATACAGTGGTACCTCGGGTTAAGTACTTAATTCGTTCCGGAGGTCCGTTCTTAACCTGAAACTGTTCTTAACCTGAAGCACCACTTTAGCTAATGGGGCCTCCTGTTGCTGCCGCGCCACCACAGCACGATTTCGGTTCTCATCCTGAAGCAAAGTTCTTAACCTGAAGCACTATTTCTGTGTTAGCGGAGTCTGTAACCTGAAGTGTATGTAACCTGAAGCGTACCCATTAGCTAAAGGCCCCATTAGCTAAAGTGGTCTTCAGGTTAAGAACAGTTTCAGGTTAAGTACGGACCTCCGGAACGAATTAAGTACTTAACCTGAGGTACCACTGTATTTGGTTAGAAAGCATATCCAATTTCTGCTCAAATGGAGTTAGGGCTGTTTATAGGGCCTGCCTTATTTTTTTAATGTACTCATCTGAGTCTCTACCCTCATCCATTGTGGCAGCTGTTTTCCCTCCTTTGGAGGCCTTCATGTTGCCTTTAGGCTTGTGACTGTCAGTGTCTGAGGCCTCTCCTGAAGCCTCAGGCAGAGCTCCCTCTGTTTCTTCCTGAAGAACTAACTTGCAGATTTGCTTTTTGGTCCCTGTATTCCTTGGATCATCACCTTGCTGAGGCTTGTATGAAACTTTTTGATTAGATGTCAATAGGATCCACTCTGCTTCGATTTTGTCCCAGGGTGATTGGAGACACAGAATTATGCCGCCATTTAGCTTTCCAGCAAGCCATGCCCCTAGGCAAACAGACCCAAGTGATTAAAAGAGCTCAGGATGTAGCTGGACTCTTTTGGAAAATAACTCAGAGAACTGTGCCAATCCGCCTCAGGAAGGCTCACCCAACGTTTTGGGTTTGTAGGGTGCTTTACAGTTCAATAGCTTGAACATGCTGCAAAAGCTCAATGAACTTTTGTTTTAGAATCTTAAAATTGCCTTTTCCTTCCAGCGACGCATGGTAGCTTTTGTTTGTCTCAAGAGGAAATATGCCTTCCCTCTCAAGACAAACAAAAGCTACTATGCGTCGCTGGAAGGAAAAGGCAATTTTATTTAATTTTTATGGAAGTTGGGGATATGGAAATCTTAATATTTTATGCAACATTTGACAGTAACACATAAAATGGATTTGCATGTAAACAAGATCAAAACCCATCAGCATCATGGCACAGGCAGGTTTAAAAGATGCACTGTCTGACAATGATTCCAACAAATAGCGCTGTCAGTTTAGTTGAATGGGTCCTTGTGGTTAGAAGGATGCTGATAGCAACTTCAACTTAAAAGGCAAAATATCTAAGCCAATTTAAGCAAAATTAGAAGAACATTTGGCTTGAAGACAAGAAAAGTGGTACTTCTGTGTTCTGCAAGGTAATGCCCTTCAATTATTTCCTTAAAATGATTAATCTACAATTGAATCAGTTAAAGTTTGGAGTCCTGGTTTTAAAAAAGTTTTCTTAACTTTCTGTACTGTCCCTCTCTCAAAATATCTCTTTCGAGTGTTAATATTCTTGCAAATGAAGTTACGGGAAGTTGATGTAACAAATCACCATCTTCCTTGTCTTTTCTAGGTTATAACAGCTGCTCTATCCCCATTCTTCTTTGAGATTGCAATGAATGTACCAACAGCCTGTTGGTAAGTATTGGGGGGCGGGGAGATAAAAATTATGGCTGTTCTGAATTTGCTGTTGGATTTCCAAATTATGTTCATTAATTTCTTCTGATTTTAAACAAAAACAGTTAAACAACATTTTGTATAATAAGAAGAACGCAGAGTAGTTTACAATACATAATCATACATACCATAGTAACAAACAATATTTTCCCCACAGTTAAAAGGCCATAGGTCTAGGGGAAGAGGAATGTACAATGTGATAGGACACATCAAAATGGCTCCTTTGGGGAAGGTGCATGGACTATGCACAGCAAAGGAATACCAGGAACATTGGAATCATTGGACAGGAGAAAAATTGTACAGAAATGCCATTAGATTAGCAAGGGCCTCAATCATTAATATAGATAGAAAGAAGGTGGCTAAGGGTGATGAGGATAAAGGTTTATAAAATTAGGCATGGAGTGAAGAAACTGGAAGAGGTTCCACACTCCTGATCTAGAGTGGAGGTTTTCAAGCAGAGGCTGGACAGCCACCTGGCGATGATGCTCCAGCTCTGGATTTTGTGCATCAAGGTGAGATATCTTACAGGACCTCCACCAATTCTGTGATTCTTGTTAGGGACATTAAGGTTTTGCAAGCATCCAAGCAAGTGAACAGTTAATTTCAAACTAGGGGTGGTAGCCAGTATATCTTCAGTGCTATGATATGGTATCATGCATAAGATACGGAGCGGACACAAAGCAATGGATCCAAACTACAAGAAAGAAGATTCCACCTAAACATTAGGAAGAACTTCCTGACAGTAAGAGCTGTTCGACAGTGGAATTTGCTGCCAAGGAGTGTGGTGGAGTCTCCTTCTTTGGAGCTCTTTAAGCAGAGGCTTGACAACCATATGTCAGGTGTGCTCTGATGGTGTTTCCTGCTTGGCAGGGGGTTGGACTCGATGGCCCTTGTGGTCTATTCCAACTCTATGATTCTATGATATGTTGAAGTTTAATAGGCACATGTTCAAGTAAGTGTTCATGGAAAGTTTGCAATTGGGTCTTTCTCCAACATCCATACCAGAAAGATATGGATGTCTCGCACATCCATATTGCTGACCTTGAGCCAGACATCCTGGAGAGTGAAGTCAAATGGGCCTTAGAAAGCACTGCAAATAACAAGGCCAGTGGAAGTGATGGTATTCCAGCTGAACTATTTAAAATTTTAAAAGATGATGCTGTTAAGGTGCTGCACTCAATATGCCAGCAAGTTTGGAAAACTCAGCAGTGGTCAGAGGATTGGAGAAGATCAGTCTATATCCCAATCCCAAAGAAGGGCAGTGCTAAAGAATGCTCCAACTACCGCACAATTGCACTCATTTCACACGCTAGCAAGGTTATGCTTAAAATTCTACAAGGAAGGCTCAAGCAGTATGTGGACCGAGAACTCCCAGAAGTGCAAGCTGGATTTAGAAGAGGCAGAGGAACCAGAGACCAAATTGCAAACATGCGCTGGATTATGGAGAAAGCTAGAGAGTTCCAGAAAGACATCTACTTCTGCTTCATTGACTATGCAAAAGCCTTTGACTGTGTCGACCACAGCAAACTATGGCAAGTTCTTAAAGAAATGGGAGTGCCTGATCACCTCATCTGTCTCCTGAGAAATCTCTATGTGGAACAAGAAGCTACAGTTAGAACTGGATATGGAACAACTGATTGGTTCAAAATTGGGAAGGCTGTATATTGTCTCCCTGCTTATTTAACTTATATGCAGAATTCATCATGCGAAAGGCTGGGCTGGATGAATCCCTAGCCGGAATTAAGATTGCTGGAAGAAATATCAACAACCTCAGATATGCAGATGACACAACCTTGATGGCAGAAAGTGAGGAGGAATTAAAGAACATTTTATTGAGGGTGAAAGAGGAGAGCGCAAAATATGGTCTGAAGCTCAACATCAAAAAAACGAAGATCATGGCCACTGGTCCCATCACCTCCTGGCAAATAGAAGGAGAAGAAATGGAGGCAGTGAGAGATTTTACTTTCTTGGGCTCCATGATCACTGCAGATGGTGACAGCAGCCACGAAATTAAGAGACACCTGCTTCTTGGGAGGAAAGCAATGACAAACCTAGACAGCATCTTAAAAAGTAGAGACATCACCTTGCCAACAAAGGTCTGTATAGTAAAAGCTATGGTTTTCCCAGTAGTGATGTATGGAAGTGAGAGCTGGACCATAAAGAAGGCTGATCGCCGAAGAATTGATGCTTTTGAATTATGGTGCTGGAGGAGACTCTTGAGAGTCCCATGGACTGCAAGAAGAACAAACCGATCCATTCTTAAGGAAATCAGCCCTGAGTGCTCACTGGAAGGACAGATCGTGAAGCTGAGGCTCCAATACTTTGGCCACCTCATGAGAAGAGAAGACTCCTTGGAAAAGACCCTGATGTTGGGAAAGATGGAGGGCACAAGGAGAAGGGGATGACAGAGGACGAGATGGTTGGATAGTGTCTTCGAAGCTACAAACATGAGTCTGACCAAACTGCGGGAGACAGTGGAAGACAGAAGTGCCTGGCGTGCTCTGGTCCATGGAGTCACGAAGAGTCGGATACGACTAAACAACAACAACCAACATCCTTCCCCACAAAGTAAAATGGCAGTATTTCTGAGCTATCATATCTTTTATTATTCCGGGCTCATGAGGAATAATGATATCATTACAAAATGGTTTGCACCAAAATGGTTATGCAAGAGCTTGCCTTTTCAGGAGCAGTGGCACTTGCATAATTTGCAAAAACAGCCTAGTGGTGAAGCTAAGAGTTTAAATGGATGTAATGCTATTAAAATCCAGACAGCTTTGCATGGTTTGCTGTGTAAAAATGCCCTCTTACCAATAAAAACTACAAAAATTTGTTTTATTTATAAAGTTCCATAAGGAGATTTGCTGTTTCATAAACTAAGCCTTGTGGCTTAAAATATAAGGTCATAACACTGAATTGTAGAAGAGGAAATGGAGCTGAGCCAGCGATTTGTGGATTCTTCTTGTTGAGTGACTTAAGAAAAGAGCTGGAGACACGACTTCCCCCTTGCTCAAGATGAATGAAGTGTGAGCTGACATCTTTAGAAACAAGAGACAGCTCCACTGAACTCTGCTACCTCTGGAGCCCTTTGTTCAAGCTGTGTTGTTCGCAAGATTAGTGCAGAGTAGGAAATGTCATTGCTAGAATGGTGATGGGAGAAGTGAGAAGCTGAGGAAGTGCCTTTGATGAATGTACTGCATGGACCGTTGTGTCATAGACCAGTCTGGCAGACTATTGTATAAACGGATAGGACATCAAAGTGATCCATCCAATTAAAGTCCCATTGTGAAGGTTACTTCCCAAGCTTTTTGTTCCATTGACCATGCTGGCTGGAACTGATAGGAATTGGAGTCAAACAACTGGAGCAGCAAAGGTTGCCTATTCTTGGTGTGGTGCCTAGATTGTAGTACTGGATAGATGTGAATTCAAATGCCAGCTCAGCCCCAAAGCTTGCTATATGACCTTGGGGCCAATCTCTCTCTCTGTGAGCCTAACGTGACAGATGAGGATGTTGAGGATAAAGAAGAGGGGATACCATAAATGGTGCGATAAAATAAAAAAGAATTCCAACTAGCTACATTTCAAATAGGCTCTACCATTTTTCTTTTTTACTTTCTGCAATGATCACCAAGCAGTTTCCTTATCTGAGAGCTATTCATGGAGCAGATGTGCACATAGATTGAGCCCTAGAAATTATTGTGTCTTCTCTCTGACTCCAAAAGCATAAAGGCTTGGGTCCAAAGAACTGCACCAGGCCTCTCCTTTTCCTTCCTGATGCAAAGAGCTACTCTTTAAGGGTCAGGGAACCCTCTGAAAGAGTTTGTGATAGGACATGAGAGAGGATCTTCAGAGAGATGAATTGGGGACTGCATTCCAGTGAGAGATCAGATCATAAGATGCTTTGGATTCAAACTACTATGTTGATAATGTGTGGAGAACATCAGTCCTGAAGGCCAAATGAGGCCCCTGGATGCTCTCCAGACCCTCCCCAGCCTTGCTTCACCCTCCTCTAATGTTTATTTCCTGGCCGGACTGTGTTCTGGAACCGATAAGGACACTTGCTACTGCAAAAATGTAAAATTTACATTCATTGCTCCACCCACCACTGGCGATGTTGGTCCCAAAAGGCTGCCCAGAAGGGGATGCAGCCTTTTTAAGAAGAGCATCATATGTAACATTAAATCATGGTTACTACCATGTGCTGTTTTAGTTATTGATGTTTGCATCAGGCTTTACAGTGTAATAGACAACAACTGTGTGATGTAGCAATTTTGTGTATGGTTATGATCTCTCTCGGACGCGGGTGGCGCTGTGGGCTAAAGCCTCAGCGCCTAGGGCTTGCCGATCGAAAGGTCGGCGGTTCGAATCCCCGCGGCGGGGTGCGCTCCCGCTGCTCGGTCCCAGCGCCTGCCAACCTAGCAGTTCGAAAGCACCCCCGGGTGCAAGTAGATAAATAGGTACCGCTTACCAGCGGGAAGGTAAACGGCGTTCCGTGTGCTGCGCTGGCTCGCCAGATGCAGCTTTGTCACGCTGGCCACGTGACCCGGAAGTGTCTCCGGACAGCGCTGGCCCCCGGCCAATAGATGTGAGATGGGCGCACAAACCCCAGAGTCTGTCAAGACTGGCCTGTTCGGGCAGGGGTACCTTTACCTTTACCTATGATCTCTCTCGCAGCAGGATTTGACCCAGTAGAGAGATTGATGTTGACATGGAAACATATAGGTGCAGGCATGGCAAGTACTTACTTTGTTATCCCCACATCATGCTTAGAGCCATAAGAAAGAGAGGGCAATTACTTTTTTAGAAAAAGACCAATTCCTTGATCCAAGCCAGTTATTCAGAATTTCCTAGGTTAATCAAGATTTATCCATCAGGCACTGGGAGGACAAGTGGTATTCTAGAAGGAAGTAGCCCCCTAACTGTAACAAAGACCACCCCTTCCTTCTTCCAAGAGTGTTAGGTAAAGGGACCCCTGACCATTAGGTCCAGTCGTGACCGACTCTGGGGTTGCGGCGCTCATCTCGCTTTATTGGCTGAGGGAGCTGGCGTACAGCTTCCGGGTCATGTGGCCAGCATGACTAAGCCACTTCTGGCGAACCAGAGCAGCACACGGAAACGTCGTTTACCTTCCCGCCAGAGCAGTACCTATTTATCTACTTGCACTTTGACGTGCTTTTGAACTGCTAGGTTGGCAGGAGCTGGGACCGAGCAACAGGAGCTCACCCCGTCGCAGGGATTCGAACCGCCGACCTTCTGATCGGCAAGTTCTAGGCTCTGTGGTTTAACCCACAGTGCCACCCGCGTCCCTTCCTTCAAAGACCACCCCTTCCTTCCTTCCAAGAGTGTTAAGGTTCATTAAATCAATAAATAGTTCATAGAGCTTTGTGATAGTTAGGACAGGACTGGAAGAAAATCCAGAGTGTTATCAGAGGGCAGAGGGTGCAGCATTAATAGTCAAATAACATGTGGAGGCCCAAGAAACTCTGGGGCCCAGTGCTTGGAGTACCTTCTACATGTCAAACGACCTTGGCTGCCAAAATGTTCCTTTTCCCCACGCGGTGCAGCCATGCATGTATACAATTGCTTCTGGCATCCAGAAGGCTTCAATGTGTGGCTCCACAAAGGTGCCCTGACCGCCATTGTGCTCCTAAGTGAGGGACCAAGTTCCCGTCATCTTGAGGAACCAGGGGTAAGCAACTGGGATGCCATCATACTCTCAACAAATTACCAGTGGTTGTTATTCTATTACTTAAGGAACTGAAGAAATATCTCAGCATGAAAATTACCAACTGTTTTGGCAATGCCATCTTGTTCAGTGAGTTTCCTATGAATTGCCCAAGTGAATCTTTGTTGATAAAGCTTCTCCTCTGCTTTCTTCAACAGTCTTTTACTTGGTGGATTTGCTGAAGCCTCACTGCTTTACATCGAAAGGACTGGCATATGAATATATAAGGAGAAATTATGAAGAAGAGAATAACCAAGCATTCCCATCAGGGGTAATAGTCAGTGACTGAAAAATCCAAAGCAACAGCAGTGAAGATGTGCAAACTGCAAGTGACTTAATTCCATGTTCTTCTTTCTTCAGAGCCATAAAAATGTTATTAATAGCAGTGCAGAAAGTCAGGACTCCGTTAACCTTTATACTAGCCAGGCTAAACTAAATTGTGCAGTATCAACTAAACTAGATCACTACCGTAAAACCATCTAGGCATGCACAGCTGTAAGAAAGGTGCTTATCCTGCCCCCTTTCCAACCTTACTTCGAGTTCTGCACCATTCAGAATTTGACGACTGTCCCTTTATCACAATATAAATTATAGGACCGTAGTCTCACTTGTGAAGGGAGAATGGATAAGCTTCTTGGTCTGTGGCAGATTTCCAGGTGTATTTCCAGGTACAGGGAAGACTTGGTAGTATTTTGTGCTCAGTCTGGGACATGCATTGCCCAAGTGGTGTGCTTGCTGCTTCCTTGCTCTCCCATCATACACAACTCCAGTGAAACATGAAGAAACAAAGCCACGTGGGTCTGCTCAGAAAGAAAACCTGTTTAATGGGATTTGCTCCTGTGTAAATGCGTAAGGGTTGAAATGTGAATCCACTGCGGAAATCTGTTTGTATGTGCATGCAGAGGAAGAGGGCGCACTTTCTATGTGTTCTTGAGTGTGGACACAGACAAGCACAATGTCCAACAGCGCAATCGGACGTGTCTTTTCAGAACCAAATCCTATTGAATAGTTGTGTCATGATTGCAGCAGGAGGTGGCTAATTTTTGTTCCATGATTATAAGCAATTCCTACTGAGCCTTAAGCATGAGCATTTTGAAGATTGGCACTTGGGAGTATCTACATGAAAGCACAAGCAAAGCGACTGTTTCTGCCATACCTTGCAAATAGGTACCAGTTCTGCAGGCGTTCTTGTCAGAGTTTCCATTCACTTTAAGGTTATCAACCAGGTAGCTGATGATCCTCCACTGATGTATAGCACCAGAACAGCTGTATTTTTTGTGGAACACTTCTTCTGTATGTTTTTTAAAACAAAATTAGGCTGAGTGACCTTATTCACTGTGAAAATAATACTGTAACCAGCATATATTTGGTATACCCTCTTATAAGATGGAAGTATCACATTCAATTATTCTGTCTGCATAAAAAATCTAAGAGATGTTTAGTTCAAGATTTGGACTGCCCCCCACCCCCACTTACCCCAAATATCTGAAAACCAGAAACCACAATCTGATGTGTGTTCATGGACGCTGGAAAGCTCAGCTAATAGAAAAGAGTACCTTGAAGTGATAACTGATTAGCACAACCAGGCCATGTTGAATGTAAAATAACTGAGTAGTAAATCTTATTTGCATTTTTCAATGTGTCTTTTTTCTGTCTTATATTGTTATCTATTATACACACACACACAAAAGCATTTACACATCTTAAATTCCAATAGGTGCAATCCCTACAAGTATACAGTACAGTGGTACCTCATGTTAAGAACTTAATTCGTTCTGGAGGTCCGTTCTTCACCTGAAACTGCTCTTAACCTGAGGTGCCAGTTTAGCTAATGGGGCCTCCCACTGCCGCCGCGCCGCTGCTGCTCAATTTCTGTTCTCATCCTGAAGCAAAGTTCTTAACCCGAGGTACTATTTCTGGGTTAGCAGAGTCTGTAACCTGAAGCATCTGTAACCTAAAGTGTCTGTAACCCGAGGTACCACTGTATACAGTTTATAATGCAAATCTATATATGGCTCCTTGGAAGTAAGTCCCATTGAGTTCAGTGAGGCTTACTCCTGGGTTAAGGGACACAGGTGGCGCTGTGGGTTAAACCACAGAGCCTAGGACTTGCTGATCAGAAGGTTGGCGGTTCGAATCCCTGCGACAGGGTGAGCTCCCGTTGCTTGGTCCCTGCTCCTGCCAACCTAGCAGTTCGAAAGCATGTCAAAGAGCAAGTAGATAAACAGGTACCGCTCCAGCGGGAAGGTAAACGGCGTTTCCGTGCGCTGCTCTGGTTCGCCAGAAGTGTCTTAGTCATGCTGGCCACATGACCTGGAAGCTGTACGCCGGCTCCCTCGGCCAATAAAGCAAGATGAGCGCCGCAACCCCAGAGTCGGCCACGACTGGACCTAATGGTCAGGGGTCCCTTTACCTTACTCCTGGGTTAGCATGCATTTGATTGCAGCCTCAATCTTTGCTATGTTTTTGTAAGTATACTGACCTTCTTTTGTCGTTTCCTCTGCAACTTTGTTTCACTGGAATATAGGCAGTTTCCATAGCAATGTTAGCCTTCTGCTCTCTCTCCCACTCTCAGCCTTTTGGTTCTGGACAGCTGCCCCTTCAAGGGTATTCAGATGCCATTATCGCTCTTCATATCCTCAAAAGGGTTGAATTATGTACGGTACTTTTTACTCAGTCATTAATCAAAAGCCTAATGCAAAGCAAAAATAAATAAATAAACCCCTACATGGTTCAAGCTTCAAAAGGCAATTATTTAGGTAAAGTGAAGCTTTCATTCAGGCTCGCAGCCTGTCAGTTTGGAATTGAGAACAAATCATACATCTATGATGGCCACAATATCATTATTATGGTGGTAGCAGCTGCTACCTGCGAGTACAAAATGGGTCTTTGTATCTCACAACAGGTTGCCATCTTGTTTGGGATTTAAAGTTGCTCCAGACTACAGATCCATGACTCATTTTGGTCTAGAAAGTTGCCTCCCATCATACACCTACCCACCCACTCCCCTCTTCCACATGGCTGGGGAGCCTGATTAGCCAAGGAGACACACACACACACAATGTAGAAGAGCTAAATATGAACAAGTCTGTAGGCACATAGGTCCCCTCGTATGTTTGCTGACTGTGTGGCCAGGGATATGATGCTAAAGGCCCCGCGTGAGAAACATTCCAAAACTGGTGCACATGTACAGAAAGATATTAAATGGGATGTGGGTGGCGCTGTGGTCTAAACCACTGAACCTCTTGGGCTTGCCAATTGAAAGGTTGGTGGTTTGAATCCCTGTGATGGGGTGAGCTCCTGTTGCTCGGTCCCAGCTCCTGCCAACCTAGCAGTTTGAAAGCATGCCAGTGCAAGTAGTTAAATAGGTACTGTTGTGGCGGGAAGGTAAATGGCATTTCTGTGTGCTCTGGTTTCCGTCATGGTGTTCCATGGTGCCAGAAGCGGTTTAGTCATGCTGGCCACATGATCTGGAAAGCTGCCTGTGGACAAATGCCGGCTCCCTCGGCCTGAAAGCAAGATGAGTGCCGCAACCCCATAGTCGTCTTTGACTGGACTTAACTGTCCAGGGGTCCTTTACCTTTACCTAAAGATATTAAGTGGGGATGCATGAAATGGAAACTGAGAATATTTTGCTATGGTTGATAATTATTTATTTATATGCCGCCCATCTGACTGGGTTTCCCAGTGGGTGGCAATACCAATGTGTATAATTTAGCACCAATTATATATAATTTATGCATCAAAAGCATAACCAAGCAACTGGTTTCAAAGGGAAATAAACTTTCCTAATGAGATGCTGTGGAAGTCCTATTAATAATATTTTGAGGAGATACACATAGCCGTAAGAGCTTTAGTTTATTTTGCCTTTAAAAATTAATGTTTTTTTTTAAAAAATATGGCTAAGTGGTAGTTTTATTTATTAAACAGTGTATATTTTTATACTTCCTTATGGGCACTACTGGAGGTTTTTGTTAGGTGTTATAGGCAAAACTGATTGATTTTATGTTACCTGTCAACAGGCTGATGCGGCATCAGCAATGCTTAATTAACTGCATAATAGAAATGTGGCTGGCAGCCCTAATTATTAATACATCTGGGGAAAATAAAACACTTTAATCCTTTCCTAGTCTAGGACTAGAAAAGCTTATTTAAAACATGACAGCTCCAAGTGCCTCTTAATAGGTGCTAATGGCTTTTCAATAGGCCGTATGTAGCCTATGGCAGCTGGCAAGTCCTGTGTTAGATTAGCTGTGTCCTCATCTTGCAGATCTAATAGTTAGATATAGCGTAAAGGTAAAGGGACTCCTGACCATTTGGTCCAGTTGCGGACGACTCTGGGGTTGCGGCGCTCATCTCGCTTTACTGGCCGAGGGAGCCAGCATACAGCTTCCAGGTCATGTGGCCAGCACGACTAAGCTGCTTCTGGCAAACCAGAGCAGCGCACGGAAATGCTGTTTACCTACCCACTGGAGCGGTACCTATTTATCTACTTGCACTCTGACGTGCTTTCAAATTGCTAGGTTGGCAGGAGCAGGGACCGAGCAACGGGAGCTCACCCCGTCGCAGGGATTCGAACCAAAGACCTTCTGATCAGCAAGCCCTAGGCTCTGTGGTTTAACCCACAGCGCCACCCGCTTCCCTCATGTATGTATGTATGTAGCATACACAAGCTGAATAGAAAGGTGTTTTTGTGCTGGCATAAGTCCTCTGTTTAGCAGAATACTTTGAAAAAAAACTGGACATCCCTCTTGCAGGAGTGTAGAGTTGTGATCTTTATGGTGTAAACCAGGCTTCCTCAAACTTGGCCCTCCAGATGTTTTTGGCCTACAACTCCCATGATCTCTAGCTAGCAAGACCAGTGGTCAGGGATGACGGGAATTGTAGTCTCAAAACATCTGGAGGGCCAAGTTTGAGGAAGCCTGATGTAAACCCATGAAGTAGGTAGAAAGCTCTAACTCCTCTGAAGATCACAGTACCGTTCCTCAAATCTATACATCTCCACTAAGAAGTTATGATCCATTGTGTTCAATGGGAGTTGCTCCCTGATTAAGCAGGTGTAAAGATTTTAGTGTGCCTGTTACACCCTTGAAAATTATCGTGAACCTAGCAGGTTATACAAAATGGATTTAGATAAACACGGAGTTGTTTTTCCTCAAGTAGTACCTTTCCTGCAATACAACAAAATAGAGGGAAGATATTTTAAAGTTCAAGTGCCTCAGCTGCCATTTCAGAAATGCTTTGCTTAAACAGATAAGTTAGTTTTTATTTTAACATCCTTTTAGGAGACATCCTCAGGACTCCCGTGGATTGCTATGATTGCCTCTGTAGATTTTATAACCCTCCTGTTCTCTTGCATGGATTATCAGTTCCAGGCAACACACAGGATAATTGAAATCTTATTCTCTGGATTTCCTGATAGCTCCAGGCATAAAAATACTGTATAAGCTATAAAAGGATGGGTTAAATTTAGCACTTCGCAGTATTTTTAACCCTTCTGCAAATACTGCCAATTGCAGTTTTACTATCACTTCAGTATGTTGCTATGAGTAAGAAGCATCTGAAGAACTGAAGTCTAGATAGTGGCTTAGAACTAGAGATGCACCAATGGAAGGCAGTGACTTTTCTTCCCAGCCTCCTCAAAAGCCTCTTCCTATATTCAGAGAGCTGACAGGAGGAAAATTCCATAAAATCAGGCAGATACACCTTCTGCTCTGCTCATGAAAGGTGCCTCTGGCTCAGGTTTTTGGAGATCCCCAGTTCCTTCACTGTTAAGTAGGCTTCCCTGATGCTCAGAAGAGGCATTTTCCAGAGCTACTGCAAAGAGGGGAGTGGGGGAGTAATTTTCTATCCACACCCTTCAATGGGCACATCTCTGTCTCCAAGCCAGTTTATTTGCATAAGATAGAACACAACAAGTAGTTCTAATGAAATTTCACGGGGAAATAGTCCATAGCAGAACCTTGTACTTAATATTGTGTGACATCATGGTGAAAAAGATCAGACCCTTCACACGCCAGTAACTTGAGTTTTAGGATTTTCCTGCCAAGTGGTAAAATTCTTACTGTTTATCAGGTGCAGGTGTGTAATAAAATGACTGTTACTGTCCAGTATCGAGTCCTGTGGATGCCCTATGGGGCTTTTGCATTTAATGATACAGTCAAAGTTCACTGCGCTGAGAACCCCTGCCCTTTCTTACACTGGAAGCTGCCTTGTCCAGAATCACACAATCAGTCTCTCTAGCTCAGTATTGTCTACTGACTGGAAGCTCTGAAGGATTTTGAGAAAGTGTCTTGGAGATGCAAGGGGACCTGGAACCTTTAGTTTGCAAAACAAGAGCTCTGCTTTCCTCTTTCTTACCTGCATCTTGCCAACAGTGCTAGCTCTTTTCAGACAAGAGGAGAGAGGTGTTCCCATGTTAGCATTGCTGTTGTATTGCAATGTTTTTCCACTGCTATTAAGACTTCACTTTCTTGTCCCTGTGAACAATATAGACGTAAACAAAAGCTATTACACTATGCTAAGCCTACTTGAAAACCACTTGTTTTTCTTTTCATTTAAGTTGCAGAATTTTAAATATCCACTGAATAATGAACACTTCAGGAACGTAATGGTAGCAATGAAGCGAGAGACACCAACAATTTAAACTTAAAGACATACTGTATTTAGGTATCGGCGGCCTTATTGTTCCTGCACCACCACCCCTACACAACTTGTGTAACATTGTAGGCAGGCAGAGCTTTTGAAAAGTTTCACTTGCTTGGGTGTATGCGGAGAAAACAGCTTTTCAAAATAATAATCTGTACAATACAGTGCATAGTACATCATCTCAAAACATTATGAAGAGAAAAGAAATGTATTTTCGAAAAGCCCATGTCTTTTTTTTTTTAATGGAACTATTTACAAGTCAAAATTCTTGGTTTTGAGAAACAAAAATACGGTAAAACCTTTTTTTCTTTTATTCACCATTTCATTGCTATTTTTAATGCAATCTTGGAGAAAGAAGGGAGAATTACTATAGTTTACTTCAGTCGTGTTTTGTGCATTGACATTTCATCAGTATGGCTTCAATTTACGCTACAAAGTTTTTCCATTTTTGTCGGTGCTTTTATGCAAAACGCCTTCCCCTGTAACTCCTTCTCCCCCCCCCCCAAAAAAGAAGCAGCCAAACATTTCTGCAAATGAAAGCAGGATGTTTCCAACAAGCATGCCATTCAAGAATCCTGTCCAGTTTGTTGATGAGGGCTAATTTCCATATCTTGATTCTGCATAAACCTGCATAGATATTGAAAGGATTTAGAACTGCATTTGCACTATGCAAACCCACACTGAAGTAATGGCACTGCACATGTGTACTTTCTGTCCCTGGTAGCCTCAGAAAGGCATCAGCTAAGGATCCACACCCACTGTGCAGTCTGTACCACCTCTTTTCAAAGGAGGAGGGATAACATATTAACAGGGATACTGTCCCACAGCAAATAGGAAAGGAATGTGGGTGAATAGCTCTCTGCAGCAACAGAGGGTCTAGGGACAAGGGCTCTCTTTTCCCCAAAATTGTTGAAGGCACAGATGTTGTTTCGGGTTAGGTGGCGGCCAGAGCACAGGGTGTTCCTTTGGTTTACAAAGTGCCATCATTCTCCACTTTGAATTTTGCCATCCAAGAACAGTCTTTCCATGCAAAATGATAACGGTAAAGGAATTATAAAACATCCTGTCTGATCTTATGTATGCACTTGGGTCTTAGGCCCTCCAAATAATATGCACTGGACCACAGCTGAAGCCAGACCCACCTTAAAGTGCAATCTTTTAAAATGATTGTTTTAATCAATAAACCTTTTAACTATGCATTGCAGAACAGTTTTTGGTCTTGAGGCTATGCAGAATATACATTTTGGGGTTTGGCTAAATGAAGATACAGAAAATGCAAATTCCCTTAATTTAAATGAGGATTTCCTTGGAGTTGCAGAAAACTATATAGTGTTTTTCTCCATTCTTCAAACTAGCTTATGGGAATACATCAATATGGAAGAGGGCAAGTGAGCGAGAATTCTGGAACTGGTATTTTTTTTACTTTAACAACAGAGTTTTATTCTTAGTTCCTCTAACAGATGTATCATTCAATATATTTTTAGTTTATACTTGCAGTATACAAGTCAGACAATGGAGCATTCGTGTTTGAAAGCCAAAAAGAGGAAGCAAAGCTACACCAATAAAGTGGATTTTTGTTTCAAAATCTACAGGCTTCAATGGAGTTTTGTATTTGTATATTTTCTTGGCTGTACTTTTGTTCCCAACTTCTGTCATTTCCAGTGTCACTACTGACTACTACAGGAAAAAAGAGAAAAAAAGTGGTAGATTATCTTGGTGGACACAACTGTTGCTCAATTAATTGTATTACGCTATAAACAGTAAAATACTCAACTTTATTAAAATCACTGTGTCAGCCAAGAACTGTGTTAACTGAATCTGCACTAGAAGTGGGACATGTACATTAACTACATATAAAAATAGTAATTTAATTCTTTGTTGTATGTCCTCTAGCATAGTAGCAAGCACATCCAGCTGTCATGATCTTCTCATATTGTGTATATGTGTGTGTGTATATACACATGTATATACACACATATACACATGCAGGCGGAATGTAACTAAATAGTTGGGCTAGCACAAGGATAAGTGCTATCCAACGGGATTTCCCCGCTCTCCTCCCCCTGCCCATGCCTCACACTGTCCCCAAATTGCTCTGGAGGGCTGGAGGAAGCCTCAGAACATGTTTAGGCTGTTCGTGGGGGGTGGGAAGAGGGCAAGAACGTTCCCTTGCGCAAGGAGAAATTCGTCTACAGGCAGAACATTCACCTTAGTGCTACATTATATACAACCCCAAATGCACACATACAAATATTTAGAAAACAGAACACACATGGGGATTGTATAAGCTTTGCATCTCAGCCTGGGTTTTGTAATTTATGAACACAGCTAAAGTACTATAGGTTTGCCAAGTAGTGAAGTATGAAAAAATGTAACAATTTCAGTGGCCCCCCCCACTCTGAAATTTGATTTGTACAGCCAATTCTATTTTAAAACAACAGCAACAACAACAAAAAATTACCCACACTTGAGGCAAGTGTCTGTTATCAAGGCCCTAGGCGGCCGATTCTGGCCGTTGGCTGTACAAGTTGGTTTTTAAAAAACACTGTTTAAACATACAGCACCATCAACGTGCCTCAGAATGCACTCTAACATAGAGCACAAAATACAAACACTACAGAGTGCAAGTCTAACCATCTCCACAGAGGGAAAGTACAGAGGTTAGAAGTACGCATGTGGCTTAGAACAAGACACTTTCAAAATGTCCTCTCTCTTCCATACTGAACATTTGAATGGCATCACATACAAAAGTGAAAACAAAAGCAGCTGTTGGTTTCTCATTTGTAGGTGTCATACTTTTTTTTTTTTAAGTAGTGTAATCTTTATATATAAAAAAATAAAAGATGTTGATGTGGGGAAAACAAACTAGCAACCAGGGATTATGCCTGGTTATTCAAATGAACCCGGATTATCTCCCTTTCAGTAATTATGTCTTTAAGCAAATAGAGAAAAGTTGTCCTCTGGCCTTTAGTAAACAAAATTCTAGCAATGATCCAAGGCTTCCTTCCAGCTGATTCCAAACCTGCTCAGCGTCTCTCAACTAAATCATCGTCCCACCCACCAGGAAAAGTGCACTTTCAATAACAGATACAAAAATAGATTGGCACGTTGTTGACACAGTGAAGGTATCTTCCACAACCCGTCATTGCTTTAGGAATCCTTTTGTAATATGGAAACCGCTTCTGGGAAAGCTGATGAGGTTTCCACAGGAGCAGAATGTATAGTTTAAATAAAGTGTGAAATGAAGGCTGCTGTTTTATCTTCCTTCTCCTCGCAGTAAAGTTTATGGGGAACTCAAGGAAGTTCTTTTTTTTGTCCAAGTGGTGTGAATCTGCTCCACCTACGGTTCACTCACATGCAACTCATTCATCACTTGCGTTGAGTAGTTAAAACAGTTCGTCTAGCCTGAGAGTCTTAAGGAATTATTCCTACGATCAGGTTGAAAAGCTGCACTGAAAAGAGACTAAAGGGTGTTGGGGCATCTGTGCCCCCATTTTTGCATTTCCAGTAGTAACTGCTGCTCTTATGAGCTCAACAGGGAAAAAAAGTTTTTAAACCCCTCCCTCTTCTCGGAAGGGTAGCCTGTGCTAGGAATGCCGGACCAAGCGTCTATAATGTGGCATCACTTCATGTTCAGGTAGATGGAGAGCAAATTCCAAGGCCACTAACACTGGGAATTCAAAGGCAATCAGCTCCCTCCTGTTCAATCGGAACTTCTCTTCCAGTTTCTACAACAAAGCCAAACAGATTGGTGTATTAGTCATGTACTTTAAACAGCTTCTTCCAATTGCACTGGCAAGTTTAAAATAGGTATCTTTGGTATTAAAATTACATCCAACCTTTCTGAGCAAAGGCCAGCGCACGATATAATGAAGACACAGCAATTCCTTTCAACTAAGCCACTGCCGGGTCAACCCTCCTTCACTGCTACTTTTTGTGGTGAAGGTTTGTGGCCTGGGGGTACTTACATCGATGAGATGTTTCACATCATGCTTTTTGAGGTCACTGCCGATTTTGGCAGCGAGTAGGACACATGCTCCAGCGCAGAGCTTTCTGTTCTGTTTGTTGAGTTTCCCCTTGAGAGCAAGCTTCTCAAAATAGACGAAGGCCATAGCCACGGTGGGTTCCTCAAAACCACACTCTTCTTGAGCTAGTTTGCGCATCTCTCGCTTCAGGCTGAAAGGGGAGGGAAAGGTGTGTTGCTGAAGAAACACAAAGACTGTAATAGCAATACCTATAATTCAGAAGGCTTGCCTAAACACCACCAGTAAACTGCCAATATATCATACTGCTATGCTTCACTCTCAGCACCTGCGAATGTAGTGTCCCCTGAATTTCTGAACATTGAAATGTTCACGTTTGAAGTCATTTTTTTCTGTCCAAAAATATTATTGCTAGTCTTGAATCTCTAACTTCTCTCATTTTGGGCAAGATGGTGGACTGGAGGCAAGGAAACAGAAGCAGGCAAAGGAACTGGAGCTCCTGAAATACTAATGTTCTGGCCCAATGATAGCTCTTCCATAATTCCTTCTGCTCCCTAACTTTTAAGTATCTGCTGTTGCAGAGGACTGAAAAGGTGTTGATACACCTGCACAAATGGGACAGGGGCACAAAGAGTACAGCACGGCATTATCCCATTGTATTCGGCCTTGGCTGCTCTTAAGTATTAATGGAATATTTTGTCATCAACATCTGTACCCTGTTGTGCTTCCCTGTATACAACTCGAGGAGCCTGCTGATCACTGAGAAATAACAATTTGTGAAGTTTGCAATGCAGCAGACATCTTTGGACCAACACGTCTCCAATTCAACAATAGAAGAACAACCTTTCATCTATTAAAATATACCCATGATTCAGTCTTGCTATCATTTGGTTGCAACAGCTTTCACTAATTTCAGAAACTCTCTCTATCCCTTTTTCAGCGGTTTTCACAAGAACATTCACATCCTTGTCCTTACCTTTCTGTTCCTTTAGATATTTAAAAACACTGCAGGACCTTAATATGTACTTAGACCACATGATCCCTGTCTTATTTATTCAGCTTTCTAGTCTAAGCAAACAGATGGTTTCTTCTGTAACAATGGCCTTTGGAGGTCACTGTTCCAGAAAACCTACTGTTAATATTTTACCTCCATCTACCACACCTATTAAGGGTAACTGCACGGCAATGGTACCTTCTTATTTTACTGAGTGTCAGCTTGATGTAAGGAAACTTTTCCTTGAAGGTCTCGTTCATATCTTTCTTAAGGTCTGATGGCTTCACATAATCAATTACTGTTGTCTGTAAAAGATCGGGGGGGGGGATTCAAGGTGAATTTTCTCAAAATTTCCAGTAGAATCAGCAAAATTAATAGTTGCACGTTCTTATCCTAAAAATGATCTTAAGTATACTCTGGCAATAGCCATCAAGAAGATGCTTATCTAATTATTGTTTCAGAGGGTCATCAATTTTAATCAATCATCATAAAATGCAACAGAAGGTTATTTGGTACTTTTAAAAACTGCTATCTTGGCATAAACAGTCATGATCTAGAATTCATTTTATCAGATGCATGTTGTTATTGTCACTTGGTATGTGTGTGCACATGCACCCACCCACATTTATTCTATCTATCTATCTATCTCTCTATCTTTAAACAGTAGGGTCAAAAGGCCATAGTAGCAACAGGTTAATGAATGGCTCACTCTTATAGTGCTCCTCTAGATAACCTATTTATGGAGCATTCACTCTCAGTTTGTGGAGAGGTTATGAGAGAACATATACCCATTCCGCATTCATCTTCATTTGCTTGCAGGAAGTTTATACATCTTTCTGTATACATTCAGTTCACACTTTTCAATGCACTTCCCCATCACTTTCCTAAATTGCAAAAAGTGCAGTAAAAGTAGCTTTGTTGTGCTAGGGCAACAGGATGCTTAAAACCACTTTAATAATACACATTCTTTGTGCGGTTCCAGCACAAGAAAAGAATTAAGTCTACCCTCCTAGAACACAATCTCAAGTGACAAGTTCCAGACTAAACTACATTCTTGATATTGCTGATGAAAATGCACCACATGGTGTCTCTTTCACCTTATTATTATTGTTGTTGTTATGATGTTGTTGTTATTATTGGTTTCTATTTGTTGCTCATATAGGATATTTTGTTTTTTAACGCTTGATGCTTTGCTGTGTTTTTATGTATGTTGTAAGCCACCCAGAGTTGCTGGGGAAACCCAGCAAGATGGGCGGGATATAAATTAAATTATTATTTATTATTATTGTATCAAATTCTGCAGTTGTCATTTGGTCCATTATAATTCCATCCATCCTGCTGACAGAATTCTATTCAAAAGGCTAGAATAACAGACGAGACAATGCCCAACTGTTGCTCTATTCTGAATGCAGTGGACAAAAGCCAATTTACACCACTACTTGTTCAGACCATCTCATATGTCTCAGTGCTCCCAATACGTGTGTGTGGGTGTGTTTCCTGGTCTCACTCACTCAACTTAGTTTGTGTCCACACCCATAAGAGACAATAATTTCTACAGGGCTGCAGCTGCCAAGCTCTAATGACAAAAGCCTGCCAACTAATGAAAGTTTAATTACACACCGGAGCTCAACATAGAGAGAACAAAATGTTCCATGCTGACATAAGGGCTACTCTTTACTCTGCCCACTTGTGAAATGTGGTAATTAAAGCTGTATTCTATTCAGGACTACAGGCCTATCTGCTACTGTATACAGTAGTTTTAAGAGCCAAATTAGATGTGACAATGGGCGCCATGTTTTATCTTCGTATACTGTGTTCATGTATAAAGTGTGTGGGAAAGAGACTAACATCAAAAGGAGAGAGTGAGTGGGCGAGAGGAGCCGAGTAGGAAAATAGTTATGTTCTTTGAATAAAATACAGTGGAACCTCGGGTTGCGAACGTGATCCGTGCGGGAGGCACGTTCTCAACCCGCAGCGCTGCATCTGCGCACCCGCGTGACGCGATTTGGCGCTACTGCGCATGCGCCGAAACCCACAAGTAATCCGTTCCGGTACTTCCGGATTCGGTGCGGTCCGTAACCCGAAAACGCGCAACCCGCAGCGTTCGCAACCCGAGATATGACTGTAAAAAATAAACTAACTAAATGGCAAACCTTAGATTTTCGGCCAATGAAATACAGTAGCATAATGTCGTTTGCCCTTTCATTGATCCACAGCAGCTTTCATATCCCAAAAGACAAAGCATTTGTCATTTATAACTAGGATTCTTAAATTGTTACTCTCAGCAGAGATAAAGAGCAATCAGTTTAAGTAAGGCAAATTAAGGCTTCAAAGTTTTAGCCAATGTATAGTTCATGTTCAATTTTGTCACATTATCAAACACTACTCACCATATATGAAGGGAATATTAACACCCGCTTGTGCTTCCCACAGGGCCACTGAGGATCATCCAAAAGATTAGGGTCATACTCAATATAATCTCCCAGGTCACTGCCTATGAAGAAGATCAATGCATACAAGCAACTGCATAAGGTAATGTGAGAGACATAAAATAATAAATAACGGAAGACAACCTTACAGTCGAATTGCAGAACACTGCCTTTGTATGGGCGATTCAGCTTCTGAAGTGTATAGTTAAAATTGTGAAGGTGAATGTTTATTTGGTCTTCAGTGGCAATCTAGGGATGGGCAAGGAGCACTGAAGCAAAAAAACCAACATACTTAACCAAACAAGCCAGAAGATGTGCATTGGGAAAGATTACAGGCTTTCTACCTGAATGATCATAATGTAAAATATGAATTTTAAATCAGCTCCATTAATAGACAGCAATTGATATTTATTTTTTCCATATAATGTTCATAAGTGGACTTACTGAAGATAGAACAATGTTAATGAAAGCCTTAATGTACAAATGGCTGCACTGCATTGAGAAAGCCTCTAACATATCTGGACTCAAGAGAGTGCACAGTCCATAGGTCACGCAACAACGGCCAAAAATGCTTGCTACTGGTAGATACAGTTAAAACAGTTCCAGGGTGCCCTGAGTGTCGGCCATGAGCTACCACAAAATCTTCCAGAAATATTAGAAGGTTCAGCAGCTGTCGTGGGGCCTAGGGGTTATGTGATAGCTAGATCTCATGGGCTTGGGAAGGGGTGCACAGGTTCACAGAATGCAGCTGAAGACAATCGCGCCAATTTATTCCACAAAGTTCCATTTAGGCCGAGGACTCAAATGCATATGTATTCTAAAATGTTACCTCCATCCATGCTCCCTTGGGTGCTGTTAGCCCTTCCCAATGAAAGGCTACGATGGCTTGCATTGCGAAATTGTGAGAAGGATGAGGTGGAGTCTATCGTGTTTCTTCGTCCTCCCAAAGCGTTGGTTGGGAAGAGAAACTGGGTATAAGAAACAGTCTAAGAAGAAGAAAAAGAGACACACAATGTTGATTTTTTTTATTGCTCCACAACATGAAAGCTCGTGTAAAGAACCTGTTTACTTTAAAACTTGAATTTCAAGAACTGAATGTTCTGAATTTTTACAGATGCTTAGAAGCCACTGTTTCCTTAAAAGATAAGAGAATACTGCTGCTTAAGAAATAGTAACTATAGGATACAAATGTGATTTAACATTTGATTCACGAGATTATATGTTGGTAGGATAAGTAGTCTTACCTTCCCATTGGCTCCCAATTCCACACCTTCAAGGCCAACTATGTCTTTCAAGCAAACTCCTGCCGCAGAATGGCATGGCCTCCCACCTTCTGCTTTCATATCCCTGGGAAGCAGAAGCCAGTGGTTAATATATTTTGCATGTAACTAGATATAAATCTTGTTTGTTCAATGCCCATTCTCAAACACAAGTAAGAAAATAATGATAATTATGTAGAACAGTACTCTCTTGCCAAAAACTTAAATGCTAATACTAATAACGAACACAAAATCAGAATACTCTTGCCCAGGGAAGCAAGCATTAGGCAGAAATCATTAAGCAGAAATAACATTTATTGGATTATCTGAATATGGATACAGGCCTATAAAAACCTATGCGGGAGTTCTGCGGGGCATTCTCTCTTTAAGGGAGAACAATGGTCGAACACTCCAACATGTGAATAATTTAAAGTGCAATTAAAAATTAACCAGGTTTTTTTAAACCTGGGAACAAAATTGAAAAGCCAATGCTCTGTGCAACAACAGCAGCCTCAGAACACAATGCTTTTTTGAAATCTTATTCACTGTATTTACATGCAGTTCAAAATATGGGGAGCCCCTGCTTATGAGACCTGGGGAAGGAACCCGTGGCCAAAGAACTGCGTGTGGCACCAACTTTCTGTAGGTGGGGGGAAGCTGGGTGGGGTGGAAGAAAGAGAAAGAGAAGGGGCTGACCGAAAGAAAAGGGGTAGCTCTGCTCACTTTTGGTTCCTGTGTACAGCCACCATACAGGCCCCAGCAGATTACCGTATTTTTCGCCCTATAGGACGCACTTTCCCCCCTCCAAAAATGAAGGGGAAATGTGTGTGCGTCCTATGGGGCGAATACAGGCTTTCGCTGAAGCCTGGAGAGCGAGAGGGGTCGGTGCGCACCGACCCCTCTCGCTCTCCAGGCTTCAGGAAGCTCTGTGCAACCCTCCGGAGCCCGGTGCCAAGCCGCGCCAGCCTCCGGAGGGTCGCGCAGAGCTTCCTGGGCTCCGCGCAGCTCTGCACGACCCTCCAGAGCCCAGCATTTCGAAGCCTCGGGTGTGCTGAAGAGCGCGCCCGGGCTTCACACAGCTGTCCGCAAGCCTGGGGAGACCAGCGCAGCTCCCTAGGCTTGCAGATAGCAGGCTGTTCTGGGGGCTGGGGTCGGGGGAAGCTCGGGCTTCCCCCACGCCAGCCCCGTGCCTGGGGGGAAAATAATTTTTTTTCTTTATTCCCCCCCCCAAAAAAAACTAGGTGCGTCCTATAGGGTGGTGCGTCCTATGGGGTGAAAAATACGGTAATCCTTTGACAGTATAAGGTTCTCCACCCTTGTGGTAGGCAGATGAAGTCTTATAATAGTCTGTATTTCAAATTCATGGAAACTGAGTGTAAGGGTCAAATTAAATGTGACCATATGGGACGTGGGTGGCGCTGTGGGTATAACCTCAGGGCCTAGGACTTGACGATCGCATGGTCGGCGGTTCAAATCCCCGCAGCGGGGTGAGCTCCCGTTGTTCGGTCCCAGCTCCTGCCCACCTAGCAGTTCGAAAGCACCCTTAAGTGCAAGTAGATAAATAGGTACCGCTTTATAGCGGGAAGGTAAACGGCGTTTCCGTGTGCTGCTCTGGTGCCGGTTCGCCAGAGCAGCTTCATCACGCTGGCCACGTGACCCAGAAGTGTCTGCGGACAGAGCTGGCTCCCGGCCTCTAGAGTGAGATGAGCGCACAACCCTAGAGTCTGTCAAGACTGGCCCGTACGGGCAGGGGTACCTTTACCTTTACCTAAATGTGACATAACAGTTTTTGAAAATAAAAATAGTTGTTAGTTGTGTATAGCTGGATTCGTTTGGAGTAGGTGCCCCATGAAACGCCGTCCCATCGGATGTCAAGAACATAAACATCTACATGATTCTTAGAAGACATCTGAAGGCAGACCTGTATAGGGAAGTTTTTTAATGTATTGTGTTTTTATATTTTGTTGGAAGCTGCCCAGAGTGGCTAGAGCAACCCAGTCAGATGGGTGGGGTAAAAATATAATAAGGCGGAGGAGGAGGAATCTCTCACTGGTACAAAGGCAAATGCCAGTTTCAGAAGAGGAATTTGAAAAGTAGGTGCATGCTATATGATACAAGCCCCTGAGAGCATCTCTCCAGTATTAAAAGAGCTCCAGTGGCCTTTAATTAATTTCTGGACACAATTTAAAGTGTTGGTTTTAACCTTTAAAGCTTGCATGTAGAAACCTGCTAGTGATGGATGGGGCCAGAAGCATACCTGGCACAAGAAATGTTGTTGCTGTTTATTATTATTATTATTATTATTATTATTATTATTATTATTATTATTACTTTAAGACCATCAGAAGAGCTTGGACCCAAAGGAGGAGGAGGAGGGACACAATACCTTGCCTAAGAATATACTGTCCTCAGGAAGTCCTTCCTGAGAGTGGTATGGTAAGGGAAGGGAAGGGAAGGTAGAGGACGGTACAGGCTGGTGACATTAACCCTGCCACATGAGAATCCCTTGCAGACAACAAGACAGTCAGGTTGTGCATCCACAGCAGTGACCAGAGAAAGAATGACCGCTGGGATGAGCACAGAGAGAAGATACGCCATGGTGCATCTGTAGCAGCACGACGGGCGCCTTCATTTGCTCCAGCTGCAACAAAACATGTCTCTCCTGTATTGGTCTCTACAGCCAAAAGCAGGCGCTGTAATTCTACTATGGTTTGACTTTACTCCCAAAGGCACACTCGTCCACTGTCTCTTGAGACCGATGCCAACACGTACAGTACAGATGAGATGGTACCAAATGAATAAAACGTTGAGGTACAGTCTACAGAAGCAAGCTTTGTCAGAACATACTGCAAGGCCGTGTCAAAAGCATGGGCTTTCAAGATTCCCTTGGGCCATTTGAAAGGGTAAAAGCCCACTGTGTTGCAATGCCAAGGAACGTGATTGTACTGGTGCCACTTTGAAGTTGTGGCGCTGCATTGGCACTACAATCCTTCATCTCTAGTGCTATGGTTGTGCAGATGACACACCACCAGGCCTTTCAAGAACCATTTTTTTAAAAAAAGAATAAACAAGCAATTTTTGAGAGCTGACAGAACAGTCCAGAAGTATGATTAAAGGATTGCATTTGGTTTGAAGTGCCACCTCTATCTATAAAAAACTTTTATTTCAGATACACCACACTATTAATGCATTGTTAGCAAATTCAAATGGTGTGAAGTGCGGTCAGTCGCACATCAGATAAGACATCATTTATACTCTGTACATCACAAATAACAATATCACTTGCTTTGATTTCAAAGACAATCCATTCCTAGTCATAGCATACAGCAGCTTCTCCCTTGGTTCAGAGTATGCCACGTTGTGATAAGGCCAACTGCAGATCTGAAATGCTGAAGAAAAACTGCAGTTCCTGTTCACTTCTTTTGGAAGTGCAGATACTGATCATCTGTCATGGGCAAACATTTTTAATTAAGTTTACCGTTTTTTAGAAATGTCATCTGCAACATCCCTGATGCATGTAGCACATAACATTTACCCAGAAAATCTCAACAGGTATGAAACAAATATACATACCCAACATGGCTACAGTCCCGATACGGCAGCACTGAAAATATGCTGCAGAAGGATCTTCTGCCACTAATAAGGACTATTCTAGAAAACAAATAAAGTAAAGGCTATGATAGAGGGTAGCAAATCCAGCAATTCAATTCAATTCAAACTTAAAACTTTGCTCGGCAAAAACTGCTTTCCGCTATCCTACATTACAGTGGTGCCTCACAAGACGAAAAGAATCCGTTCTGTGATTCTCTTCGTCTAGCAGTTTTTTCGTCTTGCAAAGCAAGCCCATTGAAGGATTAGCGCTATTAGCGCTATTAGCGGCTTTTAGCGGCTTATCTGCTGATCTGATCAGCTGATAAGCGGCTTAGCAGCTTAGAAAAAGGGGGGGGGGAAACCAGCAGGGACTCGCAAGACATTGTCGTCTTGCGAAGCAAACCCATAGGAAATTCGTTTTGCGAAGCACCTCCAAAACGGAAAACTCTTTCGTCTAGCGAGTTTTCTGTCTTGCGAGGCATTCGTCTTGCAGGGCACCACTGTACTTTCTATTACACTGTTGCAGACGAAGTGGATCTATTCTCACTCATAAACTGCACTGTATGTTGCGCTTACCAACATCTGACAGGCCAAGCACCAAAAACTGACATAGGACAAGGGAGGCTTAACACTTGGTTATCAGTGCTTTAAGAGAGATCACTACTAATCATATCTCCAGTGGGACAAAAGGGGGAAAGAGCCTTATGCATAGCAGTCTGGGTGCAGAATGAAAAGCTTGGGACTTGAGCCAATGAATATCCATCATTACTTTGCTCTCTCTGCACCATTCTGAGATTCAAATGGACAACGGGGGGGGGGGGAGTGGCTTTAATAACGAGGAAGCTGGTCCTCTTAATTTGGCTAAAGAAATTGAATAAAAACAAGCTGGTAACCCTACTTCACTTGTTCAAACATGGTTCACTGAGTCCTACAAATAATGTATTTAAGAAAGTGTGTGTGTGTGTATGTGTGTGTGTGTGTGTGTGTGTGAGAGAGAGAGAGAGAGAGAGAGAGAGAGAGAGAGAGAAGAAGTATCTGTCTTTGGATGTTTTGATCTGGTTATTGGCATAAACCTCCAGGAACAAAACCAACAACTGTCACTGTTTTTTTGTCACTTTCATAACTTCACATATCTTTGACAAGGAAGCCCAAGGGAAACTATTAATGGGTCAGACAGCTGTGTTTTGTTTTTGTTTTTTAAACACAGTGCTGTGCCAGAAATGGTTGAGAAATAAATGGGTCCTCTAGTCCAGAGTTCATAAATGCAACGATAATTGGAGTCTGCCAAACAGATGACAATACAACCACTTCTGCATTAAGAGATCCAAAATCAAACAGATGGCTTCACTCCACTGTGTTTTCACACAAATTTTTACACTAACTACTGCAGTTCAGAGCAGTAATTAAGTCTGCAAAAGCATCTGACGTGCCAGCCTTTTCAGAGCATGCAATCTAATGTCCCTGTATGGAATGAATTTTGCATGAAATGTGCAGGGCTTCCAACTGTAAATGCAGACAGAACTGGAGGGAATAGGCCATGTTAGATACCAACGTACTAGGAATGTCCCTTTAACCTCAGCATGCAATTGCGCTAGCAGTGAACATCAGGAAGCACTTACAATGAACTCTTCACCCTTCAGGTGAGGATTATAAATCATCATTAGCACGCAATTCTACTTTTAATTGTGTTGTCCTATTGCAAGCAAAGAGGAAAACTTCTTACAAAGCACAGCATCGGAATATAGAACAAGATGCAGATAGTAATCAGCCATTTCCCTTAAAATTAAAGTATTCATGATGAAACAGAAACCCTTGTTGAAACTTCACACATATAAAGGATTTAGTTAGCCTATAGCTCTACAAGGAGGCAAATACCCAAAGGTATTTCACAGCATGTTCAGTCACATCAGTGGGGCAAATATCTTTGATACTACACAACAAAAGAAAACTCACTATGAACATTAGAGGAAGTCTCAGAGGGAGAACACACACTTTGAATGCAGAAGATCTCATGCTACAGTCCTGGCACTGCTGCTGAAAAGCCTCAGGCAGCCAAAGATGTGAAGGACCTCAATGTCTCAATGCTGCCAGTCAGAGTAGGATATATTGTGTTAGACAGACAAACAGGCTGACCTGGTGTAAGGCAGCTTCCTATGATGTTTCTACAGTGCAGTGTGCTGTACTCTTAATCTGAAGCACGTTGAACTATCTGGTCAACCCTTAACATTAATCATGCTGGGAAACAGGATTGAACAGAAGTTGGCCTACTGCTGAGGCAGAAGCAGAGTTCTTAAATAGGCAACACAAAACGGCTCAGGCAAGTTTCATAAACACAAAAACAATACCTCCCCCCCCCCCCAGGTTGGAACACTTCTCATTGCTAATGGCTGACAAGAGATCTAGCTACTAAAAAGGAGCTCTCTGTTTTCCAAAGGCATTTTAGCACCCAAAGCTACTGGGTGCTTGGAGCACTCAATGTACTGTATCTCCTCACCCACCAAAAGCCCCTCAGGCATGCTGCTGAAATTCCTTGGCTTGACTATCCCCCTACATTCATCCTGACTACTTCCAAAAGCTTAGCAAGCACCAGAAGAGACATCTGCTCTTGGATAGAACCTTGCAAGCAACATTGTGCTTTGGTCCCACTCTCCATTCTGTACTTTTCATAGCTGGAGATTCTTGACGGCCGCTGCTCACCCAATGTAACCTTAGTTGGCTTCTAGGGCACCTGCTCACTGTTTTTAAAGTCCAAGTGAGGCCTCTTGCGTAGTATTTCATCTCCCTATAACATGCCTCCCTTTATAATTCCTGCACCTATAGAGCATACACCAAAAGTGTTAACCAAGAAGAGAAATTTATTTCAATTGCTACTTTTGCCAATGGGCTTTGCCAGACAGATAATGTCTGGCTACCATGTTACAGGCAGTATAGAGATAAGCATCCATGGGACGAAGCTTCTATCCTTCAACTGCAAAGTGTATAAACTCTCACCTGCAATGCTGCATACTGTGTGGGTAGCAGCCCCACCCACATCCAGTGGTAGCCCAGGATGGGGAGGTTGTTCTCACTGTGGGTTAATCCTGCATCAGTAAGCGCTTGTACACACTACCACTTGGCAGTGGATAATTTGCCACTGCAGATCCTGGGGCAATGATTTTTTTTTTACCATTTAGCCCTGCTTGAAGACTACAGAATACAGAGGTAATTCTCTGGATATGTCTTGCTTTTCCTTGCAGAGGATTCTTGCATTAGGAAATGTGGTGATCTGCATACAGAATCCAATTTCCACATGTAAAAGATGACCATTGTCTCCTACAAAGGCACACTGCTCTTTGCCTGCAAAATACCTTCCATTCCTTGTATCGTTCTGTCGCATGTTCTTGATGAAATGAACCTTCTTAAAGTTCTTTGGTCTGGGTGAGCCTGACAGAGTCCGGCATCTGAAAAATAAAGCAATTGAAACCAATTAAGTTCTCTGCTGAATAGCCAAAATATCTCAACACAAAGGCAGGAAGGAAAGACCAGACAAATTATTCAGTTCACCATCCTCCCCACTCAGGAGTCTGTAGCAATAACGAAAACAAGAATGTCTAGAAACAAAAGGGGCTTAAAAAAAATAATAGAATGAAGCGATATATTTAAAAATGAAAAACAGAACTTCCTGGATTCTGTTACAGATCCCAGGAAAGATGAGATAGGGAAATGGAAGAATGTAACCATCAGAATTCTCTGTAATAGTGCAAACCAAAATGTTTTTCAGTTTTTAAACACTTCATAATGGGTAAAGTTCCTTTTGCTAACAAAAGTAACTGGATTGTGCAAGGAGGTCTTCTCTAAAATATGTTTGGTTCCTCTTTTTCCTCCTCTTTTAAGTCTGTTAACACACTCCCATTTACCCTGCATACAGTATGCTCCCACCCCTGGTTTGGGAAGTGATCTATACGCAAAATTAGCCACAATGTGTTGTTTCTTATAAAATACTGCATTGTGATGCATTTCCCTTAAAACCAGCTTTGACTATTGCGAGAGAGAAAAAGAATGCCCTGGGTGTAAAGCCAGTAATGTGTGCACAACCTAAGCTGTAGGAAAGTGGTGCAAAACGCAACAAGGGAAGGGCAAGATCAAAGGCACCCAACAGAGGAAGGGCAAAGGATAAAGCACAATTAACTGAGGACTGATTGGCAACAGATGGTGCATGAATTGTGACAAGTGGATACGGTGGTCTAGGAAGGGATCTGAGGACATGAGAGGTGTATAGGATAAATGCACTGATGTAATGGACACACAAAAATATGACAATGAGAGATGGAAGTGAAGGGATCTGCTAGCACACAGAGAGCATGTTTTCAGCTTCAAAAGTGTATTTTCACATGGCCCTTTGCTGACAAGCAATCTTAAATCCAATGTATTTGATGGAGGGCCATTATTTGATCTTTAGGCAGGTTAGCCAGATGAAAAGAGGGCAGGGCTCCTTTAATAGTTGTACAGAAGACAAGACTTTCAGCAGGCATAGCTTTTCCTGCTGCCATTTCTCCCTCCACTCAACTATTCCTATCAGCAGTCACAATGGGCTCCAATTAAAAGAATCCCCACTGCGAGCAGAAGTCCACTGGAAACAATCTGAAATATTAAACATTATTTATTTCTTTGGGCAATTATAGCTGCATTTGAATAATTTATGATTGCACTTCACAATGCTCTCATGAATGCTTTGTTACATACGGTCTAAAAAGAACAGTCTCATTAAGAGGAAGCAACAGATTTTGCTATTCAGGTTTTTTGCCCCTTAGGAGATGAGGAAAAGGTTCTGTTCAATTTGAATTAGGTGGATTTCAGTAGTAAATACTGATAAGCTAAATTACTCAGGCCTTGACCTATGGAGAACTTTATAAAATTTCTGTCTTGCCAAGGGGCTATACCACAGGCAAAATGCACAGGGTGTGTTACTTTTTAAATACCGTATTAGCCTGAATATAAGCATCACTTTTTTCTCAAATTCCAACAGTGAAAAGTTAAAGTGCGGCTTATATTTGTGACCTTAGGGTATGCAGCCAGGAGCGCAGGGCAAACAGCGCCAGGAGCGCGGCGCCAGCCCCACTCATAGTCCCCGTCCTCTCCCCCAAGGCTGGGAAGGGAGAGAGTGAGGAAGTGAAAAAGCCGCTGGCAACGCAGCACCCTGCCCCCGCCCAGTATGCAGCCAGGAGCACCGACGAATGGAGCAGCTTATATTCAGGTATTTTTTCTCTCCCCATTCCAATTTTAAAGGTGCGGCTTATATTCGGGTGTGGCTTATATTCAGGCCAATACGGTAATTATACTGCTAAAACACGTATATCATATCATATATCATATTTCTTCCATTATCAACTGCAAGTGCATTTCAATAAGAGCTCTTTTTTTAGTTTGCGTTTCTTCATAAAACAAAAGAAATTACTGGTTATGGTGTGCACCTGGATACAGTAAAGATCCTTTGGAACGGTTTGAAACAAGCAATTTAAAAAGCTGGAAAAAATGTATTAAGAGATGTTAAAAAGTACAATGGAAAAATCTGAACACCCTTTGGATGAATGGCATGTATTGGCCAGGCAAACGTAACAAATTCCACGGATAGCAAACAGTTAGTGTGATGGTTTCTATTAGCTCATTTTCGTATAGGAAACACGGGAAAACGGGACAAACACAAATGATAAAAACGTTTTCTCTTTATCACAAGCAAGTTCAAAGTTTGTGTAGTTTTTAGGAGTCTGTGACTTGTGTCCCTTTCTAACCTTATAGAAGGATGAGATTGGCAAGTTATTCATTTCTTTATTTTGTCTTTGTGAATAATTAATCATGTTAAAAAAGAAAGGGTTGTGAATAAACAGTTCTTTGACTCTGAGCAAGGCTGCCTCATGTTATGATCTTGTTTTGGGTTCCTAACAAAGCCCCAGCTACAGTTGATCCTCTGTCCCTGGTGAACACAAATGCTTTGATGAAAGAGCAACACTATCCTGAATTGGTAAACAGATTATTAGTCAGTCATGCAGCGTTTGGATTCTAACAGGGTACATAGTATCACAGAGCATACTGCATTGGCGGGCTAACTTTGTAAGAGGTCTTTACAAACGAATTTGCCTTCTGGAGGCACCTATGTTTGCAGCATTATGAATATATTTGGCATGAAATGTCAGATGCTACAGGACAGAGACCTTAAAAGCTACGGGTTGTCAAAGAACATTGTATTTATATAAGGTGTGCCCCAAACAGCCATGTGTATCACTTCAGCAGTCCCAAGAAGTTCCTTGTGGAGTGAATGTTCATCAGTGATCAAAACAGTACTTGTAAAGAGCTCCAATGTTTACATTCTTTTTGCACTGACCAAGCTGAAACAATTCTATAACAGAGTCTGTATTTTGTGAGGACTCTTCACACATAACAGATTTAAATTGCGCTTGCTAGTCTCACTTCCTTGTTATGTCAGGCAGGGGTGGAGACCGTCAAATCTAGGGGGCCAAATGTAGCCCTCCAAACCTTTCTATTTGGTCCTTGAGAATTTCCCCTGGCCACACATTCTCCCTCATACCTCATTCCCCGAGTGCTTTTGCCTGGATGGAATGTGTTCTTGAACTGTGTTAATCCTCTGCTCACTTTTGCCTGAGGCTGTGCCCAATTTTGTCCCCAGTGGCATGTGGTGTTTGGAAGGTTGCCCATGAAAAAATGTGGACCTTGGTCTGGAATAAGTTCTACAAGCTTGCTATACGTGTTCATTGTAACCTATAAAGAAGCCAATGTGGCAGGACCTATACTGTATTAGACATACTGTATTAGACATAGGCAAACTCAGCCCTCCAGATGTTTTGGGACTACAACTCCCATCAACACTGACCACTGGTCCTGTTAGCTAGGGATGATGGGAGTTGTAGTCCCAAAACATCTGGAGGGCCAGGTTTGCCTATGCCTGATCTACAGTGGTACCTCAGGTTAAGAACTTAATTCGTCCCGGGGGTCCGTTCTTAATCTGAAACTGTTCTTAACCTGAAGCACCACTTTAGCTAATGGGGCCTCCCGCTGCTGCTGCTGCGCTGCCGGAGCACGATTTCTGTTCTCATCCTGAAGCAAGGTTCTTAACCCGAGGTACTATTTCTGGGTTAGTGGAGTCTGTAACCTGAAGTGTATGTAACCTGAAGTGTATGTAACCCGAGGTACCACTGTATATGCATACGGAAGAGGATCAGCCCTTCCAGCAGAAGCTAATGTGGTAGGAGCTGTGGAACCAATCCAGTTCACTTATACACAATATGGAGACATCTTTTCCTTCATCTCAACCCACAAAATGTATTGGGTCAGCCTTGCATGCACAGAATCCCTTGTGACCTAAGCACACAAGGAGTAGGGATGGACACAGCCCTGATCTCTTCCCTCACCCCCTGTCCCTACAATTATTCCACATGTTCTTGGGTGGAACAATATCAGTTTTAAAGAAGTTCTGTAATGGTCCAAATTCTAACAAATGTCAAAATAAACGGCAAAGGGGAAGGGGAACAGAAAGAGAAGTTAGAGAGAGCTACCGCGCTCAAGTCCTAGTTATGTGGGCACCTGGTTCGCCACTGTGAGAACAATGCTAGACTAGATGTGCCTCTGGTCTGATCCAGCAGAGTTCTTAGATGTTCACATGTAAAGCCTGGCCTGTACATGGGGATGACGGTGGAAACGGGTGCAAACAGGGCTGCAGATCAGAAGAGGGCAGTGGCTTCAAAAATAAGGTTGGGAAGATGAAAAGGGGGGTTAATAGTAGCTTAGTGGGAAGCGAGGGGATTAATGTGGGGAGAGTGGCAGAGGAGTTGGTGAGCAAGGGGGCAGAGCCTTTTGCCAAGGCATGCCAGTGGCATAATCATTTACAGGAAAAAAACAACATGCATACACTCTGTATACTTATAGTTACCTCCGTAAAGGAGCATTTTCCTCAATATCTTCTAAAGTCTCCAGTGAAGACCTTTGGGAAATCAACCGACGTCTGTGAAGGGAAGGGAAAAAAGAACAATTAAATACTAAAACCATATGCAATTTATTGCCCCAACCTAGACAAATAATAACATACTTTTTAAAACAAAACTGAGCTGAACTGGGCTAATTTAAAATAAAAATATAGAATAAAACTTTTCTGCTTCTTAGTTTCCTTCACACTTCTCTTCACCATAAACAAGGCTGTCATGCAAGAGAGGTTATACTGCAAGATCTCAAATGATCTCGGGCAAATATTCACTACTTCAAACCCCCAGTTTGATCTAAGTGTTTTAAAAGTAAACACTTGTTGCCCAGATATCAGTCTGTAGATCTGTATATGCACAGTAAAAACGTAAAGGGACTCCTGACCATTAGGTCCAGTCGTGACCAACTCTGGGGTTGCGGCACTCATCTCGCTTTATTGGCCGAGGGAGCCAGCGTACAGCTTCCAGGTCATGTGCCAGCATGACTAAGCTGCTTCTGGCGAACCAGAGCTACGCACAGAAACGCCGTTTACCTTCCCGCTGGAGCGGTACCTATTTATCTACTTGCACTTTGAAGTGCTTTTGAACTGCTAGGTTGGCAGGAGCAGGGACTGAGCAACGGGAGCTCACCCCGTCGCAGGGATTCGAACCGCCGACCTTCTGATCAGCAAGCCCTAGGCTCTGTGGTTTAACCCACAGCACCACCCGCATCCGTATATGCACAGTACATGCCATATAAAAACCAGTTCTCCTGTCTTCAGGCTTTTCAAACTGCTACTGAGGTTTTTCCTATGCAACCTGCATTAGGTGGGCAACCTGCAGCCCAGAGCTCAAATGTGGCCCCTGACATCATTTTCTGTGGAATGCAATGTCTTCTTAAACTTTCATCTGAGTTTCTTCCTTCCTTCCTGTTTGTTTCCTCCTTGTTTGTCCTGGTTTTTAAGATCATAAGATCAGGATCATAAGAACCATCCTTCTAGTCCAGCATTCTCTTCTCACAGTTGCCAACCAGATGTCTCTGGGAAGGCTGCAAACAGACCTGAGTACAACAGTACTCTTCCCACTTGCAAAATTATTTACACCAGGAAACAAGATGCCCTTTTCTGTTGTATGAGAAAAAAATATTTCCCTTTACGACTCTGGAATCTCAAACTCAGCAGCAGCTTACAGCCCTGGGGCTCAATTATGACCCCTTGCAGGTTGCCAGGTGAAAGAGCTGTCAATCACTATCTTCAGCTCACATTGCTCGCCTTCCTGCTCCCTATATGTCCTCTATGCTTTCGTATGATGAAGCAGGAGCAACAACAAAAAGACCAGGGGGAAAAATGGAGAGAGGAAGGTGGCCACATCACAGAGGAGACAAGAAGAAAGGGAAGGGGAAGCTGTGGTGGCGAGGGTGAGGGGACGTGAATGAAAGGAAGTAAGATCTTCCTTGGAAATGAGGCGACGACTCAATATTTTTTAAGCATACATGCTTAAACTTTAGTAATTTGAGGGGGGAAATGGAGCAAGATAAAATCAATTCTAGAAAAAAACTGAGTATCATACAATGAACATACAATAGATAGTATCAGATTGCATAATCAAAACAAAAGAAGAACTATAATCAGATTGCCTAGGAGGGAAGTTGGAGAGACTTAGAAGTTTGTTATCTCTTGCAGAAGAATCAAAAGGTATTACCACATTTCAGACAGCATAAATAGCTTCCTGTTAACAGGGTTATACAAATAAGACTACACTAATTATTAGATATTTATATACACACAAATACACATGCACAGAAATACAGCTAATGCCATCTCTTCCATTATCTGCATTAGTGATTTGATTTGTTTACAGCTAACTTGGAATCTCTGGAACATTATTCTATTTTATCTCTTCCTGGTACTGAGAATTTTCTGTTATGTTCTTAAACTTCTTTATTCTTTTGTTTTGGTAACTGCTTTGGGGATCTTTGTTAGAGCTGAAAGAAGGTTTGTAAATATTTAAAACCACAATACATTCATGGAGGAGTAACAATAAATAAACCATTAAAATTTTAGAATGCACAAGCCCCAAAAGTTGAGGGGGAATAATGACATCTTGTACACCTATTGTGTTGTTCAAAATCATAGCCTGCCAGCTACAACATGTATATCAATTATTTGCCAATGCAAATTCACCTGTGATGTCATTTGAATTGGATTTGTAATGTTTAAAAACAAAAACAGAATTGGGTTCATACACTTCTCTGCATTTTGTTGTGGCACTAACCTTGTGTTTAGGGTTTTAAATAACTCACCACACACACACACACACACACACACACACACACTCATTAAGAACATCTAGTGCTAATTTTATTCTGATGTAAGATTTCTTACTAAAGACCTTAGTCACTGGCTATACTAGCTCACTGGAAGGACAGATTCTGAAGCTGAGGCTCCAATACTTTGGCCACCTCATGAGAAGAGAAGACTCCCTGGAAAAGACCCTGATGTTGGGAAAGATGGAGGGCACAAGGTAGAAGGGGACGACAGAGGATGAGATGGTTGGATAGTGTTCTCGAAGCTACTAACATGAGTTTGACCAAACTGCGGGAGGCAGTGGAAGACAGGAGTGCCTGGCGTGCTCTGGTCCATGGGATCACTAAGAGTCGGACACGACTAAACAACTAAACAACAACAGTGCTAGCTAGGGCTAATGGGAGTTGGGATCCAACAACATCTGGAGGGCATTGTGTTGGCTACCCCTGGTGTAAGATGAAGCCTGCCAAATTCAGACACAGCCCACTGGGACGTTCTAATGGGAACAGAACAAGAATTCATTTCAGCAGGACTTACACAGAAACATTTTCTGGTCTTGGTTTACTGCACGGATGAGGAACCTTTTGCCCTCCAGATGTTGCTAAACTAGAACTCCTATCATCCTTGGCCATTGGCCATGCTTGCTAGGGTTAATGGGAGTTGTAGTCCATCTGGTTCCTCGCTTTAGTGAATAGCTAGCCTGCAGAAGAGTTGTGGGAAACTCAACATCTTTTTTGTTTTTAAATAAAGCAGGTTTAATAGACGTTCTGAAGAAGATATCAAAAGACCCGCTCTTATTTCATGACTACAGTAACAGCGCATTAATCATGCAGCTCCATCTAGAGCAATTTATTTCTGGATGCATTTAGCCTTTGGCTCATCCCCTTGTTGGCTTAGAAGAATACATTATTCTTTTATACAAGGGAGCTTCTCATCCAGCATTTCATACTGTCTCTCCACCTATAAGCATACAAATGCATCTTCCCCAAAGGATGATGTCATTGAATTTTTAACCTGAGGTCTATTTTTAGTGCTATGCTTTTGAGCTCTAAAAAAATTCTTCAGTGACCTAGCAACTGATGAAAACTGTGATAGTAGAGAAAGAGCTCCCAAAATACATGAAATTAAGACTCCCTGTCAGTCAAATGCTTTGGTTTCATCCCCTTCCCATGCTAACAGCCTTCTCTCCTCACTTGGTTGGTGAGGAAAATTAACATTTTTTACCCTCTTTGCAAACGGAATAGCCTCTCTCTCTCTCTCTCTTATTATGGTGGTGAGGACAAGAAAATACAAGGCAGCACAGTGTGACAATACAAACATGAATGGTAGTGGAAAGGCCCCCTCAGCAGCACTCCTCTTTGGCTCAAAAAAATTAACTGCCATGAATTATGTTTTGTTGGCTTATGGTTTGTTTGGAGGAACAGGATGGGTTTTATTCTTCTGGTCTGTTCATAGCATTTGATTTTTTTATTTTTTGTTGTTGTTTTCAATGAGTGCTTCCCAGAAAAGTGCCGCAGAAATATTTAATTAATAATAATAATTTAATGTATTTATTTATTACAGTGGTACCTCGGGTTAAGTACTTAATTTGTTCTGGAGGTCCGTTCTTAACCTGAAACTGTTCTTAACCTGAAGCACCACTTTAGCTAATGGGGCCTCCTGCTGCTGCCGCGCAGCTGGAGCACGATTTCTGTTCTCATCCTGAAGCAAAGTTCTTAACCCGAGGTACTATTTCTGGGTTAGCAGAGCCTGTAACCTGAAGCGTATGTAACCTGAAGCATATGTAACCCGAGGTACCACTGTATTTATATTTTAAAAGTCAATCTGCTATATGCAATACTATTCAACACAGTGTTTTTAATGCATGTTTTCCATGTCTCAGCCACTGGTCTGACCAAAAAGGGGCAGCTGCTGAAGAGGTGGAAAATTAAGCCTGACATTTGTTTTTACAACTTGCTGCATTCTGTTTACAGACACTTACTCACAGGGCCATTTTTCTCACACTCTGGAAATTCCTGATTTCTTATATCATATCATGGATTGTTGTGCTCTTTGTAAATCAGAGCTTTTATTGCTTTTATTTTGAAAACTGCTGCTGTTTTATCCTAGATTATGTAACAGACTAACAGCATCATTCTAACCAAGGCTACTCAGAAGCAAGTCTTACTAAATTCAATGGGGGTTAGGTGGGATTAGAATTTTAGCCTACTATACTGAAAAGCCAGAATGTGAAACAACATATCTTTTACTGCTGTTTTGCACTAAATAATCCACTAAATAAATCAACATTACAGCTAAGAGCCAGCAAGGCAAATTCCAATGAAATCTTGGATAAATGAGGTGATAAGTCACTGCCTCATACATAATGCTGTAAAAAGTAGGATTAACATTGACCCACCTCACAGAAATTGTGAGCTTTTTTTTTAATATAAATTTTTATTAGTTTTACAAAATTTTTAAAACAATACAAACATATAAAAAAGACATACAAACACGTATAGTTTCATGACCTTTTTTTCATAAACCTTGTTTCTCGGACTCCCTCATACCTCCCCTTTCTGCATCCCAATGTCCCAAATTTTTCCAGCAACTTCTAAGTTAGTTCTGTCAAACATATGTCTTCTTAATCTTTCCTTCAGTCTAATCTTATATCGCTGTAACCCTTTCTTTCTCAAAACCTCGACATTCTAACATTCATCAAGTTTATAATAGTCCTTAAGATAAATTTTAAATTTCTTCCATTCTTCTTCCGCCGTCTCCTTCCCCTGGTCGCGGATTCTGCCAGTCATCTCAGCCAGTGTCATATAGTCCATCACTTTCATCTGCCATTCTTCCAGAGTGGGTAGATCTTGTGTCTTCCAATACTTTGCGATAAGTATTCTTGCTGCTGTCGTAGCATACATAAAAAAGATCCTATCTTTCTTTGACACCAATTGACCGACAATGCCCAAGAGAAAGGCCTCTGGTTTCTTAGGGAAAGTACATTTAAGTACCTTTTTCATTTCGTTATAAATCATTTCCCAGAAAGCCTTAATCTTCGGGCACGTCCACCAAAGGTCAGAAATTGTGAGCTTCTGGGCTTGTCCACATGGTAACTGGGTAATGGTAACAACAACAACAACAACAACAACTTGACAATACAATGTGCACAACTAGTTGCCTACTAGCTCATGTGGTGCTGCCTACCCTTCCGAATTCCCTCCTGTTATATTTTAGACAGGCGCTGTCCCTGTTGCCTTTTCAGCGCCTAGTGAAGACCTTCCTCTTTCAACAAACCTTTTAACTGGAGATCCTTATCCCACAGTCTGCATCTGTATTGGTTCTATTTTAATTGTTTTTTAATATATGGAATTGTTTTTAAATGTTTGTCTTGGGTTGTATGCAATGTAGCACTAAGTAACTGATTCCACTGCTGCACAGATTTACGCTTGTGCCATGTTTACGGGGAAGACCCCAGAGTACACAACAAAGAAAGAAGCCTCCTCTGTGAAGAGTGCAAAACACTGCTTGTATAGCCCTACCACATGCACACAAGACCAAATCCGTCAAAAAGTTAAGCAGCAGAAGATCTGCCAGCACATCAACGTGCTCCATTGTAGAGAAGGAATGGAGAACATCCCAAGAGTCACAATCTTCATGGAGATGTGAAAACACTAAAGAAAAGAGTTTTAGTGGCAGCCAAGATAGATCTACTCCATTTATCAAGAGTTACCGTATTTTTTGCTCTATAAGACTCACCTTTTCCCTCCTAAAAAGTAAGGGGAAATGTGTGTGCGTCTTATGGAGTGTATGCAGGCTGCGCAGCTATCCCAGAAGCTAGAACAGCAAGAGGGATTGCTGCTTTTGCTGCGCAGCGATCCCTCTTGCTGTTCTGGCTTCTGAGATTCAGAATATTTTTTTCCTTGTTTTCCTCCTCCAAAAACTAGGTGCGTCTTATGGTCTGGTGCGTCTTCTAGAGAGAAAAATACAGTAATTCCTCTTTAGCCATGATAGTGCAAGACTGTGCCACCAAAGTATCTAAAGTGGAAGCACAGATACAGCTGCACATGGAAGAACAACACCTTTCTTGCCCCTTTAATGTAATTAATTTTATATGTGAAAACAACTGCCGTTTTAAGCCACACAACTGGGGAGTAGATCTGACCCCTGCCTCCTGAACAGCATATTCCATGCCCTAGTCTCAAGCAGAAGAAACAGAAGCAAAGAAAAAAGGAGCACTTGTTCCAGTCAAATTAACTGCATTACATGAACTACACAAAAGGGCAAGAGGTTCATTAAAATGTGTCACAAAAACAACACTTCAAGGGCTCTTTCAACACATACATGGGAGCTTTGCTGCAAAGAAGAAAGAATGTTTGAACAATAAAAGCACTGTTTACTAGGATTATGCCTATAAAGCATAGTTTCATTGCTGCAGTTGCCATATCTCACTGAAGGAGTGATTCATTGGCAGCCCAGCCCAGCAGAAGTCGCAGAGTGTGCATCATTAACAGCAACTTTAAAAAATAAATGCCCAGTGTTTTAAAAATGCCTACCAATGTGCTGCAAATTCTATTCTATCCTTTTCCCTTAATGACAAAACCAAAGTGTTTTATGCATTTTATTTTTGGGAATATAAAGTGAACAGTATTCACTGATTACCAGTGGTGTTTAGTCACCCATACGTGCCTCTAGTTTCACAATAATTATAACTGTTTGTACAATTCCTCAACCAAATAACTCACAACGTACGGTAAGTTACAAAAAGCAAACCTCAGGTCTCCTCGGATGAGCAGCAGGATCCTCCAGCATATCTCCATTCTGCCAATTATCCCAGATCTGGACATCCTAACCCCAGGACTGGAACTGTCTGGTTATATATCCCTCCTGCATCTCTCCCAGGGCCATAGCAGCAGAAGAGATGGTGAGTAAAGCAGGGCCCTTGGACTCAGCAGCTCCAGGACCCAACTAGCTGCACAACAAGGCTACTCTGGAGGAGAAGCACATGGGAAACACCTGCTAAGATCAGGGCCTGACCAAGAACCAGGAGGGTGTGGAGTCTCCAGATCCTTCTTAAGTGCCATGTCTGAGCTGCTTAATTGTTGAAGCAACAGCTCTTAATCCAATCTCCAGCCTGCCTGATCAGGGAAATGGACAAGCAGGTTGTGCCATTTGTGCCTTGTTAGCTACTGCAAGTACTAAACTTCTCAGCCTGCTCTACACAAAGCCAAGTATATGAAAATACTGCACTGTCTGGATCTTCAAAAATTGCTCACTCTACTCCTGCCAATATGCTCAAAGAAATGCTGCAGAGTTGTTCAGAAAGATTACCTAAGTAAGCATCGGGAAATGTCAACAGGGAGAAATGATTTCAAGTCGGTCATGTGCCCATAATTAGGCTACATTATTGAGAACAAGCTGCAACATGGATGAAGATAAAGAAAGACTTCTATGAGAAAGGGACAAAGGATATGAACATTGATCCCTGTTTTGTTTTTAATCACTTGTTGACTATGTGCCAAACGAATCCTGCTATACAATGAACAGGACTTTCCATTCACTAGAAATGATAAATCAAACTACCGTACTTTGTCCTAAAAGCAGTGTGATATGATCAGGTTAACATGGAACAAAAGCTTCCCTTGTCCTTTTATTTAAGTTTTGTTTTCTCTCCAGTGTTCTCAGATTAAATCACAAATTTTCCATATATATACACACACACACACACACACACACACACACAGCTTCATCTTGGTTGTTTTTTTTAATGGTATGGTAGATAGCCACAGCCTACATTCACACTCCAATTTATTCTGTTTCACTGCCGTTACCCTAACTGCTATTTTGCGCAATTTATTTGAGCTTTCAGCTGACGTAAAAGCAACTTCCGGAAAACTAATGGAATTTAACGGAATATAGCACTAGTTTAATGCTTATTTCCATGCTATTTGATTTCAGAAAAAATCTGCTTGCAGCTTCTGAAACTTAGAAAAATCGCATGAGGCAAACTTTCCCGCCTTTGTGATGAGCTGTGGGGCGGCACAATGGCGCATGCCGCACTCGTGGTTCACACTTTTTTCTTTGTCTGATGCGGAAGTGTGTGCCAGTGTTTCAGCATAGAAAGTCATGCCAAGCAGGTAAAGCCTGGAAGAATGGCAGAAAGGAGAGGAACAGGGACAGCATGGAGGAATGACATGTGTGAATGACATTTATCACAACATGGCAGAATAGCATTTGAGATGTGGTGGAACAGGCAGACACAGCGTAAAAGGAACTTTAGAAAGCAGGCTGGAAGCACTAGCTTTATAATCATTTAAACTACAGTGGTACCTAAGGTTACATACGCTTCAGGTTACAGACTCTGCTAACTCGGAAGTAGTACCTCGGGTTAAGAACTTTGCTTCAGGATGGGAACAGAAATCGTGCAGCAGTGGCACAGTGGCAGCGGGAGGCCCCATTAGCTAAAGTGGTACCTCAGGTTAAGAACAGTTTCAGGTTAAGAACGGACCTCCAGAACAAATTAAGTTCTTAACCTGGGGTACCACTGTAATGCAATAAATTCCACGTGTGAATGAAGCAAACAGTCTGACTGTCCGGTAGGGGTAAGCAAGGATCCCCTTTGGCAACCAGCAAAGCAAGCTATTGTAAATTAGGAGAGAGCTGGTCCTTTTCTTCTTTTATGCTCACATTAAGTCACACTTGGCCAACACAGCTATAAGCTCCTGTTACTCAAGAGGCTATAAGTTGGTATATCTGCACATGTGCACATTGCTACCACTTTTATGAAAGGTCGTATGAAAAAAATGTCCCAATGCAATTTCTGTTTGTCTCTTCCAAGTCAAAAAATTGAAGAGCATCCTGACCCCAACACCACACCCACTGTTATGGTCTCCCTTTATCATTCTTACAGCTATCTACCAGCACAACTTTGCTCCCTGAGCTATTCAGGACAATACAACTGTATCTTCCAAAATCTGGTGCTGTGGCAAGATGTTAGCAGCCAGTATTACAGATATTGAGTCCTGGGTTGAGGGGCTCACAGAGCTAGTATCACATAGGCACAAGGACCAGTGGAAGTTCCACTTCAGCCTGCTATAATGGGGATAGTTTGACCAGCGCTTAGTACAATTTCCACAAGACTCTTTTAAATCCTAGCCTTGAAAAACATAAGAAAATATCTCCTACCACACATTTAAAAAGTGCTTTGTTACTGCAGAACTGTTTACAAGGATGCTGGCACTGGCCTTTCATGCCAACATGAAAGCATCTTTCACTGAAAGATAATCCATAAAGAACGCTGAACTTTTCAAAGAGATCTGAGTAGAAACGAAGAGGGAAAAGGTCACTTTTAAGAATTATACATTTGTTTTTGTCCTTTGAAGCAGACAAAGATGCTGGTAGCTACTTCCAGTTTTTCCTCGCCCCAAACTGCAGTGGGTATTATATATCCACTATATAAATGAGTTCAACCTCCTATTTCTGCTTTTAACAGAAGAGATTCAACTTTGTGCCTTTTAAAGATAACAACAACACTGAAAATAAAGCTGAAATGGCAATGGTGTTCACATCATTCCACCAGTGCAAGATGGATTCATTGTACAAAGACAGCAAAAGTGCATTTGGTTCATTCCTTCTTCCTACTTGTACATACACTTCTGTTTAATCCTCTTCAAAGTTTTAAGACAATTCTGTAAAATACAGCTTTGTAGTGCTATAGTCCTGAACAGTTTTTTCACTGGTATCAGTTAGAATTTTGCAGATGAAACACAAGGACTTCCAGAAACTAAAACTTGAGTTATGACCACTAAAACGTCTCAAGTGCTACAAACATAGAGCACTTATTTATTTTACTTATAAACCACTTTTCACCTATATAGTCATAAAGCACAAAACCTCCTAGAAAACTGTAAGCCACTGTACACAGCTATAGCTCACAGGCAGGATGTAAAGACTTTTCTGTGACTATTGTGATGCGGAGAGGGGATACTATGAAAAGAAAACAGAATTGCTGTACAGAAATAAGGTTGGGTTAACAAAATGAAACCACCATTCCAGTGATCCCCATTGAAGAACTTGAAGAAAAGTAGGCGGAGAGAGGTCTCTTACACCTCCACATATTCCTCAATGTGTTCTGATTCAAAACAGTAGATACTGGGAATGATGAGAAGGATGCATTTTTTTAGCCTTCCTCAAAGTAAATGTACTCACCTTTTGCATTCTCATGTTTATATATGTCATTTGAGATTAAGGACAATGGGCATGATGCAGGACACTGCAAAGGACTGGCTATTCCCTGTTCTCCTAGTTATTACCAATAAATGAAAGACTGGTGGACTGGATCCAGACAATATCTGTTCATTACCAACTTAAATCTTGATACAAACCACTAGGTTTAAATGACTACAGACGCTTAGTGTTGTCTGATTACACAGGAATTATTTGGTTAAACATTGTTGTTGTTGTTTAGTCGTTTAGTCGTGTCCGACTCTTCGTGACCCCATGGACCAGAGCACGCCAGGCACTTCTGTCTTCCACTGCCTCCTGCAGTTGGGTCAAACTCATGCTGGTAACTTCGAGAACACTATCCAACCATCTTGTCCTCTGTCGTCCCCTTCTCCTTGTGCCCTCCATCTTTCCCAACATCAGGGTCTTTTCCAGGGAGTCTTCTCTTCTCATGAGGTGGCTAAAGTATTGGAGCCTCAGCTTCACAATCTGTCCTTCCAGTGAGCACTCAGGGCTGATTTCCTTAAGAATGGATAGGTTTGTTCTTCTTGCAGTCCATGGGACTCTCAAGAGTCTCCTCCAGCACCAGAATTCAAAAGCATCAATTCTTCGGCGATCAGCCTTCTTTATAGTCCAGCTCTCACTTCCGTACATCACTACTGGGAAAATCATAGCTTTTACTATACGGATCTTTGTTAGCAAGGTGATGTCTCTGCTTTTTAAGATGCTGTCTAGGTTTGTCATTCCTTTTCTCCCAAGAAGCAGGCTTCTTTTAATTTCGTGGCTGCTGTCACCATTTGCAGTGATCATGGAGCCCAAGAAAGTAAAATCTCTCACTGCCTCCATTTCTTCCCCTTCTATTTGCGAGGAGGTGATGGGACCAGTGGCCATGATCTTCGTTTTTTTGATGTTGAGCTTCAGACCATATTTTGCGCTCTCCTCTTTCACCCTCAATAAAAGGTTCTTTATTTACCCTCAATAAAAGGTTAAACATAGGGGACCCAAATACTCCCTTATTTTGTTAACTTAAGTAGATATGTTTTTTTAAAAAGAATATGAAAGCACGCCACAACAATCTCATCTGGTGAGTGAAGTCATCCTTATACAGTGGTGCCTCGCAAGACGAAATTAATCCATTCCGCGAGTCTCTTCGTCTTGCGGTTTTTTCGTCTTGCGAAGCACGGCTATTAGCGGCTTAGCGGCTATTAGCAGCTTAGCGGCTTAAAGAAAAAGGAAACAAACTCGCAAGAACTCTCGTCTTGCGAAGCAAGCCCATAGGGAAATTTGTCTTGTGGAACGACTCAAAAAACGGAAAACTCTTTCGTCTTGCACGTTTTTCGTCTTGCGAGGTACCACTGTACTCACTTCTCAGGACTAATTCTAGTCATTATAATTTGATTTATACACATTACTAATGTAATGTATGTTCAAAGGCAGGCTGGACAGTGGTAAAATCATCTTATTACATGTTGGCGAGGAATAAGCAATGATTACCCTCTACAATTATACTGAGATAGCAATGACAGTGTTTACATCATTGTTTGGATGAGATTCCGTTTCTAAATTGGGAACAGAGCATCTCAAAACAATCCTGCATCGTTATGTGTAGGTAGATCTGAGGTTTCCAAAATGAGCCTGCTAATCTATGAAAGAAATAAGTATATTTAAACCTACTATAAACAAGCTTGATTTGGAGATTAACAGCCCCTGAACTTGATTCAGCCTAGAGTTTACATACACAACCGAGGAACAACCCTGGAGTGGGGAACTGATCACAAGCTCCCTCACTTCAGCCACGCTGAAGTTCATCAAAAGACAAGCAAATATGGAAACAACAGCAGGATTATTCCATCTTGAAAACCAATTTCACGGTTCCAGAAAATTCAGACAATAATATAGTGAAGGATTAACATAGACCCCTCTCTCCCACCATGTAGATAGCCACTATAATCAAGTGAGCCTTCCACATGAACAGTTGCAACCCTGCTGGGCTGCTCTCAACAGAATAGTAAAAACATGATAAAACATCAAACATTAAAAACCTTCCCTAAACAGGACTGCCTTTAGATGTCTTCTAAAAGTCAGGTAGTTGTTTATTTCCTTGACATCTGATGGGAGGGGGTTCCACAGGGTGGGCACCACTACTGAGAAGGCCCTCTGCCTGGTTCCCTGTAACCTCACTTTTCGCAGTGAGGGAACCACCAAGAAGGTCCTTGGAGCTGGACCGCAGTGTCCAGGCTGAATGATGGGGGTGGAGACACTCCTTCAGGTATACAGTGGTACCTTGGTTTACAAACTTACATAATCCGTTCCAGAAGTCCGTTCTTAAACCAAGGCATGCTTTCCCATAGAGGCGGGGGGCTCAATTTACAAATGGAACACGCTCAACAGAAAGCGGAACATGTTTTGCTTCCAAGGCAAAGTTCACAAACCAAAACACCTACTTCTGGGTTTGCAGCGTTCTTAATCCAAGTTGTTTATAAACTAAGCTGTTCTTAAAGGAAGGTACTATTGTAAAGAGGCCCAATGTGTATTATTCTACCCTCCATCACTGCCCATATATTTTGAGGGAGAGAAATAATGTGAAATGAGCATCTACATGATTGGGTCCATAAAGTCAGGCCTACTTCTCAATGAAGGCTATTTGCATGATGAGGAGCAAAGGGTCATGTTGCTCAGTCAAATTATTTCAATACTGCCCCTGTGAACATGTGACTGTGGATGAAGTGTAGATTCAGAGTTGGCGTGATGTTAGATCTGCCAGCTTATTAATTCATGTAGCTGTCAGCACCCTTCTTGCATTGGTGGGGAAACATTTTTATTTATTTATTTATTTATTTATTTATTTTTATTCCAAAATGTAAGCCACTCTACATTCAAAAAAGTACCTAAGCAGTGTACAGAAACAGAATATAAAATATAATGCAGAACACAAAAAAGTATTAAAACATATTTGCATGTGTGGACAGGGGGTCAGTTTGGATCAGCTTGCTTTTGTTTTATTATGTATTTTGTGTTCTCAGTTTTGTATTTCCATGTTGTGAACCACTCCTATGATCTTTGGATGAAGGGTAGTATACAAATTTAATAAATAAAATCATAATGAAAATTTGAAGGAATAAACTAAATTGGAAAGCCATGGTAGAAGGCTTCCTTCACTTCTAAGGGAAGAGAAATCCAGGGAAAGTATGGTGTTAATAGTGCTCACAAAAATGATTTCCACAAATAGGACATGCAAGTAGATTACTTACAACAATTTGCACAAGTTAACTGGCAGATAGCACAGCCAAACTAGCTGTCTATTTATTATGGCCAAGTAACAAGTGTGGTCCCTTTTCCTTTTATGCATGTTGTAATATAATTTTCAGGTTTGGGTAGCCATCTGCAGAGATCAGAACACATCTCCAGATGCAGGTACAGTGGTGCCCCGCAAGACGAATGCCTCGCAAGACGGAAAACTCGCTAGACGAAAGAGTTCTCCATTTTGGAGGTGCTTTGCAAAACGAATCTCCTATGGGCTTGCTTCGCAAGATGACAATGTCTTGTGAGTTCCTGCTGGTTTTTTCCCCTCCCCCCCTTTTTCTAAGCCGCTAATCCACTTATCAGCTGATCCGATCAGCAGATAAGCCGCTAAAAGCCGCTAATAGCGCTAATCCGTCAATGGGCTTGCTTCGCAAGACGAAAAAAACACTAGACGAAGAGAATCACAGAACGGATTCTTTTCGTCTTGCGAGGCACCACTGTAGTAGCTTTTACTGTGTGATCATCTCAGTGCTGACAACAACCCCCATAATCTTCATAGTTAAGAAATGGGATGTTTTGTCTTGACAGACCATCCTAACTGATAATCATGCATTTGCTCTGTCAATTTCTCTGTGCACTGATTAGCAATTCTCTTATCAGTGGATGCATATCTAGTCCTTCAGTTTATGAGACTCAACAGAACTTTCTAACAAGCTGAAGCCTTAGAACCTCTCTGCACAAATGAGCATTAGACTGAAAGGAATGTTTAAGCTGTACGGTCTTAATTCATACAACATTCTATTTGCTTTCCTTTCCTTTCTCCCATTAATAGGTTTCTTTTTATTTGCTACCTAGATTCATGGATGTGCTTTCCCTTCCTGAAAGAGGGATACAAATAAAGATTTGGCTCACTCCCATCCCTCTTAATGTCTTTACAAGGTTTGCCTTCCTCAGGCAGCAAATTGTGAATTACACTGAGTCAGAGTATTATCAACCCTGAAGCACACCACTAAAGAAAAAATCTATACTTGGCAACTTCATTGCTGTCACAATATGCAATGAATTATGTGAGATTATAGTCTCTGAAATGCTTCCTGACTAAATGGACCTAAGCTTGTATTTTTGTTTTACTAAACTAGACTGACAAAAGAAAGCATAAAATGTGGATGATAAAAGTTTTCAAGGGACGTGTACTTCAATCTTTTGGAAGATAGCAACACGTTTTTATTTTTGACATTTTTTATTGTTAAATCTCGTCAAGTTGTTTTATGGGGAAGTGATCTGTAAATAAAATAAACAAATAAATAAATACAGAATTTCCCACTAACATTTACCCAGAGAATTTCCAAACCAGCACTATGCTTTCTGCACCTACTAAATTTGGGAGGCTGCCAATGCTGGGGTGGAAACAGCAGATAGATACAGTGGCTGGTGCTACATGTTATGACTATGTGTACAGGCCATTTTCAACAGATTCCACATGCTGTTTGGAATGTGTACACCGATAACTCAAGATAAATTTCTGCTAATGCAATGTGGTTACTTAACCATTACAGATTGTTTATTTCTCATTCAGGGAGAAATTCTGAATTAATACTGTTTCAGAATGACAGCAAAGTGAAAAAGAAGATGAAGTTGAGAAGACATGGATATGGAAAGATTTTAAAAAATTGTCTCTGGAGGTTCCTAGAAATATGTACAAACTGGTATAGTGGAGTTCCATATGATTTGGTTTAACCTAACCTAGCCTGGTAGCAAATATGCTTTGCATTATGCGATCTCACTGCTTTGCATGTTTCAGGCATTTCTTATTTAACTTATTCAGCCTCAACAGGTTATAGTCTCGACCCATGCCTTGATTAAAAAACACATGCACACAGAAAAGTAAGTATCATGGGGAAACTAGGCTACAGCCCTTGTCCCAGAGGTGCTAGATTTCTATTTGCAGAATATTTTTTATGGAGGATCATTCAGTCTTGTGAGTTCCCAGATGTAGTCTGAAGTTGGTATAGTACAGGAAAAGAGAGTTACCACATCACCGAGAACTAGGTCTAGAGTCCTTGAAGATTCGTAGGATTGTACAATTTAACTATTATAGTTGTCTCTCCTGGACCGTCTACCATTGGATGATCCACTGTTGCAAGAGCAAGACTCCCCTCTTTCCAATTTCTCTACACCATGCATAATTTTGTATACTTTTATCATGGCCCCCTGCCCTTACCTACCTATTTTCTAAAGAAAAAGCCTTAAACACTATAGGGCACTGGTCTTTAGCTGATGGGAGAGGACCCACTTCTGGGTTACAGCCTGGTCTAAGGCGAGTCACAACAGCAGACCACCACAAAAATATACCACTTAAAAATTAAAGCAACAGGTCCCCAAATGCATGTTTGAGTTAAAGGTGGACCGTAATCTGAAAAAAGGAAGGCTGCAGTTATAGGGGACTTGCTCCGTTGCCCTGATCAATCTGATTGCTCTTTTCTGCAGATGCTTGCTTAACTTTGAAAGTAAATATCACTGATTTCAATGGAACTTGTTCCCAAGGAAGTGTGAACAACTGCAACCTGACAGCCTGGTTGGAAATCTGGACTGTCATGCCCTGTCTTGATGATGGTCTGGGCTAAGAGTCCTCTTCGCATCCCACCCTGAGCCTTAAAGAGATGAGTCAAATCTCAACCACAGCAAGAGCATAGGAGAAAAGTTGCCTGTGTTTAACTCCTTCTCTTCATCCTACTGCCCAATAGTCAGGGTAGGTGGGTAGGAGGGGGAGATGATATCAATTAAGATGGGGGGTGAAGAAGAGAGCAGCAGTAATATCTTTATTAACATGGTGTCTAATTAAATCAGGGACACTTTTTAAAAATGCATGGAAATGATTAATCAAAAGCTGCAACCCTAATTTAAAGTCTTTTCAGATAAATTATTAACATGGTGGCATTCATGGAAGGAAAGCTTTTACAGATAAAAAAACCACACAGAAGTACATGTGTGAAGTACAGGGCCCTCCATTTCAGATTCATTAACAGCCAACAAAAAACCAGGAACAGGAGTAGAAAACATAATCTGAAAACCAAGAGAGAATATAAAGAATTTACTAAATGGCACACCATTAAAATATGAGAGGCCTGAGAGATTAAAACTATTCACCGTCAGATACCCCTTTATTAAATTAGAGAGAAAACAGGCACTTCCAGAAAAGAAAAAAAAGGAACATGTCCCTTTTGCGATGACAAAAAACTATAAAAACTATTGCTAAAGAATATTCCTCAGACAGACCATGGCAATCAATAGAGTGCTGGGGCAAAGATGTACTTGAAATCCTAGGTGTATGGAATGTCAAATTTCTAAGCAAACAGAAAAACATTTATTTGTTTCCATCCATTCTAGGCAGTGTTCAAAACTCCCATTGAGCTCTGGGCAGAGTAGCGCACCTAAGATTTCAGATTAAAACTGCGGAGTGAAAGGAAAGGAGGACCTATTTCTGCCTCCTTACTTCCAGCTACTTTCTGAAGACTGGAAAAGAGACCCTCTTAAGAATATTAGGGCGGTGGACAGAATGACTAGACCATGTGAAAAGTGAGCATAATATTTCATTTTCATTCATTTTCAGCTTTGTATTCTTGTTATTTAAAAAGTGCACATAGACATTCTGCTGTTGTGCCCATAACCTAAGTTAAAGTTGTCATTTAGCTCCTAGCTTTCGTATCTCAGTTTCTAACACTGATTATAGGTTCCTAAGGGTTGAAAACATCTGGCTTGAAAACCTTTATTGATGAAACTCAGGTGTTCAAATAGTTGTGACTACTCAGTAGGAAGGGAAAGGCAGTCTGGATATACTCAAAAGCACTCTTGCCTTCGTTGTAGCATTCCATGTTGCAGAGATGAGACAGGTTCTAAAGGCAGAACTTCAGAATTAAGCTCTAGCAGTGTCAGTGAAACAAAGCACCTTAAACTCCACTAAACCCATCTAAATGCACCCTGAATTTACAGTGAATTTACTGCAATTCCCCCCTCCTTTCTTATACACAAAAACATCAACAGCTTTATTGGATGGGGGCTGTGTGCGTGTGTGTGTTTGGGGGGGGGGAGTAGGCTGGTAATTTTATTTCTTGTGAACACATGCACAACTCAAACCTAAAGCACACTAATTAAATATAATCTAGTATGTTAAATATAATCCAGTATGTAATTACCTAAACTGCTAACACAAACAGAAAAGACAAGGAACTCTGATTATAGCTTTACAGCATATTCAGAAGCTTTGTGAAAACAAAAATGCACAGTGCACCAGGTCTTGCATGATGTAGCCGGTCACAAAAAGTGACTGTATTACTTTGCTGATAATGGATGGAACAGATCCTACCAAAGATATCAATTCTTTCAACTGGAAGTTCAAATTGCAGGAACATTACAAGGTCAAAAAGCATACAGCGTAACAAATGACTGAAGAAAAACCGGACCCTTTTCTTTCAATTCTCCCCTTCTTCTAACCCTGACATGGCTTCTCTTTGATAATGTCTATCTAAAGGCTCACCTTGAGTTGCATTAATGTCTTTCGGCAAGCAATTTCAGGGCTGCACCTACTCATCCTGCTGATAAGGCTTGTCTGCCTACAAGGCACCGCTTCCACATTTATAAGGGGCAAAAGGTTGCCCCTGAGTTGAGTATTTCTTGGGTTTATGCCAAGAATGTGCATACTTAATTATTCATTTTATATCTAAATCACTCAGAAAATTCAAACACAGTAAATGTAACTACATAAAGTGACTAAGACTGAAAAATTAAGTTCATTAATCAATTTGACTCTCTGAAGAATGCAAAATGCTTGGTGGGGAATTTACTGCGAACATATTATAAAAGTGCTCAGTGGACTACACGGGGGTAGTCACTTGAAACAGTCCCAAAAAGAGGAACTACATCCCCCACGAAACAGAATAAGATTTGTGTCACATGTGTATATGCTAATTATAGGGGTGATACTGTTTTGCTTGTTTATTTTTTGTTATGTATTCTGTGTTTGTTACGTACTGAAGTTCTCACCCTGGGCCAGCAGGGGGATGCTGTAGATAGTTATGCAAATAAGGGATCGAAAGTGACGCTCAGCTTGAGCCGTGTAGGCGAGTCGGTTTGGCCAATCGTGGTTCCAGACGGGCAGTGGCAGTTGGTGAGAGCGAAACAGCTTTCCTTGGCGGACTGGAGTGAAGACTTGGACTTGCGAGTCGGTGAAGGGGGGGGGGTGTCAGACGGAGCCGGTCGGCAGACCTTAGCGATGTGGCCCCTTCTGGAACACTTCCGACAGATGGCATCTCTGAATTGACACTTGGCACGGGAATGGTGGCCTCCACAGCCGGCACATTCCGGTTGGTCCTTGGACTTCTGTTGGAACTTCCTGCGCTCCTGCTTTGTCTGGTGCACGTCATCGTTTTCACTGGAGGATGCCTCATCACTGCTGGCCTCTTCATGATGCACTGGATCTGGCTTCCTAGCAAGACACAGGCTGCTGGCCTTGTGGATCTCTTGGGTGGAGCATTCGGCAGCTTCCGAAGCCACGGCCTCCTCAATGGCCGTTGCAGATGGATGTCCCGGACCCCGCAGACGATTCGATCCATCAGGGCATCATCTAAGTCTCGGAACTCGAAGTGCATTGCAGCCTGTCAAAGGGCGGCGGTGTAGTTGTTAATTGACTCCCCCTCTGCCTGGTTCCGGTGGCAGAACGCATGGCGGGCAACAATCTTGGACGCGTAGTGGTTGTGGAGCTTCTCTTTAATCGTGTCCCACGGTGCTGCCTGGACTGCTACAGGCGCAACCAATGCTCGGGCCGTCTCGAACACCTCAGGCCCACAGAGGCTGAGGAATAGGCCCCGCTTACACTCCTGTGATACTTCCATTAGCTCGTTGGCTTGGAGGTAGCAGTCGAACCGAGCAAGGTAGGAGTCCCATGATTCAGAGGCTGGCGCAAATGGCGGTAGAGGCACAAGTGAAGCCATGATTCCGATACCGATGTGGAGGCTATGGATGGAACACAGTGCTCTAGCCAGAACAGTGAGCTCTGAATTGGTTCTGTTCAGTGATTTCGCTCAGTGTTTCAGCTCAGTAATTCAGCTCCGCTCAGAGAGTGGCTGCATCTGGCTGTGCTCTGTTGTCCATCCATCCCATCCTCGTCACCAGTGTTAGGTTGTGGGTGAACATATCAGACGACACAGCGATTCTTCAAACAGCTCTTGTTTATTCACAGGCCAGGACAGAACTGAACTGAAGGGTTCAGTCAGCCTGCTTATATAGAGCTCCAGTACAATGTAACTGTAACAATTTTCTAAAACTATCCAATCACTAAACATCACTTTCAATCCCTTATTTGCATAACTATCTACAGTATCCACCTGCTGGCCCAGGGTGAGAACTTCAGTACATAACAGTGTTCTCATTTTGTATTTTTTTGTTGTGAACGGTCCTATGATCTTTGGAGAAAGGGTGGCTTACTAATAATACTACTAGAAATAATAGTAACGTGAGACCTGCCACATTTTTGTTTTGCTGTGTAGTTCTCAGTGCCTAACAGTAAATGCTCCTTTTAAGGGTTCCAAACTTAACTCTCCTCACTATACTCCGTTCCATCACCCGTTTTCTATTTTTGTTTTCCAACTGACACTAAACAGCCAGTGACTACTGAGCATGCTCAGTCCTCATGGGCTTGTTTGTGGGCGGGTTTCCCCCACATATCTTTAAAATGTATTATTTAATACATTTGGGGTTCCCCAAATCATACTGACACCTCCTGCTTGTTTCACAGTAGCTCTGTTTTGGCCCATTTCAGTTGGTACTTAGCACCCTAGTTCACTATTAAAGGGAGTGATTAAATTCTTTGGAGTCTGATTTTTTTTAAAAAAACAAACAAACTCCAAGTGGGAGGTAGTGCCATTTTAAAATAAACATTTCCACATCTCACATCAGAGACTTCTTTTAAGATGGTGCCCACTTCATCATGTGCATGTTTCGCCTAAAAACAAAGGAATAATCCTGTTTTCTTAAGAAGCGTTGTTTTTACTCACATACAAATCCTCACAGATTTAATCTACTGTATTCTAATTAATGACTAGAAAGTATGTTTGCCATTTCATCACAGTCAACTGATCTGTAAAATACAGTAAATAAGAATGGCAAGGGCTCGTCTCTGCAGGTACACTGATTCTAAGAGCAACCTGAAAGACAGCAAACAGGCCTCACCCTTCACTGATCTGAAGGCAACAACCTTTATTGTGAACTGGTCTACAATGCAAAACTTTCAGGGAAAGCATATCAACACTTTATGCAAAATATGAAATCCATTGTCTTCACTTCCTATTGGCATGTTATATTTATCTCGTGGCTTTAGAATTCAATAAATATTTCAGTCACCAAGAAATAAACTCTAGATGACACCTTGTTCCACAGTCTGCAACTGAAACATGTTGCTAAGGAAATGAGAAGTGGAGAAAGTTTTACTTGGTATTTTGTTAGGATGTGGTGATTTTTTTAAAAAGAACTATTTTCATGCAGTGTAAGAACTTAATTTGTATTCTGTGTCTGGTTCTGGGTTAGGAATCTAAATAAAACAGGAATCTAAATAAAAAAGGTTCACTATTTTGCGAAGACACCAATATCTAAAGTTAGTCCGCATATGCTTGAGTTCGGCCAAACAGAAGAAAATGTGAAGGGAAAACAAAAACTCAAGAGTCATTTACAATTTATATGTTTCACTTTGAAGTCTGTTGCTAGAATCACATAAGAACATGCTGAAGCCAAAGCAAACTAATATATCATCAGTATATTCTACTGGCATAGCTGGTTCTGTCAGGGGATTTCTCTATGAGCAGAAGGCTGTTCTCCCTCCATTTCCTATCCAAAAGTATGACTGTGAATGCTTCTTGCAGTCTAAGAATGACTAATTTGCATTATGCTTGGAAACTTCCAGTGCAGTGCAGTCTTAAGCATACAGTATTTAAGCAGAAGTCAGTCCCACACAGTTCTATGGGATTTTCTCACTTGTAAGTTTAGTAAGGATTTCCCTGCTACGAAAAACAAAGCAACAATTAGATAAAACAATTCCGAATGACATAAACATTCAAGTCTTGGAGAAATAGTGAAAGAAGTACAGTGGTGCCTCGCAAGACGAAATTAATTCGTTCCGCAATTCTCTTCGTCTTGCGGGTTTTTCGTCTTGCGATGCACGGTTTCCCATAGGAATGCATTGAAAATCAATTAATGCGTTCCTAGGGAAACCGCCTTCAGACCAGGTCCGGGGACAGTCTGTCCCCGGACCTCTTCTGAAGGCTGGGGGGGGGGGGACAAGGGCTTTTCTTCCCACCCCCAGCATTTTTAAAAACCCTGGGACAGCGGAGGACTTCTCCGCTGTCCGGGCGATCTTAAAATGCTGGCGGGCGGCATTTTAAAATCGCCCCGGACAGCGGAGGACTTCTCCGCTGTCCGGGGCGATTTAAAAGCCCCTGGGAAGGCAGGCAGGGGGGAGCAAAGACTTTCGCCCCCTGCCCGCCTTCAGAAGGTGTTCCCACCCCCCCGCCCGGCTTCGCAGCAGCGCTACGAAGCCCGGCAGCTGGGGCAGCTGTTCCCGCCCCCCCCCTTCGGAACATCGTTCCGAAGTGGGGCGGCTGGGGCAGCTGTTCCCGCCCCACCTCCCCACTTCGGAACAGCGTTCGGAAGTGGGGCGGATGGGGCAGCTGTTCCCGCCCCACCTCCCCCCTTCGGAACATCGTTCCGAAGTGGGGCGGCTGGGGCAGCTGTTCCCGCCCCCCCTCCCCCCTTCGGAACATCGTTCCGAAGTGGGGCGGATGGGGCAGATGTTCCCGCCCCCCCTCCCCCCTTCGGAACATCGTTCCGAAGTGGGGCGGCTGGGGCAGCTGTTCCCGCCCCACCTCCCCCCTTCGGAACATCGTTCCGAAGTGGGGCGGCTGGGGCAGCTGTTCCCGCCCCACCTCCCCCCTTCGGAACAGCGTTCCGAAGTGGGGCGGATGGGGCAGCTGTTCCCGCCCCACCTCCCCCCTTCGGAACATCGTTCCGAAGAGGGGCGGCTGGGGCAGCTGTTCCCGCCCCACCCCCACACTTCGGAACAGCGTTCCGAAGTGGGGCGGATGGGGCAGCTGTTCCCGCCCCACCTCCCCCCTTCGGAACATCGTTCCGAAGTGGGGCGGCTGGGGCAGCTGTTCCCGCCCCACCTCCCCCCTTCGGAGCATCGTTCCGAAGTGGGGCGGATGGGGCAGCTGTTCCCGCCCCACCTCCCCCCTTCGGAACATCGTTCCGAAGAGGGGCGGCTGGGGCAGCTGTTCCCGCCCCACCCCCACACTTCGGAACATCGTTCCGAAGTGGGGCGGATGGGGCAGCTGTTCCCGCCCCACCTCCCCCCTTCAGAACATCGTTCCGAAGTGGGGCGGCTGGGGCAGCTGTTCCCGCCCCCCCTCCCCCCTTCGGAACATCGTTCCGAAGTGGGGCGGCTGGGGCAGCTGTTCCCGCCCCCCCTCCCCACTTCGGAACAGCGTTCCGAAGTGGGGCGGATGGGGCAGCTGTTCCCGCCCCACCTCCCCCCTTCGGAACATCGTTCCGAAGTGGGGCGGATGGGGCAGCTGTTCCCGCCCCACCTCCCCACTTCGGAACAGCGTTCCGAAGTGGGGCGGATGGGGCAGCTGTTCCCGCCCCCCTTCGGAACAGCGTTCCGAAGTGGGGCGGATGGGGCAGCTGTTCCCGCCCCACCTCCCCCCTTCGGAACATCGTTCCGAAGTGGGGCGGATGGGGCAGCTGTTCCCGCCCCACCTCCCCACTTCGGAACAGCGTTCCGAAGTGGGGCGGATGGGGCAGCTGTTCCCGCCTCCCCTCCCCCCTCCGGAACATCGTTCCGAAGTGGGGCGGCTGGGGCAGATGTTCCCGCCCCACCTCCCCACTTCGGAACATCGTTTTAAAATGCTGGGGGTCGGCAGCGAACGCTCCCGACCCCCAGCATTTTAAAACCTCCCCGGGACAGAGACTTCTCTGCTGTCCCTTGGAGATTTTAAAATGCTGGGGGTCGGCAGCGAACGCTTCGCTCCCGCCCGCCAGCATTTTAAGATCGCCCGGGGCAGGTGGGGGGAAGGCAGGCGGGGGGAGCAAAGACTTTTGCCCCCCGCCGGCCTTCAGAAGAGGTCCTCTTCTGAAGGCCGGCTGTGGGCGAAAGTCTTTGCTCCCGACCGCCAGCATTTCCCTATGGGCTTTCGTCTTGCGATGCAAGCCCATAGGGAAATTCGTCTTGCGAAGCGCCTCCAAAACAGAAAACCCTTTCGTCTTGCGGGTTTTCCGTCTTGCGAGGCATTCGTCTTGCGGGGTACCACTGTACCAGTAAAGAAAAGAAAATTTATGTAGATGTCACACTCCAGATACCACTTTTCTTTAGAAGGTAGCAAGTTCCAAAACAAAGCATGTAAAGAAACCAATATCCATGATGCATGACTACAGCTGGTATTTAGCTGATAATGCCTCAAGGAAAATATGCCATATATCACTTTAGACATGGAATGACACCAGAGATAGTAAACACAGAAGCATAGTTACTGTCAATAAAAAAACTACTGATGCTAGTCCAAAACAACAGGGAGTCATTTACAGAGTGAAATTCCCACAGTATAAATGATGCAATTTTGATTATAGACACTGACGGCAGGAAAGTAGGCATGAAGCTGAAATGCACTTTTCAAAAGTAAAAGTACAGCTGATGGCAGATTATTATTTTTAGTCCCTACAGATCAACAGTTAAGGTGGCAAAGTGTAAGCAGCAATAACCATTTGTAGCTGTTCTTGTGGCTCTTCTGAAAAGCACACAAGACATTCCACTGATTTCACCGGCACAATGCCGAACAGAAACCAGTATTTACAGCTAGACTAAATATTTTATGCCTTTCTGTAAACTGGGAACAAGGTCTGTTGCCCAAAGAAATTAATAAATAAAGGCATCCTCACTATGACAAAGGAGAGAAGCCATAATAAAAAAATGCACCTGTGCCACGTGAATTCCTATACAAGTGTACAAGATATAAATCTGCCTTCATGTGCCTCTGTAACAACAGTGCTTGAATGGATGAGGGCCAATAAACTGAAGCTCAATCCAGATAAGGCAGAGATAGAGAATAGTTTGGCTACCAAGGTAAATAATGTTCAACCAATTATGGGTGGGGTTGCACTCCCTTTGAAGGTACAAGCTTGTAGATTCAGGAAGGCGGGTGTCTGCATCTATTACTGTCACTGGAGGTACAAGTGGCTGCTATGGCACAGAGCACCGTCTACCAGCTATCTGGATTTTGATAACCTGGCTTCAGTCGTCTATGCTAAGGCTTTTCAGACACTGCAGCTGGTGCAGAATTCAGCGGCCTAATTCTAACAAGGTAGTCTAAATGTATAATACCAGTTCTGGCCCAGATGTGTTGACATCCGCTATTCGAAGTGCTGTTTTAGCTATAGAACCCTAAACAGCTCAAGACTCCAGTACTTTACATATCATCTCTTCCAGTATGAAGCTGTCCAGAACCTTAGGTTGTCATTGGAGGCCCTCCTCCTGCTCCCAGAAAAGGACTGTGGTTACAAAATTTTGGGAAGGGAGGTCCACCTGGTGCCAACATTACTGTATTTACAGTGACATGCCATGACTTTCCTTCACTCCGAGGCATTTGGTTGTTATTTTCTCTCTCCTTCTGCTTGATTATTTTTGTCAGTTCACTGTTTTAATAATTGGCATAGTGGTGCAGTTGGGGAAGGAGGGGTAGGAGTTAGTTTATGATCACTTCTAGTTTTTTTTACTATTGCAATGTTTATATTTTACTAAATAAATAATAATAATTTTATGATAAGAACTGTAGCTTACTGACACTGTGTTGCCTTCTTATTCCTTGTATTCAGATCAGCCTGGACTGCTATCATGGCCCAGACACAATTATATGATTTCAATTGTAATGCTTGAATTGTCCTGCAGCAGCTGAATGCTTGCTCCACTGTTAATTGTTTTGTTAAGGTCTGATCATGTTCAAAGCATTTAGGGGAACGGGTTTGCTCAAAAACAATCAGCTATCCGTGCAGGGTTGTAATTTGAAGCCTGTTATTTATTCATCAGTCTCTGCCTACAAGACAGCTTTTTTTAAAAAAATCTTTTAAACAGGTAAACAGAATGCTTACACTTAAGCAAACATGCTGTAGCAGCTCCCTATTAACTAGAGATCAATGCTGGAGAAAAGCAGAATGAGAGTGATGGGGCGGTGCATCAACTCATGAATAATGCATGATAACAGCCGCAAATAAACGAAGGATTAAGATATCAGATTCAGAGACAGATCACAGTCAGAAGAAAATGCTGCTGATTAATAAATGCATGTACATTACTTTACATCAGGGATGGAGAACCTGTGACAACGCAGATGTTATCAGGACATGTTGGCTGCAGGGCCACAGGTCCTGCTTAAGATTGTACTCCACCTCTTTTCCACCTCTACATTGCAGAGATGTTCACCCTACTTCTAATTATTTTTACTAAAATCCCCTGGAATGAAGAGGATGTGCAAAGAAAAGGAATTAATATGCTAAAAAACCATTCTGACAGCTTATCAGAGGGCAAAAGTATGTGTGTGGGGGTGAGAATGAGGTTCCCCAAACAATCTCTTTTAGCATACAAAGGTTGGACAACATGGTTTCTTGCCACATGGAAGATGTTCTACTTGTCATATGAAACCAGCTTCTTGAGCAGAAAAGAAAGGTGGGGCTTGTTATGGCTCTAGGTGTAACTTCAAAAACTGGAAAACAGGAGGAGTGGCTGTCCTTTGGTCATCTAGTTTTAGCATTTTAGCATGCCTTTAAAGGCATTTCGGAGCACCACACAAGAAAATCTCACCCCTCCAGAACAACACACACTTCCCAAAGTATTTACTTAAAAGCACAAGCCTTCAAGCCAAAACAAGCTACACCAACATGATGGATTACATTTCTAGCAGGGCTACCTAGAGGATGTTTTGCGGGTGTCCCTTGCTCTGAACTGGTGACAGTGAGATACTTATCCATCCTTGTGGAGTGACCATAAGCCCCCAGTCCTTTCAGTGGTCTGTGGCTTGACTTAACAGTGCACTGCTGTTTACTCTTACTCAGACTAAGTTCCACTGTGTTCAATGGAGCTAACTCCCAGACACTTGTATATAGAATGTAGTATTGTTCATTTTTTAAAACTTGGGGCAGAAACCAACAGACTAAAGAGCCAACGTGAAATGCTTCACTAAATTCAGTTAAAAGCATAAAAGATCCCAAAACATCCAAGTGACTATCAACATCAAAAACCTTGCACTGAATGGAAAAGCTTTACAATGCTTCAAAAAGTCGCTCAGGGCAGTTTCAGGCTCTGACAAGTTGCTAGATGGAGAAAGTTCTAATGTGTTTTGGTAGAGCACACATATGGTATTTGTAAAAAGAGCATCCTCCATTAACCCTAGAGAGCACTTTAGATATTATGGTCAGACTTTGATCATAGGAAAAAACGGCACAAAACAAGATGTTCCAGAACAACCCCAAATATTTGTTCAGTCGATGAAACTATCCCCAAAGCACCAACGGAATTCAGCACAGCCTCTTTGCACCAATGTCACCAAAGCTTATGTCAAAGCAAGGTGCCAGCAACTTACATGAACAGTAAGGGAGACTACTGTGAAGTAGCATTTGACTTAAGATGGAAAAAGATTTGCCTGTAAACTTTTGAGCACTGTTCCTATTTTTGTAAAAATGTTTGCATTTTAAATAAGAAAAGATCCATCTGTTTTATATTAAGTGCATAGGGTTTCAGTAGTATGGTAGTGAGCATGCCAAACAAGCAAACCATTTCCACAGAAAAGGATAGTATTCCTTGCCAAATGCATTTCTTAAACATTAGAATCATACTTCAAGGGTCGTGTAGTCCAACCGTCCGCCAATGAGCGAAATCCCCTGCTACAGTGGCCACTCAGTCTCTAACTTTGTACTGTAATAGGTATTTTCCTACCACCCAGTTGTGTTTTTCTCACATCACCTCCTACTACTCCAAATTCTACTATTCAAGAGATAGTGAAAAAAACTGCATTTGAAAAGGCAGTACACATCAAAAGTTCTCAGATAAGTGGGAATTTAATATAATTAAATAAGTTCTAAATAAATTACACAAGCTGGATCCCAAGTAAGTAAAGCAGAGTGCAACACCCAGAGAGGCATGGTGATGAAGTAAATTTGTAGATTAAGTCTAAGTTTACTAATATAACCGTTTAATGTTTATACACTGCCAGAAGCATGCAGGTTTTGCAAAGAACACAGAGGGGACAAGAGTCTGGTTCCTGCCTAGGAGGTTTCAGGTCTACATTTTGGAAGCTCTCCAGCAAGTGGCACACCGTGTGGCACACTCTGTACACTTCAGCAATTGATATCCATATCTCACAGAAGCATCTCGCATCTGAACTCTATAGTTCTTCTGGTCCCTCACCTTAGTTCAGTACGAGAGAAGTATCGGTGAGGTCCTATATATATTTCCATTTCACAACAAACAAGGTCTTATAAATCTTTCTCCGTTCACACAGTGGATTAGATTCTCACAGAGAGACATACTGCAGGCAGAAGGGCCATAAAGAAAAGCAACTGTCTTACCATCCTGGCTGTAAGTACAGCAGTGTAATTAAAGGCGTTAATGAGTACTAATCCCTACTGTATGATCTTTGGTATGTGCTCGCCTAATCCCTTTACCCAGAGTTTTGACTACAGTTCAGCTACCTAATCATCTGAGCAGCCCTAACGCAGCTTTCACCAACATGGTGCCCTCCAGATGTTCTTTACTACTTGCACTGGCTGAGGCTAATGGGTGCTGCAGTCCAGAACATCTGGGAGGGTCACCTAGTTGGCGAAGGCTGTCCTAGTCCCTCTGAAACCACAGTCCAGAAGGAAGTGTCTTCGAGCATGCACAGAGTGCTTCCCCCACACCAATAATTCAACCGACCCCCATACATCTTAGATGAGGAGTGAACTTTTTTCAAGACCCCCTCAAACCCTGGCACTTCACTTCAGAAGGTGGAGGCCCTTTATTTTTAAGGAAATAATTCGAGTCCTTCGGCGGCAGGGAGTCCTGAAGGAACGAGAGAGAGAGAGAGATCCCGAGCCCCTTCTGGGTGTAGACGCGTGTGCCTCACTCACCGGGACCTCTGGAGCTCGAAGGCGCTGGTGCCCGCAGGGCCTTGCTCGAGGCAGCAATAGTTCTGCGGGACGGCTCTGGCGAAGGAGACGGGCAGGATTCCCTGAGTGAAAGAGTTGAGGCGACCTCTTGCGCCGCCCGCCGAGGGGGTCCCGCAGGAGCCCAGGAAGGCGGCGGCGGCGACGGGCACCTGCACGGGAGCGAAGGCATCTTCGTCCTCATCCTCGTCCTCTTCCTGCTGCTGCTGCCCAGCCGCCCTCGAGGGGCTCGTGAGCCTGGCGCCGCCGCTGCAGGAGGCGCTGGGGTAAGCCTGCGGGGCGACGGGCTGGAAAGCGCCCAGGCTGTGGCGAGTCCTAGCGCTGCCGTTGCTGCAGGCTGCTGCTGCAGAAGCCACCCTCGCGGCCGCCAGTGCTGCAGCGCCGACGCCGCTCTGCTCGCCGCTGCCTCCTCCTCCGACGCCGCCCTCGTCGTCTTGCGGCACGGCGGGCCGCCCGTCCAGCGAGATGTTGGTGAGGAAAGAGAGCGCTGCCTGCCTGCGCCGGGGGTCCATGCGCGGCGGAGGCGGCGGCGGCTTCCTCAGGCAGGGCTCCAGCTGCTGGTGGAATGTGCCGCCGCCGCCGCCGTTGTTGGCACGAACTGGGCTGCTGCTGCCGCTGTTGGCGGCGGCAGGAGCAGCCGCCGCCGCCATTGTCTGTCGCGCCCGCCCGCCGCCGCCGCTGCCTCTCCCGCCCTCGGAGTGGGCAAGAGTGATAATCGCCGCGATAGGCACGAGCTCTCAGGCGGCGGGCGGAGGGTCAGCACCCGGCGGCAGGGCGGTGGAGTCGCAGCCGCGCAGCGGAGGGGAGTCGGGGCAGGCATGGCATGTTTCCCTCCTTCCTCTCGGCTGCCTGCATGGACAGCGCGCCCGACTTTGTACAGCCGCCGCCGCCTCCTCCTCCTCCTCCTCCTCTTCCTTCCCTCGCGTCCTTTTGCTCCAGCCTTTTTCTCTCTCCCCCCCCCCCGCCCTCCTTGGCCAAAGTTATTGGCTTTTATAGGTAACACTCGCCCCGCCAAGCGCTCGGCGCAACAACACAGCAATCACGTGTGGAAAACAGAAAGCTGGGAAGAAAAACAAAAGCTCCGGCCTGGAGGAGGAGGAGGAGGAAAAAAGGGGGAGGAGGAAGAAGAAAGGAGGAGGAGGAGGCTGAGTCCAAGTCTAAGGAAGCGCCTTCAACCTTTCTTTTTCTCTCTCTCTCCTCCCCCCCTCACCCGCTGCGTGTTTTGTAGGAGGAGATGTAGGGAAGGTGGAGTCTGCCTGTGTTGTGCCACGGCACATGGCCTTGAGGAGGTTACATTAACAGGAATAAAAAGGGCGGGCACCTAGGAGTTAATGGGGTGTAGAAACTCGTGGATTCCTCACAGGCCTCAGGGGGCCCTTCGTGAACAAGAGTGTGCGTGGATATGCTGCGTGGCGCATTTCCCTCCCCGAGATTGTTGAGGTCATGCTGCAGCTGCCCGTTTGACCACTAATTATGAGGGTTCCCTGAAGATCCACCCCCAACCTGAAGGCTCTGGTCCTAGTTAGTAAACACCCTATCCAGAAGGTGCTGGGTGTTCTCTGTTTAGAAACGATTGCAGTGTTTCCCAAAGTGTGGTACGTGAAAGGGTTTCAAAGGGTACACAGCATTTGTTATTTATTTATTTTACTCTACTACATAACGTTTAGATAAAATAGTAGTATTATAACTACCCCCAAATTTTATGAGAGAATGAGAAAGGGTACTCTTGTAAGAGTAAAATCTCAAAAGGGGTACTAGATTATTTTTGGGAAACGGCTCTATTGAATTGCTAATCAAATGCTCGTCGCTATTGAAAAGTTGATCCAGCCCAATGTAAGGATTATCTGTATATAATTTAAGAGTTTAGGAGGGCTGCAAACCACTTCAATAAACTTTTTTTAAACTAGAAAAAGGAATACAGGGAAATAGATTTTTTCCCCTCATCTGAGCTGTTCCAGGTTTCTTGCATTAGCTCAGACCATCATTTGTATAATATTTTTACTAATTTTCACAAAATCATTTTGATGGGCTTCCTTACCCTGCCCTGCTGCTTTCTGTGTCCCGGGGAGTGAGGAGAAAATGACTAAAGAGGCCACATTCCCTTAACTGCACAGTATTATCATTTTTATTTATATTTCTTACTCACCCTTCACCCTAAGGTCACAGGACAAATTACAACAGTGTAAAAAACAACAAGAAGAAACACAGTTAACAATTTACAATCTAATGAATAGGTTGGTTATAACTATATATCTCAAGTGCCAAAGGCCAGGAAAAAGCCTTGTGTCTTTAGCAAATCACAAAAGCTATATAATGGAGGTGCCAGACGCATCTCTGTGTGGAGGGAATTCTGCAGTTTAGCAGGTGCTACAGAAAATGCTGTCTTTCAGGCTGCCATCCCCAGAACTTCTGATAGCAGTGAAACTACCCTAAGCAAATTTAGACTGTTTAGACTGCTTTTTTCAGTAGTATGTGAAATCCACAACTTGCCAGTCTACTATTAGAAAAAAAGACAATTGGCTGTGTGTCAGAATCTTTGCCAAATCCCTCTCTGTGATATCTGTTGTAGTTCAGTGGCAAGAGCATGTGCTTTACATGTAGAAATCTAGATGGACTATTGGTCTGACTCATTAAAAGGCAGCTTTTTGTGTTTGTTTTTCCATGTGTTCTTAGAGGAAGGAAATGATTTGTAGGCATAATCACACTCTCTTGTGGCCTCATTGACTCCTCAGTGCAAATCTGCAACATGTTGGCTGGTTGGCACATTCTGGGATGGTCACAGCTACCAACTGGTACTTTGGCAATTGGTTGATATTTGAAATACATCGGAAGTTGCCACACACTCAACAGCATTTACCCACTTAGCAGTATTGAGTGAGGTAATGTCTATTTATTTCTTTATATAAGAAAATCGTACTCCTTACTATATCACCGATACACAATCTTAATGTCACTTGTCTAATGGACAGACCATCCATGCTTCCATTTCTCACAGTATGAGGGAGGTTGTTGAGAACTCCAGGCAAGCTGTCATTTGTGTGGTAATGTATGCTGTATTTTGAACATTCTTTCTTGTCTCTCTGCAGCCTCCCACACCTTCCAGCAGACAGCTTTTAATGATACACTTTAATGGATTAGCTTTATTCTTTAAAGTGTAATACTTTGCTCTTATCACATACCCCAGGTATCTAGCATGAAGAGCATGCCAAAGACGACAATTCTGTTGTGCTTGGCAAGGGCTTTTGATAATTTAGCATACATCTCTGAAGATCACCTGCGTAGTAAAGTGATTAATATTCTGCTCTGACTTCTAATCTTTGTTTTGGTCAACAAATAACTCTTTTTTTGCAGCCGGAACTCGCCGGAACTCAGTTCTGGCACCTCTCAGGTGGGCGCCATTGCCATTCTAAGAGCTGTTTATGGTGAATTCTGGCACCTCTTTTTCTACAAAAAAAGCACTGGATCTACACTGTACGATGTCAAAATTGTAGAGTAGATCCAGTGAATTGGAAAAGAGGACATGTGACAAAATGGGTGTTCTGCAGTAATTGATTTGCATTGCCTCACTCCCTTATCCCCTTACCTCCTTTCACTCAGCAATTTCCACATTCCAAAAGGAATTGTTAACAAGGCTGTGTAACCCTCACCCACATGCTACCATTCCCCCAATTTCCAGCTCCATCTGACAACCAACACGTTTCTCTCATATGTTTCTGTTACCACAGAAATATAGAGCCTTAACTTTTTCTAGCTTCCAGTTTTTGGTATCTTTGTGAAGCTGTGATACCTTCTGGATACAAAACTAAAACCTTTGTAATTGTATTTTCACACCCCTTGAGTGCTATTATATCCAAGTTCTGCTTCTTGTGGGCTTCTCATGGACCGGTTGGCCCCTGTGAGAAATGACTGCTGGACTAAATGGGTCTTTGGTGTTGTGCAGCAGGATGCTTCTATCATCATGTCCTTTTTTTGAACTAGATATTCCATTCATTTAATATTCTACTTGTCATCACAATCTCACAAAGATGTCAATAACATTTTTAATCTACTGTTCCTTTAATCATGGCCTCAGAAGCAAGTGAATTCTCTCCAGGGCCGTTGACACGCTGAAAATTGGTTACCTACATAAAGGTCTAAGAAGCTTAAAATTCAATGTTTCAGGTTGATTAAAATTTAACATCAAAATCCAAAGTGAGGCAACTCACTAAGCTTTCTTCTAAAATCTTAGCATGTTAAGAGTCTGCAGTTTGATTCCCATTGGTATTAAACTGGACTGGGAAAGAACAGCTTGACAATACGTGGAACATGCTGATAACTACAAATGAAATAACTCCTTAGATGCCAGACTTAGCTCAGTGGTGGAACACAGACTTTACATGCTAAAGGCTGAAGGTTTAGCCACCAGCATCTCCAGGTAGAGTGAAAAGACTCCACCAATCGATGTAGAGCCCGTCCATACACAGTCTGTACATACATTGTGAAGCTCTTGTACTGTCTTTAATTCTCCCTTGACCATTCAGTGTTCTTCTCCCAACTATGGCTGTCCCACATTTTTTCTTCCCTGAATCTGAAGATTTCCCGTGCAGACAATGTGACTCTCCCTCTCCAATTTGGATTTTCAAGTCCACATTAAGCTGCGGTATGGGCAGACCCATAGGTGGTGCTGAACTAGATGAACCAGTGTTCTGACTCAGTTTAAGGCAGGTTCCTGTGTAAGCTGACACAGAAGGAATGATTCTTTCATGGGACAGTTACACAGCAGAAGCAACTCACTCAAGCATGCCTATGATTTTCTCTTAACTGCAGGATAACTGCTCTGGAAGATTAGGAAACCTTAAATGCACTTGTAAAATATTCTGTCCACAATTGACAAGCTATAATTCTGTTTTTATTTTTTGCTATCTAATAACCATGCTGTTTGAACTTAGTCAACAATTCTGTTATACACACATATTCACACATATGTGTATGCTATAACTCACAAGGTCAGCAGTAACTTACAAGGTGTAAGTAAAGTAACATTTTATTAAAAGAAACAAAACAGGTCAGGCCTAGTGAGCACAACTCTTCCCAGTACGTCTTGCCCCAATGAGGCAGTTGCGAGGACTGAAAGTCCCTGCCTTCCCCCTGCTCTTGAAGGCTCCTCCTCCCCTGGTTCATTCCCAAGCAATCTAAGGCTCCTTCATCCTGTCTGCCTCTGCTCTGCACTCTTCATACCTCTGTGGGTTCTGGGAGACTGGGGGTGGGGTGGGGAGCTGGTCACAGCAGGAGGAGGAAACTCCCTGGCTTCTTCAGCAGTTTGCCTGATCTCTGCCTCTTGGCCCCCCTCCGCTCCAGCCTCTGCTTCTGCCTCTGATTCCGAACTGCCCTCTGCCACAGCCTCTTCCTGCTCGCTAAACCCTGTTACCTCTTCCGCTTTGAACACCTCCTTCTCCCAGTCTGTTCCCTCTTCTCCCTCTGACCACTCATTGTCATTCCACTATCGCTCCCCTGGCTTTGAGCCTTCTTCACTTGGATGTTCTCCAGCTAGTGCCTCCCACCACTCCTCTGCATCTAGACAGTCCATGACATCAACTCCCTACCACAAAAAAATGAATTGAACTGAGGTCTCACCTTCAGTGCACAATTAACCCATGTAACCTAGAAGCAATGCTTGTCAAGAATAATCAGGTGGTTCACTTCTCCCTTTCAAGGAATGCAGCCGTGCAAACACACCCTGTTACATCACCCAGCCCTTATGTAACTAATTGATAAAATCTTGAACAAAAACATACACTGTGTGCAAAGTCACATTGCAAAGCACAGTATCACAATTTGAGATGGAATGTCTATTTTATTTTAGTGTGATTTGAATTCACATGTTTATGTTTGCAGTTAGGCTACTTTTGGAAAAGTAGACAGACCGTGTTTGGATTGTTGGGGTAAAGTTTGTTGTTGAAATAATAATGCCCTCTTCCATATATTTATGTATATAGCTAAATATTGCCATGCATTCTTCTCACATTACTTCTTTCTCTAGAGTTGGAATGAGCAAATCTGGTCAGCTTGTGTTATGCAAACATGAAATCAAACCTCAAACTGCCTTGCAATGGAATGATCCATTTTAAAATATCTTTATGTTTAATGGTAAGCAGGGAAGAAATAATCCTATCCTTTGTGTGTCTGTCAGGCATATGTACTTATCCTACTGCAGTGTTTATGCTGATCTTACTTGAAGTTGCATGCATGTTTGGTTAAATAAATATATCTTTTTTGGTATCACAATCAGCAGAGAGTCTTGTGGCACCTTATGTAAACATTAAACAATATATGTGCACAGAGTGAACAATCTGGGGACAGAAGAAGTGAGTGCACTTTGCAGCTCAATCCTAGTCAATACGTATGTCCACTGAGCAATAATAAGATCACTCCGGACTGTCAACCTATTCCTGGTCAAGGATATGCTAGCATAAGGATTCTGTGCTTGTGTGACACAATTGTTCTGCCTTGTTGGTGAACACAACCAGCTCAAGGGGGGGAAACAGTTTAGATGGTGTTTGAAAAGGGTGGAGTGGAAGTTAGTTGGGGTCATGTGCTTTTACAGGGGTAACTCCCATTCCAAACAACATACTGTTATACACATTATATTTCGCAAAATTAGGGAGCAAAGACCAAAGAGTTTTGCAATACTCCAAGGAAGAGAAGGACAATTCAATAACACCTCTTATTCCCCTGCCCCCCAAGGGTTATAAATATGAACACGTCAAATCCCCAGACCCTTCTTTCCATTCCCAGCTATTGATATTGAACTTTCCATCCAAGAGTTATCTACATGTATTAACGGCCAGTTGAATATAGTATAGTAATCTATAGAATATAGATATAGTAATCAAGGTTAGACTGAAAAGTCTCTTTTGGAGTAGAACTATTTAAAATTGGGTTACTGCTTTACTCTTAAAACTGATCTGCTGTTGTCTCTTACTGAATCAGGCTTATCCGTTTTCCCCTCTGAAGCCTTTTGCTTGCAGGTCAGGGTCAGATATAGTACGTTGGGAATTTTCCAGTAGGTCGTTCTAATAGTCTTCTATAACAGTCTTGCTTGGAAGGGGCATATCCTTTTTTGACCAATCCTGTAAGGTCTGCATGCCTTCCAGAATCCCATTCATTGCTGAGGACAATGTCAGCTGGGGTTTCAAGGCTGATTGAATTGTTATCGAGATCTTGGTTAGATTTGTTAGCAGTTCTTCCCAGACTTCCATGTCTATTCATTTGAGGTGAATACCAGATAGAGACTACGTACTGCTTTTCTATCTAATTCTCCCCATGTACCCACATGTTGAGATATCCGGTATTCTGCACATATGTGCTTGCACACCTTGCATTAGCAGAATTGCCTGTGCTGCCTCTGATTTGGAATCCCCATGTAATTGCCTGGCAGCACTAGACCAATGCATCTTAGTGTGTTCCCACCATTTGAGTGTGTTCCTAGCATAATTTATTTATTAAATTTCTATACTGCCCTTCATCCAAGGATCACTGGGCAGTTTTTAATGTAAAAACATAAATATACATACCATAAGTAGCATTTCTGCTACTTACCTCATCCTGTTACTGTCTCAGTAGCGTACTATGTTCTGATTGCATCAGAGCAGCATACACTCAGTGACATAAGGGGGGGGGGGAATTAAAGCGTGAGCCTGCTTTGTTTTGAAAACAGCAAGTGTTTAAGGTTAGGCTTCATGAATCTCTCCGTGCATTGTCTTCCTTGAACTGGACAGCTTTGTCTGTTGAGGTGAGGGGCTGAATACGAATATAAAAACAAGTTCTAATTGCATCAATCTCCAAGCTTTCAAGTACAGAGACCTCCTGAATCGGCATTGAAATGCATCTCCTGTATCCTCTAGACTCTTGTTTAAAATTTATTACTACCTGTGAGCCATAACATCTGGTCACCTCTGCGTTTTGTGCAGTAGACATCCTAATTAGCTGATTAAGTATCTCCTGTACCTTTTAATTAGCATCTCAGCAGAGTTCCTTACAGTTTTGTGCATTATTTAAAAACATAAAAATAAATCGCCTATGCTCTCCCCATCTATGCTTGTACACCATGGTCAGATTGTAGATAGGGAGACAGTGGTGCATATATAAATATTAGCACTGAGTCAAAATTTAAAAAATTTAGGGGGGGGGGGAGGCTGGAAGAAAATCCAAGATGTTATTTTAAGCAATTGTGAATTAGCATTTTACTGGGACAAGCATTGGCAGAAACTTTTTGTTGTTGCCCTCTTTAATTTGCTCCCATCTCCCCCTCCCCCAATTTCATTCAGAATGCCGTTGCATCATGATAGCATTATTCTAACTATGGCATTGTGGAAGCACATGGTGGCCCACCAGGCTGCCAATTCAAGCGATGGAGCTATTGAGTTATAAAGAAAAAGAGGAAAATGACATAAAGCTGCCCTTGTAAGAACCCCCCACTCCAATGAATAATTGCCTTCCTAAATAAATATGGTGATTTACAGGTAAAATGAAGATTTTTCAACACCTTAGTCCTCTTCAGGAATTCTAGCTCCCATGCAGGGCAACACCTCTGATGTCATGATACAACCTGGAACCTATGCAATCTGGATTCCAGCTAACAATGAAGCCTTCACACATACAGCTATATGCACAAAGTTCAAGCTGCATGCATGGACACCAGAAAGAGAGGATCCCTGGCAGGCACAACATCAGGGGCAGGGATACTTGCTGTGGTTCAATGCCTACGTTGCGTAACATAAAATCAAATAATAATAGGGTCATTTTCATTTTCTCAGCCAAACTGCTCATGGCTGAGAGGCCCTGACTACATTGTCATTGCACACACCTCTGATCAAGGCTGATCAAGCCTGAAGATGTCAGCAGGCAACCCTTCTATAAAGGCTGTTCCAGAATTTATGCAGCGGTGCATAGATTTTAGGTGGGGAGGACATGGACAACATTACTTCTCGACAGGGGCAGCTGCCGGGTAAGAAACAGGCAGTGGAGGTGGAAGATAAATTCTGAAAATATTAACGAGTAAGGGGTCTTACTGGGGCAAGTGGTAACTTTTGTTGTTTTCTTTCTAATTTTGTTGGGCTATGTGTGAGACAAAGACACAAGAGAGAAAAAGACCCATCCCAGGCTGACCACTTTGCCTTCTGAAGTGCATTCATTGAGAATGATGCCAGTTCACTGCATTCCACTTAGATCAAACAATTCTTTACTTTTAAGTCTCACTATATATCACTATATATCTTCCATGGTTTGTTACAGCATAGCAATAACTGCAAGTCTACTTTTCATATCAGCTTTCTTGACAATCTGAATGGCGGTATAATGGAAATGCTCCTATCAATTGCAAAGAAATGATAGCTACTGAAGTTTTGTGAAGGTGTTGGTTTCTTTTTTTATCCACCTCCTGCACCCCTCCCGTCACACTCAAGCAGCAATGTTAAGTAGCAGGTGTCCTCAGTGCTTATTTAGTTACATCTGAAGCTGGAGAACATAAGAAACAAAATGCAGATTATATTCCTTTAGATAGATTACATTTAGTTTCCAGTGGCTGGACCAGGCAAAGCAATATAATTTTTTTTTGCCAGTGATGCATAGCAATTCATTTTTAAAAGATATTTTAGATGGCATTTTTTGTAACATTGTTATAGTATATGAAAATATCGCTTTCCCACACGACCTCCAGCCAGCCTCAAAGCATCGGCTCTAGATATTTTGGTCTGGACTGGAGAGGAAGAGTTGGAGAGCAGGGGGAAATAGGCATTTAGAGGCTTTTTAGAGGGTGCTCCCCACTTTACGATGGGACGCGGGTGGCGCTGTGGGTTAAACCACAGAGCCTAGGACTTGCCAGTCAGAAGGTCGGCGGTTCAAATCCCCGTGACGGGGTGAGCTCCCATTGATCGGTCCCTGCTCCTGCCAACCTGGCAGTTCGAAAGCACGTCAAGTGCAAGTAGATAAATAGGTGGGAAGGTAAACGGCGTTTCCGTGTGCTGCTCTGGTTCGTCAGAAGCGGCTTAGTCATGCTGGCCACATGACCCGGAAGCTGTCTGTGGACAAACGCCGGCTCCCTTGGCCTATAGAGTGAGATGAGCGCTGCAACCCCAGAGTCGGTCACAACTGGACCTTTACCTTTACCTTTTACCCCACTTTTCACTTATGTGTGTGGTCCCAACTGAACGCCCTAGGGAGACATCTGTAAAGGCATCCTTCTCTGTAGTTTGATGATGCGTTCTGGTGGACTCAAAAGCTGTCTCACTATTCTGTGACATTTTGATTGGCCATAACAAGGGATTTTTTAAATTAAAAAAAGTGGCAGCCTTGGCACCCCAATGTAACATACCTCTTTCTCTGCTTAGCTTATTTTGATGGCATTTCTCTGATCAAAACTTACTTATCTGGCATGCAGAGGATTAGCAAATTGCGCAAATGGCTATAGCAGAGCATAGCCATAGTTTATATATTTGTCGGAAGAAACCCAACCCTTGAGACAAGGGGTTGGAGCATACTAATAAGTACAAATTGGACCTGCAACAAAATGTTATAGTGTGAAGTTCATGGGTGGAAGCAGCCAGCCAGCCATGCATTCCTTCAGAATCTTCCATTCTATTCTCTCCCCCCCCCATATTTTCCATCTCTTTCCAGTCATTTAGCATTCTGGGCCCACTGAGCATGCTCAGTCCTCACTGGGCTATTGTTGTTACTGTTGTTTTGGCTACAGAAGGATGCATAATTGGATTTGCATTTGCTATATATGATATAGAAAATTAAGGCTACCAATTCAGAGATTATCACTTATTTGTCATTCAGCCGAATTCTATGTGCATTCATTTGTAAACCAGTCTTACTGAGTTGGGTGGAGCTTATTCCAAGTACCGTATTTTGCGCCCCATAAGACGCTCCGGCCCATAAGACGCACCTAGTTTTTTGGGGGGGAAATAAAGGGAAAAAATTATTTCCCCCCCAGGCGCGGGGCTGGGGCAGCCCGAGCTTCCCCCGACCCCAGCCCCCAAACAGGCAGCTCTCTGCAAGCCGTGGGAGCCCAGCGGTGGTTCCCGCTGCTTGAGGAGAGATCCGCGAAGCCTGCACGTGCTGGGATCAGCGCTTGCAGGCTTCGGGACGCCTGCAACTCTCCCCAAGCAGTGGGAACGTTCCCGCTGCTTGGGGAGAGATCCGCGAAGCCTGCGCGTGCTGGGATCAGCGCGGGCAGGCTTCGGGATGCCTGCAACTCTCCCCAAGCAGTGGGAACGTTCCCGCTGCTTGGGGAGAGATCCGCGAAGCCTGCGCGTGCTGGGATCAGCGCGCGCAGGCTTCGGGATGCCTGCAACTCTCCCCAAGCAGTGGGAATGTTCCCGCTGCTTGGGGAGAGATCCGCGAAGCCTGCGCGTGCTGGGATCAGCGCTTGCAGGCTTCGGGATGCCTGCAACTCTCCCCAAGCAGTGGGAACGTTCCCGCTGCTTGGGGAGAGATCCGCGAAGCCTGCGCGTGCTGGGATCAGCGCGCGCAGGCTTCGGGATGCCTGCAACTCTCCCCAAGCAGTGGGAACGTTCCCGCTGCTTGGGGAGAGATCCGCGAAGCCTGCACGTGCTGGGATCAGCGCTTGCAGGCTTCGGGATGCCTGCAACTCTCCCCAAGCAGTGGGAACGTTCCCGCTGCTTGGGGAGAGATCCGCGAAGCCTGCACGTGCTGGGATCAGCGCTTGCAGGCTTCGGGATGCCTGCAACTCTCCCCAAGCAGTGGGAACGTTCCCGCTGCTTGGGGAGAGATCCGCGAAGCCTGCACGTGCTGGGATCAGCGCTTGCAGGCTTCGGGATGCCGGCAACTCTCCCCAAGCAGTGGGAACGTTCCCGCTGCTTGGGGAGAGATCCGCGAAGCCTGCACGTGCTGGGATCAGCGCTTGCAGGCTTCGGGATGCCTGCAACTCTCCCCAAGCAGTGGGAACGTTCCCGCTGCTTGGGGAGAGATCCGTGAAGCCTGCACGTGCTGGGATCAGCGCTTGCAGGCTTCGGGATGCCGGCAACTCTCCCCAAGCAGTGGGAACGTTCCCGCTGCTTGGGGAGAGATCCGCGAAGCCTGCACGTGCTGGGATCAGCGCGCGCAGGCTTCGGGATGCCTGCAACTCTCCCCAAGCAGTGGGAACGTTCCCGCTGCTTGGGGAGAGATCCGCGAAGCCTGCACGTGCTGGGATCAGCGCTTGCAGGCTTCGGGATGCCGGCAACTCTCCCCAAGCAGTGGGAATGTTCCCGCTGCTTGAGGAGAGGTCCGCGAAGCCTGGAGAGCGAGAGGGGTCGGTGCGCACCTACCGCTCTCGCTCTCCAGGCTTCAGCGAAAGCCTGCATTCGCCCCATAAGACGCACCCACATTTCCCCTTCATTTTTGGAGGGGAAAAAGTGCGTCTTATAGGGCGAAAAATACGGTACATAGGATTGCAGCTTTAGTGGCCAAATTATTCTAATTGCCAGTGTTGTGTTCCTGGGTGGAAAATATCCTGATGTAGACAGTATAATTTTCATGATTGTACAGGCAAGCTCAACATACTTTTTTAAAAAAATGCCCAAGCTTATGATTATAGCACTGAAACAAATTGAAAAACTAAACAGCAAGTTTGTCTGTAAGGAATGGACTCTATAGGAAACACAAGTTTCAGGCCAGTGTAGCTAGAACTTTTCAAATACTCCAAAATGGATAAACATGTAGAGAAGCCATGTCATAGAATACTTAAGTTTCGGTATATGTTTAGACCAGAGCTTTCCAAACTTTTCATGTTGGTGACACACTTTTTAGACATGCATCATTTTGCGATACAGTAATTCAATTTTACTAGCAAACCGGAGGTTAAACTAACCCCTTTCCAGCCCTGGGAACAGTGTTCATCCGACACACCTACACACTGCAGCCGACATACTAACGTTGTGACACACAGCTCTGACTTAGATACTTTCCTGGTATCTCCTTCCCTTTTTACAATTAAATGTTTTTTTGTTTTATTTCTTGCATGGAGGCTGCATGCACAGACCATGTTCATAGCTGTACATTTAAGCACTACTACACTACGTGTAGAGTAAGTTTTGAAGAACAGATTGGTTTTGCACAGGCCAAAAGACAATTGGGTCAAGTCAACCTGAAAGCTGTACATTGTTACTGTAACTGGAAAAACCAATGAAATGTGCAACCTGTATTTAACTTACACTAGTTGTCTCCTATTGGAGAAATGATGGGCGTGAATATCCATTAATGCATGTCTGCCAAATCCAACCAATATTCAGTGTAAGCAGAGATACCGGTTAGTAAAGTATAGTGCTTAAGAGACCAGGTTGTTTTGCAATTTATCTGGGGTGCTGAACATAAATACCAACTTTTATTCCAATCTTCAAATGTGTGAGGGAGATACAACGTTGTAGTATGTTACCTTCTTTGAGTTTCCTTAATGTGGCAAGTAGCGCTGTGGTCTACACCACTGAGCCTAAGGCTTGCTGATCGGAAGGTTGGCAGTTCGAATCCCCGCGATAGGGTGAGCTCCCGTTGCTCGGTCCCTGCTCCTGCCAACCAAGCAGTTCGAAAGCACGTCCAAGTGCAAGTAGATAAATAGGTACCGCTCCGGTGGTAAGGTAAATGGCATTTCCGTGCGCTGCTCTGGTTTCGCCAGAAGTGGCTTAGTCATGCTGGCCACATGACCCGGAAAAACTGTCTGCGGACAAACGTCGACTCCCTCAGCCAGTAAAGCGAGATGAGCGCCACAGCCCCAGAGTTGTTCGCGACTGGACTTAACTGTCAGGGGTCCTTTACCTTTACCTTTTAATGTGGAGTTCAGCCTTGAATGTGAAGAGTATCCTAAACATACACACCAGCTTTAATTCTGGCATTTTATTCTACATTTGAAGTGTTGCATAATAATTGCACTTTCCTTCTCGCTCCTTGCAAACAGGTGCAGGGAATTGAGGTACATGAGTTTAAAACACAGAATCATATTCTGAATATAGCTACATGATAGCTCAATCAGCCCTGTAGCCAGCCACCCTTGGTTATGCGAAGCAGCTGCATTTCTAGGTGCAGCTTTTTGGGAGCAAGGGGCATAGCATCAGCCAATCTTCTTGCTACTCACTCGTGGACAGGATGTGAGGGCCAGGGCAGGAAAAAAGGAAGATACTCCTCCATGCAAAGAGTATGTTAACTTACATAATGGGCTACGTAACATCAATATTACACAAAATTTAATATGAACACCAAGAATTAGATGACTGGCATATTTATTTGTTTCATAAATAAAAAGGATGTTCAGGATACAGTGAACAAAGGGATACCAAAAGGTGTAAAAAGTGGGCTGGTGGTTTGTTGGAATAGCAATGTGTAACAATTCCAACAAGTGTAAGTTAAGGGTTAACTGGTCCAGTGTTTTAAAGCCAATAGGTGCTGTAATACCAAGAACCGCTTTCCTCTGGTTGCACCCTCTGGTGGCTGTTGCTTAGCAACTTGGTGGAGCAAAATTTATTTCCTTCAGGCTGTTTTTTAAAAAAAGAAATAAAATAAAAAAGCATGTTCATTGTGCTCTAGCTGCAGTAGTAGTTTCATTCTGTTGGAAGCCTGGCCTGACCTGCTGTCTGGCTGCTTAACCCTTGCCAGGCTCTTCACATTCTGAATTCAGTCTGCTAGCACAAGTGAATATTCCTTTGACTCTGGCAGTTGGACAACACATCTGAGGGGAGCAAGTTAGCACAGAACACAGGACAGCCTGTGTGTCACACCCAGCCATTTTCTTCGGTACCTCATTGTTCTCCCTGTCAGTCCCCACACCACCAAGGTCACCCCCCCCTTTAGAAAACTTGCCTTGGAAAAGGAATACTGTAGCAAGGATGCATCTAGACCAAACAGATGTCAGCAACATAGGCAAAAAGAACAAGGGATTACTAGCTGTCTAGCTCATGAACAGTATTTCAAACAAATCTTTCAATATAGAAGGCTATATTTACAAAACAATCTCAGGCTACCATTTCTAAATGAATACCACAGTTCTCTCAATGGGACCCCCCCCCCCAATATACTGTAGCCAGTTCTCAACCCTCACAAGGAAGTGCTGTACTACTAGGTATCTACTTAACTTAATATCACACCAAGAAAAGAAGTGCTTCTTTGTGAGTTTCATGCAGTGTCAGACAAAAAAGAGGGGAGCTTTAATGTGACAATTTCAACCTTGTGCAGAGCTATCTTTCATACCCACACATATATTTAAGGCACTCTTATACTATTATAACTTCTACGACTTTCCCCAAAGAATACTGGGAACTTTAGTTTAAGGGTGCTTTAAATATTTCGGGGGGGAAGCCATAACAGTTAAAAATGGTATGATAATGCTTTAAACACTTTAAAGGTATGATGTGGATACTTTGTCTGATTCTGAAGGAAGTGAGTTCACCTTTTAATTTCTGTCTGCTGTAAAAGTATTTTCCCCAGAATATCCTGGGGTGAACATTCAAATGAACTCACGTCCTTCAGAATCAGACAAAGCTTCCCAAGTTCAATTTGTTCCTTTCTTTCCAGAGTGGAAAGAGAACTTCCAGAGTAATTACACCTCCTAGGTAATCCATGGTGTCAGTTATCTAGTTCAGGTTACTTGTAAACTAATGTAAATAATTTAGTGGTTTGGTTTAGGACAGAGGGTCAAGTCATTCTTAGAGTAGTTTTTATTACTGACTCTTTGCTCTCCTCCTATAGGAGAAGGATTCTAGAACTTTTCTCACTATCATGGAGCACATGGTATCAGCATTATCTGATACATTACACTATACATGCAGAAATGGCTTCGTTAGTTTGCTCTCCCCCCTCCTAATTTCCCCAGCCTCATTTCTTTATTATTTCATGAGTTTGTTCTGCACTGCAACCCATTTCTTCTGAGTTCTGGTGTAAGCAGGGGGTTTCGAAGGAGCACACCTGTGGTCCAAAACCAATAGTGGCACTTTTACAACCAGATTGTCTATAGCGACCTGAGAAAATAAACAGCTGAAATGATTAGCAAACCCCTCCCAAAAAAAAAATCAGTTCCAGAATTGTGATCATGCAGTTCCAGGATCTTTCCCCTATCTAAGACTATAAAATTCCTATCACACCCTCCCCTATGTTACCACTGCAGATCATGGGCATTAATAAAACACTGAGGGGGGGGGGGAGCAATCTTGATGAGATTATGATTAATTTGGTGCACCAATTTACTGACCTCACATGCAGTCCTGTGATTCATTTCTGTTACTACAAATACCCATTGAAAATGTTTTCAGACTCAACTCTTCATAGTCCTTCTACTCTAACTTACATGCTACCTGAGCAGGAGACCTCATGCATGTTTACTTGAAGGCAATGGCCACTTTGTTCATTGAGGCAGAAGACTGCAGCTTTAAGAAGCATCTAGAGATATGTTGTAGGAAGAACAACCTGCAGAGGATAGCATAAGTGTAGCACATGCTACACTCAAAAAATTAACAAAGGAGCCAAAGGTTGGAACACGAAAATATGGGTGGTGGTGTATTTTAAATGAATCTTCCACCTTTAGCACAAAATAATTGGATAGATAGTATGAATAGTAGTTAGAATACTTTTTTAGTCATAGTGGTAATGATTTAATAATTATGTTAGCAGCCTGATTTTTCATTTTATTCCGGTGTTGATATGGGGAACACTGCATTTAATAGTTTTGAACAGCATGAAAAATTATTGTATTCATTTTAAAGTTCCCACTAGTTGAGTTTTTTCCTATGTAAGGGATGCTTTTTCTCAAGTGGCTTGGTGTGGTCTGCACATCCTGGTAAGCCAAACTATGGCTTGTTCTCACTGCACAAATGGGAAGGCTCTCAACTTCCTTTGCCCATGCCACACAAGGGTGGGGAACCTTTGGCCCAAAATTGGTTTGCCAGGTGTCTCCTATTGGTCTGCAGGTCCAGTTAAATCAGGCATAGGAAGCCTCTTGTCCTCAGATGCTGTTGGACATCAACTTACATCAGCTCCAGGCAGAGTGGCCAATGGTCAGGGATGTTTGAAGCTGTAGTTCAGGGACATCTGCAGAGCCACAGGTTCCTCATCCCAGTGGTAAACCATAGGCAGTGGCATGCAAGCCAGATTTTTGTCTCGAATTTTTGCTGTATTTGTTAGGGGGGCTTTGTAATGATGGTGTAAGATTAATAATACAACTGCTAAATTATGAGTGTTAACGCATCTGTTGGACAAATAAGTATTTAAATCCAAAATAAAAGATTTGGGAAAGAGCAGGTAGGAAGAGTCATAGTTAAGAAAATCCATTTTTATTAGATTTTTTTCCAAAAATTATTACAAAAGGAAAGTGATTACAAATTATTTAAGTTATCCAGTGCAACATGGAAGCACCCTCTAAAGTTCCAACTAAAGTTCACAGGAATCTCCTACACCTGAAGTTAGCAGCTGCAATGTGCTTGGCCCCCAAAAGTGACACCAACTTACACCATGTAAATGTAGCCAGTAGGGAGATGAACTGCAGACTCCAAAGGAACAGAAAACAGGTCCTCCAAACTACAAGGTGCAAAATCAGGACAAGACACAAACATATATACAAAACCCAAAATATATATACATTAAATAGTTGTGTTTAGGTACCATGATTTTAAGATGGATTTATTTTTTCCACTGACTTTAAATATTTATGGAAACAAACGAAAGGATTTCTCAATTTGTAAAAGGTTATTCCTCAAGTTATGTTTTTTGTTCCTTGCCTTTTGGAGAAAACATCACATTATAAGGCTGTCTTCTTTTAGGACGCTGGCAGGGAGCAAGGTCCTCTTTTATGTAACCTAAAAAAAAAGACACAACTAAATTTCAACACATGATTTGGGCAAGAGAAAGCACTATCAAACAGAGCTGGGAGAAATTCCTGCTTATTTCAGTGTTAAGTGGCTTTTAAAATTTTTATATTAAAAATTGTAAAAAAGTGTCCATACAAAAAGTCTAATGTTAGAAGCAATATACAGTGGTACCTCGGGCTAAGAACTTAATTTGTTCTGGAGGTCTGTTCTTAACCTGAAACTGTTCTTAACCTGAAGCACCACTTTAGCTAATGGGGCCTCCTGCTGCCGCCACGCTGCCGTTGTGCGATTTCTGTTTTCATCCTGAAGCAAAGTTCTTAACCTGAGGTACTATTTCTGGGTTAGTGGAGTCTGTAACCTGAAGTGTATGTAACCTGAAGCGTATGTAACCCAAGGTACCACTGTAATCATTACCATTTCCTAAAAAATAGTGGAGAAATGTTAGCTTGGGTAGTACAGCCTAAGACTCTTAATCTCAGGGTTGTGGGTTCAAGCCACATTTTGGGTGAAAGATTCCCGCACTGCAGGGGGCTGGACTAGATGACCCTTGTGGTCCCTTCCAACTCTACAATTCTACAATTATATGATTCTGTTGAAGTTTTTCTTAAAAGTTTAAGGACTATTTTGAAAATAAGTTCAATGTTACTGAAGTTTCTCATTTCAGGATTCATACACATAACATGGAAAGAATCTGTCCATTGTCTATGAAAAAACCTCTCCTCTTCCCTGAGGGGAGGTGTTGTGAGCGGAAATCGCTTCCCGCGCTTGCAGGGGGGGGCATGGCCGGGCCCCTGTGTCACTTGAGTCCTGTGCCCGTGTCACGCACCCTAGCCAGTCAATCCGGCTGGCTGGGGGGCGTGGTTTAGCTGTTTAAAAATGGCCATGGGCACACAAGCACTGCCTTGTTGTTCTGGCTTCCTCGGATCACCTGCCTGCCCTCCCTCTAGGTTTTGCTTCTGCACCTGACCTTGCTATGGACTTCGGTTGGTCACCTTGGTTGTCCAAGGGGCCTGGTAGGAATTTTTTCTACTTGGCAGATTGGCACCAGCCACTTGGTTTTTCGCCTACCTCGTAGCAAATCGTCGGAACTTTGTAAGCTTTGGTGGTTAGGCATTGGAAAATGTGTTGTGTACTGGAGGGGAGGTTGTGGCCATCACCTACCCCTCCCCTTGAAGGGTATTCCATTAAAGGAATTTGGCGGTCGTGGTTCCTGTCTGATGCCCAGGTGGTGGGCCAGGGCCATGGCATGACCCTCAGGTGACTCTAGGGGAAAGCTTCCAGTTGATTTGCATCAACAAGCTCCCCCTACAGGTTGTTAACCCTTGTGTGACTCCCTGCAGAGCGGGCAGGAGTCAAGTATAGTCTGTTCAGATCCAGTGCCTAAGCACTGTAACCAATAAAGTTGTGGCCTTTTTTAGCCCATTAACCTAAAATGCTTGTGTCCATGTGTCTTATTTCATCACTAAGCGGGGAGCGGGGCCTCGAATCACAAATTTGTGAAATTATTTGCGCTCTTAACAATTTATCTGGTTAGAATACATTTCTTTTAAAAGTTTGTACTTGAAATAAGCTTCTGATCCAGGATTACAAAGAAGTATATTGGATTTCAGCCAGGAGTGATTAGGAAGCGTATGCCTGTGGAACTACTGCAACCAAACTATTGTGGTCAGCATACCAAACAGTGTTATTTGGCGTTTTAAGCTTCTTAACCGCTATTGTGGCACAGCTTTTAGTTCCAGATGTAAGGGTAACTTTCTATGTTGAAACAGGGAAACAATTTGCTAGCATACTATAGTGGTTACAAAAATAAGCTTAGAGTGGAGGTGTCCCTGGTTCATTTTTCACCACAGTAATGGACTGATTGGGCGACATAGGTTACTATCACTTCGACTCAGGCCTGTGTCTGCAGGGAGATAATATTGAGTCTACCAAGTAAATGTTTCTGAAAGTATGTTTGTAATGTACTTCCAGCACTTAGGAAAAGTGCTAAATAAATTGAAAATATTATCACTTGCTATTATTATAAAGATTAATGAATGTATGTATTAATATTTAACAGGGTGCACAACTAAGACATTTAAAACACTGATGAACTCTCATGAGAAATGAATGATATTGCAAAAAACCCCAAAGACTACCAGTACAATCCACTGAAATACATGATCACACTCCCATTTATTTTAGCTGTCCTAGTTTAAGTTTCCATAGCACCCCAGCCAAGACAATTATCTGGTACATACCTATGTCATACAAGCTGTCCTAGCTTTATTTATAAGAAATGTTTCTTTTGAGCAATAGTTTGACACACTGGGCACAATGCTGGTTATGCACCTGATGATGAAATCTTGCTTGGCTTAGGGTTTGAACATGGGGTATATTGAACATGGATTCAGTTTCCCCTATTAGCAAAATCCAAGTGAGCCAACTGGTACTGGCAGTTCTCTGCAGAAAGTTTGTGGGAGGTCTGGGCTTTGCTAGGTCCCTATGTTGGACATGGCATCCCTTGTACAGAACAGGAAAGACTCTATCTGTCCCAAACGAGTAATGCCTGAGTCTTGTCTAGTCTTCCTGCTAGTAAAACAGGTGACCTGAGCTCCAGAGACAGGACAAATTGGCTCTCTGCTGTTCCATCTCCTCGCATAAAAATGTTAGTTCAATAAGTTGTTCCTTGTTGTGAAGTGCCACTGGCAGTGAAGAGTGAAAAAAGTTAGGCGCCTTTCTCAAGTACACCCACTTAAATAATGGCATTCTAAATACCGGTAACTAAGAGTAACTTTGTGCTTGAAAGGCTTCTGGCATGAAAACTCTAAACTAAACAAGAGGTATTTTATGAGGAAGCTGATGATCTCTAGATACTCTTTAAAAGGAAATGGGATTGATATAGTTTTTTTCATGGCTTCCTGCATATGAAAGCAGTATAGCACTAATCTACTGGGAGATCATTTAATGCCTAGATTGCATTTAGATAAAGAATGTGTGTACTGCAGCAACTAGAAACTGATTTAAGGAGGATTCCACCAATGAATACTACTTCTGATTACATATACAGTGGTAAACTATACAAAACATATTTTTTCTTGAATATTTATGTGCTGAGTTTCTTTTTCTTTTCCCCACCAAACTATTTCAATTTGGTCACATTTGCACATCATGGTAAACCATGATTAACTGTTTACAACAGATGCACAGATGGCTCCTGTTTCATTGCCCCCATAGTGTGAACAAAAAAAAACTACAAAATCCCTGACTTAGCATTACATTTGAACCATTTGGCTTATGCAAACCAAACAGAAAGCAGGAAGCAAAGAACAAACCCTTCCTTCACACTGTGGTTTGACTGAAACAAATCAAACCATGATCTCCAGTTCAGATTTAACACTAAGCCAGGCATCATTCTTTAGTGCCAGGAAGGAGCCAAGCAGGTGTTGTTTATGTGTTCATAGCAAACTAGTAACTGGTTTACCATGAAGTGCAATGCAGCCATTGTTTCTCATTCTGAAACATCAACAATCCTAAGTTCTGTTATCAGGCAGGTGGGTAGCTAAGTAAAGGGAACACTTTGTTAAGTATTTGAAATACTTTAATAAATGTAAAAATAGTGGGAGGAATTTAACGTCACACTAAAACATGTTCCACCAATGCAAGCATTTCTGCTTGTGCAATGGAATGACCTCTCTCCTCCGTCCCACATGCTGTTCTGGTTTTTCTCCCAACCCTCTCAAAGCCAATTTTGACATACATGGGCAGGGGAGGGGGGAAAGCCCCTCTGTGCTAACAGGGGCCCTTGCATGGGCTCCTACTAGTGAAAGTACTTAGTTGAATCTGGCCCAGTTTCCCCCCCGTGGTAGTTCTGTAGGCTGGTACTGTAGATTCCTGTAATGTTCAATACAACCCAATTGGCTGATGAAACATTAATTTTAATATTTGTGAACTGCACTTTCATATAAACTATCTCAAGGCAGTATACAGACTAAAAACACAGTATTACAATAAAACATCAAACGCAGCAGTTAGAGCTGGTTGGCAAAGAATCTCAGGTTTTAAAGTCCTGTCACAATTATATAGTTTTAAAAATATGTCTAAAAATGATCATGCCTGCCAAACCTGTATTAGCAAGGATCATGCCTGGCAAATTTGTGGCAAGGAGTTCCACAGGGCAGTGCCTGTCCCACTAAAGACTCGGTCCCTGATAAAGGCCAGCTGAACCTCAGGGGTCTAGGCGACCACCAAAACAGCCCCATCAGAAGATCTCAACCATCAAGTCTGAATATGAAGAAGACAGATCTGTGTCTGTTAGTTGACTGTACCACCTTTTAAGCCACTATTTCACATACTTGCCTCTTTCAACACACATCTGGGTGGATGGGAATCCGACTTCCCAGAAATTTTCTGGTGTATCAGGAGGAACATAGCGAGACCGATGCCTTGAACAGGCAGCTAACTTCTTTTCCCTCTCCTCTTCTGGAAAATCTGCATAGTACTAAAGAGATATTGCAGAAACTCAGTATTAAGAAATAACTCCTGAATCAGAATACCCAAAAAAGGTTCTCTTACTTATCCCCCCCCCCCGGCACTCTTGAAAGAAAGTGGTTTTCTAGCTCCATTTCATTCAAGGTTTAGGCCAGGGTTTGGCACAGAAACTGCTTTGGTTGATGACTTCTGTCAGAAGAGAGACAGGGATATGTGTCCCTATTAATTATCCTTGACCTCTCAGCTGCTTTTGATACCACCAACCATGGTATCCTTCTGGAGTGGCTGCCCGAGTTAGGGATAGGTGGTACTGCTTTGTGGTGGTTCCGATCCTGCTTGGATGGTAGTTTCCAGAGGGTGATGCTGGGTGAGTGTTTGGAAATTTCAGCTGGTGCAGAATTCAGCAGCATATTTCACCAATTCCGGCCTGACAGTGGTACAGTGTTACTCTTGTCCTTCCTGCTCCCCATTTCACCTCATGTCTATACTGATTCTAACTGGATAATATATTAATGTTCCTTTAGAATGAGATGTCTGTTGCCAGATTTTTATTTATTTTAGAATTTTAGAACAGGTGTGTTTTACAATCTTTTTCCTCTTTAAAAGTTTGGTACACCGTTTCCTGCTTCAGGGTATTGAGTCTAGGCGACCTTTAGCTTCTTTGCAGTTTGACAGTTCTAAGGTTCCGAAAACAATGTACAGTATATTCCCACTGACCTGAATAACAGCTACAAACTCACACATAAAGGCTCCCTAAGAAGGCTCCATAATACTTCAAGAGGGAGTACATTTACTCCCCTTTGCGTTCACTAAGATAATATGCTGTGCTTCAAGCCATGGTCCCTGTCAGAACTGTATGATACAGATATTGTGCAGTACCACATTGTCTATATGTATTCAGAAATCTCTTTCTTAAAGCTAAATTCTTGCTTCAGTTGAACTAGAAATCTAACAGCTTGCAAATTCCAAACACTGAGGAATCATAAAAACGGTCTAATATATAATGCCAAAAGGGGCATATCATGTAGGCAGTGAGTAGAAAATATCAGTTTCTGAAGAGCGGTGCTTAGAAAACGTGTGGGATTTTAAAGGCTGGTTTACACATTCAAGTTCTGGTGACTGAAGGGATGAAATGCATGGGCAAAACAAACATCACATTTAACACATTCACATCACCTCCCATGCAGTGCTTATCCATGGAGTCAGTTCACACATTCAGCTGACCTAAGATTTTCTGCTGTGGTAATGGTGGGCCTTAAGGACATTCCCTAAGTTTTCCCTACTTCCATCGACAATGAAAAGAGGAAAGCAGAGGAACCTAACATCTATTTTTTAAAAAAATAATAATCTCAAGAAAGGGTTTAGGCAGAGTTCCACAGTGCCCTGCATTCTTTTCTTAGGATTTTATTTCATTTATGAAGCTTAGTGTACCAAAAAAGGTGCCTTTTGGGCAGGATTTTTTTTTAACCAAACAACACGAAACACTATCATATTGGCTGTACAAAATAATGAATGTAGTCAACCCATATAGAATCATAGAATCATAGAATCATAGAGTTGGAAGAGACCACAAGGGCCATCGAGTCCAACCCCCTGCCAAGCAGGAAACACCATCAGAGCACTCCTGACATATGGTTGTCAAGCCTCTGCTTAAAGACCTCCAAAGTAGGAGACTCCACCACACTCCTTGGCAGCAAATTCCACTGTCGAACAGCTCTTACTGTCAGGAAGTGCTTCCTAATGTTTAGGTGGAATCTTCTTTCTTGTAATTTGGATCCATTGCTCCGTGTCCGCTTCTCTGGAGCAGCAGAAAACAACCTTTCTCCCTCCTCTATGTGACATCCTTTTATATATTTGAACATGGCTATCATATCACCCCTTAACCTCCTCTTCTCCAGGCTAAACATGCCCAGCTCCCTTAGCCGTTCCTCATAAGGCATCGTTTCCAGGCCTTTGACCATTTTGGTTGCCCTCCTCTGGACACGTTCCAGTTTGTCAGTGTCCTTCTTGAATTGTGGTGCCCAGAACTGGACACAGTACTCCAGGTGTGGTCTGACCAGAGCAGAATACAGTGGCACTATTACTTCCCTTGATCTAGATGCTATACTCCTATTGATGCAGCCCAGAATTGCATTGGCTTTTTTAGCTGCCGCGTCACACTGTTGGCTCATGTTAAGTTTGTGGTCAACCAAGACTCCTAGATCCTTTTCACATGTACTGCTCTCAAGCCAGGTGTCACCCATCTTGTATTTGTGCCTCTCATTTTTTTTGCCCAAGTGCAATACTTTACATTTCTCCCTGTTAAAATTCATTTTGTTTGTTTTTGCCCAGTTCTCTAATCTGTCAAGGTCGTTTTGAAGTGTGATCCTGTCCTCTGGGGTGTTAGCCACCCCTCCCAGTTTGGTGTCATCTGCAAATTTGATCAGGATGCCCTTGAGTCCATCATCCAAGTCGTTGATAAAGATGTTAAATAAGACCGGGCCCAAGACAGAACCCTGTGGCACCCCACTAGTCACTCTTCTCCAGGATGAAGAGGAACCATTGATGAGCACCCTTTGGGTTCGGTCAGTCAGCCAGTTACAAATCCACTGAGTGGTAGCAGAGTCAAGACCGCATTTTACCAGCTTCTTTACAAGAATATCATGGGGCACCTTGTCAAATGCCTTACTGAAATCAAGGTAGGCTATATCCACTGAGTTCCCTTCATCTACCAGGCTTGTAATTCTGTCAAAAAATGAGATCAGGTTAGTCTGACATGACTTATTTTTCAGAAATCCATGCTGACTATTGGTGATCACAGCATTCCTTTCTAGGTGCTCACAGACTGTTTGCTTAATGATCTGCTCCAGAATCTTCCCTGCTATTGATGTCAGACTGACTGGGCGGTAATTATTTGGGTCCTCTCTTTTCCCCTTTTTGAAAATAGGGACAACATTTGCCCTCCTCCAGTCTGCCGGGACTTCGCCTGTTCTCCAGGATTTCTCGAAGATGACTGCCAGTGGTTCTGAGATCACATCTGCCAGTTCTTTTAATACTCTTGGATGCAGTTCATCTGGCCCTGGAGACTTGAATACATCTAAACTAGCCAAATATTCTTGTACTGTCTCCTTAGTTATTCTGGGCTGTGTTTCCTTTGCTGAATCATTTGCTCCAAATTCTTCAGGTCGGGCATTGTTTTCTTTATCGGAGAAGACTGAGGCAAAGAAGGCATTGAGGAGTTCAGCCCTTTCTGTGTCCCCTGTTTGCATTTCACCATCTTCTCCTCTGAGTGACCCCACTGTTTCTTTGTTCTTCCTTTTGCTACGAACATACCCATAAAAGCCTTTTTTGTTGCTTTTAACCTCTCTAGCAAGCCTGAGTTCATTCTGTGCTTTAGCTTTTCTGACTTTGTGTCTACACGTGCTGGCTATTTGTTTGAATTCCTCTTTGGTGGTTTCCCCCCTTTTCCATTTTTTGTACACATCCTTTTTTAATCTTAATTCAGTTAAAAGTTCTTTAGATAGCCACCCTGGCTTCTTTAGGCACCTTCCATGTTTCCGTCTCATTGGTATTGCCTGACGTTGTGCTTTTACTATCTCCCTCTTAACAAACTCCCAGCCATCATGAACTCCCTTTCCTTTTAGTATTGCTGTCCATGGGATCTCACCCAGCACTTCCCTAAGTTTTATGAAGTCGGCTTTCTTAAAGTCAAGAAATTGAGTCCTAGTATGCTTGGCTGCTCCTTTCCGCTGTATAGTAAACTTCAGAAGAGCATGATCACTCGCGCCTAATGATCCTTCCACTTCTACCCCACTAACCAGGTCATCAACATTGGTTAGGACCAGATCTAAAATGGCTGTTCCTCTTGTTGCTTCTCCCACTTTCTGGACAATGAAGTTGTCTGCAAGGCCAGTGAGGAATCTGTTTGACCTTATGCTCTTGGCTGAGTTTGACGTCCAACAAATATCCGGATAATTGAAGTCCCCCATTACTACTATCTCCCTTCCTTTTGCATGCTTGGCCATCTGTTCCAGGAAGGCATCATCTATGTCCTCCGTTTGGCTTGGGGATCTATAGTAAACTCCCACAATGAGGTCTCTGTTATTCTTCTCTCCCTTAATTTTGACCCAAATGCTCTCACATTGGCTTTGAGGTTCTAAATCTTGGATCTCTTCACAGGTATACACATCCCTGACATATAACGCCACTCCTCCTCCTTTCTTGTCTGGTCTGTTTCTCTGAAATAGATTGTATCCCCCCATTATTACATTCCAATCGTGGGACTTATCCCACCAGGTTTCAGTGATGCCTATTATGTCATATTTAGTTTGCTGTACCAAGAGCTCAAGCTCATCTTGTTTATTTCCCATGCTTTGCGCATTAGTGTACAGACATTGAAGTCCATTAATCATTCCCCCGTGTCTCTTATTTAAGGATTTTTTCCTCCCACCACTAGGTCCGCGTGCTGTTTGCTCCATTTGGTCTATGACATTTGGATGATCATCTTCATTAATTGATAGACTCCTACCTTCAGGAGCACTGTCTCCCTCCCCCACATTAGTCAGTTTAAAGCCCTCCTGATGAGGTTTCTGAGATTTTTGGCAAAAACATTCCTCCCAACCGTTGTGAGGTGCAGCCCATCACTTGCCAGAAGTCCATCTTCAAGAAACTGCAGTCCGTGATCTAAGAATCCAAACCGTTCCTGTTTACACCATTTGCGAAGCCAGCTGTTCACTTCCACTATTTTCCCCTCTCTCCCTGGGCCACGTCGTTCAACTGGGAGGACAGACGAGATGACAATTTGTGCATTTAGTTGCTTCAATTTCCTGCCGAGAGCCTCGTAGTCTCTTTTGATCTTCTGGAGGCTATTGCTTGCAGTGTCATTGGTTCCCACATGAACCAAGAGGAAGGGGTATTTGTCAGTGGGTTTTATGATTCCTTGCAGTCGTTCAGTTACATCTTGGATCTTAGCCCCGGGGAGACAGCACACTTCCCGAGACATCTTGTCAGGCCCACAGATCACTGCTTCTGTTCCCCTCAGTAGGGAATCCCCTATCACCACTACACGCCTCCTCTTGGGTTTGGTCGGGGTTCTTCCGTGAGCTGTCCGTTCCAAGGTCGCCTGCACATTCCCTGAGGACTGACTTTGCTGCTCGTCTTCATATACCTGATCGACTGTAATGAGGGAGAGATCCTCAAATGGAGTCTGCTCTTCGTCTTCCATGCTAGGGGAGAGGACCTCAAAGCGATTGTGTATTTCTAAACAATCAGAGTGAACCCTGGGCCTCCTACTTCTTTGAGTCACGTTTCTCCATATATCTGGCTCCTGTGTTGATGAACTAGCCTCCTTCTCAGGGGGGTCCCCTGTCTCCTCCTTGGTGGGGACGGTGTGCTCTGTTGCTTCCAAGAAGAGCTCCAGCTCTCTAATTCTTTGGAGCGTAGCTACACGTTCCTCCAGTTGCTGGACTTTGTCTTTTAAAAGGGCAATCAACATGCAATTGCTGCAGGTGAAGCTGCCTGCAACCTTTGGCAAGATGGCAAACATTGCGCAGGAATCGCAGGCGACTGCAGCTGTTCCCTCCCCTTCCATCTTGAGATCGTGTTGTTGGGGGTGGCTACAGAGGTCCTCCATCATAAAAAGCTTGAAGACAGGACAAATAACTTCGCCCACAAAAAAAAACCTAGGTCTCCCCCAACAAACGTTTGAGACTAGCTCCCCTAAATCTAAAAGATGGATATAACTGCGCGCGCCGTTATAACACACACACAAGAAAACCCTTTTTGCTCCTTCTTCAACTGCTGCCCTACAAACTGATAGCTCAGTTGGTAGAGCATGAGACTCTTAATCTCAGGGTCATAGGTTTGAGCCCCATGTTGGGCAAAAGATTCCTGCATTGCAGGGGGTTGGACTAAATGACCCTCGTGGTCCCTTCTAATTCTACAAATTCTATGATTCTGCCTCACATCCCATTATTTTGGTGCAATGCTACTGCTGAAATTCCACCTGCCTTTGTGAAAATAGTTTGCTTGGACTGCTTATATCAAAAGCCTCTTTCTGTAAGTGTTTTAAAATTCTGCCTTTATTCTGAACATTTCTTCATTATAAAAAATATTCCCCATGGGTTTCCAATCTCATAGTCACTGCTATGAGTAACTCACCAAAATCTAACAAGAGACAAGTTCTTAAAGAGAAGTTTTGCACTGTGCAGAGACAGGAAATTAAAATTGTTCACACACAGCTCTTGGCACAAGACACAGAGCTGCTTTTATGTCCCTTTCTTATTATTCTAGGCTTCTGGATTTCACATATTTTGGAACAAAATTAAGCTTCACAGTAGGCTATAGATTAAGCTATGTGCAATACAGAAATGTATCGCAAAGTTTTTATTAAGTTTGTATTAAGCTCCTTATTTTTAAATATTTAATTTCAGAAACATAGTTGAGTGTGTGTTTTTTTAAAAATGGGAAGAATAGATAAGATGGAAATACAAGTTAAAAACAGTAAATGGAATCTCTTACATGGTATAAGACTCATCTATGCTCCCCAACAAATTGTAGAATACATTAAAGAATGAATTACATGTGCTCTTACAGCCAGAGTAGATTTGATTTAAATCAAATTGATTTAAATCACTAGTCAGTAAGGCTTGATTTAAATCATTTTTACAGAAAGGTTCAACCTTGCTGGTATCCTCTTAATATTTACTACCAGAGGAAGGTTTCATTTTTGGAATAACAAATTTTCAGAGTAGTTTTTAGTTACATCAAAAATTACTGATTTGGTTATACTATCAGAAATACATAGACAGATAATTATGAAATTATTGTTTATATCTGGACAACTTTTCTGCTGTACTTTATTGGAAGGAGAAAAATAATCATTTACTTAATAACAGTGTAAACAATTTATTTAACTAAAACAATAACATTATAGCATATGTATCCATGTTTGTTAACCGATGTGATTAAACTTTTTTAAAATATTTTTTTAAAAAAACACACCTTAGACTGAGTTTTAGCACACATGAAAAACTTTAAACAAATCCTTATTTCCTGATGAATAGCCTTTGGACTATAATGTAACTTAAATAGAAAACTATCTTTAGAAAGATTTTTCCTCCAAAAGCATTTTATTTTAAAAAATCCGATTAAAAAAATCTGATTTAAATTTAAAAATCCAAATTTTTTAATTTTTTAAAAAATCATTGATTTTTATCCACTCTGCTTACAGCATAATTAGATGAAATTTGTATCAGGTTATTTGATGCAATAACTTAAGACTGGGGAGAAATGCTTAAAGTAGAAAAGCAGTTTATAAATTATTAATATGTATTATTCCCTTGTGATGATAAACGGTCAATTTCAATCTTAGTATGGATTTTTTTTTATTATCCTAAAACTATGTAGGCAGTGTCTAGGGCTCTCTTCCAACTGCAGCCCTCACCCCATACGAATAGCAACTTCTGATGTCAGGGGATCCTCGGAAGCATGAGTTAAAAACTGTAAATCTCAAGTTGCAGGAGACCCTGTGCACCTATAGAAGTGTCCAGGAGATTTCACAGGCATTTTCTGTTTTAATCTATAGTCTATTTTTGCACTGTTCAAAATCAGGAGTCTTTATTGCACTCTGTTATTTCTATTTCTTCCCAATACATATTATAGTCAAGCAGGTAGCTAAATATTCAAAAATAAGGGTCATGCATACCTTGGTTAAATGCACACTGCACCATTTCATCAGCTATGCTACAGATATAAGTCTCTGTATATGAAATTCATGAGATACCTAAATTATTCTATTGAATAAACAGAATGAGGTTCATGATATCAAGGAAAAATAATTAACTTACTATTTCACATTCCTTACAAGTGTGTCCAGGTAATTTTTTCCTTTCTTCTTTTTTACGGACCACCTCAATGTGAGGAAAATCTAATACAGTGTTCCTTCTGGAAAGTAAACAGAAATTGCAAGATCTAAACAAGGTTGCAAATATTATTTTTTGCATAAGAAAACTATCATTTACTTATTTATTACCTGCCTTTTACCCTAAGGTCCCAGGGTGAATTACAGCATTAAAGCACATTGTTATAAACAATTTTACAACTTAAAACTATTTAAGACAACTATGTTGGTTTAATGTTTCATCAAGTTGCTTTAGCAATTTCGGTTTTGCTGTTGCTTTACGATTAATTATAAAACATACTTAAAATGGGATCTATAACTGTTGTGGCAGCTAACTTAAATATTGTACATCTGAATATTTTGCTGCTTTTTATGTTTACTGCTTTTTTCATGTTTATATAACCAATGAGAGTTAAGAACAGACGGCCACCATAATTGTCATTCAAATCCTGTTCACTTCAAAAGGATTTGACCACAGTATTATTTTAGGTATAATGGGCAGAGGCACAACATATCAGTGCAATCTGCTAAATACTGTTACTGTTAATCTCTGTTCATCTTTAAAGGGTGCTGAACAATGGACAGAGAGGCTTGGAAGGAACGGTAAGGATCCCATGTTAATATAACTGACAGTAATGGAAGATATATCCCTATGTCTTTCATCTTCTTCATTCTCCACAAACTGGAAACAGGTATATGTTTAATCTACAATTAACTAAAATAAAGCAGTGCATTTTTACACTCAATTCACATTCTTTATGACTCTTCTCAAAGTTTACTTGATCTTTTTCAAACTACGACATCCCAGTTCTGCCATGTAATCACTTGAAGAAAAACAAGCGAATCATCTTTTTTTATACAGAAGAAGTCTGGTTGCCTTAAAGATGATTTTCACAAGCATATGGTATGTACCTTTCATCACTTTTATAATATGATTCCACAAAAGCCTTCTGTTTGGTTTTATCTTGTTTGTCTCCATGCCCTGAAAATATAGAACACGTCATCAATTTAAGGAAACGAACTTGGTCCCAGCCAACTACAATATAGATTTCTCAGTACTTGAAAACAATGATAATTTCCCTTGAACACCTAGATCTTTTAAAAGATAATGACTTGGTTTCGAATTAGCCCTCCTTGAATGGTAGGGCTCCTTCTCCTTAGAGGGAACTGGGATCTAGTAGACATTCCTGCTAGAGTACATGGGTGGTGCAGATTTTTTTGATAGGCTTCCCCTCCTTCTGCAACCCCCTATGCTGCCTCAAGCTGCTTTCGGAGGGTCCCTCAAACATCTGGGGCAGATGTCCATTGAAAGCAGAGAACTGTCACCTACTTCTAGCAGCAGGAACATCCCATTAGTGGAAGACCACTCACAAACAGCTCTCCTAACTGAGGTTCTGCTGGCAGGACCATCCATGGTTGAAATCCTATGTGCACTGAAAATAAAGCTTTAACTCAACCTCACCCAATGTTGGCAGTGAATTACAAGTCTTAAAACAAATACATACTCTGTAAGCTTTTCTTTACTGTTGACATTTCCTTCTTTTCTTCCTCTTCCGCCTGACAAGACTCCCTATTGTTACATCCTAGGGCATTGTCATCTTCTAGATAGGATTCATATTCTTCATATGATGTCCGATCAAATATTTCTGCAAAGGTGTCATTTCTTCTTTTCTCTCCTTCGACAAATGTGAGCAACAATTATTACTAGCATTGTTCTTGACACCTTGAGCTAAAAAGCAGCATGATCTATTTGAATATTTAGTAGCAGATGAATAAAACCAATCAGGTTCTAAAACTAGCTTTGTTATTTATTAACTTAAGGCATGCCATCTTGATTATCTGAAAGATGGACCAACCCATGACTTAAATAGCTTCTTGGGAAATTTCTGGTAGATACTAGAATATAGGAAGAGAATAGTGACAATTTTAAATCTTCTTTCTTGGCATTGTTCAAATTTGTATCCTAAAAGGTGGGGTATAAATAGCTGTAACAAATAAGTTTCTTAAGAACCTGCAGGGTATTGGGGGGTGTGTGTCTTACTTTTAAATATGAACTGGCTGAGGGCTTTTCTTTCTTTCTTTTTTAATAATCTTGCTGCCAGTTTAGGCTGTGACTTTGCTGCCCTCAGCAGCCTGGCAGGCTTCACTGCAACATTCTGATTGGGGCATTCCATCTCAAGAATGCCAAAAAGGCTGCACAGAGCAGGCTAAAGGTGTTTTGTTGTGTGTGGGTTTGCTTGTTTTTGCAAACTAAATAAATAAGAAATATCTTAAAGCATCTCAACTTTAAAGGTAAGAGCACCCACAATTTTTAGAATTCTCTTAACCCCAACTCACTAAAAACTTTTACAGAAGCCCCAGTTTTTAGTTATCATCGATAGTGGTGGCACCTGAATAATTAAGTGGACCTTAGTTATCCCAGATCCAAGTATTTAAAGGCTTTGATAGGGCAAGTCTAGCATGTTGAATTCTACCCTGAAATGAACTATTCACAAGTGAAAATAAAAAGGAAGCAAAGTTATATGTACTGGTTGTTAGCTCTGAAAAGTAGACAAGCTACCATATTCCAGGCCTGTTGTAGTTTCTGAACTATCTTCCAGGATAGCTGAACGTATAGTACATTACAGCAGTACACTTGAGGAGCTACCAGACCGTACGGGTCATATAAATCACCTCCATAAAAGACACACAGCTACCAAGTTAGACAAAGCTCAAGAAACATACACCAGGCCATAGCTTACAACATTGCTGGGTCCAGAAGACTATAATAAGGACTATGGTTCCTTATGGCAGAGTTATAAGGCTATAAAGCAGGAAAAAATACACGGCTTATTTTCAAGTCAAACATAAGCATTTTGAACTTTTGGACCCAACCAACTGTTCTACTGTCCTCATTCTCTAAGCTGTGCATTGTTGGAGTGGGGCTTATTCTTTTTATCTTTCCAGTGAACTGATGGACTGCTCATGCATTTTCCATCATCCCTTCTTAAATGCTAACCAGGGAAGTCATCTTGGTACATGGGGCAGCCATGTGTGTGCCATACATCTCTATATGCAAAGGAGCTTGTAACTGTTATATTCAGTTTTTCACTTGCGCTATTAAAACAATCAAACAAAAATAACTTACTTGAACTGTTTACTTCTTTATGTTCTTGATTTTTCATTCTTACTAGAATACTATCACTGACATATGTATAGTCCATGTCTACAGTCTCTGCTTCAGTTCTTGTTTGGATCCCTTCCTTTTAGGCAACAGAGTCACAAAATAATTATGTAACTTTTTTTTTAGGATACTGCAACCAAATACATATTTTAAACTTCTATACCAGAGCAAATACCAGGAACAAAAAAGTGCTCAGACTGTGGATCACATTTTAAGATTCTGCAAGAATCCTTTGGAGGGTTAGATCATTGGAGGGCGTTATCACTTGCAAGCTGTGTAACATGTAAGCTGAGAGATCTCTGATCTAAACCTCAGCATCTCCCATGATTCACCAGGCCTGAAAATATTCTTCAAATCATTCTCCAAAACTAGTCTATAAACTTCCAAACACTTGAGGATCTATCACATAAATGACACAAGCAAATGCACTAACTCAGTTTCATGTTAGCAAATGAACTATTACATTTGAGGAAGCAACCAACTAAAGTCATTAGTATTTTTGAAAAACCAAAACAAAACTGAATGAGCCTCTCTTTCAATGAAAGATATAATACTCCCTCTGTGAGATGCAGGCAAACTGTCCTGAGTAAGACTCAAGAAAATCTGAGTATCTTTTTCTTAATGAATTATCTTTCTATGGATAAACAATTTCCACTTGCCTTCCCAAGCTGGTAGAATTATACAAGAGAAACTCAGAAACTGCAGATCCGAATTGGCTTTCTAAGCGTTTGCAAGACCAGGAACTAAGTTTACATTTTTCTATCGTTTCTGAAACTAACATTACTTCAAATAGGAACCATTCTAGTCTTGCTTTATTTTGAGTAAAGCATAACAGGTTAATAGCCATAAATAATATTTTGGTTTGTTCTGGGAGCTTAGTAATAGTCATACTATAAGATTGCTTACTTTTGCATCTATCAGAGTAACATCCATTTTGTATTGGGAAAGGTCTGCTCCTGGGTCTATGCTCCACTGCACATTTTCCAAGGATGAATTATCTTCAAAAGAGAGAATTAATTTGTAAAAGAAATGAATGTTCTAAAAGTCTTAGAATTCTAAGGATATGCAGATCAAAAAAAGAGACAAATAGTGACTATTCCACTAATAGTTGCTATAAAAGGGCAATTTTTCAAAGGTATCCTCAAGATCGATGAAAAAGTGTAATAGCCCTGGAATTGGCGCCACTATTTTCCTTTTCATTACTGTCAATAGAAGGGTGGCTTTTTGTTTTAAGGCTGACTGAGGCAAAAACCTTGCGGAAATCCACTCCTTTTGCCCTGGCTGAAGCAAGTTGACAGGATTATGGATGTAGCAGACACTCGCTACAGATCTGTCCCTAATGGGTATGTAGGATCTCTGTTAGATGATGGTAACTCCAATAAAAGGGCAAGACAAAGAACACCAGTGTTCTGATATTTCAATAATATGAAGAGTTACAAGGTACCTTGTTCCTTGTGCAGATTTGCGGCTTTTTTCACTCTGCAAGGATTTGGTTGAAGCACAGATGCTGGCTCACCTACTGCAGTTTGTAACCGTATCCTCTTATTTGTTGGTTTATGGACACCAGCAGCCTACCGACACAATTACAATGTTAAAAACCTTTTGGCTAAATATTATGTCTATGCTGTTCATAATTCATATTAGCCAGCTGATCCCCCACCCTAGATCCCCCACCCTAGAAGTACAAATAAGTAGCAATAGAGTTCCACCGGCAAATGTTGCATAACTGTCACGTGAACTCTCTCTTCAGCAAAGAAGCAAAAGAAATGCTACCGTTCCCCGAAAAAGTTCCGGTGATTATTTATGCTAGGTAACAGTGTTGCTCCCAAACTTACCTCCATATCTTCAGAGGTGTCTGATTCCAGGACGTCATTTGGTGGATTACAAAAGGCAGTGATCTCTTCTTTTATTTGTACTTGAGGTTCTCTCTCCAGGGATGCTTCCTGTACACAGGGATCCTCTGGTGAATCTTGGCTCATTAGATAACCAACGATGGTTTTAGATGAATAATCTTTCACTGGTGGTTGAAAAACATCACAAAGAGTTGCCTGCCTCAGCCTAGTTTTGGAGGTCTCAGCACTTACATGGCTTTTTCCTTGACAGCGAAAACCCGAAAAGCGATCAGATAAATCTAAAGGCTTATCAGTTATATTATCTCTATTGATAGGAGGATTGTCTGCATGGGAAGGGAAGGCATTTTCTTTTTCAGAGCTGATCACATGCCCACTCCTTTCATCAGGTTTCTTCCTTTTAGGGCACCGGCTGCCTAATTGTTTCTGTGATGGAAGAAGGAAGTCACTCTTGCCTGTCTCATCTTTATCTAAATGTGTGTTGGTCACACATGTTATGGGCTCATCTGCATTCTGTTTCAGAACCACTTGCTTACCGGTTGGAGCCTGGCTGATAACAGAGGTTATTTCAGTCCCAGGGTTAAGCGGTACAACAAAAGCAACATCTTCAGATACTGATTTCACTTTCTCAGATCTAGAATAGGAAGAATTGTTGATGGAGTTGTTTTTCAGATTTGACTTACGTCCTGTTGCTAACACAGAAGAGGAAAGACTTGTACTGAGGCCCAAGCTGCTCTTCTTCACATTTGCAGAGGCTCCAAAAACAGGAGAAGGTACCTTAGAATCCCAGTCTGTAAGTGGAGAAGCGTCCTCAGGTGGATCTGAAAATCTGAATAGTTAAAAGTTGAAAGTTTTTCCCCCCCGCTAATGAGAACTAGTACAAAAAACAAACCAGTCCATTGAAAAAAAGTAACATCCAGCATAAAACTGCAACTGTTATTTAAGAGAGGAATTAAATTATCACTCCCTTCTGAAAGACTGGATTTATTGTCAGAAACATCAATATAAGCAGAGCTGGACACACTCCACACTAAGAAAACCCTGATTTTGAACAAAGGTTGCAGTGTAGGGTCAATAGAGGTAAGGATGAAAGGCAAGTAGGTTTGTTCAATATCCTGCTCAAAGATCCTTGGGTTTCTGAGTCTTTAGCACAAGCGTAAAGAACCTTTGGCCCTCCAGATGCTGGAAGGCCCATCAGCTCCAGGTAGCATGGCAACAGATGATGTGAGATATAGTCCAATCACAAATGGAGGTCCACAGATTCCCCATCCATGCTTTAGCAGATGCTGCCATGAGGTTTTAACCTTCTGTCCATATTTATTATGCCTTTTTGTAATACATCAAATAGGACCTCTGAACTTTTAAAGAGGTAAATGGTTTATTATTTTAGAAACTGCAAATAAAAACATTATAGGGTGTGTGCATAAAAAAGAGACACCATAAGACCAGGATTGGGGTTGAGGTTGAATCCTGACAAGACAGAAGTACTGTTTTGGGGGGACAGGAGGTGGGCAGGTATGGAGGATTCCCTGGTCCTGAATGGGGTAACTGTGCCCCTGAAGGACCAGGTGTGCAGCCTGGGAGTCATTTTGGACTCACAACTGTCCATGGAGGCACAGGTCAAATCTGTGTCCAGGGCAGCTGTTTACCAGCTCCATCTGGTACGTAGGCTGAGACCCTATCTGGCTGCAGACTGTCTCGCCAGAGTGGTGCATGCTCTGGTTATCTTCAGCTGGGACTACTGCAATGCGCTCTACGTGGGGCTACCTTTGAAGGGGACCCGGAAACTACAACTAATCCAGAACGTGGCAGCTAGACTGGTAACTGGGAGTGGCTGCCGAGACCATATAACACCGGTCTTGAAAGACCTACATTGGCTCCCAGTACGTTTCCGAGCACAATTCAAAGTGTTGGTGCTGACCTTTAAAGCCCTAAACGGCCTTGGTCCAGCATACCTGAAGGAGCGTCTCCACCCCCATCGTTATGCCCAGACACTGAGGTCCAGCACCGAGAGCCTTCTGGCGGTTCCCTCACTGCAAGAAGCCAAGTTACAGGGAACCAGGCAGAGGGCCTGTGGAACGCCCTCCCACCAGATGTCAAAGAGAACAACAACCACCAGACTTTTAGAAGACATCTGAAGGCAGCCCTGTTTAGGGAAGCTTTTAATGTTTGATGCATTACAGTATTTTAGTATTTTTTTTGGAAGCCGCCCAGAGTGACTAGGGAAGCCCAGCCAGATGGGCGGGGTATAAATAAATAAATAAATAAATAAATAAATAAATAATAATAATAATCAGGCATATTACCAAGTACTTCTATTCAGAGTACAAAATATTGGCAGGGAAACCATATTAATTTTTCTTATTACATGACATATATTAAAAATTCAGATATTGTCAGAAAATCTAAGTATGCTATTTTCTCATGGATTATACTCTTTCAAACTAAAATGTGGTAAGTTTTCTTCACTATTATATTAAATATGTTATAATACATTGCTATAATAAACATTGCTACCAAAATTTATTCTATGAAAGTCCATTTAGCTTCATATGTAAAATCTTCATTTTTTTTTTTAAAAAAGAAAATTCTAAGACTTACTCCAAGTTGTCACCATTACTTTTAGGAAACACATGAACCAACTGTTTTCTGAAATCTCCCTGTGCTTTATTCCGAGGTTCCTATGAAATAATAACACCACTTTACATTTTGCAACTTCTGGTATGGCACATTTTTTAAGAAGCTCAAAATGCACATTCATATTTAATTCCGTGGCCATGGATTAGCCAGGCCTATGTTGACAGAACAATCAGCTTGAAGAAAAAGTAGAGGCAGGTCTGTATGCAAACCCCGGATTTGGTGAATGGAAGAGGAAATTGAGAATGAAGCACCTGGTTGTGCATGTAGTTATCTGTCAAATTCTAGATATGCTCAGAAAAGCCTGCTTCTTTGAGTATAGTTCCTTGAGCTGGATTAGTGTGATTGCATTCAGCTTATCTGATATAATTTTATTTAACCAATTATGTGCTGAAGCTATAGCAAAGGGATCACATTAAATCAAATCACTGCAATGAATGAGTTATATTTCACCAACCAAGAAATATGAGCTGCAATTCTAAAAGATATGGTTCTATACCACCTTCATGCAATTTATTTCCAATTTACCATGCAAAAAATAAAATAAAAATGTTCAGCCTCCAAAGACATAATAAGTATACAAGTGCGGCATACATTTCTGAAAACCAACATTAATTCCCAGTAATGAAAAATTTCAAAATGAACTGTAATTTTCATTTAGTTTTTGACACAATAAATGGATAACAGTGATTACACAGCGATTTATACACAGTTGATTGTCTCATCTGCTGTCATTAGCAGTTGGTTGGTGGTACTTTTTGCCAAATCTTGAGACAAAATAAGCAAAAGAAAAATTGGTTTTCCCTGTGAGAGTTTATTTCCCAACTAGATTTTTGTGGCAGATCATGAAAACAGTACTCACAGGCTCATCAAGTCCAAGTGTTTCTGCAACAACTGCTGCCAAGGCAAATGGTGATCTTGCAGCCGTGCGCTCTCCTGCTATTTTTTCATCTGTACAAATGGAGAGAAGAAATCAGTAACTCAAAACATGCATGATAAAACATATTCCACTAGTACAGATAGGATTAGGTTTAAAAAAGAGGTCCATAAATTGAAAATTGTGTAATAATAGAAGTATGATTTCTTCCAAGGCAATTAATTCAACAGGACATTTCTGAATCCTTGATTTTTTAATTTTAAACCTATTTCTTGAATGCTCAAGTTAAGAAACAATTTAGATGAACATAATAGTATTTAATAATATGCAAGTTTGCAGTAGCAGTCTCTTGAGGTTCCTGGTTTCTATTCAACTCTTCCCTATAGGTTAGGAGGGGGAATGGTTTCCTCATAAGAGTCAGCAAAATGCCTGGGCAAATGGGCAATCTCCACGATTCCTGAAAGGGCTGCTAGTCCTGGGTCATATGTCTCCTCTAACGAAGAATAAACAGACCAAAGGACCGTAGAGAGCACTTTTCACACTGAGGGTTTTTCTTATTTATTCAATTCCATTCATGAATCGCTCCCCATAAAATACCTCAAAGCATCAAACATCAACAATTAAACAATTCCATATGCAAAAACAAAACAGAACAAAATTCAGATCAAATACAGATATGAATTTGGATAAAGATCTCCACTAAAAGCTTCATTTATTTAAAATATTTATAAACTGCTTAATTAAAAAAAACCTCTTAAGCAGTAAAACAAGAAAAATCTTCAATTATACAGAGTGATTACCAAGGAAAACTGACTGTACTCTTTTCCACTATCACTAATTTAAATATATAATGGCAAAACTTGCTAAATTTACGTGATACTGGGGAGAGCTGTGGGTCGCAGGTATCAGCCACCAATACTTCTTCTTCAGGACAGACATCCCTTTGGGTGGATGAAAGAGGGATCTTCCCAAGCTCTAGAAAGAGAAAAATAAAGGTCAGAATCAGATACAGCATCTTTATAAAATGAAGTTTATTTATGGCATCCTACAGCAATTCCTCCTAAATGGTGGTTCTCTGCCTTGTGCTTGATCAAGAGCTGCCCCTTGCCTAGAGGTATTCTCCCCCATATTCAGATCCAGAAACAGAGCGAGCAACAATGCCCAGCTCAGGAGCAGCTCCTCTCACACAGTTTTCCCCTCTGACAACTGACCTGATGGGAGTTAAGACTATTCCTTGTTATGGAAATTCTAAAATAACTGGCTCTCTGTTTGTGGGTATGAGAGGATGGAAATACTTTTACTGTCCATTAGGTGGTAGTCTGAGACAAGTTAGTAAAGAAGCATTGCTACCAAAAATTCAGAACCATTTCCTAGTAGAAAGGAAGGATTTGGAACTGTATATTTTTATATTGTATAAAGAGGACCTCCTTCAAACTGTAATTATTCTTAATATTTTTAGCAGGGAAACAGATTTTGAAAAAGCATACTCCGAGGTCTTCCTGTCTGTTCCAAATCTGGACCCTTTTGTTCTGTGTACTGGACATGTCTAGTCTCCTGTTTTCGGCGCAGTTGATTAACCATTGAAAGTGACTGAACAGGTGAATCTGGAACGAACTCTTCCATGTATTGTTCTTGCTCCCTAAGAAAAATGGACAAAATTAATGTGAAACCTAAATACTACAAAAAACATAAAGTGTTGATCTGTCAAGAGTGTATTAAGGGTCACTGGGAATTGGTATCTGAAGAAGTGTGCATGCACACGAAAGCTTATACCCAGAACAAACTTAATTGGTCTCTAAGGTGCTACTGGACAATTTTTTTCGCCTTCATCAGACCAACATGGCTACCTAACTGAATCGGGGAATGTAGCCTTAGAGAAGGCAGAAATAGTCCTTTTAAATTCTAGAAAAAGAGTGGCACTGCCACTTAGAACAGGCATAGGCAAATTCCGGCCCTCCAGATGTTTGGGACTACAATTCCCATCATCCCTAGCTAACAGGACTAGTGGTCAGGGATGATGGGAATTGTAGTCCCAAACATCTGGAGGGCTGGAGTTTGCCTATGCCTGGATTAAAAGGAGGGAACCTGGCAGAAGGTGCTAATAAAAAGGCAAGTGGTGGACAGAACAAAGAATGTCTTGGCAGGTTGAAGCTAAAATAAGTGGCTGAGACATTGGCAGTGAAAACATAAATTATAAACAAAAGATCAGGGAATCAGTGGGACTATAAAGGAATAGCTGGAAATGACAACAGGCTCATTTACCAAACCTTTCACAAGTTCTGGTTTGGCTTACCAGCCAAGCATATTTCGTAGTTGCCAGAGATCACTCCTTTTGCTATGATCCCTCCCACCAGTCACCTACAGGCGCTGGAGAACAGAGGTAGAAGAGACTCTTAGTGGAGTAGCAGAAACACCAAGTCTCTCTTTCACTGTTTCCATCTGCTCCAAAACTTAACAGCATGGTATGAGATACACTGCCTCCTCACCTCCCTCAACTAGAAGACAGTAGGATACATTTTTTTGTAAAGTGCTGGGATGTGGAGTTACTCTGGTATCCAACTTTTCAGCACTCCATGAGCAACTCCTTCCCTCTCAGGAAAGGGAGGGTGTTACACTGAGATGGGACAGGGTTTATCTGATTTATTGTGGTTTGGTTATCGTCATTATCCATCACTTCCTGGACAACCTTTCCCTACATCTATTTGCATAGGTACAAACAGGAATTATACTTACTCTATCTTCTCTTGCATCTTCTGAAGCTGTTCAGAAATCTTCTTATTTTCATCCTGTAAATTGTTTCTTTCATTCACTGAAATATGCAAAAAAATGAAATAACATGGCAATTTCCAGTTGTGTTTTATTTCTTCATCAGTCTTCTTAGGAAATCCATTAGATGACTAAAAAACTCACTTGCATGTACTTGTACTCCAATACATTTTGTTTTCATTCTAAATAAAGAGTTCCAGCCAAGTCACTAACAGAATGTTATAAATGCAATTTGTAACTTAATTACATCAGACTGATTAACTGTGAAATCCAGCAACAAATTACTTACTAATTGACTTTTTCATCACATGAGAATATTGCTCAATAGAAAGAAATGAGACTGGTGATGTAAAGGAAAGGACATTTTAAAAAAGTACTGGTCCTACTGTCTCGTGTGATGTTTGGAAAGATGTGCCTTTTATCCTATCCTTGACCAAAGTCATGATGCTATCCAAATTAGTGAGCATTTGTGAGCTATACTCCCTTCACAAGAAAGTAAAGTAATAGTTTATATCCAGGAACTTTGATTCCCTTTAGAAGGCCCCTGAACCTAAGATGTAGAAGAGTTCTCCATTTGTCTATAAGCAAAGCAGCACAATAACATTAAAGGGAAAGTGGTAACATTACAAAATTTCAATGAATCCAACAGTACCTGATTAATGGGAGGAAAATACATCAACATCCTCCACTCTTCAAACAATCAACATAACAATTGTATAGCAGAAACACTGTATAATGGTGCTAGCAGAGCAAACACCTCCAGGAGACCAAAGCAAGTCAAGTCAAACACAGAAAAGGTTCAGCTCCTTCCCCTCTACCCTGCAAGCTAGTCATAAACCAAATATAATCTGGGTTTGGGATGGAATCTTTAGGCATCTATAGCAATAAACAGACTCTGGCTCAATTCATACACCATAGCAAACCACAGCTTGTGCTTACCCACAACGCTGTTTTGAGCTGTCAAACATACGGTAAATACAAATTTAGAACTATTTGTCTCCTATTGTTTTCTATCTGTTCAGAACTATGATTTGCTCTGGTTTCTATAGTGCAGCAGCTTCTTGAGGCAGAGCAATTCCTAACTCTGTAGTGCTGCTCTGCTTCTGTTGAGATGATGGTTTGTCACTGGTTTCTGAATTCAGATGCCATGGCAGACAATTGGTACAAGCTGTGTTTTGCAAGTTATCTTCAAACTGTGATTTGATACCTTGATTTGGTGGTACCTTCCCTAACCATGGCTTGTAAACTTTCATAGGTTTGGATGTAAAAACAAACCATAGCTTGGCAGGATATACCTTTGTGTGTGAGCAAATCTTATCCAAAGAGCATAGGAAAAAAGCACTTCTCTATATTTTAACTTATTATATTAACAATTTTGAAAACAAGAAGTGTTTTATTAGACATTCCAAAATTTAAGAGGCTAACAGTACAATCCCACATATTAGGTACAATGGAGCCTATAAGTATAAGCCTGTTTGGGGAATGAATGGTCAATCAGACATAATGAGCATTTTCTGTGTACAACGTAGTATTTAAATATAGAAAAACTAACTATTACTGACTCAAGAGTGTGTGATAACAGAGCACATGCAAAGAGGTCTCATTGTTATGAAATGACTCAAGGAAGATAAAACTCACTCAGTTCTGTAATCAGCTTGAGGTTCTGTTGCCGAATATTTTCAAATTCCTGCTGTTTTTTCTTCATGTGCTCTTCAGTTACTGCACAACGATCACATAATCCTGCTCTTAACCTATAGAAATTAGAAGATAAAGATATGTTAGATAAGCATAATATTTTTTTTAAGTACTAGATAACTCAGGGCATACCACTGATCTATCAAAATTTCAAAAGCAGGAGGTTCCTGGCTTAGCTTTTGAAAAACAGGGGGGCCAAAGTATTTACTTAATTGGGAACCACTGCACAAGAGGCCATAAATGTCCAATGGAAATTACTCCTTAGTAAGTGTGCTTAGGATTACAACCTGAAGTGGCATAGATGATCTAGAATTTTAAAATCTTGGCTATCAACCATTCTTATTATTATTAATGTGAAACACCTTTTTTGATACATGGCAATCAGAAGCACAATTCTGATTTTACTATCAAAGACTTTCCTTCAACTTCTAAATCTTTCCTATCTGCAGAACAACAAAATTGTTCTGGATGATCAAGTTAGCATACATCTATTTGAACTTATTTCTTGACACACACATCATACAAGGTTACATGCTTCATAGCACTGAATGAACTTCCAAGTCCTTGAAAAAATTGTCCAATACAAATCAAAAGGCTTTGATTTCAAAACTTAAAATAGTCAGGGAGAGCATCCCTTATCACCTCTTCCATTTAGTAAGCTGTTTACTACTCAGTTTGATACAGAAGCAGCAAACAATAATCTAATCGGCAGGGCTTTCAAAATAAGAAAAATTATGGCTAAACCTTACCATCAAAATGGGGTAATTTCTACTTACCGATCTTCTAAAACTGTAATCGTTTCATGCAATGATTTTTGTTGCTCTCTAAGCTGCTGGTTTTTGGTGTAAAACTCTTCGAGTCTTTCTGCGTCCCTAAACATATATGAAAATTAATTTACAGCAATTGTATATGTGATATATGCATTTTCATTAAGCAGAATTCATATTAAAGTTAACAAAGTAAGAAAACTGTGCTAACCAGACTAATAAAACGACTCATCTGCAGTACAAAGCACATTACTCACATGGTCACAGTTCCATTGGCTTCCGCTATAAGTAACATGAATTTGACAGAGGAGAAGGATGGTGCTTGATGGAAGAGGGAAGTGGTAGCATAGTACAACAAAATTATAGCTATTCTGCGCATGTGTTTTCTGTCAAGGAAAGCTTTGCATTAGAATGGGCTGCAGGGAATTATTAAAATGAGAACAGATAACCAAATTACAGTGCAAGCCTATGCAGGTTTTCTCACAAGTCCCAGTGTGTTCAGTGGAGTTTACTCTCAGGTAGGAGCATGCAGTTGTGAAACCTTAATGAATAAGAATGGTGAAGTTGTCCTACATGCATGGATAGGATGCTCACAATTTTTTTAAAAAGAAGCAGTATATAGGGAGGTTTAACAATTTCTTCCCCTTAGCTGCGATCCCCATGAACCCCCTGCAACATGGAAATGACCTTATAAAAGACACTCCCATGGTCTCAGTGAAAATCAGAGTCCCTTATGCTCAGCATTAAAAATAAAGATTGATGATACACACTACACATTTAATATAATGTGTGGTAGTTATGTCCCAGATTGGTTTATAGAGCAGGGGGAACATGGTGGAATCAGATAAATAAATAAATACAGTCGTACCTTGAAAGTCGGACAGCTTAGTTCCCGAATGTTTTGGCTCCCGAATGTTGCAAACCCAGAAGTGACTGTTCCGTTTTGTGAACTATTTTTGGAAGCCAAACGTCCAACGGGGCTTCTGTAGCTTCCGATTGGCTGCAGGAGCTTCCTGCAGCCAACCGGAAGCCACGCTTTGGAAGTCGAACCAACTTCCAGAACGGATTCTGTTCGACTTCCAAGGTACAACTGTAATAGTCTGGCCAAACTATTATTTGATTAATTTATTCAATTTATATGTTGTCTTTCTGAAGGAGCCTAAATTAAATGCAGTGGTGGCAGCACTGCACATTTACACATGGTATTGGCCTGATCTTAGAAAAGGGGTGGGATGGAAGGTCCACATCTAATAACAAACAGGTGTGCAGGTGGGAAATGTACAATCCTCTTGTGCACACCCTTTAGCTCTCTGCAACTCAAGCCGTTCAGGGCTGGTTTTTGTTAGATTTAGTCAGTGGCAAGAAAACAAACACAATTTAACTAATGCAAGAAGGATTTTTACTAACAATAACTGCAATTATGTGAGGATAACATGGAAGCCATATTAACTGTAGCAACAACTGATCTGGCACCTCTTTTTAAATGCTGGCAGTCAAGTTTTGAGAACAACAGACACCAAATATAAACACTTCTATTCAAAACTGGCTGGAGTGTGTAGTAGTCTTCCAGACTTGCTTCAGAAGCTGCTATATCTTAGGGACTTAAGCTTGCAGCTCTGCTTTGAACAGCTACTGGGTGGCATTAGGCAAACCAGTATTTCTTACTCACATGAAACAAAGGGAACCTTACAGTGATACTGTACTGACAGTACTTTAAACAATAGTGCTATCCTGCTATCCTATGTGTGTTCACTAAGAAATTCTCACTATATCCAAAAGGGGGTTGCTTCCATTTAAGTATGCACAGCATGCAGATCAAACAAACACTAAATAGGATTTCCAGCTTGAGTTTCTCACACACAAACCTGAATGCCTGTTATAGGCATAGTGATTGTGCCAGTAAAGAAAGTAGCCACATAAGACAGCATAAGAAATGCACAACATGGTGGCCTAGGCAATTGAATGCAATCCGCTAATCATGCATAAAAGTCCCTCCTGTGGCTCAAAAAGCTTCCAATTTTAGTCTAAAGCTAGAATTTATTCTAAAGCTAAGCAGCAGTTATATCAGTGTTTCCCAACCTTTTTTGGGCAAAGGCACACTTGTTTCATGAAAAAAATCTCGAGGCACACCACCATGCCAGATGGGGAAAGGTCACTTTTTACTTATGTAAAAAAAAATAAAAAAATAGTAACAGCATAGAAGGTAATGGTTAGGCTAGCATCCCTCTTCCAAATATGCTAGGTTTTTATTTGCAGGGACTGTTCTACATGGGAAAGCATTCAGCACTGTCATTCTCCCATCTGCCATCTGAATTGGTACTATTCTGGGTCAACTTACTCTGCTGCATGTGTAGATGAAAATGGCACCAAGTGTGGGGGAGGGGGCAGAACAGGTTTCAGATACAGGATATTAAGCATACACGTACTTCAGATTGAACTGGTTGCTTGCTTTGCAAGTTTTCATTTCCCAAATGACTGCCTTGGCAAGCGCAATACCTACCAGGCTCAACGCCGGTCTAGCGCTGCCGCTTCCCGCGCTCTCAAGGACCCGGGAGGAGGAAGGCGTGAAGGGAATCCCGAAGGCGCGAAAACCTCGCGCATGCGCAGGCCTTCCGCCTGCGACAACCCAGTAGGCCGGCCGAAGCGAGCGGCGATGGGATGTGGGAGGGAGCTCGCTCGCCGCCCCGCGTGTGCCTATGTGGGGCACGTTACAGCCCCGTGACGTCAGCGCCACGCAGGCAGCCAGGCAGGCAGACGGCGAGAGCCCCGCACTGGGTGGCCTCTCCTCGCCGCCGCCGCCCCGCCTCTCACCACCCGACTCGCCCGCCTCCCTCCCACGGCACACCAGGCAACGTCTCGCGGCACACTAGTGTGCCGCGGAACACCGGTTGGGAAACACTGAGTTATATTACATTAAAGCAGAATTTCTAAGCAAACTTACCTGAGAGCAAATGGCATTAAACTCACTCAGACCTACTTCTGAGTAAACATGTTCAGGCTACTTTGTTGTAATGATGTCACTTGCTATGAAATATATGTCACTGTACACAGAGTATTTACTATGAGTGAAGCATGGGTAGGATCACTTGGTTATAAGTACACTCACATTCTAAGAACGGAGCAAAAAGTGTAAAAAGAGAGAGAAAATAGTGCATGATGGTCATGATGCTGCTTGACAAAACTGACAGGCTCTTCAGTTATGAAAATAGCCTTCCTAATGAGTGGTCCCTGACCCTGCATTTCCAAGACCATTAGCCTCACCGCTGAACCAGGGTGCAGCATAAGGAGCTCATTGTCTGGCTGGTTATCAGTGCTGAAATATTAAACCTCAGGTATTCAGAAAGAGTTGGGGAGAACAAGAACTCCTATAGAAGACTGTTATATCTACAATGCACTACTTGTAGGATGATTCCAGCAAGTAATAATTAAGCCATTTAGCTTGGTATGTATTAAATCTCAAGAGAAAGTCATCAATAATACCCATCTTCCACCAACTCTGAGCTGAGGATGGAAACTTTTTAACAAGGAGATATACATGACAATATTATTCCAAACACAATCACTCTATAACAAAGTTTAAATTGAAGTTGGAGTACAGAAATGTTTTTGGAAATTTGTGTACAGGCTGAAATGAACTTAGCAGATGTATCTCCCCGCCCCCCCAACATTAGCAACTTTATCCTATACAAGTTACTTAGAAACATAAGAGCCCTGTGGATTAGGCCAAAGGACCATCTAATCCAGCATTCTGTTGTCACAGGGAAGCTTGAATGCAGGGCTTGAGTACAATGATACTCTCCGCACTTGTGATTCTTAGCCACTGGCGTTCAAGGGCACACTGCAGCCCAACAATGAAGGCTAAACACAGCCTTCACAACTATGTGCTGTGTGAATAACTACTTCCTTTTGTCTGTCCTGAATCTTCCAGGGATTTAGTATTATGAGAGGTGGAGAGAAAAAATCCTCCCCATCCACTTTCTCCACACCTGCCTAATTCTTGCCCACTTCTATCTTGTTTCTCCTTACGCACATTTTCCTTTGCTCATAGGGAAGTTGTTCCAGCCCCTTGATCGTTTTGATTGCCCTTTCCAAAATCCTTTTCAACTCAACAGTAACATTTTCAAGGGGAAGCAACCAGAGCCGTTTGTAATATTCCAAGTGTGTTATCGCCATAAATTTGTATTAATGGGATTCTGATACTGGCAGGTTTTCAATTCCTTCATAATAAAAGTCTTTTTCACAGCAGCTACACAGTGGGTCAACACCTTCATCAAGCTATCTACTACTCAGTCACTGCCAGTTCAGGCCCCATTAGTGTATATGTGAAATTAGAATTTTTTGGCCCCATGTGCATCACTTTACATAAAATTGAACTTGCCATATTACTGCCTATTCACCCAGATTGGATAGCCCTCACATTCACAATCCCTTTTTATTTCAACAACCTTAAACACTAGTCTCAATAATGATCCATTAAGAGGTTACTTTCTACAACTTTAAGTTGGAGAACTATTGGAGAACTATTTATTCCTATTCTCTGCTTTCTGCTGCTTAACCAGTTACAGAGCCATAAGCAGACCTCTCCTATTATTCCTTAACTCCAAAGCTTATTCAAGGCTTTGACAAGTGACTTTATCAAAGGCGTTTTAAAAGTACACCTATATCTACATCCTTGCTGATATTCTACAAGGTTAGTGAGACAGGACTTACCCTTGCAGAAATCATGCTGGTTCTGCTTCAGCAAGATTTGATGAATTTAGAAGTTCCATGAGACTTGTTCCAAAGAAAGTGTGCATAGTACTGCAGTTTTAATGTAACTGATTGCTAAACATAAGAAATGTTGCCTCTATTACAATCCCTGCAATATTGTCCTTAACCTTTTGCTTTATCATTCCTAGAAAAGGAGATAGTAGGCTCTGTCTGAAAAACCAGCCTCTGAGGACCAGTTAGTAAATGCAACTATTTCCATCAAATTAAGAATTATAGCATATGAGGAGATACTTACAAACACCTTTCTGTTTTCAGCTTGGTGATCTTTGCCAGTAATCCTAATGAAAGAGAAACAGAAAAGCAATAATTTATATTTTGAACTTCCATATACAAATTAGTGAAGAATAATGTCTTTATATGTATATGTAGAAACTACCAACAAATGCATACATTTGGAGCTAAATTATAGGGTTATTGTTCTGAACAAGTTATTTCAGAAATTTATAGTTTGTTTTTCAGTTACTTCAGTTCTCAAAAGAAGGTAATGAACCAATGGTTCCTAGGATGCTGTCTCCAAGGGTAGCCCTGAAAAAAAGCACATTATAGAAATCTAGCTAAGAAGTTGCTAGCACTCCAGATGGAAAAGAGAATTGGTGCAACATGAATGCAAGAACTATTTCACTCTTCTGTTTTGCCATCTCCCCTTGGTCAGGGTTCTGGGCATTATTATTTTTTTGGCTAGTTACTAAGGCTGGCCGAAATTTATTGACCCTGGTAATGGTGACTACTGATTGCTTTAAAAAAACTAAATTCATCAGAGCTCATGCTTCTGTTTTGAAAGCAACAGTCATACCACACATGCATGAAAATGACTTCAAAAGAAAAATTAAGAGCCCTCCTTTCCTGTCTTCCCTTATCTCTTTAAGCACTTAAATATGCTTGATCATGTAGATCAGTTAGGAAATAGTTTTTCTTAAAATGTGGCTGCAATTTGGCAAGACAATTAGATATCTGGAATTAAGACCCCTAATAAAGTGTTCTGCTTTAATCCTTCTCCACACCCATCAGAAGGAATGAGACTGCACAACAATGAGGCTCCTGTAAGAACAGGTAGTCTGTTTGGCACAATTTTTGGTATTTTAACACTAGCAGCCTCAGTTGCTACTGAATAAGCTGTACTACGAAGGCAAAACTATAGTAATACTACTTCGCCTGAATTCAGGAATTATCAGAATATTTCAGAAATCTTTCTGGAGCAATCCTAAATCAATAAATTAGAATTCGGGTATGAAGTCTGTTGTATAAATTCTGAAAAATTATGTTTGCTTTGCAGATCACTAGAACTTTTATTTTTTTCTCCACTATTCTCTTTCAATAAAACAGACTGCCTCATAACCCATCAAAGATGTAGTATTTGTGCTTAAATCATATTAGTCCTAATGAGATTTTTAAAAAGTAAGTAAACTTGCCTTAACGGCGTTACCCTTGTGTCTTCCCAAGAAATGTATGAGAGACAGAGAACACAGACCAATACCCATTAAATGCATGGCAAGAGTAAGATTTACCACTTACTTATATCTGCCAGCTTGCTGCGCACACAATTTTCATTTAGGTTAGATTAAACTGAATTATAACCTATGAAATTCTGCAAAGGGTGGAACTACACATTACACACATTTCCCAAAAGAGTGTTTACTGTTCAACAGTAATGTTTGGATATTTGTGAGGGAAACTGGAGGGTGAGTGGTGAGGTGTCTTATCCATGCTCATCCACTGATTCTCCTCCACAACCCTCTTCCCAGTACTTCACACACATATCCACGTCACCCAATTTGATTTATTTCAGGTTTCAGAGTTGGATGCGTGTGGAATGTTGGGGGGGGGGAGGGGAAGCCATCGGGATGGATTACAAGGGAAAGGTTTGCCACCTCCCCCCATAAAATCTCCCCTGAAAATTCCTCCCTTACACTAACAAAATATATACAGTGGTACCTCAGTTTTCAAACATCTCCGTTGACGAACGTTTCAGAACTTGAACGCCGTAAACCCAGAAGTAAATGCTTCAATTTTCGAACGCACCTCGGAAGTCAAACAGCAAACGTGGCTTCTGCTGAGTGCAAGACCCTGAAGCCTAGCTGTCAGCTATTGAGTTTCAGTTTTCGAACATTTCGGAACTCGAATGGTCTTCTAGAACAGATTATGTTCGAAAACCGAGGTACCACTGTAGTTCCATCCTTAGCATAAGGTTTTTCATAACCATGTTAACATCCTGTGCTTTTATTCTGATAATCAGGCTTGTGAGTTCATCATCACACAACAATGGATTTGTCTAATTGAAGCCATGAACCAAAGCAGAGAGAAAAGTTGTGACATGCAATGAAGGTTGCGTCTGAAGCCTAGGCATTCAGCACTAAGTGTAGTATGCAACTTATTAGACTGTATTTTCCTCCAAAGCATGTTGTTAAAAATTAGAAGAAACATAACATTATCATTTGATTGCTTTCTTGGTAGCACAAGGATGAAGTTTGCACATGGAAAAACAACAAAATGACACAGTACAACCAGTGTAAGCACCAGGCACTTATTTCTCTGGCTACTGTCAATTTTGCTGACATTTAGAATTCAAAATTCATGAGTCAGCTTTAATTCATATTTATAGACCTCAGGAGCAAGTAAAGTCCAGGCAAGTCTGTGTTTGATGTGTCTTAAATATCACTGTACCCAGTTCTATAGGAGGGACCCCACCTTTTGCAAAAATTAACTATCCTTCAGGCATGTCTTTGATGTACTCATGCAGCATCTAACTTTACTAATCATTGTGTAGAACATAGAAACAAAGGTTTAGGCATGAAAAAATCTGCCTTATGGCAAGGCTGCACTGACACACCCATAGTCAATCTAACTAGATTTATTCAGTGTCATTTATTTCAGGGGGACCTATTTCCAAGAATATACAGGCCTATGTATTTTTGAAATGTCATGCCCAAGTTTTTATTATTCCAAACTGCAAAAGAACATTAATTACACACATTTTTTTTAAACTTAAGTTTTCTGTTATTCGGCTTCATGACATAAAGGCACTCCTTAGATTGCAAAATCCTGAGTTGATGATGCCTCAGTATGTGCCTCACTGACGACATTCCACCCACTGTAAAAACTCAGCTGAAGAATGAACTGAGCCAAAAGGATTAAAGCTAATAAACCTAGTAAGTTCAGTAAATGATTTGTGGCCTATAGAAGGTAAAATATATTGAGGAAATTACTATGCCTCGCACTCCCCATCTTTTATCAGCAAGGAAGTGTATTGTTGAATGCATTAACCTGGGCTGTTTTAATTATTCTATGTGCAACATTCCCAGATATCACTTTCTTTCTTGGATTTTAATCTGGCCTGCTACAATCCTTGGTATCCCTAGTAGCTTGGACAGTGTTTTCTGCAACAGGCAAAACACAGTCTGTTATTTGGATGTATCTGTTCCCCAATACAGTGGTATGAACTTAATTTGTTCCAGAAGTCCGTTCTTAAACCAAAGCATTCTTAAACCGAGGCACACTTTCCCTACTGAGCTCTCCTGCCGCCGGTGCCCTTCCACCATTTGTCTTCTGAGGCAAAGTTCACTAACCGGAACAGCTACTTCCAGTTTTGCGGAGTTCGTTGCCTGAAATTTTCGTTAACAGGACTGTTTGTAGACCGAGGTACCATTGTACTGTATAGGCAGGGGCGCCGACTTATAAAAAACATTGGGGGAGCCCGCGAAAGCTCATGAATAATAAATAAGCTCATGAATAATAAATAAGCTCATGAATATGCAGATAAAGTGGCGCCGCCTCCTCGTGAGCGAATAGGGGAGAGCGTGCTGCGCCTATTAATCAGCTCAGAAGGAAATTGGGTAGAGCTTTTGCTCGGGAGGGAGGGCAGGAGGCATGCAGCCCGACCCTGTGCATTTTGGGCTGGGGGAGGGGCGGCGGTGGCGCTCTGCTGGAGGGGCGCCCGAGATTATTGGGGGGCAGAGCCCCCCCAAACGAATTTTTGAGGGGGCTCGGGCCCCCTCAGGCCCCATGGAGTCGGCGCCTATGTGTATAGGCTAGTTTGCTAGGTGAAATCAGCTGTTGGTTTTCTTCCTGCCCTTTAAATATATTTGTTGCTTTTACCCATTTTTAATTACCGTATCTTATGTGTAAACTGCCTTGAGACGGCAGTTTGGAAGGCAATTAATAAATTAATTGTAATAATAATAATAATAACTCTGATGTTGCCTGTTAATATTGCTGGCATTCCTGGGAATGAGTTGCATGATTCTGTCTGCATATAGAATGCAAATGCATGAAGTCTCACAGCTGCTACTTCTGGCATGTGTGCATGTGTGTAAGATATATCTCCTGTTATGAGACGGGGGCTGCAATCTTATAAGACACAAGAATCTATATCCAAATGAAAGGGGCTAAGTTCTCACTTAAAATGCTTAGATTTGTTCTGCATGATTAGCTCCATCAGGGTCTCCATAAGAATCTCTTGTGGTTTCATTGTCACTTCTACATTCCAAGAACAACAGCTAGAAAATACTTATCATGTACACCATACACCTTTCTCAATTTCTACATCATAGATACTCTGGTGAGGATTTAGACTGGAAACTACATCAGCATTCTGCAAAATATTAACTCTGTTTCACAGCTCATTGTAAAAAATCCAGCAGGAGAAAGACTGATAAACCAGAAAATCTTATTTTAAGATTATTCAGTTCCCAGAATGTTCAAAACTTCAGTATGTCTAGGTACAAAACATTCTGCTTAAGCAACTGAACATTGAAAAGATCAGGTCTAGTCAAACAATATCAACTCAACATCAACCCACATTCATCTGTAATTATCATACACACCCCACAATATGATTAACATCTTGCTATGTTTTCACCAAATGTTTTCTGAACAAGGCACAAATACCAGCTGATCAAGAGATAATTATGATGTATTTATTTGGTAAACACACTGGCCTGTTATAGATCAGCAACCATAATATTACCTTTTACTTCTTTATCGTGGCATTCCTTCAATTTGGACCACAATTCCTTGAAGTAATCAGGAGCAGGTTCTGTGGAGTTTGGACTTCCACAAGTTCCTCCAGAGGTGCTCATCTTGTGTTTTCTGTTTTGAGTGTTTCACTTGTCTTTATGCAGTTCTTGCTGTTTGCCACTCTTTTAGTTTTACATCACACCGCTGATTTATTTTAAAAAGAAAATTAGATACCTGCAATGACAGGTTGAAAACATTTACAGTGTATGACTTGCAACAGTTGGGAAAACACAGCTTGTTTCCTTAAGCTCCTTTTCTTCCAGCAGGGGAAGCAATACGGGGATGTATTATTCTTACATACAGGTATGCACGTTTGGTAACAGCATCCTTTAATCTTCTAGTTCAGGAAGTCTTTCTTTTGTCTGTATGCTACAATTTTATTGCCTTGTATTGTTTTACTTGCTGATTGTTTTACTTGCTGATTGATTTATGGCATGCTACTGTATTCTACTGCATAGTTTCCTTTATGGCATGTTACTGTATTCTACTGCATAGCTTGCTTTAATATAATGCGGGGGCCTTTGGGCTGAAAAGCAGTACATAAATGAAATGAATGGTGATGATGATGATACCCTTGTATAGCCTGAATAGTAATTAGCTCAGGCTAAGTGGCCTTGAATTAACTTGTTTCCTCTGGAACCTGTAGCCTAGTGCCCAGGGAATCAGGTACAGTGGTGCCCCGCAAGACGAATGCCTCGCAAGATGAAAAACTCACTAGACGAAAGGGTTTTTCGGTTTTGCGTTGCTTCGCTAGACGAATTTCCCTATGGGCTTGCTTCGCAAGATGAGAACATCTTGCGCTTTTTTCTTAAAGCTGCTTGAAGAGGCGCAGTTGCGACGGACCGTGCTTCGCAAGACGAAAAACATCGCAAGACGAAAAGACTCGCGGAACGAATTATTTCCATCTTGCGAGGCACCACTGTACAAGTAACAACAACAGTCTTGTGGCACTTTTAAAAACTAATACAATCACTGAGGCATAAGACTTCAACAGATGCATGGAATGCACACTAGTCTATAAAAGCTTATGCAATAATAAATGTATTCATCTTTAAGGTGCCACAAGGGTCCTTGTTGTTTTTGCTGCAACAGAATAGCAGTCATCCATCTGTTAATAGGTACAAGGTATTTTAAGGTAATTGAAAGACTGTTTCCAGTACATGACATGCAATTTCCTTCTATAAGTACCAATTCACACTGTTCAGAGACTGAGTTGCCGCGCCCTCACTTGGTGAACATGCCTCACTTGTGCCATTTTTCTGTGGAAGTAAAAACCAAGCCTAAGACCATTTATTTTAAAGTTCTAAGAGTACATTTTACTGATATTTTAGGGATAGTCCAGAAGTTCACCAGCAGGTGCACTACTGCACCCAGAGCTCAAAAACTGCTCACGCTTATGAAATTCCCAGTTGCAAAAATGCGCCTAGAACTAGTGCTTTTTTTCCTTTAAAAATGTTTAGGGGTACTCTCATTTTCCTACTCATATTGAAATACTGCCCCTCAATGAGGCCAAACTTCAGATTCACAGAATGTTTACGGGTATGCGTCCCTTTGCATACCCCCAGAAAAAAGCACTGCCTAGAATAATTGGAGTTTCCAACGCTGCTGGTATCCAACAATGCCTGAAAGGCCACATACTCCTGCTTTTACAGACACTCATTTCAGTGCAATATTCCCCCTCCGCCTCCATTTCAGAGCACACGATTTGAAGTTAAACGGATCACAGTTGAGCTTTAAAAATCTTCCTGTATTCTCCACATCTGGCAGTTAAAGAGTAAAACAGATAAATAAACTCCCCTCGCCCCCGCCCCCGCCCCATATCTACCTCACAGAGCTCCTGTGCCTTCAACACACCCCAGAAAGCTATGGGTTTGTTTTGCAGCTTCAGTAGCATTGCAAGAGGCGAACATCGAACAAGATGCAGGGCAAAGCGATAAAGGAAAGTTCTTCAACACGTGGCCTGACCTGAAGCTCTTAGCCGGCTACCCGGCTGGTGGGGGAAAGAAGGAAGAGAGGAGGGGGGAACAAAAACAAAGCCTCCACGTGACACGCGGACCCGCCCCCGGAAAGCGCAGCGCGCTCCTTCGGAGTTTGAAAAGAGCGGCTTTTTCAAAAGGGTGATAGGAAGGGGAAGAGGAGGGTCCCCTTTTTCTACAGCTCACGCGCAAGGTGGCCTCTTCCCCCCCCAGCTCCCGCTCACAAGGCCCAGCCTCGAAACCGGAGTCGGACCAATTTATAGGGTGGGGGTGGGGTGTTCCTTGTTCCTGCTCCCGCGCTGACGTCGGGCAGGTTTAACCGCAGAAGCGGCGGAATCTTTGGTTGGCTCGCTGTGGCTGCGGAGGGACACAGGGCGGCGGCTGAATACGGCCGGCCGGCCGGCTTCGAGCCGTGGAGGAAGAGGAGGCTTACAGGAGTCGGAAAGAAAGAGGCGCCGCGGGAAAGTCAAGCGGCCGGCAGGGAGCTCCGCCTCAGCCGGGCGCGCTCTTGTTACCTGAGGCAGCTGCTCGGTGGATGGAGGCAAGCGGCGGGAAAGAGAAACGGAAAGTCGGAGGGGTCATACTTGGCCGCCGCGCCCGCCTTCCGACCGGCGAGGAAAGCGCTTCGTTTTCTGTTTGTTCTCCCCCGGCGTCTGCGACCGGCTCGGCCGAGGTGCTTTTGGCGGGACGGAGCTGCCCCTGGTGGCCGGAGGCTGAGCTGGCGACTCTCCTGCTCTCCGCCTCTGAGGGGGATTTCCTTCCCTCCTTGCCAGAAAAGACTCCCCTCTTCCCGCTTTCTTACTGGCAGGCTATTTGCTGGCGGACCATCTGAAGTAGCGCAGGAAGATCTGGACCAACCTACCCCCCGCGCAGGTCCATATAGCTCAGCGTAGTCTGCACTGACTGGCAGCAGCGGCTCTCGGGGTTTTAGGGAGACGATATGTCTCGGGGTTTGAAGCTGGGGGCTTCTGCACTCCCGGCGGATGCTTTGCCACAAGAGTTACCGCCCTTCCCTACTTAAGGCAGCAGGTCCACTTTTTCATCACCATGCTTATCTAGTGTTTGCCCTGGTAGAGAAGCAACGACGGGGGGGGTGCGTAGGAGAGAACCCAGCAACTAGGAGTCACAAAGCAACTTAAAGCACCTGCACTTATTTTTATTGAACATTTTTGCCAAATCAAAATACTGTCAGTATTTTGCAAACGGGGTGCTTTAAACAGAACAAATGCCATAATTTATTACTGTTTATTAGAAACACTAGTTTAAAGTTCTTCACCCTTTCAAGTTGGACTCTTCAATTTGGGGCAACAAAGTGGGGGGAGGGGGCATTATTCCTTCTTCCTCATTGGGTAAAGGTAAAGGGACCCCTGACTATTAGGTCCAGTTGTGACTGACTCTGGGATTGCGGCGCTCATCTCGCTTTACTGGCCGAGGGAGCTGGCGTACAGCTTCCGGGTCATGTGGCCAGCATGACTAAGCTGCTTCTGGCGAACCAGAGCAGCGCACAGAAACACCGTTTACCTTCCCGCCTGAGTGGTACCTATTTATCTACTTGCACTTTGACGTGCTTTCAAACTGCTAGGTTGGCAGGAGCAGGGACCGAGCAACGGGAGCTCACCCCGTTGCGGGGATTCGAACTGCCAACCTTCTGATCGGCAAGTCCTAGGCTCTGTGGTTTAAACACAGCGCCACCCACGTCCCTCTCCCTCATTGGATAAACAATAAAGAGGGGGGGTGAAACTTGAGTGTGTGGAAAGTGCTCACCTTTGGAGGTGATAAAAAGAACTGAAAAGAATGTTTTCAATGCATTCATTTAAGTTTTGTGAGATGTGCATACAACTCTGTTATACGGATGATTCCTAGTAAAAGACTACTTTCCTGCAGAGATATGCACTTTATCTATCTAAGCAGAAAGACATTCAGACATTGACAGGTGTTGCACAGAGCAAACGTGCTGTGTCAGAATATAAATGTTGGGATCTAGATACTTCATTTCTCCCTCCTCAATAAAGTATCATTCTTATGAACTATGCAACTTGCTACTTTCCTGGAATCTGCTCTGCTTGTTTTCATGAACCCTGAACTCTGGGGGTTTGATTAGAGCACTGCACAGTGGTTAACCCTGATCTGCTTGCAATATTAACAGAAAATGCTCTCTGTAACTACAAGTGAAATTATGCAATTGTCACTTGAACCTAGCTGTACTCCCTAGGAATGTTCCTTAAGCTAGCTTCTGCTTAGACTTCTAAATTCAGAAGCCAAATTGGCTAGTAATAGAAGAAATTTAGGCCAGTGCCAAACTTTTTAAATACACTCTTTCCTGCAATGTCACATTTCAAACAAAGTTTGTGTAAATTTCAATTTAAAAGGGGCAGTAATTTTTGGTACTTGTCCGAGGTAAAGAACTGTAAGGTACTGCCACTGAGGGATATAGGGCATTCTTTTAAAAATTTTGTTTGTGTGATTTAGGTTTAAGATACTTCCAAAGTCTCTAACATTTAGCCCCTAGCAATTAGTGAAGAGGCCACAGCTCATGCTTTGCATGCTGTGAAGTCCCTGGTTTAATCCCTGGCATTTCCAGATAAAAGAAGGTTGTGGCATCACTTGCACAGCATCACAAACCATAGTTAATTACACTTTGTTTGTTTTGTACCAGCCCCATTAGTGTGCAGAGGAAACAAACCATGATCCCTGATTTAGCATTATATCCAAACCAGGCCCTGTGGTATGTTTCACTCTCAAAATACCATAATCTTCCAAGATTTGTTCATGGCTTGCTAATTATGAGAGAGAGAAACCATTAATTCTGCTTTGCCCTTACAGTTAAGTCACGGATCATGTTTTGTTTCCTCCACACATCTTCAGGGGGTGAACATAGCAGCCCAGAAAGGCACAATGAAGATTATTATTTATAAATAATATTTTGTAAAATATAACACAACATATAAAATGTAATAAAATACATATGAAACATATTAACGGTTACTAGTCATGGCTACACACTACCTTTAGTATCAGAGGCAGTATGCCTTTGAAACCAGTTGCTGGGGATCATGTGCAGGACACAATTTATTGTGCTCAAGTCCTGCTATTCAGGGACATCTGGTTCGCCATTGTAAGAAAAGAAAGATGCATTGGATAGGCCTTTGGTATGATCCAATAGGGCTCTTAGGAGAATCCTCCTAAGCATCTTCATATTCACCATGATGCGCAAACTAGGTCATTGTGGAATACCTCTACTAGAGACCCTGGCAAGATACTGCCATTCAAAATAGACAATAGTGGGCCAGATGAACAAATAATAGAACCTGATGTAAAATAGCAGAATGTAGTGAAAGTGAACATGAATACTAAGGCATCATTGTAATGCAGTGGTTCCTAAACCCCATGAAGCCTTTGAAAATTGCTGAGGGTATTGGCAGGCCATTTAATAGTTTTTCTGCATGCTGTAGCAACTGTAATGTGTTGTGCTAAATGCTGTAGGGTTTTTAATAGCATTTTTGCAGACACACTGGATTATCTGAATGCAGTTTGCAGACCACGGCTGGTCTGTGGACCACAGTTTATGTAGCACACAGTTAATCATTTCAAATGATGCAACAGGTTCATTTTGAACTGTTGATATCAGAAGGCAATGGTGGCTCCCCCCCCCCCCCCAGTGTGTTATTCACTCTGGGTGAAAAGCACGTTTGAGGGTAGTAAGACAGAAGCTGATTTTCAGGAAACTGTTTGCTCTGGCAGGTATCCCCATTAAGGAACCCTAACAAACTTCTAAGGTAATTTCCTACTGCTTTAGTAGTAAAAGTTAGTAATCCCCAAGATTATTGTGGAAGGCATTCATGGAAACAGAATGGTGGTGGGTGAGACTATGTGGATGACTACTCAAATATAACATGAAACTACTGTGTGAGGATACCTATGGATAATTATCTAGGGTTAGTTATCTCAATACATTTTATAATGATCAGTGATATTAAATAAACATTAATTTGTTGGTTTTCTTACCATCATTTACTCTTCTCTAAGTGAATATTATTTTAGCAGAAGGCTTTAAAAAGTTCTAAGTTCTCATGGTTCTCAGTTTTTGGTTTAAATTATTTTTGTATCAGTTCATGCAGAAAGCATATTTTATAATAAATGTGGGCATGTTGCTGCTTTATAGCAGAGCTGCATGCCAAAATATTTCACTTGTTATTATGAGGAAGATACAGTTATAAGTCAATATTGAAAAACATCCTTCAGGTGAAACCATGATTGTTTATGTTCCCAGATGGACTTCTAACTTTCTTCTTTGAACAGCACAACAGCCCTCATGCCATAGAAACAACAATCCATAATCTACTGAAATGAAAAACTGATCTGCCATACATTCTGGGGAGCAGCTCCTGTCCCCATTATATAAAAGGCATGTTAATTACACAAAGCTGATAGCATGGATTTTTGCATGACAGCCGAAATGCTGAAAACAACTTTCAGCTGAAATCTGGGATTTGAGGCAGAAAATCCAAACTATTTGCTTTACATACACAAAATCAGTTTTCTCTTTTAAAAAAAATCTAAGTTTTGCAAAACAGCAAATAAAAAAACACACACAAGCTCATTTTAAAACCATAGCTATAAAACACACAATAAATTAGGTAACTGGTAATTTGCTGCCGTTTACTGGTGGTACCCCAAATGTGCTTTGCCTACAAAGTTCTATTACTTTGTCATACAGTACTTTTATATGAAGAACTATTAAGTGCAGATAATAGACAAGGCTTTATTGCATGTTAAATAGATTCAGGGCCAAACAGAAAGCATGTAGCCCTGAGCACTGTGAGTCTTACCCCCACATGCTGAAGGACTTGACTCAAGCCAGCACAGTGGACCATTATAAGAGCAGGGTAATCTTGGCTCAGGATCCTTCCCTCTGTTGCGAACTTTTCCTATGCAGTAGGAAACTTGGGTACTAAGAACTGTGTATCGCAACCATTTGGAATACATACAAACATATTCTACTTTCCAAAATATACATTAATTAAAAAAAATATAGTATAAAGAGATTTTTTTTAAAAAAATGAAAGCTCTCAAAATCTAAATGTGTGAAACAAGTAAACTGGATGGAAGTCAATATATTTCAGGCGGTCTACTCTGAATTTAAGTTAGATACAACTCATTAGTTTTATACTGATGAGAACATATTTTCCCAAACATTACAATGATACTATCTAGCTGTACTTTGTACACTTAAAGGCCTGTTAAGTCTGCCATTCAGTTTTATATCAGTTGTTACAGTCACCTGGCATTCTTCCAAGAAATAACAAAGATAACTGTTCATCAACTTGGATATGCACATACCAAGCTGATACTTCCTCTGTGAGATTATGCTAGATCTCACATAATGCACTGAGCTGTTAAAGTACTTTAAAACATAGCCCACCAGGTACCAATATTTTACTTTTTACTTGCCTCGTCATTAGAAAAATTCCTATTGATTTTGTAAAAATTCCTATTTAAACCAAGCTCTCTTGAGAAGAGAAACAACTAGAGGATTTTCTATTCTCCTTTTAAAATCCAGTTAAAAGGGGGATAGGAAGAGTCACATTTACTTTAAACAAAAGTTATTTTGTCCCAACAGGCATGACAAAACCTGTCTTCATTCCTTTCTATTCAGCTCAGCCAGTACAGTACTTAGGTTCAGTAAGTTAATCAGTTACCAGATTCTATAGCCTTTGTTTTCAAAGTCTAATTCTTATTTGACATTGTACCTGGGAATATACTGAGATCTATATCCCTTGGTTTTAAACCGATCATAAAGGTGGGACTACAGTTTTGGTAATCCTAATTTTGGATAGCCTCTTCTATTTGTTATTTAAAGCAAATAAGGACTTGACCTTTTAATATGCATATAAATTATGGCTATGCCGTATCAAACTTTGGAAAGATCATTTTATGTGCTAAATATTAAATTATTTAGGGGGTTGGCAGTGGAAAGTAAAATACAATTTTAGCATATGCATAGCATTTACCATATCATATTTCCATTGTGAGATTATTGTGTTTACCACATATTCTACACACAGAAGCTAAGACACGAAAGTAAGAGATTTGCCATAATTTATGTAGCAAGTCACTAGCAACTCTATTATTTAGGCCTTTCTCCCACTTCTGTTTTGTGCACGAACCTATAGTTCTAACTATGCCTACTTAATAAAAAATCACTAAAAGGAACTGCAAAATGATGTCACCAGTAGCCATATATGATACAACAAAACAGTAATACTTTAAAAAACACCACAGAAATAAAATATACATCTACGCTGCATAAGAAAATAAAAATTATGTGATAGGACTACACAAAATGCACAATAAAGGGAGATTTTTAAAACTTACCTTTTGGTGGTGATTGTGAAAGGTTAATGTGACTTTGCTTTTGATCAGGAGTGGTGATTGTTTATTGTTAGCTTTTCCCTGAGCTTATAAACATCAAGCACATGTAGGATGAGGGAGCCACTGTGGACCACAGTGCAGAATGCTGAGAGAAGTTCTGCTGCACCTAAGATATATACAATGTGCAATGGATAACCTAATATGTCTTTCATTTAACTGGCTGGGCAGGTTTCTGCATTCTCTGGGACATGGAATCATACCAGAATTTGTTGGCATAACAGGCCTGTCAAACCAGTTCCTTGGTAGAGCAGGAACCTGTTCAGCCAGTACGCATCAAAGGGCAGCTCAACATGCTGCGGCTCAACTTCACTCTGAAGCTTCGTAAGTGGTGAATTATTCACGCCTCCACCAACTCCCAACTTAGAATGTTGTAGCCTCCAGCAAAACAATTTACCAGAGGGTTGGGGAGTGCTGTATCCGTATCAAATACAGCAATATCCTATTGTTGCAAAGTCTTCGTTATTGCATATCTAGATGAAGTGGTTGATAGATGCATTTCATTTATGAACGGGAAGATAGGCAAGTAAACACTTTGAAACAAACCATAAAAATTGTTTTCCCCTCAAATGAGATTTAAATATTACAAATGGTCAAAACAAAATCTGGGACCCAATACAAAACTGTTTTGGGTTTTTTTTTAGTTCTGGATAGAAAATACTCCATTAAGTAGTGGAAGAGTTATTCTATTGCACATGTGATTAAAGTGTAGGTAGCACAACACCAGGGTACTTTCTGGAGTTGTGTTTCGTATGATCTGCTTTGGTACAGAAGGTGTGTGCAGGAGAGGCAGGTCAGAAGAGATATGTGTTTAAACAAGTAAAATGCAGTAGCGAAATCTGTTGAAACATCATTTGCTGACAGTGAGATATTCCTAATTCCTATCCTGCTGCAGCCTATTGAAGGTTTTAAAAGCAGTTATGCTTTTGCATTTTTGTTTATTTTCTGAAATAAAAAAATGAAAAACAAATAAGAAAATATTTTCATTACAGTATTTTCTTATTTGTTATTCATTTTTATATTTCAGATAAAAATAAACAGGTGTGTGACAATTAGAATGTGCATAGCATTATAATACAGTTACACTTTATATTGTTTATGGCCTTGTAGAGATCCCCTTTAACTCATAGTTAGTAAAGAAACAGACTCTAACCAAATCCTATGTTCTTATTGAACTATATACAGTAATCAGCATTTTTCACAGTGGCAGCATGATTTCCAGTGATTCCTAGAACGTTTTATTCTTACATAAGGCCTTTTCAGACTATTAATTCACTGAGCAACTACAGTAATGCACTGTAGTTGATTGTTAAATACTATCCAGATGTATTCCCTGAAGAAACTAGACCTTTGGCTTGCATGGGCAAAATCTTTCCTAGCATACCAAAGCTGGCCCAAGACATTTTGCTGCCTGAGGTAAAGGACAAGATGGTAACCCCATCTTAGTGAGGGGAGCAGACTACCTGAGAGTTGGCATCCCCAATGCAGTGTTTGGGGGCACTGTGGTGCTCGGAAAATTATACCAAGGCATGCGCCAGGCTCTCCATTCCTCACTGTGCTGGACTGACTGTGAACATGCGGACATGTTTTCTGTTGAGGCCCTCCTACTGTGTTCTAACTGGACACCAGCAGACACCAAGAAAGGAAGAGGAAGGAAGAAAGGTAAGGAGGAAGGGGGAGCAAAAAACAGAGAAGCCATAAAGATTGGGAGGGGTCCACCCCTTCAAAAACAAACAAACAAACAAACAAACAAACCAGAGTAACCATGAAGGGAAAGATGGGGAGGGAGATGGAGCACCCATGAAGGGAGAAATGGGAGGCAAAAGCAAAGAAACACCTGGTAGCCATGAGTGAAGAGCTGGAGGGAACAAAAACAGAAAAATGAAAATGGCCATGAGAGGAAAGATGAAGGGAACAAAAAAACAGCAGCCATTTTGGTTGAGTGAGCTGTTACTTCATGCTACCCTCCCTCTAATGTTACCTTTCGGCACCAGGCATTCAACTAGGCTTTTAAAATATGTTTAGGGGTATTTGTGTTTTGCTTTGGTGGGGGCGCAATGTTATATATTTTGTGCTTTCACTTTGTATTTTTATGCCCTGTGGTCGTTCAAAGCAGGGCAGAATATAAATTTAATTACGGTATAATTATTAAATAAATTAAATAATAACAATGATACCCCAGGCATATGCTGGTAGACGTTTGAAAGGGCTGGGAAGAATATTTTTTCTTCTATGCAAATTGGCCAGAGGTAGAAATGGTTTAACCTTCCCAAGAGTAGCCTCTAGTTTAAGCTTCAATTTGTCACTTAGGATGAAGTAGTTGATACTTCTTCAACATAGTGCATTATTTAAAGGACTGATGCCACAATAGGCACTTAGGACAAAAGGGGGCTAAGTAAAGCCCATATGTTGTTGTTGGCATCTGTCTTGGGAGGCAATGGAGGAGTGCACCTTTGGGGGTGAAGTCAAACTATTGGAAGGTTGCAGTGTCTGCTGCACCTGTAAAGATATGTTTTGTTGCAGCTGATAAAGGTGTCCGGTTTTGTTTCATGTCCAGACACAATATGCATCTAAGGACCCTGAGCAACCAGTCTACTCATAAGTAACCAATCCCTGATGCTCCTTCATGGCCATAGGAGCCAGCTCCTAGGGGCCAAGGTCCTTTCGCCCCCCCATAAAATATTTGAGAGTGATGCCCCCCCCCCAAGTTGATAGGCATTGCCACTGAAATGGGCATCGTGTGATCAATTATGCAGGGCGGGGTTTACCTGCCCCCCACCCCAATATTTTATTCAAGTTGGCATCCCAGTTCATGACCAACAGCTGTGGTTAGGATGTGGTTTAGGAAGTTAGAGTCTATAACTATAAGTTAGAGTCTTGTGCCTTCCATTTGTGGGAAGCAACACAGGTATCTACCCTTGCTGTGCTTTATCTTGCCTGAAGTTTGTGATGTTGATGTTGGACAATTGACAATTGACAATTGGGACTGGACTACTTCTCCAACCCTGCTCCATTGGTGAGTATTTTGGTGAAAGTTCTATCCTCTGTAACTGCGACCTGAGCATTTGAAGACCAATAGCCCATCCAGTCCAGGATCCTGTTCTCACAATGGCCAATCAGATGCCTATAGGAAACTCAAAGGCGGGACCGAACCACAAGAGCACTCTCCCCACATACCTCTGGTTTCCAGCAACTCTAGCCCTTAATGACATCCCTGGGAACATGACATTCCAACTCCCATGAGCCACAGCCAAAATAGACAATGGTCAGGGGTTATAGGAGTTGGAATTCAACAACATCTGGAGGGCACAATGTTAGCTACCCCTGTTCAGAGCAAAGACAGCGGCATAGGTAGCCACTCATGCCTGGTGCGGCGCGAGTATCCTGCAGCCGTGGGTGGAGCAAGCCGCCCATGGGGGTGGTGCAAACTGCCCATGGGGGTGGGGCTAGCCAAGGCAGGGTGCGCTGCGTGGAGCCTCTCTGCAGCCTTCCACACAGCTGTAGAGTGGCTTTGGTGGTGGGCTGATGCAAGCCCCACATTGCTCGAAAAAGCAGCTTGGAGCTTGCAGGTGGTCGGCCCACCGCCTCCCCCTCATGAGAGACGCGTGGCTCAGGCACGCTGCAGGCCCCACGGTGTGGCAACAGGTGCCCCCCACCTCACCTAGCTACCAGTTGCGTAGGAAGGGGTGTGTGGTGGGTGCGGGAGTTTTTTGTTTTTTTTAAAGTGTCGTGAGCCTAATTTTTTAAATTTTTAATTTAAAAACACATATTTTTCCTTTTTTAAAAATAATTTTTTATTAGTTTTCCATACAATTATACATTTTTATCCAGATTTCGACAAATTGTCTCTTTTTGAACTTCCTTCAATGTCTCTGAAAATCATCCATATTTATATCTTTAATACACATTCCCTTCATTCGTATTGCCATTAAACTTCCCTTCTCCATCTATTTCATATTAACAATACTTCTCTGTTTTTACAGTGCGTCTTGAAATCCCACTAGCGTTGTATTCACGAAAAAACCACATATTTTTCCATCACCCCCCTCAATGATGACACCCGGGGCGGCCCACACACACCACACCCCCTTTCCTACGCTGCTGAGCAAAGGAAAAGTGACAAAAAACTACCAACGTGCTCCCTTTGTGTAACACTTTTTAATCTTACCCGAGTTGACATTTTTCTGTGAATGACATGCCATTCCCCATTTCTAGAACTGGAGTTTATATCTTCCATGTGCTTGAGACTACTTACTATACATGGTCAGGATATTATAGCACTGGTACTACTTCAAGTGTAGTGCCAGTAACACTCACACTAGCAGCAAGAGGTGATCAATAATTATCGGTATACCAGTCCCAGACCTAAATTAGCTTGTTTAATCAATATGCAAGATCTTCAAAAGTAGCTAAGTGCCAGGCATTAAGGATTACAAATCCTTGCTCCAAAAACACCTGAAGAAAAAATAAATAGGTGAATTAAGTTCTTCTACTGGTTCATATCTCAAGCTGTACGTATAGACAATAACAGTTGCCAAATGATTAGCAGTTGGAACATGATAAATTATGTACATGCTTCGCTTACCTTGTATCATTTAGCCATTATTACTTTAATTGGCCCTAGCAACATTTACTTCCCCCCCATGTGTAATAGAAATAAGAGTTTGAAAAGGGTTATTAAATGGTATTCAAATGCATGTATAAAAATAGTATGCAAAAGCTATGCTTTGCAAATGATTTCAAAAAAGGAGCAAACTTTGAAGAAACCACAGAAACTAATAAAGCTCAGATGGGAGGACAGATGTACAGTATTTACACTGCAACCTCACCACCTCAGGCTATTGTTTCTTACAGCTAAGCAGGGTTGGGCTTGGTCAGTGTAACTGAATAGAAGACTTTCAGTTAAATGTGCAGCAGGAAATGGTTCTGATGATGTAGTGGATTAGAATGAGTAGGATTAATGTCACACCTTATGTCATAAGGAGGAACACTAATTGCCGGAGGTGCTGTAATTCTGATGAGAGAGAAGATTTAGAGAGCTAAGCTAGACATAACATGCAAATATATATATATATTTAAAATCCTGCTCAGTTTATTAAAAAGCAGTTTTGAGGAGGAGGCGATTTAGAAGAAGGAAACAGCATGTGTATATCAAGGGAGAGGAAAATGTATGTGTTTAACCCTTTTCCCACCCATTGCTTTTCTGCTTAGACTGTCATCCCTCTGGTTTCCAGATGACAGATTATTACTTCAGATCTGTGTCTGGACAATTTGAAATTGGGGGTGGGGGTGGGGAAGAGAACGGAAATTTGGTGTGGAAAAACAATAAAGCTACTATTTCTAGAACACCAAATCTTGCTAGAACTTTCAATCTAAAAAGACTGTTAAGCAAAATTAAATATAATGCATACGTACAATTTCTTTTGTTTAAGGAGTCTATCGTATCATGTTTAGATTTATATCTAAGCTTATATTTAAAAGCATTTCTAATTAAACTCCCACAAATGTGCGCTTCATGAATGAAAGGAGAACTGCATATATGAACAAATGAAACATATTTCTTTATACACCACTCAATTATAAAAAGCTGCAAAGTGTTTTTTTAAAAAAAAATAAGAAATTTGAGAGAGAGAAAATCACCACCCTGCATAAAACATACAAAACTTAAAATACTAAAGCAGATTGAAATTACCCCAACTTTCTAAGCATCCGGGTAGGTTTGTCTAAACAAGACTGTTTCTAGCAGGCACTAAAAACAGTGTAGTGAAGGAGCCCGATTGACCTTAATAGGCAGGGAGTTCCAAAGTGCAGGTGCTAAACAAATGTGGAATGGGTATTATGTTGAACCTGTAGTGGTGCCAGTTCTACTGATTGAAACAGTCAAGTGATCACATGTGGGATAAGATAACAAATTTTAATTTTCTAAATGAAATGCTTTTGTGTATTTAACACTTGTCCTGAAAGACCTACATTGGCTCCCTGTACGTTTCTGAGCACAATTCAAAGTGTTGGTGCTGACCTTGAAAGCCGTAAATGGCCTCGGCCCAGTATACCTGAAGGAGCATCTCCACCCCCATCGTTCTGCCCAGACACTGAGGTCCAGCGCTGAGGGCCTTCTGGCGGTTCCCTCATTGCAAGAAGCAAAGCTACAGGAAAGCAGGCAGAGGGCCTTCTCGGTAGTGGCGCCCTGTGGAACGCCTTCCCATCATGTCAAGGAGATAAGCAACTATACAACCTTTAGAAGACGGCAGTCCTGTATAGGAAAGTTTTTAAATGTGTAATGTTTTATTATGTTTTTATATATGTTGCAAGCTGCTCAGAGTGGCTGGGGCAAACCAGTCAAATGGATGGGGAATAATAATAATAATAATAATAATAATAATAATAATAATAATGGGCTAAGAATTTTAATTAAGAGGTTCTCTGTTTCAGTTTATTTGTATTAATTACACTGCAGATGCAGAGTACTGATATTTTCAACTATACAGATTTAATATGTCACTGAGGAAGAAATATATTCATCAGATGACTGGCTATGTTATAAAATAGTTATGGAATACATTCATTTCAGTCTAGATGGTGATACTATCAAAATAACAGGGATAATTAATTTGCTTGAGATTTTACTCAAATAACTGTCTTGTCTATCTTATTAGTCCATCTGTTAATGCAAATATTGTGGTATCTTCATATAAGCAACATTTTGAAGTTACTATAGTGATAGCAGTTAGGGAGGGAAATCTATTTAAAATAAAGTCTTCATTTCTGCTTTTCAGAAATGCAGACAGAATAATTTTAAATAGATTTTCTTAGTTGTAAACGTATTTCTTTCTGTGCACATTAAATCCATGGATACAGTTCTGTGCTTCTGAAGTTATCACAACACAGCAACTTGTTTTAAGGTGAAAGGGTTTAGTTTCACAATCTTTCTTAAGGAAAAATAAGTTAATGGTACAGGTGCAGACTTGCTCCCATAATAAAGGTATGCACAAACATTCATATCTACAAGGACTCATTATGGAACGTTTACGACATACTTCCCTGTAGCCATCAAAAAAATGCCTGATACTCTTATGACGAATTTGAAAAGCATAGCCTCCACATCTAGGAAAACTATCTAATATATATTTCCTTTGCAGTATAGTTAAAGGGTAAGGTGCCCCTAATCTGGAACTGGCCATTGATAATCTAATCCTATGTGTCCCTCCCCCAAATTTATGGTTCAGGTGTGTAGCAAGATAGGGCATCCAGCTTAACTCCCCTCTTTCTTTCCAGCTGTGTTGATGTGCAATTTCAGTGCAAATACAAGCTGCCTCTCACCATGTCATAGGTAAAGGTAAAGGGACCCCTGACCATTAGGTCCAGTCGTGACCGACTCTGGGGTTGCAGTGCTCATCTCACTTTATTGGCCGAGGGAGCCGGCGTATAGCTTCCGGGTCATGTGGCCAGCATGACTAAGCTGCTTCTGGCAAACCAGAGCAGCGCACAGAAACGCCGTATACCTTCCCGCTGGAGCGGTACCTATTTATCTACTTGAACTTTGACGTGCTTTCGAACTGCTAGGTTGGCAGGAGCAGGGACCGAGCACTGGGAGTTCACCCTGTCGCGGGGATTTGAACCGCTGACCTTCTGATCAGCAAGTCCTAGACTCTGTGGTTTAACCCACAGCACCACCCATCTCACCATGCCATGGCAGGCTGCAATTTCGCACCATAAGCCATTAAATTGCCAGTAAAAGTGTAGTGTAAAGATAATAAATAAATACAGTATATAGATATATATAGCAACAGTTGCCTGTTAGGTTGTGGCTACAATTCAAGCTGCTGTTTTGAAGCGCCCATCTAACCCAGGGAGTGTTTTTTCTCCATGAAGTACACGTGAGACCCTTCTGTAAATATTCTGGTTCCATGAATGAGAAGCATCACAGGAAAGCAAAAATCCCATATAATGTATAGGGGTCTTTCACCTATTCCGCACACGATGATGCTCTTGTAGTTTGAGAAAACCACCTACATTTTCCATACACCAGTGATGAGAATGCAATCTACCGTATCACTTCATCCAACTAATACCACCTTTTTTTTTTGTTTCTTGTGTCTCTCTATAGTTCTTTGAAGGGTTGATACCTGAAATTTCAGTGCCGCGCGTTAATTATTATCCAACCTGTTAAATAACAAAAATGGTGTGCCACCCTAAGTTCTACCACTCTGCTTCTAACCTAAACACCAAAGACGTCAATATTAACTCAGGGCTCATACATGCTTCTGTTTGTTCCATGATTTCTTGGCATAGGTAGGTCTGAGAGGTTTTTCTTTTGCCCCACCCCTTTCCCTGGGAAATCCCGCTGTTTATTTCTGAATCGGAACAAAGATCAATCAGGTTTTCTGCAGATAAATTCGTCGGTAAACAGTGGGTTTTCCTGGGGAAAGAGGCAGGACAAAAGAAAAACCTCTCAGGCTCATGCCTAGAAGTCATGGGACAAATGGAAGAAATCGCATGTGGAAGTGTGAATGAGCCCTCAGTTTCGGTTTGAGTTGTTTGACCAAACTGGATCAGGATGAATTAGAATTTCATAGATGGTTATGGCTGGTATAGATAATGGTCCCTGCATCCTATTGGTGAGCGTGTGGATGCAAAGGATAAAGGCTCATCCTTTTCCTTGTGCGTTCCTTATGATTTGTGCTCATGATGGTATTGGGACAGTTATGCACGATCCCGCTTTCAATACTTTCTGCTGCTGCAAAAGTTTCAGAGCAGACAAAAATGCTTCATTTTCTATCAGTGCATGTACTGTAGCTTCCTGCTAAAACCTTTTAACTTTTTATATTACAAGGGGTGCCTCCAGACCAGGCATAGGCAAACTCGGCCCTCCAGATGTTTTGGGACTACAACTCCCACCATCCCTAGCTAACAGGACCAGTGGTCAGGGATGATGGGAGTTGTAGTCCCAAAACATCTGGGGGAGGGCGAGTTTGCCTATGCCTGCTCCAGACTGTCACTATTTTGTGGGAGGGATTCAGGTGCACACCAGAACTTTAGATCTGCACAATTAAATGGTATTAAAACACTCTGTTGTTCTGGCACAGTAAATCCACTTTTTTAAAGTGGGGGGGGGGGTGCAATTTGGAAAGTGACAACGAAATACATTAAAAAATGTGGGGTGAAGGAATGATTAACAGGGAGAACTTTTGGCCTTCCAGATGTTTTGGACTCCCATCAGTCACAGCCAGCATTACCAATGGGCAGTGATGGTGGGAGCTGTAGTTCAACATCTGGAGGGCCTCAGTTTCTCCATCTCTGATCTACAGTAAAGCTTCTTTATCCTTTCTGTGTTCCACAACATAATCTAAGTCTTGGCTCTCATCTTCACTTGGTGATCTCCTATTATTTTTCTCCCATAGCCAAGTTCACATACCAATTAACCACCTGCAATGCTATCGAGCTGGAAAACATGGCAATAAAGCTTCATAGGAAATTAGATTCCCTTACCTGCAGTGTAATTAAATAAAACTAGAGAGAAAATGTGCATCAGGGTGTTTCTAATCTGTGCACAGGATGTGGAACACTGATTTTCATGAAAAGCAAAAGATTGACACTTTGTGTTGGATCAGCAGTTTAGCTTTGTTGAATGTAAGTTCATGAACTTACAAATGACCATTTGGGGGTTTTTTTCTCCAGAGTGATGGTGCTCGAATTACTGGGCCAGCCACATTATTTTCATTATTTGCAAAAACAGACTTGCAGGGGCAAAACAGGCATACAAAGGAAGGCCCCATTTGCACTATACATTTAAAGCAGTATCATATTGCTTTAAACAGGGATGGCTTCCCCCCAAGAAACTTGGAAACTGTAATTTCTTAAGAGTGCTAAGAGTTGTTAGGAAACCCCATTTGCCACACAGAGATGCAATTCTCAGAATTCCCCAACATGGTGCCCTTCAGATGTTGTTGGACTACAACTCCCATCAGCAGTCAGGGTTTTTTTATCCAGGGAGAACTCGGTTTCAGCACCTCTCAGGTGGGTACCATTGCCATTCTAAGAGAATGAGAGAGGCATTCATGGTGAGTTCTGGCACCTTTTTTTCTAGAAAAATAGCACTGGTTGCAGTCCAATAATATCTGGGAGACATCAGGTCAGGAAAGGGTACATTAGAGAAATGAAGTATGCAACACTTCTGAGCAGAAACAAAATGCTTTAGTTTCAATTTCAAACCTGCCCCTCAGTTTGACTCTTATGTAACTGTCTGGGAATAAGAACAATTGTTTAAATATTGAAACCCATAGTTGGCCTTCATACGCAAAGAACAGACCACCCAATAGTTAAACAATTAATTTTGCTTTACAAGAAGAAAATTACTGTCCTTAGGCAAAACTTATTTGATAACTATCACTCTTCTTAACTGGCCAAAAAACACACACAAAAAAACCAACCCTTTTCAGTTTTCATAGCTGGGCTGACTCATAACCAAAGTCTCGATAGCATGTCTTTCCCAAAGAAGGGCCAGTGAGAGTCTAAAACATGCCAGTGATTGTGTCATGATAAAAACCATGAGGCCTTCTAAGCCACTTTTACAGATGTAGGTAATAAAAGCCAATGTTTTCTCCTCTCTGTAGATTTGAACATTTAATGACTGAAGAATTCTACATAATTACCTCTGACTCATAAGCATGAAGGCACATTTAAAACAATTAGGCACAATAACAAATTCCAAAGCATTTTATATTGGATGTGGACTCCAAATATCTCCAGATGCAAATGTGTTAAGTGTCAGATGCTTGGATTAAGAATCTAGTCCTTGATAAATGACAAGGAAAATTAGTCATGATTTAGGACAGCTGTATAAAAAATGACTTTGCAGAACAAATAAATAAAAGGCACCAAAACACTGGTTTAGTTACCATAAGGGATGTCTGCACCCCTTCTGGACTCTCGTGATACAGGTGTTGGTGACTTGGATTTGGGCTGTTGTTATCCAAGACGCTGACACCATTGTTGTGATCTGAGGGAGGAAGAAGGGTGTTTCCTATGTTCTTGTCCATTGCTCACCTTCCAGTGTTGGTAGCAGCAGCAGCTTGGATGAAGGACTCCTGAGGTAAAAAGTCCTGTGTCCAAGTTGTCTGCCATTTGCCTTTCATCCAAGGCTCTGTCACAATTACTGCTAGCTGAGTGAAATCAGGAAAAGCCTTGTCCATGCCACAGGGGTCTTATCCACACCACCTGCAACCCCGCCAATCTCTTGGTCACACTGGAGGTGAAATTCTTGCACTCATAGGAACACAGGAGGCTCCTCTCCACAGTGACCAGCAGTGGTTTCCGCCAGCTGTCCGTGAAGATGTCAGAGTTAGAACCTGGGACGTTCTGCATGGAAGACATGTGTTTTCCTTCCACTGAGGTACTCAGCTGATGCTCTGCCATTGTTGTTTGGAACAGAATGGGGCATAGAGGGAACACCATTTCCTTCTTTTCCTTTCGTGTTCCACGGTGTAGTCTCCCCAGGGAAAGGGAATGGCACAGAACGTTACTTCATAAATGAAGGGCTGTGAATCTGCTTGGTCATCCTGTAATTTATTTCTGTAACTCCGTTAGGTATCCTAATGGACTAAACCTGTGGAGGACACCCTGTAGCTGATTAATGAAGCCTTCAGAGGAACTTCCTAATGCACAACTTAAGACACCAGAAATGAAATGTAAGAGAAAGGTGTCTGTTAATAATCTCTTGCTTGGAGAAGGCATCAAGCACTTAAACAAAACCCCCAGGGCAGAAGAGGAGGTTAACATAGCCTAGTAATATTTTAATTCTGTCATATAATCATAAGAGATGTTACCCCACCCAGGATAATTTGCTGTTTTGAAGGAAGAAATATAGCAACCTGTGGACAGATGAGCATGAGTTCTGATTTCAGCAGTGTGCTGTGGACAGGACTGCTCAGCTAACTCATTTGCCACTTAGTCTAGAGATTGGCTTGACTTGGGATTTTTGTTCTTCATCATCCATTTACTTACTTAAATGAACAAGGAGTGTTCTCTGCCTTTTCCTTAGTAGGAAAAAAGAACTATTTTACAGCATTATGAAGCTGCAGAAGATAGTTATCCAATGCACTGAGGTCTGTGGAAATCATTGATAATTTCCCCTCATAACAATCTCCTTCACTGAGATTACAAAGATGGAGAAGGGTACAGGAGTAATACTGATCGTACTAAATCATCATGACACTTCCCATCTGATCAAGCTCTGAATAGGCAGTCCATTTAGAACATTTTAAAAGGCAGTGAAGGTACATTAATGTCTTGTGCCACGTGTCAGGGTCTGAGTTACACTGGGGATTTCCAGGTATTCAGGATGTTGTAGGTTTTTCCAGTAAAAAGGAACAACTGAGAAATGACAGGAATAAAATGAGTGACTCAATGTGAACCTAGTGGAGCATACGTTTTGCATGCAAAAGGTCCTAATTTCTAAAACTCCTGTTTCAGAACCCCAGGGACCTCCTGCCAGGTATAGATAATTGTGCACTAGTTGGTCGGACCAGTGGAATAAAGCAGCTCTATGTGTTCCTAAGAGCCATTAGCATCTATTTTTCAGAAAGCATTAGATCCTTCCAGGGAGTTATTCCAAGGACAACTCACAAAGCAACAGTGTCACTTGGGGCAGGTCAGCCATTACTACTAAGCAGGCATTTGTGAGGCCACTATGTGAGAAATAAGGAAAATAATTTATATGAAATACAGCGGCGTAGCGTGGGTTGTCAGCACCCGGGGCAAGGCAAGTAATTTGCGCCCCCTAACCCCTAACCTGCCGCCGCTGCCAGCTTCTTCTTGCTGCTGCCTGGTATGGTCTGGTGTGGTTCTCTCCCGCGCTCAGTGCTGCGCTGGGCGGCCGCTGCACTGTCCCTCCCCCAGATAGTCCCTCTCTCTCTCTCCGCAGCGCACGGCTGCCACCCACCCCCTCCACAGTGGGCGGCGACCCAGTGGCTCGGATTGGATTCGCACAGCCAGCACTGCAGTGAGAGAGAGTGAGTGAGCCAGGTAGGGGCAGAGAGCTGCGAGTGCGAGTGTGGCCCCCCCAGATGTTGCGCCCGGTGCGGCCGGCCCCCCTGCACCCCCCACGCTACGCCACTGATGAAATATGAGTGGTTACCTTTTCTTGTAGTAGTGGTGGGGAGGATTTTAAAGCAAGTCTTCTTCTTGCCTTTTTATGGCAGCAATCCACATGGGGATCTCCTGCTGAGGACTATTCAACATGGCAGACAGAAGTTAGATCAGAATTCATTAGCAGATTTATGGGCAGTTTTGAAGAGGGCTTGTATAAGACACTGAAGCATCTGAGATGAGGTCAACCAACTAACTGCTTCCTCTTAATGCACTGAACTTCTCCACCTGCTTAGGTTTTTTTGTTCACAGTACTCTGAGGCTATCTTGTCCATATCTTGCTCTGAGGAATCTTAGAATCAAAGCCTAGGGTCCTTCTTCATGGTGAGGTGCTATGGGCAAAGGTGACCCTGGAAAGCGCTTGCATTGCTGCCACTGCAGAAAACTGAAAGTGAAAACAGGCAGTCTCCAAGGCCACTTTCCCCACAGTGCCTTGCTCTGACAAAGCCTTCCTCCTATTGAAGGATAGGTTACCTGGAGAACTCTTTAGCATCACCACATCTAGTTTGCTGCTGCGGCTAATAGACTAAGCTGGTGACTGTTTAACAACAGCAACACCTTAAAAGGCTCCCCCCTTCAGTTAGACTACCTAAAGAAAGTTTTGGAGGAAGGACCAATAATTCTTTTTAAGGACTGTGAGTTTGGCTCTGGTACCAAAACCTGACTCATCAGCTAAGCATAAACTCACAGACCCCCTTGTTCTTTTAATTACACCTCCTCTTTCCTGAACCACTGTCTAGTTAGTGGACCTTGTAGTTATAGTAAGAAACAGAACAGATGCTGCACACTGGGGTGCACATGCAGAGATATGTTTTGGGTGTGACTCAATGACAGAATGACATTTACATTTATGGCAAATATAAATAAAATCCAACTGTTAAGCTCCAGTCAGTTGGTTCTGATAAAGCTATTATTTAATGACTTTTAAACTATATATCTCCCTTTCACTGTGGTACAGCTGAGCAAGTTGTCTACTCCTGAGTTAGGTTTTAAGAGTTTACCATAATGTTTTCCCCACCTTTGGATAAACTATTCCCCTAACACTTTAAATAATCAACTCTTCCTGTGTGTGCATTTTTAAAAGGATTTATATGTTACTTTAGAAAACCAACTTTTCCTTAAGGCAGCTTAGAATCAGCATTAAAAACATTTTAAAACCAACAACCACAATTTTAAAATAAAAAGTAACAGCAGCGGAAAAACAATGTCTAGTTTCTTGTTAATCAGCTCCTAGTGCAAACATCATGAAATTATTCAGAGAACCCGGACAAATTATAAATCTGAAAAACTGATAACCGTTGTTTTCCTTTTTCTTTTTTTAAAAAAGAGCAATTACAGTTTGCCTTATGGTAAATTGCAGAGAACATCATTGAATTAGCTGATTTAATACCATGTCAGTCAAACTTGTGAATCAAATTTTATCCATGGCCCACTGAGCTCCAGCAAGATCAGTCACAGTGCTCAGTAGTTAATATCTTATTCTTTTTTTTCATACTCAACAGTGTCTGAGTCTTGGACACATGATATTGTAGATAATCACAACCTGGCAAACAGTGTACTCTCTGTGAGGTTAGAGAATCCAATAGGCAGCCAATTAGCCAAAATGAAACACATACACCAGTTCAGGTGGTCCATTGTTAGCTGAAAGAGAAAAGGGCTTGCTGTGGCATCAGCACTGGAAAAAGGAAATGTGTGGGCAGACGTGAGGAAGGTTTGACTCGGACAAGCGAATACTCAGTACTATTGTCATTCCATCTGGTGTGTGACCTGAAAGGGCTTGGCTCGGAGTTCTGTGCTCTTTCTCATGGTCCTTTGTTCATTGTTTTGCAACTGTGACTGTGAGGTTTTGAAATGCATAAATAGTTCCGATGTTGTATCAGCGATGCTGGATTACCTAGCACGCTAAGTATGCTGCACCGTGGGGCCCCAGCTAAGTTCTTCTTGTAATGCAATTAACTGGGACCTCCTCTGTAATTTGTATGGGAGAATTTTTCCTACTCGTGTCTCTGAGCTGCTTTAAAGTGTAATGGAGTTCAGGATACGCTGGCTAGTGTCTTTCACATGATAGGAGAACAATGGGGACATTCTCGGTTGCGATGGTTTTGTCATAATGGCAGCCTATCCCGTGTGAGAAACGTAAAGAGAATGCTCTTGGCTGGCGGCATATTTCAAGTGTGAGATGAGTAGGGGATCAAAACAATGCCTGCCTGTGAGGGTTTTTGTTTTACACCATTGTCTTTGCTTGCCATTCTTGGTGTTAGCAGAAGACACCTTATGATGAGGTGGACAACAGGAGCCACTGTCAGGGAGGGAGAGGTGCCACTGCGCAGCAGGCATCCTGGCAACTGTTAAGTTGTGGGTGAGCATATCAGACGACACAGCGATTCTTCAAACAGCTCTTGTTTATTCACAGGCCAGAACAGAACTGAATTGAAGGGTTCAGCAGGGACGCGGACTTAGAAAAAATATTGGGGGGGCCCGGGAAAGCTCATGAATAATAAATAAGCTCATGAATATGCAAATAAAGTGGCTCCGGCCCTAAATAGGGCAAGCCACGCCCCCCAGCCAGCCGATTGGCTGGCTGGGAGGTGTGGCCAGTCGGGATTCCCCTGTTCTCGCGGGATTTCCGGCAGTGCCTCCGATTAGGGCGCGCGGCTGGCTGGCTGGCGAAGGAGCAGGTGAGGAGGAGGAGGCGGGGGACGGCGGCGGCGCTCTGCTGAAAGGGCGCCCGCCCGAGATTATTGGGGGGGCTGAGCCCCCCCAAAAATTTTTTTGAGGGGGCTCGAGCCCCCTCAAGCCCCATGGAGTCGGCGCCTATGGGGTTCAGCCAGCCTGCTTATATAGAGCTCCACTAAAACGCAACAGTAACCATTTTCTGTAACTATCGAATCACTGAATGTCACTTTCAATCCCTTATTTGCATATGTGGACCTGAGTGAAAACTATCTATAGTATCCCCCTGCTGGCCCAGGGTGAGAACTTCAGTACATAACAGCAACAGCGTCACTGCTGCGCATCAGCAGGGAGGGGAGGATGTGTGGAGAGATTGGACCGATGTGGGCCTATGTGGAAGTGCCAGATTGTCTCCACCAGTACACCTGAACAGCTTTGGTGCTCTTCCCTCTAACAGGAGACCAGGTGCACAACAGTACCCTGCCCTGGCAGGTGTTTCTGATAGCTTGTGGGATAATCTGTCCTGGGTTGTTGTTTTTACTACACAACCCGGAGTCTAGTGCAAAAGCCATCCATTTAATATTAGAGCGACAGGATTATGTACTTTGAACTGAACACACAATCCTTCCACACAAAGATCAGCTCCTGGACACCCTACGTTTTCTTCACTTGAGCAGTGTAATTTAGAATGTGGGACAGGGATCATTTTGTTGCTGTTATTGGGAGTCAGAATCCTCACTGATCTACTGCAAATCATCCAGAGATCTACCTCCGCCACACCCCTGCTTTGCGGCATGCTTGTCAGAAAGGTGGCATTCCCCAGAACATTCTTCGACCAGGGTGGTCTTATTTTACAGAGGGCAGCCTTCAGTTGCAATGTGGCCATGCTCAATCATTGGGGGCAAGGTGGCGCACTTGGTGAAGGCTGTGATTGTGCTGGTGATCACATACCCTCCAACATTCAGAGGAAAATAGGGACTTTTCTCACTCGCCCATGACTGACTGTCCCGAGAGAACCTCTTAATCCCAATTTTATTTTATTCTTTAGTAGATTTACAAAAAAGAAAAACACACACCAAAGGGGCAAGATTAGCCATGGACACACAAAGTATTTTTTTAAAAAATTGAGACCCTTTGCGCTCTGCTCTTCTCCACATTCCTTCCCACCCAGGGCAGCCCTGTCCTGTGCCTGCCCTTCAGAGTCAGCGCCTCATGTGGGGCTGGGCCTTGGTGGTGGTAGCCTCCTCACCCACTCTTCAACAGCCACTAGGAGCTGTCCAAGGGAGGAAGTGGGCAGCAGCGGCCCTGGAGAGGCAACAGGATGCTCCCTTGCTGCTGCCGTCACTCGGGACAACTGCCGACTCATCTTCCTCCCTGAGCTTGGTGGTGGCAGCAGTGGCAAGGGAAATAGGGGCATCCCAGGATCAAATCAAAAGCCAGGATGGCATTCGTAATTCTGGGACTGTTGCTGGAAAATCGGGACACTTGGAGGGTACGTGACTATAAAGCAGAAGCAGGGCTGTTGATTTCATATTATTTAATGCGGAATTAAATTGCAGATTGACAATAATGTTTAAAAGTAATGTGTATCTGGACTCACCCTATTCTTATGACAGTAATCAGTTTTAAACTGTTTTAATGTTGTATTTTAAATTTGCTGCTTCCCATCCGGGTGAAAGATGGGTAAGAAATCAAATTAATAATAATGTACAGTATTGTTGAACCCAGCCCAAAAAAGTACAGTGGTACCTTGGGTTACATACGCTTCAGGTTAGATACACTTCAGGTTACAGACTCCGCTAGCCGAGAAATAGTGCTTCAGGTTAAGAACTCTGCTTCAGGATGAGAACAGAAATCCTGCTCCGGCAGCGCGGCGGCAGCAGGAGGCCCCATTAGCTAAAGTGGTGCTTCAGGTTAAGAACAGTTTCAGGTTAAGAACGGACATCCGGAACGAATTAAGTACTTAACCTGAGGTACCACTGTATGTGTAAAATAAACTTTTATTTTTTCCCAAGGAAGATTCCCCCTCTCAAAAAATGAAAAAGGAAAGAAAGAAAAAAGAGAGAGAAAAGAAATAAAAAACACTCAAAGCTTAGTATTTAAAAACATTATTATTAAGTTTCATTATTGTTTCTCTATATCTTTGATTTTCAGCTGGTGGGTTGGGACTCACCACTGGGTTGTGACGTGATGTAAGGTGGGTTGCAACAGCAGTCCTACCACCATACAAATGTATGGTAGAAAATTAAATAAGGCATCCCCAAATGCATGTTTTGATTAAAGATGGGTTCTAGTTCTGAAGCAGTTGAAGACTACTGCTCTATATAGTCTCACTCTACCGTCTTGGCAAGGGTGGGGTAGGCAACGTTCCATTTATGCTTACTATAATTCATAAAGCAAAACTTACAGCAGGAGAAAAGAGCACTTTATTGTCTTGAGGTTGGCAGATCACCCAACGTCTCCTCCCAATTTAACAAGCGTTAAGCTTCAATGAGACGCAAGATACATCAAGGGGAAAAATATAGCCGCGAGGCTAATGATGACAACAGCTGCCAGCAAACTTTCCACTGGAAGCATGTAAAGACTTGAAACGAATCTTAGCTCAATTTTTGTTTTAGCAGCATCAGCAACATGTCTGTGCTGGCAGAAACTCATAGTGCATTCCTTAACACTAGGGACTCTAGGCTTGCATTTGAGAATTATTAAATTCACTCGCAGCTGTGTGGTAGTAAAGGAGTGTTAAATTCATTTATATGTATAAGAGATTCAAAATTAATTTGCATAAGTTTTCTTCTGGTTGCCAAGGTGAGAGTCAGGGGAGGGGCAAGGAGTTATGCAACCTAGAGAACCCTACTTCTGTGCACTAGAACACTTGCTTAGCCCCCTCCCCAGCACTTGAGACTTAACCATGACTGTCCATTTTCAGATGGTGTTTTTGTTTTGTATGCTTTTGAAAAAAACAGAACTTTACTCTCAAAGATGCTGAATTATGCGCTCAGTGCTAATTTCCAGGAGGTGCTTTATCTGTAATAGGGTGATAATTTGTCAGGAGGCGGGAGAGGTGATGATTTTTGTTGGGATCAGTCCAATTTTTACTGCTTTTTTGGGGGGCGGGGAAAAGTATTATTAAGTAGCTACCAGCATGAATTTGACTAAACTGCGGGAGGCAGTGGAAGACAGAAGTGCCTGGTGTGCTCTGGTCCATGGGGTCACGAAGGGCTGGACACAACGAAACGACGAAACAACAACAACACTTAAGAGGATCAATGTAAACAACAAAGCCAACAACACTTAACAAAATTTAGGAACATAAACAAAAAAATCACTAGCCAGAACCTCCCCCAGTCGAAGCAGATGGCAGTGATTCATACTCAATGCAAAAGAAATACAGTGGTACCTCAGGTTACATACGCTTCAGGTTACATACGCTTCAGATTACAGACTCCGCTAACCCAGAAATAGTACCCCAGGTTAAGAACTTTGCTTCAGGATGAGAACAGAAATCGTGCTCCAGTGGCATGGCGGCAGCAGGAGGCCCCATTAGCTAAAGTGGTGCTTCAGGTTAAGAACAGTTTCAGGTTAAGAACGGACCTCCGGAATGAATTAAGTAGTTAACCCGGGGTACCACTGTAATGCAGATGAAAATCATATTACTATTATGCCTTCCATACCTCTAAAGACGCTGCTGGTAACTGTTGTTGTATGTTACCCCTATGAGCCTAAACAATAAAGTTCCACCAAATTGTGTAAAAGGTTGGGTCTCTCTACTTCCCTTGCAGGATTCTCAGCTGTTGTGTCATTCTCCTCAAAGATAGCAATGTTTCAGGTATTTCCATACCATACAGAAAGTTTGAACAACTGATGGTTCATGGCATGAAATCATGCTCAAATAAATCATCCTCAAATAAAGACATTAAACTGTGTATCGCTTTTCCAGCTCTGAATATATATGTGTGTGTGTATCCCATATTTTTAAATCTCACAAAAAGACATGTCAGTCAAAAATGAAAATCGACTGACTTACAAGTGAAATGTGCAAGACTCCAACGGGAAGGGTAATGGAGGGCAAAGGTACACAAGAGATATCAGGCAGACCTGGCCTGAACAAAGTGGTACCTCCACAATAGTTTTCTGCTGAAAACCACCTGTCCTAGACTCCAAAAACCTGCATATGAGCAGAGTGAAAATTAAGGAAAACACTGCTGAGAAAGGACCTGGCCATGAAAAGAGTAAATGAAGAGAACTCTGGTGGTAAGATGATTCTGGCACACTTGATATGATGCAGAGTCACTTAGAGTCAGTGGTGCAGCTTCATGCTCCGGCACCAGGGGGCGGGGCTGGCGTGCGTCCCGGGGGCACCACCCGCAGGGGCGTGACGGGTGTCCTGGGGGCGGGGCATGCCACCTGCAGGGGCATGGCGACCAGCACGGGCAGAGGGGCAGCCGCGATGGCACCCCACCGGGATTGCGCTGCCAGGGGCAGTGTGCTCCCCCCGCACCCCTCTTCATCCGCCAGTGCTTAGAGTAAGACTGTCTATGCATTATTATACCTTCAAAGTACTTTTCCTCCCTCAAAGAATTCTGGGCACTGTGGTTTGCTAAGGGTTTCTGGGAACTGCAGTTCTGAAAGGAGAAAACTACAATGCCCAAAATTCTTTGAGAGGAGAAAACGTGATTTGAGCCTATAGATATATGTGGGTTTGTGCTGGCAAATTTGAGCTACTAACTTGAAGCCTCAGTTCCATCTGTAAAATGGGAATTAGGGAACAGTCTTATGAGAGTGAACATGATGTGGACTGTGATGCACAATTAAACTAAATCAAAGTACAACTTCGTAATTAAATGCGTTTTTTAATTATCAATATTAGTAAAAGTATGTTTTAGCATCAATTCAGACAGATCTGTATGATGAATGGTGGTTATTCCCAGATAAGACCTGATCAAATCCACTTTGTGCAGATTTTGTACTTGGGTAAGAAGTGTGAGGTTGAATTCAGTGTTTCCTTGTGGTTGTGCCACTTTAGAAGACATGTGACCATTGTACTCATTCAAACAGGTTCAAACTTCTTCACGCTGAGTAGGAAGAAGTGAAGCATGGAAAGGCACATGTAGAAGAAAACATGCCTGCACTCACCGCACTCACTTGCTGGGTTACTTGTGGCCACTGCGTAAATCCAGGAATAAAAGAATTGGAAACACCAGATCTCCCAACTGTCCTTATTTTCCAGGGACAGTCCTGGATTTACAGAAGCCATCCCAGTTTCTGATTTGATCCTTTAATGTCCTGCTTTTCCTTAGGACATCCTGCTTTTCATCAGAGAAATTTTGAAAGGGGATGGAATAGGTTGTCCCTATTTTCATTGGAAGGTATGGAATTAACTTCAGCAGAAACAAAACATAGCTCTTAGGAGTACCTATACAGCATGTCTTTTTGCTGACCAAACTAAACATATAACTTGGGGGCATGCTTGATTTCCTGATTGTCATAAAATCTGAATGTCTGATCCACATTCCAGATAAAGATGTAATCCTATAATACTTTATGGGGAGAAAGTTTCATTGAACTGGAAGGTTCTTACTTCTGAGAATTCCACTGCCTGTTGTGCTAAAGGCCAAACTAGATGGGATGTTGGAGACATCTGATCAGATTTCTCGTCTGCTTCTCTCTTCCTCACTCAGCATTATTTTAAAAGGAACCTTGCTCCCTTCCCAAAGTGGATTGGGACCATAGCCCTGAAGGATAATTCTTAAGGGTTTCTCACTGTGCTTTAAATCATACCCCCTCCACAAGCTATTGTTTGCCCCTTCAGGGTTGGGGAAATAATATTTAAATCCACATCTCTGTGACATTTGAACCAGACAGCTAGTATCATTTACATTTTCATATTTTCATAGGAAACAGATTGCTCCTGCCAGCCAGGTCTAAGATAAAAGGCCCTGGAGATGATGCCATATCCAGAAAAGAAAAAGAAAAAAAATTACTAAACATGTCTCATATCAATTCTGGCAAGTCACTTCCTCTTACAAAGCTTCTGGCAATCCAGAAGATCATGTTGCAATAAAGAAGCATCTCTAAGGTGTCAGAGGACAATCTCTTCAGTTTTCAAACAACCCAACATTGCTGCTCTTCTAGAGTTTATCTTTATAGAATGAGCTAGCCACCCTACTATGTCCTGGAGCAATTTGAAACAAAGTTTAGGCTCCCCGCGATGCTCTTTATACCTAGTAAAAAAAGTGTTCCTACTTATCAGCATAGAAATTGCCTTTAAAATGAAAGCCCTTAAATAACTACCTCTTAAAGCTCTTTAGACACGACATCTTTTCCAACCTCTCTCTGTATGTAGAATGCAATTCAAATGAATGCTTCTAGCACCCTCTAGTGACATGTTGCTGGTTTTGTTAAGACAATCTTAATAGTAGTGCTACAATGGACTTCAAGAAACATGCAAAACTAATAAATGTTGCCTCGCACTAGTCAGTCATAGTAGGTCTTTCCTTCTAGTGAGCTAATGTGCTCACTATACCCAGTGGTTTTTGCTTTTTGTTTTTCAGGGGGAAAAGTGCCTAGGTGACAATCTGTGGCAAACACTTAAGTCATAAATATACTGCAACACAAATCATATTGCAAAGTTAAAAACATGTTCTACTTTCACTAAGACTTTGAATACAAAAGTGTGTCAGTACAATTAACTAGTGTGAATCTTAGGCATACATTGTAATTTTTGGTAAATAGTATACTGGTATAACATTTGCTGATGCAGCAAGTTATGGGTTTGTATAACAATTTGATCACAATAAATCTCCATTACTACCGCTGCTACTACTACTACAATATCTAACATTTCCTCCAAGGAGCTCAAGATGGCATTCATGGTTCTCCCCCCTCCCCATTTTATTCTGTGAAATAAGTTAGGCTGAAAGATGGTGGCTGGCCCAGTGTCACCCAGTGAGCTTCACGGCTGAGCAGTGATTTGAACTCTGGTCTCTAGTGCCCTAGGCCAACACTCTAACTACTACACCACAGTGGCTCTCACCGAGTCATTAAAAAAAATGTTTTCATGCTTATTTATAACAGGCATTATTAGCCATAGATAAAGTAGTATATTCCCATGGATGTTACAAATTTTGCAATATATTTGGGCGTACATTCAAATTCTTCTTACAGTATGACATCCACTGTTCAGTCCACCCTGACTTGGCAACTGAAGTTCCATAGCACGAAGTTGCATTCTTAAGCCTACCAATCTTGCGCTGTCTGGTATTTGAATAGAACTAACCTTAAATTAAATATTATAGAAGTCATTGTATATGGCTTCAGTTGGAGCAAATGTACTGTATTATACCTTTGGCTACAGTTCCACATGTTGGAATCCTTGAGTTCAACTTCTCAGCAGACCATAAAACAGTCGCAACGCTCAGCATATCAGTAAATCTGATTGATTGGTTAATATCACCCAAGTTCAAAGTAACACGTCCTGTCAAGACAAGTGGTATTTTCTTTAGTAATTTACCACTTCCTTCTTCCTCAAATCCAGTAGACAAAATAACAATGGAGAGGGAGAAGGAGGTCAGGTTGCTCCAAGCATTTTAAGAAACAAGAATGTTTTGGCATAAATTAAGTCTAACCTGTTACTATAAACATCAGCAGCCCTGAGTGGGAAGGCACGAGTGGAGCCCCACCTAAGTCAATGAAATATGTACATAGTTCAGACATACAAGTTAAATCCCAGGCTGCAACAATAAAGAGTAAGAACCCCAAGCCTTTTCCCAGGTTTTATCTAAGCAGGCATCGGTGCCCAGAGAGCGGCAATTCGGCTACTAATTTCTTCTCTGAAAGAATTGTGCTTCCTCTGTTTGTATAGAACTTCCTTCAGTGTTAACAACTGGGCCAGCCTAACATGTTAAAATACAATACCCCCATGCTACAATTGTTGTCACCTGTATTTTTTCATCGCCTGAGTTGCAGACAAGCCACACCTAAACTGAGTGAGGAAAATCTGAAGGCTATTTTTATGAACAGGGGCAATTTTGGTTTTTAGGCTTTCTGCCATTTAAAGCCTACATTGAGCCTCTGTTTCTGAACATACAGAAGCTGCTGCTCAAAAGATGTACTATAAGAAATCTGTAAAAAATACACATGAATTATTTCTATCTCAGGTGGGACCCTAAAATGGCTTACATCCAGAAAAGAATACAAACAGACAATAAAATATAACACGGTCATTCAAAACAGCAGAGAGAGATTCAAAACCAAACCAAATAACTGGTGGAATAACAACCAACATATCTACAATTTCTCTAAAAACTGCAGGAGAAGGAACCTGCCAAACCTCTCTAGGGAGAAGTTTCCACAGCCTGGGTGCCATACAAATCTGGCTTTACCAAGAGTCCATTGTAATCTATCTCAGTACCATAGTGATTTTATACCTCAGGTATTCAAGTGAGGACCAGAGGGACATCAGGTAACAATATGGAGTTCAGTGACACTAGAAAAGGAAGTTCTCTTTCACCAGTATGACAGAATATACCATGTGATATAACTTGGCTCCTATAAAAGCTTGCTATGTTTTCCACATCCTTTCAGCAATTAGTTGGGGATACCTTGCACTTTGTCAGTTGTTAGAAAACAGTGTAACCCATGAATGCTCTTCCATTGGAACAGTAGGTTGATTGGGTCAGAAATAATCTACCCCAATTGTCCATGGATATATAAAAGAAGCCCTAATGTGCATATTATGACGCTTCCATTTTAACTGAGGAGAAAGTAAGTGGTCTCAAGCAATTATGTGAAGTGCAATTGGATTTATATGAATAGTCTTGTGATGTTGGAATTGTCTCAGCCTCTATTCTCTTGATAGTAGACAATGTTATAGCCTCTCCCAAAGGTCTGTTGAAAGGATAGTAAAATTCTTCCTAGATCCATATAATTGTGGAATTTTTAAACTCAAGACTTAACTTAATGGATTATGACCCTCACAAATTTAGGAGCTGGGATGCTTTGTAGGGCGACAGCCTAGGTTCTCTGGTGCCAGAGGGCTTAGCACAGAATTTTGAAGGCTATGCATAATAAATCCAGTTCAGAATGAGCACAGGCAAAGGTACAGAAGACATTTCTAAAACTTATGCTTGATTCACATTTGTGTGATGTGCTTTTTTCAAGAATACAGCAGCCATCAGAACCAGAATCCCTGACTCCTCCCCCCCCCCCAGACCTCTGTTATTTTCAGTGAACTCATTGCTGGAGTTAGCTAGACAGCCAATGTATAGTTAAAGAAAATGACTCTTTCCTTAAATCTGGCAATGGGAGCAAATGGGAGCATTTATAATGATGCTAGCTCTTGTTTTCAGGCTGAAGGGAGCCCCAGGACCAGCTTGTCCCGTCCCTATGAAAAAGCATCTCTTTGAATGCATCCCAGAGGTATTGCAGTACAATCATAAATATGTTTGCTTAGGAGGAAACTCCACCATGTTCAATGGAATTTGGTTTGAATTAAATGCTTAAGATGAAGTCCAATGCTGTGTGAGTAGAGATTCACTCATGCAACACAACTTCCCCTGCCTCCACCCTAGGAGCGAGAGATGTGAGGATTGCACCTTTGAAGTTGCGTTATGGTGATGGTGGGGGAGGGGGAGGGGGAGAGATCACATTCACACCATACGTTTAAAGGACTATGCCACTTGCCTCTCCAAAAAGATATGGGAGAATGGGATGCTAATGTCCAATACCAAGATGAAGGTCTACCAGGCTTGGGTGTTGAGCACACTACTTTATGGAAGTGAGTCATGGGCAACTTACAACTACCAGGAGTGACAACTCAACGCCTTCTGCATGCGCTGCATCAGGAAGATTTTGGACACCACATGGCAGGACAAAGTCTCAAACAAAGATAAGCTCTCCCAAGCTCACATTCCCAGCATGTTTGCACTCAGCAATGTCTATACTGGCTTGGTCATGTCTACAGAACGGCAGATGGCAGGATCCCCAAGGGGAGTCGGCTTCAGGCACCAAGCCCATTGGCAGACCAACTCTGTATTACAAAAATGTCTGTAAATGACACATCATCGATGCTGCCAGGTGGGAATCCCTTGCAAACGACTGCAGTGCTTGGAGACAGTCAGGTCATGTATCCATAGCAGTGACCAGAGGAGGAATGGCTGCTGGTAGGAACGCAGAGAGAAGAAATGCCTAGACACACTCCTCCATTGTCTCCTGAGACAGATGGATGCCAACAACCACCTTAAACAGTCATGGTTCCCCCCCCCCAAATAATTTTGAGAGCTGTAGTTTGTTTAGGTGCTGAGAAAATATTGGCTGACTGAATGCATGGGGAGTGAGGTTGGGGTGGGAACAGGACCATACCAACTCATTCTGCCCTCACCGTCTGGGCCCCTTCAGTCCTTCAGGTGAACATACAGAGGTGGGGCCAGCCAGTACAATCTCTCACCTGCCTCCTTGTGCTTAGTCAACATGGTTGGAAAGGTCTGAAAGTGTCTCCTAGATTTTCTTTTATTATATATTAATAGGGGAGAGAGGAACGGGATGCGGGTGGCACTGTGGGTTAAACCACAGAGCCTAGGACTTGCCGATCAGAAGGCTGGCGGTTCGAATCCCCATGAGAGGTGAGCTGCCATTGCTCGGTCCCTGCTCCTGCCAACCTAGCAGTTCAAAAGTACGTCAAAGTGCAAGTAGATAAATAGGAAGGTAAACGGCGTTTCCGTGCGCTGCTCTGGTTCTCCAGAAGCGGCTTAGTCATGCTGGCCACATGACCTGGAAGCTGTACGCCGGCTCCCTCGGCCAATAAAGCGAGATGAGCGCCGCAACCCCAGAGTCGGTCACAACTGGACCTAATGGTCAGGGGTCCCTTTACCTTTTTAGGGGAGAGAGGAGGAGGAGGAGGAGCAGCTCTGGGGATCCTATTATCAGTGGCTGTCCACATGTTCTCCCACAAGATGTCCTTTACTCCTGATTCTATGTCTGTTAAGGATGGTCTTTAAGCTTCCTCGCTTCTGAGATTTCGGTATTTGTTGAGTTAAACATTGCAGAGTGCTTGAATGTCCCCACCCATGTGTGTCTACTTCCAGCTGACCATAAACCTTTATTGTATGTAAGAGTAGCCTCCCAAAAGGTGCACTGAGTTGCTCACAGTATCAGTGAGTCAGTGTTTGATGGGAGTAGCTTAGGGTGCCTGGTACCAGCTAGAGCAGGGAGGCTGGCCAGCAACAATACCCCTGCAATCAAGCTTCATGACAGCCTTAACAGCAGACTGTAAATAATAAAGGCATTCCCCCTGCCTCCCTGATTGGCAGGGAGCTGTGTGTCAGAGTAAACAGCAAGAATTGCAACAGTCCTTGTTTTGCAAATAAGTAGAGGCACATCCTCCCACTTGTTCTTTTTCTGGGTACTAGCACACAGAGCTTGTACATACATGAAGGCCAATTTCTCAACAGGCTAGACATGTGATGAAGCAGCAACACCTCCATACATGGGCTGTCATCCTACAAAGGAAATGTGTGACTATTTTACCACTCCACCTCACCCCCACCAAAAAGCACATTCAGGATTTTTGGGGGTGAATTCAGCAAGTTTAATTGCATTGTTACATCACCTCTATTGTCTGTTAATATTTGCTTAAGCAAAATACACAAATTAGTTTAAGATATCATCATCATTTATTTGTGAGATGCATTTCCATAGTTAAGCCATGCTCCAGATGGCATACATACATCATCAAAAATTCTTACATAATTCATTTTAACAGTTGCAAAAAATATAACAAAATTTATGCTGACATAAACAAAACAATAATAATAATAAGTATACAATGAAATTTAAATAAAGCGTGCACTGCCAAATGGCATGAGCATACAGTATAAAGGTGATTTGCTTTGTGAGCATGCACTTTGGATGCAATGATTCTAGCATCTTTCCCGTAAGATAATTACATTTATTGCTGTTTTCTGTGTATGCAATTAATCTTATGTAATCTGCCTTGTAGTCTGCAAGGCGGGCGTAGAGATGTTGAAGCTAGTTTCTGGAAAGGATCCAATGTTTTGTCAGAGGGATTTAATTGCAATTAGGAAAGTGGTGGGAAACCCATGAAAAAGTGTGGGATAAGTTATTGTTCGACAGCGAGACAATCAAGTTTGATGAACTGAATGCTCGTTGTTGTATAATCTCCCCACAAGCAAATCAGAATGACCATTCAGTAAAGAGTGGTCAGTGTATAACCCCAGTGTAAGCATTTTGCAAGTGACTCAGGATGCAAGTGCAATAAACATGTTGATCTGGAGGAGCCTAGGAAGGCCCTTTCCAAAGCTATTCAAATAGCTTTCCAAAGCTATTTGAAACTTCAGGCTCTTGCAATGTTAGCTGTTAGCTGTGACACTCTGCTGATTGCCAGCTTCCATTCTTTCAGCCTATACATGATCAATGTCCCTCCCCCTTTCCTTTTGTTGTTGTTGTTGTTGATCAAATCCTGACTTGTAATGCAGGGCAGACTAGCAATATTTATGTTAGAATGTTCATCTGGCTATGTGGTATCCAAGGATACTAAGAGTATAATGTTAAAAGTCATTGACAAGTGGTGAGTTATAACCGTAGAAACCGTTTTGGTGTTAAAAATTACTTGGAGAGCAGGGGCTGGGGAAAACAAACCTGACAGGGCTGGACATCCATCATTCACTCCCAGTGGCATTTTAAAGGAGCCAAGGACTTGCAAAGTAGGCATGGAAGGCCATTATGCGAAGTCAGCTGTGGAGATTTAAGGCTCAGCAGCTGTATGTGTGGTGATGGAACAGAAGACAGTGGGTGATAGACAAGAAAGGGGGAATGCGGCAGCTGAGAATGAAAGACAAGAAATAAACTTTACCCCCACTCCCCACCCCAAAAATGTACAAGAGAATTCAGACAATAGGCCTTCTGGAGACTGATGCTTTTCACAGTCCGACTGGATTTTGATGACCAGGTTCATCAATTTGAATTTATAATGAGCAGTCTATCATTCATACTCCCTTCCTATCATTTCTCTGTCTGTTAAATGGGAATGATGTTGACCTACTGAGAATGAATAAGGCTATATGATGTTGTCATGTGTTTTAATCTGGCTTTTAGCTTATCGTTGATTTTTATTATTTTTGAATGTTTGAAATAGTTTTTAAAACAATTTTTATTGATATTTTATTGTTTTATTCCTTTTTGTACATTCCTTTGAATTAAAAAAAAATTACAATCAAGCTTGTGCATAAATTTTATGAAATAAATGAATGTTGTGCCGGCAGCTTGGAGAGTGGTAGGGAGAGGGAACAATAACTAAGGTACATGCAGGCTGAAGTGTGTTATAAATGCCCACAACTTTCATTAGTCATGGAGTTTGGTGTACCCATAGGGTTTAGATCCAGTCCCCAGGCAACTCGACCACAGCCTACTCCCACTGTCCTGCCCCACTTATTAAGATAACATTTGGGAGCGGCAGGAATCTTGGGCCCACTACATTGCAACCCAATAATGTGGGTCCATCCTATGACAACAGTTAAATGATAGACCAAAAATGTTGCTACAAAGAAGTCAACTCCCTCTGCTTCCTCCCATTGTGGGGACCAATCATGAATGTGGGTATAGTTCTTCCTCAGTCTCATCAACCAGCATCCAACCTCTGTCCATAACAAGGCACTAACGTTAGGGTGGGGAAGTCCAGGATGGCAGTGGTCAAAGCTGGAGATGGACCTCTGATTCATGACCTAGGAATGGACTAGTGAGGAAGATTTCCTCCCAGGTCCACCCCAAGGTTCCATCTCCAGAAATCAGCTGGCACAGCCTCACAGCTGGTTGTGACCTATATTATGTTGGGTGGCTACTAGCCACTGGCCAAACACAGAAGGAGACGATTCAGGCTGGTCCCTCTGCCTCCTGCAGGACAGGCACAAAGTCCCCTACACCACCCTTGTAAGTGGGACCCAAGGCTTGTTAATATGCAGCTTTTATTATTAATAATAATGCTTGGAGTCCATAAATGGATTTCTACTTTACCATCTGGTGGGTATGAAAGAAAGTCCATGTTCTCATTTCTTTATTTTTTGGTCAAATGGGTGTGAATTTACTGGAAGAATACACTTAGTTTAAACGCCCACCAGAAATGCCAGGTGTTAAAGCAAAGTTGTGGCATGTAAAATAGCTTTTGAAGGGAGGCATTAATACCTGTAATTCATTACCAGCTGTATGCAGTCTGCTTCTTAACTCAGCTTTAATGTTCTTCTTGGATGACTCTTCCCTTTGAGTAAGAGCTCAAAAGAACATCTTTAGACAATGTCTAAATGTCTGCCTCCTCGGCTCGTATTATTAAACAGTATGTTATCAAGCATTGTTCTTTCTTTGCTTTCTCAGCTATCAACCATATTGTAAAATGCAATCCATCAGCTGCTTACTTGTGTTTCCTAGCCATTTCACTAAAGTCTTTGTGAATTTTCTGGAATTGATTCAGACAAGTGGACTGCAGATTGCAGCTAGGAATGTAGGAGAAATGTGATTTTGCTTGCTTTTTAATGACAAATTACACTTGTCAAACCAATATGCAGACTGAATTTTCTCTGAATTTTGTGGTGCCATTCCTCAGCCTAATAATATATAGAAAAATGCTTATAGTAGGGGCAACTGTGCATAAAAGCAACAAATATTAGTGAGAATAACATACAAAATGCATTATAGCAGGGAAAATTCATTGCCAAAATGTGTATATTAGTCAAAACTGCATATAAAATGTGTATATTGAGAGAAATTTGTACAAAAACACTGACAAATTTTTCATGAGGGCGTGTTCACAAGTCTGGTGTGTACAAGAAAGTTGTGGGCAGGGAATGGAGATGGCAGGAAGTAAGACTAAATTATCTATCCCTAAAAACTTAATTGTATTGTGCAGCAGTATCAGCAACCTTGAGCTTCAGACCTGGAAATACTGTTTTTAAAAGCTGACAGCTTTAGACAGAAAATCCAAGAAATCCCCTCAGCCTCATATTTTGCTCATCTGTGGTACTCCGGGACTTGCAGTGAGAAAGGAATGAGATCATCGTAATGTTGACGGACACTCCAGTGTGACGTGATAAAAAGCCTGCGCCAGTTTCTTTTTCGGCACAAGTTTCAAAGAGCCCTATAACCTCTGAGTTTCCATTGTAATGAAATGTTACACAGGCCTGTATGACAAATGATTTTGGGGATTAGCAGCAGGCTGTGGGAGAATAACCTCGTGACATATTTTGTTTTCAGTTCAACGTTTATCTCTATCAGGTTTTTTTCCCCTTTTTCTTGGTCTCTGAATTAATTTCAATAAAAACTGCAAGACTGCAAAAGGACTTGTGGAGCTCTTCAATAAAAAAGTCACTTTTATGTTCTATGATAACACTGAACAGACTCCAGACGCCCCATTCTCTTATCTTAGATATACAGTGCAGCATAACTTGGGGGAAAATAGAGGAGCTAAAGCAGCTATAAGGCGAGGTAACAGTAGCAACAGTAGCATGTTAACGCAGTAATCATTCTTACATGTGGAATATCTGAAGATGTCTTTTATTGATTTCAGTTTATTTAACTGTGTTAAACCCTGGAGATATGAATCTCATTTACAAGATGGTTCTGGCAAGGAGGCAGATTATTACAAGTGCACTGAGAAGATAAGGGATGAAACCAAAAGTAAAAGATCTATTTATTTGTACAGTATCAGAATCTTTTCATCTTGCTCTCACACACAGAGATAAATGAAGAGCAATAGAGATGTTAAAGAATGATATTGGCTAAATACCGTAGTAGTTTCTTCAGTGGGGGGAATAAATTATTTAGACCATTTTAAAGTCATCAGCTCTTTTCAAGGATTGCAAATATATTTACAAAACAAAGGAAATGTTCCTCTTTTTTCATCATCCGTTATTATACTTTTACGTCTCTACGCGCTGGTGTTTATTTTGATAACAGTGTTAATGCATGAAAAGCATGCACGAAAAGCATGTGTAATATAACTGCATGTTGCTTTATGATGACATGTACATATTGCACACATTTGCATTTATTTCCCAAAGCATTTACAATTAGCCAGTACTTATATACCACAGGACACCAAACTGGAGTGCTACCAATGCATTACCTAATCTTAATTCCAGGAGAAGCACTAGCTTCTGGCTAAATGGTTTATGTCCCACGGATAGATGCATTTGTGATCTGATGTTCTGCTTGAAAATCATTTAGATTCTAACATTTTAAAAGGGAGGCAGTAAAGGAAGTTGGAATGTGAACTGACTCCTATTCTTGTTAAAAAATTCAGAGGTTAGATGTGTTTTGGTTCACACGTTGTTTTGAGAACTGCAAATTAAGTTGGTTTGCATTAAAATGCAAACAAAAATGAATTTCTTCTTCATCCCTAGTAATATTAGTAATTCTACATGTTCCCCTCAAAAACCTTAAATTGACTTTTACATTTTGTTAAATTTCCTAATTTTAGTATAGCACAAAGCATTGTAGAAAACATTGACAAAACAGGTTCTGGTCATGGACAGAGTACTAGGGTTGCAGCTGACAGAGTTCCTGCTAATTGTGAACATAAATGAACATATTCTGGTGTAGAATAAACAGAATTGCCTTACCATGGCATGAGTCCATGCTCTCCGGAAGAAAGGCCACTGTATAGAGAGAGCATGATTTCATTTAATGTACAATTATTTGATTCGGCCAGAAACTGGACAAGGTATTTTTGATCTGCAAAACACCTGAATTATATTCCATTGTACATATTTTATAGAGTTTGCTATTATGGGACAACAACATTCTGTTGCATGGTCTGCTCAGGTGCCTGGTGTATTAATTAGTGAAGGCAGGCATATAACTAGAATAAAAGTAATTTTCGATCAGTAGATACACAATTAAAGCAATGTTATTCTCCTGCCACTTCAATAATAAAAGAGCTATATTTTGACTTCAGCTCACCTGCTGGTGCTTCCAGAAGGTGCATCCTGGATAAGTATTGCAATGCAGATGAAGATTTGCACCCAGATTCATGTCTATATAGGCTGTGTGCATGGAAACCTTCTTCCACGGGGTGATCTCCCTCCCTTAATTGTGGCAGTTACGTTTTGCTGTTTCATTGGTACAGTTACAATGGGGCAGTGTTTCAATGCAAAGAAAATGGTTCCTATAAATGAATAAAATCAAGTTGTTTAGCAATGCAATTAACCAGAATCACATGGAAAAACTGAACAGCAGCTGCATTTAGAACCCTGAATGAGCACCAGCTTTATGAAAATATGTTTATTTCCGTTCTGTCGATTAACAGAAAGTAGTGCCTTTGGGCAGCTTTATCTGAGTTTACTTGCTTCTTACTTTTCCCAGTAGAGGGTGCTATGAACTTCATTAAAAGTTGCTTTATTTTTTCCTCTGCTTTAAGCAGAAACTATTTATAACAGGATTGGAAGATTGCTGTGACTCTCAAACATCCAGAGACAATTTGCATTCTCTTAGGAATACCATGTGCAAAGTGAAAGGATTGTTCCATCTAGCTCAACATGGCCAATGCTAAGTGGGCACTAGCTCTTCAAGATTTCAGGCTGAGCCTTACCTGGAGATGGTGGAAGCTGCACCTGGGATCTTTGCATGCAAAGTATGCATTCAACCACTGAACTACAGCCTATCCCAAGAAACGTTATTGTCCTCAGTTACAACAGATCTCCTGAACAGTGTACCTTTTGTTTCTGTGATCGGCTAGGACCGGACAGGTGAAGCATTTCCCTTGCAAACCAACAAATGAATGACTTTTTCCAATTCCCATCACTGCCTCTGCATTTTGGGAGAAGCTGTGCTGTTTTTGAATTTATTTCTATCAAGCAGCTCTTAAAAGCAAGGATCTCTGCCAGAAAGAAAAAAGTAACTGCAGCCTAACAAGCTACTTGCAAAGACAAATTAAATACTTCTCATGGGGGAGGAGAAAACGGGAGAAGTTTATTCAGTCAATCAATCAATCAATCAATCAATCAGGCAGCAAGTAACAACAAGGTGGTGTGCAAAATAACATCACATCACATCACATCACATCACAACATAACAACCATAATTATAATAGTACAGGGGTGGGAGTTGGTGGATCATGGCCACATGCAACCTGGGCGTCCTCCTCATCAGCTTCCCACCACCCCAGCAATTAGGCTTGAAAACAGCATCCCATTAGGAGGGCATTTTCAGGGAGGGCTCAACCATCACCTCCATGTGGTATGAACATTTGCCAAAAATAGTCTTTGGTGCAACCCCGACCCGGTGCCCCAATTAGGCTTGAAAACAGCCTTGAAAATGGCCTTCCTGTTTTTAAGCCTAATTGCTGTGCGTGGAACATTTTCAAGGGGAAGCTGTTGAATTGGGATCATTTCAAAGCAGCAAAAGAAAAGAAAAATGGAATCAAGAAATTAAAACATTGCAGCACCAAACAATTAGAACAGAGAGCTTATAAATTCAAAAAGATGGAGTCAAGAGAATTCTGGATTTGTCACAAGATAATGAGCGAGTGGAATGAGTAACTCTGCTCCCCATCCTATATATACTTCTGCATTCTTCAGTCCCCCCAACCAAATTATCAGTCCACTTCTTAGCCAGATCTTACCAGTTACTCCTTACGGCAGCCAGTTCTGGGGCAGCTCCTGATTACATCAAATCTTACAGAAGACAGGATAGATGTTCTGAATTTCTGTGGCATGTTGCCCTGGGCTGGGGGCATAAGGAGAGAACTGGCAGTCTGCCCCAGGTGTAGAAATGACGAGTTGCAACGCTGTGATTTTACATCTTCATCTGTTCAATGTCTTTCTCTCAGACACAGATTTGAACTGTCCAGTAAAGCACGGCTAACATAAACCAATTTCCATATGTTTTTGTAGGCACTGAAAACGAATTTGCTCTTTTATGAGTTTGCTTTGTGCTCCACTCACATTTCCAGTGTTTGAACAATGTCATTTGCTGCCATAGAGTTTTGTTTGGAAAGTGTTTTGACGCTTGGGGCGGAAGTCAGCTTTTGACCAGAACCTCATATTTTGTTGCATACAAAAGTGCATAGCTCAGAGCTGCTTCCCTCCTCCTGTTCTCAAGATGTTAATTGTTCCTTTGTTTGTGGCTTGTGCTAAATGATTCAATTCCAGCCTTGGAGGTTAGGGGCATGGTGGTGGGGAAGATGGCAGGTTTATCCTGACAAGTCTAGAATTTCTATTGATCACAAAGATCCCCTGAGCTCAAACCCCTTCCAAAAGTCTCAGAACTGGTGCAGAGTGGTTACACTAAAAACTGCTAGGGTTGTCTCCTGAGGTTATTGCTCATGCGCTAACCCCTAGAAGAGATGGAGGCAAGTCTCAGGGGGTTCCCTCCCACCACCATACATCTGTAACTCTTTGATCAAATGCTTGGCAATGGGCATATTAATTTTTTTCTTCTGTTGTCTTTGCAGAGCTGGTCAAGAATTGATGTGCTGGATAAGAAGCAAAGGACCAGACTGCTCATGATACAACTTTAAATGGCATGTAGCATTTCAGACTTCAGGTGGAGGTTAAACCATCAAGGGTTGGTTTCATGCTGTGCATATGATGTGTATATTGTTATTGCACTACAAGAAATGCACAATGGACAGGTTGAGCTATTCATCAGAAAAGGAAATTCTACACCTGTCTATTGTGCAGTCATTTGTTTAGCGAAGGGGAAGTCAATGCGGTGTTTTCTAGATTGTGTTCTACTACAATTCCCATCAGGCTCAGCTAGCACAGCCAATTATCAGAGATGGTGGGAACTGTAGTCCAGCAACATCTGGCTACCTCTGGTTCAGACCCACTACCATTGGCTACCCCTGGTCCAGACATGTCATGTTTACCTGCATTGCAGGGGGGTTGGACTAGATGGTCTTCACGGTCCCTTCCGACTCTACAGTTCTATGATTCTTTGTACAGGGCTAGTGCAATGTCACGTTATTGCTTAAAAGAGACTTAAGGTAAATAAAAGTAAAAGATAACTCCATCATGTTGATGTAGAGCCGGGGTAGTTAACCTGTGGGCCTCTCAGTGTTGCTGGACTGCACCTCCCATCAACTAGCCAGCCAGCATGGTCAATAGTCAGGGCGGATGGGATTTGGAGTCCAGCCAAATCTGGAAGGCCATAGGTTTTCCACCCCTGCTGTTGTTATAAACAAAACCTGCCCTTTTTCCCTTATGGGGTATCCAAGAGCCCATATAGAGTCCTTACATAGGTTCCCAATTGGTAGAAGAAAATAACAGAGGCCAACCAGAGAATATTGAGAAGCAAAGCAGCTAGTAAGCCTGATCTTTATTGATTTGTTGCAACAGGGTACTCACCCACCACACACAGGAGGGAGGCGGAATCCAGAACCAAGGTGTGCCTGTCCTTATATAGACATTTTAAATTGCCTGCCCTGAAGCTCAAGACCACCCCCCCGATACATCATACCTACATCACAGAAAAGGCGGTCTACAGCAGAAATCTGAGTGCATTGTATATCTCGTCTGACAGGTTTACCTGTTAAAGCTCACTTGATTGGATACCCTGGGGAGCCTGGCCAGTCTTTTGTATTGATAAATACTTAGTTCCTGAGCCAGGGCACAGGCTGACCCCTATTCATATCTTAAATGTGCCCTTAAGACAGGATTTGTGAAGGAAAAGACAATGGGGAGGCTTTTCCATTTTCCTTTGACCTTACAGAGAAAACATTTGGTCAGTTTGGGAATCAAAAATGGTTTCAGGTCGGTCTTGCTGTGCTGAACTATGTACGTGCTTAGTTGATACACTTATGAACATTTAACATATATCTAAGACCTCAAAATTCCTATCACACTGTAGAGAACAAGCTCTAGGCTCCATGTTTTGCCAAATGGCAGCTTCCTTCCTCATTTTCAGATGAAATGTGATACACAACAACATACATGCAAGGGGGGGGGGGAGAAGATGTGCCATTCTGAATTATTTTGCACCGTCAAGTGCAACATATTAGAAGGCCAGCTTTTTAAAAACATATATTTAAACTTTCAACCATGTAAATGAGATTTTGTGTGTATTACGGTAAGAAGCCAGTTTCATCTAAAAGAAGAAAGATGGTGAGCAATGCCCATGAAGCTTGAGAAACGCAAAAAAAGTTTTCTCTGACTTGTGGTGCCTTCCTCCACGGAGGAAATAGTAATGGACCTTCAACTCCCCACCTTGATCCTTCACTGCTACACCACTGTGGCTAGGGTAGGACACTTGCCTTTTCCAGGGCACACTGATTTCACAGTGACATTATCACATGAACCTAAGCCAAACTATGGATTGGTGCAAATGTGTGGGCTTCTCAAAAGGAAGTCACTTTTCCCCCTCACAAGTCATTTTGCTGGTGCACTGAGCTAACATTTGGTTTAACATTTTATTTGAACCTGATCTTGTGGTTTAGCTTTCACAGACACATAATGAACCACAGGACGAACCTTGGTTATAGCTTGTGCCCTACCTAGAGAGGGTTAAATCATGAGCCCAGGTTTGGATGACATGGTAAGGCAAACAATGGTTCAGTTCAGCATAGCAGCAAAATAGCAAGGAGCAAAATGGGTGCAATCTCCTCTCCAGGAGCTCATGGCCATGGTTCGGCATAGCATCACATGTGAACCCGGCCATTGAAATCCCCAAACTGCAACTTTTCATTCCCCTTCTGTCAGAATTTTCTCCAGGAAAGGAAATATATCTTCATCCACTCCTGTTCTGAACTTCATAACTCAATTTCCTCTCTAGCTGAAACATCTGATCATTTAAAAAATAATAAAAAGAAGACAAGGCAAAACAAAACCAGTTTCTTCAGTACAAATTATATGCAGAACCAAAGGTTTCTGCCAAGCTATGTTTTTTAGCTTTTAAGCATAATTGCAAATGCATTCCAAGCCACTGAGTCCCAAAGCAATGGCTTGGGCCTTGCTGGTAGATGCTCAGCCCATTTCACAAGATGCCGGTTTAATTAACACAATAGCACAATTGTGAGAACTAAGTATAGCACAGACGACTTGAACTTCTAACCCCATTAGATGACACCTCACTTAGAGGAGAGGTTCAGTGAAGTCGTTTTCAGACTGAACTTTGGCGACTTGAGTGGGCAGAGTTGCTTCCTAAAGATTCCTCATTATGTAAATGATAAAGTGGTCCACAAATCTTATGCCATAGTAAATTTGTTGGTCTTTAAGACTCTTCATTCCTTCCCACTCCGCCCAAAGAAGGCTGGACCTAGGCCATTATACTTCAAGCAGTTGTTTTTATAATGGAAAATAAAGTTAAACCATTGCAACTTGAAATTATTCCTGTATAGTCCAAGAATGTCTAGCAAAATGAGCCATCAAGTTCTTTGCTATCCATTTCCTGTTTGGTCTGTAGATTCCTTTTGGAAGCTTATGGAACACAGACTTTTCAGAACACAATACAAACACTTTTCTTTTTTAAGATGATGCTATTTAGTAGTTTTTGCCCGTGAACTGTTATCACAAAGTGTTGGGTTTTCTTCTTGACTTGCAAACTACAAATATTAGAGATGTTCATGCTCGTTGCAATAATTGAGTGAACAATCTGTGTGTCTGCTCATGATTCAGATACTTTGTGTAAAATGCATTAACTGCCCTGTCTTTTACCTTGCATGGACCATCCTCAAGCTCCCAGTCAACCCTTTTGCTTCACACGGTCCAAGCCTACCTTTCCTCTGATTGCTGCAACTGAATCCCACTGGTTTTGACTCACGTGACTTCTTTAATATGATTAATGCCATAGCAGCACCATGGACATTCCTCACTTTTAAAGCCCTTGAAACAACAGTGGTGACAAAGAACAGGTTAAGTCCTAACAGATCTCTCATTTGCAAGGAATTACCTAAGAATGCTTCTAGAGCTATTGCTTGCGTTCTCATTTATTATGCAGTCTTTCCCCCTATTATCATTACCAACCGGGTGCTTTGATGTTTCATTCTATCGCTGTGAGAAATGTACCTTGTAAGTGATCTCAAAATAATGCATATAGCTGGTGGTGTCATGGAGCAGAAACACAGGGAGAGCGCCACTTCTGGTCTTTTTTCTGGAGCTTGAGGGATGCTGTCATTTGCTGGGGCAGCATTTTCCAGGGTTTTAAGTTTGGAAGTTTAGAGGACAGATGTGGCCTCATTATCCCTTTGTTGGGTATGGTGGACAGTGATGGGCCCAAGGTGAGCTTTATGGCTAAATCTCAGGGGTGTGGATTCAAGTGTACCCACTCAAAGTCTGACCCTTGCACGCTCCATTGCCTGACCACTGTTCCATGACTGCTAATTGATACTAATAAAATGGGTATTATGTGATGTACTCCTGCTCTTTGGGATATGGATCAACACAGCTGCCTTCATTTTGGGACTCTCATTGAGAGCATAGCTGTGGGCTCATTTTGGCAGCAGGGCCATGGGGACTGTCACAATGAGTTCCTGCACATCAAAATTTGCTGCTACATTGCTGTAGGAAGTCCATGCATAGCTGCCATATAGAGAGTACAAAAACACACAGGGCACAATTCTCTGGCAAGCTCCATAAAAGGAATACCTCTTCCTCTGAATATTCAGGTAAAAAAAAGGGCTCCAAATTGCATCCTTTTGCCTCAATAGACCCTTAACCTCATCAGCAGAGGGGGAAAGTGAAATTTGTAAATAATGATATTTGCTGTGTGGACGTGATAGTTAACTTGTAATGATGGATTGGATTCAGACTAAGGTGGTAATACTTAGTTCTCATTGAAATCAGTGGGACTTAAATCTTCACTCATTTGTCTCATGAATTTCCATGAAACCAATGTTCAACTAATAAGCAATGCAATGCAGTCCTGTGTGTGTCTACTTAGAAGGAAGACTCATTGAGTTCCCAGGTAAGTATGCATAGAATTACACCTTTAATCTAGATCCAATCACATTTTTTACAAAATGTTCAGTGTAAAACAGATCCACAGTTGTAACACAAAAACAGGGAAAGGGAATGCATGGCTTTCCAGATGTTGTAGGTCTATAGGGCCCATTATCCCTAAACTCAGCTAGCAGAGCCAAGCTTGGTGATCTAATGGGGTTGGACCAGAGGGGGGAGGTGTAGGCTGGATCCTAAGAATGTTTGTTTCAGGACTTGGCTACACCGGCAAAGAAAAAGCATTTTATATGCATTGTATATGCATTATAACACTGTGACACCAGATGGCGCTGTAGAGTTCCGTTTTTGCCAACCCGATTTCTCATACAAAGTTTACAACGCGTTTAAGTGAAACGCTTCTTTGATGTATCTAGATCCAGCTTCAGTCACATAGCTTGGCAGCCCAGCATTAAGTGGCAAAATGGGTGGTATACTTCAAACAAAACTGTAAAGCCTTTTTTTTCTTTCTGCCAGGCTTGTGCTGGCTCAGCAAACAGCAGCCCTGCTGCTGAATAGAATTTGGATCTGGCGTAACTTTACATCAGCTTGCTTTATGCCTGCTTCTTGTGTATAGGATTGCTCCCCTAGAAACATGCATGCATCCCAAGCAATAGCATAGCATATCATAACAGCAGTGTATCAACGCAAACATGCAGAAGTTTGGTTCTCATTGTGGAAGCAAATGAGTGTGCCTGTGTAGTTGCCCAGAATCAGGAAAGAAAATAATAGAAGTGTTTTTTTTTTTTAGAGGATTACCAAGTACAGTATTATTATTAATAATAATAATAAATTAACTAATTAGATTTATATACCACCCATCCAAAGATCTCAGGGCAGTTTACAAGGTAAAAACACAGGATAAAAACACAAAATAAATAGTTAAAACAAAAACAAAGCAAAAACAACAGCACCCTTCTCCCACGTATATTGCCTCCTTTTCAGCTTCAATTTGATAACATTAAAAGATCAGAGTAAAGCGCACCTGCAAGTTCTCCACAGGTTTCCAAAATCTGAACTGTGCTATTCAGTTTAAGAATTCTTGGCATGCACAGTATTGGATGAATCATATATAGCATAAAATCCATCTAGCAAGATCCGTCTCTGTATACTCCCATGTTGCATCAGTCACTTATATCTAAAGAATTCCCAAAACAAATATATAGAAATAAACACAAGAAAACCCCCGCTTGATTAGGAGATGATTCTGTGTTTCCTCTTACACATTGACAATCTTTTGACTATGGCCCGCTTCTCATATTACATCTCATACGCGTCCTCTGGAGTCAGCTGCACATTCATTCATGTAGGAGAGAAGATAAGTAGACCCCAAGGCCCTTTGCGCTACATGCATGTGCCGTACCAACAACACAGGCTGTCAGGAGTGCCTACCTATTTTTCTGATGCAACAAGACTAATGGTGTAATTACATTATACATATTGTGTGAATCAGCTGAGTGTTGGTTCCATATTCTGGTCCATAGAAATAAAATTGCCTGAAATCTGCTTGCACTGTTTCCCTGCCCATCATATGCAGATGCCACCATGCCACAAGTCAAGTCCTTTTTGTATACCACCACATCCCTGCTAAATATGGCCTTATTAACTTCCTTGCTAAAACCACCATCCTCTGTGTGGCGTATGCTATTTGTATCCCTGGCTTGCTATGGGCAGGAAGGCAAAATAAGCAGTGATTTCACACATATTTCCATTAGATAATAAAGCGATACTAAGAAAACAAAAACAAAAAACCCGCTGATATGCTACATCGTTCCTTGAAGCACTTTTACATGCCGGAAATCAGCCCAGATCATCCTAATGAAAGTGGTATCGTACAATATCATTTCACGTAACTCAGCAACAGTGTGGCAAACATATGGCATGGGATATGGATGGACCTAAATGATGATCCTAGATTTGTGCATCATAGATGGACTTGACCGAATCCTGGACCACGCTGGATGGTTTGAAAGTACCCTTAGTGCAAATCATACAGTTCCTACTGAGACCAGACATGATAGAAGTTTATAAAATGAGGTGTGGCATAGAGAAACTACATGAAGAAAAGTTTTTCTCCCTCTCTCATAACATCAGAGCACATGGACCTCCAATGAAGCTGAACGTTGGAAGATGCAAGGCAGGTATAAAGGAAGTACAGTGGTGCCCCGCAAGACGAATGCCTCGCAAGACGGAAAACTCGCTAGACGAAAGAGTTTTCCGTTTTGGAGGTGCTTCGCAAAACGAATTTCCTATGGGCTTGCTTCGCAAGACGACAATGTCTTGCGAGTTCCTGCTGGTTTTTTTCTCCTTCCCCCCTTTTTCTAAGCCGCTAAGCCGCTTATCACCTGATCCGATCAGCAGATAAGACGCTAAAAGCCGCTAATAGCGCTAACAGCGCTAATCCACTAATCCTTCAATGGGCTTGCTTCGCAAGACGAAAAAACCGCTAGACGAAGAGAATCACAGAACGGATTCTTTTCGTCTTGCGAGGCACCACTGTACTTCTTCACACAGCACAGAAGGCAGTGGTGGCCACAAACCTGGATGCCTTTTTAAAAGGATTACACAAATTCATGGAGGAGAGGCCTATCAATGGCTACTAGCCCTGATACTATGCTCTGCCTCCAGAATTGGAGGCGGCGATGCTTCTGAATAGCAGTTACTGGATACCACAGAAAGGGAGGGGGCTCTTGTGTTTGAATACTGCTTGCAGTTTCCCACAGGCATCCGGCTGGCCCCTGTGAGAACAGGATGCTGGTCTAGAAGGGCCATTGGCCTAATCCAGCAGGCTCTCCTTATGTTCTTAACCAATGAGGAAAAAACAATTAATAGAGTAGAGGATTGATTCCTAATGCCTTCCATGATAGATAATCTTGCATGTGTCCCAAATTTGGAAATGTAGTTATCGACAGAGCTCACCAAAAAGTGTTTGACTTCACCCAGGAAAACAGACTCCGAAATGTCTAGGTCAGATTAAATATCATTTAATTGCTTTAGAAAATAACATTTAACTGCCTGAGTAGCCAGTCTTTTTAATGATTGTTTTGATTTGCTTTGAAATGTTTTTATGTAGTTGTACACTGACCTGAAGTTTTGCAAGTGGGCAGTATATAAATGCTTCCATAAATATAAATTTAAAAATACATTAAACATTTTCTTTGTTGATAGAATTTTATTACTCCCTTCTGTCTTTTCCTCCTGCACTAAGGCTGCACTGTTATGCACATTACATAGCCTTGTTGAATACAATGGGACTAAATATGCTATCAGATTGCAATGTAAAACTCACAAAGTAGGAAACTTTGTTCTGTGTGATAATCCTGCCTTGACTCATTGGGATTCTGCCACTGCAGAAATTAAGCAAGAGAGTACAAATGCGCTTCTATGTTTGAAAAGACAAGGTAGCTCCAAATATTATTCGCTAGAGTAAGTCGCAAATCATGCTTTCTTCATGCTTCTATGGAATGCTGTACCGGTTTGCCATAACATTATCCATTCTAGCTGTTGACTCTTCTCCTCTCATTCAAGAATACCAGCAGTCGTTTTTAAAATGTGAATGTTTGATTTACTGATTGATTTTTTAATATATATTTTTTTTCAAGAAAGTATATAGGATTCGTGCTCAAATGCTCAGAGTAAAAGTATCATTACAAAAAGTTCTTACTCTGGAAGCAAAGCATTGTTTTGAGTTAAATGCAATGTTTCCCCTTCAATTTCTTAGTGTTGCCATTTTTACTCGGACTATAAACTTGCAGCTGTTTCTCTATTGTCAGTTGCTTTTGTTAGTGCCCCTCTCAGTCCCACCCTTCCTCTCAGGAGCTCTTAGCAGCCTCTTTGTTTTATGGAGAAGTAGGGGTTTGAACCTGGCATACCACAAAACCCAAGACTGTAGCCATTTGCACCATGCTGGCTTTGCTGTGAACAGCCCTAGTGGATAGTAAATTCTGCCAGAACTTATGGCCAATCAAGTGGATGGACTATGCCAAAATGGCAAAACTAACTGGGAAGTTCAGGAATCAAGAAGACAAGAATTTTTAAAAAGAATGGGAAATGTTTATAATGTATATACAGAATCATTGTAAACAGGTCAAAACATTAGCAGGATTTTAAATATACTTGTAATGCAACAGAACGTACAGATAACTTAAGAAGATGAAAAATTGGAGTAGTACTGAAAATAGAATCAAAAGTACCCAATGAAGGGATGGGGAGAAGTCAGGAGATTCAGAGTAATCTTGATATTTGGATTTTGTACTGTTTTATATTTTTGAAAATCAAATAAAAAAGATTATTAAAAAGTTCTGCCATGCATATGAGCTTACTTTTTTTCTTTTTGACATGTGGTCCTAGGATTGTGTTGAAATGTGACCCTGTGACTCCGAAACCTAACCTTGGAGTTAGCCCAAAGAAACAGCATTGGCTTTCAGATGAACTTCCTATGCCAGAATGGATACACCATGGAAGACAACCTCAGCTTCCACCATCTCCATCAGGTCCCCAGAGCAGTGGCGGATCTTGTGGTCTCAAATTTCCGTGGTGCCCTTTGCGACACCAACATCCTGCAGCCCTCTGCCTCTCATGCTCCATTGTAAATCATAATTGTAGTGTCCCTGGCAGCACTCCTGAGGCTGCATACCCAGTGTGATCAAATCAGTTAAAGGTAAAGGTAAAGGGACCCCTGACCATTAGGTTCAATCATGGCCGACTCTGGGGTTGCGGCGCTTATCCCGCTTTATTGGCCGAGGGAGCCGGCGTACAGCTTCCGGGTCATGTGGCCAGCATGACTAAGCCGCTTCTGGTGAACCAGAGCAGTGCACGGAAACGCCGTTTACCTACCCGCCGGAGCGGTACCTATTTATCTACTTGGACTTTGAGGTGCTTTCGAACTGCTAGGTTGGCAGGAGCAGGGACCGAGTAACGGGAGCTCACCCCGTCGGGGGAATTGGAACTGCTGACCTTCTGATCGGCAAGTCCTAGGCTCTGTGGTTTAACCCACAGCGCCACCCGTGTCCCATCAAATCAGTTACGCTCCCCTAAATCCACCTCTGTCCAAAGTTCCCCTCCATTTGGTCTGGTGCACCCATGGGGGCATGGCTGGAGGCTGGGCCTTGCCGTGGCGAGAATCCTCAGCAAGAACACCTTGTGGACACCGTAAACCGTTGAGACGACAGTTTAAAGCAGCAAAGCTGAGCTAGTTAAACCAACAGAGGCTGTTAGTGGCTGCACATTTCTGGGCAATACCCACAGGAGTTGTCCACAGCCCCATTAATCCGGCATACGTATGAGCCGTCTCCCGCTCTCCTCCCTAGATGTCATTAATACAAAGCACTAATTGGACTCCTTAATCAGAGCAAGGCAAAGTTGGGGAGCTGCAAGCAAATGCCCGTTTTGGCTGTCACAGTAATAACGGCAGAATAAATATGAGTCATGGTGGTGTAGGGCTCTGTATCTCATTTCCAAGGCCCGCCAGTTTCCCCCTTTCCTTCTCACTGTCCCTAGGGATGAGCGTGCAGTGAGGCTAGGCAAAGAGAGTGCTGTGCTTGACGGCATAGCCAGCAGTGTTGTCTGCTGGGGCTCAGAGAGTGAGGCCGCTCGGCTCCTTGGCGATGTTTGTTGTTGTTCGTATGGTGCAGGAACTTGGCAGGAGCGGAGCGGCTAGTTTCCCACTTTCAGTCCCACAGTCAGGAAAGTCTCACAGCCTGTGGAGGAGACAGGCTGACTGAAAGAGCCAGCCAGCTCCACTGTAGATAAGTTAATGTACACAGAGTGGACGTAAATTACCACGACCCTCAGCAGCAGGACATTGGCCAGGGCCTGTCAGAGAGAGGACAAACGTCGGCAAGCTGTGCGTCTCCCTGACATTTACCTCTAGATAGAGCAGCCTGCTGCCCTACAAGGAAGGACCTCTTGGAGCCAGAGTTTCCTTGAAAACAGCTGCGTGTCCCTGACACCTACAAGCTAATGCAGTTTTAATCAGGGGAATTAGCTGAAGGCGGCTGACTGTTTTCCCAAGCTATTTACATGGAGGCAGCATGTATGTTCTCCCTACTTTGTGACTTTATTGACAATTCCATTATGTTTCTTTATCTGTGTGACATTTTCCCTCCTCCTCTCCAGAGAGCAACAATTCTTTTCATCTCCACCCACAAACCCTACGCCATGCTCTTTGTTTACACAGTGACATCAGAAATGAGGTCTCCTCAAGACCTAGAAATTAATGAAATTATAAATAAAATCAGAGAATGATCTTGGCGCATGCCTAGTTAATGGTTTCCTGTGTGTTCTGAAGCATATTTCTTGATTAAGAGCCATAGAGACAATGTATAATGCTGTGTTTGCTCCAATGAATCCGCCTAGATTTTTTATTTTATGTTGTAGCCAATACATCCAGTTGAGATGTATTTATTTCAGATAGGATATTAAAGGAAAAGAATATTTGACTGAGAAATAGTGTAAATCATGGTTTGTATTTGATGTGTTGGATTGCTCAGCACTACTGATACTTTTTGGACCGTCAACACAACTGTAAAGCAACTCACAAACATCCGTGACCCTAAAAGCAGAATGCTTTATCCTAAAAAAATTACTTGAAAATAACTTCTATTAACTATAGTGAACCTTCCACTAATCCTGAAAGTGCTGCACTGGCTGCCAGTGAACTACCAAGCTGGATTCAAGTACCAGCATACAAAGCCCTAAATGGCTTTGGACCCAACAACCTAAAGGAACACCCCCCTCCATCTTGACAGGCAGGGGGAGCTCTGTTGGTGCTGCTGCTTCTGGTTGATGCCCAGTTGGCATTAACCCATGACAGGAACATCTAGGTCAGCGGTTCTCAACCTGTGGGTCCCCAGATGTTGTTGGACTACAACTCCAATCATCCCTGAGCTCTGGCCTAGGGACCCACTGGTTGAGAACTGCTGATCTAGGTGGTTCTTCTCTGTTTGTGGAATGCCCTCCCTAGTGAGGTGCACATGCTTCCCTCACCATTGTATATCAGCATACTATTAAAAACATCCCCATTTACCCAGGCATTTGATGGCTGCTGGATACTGGCCATCAAATGGCGACTATGAAATTATTCACTGAGGGAATGTAAATGCTTTTAAATGTTTTTAGATGTTTCAATTGTTCTTAAAATGATTTTTAAATGTTTAAAATGAATTTGTATTGTATTTTAAACTGTACTCCTTTAACACTTTGATGTTTGCCTACCAGAGCTCCTGTGGAAGAAAGGGGCAGGATGCAAACTTCACACATAATGTAAGTAACAAAATAAGCAAATCAAATGTTCTTCTGGGCCCAGATGTACACTTAGAACTTGCTGTAGAGGTGGGGCATCTGTTGTTGGATTACAACTCTCATCATTCCTGGATATTGCCCATGCTGGGTGGGACAGATGGGAGTTGAAGTCCAAGAAAGATTGCTGTGTTTCCTTTTTGGTTGAGTGGAAGCACCTTAGTAAGAACATGACACCATGGACTCCACATGCTCTAGAGGTATCTATGTAACAGCGACTAACAGTTCTATCCCTTGAGAAATGAGATTCATAGGGGGCAGGCGGTTGTGAACATAACTATTACAATCTGATTCCTAGTGACAAGTTGGTTTCAAAAACCTTTTATAAAATTAATGTCTGTGTTTGAACAGGTTTTCTCCCTGAGTTAATCATTAGCCCATTGCAAAGTTATTATTATCAAATACATCACCGAAGGTCACAGAAAGAATAAAACTCATATCTGAAACGTAATAAATAACACAACCATAACTTAGCTGAACGAGACTGTTACACCCTGACACCTTTTCAAGATTTCTTTGCTTTCTGGCAATGTAATCAAATGGTGCAAAGCTCTGCTTTCGGAGGCATGTGGTGAAATGCAAGAAAGAAAGTGAACCAGAAATGACCCATTGTGTTGCTTATGCACTCTGACTGCATGAGGAAAGCCTTTTGTTCTGATGTTTGGACTACGACCGGAAACAAACAGAAAAGCTTATCATACAGAAGAACAAATCCACACTTTGGCAAAACTGGGTGGACTTTTTAGTCACTGGAATTTTTTCTTCATGGAATAGTTTATGAGCAAGATATTTCCTGAATCTACATGTAACTAATTATTATTATTTTAATGGCAGTGTGTGGGAACTTTGTCTCCCCAGGTCCCATGCATATGCCTATAGATTCCTGTGAATAAACGCATACCAGAGCTTAGTTTAAGTGGACTGCAACAGGGCTTGCTTTCAGTGCCAAGACTGATGAATAAAGTATGCAAGAGGACCCGCAACAGAGTGTTGCAGTTTGGGAGTGCTTCTGTTTGGGATTCCAGCCTGCCATGTACGTTTCTGGGACACTCCATCAGAAAACATAAGCTAGTTCAGTGAAGTCCAGACAAACACCACAATGTGGACACATCCACACCTGCTGATCAGATAAATAAGCCTAGTTTTTATATACAGATTTTCTTAGCTAAATTGGGACAAGGAAGCAGTTTGGATAAATTTTTTTTATGTTGTTCCTATGGTATTTGCAGACACTTAAGGTTTTCTAGGAACTTGGAGCCATCACTAATCCACCAAGATAAACAATATCTCCAAACCTTCTGTTGCAGCAGAATCACAGCTTCTTAGCATGCAGATCAGGAAATTGCTAGTGCAATTGTAGGGTGGCCTCATAGGATGCAGGCATTCACCAAATGCTGCTACTACAAGGCCAAACAACAGACCCCACCAACTTATTAACTTTGTATCTTCTAAAATTCTGAATGAGCATATAATAATTTTCTCTTTGCCTTCTAAGCAGTCACTTCGGTTTTTCCTATAAAAGCTAATCGTCCATTTAGCTGTAGCTCATAATAAAACAGAGCGTTAAAATATATAGGTAGGTACAGAAGGCTCAAATCCATAAACAATTGATAATACGGTTCATTTTTTAAAAAAGTTAATTCATGGGAAATTGGGTAACACAGAGGGCTTCTAGATGACCTGTTTATTGTGCATTTATATTTGCTTGAAGGCAGTGCTTTTTTTCTCTTAAAAAATGTTTAGGGGTATTCTCATTTTGACACAAGAAAATCACCATTTTATAGTTCAAATAGGGGGAAATAAATACAGTAAATGGACAAAAGTACAAAGAATATGCATTACCTCATATTACTTCATATTATCACACATCCACATTCCACACTGCTTCACATATTAAACGCTTGCTTCCGCCTGAGACTCAGGAAACACCATGACAGGAAATGAGGGGTAGCAATGGAACTGATGATTCACCGTGCTAGAGAAGAAACTATTTTTTTAAAATAAAAAAATAATAGTTTCTTCTCTTGTTAGATTCACAAAATGTTTAGGGGTATGTGTACCCCTATGTACCCCCCGCCCTGAAAAAAAGCACTGCTTGTAGGGAAATTAGATGGCAATGTCCATTTAATGAGCATTGCACCAAAGAATCTTGGGAAGTGAACTTTGCTAAGGGTGCTGAGAGTTAAACCACTCTAGAAATTGTAGCTTTGGGGATCTCTTAACAATGCTCAGCACCCTTAACAAAGTACATTTTCCAGGGCTCTTTGGGGGAAGCCATTACTGTTTACAGCAGTATGATACTGCTTTCAGTGTATAGTGCAGATGGAGCCTGAATTTGCTGGTATGTGGCTGAATCTAGCCCCCAAATAGCGGCAATCGTGAAGTGCCTTAGGAAACCAAAAAGAGGTTCTAGTAACACAACATCAGTTGCATTAGTTTATGAGGGAAGCCTTCAGGATTGGGGAAAGGAGGATCACCCAATCCTGGAAGATGCCATACCAGTCATAGAAACTATAATAGGCAGGATTTTTGAAACACCTTTCCGGGAAGGTTATTCAAAGACAAAGTTTCTGCCCTACAAGTTAATGTAAGTTGATTCAAATTAAGCACTATAAACCACAAGTAGTAAGCCACAGAACAGAGCTTGGGTGCAGCTTGTGGTTTGTCTAGCATGCGATAAAACACAAGCATGGTTTTGAATGTAACATGAAGCCTAATTATCGTTGATCTGAAAGCAGTGCAAAGGCACCAGTAGGAGCCGGAGAGGAGCAAGGCAGCCACGACCTTTGCACACTAAGGCTCTGGTTTGGCTTAGTGTTTTGTTGGAACCAGGTCATTCTAAAGTGTGGTGAAAGAGTTTTGGACACCCATTCACTGCAGTCTGAAGCATTTGTTTTCAGGACAGCAAAACATAGACATTCTTTGAAATTTGCACTTCTCCGAATTTTGCCATGCAAAATTGCATATACAAAACTGTAGAAATTCACATTAAAATGCTGAGGAAATTTTACGGGGACTTTTTTTATTATTATTGCCAGCTGATGTAGAGATGCGGTGAACTGACTATAGGGATGTAAAAATGAAAGACAGAGAAACCAAAACTGACAGTTTTGACTATCCCTAGCTGTAAGCCACCCTGACTATGGAAGCGTGGGATATAATAAAATTTCTTAATGAATCATTCCTGTGTCTTAAAAAACCTCTGTACATATTCATGAGCTGTTTGTTTGTTTGCTATTTCATTTCATTTCTGTCCCATGAAACATCCCAAAGTGACTAATAAAAAACATAAAAACCCCTACAATCTACAATGCACAGGAAACTGTTAACTCTTCTTGCTCAGTTCCTGTGTGCAATGGGCTTGGCATCTCCTACACTAAACATGCCCCTTCAGACATGCCCACATTTTATCATATGCCAGGATTAGACACTCAGCCTCCCTTCCCTTCTGAACAGAGGAAAAGTGCTAGGAGCTCTTCATTGTGAGCAAGTTGTCATGGTGACAGATGTAGCTGTTTTCTTTCCTATTGATGGGAGTGGGGAAATTGATGGGAAGCTTTTTGTGGCCCTGTCTCTTTTTCTTCTCTCTCAGATACAGCAGCCATTTTGTGTTATGCCAATGCCCCCCTCCCCATGGCAGCCATATTTTTTTTTTTTTACTGTTGCCGTGACACCAGGCCCACTGCCCCCAAATGGTTGATGACTCCTGGTTAAGCTGATCAGTTAGATGATACTGTCTATAGTGGTAAGTCTAGACATGCTTAAATAAAAGTACTTTCCCAGTTCTTCAGGAAATACTTTGCTATATTACCTACTACCGAAGTATCAGTTTTTTACTTTGCTTGTATGTGTCCAGTACCCTTAGACGCCATTACAGAAAATGTAAATTTTGTAACGCAAAAGTATAATGTTCCCATCTGGTGATTGTAAGGGTACAGTGATAAAGCTGCATTCCTTGACAATGGGAGTGGTTTGGAAAGGGTGAGACAGTGAATATGTTTTACAGAGACAAATGATGCTACGATACAGTAATTGACTCTCATGGTTTGAAAAATGACTTTTTGGATGTGATCCCACCTTCTGACTTTATGCTTGTCAGGAATAGGATCTATTAGTTCTTAACAGAAATAATAATAATAGCAAGAGGCAAGGACAGCCGTGTGAATTGGCTTTAAATCAATGTTTCATGTCCCCCTCCTCCTTTGTGGGCTGTTCTTAATTCTCTGAAGTTAAGAGATGAGATTTTACAACCTCCAGCCCTTTTTGTCTTTTCTTTTTTTAAATATAGTGAGATTACTAACCTCTTGTGGATTTTGTTTTCTTTCTTTGATAGTGGTCTGTGTCCCAAAAACCAAGATCTCCTATATTGCTCTTAGATTAAAGAGAAATTAAACAAAAGAAGGAAAGAAACACTGGAAATGTTTTACATTTTGTTTCTCTTCAACAGTGTCATGTATGTTCTTTAAGCTGCTGTAGGAAATTCTACTTTCAGTTTATATCATTTATATTTTAGCTTATATTGTTGCATATACTTTCCTGGTCCATTCAAACAAACACAGCAGTGACCAATAGGTGTTCATCCTTCACCAGTTTAAATGGCACTCACTATGAACAGTTATTACAGGAACCTCCCTGGATGAGAGCTCAGTGATCTTGGTATTAGGTAACGTTTTGTTCTCTTTGCTATAGTAATTTGGACTGCAATATTTATTTTGGCGTTCCGCTCTTTAGTGCCTCGGCCTCAGCAAAATGCTTTGATGATATTTACAAAAGGAAGATGAAACACAGGAGACAATTTCTTGCTTATTAGTATAACCTTACTTATGACATAATATTTATTAGCATACAACCCTACAGTTTCTATGCAAGAGTTATTTAGTCTAATCAAAATTATTTTCTAGATTGGTGGAAATATTCCAGACTAGGGATGGCCAACTTTCAGAAGTATATGGTTTGTGAATTGTGAATACAGATGCTGGACCAGAAGAACAGCTGGTCTAATTTGGTAATCATCATCTTCTTTGCAAAGTTCTGAACCAGAGACTTCCTAGTTCACAAATGGAGTGTGTGTGTGTCCTGCTCTCTATGCTATATGGAAAGAGCATAGCTTGGTGCTAGAACACCTGCTTCACATGCATTTCCAGGTAGTTCTGGGAATGTCCGCCATCTGAAACCTTGGACTGGTGCCAGTCATGTAGAGAATATGGAACTAGGTGGACCAATGGTTTGACTGGGTATGAGGCAGCTTGTTCCTATGATCACTGCTGATCCAAATGGTTTGACAATACCAGCATGAGTTGTACAGTAACAGCAAGGATTGCACCAGTCCCTCTCCCCTGTAAAAGGTGGTACATTTTCTCCTTGTGGGGTGCTATCTGAAAGTAGCCTAAATGTACTGAGGAATTTATCTTAGAAACATTTTGAACTCCGTGATACACAAGTTAATGGTAAGGATAGTCAACATATGGTGAATACCCTGGCATAATGTGAAACATTTAGGGGCTGTACTCTTCTAAGCAGCATATTTCTCAAGTTATCTTCAGTAAGTAAATGAAGACATAGAATCAAACCCTTTAAAAAAAAGAGTTCAAATTGCAATTGTTTTTCAAATCTATTGATTGTGACACTAGTGTACTCTTCGTCTGATTTTTTGCAGAGTATAATTTATGCCTCCTCTTTTGGAGTGCTGTTTCATTTGGCCCATATTTGAATATACTGTCAAAAGAAAAGAATGCCCTTCTTGAAAACAGTATCAAATATTTTATACACAGCGCGTTTTAAAGAGTCCCTGTGGCAAAGGCCTGTATTAAATTTCATGTTCACAGTTGTACTAAAGCAAGATCTTACCCTATCTTTTATATTCCTTTTGTACATATCATCAAAGCATTTCACTTAGGCCAAGTCACTGAAGAGCGGAAAGCCAAAATAAATATTGCTGTTTAAATTACTAGGGCAAAGGGACCACAATTTTATCCAACACCAAAATCATGAATCTCTGATCTAGGGAGGTAACTGTAGTAAGGTTTCTACATTTTATAGATTTGGCTAACATATCAGTTTTGATTATGCTGGTTATTTATTCCTGATTACTAAAGACATTCTTCCATCTAAACAGTAATTTATCCTGACAGACTTTTGGACTGGGAACATTTATAGTAACTTAAAATTGCAGTTGCCCGTCAAATGAAGGTCCTTGTTCTTACATTCTTTAAATCTGCAACTAGGCCTCTTAACAGTTAGGAGTAAAGATAATGCATGTGAAGTAGTCTATTTCTTCTGGATCCTTGCTAGATATGGAGAACGTAGGAAGTTTCTTGTACCACATCTAGCTCAGGCCTGTCTGCACCACTGGTCTTCTGCTGTGGGTCAGGATCCAGTACTCTGTACCAATCCGATCTAAAGTATGTCATAACAGCACTGCCACCACCATAAAAAAGCATGGTGAAAAATTAATGTGAGCCCACAAATGCATGTCTGGGCTAAAGGTGGCATTTAGGATATCTTAATAGGAAGAATGTCATGAGATCACACAGCACTATGAGTGAGAACTGGTTGCAATGGAAATGCTAATCCATTGTGGAGATCCCATTTACACACATTCACGCAGCAATAACAACTGAGAAAATTACACTTCTCTGCAATCAAAAGTCTAGACCACCAATAAAAGACATCTAAGTAATGATGTATGGAAGTGAGAGATGGACCATAAAGAAAGCTGATCGCCGAAGAATAGATGCTTTTGAATTATGGTGCTAGAGGAGACTCTTGAGAGTCCCATGGACTGCAAGAAGATCAAACCTATCCCTTCCTAAGGAAATCAGCCCTGAGTGCTCACTGGAAGGACAGATCCTGAAGCTGAGAAGAGAAGACTCCCTGGAAAAGGCCCTGATGTTGGGAAAGATTGAGGGCACAAGGAAAAGGGGACGACAGAGGACAAGATGGTTGGACAGTGTTCTTGAAGCTACCAGCATGAGTTTGACCAAACTGCGGGAGGCAGTGGAAGACAGAAGTGCCTGGTGTGCTCTGGTCCATGGGGTCACGAAGAGTCGGACACGACTAAACGACTAAACAACAACAACAATCCATCCTCAATGGCTATGCTAATTTAGAGATTATGGTCTGGATCCTACCACAGCTGCTGCATTAGGACCACACTGGGCCACAGCTCAGTGGCAAAGCATCTGCCTTGCATGCAGAAGACCTCAGGTTGTGTGAACAGCAATGTGGGATGTACATAACTTAAATGAATAAATAAGAACAATATAATTTACATTTGGTTCCTGACCCAGGAATGGAAAAGAATTCACAAGCTGAAGTCTGCTACTCTATATACATCTCCCTTGCTGGATTGCATTTTAAGGCTGTATGATACATATCCCAGATACACTGTCCATATTTGTGAATTCTCCTCTTTCTGGCTTAAAATGGATCACGCTGTCTCGTTTTGTGACGAAAAGCACATGAAACCAAAAGGATTAATGCAATTTGTCCTAACCAAGACATTAGGGTTGTGTGCCCAGCCCAATAAAAGGAAATACATTGTTCATGATTTCATTTGCAGTGACAGAACAAGAGGAGGAAAGAGAGAGACAGAGAGTGAAAAAACAAAAATACAATATACAGGAGCCTAAGCTGAAACCTCATTTGTCACGGGAAGGGAGCTTTGGCACAATCCAGCCTGTTTGTAATGTCGTGTCTCCAGTCGGCTTGAGTCAAAGTTGGCTGCAGTTTCTTAGAACCTGCCTTTTGAGACTCAGTGGCTGCTTTTCTTCCCACAGATTTGATTACACTAATTGCACATTTTTTACAATTATAAAATCAAGGTCATGGGACAACATAAAATGCTAGAAATTGATGGCTTTTGTTTTTATCCTGCTTTTAGTGAGGTGTTTGTCCTTTCCCCCAGCTGCATTTTTAACTAGCCTATAAACATTGTAGATCTGTTGGACATAATATTTTATGGATTTCAGCTTCTTTTTAAAGGAAAAAACATGTAGGAACAATGTGATATGACAGAAGGAAGCTCTGTCAAAATCCTTGTGTGTGTGTTTTTTTTTTAAGCTGTAGTCCTATAACAGTAAATCCTATACTTCTGAATAGACATGCATAGGATCGCACTGTCAGGGCTCACCCAACACTTTTGCTTGACCCGTATTTTGATTGTATTGTGTGCCAATTAATTTCCCCAGATCTGAGAGCTTTTGCTGGCCCAGGCGCAGTGGAGCCAAGGACAGAAGGGGTCTGAATACAACACAGGTGGCAATAAAACATGTGACAGCCATATGGGATTAAACAGGCCACAACTTCTCCAAAAGATAACTGAGGCCAAGGCACGGGTGCGGCTAGTTTATATTTCCCGAGAGGGGCTCAGAAGGAAGACTGTGAGATGAAGTCTCCCCTCTGGGCTGTTCCCCAAGCCATGTCCATGAACTCCCCTGAGATTGGTTGCACTGTCCATGAGAGATTCTCTAGCAACCAGTGTGGTCCATAGTAGCCAACTCCTAGGAGCTGAGGGATCTTCAGCCCCCCCAATAAATATTTGAGGGGGCTGGGGTCCCCCAAAGTTGATGGGCATTGCCATTCAAATGGTGTGCATGCACCACGTCATGTGATAGATTATGCAGGGCAGGGCTTACCTGGGCTATTGTTCCGTGGCTGTGCCTTGCGAAAACTCAGCTTATTTCCTGAATCAGATCTTATCAGATGCATGGGAAATCTGAAGAGAAATTTTGCTTAACCAAGCTTCAGTTTGGTGAGTAAGACTGGATTTTTGCAAGGCTCAGCCACAGAACAATGAGAAAGCTCTCGGACCCGGGGTTCCATGCTGCTTCCACATCAATCTGTTTTTTATTTAATCCACATGCCAGTTTGAATTCAAAGTACCTATTTAAATGCATAATCTTAAATGCACTTTTAGACATATTTTTTCTCAAAACACACAAGCACATATTGTATATTTTACCTTTTTTTAAAAAAAATGTAATTTTAAAACTTATTTTATCCTAAAATATCGCAATCTAAAATGTAATTTTGAGATGAGAATGTCATTGCAAAATGTGGAGAAGTGTGACATCTGAAGAATGGCCGTCTTCTGACCTGCACATTAGTCTAGCAGTCTGGGAAGTTCAGATTAGGGCAACTCATATCAGGGTTTAAAAATAATGAATTCTCCAAGCAGCCATAATGTCTAGTTTGGCCCCGCTCTCCAGCTGCTAATACACACGCAACCATATTCCTGTTGGCCCTGTCAAAGGCTTGATGTCCAGTTTTATAGACCACCATAACCCCGTTAAATTGCCTCAGTCTGCTTTGCAGATGGTGGGGGGAGGGAAATAAGGAGAGGCGTGCATTTCTACATTTGTGAGAAAAGTGCATAAAAGACAAGGAATGAATCAACCAACCAACCCAGAAAGCGGAGGTGGATGAGGACTGTGGTTTAAGTGGGGATTTCCATCGAACCAACAGTAGGTGACAACTCATGTGGAATGAATACATACCAGACAAGGCATGCAATCCCTAATATTGATCTAAGAGCCCAAAGAACTGGGTGTGAAGGTTGGGAGAAAAGCAGTGGCAGAGGTGTTTCTTACCCAGTGTAAGTAATTGTCAAAATGGACAGCACAGAGAAAGCGTTTTCATTTATTATTTCAGTATGTATAGCCCAATTTTCCTCCATGAAGGATCTGCAAAAGCCCAGAATTATTTGAGTGGGTGGTGAAATATGCTTCAAATATGCTTTAAAGGTATAGCACATGGGTCAGAAACCTTTTTCAGCAATGGGCTGGTCCACCATCCCTCAGACCATGTGGTGGGCCAGACTATATTTTGAAAAAAATAATAATGAACGAATTCCTATGCCCTACAAATACCCCAGAGATGCATTTTAAATAAAAGCATACATTCTACTCATGTAAAAACACCAGGCAGGCCCCACAAATAACCCAGAGATGCATTTTAAATAAAAAGGACACATTCTACTCATGTAAAAACATGCTGATCCCCAGACCGTCCGCGAGCCGGATTGAGAAGGCAATTGAGCCGCATCCGGCCCACGGGCCTTAGGTGGTCTACCCCTGGTACTCAGCTTAACGCTCCTTTAAGAGTTGGGTTGTAAGGACAAAGGAGCGTGTGTGTGTGTGTGTGTGTGTGGCCAGAGCAGACAGAGAAGCAGCTGAAGCAGGAAGGTTGATCATGGTGAAGGTCTTTTATGTTAAAACTACATATTTGTCATTCATTTCTAGCTTTCTTCATTAATAGAAGGAACAACACAAAGCCCACTTTGTCACCTTCATGAAACGAAATCTTATTCAGCAAGTATGTAAAGGAAACAATTGCACAGTGATAATTAAATCTTACTGTTCTTAATTCTCCCCCACTTCCCCTTTCCCTTGCCTCTCTTTGTTAAATTTCCAAATTAAAAATTAATTAAAAATAAAAAGCTTATATGTATGTTAAATAGACACACCTTTGATTTGTAAATGCAGCAATTATTATATTAACACCCAGAGAGGTAGGGAACAATTAACATGAAGAAACAACTACAGCACATGTATAGTGATTAAAAATCACCACCTGAGGGTGTCCTGTTCCAGGTGACTCTACCTTCAGAAAGTAGGTGAGGGGAATTGGTGGCAGGACCTTATTGGTTGTGGTGACTTATCTAAGGAATGTCTTCCTCAGATGCATTTAGCTGCCCCCCTAATTACTGTATTTAAGATGCCTGTTGATTTTAGTGACCCCTGATTTTGGATCTGCATGTTCTTTACACCCCATCTTCTGATATTGTTCTTAGATTGGCTTAATTGTTGGGTTAGTTGCGTTTAGTTAATCATTTTTAAATTGTTAATTTGTTTGAGTTATTCTTTTATAAACTCCCTGTGGCCTTGTGCAGAAAGGCAGGAGAGAATTTCTTTAAATACACACATGTTGATAATATTAATATGAGATAGGACACAGAAGATAAAGGCAATGCACATTTGCCAGTATCACACAGATTGATTTCCATTTACCATTACTAAATAATATTGTATGCTTTCTGGATTAGGCAAGTGTGCCATCTTCTTCTACACAGAAGGTTTTATGGACATTATTACAGGTGAAGATGCCTCGCATATAAACACAGGTACAGAATTCGCTGAAGCAGTAGTCACTTCATCCAAGATTTGATTGTCATAAAACGATCTTGTGGACATGCTGTAAGACTACTTCTTTGACATTACAATAATTGTTGGTCTGCTAAAGACTACTGGAGACCCCAATAATTGGATCTTTGGTGGCTGTACCTAGTCAATGGGGGGACTGCTTTTCCATTTGGTGTTTGTGTAATTTAAGTTGCATTTCCCCCCTATATATGGGGGAAATTTATTATGATGCATGTGGTATTTCTTAATGTAACATTAGATATCCTACACTGGGAGGGCTGAATTTGTAAAGTCTGTAAAAAAACAAACAAAAACACCACAAAAAATCATACTGATATGAGTCCTTCATCACCCTTAGAGTATCACAGTGTTCAAGACTGCGCGGTGCTGAGACTTTGCTTCTGTAATACTTCAACAAACAGAATCCTTGGGCTATTTCTCTTCATTAGCCTCACGCAGCAGTAAAAATGTGTGCCAACGTTGGCCTCATGCAGAGGAACAATCAGAGGAAGTAGTTCAAAGAGGTCATTCCTCCCCTTTCCCAGTGACCTGTGCTTCCCTCCTCCCTTAAATCAGCAGCGGCAAAGATCAAGAAGCGTCAAAAGATTAAGATTTTCCACTTCGGAGCATTGTGTGCACATTAGCAGCATTACACTACATTGCCCATGATTCGTTTTTAATTTCAAGATAGATAGATATGACAGGCAGAGGAAGAACCACAGAATGGGATGTAGCAGAGAAACCGTGGGAGAGGAAGGGTGTTGGTTAAAAAGCTGTGGGAGATTAAGGCAAATACCGCTTTTCAAATAGATCTTTGTATTTTGCACAAGTTCCTTATGTGGAGAGAGAACAAAAAAAATCATTTAAAAAAATCAAGCTCCACGTGTCTTTGAAACTCCTGTGTTTCCTAAAAGGGCTTGCAGTTATGGTTGCCAGCTGTTTATTATTTTACTTGTCCATCCACATAAACTCATAAACCTGGCAGGTGGCCAGGACTGAAGACAGAAAAGCCTGTGAACTTCGGAGTCAAACTAGCTCTTAAAAAATAAAACAAGATCATATTGGCCCCATTTTTCTGCTTTGTCCTCACAGTTGCTTTCCAGGTACTGCTCTTAACCATTATATTTCTGACACCCCAGCCCTGCTCAGCAAGGTGGAAGGAACTGCTTCTGTATCTTCTTGGACTGCACTTGTAATGTTTATATAGGGAACAAATGGAGAAAGAAATGTTGTGGTTATGAATAGGATGTATCAGAATCATGTGGGTGTTGCTTGGGGAAGAAAATCCATCCAGACATTCTTTTTGTAGTGCCTTTATGATGAGTTGTGTCTGAAAAAGTTTTGGGAAGGCCACACTTCTTCATTTCCAATCGGTACATATCCTATAATGTCCTGCTGAAACCCCATAACATTCAATACTACAAATGTTCTGGGTTATTTTTGTCCCTCTTTGGTTGTACAAGTGCCTAAAGCCCTTTAAATACTACAACTGCTGTGTAGAATGGCAAACAAGTGAGTTCTTTTTGGTGGTGTGGCCATGTTGGGATCCTCACATTTGAAGAGGTATTTTAAGGGTAAAGGTAAAGGGACCCCTGACCATTAGGTCCAGTCGTGGACGACTCTGGGGTTGCGGCACTCATCTCGCTTTACTGGCCGAGGGAGCCGGTGTACAGCTTCTGGGTCATGTGGCCAGCATGACTAAGCCGCTTCTGGCGAACCAGAGCAGCGCACGGAAACGCCGTTTACCTTCTACTTGCACTTTGACATGCTTTTGAACTGCTAGCTTGCCAGAAGCAGGGACTGAGCAATGGGAGCTCACCCCGTCATGGGGATTTGAACTGCCGACCTTCTGATTGGCAAGTCCTAGGCTCAGTGGTTTAACCCACAGCGCCACCCACGTCCCATCCTTTTAAGAGTATTTCTACTTATAACTATTGGCATCATATTCTCAGCAGGGGTAATAAAACTGGCCTTGGTGAAACCAACCAACCACTCAGGAAGTATGTGATGCTTGGATTTCAAACTGTGACAGTGGCTCATGAAGAAACACTGATTGTGCCAATATGCCTGAGAAAGATTGTCTTTAAAAGTTCGCAGGAAGCCTTTTCACCAGTGGGGTACAGATGTAAGAGATGGATTCACGGAGTCATTGTAAGAACATTAAAAAATGCCATGCAGGGACCTGTGTGCACATCCTTTCCTTTTTGAAACTCAGTCTTGCCTGGATTTATAGCAATGGGGTTGAACAGAACAAGAAAATCAAAACGATCAGAGAATTCAGCCCTGTGCAGCATTGCATCCCAAGAATGAGAAGTGAAGTCCTCTCTCCCTTTCCATTACAGAGTCTGTGTGTATTGTTTAGCCTTTAACAGTCTTTTAAAGAACTCTCTGTTTGGAGTTGGATCAGCAGACTATCATTAATTTTCATAGTTCTCCTTGGTATAATGTTGTTTCCTTATCTGTCCTCTCGTTTTTCCTTTGACTCAGCCTTTGAACGTTAATCTGCTCTTCAGTGATGACTGCATCCACCCTCATATCGGATCTATTTGTTTGCATTGCTTGAGCCTAAACTGGATTGCAAATTTCTTCTAAGAGGTGGTGATTTTGATAACCAGAACAACAAAAACAAAAAGCTTCACGGTGTTTCAAGAATGCTCAGATCTTGGACCCTTGAGTAAAACCAGGGAGCTGTGATCTGGGTTTGAATTTCTCCAGATTTTGTGTGTGTTCATGTGCAGAAATCTACACGGAGGGCATGATTCAGAGCCCTGCATGCAGTAGGAAAAAGGGGGGAAGCAAATTTAAGAGTTCATAGGAACGCATAACACTTACTTCAACATATAGGATCACCTACGGTGGTCTACTTATCCGGCAGATAAGGCAATCTGGCACAAGTGGGGTGTGAAGACACTAGAACAAAGCAGATTATTTTCCCCAGTCTCTGCTTTAAACAGAAACACTCACATATGCTATTTCCCAAGTTCTGTGTTTAAGGCATGGCATGTGATGGGCGGGGTTTTTTTTTTATCTTGGTGCTCCACCCTCATCATTCCTCTGTGTGTTCCGGGAGACCAGGGGGAGTGGAGCTGGTCTCAGAAGGAGGGGGAGACTCCCTGGACTCTTCAGCAGACTGCTCATCGCTTCCTCTTGTCCCCCCATCCTCTGCTTCAGCCTCTGATTCTGAACTGCCTTCTGCCACAGCCTCTTCCAGCTCACAAAACCCTGTTGCTTCTTCAGCTTCTGACACCTCCAGTCTACTCCCTCTTCTCCCTCTGACCTCTCATTGTCATCCCACCACCAATCCCCTGGCTCTGAGTCTTCTTCTCCTGGGGCTTCCCTTGGGGTTTCCCCAGCTGGTGCCTCCCACCACTCCTCTGCATTCAATCAGACACACACACACACACACACACACACACACACACACACACACACACAATTCCCAGGATAATGGGAATTACTGTCTGGTTTTTGCAAGAACCCAGTTATTGTCTTATGTTCTCCTTGTAACAGGCAAACATTTCAAGGGACCCATGCAGCTTACCCTGGCCTACATTGTTAAGCTGCTAGTGACATGTCCTGGCTCATGATATCAGCATGGCAGAATCTTCTTCATGTGGTATCAATGACAGTAGCCCAAGCTCTGCAGTCAAACTGTCAAGCGTAGCCTTGGATGGTGCGAAATACTCTCACACTCCTCCTTGCTGTATTGTGACAGGACAATGTGTGATTGCACTAATAATGTGCAATGTCAACGTTATCTGTACAGGAAATAGTTGCCTGGCTGATGGTAGTGACAGCCTCTAGCTCGAAACCCAGAAGATTAAACCCAGCTGGTTGAGGGCGATCCCAGTCTAGTAAATTTCTCCATGTCATTGACTTGTATGGAACTAGGGGAAGCAGCTGCCTAGGAATTACAAAACAGAACAAATAGGCCCCCATTGTGAGGTTTCCCCTTTTGCTTCATGCAGTCATCAAGTTACCCATACTAGATCGGGGCTAGTTTATGCCACAGTAGTGGCAAGGGGGAAACTGCTCCACAAAAATGTATACAGAATGGTGTACATATCAGCTACTCTGTCAAGACTGTCTTTACTCTCTGTGTGAGAATGTTGTTGTTGTTGTTGTTGTTGTTGTTGTATCCCACCCATCTGGCCCCAGCCACTCTGGGCAGCTTCCAACCCCTATATAAATATAACCAAGCACTAAACATTAAAAAATCCTGATACAGGGCTTCCTTCATTTTTTCTAAAAGTTATGTAAATAAATGGAATTGTCTTTCACTGAGTCAGACCATTGGTCCATCAAGGCTTGAACAGTCTACACTGACTGGTGTTGGCTTTCTCCAGGGGTTCAGGTAGGAGTCTTTCCCAGCCCTATCTGGAGAAGTCGGGGATTGAACCAGAGACATTTTCTGTGAAGCCAGATGCTGTACTATTGAGTTAAAACCCTTCTTCAATCTTTTCCTCTCCATCCCATCTACTTCATGCTCAGCTCCTGGGTAAACCCAAGTCTCCTGATTATCTGATTGTATCTTGTCATTTCTGAAAAGTATATATTTTTCAGTGTTTAGAGGAGATTGTTCCTACTAGCAAAGCTGTAGAAGGAAATCACATCACCAGTGAAGGGACTGCCAGCCCCCTTGGCACTTTTCTTCTCATCCTGTTTTCGGAGCCCAGCGTCTGTCATCCATTCAATAAACAAGCAGCTTATCACACCATAAACATTTATTTAACCCCCCTCTTCACCTGGATCCTTACCAGCCAAGCAAAGGGCTTGATGGGGGTATCCCCTTCCTGTCTAATTACCACGGCAGACACACACACACACACACACACACACACACACACACACACACACTTTATTCTACTCTGCTCTGTTCTTCTGATACATCTGGAGAAGTTTGGAAGGAGACACTTCATTTCACATAGCTGATAAGTACCTTGTTTCCCTGCCTTCCACATAGCTCTTAGGGCACGGCCACCCTGCTTCCCTGAAGACATACCACTTATTCCATCCAACTGGAGTTAGCTCTAAATTCTGGAGATGGCAAGCACAGTTGTTTGCATTTCTTCTTTTAACAACTGACTGTGCTGGACCCAGATTGCAATTCCAAAGTGTGTCTGTGAGAGAGAGATATTTTATTATATATATCTCACAAGATATTCTTTGACTCTGACATCATCAGAAAATGGAATTGGTTAAGCATGTCCATTTCCTTAGCTCCCACAATATCCATTTTTCTCTCTGTGGACTTATTTTGTTTTTCTTTCATGGTGTTGCTCCCACACAATGGGGCCAATTTTTGCTCAAGACAAAGAAAACATAAACAGACATGTATTTGGAGTTAGCACAACGTCTAAGCTCAGATGACTCTCCCCCTCCTTCCCTGCCTTCCCCCCTTTTTTCCCTTCCCTTTTTTTTCCATTTTGCAGCATAGAAGAGATGCATTGGTCACTGCATGTTTTAACCATTAAACATCTGATTTACAGTAAGTGGGAACTGTGTGCCTCTTTTTGAGAGCTGCAGTCCTAATGTACATCAATCTAGGGAAAGTTAGCTAGATCAATGGAACTTAAACAATACTCATTTTATCTGGATCAGGGAAAGGTATTTAGGATCAGGCTGTAAGGGTTGCAAAAACAGGAGCAGCAACTTCCAATTCCAGCAAGTGTTTTGTGCTGTAGAGTTAGAAGAAGCATTATACTCATCCCTCTGCTTGCTGCAGGTTAACGAACCTCAGTTTGGAAAATTGCCTGCACATTATGCTTCATAACTTTCTTTTTAGAAGGTCTAGACTTTTTTTAAAAAAACACACAACACAACGAAAGCTCAGACTTTGAGGACCCTGCTGTAATTACTCCACTTGTACCATTATAAATCCAGTTATCTTAGGATGCCATGAATTTCTGTTGCTTGGTTTCCAAGCAATTCCCTTGTCAATCGCAGCTCTGCCTTCACTCATTAGCTAAAATCATAGGCAAATGGCGGCAGCAGCCAAGATACTTCATTTAATAGAAATAGCTTAGAAATTGCACATGGTGCTTTAACTATCTTTGTAGAAGGGCTAGAAGCATGCTTTCTATTTTGTTTAAATGAAGTCTCAGAGTCTGGTGCACCTGTTTGGGGGTGCCAATGAAGACCTTCATGGGTGCTGGGTTGGCAAACCCTGCCCAAATGGGCCATGCCTCCTTTAGCTTTAATCGGAGAGTAGGGAAAAAGAAGAGCAGAAACAGCACAGCACACTAAAATACTAGAATTCAACAGGGAGACTTCATTGTAGTCATGTTTTCAAGGTATCCTCTCAGTTAAGAGTGTTTATTTGGGCTACCAGCTGCAGGATACCCTAATTCTGCACATATTGTGCATACCTATAAACTTGTCATTAATTGTGGCACTCCTCAAATGCCTGAAGGGTGGTTGCCACAATGAAGAGGACAAAGGACATGTTCTCCACTGGCCCAGATGGCACAACTAGAGCTAATCGGTTTAAATTACAAGACTGTAAATTTTGTCTGAAGCTTCTTGATAGCAGGAACAGGTCAACAATGAAATAAGTTACCTAGAAGTTGTGATGGGGAAGAAATTCAGTTCAGATTGCATTTAAAGCTGAATTTATCAAATTTGCACTTTCTGAAACAGCATAAGAACCGAAACACAGGCATTCTTGAAAATTGTCACTTATCTGAATTTTGTGATGCAGCCAAACAATGTTTCAAAAATGCATATATTGGGGGTGGTGGTATAAAAATGAACATATCTGTGAAGATAAGATACAATGCAGCATTATATTAAACAGAAGTTGCTTGCAAAAATGTGTACATTAGTGCAAACTGCAGACAAAAGTATGTGCATACAGAGAAATTTGCACTAAAATGCTGGAGAATTTTCATGAGGGGTTTTTTAATGCAAATCTCTGCAGAAATGTGGACAACTGAATTTAAAACTGGAACAATTAAAGAGAGAGAGAGAGAGAGAGAGAGAGAGAGAGAGAGAGAGAGAGAGAGAATTGAAATTGACAGATCCTTTCACCCCTACCTAGAGGAGGGATAGTGGGCTCTCCTTTGTTGGAGGTCTTCAAGCAAGGGGTGGAAAGCCAGCTGGTGGAGATTCTTTGCTCTGGATTTTCTGCGGAGGGTTGGACGAGAAGACCTACAGATCCCCTTCCAACTCTGTGATTCTAAGTTTGGGTGGTTTGGGGCAGTGCTTTAATTAAAGTGCACGTGTATTGCTAATATAGAGGGTGAAAAGAAATGAGACAAAGAAACTGAAAGCTGCAGAATATGGAATAAACTTGTGAGTGTGTATAGAAGTAACCAGCCCAATGCTAGTTTCTGAATGCATTGGTTGAAGATTAGGAACAACTCCAGGAATTCAGAACTCTTAAATTAGGGGGGGAAGGATCCAGGTAATTAGAGTTCTGGAAACATCCCTAAGAGCTGATCAAACAGGCAAACAAGCATGAAAAGCAGTGCCGGTTTGAGGTGCTTATAAATATCCCACTGTAGACGCACGCAGCAAAATGAAAGTGCCCATTAGCATCCAGTATCCAGTTTTATCCCAGCAAGGGAATCCTCACACTGTAGCAGTCCCACTGGGAGAAGCAGTCGAAGGGCACAGCGTCCTGCTTATAAGGGCTGCCTGCCAACCTTTTGCAAGAATGTGTGTCTCCCTATTTTCCTCTACAATAAAATAATAATTTGGCAGAGCCGGGGAAGGAGATAGTAAATCAATACCAGATTGCAGACCTCGCTGGGAAACTCAGCCTATTTGTCAAAGCGTGTCAGCTTGCTATGTGAACTGAACCTGGTTCGAAGCTTCTGTACTTGCTACATGCTTGGCTTTAGGAAATGGAGAAAAAGCTCAACTCCGTGTGGTGCTCACAACAGGGTTAGCAATCATGGTAATGTGCTTTTGAAAAGTAAATGCTGGTTGGAGTTTGTTATCAAGATTTCAGCGCATGGGCAGGGGAGACTTAGGCCTTCCTTCACTGATTACAGTCTCTGTGAACTCCTCCTTATTCCCTGTCCATGTGACAATTGGCATTAGGAGAAAGTTCCCATTGGCAGTAATGACAGAGATTGCATACATTGCCAACTTGATGGCAGTCCCCTTGCCTCATGCCATGTATTTAATGGATTAATTGCTAATCACACTCTTAATGGCGCATGTAGTCAGGCTCCAAATTCATGGTGTTGAAGGAGGAACAATGCCGTTATTTGTCCAAATGGGTGCCATTCCACTAGTCTTACACTCAGTAAGCAATGTGTGGTAGGAAGGAATCAGTACAAGTAGAGTAGAACCTGGGAAAGACTGGGTAAGTAAGCAGCCACAATGGTTATATGAGACTGTGGGGCACTGAAGCCCTTGCAGGTGGTGTTTCCCTGCCAGCAGGAAAAGGAGGAAGAGGAACAAATTGTCGACTCAGCAAAATAGAGTGGAATACTAAAGAAATGACTGGATTCTATTTTCAGCCCTTATGTGATGAGTAGTTGATCATGTTACTTGTATGATGCCATTAACTTTTTTCTTCTTCCAAAAAATCTAAATCATTCAGAATGTCCCAGGAAACGCCTTTCTAGAAGTTTATCCATGAACACCCCATACAAATATTGTCTAGCTGCAATCATGACTATAACCCCCTGATGATGCCACAGTCTACTTAACAAAGTTTTTCCAGTTTGTCCCCACCCAGAGATACTTCAAACTGAAGCAATGAGCCATAAATAAAGAATATGGGGTTTGTTTTGTTTAGAGTTTGTTTGGTCTTTGCTTTGTCTCATTTGTGGAGGTTGGACCAGTTTTATTTCCCCAAACCAGCAACTAGGCTCACTGTGAGGAGGTTTGAGAACTCTGAGCATTAGAGAATGTTTTCAAACTCAGTTCCTCCAAGATGAAAAATGTAGGCTGAACAGGGCGACTGCAACAGACACATGCACTCTCAATCTCGCTTTTTCCCTCACAGCATTAAATTTCTCCTTATCTAAATGTTTTATAGCAAACATTACAAATACTACTTTACTTCCATTTTGCCCTGATGCCGTTTGGCTGCTCTTAGTGGAGTTGTTCGGCATTTGCCTCCTGGCGTCCAAGATCAGAAGCAGGCCTGAGGCTGTTATTTATTGCCTGGCTTTTGCTTTCGATAAGAAATATTCTTTCACATGCCACTTTCCTTTTACAGAAGCGCCCTGTGTCTGGTGTTCAAATTATGCTTTCCAAGTTCAACTGTGCGTCTAATTGTTTCTGGCTTCTTGAAAAGTACTCTGGGGTAGTAGACAAGCCGTCAGCATGTGGGGAAAATGACCAGTGACTTAATATAAACCTCCTGCCTTTTATCAGCTAATGTCCTAACTTGGGTTCTGGCACAGACCTTTACCTTAAAGCCATCTAAATCTTGATGGAAAATAAAATAGAACTCCACATACCTGTCCTGTGGATTGCCCTTATCAGAAAGGGTTAATTGGTTCAATTAGCCCCCTCCCCACGCTGTCTAGCTTTCAGCACTTTATGATGAAACAAGACATATTGACATTTTTCTTAAATGAAAGTATCTTGCAACTTTGGATATGAACTATCCCACTTGTTACACTTCTTCGTGTTTCCTTGGATCTCTTTCTTACCCTGGAAAGATAATGTTCCCTTGACAGAGCTAAAGGATGCTGTAGCAAAGACTGCGCTCAGAATTTCCATTCAGGTCAACCTTTGCTGTTTTTGTGTCCAATACAAGTACCAATAAATTTACAGTTACAAATGTGTTCAGAGCCGGGCAAAACCCGTGGGCACATAGGTGCTTCTGCATGCACCTATATGCATAAGTTTTGGGAAGGGAAAAGCTACTGAACTGTCAAGTTAAGATGGACCAGATCAAGCCTAAAGTGCCTTTATCTGCACTGACAATATATGCTTTATTATTAAATCACTTTGGGTTGTTTTATGGGAAACAATTTCATAACTAAAGTAACAAAGTAAATAAAATATTGTTTTTCATTTCTCGTTTTCCCCCCTTGCTCCAACTTTTACCATTTGGTTGTTTTGTGCTTGTTTTATTGGCCTGTCAATGGCTGACTGCTATTAGTGGTCACTTTGGGAGAGTTTAACAACAACAATTATAGTTGTTAACCACCCTGAGTGTCGTCATTTAGGGATGGGGAATGCGGGTTGTGAATATTTTAAATAAATGAATAAAACATGCCCTGTGGGTGGGTGGTGTAGCCTTTCTTTGTACTGGCTAATTCATTAAGGGGTGGACAACATCACAACACAAAGATTTTGTAGCCTATGTAGTTGATTCCAAATGGAGGCTTAATATGGCACAAAGATCTTGCAAATGGGGCCCTGGCAACAGGTTGCTGTTTTCTGGTTTATAGGATTCCCCCCCCAAAGGGTAAATCCAGATTAAATGGGGCAGGTGTATACAGGCTGCCATTTTGATGCCAATGACACCCATTCCACAATAGACACCCAGCTGGACACATTGACAACTCTCATAGATAGCTTTGAATTCCATTGACTTCTCCTCATGCTCATGGGAATTATTATGTCTTGTGGGGGAAGTATCTAGCTTCCACAGAGAAAATGGATGTTGTTTTTTGGGTTAATCACCATGTATAACTGCATGATAAAATTCAAAGTAAAAAACAAGACACAATTCTCCCTTCCCCAAAGATTTGGGAAGGTTGGCAGAAGAAGCGCAATCTCAGAACGGACTGTTCTCTGGAATCTGGTCAGAGGAGCCACATGGCAGGTTTCCTTTGAAGGACAACAAAAGAGTTGTTGTTGTTGTTGTTTTAAAAATCAGCTGAGAAACTCTTCTGCCCATGCTCAGCAAATGTCAATGGATGAACCGTTAAAGTTTATTGGAAGTTCCATTAAAAGAGGTTTGTTTTTGCTTTTCCATCTGAAAGTGACATCAAATAAACCAATATATATAAAGGTTGAAGTATGGAAATGTTGTGGAGATGTGGCATGTGAAATGCTGAAAACCATTATAAGACCATTATCTATCTATCTATCTATCTATCTATCTATCTATCTATCTATCTAGTTTTAATGAAATAAAAACTGTAAGGCTAGAATAAACCATTGAGACAATGCTCTTCATGCATACATGCCTACAGTGGCGTAGCGTGGGGGGTGCAGGGGGGGCCGGCCGCACCAGGCGCAACATCTGGGGGTTAGGGTTAGGGGGCGCAAATCCACGGGTTAGGGGGCGCAAATCCACAGGTTAGGGGGCGCAAATTACTTGCCTTGCCCCGGGTGCTGACAACCCACGCTACGCCACTGCATGCCTAACATATTACTGCAATATACTACAATATACGGACAGCATAATTACATCAGCCAAGCTAGGGACAACATTTTAGCCATGTTTTTAGCCAGTGTCTATTCAATGTGTTAGTAAACAACTAACTGCAATGTAAGCAAGTTGACCTGAAATGTGCTTTCAGACCACATTACCTCACTGGACACATTACCTCATTGGACTGAAGCACGTTGGTTTATGTCTGGAATCAACAGACCCACCTCATTTTAAAAATGTCTGAAGTTCTTTATTCCCCAGGACAATTCTGAGAGCATAACACTCCAGAATTTTATTCCCCCAACTATCACCATGGTTAGCAAGCATGACCAGGCTTGATATGGCGCTGTGTGTGTGTGTGTGTGTGTGAGAGAGAGAGAGAGAGAGAGAGAGAGAGAGAGAGGTGAACAAATATTTCATTCTATCGTATTTTATCCTCTCAACTTGTTATTTTTATGACTACATGTTCATGGCCTATGTAGTACCTAAAGTATCCTGTTAACTCTAGGCATACAGGTTGTGAATGACTTCAGATAACCTGTGCTCCCTCTGCTGGTTCTAGAAATGTAGGAAATAAGCACACACACACTTTGAACAGAGTATATCAGTTATATCAGAAAATGCAACAGCAACACTTTTGATTTCAGGCAATATATGTGGATATATTTGTGAAGTGGAATTTGTAGGAGCCAACCAATGTTGACTTTCAATCAAATTTTATGAGTGCTGAATCTACCATAAAGGTCGGTCTCTCTCTTCCTTTCTCTCTCTCTCTCTGTTTTTTGCTGTAGCATAACAATTTGTAGCCTACTAAACCAGGTAGCGCAGGTACACACACTCACACATCTATATACAAACACATGACGGCACTACTTAATCTCTATTTTTTCAAGCCTCCACACATATGAAGCACATTGGAAAGAAATGGCTTTACATCCTGAAGTACCCCACATGGATCTCAGTTGAGTATTTCCTTTTTATCTCCAGCCCTTGAAATAGTTGTGACTGTGTGACAGTGCCAAAAATCCTATCTATACCTCTAACCCTGTAGCCTGACAGAGACCAGCCCACGTTTATATTTGGGTGCGCATGTGCTAGATTGCTGCCTGTAGCTTGCTTTCCCTCCTCTATCGCACTCATAAGCTGATTTTGTGTGAGTGTGTGTGTGTGGGGGGGGTTAATGAGTGCAATGACATAAGCGCTGTGACTTCCAGTGATGCTGTGTACCAACAATTCTGGCAGGAGTCAAGCATTCTTAGAAAACCAGGCCATTTTTATGTATGAGGTGCTTAAATGCAGTCCTGGGTGAAGTCAGTCAGCTTAAACACTTCAGCCAAACATCCCCCCACTCCCCAAGCATCTAAACTATTTCCACTTTCAAGTGGGCCACTTTCTCCTTGACACTTGAATCTTTTGGCAAAGAGCACCAGTGGCAAGAAACTACATCTTCTCCAATCGGCTAAAAACAAAAAAAGCCCAAAAGAGGTGGGTCAGTCTTTCCTTCCCTTCCCCCTCTCCTCCAAGTATGCAGTGGGTGGGTGTTTTCAAGGAGTGTGTGTTTTGGATGAGGGAGAGCATCAGCTGCCTGGTATCAGTCCTCTGGCTCCGGCTGGGCGGGACGGAGTCTGAGCAGAGCCAGGCGCGGGAGGGTCAAGTACAGGTTGCTGAGCAGGAAAGAGGCAGGGGGAAGGGAGGCTTGGGTCACTCCTTTCTGTCTTTCATTTTTCCCCCCTTCCCGTCTTGCACAGTGAAGGGAATGTTGGGTCTATTCCATCAGTGTGGTATGTCTGTATAAACATCATTAGCCCGTACCGAACTGACATGCTGTAGATTTTCATTTCTCCTTACAAATTGCTCCTCTCCACAATAAAAATACCAGTCGTATTAGATGGAATATGTTGAGGGAGGGCGGGGAGAAAAAGAGATGGAGATGTTTATTCTTGCTCCCTTTGATCTGGTGGAGAGCCGGGAGCAGGCTGCAGGCACGAGAGGCGACGGAGACAAAGACAAAGACGTCACCCAAAGAGAGTTGGGTTCTTTTTCACGTTGGCGCACCAAACAGTGGGCCCTGTTTTGAAAACAGGTAGGAGGCTGGGAGGCTTGATTCATGGCAGGGCCCTTGGAATGATGTCATGCATTCTTCAAGGGAACACTCCATGGCAGCAGAAAGCAGAGTTGGCCCCAATTTTGCCTTGTTTCATCCTCCCCCAGAATGATCCTTCTTTAGGCAAGAAATTTAACTGATGGCTCCAACTTCTTCAGCAATTCTATTCAGTGGGGATGGGTGACTGCTCATTGCAGTTTTTCTCGTTTTCCCCGTCTTAAGTTCAGTATTCCACATTTCCAGTCCAGTTTGCAATTTATTTATTTTATTAAAAAGTCCTAATGAAAATTCACTAGCATTTTAGCATGAATTTCTCATAAGAATGTAAGAAAAGAAGTCTGGACAGGCCAGCGGTCCATCTTGACCACCATTCTGTTCTCACAATGGCCAGCTAAATACCTGGGAGAAACCAGCAAGTAGGATCCAAGTTCAAGAGCACTTTTCCCTCCTGCAGTTTCCTGCAACTGGTATTCAGAAGCTTCACTGCCTCTGACCGGTGCAGACAGAGAATAGTCATCCTGGCTAGTAGCCAATGATAAGCTTATCCTCCATGAATTTCTCCAACTTTCTTTTAAAGCCATCTAAGTTGGTGGCCTCCTGTGGGAGTGAGTTCCATAGTTTAACTACTTGCTGTGTGAATAAATACTTCTCCTAATACAAATTTGTATGCACTGTTGTCAAATGTGCACATTTCTGCTAAACTATTCCATCAAAGTAATGCACTTTTATACGTCCATCTTCACCGAAACATTGCTTTTTAATGGACACTTCACCCCAGTATATGTGTTTCTGTACACATTGCATGACTGGAGAACTTAATTGCAAAATTTGGAGAAATGTGAATTTTGAAAGAAGGCTTTGTTTCAGTTCTGATTCTTTTTGAAAGTCAGAATTTGGTTTTAAAATGTGAATGAAACTGAATTTTTCACCAGCCCTACTTTTCAGGCCTGAGTTTGGAATGGTTTTTGGGCCCAAGGGCAGAGGTTTCGACATTAGACCTTTTCAAAATATATTTTCAAATATATTTTGAAAGGGCTCATCTGGTTGTCTTGAACCCACCCTGGCACTCACAAACTCATAACAGTATTAATAATTGTAGCAACCACGCAAGGGGGGAAATGACTGGTAGTTTGAAGGGAGCAGTAACAAACTCCTATCAAAGCGTAGTCTTCCACCTGTTTTTATCAACAATTCCTATTTAGAAACTTCTCAGCTTTTAAAAACCAAAACCCTTAATTATAATTTCCAGAGAAAAATAGCTTGGAGCAACACACCCACCAGTTTTCTATCAGGAAGCCTGGAACACTGGTTGACCAGCTGAGTAGCAGCATCAGTCCTCCTACACATTATGGCTACTTATCACTGCAGGCACTCTCCTGAGATCTTTTCTCAATGTCTGAAATGCCAGCGCTAGGATTACAGAATGAAAGGAAAGCGGAAGCTGACTTTTTACACAGTCCTTTTTGATAGATTAGCAAAATGCTCTCTGTGACATCAGTAGGTCCGTGTGGAAGCAACTTGAGGAGCACTCTGCATGTGATGTTTTTCCTACATGGAAAGCATTAAATGTCTGAAATAGCATGCAGTCAAATGACACATGTAACAATTTCAAACGCCTGTATTTTTCTCTATGCACAAAAGCAATTAGATGACCATCATTGACTGCTGCTCCCCAGCATGTTGGTCAATGAGCAACATAAATGTACATCACATCTGAAGACCTGCACCCAGGTTTCACAGGATTGCATCCAGCATTAGCCATTTCAAGCTGACCCCTTGAAATGATTGGGCATGACTAATACAGGACTATTCATTTTCTTTTGAAAAATATTAAATATCATTAAAAAAGATATGTGAATAAATATATTGTACAGGTTTCTCACTATTCATCTCTCCCACCTACCTTTCATTGATTTTGGAATTGCTTTGCCCTGCGGGCTTTGCCCTGCCAGAACTGCAAATTTATTATGAGGCAGCCAGTTTGTGCTGGTTAAGACAATGGATTACATTGGATAATGCAGACATCCTGGACGTAGAGGGTCATGATTTAAAATTCGGCTGGCATGCATGTCTTTGGTATGGGAAGGCGAAAATCTATAAAAGTTTTATGAACCATATTTTAAGGAAGAATTTGTATAGAGTTTGGGAGAAATATAAAAATTTGTTGGAAAGGAAAACACCTCTATGTCTATCTCCCATTGAGGCTATTACAATAAAGAGAGTTAATATGGATAGACAATGGACAACTTACAGGGAATTGCCTCACTTTAGGGGGAACCTTAATTGAAATCAATAGAAAATGTAAGGAGCCATGTTACAGACTGGCTACAATATCATCAGTTATATGAAATGGGAAAATGGTTTTCTGGACCAAAGCTCACTATTTGAAAAAAAAAACCCTCTTACAAAACAAAGAAAAACTATGATCTAAAATGTACAATTCTGTTGTTAGACTGGGAAACGAACTTGTTAAAGTTTCTATGACACACTGGACACACTTTTCCATTTAGAGATATCCAGTGCTTTTTTTGGGGGGGGGGACACCTGCAGGAGTACCCATACCCCTAAACATTTTGCAAATCTTTGTACATTTGTAAATTTACTGCAGGGGTCAGCAAACTTTTTTAGCAGGGGGCCGGTCCACTGTCCCTCAGACCTTGTGGGGGGCTAGACTATATTTTTTTGGGGGAAATGAACGAATTCCTATGCCCCACAAATAACCCAGAGATGCATTTTAAATAAAAGGGCACATTCTACTCATGTAAAATCATGCTGGTTCCCGGACCATCTGTGGGCCAGATTGAGAAGGCGGTTGGGCCGGATCCGGCCCCTGGGCCTTAGTTTGCCTACCCATGATTTACTGTATTTATTTCTCCCAATTTGAACTATAAAATGGTGATTTTCTTGAGTCAAAATGAGAGTACCCCTAAAAAAAAATTTAAGAAAAAAAGCACTGGAGATATCAGCAATTAACATCAATAGTGCCTAATGGCTTGGGCCCAGTTTACATCTTGCAAGATCGCCTTTATATGTGCCCACTTGATCACTTCAGTCTGTGGAACTGGAACTGTTACAGGTGCCACATAATTCTCATTCCACAGTTGTGAGAAACTAGTCTTTTAGTGTGGCAGCACCACACTGCCTATTGGGGTTAGGCAGACAGCTCTGCTGTACTCTTTTTGTCGCCCGTTTAAAACATTTTTGTTTGGGCAAGCGACAAGCCTATCCAGATGCATAGATACTGATGTCTTTTAATCTTTTTTACTGTGGACTTTAATTATTTTTACATGATTTTTATTGTTTGCAACTGTTTCTATTGGCAATGTTAGTATTTCTCGCAAACTGCTTAGAGGCTTTACTGCAAATCAGTGTTGTTGGGCAGGTGTGGAGTCCCTTCCGTTGCTGGCACCACCTACGTCTGTTTTTATCTGTTTTTAAATGGGGTAATGCAGAATCACCCTGCAATGAGAGTTTAATCTTGGAATGAAACCAGCTTCTCAAGAAGTGCTTTCCAGGGTAAAAAATATTCCATATATCTAGACTGGCTGTAGACTACGTAGAAAAAATGAGTACTTAGTCTCTATTGGTTCTGGAATGAAATGTCATATTTACACCCCCTCATCCCCTCCCCCCTACAAACTTATCATTCCGTCTGCCTTTTCTCATTCTAATTAAGTTTGTCAACTTGGCCATACAGGTAATTTCCCACTCCTTAGAAAGCCAAGTGAGTAGAGTAGGTGGTTTGGGATTTTCCTGGTTTTGGCAAATGGAGGTTTTTGCTGCCTTTACTAAGTTTTACTCAGAGTAGACCCATTGAAATTAATGGCCTCTCACTTATTACATAGGACCATCAAGTTCAATGGGTCCAGTCTGAGTGGAACTTAGTTGGATGCAACCCATAATATTTCCATGCAGGGAAGCTGGTCTGAGAGGAATGTTAGTGGGAAACCAGGCCCACACCAAAGGATTCTCAATCTGGAGGTGCAATCTATCAATCATAGCAACACACTTCCCAATAAAGTAAAACGTACACAGGCTCAGTGGCTTTTCCTGCTAGCGTCACTTGATGAAATGTTTAGCTTTGTAAAGCCTGCGAAACGTTATCTGCACTGTATTGCTTGCACCTAGTTAAACTTTATATCTCCAGTTTTCTTTTCTACGCACATGGGTTTGTAATTCTTGTGCAATCATCTGAAGTTATCTTTATGGTTTTCAATTTATAATTGTATTTTGCTCAGTCTTTCCCCAGGATGCATTGGTCTGGAGAATGCAAGGCAAACTAGTCAGGCAGCTGTTAACTTGATTAGCAAAGTGAGCTCTCCCCACCACCCTAAAAGCAAATAGGAGGGGCAAGGTGGGTGAACTGGATCAAGACCACAGTGAGGGAGGTGGAGAGAAAATTCCCCTCAATGCCTCCTGGACCCCATTCCAAAATATCCCCTACAGTTTCCTTGTAAAAAGCCATTGATGCCATTGCTAATGGCATCCTAGTCTTGAGTCATATGAACTAAGCTCTGAATGGGTACAGCCATTGCTTCTCAGGTTCAGGTCACGATTGCTTCCTCTGAACTAACTTATAGTTCCTATGAGATCCAGGTTCGTACAAAACATTCTCTGAATGAACACATGCTTTGGGAAAGTTGAAGGGTGTCATATGTCATAGCTGGCAGGGCTGTCTTAAGCATAGGCGGCGCTGGGGTGCAAAGATCCACCCAGAGCTCCCCCCCCCCGGTTGCCCAGTCCCAGGCACACAGGAGGGCAGAGCTAGCTGGCCGACTCAGTGTCTCGCTGGCTCGGTCGCACCTGAACTCACGGCGCAGAGCCACTTGCAGCAGCAGAGCCCACCACGGCGCTCCGACCAACGGGCAGGCTCTTCCCCAGACTCAACTCTCGGGCCCCGGACTCTCGGCCTGGTGCCCCTGAGAGCCTAGCGCCTGGGCGCCCCGCACCCCTAGTGCCTATGGGTAAGATGGCCCTGATAGCTGAAATGCCTGGCTCCTCCTCTTCTGCCCTTGTTGTGAAAGGGAATAGCCAAGCACAAAACCCAGAACACCTTGAGGCAGACCTGGCAATATGTGGCTCTCCAGGTGTCAGTGAAGTACAACTCCATCACCCGTTCATGTTGGCTGGGGCTGAAGGGAATTGGAAGACAGCAACATCTGGAGAACCACAACTATGCCATTCCTGCCTTGGGGGGAGTGAGTAAGGGACACGGAGACAGACAATGACCCACTCAAGGGCCAGTAGTGTTGGAGGAGGCAGAAGCAGCCCCAATGTTATTGTGCTGTGTTGTATTTTTGTGTAAGCTGCATTGTGGACCCTTCAGAATAGACAGGCAGGATAGAAATTAGGGTTGCCATTTGTCTGGAATTTTCCAGACATATCAGGAATACCGCAGTTGTCAGCAGCATCCGGGCAGAAATCAGTCAAATGTCTGGCAAAAACTAGGTGTATGGCAGCCCATGTTGGCAGTGCTGATTTTGCCGATTTCCCCTTAAAATAGCTCCCTATGGAAACCAATCCACCAAATAAACGAAGTAGAGACAAAGTTAACTTCCCCCTAAGGATTTTTTTAAGAGTTTAAAAAGTATGTGAGTCTAGTCATAAAACAAAATAAAATCTAAATAGATATATTTTGGATCTTGAATATTGTTGCTGCTGCTTCTGCTGCTTCAGATACATTATAGAGCACATATTATGGGGAAAGAGCCTTGCAAGGCTGTACTTCTACATGTGCTTACTTGGGGAAAAGCCTCAGAGAACATTGTGGGACTTAAGATTGTACAATATATTGGCCACCCGAAGTCCAGTCAGATGAGAAAGCACTAGCCACTCACTGGAGCCGTATTCAGCTCAAGCAGCTACTCCCTTTAATAAGCTACTATAGCTGACAGTGACAATCATTTTGATGGGGCAGCAAGAGTGGGGGAGGCTGCAGTTATGCAGCAGAGTGGTTGCTGCTGAGGTACAATTCAGTGGGTTTTTTTGGGGTGGGGGCGGCAGCATTGTTTTCCTTCCATGTTCCGCTGAGTTTTATTTGCGATGCAGTTAGACTACAATGATAAGCCCAAAATTAAAAAGGAAACCAATGAATTAAAGGTTCACTATATATATTTTCCTTCTCAAACTCAATTCTGTAGAGGTGATAAAATGCAAGCTCCATGTGAAAATAGAGGAGGGTCTTATTCTAAGCTCTTTCCTGGTGTGTCTTCATTTATGTCTTAACCTTTTCACACCATGAAGGAGCAGTAGTGAGAAGTTTAAGAACCACCTTGTGTAAATGGAAGCTTCGCTTCCCATGCAAACTGCAGGTGTGGGTACCCATTTCCCATTATGACTACAATAGGGGGCAAAGAGTTAAAGCCCCCTAGCCCTCCCACCAGGGTCCCAATCCAGATCTCCCCTGCTCACACGCCTACTATTTACATTTTTAAAATTCCCATATTTACTAATTGTGTGTATGGTATGGCATCCCTCACACATATCCCTTTTGATGGTTCTGGCCTAACATGTACAAGGGAATGTAACACTCTTTCCCATGAACACTGTGTGAATTTTTCCTGCATGTCTCTGAAAGGGACATGTGTGCATTTCCTCTGTGCGCATTACAATGGAAGCGCAAGAAACAGACGCATGATTCACTCGTGCTTCCTCGTCCCATTTCCTTAATGGGCAAAGCCACCATTAGCCTTGACTTTCCCTTCCACTTTCTCTTACTTCAGAAGCTCAGTTATAACATATTTTGTTGACATTATGTGTTTGCCAAGTTTGGGCTGTTCAGTGTCCATAGAATTTCATTCAGTCCCCCCCCCCCCGTTCTTTATGCCTTTTATCTTTGCTCTTATTAATGTGGTTATCCGTTGACAGTGTTTGCTGGAACAAGTACAGGAACGCTGGAACAAGCAACACTTTCCTGTTGTTGCAAAGTGCTTGTTTCAAAATGAGCACAGTTCAGCAGGATATATCATGTTACATATTGGGGGGGTGTATCTGTGTGTAGATATGTATTAAGTATATGTGTGAAGTATGACACAATGCAAGTTAGTTGTGCTGATCACTACAGATGAATATATTTAGGTCTTCAGGAGAGAAAGAAAGTGGAACATCTCCAAAAATCCTTTTTATTGCACATTCATCAGTGGTGACAGATGCTATTTTGACTAGGTAGGGCTGCAATTTTTCACCTTGCAGTTTCCCTCACAATAAGACTCATACAGCAATTGTTTAGGAAAGTGCGCCATTACATATGTGCAGAGTGCCATTGTCTCCCCATTGAAAAATATAAATTATACTCCGCACATCTATGGGAAAGAGCTTCCATGTAAGAGTCTCCAAGTATGGTTTTCAGACAAGATTGTTGTTGTTGTTGTTATGAGTTTGGGGGGTTGGCCTGTATGGTCCCTGAGTCCCTTCTAATCCCTGGAGTCCTGTATCCAGCAAGGGTTAACATCTAATGAAGGATTCCGTTGCTAAAGTAGCCAGGCCAGCTTCTTGGTAATGGGCCTAAGCATTGTCCATAGTCTGACCAAGGAGGTTGCTCTGACCCAGAGGGCAAATGTGTGGGCCCCCTCCCTCACTTGGTTGGTAGTGAGAAGAACAATACAGTGGTATCTCGGGTTACAGACACTTCAGGTTACAGACACTTCAGGTTACAGACTTCGCTAACCCAGAAATAGTACCTTGGGTTAAGAACTTTGCTTCAGGATGAGAACAGGAATCGCGCAGTGGTGGCAGTGGGAGGCACCATCAGCTAAAGTGGTGTCTCAGGTTAAGAACAGTTTCAGGTTAAGAACGGACCTCCAGAACGAATTAAGTTCTTAACCCAAGGTACCACTGTAGCTAGTATGAGAGCGAGCTGGGCTAAAAGCAGGCAGAAGCCAAAGTGTGAGAGCCATGCTTGATTTCTGCTTGAATCCAAGACAGTGGCTATGGGAGAAGAAAGACCTCTTGGGGTGTTAATGCTGTGAGCCCCTCCATCATAGGCTCAGGTTGTATATATGTTGTAATAATAATAATTTAATAATAATAATAATAATAATAATAATAATAATAATAATATATGCTGCCCATCTGACTGGGTTTTCCCACCCACTCTGGGCAGCTTCCTACAAATTATAACACCACAGTAAAACATCAGACAAAACTTCCCTAAACAGGGCTGCCTTCAGATGTCTTCTAAAAGTTAGATTGTTGTTTATTTCCTTGACATCTGGTGGGAGGCCGTTCCACAGGGTGGGCGCCACTACTGAGGAGGCCCTCTGCCTGGTTCCCTGTAACCTCACTTCTTGCAATGAGAGAACCACCAGAAGGCCATCAGAGCTGGACCTCAGTGTCCAGGCTGAATGATGGGGGTGAAGATGTTCTCCCAGGTAAACAGAGCTGAAGCCATTTAGGGCTGTAAAGGTCAACACCAATTATGCTTGGAAACATACCACAGAGGACTTCCGGGGACGGCGCGAAACTGTAATGGCGGTCCTCTTCGTTCTCTGAAGAGGGGCTCCGTGGAAAAGGGTCGTTCGCTGCGGCAAAGCGACGACCCATCAAGATAAACCACGGGTAGAGTGAGCCCGTGGCCGTGGGACTCGGCGGGCACCAGAAGCTGCTCTGAAAACACAGAAGGGACCCCGTAAGGAGACCCGGAGTGAAGGAGGGGTAGCGGTGCTGTGAGTTCATCGCTCTTTCCACGGAAGTGAAGCCGCGCGGCTGTTACAGATGAGCGCTGATCCTTCTTCCTAAAATCAACACCAAACTGCAAGTAACATACCCGTGAGTAAAGGGGTTTAAAATTTGGCAAAGAATTTCTTAAATTCGGCTGAAAGCGGGAGACGAGAAAAGGGAAGTCCGTCTTCTGACATTGCTGACAAGATCAAAGCAAAGCTTTAAAAAGCGGAAAGCGCTTGAAACGGGACTGTGGGAAGCTTTAACTTTTTCGTGCTATCAGATCTGCTTGTTCTTTTAAACTGAAGGTGGAAATGGACATTGACTAAAAGAAGTAGTAAATGGGGACTTTCCTCCTATCTTTTTTCTTCTTCGGGCTGTATTTTTAAGGAGCCAGATCGTCGGGCTGCCAGAGAGGGAGACTGTGTCAAACTGCGGAAACAGTTGTAAAAACTTTGCTGGAACGTAACTGTTACATTTGAGCAGAAAAGATTGGATGGGATACTGTTGCAAGCACCTCTTGTGAAACTTTGTTGAACTATAAAAGGTGCTTTGGGAAACTTTGAGTTTTTGAAGGGACTGTTGGACTATTGGATTTACTGATTTGAAATAATTTGGAACTTTAATGGCGGATTACTTCCTTCTTTGTCTTTGAAACCTGGTGGCACTCCCCCTACAGGGCTTTCGGATTATAAAATCCTGGGAACTGACTCTTGTTTTGAATTCCACTTCACTGGTTGTTTACTTCTGAATTTGTCTCTCCCATGGAATAATAGACAATCTGACCTTGAACACTGACAGATGTGTAATGAGTGGTGCAGGGAGAACAAGAGCATCTAAAGCTAAGGAATCTAAAGAGGCCAAGGAAAAAGAAAAGGAAAGAAAACCAGCACAATTTGTACAAACAACACTGACCCAAGGACGCCGATCGTCGGTTCCAGCTGTACTGGTGACCCAAAGGGAACAAGGGGAAACAACTGAGAAGTCCACTGAGGAAGATATGGCAGCAGGTGGGTCAGATACACTATTAAAACAAATATTGGAGCAATTATCAAGTTTAAACCAGAAGGTGGACGACCAGTCTTTGAAGATAGATAAAGCAACTTCCTCGATTCAAAAATTGACTGATCAAGTTTCCCAGCACACGCAAGCCATAGAGAATTTGCAAGGAGCAACAGCGGAAAATCGGGAATTAGCTGGAGAAGCAATCCAGAAAGTGGGAGCTTTACAAAAAGAAGTTGAAGAAATAAAAGGAGAAGTTAAGCCCCTGCACAAACAGGTGGGTGAACAACAAGTTTATCTGTCAATGGTGGAACTGAAAAATCGCGAGAGCAACATCAAATTGAGAGGCATCCCGGAACTCGAGCAAGGAGACTTGATTGGATACTTGACACAGGAATTCTCGAAGTTCTGGGGTTTAAAGGAAGATACAGATTTCAGGATTGTCTCGGCATATAGACTGGGAAGATTGGTAAGGAAAGACAGATCCAGAGACTGTTTGATAATTTTAAGATCAAAGGAAGAGAGAGACAAGATCCTAGGTCTTCACTTCAAAAAAGCAATTGAAATACAAGACAAAAGGGTGGAAATTTATAGAGATATTCCGAGACAGTTGCTGGACCTCAGAGCCACCTATACAGAACTAGCAAAATTGCTGAGACACAACGCAATTCCCTATAGGTGGGAGTTTCCACAAGGATTATCCTTCACCTACAAAGAAAGGAAGGTTAAAATTAGAACACCTGAAGATAACCAAAAGTTCCTTCACGACCACGGAGAAGATCTCCAAAAAGGAGTGGACTGGCTTCCAGTTTTACCAGCACCAATACTGCCTGGAAGCGGGCCAACGCCTGCACCCTCGGGACCTGAGCAAAAGGAAGGCACCCCATCCTAAGAACATCTTAAATAGAACAGGATGTCTCTGCAGCTACTTAGTTGGAACATAAATGGCGGGAATTCTCCGGAAAAAAGAAGGAGGATATTTCATATCCTAAAAAAAGAACAATTGGATGTAATATGCCTTCAAGAAACACATGTGACTAGGCTCCACAGGAAAGTATTAATCAATAAAAGACTTGGCCAAGAATTTATCTCATCAGACAAAGTTAAAAAAAGAGGCGTTGTAATTTATGCAAAGGAGAACCTGTCACCAAAATTTTTATTCAAAGATGATCATGGAAGAATTCTCGCAATCGAAATCCAAACACAAGGGGAAAAGATTTTGATATTAGGAGTTTATGCGCCAAATGATGGAAAATCAGAATTCTATAAGAAGCTGCATGAGACAATGATGGACTATTTGGACTATTCTAACATTATTGTGATGGGAGATATGAATGGGGTGGTGTCAACAAATATGGACAAATCCCAAAATCAAAACTTAACAACAGACGGCAGACTCCCTAAAACCTTCTTTGAAATGACAGACAATATGGACTTGATTGACATTTGGAGGACAAGGAACCCCTTGGGTAAAGAAGGAACCTTCTTCTCTGAGGCCCACTTGTCATGGACACGAATTGACCAAATTTGGATATCTAGAGGGCTGGCCCCGAAAACAAGAAAAGTGGAAATCTGCCCAAAAACCTGCTCCGACCATAATGCCTTAAAAATGGAATTGAGACTTTTCCCAACTGGATCCTTCAGATGGAGAATGAATGACACCTTGCTAAGAGATCAAGAGATTGTTAAGAAGGCCCAAAAAACGCTAAAGGACTACTTTGAAATAAACTTGAACACTACGGTGGAGAAAAGAACAATCTGGGATGCAAGTAAAGCTGTAATGAGAGGGTTTCTGATACAACAGAATACAATAAAGAGAAAATTTTGGAATGGAAAAAAGGAAAAATTTTTAGAGAAAATAAGTGAAGGAGAGAAAAAGTTGAGAACCAAACCGAAGTCAAAAGAGGTGCTAAGAGAGATCAAATTCCATCAAGCACAATATTCGAAATTGATCAATCAAGAGATTGAGTGGAAAATCAAACAAATGAAGCAGAGATCGTTTGAATCAGCAAATAAATGTGGAAAGTTGCTAGCTTGGCAGTTGAAAAAAAGACAAAAGTTAAATACGGTTACAAACTTGGAGATTCAAGGAAAAATAGTTCAGAAACCAGAAGAAATAAGAAAGTGCTTCCACAGATACTTCAAAGAGCTTTACGCACAGGGGCCTCAGAAAGAATCGGAAATAGATCAATTTTTGAGGACAAATGGATTACCTAAAATAAGTCAAGATAAAAGATCAATTCTTAACAGCAAAATAACTCAACAGGAAATTGAAGGTGCCATCCAAAATATGCAGTTGGGCAAATCTCCAGGCCCGGATGGACTCACCTCCAAATATTATAAGACTTTGAAGGACTTCTTGATACAACCGTTGCTGGAGGTTTGTAACCAGATCATGGAGGGGAGGAAGGCACCGGAAACGTGGAAAGAAGCATTCATCACATTGATTCCCAAGTCAGAAAGGGAAAAGACTCAGCTTAAGAACTACCGTCCCATCTCACTCCTGAATGTGGATTACAAAATATTTGCAGACATTTTAGCAAATAGACTTAAAAATGTACTAAATGAAGTAATTCACAAGGACCAAGCAGGCTTTCTCCCTGGTAGACACATGTCTGACAACACCAGGAACATTATTGATATATTGGAGCTGTTGCGAATTAGAAACACAAGGGCTGCTTTAATCTTTATTGATGCGGAGAAAGCATTTGACAACATTTCTTGGATGTTTATGAAGAAAAACTTGAAAGGGATGGGAGTGGGACGGGGGTTTGAAAATGGACTAGAAGCAATTTATTCAGAGCAAAAAGCTAAGCTGATAGTGAACAATGTGGTATCGGAGGAACTTCAAATTGAAAAAGGGACACGACAGGGGTGCCCTCTATCCCCTCTACTATTTATTTCTGTTCTGGAGGTATTGCTGAATATGATCAGGGAGGACCAGTTGGTGCAAGGTATAGTGGTCGGAGCGAAACAATACAAACTGAAAGCTTTCGCAGATGACTTAGTCTTGACAGTACAGGAGCCAGAATCTAGTACAAAAAGAGTTTTGGAACTTATCTTGGAGTTTGGTCGGGTGGCGGGATTTAAGCTAAACAAACAAAAAACTAAGGTTTTGGTCAAAAATCTGACACCTACAGAGATAGAGGGGTACCAGAAAGAGACAGAGCTAAGTGTGGTTAAAAAAGTGAAATACCTGGGAGTATCCTTGTCCACTAAAAATTTAAACCTTTTCAAAGATAACTATGAAAAATGTTGGCTGGAAATTAAAAAAGACTTGGATATTTGGTCAAGATTGAAACTTACCTTGTCAGGCCGAATCGCAGCTATAAAGATGTGTGTTTTGCCAAAAATGTTATTTTTATTTCAAACCCTTCAGGTCGTGGACAGAATGGAATGTTTTGGAAAATGGCAGAAGGATATCTCTAAGTTTGTCTGGCAGGGCAAAAAGCCCCGAATAAAATTTAAAATACTAACTGACTCAAAAGAAAGAGAGGGGTTTGCCCTGCCGGATTTAAGGTTGTACTACGAAGCTGCAGCCTTCTGCTGGTTGAAGGATTGGTTTCTGTTGGAAAACACCGATGTCCTAGATCTGGAAGGGTTTGATAATGTGTATGGTTGGCATGCATACTTGTGGTATGACAAGGCGAAGGTTCACAAACTGTTTAAAAACCATATTGTCAGAAAATCAATTTTTGCCGTCTGGATGAAGTACAAGGATTTATTAGAAAGTAAGACCCCGAGGTGGTTATCACCTGTGGAAGCCAAGATTTCTAAAAAAAGGCCCAATATGGAGGCCTACTGGCCAAAATATTGGGAATTGATTGAAAGAGTTGGAGATAATTGGAAGCTCCAAAGCCAGGACAAACTAAAAGGTAAGGTGCGAGATTGGTTACATTATGCTCAAATTCAAGAGGTATTCAAAATGGATAAAAAAGCGGGTTTTCGGTTGGAGAAATCGAAACTGGAGACGGAGTTACTAGAACCAAAGACTAAGGTACTTTCGAGGATGTATGACTTGCTGCTTAAATGGAACACACAGGATGAGACAGTTAAATCTGCTATGATAAAATGGGCACAGGATGTAGGACACAACATTATGTCTGAGGACTGGGAAAGGTTATGGAACACCGGTATGAAATTCACGGCATGTAGTGCCTTGAAAGAGAACATTATGAAAATGGTATACCGGTGGTACATGACCCCAGTCAAGTTGGCTAAAATATATCATCTTTCTGATAATAAGTGTTGGAAATGCAAGGAGGCAGAAGGGACATTCTTTCACCTCTGGTGGACCTGCCCGAAAGTAAAGGCCTTTTGGGAAATGATACATAATGAGCTGAAAAAGGTATTTAGATATACCTTTTCTAAGAAACCAGAGGCCTTTCTCCTGGGCATGGTGGACCGGAAGGTGCCAAAGAAGGACAGAACCTTGTTTATGTATGCAACCACAGCAGCTAGGATTCTTATTGCAAAGTTCTGGAAGACACCAGATTTACCCACACTGGAGGACTGGCAGACGCAGCTGATGGACTATATGGAGTTGGCAGAAATGACTGGCAGAATTCGAGATCTGAGCGAAGAAACAATGGAGGAGGACTGGAAAAAATTTAAGGACTATTTGCAAAAATATTATAAGTTGTTTGAATGTTAAGATTGTGCACGATTAAGAAACGTTATGCTTCTGCAATTTATCTAAGTAAATGATAAAGTAAGTATTGATGGAAAAAAACGAGACAAATTAGAAACAAAATATTATGTTTATTAAGAGTGTTAAAACTAAATTACAAATTTTCGAAATTGGTAACATAATAAATTCAAAGGTATAATAAGATGGGAAATAAGATAACAAATTGCTGAACTGGCTAGAATAATGAATGCAATGCTGAGAGGATGAGAGGAGGTCCAAAAAGAAAGCGAACTGTTGAAGGACGTTGTGAAAGTTTCTTAACTTTTTCTTCTTTTTCTTTATCTTTCTTCATATATAAAAAATGTTTCTCGCATGTTGCTATGTAAACAAATCTGTTAACCTATGGAAAGAAACGCAATAAAAAATTTTATAAAAAAAAAAGGAAACATACCACAGAGAACCACAGTCTCCACTGTCCCTTGTTCCAGAGACTGGGGTGCCATGCAACATTATTATTAATGACTCACCCTTCACCCCAAGGTCCCAAGACTGAGTCAATATCTCTTAGAAAATAAGCCATGACACTTGACAAAAATATGTGAAATTGTTTACAGGAACACATAGTTATTCAAAAGTTTTAAAATGTGGGGAACAGTTGCTTCTAGTTGCATGCAGTTTTCCTTCCCCACAAAATCAATTTGACTTTTCAATATCCAAAACTTTTATTTCTCTAAATTAAAAGATAAAATATTCCAACCAATAAACAAAACATCATTTGTGCACATTGTGCACACTGTTCAGGGCGTCATACCCTGCTAGCAAAACCTTGAGCCAGGCCACATCAAAACAAATTTGCAGTGCATAACTCAGTCTTGAATATGTGAAATATATCTTCTGTGCAGAGTACATCACACCAATTAGTAATCATAATCAGCATGCTATTTATGAGATTAGGGAAAGTATCTTCCAAGTCTGAAGAAGGATGAGGAGTTATTCAATGTGATATCCAGACAGGCTTAGCACTTTCATTTTCAAAATTCACTGACAAACTCACAAAAATTTACTAAGTCATAGAAACAAATGGATTTAATTGTCCTCTGCCTCACAATGATGATATTATTCTAAAATACTCTAAGTCAGTACAAACTATTATCTCCCTACGCAAAACACTCAGACTCCTTTAAATGACATAGTCCAACTAAAGGCATGAGCCTTTGTTTTGAAGAGTTTTTGCCTTTGGCAAAGTTCCCAACTTGGCAATTGTCCTGTTTTCAGCCATGTAGGACCATTCTGTCATCCCCCAGCCTTGCCAATTCCTCCCTTCAGTCAAGCCATTTAGAAACAATAGCAGCAAACCTTTCAAAATTCAAAATGTTCTCAACTCAAGCTAGGAGACGGGGCGGGGGCCCGGGTGGGGCGGGTGTGTTCCAACTTTGGAAAGCTAATCAGTCCCTGTATTTACCATACTTATCTACACAATCAGTGTTGTGTAGTACCTAACAAGACTCCCAAAGTGACACTGGTGGGTGATTGCAGAAGCCTGGGTCAGACTGGTTCTGCCATGACCAAAAACATAAGAAGATCAGGCCAATCACCTGTCTAGTCTGCCATCCTCCTCACTGTGACCAACCAGATGCCAGCAAGACCTGATCACATGAGCACTCTTCCCTCCTGTGGTTTCCAGAAACTGGTATTCAGAATCATTGCTAGTAGCTATTGATAATGCATGAATTTGTCTAATCCTCTTTTGAAGCCATCCTGATTGGTGGCCATCACTGCCTCCTGGGGGAGTGGATTCCATAGTTTAACTACTCTCTGTGTTTTCTTTTATGTGTCCTGAACAGCAGGATGGACAGCACTGCCTTTGCTTAGGATACTTGGCTGTTGAGGAGTACACCTATTAATAATGGAGACAAAGGAACTTAATTAGCAGGCCATCTGGCTCCCAAACCTGTTTGACTGGCCAGTTACATAAATTGGGCAGAGTTTCACAGAAATCAAACGTGGAGTCTGCAGGTGTGAGCCTTGGCCCTGGAAAGTGAGGGGCTTTATTTTAGAAGGGACTATTTTGGATGCTGGGAACAAAAAGCAGATGGAGAACTGTAAGCTTGCTGGAAACTAGAGATCTGTAATGATTCTGCCTAGAGGTCTCTTCTCAAGCAAAGATATGAATGAATAAATTTCCCTAGACATCATATTACTCCAGTGCTTTTTTCCTGGTGGAAAGTGAACTGGAAAGATTTCTTTGAACAGCTTACCCACAAAGAGGGGTCAAAACAAAGGCATAATATTCATTTTACCTGCCCTATTGGCAATCACCTATAAATACTGAGTTAGTATCCAACATGCTAACATAAATTAGACATTTGCATGCACTTTAAACATAAGCTATGCATGCACTCAAATGTGTCAGCCTATGCCTTTGTCGTATTTCAAATGTTACCAAAATTTATGATATTCTGAACTCGTGGAGAAATCCCCTCTGCTTCAAGAATATCTATCCCCAGCTTTGCACTCTGGTGAGTGCATTCTGGTACAGAACTTTGGGAAAATTAATCATTACCGTGTGAATACTCACAGTACACATTAATCAGTAGTGCCTGTAGTTTATATATGTATTGAGTTTCAGTGGCTTGATTTAAACAGATCCTCCGCAACTTAGAACATAAATATATCTGACATGCTGACTCAGGCTATTCCCTTTTCCATGAGCTGGTTTCCTTTCCAAACTCATTTCCTTCATCTTAGGCCTCTCTGCAAACCTGGGCTGCAGTCCGAAGCACACTTACGGTACTAAAAAGTAAGTGCCATCAAGTTCTATGGAAGTTGCTTCTGTGTAAACATGCATAGCGTTTTGATAGAAGAGAGCAACATTGTGAAATAGGTCCACCACCACAGTGCCTAGAATGCAACATTTGAGTGGTGCTGTGGGTTAAACCACAGAGGCTAGGACTTGCCGATCAGAAGGTTGGTGGTTCGAATGCCCGCAACGGGGTGAGCTCCCGTTGCTCAGTCCCTGCTCCTGCCAACCTAGCAATTTGAAAGCATGTCAAAGTGCAAGTAGATAAATAGGTACCGCTTCAGCAGGAAGGTAAACGGCGTTTCCGTGCGCTGCTCTGGTTCGCCAGAAGCGGCTTAGTCATGCTGGCTACATGACCCGGAAGCTGTACACCAGCTCCCTCGGCCAATAAAGCGAGATGAGCGCCGCAACCCCAAAGTCGGTCATGACTGGACCTAATGGTCAGGGGTCCCTTTACCTTTATGGGCCTGTTAGATATTCTCAGTTTAAGTTCCTGAATTGCAAACAAGAGTAATAGTAGACATTGACGAAGCTACTTTATTCGGAGGCAGATCATTCGTCTATCTAGCACAGTGTTATCTACTCCAGGGGTAGACAACATGGTGTCTTTGAGATGTGGTTAGAGAACTCCCATCATCCCTGACATTAGCCATGTTGGCTGGGCTGATATAAATTGTACATCTGGAGGGCAGCAGGGCCCTGGCTTACTCTGACTGACAGTGGATTTCCCAAAGACTCATGCTGAAGCCTTTCACATCTCTATTATCTATTTAACTGGAGATGCCACAAACTGAACCTAAGAAAGGAGTGTAGTTCCATGGTAGAGCATCCCCTTTGCATGCAAAAGATGCAGGCCCAATCCCTTTCATCTTTAAATAGGGCTGGGAATGTCCCTTGCCTAAAACCCTGGACAGCCACTGCAAGTCAATGTAGACAATGCAATACTGAGCTAGGTAGACCAATGGTCTGACTCCTAAGTTCCTTAGGCAGCTTCCTAAATTCCTGTGACTTTATGTGTGCAAAGCCAATGCTCTACCATCGAGCTATGGCTCCTATCTATTTTTTTTAAAGACTCCACGGCACATTTTCCAGCCCTTTAATCTGTACTTGTCCCTAAGAATTTTGCTGAAATTTTGCCTAACGCATGTTATGAGGAATGCTCCTTTGATAAACCAGCATTGTAATCGTTTTCAGGCAGCGATTTCACTAAGCCTGCAGCTTTTAAAGTAAAGTTTCTTGTAGCTGAAAAGGGAAGACAGCCAATTCTGGTGCTACATTTAATAATTCATAAATCAAATGAAGTTCATGAGGGTTCAGAGTTTAAAAGTTTAAAAGTTTTGCTTAAGCTGCCAAAGATTTTAAACAACAACAGAAAAAAAACCACAACCCAACAAAACTTTTCCGTCCTGGAGTGCTTACACTCAAATACATGCTGCTCGTGTATTCATTTTTATTTACTCAGAAGTTCCACAGACTTACTTAGAGGGATTAGGCTTCCAATACATGTAAAATACCTACCTCTATTTTTCTCTTTTTAAAAAATCTCCCATGAATGTCCAGGTGACATGATTTCCTTCTGTAAATGGTACCTAAATAAGATCACAGCTAGCATGAATGAGACATCAGTTGCTGCTGGTATGGCTTTCCCTGCGATTACTGAAATTCTGTTTTTAATTGGTCTTAATATTACTGTTTTTATGTTGGTCTCTCCTATTTCTCCTATCCTACTTTATTGCTTTTATGTTAGGTTTTCATATACCACTTAGAGATTTTAAACTATTAAGCCATTTAGAAATCTTTGTAAATAAATAATAAAGTCAATCAATTGTAATAATGATGATGATGATGATGATGATAATAATAATAATAATAATAATAATAATAATAATAATAATAATAATTTATTTATTTATACGCCACCCATCTGGCTAGGTATGCCACACAGCCCCCAATTGCATATTGTTCATAGTTGCAAGGGGGGGAGGCTACCCCTTAAATCAAATAAATAAATAAAAATAACTAACTGAGCAATTGCATCACAGATAGCTCGGTTCTCTCCCCCCTAACATGAAGCTAGTAAGCCACTGAAATCTCACTGCCAGGAATATTGTGGAGGAGTGGCTGACACCCATTTCAAGCATTCATAAGTGATTCTGCGAAAAGGCCCTTATAAATCACTGTCATTTAAATTCAACACAGGAATGTGGAGAATTAGGATTATTTGGAACAAGTGGTTATGTGGGGGTGGGGGGGAATACTTCTCCACAATTTGGATCTAGGTGCACAGTCATATTACTTGCCTTAACTTTCTAATTAGCTATGGTGGAGTCCAATGTTTTACAAGTGTTTCCATTGCTTTGCCACTCCAGAGCAGAAGGGAATGAAGAAGTAGTCCTGTTGGGCAAAGGGAGTCCATTCCACTCGTACATAGATATCACTGAACACAGCCCCTTGTGTTTGTGAGTCAGATAATCTTCCCTGTTTTGTGGAATCCCACAAAAAAGATGTGTCTGACTGTACTTTGAAGCTTGTGGGTGGGATTCGTGCTTCTTCTGACTACTCACAATCAAAATGTTGGCCTTGATGTTTCTTTTGCCTAAGTAATAATTATTGTAACTTCCTATGAAAAACTAGACTTGCACACAGCCATCCATGCATAGATGCATCAGTCTCTGTCTCTCTGCCCCCCCCCCCCCAATTTGCAATAGCATGGTAAGTATAAATCTATAAAACTGTTCTTTGGTTTAAAAGGGCTTGGCCCTGCTCTCAGTCCATTCACTGTTGTTAAGCAGTAATTCTGGATAGATTCTATGTCATATTGGTGGATTTAAGTATTGCATTGTATTGTGTTGTTTCCTCTAGGTTTGTGGAATTCCAAATTTCAGCCGGCACAGCCAGCAAAGAGATTTCATAGGTTTAAAGTCCATCTCTTGAATATATTCAAGATTAAACCACCAAAAAGCATGGGAAGTGAGAGCACTTGTTAAGGTTACTTTTATAAATGGCCCTTCCAATAACTAAAGCAGCATTATCAGCTCAGGTTAAACAACCCCCCCCCTTACTTTGAACAAACAGATATGGAACTTTGGCATGTATGTCTCATATATAGGTCCATTTAATGGATCATTTAATAATCAGCAAGAGTTTGGAATCAATAAGTTGGCAAAAAATCAAGGTGTTGCTCAATAATAATTACATGTGATCTAACATCCTGGAGGAGGGAAATTTCCCTAAATGGTGCTCAATATCCCAGTACAAAGAACATTTTTGACTTCACACTTCCATAGGAAAGGCATGATCCAGCAATAATGCTAGGCTTCTGTTTCATATTTGGATATGTGCTGGAAATGTAAAAGGGCTAGGTTAGCCATTTTCCTAGGTGGTAGTCTTGCTCAATAGCAAATACATTTTTAGATAAGATTAAAGAGGCCATTGAGAGCATAAAGCTGCAACTACTAACTACCATTCAGTTTAGAGTAACTTCTGAGCAAACATGCTTTAAGTTTGCAAGGTAATTTGTTAAAGCTTTGCTTGGCAGATCCACTGTTTTACCAGTTAATTGTACACATGATATTCTAACTTGTTATTGCAAACTAATCTCTTTCATGACATTAACACCAAGCATAAGTATGCAAAACATTGTAGAGTCATGTCCATTCCACCAGCTGTAGAACAGGAACTGCTATAAACTATATTAAGATGAAAGTAGTTAGAAACTCACACCTCCTATTTACTCCTGGCAAAATAAGACACATGTGTTGACAAGCCTGATTTAATTTACTGCAGTGCCGCTCATTTACATGCACACTATACATTATTCAGGATTTGTATGCTTTATATAAAAAATAATAACAATAAAAGGAGAAATAAGTTTAAATGAAAAACCATTTTGAATTTGGGTACTAGAATTAGTGCCTGAAATTATTTTCTCCTCCTCCCTCCCAAGCCCTTTTCTTTTGTGCCACGGCTTTTGGAGATTGTAAGGAGCGTCTCCATCCCCATCGTTCTGCCCGGACGCTGAGGTCCAGCGCCGAGGGCCTTCTGGCGGTTCCCTCACTGAGAGAAGTGAAGTTACAGGGAACCAGGCAGAGGGCCTTCTCGGTAGTGGCGCCCGCCCTGTGGAACGCCCTCCCATCAGATGTCAAAGTGATAAACAACTACCTGACATTCAGAAGACACCTTAAGGCAGCCCTGTTCAAGGAAGTTTTTAATGTGTGACATTTTAGTGTATTTTTGGTCTCTGTGGAAGCCGCCCAGAGTGGCTGGGGAAACCCAGCCAGATGGGCGGGGTACAAATAATAAATAATAAGTTACTATAAATTCAAGAAAAGATTAGTGACTCTATAAAGCAAAGGTTTGAACATTTTTTTTTGCATTTTTGTTTTTGTTTTTGCTGAAGAGCAGGATATAAGGTTAAATAAGTAAAAGAAGAAGAAGCTAAAGTTCCATGGGGTCAAGAGCAGTAATCCATTTATTAAATGACTAAAAAAAATAAGGCCCTTGTGATGAATGGGGAGCTGAGGTGGCGAGGAGTTTGAATAAATGTTCTTTTAGTTGTTGTACTAGTAGCATTTGGCCTAACAACAGCAACAACAACAACAACAACAACAACAACAACAACAACAACAACAATTCATTATTTATACCCCACCCATCTGTCTAGGTTTCCCCAGCCACACTTGGCAGCTTCCAACAGAACACTAAAATACAATAACCTATTAAACATTAAAAGCTTCCCTAAACAGGGCTGCCTTCAGATGTCTTCTAAAAGTTTAGTAGTTATTTTTCTCTTTGACATCTGGTGGGAGGGCGTTCCGCAGGGTGGGCGCCGCTACCGAGAAGGCCCTCTGCTTGATTCCCTGTAACTTGGCTTCTCTCAGTGAGGGAACCGCCAGAAGGCCCTCAGCGCTGGACCTCGGTGTCCGGGCAGAACAATGGGGGTGGAGACGCTCCTTCAGGTATATTGGACTGAGGCCATTTAACTAGATCTAGTTCCTCTTTGCTGATTTGAAATGAGAGTTCTAGCAACCTTGTGCCACATCTTATTTATTTCTATAGGGTTCATTCATCATCAATAGTTACAGAATTCCTTAGTGACAGCGTCCTTTTGCCTATCAGCCTAATTTTCATCCTGAGCATCAGACACTAGTTGCTGAGCATTGTTCCATCAAGCATTTCTGATGTGATTGTGAGCCTTCTGCACTGAAAAGTTGTTTGAGTTTTGGTCCATGCCCACAGCTTCACAAACCTTGAAGATGTGTGGCTGTAAAACTAGTGTCCAAGACAGCTGTGTTAGTGCCAAATCAGTAAGCGGTTAGCCACCAGGTGGAGCTCTAGTTAGCTAATACAGTATGAGCACACTCCAGTTGAAGTTGGTCACAGCCCATTGATAGCAGATTTAAGCAAGCACTTTACTTTGTCCTGTTCAAATCACCAGGGCCTAAAAGTGGTTAACTCAGCTGGGTCACACCCAGTATGTTTTACCACAGACTTGGCTGCTCTCAATTAATTGAAATAGTTCCTGATAGAGGCAATAACCAACTGTGGGTTTGGGAGGGATTTATTTGTGGGGGTTTTCTGCAGATCTCTGGAACTTAGGAAGCTGCTAAGTCAGACCATTGGTCCATCTAGATCAATAATGTCTACACTGAGTGGCAGCTGCTCTCCAGGATTTCACACAGGGGACATTTCCAGCTCTGCTTGGACATGCCAGGGACTGAATATGGGACCTTTGACCTGCAAAACAGGTATGATGTCCCTTCATGATGTCCCTAGCTGCTTTCTGTGCAGGTCATTCTGTAGCTGCCACCATGCCCATTGGCTCTGGAAAGTCTCCTTCCAACCCATTTTAGCAGCCATGGACATTCAATCAGCTGTGCCAAATATTCAACCCATCCTCCAGGTGCTTAAATGTCAAGGAACTTTCAGTACTGAATTTGGCACAATTTTATTTTATTTTCAAATAAACAGAAACAACAAAGATTAAGCGAGATATTGTAACATGCAAAGGAATTAGGGGTGGCTGTCTGGGGAGAGAAGATATGGAGGGGGGAAGGGAGGGGTATAGCAAGGCCCCAGTACAATATTCATTTGTTTTTCAATTTTTGACCTGGTTGTGGAACCAGGTAGAACAAGAGTCATATGTCTGATCTATGTTGCTCTAGTGTATATCACTACACGGCATGCAAGAAAGTCTGAAGTCAGGATCACAGTCATTTGTTACTAGAAATAAATGCCAGGTTTGTATTGAAAAAACATGCCATGGACTATATTAGACAATGCTGTACTGCTCCCCCCCCCCAGAGCACTATAGTAACCTAGCCGTCTGTAGCCACAAGTGCCTTTAAGATGAATCATGCATGAAAGCATCACATGGTTTGCTCTGAAACTGCCTGTAAAATGCTGTGAATCAGGGAAGGAATTGTCTCCTTTCGTTCAAATCCAGTGCATTTCATTATATCATAGAGTTGGAAAGGGACCCCAGATCATCTAGTCCAACCCACTGCAAAGCAGGAATCTAAATTAAAGCATCCATGACAGATGGCCGCCCAACCTCTCCTTTAAAATATCCAAGGAAGGAGAGTCTGCGGCCTCCCAAGGAAGACTGCTCCACTGCTGAACAGCTCACCGTCAGATGTTTCGTCGGAATCTCCTTCCCTGTAACTTGAAGCCATTGGTATGAATCCTACCCTCCAGAGCAGGAGAAAACAAGCTTGCTCCTTCTTTCATGTGACAGACCGCATTTGAAGATGGCTATCATAGCTCAGTGTGTGGCCACTGTCGCACGCTGACAACTTCTAGGAGCCACAGGTGAGAGCTGAGTGCAGGGTGGGAACCAAAGGTGAAGAAGAAGAGTTTGGATTTGATATCCTGCTTTATCACTACCCAAAGGAGTCTCAAAGCGGCTAACCTTCTCCTTTCCCTTCCTCCCCCACAACAAACACTCTGTGAGGTGAGTGGGGCTGAGAGACTTCAGAGAAGTGTGACTGGCCCAAGGTCACCCAGCAGCTGCATGTGGAGGAGCGGAGACACGAACCCGGTTCACCAGATTACGAGTCTACCGCTCTTAACCACTACACCACACTGGCTGGACAAACTACCCCCATAAGGAGCACAAGGTGTCCCCCACCAGAGCTACTATCCCTCCAGGGGACACGAATAGCGCTGTGGTCTAAACCACTGAGCCTGTTGGGCTTGCCGATTGTAAGGTCGGCAGTTTGAATCCGTGCAACAGAGTGAGCTCCATTTGCTTTGTCCCACCTCCTGCCAACCTAGCAGTTCAAAAGCATACCAACACAAGTAAACAGGTAGCACTGTGGTGGGAAGGTAAACGGCATCTGTGTGTGCTCTGGCGCTCATCACGGTGTTCCATGCACCGGAAGCGGTTTAGTCATGCTGGCCGCATTACCCGAAAAAGCTGTCTGTGGACAAATGTCGGCTCTCTCGACCTGAAAGCGGAGATTTGTGCCACACCCCATAGTCGAATTTGACTGGACTTAACTGTCCAGCAGTCCTTTACTGTCACCATATTTTTTTTAGCTTACTACACCTCCCATAACACCCCATGTTTTGCATGTATGCTGAATATGTAAGGTAGCAATAGACAATGCAAGAGGATAGTGTTAGCATGTCACTTCAGTAATATTCCAAAGGCGTCATAAGAAGACACACTGACCCACATTGTGAACACACGGACATTGTGACTGAGTGCAAATATTGCGTCAGACATTGCATTTTCACAGTCTCTCCTTTGTTTGTTTGCTTGTTGTTGTTGTTGTCGTCACACTTAACAAGCAGACACAAGGAAGGAAATGTTTAGGATCAGGGTACCAGTCAAACTGATGACCTTTGGAACTCATTTGGAAAACTAATGGCAGATATGTAACTTTAAAATATGGCTTAAACAACACTTTCAATGTTGCAATAACATGATTCAAGGAATAAATGGGAGTGTTAAGCAGGAGGTGGAACGATGTGCACACCAGAAAATGAGAACACCGTAATAAATTAAGGGATTTTAATCTCCTAATAAATATTTTATACCTGTTTCCTTTCACTATGACAGCTATATTAAAGAACCTCACCCTTTTAAAGGACTAACGTAGTTTTTTAAAAGACGCCATTTATTCATAGTTGGCTGCTTCTGATACTGTATTCAATGGTGAAAACACTGGAGCCTTACTTTCACTTGGAGCATTAGATGCCACTGTGATTCCATTGAACAATGCATGCCAAATCAGTCCAACAATATTGGACTAATAAGAAGGAAATGAAGAGTCTTGGAATGTCGGTCATTTGCAACCCAGGATAAATATGGTGCCTGGCAACTAAACAAGGTGATAGTAGAAACGTGGAATTTTTCCAAAACTGTATGTTTACAACAGTGACTACTTAGCAATATTCATTAACTTTGAAAAAACTCTGCACACAGAACTGGGTGTGTTTCCACAAGTGAAGCTAAGAATGCCTTCAAGGACTTATCCACATTAGCATAGAAAATTGCTACCAAAATCCAATCATTTCTGGTTGCTGAGGGCAGGAGCTCAGCACAGTGCATTTATACTACTTAGTTGCTACACCAGTCTAGATAAGGCTGTACAGTGGTACCTCGCAAGACGAATGCCTCGCAAGACAAAAAACGCGCAAGACGAAAGAGTTTTCCGTTTTTTGAGTCATTCCGCAAGACGAATTTCCCTATGGGCTTGCTTCGCAAGATGAAACGTCTTGCGAGTTCTTGCGAGTTTGTTTCCTTTTTCTTAAAGCCGCTAAGCCGCTAAGCCGTTAATAGCCGCTAAGCTGCTAAGCCGCTAATAGCCGTGCTTCGCAAGACGAAAAAACCGCAAGACGAAGAGACTCGCGGAACGGATTAATTTCGTCTTGCGAGGCACCACTGTATTCTTGTTCTGAATTTCTCCCACATTACCACTGCAAGATGTTTTAGCTAGGAAAACAAAATTTAACCTCTCATCCCTTTGCTGAGGCAAATGCTTTCGTCGTGATCCTTGTGGTTGCATGATTGTCACTAGCATTTATTGGACAGCACTGTAACATCACTAGGAACAAATGGCATAATTCCTTCCATTAGACATCCCTGCTTTTCTGTACTTCATTCATTATTGTTATATATTTACTTTTAATTAGAGACTGCCATGGTTGGCCTCAACCCTGACCATCATACGTTGATTGTTTCTTTGTGTTCAGAGCCTACATGTAAACTAAGTTGTACATGCACAAACTTTATGCACAAAGGAACCATCAGTGTGTGAAAGGCAGGGCCTATCCCAGCAACCCTGATCCTATCAGACTGGGGTGTCAACCACACGAACATTAGCATAGCCCTGTTGGATCAGGCCAAAGGTCCATCACTGTCCAGCATCAAGTTCTTATCATGATGTTGATGACAATCTGCAAGGAGGAACTGGGTGCAATAGCGGTCCCCCTCCAGTTGTGATCCCCAGCTACTGGAATTCAGAGGGATGCAGCCATTTTTGCATTAGACTGATGCAAGCGGGAAGTTGTAGAAAAAAGTTGTGCTTTATGCTCAGACATATGGTCTTGTATATGCTTCCAAATATTTTGCTAGAATGGGATCGTTTACTCATCACTGAGGAAACATGCTCCAACTAGTTCGTAATGTTGCCACTTGTCTCCTGATGGATATCAGGAGACAGGGAGACATTCAGTCAATTCTGCGATGGCTTCGTTGGCTGTCAGTCAGTTTCAAGGCCCAACCTGAGGTGCTGATGCTTACCTTTCAAGCTCTCCTGGGAACCACATGCCTCAGAACCTGCCTGTCCCTCTATCAACCCCACCTCTTTACATTCTCCAGGTTGGGTCCTGTTCTGCGTACCTCCACAGCTGCGGGGCCTTTCATTTCCCCTGAGAGCCTATCCCTGAGGCGGAGGGATGGTCCCTCTGATGCGGCTTGGAGACCCCCTTCCCATTTGGCCTCTCAAAATGGTCTGAACCTCAAGTAGCAAAAGGGACCCAACTGTTATGAAAAAACATAGCGAAAAATACAGTACACTCTGAGATAGATGTTAAGATTATCTTTAAATGCCCTACAGTGTTCAAGCATTCATCTTTCTCTGTTTGAATCAGTGACTAGTTCTGTTATTTGCTTGAGCAGCTGAACTGCTTCAATCTGGTAAGAATTTGAATATATATATATATATATATATGCAGGTTTTGTTGTCTTCGGGTGTCTTCCCGTGTAAGAGTTGGGGTGTCTAGGCGACGTTTCGACGAGGTCTCACTCGTCATCTTCAGGCTGGTGCTTTCGGCTTCTCTGTTCCAGTAACAAGAAGCCGAAAGCACCAGCCTGAAGATGACGAGTGAGACCTCGTCGAAACGTCGCCTAGACACCCCAACTCTTACACGGGAAGACACCCGAAGACAACAAAACCTGCATTCCTGTACCCGTGAAAATCTACGAAAGCAAATATATATATATATATATATATATATATATATATATATATATATATATATGGTTTGCCGAAAATCGCTCACCCGCCTGACCTACGATGCCACTCACATGTGTCGCAACATCAACCTATCATCGGTCCCCTCACCCAGAACGCACACCCAATTCCCGCAGCAACAGCCAATCAACAACTGCCTTTGCCGCAGCCACCAATAACACGTCCAATAGCCACTGACAATCTCTGGCTCGTGGCAGCAACCAATCCCATGTCCCCCCAATGCACTATCTGTGTATAAGACAAGCCCACATTTTTAAACATAATTTTATAATAAAAAACCGTGTCTTAGACACGGAAAAGTACGGTATATATCCAGAACATTTTTATCCTGCTCTTCAGCAGAAAAAAGGCTCCCAGGGCATCTTGTACTAATCAGCGATAAACCCCTATCTTAAAATCTAAAAGATATAGCACAAAAGGAAAACTGACTGGGTGGGAGGAAGGGAAGAAAAGCAAACTTGGGCACTAGTTCTTAAGAGTTCGTATAATGACCAGTTTGAATGGAAAGATTTCTAGGAGAGGAGTGAATTTTTTCCCGGCAATGGAAAAGCTTTCCAGTCCTGTCTCTCCTTCAGCAGCCTGATGGAATGGCTGCTGTTAGTTGAGTCGAATAAAGTTGAGGAAAGAGCCTGATGGAGCATGTCACCCTATCCTGCGGGCATATGGAATAGATAGGACAGGTATAACAAGAATTGCAGTGGCAGAAATTGTGACATACATTACCACACTTGTCATGGCAGGATGGAAAGACCAAGTTGGGGGGGGGGGGGAATAAAAAATAAGATGATGGGAGAAGCAATTAATCATAAATATGTTTTTTTAAAGAATGCTTCTGGCAAGTGGTTTATGTCTCAAGACAGAAAAGCGAAGGGGCATAATTGCAATTCCCTATCCCCATCATGAATAGGGTTCAACTGGTTACCTGCACAGGGAATAATACAAGTGAAAGGAGATGCATGTTTTCTGAATTGAGTAAGGCTAAAGAAAGGTTTGGGGCCAAACTCTATATTAGTACAGTAACTTCCTTCCTCTTATGGATGGAACCCAGTACTGTATATGGAGGTTTGTTGAAAGAATCTATTGGTGATCTCACCGTGGTGAAGGACAAAGGAAGGAAAGGATAGCAAAGAGTTATTTTGTACACAACCGGGGGGGGGGGAGAGAAAACAGCCCTGTATGCATGGGAACACTAAAGACTGAAAACTTCACTTCTGCAGGAGTTCCTTGAGGCTAGGTTCTCACAGCTCAGTTAATTTGCATAACTGCAAAATTCTTTTGGAGCCTCTGTGGCCTAGAGAATGCTCAGAGGGTTGCCAGATTGCAGCCTGGACATTGACTTGATACCTTGAAAGTCCCCAGTAAAGGGGTGTGTGTGTGACAAAGCAGGTGTGGTTTGTTCTGTCATTTCCCCTTCCATTGTATAATCCACCTGAACCTGCCCTGTTGTTATTGCAATGAGCAAGTCTCCAGGTGTGTTGCGCAGCAGGTGAGAGGGGATACAAAGGGTCTAGGGGAATGGCTTGGAGAAATTGTTTCTGTTGGAGCTCCTGCTAGATCAATAAACCTAAGTGTAGATCTCTGGATGCCATGTGGCAGCTCCAAGTTGCCTTCTTTGTAGAGATGCTTCCTGCTGGCTTCACTATGGCGCTGCCTCAGTTAAACCTGAGCTGCTTCCTATTTGCTGCTCTTAGGGAATTAGGGGAATGGCCGCAGGGAAGGGGATGTGGTGGCGGAGGCTGCATGGGTGCTCAACTCTTGGAGAGATTCGGGAAAGCAGGAAAGCTGAATGGTTTCATAATTATAGCTACTTCCCTCACAGGGTTGTGAGGATAAAATGGGATGGGGAGAAGGGTATGTGTTGCCCTGAGCCCCTTGGAGGGAATAGTGGGATATAAATGTAACAACTGAAAAGCGAATCCCTGCCACACTCCACATCCTGTAACGCCCAAAGTCACCAGACTGCTGGGTCCAAGATCAGCATGTGGGTCTAGCAGGTTACCTTGAAGCTGGATTCTGTTTGTACATGACCCTGGTAAAATATTCTGAGAACAACTGGGTTAAACTACAGGTTAGAAGATTTCATCACAGGTATTGTTATGTTGTCTGCAAAAAAAGGAAGAGAGCTATGATACAATGACCAATTCTCTTGTAACTCTTTTATGCTCATGGAACATAAAGGGTAAAGGGACCCTTGACCGTTAGATCCAGTTGTGGCTGACTCTGGGGTTGCGGCACTCATCTCGCTTTATTGGCCGAGGGAGCCGGCGTACAGCTTCCGGGTCATGTGGCCAGCATGACTAAGCCGCTTCTGGCGAACCAGAGCAGCGCATGGAAACACCGTTTACTTTCCCGCCGGAGTGGTACCTATTTATCTACTTGCACTCTGACGTGCTTTCAAACTGCTAGGTTGGCAGGAGCAGGGACCGAACAACGGGAGCTCACCCCGTCATGGGGATTCGAGCCGCCGACCTTCTGATTGGCAAGTCTTAGGCTCAGTGGTTTAACCCACAGCGCCACCTGTGTCCCTACATGGAACATAAATGTGGGGAAACCTGTGACCCTCCAGATGTTCTTAGACCCCAGGTTGCCACAACTCACAAGCCAGCATGTCAAATAGTCATGGGTTTAGGGAACTGTCATCCCTCAACGCTATCTGGAGAGCCATAGGCTGCTCATCCCTGCTTTTGATCCATATGTTTATATTCCGTTCTGATATAACTGTTCTTATATGCATGTATCCCATGAGCAACTTTTAAAAGCCAGCCCATCAGCAGAAATGAATCAAAATGGATCCTGGACAGCTGGTGGTTTCAGAGTACTTCCATATGTTACTCCCAGCAGCAGAAGATATGCCAAACCAGACATGAGGTGGGGTAGGAAGAGGTGTGAGTAGCATCTTACAGTATCTCTAGGGAAGACCTATTAACTAGGGTAGGAAAGAGGTGTTAACTACCATCCCTGTTTTGAAGCGGCTGTTGCTGTGCCATCCACACTGGTGTGCCAGTCGTAGGCACTGAGCATGGAGATTGGCACAGTCCCATGTGGAATGCAAATGTTCAACAAATCAGCATACTGATCTTTTGGGAAATACCTTCAGGGCCTAAGCATACTTCACAGTGGATGGATGTTTCCATGGGTGAAGCTCCCTTACCTTTATCTTCTCATCCCCAGATTATCGAGATATGGATCTATGAGAAGAGACATAACAGGAATACTGAAGACTGCAAGAGTCTGGCAATGTGAGACTTTATGTCTGGCACGGCTTGAGAAGAAGGAAGTCTGGCTTCCTTTCTTAATTACGAGAAAGCGTACATGTACAACCAAAGAAAGCATTTGTCAGTTACAAGCACCTACTGCCTTTATTTTAAGCCTACAAGCAGTAAATAGTTTCAAAACACGAAGAATGGAATTGTAATTTGAGTGTCCAAAAAACTAAAGGAAGAGAAAACATTTTTTAAAAAGCAGCGGTTTTGTTAAATTTAACTCCAAAAACATATTTCACACTCTTCTGAAAATACAGAATATGACAGCAGTTTTAATCCTAATTTGTGGGATAAACCAAGGGCATGTTCACATCATTCCACCACTCGCTTCCTAGAATATATCCCAGAAACATCTGGCCCATTTGGTGCCACATCCGGAGCTGAAGTCATTGATTCAATCCCCCACTTCTAGACTAGGTTGTGGGAAAGTGTGTTTCTGATTGGAAAGAAACTCATTTCCTTGCAGTGAATTCCAGAACAGGCATTCTGCTAAGCATTGCTTGCTTCCTTAGTTGTAGACACAGTTAAGAGCTGCTCTTGCTGTGTATTCCCTACTGGCATGGAAAGGCTCTAAGCAACTGTTTAAGTGGCAGAGTCAAGCCTTCTGCTCCACCCACCCCACCCTCTCCAGCAGATCCATTCCAGGGACTGGGAGAACCTGCCATTTCCACTCCCATAATTAATTATGTTTCCAGATTAACGGATATTTCTTGCTGTGCAGCCTAGCAAGCTTGCCTGAATGTTGAACAATCACAAAAAGTAAACACAAAATGTAAACTGGGGCCCTAAAGGTTACCTTAAGCAATTGCAACTGGAAATTAGAAAAATCAAGGCCAATATGGTTTACAGGTTTAATTACAATGAACTATAACAAGTTACCAAGTTATAAAATTATGCATGGCATGGAGAAAGGGGGTAGAGAAAAGATTTTCTCCGTCTTTCATGACACTAGAACTTGCAGGCATCCAATGAAGCAGAAGGTTGGAAGATTAAGGACAGATAAGAGACAGGACGGCACCTAGTTAAACTATGGAACTCGTTCCCCCGGGACGCAGTTATGGCCACCAACTCTGATGGTTTTAAAATAGGATTAGACGAATTCAGGGATGTGTGGGCCTATCAATGGCTACTAGGCATGATAGGTATGTTCTACCTCCACCGTTGGGGGCAGCAGTGCTTTTGAATATCAGTTGCTGGAAACCACAGGAGGGAAGAGGGCTTTTGTCCTTGTGTTGTGCTCCCTGGTTTCCCATGGTCATTTGGTTGGCCACTGTGAGAACAGGATACTGGACTAGACAGGCCATTGGTTTGATCTCATCAAAGGCACTATGAAACAAACTGACAAATATGGTCAAAGGCTGCAAAAGTCACAACAATATTTGACAATGGGAAGGATCTTACAGAGCAGTCTATACTGAGCTTAAGGTAGGGGGACACGATTCTCTCTCCCCCTCCTGATTTAAACCCCACAATAACTCTGTGAGGTAGATTAGGCTAAGAGGCAGTGACTGGCCAAATATCACCCAGTAAGGATTTGAACCCAAGTCCTAGTCCACTACACCACACTGGCTCTAGAGACAGCTTTGCTTATATAAGTACCATCTGCTTCAGAATTTTAACATGGTATATAAGTAAATCCAGCTTTCATCTGATAATTTGGGTACAGCGATGGGAGAATTGTTTCACTTTTATGAGAAACAAATTTTGCATGGTTTTAGCAGAGAACACAACATTCTCGAACTATAAAGCTCATCCTGTCATTCTGTAATTATAGTTTCATGCTCTCCCACTACTCCCTGCTAGCCCCCTTAGTTTCTGCGTTGTAGTACAGTGTCCCACCATAAAGCCCAAACTCCATACCAAATCAGGCCAATAAATCAGATATCCTAATAAAAGGGAGGAGGACTTTAAATGTAGCGCGTGGGTCTGACTTGCGCTTTGGTCAATCCTGGGCAAAGTACACTTTTATTGGGCCAACATTGTGCAATAAACACGGCTCCAGAGACCTTTGCCCTGCTGCTTCCCAACAGAATTTATGTTTTGTTTGCATTTGGGGGTGGAGGGCAAGTGGAAAAGGTAAGGATTGTTGTTTTAAAGTCCTTATATCACACCACTTATGCTATCTCAGAGCAATGCTAAGAAAGACTGCTTTGCATTATTTTCAGAAGGACTGGTAAGAGAAAAATCAGCTGAAAATGTTGAGAATATTATTGACTTGAATTGTATCGTGTTGGCTGCAGCCTAATGAGCGAGTGGAATTGCTGAGGGTTTTGTTGCTCTTTTAGGGTCCGTTTCCCAGTTTCTGAGCCTACGGCCTTCTTCACACATTACGTTACATCAGATTTGAGTTTGCATTCTTGAAACCTAGCAGTAAGCCCATGATAGGACTCATCAGCATATCTCATCCATATCTCATCCGTTTCACCATTTTCTCAAAAAAAATCTTGATAAGAACTAGGCACATCTCATCTCCCCCAGCTAACTGTGATGAAAGAGATTCCAGTGACAACTTTGTATGTTCACCAACCTAGAATTCCATAGGTCAGGCATGGCCAAACTTGGCCCTCCAGCTGTTTTGGGACTACAATTCCCATCACCCCTGACCACTGGTCCTGTTAGCTAGGGATGATGGGAGTTGTAGTCCCAAAACAGCTGGAAGGCCAAGTTTGGCCATGCCTGCTCGGATAAAGGACAGCCTAGAAATGTCAATAGTAAAAACTGCATCCAGGTTTCTCCCCAAATGTAGATAACTTTGCCCTTATTTCATTTCCACTTTCTGAGATAATTAATTCATTAGGTTGAATCCCAGCAATCATTGCATGGAAAAAATGACTTCTGTTCATGCAACAAAACCTCTCCTCCCCATGTCCCCCCCCCACTCCAAATCTGCTCCCGAGGATTGGGGGAACCTGTAGAGCAAGTAGATGGGAGGAGGGTGTCCAGGGGGCAAGCAGGAGAAGATGGAGAGGAACCTCCTCTGCAAAGTCACTCATGCAATGACTTTGTTGGGAAAAAGACCATTGTACATAACTCTTTTTATTATTCTTTACATTCCTGATACCTCTTCATTTGGTGACCATCTACAGTTTTGATCAACGCACTCCTAGTTGCATTTCCCAACTCACTAAAAATAAATTTTACTTTTAGCAAACTTTTTTTGACCCAATTCGTACATATATCAATGGCACCACCAAATTCTTTCTCATTCTTACAGTTCAATGTTGTGACCCAACATGTTCATATCTGTTCAGGATTCCAGTAATCCCTGTGAGATTCCTAGCAAGTTTCTTTTGAGCTATTGAGCTGGGGAGACATGCAGGTGGTTACTCTGAAGTCAACTGGAAACTGTTGCATGTCGTCAATTAAAGAAAAGAAACTAGATCTGAAATAGTATTCCACTTGACTCATTTGAAAGAAAATAAATTTGACCAAACTGCTAAAAATAAGCCTGCTTATTTCACTGATCTTCTGAATTTCACTGATCTTCTGCCACATATCTTATAGTTAAAGGTAAAGGACCTATGGATGGTTAAGTCCAGTCAAAGGTGACTGTGGGGTGCAGCACTCATCTCGCTTCAGGCCAAGGGAGCCGGCGTTTGTCCACAGACAACTTTCTGGGTTATATGGCCAGCATGACTAAACCGCTTCAGGTGCAATGGAACACAGGGACAGAAGCCAGAGCTCACAGAAACGCCATTTACCTTCCCGTTGCAGCGGTACCTATTTATCTACTTGCAGTAGTGTGCTTTCAAACTGCTAGGTTAGCATAAGCTGGGACAGAGCAATGGGAGTGGGTGTAGGCCCCACCCCCCTCTCATTGCTTCTTATCATGTCCCGTTCGTTATCCTTGTCCTGAATGGTACCATAGCCTAGAATCTAAGAGAGACTGCAGTTTTCCTTGTACTGATACAGTGACAGATTGAAGAAAGGTGGCATGTCCAGAAATTGCTTCCTCTCATGTTCATGCTGTTTTTGTAGGGCTGTTAAGACAACACTGTCCAGAAGGAAAATACCGCATGCATGTGGATGAAAAATGTAAAACAAATAAATAAACCCAGCTTCTACAAGTTGAAAAAGAGGAAAGAGAATCATGACAGATGTCCACCCCCGACCCCCGTTTCAGCCAAAGCACTTTGAAGGCTTATCGCTTTTGCTTTTTGCCTCTGTAATACTTCTGAAATGTGTAACAAAACAAGTTTTTGCAAAGACACCATCAATCTTTGAAAGAAACTGGTTTTGTAGAGCATGTTACTAGATCTGCTAGTGTGTCTGTACACACATGCATATGAAGCCATATCTTACATGCATGTACACGGACAGTGCTCACACTACTACACCTGGGACCTTTACCATTATGTGCTGCAGATAGGATTGAATTAGTTGTGACAACCTTGGCTCACTCTGGAAAATTAGGCAGTCATCAATAAGAACCAAATAGGAGTGTGCTTCTTCCAAACAGCTGGCAGTAACCACACCAGAGTTGCAATTGCGGTATTTATGGAAGATTAAAATGGTTTAAGGGTAGAGTGGCTTTTGCAGCTTGAAATGCCATTACAGAAATATTAAGAGAGGGTTAATAATGATACATTACATGGGCTACCCAACCCGTGTGGCCTGAGATACTATTGCAAAGGTAAGAGAGAAATGGCTCGAGGTGAACAGTTGTCTAATATGGAAGTGGGTGGATGAACCCAGTTTTGCTAGGAAGCAGGAAAGATTCAGACAGGGGGAAGGCCACATACAATGGACTAGCTTTTTCCAGTCTCTTTCTGTCATATGCAAATTTGCATTGTATTTTGCTGGTGCCACACAATCAGGAGCCATGCAAAAATATTAAGATGCCTGACAGAAAGGAGACATGTTTGGGTTTCCACCTGAACACACAACAGTTTAAAAGCAGGAAAAGGCGCACTAGTGTGTGCGCACTCCCCACCTCAATGTTCCTGTGGTCACTCAGTCCCAACCCTATGCCTAGTGTGAGAGATCTGCAGGGAGCTTTGGCATATAGAAACGTCGCCATCTGAACCTTGGTTACTTACTAGGCAAGTTGGACCAATGGCCTGACTCCATAGAAGGAATGTCCACGTGTTAATACATTGTTGACAGGTCATCTGACAAATGGTAAATTGTCAAGAACAGACTAGGTGACTACAAGTCACTAACAATCTCAGATTAACCGGTCAATGGACTCCATCTCAAAAGCATTTCAGAGATGTTAAGGACAATGCTATACATGTTTGAAATATTGTTTTCCACAGAGTCAGCAAAAGAGAGTGGCAAGGAGAAAATATTTCATAATTGCATCAGCCCCTTTTTTATTACATGTCATTTCATTACTCCCTGTTATTACACATATTTGCCCTTTGATACAGATCAAAAAGTGCATCTGTTAAGGAAATTAATGAGTCAATCAACTGCTTTACTGAAACTCCAGCCCCAGAGTTCAGCTTCTACACATGGTGACACTGAAGAAATAGAAACACAAAGACCTATATTTTGTGTAGAGAGCAATGCTCCCCCCGAAAAAAATTCCCCCCTTCCTTGACATATTCCAAAGGCTAACATAGATGATTAGTGGGGTTGGGTGCATTCTGACAACCCATGCAGACTTTCCCCCTGTTTAGATTGTGTAGGTAGTTCAACACATTGTCTACATAACCTACCATCAAGCTGGGTGCTGATTTTTCTCATCATGGGCATTCAGGCAATTTGTGCTCATGGCAACCCTATGCACATGACAACCAGTTCACCACGCACACATTTTAGTTGTGGAAATCCCCTCCTCCCACAAACCATACATAGGCATGAAGGCTGAAAAGCAAGCAAGACATTTCAGATAGCCATATTTACAGCCATGTCAAGAAGGGTCATTTATGTACAGCCTCAGAATCCCTATTTGGCTAGGATCTCAGAATCCCTATTTGGCTCACCCTTTTGGCTAGGATCTATGCACCACAGATCACCACATCAGGTAGGCAACTTACCTCCTTGCATCCAGTATGTGGGGTTGTAGACATGGCACTTCTGTCTGAAGTACTGAATAGATGGCTGGTGTGTTATCTAACGTTTTGATTGATCCCTTGTGTGACCAGTGGGAGTACTAGAAGTCATGACATTTTATTTGTGCTTGATTTTGAAATCCAAAATGGAAGTTTGAGTAGTCACCGCTTACTGGTTGAGTCTTTTAAAAAACCTGAGTACAGCTAATCCACAATTTCAAAATCATGAGCTTTAAGATCAGGTTAAGTGTGAAGTTGGCTTTTCAGTCTGTCTTCATGTCTGTCTTCATGTTGTATATTATGTGTAAAATTATGATAATTAGAAATGTGCTATAAAAAGTGAAGGGGGGAGATAAAAATGCTGTGAATCTAAAGATTAGAACAAGCTTTTTAAAAGCCCCTGAAGACTTTTGTCCTGCCAAAAGGCTGGATATTACATTCACTGAACATGTCAGTGAGAAAAAAGGTGTGTGACCCTACCCAAGTTTAATTCTTTTCAGCGGGGTTTAGTATTGCAGTCTAGAATAAGCAGGTTTCCTTGCATCCTTTCGGACAGCCATGGGGAACCATCAGCCACTGCAGATGCTGCTGGGCTGCAATTCCCATTATCCCTGGCCATTGGTCACACTGGTTGCAGCTGATGGGAGTCCAAAACCATCAGCTCCAAAAACATCCATGCAAGGGAAGTTGACAAAACAGGTATAATGTGTCAAAAGGTGAAACCTGCCCTTCAAAACCAAAGTATGACCTGGGATATCTCAGCTGGTAGATGTCATTGACTGGCTCCCTGAGTGTAGGGCATGAGACTCTTAATCTTAGGGTTGTGGGTTTGAGGCTCACATTGGGCAAAAGATTCCTGCAAAACAGAGGGTTGGACTAGATGACTAGTTGTGGTCCTTTCCAGGTCTACAATTCTATGATTCTGCGAGGACCTGTAGCCCTCCAGATCTCTTTTTGGCCCTCCAGTTCATCATTCCCAGCAAACACATTGGTCACTGATGACTGGAGCAATGTGTGGAGTGCTGCAGGTTTAGAGCCTCTGGTATAGCTTATACTGGTTCAAAAACCATCCTAACATTGGCATTGCTGGCTAGGGATAAATGAGATGAGATAGGATTATTTGTGTGCCTGAATGGTGAATATTCTTTTGATTCCTTTCCAAACTTGTATGTAGCTGCTCCTTGAGAACACCTCTCTATTGTATGATACACTTAAGAGAAATCACATTGTACAAAGAGAGAAAAACACATAACCTTTTTATTATTAAACCTCTGGTGAAAACTTTTCACATGACATCCCTTTTAAAAAAAATGTAAACCAACCTAGCTATGGGTCAGGTACATTATACAGATTGCATCCAGTATTTTAAAGATGCCTAAATATCTTGTTGGAGTATTTACATACTTTATCCATTAGGTAGTAAAGTTTCACTGCAACTGATAAATCTTCTAGCACATAGTTTATTCCGTGGCAAGATAGTGGGGATGACTGTGTATATAAAAGCTCATGTCCAGATAGACAGGTAGGGTCAATTTCTTTTCCTGAGAAAACGTTTGTTCTTGAAACTTGTACTTTATAAATCAGAAACACAGAAGAATGTTTTCTGTTACAGTAAAAAAAAAAAAACTTGCAACAAAAGGATGCCTAGTTAACTATTTTCTTTTAAATTATTTACGTACCATTAAGTTAAAATGTTTACATTCATTCCATTCATTCATATAAAAACTGTTGTTAAATCTTATGCTGATGATTTAACACTGATTGCTGCAAGACAAATTGCACTTTTTATATAAAAAACAAAATTATTGTATATATGGAAGGGGGAGAAAAAAATCTGAATGCTACCCTGTTTACAAAGTCTGACTGACTACATACAGTTCAGCCACAACATAGACGCTCTGTCCTCCTCCATCACAGTATATGTTAAAAAGAACAATGCAAATGTTAGAAACGAAAGTTCTTAATAGCCAGTTCTAATGGGAGAAGGGGGGGTACCAAAATGTGTTTCTTTCCTTCATTAGGCTGTATTGGAAGTCTGCTTCGGAAAAGCTACTCAGAAATGGGGGCGTGTCGTGAGTGGAAGGCACTAGCTGAAACACTGACCTGCAAGAGGAGATTGCCTCAAACTATCAAGTTCAATATATGCTCACTTGTTGCTTAGCTCTTCTGTGTTGCTCTATAATTCAAGCTTTGCCTACTTTGTCTTACAATAATATCAACACCAATCAGATCTTGAATGTTGGTCGAGTGGGAATAGGGAAAAAAAATACACAATCCACAAATACATGAGGCGGCACTGGTGGTTGTGGTGAAGATGTAGCAACAGTGCATATGGGCACTCCTTGTTGAGCTAAGAGAAGTGGCTTGGACTCCTTTGGTTGTCTTGCATAGCTGAGGACCTGGGCAATCAAGCAGAGACCATGAGAAGGAAAAAAACACCCCCCCTTCTCACACACACACACACGCTAGAATCAAGGCACAAAAATGACTGGCAAGGAATGTCCTTGTCATCATAGTCACCGCTTCTTGGGACAAAAAACAAACAAAAACAAAAAACACAAGTGTTGCTGGCTGGCTGATGCCCAGTGCATGGATCCAGCACCACTGACTCATCGCCACTTCATGCTAGAGCCAAGGCACACCAGGAGGAATCCTGTCTCACAGAGGCCGTGACTTCTGCAGTGGAGGTCAAGCTGACGCCTGGATACAGCCCTTCCTGGCCGGAATATTTGAGTGTGCTAGTCTCGGGACTGCTGGCATTCTCTCCCCGGCCGGACATCACTGAAGAAACCGCCTGCAGCAGAAGGAAAGCAAGCAAAAGCTGTAAAGTAGCACATATTTATCAAGGAAAAGCAAATCTGCCTGGCCAGGCTGGGGGACTGCTGACACAATCACAGGAATTACTACCCATCCACTCATTCGGCTGAGAAGTGATGAGAACATCATTCAGTTTGAAGAAGTGGAAGTGGTGTGAAACATGCATGAAGTGAATCAGTTCAGTGTCTTTGGGTTAGATCTGGACACAGAAGGCCCCAAAGGCCCCCCATAACACCAGTACAATAAAATAGCAGTAAGCCACACAAAACCAAACCATAGCTTAGCAGGACTGTATAAGTATTCCTGGAGAGGAACTCACAACCGCTTTGCTCCCCCTGGTATTTTTCATTGACATGATGTGGTGAACTAAACCAAAGTATTGTCTGAAATAGGGCTCATAGTTAAGCTCCCTCCTCACTAAAGGTGAGCTATAATCAAGGTTTCTTCGGCTAAGCAATAGTTTAGCTTAGCATAATATGCGAACCAGGCAAAAAACATAACTCAAAATGGTCAGTAAAGCTGGCATGAAGGATATATGTATGAAGCTTTTCACCAACTAGTGAAGCAACAGCAGCATATGTGCCTGGAATATTTCTAAAGGAAGGTCATTTCACAGTTGTGGGGGGCTACTACAGAGAAGGCCCTTCTTCGAGCGGCCATTAGATGTATCTCCACTAGGAACAGTGTAACTAGATGGGGCCAATGAGGACAATCTCAGTTAATGGGATGTTCTATAAAGGAGGAGCCACTCTCTTAGATAGCCTGGTCCTAAGCCATATGGGGTCTTATCAGTAGACAACAAATCCTTAAACTTGGCTTGGTAGTGAATAGGCATGCAGTGCAATTCCTTCAGCACTGGTGTACCTTATGTACACAGTCAAGCACAGTACTCTGCAGGAGAAGGTGCCCTGTAGATTTCATCAGAAAGTCTGTTCCCTGTGATGTAGGAATCAGACTTCTAATGTGGTGGCACCTAATCTTCAGAATCCCCCTCCTTCTCCCATCCCATTATAGATCAGACAGACACAATCTTTCCTGTCTTTACGGCACCTATATGTTTACTCTCAAAAAGCCTGTTTAAGTGGTGGATTTTATACCAGTTGTTATTTGTAAGGGCCTTAAATTGTATTTTTATCTGTTCTATTATTAATGTGAATGTTGTTAATTAACTAAACAGACAAACAAACAAAATGTTCAGTCAGATGCTCCAATGAGCATTCCAACAACAACAACAACTTGTAGCCTGCCCATTGGACTGGGTTGCCCCAGCCACTCTAGGGGGCACTTTGCACTAGCTGCAGCTTCTGCACTGATCCCCAAGGGTAGTCGCTAAAAAAGAATCCCCCCAAAGCTGCAGTCATCCCAATCTTTTTTATTTTCTTTTCACAATAATGTATTATAGCAAGGTGTTCCAAATTGCTAAGATCTGTTTTATAATCATACTGCATGATTCTCCAGCTTCCTTCCTTCCTTGCTTCCTTCCTTCTTTCCTCCTGCTTTTTTTAAAAGCACAATTCAACATCAAACCCTATTTTAGGCCCAAGGAAAACATGTGAGTGCTTTTATCACTGGCGCAGTGCACAGAGTGTGGTTGTGCGTGACAGAAAATGGGTCTGGGCTATATGACAACTGGCGGTGGGTATTCAAAACATAATATCAGTGTGAATTCCAGAAGCTGGCCTTGGGACAAGAGATAAGAAATGGGAGTGGGGAGGGACAGGAAGGCTGCTGTAATGAATTATGTACCTAGTGTGGCCTCCCCCAGCCTGGCGTTCTGTAGACTACATCTCCCATGGCTGCTGTGAGTTGTAGTTCAAAACACCTAGAGGGCACCAGGTTAGGGAGACATGATTGAGCAGGGAGTGAGAATGACGGTGGTTCAAAACAAAGTTTAAGTACAGCAAGAAGGGAGTTTGGAAAGGCTCTGTTGTGTTAACCTTTTGGTATTTGCTTCTGTGTTGTACCCATAGCTGCTATTACTTCTCAAAGACATGTCATAGAAGCGTTTCAGTTAAATGTGTTGCAAACTTTGTATGAGAAATCGGGTAAGCAAAAACGGAACTCCACAGCACCATCTGGTGTCACAGTGTTAGAATGCAGAAACAACACATGTAAGGCGTTTTTTCTTTGCCAATGTAGCCAAGTCCCTTGTTAACACTGGTTTGTTTTTTGAAAACAAATGGGGAACAAGCATAGGCACAGTCCCATATTATTCTATATACACGATATTCATATTTTAAATTCATTACTAGGTTCAGATGTGTTCTATTTTTTGTGGTATAAATATAAATGGGAGAAGAGAGCTGGAGGCAGGTGAGATATGCTATCTAATATGGAAGTTATAGTGACTTTATTTTTTTAGATTCATTTCCCTTTTCCAATATGCACTGTTTTTTACTCTTCTTTATACACCTTCTCTCTCTCTCTCTCTCTCTCTCTCTCTCTCTCTCTCTCTCCCTCTCTCTCTCTCTCTCTCTCTCTCCCTCCCTCCCTCCCCCCCAACCTTTTCTTTGGGGGGGGGGGAATGACGTTTCAAGTTTTTACAGATGCGATGTGTCAGTTTACACAAATTATATGCTTAATATGTTTGCTTGGTATGCATTTCTTTTATAGATATCTATATTATAAGGATATTGTGGTTCTTAGCATTGTACTTTCAATGCCTGGAATGTGCTCTAATAATGTAGCCACCAATATATTGCCTTTTCATTTATGAGTAATATGGATTTTAGTAGTTGTATTTTATGCCTGGGCATTAGGAGATTTAGAGATGGAGAATAGTAATGTGTCCTATACTTATAGATGACATATATATTATACTTACTTTAATAGATTTATTATGACTTTAAAATTTGTTGCATGGTGTGTTAAGAGCTTAGGTTCCCCTAGCAAAGAAAACGGGTACTCTATAAACTAAAAAAATACTTAAAAACTGATGTGGCATTATTACAGGAGACACATCTTTTGGTGGAAGATAAATATAGAATGTATAAGACGCCCCCTATTTTGGGGGACTCTGATTTAAGAAAATGGGGAAAGATCCATTCGTGTATAAGACGCTCCCAAATTTTGGACATTATTTTTTAGGAAAAAAGCCTAGTCTTATACACAGAAAAATACGGTACATGCTAGTAATCATTCTAAGCATTCTAAGGGTGTGGCTATATTGAACCTCATAGAAAATATTTGCTGGGGTTTGAGAAGGTGGTTGCAGCATGCAAACCCAAGAATATTACTGAACTGGAAGCAGTTGCTCATGAGAAATGGGCCAAGATTCCTCAGGAATGCTGCCGGAAGCTGCTGTCTGGTTATGCATCTCGTTTGCAGCAGGTCATAGCACCAAAGTTTGTTGTACTAAGTTCTAAATATGCTTGCCATGAAGGGGTTGAATAATAGTGAGACTGGAGAAGCCAGTATAAGTTGCAATTTCAGCTGAATTTGGGGAAACCACTTGAAGCATCTGTTGTGTTGAGCTATTTTAATTGCTTTTGCTTGATTTGCTCATTGCAAACAGCTGAAAGCCTGTAAATTTTGATAATAAACCTGATTTGCAATGGGGGTTGAATTATTTCGATTGCAGCTATATAATCATTTGGTAATAAGCATATGGAAGACAGATGCACAAGCAATAGGTATAGAACAGGCTTCCTCAACCTCAGCCCTCCAGGTGTTTTTAGCCTACAACTCCCATGATCCCTAGCTAGCAGGACCAGTGGTCAGGGATGATGGGAATTGTAGTCTCAAAACATCTGTTTAAAATGTGGCTTAGACAGGAGTGTTTATGGTCCAACATCCACATATGATCACATATGGAAATGACTGGAGCCCAGTGAACATGGGGCAAAACTACAAATGACAAAGAGTGCATTGTCAGGTGTTGTCAGTGAGGAAGCAAAAGGCCAACTAACCTGCCTCTTGGATACATAGGAAAGGAAGTGGGTTGCAGCCCTGAAAGTTCTACCTTCCAAGAGAATTAAAATGAATTTGGGCTAAAAACTATTGCTGACAACATGAATTATACCAAATCTCTACATTGCTTGGAATCATTTGGCACCGTTGTCTAGAAAAGACGAATGAATCATTTCTGCACAAGCAAAGGAATGTGTTTTCTCTAATTGATTAATTCCCTTTTTGTGAACTGAAAAGTCTTCCAAAAAATCTTCATATTCTTTTGTGCCAATTTGGAATTTTCCATGCTGCCAGAGATAAGAAGTATGGAAAGTTGCAGAAATGAAATATTACTGCAATCACTTAACTAGCAAGTGTATTCGGAGAATCGTGAGTGAAGTACTCGTATTGTGGCTTCGTGGTGGGTTATCATCTGCAGCATTTTTAACGTGACATCCTTCTTATCTATCCCTACATCCACCCTGTGGAGGATATTGGGATGAGAGACAGGCACAATAGTTGAGTGTCTCCCATCCCCATCGCCTCAATGTGCATGGCTCAGGTGTGAGGAGTGAAGTGCAGCCTTGGTTTCTGCCAACATCAGTGCACCAACCCAGCTCTCACCTTCTGACCTCCACAAATTCAGTAAAGATTTGAAGGGAGAGCCAGTGGTACTCACATAGACTTTTCCCTACAATGAGCAGCCCTGGTCGCCCAAGGCTCCTTCAGGAAGTCCCCCATTCAGAACTTAGTTGAACATATGGAAGTCAAAGCAACAGATCTGGCCAGGTGCACAGACATCAGAGGTGGAGTTAGGCAGGAGGACCGACATCAGGAGCAAGTCCAGGATGTGTAACTAACTCCATACTCCATGTGTGGCCAACATCTACAACCACAAAACAGCCTTACCATCAGGCAATATGAACCAGTCACTATAGCAAGCCATTTACGGGTGTGAACTGTGAGCCCTGGGAAAGTAATAATTCAAGCAGGCGCACATTTCTATGGAACGGGTCCCTTCCGTTTCTACAGTCCAGTCAGGGGCACGATAGGTAGGACTGCATCATCTCATTTTCACGTGGTTTGTATTAGCAAATACTGGGGATTAGGTCAATATGCTACTGGTTAATGATTGCTGTGGGAAATCCTAGTGCTACATACAGTAGGGTTTCTTGAAGCAGATGTGTAACAGTGCAAAACAATAGTCATATGTACAATTCACCTTTAAACAATGTGTACATGTATTTGGGAAATCTAGACAAATCCAATTTTCCAGACAGGAGTGTCTGGATGTTTAAAGTTGTGCCCACACATCTCTTGCCATCCCACTTCTGTGTGTTTCCTACAGGTAGCAATGGCTTTAGTCCCGGAAACAAACAAACAACCTTACAGCTGTGTCTCTTACTGCTCTGACAAACATTTCTCATGCTGTTCGTCCTGGTCACTATTCTTATCTTCATCTACCACTACACACACATCTATCATCTATATCTATCTATCTATCTATCATCTATCTATCTATCATCTATCTATCTATCTATCTATCTATCTATCTATCTATCTATCTATCTATCCCCCATTGTGCAATTAAAGCCATTCACCAGCCACCAGCCATGACCTTGACAGCTCCACCACCACCTCCAATCCTCAGCAAGTGTTTCACAACTCCACAAATGTGTTTCAGTGCAGCTGTATTTTTTTTGTAATTCGGCAAAGTTAAGTCTTTCTAGGGGGCCTGAACTGCTGGTGGATGTATTTGTTATGTTGTTGGTGTATTGTAAACCACAAGCTTGCCCTAAATGTTAAAAAATAGCATGCTTTGCACTTTGACTGCATGCACAGCATACATTCAAAACACATTTAAAGCCCATGGCTTCCCCAAAAGAATCCCAGGAGCTGTAGTTTACTCCCCCCCCCCCCGCAATAGAACTGCAATTGCCAATAGCTAACAAACTACAGTTCTTGGGATTCCTTGGGGAAAGTCAATTGTATGGTGTGCATACAGCCCTAGAATTAAAGAGCTTGAAGGGACTTAAAAGGTCATCAAATCCAAACCCCTATTTGGCTGGAAATGCCCAAACAAGGCAATCTGCTTGATGCACAACTAAGGACATATCTATGTTTGGTTGGTATTTGGTGTGATAAATATGAAGGACATAATCTAGTCCTCAGGAACATGTGGTGACCACATACTCAAATGTTGTGAATATCCATGTCTCCCTAGTACATGTTTGGAGATATGCACCTCTCCTCTATACATCATGTGTTTTCTCCAGCAAATTCCAGTTGGACACTAGTATTCCTGTGCTGAATAAAGGACCAAAAGCCTCTAAGTAAGTCAGTGATGGGGGTGAGGTGGGCTTACCTCCTAGTCAATGTGCTTAGGAGTAAACTCATTGGAACTCAGTGCAAAATAATTCCAAGTTAGAACACATTGGCTTGTCCTGTTACGGATTTGTGGGGAGGAAAAGCACCTCTTATACTGTCCTGCTTTTTTAGAAGCGTAACTAGAAGGCCAACCAGTTCAAGGCCAAGCTAGCAGCAGTGTAGTAAATGTCCATCCATACATAATAAGAGTTGCAGGAGGATATGTTTTCTCTTTCACAATGTAACTGCATATTTGAGCAGTGAAGCAAATAAAAGGAATTGGGTCAGAGAACAAGAGACCCTGAAAACAAGGATCATAAGACAAATAGCTATGGAGCTTATTTAACTAAAAGGAAGCCATAATGAAGCGACTGAAGCCAGTAAAGGAAATGGCTGGAATAGCTATACAGCTGAATGTGCAATGGATATACATCGAATGCACACTGCCCAACATCTCCTCTCAGAGTCGCGCTTCTGTTATGGGGATAGAGCCCAAATTCCAGCACACAAACAGCAATACTTCGTACTTAGGAAATATGCCCTTTCCCCCTAGATCAAGGGTGATGAACCCCTGGGCCGGATATGGCCCAGAGCTGGATTTCATCTGGCTCCTTGGGTTCTCCTCCTGCCCATCAGCAGGAAAAAGCAGAGAGGGAAAAGAGTTTTGATGTTCTGCAGAATGGTCAATTGCAACTGTGTTTTCTGAAGGAAAACCAAAGCCAATGGGGAAATGTCCCAACAGAGAGGTAGACTTATTTGCAAATTTGCTCAAAATGTCCATGCATTTTGCAGTTGGATGCGTGTAGTTTTTTTGGGGGGGTGCAATTGCATTTTGAAGTTTGAGGCTCTGAATAGCTGTAAAGCAAGGCTTGCAGTTCAGCTGTGCATTCAACTGAGTCTTGACATTATTTGCATTCTTCTGCTGGGATTACAGAGTTCTTTTTGCATTTTGCACAGCCAGTACAGATAAAGGAGGTTGGAGAGCTTTATAAACAAACTTTGTTGGTTTTTTTTCTTTTCTTTTTTAAAGTCTATGGAGAAAATGGAAGGGTAAAGCAAGTGGCAATGCTAAAAAAATATTTCTCATTTTCCATAGGAAACGGCTGCTTGTGCCTCAACCCCCTTTTGGGTCTGGCCCAGTGTAGGTGCTACACAGCCTCCTATTGGAAATTAGAGCCTATATTTTTACCGTTCACCATGGCTTATTATGACATGCAATCTGGAGCAATGTTTCAAAAAGCCATACATATTGAGATGTCAGCAATATGCAACTGCATCAAAATGTAAAATCAAGTTGGTGCATGTCTACTCAGAAGTAAGCCCCACTGATTTGAGCAGGACTTACTTCCAAGTAGCATGCATAGAATAACAGCCTAATTGGCTACTCAGTGGAAAAGGAAGATGTTCAGCCAAATACCCAATTCTAATTTAAATGCTTGACAGCCCTGACATATACTTGTATAAAGTGTGTTGAGCATTAATGGCTCTCCATCATTATCTCACAAAGGTGGATTATATTCACTTAATTAACCTTATCAACAAGGTATTTACAGTACTCAATGCTGAAATAAAATGTACATTGGAAGTAAAAGTACCTATCTTCTGCCCATTTACCTCCCTACCAAATACATCACCATCAGAAAAGGTAGCATTTCCTAGACTGGACCCGTGAGTGGGGAGATGGTCTGCAAGTAGAGCTTCAGTACTGTGCTTTCTGCTAATATCTATGTATCTGACCCAACTCCCTGCTATGACTGCTGATCATGAAGGATTTTAGAATATACAGCTTTCAAAAAGCGGAAACTTGTTTTAGCCCGTGGATCACCCCAGCCTGGATCAGGGCCAACGCCTATTGTACAGCACGGTACAATATAAGATAGGATACGACACAGTATAAATAAGAGATAAATCTTGTAACTTAATAAAGATGTTTGTGAAGTACTTTAGTTTTACATTGTGTTTGCGTTTATAGGTAATTTCCTCAGATATTCCCCGTCCAGTATCAGCTCCCTAACTGAAAAGTTTATTTAGATTACTGTTCTACTAGATAAGATAAAAATGGAGATAACATGCGCCACAGAAATCTACTCGCTTGCAAGCATGGATACTATTTTGTTACTTACCCCTGAGGCTGTGGTTTGTGTGCTAGGGGAAGCATTTTTTCGGCAGTCATCTGAGTTCGTAGAAGACGTGGAAGTTGGAGTCATAGGAACGGCATTATTGCTATTATTACCTGCAACGGAAGCACCCAAGTTAGAACTTTGCGTTCTCCAGATGGACAAATCTCTGCCCCTCCACAAACCCTTTCATTATATTTACCCGAGCATGACTTTGTCTTAGCCAAGTTCTTTGGTTTTCGTTTCCTGGTTTGAATTCCCTCTTTCTTCATAGCAAGGGGTCGGGGCACCTAAAATGCAATACCCCCAAAATTTAAAAAAATCTGAAATTTGTTTTGTCTTTGGCTACATTAGACACATCCTACTATAAGCAAAATTACAGTGAAAATAATGGCATTAAGACATGATGTTTGATTCATTATGTAACCACTATTCATGTAAAATTTCACTATTTCTCTTTCTTCAGTTCTACACCCCGTAGGTACACAGAGGAGTGGTCATAGGATATGGTTTTTGGTTTTTTTATATCTGGCTGGCAAACAGTGACACTTGATTCTGTAATGGACATTGTACTCTGTGCAGATATAGCGCTGCACATATATGTGTGGGATCTTTTAGGCCTATAAACCTTATGCATATTCAGCATCCTTAAGAAGATGGTAGAATGGGAACAGTGCTAGACTCAGTCCAACCATTTCTCATCCATCTACTAAATAGTTGGGCCTTTCCCATCAAACTTGCAGCCTTTCTTATCAAAAGCCTTTCCCTGAAAACTTGCGTTCATTTCTCTCGATTGTCTGCACTATTGAAGAACTTCTATGTGGCTAGAATATTTTACATGTGGAGTAAACCAGTGGTTCCCAATTTGCTAAGTACTGCAGAGCCCCTGTTTTTCAAAAGCCAAGCAATGTAACCCCTACTTTTGAAAACTTTGATATCTCTATCATAGTTTTTGTTACTATGCAGACGGACCACTCATTGGGAACCACTGCAGCAAACTATTCCTTCAAAGTGAAGGCTGTTCCCTTTCTCCGAAATAGAATTTGCACTTTTACAAGTGCTATACAATGTCTGTTCCACATTTGATATTTGATATTTTAATGCGGCAGAACCTGTGCTTTGGAATTCCTGACTCTTGACAATAGGCAGGCACCCTCGCTATCTTGTTTTAGATGCCTAATGAATTTTGTTTGTTTGTTTTGTCAAACCTATCCCAACACATAATTTCATTGGCTATATTTGTTTTAAATGTGTAACTGATGTTAATTTTGTTTTAATAATCGTTTTATGTATATTTGTGTTTTCTAATTGTTCTGTGGATTTTTGGTTGTGCTTCATCTACAATTATATCTGTACACTACTGAAACCACTCTTCGATTAAGCGGTTCATAAATCTCCCAATTATTAAACCAATAAATAATACCCAAGACCTGTCAGCAGCAGCAATCAGTGACTTCTGTTTTCTGTTTAAATTACTCTTTACTGGAACATTAAATGATGGGCTGCGACATGACGTGGGGCCGTGGATTTCTCTATTGACATCCCCTATCATTTAGTAGCTAAGTACAATTGCATACATGCAAAATAAAAATAAAAATGGGAGGGATAAGAGATGCTCTCCCCACCCCAATCCCCTTTCACCCTCCTAGCAGAGTTGGACTTGGGTCCCCTGTGAAACTAAATGCGTGTTCCATCTCAGGAATGGTGTGCTGGCTGGCCATTAAGCATGCATCAAGCAAGGACTGAAATAGCTCCTGATAATATGAAGTAGCTGCTCACCCCATGAAGTTTCATGTACAGGCCACAGGCATTGCATACGGGCTCTCCTTCTGCATTCCTGCGCCAGAGGGTGGTGGTCGTAGTGTGACAGTTGGCGCAAGACAAACCCATTCTTCTCGAAGAAGGCTAAGAAGCAAGCACAAGGAAATGCCAAATCAACACAAAGACATGTGGAGAGAGCTCTTCTGCACATAAGCAGTAGCAGGATTGTATATAGACCACAAAACTGGCTTCAAAAGAAACACACAGAGAGAGAAACAGACAGACAGACAGACAAACAAACAAACAAACCATTAAGCCGCATTAAGCAGTTGGTCCCTTACCTTTCCTGCCCCGATCTGGCCACATTGATCCATACGCCGATCACCTCCTGGCTTGACAATTGTATGTTCTTGAAACTGCCCCTGAAACTGGCCCGGACACTCCAGTGGGTGCAGAATGCTGCAGCGAGGCTCCTCACAGGGTCCCTGCCATGGGAGCATATTCAGCCAGTGCTTTAACAGTTGTACTGGCTCCCGGTGGAGTATCGGGTCAGGTTTAAGGTGCTGGTTTTGACCTTTAAAGCCCTTTGTGGCTTAGGGCCCTCGTATTTACGGGACCGCCTCTCCTGGTATGCCCCGCAGAGGACCTTAAGGTCCATGAATAATCATAGTTTAGAGGTCCCAGGACATAAGGAAGTCAGATTATCCTCCACCAAGGCCAGGGCCTTCTCAGTGATGGCTCCAACCTGGTGGAACGCTCTGTCCCATGAGACCAGGGCCCTGCAGGATTTAACTTCCTTCCACAGGGCCTGTAAGACAGAACTATTGTGCCTGGCTTTCAATTTGAACTTACCCTGATCTTTTATTCCCCTTCCTCCCCTCCCCCTCCCCTTTTTATGAAGATTACCCGCTGTGGGATCCCACAGCTAATTCTCCCCTGGTCTCCTCGCTGGCCCAAATAGGACTAATTTAGCCAGCTAGCCCTGGTGATCATCTAATGTTTATTGGATGGATTTCCCCCCTAAATTGATTTTTGAATTCTAAATTTATTGTTATTCATGTTTTATACTGTATTTTATGCTGTTTTTTGTTGCATCAATTAAGAGTTTTAAATTTAAATTTATTGTTTCTGAACCGGGAAGGGTGGGGTATAAATAATAAAAAAATTATTCATTTATTCATTTATTTAAGCGGTAGAAAAGGAAAGAGACTCAAAGGTTTAATGGGCCAACACATTTCAAAAATATATTCTCCATGGTCACTCAAACACACAATGCCATGTTTTCTATCATGCGAATTCATTTGGTTACACAGTATGGTTGAAGAAAAAGTTGTGCCCCTGAGTAAGATTTTTTTAAAAAAACATGTTAGGCCAGAGGTTTTCAACCTTTTTAATCCACAGCTCCCTTGACCAACTACATTCTTTCTACGGCACCCCTGTGGGATCAGGAGCCCAGTTATGTCACCCCTTGCCTGCAGAGCTGGCAGCCTCTCACCCTTTTTCCAACGCCCTCCCTTGTGGAGTGTTCCCTCAGCCTCCTCTCCCCTCTCCCCTCTCCTTGCGAGTCCTCTGGACAGTGTCCCTGGTCTCTGAGCTGCCCTCCCTGCCCCAAAGAGAGGTGCCTCCTCACACTGCCCCACAGGGGCCTAGGAAGCACCCCCTGGCCAGCCCCAGAGGCACCATTCGCCTGGGGAGCTTGTAGCAAGCGCTACTGCAACAAACCGCTGTGCAAGCCTTGGGGAGGCAGAGACGCAAGGGGGCATCAGAGGAGGGAGGGAGGAAAGAGGGACAAAGACCAGTGTTGCCCACAGCACCACTGACAATCACTCAAGGCACCCCAAGGTGCTACGGCACCTTGGTTGAAAAGCACTGTGTTAGGCAATTTTTCTGAACGCTTTTCAAACTCCCATCTCTCCCCTCAGCTCTCCAGTAAATTGGCTAGCCACTTACTTTTATGTCTTTGTTCCCACCAAGAAGCAAAACTAAAATATCTTGCTCCCCCCTCCTCCTGAACCATTAGTTTCAGTTTCTGCCACTTCTTCCAGCTCCCCCCCCCCACAAAAACAAGTGTTGGGGGAGCATCTGAATATATTAATCATCTTCCAGTAATTCATGCAAAGAGCTATGTGGAAGAATTAACATTCCAAAATACTTTGCAGAAGTGGGCTTTAATTGTTGTTTTTTGGAAGGGGGTGTCAGTAAACTCAAGTGTAGTAGAGCAGCCTATATTATAAACAAGTCATTTATGGCACTGTTCAGTGGAGTTTGGAGCAAAGATGAAGCAACTCTACATCAGAAATAATCGTACAACAAAGAGCTTTACAACCACAGACCATAGATCATAAGTAAAGCTGCTCCCATAAACATGTGAAATGAAGGTGAAGGGGTTATAAAATTTCCTGTAACAAGTGATCTATTTTCCATTAATCATGGGCAAGAATTTCAGCTACATCATAAATCTGCTGTTTTGCACAAGTACTCAAACATTACAAAAACACAGACTCACTGACTATAGATTTACAAACTAACACATTTGCAGGGAGAGAGGGGAGAATCCGTTACAGAAATAAGTATTTTTCTCATCCAAGATTGTAAATGATGACACTCTGGGAAAAATGAATTTGTTCAGGTTCCACCCACCTTTCTTTCTGCACAATTTGCCAGTTTGCTAGGAATTTTTTTAACCATTGGCTCTACTGAGACAACTGACACATAAAAAACTAATAACCATTGTCAAAATCTGTTTAGAATATTACTGTTTCTTTATCTTTTCTCACTTTTATGACAAAAATGCATAGAAGAAACAGTAGGGGGGAACCACAGAATTTTATGATTATTACTTAAAATGATTTTATTACTAATTGTGTTATTCTAAGGATAATATTAGATTCTCAGCACTCATTCTGGAAAATGTATATTTCTAGTTTTTATGGTTCCAGGATTCTCATTTGTTCCAATGGCTCAGGAGCAAATTGACCAATGTTTCTCAACAATGATCATCATTTAGAGGTGGCAGTTGTAGGGCACATCATTAAAGTTCATATAAATTAGATAATATTGGAAGCTATTAAAAGAAATGTACAAATTATTTCCATGAAATGGGCTACTGCATAGTCATGTTTTCTTAAAAAATATATGACCCTATATAAAAGATAATATGTATGAAATAACTCAAGTTTCCTTTTCACTTATTTGGAATAAATGGAGGTATTTTTTATTCCTGTAATGTGGGCATTGGGGCGGCACAGGAAGACTTTCTTTCTCCTAATTAGATTATGCACTACTTGATGAAATTAGGTAGATAACCAGTTACAAAACTCCTCCTGTTACTAACTTTGAAAATCCCTTTGTCCATGGGGGCACCACTGAATAGATGGTAATCAGGTGAGGAAAGTGTGACTTTTAAAAGCTCATTGTCTACCTTGGCTGGTTTTGTTTGTTTGCCTTTGAAAAGATTGTGTCATCTTAACGCAGCCTAAATAAGATTAGCATTGATTAAATTTATGGTAATCAGGATTACAACATAAACGAAATGCAGTTCAAAATCTGTAATGGTTGGCTGAGATGACACAACCTAAGTAAGAAGATTAAGTAAAATGCAATAGTAAAAAAAGCAAAAATCTCTAATATCACATTATTTCATATAGGAGGAGAATGAATATATTCTAGTTGCAAGGGAGGAAAATTTGAAAAGTCTTTCTGTTAGTTATTAGTTAGCTTTATATATATATATTTTATCTTGCCTTCCAAATGTATTTTTCTGGGCTATTTACATAACATTCATGTAAAATAACATGAAAATACAAAAAACTAGCTGGAAATAATAATAGTGTAGTGTAAAACAGTCATTGGCTAAATGAGGTTTCAAATTATGGGGATTTTTTAAAAAAATGTTTCTTTACCTGATTGTAGATGCCAGGTCAACTTCCATGGGGAAAGCATCTGACAGGTAAGAGAATACCAATACTGTACCCCAGAGATCTCTCTCTGGTTACCTAGTGGTAGGATGAGTTGAGGTGGAGTGCACCTTCTACAATCCAGGGTAACTGAATAACCCTTAAAAGCCATCATCCTAGTGAGTTTACACGTGTGCATTTCTATTTAAAAGTCAAAGGCTGCATTTCAACTGTGTGAAGATCTTCTGTTGACGCTTACCGGGTTTTACTTCCAGGTCATTAGGCGTCAGACTAAAGGGTTTGTGTGAACCCAAATCACCTCACTCCCAGCCAAATGCCATCATCCTAACTGTTACAATACCCTCTTATGAGTTCACTGTTCTCAGATTCTAATTAACTGTTACAGATGGGTAGCCGTGTTGGTCTGCCATAGTCAAAATAAAGATACGGTGTGTATCTGAAGAAGTGTGCATGCACACGAAAGCTTATACCAAGAACTAACTTAGTTGGTCTTTAAGGTGCTACAGGAAGGAATTTTTTTATTTTGTCTAATTAACTGGTTATTGTGCTATACACTGCTACTCTCTGGGAAGCATGAGTACATTTATATGTTTGTAGTGTAACACAGCCCCCTGAATTTTTGGACTACACCATTGCTAGTCGTCCCCCCCCCCCCCGCTGCCCCATCTCATCTTACTCTGTTGGAGGCGTCTAGGGGAAAAGTCTGACGGTGACATGGGATTTTTCACACCCTCTTTAAATATCAGCTGGGCTATAAGCAGAGCCAGGGCATGATGCATTTTGCTGTTTGAGACAACAAGATGGAGCTCCCTCAGCTCCATACACAAAGGCCAACGGGACTGACAGGAGAATCTTACTTCAACATGAAGCAAGGATAGTGTACATGAGGGCAGCTGCCTTGCTTGGGGAGGACAGGACAGGCTGTGCTGTGTACACACACTCCCTCCCTCCCTCACGAAAGGCTGGCTCCAAATGAGCCATGTCTGGTCCTTAAGAAACTTTGGAACTCCCTACTGACATCGGGCAGGGGCCCTCCTTAAACTCTTTACAGTGCCTGCTTAAAACATTTTTGTTTAGGCAAGTCTACCAGGAAATGTAGAAAATGAAATTAAAACATATGTCTTTGGGGCTTATTGTTGATTTTGACTATCTTTTGAATGTGTTTAAATATGTGCCGTGAACACAATTTTACTGATCACAGCAACATTTTGTTTTGTAACCTACTCGGGTATAAAACTTCTGCTAATTCAATCAATCAATCAATTCAGTCATTTGATTCACTCAATTTATTGGCTTTTATTAACCAGGGAGAGAGAGAGAGAGAGAAAGAGAGATTGAGGGGTGGTAAGGGAGTGAGTGTGTATAAATTAGACACTGAGAGCCCCAAAGAGGAAAGATGGCAGAGTCAGAACCTTCAGCCTTTCAAGAGAAATTCTGGCAGCGTTTGTGCTTCAGACTTGGCTCTGGCCATAAGTGACACATGCATACTTCCTTCTGACACCAAGAAATACCCCCCAGCAGCAGAAACTAGCCCTGGACTATGAGAGGTGAGGGTGAAAGGTGGAAAGTGGCCTCTTAGCCCAAAGCCTCCCCCAAAATGGTCACATCAAAGAGTGAGTGAGGCTTTAGTGTACTAGTCCCTCTGCCCAGAGGTCAATTCTGGGCCAAGTCTCACCCTCATGGGTGAGAGAAATTTTGTGGGATGGAGTAGCAGGATGAACTCTCAGGTAGAAGGCAGTTAAAGGAGTTTTCCTATTAATTCCCCCCCCCTACTTCCACAGAGGAAAGTGACTGACTGACTGACTGACTGACTGATTGATTGAGAGCAACAGGGAATCCTAGACTCCCTTACTTCCCAACACCTCAGCTCATTAACCTTACAGTGATTATTATTTACCAGCCATTCTCATAGAGTGAAAAATCACTCCTGCAGACTATCTTACTCCTGAATTGCTTTTATTTGCTATAATATCTCAATAAAGAATGGCAGCATTTGGGATATAGTTGTTTCCTGGGTCAAACTTAAATGATGACAAAGTAGAAACTTGTCAGGAATGTTTGGGGAACATATTTTATGAATTGCTTAATTCTGGAGAATTAGTGGTTTCTACTCCTAGTGCGCACTGACATACTTTGAATTCCTGAAAATCCAGCCCTAAAAATCTCAAGGCTTATTAGACAGTGGTGAGGATCACAATTTTGTTTCTGAAACACAGGACATGCTCATAGTCCTTATGATCTGGCAAAAAATGCTTAAGGTAACCAAGTCCTTTTGGTCCTTTTACCAGAACCAAACAGATAACAACTGTCTATATACCAAAACTACAATTAGGCTATTCCCCATCCTCAATTAGCATAATAATAAAATCCTGAGAAATGAAGATTGGATTCAAGCAGCTCCATTAATTTCCTAGCACTAGCAATATTTAATTACATCCCAGTCTTAATCTCACTATATGGTTAGTGAGGATTCCTTCATTTTTTTGCTAAATAACTGGCCTCAGTTGCAGGGTACTGTTGAGAAAAACATGTCTAAAGTCCACATAAGCTTTTGGAACTTGCCCCATGCATTTAAGATTTGTAGTACACCTTACTGCATATATCTTCCCCAGAAATAAAACTCACTGAGTTAAAATTTAAAAGAATGTATGTGTGATTGAACCCCCTGTGAGTGCCGTGTTTCAATCATTTCATTTCATTGCTAAATCCAAGTTCAAGTTGGCTACTTCTATAAAACAGCCTAATTTAGGTCGTGTTTCAATGAATGGCAGAACTGGACGAAAATCCAAAACCCGAGCCTTTGATTTTTGTAAGATGTTTGTTTGCAGTGCAAAAGTTTAAAGTACAACTTCTTTCAGGACGTTTTTAACTGTGTAACTGCTTTTAGATTTTTTGGGTTTTAATTGCCATCTGTTTGTCACTGCGAACCTTCCACATAGCAAGTAGCTCTTAAAATGAAGCAAGAAGTTGTGCTTCTGATACTGTGGGTCTGCACAGGGCTATTGATTTCAAGCAGCTTGTTTTGCAACAGAAAAATATTGAAACACTCGCAGTGCCGTAGCGTGGGTTGTCAGCACCCGGGGCAAGGCAAGTTATTTGCGCCCCCTAACCCGTGGATTTGCGCCCCCTAACCCTAACCCCCAGATGTTGCGCCCGGTGCGGCCGGCCCCCCCTGCACCCCCCACGCTACGGGGCACTGAACACTCGCAGTGTTTAAGCAGGAAGGGGAGAGGGTAAATGAATTCATGGATCTGGGTGGAGACAGGAAAAAGACCCTTCAGTCTTTCACCCACCTCACTGATACTCACCACTCTCTTATGAGGCTTGATGAGAGGCCTGCTAAGTCCATTCATTTTGGTGTACAGCCCACAAGCGTTGCAGAGATAGTTACCAGTTCCATCCCTTCTCCACAGGGGGGTCTGGTAGGAGCCACAGTTGACACATTCCCGGCTCTCAGAGAGATCCTCCAGAAGCTCTGTAGGGAGTGGGGCAAAGAGGCTGGGTTAGCTTGGAAGTCATGCAGAGTCTCAGCGGACTGCTTTGGAGTTATCTTGCCCCTCTCCACCCTCGAAAAAGAAACCAGCTGGATTGCTCTCCCTCCCCAAAGACATAGAGTGGCTAGTTCCATCACATCCAGTGGCCGAGGAGCGCACCCCATGGATTAGCATCACAGTCAAAACAGCAAAGTGAAAAAAGCCACACTAAATTTCCAAGTGGGGCCCTGCAGCCCCCCAATCAATCCATATTTTCACAGAAGGATTCAAAGTGCACATTAGATACATTTAGAAGCTGCAGTTGTCCTATCCAAGTTTACCTGGGAGTTAGCACCAATGAACATAGCAGGACTTACTTAAAAGTAAAAACACATATGCTGTCTGGCTGCAAGCTCGCTGAGCTAAGAGAATAAAATCAACTTCTTAGTAAAGTGGTTAGGATCAGATTCTGCTCAGAAGCCTAAAACCAGTGGAGCTTCCCCTCCCCCCTGAATGAAGTTCAGCAAATTAAATGTCTTTAATAATATTTATAACAGCTTTTCTCCAAGGTGCAACGTGTAGATAGCTATTTCCCCTGCTCATTTTACAATCACAACAACCCTGTGAAGGAGGTTAGTGTAAGAGGTAGTGAATGGTTTGAGATAAAGCTTCATGGGAGGGGATTTGAACCCAGATCTCTCTCCCCACCCCCCAGTCTAAGTCTGACACTAAAACCCCAAGGCAGCACACTTTCCAAAGTAGTTCCCAGAGTCATTTCTGACAGCAAAAACAGAGACTTCTTGCGGCATCTTAAAAACTAGCAATTTTATAGTGGCACAAACTTAAATGGATGTGAATCTTTTTCATATCCATATACAGTACTATAATTCTCAGTTGCAGGTATATTTATATATATACACAGAGAGAGAGAGAGGTTACACATACACACACCATTTTTCTTCCATTTTAGAACCCAAAGTGGTGTACACATGCAGCCACACAAACCCCCACCCGGACCTTCTTAGCTCGGATGTAGGCAGAATAAGTTCAGCGACTCTTTAAAAACTTAGCACCAAGCGTTGAAGAAACAATTGGGTTTTTCTAGTTTTAGCTGTTCTCATTTTTATATGTAAGCCATCTTGAGTCTCCTGTCAGGGAAAAGGAGGCTGGGGTAATAAATAAGAAGCAGAAACAATCAAATGCTGGTGATTTTAAAGGGAGGCTCCAGGTTGAAACTGAATTGCAAGTCCCCAAGGAGTCCGAATGTGATCATTTGGGGCTTGATCAGACCCAAAGGAGCAGAGCTGAACTTAAGGTGTGAATCACGTTTCCTTACGGGGCCTCCCTTTGGCATTCCTTTACAGCCACCTTAATATCAGTGACAAGAGAGTCCCGGCAGACCATAATGTTTCTCTTCTTGGTTTATATATTGCTGTTGCCAAATTTGAATCTGCCTATTCCTTCACACAGAGACTGGCCTGTTTGCCTTAGAGGGAAGTGGGAGGGGGAGGGAGATGGTGGTGTATATCACTTTGCAAGATGAGCAGATCAATGAACCCCTGATGTTGTGTTGCCAGAGTAGGCACGGGGAGAGAGTGGCCCTCTGTCTGGCCTTGTTGTTGGGTCTGGTTCCTGCGCCTGGAACTACTGAGAGGCTGTTTTAGGTTGGGGACATAGAGGTCTGCCTGCAAGAGAACAGTCCTGCCAGCCGAGATGTAACCGGCTCCCATTTCTTCCCATTCCCATCTACTTGGACACTAAATTTGCAGAATATTCTCCCATATTGATCTTGCCTGTCCTTGGTACTGTTCAGTAATGAAAGTAATAAATGGATCCTGCCGCCCTACTTCTCCGGCTCGCATTCAGAAACAGTAAGCCTGCCTTTACTTCGCAGCAAATTGTAAAAACGTGATCCTTTCAACTGGGGCTTAAAAAAAAATATTGTAGTGATGAGTGTCACCACAGCAGCCAGAGAGAAGGTCAGGTATCTCTTTCGCAATGCTGCAATCCCCTTCCTCCTTCTCTCCCACCCAAGTCAGGCGCTCTGGTCAAGAAAAGGGAGGCAAATTCAGCTTTTGCTGAATCTGGGTGTTCCCTGGAAAACTCGAGCCAGCAGCCTTGGAGGAGAGGAGAACCGCAGGCAGGAAGGCGGTCGTGCCCTCTCCTCCCCCCCAGTCCTCTGCGGTTCTTCCCCAGCTACTATCTCGTCTTCCGACGTGACTGCTTTGAATGGCTCGTATGTCTCCCTTCCGTCTGCGGGGATCGGCTCGCGGCAGCGGGCTCAGGAAAGAGATCACCCAAAGCAAGCTTTTAAAAATCCAGCAAAATTAGTTTTTGCCTTTGGTTTTTGCGATGCTTTCTGGCTTTTGCGCTGTTCTCACAGCAAACGCTGCTCAAAATGCTAAGTAAGCCTTGGCGATTTCAGATAGGCTTCCTTCCGAGTAAGGATCAAGACCCAAATGGGAAAACAACAGGACTTGCCCAGGAACACGGTGCATTTGCGGTGCAATGCTTACGAGTGGTGCCTTGACTCAGAAGTAAATCTGCACTTGCTCCATGGGGCTAACTCTAGAATAAGTGCGTTTAGGATTGCCGCCTTAAGCAGCTTTTATTTTAATTTGTCCCTGTCTTCTCCTCTCTGAAGAGATTTAAATCGGAGTCACTTCGCAATTCGCGCGCGCTCCTTGGTTTTTACCGCTTATCTAGACGGAGGGTCCCTTTCTGGGATCGCGACCTGGAACATTAATAACTAAATTTCTGCTATCGCTCCGGATTTCCTTGAAATCCAAGCCAAAAAATGGCATGGCTTATAACGGAGGACAACGTGTTCCCGACCCTAAGTCGTGGGCTGGGAATTCCCTGTCGCGATTTTCAAAGCCGCAATTCCCCCAGCGCATTTCTCTGTAGATCTATAGATACAAGGGTTTTTGTTTTTCATTTCCAGGGATCCGCATGCAGCCCGATCTTGTGCAAGCTTACTTGCACAAAGTCAGTCCCTCCGAGTTCAGCGGTTCTTAATGCCGCGTAAGTGAGCCTCAGAATACATGCATTTAATGGGGAGTTCGCCCCCTTGAATGCGCTGGAATTTATTGTCAAAACTGGATACATATTTGGAGTAATTTGCACGGGAGTGCAGCTTCCCCCTCAAGGAAAGCATGCCTTTATTGATGGATTAATAGAAACCTTTATAGACCGTCTAGTGAAATATCAAGGCGGTGTCCAACATAAATGTGCAAGTGCAATAAAACATAACATGCGTTTTTTATATAAAAATGCGGGTTATTGATTCTAATAAAATGCTATTGAAATCGGTGATTTAATTATGCTTAGGAGCAGGCTGCTCCAGGCTCCCTTGAAATCCCCACTACTGTATTTGCCTTTGGGGCTGAGTCGCAAGGGGCTTCAGCCCCACAAGCAGTTTCTTCGGAAAGGGGAAGGAAATTCCATTTAAATCAATGGGCGGGGCGACGATTAAGTCGCTGCGAAAGCCTAATGTCCCCCCCCCCCAAAAAAATCCATGTACTTCGTTGGAGAACGGGACGTGCCTCGACTTCGAGAGGACCTTGAAGGTTTCTGGCAAATCCCAGGGGACGTTCTCCCCCCCCCCCAAAGAAAAACACCCCCTAAAACCTGCGGAACTGAAATAAAAGGGGTCTGTGGAAAAGCGCAGGCAGGCGACATACTGAGAAGCTTCTGAAAAAGATCGGAGGTTTTGCCTCTGTGCAAAGGTCGGCCCGCTTCCGACTATTTTTCTGACCAGAGGACAGAGCTAGGACAGAACTGGACTTAAGCTGCGAGTTGAGAGGTATTGATGGTGTCGAAGTGGATGCGAATTGCGAAGGGAGTTGGAACGATCAACTCCAGAGGGCTAGCCGCGTTTCTTTGTTACCGCAAAAATAAAATAAAATGCTAAAACCAAATGCTAAAATAAAATGCTAAAGCCAGCCGGAGTTCATAATCACAGAAGTCCATGCCATTAAAAAAACCAAAACACCTCTTAGGTTACAATCAAATATCCGTTTTCCTGGGAGTTAGCCCCATTGAATTAAATGGGACTCCCTTGTGAATAGATCTGCATAGGAATACACTGTCCGTTTTAAGATGCCACCAGATATTTTTTTTTGGGGGGGAGGGGTAATTTCAAGTAAATTGATCGCACCTTTGGGGAAAAGCAAGCAAGCCGTCCTCTCAGTGTCCCTAGGCACCCGCCAAGTATGTCTGCTGCTGATCACAGCCTGATTTTATCACAAAAGTTCAGTCACCGCAAGATAAGTCCGTATCTAGAGAATATATGATCCCTCTCCCTCCCACCCTCAAGAAACAATATCCCAGTTTTTCAGTCTTTCTGGGAATCCATGGTTAATTCTCAAAGGGGTTTCCAGAAAGCAGAACCCGGCCCCCACATATAAAATCTCCCTGCTACCGAGTGGAACTAGAGAAATGTTGTTCCTGCTTTTTCCTACTGGGAAATAATTGATTACTGTTGAAAGTCACGGGATCATTGCCTTAGGAGAAGCCGCTGGAAAATGGGCACGACTGCAAGCCTGGAAGTAACTTTCCTCCCATTGAGCTCCCTGCGCAAATAGCTTGAAACAGTTTCAACGGCCTCTCCTGTCCTTTACCTGCTTTGCAGCCCTAGGTTTCTGCTCTTGGGCACGCAAGAAAGTGAAAGGGACCTCGTAAATGTCAAAGGAGTCTTTGCGATTCGTGTTTAACGACAAGAATGGGGGAGTCGAAATCCTGGTGGGGCGAGAGACACCAGCCCCCTCCCCCCTTTCCCCAAAGATCTTGTCTTTTGGAAAGGAGCAGAAATGGAACAGGCAAAATCGCAGCAGGCCAGGACTCATTCCTGGTGCAACGTCAGCCTGTAGTTTTTGAATAGCTCCTGAAAAAATCTATTCCTCTCTGCACTACAAGACTCACGTGCCACGGCTTCAAGGACACTGGAGTCAAACAGTGAGATCACTCCCCATGCAAAAAACAACACACACACGCTGTGTCTTATCCAGAAGAAAACGAGTTTACACGAGACAATAAGACGTCCCTCTCCTCTTTTATAATAAAAAAAGGTTTTATAAATAACAAATTATTTTAAAATTATTTTTAAAAATTATAAATGCTTCAGATCTTTATCTGGTTGTCCTCACAACAAATTTGTCAGGTAGACCACTCACTTTACACAGACACTGGAGATATTAGGACATTTCAGTAGTCTGCTGCAGTTAAGTATGGTTCCAAGTTCCACCCATAATATTCAACACCCTAGGTTACGTTTATCCATTAAAATTGATGTTTTAAATAGTGAGAAACTGCTGTCAAAAATAAATGTATACTAAATAGTTTATTTGGAAACAAGCCTAATGGTTTTTAGTGAGGTCTGCTTCCATGTATCATGCTTAGCAGCACAAAAATAATTTAGCCATTTATAAAATTTAAATTAATGCACTCTTTACTTTATTCCCATTAAAAAAACAGATTAATTTTGTGCTCATTTGTTTTCTTAAAACGTACGTTAGAATTCTGGATTTCATAAACCAGCAATGATTTAGCATAATGATTAAAATCCAGATCAAAAATCTACTCTGTGGACAGATTTCGGGTAACAATTTATGCATCTCTCGTGGTTGCACTTAATTTAATATTAATTATTTGAGCTAATTAGTTGTGAGATCCTCATTCTTTCAAGGCCCCCCAAGCTGGAATCTATATTAATATGCATTATGTTTGTAGCTGTCATTGCAAGGTGAAGTACTGTTTATTGTGTTCACTTGCTCGATAGATGGCTTAAAAATCAAGGCTGGTATGTCCCATCTAAGCAGGATAACATGATGTTTAGCATGCAAGCAGGTATGCTTATGGATATATATATATATATATATATATATATATCAATAAACTATATTAAACTATTTCGATCCATTTTTCAGAACAGTGTCTTTGTAGACATAGCTGAAGTTTTAAAAATATTGATCTAAAATTACTTTTCTTGCAAGAACAATTTACAGAATGCGAACTTGCAAGAGAAATGTGTGTATACACAAAAGTTTAACACAACAACACTATCCCCCAACAAAATTCTGGCCCTTGTCCTGCACGATTTAGTAACAGAGGAATCTGCCAGGCACTGAGTTGGCACATTTAGTCCATTTTAGTCACTCAAGTGTTTGCTACATTGACTAGAAGCTGTTCTAAAACTGGGAGAGGAGGAGACAGGAGCCTTTCACCTGGTATAGATGTTTCTACCCTATTAAGAACTAAAAAAAAAATTTACAGGAAATTTACTGTAAAACATATAGGAAATCTACATAAACATATTGATCTAGCAAGGTGCGTGGAAGCAAATTTCTTTGCACAGAGGTTATGCCGATGCAGGTTAAAAACAGCACTGACATGTGCATTGCAATATAAATTTGGTCTGGCTCAGCTGTATGCCTAGGCTGGATGGCAATACAGTCCCCCGACTCACTCTCCTTGAGAAGTGAGTGGATGAGGTTCAGACTTACGTTCTGTTTTATTCAGTTTTACTTTACACAAAGAATTTCCCAGTGTACTTGTTTATTAGTGACAGTTTCCAAAATAAACTGTGCGCAGGAAAAGCAGAGTACATCTTATTCCCAGACTCTGCAAGGATAGTGACAGTGGTAGAAATTGTTGTGATTTAGTGTCCCTCCAATGGAGCTCGGAGTACTCTATATAGAAGTATTTCAACGAATGAACGATCCTATACAGCAGTTCTCCTTGAAACCACTTGAAGGTAAGTGTGTGCAGGATTGCAGCCGTGCGCTGCAATCTTATGCATGTTTCTACGTAAGTGAGGTTGCAACCGTATACTCCAGGGGCACCAAATGTGTAGAATGTAACAAAGGTCACAACTACAGCCATTGCTCTACCTGCTTTTGCCTCTGGCCCCAACCACCAATGGCATCGGGGCCCCAGAAGCAAATCTGTCCCTTGCATCCCTCCACGTCCCCAATTACTTTATATTGTCCTGCTGAACTCTGTGGGGCTGAGCATACAACTATAGGATTGCATTATAAGTACCATTTAGATTAATGGGCCTTAGCTTTAGTCAATGTACATAGGATGCATGTATTGGCTGTGATCCAAAGGCTCCCCTCCTACAGTGTTTTACACACAAACAATGAGGACTCCCTCAATCTGCATCAGAGGGTGGCTATCAAATCTCTCCCCCCCCCCCACCATAAGCATCAAAATGTAACTTGTCCAACAGAACTTGGGACAATCCTAATTTTTTACCATCAATACTGGCTAAGCAACATTTACACATTTCCCCAAGGATCTTCACTTAGACCTGAGTTAGGTAGGTTACGACTGTGTCAATATTACTGACCAAGGAGTAGAAGAGGTTAAGTGAGAGACATAATTAGTGCAAGACCACCCAGTGACTCCATGGCTCAGTTAAGATTAGATCCAGGGGCGCTTACTGATAATATCTTGCCTACAACTATTGTTCTGCACCAGTTACAAAGGTAGCATATGGAGAGCCCAATACTTGGCCTTGGTATTGGAATCATTGTAGGAAGGATCAGAATGTAACTGCTTGCAGTGAGTTTTCTAAGGCAACAGCCTACTTCCTCAAATGTTCTGGGAACAGTTACACAGTAACTCCCTGTTGAATTCATTTCTAAATACATTAAGTCTACTTAGAACCGGAACAAAGGCTTTCAGGGACTCTAAAGAGAACTCTGATTTTGTGAAAAAGCAACATCTTTCTAGATATCACATCATGGATACAGTAAAGTCCCACACAGTTAAGACTGAGTTGGGTATAGACAGGTGGAAGCACTTTTACTGTGAGGCAACGGACCAGTTTTAATTTAGAGTAGTAAAAAGCTTTGTGTCACTAAAATAAACTATAAGTATGGTATACTTGGTTTTTTTAAAAAAAATCAACTCCCTTTAAATATTTGTTTCATTCAAAAAAAAAGGAGTGAGACAAATATTTAAAGGTTATATATATATATATATATATATATATATAATGAGTATATCCTGTTTTCAATTTAGTTTAGTGACACAAATTTGGGAAAGTTGTGGGGGTTTTTTCCTGAAATGATTCAGAACCAATGGTTAATATATTAATCTTTAAACACTTATTTTTCAACACCAGAGCTTTCCATTCTGATTTTATCATAGTATTGAATTCAGCGAATTTAGATAAATTATTTCTCAAAAATGCAATATTTGATTCTTCTGCATTACTGTATTTAGCAAAAAAAAATAAAAAAAATGATGCTTAATTTCATTCAGAGTCCTCCTAATTGATTTTGGAAAATCATCCTGGATGCCTTTTTTTTTTTTTACAACAATGCGGTATTGAGAAACTAATGTTTGTTTTAAAAGGTTACCCAATCAATCAATGGGCTAAAAAGCACTCACTGAACTTTAACCAGCTAGCAGCCTGAGTTTTTTGTATTTTGCAGAGACACGTCCCCTAGATGCAGATGAACTAATTTAAGACACACAGTCCTCTCTTCTTCCCCTCCCACTCCCCCCCTTTTTTTGCCAAGTCAAATAAAACCGGTTCCTAGTCAAATCGAAGGGGTAATAGAGCAACGGGCTTTGGGACGCCCAACCTTGAAACTGATTCAATCATTCCCAGCCGTTTGAAGGCACAATCTTGCAGCCAAGCAGGCCCTTGATTAGGTTAACTTCCTCGAGTTGGGTTTTGCAAAGAAATGCCCGGGGAGACGATCCCGGGTTTTTTGTCTGCAGGATAAAAAAACAACGGCAGCAATTGCGCAGCCTATTGCGGTTGAATACAATGAGCACATTTTCTCTCCCTCAAGAGTAAGGGGAGGGTGGAGAAATTGGTGGCGGACAGATATCTCCGTCTCTCCCTTTAAGCTATTTTTTCACACCTGGCCAGGAGAACATCGATGCTAAGCGTTGAGAAAAACTATAATAAAGCCAGTTTTCAAAGGTTTCTATCTTATCAGGGCGCTTTGGGCTTGCTCCATTGTTCTCCACAGGGGGCACGGGCGGGGGCGGCGTTCTAGGGTTGCATGTGAAAAGAACCCGAGCGATTCGGTTTTAGATTTAATTTTATTTTTTTAAAGGTGTCCCACCCCTTTATTTAAATTCCGGCCGGGGTTATTACGAGATTTAAAAGAAAGCCATTACTTGGCAATCAAGGCAGTACGACTCTAGGTATATTATACCAGCTGTTGGGAATCGCAGCTGTTGCAAGCGGGCTCAGGTCCTTCAACTGGGCTTCCCAGAACCATTGGGTTGGCTTCTGGAAGACCAGGATTGCTGGACCGGATTTGTCTTCTGCCTGATCCAGCAGCCAGTACTTTGTAGAAGTTAAAATATTGGACCCTTTAAAGAAAAACCAGTCGCCCAGCCCTGCACATTTATCCTTGCCTTGCTTAATGCCTGGCGCTATGTGACAGCCACCTCTCTCCTCCACTCTCACCCAATAAAGGTCCATTTGACAAAATCCATTTTGAGGAGCTTGGTGTGAGATGGTGGAAGGTAGTTGACAAGTGTTTGGCAGCTCTGCAAGGGTCCCAGCTGTTTGTGACTTGTCTTTTGGCACATATGTCAGCATGTATGTGGAATTTCAGATATACAGGCAGCCATCTTTTCCCCCCTTTTCTTTTTACAGTAGGTCTTGCTAACTACAGTTTAAAGGTGGGGGAATAAATGCTATCTCTTTAAGAAAGAAAGTAAAATACGTCACTATGAGAAGCAAAAAAAAGGGTCCAAGTTCCTTAGAGATCTCAACTGGTCCAAAATATCTTTGTCAATAAATGAAATTACGATTATAGAAATGGCCAGTTAAGGTCCAAAATATCTTCCAACGCATTGCTTAATATTAGTTTAATTAAATTATCAATCAATTTCCCACAACACAAGATCCCCAAGCTATATTAAAATGAAACACCTAACTTCCAACTAAATGGATATATGAGATGGCTTTGCAGCTCCTAAATCTACTTTTTAAAAAAAGATGTTATCTGAAAAAGGTATAATGAAGTGGTACCTTCTCTTTCCTTTCACTTTTAACCATCCCATTAAAGTTCCCTTCAACCCAGGGAGGGACTTGCTACATTCTTATGCACTGTCCCCTTTTTGCTGGCTAAACCCAAAAGGAATTATATTATTAGCCAATATACTAGACACATTTTGCCTATTTACCCTGGGCTAACCAAGTCAGGGTGGGAGGCCTTCTGCTAATTCTCTCTCACTGGGAAACGCAAACGGTGAGGCTTTCACACAGGTGAAGCAGGTAGGTGGGTGGTGGTAAATGTTGTGGACTAAATACAAATGTTTTGTATGAAATTGGAACACCTTTTTTTTAAAGTAGATTACTAGAACGAGGTCCAAAATATCCTGTCCAAAAGTTTGGTTTAAAAATATATCTGACACCCAGACATTTCTCCTCAGGGTCTTTCCCAAACCATTTCATCAAGGGATTAAGACAAATCAATTTTAAAGGAACCTACATGGAATGATATTACTGACTGCTTCCAAATGGGAATCTCTATTTGAAGGGGGGGATCTTAATTGGGGGAATTCTAATTGATTTATTCTTTTTAAAGAAAATAAATATGACAACCAGTTATTTATTTATGCCATTATTTTATTTAGGGAGATCAGTAGGAGAGGAGTTAAATTTTGGGAATAATAACCACCACAGAGTAAAACAGTGGGGTTTTTTTACTCCTTAGGTGGATCTGATTTTCACATACAGAAATGAAACCACGGAAGAGGACCCCAGAAACCTCCTTGCAATTCTCACTAGAGAATTGTGGCCACTACTAACGGTATCTTAAAAAGCAGCTGAAATTCTACATCTGCCCCACCAATTTGGGATAAACAACGTTTCACTTAAAAGTTATCCAATTGCTATTTATCCTGTATATTCACTGAATTCATGCTGGACGTTCAACCCTGAACAGGCACGTTAGGACTAAGCAAACTTAAATACCTGATTCTAATAAGTTTTAGCGGGCAATTATTTTAACACCCGCACATTCACACATTTTAATATGTTTTATGGCCTTTAAAGATCTTCGTCCGAAAGCCAAAGGATTCTAAAGGTACGTTTAATGAGGCTGCCTGCTTCCCCCGCCCCGGAAAAGCCCTATAGCATTTTTATGCCACCCCTTCCAGGAGAACTCCCCGGGGCGCCTCTCTTCACAGCTGCGGGCGAGAAAAGGGAGGCCATCTTTCCCAGCGCCACCCTTAGATTTCAGCCCGGAGGAAGGAAATCTCTTTCCCTCTCCAAACTTCTCAACCCAGCACCCTGCACGACAAAGCGGCGCTCACGAGGTGAGGTCACGCTGCTCAAAGCCTCAGTTTCCTACCATCTCCTTAGTCCCAAACTGCAGGTTAGGTGGGCGCTAGGGCGCGTGATGGTAGCCTGAAGGCTCCTTCGGGGAGGAGGGGGCCTTTAACCCTTTCCCTGCCTGCCATTGCAGCTCTCCAAATCTCCTCGCCCAAGACGTTCCCTCCACCGGGGTTTCGTAATGAGCGTTTCCCATCAGCTACACAAATAACAACCATAATATTTAAATTCTGAATTTGTCTTGTACTGTCTGCCTTCAAATAGATGTCATCTCTATAGTTTCGATGGCGAAGGGGAAGTTACACTCACTTTATTCAGAGTTCCTGAATCTGGACACACACGCGCGCTCCTTTTCCATCACCCATTTCCTACTCAATTGATAAACAGGGCCACCATCCAGCCACGTTCATTGGGGCAATGGGGAAGGGGGTGAGGAACCAAGCATTTACACGGAAACTTCTACATCCATCAGCCTCTATCTGTGTATATCTATCTATCTCCATGTCCAATACGAACTACAACTATGTCCAGCTTTAACTCATTTTGTCTTTCTGTATTGGGTCTCCTGTACATCGCTTAGAAGCAGACGGGCTTTGATTAATATTTGGATGGATGTACCCTCTTTATTCCCAGAGTAGGAACCGGTCCTTCCAAGCCTCCGGTCAGGAGCAGCTGAAAGCCTGACCGTTGCCTCCCAACAAATCCTTCCCGAGTCCTGGCCAAGCCAGAATCCCAGCAACAGCTAAGGGGACACTTGGAGAGGGTTACGGGGAGAGAAGATAAAGCGCCCGTCTTTCTGCCTTGTGGTGGCTGCGCACAAGCGCCACGGCCAACGGGTCGAGCTATTGATCCCCGTTTCTCCTCTTTTGCACTTTCGGGGCGCAGTGGACCCAAGACAGTGCAGAAGTGATTAGGAACTGGGTGCTTGTGGCGATTTCTGGGTAGAAAATGTGTCTCTCATTTGTCAGCCAAGAACACTAGAAACGTCTCTTCATGTTCAAATAAAAACCATAAATCATCAGCATCACATTTTAAAACACAGCAGCACCTTTTAGAGTTAACAATCTACCCACGCTCAGTTTGCATAATTTTCCTAGGATTCTTGCTGACCCAGAACACCTTTTCCATGCAAAAGTTCTGCCGCTTGTTAATTCGGATTCCCACCCGATGGGACGCTTCCCCTTTCCCGTGTCCTGCCCTCCCCACCCGTCTGCGTTCCCTGTCCTGCCTCTCTCCCCCAATTTTGGATTGCCACCCCCTGGTTCCCGCCTTACCTGCGCTGGAAGGCCGCATGGCGAGGGGCCCGGCCCGGTTGGGCAGGCAGTGCAGCATGGAGTTGTCGAAGGGGCTTCCCCAGCCCGGACTGGTGAACTGGGAGCCCACGTAGGGCGCGTAATAGGATCCGTTCAAGGGCCGGAACTGCTCGCGGGGGCTGTAGGCGGCCGACTCACGGGCGGCGCCGTTGCTCGCCGGCGAGCTGCTGGCCGGGTAGCTGAAGCGGCCCGACGCCGGGTGGGCGCACCCGCCCCCCGTGGCGCCGTAGGGCGCGGAGGGGCTTTCTGGGCCCGCTTGCGGGGGCCACGCCGCCGGGCCACCAGCCTGCCCGGGCCCCGGGGTGCTGGGCAGGTAAGGCAGCATGGAGCTCACGCGGGTGGTAGGCACGTAGACGGGCGATCCTGCCGAGGAAGGCACGAAGCCGCTGCCTGCACCGCCCGTGCCCGGGGACGAGCCGTCGTAGGGGCCCGGCTGCAGGCCCTGGTGATGCGGATGGTGATGCGCGTGCGGGTGGTGGTACATATCCTCGACGGGCGGCGGCTGCTGCTGCGGTAGCGGCTGCGAGGGATCCGGGCTCAGCTTGGCCGACGTGCGGCTGGACCAGATGAGCTTGTTGGCCTGATCCAGGTCCGCGAAAAGCAGCACGTCCTCCCAACTGGAAAGGCCGGACGGCGCCGCGGCCAAGGAGACGAAGGGGCCCAGAAAGGGCCGGCCGTCGGGGAGGCCCAGCGGCTGCGAGGTCTGCAGCGCTCCGCCCGGCTCCTGCTTGAAGGTCCGGCCGCCGCCGCTGCCGCTACCGCTGCCGCCAGGGGAGCAGCCCGAGGACGAGGAGGGCGACGGCGAAGGGCAGGGCAGCTCCCGCGGTGCCAACGAGTAGGGCAAGTCGTCGGGGCCGCAGCGCTTCAGCAGGCACCAACCACTCTCGGCCAGGGCCATCCAGCCCCGAGGCGCTCAGCAATTCTCCCTCGGCCTCGCAGCGGCGGCGGCAGCTACTACTTCGAAGCTAGGGAGGAAGAGAAGAGGGGGAAAGCCCGTTAGCAAAAGCCAGAGGTAGACGGAGCTCTCCCCACCCGGCCACCCACCTGCCCAACCACCCGAGTTCAGTCTTGCAACTTAAGCAAGTTGTTGGCGAAGAACGCCTCTGGGCACGTGCAGAGTGCTAGCCACTCACCACTAAGGAACCGCGACCCTCACAACCGAAGCTACAGGAAAGGGTTTTTAAGCCCCCCGCCGTAGCTAGCCACTGACACCAAATAAAACGAGGCCTGTCGAGAGTGCGCGGCTCCTCCTTGGCTTCCCCCAATCCCATCCCTGCCACGGACCCCCTGGACAATCCGGCCCTCTTTCCTCCTCCCCAGCCTCGGCTTTCCCACCTGCAAAACCGAGCCGAGCCAGCGGAGTCAGCGCAACGCAGCTCTTTGAGCTCCGCGGGGACGCAGCAGGAAACCGCAGCGCCTGCGCCGCGTCAAAAGCAAAGCAAGCAAGCGGGCCTGGGGTGGGTAGGAAGATCCCAGCAGGCTACTCCTCGCTTGGTCCCACCTCAGCGTCTTTCAGGATCGGGAGTCCCTCCGGCGTAGCGCCTGCCCCCAAAACAGCAGCCGCATCGCTCAGCCCGCCCGCCGGGTCCACTCGCTCCGCCCGGGCTGCCTTTTGCTTACAGGCAGAGCGAGTGACAAAAGCCAGAGGGGGCGGGGGCTGCGGGCCGCCTCAGCAAGGATCAGCCACCCCCGCCCACCAACAGCCCGCTCGCCGCCCAGCCCCACTCCTTGGTTTCAGCCAATGAGTCACTGGAGTGGCTCCAGAATGAAAACAATTCGCAATGCAAGCGAACGGGGGCGGCGGAGAAAAGGTGCCCAAGGGCGCAAGGGCAGGAAAGTCAGGGGGTGATCAGTGACACCCTCCCTTCTTGGGGGTCCCGGGGCAGGCAGGGTCGGGGTTGGCTGTGTGGGTTCTCCCCCACCCTCGAGGATCAAAACTGCCAAGGGGGAAGCAGAGGAGGAGGTTGGTGCCAGTCTAAGCCACGGTTCCTGCGCCTCCTCTCCGGCTCGCCGCGGCCTGCCGAGGGGGACCCGCCGGCGCATCTTGGGAAGGGAGCCTCGTCCGCAGGCCAGTGGAAGCCCCGCGCCCTGCTGGCCGTCTCGGCCTTATTCCAGCCCTCCCCACGATCCAGGCTCCGGATCATTGATCGGGGGAGCGTCCCAGTGCCGCCGCAGTCGCGCGCCCTGAGCAGGCAAAGCCTCGCCCGCCCTCCGGCCCCAGAGGCAAGAGGTGCCCAACTTCTCCCACGAAAGGTGCAAAGGTGTGTGGGGTTCTCAGGGTAGGAGGAGCCGAGATGTCAGCGATCAGAGGCCGACCGGGCAGATTAAGCAGACCCCGAGAAGAGGATGCTGATTGCCCGGGCTGGGGGCCTCGCCGGGCTCTGGAGAAGGGACCCCCCTCCCTCTCCAAGTTCCCCAGTCGCACCTTTGTGGCGGCGGCGGCGGCGGCGGCTCTGCGAGGGTCCTTGTCGGGTGTGTCTCGGCAGGCGGCAAGGCTGCCAAGGCGGAGAGGCGAGGCGAGCGGGGCTGCGCGGCGGCTGCTGCACGTATAAAGAGCCGAGCGAAAGGAGGCGGCTCTCTCCGCGCGGCCGGAAAAGTGCAGCCAGCAAGTCCTGATTGGAGTCAGGGAGCTCTGAGCAAACAGCGAGGAGAGAGAGTGGGGGCAGGGAAAGAGGGACGGTGGGGGTGGCTAGCTGACTGGGTGGGGGTGGCTTGGCGGGGGTGCCAATCCCAGCGCCAGCCAGCCCCCCCCCCCTGCGCGCTCCCAGGAAGACAAGCCGGCGCTGGGGAGGAGGGGCCAAGCCAGCCCTCCCCTCCCTCCCCTTGTAAGCCAATGAGGTGCTGGGGAAGGAGGCGAGGGGAGGCAGGGACAGGATCGGGAAAAGCCGAGCGCAGGCAAAATCCCTCCGGCAAAATGCGCGGCTCCCAAAATTGCCTCGGGAATTCACGCGCAATATCATCCCTTTCATCTTTCCCCTTTATGTTTCCTCTTATTCTACCGCTTCAGAGTATAACATCCTTTTCCTAGTAAATAAATAAATGAATGAATAAATACACAAAGCATTTTCCTCCTCTGATTTTAAATTCAGTCATGGGTAAGGTTTATATTTCTTCCTTTATTTTGTTTCTTCGTGTTTCTCCTCGCTCCTCTGCGAAGATTCCTGTGAAGGAATCAGGAGAGAAAATGTGTTTTCTTTTATTTTGAAGTTAAAGGGGCCTTCCCCCCGCTTTTTCGCTTCTGATCCCTCCCAGGCAGCTGAACCCAGGTCTCTTTGCCCAGGACCAGATCTGCGGAGATCCAGGGTCTCCCGGCCGGGCCAGATCTCCCGCCTGGACCTCGGTTCCTTCCTTCGGCCTTCCCTGCCCGCCGCTCTCTGCCTTTCCTTTCCTCCACTCGCTCCCTCTCCTGGGCCTTTGGCTCTCTTATCTTAACTGCATACACACCGATATGGTACTTAACAGGAAAGTGACTGGAAATTAAAATAGCTTCTTCCCTCGGAGGTTATCAACTAGGTATCTGTCATCATCAGTCGGTCCAGAAACCAAGGCATCTGCGCCCAGGAGCGGGCTCGGCTCTCTCTCCGTGGATTTTTGAATTGTATCTGTCGGAAAACAAGTTCGTGGCCTCGGCGAAGCGGGCTGCGTTTCCCGGCGCCCCTCCTGGGCGCAGATGCCTCAATTTCTCATCGGGGAACAGGTTTGTGTGTGCGTGTGGTGTTATTGTTGTATTTTCTAGACAAGGAAAGAGGGAGACCCCGCCACTACCTATTTAGATTGCTATGAATGTTTTTTTATTTAATAATCTTTGAGTGTGCTGGTCAGAATACACTGTGTACTGTATGGATCCATATATATACATTTATTTATTGTTTACGCGTGTGCTCATCACACACATACACAGTCATTTTATGTATGTGCCTCGGTGTTCGCGTCTGACTCCTGCAGTGCGTGTGAGAGAGCGAGAGAGCAAATGTGTCGCTTAACACATTTTCTTGAAAGCAGCCTTAGTTTATTTCGGTTAAACTTCCAATTGCAACGGAGTGAGTGGGTGAAGGAAAAAGAAAATATAGCCGTTTCCTACTGGAGATGACAGAAGAAAATGACACTTAATGACTCAGACATAGAAACACAAAAGAGGTGATTCGATTTCACAGCCTCCCTGGAAGGGGAAGCGGGAGTTGAGATACCTGAAATGAAAAATGGATCGAATCTGTTTTTGTCATCTTCATGCATACATGGAGAAGGTTGTGTTTGTTAACAACCGAGTTTCAAGATGATCCAAAAACACGCATTTCTGTGCACGGCTGTGCAGAGATCCACAAGGCGCTGGGATCCGAAAAGCGTTGCTCAGGGAAGGCTGGCTTTCGCCCTTCGTCTAGTTTTGCGCAAAGCAAGCCCCGGGGACAGGTCGGCTGCAAAACGCTCACAGCCCCACAGCTCCCAAAGCCCCCGTGATCCAACTTCCTAGGCGAAGCTACGCTTTATGGAAAGCGCACATGACGCCCCCCCCCTCCACCCGCAAACCGCCCCCCCCCCAGGCTGTGTGAGTTGCTGGACTGTTGCTTGCGAAAAACAAATGAAAACTCTATGACGATGAACCCGTTCTTCTTCATCATTCTCGGAAGCTAGGCAAGGAGCCTTTGCACCCAAAAGTGCGAGCTTCAGGGTTTTGTGTGTGTGATTGTGGAGACTTGAATGAAGGATCCACTCCAGGAGCTGGGAGCCATTCCAAAGAGCTCCTGAGCGATTTGGGGACACCCCCGTCCCCGCCGTGCCAGGGCTAGGAGCGACGGCTCCGCAGAGCTATGATTTCTCCAGTGGCTCAAAGGTGACCTTACTTTTGAGCCTCTAGTCTCCCAAACTTTTCCCCTCGTTGCTGAGCTGCGCCCCGCCCCCTCTTTCTCCAGAGGGCTCCGAGATCAGCAACTTTTGCCTGTGGAACAAGGGGGCTTATGCGGGGCTCCCCCCCCCCACCTCTGCCTCCCTCTGGACTGAGGCGGCTCCTCCTGCCTCCAGCCTCGCTCAGCTGAAAGACAATGGAAGAAAGTGGCAGGGCCCGTCTTTGCCCTCGGTATGTTCTCGGCTCTCGGGAGAAGTCAAGCAAGCCCGGAGGTGGAATCCAGAAGGCGGAATATAATAAAGAAGACAAGGGAAGGAGAAAGAGAGAGATGACAGGGAGATAAAAGTCTTTTGGTTCGGGGGCAGATCTGAGAGAGGCTGAAGGAGATGTTAAACACATTTGTGTTATTAGTTCCAGTGTGTGGGGGGGTGGTTGTTAATTTTTTTAAATATACCTCTTAATGTCGGAATAGGCTTCTAAGCGATTTGCAAAGCGCAAAAACCAGCCAGGCAATGAAACATACTAGTTTCTTCTAAGGGGTGTCTGCAGGATGGGACTGTGTACCGTTAAGGTGGCAGATTACAACGACCCTAAACACACACACGTGTACACCCTTGTGCACTTGTCTGCCATAGAATCATAGAATTGTAGAGCTGGAAGGGACCCCGAGGGTCATCAGGTCGGACCCCTGCAACGCAATGATCTTTTGCCCCACGTGGGGCTAGAACCCAGGAGTTATGATGCAGTTATGAGGACGAGAGCAAAAACAAACAAACCCCCAAACAACTGGTGCTCCAGTCGACGCTCTTTAGAGGTGGTGGAAGGGCTGTCGCCGTTATCAGTCTTGGCTGCGGTGCGGGCCAGCTTCCCGGTTTCACAGCACTCTTCGCCTACCTGAGAAATCAGACTCGCTTACTTGTTGCACCATCTAGCAGAGCCAAGCGGGGCGGTCCTGTCTCTCCTTCCAGACCCAAAGTGAAAGCCTCCGTAGGCCACAGTCACTGCCCCTAAACCCAACCTACCTCACAGGGTTGTTGTTGTGGGGGGGGGAGGTTAAAGGAGGATGGGGGGGAACCCTTGTACGCCTTGGGGGAAAGGGTGGGATTTGAATGCAATAAACAAATAAGTAAATGTGCAGATGCTGGCATATAGCAGGAAAGAGAGAACGCCTGGCAGATGTCTCTGGACGGGAATGGGAAGCAAAGACCAAATCAAGTAAATATATAAAAATGCCTAACTAACTGACCAATTGCGTTGCGGATAACTCGGTCCTGGCTATGCCCATGCCTCTCCATAGGAGCTAACTCTTAGGCGGCTTGGGGGGGCCCCCCACAAAAAAAATTTAAAACCTCCCAAAGTTCAAATAGTGTGTGTGTGTGTGTGTGTGTGTGCACTGTGTCATGTGATCGATTACGCGGAGCGGGGCTTACCTGGGCCCCCACAATATTTTATTCAAGTTGGCACCCCTGCCTGCCAACCTCCTTTTAGCGAACCAGTTAGTTGGGGCTAGGACTCCAAAATCTGCTAGCAGGGAATGGCCCCCGCACCACGGGCCAACTTAAAGTAATGCTTGGGCCAGATGTAGCTCGGGGGCTGCCAGTTGCCTATCAGGGCTCCAGCGGCGCTCTTCTTGTTTCACCAGGCGATGTCGTGCCGTCGCCCCATCGAGCAAGCAGGGAGGAGGCGACTCTTTTCCTTTGGTTGCTCGTCAGTGGCGCTTTCTACGGGGGGTTTATTTTGGCTAAGGCGCGCAGGCTGGCAGGCAGGCAGCCCCCCCCCCGTCCGCGTTTGAAATCGTCATTCTCAAGACATCGAGGGGGGGGGACGGAGGAGTCGTCCTTGCACTGCAGCCTTGTTTGCTTTTCAGGTCTAGAAGTGGCGTCGCAAGTACGTGAAAAGCGGGACCAAGGGCAGAACGGAAGAACCGCATGTTTTTCGGATGGATAGACGCGTCACTTAGGACAAGCGCGCAGCTTATTCAAAGGAGCTTTAAAGACTGTCCGATTTATTCTGCCGCAAAGCTTCGTAGACTAGAGTTGACTTTCTCATTTGTCGCAAGAAATCTGTGGAATCTTCAAAGGGCACGAGACTCGTAATATTTCATGACAACTTTAGCTCCCTTATCCTTGCCTCTCTCTCTACCTTTCTCGCTTAAAGAGACGAGCGAAGGTGCCAGGCATCAAATTGCTCACAGGGACAGGTTTTATTTTATTTAAAATGGCTTAGCCCTACCGAAATGGAAGCGGGGTTAGTTTACACGTCCGCATGCATAGTCTCAATGTGACAGGACGTTTAGGATTTTCAAAATATTACTGAGTTTGTACACACACACGCACAAACAAACATATCTGGAAAACATTTAATCCACTTTCATCACAGTGACGTTCTTCTTATTCGAAAAATCCACAATACCGCTGCTTTGTGGAAAGAGCAATGAGAAGCTCAAATGAGCTTTTCAGTGGTTTGCGTGAAAACGCTTTTTAAATAATATTTCTGGAGGAATATCGTCGATCATACAGCCCTTGTTTGTCTATATAACTTAGTACGGTACGCTGGGATTCAGACTTAGATGTGCTTTTTTCCTGGAAGGCGAGGACTTGCAAATTGGACCCTGACAAAGGACACCCCACTCTTCCGTGAGCGCGTGTTCTGGGGCTCGATATTGTGGGTCCAAAAAGGGAGAGAGGATGCAAATACGATTAGATACTTTGTACATGCCCAGAACTACTCATTTCACGCCGGAAATCTCTGTCCATGGTACCTCCGCCCCTATAACGAGCGTTTGGGAACTGATAGTTATCCACTGCTCAGTAAAAAGCACTTTTCTTATGTTCAGGGACACTCTCTTACTTATGATTAAAATTGAGGACAGCGCCCTGGCACAAAGGAAACTCTGATGCTATCTGGATTGGTTGGGTTAGTCCAGTCTAAGGTCAAAACATACTTAATAGAACCTAAGTGCAGATAAGTAGGTTAGATGTTTACTCTGTGAGTTATTGACACTTTCAAATCCCAGTGAATTGAACCTGAAGTTAATCATGATGACTAATATAAGTCTTTTTTTTTTTTACTTCAAAGTGGAACCAAATGCAAGTAATTTCGGTTGTACTCCTTTGCACGCTCACCTGGGAGTAAACAGCACACAGCTCAGTAGACATGCACAGGATTGTGGTGTTATTCTGGATCCAATCCATTCACACACCACTAATTGTTGTCTGATGTTGGGTTTTTTTCTGGGGAGGGGGACCGCGGAACAGAATAGCTGTAACCGGGATCCCTCATGTGACTTCGGAGAAACAAGAAGAGCTGGATTTTACCCATCAGCTGTCCTGAGCAAGTTGAGCCCGGAAGAGGAACATAAAGTTTCTCTGAAGATTACAATCAGGATTGTCTTGCTCACGAATTTAAAAGCCTCAGGCAAGGCCAGGAGTGAATTTATCACGGCTATGTATCGGCCTGTGGCGTTAAGTTCCATGGAGTTCAGAGGAGCTTACTCCCAAGTAAAGGAGCAAAGAATGGCAGCCTTTGGCTAGGCTAGAAGAGAGAAGAGAGTTAGCTGAGTTTTTCAGCAGAAACAAAAAGAAGAGACCTCGTCTTTCTGCTTTTAGAATAAATAAATTTGTAGCTTTCATTTGCTGGATTCCAGTTGCACAACTCCACCAGATAAGGCTAACTACAGCATATTAAGCTCTTAGTCGATCCAGTACTAAAAACACTGTTCTGTTCTTTTCTGTTTAAAATAAGCATTTCCCTTACTTTAGCTTGCCACACAACTTTACACACAGCTTGGGAGTAAGATCCGCTGAATGCTTTGTCCCAGATCTGCCTGGGATCCGGCGGCACATAAATGGTAAAACAGAGGTGGGGAATCCGCTGTCCTCATATATCCTTGCACATCTTATTCCTAAATCTCCTTTGATCGCTGATACCGATTCATTCAGGAGAGTTTACGTGACCGTTTGTTCACACATTGGATTTCTTTCCTGGGCGGCAACCAGCTCCACACAACATTGTCCTTGGTCAAATGGGGACCCGCCCCAAGTTAAATCTGCACGCAGACTTCGCAGCTCAAGGCTAAGCGTGTTTCCTGGGATTCGCTAAATTTAATGGCTCTCTCCCTCTCTCTAAAAATAAATAAATACAGGTTGCAGACTTATTTTAGCAGCATACGCATCAAGAATGTCTGGTAGTTCTGGCGAGAAGATCGTCTTAACGTTTGTTTTTGTGTGTGTGTGTAATCCGGTTTGGGGATCCGCTTGCACATTTACGATGCGAACGCCCCATGTGGTTTTATTCTACACTGGAGAGCTCCTATAGAGGTCCCATAGTTCACCCTTCTGCAGAGTGTCAGGGGCCCCCGCGAGCTGCATGGGTCCCAGTGTACTCCCGCCCCACTGGGCAAATCACATCTAATTCAGCAGCGTTTACTTTCAAAGAAGTGTTCGTGGTTGGGATCCCGGTCAAGAAAAGGCGACTGAGACTTCCGTAGGCTGCTAAATTCGAATCCTACGACTGAACTATGGGATAAATTCAGGGCGGGGGTGGGGCTTCTATTATGCATCTAAAATGTTGCACCCTGTCAGCCTGCTATTGCTTTTATCAACACATTATTGCTGTTACTGTAATAGCTAAACCATAAGTATATTTATAAATTATCTATTTTCACAATCACCACCTTTATTTTTATGCATTTATATCCCGCCTTTCTCTCAAGTTGGGATTCAAGTCGCTTCACAACATTTAAAAATATCATTATATAATACAGAGTAATAAAAACTCGTTAAAAACGATGATTGAAACACCTCAAAATTTATCATCCTCATCATAACCTTACTTTTGTTGCTGGGGTCCTAAATACAGAATTTATTTTTTAAAAAAGAAAGAAAGAAACGGAACAAAATCTTGTAAGTGCACAGTCGAGCTAAAATTCTAACTCCCTGTAATTTTAATAATGTTTAAATATGTGTAGCCCTTTTGCGCTGGAGAGGAGTCGTGTATGTGCCTCGGATGAGACCCGGCCTTGGATTGCTCTGCGCTGCGCATCTCTGAATCCTCGGAAGCCCGTGAGACTGAAATGCGCCCCAGGAACCTGGGACGTGGCGGCGGCGTTTAGGATCAGGGCGCGGTGCCAAGTCCCAGGGATCCGTGGGCAACGTGTCTCCAGGCTGGGCCTATGCATTAAGTAGAGAACGAAAGGTCACTTTGGTAGCTATCAAAGGGGAGACGCGCATTCTTTTCAAGCTGTGTTTATGTAACACGCTGTGCTTAATAAATTGCTGCTCAGCTCGGAGCAGGCTGATAAGAGCGGACCTGACGGAGAGAGCCAGGCTCTGGGCTGGGCTTCCCCTCCCCCTCCTCTTATCCGCACTCCTTGCCAAGGCAGGGTTATCAAGGCCACCCAATGGATGCGAGGAGTCCCACTCTCAAAACTCCCCCAGGCAGCAAATCAAGAAATGCATTCAAAGGAAAAAGATACATTCGGAAAATATTTTGTCTAGGCTACCTTCATTTTTAAAAAAACCTGTCCTTTAAACTCTGGGAAGTAAATCCACACACACACAGAGAGAGAGAGAGAGAGAGAGGGGGAGAGAGAGAGAGAACCGGAAAGTCCTCTCAAATTGTTGCTTTACTGCTGAGTGTATACTCCAAGACAAGAGCTTCTTCTGGGATCACTAAAGTAAGATTGTCTTCCATAAACACGGTTTTAACAATGGGTCCAAAAGTGACTGTGGAGGCCAATTCTGGATCCACGTATCCTTCCACAGTGGAGACATAGGTTTCTGGGTGGGAGTTGATTATGATGACTTGCCTTCCTCTTAGCACATTTCTCCCTTTCATCCTGAGTTCCAGTGTTTTCAAAGCCCATGACACCTTTGGTAAAGGCTGTTCTCCAATTGGAGCACTCGCAGGCCAGTGTTTCCCAGTTGTCGGTGTTTATTCTACATTGTTTTAGACTTGCTTTGAGAGAGTCTTTAAACTCTTTTGTTGACCATCAGCATTACGCTTTCCATTTTTAAGTATGGAATAGAGCAGTTGCTTTGGAAAATGACAATAAGGCATCCACACAACATGACCAGTCCAACCAAGCTGATGTTGTTGAATCATTGCTTTGACACTGGTGATCTTTGCTTTTTCCAGTACATTGGCATTAGTTTGCCTGTCTTCCCAAAGTGATGTGTAAATTTTTTCGGAGACACCACTGATGGACTCTTTCGAGGAGTTGGAGATGGCGTTTATAAGTGGTCCATGTTTCACAAGCATATAGTAAGGTTGGTAGTACAATAGCTTTGTAAACAAGCCTTTTGGTTTCCCTGGGAATGTCCTGGTCCTCAAACACTCTGCTCTTCAATTGGGAGAAAGCTGCACTCGCAGAGCTGCAATGCAAGAGCGGCAATGCATTGACCACATAGAAATAAATATAGGTTCTTAGGTCTTCTGAATCTGAACCCTACATAAGAACTTAAGGAGTGCACTGCTGGCTCATCTAGCATCCTCTTCTCACAATGGCAGATCATAAACTCAACAGTACTCTCCTCACCAGGGGTGCCAACTTGAATAAAATATTGGGGATGGGGCAGATAAGCCCTGGCCCGCATAATCAACCACATGATGTGGGGCACACACACCATTTGAATGGTGATATCTATCAGCTTTGGGGGGGGGGGTCCTGACCCATTCAAATATTTATTGGGGGGAGGGTGAAGGGACCACAGCCCCTAGGAGTTGGCTCCTGTGCTCTCCATTTGTGCTCCTGAACAACTAGTATTCAGAAACACACTGCCTCTGATACTACAGGCAATACACCTAATAATTAGTCATCTTAATGATTGATCCTTTCTGGGTATTTTAATAATATATACCGCCCTATACCTGGAGGTCTCAGGGCAGTTCACAGAATAAAATCAAAACATAACACCTTCAGACATGACATGGTTTCCTACACGCAGACTGTCATTCCCAATGACCTGAGTTGCAGTTGAAAGCTCCCACTCCTGCTCCTCTTCACATGTCTGCACACTACAACATGTCTGTACAATATGTGACCCATCAAGCTAAATGCAACCTAGCAGCCACCCTGAAAGAAAGAAAGAAAAAGTGCCATAGCTGTACATGGCACAGTGTTTCGCTTGGTGGGCCACACACTGTGCTTATTTGCATTATAATTGTCTCACTTCTGAAGTGACACAGAAGATGTGTGACATGATGTATTCAGATTAGGGAGTCAGCTTGGAACTGGGGAGCTCTGCATAAAAAAAATCCCTATTTGGCCACGTAGTTGGGGACCGTGTCGTGTAACCTACCACACAGGACTGTTGTGAAGATAGAATGAGTTGGGAAGCAAAGGACCATGGGTACCAACCCCAAGCTCTTTGGGTGGGGCATCTATGCAGGAAATAAATATAAAATGCATAGCGCTGGCCTCCTGCATCGGTGCACAGTAATAAGCTTATAGGAAGAGACTGGAGAGAGGGGAAGTGCCTGTGGGCATTGCAGCAACTTTGATGTGGTTCTGGAACATGTAAGGGTAAAGGGACCCCTGACCATTAGGTCCAGTCATGACCGACTCTGGGGTTGCGGCGCTCATCTCGCTTTATTGGCCGAGGGAGCCGGTGTACAGCTTCCGGGTCATGTGGCCAGCATGACTAAGCCACTTCTGACGAACCAGAGCAACGCACAGAAACGCTGTTTATCTTCCTGCCGGAGTGGTACCTGTTTATCTACTTGCACTTTGACGTGCTTTCGAACTGCTAGGTTGGCAGGAGCAGGGACTGAGCAATGGGAGCTCACCCCATTGCAGGGATTCGAACCACCGACCCACTGATCAGCAAGTCCTAGGCTCTGTGGTTTTAACCCACAGCGTCACCCGCGTCCCTTCTGGAACATGTACAGCAACAGTAATGTGCCTATTCCTTGGGTGAGACATCTTTCCAGTTGACTGGAATCGCAGATGGAGACAGGAAAGCTTCTGAACACCACTTGCCAGAAAACCCAAGAGGAAACCTGCTTGCGGGTTTGCCAAAGGCATCTGGTTGGCCACTGTAAGAATATAGGTGGGATATTTGCTTGATCCAGCACAATCTTCTTGTGCTCTTATGTCATTTCAGTGGCATGTCTTTCCAAGCAAGCCAGTCTAAGTTCCTTGTCAGGGCTGCGTGAGAGAGGAGCGCAGACTGGCCTGGGCGCTCCATCCCACAACATGCCGCAAGCTCAGAGCAGTTGGTGATTTTAATCATTGAACTTTATAGGTTTGAAATGGCTGTAATGTTAGCTTTTCTTATCTTATCCGCAGTGCAGGGCATTATTCCAGCCTTGTTTTCATTTTTAGTTCAAATTTCAACCTGTGATTAGTAAACCTTTTCCCACACGCCTTGAAAATGGATCTGGCTGCGTCATGGAGCAACCAGCTGACCACTCAGAGCATAGCAGCAGTGCAGCCGAGCCCGATTTTCTGCACCACAGTATACAATGATTGAAGGGACCAAATGACCAATGAAGCCTAGCCTGTTGGACAATGCAGTACGCCCACCAAAACAGTACTATCTAGCCCAATGTCATGTCCACTATCCAGAGATGGTTTGTGTATACATTAAAATGCATGTAAAGGTAAGGTAAAGGGACCCCTGACCATTAGGTCCAGTTGTGACCGACTCTGGGGTTGTGGCGCTCATCTCGCTTTATTAGCCGAGGGAACCGTCGTACAGCTTCCGGGTCATGTGGCCAGCATGACTAAGCCGCTTCTGGCGAACCAGAGCAGCTCACAGAAACGCCGTTTACCTTCCCACCAGAGCGGTACCTATTTACAGTATCTACTTGCACTTCGATGTGCTTTCAAACTGCTAGGTTGGCAGGAGCAGGGACTGAGCAACGGGAGCTCACCCCGTCGTGGGGATTCGAACCGCCGACCTCCTGATCAGCAAGTCCTAGGCTCTGTGGTTTAACCCACAGCACCAGCCGCGTCCCTGTACAACATGCCAATTACACTCAAAACCTTGGTGTTGTTTGTCTTCATAGCTTCAAAAAGTTACATCTGTAAATGGTTAAACACAGAGGTGTGTCAGTGAAAACAATTACAGCAGAATCCTACGCAGAGCTAAGTTCCACCGTAGCCCTGTCCAGCCGATTAGCCGCCACATAAATGAAGGAACTGCTCTGCTAAGCCTTGCCCTCTAGATGCCAGCAAATCTACTGGCCATGCCCCAGCTCATGTGCAGTTCAGCATCAGTCTGAAGGGGACCTATACACAGATGTATGCATGCAAGGCTCTCTCCATGGCAATGCAAACCCTGATCTCCCAGGGTTTTCATTCCAGAAGAGGAAGCCCCGAATGCATGCAACCAATCCAGAATGCGGCAGATAAGACTGGTGACTGGGAGTGGCTGCCAGGACGATATAACACTGGTCCTAAAGGATCTACATTGGCTCCCAGTATGTTTCCGAGCACAATTCAAAGTGTTGGTGTTGACCCTGCCTGGCTCAATTGCTATCTCTTGGCCTAACCTATCTCACATGGTTGCTCCAAGCTAAAAAAAAAGGGGGGGGGAGCCATTTACGCCACCCACATCACTTTGGAGGAACTGTGACACCTCAAGTGACATACAGTGATGCCAGTGTGATTCCACACACTGTGACATAGTACGGCAGTGCCACAGGCAGTGCAGTCTCTCCTCGCTGCTGCAGTCTGGCGGCTCCAAGACCAGCATCCATGACGCTAAGCAACTTGGCTCCACACCTTCTGGTTTCTATTGTCCTTTCCCCACCCCCAAACGCAGCACGTGACAAAATGGAGACTGCGTGTGATGCAGTCTGCATGTGACTGACTGGGGAAGTTTTGTAACAATCTCTAGCTGTGAATCAGCCCCTTTGAGGTCAATGGGCTACTGCTTTTGATAAGCAGATGTAAAGTTATGAGTCTCATTTCCCACAGGTTAGCCTCCCTGGCTCCTGATGCAAGTTGCTATTCTGGTTATCTACCCAGAGGGGACATCTTACTCCCGACATGCTTTGGGTCCCGTCCCCCCCCCCAACGAGAGAAGCTGGTGTTGTTATTTGGAATCTGCGCTGAATCACATTTTAGGAACAATGCTGCTGATGTCATCTTTATCTTTATTGCTGAATTTGGCAATCTTGTGGGCATGGCTGCCACCGTGATGCAATTGCCTGCCAATAAATAAATGGGGATTTGGCTCTTGACTTCCGTGAGATGCATCTCTTGTTTAGCTACTCCACGCTGGACCATATTTTGACAATAGCTGTCATGAATGGAATGGCAAAATATTAGCATTCTCATCCAGAACATCACTCACTGCAGCAGCTATAACTAATGGAAAGAGCTGCTGTAAAGTGTGAAATATCATTATGACATGACGTTGCTATACAAAGAATCATAGAAGCATAGAATTGTAGAGTTGGAATGGACCTCATCTAGTCCAACCCCCTGCAGTGCAGGAACGTCTCTCTTCCATGTGTCACACAGAGGTTCAAGTTGTGGCAGCATGTGGAAGAGCCTTCTTGGTAGTGGCTTCCAGGATCTGGAACCTGCCCTGCTCATCAGATGTTCACCTGTTACCAGCGTGGTATACATTTTGGTGACATGCTAAAGTTCACCTTTTCACCTAGTTTTGTGGAATGTCTTAACGTGAGTTTTTCATTCTGTATCCAATGTTGTTCTACTTTGGATTGGTGTTCTATGTTCCCCATCCCCATTTTTTTCATTTTAGATGTCATTTTAAAAAAATTCTTATTGTTCTTTTTGTGGGACTGTCTTGGAGGAAATTTCATCCAGTTTGCTTGATCCTCTCTCCTTGAGGATCCCAATAAACATGTGAGGATCCACAAGGCTCCATGGAACAATTTGAAAATCCCTGCTCTGAAAGAGAAGCACCAATGGTGGTGTTGGGTTTTTTTTGGGTAGAATGTTAATGTACAATATTTCTCTCCAAAAAATAAATAAAGCCTAGGCTAAACAGGGAGCACTTCAGACGGAGGAGGCTAGAGAATATAATTTTCCTTTTCCCAATCGCAACATGGGCAACTTTATGCAACTTTAATGAATGAATGAATTGATCAATCTACTCATGCGCTACAATTAAACAAGGTTTCTTTAAGTGGGTGACAACAACAAAAAATAGTAGATTGTGGTGGGTAAGCTATTTTGCTGGCTCCCTGGAAGCAGCTCAGGAGACGGATGGTTGGAATATTGTTTTGTTCAATCATAGTATGGCTCAGTCTTGCAGTTTTATTTGATGAGTGGGTTAACCCCAGAAACCACATGACATCTCATCCTTGTAAAGGAAACACCAGCCCTCTGTGCTTTTGGGTGATTTCCACACATATTTCGAAGGTTGGAGGGAGTGCTCTATGAAAGATCAAATAATGTGTAATAGAAAACAAACATAACATTTTATTATCTTATAGACATATGCTGCCTTAACGTAAATACACTTATTTCAAGGATTCCCCAGGGAGAGGGTGGTGGAATTGAGAAGTCAGTTAGAGCTTTAGTTCTGTGTTAAAGATTAGCAAAGACATTTTGGAAGGTGATGGCTTGAAAGTACCTTACAGACCCACTCCCCATACAGTATGTAAGGAGCTCTGAGCTGGTTGCTCCAGCTGCATGGTTATAAGCATGGCTTTAACCAGCTATTTTTGTTTCAGACTTGCATGGAGTCTGAAACCAACAATTTTTTCTACCAATAGTTTAGAAACTTTTATCTTTTGTTACAAAGCAACGGTTTAACTGCCTGTGCATTTTTTCCTGGCTGCTGTATGGAAAAGCACATGAATCTGACCTTTGAAGAGTTTTTATGCTTTGTCAAAGAAGCCACAATACAAACTCAGACGTGGTGGCCATCCAGCCTCATCAAGACCAGTCCTTCCAGACCATCTTTTTTTTTGTAGAAGAGCACTCTAGATATGAAGTCTCAGCTCCAAAAATATGCTCTTGAGATCAAGAAACCTTTTACTCTTCATTATAATCCCTTTACCTGGAATGCTGAGGTTTTTGACTCACCACAGAAAGTGAAAGAAATTGTCACTGACTTGAAAGAACAGAAAACCCTCTGCTATGCCTTCGAAAAGCTTTCTTAAAACAGCTGGCCTAAGCTATCCCACTTATAAGATACTTTAGTATACCCGAAGGAGCGTCTCCACCCCCATCGTTCAGCCAGGACACGGAGGTCCAGCGCTGAGGGCTTACTGGCGGTTCCCTCACCGCGGGAAGTGAGGTTACAGGGAACCAGTCAGAGGGCTTTTGCAGTAGTGGCATCCACACCCTCCCATCAGATGTCAAGGAAATAAACAACTGTCTGACTTTTACAAGACATCTGAAGGCAGCCCTGTTTAGGAAAGTTTTTAATGTTTGCTGTTTTATCATTTTTTAAATATTCTTTTGGGAGCTGCCCAGAGTGGTGTTGTTGTTGTTGTTGTTATGATGATGATGATGATGATGATGAGAAATGTGGTTTACAGTGCATTTGTGGTCATAGATGTTTCTTCGGTCAAAGAGAAAATGTATTGGTTAGTATTCTTTGTGGTCAATTTTTAATAAAACATAGCTTGTGGAAATGACAATCAGGGTGGCTAGAGCCCCCTGAATATTAAGACTGCCAATTCCATCAGAGGGAAAGTGTGCTTGTTTCTAAACATTTGTTTCTAAACACAGCTTTGACTCATTCATATGTTACAGTTTTAGAGGCAGCCCCCCAAAACAAAACCAATACAGGAGCATAAGTTTATTTTATTTTTTAAAAAAGCACCTTATAGATATCATCATCACAAAAGGGGCATGTTGATTTAAGCTCACATCTCCTGGTTCCTGCCCATGCATCACTCCTGCAAAAGCTACTGGCATTTTTTAATCTCTGTAGGGAGAAAAAAACAATGGAGGAAAATAAATTTGTTCTCTGAAGGAACTTAATGTAAGTTGCTGACACAGTTAAAATGTTCTCCTGCCAGGTCTCCTTGAAGTTCGTTTCCTCTCAGACATAGATTTTTCTTCGTCTTTAAAAACAAGACCAGTATTTCAACAGCATTCTCATTCTAAACCTCTTCTCAAAACGATGAGGTTAAATTAGATACTATAATCTCAAAGTCATTAGGATCCATGAAATAATTGTTGCATTTTTGCTTTGGTGAGTAAAACATTTAGACCAGCATTCTGTACAGCAATTTCTCAGTTCAGCTATGAAGAAAGGGAAACAATGGACTAAAGGGCACAATTTATATATCGAAAGCATGTATCAACAGTGGCTTAAACCAGTTCAATTACACCTTTTCCTGTACTCAGGTATTATTTTGGTCTGATCATATTGTCTTGTTCTTGGTAAACACCAGAATGGGAATAGTTGGAAAAGTTCTAGTTGTAAAGGTTTTATCATATAATGATTAGGTTGCACACTTAGTAAGCCCCATTGCAAATAGTTTGAGTAAATATGCATAAATTTTAAATCAACTAAAGTTGTTTTGTTGTTGTTGATCGAGCAGTATAAACACCTTCCTAAATAAAAAACAAATGAAGGCATTTTAATATGGCAGTTTATTGTGGCCTCAGAGTTGCTCTTACATGTAAGTGTTGATGTCCGTATGATATCATCCTCATCAAAATATTATCCCATATCCCCCACCTTCCATTAACCCAGTTTCATAGTTTCTGCAGTCAAAGAAAAGAAAACTTACCAGAGTTTCTGTGGAAACAGACTTCCTTAAATGGGAATAATATGGGATTGGCAACTTGATGAGAATGCTGCTGTATGGATGCTGTGCAAAACTTGCATACATGAGTAGTACCAAGTCCTGCTACGTGGAAGCACCCTTGGTGCATGAATAGAGCAATATAGCCAATATTTCCCCTTCTGGCAACTCTCCTTGTAGCTCAGTGGTAGAACATCTGCCTTGAATGCAGAGGATCCCAGGTTTAATCCCTGGTATTTCCAGGTAAAATTGATAATGTGCCCTGCCTGAAAACCTGAAGAAGCTGCAGCCAGTCAGTGTAGAGTGACAATACTGAGTTAGATGGACCAATGGTCTGGCTTAGAATAAGGCAACTTCCTATGTGCCTATGTTGTAAAGGTAAAGGGTAAAGGGACCCCTGACCATTAGGTCCAGTCGTGACCGACTCTGGGGTTGCGGCTCTCATCTCGCTTTATTGGCCGAGGGAGCCAGGCTACAGCTTCTGGGTCATGTGGCTAGCACGACTAAGCTGCTTCTGGCAAACAAGAGCAGTGCACGGAAGCGCTGTTTACCTTCCCGCCGGAGTGGTATCTATTTATCTACTTGCACTTTGACGTGCTTTCGAACTGCTAGGTTGGCAGGAGCAGGGACTGAGCAACGGGAGCTCACCCTGTCGCGGGGATTTGAACCGCCGACCTTCTGATCAGCAAGTCCTAGGTTCTGTGGTTTAACCCACAGCGCCACCCTCGTGCCTATGTTGTACTCTTGCAGTGGCGTAGCGTGGGGAGTGCAGGGGGGGCCGGCCGCACCGGGCGCAACATCTGGGGGGAGGCACTCGCACTCGCAGCTCTCTGCCTCTACCTGGCTCACTCACTCTCTCTCACTGCAGTGCTGGCTGTGCGAATCCAATCCGAGCCGCTGGGTTGTCACCCACTGTGGAGGGGGTGGGTGCCAGGCATGCGGTGCGGAGAGAGAGCGAGGGACTATCTGGGGGAGGGACAGTGCAGCGGCCGCCCAGCGCAGCGCTGAGCGCGGGAGAGAACCACACCAGCCCAGCCCAGGCAGCAGCAAGAAGAAGCTGGCAGCGGCGGCAGGTTAGGGGTTAGGGGGCACAAATTACTTGCCTTGCCCCGGGTTAGGGGGCGCAAATTACTTGCCTTGCCCCGGGTGCTGACAACCCACGCTACGCCGCTGTACTCTTGCACAATTGCTGACACCCTTGTGTCTGAAAGGTTACTACTTAAGTATATACAGTACATATAATGAAATATTCCTTTAAAACATGCCCCCAGCCCTTGACACTTCATTTTTATTTTTATTTTTTAAAAATACAGTCATATCATCTGTGAAGGCTATCAGAAATCAAGGAGCCATTTTTTCTCTAGGATGTAGAAAACACCCCCTCCAAATTTCAGAGGACATTCCTCTCTTCTCTTCTCTTCTCTTCTCTTCTCTTCTCTTCTCTTCTCTTCTCTTCTCTTCTCTTCTCTTCTCTTCTCTTTCTCTCTCTTATTAATAATGGCTCCTGCATTGAGCTTCCTCCTCCTGCTTTTGCCTTTGACAAAGTCCTGCCTCTGACAGCGCTGATCTCCTCCTGGCTTGATTTACAGAGTGCTGTCACTTCTCTGCTCTTTACTTTCACAATCACACATTCAAACCTGATAAAGTTCAAGACCCCAAATGCTTCCAGCTCTCTGAGATTTACAGGGTCTCCATGTGGATGCCTCCTGAGCAGCATCAAGGCTGATGGAATCCTCCCAGGAGGAGCTGGTGGAGATAAACTCAAAGCCCTGGGAAGGGGGGGGGGACCAAGAAGGTAGGTAGGTAGGTAGTTTCCATCCACTCTGTTATCATCTGCATCAGCCAAGACATCTATTCAAAGTTCATCTCTCTGAAAGTTCCTCTGAGTGCCAGAGACATATTTATTCCAATTCATGAAGAAAGCAATATATTTAAAGGTATGAATGAATGTGATGCCTTTGGCAGAGCTAGTTGTTGCTATGTTGGGAAATCTCTGCAGCTGCAAGGAGGTTTGGTGGGAATGGAGCCTATTTCTTGAATCTGGTGTCAAACAGTCATTCCCAGCTGCTTTGAACTGTGAGTGGAGCCCAAGCGACTTCATGGGTGGAATCTGTAAACAATAGATAGCAGAGAGGCTATAGCATAGAAAAGGAGGGTACTAGGCTATAAGTGCCTATTAGCAGAGACCCATGGGGCTGAAAGGACGCAAAGTACAACCAGGTGATCTAGGAAGCCTCCCAGGAAGAACTTCGTGGAGAGACCAACCTGACCCCCATCCATTGACCGGTGAAGGAGAAGCTGTTCTAATCAGTGCCGGATTTACGTATAAGCTAAACAAGCTATAGCTTAGGGCCCCCCTCTCTTGGAGCCCCCCCCCCCAAATTCTGAATTGTAATATAAGTAAAGGTAAAGGGGCCCCTGACCATTAGGTCCAGTCGTGGCCGACTCTGGGGTTGCGGCGCTCATCTCGCTTTATTGGCCGAGGGAGCTGGCATACAGCTTCTGGGTCATGTGGGTAGCATGACTAAGCCGCTTCTGGAGAACCAGAGCACCACACCGAAATGCCGTTTGCCTTCCTGCTGGAGTGGTTCCTATTTATCTACTTGCACTTTGACATGCTTTCGAACTGCTAGGCTGGCAGGAGCAGTGACCGAGCAACGGAAGCTCACCCCGTTGTGGGGATTCGAACCGCCAACCTTCTGATCGGCAAGTCCTAGGCTCTGTGGTTTAACCCACAGCGCCACCCACGTCTTCTTCTTAATTGTATTTCCGTTCAACAATTACTTGGATAAAATACATATTTTGTTATGTGCAAATGGCTTTAGATACCTCTTAGGTTCATAAGTTACCTATTAGTACCATATAGCATATATTCAACACAAAAAATCACAACAATTTGTTGTTGACAAAGGACAGCTGGACATATAAAAGGCCCCATTACCTTCAGTAGCTTAGGGTCTCAACCAACCTAAATCTGGCCCTGGTTCTAATGCTTGCTTCCCTCTTTCGTCTCCATTTCTTTCCCCCTTTTGTGTTGTGCCTGTTAGACTGTGAGTCTACAGGCTAGCAAGGCTTCAAGACTATGACCAAAAAAAACCCTGCATGCTAATTCCTAAATAAATATTGCAAGTAACAATCTGCTTCATGAAATTGAATCATGGTATAACTCATTCCGGGCGTGATTTTTGTTTCGATTTTTAGCCGCTGTAGAACAACAGTCATAGTGAATAAAGATTTGTTGCATCTATACTGCTATTAGCTTATACGGCTTAGAGGAAGGGTTAGGATAACCAAAAAGACAGGTTCTTGGCTCAATAATATTGCAATGCAAAGGTAGCTCCAGAACAGATGAGATGTGCAGGATCCATGACTGGCTCTTCTGACAACTCTAAACAGGCACAAAGGTCATAACAACATTGGAATCTGCCTTATATTGAGGTGGCTTACAATGTAGTGGTTAAGAGCGGTGGACTCGTAATCTGGTGAACTGGGTTCACTTCCCCGCTCCTCCACACGCAGCTGCTGGGTGACCTTGGGCTAGTCACACTTCTGTGAAGTCTCTCAGCCCCACTCACCTCACAGAGTGTTTGTTGTGGGGGAGGAAGGGAAAGGAGATTGTTAGCTGCTTTGAGACTCCTTAAGGGGAGTGAAAGGCAGGATATCGAGTCCAAACTTCTTCTTCTTCTTCTATTTTATCTTCACAATATCCTGATGAAGTACGCTAGGCTGTGACATTTTGACTGGCTCAGCATCACCTGTGGAATTCATGGCCAAGTGGAGATGAGCTCTTATGTCTCTTTGGTCTTAGTTTAACACTCTTACCAATATATGCCACGCCCTAAATATTTGTATAAACTATAGACAAAGATCTGCCTACAAGACACAGGAAAATCATTATTTGTATCTGTCAGTCTCTGACTGCTTTGGTCATTATGGACAGCAGCTGTTATTGTTGCCTTTTTCTTTATGTAATCTAAGACAATAAAAGAAAACAATTATATGCACAGTGCCTGGCATGCTTTGGTCCATGGAGTCACGAAGAGTTGGACACGACTAAACAAAAACAACAAAGACAATAAAATAAAAGAATTATATGCACAGCCAATAGAATATCACAGTAGGAATGGAAAGTCATCAAATTTTGTATAAATACAACAGAAGGCTTTCGAGAGAAAGGGATGCTGCATTTTCAGGCAAAGGACAACCAATGTAAACTAATGGCTGAATCCCAAATGACACATTATAAACACAAGCTCAGAAAGATAACCAAAGAATTAAAAAATAGATATACTGGTAGGAAATGGTTAATCGTGGAAATAAATCCTGTATCTGAGTGCAAAGTGCCTAACTGTGTTTAAAAAGGAAAATCACTTAATTACTTCTGCTGATGTCGGTTATTCATTTGGGGCCATCAAGCAATAAGCGAGCGTAACTTATGGACTGCAATATAAATTGGATCTGTGCCCACATCATTCAACAAAAACAGGGTTACTGCAAAAACAATACAGAGATGAGGTCAATTGCACAGAGTTCATGAGACAGTTATATCATCTAATTATGGCATGAAATTCACTGGGTGTGCCAGATGCAACCGTTAAACAATGAGGTACCCAACAGACAGTTCTGGAGCAATTTATCTTGGCCTAGCACCTCTTTACCCTGGCCTTTGACACCTGAGATGTACCATATTTTTCCATGTATAAGACTAGGTTCCCCCCCTGAAAAATAATATCCAAAATTTGGTGGCGTCTTATACACGGATAGATTTCCCCCCATTTTCTTAAATCGGAGTCCCCAAAAATAGGGGGCGTCTTATACATGGGGGTGTCTTATAGACTGAAAAATATGGTATTTTTTTTCAGAGCTCACCTATTTTTGGTCACTGCATTTTTTAATTGCAAGTTAAACTGCTTTAAACTGTAATTTAAATAGTTGTAACATGTCCAGGATCCTTAGTATGAAGGCCAGGTTAATAATAATAATAATAATAATAATAATAATAATAATAATAATAATAATAATACTGTAATAATAATAATAATAATAATAATAATAATAATAATACTGTAGTAATAATAATAATAATACTGTAATAATAATAATAATAATACTGTAATAAATAATAATAATAATAATAGCAGCACCTTGGCTGGTTTACATGAGTGTGAGAGATCCAAAATGTATGTGGAGTTTCTCAACTTCCCCACTATGCAAGAGTACCATTGTTCATATCACTGGAGGAGAGGCTCTGTTCATACAAAGGGATGTGTGTGGTACTATCCCTTCCACTGAAGTGAATGTGAAGCCTGCTTTTATTGGAGCAAATCACTAGAGCTTGTGTTGTTCACATCATGGTGCGATGAGAGCTCTGGAGTGAGGGCAGGAGGTGCATATTTTGAAGCAACCATCCAGAACCAGATACTTTCAAGATAGTTTGGACTACATTTTCCATGAGTTCTGACTGTTAGCCATGGGAATAATAATAATAATAATAATAATAATAATAATAATAATTTATTATTTGTACCCCGCCCATCTGGCTGGGCCTCCCCAGCCACTCTGGGCGGCTTCCACAGAAACCAAAAACACTAAAATATCATACATTAAAAGCTTCCCTGAATAGGGCCGCCTTAAGATGTTTTCTGAATGTCAGGTAGTTGTCCATCACCTTGACATCCGATGGGAGGGCATTCCACAGGGCGGGCGCCACCACCGAAAAGGCCCTCTGCCTGGTTCCCTGTAGCTTCGCTTCTCGCAATGAGGGAACCGCCAGAAGGCCCTCGGCGCTGGACCTCAGTGTCCGGGCAGAACGATGGGGGTGGAGACGCTCCTTCAGGTATACTGGGCCGAAGCCGTTTAGGGCTTTAAAGGTCAACACCAACACTTTGAATTGTGCTCGGAAACGTACTGGGAGCCAATGTAGGTCTTTCAAGACCGGTGTTATGTGGTCTCGGCGGCCGCCCCCAGTCACCAGTCTAGCTGCCGCATTCTGGATTAGCTGTAGTTTCCGAGTCACCTTCAAAGGTAGCCCCACGTAGAGCGCATTGCAGTAGTCCAAGCGGGAGATAACTAGAGCATGCACCACTCTGGCCAGACAGTCAGCGGGCAGGTAGGGTCTCAGCCTGCGTACCAGGTGGAGTTGGTAGACAGCTGCCCTGGATACAGAATTGACCTGTGCCTCCATGGACAGCTGTGAGTCCAAAATGACTCCCAGGCTACGCACCTGGTCCTTCAGGGGCACAGTTACCCCATTCAGGACCAGGGAGTCCTCCACACCTGCCCGCCTCCTGTCCCCCAAAAACAGTACTTCTGTCTTGTCAGGATTCAACTTCAATCCATTAGCCGCCATCCATCCTCCAACCGCCTCCAGACACTCACACAGGACCTTCACCGCCTTCACTGGTTCTGATTTGAAAGAAAGGTAGAGCTGGGTATCATCTGCATATTGATGGACACCCAGTCCAAACCCCCTGATGATCTCTCCCAGCGGCTTCATATAGATGTTAAAAAGCATGGGGGAGAGGACGGAACCCTGAGGCACCCCACAAGTGAGGGCCCAAGGGTCTGAACACTCATCCCCCACCACCACTTTCTGAACACGGCCCAGGAGAAAGGAGCGAAACCACTGTATAACAGTGCCCCCAGCTCCCAACCCCTCTAGACGGTCCAGAAGGATGTTATGGTCGATTGTATCAAAGGCCGCTGAGAGGTCCAGCAGAACTAGGAAACAACTCTCACCTTTGTCCCTAGCTCGCCGGAGATCATCAACCAGTGCGACCAAGGCAGTTTCAGTCCCATGATGAGGCCTGAACCCTGATTGGAAGGGATCCAAATGGTCCGCATCCTCCAGGCGTGCCTGGAGTTGTTCAGCAACCACACGCTCAATCACCTTGCCCAAGAATGGAAGATTTGAGACTGGGCGATAGTTGGCCATACTGGCCGGGTCTAAAGATGGTTTTTTAAGAAGCGGTTTAATGACCGCCTCTTTCAGCGGATCTGGGAATGTTCCCTCACAGAGGGAAGCATTCACCACCCCGCAGAGCCCATCGCCCAGCCCTTCCCGGCTAGCTTTTATAAGCCAGGATGGGCAAGGATCAAGGAGACAGGTGGTTGGTTTCACTCGTCCAAGCAGCCTGTCCACATCCTCGGGGGTAACGGATTGAAATTGATTCCATGCAACTTGACCAGACAGGGCTCCAGCACTCTCCCGCCCCAGCCCTGCTCCCACGGTGGTGTCTAGCTCCTTCCGAATATGAGTGATTTTATCTGCAAAAAACTTTGCAAAATCGTTGCAGGAGATCTTGGGGTCTTTACAAGGCCCCGATGGTAAAGGTGGTTCCGTTAAATTGCGGACCACCTGAAAGAGTCTCCTGCTACTATTTTCTGCAGATGCAATAGAGGCGGTGAAGAAAGTCTTCTTCGCCGTCGCTATCGCCACTTGGTAGGCTCGACGTTGAGCTCTAACCTGTGTCCGGTCAGATTCGGAGTGAGTTTTCTGCCACCGACGCTCTAGCCGTCTCAGCGATTGTTTCATCGCCCTCAGCTCCGAAGAAAACCACGGGGCTGTCCGGGCTCCATGCAATCGGAGAGGGCGCTTCGGAGCCAGACAGTCGATAGCCCTGGTTAACTCCGCATTCCAGCGGGCCACCAGGGAATCAGCTGAAAGGCCATCAACATGGGATAAAGCATCCCCTACCACTCTCTGGAAACCATTTGGATCCATTAAGTGGCGGGGGCGGACCATCCGAATTGGTCCCACCTCCCTGCAGAGGGGAAGGGTCGCGGAGAAGTCCAGTTGCACCAGGAAGTGATCTGACCATGGCACTTCTTTGGTTTCATTTTTACTTAGTGTCAGATCACCCACGTCGCTAGAGGTGAATACCAGGTCTAAGGCATGTCCATGACTATGAGTTGGGCCCAACTTATTCAGGGACAGCCCCATGGAGGCCATGCTTTCCACGAAGTCCCGAGCGGCCCCTTGTAAGGTCGTGTCGGCGTGGATGTTAAAATCCCCTAGGACGACCAGGCTAGGTGTCTCCAGGAGAACATCCGCCACGACCTGAAGCAGCTCGGGCAGGGAATCCTTGGTGCAGCGGGGAGGTCGGTACACCAAAAGGAATCCTGTACTGCCCCTATTGCCCAACTTCCAGAACATGCACTCAGAGAACTGGGTCTTCCCAATAGGACGCCTGGTGCAGACTAATGACTTCCTAAAAATCACTGCAACCCCCCCTCCCCGCCCACATGACCTGGGTTGCTGTGCGTAAGAGAAACCTGGTGGGCAAGCGGCAGCAAGGACGGGCCCATCTGTCTCATTCAACCAGGTCTCTGTCACACAAGCCAGGTCAAATCCTCCATCCACAATCAGGTCGTGGATGGCAGTGGTTTTATTCACCATTGACCTGGCATTACACAGCAACACCTTCAGGTTATGTGGGTTTCCCCTGTTGATTCCAGTATCCATCTGGTCAAGGCCAGACCCGGAGGCAGGGATAGTCTTCAAACAACGACTAAACCTGCCTCCTCGGTAATGACATGGTCTGGTCTTAGCGTAACTCCGCCTCCTGCCCATGATCACCGAGATCGGATGTCCCAGTGCTTCCCCCCCTGTGGAACTTGTCCCAGCCATCGTGTTGGCTGGGGCCTCACTCCCAGGCAGCCCTGATCCCGCCCCTTAAAACAAACACAACTATACAGAACCAATAAAACAACAGAAAACAAAAACAGAACAATTACACTAAAATTAATCCCCAACCAAATATCCATTACACCCACCCACCCCCAGCAAGAGAAAAAAGGAAAAAAAGAAATACAAATTTAAATTGCCACCGACTGCTTGAGGACATTTTAAAACACATTGGAACAGGGAAGCAATTGCAGAACACTTCCCAGCTTCCCCAAAAGTTTGTTCCAAATAAGGGCCTGGGCCCCGCCCCCTGGGCCAGTTGGAGAAGGCCCTGGAAGGGAGCAGGCCCTGCAGTCCTCACCCAGCCGATGGTCCGAGGCTTCCCTGCAGCAGGAGTCCCTTTATAGCCGGGAGAAAGGGCCTGGGCCACGCCCCCTGGGCCAGTTGGAGAAGGCCCTGGAAGGGAGCAGGCCCTGCAGTCCTCACCCAGCCGATGGTCCGAGGCTTCCCTGCAGCAGGAGTCCCTTTATAGCTGGGAGAAAGGGCCTGGGCCACGCCCCCTGGGCCAGTTGGAAAAGGCCCTGGAAGGGAGCAGGCCCTGCAGTCCTCACCCAGCCGATGGTCCGAGGCTTCCCTGCAGCAGGAGTCCCTTTATAGCTGGGAGAAAGGGCCTGGGCCACGCCCCCTGGGCCAGTTGGAAAAGGCCCTGGAAGGGAGCAGGCCCTGCAGTCCTCACCCAGCCGATGGTCCGAGGCTTCCCTGCAGCAGGAGTCCCTTTATAGCCGGGAGAAAGGGCCTGGGCCACGCCCCCTGGGCCAGTTGGAGAAGGCCCTGGAAGGGAGCAGGCCCTGCAGTCCTCACCCAGCCGATGGTCCGAGGCTTCCCTGCAGCAGGAGTCCCTTTATAGCCGGGAGAAAGGGCCTGGGCCACGCCCCCTGGGCCAGTTGGAAAAGGCCCTGGAAGGGAGCAGGCCCTGCAGTCCTCACCCAGCCGATGGTCCGAGGCTTCCCTGCAGCAGGAGTCCCTTTATAGCTGGGAGAAAGGGCCTGGGCCACGCCCCCTGGGCCAGTTGGAAAAGGCCCTGGAAGGGAGCAGGCCCTGCAGTCCTCACCCAGCCGATGGTCCGAGGCTTCCCTGCAGCAGGAGTCCCTTTATAGCTGGGAGAAAGGGCCTGGGCCACGCCCCCTGGGCCAGTTGGAAAAGGCCCTGGAAGGGAGCAGGCCCTGCAGTCCTCACCCAGCCGATGGGAAGTGAATAACAAACAAATACTACAATAATAATTATTATTTATTTATACCCCACCTATCTGGCTGGGTTTCCCAATGTTAACCAACAACCACCATCTAATGTTAACCTACAGTGGTAGGAGGTTCTTTGCATCAGAAAAAGGTAGAGAAAGGAGGCACATAACCCCTACATTTCTGGTCACTTTCCCCCTAAAACTACCCTGGCACTCCTTTTACTCTACCGGTGTTCCAGACCTGTGTTCATCTTGAAAACCTAGGTCTTTTATCCAGTCCCAAGGACCCTTTGCAATAGAGAAGCCATCAGCCCAATATTAGCTCCCAATATGCCTGATTTAACCTCTACAGATCACAAAACTACCTACCAATTCTGTAAAAAGAACCACCTCACACAGTTGAGAATTCAGCTGAAGCAGGTGAGGCAAATTTTCTGTGTTTTTTATAATGTTCATCCATAAAGGAGTGCCATGCATTCCTCAATTCCATGATCACACCCCAAAAGTATGGAAGTTGGAATTGGGTGCATAACGGAGCGTTTGGAAATATCAGCCTTCATTTTAATTACTTAATCCTTTATAAGTAAACTTTAAGCCAGCTGGAGTCTACCTTAGGTAGTTTGAAAAGCGCCAGCTTTTTCCAAGGAGCTTTGCTAATCCTTCCGTGCTTAGTTTCTCTCAGAGCAAGGGTGTCATGAACAAAGAGCTTAGCAATGAACATGAATTTCAGGGGTAAATGTGTTGCTAAAGAAAGTTTAGGAGAAGTCCTCCAAGCTTGTCTTGTCTTTTCTAGAGTGATTCATGGCTTCAAAGACTTGGCAAAGACAGCAAGCAAGAATAATAATTTGAACTATTTTCATAACTTGAGACCATCTTGCTGTGAGCCCTTGAAGACCAGCTTGCTGCCTTGTAGGCCTTTTTCAACTGGCTTGGGAGGGTGAGGTCCTGATTGAGTCCAGCTACAGAAGCTGAGGCTGCTGAGCAGACTCTTGGACTGCGGTAGGGCTTTTTGTTCGGGTGGGTTGTTGCTTCTATTGATATTAATCTTTTGCATCTTTATTTTAGTTCTTATTATGATTTATGCGGAAATTGTTCAATTTGGATATGTACTTTTTGATGCATTTTATTTATTGGTATGATGACTTTTGCTTATAATATCATATGTGCTATAATGTATTCTTGAGACCTGTCTGTTACTGTATTTGTTTACAGTCGTACCTTGGTTCTCAAACAGAATGCATTCCGGCAGTCCATTCCACTCCCGGAACCGTTTGACAACCAAGGTGTGGCTTCCAATTGGCTGCAGAAGCATCCTGCAGCCAATCAGAAGCCACAGAAGCCACACTGGACATTTGAAAACCGGAACACTCACTTCCGGGTTTCGAGTGTTCGGGAGTCAATTTGTTCGGGAGCCAAGGTGTTTGAGATCCAAGGTACGACTGTATTTATTTTTGGCTATATTCTGTATCTGGCTGACCAGTAAGATCTGAAGATGATGATGACTTTTGGTTATGTTTGTAAATATGCAAGTTTTATCACGGCGTAAAGTACCCTGAGCATGGTTTGAACTATGGAAAAGTGGCAGTAGGGTCCCTGGATCTGTAATGCAAATGTGCCATTTCTGGTTACAACTGCAGAAGTAACTTGATCTCTCCTCACCTAGCTTTAGAAATCCATTTTATTGGAAGCTAATGAAAGCTAATGATTTATTGCCCTGTCTATTTCCTCTCTCTAAAGACACCTATATACGCAATCAGAAGAAATGGGAATTCCACCCCCTTTGACTCTAAATCTTGTAAAAGCAGTCAATATACTTGGGCATTGCAAAGACGACACAGCTACTGTGTTTTTATTAAGGCATGTAGCGATATCAGTCCTTGCATCTGGCAGGAGGTGCAAACTCTTAAATGAGTGGGTAGCTGTAGTCTCCTGTGGTGATATCACAGAGTGAAGCCACAGTACACTATTGCTCACTGACGCGAGAACAGTGGGTGTGGAGGGCAGAGGCAATAACTCTTGCTAGGCTTCGCCAATAACTTCCATGGAAATAAATCATTTTAAAACTGAAAGCTCTGTTTAAGCTTGACTGCTTAACTGAAATAAATGTTTCTATAAAACATGCTTACAATGAATTACGGAGTTAAAAGTGGGAGAGCACATTCCAAAGTGTTGGTGCACAGGTGAGTAATGGAGGGGCACACCATTCAATACAGGTCGAAGCAAAGGCAAAGGGTGCAGAAGGAAGGAGAGGGCAGAAGAAGGGCCGAGTCGGTGCGCTTTCCAAACTCACAAAGAACCGGAACCTTGGCATTGAGTATCACAGAGCCCTTGCAAGTGATTGAAATAACCATTGTTTGAGGTTCAATGTGAAAAACGAATCTGGTGACACAGCACGTTGGGTTGTTTTGAAGATTTTCACAATCCTAAATATCCAAATAGCTTTTTAAACAATATCTCATGCAATGTAATCACATGTTTGTTTACCATCAAGGGTTGCATGCAGCCATAGGCCTTTATTTATTTATTTATTTATTTATTTATTTATTTATTTGGAAGGAAGTCTGGGTTAGCTCACTCAGCAGAGCAGGAGACTCTAAATCTCAGAGTCATGGTTTTGAGCCCCACATTGGGAAAAGGATACCTGTACTGAAAGGGGGTTGGACTAGATGACTCTTGCGGTTCCTTACAATTCTCTGATTCCTTTATTTATTTGCCACTTTTTTCTTGCAAGGAGCTCAAGGGTTTGCATCCTGGTGCTGGGTGCAGAAGAGCTGTGCAGAGCAGTGGCTGTGAGACCAATGGCCACTATCCAATCCCTGTGCTCTTCTGCTACCACTCACTCTGCCCTCCTTGACTCAGCAGAGCCTGGGAGAGAGAGAGGCAGCTATGGCTGAAGCGCACACACGCGCATGAATGCTCACACACATTGCAATCGCTCCTGCAGCAGCATGTGAAATAATGAGCTAGGTCGAGCTCTTTAAACCATTTGCATGGGTTTATGGTTCAAGCATGCGCATGTGAAAATGGCCATTACTCAAAACACTATTGTGCAAACTAGTCAGGTAAATATTGTTCTTGCCCAATACTTCCGTTGTTTTTTAAAGCCCAAATGGGAATGGGCATTGTACACCCACCATAAAACGGAAAAAGCACAAAGCTCCACTCCACACATTGTGAAACATACTAACTAAGGCTGGTAATGTTTGTTCTTGGAGTCTTGAATACTTTCTGGGATTTCTAAAGGTGAGGACAATGTTCAGAATATAAATAGGCAGTGGTGGGTGTGGAAGAGGGATGAAGTTCCACCCACTGGTATGGAGAGAAAAGCACAACAGTTTGGAAGATAATGCGGCAAATAAAAAATCAGATCTGAATTACCCATTAAAGATTAATGTATTAATGGAATCATGATTAGTGTATTAGCAAGTTTCAATGAGAGGAGATTGGCCTTTAAATATGCTGGACACACAAAACCAACTTAAAATGCAGCTAGGTCATTCCTTTTCTCAGTTCACATTGAAGCTGGTTTGGGGGGGAATACAACAAAACATAGCACTTCATTAGATACGATTAGATAGACATAGGAAAGATATGGATTGCAGCTACTGTCACGTGTACACCACTTCTCAAACCAGCAGTGGGAAAGTACTGCATGAAGAGTAGATGTAAGTTGAAGCATACACAGCCTTAGTTTCAAGAACAGTGTCTCTTTCCCTTCTTGGACTTTCTGATGATTTTCAGGCAACAAGTAAAAAAATCTGCTTTCCCATTTAATGGAGCTTGACACTGGATTTGTTGACTGTTTCTAATCTGCCCATTATGTTCTGGTGGCTTCTGCACTGTAGTTACGTATTTTTAAAATATTAGGTACCTTTGGTGTGAAAGGGCCTTCTCCCTGTTTTTGTTATTCTGCATGTACCACTTTGAACACTCAGAAACCAAGAGGCCAAGAAACGATGGCGTTTGACAACAATAACATGAACAGCAATGGTATTAACTTGGATTGGCTTCCCTGAGCTGCCCACACTTGAACTACATTAAATCCATCCATTCCTATGTCAATTAGAGCTTCAGACTCTCAGAAATGAACAATCTCCAAAAGAGAACGTCCACTATACATAGCCCAGCTAATGAACTGCCAAAATAGGAAATGTCTGGACCAGGAGCTACCTACTGTGGAATCTATGAATAGGCTGACCTTTTTGCCATTGTTTTTCCACTTTCCATGTGGAAAACAAGACAGGTTGTAACAATATTATTTAAAGGCTTGAGCTGGTACCTAATTACTGCCCCTGAAATGTTATGTATTTAGAGCTCTAGCACTCTGGCAACACAAGTCCCACATAGGGATTACGTGCCTGGATTCAAAGGCGGACTGGATTCTAAGTGAGTCAAAAAGCCCTGGGCTAAAAAGAGCATTTGGAGGACTGTATGCTTCAAAGTAGGGAATTTTCTACAGTATGCAGCTCTTCACTGTGGCATAAGAAGCTAAACAACATGCTCTTTCCCCCCTTTCTATGCATCATGGTACAGAAGCCCCCTAAGGATGTAGGGCACATCCATTGCTTTAACCACTGTGCATTGTAAAACCATCATTGACATGAGCTCTGGGGGAAGCATCACTTGTTCTTAGAGGGAGGAAAGCAATGAGAGATTTCGTCCTCTAGGGAGCTATTGACTGATTCCAGGATTTTAGCTGAGGATCGGAGAGAAGATCACAGTCATGCCTACTCAGGTGATCTGCACATCTCAGCTGAAGAAGCAGGACTTTAAACTAAACTGGAGGGCAGGGCTGTCTTAAGCATATCTGGCGCCATGGTGCAAAGATCCCTCCAGCCCCCCACCCCGTTTCCCAGAGTTGTTCCCTTTTCCAGCTAATACAGTTCCCTTTTGGGAGGGGACCCCCAAAGTTGTTGGTTGTTGACCTTATTTAGGAAAGGTTCACCAGAGTTGTTAACCTTTTTTTTAGGTAGCTGACACCACGCTTACACTTTATCTCTAACAAGCCCTTAGAACAAAATAAAATGAAAAGGCAGAAGAAAATGTAATGAAGTCCTCAATTCCAAAGCAAGACTCATTCAAGACTCAGCAGTTCTTCTAATTCATCCTCATGATTCAAGTCACCACATATCAAAAAGCTGAAGTAATCACTAGTTTGTTGTTCTTTAAATAAATTGATAAAGACACAGAGAATGAAGTTCCTGGTCAATTTGTGTTTAAGTACAAAGCTGATGTTTTCAAATATTGTGGGGGGTGGGGTGGGGGTGGGTGTAAAGCACTGACATCCTGAACCTAAAAAGGACCCAAAACCTGGGTCACAACTGCACTTACCTGAGAGTAAGCCCTGCTGAATCTAATAGGACCTTAAAACCTGCCCCTGTCTTTAAAGTCTTTTTGTTGGGGTTTGTTTGTTTTTAACCACTAATTGCATGGAGAGCAGGGAGGCTTGCTACGCAGAACAGGATTTCCATGGAACAGGAGTGCACACACAGGCTGATGTGGGTGCGCAAGCTGCCAGGTGGGCAAGCGCCACAGCGTAGAACTGCCCAGTGGGGATTTTGACACCAACCCTGAGGGATGACACCAGAGCCGGCCCACCTTGCCCCTGTCTCTTAATACATTTGCCATTGCTCTAAGGAGCTCAGGGTGGCATGCAGAGTTTACCCCTTCCCCATTTATCCTCACAACAACACTGTGAGGTAGGTTAGGCTTGCAGACAGTGAGTGGCCCAAGGTCACCCAATGGGCTTGCCAAATTGCACTTGGATAGAACGTCCTTACAAACAGGGGACACCTCCAAATGGATCAGAGGAAGGCAAAACAGAACAGACACACACAACTCGTCTTCCAAAAAGGGTTTGGGTGGGTAAACCTAACATGGGTCACACCAGGGCAAAAGCAGTGTTTTCTTTTGGATTTAGCTCTTTGTATTAAAAAAAATGGTACTCTTGGATCCCACTGCGTGATCTTACTGCTGGTTTTGCACCCACGGGGGTGCATAGCGTTCAACGTGCATGTCCAAATGGCGATTTGGGGGGGGGGGGAGGAATAATTCTGGAGCCGTTCCTCTCCTGGCCTCCCCGCAACCCTCCAAGCTCCTCCCCGCCTCGCCTGTCGCTTCCCAGTTGTAGCAGCGGCCGCGCAAAGGCGGAGAGGGGAGATGGGTCCCCCCCCCGGTTGCTGGCCAAAGGTTCAGCCTGACTGCCCGGCCACAGTGCCCGGCTGGGGGAGTGGGGGAGGGCAAGGAGGAAGGGAGGCTGCCAAGGCAGCCGGCGACGGAGGCGCTGCTCTCGCTCGCTCTCTGCAGCCAGCCAACCGAGCCCGACGCCCAAGCACGAGGGATCCCCATTGCACACTTTGCTGCGCCTCCCTTGTGCTTCCGCGCTGGGTTCGGCTGGCTGGCTGCATGCGGGGCGGGGCGCGCGTCCCGCAATGGCACCCTTTCCCAAAATGCTGCCCGGGGCGGTGTGCCCCCACTGCACCCCCGTTGCTACGCCCCTGGGTCCCGGACTCCCGCTGCTGAGCGCCCCTGATGGGCGCCGCGGCGCAGGGCGCCCCTAACCCTAATGGGTAAGACGCCCCTGCTGGAGGGAACTTTACAAGGGCAAAGAAACCCTCCTCTCTCAGACACACTCACACACAGAGAGAAATGACTTCTTCAAGAACATTGTTCACTTCTAATAATTTGATCAACATTACTCGTAATCTATTGCTATTTAATGAGAGTAGTACTGTAGTAGTCTATATAGTAGTTTAGTCAATATAGACCTAGAAGTAAAGCAGTCACTTCCAACTGATTAACACCTTTGGATTTATGATGGAACAGTTTTTGACCTAGCCACAGGTTTTAATTTCAGATATTTTACAACTAGGTGAATTATGTGTTGGGGATGTTTTTAGGACATTAAACAATGGGCATTTGCTCTAAATAATTAGCCGGGTAATTATGAGTGCAGCTATTTTTTAAAACAGAAAGTGCTTTTGCAGGTCTTTCCCTTACATTTAATTAAGAGGGCACATACGGTAGGGGACACATCATGGAAATAAGAGGTAGTGGAATGCCTGTTAAACCACATTATCGTTATTTTCTCTGAAGAACACTTTAATAATGCTAATCTCATCTCCATGCTTTGACAGAAGTTGTAGTTTCCTTCCTTTTCTGTTTCCTAAAGCTGAATTCTTTTATGGGGTGTGTTTTATAGGGGGCATTATTATTTTACTTAATTACCTCATCTTCTGAGAACCACTATGTTATTGAACTAAGAAGAGTAAATAGTATGAATTGGTATGAAGAAAAAGAAAGAAAGAAAGAAAGAAAGAAAGAAAGAAAGAAAGATAGTTCTATATTTTAGGAATTGGCTCATTTCGTAAATCTTTGTTGCTCCATGTTCATAGTGATGGACAATAATACTTGTGTTAGAAGATTCTTGTTTTGAGCTACTGTGGGTGGATAGCCAGGAAATACAGTGTGGGAGTTCCTCTTAGTCTGGCCACAGGACACTGGGATAGGAATATGGGGGAGTGTCTTCTGCATTAGCTGGACCTAAATTGATATAAAGTGCTGCTTAATCTGGAAAGCTTAACGTATGAAGTGCAGTAATAAATATTAACTGACACTGTGGAAGATTCCCAAGTGATAAGTGAAAATGCTTTAAAATGCACGTGTGATTTTTGACCTGAGTACACTGACAAGGAAATAAATGCCACTGAATTGATGGAATTTACCTCTGAGTAAATATGGATAGGGTTTCACAAGAGTTTAAAACAATAAAAGCATAGATCCCATATATATAATCACTGTGTCCTGTCAATCATCAGCATAAATTGGATTGAGTAACTGTTTTGCTCCAGTCTCCGCAGTAACATAGCTGAGTGGGGATGGGAATCTCAGATCTCCAAACCAAATACCTGGTCCTCTGACCACACCAGCAATTACGTAAATGAAAGCTGAGTATGTTGAGACATCTTAATGTTCTTGCAAAAAACACCCCTGGACCACAAAAGAGTTTTCTGTTCAGCAGCTTCTTTAATGCCAGGTATACAGAATAAACATGTTCAGTTGGGCCTTCATGTTTAAAACTTCCAAATCATAAATATAAGAACAGCCACCAAGTGAATGTGCCTTCCTTTTAATTAAATGATAGGTGTATGAACTGATTAAAACAATTGATGTAAGTCGGGGTGGGTGGGTAGGAGAACCAACTCAGATGCAGATGCCTTGATCCAGATAACTCATTGCATCCTCTTTCTTTCCACTGGCAGTTTTAAAAGCAACTTGTGACCCAGGGTGGAGCCAAGCTCGTTAATGATTGTCCGAATGGCAGAGGGGTAGAACTAGACAATGGAAGTGCAGGGAGACAGGATAGCAATCCTATCAAGTCAAAGTGCTGCAAGGTAAAATGTACATAACACAGGCATTTAGAGAGAGAGACACCATGTATTTATATGCTAATGCTAGAAGCCTGGGAACCAAAATGGGTGAGGTGGAGGACTCTGATTTTAAAAGAAATCATAGGTAGAATGGTATCTGGTATCTGAAGAAGTGTGCATGCACACGAAAGCTCATACCAAGAACTAACTTAGTTGGTCTTTAAGGTGCTACTGGAAGGAATTTATTTTGACTATGGCAGACCAACACGGCTACCTATCTACTATAGGTAGAATGGTGAGAACTAGCAAGGCATGGTTAACTCAGGATACAAATTCTATAGCAAGCTTTGTCAACTTGGTGCTCCCCAGATGTTTTGGACCCCAGCCAGGATGTATTTCTTCACACAGGTCCCCTTGTGTAATTTCCCTAGTACTGGGGAAAGTTCCCTGTTGTCATTAGACAACAACATTATTGTGTGTTGGTGTGATTCCAGTATTGTGTGATCTCCATAATCAGGACCAGTAGGTCATAGCTGACTTCCCATGTTAGGCATGAGGTTTTGGGGGCAAAGAATCAGCAGCGACTGTATACTTCTTCTTCTTTGGAGATCACTCATAGCCAAGTAACATTGTCTTCCATAAACACGGTTTTAACAGTGAGTCCGACAGTGACTGTGGAGGCCAATTCTGGAACCGCACGTCCTTCCACAGTGGGGTCATAGGTTTCTGGATGGGAGCTGATCATGGTGAGGGTTTGCCAAGCATGCCTTCTTCTTAGCACATTTCTCCCTTTTGTCCTGACACTCTCATTTTGTGCACAGTGGTCATTTCATGACCCTTGGCAATGTCTTAATTTTTTATCATTAAAAATTCAGGTAAAGAAGGGCATTTCTAAAACTTAACACACACACTATTTTAATGTCTACTTTTATGTTGAAAGTTCACTACAAATAGAGGGGGGAACAGCACAGGAAGGAGGAGGAGGAAGAGAGGCATTTTACAATTTTTCAATGTATGAATACCAGCACCACAATTTTTCACAAGCATTGAGGGGTAATGCTGTGGCAAGCTTTTCTCTCAAATTCTAACCTGCTTCTTGCATCATTTGGGCGTGTAGAAGAAGCATGGGTTGTTGTTGTTTTTTTTTTAAAAAAGAAACAGACCCTGAAGGGATTGCCTAATCATTCCAACTGATTCTGAGTTAACTGGATTAGCTGGCAAACCAAATATTCCAGCTACTGACTAGTCAGGCTCCTAAACAAATGTTGCCAGAAATCCTGTCTTCTTGAAGCAGCCTCTTTAATCTGAAACTACAAGCACACACAAAGGACACGATAGACTGATGACAGATATGAAGAAATGTAAATAATCTATTAAAGCAAGGCAGCTGCCTTCCATGTTTTCTGTGATTAGCAGTATACAGAGGATATTTGCACGCGCTCAGGAATCTGTTTTCCTGGTGATAGAGCCAGGTTGTATCAGCTGTCATCTTTTTATTATTTCAGTTTGGCACTAGCTCCCTTTCTGTTTCTTTACATGCATTTATTAGAAATGATAATATCAATCTGAATACATGCGAAGTAGATCATTGCAAAGGAGAACAACAGGTAGTTTTGGGGAAGCATCAAACTTTAGGAATGGGAGGGAGAATTATCGCTGTGGCTTTAACTTTCCTTTCAGAGGTTTGAAATGATAGCTCTTAGATAGTTACACACCACTTCCTAATACAAGGATACAGTTATATATCAAGAAACATACACTCAAACGTATATTCTCTCCATTGTTTACATTGTTGGGGTTTATAAAAGCGAAACAAAACTGAAATTCTGGTGTACAATAATAATACCTAGCATTTATGTAGCACTTTGACAGCTAACATGTTTTAGGTATTGCAAAATCCAGATTAGGTCAATATAAGTTTTATTAGGACAATTTTTGTAAGAAGTACACTTATGGCTTTACCAGCAGCCAATTGCTCCACTTGTTTTCTTTACCATGTAGCCTGATAAGCCCGGAGAAGTTTAAAACTTGCATACTATTTTGTGAAATTTGGGTTGGCCTTATAAAAGTATTGTCCTAAAGAAGCTTTATTTTTCTTATGGACCAACACAGCTTCCTTTACTTGTTATCTATTATAAAGTTAACCGTACAACAACTCTGTAAGGTGTAACAACAACAACTTGCAGGTGCTGAAGGGAGGCTGAGCAAAAACTGTCTTGCCTCAGAACATAGGCAAACTCAGCCCTCCAGATGTTTTGGGACTACAACGCCCACCATCTCTAGCTAACAGGCCCAGTGGTCAGGGATGGTGGGACTTGTAGTCTCAAAACAGCTGGAGGGCCGAGTTTACCTATGCCTGATGTAGGCAGTTAATGACATAGGTGAGATTTGAACTGGGAAATTCTGAGTGCCACTTTGCCACTACACTTCATCAGTTCACGGCACAACTAAGGATGATTACACCTCATTTAAGTCTATGGCATTTGAGTGCATTTAACTGGCTGCTGGACTGTACATATTCATGTATCATGATACTGTTTAAAGTGACTAGAATATCTGCCTTAATAAATGAATCTTGCTGTCTGTTTAACTGGGAATCAGTTATCTTTCCAGTCTGCTTGATGAAGAGCTATAGGCAACCTGAAAATGCATATGTTTACCTAGGACACCATGTAACTCATTCAAAAACCAGCAGGGCAACATTTTAATCTTCTTGGGAACTGAAAGCTGCAGTAAGAATTTCAAAGGGATTCCAGAGTGAGACAGCAGAACTGAAACTAATACAGAATGAAGTTTGATTTTATTTGTCTGGGCCCAAAAGGTGACAATGTCTTCCAATTCAAATGTTAATTTCCTCAGCTGTTCTAAGATGTTATCAGCAATGACTATTTAAATAGTCACAGAATATTTGCATGCATTTAAGCTTTGATTAAATTGTCAGACACTATACTTCTTGCATTTCATAGCACTTTGTGTTACTATTTTAAATTTTACACGCCCACCCCACCCATTGCTTTGGCAGAAAGGGAAGCTCACGGAAAGGCCACATTTTATCATTGTCCCCTTGTGTCACGTGAATGTATTCTGGCCAATTTAGGACAACACTTCAATGTATCCATTGAAATTGATTCTAGTCCATAAAAGCTTTGTTAGTCTTTAAGATGCTACAAGACTCTGCTGATTTCGCTACAGTGGACTAGCATAGCACAGAAATAATTCTATATCACGTCACACAGTCAGAAGAGAATTTGGCCTTTTAATGTGGTTCTTTTTTCAGTAAACAAAACAACCCATAATATATTAAGGGTAATTTAATCAGTGCAAAGCCTCCTGTCAACCAAATATTTAAAGTGGAAATGTGCAGATGTACCATACTTTCTAGGCTAGTTTTCTGTTCACTTTTCTTATCATAAAACATCAAATTTTGGGGTGTGGGGAGCAGGTGTGTTGTACAAGAGCACCAAATTCACTTATTACACAACCTGAATTTGCAGGCATGTAACTGAATTAAGCTGCAAATCAGCAACAGTCTGGAAGAGGCTTTGGAAATACTGTATATGAAGTAATTATTTTGTTTTGTTTGAATGAAACGTCTTCCTTCTAGGACAAGGAATCTCAAGGTGGCTTAGAGCCAATTTAAAATAATCAGCATCAAAAAGCATCAGCTAAAATATGCAACAATGAAACAAAAACACAAGTGCGTGTCTAAAAATATTTTTTCCACCAGCTTTCTAAAAACCAACAAAGGGGTGAGTCCAATAGGGAGAGGGCAATAGCTGAATAGGGCTTAATTTCTTATAGCTACCCACATTACATCAGAAGGTGGTTCATTTTGAGCAGGAATTCCTTGAAGGATCTTAAATGTACTGTATTTAGGCTACTAGGACAGCCTCGTAGCAAGCTCCCCACTCTTCCTTATGTCAATAGAAACCCTGATGCAGGCCTGTGTTTAGAGCCCTGACAATGAGCTGTATATACCCCTAATACTCCTGTTACGTTACCCACACATACAGAAACTGATTGAGTAAGCAAGCCACAACACACAACACCTGTTGCAATTAACTATATGTGTGGCCTGTGTAAATGTTATGTAAAACAGTATTTGAATTTTCTTTGCATTGGCCAGGCACGTAAGATGTAGTCATTTGTCCAAGAACCTTGTAGCCATTCTTAGTCCATATTAGGCATGTAGGAAGCTGCTGAGTCAGACCATTGATCTCAGTATTTTCTACACTGACTGACAGCAGTTCTCCAGAGTTTCAGGCAGGGCTCTTTCCCAATGCTACCTGGAGATTCCTGGGACATTTCGCATGAACAACAAATGTTCTACTACTGAGCTGTTCTTCCATGCTACATTGAAAGCGAGGTCCAAGAAAAGAATGACCCGTGAGAAACCTGTTCTGGTGGGGGAAAGGGAGACTGAGTCATGCAAACAAACTCCCACATGACAGAAAGACCGGCTGGGTAAGGCACACATTAATATCGCAGAGAGGAAACCAAGCACCTTTGCACATTGGGACTGCTTACAATGACTTTTGTTGCTGATGGCGCATGTTTGGCTCTCCTTGTTAAATGTTGTTAAGCAGGAAACAGGTTTTAAGGCAACAAGGTCCTTGGGAGTTCAAACTCCTGCCTCCAAATGTTCTTACAAGATGCACACTTGGCACCGACTTACAGGAAATATTTAATTAGAATCGGAAGGCGCTGGCTCCACTGACCTTGTATTTATATTCCCTGTGTACTCGGGGCTACAATGACTTCGGCTGATAGTTTACACGGGTGATTTATTTATATCAACCAATGGAGAGTTCTGGAGATTTGGGGAAGATGCAAGTGGACGGGGAAGGCTGGGGGCTCAGCGAGCAGGGGGTGAGGGAGACAGTAAAGGAGTCCTCTTCTAAAGGAGGGGGACCATGAATTAAACAGGGAGAGTGACATATTTATGAGTCCAGTATCAGTTGCCTGCACTGATAAGCCGCGGTCATTAAAGGAAGGAAAAGTCACCTTTGTGTATATAAAATATGCAAGATACATAGCTTGAAAAGAGTGGACAGGAAAGCATTGGGTAAATAAAGGATATCCCATGAAGCATAATGTGCAAATGAAATTACCTCACCAGACAGGAAACTTATCCATTTATGCCAAAGGCATTTAGGAAGCAGGGGGGGACCGTGTGCTCTTATTATTTATTTCATTTGTATGCTGCTTTTCCTCCAAAGGAGCAAAACACAGCATTCGTCTTTCTTCCCGCCCATCCACCCTTTTATCCACACAACAACCGTGCAAGGTAGGTAAGGTGGAGAGGCAGTGACTGGCCCGAGGGCACCCAGCAAACTTCATAAAACCCATAAAACAAGGGGATTTCAGCAGCCATCAAGCAGAGCAATGAACAGCAACAGCTTCAAGCTAAACAAAAACCACAACAGCTCAACAGAACAAATTAACGGAGAAGCAAAATCAATTATCACCGGCAGCCCAGGAAAATATTTGGATTAAAACAAGGAAAGCAATAGAAGATCACAGTAAAATGAATAAGCAATTAAACAGAGGGGTGAATTTTCAATGAAACATGTACTGGATTGTACTGTACTTTAAGGTATTAGTGCAAGCATACAACAAAGTTTAGTACTTTTATGTAATTTCTTGAGTTGGCATCGCATTCCTGCAGTGCTCCAGAATCCCCTCTCATCTCCATTGGTATTGTGTCAGTCTGGCATATAGATAGGGAAGGTTGACCAAAATAGGAGATTTAGAGGTGGTAAGGACAAAGTACTGTTAAGGTTTATATACTGGCGGCATAAAAGAACAGCAGGACACTATTTCTGGTTTTGTGGAGTTTGTAAACCAAATCATTCTTAAACCAGACTGTTCTTAAACCGAGGTACCACTGAACAGGGTCAGAGGAGGACAACAAAGATGGTCAGTGGTCGGGCAGTTAAGTCCTATGAAGAAGGTTAAAAGTACAGTGGTACCTCGGGTTAAGTACTTAATTCGTTCCGGAGGTCAGTTCTTAACCTGAAGCGCTACTTTAGCTAATGGGGCCTCCTGCTGCTGCTGTGTCGCTGGAGCACAATTTCTGTTCTCATCCTGAAGCAAAGTTCTTAACCCGAGGTAATATTTCTGCGTTAGCGGAGTCTGTAACCTGAAGCGTATGTAACCCGAGGTACCACTGTAACTGGATAGTGTTTAGCATGGAGAAAATAAGACTGAGGACATGATAGCACTCTTCACATGTGGCCTGGAGAGCTGTTACATAGAAGACAGAATGTTGTTTTCCACCGCTGTAGACAAAAGGACTAGATAGAAAGGGCTTCAGTCACAGAATGGTAGATTTCAATTGAAAAATATATGGATGGTAAGATGAATTTGACAATGGAACCACTTATGTAGAGCAGGGCGCCTCAGAAGTTGCTGGACTACAACTCCCATCATTCCTAATTATTGGCCATGCTGGGAACTGGATTCCAGCAACATTGGAGGGACAAAAGTTCCCTAGCCCTGACTGGTGGGCTCTCCCTTGCTGGAGGTCTTAAAGTGAAGGCTGGACGGCCATCTCTTTGGAGTGCTCTTGTTCTGGATTTTCTGCAGCGGGAAGCTGGACTAGGAGAGAGACCGGTGCCACTTCATGGCTGCTACTGCTGCTCGATTTGCAATGGGAAAGGAGATCCACTGGGAAAGGAGCTGGAAGAGAAAAGATGGATGTTAACGAAGCAGTAAATTAGAAGACTAGATGGCAGACTCCTCTAAATCTTCTGAAGCATAGCCAGCTTAGCAGTCACCACTGAGCAAACCACATTTTCATTTGGGCTCACACAAACAATGACATAAAAGGTGACTGCAGGGATGACTCAAGTGCCCACTCCAGTAATCTTAGAAGAAGAACAATAGAACCTGAACCTCTAATCCTTTTCAAGAAAGAAGATAAACATTATAGCAGAGAGGACAAGCAGAAGGAACCACGGCCCCTCTCTCCCTTAGCTTCCATAGAACTCTTCAGGAGGAGAGGTTGATGATTAATGTCAATTGGTGCAGTCCAGCCCTGCGGAGTATTGTCATCGATTTCAGTGGCGAAAGGATTGCGTTTATTCCACAAGGGCACAGAATCACACATTTTGCACGATCCCACTAGTTAACAATGCCTCGCTTTTAGGAAACTTTAAACCATTCTCAAAAGAAAACTTCACAGCAGTTATCTGTTTATTGCGCAAGTCGCAACTGGAACCTGATTTGAATATTCACAAACAGAATGTATATCCCGCCACATCTGAAGGGCCACAGCTTAGTCATCCCTAGTTTAGAGGCAATATCTGACCCTTCAAGAACACATTCCAGCCAGGTCAAAGCCCTTGAGGAGGGTGTCGAATAAGCTGGGTGGGGGCGCGGCTGAGGAGGGAATGTGTCTCTTCTCTTTTGAAGGTGCCTCAGTGTCTGCCCTAGCCCAGGAGCAGGGCATTTTGAATCTCCCCACCTTCTTCTCAGCATTTTCCCACTCTACCTTTCCCCCCAGTTTTCACCTTCAGCATTTGCATATAGACACTCAAGGTCACAAACAGATAGGAAGGTTATGCCTATCAGCAATGAATTCCCCATAGTCGCCTTTAACTGGACATAACTGTCCAGGAGTCCTTTACGTTACCTCCCAAGAAAAAAAAGCAAAAGCAAAAAACCGCATACAAGGAAGCCAGGGTAATGAAACTGTGCAGAAGATACACAGATACACCATTATTGGGGAGTCTTTCCCTTGCACTTGATCCAGAAGTTGTGGTTAGTGCAGAATGCTGCAGCACAATTGCTGACAGGAATGAGACCTTATCAGCATGCAGCACCTGTGTCCAGAGATCTGCACTGGTTGCTGATTTGCTACCAGGAAGGTTCAAGGTATTCCTTAACAACTTGGGACTAGTTTACCTTTGAGATTGCCTCACCCAATGTATGCCCACCTGACCACTGAGATCCGCAGAACTGGCACTGTTATAGACACCACATAATACCCATTCCACATTGGCAAGGAATTGATATTTTAGTGTGACAGCACCTACACTTTCCAACTCCCTCCCTTCTGCTTATACATCTTGTAGAAGTGGTGTATAAATTTTATGAAACAAAAATATAAATAAATAAAGTTGCTAAATTCCTAGGCTCAAGTCCAGCTAAACAATTCTCACTGAAAGTGGAAGTTAGTTGTAAGACTAATTTCAGTCCTATTTCTTTGAGTTGGATTTATAGAGTGATATTCGACTAAGTCATAATTTATTTTAATGGGTCTACTCTATGACTAACATTGAATGTCACCCAAAGTGACTACCTTTAGCTAGATTGGGGGCCTGATGTTTATTTTACAGGGAAAAGGAAAGTTTCAGAAGCAGAATGGAGGTATAGGTAAATGGCATATTTTGTAACGTGCAGGTTAACTAGCAAATGGTCAAGGGTGGTAGCCAATTCTGGTCCTGCACAGAGCAGACCAACTGAAATTAATGAACCTAAGTTAGTCAAGTACATTAACTTCAATGGGTCTACTCTGAGTAGGACTGGTGTTGAATACCACCCCAGGTATTAGAAGGTAAGAAGTAACAAGTCAAAAGATTCAAGTGCATGGACCAAGGGCAAAATAAATCACACACACTTTTTTCTTAAAACAAAACAGTGAACAGAAAAGGGTGTCCAAGCACAGGAGAGGTCTTTGTGGATATCAAATATTTACACAAGTAACCTCCCTCTGAACCATCTTGTTTTTTCTCATTCCTGGAATCTTAATGCTAATGTATTTATTGCTGAGAGGAATGAAAATTTTGAAGATTTCTTATTCACAGCACAGAATTAACCCCCGCCTCAAGAAATCATATTCTAAAAGAAGGAAAAGATATACAACCAAATGTTTGCAGAACAGTCACATATAAAATAAAACCATTTGATTTGATATAAATATATTCTGAATTTGGAGGAGAGAGGGTGCCAATTCTTTTAAAAATTTTAAACCACACAAATTTCTCACCAGTTTAAGAATCCAAACCTTCATCATCCCATTATAAAAATAATAATTTCCATTTATTGATGAAATTTATCTTGTCACATGTCTGTTAATTTTTTCCATAACAATTAAAAAACACAGAGAGATATAACCAACCAGAGTTAAGCACTTTCAGTTTTCATTTATTTCAGTCAGAAAAGTAAGCAAGGTTATGATCCTATACAGAAATTTACCCGGGAACATTTCTGAGTTGATATATATAAGATCGTACAAAAGTTCCTTCTATTAAATTCAATCGGACTTTAAGCTTTCTGACTTTGATTAGCTCATATATATGAGTAACTGCAGCTTAAAAGTATGGTTCTTGCCATCTTGCTCTTATTTTTCCACGCTCATACAATAAAATCTAGGGATTAAAATACTGGCAGATAATATATATTTTAACACCTATATTGGTTTCTTTGATAGTTCCGTTTTTAACAGAGGGTACTTTCAAATTGTTGGGGTTGGGATGCAATCATGTACTGGCAAATTGAGGTCATGCAGGTAAAATGGATTATTATGACTTCTGACTATCTACAGTATCTTTTTATCATGCATTATTTTCCTTTTGATTTAGCAAACAGATCTCTTTCTGTTACTTTACATGCTTTAGACATGGACGAGCACAAAAATACCTAACCCAGGCTTACCATTGAAATGAGTGTACTGTGTCTGAAAATGTCAGAGGTATGCCATTACACTTTGCTGTAGTCCAAGGGTCAGCAAACTTTTTCAGCAGGGGGCCAGTTCACTGTCCCTCAGACCTTGTGAGGGGCTGGACTATATTTTTTTGGGGGGGGGAGAAAAAGAACAAATTCCTATGCCCCACAAATAACCCAGCGATGCATTTTTAATAAAAGGACACATTCTACTCATGTAAAAACATGCTGATTCCTGGACTGTCTGCGGGCTGGATTTAGAAGATGATTGGGTCATATCCGGCCCCCGGGCCTTAGTTTGCCTACCCATGCTGTAGTCCATAAAGGGATTCCAGTCTCACAGATATGACAAGGACTTTAGAATTTGGCTCAATATGACGCTAGGAAACAGACTGGTAAGCATATGCCAAGCTATTCTTGAAAGGTGCCTGGAGGTTTGATTGTTGACTTCAGTAAGATGTGGATTTCATTAATTTTTCCCATTAGAGTCATGCCTCGGAAGTCGAATGCCTTGCAAATGTTTGGGCTCCTGAATGCCGCAAACCCAGAAGTGAGGGTTCTGGTTTGCGAGCGTTCTTTGGAACCCGAACATCTGACGTGGGTTCCGCAACTTCCTGCAGCCAATCGGAAGCTGCACCTTGGTTTCCGAATGTTTTGAAGCATGAAGACTCTTGGGGATGTAGTTTACCATTCACAGAGCTACAATTCCCAGCACCTTTAACAAACAAATATAGTGAAGAGTATGGGTGAAATGCTATAATGGCTGTATTCCCTGACCACTCTTTTTTTTTAACCCCATGTGATAGTAAGGTAACAGAATTTAAATGCAATAATAGACTTCAAAACAAACATACTGCAAAACAAACATACTGCAAAAACTACTCAGAAACTCAGAACAAACAAACTGAAACCTTCACAACAGAAACAACAAAATAATCTTTTTGTTCTTTAGCAATGATTCTCCACTTTTTGGAGGTCTTCTGTCAACCGCCCCCCTCTGCCCTGAACTGCTGCAGGGAAATGTAAGTGGAGGGTCAGAGGGATGAAGACACTGAGCAAAGCACTTGGGAGACGGAATATGTTTGAAGCCAAACCACAGGCCGCATTTGTCAAGCTCTTAAGAAACAGAAATGAAGGATCAAAGCAGGAGCCTTCGACAAATATTAACATTTGTCACCTACTATAACTTTTGATGTGCTTCTTTTTGAATTTTGTAAAGGCAGCCAAGTCCTACAGGAAAGAATCTTTGCACATCCAGAAGAATAATATAATGGTAATGTTGCCATAATAAGGAAGTCCAAATTTAAGATAAGACACTTTATATGCTTCCCCCTCCCACCCTCCTCCGCCACCAGAAAAACAAGCCAGCTATTCATTATGTCTGCGTAACGTATCTTAATATCCTACCCTAACAGATTCCTCTAATGTATTATCCATTTAAATGGAGATTTTTTTTTAAAAAAATAGTTTTTATTAAAGATTTACTTGTGTAACAAACAAATAAACAAAGAAAAGTACATATAGTGTCTCCACTTTCAATTCATAGAGTCTTTTTCACAGTTTGTTTACATTTGGTATGAGACACTGTTGTCATAGACATTATGTGGTTAGGGGAAAGTGTTCTGTTGCATTGTGTTTGTGCAGGGGTTTTGTGCCAGCATCACGTGGGTAGGTTCATTATTTATATGTTTTTTGGCACTGTAAGCAATTGGGGGGGGGGATCCAGAGTTTGGTTCAGTTGGTTGCAGTGTGGTTTGTTTGTATGTGTGAGGGTGAGAGGGGGCAGTTGTTGGGTCAGCTTAGCCATATTGATTCATATGCAACTGGGGGGAATAGGTCATTGTCTTGTTGTGCTGTACATGTGATAAAGGGGAGCCACACTGTGGTGAAGGTGCTCTCCTTTGTTAACCATTTTAATATTGATTAATATGCAGTTGATGCTTGTTGGCTGTTGTTGAAAAGGGCATTCGGGTGTCGTTCTTAAATTTTGTACCCTGTCTAGAACGAACCTCAGCCTGCAAAGGAGCTTACATTTTTAAAGAAAAGAAAAGAAAAGAAAAGTGAACTTTTATTATTAAATGTTTTATTATTCAATTTATTAATAAAACCAACCATTTAAATACTGCAAAAATCACCAGATTAATAGCTTTCTTTTTCACAATAGAACAAATACATTCATTCCCATGTCAATATTTTGAAAGTTTTCTCTCACCTTTTTATCACCTAAGCAATGTTAAACAATTTGGAACAACAACCTTATCTGGTCCCTTTTCAAATCTTGAATCTAGGGCCAATCCATACCTTGGCTTAATGTGGGTTGTGAATCCCTTATGCCTCCTTTAGTCTCTGCTTGTCCATTCAGCATTCTCCTCCAACTACAACTATCCCACACTTTCGCCTCCCTCAGTCTAGAGATTCCCTGTGCAATCAGTGTAGTTTATGTGTTTGGATTTTCAAAGCATAGGGAATCTCCAGATTTAGGGAGGAAAGAGTAGTTGGAGGAGAACGCAGCATGGACAAGTGGAAATTAATTAAAGGAGGCAGAACAGATTCACAATTCACATTAGGCTGAGGGATGGACAGGCCCTTATCCTTAATCAATTTCCCTGCAGATCTTATTAAATGGAACTCTGTATGTGTGTTCAAATCTCTAATCTCTGAAAGCTACACGCGTCTCTGCAGCAATTCAAATCGATGAACTGATATGCTAGAATATTTTGCATATCAATGGAAGATCACATAGCATTTCATCTTTGCTGACTTAAAGTATGTTATAGCTAGGCAGTTTTTCAATTCAAGATTGTCATATGCCTCCCCCCCCCCTTTAAAATACAGCTGCAATGGACACGCTGAAAAATTAGCAGAAAGGTTCAAAGAGGAATCTTCATGGCTGGCTCTGTTTCAGTTTTTGAGCGGGATTTGTCAGCTACGCATTTCTTCTTCCAGCAGACTAAATAAGAGACAGAAAGCCAGATAATTTCTAGGGCCAGAGATGTGCCGAGGTCTCAACCGGCCGGGCGCCAGTTCTGTTTTCCTCACCCCCTCAATCAGGTGGCGTTCAACTCTATGCTGACATCCAGACCAGCAGAAATCCAATTTAGAAGTCTTGGCCCTGCTGCTTGTTTTATGAGCAACTTGAACCATCCTGAAAGATTTACTGGTCTAGGGCCTAGGTATTTCTCTGCATAATGTGAGATGCATAATAGTGACAATAGCTCAGCCTTAATTTAGGAAATCTAGTCACTGTCAAGTGTGGTAAATCATCTTTAAAACAAACACTCTTAACATTTTCAAGATAAAGTTCATTCCCTTGTGATGATGTGGTAGTATGGAATGCCGTGAGGATCTGGGCAGGGATTCAAAGCAGTAAAATCACATTAGGTAAGATATAGCTGCCTCTTGTTGCTGGGATTTCAGAGAATGTTGGCACCAGAGTGACAGGCCGGATAATCCTTAATGGGGCAAGTGTGTCTGGTACGTGTTCTTTGTTCCAGCAGTTTCACCTTTGTATTTTAAAAATCTTTTAATAGTACACTCTTGGTTTTCCATGCAATAAATGCAAATAATTGCTATGTTATTTGTTGGGGAGTAGGGGAAAGGTTCTGGGGCCAGCCCTACCATTAAGCAGAAGGAGGTGGCAGCCTCAGGCTGCGGATGCTGAGGGGCAGGTAGTTGCAGTGATGTGTTGGAGCAGAGCTGTGCCTGTCCCACAGCTGGCTGTGCGTTACCGGGGGCAGCCGAGAACAGTGTCTTGTTGCCAGTGTTGAAATAAGATTCAACTACTAGTCCAGCTAGCTTCTGTACAGAGAATAGCTTGGGCTCTGCTTCATCTCAGGCAGCAAAATGTCTTGGTCTGGTCCTAAGAGGATTCAAACCGCTTTCCTCAAGGAAGTAATTGTGTGGCTTTATTTTCCTAGACAGATAATAATAATAATAATAATAATAATAATAATAATAATAATAATAATAATAATAATATATTTATACCCTGCCCATCTAGCTGGATTTCCATTTTGTTACTGAGAAAATTAATATTTATTTTTGTTGGTCATAAAATATTTCCCTGCCCCATAGCTCTGGAGTAGAAGCTATTGCTAAGCGGTACATGCTTATATGAGTATCAAAGGCAGCTATTGCATTGACAGCACCAGTGCCATAGTCGTCTGTTTTCAAATGCTTCTCATTATTTCATACTGTCCAACTTTTCCCAATGCAAATCTGGGATGCACATCCTCCGGGACAGGCTCCCAGGTGAGTCACATGACTCATTGCTCTCACCCCCCCCCCAAGTGATTTTTCAGAGCAAGAGCGCAGTGCAAAAGTGCTCAAGATCGCAGCACCCAAATGGCCACTGGGATCTTGCAGGGGAAAAATTGGATGTGCCATTTTTTTCCAGTGCACCTGGAAGGTATGCTATTTATTAATATGAGGTGTATTTCATGGTTACGATCTCAATGCAGCTCCCAGAGTGCTGAAACACACTGTTTAGAGCATCAGATTATAAAACCAGAGCTGTATGCATATTCTAAGGCACACTAGCACATTGAGGTGGGGAAGTGTCACAGCAAGAGATTTAAAAAAATAGCAAAACAAAGCAGTACAAATATTTAAACGCACAGCAAAAATAACAGATTCAAAAACCACCAGCAGCTGAAAAATTCTAAACGTAAATATATATTCAGAGTAGTTTGGAATAAAAAGGTATTCAAGTCTTATTTAAAAATCATCAGTGTAGGTCCCCCACATACCTGTCTAGGGAGGGAGGGAGGGAATTTCATAGGCCATAGGCTTATACTGGTGCAGGTGGTCATTCCAACAACCTGGCCCCAACTGGTATGGGCTCAAAAATGGGCCCAAAAATGATTGTATCACTTTGTGACCATTTATAATGACATTACTGCTACTGTACTAGATAAGCACCAGTGTGAATACATTGTTAAGGCAAAAATACGGTAGCCTTTGCTTTACAATTTGGAAAGGCCCGCTATATACAACAGAGCTTTCGGCTGCAACCATCCAATACAGTGGTACCTCAGGTTAAGAACTTAGAGGTCTGTTTTTAACCTGAAACTGTTCTTAACCTGAGGTACCACTTTAGCTAATGGGGCCTCTTGCTACTGCCGTGCCGCCGGAGCACGATTTCTGTTCTCATCCTGAAGCAAAGTTCTTAACCCGAGGTACTATTTCTGGGTTAGTGGAGTCCGTAATCTGAAGTGTCTGTAACCTGAAGCATCTCTAGCCCAAGGTACCACTGTACTCCCTTACTGGGGAGTCAGCCCCTCTCAGAAATAGGACTTACTTTGAGGGATATGGGATCATGTCAACCTGTTTTGTGACTCTAATGAGAATACTTGGCTAATGCTGAAGTAAGGCAAACATGTTGACGCTCTTTAAGTTATCTCATTTTGCTCAGATTCCCTTTATTAATATATGACTGGTTCTGGATGTAATCCCAGGCAAGCTAACTTCCAAGTAAACACACGGGTGATTTTGAATGAGTTCTTTATCTCTATTTTTCTTAATGAAAAGCGTCAAGGAAAGCACCATAGGTGCTTCCAACATAGTGATGGTTAGAACTGGCCCTGCAGGTTTATCTGTCTGCCTTTGCACAATGTTGCTCTTGTAAAACTTTGTACTCTAACATGTGAACTCCCAGTGCCCTCACAACATTCGGTTCATTTCCTCGATATCACAGCGAAACAGTTTCTCAGAGACTGTAAAACTGAAGGTGTAGGAAGACGTGACTCGAAAATTGTTCTCATCAAGGTGGAGAACATAATCATAAAAGTGCTTGAATGCAAATACTGTACATCAGAGGAAGTTTCTGAAAACTTGTTTCACACCTAAGCATATACCGTAAGGTGACTATGGAGCATAAAAGGCTACTTGCAATAAAACAAACTGGTTTATAACAGGGGAGTTATGCATGGATGACAATCCTTGCCATCGAGTATAGCCCACAGGAACCTTGGTTGTATAGTTCTGTATTTGCCAAGATTCCTATTTTACCAGCGGTGGTGGTGGACACCTTGTAACATGAAAAATCTAGGCGGGTGTAAAATCCAATACATGCTGGAATAGCCATTCTGTAAATAAAATTGCTGTAAGAAGAAGGGGGGTATGCTGGAAACACTTGAGATCAATTGTTTAGAAATGAAGTCCTTGGAATATTAACATTTGATTAACCTCATGAAGACTGAAACCATCCAGAGCAGCATAAAATGAGCCAGAATAATCAGTTTACAAATATATGAATTTGCTGAAACATTTTTCTCTGATAACAATCAGTGCTATTTTTCTAGAACTCACCACAAATGCCTTCCCCATTCTCTTAGAATAGCACGGTGCCTACCTGAGAGGTGCCAGAACTGAGTTCCAACGTGTTCTGGCTTAAAAAAAGCCCTGCTAACAATATTTTGGAAATATTAGAAGTCTGAACTGTATAGAATTCAGGTCCTGTGATCAGCGGTGGAGGAAGCCGCTCAGACACCTGGGGCAGCACGCCCAGGGGCGGTACAAGCCACCCAAGGGGTGGGGCGAGTCGCCCATATGGGCAGTGCACACCGTGAGGCCTCTGGAGTCTGCCTGCCTCCTCCCACTCAACTGCCCTACAGCTGGGGGGGAGGCAGCGGGCGGACCGTTTGGGCAGCGTGGAGTCTGCATGTGCCCAAGCCACCGCATCTCTCCCAGGAGAGATGCGTGGCTCGGGCACGCTGCAGGCCCTGCAGTGAGTGCCACCCGGCACTTTGTCACCCCCCTCAGTGGTGACACCTGGGGTGGCCTGCACCCACTGCACCCCCATTCCTCCGCCCCTGCCTGTGATGGAGCCCACTGTGGACCAGCAGCTCCATGATGTAGATGCAAGGTCCTATAGAGAGGAAGAACATAAGTGTTTGTTGAAACATAATCTTGCCCTTGCTCTTTCCTGAGCTACAGGTCTCTTAGCACAGCCTAGATGAGTTTTAAGGCACCTACCCAAAAGAAGGTCCGAAGACCTGAATTTCATCACAGGGCAACGACTAACATATTGAGCAAACAGGAATATTTTCAGTAATAGGAAGCTGCTGGGGCTGAGGGGAGCTGGAGTCTGTCATCTTGTTGGCCACAGGCTCGCTACCCCTACTCAAGGGGAAATTTACCTCAGTGACAGGGATGCTGTTAGAGAATGGCCTAAGACCAGGATTGCTGATGCTGGGCCTCAGGTCACCTACCCCTTGGATTCCTAGAACTAGTTTTACATAGCTACTACTTTGTGGTTCTCCTGCTGTTTGATTGGTCCTTCCTGAAGAATAAATCAGGCTTCTCCCTCAGAATGCTAAGTTCCAGCAGGGTCTTCTGAAATCAGCTCAAAGGCTGAAAACCAAATAATGAAAGAGTGTAGAAAATGAAGGTGGTGGGGCTCCACTTATATAATTTGTTAAAGAAATTGCAGTTGATTTACAGGTCAGTGGATTTCATCAGTGCTCTGCAAGTTTAATACAAAATATTTCAAAAGTTACCTATCGGGGGTGGGGGATGTTTCTGCTGATCCAGGAAATGTTCTGAGGGTAATGATACATAACTGCAGGCAAGTAAAGCAATATTCTCTTCTAAGCTGGGCAGAAGGTACCTTTTGAAGGCTAACAACAGTTTACTAGGATTCATTCCTCAATTTCAAAAGTTGGGTTTCTTGAGATATTTGAGGGTGGGAGTATGGAGTTCAAACAAGAATGAGGAAACTGTGGGCCTGCGGGTGTATAAGTCCAACTCCCATCAGACCCAGCCAGCATGGCAAATGCTAGGATGATGGGAATTGTGGTCTATCAAAATCTGTAGGATCACACATTCCTCCTTCATCCCTGTAAATTCTGCAAGACAGGGGCCCTCCGCTATCATCATCCCTCCACCAACTGGATAGGTATCCTTGGCACAAGAGGATAGATATTTGTCCACCAAGGAATAGGTCCCTTCTAAGGGAATGTTTCTCTCTTTCTCAAGGTGACACTCACCTTCCCCAAGACCCTCATTCTCCCCAACAGCAGGGGAGCTGTCAGTGTGGGAATGGGACACAGCAACAATGTTCCTCAAGGTTTCATCTACCACTCTCTCTCTCTCTCTTACCTTTTCTAGCGCTGCCACCTTGGCCTCAAGGGAATGAATTTGGTACCCTGCTCCCGAAACCTCTTCTGATAGATGTTAAACAGCCTGGGTGACAAAACTGATCCTATAGGTTAATTCCCACAGGACTGAGCAACAGTCACCCCAGTGCTATTCTCTGGAACTGCCCCAGGAGATAGGAGCAGGATCAAATCAATATGGTGTTCCATCTCTATGTAGCAGTCTAGAAGGTTACCATGGCCAATGGTCTCAAAAGCTGATGAGAGGTCAAAGAGAATCCAAACAGGGTCATGTTCCCCCATCCCCAACACAGAACATCCAGGTAATAAATTCAAAGCATTCAGGAATCTCCACAATATTGCAGTATTTGGGTGTGGGAATCATCAGTAAAACTCACACATCCCCTATATTCAAGGCAGCACCTCAAGTAACGTTCGCTCTGCTGGCTAGGAGAAGACTCACCACTTCCTAGCACCAATCTATGGCAGTCTGAGTGCTGCAAAAATATGACCTAATAGTGTTTCTGTTAAAAAGATATGTGGCTCCTGTGGCATAAATGAGCCAAAATTCACGGTTGTGTTAACTGTTCAGAAAGGAACTCAGCAAATACCGTCTAACTGTGTAAAAGCAAATCACAAGTAACAGATATTTTATCTTGTTCAAATCTATCTAGCTCCCTTAGGCATGTAATCCGGCCTGAAAGCATTGAAACACCTTCTTATCTTTAATATATTTACACTCCCATTTGCAGATAGGGAACTCCTGGACATCATGCCCAAGGGAACACAAGTTGTATTCGGTGGAAACAATCACTGTGTGCAAGGGATGTTCAGCGAAGCTAGTGCATATTATAATGCCATAGAAAAAACTTAAGAGGTCCTGGTGGGATTTTGAAAAAATATAATCTACAGGAAACCAGAACTGGGTTATCTTCTCATTTTATATATATTGAGAAAAACAAATTTGATCCCTTGTGTACACATCCTAAGAGAGGCTCCCATTTGGGGAATAACCAGCTAACCATGCAATCCTATACACACCATTACCTAGGGGTGTCCATCACTAAAACAATAAGAATTACTTTGGAGGAGAATGGGTAGGATTGTAGCCTAAAGCGTTTTTATTCACATTCTGTTCATGCAGACGTATTTTTCTCTTTCTCCGCTTTCTAAAAATGTATATTGGTATCTTTCTTTATCCTTTAGGTAACATAACCAACCACAATCCCTGAAGCTCCAAGCATCTCTTTGACATGATGAAGCAAGGTCTTCTACCGGTTTTTGTTTCCCCCCTAAATATGGTGGTCAAGAATTTCCAACTGGCTCACGTCTCTGAAAAGATAACCTCTGGTCAACTGAGTCCCAATTCTTCTGTCTCCACTTTGTGATATATTTTATGATCTCAGACACAGCAGATTGTTAGCCTGCAATGTTTGGAAATAGTAGATGATTAAACCTTCTGGCCAGGTGTAAATGCAACCTTTGTCTTCCTCAAGCTGTGCGAGAATTGCCTTCCTTCTCAAAATTCCCACCTGGCATTGAGCCTTACAAACAGCCTCATCGTACAACCCAAACTCAACCTTCCACAATTTCTGATTTATGAACATATTAACGGAACATGTTCACTGGGTAACCCTAAGTTTTAGGGAAAGTGCTGAGCAAGCCACTAAAAAAATAGAAAGAATGTGCCCTTGGAGGATTGTGTGCCCCCCTCTTCCTCCACTAGAGAATTTTGTACCAGGTAAATAATAAAAAAGTGTAATGATTTACTAGGCTTTTAAAGTGAACTGAAGGTAAGTTTGCACTGCTGCTCCATCTAAATATTCGCTCTGCGTCTATTCCCCCCCCGCCTCCATCAGTGTCACATGACAGACTATTCCTAAATCCTAATGCACCCATAGTTCTTTAATAATATGACAACATTTTAAATCTTACCTTGAAGTCCCAAAAATAAAACATTGCTTCACACACAGAAAACCCAAAGACACTGTACAGAATTGTTTCATTTCTTTGGATACGATGATTTCATATTTCCCCCTTCTTCTGGGTAGGGTTTCTGTATCATATGTCTATTGAATTATATTCATTGTAAATTGCTTTTGAGACCCTGTATTGCAAAGCAATAGTTGCACAGCAGGCAGAAATTCAACAGGTGAAGTTTTCCCCTAGTCTGGAATTACAGCGATGGTAAAGTTGCACCTGCAAAAATGGTAATTGTCACAGAATCATAGAATTGTAGAGCTGGAAGGGACCCCAAGGGTCATCTAGTCTAGGGCGATTCAGCACACAGCCCTTGAGGCTTTGTTTGGCAGCCCTCAGCAACATCTGACGGCCCCCATGCAACCCTTGCGCTGCCTTCACAAAGCCAGTTAAGTGAGGTGCTGGGCTTTGGGAAGGAGGCAGAGTCCTAGAGTGCTCCCATCTTCTTCCGAAAGCTGAGAGAACACTAACTACACTTTGAGCAAGAGGTGGAAGGCTATAGGACCCTATCAGACCCCTCACACCTCCTTCCCAAAGCCCAGTGCCTTGCTTACTTGGTTTTGGGAGGGCAGCGTGAGGGCTGGGGGGGGCATCAAATTTTGGATTCGCTCTCCCCCCATGTGACAAGGCAGTGTGTGGCCTGTGCGTTCCATGTCAAAGTACTCTTGCGGCCCACTAAGCAATATCCCCATATGCTGTATTTGACTTTCTCCCATCAGAGCGAAGGTCTCCCATTCACTCATATAGGAAAATAATAAAGCACTATATTTATAATGGGACGCGGGTGGTGCTGTGGGTTAAACCACAGAGCCCAGGACTTGCCGATCAGAAGGTCAGTGGTTCGAATCCCCACGAAGGAGTGAGCTCCCATTGCTCGATCCCTGCTCCTGCCAACCTAGCAGTCCGAAAGCATGTCAAAGTGCAAGTAGATAAATAGGTACCACTCCAGCGGGAAGGTAAACGGCATTTCCATGCGCTGCTCTGGTTCGCCAGAAGAGGCTTAGTCATGCTGGCCACATGACCCAGAAGCTGTATGCCGGCTCCCTCGGCAAGTAAAGTGAGATGAGCACCGCAACCCCAGAGTCGGTCACGACTGGACCTAATGGTCAGGGGTCCCTTTACCTTTACCTATACAGTGGTGCCTTGCAAGACGAAATTAATTCGTTCCGCAAGTCTCTTCGTCTTGCGGGTTTTTCGTCTTGCGATGCACGGTTTCCCATAGGAATGCATTGAAAATCAATTAATGCGTTCCTAGGGAAACCGCCTTCAGACCAGGTCCGGGGACAGTCTGTCCCCGGACCTCTTCTGAAGGCTGGGGGGGGGACAAGGGCTTTTCTTCCCACCCCCAGCATTTTAAAAAACCCCGGGACAGCGGAGGACTTCTCCACTGTCCAGGCGATCTTAAAATGCTGGCGGGCGGCATTTTAAAATCGCCCCGGGACAGCGGAGGACTTCTCCGCTGTCCGGGGCGATGTAAAAGCCCCTGGGAAGGCAGGCAGGGGGGACAAAGACTTTCGCCCCCCGCCCGCCTTCAGAAGGTGTTCCCGCCCCCCCCGCCCGGCTTCGGAGCAGCGTTCCGAAGCGGGGCGGCGGGGGCAGGTGTTCCCGCCCCCCCGCCCGGCTTCGGAGCAGCGTTCCGAAGCGGGGCGGCGGGGGCAGGTGTTCCCGCCCCACCGCCCGGCTTCGGAGGAGGTCCGAGGACAGTGGGGAAGACGCGCTGCGCTTCCCCGCTGTCCCGGATATTTCCCTATGGGCTGTCGTCTTGCGAAGCAAGCCCATAGGGAAATTCGTCTTGCGAAGCGCCTCCAAAACGGAAAACCCTTTCGTCTAGTGGGTTTTCCGTCTTGCGAGGCGTTCGTCTTGCGAGGTACCACTGTACTTACAATGTAGTGAGGTGGGTAGACTGTGTTGGGTCCACACAAACTCCACCCTCAGTCCAGTGGAGGTTGCAGAGTACAGAGGGATGGGTTGCATTTCCCTCTCCCCAGCCCCTGCACCCCTGCAGGGCAGGCCCAACCATGAGGCAAGGTGAGGCAGCAAATACAGCTTTCAAGGAATGCATCACCCATTGCTGCAGTGGAAGTGGAAATGGCAGCTGCAGCATGCAACTTGGAGGCCAGATTTGTCTCCTCCTCAGAAACTGCCTCTTGGGTTCTACCTCTACGGTGGCCTCTTGGCAAATAGGAGGCACTGCTGGTTTCCTCACATCCTTGTTCCTGATGTAGATCTTCACTCTTCCCTTCTTCCCTGGCAGTGGCAGGGAGACAGCATTTTGGCACAGGTGCCAAAATGTCTTGGGCCACCCCTGCACCACCCTGTAATATTCAGATTCTTCTGCTGCCACTGTCCGATATATCATCACAGTAATCATTTTGCTAGTGTTAAAGAAATACTGGACAGAAGAAGCAAACATGCAGGATGGTTTTCATCCACTCTCCCATCAAATTGTTCAGCCTGCTCTATATCTATCTTCAATGTCATTAGCAAACTCAGCCCTTTGAGGGTCACTGTCCAGAGGCCTTTTATTTGCTTTTTAAGGTAGAGTTCTCACCCACAGGCATATGATGCAGAGAGATTATTGCTGAGCAAATAATGGGCAGTAAAGGCCCTTGTTTGAGTATTTTCTCAGCACATTGGGGCTGACTACTATTCAAGGTAAAACGCAAAGGCAACAAAATTGATCTCCAAATACCTTTACTTCATTTTGGTCTCCTCCCACCCTTGAACCTCTGTTTGCTCAAACACTGTCTTCCTCAGGGTCATAAATTTTCTGACAGAAATTCTGGAGAATAGAGAGCAGGTGAAATTACTGAAAACAAGAGATTCTTTTTGTCTAATTTCTGAGCCAAGAGGAGGCAATGCTCAAGTGACCAAAATGTATGATGGTGATGATGATGATAATCAGTACAAGTGGTTTTGCCACCTCTTGTTCCAGAAGGTCTTCTGTGCCTTTGAAAGATGTGTGGCAAGGAAAAAAAGTCAATATACAAGTTTTCCCTTGGTATTAAGATACAGTAAAGTGATGAGGATGACTTGTTAAATTTCTGCATATAAAGAAGCTGCTAAAAGGTGTCTTGGCTGTTTCTCTACCTCCCAAAATCTCTTTCTAATCCCTAGTCATCTTCTGTGCAAGGTTTTTAATCCCAGAAAAATGGACAATGTTCCTTTGCCTCACAGAAGCTAGTTTACTCCATAAGCAACATTGTCCCATTAGGAGGGTTGCCATATTTGAAAAAGTGAAAATCCGGACACAAAAGTTCTTGAGGGAATTTACCAAAATCTAGACTTCTGACATTGATTGAAATTCATCAGGATTTCCTTGGACATTTAAGAGATTTCCACCCAGACACTGCTTCGACTGTAATAATAATAATAATAATAATAATAATAATAATAATAATAATAATAATAATAGTAATTTATACCCCGCCCTCCCCAGCCAAAACCGGGCTCAGAGCGGCTAACATCAAATGTATAACACATTAACATAAAATCAGGCAATCAATTAAAATACATCCTAGAATCAGATCAGGATCAGAATAAAATCCAATCAGATGGCAATCCGCAGATGTTCTGCCTATATCCAGGAAATTCCAGATATATGGCAGCCCTACCCATTAACAACCAAACAATCCAAGCCACCACACCAGCCAGTTTTACACATCCATTGCACAAGCTTCACAGCCACACAGGAAATACTAAATAAACAAGAATTGCATTGTAAAACAAATTTTGTACATATACGGAGGTTGCCCTGATAGATGTACCTATGAGTTTGTACCCACAAGTCAAGTCTCAAAGCGGCTAATTGGAATCAGTAACAAAGGCATCAAAGTGACTCCAGTGACATTCACTGTTCGTTCCATAATATATTTTGCGGTTCTGATTACTGTCATTTTAGCCCAAATCGTTTTACTCATCATTGCATGGACTTTGTGGCTGCTCTTCATAGCAGAGTGGCCAGCGCAGAAAACCAAACCATTAGGCACGAAGAGCGACGGCAACCAAGAAGTAGATCGAGCACCGCATCTTCTCCATCCTCGCAATTTACCTCCAAGATTCCACCTATTCTTTGCAAAGCAAACTTAACAGGAGAAATATGAACGCAGAACTGAGCAAACCAGCTGCATGAACAGTGTCAGCCAGAGGGTCAAGTGTTATGCGACTGACTGCTTGACAAAGACGGAGGATATACTCTGACTCAAAAGTGAGGAACATGAACATCCCCTACAGTTCATTTTGTCCTTGGCTCTTGTAACAGGAGTGAGGAAACTCAAGCTGAGCCAGGCAAAGCATCTGCATAGATCTATGTTAGCCTTTCCCCTCCATCTAGTCTTTGTTTTCTGGCTGTTTAACTGGGCTTAAAGCTATTTCCATTTTTCTATTTTTCTTCTTCTACCCACTTTTCTTCTCAGAACATTTCCCTCCTAATCCTTAATGCTGGGCTGGGGGCCGGGTGTGTGTGTGTGTTAAAATCTTTGTTTCTTAACTTCAGCCTTGGCAGCAGGCAGAGATGCTGGGAGCTGTGCCATAGTTTCATTCACAGTGAATGAAATATGCACCATCCTGATAAGAATGAAACTATGGAAGGGAAACTGGGCTGCACTATATACCTGTTGGTGAATAAAGGCAGGGTTTGTGACAAGGTATTCCCTGCAGTGTCTCGTGGTAGTTTTCTTCCCAGCACAAACAGCAGCCACTGGGGAAGCGATGCAAAAGTTGTTGTTGGCATCTGTCTGTCTCAAGAGACCATGGAGTGCATCTCTGGGGGAGAAGTCAAACTGCTGTGTTAGCAACACCAAAGCGACCTCCATAGAGTGCAAGCCTGGGAAGTGTGTAAGGGGCCCCTCCACTGCCCAGACATGAGACCCCCCCTCTTGGTCTCACTAATGTGGTTCAAAGGAAAGCAGTGCAATCAATACATTTGGCACCAGCTTGGCTGCAGGAACTGCCAGAAGGAGGCTAACAAGGCACCATCCAGCCACTCCAGATTTGTGGAGGGTTTACTCCTTAGCCTTTTCTTCTCCCAAACATGTCCCGCAAGGCAGCAGAGGTTTAAGATCAGTTTTTTCCTTCTTCTAGCTGGGCTGCTTTCCCAGGTTGATGAGACCCATCCACCTCTCCCTTTCCTCTACAGCACATGCAGAAACTGCCTTATTGAATGTTGGACCCACTATTTATCTTGTCCATTCAATCAGACGAAGCCTGTCTTCATGTGCAGGGGAAGTCTCTAAATCACCAGGGGTTTGAGACCATCAGCTAACCTCACCTGGATTAGCAGTTGCAGTCATTCCAGGAGCCACGGGTGAGAGCTGAGTGCAGAGTAGGGACCAAAGGTGGAAAAAGTACCCCAGAAGGCACATGGCATGCCCCCCACCAGAGCTACTATCCCTCTCCTAATATACCCCCAAAATATTGAATTGGCATAAGTGATGTATCTTCACTGTTAGGAGCAGAGCATTCACTATGGTTGATCTGAGATCAGAGTCTGTATAGTGTTAATGATCTGCTTCACTCATATTGAACAAAGGGAGTCTTTAACCTGGTTTTACAAAACCAAAAAGTCTGCTCTTAACCAACTTTGCTGCATCCTAGTTCTGTGGGCTGAGAGTGTCTGAGATATGTGTAGTGACACAAGTGATCCATTTTCAAGGGACAGCTTGCTCCTCCAGCTCCACTTGCCATTAGGGCTGTAAGACAAGACATATGTGGTTCAGCTGGCATTTGGCTGTCAAATTTCCCATTTGTTTTGCTTATTATATTTTAAGCAATGTCTTTATCTGCTTCGTGCCAATATAACACAGCATATAAACAGCCTCAGCCCAGCATATCTGAAGGAGCGTTTCCACCCCCATTGCTCAGCCCAGACACTGAGGTCCTCCTCTGAGCGTCTTCTGCTCACCGTGAGAAGCAAGGTTACAGGGAACCTGGCAGAAGGCCTTCTCGGTAATGGCGCCCTCCCTGTGGAACGCTCTCCCTTCAGATGTCAAGGGAAAAAATTTTCCCCACAACTTTTAGAAGACGTCTGAAGGCAGCCCTATACCGGGAGGTTTTTTTAAGGCCTGGTGTTTTTAATATGTTTTTAGATATGCTGTAAGCTGCCCAGAGTGGCTGGGGAAACCCAGCCAGATGGACGGGGAATAATAATAATAATAATAATAATAATAATAATAATAATAATAATACAGTGGTACCCCGCAAGACGAACGCCTCGCGAGACGAAAAACTCGCAAAACGAAAGGTTTTTTCGTTTTCGAGTTGCCTCGCAAGACAAATTTCCCTATGGGCTTGCTTCGCAAAACGAAGCTTGCCCCGGGGACAGCGGGTCTTCTCTTTTGAAGCAAGGGGCGGTGGGGAGAAGCGATCTCCCCGCAGCCGCTTGCTTCAAAAGAGGTCCGGGGGCAGCGGGAAGCACTCCCGCTGCCCCCGGACCTCTTTTGAAGCAAGCGGCTGCGGAGAGATCGCTTCTCCCCACCGCCCCTTGCTTCAAAAGAGGTCCGGGGGCAGCGGGAATCGCTCCCGCTGCCCCCGAACCTCTTTTGAAGCAAGCGGCTGTGCTTCTCCCCGCAGCCGCTTGCTTCAAAAGAGGTCCCGGACCTCTTTTGAAGCAAGCGGCTGCGGGGAGATCGCTTCTCTCCGCAGCCGCTTGCTTCAAAAGAGGTCCGGGGGCAGCGGGAGCGCTTCCCGCTGCCCCCGGACCTCTTTTGAAGCAAGGGGCGGTGGGGAGAAGCGATCTCCCCGTGCTCTGAAGCCGGGCGGGGGGGTGGGAACACCTGCCCCAGCCACCCCGCTTCGGAACGCTGCTCCGAAGCGGGGTGGGGGGGGCGGGAGCACCTGCCCCAGCCGCCGGGCTTCGTAGCGCTGCTGCGAAGCCGGGCGGGGGGTGGGAACACCTTCTGAAGGCGGTGGGGGGGCGAAAGTCTTTGTCCCCCCCTGCCTGCCTTCCCAGGGGCTTTTAAATCGCCCCGGACAGCGGAGACGTCGTCCGCTGTCCGGGGCGATTTTAAAATGCCGCCCGCCAGCATTTTAAGATCGCCCGGACAGCGGAGAAGTCCTCTGCTGTCCCAGGGTTTTTTAAAATGCTGGGGGTGAGAAGAAAAGCCCTTGTCCCCCCCCCCCAGCCTTCAGAAGAGGTCCGGACAGAAGACTGTCCCCGGACCTGGTCTGAAGGCGGTTTCCCTAGGAACGCATTAATTGATTTTCAATGCATTCCTATGGGAAACCGTGCATCGCAAGACGAAAAAACCGCAAGACGAAGAGACTTGCGGAACGAATTAATTTCGTCTTGCGAGGCACCACTGTAATAATAATAATAGTAATAATATTCTGCCTTAAACAAATTTGTGGGGAAAGTGGGCTTGAAGAAAAGATCTGAAGGGAGATATAGAGATGGATGTCTCCAGGGCGGGGGGGGGGTGCAGCAAAGGAGAATGCGGCAGAGGTATATTTTATAGCAGGTATCTTTTATATGAGATTGATTGGATCAGGCCAAAGGTCCATCGGCTTCAGCATCTTGTTCTTACAATGACCAACCAGGTGTCTATGAGAAGTGTGCAAGCAAAACCTGGGCAAAACAGCACAACTGAGAGAAAGTCAAGGTGGGGCTCAGACACCCGGAAGATGAAAGAGAATTTTAGCTAAGGAGTCAGAAGTTTAGAACATTGCATAGGGAGAAGCAAAATGATTTGGCAATGGACTAAATATTAATTTAGTCAAATGTTTCTATTCCTCCTTTCCTGTCCCAATAACGGGACTTGCAAGACAGCTCAAATAATATTTGGATCAAGTGGGGTGGGGTTTAAACATAAATACCAAGGCTATGTGCCTGGGCAACAGGGTGGGTGGTGGCATTGCCAATGGAGATGAGGCAAAATCATTCCTTGCAATTTGCTGTTTGTTCTGTTAGGAAATTATGCAGTGCCAACTGATCATAAAGAAACTTACTACCTAGATAGAACAACAACAACAAAAATCCTTAGTTGGTCACCTTAGAGACCAACTAAGTTTGTTCTTGGTATGAGCTTTCATGTGCATGCGCACTTCTTCAGATACACTGAAACAGAAGTCACCAGACCCTTGTATGTAATGAGAGGGTGGGGAGGGGTATTACTCAGAAGGGTGGTGGGAATGGGTGATTGGCTCCTAGGTGTGGTAAACCTGTTGACGACTGTTAACGACTGCAATTGGTCTTACAGGAAAAAGCAAGGGGTGAGATGGCTAAAAATAGCTTTATCATGTATAATGAGATAAGAATCCAATGTCTCTATTCAGACCAGGGGTCTCCATGGTTTTAAGTTTGGTAATAAGTTGCTATTCTGCAACTTCTCTTTCCTGTCTATTACTGAAATTCTTTTGTAATAAGACAGCTACTTTGAGATCTTGTATAGAATGTCCTGGGAGACTGGATTGTTCTCCTACTGGTTTCTCTGTCTTGTGATTCCTGGTGTCAGATTTATGTCCAGATAGAAGGAGAATAGTCTATCCATGCAGGAAGAGTTAAAATGACTCTCTGTATGTAATGGTTGACCTGTTGAATCCAAAGTAACTGTTGAACTAAGTTATTTTAAGTATTACCTATAATTTCATAGCTGTTGTTCTTTCTCTACATTTCACCTCCAGCTATTTTTAAACTTCCCTGCTGTAAACTCATTTGGGTACTTTCCTAACCATTGCTGGTATTACATGTTGTTTTATGACATGTTCAGTCTGAGGCTTTTTACAGATGGCATAGTTTGTTTTTACAGTAGTTTTTTGTATCAACCAGGGTGTGTATTGGCTGGTGTTGATGTGTATATAATATGTATCAATACTGATGTATATTTAGCAAAAACAGTATATATAAAATATGAATTATGTACACATTAATGAGTCGATTACACATTATTAAGCTATCAGTGGAATTTTGCAATCTAATTTAAATAAGAAGGTGGGTGAGAAATTCTGCTACTGTTACTGCATCAATGATTTTTTTACTTCTAAGTGCATTAGTGGTTCTTGCCATTTCCTTGTTTTTAGTGTTGAAACCTTGGGAAGATGTTATTCGCTGCAGCAGCAGCAAAAAAGTAGAAACAAGATAGGCAAGGTCAGACATCTGCTGCTTTCCCCACTTTCTTATCCATGATGTCACAAGCATCAAGGTCTTCTGGCTCATTTTGGCTCACATCCTTGCAGAGACACAAAGTGACTCAATTTGCAGCCTTCTGTTTTAGTCATAATAGACGCCTACTTGTTAGAATATGAGGAATGCAATTCCGCCCATTAGAACCAGTGGGAACCTTGCCATTTACCTAAAAGTTATATGAACTGCTTGCACCTTTGTTCTGCAACTGAGTCAAGGACACAGAGACTGAAATTAAGAGCTATGTCCAAACACATGAAGTGGCCTGGGGCTCTTATTTATTCATTTTAGATTTATGACCCCAACCGCCTATCAGCAGATGCTGAAGACTTGACTTGTCCTAGCCTTATAAAAGCAATGTACCAGTTTTTATACAATTGTGTGTGTGTGTGTGTGTACACATAAACACAAATGACCCACATGTTTTAAGATCTATTTCTAAGCTATCCCTTACCATGACCCAAAAGTACTACTGTGTGCCTGGGTGATACCATAATGAAGACGAGAGTTTGTGACCTGGGAGCAACCACCAAGACTGTTTCTTTGCTTGCTCTTGCTACTCTAACACAGTTGTGGTGAACCTTTGACCCTCCAGGTGTTGCTGAACTTCAGGTCCCATCATCCCTTGTCATTGGCCATGATTGCTAGGGCTGATGGGAACTGTAATTCAGTAACATCTGAAGGTCAAAGATTCCCCACTCCCACACTAACATGTCACAGAAATTGGCTACTCAAGGTGATCCTATCGGGTGATATAATGGAGACTGCAGACAAACACAATGTAAGCAGGTATGAGGTTTAATGGATTCAAACCATTTAAGACTTCAAAGGTAAAAAATAGTGCATTGAATGCCCACCAGAAGTCAGGGCAGACACTGACCAGCTATGCTTCCAGTGACCAATCTACCTGTCAGGATAGTAGGCACTGTGTTTTCTACCTTCTGCTCACCATAGGATACATTAAAACAGCCCCATGTATAGTAGCCCTAGCACCTTGTACAGTACAGTGGTGCCTCGCAAGACGAAATTAATTCGTTCTGCGAGTTTTTTCGTCTACCGAATTTTTCGTCTTGCAAAGCACGGTTTCTCATAGGAATGCATTGAAAATCAATTAATGCGTTCCTATGGTCAAAAAAGTCCAATCAAAGCCAAATTTGGTACAACAATAGTTTATTAACTGCTCTTTAAAGTCACACATACTTTAAAGAGCATATCAAAAATTGAAGGAACAATAAATTAAGTTTCTAAACATGACAGGAAAAACATTTAAAAATCAAAAAAGAGTACATTACATTTTCTAAGACTCTGGGGGACCACTCGAAGAAGGTTCCTCTTCCACTCTTTGCTTCTTGCTGAGGAACCTGTCCATGGTCTGCTGCTTCATCCGCCTTTTCAGCAGCTCCCTGAGAGGCAACATGACCGTCATATCAAAAGTGTTCGCTTGGTCATGTGCCACGTGCTTGTCAGGGTGGTGCCACTCTGCAAAAGCCTGCACCTCCTTCCACTTCTGGCAAATGTCCCTCAGTTCTTTGGAGGACGGCCGTTCCTCAGTTGCTTCCTCCTCTTCCAGCAAGGCCTGCTCCTGCGCAACCTCTGCCTGCAGTTCAACCAGCTCCTGGGTGGTCAGCTCGTGGTCGTGCTCCTCCACCAGCTCGCTGACGTCCTCCTCTGTGACCTCCAGGCCCATGGTCCTCCCCAAGGCAACAATGTCCTGCACCACTGTTGACTCTGGTGCATCAGAGTCACTTGGTGCCACACAGTCCGGCCACAGGCTGCGCCAAGCGCAATTCAAATTTCTCTGGCTGATCCCGTTCCAGGCCGTGGTGATCATCTTCAAGCAGGTGACGATGTCGAAGTGGTCCTTCCAGAATTCCCGCAGGGTGATGGTGGTGCAATCAGTCACCTCAAAGCATCGCCTGAAAAGCTCCTTGGTGCAGAGTTTTTTGAAATTGGCGATGACCTGCTGATCCATCGGCTGCAGCAGTGGCGTGGTGTTAGGCGGCAGGAACATGATGTTGATGAAGCTGAACTCCTCCAACAAGTCCACCTCAAGGCGTTTAGGATGAGCAGGAGCATTGTCCATCAGAAGCAAAGCCTTCAGCGGCAGGTCATTGTCCAGCAGGTACTGTTTGACAGCAGGGCCAAAAGCAAGATTGACCCAGTCCACAAACAGCACATGTGTGACCCAAGCCTTGCTCTTGGATCGCCACATGACACTCAGCCGCTCCTTGTCGACCTTGTGTTTCTTGAAGGCCCGTGGGTTCTCCGAGTGGTACACCAGCAGGGGCTTGATCTTCAGGTCGCCACTTGTGTTGGCACAGAAGAGCAGGGTCAGACGGTCCTTCATGGGCTTGTGGCCAGGCAACTTGGACTCCTCCTGTGTGATGAAAGTCCTTTTGGGCATCCTCTTCCAAAACAGCCCGGTCTCGTCGCAGTTGAAGACCTGCTGTGGAACGTAGCCCTCCGTCTTCACAACCTCCAGGAACTCTGTTGCAAAGTCCTCAGCCACAGGAACATCAGAACTGGCAGCCTCTCCATGCCTGACCATGCTGTGGATTCCAGATCTTGCCTTGAACCGGTCAAACCAGCCTCTGCTTGCCTTGAAGACTTCTGGCTCGCCTGAGGTTCCTGGCTGTTCCCGGATGAGGTCTGCGTTGGCTTTCTCACAAATGATGGCCTCAGTCACTGTGTCCCCTGCACGCTGCTTCTCTTCTATCCAGATGAGGAGCAACTTCTCAACCTCCTCCAGAACAGCTGGGCGGTTCTTCACGATCCTGGTGACTCCCTTGGCTGCATCGGTCGCAAGGATCTTCTCCCTCATCTTCAGGATAGTCCCAATGGTCGATGGGTTCCTGCCGTACTCCCTGGCGAGGTCCGTCACACGCATTCCACCTTCGTGCTTCCAGATGATCTCCTTCTTCATTTCCAGCGTCACCTTCTCCTTCTTCCTCTCGCCGGCCTCCGCAGCAGCAGCTGTCTTCTTGGGTCCCATGGCAGCACAGCTCTTACCTTCGTAAACTCAGAAAAAGAAAAAAAAAAATCAGCAATTCAAACCCAGAACCAAGTCCTTGAATTCCAAACACCCAACCCAAAATCCAGAAAGCCCAATTTTTTTTAAAAAAAGTTTAACTTACGAAATGGCCGCAAATCACCAAAGTCTTCAAAATCCTCAAATGGCTGCAAAAGAAGTTTTGGGAAAGCTTTAAATATCACCAAAGCTCCAAAGCCAGGACAAACTAAAAGGTAAGGTGCGAGATTGGTTACATTATGCTCAAATTCAAGAGGTATTCAAAATGGATAAAAAAGTGGGTTTCCAGTTGGAGAAATCGAAACTGGAGACGGAGTTACTAGAACCAAGGACTAAGGTACTTTCGAGGATGTATGACTTGCTGCTTAAATGGAACACACAGGATGAGACAGTTAAATCTGCTATGATTAAATGGGCACAGGATGTAGGACACAACATTATGTCTGAGGACTGGGAAAGGTTATGGAACACCGGTATGAAATTCACGGCATGTAGTGCCTTGAAAGAGAACATTATGAAAATGGTATACCGGTGGTACATGACCCCAGTCAAGTTGGCTAAAATATATCATCTTTCTGATAATAAGTGTTGGAAATGTAAGGAGGCAGAAGGGACATTCTTTCACCTCTGGTGGACCTGCCCGAAAGTAAAGGCCTTTTGGGAAATGATACATAATGAGCTGAAAAAGGTATTTAGATATACCTTTTCTAAGAAACCAGAGGCCTTTCTCCTGGGCATGGTGGACCGGAAGGTGCCAAAGAAGGACAGAACCTTGTTTATGTATGCAACCACAGCAGCTAGGATTCTCATCGCTAAGTTCTGGAAAACACCAGATTTACCCACACTGGAGGACTGGCAGACGCAGTTGATGGACTACATGGAGTTGGCAGAAATGACTGGCAGAATCCGAGATCTGAGCGAAGAAACAATGGAGGAGGACTGGAAAAAATTTAAGGACTATTTGCAAAAACATTATAAGTTGTTTGAATGTTAAGATGCGCACGATTAAGAAACATTATGCTTCTGCAATTTATTTTAAGCAAATGATAAAGTAAGCATTGATGGAAAAAAATGAGACATATTTGAAACAAAATATTATGTTTATTAAGAGTTTTAAAATTAAATTACAAACTTTTGAAATTGGTAACATAATATACTTAAAGGTATAATAAGATGGGAAACAAGATAACAAATTGCTGAACTGGCTAGAACAATGAATGCAATGCTGAGAGGATGTGAGGAGGTCCAAAAGTGAACTGTTGAAGGACGTTAAGGAAAGTTTCTTAATATTTTTTCTTTGTTTATTTTTTTTCATATACATATATAAAAAAAAATGTTTCTTGTACGTTGCCATGTAAACAAATTTGTTAACCTATGAAAAGAAACGCAATAAAAAATCTTTTATAAAAAAAAAATAAATATCACCAAAGTCTTCAAAAACCTCAACTGTTCCCCCAGCCCCTCCCCAACTGTTGCAAACCCCTCCCCAACTGTTCCCCCATCCACCCACCACACAGAAATTCAAACCCAGAACTTTTTTTTCAAAAAAAACAACAACATGGCCCAATGGTCACAGAAAACCATAAAAATGCAGAAAAAACCACACAAGCTCCCAGATTGCAAACCCCTCCTGAACTGTCCCCCCAGCCACCCAGCACACAGAAATTCAAACCCAGAACTTTTTTTCAAAAAAACCCCAACATGGCCCAATGGTCACAGAAAATCATAAAAATGCAGAAAAAAACCACACAAGCTCCCAGATTCTTGCAAACCTCTCCCCAACACCAAGTCCTTGAATTCTAAACACCCCAACCCAAAATCCAAACCCCCCAAAAAAGTTTTAAAAGTTTAACTTACCGTATTTTTCGCCCCATAGGACGCTCCGTCCCATAGGACGCACCTAGTTTTTTGGGGGGGGGAATAAAAGGGAAAAAAATTCCCTTTATTTCCCCCCCAAAAGCAGGTTGGGGAAACAGAACCAGGTCGAGGAACAGCGGGATGGCGGCGCTGCGCCTCCCTGCTGTCCCCCGAGCTTGTGGGGCTGGCCGATGTCTGCCCTGCGCGAGGGGCGCTCTGTATCAGGGCGCCCCCCCTGCCGGGCCGGCAGGCTGCTATCTGCAGCGTGGGGAGCCTTGCCGGGACCTCCGGCAAGGCTCCCCACGCTGCGGATGTCTGCCTGGCGAGGGGGGCGCTCTGCTTCAGGGCGCCCCGCCCACCGGGTGGCAGGCTGCTATCCGCAGCGTGGGGAGCCTTGCCGGGACCTCCGGCAAGGCTCCCCACGCTGCGGATGTCTGCCTGGCGAGGGGGGCGCTCTGCTTCAGGGCGCCCCTCGCGCCGGGCGGCAGGCTGCTATCTGCAGCGTGGGGAGCCTTGCCGGAGTTCCTGGCAAGGCTCCCCACGCTGCGGATGTCTGCCTGGCGCGAGCGGCGCTCTGCGCACCGACCCCTCTCGCTCTCCAAGCTTCAGCAAAAGCCTGCATTCGCCCCATAGGACGCACCCAGATTTCCCCTTCATTTTTGGAGGGGGAAAAGTGCGTCCTATAGGGCGAAAAATACGGTACCAAACAGCTGCAAAAGAAGTTTTGGAAAAGCTTCAAAAATCAGCAAAGTCCTCAAAAACCTCAGAAAAGGCCACCACACTGCGTGCAATGTGTTGCTCCTCAAAGTCAAGTCGCAACTGCACCTCTTCCAGCAATGCACCCTGGGTATTAACGGTTTTATGAAAAAGGAAACAAACTTGCAAGATGTTTTCATCTTGCGAAGCAAGCCCATAGGGAAATTCGTCTTGCGAAGCAACTCGAAAACGAAAAAACCTTTCGTCTTGTGAGTTTTTCGTCTCGCGAGGTGTTCGTCTTGCGGGGCACCACTGTAGTGTGATATATCAAAATGCTACAGATGGAGATATGGAGTAAGAATTGAGCTCTTAGACTTGGGCCAGGTGAAAAGATACAGAGTAAATGGCATCAAATTCCATGTCTCTGTGGTTTCAGCCAGTGAACCCATATCCAATTGAAACAGTGGGAGAGACAGAATAGATACATAGGACGAACTGGTGAGTGGGGGGCAATATTAGCATTTCTCCATCATTTCCCCTGTCAATATTTTACTCACTCTGAAGAGATATTGGGAATGCTGGCAGCCATGTGGCCAATATCTGCTGGTCAAGAGTATTAAAGATTACAGAATTAACATGATCAAAAGGATCCAATTCATCCTACTTCTATTTTGAAAGAAAGATATTCTGATTTTTTTATTTTATTTGCACCTTATCTTTCCTCCAAGAAGTCTAGGCAGAGTTCTGCCTCCATTTTGCTCTCACAACAATTCTGTAATGAAGGTTATATTGAGAAAGAATGAACTTCATGGCCAAATGGGGGTTCAAACCTGTCTTTCTTTGACATCCTAACTGCTACACCATCTTGGCTTATGCAAGCCAAAAGCTCTGTCCCAGTATGATAGAGAAGTAGTGATATTCAAGTAGCCTTGAACCTGCTTTGCAGCTTTCAGCAGCTGATTCAGCAGTTTTCCTCCCAAAAGAAATCAACAGTTCACATCAAAGTTTGATTTTTTAAAAGCAACAAGAACAACAATAAAGTAGGGAGCCGGTACTCACCACCCTGAAGCCAAGTGATACCTGTATTGACCATTTGGCCTGTCATTTGGCCTTGTAGATACACTTCACATGCATGACACACTTCACACACATGAAATTACAGCACTTGATAGAATGACCTTCTCCACAATCCAACACATAATTAAGCACACATAACATACAGTCATAAACACACGGATATCAGTCAGCATGGGCACTGCACCCCCATGTTTGACTTGGTCCCTGTTTTTCCTTTTGAGATATCAACACAACTTCTAGCACTCTTGTAATTAAAATGGAGATAAATTTTAGTTAATGTATACACACATATTTCTTTAAAAGGTAAAGGACCCCTGACAGTTAAGTCCAGTCACAGATGTCTCTGGGGTTGCGACACTCATCTCACTTTACAGGCCGAGGGAGCTGGCGTTTGTCCGCAGACAGTTTTTCCGGGTCATGTGGCCAGCATGACTAAGCCACTTCTGGCCAAAACCAGAGCAGCACATGGAAACCCCGTTTACCTTCCCACAGAGCGGTACCTATTTATCTACTTTCACTTTTTTGGGGCGTGCTTTTGAACTGCTAGGTTGGCAGGAGCTGGGACCGAGCAACAGGAGCTCACCCCGTTGCAGGGATTTGGGGATTTCTTGCTTTGTATTAAAACCTAAAACTGTGCTTGGTTTTTGACCTTACAGTTACCAAGCATCAAGTGACGCAGCATTTTTTTATAAATATAGGACGTTCTGCTCTATTCAGTGTAAGACAGGAAGCGTGTTAAAAGTGTTTCCAAAACATTATTTGGGGGGGGGAAATCATGTCTTTGCTTCATTTTAAATTAAAACCTTGTTCTGCAACTGATAGGGTGTTTTATGACATGTCTCATGTGACAATAGCAAAGAGTCTGTTCCACTTCAGTTCTGTAATATTGCCTACTGATTGAATCAGAAGCACATGATTAAGAGCTGGCCAAAGACATTTTGGCACCAGAGGCAAATGACAAAATGACATCTCCTCCCTGCCAGGGAAGAAGGGATGAGTGAAAATCTACATTAGGAACAAGGGTGGAATAAATATATACATTGGGAACGAGGGTGGGAGGAGACGGGCAGTGCCTCCTATTCACCAAGAGGCCACTGTAGAAGTGGCATTGGGGAGTGCTGCTGAGGAGAAAGCAGATCCAGCCTCCAAAGAGTTGCAGCAAGGTGGGGAAAGACTACTTGTTTTCTCTAACCAAAGTTTCAGAGGAGTAATACTGGTCCAAACAAGGCACATATCAGCATGTTACTGAAATTCAGTACTTGTGATTCCCTACTTAATTTTTAGTGCCAGTTCCTTTGTATTTCCCAGTGTTGAAATTACAAAGGAAGACAGAAACTATGTTTAAATAATAAAACCATCCATCAACTCCAAAAGGGTCAACATTTTCTTAACCACACTATTAAAAATTCAGCAAGTCTGCCCACATCTCAGCTCAGAAAGGCGGCAGTGAAGCAAAAAAGAAAGAAAGAAAAAGAAGGTAAACTCGAACAGAAGGCTATAACAAAACCTTTTTGTGTTATTGGTGGAAATGAAAGAGAAGTGAAGGGGGGAAACAGCGGAGGGGTGGCTAATCTGCTTGCCATCGGAAAAGAGCCGTCACAGTGTTTTCCTTTCTACGTAACACGTGGGTTGCTTAGGGTGTACAATACCAGGCCGTGCAAAGGCCTTGTAGCCTTCTGTTTCAATGGCTTGTTGACATAAGGTGGAGTTTTGGGTTACTGTGGTGGAGCCAGCTTCCTGCCACAGTTTCTGATAGCCATAAATCAAAACATTGTTACTGGCCTTTTTGTTCACAATCATACTAGGCAGAAGTATAAGCTTTTTACGGACCCCCCCCCCCTTTATGTTATCCATAAATATTAGAACGCTTCTCCAGAGATTAAGTCCTACAACTATCTCCTTTTTAAAAAGTATTAGAAAACTCATTTTGACCTCTTTCAATCTCTTGTCTCTCTCTTGCTTTCAAAGGAACATAGGAAACTGCCTCATTCCACTTTCTTGGGACAATCTTCAGCCTAGCTGGTGTGTGAATGCCTCAATACAGTGATACCTCGGGTTAAGAACTTAATTCGTTCTGGAGGTCCGTTCTTAACCTGAAACTGTTCTTAACCTGAGGTACCACTTTAGTTAATGGGGCCTCCCGCTGCTGCCGTGCTGCTGCCACGCAATTTCTGTTCTCATCCTGAAGCAAAGTTCTTAACCCAAGGTACTATTTCTGGGTTAGCGGAGTCTGTAACCTGAAGCGTCTGTAACCTGAAGCGTTTGTAACCCGAGGTACCACTGTAAATGGTTTCTGACTTCTACATATGCCATAGCAGCTAACCTTTTGGAAACTGAGGTAGAGCTTATTTGAGCAGACCATGTTCCTTTGTCTTTGTGGGACAAGGTATCATTCTGTGAGAGGAAAAGTGTGTTACAAAAAGGAACTCTCAGTCATCAGTGTCAGGAGAGAGAGATATCACAACCACCAATAACAAAAAAAGCTAGTTCTCCACAGCACAAGTAAAAAAATCAACTGCTTCTGTTGTGGATGGAGCCAGAAGTCAAACTTGCTACTGTTCCAGTCAGGGGACCCAGCTAGGTAAAGGTAACGGTACCACTGACCGTTAGGTCCAGTCACAGATGACTCTGGGGTTGCGGTGCTCATCTCGCTCTATAGCCCGAGGTAGCCAGCGTTTGTCCACAGACAGCTTCTGGGTCATGTGGCCAGCATGGCTAAGCCGCTTCTGGCGAACCAGAGCAGCACACAGAAACGCCGTTTACCTTCCCGCCGGAGCGGTACCTGTTTATCTACTTGCACTTTGACGTGCTTTCGAACTGCTAGGTGGGCAGAAGCTGGGACCGAACAGCGGGAGCTCACCCCATTGCGGGGATTCGAACCGCCAACCTTCTGATCTGCAAGCCCTAGGCTATGTGGTTTAGACCACAGTGCCACCTGCATTTCAAGTGTGTTGTAAAGTGCATTATACAATTGTGACTCTAGATGGTGATGGTGAGCTATGGCAAATTTAATATTTTTTCAAAACCTTTTTTTTAAAAAAGCATTTCACTGTGTTTGTTTCTATGTGTCTAGATTCCACCAGGCTCTCCTAACTCTGCCTTCAAACAATGGAATTTATATTCAAGTTGCTCTAAATAAATGGTATCACACTTTTCATGGTGTCGGAAAGAAGTGGGAGGGAGGCTTCAACTTCTATGGAATTCATTTGTCTGGTCAACATTGTCCTCTGGTAAGTAACTTTCAGAGAAAAGTTTCACTAAGGAGACAAAAAAACTGACAGCTGTAACTTTATATATCTAAATGTTTGCAGATACTTTGTAAACTACTCTAAGGGAAAGATCCCTTATGCTGCTTGCACTGTGACTGTGTAAATGAGTTAATCTCTGAGGTACACAGAAGGAAAAACTCTACTGGCTTACTAGAGTCTTCCAGGAAAATTCAGCTAGAAAATTATGGAATGATAGTATACCAATGTTGCATACACACAATACATCGAAAACACATGGCTTCCCCCAAAGAATCCTGGACACTGTAGTTCAACCCTCAAAGAGCTACAGTTCCGAGCACCCTTAACAGGACTTTCTCTGACCCAAAAGATTGGACCACATTTTGCATGTTTGAATTTCCATTTTATTTTCTTTAATTTGTTTGTCTATTGCTGTTCCAGCTGGTTTTTGTTTGCATGCTTTGATAGCATATTGTGTGAAATATTAAGTGGTATATAACTGCTTTAAACTAATATATATATTCTATGCCTGCATTGACTAGACAAATGAACTTGGAATGTCCAGAAGATCCAATATATGAGCAGTGACAGACCTTGGAGTCTCAAATGTCCGCGGTGCCTTGTCTGACTCCAAAATTCGGTGGCGCCCCACCTCTTGCGCACCATTCTGCATCATAGTTGTGGCACCCCCAAGGCTTCGCACTCAGTGCGACCAAACCAGTAACGTACCCAGAAATGCACCTTTGATATGAGTTATAATACAAATTTTCCCAGTAGTGATGTATGGAAGTGAGAGCTGGACCATAAAGAAGGCTGATCGCCAAAGAATTGATGCTTTTGAATTATGGTGCTGGAGGAGACTCTTGAGAGTCCCATGGACTGCAAGAAGATCAAACCTATCCATTCTGAAGGAAATCAGCCCTGAGTGCTCCGTGGAAGGACATATCGTGAAGCTGAGGCTCCAATACTTTGGCCACCTCATGAGAAGAGAAGACTCCCTGGAAATGACCCTGATGTTGGGAAAGATGGAGGGCACAAGGAGAAGGGGACGACAGAGGACGAGATGGTTGGATAGTGTTCTCGAAGCTACCAGCATGAGTTTGACCAAACTGCGGGAGGCAGTGGAAGACAGGAGTGCCTGGCATGTTCTGGTCCACGGGGTCATGAAGAGTCGGACACGACTAAACGACTAAACAACAACAACAACAATAATGCAAGTTATAACTTCTATTAATCATTTTTATATTTTATTCATAGTTTATTTTATACATTCTGTTGACATATCATCACATTCCTACTTTAGCATGTCATCTTAATCAAGTGAACAAAAATGCACATTAAAAGATGTAGCCACTCTTCATTCGGATCGTTTGCGCCAGACCTTTGCACCATTCCAAATTACAATGACACTTGGATATTATTCCTTTGAAGTGCTTGATTTATTTCAACCATAATTTTGGGATATTCCAGCAAATGAGTAGATGATGTTGCTCTGCTCACATTTAGCACTTTTCCTGTCAAAATGTTTGTGTGTGTTTCAAGTCCTGTTTTAATAGTATCTTTAAGCTGTGGGTACCTAAACCTTCTGCTTTCTCACTACACATGATAAAAGAGGCACTTGCCTATCATAGTTCATGCTGTAAGAGCCTCTAATGGACTATGGGCCTTTTTGCGCTTGCTGACAACAAGATCTCTCCAAGATTATTTTATCTCCCCCCCCCCACCAGACTACTTCTACAACCATGAATCTGAGGATCAGAGTTTTTCACAGCATCTCTTGCCTTTGCCCGGTGGGTAAACAGACAACCAAAATATCCAGATCTGAGGCAGCTTGACCTTTTAGTGACCCTTAGGCTGACCTAACACAAGTCACTCTCACCGGCCAATTTGTTTATCTTGGTTCCTTGGTGCTCTGAACCCTAAAGCATCAGCATTCCCAGTCTGTAAACTCCCAAGTCCCACTGCAACCACTTGCCGGTCACAACTTAAGTGCCTGCTGCCAGCTGAACGACAAAAGCAATTTTTAGTTTCTACTCCCATCCTTGAGATTCAAGCGGACTGGCGGTGACACAAAGTTTCCACAGACAGCGAAAGACCCCAAAGGCCTTCCAGCTTATACCCCCCCCCCTCACTGCCATACTGTTATCTCTCTGCCTCTGATTAGCAGTCTCTTTCTCTCTCACTCTATAAATTAAACATGCATCCTCTACACAAAACTCGGTGGCAGTGCCTGGCTTCCTGACATGCTAAGTGAATACCACAGTTGAAGTGATGCTCTTATATCAACAGAAGATGGTCGCCCAATAAAGAGGTCATGTGATGTCTCTTTAACTGTTTGCCGTTTTTCAAACTTTTTTTTAAAAAACCCACGTATTTCTCCAGCCTTCCCCTCAAAAAAATTGGACCAAGAATGAACATTCATTTATCTAGCACCCATTCATTTTGTTTTTATATACAGTGGTACCTCGGTTTTAGAACATCTCCACCGATGAATATTTCAGTTTTTGAACGCTGTAAACCCGGAAGTAAATGCTTCAGTTTTTGAACATTCCTCAGAAGTTGAACATGCCACGCGGCTTCCGCTGAGTGCAAGATCCTGAGGCCTAGCCATCGGCTATTGAATTTTCAGTTTTCGAACGTTACAGAATTCGAACGGCCTTCCGGAACGGATTATGTTCGAATATCGGGGTACCACTGTACATAAAAACAAAATGAATGGGTGCTAGATAAATGAATGTTCATTTGCATATTTTCTTCCTGTGAGGATACATAGGATGAGTCTCATTAAGCAATTTAAACATATAAACCAGGGACAGAGAACCTGAGACCAATGGGCCATATGGCTCCGTGACTGTGGGTGCCCAGAGCCATGGGTGCCATGCAGCGTGAATGGCCGTGGCACCAAAATTTGTGAGTGCCTGGCCTCTTCACTGGGAATTTTGTGGGTGCTTGGGCACCCAGGGCCCCAGGGACCTAAGCCTCCACGCATCTCTATCAGGCCTTCCGCAGAGGCCTTTCACCCTGTTCCCCAGTCTTCCCTCTCACAAGCCCTACTTCACACCCCGAGAGTTTTTGCCTGGCTGGAATGTGTCCTTGAGCTATGATAATGCTTCTTGGTTGTCTGGTTGGAGGAGGGAGAGGGCTGTGCGAGTGTGCGTACAAACTAGCCAACTGCACCAAGGTAAAAACTGTATTTGCTGCTCCTCCTACTTTTGCTTCTGGCACTGTCCACCTCTGACACATGTCCCACAGAAGGATATGTGGCCATTGGGCTGAAAATGGCTCCCCATCCCTGGTATAAACAGAACTTCCTGTACGAAAATGGCTTTGTGGTAATAGTTAATATTTAAATAAAGAAAAGAAAAACATGTCTTATGTTCACAAGGACATAGCTAGGGACATAGCCCTGCATAGGCCGGGGGGGGGGGAGCTGCCCCACCCAAATCAAGTAAATAAATAAAAATACTTAAATAAATGTAGAAATTGTAGAAACATTTTGTCAGATTTTTCTGAGCACTTGGAGTCTAAAGAAAGTACCAGTAATTTAAAACAACTGCTGTTGAGTCGTTTCATTCCAGATCTGCTAAAAGGTAAAGGGACCCCTGACCATTAGGTCCACTCATGACCGACTCTGGGGTTGCGTGCTCATCTCGCTCTATAGGCCAAGGTAACCAGCTTTTGTCCGCAGACAGCTTCCGGGTCACGTGGCCAGCATGACTAAGCCGCTTCTGGCGAACCAGAACAGCACACGGAAACGCCGTTTACCTTCCCGCCGGAGCAGTACCTATTTATCTACTTGCACTTTGACGTGCTTTCGAACTGCTAGGTTAGCAGGAGCAGGGACCAAGCAACAGGAGCTCACCCCGTCGCGGGAATTCAAACCGCCGACCTTCTGATCAGCAAGTCCTAGGCTCTGTGGTTTAACCCACAGCGCCACCCGCGTCCCTTGTCTGCTAGATCTGCTAGCCTGAGCCAAACAGAGAATGAAGGCAGGTAGGTGTGCTACTTCCACCCCAACATAAATCCAGGCTAAGCCCATGTATGTTCATAACATTACATTGGTATTGAGCTGTGCGAGAGGAAAGAAACAAATTGCCTTTCTTCCAAGTGGGTGCATGATCCACCAGAGAACAGCTGGAATGATAATGTGCAAATTTACCTATGAATATAGTAAAGCCCATTAGAGGTAACTTCAGATTTGGTCATTGTTCCACATGTAACAATTTCATTGAGGCTAAGTGGTTTGTGAATCCTGTTGATATCAAACAATATATATGTATGGGGAGTTCTGTGACTGTAGTACCAAGGGAGGGCTACACATTACCTCTAATATGCCTGAGAACACCCTTCTTTAAAACGCACAACTGTACTACTCTGGGCCAGCCAATTAGAATAACAGATTTCAGAATACAGACCAATCTTTTCCAAACGTTTGTGTGAGAGAAAGTGGGCGGTGGGGGCAGGGGAGGGGGGATATGTCATGCCAGGGAATGTCTCCTCTTCCAAGAGTGACTAGAAACACCCCATCTCAAATACAGGCCCATTATCAAGCCCAGCTTAAATAAACTTCACTGTGCATTCAGTGATCAACCTCCCTCAGAGCTGCTGGCTCCATTCATCACTGCCACGTTTTCAAAGTGACTGCGATGACAGCTCATGATCATTAACCTAGTAATGGTGTGCTTTACATTAAAGTGAAGGCACATCAAACAACAGGCCCTTACAATTCAAAAAGGTAACTAAATGATAAAATAGACATTCTCCAGCTAACCACATACAGATGGTGACAAAAACCTGAGGAACGAAAAAGGAGGACTTTGGGAGAGGAAGAAGAGCCAGCTATTTATGCAGCGATCGGTTGTTTACCCCCACTTTTTAGCATTATCATTGATTATTATGATTGATTTGGGAGGATGAAAATGATTAGGATTTTGAGTGATAGGGTTTTGAGTGACTTATGTCATAGGCATGCATGCTATATCGCTGAAACTTTTCGTGTGACAAGATTAGAAACTCAGTTCTGGAGCTGAAAACAAATTCCTGAACTGATCATGTGCTCAGATATACCACGTTCTTTAATTCTATGCCCCTCCCCCCCGACACTATTTTGCACCTGGCTTCAGTTAATGGATCTTGGGGTAAAACCTGCAAGTCTGAAGTCTGCCCACCCTGGGATAAAGATAAAGAAGCTCATTGGGTGATCTTTGGCCTTTCACCATCTCTCAGCCTTACTTACAGTGTTGTTGTGAAGACCAAATGGGCAAGCGGGGGAAGGGAAGCCTTTGCATACCCCTAAGATACTAGGATAAAAGGTAGGGGAAATATGAAAAAAAATAGTAAAGAAAAATGCTGCCATTCCCAGCTGAAAGAATATTATAACTATTGTTCTTTGAGGTGAACATGGGGCAGCCAAAAGCCCTCCACCATCAATACCAGCTTTTGAGATTCTTACATGGGCCCGGATCCAGCTCTAGCCATGGTTAACTAGCTGGACATAATAAAGTCTCAATATGTACATTCCCATTTGCCCTACCATATCCACTCAGTTCAATGGCCCTTGGATGACTGTGGTGAGGAGGATGGGCATACACATCAGAGTTATCAGAGATATGTAAGTTAGAAGTGATGATAATAATAATATGTAAATCAATAATCTTTTAGTTGAAATGAAGCACTAATTTCAGTGCTTCACAGCTCAGAGATAGTGCTTCCCTAACACTGGAAGTGATCTTGGTGGGGAAGAAAGATGAGAGAAAGATCAGAGAGATGCAGCAGCCTGTTCCTTTCTCTCACCTTGCACAAGAGAACTGGCTGTGCACAATTAAATTGGGTGGGCCATTGGAATTACTTTAGATGCATCCAGACTACGATCTGTCTTGCCACTGCATTCCAGTTGAATCTGTGACATGGTGCTCATGTAAAATTTTTACCACAAGTACACTTATTGGATCACCAAGCCGTGTTTTCTGAAAACGGTACAATAAAAAAAGGAGGCAGCAAAATTGGTCCATGGGGGGGAGGGGGCGGAACCAAACTGCACAATACCTTTATTAGGACCAGCTAAGCAAAAGGTGTGAGCAAGCTTTCAAGTTTACCAGGATTCTAAAGAAGAGTTCTGAGAGCCAGTATGGTGTAGTGGTTAAGAGCGGTAGTCTCGTTATCTGGGGAACCGGGTTCGCGTCTCCGCTCCTCCACATGCAGCTGCTGGGTGACCTTGGGCCAGTCACACTTCTTTGAAGTCTCTCAGCCCCACTCACCTCACAGAGTGTTTGTTGTGGGGGAGGAAGGGAAAGGAGAATGTTAGCCGCTTTGAGACTCCTTAAAAAGGGAGTGAAAGGCGGGATATCAAATCCAAACTCTTCTTCTTCTTCTTCTTCTTCTGGTGAACTTGAAAGACCCCTTCCTGCTTTGCAACTTGTCCGTAGGTCTTAATGAAAAATTAAAAAATAAATAAATAAATAAACAGAGAGATCTAGTATGTTACAATGGTAAAGGTATTCATTATTTTCATTGCCATGATCCTACACTTTGTCGAAGGGAAACTCCCCACCGGAGTAGAAATCATATATCGAACAGATGGAAAGCTCTTCAATCTCAGCTTGCTGAAAGCAAAAAGTAAGGTTACCGTAACTTCCATCATAGAGCTTCAGTATGCTGATGACAACATAGTGTGCGCACACTCAGAGGATGACCTCCAAACCATCCTAAATATCTTTGCAGAAGCTTACGAAAAGCTTGGCGTACCACTCAACATCCAAAAAACCAAAGTGCTGCAACAAGTACAAAATAACCCCTCTGCAGTACCACAAATCCAACTTAATAGTGTAACATTGGAAAATGTTGATCACTTCTTCTACCTAGGCAGTTATCTTTCCACAAAGGCCAACATTGATGCCGAAATCCAGCATCGCCTGAGCTCTGTGAGTGCAGCTTTCTCCCAATTGAAGTGCAGAGTGTTTGAGGACCGGGACATTCCCAGGGAAACCAAAATGCTTCTTTACAAAGCTATTGTACTACCAACCTTACTATATGCTTGTGAAACATGGACTACTTATAAACGCCATCTCCAACTCCTTGAAAGATTCCATCAACGGTGTTTCCGAAAAATTTTACACATCACTTGGGAAGACAGGCAAACTAATGCCAATGTACTGGAAAAAGCAAAGATCACCAGTGTTGAAGCAATGATTCTTCAACATCAACTTCGTTAGATTGGTCATGTTGTGCAGATGCCTGATGATCATCTTCCAAAGCAACTATTCTATTCCGAACTTAAAAATGGAAAGCATAGTGCTGGTGGTCAACAAAAGAGGTTTAAAGACTGTCTCAAGGCAAATCTAAAAAAATGTAGTATAAACACTGACAACTGGGAAACACTGGCCTGCAAGCGCTCCAGTTGGAGAACAGCCTTTACCAAACGTGTCATGGGCTTTGAAGACACTCGAACTCAGGACGAAAGGGAGAAATGTGCTAAGATGAAGGCATGCCTGGCAAATCCACACTGTGATCAACTCCCACCCGGAAACCAATGTCCCCATTGTGGAAGGACGTGTGGATCCAGAATTGGCCTCCACAGTCACTTATGGACTCATTGTTAAAACCGTGTTTATGGAAGACAATCTTACTCGGCTATGAGTGATCGCCAAAGAAGAAGAAGAAGAATGGTAAAACCAGGAGTAATGTAAGCATTATCAGAAGACTGGTTTTCAACAGTTTCAAAGCTTGGTGTACTAAGAGGGTCATGTGAACGAATGAGTTTGCTTAGAAAAACAAGTGAGGTTAGTGAGCAATGTGAACACTTAGCTCAGCACAAGTAAATATTATTCTTAGCACAATCTGTTGTTGAACAATAGAGTCTTAAAGAGCAGGAGCCCCAGCACAGAGTGACTAAGGAAAGCTATCATCCCAATTAAGTCACTGGCATTTTGCTTTTAATCCAGCAGGGCTATTTATTTGAAATACTGTATGTACATGCCAGTCTTACTTTTTTTTTAAAAAAAAGTGATAAAATAAACATTTCTCATAATTATTTTTTTAAAAAAAAAATCAAAACAAAACCGTTCTAACAGCAGTGATAAACAAAAAGCAGTATAAAATCAGAAGAAACATAGCAGCCACCAATCACTCAAGGAATTAAAAAAAGTCTTGACCTGTCAGCCAAATAATAAAAGTGTTGGCGTGAACCAGACTTGTGGGGGGGGGGGGAGGATATTCTATAGCCAGGGCACCACTACTGAAAAGGCCACCTCCTCAGTGTTATACAGTCTAGACAGGAGTTCTCAGGATGACTTAATACAGATTTCCTAATCAAGTAATGTAAAAGATGTAAAATTATGTAAAAGACATGCAAAAGCATAGCTGTCAACTTTTCCCTTTTCTTGCGAGGAATCTTATTCGTAATAGGGGAATTTCCCTTAAAAAAAGGGGAAATGTTGACAGCTGGGTGCAAAAGTCAGATACAGTGGTACCTCGGGTTACATACACTTCAGGTTACATACGCTTCAGGTTACAGACTCCGCTAACCCAGAAATAGTACCTTGGATTAAGAACTTTGCTTCAGGATGAGAACAGAAATTGCGCGGCAGCAGCACGGCAGCAGCGCGGCAGCAGCGGGAGGCCCCATTAGCTAAAGTGGTGCTTCAGGTTAAGAACAGTTTCAGGTTAAGAACAGACCTCCAGAATGAATTAAGTTCTTAACCCAAGGTTCCACTGTATAAGCCTGGGTCTTCATGTCTGCAGGGAGTGGGGAGTAGGATCACAGCAGCAAGCCACACATCCCATCTCAGGAGTGAAAATTTACATATCTGCAGCTTGCCTACATGTGTGCAAACTATGAATTGGGCTCCAGGCACAGTCAGAGACCCTGCAAAACATCTAACCATGTGTAACAGCCTACGTGTGCACAGGTTTTATGTGTGTAGTGCAGATGTGCAAACAAATACACATTTGCTAGTGGACAGTGTCAGAGCCCAGCAGGGTCAGAAGAAAATGCTGTGGTCCAAGGCTGGCACAGGTCATCTGAAAGTAGCAACTAAGAAGCCGAAGAGCCAGAGGCAAGCAGCATGGGCCAGAAGTGAGGTTCTACAGCCAGCAGACAAAAACTAAAAGGGCTGTAGCAAAGTTGTCAAAAGACAAGCCAATGTAAGTTCTGAAGCAGACAAAAAGGTATGTCTTCTTTGGCGGTCACTCTTAGCCAAGTAAGATTGTCTTCCATGAATACGGTCTTAACAGTGTGTCTGTGACTATGGAGGCCAGTTCTGGATCCACACATCCTTCCACAGTGGGGACATAGGTTTCTGGGCAGGAGGTGATCATGGTGAGGATTTGCCAAATGTCCCTTCCTTTTAGCATCTTTCTCCCTTTCATCCTGAGTTCGTGCTTCTTAAAGTCCATGACACCTTTTGGTAGAGACTATTCTCCAATTGGAGCGCTCACAGACCAGTGTTTCCCAATTGTTCATGCTTATACTGCAATTTTTAAAGATTTGCCTTGAGAGCATATTTAAGCTTCTTTTGTTGTCCACTGGCATTTCACTTTCCGTTCTTAAATTGGGAATAGAGTAGTTGCTTTGGAAGACAATAATCAGGAATCCAAACAACATGACCAATCCAACGAAGATGATGTTGAAAAAGGTATGTATTGGCTTCTTGAGTGAAGAACTGCTCAGGCTGAGGAACCAGGCCTGTTCATGTCCTATATTGTCCCAGTTATATCAAATAAGAGAAGGAGGGAAGAGGATAAATGCTTGTGCAAACCTGAATAATTACTGTAAGATACTTAAAACAAATGCTCCTTGAAACACTGTATAGGCATGTAACATTTACAAAAATCAATAGCCCACCATATATGAATAACCCACTATTTGTGCTGCTTTGTTCCTTTGAGATCTCTCGCATTGAGTTTCAAATTGTTCCCTCATTTTATACCTCAAAGGGGTAATTTTTAAAAAATGTATGCACACAACACACACACACACTAATGAACATCACAGCTGGGGGTTTTTTTAAAAGTGAAAGGAACATAATAATTTAAGGAAGTTACTAGTAATTATCTAGGGAACCAACAAATAGGGATGCATTGCTACAGGTAGAATGTGAATTTATTGGGATCAACTGTATTCCAGCTTTAAGCTTTTGGGTACAAGCTGTGTCTCTGATGTGCCTTCCACAATAGGGGGTCTGTTCTCAGCAGGGGACAAACTACAACACTGGGTGAGGGTGGTGTTTGTTGTTTGTATTATAGTTCTCTGATATTTATTTCATTTCCCCCTCTCAGCTTCCATTGGATTAAGCTTCCCTCAGACAATAGAGCCAACTCTGGCTGTTTAGGTTAGTTTTTAAAGGTCAATAAAGTTCTTTCTTTCCCAGGAAACCCTCTTCCTTCCTCTTCAGTCCTGGGCGTTCCCTGGGTTAGAACCTCATGGTTGATTTCAGCTTCACTGGGTTTGGCTATTACCCTCCCTCCCTCCTCCTTCCAAAGTCATCTCTTTTATGCAAAGGGGGTCCTTAGATTTTGTAAATAATAGACAGATGGGGAACTGCGCCAATCAGTTACTTGGAAAATATCCAAGAGCACCTAGCCATGATTTTAAGTAGAATCTAAATGACTATTCTGCTCTCATGTAAAGTATTGTTTCCTACAGCAGTGGAAGAGGGAGGAAATCCCAAACATACCGCCTTAGGCTTCCAAGGATGTGCATTTTTGCTCACTGCCCTTGCAAGAAATATGACTAAGGCAGAGTCATCTGCTTCTCTCTTAGTGAGGCTTGCTTAGCATTGCTTATGCTGTATCTGCATCTAGTGCTTTTGGCTTTGCGTGCTCCCATAGAAAGATTGCACTGTTCCTCACAGCTTTAGATATTTCGGGTTTTTTGCACACCTCTCTTCACTGGCATTCTACATGCTTACATCTAAGCACCTGTTTTTTAAAGCTACCTTTCTGTCTCTTTCAAACTCATCAATTGCACAGTATATGAAAGGAACATAGGAAGCTGCTGCTTTATATTAAGTCTGACCTTTGGTCAGTCTAGCTCCTTCTACAGTGACTGGCAGTGACTTTCCAGGGTTTCAGGCAAAAGTCTCTCCTAGCCTTTACACTGTATAGTTAAAGCCATGGTTTTCCCAGTAGTGATGTATGGAAGTGAGAGCTGGACCATAAAGAAGGCTGATCGCCAAAGAATTGATGCTTTTGAATTATGGTGCTGGAGGAGACTCTTGAGAGTCCCACGGACTGCAAGAAGATCAAACCTATCCATTCTTAAGGAAATCAGCCCTGAGTTCTCACTGGAAGGACAGATCCTGAACCTGAGGCTCCAATACTTTGGCCACCTCATGAGAAGAGAAGACTCCCTGGAAAAGAACCTGATGTTCGGAAAGATGGAGGGCACAAGGAGAAGGGGACGACAGAGGATGAGATGGTTGGACAGTGTTCTCGAAGCTACCTGCATGAGTTTGACCAAACTGCAGGAGGCAGTGGAAGACAGGAGTGCCTGGCGTGCTCTGGGCCATGGGGTCACAAAGAGTCGGACACGACTAAACGACTAAACGACTAAACAACAACAACAACAACAACAACAACAGAGGATTGAGCCAAGGACCCTCTGCATGCAAAGACCTTGCTCTACCACTTAGCTCCAGCCCTTCCCCAAAGGGAGGTGAGGGGGGGAAGGATCTCATTTTCAAACGAGAATAGGCAAATCTTATTTTGGAAGATGATATGGAAAGAACACACCAAGCTCAGCTGACAGAAAAATCACATTACTATTGCAAAGGATAGCTCTTCCTACCAGTACGATAAATTGCAGAGCTCCATACTGGTTACACACTGGATATACTAATTTGGCAGTTGTTGTTGGTGCATACCATAATTACAAACAAAAACAATACTCCTCCTAATTATTATTTCTGTATGTACCTTTCCAAGGGCCACATGTACTCGTCCTCACATGCAGAACCATAAGGCTGGTACAATGCACTTTTGGTTGCTAAAGAATGCTACTGCTACTGATATTTTATGAGGAATAACTACTCTGATAAAGAAAACTTCTGTAGTTCTGTCTTAAGTCTCTCAGTTTTGTTTTGGTTTTGTTCTTTTGCAGTGAGCCCCCCCCCAATCACAGCTTAGTGAAAACAATCTGTTCCTTGTGTTCATCAAAACACCAGTCAAGTACAGCCATCAACAAAATCACAAGATAGAGATGCCTCCTTCCCAAGTAATTATAGGATGTTCCACTGTCTTCATGGAAAGCTGGAGTGGTCCACAAGTAACAAGAAGCATCAGAGAGCAAATGCCATTACTGTACAAGCAAATAGAGCTGGGGGCAGGGACGACTCCTGAAGTTTATTTTAAAAATTGACACATCTGGGTAGAAATAGCAAGAGAGGTACCATATCTTTGCCGCAAATGGGGCATTTTGAGCCAAACCTTTTTTTTTTCTTCAGCGCTTTTTGAAGCCATCTGGTCCCAATCCATGTGCAACAAATTGTGTTTTAAAACACTGCTTGCCATGCCAGGATAGATAATGTAATTAATAATATTATTGTAATTAATTCACTGTTCTCAGAGTGGGAGGGATGGGGATTGGGGGAGGGGTTTTTACTCCACACTTCTAACTAAAGACCTAATGAGGAATTTGCAAGTGAATGGAAGGCCATTGCTAGCTGTTATTTTAAAACAGGGAGAGAGGTTGCAGACATAGATTCCCTGATAAACACTCCATGCAGAGCAATTTGACTGCTGAGCTAACAAAGTCTGCAGCAGTGAGAGACAGATCAATTAATTAGCCGCCACCAGTCATTACCTGTATGAGGATTGTTGAGCATAAAGCCTAGTCTGGGGTAATAATTCATGAGCACCCACTTCCAGATCTCTTAACACCCTTCTAAGCTATAAGAATGAAACTGCTACCTGATCAGCAGTTAATAGGGACCAGACCGACCTTTTAAAACGCAGAGAGACAAGCGAGGTGGGCTTCCTGGTACCATCTTGGCAGAACAGTTTTATGGATTTCTAGGGGAGTCTACCTTCATGTTTACTAGAAGTACATGTAACTAATGTTAACCGTGATCACCTGGCTGGAGACATTTTCTTCCTCTGGGTGGAAGTCCATTAAAACACACACTTTTAATGGACTTCCACCCAAAAAAGATTTAACACTGAACTCCTATAAGGACAAACTCCACTGCCAAGTGGTACATACATACATGCACACCTAATTTTATTTCTACACCAACTTTCTGTGGTTCAAACCATGCTCCAGGCAGCTTAATAATAATAATAATAATAATAATTTTTATTTATACCCCGCCCTCCCCAGCCAAGGCCGGGCTCAGTGTGGCTACATGAAGCTTACAACATGAAAAACACATGACCACAACATAACAAAAGTAGTCATAAATAAAACATTGAAAAACACACAACCAAGTCGAACAATTTCCACATAGATCACAAGATCTAAAAATAAAAATACAAAAAAGCCAATAACGGCAACAACAACCCCCCCAAAAAAACCCTAACAACACCCCAGTACAGAGGCTCCCCCTGCCCTAGTTTTTCCAGCAGATAATCAGGTTAAAATACTGGAGTGAACTCAGCCCTGGGAGTGACACATCCACACCACCCTCACTGGAGACACACTGGCTTTATTGTTACTACACATCTTTTAGTAACTCTACCATGGCCAATATTTGGCAAGACACCTAGGAATGGCTTTCAGCATCTGATGAAATGCATCTTTTGCCAAGTGAGCATCTAGGAGAACGAAAGGATTAAAGACAGATTTTTCCCCCTTTTTAATCCCCTGTAGAGGCAGTTAACCTAAACCCATTGCACTCCTTTATATGCCCCTTTACAAGTAAAACATAATGGATAATGCACCTATTGTTAACCAAAAGCAGTCATTATAGCTGCCTCCTTAGGTTATGATAAAAAGGGAAATTGCAAAACAAATTAGCCAAGGTCCATTGTCTTGATGTTTATTCATCTAGGCATGCAATTAGTGCTGCTCAGTTTATTAAATGTTCTTCCTATTTATTTCTTCTTGAGTACAAGAGGAGGACTATTGATTATTTATTACTTACTGTATTTATTTTATCCAGCTTTTGATTTATATCCAGTTCATAATCCAATGGATTTATATCCACCTCCCTGCCAGGATATTTTCTGTGTTCCCAAGTTATGGACTATTCTACCCAAGCACGAGAAGCTGCCATTTGGACTGCCAGGATCCAAGTTGGAGAACATAATCTCTTCCAGCAACCAAAAATAAAGCAACTGTGACTTCTCCTGCCCATTTCCTCTTTGGTTCTGTTCCCCCTCTCCCCAGCATACTGGAATTGATTAGGGCTCCAAGTATGCCACACAGAGAGCCAGTGAGAAAGAAGGCAGGCAGTAGACATTGCTATCTTACCTCCTGCAACATTTGGAGATGTAGCGTTCTGCAATTTTGATTCTGGCAGCTGCAATGTTTAGAAGTCCACTCCATATTTTTCTAGTAGTTCTAACACTGCATAATCTGGAACAGATCCAAACTCTTGTGTCAGTCAGGACTCACACTCCCTCTAAAAGCTAACTTGCTGTGAATGATTCCTGGTAGACCTCATACTATATATGTGCTGCTACTAAAATAATTTTAATAAAACCATTTTATCTGGCTTTCCTTGGCCTCTGAAGAACCATACAATAACGCTCCCCTAGATATAATATAATATAGCAGAATTAATAACGAAGTCTACTTATATAAATGTTTACTTTTGTAAACATGGAGAGAGACACTGGAAGCAATACACAGCTTTCTGTAATGTAATCATAATGTAATACAAGATAATAAGCACCATTAGTGTGCAAGCACTGATAACATATACAGTATTATACTCAAACTATATAGTCACATGCAAGTCAAACAACTGAAAACCATTTCCTACAGATTAAGAATTCACACTTTTCGTCAAAACAGTTGAATTACTCTCCAAACGCATGCAAAGCAGACATTGACTCACCTAGATGAATTGTTTCAAAAGCAGGAATAATATCTTGCTGCTGATTTGTAATTCTGGACTAAGGCTTCTTGGATCAAATCTGGAGTTATTGTAAAGGTAAAGGGACCCCTGACCATTAGGTCCAGTGGCGGATGACTCTGGGGTTGCAGCACTCATCTCGCTTTACTGGCCGAGGGAGCCGGCGTACAGCTTCCGGGTCATGTGGCCAGCATGGAAAATTATTCTCCATAGATGGTAAGGATTGTATCATTGTATTGTGATTTTTACACTGTCATGTATACCACATTGTGATTGTTATATACAAAGTGGTATAAACAGTGTTTTTTTAAAATAAAATATGTTTAGGGGTATTCTCATTTTGACTCAAGAAAATCACCATTTTATAGTTCAAATTGGGGGAAATAAATATAGTAAATGGACATCGGGGTAACAATGGAACTGATGATTCAGCGTGCTAGAGAAGAAACTTTTTTAAAAAATTAGTTTCTTCTCCTGTTAGATTCACAAAATGTTTAAGGGTATGCATGCCCCTGCGTACCCCCAGAAAAAAGCACTGGGTATAAAAACATTTTAAAACAAATAATATATCAGTCAATTTTAGAGCTGATTCAGATTTGCAATGGTGCAAGTCTATATATTAAAAAATAGTGCATAGAACACAAATATTGAGTGATTGCTTTTAACCTTGTGTAAGTTACACAAAGTAAAAACATGACATTAAAAGTAACAAAAGAAGCTATAAAACAGCAGCAGATAAAAGAAAATCAGAAACACCAGATTAAAAAGCCAGACATAGCAAGCGCTAAAAACTCAAGAACCAAAATGTCTAGATGTCAAAAGAGGAGGAGTTTGGTGTATCCGCTGAGAGAAAGGAATTTGAAAACCATACTACCACCACCGAAAAGTTGTCATAGGTACCATACTTGCCCATCAGATTTCATGTATGGGCAGGACCATGATCAGAGCCTCAGATGTGACCTGGACCCCAAAGGTTTTCAAGGTTAAAATCAGTGTTTGATCAATCCCTCAAAGAACAGCAATGCAATGCAAGACAAGAGTAATATGGAATGCAAGAAGCTGTCATATGCAAAAAGTGGACTATTGGCCTCCATCTGGCAGTGACTCTCAATACAGAATTCCCCCCCCCCCCAGCCCTACCTGAAGAAGCCAAGGATTGAATCCAGGACATTTTGCATACAACACATTTGCTCTGCCAGTGAGCGATAGCCCTCCCCGACGATTGGATGGAAGCAATAGCACAGGAACCTCCACATGAAGCAGGGAAAACCTCCTTATCTGAAGCTGGGAGTCAGTGTAGAAAATACCAGTTAGAATCTGATAGAGTTAGACCAATGGTCTGGCTTTGCATAAGTAAACTATTAAAATAATAGATTGAAAAGATACTTGGTTGTTCGGGAGTTTTTTTTACGGGAAGGAGGGAACTTCCAATCAGTTGGGTGAATTACAGCACACAGAACCAGCACAGAAAAACATTTGTGAAACCCTCCCAACTAATATCAGTGTTATTACCCTTCATCGTTTGGAGAAAACAAACATAATTTTACTGCCATATGAAACCTGTCACTGGATTGTTAAGTAAGCCGTTATGATAGGCTGTGATATTAAAGATAATTATGCTTGTCAATTGAGCTGAAGCAGTTAATTAGATAAACAAAACATCTCATTTTTATTTCCTCATGACCAGCAAGAGATGGGTAGAAAGTAGCGTGTATTAATGATATTATTTTCCCTACCATGGAAGAGTGTTTTAATAAACATACAAAAGCAACTTTATCGGTCCTCATAAACCTTGATTGAACACACAGTGATAAGGTCTGTTTAAAATGTCATCTTCACAATAACACACACAGAGCCAACTTGAGCCTTAGCAATGACCTGTGTAAAAGAGGCCGCTCTGGAAAGTGCAGGCCCCGTTGTGCGATGTATATCATATAAACAGTTCAAAGCTTCTGTGGCTGTTCTGTGTGCGCGGTTATGGGTGGCTAAAAGGTGGGGGTTGTCAAGTGTGTATATACATTTTTGTGGCACCAGCTTTAAAGGCTATTTTCTTCCGAAGAAGTCTGGCTTTGGTAAAAGGTGAATAGCCTGAGAGGGCTGGGTCCTTTGAGCCAGAATGACCTTCAGCACTTAGGTCCGCAAATAGAGACAATTTCACAGGGCTTTCTGAAGGAGAAAGGCCTCTCGTTTTAATCACCATCATGATCATCATCATCAATGCTAACACACAGCCTATGAAAATAACCTAATATGCATGGCAGACTATTTCAAGTCCCGTGAATGGAAGGAAGTGACAGAAGAATTTCGTGGAATGAAGAGCCTTGACACTTGTAATTTTCTTTAAAAAATGTAACTAGTCCTACTAATTCCAACTCCAGTAAATTGTTGTCTTTTTCTTTCTTTTTTATAATCTCATTCTTGTCATCTGTGCCCTGGGAATATTTAAATGTTCCCAGTTTCCCAGAACCAGTGGCAACAGTGACACCCAATGGTACTAGGAGGCAAAGCCCCAGTCAACAGATACCATAATAAATTCCAAATCGTTTTCAAATGGAGAATACTGGAATAGACAGGAACAGCATCTGAATGGAAGAGTAACACATCAGCAATTTCCTTTTGCAATGGAGGCCTGGTTTTGATGTGGGCAGTGATGTATTGGACATGTGAATATATTGCAATTCAGCACACTTTCACTACATAAGCTTTACATGGGGCACCATTTTATAGCTCAGTTACATATACATTTTATCTGCATTTAGCACTTAAAAGCTTTTGGAGTGATAACCCTTTTAAAATATTAGTGAAAAACTGCTTAAATGAAAGAGTATTATATTTCTTTTTTAAAAAAAATTATCTTTATTAATTTCCATTAACCAATCAAACACAAACAACAAAAAACAAAGACACAACAAAAAAGAAAACAAACAACAAAAGGCATCATACAAATAATTGACTTCCCTCCACCTCGGTTTTGGATTATATAACAAAAAGTTTTTTCCCGCAGTTTCGATTTATATCGCAGTTTCGATTTATATAAAGAGTATTATATTTCTATGGTCCTATATGGTAAAGTAAAACAATCCGAATGGTCACCACCATTTTATTGTTATAAATTAATTTTCTTCCATCATACATAAAACAGAAACAGAAACAGAAACAAAACAACAAACGTAATAATACAAAAATATCAGAAATAACTAAGGGAGCCACAAATTCATTCCTGTAATTGGTCAACAAAATCTGAAGATATGAGGAGACACCAGTTAATGAAACCATTAAGAGCTCTGCATTCTCTGTGCTTGCAGCACCAGTACTGAATAATAATAACAAACCTTTATTGTCACTACACCACCTGTGCAGTGAAATTAAACGAGCCCCCCCCCCCCCAAGTCTTGTTCACACTCTGTGTGCTTGTTGGAAGTCAATTGCACCACTAGTAAATAATTTGTTGGTAAGAATAATAGAAGTCCAACCACAGTATAAAAATGTTCTGGCTCTTATAAACCTTTGGAAACCTTTGTATTGTGGGTTATCATTCCTGTGATTGCCAGGCTACAAAAATGTTAATACTGCAGATTTTGGCAGGCTCTGTAGTCTTCCTTCATAGTGCTATGAATATCTTAGCTCCACCATTGCCACCACCATTTTAGCTAATTGCCCCCCCCCCCCAATTAAATACTTTCAGTCTTGCACTTTTGATCCAAAACATTAAGCACTCGTGTTTCTTCCTCTTCTTCTTCTCACATTCCATGGGTAATTATGGACATCATGCTTAAATTAATAAATGCTTATTGCAAAATTATCTTCTTTTTTTAAGATCCTTGGTGCAGTATTTCCAATTGTATGGGAAGTCCATTGCAGTTCTGCTCTCAGTTTATGTTGCAAGATCAATTAGTGTTAGTAGTCATCCACCTGAAAGCAGACTTGGAGAGAAAGAATGGAAGTCTTCTAGCTCACTCTCATTTATGCAGAGATAAGATTTAACTAATAACTTTGCATTGTCATATGATCTTCTTAGCAGTAAAGTGCATTACTGCCCCCTAGTGGACTCTCTCTCTCCCCACAGAGAGAGAAATATCAAAGTGATCAAAGTGAATGAATCCAGGTTTCATTTCAACTACTGTACTATTCTTTCCTTGTTAAAAATGTCACCTAATCCTAAGTGCTTTTGGACTTCGGAGATGGGGTGCATAACCTTTATTTGAGATTCATCTTTATTCAAATTTTATTGTTTTAGAAATGCTCAGATAAAGCATCAGTCAGAAAACACTTTCTTGCTGTGACAGAACACCTAGCTCTGCTTCCATTTTCAAGCCTTCCTTTGTGTCATAGGGCTGTCCTAGATAAAAAAAAGGCACACGTCTAATACTGAACTCTTTATTTGCAAGAGAAACACTTACAAGCAGCTACCACGGTGCTCTGGACACACACACACACTTCTAGTCTCCAGGCATCTGTCCACAGATTTGGGCCCTATGGAGCAGTTGCAGAAACAGGGAGACCCTACTCTGCTGCTGGCTTATATAGCCTCCCCAGTCGGGTTGCATGCCCACAACCTGAGACTTTTCCCGCATGTAAGGCGCCACTTTTCTTCCCACCTCAAGATCCTCCTGGGTCTAGGAGACAAGAGGGACAGGGGAAGGTCAGCTGAACAGCCTCTTCCTCTACATCTGACATACCTTCCTGTCTCAGCCTGCCCTTCTCTCCTGGCTCCTGCCTTGCAGGCAGTCAGACCCCATAAATCAGTGGTTACCTCTTCTGAGTCACTCCCCTGGTCCCTGGTCCCCTTCCTCAGTCACACGTTCTTTGGAGCCCTGCCAGTCCCTGACACTTTGCAATTCGGAAGAGGACGTGTATCGACCTAGAAATATTGAAGCCAACAAAAGTTGTCATCACACCCATTTAAAAAACTGAATTATTTTAATCTAACCAAAATATCTTTTGAATTCCCAAAACATGTTACAACTTTTGAGCACTCATTTTGGGAATTTGAAAGTTGAAAAATTCAATATGCCCCACTACTGCATCTTCCACACCACCAGAAGCTGACCACCCTCAGTACTCATAGTAACACCGAGTCTAGAAATACTATACTATACTGTTCTATTGTCTAGAAATACTATACTGTTAGTTGGTAAGCTGGAATTAGTCCAGTTTTAGAGCCACATTAGAGTTTATTTTGTAATCTGTTTTGACTTCTTGCCTGCTTCCCCCTACCCTTTCATTCTTAGTAGTTTCACATTTTGACCACTGAAGTGTGATTGCCAACCTCTGGTTTCTGGAATCCCCACATCTAGACACTTCGATTCCATGCTACAGAAAGTTTAGGATCAGAGGCATGAGAAACCAGCACATTCTGCTGAACTCTGCCAGAGATCAATTCAGTTTTCCACAAGCTGAAATAATTGATGTTATCTACTTTGTGACCATCTCCAATTAACCCATCTGAGAATGCATCTCTAGATGTTCATAGGACATTGTTTATATACATCATACTAAATCCCTCTTCAAAACAGAATCCTTGGGTCATTTTGTTCACTTTTGTTGGGCAGAATAATGTCTGGGTCTTCTCTTACTAGGTTGCTCAGTGCTTGCATTTGTTGAGTTTACAGTTCTCTGAATTTGGTGCCTCCTAAAGACACAGCTCGGGGACGCAGGTGGCACTGTGGGTTAAACCACACAGCCTAGGACTTGCCAATCAGAAGGTCAGCTGTTCGAATCCCCGTGACGGGGCGAGTTCCCACTGTTCGGTCCCAGCTCCTGCCCACCTAGCAGTTCAAAGCACGTCAAAGTGCAAGTAGATAAATAAGTACCGCTCTGGTGGGAAGGTAAACAGCGCTTTTGTGCGCTGCTCTGGTTCACCAGAAGCGGCTTAGTCCTGCTGGCCACATGACCCGGAAGCTGTACGCCGTCTCTCTCGGCCAATAAAGCGAGATGAGCGCCGCAACCCCAGTGTCGGCTACGACTGGACCTAATGTGACCACAAGTGCAGGCATTTTCAACAAATGCGCCATTGCAATATGTGTGTCAGTTAGCTACTTGGCTGAACCCAAGTATATTCACAAAATATTGCAAAATAGATTTGTACTCTTTTTCAGAGGTTGTGCTTCGGAGGTGTCTCCTCCAGCAGGTTATTTCAAATACGTACTTAATTTAGCTGTACTCACTTAAGTCAGTAGGAGCAGCTTAAGAACACTGTTGTTGTCCTAGTGCCCAGTCAAGAAGGGACCACTGTCCTCACTTGAAGGGTGTTTCTGAGGGAGCACTAGGACAGAACCAAGACTCCACCCCCATCCCACTGCTGACCAACATACATGCAATAATTGAAGACCCAAATGTCTAGAGTGCAGCCAGTGCACATATGTGTTTGTGTTATTGGGCTTTTATGGATGTTGCATTGGTTGTATGTACTTCCTTGAGTGTTAGGTATTCTTCTACATCTGGTTAGAAGCCAAACTCACTCCGAGGAAGGAGTGAGTCAAAGATTCTGTTGGGAGTGATGATATTTTCCTGTCTTCAAGCAACAGGATGACTACAGCTGACTTGGTAGTTTTAGTGCCCATTTGAGAAATGGTTTCCTGCTGCTGTATTGCACAGCTGCTCTTTTCACCTATTGGCTGTGAAGTAGTGTCCTACTTCCGGTGGCCCTTGGCAACCCTCCTCACCCCCAGCAGCTATACAGCACATGCACAATGCAGAACATTGGAGTTAGGGCACAGCCAGAAGGGAGCACACGGCTAGTTTAGGCAGCTAATTACTGGAACACTATCCGTAGGAACCCTGTTACCGTAGGTGTTGGGCCCTATGCGTAGTTCTCTGGTCAGGACTGCAAGTACTGTTTCTAATATAGTGCAGATTAGAATATAGTTTGACACAGTCATACACTTCAGGTTTATATTTACAGTTTAATAAAAGTATAAATTCAAGTCTCAACATCTGTCTTCTATACTATAAAGGTTTAACAAACTACTTATTAAATAAATTAAGAAAGGTTTAAACAAATGTAGTTTTCTGTTGGCTAAGGGACGTTAAAATAATTTTGTTCTCTACATTGTGAACAGAATGACATAAAATAGCATCAAAGCAACAAAAAGTAAGATTTGCTAATACAAGTGCCCTACTTCCTTCTACTAGATTTGAGGTGAATGCAGCACCTCGCGTCCATTCTCTTAGACAATGAATAACTTAACTGACCTGCTTATAAGACTAGTCATGCTATGAACGTGTTTTGTAGAACGGAGAAAAGGGACAGAGGATACAAAATGATTTAATAACTTTATCATTCAACTTTTCCAGCTGTGCTAAAATAATAGAACACAGAATTACACCATTGTATACCAGAAACTCCTTTGTCACCAAAGCATTGACATTTGCCCTACCTATGACATACAACATTCTTCCTTTACTTTTCGGCATAAAATGCCTCGTTTGTTTTAGTTCCTTATATAAACTGGGTGTTCAAAATCAATGAAAAGTCTTTTGATGGCAAACTCCTGAAAAAAAAATCTAGCTCAAGTGCCACATTATTTTATTAATTATGTTACTATTAATAAACTCTCTAAGATCTTTTTTCCGTGCATATGCATGCACAATTTCAGAAGACCGTTTGTGGAAATAGTTATCCAAATTGTTCTTGGAACTAGCTATTTCACTTTTGAAATACTGCAACAACTATACAATTAAATAGCCAGCAATTTCTAAATCAGAACAGAAACAAGTATTTTATAAATGTAAGCACGCCTGTCTAAGAAGTCAAGCAGCTCACACTTATTTAACAAATTTATACTTCGTTCTATTACACAATCATATGCATCTTTTTTTGAAAGATAAATGTAAGGGATCCAAGACCCGTTTGCTTTTATGGAACTTCCTGATGGCTATGCTTAGGAATTGCAGCACAATCCTATATACCATGGATATTTTTATGTATGCAATGTTTCTGTACCTTCTTTCATCACAAACCATTCCTAAGACATGATTAACTTTGTTCCAGGCAATTTGCAAACTTCTGCATAAAATAAAATAAAAATCTCAACTCAAATTTATATGACACAGATTATATTTACCAAATATAGTATATTCCTGCAAGTAATTCCCTTTGAGTAAATTTAACAGGAATCAAATTGTTAAAGGCAATTTTCTTTCTAATCTAATGTTTCACCACATGCTTATAAGAATTTGTCTGAATTGGAGTTAAATACAAATAAATGGTGTATCTGTTAATTATAAATCCAAAAATTAACTTATTCTCTGCAATCATGCACCATCTAAAATATGTGATTTAATCTTTGGGAGACTATCTACAGCCTACTGCAGAACATTCAGAGCAAGATGCTTTTCCATATCCTTGGATAGCATTTATATTAACCCATCATTGCCTTATCCTCCCTAAACAGCCCCCCAATTTATAGAAATCTCACAGACGTATCAAGCACTGTCTTGGTTATTAACTGAATGGTCCCAATGAAGTTTCAGAAAAGAAAAGTTCATGCATACTGCGAAGTCTGCACCAAAATGAGTAATATTCATATTACAGAAGCTATTGTTCCTATTTATCTTAAAACTCTCTGCTGTATATTCCCTTTTTGCAAGGTGGCATTTAAGTCCAATTACTAGACTTAAAATTTTAAATTCTAGCCTACAGATAGAATGGTTTTCTTTTGCAAGTATACAAATAATAATGTCTGTCACCATTCTAAAAACTGTTCTCAGTTGAAGGGATTATGGCCGAGATCCTGAAAGCCTCTCAGGCCGAAAGAAGGGCTTGCTATATTATGCAGTGCGTTTTCTTTTCATTACTAGCAACAGCCTGTACTATCTTCAGCACCATCACATTAGGAGTTCTCCCATTTGTGGAGGCGGCTTTTCAGGAGGCCAATTCTAGAAGGCACCCCTGCTATGTATGTGGAGGCTACAAGCAGCCCTTTAAAATCAGCAACTTTTGTAATAATCCTCATTCTCCTTTAAACTAATGTGGGACAATAAGAAAACCATACAAAATTATAGGCTTTCAGATTTTAGAGGCATTTTGTAATACTGAAACACTATTCATTTATTGTGCTGATTTTTAAAAATTCCTGTACCTAGCTCCGAGGCTTAGCTTGCTTTTGCAATTTATTACTGACACTACTATGAAAACGTATTTAAAACAAATACAATTTAGAGAATTAAAAATATTTATACATGAAAACAGCTGACAGTATAAAAATCAACAGTGAAATTAGAGTTCATACATATAAAATAAAAATACCAACAGGAAATTGTCCCTTTAACATAAAGGGGTTGGGGAGAAAAAGAAAGGCAAAAGATATAAAAAAGACTGCATTGTTAATTAACCTAAACTTGGTTTAGCTTTCTTGATAGGAGAGGTTGACCACTCAAATACTGATTTGTATTGTCAGTCTAAGCACTTACAATGCAACAACTCCATAGCATTAGAAATGTTTTCAGGACAAACTTTAGCTGCCACTAAAGCTTATGAAGATTCAATGAGCAAAATGTAGTAATAATATGACAAGCTACTGTAAGATACTTTATATTTTAATACAAAAGGATTCTTCGTTCAATAGCCTTTCGGCAAATAGGACATTCACTCATTCGATCACCACAAAGCTGACATGTTCCGTGACCACAGAGAAAGATCATATTCTTTAGACGGTCCAAACACACGGGACACATGGTCTGTAAGAGACAAAAATGAAACTAAAGAACTGTCTGGAGACAAAGAATAACCAAGTATTATACCTTATTAGCTTACTACGCCTAATGTAAATACCATTTTCAGAAAGTGAGGCTGGTGAAATAAATAGCATAAAAAACTCTGAAGGATACTCATCAACCACCTGCCTTAAAGTAGTGATGCTAAAATTTAACTCAGCGATTAAAAATTCTCAAAGCACTTAACATACATCTTTAGCGTTCCTCACAGAAAGATACACCAGAATCATTTTGTATTGTATATGGGCTTAGGCCAACGTCACATTTGCTAAATACATTCAAAGTTTTGAAGCAATGCTACATTCTTCATATTTTTATTATTATGACCATCATTGCTAAGGACATAAGTGTCTTTGTAAATGACATCTATTTTATACAATTAAAAGGTATAGTGAAACATGAAATAAATCCGTCACACAGAAACAGACTGTGAAGCTCAGTTAAACACTTCTGAAATTTTGGAAACACACAAACCCTTTCAGAATTTCTAATGGCAACTAAAAATGAAATCTCCATCTATTTCTAGATATTATGACCCCTTTGAGTCTGTAGAACTCTGTCCGATGTGATGTTAAATAAAAATGGAGGCCATGACTTTATTAGAACGCCCAAGTGCTGTCTGTATCAAAGGAGGCCGAAAGGAGACTATTGGTCCTGCCTACAGGACAGAAAGGAAGGCAGAGTCTAGTTTGGATGACTTAGCTGATTTGTCCTTGGAAGGATAGACCATTCAGGAAACTCACTGCTCAGTTGGAGGATCACTGCTGTCCTGAAAATAAGTTTAAATATAAGTTTGGGGGCGGGGAGGGGAACAAACTAAAGGTGGCTTTTGGCTTTTTATCTGCGCATTCATCTTTCTCCCCTCCTTTTTAATAAAAGCATAAAAATTAGGAATGCTTTTGAAAGCAGGACTAGAGTTTCCTGTGGATTTGTTCTCTTTGGCTCTTGTTCTGTTCTCTGGTGGCAGGGGAGAAGAGACTATGGATTACATCCAGCACTGTACAAACAGTTCCACTCATGCAATGGGATTTCCCCTTCCTCTTCTCTCCCCACGCACCCCCATGATCTGCTCTGCAGTTTACGTAAGAACCATTGCTGTTTATATTTTCTGCAGTGTTTGTGCTAGAAAGTGGGTAGAGGAGAGGAGAGAGAAAGAATAAGACATGAATAGATGAGGGAGTGCCTTTGCAGTGATTGTCTTAGCAGTAGCACCCTACTGGCACTTTCTTGCTGCCCTGATTCAGAGGGAGCTGAACTCAACACTACTGCCTGTTACTACCATCTTACTTTTATCACTGTTATTTATTTTTATCATCAGCTTTGTGGATAAGGGCTGGGTAACAAAATAGTGGACTAATAGATAAAGGTTGATAAAGTCCAAATAGAAATGTCATTTCTAATAAGGATTTTTTTTTTATTTAAAAAAACCCCTTCTACATGGCAGGGTTTCACTATTTGCAAAGGTTTAAAACCCATATTCAATCTGCCATAAAGTCTGAAGAAAAGAAATGTAATTCTTTCAAATGATGTGGCTTTTGTCCTACATTCCAATTGTTAAACATACATGAAATGAATTGCCTTTCCGCAACATATGTCCATGCATCATTTTTTTAAAATCCAGTTTGTGTCTGTGGACATTTAAGTGAAAATAGAAGAAAGAGTACACCCTGAATCTTTTTCCATTATTTATTTATTACTGAACCTAAAAGATGCTTAGGGAGATATTCTAGAGTTGATGACAATAACTGCAGTGCACAGTATGCCTACTATCTATATTCCTTTAATTGTTGTTTTAATTATTGTAACTTGCCCCATGACGTTAAGATGAAGGATTGGTAATAAATTAAAATAACAATAATAATATTCATAACATAAACCTTTCTATTGATAACTTTCATATAATGCCTTAAAAACACACACAAAGCTTTCATTTGATATTGATCATAAAAGTTATCTATTTCTTTTACCTGTTCCTTTATGTCCTGCAACTGCTGCTGCAATTTCTGTACATCAGCATTGACATTGGTATTGTCCTTGTCTTTCTGCAGAACAGGAATGTTTCCACTTGCTACACAATGCAGAGAAAAGAAAATGGTGACACGAAATACTTACAAAAGAGCTGAACCAATTTAAAAATTACTACTAGCCCATTAACTGCATCAGAACAATGGTTCCAAAGCAATCCATTTCCTGAATCAGGAAGGAGTTTGCAAATTGAAACCACTGCTAAAAGAAGAAAAATAAACAAACTCACCAATGTCATCTGTGGAGTCTTCTGTACCTTTCCCACCACAACACATAATGAAAGGCACTCTTCGCTCTACCACTGCCCGACACTGTACACATTTTTTCATCAGGCTGGCACAATCTGGAGGGGGGGGATTATTCAGAATGATGCAGGGTTTTTTACTTATTTAATGTAAAAGTGGAATGTAATGAACAGATTAACAAGAAAATATCATAGGGAGCCTAGAACACATAGCACACCCATTTTGCATAGTCCTCACCAGTGAATATTGATTCATCCAAGTTAGGAACTGGAGACAGTTTATCATCTAGCACAAGATAGTTCCAAAAAGGTATGCTCCCCCGACCAGCATCTACAATCAGTTATTCACTTTTATAAGCAAAGGGGTGAATCTCACACCAATCTGGGACTAAGCTTTTTCTCTTCTCTGGTAAGGGGGTGGGCAGAACACCCCGTACACATTTGAGTGTGACTCAGAAATTTACTTTTATATTTTAATACATCCATCTTCCAATAAACTTGATCTATTTCAGCAAGTGAATTTAATCATCTTATTCCACAGAACAATTGTTAGCCACCAAAAGAACTTACTTTCACAAGCACACATGTGTCCACACGGCTGAAAGAGCACAGCTGCTTTTTTGTCTGAACATACTACACATTCTTCAATCTACAAAGAAAAATTACATAACTCTTCAACTTTTCATAAAGAAGCTTTTAGTTTCTCAATTGTAGCTCAGTCAGCTTAATGTGTGTTCTGGGTACATTAGTTCAAAATATGATTAAATATAACACTATAAAGCATATAGAATAACACGTCTTGCTAGGAAGACACAACGGCTCCAGTCTCACAACATTTTAACATTCTTTGAGTGTGTCAGCACTTAGGAAAGGATGATCCGATAGACACAATACGCTTGTATTTTTTTTAAAAAAAGCTTTTCACAAATCCCTCACAAATACTCCTGAGTTAGCTTAGCAACAGATTGGAAACTGGTTAAAAAAAGAATGAATAAATGGACAGTCCTCACAGTGGAGTGAGGTGAGGCAGGGTCTCCTAAGCAACCAGTGGTTTTTAATTTTTTCATAAATGATTTGGAGTTAAAGAGGAGCAGCAAGGTGGGCAAATCTGCAGACACCAAAAAACCAAAGGAATCTGCAGAGATGCAAAAGGATGTCTCCCAAAACTGTAGACCTAGTAAAGGTGCAGAGAAAGTCGATCAAAATAGTTATGAGGGTGGAGCACATTCTGTACAAAGGAAGGTTTAAAGTTGGGGGCAGGGTTTAGTTTCAAAAGGCAACCAGTGAGAGTTGGAAAAGGTTTATAAAATTCTGCAAAGCATGCAGAAAGTGGACAGAGATTTTTTTCCTTTTACTCATAACACCAGAACTTGGGATCATCTAATGAAAACAATTGGCAGAGGATTTAGCACAGTCAAAAGTAATTCTTAAGAATGTAACAGTCTGCTGCTTAGGACTATGACCAAGACTGTCATTTGCTTAAGCGTTTCTGCTGTTTGATTCTAAGAGCATCATTTAAAATGTTCTAAGTTTAAAATGGTGCATAAACACTTATATTTTAAGATATGTCATACTAAAATGAGCTGGAAATAAAAGCACGCACCTTTGTCCTGGACTGAACTTGTTCTTTGCAGATAAGGCATTTCTTGACTCTTGGTGAACAGAGAGAACAGGTAGCAATATGCCCACACGGACCAAATAGAGTATCTCTCTTCATATCAGAACATACCATGCATTCTTCTAAGGTTTCTGAATCATTGCTGATCATAGAAGGGCTCCGGGAACCAACCTGACCACTAAACACAAATATTCATTGAGATATTATATAAATATTCAACATAATGTGCATAGTTCACCTAATCAGTCATGTTAGTGGAAGCTGTGTACAATGACTTCCACATGCACAACAGGGCTTTCCCCTCCTCTCCACCTCCTGCACCCCCCAAAATTGGCTTGGGATGTGTGTGTTTTGGGAGAACCCCTAGAAGAGAGTACATGGGAGGGGAGAGGGGGCATCATTCCATCTGGCAAGTTGCAATGCTTTTGCAGGTTGAATGATTAGAAAAACATGGTGTTCAATTCAATGCTCAGGTTGCGAACGTGATCCGTGCAGGAGGCACGTTCGCAACCTGCAGCGCCGTGTCTGCGCACGTGCGAGTTCTGATTTGGCACTTCTGCGCATGCACAAAGAAAGATTTAGTGCTTCTGCGCATGCGCCGAAACCCGGAAGTAACCCGTTCTGGTACTTCCGGGTTCGGTGCAGTGCTCAACCTGAAAACGTGAAACCTGAAGCGTCTGTAACCCGAGGTTTGACAGTATATGTAATCATTTATTTTTTTGCTTCAAGATTAATATTTACTCATCTGCATTGGAAATTCAGGGGAATAGTAAACAATGCACCCTGCCATTAAGGTTGAAAGAATTAGGTAGAAAAAAGTGGCAATCCTGTATAGCTTAAAATCATGCCAAGGGCAAAAAACCTTAAGCTTGGTAAGTATATAATTATTATTATTTTTTACATTCCTCCTGGACTGTTTTAATACTTAGAGTGGCACTGACATTTAGTAAAAATGGGAAACAAATAGCAGAAGAATATCTTCATTAATACTTCTCAAAACGTCACGAAGTGTGCATACAAAGCTGAATTCATCAAAACTCAATCAGGCTAGATATTATGCAAAAAACCCTGACAAACAAATAAGATTATTTAACATCCAGCTTGTTTTACTTAATGTCTAGCATATGAAGAATTCCAATAGATTCAAAAGCCTTCCTTTATGGCTTTTCAAATGGTCTTAATAAATATATTACAGAACAGTTTCTTTTCTGAGGTTCCCCTCCCTTAAGAGGAAAACATGGCTATATGCACTTTTGACTGACATTTAGTTAAATTTATGTTGGAAAACTGGCAAAACCTTGGATTATTATTTAAATATTTCAAAAACCTGTGAGGCCCACTGAAGAATAAAGAGGCAACAGCTGAGAGCTAAAGTGCTGCATACAGAGTTCAGACTGGGCACAGGAACCTGAACCTCATTCCTTCAATTGGCAAGTTTCCTAGGCAGCTCAAAAATCCAATGCATGGTCAGGGGCTTTCTACACCAATATCCCATGACACACAAGGTGCTGCCCCTGGGAGAATATTTGCAACAGTATGTATGTGGACGGAAGAGCCGATTTTGATCATGGCTCATATTCCAAAATTCCTGACAGGGAGCATGCATTAAGTAAATTTCTATCTGAAAGTTTTGACCAATTTTGAAATGTTGCTGAGGGCAGCATGCACAGAATAGCCACAGTGAACAGTGAATTCAAAAACGAAAACATTGTGTGAAATGTTAATTAAAAGTAAACGGCAAAATAAAATAAATGATTGAAGAAAAGGCTTCCACTAGCCCTGGGGTGGAGAAAACATTTTGTCTCCAGGGGCTGATTTTTTTCAGGCCCCATCCCGCAGGACAACTTGTGGGCAGAATAACTCACCTGTGTATCACATGCCATTATGATGTCATATGGTTGTCCTGCCTCAAATCCCCTGCATATGGTGTACCCCAAGCATTTGGGAACCATAGCTCAAGGTATATATCTTAAGGGGCATTGCCGCCCCATGTGTTGCACCATGGGAATGGAAAGGAGAAAGTAGTCTGCACTTTGCAGGCACTGCCAGCAAGTGGAAATTCTCATTGTCAATGCTTGCAAAAGGAACCTTTCTCCCCTCTCGGTCAGCCCTATGCTTGGCGCTTCTCAGAGTGTTCGACATAGGGCTAGCAAAGGCTTCTTTCTCCCCTTCTGATCAAGTGATCGGGAGCAGAGAAAGAAGCCTGAATGAATCCCTCTCTCAGTCAATGCCTGCAAAACACCAGGGCTGACTGTCTTTGTCGCCAAACTGAGCTGGATTTAACCCCTTGCTTGTCAGCTAAACCAAGGATTGTAATACATTAAAACATTAAGAAACATAAATGAGAACACCACTATTCATTTTAGCCCACATGAAACTAAATATTGTGAGAATGAAAATCTACTTTAATTTTATTTGCTTCTCTTAGAATTGGGATAAACGTACTTATTTATTTACAAGGTTTCTTACCCACCCTTCACCCCATAACGTCCCAGGGCAGGTTACAACATATGTGTGTGTGTGTGTGCTTTATCAGCTGTTCTATAGCAAACAGAAAATTGGAAAGGAAATGTGGGTTAATCCTATTGCGCTGCTACAATACAAACCTGACTTTTTCTTTGTGACATTTAGCCAATGCTTTACAGAGGCTAGGATCAGGACACAAGTCAAGGGGCGACTGACCCTTCTTATTACGAATCCCAAGGTCAGCTCCGTTAGCTGCCAGGAAGCAGGCAATAGATGCTGCACTCTTCTTTTCTGCTCCCTGAGTACCCAGTCCCATTATCAACTGAAAGAAAGTAAATTCGCAACTAATGATGTACCTGAAAAATAATATCTTATGAGAAAACAAAACCGACAAGACAAATCTGTATCATTAATAGATCTGAGCAAATACTAGCCCTGAAGTGTAACTTCATGCAGTTAGTTCTCTTCAAAGTTCCTTGAACAGAGTGAAATATTGTATCGTCTGGTAGTATCAAACACTGCACTTGCAGAGTCCCAGTGGCATAGTGAGTGGAACTACCAGGTTGCCTCAGAAGATGGCGGATGGCGGGTTTTGCTCCGGTTGAGCAGCTCACTTGCTGTGAGAGCTGGGGGGAAGCACAGAGGCAATGTGTACCCCCAAAGGATAAATTTGGGCATCTAGCAGTCCAGCGGCATCAAGGTTTTAAAGCTCTCTCAATGCTTTCTGGATCAGGAAGTGTTGCCCTTCCTCTCCCTCTTCCCACATACCATCTAAATCTGCTCCTTAGAGTCCTCCTACCCCATGGAGCTGATTTTGAGTATGCATGGGGAGCTGCAGAGAACATGAGAGGAGGAGGAAATTCCATTGGGAAAGTCCACTGCACTAGTGGAGCAGCAGTGTTGGATAGGATGCATGATGTTGACAGTTCTTTTGTACCAAGCCATTCATCCCACATACCAACCCTTCATGTGCAACTCAGCACAATTCTGGCATTTGCCATATTTTTAAGTTAAAATCTAACCCTCATCTGCTGTTAACACTACTGCCATAAAAATCATACAATTTCTCTGCAGTTATTTTTTCCTATTTTTCTGCCTCAATAATAATAATAAAAATTAACTCACTTTCCTAGTATATACAACCACACAGACAAATATGCTCAAAATACTATCTAAAACGTATATATAAATTCTATTGTCAGTTTCTATCGTTTAGTACAAAGCATACAACTGAAAAGTTAGAAGCCATGCATACTATAATTATTTAGCTCATTTTTGTTCTGGATTACTGCTTGTTAATTCAAATGACATTTTAGGAACTTTTGAAAAGAAATATAAGCTGATTACGAAAATCAGAAATATTTGGGGATTTAAAAAAAAATGTTTTTCTACCAAAGTTGTCCATGATAATATGCCAAACTAATTCTCAATTGGCATTTATATTTAATGGAATATTATCTTTAAATAATTGCTTTTCAGAAAACAGAAAGCAGACCAAAACAAAACAGGATCTTGCAACATACTGCAGAGAGAAAGTATAGTAGAGAAGAAATAAATAAATTCAAATTATTTACTGTGTTCTTCGATGGCTCCCAAGCAGTATCTACCTTGCCCACATCTTGCATGTCTTGGAGCTGACGAAGCTGTGACAAAGTATGATGCCTCAGGGCTTCATGGAGGGGTGTATCCCCATCTTTATCCTGAATATCCAGTTTAGCACCTGCACGAACTAGAAGCTGAGGAGAAACAATTCAACATTTTGAACATTTCTTTTCTCACATAATGAGTCATAGACACATTAGAAACTCTGAAGTGCACAATAGCACATAAATTTGCCATGCAAAGTCACTTTAATTATGTTCAGACTTATTTATATCTTTTACGCTATACAGTGGTACCTCTGGTTACGAACTTAATTCGTTCTGGAGGTCCGTTTTTAACCTGAAACCGTTCTTAACCTGAGGTACCACTTTAGCTAATGGGGCCTCCCACTGCTGCCGCTGCGCCGCCACCACACGATTTCTGTTCTCATCCTGGGGCAAAGTTATTAACCCAAGGTACTACTTCCGGGTTAGTGAAGTCTGTAACCTGAGGTGTTTGTAACCCGAGGTGTATAATTTAAACTCTGTTTTTACCAAATCTAATTTTAATCTCAGGAAATATAACTAGCACACAATTTGATATGTCAGAGTTAAGTAACAAGCGGATAAGAATGGGCTGCATCTAATAGTTGAGTGGCTTGGGAAATGCAGCCAGATGGGCAGGGTATAAATAATAAATTATATTGTTGTTGTTGTTGTTGTTGTTGTTGTTGTTGTTGCATGACCAGAAGGCAGCTCAGACAACCAAACTTGCTCTTCCTCTTTCGCTGCAGTCCTAACACCCCCTCCAAAGTCTCTCCATGGGGTTGGGGACAGGGCTCCAGAACAGTGCAGGCCACAATGTACAGACGGAGTGAGGCTGCACTGTGCAAGGTTCCCCCATCTGATTTCAGATTATTTTCCCCACCTCCCACTATTCAGGAGTCTATTTAGTGAGGCTTATCAGGAAATACAAATGCTACAGAGAGGGAAGAGGCAAAGGGATAGGTGGCACAAGCTGTCTTCCATTCATGCAACCATTAGGACACAACAAAAAGAGTGTTCTATCAGCAGCTGCTTCAATTCAGTGATATTATAAATATACATTTATTTCATTTGACCGACATCACCTCTGATGCCTCCCTATTTCCAAATTCAGGAATATTAATATAGTTGGGATAAAATGGAGGCAAAATACAAGTTTGCTGTGAAAATGTATGGAGTACAAGCTCAGTTCAGACATTGCACTACACCATAGCTTAGCATGATAGGAAAAAACTACAACAAGCCTTGGGCTTGTGTGCTCCTGAATCCTCCTCTGGGACAGCCACAAGGCATAATTCAGAAGTGTTGTTGTGCAAATCAATCAATGTACCCTACTTTTCAATCCACAATAGAACTAGCGAGAATATCGAAAGCAAGTGTATATTTCATTTTTTTTAATGTTAATACAGCAACAGACAGTATGTGTTTGAACAGAATTTAAGCATGATATATACTAGAGAGAATGAGCAAGCATATATATTGCAGGGTCCACACAACAGGAATTGTGTGCTTGTGGCCTGGTAAAAGAAAAAAGCACCCAATTGTGCAACTGTAACCTACAGTCTGAGAAACTGCCTTATGGTCTACTATTGGTACCTTACCCGCACTATTTGGGTGTGCTGTCGTTCTACAGCAAGGTGCAGTGCAGTTTGTTGATTTACATTCTGGATATCCAGGTTAGCATTGCCCTGAAAGAGATGTTTCAATTGTTACTTATTAACATTAAAACCAACAAGAAATCCTGAACTGGACCTTTTCTTGGTCCCAAAAGCCAAAAAATATTTCATTTACATATTAGTTCATGAGGCTAAAACCAAATGAATATCTAACTATTTATAATAGCATACATATTGATCATGTGACATGAAAGCCGCATTAGATCTTTCTATTAAAGGTAAAGGTACCCCTGCCCGAACGGGCCAGTCTTGACAGACTCTGGGGTTTGTGCGCCCATCTCACATCTATTGGCCGGGGGCCAGCGCTGTCCGGAGACACTTCCGGGTCACGTGGCCAGCGTGACAAAGCTGCATCTGGCGAGCCAGCGCAGCACACGGAACGCCGTTTACCTTCCCGCTGGTAAGCGGTCCCTATTTATCTACTTGCACCCGGGGGTGCTTTCGAACTGCTAGGTTGGCAGGCGCTGGGACCGAGCAGCGGGAGCGCACCCCGCCGCGGGGATTCGAACCGCCGACCTTTCGATCGGCAAGCCCTAGGCGCTGAGGCTTTAGCCCACAGCGCCACCCGCGTCCCTAGATCTTTCTATTAGTCATCTTTAAAACCCAATTTATACATAAGAGCATAACACTACTTGCAAATGGAATTAATGTAAGCAACAACCCTCAAAATGTCTTACTAGATTAGACATTCAGTTGGTAACTTTCCCACTTGCTTACAACAAGGACAGCTGCTTCTGAATGAGCATCTTACCAAATGTGCAACTTAAGCTACACTGGGACTAGCTGGTAAAATAGAGTGGGGGAGCCTTTCTTCCTGCAAGGCTAGCTAGTGTGTGGCAGCTGTGAAAAGTGCAAATTCCATGCATTAGGAAAGGAATTAAAACTGCCAGCATTATTATGCAGTTATACAAATTTATGGTGTGACCACATTTGGAATACAGTTCTTGTAGCCTCACCTCAAAAAGGATATTGTAGGGGTTAGAAAAGGTTCAGAAAAAGGTAACCAAAATGATCAAGGGGATTGGGCAACTTTATTGTGAAGAAAGGTTGCAGTACTTTGGACTTTTTAGTTTGGAGAAAGTGGCCTGGAGAAAGTGGGTAGATAAAAGTTTCCCCCCTCTCTTATAATTACAGAACTCATGGACATCCCATGAAGCTCAATGTGAAAGACTCAAGACAGATAGAAGAAAGTACTTCTTCACGCAGCACACAGTTAAACTCTGGAACTCGCTTCCCCAGGATGCGAGGATTCAATGAAGAGGATTCAAAAAATCCAAAACAAAAACATGAGAGGGCTATTAAGGGCTACAAGCCATGATGGCTATGCTCTGCCTCCACAGTTGGAGGCAGCAATGCTTCTCAATAGCAGTTACTAGAAGCCACAGGAGGGGAGAGGGCTCTTGAGTTTGAATCCTGCTTGCAGGTTTCTCACAGGCATCTATCTGGCCAGCCACTGTGAGAACAGGATACTGGACTAAATGAGTTATTGGTCTGGTCCAGCAGGCTCTTCTTGTGTTCTTACAAGAATGTTAATCACTAAAAATCAGGGTCTTCGTAAAATACACTAACATAACGTAGAAAGTGTAACTTTGTCATATCAGAATTGGCAAAACAGATCCCTCAGAATATGTGGGTTTTCCACTGATATACCTCTACAAACACACCAGTGTTGCATGGATTATGGACAGGGCCACAGCTCACTAGAAGAATACATGCTTTGCATGCAAAAGGTCCTAGAGTCAACTTCTGGTATTTCCACAGTTGCCTCAAGTAGCAGGCAATGATAAAAGAACTTTTCCAGACACCATGGAAAGTCAGTGACAGAGTAGACAATACTCATTGTACAAATACTCATGTACAAATGATCTAACTCATTAAAAGGCAAACTGGCATAGAAAAAAAGTTTTGAAGATATCTTTTAAAAAATTATTGTCAAAGTATATTTTAAAAAAACCCTTACCTGATGCACCAAAAGTTCTGCCACTTCCACATGATTATTAAGTGCTGCCAAATGCAAGGCAGTATAGCCATCATCTTTTTTCTCATCCACAATCCATGGTCTTGGGAGCTTAGACAGTAACACCCTCATTGCACTGAAATAAAATATAAAGTACTGTATCGTTATCCTGTAATGGTCCAATGGTCAAGCTGCAGATTTTGGGCAACATTCCACCGGTTTCCATAATGGAAATTCATTCGTGCAAAAGGACTCCTGTTTTTCTTTGTGCCTACTCTAGCATCCGTATACTCCCAAAATCTATTGGGATTCTTTTCTAAGTAAGTTATTTTTAATCACTTTAGCGAGATTCTTTGAATTTTACTACATTTTCATCCTAACTTTCAAGCTCAATGAGAACTATGCAAAAAGTACATTATTACATTCCAGAAGTAATAAATTATAAACAGTTTCCCAACGTTTATCATGAAGGAAACATGAAGGTGATGTTGTACCAATGTCCTAATTATGCAGTGATATGGGGTTGCCTGAAGAAAGAAAATACGGACTTTCTTTCTTTTTTTACAGAAGTACATATGTAGAATGTCTACTTCCAACCCTGCCCTCAATCTCAGCTTCTTCCCTGCGATTAAGTTACTTCACATCCAGGAATTATGTTCATGCAGCTCATGTACCACCTGGTGTGCTTCAATCTGCTAGACTGACACTACATATTTTCTTCCTATTAACGTATATGAATGGAATTCAGATACAAGATTCTATGGCAGCAACAGTGCTCCACTGCTTTTTTCTTTAGAAAATTTCCCCAGCCTTTAAACTATGATAATTTCCCAAGAACATACAGGGAACCTAGTACTTTGGTTAGAACAGAAGGTGCTGCTAGGGGAGTACAGAAAGGAAATGTATGTGTGTTATACCTTACATATATTTATTTAATTTAATTGATATATTTAAACAGTGGAGGGACCTAGGCAGGAGAATCCAAACATAGGGTGCCACCAGAGAAAATGGCCATTATCTATCTAATTATCATCCATCTAACATTTGCAGGTTGCAACATAGAAAAAGGCATGTACAGGTAATACCAGGCAGTCCTTGTGATATAGCTAAGGTTAAATAATTCTTATTTGTCAATTATTTTATATTGCACTGACATATTATATTTCCAACACATTATTCCTTTCAAATATTTTACAACATTTAATAAGGGATGATGTCCCCCACATCCTCTCTGCCCCCTTTTCTGAATGCTGCATGTTGGAGTTTCCTGCAACAGCAAAAACCATCCTTCCCTTCAGCAGTCCTCCCATAAATGGAGAACTGTGATTACAGGAATGCTGCATAGAAATTACTTGTTTGAGGTCCATCTGATTAGAGTCCACCCCTAATTGCTTGCAATAAGGTATTTTATCAAGAGATGAATAGGAAATACCATCTTTTTAGCCATGTTTAATATATTGTTTTGTCTGCTGTTTTCACTATTCATAAGATATACTGCAGTATTTCCTAAGCTCAACTGCCCTTGCACTATGAAAGATTTTAAAATAAAACTAAGCACAGTTTTTCCATCTTGCTTATTAACAGATTTAGGTCTAATTCTTCAAATTTTAATTTGTTTTCACACACAGAAGTATTTCTAAAATGGCATTACATTTAAATGCTGCTTATTCCTTAGTTTTTTCTCAGTATCTTTCCCCTCGTTTTGATGTCTAATGCCTCAAAACAGAGTCACAGATGCTCGAGGCTTGTGAATTCAAGATAAAAAAAAATCTAGAAAAACCTAAGTAGAAACAGAATACCTCACTTTATTTGACATTGCTAAAAACATATCAGCACAAATGACTGAGCACTGTTGGGACTGCAGGATGAACAATCAATAGAGAAAGAAAGATAGAGCCACGCTCTGCCCCTGGAACTGCAACCAACAGCCGAGATACTATTTTTTGCAATGGTTGACTAAATATGGTCAGGGAAGAGAGAGGCAGAAGAGAGTCTGTTTGCCTGGGAGTGGATGTTTTGAATGCTTAGCTGCCTATAAAGCTGAAACAGTTTTGCTCGCTCACTCTGAGAGGCAAATAGAGCCAGTCGAAATAGCATGTATGTGGGAGCCTTGACCTTAACAACATCTATTCGACATCTGAAGACAGAAAATAGCTACAACAAATCTGGCTGGAAACCGAAACCCAAGGAAGAAGAGAGACGAAGGGCAACATCTGAAGTGAAGGAAGGGGGAAATACTTTATGGGGGGGGGGGATGCAGGTGCATGCTTAATTTTTAAGATTTCGTGAACATTTTTTTCGTTGTTTTCAACTGACAAACAAGAAGACTTTGTCCTGCTTTGGGTTTCCTAGCAGCCTTACCCTGGATATTTTACTTTCAGTCTTGCAGCCACAAGGAACTTGTTTCCACGCATCCACATAGCAGATACCCATTAAAATTCCGGTTTACGTTTTAGATATAACTATTTTAGAAAGTGAAATATGTATTCACTTTCACCTTCTCACTGCTCCCCCTCCCACATAACGAAGAGCTGAATCAGCGAATAGAGTGAACACTCAAGATGAGATGGCTGCTGCTGATGTCTCTCTCTAGGTCACTACCTCTCTTCCAACTGCAAATGCTGCATGATAAGCTTACAGGTAACAGAGCATTAGAAGTCCTAAATTATTCCACATGTTTAAAGGATTCCTGTCTGCATGTATCATTTAATAGATTGTTTTTGTTAATCTCTATTGTAGGTAACACTTATTGCCAGTGTGTTTAAGTATCAAGCATCTGTAAATTTGGAAAAATCCTATTTAACCTAAAAACCATAGACAGGTACCTGTTTGACAAGAAATCTTGCCTTAGCTATATTTTAGAACATTGCATCCATTGCTATCTAAGCAATTTCTAAAAGTATTAATTTTAGAGAAATGCATCACTTTGTTCTCTCTTTCAAACCACATCTAGCTAGCATTTTGTGACCATTTTATTATAGTAAGGAAAAAGGATGGCAATGCATTAACTGCACAACACTTTTACTAAGAGAGAACATTAAAGGTATTTTATTCTTAAGCATGATTACAATCCAGTTCAAATCTGAAAACAAGCAAGTTATAATTCTTATGCTGCATTGCTGTTCCTCCTTGTAGTACTGTGCTAGCTACTGCTAGGCTCTGATTTGCTCTCTATCAGCTGCACTAGCTTTTTGTCATGGGCTGCAGAAATTGAACATACATGGTTTTTCTCTTGCCTGACTACCATTTAGATGTTTTACTCAAGCTTTTCTCTAAATTAATACTTATGAGAACCTATTTCCTTGTTCAGATCATGAATCAATGTCACAAATGCAATTAAGCACCTTTCAAAACTGTTATTTGTACATTTCACCTCTTAAAAAATAGCTGACCCCACAAACTAATTTTATAGGTTTTTGCCACCTGATCTTGTAATTTCTATGCCACACTAACAGATTCAACAGAAAGAGATGGAATTAATTAGATGGCTAAATATTGCAATATATCTGATATGGTAAATGGCAAATGACTCTGTATTGCAAATATAGGAACTATTGAATGAACTTAATTATTTCATAAATGTTCAGTAAGGACCAGCTCACAATGCGTGAACTAGAGCCAACTATAGGCCAAAGATTTCCCGTCACCCGCTTTGAATTTTGTACTCAGCATCATCTTCAATAACTCGATAAAAAAAATTGTGGGAGCTACAACAAACTACTAGCATTGGGATTTTTTACAAAGAAAATCATTTCCATTTTATTTGGATAATTGCCTTCAGCCTCTAGAATGAACAGAATTAAATATGGATGCAGACAGCCAGCAAACCAAACTCAAAGTGGAGAACAACATCCCATTTCATGGATATAATTGGTACAGCCAACTTTTGATGAAGGCAGATTATTCTTCATATGCAAGCTTAATTGACAGTAAGAAGCAATGGAAGTCCAGACAAGTACTTGAAATCCTCATAGACAAACAATGACTTTTAATATGCTTTAAACTACTATGCAGGTAAACTACACAGTGAATTTTAGCTTCACCAGCAGATTAAAACAAAAACCAGTTCCTGAAATTAATTGAGAACAATTATTTTGCACTTTAGGATAAAGAAAAAATGTTTTCAGTTTCAACCGGCAATTAGCAGCTGTTAAAACCTGTCCAGAGCACATACTTCTTTATGTACCCATATGCAGATACAATATTATGGAATGTAAAGAAGTATGTATTTTTGGCAGGTATGAACTACAACTAAAAGAAAACTGAACTAAGCTGATCAAAGAATGAGGAATCCACTTTAGTCGTATTTGGGTGAAAGGATCAGGTGAATAGTAGTACAATTTGTGAAACATTAACATTTGTCTAAGTGTTGCATATATCTTCATTGTCAGAGCAATATTGGTTATAGAAGCAGACACTTTATTTTCTGTCCTAAATCTATCCTAAGAAAATAAAATCAACACCACTAGAATAAACAATAAAAACACGACACTTGTGTAAGGATTTAGGAGTGAGAAGATCACTACTAATCAATTGAGGGTCATAACCTTTTTTAAAAAAACCTTATTTAGCTGAAAACTCAGGGTAAGTGGATTTGATATTATGGCACAATGACATCTGGGCCATAAGGCACCATATACTTGCTTATGCTGCAAGCAGCCATATCTAAATTCTCATTCAATTCATGTGTAAAGCTTTCATATGTCAGCAACCAGATGTCTTTAGTTCCCAAAGGCTTGTTTTCAAATATCAGAAGAATGCTAATTAAAAGTTTTGAGAAATTTAAAGATGGTAGATTAAATCTGAATATCATGAGGCAAAATTTGAACAACAAAATATGAAATTATCTTGTTATTTGTTAAACAGGTTTTTTGATGAAGAGTTAAGAAATGAAATGCTTGCTCTACCCCTAAACTATTACTTGCAAGAACCAGGTAAAAACTGAAAAAACAAGAGCTGAAGCCTTAAAGAAACATTCATAATCCATATATTAATTCAGCTCATATTAACATTTCAAACAATTCATAAGTAGTACAGATTCTCAAAATCAAATTCTAGCTGTTACTAAATGAAGTAATGTTAAAAATATCAAAAGTTTTCAAATTCGGATTATATTAAAGATGTGAATGTTTCTCATTATGTAGATTTGAAATTGAAAGTTATGGTTTTTGTGTATGTTGCAAGCACATTTTGTTTTAGCCAGCAACCAATATTTAAAGATAGTTTGTAAAGCAACACTGGTATTAAAACTAACACTATAATCAACCAATTTATAATCTAAGAGCAGAATTCACTAGCAGCAAAGGAATCAAACCTTGCTTATTCTATGAAGAACTGCTCATTTCTAGAAATAGGGCACCTGAGCAACAAATTAAAGATTAACTTTTGAAGGCTCACATTCTTAAAATTGAGCATTAACATGAGTCAGACTTTGCACCTTTTCCTGCACCAGTATTGTAAACAAGCAGCAAAACAAACCTTAGATAAAAATCGCATAGAACTCGGTAAAGTCTTGTTTCTCTTAGAACATAGCCACACTATAATGCCATCCCCATCACTTAGGTCAGCTGTTGAATTCTAGCTAAGCACAAGATGAACTCTGGACATCTGCTGACACAGTTGTAACTCAAACATCTCAACCATTTGACTGACAAGGATAACAGATGCTGACATTATCAAATGCTACCATGCTTCTTTCCATGGTCACTTTTTATCCTGATATAGCCAGTACATGAAACTATTGCCATCCAAAAGAACACTCGAGCAGCTGGACCTGTACAACAGTTTCCATATAACTGATAAAAATAGATACCAGTTTTATTGCTGCTCAAGGTTTAAGCCAAATATGTGCCGTTTCTATATTTAATAACAAGGAATGAGTGCATATTTACAGAAATCTCATCACCACCAGGGCACTTTGCAACAAAGCTGGCAGGATACATTTAATGTATGCATTATTAATATATAAGTTGAATATTACCCTTCCTTTCGATTGGCTCAATGTAAGCCTTTAAATATCATATTGATTTACTGCATGTACTGACATTTCTTCAAAATCAAAAGTGTATGCACTTTTAACTCTGATATCAAGGGTTATATATTATGATAATTGAAACAACAGGAGAGGTAAGAACTGTTTATGTAAAACACACACACACACACACACACACACACACACACACACAGATGTTCTAGATTGAATGAACATTACTACAGAAAAGGCCTTATAGAACACAGAAATATGAACCAAGGTTGTTCCAAAGTACAACTATAGAAGCATTTGTCAAACACCACTAGCAAGCTAACATTGCTCCTTCTTCACCTTCCCGTAATCAGTTCTCTGTCAACAGCTGCTGTAATTAAATGTGGCAGTAGCAAACTAATATAAAAATAGTATTCTCTTTAACTGAAGTAATCCCCTTGGGAGATAAATATGATACCCGATAGCCAAGAGAAACACATTACTAGTATTAAATAGTTCAACATTCACGAGAACATTCAATTTTAAGGCCATGACTTAAAATCTTCTTTTATGAATCTTCCATTATGATTAGAAGTTATGATCACAAAAAGCATACGAAGAGAACAAAACCAACTATTGAAAGCCACGAAAGTGTTTTCTCCTATTGTTTAACATTTGGAGTTTCACTTTTTTGAACTTTTTATTATAGAAAGATGAGCCATTTGGGGAAACTTTGGAAAATTGTAAATTTAAAAAGGAATATATACTGCATGCAGATCTTGTATTCTTCACACAATAACACTTTAATGAACACAACATGGAAACAATTGTATGCCTCTTAAACTTCAATGCTTTGCTAAAGCTGGTAAAATGGAACCAAATCACTTGTTTAATGGATTTGGTCCCCTTCAACCAGCTGTAGCTATGTATTGATCACTACAGGACAAATGCTTTCATCAACAAGATATGTTAATAATGGAAATAAGAAAATATTCAAGAAAAAGAAGGCTTTTTAAAAGCAGTCAAGCACATGAATGCAAACAAACTATCAAAAACTGACCACCAGCATCTATTCCTGGCAAACTTATAGTAGGGACCTCACTTCCAAACCAAAATCCACAATATTGGAAATTGTGTCTCATCCGAACATTCTTATTGTATATCAATATGAATTTGAGGTTAACAGTTCCTCTTGCTTTATGTCACTGCTTTTTTAAAAAAAAAGAGTAAATGTATGTCAGTTCTTAGAAAATAAATGCAAAATACATGTAAATATATTTGTGCTACAATTCCTCTATTTTAATACTATCTTTGTACAACGCAAATTAAGTTTAGAGTAGCAAGCATTCACTAAGACCTCTTTTCTATTGTGTTCTACAAAAATCAACAAAGTTGAAAATGAAACTAGAGTGTTTTTTCAACACCAAAGGGCCAATACAGATATCAAGCACCACTAGCACCACTATAAAAGCTTAAGATGAGATGAATCTGTGATAGTAGTACTCTTTCACAAGGGCATTATGGGATCAAAAACTATCCTATTAAATTAGATCAAATCGATACGGTTAACATGCAGCTATTATAGACCAAGTCATAGTTTGGAGAAAGTAACTAATAGCATTACTCCAGGGCTGAAGCAGTAGAATCTAAGACTGAGTTGATAAGCTTGTTAATAAATTCAAAGAAGAGTAGGGGAAAGCATTGAAAGCAGTCTAATTTTATAGTAATCACATGACTAGAAGTACAAGGTAAGTAGAATAGCTTTTACTAAAGCTTTAGGAAAGCAATCGGTGTCCAGATAAAAAGTAATTGTGTAAGCAACGGGAACAAATTAAGCAAACCTAAGTACACTGTAAACTTAAGTACATCTTTCTGGAAATAAATCCCATTGAGCTTAATGAGTTTAAGTTCTGAGCAGACATGAAGAGCATTCACTTTTAAATTAACTATGACCTGGTTTGCACATAATACTAAGACAGACTATGACTTAGCACATGACGCGAAGACTGCAGCTGCTTTGCTTTTCTATCCAGTCATGCTGGTGCTGTGAACTAAAATGTGGTTCGGTTTAACATGTCATCTGAAACCAGGCTCATAGTTTCTCTTTCTTGACAAATCACAAGCTGCAAACCTTCAATAAACTTTGTTACAGCTCATGACTTGTCTGGAGCTAAGCCAAACAATGCCTAAATTCACAGCAGAAAGAAAACCGGAGGAGGAGCAAAGCAGCTACAATCTCTTCTCCAAGAACCAGCATGCAAAGCGAAGCTATACTTCTAAGAAATGCTAAGATTTATAGAAAAATATTAAATGCCAGGACCCTGGCATTTATTTAAACATCACCTTTTAGGGTACAATTATAGGACCCAAATTAGAATGGGAGAGATGAACTAATTGTTTCTACTGAAATACATTGTTGTGAGTTCGTGCAACATAGTGCTTTCATTTTCTCTGAACAGTAGCGCACACACACACATACACAAGTCATACACAAATGGTTAATATTTTTTAAATAAAAAATGAGGGCCGCACCACACAGATGCAGAGATTGTCTATGGCAAGCAAGATGTCCTGAATTGTTTCTTGCCACTGGGTCCAACTGTCCCAACTCTGGGCCCATTATGTAAGCATGACATTTTTATAGGGTCTATGTGCATAAAACTCAGTGCGTACATAACCAATGATATAAGGATCTTGCTAGTGTTATTATTTAGTTACAGTAACTTGTGGACTATTGCAATGCACTCAATTTGGGGCTGTCCTTGAAGACAATTCAGAAACTTCAATAGGTCCAAAATGCAGCAGATTACTGGCTGGGGTTCTATTTAGAAGTCTTTTAACCTCTGTTTTAAAACTGCTGCTGTGGCTGCCATTTCATTTACAGGCACCCAATTCAAGGTGCTCATATTAGTGTTTAAAGCTCAACTAAGGGCCTTTCTTTATGCCAACCTCCATCCTTACTGACCCTTTCAGGTGTTAGGATATGCAGAGGAAAGTCTCTTTGTAGTTCTATCACCAGCCGCCATATAGGGGCATAGAATCTCCTGCTCAAGAGCAGGGCATCAGGCCATCCAAAACTATAAAAGTTTCCAAATGCTGTTTTGCACAGTGCAGATCCCATATAATCTCTTCTAGTATATATTTTTCTTAGGCTATCTTCACACTAGTTTGCAGTGGCATCTAACAACAGGTGGCACTGTAAATGACAGGGTACCTACAGCCTTCTGAGAGCTGCAGAATTATGGCAGCAGAGAGTAGTGGAGGAATGAGGTGCTGGGAAGCATTTTCTTATGCAACTCTAATACTTGGGAAATGTGCCTTTATTTCTAATGAGGACCAGTGTCATGGTTTTGATACATCAGTTACTAGCTATTTCATTCCAAGGCTCTTCTATATCAATCCTCTTCATGGTTTCTAACAGCATACCTCAAATATATCACTTCTCGACCTATTCAGTTACCTGAATTAAGCAATGAGAATACAATTTCATTCTCAACACAATAATATAGCCATGTAGTGGTAGCCTAAACAGCCCCACATGATGGTTATTATCAGAGTCCAAAAGGAAGGAATTATGGTGGCAATCAGATAAACATGGGCAGCAGTTAACAACACAGGATAAAAATAAAGGATTGAGGTGGGATGGAAATACAAATACAGTTACACATGAAACATGTCATAATATAAACTGCACATGTGTACACAGGCCCTGCATTGTGTCTGAATAGCAGCATATATTACAGTGGAACCTTGGTTCTCGAACTTAATTTGTTCTGGGAGTCCACTCGACTCCCAAAAACAGTTCTGCAATGCTCACTTGGGCTGCTGGGAACATTTAAACCACTTAGCAACAGAAAAGCCATAATGTACAAATGAAACTTGCATCTAAACAAATGTATAGTCTTTCCCACAATGAAATCTATTTTTTTTTCTTGATGAACTTTAGGAACTAACAAATGTTTACTGTACCTTGGATTTCCTCTTAGTGCAGCATGATGGAGAGCATTAAATCCATTGTTATTTGTAATAGTAACATCTGCTCCAGCTTCTAAAAGTACGGCCAAGATGTCATCACGTTTTTTACTTATTGCATCATGAAGGGGCGTGTCACCCTCAGAATCCTAAAAATAGGCATTAGTTAATTCCTGCTTATACTGCATATTTGCAGAGAAAACGTCTGATGCAAAAGTTACATTTAGTAATTTGTGTTATATAAAGATTACATTTACTGTATACAGAATATAAAAACACGAATGTTAACTTGATCAATGCAAAATGTAACTTTTGATAAAATACTATGATCTTTTAATCCCCATGAGGTTGTTTTCCCCACTCCAATAACCACCACTGGGCTATCTAAGGACTATCATGCCCTGAGGGGAGGAGGAAAAAATAGAAAAGACTGGAGAGCTGTCCATCATCTAGCTCCCTCCTTCTCCTAAACTATTCCAGTAGGCTACTCAATACCTATCTTGCCCTGAGGAGAGGAGAAATACAACTTTCAATATAACTTTTCCCCTTTGTAGCTTCTTTTTGCTGCTTCATTCTACAATTTTAATTTATGCTTACTGTTTCTATGTAAACCGCTTTGTAAGGTTCATCTGAATAGCAGCATAAATTATAATGGAACCTTGGTTCTTGAACTTAATCTGTTCTGGGAGACCATTCAACTCTTGAAACCATTCGACAACCAAGGTGTGGCTTTTGATTGGCTGCTGAAGCTTTCTGCACTCAAGCGGAAGATGCGTCAGATGTTCGGCTTCTGAAAAACGTTTGCAAACCAGAGCACTTACTTCCAGGTTTGCAGTGTTTGGGAGCCAATTTGTTCATCAACTAAGCAGTTCAAGAACCAAGGTTCCACTGTATATAAAACATGTAAGTAGAGACCAACCATATATTTAAAGAACACCAGGTATGATGAAAATGTCTAATACATTTCCATCTATGTTTGAGGAATTCCAATAGTTATTTTGTCATTTGTTTGGAAATTGTATCTGTAGTATCTGTAAATACTAAGTGTAGTTTCCACACACTATTTAAAGGACACCTCTTGTATAGTGTGTTGAAATAGTCCAATGTCGACATAACCAAAGCATATACCAAAGCATGCTTCGCTACAGCCATAAACTGGCCTGCAGGAGCACAGCTGTGAATGGAAGTGTCCCCAGACTGTAAACCTGATAAGGTGATACCTATCCCATCCAGAAGAGGTTGAACACCCATTTCCAGATCAGCTTGTTCACCCCCATCCAGTTCATTACAGCCTCTCAACATTGACTAAGAGTTTCCACTGACTTCCTGGCATCTGATGGGAGAGCGTTGGGTGCCATCAGTATACAGATACGATTGCACTCCAGATTGCACCATTGCACTCCAGATCTCTAGATAACATCTTGCAATGTAATACATCAACACACCATGCTATCCCTGAACATACATGCACTCTATTAACTATGAAGCCCTTCCTGTCAGATGAAACCAACTTCATTGAAAATCTGAGACATACTGTTTCAATCAATAGTAGAAGATCCCCGAGATTACAAAAGTTGTCTGTCTATGATCTAAACTATTAAACACCACAGAAGATCCACAACTGAACTGACAGTAACATGTTCAAGTCAAATCCAAGAAATAATGGCAACAAATCAAGGTTATAATTACATAGATCAATGTTATAAGGTCATAAGGTTTAAGATCATAATTGCATATATTTCCATATACATATCAATGCATACAGCAAGAAAAACTGCTCAGATCTAACAATTATATGGAAATTTGGAGGCAGATCCCATTTTATAACTTTAATGTTATTTATGTACATTCAAAAACTCCACGTTTCCATACATTTTATTGTATCAAAACAAATAATAAACAGGAGCTTGAATTACCTGGAGGCTGGGGTGGCAACCGAAGTCCAGTAGTGTCTTTACTACTTGGAGATGACCTTTATTAACAGCAATATGAAGTGGTGTCTGTCTACGTTTATTGCGAGCATTGAGATCTGCACTGCCTCTGTGCAAAACTTCTATTACAGCTCCTTCATCACCAAAAGCTGCATGGTGAACAGCCCTGTCTCCATCTTTGTCCTAAATAATCAACATTCAGTGGAATTAGTCATATTACTCTTGCACTGGACAATAACTCTGGCTCCTGATTAAGCACTTTCTATACCAATAGCAAACCTGTCTTATACAGGCCTTCACAACATGAATTTTGTTATTGAACCAACCAATATCTACTGATGTTTTATTTATGTTTTATGGATACTTTTACTGTTTTTATTATATTGTACAAGTTGTATGCTGCCTATATATTTCTTTTGAAAGAGAGGTTTATAAATATTTTATTAAATAAATAGCCACAAAGCAAAATGTTGCAATGGCATAAAACATCACAATTGTCCTAACAATTAGAGAATGAATAAATGAGAATACTGTATAAAGTACAGTCCATGTGCCATTTTGTCAAGATGTAAACAACACAAATTGCACTACTTATGCACCACACCAGTTATTTTGCTGTCAAAATGTACAACTATTGCATGTAATAGTCTAGTGAAGCTACAATGCAAAGACTAGGGCAGAATTCTACGGTCTAGGAAGGTAGCACAAGCTGCAGAACACAGGTTTCGTGCCTCTTCACTTGAAAGCACAGTCCCTATCACAATATGGATGTCTCATCTCTTGAATGGCCACTGTTAAACTATGTAATTATCACAATTTGTATTTTTCTGCATTTCATTTCCTTCTGACCTCACTGTTTACAATCCTCTCCCCAAGGTTCAGGCATATATGTACATACCTGCAACTCAGGATAATACTGAATACATCAGATGAAGTGGACAGTAGTCCACAAAAGTTTATTAATATGTCTGTTAGTCTTTTAAGATGACTCAAGACTATGGTGTTTGCTTAAAAAGACTGGAAACAATCAAATTAAACAGACTGCAATAAAAGGAGTCATAAAAAGTAAAAATATTCCTTAGCCAGAAACATTTATAAATGACTGATCTGAAAGTTTAAAATCATTATGTAACACTAAGTGACTTCTATTAGTAGCATTTAGTTGACAAATTAAAGATTTAAATACCTCAGCTTCTACATCCACATTCTGCTTCAGAAGCAATTTCAAAATATCAACATGCCCATTCTGACTAGCAGCTTGCATAGCTGTGTGTCCTGCACACTGCCCATTCACCTGGAAATACATGATAAATCAAGTCAAGGCAGCTTACAAATACAGCATACATTTATTATATGTACATATGCTCAAGAACTGCACCAAACTATCTAGAGAACAAATTCAATATTGAATGACAAGTAAATAATCTAACATACTTTACAAAAAATGCATTGAACACATTTTAATACTTGTCATTTGATGAACTGTCTCTTCAAATTCCAGTATCTCTTTCACTTACCAGCTTAGCTAAAGTAATGAACTATAAAAACCCTTAAATCTACTAAAGAATTTAAGATTTAAATTAAAATTTTAAAAATTCCAAAGGATTATGGAATAGGGTGTCAATGATCATCCTTAAAGTCATTTGGCTAGCTCGGATCAAATTCTGACAAATTACGATCTATTAAAACATTACCAATACAACTACTTTTTCAAGACATTTTAAATGCTTATCGGTGTATCTGCAGACCCCATGATACAGGGAAATCCAAAGCAAGACAGTTAGGTGAAGGCTACATGTCATCATTCCCTATTTCTTCTCTTGGATGAACCAGGGCATTCCACCCAAATCCTAGCTACTTGAAGGGATAATTATAACAAATATTTCAGGATAAAAGTTCCTCTTCTGAGTAAGTTGAAACAATATAAAAAAGCTTTTGACAACAATACAGTGTACAGGTATCTAACGAAAGCAACAAGCTGAAGAACACCAGATTTGGACTGATTTTCCCTTTTAAGCGCTGTACAATTAAATTTCTTCCTTTCATTCAATGCCATTATAGCTTTAGCTGCAAATATCATGAAAGGAAGGCCTATCTTCGTTTTGACCACTGAGAAGTGCCATTTTTTAAAAAACCCTAGAAAGGAATTGGAAGTATCTTTCTGCATTAGCAGTTAAAATGTAAAGTACTCACATCCACATCTGGTCTCTTAAGCAAATCTTCCACTTTGGCTACATCTCCATTAGCAGCTGCTTTAACCAGCTCTTCATTAAGATCCCCAGACTCTTGAGTTTCAAACAGTTTCTTCAATAACTGGGACAAGCGCTCTGTGAATATTGTAACAATTTATTTTAATACAAATCACAATATCTGAATGTTGTGTTGCACTTGAATGAACTTCTGTGTATTTATAACTCAAACTTTATAACTTTATTGTTGTTAGCCGCCCTGAGCTCGGCTTCGGCTGGGGAGGGCGGGATATATATATAAAATATTATTATTATTATTATTATTATTATTATTATTATTATTATTATTATTATTAACACGTAAACCAATCAAATTATCTACTTAAAATGTTGCAAATTGCTCCAGAAAAAATAGCAGCTAAAACAGATTCACCACTACATAACTTAAATATTAAGAATCATTCCCTCTAGTAGTGAACATGGGTGGGTCAAGTGCCTATCCATTTAGAAGTAAAATATGGCCAGCAAACAATACAGCAGTACTTCTACATATTGAGGGTATTCATATGGCATACAGAACTATAGGACTGTACATTTAAAAACTCATATAGCCCTGTGAGATTCCATGACTTATAGAACGTTGAGGAAATAGAGATAAGAAAACACTCATTTCATTGAGTGTTCAGAATGAATGACAAAGGCAGAGAATTGTGCCTTTGGCTCCTACCTTTAGGTGTGGTTGGACAGCAGCACAGTATGTTTCCTCCCACTTAACTCTAAAATTATGGATTTCTCTGTTCTTTTCTATGGACAGCATTCACTTCTACTCCCCAAAGAAAAGAAAAGGAAGGTTCTAAAGGAACCTAAAGTTGAGCAGACTGTGAGAGTTTAGAAATAGGTGTATAGCAAGGAATTACTTCCACTGAAATTGCCTACAAGCTTTCTTGCACCATCTTGTGGACTGTCTAGTGCTTACTATTGATGGAACATTTTAGCTGCATCTGACCTAGTAAGGTTGCAGTCCTACAAACGATTACCTGGAAGTAAACCCCACTGACTTCAATAGGGCTTTTTCTAAGGAGGCATGTTATTTATATTCACAACCTGCTTTTTTATTCTTCTGAAGCAAGTTAGAACACCATAAAACAAAAGCATCTTCTAAAATCAATTCATGTATAAAGTAAAAGCACCCAATTATCCTTCCACTCTTATCTGGAAAAAGAATAATTGACAGAACTGTTTTACATTAAGAAAATTTTATTTCCCTGAAAGTTAATGTAGTACTTTCACTAAACATTTTTCTCTTAGATCACACACCTTTCATAATTTCACATCGTGTAGACACTAACTTTCTAACTTACCCCCAGATGCATTGCTTATAGCGGAGCCTGCTGATGCTACCTTTGACACAGCAGCTGGATTGTATGTCCAAGAAGTTCCACAAACCTCTACTTTTAAGTCACTATCTGAATAGATCTGCTGGACCCTTCCAACTTTACCTAAAGTCTACATTGAAGACAAGACAGTCAAACACATTTATTATGTTACAGCTTTGTAAGTACAGATTGTCACATCCCATACTATATTTTCAATCAAGCTGTATATACCCTAGCCTCCCCCAGTCTACTGTCTTCCAGAAGGTTTGGACTATGAGTTGTATCTAATGCAAGCCCAACTCAGAGTAGATGCACTGAAATTAATGAACATGACTAGGGTAGTAGACTCATGAAATTAATTGAAACTGAGTTTTTAAAACAAAAGCAAAAAAAACCCTACAACTCCCATCATCTCTGACTTCTGGCCATGCTGTTTGCGGCTGATGGGAGTTATAGTCCAAAACTTTGATGGTACCATGTGGGAATAGGCACCACTATTGCTTGAAATGTAACAATAAGCAAAGATGAGAGCTAGAAATGTGCAGAATAGATCATCGTTAAATTAAAATCTAGTTAATTTCTGTTATGTTCAGAAAGACATTTTATTTTCCAATAATTCCAGGTGTTACTTATGTGGTCCTACATCTTCCAGACCATTATAGCTATTCAAGCGCCTCCTGTTGGAATTTTTTGTTTCCTTAGAGCCAGAAAATTAATAAATTCTAAGAAAATCAATAGTTACAGCATTGTATAGTTATCCAATCCTTAGCATAAACTTAATAAATGGGAGAGGCCAGAGAATGAGAATGACAACTGTCAGTGCTCCTCTAAAAAAAGGACATGCTTTCCCACCAACTTGTCGCTTACTCGCAGCACAATGGCAAATGTAAGTAAATAACTTGAAAATACATCCAGCAGAAGACACATTCTGTATTCTCCTTCCATTGAGCTAATTATATGGGGATGGTGGTCTCAATTTGCATAGGAAAAAGACCTGCCACACTTTTATTTCAAAGGGTATCACAAATATCCATAAAATCTCATTGAATGTGTTGTTAACAGAAATTAATTATTTTCTGGGATAAGCTGTGGTTCTAAAAGAACAACTAGAACAATTGTCCTGAAAGTGGGAAATGACAAGTCTTCTTCACATGTTGATTTAATGAAGTATCAAGACTAACATTTCACTATCAAATTCTTCTATTTCCAAGCTTTAAGAGACAGAATTATAGCATTATACTAGGAATTCCTATACCAGCACCACAAGACATGAGTGGACACCAGCATCCTGACACTGATACAATGGCACAATTGACACCAGCCAATTGTGTACATGAGCCAACATCTGTACTGGTGCACAGATTTCTGTCCAACTGCCACAGCAAGAATGTATAAGGGTTTTTGCACCATTCTATTAGCACAAAAACGAAAGGTTTCCCTTCAGCATTGAACTGTTCCTCATTTAGAAGAAACCAGACTTGGCTTAAACTTACAGGAAGCATTGCTTCAGCCCATTCGCCGTGTCCTCTTTGAAGCAGCTTAATTCTTTCTAGGTCATAACAAACTTGGACAAGATCACCCACTTGAAATTGTGAGGTACCGCCTTCAGCACCTTGAGCAGCATCTCCACTTCGGACAACGTTGGCTTTGGTGAGAACAGCAGGGTTAAAAGTCCACCTGAAAAGTATCAATGGCCATGAAACATTATGATGAAGTGTTTAGTGTTTATATTAACTGTATAGCTACATTACTAACCAATCTTAACCCACATCTGCCAGTCTACAACTGGTTGATTTTGCAAGAATCCAATACGTCTCCATGGTTGTATCTACTAGTTTAAGAGTATCCCTCAAATGTTTAAAGTAAAATGAAAAGGATTAATGTAGTCACATTTCTGTAATAAATTACTGGCCCCACATGCTAATTCAATTTGATAACTGACTCCCAAGGCTGATTCCCATTAAGTATTCCAGGCAAGAAATAATGGCAGAATGTACCTATTGCCACTTGGATACTGAACAACAATGTCATGATCTTCATCTATGCCACAAACTGTGCCAGTAGTAGTTAAAGTTTCAAACATTCCATCAGTCCATCCTCCGTGGCCATGCTGCAAAGACTGAACAATCTCCAAGTCAAGATCAATGTTTACTAGATCACCGATCTGCAGTCCACCAGGATTTCGGTTACCGTTTTGTTCACCTAAAGTTACAATTTTAAAAAGACAAGGTAATGTTTAGGAATCCTCATTCACTTTTGCAAATAACAAAACTACCAACTGGATCCGTTGTAGTGCTAAGGTTCTCATTCTGGTAGTGCAATGATTTAACCTTGGCAGAGCACAATTCCCTCCCCTTCTCTCTCTTGTGCACCCAGTAAATCTGGGAGCTCCCTCACAACCCTGCAAAGGAGATTTGGGAGGGAGCAGGGCAAGGAGAAGAAGTAGTATAACCAGCAAGCGGTGAAATGTATGTAGAAGTCAACTCACTAAGCAATATAGATAATAGTATCACCATTACAGCTAACAAAAGTAGCATACAGCTAGGAACTGTTAACTATGATAAATACTAGACAAAAAAGTATTTTTACCTTGAGTGGTGTCAATTCCCTACTAGGTTATGCACACACACAGGGTTGTATCGAATGCTGCACCAGCAGGGTTCCACTGGCACAATGGGATTTCTATTTCTCCTCCTCACCCCAATCCCAACTCTAAATCTGTGGAAGGGGGTCCACTCAACCACAGCTTCATAGCTCATGTTTTTGAGGATATGTGGGAAGCTAGAGGAGACATTCCATTGCACGCACAGAATTCCACTGCATCGCTGGAGCTCCAGTATTGGATACGACACAAAGACTTGAGTCAATATAAATCACAGAGCAAAATTCAAATTATGCTACATTTAACTCACCAAGCACAGGACAGTGGTCTCTGTAGAAGGACCCTCCTTTCGCATCCTGAACACATTTAAGGTCTGACTAAAATAAAACAAATGCAGAGACAGAGACACAGATCTTTAGCTTTAAGTATCTGAATACTTAAATACTGAGCCAGAATTTGTATCACAGTAGTAATCTAGTATCTAGACCATTTTTTCAACATGCTTCCCCCTAACGTTCCTTACGTTGTATCCTTCCTTCTGTGGCCTATGGAAATTTGAAAAATAGATGACTGTGCTTTGTGACAGATACTGTTTCAAGTGCTAATTCAAGAGCACTATAAAGGGAAATGCTAGTCCTGTTGATATGGATGTAATTTTAAATTTTATATGGCATTTTTGTGTGGTTTTATGTAGTATTGTTGTAAACCACTGATATATTTTATGAATAAAATATATGAAAACAATGCTTTCATCAATCATCCTGTTCATATCATGTGCCCTCTCAATCAGAGTCAACTCACAGAAGGCTTTGTCCAACACTATCATCCTTTGTTTCCCCAGTCTAATAGTACCATGTTGTATTAAAGTTTCCCAAAATAGTCTGCAAAAGCTTAACTTGTATTTTTAAAAGTAAAAATAAACTTTCTATGCACAGTAGTTAAATAGTTTTACCAAAATTTATGGTTTCTAGAATTTTGAACAAGCACACTGAAGTATTCTGGATGCTATTTTATCCTTTCGGATACATAAGCAACTTATTTTAAAAAGTAATCACTATTGAATATACTGTAGATAGCAGCAAATTCTAATATGTTTCTTCTTCCCTAACTCTTGCTTTCACTATTCCTAATCCAAATAGCAGCCATCTGGTGCTATCTCTGAAGCAATTCCCATTGGGTAAAGGTCATTCAACGCATGTACACTAAAGTGTGAAGCGAACAGGAAGAGTCTTCTAATCTGTATCATCTGGAACTAGAGGAGTAAACAAAGGAACAGGTGGTGCATAGGCCAGCCATGTGCTGTTCAAAAATCTTTCTCTTTCTTACTTGAGAAAAAAAGGTCCCAAGTACTAAACTTGAGGTACTGGCAGATTGCATCATGAAAAGAATATGTCATCCACCAAGTTATATGAACACACACCAGAATGATCCTAAAAAAATGAAAGGCTGCTAACAGATTACCTCAAAACCAGAACATTTATAAAAAAAATACCTCAAGTATGAGGCAAAACACATATGCATTCATTCACACAGCACGCTGCGATGTTACAAATATACTTGCTATAATCTGACCCTATATTTCTAAGGATTCATTGAAATGCACTGCTCTTTTTTCACTCCTCTCACCAATTCAGTGTGATCAGAAATAATCAAAGCATGTACATGAAAAACAAATGACTGAGCTGCTTCCAATAGCTAGGCATGTCTTTGCTTAAATAGGAAGGAAGCAAAAAAAAAAAAAAACCTTCCAAAAGAGGATTCTAGACTCAAATGATACCTTCTATTCAGCAACAGTTGTTTCAAAATAAAACTATTTCCTTCAGAATTTAGGAGAAAGGTGAATTTAAATACAACAGCCAACACAACAGGAATAAAAGTATAATCATATTTACACATTAGTTACAAAATTTTGGCACTGGCATATAGGAAACTTTCCCTGCATATGAAATAAATCGCAGGTAATGGACAACTGAAAATTAGTACATCACTGTTTCCAAATAGAAAAGGAGGGGTGAAGTTTGATTAGACAATATTTGTGCAAACTACTAAGACTACTAAACGCAGTAACAGTAAACTGAGATTTTAAAAAAGGGAATAATGACTTCACTAAGGTGAAGAAATACATTTGACATACTATTATAGCAGGTATGGTCATGTTTAATGAGTCCCATTTAACACATTACTTTATTCTGCTGAAACATAGTATTTCTCAGTTTGCTACATAGAACAGTGTCAAACTGGAGAAAAGTAAAAACTGTCCCAGTTTGCCAAAGATTCTGTAGTATTATTGGAATCACATGGGAAGTTCACTTCTAAAACTTGAAATTTAGTCAAACTTCAAAGAGCACTAAAATAGTATGAAACTATCCAAATGTTTACTACAGCCTAGGATGTAAATAAATTAACATTATATTAGGGAACTAAACTCTTTTCAGCAATTTTCTCATTTATTTTGTTGTAAATAAGTATCTTATTTACAAAACTAAATGCCTCTGATTGGAATAGAAGCTAGCTCATAAGTTGTAAGTAGTTTGCATGTTTAATGAACTGAGACCAGACTTATGCATATGCATGAGTTGTCCCTACAGCTGTAGGAACAATGAAGTGGCTAATAGCATGCAAACTGACAGAAGGATATAACAAAAGAAGATAATAGCACAGCGCAAGCCGTTTTTACTATTCCCCCATGAAGCAATTTTACTCTTTGTATTGCTTTACTCCTTACCATGCCCTCAAAGCCAACTCTGTAAAGGTTTTTAGCGCCATTGTCCCATAAAACATATGCTGCACTGTGTGGACTTGATGCACTCCAGTCTTGGATTTCAGTGACCTAGCAAAGTAAAGAAGAGGAATGGAAGTATGTTGCCAAAAACGTAAATAATCTTTATCCACAACATATAGATAAGAATGCTTCCATTTATTAATCATTTGCTTAAAACAGTTGTGCAGCACGTTTGACTTCCCAGATGTTGCTGAACAACAACTCCCACCATCTCTGACCATAGGATGTGCTTGCTAGGGCTGATAGGAATGGAAGGCCAAAGGTTACTGCGTCCTAATTAAAGACATTTATGTGCTACCTGTTGAAAAAGTTCAAGACAGCCAAGAAACAAAGTTATAATATATAAATAAAAATACGAAAAACCCAAAAAAACTACAACATCATTATTTAAAAATACATTAAGGCAGCACCAAAAAATGGAAAGATAAACCCCTTAACAGCCAAAGGTTTTCAAAAAGGAAGCTCTTCACACGGCATCAGGGAATGGCCAAGGCAGCTCTCTCTCTGGGAAAGGAATTCCAAAGCCTGGGCACTGTCCCCCCAAAGCCCTCTTCTCCGCTCTTAGAAAATTTTGGAACACACAGGAGGGTCTCTGTTGGTGACTGAATGCTTGCATATCAGCAAAACAGCAAGCCACGTTATGCCTCAATATTTACAAACATTTAGAGGAAGAGTCTTAATTTTCAAACTAAAATCAGCTATAAGTACCATGTATTTCCTTAGACACAAGAAAACAGACAAACCTCCATTTTATGTTTTAAACCAAGTAACAAAAGTGGAGCTTTCCTTCAATTTAAACATTAGTGAAGTAAGCTTACACAAAATATAAAAACACTGGACAACCAATAAATTCACAACATAGCAAAACGTAAAACTGCTTAATTTGTCTTAAAAACCTAGCATATCAAGATAAGCATGATTTTATTTAGGAAAGGCTTTAACACAAAGAGAATTTCATTAAGAATGTGTACACCCAATGCACACATACCCGGATCCGATTCAGGGCCCAATCTGGCACTTCAAAGCAGCCTCAATCCAGCACACATCTAGACCAGAGCTAAATCAAGAGACTTGCTGACTTCAATCAGGGTTTAAAACACTAATTAAACAAGCAATCATGGGGAGTAGGTGATGTATGTATCTCCCTCAACCCCTTGACTCCCCCACACCCTTTGGATGGGCCCTGGATGCTCTGGGCAAGCACAATCCAACATGGGACTGCCTCAACCTACTCTAGCTAAATGCCAGGTCAACCCAAATTGGTCTGGGATTCAGCGTGAGCCAGTGTACAGTTCTAAATTATGTATCTGGGTGCCACTACAAAAAAGGCACTTTCTGTACTCAAATAGGTCTGATTTAGTGAAAGGTCAGAGTCTAGAATGAAGATCCCAAATCCAGTTGGAGAGGTTCATATGAGCATAAAAGGTAAAGGGGCCCCTGACCGTTAGGTCCAGTCAAAGACAACTATGGGGTTGTGGCGCTCATCTCACTTTATTGGCCGAGGGGGCCGGCGTGCAGCTTCCAGGTTATGTGGCCAGCATGACCAGAGCAGCGCACAGAAATGCCGTTGACCTTCCTGCCAGAGCAGTACCTATTTATCTACTTGCACTTTGACATGCTTTGGAACTGCTAGGTTGGCAGGAGCAGGGACCCAGAATCCAAAAGCTGAAAACCTGGCTCTGTCAGAGGGAGCATAATTCTATCCTGTTCAATAGAATTCCCCACTAACAGTACCTCTACCTTGTCTGGATTATGCTTCCATTTGTTTGCCCCCATCTATTCCAGTATTGCCTAACAATGGCTTGGGGTGTCTACCACCGCCCTGGAATTATCTGGTAGAAATGTATAGCAGAGCTGCTACTGACATTAACAGCACTTCAGGTCAAACCTCTGGATGATCTCAGCCAATGGCTTCCTAGAGATGTTAAAAAGCTTGAGGGACAAAAAGGAACCCTGTAGTACTCTACTCACCAAAACCATGGGGCAGAGCAGTCTTCCCCCAGCACTGCCTTCTGGCATCAACCTTCCAGAAAGGACTAGAGAGGCTGCAACACAAGTGTCCTCAAGTTCCAAGTCAGCAAGCCAAACCAGACACAATACCAAGGCTGATCCAGGAGAATCAGTAGGTACACACATACCAGACACCCAAATCTATCCCTCAAAGGACAATAAAGATATTTTCTTGGAACCAGGCCAAAAAACATATTAGGATGGATTCAAGCAATTGGCATTATTCAGTACTAATTGGAGAAACCACCAAGCATTTCAATAGCAAGTTTAAAGGCAAGTTAGAAACTGGATGGTAGTTAAGGGTCAGTCAGTCCCTTCCCGCCCCCCATGGGTCTCAATATGTCTTCATTTACTGCATTTCCCTTAGAGAAGCGTAAGTCACTTCTGTGGTCCAAGTAGTCCATGGGCGGGCTCTACTTAACAATGAGGGACCAGGATCAAGAATACAAGAATATATACGTAGACTGTCCATGTCCTCAGTGTACCTAGAGTATCATCTAGACATGTAACACTGGAAAAGTAATCACTATAACATGACTGGATGGTACACTCACTATATCCATATTTGGCTCTGCTACTATGATGAGATCCAAGTGGGTACAGATACTAGCAACTTGACCTATAAAATGTATTGACAGCCCCTCTTCCAGAGGGGGATGAGGGCCTCAGCAGGATTGTCAAATACCTCAGCAGAAAAATCCCCCAGACACCAATAATAAATTTGAATCTGTAAATGCCCACAGGTGCATCAATGCAACAGGTCCACCAATTCTGAAGAATTATTTTGTGGCCTGTATTAAAAACATAACCAGATATTGAACTGTGCACGACAAGGGAGTTGTCATATTCTGAACTCTTACTTTGCCTCGACGCCCATTACCGCCATCCTGATCTTCCCATTGCCAATCAACTCCTCGTACCACCCTGGCACCTGTGAAGATTCCTCTTGCAGTGATTTTCTTTGATTTACGGCGAGACTCCAGCAACACTCTAAAATTTAATATCAAATGGTAAGTTACAAGAAATAAAACAAGTGTAGTGTATAAAAACAAGTTGTTCAATAGCAAAACAAGTTAAAAACAAGTTGTTCAATAGCAAATCTTTAATTTTCAAGAATCAAAAGGAACTGTTTTGATTAAAACCATGGGCTCCTTTGCAAGAATGTATGGGATATAAATTAAATAAAAATAAATTTTAACATGTCTTAAATTTCAATACATTGGACATCTCATTATCTGAGGTGGTGACAAGACCCTTCTATATCCAACACAGTCTCATAATTAGGCATTTTAATGAAAATGAGCATTTAAAACATACCTTTCACTTCCTGGTGTGGTTATTCTGTAAAAGCGATGTCTAAGGTGATGTTTATCCCCATGATAACACACAGTGCATAAGTCATAATTCGTGCATTCTGCACATTTCCATCGAATACCAATTATTGGTTGTTGGCGACACGTATCACACATTGTTCCATCATGTTTAATTCCTGTGGAAAGGAATAGAGTTAGAACAGTATTTTGAAATGCATATATGCAAGCATATACAATATACAAGAGCACATGCATCAACAGCATATGCATACACAAAACAGGTTGCTAAACAGCCAAGGTTTCCCCACCACTGCTCCGTGTAACTGAGAACACTGGAAAAAGCACCACAGCTGGTCACTGAAGGCTGCAATACTCAGATGTTCTCAGATGTAGATGGCATTAAACCACTCACCACATTAGCTACTCTATGATACAATGTAGACAGTAATGTATTATCTAAATGTGATATCTCAATATATCAGAAAGTTTTTAATCGCTAGAAATGAACTTATTTGAAAGGAAGGGGACGAAGCATTTTAACAGTGCAGTCCCAAGAGCGTCTACTCAGAAGTAAACCTCACTGAGATCAGGTTAGTATGCATTGTCAGGTTTCCTCAAACTCGGCCCTCCTGATGTTTTTGGCCTACAACTCCCATGATCCCTAGCTAGCAGGACCAGTGGTCAGGGATGATGGGACCTGTAGTCTCAAAACATCTGGAGGGCCGGGTCTGAGGAAGCATGCATTAAGTACTCTCAGATAAGTATGTATAGCAAGGGTGGGGAAACTTCTTCAGCTCAAGGATCATATTCCCTCTCACTGTGCTTATTGCAGTTTTATAAATATAAATTTTATTTGTGCAAACAGACACAAATACCAAGGGCCTATGCTCAACAGAAGCAATAGTTCTACGCATTCTGGCCTGTGAGCAAGCCCACCTGCAGTCAATGAAGCTGACTTCCTAGCAGAACGAGCACAGGGTCGCGCTTGTCGCCCATTCTGCGCTGCGTGGCATCCCCACCCGTCCGTTTCCCTCCGAGTCACAGCTTTGGGCGGGGGGCGTGTTGTAGGAAACAGAGTTTCCATCACAGTGAAGTGCCCGAGGGCGGGGAAGCCCGTCGCAGGCACCAGAGGGCCGCCTGGATGTCTACCGACTACCCAAACCGGCGCCCCGACGACGCGACGCCAGCCACGGGCAGGGCGAAGCGACATTCCTCCACGAAGAACAATAAGCCCTCTCTCTCTTTCGAGCCTTGCTATGAAGCGACCCCCGCCCCACACTCCCCGCTCGGCCCCTGCCTCCCTCTCACCGGTGGGCGCGCTGTCGAGGATGCGCAGGTCGTAGGCTCCCGAGCAGCGGTAGTTGGCGGCCGTGCCGTTGTCCCACACCACGACCACCTCCTCGGGGCTCTCGAAGCTGCGCACGGTGCCCACGTGGCCCTCGCCGCCGTCCTGCTTCCCCCACTTCCAGTCAGGCCCCCTCACGACCCGGGCCCCGACGCCCTCCACCATCACGCGGTTATTCCTCGAGTTGCTCATCCTGCCTCAGCGCTTTCGCCCGACCGCGGCCTCACGGGCTTTGAGGCCAGTAACGGAAAAGAGGGAGGTAGGAGGAGGGCCCGAAGGCTGCGTCCACTTCGACGCCGGGGGGCAACAAAGGCGGCGAGCCAGAGCCAGAGCCGGGCCGGCCGGTCTCTCTCACTGGAAAGGGGTGGGGTCGGACGCGGCCTCCGCCAGCGGAGCGCGACGCCTGCAGCTTTACTGGCCGGCTGGCACCCCCCTTTCCCCCCCGCGATGGTCTCTTCCCCCGCGGAAGGCGCTCGCGCCGCTCCCTACAGGTTCCAAATGCAGGGGCGAACCCGGCGCTTCAGCTGATCCATCCGGGCACCATGGCGGCAGCGCCACCACGGCCTGGCGAATGGAGGAAGGGCGATGTGCCCTCCTGCGCATGCCCCGGTTCTGCCATTTTAGCTGCCGGGGGAGGGAATGGCCCCTCTCGGAACAAAGAGGAGATGTTCCTCAGCGCCACCTAGGGAGCCGAGACGTGTACTACGTTTTCTAAAGGCGTTTTCTGTTTCCGCTTTTCCTTGAAAACTTTCCAAAAAGGTTAAACGGGGATCTTGTCTGAATGGAAAAGTGTTTAGGATTATTAAGTACACACGTATAGATTTTCTGCTGCTGTCCATGAGGGCTATAGATGCCAGGATCCCCATAACACTGCTGCCCCTTCTAACCGGCATCATCTCATCACACCGATCGCGACCAAGATCTTTCATCCAAAGCGTCCAACTGTTTCTTGATAGTAGTAAAAATGTCCAAATGTTCTGATAGTAGTAAAAGTCATTTAAAGATTATGGCTATAAGACAAGACTATTATACACCACTCTTATGTGCTTAATAGAGACAGATGCTAGTTCCATAAAATTTATGGGTTCTTGGTACACAAAACTCGGTCGAGTATTACAGCCTGAACGTATCGGGAAAATGATACTGTATGGGCAAAGTACTTGATGCCAGCAAAGTTTTTATTAAGACAAAAATATATAACCTCAAGGAACCTGGTATTACAGGCATGCCTTACAAATAATAATATGTTCATTAACTTGTTTTTGTTTTGTTTTTTAAAAAGCTTTGGAGATTTTACTATTTCATCCACTGAAATTGCATTGAAAGATGTCATCCTTGCAGATATCCTTACTAATAATAGCCTGGTAATAACTTCCAGAGGACTAGCTGTATGAGTCTGTTGGTGCAAAAAGCAACCTTTTATTATGACATATATGCCTTTTTTGTACTAAAGTCCACAAGCTTTTGATTGCATGTATTGCACCAGCTGGCAGCCTTAGAAACTGTCAAACCAAATTCATTACTTTTCCCTTACCACTGAAAACAAAAAACAAGTACAATTCAAATTCCACCCAATAGATGGCAGATACTAGCCATCTAAAGTTGGGGCAGCAGGGGTGGGGGATTATTTTAAAGTGAGAAAACTGCAGGTGGCAACCCCCATTGTTTTCTTTCAGGTCTTGGGCTTCACTGATTCCCTGAGGAAGCCCGATGCAATGTGTTCTGAGTATTAATTAGGGAACTCTATTGTTATACCCCTTCTGCCTCTTTAAAGAATAACTGGATACAAAGCTGCGTCAGTGTATGGTAGCTTTCCCAGCTGTGTGCATACAATACATTTCCTGGTACGTAACAGCACCCTTCATGCAACACATGTCCAGCTTCCATTTTCATTCTGATTACCTAGCTAACAATTTCCTTTTAATGGTGCCTTTGTCGTTTTTCCTTATTGTTTGATGGTGCCTTCCTAGCATTCCATTCCAAGCCTATTACAGCTAGCCACTATTCAAATGTGCTGCTCTCAACTTTTGATTTCTATACATGATGGAATTTTCTTTTGCTTTGCAGGTGCGTTCCATGCAACAACTGGTGGCTTAGCTTCTGACACTGAGTATCTTTGGGGTGGATGGCTGAAGATGAGATGTCATGTGACAGGAGCAGGGTTGTACAGCAAGACCAGATGTACACTGAACATTTATAATGAACTACAAAGAAGGGTCCGAGCAATGGGAGCTCATCCTGTCGTAGGGATTTGAACCGCCGACCTTCCGATTGGCACTTAACTGTCAGGGGTACTTTACTTTTACCTTTTACAAAGAAGGGTAAGTTACTATGAAACACAGTACACTCTGGATTGGATTGTAACATTTTTATTATGTTGCCCAGAGAAATCTGTTTATGTGATAGCATATACAGTATAAATGAATAAATTTGTTTATCAGAGCAAAACACTTTTATAGATTTTACCATTTTCTTGCCTTTTTCTTTCTTGGCTCATAGTCATTGTGCTTTTTGTTCCCTTAACGTTTCTCAAGCTTTTTGGGTTGATGGCTCCCTTGACCAACTTCATTCTTTCTGCAGCACCCCTGTGGGGATCAGGAGCCCAGTTATGTCACCCTTGCCTGCAGAGCTGGCAGCCTCTCACCCTTTTTCAAACACCCACCCTGTTGGAGTATACCCTCAGCCTCCTCTCCCCTCTCTTTGGGAGTCCTCTGACCAGCTGCAGCTGCTGCCCAAGCCTTTGAGCTTTCCCTCCCCCCTTGCCCCAAAGAGAGGTGCCTCCTCACACTGCCCCACAGGGGCCTGAGAAGCAACCCCTGGCTAGTCCTAGAGGCACCGTTCGCCTTTAACATTTAGTCTGACGAAAAGTTCTGTGGAACTCAAAAGGTTGAGTCTGCATTTTTAACCCTGATTGGTCCTGATGGAAGATATTATTGTCAATATTTCATAAATTTATAAAACACAGCACATTGGAGCGATTAAAGTAGCATAAAATAAGCCTTCACTCACCTCCCCACTCAATCACCATGATCCTTGTAAATGCAATTATGATACAAGCAATTCATCTTCAACCTGTAACCCTAATTTAAAAACAACAACAGAGTTCTATGAAACCTGTTATGATTCTAGTACTTTCTCTAGAGACATCACCTTGCCAACAAAGGCCCGTATAGTTAAAGCTATGGTTTTCCCAGTAGTGATGTATGGAAGAGAGAGCTGGACAATAAAGAAGGCTGATTGCTGAAGAATTGATGCTTTTGAATTATGGTGCTGGAGGAGACTCCTGATAGTCCCATGGACTGCAAGAAGATCAAACCTATCATTCTTAAGGAAATCAGCCCTGAGTGCTCACTGGAAGGACAGATCCTGAAGCTGAGGCTCCAATACTTTGGCCACCTCATGAGAAGAGAAGACTCCCTGGAAAAGACCCTGACGTTGGGAAAGATTGAGGGCACAAGGAGGAGGGGACGACAGAGGACAAGATGGTTGGACAGTGTTCTCAAAGCTACCAGCATGAGTTTGACTAAACTGCGGGAGGCCGTGGAAGACAGGAGTGCCTGGCGTGCTCTGGTCCATGGGGTCACAAAGAGTCGGACAAGACTAAATGACTAAACAACAACTTTCTCTAGGAAGGGAATGGATTGTGAAAGCTGCTGAAACTCTAGGAAATTGGGGAACTCTAGTCCATTATTATCCTGAAATGGTTTAAAGGTATTAGACTAATTGATGGGAAAGACTAGTATCAATAGTTATTTTGCCTGATACCTAAATGTAGAGGGATAACAATGTACAGCTGTCATGGGCTGGCTGGATGCATAGAAGTGGTGGGAGGCACCAGCTGAATAACCCCCAAGGGAAAGAGGCTCAAACCTAGGGGACTGGTAGTGGGGTGATGACAAGTGGTCAGAGGGAGAAGAGGGAGCAGATTGGGAGGAGGTGTCAGAAACTGAAGAGGTAACAGGGTTTAGTGAGCAGGAAGAGGCTGTAGCAGAGAGCAGTCCAGAATCAGAGGCAGAAGTAGAAGCTGGAGAAGAGGGTTGCCAAGAGGCAGGCTGCTGAAGAATCAAGGGGTTCTCTCTGAGGAGATTTCACCCCTCCCATATCCAAGAATCTCCTGAGGAGTCTGCTGATTCTCCAGAGAGGAGGAGGCGTGTTCTGCTCTCTACTTATTCTGCTCCAGCACCACATCAAAGAGTCTGTCAGTGTGTCGGAGAGAGAGAGTGTTAGAGAGAGATTGTGTGTTTAGATAAGGTTGCTGCTAAGAGCAGCTGCAGACACTCAGTGCGGTTAAGCATTCATTTATGCTTAGACCTATTTAGCTCTGTATATAGTTGTATTATAGTTGTAGTTATAGAATAAAGAAGATATTCTACAGAGCTGCTCTCTGAGTTGTTTATATACTCTGCTAGACTCTGCTGTACTCTGCTGTGCGACAACTGTCTTCTTGTGGGAGTGAATCCGGTGCTCACAACTCTAAGCTGTGAGTCCACAGCACTTTGACCTGTTCCTGTGCAGAAGTGCTACCCAGCTCGCCTATCCCAGTTGGGCTGAAGTGGATGAGTCCAGTTAGTGGCACTGGCTCAAGGGCGATGCTGACACTCTCCAGCCCCCCACCGTTGCAACCAGCTCCTCTCCCCCCTAGTCTCCCAGAACATGAAGGGGAATGAAGAGGACAGAACAAAGAGGGACAAGATGAAGGTTCCTCAGGTTGCTGAGCAGGGACCCAGGGGAGGAGGAGACTTAGAGTGCAGTGGACCTTCAGTCCTCATTGCAGCAAGACCTACTAGGAAGAACTGCTGTGCTCTTTAGGCCTGATCTGTTTTCTTTCTTTGGATAAATAATTAACTTTACTGACACCATGAGAGTTATTGTTGACCAGCTCCCGACCCCTGCCTTGACAAGAGCACATTCTTGGCATACAAAATGTCCCAGGTGCAATCTCCAGTTTAAAAAAGATATCTAATAGCAAGTGGTGGTAAAGACCTCTGCCTGAGACCTCAGAGAGATCCTGCCAGTCTGTAGACCAGAGGTAGCCAAAATCAGCCCTCCAAATGTGGAAGAACTCCCCATAAGTTCCAGGCAGCACAGAAAACAATTGTGATGAGAGATGTAGTCTGGAAGACACCAGCTTAGCTGTCTCTGCTGTAGAACATACTGGTCTGGGTAAACAAATAGCCTGACCTGGTATTTTTATTTTTTCTATTTATTTCATAAAATTTATATACTGCTTGATTGAAAAAATAGCAAACAAACTTCAAAGTGGTTCATTGTCTCCAGCAGGGGGAGCTAACATGATTACAGTGGTACCTCAGGTTAAGTACTTACCGGTAATTCATTCCAGAGGTCCGTACTTAACCTGAAACTGTTTTTAACCTGAAGCACCACTTTAGCTAATGGGGCCTCCTGCTGCTGCTGCGCCGCCGGAGCACGATTTCTGTTCTCATCCTGAAGCAAAGTTCTTAACCTGAAGCACTATTTTTGGGTTAGCGGAGTGTGTAACCTGAAGCGTATGTAACCTGAAGCGTATGTAATCCGAGGTACCACTGTACTGTATTTCCCATTCTGTCTGGAATTGATCGGTGTTGAGCCACAATGTGTGGAGGACCCCATGTTGACAGCCCTACCCACCTGAGAGTTGGCCACAGTTGGCTCTGGCCAATTGGCCCTGTGGACAGTACTGAGCCAGATGGACCATACCTACAGTGGATGCCTATGGAGTTAAATTTGACTCTATATAAGGCATTTTCCATGTTCCTACGTGCCTGGGGGATTCTTGCAGCCATCTGGCTTGCTTCTGTAAAAATCTGAGTCCTGGACTAAATGGATAATTGCGGCATTAAACAGACATATGGTACTTTCAGTGAGACTGCCACAAATCCTGATAGCTGAAAGGTACGGACAGTACTGAAAATGGGATTTGAAAATCATTAATCCGTGAAGAGATCAGCCACGCAAACCTGCAACTTCTTGCAGACACGTTGATTTCAATGTCCAGAATAACCAAAAGCATCAAAGCTAATATTTGGACAGAGGTCTTTCCAGTAGCTGCCAATATTGGGGTTTTTTTTTTAGCGTGTGGCCTTCGCAACAAAGGCCGATCGAGCCATGTCACCAGGAAACGGATAGTGTCCGGATAGCCAGCATCACGGCCTGGTCGCCACGAGCAGCTTACCCCCAATTCAGCTTCAGTGTTTGCAATCGGGATAAAGGTCGGTCTGCACAGAGAGGAAGGAGAGCCAATCAATGCCCGCGTCCTGCCGATTGCCAGAAGGCCGGCTCCAGCCTCAATGCCCACCCATCCTCCCCAGGGAGAGAAGGGGGAGCGAGGGCGGAGCAGCGTGTCCTGCTATGCCCTGTGAAGAAGCAGCTACCGAGGCGGAGAGCTTCGTGCTGCTGGTGGTGCTGCTGCAGCCGCTGCAGGTGGCTGCTTTTATCGGATCCTTCCGGAGGGGGCGCTATCCTGCTTGGGCTCAGCCTCGACGGCATCGCAGCAGCAGCAAGACCACCAGCATCCTAGGCGTGCCGCGCGCTTCCTCGGGGCTGTGATGTAAGCTGCGGCCGCGCAGCTCGGCGGCGACTTCTGGAGAGATGAACCTGCAAGGGCTGACCCGCGGGGTGTCCTTCTATCTGGAGAGCCGCGTCCGGGAGGGGCTGCTGGCTTCCGGCGTCGGGTGGTCCCTGGTGCTGTGCTTCGGGGCCGCTTACGCCTGCTATTACCTCAGCAGCATCGCCAAGGTAGGGGGGCTTCTCGCGTCCCTGGGGAAGCGGGGCCGACCCAGGCCAATGGAGGAGGGAGCCGCAGGAAGCGGAAAAGGCCAGCTGAGGTCAGCGCCAGGCTAAGCCCATCTTTGAAATAAGCAGGGCTATTGTCCTTGGCTCGCCTCGGCTGCAGAGGCGGCGGAGGAAGCCTTTGCAGCGCGTGGCGCCCTATTGCAGGTCGATGGCTGCTGGGCTAGTTTGAGGGGCGGCTGGGGGGGGTCCCTTTTCGTTTTCACTGGGAAGGAGTGAAATGCAGGTCAGTTTGACTTTGAGTTCCCTGCTGGCTGGGCAACCTGGTGCTTCGGGATTGCGCAGCGCGTATTGCAGGTGGAAAGCAAGGTGGAAGGGAACAAAAAGTGAAATCTCAAACCTGGGGTAAAACATGTAGAATTATATACACTATTTTATACAAACAATCACACTTTACATGAGGAGTTGGCGTCTCCTTCAGGATGTGTATAGTTTTGCTTTTGCCTCCTAAGAAGAACCCAGCAGACAGACCAGAGGTCTAGCTAGTTAGGGACCTTGTTTTGCCAACCCAGTGCCTCAGGGAACCTCCATTCGCAGGGCAGGAAGGCAGTGCAGTAGCTCCTCTCCTCTTCTTGTTCCTCAGCAAGGAATACTCAGAGGTATACTGCCTTTGAACCTGGGGGTTGCATCTGTATGCTGCATGACTAGTAGACATTGATAGACCTATCCTTTCACAACGCCTCAAATAGTTTGTGTAAAAGTACATTTCATGGTGACAAACTCATGAGTCGTACAGGCGTTTTTCAGGATTCACAGTTCAACTGAGTGCAGCAAAAGGCTGTCAGCGTATAAAACTACACTGGCAGAAAATGGTAAGTGTGGACTATTTGAACCCAAAGGGGCAGTGTGTTTCCAGGCTGCAGCCCCAGAAAAGGTCCTCTCTCATTGCCACATTCTAGATCAGAGCCCCAAACCGTGGCTTGAGCTTTACCCAGGTGGCCCACAGCATGTCTGTAATAATACAATTGGCTGGATGGGTTTCTGTATAATTAGGAAATGACGAAGGGGCATGTAAAGTGAGGCTGCAGTAAATTAGGAAGAACGTTCAGTGAAAATAAGTTGTTGGAGAGAACCTGAAGGAGGGGAATAGCTTGAGCAAAGAATGGATCTTGCTCCACCAAAGCCATGAATAAATGTAAGACTGCAGTATGATGTTCACTTACCTAGGAGCAAGTCACATTGAACACAGTGCCAACACACTTGCCTTTTTCTCGCTTTAGAAACCTCAGCTGGTGACTGGCAGCAAAGGCTTATCCTGTTTCCTACAGGACCATTGCCCTGTGGTGACAGAAACATACTATCCCACTGTGTGGTGCTGGGAGGGCCGTATTCAGACTCTCCTTCGCCCTTTCATCACATCTCGACCATCTGTGCAATACCGGAAGTAAGTGCCTGTGTCCTTCGAAACCTTTCTTCTGTGAAATATTTATGAAGGTTCAATCATATTCTTTATAGATTGGTTCTGTACTGTTACCTCTAACATAAGATCTTAGTGTGGTGTACTGTGCTACGTTAGGCCCCTTCAAGAGTTGCTTTCCACATGTGTTGGGTGGAAGGTCAGTTTGAAGGGGAAAACCTACCGTATTTTTCGCTCTATAACACGCACCTGACCATAACACGCACATCGTTTTTAGAGGAGGAAAACAAGGGAAAAAATATTCTGAATGAAACAGTGGACGTATCATTTTTGTGCTTCATGCTGTGGCCACAGACATGTGATCTGATGGTGAATTTGGGGTGACCCAATGCAAAAATCCTGAGAATCCCTGTGGATCCATGCTTTGTAACCACGTTTTTGCACCATTGCAGCCCCAGGCAACAGTGGGTGCGTGATTTTTTTGGGGGGGCAGGCTGTAGCCATGGACATGCTATGTGCTCTGATGGTGAATTTTAGCTGACCCAATGCAAAGATCCTGAGGATCCATGTGGACCCATACTTTTTAACCACGTTTTTGCACCATTGCAGCCCCAGGCAACAGTGGGTGCGTGATTTTTTTTGGGGGGGGGACAGGCTGTAGCCATGGACATGCTATGTGCTCTGATGGTGAATTTTGGCTGACCCAATGCAAAGATCCTGAGGATCCATGTGGATCCATGCTTTGTAACCACGTTTTTGCACCATTGCAGCCCCAGGCAACAGTAGGTGCGTGATTTTTTTTTGGGGGGGACAGGCTGTAGCCATGGACATGCTATGTGCTCTGATGGTGAATTTTGGCTGACCCAATGCAAAGATCCTGAGGATCCATGTGGATCCATGCTCTGTAACCACGTTTTTGCACCATTGCAGCCCCAGGCAACAGTGGGTGCGTGATTTTTTTTTTGGGGGGGGACAGGCTGTAGCCATGGACATGCTATGTGCTCTGATGGTGAATTTTGGCTGACCCAATGCAAAGATCCTGAGGATCCATGTGGATCCATGCTTTGTAACCACGTTGTTGCACCATTGCAGCCCCAGGCAACAATGGGTGTGTGATTTTGGGGGGGCAGGCTGTAGCCATGGACATGCTGTGTGCTCTGATGGTGAATTTGGGGTGACCCAATGCAAAGATCCTGAGGATCCATGTGGATCCATGCTTTGTAACCACATTTTAAGTGGGGAGGGAAGGAAAAACACAGAAGGCTAAGAATGCAGGAGAGGGCTATAACGTGAGGAAAGGAAGGCAAAAGTTTCCCCCCACCCACCCAAACAAAACCAGCCAGCGTGCGCTCTCTCTCTCTCTCTCTCTCTCTCTCTCCCTCTCTCCCTCTCCCTCTCCCTCCCACCAGCATGACAGAAGAAAGCATTTTAACTGCATTAAGAACTATTTAGCAGCGAAACCTAAGCTTTGCCATCCCTTAAGAGGTACAGACACTGTAATCTTCCAGATCGCATGAATTTACAGGCAAAACACTGTTTAAGGATTTCATCATTTTAAATGGAAGAAAGCATATTTGAATGCTGTGTGTCTCCAAAAACAAAAAGCAGGAAGTCAAACCTGTAATCTCTCTTCCCTTCACAAACATTGTTCCCTCCGGAGCAGGGAGAGGATAGAACAAAGGACGCTCTGCTTTTCCTCTCTTCTTGCCTGGAGGGGAGGGGCTTTCCCTGCTCTTTGTTCCGTTTGAGCAAACACAGTAACGAAACAGAGAGGGTGGGCAGTAAGACCCTGAGGCAGAATGCAGGAAAGCCACAGCTTCCTCTCTCACGGAGCTCCCTTCTCCCTGAAGCGCGGTTTGATTTTTGCCTCATTTTTCGGCTCCAGGGACCACACATTCGCTGCATAACACGCACAGACATTTCCCCTTCCTTTTTAGGAGAAAAAATCTGCTTGTTATAGAGCGAAAAATACGGTATGTGCATTTAGCTGAATGCGCACAGTCAGGATTCACAATCGCACAGGTTCCACATTGCATAGACGAGCCTGTATGCATTTAGCCAAAATGCCCATAGGGGTGCATGGAAGTCTGAGGGCTGAGCTGGTACAAGTGGAGTCATTGGGATGGGGACGGCACATATTGCCCTGCCCCACCCCCCTTCACACCATTATGGAACATGTGGAAGGTGACTTCTGAAGGGGCAAGTGTATTCATACATATATGAGAACTGGCCACACTTCTGAGCACCCTATGTTATTGTAGCTAGTGTCTTTGAGGCGCTTCCAGTATCCTGAAGAGCTGTATGCACATGACAAACCTCTGGGCTCGGAAAAGGCACCAGACTGGTGGAAGGCTGTCTATTTTCTAAGAATCCCTGAGAATTTGCTGGAATTCCAGTTAAGTGGGAAGTTTTACTTTCTATTTAAGGGGTCTCTGATATTTATTTAGCATGGGAATAAATGGCTCTTCCATTGCTAATGGGGATGTGGGTGCAAAAGAGCTATGTATTGAGCCCACTTGGCAACAGAAGTTTTTCCCCACACACTTAATTCATACAGTATTCTGTTGCAGAAAGCAGACCTAAAACTGGCTACTAGGTTTCCTTTTCAGAGCTTTTACACTTAAGCAAAGTGGTCAGATGTTTGCTCCTCAGTAGTGGTACACAGCAGCTGCTAGACAGAAGCAGCACAGATGTTTTTTATTTTGGTATCTTAGTCATGTGTTTGCTCACACTGCTCTGCTTACACAGCAGTAAGTTTTTAAGATTGATTTAATAGTTTCACCTTGGTTGCCCTTTTCTTGCTACTGTACATTAAATTAATGCATATAGAAAGATGTTCAATCATTTTTAAAGAACTGCAGACAGAAAAGCAAAGCAGATTTTTTTTTACCTCCCTCTCCATCCCTATATGTGCTTACTCACCTTAGTCTAACCAAGGAGTCCACTTGATGGACCTTGACCTGCATGCGTGAACTGGATGCACACCCACATGCATGCCTGAATGCAGATGCTCTCTGTCTGCACTTCATGGTTTTCAGCTGAGTGTGCATTTGGATTCATGTTCTGGAGAGGGAAGCATGATTGAATGTGCATCTGAATGCATCTTCCACAAAAAGCAGTGTAATCCAGTTAGAGCACATCTGATTTAGGCCTACTGTTCTTGATCTAGCCAATGATCTATGCATGGAAACCTGTTTCCTTGTGTGGAATTGATCAGGTTGGCTGACTCCATGAGACCAGTTCTAATGACAGCACATGCAGTTTCAGGAAACCAGGAAGCACCTGCTGCTCTAACAACTGCCACTGATCCTCCTCACAACTTGAGAAGAGCTTCATCAGGTTTCCTGTGGAGATTGGGCTGTGGCATCATGCACCTTAGGGCATGGGTTGAGGCTAACTCCTGACTTGAGCCATTATTGACATTGCAAGGGGCAATCCATGCCATAGTTTAAAGGATCCGGGAAAGAGAATTGGGCTCTCAGCTGCATATTATCCCGGACCAGTTCATTCCCCATTTTAAGACCCAAGCTGAAGGAAGCAAGTAGCCAGCTGTGCCTTGTCTTTCAGCCAGCTGGTTGAGGCCTCATGCCTGCCTGCTATTTTCTGCTGCCAATGTTTGGAGACAGCATGAAAGCAGTGTGCATGCCAGCCCTGACCTCCTCCTCCCCCCCTTTAAGCAACAACACAACTTTCTTGCAAACCTTGAGGAGTTGTCCTAAGGTGGGGCCTCTCTTTTCTCCCATTCTCCTACTCCCTGTGTCCACCCGTGAAACATCTGATTAATGAATGGGAGTGATGGCGGTAGAGTGATTTTTTTCTTTATTGTTGTTCTTGCAAAGCTAACCATTGTTGGTTTTTCCAGTGAGCTTATTACAGCAACTGATGGAGGGCAGATTTCACTGGACTGGTTTGACAATCATGATAGCATTCATTACCCAGATTCCAGCACCAGACCCACTATCCTCTTGCTGCCTGGCCTCACGGGAACTAGCAAGGAATCCTACATTCTCCATATGATTCAGGAGAGCAAAACACTGGGCTACAGGTAAAAGCAGCTTGGCTTGTTAATGTTTCTGTTTCACCACTCGGATTAAATTTGCACAAGCAGGAAGCCACAATCATATGTAGCGGGTAGAGGAGTAGCACAGACAGCACTTGGAGACACTTTCCATCCCTTTGTTGGCCCTGACTTTCCACCCACCTGATCTGCCACAGGCTCCTTTGGTAGCTGTCTCCGTGACCTACTTCCAGTCTCCACCACCACTACAGCAGACCATCTCAAAGATGGTTCCTGACGTGTTGGGAGACTTCAATCAGGGATCCATGCAGACTTAGCTTGACTGGGGTAAAGAACTGGTGACTACCTTAGCATAGTGGCAAAGAATATGAGTTGTGAAGTCCCTGGCTGAAATCTGACCATCCATGAACTCTGTTAGTGGACCTAGGCAAGTTACTGTTACTTAGCTTCAGTCTGCCAACCCATCAGCACTAAGAGCATCATAATAATAATAATGAACTGCTTGGCAAGGTTTACTGAGGTTATGCATGTGAAACACTTAGGGAAAGGTCAGTATCAACAATACCTCTGCTTGTGTAGTTCAGACACCCCAGAAACTAAATGCAGGAGTGTGGAAGACAGGGCAGGAGTGTTTGTGTGCGCGCGCATGTATGTGCAGAGGGTGGTGTATTCACGTTGCCCTCAATGGTCCAAGCTATCACCACACAGGCATAAGCTTATGTGGAGTGAACAAATTGGTCTCAGAGGATGTAAGCTCTGTGGTGAATGTCCACCAAGCCAAATCCATCACAGTGAGAGAAAGGAAAGGGGAGAGGGAGAGAGAAAGAAAGATTTCTTTCATCAGTGAGGGGAACTTGCCCTTCTCCACCTGGGGATGGGAATTGTTTCAAAGGATTGTTTCAGTAGAGGCAGTGACTATTACATCCCAATTCCATACCAACATTCCTTTCGACAGTGAGGAAGCATTGCTGTTTTACTCGCCCTCCCGCCATGTTAACACACTCCCTGTTTACATGTCATACGTTTGTGCAAAGCAATGTGTATGTTGATGTCCCTGATTTGAATAATGGGCAACTCTATATTTTTTAACTGGAGCAGCTTTGAAATGTGCGGATCTTCACATCCAAAGACACACAGGTTAACAGTTCTGATAAATGGTGCTCTTCTGTTTTTTTAAAGGTGTGTGATTTTAAACTATCGAGGAATTGCTGGTGAAAATCTCTTGGTAAGAATTGCTCTTAAATTAAGTAAGAACACTGAGCAACCATAATGTTAGCATATAGCATGGGTGCGAATACCTGCAAGCATGCAACACTTCATAAGCAATTTATGGTTAATTCCCATCTCTGGGAGGGTTGGTTCCTCATTGACAATTGTGCCTCTTTATCTCATACATTGCAAAAATAAGAAAATAAAACAGTAAGTAAATGTCATATAAATAAGGAATCTACATCATTCATTCATTCATTCATTAAATTAATCAGTAATTTTTCATGTTTTAACTGCGTTTAATTAATCTACTAAATGATTTACCTACATAGAAATTTATCTAACTTGGAAAACAAAATAAGGACTTCCAGATTTGTAGATTCAATTGAAACATTACTGGAGGTTTGTTCAGTGAACCCCCATAAGGAGGCATGGACAGCTGCCAAAGGAGACGCTAGTTCCAGGCTGGCCCTTTGCGAGAGTCTTGACAGGAGGAGGAAGTGGAACGTAGAAGCACTTCTACCTATCACTTACTGCAATAGATGGTGTTGAGTTGTAAGGCCTGGTGGTTGTCATGCTGGGGGCAAGATGAGGCTAGTGTCAAGGTCTGGCATGTTCAGGCAGCTGCCAGGCTTCAGATCTATGCTGAAAAGGGCCCAAAGTTGATCCCTGACCTTGCCACTGTGGCCACTCTTCTTGCTCGCTATACAGAAGGAGAGGATAGAAGCTGCTCCTTGTCACTTTCTCTTGTTGCTTGATTGCTTGCCTAAATGGTGATGGTAGGAAAGAGGAGGAGGAGCTACTGCTGTTGCTTGCTTTCTCTCCTCAAGGCAGCCGTACAGAGGGCCAGTCCGCACATTCTTGCAAGTAGTGATGACAACAGGGAGCAGCTCCTTGGTCACTGTTGGTGATGAATGGGCCGGTGGACCCAATCCCACTTCTGTCCAGAGGGGGAGAGGGCAGGTGGGTGAACAAACAGAGACTACTGCTCCTCACTATGGCCTACATGTTCACTTACCCATTGGCTCTCTAAGAGATGAGATACTCACGCAAGCGTAAGGAGAAGCTCATCAAGGGCAACTTTTGCAGCACCCCAAAACCTAAAGCCAGCTCTGGAAGTAGGTTTGGAGGCAGCATGTGGAGATGCAGAAGCAGCCTTCCCTACTTGTTCAGATCAGTGACCAAACAATTTTAGGGTTTGCGAGGATTTAAGGTACCCTATAAGCCCACATGGTCCTTCTTCCTTCCTTCATTTAATCTGCCTCCCCAGAAGGCGTGGAGATGCACATTCAGTGCATCCTTCCTATCTCTGCAAGCTACAAGGTGCCGTGGGCTGAGGTTGTAGAGGGGGATGATAAAAGGGTCAAGCTCACGTACCATTGCTGCTCCATACACTTTTTGAAAGATGTCTCTTTTACTACCACTCCAGATTTATGTATTTTTGTGTTTTCATACAATAAACCCACAACTTATGTGGGGGTTATGTTCTGGGGATCGCGCCTAAAGCCAAAATTGTGTCTAGTCCAAACCCATTGGGTTCAATGGTGGGTGAGATTGCCAAAGTCATTTTCCCCAGAACTTCTTTTCCATCCCGTTTTTGCCATGTGTGTAAAGCTGAATGTGCACAAGTTAAATGCACTTAAGATGTGGGCTTAATATACTGTAAACAGCCCTGTGATTCTCAGATGAAGAGCAGTATAGCAATTTAATAAATAAAGTGAAATAAATTTATTTATCTTTCCCCCAATAGCAACTAAGAAGATGGAGGAGTTTCCCCCCAAAAAATGAGGAGTCAGTGAGAAGTTATATAAATGATTAAGGTCTAGGTCTTGTCATATAACAGCTGTTGCCAGCCTCTGGAGAGGATTTTTACATGTGAAACACAGTGTACAGTTTTACACATTTAACATGCTGGTTTCAAAGTATGAATAATACATTCTCTTAATGAAAGAAATGTGAGAATCCATTTTCAGCATACTTCTGGAGATGAACGTACAAAGCAGTTTTGTGGCACACCAAGCCCTTTTTGATTATATTTCAGATGAAGTGAAAAGATCTTTTGTTTAGCTGTACTTTGTGAAATGCCATGTAATCGGCTTTGCCTGTTTTACCAATAAAAGGCTGTTTCCCCCTATAAACAGCTGCAGTTGTAACTCGTCCAGCGTATAATTTTTAGCATAATAATATAAAATCCAGGCATAATGGTTCTGAAGCGATAAACAAGAAATGAGTTAAGACAAGCACAGGCACATGCAAGTAAGTTATCTTAATCCTCAGAGCACAAATAAACTCCCTCATTTTGGCAAACAATGCAATTTTAAAGAACTAAATTACAAATAAAATACCAGAAGATTAATGGTGCAATGCTATGCATGTTTACTCTGTTCAGTGTGGCTTGCTTCTAGTTAAGCATGCAGAGGACTGTGGCTTAAGGCACACTTTCCTGGTGATCAACCCCATTTAACCAATTGGAAATTCTGGGGTAACATGCTTAGAATTGCACTGCATATTGCCAAGCAAATTAAGATATTTTTTTCTAATTAAATAATTTAAAGGAAGCTGAAGTTTTAATGTCTGTGCTACCTGGGAGTTTAGCTTGTGGAAGAAAACAGCAATGCAATCATATACATGTGTACTCAGAAGTAAGCCTTGCTGTTTCATTAATGTCATCCGGCGGGCAGAACTCCCATTGAGTTCGGTAAGCGAGTATTAAATTGCAAGTGTAGAGTTCAGCCTAAAACATCTAATGGGGCCAGTCTGAAGAGTCACTGCATTGAAAAATCAAGGTTTCTCCCTTTTACTTAGTAGTCAGAGGCTGTTCTGCGCACACATCTGCACTGAGCACAGTTCCTTTTTAGATAGATTGTACGTGAACTACCCTTAAAAAGAAAATGCTATGCCGAAGTATTCCAAATTTTGTTGATTTTGTAGCTCATCTTGTAATGGACTGTGATGGATGGAGTCAGATGGGAAAGAAGGCGGAGCAATGGAGACAACATCAAGTGGCCATGGTTTTAACCCATCGAATGCCAATTATTAGCAGTAGGTCTTCATTTCAATTTTCAGCTCAGCCGTGGACTCACTGCTTAGGCTTGAGTGTCCCAACCCAGCATTTGCTGAACTAAAGAGGAAGAGGCAGTTAATCAGCCCTGAATCAGCATATTACCCACCTGCATGCACCTTTCCTATCGGCTTTGCCTCAGCTTGACTCATTTCTTTTGTTTCAGACAGAGCCCAAAAATTAAACACTTCAGGCATTTACAGGGGAGAATTTGTGGGTGTGGAAGGGGTATCCATGCTCCATTTCCCCCGGACGTTCAAGTGCCTCCTGTAGGGTATGGAAGCCAGTGTTTCCCTCTTAATGTCTAAGCTCCAAATTATTTTTCATGAAAACACAGCATAATAAACTTACTTGCCTTTCAGATGCCACAAGATTCTTTGCTATTTTAGGATCTAATACCTCTTAAGCTTCACCCCGCCATCTGCATAGTAAGAATAATAATGCTGGCTTGCTTTAAAAGTTTGCTTAGAGAGGACTGTTTGCAATATTTTGAGCTTTAAAGAAAAAAGCACATTGTTTAAATATTAAATCATGTTATATGACCATTATAATAAGTCATCATGGGATATCAAGCAGTAGGCGTCAGCACCCTTACAACTTAGGTAATTGTTCCACAGGACAAGTGGGGCAGGTCTATTCTACCTTGCTATGGCAGCAGCGATCCAGCTGAAAGCTTTTATTGGTTTATCCTAGGTTGTGGTACAAAGTGCCTTTAGGAAGTGGTACTGATGAGTTACCCACATGCTCCTTTTCTGTACAATTCCGCACTGTGCAAGAACTTTGTGCACAATGGTTTTAGTGAAGATGGCTCTTGCCAGTGTTGCTATGTTTCTGTACGCTGTTACGGTACTCTCGATCAACTTTGCACACCAGTGCAACAGTTATTGCATCTAACTGTGTGCACTGATTTGTAACTGGGCTCCTAAGCCTAATTACAAATATACATCTTTTGTAGAATACATTTCCTTAACATATTGTGAGCTTAGAAGGATTTGATTGCTTTGCAAAAGTTATAGTGTAGCGGGGAGAGGGAGTTTATAAAATTTTAGTAGTGCTGCTATTAATACTAAAAGTGAATGCACTTGAAATCTTACCTCATTGAATATCATAACTTCTAAAAGTGTCATTGGTGCTTGTGTTAATCTTTTTGTATTATATTGCTGTATCAACCAACCTGGTGCTGCGTTGGCCTTGGCTGAAAGGCAAAACAAGTGTTTATTGTACTCTTTCCCACTTTTGGTTTCTTACAGACCCCAAGGACTTACTGTGCTGCTAATACAGAGGATTTGGAAACTGTTATTCATTATGTACACAACTTGTACTCCTCAGCTCCGTTGATGGCAGCAGGTGTTTCTATGGGAGGGTAAGTATTTATGCAACATAAATCCCAGTAGTGTAACTCTGTGGTCATTAGAAACCAATTTGCAAAGGCCCTCAATAAAGATTCTGCATACACAGCACAGACTCCATGGGAAATGTACTAAGTCTAATTTTCCATCGTGTTTCTACTTCTTCTTGAAAGAGAGTTTTACAGGGGAAGAGTGATTTTTCTCATTCAACCTTCCACATCATATGCTTTTGTTTACCATAATTACTTACAAGTTTATTTGCTGGAACTGTTGGTAGCTCTCAGAAAACAAGTGACAATAATTGGCACACATGACTGGTGGGAGCTATGTTTGAACATTTAAGCAGCATTTTATTTATAAACCTCAGACCTGAATTAAAGGCATCTGCAGGATAGTAATCAGTATTTTATCATTATATACATCTTGTGTGATTGTAGGATATGATTAATACAATTAATGTAACCAGTCTTCAGAATTGTGGGATGTGACCTACATCTTGTGATACAGTTTATTGTATTGGACCAGTCACTTTCCTTCTTGTTTGGGTTTGATTATGGCAGTTGGTTTACAAGTCATTATCATAGGGTTATAGTACCATGAGGGAGAGATGCTTTGCTGCTTACCTGAGGCAGTCAGCTCTGTGTAACTGTTTATATTCCTTAGGGATTTGGTTATTGTTAGTAGGAGACTTCTAAGACATAAACACATAATCAAACGCCTTGTACCCTAGACTGTTTATTAAAGAATTTGTATAAAAGATTTGTATAAAAGGGAGGCAGCAAAGAAATGTTTCCTTCCCCTCCATTTTGATCTGTTTTATTGTGCATATGAACCACCAGCTGTAAACTGGAACACATTTATCCTTACCCAGTCTTTGTCGTTCTTCAAAAGTGCAGCACCAGCCCAGCTAACACTAAAAACTTTTACAAGACCTTTTCAGACATCATAGGAAAGCAAAAATGTTTGCCACAGTCTATACTGTATACACAACCTTACACATAAAATGACCCCAGAGGAATGACAAAAATTGCTGCTGCTGACACTAATATGTTAGTCTCGCAGAAGCAGCAAAAAGAACAACCCCTGATTGGCCGTGATCTATCTTTTGCCTGTAGAATGGGCTGTCCTTCCCGTTCCTTTACACTGTAACCCCAGTGCCTTTGAAAAATTGATATTGGGGACAGTGTGGAGTATAGTGTGGCAAACTGTGGGAGGAGCAGGAAGTAGGCAGAAATTGCATCTCCATTTGCATGAGTTTTTTTCCATAGGTCCCTACTTGTAGGAATAATATTGTTGACTACCAAACAGAGTTTGGGCAAGAAATACTGCAATAATATATCCAAAGCACTCAGGGAAAAACACACATACGCTAATACCCACGACAGCTTTCTTCAGATTGAGTCGGATATCAGTCTAGTGAATTCAGGTAAACTTTTAATTTAGTTGGTTGAAAGTTTCAAAGTTATTATTTGTATCATAAGCCATGATGGAAGCATATTAAAACGTTTGGCCCCACAATGCCACGCACATGATGGCTAGTATTGCCTCGACTAGTTTCAGTGCTTCATCTCTTATTACAAATGTTTAGGACTGAGGTATTTTCATTTGTGATTTCTTCTTCTTTTTACCTATTTGTTTATCTCTTGTTTGTAGCATGCTCCTTTTAAATTATTTGGGCAAAACTGGCAGAGAAACACCACTGAAGGCTGCGGCAATTTTTTCAGCAGGATGGAATGTTTTTGAATCTGCAGACTCACTGGAAAAGCCAGTGAACTGGCTTCTCTTTAATTACTACTTAACCAGCTGTCTACAGTCTTCGATTATTAGGTGAGTCAACCTCACATCCATTGTGAAAGACCATAATATATTAGCATGAAATTCAGGTTCATTGCCAGTCATGTCAAATAGGTTATGGTGTGTTGAAGGAAGCAGTACCCAAGCGAAAGCTGTCATCTTTGGCTATTTTTGCTCATGTGGTTACTCTCGGATCTCTATTTATTTTACAGACATCGGGAAATGTTTGATAAGCTGTTCAATATGAACCTTGTCATGAAGGTATGAGGGTTAGCCATTTGTATTTCACTTCATGTTTTTATTTTTACTAACACTTACATAAATCCTTTACTTGAATTCTGTACTTCAGGCTAAGACCATTAGGGAATTTGATAAGCAGTTCACCTCAGTCATGTTTGGCTACCCTACAATTGAGGATTACTATGCAGATGCTAGTCCATGCCGTAGGCTGAAGAGAATTGGAATTCCAGTGTTGTGCTTAAATGCTATGGATGATGTCTTCTCACCAAATCATGGTAAGGTTTTTTCCCTTTTAAGAAGATGCTGTTGGTTGACCTCAGCGATTGAGTTGTGTCTGAAACAGAATGAGAAGTTAGTACAGAACTAGGTGTGCAGTGTAATTTTCTTATGGCATTCCACTCAACGCACAAGTCGCCAAATATTTGCACCAATAAAGGGTATACAATAATAATTATGGGCGGCTTACAGAATATCTAAAAACTTAATAAAAACATCAAGCCTTAAAAACCTCCCAGTACAGGGCTGCCTTCAGGTGTCTTCTAAAAGTTGTGTAATTCTTTATCTCCTTCACATCTGAAGGGAGGGCATCACTAGCGAGAAGGCCCTCTGACTTCATAGTCAGAAAAAGAAACCTTACATAAAGCATTGTCATAATTCTTGATCTTTTGTTACTGTATAACATCTCTGGCTGGCTGTATTTTTAATCATGCAGAATGAAAATACAACCTTTAACAACCCAGAACCCCAGACTTTTGTATGTCATAGTTCAGTTAAAACTTTTATTACCAAAACTGGTCTTCATAAAATTGATCTTTTAAAGCTGCATTCTGCTGACAGCAGAACTGCACTTCACCAAAAACATTCATTGTGTTATAGACTGAATGATAGTTATGAGATGGGAGCTTATACTTTGTTCCCTTATTTCTTTAGCCATACCAGTAGAAACTGCAAAACAAAATCCTAATGTGGCTTTGATTCTTACTTCTTGTGGAGGCCATATTGGTTTTCTGGAAGGACTGTGGCCAAGAAGATGCACATACATGGACAGAGTCTTCAGACAATTTGTTCAAGCTGTGTTTGAGCACGGAAGCAAAATCCTTAACATATAGCAACTTATCAGAACCATGACTACAGCACAGCGGCATATTATGATCAGGGTAACGAAGCTTAATGCACACGATTTAGCAAATAAGCCAGCAAATGGATGAAATCCATTATTAGGAGCGAAATATAGTTTGCTTTGATAATTTTGCAATATAGTTACTTTTTTATTTTAACATGCCTTATAAGAATGACCTTAAATAAAAAGAATACTCTGCACACATTAAATTGCACTTAACCAAAACCATGTAAGTAAACCAATAAAAATTACTCAGGTTTTTTTATTATTTAGATAATTGATTTAGGAATCTTGCATACTTGTTCACATGCACATAACATTCAAAACCATGATTCTATTGTAATACATGAAGTGGGCTTGTCTCTAAGGGCACTTATGGAGGAAATGCTTTAGGAAGATTTTAAAAGTAATGCAAATAGGAGTTTAAAAAGCCATCATTAACTTTAGCCATGGGCTACAATAGCATTACAGCACTTTAGACCCTATGGGGATTATATGTACTGCTTTTTCATTTACGTTGATGCCATATATGTCTTACTTTTTAAACATTGTTAATTAACTTATAACATTTATATTTATACCAGATGTTTTATGTTGAAATGCAGAATGGAAATAAATTACATTTTTAAAGAAACATATTCGTTTAATTTTCTGTGCAATAGCAGGTAAAGTTTGTATATAAAGTATGTTTCATAGAAGGAAAACTAAGCTTCTCATTAGAAAGATTAGGAAATATGTAATACAAAGTATAATTGCCCCAGGCTGAATAGCATCACTGGATTATTTTCAGTCTCACTCTCCATCCCACTGAGAATAAAAACAGTATCAGGAAGAGATATAAATATTTGGGGGGGGGCCACCAGGTGGCGCGTTGGAAGATGGCCGACAATAACATCTCTCTGACCCATACGAGGTACTAAGGGGCTGCTATGGGAAATATGCAGCCTTCCTAAGCTCCCCCAGGATGTGGGAGAGCACTGTCCTGCCAGCGGTGTTCACAATGCACTCCCTGATACGAGTGATGGGGCTGCCGAACACTTGGCACAGGCCCTCGGTGAAGTCAGATCTTCCTGATGCCGATTCCAATTAGCGCGTGCTGGTTGCTTCAGCTTGGAATTATAATTGGAAACATACGATTAGAAATGAAGCTGAAAGCACATACATCAAGTAAAGCTCGACTGATAAGACTGCTGATTAATGGATCTCTGCGACCAGGAGTGACGGACGGATAAGTAAATCTTCTGATGAATTACCACAAGGAGACTGTATGTTTGGAATGAAGGGGAGGTGGAGGAAAAAACTCTTTTTGTTCTGCATGATGTGACATTAATAACCCTTCACCCCAGATAGAAACAAGATCGTCACGTTTTTATGAATCATAGGCAGGACTTTAAGAACTATGTGGGATGGATTATAATAGGAAAGAAGACTGGAGAACGGTGAGAAAAGAGAAAATTTTTTATGCCGCAGTTAAAAAATGGCCTCTCGCCAAGACAGGCTTGCCAGAGGAGGAAGGACTGGGGGAGGAGAATCAGGATTGTTCGAATGAGAAGGAATGTTGGAATGTGAGTTTGGCCTGACAGAGCCCCCAGACTCATTTGATTTATTTGGTAAGCCTGAGAAAAATAAAGGACAGATCGGAGATTAATTTTGTTTATGGAAGCGTTGTACAGAGGCTGTCCCTGATCGATATGATTTTTGGAAGAGTACAAAATCCACATAGAATGCCAGCTTTTAACCTGCTTGTGAAAATCATCAGAGATCGCAAAGAAAGGAATTTATGATAACAACAAGAAGAGAAAAGAAGTAATAAAGGACTATCCGGATCAAACTGGACAGAACTGTCTAATTAAAGCAGTAAGATAAGTGATGCTGTTTTGGACTCGAGCGGAGCTTGATGTATGGGCACCCCCAACAAAATTTAAAATTTGGCTGCATAATTTGGAATTAATGTGATATGGATAATGTGATGTAATTGGCCTGTTAATAAAAATAATTTTTTTTAAAAAGAGATATAAATATTTTGAATTTGAGACTATGCCCTGGAATGTTTTCTTACTTTGCCCCTCCGCTGTTTCCTACGTAGTGGAGTAATATTCAAGAATGATCTCCTCCTGAGTAAATACAGCACATTTCCCACATATCCAGATACACAAATTCCTGTATTTGTATTAACAGAATGGAATAGTGAAGCAATACGAGTAAATTTGCTTCCTTCTGCACTGCTATCTAAGGCACAGTTCCACCTCTGGTATTCTGCTGGACAGCCCATATAGGACTTAACAGGGAGCTAAAAGTTGTTTGCGGTGGGTGAAGGGAGCAGGTGACAGCCCATCCCTCTGCCCCATCCCCATATCATGAATTATCACGCATCATCCCTAGTTTCCTTGTAACAGATTCTGAAGCTTTTAAACCTGCTTCTTCTCCGCAGCAGAAAAGCACAAGTTAGGCGGGGTGAGGGAGGGCGCAGAATGCACTGGTTGCAAAATCAAGCAGCATGTGGGAGAGTTATCAATTATTCTCTAAAATGAGTTATTAAATAATCCTCTTACTAAAATAGTCCTCATAAACTAGCAGCTGCTGGAAGTTTTCATTCAGTGTCTCCCTGAAAAGTGCTTTAGAAACAAGACCTCAAAAAAAAAAAAAAGAGTCTGAGAATGTATTGTCTTGTTAATATGATGACAATGAAGAATTTAAAGACAGAAAACATATGCTCAAAAGCCTTTCATATAAGATACTTTGAAACCGAGCCATACTGCTTAATTCGAAAGTTGATTATGAGATTTTGGATGAAGATTTCAATCCTACATGCACTGACTACAGCAAGACTTGCTTTCACTTTGAGCCTTGAAACAAATAAAGCAGCCCATTGCTATTCATTTCTATAGAAGCAAAAGTAAAGTACATTGACTTAAATGGGACTTTTCTCCAGGAAAATCCATTCAATCCTTTCTTGGGTTAGAAGTCTAAGTGAAATTGGTGGGATTACCAACTGTATGGGATTAGAACAGAGTTGTGTGTTATGGGGACATTAGCACTGAAATACAGTACAAATTCAGTTCTCTTCCCAGTATTGCCAAATCAAGAAATTCAGTAGTTTTCTATTATAAAAAATACTTTATAAAACCATAACTGTTCCCAAACTACTTGTTTTGTTTAGGAAGTTGCATATGTTTATAATTCTATTCATGTAGTGTTTTCTTAATTCTTAATATTTAAATACTGTACTACAAACAATCCCCAACCTCTTTTCAGTCCTACCTACTTTGTAGGACTAAGAGCACTGCTATGCCATTCGTTTGACTTCTTTTCCCCCAGGGCACAATAAATTGCTAAGTGATTTTAACACTAACCAGAAAATAAATATAAATCTTTTCGTATACAGCACTCCTTACACACGCTTTCCTGGAGTAAGCCCCTTTAAATACGGTACTACATTTTATTGACGGGAGCAGTAAGAGTTCGCTGTAGTGCCGCAATCTCTTATCGGTGGATAAAGGAAGGAATTGGTACAATTCCGTTATATAAAAAGGCTTACAGTGTATAATTGCGAATTTAATTCTCTCTAGTGCCTGCCCGTATGAAGCCGAAGCTACAAAAGAGAAAGGCGTGGGAAGACTCAGGGTTTGCAGAAGTGTGTGTATATATGAGGTTTGCATTTATATGCATATACATTATACATATGTGCACCAGGACCCCAGGCTCCCAAAAGGAACAGTCCGAGTGTGCACAGTGTATTTGGAACACCGAGCTTTAGAGGGAGATGAAAAGGAACGAAGAGCCAACCGAACGAGACACCTCCTTCAACTGCTCATGCGCAGGTGCTTCTTAGAAAGCTCGTCGCCGGATATCCGGCCCAGACGCTGCGAGGCTTTTCGGGCAGCAGTAAGCGTGACTGTCAGGTGTCAGCTGGCAGCTCTTTGGGGGCGGGACTAAAACGGTGTCTTCGCAAAGGGAGGTTAAAGCAACAAGACGTTTCGCGCCGCCATCATACTTCTGGTTTCTCAACGCAGTCTTTCGACTTCTTCGGCAGTAGGCGGGGCAGGATTTAGGTATGATGAGGCCCTAAGCTACTGAAGGTAATGGGGCCCTTTATATGTCCAGTTGTCCTTTGTCAACAACAAATTGTCGTTCTGTTTTGTGTTGAATATTAGGCTATATGGTAATTTATGGACCTAATTGTTATCTAAAGCCATTTGCACACGCAGAATGTAGGCACCCTATATATAGGAATGAGCAAACCAGTGATATTTTAGGGAGCAGGCTAGCAGGCAGCGGCCATTACTTACATCATACTACACAACACAAAACACTGTTGCTGTATGTAGGTTTTATTTTTTATCTTATATTTTGGAAATGTACATCCAGGGTTTTTTTCCTTTACATTTTTGGGGGGCCTCCAAGTGAGTGGGGCCCTAAGCTGTAGCTTGTTTAGCTTATACATAAATCCGGCACTGGTTAGGGTAAGAATGATGGAGGTACACTGGGCAGCGGATGGTTGTGCTCAGGCAGCCATAACCCACTCCTCCACAACAAACAATACTTTTTCTTGATTGGTTACTGGAACAGAACTCTGGGGTTTGGAAATAGAACTGACTCTTGTCGGGTGCAGTAGAAGACAGAAAAATGGTTTTTGCATGAATGCAGCTGGGTTGTTATTTCAAAAGTAATAAACATTTTATTTTATTATTATTTTTAAAAAAGAACCTCAATGCGCCTAGTTCTTGTGGGGCAGTTGGTGGAAATCAACTTTCGGCCCGGCCTTCCTCTAACCCGGTGCCCTTCAGTTGTTGCTTTTTGACAAGCATGTAATCATTCCCCGGATTCAAAGACAGAATTATTTCAAAGCAGTACAGCGAATGGAGGGCTTGTAACCTTTCACCCTTGAATAGGTTTTTCATAAGTAAATAGAAGTTTCGCTTCCTTGCCCCGCACATGGAGGAGTGTGAGCGCTGTAATCGGGGACCGGAGATGCTCCTGCAAAGCCATTCTACGAGTGCCCTTGGGCTAGCGTGATACCCGGATATGAGGAGGCGTTCTAGTCGCTTCCCTTTTCTCTCTCTCGCTCAGTGTTGTTCGGAGCCGGCCGGGTGAGATGAGGAACCTGCGCGGGTGACACCGACGCTGCCTCGAGCGGAGCCCTCCCCCTCCCCACGCCACTTTGTTTGCGCGCGCCGCCGCCTCGCCTGCCCACCTGGCGCCACGGCCCCGAAGCGCCTCGTCCTGTGAGGGGGCAACTTGGCCGACCTCCTCCTCCTTCTCCTCAAGAGGTAAATGACAGTCCTCCTGCCCTTCCTCAAGCAGCCGGTGGGGAGGGGCGGGGATAAAACCAGAAAGAAATATACGGAGGCTGTGGCCTTTCCCCGCCTGAGTCTCCTTCTCCCTCCCCCCTCCCACCCCGAACCCCAGTTCGGCTATCGGGACCCCGAGAGAGAAGGAAACCGACGGGGGTGCGCCCGTTTCTCGACTATGGGAATTTTGGCTTTGTTGGAAGCGCCTTGGGGAAGAGGAGCAACGCCTCCCCCCACTTATCCCCCCCCCGCGCCTCAAAACACCCCTTACATTCTTTGTATTTGCAAGCTCGACTCCCCTTTCTTTTTCCCATGGAGCCCCGAAGCGGTGCATAGCGGATTAGGGATTTCTGGTGTCAATAGGCAACATGGGCTTGGGCTGCAGTCTTTTAACTACGGACTTAGAAGGGAGCCCCATTCAGTTCAGTGGGGTTCGCTCGCAGGTAACATGGCCTCCCTCCAGCTCCCCGCTTCTCTCCCTCACGGGCAAATCTGGCTATTGTTCTGCTAGGTACTAGCCAGGTGAGGGGGAGGGGGAGAAGGGAAGTGGCACAAAGCCACTTCTTTGGATGTGTTAAACTTCTTTGGATGTGCTAAATCGTACCCATTGCATTGATAAAGGAACTGGTTTGGCAAGCTCCTCTTTATGGTCTACCATCGTAAGACAGCACAACCCAAAATTTTGTAGGAGTTCAGGATATCACCTGAACTGACCACAGACAGTATCCGATGTTGTGTAAGTGGCACTTACTTCACACAACAAGATTTTGCCTTCCTCTTCTCGCGGCCCCCTCCCCCCATCCCTCTGGATCAGATTTTAAGGGTTTGTGGGGAGATGAGGGAGAAATCATAGAATTGTAGAGTTGAAAGGGACCACAAGGTTCATCTAGTCCAACCCCCTGCAATGCAGGGTTCTCTTTGCCCAACATGGGACTCAAACGCACAACTCTGTGATTAAGTGTCTCGTGCTCTACCGAGTGAGGGAAGTTCCGTTGTACAAGCGGGGTGGCTGTGTTGAATACAAATCAAAGTGTGTGTATGAAAGATACAATATAATGTCCATATGAGGCACTTGATGATGAAAATGTTTATAATGGGCATAAATCTATGGCCTTGTGTACAAAACCTGGCCTTTGGTACAAGTCAGGTGGTCTCACAGTTGGGGTAGTGTGGGCTTTTGTGATAACAGGTAAAGGTAAAGGGACCCCTGACCATTAGGTCTGGTCGTGGCTGACTCTGGGATTGCTGCACTCATCTCGCTTTATTGGCCAAGGGAGCTGGCGTACAGCTTCCGGGTCATGTGGCCAGCATGACAAAGCCGCTTCTGGCAAACCAGAGCAGTGCATGGAAACACTGTTTACCTTCCTGCCAGAGTGGTACCTATTTATCTACTTGCACTTTGACGTGCTTTTGAACTGCTAGGTTGGCAAGAGCAGGGACCGAGCAACGGGAGCTCACCCCGTCGTGGGGATTCGAACCGCCGACCTGATCGGCAAGTCCTAGGCTCTGTGGTTTAACCCACAGTGCCACCCACGTCCCTGTAGCCATAGGCAATATTGGAATCGCTAATGCTCCAGAGATAGCTTGATCCAGGACTTGAGAAGGAAGCTTTATGTGACTTACTTTTCAGTTCAATCTGAGATATGCTACAGATTTAATTACACAACAAAAACATTACTTCTTCTTGTTGTTGTTGTTGCTCCCAGCACATACCTGTTTGCCATTGCTCTGTGCACTTACAGGAACTATTTGTTTCAACTATCAAATAAATACTTGCTATGAGAAAAAACCAGATACATATTGTTGTCTGTCTATCTTGATCCACCATGCTGCCAGATAGCTAAAGTAGCTCTAAAGATATTAGAGATAACCAATTAGGTTTCCCCTCAGTAGTACATATACCTCTCACACATCCTTTTTTTAAATAAAAAAAAAGTTTAAGGAAGTTTGTACTTGTTCTCATTTCTTGCTATTGTAATTAAGAGAAACTTACACAGGAGACAAATTATCAATTTTTCCTCTTAAATATGGTGACACTAATAGTTTGAGTCTATAGATTTGTTCCTGATCAATCAGTGGTAAGAAAAACATAGGTTTCAAAAGGAGACTTGATAACACACAGTATTCCCCCCCACCAAAGCATGCGAAATGGCAAAAATAATAGAAATTTCAAAATAACTTGTGCACGGTAAAATGGCATTATTAGAAGCTGAAGTAGAATAAGGCCTGGAGGAGTCTGAGATGGTTAGAAGGAATGCTTATTCTTAAATGTTGATGCTGTGCTCTTCAAGACAAATCCTGTTAAAATTTCATTTACTTTAGAATAATTAGAATCAAATCAAGAGTGCAGCATACAGAGCAGCTTGAAGCTGAGTCAGGCAGGGGAAAGGAACCTATGATCTCCCACTCCCATCAGCCTCAGCCAGCATGACCAGTGGGTCAGGGATGTTGGAACTGTAGTTTAACAACAGCTGGAAGGACAACAGCTCACCATCCCTGGAATAATTTTGTGCCCAATTTAATTTGCATAAAATGTGTATATTATTTATTACCTGAAACTCTTGCTTATTTGATATATGGTTCACAAAATATCTGCAGCTTCCCATAGAATTAGAAAACTAGTTGAAAATTTGAACGCATGTTCTTGGAAATAAGTTTCACTACTGTAATGAAATATGACTGAGGGATAACTGTAAAAAACTGTCATTTCCAATAATATTTTGTTGTTTCTATGTTTATAGGAGATATGTAATGCTCTCCTTGGATGCCAATTTATAAGGAATGTGTTTTTCACAGATCAGCACATTTCTTCAGCTGAGACAGAGTTTATTTATAAAGCAGTACCTGTGAGTAAGCCAAGTCATCATGTTAAACTTTGCATTTAAGTTCTATTTTTTGCAGAAATAGTTGGAAATACTGTATAAATGACTTAATACTTGTCTTTTTCAGAAATGGCAGCACAGAAAAGAAAATCTGTGCTGGTAGAACCCCCTGCTAAGCGGCAGAAACTGGATAAGAATAGTAAATCAGTATCAACTAGCAAAGGAAAAAAAGTGCTTCATGCCAAATCAAATAAAAATACTGTGTTGAAGAAAGAAATGCACAAAGTCTCTACAAAAACTAACAGGACAGCTGTCAATAACTCCATAAACAGATCCTCTAAACCATCCTCCCAAACTAAACGAGCACAGAAGTATTCCAGACAGACTTCAAATGAATTAAAGAAGAAAAGTTGTAAAGCAGTACGTGTGAAACAAACTTCCCTAAAGCCTATAGGAAAATTATCTTCTACGAAAGCATCCCTAAAATCTTCCAAAATAAACCATGGTAACCATCTGAGCTGTACAAAGACTTCCTCCAAACGCACTTCTACAGGGAAGGAAAAATCCAGTGCCGTCAAAAGTAAGACTTCTCGTGAAACCAAGAAGCAAAAGAATTCATCTGCAGATATTAAAAAGTGTTCTACTGAAGCTCTGTGTAATAGACGTTCAGCATTGCACAATAGAGCTACTCATAAGAACTTGTCCTCTGAATCAAAATCGAGGGTAGAAAATTCCAAAAAGGGTAGAACTACTAAAGCCACTAAATTCCTTAAAAGTAACAAGGTTAACTTTGAGGTTCAGAATTCCAAAAAATCTTGTGCAAAAAAATCAGCTTCTCAAAGCATTGAACAGATGCGGACTAAAACTTTCAGTGATAAAAAAGCTTGTGAATCTGACAAAGGGAAAAAAACTACAAGGTCAACAGATACTAATTCTAAAAAAAGTACTGTTAGAAATACAGAAGAGCAGTTGCATGTCACAAAAGCTAAAGATGTGTCTTGGAAGGAGACTGTGCAGGATGTTCCTCAGTCACAACCTGCTGTTTCACATGATGAGCATCAAACTCGAAGATCACCAAGATTGCAGCAAGCATCTAATGTGCCTACCATATCTTTGCGCAGCAGAAAAATTGAAGGAGGACGTGCTTCTACTCGAAAGCAATGCACCCAGATGAAAAAACAGGTTCCATGTATTAAAAATGAAAAGCTGGACTCTGTCCAGACAAGAATGGAACAAAAAATCATGAAAAGCGATGAATATAATAATGGAGAAATAGAAATAACAAGTTTTGAGAAAATTGATTCTCTGAAACAGAAAAAACATGAGGTGGGTTCTAAAATCCGTGATTTGACCACATCTGAAGAGAAGGTAAGAGAATCAAGAAATAGTCCTGACTGTAGCCTTCAAGAATCTAATAATGGGTCTGTCAACACAACTTCCTGCTCTGTGACATCAACATGCAGGGTAATAAGTAAAGAAAAGGAATCTGTGCATAGAAATGGAAAAATCAGTGTAAAGGCAAAGAGAGGTTTTTCAGACTCTTTGAGCCAAAAGCCTGCTTATCAACCAGAGGATGTGATGAAGTCAAAAAAGATTAGCATTCTTGAGCTATGTGAGGAAATTGCAGGTGAGATTGAGTCAGACACTGTGGAAGTAAAAAGAGATCATCCTAATGCTGAATGTGGAAAAGAGGAAGAGAGAGATACTGTAGTGGAGTTGCCTCAAACTGCAGTATCTACTGAAGAGGAAACTAATCAGAACTCTCAGTGTAAGCGATTTTTCCCCAGCAAAAAAGGAATGTCTGTCAAATGTACTGTGAATGGCAGACATAGTACTGCAAACAAAAACTCTAAATGGACCAAAATAAAATTAGCAAAGGTTAATCACGTGAACCAAAGTCCTTCAAATTCCTCAAGTACACCAGCACTTGGTTTGTTAAAGTGCAATATTCCAGAGAAACAACAAGAAGCAGTAATTGTAGAAATGCACCTTCCAGAAGCCCAAAGGAAACAGGTACAATCAGAGGACAATGGGAACGCAGCACATGAGCAGAAATTAAATATACCTTGCTCTAAAGGAATCCAGGCTAAAGACAGGGTGGCTATAGAAAACGGCCTCTCTACCCTGAGCCAACACCATTGCCCTGAGCCAGCCCCAGATGAGGTAATCAGTTTTTAATATTATTGTATGATGATTGCACACATTTATTATATTTCAGCGTCAGATTAGAAATGTTTTGTGAGGCAGTTTGTGCAGTTACTTTAATATACCATGGTGCAATCTGCTTAAAATGGGTCATTTCATCCCATTACTGCTACTTTTTCAAAATCATGTGAAAAAGCTATTCTGGTCAATTTCACTTTAAGCAGGTGTGCATGGTTGGCTGCCCATAAAATCTTCTAGCACATCCATTGTTGTTTTACAGTACAACAGAAGCTTTCCAAAGCTTCCCATCAACAGCAAAACCAGACATCTCTGCAGTGTACCACAGCATAATAGCTTTCTGTGGCCAATAGAATCATGTGCAGGGCAGCACCAAGTGCAAAAAGTGATCCGCAATATTTTTGCCACTAGATTTTTAAAAGCTAATTTGTGTAATTCAGTTACTAAATTAAACAGGAATAAATAACGTGAATGATTGTTGTTTCCCAAGTGCTGTGCTCTTTTTGTCAGTATTGGATCTATTGTCAGATTGCTAATATAGTCAATTCATATGGGTTTTTCTAATATGGTCAATTCATATGGGTTTTTCTAAGTCTGGTTTGGTAAGACACATAGTGGAATAGTTTGTCTAAAATGCTATGTTTCAATATTTTCTTTAGGGCTTCAATTTACATTTGGACTCAAGTCCAGAAAGTACGCCAAGGAAAATAATTACAGCACAGTCACCAGTGAAGGAAGTAAAAAAAGAAAGAGCAGAAATAAAACCTCAAGGTGAATCTTAAAATACAAGTTCCATACATTTTCACAACTTTATAGCATCTTATTTGTGTGAATTATCAGTAGCTGAATTACAAGTTGTATTACAGGAAGCTTGACGGATTTGTTCATAAAACTGTAGAAGCAGGAATTGGAAAAGGCACCCTGTATCATCCATTCCAGCACTATGCCCTTGACAGGCTAAGCTGAAAGTATCATGGCAGCTGACTAGCTAGACCACAGCTCATGGGTCTCAGGCTCTCCTTGCAGGAATTACACGCAACTTTCCATGTAAATTGCTCTATATGTCCTGCAAGGGAGGCAAGTGCCCCAGATCTTTAGGGCTGGACCATCAACATGATCCAAGCACTGTTTGAGCCTGCAGCTGTGACTTTGTGGTGGTGGTGCAGAGATGGCAAGGAGCAGCGCATCTGGCCTCAACTAGGAAGGAGAGCTGTAGCACACCAGATTATTATTTATTAAATTTCTATACTGCCCTACACCCGCAGGTCTCAGGGTTGTTACAGCATAAAATCACAATATAAAAAACAAATTAGGTAATAAAATAAAAACAACCCAATAAGCTCCAGTTGGCTTCACATTTTCAGGGCAGCTGGAGAGCCACAGTGGGTGTTGCAGAGAGAGACCTCCTGGTCAGCAAGACCCTCTGGCCTTTTGGCTCCCAGTTGCTGTTGAAAATAAAGAGGTGGAGTTCATCTAGTCCAGAAAGGAGCTCAGAACTGTGTAGCTAAGTGATAATGACTCGCTTGGAGGCAAAATGAGATTGGTGTCGTACCAAATAAACCTTAAGCCATTTATACGTGGAAGAGCAAGCCTAAACACAATCATGTGCTGTGTGCGTGAGAAAATATGAATGTATGTGTGAATGGCCCTACCAACCACTAGTCCAGGCCATAACCATCACTGGCTTTGGCCATGCTGACTAGCATGTGATTGCCAACTGTGCATCCACTGCTATATGTCCTTGGGAACGAAAGGGTTGCCCACCCTTCCAAATAATGACATGCAGCAGTTTATCCCATTGTTCTTATTTACCAAGTGCACATTTCTTTGAATGGACGCCCTGGTATGTTCAAAATTTGTTCACCTCAGACTATGCCATTGCTGACTAGACTACTGCTTTTACCTTAGTATATCACCTTAAGTATAATGCTGGTCTTAATACTATATATTAAGTACTAAGCTCTTTGGCTACATGCTATATACTGCAATTCTTGAATCATTATTAGAAGTGCTACTGTGTTGGCAGTTGTTCCTTAATGTTTGAGTCATACAATAGTTCTAATTAGCTTAGTATTCTCTACTTTCATGGGAGCTATCTTGGTGAAGCTTCAGATTAGGTCTTTCTTAGTCATGTTGCCTGGGATTCTTAAGATTGGAAATGCCAGGGATTGAATTTGGCATCCTCTACATGAAATCTCTCCCACTGAGTTGTGCCCTCTTCCATTTTTTTCCATATGCAGACCACACATAGCAGCTGTAATGGTTCCTATTGTGTTCAGTACTGTACGTTCAAGGGATTGTGTTTGACTATTCTGAATCCAAAATTGCATTTGGTTACAAAAGTGGCCAGATATAAACCTTCAATAATATAAAACTGTATGTTGTAAGGCAAAGTTACACAGAAAATCGATTTATTTCAGGTTAATATTTGTGTTTTATTTCTGCATGTCTGTCATTCTCTGCCATCAAACAGATAAAATCTCAACTACTGGGTATACATGGGAAATTATATATATATGTATGTGTGTTCATGTAAGTAAAGTAACACATGTATTCCTTTATAGATGCAGCTCCCAAGCAGTTGGTTCGGACTCTGTTCACAAATAAAACCTCTGAGACAAATGAGAGCAGGTATCAGTTAGTTGCATTGCTTGTTGCCTTTGTTCCTGCAGTGAACCTTTTAAAGCTTGTATTAAGCCCTTCTCACCACAACTAGTGAAATAGAATTGTAGAATTGTAGAATAGTAGAGTTGCCGGGGATCACAAGAGTCATCTCGTCCAACCCCCTGCGATGCAGGAATCTTTTTGCCCAGCGTGGGTCTTGGACCCACAACCCTGAGATTAAGATTCTCATGCTCTACCGACAGAAGTTGTTGATGCAAGAATACCTTCCTTTTTGTATTGCCCTTGGTTTTGGAAAAGGAACTTTTAAGTGCCTGCAGATCCTGTATGTTCAGGCCTCTAAACTCATGGGTATTCTTTCCTCCTGGCATGATCAGGCTCTGCCAAAACTAGTACTCCCCCCTGACATTCCTATGAAGACTCTGAAACAAATATTGCTGCTCCCCATACCTTTTCTTATGCAAGCCTTGGTTATGCAAGCCTTGGTTTTCTTATGCAAGCCAGAATAGCCATACGCTATTCTGTATATCAAGAAATTAGAGGTTTCAAATGTTAGACGTTGCTATCTTTTTATTATTGAAGTATTAAACTTTTATAGACTTAGTTATGGCTTCCAATTAGCTTGTTAGCTTATTGAATATAAATGCAGTTATTCCTTGTGGGAGTTGTATGCAATTTGTATTGACTGAAGTCCTGAGTGATGATATAATGAAAAGATTGCTATTGAGAATTCAAATGTTCATAACTGTATGCAACCATATTGTTAGGATAAGCAGGACATGCTGAACGGTGCCCTTTCTAAATAGGCTCCACTATACTTCTTCATCATTCATAGTAAGGAAAGGCCCCCCCCCCCATTTCCCATAGATATTTCTGATAGTCTGCCAGGCAAATGACATATTAAAGAGAAATCATTCCTCCTTGCCTGAGTTTCATCCCAACCCCACCCTTTGTCCATGTCTTTTTTCCTAAGGCTACATTTTCCACCACCCTTGAGGACAAATGGGAAGCTGCATAGAACAACCTCCATTAATGTTGTACTGCTTGCACAACCCACTGAGAATCATAGCATGGTAGTAACAGACACTAGTGCAGCCTCCCAAATCCAGCAGGCTGGCTTCTCTTGCTGAACTTTTAGAAAGCCAATAAGTTCCTTAAGGCTCAAGGGAGAATCATGATGGGGTTGGTCAGTTGTGTGTGGTCACCTGGAAGCAATTCTTAGTTGGCCAAGCAAGTGGTTATTTACAATCCTGGTCTATCAGATGAGTGTAGGATTTGCACTTGTCGGTTTTGCTTGTTCTTTAATATGAACCATATTTTTTCAACAAAGCATAGCTAAAGAATTTTGAACAATTAAAGATTTTTTTTGCATTAAATTAGGTTCCAGTTACTTCGGTTTAATATTTGCATTTTTAGCTGAATTTAAGTTCATATTAAAATATATAGAGAAATAGGCAACATTTTGTTCATTTGAACTGTTTTTATACTTAAAGGACATGTTTGCCAAAGATTGCATTAGCATCAAAATGTGGTGGTATCCTTTCATCTGAAGAACATATTCGAAAACCAAAAGATGTAGCAAAAGATAGCGATAAGCAGCTGATCATAGTAAGTATTGTGCATTGTAAGTATGTTATGTTGTTCTTGTGCATAATTTTAATCAAAGTACATCGCGTCCAACTAAGTTTCATACAGAGTAGACCCATTGAAATTAATGAACTTAAGTCTACTTTGCGTAGGACTAGCGTTGGCTACAGCCCATTGACTAAATACCCACCCACCAATGTCATGGATGGCGCCCACTTTTATTCCTCCTAAATACATTGGTGGTTATTATTTAATTATATAAGGAAATGTAAAGTGCAAATTTGGGGGTTTGGTCACAGAGAGGAAAATCGTGCCTTGTATTATTGACTCTGGGTGCCCAGATCACTACTGACAGGTATTGTTCCATGAGTGAACAAAATAGAAACTCACCTCCATACTCTCTCTCACATTAGCATTTTGCTGGTTTGTGTATGAAATACAGAATTCAAACAAATCACTTGATTGAGAAAATCTTGTCCTCATACTAATGGAAAGTAGTGTAAATTTGAGCAACATGGAGTCAGCAGGGGTTCATGTTTTAGTAAACTGCCTATTGTGTTAAGAAACTTTGTTTAATGTGCATATTACTGCTCCTGAATGAGCACTATATTTACTTTTTAATATAGGATGCAGGACAAAAGCGATTTGGAGCCATTTCCTGCAACATTTGTGGGATGCTCTATAGTGCTTCAAATCCTGAGGATGAAACTCAACATCTACTCTTCCACAACCAGTTCATAAGTGCTGTAAAATATGTGGTAAGAACATTTCTTTCATATAACATTGTATGCTTTGGAGCTTTTGCTATGGATTAACCAGAACAGCGTTTACTGCTGGATACAGACTATTTAACAATTACCCTAAAAAAGTGTAGGAAAGTGTTAGATCCATTTAAATGTGTTTTTGAATGCTAGTCAGCATTAATGTATCAATGCTAATTCATCATACCTTTTCAAGTGTTTTTTTCTGGTCCTGGTATTTTTTCCTATGCATCAGTACAGTATTACAGTATATGACTAAGCACTCAAGAATGGACTAATCTAGTCAGTAGTTTCTCTATTTGCATAAAACTGTAAATATGTGTAAATTAGGTATGGCCATATTTTCAAGTAACTTGGCTAATAGAAAATGCTAAACTTTGCGTAGTCTGACTTTTAATTTCAAAAATTGCACACCAAACAAAACTGCTATTAGTCTAAATATAATATGCCCCTGTAACTTCCATTAAAATCAGTGAAGTTTGTTTTCTTTATCATACATGTTACCTTTTGTACATTGACATTGATAAGACCTCCAGGACAACTGAACTGAATTCACCAAGCTACTTAATTTATATATGACACAAATTCAATCTTTGGTTCAAATCTAGCTTGGGATATAAGAATCTTTTGTATATCATTATAGTTGTACAATTCACAGTCATATAATTTTTAAAAGAAGTAATCATCCACAGATATATCACAACATTTATAGTTAAAAAAGAGGCTATCTGAAAACGATCGGACCAGTATTTGTTGCCTATACAAGGTAGTTAAGCCATTTTAGCTTTTTTTTAAACTTCTTCTCTCTAGGGTTGCCTTCAAAATGATCACAGCATAGCAATTGATATTACTAATAAGGCTCTTGTTTCTAGACTCTTTGATTGTATGAAAGTACAGGACTAAATTAGTTTTTTTAATGACTGATATAAACTGAAAGCTAAATTAAGGGTGCATGTTGGAGGTTTTGTGACCCAGAAATGGAGCAATAGCCCCTGAAGTTGGCAAAGCACTGGCTTCTGTGCTCATAATGCCTGGTCACAGCTAGCCACATTTTGAACTAACTGCAGTTCCCAAACTGTCTTTGGAGGTAGCCCAATATGTGATGCATTCCCTAGTCTAATCTTTTACAAATTCTACCCTCATTTTGTGATGCCCTGTATCGCTATTAGTAAGGGAGAAATAAATCCAAAAATGGAGATGAGAATGCATATTAGTAGACATCGAGGAAGTTTATTTTAATATTTCTGGGTTTCTAAAATTGAAACCTACCTTTTGAATAGGGTGGAATAGAAATCCAAATACCTTGATGAAATGAATTCTTACTGCTAGTGCTGAAAAGGATCTTCATCTGGTAGCAGTGGTTAGTTGCTTTAGTACATTATAATTATTATTATTTGTTTGAAAAAAGCATGTAGTACTGAAAACAACAGTTCCAGATTATTATTTTTAAGTAATGTTTTAAATTTAGAAGACAGCATATCTTCCAGGGAGTTCCCCTTTCTCCCTCCTTCAAAGTGTTTTGTGTTTCAGAGATACGTCACTTAGGCTAGTGAAATATGCCATAACTTTCTGCATCCTTTCTGAGCAACATAAACTCTAATTTCTGGCTAAGTCCCATCTTAATAGACTTAAGTGGCTTTTTGTTTTGTTTTTCCATGCAGGTACTGCTCATTAATCACCATCAGTGTGGATCTGAAGAAGACTTAATTACCTAATTTTTGAGTATGTTTAACTTCAGATACACACAGCATAGCAACTTATCCCTTTAGGTTCTTAGAAGGTAGTTATTCTTTTTATAGCCTCATTTTTGTGACTATGATCGTTATGACCAGTTACAAAATGAATGATTCCGTATTTGAACCATTGCATGCCACTCAGTTCATGGAAAACCTCCTGGAGGTCTTTTGCATGCCAAGATGTTAAAATGTAATATTTTGTATTTATGGAGGTAACAATGTTTGTTAAAGAAACTCAGTTTTTAAAATCTGCTCATTTCTGCTCGCTAGAGAATAGAATGCATCCACCTGCACATATAGTTGCTCTACTTTGGTGTTTGGGCAATTGGCTCTGATAACCAAGTTGTACCAGTTCTCAGCTAATTTGTCTTAGAGTTGTTTGGGGCAGCCACAGAAAAAACGAGAGGAAATTCTGAAGTATTAAAACAGTGTTAATATGAATAAATTAAACCACAACCCAATTGGGTTTGTTGCCTACTAAACAAGATGCAGATTTTAAGGGTGTGCTGAGCGCTGCGGTAGGGGAAAGTGAAGTCCTGTTGTACAAGCAGAAATCCATTCCTCTTACATATAGATCATTTTGCATAGTGCTACAAGGCATAATAGTTGCGAACATTAGGTTAAGCAATGTAAAAGTGTCTTATTTAGTCAAGTATTTATTATGTGCTTTTTTAGGGCTGGAAAAAAGAGAGAATTTTGGCTGAGTATCCTGATGGCAAGATAATAATGGTACTTCCTGATGATCCAAAATATGCACTAAGAAAGGTAGAACAAACCTTTAAAAAAACCCTCTATTCTTTTCTTTGTTTTTCACATGAGCAAATAGCTTAGTTAAGCATTTGTATGAACTTGGCTCATAATTTCAAGTGCATTTAACAGGTTGGTTCCTGTGTTAACATCAGCTGTCTGTCTCCTAATCAGCACACAAATCATCAACCAGAAAGACCTGTTACTAGTAGTGTTATTTTAGTGCTCTCTTTTTGGGTCTATATGTAGATTAGAGAAACTTAAATAAAGTGAATGCATAGGGGCTGACTGTTTATAAACCTTTCCCTGAGATTAAATATCTGCTGCCTTTGACTATCCACATGGACCTGTGGCATGTAAAGGTACAGATATAATAGATATGAATGGTCCAGTTATTTTTGATAACATCATGTTTGCTAAAGTGCCAGGCCAGAGCTTGTTATTGAATAGAAGTAGATAATTATCCTGACAGGCCACTGCTGAGCTCTGGAAGGAAAAAATGTAGGAAAAAAATTCTAACTTACAAGGCCAAGCTGGAACTTACTGTACTCTACTGTAGAGGCTACTTTTTTGATAATAGAAAGCAAAAACCTGCAATTGAGGTGTGATGTCTTTCCTCCATGGAAGAAAAACATGTCAGAACTTGCAGAGAAGATATGAATGAGAAATAGACTCTGGAAATATAACCACTCTTAATACTGATTCTGAGGAACTAGGTAGGAAAGCACATTAAACAGCCTTGTCATAGGCAATTATTTATTTCCTGAAATTTTTGCAAGTAGGAGGTTTACTAAGAGATGAAACAATAAAATCACAACCATACTTTAAAACCTACAAAAGTGAAAATACTAAAACAGATTAAAATTGCCTCATAGGAAATATGCAGGGTTTGTGCAAGCACAGTGCCTGAATGTAACAGGATCTCTATTGAGCGTAACTGAACCCTGTTCTTCTAAACCAGTCTTTCTCAACCTGTGGGTCCCCAGATGTTGTTGAACTACAACTCCCATCACCCCTAGCTAGCAAGGCCAGAGCTCAGGGATGATGGGAGTTGTAGTCCAACAACATCTGGGGACCCACAGGCTGAATCTAAACCATCTTTCTCACTGGTGTGGGTGAAGTGGTGTACACACAGGAACTGTACCAGGCCATGTCAGGAAATAGAAGGCACATCTGCCATATCCCCATCTAGCCCACCTCATTTGCCAAATCAAGGTAGAGGAAGCAGCAATATTGCTTTCCTTGACTGAACAGATTGGGTGGGAACGTGTGTCTAAGTATCCCTGTGCATGCATGCCAAAGAAAGGAGTGGGAAAACAGGGATCCTATGGCTTATAGCTGACTGTCTGTGAAAAGACAGCATTCCTGGTGGAGTACATTGAAGCTATTTCCTTTTTAAATTTTTAGATTCTTCCTAAATCTGTAGTTGAAGTTGTTATGTTTTGGAACTTTTTTTCTAGATGATGTTATTCACTATATTAATAAGCTAAAGCTAATTGCTTGACTAGTGTGGCTCATTTTCATTTTGTTAATGGCATTTCATGGCATTTCTGAGTTCAATATAACATATAATCACTTGATAAATATAAGTATTTATGTGGCAGGGCTGAAACTCAAATTCCCAGAACAATGAACAACTTGCTTTGGAGTTCTGTTGAGTTACTGTAACAGGGAACAAGGAAGAATTACTGTTGTTCATATGTCCAACTGTGGGTGGTTATTTTTAAAATAAAAAGTTTCCATGGTCCCTTTTAATATTTCAACAAAGACACAAATTGATTTTTTTGCGCAGTAACAGAAACAATCATTGTTCTTTTCCAAGATATTCATTGTTGCACTTTTCTTTATTTCTTTACAGATTCTTCAGTAGACCTAAAACTTATTTTTTAAAAACCTTTTTCTTACTTGTGAATATACTGGGTATAATTATATTATGCAATTTTTGGCAGGTTGACGAAATCAGAGAGATGGTAGATAATGATCTGGGATTTCAACAAGCTCCTCTTACATGCTCCAGAACTAAGACACTGTTATTTATTTCTAATGATAAAAAAGTAACAGGATGCTTAATCGCCGAACATATCCAATGGGTGAGTAAGGCTGTGTCCAGAACAAGTTTCTTCTTCATTCATTGGGTGGTTTTTTAAAGCTCTCTTCATTTTTGTAGTATTTTCTGTGGGTAGGCTATACTATAAAGAGCATTATTTGCAAGTTGCTCAGTCTTCTGAGTTATGTTGAAGGCTGGTTTTTGGCTTTTGTTCTGTTTTTAAACTTCCATATGCTTCTTGACACAGCTGGCAGTAACCCTTTCTGTAACGGACAGTGTGAACTGTGTGCGGAGGGAAGGAGTAGCATATGTGAACTGTTTTCCTTTATAAAATGAGCTGGTAGCTTTATGCCTGAAGCAATCTGGAATATCTTCTGTAAGTGGGTTTACTCAGAATTCTGTCTGTCTGTTGCAAGCTCCAAGCTGCCTGAAGACAATGTTCTCTAGTTCTGCTCAGAAATCATAAAGAACATAGCTGGGGGTGTTTTTTTAATGAGGTATTTCCTTCTACCCCCCAAAAATACGTCCGAATGAGGGATACTGTCAAGATGAATTGTATGCTGGCCCAGCTGGTCAGAGGACAGACACACCCTGAAGGGGACTGGTGCAGACCATATACCCTAATTAACTTCTAAAGTTCCACATTGTAGGGAGTGACTGTTGACTCTAGCAGACGATTTCTCAGTTTGAAACACGAAAGCTGCCTGCTTTTTGTTCTTTTCCTTGTAATAAAAATGGCAACAGTGTGATTGAACAAAATTCTGAAAGGAGGTAGTGATGAAAACATCTGTAATGGACAAGTTCACCTTACATTAGCTGTTTTAGTGCACTTTGCATTGGTAAAGTATGCTGAAGCTAGGTTTGTTCTCTAGGGATACAGAGTTATTGAAGAAAAGATACCAGAAGTTAGTTCAGAAAACGAGAAAGTCACATTTGAAAGGCAAAAGGCTTGGTGCTGCTCAACGTCTCCTGAGCCTGCTATCTGTGGAATTAGTCGCATCTGGGTGTTTAGCATGATGCGTCGGAAGAAAATTGCTTCTCGGATGTTAGAATGTTTGAGGTAAATATTTATTTTGTATTTTAGTATGAAATGTGTTTATAGGACTGGAGTCCCCATCATGGTGCCTGCAGGCACACATACACCATCCCTGATACCCACGAGAGCATCTCAGTCCTTATAAACAAACAAAAACTAGTTGGTTGAAGGCTTTTTCTGCTGTCTGTTAAGAATAGTTCCACTTTCTTTGGCCTCTGTACAGTTTTAAAATGCCCTACAATCTTTGCCCTTCGCTTCTCAATTCTAGCCAGAGGTATGGAGAGAATGTGCTGCAATGGATGTGTCAATAAGGAACAAAAAGATAGTGTTTGTGAAAGGGAAGTGGGAAGTGGCAAGGCACATTTTTAGCAGCAATAACCACAGGGGTTCCCCCCCCCCTTTTGTGGGTAGGGAGTGGGAGCTTTTTGGATCTCCTCCCCAAAAAAAGTCCCATGAGAGAGGGCTGAATGACTGGGGAGCAATTCTGTAGTTCTCTCCATCCAAATAAGCCACAGGCCTTGACAGCACCCCACAGCTGTGGCTTTCTCAGTTGGGTGGATATATCTTAGTGTTGGATAGACTATTTTTACAGAGCAGTTCATGGACCCAAAGCCCAGTTCCTCATGATTTTCACAAGATACCAGCTGAAAACCAGCATCAAATCACAGATCGCATTGATGTTCTCCAGATTTGTGGAACATGGCAGATGCTGCAAGGGGTAGATTTTGGAGGAGGAAAGGGGGAATCTCATTCCACTCTTGGGCAGGACACAGCTGAATAGTGCCCAAAATATTTAGCATTTTATACAGTCATTTGAATACTCTAAAGCAGTGTTTTTCAACCACTGTTCCGCGGCACACTAGTGTGCCACGAGATGTTGCCTGGTGTGCCGTGGGAAAAATTGAAAAATTCGAAAGATTTAAAAATAAAGTATTTTATAATTTTTCACATTTCTGTTTACTTACTATTTCATAATAAAGTAATTATAAAATACTTTCTTTGTGTTTATTTGATTCCTATTCAAGAGAATTACTTTATATATAGTCAATATAGGCACAGAGTTAAATTTTTTAACATTTTCTAATGGTGGTGTGCCTCGTGATTTTTTTTCATGAAACAAGTGTGCCTTTGCCAAAAAAAGGTTGAAAAACACTGCTCTAAAGTGCTTCACAAATCAGAATATTAATCTAAATAAGCATGCTTGCAAAACATAAAAAGTAAATAGCCAGTCACATCTTTCACTTTATTTACTATTATTGGAAGCCTTCTGTTTTATCGTAACTATGAGTCCAGAGAGTAGATAGTCATATTTCAAAAGTTGTGTGAACTGTTGTAATTTCTGTTCTTACCCTCCCCTCTGGTCTTTAAAACCGCTTTTTAAAAAACATGGAATAGGGTGGCATTTGATGCTGCTAGTCATTTCACTTGATTGATGGGGATTATTTGATCAAATAGCATGGTACCTGTATATGTTAACGCTATTCCTTTTTAAAATATCTTTAAACAGGAGTAACTTTATATATGGCTCATATTTGAGTAAAGAAGAAATCGCCTTTTCTGATCCTACCCCTGATGGAAAACTGTTTGCAACACGGTACTTTGGTACTAGTCAGTTCCTGGTATATAACTTTCTCAGTGGACAACAACCTGCTTAGAGTGGAAATTTTATAGCAAAATTATTGCCCAGCTGCAGACAGAGAATGGGGCACTTCCTAGCAGTTAACTCAGGAGTAGTAACAACCAAAATGTGGTTGCTGTATTTTGTTAACTGTAAACAGTACAAAAAGTAGGGTAAATTTTTTTAAAGCCTATTTTTATATAAAGAATGTATTATATCTATAGTAACTTAGTCATGTTTACATGCAGTATATAATTGTTCATAGTGGACTGTCAACTAGTGCAAGAACTGTGGTCGCCTTTAAAGTACATTTTGAAGTTCACAATGAAGTAATATACCAGGGCAGTGACAGCATTTCTTTTCAATAAGAGCCTATACATACATATCATAGCTAAAAGATGTTCTACAGCATGACATTGTTTAGTTTCCGTATACACTTTGAATGGAAAACAATGTTTTAAAAAAGACAATGTTGAATAGATTAGCCTGAGAAGGAGGAAGCCCTGACTTTTTTCAGCAATAGCATACTTTTTTTGTGGACTTCACTTTGATACTTTATCCAAAATCCCTCCAATTTCAGAGGGTGCATATGTTGAAAAACTGCTGTGGCCTTTCTTGACCTGTATATAATGTAGATTAAAAGTAAAATATTTGATAATTTTAAAATAATGTACTAATGCTCGGTAAATTTAATCAATGCCTTTGATATGGTTGAATATTAAAAGTTGATGGAAACACTAGTCTGATTATTATATCAAAATGATGGGGTGATTACCAACTATGCTAGCTAAATTTTGAAGACCTAATATATCAGGTTCCTAGTGTCACTATGGAAATTTTCAGTCTAAAATGAGACTGACTGACAAGAGTCTATCTCATTTCCAATAGTAGCTGGTGAACTACCTCTAGGAAGCCCTACAACATGTAGGCATCGCAGCTCAAAACACCACTTACCTTTACATTGTTAGTGGAACACTGGAAACACATATTTAAAAAGTGCTGCTTTTTCACCAAATAAAAGTTTGATGGCAGGAGATTTTCCACAATTTTAATAATAAGACAGACTCTTGAATGGTAATGTGATAACATTAATTGAATTTAATGAAAGAACATTATAAACATACTATAGCCACAATTGCAGACAATTTCAATTCAAACAATAAAATGTGAGGTAGACTGGCTAGTGAAGCTAAATTCACCAAGCTTTGGTTAAGAGAATTTTACATCAAGGATTGCTTCAGACCTGATGAACTTCTTATACAGAGAGACCATGTACCCCTACATAGAGAAAAAGCAGGCAGACAATGCAGAGCAACATATATGATGCCTACAACACAGATTTGTTATATATACATATATTGTAACAAATCTGACATGGGATAATCACACTTATGGATTTACAGTTTGCATACCTTTCACCCTAGAAATAAAAATTACCAGTATAGGAAATTGGTCAGGAGTGAAGCAGTCCTAAGAAAAATATTTAAACCCTTTTCAGAGGTAACACAAAACAACTGCATAAATTACAGATACGAGTGATTTGTTTTATAATTACAGATTACATTCAATATTAACCGGTGTCTTAACTACTTATATTTGACAAGTCTACCAGTAAAATAATGCTGGCCTCTTTAATACATTCATGTCACTGCCTTGCTGGCAAGGCTTGTAACCAAGATATTAGATTGTAGCATCTGGTATCTTTTTCTGATGTACTGTCCCGTAAAATCATTTAGAGAGCTTGCATTATTAAAGCATATGGATGTCAGTAATTAATTTCCAAATACATTTCAGCTGGAATTCAACCAAAACTCTTATTTCTTTGCCTAAGTGACAATGCTTTGAATGTGCTCTTGTCCAATACAGAAAGAAAATAGATGTAACCAGAATCTCTCTACACAAAGCATTCCCCAATATAGCAGAGTAGTTGAGCTTCTTTACTTCCAACAATGATTTAAAATATTTCTGCACGTGTTGGTCAGTGGAGTGCACTAGTAAAAACTGCATAAGTGGGGTAGCAATGTGAGGGGCAAGAGCTTCAGGCAGTTACTTTGAACTAATACTACTGAAAACCATGTTAAGAAAGCAGTGTATCAAGTAAGGATAAGAATATGCTGTCAAGGAGATAGTACATTTTTTCTAGGTAGAGAATATAGTGCTTAGAAACTGATACCCATAAACACAAACTGTTCTGAGATGGTATGTAGACAGTCTGCTACAAATATGGCCAAAAAACCCTGATTGTGTGAAAAGGCGCTTAGCCTCCAAGTTCTCAACTTACACATATTCTTGTACCTCTTTACCTTTACCAAGGGTCTAATCACTCTCAGCACATGGAATTTTAAGAACTTAGTGCAAACATCATATATACAAAGATTTTTTTGAAAGATTTTTTATCTGCAAAGTTTGCATTAAAATGGAAACTTTCACAAATTCACCTTATGCGGGTATTAAGTTCAGCCAACGAAACCAGAACAAGACCCTAAAATGCCAGTAATTCTACATGTGTCTTAATAGGCTACACAGTAAATACACCAGCCTTGTAGTTCCTAACTGCAGTTCTTACATAACCTCCTACCAAACAAAAATTAAGGTACTCATTAAGTATAAGGCAGATTTTTTATGGGTACAAAAAATCCCAAATAACCTACACTAAAGTAAACAATCGTTCATTTGAAACATGCTACATTTACATAAAGCTATAATAAAATGAACAGGTATGAAAACCATTATTTTCCTTTTCAACTTCAATCAATATATTATGCTTTTCATTATTTGTAAACAGCTTTTTCACAAGGTTAAAAAGTTGTACAATTAACACTTTTGTTCTAAATGCAGTTTGGCAGGTGCTTAATCGACTTTTTGTGTTCTTAATTATATTTAGATCATAATAAGTGTAATGCACCAAATGAAATTCTCACTAACAAGATGAAAGCGGGCGGCATATAAAATATTGGTGTGACAAGACAAAGTGTAAGAATGGCAGTGAAGGAAGAACCACCACAAAGCGTAACAATAGGAAAAGCTGGAAAAAGCAGAGTAGGAAAAAGGAAGTGAATTCTATCCATAAATGTTAACTGCATTATGAAGCCCTGATTGTACCGTACTCATTTAAACTCTCAGCATATTTCACAGCACAAAGTGCTGGTATAAAGAAACCCACTCTTAAAACAATTCACAGCCTATTTAAAAATAGTGTTATTTTAACACCTCTCTAATTCAAACAAAGCACAAGAGCTTGATCCAGTTAAGCACACGCAGTACCTACAGATGAAAGAAGTCTACGGGCCCCAGCTGAGTTCTGCTGTACCTGTTTCCATCAAAACAAGCATATACTGAGGCATTACAAGGGCACTTGCAGCAACAGGAGATCTGTGCCCACCTCCCATACTCCCCTTCTATTTCTGTGTCTTGTATGCTACTTATGTTTAGGACCAAAAGGAACTTGTATGGTGCAACAGTAAGAATATGGAAAGTGCTCTCAGACTTTCCATTCCCTCCACTGTCTTTTCATGCTACCTGTTTATGCCATTTATGCCCATGTGCTTGCATTGGGGAGTTGGGAGTTGGGAAAAACAGCTCTATTGAACTCAGTGGAACACAGGTGCTGGAGTTGTGCTCCATTAGATCAAGCCCTAAATAGTTAAAATGACCTGGCCAACTTTTCCAGGTGTGCTTAAGACCTTTATATATTTATATGTATGTATGTATGTATGTATGTATGTATGTATGTATGTATATAAACACACAGCTCCTGCTGTTGGTCCCAATTCAGTTAGAAGTTAATTTAATGGACTTTATGGCTCTCAGAACTTGTGGCTCAGCTTGCTTCAGCCATTAAATACTTCACGCTTCTGGTCTATGGTTTGTCTGTTTTTCATGGGTTAGTAAATGCTCTCCATAAAAGCACACATATAGCATTCTCTACCCAAAAAACTATAGAGAAAGTTGAAGCAAGCGAGACACCGACTGCAAAAAGAAATAAAGGAACTTCTGCTGTGTGAGAACAAGCTAGAAGGCTGATTTGTCACCTCAAAATGATTTCTGATAGTACTGAGGATTACATCATTTTGGTGGAGTTTAAGCACACCGATGAGACAATATGCATAAGCAGGCTGGTTGTCAAGATTGATCCATGTGCAGAAATAGGTTCCTGCACATGGCTTGGCATGCTACCAGAGAGAAAAGGCTGATCACCTACTGAGTTGAAGATCTTTCCATTCAGATCAATAATGGATATCCCAAAAGGTGAACTAACAGGTGTTCTGAGAAACCAGCATGTGCACACAATGCCTGCCTTACATTCATCAATTTGTTCAGGCTTATGTAGTAAACTTTAACTTTTGTGGAAATTTTGCCAAAGTTTCAATACATATAAAATTACAAACCTTAAGCTAACACTGCACAGAAAGTGAACAAAAAATAATCTTTCAAACACACAATTCTAGGTTACTTTTGTCTTTTCAAACCCCTGAGTTATACCGTACCAAAAGTACAGATATGAAGAGAAATGGACAGCATTCCTCAGCATATTATCTTCAAATAATTCCACATTCTTACTGTGAACCTCATGTAACACATTCAAGCTGATAGATGCCAAAAGTCTGTTTAATTCTCCTCCTTTAGCATAGTATAAAGCGATCAGGAGAACTTGCCATCCACCAAAATGTTATTCTCCACATCATGGGTCATCATGGGTATGCCATTACGTAACAGTGACCCATGAGGAATCAACTTGAATCAATTCACTTTTCAGTCATAAAAAATAAAGGCTGGGTTAGAAATTTGGGGGATCCTTAAGAGTAGTGAACATAAATATTGGTTGCACTTTGCTCCACAGTGATTGTACTTTCAAAGAAAGGGGGGGAAAGACACAATCCGACTTGTCAGGTTCTGTTCTTTTCCTTTGCCATTTGTTTCCTCTCAAACTTAAATATGGCGCCCAGTCAGAAAATAGAGTGGCTTATCATCGCTACTATTAGCAGTCTGAAATTCATCTCTCAGACGAAACTGCCATTCATCTTCCAGCTCTAGACGGACTATTGTTTGCCGCAAGGAGCTCCTGTCTTGGCAAATGACACACAGGGTTGCACCTTAGGTTAAAAAACAAAGGACAGTTTATACCACCATTTCATTTCCATGTTTGTTTGTTTTGTTAATTTTCTGATAGTTCTCCCTCCTACTTGGAAATATACACAAGTAAGGTATGCACCTTTCCCAGCCTAATTTCACTGTATACAGTACACAGCACTCCCTCAACCCACATTTTTCAGATTTCCACTATCCCCTTCAGGAAACTGCTTTCAGGTTCTACTTCCTAAGAAAGCCAAAAGCCACCACACCGTTAATCATCAGATTGCTCATAATATGCCACTAGTGATAATGTGATATTTCTTCAAACACGGTCTGTCATCGTAACCTGTGAAACGATCAAGCTCTAACAAGGTGGAACTGCTTTTCCAGTTGCCACTGTAATGCCAAGTCTTAAATGGGAGTTAAGTAACCATATTATACCTAACATTAAAAGGCCTAACATGCGTTTTTACTAATATTTTACCATATTTGTAAGAAGAATTCCCACTTCACCTTTAACCAGGCGTCAAAAGCAAGTGGAACAATCAAATGTTTTTTCTACCCTTAGAAAAAAGTACAAAAAGGTAGTTACAAGTAATGAAGCAAATGAAATTAACTAACTCAAAAGGGATACTTCCTGAGTTGCCAGAGTAGATTGTGCTTCCATGGATGTGTCTGCAATGGATTTGGCTTGCAGAGCCTTGCCATTCCCACCAGTCTTTTAGGCTCCTGCCAACTACCATGGTTCCCAGTTCTAAAAGACTCCAGAGAAAAAGGAAGCAGGGATGGATGGTGCCATTACCCTGCGACGAGCTTTATAGTTCCTGCATGTAATGACAATGCCATCCCAATCTACTCTGCTAGAAAACCATTAGGCAAGCACTAGACACAAAAGTTCAGAACAGAAATCACATTACCTTTCAGGAACTTGAACCTCTTAAGAAAATCTGCTCCTACAAAGGAGTCACAAAGATATAGAAGTAGTCCACTGAAAAATACCCCTTCACAGTTGACATTGACAGAGTGCGGCCGTGAACTGACATAGCAAAGAGCTACCTAAATCAGAAATGAGAAAAAATGGTTATATATATTTGAGTTGTTATTTTTTCTTTAAAGTTTTATGCTCTAACTTACCAACAGGAACATCGCCACAACAGTGGTGGACTAACGCTCTGAATAAATTGCAGTTACTACCCCCAACATCTAAACAGTCAACTTAGGAGTAATTGCATAAAATAAAATAAAATATTGAAGGAATCCACAAAAAAGTAAAAGCATCATCCTGCCTACAAAAGGGCAGGAGTAGGAATGTATGAGCAACTAATGTCAGTTTTCATGGGCCCCGCTCGTAGCAACTGAATACAACAATATCAGTACATCCGCAACATAAACGGAAGCTAATGACCTAAGAAAATCATGGCACAGTTGCCTTGCCATCTTCCGTTTTTTAAAGGACTGGAATCCCCCCTTCCAAAGTTGATTATTGGTAAGATTCATAGATACATACTTCAGGCCCAATGTTCAGATAGCAGTCAATCGCTAATACAGGGTTTCTGAAGTTGTGGATAGCCTTTGGGAAAAGCTTGTATGTGGCGTGTTGAAGAAACTTCTCCAGGAGGAACTGAGCTGGAGCTGCCAAGAGTGTGTGCTCACTGTCTGGAGCACAGACATACTGAAGAGGCATTATGGGAGTCACGCTCTCAGATACCTGTGAAGGAAATATATATATATACATAAAAGTGAAATGTAATGAGCAGCATCTCAATCACCAGGCAGCTGCCTGAGGATAACGTGCGCCACTGCCAAACTTGAGAAGAATCATAAGACTTGAAGAACACTTACTCTCTGGAGTTTTAACAAGTTTTTCATTACTTCAAGAAAATACCAGCTAATACTAGATAGGCCTCCATGCAGCTCCATTATGCTCCTCAGAAGCATGTACTGATTGCTATGAACAGGTGCGAAAGCAGGACACAAAATATACACAGCTACAGTATACACTAAATATAACTAGTCGGATATTTTCACATTTTGGTTATGTGCCCAACGACTGGCAGCAGAGCAATGGTTAAGATAGTACTTGGGTGCAAGGGTGGGAAGACTGTGGCCATGTCATTTGAGACCAGGCAAGGTAGAAAAGGCCAGAGTCAATTCTGAAGAGATTTCTTAACTTCTCTTGTTGCCCTGCTGTGCAACGGATGTTCTGCTACGTATGACGACCACACAGATGGGAAGACTCCAGTAAGCTGTGTGCTGTTGGGGAGTCAGGAAGTGAGTAAGGACAGCCCTGGAGAGCAAAAAGGAGGCTCCAGAGGCAATGGTTTAACAGGCATGGCCAAACTTGGTCCTCCAGATGTCTTGGGACTACAATTTTCATCATCCCTGACCACTGGTCCTGTTAGCTAGGGATGATGGGAGTTGTAGTCCCAAAACATCTGAAGGGCCAAGCTTGGCCATGCCTGGTTTAGGATGTATGGGGAACAGAGGTCTAGTATCCACACATAAAGGTCCTCAAAGCCTCATACCCCCTTGATGTATCCCATGTTTAGTAGCTTAACCCTGTTGACAGGGCCTTTGTTGTCTTTTAAGCCATTTGCTTAGCATTTTTTAAATTAACAGACTACAACATAAGAGATGCCTCACTGTTATATTATTCCCAGAGTCCTACTGGGAATGCCACTATTAATTAAAAAGAGAAAAAATACAAAAATGAACAAATTTAGTTTCAGAATGAAACATCACAAACTAAGGCCAATGGAAATGTGTAAAGGTAAAGGACCCCTGGATGGTTAAGTCCAGTCAAAGGTGACTACGGGGTTGGGGCGCTCATCTTACTTTCAGGCCAAGGGAGCTGGCATTTGTCCACAGGCAGCTTTCCGGGTCATGTGGCCAGCATGACTAAACCGCTTCTGGCGCAACAAAACACCGTGACGGAAACCAGAGCGCATGGAAATGCCGTTTACCTTCCCGCCTCAGCGGTACCTACTTATCTATTTGTGCTGGCATGCTTTCAAACTGCTAGGTTGGCAGGAGCTGGAACAGAGCAACGGGAGCTCACCCCATCGCGGGGATCTGTATCTTCCGATTAGCAAGCCCAAGAGGCTCAGTGGTTTAGACCACCACACCACCCATAATAATAATAATAATAATAATAATAATTTATTATTTATACCCCGCCCATCTGGCTGGGCCTCCCCAGCCACTCTGGGCGGCTTCCATAAAAACCAAAAATACAGTAAAATGTCACACGTTAAAAACTTCCCTGAACAGGGCTGCCTTAAGATGTCTCCTGAATGTCAGATAGTTGTTTATCGCTTTGACATCTGCTGGAAGGGCGTTCCACAGGGCGGGCGCCACTACCGAGAAGGCCCTCTGCCTGGTTCCCTGTAGCTTTGCTTCTCGCAGTGAGGGAACCGCCAGAAGGCCCTCGGCGCTGGACCTCAGCGTCCGGGCAGACTGATGGGGGTGGAGACGCTCCTTCAGGTATACTGGACCGAGGCCGTTTAGGGCTTTAAAGGTCAGCACCAACACTTTGAATTGTGCTCGGAAACGTACTGGGAGCCAATGCAGGTCTTTCAAGACCGGTGTTATATGGTCTCGGCGGCCGCTCCCAGTCACCAGTCTAGCTGCCGCATTCTGGATTAGTTGTAGTTTCCGCGTCACCTTCAAAGGTAGCCCCACGTAGAGCGCATTGCAGTAGTCCAAGCGGGAGATAACCAGAGCATGCACCACTCTGGCGAGACAGTCCGCAGGCAGATAGGGTCTCAGCCTACGTACCAGATGGAGCTGGTAAACAGCTGCCCTGGACACAGATTTGACCTGTGCCTCCATGGACAGCTGTGAGTCCAAAATGACTCCCAGGCTGCGCACCTGGTCCTTCAGGGGCACAGTTACCCCATTCAGGACCAGGGAATCCTCCACACCTGCCCGCCTCCTGTCCCCCAAAAACAGTACTTCTGTCTTGTCAGGATTCAACCTCAATCTGTTAGCCGCCATCCATCCTCCAACCGCCTCCAGGCACTCACACAGGACCTTCACCGCCTTCACTGGTTCTGATTTAAAAGAGAGGTAGAGCTGGGTGTCATCCGCATACTGATGAACACCCAGCCCAAACCTCCTGATGATCTCTCCCAGCGGCCGCATGTAGATGTTGAAGAGCATGGGGGAGAGGACAGAACCCTGAGGCACCCCACAAGTGAGAGCCCAAGGGTCTGAACACTCATCCCCCACCACCACTTTCTGAACACGGCCCAGGAGGAAGGAGCGGAACCACTGTATAACAGTGCCCCCAGCTCCCAGCCCCTCAAGACGGTCCAGAAGGATGCTATGGTCGATGGTATCAAACGCCGCTGAGAGATCCAGCAGAACTAGGAAACAGCTCTCACCTTTGTCCCTAGCCCGCCGGAGATCATCAACCAGTGCGACCAAGGCAGTTTCAGTCCCATGATGAGGCCTGAATCCCGACTGGAAGGGATCCAAATGGTCCGCTTCTTCCAGGCGTGCCTGGAGTTGTTCAGCAACCACTCGCTCAATCACCTTGCCCAGGAATGGAAGATTTGAGACTGGGCGATAGTTGGCCATCGTGGCCGCATCTAAAGATGGTTTTTTAAGAAGCGGTTTAATAACCGCCTCTTTCAGCGGGTCTGGGAAGGCTCCCTCACGGAGGGAAGCATTCACCACCCCACGAAGCCCATCGCCCAGTCCTTCCCGGCTAGCTTTTATAAGCCAGGATGGGCAAGGATCCAGGAGACAGGTGGTTGGTTTCACTCGTCCAAGCAGCCTGTCCACATCCTCGGAGGTAACAGATTGAAATTGATCCCACTCAACTTGACTAGACAGAACTCTAGCACTCTCCCGCCCCGGCCCTGCTCCCACGGTGGAGTCTACTTCTTCCCGAATCCGGGCGATTTTATCTGCAAAAAACTTTGCAAAATCCCATGCCCCTAATATGTAGGAAAGGAGTGAAGAACCTAAGTTCTCCAGATATTGTTTGCCACCCCGATTTAGGGTTATATGGGCTTATGACATGCTATAAAGACACCTCCCCCCCACCGCCCTACAAAGGACCTTCCAATTAGCTTCTAGCACCACCAATGAGCTCACAGACAAAGCACAAGCAGTCAGGAGTCAGTGTTTGGGAGGACGGAAACATGCTCTTAAAACAATATGCCAATATGAAAGGAAACACCTTGAATCATCAAGTTCCCCCCAAGCAGGTGTGTGCCTGCCTTTCTCATTCACCTAAAACTGATAAAAAAGGTTATGACTGGAAGCCAGGATTTGTATGCAGACCTGGATTACAGTTTCAAGTATTAAATAGATTAGAATACACAGGAGTCAAATAATGCATTTTAATTCTTGCAAGTTATATTTGCTCCCCTGCAAACCCCTCAGAGTACATTATTAGGAGGCCCTAATAGCCAAGACAGCTTCCCCTTGAGATAGCTAATCACTCAGCTATTAAAAATCTTCCCCCTTCATCAGAGATTTCACCACAAGCAGGTAGTATGCCTCTGAAGGCCAGTTCTTGGGAATCACAAGCGGAGAGAGATCAATGTTGCTCTTGGGTCCTCCTGCTTGCGGGCTTCCCATAGGCATCTGGTTGGCTACTGTGAAAGCAGGATACTGACCAAGATGGATCCTGTGCCTGATCCATCAGAGTTCTTCATTTCTTCTTATGAGGTAAAATGAAACTGTTGTCATTGAAGAAAGCAAAGGCACTGTTTTGTTTTCTTCTTATTGTTCAACGATGGTACTCACCATGATTTTAGGCTTAATGGCAAAGTCCTTTTGACCTCCAACCTGGATGTGTTTCTTCATGAGGCTGAAGTTGTTAAAGCAACAGATAAGCAGGCCGCTACTGTTTGTTCTCAGATTAAAATCTACATCTTCACAGAAATACCTAAAAAATGGATACAGATTTACTTTACCAGTCATGTATTTGTTCAAGTCACTGATCTCTAGTTCATGGTATGCACCTTCTGATTACTTACCATAAATTATATTGAAACCAACTCTCCTATAATCCTAAATTGTGACAAAAACACTTATCTGTAATTGTTGTTCCTCATGAATGGCCTTTGCAGTCACACATATAGATGGTTCACCTGACTAGTGACTTGGAATTTCTTAAATGCAACAACACACACTATATGGATTTCCCCTCCCCTACCAGGTGGTAGCCTGAGACAACGGAGGATTGTTATAGTAGGAAGGAATAACACACTTTTGTCTCAGGTTACCACCTGGAAGCTGCCCAGTATGGAAAGTGGGAAGAATGGAGAAAAGGGGCAGCCCCACAGAAGCAGGTCTGTAGGGGTTAAATTCACTCTTTTCTTGAAAAAAATGGCATTTCTGCACTAATATATTTATATTTAATGTATTACATCTAAAGTCCAATTTTCCTCCAATCAACTCAAGTCAACATACATAGTTCTTTATCCTTCCCTTTTATCTTCAGGCCAAAAGACAGTGACTGGTACCAGCTATATGGCTGAGTGGGGATTTGAAGCTGGGCCTCCCCAAGGCTCCCCACAGACCATGCTGTGAGCCTGCCCTTTACAGGGAAATAGCTTAAGTCAAAGCTTTACAGTAACCATATTTCTGAATTCTAAATGTGTCTGTATAGGGCCAAATCAATAAAAAAATAATATTCACAGCAGTCAGAGGCTGCTCTTTCAATCACCAGTTGTTCTGTCCCTTCAGGTTCTAAATAGGTCAAACAAACATATTAAGACACTTGGCTAATCAGCTTAAGGCACATGTGCAAACTGTCCTTGATATGGCATTTTAAAATGTGATGATCTGTGCTCTTAGAAAACTCCTATTGCAGTGGGGATTGTGCTGGGAAAGGTCTCAAAGACTGTATACTTTGGTCCAACTGGAGTCCTACTAAAATGCCCTAAATGGAAGGAAAAAAAACACAACACACACACACACACACCCCTCTCAATTTCTTGTTGGTTTCATATACAAGTGGTGGCCATTTCCGTTCCTGCCTCCTGCCACCCCAACCCATTCTCCCCTTCCCATCCCCGTTCCGCCTTTGCTTTGACCTCGTTTTGCCTTCTTCCAGGTCCAAAAGGAACCACGCATTGCTGATCTCATGTCAATTGGACACACCTAAAATGGTCGACACCTGTATTATTTTCAATCTAGTGTTCAAGCCACCAACGTGTATATGGCAGAACTACAATCTCAGAAATAACTCAGCTTATTTTCTTTACTGGGTTGGCTTCCTTTAAGCCTCACTGACACCTGTACATTCAAAATTAGTATAGCCTCTGACAGCAAAAGGGTTGCATTTTCCTACCTGTTTAGATCATATTGCACATTTTGGGTCAGGTCTACGTTGAGTAGTATAAAGTCATGTATGTGGCACCTGGAGAAAGGAGCTTTGGGAGCTCTGAAATTCAGTTTGCTGTTCCATTTCTGAATGCCCAGTATTGCATAATGGACAATTTTTGGTGTGGCTTCAATGTGCTGTAGAACGCTCTTCAGAGACACATTTTTACTCGTTGATCCTTGATCCATGGAATGACTATGAAACGCAAAATATTTTTTATTGTACTGCATCACAACTCCACTCAGAGGAACAAATTATGACCAAGCAATCTGATTCTACTGCAGCTTTGTACCTCACAGGGTTGTTTAGAAATTATTGTGCTTGCTTTAAGAGATATTAGGCTGCATGGAGTGATCAGTTTTATCATACTCTTTGTCTCTTTTTCATGTTGCTCATCTTTCAAAAAACTAGGTCTAGAACGTAGAAATACTAGATATATTAAAAGTACAAAGCAGTGTTCCAAATCAAATCAGCAAGAAACACACATGCTATCCAGTTACATGTGTGAGAAGGAGCAGCTTAGCCATGCCGCTGCTGGTCTTATCTCAACGTCACCCAACACTGCTGCCCCGTCAAAGCATGGATAATGTGTGAAGGGGCTAACAGTGTAGTGATCCAAGATTCTGCTATAGTTCCTAGTCTCTAATTTTGAGACACTGACTTACCTGAACTGTTCTTGGATGACATGGCTGTTCCATAAGACACAAGAGTCATCCATAACCACAATGAATGGCCAGACACACTGACGCTTGACTCCTAGCTCCTCCAAGCGATTTCTCTCCAGCTCCAAGTTATGGTAAGAAAGCTCTTTAATAAGGAATCTGGCAGCACCTGAAAACATGTAGCATAGAACTTTACCATTTTGGGGGAAACAGAGACCTCTAAATTCCACATAACAGTTGGAAGTTTGTGAAAATAGACAGCATGGAGAATGGCTTTTATGAACGCTAAGGGGTAGGAATCAAGTGCAATTCTGCTTTATGAAATGGTCCAGAGACAGACTTTGAAGCTAGGACTAATGGGAAACTGGCCGACTATCCAATGAGTATTGGCTGCAGAGTCAATCATGTCTTCTAAGGTCAAAGAACCACCATATGGCATGGCATTGAAGAGGAAGTCACCATGCTAGGTCCACTAAATTCTAAAGCACTGCCAAAGCTTTAGCTATACTAATATATTTAAACAGTATTCGAATCTCTGAAAATATTCAGTGAAGCTGAATTATGGGATCTTATTCTTTATGCAGTCATGAATGAAACTGGGAGGCCCCAAGATGAACCTAGAAGAGTGGCCGGATTTTACTTCCAGATTTCTGGAATAAGCATTCTGCACAATTTCAGTTCTCCTAATGAAGCTCACAAGCTGAGCTTTAGTCAGTCACTATCTCTCAGACTAAACTACCTCACAGAATTGTTGTGGGGATAAAATGGAGAAGCTGGGGTGGGGGGTGGGAGGAGAAGTACTGTATGTATGCTACCATTATCTGTCTGGAGGAAATGCAGGAAATGTAACCAACAAACAAAAATATTATCAAAACTTCCTAACTTCCAAAATTCCCCCCACATTTTGCTAACTGCCAACAAACACCAAATACCCAATGTGAGCAAGACCATCTTAGATGTGTCCATTAACATGCCATACAGAACAGTACATGTAAGTGAAATTGTAGTGGAAATCAAAGAGAATAAAGGGAGGGAGGGAGGGAAAGTGCCTGCATGTGCATAGATAAGAGAAGAATTATAAACAACAAAGAAATCTCTTCACTGCTTACCCATTTAATGCTAACTGGATACTGCTCCCTGTAATTATGTTTCCATGTCATTAACTGGCATGTTTAGAATCAAAAAGTTATAAGACTATATAAACGCTTACCAACTCCAGCATTGTTGAACATTCCTGGCAAAACCAGCATGATGTGGTTGGGCCAATATTTGCGATAAAGTGGCATTTCATATTCCTTCACCACAAGCAGATGGAGGTGGCTGATGCCTTCCATAGCATGATATAGATTCAAGAGGCCATGCTCATGGCGTCCACTTGAAGGAGTGAAAATAGGACTCTTTACTGCATTCATGTTCTGTTAGCAGCACAAGAGAAAAGAAGAGTTCATATATGTTGGGCACAACACATCTCTTTTTGCTTCTGAGGTGATATACCCAACTTTCTTGTAGGGAGAACATGCACACTGGTAGACCAAACTTTGCCAATCAGAGGGTTCTTCATATTTCTCACTTGTCCCATCCTCTTCATACAGAAATTAATTACTCCAACTGACTTCTATAGGAAACAGTGATGGGTCTGCTAAGGCTGGGTAAAAAAAATTAGCCCGTTCCCTAAACTCTGCAGGCCACAACATAACAGAGAGAAAGTTGTTTTGCTCTCACTTCGTGCTTTCAATTAAAATGAAGTAGCTTGTTTCAATGACAACTAAAAAGAGCCACAGCATTCTGTAAAGGAATGGCAATCAATAACATTTGAGGGGGGTGTGTGTGTTAAAATAGTCTGTCATACTGATAGGCCTTTGCTAACATTAATAATAGTTTTCACTTGCAGCTGACATCTTACGTCAAAAAGAAGTGTTTCTTTACAAAGCCCAGTGTTGAACTATGGAAGATGTAGTGGTGGCTTTAAAAGGGGATTAGACAAATAGATGGAGATTAAGGCTGTCAATGACTACTAGTTATGATGAGTATGTTCTACCACCAGTCAGAGGCAGCATGCCACTGACTGCTAGTCACTGGGGAATAACAGCAGGAGAGAGCTATTGTCCTCATATCCTGCTTATGGGTTTCCCACAGGCATCTAGTTGGGCACTGTGGGAAACACATGCTGGACTAGGTAAGGTTCTCAGTGCTCCAAACCACAGTTTGGAAGCTTAGAAACAGGTGCTGGGCAAGCAAGCTCCCTTATCTGTCCTCTTTACCCCTTCTAGACATGGGACTCCTCTTCCCCTTCCTGGTTTGCATCCTCTAGTTTCTCACAATGAGATCCAAATTAGACAAGCTATGCTTAGAGCTAACAGGAATTACTTCCATACCTTGATGATGAAATGTATAGTTTAAAGTGGCTTTGGGGTCAATTTTGTTTACGATTAACCAGAATTTTCCTAATTTGGATGTCACAACAAACTATGGTCATGCAAACTAGGAAATGAAATGGAATCCATGCATGAGAGATTGTAAGAGAATGTTCATGAGCCAAGAGAATATTCCTAATCTTCCAAAGCGCAGTTTGGGGCATTGGGAATGTGGCACATGAATTCATCCATGAAGCCAAAGATTGTTAATATATATATAATATAAAATTCACGACAGAACAACAAGCAGAAGATCAGCAAGCTTCTAACAATATGCAGCAAGAGTGAGGGGTGTGGATTCACTTGAGCACCTCTTGTAGCTTCCTTGGGTTGTGGTAACTCTACTGATGTGAAGACCTAGTCATCGATGGCCCATAGTAACTCAAGGCTTACTTTATGGCCAGAGATGCTTGTGATTCCTAAGGGGGAGGAGCAATGTAGAGGGGAACTAACTTCAGACTCTAGACCAGTTTCTCAGAGCTGAGCTATACTGAAATATTATGCTACAACAGGGTGTGTTTTACATAGCTAAGACAGATTTCACCCACCTTATCAGATACAAGAGGAAGCCGCATGCTTTCCAAATGCTTGCCCTGCTTGCTGAAGACAAAATAGCTCTCTTTGGATTTGGGAATGATAAAATGAAGCTGGATCTCTTCTCCTAACATTGAGGATGAGAATGTAAATGCATGTAGGGTGGAGTCAGACATCTGCATGCAAGGAAAAGAAAGAAATTGTAACCTACTAGAGAGGCCACATGCCAATGCAATTCAACAAGTGTGGGCAACATAGTTGGATAAATCTTGCACAGAAAGTAATCTACTAAGTCTAGGAACACAGCTACAGTGGCTCAGTCTTCTACAGTTTTATTATTTGCAAGGTTACAATATAGGGCATTTGTCATTCTCACTTCTTACATCAGGCTGCTTTAAAACTCCTGTCGTTTAGGACAAGTTGGTTACTTTACACATTGTCTTTACTCATTATTGCATACTAATGAAAAAAGAGAAGCACCACCAAGTTTTCTGAACTGAGAAGGTTTTTGTGTGTGAATGTTGCAGAGCAGATGGGCAAGGAAGTCAATGGACAAGGTACACCTTACACCTCTTGCACTGCATGTGTGTGGTTATGTGTGCGATGGCAGAATAATACATCTTACAGCTGAACAGATGGATCGGTCCCAGAACACAATTCAGCAAAACTGCATGCCCTTTAAAGGGCAGATCTACAATGTTATGTTGATTTTAAACCATTATGCATCATAGCTTTCTCCTAATGAATCCCATGATTTGGGATTTGGTAAAGCATTAAGGCATTTCTGCTAGATCAGATCTCTTTATCTCGCCCTCTGAACTCTCCCCGGGCTACCCTCCTGAGTCACACCCCTCTTTAGTCCTGCTGGAATATGCCTGATAATGCTTCTTGCTTACCTGGATGGAGGACAGAGGCAGAGGTTTGAGTGTGATGGAATGTCAAGGGTGCTTCCCAGCCAGAGGAATGTACATGGCAGACAGTTAACTCTTTAGTGTCCAAGATAACATATACAGTCGCTCCTAAAGTTCTAGAACCCCACCCCCCCCAATCTAGCATCTGGGCAGCAATTTCCAGGCCTGTGCTCCATGAAGCAGTTGCAGCAACAGGGACCACTCCCCCTCGACCAGTTTATGTACCTCCCCCTGATGGGCTGCGTGCATGCAGGCAGAGACACTGCCTGCATGGCAATGTCCTCTGCTCACCCCTTTTCAACCCCCTCCTGGTTCTGGGAGACAGTGGTGCAGAAAAGGGTGGGGAAGCACCTGGCCCTTCACTTGCCTGACCTGCCTCTTTCTCCTCTTCTTCCAACCCAACCTGTGCTCCATCTTCCAGCTCTGGAGCTTCCCCTGCCTCTGACCCTTGCCTTGTGGCTGGAACAGTTCCCCACAAATCACTGGCTCCCTCTTCTGAGCCATACTCCCGCCCTCCTTCAGCCCTGATGCACACTTGTCCCTGACACAGAACTAGCCTACCAGACGAAGGAAAAATCCACATTTATTGTGCTGCCTACATTTGACTCTGGTTCTGCCCACCCCTGGAGCATGTGGCCCTTGGGAGGCTGCCTTAGAATGGGGTGTGGACTTCAGGCTGGAAAAAGGTTCCCCACCCCTGGTACTAGAAGCATTCTTGTCTTCTACTCTGAAAGAGGGATCTGGAGCAAGGATTGGCAGAAAGTGGATCAGAAGGTCCACCAGCAGATCTCTGGGTGCTTTTCAGATGATCTGTAAAGGTTTCTAACTTGTTCCCAAGATAAAATGAACAATTGTTAATGTGGTTGTGTGACTTGAAGCCCTGCGTACCGGAGCTGAAGGGTTTATGTCCATATATTGATGGCACTGTTCACAGTGATGGAAAGTATTGTAAGCTGCATACTTTGTCAACATCATAGACACAGTAGCCCGCTTTCTGTGTTCCTCAGCTTTGGTTTCTTTGCTTGGTTCTGTGGACGGAGACAATGAAGGAACAAAGGCAATGACATTCCTGCTAGTTATTTAAATGTTCACAACAGAACTGAAAGATCAATTGCTTTCTAAAATGTTTCAAATGGCTAGGAAGAAGAAAGCAGCAAAATCAGTTTTCACTTGCCTTGTTTTATTCTTTGTAGCTGGTTTGTATATACCAGACTCATGAGGAAATATTTAGGATCATGCACACTGAGGTCAAAAGGCATTTTGCTGATTATTTCAACATCAGGCCACTGATCATTGCTAGGCTGGACAATTTCTTTGTCCTCTGTATGACCTGAAAAAGGAATCTTATGAATACTGATACCAAACAAAATCTTATTATTTATACAGTACTTTCCCACTACCTAAGTTCTCCAGGCACATCAACATACATTTCAGTATGCTGCTGTCACAACTGCTCTGACAACAACTCACAACTCGCTCCCATTTTTACAGATGAAGGTCTGGTGCTGAGAGGTTGCATGCACATTCCATCTTTAAAGCACATTCAAAGCACATTCTTTCCCTCACAGAGTTATAATCCCCAGCACCCTAAACAAACTAGATAGCAGCTTTCCTAGGAGTAAAACAGGGCCAAGATGTTAGAATAGTTTAAAACCCCCAAAGCTTGGGCAGTTCAACTTAGCAACTTTGAAAGCTAGGCAATTGTGTCGAAAATATTCTTTATAGTTACATTATGTACATTATTTACGATGATCAAGGAGAACGTTGGACAAGAAGAATGCAAGTCTAACAAACTCATGCATTTCTAGTCCAATTTCACTCATTTGTACAAATTGCAGAATGCACAAAAAAGTATACATTTCCTACAGAAGGTACACAAATCTTTGTTAGCAGTATTTAAAAAAATAATAATCCCTCTTCCCAGGGCACTCTGAAAGCTTCACCCCTTACAAAAAACTGTTCATAAGAAATTATAATTGGACCTTAGTACTTACTAGTATTAATATCTTCCTCATCATACACATCCACTTCCAACAACCTGATCAGCATGCGAAAGAGAATTCGTAGGAACTGCAAGTAAGAACCAGTTTTCCCAACCTAAACAAAGGGGGGAGGGAACTCTCAGAAAAATGTATAATCGGAGAAGTATTTTTGTCTGCTATGAACTTTCATTTGAAGATCTGCTAAAGATTGCCCAACATGGCCCAACAACCATCACCAGTCACTATGCAGCTTAAGTCCCCGTTTTTGTATTTGTCCTTTTGCAGAGAGAGCATTATGTGATCCTATGTCACATAATGCAACATCATCTTATTGTGATCAAAGGGGAAAGAATTAGAATTAGATAGATATCTAATTCAAGAAGGCTGCAGCAACGCCGATACAGCAATACTGTGATACAATATTGGCCCAGTTCACAGTAAACCAGTTGGTGGCTTACCATAAAGGCAGCTTACTGGGCTGTTTTGTCTCGCTATCGCCTGCTTGAGGAGAAAACAAGCCATGATGCTTGGGGCTTAGCATTACATTTGAACCAGGAATCATAGTTTGTTTCACTCCAACAAACCACTGTAAGTAAATCTAGAGCAAACCTTTGCTACAATGATCACACTAGTAGTTACTTTGCTCAGTAGCAAACTAAGGTCATATGCTACTGGTATTAAGTCAACCCACAGATTTGCTCTCACTTTCCAAAGTGTTCTATGCAGTGGTTTGAAGGATTATGCAAGCACAGGAATAAGGAAGCATGGAAGTAAAACAGTTGACTTCTCTCACTGGCAGGCTTGTGTGTATCCTAACATGCCTTTCTATACCCTAAAGCCCAACCCTTCTGAGCTGCTAAAACATTTTGACCCACCCCTAATCACCCTGAACTTTGAGAGCTGCCACAACAGTCCCAAAGAGGACATTACCTGCGGAGGTCCCGTTAGAAGCAGCCGCCGTGGGTGAAAGTTCCTGCCGCTGGTGGTATCCCCGTGATTATTGTAGTCCACATGGTGCTGCCGAGCTGCGGTCCACTGTCTGTAGTACAAAGACTGCTCTTCACTGGCCATATCCTTGTGTATCAAAGGTCTCAGAGAGCTCACCCAAGACACATCGGCATGAGGCAAGAGAGAAGAGGAGAAAGGTTGCTGCCCACTCTTCTGGGCACCAAGAAGGCAGTAGGCGGCTTTGGATAAGATCACAGTCCGGGGCAAGGACACCCGCCAAGCCTTGCCTTCTTTCACAGACTGGCCCGGCCACCGGAATGACTGGCTGACGGAGGAGGTTGCTGCTGACAGTTTAGAAGTGGTGCTGCTTGCTACCTGGTTGCCAAGAGAGTCACATTCTTGTTTCAAGGTCTCCCCAGCCGCAAATCCTTCATCAACTGAACTCTGGGCCACATTCTGGAAGTTCAGGGGTGGCGGCAGCTTCTGAGACTTGTCTGTAGCACTGGAGGAGCTCACACCATTTTCTGCTATAGAACCTGAAAGAAAGAAAGAAACTGAAAAACACTCAGTAAGCTAAAGTACAGAATGTCACACACGTTTTCTGCCTTACAAGATTTATACAGTCACACCTTTGTTTACAGATGCTTCAGGTTGCGTTTGTTTGGGTTATGGACCAGCCAAAACCCGGAAGTACCAGAACAGATTACTTCCAGGTTTTGGGGGTCGCGCATGCGCAGAAGCGCCTAATCGCAACCTGCGCATACACAGACGAGCTGCTGTGGGTTGCGAACGTGCATCCCACACGGATCAGGTTCGCAACCCGAGCGTCCACTGTACTGTAAATGACTTCATTCTGTTTATGGACACCACAAAAATGCAGGAGATGAAATGGTTGGTGAGTTAGTGAATTAGATCTAACCAGCCAGATCTTCTGCTACAAATCTGAGAATTCTCATTTAAAAGTCTGATGACTGGCTGAAGTGTTAACAGGTGTGGCTGGCCCTATCACTGTATTCCTGCCTGTCTTGACACAGGCAACAACCTACAGGGTCTAAGATGGGCCAACTCTGACAGATGAGCAGGACTGACTGGTGGCACTTGGAAAGCCTTGAGGCAACATACACTTTTTTTTTGCCCGTTGTCTGATTTCAAACCACACAGGTAAAAATGGGCCACCTGGCGCTACTATGCCCCATCCACCTATCAAACTCATCCCTCAAACTCATGGAGATTAGAATCCAAGCATGCTGGCTGGCTGTAGCTCCCTACCCCTGTGCTAAACCATGCTTTGGTGATATGTCCGAAGTATCTTTAATCTGCTCCTGATTATGATTAAAGGGATAACCCACATTTGTCATTAACGGATCACAGTTAAAGGGTTCAAATGTCTCCATGAGTCCAGAAAGGAGCATCCTACCACGCACAGCTTCTCCTGTTTTTATATAGCATTATGATGGGAAAAGCCATTACATCAATCCTGGGATGACCGCACTGACTGCCAATTTGTTTCAAGTCCAAACTGGTTTTGACCTATAAAGCCTTAAGCGGTTCAGGGCCACAATGCCTCAAGGACCACCTCTCTCCATATGAACCTAACCAGACTCTGTGATCATCATCTGGGGCCCTTCTTTGTGTGCCTCCTCCACCAGAGGTCCGTGACATGAGAATGGGCCTTTTCTGCAGTGGCTCCCCGCCTGTGGAATACTCTCTCCAGGATGGTTTGGCTGGTGCCTTCATTATATACCTTTCAGCAGCCGGCAAAAATGTCCCTCTTCAACCAGGCCTTGGGCTGATTAACATCCTATACCCTTTTAAATATGTTTGCAGAAGGGGCTGGGGAGAGGGGGGTTATTCTTTCGTGTTGTTTTGTTTCTTCTCGATTTTATTATGTAGTTTGCGTTTTTATCTTGTATTTTTAATGTTGTGAACCCTGAGATCTACAGATGAATGGTGGTATACAAATCAAATAAATAAACAAACAAAAGTCTGATTTTACATCGCTTCCTTTCCACTTCCCCTCTGTACCATCTTCCCCTTGTCCTCCTTCCCACTCTGAGATCTATGCCTCATTCCCATCCTTCTATTTTCTCTTATAAAAACTAAAATTGCTTCTTACATTCCTGCTTGCTTAACTGCTGACTATTCAGCACCTCCACAAAGTCCAATGTCTAAGAAAAAGGACACTCATTCCCAAGCAAGGACCGTATGGAATGGTAAATGCACAGCCAACCTGAAGTTCCAGTCACAGCACTGCTGTTACTCTGAGGTCTCTCCAAGTCAATCAGCAGCTCATCCGTATCATTCTCACTGACACTGGCCTTTTCCTGCTCCTTTTCACTAAGGTCTAGAGCTACAATGGGTCCTCGGATTGCTTCCTTTGAAACATAGCAGCATGCCAGGCCCACTTCTTGTTCTAAGGCAGTGCGAGTTAAATAGCTTGAGTCAATCAGCCGAAGATCACAATATTTCAGGGATCTGGAAAATCAATATATAAGGATTTAACAAGGGGTGCATTATTGCATTATTATTATTATTATTATTATTATTATTATTATTATTATTATTATTATTATCATCATCATTTCAATAAAACATTTTGGGCTGTGGTTTAAGCAATACGCATGCACTCTGAAGCGCATCAACAACCTGCACTGGAAAAAAAGAGATGCAGTTTTCAATTCACAAGAAACATACTGCTTTCTCAAGTTACACTAGAAAGCAGATGACTGGAATGCGGGAACGAAGGAATCCATAGAACTATGGGATGGAGTCTTCATTTGATCTTTTATATTTGAAAAAGCTGCTGTTTCAGTCTTTTACCTTCTGATTTGACTCAGCAAAATGTTTCCCCCTTTCTTGGTACCAACCCCCCCTGGCTCAAGGCCCCAGTGTTGGCCTGAGGAGGACTCCATTTCAAATGAGACCCCAATAGCCCCACTTGAGGAAGAGCCCTTAGCTTCCTCCTTCTACACTGCCCCAGCTTGAGGATGTGGCTCTTCCATAATTCCCAGAGTCTGAGAATGATTCCTTTGCAGCTTCTCATGCTCCACAACCACACAAATCGGAAGGTAAAAGACCAAAACAGCAGCTTTTTCAAATATAAAAGTATGCAATCATGGTAATCAAACCCTCATATCAAAAGTAGAAAACCACACTTAATTAACAGGGGCAGAACAACGGTTTGAAAAAATTAAACATAAAGATTTGGCTACGGAGTCAAAACCTTCATATACACTATAGTCTGTGTTTAAAAGCCTGACTGTGTCTATCCATGTATCCTGTGGCCTGCAGACGAAGTAGCAATGAATAGTGGAGCCCCAGCCAGGCCAGGTGAATCAGGACCCTGGTCTTCTCCCAGGCTGAGAGTTATCTGGAGCCTTAAGAAGACTAGCATGCTCCTGTTGAATTTTTTTAAAACCCTTGTTCTGCTCCTGTTAATTAAGTGTGGTTTTCTACTTTCAATATCAGTGTTTTATTACCATGATTGCATACTGCCCTGATAAGTCTGCTGAAAAGCAGAATAAATGCTTTTAAATAAAATAATTGTGAAACCACTGAAATGAATAAGCGAATAAATAAATGAAATATTCATTTCAGTCAAGAACATATATTTTCACAATGAGGGTGTGCATTTTACAATGAGGGTGTGCAATAGATTAAAAAAGTGTTACCTTTGCAGATAATCATGTAAAATAAGTGGTTAGAAGTTACGCATATATCTTAAGATGCTTTTGAAATAACATTTGCACGGTAGAATTCGGAGCATACCTGGGAAACGTTTCCCCTAGTGGATCCTTGCCAGTTAAAACAACAATGCAAGGCAGACCTTCTAAATCCTGGTAAGTATGAGGAAGCCAATCCTCCCGTTCATTTCCTCTCCAGGCCTGTGAGAAAAGAACAACAAGAAAGCTTGGGATCCATTGCATACGTATCCAAATTAAGTCATTCTCTGAGGCTAGCTGAATGCTGATGGGTTTGTTGCATCTCTCTGAAGGACACCAGACTTGCAAAGCTCATTTTTTATGGGATGACAGCAAGCCATATTGGACTGTGGCTTTGTGGCGTATGTTAACCCTTTGCTGCAGTCCCAGCTGGAATGGGGGAGGGGGGAAGATGTGTGCTATTTATTTTGTGAATAGCTGGCATGGGTGAGGAGAAATTTCTTTTTTTAAAAAAAAAATATTTTTATTCATTTTTATCTTTAACAATTATCACAAATAAATCATAATCATGTATACATAGGATTCTCTGAATAACTGGACTTCCCTCCACGGTTTCCATCATTATTCTTTTCCAACTGCATCTTATAATGTTCACCATACTTTCTTACTACAGTGGTACCTTGGTTCTCGAACTTAATCCTTTCCGGGAGTCCAACTGACTCCCAAAACCATTCAAAAACCAAGGTGCAGCTTCCAGTTGGCTGCAGGAGCTTCCTGCACTCAAGCGGAAGCCCCGTCGGACATCCGGCTTCCGAAAAATGTTCGCAAACCGGAACACTTACTTCTGGATTTGTGGCGTTCGGGAGCTGATATGTTCGAGAGCTAAGCCGTTCGAGTACCGAGGTACCACTGCCTATGAATTAAGCAGTATACCACTTTCTTTCCTTGCAATTCAATGTGTTTAAAGCTGTATTGTGCTTCGTTACCTGTTTCAAATAACTGGGCAAGTTTTATTTGCTATTTTGCTGAAAGAATGTACATTTTTATTTTTGAAATTTCCTGATTAAAACAATCCATATCTGCAATCCGTATGCATTTCCTCCTTCTCTGCTTGCTGAAGTATACGTGGCTTTGGAACTGTACAATATTTTCAAGGAAATAACAAAATGCAGGACTCTCCCTGTCACATACTCTGTCCAAGACACACCCCTCACCATCCCTAATTTATACCCTTGAGTGGTTTTGCCTGGCTGGAATGTGTCCTTGAATTCTGATAATGCTTCTTACTTGCCTGGATAGAGGATAGAGTAGGATGAGGGATAAGTGCTTGTGAAGGAAACAGGCTACTCTGCAAAGGTAAAATTCAGTTCACTTTTACTCTAGGCCCTGCCTGCATATGGTCTTCAGAAGGTTTCTCCAGAAGGTGGCCCTCAAGCTGGAAAAAAGCTTCCCTTTCCTTACTATAATGGCTAACATTTGCAGTTAAAGAATCTAACCATGACTATCTGAATGAAGAGCAGAAGTTGGGGCAAAACTAGGCTTTATTTCACTCAGTTTGGCACCCCCACAATATGCATTTGTGTACACACACACACACACACACACACTGGCTGGGAGCCTCAATGGTGTCCCGTTGGAGCATTGACCTGGGGCAAAAAACCTGGCAAGCCCCACAACCCACCCCGTAGCTACAGCTCTGAGCAGAACATATACTTTCAAATAAGAAGCAGAAACACAGCACAAACCAACAACACCCAGTGGTCATTAAAAATGAGGTGGAGTCTCTTTCAAGGGTGTTTATCTTAAGAAAAGCTGTCTTGCACATGTGTGCACAGTAAGGAAGAAACTTTCCACAACAGCTTCCCTTCTACTATTTGCTGCTCTCTATCTGATGTTTTTTATCTCTTTCTGCCTCCCTCATACATATTCTGCACACGAGTATTTTCGTTTGATGCAAAAGAATAGGTCAGAAATTAAATACTTCGGTGGATAAGTGAGTCAATATGGGGCTCGGCTTTCTGGTAGTTTCCACTGTGAAAAGGCCTGTGACTAATTCCTTTCTCTGACCTGGGGCAGAAGCCATTTCTTCTATTATAGATCTACTTCCTTTCTCCACACAATTCAGCCTCTGGTGCTATGCACAACTGGAAATAATATAGTTATGTGCAGCACATAACTGGAAATAATACAAATAATAATACAAATTGGGCCATGCCCACTGGGGGAACTCACAAAGCTCCCTGCTCAAGAGCACATCACAAGCTTCTATTATTCTGCTCCACTGGCTGTGCTCAGATGTAGGAACTAAAATACAGTGGTTACAAACTTACCGTATTTTTTGCTCTATAAGACTCACTTTTTCCCTCCTAAAAAGTAAGGGGAAATGTGTGTGCGTCCTATGGAGTGAATGCAGGCTGCACAGCTATCCCGGAAGCCAGAACAGAAGAGGGATTGCTGCTTTCACTGCGCAGCAATCCCTCTTGCTGTTCTGGCTTCTGAGATTCAAAATATTTTTTTTCTTGTTTTCCTCCTCCAAAAACTAGGTGCGTCTTGTGGTCAGGTGCGTCTTATAGAGCGAAAAATACGGTAATTCGTTCCAGAGGTCCATTCTTAACTCGAAACAGTTCTTAACCTGAGGTACCACTTTCACTAATGGGGCCTCCCGCTGCTGCCGCTGCCTCCACCGTGCAATTTCTGTTCTCATCCTGAGGTAAAGTTCTTAACCCAAGGTACTCCTTCCAGGTTAACGGAGTCTGTAACCCGAAGCGTTTGTAACCTGAGTACCACTGTATAATCATCCTGAAGGGCATGTATGTAACAGCAGGTTATCTGTCTCAAGTGCAGGCTGATGCATCACTTGAGACTGAAATGAGAGGAAAAGACATGAATAGGAGCTTTGGCTGCCAAATCACAGAATACATTATCTTCAAACTGGTTTCTTCCCTAGTGATAAATCGATAATCCATCCACTCTTTGTACCTCATTACTTGTGAACACAGCATTTTGTTCTTCAGTGTTTAAACAATGAATTATTTTGTTTTTAACATAAAAAAGTAAGTTGCATAATGCCACTTGTTATGAACAGAAAGCTGCATGATGCATCCTGTTCTACTAAGAGTTTGATCCAAATAATGTCTGCAAAAAGCTGTCACAGCACCAGCACTTGTACCAATGCAAGCTAGTTAGCAGTCCAGGTTGCACATAGCGCTAAGCTAAGTGATGACATAGCACGAACGAGAAGGCTCCCAGTACTGCAGTCACTGCCTTCCTCTCCAGACTTCGTTGCTACTGCTCTATTATTATTTATTGACTTTATATACCACCCTATACCCGGAGGTCTCAGCAGTTCACACAATAAAATCAAAATAATAAACACCACAAAATACATAATCAAAATAAAAACAACAACCCAATAACGCCCCCCCAACCCCACATTTTAAAAGGGCATAGGATGTCATTCAAATCAACCAAAGGCCTGGTTAAAATGGAACATGTTTGCCTAAAGATGCACAGTGAAGGTGTGGTTTTACCACTGCCTCCTTCCAACAGACATAACACTAAGCCAAACTATTGTTTAGCCCTCAGTAACACAGCAGCCATAATCTTCACTCCAGGGACCTACACATATGCTCATTTGCACTAACTGGCTCAGGTGCCCGGTGTGGCGTGTGAGTCCTGCAACCGGGGGTGGGGCAGGCTGCGTGGAGCCTCTCCACCACCTCCCGCTCAGCTGTAAGGTGGCTGAGGGAGAGGCGGTGGGCAGACACAAGCCCTACGTTGCCGTTTCAGGCAGCGCAGAGCCTGCAGTGCCCAAGCCACCACGTCACTCCCAGGAGAGACCCATGGCTCGGGCACGCTGCAGGCCCCGCGGTAAGTGCCGGCCCTCGCAGTGTGACGCCCAGTGCCAGCTGTGTTTTGTATTTTTGTCATTTTGTCACACACACACCCCAGTGATGCCACCCAGGGCGGCGCACACATCTCTTCCTCTGCCAATGTTTGCACTAAGCCAGGCATACGCAAACTCGGCCCTCCAGATTTTTGGGACTACAACTCCCATGATCTCTAGCTAACAGGACCAGTGGTCAGGGATGATGGAAGTTGTAGTCCCAAAATATCTGGAGGGCCGAGTTTGCCTATGCCTGCACTAAGCCATGGTTTGGGCTTGGTGTTATGTGCAAATAGGGTTAGTATCCCATTCCTAGTCAGAATATTGTGCCCTATCTGTACAATGGGTCCTCATGTTTGTAAGTTAACATTAGATTTTGTGTCTGCAACTGTGCAAAAGTACAGAGCAGGGGAAGATCCTTGACTCTGTCCCTATTTGTTGACTCTTGTCCACCATATCTCCTTTCTCCCCATGTTACTTCTCCCAAGACTTTCCATGGTCTCCTTTGCTAGCACAGTTGCACTGGTCTCAGAAGCTATAACATTTTGCAAAATCCTGAATGTTTTGATGTCTCGGCAAGTCCATGAATGACATGATAGCTCAAAACACCTGCAACTATGTATTTTCTTTTTCTTTGCAAGTGGACTGTATGAAATCATTCACCAATGACTTTCACATGAGTTCAATGGTAACAGGTCTGTTTTTGCTTACTCAGAGCATTGTAAAGCACGGTACAGTAAGGCAGTATCTGAATGAGTGAGTCTGGTCAAAAGTAGCTTATTACATTGTCTCTTCTCCATGGGAAATTTAAACACACAGCAACAAATGACCAGGAAGACGATTATTGCATGCAAACCCGTAAGTTCTATGTAATATGTAACACAAAAGCAAACAAGCCACCTAAGCTAACCTTTAATCGCTTCACAAAGTGCTTGGCAACAGTAAGTTCTGAAGCTGGATTCCCCAAGATGATCTCAAACCTATACTGCAGGCCTAGTTTATCTCGAGCTTCTTGCAGCCTCTCTTTTGCCAGCATTGCCAGCTGCACAGAGGGAATCCTGATGACAAGCATGTGGCCACGGCCGTTCTTATCCTTGCCAGGTGTAGTGATGATGTCATCCATTATGCTGAGAGTCTCAGGTGTGCTGTGGTCCCTGAGGGAGGCCATGGTGGTGAGGGCCATCAAGGCTTCCAAATACTGCTGAATAAGCAGATAGCAGCGAATCACCATGCTGTGCAGCCTGGGGTACCTTGAAAAGAGCACAGCTTAGTTTTAATCAGTCAAGTTAGTATGTGCTGGTCTGATGTTGGGTCCAAACATCAGACAAAGAAAAGGAAAAGGCATAGCCTGGGACTCTTAAAAGTATTCTCAATTTAATTATGTGACTAATCATATAAGCGCTGTGTTTGCATACATTTCTATACTGCTAGCAGAATTATAGACAGACCCGAAACATCACAACCTAATCCAATCCAATCCAGAGGTTAAGTCCCACTATGTTCAGTGGAGATTATTCCATAGCATGTATCTGAAGGAGTGTCTCCACCCCCATCGTTTTACCTGGACACTGAGGTCCAGCACCGAGGGCCTTCTGGCAGTTCCCTCACTGCGAGAAGCCAAGTTACAGAGAACCAGGCAGAGGGCCTTCTCGGTAGTGGCACCCACCCTGTGGAACGCCCTCCCACCAGATGTCAAAGACAATAACAACTACCAGACTTTTAGAAGACATCTGAAGGCAGCCCTGTTTAGGGAAGCTTTTAATGTTTGATGCATTACTGTATTTTAATATTTTGTTGGAAGCCTCCCAGAGTGGCTGGGGAAGCCCAGCCAGATGAGCGGGGTATAAATAATAAAATTAATTATTATTATTATTATTATTATTATTATTATTATTATTATTATTATTGACTGAGCATCCTTTCCTGCTCACTGTTCATTAGGATGGGGAATTTGACATTCCTCTTTCCAGACATGCAAACTCATGGACTTAGCTAAATATTATTCCAAAAGCATTTACCTCTCTAACAGTGTATTCACCATTTTTTCAAAGGTTTCATCACATCTCAGAAGAGGGCTTGTGATTCCCCACTGCAGAGATTTGCTGTATTCATTCAAGCCAAAATACAGCTTCTCATCTTGGCTCAGTTCCTCCTGCTCCAAACAGAGATAATGCAAGTAATGTGATTCTTAAGAGTGTACACTTGTCCTATATACAAAACACTCATGCGTTTTTCACTTCCCCTTGAAAATTATCATTATGTTCATACATCTTATAAATGGCCTTTCCCCTTCACAAACAAGGTATGAAATAACATTTGTTCAATACAGCCACAACCATATTGCCCACAGATTCTGTAGCTGAATGAAGAACTATAATAGTCCCAAATAATGGATTATATAGATCTCCACATCAGTTAGTTTATCCTAAAAGCCCTTTATGAGGGAAGTAGTTTAATGTAGGGCTGTCTTCAAAGACAGACCCAAAGCCCAAATGATTTCAGAATGCAGGAGATGGTCTCACATCACACCTCTTTTGAAACAGCTTCACTGGTTTCCTGTTTGTTTTCTGGCTCAATTCAAAGTGCTGGTGCTTACTTCTAAAGTCTTACATGGCTTAGGACACAGGTATCTGCTGGACCATCTTCTCCTCTTACAATTTACCTGAGATCTAGCAGTAAGGCAGGTAGCAACCAGGAAGAGAGCTTTTTTGGAAATGGCACCCTATCTGTGTAGTGAGGCATTCCCAGTGAGGATTGCTGCTCCCCACTTCATTATCATTTTTGGTGCAAGGCAAATACCTTTCTCTCTCCTCCCCCCTCCCCTGGCTTTTAAACACTGCTAACATTTAAAGTTATTAATTCATTTAAGTTGCTGTGAGCTCTTACTGGCTGGAGGTGGAGTTTTTTTCATCCTATGTATGAAAAAACCCATTTATTATTATTCTAATGCAAATATTTAAGTGTCTTATGAATGGTGATGTGTTTTGTACTATGGTTAAATGCTTAATTCTGGTTGCCGCAGTTTATTTGTTCGGAGATGCCCTATTCCCCTTCCAGTGTGGTTTAAGAATCTCCTCACAGGGCACTCAGAAATGTAGCTCTGTAAGTAGAATAGGGGACCTCCTAACAACTCTCAGCACCTTTAATAAACTACAAATTCTTTGGGGGAAGCCATGACTGTTTGAAGTGGTATCTTAGCACTTTAAATGTAAGGTGTGAATGTGGCCAAAGCTGGGAAGGAGGGAAACACCTTTGGCAGCTAGCAGTACTGTACTGAAAGAGAATGTCACTGGTGATCAGAGCCATTAGAAGGGGCTAATCCAATTGGTGTTTTGAGAGTTCTTGGGTAAAATCAAGGGGGTCCTGTGAGGTGGCCACAGAGGCTGTGGACAACAAAGCATAGAAAGCCAGATGAAGCGTCAAATAATTTGTTGGAGGTGGAGTCAGGCAGAGGACAGCTTAAAAGGGAAAGACAGCAGAAGAGGCATAACTGAAGAGACAGAGGCTGCCAGAAGCTGAGGAGTCTGGTAAGCAGCTGAGTGTGAGAGGCTGAAGAAAGTTTAAAATGGGAAGGACCAGAAGTGCAGTAAGGGGTGGAGGAGTTGTGCTTAAGAAAGTAGAGAGACTTCAACAAGCAAGCAGCTGGAAAACTAAAGCCAGTCTTCAGGGTGGTGGTCCTGACCAAAGTGAAAGATTCTCTTCAGAAAGAAGTCTGCAATGTGGCTGAAGATCGATCAAGTCCATGAGAAGCAAAGCGAGGGCTGGGCCAGAGAGAAGATTTCAGTCCAGAAACCAGCTGTATTCTGTGAGTACTAGCTGGGGTAAAGAGACAGAGGAATTAGGCCCTTAATTTAAATAGGGCAGTGGTGGGGTGTTTTAGTTGTTCTATAATATTTGTATTTTTGAAGTCTTTTGTAAGCACTCTATGGATGTCAATTGGCTGTTTAAAGATGGGCTATACATCACAGAAAATAAATGAAGTTGGCATCACTAACAACCAATTTCTGGGATTTACCAAAGCATACGAAGCAATTGGTACGCGAGACAGCGACCAAGTTGAACATTATATGAATCCTATCCCTTCTTAGATGCCATCAGAGCTTGACTTTAGACTTGATTAGATCAGCAGACGAAATCAATTCCCACTTTATGATAACAGCAGAGACAAAGACCAAAGATGCTCATAAAAGCACATAAAAGCTTCCTAAAAGCTATTATAACATTTAGACCTCTTACCATGTTGCCTAACTGTATCCAGTGTACCTCATTGGCGGAGCTGATTCTGGATTGCAGAGTTTGAAGAGCGTATGGGAAAGAACTCACTTGGAGGACAAGGAGGTTGAAAGCTTCAAGTACCTCTCTGCAATTTATCATTCTGTCAGCCAGCCCATGACTAGGCTCCCCATGGGATAGAGAACTTGAGATGGCACTAGGAAAAGCAACAAGACATTTCATTTTTAATGTCTGCTTCGTGTTCTGTAGATCAAAACAAAAACAAAAAGATTACAACAGGAGCTACAGAAGTCACTTAGGCCACAAAGAATCAGGAACTACTTAAACATGGTGTTGGTGTACAAATATTGGTTTAATGTCCCCTACTCCACTCTACAAATTAAGGTTTCATGTAAATATTTGTGGTGCAGTGCCTGTTTATAAAATTACTAATTGGTGGTACCAGTTATATAAAAAGTGGTTTTGTGTTTTTCAGGAGGTTGGGGAAGAAAAGAAAAAGCTAGTAAGTTTGAAGCAGAGGTGAGCAGCATGCAAGCCCCAAAGTGGGGAATTTAAAGTGTGGGTCATGCCATATCATATGGCCTATTCTGAATCTCTGTTACCCATTGTCAGCATCCTAATGCTATGAATACCATGACTCTGCCCATTTTGGAAAATCTGGTCTTAAGGCAGTCAATCGCAACAAGACATAGTACAGATAGAACAGAGCATACCACTGTCACTGGGCAGGATTCTTGAAACCCATGGCGGTATAAATGAGGGAGCTGCTATGGAAGTGATCCAATGAACACAAGTGGCTGCCCAATTGCCATTTATCTACAATATTCCGTAACACAAGCCTTTCACCATGTAGAGCCATAATCATTTTGGGTTTTTCCCTGTGTCTTTAACAGCAGCATGTGGCAGGAAGGTGTCTGACAGATATGGTTCATTCTGTACTGCAGTGATGGGTGCACTTGTTTCAACTTACTAAAAACCTAAGAGCTCATACTTGCACCTACAATTTGAAATGAAAGCCTACAGTATAATATTAACTGTTAGTATATGCTTTACTTTGAAGGAATTACCTTGTTAAATCCACATGGGCATTGTCATGCACCAGCACAAAAAGGGTATACGGATTCTGCTTTACCCGTCTCATGAAAACATCAAACTTGGTTTGAATATCATTGTCTAGCCGCACCACGTATTTTTCAGCTCGTTGGTAAGCTGCTCCAGTTTCTTCAAGTCCCAAGTCTACAAGAACACCTGGAGGAAGAAACGGCAGAGACGGGAACTTTGCTTTTGCCCAATAAACAAACAAATAAGTTCTGGAGATGCCAAAAACAGGCTACAGAACAGATCAAATGCCAACTCAGCCATGAAACTCAACATATAGGAAAAACAATCTGTTAGTGTTCACATGCCATGCATGGTAAGCTAGGATTCCTGGTTTAGCCTGGGTTATTGTGACTAAGTAGCACACTGTCCCACAGAGATAATTTTGTCCCTACTTCAAACCTCCCATCATGTGAGCAAGTAAAACAAACCAGGAAGCAACAATTAACTTGGCTTCCTGTGATGTGTCCTGGATTATTGCTCCCAACCAACTAGGATTTGTAATTCAAAATTTGTTTTATGATCCTGCCTTGTTTGGGAGCATGATACCAGAATGCTGGGTTTGCACATGGCGGGAAGCCAAGCCTAACTGAAGCTTCAGAACAAACTTTCTTCACTAACAATATTATCTATATATTAAATATGTGTAACTTCTGTCAAATGCCCTAGGCTGCATTTCAATGCCAGATTTGTCCAATGTCACTGTGTGTATTTTGTAGAACTATGAATGTCAGAAATTATACTGTGCACAAAATTCAGGAACCTAAAAGTGTTTAGTTCATTTTTAAAAAAAATCTAGTTTCTAGTTCCTAAAGGCTGACAAGGAAGACGAAATCTTAAATCCCAAAAGCAGAAGCAAAGAGACAAGCAAAGTTTCCATTGAGGCACTATATCAATTCCCTAAGAATCCATGTTCCAGCCAGTGAGTGATTAGGTGAAACAGAATTATGAAACAATAAGGAAATGCTTATCGAGATGCCTGATTTGCATAAGACATAGAAGACATGATCTTCTCTTTGATGCAGAATTCACAGGAGCACAGTTACAGATTACATCATGAACTTTTGTATTTTGGTTTTATTTCATTATTAATTCAGTACAGACATATATAAAACGCTTTGTTGGATTCAATATGCTGTTTTTCTCCTTGCTTTCTTTTACCTGATTGTCGAATCCGTTGAATGGTCTGTTGGACCAGCACCTCTGAACGAGGGACTACAACAATGAAATCTACTTTGCTGAAGTGACCCAGATCCAGGCTTTGGTTGCCACTGTCTGCAATGGCGCATACCTGTGACAAGAGCTTTCTGGCAATTGTGAGTTGTGGTTGATAAATTTGGAATGATTCAGTGTCCAAATCTAGGAGAAAAAAAGAACTATAATTTAGCTTCTGGGTGCCAGAAAATAGTCCAGAGATGCCCATTAATTATTTTCTGTTTCTGAAGCTAAACAGGCCTGGTCAGTACATGGAAGAGAGCTGAATGGAACTTAGTCTCAGCTGAAGTGTGTAGACCAGCAGTAGTGATTTGGATCTGGCAGGCAGGCCAGATCCTGGGTTCTGCCACCCTCAGTAGACCACTTTGACAAGTGGGTGTGTCAGTCACCTGGCACTGCCAGGACATCAGGTGACTCAAAGGAAAATCCATGTTGAGTCAAGCATGGCTTGAAGTCTCCACCCATAAGTCAGTAAGTGCTGACTTCAAGCTCCCTTTTTTGTGAATTTTGCTACACTATGAAATTCCCTATGGGGAAACTGATAGCAGAGCTGACTCAAGCAAGCTCTCAGCTGATCAGGTGGGACAGCAAATCTGCCTTGCCATTGAACACTTTGGAGTGCACTTTAAGGCTCCTAATTGTGCACTGACAGCCTCACATATGATGTCAGATACATGACAGGTGGGGTTGGTGTACATGAAAAGGCATTGCAGGTCAAACTGGGACCCACAAGCGGATGGCTCCTCATGCCTGGTAGATAAGCAGTAGGCTAATTACAGAAATCATTTTTTAAATTTTCTGGAAAGAGAAATTTCATTTCTGTGTAGGGACAAGTGTAGCAATATGGACCTTGTGAACCAGCACTTTTCAATCCAGAAACAGTAGATAAATAAATATTTAAAAATTAGTAATATTACATAGTGACTGTGACTTGTTTAAAAAGCAGCTTCATACAAGTGTTTTGGTTGCTAACGCATAAAACTGCAGCCGATGTGGGCAGTAACACATTCTGAATCACTTTTTAAATAGCCTCTGTGGACCCAAACCACACAGGAAACTCTTTTAACACCCTTCTCGCTTCATTCATACCACACTGGAAACACCTTTCTAAGATTACAATAGGTGGTTACTGTTATAGCATTTTGTTATTTGTTATATGAATTTATTTGCCATACTTGGTTTATTTCATTTTTTGGTGATTCTTCGAAAGAGCTTACAGTTAACAGAAAATAGTTGTTAGCTTTACTCGATAGGGCCCCAATAATGGGCAGAAGACCTGGTAGCTGTCTGGACCCTCTCAGAATTATTGAGCCCAGTCCTTGTCCTCCACAGGTACACACACACACACACACACACCATCCTGCACACTAGTGCAGCCAGCCAACTATTCGCAAATTCAGTATAAACCTGGTAGAAGATACCACAACTGTGGAACTACTGACACCACTTTCTCATTGGGTTGTTTTTTCCAGAATTAGGATGCGGTGGCAATATTTCTATGCTGAGCAAATACCATGTTTTCTGTGGCTTCATGGTCTGGGTCAGTGTAATGAGAGCAGGGTAGACTCTTAATAGAGCAATCTTTTATATTCTCCAATTCCCAGGTGAAGGCTAACATTTGGTTTCCACATAAAGTGTTTTGTTTTTCATAAGGAAGCCCTTACCTAATTCTTGGGTGGAAACCATGGCAGCTGCTTCTTGAGATGACACACATTCATTGACATCCCCATTGAACGGGATTACGACGTTATCTCCTCGTCTCTGTTGTATTGTCTCTAACAACTTGTCCAGTTCATCGCCTAGTAAAGAACTTTCTTTTAGAACAATAAGGTAGATTAAAAGGTATACCACATCCCTATGAAATCTTTCCAAGAAACGGTGTAAAGAAACACCACGCCACTATTGAACACCTATCCAGCATTTCCCATCCAAATGCTGCTGAACAAATGAAGATTAACAAAAAGGTTAAAAGGCAACCAGAGCTGTCCAATCTGCTCTTTTAACATCAGTGGTTAGCTCATATAATAAGTAACATTTGCAATGGAATTGATGGAATTGCTTTGTGATGGTTCTGTTTCTTCCTAACAAGCATGTTCCAGAATTAGTGCTGAGAAGACTGCTCCCACTCTGAGTTATACTCTACATATTTCCACTAGGTTCAAGCATATATCCTATGCTTTTTAAAATCCCAACAAAACCACTAGGAGAGTTCATCACAAAAATGCAGATTATGCTAAATTCTATTTGCCCTTTTCACTAATGGGCTGGATGATGGTTCAGTCAAGACAAGAGAAAGCTATTTACAGTGGAGGACTTGAGAGAATGGCTAGCTGGTGAAGTCCTTGTGGTAGACTGGCTCATTCTCTCCACTAAGGAAAAGAATCTTCTCTACACTTCTCTAAAGGTGTCTGTTCCCACATGAACCTGCTGAAATGCTGAGATCAACTTCAAGAGTCCATCTCCAAGGACTGCCCACCTCTGGGACTGAGGCAAGTGACAACAGCAGAAAGGGTATTTTTAGAAATCCTGAAATGAATCAGTTTCTTTTATTTGTATAGGACTTTTAACATTTTTCAGTGCTGTTTCTTTTTAGGCTTTTAGTTGTACTTGTTTGTAGCTGCTGATTTTTCTATTGGTTTTACTTATAAACTGTGAGTTGCTCTGAAAATGTTAAATATTTTAAATAAAAAAACAAAACAAATTAAGCAAACTATTGGGCTTGACACTGCTCTGAAGTGTCTCAGTTTGCTTCCATGACCCAGAATGCCTTTTATAAGCTTTGGTTGATTGATAGTTGTGCTAGAAGAGAGAGACCTGGGTATTGGCCTTGGAGACCAGACTAGACTCTATACAGGGCATTCTTTGAAAACTGTTCAGAAACTTCAACCGATGCCCATTTGTTAATAGGTGTGAGCTATTGAGAACTTCTCACGCTAGCTCTGAAAAATTTCCATTTGCTACCAGTTTATTTCCAATCACCATTCAAAGTGCTGATTTTGCTCAGTTAAACCCAACATGGTTTGGGCCTCAGCTATCTCAGGAAATTTAGTTTCCCATATGAAGCCCACAATTTAGCATTTTTAAGAACTGCCAATGAGGCTCTGCTCCAAATGCCTTATTTCCAAGGACTGGGACTTACTTCCACTAAGAGCAAGCATTTTTGTTCGTGGCTCCTGAGCTGTAGAACACATTTCCTGGAGAGACCTGTCTATATGTTCTTCCTTGGACTCATTTTGAAACAAAGTGAAAGCAATTTTTTCCTTCCAGCCACTTGGGATTTCCCTGGAAGTATGCTTTTAATGTCGGCCTCTCCACCCCCCCCCCACTAAACCATTTTATAATGTTAAAATTTCAAATTGCCTTAAAATGGCTCTAATTGCTTTAAAATTTGCCTTGGGGACATACGATGTAGAAATGTGGTAAACAAACAAAACTCAACCCCTCTAATGTCGTGGTTGCTCCAGTCTAGAAAGCGGCAGTGAATGCCAATGATTAATGTTAAAGGAAACAGGAGGGGGAGCCCTCACTTCATAAAACAAGCATTAGGAGGCAAGAGATGCTTTTAAGATGAGGATGGGGAACAATATTATCTGCTCGCTTCCTTGTATGTTGGCCTCCTATACTATACATCTACCTCCTATACTAAACATTGAGCTTTCCTGACTCAAGAGCTCTCAAAAACTCTACTATTATTATCTTATATGAGAGAGAGAAATGGACAGATCTTTAAATCAAAGAAGTAACAACAGGAATTTTAATTCACTCACCTAAAGATGTGATTTTGAAATGTGATGCCAGATAACTAACTTTTCCCGTAATGAGCTCATAACTGATTTCCTTTAGAAACTCACTGGTAGTAAGCATACTCTCTGCTAGAGCTCTAGACTGATACTGACCTAGAGAACAGAAAGGGAAGAATCACAGGACGTTGTTTGATACAATGGTACTGCCTTCATAAAGAACATTGTGTGTCACAGCTCCAGTCTTAATGATCTATAAGCAGTTTGTGAGAAATGGAAGTTTTAGCCTAGAACCTTCAATGACTCCCCTTCATGTATTTAGATCCTTTTGCATCTGTCTGAACTTCTATCCAAGCATTTAAAAAGCCCCTGTAAAGGTAAAGGGACCCCTGACCATTAGGTCCAGTCGTGCCCGACTCTGGGGTTGCGACGCTCATCTCGCTTTATTGGCCGAGGGAGCCGGCGTACAGCTTCCGGGTCATGTGGCCAGCATGACTAAGCCGCTTCTAGCGAACCAGAGCAGTGCACGGAAACGCCGTTTACCTTCCCGCTGGAGCGGTACCTATTTATCTACTTGCACTTTGATGTGCTTTTGAACTGCTAGGTTGGCAGGAGCAGGGACCGAGCAACGGGAGCTCACCCTGTCACGGAGATTTGAACCGCCAACCTTCTGATCGGCAAGTCCTAGGCTCTGTGGTTTAACCACAGCACCACCCGCGTCCCTTTAAAAAAAAAAAAGCCCTTGTACGTAAGGATAAAAATACACCATTTTACTACACAGTAAGTGGCCTGGGTAGCTCAGTCAGTACAGCATGAGACTCTTAATCTCACAGTCATGGGTTTGAGTCTCATCCTGGGGAAAAGATTCCTGCATTGCAGAGTGCTGGACTAGATGACCCTTGTGGTCTCCTCCAACTCTATGATTCAATGGCAGGAGCTGATATGCAAATGTCGTTTTTAACAGGTATCCATCATATCTAATGGTAGTTCATATTCTGAAACAGAAAAAATCTCATTAGTAAGAAATATTTCCTGATGTGCAAATGGTAGTCTCAGTCCTACAACTACTCTCAACTTATTCAGATCTTCTTCTTTGTACTTTTTCATGCTTTGGAAATGTTATGTACTAAGCTTGGATCCTAGGACAATAGGCAGGTAGGATCCTAGAATGCAACAACTGATTGGCTTGCAGGATAAGACCAATCAGGCTCCAGGAGGAAGTTAATCAGCCTATTAGGCTGGTAGGATCATAGAATGCAACAAATGATTGGCCTGCAGGAGAAGACCAATCAGGCTCCAGGAGGGAAGCAGAACCAGCCAATCAGACGGGACTCATTGTGTAAATAATGTATATAAAAGCCTGAAGTTTGTGGGGAAATTCAATCACTGTTTTACAAGCTGCAATAAAGAGCATGAAATCACTGCAGGACTCCGAGTATATTTCAGGAAATATTTGTATTTCTGGAGTTGGAGCCATAGAAATGTCTGCAGAAGTGGGTGGGAAGAATTTGATTGGCATGAGAGTGCTGAGGAGAACAGAAGCCCTGAAAATCAGACATGGTATTCTACCCCTTTTGCAAGCCCTAAAACACACAGTCTTTAAAATAGGGGGGGGGGGTGGCACATAGGGTGTACTTTCCCAATATTGCTGGAATGTGTACATGCAAGAATTAGACTGCAAGTGTTAAGAGCACTCACATTAGTATTAGAAAAGTGCATTTCTGAATATCCACGTCTGGAATGCAAATATAGCAACAAGGGCTGGAATATGCCATCAATTAAAAAATTAGTTCACTCCTATATTAACAGCAATCATACATGCACATATTTAGTGTAAGGGAGGTTCAAAGGTGCATTTAATGCCATGTGAAAACGGCTGCATGTCTGCCAAAAACAGCATTATAAGTTCCAGAGATAACAGCACAATATCCCGACACAAATGTAGTATTGTGTGAGGAAGTGCTTCCCTCCATTGAGAGTAGAAGGAGCAACAAGAGAGTGCATTTTCACATCAATTCAGCACATCATTTGCCTGCTGTTCCTCAAGGTCAGGATGGCCCCTGAATCCTGTGAGTGCTCTTCTTGTTAAAAGAAGTCACACAGAGGAATAACTTGCTCAGAAAGAGCAGAGAAGCCAAGTAAACACAAAAGAATAACTATGTATATAACCGTAATGTCATACAAAATTGACTGCATTAAAAAGGTGGGCTTTTTTTAAGGGTACAAATTAATCTCTCTCAAACTGGAATTTCTCTTAAACAAGACATTTATGGAAGATATTTGCCTGGCATTCAGTATTATGCAAGGAAATAAATAACCTTAATCTATTATCAGAGCTGAGCTGAAACTCTATAATCAATTTTGGTTTAGATTTTGTTTTGTTTTGTTTTCAAAAAGCACCTCTGATTTTCATCATTTTAAAAAGATTTTTGCTCATATTGTGTTACATAATTTCCAAGCAAGGATCATTCCTAAAGAGGTGCCCAATCTTATAATATATAAAGGCTATTCTGTAGGATGTTCCCAAATTCTGGAAAATGATACTCTATTCCTGTGTTTGCTGCCACGATGCCCACAAAGATTTTCATAGGTGCCCCAGTCTCTCAGCTTTCATTTTTTAAAAAGGCAAGTCTCTAGCCCACCTAGAAACAAGGTTATGGGGCAAAATGTGCTGGTACCTTCTCTATTTTTCTAGAAAAGAGGTGCCAAAACTCACCATTAACACCTCCCTTGTTCTCTTATAATGGCAATGGTGCCCACCTGAGAGGTGCAACATGCTGATGACTTCACTAATACCGTTTTTGGGTGGCTGTGCACAATTCAATATATACCGCAAATGAATTAAAGACAAACTTATCTGGCTCAAAATGGAAGTGGTTACAACCCAAGGGTAAGAAACACCCCAATTCCAAAGATTAAAGAGATATACACTAACTAAAGGGATACTGAAATACTATCAATGAATAAATAAGCCAAACACTGCATGTTTATCCATGTTAACATTGTGCCTGTGCCTTCATTCTTCAAGAGATCTCCAAGAAACACCTGCATTCTGTTTTGCCAGTGAAATCCGGTTGTTAACAAGGCATCACCTTACCAAAGTTGTATCTATATTGTTTTATGGGGAAAGGTACCCACCTAAAACTACCACACAGAATTCGTTCCCTCTGGTCTTTGACGCGCAGATGGCAACAACGTAATCTGGAATCCTTTGGTGGTGTTTCATTTCACTGAGAGATCGCAGTGTTTCTGAAATGCCTTCGGCCAGGGAATTCTGAGTAACCACTACATGCACCATTTCCTGGGAGACGCTGGCAATTAGCCTGGCAAGCCACGGGAGTTGAGCTGGCAACAAGATGCCCTGAGCACTCGTTTGTTGGGATTGCTCTCTCACAGTAAACTCTTGCATAGCTTTCAGCACGATCTGTTCAAATTCTTCCCTGAGTGGTATTTTATCAGGACCTGTAATTTTTGATAAATTAAATGATCAAAATAGGTCATCAAAAAGTCTCTTCCTGTGGTAGGAGGAGAGGATGTATTGTTTTGATATCATCCCTCCTCACTCACGCTAGTGAGGAAACAGCAGAGCACATTCCCTTTGCAACTTATTGGAAGCAAGTTTATTATTTGTTAGAATCCTTTAATTAAGCAATCCAGTCTGGCTTGTCCTGTCTAGAATGTTCCTGGTGAGTTTCCCCTTTTATTTCCCTCTTAAAACAATAATAACACAACACAGTCATCTTTAAAAGTAAGAATAAAGTTTTACTCACATTCAGTTCACAGCAGTAATCTGAAGGCAGGCTTTATCTTGTGGTTACAGTGAAAAGAAGTCTGAGTTACATCTCAGACTTTCTGCTTGTGAAGATTGAGCTATGCGCTGGCTAAGAGCCAGGAGAGAGTGAGTCCAAGAGAGATGGTTGCTGGGCCAGCCCTTTTATCTGGTCAGCTTGGGTCACGTCCATCTACCTGGTCACACACAGAGGTAAGAAGCTCCAGAGCAGGTATATCAGGAAGTCCTCCCTGTCTGGAGCCACATTCCCCTGTGTGTCCTTTCTAGGCAACAGAAAAATGTTGTACTTGACTGCTTTAGTACATCCCACACTTCCATCAGACTGTCTCATTCAATTACTAGGAAAGTGTGCTGAGATATCTAAAAGCACAGGACTCAAAGCACAAAGTTGGCCACAGCAAACATCTCCAGTTTTGTTTTGTTTTTTTTAAAGAACATGGATACAATAAAATAAAAGGCAAAAAGTGGTTGGCAGAGATTATTACCTCACTGAGAGAGAAAAAAATATGCAGACTTCTCTCCTGCAACCTGTACCTTGGCTTTGATTGCAACAGTTTCAAAAGGACCTTTTTATGCAAGCCCCTTTAAGCAGGTGGCACAAAGCAGTTTGGATTGCAAGGGGTGATAACGACCTCTAATGAGTGCAGAATTGCTTGGCGGATGGTTATAACAGAAGGCCTTTCACTTCCTTCAATTTTGTCAACTCTATGACAATGTTATTTTAGGCACCAGAGACAAGGCAGTTGGAGATCATGAGGGAAGCAAGCAACTGTTCCACAAGCCTAAAGCATTAGCAGTAATCAGAAGTGGGATTCTGTAGTGCTCACATTTTTGTTGCTGTTGTGCTGAAGGATGGAGAAGGCGGCAACCACATTCTCTTCTCATCTCATTCAACATTCACTCAAAAGTAGAGGAAGAGATGTAAGAGGGAAATACACACTTTCCTCAGCTGATCTGTTTGTCTGTCAGGAGACTTGCCTCATGCTTGACAGTCATACATTACAGCCATTACAGCTTCCATGTGGAACTGGGCAAAACTCATACAAGTGTGAGGGTTGTTCGGCTCATTAGCTTCTTACAGCACTGAGGTCCAGTAAGGACCAATTAGGGTTGATAGCATTGAAAGCAGAAGGATTAGTAGAGCTGTACTCCCCCTGTCTCACAGAGGTGATCCATTAGGGCAGGCATGCCCAAAGTCCATTTCGGGGGCCTAATTTGGCCTGCCGTTTGATTTATTTAATCCGGCCCCTGTGGCAGTATACTGTATGTCCTTGGGTAAAATCCTAAAAAATGCTCAGCAACAACTTCAATCCTAAAAAAGCCCCCCCCCCCATGGCTCTCCTGGGCAGCTGTTTCAGGAGCAATACCGTAAGATTGCAAATATAAGCCGCACTTTAACTTTTCACAATCGGAATTTGGGGGGAAAGTGTGTCTTATATTTGGGCCAATAAGGTAGTAAGCCGCTGTATTGGATTCTTACCTTACAAATTCTGAACATTTCATGAGGACAGTAAGTTGCACTGACACAGGAGAAGCATGTGCTTGTCTTAGTCCATCCTGTTTTCCTACCTTTCCTCTCCTCAGGAAAAAGAATCCCTATGTGACTACATAGGAATGGCAGCAGTAATGGAACTGCTGGCTAGCACAAGGAGATAGAGAAGATTCTTAATCTTCCCATAGTTAATTGTGTGTTGCTTACGATTTACACAATAGGTGTTGCTTTCACATAAACGGTTGTTTGCTGTTCCTAAAACAATAGCTACAAACTACAGCTATAAGCCCTTCTGAATGAAAAGGATTTGCTGTAACTGAAGGTTTAACACAAAGCAAATGTGAGATTTTAATAGCAGGATAAAAAAGGGAGGTATTCTGAAAAGGGTAGCAGAGTGACCAACTTCTAAAGATCCAGCAATTTTAAATTTACTTTCTGGAGCACTGAGCATAGAAGTCTTTTTACATACAAAAACAAGTAGCAGAAGGTTTATCACTAGCAAAAACAGTGATTTGTTACACACACACACACACACACACACACATACACGTAATGACTTACCTAGTTGGACAAGATACTGTATTGTTAAAATAATCATGTTTTCCACACTTAGTAACTGACTCCCAGTCAAACCAAAAAGTTCCAAATCTTTGCTTTCCAGCTGAGGCATCTTGTAGCAATTCACTAGCAAGGGGCTTACTACAATATCTCCAACATTCCCATAGAAATAAGGTAAAGTGCCATAACCTTCAAAAAACAAAAAAACAAAGACAAAAACTCTAATCAAGTTGTTTCAAAACAATTTTGCAATAACAGAAATTTATTCAAAGCAATATTATTATAACTAATAAAAGAAGGGATGATGGCCTAGTGGCCCTCTGGATCCCTCCAATGTGGCGTAGAGGCTTTAAATTTGGTGAGAAAAGTCTTTGCATCCTTGCATCTCAGGGCCAAACTCCACATTTTTTAAAGTAAGATAAGCCATAAAGTGTGGGAGGTTTTGGGGGTTTTTTAAACACAACTTGCCAGTGCAGGAGTTAGGTGCTTTCTACGTCTGTGGTTAGCATGGGGGGGGGGAGTGCTTTCATCAAAGTGATTGGGTCGTCCCCCCCATGCAAATTTCAGACATAGGGTCCGATTTGGATTGGGTCCACAGCAGGAAGTAAGGGTTCACTCTTACCCTGCATGTGAAGGTCCCAGTTCAGATCCAGGGCCCCATGCTAGCAATTTGTGAAAAAACAACAACCCTGTACTTAAAGGCGGAGCTATGTAGCTAATGTAATATGAAGTTTAGCCCTTAGAATATGCAGAATGAATGCAGTGTCCTGCTGAATAAGCCAAAGGCCTATTTAATCCAGTCCCCCCCCCCCACTGGGCAATCAGATGCCATGGTACACCCATTACAGCAACAACTCTGTCTCCCACCCCTGCAATATGAGGGAAGGCCTTAAACTCAGAGTGGCATCCATCTGGAATGAATGCGCCTCTGGGGGTGAAGTCAAATCATGGCATTAGCAGAACCAAAGTGATCTCCTTGGGGAGCAAGCCTGGGCAGTCTGTCTGAAGGTTCTGGGCTGCCCAGATGACAAGACCCCAGTCTCGGCCTTACTGAAACTGGTCAGGCCCAACACAACTGAAGGCTTGCCTCATTTAAAAAGTAAAGGAAAAGGACCCCACAACTCTGGGGTTGCGGCACTCATCTCACTTTACAGGCCGAGGGATCCGGTGTTTGTCCACCGACTGTTTTTCTGGGTCATGTGGCTAGCATGACTAAGCCCTTCTGGTGAACCAGAGCAGCACACAGAAACGCCATTTACCTTCCCGCCAGAGCGGTACCTATTTATCTACTTGCACTCTGACGTGCTTTCGAACTGCTAGGTTGGCAGGAGCAGGGACCAAGCAGCAGGAGCTCACCCTGTCGCAGGGATTCAAACTGCCGACCTTCTGATTGGCAAGCCCAAGAGGCTCTCTGGTTTAGACCACAGTGCCACCCACGACCCTGCCTCATTTAAAAACATGAGTTAAAATACAGTAACAGCAGTACTGGTACTGTTCTGTTAGTTACTATTTCTATGCCCAAGTCTGGAATCCTAGCTACATAAACTTCCCATGCTAACAGCAGAGCTCAGTCTGCAGGGTCATGACACACCCAGAAGGCCTCAAGCTCAGCGGCAGAACCCATGATTTGTCTGTACAAGGTCCCAGATTTGATCCCCAGCATCCCCAGATAGATTCAACAGTGAGCTAGATGTAATGATTTGACCCACTGTGAGACAATTTCCTATACTCTTATGCCACACCTAATTCTTTTTTAGAATATTTTTTTCTTGGTGCAGAGTGTGCTAATTTGGTCCTTTAATGGCCATAATTTTTGACATAGGGCACGGCTTTATTCCTGTATGCCTGTTGTGACTATTTTGCTCAAGGAAAACACCGCACTGCTCAGCTGAAAGCTGGAATGGCAAGTTTCAGGCAAAATTTAGACAGCCCTCAGGTGCTTACTTATAGCCTCCTCCAGTGTTGGCAAGTTTCTATAGTTCTCTTTGCACTCTACAGGGCCAAGTCAACATCAATGGCTTGCCAATAAGTCTTCCAGCCTAACAGGGGTTGCCCATGTCTATTTGATGTGTCAAAGTGAAACCCCACAGGCAAGAAGCAAGCAACTGGTTTGTCCACTTGGCTCTTAAAGAAAATAAGTAACTAGAGGGAATTTTTATCTTCACCCTCACCCAATTTAGCAATGAAACTGACTAAACACAGAAGCTGCCAGCCAGGTTCTGCTTGCAACCAAGGACCCTAGCCTTGGAAGAGCTCCCGCCACTTCATGGGAGACGTTTGCTTGGGCAATGACCAAGCAATGTTTGCTCAGGCATACTGCCAGGGGAAAATCAGTTATAATGAGGTGCTCCCTCTCTAGCTTGCAAAACCCAGAAGCAGAGCTCTGATCAAGGATATCAGTGGGAATGTGATGCAGGATGCATGCAACAGCATGCCAGAAAAAAACAGTTGGCACGGACACACTTTTAAGATGTTTAACAAGTGAGAAACCTAGACATAATTTTGAACAACCTAATTCACAACTGCAAAAAAGAAATAAAAAACCACCACCAGAAAGATAACAGGGCCATTAAACTAATCACATTTAAAAGGACTACATTTCCCCTGAAGTAAAGAGGGGAGGAAGGGATGCGAGTGAGCCGAAGACACTTTGCAGTTGACATTTCCAAATTAAATAATACAACAAAGTGGGCCCAATAGGGTCACATGCACAATGTATAAAGTACATGGCTTCCACTGAAGAATTCTGGGAAACATAATTAACCTTACGCATAACTACAATTTACAGCACCCTTAAAAACTGCAGTTCCAAGGATTCTTTGTACAAAGCCATATGCTTTAAATGTATGCATGAATGTGAAAGGTCTTATACTTAAACTCTTAATGGCAGTCATCTACATTTAACTATGCAACATCCTATAAGAGGGAGTTGGAATATTTTATACAAGTACACTTTTTTAAAAATATCAGTTGTTTCATTTAGTTGTTTTCTATTTTTTCATTTAGCAAATTAGGGTTTAAGTCAGTTCCTCTTTTGATTCTTACGTTGCAGCTTAATGCTGCTTTTCAATGATTAAATTCTCTGCTAATTAAAGCACAGTTCTAATGTCAAGGATAAATTATCTCACAGGCTGCGCAAAGAGCTTATTTCCTTTAGTTCCTCGCTAAAGAGCCAAATATGACGCACAGATAGCCTCTTTCAAGTTAGGCTTCAGCAATGGGTTTCAAACGATAAAACATTCTTCAGTTAACACAGAACATCCCTGGGATGACACATTTGGAATGCTTGGAAATGGTCTGGCTCCTTTCCAGCAAGAAAAAGGAGTGAACTGGATTCTTACTGTGTTTCACAGATAAATAGCTGCAATATTTAGATTTCAAAAGTTTTTTTAAATAAACAGAAAAACCCAAAGCATAACATCAGATGGTTTTATTTCATATTCTGAGCTTACCTATCAGTATTACTGGCCTGACTCCTGAGTTATTCAGCAGATTTTCAGGAACTATTACAGTCTCCCCTGCAGGGATGGGCTGAGGCTGTAAAATTCCAGTTAACATTGATTGAGGAACTGGGACTGACAAAAGAGGCTCTATAAAATACAGAAGGGGAAAGAAAACTCCCATTACTAAAAGACTCATACTGTGATTTGGCCCTACGAACAATTTAAGGGGAAAGAAAACCCCTCCCATTTCCACTGATCATTAATCACAATAAAATTCAAAACACTTCTGCATTTCCTCTAGCGGCTATAACAAATTTAAATAAAGAACCAAATACCCTTCCTTAACTCCACCCCATAAAACAAATGACCTTTTTCTATATATATATAAAAAGGAGTTACTGTATTGTTTGTAGCTAAGGGTGAGGGGGAAACTAAAGGGGCCAAAGAGGAATATGCATCTTCTTACAAAGCCAGGTGCTGGGCTAGGAGCTGTTCACTGGGGCCACCTTTTACGGCTACCTGTCAGCATAAAGAAAGGATGAGAGTCCATGCTAACCTATGACCGATGACATGCTGATTAGAGAACTAAACACAGTCTGCCAATTGAATATTGGTTTACATGCTTCTGAAATCACAAACATTAAAATTAAGCTTTCATCATGAAGGAGCCACGGTGGTTTTTAAAGTAAAAGAAGACCCCAAATGCATCTTAAGAACTAGATCTTTGATGTAATTGTAAGGCTTCCCCAATGATCTGCAATAATCTAGAAGTTGCTCAAAGGTAAAACAAGGTTGCTGTTTTGAAGCTACAGGTGTCTTCCTTGATTTATACAAGGATTTTAATCAACCAATAAATGGATTATTTAAAATTAATACCCTCTTAGTATGGACTACTGTTATCCATTAACAACATACTTCAAAGTAATCCCACAGAAATGAGGGAGTGGCCTTGAGCACAAAAGATGCCTTCTCATTTTCTCTGTATAGCAGAATTTAAATCCCATGTGTGCCCATAAGGTGCATCATATTCAACTAAGTCCTACTCAGAGTAGACCCATTGCAATTAATGGACCTAAGTTAGCTATGTTGGTTATCTTCACTGGATCCATTCGGAGTACAACTAACACTGATTATCACCCACTATATTTCCAAACCACAAGACATGGGTTGGAAAAATACATATGCAATTTTACGTACATGTCAATTATGTGCAATCTGAATTTTAATATTCTAATAGAGAGAAGTTTCATTATAGTAATTCGGACTTTAAAATTACCAGCAAAAAAAGGCACATGGAGCACATTTCATAGATGCACATGCATACTGGTTTTTGGAGTGGCTGAGTTGTGAATGGATTTGTACGTTGCCCCTTAAGAAGAGAAGCATGGAACTTAAACCCATATTTCCATCCAGAATGTGACTGCAACATTCGGTTATAAAAAATGCTCTTGTTAAATCAGACTGTGGTCCAGAGTACATATAGGGATTAATAATTTTTAAATATGCCGCAGATCAGAAAAACTCAAAAGACAGGATAAAAAAATTCCTTCCAGTAGCACCTTAAAGACCAACTAAGTTAGTTCTTGGTATGAGCTTTCGTGTGCATGCACACTTCTTCAGATGCCAAAAGACAGGGAATGCACAAAGTACCAGTAATAAGTAGTGGCAGATGATGGGTGAATGACTGCATTAAAATACTGGAAAGGCAGGACTATGAGACAGCTGATGTGTGCAAATATGCATGTAATTTTGCATTGGATTCAAATGGAGTATTTGACTGATAAATGCATTTAGCTTTATTGATAGCCCAGTAAAGCAGTAGCTACACAGAGAGGAATGCAATTTTAAAGTAATGGGCTACATCCAACTAACAAATTCATGGAATCACAGAGTTGGAAGGGACGCTGAGGGTTATCTAGTCCAAAGCCCTGCAATGCAGGAATCTCAACACACAGTCCCCCATCCAATTTAAAACCATACCGGACCCTGCTTAGCTTTTCAAAGTTTTACTATTGCACTATGGAGCTAAGTTAATTGTGTCCATGGATTTCAGTGGGTCTACTCTGAACGCAAAAGACAACTGAACTTCGCCAATTATGAAATGTTGAAATTTGGGATTAAAGTTTTCCACATCATGGAGAAAAGGGCATGCTGACATACAGCTGGACATTGGGGGTACCCAATTATCTCATCTAACTCAATAATGTATTTGTAAATGCATTTGAAAACACTTAGTGATGGTTTAAGTCAGGTGGGTCACAGTGCTATTAGTAATGACATGTTCTTTTGGTTGCAGAGAAGTGAGACAAATCTAGTGTGGACAAAGGCACATCTTAGGATCTTGCCTGATCTTGGAAGAGGTCGAATGGCAGGAACAGGCACAACTAAGCCAGGAGGAGGAGGAGGCGGAGGAGGAGGAGGAGCGACTGGTGATCCAGGGGACCATCCCCGGTGTCGTTTCTTGGGGGGCCCAGAACTGGACATGGATGCTAGGTTGAAACAATGCACAAACGAAACAAAGAAGAGAAAGAGATGAGAGCTTGCACTAACTTAAACAGAAACCCAAACAAATGTGCAATGGGAGCTTGACAATAGGTGATTTGCCCAGTAAGGTCCAGTGATCCCTTAACACTTTTAATTGCCTCAGAAATGAGCAAGTGTTCCAGTTACAGGGAACCCACAATCAGGCAAGGAGGAAAAGACAGAGCAATCCTAATTCTGACCAAGCAGCAGAATCACCACCATATATGAATGTATTTCTGGTCAGGGCAGAAGGCAGTGGTGGAGTGTTTATGCTCCCTTTTTAAATTTTTGCTGTGTCAGCTGTAGGCTAGCGCAGCAGAGGGACCTCAACTCTTGTTCAGAAAATGAGGGGCCTTAAAAATCCGGCTGACTTGGATTGACCCACTTTGCTTCTGAAAGGCTCCCATTTCAGGGCCTTTTACTGGTTACCACTAGAAAGAACATTGTTCATGCAAATCAGCTCAAGTCTTCTGCAGGTGCAGCAGGGGTTTCCACAGCACCAGTACCCAGAGGAGGGACACTTCCACACCACTCCCTCAGCATTGCAGATCAGGGATTAGGATCACCATTAATTTATTAAATTTATATTCCTGCCTTCCCACTCAAAAGCAGCCCTGAATGAAAAACATACCAAAGTGATAAAACAACCAAAGCATCTACAAACACAAAAACATTTAAGAAGCAATTCCAATACAGGTGCAGACTGGGAATGATCTGAACTTAAAAGGCTTGTTGAAAAAGGAAGGCCCTCAGTAGGCACCAAAAGTACAAACAGAGAAGATGCCTGCCTAATATTTAGCAGGAGGGAATTCCAAAGGGCAGTTGCCACTTCCTGTATTGTGCTGAATGACTTCCTGATCAGGTTCCATCTGGAGGCCCACTCCTGCAGAGTGCAGTGATCAGCTGGGCTTATAAGGAAAGCAACCCTCTTTTTAGGATCATGCAAGGCTGGGAGGTGTGGCCACTGTAAGTGGGAGCATTGAGGGGCAGCCCAGAACATTATTACAGGCACTAAATGTCTGAAATGCCTCTTGTTTCATCCAAAGGGTGTTTCTTTTGCACTCCATTCCAATATGGTGCAGCACTCTTATTCATTCAAAACTCTGATTATCTGAATGTTAACCGCAAACCCATTGAGGCTATATTGAAATAATTACAAATTCAGAGGGTTTTGTGTTGTTGCTTTTTACCTGGCTCCCCAGCCGCATTGCTAGGGCCAGGAGACATCGAGTGAGGCACAGGTCGGGAGACTGTAGAGCTTATCACATTAGTCCTTCCTCCATGGTTGTTTCCACTAGCAACATCAGTGGCACGCAGAGACAGGGGAGCTGAATGTAACAAAATACAGAGTACCCATTAGGTGACTGTTGGCAAATGAACATGCATATTGAAGAACCTAGAAAGGCTACAATAAGCTGATAAAAGCAATGTGTGCACAAATTGCGCCCTATGCATTTGAACCGTTGTGTAGGGCTTCTATATTTTCTAGCATAAACTATAAAGTTAAGAACAAAGTGGGATCAGCACAATCCTATGCAAGTCTACCCAAAAGTTAAATCCCACTTGGTTCAGTGGAGCTTACTCTCAGGTAAATCTGTTGGCAGTCCTAGTAAAAAGGCATCTGATCATTTTAGTTTGCCTTGACTAGATCCCCCAAGAATTGTTAGTTTTTAAAAGTGTTTTAGTCTCATTTTATGAAACATAGCTATATTTAGAGCCTTAATGACTGAAACACTATTTTCCCAGAAGGTACATTAAGTACCTGGACAAAATGCTCAGATATGAATTTGGATACACAAAAGAAATCTATGTACTAGGAAGGGGTGAAATTCATCAAGCACAGCTCTATACAGTCTTTGTTCATGTCAGAGTGCCCTGAGCAGCTAGATGCAAAAGAGGACAACGCTCCTGCACCTTTAATAGTTGCCTAGGAGGAGGAATTTTCACAAGCCCTATGTGAGATTATTTATATCCATCATTTTTATCATGGGAGGGGGGTATGTCGAAGGGGAAACAGCATGGGCGTAGCCAAAGCAGCTGCCCCTCTCCCTTAGATCAAGTAAAACAATATAAGTACTTAACTGACCAATCACATTGGTTCTGTTCCCACAACAAAAATCCTGGCTACACCCATGGTAGCCTTGCATGTTCCTCGTAGGAGTAGGGCTTGATGGAGGGAGTCTGATCTCCCCACTCCTCTTTGAGATGACAGCAGTTGTTGGATGTGAAGCTACGGCTTCACCTTAAATCAGAAGGTTTTCCAACCACTGAACATTTTGGAAAGAGGGGCGATCCTGACCTGCTAATATTCTTCCAGTCATAGGATTCTGGAAGAGTCCCTTATTACAAGAATTAGCAAGTCTGATTACCAACTACTACAGACCAATTGTGGAAACCAGATGTTTGGGCAGTGCCCATGCTGCTTTGACTTTGTGTTTTAGTTAATTTATTATTTACTAAATGAATAAATTGGTGCACAGCACTGTTAATCTGTTGATGATGAGAGTCAGATTATCAGACTAGAACTGGGAAGACCCAGGTTCTAATTCCCACTGTGATATGAAGCTCACTGAGTGGCAGTGGGCAATTCACTATGACCTGGTTCACATGTCATGCTAAACCACAATTTGATTACCTGATTCTGGCTCAGCAGCTTAGCCATGGTGTATTAACCACGAACAAACCATGTTGTTAGTTTATAAACCATGGCTAATGTTAACCATGGCTTAGTGTTATGTGCAAACCCGGCCACTATCTTAGCCCAACCTACATCATAGGACATGAAGGTAAAAGGGGAGATATGACACCTTCAGCTACTTGGAGGAAATGTAAATCACTGTGATATATATTTATGATACAGCAGTATATAACTATTTTCGTAAACAAATACATAAACAGAATAAATAAAGGTCTCACACACATCAGTATGATTATTATGAAAATAATGTGTGGATAACAGCAACCTTTTAGAGAGATATCAAACATTCTTTGTTGTGGCATCTTGTTTCAGAAAGAAAATTGCATAGCTAATAGATCTATGTTTTGAGAAAATTAACATACAACTTTATAAATTTAGGTGAATGCAAGTTGACTCCTTTTCCTCACACAAATAACTTTATATCAGCCCTCCTGAACTATGGGGAAGACATATTACCTGTTGCAAATGTGTTTCCTACAAGTTGTACCGGCAAAGCAAGTGGTTTCACTATGTTCTTATTCCGAGACAAATCTTGAATTCCACTTAAATTAGCAGATGAAGATTGTGCTGGACTGAACACTGAGGAGTCTGTCAAAGAGATTGTTGAAACTACTTTACAAAATCTACATTATCTTTGAATTTTCCTAAGGTGTCACTTACATGAGCTCATTGCAAATGCTGATTATTTACAAACATATCATATACTTACCGCTTATAGCACATTCAAGGCAACTGTAAACTTATAACACATTCAAGGCATTTATATTTTTTAATACTTACTATGAAAGTGGTTTAAATCCTGGAACAAGTTACGAATACATACTCTCATGTATTCAACTAAGGTTACTTCCAAGTAAGCAGTTTCATCTTTTATGAGACTCACATACAAGTCTGTATGTTTCTACTCGAAAATAAGTCCCATTGCGTTAAATGGAGTTTACTCCTAGGTAAGTGGATACAAGCCTGTAAATTAAACTCATAGAGCTTGCAAGTAGGTACACTTTCCATTTATCAGATATGCAAAGCAGAAATAAATCACCAACGGCCCAATTAAATAAAGCCAAGATCAGAACTGAGTGACTCATGATCCTATAGATTTGTTGTTGTACTTGACCATAGCATATACTAACCATTTGAAAGAAAAAAAGAGCTTCCAGAAACCAGAGAATTTCAGAAATAACTACCGGTATTTGCCAAAAATTACACTGGACACAGGTGTCAGATATGGTATGATATAGAGAAGGAGCACTGCCCAGGGAATGGGTGCTTATCCCACATACTTTATTCTTCGGTAGTATAGGTGTTGGTGGTGTTTCAAACGCCTCCTTGACCAGACTAGGGTAGAAGGAAAAGTTTATACAATGCTCAAAGCTACCAGCATTCAACAACTGCTGCATAAGCACAGAAAATCAACTAAGAAAGCTGAAGATAAAGAGAACCTGATTCAGGAGAGCATGCAAGATTTTAATTAGTATTTGCTAGGGCCAGTAGCTTAGCTCACCCAAGTTATTTCACCAGGTTTTGGGGACATGTGCCTTCCATCGAGTTCTGAACGTCAATTTAATCCCAGGATAAGCTCCTTTTAGCTTCTCTTCCCTGCTGCCAGCTAGGGTTGACATATGTCTTCTTTTCCTAGGACATGTCCTCTTTTGCATGGGTATGTAAAATGAGAGTCTGCATAGCGATTCATAGTTAAAAATAAAAGTCGGCAAATGTGTCCTCTTTTTTGCTCTTCAAAATATGGCAACCCTATCACGCACGCACCAGATTACTAGTGGTTGCTGCTGTCCCACTGCTGTAGGGGATGTCTTGGGTCATCAAGCTCAGAATCACGAAGTTGGTTCTGGGGGACTGGGAAAGCTCCAAGTTAGGGTCCACAATTATGCTGGCCATGGAGAGGGGTTTACCACCTTCTGGCAAATATGATAAACACACCCTTCCTTTCAACCTAGGAACTTGCAAGGGATCTAAGCCTAAGTTGCAGCACAACTGTGTGAGGATGATTTCACACCTAGGCAGGCTTCATTTCCAAGGTGTAGTGTCACTGTAGGAACAGTCTCCAACCCAGAGAGCCACCCCTGACTTCATGATCAATTTTAGAGGTGCATTAGTTGATATCAGGACTCCTTCACTGGTGAAAAATCCTGGTGTCCACTACTGTTTTGTTGGCTACCATAGGCACCCAAAGTGTAGGAACCCCCTACACCAAGCAGTTTCATACTGCCCCATGTGGATATAAAGCACCTCAGGCAATATCCTGTTGCCCCATTTTCTCCTTTTAAAGTAAGTGATGAGCTCAATAATGCTCAGTTATCATTCAGAAGGGTGCCCCATTAACAGCAGGTAAACTGAGACATGCTCCCATTTCACGGTGATAGCCCACAATTCTTCTCCAGTCCTCTGAGTCCTCGTCAGACTCATAAGCCATCAGCAACAGAATGATTCAGTCTAATCATGATTTCCACATGGAAAGCCCTGGATAATTACGACCATCGCCTCCCCATAATTAACAGAAGCAAAACAGATTACGCAACATGCATTTAATTGGAGTGGACTTTTCCTTGAAAACAATGCATGCTGGATTTCACTGTGCAGATGAAGAAAGTAAACAGGGCTTGTTTGTTTCAGCCTACATCAGCCCCAGTGAAAATAACCACTGAGAAAAAGTAGAAGGCAGAAATTAAATACCCCAGAGATAACACAACACTCTGAGAACAACCAGTGCTGTGCTGGAGAGGGGAAGAGAGGTAAAAGGGGGCTGTTTGCCAGCTGGAATAATGACGGTGAGGAATAGACACAGGAATTTAATATCATTTGCCAAAAGCCTGACTGCGCTATAAAACACTGATGCTTTTTGAGAACGATCAGTGCAGGGAAGCACGGCAAAGAAATCTGGAAGAGCACCCTCTTGCACTACCATATCTTCCAGAATCACTCAATTGTGGGCTAGTATGGGGGCTTGATGGGCTGGATATATCCCATTCTGCTTGGAAAAACTAACAGCAGCATGACAAAGATCTACATATCATGGTTCCAGTCACCAAGGTAGCTAGAAGCTGCAATATAAGGCAAACCAGTGGTCATATTTTTTCATATACTGTACAGACTTATATAGAGAAAGTGATTAAAACGACAACAATAATCTCTGTGGGTTAGTTATATTCAGGCAACAGTCTTAACTCTGTACCTACAAAGAAACACAACAGGAATTATGTGTAAATATAAAGCCCAATACGCAGCATTTCTAGAACAGAAGCTCTCATCTTATTTTTCACTTCCCTGCCCTGCCCTATTTCCTTTTCTGCTATGCGTTTTAGAGTGCAGGCCTTTGGGCAGAGGCCGCCTTGTTCTCAATTTCCGCATTTAGTAAATTTTAGGAGCGTTAACATATATGTGATAAAAATAAATAAATAAGAACTACAATGTAAAAATATACAATGTTTAGAAGTTGGTTAGAAAAACAACCCTAACAGACACACTGATGCACAAGCACTGGGTGTGAGGACCCCAAAAGAAAATGGCGCTTTTCATTTGAAAACATGAGTAAGGTATCCAGATTCAGGGACCGGATGTTTTCATAGGACTCCTGTGCACTTTATAGTTATGTAGAAGCGGCAACAGGAACAGTTTTCTTACCCCTGCATGACAAGTTGCGCCTCCAGAAATCCCCAGCTGTTGGAGGAAGACGAGCCTTGTCTTCTTATACATCCTACATATAGAATCATTTGCCAACCTGGTTCCCTTCAGATGTTTTGGACAACAATTCCCACCAGCCAGCTATATATTACTATCAAAAATGAAAGTTGCAAAGTGGTATTCTGTGTACTCCAGCTCCTCCTCCTTCCTAACAGACTCATCTTGTGTATTTCCTAATCCCATTGGCCTTGTCTACAATGAGCATAGTAGAATGCACCTGAAAAAGGGAATCGATTTCAACACATGGAATCTATGAACTAGTCACCCTCCAAGTGGCCTTTTTTGTTTCTGCACTCCATTCTTTTGAATGACAAGGAACTGGCCTGAGACATTGTTAAATTCTCTTTTAGGCACCAGGCAAAGACAACTCAAACATTTGTCACTTAACTTTCTTATTCTTCTGGTCTGCTTTTGGTGAAGCTTTGATCTGACTGGCATGCTGGTAAAAGTGGGTTGAATTGTTTTTTAAATGTGCTGTAGCTTGTTTTTCCCCAGTTTTGTACTGTGAGATAACATTTTCCTGTCTGTTTCCTGCAGTTTCATTTCTGCGATTGATTTAATGGTATTTTAACGAGTTATTGTTAGCTGCCTTCTGTGGCTTACTGGGGAGAAAATCAGCATACAAATGTTCTAAATAAACAAATATAAATCTCATATCCTATCAAAAGTCATGGCTCCTCAGGATTGGTGTATATAATAAAACTTGCATTTTTATTATACTAGGTGGCATTTGTATTTATTGATGAAGGTAACGTGATAAGTGTCTTCATTTAAAGATTATAACTCCGGCAGGAGGTAAAAAGGGTTTGACAGCTATGACCTGACAAACAAACAGTGATCTGGAAGAACAAAACCAAATGAAAATCATGAAGAGCTGATAAGGCAAAAGAAGAGCATAGAAGGTACGTTTATTGACTTGGCAGGTGTAATAAGATTACTCATTATTCTAGGTCAAGCACGTCCAACAGGTAGATCGTGATCAACTGGTAGATCACTGGACGCCTGTGGTAGATCACTGGTAGATCACTGGCTCCCCCCAAAGAAGCTCAACAAGTTTGACCTGAACCCCTAAAAAATAGGCTTTCCTCCTCCCCCCAAAAATCTCACCAACTTCTGCCGGAACCGCAAGAAAACGGGGCTTTCCTCCTCCCTAAAAAAAGCTGAACAACTTTGACTTGAACCCCCCAAAAAGGGGGTAGATCATTCCCAGTTTTTAACTCTGTGAGTAGACCGCAGTCTCTTGGGAGTTGGCCACCTCTGTTCTAGGTAGAATAGCTTCTCCTATGACTACATATTTCTATGCCAAGAAACCTTAAAGCCAATATTTCTCTCTCCCTTCCCCCTGCTCTCTCTTCTCTCATACACAAAACACAGAGAAAACTTTCTTTGCATTGGGTTTGGGGCTTCTTACAGTAGAGTCACCCAGAAATAATTCCCACTGAAATCAATGGGTCTTGTTCCCAGAAAAGTGTGGACAGGGCTGTAGCCTTAATAATCTGGTCTAGAAGTTTCAAACGCAATGTAAGAATGATTTACATTGCTTTAAGTGTGTCGAAATACAGACTCTTGAAACCCAGTATTTTTTTATTGTTGACATCACTGGAGAACAAATGAAGTACAGTTGTACCTCGGATGTCGAACAGAATCCGTTCCGGAAGTCCGTTTGACTTCCAAAACTTTTGAAAACCAAATTGCGGCTTCTGATTGGCTGCAGGAAGCTGCGGAAGCCTGTCAGAAGTTTGGCTTCCAAAAATAGTTCGCAAACCGGAACAGTCACTTCCAGGCTTGTGACATTTGGAAGCCAAAATGTTCAGGAACTAAGCTGTTTGAAAACCAAGGTACAACTGTCTTGGTTTCTGATCTTTTTGTTAGATACAGGCACAGTTACAATGTAAACCTTTATGGCCAGTGTTGTCATTGGCCCAAACCAGTCTCCCCAGGTCAGCAGGCTGGGACTGATGGGAGTTGTAGTTCCAAACATCTGGAGGGAACCAGGTTGGTTTCCTGCCATGTGGTCCCATAACTCCTATTTGGCCAAGACATATGGTGTAGTAGAAGAAAACAAACTTTCCAGTGATTAAAAACGCCCCCTCTTCATCAGGATTCTGGCCAATGAAGAATTCAATTTACCTTCATAGCTTATATAAATTCTACATAGACTTCAGACAATTCAATAGAACGTACCAACTCTGTTCTACCACTTAATGTTGAACTATAGGTACAAAAAAAAACTACATTTATATTTATTTATTGAAGCATGCCATTTAAAAATATGAGCCTGTGCAAAAGAACTCTTAACCATGGCTAACAGTTGCGGTCACTTAAATACCATTAAAGCAGGTGGGTAAAATTTGAGCTCAATAATGGAGAGGGGGAATGATGTGTGTGACCCCTTGGCCTGCTCTCAGTCTTTTAACCAAAGTTAAATGAATTATCTGCATTGGCTATATGTGGTCTTTTTAGGATAACTGAGGCTACATATACTATTTTTTATGAGACGCTGGACTCAGACACACCTTCTTCATCCTGTCTCTTTCGCCCCACACTGCATGTCAACTTTGGTGCAAAGATCCTGGCTTTTATTAAACTAGAGTTTAACACAACCAGAGGCTTAAGATTAGAGGCTGAATGCTGGTTAACCAGCACATGACAGGAGCATGGAGAGACAGGCCAGGAGGGTAAGTACTCAACTCTAACGCTCACTCGTAACATTATAAACCAGTTTATGAAGCATCAGATTGTCATCCAAACAGCGCCTGCAACTTACATCCTTTAAGACACCAGTGGCAATTTAAAGGAGCCTATGAATTTATTAAACACAACATAACCAAAAATAAAACAAGAGTTTTCATCCAAACAGCTGTTCATTGCGATCCTAACTGAAGTGTTACCTAAACGATGGACCATTTAAATGCTGGAAAAACATTTCTTCCCAGTTGACCTGTCTTTGGCATGAGAAACACATAAGCTGGAATCTCCAAAGCACAACCTTGATTCATTTCAGGGGGGCTTTAGAAGGTCTTCTGCACAAGCCACAGTGAGATGCATTGTGTGCTGAAGACTCCTCACACTTGGATGGCTCGTGCCTTTGGCTTCCGGCAAACCCCAAGCCATATGATGTGAGTCATAACAGACAGCACAGTCACTGCTTCCTCAAGTGTCAGCTCTAGGATACAATTAACTCATAGTGTTTACCTGTCTGAGTGAACCCTGGCTTGTATCCATTAGCTGTTCCACTCTCAGGGGTCACAGATGGAGACGCTGAAGAACTAGGTTTAGCAGAATGGCTAGCAGAAGAAGATGGCCTGCTTCTACATTCTGCAAGTGAAGTAGCTACAATACATATTAAGGCAGCCAGGTTTCACAATTCAGCAAAAAAAGGAAGTTTGAAAACATCAACAAATCTTTTTAAACATTTTTGAAATGCCAGATATAAAAATTCATTCAAAAGCAACACTTGGAATTTTGTCAGAAAAGGGCTGTTTTCAGCTAAGAAAGCTGTTAAATTCCGTGCAGCAAATATGAGCCTTCTGCTTTGTTAGGGAAACCCAAGAGTGATTTAAGAGAGAGAACATCTTCACACAAAGAGAGCTCAAGTCCAATCCAAATAACACCACCATTCCGTGGTATATTATGCAAGTCAAAAGTAATTTTTAAAAAATGTATAGCAACAAAAGAAAGGGCTTCTGCAAAACTGCAAAACCAGTGTTTTACTTGTGTGCAGAAAAACACCTAGGATGTTGCACCGGGGAAGCAATGCAATAAAGCACAGAGTTATAGACTCAAGGCTTTTTGAAAGCCACATGTGGGGACAGAGCAGGAAGGTGAGGGAGTAGCAACACTAAGTGCAATTGCACACGACCAGGAATATTATGACAAGTAGGAAATTCCACTGCATGGCTGGCTTATTGAAAGCCTTTTGTAAACATCCAGAGGACTGGCTAATATTAGCCCAGGGTGCTTGTTCTCTCTGATCCCATCTCTCAGGCAATCACAAAGCAAAAATGAAAAAGTTTAAATTCTGGCATAGGTCCATCTATGCCCATCACTGTCAAATGTTCTTGAAACACATTGTTTGACTTCAGGCTCTTTGTGCTGAAGCTGATCTTTCTATTAACATTGACCAAATTTTTGATTTCCGCAGTTTTCACAAAGCTCTTATTGTTCGTTTAGTGAAGGCCAGTGTGTGTTGTTGAAAAGAGTGTTAAACAGCAAATGGGGAGGGCCTGGGTCTTAAAACCTAACTATAGGCAGCCATGAAGTACAAGGAATGGTCTCAGGCACACACCAACTGTGTCGCACCTGACACTAAAACATGGTTTGGCATAACACGAATGAGCCAGAATGAGCCCAGGTTCCTTCTCTCCTCCCACGCAGCTCGGAGGAGGACATTGGTAGCATCTAATTTCAGCTTCCTTTAATCTCAATCAGTTTATTGTGTCTATCAGACTGCGGTTTATCATGAACTCTTGTCTAGACAACACACACACACAAACTGCGATTAAAGGAAACTGAGAGCAGATGCTGCAAAAGTTCTCGTCCTGGTCGCGTGGAGTATGTGAGCCCAGGGATAAGATTGTTCCAGCATGTGCACATCACAGTAAACCATGTCAATGTGGCTACTCTCTCTCAGCCTAACCTACCACACAGGGTTGTTGTGAGAATAAGGAAAGGAAACCATGTTAGCTGCTTTGAATGCTTTGTTGGAAGGGTGAGATAAAAACATAATAAATATTTATGAACAGGTATCAGAAAAGGTCTTGTTGTTGTTAACATGATGCTCTACTTCTTTAAACTGAGCTCTAAACTCTAACCTGAGCTGAGGTTGCAGCTCAGTCTTCCTCAACTTGGTGCTCCTCATATGTTCTGGACAATAGATCCCCATCGACCATGCTGGCTGGGAGTGATAGAAATTGCATTCCAAAACATCTGGATCATACCAGGTTAGGAAATATTGAACTAGTCTATCAAATACTTTCACTTACTACATTGCCATCAATTGTTCTGAATATTTCTGCAGCAGTTGTTCATGGACGTATGCAAACAATCATGCAGGGATAGCAAACTTTCAGGGCATCTTATTATGTTTCTGGGTCTTCACCCATAAATGTTAAGTGTGAATTTGTTTAGTATCATGATAGGAACCTTCCCTTTAAAAAAAGGGGGGGGGGTTCAGCAACTTACTATTTAGTCAAGCTACATTTAAAGTTCTCTAAACCAAAATAAAGGGTATGTATCTAACAGGATGCTTGTTACCTTTCCAGCATATTAAAGGTCCCTTTGACAGCACACCTTGGGAGCTCCTTACTAGGTAGTACTTTAAGTGCTTCTGCTTCTTTGGCTGAGTGGTGAGCTTCAAGTTAATGTGGTTGGAAAATTCAGTGAAATATCGAAATCCTCTTTCTCCACAGCCTATACAGTTCCCAGAAAAACCTGAGGAGCGGTGGGGAGAGAAAATACAGATCAAATCCTTCCCAATATATTCTGTGAAGTAAAACAATTCAATCCCAACTCTTCATTTTGCTTCTACTAACTGTATGCACCAGATTCCTGCTTGGAAACAAATATATTCCCAGTTGCACACAAATAACTTGAAGAACAAACAAAAGATAAGAGAGACATCTAACTTCATCATTACTCCCCAGGTATCACCAGCCTTGATTCCACCTGTTCTTGTACATTCTAGAAGATCAACCCTACAGTATTAGGAGGAGCAGATAGTTCTATTAAGATCCTCAGTATCCTTCCACAAAACAATATTTCTTTGCCAGCTTTCGAATGCAAAGATCATATTTTCTACCCAGAACCCAATGTTAATCTCAAGTTTTCTGTTAATGCTGCCTTGGTTTCCCTTGGATTTATTTTGTGTGGAAAAAGGATTTAAAGTAGTTACAGTGGATGGGAGAGAGAAATCAATATTCTCTAGTCCACAGAATTCCCTGATGTAAGAAGTAATGTTTTCACAGCAGACTTTTCCCTTTTACAGGGGGTTCTGACAGGACATAAATAAGTAAATATTTGAGGCAAGGCACTTAGTACCATTGAAACAGAAGTTGAAAGCTCAGCACTCCAAAGAGTACTGTAATCTCTTCTAAACATAAAAGACTTGGGAAGAAAGGTCATAAGGTCAAACTAGTTTCGCAAGGTGGCCTAAATTACATCTTTAATTGGGCTCTACTGGATAAAGTTAGGGCTATATATTATCCTTGACCCATTGTAGATTTCCTACTGATTTCAAAGAGGACTTTGCATGACGACAGAAGGCAAATGACAATCGGCCAGTGAGGTGTAACAAAACCATCTCCTAAACATTGTCCCCTGGTGATTATAATCTGCGCTTAGACAACGTGTTCAACAGCAGGACCCACACAACACATGAGCCATGAGCTAGGGACTCAGCTAGGGTTGTTTTAGCTGCCTAATCAACAGTTCATTTTTTATTTCTTGAATCTGACAGAAGGCAAGCTACAATGACCACAACTAATGTATTCAGCAGTATTATTATTTGAAAATATTACATTATTATGCTCCCAGATGTAGAAAAATTTGGTTCAGAACTTGAAATCGGGAACCACATTTGTGTGGGGATACTCTTTCATCCTTGCTTGCACCCACTCCTTGGGAATTTGTACCACCACCATGTCAAACCTAATTCTTCTGTAATGACTAGAAATTCACTTTTTTTTTTTGAATTAAGCAGAAAATTTATGAGGTTTCTAAAACCCCACAGCCCAATCAGAAGGGTCCGATGAATTGCTCAGCCCTGTTATCTATAAGCTATTCAAGAAGTAATATTTATAATTTATGTAAGGATATTTGGAAAGCATTGCCAAACCAGCTCACACATTCATTGTGGGTTTCAATATAGAAAATTGAAGCTTGGTGCATATGAAATGTAAGAAAACTCTGGAAACAGCCAATTTCTTCCCTCCATTCCTCAAAATGATTGGACATGGAGTGCCTTATAAGAACAGCCAGCACTCCAGCTCAGAGCAAGCCAAGGCACAGATAGGATGGAATTTAGGGCTGTAGGATTTCCAAACCACCCCCAGACAAGCTGATGTAGGGGGAACCAAGAATGTAGTTCTGAAAATGGGACAGGCCACACATGTGGAATTTGTCTTTACATGTTTTAATAAAACCTCAAGATGCTGGTGAGGGGAGAAACTCAAGTGACAGCTTAAAATGCATGTAGGATGCAAAGGGTAAATGCAAATCTGTGGAAGGCAATCTGGAAATCTGTGGAAGGCAAACTGAGTATGCAAACAAGTATTTGCATTCAGGTGGTAGCCATGTTGGTCTGACACAGTCAAAATAAATTAAAAAAATTAAAAAATTGCATGCACACGAAAGCTTATATCCAGAACAAACTTAGTTGCTAAGTTGCTCTAAGGTGCTACTGGACAATTTTTTAATTTCTTTGTTTATTTCAAATATTTGTATAGCTTTCTTGCCACTCCATCTTCTGAGAGAAGTGCCATCTGGCAAGAAGAGAAAATGGGCATGCTGCTAAGGCAGGAGCTGAAGAAGGCTCCACATATTACATAGAAAATACAACTGTTGTGCATACATCAGTGAATCTTTCCAACAACAAAAACAATTGTTGTGTTCAGGCACCCAACCTTGGTGTTGCAGGTTCCCCAACTCTCCTTCTCCACTGCAGCTTTGAGAAGGAGCTCAAGGGTATTTGCTTCTGATTTCCACTAAATTCAGTCTAGCATGTTGTCTGAACCCCGATCTGTGGTTAATATGTGTATGGTTTGTTTAAACAAACCAGCCTCATAAACCATGGTTTGAAGTAGGCACCTTGTGGGGAGCTACAGTCCAACAATATCTGGAGAGATATTTCCTCACCCCTGGTGCAAGAAATTAGAAGCTGGTGGTTTCTGAGTCAGCAAAAAGTAGGCACCACCACCACCCAGATTCCAACAACATGCAATTCTTCTCTGTATAACGGATGTCCCAGTCTGGGCAACATGTCATGAAGACCTGGAGCTCCTATGTTATGATCCAGGCATCATCTTTCCCAGGGGTCAAAATACTTGTCCAGCGTGTTCCAGACTCCAGAGCCCTTGTCTTCCCTCTGTGTCCAGCAAACCAAATTCCTGCCTCTGGCCTTGGACTATCTCAGATTCTACATTCCTGTCACAAATAGGCTCTACTGAATCACCCCTATCCTCAGTTGATAAACCTGATCCTGGCCTAGAGAAACTCCACCCAAGAGCTGAAACGCTCATCTGGGGCAATTGCTTGCTGCCCCTATTAAGCAGAAAGTGGTTATTTAAATCTCTGGTCAACAGACAATGGGCTGCACATAATGGGGCATGGGCTTCTATGGCAAGTATGAGAAACAATCAGGGCAATCTTTTACATGTGTGCTCAAAAGTCAGTCCCACTGATTTCCATGGGCTTAAAACCAGGTTAAGTAGGTACAGGACTGCAGGATATTTTGAGGATTTGGGAAATCTTACACAAGTGTAAGAAACCTCTTATCTTCCAGATGTTGGTGGACTACAACTCTCATCATACCTGACCATTGGCCATGCTGGCTAGGGGTGATGGGAGTTGGATAGTTAGAGGCTCCCCACCCTTGCTTTAATGATATTAAAACTGAAAAACTGGATTCATGCTTTGTTTATAAAAAGCTTTAAAAATGAATGTCTGCATATTCCGGTGAGAAATCCATGTACTGAATTGGCCTGGCCTACCATTAACCCAAACCTTTGGTCAATTATACATTTATCATAAAACATGAAGAATAATTAATGAAAACCTTTTACCTAAAAGTGCATTTTTTCCATGGTCATCTGGCAAAAACCTCTTGTCAACAGCACAGACTAGAATGTGCTCGGGAAGGTTTGGAGACTTGGCTCCTACTAACAGGAATCCTGCTGGGATATCGATCTGTTCCATACACAGCGAAACTAACCTCAAATCTTTGCCTGCTTGACAAAAACCTGAAAAGAAAGAATACATCATGAAATATCTACAAGTGATTTACTGTCGTCTTGTTCCACTTACTCAGAGCAACTAAGGAGAACAACTAAGCCTAATACTGCCACGCCCTCCATGCAAAAGATCTCATGAAACAATTGCCTGCCCTGGTTCAATATTTCACCAAGCCCTCTAAAGTCTATGGACAAAGGGCACTAGACAAATTAGCAATTTATGAAACAAATGTAGACCTATGACAGAAGATAGCGGTTTGTGTGTTAAGCAACTACCATGAAATACAGTAATATTTGTGCTATTAAATTTTATTCCACATTTCTGTGAAAAACCTGTTGATAAATTAACACTGAGGTTTTCTCAGTGTATCTCAGAGGAAGGCAAGGCAGGCACAAAGAAAGAGTACAGGCCCCTTTCTCTCTCCCTTTACAATTCAGTCTGACCCACTGAATTGTAGGGTGATCGCTATTGGCAATGAAGCAGACTTGTTTTGCCTTTTAAACCAATATTTCTACTGGAAATTTTAGCGATATTGAAATATTTCCCCAGGTTTTTATTTCCCATAAATTGGGGTTACAATCATAGGCGCCGACTCCATGGGGCTTGAGGGGGCCCGAGCCCCCTCAAAAATTCGTTTGGGGGGGCTCTGCCCCCCCAATAATCTTGGGCGCCCCTCCAGCAGAGCGCCATCGCCGCCCCTCCCCCAGCCCAAAATGCACAGGGTCGGGCTGCATGCCTCCTGCCCTCCCTCCCGAGCAAAAGCTCCACCCAATTTCCTTCGGAGCTGATTAATAGGCGCAGCACGCTCTCCCCTATTCGCTCACGAGGAGGCGGCGCCACTTTATTTGCATATTCATGAGCTTATTTATTATTCATGAGCTTTCCCGGGCCCCCCCCCCAATATTTTTTATAAGTCCGCGTCCCTGGTTACAATCCTGAATATTTATTATTTGCAACTATCATCTTTCCGAAGGACACAATTTTTTTAAATCCATTTTTCCGGAGGAGGGAATCAAACTGACTATAGTGTTGCTTATATTTAATTCTCTTATGTTTTTATACCGTATATTGTAAGTTGCCTCAAAGTTTTGTGATGAGTTGGGATATAAATATCTAAAGTTAAATAAAGTTATGCACACATTCAGAGTTATCTTTGACAGCTGTTATTGAAGATACTGTCTCAGCCTTCTTGCTGGGACTTACAGTAGTGATTACTGCTGCGTTATATAAAGAGCATTGCCATGGCCAGAATTACCCAGAGATGACTGATAAGGTAAACAAATACCACAAGTGATAAGCAAGCAGCTTTGATGTCTTATTTGCTATCATCATTATTCCACGGTATGTGGGTGTGCCTGAATGAGTATTAACTCTTGAAAGTTCAAATACTGTATTGCATTTGACATTACTAAATCCATCTGGTTTGAGTGAATTTTAAGCATAGTATTTGAACAAAGGCTCCCTGAACCTGTCTGCAAGAAGCTTTTATCAGCACAAAAGACTCTCTTGGCTATTATGATCAGCAGTAGGGGTGAGGAGAGCTGCTCCTAGTTCCACGGCTCTCAGAAGTTCAGGGTTGTGTATGACCAAGGCCCTAACCTGTGGAATATCTCTCCTCCCCACGGATGTGCATCTGACACCTTCATTATGCATTTTTTGGCCTATGCGGAAGATGTTCCCTCTTTACCTTGGACTTTGTCTCCTGAGATTTTTTAGGATATGCACTATTCTGTTGATTGTAGTTTTACCTGATTTTAATATTGTATTCTTAAATTGTTGTAGCTTATCCTGGATGAAGAGTAGGTAAGTAGGTAAGAAATAACAACAACAACAACAACAACAACCTGATTTTAAAATGTTGATTCTATTCTATTACATCTACAACAGTTAAGTATTGTTAATTTTGTAGTTTAAAAAGCCCCAAAAATGCATCCTTGCCAACAATTTATTCTCCATTTAGGAAAGAATAGTAATATATGTTTACTTGTGTAAGCTCTACTAATACTAGATTTTCATTGCCATGCTCCAACCAGAAAAGCCAATGATCAAGGTGTCTCCCCTGCCAGGTAAGTATGCAGTAACAGCAGCCAGAATCTTGTTGGCCCAGAAATGGAAGCAAGAGGAAATACAGACGATAGAAGAATAGAGGCTGAAATTGACAGACTATGCGGAATTGGATAAATTAACTGGGAAAATCAGATATACCAAAGACCAAAAGTTCATCAAAGACTGGGGAAAGTTTGTAGATTATCTGAAAAACATATGTTGCATGAACACAATGCTAGTGGGATTTCAAGAGGCACTGTAAAAACAGAGAAGTATTGTTAATATGAAATAGGGGGAGCAGGGAAGTATAACGGCAATACGAAAGAAGGGAATGTGTAACTAAAGTTATAATTACGGATGATTGTCAGAGACGCTGAAGGAAGTTCAAAACAGAGATAATTTGTAGTATTTTGGATAAAAATGTATAACTGTATGGAAAATCAATAAAATTTATTTAAAAAAACAACAACTAATGATCAGGGATTATGGGTGCTGTAGTCCAGTAACAACTAAAGGGTAGCTGTTTTCTACCCCGTTAGAAGGTAGAAACAGCTGAAAAACAGCCTCTGGTCTTCCTGGTCAGAAGAAGCTGTAAATTTATCCCCATTGGTAGATTTACTTTATCTAAGTGTAGAGAAAATACAACAAATATATTTATTACTTTACTCAAAGCATTCTTACTCTGCTCTGCAGTCAATAAAAAGCTCCCAGACCAGCTCACATATATTTATATAACTAGAAATTAAAGATTAAATATATGTGAGCTGCTGTTTATTTTGTATCTACAGCTGAAGCTTAAACTTGGCCTCTGAACTCCCAAGAATATAAGAGTTACAGCATTTAATGATATTCTTAACAGTTAACATTTGAACAGTTCTGAAGCTAGGCAACCTGTTCCATTTTAGCTGACACAAACCATTAGTGGTTGTTGTTTTAACGCAGAGTTCATTGTTATTTTCCTTAAGTACTCAGAGTTTGTTTGCACTTCTGGTATTGTCTCAGCAAAGACAATAGCATTTTGGACCAGGAATGTCAGTGTTAGCTCAAAGCAAGAAATCATTAAGGAATGCAAATCTACTTCTCTGAAGTAAGAAAAATCTTACATTTTCTTCTAAAGAAATGCAGATGGAGTTGCCCCAAGAGCAACTGAATCAACACCCCCCACAGTTCAACAAGAGTAATCTCAAATTGTGTGTAAAACTATGGCTAGGCTATCTATCTTTATTAGGCCTGTACATGGATTTTTTCCTTACGGATCAACACAACCACCTTTCCTTTCTGTTTCACAAATTATTTAATCTAAGACATCTAAAGGGAAGTTTTTAATGTTTAATGCTGTATTGTTTTTGGCACTCAATTGGGGGCCACCCAGAATGGCTGCGGAAGCTCAGCCGGATGGGCGGGGTATAAATAAATAATAATAATAATTATAAATTATTATCTGAAAAATTGCCCCTCCCCCTTTCCCCTAAATGCAAAATATCTACAACAACAATGTATCTCACTAAATGGAACCGAACTTTGAAAAAGACAATTAATTGAAAGTGGAGAGTGTAGATGCGCTTTTCTCTGTTTACCTGTTTGTTTTGCAACACAAAAAAGTTTAATAAAAACTATATTAAGAAATGTATCTTTTAAAAAAATTATTGCTTAAAACCTATTGAAGTTGATGGGACGTAGTTTGATTTGAATCCCAGTGGCCTGAGGAGTATGCTACAGTACTGGAGTGAACTTTTGCTAGATCTCAAACAATGTAACCGACAGTAGATGTTTATTACCTATTTTGTCCAATATAACTGACTGATGGCAACATGCTTACATTCACCAGGGGGAAACACATTTATACTATCTATGGTTACATTGAATGCATGTACACCATCTAGACCAGTGGTTCCAAATTGGTTGTTCATGGACCCCTGGAAGTCTGCATAACCCTCTCAGGGGGTCTGAACCACCATTCACATAACAAAAACTACAACAGAGATAGCGAAATTTTCAAAAGTAGGGGGTCCATGGCTTGACTTTTGAAAAATGGGGGGGTTGCAGTACTTAGCTAATTGTGAACCACTGAACTAGACCAACCATGATATCCAGAATGTAAGGTTAAGGGCTCTAAGGTCCTCGCTGTCATTAACAAACATCTTTTGAAAAGACAAGCATTGGTCCTTGAATGTTTACATTTGTTGGTCGACTTTAAAGGCATGGAATATAGAATTTAAAATGAACTTGTAAGCAACTGAATAATTAAACTTCCACATGGTTACAGTTACCGTTATATAGCCATGTCCATTGTCAAATACCTTGAATTTTACTACTGGTATCTATACTGATTTTATAATTTGTTCTTGTTTTAAAGGATTCCTCCGCCTTTTTGGATATTGCTTTGCCATCCCTAACATAAAACAACTAATAGATTCTATAATAAATGTATTCAAATGGGAATTATTATTATTTTAAACACTTTACAATACACAACGTACTTGAACTTTGCCACTTATTTCATGGGGACTTGATACACAAACATAAATCTGCGCAGGGATGATGAAATGAAGTAGCACCTTATGTAAATTTCAAGGGGTCACCAATTCAATCTATGACTCTTTGCCTCCAGTGTGGAGCACTGAAATACTAAATCCCTCAGTGCATTCTGCAAACATGACTGTTACTTCCCCAAGGCTTGCGAGAACACACTGGAAAAGTTTGCTGAACACTTCAGTAATGCAAAGCAACATGTTAATGATAAAGCAAAATGATAAAGACATTAAGAATGAACAAATTGCTAAAATATTTCTGTCTTTCCAAAAAAAGTCAGTGACTGTTTTTTAGCCAATGAGAGACTGCATTCTACAATCACCTCATCTAAAATAAAATAAAAACCTCACAGAACTCATATGCTGAAAGGAAAGGAGTTTGGCCAACACAGCTGTGAAAATAAAACAAAAGCACCGATGCTGTGTAAAGCAAAGATTGCATCCCTTTCTCCATTCCCCACTCCTCTTTTCTTAACACTAACAATTAACATCCCCTCTGTGGGGTACAGACCTGTTATTGTGCTGCTTTAAGATAAGGCATAAGAAATTACCCACCAAGATCTGCATAAGAATTGCAATTCACAGTCTCTTCCACTTTTAACTTCACAGCAGCTGATCAGATATTAAATACCCGGCTACCTAATTGGTGCTGAAATTAAGGTGTCAGCTCTCACACAGTGCAGAAAAATGGCAGTTTACAACCAAACAACTTGACTGGTATTATTTGTGCTTGACACATATCCTGGATGCTCTGTTAAGGACACTAATCATGAAACCAGCAGCTATTAAGGTGATGGGAAACTGAACAAAGGTGTGTGGGTAAGGGGAAAAAACAGCATTCGCCCACATTTTATTGCAGCACTCCAGAAAGTCACAAACTAAGGCAGCCTTGGTTATAAAGAAGCTGTCCATAGATATTAATTTCATTTATAATTTTATAGGAATATTACAAATGCTCACTATAGCCTATTAAAGTCTTCTTGTTAAAGCATTTCCCAGCTTTAATATAAAACTTTGGATTTAAATAGCAATACATTCCTTGGAAACTGATTTGCTCCACCTGCAGATCCTGCCACCTCACCTTGCCTCATGGGCAGGCTGGCCCTGCTGCTATGGGCACTAAAATACCCTCAAGTAATACAACATTAACTGTCACAATTATTGCTTGCAATTCAAAGTCGTATGAATTACAAAAAGATCAAAACATTTTACATCTACTTTACATACAGCTCATTCAGACTGAATGGAAAGCCATGGACATGTAACTGAGCACAGAATCACAGCTGCATACATTAAATTAATGCAATTCAGAGTTTTGTGGCAACTTGAAGACTAAGAAAATTATTATGTGAGATGGAAATCCTATATCTATTTACTCAGGAGGAAGCCTGTTGAACTTAGTAGAACTTTGAAGTAGACATTTACATAATTGCATTGCTAACTCCAAGACGACACACAACTCTGTTGCTTTTGCTGTAACAGACTAATATGGCTATCCTTTGGGAAAATGTTATACATTAATGCTATCATAACTGCCTATGTGTAGCCTTTTGCAAAAGAAACATTCTAATTCAAGTTAAGTCTTAGATAAGTAACGCTTAAACCAACCATCAGTAGTGCAAGACCCTTCTGGGGCAGGTTTTTGTGAATATGGGATTGGTGGGCTATTGGAATCAGACATGTCTTCATCCTCCTCATCTTCTTCCATTTCATTAATTATTTGGCTAGTAGAAAAATCCAAAATTCCATTCTGGGTGTAACGTTGAATCAATTCTTTGTCCAGCTCCTCCACTTTTGGTTTAATGTCTAGAAAGCATTATTTAAAAAAAGACAAGAGGCCTGCATTTAAGTGACGGTAGGAGAAGATATTTAGGCAGTTATTTTCAATGAAAAATATGCAGCGTTTTATCTAGGATAAGAAGGGCAACTAAAATATGCCATACTTGCTTGGTTACCTTCCGGCAAAATAGGCTGCTCAGGGTCAAGATACAGCTGAGAGAAGATGGGGCGAGGAACCACACTATTGCATCTTAGAGAGGCCTCTATCGAGTTGTGCAGGGCTTCTTCAAAACGGGCAGATTTCAGTTGCCCTGCATACGAATTCCCCATCTTCTGAAAAACAAATTTAAAGGGTTGGGAAGAGAGATTTAGGGTTAAATATGCAGACACACACCGCAGAATTACAGGAAACAAGAAGTGATGAATGAACAAATGTTTTGCATAGTGCACACATGAAGGATAAAATATTAGCAGTGGCAAAGAAAACCATAAAAACAACATAATGGAAAGCACGGACTGTTCTTGTTTTTGTTCAAGTCTGCCAATCTGCCTTTCACTGATAGAGTTCTTCCTGTCACTGAAAAGTGCTGCAATATATCGGCTTGTACATCAGTCTCCATGTAAAAAGGAAAAGAAAAGAAAACTGCCATTTCCAATTTCACCTGGGGGAGAGGGAGTGTTCAGCAAAAGATCAAGGCCAGCTTTTATTTATTTATTTGTTTGCTTGTTTATTTATTTAATGTATTTACAGTGGTGCCTCGCAAGACGAAAAGAATCCGTTCCGCGAGTCTCTTCGTCTTGCGTTTTTTTCGTCTTGCGAAACAAGCCCATTAGCGGCTTAGTGGGCTTAGCGGATCAGCTGATAAGCGGTTTAGCGGCTCAGCTGTTAAGCGGCTTAGCAGCTTAGGATCAGCTGATAAGCGGCTTAGCGGCTTGGAAAAAAGGGGGGGACCCCGCAGGAACTCGCAAGACATTTTCGTCTTGCGAAGCAAGCCCATAGGAAATTCGTTTTGCGAAGCACCTCCAAAACGGAAAACCCTTTCGTCTAGCGGGTTTTCCGTTTTGCGAGGCATTCGTCTTGCGGGGCACCACTGTATATCCCGCCCTTCTCTCAAAGTGGGATTCAACCTTTAGAAACATAATTATAGAATACAAAGTAACAAAAACCAAATAAGTTAAGAACAGTTAAAACGCAACGACACACACTTTTAAAACCAGCATCCAAACACAGTTTGCCCTGATAGCAGCTCAGTGGTCAACAACACCTGCCCCTTCGTTTCCAAAGGGAAAACTATTCCTGTCTGAATAGGAAGCTTATACAGTAGATATATTCAAGGTTAAATAGTGAAAACAATGTATTTCAGGAACACTTCTTGTTTTATTATTTTCTACCCTTCCATAACCTAACAAAACTTGATTAGAATTCTGTTTTGACAGGAATGGCTTGCTATGCAAAAGGAAGCGCTGCAGAAATATCTGTGAGAGAGAGGTTAATCAGGTGATGTGTCTGGCAAAGTGCAAGCTATAGGTCCTGTTTAATTCTCCATCCTCCCTTATGTGCCCAAGCAGGAGGTGCTCTTGCCTCCCTCCTTATGAAGTAGAAAGAAATGCGAAAGAGAAAGAAATGAGTGGAGGAAGGTGAAGATGTCAAATATGCCAGGAACTATGAAGCACGTCCCTAGGATAGATTATCAAACAACTCCCAGTGCAGAGCCAATTTCTAGAGCCAATATCTTAACCCAGAGATCTGTATTTTTTGAAGTTCCTCCCCATTAATATTACCTGACTGACTTTGAAAATACGCGCAATAAGGGTACGCGCAATGTCTTGCAAAGTCTAAGCACAGAAGCCAGCAAAATTGTGCTTGCAGAGTTCTTACTGTTTTGAATCAGAGGCAATCAGTGAATTAGAATGAAATACATAGATAGTGGCCTAAAACTGATTCCTGCACTGCTCTAATTATCATCTAAACTTAGGAAAATTGGTGTTAAGGCATTGGCTTGCTAGTAATTCTGGATATGATCATGATAATTTAGTTTATTTTAACAGAAGTGCTACAAGCACCTGCTTAACTTGAAAATTTTAAAATACCGTATTTTTCGCCCTATAAGACGCACTTTTTCCCCTCCAAAAATGAAGGGGAAATGTGGGTGCGTCTTATGGGGCGAATGCAGACTCCTTGGCTTCAGCGATAGCAACACGAAGCCTCCGAAGCCTGCGCTCCGGAGGCTTTGCGTTGCTTCCGCTGAAGCCAGGAGAGTCTGCTGTTTGAGGCTGGCGGTGGGGAAAGCAGCGCTTCCCCCATCGCCAGCCCCAGAGGATGGGGGGCAGCAGGAAGGCGCGCGACGCCTTGCTGCTACTCTCCAACCCGGGTTTGAGGCTGGCGGTGGGGAAAGCAGCGCTTCCCCCATCGCCAGCCCCAGAGGATGGGGGGCAGCAGGAAGGCGCGCGACGCCTTGCCGCTGCTCTCCAACCCGGGTTTGAGGCTGGCGGTGGGGAAAGCAGCGCTTCCCCCATCGCCAGCCCCAGAGGATGGGGGGCAGCAGGAAGGCGCGCGACGCCTTGCCGCTGCTCTCCAACCCGGGTTTGAGGCTGGCGGTGGGGAAAGCAGCGCTTCCCCCATCGCCAGCCCCAGAGGATGGGGGGCAGCAGGAAGGCGCGCGACGCCTTGCCGCTGCTCTCCAACCCGGGTTTGAGGCTGGCGGTGGGGAAAGCAGCGCTTCCCCCATCGCCAGCCCCAGAGGATGGGGGGCAGCAGGAAGGCGCGCGACGCCTTGCCGCTGCTCTCCAACCCGGGTTTGAGGCTGGCGGTGGGGAAAGCAGCGCTTCCCCCATCGCCAGCCCCAGAGGATGGGGGGCAGCAGGAAGGCGCGCGACGCCTTGCCGCTGCTCTCCAACCCGGGTTTGAGGCTGGCGGTGGGGAAAGCAGCGCTTCCCCCATCGCCAGCCCCAGAGGATGGGGGGCAGCAGGAAGGCGCGCGACGCCTTGCCGCTGCTCTCCAACCCGGGTTTGAGGCTGGCGGTGGGGAAAGCAGCGCTTCCCCCATCGCCAGCCCCAGAGGATGGGGGGCAGCAGGAAGGCGCGCGACGCCTTGCCGCTGCTCTCCAACCCTCCTTTGGGCTTTTGCGGGAGATGGGGAAATTCCCCCACCTCCCGCAAAAGCAGGCAAAAGCCGTGCGCTCTTTAAAGGGGCTCCCCGGCTTTTCTAGGAGGTGGGGGAATTCCCCACCTCCTAGAAAAGCCTGCAGGAGCCGTGCACCCTTTAAAGAGCAAGCGGCTCTTGGGGGCTTTTCCCCAAGGAGGGAGAAGGGACTGACTGGCCGAATCAGTCCCTTCTCCCTCCTAGTCGAAAAGCCCGCAGGAGTCAAGTGGGGCTCCTGTGGGCTTTTGCGGGAGGTGGGGGAATTCCGCCACCTCCCGCAAAAGCAGGGAGAAGGTCTTGGAGTAGCGCACAGGCTGCGTGCAGCCTGTCCGCTGCTCCCAGAGCTGCGGGGGGGAAATCATATTTTTTTCCTTGATTTCCCCCCCTGAAAACTATGTGCGTCCTATGGGCCGGTGCGTCTTATAGGGCGAAAAATACGGTAACTTTGTTTAGGCTGGCTTTTCTGCCCAAATTGCCATTATTAAACATTCAGCAACTTTGGAACAGGAATGCTTCTGCTGTTTTTCAAAGATCTAAGTGGAATGCAAACTGTTAATGTTTTGGCTACAACTGTATCAGGTTGATAAGAAAAGACTAAATTTAAACCCAAGGAATTTTTTTAACTATACATATCATACTTTCACGGTACTAAGGAAACAACATGAATTATGGATTTCGATGTGTATACAGTATATACACACATAAAGGAATTATGCAATAATTTATGCAATAACTTGTACCTTTAGCCTTCCACTAAAAAGTTCAGTGAAGGCTTCGGCTTTACAAAACAACTTGCTTTGCATTTCTAAATAGCCAACTTTGAAGATAGGATCTCCTGCACCTCCTATGATAATTAATAGGTAAAGCCTAGTAAGTTTTCACAATGTTACTAGAGACGACAGCATACTGAAAATAATTTATTAGCATGTGATTCATCTACTGAAATATACTATACGTATTCCAGCAAAATACTGTAACTGTAAACCTCAGGCAGGTTTTTCCCCCAAGTGCTCTGCTAGACTGCCATGGCAAGACCCATTTGTTTTAATCAGACACAGGATTATTAGATAACATGGGTGGGTCATTTTTTCACTCCCAGCAGATTTACAGTAGGTTAGCCTTTGTCTTCAGTGTAACAGAAAGTACAGTTCTTATCATGTACAACAATAATCTTGCATCCAGCTTAATGCAACTGTGATCAGAATTTACGAGGATTTTCTATGCCTTGTGAAAACCAATAAACCTTCCAGATCCACCTGCCTGGCATCTACACCTGAAGAATTAGTTCTTCCCCAGCTTCCCAGATCCTACATGATTCCCACATGCTTCTCCCACACCATTTAAGCTCTAACTTGAGGCTCAATCCTTCCATTAGGCAAACTGAGGCCCAAGCTTCAGGCTGTGTGAGTGTCTGGAATGCCCTGTTCTGAGGGAAACACACACACACAAACACACACACGGTCCTCACCACCAACACTGCAACATAATGGCCACATTCACAGAAAACACTGAAAGCTCTATGATGCTACTTTAAACAGTATTGGCTTCCCCCAAAGAATTCTGGGAGTTGTAGTTTGTTAAGGGTGCTGAGAGTTGTTAGGAGGCCCCTATTCCCTTCACAAAGCTACAATTTTTAAGAGTTCCCTGTCATGAAGGATTGATTGTTAAAATATTACGGGAAGGGTAGCTCTGGAAGGGGAATAGGGGTCTCCTAACAACTCTCAGCACCCTGAAACTACTATTCCCATAATTCTTTGGGGAAAGCTATCACTGTTTAAAGTGGTATCACAATGCTTTAAAAGTACAGTGTGAATGTGGACAGTGCAAGTTGGGTTCTGCCTGCTTGTGAAGCAGCAGCAAAGGAGACAACAAGCTAAAATGTAAGCCAAGGAAGAAAAAGAGGAGTGCCACAACTGCTACCACCACAGCAGTTATTCTGAGGAGGGGGAACAGAGTTCAGGGCAATAAAAAGCAGTGGGGGGTGGCAGCAGATTGGACAGCAGTTCAGGGGGTGCAATGTATTGCAGTCATCCTGAATGTATGCAACTGAGCTTGCATCACACAGAGATCCACCACCTTTCAGAAACCCCAGTGAACCCTACTTTGCAGAGAGTATGAAACCTTTACCAATAAAAACAAAAGAACCATTTTACTGATTCACATCATAGGTCCCTCTAACCCAGATATCCATCTCCAGCATTATCCAGACAGAAGGCTCTGGGGAGTTCTCTAGCAGGTCATAATCATATTAGTCTTGCTTGTCCTCAGGAGCTGATACTCAGTGGGATAGCGACTCTCAACATAAATGTTCAATTTTTTTTAGATTACATGCTGATAACTCAATAAAGCTCTTCACAATGCTTCTGTTTAACCACTTTATAAAAAAAAAAACCTGTAATGTGCCAGCTTCTGGTAACAAATTTTGAAAATTACTTTTTCGATTTAGTGATTTAGAAGATTTACAAACTGCATTTAAGAGCAACTATCCTCATGGAGTAAACTTTAATATGGTATTAAATAAAAAATTAGACACATTAAAATACCATCCTACAGTACAAGAAAAATAAATGATAAAATGACCCATAGTAAAAGACCTAATCAAACCAGCATAATATAATTTTAAAACAGCTAACACTTAAAAGGGCTTACTCTTGATAGTTCCACAACCTTCAGAAGAGTGGGGAATAGCAGCCAAGAGAGGGCATTCTCTGTGACTGTCCCTAAGTTGTGGAACTCCCTCCCCAGATGTCTGGCATCTTCACTGCACAGCTTTCACCATATGCTGAAGTCGCCCCTCCTTACCCTGGGCCTTTGTTTGAGGACAGTGGTGTCCAAACCTTTTTCAAAAAGGGCCAGATTTGATGAAGTGAACATGCGTGAGGGCCAACCATTTTGCCTGATGTTCTTTGAACCATTAAAATTAAATGCAAGTTAAATGCAAATTAAATTAAATGCAAATTAAATTAAGATGGGGGGGGGGAAATCCAGGAAGCTGAAATATGTCAGGAACATTGTAAAGTACATTACATATTAGTGGTAATAAAGGTTGTCTGTCAACCTTTAAGTTCAAAAAATATGAACAGGAACATAACACCAAGTTGGCACAAACCTCTTGATGAGGGTAGTAAACAAACCAGCAAAAAAAGGTTAAAGGAAGTGTTTGTGTGTATATGTTTGTCTCCCCCTTTTTCTTCCCTCTCTCCATTGCTGGGGGAAAGACAGTATATATGTGTCTGTATGTGCATGTTATAGTTTGCAACACACTGTATTAAGCTCAGTTTGGGTACCCCTGTCCTAGACACATTAGGAGCCAATTATGCAGAAGGTTCATTGACCTGAAATCTGCTTTGCTACAATACACTGTGAATGTGGGCTCAACATGTCTACAACCATGGATAAAAGGCAGTTCTTCTTTTAATTAAAAAGCTTTATACTGAAACTTCACTTCATGTTTGTTGTGGCATAGATGGGTGTGTGGCCACCCCAGTTAGTGCTTCTCAGGGCACAAGGCTCTATACTGGCACAGAGCCTTTTTAATTTGCATACTAATGATCTAGTGCCAGCTCTTATAGTAGTTGCTCCTCCTAAAATTGCATCTAAACATGCTCATCATGCAGTCTTGCTCTCAAGGACGTGGCTTGGCCTGAAAAGGCTGTTGCAAGACATTTCAACTTCTTGCATTAGCAAACAGTGTTTCAACAACTATGATAAAACTAAAAAAAATGAACTCCTCCAAAAGGAATTTGGTTTATAAATTGGTTTTTAAATAAAACGAGATCAAGCAAATTAAAATTGTTAAAAGCCACAGGTTTTAGTTCCACAGGCTCCAGGATGTCGTAAATATGTTTTAGTTTGTGGAGAGGAATGTTGTGCTATGCCGGGCTACTCTGGAGTCACCCCTTGCCCACCTCCCTCCATCCGTGGCTGCTCACCATGGGCCTGGGCTGCTCCCACTGCTGTCTGGGGAGCACAGCACAATGAGCAAGGAGCAAGCAAGCACTGGCCTGGTGGCCATTCAGCGAGGGGGCAGGGCTCAGTGCAGCCTGGCCTGGAGACTGAAGGACGGGCCTGGCCTCAGGAATGTACCCTTGAGAGTACAAGGAAGGCAGACAAAGCCCTCTGCCCAGCCGGCATGGAGCCTCTGTGGTCGCTGACCTCTGCTGGGGTCGTAGCCATGGCAGGAAGGCCAGGCCAGGCTCTGGGTCCAAAGACGCCCAGTGGCAGGCAGGCAAGGGCCGAGATGGGGGCCGCCAGGACACGCCTGTGTGGCGATGGGAGCAGCCTCCTGACAGGCTGTTCTGCCACCTCCACCAGGGCAGAGCAGGGGTCCCTGGGGGAGCGAGCACCTGCATAGGGGTGCTTGGTTGCGCCCCCTCAGAATTTTTGCCCAGGGCCACGGCTCCCCTGCCCTCCACGCTACACCACTTAGTAGATAAGAAACTTACTTCACAAAGAGAATAAAGCAGACAATTCAATGGCTATTCCCTAAGACCAGGAATGGGATGCTTCAGGCCTTCAGACGTTGGGCCATGTTGGCCAGAGTTTATGGAAGTTATAGTCCAACAACATCTGGAGAGCCACATGTTCCCCCATCCTTGCTCTAGATGATGGGAAATGATTATTTTCCTTAGACTCACACATACCCTTGCACTATACAAAACTGTAGCCAATTTATTATAATAAACTGATCATGTAACTGCACGTGCATAGTGATTAATTACTCCATAGGCTGCTCTATCAATTATGTAACTATTTTTGCAAACATATCCTCCTTACATGTACAAACATGTAGCACTCATAACCTAGTTTTCCATTAGTCTAGAATGAAGTCTAGAATGAGATCGTCCTTCTACAACATTTGATAATTATTTGTTGCACAGAAATTTTAAAGTCGTGGAAGTCATGCTTAATTTAATTCATGTAATCTTCTTCTTATTTACCTCAGTTATGGAAAACTCTTAGTTATTCACAGAAATCGCAGGCAAATCAGTGCTGCTCTATCATCAACATAGGGATTTCTGGCTTACATGCTGTAGCCGTTTTGTAATGTAGTAAAGACGGGCGCAGGTGGCACTGAGGTCTAAACAACAGAGCCTAGGGCTTGCCGAACAGAAGGTCAGCGGTTCGAATCCCCGCAACGGGGTGAGCTTCCATTGTTCGGTCCCTGCTCCTGCCAACCTAGCAGTTCAAAGGCATTTTCAAAAGCAAAGTGCAAGTAGATAAATAGGAACCGCTCCAGGGGGAAGGTAAATGGCATTTCCGTGTGCTGCTCTGGTTTGCCAGAAGCGGTTTAGTCATGCTGGCCACATGACCCGGAAGCTGTACACCAGCTCCCTCAGCCAGTAAAGCGAGATAAGCACTGCAACCTCAGAGTCGTCTGTGACTGGTCCTAACGGCCAGGGGTCCCTTTACCTTTAAAGACTGACCATTTGCATTGAGCAGTGCCTTACTCTTGCATGTCAAATAATGAAGTCAACTTACCATACTTTAACTTACTAATTGAATTTATTGGGGCTTTACCACAAAGGCCCTAGTAAACAGAGGGCTAGGAAAAGTCCTAGGCCCATTTCAAAATGAATTTTCACTGGGGGGTAGGGGAACTCAAAAGGACATTTTAAAATCATGCAAAAAAAAGAAGGCATTTTTAATCTTCAATTAAAAATAATGAAACACATATTTATACAGGATTGCAGCCTGAATTGGTTAAAGGTGCTAACAAGGGACCTCATAAATTTCCAGGCGTATGAGAAAAGTTTATCCCATTCTCCTAGGCTTGACAAGATCAGAGGAGCTGCAGGGGTTTCCCAGTTTCTCTCCATATGCTCAAGTAGAACAAAGGAAAGAATGGAACAACTCTATATCTTAGGTTAAAGGGAGACACGAAACAGAGGAAGGATGTTCCCTCTTATTTATCTCATTGAAATATTTATAGGCTGTCTTTCACATAAAATAATAAGTGGTTTGCAACATAACATCAATATAAGTGACAAAAGATACTAAAAATATATGAATAACAAAAATACCATGGCTAGCCAAAATTCCTAATAGAGGCAGCACTAAAAATCAGTGTTCCAGAGTTCCATTGTCACAACTTCTTTAGATAACCATGCTTTGTGCAACCAAATGCATGTATCTTTTAATTTTCTCTCATCTGCCTCCAGCACCAAAATAAAACCCACCAGAAACTGCTGGTTTTAAAACCACCACTCCCTTATTATCTGAATGTTAATATTTTCCAATGCAACTGAGCACTTGTGCAAAACGACAAGCAAGGCACAGGATTTATTTGGCTGCTATAGGTGGTGAACGTGACAGGCAAATAGTTTGATTCCAGATAAAGCTGTCGTTCTCATTGATGAGCACATTTCAACATTTCGGGGCAAATGTCAGTAACTTAACTCCCTTGCCTTCTTCTTGGTCTTAGCAGTCTTCACTTATATACTGTACATACAAAAGCTTAGTTGTAAATTGAAGAAAAAATGGCTATTTGTCGGTCCAAGTGCAGCACTCTGAGGAAAACAGCATTTTCCTTTTAGAAATGCAAGCTCTTCCTTTCAACATCTACTCAATGAGCACAATCTAGCCATAGCCAGTTCCATTCATTTCAACTGAGAGAAGCAAGCATATTCTCAACTCTCCCACCCATTGAACTCAATTGAGTTTAAAGGGCTTAATTAATCTGGACTGCAGAGTGTCCCAAGTCGTTATGAGAAAGAGGGAAAAACCAACTTGAAAGTAAAACTTTAGGAAGCGAAAGTGAATGTCCTTCAATTCTGTAATCATGCTTTCCATTCCTACATCGACTGCACTACCACAGCTGCAAACATTTGAGAAGGATTATCCTTTAATTTAGACAAAAGCAAGCATTCCTTAGGTAAATCAGCACTTCTTTTTTTCCACCATCAGACCCATAAAACCTTTTCACGACACAGATTTCAAGAGAACCCTTTAAGGTTTTAGGATGTCTCCCCTTTTACTAAGTAACAAAATACACCCTATGGTGTCTCATTGACCCCACTCAGCTGTCCTTTGACCTCTTCAATTGTTGTAACCTAACTTCAGGGGCCACAGAACTTGCCTCCCATATCCAAAAAGGCTAATGTTGCTTCCTCCTAGCACCTGGTGAAACAAAATGCAGGGAGCCTTTCTCCCCACCCCCCAGCCCACACTACAGCTACTATGCTCCAGATGTTCCCATCTAAAATCTTTCTGAGAGTTGGCTTGCTGTCTGTGTGGTAACCAAGAAGCAACAATTAAGACCTGGACTATGGCAATGACCCTCTTGTTCATTTGGGCCTGAATACTGTGTTGGGCCTCCTGCCCCTAAGGATACAACAGGTCATAAAACAGGAATAGATCTTTGGCCTCTTGGAAATACTAGGGTATTTAAGTACAAGAAACAATAGGAGTCCAATGTTCCATATAAACGAAGTCAAGCCTCTTCAACTGACCCGTAGCAAGGAAAAGGTCAGTGGATTCCTCTTTATTTTCCTTCCACATATTAAAATATCAATCACATAATTTCCCTTCCGTTTCTTTTACCCAGCTCCCCATTTTACATATTTTATATTTCTGAGAGAGCAGAACATAAATCTTGTTTTCATTATATATTTGGCTGAAAGAACCCACAGCTTATGGATTATATCATGAATTTCTAGATAGAAGGAACAAGTGGTGATCTCTATCACAGAATCTCCCATCCTCTTAATACACTAAAAAAGCCTACCAATGTAGCGTTTGCAGTTGAAAGAATATGTCTGATTTCAATTTGCAAAAATGCACAGTTACAGTTTTCAAATACCATGCCAACTGTTTTTAATTCTTTTCTAGAGTAGACTAGACATAAGTAAACCAAATGGAACTTAAACTAGATAGGAGAGCAGTGCTTCTACTCAAAAAGCTTGCTGACTCAGGCTCAGCCCATTCTGCGTGGAGTTGCACTCACCTTGAAGAAGCAGGTTATTTCAGGACAAAGCTATAGTGTTGGATGCTAAGGGAGTGGTAGTGTTTTTGTCCCACTTCAGCTGATGTGCCAACTATGCCCATTACTGGGGATGGCAGGCCCAGTCATGGTCTTACAAGACCTGGCTGCAGCAAGATTGGATTACCGGAATGTGTTTTACATAGGGTTGCCTCTGAAAACTGTAGGTGGTACAAAAGATGGTGGCTGAACTGTTGATGGAGACTATCTTTTCAGAGCAAATCAAGTGCACTGGCTGTCAGTTTGTTCCCAGGCCTGGTTCAAAGGACTGGAACATATATCTTATTTTATTCTTGTAAATCAATTTGGGGCACCTCTAGCTGCATGAAGAGATCTATAAACACAATGGGCTGTACAACTAAGTTTTACTCAGAGCAGCTGCACAACCCAAGTTAGTCATGTTTATTAATTTTAATGAGACTACTCTGAGTAGGCCTAGAATTGGGCAAAATCTAATCTTCCCTAAACTCAGCTTGACACTTTTAAACAAATACCTTTGGACTTGTATAGAAGAGCAGGCCTGTATGTTCCTGCCCAGATTCTGAGAGCATCAGGATATGCCCTCTTAGCTGTCCAGCTCCCATCTGAAGCACAGGGGGGCATATTTGAGGGCAGCACTCAAATTGTAGAACTTGATTTTACTCTAATGCTCCCTCATTTATGGCACCTCTCTACGCTGAAAACATTTTGAGTTCAGCAGGACTTTTTCTGAATGCTAGTTCTCCATTTTGTTACTATTTTCTTAGTTTGCTTCTGTAATGATGGTTTTGGGTTTTTTTTATATATGTATGTGTGATAATAGTTCCCTTTTTGCACTAGGAAGGCAGCATATAAATGTTTATACAAAATAACTGAATCAATATTAAGATAAAGACTAATAATATACATGGTACCTCTAAGATGTGGACTTAATCCATTTCGGGGTGCCATTCACACCCCAAAAAGTCCATAACTAGAGTGCCTCTTCTGCGCATGTGCACAGCGCAATTAAGCGCGTCTGCGCATAGCATGCAGATGGCGTCTACGCATGTGCGGGTGACAAACCCGGAAGTAAACATTTCCGGGGTTGCCGCATTCGTAAGCTGAAAGTCCGTAACAAGAGCGGAACACAACATGAGGTATGACTGTATATTGTGTGATATCCAACATTACTCATACGCAGAATACTGACCAGAGGCCCACTGAAATCAATGGCCTTAGGTCCTTAAATCCATTCATTTGTGCGGGTCTGCTTTATAACTAACAATGGATATGAACTGTATCTTGCTTATTACTGGTATTACACATGATTAAAAATATACAAAGCCCATGTTTACTGTCTTTTGTCTAGTAGTTTTGAAATATAAAACGAAAGTTTTGTGCGCAAGACAAAAAAACCCACCTTTTAGTTTGACATTTCAGCAAAAATATTTATGCTTTTTTAAAAAAATAAACCCTAGCATATTCAAAGTTTCAAGACATTTATTGTAACAAATAAGTAACTTGATTCAATGACTAATGGTTTTTACCAGAGTGTAAAGTAGCTAGGAATGATACAAGGTTCCACAAGGTCATAAATCGTGATGTTTACGCTCATGTTACAATAACGTCACAGAGGCACACACTAACCTAAGAAGTATGAATTCATGTGCAAATTAAAACTTTGAAATTGATAATGTAATTGAATGCTTCTGAGGAAAATGTCTACGTTAGAAGGCTGAGGGAAAATACATCTTTGTACTTCTCTCACTGCTATTGAAGACGATGAAGTCACCAATGATAAATGCATAATTATACAAGCAGCATTCTGAATGTGAAAATAACACTACCTTTTTGTATTCCTTTCAACCTTTTCTAAATGTATTCATGATGGACGATTGTTCAAAGGTATTCTGCCACTTGATCCAGATTGGCGAAAGTTTTAAAGATCTGTAAAATAAAATAAAAATAGTTTAAAATAATTGAAAATGGCAGCGAACCAATAATATTATTTGTAGCAACAAACAAGCCTGAAAACAAAATTATCATATGGCAAACCCACTTAGTAGTTGCTCTAATTTTTGCTCCCAGTTATACATTCAGGTCTACTCGTGCTTACTTTGGAGTAGTCACCATTAAAACTCAACAGGGCATGCTTTTGAATAAACAAACATAAGCCTAAATACAGTTTCTTACATAATAATATCCCACCACAGACAATAATGTACTGGAATATATTTGAATAAATATAACAATAGATTAGTACAGATCAAACACATTTCTGATAAACAGCAAAACTCCAGAAACAGCTGCTATAATAAAAAAATTGCAATCTCTCACGTTTGAAAACTACTGAAAACACTGAAAAACCAAATATCAAATAAACCACTTCATATGGATCATCAAGCAGCCTTCAGGCAGTTTGTATTTCAATTGAATACAATATGGATACTCCCTTGTGTCAATTTGGCCTAACACAGGGGTGAGTGGTTCTAAATCAAAAGTTCAGAAATGTGAAATGTGTGTTTTCTTCTGGAATCAAATAAAAAGTTTTCATTCACTAGATTTGCTATAGTGAAGACATTTGCTTAAAACATTTTCTAACACTGATGAGCAGGAGAACAGTTTTAATATTTGAGGAGGCAGTTTGCTTTCTAATACACAATCGTCGTTATAATTCCATTTGCTACAGTAAAATCTGTAACTTGAAATAAAACCACCTAGTTTTACTCATAGAACTAAAGTTCTGTGCCACTAGAAGATGCCTGAGTTAATGTGCATATTATATGCATATTAGGATGATTAAGAGCAGAGTGAAATTTTATAAATATTTTAACTTTAGTACGATCAAAAGATTTGTCAGGCAACATTTCCCCTTCATAAAAATACCCGAATTTTGGGAGCATAGGCCCAGATTCGGCACCCTCTGTCCACCAGTGCAAGGGCTGTTGCGCTAGCATGAGGGCAAAAATTAAGGTTGCACAATATCAAATACAGCACCACAGTTGTAGTACCAGAAGCTTGTTGAGCAACAGAAAGGACTGGAACTACAGCAACAATCTGTTATGGAACCAGAGCAAGAACCATAGAGGTGGCTTCCTGAGGCTTCTCTAGGGCAACTAGTATACTGCTAAGTGACCTTAGTGTGACATCAATGCTCTCCCATAGTTTTACAGAAAGAATACTGTTATTTGTGATAAAAAGGCAACCACTAATTTAAACAATGCCAAAAAACACAACATTCAAGACCTGTATACAGCTGTCATACTGATGCCACTGTTGTACTGTTTTCGCATGCCATGAGTAGAAACTCTGCGTAAGAGAAGCTTTTGATTTAAGAGAGAATACTAGAAGCTGGAAATCAAATGCTGAAAACCAATGACAAGTTCTAAGAAGCGTGCCACAGAGTGAAACTTGCTTTGGAAAAGCCAGTGTGGTGTAGGGGTTAAAGTGTCAGGACCTGGGAGACCAGAGTTCAAATCCCCACTCAGCTATGAAGCTCATTGGGTGACCTTCAACCAGTCACTCTTTCTCTGTCTAATCAACCTCACAGTGTTATTGAGAGAATGAAATGGAAAGGAGGTGAGTCAATGCTACTCCTTCTGCTTCTTGGAAAAAAGGTTGGATGAAAACTCAGTAATGAAAGAAAAAAATAGAAGTCCATCACTAATCTGCATTCATAGACTGCCGACACAAGCGTAAGAATACTTGCATTAAAATGATTCTGATTAAATCCTTGGGAGTGGGATATCACATAACCATCTATCATGTGGTAACATAGAAACTCCCTGCGTGGATGGTTTTAACCACATGGAAAAAAAATTGTCTGTAGAAATCAGCTATACTCTCTGCTAAGCTTTGCCAAGATTTCTGAGTGGTTGCAGAAGTGTGGGAAAACTCAACATAAAAGTGTGCCCAGACTACATGGTTCAAGCCATTAAACAATCCATTTTTAAAGTCACCATCACCATGTGGTCATGTAATTTCCCCCTCCTTTCCATGAAGCATGGCATATTGGGAACATTATTATTATTATTATTATTATTATTATTATTATTATTATTATTATTATTAGTATACTGCCCTTCATCCAAAGATCACAGGGTGTTTCACAACATAAAAATACAAAACGAGAATACAAAATACATAATAAAATAAACACCAACCAATAACACCCTCCCACAAACACTATTTATTATCTAATCGAGCAACGTACAGCTGTCTCCAGGAGTCCAAACACATTTCCTTTTGTCTTTCAGCGTAGTTGCTGACAATGGAACATGACCTTGAGATGTAGTTCCATTAATTATATCTTATTGGGTAGGTTTTTATAATTATTATTTTTGGGTGGACTGTGTCCTATAAGCAGAACAGCTTGATTTTCAAGCAGCACACAAATTAAAAATCATGCCAATAGTATAGTGCTGAGGAACTGGAGGCAGAATACTGTAAAAACAGAGACTTTGACTGCTTTCCACAGCTTCCCAAAAAGTATGGTGCTAAGAATAATTTAAGACTCTAGTTTCCCAGTAGAGTAGGAGACAGGTCTGCCACTATCACACAAAAGAGCCTGGGATCAAGTCAGCCACACTAAACTCTTTATTTGCCCCATTTTCAGCGCTCGCGCTCTCTCTCTTGTTCTCTCTCTCTTTCTCTTTCTAAGGTACACCAACTTTCCACACTGCAAACTTTTAAAACTACTGCAAACGCGAGACGGACATCAAAGTTTGTCTTTTGACCAAACTGCAGAACCCTGCAAAGACTTTACTTATTATTATTTACTATTTTTGAAGTCCACAATACAGTTCCTTCAGGGCAGAAATCACTATTTTTGGGGCCACGTGCTGAACATTTCACCTGCTAGTAATGACATCTTTGTATTTTCTTCTAATTACACTCAAAGCTAAGACCTTTGGCCCTGGGCCACAGACCTCTATTCAAGCTGCACACATTCTCTTAAGCACCCTGATCCTTTGTTGTCATTCTCAGTCTTTCATCTATTATTTACATCCATTGAGAAGGGAGCTACTCTACCATTTGTGAAGCTTTAAAGCTTCTAATCATCTTAATTTCTTTGCCTTTTCTACCCCTGCTTCCCCCACCCCACAACACAGCAAGCAATTTGACAGAGTCGTTTATTCAAGCCAACAGTTTTGACACCTCCGAAAGCTTGTCAAAAGTAGAAGAGTACTCTCATCTGCTCTTATGAGACAGCTTCAGCACCAGTAGCTTAAAAAATAAAAAAAAAATCATTTTCATTCCGTAAGACATATCAAACACAATTAAGCTTCACTAAGAAATCACGGAGGTAGCTTTTGAATTGAAACAACGGGGAGCAATTCCAAATGTTTACAATTTAAATGCTTTCTTTCTTCTGAAAGCACGAGTGCTAATGATATAATCAGGCAAAACTTCCTATTAAACTAAGCAACTAACAAAACCCTATCGCTTTTTTCATGAGGGAAGAAAGAAAATCAGGCAACAACACTTTGAACCACGAAGTAGAGCTGTCTAGGCTCTTTCTTTCCTTCTTTTTTTGGAAAGGGCTTGAAGAGTATGGCCTAATGCATATCACACATGCACAAAACACAATATTAAAAAATACCATGCTGTTTCAGAGCTATAGAATAAAGAGTCTATTTTCCTATACAGAGAGACAATCACAGTTCTGACTCTCCTGCTGATGGCAAAATACAAATAAAAAAGCTGATGAGATTGTTTTTTACCATGATTTTGATGACCAGCTCTGATTCTTACACCTACTAAAAAGTCTTGATGACAACATATGATCCATCTTGGAGCTTCCTTTGGTACTGCCTTCCTTCCTAACTGTGCTTCCTTGTTGCCTGCCTGCTCTGAAAGCCTCCAGCCCCTTTGTCTTTTCTTATTTTCACCATTTGCTTCAACTAGCAGTCCACTTGAGACTCATCCATCTTATACATCCTCAAGTGACAGATGCTCTTAGAAATGACCATACTGCTGCATGAACAAAAGATAACATCACCTCTAGGAACTCAAGGGAGAAATACAACAGCAACCTTAACACTGCGTTCTTCTGATGGTTGCCACATCGTAAACCTCTCAGAAGTGAAACAAGAAAAGCAGTTGTACAGAGAAAACAATTTAGTAATAATTTGAATGACACTTTCAAACTTTGCATTTTTCATACACTTATGTTGTACAATTTATAAGATAAAGGCTGAGATCCATGCAATTCATCCACTCTGTGAATTGCACTTTAAAACAGAGGACAACCTCAATAGGAACCCAAATACACATTTTCAGGTAATCACTTTGTTTCAATACAAGAAGTAATGGAGAATGATGTGTATTTACTAATATGCACACAAAGTATGGAGATTAATAGTAAAAAAACAACTTAAAAATAAAATTTATTTAAGAGCTAGAACTGTTGAATACATCTGAAGTACGGTTCAGCTGACTTTGAAGAGATTTTGTTCTTGTATACATTTTAGAGCAGATGTTTGTTTGTTTGAAATTAAAGGGACAACAGCAGACCCAGAACATAATCATACCATGCACATTCTCTCTAGTCTTTAAACATTTACTCATAAGTGCAATTAGTCATTACACAATGTGTAGCTTGGGATGTAAAAAAGAAAGATAAAAGAAAGAAAAGGATGCTGTGAATAGCTATAAATCACTTCTCTAACAAAGGAAGGTCATATTAAGATCTCCCAGCAACAAACTAATGAGACGCCACATATGAAAACAGTCATTCCTCTCTACTAAGAGAAAACTATGGACTGCAAGTACTCATTTCTTTCTAGGGAAAGGGTCAATTTTATTTCCTCCTAGTCAAATTATAAATGCAGAACAACCTTTGCTAGATAACAGGGTTACTTACTCCTCAAAACAACAAAGGGGGAAAAAATCAATATTGATTATGATGAGGAAACAAGGGGAAAACAGTATTGTTGAAAGGAATGGATCAATTGGTCCAACATTTTTAATGAATTATACATTTGTGCGATTCCAACATACCATTTGGCACCATATGCATCAGTTAAGTCCCTAATGAGTTCCAAACAGAAAACAAAGTAAGAGCCCTGAAGACATGGTCAAATACAGTGGTGCCCCGCAAGACGAATGCCTCGCAAGACGAAAAACTCGCTAGACGAAAGGGTTTTTCGGTTTTGCGTTGCTTCGCTAGACGAATTTCCCTATGGGCTTGCTTCGCAAGACGAAAACGTCTTGCGCTTTTTTTTTAAAGCCGCTTGAAGAGGCGCAGTTGCGACGGACCGTGCTTCGCAAGACGAAAAACATCGCAAGACGAAAAGACTCGCGGAACGAATTATTTCCGTCTTGCGAGGCACCACTGTATTGGCCTTCTTCAGACATAAAGCTAAACTGTAGGCTTGTTTACTCTTCCTCCCCTGCCAATGCTCCTATGAGGGAGTTTGGAAGCTCCCCCCCCCCCAACGTAGAGTAGCTGCATGTAGTTTATCATAACATCCAGAGCTCAACAAAATGCAGTGTGTTGAAGTAGGCCAACTTCAAAGTATTAGTTATGAAGCTGTCTTGTCTCAACAAACTATAGTTAAGATTAACCATAGTTTAGGGTCCAGATGATATGATAAACTGTGGTTAATCTAAAAGAGAAACAGAAACTTCCAGTCTCCTCCTTGCACCCTGAAGAGGGAAGGGTGGCTTGCATGAATCTGAGGCACACTTGATGCTAATTTTACATCTCAATGCAGCCACTAAGTTTAAAGATTTCTTTCATTCCAAGCCTTATAAAGAACAAGTATAACAGCAAATTACACATTCATAAATGTTTTGGGGATCAAAAACATCTGCCACTTAAGCGAATTGCAAAGTAAAGTAGGAGTGGAGGGTATTATGAAACACTGTAATTTTTAAATGAATTTTTATTAAACTTTCCGAAAGAGAGAGAAAATATTATCAGCAAAAAAAACCCCAAGGAAGCATATATCAGTAACATATGCTAACATATACAACTACATTAATGGAGTCATTGAACACTGAACACTAAGGAATTGGACCAACCAGGTAAGGACTAAATAAGCAAAGAAAGACATGCAAGACATGATCTCCATATTCCATCTTTTAGCCTGGCAGCAACTACACTTTGCAATTCCCTGCCTATTGATATCAGGAAGGGGCACTGGAAGGGGGGCAGGGGGAGCACAACACCCCAGCACCATTGGGGAGGGGGGTGCCATCGTGGCCGGGCCCTCCCAGACATGCACTGTGCACCCCCCACTGCACCAGGCACCATACCCCCAGGATGCACGCCCCGCCCCCCATGGGCGATGTGCCACACACCCGGGACGCACGCCACGCCCCACGAAGCAGCATGCCATGCCCCCGTCTGTTCTCCACCCCCGGTGCCGGAGCATGCAGCTTCGCCACTGGGAAGGGGCCATCAGATCCTGGTTCCAAATCCATTCTTGTTTAGACAAGCCTACACAGATATCTAGAATTCTGATGTTTTTTAGTTTATTGCTGGTTTTAATTTTCTCAACAGAGTTTTAAAATTATTTCTGTAAAATACATTGAAGGTTTTGTTTCGCTTTTACAATCAAGTGGTATATAACTTTTATTAAATGAATGAATGATTCTACAGACATTCCCAAGAAAGACAGGAAAATAACATATTCCCGGGTGCCCCTGCTTCAATCAAAGCTTCAAGCAATACTAGGGAGTTAAATATCACTAAGTATTTTGAATGAGTTCCCCTCCCCTTATATTTGCATCAACAGAGGGATTAGCAAATTATGTCCAATTATGTGCTATATAGCCCTTTGTAGGCCTGCTTCCCATGCAGAGATAGCATGGCATCCTTCAAAAGAAGAGGTAGAAAAACTTGTTCCCTTAAAATAAGCAAGGCAGCCTTTGGTTGACAGAGTGCAAACATGCAAACATTTTAGATTAATCCAGAGAAATTGTAGAAACTAAGTGGTCACTGGCCAGTTACTGACATGTTCAGATTAGACTGTCATGAAGAGCAACTTTACTCAGAAGTAAGTATTGAGGTTCAATGAGATTTTCCTCCTAGTAAATGTGATTAGGATGAAGCTGAAGTTTGCCAGTAATTATATGGGTAAGTAGAGAGACTGGTTCAGCTTCCTTCTGAAAGTAATCACAGCAGATTAGCACTTCTTGGTCTAAAAAGTCCACCTTTTATGTATTATCATGATCCAACATAGGTCGAAAACTTTAGGGTTGTTTCATGACAACAGAGGCATAGTAAACACTCAGTATTAGTAGCAAGAGACCCAGGCTAAATTAGTTTCTCAAGGCAAATGAGAAGCCTTTAAATTAAATTTCCCAGGCAACAAATATTAAATTAGACACTCTTTGAAACAGGAGAGGTTCTGAAATGGAAACACCCCCCCCCAAAAAAAAACTTTGGCCAGCTATGGTGGTTTAATATTTTAAAACAGATTTAAAATCGTACACTGTACAACACAATCCTATGCACATTTGTATGGAAGTAGCTTCCCCTATGTGCCTTGTTAGTGTGCACAGAATTCTTCAAAACATAAATTATGTTATTTGCATTTTAGTTTATTGGCAGTTACATCATAAACTACCATTGCTTTCCAGTTAAGTCATACACTACTATCTCTGCAGAGGGAGGGGAGAAGAAATTTGATTCAGTTCACATTTCACACTGTTTGAAAGAATATTTGAACTGAAAAACAGCCAGTCTTGGAAATTCACATTTCTCTGAACTTTGCAATGCAGCTTTCCAGCCATGTAATGTGTCCAAAAAGCAACGTCCAGGGTGAAGTGTGCATACAAATGTGTATGTTAGTGAAAACAACATATATTAACTTACCGCTTTAAAAAATGCATATTAGTCAAAACTGCATATAAAATGTGCAGATTTTGGCACATGTGTATGGATAAATTTGTACTAAAATGTTGATGGATTTTCACGATGCTTTTTAAAAAACAAATAAATTCCACCTTGTTGCAAAATTTAAGACTGAAAAATGGGAACTGAAAAGGAACAGATTTGTTCCTTCCTCCTGGGGGACTTTGGTGTGCACATGATGCTCTATGGAAAGCTGAGACTTCCTCATTTCCTTTGATATCAAGGAATACTCTGCAGACTATATAGGACTTAGTAATCATTGACATTGAAGAGAATGGGTCAGCCGTTTCTTGCACATAGTTCAGGGTGCACCTTTGAAGTCCCACATTAAGGATAATGTTAACTTACGAACCTTTAAGAAATTATGTACTACTCTATCCGCAAGTGCCTTTTCCTCAATATCACAGAAGTCTACAATTAACATGGGTATCTTTTTTTAAAAAAGAAAGATGTTAGTATCTATTTTGTTATAAGGTCAACAATGGCGTAATATTTTACTATGCTATTCTTACAAACAACTCGGCTTAAAGTTAGTTTTGTCCTGGTTAAAGTTTCCCATTTCTTTGGTGCCCACTGTAACCTAACCCTAACCCTATTTCTGGTGTTCAAAGTATTTTATTGCATTTGCAACAGCTTCTCAACATATATTCAAAACATGGATATTTATTAATTATCCCCACAGCCAAAGAAGGCACAATCAGCAGGCTGATCCAAACTCATTTCTTTATTCTACAGGAACCTTTTATTCAAAAAAAAAGAAGTTGCCAGAACTGGAACATGACCTTGAAATGACAACTTCCATTGACCGATGTCTTATTCGGTGGTTTTAAAAAAACAAAACACCACACACCCAACAACAGCCCATTAAATTAACTACTTTTAAACACAATAGGATCAATATGAATGCAGAAAAAGTACACCCCATGGCAAGTTCTTATTGCATGATTGATCAAAAACAAAATAAAAACACCCTGTAGCTTTCCAGATCACAGTCAGTGCCAAAAAATCCACCCAGGAAAAAAATCCATCAAAATGAAACTCTGAAAGGGCTTTCCCCTCACCAACCTATTTGCACTTCAAAAACTCCTTAAGTCCCTTCAGATAAACCCCAGGGTTTAAAACACTGCAAAAATACAAGAGGGTTTGGTGTCATTTGTCTTCCTTTTGGCCTCTGGTCAGAGCTGTAAAGTCTGCCAACTTCGGAAAAGAAAAAAGAGAGAGAGAGAGAACAGTCTTTGTATATAACCCATTTTGTTTCAAAGAAAAGTTCCAGACTAGAGTCTTGCACAATTTGTCTCTTTAAATCTAATCTACAATTAAGAGCTATTTGTAAACCAGAATGTTCCTAATTAAGCACTGGAAACCCATAGAATTAAAATTGTGTAACATTTGTATACATGAGAACAGATTCTCTCCATGTCCTACATATTATGTTGTTCTTGTTTAGTCGTTTAGTCCGACTCTTCATGACCCGCAGTGCTTTTTTTCTTCTTCTGGGGGGACGCAGGGGTATGCATACCCCTAAACATTTTGTGAATCTAAGTTTGGCTTCATTGAGGGGCAGTATTTCAATATGAGTAGGAAAATGAGAGTATCCCTAAACATTTCTTTAAGAAAAAAAGCACTGATTATATCGTAGAATGAATCAGATTTTTAGTACATACAAAGTCACTTAAACTAACAACATGCCCTATACTAGGCAATGCACAGAATGCATTTCAAATTTTTGCTAAGATGCACATACAATTTCAAGGGAAATGGAAATTTTATGCACCACAGGCATCTTCTTAAACAACTGTCAGGGCACAACAACTCTATTTATATGTCTTACCCATATTATCAGATATATCCTATAACTGAATTCTTTAGAGTGGTTTTCAAAGCAAAGCACTGTGGTTTGACCAAAATCTAGCTCTAGTGATTAATGATGATGCCCAGGAAATACAGTGAATATCAAAGTTACATTCTTTCCAATATGAGAATTAAAACAAGCAACAGCAAACCTTAACGTTTATTTTCACTGAAGCTACCACTTTGCTGTAATTAACCCCCCCAACTCTTGAACCACCTTAACCTGGAAGTAAGACCCGCTGATTTCAATAGAATTTGCTTTCAAGTAAACACAGTTTGAATCAGTTTTGCGTTAGACAAAAGTAATTCCCAGTGTGCTCAGTGGTCTTACTCCTTAGTACACAGGATTGCAGTCAAATTCAAAGTTTGCCACTGCTAAAAACACCAAACTGGCATCAATAAAAGAGTAAAATGATTCATTTTATCCATCTTACGGTAAAAGTGCTTTGAATGGCTGATTATTCTCAAGATTATTTTCAAACTGGATTGCTACATTCGCCTTCTTTTAAAAAGACCACATTTCACAACCAATGTCCCTTATTTCAGAAAGCCACAGCCTGACAAGGGTCCTAATTTTTGAAAAGGAAAAAATCCTATTGATTGCAAATGTGCAGTGTAATTACATATAAAACAAGATTCTCAAAACAATGACAAATCTCTATACAGGAAAAGTGCCCCAACTTGTAGGAATAATAACTCAGAGACAGAACCACATAAACTGTGGTGCTGTGGAAATTTCCTCAATTTTAGAGGTATGCCTTTTGGCTAATAAATTCTAAAGAGTTGAGAATCAAACACAATGAGAAGGAACACACAGCGTTTAAGTTCATGTTTTTCAAAATGTGGAAAGAAAAGAAAACACACAAAAAGCTATCCTGCAGATTCACCAGCGACTAGGGTGGCAGGCCCTGGTCTAATTCCCTAATAAAAGCTCATGACAACCTGCAGAGCCCAGGAGCGCAAATCACATTAGTGGGAGATACCAGATGACCAAAGAAAAGCACTGGGGGCCTGGTAAAACTAGTAAACAAAAGGCAACATTCCAGATAAATACCATTGCTAGAATTAGCATTGTGAGATCCCTGAATCTGATAATACAAAAACAGATTAGGTGCTGGCAACAAAAGAATAAAATTGGGAACAAAGGGGTCATTCTGACACATCAAGAAATGATCTTCATTAACCCAGCGCACATTTACTGTGCAGCATTAGAAGCAATGAAACTGTGATGACACCAAGACTCATGAGACATTACTGGAGGTAACACTTTCTTTACTGCATCCAATTTACCAGGCAATTTGGTCCCTTTCCCTTTTAAACTTTGTGACAATTTAAAGACCTGTAATGATTTTAAGATTTGCTGTCCAGCTCATTGCAATTTACTGTCTGACACTCAACTGTGCAGTTCCAGAATGAGGTGATTTACAAGTCTCACAAATAAACCTTTTGCCATCTTACAGTATAAGTTAATAACACTGGTTGTTGTTATATAAGCAAATTATCCTTCTACCATTCATGGGGCATTTATGTTTGACTCCTATAGAAATCAAGCATGCTTAACCAAGCCTTCTTCTTCTTTGGTGATCACTCGTAGCTGAGTAAGATTGTCTTCCATAAACACGGTTTTAACAATGAGTCTGTAAGTGACTGTGGAGGCCAGTTCTGGATCCACACGTCCTTCCACAGTGGGGACATTGGTTTCCAGACAGAAGTTTATCATGGTGTGGATTTGCCAAGCGTGCCTTCCTCTTACGTTTCTCGCTTGTGTCCTGAGTTCAAGTGTCTTCAAAGCCCATGACACCTTTGGTAAAGGCTGTTCTCCAACTGGAGCGCTCGCAGGCCAGTGTTTCCCAGTTGTCAGTGTTTATACTACTTTTTATATATCTATAGATTTGCCTTGAGACAGTCTTTAAACCTCTTTTGTTGACCACCAGCATTACACTTTCCATTTTTAAGTTTGAAATAGAGTAGTTGCTTTGGAAGACGATCATGCATCCGCACAACATGACCAGTCCAACGAAGTTGATGTTGAAGAATCATTGCTTCAACACTGGTGATCTTTGCTTCTTCCAGTACAGTGGCTCCCAGCCTTTTAGACATAACCAAAATGGCTTGTTGTGGTGTGACGCATAAGAGTTATTGTCGCTAGAAATACAGACCTTAGGTCTTTGGCTGCCATCAGTTTCATACATTTTAATGGCAAAAATTTGCTCCAGACCACTATTCATGTGGACCTCTTCACCGTTTTGCTTATGGGAATGCAAGAACACCAACTGTCTGTTTTCAGAATATTGCTTTATAAGCGATAAAATATATTATAAAACATATTGTAAAAACGCATGGAGACATAAGTGTGTAGTTTGTGAAAGGTTCGTAGAGTTGTTAGGAGAGCCCTATTTCCCCTCACAGAGCTACAATTCCCAAAGGGGTTTAACAACCTCTCTTCCCAGGGAACTCTGGGAATTGTAGCTCTGTGAGAAGAAATAGGGCTCTCCTAACAAGGGATGCGGGTGGCGCTGTGGGTTAAACCACAGAGCCTAGAACTTGCCAATCAGAAGGTCGGCGGTTCGAATCCCCACAGCGGGGTGAGCTCCCGTTGTTCAGTCTCTGCTCCTGCCAACCTAGCAGTTCAAAAGCACGTCAAAGTGCAAGTAGATAAATAGGTACCACTCTGGCAGGAAGGTAAACGGCGTTTCCGTGCACTGCTCTGGTTCGCCAGAAGTGGCTTAGTCATGCTGGCCACATGACCCGGAAGCTGTACGCCGGCTCCCACGGCTAATAAAGCGAGATGAGCGCCGCAACCCAAGAGTCGGCCACAACTGGACCTAATGGTCAGGGGTCCCTTTACCTTTACGTTTAACAATCATTATAGCACGCCAATGAAAGTTGTCAGAGGTATTCACCATACCAGTTAAGGACTAAAAGTTATAATTATTTTGGGTTTACTTATAAAGCCAATGACCCACTTGAACAGGCTTTGCAACTCATTTGTGGATCACGACACACAGGTTGGAAAACACTGCCTTAGGGTGTAGTAATAATTTATGTAGAAATCAGGGCCAACCTATGCATGAAGTGGAAGTGGGGTGAAGCAGCTGCCTCTGGTGGTGGAAGCCCACAAGGCCCACAAGCCCCACCTGCCCTTCTGCTTCTGCTGCCAGAAGCAGCGTTGGCACCAATTTCCAGAGCTATCTTGCTCAAATCTTGTGAGAGGTCATGCAGCGTGAGAGATCTTGCAAGATTTTGGCAAATTAACTCACATTAGGAATTAATATTTTAGATGTCAGCAATATTTGCAATAGAATGTATAATTTTTCATTTCAGGGAAACTTGAGATAGATTTTGTTTTGGGCTTTTAAAAATTGCCACAAGGACATAAATCACCTATTCCTGTTAAACTAATTAAAAGCAATTAAACTCTAACAATGTGTTCCTAAAGAAGTAACTTGAGGAAGCAGCCATAACTCAATGGTAGAACACATGCTTGGCATGCAAGCAGGGCCAGTCAAAGACAGTTTGGTGCCCAAGGTGAAACATAAAATGACATCCCCCTTCCAGGGAAAACGGGGTGAGTGAAGATTTATATCAGGAACAAGGTAGAACTAAAGATCTACACGGGGAACAAGGGTGGGAAGAGACCAGCAATGCCTCCTATTCGCTGAAAGGCTGCTGTAAAGGTGGCGGCAGCAGCAGCAGCAGCAGGCAATGCATTCCTCAGAGAACAGTTCTGCTGCCCCTATGAATCCTGCCACCCGAGACAGGTGCCTCATCTTGCCTCATGTGTGAGCCGGCCCTACATTCAAGTCCAAGGAAAATCCCTGATATCTCCAGATAAGGTTATTGGCAATCAGCATAGAGCCTTCTGCAGATAATACTTAGCTAGATGAACCAGGGGTCTGATTCAGTATAAAGGCAGCTTCCTGGATCTCTTGTGTTATTGCTTGTGTAAGTACCAATCAGTTCAATGATGTCTATTCTTAGGTAAATTGATATAGGATTGCAACCCAAGTGGCTTATTTTAAGCATATAGAAATCTTTTTCTTAAAAAGTTAGTTCAATATTTCTTAATATAGAATTGGATTTTTCTAAATAGCTAAACAAAAATCAATACATAGGACTCCAACAGCTGAACTCAACTGCTAACATCCTTAGACGAAGCTGGATCTGCTTCTAATTTAATTTGCGGGATAAAAATAGACAAGCATAAATATTTTGCATCTATATACCCATACTATATATCCAACCCACATCCTGTCTCTCCTTACAATATGAAATACAAGCTGTCCTAATATTCAGAGATGCAACTGGTTGTGGGGCAGAAATGGAAGCCAAGACAATATAATTGTTTATGCTGTTAGCACCAGCAACCTTCCCTTTCAGATGTTTGCTGGCAATGTTTGCTGGCGCTCACCTTAGCTTGGAAGCAATTGTTCGAAAAGGAATATCAACCTTAACTGCAGAACCACCCACTGTGTTGAGAGTGCCATTTTTGCTGGGCTGGCAGTGGGAGGAGGGCAGGTAGTGAAGAAAAAATAGTGTATTCCATGTCTAAAGCAAGGAAGAGAAACTTCCTTCAATTCAAAGTCAAACTTTTCAAGTTGGCGACACACTTTTTGGACATGCATCATTTCACGATACAGTAATTCAGTTTTGCATCATTTAGCGACACAGTAATTCAGGTTTACTAGCAAACCAGAAGTTAACCTAACCCTTTCCAGCCCCAGGAAGAGTGTGGGGAGCATTTGTCCAACACATCTACACACTGCAGCCGACACACTAACGTGTCACAACAGACAGTTTGGAAAGCTCTTGCTGTAGCCTGATCTAATGTGGCCTCTAAGAAGCTGCTATTGCTTAGTCCAGGTACCTTAGTGCCTTGTTAAAGCTACTGAAACACCAGTAAGGTTCAAAACAATTCATTCTCCTCTCAGACAGCAAATGGCTTTGACATTATTTTGTTGTAAAATTGTTGCATTCCATGGCCTGGTAAACACATCATGGTAAGCTAAACTATGGCTTACTGGGCCTGTGTAAAGGGGCCATTTCCTTAGATAGGAGCTCTTACCCACTTTGCACCTCCCTGGTTCTTTATGCATGGCAGCTAAACCAAGGTTTGCCTAAGCATCTTGTCCGAACCAGATCATCATCATTTTTCACCATCATCATTTTATTTGTATACCGCCTTTCCATATTTAAAACAATGCTCAAGGCAGCTTACAACATTACAGGATTTACATAATTACCAACATAACAAAAGTCATAAGCAATAACTAAAACACGTCAAAAGTACACAACCAAATGGAAAACAATTTCCACATAAATCATAAAATCTAAAACTAATACAGCATTAAGATCAATCACAATTTAAAAGGACATAGATAAAAAATAAAAGCAATTTAAAAAACAAAAACGGAGCCCTCTTTGCAGCAGCAGCAGTCCTTTATGGAGCCTGTGAGGCCCCACCGCAAGCCAGGTGGAGAGATGCAGGGCAGGGCCTTCAGGCTCCCAGCAGGTCAGTCCTCTGCTCTGTAACCCAAGGTTCATCCTATGGTTTCAGATCTTGCTTAAGAATGTAAGATCTTTAACCACAATCTCAGGTTTGGGCAACAGCAGCCAACTGTTATGCTTTCTATAACCATCCAGTGTTTACCGACTCTCTAGACTTGCACAGCTGGCTCTGGCCTTAGCTGTTGACACAGTAAAGCAGGCAGTGCTCAGGAGAGAGCTGGCACTCAGGAACTGCCAAAGGTCTATCAACGGAATAAGTGGGTGCAGCCAAGTGCTATCCCGGTTGCCTCAGGCTTGATTTATGAAACAGAGCTGCCTCCAGAGCCAATTGCTGCTGCTGCTGCTGCTGCTGCCTTCCTGTGGCTCACAGTGCTTCTCAACCATCAGTTTGTGTAAACATGACCTAACATGCCTGCTTTGACACACATTAATATTTTAATTGCACCATTGAAGCTAAAAAGCCCTAAGTGCTCCTTAGGTATCCTGTTCAAAAGGTATCAGCTACTGGAAGTTACAATAAAACACGATTTTACACATGACTGGTTTGTTTGTATGTTTATATAATGTATCATTAAAATATATCAGTATTTTTAAATAAGTAAAACAAAACGTAAAGCAATATAATAAAATGCAATAAAATACAAAAATGCCATGAAAACTGCAAAAGGTTTAAAATAGGCATCAATTAACTATTGTGGAAGGATGTACTCATACTTGCCTGTGTAGACCTGTTGGAATAGAAAAGTTTCCAGCAGGCATTTAAAAGTTGGCACAGAAGGCACCTGCTGAATCTATTCCACAAGACTGGGCCAATGACAGTAAAGGTTCAGTTTTTGCTGTTGTCAAATGAGCCTCACCAACTCAGGTGACCAATGACACTCCTGGCATTCCTAGCCACAGAGGACACTTGGACTTCTAGTAACAAAGAAGTCAAGCCAAGCACCTGCTCCTTCAGAAGAAATACAAATTCAGCAAATAATAAAACAAATGATAAAACAGATAATAAAACAAAAATCATTACTACACTAGCAAAAGAGTGAACATTCTCTCCCTCTTAACTCAATGGACACCAAAACTGTTCTAACTCTTTATCTCCATCATGGACTATAGCCTTCTTACTAACTTTGCAGTCAGTAACAGCACACCTGCAGCATGATGGAGAAAGGGCGCATTGCACAAAAAGCGCCTCAGAACAAATATAAGAGCAGCACATAGTTAACCCTTCCCTTCCCAGAAAGCTTGCAAGCACCATTCTATACAATTAATTATTAACGTAACTCCAGCCAAATTGAAAACTACCCAAAGCAGCATTTAATTTTTTCAGGCATTACCTCAAAAAAGCTACACACCTGCACTAAAATGAGGACATTTACAGTTATCAATATCTTCATTTTTTTCTGCTTTAAAATGTAAACAATGCAAGGCAAACTTATGCTATCAAGTTGTAAGGCCTGAATATATATACAAGTGTTCTGATAAAAATGTTTCCCCCATGAAGCTTTGAACTTGTTGAAACATAAATAGAGTATTTAAACCCCATTATGTTTGCTTTTTTGGTGCTTCCCCCCCAAATAAATATTTTCATTCAAGTACTCTTCACGGTAAGATAAACCTTGAAATGTATTTTTAAAATAATAATAATAATAGTGTACCTCTTCTTTTTTTAGCTTTCGTTGACTGAACATAAGCTTAATAAATGTGCTAAATTGGGTCACAATCTCATCAATTTTTTCTTAATTCAACATTCCTGAAAACACACACCACTGCTTATAGGTGCCCCAATGGAGAACATGAACCCCACCACACAATGGGAAATCCCAGGCTGTTGCAAATCCAACTCTCATGTTCTCTTCCTGAGCCACTTCAGTACTAAAAGTTCTGGGAGAACCACAGGGTTTCCCAGTCAATGAATCCAGATGTAGCTGCTTGGGGCGGGGCCCCTTATGCCAAAGTCTTTCACTGGCAGCACACACAAAAATTGGGGGGCAAGGGGATAGTGCAATAAAATAATAATAATAAAATTGAAAGGGGAGGGAGATTTTAAAAATGCTATTTGTGTGTCCTTTGGTCCCTCTTCTCTCTTTTTCTGCTCAATTTGTCCCTGGTACAACTGACACCCATTTTTTAAAGTGAAAAAGTAGAAAGCAGGAAGGCAATGGGAAGAGGCCCCTGCCAAAGAGAGCAGTCCTGGATATTGCACGCTGCAGTGTGGTTTGGAAAAATGCCAGTGTGCGACTGACTACATTTCTACCACAGTTAGTTTAACCTTTGAAACATGTCAGTCAGTGGACAGACCTCTAGGTAAGGTCAACACAACCTTGCCCATGCCAGCATTCTCTCTGTATTTGCTTGGGAAACGGTAGTGTGTCCAGTAACTTGTTCTCCATGAATTCAGAATGTAGCCAGCAGATCACAGTCAATCACCATTCTCCCTGTAGGAAGCAGCCACAAATTGTTTTTCAAAGATACATATGCATTAAAACTCTAGCCCATTTTTAAGATGACGGCCCTTTATTCAGTGACACCACTGATATTCAGGCCAAGATTTATTAAAATAGCAGGTTTTTATTTACTGTTTGCTTATTAATACATTTCTTAGCTGCTTTTCAGCCTCGGTGCTCGGAGTGGTGTACAGTACTGCATGATGCAAGAAATACAACACATACCTTACACAGACAAGAACAAATTGTAGCAGCAGCAGCAGCAGCTAAAGTCCGAAATAACATTTTTAAGAGAACAGAAAATAACTTTCCACCTATTTTTTTTATTTCTCATATTCAAATGGTTTTTGTTTGCTTTAAAGCACATACAAATAAACTTCTGCATAGCACACAATCCCTCTGCCTAAATAATTCTGAGATAGCAACAGCCCTGCACAGAATCCACAGCAACTGCAGCTTTGAGGAAGGAAATGTGGGTCTTGGGGAGCACTAATTTTCTGGGGCTCAGCCCCTGCCACATGAGGCAATTGCCCCAGTTTGCCTTACGGAAGGACCGGCCCTGTTGAGACACCTCCGTACACAAGCAAGCTAAACTAAGAGTTGGTTTATATGCGACACTGATCAGGGAAAGTTTAATCACACATTTCAGCTTTCTGTCCATGACAGGCAATCCTGGTGGTTCACAATATGAATATAAAAGCACATAGCGGACACATAAAATGACACACTAGCCAACAACAGTAGTCAATAAAAACAGCGGCACCTGAGAACAAAACAGCAGCAATAAACTGTAATAAGAATAAAAGAGCCAGAACTTTCAGCCACCACTCAGGTCAGCAGCTCACTTAAAAACAACAGCATCTTAACCTGGTGCCTAAAAAGAAACAAGCAGATTTTATATCTCAAAGATATAAAATCCACACCAGGGCACTTCTGTGGAAGAGACCCTTTCTTGTGTCCAGCAAACTTGAGATATGGAAGAAAGGTTCACTTAGGGATCTTGTAGGTGGAAACTCCATATCCTCTTCCTGCATTGCACAAAAATCCCGCTTGACTGCATCCTGAGCCAGCAATCCAGGAGAGGACCATATAAAGGGGGCTCTGAGGCTAAGACACAGTGAGGTCATCCCATCCCACCCCCGGTTCTACGGCTCAATACTCATTTTTACATTGCTGTAAACACAGTGGGGGATATCTTCACCCAATCTGTATTATGTGTTTGTTTTCCTGCCCCTGCAACCCTCAAACCCCAATTCAATGAAGCTGTCAGCTGCGCATGTGCTATGGCTGTCTGAAATGTCTACACTTCAGCTTAACTTCGCCTTCTGTTCTCAAATGGGATAACACAGCTGGTTTAGAGGGGAAATGTATCGAACAAGATTCTACAGGATAGATATGGATTGCGGATAACGTCATGTGTGCATGACTTCAAATGCCAGTTGGTGGGAGCTCACTCAAGCCAGAGTAAACAGTAATGTGTACATAGCCTTAGTCTCCTCTGGACCTTCACTGGGTTAGTGAGCTCCAAAGGGAGCTGTTAATCTCCAGCTCTTTCTGCTTCAGCTCTAGCTCTGTTTCTGGCTCCAGATTCCATGCCAGATGTGGGCCGAAAACAAGTGCATTTCCTCTACATCCCAGGTTCCAGATTTATGTTTGTTATGGAAACAGGGTCTAGAATCTGGGGCAGAGAAAGAGAAGCAACAGAAAAAGAAGCAGTTGTTACAGTAATGATGTAATCACCTTCTACCTTTAGACATCTAGACAGAAAGTCAGCTGACAGATGAATCCAGAAACTGGGGGATCTGTATGTCTGTCTGCTCATTCAGTTACTATGTTTCTGTGTCTAAGCCCAAAAACAGGACTAGAAACTAGAATTTTTTAATCAATATAATTAGTTGTTAATGGATAAGATAGAAAAGAAAAACTGAAATAATTTTAAGGTATAGTTTTATTCTTCACAGGACAAAATTTGTATCTGAAGCTTTCAGACAAGTTGGTCAAGCCAATGTACTTCAGATGCAATTAAGGGCCTACCAAATTGAACCTACTCACATGGCATTTAGTGCTTGCCTATCAAAGTTGAGAGGTGGAGAAAATCAAGCGCAGCAAGATCATGCTAGTAAAAGGTAAAGGTAAAGGAACCCCTGACCATTAGGTCGAGTCGTGACTGACTCTGGGGTTGCAGCGCTCATCTCGCTTTATTGGCCGAGGGAGCCAGCGTACAGCTTCCGGGTCATGTGGCCAGCATGACTAAGCCGCTTCTGGCGAACCAGAGTAGTGCACGGAAATGCCGTTTACCTTCCCGCCGGAGTGGTACCTATTTATCTACTTGCACTTTGACGTGCTTTCGAACTGCTAGGTTGGCAGGAGCTGGGACCAAGCAACAGGAGCTCACCGTTCCTCGGTCATGCTACCCTTTCCTATTTCCATAATGCATATACAGTACTTTTTAAAAGTTTAATTGTTAAAGAAAACAGTACTTATTTAAAATGTGCTACTTTCAAAGGTTTTTGATTCAACAGGTACATTTCCATGATTTCAGACTTCTCACCAATATAAAGCAAACCTGCTTTTAAAAAAGTAAATGTTGAGAATAAGAGAGTGTTAGGGAAAGATTCCAAGTGGCCTGCAGCAACACAAGATTCAACAACAAAGTTATCAACGTTCTTTTTGTATATATCTGAAGAGCGTACACTGAACACATCCTAGAGATTGTTCTCATTAAATTGGGAAGTGTGCAGTTGAAAACAGACACAGTGTACTTGGGATGAAGAGTGCAGGAGTACTGTATGTGTTTCAGAACTAGCAGGAGGTGAATGGGAGGTCAGCTCAACAGAAGCAATTTCTTGTGGTTTTCCGAGAAGAACCTGCACTTTAGCTGAGCTCTACTTCTGATGAGAAAAAAAATCTAAATATTACTTTTTTAAAAAAATCTCAGTTTTAATTTATTTTACAGCAATACTTGATATCAAACTTTCCTATTTGCAACCTGGGTAACTTGAACTCAGCTCCATAACTGATTTTGCTTTGGTGTTATTTCCTCCCTGTCTTTTGGTCACAGCCCACAGTCAAATGCTGATAAGGGAGAAAATCTGAATTTCCCTGGAGCACAGTACTGTTTTACAAGAAAAGCCGTCCATATTTCAGGATCATTATCACACACTTCAAAGAGTGATGTTTTCTGCTTTTCAAAAAGTAAAGAGCTCAGTGCTTCTAAAGAAGCCTAGAACAGCAAGTGCTCAGGAATGCTCCTTGGAATCAGGTCCATGGGGCAACAACTTTGAACAGCCACTGCTTGACCTAGGGGTATACTCCAAAGCTTGCACTGAAAGCAGCAAGGCAATGACAGTAAAGCCTTTTAAGGTTTTTTCCCCCTTGCAAAGCCTGTCCTGCCACAGATCAGAAGGAAGACATCCTAGTCCATCAAAGTCGAGGAAACATTGCTGTGTGCCATGAACACAATTAATCTTTGGCACCCTTGACAAAGAAGTTCCTTGAGAGAGGAGTTTTTCTTATTTCCTCGGGGGCAGGACAGAAGATTGTTTTGATCCATCATTCCCACTTCCTTATCTCTTTTTGCCAACTATCAACATCAGCAGAACTGCCTATCAGTAGAGACAGCAGGAGGGGAAGACCTAAATGATGGATGGGGGCACCAGTCCTCTTCCACTGCTATTTAAGTGTAAGAATCTATTGTTAGGAACTTACTTTACAGCAGTTAAACAAATATAATGGTTACCAGATCAACCATTGTGTTGCTAGAGTTAACCTAAAAGCACCACGAAGAAGTTAGCTAATTACACTAAACCGGATCTTAAACCCAGATGAGTTTTATTGACAAGGGACTTTGAATATACACATGCTGAAAGGGGATTTTATATTTTAGATATACACACAAGATAAACCTAAGCAAATAGCCAGTGATCTCCTGTTTCCACTTGAGTAGCATACCCAGCACTAATTCATACACAACACTCTTGAAAACGCCACTAAGTTTGGCTTAAAAACAAACACGCCCACCACCACATAGCAAATTTGTGGACCAGCAGTGGATAGATTATAAAGCAGAAACAGAGGCAGGGAAACCAACAGATATGTATGTTTGTCTTCCACATATTCTTTGCTCAGTTGGCTTTCTTTAACTCATGCAACCCCCCATGAAAGGGAATGGTAGATAAATTCAACATGACCTCCTCTGCTAGAGTGTGGTGCCACTTCTTAGACATCACCTGTTTCTTAACACAATATGCTTCCATAGACAACAGCCTATTGAACTTCAACTACATCTGGAAGCACGTGCCATAACAAGTTGATAGAGCTGTGAGGAGGGGAGGGGATTTCTGGCCAACAGGTCAAATTTAGCCTAGAATGGGTCTCAGTTGGGCCCATGAGGGAGTTTGCCCTGAACCATGCCCAAATGCCCCACATCTGGCATCATATATGACATCATGTGTGGTGCAGGTAGAGATGTAACTAGATCTGCCATGCAGCCAAGTTTCCTGTGGGGAACACAATTGTGTAGCCGATCCCTGCAGAAGCAGGGGTGAACACAATGCCCAGCTGTTAGAGAGTTCACCCTGCCCTTCACATCTTCCTTTCTTTTTTGAGGCTGCTCTGCCAGTGGCGTAGCATGGGTTGATAGTGCCCGGAGCCATATAGAGGGGGACAGAGGGAAACAGAGTATGCATGTGCATTCAATTGCCTAATAGCATCCTCATTACCCAAGAGATTGCAGCCACATTGATAAGAAAATAAAAAGATTTGTTCTGTTATCTGGAGAGGTCACTTCCTGGAGAAGACACTTTCAATGGAAGTGCTGTATTCAGGCAACACCAGGTACGGAAATGTTGTGCCCCTGACAATTTTGTGCCTGCAGCAACCACCCCTATGCCATCCCCACTATGCTCTGCACATTTTGTGTTGCTAGAATATTTCTTTGTATGTCACAGATGTATTTGCTAGAACACACATTATACCAGAGCTAACAAAATAGACTTCACCACCACTGACACTGGTGCTTCCATCACCTACGCAGTGCAATGCTTGCATTGCCTTTTTGTGACAATCCTGGAAATGTAATTAATGGGTAGTACAAAAATATAGTAAGTCTATAAAAGAAAATGTTCTGTGGTCTGTAGAACAGATTTTAAGTGCTAAAGGATGGACATTTCTGCAAGAATGTGGAAATTGCAAAGCTGGAAAGCATAATCATGCCAAGGGCCATTGGTACCAATGTGTTCACCGGCAAGAGAGAGAAAGGGGGAGAGAAAAGTAGATATTCACTTACAACATAAATGTTTTAAGTATCAGGAGGAGTTACTACCACCTGTTCTGTATAATTGCATACAAGATACCTTGCATAGTTGACAGAAATGAGCCAACGAATGAGAATAAGGCAAGCATATGCCAGAAGGTGAACTAAGCTATGAAACAGGAGAAATACAATGCAGGTAAAAATTACCAGGTGTCTGTTGTGTGTACAATGAAGAATATTCCAGAGCCATAAAAACCTAGTAAATAAAATCTGAGCAGTTACTGAGCAGTAAATAAGATCTGAGCAGTTGTTCAGGTCCTGGAAGCTGTAAATCCTGCCTTATACAGTGGTACCTTGGGTTAAGTACTTAATTCGTTCCGGAGGTCTGTACTTAACCTGAAACTGTTCTTAACCTGAAGCACCACTTTAGCAAATGGGGCCTCCTGCTGCTGCCGAGCCACCAGAGCACGATTTCTGTTCTTATCCTGAAGCAAAGTTCTTAACCTGAAGCACTATTTCTGGGTTAGCGGAGTCTGTAACCTGAAGCGTATGTAACCTGAAGCGTATGTAACCCGAGGTACCACTGTATTACAATTATCTCTAGATAATTACCTTGATGAGCAACACCTCGTTTTTGTTTGAAAATAGTACAGGCCCTTCAGCAATATTAAAATTGCTCAAGTGCTTTCAGCAGCCTTTGCCAGCATGGTGCTATCCAGATGTTTTGAATTAAAATTCACAGCCAGCTAATGGGAGCCTCAGCCAACTAATGGGATTTGTAGTCCAAAACATTTGGAGGGCACCAGGTTGGCAAAGGCATTTACAGGAATGGAAAGACTGTCAAAATTGTCATTTTGCATCATGAAGTATTCAAAACTATAGTACTTTGTTCAATTGAAGCTGTATGGTAGGCAGTTTTCAAATGCAAATGAAGTACTACCCTGGTATTAAGTGAAAAGAGTTTTTAGCCACATTTTATAAAAATGAAAATAACCGTTTTCATCTTAAATGAGATAGAATGTGGCTTTCACTGATCTATAAATATGAATCTATGGAATCAGGCTGACTGTCTTGTTCTTCTTGACAGTGACTGGCTATTTGGATAGAAAAGGTTGTGAATTCTGCCTTGAGTGATGAGGTGAACTTTGTAAGTTACTTCTTCAGGCTGTGATGAGATAGTTTATGAACAAGTTAAATAAATATAATTTTAAGGAAGTTTTTTTCCAGGAACTATCTAGAGTTAGGGGTTAGGAGTGAGCAGTCAGGTTTGCGGATGATACCTAATTAATTTCTCAGTGTGGTTGAAACAAAAATGGATTGCAAATAGCTGCAAAAGGATATGTCTAAACAGGGTGAATGGGGAGTAAAATGGCACATGCGATTCAATATAAGCAAGTGTAAAAGAGGAAAAAACTGGCAGTTACTGTCCAGAAATGAACTTGATGAAGACATTGACCCATAGTGTGGCAGTTGATAAAAAGGTTAATTCCAAGTTAGGGATAACTAGGAATGGGCTTGAAAATAAAACTGCCTGCATACAAATCTATGGTGTGATTGCACTTGGAAAACTGTTCACAGTTCTGGCTGCCTCACCACAAAAACGGATATTGTAAAGGTGGGTAAGATTCAAAAAATGGCAAACAAAATGATCACGAGGCTGGAGAAATTCCTCTATGAGGAAGGGTTACAACCTTTGGACTTCTTAGTTTAGAGAAAAGGGGAGTAAGGAAGATCCCTGATAGAGGTACATAAGATTTTGTACAGGGTGGAGAAAGTAGATACGAGTACTACAAATCCACTGGCTACAGATAATTATTTCTAATAAATAAAAATATGTTGCAACGCTTTAATACTATAAAGCATCACTCATTCTAGTCATGCTGACTGGTGAGGCATTGCATGCATGTTCAATTATGATGACTGCTATTACACATATGCAAATTGACAAGATATAGATAGATGATAGATAGATAGATAGATAGATAGATAGATAGATGATAGATAGATAGATGATAGATAGATAGATATAGAGAGATAGAGATCATAGGCGCCGACTCCATGGGGCTTGAGGGGGCTCGAGCCCCCTCAAAAAAATTTTTTGGGGGGCTCAGCCCCCCCAATAATCTCGGGCGGGCGCCCTTCCAGCAGAGCACCACCGCCGTCCCCCGCCTCCTCCCAGCCTGCTCCTTCGCCAGCCAGCCAGCCGCGCGCCCTAATCGGAGAGCCCCGGCCAAGGCACTGCCGGAAATCCCGCGAGAACAGGGGAATCCCGACTGGCCACACCTCCCAGCCAGCCAATCGGCTGGCTGGGGGGGGCGTGGCTTGCCCTATTTAGGGCCGGAGCCACTTTATTTGCATATTCATGAGCTTATCTATTATTCATGAGCTTTCCCGGGCCCCCCCCAATATTTTTTCTAAGTCCGCGTCCCTGATAGAGATAGAGATAGAGATAGAGATAGAGATAGAGATAGAGATAGAGATAGATATATGCTTCTATGTTCCCCTCGTTCTTTGGTATACTCTGTGTACAAGCAGGGAAAGAAACAGAACTCGTGTGGATTTCTTATTTACATCAATTATTTCTTCCTGAACCAAATCACCAAAATCAGAGCAGGACAGAGGCTGCTAGGAACGGGGAGGGCAGGATGAACGTCTTTCAGTTCTCTTAGTGACCTGTGTTTCAGTTCCCTTGGTGACCTGCTTGCGGAGGAAGCTAGACTAGAGCCTTTAGAGAGCTGTACCAGAACAGCAAAAGGTTATGGCATCCTGTATACCCTTTTGTTGAGACTGCCAAGAAAAGCAGCCGCACACAAGATACGAGAACTCAGCGAACTTTTCAAGTTTATCTGTACCGCTATAACCTTGACTGTTTGGTTCTGGGCTTGCATCATAGAAATATTTGTTTGCACTGTCTGGTGTAGAATGTTCTAAAGATTAGCCTTCTCCAAGAACTAGAAAAAAGCAGGCTAATGAAACCCCATAAAAAGCAGAACTAAGCAGTTTATCTACTAATTTTCCTGAAAAGTTTCAACTGTCCCTATCAAACGTCCCATGGTTAACGTGCTCTGCTTTCTTTCCTAAGCAGAGCTAGAGCGTAGAAAACCAAGAGTGTTTGCCTAAGGATCCTGAATGATTGCAGAGCGCTCAGTTTGCAAAGGGAGCCAGCACTTCAGCAAGTGGGGCAAGAGCCTCGGCTAATGCATATCTTCTAGAGGCGTGACCGATGCTCCTTGAATTGTGCCACATCTGCATTCAGACTTTCCTGTCTAATTGCATTTAGAAATTATGTTTGGACTTATTCCCAACCCTCTGGGGTAAGACAGGAAAGCAACCAGAGCCCTCTTCAGCTGTTCTTTATGTGTGTGAAGGGGGAGACTCGTTTTAGAAGGGTTAATTAAATAAACAGTTTGCCAGGGCCCAGGATGGTACACTTTGGCAACCGCTGCATTTAAAAGAATCAAAATAATAAATGCTGCAGCACATTTATGTGATGACACACAGTTAACATTTAAGGCTCTGGGGATAACAAAGGGCATAAAGCAGTCATATTGATCACTTGACGTCCCTTCTGATGTTACTTTAGCAGCCTGGAAACAACCTCAATACAGTCGGACCTTGGTTCTTGAACGCCTTGCAACTCGAATGATTTGGCTCCCGAACGCCGCTAACCAGAAAGTGACTGTTCTGGTTTGAGAACGTTTTTTTGGAAGCCGAACATCTGATGGGGCTTCCACAGCTTCCGATTGAGTGCAGGAAGCTCCTGCAGCCAATTGGAAGCCACACCTTGGTTTTCGAATGTTTTCAGAAGTCGCACGGACTTCTGGAAAAGTTTCCATTCGAGAACCAAGGTACGACTGTATCTCTTCTTCCTCTATGGCACTGCTCTGGGTAATGATGGGAAAACTAGGCCATGTGGAATGACCTGATGATGTGATTCCTTTTCTGATAGCACCATCACCCCTCCCCAGACAGTTCTCACTGCACAAAGCCAGAACTGAAGTATCCATGCTATGGGATACTTCCACATGATCCCAAGTGTGGGAAACCTGCATCCCACCAAAAGTTGCTGGACTACAACTTCCTGAATACTGGCTACAGGTTTGGGTTAATGGGAGCTGGGAGTGCAACATCATCTGCTGGGAGCAGGGGTCTCCCAACTCTAGTTTAGTGCTTTCAGCACTATCAGTACTTGGTGGCTACCACACCACTAGTGTAAAACAAACCGTGTGTGTATTTAAATAGCAGCTGTGGACAGAGGTGGATCAGGACTACAGGTGCAGGAGGGTTAATCATTTCATATTTGCCTCAAAAGGTGCTACATTCACAATGCGGAACATATACTTTGGCCCTTTGCATATGCTTCTTCACTTTAGAGAAGAAGTGATGAAAACATTTTTGAAAAGACATGGCCCGGTACTACTATACAAGGATTTCTTTCTGAAATCTTAGTGAACTTTTGAACATATGTGATGATGCAATAGGTAACACAGGCAAAAAAAAGGCTTGCATAACCTTATGAAGCAACAATTAGTGTTAGCAACTTAAAATCGAATGAGTTGATTACTCAACTCAAACCCTCCCTCACATACTTGAACACAGACCCAAACTTCTGAAATGTCCATTCTCCCCAGATGATTGACACACTTGTTCCTCATTGCCCAACACATTCTAATTACATGCCTCCTTTTCTTTAAGACTGCAGACAATAGGATTTCATGTCTACATCACACCAGCTGCATGGCACCCCCTGCAAAATTCATGATAATCCAAAGGGAAGACCATGGGAAACTGTGGAGTCAGAACAATGGCAGAATTTATACAACTGAAAGATACGCAAATTCCATGCAATGAATACCTATTTTATCTTGGTATATAATCCTATACACTAAAAATCAGTCAGAACAAAAGACGACCACAAAGTAGACATGCCCTGATGAAAACTAAAGCTTCTGCCACAAGATTTTAAGAACCAAAGTCACATATTACTGAAGAGTGTTGTAAAAAAAGAGAAGGAAAATTAACAACAGAACCTCTTTGCTGCACTTCCTATCAGGAGCCCCCTTAAGAAGGCCAGAGAGGGACAACCTGCAGCCCTCCAGATGTTGTTGGACTACAACTTGACCTCTGGAAATGCTGGCTGGGACTAAAGGGATTCCAGAGTTCAACCACATCTGAAGAGTCAAAGTTCCTTAATCCCTTTAGGGATTAGAAATTGTGTCCGGTGAAGTAGGTGGTAAAGTGTAAGAGAGAGGACTGCCATTGGAACTAGTCCCCCACCCCTATTATTATTATTATTATTATTCCTGGTTTCCCCCCCAGCCTCTCTGGGCAGCTTTCAACAGAACATTAAAAACAGAATAAATATTAAAAACTTCCCTAAACAGGGCTGCCTTCAGATGTCTGATAGTTGTTTATTTCCTTGACATCTCATGGGGGGTGCGTTCCACAGGGCAGGAAGGCCCTCTGCCTGGTTCCCTGTAACTTGGCTTCTCGTAGTGAGGGAACCGCCAGAAGGCACTCAGCGCTGGACCTGCGTGTCTGGGCTGAACGATGGGGGTAGAGACGCTCCTTCAGGTATACTGGGCCAAGGCCGTTTAGGGTTTTAAAGGTCAGCACCAACACTTTGACTTGTGCTCAGAAACCTACTGGGAGCCAATGTAGGTCTTTCAGGATCAGTGTTATATGGTCTCGGCGGCCACTCCCAGTCACCAGTCTTGCTGCCGCATTCTGGATTAGTTGCAGTTTCCAGGTCACCTTCAAAGGTAGCCCCACGTAGAGCACATTGCAGTAATCTAAGCGGGAGATAACTAGAGTATGCACCACTCTGGGGAGACAGTCTGCAGGCAGGTAGGGTCTCAGCCTGCATACCAGATGGAGCTGGTAGACAGCTGCCCTGGACACAGAATTGACCTGCGCCGCCATGGACAGCTGTGCATACAGAACCATTAAGTGGCTGGCCTTTCAGATACAGGCCTACCATTAGACAATGTGAGGCAGCTGATTCGCAGTATCTTGAAAGGGCAGAACATTTTTAATTACAGTGGTACCTTGGGTTACATACGCTTCAGGTTACAGATTCTGCTAACCCAGAAATAGTGCTTCAGGTTAAGAACTTTGCTTCAGGATGAGAACAGAAATCATGCTCCGGTGGCGCGGCAGCAGGCTCCATTAGCTAAAGTGGTGCTTCAGGTTAAGAACAGTTTTAGGTTAAGTACGGACCTCCAGAACGAATTAAGTACTTACCCGAGGTACCACTGTAATTAGATTGCAATCCTATGCACTCTTACCGGGGAGTAAATCCCTCTGAACTCTGAGAGACTTACTACTGAGAAGATATGTGTGAACTGTTTAATTTATTACTACTATTTTTACTCCCAGGGAGGTGGGAATTTTCTTGCTCTGGTGGAAAAACATAAAACCCTGGACCAGCTTTGCCCCAGACTGGCACCTTGACTGGGGAAGGGAACTGAAGCGTCATTTTGTGGTGTGCCTCAGGCACACAAACTTTATTCAGCTGGCCCCAAGGACAAAGAATACATCTTTAGACAAAAGGGTTCCCTTTCCATCTGGAACAAGGGCTGAGGGGAAAGCAGCAGGCAGAAGAAGGGTTAAGTGTCCTTCTCCTGTTCTCTCCCAGAAACAGTGCTCCCCTGGCTCTAAAGGAGAGGGCAACTGAAGGACAATGGAGGCATGTGAAAGAAAACTAAAATGCAATGAAGCACTGTCATATCTACAGTATAAATCACAGCCACTGAAGTTCATGGCTAGTCTACACTGCTGGTTCACAGCAAAAGTATGTCTCATCGCAAAAGACTCTTAGACTAACTGCAGCAACTCTTCAAAGATAAAAAAATAGAACTCCACTTTCACTGCACATTAGCAACACAGATTTTAAAAGTATTTGTATTCTCCAAAATACTTCTTACAGTAGTGACATTCTTTTGGAGTGAAGACATCTCACATAATTTCCCAGCATTAGAGGGGCCTTAACTTGAGGAGTACTCCCTTCGGGGTTATATAGCTCTTTATTAAAATAAATCATTACTAGTGGCCAATTAAAGTGCTGTTTTCCTATCATTGCAATTCAGCATATTTTCCACATCCCACAAAATCATTTCCGTTCATGCGCGTGTTATAAAGATAAACAAAAAAAGAATGGAGCTTCAACCACCCTTATTACATGAGGGAAAAGGAAGGAGGAATCCATATTGAGGAGGAAAGTTCCATCCTGCCAAAAATTCCATTTAACAGCTTTGATTTGCTTAAATTAATTTATATATACCCATGTACATGTCATTTGTTTAAGAAACATATTAAAAAGCAAATAAAAATAAAAATGGAGTGCTCTCCCTAGAGCCCACATTTTGTTTTTGTTTTTTTTTAATAATAGTTTTTTTATTTGCTTTTTTCCAGGGTAAAAATACAACATCAGTAACACAACAAAAGCGGTTTTACAGAAAAGAAAAGAAATTTTAAAGAGAAAGAAGAAATTCACTTTTTCAGATCAATTTTCATAATCAACCAGACTTCCCCACGTCCTCCATCCCCTGCTTTCTTTACAATGAAAAATAAACAGCAAATTAATACCTTATTTCAGTTGTTTTTGTGTTTTCATTTAGTTATATAGTCCATAATTTTTACGTTTCAAAATCTTAAAACTTAGTTTCAATCATTTACCAATTTCAATACTGAAGCGTGTTTTTCCAAAGCACTTAGCAAACTCTCAACATTCATATAACTTATAATGTTTTTGTAAATAGTCCTTAAATTTTTTCCAGTCCTCTTCCACTGCATCTTCTCCCAGGTCTCGGATTCTGCCTGTCATTTCGGCTAATTCCATATAGTCAATCAGCTGCGAATGCCATTCTTCCAGCGTGGGTAGTTCCTGTGCTTTCCAGTATTTAGCTATAAGAATCCTTGCTGCTGTGGTTGCATATAAGAAGAAAGTTCTATCTTTTTTTAACACTCTCTGGCTCACAATGCCCAGGAGAAAGGCCTCTGGTTTCTTACAAAAGGTGTATTTAAACACCTTTTTCAACTCGTTATAAATCATTTCCCAAAAAGCCTTCACCCTCGGGCATGTCCACCAGAGGTGAAAAAAAGTTCCTTCAGCCTCCTTGCATTTCCAACATTTATTATCAGACAAATGATAAATCTTTGCAAGTTTGACTGGGGTCATGTACCACCTGTATACCATTTTCATAATGTTTTCCTTTAAGGCACTACATGCCGTAAATTTCATACCTGTGGTCCATAACCTTTCCCAGTCTTCAGACATAATGTTGTACCCAATATCTTGTGCCCATTTTATCATTGCTGATTTAACTATCTCATCTTGGGTATTCCATTCAAGCAACAAGTTATACATTCTTGAAAGCACTTTCGTCTTAGGTTCAAGTAGTTCTGTCTCTAGTTTTGATTTCTCCACCTGGAAACCAATTTTTTTGTCCTTTTTAAAAATCTCTAGAATTTGGGCATAATGAAACCAGTCTCGCACCTTTCCTTTCAATTTTTCAAAGCTCTGCAACCTCCAGGTATCACCATCTCTCTCAATTATATCACAATATCTCAACCAGCCACTCCCCATATTACGTAGTTTTATGGCCTTGGCCTCCGTCGGTGATAACCACCTCGGGGTCTTGCTTTCAAATAAGTCCTTGTATTTAGTCCAGACAATAAATAAGGCTTTCCTAACAATATGGCTTTTAAACAATTTATGGGACTTTGCCTTGTCGTACCACAAATATGCATGCCACCCATACACATTGCTGTGCCCTTCTAGATCTAGGACATCAGTGTTTTCCAACAGAAACCAGTCTTTCATCCAGCAGAGAGATGCAGCTTCATAATACAATCTTAAGTCCGGCAGGGCAAACCCCCCTCTTTCCTTTGCATCTGTTAATATCTTAAATTTTATTCGGGGCTTTTTGCCCTGCCAGACAAATTTCGTAATATCTCTCTGCCACTTTCCAAAACATTCCACTCTGTCCACGATCTGAAGGGTCTGGAACAAGAACAACATTCTTGGCAATACATTCATCTTTACCGCAGCAATTCTTCCCGACAAGGTAAGTTTCAATCTTGACCAAGTTTCCAAGTCCTTTTTAATTTCTGACCAGCATTTTTCATAGTTATCCTTGAATAAATTCAAATTTCTCCCAGTCAAATTAACCCCCAGGTATTTCACTTTTGTAACCACATTTAATTCTGTTTCCTTCTGAAACCCATCTATTTCTGCAGATGTCAAGTTTTTTGCCAGAACCTTAGTTTTTTGTTTGTTCAACTTAAATCCCGCCACCCGACCAAACTCAGAAATTAGTTCAAGAGCTCTTTTTGTACTGGTTTCTGGCTCCTGTAGTGTCAAAACCAAATCGTCTGCAAAGGCCTTAAGTTTGTATTGCTTTTCTCCGACCTGTATTCCCTCCACCAGCTGATCCCTCCTAATCCAGTTCAATAAAACCTCCAGGACAGAAATAAATAACAAGGGTGATAGGGGGCACCCCTGTCGTGTCCCTTTTTCAATTTTAAACTCCTCCGTCACCACACTGTTTACTATCAATTTAGCCTTTTGTTCTGAGTAGATTGCTTCAATACTATTTTGAAACGCCCTTCCCACTCCCATCCCTTCCAAATTTTTCTTCATAAATTTCCAAGATATATTGTCAAAGGCCTTCTCCGCATCTATAAAAATCAAAACTGCTTTTGTATTCATATTTGTCTGAAGTAACTCCAAAACGTCAATAATGTTCCTAGTATTATCAGACAAATGCCTACCAGGGAGAAAGCCTGCTTGGTCCTTATGAATTACTTCATTCAAAACTTTTTTCAGTCTGTTTGCTAAAATATCAGCAAAGATTTTGTAATCCACATTTAGGAGTGAGATGGGACGATAATTTCTGAGTTGAGTCTTTTCAGATTCCAATATTGGTATCAGAGTGATGAATGCTTCTTTCCACGATTCTGGTGCCCCCTTCCCTTCCATGATCTGGTTACATACCTCCATTAATGGTTGTGTCAAATATTCCATCAGAGTCTTGTAGTATTTGGAGGTAAGCCCATCTGGGCCCGGGGATTTGCCTATTTGCAGATTCTGAATGGCTCTTTCAATTTCCTGTAGAGCCCACATTTTGGCACCAGGTAAAGGCTTTTCTCCACCAACCCACCCTGCTTTTCAGCAGTTTTCCAATAATAATAATAATAATAATAAGAAGAAGAAGAAGAAGAAGAAGAAGAAGAAGAAGAAGAAGAAGTAAGAGCTGTTCGACAGTGGAATTTGCTGCCAAGGAGTGTGGTGGAGTCTCCTTCTTTGGAGGTCTTTAAGCAGAGGCTTGACAACCATATGTCAGGAGTGCTCTGATGGTGTTTCCTGCTTGGCAGGGGGTTGGACTCGATGGCCCTTGTGGTCTATTCCAACTCTATGATTCTATGATTCTATGATTCTGTAATAATAATATATTTATACCCTGCCCATCTGGCTGGGCTTCCACAGCCACTCTGGGCAGCTTCCAAAAAAATATTAAAATACTGTAATAACATCAAACATTAAAAGCTTCCCTAAAAAGGGCTGCCTTCAGATGTCTTCTAAAGTAGTAGTTCCAGTAGTTTGGTAGCATTTATGGTAGCAACACTTTTACCATTTTAAGAGTTTTTACATATTTTCTCAGCTGGTGGCTTAATATGGTTTATTGAGGTTGTTTCTTGAACAGGGATTCTGTTGTTACACTTTTACAGTTGGGTTTTGTGGTTGGTATTGGTTTTATGATGTTTACACATCTGAATTTGTGGCATTCCATGTTTGGAATTTTAATTGTAAGTTGCCTGGGGACGTTTTGAATGAATGCTATTTAGAAACACACATCTTACTACTGTACACTAATTTCAAAATGGTAAGCCACGAGACTAATCTCCTGTGAAAATTAAAGATCCTGCGAGCCTAAAATGCTAAGCCCACAGAGAAGACTGCTTCTTTCATGTCTCCATCTCACTGTTCTGGATTTCCTTCCTTCCAATTACGTACATGGTACACTTGGAAACACTGGGAGTCCACGAGAATCAGGGTTCTTCTGTGGAGGGTAGACAGTTCTTACTCTTGCACTTCAAAAGGAAACTTTTTTTGATTCAAAGATGGGACTGGGTCTTCAATTTTTAAATTTGGGGAGGGAGAAGAAAATTGTGCCTAGATACTTGCCTTCTGTTATACTTGTCTTGAGGTCCTGCCTCTCTTATTTCACAAAGGTCTAAGACTCTAATCTTGACAAAGTGTTTCGTATATGTGAAAAACAAAACACACACTTTTTATGATCTATTTTCTACTCTTTCCTACTCACCCATAGCTGAAGTTTTGCCTCCATTTTGTAAGGTTGGCTCAAACAGAAGCCTCATCCAACCTTTGTGGTTGCTGCCAATATTCCTGTAAAGTTTGGACTTGTCTCTCAAATATGTTAACTGGTATCACCTGGAAAACTGAGCAAATGGGTAGCTCTTTTAAATAATATATTTGCTTTAGCCTGCAATCCTGCACCTACTTACCCAGGGACTAAGTCCAGATGTACTCAATGGAACTTACTCCCAAGTACAGTGGTACCTCAGGTTAAGTACTTAATTCATTCTGGAGGTCCGTACTTAACCTGAAACTGTTCTTAACCTGAGGTACCGCTTTAGCTAATGGGGCCTCCTGCTGCTGCCGCGCCGCAGGAGCACGATTTCTGGGTCATCCTGAAGCAAAGTTCTTAACCTGAAGCACTATTTATGGGTTAGGGGAGTCTGTAACCTGAAGCGTATGTAACCCAAGGTACCACTGTATACATTTTGGAATTGCTGCTATGGATTATCTGCCCCCCCTTCTCCCACCCACCAAGCAGCTGAAACGGGAAGTATTTCCGTTCTCCCACCCACCACAATCTTAACAGGTTGATCTGCTTTTCAAACTGCCATGATTTCCAACCTGGCAGACTGGATCAGACTGCACATAGCAACAGAATCAGCACCAGCACCTAGAAAATCTGGTCCAGGGTGTTTGGAGACACTCTATAACCATGTGGGAGGTGGAAAAGGGGCTGTTGGAAAGGCAGAGTGAAAATTGTCTTCCCTGTCCATTTACAGCAGGCCTCCTCCACTGGATGAAACCTCTTTCCATGGACAGAAGGGGCCCTTCTGCAAAACACAAGTTATCTCAGGATCAATCCCAGAAAATATTCCCTCCCATTAAAAAAAATACAGATATAGTACAGTGGTACCTCGGGTTACATACGCTTCAGGTTACATTCGCTTCAGGTTACACACTCCGCTAACCCAGAAATATTACCTCAGGTTAAGAACTTTGTTTCAGGATGAGAACAGAAATTGGGCTCCGGCGGCGTGGCAGCAGCAGGAGGCCCCATTAGCTAAAGTGGTGCTTCAGGTTAAGAATAGTTTCATGTTAAGAATGGACCTCTGGAACGAATTAAGTACTTAACCCAAGGTACCACTGTAGATATGTAAGTAATACTTGTATATATAACACATACATACAAATACAAAAGACTTCAATCTGATAATGATTAAAATGCATCTGAATAACTTTTCTTCAGTGCATGCTGTTCTCACCAACATAGACATTTACAACAATTCTTATCTTCAAGGGGTACATTTTGTTCAGTGTTGTTCCACCATGTACTCCAAATCATAAATTACAAATAAATGCCAATATACTGAAAAGATTTGTGGACATTTTTATGCAGATTCACTTTAGTAGTGGAAGTCTACGTATTTATCTGCTTTCATATCAAACTTATTTATTATTTACTTTCTGAGTATCTTGGCTCATAACACATTTCTTAATGGATAACAGAGTGTGAGACCATTTTATTTATTGACAGCACCTCAATATGTAAATATCATTTTACTCTACTACAGGAATAACCCACGTAGTACCCTTCAGATTGCAGGCGAGCTCGGAGTGTGTTTGGACCCTGGGTAAGAGCCAGGAGGTTGAGAGGGAAGGTGTGTCCAAAGGTGAAAGAAATGATACTGGTTTATATTTATTAGTAATTTTGTTCAATGTAACATTTTTATATGATAACTGCGTATTTCTGTAACATCTGTTGTTTAAGTTGTCTGATGTTACTTGAGTTTTCTATACATCACTTAGAGATTTTATATATATATAGAAATGTTGTAAATAAAATGCTGCTGGACAGATCATAACTCCCATCAGCCACAGCCACCATGGCCAAGGAATTATGGGAGTTATAATCCAGAAACATCTGGGATGACACCACAGTGGCTACCCTTGTTCTATAGCATTACTCATTATGCACAATAGCCTGGGAGTGGAAAATAGCATCTTGATCATTATAGCACAGAACAATTTTAAGAAGACTACTGTTTTTCCTTCCACTGCTGATCTAAGTCGTGGCTATCCAGGTTCTCTGGTGAATTGAAAACTTCAGTGCCATTTTATGTTTTAGAAAGGCCACACACAGTGTCCAGAGTCATACTGAATGTGTGCCTCAATACTGGTGACATTTTTTAAGTCTATAAGCATTATTATTATTTATTAAATTTATTCTTGGAATTGTGATTAGCTGTGTTGACATTTGCATGTTTGCCAAAATTCCAATTCAAGTGCACAATGGGTAAGATACCTACTTAAAAGGCTTGTTTGAAGAGGAAAGTCTGCAGTAGGTGCTGAAAAGACAACTGAGACAGTATCTGTCTCTTGCCTAAAAGGGGGGGGGGATTCCAAAGGGTAGGTGCTTCAACACTAAAGGTCTGATTCCTATATTGCGGTAGAATGGACCTCCTGTAAGATGGTATCTGCAGGAGGCCCTCAAGAGTGAGATGGTCTTTCAGGTATCCTTCAGCCCTCTGATGATGGTGACACCATCCTCCTGCCACTGTGGCCTGTCTGCTGCTCATCCAGCTACACAGTTTTCAGGGCTCATCTGCCATACTCCTGTGCAGCTGCTGCCACAGATTACCTGCCACATGCTGGCCACTGCTATCACAGATGCTAGAAGGCAAAGAAGTGAGCCCATGCCAGCCCATCAGCACAGCACCTTCAGAGAGGCAGCCAAATGAAGCAAGCAGCATCTAATCCAGTATGCTCCACATTGCAGATGTTTGTCTGGAAAGCAATCTGCATGAGCTGAAAAGTGTGCTGCATGCTCACATGAATTGCCAGCACAGAGTGGCTCCTATGGCTGAAGATGCTCTGGGCCAGATTTACTTTCCCCATGCAACTAAGTCTTCAAACCACTCAATGTGGAGAGATTTTTCAAGTCTGAAGTGTCCCATAGAAGTGAAAAGCGCATGCAGAATTTGATTACACGAATCTTCAAAAGAAGAGGAAGAATGACAAGAGATATCAAAACTTTATAGACTTGCAGGTCTGAATGATTTATACTTGTGTTCATTACCATACGGTTTTAAAACAAGGAATCCTTTTAAGTATATAACAATTAAACAGGAAATAGCAAAGTCATAATCAGCAAGCTTAGATCTTTTTGAAGTGCAAAGAAGCCGAGTGACAGCCTACTGAGTAAAACAACATCACACCTTTACAGAAGTGACTGATGAGAGAAAAATCATTAAACAGTCATGCTAAAGTACAGTGAGAACTTAGAAACCAATTACACTTAAGTGAGTAGAATCAAACAGACTTACTCTACCATTTATTTTACCATGCATTTCACTTGCATTTGGAAACTTGAGCTGCAGGACAGGAACTTCAACGGAGAAACTGAAAGGTTTTTCAGTAACTTTACTCCACCAGAAGCCAATATCTAGATTATTTAAACTCAGTAAGCATGTTAATATGAACATTATGCACAGCATTGTCAAAAAGTGTTAAATGGCCTGCTATGTAGAATCAGATGTGACCCCAGATTTTTTTAGGTGGAGGGGTCATAGGAGATTTAAAAGTAACATTTGAAATGAGTAAAGAATATGTAAATTCACACTGTGAATTTCAGCAGTTCCTTGATTATTGCAATAAGATTGTAGAGGTTAATGTGGAGAAATATGAAACAGGGTATGATGTGATTATTGTAACATCCTCAAATGTCTCCTGCTGTCCAAAACGTCAATAGAGTAACAAATAAAGGATCACAATGAAAGGTTTCATTGCGGAACAAAGTAAAACCCTTTGAAATAAAAGAAAGGGGCGGGAGGTTGGAAATAAAAGATGGTGTAGCATCTTTGGTGTAGCACACAGCCAAGAAAAGAAACTAAGGTATAAAGAAGATGACCTCCTATAATCTTTACCTCTACTCTAGCAAACACATGATAAACATAAATTCACAGCTTACAAAAATTATGTCAACTTCAAAATCAACTCCATGTTTATCTTTGGTTCTTCTACCCACTTTTTCTGGTGTGAAAGAAGAGGAAATCAGATGAGGAAACATCACTCAAAGTGAACCATTTATTGTGCACCCGAAAGGGTAAGTGCCTCATAAACTGCAGTGATCCATTTCCAATTACCATCACACAACAGAAGGCAACATCATTTGCATTAACAATTTTTATAGCCTCCATAGGCAAAAAGGGCAAGTTTAGGAAATTACTTATTTCTTTTTGCTGCTATAAAATGTCTTGGGACAGGATTTTGAGGCTCCTGTCATTGGGTGTGGAAACCACATTATCTCCTTGCCGTTTTAAGATATTGAAATGAGCAACAAGGTATTTTAAAATTATAGCAACGCCTTAAAAGATAAGCATCATCACCTATTTTTTAAAAATAACTGGGTTTACAACAACAACAAAAATCCACAAGGAAGAAAGGAACGTACAGTATACAGGAAAATTCAAAGTGCAGACACAAAAGAAAAAACCTCTGAAGCTCTTAACAATGATATAGCACCCCACCATATTACACAAAAATGGCACAATTTCATGTACAGTGGTACCTCGGGTTAAGAACTTAATTCGTTCTGGAGGTCCGTTCTTAACCTGAAACAGTTCTTAACCTGAGGTACCACTTTACCTAATGGCTGCCACTGCGCCGCCACCCCACGATTTCTGTTCTCATCGTGAAGCAAAGTTCTTAACACGAGGTACTATCTCTGGGTTAGTGGAGTCTGTAACCTGAAGCATCCGTAACCCAAGGTACCACTGTAATTACTGTAAAGCAGAGGGAGAGAAAGCCCTGGACTTTCCTTCTTCTGGTATTATATTTTACTACATATATCCTGAAAAAGAATTGCAGGGAAGGGACCAAGAAATAGCTGCAGATCTGTCTCTCTAACTGAAGAGGAGCACAAGATGGCAGAAAAGGGTGCTGGAGGCAACTTAAGAAGAGCCTGCTGGATCAGGCCAATGGCCTGTCTAGTCCAGCATCCTATTCTTATAGTGGCCGAACAGATGCCAGTGGGAATCCTGCAAGCACAACAGTACTTTGCCCATCTGTGATTCCCAGCAACTGGTCAGAGGCACAATGCCTCCAACAGTGAAGAAGAAAAAAGCCATTATGGCTAATAGTTGTTGCTAGCTTTATCTTTCAAAACGGAACAAAATTACAAAATAAAAATAAAAATGCATGCCTATGGCCATTTTCTATCTGCTCCCTTTAGATGTTTTAAGCATCTGACATGAGAAAACATACTGTTGAAAGCAGTCCCAAAGCTAACCTTAATTGGATGCAAAGGAGAACAGGTCTCCCATCACAGATTGTTATGCTGCAGTGACATTGTAGGATGTTGCCTTCAGCCAAGTCAAAACATTAATCCATCCAGCTGAGTCTTATCTGCAACAATGGAAGAGAACCTCAAGCCCAGGAGCCCAAAGCAGCCTGCCAGGCCTCTCTAGGCCTTGGAACTCTCCATAGCAACGCCTCCAATTCTTTCGCCTCGCTAGAATACGTCCTTGAATGGCAACAATGCGTCATGCTTGCCTAGATGGAGAGAGATACGCATAGGAAAAACAGACCTTGTGTGTGGCTTAACTGTAGCCTGATGTACAAAGATAAGAGCCACATCCATTGCCCCACCTGCCACTGGCATATGGTCCCAAGGATGCCGACTGCAAGGAAATGCAGTCTTTAGGCTGTAAAAGGTTCACTGGCTGTTGCCTACAATGACTAGCAATAGCTTTTAGGGATCTGAGACAGAGCCTTTTCTGAGATACCAGGGACTGAACCCGGGACTTTTTGCCAGCAGCGCATGTGCTTCTGCTGAAAGCTCTCGTCTACACAACGAGTAAGAGGTGGCACTCATGAAACATGGGGTGGGATGTTTTCTGCTATGTCCAAACAAAGAAACTGGATTAGCAATTTCCTCTCCCTCCCATGTGACATAAGCAGTAGAAGGATCATTAATGGGATCCAAGGACCCCCTTTGGCTAAAATGTTGTCCTGGCATTTGCTCGGAAAAGGTGTGCTGTGGCTGCCACTGTTATCTTGTGATATGCACTTAGCTTCTTGGCCTGTATTTTTCTGGGGAGGGGGTAGTGGGAGAGATTTTTGTCAAATCCTCCTGAGAAATACAAGAACGAACACTTCACAATTTCACACAACAAAGGATTGATCACTTTGACACAAGTGGTGTTCCCCACACCCCCGCAAAAAATAAAGCCTTTATAAAACACACGGTAAACATGGATACAGAATCAGAAAAGGAGTTCAACAGCAGCTTCCCGTTATGCCTACTGGCAGTTTCCCCAATATATCTGTATTAAAATGTACAGGGACAAAAACACTTCAAACAACAAAGGATCATTGTTCTGCATTAAAGGACTAGCAGGGCAAAAGACTTTCACTGTGAATGGGATAGCTAATTTCCACACCCATAAGGACAGGTAGTCCCTACAGCAAAATTTATGCTTATGGATTAGCAAACCAAGAGTTCAGCAAAGTGTCATGTTTCTGAAATATGTGCAAACACAATGGAGTAGCCACACAGAAATCGTCAATAAAACTTAGCTGTGGACATTTTAAAAATGAGAGAGTACGTTTGGTTTCCTCTGCAAAGAATCCATCGGCAACCACAAAACCGAGTTAGCAGACCTGCTTGCCTAAGCCACAGCTAGTTTTGTTAGATGCCAGTAAAATTTAATAAAATTCAGCGGCCATGACCCATGCATTTCTACAACCACAGGCCATTATCACGAATTAGACTCTTTGCCCTCACAATTCACATGTTCCTAGTAATCACAAAGAGCACAGCATGTTGCAGCAGTAATCCAAGTAAACAGATGGAAAAACTCCTGTACTGCACACTGCTTTGAGGAAGACGGACTCTCAAAACCATACCTAATCTGCAACAACGATTGAATTACATCAGTTCCCCAGTGGGAATGCTATTGAATCTTATAAATTCTATTATGAGAAATCAAATGGTACTTATGAGTAGTCAAATGTATCAATGGCAAAGAGTTTTCCCCTGACCAAAATAAATAAATCTTGATTTGTTCCACAAAGAGGTGTCTCTTACCTCCCACAGAGTATCTCTGCACAAGGACTTTTTTACGGCTTCATAAATTATTGAAAGTGCAGCAAAAGAACCATGCCAAAGGAATACCAAGCACTGGGAGTGCCAACTTCTTAGGGAAAATGCAAGCATGCCAAAGGCCCAACTTCAAATTGTGCCAAGATGTTAGCATAGATTCTTGAGTGCTCTATAGGTGCTGACAGCTCTAGTGCCTAGGCCCTTCTTTGCCAACTGCAGGGCCATTCTATCCTATCCTCATTTACGAGGCTCTGGTGGAAAGCTCCTATGTATTTCCCCCACATATACAATTTGTTCCAATTCACCTGTTACAAAGGAAATGGTTGATAAGCGTGTCCTGAAGTTCCTAAACACCTCATTCTCTTCCAGAAGTAGCAAGCTGGGCAGCTGATAAGAGCTAAAGTCTAAAAAGTTAGGAATCTGTATTTTTGCAGTGCTATGCTCACAGCCTGGAACACAAGGAAAGTGCATTGTGTTGATTCACATTCTTGTGTGCACTCATTACTGTGTACACTGACTTTCAGAAAGGGGACATTTCCAGCCCAACCTGGAGAAGGGCAAAAATGGAACCTGGGACCTTCTGTGTGTAAAGCAAATACTCTACTACTGAGCTACAGCCCTTCCCTTCAGCTATATCTGTTTACATATTTGTTAAAATAACACGTGTATGGTATCCTACTACTACTCTAGATCTTACATGTTCACACTAATTATAAAGCCGTATATTATGCAAAGCTCATTTTTAGTCTCAAGTACAACCCCTGTAAAGTAGAAACCAGTGATGTGCGGTGAAATGTTTCATAGGGGAACAGTTAGGGCCAGAGACACCAGTATGCAAAGGCGATTCCGGGGGGGGGGGGGCGTCCCAATGTCTCATGCATGAGCATCGCCCTTCCTCCCTAAGCCAGGCAGAAGTTTCCTGGGCTTTGGGAAGGAGGCACCGGGCTTTAAATACTTTAATACTCTAATTTACCGGGAACATTTAGGGGACTAGCCTCATCTCCTTGGTCCACTGACCACAAACCACTGGTAGGCACTAAGGTACACCATTAGACATTCTCATTTATGTTCAAGGTGACAACAACATGAATAAATCTAAAAACATCTAACTCATACGGTTTATCCACATTTACCTGTTGCCCTGCTCCTTTCAGACAGCAGAGGTCCACACTTTAATACTCCAAGTGTTTTTTTGGTGTGTGTTTTTGCCCCAAGCTTTCCTTGTGAAAACCCGCTCTTTAAAGATGAATTGGAGCAAATGTCAATTCGGGATTTCCATGGGTTTTAAAGAGGGAGTTTTCACAAGGAAAGCTCCAGAGCAACAACGGCAGAAGGGGCACTTGGACACGAAGCTTTAAATCACGGACCATGCCTAGAAAGAGTGGAGGAAAGGTAAGTGTGGATAAGCCCTTAATGGAACAAAAGTTAATAGGGAAACGAACATGGGCCTTCTCAGCATGAAATAGGTGGTGTTGCAAAACCAGATGTGATTACACAGAGTGTTTTACTGCCAAAAGTTAAATATCAGGAGAATACACTTATAACATTTAAAAATTATTACACACTGAAAACTTTCCGAATGAATAAGCAATAGATTAACCATATTTTATAAGGCAGCCAGATTTATTTATTTTTTAAGTTAATGGAATAATTCATCCCAAATACAGTGGTACCTCGGGTTACAGACACTTCAGGTTACAGACGCTTCAGGTTACAGACTCCGCTAACCCAGAAATAATACCTCGGGTTAAGAACTTTACTTCACGATGAGAACAGAAATTGTGCAGTGGCAGTGCAGCGGCAGCTGGAGGCCCCATTAGCTAAAGTGGTGCTTCAGGTTAAGAACAGTTTCAGGTTAAGAATGGACCTCCAAAACAAATTAAGAAATTAAGTTCTTAACCTGAGGTACTACTGTACTGCTATCAATTAATTTCAATGTTTCTCACAAGCTGGAGTTGCAGAGAAGAGAATCACTCTGATTCTGAATTCTGTTCCTACAAACTATGGTCTGAAGTGAGAAGAATATAGCTCTCACCAATAATTGGAAGTGCATGTAAAATGATTTCTAGAATACTACAGACAACATGCAGATATCCTCACTGCAAATTTACCACCTTGGCAAGAATTCAGGAACCAATATCAGATCAGCACTTAAGACCACAAGACCACCCTGATTAATTCTGCAAGATGATATGCAGACAAACACAGACAGAAAGAACAATACAGCTGAAGGAAATAAACATCACCTCTGTGGTGGGCAACATATGGCAATGTGTCAGATGCTGTCTGCCTTTCACGCAACCCCCCAGCGCAATCTGTGCAACACTACTGAGTGCAAACACACATTGTTAGCATCCCACACAGCTTATGCTATTTGGGCCCAGTGGTGTCATACTGCCTCACAAACTAGTTAGAGCTGATTGCCAAAAGTGGGAAATGCCAAGACAAGCTAAAATGAATAAATAAATGTGTCAGAGCTGTATGGAGGAGAGTTGAAAGTCAGTACTGTCTTCTGAAGGGGTTGCTCATTACTTGGAATTGAAGCTAAACTTTGAAAGAGATCATTTGCACAGACAGAACTCGCCTCTATGAACTGTTTCAGTGGTAAGGGATGATGGGAGCTGTAGTCCAAAAAGAACTGAAGGGCTGTAGCCTTTCCACCCCAACTTAACCGTGGTTTAGCCTAGGAGTGGGAAACTTCCTCCATCCCATTTCCTCATGGACCATCTTCTAAGAGTTGCTTGCCAGTGATGGGTAGGGTCAGAAAGAAAAGTGGGCAGGGCAATGCATGTTACTCTTACCTATCTACAGTTACATTTCAACCACATAAAAAAAGCCAGAGGATTCTATACACACACACACACACACACACACCTCTTTATCCTCCATCCATCCATCCATCCAAGAAGGAGGCATTATCATAGTTCAACAGATTCCAACCACACAAAAGCACCTGGTGAGTGTGTGGCTGCGGGATGTGGCCTGGGACTAGTTCTGAGGGCTGGATGGAGAGGATTGCATTCAGCCCTTGGGCCTGAGGTTCCCCACTTCTGATTTAGGAAGTCACAAAAAAGCCCTGCACAAACATTGGCTCATCACTCTTCTCGTTAAGTAAAAAGGAAGATGAATCTTCCCATCTCCTCCACAGTGATCATTATGAGAAGGCATGTCTGCTGCAAATTTGATAGGATGAGAGCATTACTAGTAGTCTTCTACGCAGCATTTAAGAAATTTTAAGAAACGAAAAAACCAGTGCCATTTGAAAGATTCAGTCTGCCACTTTGATTCAGATTGGCATCCAATCGTACCGAAACATACATGAAAACCTGCTGCTTGATCTTGATGTCATGCAAAATTTGGTTGCAATAGCTTAAGAAGTGTCTAAATGCATAGCAAACAGACAACATAATAGATTAACTGTGTTTTCTTCCCAATACAGAAGCCACTTCTTTGTTTCCAGAATTTGGCTGTTTAGTATATCCCGATGGAAAAGCTTTGAAGATGACATTAACACATTTACAAGTTTCTAAAGTTACAAAGGCAGTTATAACAACATTGCTGTTAGAAGTTACATAACTGAAAGCAAACAGGAAAACAATATAATTTTATCACAGAACTGTGTTCAACTTGACTACCATAAGCATTGACAATTTTGGTACCTAATGCTGAGCTTCAAGGATGCTCACTCTGATGAGTCCTTGGAAACAAGCTGGCACAGTTGCAAGATGCATCTGTCTCAAATGTCAGCTTATGTGAGGAAGTAAGGCCATTCCCAATTGCAAGGTTTTTAAAACAATATCACATGAAAAAAGCTGGAAGAGTTTTTTCTTACCAAAAAAAGATCTAGAGATGACTCTCAAGTAAATACCATGAAAAATGTAAGGGCATTACTTAAGAAGACAGATTAAGTCAGAAGAGCAATCAGAATTCCATATCTATCCCACTTCTATCCACTGCACAAAGACCACCTTCTTTCAGCTTAGATTTGGATCTTTGTGTGGGCAATCTTGATCTATCTGAAGTGCCTGCTACCAGAAACGAACTCAAGCGCAGCAGAAGCATAAGTATTCATACTAAGATACTGGAAACCAATTGTCTTTCTGCCCCCTTCTACTTTGAGCAGGAGTGCCCATTATGAAATAGTCTACCGTCTCTTGCTTGATCACTATTTGCCACATAAAGGGGCACAATCCAAAAGATAACCCTCCACTGACCACAGAAATCAGCAGGCCGACCTCTTAATCTACACAGAACTAGTGTTGGCTCCATGTTTTGAAAGGCCTGATGGCAAGACACCCTCCATAGGCCCCTGAGTCTACATCTTCATTGCAGCAGCCATGTTGCTCACCAGCTCAAGACTGTTTGCACATATAACATCAATCCTGAACTACCTGCCAATCAGTTTCTGGGCCCAAATCAAAGTGCTGGTTTTGACCTATAAAACCTGCTCAGGGCCGCAATATCTCAAGGACCACCTCCTCCCATATGAACCGACCCAGATCCTGTGACTGTCATCTGAGGCACTTCTTTGTGTGCCTCCTCCATGAGAGATTCAGAGAGTGACAACACAAGAAAGAGGTCTTTTTTGCGGTGATGCCCCATTTGTGGAACGCTCTCCCCAAGGTGGCTCACCTGGCACCTTCATTACATATCTATAGGCACAAGGTAAAAATGTTTCTCTATACATCCAGGCCTTGGGCTGATTAAACAACATATGGCCTTTTAATTGTGTTTGTGGGAGGAAGGGCATTATTGGTTTGCTATTGGTTTTTTTGTTATGTATTTTGTGTTCTCATTTTGATTTTTATGTTGTGAATCGCCCTGTGATCTTTAGATGAACAGTGGTATATAAATATAAATTTATATAAATTTAAAAAATAATAATTAAGAAATCATGATCATAAATGATCCCTGTCCTTTCCAAGGTATGGTCTCAATCTGTTCCCTTTACTATAAAGGTAAAGGGACCCCTGACCATTAGGTCCAGTCGTGACCGACTCTGGGGTTGCGGCGCTCATCTCGCTCTATTAGCTGAGGGAGCCAGGGTTTGTCCGCAGACAGCTTCCGGGTCATTTGGCCAGCATGACTAAGCCGCTTCTGGCGAATCAGAGCAGTGCACGGAAACACCGTTTACCTTCCTGCCGGAGTGGTACCTATTTATCTACTTGCACTTTGACATGCTTTAGAACTGCTAGGTTGGCAGGAGCCCTTTACTATACTAAAGGAGATGGGGTGTTAGTAGTCAGATCTTGGGCACAATCATTTTAGCTACCAATAAAAAATATCTCCTAACAACTAACAGACAAGTTTTAGCAGCCACCTCTCTCCCTAAGTAAAGTAAACTTTGTAAGAGATAAAAACAAACTTTTATCAAATTTCCATGTGAAAATCTGACTTTTCATAGTAAGTGTATGAGCCATTTACAAATTAATTCCATGCCAGCATGAAAAACTTCAAATGACATGAACTGGTTCCACTTTCATAAGCCATGATACTTTTCCAGTAGTGCAGGCATGCATGTTAGAAGAACAAATGTTTACTTTCAGGATGAAAGTTATAGGACATTGATGGGTGGGGGGAGGCCTAACATAGCAATGATCAGAGCTTTCAGTCTTTGTATGGGTCAGAGAAGGGTTCAGGTTTGGTATCAACCTGTAAACTAGAACTGGAACTTTACAAGCTCGTAAACAAGCCATGTATTTATAAAATGCAGCCCAGATTATTATTTGGTTGCAGTTACAAAGAAGTTTAATAACTTTTTTTTTATTTGCTGAAGGTGGTGGCATCTTGTTTGGAATTTAAGAACTGAGTCAAAAGCTCTCAAATGAGAAGTTCCGGCTCAACTTTCGGGAGGGAAAGGGTGGTGGCTCATAAAGTCCTTCAATAAATTTGATAAATGAATAAATAACCCAAGTGAAAAGTTCAGAGGGAGAAATTTACCAGTGGCCACTCTTCCTTTAGTAGTTGCTCTTATTCTGCTGCCATCTCTGTGGTAGCAGGACTCGTCCTAGAATCTTTCAGCCAGTCCTCCAAATTTCTGAAATTGCCTCCTAAGTTTTCCACCTGAGAATGATGTGAGAGAGAGAATGAGAAGTGAGAGAAGTGTGTACGCGTGTGTGAGAGAGAAGAAGTATGTTGCCACTAGGAAGAGAGAATAATTCTGTTTTAGATGGGTTTATGAACAGATTATGTTTGTGACCCCATCGCATCAGCCTGCCTCTTGCACCAAGTGCCCTCTCATGTCAGAGTTGTTGTTGCACTCTTTTTTTTAAGCCCAACTAAATATATATGCATGATATACATTTAATATGTATAAAAAGGTTAAGCCCCATGCGGTAATATGTTTCTGCAGCGTAGTTTTGTCAGTACTGTATATGTATAGTTATGTGCATTTTTATACAATTTTACACAGTTATATACATAATTGCTGCTTGCATCTGTTTAAGCTCTGGTTACTTTAGGAAGCTTCTATTTGCAAATAATAATGCACATATAATAATGAAAGAATTGTTCACATTTTAGCAGAACTGAAGGGAGGAAAATTGCTTCTTGTCAAGATTAAGGAGTGAGATAGGAATTAGAAAAAAACAATTGTGTGTGAATAAGCTTGACATCAAGGTTTACAGAAAATTCCATCCCTATTTGTCACAGCCCTGGTTTATATTACGAAGGGCAAACTAGCAGCCCAAAGACCAGATCCAGACCCTGAGGCAAATGTAGCTGGCAGCCTGCCAAATTTTAAATCAAGGTGTGGTAAAATGTTTCCTCACAGTGTCATTTGTAAGGGAAAGTAATAAGAAACCTCTGTGTGTATTTCATATAAATGCCATTGTCTACTACATACTTTGAAAAGCAGTTTGTCCATTTGTCCATGTGCTGTCTCTCAAGGCAGATGGATGCCAACAACAGCAATGCCCATGTGTTCTCTATAGGTTCGACCACCTCTCGAGATATAACTTCCAAATTTGGCACAAGGGCTCCCAAAGTGGGAGTGAAAGTCTTCATTGATGTTTGGATACCCAGCAGCCATTCTGAATCAAGATGGTGAAGCGAAAAGTGATTTTGACTTGACTTTATCCAATTTGGGGCAGGATGGACACCTCTGAAAATATCGCCACCTCATCTGGCAGGACTTTATCAAATTTGGTGGGATGGTGCCAACCTAAGCCAATTTGGACAGCTCTGAATGTTCAGGGCAGGGCAGAGGCAGAATGCGATGTTTACAGGCTTTTTCGATGGTGTCTCAGATATACGTGATTTCACTTACCGTATTTTTCCATGTATAAGACTAGGTTTTTTTCCTAAGAAGTAATGTCAAAAATTAGGGGGCGTCTTATGCACGGATATCTCTCCCCCCCATTTTCTTAAATCTGAATCCCCCAAAATAGGGGGCGTCTTATAGGCGAAAAAATACGGTAAATACACATTGCCTTGGAATATAATCCCCACGTAAATTGAGGGTGAGTGGGTTGCCTGTAGTTTATCATTCAATTCTTTTTCCCAGGGAACTATGGCAATTGTATCTCTTTGAGGGGAATAAGGGGCCTCCTGACAACTCTCACCACCCCTAACAAACTACATTCCCCAGGATACTTTGGGGGCAGCTAAGACTGTTTAAAGTGGTATAATGCTGTTCCAAATACCTGGTGTGGCTGTGGCCTAAGTCAGACCATTACAGTATTGTCTATATCAGTGGTAGAGAAACCTCACACCCTGGGACCAAATGCAGCCTTCCAAACCCTCAGAATTTTGCCTCAGAAGTTGACTCCATTAATACTGTAAAAATATTTTTTTTGTGGGAATGCAGTACCTTATTCCACAATTCATAGGACAACTCTGTAGTTGGTCAGAATCCTGATGATTTAGATGGCATGTATAACTCATTGCTAATGAAATGGGGCTTCCACTATTCCTCCCTTTTCTTACGTTCCCCCTAATCTGCTCCAGAGGTTTCACCAATCCTCTGGAGCATATTTTTCAGAAGCTGAAGGGGAATATTTTTCAGAGGGCTGAAGGGAAAAATCAGACTCTGTTAGATTTCACCCAGTTTGAGCAGGGGTTACCAAATTATGTCTAGCTCTGGATCTCTCACTGATAAATATTGTGGGCTGGATCCAGACATAGTCATACTTCACATATAGACCCACTGAAATCAATGGAATGTAAATGAATCACAACTAATTTAAGCCCCATTAAATGTCAGTGGGTCTGTTCTAACACAATGTATAAATCCTGGATCAAACTCAATTTTAAAATTCATACTGTAGTAACTGTAACACTTATGCCAGTAAGTCTGTTCACGAAATATCTGAGCACAAACCATATCTACATATGTTAAGACAGAGTCAATAATTTTTCAGCTTCTCTTAAAAATGCTTAATGTGAAGTATCCACCTCCCAATCTGCAATTACGGTATCAATAGGTAAATCAGAGGATTCAGTTATTAGCTAGCACACACTACCGCAGCACAAACGTTTCAAAAGTAATTACTACTTCACCCTGACTGCCTGCTGTAGGAAAAAAGACAAGGAAGACACAGGGCTTTTTTTTTTTTACCTTTTTCTACAAAAAGTACTATAGTTGATAAAAAGAGAATGTAACTGATTCATTACATCAATTAACATTTGATTCCCCTTTTTGTTCTCATTCAAAAAAAGCATTGTTCAAATTGCCCTAATTTGAAAACAGTAACAGTAAGAGTAGGAAATACTTGACAATGAAGATGTGAAGCCTCTAAAAACCAGTTACCTTAGTAACCATTAGAATGTAGAAGAATAAGAATACACCAACAGTCAGGACTTCATTTCAGATTCTACAGGGTTTAGGTTGGAATACAGTCAGCTTTCATTAGCTTTTTGTTTTTCTCAGCGGGTCCTTGGACTTTGAAAGGAAACCTGAATGACAGCTAAGAGCAATTCCAGCCTTACTCTTGATTACCCTGCCAAATAGGACTGCTTTCTCCAGTGTAAACTTCCCAAGCAAACCACAGTGAGCTTGCCCTGAATGGTATTGTGAGTTATAGTCCTGAACCCCAAATCATAATCCATGTAGTTTAGTGCTCTCTCATGTGTGGAATAAAATGGCATACTTTTGTAGGTATACCAAGTTAACCTTTAACTAACAAAGGGTAAAAAACTTTTTTTAAAAACTCTCTCTCTCTCTCTCTCTCTCTCTCTCTCTCTCTCTCTCTCCCCACCCTTATAAATGGTGGAGGGGAACATGAAGCTTCACAACTATAAGCAACTACAGTGGTACCTCAGGTTACAGACGCTTCAGGTTACAGACTCCGCTAACCCAGAAATATTACCTCAGGTTAAGAACTTTGCTTCAGGACGAGAACAGAAATCGTGTTCTGGTGGCGGCGCAGCAGCAGCAGGAGGCCCCATTAGCTAAAGTGGTGCTTTTCAGGTTAAGAACAGTTTCAGGTTAAGAACGGACCTCCAGCACGAATTAAGTTCTTAACCCAAGGTACCAATGTATGTTTATTACCACTTTAGAGACTGGGAAATAGAGACTAGAAGTAGAGGCTCAGAAAGCTTAAAGAAACCTGCCAACGCCACTCGTGATCTGTGTCAGAAGCAGAAATAAAGTATGTTATAGATCAGGGTTTCCCAAACTTGGGTCTCCAGCTGTTTTTGGACTACAATTCCCATCACCCCTGACCACTGTCCCTACTAGCTAGGGATGATGGGAGTTGTAGTCCAAAAACAGCTGGAGACCCAAGCTTGGGAAACCCTGTATAGATCGTGGTACTGTAATGTGGGAAAGTAGTGGCCAATTTTATTCTGTTTTTGGTATACTACTATTTTTGGCAGAATGTTCGTTTTTAAAAACAAAAACAAAACCTTATCTATGAGTTGCCACTTGATCCTAAATATTTCTTCTTAGTCTTTTAAACTGAGCAGTAGGGAAAGTAAACTTACCAACAGTAAAGTTTGGAAATCTAGTGCTTCCTTCTTCTTTATGAAGAACATAGTAACACAAAGTATCTGGTTAGGATACAAGTAGGATAGCAAATGAAATATTTTTGGCAGTTCTCCCAAATATATACATTATCAGAGGAATTGCTTTGGTAGGCTAGAGACAATACAAAATGTTACTTTAAATGTTAGTTTGAACCGTAAGTACCGGTATTATGGTGCTTAAGAGCATAACTTATTTGTTCTGCTTACATGAAGTAGAATAACTTGTCAACATAAGGAAAGAAAACACCTTGAATATGCTGCTATCTACCATTAGAAAATAATAAAAAGAAAATTATGCTTATGAACAGCTCTACTTGTTTAATGCTTAAAAATGTGTGCCTTCAAATAAGTATTGTGTTTTAGCAGGCATCTCTCGGTTTCTTTTCTTAGCAGAAATTAGGTGGTTCAGTCTCTGAAGCTAATGAGATCTGGCCCTAGTCAGTACTGGGATATCTTATGAACATTGTTTAAGATTGTCCTGAACCACACCATCTATGACTGCGATGGACAACTGAATTTACGAAGTTGAAAAATAAAATGACAACCACTTAAATATTGGTGACTAGGCCATGCATACAGTAGTACACTCAACATGCCTCAATGCTGAAATAGAATGTAGATGCCCTTTTGCTCATTCAGAGTGCTTGTACCTACAGATAAACTTGAATCAAGGCCAGAGCACAGATAAATTCAGAACCATTTTCAATCTCTAGCTGTCACTTTTAAAGAAGTATAAAACAGCTAGCCTTATATAAATTATTTAAATCCACCTCTGAAACCAAATGTTGGAAATGCCAATGCATTCCACTTATATTGTTTTGCAAATACTGTATACAAACTAAAATGATAATAAGTGTTTTGGATTTTTTTAAAGAGAGAACACCAATTGGCTCCCCTGCTCTCTTTTTTTGCTTTTTTTTTTTACACAAAGGCATCAGCGCTCACAGCTTTAGCACAATTATTCAATCAGTGATATTACCTCCTGTAATTCCAGAGTGTCTGTTATTACTATCAGTTAAACTACAGCTATCCAGTGTTAAAATACAGCTATCCAGTGTTTACAAATGACAGGATTCAGGAGGGAAGAGATGCCACCAGTGGTATTTGGGATTGTATATGGGCCCTAAAGAGAACCAATTGTTTGAGAGAGACAAAAGCTAATTCAATAGGAAGCCAACCATCTCAGGACAGATGGTCACTGATTCAGGTTTCATCCCTCCCCACAACAAAAATAAGCTTAGGAGGTATTTTCTGTTACTAAGCAACAAGCTGAAGAAGGCATAAGTCTTTTACTACATGTTATTTCCCCTGCTTCTTTCTGATTTAATGTAAGAAAACAATGTCGTTCTCCAAAATGATGAGTTTTAAAGAGGGGCTGAAATCAGCTCAGCTGTGAATGTTTCCGCTAAAGCTGGCATTTTAAACCTTGAAAGCACATGATTAAAGTGGTTAAAGTTACTAGCTTTAAAAAAATCACACTTTCCAGGCTTTGATCACTTAGCTCTTTAAAAATAATCTAGATATCTCAGAGAGGGATCCTAACTCCCCCATTTCTTTTTTAAAAAGAAAGCAAAAGCAGCAATGCAATTCTCCTTTGCCACATAAGGAAATGATTAGATTCACATGTGCCTGGAACCTGCCAGAGTTCAAGGCTTTCTGCCTTATTTTTCCTAAGTGCTTCAGCCCCAGACCGCAAACCTGACGTACATTACCTTTAAAAAAAATCCCAGCAACATAAAACCATGACAATGTAAAGCTGCAACCATAGGGTCTGTTTTTGTCTGTGTGGTATCTATGCACATAAGTAGAACTATATGCCTGCCGAGAGACCTTGAGGAGGGGGGAGGGGAATACAGACATTGACATAGGGAATTAACAGTAAAAAACGTCACAAGAAAGCTTGCAACCTCGCCTAGCAAGTTTACTTTTTTGCAAGGATTGCAAAGATTACAACACAGCCATCTAAACCAGCCTGCAAAACACTAGAAGATACTGCTAGATTATATACACACTAGTAAAGGCAACTCAAGTTAATGAAGGTATCTTGATTAAAGAGGGGTGGGTGATTCTCCCACACCCTTTACCAGTATAATTGTATTATATTTGTGTTTAAGCTCCAGAACAAACAAACAAACAAACAAACAAACAAACAAACAAACAAAAAAGATTAGTATTCCTTTGCATCCTTCACATTTCTAATTTATTTAAGTAAAGCCTAAATGGCTCCAAAATGTCTGCAAGTTTCACCAATCAAGAATAAACACTGGAAACTGGGGAGGGGGAGAATGCAAGGAGTAGAGAGAGAGAAGATCTAACAGGGATTCGAAAATGCTATCAACATTTGTATCCCGGGGGAAATCTGGTGAAGGACTGTCCTGGCTGTGGAGAAGGGGAAGAAAGAATGAAGGATGAGACAAGTAGAGGGAGGAGAGGGAAGGAGCCCTTTGGCTCAATTCAGATTAGGATCAAGAAAGAACAAACAGGTTTGTTTGACCCCATTTCATGCAAGTGGGTTACCAGAGGCCTAGCTACAAAGAGACAGAGTTAAAATTATCCACACGAGTGACCTGCAATAAAACAAGATTTACAGTTATGATCTTCTTTACCCCAAAAAATGTGATGGAAAGATACTAACTTCTCAAGACAGTAGCTGATCATCTGTTTAAAGTAGGGGGCCCCTTGATCTGTTACCAACACATTCTTAAGCTGTTTTCACAAGGGATGCCAAATAGGTTTTGCACGTCCTGTTTCCCCAACTCAATGCAGTACCTACAGTGTGCGCTTGGATTCAGTCCGCACAGTGTACATACACTTAAAAACAAAACAAAAAAAGTAAAGAAGAAGAGGCCACCTTCTGCCTTCTAACTCACATTAACAACATTTACACATTCCAGACGAAAAGGCGTCAGCAGCACTAGGTGGAAAAAAAACCCTGTAGACTACAAAACATATGGTCAAATAAAAAAAGGAAGAGGGGGAAAGCTGTCCACAGCATGTGGTCTGCAAATGCTTTAACTTGTGTGTCCATCACTAACTGCGCTGTGCCTTTCCCAAGAAGGACTCATCTGTTTGACTCCTAAGCTTTGGGACACACAGCCCCATAGACACGCTGATATGCCAAACTCAGCTAACAACCTTGACTAAAGAGTCCATTTCCACCAATCCTCCCCTCCAAAGAAAACCAATACCAATTGGGAAAGCAGCCAGTTCCTGGTCTTCTTATTCTGCATTGATACATTTGTCCCCTGCGCTTACAATCAAATAGGCATGATGCAAGAAGCAAATTGGATGGTGGGACAGCACAGGAAAACAAATGAATACAGGCACTAACTACAATGGGCGATAACTGAGGAAAAGGAGGAGCAAAATGGGAGCAGGCAGTGCTTTTTACTGGGGGGATGCAGGAGTGCGCATACCCCTAAAAATTTTGTGAATCTAAGTTTGGCCTCATTGAGGGGCAGTATTTCAATATGAGTAGGAAAATGAGAGTACACCTAAACTTTTTTTTTTTTTTAGGAAAAAAGCACCGGCAGCAGGTACCAGTAGAACCAATTGTGCATAGACCATGCTTGTCTCATTTCTCCCTGTGATGCTAACCAAAATATAAAGCCGTATCAGAGGTCAGAATGGGTGTAGTCAGACAACAAGGTTTAGTCTCACTTTATTCTTGACTAGCCAGTACTGAAAATCATAGAATTGTAGAGTTGGAAGGGACCCTGAGGATCATCTAGTCCAACTCCCTGCAATGCAGGAATACGCAGCTGTCCCATATGGGGATTGAACCCACGACCTTGCTGTTGCCAGCACAACACTCTAACCAACTATTCTTCCTGAAAAAAATGGAAGACATTTTTGTTTCAACAAGCTTTCCCCTCTGGATGAAAACACCTCTGCCAAACAATTTTGCATTGTTTCAAATATATATTTTATCTATTTTTAAGGTATGTCTGTAAATTGCCTTAAGACCTGGGTCACAACCACACCAAACATTCAAAGCACATGGCTTCCCAAGAAGAATGCAGGGAACTATAGTTTACCCCTCAGAGAGCTACTATTCCCAGCACAAATAATAAACAAAAGTTCCCAGGCTTCTTTGAGGGGAGCCATGCACTTAAAATGTGTTTTAAAAGTATGGTGTTGATGTCACACACACACACACACACACACACACACACACACAGAGAGAGAGAGAGAGAGAGAGAGAGAGAGATAGATTCAGAACAATAGTCAGACCTCATCTGGACTACATACAGCGCTGGGAACTGTGCTCTGAGGAGAAAGTATATTTGGGGTGGGGGGAGAACTTCAGGCCCAGGAGCGAAATGAAGCCTCCTCATGACTATCTATAGCCCTCAGGACTTTCTCTAGGCCAAGCCCCCTCCCCCCTTCCTCAGGCCCCACCCTTCACTGCCCCTGATCTGTTCCCACCTTGAGTGCTTTTGCCTAGTTGGAATGTGTTCTTGAACTGTGATTATGCCTGTTGCTTGCCTGGGTGGATGATATATAGGGTGTGGGGGTGTATAAACCTCCGAGTTTCACATGTCTGGAATGTAGTCTTGCAAAGGTAAGGGTTGCATCCTTTGCTCTGTCCACCTTTTGCCTCTGGCTACCACTCTCCATTGGAATCCAACCACAAGGGTCTGGCTCAAAGGGGCTCTCTACCCCAGAGGATGACAAATTGGAAAGGGTTCCAGGAAGGGCAATGACGATGGTCAAAGGTATGGCAAACAAGGAAAGGTTGAAGTATTTGGGTGTGTTTCAGCTAGAAAACAGAATTTGTGAGAGGTCTTTAGAGCACTCTACTTCAAAACATTTGACAGGCCATGTATTCTCTGCTGCCCCAAAGGGAAGGACTACAACTAGGAAGAAAGTTACAGGAATGAAGATGTTGACTGACTAGTAGGAGAAATGCCTTGATGCTAGGGTAGTTCAATAATTGAACTACAGTGGTACCTCGGGTTACAGACGCTTCAGGTTACAGACTCCGCTAACCCAGAAATAGTACCTCAGGTTAAGAACTTTGTTTCAGGATGAGAACAGAAATAGCGTGGCAGCAGTGGAAGGCCCCAGTGGTACCTCAGGCTAAAGTGGTACCTCAGGTTAAGAACAGACCTCCAGAATGAATTAAGTTCTTAACCCGAGGTACCACTGTATTTACCTAGAGGGGTAGTGGGCCAACCCTCACTAGAGGTCTTTAAGCAGATGTTGAATACCCATCTTTGAGGGACTCTCTAGCTCTAGATTTCAGTCATCAACCATAGGTTTGGACTAGAAAGGTTGCCCCCGACTCTAGGATTCTATAATCAGTCTCATTTCAGCCCAGAAATTTATTTTTGATATTTATATCCTGCCTTTCAATGTCAAAGATATCTAGGATAAAATGCAACAAAACAAGCTAAAATGCAATTCTAATAAATGATGGAAGAAATCCACAGCTTGGCCATTGAGCCCTTCTGTGCCTTTACTAATTGAAGTTTGTATAGTTCCAAGCAGACAAAGAGCAGGACAAGTCATGAACAGGGTAATGGTACTTTTGCCGTACTGGGCAAAAGTCGCTGTTTCTGGTGCATATATTCTAGGGTTCCAGAAATGGGACAAACCCTCCATCTCTCGTTGTGTGTGTGTGTGCATGCACGCACACATACATGTAGACTCACAGAGCTGAAGTGGCAAATGATACATGTACACATTGTTCACTACTGTACTCTACCCAAGGTTTATCCCTCACCATGAAAGCTAAATGAAACCTCCAGGTATAGAGTAGCATAACTCTGCATGCCAGCTCCTGGGGAGAAACAACGGAACATAGCTATCATCCTCCTGTCCCGGCTGCGAGTTTCCTGCAGGTCTGACTGGCCCCTGGTAGAAACACACAATGCTGAACTAGAATGTACCTTGGTCTGATCAAACAATAAAGTTCTCACTGAGGGTATTAGATAACTATTAAGAGAGACCACTCTTCTCATCAGTTGTCTGCAGTCAATGCGCACTGCTTTGCAATCTGATTTTTCCACATCGTTACACACCCACTTTTGCACACAGCAGCTGCAGCAACGTACTTTGGCAAGTGCCAGTGAAATGAAGACGCTAAGCAAGCAACTCCTAACAGTTTATTGTCAAATAATAAAGCATTTTATGCAAAGCAAACCACTCTACTTCTTAAATAAACTATCTAAATAAACCCACGGTTATTTCTAAACAGCCAAATCCCAGATAAGAACAGCATGCAGAAAAAGCCTCAAATATGACAACATAGCCTAAGTAACGATGTGTTCAAACACTATGCCTGGGTTCCTATACATTCCATATTTGGAACTAAATTCCTCCAAGCCCAGTAAGGCTTGCTCCTGAGTACACATGACCAAAGGCATAGTTTGGGGGGGACAGGGCGCACTGGGTGCCACATCGCGGGGGGCAGCACTTACCGCAGGGCCTGCAGCTTGCCCGAGCCACACATCTCTTCTGGGACTGACATGGTGGCTTGGGCACCTGCATGCTCTGCGCTGCCCGAAATGGCAGTGTGGGGCTTGCGTCTGCCCATTGCCTCCCCCTCAACCGCCCTACAGCTGAGGGGGAGTCTCTGCATTGCGCCCTGCCCAGGTCACCCCGCCCCATGGGCGGCTTGCTGTGCCCCCGGGCACAGGGCGCATGCATCGCCCGAGGCACCCAGGCAGCTAGCTATGCCACTGCACATGCCTAGGTTCAGGCTGCATAAAAGTAATAAGTGAGCTTTGCTTCACAAGCATTGACTGTCCTATGCAGTTGGTAAGGCAACCTGCAGATTAGCCTCCCCCAGTCTGGTGCCCTCTGGCGTTTTGGAGTACAACTCCCATCAGTCACAGCCAGCACTGTAGTCCAAAACATCAGGAGGGCACCAGGTTGGGGGAGGCTGATGTAGACATACACAGGAGTATCCACGTGTTTCTTTGTGATGTGTAAGAGGCATTATCACTAAGGATGGGCTAGCCACGGTACACTTGCGGATTCCCGTATTCACATTTTATCTGTTTTGATCTAAACTGTTGTTCATTTGGGAGGGGTTGGTCCCCTTCCTTAGTTAACCAGCTACAACTATGTTCGAGAGTCAGAGGTAATTCTGCACTAAAAGAGAATACTCAGGTTGTTTCATTCTGTGTTCTGAGTAGTACAGTGGTACCTTGGTTTACGAACTTAATCCGTTCCGGAAGTCCGTTCTTAAACCAAAGCATTCTTAAACCAAGGTGTGCTTTTCCATAGTAGCGGGGGACTCAATTTACAAATGGAACACACTCAACGGAAAGCAGAACATGTTCTGCTTCCAAGGCAAAGTTCCCAAACCAAAACACCTACTTCCGGGTTTGCAGCGTTCTTAATCCAAGTTGTTCATAAACTAAGCTGTTCTTAAACCAAGGTACCACTGTAGTAGAAACAGACTCTTTCCTGTTGGCTCTCCCAGTAAGTGTACAGAAGGGAACTTTCACAATAAGACTATTTTCCTTTTCCTTCTATATGTTACTCCAGCCCACTTCCTGACTTCCTGTGTTTGATGATGCTGCGAGCAGCATGAGATGCCTTCTCACCACATTTGAATAGTTTCCAAGCCTCATGTCAACTTAAACGGGTGATTTCCCAAAACAACTCCAAGCACATACTCCTCCGCCAACTTTGATCTGCAGCAGCTGTGCAAATTGCAATTCAGCAAGTGGCAGAGAAAATTTCAGTGAAGAATTACGTTTAAAACTAGCTATAATTTTGACTCCACAGAAATATTATAGGGAATATGTAATCTAACCACCGGTTCACATTGCCTCCCACATATTGCAGCAGCACCAGATACAGCTGGAGGGGGGAAGGGGGCAGGGAGAAGCTGTCACACATTCAAAACCACTATATAAGATAGTCATTATGAAAAAAATCACTTTGACAAGGCTTTTATATCATCATATAATGCAACTTCTTTCACATCCCAAAAATGGGACCTTCAAAGCACCGGGCAATCATAAAAGACACCCAAAAAAGCAATATAAAAAAATAAATAAAACACAGCTAAAAACAAAGCAGGAGCAATTATCACTCCAATCAACAAAGAGAGCATAGAAGTCATTAAATTTAAACTAATTCCTAAGAAGGCTCTACATTTAGAAACAAACAATGAACCAATACCCACATGGATAGCAGCATCTTCACTTCTCATTGAAAGGCAAAAAGGAGATTAGTTGCCTCTCCAGGGATTTCCAAAGCCATGGTATCAGCACTGAAAAGGTCCTCTTGTATGCCCACTCACTGTGCCCCAGCTGGGGATGGGAGGGTCTTTGCTGCCAATTGAAGCATTTGGGCGAGTTCATATGACAAGAGACAGTGTTTTAAACAGCCTGGTCTCAACTCATTTAGGGCTTCTTAAAGGTAAAGGACCCCTGACAGTTAAGTCCAGTCATGAACGACTCTGGGGTTGTGGCACTCATCTCGCTTTACTGGCCAAGGGAGCCAACATTTGTCCGCAGGCAGTTTTTCTGGTTCATGTGGCCAGCCCCCTTTTTTAAGGTGAGAAATAAACAAAAGGCAAAGCAAACAAACTATGAACAGTAAATATGCTATTGTGTCAACCAATTTATAGACTAAACCTGGTGGCTATAATGCCTATGAGTGTTTATGGAATACAAACAATTCAAAAAAGTTGAACCGTATGATGAAAAAAATAAAAAGGATACAATTAAAAAAAACTAAGGATGTACAGCTTTTAAACAAAAGCTATAGGAAACAGAAATTTCAGACTGCTAAAAAGATGAACTGTAAAAATATAATAATAATGTAATCACAGCATGTGCAAAAAACATAATGACAGGACTAAGACGGAAAAGCTCAGCACAACGTTAATTTTCTCAATATTCTTCAATGGTGTTTGTTGAATACCTGGAATGCCAGATGTGTTTCAGCTTGGTCTGCTTCTCTCAGTGGTGTGTATTCCTGTACAGCAGTTCCTTATGCATAAGTTCTACATACAAAAATAAATAAATAGTTGTATTAAAAAATATAATGAACAAATTGACCATTTATCTTCACAATACTTAAAATAATAAAGTGCTCACCATTTATCTCAAGATAGCCAGTGTCTTCAGCTTGCAATAATTTACAGAATAACCAGTTAAGAAAATTATATTAAAATCTTATTTAAAAGAATCATTTTTTGTATACACACATATTCACAACACACTCAGCAATGTACAAACATGGAATCTGATAGGTCCTGTAAGATCATGCAAAGGTTCTGCTGAGATTATTATACCTAACACAACATGCATACCTGATTTCACAATTGTAATCAGGTGTACACTTGCATTGCTTAGCCATTGCATGGCTTCTGAAAAAACTTACATTAACTTGTATTCTGTGAACATATGTATTAATACAGCATAAAATCAAGAATAGCAAGACATTTACTAACATTATTCTCAATAAGCATACATTTTCAGTTTCCTACATAACAAATGTCCATTCTAATTTTTTCATTAAATTCATTTAGAACTACTGCATTTAATTTATAGACCCACCTGACTTACTTCCTCTTTAATTGTGTAATGGCTTCCCTGAACCACATGCTTTCTCAACACAGGTTCTCCAGCACTTTGAACTGATCCCAAATAAGAGTTAAAACCATAAGCACAAACCACAATTATAAATGTGTATTGTAATTGTGATATGGCCCTGATTGCATACATATTAAGGAAAGAAACTGCACTCAAACTGATACAGACATCTGAACCTAAGAAATATTATTTTCTTAAAACACTTACTCACTCACGAGGAATATTTTTTTGCTACAACTCTCTTCCTCCTTTCTTGTTCCTAAAAGGCACAACAAGCTCATTATTCTAGCTTGTCAAACCCACGTTCTGGCCTATGAGGCAGGGAACTGTCCATTCATTCATTCATTCATTCATTAAAAATATTTGCATACTGCTTTTAATTAAAAAATATATAAACAGTTTGCAACAACCATACACATATACAATAGAAAGCATGTAAAATTTAAAATCTGAGATCAGCTAGGCATTACAGTAATTCCTTAATTGAGTGCAGAAGCTAGGTGGCATACAAATGTTTTCTGCAGACATTTAAAGGCCAAAACAGGAAGCGACTGCTGAATCTCTACTGGCACAGCATTCCCCAGGACCAGGCCGACGACATTAAAGGCTTGGTTTCCTGCTGCAGTCAGATGAGCCTCGCCAGCTCAAGGTTTCCTGTGCACCATGTAGCCAGTCTTTGGGAAATCCAAAATATGGCATCCTACATGGATTTCCAAGTTAATGACCCAAATCACCAGTGTATCTTCTTATTTCATTTGGAAATGGCTGGTTCCTAACAGCTTCATAATGCAAAACTTGCTCTATACGTTTCTTCTACTTTGCTCCTAAACCACAGAAAGAAAATGTTCTGCTGTTCTCATTAAATGTATCGTTACTTATTCTTTTTTGTCTCTGTGTATTGAGAAGTCATGGCACCTCCAATTTCTTTCACCAAGTTACTTGTTTTCCTGTTAAATGGGTTCCCTCAACGAAAAAGGGTTGAAAACCACTGATTTCAACAACGGAAAGTAACCTGTTGAGACAGGTTTGTCTGCAGCAATCTGCCTGCTGCTGAAAACTATAAACTAGGGTCAAGTTTGCCTCTCTCTCTTGAAGAAAATGATCAAGCAGACAGTACAAGTAATCCTCGTATTAGGTGGATTTTCTAGACTCAGTCCAGTCAGGGTTTGGAACTGAGCTAAAGTGAGAAGCCACATTGTTTTGTCCCTATGCACAAACTGGTGTGTGTGTGTGTGTGTGTGTGAGAGAGAGAGAGAGAGAGAGAGGGAGGGAGGGAGGGAGGGAGGGAGGAGACAGACGGAGACAGAAACAGAGGGAAAGAAACTGTTCACTCTTCTGGACCTTCCAGTGGTTTTTGATGAAATTGATCATCAAATTCTTCAGGGGTATATGGCACTGTCTGGCAGTCTATCTGTTCCCAATTGCTGGACTGCTACCAAAAGAGAGCACTTTAGGATGGCAGCTCCACCCCACTAGTCTTTGTCTTGTGTGGCACAACAAGGGTTTGACCTTATCGCCTGTGCTTTTCAATATCAACACCTGCTCTTAAAAAACAATGTTTTTCAGTTTACTTGTGAAGTTTTATTGCTTGTTGAAAGTGGGGTTTTTTAATTATTGTTGCAACTTTTATATTTTGAGTAGCACTTGGATTTTCCTTTGAAAACTGCAGATAAATGGTACAGAAATGCTAAATAAACGAAATAAGCATTCTTGCAGTTATAAAGACTCTTTGGATCCCATCCAGTGTGTCCTTAGATGTCGTCATTTAATTGCCACAGCAGTAATTCACTCACCATTACCATTTGTACTGTAACAGTTAAAATTTGGATGGGGAATTAGAAGTCTTTTATATATATTTCCCCAAATCTCATCAGCAAACTACACCAATTTTCCCTCCATATGCTCTTTTTTATGTCATTAATGGCTGAAGGCAACCTCCCACTCACCTATTTCAATGTCGCACATGTAATCCAATTCTCCTGATAAGCAGCTGTTCTCTTTCCTGACATTATACAGAGTTACTCAGAATTCACAATTTGCACTCGGAAATGGTGAAGGTCAGTCTCAGAACTGAGGATAGGGAGCAAGACAGTCAGCTAAGGCTGCAGTCTTAAGGATGCTTACTTGGAGATAAGTGCGGCTGACATCAAAAAGGCTGGCCTCCACACAAGAACCTTCAGAATCAGCTTGTAAAACTGAACATATATTCATGTTTTGGATGCAGTTCACAGTAAGGAGATAAGAATTAACCACGCACAGAACCAAGAACTGTGGAAGGAGAGAGTATGGAGCATCTGGAAATCCCTTCACTCCCGTAGCAATTTGGCAACTATCTTGGTTTAAAGACAACTGCAGATCTGTGATGAGACTGCAGTAAGCAGAACATGCCCCAACTATGCAGCTGACTCCTCCTTCTCAAGAAACATATGCAGATAATAAAAAGAGGCTTTGTTTCAGTAATAAAAAGAGGCCACTACTATGGTCAAACACTAGAATATTTTCAGTACAGTGGTACCTCTGGTTACGTACTTAATTTGTTCCGGAGGTCCGTTCTTAACCTGAAACTGTTCTTAACCTGAAGCACCACTTTAGCTAATGGGGCATCCTGCTGCTGCCACGCCACCGCGTGATTTCTGTTCTCATCCTGAAGCACAGTTCTTAACCCAAGATACTATTTCTGGGTTAGCAGAGTCTGTAACCTGAAGTGTATGTAACCCGAAGTACCACTGTACTAGAGAATAGGGAATTCAGTATGAGAATAATGAAAACATAAAATAGATGAGTGCTGATGAAACGTACATACAGTGGTACATCGGGTTAAGTACTTAATTCGTTCCAGAGGTCCGTTCTTAACCTGAAACTGTTCTTAACCTGAAGCACCACTTTAGCTAATGGGGCCTCCCGCTGCCACTGCGCTGCTGGAGCACGATTTCTGTTCTCATCCTGAAGCAAAGTTCTTAACCTGAAGCACTATTTCTGGGTTAGCGAAGTATGTAACCTGAAGCGTATGTAACCTGAAGCGTATGTAACCCGAGGTACCACTGTACTGTATTGCATTTTTTTCCTCCATTGCAACCCACACCTGGAATTATTACTAGATATTATTTTTCTTTAGCAAGCATAATACTGGTGCAAATAACAGTAACTCACCTTATATAAGGCAGAGCTCAACCTGACACTAAACACAGGTCCTAACACTGAGCTGTTGCAACAGCTATTACTTACTATGCACCCTGGGGTTGCTGCTTCTTCCCTGGTGGAGCCACTGTGATTTTAACACATGTGGAACAGGCAGATATTCAATAGGTGCAGATTTATCCATAAAAGTGAGTCAAAGTTATTTCCTAACTTTGGGCTATGCTTCTCACAAATGCCTTGTTCAAGTTATTAAGCCCTTTACTGACATGTATTTATATACCGCTTGATTGTAAAAAAACAAAACAAAACAAAAACCTCAAAGCAATTTACAAAAAGATAAATACAAAATTACGGTACCTATGTCCGTCAATTTTTTTTAATCACACAGCTGTTGTTTAAAACAGTGTTTCCCAAATGTTTTTGGGCAACGGCACACCTGTTTACCGGAAAAAAATCTCGCGGCACACCACCATTAAAGCCCCGCCCCGTGACGTCAGCGTGCAGCGTCACGCCGGGAGGGACGCACAAAAGTGAAAGTTTTTTCCCTCCCCCTTGCCGGGGTGGGAGGAGGCAGCAGAGCGAGGGACTGAGGGACGGCGGCAGCTGAGGCGGCGGCGGCTGTTGTGGTGGTGGCGGCGATAGCGGGCGGAGGAGGGGGCGGCGGCGGGAGTTGCTGCTGCTGCTGTTGCTGCTGCTGCCCGGACATGCCGGCCTCCTCCTCCTCCGCTGTCTCGCGCTCCTCCCTTTTGCGCGCGCTGCCCCGCCGCTCGGCACCACCACCGCGGAGCCGCCCCCGGCTCGACGCGGATCCTCGCCGCCGCCTCTCGCCGCCCGACTCGCCCGCCTCCCTCCCACGGCACACCAGCCGATGTCTCACGGCACAGAAGTGTGCCGCGGAACACCGGTTGGGAAACACTGGTTTAAAAAGGGTCTCTATTGGAAAAAGAGAGAGAACACTTTAAGTTGGTCCCAGGCATTGCCTCTCATGGCTGTAATCTAAGCAAGCACTTAGATTAACACCAATAATCAAGAAGATCTCCATGAAACTGCTGGATGATCTTGGTGGTGACCGGTTGTGGTGGAGGGACCAACCTCTTTATCAAAGCCGTCTACATTTTAGAGATTGCAGCTTTTCTTTATGTGAGGAGTACAACGTGCACCTTTCTCTTTGCAAGGAATATAATGGATACCAGATCTCAGTCTGATGGCAGAATACAGGGCACAAAAGGCAACATCACAGCTATGCCCAATCCTGAAGCCATCAAAAGGTTGATGTGACTGCGCCCAACAATAAAAAGCTGAGTGCCAAAGCAGCTGCCAGCCTCAGAACCAGGAAATGAGGGTGAAACTTACCGTATTGGCCCGAATATACCGTAAGCCTCACTTTTTTTCCAAATTCCAACCGTGAAAAGTTAAAGTGTGGCTTAAATTCACAACCTTACAAAAACTGGCTTTTATGATATCGCTGCTGAAACAGACACACGGTAAAACAGAATGGGTATGAGTGCCTGCGGAATTTTAAGGGAATGGCTTATATTCAGGTATTGTCTTTTTTTCTCTCCCCCCCCCTTGAATTTTAAAGGTGTGGCTTCTATTCGGGCAAATGAAGGGGGCGGGAGTATGAGATCCCTTAAAATAATTCTTCTTCTTTTCCTTTCCAATCCTTTCATGCACGCCTACTGATGATATATGCAGTGGGGACCTTCATACATAGGTAGTGGTAGGTATCTTGTTTTCTACTAGCTCCCTGCCAGCAGGTACCAACAGAAAGAAAGACAGAAAGGGGAGTTTCAGTGACCAAACTTACACAATAATAGCGTCACAAAACAGCTCCTAGGACCACAGCATTAAAGCCACATTTGTTCCTCATCACAAGGGGCTATTAGTACCAAAAGGTGTTGGGCGGGTGTGGCAAATATTGACTAATGATGTGCATGCATTCTGTTTAGTTTTATTTTGTGAATTTTGGGGTTTAGTACATGTATGTACTCTCTGCCTTGGGACCATCAGGTGAAGGTGCACATAATAATAATAATAATAAATTCTGCTGCTATTTTTATCTACAATGCTGCTTTTAGATTGCATGGTTTTAAGTTAGCATTTTCTTTTATATAGATGGTATTTGTTATATGCTACTCCCTGAGCAGAAGACTGGGTAACAGGACCACTTCACTACACATGACTCAGACTGGGTAACAGGACCACTTCACTACACATGAATCAGGAGGACAGCTGCTTCTTACCATCTTCTGATAAAGTGGAGCTGTGGGTGGGAGTTTCCATCCCAACAGGAGTGTTGCAGACAGTAGTGTAGAGGCAAATGCAAAGTTCAGGGTCCCTTCATGACTGTCACACCCATTCTAAGATTATACAATCATCTGATAATTATACAATAACAATTAGGGATGCATCACTGTGATCAATGTTGCCTTTCAGCAATATCTACTATTTTCTGTGCACATACAAGGGCAAATTCCTTGGAGTGCTCCAACAACATATTTCAGAGTGACTTAAGTTGTGTTTTCCATGAAGTTCCATTGTACATAACAGAACCCGCAAGCAGAAGCATGCCTAGGATCCCTTGCACCCTTGGCAAGGAGCTGCATTGGCTCCTCCAAAGCTTGGAGAGACCATGGACCAGAAATTCCAAAAGTTTGTGCTATGGCACTTTTCCTCTGCAGCCATCGGGATCGCCTCTGCTCTGCTCCGCCTCTCCTTCCCCTCCTCCTCCTCCATTGAGCCTTCTGCCCGGGTGAGTGGGCAGGCTCAAAGCAACTCTGAGCCAGAGTGGAGAGGTGAGATTTTTGCACCCCCCTGGGCTTGCACCCTTGGCAGGGGCCAACCTAGCCAACCCCTAGATACACTGCTGCCTTCATGCTATTCTCTTGAAACTCAAGTGCCTTGTGTTTTCATTTTTCTTACAATCTTTGGAGCATACTATGGCTAAAAAGCTCCCCTTTCATGTTAATTAGGCAGCTCTAGAATGCTGGAGACAGGAATCTACTACAGAAATAATAGCAGGTCTTTGACCCCTCCAAACCCCAAACCACCAGAGGTACCAGAATCCCAGCAATGCATGACCTCCTCCCCAGTAACTCTTCCACATCCTCAAGGGTCTCCTTAACCCCCTGTGAAGATTGAGTGCCTATCCTTTTACATGAATGAAATATTTATTCCAAACTCAGAAATTAAGTTCATTGTGTAGCCCCATCATCACCCTGAGGCAAGTTGTAAATAGCATTCACTAGACATTCCAGGAGAACAGCTGGCTCGCAAGTTGCTTTATCCTTTCACCCCTTACCTTTATTCCCAGAGTCGGCCCCCTCCCCTTATCCCCATTTGGCATCAGTGGCAGTAGCAACACTACAGCTAGTTGCGAATCACACTGAGGTTATGAACACAGACTTATCAGCTAGTGTGCAAGACAGTGTTTGTAAGGGAGACAGGAGCCATCTGTGAATTTGGATCTCTTCAGGATGGGGTGAGGTGACAAATTAAATAAACAAGGAAACCTTTACAGGCAGGCTGCTCTTGTCTTCTAGCTTGCAAAAGTTCACTAGGAAGAAGAATAAGAGTGGGTAAGAATACATTAAGATCTGTATTAGAGGTGTTTTTTCCAGGTGATTCCACCTGCAGAAGGGAAGAGACCCTAGTGATAACCTTTATTTAAAATTTCTTAGATCCCAATTGCTCTATGTAGATTATGTATTAAATGCAAAGTATTGTACTAAATTTCAGCAAAGCCTGCCTTTTGTTGCTGTGTCGCATAGATTAAACAGATTCCAGACTCAAAAGCAAAACAAAGCCCAAGCCAGATAATGCTATTTCAATCAGCTCTCTCGGTTGTCCTTAACATTGGGGGTGGGGGGTGGGGAATTGTTAAAGAGTCACGATCAATCACAAGAGAACTTTCGGGTAGGGTGGGGAGGGGAAACTGAAACAAAATTCCTGAATTGCACTCAGAAACCAATGTTCTGGTTTTCAAAGAACTGGTAGAATGTGTTCCTGGTCACAAGCTGTGCCAAGTAGACAGACAGCTGGATTCTGTTCCAAGACACAAAACGTTCTATTCAAAGTGTATGCAGCTAGAATAACCAGCCATCAAAATGACTTTTGTAACAGCTTTCTCCACTATCAATCTCAGGCGGGGGTGGTGGGAGGGAATTATTTCACAGCAGTGGACTGATCACTTAATGTGAAAGAATTTGGGGTGATTTTTTTTTTAAAAAAATCAAATGGATGTGCAATGCATATCAAAGAAATGAAAGACTCAACGAATTATCACCAGGTGAGTACACAGTTCGCTCCACAACTGGAGTAGCATGCAATCTTCATGGCACTGAAGCAAACCCATTCCAGAGTTGGAAAGATGCCTTCTTTCGCTACTGTGCTTTAAATTTATACCTATGTGAGATCTGCAACCAAATGTTGCAATGCCTACTTGTCCCCTAGCAGGAGTAGTCCTTATTGGGGTTCCAGCTAGCCATGGCCTCTTCCAGGAGACCATTCCATGCCCCCTCCCTTCATTTTATATTTTTATTCTTTCTTTTCTCTTTTCCACTGTTACAACACTGAACCATCTGTGGCCATTAAGTCTGCTCAGTACTCAATGGGCTTTTCCCTTTCAGTTGCAGTTCTCATCTTAGGTTTTGGGGGTTCCTAAAACCATTTTTGTGCTTCTGCAAACCCTGTAGTTCCCCTGGACATACTGATATCACCCTTCTTATTTCCCAGTTTTCCTGTTTTGGCTCCACTTCCATCAGCAGTCAACACTCGAGTTTGTTATTAGAGGGACTGATTGATAGCATCATTTTGCAATCTAGCTAGTACATCGTCTCCAATGGGGAAAAGTTACATGCCATACTTCTCATGCAGCCCCAACAGTTGGTACAAGTATCTCGTAAAGCTGTAAACAGACAGTCAAGGGCACAGTCCTAAAAACATTAACTAGGGAACTCAGTGGGAATGACAACAGAAAAAAAATGGAGAAATGGAGAAAGCAAGATCCCATCTCTACTTAAGCTAAAGGGCTTTAGGGGATAACTATAGCATGTAACAAGGGGAGCAGTGCCAATTCCAGCTTGTGGGGGCTATCCCCAGGCAGGACCCATTAGTTCCTGCCACCTTGAATGGACCCACCTTGCCTCTATCTCCATTGCCTATTTTCTTGGACTCTTATTTTGGGTCCAATATGCAGAGCAGTCCAAAGGAAGAGGATAATGTAGGCAGAAGCTCCTCCTCCTCCTCCTGCTGCTGCTGCTGCTGTCATAGCTCCCTCACTTACAGAGCACAGATAAACAGGCTGTGAGAGCAATTGAGGGTCAAGGGGTTCTCTGTTGAGACACAGGCCTTGGCAGGTCTCCAGCAATGTTGATCCCTGATGCTTGTTGTGATGGAGAGAGACAACAGCTACCCAAGTTAAAAAACAACAACACTTGTGGACGTTTTTAGTATGTATTTTGACTGGGGCCAACAACATTTGGTTGGTATTACCTAGGCAACTGATTTATACCAAGTCAGATCATTTGTCCACGTAGCTCAGGATTGTCTACATTGGCTGGGTGCAGCTCCAGGGTTTTAAACAAGGATCTTTCTCTCCCCTACCAGGAGAGACTGGGAATTGAATCTGGTACCTTTAAAGGCAAGTGCTTTAAGATGAAGCTATGACCCCCTTCTTTCTTTTTAATCTTCAACAGATGGTTTGTTTGTTTTTAATGGCCCCAATTAATCAGGCACTACAATGCCTGGTAACCAGGCAAAAAGTAGAGACGTTCAATTAAATCATACTGTATTATGGAGCTGTGCTGTTCCTAGTTCATTTCAGCCAGTCAAAATGGGGGGGGGGATCATTGCGGTGCAGGGCTTAGCACAGGCATAGGCAAACTCGGCCCTCCAGATGTTTTGGGACTACAATTCCCATCATCCCTGACCACTGGTCCTGTTAGCTAGGGATCATGGGAGTCTGGAGGGACGAGTTTGGAGATGCCTGGCTTAACGTAATGCTGCCTTCGCGCCAAGGCACACTCTAGGACAGGCAGCCCTCTAATCTCTACCTCATGGAAGAAGCTCCTCAAGGGGAGGGAGAGGGAGCCCTAGTTAGGGCAGTGAGGGAGAAGAGTAGTGGGCCAGGAATGGGCAAGCCCTTCTTGCAGAAGCTTTGAAGTATGCACATCATGTAGGGAGCAGAGTCTGTTGCCTCTTTTCACCAACATCTAGAAGTGGTTCCAAAGGTTCAGAAGGGAAGGATCCCTGAATAAGCAAAAGCATGGACTCGGCAAATATGATAACACCATCTGACTGCACTCTCCTTTCTGCTTGAGAACAAAAGGGAAGCCTACTGAATCAAGCCAATGGCCCACCCAGTCCAGCATCTTCACAGTGGCTAGCAAGATGCCTGTGGGGAGTCTGAAAGCAGGGCTTGAGTGCAACAGTACTCTGCCCACTCTTTCTGTCTTTTTTTAAGGCAATGGCTTGTTTAGGTGGGCTAAAAGGAAGAAAATAGAAAGTATGTTCTATTTCCCTCAGAATCTTTGATTTAAGGTAAACGGACCCCTGACCATTAGGTCCAGTCGCGACCGACTCTGGGGTTGCAGCGCTCATCTCGCTTTACTGGCCGAGGGAACCGGCATACAGCTTCCGGGTCCTGTTGGCAGCATGACTAAGCCGCTTCTGGTGAACCAGAGCAGCGCATGGAAACGCCGTTTACCTTCCCGCTGGAGCAGTACCTATTTATCTACTTGCACTTTGACGTGCTTTCGAACTGCTAGGTTGGCAGAAGCAGGGACCAAGCAACGGGAGCTCACCCCGTCACGGGGATTCGAAATGGCACTCCTAGTTTGGGGTTTTTAAAAGTTACAATATTGTTTGACATTTAAAGCTATAGTCCAGCATTGCTTATATAAATGTTTCTAAAGAAAACATTGAAAGGAAAATATAGGGTCTCATTGTAGGGTCTCTGCTGTAACCCAGAGGACTTTTATTCACTGAAGTCAGTGGGACTTACACTTGAATAAACATGCCAACAATTACATTGTTACAGTTTTCACACAACACTTTCTATAGCTAAACTCAGTTGAGATTTATTCATGGAACTACAATGACAGATGTATTGGGAAGCAGCACACTCAGTCTGCATACTGGTTGTAGCTGGATGTTTTCCAGATTTACCAACTGCTTGCAGTGGAGGAGAGCAGGCGGGGGCGGGGCACGCCGTCTGCAGGGGTGTGGTGCCCAGTGAGGGCGGGGGCAGCCGCAATGGCACCCTACCGGGATCACGCTGCCGGGAGCCATGCGCTCCCCCCGCACTCCTCTTCCTCCGCTAATGACTGCTTGCCAACCTTTCCTTTCAGAAACATTAAGTCAGTGTACCTAAGTATCACCAGCTGTGGCCCACCAATACTCTAAGGGTCACAGGTTTCCTACCCATCATTATATACGACACTGAGCAAAATGACATGGATTGGGGACAATGCATGAAGCTGCATAGAGGGGAAGATTCCACTAGGTACTTTTTTCCTTTCACTACGATTCCATGATGAGAAAAGTGGTAAAATTAACTCTACACATTGAACCAAACAGCCTAAACTATAAACAAATCGACCACCAGCAGTCCATAGAAACACACAGACTTTACCTGACATCTAGAAGATAACAGATGAGGCAGATATAAGTTTGACTGTGTTCAAAGTGCCATAACACTTACTTGAAAGGCTTTTGTTGTAGAATATATTGATTTCTAATGTTGCTGTTTTTTAAAACTTTAGTTCAGCTTTTTTTAATTAAAAATATTTCATTTATTAATACTCTCTTGAAGGTGTGACAGTGGTCGACAAGATTTTAAGCAACTGATCATCATTTGCTCCAGGATTTATGTTAGGGGACAGGACTTTGGTTTGGGGGGGGGCAGAACTGAGCTATCTGTGACCTGGTTGGTTGGTTGGTTAGTTAAGTATTTTTATTTATTTACTTGATTTAGGTGGACAGCTGCCCCCCCTCCTGCACCCTCTGGCTATGCCTATGCATTTGATGCACATAGATATAAAAAAGCAAGACACCATAATGTGGTTAAGCAAGCCTAGTGGGCAGGGGTTAGATCCAAAAGGGTGACACCAAAGGGGATAATCCCTTTTGGGTTTTCACTTTGGGGTTGTCATAAGAGCAAGGGCGCTACCCCTCTTCTGTGTTGTTCTTGGAGCATTATTATTCTTGAAGGGAGTTTGTTTTTATATTTATCTGACAGGGATGCCCCCTGCAAGGTGGTAAGCATTAGGTGTGCTAGTGGCTGTGCCAGACTCCCTGCGGGGAGAGAGTCTGTTTATGGGGAAGGTCCTTAACTCCCTAGGCGAAAAGAGGGGCATTTCCTTGGTGAGAAACTGGGTGGAAACGGTGCTTGGAAAGTTCACTCCAAAAAGGAAGCAGTTTGAGCCAAGTTCATCCTGTCTAAAAGGAGCTGGTTCCAGATTAAGTTTGTTCTCCTACAAAATGAACTACTGTATTTTTCCGTGTATAAGACACTCCCATGTATAAGATGCCCCCTATTTTGGGGGACTCCAAATTAAGAAAACACCCCTCAGCACTACCCATGTATAAGATGAGCCCCAATTTTAAACCTAAAAAACCCCTAGTCTTATACACTGAAAAATATGGTACAGTGGTGCCTCGCAAGACGAAAATAATCCGTTCTGCAAGTCTCTTCGTCTAGCGGTTTTTTCGTCTTGCGAAGCAACCCTATTAGCGGTTTAGCGGATTAGCGCTATTAGCGGTTTAGCGGCTATTAAAGGCTTAGCGGCTAAAAGGCTATTAGCGGCTTAGCGGCTTAGAAAAAGGGGGGAAGCAAAAAAAATCGCAAGACTCGCAAGACGTTTTCATCTTGCGAAGCGCATCGAAAAACGGAAAACCCTTTCGTCTAGCGGGTTTTTCGTCTTGCGAGGCATTCGTCTTGCGGGGCTCCACTGTAGTTCAGTTCAAGTTTATCCAGATTAACTTTTTAGTTCATAAAAAGTTTGTCTTTCGCATTCAGAATGTTACAATCTGCTGTGATGAAGTAAAGGGTCTAAAAGTAAATTGGGACCATAATCATATAATAAAATGTTTGACAGATGGAATATTAACAGGTGATGCTTCCCCTAAAATTGTATCTCCATGCCAGAAAAAGCTAACCATGTTTAATATTTGCTTGCCACACAGCTGTTAATGGCACAAGGCATCATGCACTTGGTACCTGTACTTTGTGCTGAAAGCTGCCAGTATTGGAGGACAGCAAAATTATTCAGCAAGGAAAATACAGGAAATGCCTCATGTTCCTTCCTGTTGGTTGCTTAACTATGGTGATTAAGTCGCTAAGCATCCTTAGCAACAGCAGCACCTCCATATCAACCTAATAAGCCTTAGAACATTTCTTCCACAGTTTACTAACTTTTTAACATATGTCTGATTGACTTACTTTTTGTTTTAAATGAAATCTAGGATTGGAGGGAGGGAACAAATACGAATTGTTCATAATTTTACACCAAAATGAACCTTTCATTCACCCAGCAATTATTGGAACTACTTTCAAGTGTAGTTCAGAGATGTTTGAAGTATGTAGTGAACTTTGTTCAAATAAACTAGTTAATTCCAATAACTGGATGGAAATTAGTGGTTTCGGGATGGGGGGTTGTTGTTGTTGCATTGCTCTTATTTGATTGATTTGTTTTTCTGCACCTGCTTATTGGTTAGTTATCTTTAAAAAAAAAATGAAGTGAGAATTGTGTGCCTAGAGTGATATGGTGAGTGTAAGGAGAGTGTGATTGCAGTTCATATTTATTTTACTATGTACTATGTACATTGTTTGAGGTATTTATCGTTACTTAATTGTGTTACTTGAAATGTGGGAGTAGTAGTATGTGGAATTATGAATGTGGAATTGGTATTATATTTTATATTTGTTTTTTGTTGTTGTTGGGATATGTAAACCACTTTAGAGGTTTCTGTTGAAATATGAAGGAGTATATAAGCTAAATCAATCAACCTTTCAATCCATAAATCTGAAATTCTGGTTGCTAAGTTGGCTGGCAAAGAATAGTGTGTGCTCCTACTTCTGAATTGAACTAATGACAAAAGTAAAACGCAAGTCACTTATCTGAAGTACATGTGCTTAACCATTTTGTCCCACTGACCTCTATGCAATGGGACAGAACTAGATTGTGCAACCTGCAGCTTCAGCTACAAAGGATTTCAGGTTGGGTGTTGTTGTTTTTTTAAAAAAACACTGTATGAACTGTTTGCCTGCACTTCACCCCATTAAGATTGCATTACTGTTCACTAGGCTACTTTTAAAGTCAAGTGCAAGATTCCAGTGTCAGTGACGTAGCATAGTTGTTCATCAGATCATCCAAATAAACTACCTACATATTTTCACACATGATTTAGTCTTACCACAATTTAACTAGAGATTATACATTTAAACACAAGTAAACCCCTTGTTTATGACTAGAGCCTCAAGCTGTGCTCTCTAAGCATACTTGGTTGGCAGTGCATTCCACAAAATTCATTGGAACTTAATACTAAAGAAATGTGTTTGGAATTGGAGTATTATGTTGCAGTCCATTATTTGTATTCTGAATTTCACACTTGCCTTAAGGCACCCAAGAAAACCACATAGAAATAAAACAAACAAATCACATAAAAATAAAATAGTAAAAACACTTCTAAAGAAACAAGTAAAGTAGCAGATTAAAATTGACAAGTCAATGAGTTGAAAAAGAAGAATGTTCCATAACTCAGGCACCTCTCTACATTAACCATCCACCTAGCCTCAGAAGGTGGGGAAGTATCAGATAAAAGTATTGGACTAAGACCTTAATTGCTCAAAAAAAGTGAAGCTGGAGGGGCTCTCCAGAAATAACTCCATGACCACCCCACTCAATGAAGTGAGAAAAACTTGCTCCAACCTCCAAAGGTACCTCCCAGACCCCCCCCCCCACCTGCTTCCTCTCAACTACTTTTTGTAAGCTATATTGGGCAAGAGATAGGGAGATAGGTGAGAGCCAGTACCTCTTCAAGCATGCCTTGTACATCCATAACGTAAATTTGTCCATACGATACTAACCAGCTAGATCTATAGGCTTATTCCTGTAACCGAATAACTGGAGATGGGGCATAAGCAAATTATTTTATCTGAAAAATGTCTACCAAGGGTGCTGCAATTGTTTCTTGAAGATAATCTGCCCGAGGGTCGAGATGGAGAAAATGTCGTATAATTTAGAAAAGCTCCACTAGGCTATGGCAGCACAGGTGCAATATTAGCAGAGAACAGAAAAGTATTTCTTTTTCCACACTACCTTTACCACCAAGTAGGCCTTCAAATGGTTCTAGCCAGTGTTTCATCAGACTTGTTATGAGCTTTTACTCCATCTGTAGCCCAGTTAATCCGCCAGCTGATTCCCAAGCTCCCTGGAAAACAAGGGAGCTGATATGATTCTAACCAGTAGGACAGAACACCTAGGAAAGCCTGGGTTGATTACCCAGATTAACTCCAAATTCCAGAGACTGACCAGGGTATCAGCAAAAATGCAAGCCATGTCAGCAAGAAAATCTCCCAGGGTAGTTTGAAAACCATTGGATCCATCAGATGTCAAAGGTAATCTGAACAAGTCCTTCAGCTCCCAAAACATTAAGGTCCCCAATAGCCTAAAAATTACTGGGGAGGGGAGTGACCTACAGCCCTCTCAAGATGTCCCTGATTCTAACAACATCTGGAAGGCCCAATGTTCCCCATTCCAGTGTTACCAGATAACCATGACAAGGAAATAGTTAAAAATGTGTGTGTGTGTGTGTGTGTGTGTGTGTGCGTGCACACACACACACACACACACACACACACTATACAACTGATCACAACCACTGAGTGTGTGCCCTACTACATGTGAAAGGGCCCAGATGACTTGTAACAACCCCATGGTTGTCTTGATGACAATGAAGTCCTGAGTTATATCTATCAGGAGGACCCTGACATGGATGTTGAAATTCCCCAAGGCCATTTCCATCACCTGTGGCAGGGATACTGTTGGGCAGCAGGATAGATGATACACCAAAAAGGGCCCCTAAAAACTGTCATTCTGTCCAGCTAGGTGAGATGGTATCAAAAATAGACTATGGCAATGGCAGTCAATGTGGTGCCCTCCTGATGTTGGAAGCATCCCAGAGTGGCTGCCGCAACCCTGATCATTGGCAATGCTGGTTGGGGCTGATGACAGTTGGGTTCCAATAGCATCTGGAGAGTGCCCTGTTGACTATCCTAGACAAAAGAGAGAGGTCTCCAATTTCCAGCAAGATCAACAGCCTCCTCCAGGCTCAGGTCCTGGGTGGCATTCAAGAACAACAGCACCAGGCATAAAGGTTTGTTGACAACACAATCTGGGTTTCTTTGGGAGGGAAACAGAACAAATAAGGGGAAAGCTCTTAAATATCTAACCCTTACTCCTCCTTCAACAGACCATCGGTCTTGCACCACAATATATCTCCTTACTCATAATATTGGAATCGGGGTACCTACATCCTATAACCCATGCACAACTCACTAAAACACAAATAAAAAGGAAGCACAACCATGATATTTAAAACATGAATTGACAAACAGTGAGTAAGCAGTAAAAATGGAATGTTTAAAAATATCAGCTGTTAAAATTAGCAACAGACATAAATCTGATGGCAAAACAAATATAAGTCATTTACTAGAAAGTAAATAATCTGAACTCCATTACTTTTTCCATGAGACTGTTTTTATTAAGGGGCATTGATACTGAGAACCATTGGGCTCAAGCAGATTCACTCCTGAATAAGTATGCATAGGATTTCAGCTCTATTTTGCATTTTTCACATCTGTAAATCTGAATAAAAAAACCCCCAAAATGATGCAGGCAAATCAGTTCAACTGCAGCTCTCTTCTGGTTTTTATCCTACACTATCAGCATTACGAAGGGATGAGTTCCAGACCAAGACAGCAGAACTACACAAGTTTTCCTGGAAGCAAGTACCATTAAACCCTGTGGATGGAATTTACTTCCAAGAAAATATGCAAAGTATTGCGCTGATTAAGGCATTCTCAGGATAATTGCTCTCAGCCAGCCGTCCTTAATTCAGTCCTAGAGACTGGAACCCTACTACTTGGAATTTTGTCCCACTGAAATCCACGGAGTAAATCTGCATAGAATTTGTCTATATTACTAGAGAACAAACAGGGTACTGCATGTATTATTGAGTCCAGTAAAATTTGTGGAGCCCGGGTATCTATTCAGGATAGGAATGTTTTCTTGTTCGGGAACAATTCCCTAGTTCGCGGCAACTACAGTACTGTACAGACTTTGGCACTTCTGCAACCACCTTCCTCCTACTTCAAATTTACACCCGTAAATTTAGGACCCAGCAGCGATATCATGCACAGTTCTGTTTTTTTGTTGTTGTTTTTTTGGTTTTGTTTGTTTTACACTAAATATACTTCTTTCTCCCTCACATCCGTACTTGGTAGTTTGCATCTGGGGGGAAAGCAACCCAATTGGTACCGTAAAAGCCATCCTCATTCACCCACCCACCCACCAAAGAACCATGAACCCCAAAGAGCGCCAAGAGCAAAAATGTTGCAGGAAGGGGCGGAGGAGGAATACCCTCCTGCCAATTCCCTTTATTTATATTTTAATTCCCCCTGTCCGCCTCCCGTCGGGGAGAAGCGCCTGTCACCTCCAACTGTCACCACAGCTGCGTGTCTACGAAAGGGATCCCAAAACTTTCCAGCGACACGGAAGAAGACTATCCGGGAGCGCGAGGTAAGGCAAGTCCAAAGAAACACGCGCGAGTCACTATCTATTGTTTCCAGCCCACTTCCTCCCGAGGAGGAACCGCGTGGGTTTAATTCATTCGTCCCCGAAGGATCAATTCGCCCCACTCGGAGCGCGTTGCTCAGTCTCTGGCGGCCAGAGGCTCGTCGCTCCGCGCGAAGCCTCCTGTTGGCAGAGGGCTGGCCTAGCAAGTTTGGGGGGAAGCGAAGGGCTCGGGCCAGGCGCACCGTCTGTTGGCGAATCTGACACCCACATGCAGCCTTCTTCGGGGGGGGGGGGAGACACCAAGGCTCGGGGCAGGCCACAGTCTCCCGCCCGGGTCCTCTCTCCCTCCGCCCCCGCTTTTGCAATCTCCCTTGTCTCCAACTGGGTCAAAAGTGGACTTTGCTGGGTCCCTCAGCCCAAAGCAGCCCGATCACCCCAGCCCAAGGAGGCGCATTTTGCACCCAAAGTAGTGACGTTTACTGGGAATGTAGAACCGACCCCCCCCCCGAGCCCTCAACAAGCCCTTCCAAGCGCAGCCCCTTCCTCTCCTGGTGCAGCCCGGCCCGGCCTGCCGTTCCCGGGAGACGAGCGAGCGGCGAACCCCCCCCCCTTCCCCGCCCCTGCTTCCCTTCCCCGCCCCGGCCGCTTTTTATTAATTATTGTCGCTGTTATTATTGCAACATCCCACCAGAGCAAAGGCAAGCGAAGGCGCCCCCCCCCCCGCGGGAAGTGGGGTCGCTTGTGTTTCCTTACCGTGCGAGGAGCAGGAAAAGGAGCGCAGGGTCTCGGGGGTCTCGCCGGACCCCCGTCTCTGCCTTCCGTGCCGCCCGCCCCCTTCCGCACAGCTGCTCCGCGAAACTCTCCGAAGGCGATCGGCTTGGCGCTCTCCGGCTGCCTCTCTGGCGCTGGCGCTGAGGAGGAGGAGCGGCCCAGCCGAGGGGCGGAGACAGGGGGCTGGCATGGCCGGGGCCGCCCCTCTTGGCTCGCCGGGCGGGAGGGGCAGAGACCCAGGGGCGTCCGAGCCGCGCTCTCGGGCTCCGCGTCCATTCGGCCCTTCGAGCTCTTTCGAGGGGGCTCTGACAGGGAGGGAGGGAGGCAGGAGAGGCGCCTTCCTTGCCTCGTACTGACTGGGGACGAGGAAAGGGCGTTTTGAGGCGCTCGTGGTCGGAAAGGTCCCACTCGCCTCAGTGGGGTTTGGTGGCGCGTCGCCTTTCCGCCTCAGGAAGGGTCCCGGAGAAGGGGAGAAAGAAGTAGGGCAAAGAGTCGTGGCTCTCGCGCGGAATCCGGCCACGTTTGAGGGGTGGCTGTGCGCGCGTGTGGGTTGGGGGACGCGCGCGGACACGAGCACAATAGCGCAACCTTGTACTCTGGAATACGCTATCGCCACCAGATTCCGCACGGACCACAATCCTAACTTAGATTAGGAGAGGCTTTCTGACCACAAGACACTCGTGAAGTGATGTTGAATTTGATGTTGTAAACGGACAGAACAAATACCTTCCTTGCGTTTGTTTGCTTTGCTCCGCACCTAGGAAAATGGGCAGAGGCTTTGCTATGCAGTGCAGTGGGACCCCCTCTGCATATTTACTCCGCAGGAAATGTTGACTTCAATGGGCTTATTCCCAAAGAAAAGTGCCCAGGATTGCAGCTTTCCCGTGCGATTCTATGGGACGGCACCACCCCTTTTTAGGGTTGCCATATTTCAAAAAGTAAAATTCCTGACACCCACAAAGCTGAGCTTTTTTTCTTTTTAGAAAACCACCAAAATTGTTGCTCTTTTTGGGGGGGAAACATTTTGCCACTTTGGCAAAATTCTCCCCACGCCATTTTTGCACATGAAAACCAGGATATGTCAGTACAGTGGTACCTCAGGTTACATATGCTTCAGGTTATAGACGCTTCAGGTTACAGACTCCGCTAACCCAGAAATATTATCTCAGGTTAAGAACTTTGCTTCAGGATGAGAACAGAAATCGTACTATGGCGGCAGCGGGAGGCCCCATTAGCTAAAGTGGTGCTTCAGGTTAAAAACAGTTTCAGGTTAAGAACAGACCTTAGGACCAAATTAAGTTCTTAACGTGAGGTACCACTGTAATTTTCCTGGTGTGTGGCAAGCCTACCTTTGCTGAAGCTAACTAGGCCTCGGTCTGGTCTGGAAACCACACTACTGCATGCCTTAGGTAGGCATGATGGACAAATGAGAGGATATAGCTGTAACGTTTTCTTGGAAGTAGGCCCTACCTTCTTCAGTAGGGATTACTCCCTAGTTAAATTTGTTGAGGGTTTCACAACAGTGGTAGAAATTGAACCGAGAATGTTGCCAGAGAGTTCCTCTCGGGAATGGATCACAGATAGACTTGGCCTAGAGCTGGGGGGTCAAAGGGCAGGGACGGAGTATAGAAGAAAGCAAAGCAGTGAGAGTCAGAAGAGGCCCCCGTGAAGGCTTATTTGAAGCTGAAGAGGAAGGAAGGAGGGAAAGATGTCAGAGATGGGCTTTTGTTCAGTTGGACCACCCAGCTCATACCCATTCCTCCTCCTCCTCCCCCCGCCCTCACCTTCCTGCTTGTCCTTCAGAAGGGGAGCGCCTCTAGCCTTGGAGATTGAGATATCAAGAGCTTAGCCAGAAATGATCCCTTGGCTTGTTTCTCTCCTTGGGGCTGAGAATGACATAAGTAGCTCTTTTTCTTACATGATAGAGCAACAACTTTGCTGGCAGTTGCAGAGTAGATTGCCAGGGAGGGGAGTCAAGAAGAACAAATTAAAACATTCCATTACCTAAAGCAGAGGCATCCTTGCACCCAAAGTTCAGAGGCTGTGCTGGTGCAAACTAAAATAACGCATAATTACAGTCTGGTAGGTTTTTGAAAAATCTTGATGCACTTGGTATACTTTATATTATTTGGACTGCAAGCTACAATAGAGTTCATTGTATAAACCCATCTTATCCTGACACTTCCCCCCCCCCCTGAAGTGCTGACCATACTGCAATTTTATCACACCCCAGCCTACAGATGTTGTTGGACTACAACTCTCATCATCCCTGACCATCTCTTCATTCCTGGTCGTTGGTTGTGGTGCTTGGGATGATGTAGCCCATCAACAACTGGAAGGGATTAGGTCAATTAAGGCTGTCCTGTACACCAGGGGTCACCAACGTGGTGCCTGTGGGTGCAGATGTATCCACATAAACCTTCCCAGATGCCCACAGGTTCCTTCTACAGTCACAATTAAGTTCCAGTGTGTTTGATATATCTGAGTATCTTAAAGATTAACAATTGGCTTGCATCAGAGATGCTTGTACACTCACTCTCCCCCACATGCTATAGTTCTGCTCTATTCTGCACAGATGAGACTGCATTTAGAGTACTGGGCTCAGTTCTGGGTTCCACAACTGCATAGATGTCCACAGTTGGAGGAGACCTAGAGAGGAGGCTTGACCTCCACCCCCTCTCTGGAATTCTAAGTGTACTGATGATTTTAATGCATGGGAATGAAAGAGCTCTAGTACACTTCACTAAACAGTCAAAGGCCTTGAGAGATCTCGATTCCCAGACTCTTTGTACTTTTCTGGAGGAGGGCCCAAGCTAGCAGCTCACTGTTCAGATCAATGTGGCTTGTTCATCTCTGCTGATGCTGCTTTCGATTAGCCTTTGCAAATCTTATGTCATCAATTACATTAGCATCAATTCCACCCCCCTCTTATTGCAATAGACTTTATTATAATAGCCTTACGCAGGCTTCCAGGGACCCTAGAGGGAAGAGAGACAGTGCTAATTGGGTTCAAACTGGAGAGATTCAGGCAGGAGTATGGAACATCCTTAACTGAAGACACTGTTCCCATCTCAACATACTCCCCTCCCATGATAAAAATGATGGATGTAAATAATCTCATGTTGCTTGTAGAAGTTTTCACAAAAAAGACCCACTTCATATACATTCACCTGTTCTAGCACTGATCACCACAAGGTCCTTGAAGTGCAAGTAAGCTGTTACATTTGCGCAAAACGTTGTTGAAAAACCTAAACCACTTTGGCAGCGCAATGCCCCCTTTTCTGCAGAGCTAGTAGTGCTAGTGAAGCTAGAGCAGACGGTTAAAGCAAAGACGGGGGGGGGAGTATTCCTATCACTCTTTCGTTGATGCAAGATTGAGACACAGAAGTTAGCAGGCTCACTGAAGGTCATGAAGCCTCTGCAGCAAGATCAACAAAAAAACCCCTCTGAATTCTGTTCCTTATGGCCATGTCTGTCTTATTATCTCATTGTGTCTGAGATGACGGAGGATAATCTGACAGATACACACTTCATAACAGTACTGGAGTATGCATCAAGTTCTTGGGTTTCATAATTCAAGACCACTGCCACAGAGAAAAGAAGTAGATCCAGGAGATAAGGTTCTCAAGGAGATGAAAGTTGAAAGAAGGTTTCTTACAACCAGTGTTGACATACTTTCTTTATCTTTCCTCCCACTGAGTCACTCTCCCAACAGACCTAAGTTGAGCAACTGGCATGCAACCACTTCTGCAGATAGTTCAAAGGCATACATCTCCTGTGAGGCATTTCTTAGAGAGAGAGAGAGAGAGAGAGAGAGAGAGAGAGAGAGAGAGAGAGCAGGTTGCTTATTTAGGACAGCATCACAATTGCTATGAGTACATGTGTTTTCATTAGGAGTGTGGGTTTCATATAGCTGTCTGCAAAGATCTTTAAATATCTGAACATATGCATCTGGGAACTCCGTATGGACACAGAAAAACAAAGTTGGAAGGAACCCTGTGGCATCTTAGTCGCTCTTCACATGGAAATATCAGGATAACCTAAGTGTATACACAACACTTGTGGCTGCTGCTTAATTGCCCCCAACAAAAAGCAAAACAATGGTTTGGATCCAGACTGCATTAGTTTAACTTGGTTCCTTCCCATTGAAATCAATCCCACTGAAATCAACAGTCATGACTTGACAATTAATGTAAACAGGAACTAAGCTCACCCAACAGTCTGGCTTCAACCTTGCTTGCTTTTCATAGATTGTAATCAAAAGACAGAAATGCTCTGGGAGAACATGATGAAATTCAGCCTTGACATTTACTGAACAGTGAGTTTAATATCTTTGGGCTCCATGGGTATATAAACAGGAGCAAGCAGCTATCATATTGCCTGCATGCTAGTTCTCACAATCCTTGCTGCACTTTTTTTTAACGGCAAACCACAAGCCTCATAAGTCACCAGCCTCATAAAAATCACCAGCCTCATAAGTCCCTCCTGGCTTTCAGAATCTAATCATCATGGCCCAAGGAGGCAGTGAAGACCTTTTCAACTGTACCACAACAGGCCCAGAACAGAGGTATTAATTGTGTAAGCTGCGTGGCCACATCCCTGACACCATATTGGAGCATCACCAGGCCAGGTCCAAGGCAGCAGTTGGTTTCTGCCATAAGTGCCCAGCCTTTCCCAACCCACACCCTGAACCTGCAGAGCCTCCATGGTCTTTGGAAGCAGCTGTGTGGACCACAGGGAACAGGCCACGCACCAAGGGACAGGACAGAACCCCGTCCCCTACATTACACATTTTTTAATTCTCTTCCATCCCACACCTCCTGCAGATGAAGAAAATTGGCCAACTCTACCTGTACAAGTAGCATCCAACTGACCTCAGGAATGGTTGAATCTGACCATTTTGGTTTCTCTAATCTTAAGTTTAGTTCTCTGCCTCTCCTGATACCGATGGAACAGAGAGACGGAGATGGGTGCCATCAATATACTGATGACACTTCATTCCAAATCATGAATGATCCCACTGATTGTATTGTTTATATGTGAGTGTGACCTGTCCTGCAGCCACTTGTGTTAAAGGCTGGGGTATCAATTTTACATAAATAAAATAAATAAGTATAATATGCAGTTTGGTGCTAATGAAGCATTCAGCCAGAGCAGGATACAATGGTGTCCATCTTTCGGACAAAATTTTTGGTCCAAATAATCCTTCCATTGCATAGCTAACCATGGTATGCTATAATGAAAATGTAGGCCCGTGAAAATATTGAGAGAAGTTTGATTTCAGATGAACAGTAATAATGAAATATAGTTACTAAAATTTGCAATGCATTTTCTATGCAATGCATTTCCCACCCCATTTTCTATACCACCCTGCCATGGGATACCTTAAATGACATTCAATTCCTTTTAATAGATGTTGGCCTAAAATACATCCTGAGTTCTGAATTTCTTTACACAGGTTTTTGGTGGTGGTTCTGAAATGGGCTAATTCAAACAGGCAAATTAAAATGGTGTGTTGCAGCCTGCCCCCCCCCCCGATAATTTGCACCTTGCTGTACTTTCTTATTTAAACAAACTGCAGTGGATCGGCAGCTCTAGAAAAAAAACACTAGTACAAAATAAATGCAAAGATTGTGACACCTAGTGCCAATGAGCCCACATTGCAGAAAGGCTTAATGCTGGATTTAGCCCAAATGCAGAACGAAGGAAAGTGTCAGGAAAAATAAATAAACCAGTGAAAAACAGTAATAATGACAGAAGGGGAAGGTCAGCATGGCTATAACAACATTTCAATAAAACACAGGCTGTTTCAGAGCCACGGTGCAGCAGGGAGTGCTTGGAAATAAAATACATTGATTATGTTCTCTAGAATGGTGATAATTAGGAACAGAAAAGGTCAAATCCCATCCCTCAGACACCTACCAAGCTCTTACTTGTTAGTTAAGGCAGTCCAGGATGTCTTGGGAGGAGAGGCACTACGAAGACAAGCTTGCCCACTGTCCCCTTAACCATTTTTTAAATCTTTATTTATTTGATTGTTTTTATTTCTGAGAGTCCTCATGGATGGAAGGCACCCACCTCAAAAAAAGGGGGGGGGATAAAGGAACCCTCAGGCAGAATTCCCAATTTGACAAGCTGCTACTGAGTTCCATGTAACTCATTCATGGCCTCTATATTAATTTTATTTTTAAATGAGGAACCCCATCCTGGCATCCCTTGCATTGGCTGCAAATAAGAACTGGAAGCTGGTGTTGCTTCAAAACAAGCTTGTTTTTTCAAGCTATCCTAAGCCTCCAGGACTTTTATCTCAAGAGGATCGCAAAGTCCATCTACTGAACTTCCTTAAAGCATACATGCCAGGTATTTTGAGTAATCCCTCGGAGTTGGACCAAGTGGAATATCTATATTTTGATGGCTTGCTTGCCAGGGCGGTGGTTACATTCCATGATCGGAGACTGGCCTCTATATTAATTTTATTTTTAAATGAGGAACCCCATCCTGGCATCCCTTGCATTGGCTGCTATGGAAATATTTCCTGCTCATCTGTCTCTGTTCTTTGTTGAGGCCTTAACATATTTGATAAAGAAGAAGTGAAGAAGAGTTTGGATTTTATATCCAGCTTTATCACTACCTGAAGGAGTCTCAAAGCGCTAACATTCTCCCTCCCTTCCTCCCCCACAACAAACACTCTGTGAGGTGAGTGGGGCTGAGAGACTTCAGAGAAGTGTGACTAGCCCAAGGTCACCCAGCAGCTGCATGTGGAGGAGCGGGGAATCGAACCCAGTTCACCAGATTACGAGTCTACCGCTCTTAACCACTACACCCCACTGGCTCTAACTTAACCTCAGATAATCCTCATGCTGTGCTACCCTGTCTGCTGGGCAGTATGATATCTGTCTGGATTTTATTTCAGATAGACTTATCCTGAAGAACTGCAGAATGATTGCCCGCATGAGTTCTCAGTTTACCTTACAGCAATTGACAATAGTGGTACCACATTCCCTGTTAGGCTCCCACCATGGATAATACAATGGTGCCAAAATCCTATACACGTCTACTCAGAATCATAGAATTGTAGAGCTGGAAGGGACTCTGAGGGTCATCTAGTCCAACCCCCTGAAATACAGGAATCTCAACTAAATGATACATGGCAGGTGGCTATCCAAGCTCTGCTTAATAACCTCCAAGCAAGGAGGGTCCCACCACCTTCCGAGGGAATCTGTTCCACTGCCTAACAGCTCTTACTGTCAGAAAGATCTTCCTGATGTTTAGCTGGAATCTAATTTCTTGTAATTTGACGCCATTGGTTCAGGTCTTAGCTTCCAGAGCAGGAGAAAGCAAGCTTGCTCCATCCTCCATGTGTCAACTTTATAGATATTTGAAGATGGCTATCATATCTCTTCTCAGTCTCCTTTTTTCCAGGCTTAACATACCCAATTTCCTCAAGCGTTCCTTATAAGGCTTGGATTCTAGACTCTTGATAATCTTGGTCATGCTCCTCTGTACATGTTCTCGCTTGTTACTATCCTTCTTAAATTGTGGTGCCCAGAATAGTGTGCTCCAGATGTGGTCTGACCAAGGCAGAATAGAGTGGTACTATTACCTCCCTTGATCAGGACACTAGACTTCTGTTGATGCAGCCCAGAATAGTATTAGTGTTGTTGTTTTGCTGCTGCATCACACTGTTGACCCTTCTTAAGCTTGTAGTTTACTAAGACCCTAGATTCTTTTCATATGTACTACTGGCAATCTAGGTGTCCCTCATCTTATATTTGTGCAGCTGGTTCTTCCTGCCTAACTGCAGAGCCTTATGTTTGTCTCTATTGTCTCTATTGAAATTCATTTTGTTGGTTTGGTCCCTGTTCTCCAGTCTGTTGAGGTCATCTTAAATCCTGATTTTGTCTACCCCTCCCAGTTTGGTGTCATCTGCAAATTTGATGAGCATCTTCTCATTACCTTTATCCATGTCGTTTATAAAGCTGTTGAACAACAAGGGGCCCGGGAAAATAACCCTGTGGTACCCCACTTGTCACCTTTTCCCAGGATGACGAGGGACGTTAAGTCCCCATATGGTATGATGGCCGCCCGGATATTGCTAGCCCAGAGATGGAAAGAGGAAGCAGTCCCAACCAAAGAAGATTGGCAAACCAAGTTAATGGACTATGCTGAAATAGTGAAATTAACTGGAAAGCTCAGAAACCAAGATGACAAGAAATTTAAAAAAGAATGGGAAATGTTTATTATATATTTATACTATATTACAGTATATTATATATACTGTAAACATCTTAATACATTGGCAGGATTTTAAAAACACTTGTAATTTTAGAGATGGTACAGTAAACTTGAGGTTAAAATAGAAATTTGGAGTAGAAATGATATGTAGTTAAAAAAGAAATGTAAGGAACCAGAGGAGGGAGGAGGAGGGAAGTAATGGGGTTAGGATAATCCCATTTTATGGATATGTTACTGTTTTGATGCAAACCTTTTTTATTTTATTTTTCTCCTTATTTTTTAGTTTGTTGTTATAGTATTTATTCTCTTTTGTTTATTTGTGATGTTTGTTACACTTGCAGAAAACCCAATAAAAATATTATATTAAAAAAAGGAACGTAAGTCCCATTGGGTTCAGTGGGACTTACTACCAGGTAAGGTATAGAGAAGTATAGTATATTATGGTCACAGACCAATAAATTTTAGTACAAAAATAAAAGATACATTCGAACAATAAAAACACATATAAATATACGTTTTTCTTCTGAAGAAGCCAGCAAAAGAATTTCTCCTAATCTGCACTGAGATCAGAAAAACTTGGGCAACCCTCTCAGTGATATAGGATGACACATGCTGTAAATAGAATGCCAAGTTTTCAGAAGATATTCTCAGATCAATTTTTAGCAGAGGGGGAATCAGCCTCTTTCTTGACTCACCATACAGGTTAAATACAGAGGGACATGTTCAAAAGATTGCAATGCTCCCGCTCCACAGAGACACAGCTGTTCATTAACTGAGGATTTATTGAATCATCTACTTAACCGTGCTGAAGGCAGCATGTCAAAGCGAGCCAGAATAAATGCTCTCCTTTGAAATGGTTAGTGTTTACAAGTATAGAGCTGTGGTGATCTCATAATTTGAAGAGTCATGACGAACAAGAGATATTAGCTGCAGTTCTCGGATACTGTGGATCTGAGCCTACTAGGTATTTCGACAACAATAATTTGGGTCTTCTTTCTTCATATATAGAAAGCCCCCTTTGGGGGATTTGTAGTGCCTCTTCACAATCTTGGTCAGGGTGGGGGAGCAAAGGCGAAGGCAGGTTGCATAACAGTAATGGTCATGGCACTGGAGCAAGAAAGGAGAGACACTGAGGAGAAAATGGCAGACATTGGCAGGTATTCAATGCTAGCCGTACTCAGTGCGTAGACCCATTGAAGGTAATTAATATGAGTAACTTTGGTTCATTAATTTCAGTGGGTGTACTCTGAGTAGGATTTAGCTGAATATAACCCTTTGACTTGGGAGGAGCCATTTGCTACTGTGCCTCAGGCAGCAAAATGCCTGCAGCCAGCCCTTAATTGTTTGCATATTGATCATGGTGATTCATGTGCTGTAGCCAGATGAACTCCACTTCAGCGGGATGACAATGACATTACTATATTTCAATATTTACAGTGGAAGCAAGTGTCATAGATCTGTTTGACCTGTGTTGATACAGTAAGGATTTGTGAGGCCCTGGGGATAAAATGTCCTGCTTGTGAGCATCTCTTAGGCATCTGGTTAGCCACTGTGGGAACTGAATGGGCCTCTAGTCTTATCCGGCAGCATTTTTCTTATGTTCCTTATTTATTTTTTACTTCCTCATTGATGCCCTCCTCAGAGCCAATGTCCTTCTTGTCCTGGCAAGGTGCAGCTTCAAAAATAAGCTGAATTTTGGGATACACTACTAGCTGAGCCTGCAGTAAGTTGCAAAAGCAGATGTAGGGAAGCACAACCGGTGCAATTGCACCAGGCGCAGAGCTTCTGGGGTGCCACAGGGGGCGCTGCAACTATGTCACCCAACAGAAGGTGAGAGGCAGCTGGGGCACCGGATTTTGGTGTCGCACAGGGTGCCACTGAAATTTGAGGTGCCAGGGTCTGCCACTAAGTTTCACCACCAGATCCTCACCGCTCAATATTTGTGGGAGCTTGCTGTGGTTAATCAGTGGAGAGGGAAGTGTAGTCTTTTCCTTAGTATTACATATCCAATTATCTAGAATTTAAATAGACTTCAGGGCTGAAGGTTGGCTCAGTTATGCCCAACTCAGATTAAGCCCTGATTATGGCAATGATTCAAGATAACGGAATGTTCCCCCAAAGTTGTAAACCTAAGGACAATAGGCCGAGTCAAGTAATTAACATTTAAACAGGGATGCACAGAGACAGGGATGCACAGAACAGGGAGAAAGGCTTTGCAGTTGTTATGTAAAAATAACATAAGATGACAACCTCATATATATAAAACCTTCTGTTAAATCAGTGGCCAAACCTATGTGTTTAAGTAGTTTACTTTGCACAGACCAATAGGCAGTTTACAGGGAGTTTGGTCTGCAAAGCTGAAAAGATATCACTAAAACCTACAAAGGGACAATGGTTCAGGTTGTCTCCGCCCTCAGCAATGTAGTATATGGCATGCTAGTGCCATCTACTGAATTTTGGAGGGAGTGACAGGATAAAACTTGAGAATGTGGAAATTTGGCCAAGAGCCAGCGAGAAGGAAAGGGAGGAGAGGCCTCCAACCATACCTCAAAATGGGGATAAAAGTTCAAACCTCAGTGGAGAGCTTTGGAAATTATGATGCAGCTGTATTAACTGGAATAACAGTACCTAGGGCTATCATGAAAGGATCCACAGCAGTGCTGAAACAGTCTCATCTATTCCCAGGGCCATTGTTAAAAAGAGTATAAGGAGTATGTAGTGAAAAAAGTTGCCTCAGACACATTTTCTTTGCACTGAAAGTTGCACATGTCCTTTGTGGAACTAGCATTCCTTGGTACAATCCCAAGGATTCCATATGCCTATTCCCTAACTGTTCTGCCAGTTTTCTTAGAAGAGATCTTTTATTAGTTGACCTAACAGCGAACTTTATATGTTAAGCAACCGTCTCCATTATTTAAACCTGGAACTTTCCTGAAGATTTTAAAAAAACAAAACAAAACAAAACCCTACTTGGAAGGGATGAATAAGTGTTGTTATTGTTTGTTCTGCTTTATTTCTGATTTTGCAATGCCAGCAGTTGACAAGAAGGGATACCCATTAAGGGCCTGCTATTAGCTCCAAAACAAATTAGTTTAAAAATATTAAAGATGCACTATTTCCCCCCTCTTTTTAAATTCTCATAATTAAAGCACACATACATACAAGCTCTCCTAGCTTTTAAGAAAAAGGCATTACCATATTTTTTTCATTTTGAAAACACATTAAAGATACATGCAATTTTTTTGTATTTTGTATATAGAATCATAGAATCATAGAATCATAGAGTTGGAAGAGACCACAAGGGCCATCGAGTCCAACCCCCTGCTTCTTGGCTAAAGTAGTTTTTATTAAGTATTTATAATAGATTTGAATAGATTATTTTGTAATAATTACTTTTAAAAAGATGTGAATTTCGTACATTCTGTATACAACAGATGCAAATGTAAAATTACTGGAGATATAATCTTATTTCAGACATAATAGGAAATGATGGCTTCTTGTATGCATGAGTCATTGTGACCCTCAGGCTTCTACCTTCCTCTTCATGTGTTTTGCATGTCAGAGGACAATACAGAAATCTTCTGCTTGGTTTTAAACAAACCCTGTGACATCTCAACACAGCAAATTATGCTTTGTTTAAACTCTGGCTTCAGAACTGAAACGTTGGTTAGAGCCTACCTTTAATCAATAACCATAATTTAAAGCATTGATAGCAAATGTGGTACCTGCCAGGCATTGTGGGACTATAGATCCCATCATTCCTGACCATTGGCTACCCAAGGCTAACGGGAAGCTGTAGTCCAATAACATCTTGAAGGCACCATGTTGACTACCCCTGGTTTAGATGTCATGGGGAACTGTGGTCACTTTAAAATAAAAACAACAAGACTGATTCTTTCTATATCATCCCCTGAAGTGCACAAATGAGGAGAAGTGGGAAGTATTTGACACAGAGACTTCTGCAGTAATAGACAATTTAAGACCACTGAGCAGATTGGAAGCCAGTCACTACAGACAGGAAAAAGATAGCTTTCTAAATGCCAAAAGAAGTCATCAAGAACATGAGCACAATGTTGGTGACACCAGTATTGCAGCCTGAGTCAATGGTTGCTATCAGCGGTATGTATTGTTTTACTTATCAAAGGCTATATGCGTAGTACTGTATTTTTCTGTGTACAGTATAAGACTTTTTTTTTTTGCTTAAAAAAAGATTGGGGGTCATTTTCAATATGGTTGGTGAATGCAAAGAAGAGAATTAGCTGGAGCGTCGGAACCACTCTGCCTGCCAGGTGCCCAGCATTGGTGATCTCCTAAAAAAAATGCTCAACAACTTTGGGCCATCTCGGGTGTTGGTGGCGTGCGTACACACACACCCGGCCACCCTGTTTGATGTTTAAAATATTGTTTTCTTAATGCTGGGTTCAAAAAAATATGGGTCATCTTGGACATGGAAAAATATTGTATTCATGCTACCGCTGTCCATGGTACTCATTACATTAGGGAAGCAAGCAGGGGTCTTGCTACTTACTTGCGGCAGAGGCCGAAGACATAAAATTGTCACTGGATGAAATAAGTTGGGTGGTAGCTGGGGTTTCACAAGCACCACACTTTGCAGCATGCCCAGCCACCCTGTAAGGAAATTGTTTCTGCTCTTTTTTAAAAGGTTAACCAAGGGAGGGGCAGGACATCCAGGGCCCAGTTGAGCAGACCCAGGGTTTGGGGCTATGAGGTGACTGGCTTACAATATTATTGGAAGCAAGGACATTTCTGTCTGAGGCTTGAATTGATTTATTCCATCCAGAAGATCAGGTCAGTGGTAGAGCAGATTATATGCATGCCGAAGGTCCCAGGGAGAAGTGGGGGACATTCCTGTCCCATACTCTGCAGAACTGCTGCCAGTCAGTCTAGCTAGTACTGAACTAGATGGACCAATGGCCTGACTCAGTATTAAGCAGTTTCCTATGTTTTTGGATCTCTCCCTTTCTCAATGTGTGTTCCTGAGAGCAGCGTGTGTGGACCTGTAGACGATGCAGCCTTTCACTTGATCTATAGTTTATGCAGAGGGAAAACAGGATGCCACCAGGTTTTCATAAGATTTTAACTTCCTCAAAGTTGCTAGTTGTGAAACCCTCAAATATGCTGTAGTGTGTCTTCACCTTTTCACCACTGCTACTCAGAATGTGATTCATACACTTCTCCCCTTTAGATTATTGAGGGGATAGGTCCCCTGTCTGGCCTTGTTGATTTCATCACCTACATTTCAAAATATAATTTCTCAGGCTGCCCTCCTGTGCACACTTACATGGGTGTAAACTCCATAGCTTCAGCAGGACTTTATTCTGAGTAAGCATGCTTAGGACCGCATTGTCAGAGCCACATTAGTGATACCCTGAGGGGTCAATAGTTCGAGATGCCCCTTGTTCCCTTGGTGAGCCCAAGTAATTGGACCCTGATGGACTTTGTTGTTCATTCATGCCTCAGAAGTGGTGAATTACCCAGGGTCAGAACAGGTGTGTCAAGGGAGATTCATGAATAGGATCTCCTATGGCTTTTCCTTTGAAGAACAGGAATGTTGTGCTTGGAGAGAGGGTGTTCAGTCCTCACCTCCCAAGCCCTTTCACCCCTTAGCTCTGGTGGGAGAGAGACAGGAATGGCATTTGAACCTGTCTTCTCTTGCCCCGCTTTACCCCAACCCCAGCTAATTGGGTGATTTACATCAGAGAAAGGGCATGGAAGAAAAGAGTTAAGTACCCCAGAGCACCACTGCCCCAATTTTTATGCAGTCCTATGGAACACTAAGTACCAAAACCAAAAACAAAGGAGATCCTAGCATCTCACTTGAACCTCATTGTTAGAGGTATCGGTTGGTTGCTCGAGAGCAATCAGGCAATATGCCTCAATAGTCTGTTCTAAAGCTTTCTTATTAGTGATAAAAACCTTTAGAATGCAGAGCGCCTCTATTCCGTGTCTTGCTCATTCACTGGCAGAATCTGAGTGTGGGCGGTCCTTAAACCTTCCCCAGCAAAGTAGTTTCTTGACGCCCAGTCTGCGCCTCCCCTCTCTGCGCGGAAGCCTACTGCGCAAGGATGGCTTGGGTAAAGGGGGACCTCCCTCCTCCCCACTTTGCTCAGGCAAGGTGTCCTGGCACTGCCTTGCCTCCCCCCAAGCCCTGCATCTCTTCTCCACTAGAGGCGTGGCTTCCTTCCTCTACTGAGGAAGTGCTGCTTCCCATGATCTTTGGGGGCTCTCTGTAATCCATCCGGCCTTTCCCCTCTTGCTCCGATGGCAGTTCCCTGACACTCATACTCCAATTTCAGAGGGATTCTTTGCTTGGTGGCTCACCCTCCCTTGCCTCTTTCAACAAGAGGTCTTCCATCTTCCTTTAGCTCCTACTATTCCCAATAAGCACAGTAATCAAGGTGGCACTGAAAGGGGCATGTAATTCCCCTGTCCCTTGGTGTACTTTGGCTGGATTCTTTTGCACAACTTTATTTTTGAGCAACCTACCTGCTCTGGTTAAACCATTTGGTAGCAACATAAACAGGACATTGCTAGATTTAAGTTTACAGAGTAGACATTATTCTGCTATATTATTTAACCTTAAAGTATGGCAGTATTAAACTGTTTTTGTTTTTGCTTTCAGACAGTATAAATGAAAAATATGGCACAAATTATTGTGAATATGAAGATAGGTAACAGATGAACCTAATGAGTCTAAATCTCCCTCTTCGAAACAGTTATAATGGGGGAGGTTTAAGCAAATGTTGTTGTTGTTGACACAATTCTGCCAGGAAAGACTGTAAAGGTAAAGGGACCCCTGACCATTAGGTCCAGTCGTGACCGACTCTGGGGTTGCAGCGCTCATCTCGCTTTATTGGCCGAGGGAGCCGGCGTACAACTTCCGGATCATGTGGCCAGCATGACTAAGCCACTTCTGGTGAACCAGAGCAGCGCACGGAAACGCTGTTTACCTTCCCACCGGAGCGGTACCTATTTATCTACTTGCACTTTGACGTGCTTTCGAACTGCTAGGTTGGCAGGAGCAGGGACCGAGCAACGGGAGCTCACCCCGTTGCGGGGATTCGAACCGCCGACCTTCTGATCGGCAAGTCCTAGTCTCTGTGGTTTAACCCACAGCGCCACCCTAGTAAAGACTGTATAAGGGCTCAAACACACATCTGCTTGCCTGTGATTTCTAGGCATGGATCCTAGAGGTTTTTCTTTTGTACCTCTGCTTTCCCTGAGAAAACCCACTGTTTACTGCTGAATCTGAATCTGAACAAACATAAATCTGCAGAAAACCCAGTTGACGTTTCTTCCGATTCAGCCGTAAACAGTGGGTTTCCCTGGGGAAAGTGGTGGGAGAAAAGAAAAACCACTCTAGGGTCTGTGCCTAGAAATAATAGGACAAACAGAAGTGTGGAAGAGCCCTAATAAGTCTCACGGTTTCAATGGAAGTGTCAACCTGGCTGGATCATCTCTCTTTAAAAAAATAATAAAATCAATAGATCTTAGAAATGCCAAGCTTTGGCTGGATCAGGCCTTTAATTCTCTATACTGCCAGAATTATTAACTTCCTATGCCATAGAAGTTTTTAAAAAGCAAATAGGTTACATTTGTCTCTTAAGTTACACAGTTTAAAATTGCTTTTAATACTAATGTGTTCTTACCAAGAAAAGCCCTACGCGGTTAATTTTTGCTGGCTGACCCAACCTGACCTCTTGTTCTTTTTGCTACTTTTGAAATTGCTGCACTCTGTTCAGCCTGGAAACAAACAAAAAACAACAACCCCAATCACAGAAAAGCTTGTGCTTCAAGGTTATATTTTTTAAAAGCTAAAGTTCTTATTTTAAAAATAGAAGCACCAGTTTCTCTGTAAGTACGACATCAGTTCAAGCATGTTGATGCAGTTTCCAAAGCAATAAGAAATGCCTTAGGTCACATTTCAGTCAGGTCAGCCAAATCCACCATCAGTGATTTAAAAAAATAAAGCGGAGGGAAGGGGGAGGCCCTTTATGGTCCATGTTCTGGAATTATATCTCTCTTCACATTCCTATTTTTGAAAATACTTTTGGTTTTGTTCAGAACTATATTTAACTTTGCTTTGACGAATACTCCATCTGAGCACATCTGAATGATGCCATTGGATCATTTACCCAGTATTGTATGCATTGCCTGCAAAGGATTTTTCCGGAACAGCTCTCTCAGTTCTTTATCTGAGATGCTAGAAATGGAATCTAAAACCTTATGCATGTCAAACAGAGACTCCATCACTGAGCTGTGGGCAATCTATGTTTTAGTAAATATAATCAAGTCCTCACAGCCCATTATTTGAAATAACAATAATTGAAGAAGAAGAAGATGATGATGATGATGAAGAATTTTACCTTCACAACCTTTACCCTAACAAAACATGTTTATTTATGGTTTACAGATGCAGAGTTACTGCTGATATAGTGATGTCCCAAAAAGCAACTAGCAGCCTTCTGTCTCACTAAGGGTTTGAACTCAGCTTCTTAAATTCATATCAGTGCTCTAACATGGTGGGTTTTACCCGTGGAATCGTGCAGCCATGGGAGCAAGGAAGTTAAATTACTGTGTGCTTTTTGGGTGCCATGTTATTTCATATCAAACCAAGGTTTGTAATAAATTTGAATGGCAAAAAGGCATATTGCATAGAAATCTGAATTTGTTTCACAATAGCATTGAAACAGATGCTTTGAATATGAACAGCAGTATGAAAAGGTAAGGGCAGGTGATTAAATATGTATCTGACGAGTGAAGAAGTAGTTAGAAATGCTATAAGAGTTTTGTTTAACTTGAGAGCTTGAAACAACATCTTTGAAATAGTGACTGGCCCAGTAAAAGAGGTCATCTCATAAATCCTGCCATGGTTTCTGGGCACCAGATTATTCTGAATGGTGAAGATGAAACCAGACTATGGAGAGCTTCAATAGGAGTTTTTAAAACTTGGTTAATGGATGACAAAATAGACACAAATTAGCTAAATAATATGATACACACCGGGGTAAATAATCTTGACTTTAGTTATATTGATGGGATTTGAAGTGGCTGCTGCATTTGAGGTCATGATACAGTGGTACCTCAGGTTACTTACGCTTCAGGTTACAGTCTCCGCTAACTCATAAATATTACCTTGGGTTAAGATCTTTGCTTCAGGATGAGAAGAGAAATTGTGCTCCGGCGGCACAGCGGTAGCAGGAGGCCCCATTAGCTAAAGTGGTGCTTCAGGTTAAGAACAGTTTCAGGTTAAGAACAGACCTCCAGAACGAATTAAGTTCTTAACCCGAGGTACCACTGTACAGAATTACTGTTCCTGATTTATTTATTTTTTTACTAGAGGAAGAAAAGGGGTTGCAATAATCTCTTTAAAATATGATATCACCTAGACCTGTATGTAGCTCAGTTCTAGTTCTTGCAATGCTTGGCAGTGCAATATGCATCTGTTTGGAAGTAAATCCCACTATGTTAGATGAGGCTTACTCACAGGTAAGTATGCATGTCTTAAACTTGTTACTAATCTAGCGTTGCATCTCATCCTGGTAACAATCTTGAGATAGAATCCTTATTTCTAGGAAGCAAAGTATATTTTTAGACACATAAAAATGGTCATGTAGCAGCTGTTTAGAAACTGTGTAGAAGTCTGGAATGCAACAAGTGATCTCTGTGGGAATGTAGCTCTGACAACAGGCTCTGATATAATACTCAGTGGATAAGTGCAATTAATCACTGAGTTATCACCACAAAATACATCTTGAGATTATATACCCCACCACAGTTCTCACACGATGAGGGGGTCTTTCCTAAATAAGTGCAAATATCTGCAAACCCACACCAGGATTTTGTGTATTTCTGTGTTTTTGCACTGTCATTCATTCTAGTGTCCTTTTGTCTCTGTGAATTAATGATCCATTCTGGCAAATTCTATTTTCCAAGAGAGATTTAAGCAAATCCTATGGACTTAGCAGAATGATACAGAAAAAGCTGATATATGAGATACAGCCTCCAAATCTCAATCTTTGTATCTCTCATTGTAGGAGACATTTTTACCTTGTCCCATGAAAGTAAACACTGAACAAACACAGAATACACCCTATTGTGTCTACACGATTTTGTACAGTACAGTAGGATATTATCTTTTCAAGCTTAAAGTAAGGTGGGAATTAATTTAGCTTTGACACAATTAACACAGCAATGCATTGTTTTTTATTTAGAAATTGTTATTCACACCAGGACAGTCTCCCTCCCTTTTTTTAAAAAAGATAACAGTGTAGTGTCATGTTCAAAATAAAGTGCAAAGATGGTTTGGAAGTACAGTACAAGTTAACTACTTTGAGGTTGCTGTTTTGTAACAATCAAGCGTGTGTGTGTGTGTGTGCGTGCGTGCGTGCGCACCCCCCCCACCCCCCACCCACCCCCACCCCCACCCCCCAGTGCTTTTTCTAGAAAAATAGGTGCTGGTACTCACCATGAAGTTGTTACAGTAAGTGCCATACTTTTTAACAAAAAGAAGAGAGAGAGAGAGAGAGAGAGAGAGAGAGAGAGAGAGAGAGAGAGAGAGGGAGAGGGCGAGGGAGAGGGAGAGGGAGGGAGAGAGATGCCAGTATAGTTTCCAGGAAAGCAGAAGTTATTTTTGATGTGTCAAAGGGATCAGGAATTCAGACTCTAACTTATTAATTTTTTGGGTTGTTTTTTTTTTACAGAAAGTATGAACCTGCTGACTGAAAGCTGCATTCAGCTTCAATTGAGCATTTTATATCACAATCCTATATATGTCTACTCCCAAGTAACCCTGAGACTGCAACCCAATGCAGACTTAACTGGAAGTATGCTCCAGTTGTTGTTTAGTCATGTTGGACTCTTTGTGACCCCATGGACCAGAGCACGCCAGGCACTCCTGTCTTCCATTGCCTCCCGCAGTTTGGTCAAACTCATGCTGGTAGCTTCGAGAACACTGTCCAACCATCTCATCCGCTGTCCTCCCCTTCTCCTTGTGCCCTCAATCTTTCCCAACATCAGGGTCTACCCCTTCATGGATCACTGCCTTGCCATGGCGAAGGGGCTTGAATAACTCAGAGAAGCTATGGGCTATGCCGTGCAGGGCCACCCAAGATGGACAGGTCATAGTGGAGAGTTTTGACCAAACATAATCCACCTGGAGCAGGAACCAGCAAGCCAGTCCAGTATCCCTGCCAAGAAAACTCCATGGACAAAGACAGCAGGCATGCTCCAGTAGGCACCTATAAGCTCACACTATTAAAAGACCAATTAAATTTAAATAGAGAGATTTCACCACAAGCTTAAGTGTCCAACTGAAAGTGGGAATTACAAGTCCTTAACTTTCACTAGGCTGTGGCTTCTGGCAATGAGTTGGTTTTGTAATGAAAATGATGGGGCATCACTTTGGCCCTGTGGTATTTGTCTGGTTTCATAATGAAAATGATGAAATGAACCTAATAGAAGTGAGACGAAAGTACTTAGGGTGCCTTGTGGAGAGGAAGGCCCATTTAACAAACTGAGGAAACATGCGGTGGATCAGGCTGTACACAGGAAGACCCTGATAACACCTCTGTGTGTGTGTTTGTGTGTGTGTGTGTACACACACACTTATAACCACTTTAATTAAAATATATTTGAGAATATAAATTTCCATTTTCATAAAGTCTTGTTGCAAAATATGTTTCAGCTTTGGTTTCATGCTCATAAAGGTAAAGGGACCCCTGACCATTAGGTCCAGTTGTGGACGACTCTGGGGTTGCGGCGCTCATCTCGCTTTATTAGCTGAGGGAGCTGGCGCACAGCTTCTGGGTCATGTGGCCAGCATGACTAAGCCGCTTCTGGCGAACCAGAGCAGCACACAGAAACGCTGGAGCAGTACCTATTTATCTATTTGCACTGTGTGCTTTCGAACTGCTGGGTTGGCAGGAGCAGGGACCGAGCAATGGGAGCTCACCCCATTGCGGATATTCGAACTGCCAACCTTCTGATCGGCAAGCCCTAGGCTCTGTGTTTTAACCCACAGCACCACCCGCATCCCTTTCATGGTCTTAGATACGCCTTATGTTGTTTTCATCGAACCATAGAGTTGGGAGGGACCACATGGATTTAGTCCAGCTCCCTGCAATGCAGAACTCTTTTACCCAATTTGAAAATATGCTCAATCCCTCAACCCAAAATCTTTTAATTCTAAGATTCTTTTATATTACTGGTTCAAAGGATGAAGGAAAAACAACTAATGACAAGAGCAAATGTATCAGAACATAAGCTACACTCACACATAATTGCTTTTAGACATTTTATTTCAAACATCACATCCTGTGCTTGCTGCCAGGTCTTTTTACGAAAAGAAAAAAAAAACTGTAGCTAGTTATTTAGTAAGAGCCTTCTTTGCCACCCTGTTTTCTCTATCCTTTGACTTCTCTGTGGTCACTCCATGGGCTGAGCCAGGAAACAATTTTGCAAGCACTTATATGGCTATGAGCCACGTATGAGTCAACCATTTTGCATATTAAGAAAGTTCCTCTCCATTTCCTTTCAGCAGTCTAAAACCTTCCTATGTCTACACACTGTGCTGTGCTTCTCTGATTATATATTTGTTAACATAAAAATATTGTGAACCTTTTTAGATCCCACTACAAGAGATCGGGGGGGGGGGGAGAGTGAGACTTTTATTTTCAGTCTGCTTAATAAAAAGTAAAATAAAATCCCTTCTCTTACTTTGTGCTTGTCCCTGTGAAAAACATCGATAAGCAGGGAGTCCAAATTATAAGAACGTGCTATTTCTGTGAAATTATGCAAATGAAGACTTTTGCATAGATTGTCCCGATATTTTTGTGTGCATCAAGACATCTTGATGCCTGAGGCAAAACAGTCAATGGCTCTTCCTGCAGTCCCCTCACTCAAAGTAGACAGTACTCAAGGCTGGACCTGAGGCAGAAAATCTTACAAGCATCCCTCCCACTCTGAGGCAGTAAATATATAAAAGTTTTATATTAAATAACCAACAACTTGTTGCCCTTTTATTAGATCCCAGATCTGCTGCTTTGGGCAGCTGCTTCACCCTACCTAATGGTAACATGCAGCAAACATTAATGCTGCAATCCTTATCTGAGAGGAAGCCCCACTCAATATACTGGGACTCGCCTCTAGTAAATATCCTTAGGGTCATGCTATACAATGTATACAGCAATAGAAGAGGGAAGACCTAGGAGATGTATTGCACATGAAAGCCAATCCTCTGACCATGAAAGCTTTGCTTTGTTTGCTGACAGAGTTGCAAGTTGCGTGTCAAAACCCCTCCCCCAGAAAAAAAGACACAGGACACGATGTTTAAGTTTAATGGGCATGAAATGGCCACAACTTTATTGATTAGAGAATTGAAGGTATTGGCCCTAGGCATTGGCTCCTATCCGCTACCCGGCATGATGTCCGGGAAGGGTTAACACTAACCGTGGGAGGCCCCCGTTGGAGTACGCCAACTAGGATCCCACGGGTGTCACCGCTTGGGGCGTGCCGGGGGCCCTTACCTAGGTAGGTTTCGGACAAGACAACGCCCCTCGGAGTCCTGTACCGGACTACCCCATTTCCTGGGGGAAGGTGATGGCGTTCCTTCCCCCCCCCATCCATTTGCATAACAATTGAACCCCAGCCAATGCCTAACCGCCAATACAGAGAAAGTTGTGACGATTTGCTACGAGGTAGTCAAAAAAACCAAATGGCGGAAGATCGCCAACTTGGAAAAATTCCTACCAGGCCCCTTGCGGCGACCAACCGAAGTCCATAGCAAGGTCATGACTACCTACGGCTACCTAAACGTCTAAGGGTGGGTGGGATGGGAAAACCTCTCAGCTGGCCGGGAGTGAAGGGGGCGACCCCTGGGCGTGCCCGGCCTAAAATACCTTAAGCCACGCCCCCCGGCCCGCCGATAGGCGGGCGGGGTCGCGAGCACGCCCAGGGATTCCCCCAACTCTCGCGGGGGCCAAGGTTAGCCCCCGCGCTTGGGGAGGAGGGGCTAGACCGCAACCCCCTCTCCTCCCATAGTCAGAAATGGCTTTGCGTGTCAAAACCCCTCCCCCAGAAAAAAAGACACAGGACACGATGTTTAAGTTTAATGGGCATGAAATGGCCACAACTTTATTGATTAGAGAATTGAAGGTATTGGCCCTAGGCATTGGCTCCTATCCGCTACCCGGCATGATGTCCGGGAAGGGTTAACACTAACCGTGGGAGGCCCCCGTTGGAGTACGCCAACTAGGATCCCACGGGTGTCACCGCTTGGGGCGTGCCGGGGGCCCTTACCTAGGTAGGTTTCGGACAAGACAACGCCCCTCGGAGTCCTGTACCGGACTACCCCATTTCCTGGGGGAAGGTGATGGCGTTCCTTCCCCCCCCATCCATTTGCATAACAATTGAACCCCAGCCAATGCCTAACCGCCACTCGAGCAAAGCTCGCCGCCAATACCTTCAAACCTGTAACCAACTCCTACGCCCTGCTATGGAAACCCCTGAACCCAGGACCTAATCCCCGCTATGATATCACCCAACCATAGGTCGTTCCCTGCATCTGACAGATGCACGCCAGCGCATCCCTCTACGCGCTATCCAAACCAGCTCCACCCTGGGATGTAAACTCAGGTTGCCGCCCAGACCGCTTCTCAAGGCATGAAACTTGGCCCAGTGCACGATGCTGTGGCCCACCAACCAAATGCGCAATCTCGTGGGTTCTGAAAGGCAAATAGAAAAGTGGGCGGAGGTCAGGGGTGTAACACACAGTCACAAGTTGCTTCTCACATAGGCCTTGTACGCGTTAGATTTCCACCTCCCCAAGTCTTTAATCCTCTCCGTGGGGAGCCCCATATGTACTGCAGTGGTGGCTGCGCCAATACGGAAGGAGTGAGCAGCAAATTCTGATGCCGGGAAACCACAAGCCGACAATGCCGACCGCATAACCCTAGTGAACTGGTGTCTAGTAAGGCGGGATCCGTCCGCATGTATCAGAAGCGGACCGGGTCCGCTAGGCCTTAGGTAAAGAAAACGCCTCGTGTCCCGAACCGGACAAGGGCCCTTCCCGAGAGCTGCCGGCAGCCGGAGCAGGGCCCCCTTGCCCTGCTGATCTGTCTTTGAGCTCCGCACCCGCACTATGAGATCGGTTCTAGAAAGGGTCAGGTCGCACATCAAAATTCCCCTCTGAGACTGGGTGGCATCCCCTTCACATACTACCTCGCCTACACGTAGGGCGCCGAAGAAAGCTATGGAAAACGCTGCTGAGAATAAACGCGCTTCGTGCTTTGACCAGCAAATTTCACGAAGAACTTTGTGAATCTTAAACAGAATTTCATAAGTTACGGGCCGCCTCCTGTCCGCACATGGGGGTTGCTGTCTGCGCCATCCCTCCAGAGTTTTGCGCACAATGAAGGCTGCGCAGGGGTCTTTTTCGAAAAATGTTTTACAAAAATACGAGATCCCTGCTGAGTGAATATTGAGTGTCTTAGGAGCCCGGCCTAACTCCCTCATGTGTGCCAAGTAGCGGAGGACCTCCCTGGTTGAGGGAGTGGTGTGACTACTAGAGCCAGGGATGCGTGCACGAAATCTTAAAAAATCGACCCAAGCCTTCTTATACGATCTCATTGTGGACGGGGCCACTGCACCGAATACTCCCTTCATTATGTCTCGCTCCCAATCCTCCAGAGATGCTCCGGGAAAGGCATCGATGATTGGTCCGCTTCTGGCGCTAACGAGCGGAAGCGCTCCATCTGAAAACGAGATAGAGCGTCCGCGATGTCATTATTAATGCCAGGCACGAATTTGGCCGAAAAGTAAATATTCTGTTCTAAACACAGAAGGACAAAAGCGCGCAATAGGTTACCCACTCTGGTGGACCGTGCAGATTGCCTAGCAAGGACCGCTACCACTGCTTGATTGTCGGTGTTAAAACAAACCCTGCGATTACGAAATTGATCCGCCCACAAATGCACCGCTACGACAATCGGGAAGAACTCCAAAAAGGTAAGATCCCTGGTGATGGGCTGCCCTTGCCACTCCGCGGGCCACCTTTTGGCACACCACTGACCGCGAAAATAAACACCGAAACCTGAGGACCCGGCTGCATCTGATTGAACTTGGAGGTCAGCATTAAGGAGCAGGGTATCCTGCCATAATGAAATCCCGTTGTACTTTTCTAGGAATTGCAACCAAACCCCCAGGTCAGCTTTTACCTGCTTGGAGAGGCGCACCCTGTGTTGAGGGGCTCTGAGGCCCGCCGCCAAACGAGCCAGACGGCCGCAAAATGGCCGCCCTGGGGCAACAACCCTGCAAGCGAAATTCAAATGGCCTAGCAGGGATTGGATCTGTCTCAATGTTATTTTCTTTAGAGGCAAGAGCTGTTGTATGATTGTCTTGAGCGCCACCAATTTTTCAGCGGGTAAGCGGGAAGTTTGGGCCACGGTGTCCAACTCGATACCCAAATAGACTAGGGATGTGGCTGGGCCCTCTGTCTTGCCGGCGGCTAGGGGTACCCCTAATTCGCCGGCTAGGGATGTAAAAGCCTTTAGCATAGTGGAGCACCGTACTTTACTGTCTGCGGGACTCGCCTCTAGTAAATATCCTTAGGGTCATGCTATACAATGTATACAGCAATAGAAGAGGGAAGACCTAGGAGATGTATTGCACATGAAAGCCAATCCTCTGACCATGAAAGCTTTGCTTTGTTTGCTGACAGAGTTGCAAGTTGCCAAGTCTTTAGCAAATAGGCATGCAGTATCTTTTCAGTTGTACTCTGCAACCCTACCAGTACAATGAGAGCCGGCCCAAGACATTTTGGCACCTGAGGCAAATCACAAAATGGCGCCTCACCTCCTTGCCAGGGAACAAGGGGAGAGGGAATTAAGACCTGCATTGGAATCTGCTGCCCCTGTGGATCCTGCCACCTGAGGTGGTTGCCTCGCCTTGCCTCATGGGGGCCCCGACGTACAATCTTATATATTTTTATCATTAAGAAAACTGCACCAGGACCAGTGATGCTTCCCTTCCTGCGGCGGGAAGGTAAACGGTGTTTCTGTGCACTGTGGCACCAGTCACAGTCCTCCATGTGCCAGTAGCGGTATAGTCATGCTGGCCACATGACTTGGAAAGCTTTCTGAGGACAAACGCTGGCTCTCTCAGACTGAAGCAAGATGAGTGCTGCACCCCATAGTCACCTTTGGTTGGACTTAACCGTTTACCTTTACTTTTTACTATTTAGTAAAGCGTCTTTAGGATTGGAGCCTAAAGGCTAGAAACTTTCTCATGTTTCTGAACTGAGAATCAAAATGTTTGTGCAACGTGCACCTATTTGCTTTGCAACAAAGGCCACCATTTGATGTTTTAAAGGCTAAGCACAAGGGTCAGGCAATTGAATTTGAAATATTGGAGCCCTTAACGATGGTTCAAGAGAAAGGCTCTTACAAGACTAAAGACATTAGCACAGTAGATAACTGAGTTGCTGGGAAGATGATAATTGGAATTAATGTTGAGTCAGATTTACTGTCTAACACAGATATGTATGAAGTGCAATCTAGCATAAGTGTGGAGGGGATTCTAAGATGGTCTTACCTGATATCATTCTTATATTTCATTTGTTATCAAGACAACCTTCATTGAAGTGTAGCAGACTAACAGGTGATAATGCTGGATTCAATAACTGCTCATGGCAATACAGTGTGTTTCTATATTTCTGGGACCAGGAGCATGGCCACAGAACTAATAGGATTATGAGAGAAAAACTGAGACTAAATTATTGAGTAAATATATTTTCTAAGCTGTTTAACACTGGAAAAGATAATTTTATTGTTATGGATATACTTCTTTATATGAACAGCTACAATGGAGTAGTTTTCAATTTTTGTGCAGCATCACAAAAATTATGTGCAGTTTGTCCAGACAGCCATTCAAAACTGCATGGCAACATTTGTCCATAGACTGGAAATCTGTTTACTGAGGAGCTATAGGGTCTCATGGAAACTCTGCTATGGTGGTGGAACAGAAGATCTACCATCGCAACACATACACCTAAGATATGCTGGTAGAACACTCTGTAGACAGAGCTGTACTACAGCTGGAGATAGGGCAGTCATGGGTGGTACACAGACAGCACAAGGAAGGAGCAGACTTAAGCCATATCCTAAGCTGTATTGTGGTCGTGTGCAGTGCTTTAAAAAAAAGAAGGGGAAAAAGGTGCTGGTACTCACCATGAAGCTATTACAGTAAGTGTCACACTTTTACCATTGGGGGTGGGGGGTAAGGTGCCAATACTGTATACCCTTGAGCACCCCCCAAAAAAGCACTGGTTGTATTCCTGTATATACTCCAACTGAGAAGAATTTCCCTCTCATTGGCTTCAGGGGGAAGGGAGAATATTTTAAAAGGTGCCTCTGTGAAAATGAGCACACTGCCCATCTCACCATGACAGAGCGGAGGATGTGGTGTAATCAATACACAATCACAGCACACCACCATCAGTAAAGAATAGGCATAGGCAAACTCGGCCCTCCAGATGTTTTGGGACTACAGTTCCCATAACCCTGACCACTGGTCCTGTTAGCTAGGGATGATGGGAGTTGTAGTCCCAAAACATCTGGAGGGCCAAGTTTGCCTATGCCTGGTATAGAAACTCCACACAGGGCAACCCCAAATAATGTGGCAGAGATGCAACAGGTCACACACTCCTAGGAGGAACACTCTGGAGATGATAAACTACAATGGTATTTTGCAAAAAAACAGCCTGGCCTCAGGGCACAGAACAGGAATTGAGCATATTGGTAGTACTTCCTTGCAGACTCAGGACTCCAGACTCCAGACGCAAATACCTATCAGCAAACCCCACTCCACTCCTACAGAGAGAGAGAGAGAGAGAGAGAGAGAGAGAGAGAGAGAGAGAACACAGGAGCTATGGGTTGTAATCTTGAACCTGTTGACAGTGACACACTGACTGCTTTGTTTCTTAAGAATTTAACAGTTTATAACGCAGAGCATGAGTTGGAGAGACAGTATGAAAGTGCATACTCAAAAACACCAGCACCACTTTCCTTTGCGGCATCAGCGATTTCTATGAGGAAGAAACATGCAGGGTGCTGAGACAGATAAATTTATTTACTTATTTATAAAACTGATGTATCACCTTTCTCTCATTTTGGCATCCATGATGATGAATGAAATATTAATGAAACATAACGATAACAGTAATTAAAAATCACAAACCTTAATATAGGCAGGTGTTGTATTTTAAAAAGACAGCAAAGAAGTGTAATTACAAACACCAATGCACAGCAAATGAAGTATAGCTATCTTTTTCAAGCCTGGTAGAAGAAGAGACTTTGCTTGTTGCTAAAAAAATAACAGTGAAGGTGCTGGGCAGATTGCCTAGCCCAGAGTTTCATAAATGAGGTGCAGCCAGAGAAAAGGCCCTCTTTGTTTGATACCTGCCTACCTTCCACAGGTGGGGACACTGGTCATTCAAGCTACTTGGGCAGGCTCATAGTGGAGTAAGTGGTCCTTTGGTTAAACAGGGGCTAAACTATTTAGGACAGGGATACTTAACACCCTCCAGATGTTTTCAGGCAGCCTCTATAATCTGTGACCATTGACCATGCTGGCAGGTGCTAATGGCAGTAGGGATCCAATACTAGGAGGGAAACATGTTAGGACTCTTAATTGTGCCTAGAAACAAACTGGAAGTCACTGAAGCTCCTTATGTATTGGTATGAAATGATCATATTCTGTCCCAAACCTGGCTGCCTGGTTTTTAAAAAGGTGGGCTATAAATAAATCAATTGTTCAGGGTGATGGTGGAGGAAAGTCATTAAAGCCTATGTGAGGGATGTTTTTATAAACATTTCTGATTTGGATCTTAGTAGTCAGTGGCTCCACAAAAAAACTTTAATAAAGTAATATTTTTCTAGCAGGGGAGAGGTGATGAGAGACTGGGCAACTCAGACTGAAATAAGGCTACGAACACATTAGAAAAGAGCTATAGCTGTAATATGTGTTAACTAAATAGAGTCTCTTCAGCTATTGGCCTGCCCAGTGAGTAGATAACAGTTTACATTCGCTTACTCGATTGTTCCAAACATTTACAGTGGTACCTCGGGTTAAGTACTTAATTCGTTCTGGAGGTCTGTTCTTAACCTGAAACTGTTCTTAACCTGAAGCACTACTTTAGCTAATGGGGCCTCCCGCTGCTGCTGCCATGCCGCCGGAGCCTGATTTCTGTTCTTATCCTGAAGCAAAGTTATAAACCTGAAGCACTATTTCTGGGTTAGCGGAGTCTGTAACCTGAAGCGTATGTAACCTGAAGCGTATGTAACCCAAGGTACCACTGTATTTGACAACCCAATTCTGGTCTTGTCCATCCAAGTACTGATATGCCCTCTGAAGAGAGTCTCCCTTGAACTGTACAGCACAGCAGCAGCTGGAAAGAAGGCTGCAATACGAACCCTGTCTACTCAGAAGTCCCATTGAAGTAAATGGGGCTTACTCCCAGGTAACTGCGCGAAAACAGTATTCAGGGAGAGATGGGAGACAGAACCACCCGCAGGATGTACTGAGCTTCCGTATTTCACTCCTAGGAGCAGCATGAAATATGACCACGCCATGCAATCAAGGAACTTAAGCCAGGGAGTTACTTGACGTCGGCACGGGTCCCCCGCAAGGCACCGAAAAGAGCAACCTCAGCTTCTAATCCCCAGTCCGCAAACCACCTCTGCCTGGTGCAGCCCAGGACCGGAACGGACTTGCTGCTGGGATGTCTTACACACCCATCCTTTCGTGCGGTCTGCAGGCAGCACACGGCACTCCGGCTTCAGGAGATTGTGGCTTGTTGCGACAGCAAAGGCTGCGCCAGCAACTCAAAGCTGCCGCCGCTGCAGCAGCAGCAGCAGCAAGCAAGCAGCTCGCGGCCGCCTGGCGTTATTACCTCAGCACTTCACGAGCACAGACCGGCTGCCACTCTCGCGCTTACAGGCGGCGGCACAAGCAGAGAAGAAGAATCTAGACAGGAGAACCCGGGGCAAGAGGAGGAGGGGGGAGAGAAGAGAAGAGAAAAAAGGAGGCGCGCGCGCGCACGCGCTCAGATGCCGAGTAAAGTCGCCGCGCGCTGGCTTTCCGCCCCCGTCCTCCGGCGCATGCGCTCCCCGCTTCGTTCCCCTCAGTCTGTTTGAACAGGAAGGCGGACATATTTGTGAGAGTCTGCCCTCCTTGACTAGCTGCTGAGGCAGCGGCGGGGCCTCGCCGTTCTTCTCCTCGCCTCCTTCGGTCCGGCTTCCCTCACGACTTGGGAGCAGCGGCTCCTCCTCCGCCGGTCGCAGCTGCGGAACAGGGACAGCAGCTGCAGCAGGGTCGAGCGGAGTCGGGAGTCCAGCGGCCGCACCAGCTTCTCTCCCCCCCACCCCACCCCCATCGCCCGCCCGCCCCGCGAGAGAGAGACGTGAAGCCCGGCGGAGTGTGAGGAGCGCGGCTGCTGTCGGGAAAGAAAGAGCGGGGAGGAGGCGGAGAGAGAGAGAGCGGCGGAGAGGCGACGAGCGGCCGCGGAGGACCCGAGGAGGGGGGAAAAAGGAGGCGCGGGAAGGGAAGATGCCTTAGCCGTTACGCGGCCGTTGCTGGAGCCGCGCGTGTCCAGAGGGCAAGGCGGAGGCGGCCGCCCTTCTCTTTCTCTCTCCCCACCCCCACCGCCGTGTCGCGGCCTATTCTGCAGCTGGCAGCCTCCCCCCGCTGCTGCAGCTCGGGCAAGGGAGGCCAAGCCGTGCCCTCCTTCTCCTCCTCCCTCAGGCCCGCGTCTCCACGGAGGGAGCTGCCCCGCCGCCGGTGACGCTCTGCTGAGAAAGTTTCCTGTTTTCATGCTAGGCCTCTCCTCTCTCTTTTTTCCTCTTTCCTCCCCTTGTTTCAAAGAAGTTGCTGCTGGGTAGCTGGCATCGGAGAGGAGGAGGAGGAGGAACCGCTACGCTGGCTGCCAGGGCGGCTGGGAAAATGTGGCTGCAGAGGCACGGGGGCCCAGGCTGGAGGCGAGAGGAGACTGGCAGGGCTGTGGCTGCAGCCTAGGCGCTGAAGAAGAAGGGGCAGCGGGGAAGGACTACTCCGCACCCCCCAGCCCCCCTACGGGAGGGGGTAGCGCCTTCGCTCCCGTTTTCGGCTTTAGCTCTCTTTGGCGCGAGGATGTGTGGCAGGGAGAGCATGAGGGACAACCCCAGCGCATCCCCAGACCTCCTTTGAGAAAGGAGGACTAGGAGAGCAAGCTCAGGGAGCACTCCTGTTTCGGTTTTTTCTTTTCGTTTTTTTCTGTGGATTAATAAAGCGATCACCTCTTCAGCACCATGTCGACGGGAGAAAGCTTTGACTCTCGGTTTGAGAAAATCGGAATGATGATAAAGGATCCCAAATCTGAAGTGAACTCGGACTGCTTATTGGTGAGTTGTATGTACTACTGTTTTTGATAAATGAATATTAGCTCGGACTCCTTCTTAGAGAAGAGAGCTTCCTCCTAGAGGTTTTTCTTTTTTTTTTAAAAAAAAAGGCTACTGATGTTTGCCTTCTGATGAAGAGGAATAAATGTATTCTGGGTGTTATGTGAGATCTATTTTTCCAAGAGGCTGCTGCTCATCTCCTTATGTCTTTCTTTAAGCTGCTGCTTTGCTTTCACTATTTGATAGGCTGCAGTAGTATTCAAAGATTTGAGTTAATATGCTGCAATAAAAAATGTTGTTAGGTGGAGATCTGCTTTTATGCTGCAGCTGTAACCCAGGAAATCCTGTTGTGTGAAGATTTGTACTTCTAAGGGATATGTTAAGAGTGACTTGTTTTTGTTCCTACCCACCATATTCTGGAAAATGTGGCTAATTAATCACTCATCTAATGTATTACCTCTGCTGAATAGTGCACAGTTAAACTGTGGGTTTCTAAATCTGAAAGTAAATCAAAATATTATTTCATTCATACATGTGAAAGTAAACAAATACCTTAATTCAAGACATGGTATAAAAGTGGCAGGAGTGGTGGCATCAAAAGTAAGCACAGAGTTGTACACACAATTTTTATTTGGCTTGTTCAGAGTACATTTAAGAGTCTTTCAGCATGGTTCTATGCATGCCTACTCAAAAGTAAGCTCCAGTGAAGAGCTTACTTCCCATGTAAGCAAAGGCTTTGCTTTTGAATGAAAGATGAAACAAGTGAGTATCTTTGATTTAGTAGGCAGTTCCTTGTAAAATTTCTTCTCTGAAGCAGACTGTTTTTAAAGCATTTTGACAAAACTTTTTAATACTCTACCGAAGAAGAAGCAGTAGGACTTCTTAGTGCATATAAATTTTCTAGTGATTTTTTTGTTAAAAATTGCTCAGTGTTTCATTTGTGTCATTTAAGGGCTTCATTAAGCTAGAATACAACTTTATCATAGCTTCCCAGAGCCAACTAGTGTGGGAAGCTTATATGCACAGCAGTGGTTGTTGGGTGTATGGTATAGCTATATAAAGGACTGAGGGGATTTCAATATTGTGACTGACTTGGGTCCTAAATAAAGACAGGATTCCACTAGCAAGTTTTCTTAAATGAAAAAAAATGGCAACCCATGCCAATCAGAGGGTTAATATGTAAAAATTTAAGAGATCAAATTTTTTTTGGTCCATTATATGCATGACATACATTTTATAATGTATATAATATAATAAACTGGAACAGAGGTAGGCAGGTATGTTTTTGTATTGGTTCAGATTGATTATAGACCTATAATTTAATTATAATAGACAAAGTGGGATCCATAATCTTTGAAAAAACATTAAGGGAATTCTGTAAGAATTAGTAGATCAAATATTTAAGTAGAGTCCCTCCCTACAGTGGCCCCCTCTTCCTTCCTTCTTAAATAAGGGCTCTGATAGCTGTGGATTAACCTCCAGACATGGTAAATGGGTGGGAGAGATTTGGAATCTGTTGCATAATATTGGCCTTTGCTGTGCTACTTTTTCTGGTTAACTTTGAAGCAGCTACACGGCTGACTGTTGTTGCTAAGCAACAGTCCTACATATCTTCATATATTTTTTCTTTTCTTATAAGGCAAGGCACTTTTACATACCTCGTCCATGGGTGTTGTATGGGCAATTCATGTGGCAGTACGTGGCAACTAATTGCCCCTATTGCATGCTTGTGGATAAAGGCAATGAATGTTTTCATGTTTGTGATAAAAACATTTAAAACAGGCTTCCTCAACCTCGGCCCTCCAGATGTTTTTGGCCTACAACTCCCATGATCCCTAGCTAACAGGACCAGTGGTCAGGGATTATGGGAATTGTAGTCTCAAAACATCTGGAGGGCCGAGGTTGAGGAAGCCTGATTTAAAACATTATTCTGAATCAAGTAGATAGCCTTCATGGAAAAACATTTTCAAGCATTAACCACAGATTGGTAATATGTAAACTAGGCCTCAGTATTTAATTTTTGGGCAATGGCAGGAAATATGTATGGGACATACTGAATATAGGAAGTTGAGTCAAACTATTAGTCCATCTTATTTAGTATTGTCTACACTGACTTGACAGCCATTCTCCTAGAGTTTCACACAGCAGCCTTCTTCAGCCATACTGAGAGATAACAAGGGATTGAATCTGGGAGCTTCTATATGCAAAACATGTGTTCTACCCCTCCATTACAGTCCTGAGTGGGACAGGTATATCCAAAGTCCGTTTCAGGGGTCTAATCCGGCCCCTGTGGCAGTTTATTTCCTGGGGTTAAATCCTTAAAAAAAAACCCTCAACAACTTCAACCTAAAAAAAGCTCAACAAATTCAACCCTAAAAAACGGTCAACAACTTTGGTTGGCCCTTTGATTGGCCCTCACGGCCCTTCACTTCATTGAATCTGGCCCTCTTTGAAAAAAGTTTGGACACCACAGTACTCTTTCTTATTTGTGCCACCTTTTGTTCCCTTGTTTGCCTTCCCTTCCCTTTTTGGCTCCTGCATCATCTTCCCTTTCCTTTCGGAACCCCCAGTGCATTAGTCTAATATACATAGGTAGTTCTATATTTTTCAAAAATGTTTTAATTAAGCTTCAGCTCTGCAACCTATCCTTAGTTCGCAGAAAATAATTGATGTTTCTCTAGGTGTGTGTGAGTGTGTGTGTGTACTGTGATGTTGATTTCCTACTTAGCCAAATGCCAGATGTGAGGTGGCAAGGATAGTGATCTCACCCATTATTGTATCTAAGCCTGGTTAGGTAAGCATCTACATTTAGTCCTCAGCAAGTATGCAATGTTTCTGTGGACAGAGTTGGATTTAACATTAGTCCAAGTAGGAAATCTTCAGCATCTACCTTTAGATACCCATTCCCTTTGACAGTTTCCCTTTAAGATCAGGTCTGAAAGAATTTTGCTGAACAAACAATGTGTTATAGACTTGTTCATTTGTATCTGTTCAGGAATGCAGATATATTTGTCCATGAATTTATATAATCTAGTACATTACTACAGGTCTGAGATACTAAATGAAGAAACCTATGGGCTTCATGTAGCCCTCAGCTACCTTGTGAAGTTAATGGTATTGTCTTGAATTTCTATATTTATTTTTATCATCAAATGTTGTGGAACTTAAGATTGTAGAAAATATAATGATAAAAACCTAATTCATGGAAATTTAAAATAAAAATGCCTTAATTTTATTAAAATATTTATAAGTTTATCCAGTGTTAGCGATGGATGTGCAAGCTGCTGAACTGTTAGGTACCAAAGTATATTATTTTTGCCAGTTGGAGAAAATAGAGGCAATATTTGGAAAGAAACAGTGTAGTAAACAAAATTAAGGATTCAGTATTTGGGATATATGCATTGTCCATATTTCGTGTTATAGTGAAGCAGAAGTGGAGAACATGAGGCTCTTTAGGTGTTGCTGGAATACAACTCCATTTCCCTTGACCATTGGCCATGTTTGCTGGGGCAGCTGGGAATTAGCATCTAATAACATTTGGTGGGCCACATATTCCCTGCCCCTGTGGTAAACACAGTTAATGGTTTACTATGGACATAGAGATAATTTCCACTTGATCCTTACCAGTGGCTTAGCATTATATCCAAACCAGGAACAAAAAAGCCATCATCAGGAAGCCTTGAACAATTTTTTGTTTCAAATCATGGTTTGCTTGGAGCCAAACAAGGTACTATCTTTGGTTTTGGTATAATTAAGCCAGGGATTGTGGTTTCAGTGTTCCCACAGGGAGGAGCAACGCAGAAGCCATCTATGCATACTTGATAAACTATTAACATGCAAACTGAGCAAATATGTAGATAATTCTTATGTAGAATTGTTATTCAGAAATGGGAGAAATTTAATTTATTCCGAAAAAGTTCATAAAATATCTAGCAGTACATTTGGTGCTCAGTTACTCCTTAATACTATTGGTTGAACATTTTATTCTGTACTGTGGTGTTTTATTAATTCATCTGATTTGGTTGTCACAGCAAACTATAACATAGCATGACAAGAATGAACCTTAGCCTTGCTTCCCCCCACCACATCCCAGACGCAAGGAATTCAGAAGTGTTCACTTCCCTTGTTATGCTGTCCAACCTACAAACTGGTTAATGTTAACATTAGCTATGGTTTGTTTGAAACATGCCAACTTTATGCCATGGGTACAAAGATACAGTAACTTGTTTCCTTCTGTGGTTAATGCTAACCACAATTTGCTTCTTACTTTGTCCAAAGCTTGAAGTGATGCAGAAGCAGACCTCTTCACTTCCATAACAACAGCTTATCATGTGCAGCGAAATCCAGCCAAAATTTGTGGTCCTCTGGCAGAATGCATCATCAATCTGTGTCTATTAAAAGGCTCTAAAATAGTTGTGTGTACCTTGACATTAGCTGACCATGTATCTTGGGTACATAATTATAAGTTTTTACCCCCAGTTCTCTGCTGATTGGGCCTAGATCCTCAAACCCTCAGTCAAATTGGAGTAAGCAAATGGCAACAAGAAGGTCCTGATTTGCCAGGCAGCATTCTCTCTCTCTCTCTCTCTCTCTCTCTCTCTCTCTCTCTCTCTCTCTCTCTCTCATACCCACACGTGTGTGTGTGTGTGTGTGTGTGTGTGTGTTATGATGATGATGATGCTGTTGCTGTGGGGCTGCCTGGTCTGGTGGGGGGGGGGAAGGTGCCTAGACAATTTGTTTTGGTGCCCACAACCTAGGTCTGAGGAGCCACATGGCTCCTAGCATTGCAATCTCAGTTTTTATCACTGGCTCCTGCTTGTGCAATGGGGCTTTCCTCCTCTTTGCCTCACATGTACCCCTGAGATTGATTTGGGGGCTCAAGAGAACCTCCCAGAACACCATGCAGGGGGGAAGGGGGATTATTTTGTCTGGCAAGCTGCTATGCTCACACAGACAGCACTTTTGTGATAGTGCAATTTAATTTCTGCACTGTGTACTTAAACTTCCAAAAATATTTAGATAAAACCACTTACCAGTGATTCCTGAGTAAACATAGCAGTCATGGGATAAGAGAACAGGTCCTCTTATGCATCAGTTATTTGTTAAAGAACAGGAAGTGTATTCTGCTCTGGTCAGACCTCACCTGGAGTACTGTGTCCAGTTCTGGGCACCACAGTTCAAGAAGGACACTGACAAACTGGAACGTGTCCAGAGGAGGGCAACCAAAATGGTCAAAGGCCTGGAAACGATGCCTTATGAGGAACGGCTAAGGGAGCTGGGCATGTTTAGCCTGGAGAAGAGGAGGTTAAGGGGTGATATGATAGCCATGTTCAAATATATGAAAGGATGTCACATAGAGGAGGGAGAAAGGTTGTTTTCTGCTGCTCCAGAGAAACGGACACGGAGCAATGGATCCAAACTACAAGAAAGAAGATTCCACCTAAACATTAGGAAGAACTTCCTGACAGTAAGAGCTGTTTGACAGTGGAATTTGCTGCCAAGGAGTGTGGTGGAGTCTCCTACTTTGGAGGTCTTTAAGCAGAGGCTTGACAACCATATGTCAGGAGTGCTCTGATGGTGTTTCCTGCTTGGCAGGGGGTTGGACTCGATGGCCCTTGTGGTCTCTTCCAACTCTATGATTCTATGATTCTAAGTGGAGAATAGAAATAAGTGGACAGTTCTCACAATGAAGAGGTGTAAGAAATGGGCACCTTCAAGGGGACCCATGCTTTAAAACTTGCTCTTGTAAATGACTTTGAGTTAGAGGTGAGCAGTGAGGCTGCCAAGTTTTCTGATGACATCCAATTGTTCAGGCTAGTAAAGGCTATAAGAGTTTGCAAGGAGCTGCAAGAGGATCTCTAAACTGTAGGAACGAATGACTGTATATAAGCAAATGTGGTACAGTGTAAGTAAATGTAACATGATGCACAACAAATCCTAACCACTTACACATGGCTGAAGTGGCAGTGACTGACCAGGAAAGAAATCTTGAGGTTGTGATATACAGTAGTTCAGTGAAAAGGTTGAATCAATATGCTGCAATTGTGAATAATGGGAATTCCATGTTGGGGATAATTAATAAAGAGATTGATAATAAAACTGTCAATATCATGATGTCTTTTTAAAAAACAAATGACCACATTTGGAATATTTTGTACAGTTCTGATCACTGCACCTCAAAACAAAACTATGGATTTCATTAACATAAGATACAGTTGCAGCCACTAACTTGAGACAGCTTTAAAAGAGGTTAGACAAATTCACAGAGGAAAAGGCTATGACTGTTAGCCATGGCTGCAATATTTTTTTTATTTAAACCATTTATACACGGCTTAATATTTTAAAAATCTCTAAGCAGTAATAAGAAAATAAGTGGTAGGATACCTTTGAATCCCAGTCAGTGGGGAACAATAGCAGGAGAGGGCTATTGTGTTCATATCCTACCTGTGGCCTTCCTATAGGCATCTGGTTAGTCACTGTGGGAACAGAGATGCTAGATTAGATAGGCCCTTAGTCTGATTCAGTAGGCTTTTATGTTCTTATTTATAACAAAATTGCAGAACACCTAGGTAAACAACTAAGGGAAAAAATATTCAGTTACTGCAGCTTTTGGTGTCTGTTTACGAACAGCTTTGTGTGCTGGAAGGAAGAATTGTATTTTACAGAAAGTTAAACTCATAATAGATTATCAGTGTTTATTGCAGTGTTGTAAACTGAATGTTTAGAATCTTAATAATGAATTGAAAAGGGAATGAGTGTTCTGTACAGCCTAATCAACGACAAGTTCGAGAGAGAGAGAGAATAATGTTTAAGATTTAAAACTGAGATTGATTCAACAATAATGGATCTTTCAGGTATATGCACATTTATAGGAAGGAATTGGGCTGTTCAGGCAGATGCTATCAGTGTAAAGATGATCATTCCTTTTGAGGCATATAATGTGGGTTAGTCCTGTGGTGGTATATTTTTCATCAGAAATTGTAGTACTTTGTTTTGGAAAAAATCCTTGATATTTACAAATGTTGTTGTGTTGTGGGGTTGAACTATAAGGACTTGCATTGTCCACAGGCAGACAGTCAATGGACCCTGCAGATCATTAGTTTCAAACGGATATAAATGGATAAACATCTACCATCCATTGCTCAATGGGTTGAAAATCTTACATCACTTTCCAATTTGAATTTTGGACATATGGACTTTCCCCCCGCTGGTTCAGAGATCAAGGGTCCATCTAGGCCAGTCTCTTCCCTTTTTTTCTTTAGAAGTATTCTTTTCATGCACTGTAGGGGGTTGGACGAGATGACTCTCACAGTCCCTTTCAACTCTACAATTTTATTATTATGATTCTATATGTGTTTAAACTAGGATTGATGGATCATTCTTAATGTGGGCTGACATTTCTTTCATCATGTTTTAAAAAAGATAGCTGCAATGATTTACCATACCTGATCTTAAAACGTTCAGGTGAAAGAGTTCCCAGTCTCGAATATCAATTTTGGTCTTACATTTGATCTTTTATTAAAAATGAATACTGTTAATTTGAAGCAAACTTATTTGTGTGGATATATATTCTTGCAAACAGTGTCCTTAAGGAAAGAGTGCTCCCAATCTCTAATACTCAAAGAGAGTAAGAAACCTGTTAACATGGATGCCAATTTTTTTATTTTATCTCCCTTGGAATGAAATGTTAGTTAAGATGAAAGTATGGACATATCAGACATTGCTTTTGCAGACCATCAGAATAAAACTACTATTTTTTTCTATTATGTACAATCACTTAATCCCATTTAAAATAGTGTGTCTGATCATGTATTTAAAGCCTGGGGGAAAATATTCTTCCACTCCAGTCTAATTGTGTCCACAAAAGTTTATAGTTAAAGTGTGTTTAGGGGGAAAATAATCTCTGTTAAGTGATCTTGAGTGTACACTTTAGAGACAGCTGATGTGTGTTTGGTTTACTTCTTGGCAGGCTTCAGAAAGGGAGAGGAATACTATTTCTTTACACTCCATAATAGTGAGGGAAGAAAATGGTATGTCAACACAGTGAATTGATTTAGAAGAAAAGGGCAATTTAAATAATTTAAATGAAGTTTTCTAATGAAAATTGTTCATTTGTTTCCTAACATGACTACTAAACCATGTTAATTTACAACTAGATGGGGTATTACTTGAAATTTCATTCTACCAACCAGGTCTTGCATTTCTTTGTTGCACTTTGTCTTTAAAGTATTTCCATATAGGGTCTGCCTTACTACCAGCTTCTGACTGTTTATAATGTCAGCAGTGCAACCCTATAAAACAAGGTGGGCAACTTTTCTTTTTCTTTTCAGGACTGCATTTTCTTGGGGAGTAATCTCTTCCAGGGGCAGAATGCCAGCAGTGGGTTGACCCAGAGCTGATGTTGGAGAATCAGAGAAGAATTGGGAGAATCAGAGCGTTCTAGATTAATTCATTAACCCCACCTTGTTTCAGATTTCATCATAGCTACCTCAGATTACCAATTCTATGCAGGTTTACTCAAAAGTAGTGCTCAAATAGGTATACAAAGGATTTTGTGTTTATTGTTACATCAGACCAACACAGCCATTGTTCTTGAAAGAAAGTGAAAACAATTATTTACTGATTAATGCTCTCTGCACACTCAAAACACATGTGGCCTAAACTACCAGTTTGTTGCTGCACAGCTGGTGCTATACAACTGTAGAAAAAGTTAATCATGTCAATTTTTGAAACAAAATATTGCGCTTCTGTTATTTAAGACACTGTATTTTTCCTAGCTTTTTGAAGTTCGCTTTCCTTCTATGTAGTGTCATAACAAACAACAGGTAAGGAATTACAATGGGTTAGAGAAGTGGGATAGTTTCAGGAAGTATCTAGGAATGCATAAAGTGAGGCTTTGGCTCCCAAGCTGTAGATTGTCCATTTATGCTGTAGTTTTATACTGAGAAATATGTCTCATTGACTCAGTGGGGCTTTCTCCCAGATAAGTTGGCATAGCATTGCAACTACATCATAAATATGGGAATATAGGAACCCATGCATTAGACATTTTTTTTTGTCTTCTTTCTAATGTTGCAATCTTCTGCTTCGTTCTGTTCCATCCTCATAAAAAAGATAGGAAACAAAAACAAAATGCTTATGGCTGATAGCAAACAAGATCTGTTAGTTACTCAGCAGACTAGAGTCGTTTATATTTGTAAAGTGAAGATGAGAAGCCTATGTTTGGTAGGGAGAGTATAAATTGTCTTATTTGAGAAAAGATCAACTTGGTTCTTCACTTAAATAGAAATACCACATTTATCTCATTGTACTGTATCTGGTAAAGCCACTGATGCAGTTTAGAGATCAATTATTAGCAAGTTTATATCTGGATTATAATTAACCCAAGAGAAAATACTTAGTTTTAGAAATCCAATTTAAATGTTAAAAAATCCAAAGCTTTAAAAGATGGATTTTTATTCACCCTGCTTGTAGCCGATTGTCAGTATTATTTATTTTACTGCTCATTAACTCCCCCCCCCCCCGAGCCCGCTAGGACCTTCTCTGGGTCTGGCTTCCCTAACTCCCTGATGTCCTCCCACTCCTCCTTGTTTGACCACCCTCTCCATGGGCCTCATGACATGCATGTGCATGTGTACATCTGGGGAAGAGCCAACTATGCATTTTTACTCAGAAGAACCCCATCGTGTTCCTTAGAGCTTGCTCCTTAGTAAGTGTTTTTAGGGAAGCCTGTTTTGTGGTACAAATGACCCACCCAAGCAGTTCCATACATTGTGGGAGAGGGAGAAGAACCGTAAATAAACCCTCTTGCCTTCCTCTTCATCACTCAGGTTCAGGACTTGATGAGCAGTTCTCAATCTCAATAGTGATACATAATGCCAATTGTGTAGTAGTGCTAGACTCCTGAGGTTGAGGATTAGGTGAGAGGGAAATTACTCCACTGAGCTCCAGCAGTCTTATAAACTATGGGGAGAATTTACCTGCTGTTCTCCCCCCTCTTGCCCACTGCTGTTTCCAGACCTTTAGCTTATTAGCTAAAAGAACCATTCACATTAAGAGGCAGTATGTTTCTGCATACCAAAACAGGAGAAGGCCATGCATTTAAGAACAAGAGCAGAACAAAGACCCATCTAACCCAGCATCCTGTTCTCCTAGTTGCTGACCAGATGTCTACATTAAGAATACTAAAAAAGGCTGTTGCTTTGCCTTTCTTGTCTGTTGTGTAAGCTTTCTGGAGGCATTTAGCTTTCCACTACTGAAAATAAAATGGTGTACTTGATTAACTTTTGGATTGATCTAACAGGGTTTTTCCTTGTGTTATTATCACATTCCCATTTGTTCTCAGATATCTGGCTCCTTCCAATATCTGAGCTATATATTTGCATAGTTTAGTCATGTCTTGATTTAATAGACAGAATATCTGGGACAAAGGACACTAAAGCAATTAGACTTTCAAAACCAAATTTCACAAGCTGAGAAACAAAATAATTAATGAAAATTAGGCTTATGGGCAATCAAAATTATCAAGGAACTGGAGCAACTCCTATGTGAGGAAAGAACACATTTTGGGCCTTAGTTTAAAGCAGGGGTGGGAAGTGTTTTTGGCTTCTTGGGCCAGATTCTTTATAAGGATCAGCCTTATGAATGAGGTCACCCATCTGTCAGTTGCTTGATGGTGAGTGATTTGGCACTTGAATGTCCTGAAGTTGGGACTTCAAAGTGCATTGCAGGTAGCAAAGCGTTGCTAAAACAAAGGTGTTTTCCTCCATTTACATTTAGTCCTGCCAAGCTGGTAGGATTCAACTGCTGCTCATCAGTTGATGTATGGGGGTTAAATCCTGCTATATTATTGAGTGTTCCAGTTCTCTGCAGGATTGAACCCCACCTCTCTGGCAGAGAGTGACATCAGTTGGTTGACAGGGATGTGCCGTTTTGGGGAAATGGCTCTGTGAGCCAAAATGGACTCACTGAGGGGCCAAGATTTGCTGCCATTCATGGATTAAAGAAGAGGCAAGTGAGAGGGCACATTATAAAGTTTTGTGAAATTATGCATGGTGCAGAGAAATTGGATAGGGAAAAGTCTTTCTTTCCCTCTCATAACACTACAACTCACTGAATCCAATGAAGCTGAATGTTGGAAGATTCAGGGCAGATAAAAGAAAGTACATCTTAAAAAACAATTTGCTCTTACAAGAGGTAGTGACAGCTACCAATCTGAAAGCCTTTAAAACAGTGGCTCCTAATTGGCTGGGGCAACCCAGTTAGATAGGCGGCAAATAAATATAAAGATTATTATTATTAGCTAGACGGATTCAGACGATTAGAGGATAAGACTTTCAACTTCTACTGGCCATGATTGATGGCTCTGTTTTGCTTCCACTGTTCAAAGTATGCCTCTGAATTCAAGTTGCTGGGAAGTGCAAGTGAGAAGAGTATTTCTGTGCTCAGTTTCTGCTTGCGGGCTTCCCATGGGCATTTGGTTGGTCGAGCAGGACTCTTATGTTCTTATGACCGCTCAATCAAAGCAGTTTGTCATAATTCCTTACTAATAGGAGTAAGACATGCTGCATGTGAGAGTCTATGTATTGGGGTAATTATCCAGCCCCGGCATTGGAAGAGAAATAGCACATCTCTGACCTTCCTTCACCTAAATCTCACATGGGGACCTAGTCTTAGATCAAAATAGTTTTTACCAAATGTTTTTCCAATATTATTTGGATTATGTGTTTGGGGGAACCTTTGAGGTAGGCATTGGTTGACGGGGTGGTGATGGAATCTTCACTGGATTCAAGCCCTATATGCCCTTGGAACTTTACTAAGTGGAATGCTAAGAAGAGAGTTTGTATTTGGGGTCCCTTCTACACGCATTGTTTCTTAAATATGAAACTTAAACTAGACATTATTTCGATGGGGCACCAAGTAGGTCCATTTGGCAAAGTTCAATATACTTGTGCTCCCTCAAACTTTAGCTGTTGCCCTACAAGTGCTTTTTCTCTCCTGGATTCAGAGTCAAGCTCCTCTGCCCCATTTGTGACCAACTTTTTACTTTTTCATCTATCTCATTTTGTAGACAGTAATGTGATGAATTATTTACACTTCATGTATTCTTTAAACATTTTAAAGCCTGAGAAGTTGTATACAGTATAGCTAATACATATAAATTGTGTTCTAAAGAAAACATCACTTTTGTTCTTCAGGATGGATTAGATGCATTGGTGTACGATTTGGACTTTCCTGCCTTAAGAAAAAATAAAAACATAGACACCTTTTTAAACAAATGTAAGTATATGTCTTTGTATATATGTTTACAGGATTTCTGGTGTTGATAATGTTCCAATATACAGCTTTTTTATTTTAAAAAAAGGAATTTTATGTGGTTAGCAGTTTGCATGGAAGTATCTTTTTCTCACCTATATATGCATTATTACAGTTGTTACTGCCATGAACTTGTTGGAGGAAGCATGGGCTAAAAATTAAAGCAAAGCTGGGAAAAGAGAGGCAGATGTAGCAATTCATGCTGTGCATGTAATGAATAGGCAATGTATCAATTCACTGCCTGAAAATGGTTTAAAGTTAAAATTGCAAGAGCAATTTCAGACTTTTGGAAGGGACAATGTATTGTGAATCCCCACTCACTTCCAGCTGCAGTCAGCATCGTGCTCTTCAATCCAGAGAGCCCAGCCAGGCTGCCTGGCTTCCTCCCCACTTCCTCCCTCCTTTCCTCCGCAGCCCAGCTGCCGGTCCCTGGAGCCTGAGACAAGAGTGGAGCTTGCCAGCCTGCACCTTAATTTGTTTCTCTGGCTGTGTGAGTGCCAGCAGGCTGGCTCCTCCCTCCCTTCCTTCTTGTGCTGATCACTGAGCAGAATGGAGCCACCTCCCGTGACTCATGTAGCACTCTAGAGAGTGGCTCCCAGTAGCTGTGGTTTCAGGGTGAGCCGTGGCTCGTGGCTGCTAGTGGCTTATCTGTGGCAGTTCCAAGGCTTTGGAAGGCCCTCTCTGTGGAAATCCACCTGGCTTCTTCTGTGTTGCCTATTTCTATAGAAATAGAAAATGCTTTTAAACAAACAAACTTTAAATACATTGTTATCTTTATTGCTGTTTTTCATAACTAAGTTTTTGTTCTGTGGCTATTAATATTGCAGCAATATTGCATGTTTGTTGTATGTTTATTTAGGATGTACTGATGGATTGAATTGGCTATGTGTTGGGTTCTCAGTATAGAGGCATTGTGGAAAAATAAAATCCAGTGCACATATGCTCAGTGTGGGGATTTGTAGGACTTGAAAAATTGCATAGGGCTTTGATTTGAAATATTTCTAAAATTATTGCGCTACAGAAATGCTGAAATGCCTACTATGTTAATGGCTGAGAGGTTTTTTTATATTAATCAGTCTATAAATTAATAAAAGAGAAATAAATAAAAACACTTTCCCACAATGCTTCTTAATGAAAATGATGACTTATTATGGCAATAAACCAGAGGACTCTTTCATATTTTCACATTTGCTTACCTTCCTGGTAAGAAACTTGGTAGTCTAATTGCTCAACTTTTTAAACATTATAATTTTGGATTTCCTCTTCATATATGCCAAAATATTTATCATTTTGTGGTCTAGCCACTATCCCCCCCCCCCCAATTTAAATGTCCTATCTGGGAGAATGGGAGAATGATAGCATACAATCAATTTAATGGATGATTGTAAAGATGATTTTTTTGATGCATTAAGTAGTCAAAGTGTTACCGTATGTGTTTGAATAGCGTGAGATCAGAGGTTTCATACTTGCTAAATTCATTCCTTTGGAACATAGGAAGTTGCCTTATACTGTACTGTGTTGGACCATTGGTCCATCTACCTCAGTATCTTCTACACTGATAGGCAACAGCTCTCCAGGGTTTCAGACAAGGTACATTCTAGCCCCACCTGTACACGATTGTGATTGTACCTGGAACTTTTTCCATGCAAAGCAGGTGCTCTGCCACTGATCTACGACCCTTTTACCTTCCCAGCACTGAAAATTTACAATCTGTGGCTTGGGGAGCACACTCTATATGTATATCTTAATAAGGGTTGTAATTGGTCAGTATTCTAGTATGTAAATATTGTTCCTTTGAATCTTTCATTAGAAAAGTTTGTTTCAGTTGCTGTGTTCTGCAACCACAGAACTGAAATACTTTTTATATAATCTCATGCCAGTGTTGACCCATGTAGATTAAAATAGCATGTTACCAAATTTGGAGTTAGACTATTTGACCACTGGGAATTTAAATCATTGCAGTTTATTGGATGATGATTTTTAAAAATGCAGACTTCCTGCTTATATTTTCATGGTAAAGTTGTTTTTTAACATGAAAAAATAATAAAAAGGCCAAACACTGGAATCTTATTTTAGTATCTAATTTGTAACTTAAATAGCTGATATGTTGTGATGAATGCAGATTTATCTGGTCTAATTACTAGTTTCATATATTTGCGTATAAGTTGAATTAAAATTGAACTTATCTCCTGACCTGTTCCTACAGTGAGTTGTTTTATTGTGCGTTTGGCATTTATATGTTGCCATAGGAATGAAAGTAACTTCGAAAGGAGATACTTGCAGTAAAGAAAAAAGATTTTAAAAAGAGCAAACTCTAGTCTTTAAACAATGTTTACCCAGTACATTTTTCTTATATGAAAGTTTATTTTTAAGATTGTGTGTGTGCTTATGTCTCGTGGTGTAGTTTTTTTAATTTATATTTTCATCACAGATAAAGACACAATAAACAAAATCAGAGATCTGCGTATGAAGGCTGAAGATTATGAAGTGGTGAAAGTGATTGGCAGAGGTGCATTTGGGGAAGTTCAGTTGGTAGGTTTACTTTTTGTGTATGAATAAGGCTAGCATTTGTAAAAGAGGAAGCTGCAATTGAACAAAAAACCAACGCTTATATGTGCACTGTATACTTGTGGTGATTCCCCACCTGCCCCCATGACACTTCATGCATTTTTTAAAAAGAGTTACTTGTAAGGAATCACAAAGCTGTTTTGATGAACAAGCGTAACAGGACCAAAACAGTAAAAAATGGCCCTGATTTTAAAGACACCTATTAATCACTAATTGCTTGCCCTGGGAGTATCAGGCTTTTGGGGGTGCAATGGTGCCTGCTAGTGCTGGGTTAGTGACATCTACTGTGTTGTCTTCAACCAGGTGCACCAGACCAAGCACATTACAGTACCTTTCAATCATAAAATCATTCAGCATTTGCCATAGCGATATGTCAAGCTATGCCATGACCTTGCTGCTTTTTCCAGGGTCACAATGCTATGGTTTTTCAGGTTTACAAATGCATTGACTATGCTCTGAAGAGCTTGAGAAGATCAGGGATGCTGTCTGTCTTTATGTGAAATGCAGAAGGACCTGTCATGCAACACTTGGGTATTGCGTATTGATTGATGCAAGGCATGTGTATCATATTCATGTAGACTAGGCTTTGCCTTAAATTTTAATTTACGGTAACATTTTCTCCATCTTAAAATTTGTTTTTAAAGGTAAGACACAAGTCATCACGAAAGGTTTATGCCATGAAGCTTTTGAGCAAGTTTGAAATGATAAAAAGATCAGATTCTGCATTCTTTTGGGAAGAAAGAGATATCATGGCATTTGCGAATAGCCCTTGGGTTGTGCAGGTATATTGACTAATTTTTGATGTGTTTATACCGTTAGTTTTGCTGAGTAAGGAAAAGTTCATTTTTCAATAAAAGTGCTAATTTACAGATTTTAGCAACTTTAAATCTTAAGTATGTTTGCATTTGCTGTTCCAAGTTTTGCAGTACACATAAATGTGATGATTACTAAAAATAGAAAACCTGGATGAATAATTTTTAAGTATCTTGGGCAGCATCCAAAGAGTGGACTTGTGCTCATAATGCTTCCTTCTCGTCTCCTTGCCCTGCAGCTTCCTGTGTCCCCCCAAAATCTGCTCCAGAGACTTCCCAATTCTTTACAGCAGATTTTGAGGGTGTGTAGAGGATTGCAGAGGAGAGGTAGTGAAGTCTGTTCCACTTGCCTGTGAACAGGGAAGATACAAACCCTTTTCTATCAATTCAATAGTAATGTATTTACTCACCTAGCATCTTTGTTTACCGTTGGAAGTCTATCCCTACTCAGATCAAGGAAATGCAAATCTGGAGTGGTGGGAGTGAACCTGTTGGCTTGGGCTTCAGTTTTGAGGTGGGGACAGAAGCCCAATTAAACAGTTTTACTAGCTCTACACAGATCTACAGGTAGGGACAACGTTCTTTCACACAGTAGGCTTCCAACTTTATTAGGAACTATGTGCACAAGTAGTCAATTAGAGGCTGTGCACACAATTCCTGTGTCTGAATATGGAGGGACACTTGCCCCAGTTAGAATATGCATTACTTTGTCTTGGACATCACTTGTTCAGATGGATTGAACACACCTTCCTCTGAATAATTAGCTAGTAGCGTTGAGCTGGCAGCAGCAAATATTTGATTGAATGTACATAGGCAAGTACAGCAGTGTCCTGGTTAGCCCACTCTTGCACATGTGAATATTTTATTTGTGGCTGATTTTTTCACTTGTCTTGCTGAAGCTAATATTTGTCTAAACACTATGTGTCATTGGTTTAGCAAGTTTTGTTGCTTTGGACATCTGAGCATTTTAAAGTCAAACAATTGTGTGTATAATTGACACAATGAAATAATTGAAGTCACTATTAACTTTAATGCAAGAAAGTGATGACTAATGACTAGTTTCCCCCAATATAACACTTAAGTAATCTTTATAAAGAAGATTTTCTTATCTGTAGTTTTTTCTTGAATGCTAATCATGCCTTTATGTTTTGAATACTGTTACTAAAAATAACAACATCTGACTATGAATGGCCTGGTTCTGTAGACCATTGCTTGGCTTACTGAACCAAGAAATGTAGTTTGAAATCCAGTTTGAAAATGGATTAGTATCCTGTCCTGTTTATTCTGAGGCTGGTAATCATAATTTCCTTGTCCAGATGAAACAAGGACACTATGGTTAAGTAAATCCTTCCTGGTTTAATTGCAGCTTGCTGCAAGTGTATTTTCAGATAAATAAGGCATTGTATTTAGATGGTAAACTGGTTCTTCCTTTTGGTTGATACACATAATGAACAGCAATGAATTGCTAATACTTTAAATGTTAACAAATAATTCTAATTGAGTGAGAGGAAGGCAATAATGATGAACTGAACACACAGTAATCTTAGTTTTATTTCCTTTTATAGTTATTTTATGCATTCCAAGATGACCGCTACCTTTACATGGTGATGGAATACATGCCTGGTGGGGACCTAGTGAATTTAATGAGCAACTATGATGTTCCTGAGAAATGGGCAAGATTTTATACTGCAGAAGTTGTTCTTGCATTAGATGCGATTCACTCAATGGGCTTTATTCACAGGTGTATATGCAATTTTTCTTAATATCTCAATACCTCAGTATTCTATCTGGAGTGCATTACAGTATAATCAGTTGCATGTTTAAAATATTTTTTGAATATTTATTCTAAATAGCCAGAATTTGCGCACTTCCTTACATGTTTGGGCTGGTCAATCGCAGCCATTTTGGGCAGAAACCATGAAAGGAAAGAGTAACGGAGGCAGGGAGAGAAACTGAACAAATCAAGAAGCAGGGAAGATTGGACAGGCAGAAGCTTTTTCCTTTGTTTGTCTTTTGCTGGTTGGCTGCAGAAGTTTGTGGTGGAAACCAGGGAGGGAGAGATTTATGCCAGTATAGATTAGAAATTCCAAATTCTGCCAAATCCAAACTCTCCCCCCGCCAGTGGATCTTGGAATTGGATTATACAAGTAGGCTTCTGATTATGTTGCCACTACTGTAAATAAGGTAAGGTGAGGCTCTACCATATGCTGAGGGAGGGAGGGAGGGAGGGAGGGAGGGAGGGGGAGAGAGAGAGAGAGAGAGAGAGAGAGAGAGAGAGAGAGTGAGTGAGTAGTGGGGAAATTAAAATGTATAGTTCTGCAATGTGCTTTGTGTTAAGAGATACAGAGGCAGCTTCATCACATTGAACGAAAGTCAAGTTTAAGAAATACCTTAGCCTCTTCCTAAAGAAAATTTCTGTCCTCTGTCTCATTTTTAATGGTGATATGCTAATGGTGAATTATGCTGCCAGTGGACTTTTAAAGGGGTCAGGCAGCTGGTGATTGGAAAGACCTCTGCCTGAGACCCAGGAGAGCCACTCCCAGTTGTGTAAAGCAGTTTCATTTGTTTGTGTGTTTCAATCACAGTTAGAGGAGGAATTTGCTCAAGGAAGAGGATAAACTATGACAACAGTAATGGCCAAAGGTTGGCTCTAAGTTTGTTAGGTGTTAGTTGTTAACCATCTTACGTGGCAAGACGGGTATGTAGGATAGCTGGTTTTTTAAAAAATAAATAAAACCTAGATTGATTTGCTTTCTTTTCAGAGATGTAAAGCCTGATAATATGCTGCTAGATAAATCTGGTCATTTAAAACTAGCAGATTTTGGTACCTGTATGAAGATGAATAAGGTTGGTATGCTTTTTTAAAAAAAATCTGAATTAACTTCCATGCTTTGAGAAGTAATATTTTTATGGAAGAATGTTACTTGAATATCAGTTTTGCCTAAATTTTAGATATTTGGAATACTGATGTGGTTTTTTTTAGTTTATTGCTCTGTTTAATTTTTTTTGGCATGTTTTAAAGTGTTGCTTTAATTGTTTTTACCAGTAATTGTATTGTTTTATTATTTTTGTAAACTAAATAAATTTTATGAAATAAATAAAATTCTTAAGATTTAAATGAAGTTTAGCTTACATATTTGACACATTTTCCCAAGGAAATCTAGGAAAATGTTTTGCTTCAAGACACTTTTTCAGATCCTAGGTGAATTCTACAGTGCCTGTTTTAAATAGCCCCTCCCTTTTCTTTATAGGAAGGCATGGTACGATGTGATACAGCTGTTGGAACACCAGACTATATATCCCCAGAAGTGTTAAAATCTCAAGGTGGTGATGGTTACTATGGACGAGAATGTGACTGGTGGTCAGTTGGTGTCTTTTTGTATGAAATGCTTGTGGGTGAGCATCAAAATAATCAGTGTTCTGCAAATGAAATTAACTGCATTTACTGTTGAATAAAAATGCCTTTTATTTTAACTGTTGCTTAAGGTTTACATGGAAGCAGGCCCCATGGAGTTCAATCGCTGCCTTTTACAAAGGTCATAAGATTGTAGTCTTCTATACTTCAATGCTACATCCTTCCAGATCTTATGCTGTTGCTAAACATCAAGTCAGGGAGCAGAAAGACTTTAGCTATGCAGGGTGTGATCTCAGATGAGCAGGCTGACCCTTGTGTTCAGTAGAGACCTAGCTAGATAATGGGAAGGCTTAATCTTATCCAACTATTACTGAGGGATTGCATGTTGCTTTTCAATGTAGAGTTTAGGATTTCAGCCTCCTTTATTTAAGGCTCCCACCTGGTGCTCTCTTTATTGTCTCTGGATGTCACTTTCTCTATTTTATGGACACTATTATAACATTAATTGTTACACCTGTCAAAACAGTTGCATATGTAAAAACTATCTTATCTATAAAAGAAAACGTTTTAAAACAACACATATATACCAATGGAAAGGATAGATGCTGCTACACTAAATGTATAATTTTGATGATGTTGATGGTGATGATGATGATGATGATAATAATAATAGTAATAATAATTTATTTCTACCCCACCCATCTGCCATTCAGAACACTGCACAGTGATTGGTTTTGTGTGTAGAACACATTGTAGAGGTTTTTGGCGCATAGATGACAATGGTCAGGCTATCCGAATCCAAAAATGGCCATAGTTGTCTTACCAGCTAAAACTAGTTCAAGGCACTCCTAGCCACTAAACTTAGAATCATGTGATGTGAAAATGCTTCTACCACATACTTGTAACATGAGCTTCTTGGATCTTCAGTACAACTGGAGTATTGCTTTCTAATTTGATTTTTATATTAAGTGATAAGGTGAATCCTGACTACTTAAATCATGGCATGAGAAGTAGCAATCAGTTGCTTTCTACATCTAGTATTTAGCCTAGTTCTGACACAATGTTATTGTCTTCAGCTATTGTGTGACATTTTTAAACTTTCGTTCTTTTTAATTTTAGGGGATACACCTTTTTACGCAGATTCTTTGGTTGGAACATACAGTAAAATTATGAACCATAAGAATTCTCTTAGCTTTCCTGATGATAATGATATTTCAAAAGATGCAAAAAATCTTATTTGTGGCTTCTTAACTGACAGGTAATATTTTACATCAAAATGAAAGTTTTTGGTTTAGAGGTTTTTCTGTAGTAAACTTCATCACCTGGTGATAAACCAGTGTTTATGAATTTTACGTACGTTTTAAGAAACTTTTTGATCCTATTAGGTCTTGTCCTGATAATAAAATATAGTGTTGCTGCTGTAAAACCACTCTGTATACGAGAGCTTTTAAGTCAGTCTGACAATTCAAGAGCTTGAAATCAGTTTCCTAGTATTTTTATTTGTTGAATAATAATCTTATGTTAAATGTTTTGGGCTTGCATTGCAACAGGGACTTGCGTGTGAATGGGCATGAATGCGCCTGATCGTTTTGTGTACTTTGACATAACTCTAGATACATTGTTGTGTGAAAACTTTCTCTAGCACTTATACAGCAGCTTACAGAAACAGTGACAATTCCGTTCATAGTCTGTAGCAGTCCAGGAACATATATCAAAAGGGGGGGGGATGCTGCAGTGTGTTTTGTTGAGGAAAACCCCCACTTTGGGTGGGGGTAAAGTGGATGGGAGGAGTGGTTAATATTTTTTATACACATTATTTCAATCTACCCCATAGTTTCAAGACAATGTTATGAGGTAGCATGAGTTTGAACCACAGGAGGTGTGAAACTGCTCCCTCACCTCAGATTCGGAGTGGATAAGCAGTTGGTGATTTTCTTCTGAGCTCTTCTCAGCTCCTAATCACCCCTTTCTAATTTTCCATTTAAAAAGTGACTTATTGGGCTACTGTTGCAGATGTTTGCATGCTTTATGTATTTTGATCTTCAGAGCTTGCATATTTACTTGTTTCAAAATATCCCTTCAACAGGGAAGTCAGATTAGGCCGAAATGGTGTGGAAGAAATCAAGCGACACCCTTTCTTCAAAAATGACCAGTGGTCTTGGGAAAACCTTAGAGACAGTAAGTATCTCTTTTTACCACGCATGAAGCTAACTGCATTGAGGCCCATATCACATCTTTTAAAAATCAGTAGTATAAATTGGTTTGGTGTCTGGACTTGTATATACCGTATTTTTGCTCTATAAGACTCACTTTTTCCCTCCTAAAAAGTATGGGGAAATATGTGTGTTCATCTTATGGAGCAGGCTGCACAGCTATCCCAGAAGCCAGAACAGCAAGAGGGATTGCTGCTTTCACTGCGCAGCGATCCCTCTTGCTGTTCTGGCTTCTGAGATTCAGAATTTTTTTTCTTGTTTTCCTCCTCCAAAAACTAGGCGCGTCTTGTGGTCTGGTGCGTCTTATAGAGCGAAAAATACAGTGTACAAAGTTGCATATGTATATATAGATTGGGAGCCTACTCCAGGCATAGAATTCACCACTTAGGACACTGCAGGAATTAAATAGCAATCAATTTTTAGTATTTGTGAAAATATATTGCTCAAGAGATCCCTATTTCATTGCTAATGTGAGGTCTCTTGAGTGACCAATGGGTGTGAGGTTTTTAAATTGGCAGCTGTCTGGGGACCTCAGGAGCAATCTGTTCTGTTTAGTAATTACAACTATATTTAAGTTTTGAAGCTTTGATTTTTTAATAATAATATTTTTTTCTATTGCATGTGCTGCTCAATGTAGAATAAAGAGTTAAATCTTGCCATGTCTCCTTGTGATTCTTTCATGCCTCTTCTCCATTCCAATTGTAACATTTTTAATATATTAGTTTCAATAAAGATTTTAGTAATCCTTTTTTGTTTGTTTATATTGATAGCTGTAGCTCCTGTTGTGCCTGATTTAAGTAGTGATATTGATACTAGTAACTTTGACGATTTGGAGGAAGATAAAGGAGAAGAAGAAACATTTCCTATACCAAAAGCATTTGTTGGTAACCAGCTGCCTTTTGTAGGATTTACTTACTACAGTAACCATCAGTAAGTATACCTGTGCTACTTAAAATGTGAGCTTAAGTTGTGAGAACAAATCCTATAAGATTTGAGAGCAGTGTCACAAAAGCAACTTAATTCTGGGTTTAAAAGACACTTTAAAAAATCTGTATTGCCATATCATCCTGAAATGTGCAACACTTACTATAGCAGTTTTGAACTTATGGTACGGGCAGCAATTTTGTACATCTATTTTTGGTTCCTCTTGATGTGACATCATACCATAACTCTGATTTTTGTGTTTTTCTCAAGCAATGTCAGAAGGCCAGGCTTTTAAGTAATTACTTCCAGTGCATGCTTACTTGGGATAAAGTCTCATTGAACTCAGTGCGGTTTATTTCTGAGTAGACATTCATAGAATTCCACTGTTAATGGTCAAATTATTCTATGTAGCCTATCATTAATGTGCCTTTGAATTTGTTTGCTTACTAGCTATGGAGAATAGCAACAATGTCTAGTGAGCAAACAAGGAGACATCATGCAAGAGGTTGATCCATTTAATTATTTGCTAATATAATTTGCAAAGAGTTCATGGATTCTTACTAGGATTGTGAAAAACGTCAGATTTCATCTAGAGAAATTTTAACTCTTAAAGACCATTCAAAATATGATAGTAATACATCCTACAGGTTAGAAATACATAGTCAGATACGTATTTCACAATTACACAGCTAATTTCATGATTTTTGAGGAACTGTCCAGCGTTTGGAGTAGTAAAGCTTTTTACTACCACAGACAGAGGTTGTCCAATCTTCCTTATAAGTTAAGATTTTTCATCAGCTGCAAAACTCTGCAAAAGAAAAATGTTGTAAAGCAAAACAGTATGTGATATTTGAAGGAAAGATGTCTAAATAGGGTGTTCATGTTGTGTCTTTTCAGAAGATGTGTACTCTCATGTTCAAATTTTAGTTACCGTATTTTTCGCCCTATAGGACGCACCGTCCCATAAGGCGCACCTAGTTTTTTGGGGGGGAAATAAAGGGGAAAAAATTATTTCCCCCCCCCCCAGGCACGGGGCTGGGGTGGGGGAGGCCCGAGCTTCCCCCGACCCCAGCCCCCAAACAGGCAGCCCTCTGCAAGCCGTGGGAGCCCAGCGCTGGCTCCCTCTGCTTGCGGAGAGGTCCGCGAAGCCTGGACGCGCTGATCTCAGCGCACGCAGGCTTCGGCATGCAGGCAACTCTCCGCAAGCAGCGGGAGCGCTCCGGATGCTTGTGGAGAGGTCCGCGAAGCCTGGACGTGCTGATCTCAGCGCGCGCAGGCTTCAGCATGCCGGCAACTCTCTGCAAGCAGTGGGAGCGCTCCCGCTGCTTGTGGAGAGGTCCGCGAAGCCTGGACACGCTGATCTCAGTACGCGCAGGCTTCGGCATGCAGGCAACTCTCCGCAAGCAGCGGGAGCGCTCCGGATGCTTGTGGAGAGGTCCGCGAAGCCTGGACGCGCTGATCTCAGCGCGCGCAGGCTTCGGCATGCCGGCAACTCTCCGCAAGCAGCGGGAGCGCTCCCGCTGCTTGTGGAGAGGTCCGCGAAGCCTGGACACGCTGATCTCAGCGCGCGCAGGCTTCGGCATGCAGGCAACTCTCCGCAAGCAGCGGGAGCGCTCCGGATGCTTGTGGAGAGGTCCGCGAAGCCTGGACGCGCTGATCTCAGCGCGCGCAGGCTTCGGCATGCCGGCAACTCTCTGCAAGCAGTGGGAGCGCTCCCGCTGCTTGTGGAGAGGTCCGCGAAGCCTGGACACGCTGATCTCAGTACGCGCAGGCTTCGGCATGCAGGCAACTCTCTGCAAGCAGCGGGAGCGCTCCGGATGCTTGTGGAGAGGTCCGCGAAGCCTGGACGCGCTGATCTCAGCGCGCGCAGGCTTCGGCATGCAGGCAACTCTCTGCAAGCAGTGGGAGCGCTCCCGCTGCTTGCGGAGAGGTCCGCGAAGCCTGGAGAGTGAGAGGGGTCAGTGCGCACCGACCCCTCTCGCTCTCCAGGCTTCAGTGAAAGCCTGCATTCGCCCCATAGGATGCACACACATTTCCCCTTCATTTTTGGAGGGGAAAAAGTGCGTCCTATAGGGCGAAAAATACGGTAACGGCAGAGACTCAAAAATGTCAAAATACACCTTTAAAATTGCATACACCCAGCCTACTACATAATGTGGGCATTTAAGTTTCAGGTATATGGGTTGCAGAAATGTGCAAGCAAAGGGGGCTGGAGTACTTTAACTATGAGGAAAAGCTAAAATATCGGGAGGTGGGGTGAGTTTTAAAAAGAGTAACTAAGGATAGAAATAAGAGAATTTCTAGTATGTAGAAAGTGGGGAGAAAAAAAGTTGTTCTCCTCTCCTCATATTACTATAACTTTTATTGTGTGCTTACAGGTATTTATCTAGCTGTACAGCAAACTCTAATGACAACAGAGCAAGCACCAACGTAGATAAAAGTTTGGTATGTCTTTTTTTCTTCTTTTTTTAACCCCCCCCCCTTGTTAAGACCTAAAATAAGTGCTATTAGCTAATTAAATATTTTGTTGATTAATCCTTTGTATTGATAACTTGATTTGATTAAATGTAAATTACCAAGACATCCATAGATACACAGGTCCCTCTTTCTGAACACAGTATATTCCCAGGAAATTGTTTGTTAGGCAAACATTTGCATAAAGAGCTGATAATTTCTATTATTTCCTATGGGAACATTTTTCTGGCTCTCTTTCCATGCTTTCTGCCTGAATCTGATGCAACCAATCAATAAAAACCAGACAAAGGAAAAGCTGATTTGTCCAATCTCCTTTCTTCCCTCCCTTCCTCCCTCCCACCCTCCCTCCATGCTTTCTGCCCAAAGTGGCAACGCCAACCAGCAAAGCACAAGTAGGGAAGTGGGTGAGCTCCAGCTGTTCCGATGTGAATCAGCCCTTTGTGTAGTGAGGGTTGGGTATAATTCTTTGTATTTGGATAACTGAGATTTCATATAGTGAGCATTCCGATAGTGGGACCTATTGGAAGATTTGTTTTCAAGATATTGAAGGGAGAGTAACGTAAAGATTAATAACCAATATTTGCACTCAAGTAAGAATGAAAATGAGTCTTCAGTTCTTTTTCTTTCTCATTATTGCAGCACAGCAGAGCTAAAATGTCACCAAAAATTAAATCGATTTTTAATTTACAATGTTTATATACTACTTGATTATAATAAGACCTCAAAGTGGTTTACAAATGTGTCTTAATTTCTGGACCCATTTATAAGAATGTGCCCATGTTTATTAATCTGTTAAAGCAGTAATCTCCTAGCTGAAACTTCCTGTTCCAATTTTTAAAAATAATATACTGAGAACCATTCAAAGCAATTTTAGATAGCTGTTGTAAAATTCATTATAATTTAGATAGTCCCATAAGATCCTGTAAAGTATGACTTTTATTTTCATTCTGTATTTTATATTTAAAGCTGGAATCTCTGCAGAAAACTATCTATCAACTTGAAGAACAGCTACATAATGAAATGGAACTGAAAGATGAAATGGAACAAAAATTCAGGTGACTCATTTTATTCTTTGTTATTCTCTGTTATCAGAGACACCTGTTTTATGAATTTTATATTGGGGAATTATGATGGTATTAACATTTTATATGTGTAGACCAAGAGATTTGTAGCCCACCTCCAAAACTGAGTATCAGGGTCTTAGGAGCCAATTAATGGCACCAATTCTGAAAGTGATATTTTTAAGAGTTGCTGGTGGCAACAAGGATGCTTTTGCTTGCTGGCATTACTAAGAGCAAGACTAAGCACTCTTAGGTGAATGTGCATCAGTTACCTTGGGAGTGAAGAATTTGAAAGGTAGGGATATAGTCACTTTGAATCTCCCATTTACCAGCTTTTTGGTTTAGTTTCCTTCCCTCTTAGAGCTCACCCTGGTTCTTCTCAGATTATGTTCTGGCTGCTATAAAATATTGCATATTCCTTAGTGGCAGCTTCAGATATTTGGAGCTAGTTTAAGATCTAAGGTGCTAGTTCTACACAGAAATAGTTAAGTAAAATTCTTAGGTTACTAGGATATCAGTGTTAGACATAATGCATATTCAACATAGCACTAATTTGCGGGTTTCGTCAGCACAGGCATTCTCCCTTATGGATTGTTTCCCCCTCTGGAGCAGATTGGAGATGGCATGGAGCACTCACAGTGAAGGAGAGGGACAAAAGTCCTGTTTTCCTAGTGCTCTTTAGTTGAATACTTCCCACTCTGTATGACATTGGGCTATACCCATTAACAGGTTGGTGGTAGCCTATTCTGTACACCACTGTCAGCCTTTTGGTCACTTGGATGCAGATTACACAGCCATGATGATGTGAGTTATTACAGTGTAATTGAGTTAAATTGGGTTGTTTGCAGAGCAGTTGTAGAGCAGTGTCCAAAAACAAAAAAGTGTCACTAACGTAATTTTATTTTTTCTAGAACGTCAAACATTAAATTAGACAAGATAATGAAGGAATTAGATGAAGAGGTAAGTGATTTTGTGTGTGCGGTTAGAATTAGTTTCCCCCCATTTTTAAAAATAATGGTGTTAGAATTTTACTTGCATACATGTGATTTCTTTCTTCAATCATTTATTATTGCAAATAAAACAAATCTCTCTCTGAAGGATTTCTTTCCTTTTGGGAGAATGAGGAAAGTAAAGACTTGCACCATGGATTGCTTGTACAGAGAGACTTTTGCCAAGGTCTTGATTCATTTATTTTAATCTCTACTCTTGGAACGCCGTCTCTCTAGCCCAGGCATGGCCAAACTTGGCCCTCCAGATGTTTGGGACTACAACTCCCATCATCTCTAGCTAACAGGACCAGTGGTCAGGGATGATGGGAATTGTAGTCCCAAAACATCTGGAGGGCCAAGTTTGGCCATGCCTGCTCTAGCCTGTCAAGTTGATGGGCGTGTGGCTAGTGACGGTAAAAAAGCCAATATACAGATAACTCATATCAGTTTAATGCAGTATTTTAAAAAAATCTAACACAATTATGATATTTATTGCTCTATTTTATTCTAAAACATGAGAATATTTTCTTTCAAAGATGGATTATGAATTTCAGAAATAAAATAATTTGGACCAGTTTCAACTAAATAGTTGTCTGAGTGGGAGCCAGTGCAGTGAGTCCTTCTAGTGCAACAGGGTTTCCCCTCCTCTCCCTATGCACCCACTTAGATTGGCTCCCAGAACTGTGGGCAGGGAGAGAGATATTGTTCTGTCTGGCAAGCAGAAATGCTTATGCTGATCATATTAGCACAACGTTGAATTCCGCTGACAGCTTCATTGGGATGGTTAGAACTTAAATTTTCGACTAAATTTAAATGGTGAAAAATTAAATGGCAGTATATATCTTGCAGGGCAGTCAGAGAAAAAATTTGGAATCAACAGTTACTCAGGTTGAAAAGGAAAATATGCTTCTGCAACATAGAATAAATGAATATCAAAGAAAAATTGAGCAGGAGAATGAGAAACGTCGAAATGTGGAAAATGAAGGTAAGTTATATTTCCTTTCAGGAAGCATCTTTCAGGTAAGACTGATGGTCTCTTTTGTAGGATATTTTTTGAACAGCATAAATACCTTCGTATTCTTTTCAGTGTTATAACTGGGGCATATTTGTATTTGAATATGCCTCAGAGCACTGGTGGCTTGTTTTTTTCCTTGCTGTATAGAAATATTAGAAAAAACACCTCCAAGAGACATGCATGTTTATTTGTTTATTTACATTTAACATTTCCCCTTTGCATCTAGTGTCAACGCTAAAAGATCAGCTGGAAGACTTAAAAAAAATCAGTCAGCATTCACATATTACAAATGAAAAAATAACGCATTTGCAAAAGCAAGTAAGCAATTTTCTATGCCTATATCTGCTTTCCCTCCATAATGTATCAATTTAGGGTAAATGCAACAGAGCTGGATGTATTTGTTGTATGATACCCACTGCTACCTTTTCTTAACTCCCCCTTCCCCTCTCAACAGCTTGAGGAGGCCAATGATTTACTGAGGACAGAGTCAGATACCGCAGCAAGGTTGAGAAAGAGTCACACAGAAATGAGCAAGTCAGTAAGTCAGTTTGAAGCCCTAAACAGAGAACTGCAAGAAAGATGCAGAATCCTGGAAAGCACAAAATTACAAGTGGAAAAAGACTATTACCAACTTCAAGCTGCATTGGAAGTGGAAAGAAGGGATAGGAGTCATGGATCAGAAATTATTGGAGAGCTACAAGGTAATAATTTAAGCCAAAGTAAATCTAATACAGTGGTACCTTGGTTTAAGAACTTAATCCGTTCCGGAAGTCCATTCTTAAACCAAAGCATTCTTAAACCAAAGCGTGCTTTCCCATAGCAGCAGGGGACTCAATTTACAAATGGAAGACACTCAACAGGAAGCGAAACATGTTCTTATTCCAAGGCAAAGTTCACAAACCCAAACACCTACTTCCAGGTTTGCAGCATTCTTAATCCAAGTTGTTCATAAACTAAGCTGTTCTTAAACCAAGGCACCACTGTAGTGCCTTCATTTTTGTTTTGCTCAAATATATGTATGAATTCAGTGTGCTTTCAATACAGTGGTACCTCGGTTTACAAACTTAATCCATTCTGGAAGTCTGTTCTTTAACCAAAGCCGTTCTTAAACCGAGGTGCGCTTTCTCTAATGAGGCCTCCCGCCGCCAGTGCCCTTCCACTGTTCGGCTTCCGTTCGTAGACCGAGGTAAAGTTCCCTAACCGGAACACTACTCCCGGTTTTGCGGAGTTCGTATACCGAATAGTTCGTAAACAGGACTGTTCTTAAACTGTGGTACCACTGTACTGAATTTTAATTCAAGTTGAGAGCGTAACACTAACATTAGAAACACTGTCTCTTTTTTTAATTAACCAACAACCTCTGATGTATGTTAGGAGCTTTATGTGGGTAAATCACAGTTTCGGTTTTGTGTGCAAGTACTGTGGCAGATTATACTATTTAATTGTTTATGTAGCTCGGGTTACATCTTTACAAGAAGAAATCAAAGGTTTAAAGAACAATCTTGAAAGAGTGGAAGAAGAAAGAAAGCAGGCCCAGGACATGCTTAATCATTCTGAAAAGGTAAGATCATTAAAACAATGAGGCACAAATTTCTTGTTTCTTGGAATACAGATGCATATTTCTAAAAATCTATAAAAAGCAGCATGCGAATGTGATTGATAGGATGATTTTATAAAATCTAAATTAAGCCGCTGTGTTTGAATTTAAGTTTGTTTAATTCAATTGATGTGAGTGGGAATACGTTGGCTCATGTAATATTTTTTATATAGTTGTGGATCAAGCTTTTAAGGGTGATAGAAATGTGGCATTAATACCAATGCATCTATTGTTGTTTTTATTGCTATGATACCATCAATGTATATATATTTTCACCAAGTATTATAGGGGAAAAGGACAGACTGTTACCCTAAAGGACTTTAAGTCTGTATCTTGATAGTTAGAGGTAGGGAAAAGCAAATGTTTGGTTCATTTATGGGTGAGGATTAAAGGATTAAACCAAAAGCTTTGTGCAAAAAGTGGAGTTAGATGAGAGATGTTAGAGCAAGAGTTTTTGGGTCTCCAAGCATAGCAGAATTGAAGAGGCAAAGTCCTAGCAGTAAAATTACTTGGGATGCATCTTGAATCAGTGCTTGTGGTTGTCAATATATATATCTTAACCAAATGCAGATGCAGTGATCCCAGTTCCTATCAGAACTTGTAATATAGGTGGTTTAACCCTTGCTCCATTGCCATCATTGCCCTGAAAAATCACCCCACCAAAGCTTCTAGGGACAAAGGAGGTTTAGTGGGGAAACGGTGCATGGAGAAAGGGTAATACATCCTTTCATGAGCTGTGGTCCCCAGATGGATTGTGGGAAGCCCATGGCTACATTGTGGGGGAGGATAATACAGAGAAACTCAAGCATGGCATTCAAAAATACATTTACAAATAACTTGTGACTTAACCGCAGATAGAGAGACACCAGCGCAGGGCAGAGCTGTTAATCATTTGTGAAATTCTAAGTGTCCTCAATCATAAATATTTGTGGATTGTGTGTGCTAAAAGAAGTATGTGTGTGCATCACTTTGTCGCTCGCTTGCAATGTAGCAGTTCATTGTCATATTTTCAGTTTTAAAAAAAAGAAAGCTGAGGCAGATGGGATTACAAAAAGCTATTGAGTGTCATGAAATCTGAATGTTTTTTTTAGATTAAGGATGGTATGGTGTTCTTAACCTAACTTCAGCTTATAAAAATATCTTACAGGAAAAGAATAATTTAGAAATTGATCTAAACTACAAACTCAAAATATTACAGCAGCGTTTAGAGCAAGAAGTAAATGAGCATAATATAAATAAAGCTCGTTTAACTGACAAGCACCAGTCAATAGAAGAGGCCAAGTCAGTTGCAATGTGCGGTAAGTTTTTATAGCGTTTGTTTGTTCATATAGCATTTATATACTGTCTTCCAAGGCATGTTTACAGTTTTAAAATACTAAAACAAATAAGTAACTAGAGTCCAACTGGAGCAAATCATGATGTTGACTTTACCTGTCTCCTTCACTCTTTTCTTCCTTCTCACAGGGAAGATCATGTCCAAGGTTAAAGTACTGTTAATTGTTTGTATATTTTTCCTTTGGATAATTACAGGATAAGCATGCCAGTTACGTATATAATAAAGAAATGACAGCTGCAATGTTACTTGTAAGTCAGTAGGAGAAAGGCACAAATTGGACATGTGTGCCTTCAAATGTCTCTTTCCTATCCAATCATTAAACAAAATGCTGCCTGTAGAAGCAGTCCTAGTGAAATGCTCAATAAAACAGTGCTGAAATGGAAAGTATGTTTCTAACAGTATTAGCACACAAGTATTACTTGTTTTTTCCTCACAGTCATCACTAGTTTTATCATTATACAAATTACACACACACACACACACACACACACACACGTGTATATATATATAGAGAGAGAGACAAACAAATTTTATTACACAAACATAATAAAATAATAAAAATAAAATATCTACTTAAGGCCCCTTTGAGTAGATAAAGAACACTATGAATGAGACATACAATGATTCTCCATAAACTGTCTAAGTTAAATTACATAATTCACAATTACAATATGTGGTACAGCCAACAATGCAGCTGGATCATAAGGGACTCACAAATGGGGATAGTGCTGTTGCACTCAGATCCTGCTTGTGGAGTTCCCATAGATATTTGGTTGGCCATTGTAAGAACAGGATGCTAGAGTGGATGAACCTCTACTGGTGGCGATTCTTATGTTATTAAGGGGAATAGACAAATTCATGGAAGATAAATCTATCAGTGGCTACTAGTCATTTAGTCATTGCATGCTAAGTCCAGGATTGGAGGCAGCATGCCTTTAAATACCAGTTGCCAGGGAACAACACGGGGAGAGGGCTCTTGCTCTCATGGTGCTTCTGATTGGCTAGTGTGGGAAACAGGATGCTAGGCTAGATGAACTTCCGGTCTAATTCAGCACACCTCCACTCACATTTAAACATTTGGCAATTTTTTGTAGATTACTAAGATGTCTTGTCAGTCGGGTATCTTCACTGTCCTTGTGAGTGTTGAAATAGTTTATTTTTCCTCACTACTTGCAGATAGTTTTGAGTGCTAAGTCTTACTGCCCATGGTAGTAAAGAAGTGGTGATGGGGCTAATAGTCAAGTAAGAAACTGCCAGTACATATAATAATTCTGGACAGTTTTAGTATCTGCTATGGCTGCTTATACTACCTAAGTCTTGCCTCCCCACCACCGCCCACATCAGATTATTGTAACTGATTGGCCAATGTCTGTAGACAGTGTAGGGTGTCTGGTCAGGTACCACTGCAAATGTGGAAGCTCTGCCCATTTAGTATGCAGAACAGCCTGCATAAAATTCTTTTATTTGAATTTTTTAAAAGATGTACTATCTTTGGTCCTTTAGAAATTGAAAAAAAGGTGAAAGAAGAGCGATCAGCAAGAGAGAAGGCGGAAAATCGAATAGTCCAGATTGAAAAGCAATGTTCCATGCTAGACTTTGACTTGAAGCAATCTCAACAGAAGCTGGAGCACCTTAGTGAACAGAAAGAGAGACTAGAAGATGAGGTAATAAAAAGTGCTTAAGTTAGTTGCTATAAGTTTGAGGTACTTAAGAAAACTTAACTTTCTTCATATCCCTTTAAGCAGAAAACTCCTCAAACCTCCGCTTTTGCATGTGGATGCGAATCCAGTTTCTGAATTCATTTCCCCCCAATTTAGTGTTGTAATTGGAAATGTTTTCTCAATTCATACAATTTGGATTCTATGTGCCATGTATTTTGCACTACAAAGCTTTGCTACAAAATATGCTAATGAAATTGGAAATACATAGAGAAATGATTATTATAAAATTAGTAGGACCTTTCTTTTGCTGTATTGTGGGGGAAATCATGGGTTGTTTTTTTCCAAAATTTAGAATTGAGGAAGATGGGCTGCTTTGTAAAGAAATTCTGTATGTTGCCATGTACATTCTGTTGTACATGGACATAAAGGCAGCTTAGGCAACCACACAACTTGTTTTGCATGCTCAAGGCAGTTTGTGTGTGCGTGCAGAGGCTTGTGTAGTGTTCAAGTCTTGTGTGTGTGATGGCAAACTGCTTTCAAACCTGAACTCACTTTCAAAAGCAGCTTTTGATACTGCATTGAATGTTGCTGGATAAAGAAAAAAAAAGTTTAAATTCTGGCATTAACTTATTTATGAAATATTACTAATATTTTATTGTGTGGTTAGGTTAAGAATATCACACTTCAGCTGGAGCATGAGATTAATAAGAGAGTGATGACACAGAATGACCTGAAGATTCATGCTATAGAGGCAGATAACTTAAAAAGTTCTGAGAAGCAGCTAAAACAGGAGATCAACACGTTGTTGGAAGCGAAGAGATTAGCAGAATTTGAGTTGGCTCAACTGGCAAAGTAAGTAAACTCAATTTAGAATCAGCTTCTTCACCCCATAATGTTACAAATGTTACTGAGTGCTTTTCTGTATTCAAATATGCATACATTTCAGTACATGAATATCTTTGTTTAGTAAGATCTGTTTATATGATCACATTACAGGTTAATGCTATAAAAGTAGATGCCACAGGGTTTGTTTCTTGTCTTTTAAGCAGAAGTGCACTGCTTATTTTCTAGTTTTCTTACGAATGAACTAATCAAAACGAAGCACTTGTTCCAGTTTAAAGTTTCAGCTGAAATTCATTTGAGGGAATGTATAACCTTAAATTAAAACCTTGGAGTAAGACGAACCCCTTCAGAAATTTAAGCTGTCTAAAGGCTTATTTCATACTTCATGCACAACTTGGATGTTTAGCCAGCACTTGATGACTGATAGTTTATTGTATAAACTCCTTCAGTTGAGAAGTATTTTATTTGAATGTGTATTAGGGATTTGAATGCTATGTCAAAAATGAGAGATTTTTTGAATTTGGTGGTGGGGAGCAGAAGTCTGCTGATTGACTATGTAATGTGGGGATGGGATAGAGAGGGTTGTGTGGGTTAAAAATTACCAGATAATATGTTGCCAGCAGGTCTTTGGTTAATATGTAGAAAGCTCTTTATTATTTTTCTCCTCTCAAAGGCAGTACAGAGGGAATGAAGGCCAGATGCGTGAACTGCAAGATCAACTAGAAGCTGAACAGTACTTTTCTGTAAGCTGTCCACTTGTACATTACACAAGCAATTTTTCTGAGTGATGATATGGTAACATTGTATAATCCCAATAGTAGTGACTTTCTTTATTAGCTTCATATAATGTTTGTGCCTGGGGAGGGAAAATGGGTAAAGAGGTAATGATAAGGACAGGAAAAACAGACAGAAGTGGAAGACAATGTGCAGATAGTGCTAGCAACCCTCAAGGGCCACGGTTTCGTAGTCAATGCAACAAAAAGCAACTACATCCCTTGGGATGTAGCACTTGGGAGCCATCAAAATCAGGGTGGTCATTTGCTGACTTCTGCTAAGGATATCATATGTAATGATGTTAGCTCAGCTGTTGAATTTGATGGCATTAGTTATAGGGATCACACCATGGGCCACACACCACTCCTGACCCTCCCACTATACATCATAGCCAATTGTAGACATTGTCAGATCCTCCTGGTGGCCTATATCAAATGGCCCTTTTGGTGGTGGGGCAACTCCAGTGCACCTGATAGCAGGGGTTCCCCTAAAAAACCTACCACCCCTAACTATCACAATGGATGCTAGCCCCAGGAACTGGAAAACCCACTAGTGGGCCAGCATGTCCCGAGCAGAAGGACCAGGCCAGAAGCCCAGCATTCTTGTCAAGTGACTGGAGCTTTGAGTTGCCCACCTGATGCTGAAACACCTCACCCACACATTGCTCATCTCTGATGTTCAAATATGGATGGACAACACAACCATGAAAGTCCACGTTACAGGTAGGAAGGAACCAGATTGTTGCCCCTTCACCTGGAAGCCTTCCATGCACTAGACCGGGCAGTGATGCATCTGACTTAGCTCACATTGGAGCATACCATTGTAGTTTCTTGTGAAGGTTATGATTTTATAGGAATTTATAGACTTGTTCTGTGTTGCTTGCTTTATTGCTTTGTTTAATCATATTTTAAACCTCTCTGAGATATTGCCTATACCTGTCAGGGTGCTGTCAGCAACTCCCAGCTGATTGCTTAGGGAAGTATGAAGACAAGGAAAAGTTTTTTACAGTCCTTTTTTATTTCAAACTTTACAGAGAGAGGCTATAGAACCCAGCCTCTTGGATAATGGCGTTGTTCCGAGTGAATCTCCACCCCCACCTTCTCTCCCACTTCTTCTTCATCATCTCCTCTATGGGTGCCACTATGTGCCCTCTGTCTTCAAGCTCTTTGCTCTCCTACTTTTAAGGCTTGGTGGGTTCTGTGAGACGGTGGGTCTGGAGTGCTTTCTAGTGATGTGTCAGCCAGCTGCTCCTCCTCTCCCATTATTTCCCAACTTTCCCCCTAATTTGTCCCTGAGCTGTGACCTCCTGCAAACCACAGTTGTAAATCTACAGTGTCTTCCTCTTCTTCCTCCCTGGAAGGGACAGGATGGGGAGGCGGTTTCCACCACTCCTCCTTTGCCCAAATCCCTGACAATACCTGAAAAGTGTTTAATAAATGTTCAGAATGATAGAAGAATATACAGTAAGTAGAAAATAATGTGCCAGTATTTTTTTATGTGTCCTGTAATAAAGAATGTTTGAATGGTTAGACATATTATTGAGCACAATATGATAGATTTGGATTTGATTTTTTAATTTTCAGACTCTATACAAAACTCAGGTTAAAGAACTTAAAGAAGAAATTGAGGAGAAGAATAAAGAAACTCAGAAAAAAATACAGGAATTACAAAATGAGAAGTAAGTAAATGTTAGAAGCACAATCTCCATTATTAAGCACCTGTTTATTTTAATTAGAAAGTGAAGCATGTACTCAGCCCCTCTAATTGTGGAGACATTTCTGCTTCAAGTTTCTCACGAGAATGCATACTGTGTGTTTTTAATTTTGCCTAGAAATAAAATGTTATCTTCATAAAATAGTAGGAAATTACATATGCTGGAAGTGTAGGTACACAAAGTTGTACTTGAGTAAAAACTGTACATTTTTATTTGTTTTTGCTCCCAAGTTAGGACAGAGCAGAACAGCATATTCTAGAATACTGTGTACACAGTATATGTTGACACAAATTTTAGTTCTGCAAGCAAATAAAAAAATACAAGTATTTAATGATTGTAACATACAGAGGGACATTGAGAAGAAGACCTTGCTCTTTTCCCCTGCAATAGCGCCTGTGTCCTCTGGAACAGACTTTTTGTTTTATAGTGTTTTATTAAAAAGACAACATGGCTCATATTTTGTTTGGAAAAAGTATGTATAATTTATATGCTACATTTATTTCATAGCTTTCCATCAAGGAGCTCAAGGTAGCAAATATAATTCCACCCCATTTTGTTTTCACAACAACTCTATGAGATAGGTTAGCCTGGGAGATAGTGACTGGTTCTCTGCAGTCTTAGTCTTTAAACACTACACATTACTACTTTGGAAAAAATATTAACTTTTTGTTGTAGAGAAACTCTTGCTGCGCAGCTAGATCTGGCTGAAACAAAAGCTGAATCTGAGCAGTTGGCCCGAGCTCTCCTTGAGGAGCAGTATTTTGAATTGACTCAGGAGAGCAAGAAAGCCGCATCACGAAACAGACAAGAAATTGCCGACAAGGATAATATTGTAAGCCGGGTAAGTTACTGTGCAATAAACACATTACAACACAACTTGCTATCTTGTATCAAAAACATCTTTGAATCCTCTATTTTATACTGCTTTAAAATATTATTCCAGAGGTATGTATTGCTCTGATGTGCTCTGGAAGTTCTGTTTTCCATAGTGGAGAATGGAGAACACATAACAGGGTTAACTCCCTTCCAGCCAGCCAGTAGTGCTTTTCAAGTTTTGACCCTGCCTCAGAGAGAGGCATTTCCCACTGAACAGAAGGGCACTTCATGGTAAGGCTAACTTTCTGATTTCAGTAAAGGGAGCTGAGGCATACACATGCAAGGGCTACACATGCGAACTGGTTCCTTCCTTGAAATTATAGGAAAAGCCATTCCATGCTTTACATATGTGTCCGAGCTGTCAGGAGTGCTTCTCAGCCAAAAAAAGTACCATATTTTTCCATCTATAAGACACCCCCATGTATAAGACGCCCCCTATTTTGGGGGACTCCCAAATGTGTTTATTTGAAATGTGCTTATTGATGTCAGTGGTTTAACAAAGCCTTCCCCCTGTCTTGCTTAGCTTGAAGAAACAAATAATACATTAACCAAGGATGTGGCATTTCTAACAAAAGAAAATTCTGAACTAAATGAGAAGATTAAGAAACTGGAGGAAGGTATGTGATAATTTCCATAAAAGATTAATTTTGAAATATATCAAAGCCTTTTATACACGGAGAGCTGTTCTTTTTTCAGTGGGTTAAGTCCAAACATCTCTTTCCACAAACAGAAGGGCTCCTGGTGTCTGAAGGCAGGAAATGCACCAAGTTGAGGAAGTACTGTAAGTGGCTTGAAGTCCGCAACTCCAGTCTATTTCCTGCCTTTGTCCAAGATGGTCTTTGGTGTTAGCCAGGGGTCGGCAAGGTTTACCTCACCTGGGTTGGTTCGCTCCAGTGGAGATCCGTGGGCCGGATCGCGCGCACGCATGAGAGCGCGCCTGCGATTTTCGGCATCTTCGTCTGTGCAGATGCGATTCCAGCACTGCGGAAGCAAGTCCCCGTGCCGCGCTGTGCCGGTTTAGCGCAGTGCGCGGGGACTCGCTGAGCTGGTGGCTCGGTTCAGGGGCAGCTTGTGGGCCGGTTAAACGACCCCCGTGGGCCGCTTGTGGCCCATGGGTCTTAGGTTGCTGACCCCTGGTGTTAGCTGTTGCTCCTGACCTTTGTAAGATGGCTGTATTCTGTTGTTTGTGTCCCTTTTTGCTAGTGGTCTTCTTCTGTAGGCAAGTATAGAACTGGCCTGGTATGTCCTCTGCAGTAAAGTGTACAGTTTAACAATCTCTGTTCTGAGCTAAAAGTTGGACATCTAACTGTTAGAGTTTGAGGTATGGAGGAGCCATGCTCTTTATTATAAATGAAGATGTTTAAGAATAATTATTGGCAGTGTCATTTAAATCAGGGGTGGCTAACCTTTTGCCCTCCAAATATTGCTGGACTAAAACTCTCATCAGCCCCTGTCAGCATGGGTCATATTCAGGAGGGTACAGGTTACCCACCCCTGATCTAAATTGTTTCTATTAAAAAGATAATGAGTTATGAAAAAAGTATACAGTACTTAAATTTCTCAATTACCACCCTAGATGGTAATTTTCTGAGGTCTTCGTTTTTATCTAATATCTGGAATAGTTTCTTCTAATTTCATTTAGGCACCATACCAATCCATAATTTGATTGTGTTCTGACTTTTTGTAATTGAAATTTGTTTTTTGGATTGATTGCTTTGTTTTTATGTGACTCACCATAGTGGAAAGGTGGGATATAAAGCTTCTCATAAAACAAATAAATAGGGTGGTATCTGACTAAATCATCCTAAGAGTACAAATATTGAATCATTCCAGAATGATTATGCACTGGCATAACCATTTGGTTACATTAATAAAAATTAAATAATGATTGATATGGGAGGGAACCAAGTAAGGTGCAGTTATTTCAATGTCATAAAAGGCCTTGCTTAACCTTAATACTTAATATTGTCAACAGATTATATATTGAAGAAAGAAGAAGAAATAAATACCATAAAAATGCAGTATGAAAAGAACTTGAACACTGAAAGAACCCTTAAAACACAGGTATTTGTCTTTTCTTTTGATGCTATGTTAAACTACATTCTGAAAGATTTTATTAGCCCTTCATATGTTCTGCTGTTTTCACTACAAACAAGGATGAAAGGTTTCAGTTATGATTATACACCCACAGCATTTCCCCATTTGTCTTAGCTGTGGTCCTACAAAATGTGTTATCAAGGTTAAACTTTGTCCAAAATATAAAAATCATAAGCAATCATCACAATAAGACAATTACATAAAATATCAAATAAATGAACATTTTAACAATCAGTATGAAAAGTAACAATTGGAAGCAGAGTTCCTCAGTGCTATATCCTTTTCTGTATCTTGAAAATGTAAAATGGAGCTTAGGGAAATCTCTCTGGGCATCATAGTAAACCACAAGGCTGGCTGCTTTGTGGCGTTGTAAAGCATAGACTTTAGTTCTCTGTTCCTGCAGGACTGAACTGGTTAAAGGGTCTCTGGTAGCAAAGCTGGGAAGTGCTGTAGACAATGTTGGATTAAATGGACCAATGGGCTAGTTCAGCATAAGGCAACCGCTTATGTTTATAGGGTCATGCTATGGTAGTATTTCCCTCGAGAAGAATAATGGGTTAAATGGCTTAGACCCATAGAAATATATGAGATCCATATATTTATTTCACTAATTGATAATGTTTTGTAAAATATTTAATTTGTGAACAAGACTCAAATGTTATCATTGGTTAGAATAATTCCAAGAGGTTGGCGACCATATATGTGCTTATATTTTTTATGTCTATTCAAATTTGTGCATATTTGTTTGATACATAACAGGCTGTCAACAAACTGGCTGAAATTATGAATCGCAAAGATTTTAAGCTAGATAGAAAGAAAGTAAACATGCAAGACTACAAGAAAAAAGAGAAGGAAAATCGGAAGTTACAATTGGAACTTAACCAAGAAAAAGAGAAATTTAATCAGATGGTAATAAAATACCAGAAGGAGCTTAATGAAATTCAAGCGGTAAGGCCTTTCCCCTTTTTTTATTTGGTTTTATATAGTCCTGTCAAATACATTCACTGATGGTTTTCTGCTTAAAAGCTAACATATATGAGAATGAAATGTTGTTCAGGACTCAGCTTGTCTGTCTAAACTCTACTGTGGAGTACATTGTTCAGCTAAAGAGTTTTCAAATGGTTACTGTCATGCATAAGGAAGTAGCAGGACAAAGTTAATCTAACAGAGCAACCAAGGCAGTTTCTGTGCCAAAACTGGTGTTAAACCTGACCAAAAACTGGAAAATCTCTCATTTAAGAGACTGAAACTGGCCAGTGATGATATTGTATACTAGTAAATAATTTTGTTTCTGCAAGGTTGTGATGATAGATCTGCAAATAATGAACATTTTGTTTGGCTCAGTTTGAATACCTCATGTTCTTAACAAATAATATTCATACAAATAATATTCCCCACATTTTCTACTGAATACAGCAAATTGCGGAAGAGTCTGCACATAAGAATGAACTTCAGATGCAGTTGGATAGCAAGGAAAGTGATATAGAACAACTGCGCAGTAAAATTAATGACTTACAACTAGGCATGGACTCAACTAGTGTTGCCAGCCTTCCGCCAGATGACACTGATGGGAATGTTATAGGTAAGAGGCATAGATGTTTCACTTACTATTTATGCATCTTGTTGACCAGGCTTTTCTTCTCTATACAGATAAGCTATCACCTTTTTTAGAAAACAACAACAACAACCTTTGGCTTTATTATTTTACATTTCTTTTGTAGATAGAGGATAATATTTAAAGGCGGGATGCAAAATTCTCTGCATACTTCTCTATAGAGAAAATTTAAAAGTTTGAATTCCCATTTAGATAATTCCTTAGTATGCAGCTTGCAAGTTGTCATTTTTTTTTATACAGTAGCTGTAGATGTGATATCTACATTTACCATCATTGTTTAGTTAGAGTAGATTTACTGTGGATTATATTTCATCGCACAAATAATTAACAAGTTCACTTCCCTACATGTACTGTTGCAGTAGAAAAAAAGTAGCTACAGGTCTGTTAATACTATGTTTTGTGATATGGATTTTTAAAAAAATCTTAATTAAATTTATATGTATGATCTAACTACTGCAAAGAATAAAGCCCCTGACAATTGTAAAGCACCTGTTTCTTAGCTCCCCTTTTACAATTACTGTATATCAAAATAACTGACACATCAAGACTGAATTGTTTTCTGATTCTTGATAACAAAATTAATTGGGGTCATTTCAGTTTATATTATTTTATGCTTTTAAGCTGTCTTTTAACTGATTAATTGTTTAAATTAATTAAATTAAGTCTGCATCACAATAGCAGACTTCCACTCATTTTCATTTCTCTTCTTGGCCTGCATGCCCCCAAAATCTGCTCTGGAGGATCTCCCAATTCTCTGGAGCAGACTTTGAGGGTGTACAGAGGGCTGCAGGGTGGAGAACAGGAAGGTGAAGTCACATTGCAAGTCCTTTCTGCTCACTCACAGACAATAAATAAATAAATATTAAAAATGAAACATCTTAATTAATAGTGGACAGAATGGCCGAGGGATTAATTACCTAATTATTTCTTACTTGGTTGACAGTTCTATTTAAAAAGTATTAGATGGGAAAACCTATATAATAGGAACCTGGAGGTAAGGAAAGATAGGAAAAACAATATATAGATTATAATTTCACATCAAAATCTGTAATGTGAACAGTTCAAGTTTTAAAATGTAACAGTTATTCTGCTCCTTTACATGTGATTCACGCTATCTGGCCAGATTCTATATCTCTAGTCTCCAGTGAAGTGCATTTAGGATTGGATTCCTAGAGACTGAACACTACAGCTATCTTTTCTGACTCCTCCACCAGATTGTTTATCTTCTTTAGCCCTATTCAGAAGTTAGACATGTGCAGTGCTTTATTTGAAAAAAACCAAGTTGCCGGTACACCCACCCCTCACCCCTTTGCCTGCCTCCTCCTCCTCCTCCACTGCGTCCCACCAACCGCATTTTGGTGTGACCTACCAAAGCAGGTCTACCACATGCACCGACTTTGTGTATGCTGAGTATTCCTGGCTCCTGGTGTCTGAGCATACAGTGTAAATATATGTGTGACAAGGCCTTTGTGTGTACAGTTGTACGTGCAAAGAATTCAGCACAATCTTGAACCTCAGTTATGAGGGGTTCCAGATGACATGGAAGTCAGTTGTGTGCACAAAGGCTACATCTGCACAGATATTTGTGCTGTATGTGCAGATGCCAGAGGGCAGGGCTAGTTGGTGCACATGATGTTGGGGGGCACGGCTACTTGGCACAGCCCTGCTCATGCACTGGTTTCATGTGTGAGCAGAATTTATGAATAGTGTTATGTATTGTGTTCTTTAATGGACTTCATATTGAAAAGCAGCAGCTTTCATTCCTAACTGTGGCTTGCTATCCCTTCCTGTCTTCTTATCGTGATGTATAAGCATCTTTCCAGATAGTGGTTCTGCACACTAAGAATTCTGATTGTGTTCATTTTTTGTTTATAATGTGTTGAGAGTTTCATTGGGGAGTACAGCTGAAAGTAAAGAACCTCAGCCTGGGCTTAAAAGTCCCACTTTAGCCTAGACTCACTGTGTAATCAGAGGTCACTCGCTCTCAGCCCCAGTACCCTGTCATTAAACTTTCATCCAGTAAAAAATGAATTTTTTACTGCTAGGAGACAGGTGAAAACATTCTTCTTTAACCAGGCCTTTGGCTGTTAAAAAAATCTATGGACTTTTAAATGTGTTTGCCTGTGTGAAGATGATGATGATGATGAATAGTATTTTGTGTTTTTATGTTGTCAACCACCCTATAATCTTTGGCTGAAGGGCGGAATATAAATTTAATAGTAATAATATTTTTCAGTCAACACTTGGTTCTGAAGCAGTACCCTGAATTTGGGATACATGTGGCAGGGTTCTCTCTCCCTGCCCCAGGTTAGAATATTACCAGCTGGCAGTTACTTGTAATGAAATTTGGTGTTACAAACATCAGTCCTTTTTATAAGCATTTAGGGAACCTTTAGCCTTTTATATGTAGGAATCTTACCACAGACTAAAAATTGTTGTATGAAAACTAAATAAACTGCTTCTCTCTTATTCTTTATATCTAGCTGATTCTTCCTGCATTCCTTATTTATTTCTCTTCTATTCTTACCTTCTGTGAGTAATGGGACAAGTGGGTACTTTGTGTTTGCTCTCCTGCTTTTTTTGTTTATTGTGAACTGTGGCTTTCAGTTACTATATGTTTATGCTTAGTATTTCATCTTCCCTTTCCTAGTGTTACATTATATTTATGTTAAAAAATTTAATAATACTATGATTCATGCTATACCACCATTTTCAGACCAAAGTCTGGTCTGGCTGTTTCAAAACTTTGCCATTGAAACAGTATTTGATGTTACCCTTGTAAACCCTTTTGCTGCTTATCCTGCAATAGGTTTATTGCCATGGAAAATGAATTTGTGACTAAGCATGAAAAATGCTTCAATCCTGTTTTTTATTTAGCTGTGGCTTTTATTCCTGCTTCAGCAGTCTATTTGGTAATTGCTAATGGCTGCATGAAATTTATTTTCTTATAGTTCTCTGTTATTAAAGTGTTGCCTAATATGTCCCCCAACAGAGTCAAGAATGGAGGGCTGGCTTTCAATACCAAACAAAGGAAATATAAAACGTCATGGATGGAAGAAGCAGGTATATAAGAATTATATTTTCTTTTGAAGCATATGCCAAATCAGATATTAAATTATTCAGCTTACATCCAATGCATGGGTAGAAAATATTTGATGCTTACTAAGACACACACACATGCTGAAAAATAATTGGTTATGTAAAACCATTTATGCTGTACAAAAAACCCCCCAGGTCATCTAGTTATCATTTCTTCTATCTGCATATTTTTGAAAACAATTTAAACTGAGTAAAAATCAGTATATATGCATCATTGGTTTTTATCCTAATTTATTAGTGATTAATGTTGTTTCTGGGGTGGTTCACATGTCACCCTCAATTTCAGGCTTGTGTACTCCATGCTCCCTATCTTCCATCCTTCCCTTCCTTGTGTTCATAGTTAAACTCAAACTCAGATGTTTGAGTGAGATATGGCAACTTATCCTTTGCCCCAACTAGGATCAGAAGTCAAGCTATGATTTTGCATTACACCTGAACAGCCTCTCTTTTTATTCCAGAGAAATGACGAGGTGGATAGAACTGCCTTTTATGTATTAATAGTCTTTTTCCTTTCCCTCTTTTTCAGTATGTTGTGGTCAGCAGCAGAAAGATTTTGTTCTATAACGACGAACAGGACAGAGAACATTCTAATCCATCCATGGTATTAGATATAGAGTACGTACTTCTAATATCAGTTTGAGATAACAGAAGGGAATTTTCTAATTTAAAAGGTTTAATTTTTATGGGTTTTTAGATACAGAGATACATTTTAGTTTTTGTCAGACTGGATAGGCTCAACTATTCAGAAGAATGGTTCACTTGAGCTCCATCTTCTACAACTTTTATATGTTCACATGTCACACCAGAATTTCCTGCAGTAAATATGTATGTGTGAACATCAGATGAACGCCCATTAACACCACTGGATACACTTCTATGATCCCTGATCCAGCTGCATCTTCCTGTTACATATACTCTGTTACATATACACACACTTCTCAATAATTCTTTATTTTGTAGGAATGGCAGTAACGTTATGTACTTGTAGCAAAATGGATATTGATGTTAAACAGTAGGGAAATTAATTTTGATCTAATATCTGCTTAGTTGTGATATAATTATTAAAACAGTGCAATGTTTATTTGATTTCAGAAAATTGTTCCATGTGCGACCAGTAACACAGGGAGATGTCTATAGAGCGGAAACTGAGGAAATTCCTAAAATATTCCAGGTAACAGCAACTGTCATGTTTTGATTTGAACATAGTTTCTTTAAAAAACTTTGTCAACTTTGAAGAAAAATGAATGAAATACTACTCTATGCCTTTCTTGTTCTGCTCAGATTCTATATGCCAATGAGGGCGAGTGCCGAAAAGATTTGGAAGCAGAACCAGTTCAGCCACCAGAGAAGACAACCTTTCTGAATCATAAAGGTCATGAATTCATCCCAACATTATACCACTTTCCAGCCAACTGTGAGGCTTGTGCCAAGCCCCTCTGGCATGTATTTAAGCCACCACCTGCAGTAGAATGTAGGCGATGCCATGTTAAGTGCCATAGAGATCACTTGGATAAAAAGGAAGAATTAATTGCACCATGTAAAGGTAAGGTGACTATATTTATATTTGAATTCAGTGCAGTTCTATCCCAGGGGCAATCCAAACTAGGTTGATTAGATTATGGGTTGTATCTGGTGCTCTTCATGTGTAATTCCACTGGCTGAATGGGACTTCCATTTTTTCTCCTCTTCCTCCGCCCCCACCCTCAAATCTGTTCTGGAGGGTCCCCCAAACCCCCACAGCTGATTTTGAGGACATCCAAGTGCTTGTGTTTATATGTAGTTTTATTAAAAGTAATTTGAAAATATATTGAAATATGCTGAGTGACTGTGTAACTTTTAAATCAGTAATCTGTTTTAAATTGATTAACCAATTAAGCAACTAAGTAAAGGTAAAGGGACCCCTGACTGTTAAGTCCAGTCGCGGGTGACTCTCGGGTCATGTGGCCAGCATGACTAAGCTGCTTCTGGCGAACCAGAGCAACACACAGAAATGCCGTTTACCTTCCCGCCGGAGCGGTGCCTATTTACCCACTTGCACTTTGACGTGCTTTCGAACTGCTAGGTTGGCAGGAGCAGGGACTGAGCAACGGGAGCTCACCCTGTTGCGTGGATTCGAACCTCCAACCTTCTGATCGGCAAGCCCTAGGCTCTGTGGTTTAGACCACAGCGCCACCCGCGTCCCTAAGCAACTAAGTAGTGCAGTTTTAATTTTGAAAGATCTGAATTTCTTTGCTGTAAAGTATGTATCTAAGTGCTACCAACCATAATACATTATTTTAAAATCATATAATTGTAGAGTTGGAACGAACCCTGAGGGTCATCTAGTCCAACCCCCTGCAATGCAGGAATCTCAACTAAAGTATCCATGACAAATCACTACCCAATCTCTTATTAAAAACCTCCAGTGAATGAGAGGTGTTTGTTCAATACTTTCATTAGCCAACCAGTGGTGATAATGTTTATTTTATTATATTTTGGTTTTATTTAACAGTATTCTTTTTTTCTCATTAATAGTGAGTTATGATGTAACTTCAGCAAGAGATATGTTGTTGTTAGCACCCTGTCAAGAAGATCAAAAGAAATGGGTTTCTCATTTAGTAAAGAAGATCCCCAAGACACCACCATCCAGTTTTGTTCGTGCTTCCCCCAGAACTCTTTCCACAAGGTCCTCAGCAAATCAGTCATTCAGAAAAGTTAAGAATGCGTCTGGAAAAGCTAGGTGAGATGTGAATGGACTAAGTTTAATTTTTTTTTTTTTTTAAGAAGGAGGGTCTGCATATGAAATAACTGACCTATCCAAAGGTTACTGTGTTGACTAGATTCACCTCTTACAAATCTGATTAAATCTGGTTCCTAGTTAAGGGCTTTTACTAACTGGAGATACTGTCTTTTTAAATGCAGCAAATCTTACTTTATTTTCGTTTAACAAGCAGCAGGAATTCATATCAATGTAAAATGATTTATTCAAGTCATTTGAAAATCCTAATACATTTTGAGCAAATTGTTCTACAATGGGATTTAATTTTTAAAATAAACATTCAGTTTGTGAACATAACACTTATAATTTTTATATTTGTAAATATTATTAATATAAAAAAATCAATGCACTAAAACAATTTTAAGTCTTTAAAATAGACATGCCAAATCTATCTTACCCTTCTATCTATGCCTTTCTAGCTGATTGTAACTTGCTGTTACATCAACAAAGGAACTGGTGAAGGTTGGGGAGGTTCAGAGTCTTATATAAGCACCTATTTTTCAGTATAATCAACTGAAATTCTTCATGTATCTATGGTGATGTTCATTTTTACACAAACTTCTCTTAAAAAGAGGAATGCACATGTTAGTAGTACCCTTAAAATGCATTGCTACTTGTTTCACCAGGTTTTTGCTTTATTGTTGCCTTATATTTTGCCTTGTATTTGGTTACTAATGGAAGTTTGATCTTCAGTATTATATAACTCTGTACCCCTCTTTGCTGCATTATTCCACATTCTGGTCAAAGTTCTCAGAAAGTATCCTGATAATAAGTCATATTATTGATGTTGGTAAATATTCCTCCATGTAATCCTCAATACACTGTGTTTTATTTCTAGCATGCACAAGCCATTTATTTATCCCTTTGTGTGAAAGTGCTTTGCAATCTTTAATACTTTGCTCTTTTTTATGGCAAAAAATATTTTATGTAGATTTTTAAAACCATAGGTACATGCTTAAAATAGTATTACACTGAAGAAGGCAACATATTTAAATGGGGATAATATTGGGGATGTGCACTGACCAGAGGATTTGTTCAGAACCTGATTCAGAAAAGAGCTCTAAATTGGGCAGAATTTGATAAAGGTTTTAGGTGTGCATGCCTAAAATTCTTTGGCAGAAACAATCCTGCAAAATCTTGTGAACATAACTGCAGTGGTTTTCCTACAAGAGGAATCATTACATTTTTAAGGTGGTGTAAGAAAGCGATTACATTAGTCTTCCCTACTGTGGTGGACACTCAGGGGTGTATTTATCAATCTTTTTGGGGTTGATTTTGGAGTGGGGGGGGGTAGGGACTACAGGGAATTTCCTTTCCTCCCTGTGGTTTTGTTTGTGGGCAGTACTTCAGTGCTCATAGGTGATACTGCACACAGAGCTGTAAGCAAAATGCTTTGTTTACTTGTGCCTGCCCAGTATGCTGGGATACTGTATTATCCATAGGCGCCGACTCCATGGGGCTTGAGGGGGCCCGAGCCCCCTCAAAAATTCGTTTGGGGGGGCTCAGCCCCCCCAATAATCTCGGGCGGCGGTGGGCGCGTCCGCGGCTTTTATAGGGCGCCCGGCGCGCACCAGCTCGATAACGGGCACCGGCGCGGCGGGGGGCGCCGGGCCGGGGGAGGAGGGCGGCCGGCCTGTCTCCTTGGCAACCCCATTGAGCAGCGCCGGCTCCCCCGGGAGGGCCATCCCCCGCGCCGCCGATCGCCAACACCGCCGACGCTGTGGCTGCCCGAGCCCGAGCCCGAGCCTGAGCCCGACCCGGAGCCCGACCCCGAGCCTGAGCCCGACCCGGAGCCCGAGCCCGAGCCCGAGCCCGACCCGGAGCCTGAGCCCGAGCCCAAGCCCGTCAGTCAGTCAGTCAGGAAGGAAGGAGAAATGGGGAGGGAGACGAGGGAGGAAAATTGCGCGCAGGGTGAAGAAAGGAGAAGGGCGAACGAGACGAGCTTCCAACCCAAAAAAGGGCTGGAAGACTGGGAGGATGCAGGATCGGGAAAGAAAGCGACGCCTTCCCCGCCCGCGACGTCGCCCGCTTGTCATTGGCAGCGCAGCGGGCGCCCAGAGGGGCTGGGCACCGGCGCAGGGCCGCTCCGCAGCCGCGGAGGACAGCTGCGCGGCTAGCAAGGTGTGCCGCGTAGAGCGCGGCCCTTGTGTGGCCCGGTGGCCAGGCAAGCTTGGGCGGGGACCCCCATGCAAATCTAAGACGGGAGAAGAGGGCAGAGCAAAGGGGGTCCCTTCCCCAACCTCCGGCTCTGAGACTTCCCTGAGCCCCAGAAAAGCGAAAGGATTTTCTCTTCTTCTTTTTTTATAAATATTTTATTAAGGTTTCAAATACAAAGTTAGAAACATACACTGAAGAAAAAAGTAAAAGAACAAGAAAAAGAAAAAAAGAAAAAGAAGAAAAGAAAACCAACCATTCAACACATTTTTTATATAACTAACTGGACTTCCTCGCATCTCCCTTACCCTGCATTCTTTATAATAAAGATATCAGCAAATTATTACCTTGTTTCGTACCTTATTTTGTACTTTTCAAATACTATACCTCTAAATTTAACATACTTTTCATCAGTTACTTATATCTTAAATTAAACATAGTATTACCTTAGATTTTGACCTTTTCTTACTTAAAATATAATTTCCTGTTTCCCAAATCTAATTGCTGAAGCTATAGTTTCCGAATCGTGTAAATTTTTAACATTCATACAACTTATATTGTTTTTGTAAATAGTCCTTAAATTTTTTCCAGTCCTCTTCCGTTGTTTCTTCTCCCAAATCTCGGATTCTGCCAGTCATTTCAGCCAGTTCCATGTAGTCCATCAATTGCGTCTGCCACTCTTCCAGTGTGGGCAAATCTTGTGTCTTCCAATATTTTGCGATAAGTATTCTTGCTGCTGTAGTTGCATACATAAAGAAAGTTCTATCCTTCTTTAACACTTTCTGGCCAACAATGCCCAAGAGGAAGGCCTCTGGTTTCTTGGGAAAGGTATACTTAAATACCTTTTTTAACTCATTATAGATCATTTCCCAGAAGGCCTTCACTTTTGGACAAGTCCACCAGAGGTGAAAGAATGTCCCTTCAGCCTCCTTACATTTCCAACATTTATTATCAGACAGGTGATATATTTTTGCAAGCTTGACTGGGGTCATGTACCACCTATAAATCATTTTCATAATATTTTCCTTCAAGGCATTACATGCCGTGAATTTCATTCCGGTGGTCCATAACCTTTCCCAGTCCTCAAACATGATGTTATACCCAATATCCTGAGCCCATTTTATCATGGCTGATTTGACTGTCTCATCCTGAGTGATTTTCTCTTCAACCTGCCCTCCATCCTCTTGCAGAAAACTCTTTGCCTGCCCTGCCCGTATCTCGTTTTTGCTTTTTAATTCCACACACGCACCCTTCGGACTTCGTGGCAATCGGGCGCGCGGGTGCGTTTCCTAAGAGAGTGAGGACCCCCGCCTCCTCCTCACCTGCTCCCTCGCCAGCCAGCCAGCCGCGCGCCCTAGCCGGAGAGCCCCGGCCGTCCCCGTCGCGCAATCGGCTGGATCTCCCTTCAGCAGGCCGTGCTCACAACTCGGCCCAGGGACCCCCCAGCAGCGGATCTCCGGCCCAGCTGAAGAATCCGGCAACAAGCCCCCTCCTCCCCAATCGCTCCGCCGAAATACGCTCCAAAACCCCCCAGATAGGCCGCCGGCCACCAAGTCTAGTGGCGCCCTGAGCGAGGGTCTCTCCCCAACACCGCCACCTCGAACTGCGTTCTCCCGGCTACCCGAGCGAACCAGCGGCAGGACCCCGGTATGGGCCCCCCCAATATTTTTTATAAGTCGGCGCCCCTGGTATTATCCCCACCCAAAGCCCTCCATTGTTGCCTCCTAAGCCGCTATTGTGTATCTTCTTCCAGCAAGAGGAACGGGAGCTGTCTGGTGTAACACCCTTGAAACTTGCCCCCATTTCAGCTTTTTTTAAAGGCAGATGGCATAGCTGGGATCCACCGTCATCTCAAAATTATCCCAGATTATGCTCTGCTACTTTCTCCTTTTTATGGTTCTGCCAGCCTTGGAGAGGGTGGGGAGAATTTGCATCTGCTGTGTATGTTGTCACTGCTCCTCCCTGCAAAAGTTTCAGCTTCATGGGAGAATAATTTTTCTAGGCAGCACTGCCTCTACCCCAGTGGGAATCACCATGTAGTTTGCTGCCAGCACCAAGTACGTGCCTGCTGATCAGACATGTAAGGGTGTGGCTTTGTTAAATGTGTCTATTGTTCTGCTTGCTTTGCTACCTATACCCTTTAGCCCAGTAACACACAACAGTATGTATGTAGAAAAGAAGCACATAAAAATGGAAAGCACAGAGTGAATTGAATCCAACTAACTCATTAAATCCATTGAAATAAATGGACATGAATGATGTAAATCCATTTATTTGAATGAATTGGTTGGATATGGCTTGTGATGATACAGTGTGTGCTTCTGGAAATCACTAGTACGTATGATGAAAACAGGCTCAAAAGGACAGGAAGCCACCATTAACAAATACGGAAAAACAGGGGAAATCACTTGAGGATGGGCACATGGGGGGGGGGGGAGAGACAGAGAGAGGTTGAGTGTTACTTAAATTAAGTTAATGTGACTTAAAAGGAACTGCTTTTCTCATCTTTTGAGTGACTGAAAGTGTTCAAGTGGGTTTGGCTCCCCCTACTGCTCAAAGGCAGGGAACATTGAACTTTAGAGGAAGTAGATGGTTTTCTCCTTAAGCTTCAGTTTGCTTCATGTGCAAGCTTAAAAAACCCTACACACAAATTATACAATAACAAACCGCTGCACCAGAAAAAGCTCACTGAGTACACAGCAGAACATAAGACCAACCTTAGGAACAAGGAAACCTAGTATGGCAGTTGAAAAAAACATTTTTAAAAGGGAATGGCACCTTGAAAACTTTAGATCATCCAAGGACAAATACCTTTCAGGTGAGAACAATGGTTCCTTCTCCCTTGGGTATTTAAGGTCTTCAAGTAGGATGTTGCTATTCATGCCCTTTGACCACAAGGTGGCACTAAACTCTCAGACCTGCCATTCAGGTAGGAACCAAGAATTCTCTCTCTCATTCCATCTCTCTTATCTTTGTGTTACAGCAGCTTTGCTTCATGAGTGCCTTATGCAGGCAGTAAGTTGTGATTGTTGTAACTCATCTGCTCATTTTGCCACCTAAACCATAGAAATCATGTGATCTCAGTTAAGTTTAATTATGAGTTTCAATGTTACCTTTTTCATTTATGTTTCAAGCCATCTTTCTTCTAGGACCAAATATGTTCGCCCTACTCATTTGTCTCCCTCATTTCTGACACTTTCTTATATACATCTTCATTTGTGCTTCCGTACATTGTACTAGAGGTTTTGTATTCTTTAGCTAAGCTCCCGTATGTGGATGGCATGCCTGGGAGCATGTTTGATTTATATATGATTACATTAATGATGAAAAATATAGCTCTATTTCAATACAAAATATATCATAGAAGATATGTTTTCTGATTTCTGGGAAAGAAACAACAATAAAGATGTGATTTGGAAGCAAAAATATATCAGCTAAATATACTGCTGAGTCAACCACAGGAGGATATAAACATAGATGCTAAGTTGTGCTAGGATCAATGCTGGCATTCTGTATAATTTTTGCACATTCATTCTAGTTTTACATCTTTTCTTCATTATGTATCCTGAATACTGATCTTCATCTTTCTATATGTACCTGTGAGTGCATATATGTCTTATATACATCATTTAGCCAGATAAAGAGCTACATAGCTTCACTTTGTCAATTCATATTCATAGCTGTTTCTCTCTTACCACCATTGTCTTTGGAGGAAATTCAGAATGTTGATTCATTTTAACTAGAGAACTTTGTGTTGTCCTCACCATTTCTTTATAAGTATTTCTTGTCCTGTTTCACTGGGATTCACAGTCTTTCTAGTCATGGACAAGGGTCTTCAAGCATGAAATCATCTGGCACTGACCCTAGTGACAGGCTTAGCTTGCTTGTTTCATCTCTTAACACTGATTGCTATTAAACTAGCTTTAACTGTAGTAGAAATTATCAGAAAGGGCAGAAATATAATTGAAGTTTAAAGACCATTTTCATATTTTCACATTTGGTTAGGTTGGTATTTATCAACATCCATTCAGACAACTTAAAACATTCAGAAAATCACTAGTAGAAGAAATTGAACAGAAATGCTCTGATCTTGCTCCACGAGCGCTTCAGTATTGCTGAAGTCAGCAAGATAGATTTAAATGCATATTTTTTGGAACTAGGGACTAAGATACACAAATACTGGATGGAAATATGAGGCTGTATATTAATTTTAAAAATAAGACCTCTAAAACATTTTTCTTGCTGGTTGCTCCTATTGAACATCCCAGAATATACTAGGCTGTGGATGGGGTTTATTTTATTAGCATTGTGTTATGATGCTTCTGGATGTACAATTTTGTTATGGCTGCCTGAAGTTTAGGCTATCTTGAGCATTTTGAGAGCAGGGGAAGAAATAAATACATGTTTAGAGCTAGTTAATACATTTTAGTTTTGTAAAATTTATTTCATTCCTCCTGGAGCTATTTTAATATCTGTTTATTTCCTTGTCAGTGATTTTTATTTTCTGATGGATATTTCATTCCTTATTTCATTTATTTAGCATGATGTTATAATTTGTTTATAAATACTAAATATGTTAACAGTAAGAAAAGATACACTGTATATCATTTATCAGAAATGCATATATTTAAATAGAAGTTATGCAGTGAACAGTTGACTTAGACAGAAAATAATATATCTTTCTTCAAAAACAACCATGATCTATAGTTTTTGAAATGCCAGTTCTTTTAAAGATTTTCTTTTATTGCAAAGTAATTTGGCTATACTTTTTGAGCCTTCATCTGTGAATTTCATTGCTTGGGTCCTGAACATTTAGAAATTAGAGTCTCTTTAATCCTTAATTGAGAGGCATAAAATTTCCATTTAAGTAGAAAAAAGGGGAATTTTCTTCTTGTTAAAGCAATTCATTTCCCCCCTCTTTCTTTCCACTGTTTTATTAGAAACTTTGGTCTAGGTCTTCCCTTTTATTTGCTATTAGCATTCAGATCACTTCTCCTAGAGCACCATTTTTCGTATAGAGTGCACAGTGAGCCCTCAGCGCATCGAAATAGTCGTGAAATGTTCATTTCTAAATTTCAATAGGTCAAAGGAGTATGGATCTGTGGGGGACATTACCCATTCAGAAAACTCAAGTTACTGGTGAGTAGCCTTTGCTTTTGAACCCACTGCTACTTGTCATGTGACAGTAGTAAGAAAGCAGAATTGCTCTCTTCTAGTGATGAAGAAGGATCTTTCTTAGAATGAGAAAACTATATCATTTCTCAGATTGTCATTTTGGAGATGCCTGTGGCTTTCTTTCTTTGATCTTGGATATCATTTGCTCGGATTCTTTGTCAGCTCTATGCTTTCTGGTCTTGATACTGTTGGTAACAAAACAGTATGCATATGCTCATAACACAATTATGTTGTGTAGAATATGCCATGGTGGTGGAATCCATTCTTGGAATAAGTACATTTCCCTCATGTGCTCTCTAACATTTCTCTATTCTGATGGTGAAGGTGTACACTTTATTATCCACAACAGCCTAATTTGAGAAAAGTCTGTGTTAACTTTGGACAGTGCTAAATATATTCATTTCCTAGGTAACAAAAAATCTTCAAAACAAGGGATTGGTGAAAATATTCTCATTTGAGGGCAGTTTCACAAGATTTCTTTTAATTTTACTGCCCTAATATATTTCCTAGAGAGAACAAGTAAAAAGTATATTCTGCTACATCTTTCTTTACTATTTGTTAGTCTAATTTAGCCTGCTTTTCTTAAGGAAGGCCAGAGCAACTTATATGGGGTTCCTAAGCATTCTCCCATCCAAGTACTAGACTTGTGCATCTTTATCAATTTTGCATCCTCATGTCACTTGTTGGATCCAATATTTTATAACCATAGATGTCCTTGACATTTATTTCACATTCTTGACGTTAAGTAAGTTTGCATTATAACTACTGCTCTACAAATCAGGCCATCCCCAATTCAGATCTTATCCCAGTAGCAACAGAGGTAATTCAGTTGGTAGAGGATGAGACTCTTAATCTCAGAGCCCCACATTGGGCAAAAGATTCCCGCATTGCAGGGTTTGGACTAAATGGCCCTTGTGGTCCCTTCCAACTCTACAATTCTATGATTCTATGGATCTTCCATGAATTCACTAGGTGGCCTGAAGCACGATACTCTTGAGTCTTATTGCAGGGCTGTTATAAGGATTAGAAATGATAAGTAAGCAGGTGCTATAACTCTTCCAACAGTTTGGCTTCAACCCCAAAGGCACACTCCTCATTGTCTCCTGATAAGACAGAGGCCAACAACCAGCAAAATTATAAGTATTGTTACTTGCCTTCTGCTAGCTGGGTTATGGCTTCTGGTCAAGGCAGGAACAAAAGCTTTGGAAATAGGCTTTTGCTGCCGTGATTCTATACTCGTTTGTTTCCTGCCTTCCTCGAATTCAGTACGGTTTGTTGTTGCTCCCGCTTATCCTTCTCAGGCTAGTGTCTGCGTTTTCCCCCTTCTTATTGCTCTTTCCCATCAGCCTTTGTTTTCCAAGATCTTTCCCTCTCTCCCATCAGCTTTGTTTCTGGTGGCTTAACATCTATGAAGCTGCTGTGGTCATCAGGGGATTTGGAGCGAAGTGTCTCTCTTTCTGTAACATCTGAATCAGGAGTGACTGTAGAGGCTCTGGACCAGTGTTTGGGTGCAGTGGGGGACTGGATGAGGGCCAATAATAATGTGTGAGAGTGGTTTCTGTGTCTGGGTTTCCATTTGTGGATGGGATTACACTTCTGAAGGAACAGGTATGTAGTTTGGGAGTACTCCTGGATCTTTCTGTGTTACTTGAGGCACAGGTGGCTTCAATGGTAAGACAGATGCACCTGTTTCCAGACCTAGATAGCTTGGCAGCTGTGATCTTGGCATGGGTAATCTCAGATTATTAGAATGTGCTCTATGAGGTTTCTCTTGGACCCAGTCAGTTTATGGAATATTGATTGTATAATTTTAGAAATTGTTTAAATTGCTTTTAGTTTACCAATACCATATGTTCTATTTTATCTTACTGTACACCATTTTGGTAGCTTTTCATTTTGAAGCAGGATAGAAATGCTATTTTAAAAAAGCCCCAAAACAAACTTTGATCCTAGATTAGGCACAGCTCTGTGAGTTGTACTAATTAATAAAGCATATATAAACACATTCAGGATTCTGTATTATTTCATTTATGTTGTGATATTACCAGAAATACTAATTATATTTGAATATCTGAATCTACGGAGTGTATAGTGAGGTTTGGGCATAATTCTTTACATTCAGATAAGTGAATTTTCACATAGCAAGTGGGTGGATAGTGGGACCTGTGTGTGGTTTGCAATTGATAGCAAAGTTTACATTTTTACCATCATACCGTGGGAATCTGCTGCCAGTTGCAGCTTCTCAACACAAATGCACACAGTAAAAACAAAACAAAACATAAAAACCCCCAAAATGTTCAGTATGTACATAGGATAATCTCCACTAATGTTCCATTGTATGCAGAATATCAAATGTAACACTGCTCTAACGTGCCTCTGGTACATTAACTCCTGAACAATATTTTAAATATTGTTGACCTGTTAAACTAAACAAAATAATGAAAAATGAGGCAATTCTAATGGTGTCTTTTTCTTTTTTTCTTTCCAGTTAACAATATATGCCGTACTCCATGGAATCTGGCTGAGTCTGAGAAAGCTGTGCTTTTTTCCACCATACAGGGCAGTGCAGACTGGTTGTTTGTTACAATGCAATTATCACAGGCTTCAGGGCTAAGACTGCTATTACTCTCTCCTCCTTGCTTTGGCACAAAAAGCACGCTGAGGGTGTCTTATTGCGGGTTTGCCTTAAGGTAGATTAGATTAATTATTACTATGTAATGCAAGTAAAAGCAAATAAAGCTTAGCTAGAAATAAGTTTAAACTGCTGCCTTTTTGGATTTCTAAAAAATAAAACCGCCAGCTAATCATGATGGAATGCAGTGAGCTTTTCTTGTATCAATGAGAATAAGAGGACTATTTACCCTGTGGGAAGGATATTTATATCAAGATAAGCACACAAATATGAGTATAGAAAGAAGGTATCTCAAACTGAGAAGGACTGAATTTTCTTTGAAGACTCGAAGTTGTGCAGAAAACAGCAAAATTTGCTTGAAAACAAATATAATCACTTGTGCCTTTTCTGCATTGTTGTTAATGCTAATAATTCATCATGACAGCTCAAGGTGTTAAATATTTTGCTTTACAAAATACTGATTCTGCATATTTGTAAAGGGGGAGAAAATGAGTAATTGCATGTAATCTATGCATTGTTGCCAAGCCATACAGAATTTTACTTCTAGAGGCATTAGAAACTAAGTTAAAACAACCAAGTTTGGAAGCATATTTTGGTACATATTTTTTTCTATAATTTGTATAACATATTGCATTAACAATTTGAAGTGCTAATTATAGCAAATACACACACCCCACAAAATGTATGCACTGTTTGAAATGTAAATTATTGTTAGAACACTTTTAATGGATGTTGCCCTTTTAGTGCCTTAATCTGTTTTACTGCCATGTCAAATAAGTGTAGAAATCTCAAATACCTATTATGTGTCAGTGGTTTTATTGATCAAAGTATTATAGAAGCTAGTTCCATTTTCATGTGTACAATTTTAAATGAAATTGCCTGTTACCAAGAGAGATTTTAATCATAAATACAAAAAAATAACAAATGCTTGTACCACGAATTTGAAACACCTAGAACACTTTAAAATTCCAGATAATACAGGAATTGAGTACATTTTAAGCTCTTGCTTTGTAGCAGGAATATTATTGTGGTATGAACAGTATGGCTTATTTTATTTTATTTTTTAACCAAATACCTCTTCAGTAACTTATAACAGCTTTGCAGTTGTGTATTAAATAAGAAGCACTGGAAAACTGATTCGTCTACATGACGATTTGCATGTTTAAAGTGGTATTGAAAGCCACACTAATAGATATGTAATAAGCATATCTGTTATTACTATGGTAATGACTCGTGCTCATTTAATACAAAATAAAACTAATTTATGGAAGAACTATTTTGAAAATGACTGTGGTATTTTTCTCCAGAATACACTTCTTAGGAAGTTTGGGAAATTATGATGCTTTACAAACAGATAACTGTCAACATATTTAAATCTGATACAAACTTGATAAATTTTTTTAATTACATTTTTATAATGTCATACTACATTTTAATACAGGGTAAAGTAGAAAAAAAATTCATAGGACTTTGAAGAATTTATTTTGATATGTGAATTGTTAAATCCCATTTAGTAAGCACATAATGACTTTCATCAAAAGGAAATTATACCAGGTACACAGCTCTTAAAAGAGAATATTTACATATATTTTAATTTATAATTAAGTCATGAATAGTAGTAAAAACCTGTCAAGCTTTTTCTGCACTCTTTGGAAGTCAGTGATCCTGTGCTATCCCTAAACAGAAGTAGCACGGACTCTTAATTAGATGATGAGATGGGGATGGCCAGAGAAGACTGACAACAAATTAAGTGTTGGGTTGTAGCAGGGGAGACCATGAGGAAGGTCAGAATTGTTCAGGAACAGATTTTCTTAAATCGGGCCTTGAGGAAGGAGAGAAAAATGGTTTGAGGAAGGAAAGGGAAAGAGGGAATGGAGGGCAGCATGGCATAAGCTGCCAAAAGCAGCAACTGGGAGGGAGAGACAAAGGAGAGAAGGCAATAGATGAGCTTGTGACAGCCACGGAGTAAGAATTGGTGTGAGAGGGAACATGCAAGAAGAGGTGGAGCAGAGAGGTTGACCACTGTAAGTTCTTAAAACTGAACAGGGAAGCAACACTGGAAATAAGTGGGGGCTGATATGGCCAAAGTGAAGAAAAGGATGAACCCACCTTAAGGAGAGGAAAATGGAGAAAGGCCAGCAAGTGATTTGGGCAGATAGTGATTTTGGTGCTTGCTTCCCCTGGTTCAAAAGGTGCGGGTTTTTTATTCTGTTTTCTTGATTAAAGTTGTATAATTGTACACTGTTTCCATGAAGATGGATAGAAAATAAATGTTTATTTACAGATGGGTATAAGCATTACCTGTAAATGTGCAATTTACAGCCTTTTTGCCAGATTAAAAATTTTGGTAGAGGGGACGAGGGGTGCCTAGGAGGGAGGATAAGAGAGTACTCACAACCATATATACATATGGTAGCTTAATAGCAACAGAACTAACATAGAATTTGATAGGAGAGGGAGAAGGGTATTGATGCAGAACAATACTGATCCTTGCTGAAAGCTATGTGGTGACATTTCATGAGTGTTCACCTGTTACATTCTGGAGAATTATGCCTAAGCCCCAAATTTAGGGTGCCCAATTGGTTTCATCTCCAGGGCATATTGTTATATTCAGGAATAAATTCCTATGGTGGGTAGATGAACCTATTAAAATACTGATTCCTGCCCAGTTCTGAATTTGGTATCAGGCCTCTCCGCCACGCAATGTCATTATATTGTGAGTTAATGTTCCCATTTAAGTTATGTATTGTATCAAGATCTGATATATTTTCTCAGTATTGTTTGTTTTCACTGTGCTGTTTTGTTCTCTGGTGTTCCTCAACCCATATGTATATATCTTCTACCTTATCAGTCCACTTCATGAATCATTTGGAGTAGCTGTTGCCTGTAAAACATTATGCTGCAATAAACCAATGAGTCTGTAAAATGTCACACAAGTTCATTATCGTTTCTTTAGAATGCTATGGTTACTATTCTGAATGAAGTGTGTTCTCAATAATCAGAACAATAAACATCTGCTACATATATGGTAATTCTTAGAATATAAATTTTGTAGGGGAAAAGAAAGTATGGAATTAAGAAAACAATTGGAAAAATCACCTATTGATAAATATTCATTGGGCCTAACAATGTGTAGACTTTTCTCAACCCTCTGGAGACAGAAGGAAGAGATGGACTAGAGGAAATTCTTATCTTGAGAGAAGGCTGTCGGAAGATTTAAAGCTGGCAGTTCAGTGACTCCAAGACTTACTGTGCTACCTACTCACAGCCAGGTGCATGAGGTGGTCATAGGATTACTCAGTGTGCTCTTTTTCTGGAGGGGTACACGGGTATGCATACCCCTAAACATTTTGTGAATCTTTGTACTTTTGTCCATTTACAGTGGTACCTTGGGTTAAGAACTTAATTCGTTCTGGAGGTCCGTTCTTAACCTGAAGCACCACTTTAGCTAATGGGGCCTCCTGCCGCCGCCGCACCGCTGCTGCGCGATTTCTGTTCTCATCCTGAAGCAAAGTTCTTAACCCAAGGTAATATTTCTGGGTTAGTGGAGTCTGTAATCTGAAGCATCTGTAACCTGAAGTGTATGTAACCCGAGGTACCACTGTACTGTATTTTCCCCGATTTGAACTATAAAATGGTGATTTTCTTGAGTCAAAATGAGAGTACCCCAATCTTTTTTTTAGAAAAAAAGCACGGGGGTTACTGCCAATAGACTAGAATCCCTCTTCCAATATGTGGCATGCAAATAATTTGACACTGTAGCGCAGGCCAATGTGATGCCCTCTAGATGTTAAACTACAGTTCTGATCTTCACTGACCATTGGCTATGCTGGTTGGGGTTGGAAATTGCATTCTAACAACAGGAGGATACCATGTTGACTTTCCCCTGCTGTAAAGGATCTGGATTCTTCTCTGTGGGAGGCAAATCTGGACGTTGACTGTACGGTCATACATACGGGATATATGTGCTTCAAGTTAAGTATTTTCGGGTTGCACTCCACAGTGACCCGGAAGTAACGGAGTGCATTACTTCTGGATTTTGCCGTGCGCATATGCGCAGACGGTCAAAATGTCACGCGCATGCGTGGAAGCGGCAAAACGTGACCCACAGACGCGGGTTGCGTTCGCTTCAGGATGCGAACGGAGCTCCGGAACGGATCCCATTCGCATCCCAAGGTACCACTGTATTGAAGCTACTCTAGGAAGCTTTCCCTTATATTCAGATCTGATGGCAATTCAAGCCCAGCCAGTTATTGGCATGGTTCAAGTCCCTACTGGCAAGGGAAGTCAAGAGAGTGGTGCCCGAGTTGTCCCAAGTGTAAGCTGCTCTCCGTCAAGCCACACAAAGGCAAAAGGGGCCCAAGCAGCTCTAAGGAGAAGGCTGCAGCCCAAAGCCTGCTCTAAACAGAGTAGCCACTGAAGGAAGTGGCTGGGTTACCTTATGTACATATGTTCTCATAGGGGTGACAAATTGGACCAGACGCTTCATTCAGCATTGGCAATTTTGAGTGGCACATTTGGGTTGTGCTTTCTTTGAGGTGGCTCCTCAACTCTGAAAGTTTAGACAATGAGTTTCTGCTGACAAAACATTTCCATTAGGCACTTGGGAGTACATTAATGATTGCTCTGGTGTAATTGTTCTCATGCTGCTCTATTAATTGGGCTTAAAAAGAATAACAGTTATGTATTGCATTCTGTGTACTGTTGGAAATTGCACTGGAATCAGATTGACCTGATGAGTAGTCTACAAATTGGAGGAATATTAAATCACAGATCAAGCACTATAGACAGAACCATCACATTGCCTCAAAGACAATGCCTTTTCATCAAAGCTGTGAATATATACAGCTCTTATTTAATAAGGATGCCCTTAAATCAACCTAGGAGCCTTGGTAATGAGGGAGCTTAGTGTAAAAATATTTCTATTTCTGGCTGCAGATTGCAGGTGGGTCATATAGGTATGGAAATTTGCAGATGAGCTGGGAGATGCACTTTCACAAAACTCGAGTGAAGTGTGACACTTTTCAAAACAACCCTAGAATGCAGCACCTCTAAGCAATTTATCAAAGAAAACAAAATATGTATCTTTAATGATCAGGGCTAATAATTTGTTGGATAAAAGACTAACGCTTCTTGCCACAATCATAATTTCCTTTAATAGTTAGTAAATTGGGTACTTGACTAACAGTTTGCCAGCAAAATGGGGCCAGACAAATATAAAGCAGTAATTTCTAAATACTTGGGGGATTCCTTAGGTATGCAGGAATATATAAATGTATAAATAAGAAACACGTCTTTAAAAAACAATCTCAAAAACCGCCCAAAGAAAGTTGTGTTAAGTTTGTCAAATCTATGGCTGAGCAGTTGCGACAGAGAACATCAATTAAAGTATCGTTTGAGATAAAGGAGAGGTGGGGGGAAAGAAACGAAAGGAACTACAGAATTGACCTGCTGAAGGTCAACTATTTCATTCCGATACTAGACGGGGATAATTCAGTGATAACGGGGAGAAAGAATGCATACAGAGTGCGATATCAAACGCAGTCAGGAGGACACATTGGGAATATGCCCCTCCCTCCACCGGCCAGGATCCTTTTGCACGAGCACTTGCCGGACAAATCCTATTACATCCAGCGGGGTTTACATCTGAGTAACTAACAGGACATACCGGGTCCGATCACGAGGCTAAGCCGGCGGAAGCAGCGCGACTGACGGCGAAGCTTCCTCACGCGACTCCCTTCCGAAGCCGCCGCCGCCGCGCGCCGCGGCCACTGGGGGCAACAGCGAGGCGGCCTTTCCGGAGTTGCGCGCGCACCCGTCCGCGCTTGCAGCGTCATCCTGAGGGGCCGGTTTGAATGAGACCCCGAGGAAAGGAAGCGCCGCGCCGCCAGAGCTCCTTCTCGCTTCCTCTGCGCGTCCTGAGTTGCTGCTGCCGCCGCTCCCACCTTCTTCCTGCAGGCTGCTCTCGCTCGCCGCCATGCCGCTTTTCACAGGTGAGCCTGCTCCGCCTCCCGCCACCAGCGCCGCGCAGGGGCCTAGTGCGGCTTCTCCTTCGTAGGCCTTGCTGGGGTCCTTCCGTTCCCCGGGCCGGGGCTCGCTTGCACGGGACTGGGCGGGCTGCCTTCTCCGAAGGGCCTTCCTGCCCACCAGAGACGGGGAAGGAGGGAAGGCGGTTTTTATCAGGTGCGAAGTTGGCTTGGCATCATGGAGACACCTGGCCTGGTGAGGGAGGAAGAACTAGGGGATCCCCTTCCTCTCCAGGAAAATGGGGTTGCTGCACACTAAGCCTTCCTCTTGTCTTCTCATGCACTGGGCTCCATTTGATCACAACATGGAATACGGGACCTTATTCATAAGTTATTTTATGCACACACACACACACACACATCTTTCTTCCTTTTCCCCAGTGGTGATATGTGCCGCAAAGGAGAATATAGTGGGCTCCTGTGTGGGAGTGTGAGAATTTTGTTGAATGCTGCTAGTCATGCAGTAGTGAACGGGAGCTTTCCCTCTAGAAATCACCTTTGCATACAGCTGTTAAGACGGAGTCCTTGTTCTCCTTTTCATCTAGTAGCTTTCTGTCTAACCTTCTTTTTTGTCTTTAAAAGTGAACAACAAAATGATGGTTGGTGTTGATGCCATTGGTGTGATCCATAAAGATCAGGATGTGATGCATTGGGAGGTACTGAGGACTTTTGGGTCTTCTGAAGACCAATGGTTTACATGATGAATAACACTGTGGTGTCTCAGCTTGCACATGTGAAAGCTTTGGTGGAAGTTCAAATAATGACCCAGTTTGCAAGTAATGCTAAGCCAACCCATGGCTAAGTAAGAACCATATAAGATTCATTATTCTGCAAAGTTCTTGACTGCAGAATCCTTTGTGCTTGAATAGTGAATCTTTCCTTTAAATTTGTGCTTTACAATATTTCATTGTAAAATGAAATATAAACCTCTATAAACCTTTTCAGTGTATACAGCATGTAAGAACTGCACACCGCTGTACCATAACTTGACGGTCCTATTTTTCTTTCCTCCCCCTTGCAGTTAACGTAAAGTGGGGCAAGGAGAAATTTGATGGAGTGGAGCTGAATACAGATGAACCTCCAATGGTATTCAAAGCGCAGCTTTTTGCTTTGACTGGAGTTCAGCCTGACAGACAAAAAGTGATGGTGAAAGGTGGAACTTTAAAGGTAGAGTTTGGGAATAATTTTGCCATACTTTTGTCATTGTGTGTTTTATAAATTTAGTGGATTGTTGCAGTTCCTAGCAGGAGAAAACATATTGAGTTTGGCTTGTGGGATACAGGTAGAGAAGCACCAAAAAAATTAAACAAAGCAGGTAACCATAAAGTGGTGCTTCCCTTTAGGTACATATGTTTTGGGTATGGTAAGCTACATGGCTGAAAGGAAGACTACTTCCTGTGTGCAATGTGAGAGCATATTGATGCAAATCAAAGAGAGCTGGTCTGGTTTTGTGATGTTTTAGAGAATGTGTGTGTATACCAATTCACCAAAATGGGTGCAACCCACCAAGCATTGCTTCCAGATGTGCCCTGTTCAAATGAACTAGAGCTCAGTAGTGCTTGGTAGGTTGCAAGAGGTCTATGCATGCAAATACATAGATACACATAGACACTTGTTGCTTTCTTTTTAGTGTGATGCAGTGAGCTGATATGGTAAAAACTATGATATCACTCAGACTTTAAGCTTTGGCAATTTGATGCCATGAGTACTGCATGAAAATTCATTCCTGTGTCTAGGACATTGAAAAACTATAATGTGTCCTAAATAGGGCAACCATTGAGGAATGGTTGAAAAGCCTGGGTATATTTCGCTTGGAGAAGATTAAGACAAGACGTGAGAGCTGATATCTGAAGTACTGTTACCGTATTTTTCGCCCTATAGGACGCACTTTTTCCCCTCCAAAAATGAAGGGGAAATGTGTGTGTGTCCTATGGGGCGAATGCAGGCTTTCCCGGGCTTCTTGCAGCTCCGCGCCACCCTCCCGATCCCGGCGCGAAGCTGCGCGGAGCTCCGGAGGGTGGCGCGGAGCGTGCCTGTGCTCCAGGGCTTCTTGCAGCTCCGCGCCACCCTCCCGATCCTGGCGCAAAGCTGCGCGGGGCTCCGGAGGGCGGCGCGGAGCTGCCTGCGCTCCAGGGCTTCTTGCAGCTCCGCGCCACCCTCCCGATCCCAGCGCAAAGCTGCGCGGGGCTCCGGAGGGCGGCGCGGAGCTGCCTGCGCTCCAGGGCTTCTTGCAGCTCCGCGCCACCCTCCCGATCCTGGCGCAAAGCTGCGCGGGGCTCCGGAGGGCGGCGCGGAGCTGCCTGCGCTCCAGGGCTTCTTGCAGCTCCGCGCCACCCTCCCGATCCCGGCGCAAAGCTGCGCGGGGCTCCGGAGGGCGGCGCGGAGCTGCCTGCGCTCCAGGGCTTCTTGCAGCTCCGCGCCACCCTCCCGATCCCGGCGCGAAGCTGCGCAGGGCTCTGGAGGGTGGCGGGGAGCTGCCTGTGCTCCAGGGCTTCTTGCAGCTCCGCGCCACCCTCCCGATCCTGGCGCAAAGCTGCGCGGGGCTCCGGAGGGCGGCGCGGAGCTGCCTGCGCTCCAGGGCTTCTTGCAGCTCCGCGCCACCCTCCCGATCCCGGCGCAAAGCTGCGCAGGGCTCCGGAGGGCGGCGCGGAGCTGCCTGCGCTCCAGGGCTTCTTGCAGCTCCGCGCCACCCTCCCGATCCCGGCGCAAAGCTGCGCAGGGCTCTGGAGGGTGGCGGGGAGCTGCCTGTGCTCCAGGGCTTCTTGCAGCTCCGCGCCACCCTCCCGATCCCGGCGCGAAGCTGCGCAGGGCTCTGGAGTGTGGCGCGGAGCTGCCTGCGCTCCAGGGCTTCTTGCAGCTCCGCGCCACCCTCCCGATCCCGGCGCGAAGCTGCGCGGGGCTCCGGAGGGTGGTGCGGAGCTGCAAGAAGCCCTGGAGCACAGGCACCTCCGTGCCACCCTCCCGATCCCGGCGCGAAGCTGCGCGGGGCTCCGGAGGGTGGCGCGGAGCTGCCTGCGCTCCAGGGCTTCCTGCAGCTCCGTGCCACCCCCCGGATCCCGGCGCGAGGTCCTGCGGGGTCGCAAGGCTTGCAGGCAGCAGCCTGCAGCCCATAAGCTCGGGGGATAGCAGGGAGGCGCAGCGCCGCCACCCCGCTATTCCCTGACCTGATCTGAAGGCTGGGGGGGGGAGCAAGCTTGCTTCTCCCCCTCCGCCAGCCCCACAAGCTCGGGGGACAGCGGGGCAAGCCGCTGCCCCACCGAGGCTAGAGATGCTGTCCCTGAAGGCAGAAGAGGGAGATGGAGCGCTCTGTCTCTCTCTTCTAGCTTGGGGATGGCTGCGCAAACCTGGGGGGGGGGGAAATAAATTTTTTTTCCTTGATTTCCCCCCCAAAAAACTTGGTGCGTCCTATGGGCCGGTGCGTCCTATAGGGCGAAAAATACGGTACTTGTTCAAGATGGAGCAGACTTATTGTCTCTTGCTTCAGAGGGCAAGACTGAAAGTGATGCTTGGAATTGCAAAGAAATAGATTTTGGCTAAAATTATGTGAATACAGTGGTACCTCCGGTTATGAACGTAATTCGTTCCGGAGGTCCGTTCTTAACCCCAAACCATTCTTAACATGAGGCGCGCTTTCACTAATGGGGCTTCCCGCTGCTCCTGCACGACTTCCACTCACATCCCAGGGCAAAGTTCGCAACAAGGAGCATCTGCTTCCAGGTTAGCAGAGCTCGTTACCGGAAGCGTTCGTAAGGAGGACGGTACGTAACCCGAGGTTCCACTGTACTTCCTAATGCGTGAACTGTTCAGCAGTTCTTGTAGGATGTGCCCATGTCTTCTTTGCTAGAGGTATTTAAACAGAAGAGGGATCTGTCAAGGATTGAGCAAGAATAAACCTTGAGGAAGCAACATGCACATACCTGTCTCTAATATGTAAACACTTTTCTAGTTGCCTTAGCAAGTAGTAGCTGTCAGTAAATAATTCCTTCCCGGCTAGCTTGAGAACTTGCTTATTTTTGCAGGTAAATAGCATGAAACGCCTGCTATTTTATGGCAACTTATGCTTGTATATAGTTGGGAATATTTTCATATATAATTGGAAAACCTATAAAACATGAAGCAGTCTTAGATATTACACTGCTTATTGTATAGTTAATGGCTTGCACAAAGAATGGCATTAACAAATACAGTGGTACCTCAGTTTACGAACTTAAGCTGTTCCGGAAGTCGGTTCTTAAACCGAAACCGTTCTTAAACTGAGGCACACTTTCCCTAATGAGGCCTCTCGCAGCCAGTGCCCTTTCACAGTTCGGATTCCATTCTTAGACCGAGGTACCACTGTATTCATAATCTTCTGAGTCTGTGGCTTGGACTCTAGCTTCCATCCTTTGAATGGAAAGGTACTCCATTTGTGGGATTAGACTTCACACCTCTTCTTTTCCATAGTGACCCTCTGCCTTCACATAGTTTTGAAGGTTAGGGGACCATTGGGAATTGAATGGCAGGAGGACTGAAGCAGCAAGAAGGAATTGCTGAAAATCACGGGGCCCACCTTGTGAGAGTGGAAGTGCTTCTGTGATAAAGGAATGCTCTGTGTGCACATAGGCTTTCCCTGTTTCTAATGGATGAGAGTGAGAGCTTTTACATAGGTGGGGCTCTATGTGTGTTCTTGAAGCTGCTGCACTGCAGTTCACATTGGTGCAATCTGCATAAAGTTATTCAGGTTTTTGTTCTGTTGGAATGAATAGCACTTAACTACGTCTTTTTGGGGATTGTGCCTTGGGTTTTGCAGCTACTAGATCTGCTGACTCCTCTTAATATTATTGCAGGCACTTAAATTTGTTTTGTTTTGTTCAATAGGATGATGATTGGGGCAACATCAAAATAAAAAATGTAAGTATTGCTCAGTGACTATATTGGGCTGGATGTCTTGGATCCTATTTTTTCTTCAGTGAATGGGCAGAGTTAACAGAATGAGACTTTTCTGCCTCCCCCTTCTCTCTACACTTTTGTGCCCCTATCTTCTGTGCTTCTTTGGGGTTGGAGACCCTTGGTTATGGCGTGGAAGCTGCAGGTGGAGGGGGTTTGGGCAGAAATCCCCCCTTTTATGTGAATTGTTAAAACCTTGTTCTGTATTTGTTACAATTATTCAGCTGTGAATGTGGTAGTGGGGGGGGTTAAAGAAGAAGCAAGCGTAAAGGTAGTAACAGAAAGTCAGACTTAATGGCTGATATAATGGCTGATACCATTACTTAGTAATCTTGGTAAAAAAATTCCTGAATGTTTAGTAAATAAAATTATCACTGGAAAAAAGTAGGCAAGGTTAATTAAGAATATGACAGAGCCTACATTTTTAAAAAATGAACTGGAATATACTGTGCTCAAAAATTATTTTCGAAAGATATTCCCTAACGTGCACAAGTAACCAAAGTGTTAAAGGTTCTAAACCACCGTGCATTTTATTTCTTAATTGTCTAATTATAGTCATTGTTCTTTTTTTGAACAGGGCATGACCTTATTAATGATGGGTTCTGCTGAGGCACTTCCTGAAGAACCAATTGCTCGGCCTGTCTTTGTGGAAGATATGACAGAAGAACAGTTAGCCTCAGCTGTAAGCATATTTTTTCATCCCTTTGCAGAAGTCTGAATGTACTTCCTCATATTGCCACAAGTTTAACTTAATATTGTGTTGTGAACTTGCTTCGTTTCAGAGAGAAGTCTAGATGTATAAGAGCTGCAAACCTAGTTTTGTATGCCTGAGAAGGGCGTTTGAGAAAGTCTAACAGTCAACTGCTTATTGCCTATTAAGCTAGGAAAATTTCAAAAGCAGTTTGTGGCATGGTGGTGGGGTAGCTGTTTAAAGGAAAGAAATTGGATTCATTGGACTACAGCAAGCCTTTGCATGAGTCTTAAGGTTGCAATACTATACTTGCTAGAAGTCAGCTCCATTGAACTCAATGGAACTGTTGAGTAGACCTGTATAGAATTGCACTTTGGATCCATAGTGGTGCCTTAGTTAAAAGTGTAAAAGCTGTTCTTTTTTTGTTTGTTTGAACAAACCACTTAATTTTGTCCACAGAAAAGTAATAGCTGTTCATGTACTAGCCTTAGCTGTGCAAAAGTGCTATAGAACTAAATGTTGAGAGTGCTTTCCTGTAAATCACTCAGGAAAAACTGCTGTAAAATATTCAAGCACTCTTATATTTTTGTGGTAGATGGAGTTACCATGCGGCTTAACAAATCTTGGGAATACGTGTTATATGAATGCTACAGTTCAGTGTATTCGCTCTGTGCCAGAACTGAAAGAGGCCCTTAAGAGGTAGGTTTCATATTTTATTCAATGATGTTCAGAATGATTATTAAATAGAGATTGTGGCTTTGGGGGATGGGCTTCAGTATGAGCACCTTATTGTTTTTAACATTCAGCTTCGCTTCTTAATGGGTACTAAATATATTGATGCTTACAATTTGGTGGTAGAATTCAGATCCAGTTAGTGATCTGCTTTTCTGCAAGTAGACTTAAACACTATTATGAATTATTTTAAAATTTGATTTCTGTTCCTATCCAATTTATTCCAGAATTTTTTCTGTGTCTTGTTTGCCTAGTGTAGCATATTCAGTATAATAGCTTCTATGTTGGCTTTTAAGAATACTTCTCAGGTTGCCAAATCCTAGAGTACTGTGATTTGAGATGCGATTAAGACTGATATAATAATGCTTTCATATTAAGTAGTTGGTGCAAAATTAATTTGCCATGCCTTTAAAATAGTGTTTTCATGCTTAATGTTACTTCTGTGTGTTCTTTACTGCCACTTTGCTCCCGCTCTTTGTGAATTCATCAAGAAGCAGAATAGGCAAAGGTTAGTCTTGTTAGCTCTTTGGGAGGTAGGAATCAAATGAATGACTTGTATAACTTGCATATAAAACAGAGATTAATAGAAGTCATAACATTCTGAAGCATTCCAGATGGGTGAACAGTTCGGCTAAGCAAGTCTTTATGGACTCATTGCCCTTTTAAGGCCTTGATTTGGATCTAAAGGTGCTCTTGTGCACTTGAAAGGCAGTTTTGCTTATGCAAGGTGGCTTTCTGTACTTTCTTCCTTTTCTGCTCTTTTGCTGCAGTCCCCTGTGCCACACTCCCATGTTCTCCCAGAGGGTTCTTTAACCCTTGGGTGTAGCTTGTCAGTGGGTATAGGAGACTGGTAGGGAGAGGAAGGGATCAGAAAGCCATATTGCACAAGTGAAGTTCTGATTGCTCATGTTTGGGCCCAAGCGCTTGGCTTTTAAACAGTAACTTCATTTTTAGTAAATTCTGAGATGGTAATGATAAATATGGAAGCCATGGTAGGTGATGGTTGTGCCATAACTCAGTGTATAGAAATGCAGTTATTGGAAAGCAGAATCTCTGGAACCCTGCAGAATAGAGAACTGGTTTTATCTTGTGTTGTTGGGGAGATTCTGGTTTGGAGTAAATTTGTGGCCTCAGTTCATTTCTGTGTACAGTGAAAGGAGCCTAACGCTGTCCCAATGTCACTGGGAGTAGAATTTTTGGGGTGGGATGGAGGAACAAATAATGAGTAATCCAGACTTGGGGACACAAGGATCCTGGAAATCTTGTGCTTTCCTCTGCACATGTGTGCTCACTGTTCTGCAGACACTAGAAGACACGTTTTCATTATTATTTTAAATGGAAGCTGACTCTCAATTTCTACACTTTCATTAGATAAGTTTTGCTCCAAGTAACACAGTCCTGATAAAGTCCACCTCAGCATTATTTTTGTGGGGGCTGCATTGATTCCAAGGCCAAATTAATAACATGTTTTGAACATCTCTTTAGATATGCTGGTGCCTTAAGAGCTTCAGGAGAAATGGCCTCTGCTCAGTACATCACAGCAGGTTTGTATTTGGCCATCAATGTAGAGCTTTCTGCTGCTTAAAAAACCCTCTTTGTAACAGAATTTTAGGGATTCTATTCACTAGATTATAACTGAGGGAAAACCAAAGGCAAGCGGTGTCTTAACAGGCAAAGAAACACATCTCACTGTCTTATTTTTTGTACTTCTGAAATGTCTAGGGTTGTCCCCACCCCAAATCAACTACTATTGTTTTGTTGAAACTGATGGGTCCCTTACAACTCTCTAGTTCTATAATTCTATCAACAGTTAATAAGGTTTCTTGAGTTTTCAAAGAATCTGAAATATAACTAATGACTTCCAAGTGTGAAGTTTTATAATTGTGTTTAAAGAGCAAAAATTATCCTTATTCAAAGGTGCTCTCGAGGTGCTTCTGATAAATTTTGTAGTAACAATTGGCTTTGGGTGCTGTCAGATGGTGTGGTGGTTGCTCGTGAGTAACCAGGCAGGACTCTGACCTGTCTTTTACAGGTTTTATTGTGCAAACAATTTACAGTGCAGAGCCCAAAAGTTCATGTCTGACTTAGTCACTTGCAGAATCCGGGAGTGGCCCCTTCCGGCTTCTCCCCCAGCATAAGAACTTCGGCACCCCAAGTCTCCGCCTCCCCTCCTTGCGTTTCACCCCTCTGCGCAAGGTGGGCGACAGAAGTGGCGTGGTTTCCTCCTGGCTGGGTGAGGCGCTGGAGCTCTCCGCAGCATCCTCAAGTCCTTTCCTCGCTTGGCTGGCTCCTTCCCTCTCTACTCCACTGGAGGTGTGGCTTCCCCCACCGCTGGAAGAGGAGCTGCTCCTCAGGATTTTTGTAGGCTCTCTGTATCCCAATGGCCCCTCTGCCTCCCTCCCCTGTTCCGATGGCAGTCTCCTGACATTTGCCATTCAGGATTCTTACACACTGAATCTCCACATGCAGCAGTTTAGTCTGTTACAAGCGTGTGATGTGTTTAGTCCTGTTTTGCAGGTAGATTGTTGGGGCGTATGATGTAAAAAATTAAGTAGCTCTGCTCTAAAAGCAATACTATGGTATACAATAAAAAGGGAAATATTTATTTGAACTATATTGTGTTTATTGTATCTATCCTTTAGTGCTTAACAATTTAATGTTTATTCACTTTTAAAAACAACTCTGTTTTATTTTTAAGCTCTTAGAGATTTATTTGATTCCATGGATAAAACCTCCTCTAGTATCCCTCCCATCATTCTCCTCCAGTTTTTACATATGGCCTTTCCCCAGTTTGCGGAGAAAGGGGATCAAGGCCAATATCTTCAACAGGTAAATGCTTTTATTTTACTTTCTAATATTCAGGCAGCATAAGTCTCCCCAAATTACATCTATTGTTCAACGAGTTTCATTTGTTTCAGTTGTGAGGCAATAATTAAGTACAAACCTACATACAGTTTATGTAAACTTGAATTTAATAATTGTATTTATATGATTCTGTAGCAACTATGAAGAAAAGCACTTTTGAAATAATGTTAATATTTCAGATTTATGATGTTTACAGTAAACTCAAATTAGTATATTTATTGCAACTTCTTTTGTCAAACCCGAGCTATCACTGTGCCAAACGTTTGCTTTTCTCTGCTTCTTTCATAGGATGCCAATGAATGCTGGGTTCAGATGATGCGAGTCCTGCAGCAGAAGTTAGAAGGAATCGAAGATGACACAGTTATGGAAGTAAGTGGTCTGAGTCTTACAGTCCTGGAGAAAATAGCATTAGCTCTGTGCTCAGCCAAAAACAGCAACAACTTTTGATTTTGACACACACAAAAAACCATGTGCTGACTGTGCAAGTTTTGGGGTAAACCTTAAGGACTGTGACCTTTAGTACATAATATTTTAATATGTTTATTATACTACTGCATAGCTTCATTTCCAGAGGCTTGCCAAATGTGTCTTTTTCCCCCAATAGTTGAACAACTGACTGCAGTGGCAACAGAAACCCATCCACATTTTTTACTTAGAATTGAAATCTCAAATATTAGTACTGTGTAGAAAAAACCTTGAGTAGCAACTACAGGAGTAAGAAACTCCAGCTGATGAATACACCACCTTCAATAAAAAGTTGCTTTGATGGAGTATATCTGAGGTACATACTCATAGAGATTTCAGAGAGCACAACTGTCCTCATTTATCCAGTGTTAAGGAACAGCTTTAAGCTCACACAATGGGTTTGTCCATGCAGAGCTCTCCTTCATATTGAAGAGGATGGGGGAGCATTAGAGCTCTCCTGTTCACTAAGAGCTCCTGACCGAGCTAATGTAGATTCTGAATGTGCTGGAAGCAGTCAGTGGATTCCACATGTGGAGTACCCACTCAACCTGGTCTCACTTCCACTCCCTGCCTTCCTCCTTCCATGTCCTGCAGCTGCTTTAAGCAATTTCACATAGGGAGAGGAAGTGGTCTACTTTTCAACAGCTGTCAAAGCTCACGTCTGTACCCAGTCTTAATAAGCACAGTAATACTGAAGGTCAGGCATAACATTGTAAGAGTAAAGGAACTGGGAAGATGTAATGTGGCTTAAAGAAGCTCAGAATGAGAAGTCTGTTTCAGAGCACAGTTCAAAGTGTTGGTATTGACCTTTAAAGCCCTAAATAGCTTTGGCCCTGTATACCTGCAGGAGCATCTCCACTTCCATTGTTCAGCTTGGACACAGATCCAGCTCCGAGGGTCTTCTGACGGTTCTCTCACTGCGAGAAGTGAAGTTATAGGGAACCAGGCAGAGGGCCTTCTCGGTAGTGGCACCCGCCCTGTGGAATGCCCTCCCATCAGATGTCAATGAAATGAACAACTGTATGACTTTTAGAAGACATCTGAAGACAGCCCTGTATAGGGAAGTTTTTAATGTGTGATGTGTTACTGTGGTTTTACATTTTGCCGGAAGCAAATGGGCGGCATATAAAGAATAAATTGTATTATTATATTACTTCTTTGTTTTTACAGACTGACTCTGGAGCTTCAGGAGCAGCAGCAGCACCTCCTAAAAAGAAGAGCTTAATTGACCAGTTTTTCAGTATTGAGTTTGAAACTGTGTATCCTAAACGTTACTGGCAATACATGGGGGATGATGTTCATGGTAATAGCAACATGGGCAGGGTTGGGATTTTACTGACACAAGAGGAAACCTTTTTTTTCTCTGATGGGCGATTCTTAACATAGAATAGAAATAAGGAATGGCAAGTGGATAGAAGGAAATGAAAATCTAAGTTTGGGAAATCTCCCCAAGTGGGAGCTACACAAACTTTGTTTGTTTGTTAGTGAATCTGGGGCAGGGGTGAGGAATCTGGGGCCTTCCAGATGTTGGACTTCAAGACTCATCCACGCCAGGCAGCATGGCCAGTGGTCACAGGCGATGGGAGTTATAGTCCAGCAGTCTCTGGATGGTCACAGGTTCCTCATCCTTGCTGTGATGTAGCAAGGTTTCAAATCAAATAAAAACACAGCCAGCTGTTTTTGTTAAACATTTCCAAAGTTGCAAGGGGTGGGTGGCAGGTGAAGTTCATGCCAGGATGCGCAAATGTGTCCTGTACTGTTTGTTAGCAAAAGAATTGGTCACTGCTCTCAAAACAGCTTTCCTTGAAATAAGCACCATTGTTACACAGCAAATTAAAACATACTGAAATGAAGAGTAAGTATTGACTGGCATTTGTTTTAACTGTTTCATTAAGCTCAGCAGTGTTTAAATAGAGCAGCAGTTCTAGTCTTTGCATATACATATATATTTGTCCTTAACATTACGCAAAGCATGAAATGCACAGAAGCAGAAGAGGAGGATGTCACAAAAGGAAGAGAGAATCAACTCCAACTTAGTTGTTTTATCAATCAAGAAGTAAAATATCTTTTCACGGGTCTTAAACTGGTGAGCAACTTCACTTCATTGTCTCTGGAAGTTGCTTTCTTTCTGTAGCACAGTGCTTGAAAGGCCTTGCTTACTTTTTGGCTGGCTTGAAAACAAACCACAAAAAGTTGGTGGGGATAGGGAGAAAAAATTGTTGTGTGGCTTGTTTGGACATGAAATGCAGATTTGTGTCCTGAACATGTACTCCCAACTTTTAGGTGTCTTAATCTGTAAAGCAGAATTGCATTGCAAGTTATGTTTTGCATTTTGCCTTTTCTGTCCCATCTGATTGCTATGTATAAACCATATCTTTAGTAGCTTATTTTTTTCCTATGCTAATAAAGAAGAGAATTCAAGAGGACTCTCCTCCCTCTTGGTCTCCTTCAAGACTGATGTAGGTGTTAAGGTAGAAGGCTGAACATGAAATGAAGACTAGTATCCTAAGTGTGACTACAAGATTAAGAACACAGAACAGATGTTCAGACTAGATTGGGTTGTATGAGCAGATGTCTGATTGTACAGTTTGGAATGTCACCATTTGCTTTTTAGTTCAAACTTTAAAATGCAAACTCAAAATAGGCTCCATTGTCACCAGGTGGTAGGCATTTCAAAGACACCTCCCACTGTTCCATATCTCCCTATTTTTAATCTTGGTGATCACTTGAAAGTGCTTCAGAAATTACTGCATTTAAGACCCATCCATTGATATAGGCTACATCTTATTTGGTAGAAAGCAAAATAAAAGCAGGGAAAAGGGCAAGTTAAGACACCAAAGCAGGGGTTTTGGAATGATCTTGTATGATGTAATGTAGTATAATGTTTCTGTTTCAGCGTCTTCAAGAAGAAATTACCAAGCTGTCTCCAACATTGCAAAGAAATGCACTGTACATAAAATCTGTGAGTAAAATTTGTAGCCATAAAACCATTTATGTTGACATTTTAGAGGTGTAGAGAGTAATAAAGTTCAAAGACCCTACAATATCAATGGATTGGATTTTGTTGTGCTGCATAAATTGGAGAAGTACGCAGTATAATTCTAAGTAGTGTAATCTGATACCCCATTCCAATACAAGCTTATGGGAGTAACTTGTATCACCTGCACAATGTGCATGTACCTTGCTGGGAGTGGGGGTAGTGTGGGGCTGGGTAAATAGCGCAAACCAAATATGGGAACCTGATACTACTTGTACTAAAAGGTATGTATTTTGTTTGTGGATTTTGCACATAATCCAGTTACAGTGGTACCTCAGGTTACAAACGCTTCAGGTTACAGACGCTTCAGGTTACAGACGCTTCAGATTACAGACTCCGCTAACCCAGAATAGTACCTCGGGTTATGAACTTTGCTTCAGGATGAGAACAGAAATTGCAGCGCAGTAGCAGCGGGAGGCCCCATTAGCTAAAGTGGTGCTTCAGGTTAAGAACAGTTTCAGGTTAAGAATGGACCTCCAGAACAAATTAAGTTCTTAACCCGAGGTACCACTGTATATGGAATTCAGTGTTCTTATTTTCAGTGAAATTTCTTCTTGTAATCCAGGGTCATACAGGATATAAAGTTTAAAATGAATGCATACTTCATTTGCTTCCACTTGCAGCTAAGTAGTTACTACTGTGAATATTTTGCTTGTTTTAGTCCAAGATAAGTCGCTTGCCTGCCTACCTGACTATTCAGATGGTTCGTTTCTTTTACAAAGAGAAAGAATCTGTGAATGCCAAAGTTCTCAAGGTAGGTGCTTCATACATTATTATTGTAAATATTTAAATTTGCATCCAGAAGATCCCAGGGCGGTTCAAAACACCACTACAGTTCTGCTTTTTGATCCACCTGGTGGTCAACAAGCTGCTAAGTGAACTTGGGTGCTTCCATGTCAATTTAAACTGTTGTGATAGGAGTGAAAGCTGAACCAGCATAGCCCATTTGATTAAGAGCATGATTTTTCTGCTAGAAAATGTTTCAGACCATGGGATAGTATGAAAGCTGTAACATGACAGAACATTCTGCAGACATTCACAGAATATATTTTTATATGTTAAGGCTAGGATATGGAAAGGGCTATTAGCTCCAGCATATACTTTATGTGCAAAAAGTTCCAGATTTAGTAACTAGAATTTCCAGGTAGAAACTTGTGAGTTGCTGCCAGTCAGGAGTCTGTATAAGGCAGCTTGCTATATATGGTTTGTTTGTTTTTTAAGTAAATCCTGAGTGAATGTGTTAAATTAACTGCATTTAAGGCTGTCCTGGGAAATGGTGTCTGTGGTGGTCAGTTAGCTTCATATGATACTTTACAGAGATGTTAAGCAAGCCTCTCTTCTAACTGCTCCTAGGATGTTAAATTCCCTCTTATGTTGGATGTATTTGAGCTATGTACATCGGAACTGCAAGAAAAGATGACCCCGTATCGATCAAAATTCAAGGAACTAGAAGACAAAAAAGCGAATCAGCAGCCAAAGAACGTAGGTGACCTATTAAGATTGGTTTAGCAGTGTACCTAATTTTCTTTTATACGCAAGCCTTAAATAAGAGCCAGCACTGGACAAGTGAACCGTTATGACCCAAACATCATTTAGATGCTTTATAATAATGCTGTATTTTCAAAAATTTAAAGACTTAAGCATCAACATTTGCTGTTGAATTTCATTAGTTTCTAGACCTAGTAATTGTATTAGCCACAATTTTTTAAAATAAGTATGCAGCTGCCATTTCCCTCTTGCTGACAAAGACTTCCCTTTAATTTTATTAATGGGGAAATTAATAGATAATCCCACTTGTTGAAAGCAGAGTGGCTAGTTCTTCATTGGTTGTGCTTCTTACTCTGGCTGTGATACTTTTGGAGTTTCTGTAATGCTTTGACACACCATGTAATTTGCTCCAAAGACTTTTAACTTTTATTTAGAAATTGTTTCTCGTTGATGAAGGTGATCAGTGATCATTTATTAGGATATGTTATTTTATTTTTAATGTATTTCTCTTTTGCCTTATATGAACATAACTCATGTAAACCATAAACATGTTTATTTTTTAAGTCTAGTAAAGGTGATGGTGCACAGAAGGAAGTTAAATACGAGCCATTTTCCTTTGCTGATGGTAAGTGGAAATTGAAAGGACTTTGGATACATTTAAAGCACTACTGATTTTTTTACCTTAGATTACCATAAGGCATTTAGGTATTGAAAATGGACAAAACACATAAGCATTTTTATTATTTCCTTGTCTGAATATCTGAAGATATATTTGACCAAGTGAGTGAAGGGTGTAAGTGGTGTCTGATAAATTGCACAGCTTAATATTTGAATAGTACTTGATTGCAGTATTTATGGTACAAAAACTAAAGCTCACACAACTGCTACAGAAATATAATAGGAAAGAGATCAGGTGAGATCATGTCTTTGTACCAGACAAGGATTTGATCTTCTACACTCTTTTTTGTTGTTAAAGTAGATGATTTTTAAATTTTATTTTGGCTTGCACTTGTTAAAATGGAACTGTGTGTGGTTTTTCTACACACGTTGTTTGTAGTTTGCCGCAGATAACAAGTCTGGACAAAAATAACACAGGTAGCAAGGCTGATTTCTTCCCAAAGCCTGTTACATGTAGTTCTGCTATTTGCTCTGTGTGTCTACAGATTTCCTTAACCCCAGACACTGCTTAATTTTGTGGGCAGTCTCTTCCTTCACATGCTTAATTTGGTGTTCTTGGGTGTGTGCTTATGTGGAGAGAATGCATTCATGAATAAAACTTAGTTGAACCCAACTTTAATCCAAATGGTTTAAAACGTATTTTGTATTAAATGGCTTAGTTGCATTTCCCCAGAGCAGGGATGGGGAATCCGTGGTCCTTCAAATGGATTAAGGATCATAGGAATTGTAATCTAGCAGCATCTGGAGGGCTATAGGTTCCCCATCCCCACCCTAAAGCTCTAAAACGGGTTGGGAGCCTTTTTGACCCAGTGGGCAAGCCACTTATCAGTTCCAATTCTCATGGGTCAACTTTGGCAGGTAGACCTCTTGTCAAAGTCGCTTACACAGTGCTGGGTGTCAAGTATTTTTGCAGCACTGGGTGGTAAAGCTGCTTTCTGCAGGAATCCACTGTGCAATCAAGTACCCATGAGGAACTTGAGCTGCACAGCTGATTTAGTTGCTTCAGTATCTGCCTGACACTTGATACCACATGGGCAAGGTTTGGGGAAAGTAGGCTTGTGGGCCAAATCTGTGGGATGGAAGTTCCCCATGCCTGCTGTAAAGATTCCTGTGGCAATCACAAAGACACATGGGTTAAGTGTACGGATTGTTTACTGTAGTGTTACATTATGATCTTTCTCCCCCAGATATTGGCTCCAACAACTGTGGATATTATGACCTACAGGCAGTGCTAACACATCAGGGAAGATCTAGTTCTTCTGGACATTACGTATCTTGGGTTAAAAGAAAACAAGGTACTGAGGCAATTTTAGACGCTAGCAAAATAATAGTACATGGAGGTTGGCTGGTTTTATTGAATGATAAATTGGAAATCCTAGCTCTGAATAGTTCATGTAATGTGTGGTATTAATTTACTATTTCTTTTTCTTCACAGATGAGTGGATTAAATTTGATGACGACAAAGTCAGCATTGTTACACCTGAAGATATTTTGAGGCTATCAGGGGGTGGAGACTGGCATATAGCTTACGTTCTACTTTATGGGCCACGCAGAATCGAAGTAGTGGAAGCGGAAGCTGATCAATAGACTTCATTTTTACCATTTCTGCCTAGGTGTGAAATAAATTTCTTAATTCCAGAGCTTCACAGAGGCTGCAAAATTGGTTCCTTCAGTCTACTGTCATTTGGAGCGGCAAGGAAGCAAATCAGGTTTTGAAACTGACCTCTGCACTAAAGTCACTACTACAGTCACTCAATAGTTGTTATATTTGAAATTGATTTTAGTTTTCAGGTTGCAAAAAAGACGATTTTAAAACAACTAAATTTTAACAAAATTAAGCAGGCCTCCTGCCCTTTCCTCTAATGTTATCAGCAAGATATTTATTACACACCTATTCATGCATCATTTTGTTGTTAATTCTTGCATGGTTTCTACCAGTTCAGTAGCTGTCGATCCTTTCTATTGTGTCTTGACAGCTTTGTCAAGTGGAATATCAATTGTTGCCTCAACATGTAACACAGTGCTGCTGCCCATAGCCTATGGAAATAGGGCTACAATCACGTATTTGTCCAGCCTGATGTGCCAACCTGGTCTGTTCTGTTGCTGGCATTCCATGACTTTGAATAAATGGTGATCAGTAATGATGGTGCTTCTTACATAAATGTTTGGTGTTTTGTCTTCTTGCTAGAGCTTACCTCTTGGCTTGTATCCAGTGCAGGGCTAAGTAAGCATCCCATCCAGCTTCAACAGGAAACCAAAGAATACAGTTTAGCAAAACTGTGATTGAGTGGTTTAAATTGAGGTAAAGGAGAGGAAGTGGCTACAGTTTTGGGAAATAGTTCTTAATAAAAACTTATTTGAAGAGGAGCAATCTACCTTCTTATACTGCATGTTGATGTTATATGCTTTTAAACTGGTTTAAATACTATGATGGGTTTCTGTAAGTTGGTGCTCTGTATAGAAGTTAATGTGTAAGCAGTCACTTCTGTTCCACCATATTCTTATTCTTTCATCCTGTTCCTCCTAGAAATCTTACAGGCTTAATAGTTGGTACACTTCCCTAGTCCAGTCTTATCTCCATGGAACGTATATTTTGTTGAACCTGCCACAGAAGGCCAGTTTTCCTGCTACAAAGTCTTCAGTAGTAATCAGTTAAATACCTAGTAATAGCAGTAAATTATAAGCAAGAAAAATGGTGTAGTGGAGTTTCTGGCAACAGAAACCAACGGTGCCCAGCAAACCTAGGTCTGACAACTTTCTAGGATTTGAATCAATTCAATGTGTTTGGTGAACAGTAAAGGATCTACAGGAAGCCACTAATTTAAGGCAGGCAGTATTGGTCTGTTTGTGTGTAGCTGGCTTCTTATTTGATCATGGTCAGGCCCAAACGTGATTAGCTACAGCAATGGCACTGTATTGGTCGGGTATATAAGCATACCTAGGAAATGATGTGAAAGCAAATACATTCCTTTATAAGAAAGCACACTTTATAATTTATCCACAGATAGGCACTATGATACTTAGAGTAATATGAACATATTAAGTGTGCTATTTCACAACTTCAGCAGGGCAAGAGCAAGCATTTTCTGGGAAAGTGCATCAACTTTACCCATAAGAACATTTCATGCTTAAATCCTGGGGGTTCTTCCATATAGCTCAGCTCATCTTTTCACACTGCATCACAAAAGGCAGGACAAAATGATTTGGTAAGCTTAAAGGGGAATCCTAATCAGCCTCTTCATATTGTGATCCTTTCTGGGCATATTTTAATTTTTGTTGCAGTGAGAAGGCCTAGTAGCTCTGAAGTCAGAATATCTACAGCTGGAACAGAAACTAACAAAATGCCAGTTACCAGGAATTGACAAACCTTAATGAGCCAGACCCATAAACATATGTATTGCCCTTCACTGTACATCTATACTGTATCCTATATCCCACAGAGACTTTGTAGGACCTCGCACTCTAAAACAGCACTACGAAAGCCCAAGCCAAAACTGAACATCTAGTTATAACACTGCTATCAGAAGGAGAGACTTCAACTACAATGAAGTACCTTAGACACTTGCTGTACATAAAATAGGTCTTCAAACGGTCATAATTTCATGCATAAAACACTACAAGCATAGAATGATCATTCATTAAGATTATTAAAAAGGTATTTCCATGCCCTTTCTGTTAATAAGTAACCAGAGTAATTCAGCATGCTGCTCTCCTACTGTTTTGGCTTACACTTATCAAGCTCAGCCAACAAAGCTCTCAAGAGGTAGTGAGAATTTTAGTCTACACATCTGAAGGGCACCAGGTTTGCAAAGAATGATCTAGAGGCAGCTTTCTCTTGTGCATCATTTCCATACAGAACTAGGGGCAAGGGCAAGGTGAGAGACCAGGAAGATACCATTCTATCAGTATTATATTGGGACCACTTTCTAACAGCAGTACAGTTCTGTTCAGTGGTTTCCCATTTGCTATAATACTAACACAAGTTTACTGAACAGGCACCTAATTTTCACTAAAGGACTTTACAACATTTTTAGCCACATGTACATTGGGGGAGGAATCCCTAACCAAGAGCAATAGTTCTCCAATCTTCATAGAATTTGAGCACTTAAGGCATCTCAAATTATGTAAGGACTATTTGTGTACTATGTCCCTTCACCACCCATATTCCATGGAAAAAGTCAGTAACCTTCCTATCTGCTTTTGAACAGCTCTAACAATTCATTTATTCCTGGAATTTCTAGACAGAAGGTTACTTTAAAATGTTTTATTGCTTACCAAATTAAACTGATCTATCAAATGTTGGGTTGTTACTTAGCAACAACAGCTTCTTTTTCCTTGTTTAACACCTATTTTAGCTATTGTTTTCGCTGTCGTTTGTTAGGCTTTCTGCAAGGTCATTTAATCCAGCTTTGTTCAACGCAGTAATCAGATTTTCCATTGTAGCGTGGATCCCTTCTTGGTCTTGCCAAGTAACAAGCAGCTGCTTAGCTCTCATCTTCACATCTTCACTATCTGATTCAATTTGCCTTATATCAGAGTCTTTCATTTCCAAATATGGGGCCAGAACATTCCAGTATTCCCCAAGCTTGTTAGCAAGCAACTCTATTTGTTCTCCTGTTACAAGTTTATCCCGTTGAGCATCTGGACCTAAAATCAAACATAAAAAAGAGTATTTAGAGAATAGCATTGTATAATGCAGCACTCAACAAACCTGTTTCTGAAAACTAACAGCTTGTTAGCATTATCCAGTTTCAGTAAAGAATTATCCTTTTACATTCATGCTTCCAAGTTTTATTTAAATTCTACTATCTTAAAATCATATTACAGAAGGTGCATTTGTGATTATAGACAGACCACTTGTTAGGCTACTTTTATACTCCCTGAAAGTGCAAACCTCAACCATTACTTTTGAGTCAATCTGTGATTTTAGACAGTTGTCTTCATTTACTAAACACTGAAATTGCCCAGCTGATTTGCCTTTGTTTTGCAAGTTCGAAAGGAATCCCTAACTGCTCCAAAAGAAAGCTGCCTGTTCCCCAGTGTTAATAACTATTGTTTATTGGTCACGTTCATTTACAATATATTTCAGAAACAGCCCTCAATGAAATGAAAACTGGATGGCCAAGGAGAGGGGAAAGGTTCACATGTAGCTGGTAAGAGACATTGTCAGGAAGGGGGTATTTGAACTTTTAAAAACAAGTAGGAGTGAGATACAGCAAAGGGAAAGGCAGATTTCTGCTAAAATAGAGAGGATGGGAAGTAAAATTAGTAAACAAAAGGAGAACAAAAGCTACCAAAATGAGAGAATGCAATAGAACAGGTAAGTACATAAGCAGGATTCCACTGAGGGAACTAAAGCAAGGTAAACTTTTCAATACTATTGTGGAGGGTGGGGAGGCACTGGTGAATAAGCATAGAAGACTTGAAATTATAGAACGAATCGGAGAGCAAACTGGATATGAAGTGATCACATGAGGGAGGAAGACATCATGCAAATAAATTTAATAAGAAACACAAAAAATAAGCAGACCAAAAGGTATGGAAAGGAACGACCAAGGATATTCCAAGCTTAGGGACAGACACTGATTCACAAATTGTGAGGCAGGAGATGGAACTGGAAGGATAGTCTTTAGCTTTAGAAGAAGAGGACAAATTCTCAAACTGACTTGCTTCAGGTGGAAATATATACCAATAGTTTTCATAGAACATAGCTGATGAGCAAGTTGAGCAACTGTTGACAAGGTGATGCTGTTTTGGAAGAACAGAATTTGCACAAAGGAGCTATGATAGATGCAGGGGAAAAACTCTAGGAGAGACAGTACTCTCAAGGTCTACATTTAACAATCACAGACTATCCATCAAGGCGGCCAGGGTCCACTAAAGTATGAAGGATTAGGAGGCCCTGCTTTTGTGCCTTTGTGTGGCTCCTCTTTCTGAACATGGGACATAAGCATTATTACTGCAACTCAGAAGCAGCAGACAGGATGAACTTGGGGAGAACGTAGGTCTGCTCACATACTCCTTTTACAACATGTGTTGAGGAAAATGGGAAAACCCCAAGAACACAGTCTTACTTTCATTGTTTTCCTTTAACAAAGCATCATTATCTTCTTCATCTTCATCCTCGCCTGTTTTAATTTCTTCAGATGGAGGCTATAATGAGAGAACTGAATATCACCGAATGGATTTGTACGTAAAAAGAATTTGCTACATGGTGATTCCTGACCTACATGTAGCAGAACAGAGTTTAGAAAGAGACATTTGGAATTTATAAAGAAACCATACCTTGTTTTTATACAGATGTCTATTCTAAAACTACTACTAATCTTAATATTCTTTTAAGATACTGTAAATCAATGTTTCTATGAATTCCCATGCAAAACTGCTAAGACGACAGAAATTATATCCCATTGCAATGAAAATGTATACTTAGTAACTGGTTCCAAAAAATAATCACTCGCTCAAATTGACTTCCCAGAACTAACTAAAAGCTTCATATTCAAGACAAATTCCTGTTCTCATTTTTTTCCTGCATATTAAAAGGCCAAGAGAATGTCCAGCCCACAAGGCTGAATTCTTCCAAGGAAGATCATGAGCCAAAATAAAAGTAGATGTACAAAGCAAAAAGGATCCTTTAAACCCAAAATTCATGTCTCCCTCCTGATGAGAGTTCTTTTCAAATATACTAAATGTTACAAAAACAAAATACACAAACACTAAATCGTCTCCTTGCAGTTTAAGGGCAGAGAGTTATAGGCATTTAAAGAGATAATCAAAGGTATTTTACTACTTACAGGTAGTTCTTTAGCTAATTTGATGACCATGTTCTCGAGGTATTCTGGTAAACTCTTGAATTGCTGATTGGTTGGCTGGAAGAAGTGGGGGCTTCTACGTGCCAATAGCCGTAGTGCTCTCCAGCCGTAGTTAGAATTATTCACAACCCTGCCATCAAAGTCAGAATTAGTCTGCCATTTGGCATCTAGGAAAAAGGAGCTTGTTTTCTCAGCTTTGTTGTGCAAGCCAAACTATGTTTGAAGCAGATGAACAAATCAGTGCAACATGGATGAGAAATGTAAACGGCAATGAAAAATGATCTGCAGTACATACTTAAACTCTTTATCAACCATGTTTTCGGGATCTGCCTGTTCAATAGCCTCTTCAAAGAACTCTTCCAATGTTGGCATATATTCTCTAGAAAATAAAAGTCTGATTTAGTGTTTAACTTTCTAGACTGCCTTCATGTTTCCACATCTTAGTTGCAATTCTTTCAATATAAGAGTGGCCAACAATGAAATGAGAAAAAAATACTATTTTTTTCTACTGTCATGTGCATTTTTTGATGTAGGTTCTATTGTGGTTGAACAGCTCAGTGAATTGAAGAATTTTACTGTGATATAGCATATCAGAATCTGTGTAACATGCAAAAAGTACTCCATCCATATCAAAGCATCAAGAAATACTACTAATTGGATTAAATCCATGTTTGCAATATAGGAACAAACATTAGAGGTGAAATATCTAGCAGATGTGCTTTATGATACCTCATGCCCTAATACCGGTAAGAAACTTACTGCAAGTCTCTTGATTATCTGCTCTCCCTCTCTACATTAATTCATTCAAATCTTCTTGGGTCTTCAGGCTTTGAGCTTTTTAACACTGTTTTGAGGTTTTGTTTGTTTTACAATTAAGTGGTATATAATTTCTATGAAATAAAATATGAAACAGCTTTCTCCAAGAAGCAGCTCCCATATGGGCAAGCCACCTTGAAAAATTGAAAGGCACAGTAAATAAAGTCAATGACATGACTAGGACTTGACAAAAATCATTTGTTTAAAGAAGCAATGCTCCTTTTGTAATATATATAGATAAACAGTCCCAGGTTATAATCTGAAGGTACATAAGGCCACCATCTAACTGCAGCTAAGCAGGTCTGGTCAGTGCCTGGATGGATGACATAGAAACTACCTTGGGTTCCATGTAATGTAATGTAATAAAATAAAGTGAGCAAAAAGGCATTATTATAAAAACTGTCATATTATTTTAGGATGTACCACTGGCCACAAGAGTTCCAACTTGTTTTATTTTGGACCACCCTACCATATTCTTTTCGTATGACTTACCGGGTCTCAGATTTGCAAGCTTCCATGTTATCGGGGCATAAATTCCAGAGTCGAGTCAATTCTTCACTAAAATGAAAATGAAAAAGCAGGTTACTGCATTGTTATGAAGTGTGTTTTGATGAGCCAGATATTTTGCAAAGGGGCTTCTTCAAAGTGGAAAAAAATGCATTAATTGTCTAAAACTCTCTCTCTTTCTACTGTACCAAACTTCTCATGTAAGAGACCAGATCTAACACCTTTAAATTCCTATATAGGAAACTTCAATACACACTGTTCTGCTGTTTCTGAAATGAACGCTGGCTCAACAAGAAAGAAGCCCAAGTGTTAAGAAAAATTAAAATAGAGATAAAATGAACAGGAGATACTGCCAACAATTATGTATGGGCCTTGCAGCTGGGCCGTTCTGTCAGTAGTCTTGGTCTGCTACAAAAGCTGTGGCCCTTTGGCCCTCCAGATACTGCTGAATTACATCTCCCATCAACCCCAGCAAGCACGGCCAATGGCTGAGGACGTTGAGAGTTGCAGTTCAGCAACATCTGGAAGGCCAAAGGTTTCCCACACCAGCACTATACGGTGACACTAGAGCAGGCATAGGAAAACTAGGCCCTTCAGATGTTTTGGGACTGCAACTCCCATCATCCCTAGCTAACAGGACCAGTGGTCAGGGATGATGGGAGCTGTAGTCCCAAAAATATCTGGAGGGCTAAGTTTGCCTATGCCTGCACTAGAGAGTCTTCTTTCCACAGCTGTGGAATGCCCTTCCCCTGGAAATACAGATGGCAGAGATTTTGATGGGGTTCCACTAGCATGTAAAAATGTGTGGTGCAACGGGTCAATGGCTGTTAACCAGAAGGTTGGTAGTTTGAGCCCGCCCAGGCACAGCTGTGGTCAGGATTCCTGCATTGCAGGGGTTAGATTCGACCCAACTCTACAATTCCATGATTCTATGATTTCATTTCCACAAGCATTCAAATTAAATGAGTAAAACTGCCCCCCCTAGTATTCTCATACTGCTGCACTCATTAACAGTTGAATTACTTGGTTTGTTTAATCATTGTGTTTTCTGTTTTGCTGGGATCTTTTTAATGTGATGAACGGCAGCCTAAAAATGTCAAAAATAAATTTATTTATTGACATTCATAATTTAACCAAACCTCAAAATAGCCGGTCTCGCGCTGCCGCTTCCCGCGCTCTCAAGGACCCGGGAGGAGGAAGGCGTGAAGGGAATCCCGAAGGCGCGAAAACCTTGCGCATGCGCAGGCCTTCCGCCTGCGACAGCCCAGTAGGCCAGCCGAAGCGAGCGGCGATGGGATGTGGGAGGGAGCTCGCTCGCCGCCCCGCGTGTGCCTATGTGGGGCACGTTACCCAACACCGTGCTTCAGGTAGACCAAAGACTAAAACTTTTCGATGCCTGCTCTCCTGTGTACCAGTCCCCCCTCCACGATATTTAGTGCATCTAGACCACTTTGAAAATTATAGTCGTTCACACATGTGCAGAAGAGAGGCGTCAATGTGATTTCGACTACGACTGAAATACTGTGCACGGTTATTTGCAACTTCCAACGAATTCTGTAGGTCTTGTTTCTGAATCATTAAAGCTGCATTTGGGAAGGATTCGTAAGGGCGCACAGCAACTCAGTCCCACCAACTCCACAGCAGGGTTCTCAGGTTCAGTGAAGGGCTCCCTCAGGGGGGCACATATATACACCTGGGCTCCCGAAAAGCTACCGCAAGAGCCCTTCAGGAGTTCACATAGCGCAGGCCTGAAGGCTGCAGCTTCCCACTTAGCATCCCGCCAGAGGAGGAAACCTCAAGTGGTCGACCTGTTTTTTTCCCCTCCCATCCAAGTACTAACCAGGCCTGACCCTGCTTAGCTTCCGAGATCAGACGAGATCGGCCGTGTTCAGGGTAGTATGGCCGTAGACTGTTTTTTTCCCCTCCCGCCTCCCTTTTGGAGCGCAGAGTTTTGAAGGCCGGCATCAACTCCGTTTTCCCGGAAACTTCCCGCTCGAACCGAGGGCTGGGTGAAGCAAGGGCGGCGCTGCGCGTTTTACCTCCACGGCGCAGGGGCTCTGGCTCGCCTTCAGCCACCGCACGACAGCGCTGGCTGCCACTTCGTCCTGCAGCAACAGCTCCAAAACAGCCGCCATGCCCACCTCTCTCCTCCTCTAGCACTACCGCGCGGGCGAGCCTCCGGGGCGGGCGCGCAAGGAGCGTGGGCGCCACCCCTCGACGCTGTCCCAAAAGCCGCCAAAAAGCCCTTAAAAAAAGAGGAGCAGCAAAAAAAACACACCACACACGGGGGGCGTGTTCTAATTCGCTTCTAACTCCGGGTTAGAGCGCAGCACGTGGAGGATGGGTGGGGAAAGAGAGAGGAGGCGCACTGATAGAACGCCAGGCACGGGGGGCCGCCAGGGAGAGCCAGCGCGCGCCCCACCCCGGACGCTCGCGGCCACCGCCGTCCCTCCCTCCCAGGGAAGGCGGGATTAGAGCAAGCGCCCGGGCAGCAAGAAGCGCGCGCGCGCGCCGTCCCTGCCCTGGATCCCTCAGAACCGCCAGTCTCTGGGAAAGTGGGCGTGGCTTCAGAACTCTCAGGCAGCAGCGCCCGCCGCCCAGCAAGGCTTCCCATAGGGAGGCGCGAATGCTTTAGTGGGCGGGGATTGGCGCAAATATAGGCAGGGGGGGCTGAGAGGAGGAGCCGCCGCCGAGGAGCAGCGGCACCAGCAGCGTTTCCTCTCCCCCCTCCCCTCCCGTGTCAACAAGCGGGGCGCCTGCGCCGGGGGTTTGCGCGTCAGGCAGGCAGCCTGGCAGGCAGACGGCGAGAGCCCCGCGCTGGGCGGCCTCTCCTCGCCGCCGCCGCCCCGCCTCTCGCCGCCCGACTCGCCCGCCTCCCTCCCACGGCACACCAGGCAACGTCTCGCGGCACACTAGTATGCCGCGGAACACCGGTTGGGAAACACTGATATAGATGATGAACTATAAAGGTTTAACATACTTCCCCATCAGAATTTTTCTGTTAGGTCCTTTCCCCAGGAAATCTTCAGGAACGGGTCTCTTTCGCACAAAGAGTCTTATTGGCTTGGGATCACTTGGTCTACAGAACAGATATGCTAAGGTTAACAAGCAGAATGGTGCAAAGATGTACAGCTATTACCTGTTCTACCTTGGGCAAATAATTGTGTTTCTTTTTTATGCTAAAATGCCACCCCAACCTCCTTAGACATTTCCCTTAGCTGTACCTGAAAATCTCAAAGTAGAGGTCCGTAAAATGACAAGAACCTACCAAGGTTATGTATCATGGGTAGGCAAACTAAGGCCCGGGGGCTGGATCCGGTCCAATCGCCTTCTAAATCTGGACGGTCCAGGAATCAGCATGTTTTTACGTGAGTAGAATGTGCCCTTTTATTTAAAATGCATCTCTGGGTTATTTGTGGGGCATAGAAATCCATTCATTATTTTTTTAAAAAATATAGTCCGACCCCCCACAAGGTCTAAGGGTCAGTGGACCGGCCCCCTGCTGAAAATGTTTGCTGACTCCTGTTATGTATCCAAGGGGGGGGGAAGCTCCCTGATATGAATTTGTTTCTAAATAGTTTAATATAATACAGCACAACCTGTTTATTAGCTTGAAAATGTTATATATAAACACAGGTATAACAAGAAGATGAAGCCTTGAACCTGAATGTTGATCCGATATAATACAATCTCTAAACAACGTTTTTGAACTTACCTTTCCTTCACAAAACTCGGGCAACCTTCGTTTTTCCATGCATTCCAGTTCTCTTCAGTGTTTAATATGTGCTATAAAAGCAAAAACATATGAATGTGTCAGTGTGAGTTACTGTCACCTTCAGTATTAGCATTTTTCATTTAAAGAAATCTGCACTATGAATGTATCAGGTATCCAGGGTAGAGGTCAGAGGAGAAATACAATCTCCGTGTTTACTTCTGACAGTGGGAAAAGGTAATCTTTAATATGGGTTGGATTCAGAATTCTGTTCTATTCACAGGACACTCTTGCTAGAGGAAGAGAGTGGGAAGAAAAAAAATTGCCAATTCCCCCTTCAGGCTCCTTAGTTCAGCAAAAATCTGCTCTAGTTGAGGGACCTGCTGGAAGAGTGTTGCTGGTGGCACAGGGACTGCCAGCCTTCACTTGATCACACTGCATTTGATAAATGGAAAGACCCTTCCATTTGTAGAAGGGCATGTCTGTACCCAACCCCACACATATTCGTGCAACTTTGTCCATGGAGAATATCTTGTAGTTAGAGGGGAAAGTGGCAGCAGACATTATCAGTAAGCAAGCATCAGGTATAACACTTGAAACTGCCATTTCACTGTTTTGACGCAAACCCCATTTAAGTGGATGGTACTCATCTAAAATTTTATTCAGTTCTATTTATGAAGAGGTCACTCACCTCTACCATTTTTGAGAATCTCTCTCCATCGGGAGGATTTTCTGAAAGAAGCTGTTACCAGATGTCAAAGAGTTAGCCAAAGGTTGCAGCATCCAAAGTTAGGACTGCAGCTTCAGAAATATCATAAATACAAAGTAATATATTTTGGTTTCTAATTATCCAAAATGTGCTTCACAATCTAAATAGCTTAACCAAACTTGATTTTTCAAACGTAACAAAACAAAACCAAAACCGACCAACTTGTACATATATTGCCCGCAGTCTATATCACTGACCTGGTAAACTAATTTTGTAGTATCTTCAATCCACAGAGACTGCTCATCTGTCAAAATGTAGTTTGAACTAGAAAGAAAGCCATCACGTATGTCAAGAAGACTGAAGTTCCGCATATTTAAGTTAATAATTTGAGTATTAATGATTCCCACCCCCATGGTCCCCGAAGAGCTGTTCTGGAAGGTTCATGGACCCACCAGAAATGGGTGTGAGGCTGCAAGGGAAAGGAAGTATTGGTGAAAATGCCCACCTCCTAGCTCACAGTTCCCTCTTCCATTCTGGGGAACAATAAAAAAAGTTTCTCCAGGGATTTTATACGGGTAAAAATAAAGCATTTAAAAAACGAATTAGTTCAAATTTAATAATACTAGCCTACCTTTTAAATTTCACCTGTCCCTTTAGATACTGAAATAATATTAAATACTGCAATAGGATGTGTCGACGGAAGTTGCTGTCACTCAGCTGTAAATCCATTAACTGAAAGAAAAGACGCACAGATGGATAGAAAACTTCCTGCAATGTATTTTACAATGTAGAACAGAAATACAGAGCAGGAAAAGTTAACTATGGACCCAACAATGCAGGATGGGTTGTATCCTGTATCAGTTCTACTCAAAGCAGGCCCACTGAAATTAACGATAATTTCAACAGGTCTACTATGAACAGATCTTAGTCGAAGACCACCCAATATTCCAACTAATTATTCCCCATTGGTAAGATAACACTCCTTTGCCCACAAAAGCTAGTTTTCATGTAAGTTAAGAACAACAAAGACAATACCTTCTCACTTGTGAGGAATTTAGCAAAGTAAACATGCTCCCCGCCAGCTTTCAGCTCTTCCAATTTCTTTCTTGACGCTTGGGTGTCATCCAACTTGTAGCTCTTAAAGACAGCCAATACTTCTTCAGAGTACTTGTTAAAATTGAAAAAAATAAAATGCAATATTTTAGGACAATCACATCCACAAATCAGACCTGAAATTTGATATGCAAAATGCTGATCTACTGATGCTCCTTTGCAGAGTCCAACTTTTAACATTTATCTACTCTGTCAAACACTATTACACAGCCTGGCGTCAGTTCATTTATCAAGGACCTACACGTCCTCCAACAATATATGCCACCATCTGTCAATACCATTGTTTACACAGGTGAAACAGGGCAGTTACACAGCAAAAAGAGTGCGCACAAAACAGAAATAGAGTCACAAAGAATTACCTTCAGAAACGTTTTCCACGAAACCTTTTCGTAACATTGCACTGGATTCCGAAAGTAATCTTGAAGTGACCAGAACTTTCTATACAGGTTGTAATCTATTGGAATGGAACTAACAAAATATTTAACATATAAACTCTCACACACTTCTGCTTATTCCTGAAGATACATTCATTTATCATTTAAATTTATACCCCACATGAGGTGCCCAATTAAAATGAACACACAAATGAAGGCAGGAAACTTGCCCAAGTTCTTGCCCAATTTCCCTCTTCAACTCAATAGAATTAATGTGAAAGCCGTTAATGGTAAATGGTAAATGCTTCTTTGTCAAGCATCCCCTTTTAGAAAATGCTTTTTATAACTAAATAAAGCCCATCTAGTGGCTGTGGAATGTCTCTAGTGAACGATGACATTTTTAATTAAGAAGCTACAATGTTATGAATTCTCTATTTTAAAAAAATCTTGCACACCTGAAGGAAAGCATTATTTGCCTCTGCTATGCTTACTAGTTCTATCCACACTTCTCATTTGGTTCCTTAGACATGCCAGAAAAGACTTGATAATCCACCAATACAGTTCCAATTTTCAATTGTCACAAAACAGCGGCAGAGGACACTCTTGCAACCATTTAAATCAAAGCTAGATATATTATATTAATGAATACCAAGCTAATCAAATTAACTGCATTATGTATATCACTAGCCACCCAGAATTATTTCCCACTCGAATACAAGTTAGTTGGATGAAACTGTTTATAAACATTATCCTGAATATATCATCATGGATAAGAGGACATGAAATCTGTGACCCTCCAGATGTTTCTGGACTACAACTGGGACTTACGGGAGCTATAGTTCCTCAATAACTGGAGGACCCACCCCACCCCTGCTCTAGCCACAGAAGATATTTCATGCATCTCCCCCCATTTTAGAACAAACGAATGGCTTAAATTGGTCTAAGAGCTTACCAACTTGTAGGAGCTTCATCATCTCCCATCTCACCTTCCTCTACATCCATCCCTTCATCTCTCTCCTCAACATGCTGAAGAGAAAGAGTGCATTTAGAATTAATAATGCTGAAAAAGGCTTTGCACCAGAAAATTAGGAGATGCCAAGAGAAATACCAATTTGCTGACACAATTCTGGGAATGGGGATGCATGAAGGGGGGTGGGGGGAAGTCAGGGAACAAGGTTAGGAAAGTAGGATTTTCTGAAATTATACATGTTTTTGTCTTTTGTCTTTTTTGTGTGTATTTGTCTTTATAAAAGGTGAAAAACCAATAAAAATTTTTATATAAAAAAAAAAGAAAATTAGGAGATGCCGATTAAAGATTAAAATATTCTTTATCACTGGAAATCTAAGTAATTGGTAAACCACACAAAGAACTCAGATAGGATACAGCAATTTCCTCCACTTTATGCCATCTCTCCTTAAGACTCCAGTTTAGAAAAGCACTAAAATAAATTATCTTCAAATGTATATTAGTAAGCAACTGAAGAATTTTTTTAATTGTTTGCCCCCTTTTGAGAGATGCATGTGTTCAGTACATAGAAAGCAGAGTGCTATTTTATGCCTTGTTCTACAGGTTTCCCACAGAATGGATAATATAATATAATAGAAAACAAAAAGATGACCCACCTTCTGTCCAAGTGTGCTATCTTGCTCACTGGTATTATAAACTGTGATATTTTCCAAATTAAATTGACTTTGCAAATTAAGCCCTGTAGTAAAAAGGATGCACATTAAAAACCAAGAACCGAGAAAATAATTATACCCAAAACCCAATAAGACATTTGTAACTCGCATATGTCAATTTAAAGAATATAAGATATGACGTTTCTCATCAACAGTATAAAAAAAATCATTATACTTTAGCTACAATTAAACAAGACAGGAAATGTCTACCGTTACCACCTTCAGAGAGTTCCTTGGCTAAGGCAGGCTACATAACTAAACAGATTACAAGCATAATAAAATTAGAAAAGAACTTAAGATATGCAGCAGACTTCCATTTTTCCGTTTGAGTATGTTTATGTCATTATACAATAACAAATCTCACCTGATTTTTCTGAAAGTGGGAATAATCTAGCCAGGAATAGCTGGATTCTTCCACAGAATACTGTATTTTGGGATTTAGACAATCGTCTCAGGAGGTCTAAACAAAGAGATAAATAAGGAGAATATGTTTATCTTATCATGGCTCCAGAATTTTTATAATTTGTCCTGGGCAGACTGTGGTATGTTAAGGAGCTGCTAAATGTCCTACAGGCAACCAACTTCTTCACTTCCCTTGCTTGGCTAACTAAGACCAGCAGCGGAGTGTGGCTTCCCAGCCAGGGCAGGACCACCCAGGGGCAGGGCTTGGGAGGGCAATGTGAGGAGGACACAGCAGGGGAGAGGTCCCACCATGCCACTGGCTAAGACTGCAGTCCTAACCTCAGTGAGAAGCAGGCCCAAACAAACTCACTAGGAACTACTTCTGAGCAATCATGCAGTAATTCTCTGAACTTCGAATATATACACAATACTAATGCTCTGTTCCAAAGAGTTCAAACTAAAGCACATGTTTGGCTGCAACATGAAATAGCTTTTTATCTTTAATTGTGTAATAATAATAATAATAATAATAATAATAATAATAATAATAATACCCCACCCATCTGGCCAGGATTTCCCCAGCCACTCTGGGCAGCTTACAGCATATCTAAAAAATTATAGCACATCAGACATTAAAAATTTCCTGATACAGGGCTGCCTTCAGATGTCTTCTAAAAGTCAGATAGTTGTTTATTTCCTTGACATCTGATGGGAGGGAGTTCCACAGGGCGGGTGCCACTACCAAGAAGGCCCTCTGCCTGGTTTCCTGTAACCTTGCAGTCAGGGATCTGCCAGTGGGCCCTCGGAACTGGACCTCAGTGTCTGGACTTTTCAGATGTAAGCTGGCTTGGAGATGAGTGAAGTTTCGATGAACTGCACTGAAAGTTGTGCAAACTGAGGATGAAGTGGAGAAACAAGACTACTCACCATTGCACATTCTCAGCAAGTAATTCTTTCCTGCTGAATAAAACGTGTTCTAAAAATAAAGTACCAAAAGGATGCAATCAGTTAACATTTTAAGTAAGAAGGTTGGAGGTTACACTGATACTGTAAATAAATTCACTTAACTGTAGAAGAACAGTCACTTTATATCAGGCCTAGCCCAGAGAATGCTTGTGGACAACTTGCCCACAGCAAGATTATGGGTGACAATCAATTATGTACATCCACTTGTGCAACAAAAAATCCACTAGGGTCACAGGACATCCTGTTTCTCTTAAACACGTCTCCAGCTCTTTGTGTGCCCCCAGAGTCTGCTACAGAGAGTTCCTCAACTCTCCAGACCAGATTTTGGTGGTATATGGGGGCCGCAGAGGAGAGGAGATGAAAGGAGAAGCCCTGTGAATTCCCATTATATATTAATTAATATATCAATTATTTCCAAGCAGTCAGTCAGAAATATTCTTAAAGAAAAAACACAATGTAGCAAAACAAAATTAATTTAAAGTGTTTCAATCCAAAATTACACCAAACATACAACTTCAGAACAGCACCTCACAGGTCAAATCCCACACGGGGCACAACAGTAGTGCCCGGCACCACCTTCTAGGATCATCCTTCCAGAAAGGGTTACTGCTGCTTTCTTTTCTTTCTCGCAACTAATGGCTTAACAAAGCTATATATCACAGGTATATACTGGAAAGCAATACAGAAACCCAAAAGTCTTCTAATAAACAAATCTATCCTGGAACAATAATACTTACAGATTTCCATGTAGTTACATTCTTTTCCACAAAGGTGAAAATTTTATCACATTGATCCAAAGGAAGGCAATCCAAAACATCTCCCAGGAGGACAAAAGGGGTTGATGCAGTGCAGATACCTTCAAGGGTCAGAATACATGAATATATTAGCTTCAGGAATTTTTAAGAGACTTGCAATTTGTTTATGTTGAAAGACTTTTCAACTCAGTGTACAATCTAATCAAAATATGTTTTACTCGATTTACAGGTGTAATTCTTTAAATCTAGACTTACAGCCCAATTCTCTCTCTCTCTCTATATATATATATATATTTACCCAAAAGTAAGTCCCACTGTCTTCAGTAATGCTTACTTCCTAGCATATTTAGCACTGCAGCCTTAGAAAACAGTAGACTTTTAAAAGCAATTTCAGTTCAGTTGTTGTCAAATAGGAATGAAAAGCTAGTAGTAATTACTAATAGAAAAACTTGGTATCAAGCCACTCAGTGTCCCCTCCTCACAGAAAAAAACCCCCAGTTGGCTACACGGTGCCAGAACGTTACAAAATATTATTTAAGGAGTATTTAAAGCAGGGTTTTTAATTATTTTATTCTATTTTATTTATTGTAAGCCACCTGTAAATTTTATAAACAAGCAGAAAAACTGTTCCACACTCACCTTCTGTGACCCCACTAATAACAAGTGATATGATAGCGAGGACATTTTCACAGGAAGCTTGGTTTATCTGAACAAATATAGTACAAGGTAATTATTAAGTGTACACAATTGAAACATTACTTTACAGGTGAAAATCCACTAAAAACCAACAGCCACACCAGCACATTGTCAAGAAACAACATTAAACTGCTACAACGGCTTAGAGCAGCCTTTCCAAATGTGTTACCCTCTAGATGCTTTGGAGCACAACTGCCCTTAGTCCCAGCCAGCATGGCCAATGGTAAAGGATGGTGCAAGCTGATGTTCAGAAGATCTGAAGGGTAACACATCTGGAAAGGCTGACTTAGACAAAAGCAAGTGAAGCAGGACTTAAAGCTAACTAGTAACAATGCAGGTTTCTCCAGGACATTTATAGTCTGCTTAATTATTTGCATTTCTAAGCGGCATACATAAAAACAATTTTAAAAATCATAAAACCAAACACTACTTTAAAATGCCTCCTTAGTCATGTGCCTGATGTTCAGCAAGGAGAGAATTTCACAGGCTTGGTCCACTACACTGAATGTACAACTTCTAGTAGTTACAAGCGATGCATCTGACCCATGAGGACCCACCAACAGAGACTCCCCACCCCCCAAAATCTCAGTGACTGGGCCAGGATAGAGGGGATCAAGCATTCCTTAAGCTATCCTGGACCCATGTTGTAAAGGGCCTTGTAAATGAATTCAAGAACCTTGAACCTTTCCTGGTAACCTGAGCAAGCTTTTAAGCACCACTGTTATGCACTGGCAGTAGTCTTTCCCTATTACTAGTATAGCTGAAGTACATTGCACCAGCTGAAGCTTCTAGACCAGACACAAGAGCAGCTGCACATAGGCTGCATTGCAATAATCAAGTCTTGTGGGCCCTGCAACATTGAAGAGGGCCCTCAGGAGTGACTGTATCAACAGCTGTCTTCATCTGCCCATCCCACAACAAGACGAGGACCTCAACAGGATCCCCAGCTCCATCCCATGCGAAATCCCCCAGAGCAGTCAGGAACCTATCTGGTTCCATTGTCTCTTGGTGAAGACCATCTGAATGGTTTCCTCACTCCCTCAGAGTGGGGCTGCTACCAGAACTCCAAACTTCACCAGGAAGTGTTCCAACCCTCACAATGAGGTTATGATCACCCCTCTCCCCACTAGGGACAAGGACCAAATCAAGAGAATGCCCTGCTCTGTGTGTTGGGTTGGTGACTATCTGGGACAGCCCTGTGGTTGCCATGGAAATCATGTGATCTTGAGCTAGCCCTGAAGCAACCTCAACATGGATGCTGCAGTTGTCCAGGACCACAGTCCAGGTTTCCTCCAACACAACACCAAGAAATTAATAGTTTTTGTTCTTCAAAAAGATGAATCAAAGCATTGAAGGTTCAACTGATTTGGTGACTTCCCTTGGTGGTCATATTTTTCCTGACGTATCAGAAGTAATAGGTATTACACATTTTTTACTTCGAAATGAACCATACACTTTCTACTGACAGTGATATGTAGAGTTACAACAAGTAGTACTCACAATTTCTTCTTCCAAGGCAACTCTGAAAGCTTGATCCAGGGTAAACTTCTTTTCATTTTCACTACCAGAGGAGAAAAGCGTTAAGACTATTTTGCCAAAGCCTTCCATATCAACATAATTAAATGCATGTTAGGAAATAAAAAGCAAACTAAAGGTTACCTTCCAGGTATCTGGCTGAAGGCACTCAATAAAGGTTTAATAGTTTTGTTCTTAAGTGCATCTCGAGTTGAGTTCTGAGAAGAAAAGGCAAGTGGGGAAGATTAGGTTTTTAAAGTAGTATTTCTATTCAATACTATGTGTAAATCTATATCAAAATTAATTTATAACCCACCTTTCTTGCATGATGGTATTTAAGATGGGTAACATATGGTTCCCAGGCACAAATCAGAACTGTTTCACTTTAGCAAAGTTTATGCATTGGGGCCTTCTCACCACAACCATGGATAATAGGGATTTTAAAGTTCCATATTTACTTAGAATTTAATTGCTCTAGTACTTTAAGTCCAAGACTTCACTCATATGAAAACATGCTATAACTCATAGCACAGCCTAAACCAAAACTAGACTTGTCTAACCAGACTGACTTTATATATTAGAATACAAGTTCAAATTATAATTGAATATCTTCAGTACAAGGAAAGGATTCATGACTTATGTACACTCAGACTATAAAATCTTCTTGGGTCATTCCAAATCAAGTGATCAAACTTTTAATGGTTTTTTTTTACCTTGTATCATTTTCTTAACATTTTGTACACTTGTTGAACGATCAAAACTAAGTTTAAATCTAAAATTTAAACTGTTTATCCTATCCCCTTTTTGAGACAATCAGAAATAATAAATGGAAGCATAAAATGTGCCTCAAGGTTTGTGTATTCTATACTTAAAGCTTTTAAACGCTGCAAAAATGCATGCCCTTAGCCATGCGGTTTTGAAAACAGATATGGAAATGTAACATGATGGGTAAAGGTAAAGGTAAAAGACCCCTGGACAGTTAAGTCCAGTCAAAGGTGACTATGGGATGCGGTGCTCCCATAAGCACAATCCAAACCATAGTTTCTCAGAAGAAAGCACTACATATTTAAGTATTATTTACTCTCAACGAAGTAGACTTAGGAGTGCATCCATTCACCTCTGCAAATAACAAACAAATGTCTTTTTGGTTGAATTAGGGCCAATTCACATGATTAAACTGGAATGTTTGGAATACAGACTTAGTAAGTCCAAACAAAATCAGGCTACAATGAAATACTCATGTGACTACATTTTACCAGTGTTTAACTCAATCTAAGCAAACCACCTGAAAGTGGGCTGAGTTCCATTTTAGAATTAGAGATGAGATAATGAATTACAGTGATTATACCGAATGTTAAACTTGTTAAACATATATTACATTCAGATGTTATACACGTTCCTCAATAGTTGTCTGTAGCACAAAACAGTGATTTGTATGAATGAACATCACCACAGGTCCAGCAAGCTACTTCTATTAGCACTCCTTTCTCCACACACCAATTAAAGGTGCAGAAGCCCTCTCCCCTTGGGCAGCTGGCCACCCTACTGGAAGCAAAATTTCGACATCTTCTCAAGGAGGACAATGTCGCCCTGTGATGGGTTATCAGCAAACAGCTGTTATTGCTTATATTCCACCATTCATTTCCACAATAAAGGTACGGGCACTGAAAATGAAGCTTAAAAACACAATTCCAAAGTGCAGAAGATATCAGTGTTGAAATGTGGTCAATACAAATGCAAGTGATGTCTCTCTTATTAATACTCAACGACCTCTTAGAACAAACAGGTCTGAAGCCTATGGCTTTGGGGGTGGGAAACGGTCAGGTAGAGAGGGAGGTCCGTAATAAAATAATAATAAAATAATAATAATAATAATAATAATAATAATAATAATAATAATAATAATAAATTTTATTTATACCCCGCACTCCCCAGCCCACGGCGCCGCCACCGAGGGAAGCCACGTCCACCGAAAATGCTACATTTCTAAACACATTTATTGGGCAGGAAACGCCACGGAATAGGACGGCTGTGCGTGTGTCTTTTTTCGGGGGGGCACGCAGAAAGCAGCGTGGGCTTCTCTCCCCGCGCCCCCAACCCAGTTCGTCCCCATCCATTCCGGATACAAGCGGGGATGAAAAGGGAGCTCAAGCGAAAAGGACAGGCGCTCGGGAAGCCCCAGCTCTCCGGAGTCGTCAGCGGCGGCATTCGCGCCCCAGCCCGCCTCCCTGCTCACCGTGAAACGCAGCCGCGCCTCAGGCAAGCTGAAGAGCGGCGGCGGCGACATAGCACCTCCTGGAAGACTCGGCGAACAACCGGCGGCCCGCTCTGGTGACGCCATCCCTTTGCGACTGCGGAAGTCCGAAGGCAGCCGCGAGCGCCCACTCCTGCCCGGGAGGAGTCATTTTAGCGCCGAGACTCGGAAGAGGAGGAGGAGCTTCGAGGATTCTGAACCACGTTTCTGCTCTCTGCCCATTTAACTCTCGCATCGTCCCGCCTCGTTTTATTCTCAGTTTGCTTTGTAGTGATGGAAGTATGGCTCGCTGCCTCTCCACCTTAGTTTGAGCTTTCCTATTCCTTCTAAGAAGCATTAGCTTTCTTATTTTCCTAAACACAGAGTCCCAGCATGATTGTATCCAGGGGTGAGGTGTGCTCCTCCAACAGGGGTTCTATATTCAGTTCTGCTTCTGCTGAAGTTGGACCTTTTATTTAGCTTTTTAAGAAAACATGTTTTGATATGTGCAATATCACACACACGTGTGCAATATCAAGCCCCAAATGGTGCAATTCAGAATGAGTGTGGGCTGCGGTACACTTGCACAACAAAACAAAGGACGACATGAACCATGTGGAGGGGAAATGGGTTGACCCAAGGTCACAATTTAATTCAACTGGAAGAAAAAGAATTGATAAAGATAGAGCGGGAATAGTGCACAAAAGATCACTAGCACCAGTTGGCTCTGTCCACATAATAAGGTTATTTCTTTAATTTGTATACTACCTTTTCAAGAAATGCTGGGTAAGTTAAGGTAAAATAATGTCTTTCCAAATCCTAATGCCATGTTGGCAGAAACATGGGATTAAATGCAATCTTTCCGCCTACAGTTCTACACACATTTTATTGCATTGCATTGTAATAATTTGTTGTGGTAAAAATGTTCATTGATTTCTGGAGACTTTTTGATCTAGTAACTCAACGACCTAATTTTCCTGCTGCGTCTTCAACAGATGTTATAAATGTGTGTTTTTAGCAGACATTGGTGCACAGTGAGTCCCAGTCTGATGCAGTACTAATGTAGAGGCAACCTCTCTTACAGTGAAGAACTGGCGTGTTATATTTTGTATGAGCAACAATGCCTAGGTGTCACCTTGATTGATTCTGTGCAAATTTGTAAGAAAACCAAATAGGAAATTGTTCCTTTAGTGATACTACTGCATAGCTAGATGTTTTCATTTCCTTAATTCTCTGGAGACTGAACTCTTCTTCTCACCAGCTTATTATAAAACCACGCAGATTCACCTTTAGGTAAGATCACTCTACACTATTTGTTTATTAAAACACATGGCACAACACAGTTGCCAGTGTGGTGGGGTTGGGGAGAGACTCACAAAACCTCTTTATTCCAGATTGTTTTTATGGTCTATTGGGAAGACTAAATGAAATGTTTCTTATTTTTGTTGACATTGCTATCCTCAGTGGTGCATGAAAAAATGGTAAAGGCCACTCTTTCATAACAACCCTATTTCTCCTTTTAACTCCCACTGCTCTTAAAAGAGCAGTGTTATGAGTATGTTATGAGTAACATATAGAGTATGTTAGCCTGATATGACCCGGTGGAGGGGGGGGGGGGAGGGAACCCACAAATGGGAACATCCCTTTTGGCTGATCTGCGAATGCCCATTATTGCCAATTTTTATTTATTTACTCACTATATTTATATAAATGCACCCAATAACATTGTTCTCTAGGTGAATTGCAACATAAAAATGATACAGCACAATTGAGCAGAAAATAATAAAAACAATCCCAGCTGGTGGGGGGGGGTGGCTTACCAGTGAGCAAGATGTATATTGGATTGTTTCCTCAGCAGAGGAAGACACCTGGTGCCTTTCTTATTCAGTGGCTTAAAACTGTTGATTCAGAACTAGAGATATCCCCCAGGAAAAATAACAAGTGTTTAGAGCTCTGGGGCCACACAGCTAAGATGGTGGCACTACTAGAGAAGTAATTATACACTTTGGCAAGTACTTACTGAAGGAGCAAATTTTACCTGTACTTCACAATTTTTGAGTCTTGAAATACAACGAAGAGCAAGTTCAAGTTTATTAAAAAGTAAACCCTAACAGTTTGAAGAGAAAGCACTGTTTTAAACCAATCACAAGAAGTATGAACTTAAAGAGGAAAATGGGTAATGTCACAAGAACATCAGTATTCTAATGTTTGTTGAAGTTATTATAGTTCATTGTAAGAAAGAATAAAAATACTTTTCCAAAAAGAGAAGAAATCCATCCAAAAATGATTATAATATTTATTTTCAAATAGCAAAACTGTTCATGTTGAATAATTAGAAAACAAAGTATACATTTCCCCCATGTGAATGAACCTGGCTGGGCTGTAAGATCAGCATAAGAGGTGCTTATCTCTGGCTCATTATTAGCAAGGAGCCCAGAAGAAGAAACATTCTCAGTGGTTGCACTGCAAGTTGTGGGGTTTTTCTCCCCCATCAGTTTGGACTAAAAAGCTTATTCCCTTTTCATTTTTAGATTGCAAGAAAAAACAATTAATTAATTAATTAATTACTTTATACAAGAAAAGAAATATCTCAAAGTGACCTAAAAAAAGGATACAGTTAAAAAATACAAAAGTCAAAGATAAAATTATGAAAATACTAGAAGTTTCACCATTTGCAAAACAGCAGTAAGATTATGACATATTGACTTTGTATATTGCCCTTCATCCATAGATCTCAGAGCGATTCACATGACTGGTTTGTAAAGCTGTAAAGTTTATTTACATAGCTGAGATAATATCCTGAATAAACTTAATTGAAAACTTGACCTTCCAAATAATTTTCCTCTGGGCATTCCTCTAAGGCTTCAGTGGTTAACCATAAGAAAAAACAATACCATATAAAAAAAGCTAATCAGGAAGAATTAAAAACCACAGAGTGAAAGTAACAATCCAGAGTTCCCAATTAAAACAGTTTCTGGCAGAATTAAAACACTAAAATGTTTTATGAGGGGGCAAGGAGAAATTTCCTTGACGGGGCATTCCAGAACCTATTGGCAGGAACTGTGAAAGGCTTCTCCCTGCTGCCGATGAGGCCTATTGTGAGTCACTGGGACACCAAGAGGCCCCCATCCGATAACAGTCTGTACAAGCGGGCAAGTTCATTCATCCATTTTTTCTTCTTGATCGGATACCTCTGGGGAGGAAAACAAAACAATCAACCATTCCTTTGTAGATCAGAACTTGGAAGTGGCGCCTGCCCTGTGGAACGCCCTCCCAACAGATGTCAAGGCAATAAAACAACTATTTTACTTTTAAAAGACAACTGAAGGCAGCCCTGTTTAGGGAAGTTTTAAATGTCTGACGCTGTATTGTTTTTAATATTCGGTTGGAAGCTGCCCAGAGTAGCTGGGGAAACCCAGCCAGATGGGCGGGGTATAAATAATATATTATTATTATTATTATTATTATTATTATTATTATTATTATTATTATATGCTCAACTAGGGTTGCCTTATTTCAGGAAGTAAAAACCAGGACACCCTCAAAATTGTTGAGTTTTTTTAGACAAACGCCAGAGTTGCTGAGCCAAACAATTGTCCTAAGATCCAGAACAATACACCACCTTTTGCAATGATTCCCCCCCCCCCGAATGTCAATTCCACCTTTGAAATCCCAGTAATGTCCATGAAAATCCGGATGTATGGCAGCCCTATCCCCACATACATTGAGAAAATAGGACACTTGGGAAGGTCTGTGATCATTCTTTCTTTCTGCAGTACAATTGGAAACTCCCCCCCCCCCCGGCTAGGAGCTTTAGGGAAAAGTCCACAAAGGCCGCAAATTAAGTTTTAGAATCATATGCACTATTGAGCTCTGCAACACACACCTAGGAGCTTTGCCAATTTCATTTGCTATGAAAGGCAGGCAAGTAAAATGGGTAAGAATTGGGAAATGAAACAGGCCAGAATCATGGAAAGCAATATTGACAAAAGGTCCTGTCACAAGGCAATTACCTCCCCTCCCCCACTTGACTGGGAACTGTGCTGTGATGATTTGCAGGAGGCTTGCTCAAAGGAAAAAAATGCGCTTGGACTTGACTGAGTCACTTGTTTTTATGCATACCAATAAACCTTGTTGTTGTTATTCCAGTTGGCTAGCTGAAAAAATAGTGTGTGTTTATTTTTAAAAACCGGAATGAATGGATCAAAGAAATACTATTCCTTTGGATAAGTGTACATCAAAGATGTTCTGATTTTATTTACTTTTCCACTTCCTGGCATAAGAACAGTTTGTTAAGTGTACTTATTTGTAACAGCATTGCTGCAACTGGTTATTGTGCCAGTAGGTGTCAGAACAGACCCAGAAAACAAGCATGTACTGTTTGGCTTCTGTTTTCCAGCTTGGGCTTGATGTGCTAGAAACTTGCAAGGCATTTTGACTGCATCAGTGATCCAAAGTAGAGGTCACGTTGGTTCTGTTTCAGCACAGCTGGTACATTTTCAAATTAGTAAAGGGCATGCTTTATTTGGAAGTATTTTCCTGTACTTACTAATCCTAGGAAATGTCCTAAGCAAGCTCAGTTGAAAAGGGGTTTGCTTCCCCATCCCTCTTGTGCTTTTTAACGAAGCTACTTCTCCTTCTGCTGTTCTTCTTATTCCACTCTGACAAAGTATGTTTGCTGTTCAGCTGAAGTAAGAATCTAATTCAGTTAAAGCAAACTAGCCTAGCCATTCCCAGTTTTTCATGAGTCATTTCCTGCATTGATCCACCCACCTTACGATAAACAGGAAATAATTTTTCTTGGATAGCAAGTGTGCTTTAAACTCAAAGGCATCACCGTAGTAGAATATGCCTAAATAAAAAACCTTCATGTGTAAAACCACAACTTTGAAAGTCAGAAGGAATCCACGTTGCATAAAACCATGGATACCATGTAACCAAAGTCACTTAAGAGCGGCTTCTTTAAAAATGCCTAATGTTTAGTTTGGCTAAAGGCAGATAGGATGGCAGTGCCAGCAAATAAAAATTATTAGAACTGTATAATAGGTGGTTCTTTCCAAGGAGAGTCCAAAATATCTTCGAAACAGAAATATTTAATTGTACCGAAAACAAGTATGCTCCAAATGCAACACAGAGAGAGGGCTTGAGGCTTTCATTGGCTGTAACAAGAGTGCATTTTATCAGTTACACCTAATATGCCAGTTGTACTCTTCCAGGAAAATGAGGGTTGACCCATGCTTCTGTTAACCTGAATAATGACTAATACAGCCCTACACAAGCTTGTGATCTACCAAGCCCAATCCATACGGTGGCCCACTAAGGTCTTGTATTTTGTTGCCTGCTTTAATAAACCAAAGGAAAAATGAAAGTGTGCAAAAACTGGCCAAATGCATTAAAAATGGGCCAATCCCTTGAAAATGTTTGTTTCAGTACTTGTATAATACAAGTATTATAATTATAATAATATTATAATATAATTTATATTTTATATATATATATATATATATATATATATATATATATATATGAAAAAGGAATAATTTGCTTTTTCTGCTGGAGCTCAAAGTAGGCTTGCTGTTAAAAACAACAATAACAACACATGTTTTATTTCAGCCTGTCCCCCTTCCCTATTATACAATAGAGGTTTTTAGGAATCCATTGTATGTACATCCATAGGCTGGGAGGTTTTACTTCATGGATATCAAGGAAAATCCAGTTTCCTTAGTTTTGCTTGGCATACACACTATACAGCTAATTATGGATCTTGGCCCATAGTTATTCTTTTAACCCTTTATGAGGCTTTCATTTAGGCATCCTTTTCATTTTTTTTTAACATTTCTTCCCCTCAGGAAATGACATAGAACATTTGTTTTCCAAAATCTCTTGTCCCACACTGACTCACAATTCTACTACCTCATTCTGCTTTGACTGGATTATGCATAAGAGATCACCTGATTAGTTTAAGCAGCTTACTCAGTATTTCCAAAGTGGTCATGCGAGAATAGTGCAAAGGAAAGCCGTTTATCTTTAAAGACAGTAAGAATACTTGACAAGCCACACTATAGTAACCTGATTTCTAGTTAGCATGAATATGTTTTATGCTTTGATTTAACCATATATGGTAGTTAATATCTTGTTATGAGAAAAAGCCTTATCACCATAAAACATTTTTTTTTGAAGAAAAAAGACCTGTCCCTTTAGGCTTATCATCATGTGTTATGCAGATTATCATCTGCTATGCAACACTGTAAATAGCATTTTAGTACTTCTACTGTTATTTTCAAATGGGTTTAAATAAATAATCAATCTGATTACAGTTCCCCCCGCCCATCCTGTACCTATTCCACCCCTGTTCCTAAAACAGAATGGGTAGGGTGCAAAGAAAAGAGGAAATACAGATATAAGAAAAGACAGAAGAGAGGAGAGGTTTATCTTCTAAATCAGGAGCTAAGACCAACAAGTTATCAAACTGAGTTTTTCCAAACTCCCTTCTCGCTGTACAGTGGTACCTTGGGTTACAGACGCTTCAGGTTACAGACTCCGCTAACCCAGAAATAGTACCTCAGGTTAAGAACTTTGCTTCAGGATGAGAACAGAAATCAGGCGGCAGCAGCGGGAGGCCCCATTAGCTAAAGTGGTGTTTCAGGTTAAGAACGGACCTCCGTAACGCAGTGGCGTAGCGTGGGTTGTCAGCACCCGGGGCAAGGCAAGTAATTTGCGCCCCCTAACCCGTGGATTTGCGCCCCCTAACCCGTGGATTTGCACCCCCTAACCCTAACCCCCAGATGTTGCGCCCGGTGCGGCCGGCCCCCCCTGCACCCCCCACGCTACGCCACTGCCGTAACGAATTAAGTTTTAACCCGAGGTACCACTGTATTCAGACCTTGTTTTAAAGTGCCACTCCCCCCCATACCACCCCCTGCTTGCTCTACTCAAACTTCTGCCAGTGTTTAAAATAGGCACCTTTTCTCAGTTACCCTCCATCCTTGCTTCATTCAAGTCTCTGCCTTTGTATAAAACTGCCATTTCCCCTCTCCATTTCTTCCATCCGCGCATTACTCTAACTTCTGTTGCTTTAAACCACTTCCCCCCCTCTTTGTGTGCCTCCTTGCTTTGATTCAATGGCCACTGCTGCTATGCAACCTGCCTTCACTTTTGCTCCCTTATCCGGCCCTGACTTCATGCAAATCCAAGATTGTGATGTGGTACCACAAATCCTTCAATGGGGAGAACTTCACAATGACATTCTTACATTTTTATTACATGAAGAGAAATGGAAGATCTTTTTATGGCAAATGAAGGGATTCAGTTTTTAAAAAGCCTCGTCTTCCAAGTAATTTGACACTCTAATTAATTGTGAAATGACTGACAGATTTTTGTAGTTCTTTAAGTAATTTCCTTCTGGTTTCTAGCAAGAGTTACAAAAACACACATTCTTTAGCATAAGGCATTTACAGCCTTATTAATACAGTACTGAATTCCAACTGGTACATAAACAAAACAAAACAGTCTTCAGTAACTTTACTATGGAATTTCTGCATTTCATTGTGTATTTTAGGCTGATTGCATACTTTGACCTTGCTCTCAATGAGTATAAACTTTTAAGTTTTTCAACTTTGTTAATGTGATCACATCAGTGAAATCATCCAAAATACTGTAATGCATTTGGTTCATACAGACACAAGGTGAACCAAAACACACAGAGCCAAATGCAATTAGGAGAACCTGGAGACATTGATAGCTCTTTGGGGACAGAGAAAGCATAAAGTTGTTTCTCCAAAATAATTTGTCTGTACCCTACTCTACAGTAAGGCCAAGGTATTGTAATCATTACATGGAGATGTTTGCAATTATCCCTGGAAGGCTTCCATCATACTTCTAGGGATACTATAATAACATGTTGTTATTGTAAGAAAAACACTGGTGCCTAATTTGAATAGTAGAGTGCTTGGTATCTGGTGGGTGGGGCTTGTGTTTTGCTCCAGAATCAGCCCCTCCAGTGTGTATCTAGTTATGAATGTCAGTTAAGAGGGATCAACTGCCTCTTCTCATTTCTTGTCTCATACCTGCCCCATGATGTTGTTTTAGTTTCTCTCATTATGTTATTTTGTTAGAATTTTCTCTGTTTATTATTAAAGCTTGAAACAAAATTAAAAAAATCCTTCCAGTAGCACCTTAGAGACCAACTAAGTTTGTTATTGGTATGAGCTTTCGTGTACATGCATTCTGTATTATGGCTTCAGTATGTAGCTACCTTGCATTCATTTGACATTTCCCATGGTACCACAAATCTGCTAAAAGCGTACATTGAGCACATGATCACTTCAGCATGTGCTCAACTAACGCAGTGTCAGCTCAACTCATATGGCCCTGTGTGAATTGTCTGCAGATTAATCAGCTGCATCGTACAGAACTGGTCGGATCTGTGTGGGAACAGATGGCACCAATCTCTAGGAAACAGTAACTGCAGGCTTGACTGAAGGAACAATTCCTTAGAAAAAGGGCCTCTTGCAAGCTGTTCTGAACTTCCTTCTACTCCTAAATATATTCCATGAAATATTTTAAAAAACGAATAGTGTAAATATTTTGTGAGCCCTGTGACTTGTCATGATGTCCCATAATTGATCAGGCACAGCAAGACATGGCAGAACAGTGGTCAGGCAGGAGACTGAAAGGTAGGTATGGTGCAGTAAGTGATTTTTAGAATGGCTAGTCTTGTCTGCTATGCCATGAATATTGAATTTACTCTAGAATTGTTTGTGTAAAGAAGCCAAAGCATTCTGGTATTCTGGTTTCACAGTTGCACATTGTTTTTCATTGTTTATCTTGGTTGGCATGATTACAGAGTGCAGAATGTAATAGCTTCCCAAATGAATGGGAAAAGGAACATGACAAGGAATGGTTGGAGACTTATTCTGGCTAGAGACTCCTTCTGGAATGAGCCATGTTTTCTGTCCTCCTCCTTTGTCTAGATATGATGTCAAACTTGTGGTCTGCATTTGCTTCTGCACATGATCAGTTTGCTTGCTGCATGACAAAAGGAATCCCTTTTAGGTGCTGTGAACTTTCAATCACAAGCCATTCCTAGCAAATCTAAACACACACAAACAGTTGGATGGTGCCATCCATGCACAAACCTCACGTAACTCTCATGAAGGTCAAAATGTGCGACATGTCATTTATTTTAAGCACAAAATCTACTTGAAGCAAAATTCATTCCTGAACATTATGCTTGCACAGGAAGTCTTAATGCCAGTATTTGTGCCAGCTGAGGACCAAACTAGAAGCAGATGCATATAAGTTCTCTTCAGTGTCTTTAAAAAACAACAGCACTCAAACCCCTTTTGGAATGGTTGTCAAGTAGCAGAGGAGCAGCACTGGGAAAGGAGGCACTTAATCTATCCCGTAAGACACCATTCTTCCCTGCCGAGAAAAGAGGTGCAGCTTGGAGGAACTGATTGGAGTGGAAACATGGCTAAAAAGGAAAGGGTACTGTTGTTCCATTGCCCATTAGCTCCTCTCAAATATTTTTGGGGTAAGCAAACCAACCAACCAACCAACCAACCAACCAACCAACCAACCCAAAAGACATTGAGGACAAGTTACACACATTGAACTGCATGAACTGTCTAGTTTGGCCTTGCGTTTCCATTTGTCTGTATTACAGTTGAGTTCTTGGCAACAGAAACCTTCTAGATAGGAAGGAGATAATAGGAATGTAGGAATCTGCCTTAAAACAGTTGAGACTATTGGTCCATCTGGCCCAGAATAAGTAGTTGTCCATGGTCTTTAGCAGAGGTCATCCCCATCACTATCTACTGATCCTTTGAATTGGAAATACTAGAGACTAAGCCTGAGGCCTTCTGCATGCAAAGAATCTGCTCCGCTACTGAGTTCTGGTCTCTGCACTCATTGGTGACCCCACTTCTTTGAAGACAGCACTGTAGCAGTTGTTAGGCTCCCATCCGTACATGGTTTACTCTGCATATCTTGCAGTCATTCCATCACATGAAATGGAACCAAATCAGAAAAATGGTATTAGACAACCGCATCATATCTATCTTTGGGATCACAACTTGTTCTATGCCGGGCTTAGCCAATGCGGTGGCATCCAGATGTTTTGCACTAGAATCCCCATCAGTCCCAGCCAGCACTGCTATGCCCCAAAACATGTGAAGGGCACCAGATTGGAGATGACTGCTAAAATACGGCAAATGCCACCTACAGTCAACTTCAAAAGTTATTAAACTAGGGTAATTTATCTGGCATATATATTTATCTATAAAACAAAACAGTGTTTTAAACTGATGAGACTTATACCTGACAATCATTTCTAGTGAATTATAAGTAGTATCACTGCTATTTTCTTTGGCTTCTGTGTACTATATTTATATAAAAAGGCAGTTAAAAAGACCATTGTAGTAAGCAAATATTTTGTACAAAAATACAAAAATTTTAAAAGTATATTCTATATTACTGATCAGAATTGGCCTATATATATTTATATATAAAATTTATATATATTTATAAATGTATATTTATATAATTTGCCAATATTTGGGATTTTAGCAAGTGGCTATTGTGTTTACACAGTAGGTTTGTATTCTTTTTTTCTTCCTGTGGAAAAGTCATGATTTGTAGTCTTCTTGGCATAGTCCATTGTTTTATAAATCTTCAGCATCTGTATGTTTTGTGGTTGAAGAGGATCTATAGCTGGTTTAGTCCAATTGTATTTCCAATTGACGCATTTGTGCAACGTTGTAAAGCCCCTGAAAAATTAGAAGATAAGGCGGACGAATTGTGCTGACTTTTTTCATCAATGTTCTCAGTGCTCCCCCTTTTGGTTGGGTGATGGTTCTGTCCCAGAGGATACTTCATCATTCAGGAAATCTCACTCATTTGTGTCTCTTATAAGGTTCACAGCCTATTACAATCCCAGAGCTTCAGCTAAAGCAGGAAAGGAAAAGCAATGCATTAAAGTGCTATAAACATAATATCTGTTTTTTAAAAAAACAATAAGAACAGAATTCACCACCTCAGAAGAGGCTAATGGCATGCAAATTTGATCCAGTTCTGCCCAAAAGTTACAAAAAAATTAACATTTGTTTCTTGTACAAAGCAAACATGTAAAGATGCCCAACACAAAAACAAAACACAAAACCTGGAAAAAAATGGAATTCATTGGACTTTATCTATTCAGGAGAGGCTATTATGTCTGAAAATTTCATTTAATTCTTTCCAAAGGATAAAAAGTTACAACTATTTTTAAATTTTCCAGTAATAGTGAATGGGAAAGACAATTCAGTTTACTGAACTGGGATTTGGACTGAACTGAACAACCTTCAAAGCACTTTATACTGAATCTGTGCCTTCTGGTATTGAAACTGAATCTTGTGGACGGTATATACCCCAGGTTGTTGTGGCTAAAGCTATACTTGTATTTCTGAATCCTAAACATGCATCAAGGTGTCCTTATGTGGTAACTTGGAAAGAGAAATCTATTGTATAGATTTTGCTTCATGTAGAGGTGGGTATATTTTTGGACACGAACTGTGCAAAATACATGGAGCTCATATTTCCAAAGTGTGGGAGGGGGACTAGAGGGGCTGTACAGTCTCTGGATTCCTGCCAGCACCTTAAAACTTCAATGGCTTGAACAATAGAAACTGAACTAGAAATAAGCTTTGATCTGTACATGACTGGGTTGAACTGCAATCCTCTTCTAAGGGCTTCCAACCCACTAGTCATACGCATAGAGGACTGGGTCCCCTCTTTTTCCAGCTGTTTAAACTTGGCTTGGGGTTTGGCCCTTGTAGCAAATGAGAATTGATCCTAGTCAAGGTTCTAGCATACCTTTGTCCATCTCCTGCTCACAAATAAAACTGTTAACATCTTCACAGTGAAAGTCGTTCCAAAGCCCAGCATGGATTAACCCAGCACAATCTTCCCCAGGTCCATGGCCATGTTTCCAGTTATCGGGTTGTCCAGCGCTCCAGTTTCTTTCAACAAAACAGAAAATAGATCATTCCGCAAAACAAATAGCAAACCATCATGTGATACTGGGACAGATGAGAATAATAAAAACAAAAACAAAATACTGACAGTCTGTTCTGAGCAGAAAACATACTCCTTATAACAAACAATGCATGACTCTTTCCTGGAAATGGAAAACATCTGGGCTGCAGAGAAGAGAATCAATTCAACAAGCTGCCGAAGCTCAGAGACCTAAAATTAGTCCAATGAACTTTGTTCTGATTTGGGGATGGACAAGGATGCGTAAGAAGGGGATGGAGTAGTCATGGGGCAGCATTTAGCTGCTTCCTCTGCAGCTGCAGATAAGCTACTGTGACATAAGGATGTCTTCCTGCTGGATGTGCATATGCATCCCCAAGTCAAAGCAAACTGGTAGTTTCTTGTTATCCAATACACGGAAAGAAGCAGAAAATAAGAGTTTTAAAATACCACAAACCCAGGGCATATTCACAGTTAACCAGCCAACACTTTGGCAAAGATGGCTTTTCTGCCTATGTTTCTTCAACCCTCTGTTGCACCTTTGGAAGAAAAATATACTGTTTGCGTAGCAAATTACATTTCAGATTGGAAATGAAAAAAAAAATCCTAACAAGTCCTTTAGCCTTTACAGAGTAAGTTAGTATTCTGCTGAAAATTTTACATGATGGGCCCAAAATCACTTGATTTATTAAATGGAATGTGCTGCCAATCTCAGGATTTTAAAGGATCATCTGTGTTGAAGAAACAGCTTATTAAGTGCAGGGCTGTGGCTGCTGGCTGAAGTGGATGGCACAGCACCCAAAGCTAAATAATATAAGGATTCAAGAACATGTTTGTCGAGCTCATGAAGTCTGAGTGACATTTTAGGAAGGCACCAAGTTTTCTAGAAAAAAACAATTACATTTAGCTGAAGTGACTGTTGGTTTTTAGATCACAAAGGAACATGCAAAACACGACATAAGATAAACACCGGAAAAAGTTCAGAGGTGCTGCATAAAAAGTCACATGTGTCTATGCCTTCTGTGTTTGAAAGAGAAATAAAATGGCAATTTGGATTCAGATAAAATCAGACCCTCCCAGATTTCAGATGATAAACAGCAAGTGTACTTCCCTAAATTGCACTCTATACTAAAAATGAAGACAGTTTCAATCTGTGGCTCAAAAGAAAGTAGGAACAGCTCTGCGTGCCTGGCTTTCTGCCTGTGAAACTGCAAGTTAGGTACGGCTTCAAACCTCTCATATTTAAACTTCTTTCATATTTTGTTTTTATGTGACTTGGGCTGTATTATCATGTCCACTTCCTTACCTCCCATACAATATGCAAGCAAACTCCCACTATACAGCCCTATATATTTTATCCCCACATACTATGGCAGATTCTCAAAAATGTGAGCCCTTTGTATTAGAATCAAGCACAGCATATTTATAATTTATAAACTAAAATATACTTTCCTCTGCCCTTCTATCCAGATATGGCACACCTCAAGAATAGCTCACTGATTTATAGATGTTAATATTCCATTGAAGGATAATTTAACTGCTTCTAAAGGCACTCATGGTGGATAAATGTCTAATGCTTCAATACTGGAAGCAGCAGTCTGTTCCACCTGCCCCCCTCCCCATCATACTGTGGACAGAGGACATGACTCAACTGGCAGCAGATGAGAAGGTGACTTTCCATAAACACAATAAAGATAGGAAGTTCCCTAATATATAGGCTCTTCATACAAATCTATTTGCTTGGATGTCTAACCACTGATTTGGTCTGGATTTGATTTATTCTAATTTAGTTTGTATTATTTGATTGTTTTTGTTTCTTTTTTGAAAATTCAATAAAAAGCCTGCTAACCTGACGGGGTTAAAGAGAAGTGGAAGGATACTATGTTCTAATATTTATATACACATAGGATTCATAGAAAGATACGAAGGGCTCAGGATGTGTTGAGAGAGACAGAATGTGAATTTAGAGGTATCATCTTTGTTGACTTCACTTGGTCATTTGCTCTCAAAGATTGAACACTAAATCTTCAAAGATCTAGAACACTGAGAATTCAAAGATTTAACTTCATGTTGAGTTATGCTTGTTTTAGGAAGGTGATTTCAGTTAAGTAACTGGGGATTTCATCAAGATAAGACAGCACTAGCCAATTTTGTGTTACATCCTTAACAAAGTGCCAAATGTTAGACAGATTGTGTCTGAAGGAGACAGGCATTATTTCACTTGGTGGGAATAACAGATTTCAGTTTCTGTGATCCAACTTTGGCCCGAAATGAAACATTGAACACCCTGATTACAGTTTAAAAGGAGCTTGCTCAGTTTGATCTTCTAGTAAGTTTCAATGAAAATAATAGAGAATATTTTCCTTTAACATTATGGCCTCTCTTTATGGGCAGTTGTAATACAAATTATTAAAAAAATGAAGAATGAGTCCAAGAAAAAAAAATGTGATTACTCTATCCCCAGTTTGCAATAAAATTCCATAACAATCTTGGCTTACTATGGTTCTATGATTCTTTTACTCAATGATCCATCTTCTTTTTTGGCAAGAAAATAAACCTTGTGAATACAACAGAGAGAAAGCCTGAGTATAGAAGAGCAAAAGACAACAACATTTCATGGCAAAGCATTTCTTCAGAGGGTTGCAGCAGTCTTTCCCATCTGCAGCATCCTGTCTGCATGGTGACAAATAAAAAATCCAATAGCAAGAACAGTAGCAGAAACAAAGAACAATTCATATCCTTCCTACACGTACATATATTCTGGTAAGGTTCCATCCAGCCATCGCCATTCATCTTCTTTCACTGAGTCCGTGAGGCCAATCCAGAAGCTGCCTTTTGCAACAACCTGTTTTTTTAGCCATTGCTGTGTACAGAAGAAAGTACTGGTTGCGTTATTCCATATCTCAAAACATGTAAAGCCTTTGGGCATAAAAGTCCCTTGAGTCCCTTTTAATCTAAGTTGACTACTTGTGGTTTTGAGTTCCATTGCTTATAACCTATTAATTATCAAATTATAGTTATAATAAATATTAATTAAACAGTGACCACTTTTGCTTCAGACAATTGCCTGTTAGCAAGCACCCTTATAGAGTCGAGCCACATGCCTTGCGAGATACATGGGTGATTCCCACCTCCCCTCCATTTCTTTTTAGTGAAATATAGCCATGAGGAAGAGGTCTGCCAGTTGGTAAAAAGCAGTAGGAGGGAAAGGGTAGGGTATGTTCAACATATTTTCTTTGTACTGTTTTTCCAATCAACATCAACCTCCATACCTTCTGTCAAGCTAGTAGAGGGGTCGCCAACTTTTTGTGTCCATGGGCACATTTGCAAACTGGATGAACTATTGTGAGCACTATGCACACACTGCAACCATGCTTGCATGCAGGCACACACCACAGCCACACACGTGAATACCGACTCTCCCCTTCACCAGCAATTAGGCTGGATAAAAAGCCTTCAATTAGCTACAAAAGAATTATCTTTTCAAGCCTAATTTCAAAGGTGGGAGGTTTGGGGGGAGCAGCACTGTGTGGGCACCAGAGAGGATCTTTGGGTGCATATCACACAGGTGTCACACTGACAACTGTCTAGAAAGCAAAAGGTATTATTTCCCCCTGTGGGGCCAATAATGCCATGGATAGGGCAGAATTTTGACTGGGGAAAATAGTATGATGGGAAAGAGTGATACTTCCTCACTCACTGGTGCTGCTTTGAACAAATGGCAACGTCTAATCAATTCAGTAAAAGAAAAATTCAGGAGATGAAGGACAGCTCCATGGAGCTTGGCCCTAAAAATAAACATTGTCGACACTTTTTAAGGAAGTTACTAGTACTCTTTATCAGCAACAGCCATGAAATTCCCTGCGTCGCTTTTTTGTGCAAATAGGCCCTTACTGAGTTTGGAGTTGGAACTGTTGGAAAACTGAAACTATGTAATAACCCCTGATGTCCCCCACCAATATTTTGATATCCATGTTGCTGAGGTTCCACCTCTAGTTGTCAGAGTATCAGATGTGGTTTATACCTGCTCCTCTTTACTGTTTATAAAAACCAAATGTGATGATTTTTCTTCACAGAAAGCCTTTGCGTCTTCAAAAATGGCTCTTTCCGATGAAAAGTAGTAACAATTGCCCGAAAAATTCTTCCAGTAAACAGGACAACCTGAAACATGGAACACTTTTGTTCAGCCAGTGAGCGATAGAAAATTGGGCCCCCATAAATATCTGAATTGATGTGATCAGTTCCTAAATGTCTGGACACCACTGTGTTGTAGTACAGTGACGTTCCACAATTTAGGATCCAATCAATTTGACAAACAATACCGACTCCAGAATATAATGTGAATGGCATTTCCATTCATAGAGCTGCAGTCATATCTTTCTAACAATCTGGCCCTTAAATCTATTTTCTGATAAGTATAAAGGGCAAATCAGATACAGTTTGACTATAAGTCACTTTGAGACACAGACAGACTGGTAGAGATGCATGTGAGCAAAGAGCTTACCATTAGCCTCGCTTTGTAGTGCCACCGGTATTCCTGGACCTGGTGGGCCAGGAGGTCCAGGCTGGCCCTGTAGTCCACGCATTCCAGGTGCACCAGGCAGACCAGGCAACCCACGTGGACCAGGTATTCCTGGCTCCCCAACAATTCCTTGTAGACCTTGAGGACCAGGGGGGCCCTGTGGGCCAGGGGGGCCATCTTTGCCAGGTGGTCCAGGTAGTCCTGGTTCTCCACTAGGTCCTGGCAGACCAGTCTTCCCCGTTGAACCTCTCTGGCCTTTGGATCCAGGTGAACCTCTGGAACCTTTCCCGCCTTTTTCACCAGGTGGTCCGGCTGGTCCAATCGGTCCCTTTTCACCTTGAGGTCCTGGTGGTCCTGGTTCACCTTTTTCTCCTTTTTGTCCTTTGGGCCCAGTAAGGCCGGTAGGACCTTGGGGCCCTCGGTCCCCCTTGGGACCTCTCGGGCCTGGAGGTCCTGAAATAATTTGAACATGAGGGGAAAATTAATATGGCAGTTCTATATATTAAAATTAAATTACAGTAAAAACACTGGATTGCTGTATCACAGTACCAAGGACTGTGTATATGTATGTGGGCAAAGAGACTGGAACAGGTTTAGGAGCATAAGAAAAGCCCTGCTGGTAAGACCAAAGGCCTATCTAGTCTAGGGGCCTGTTCTCACAGCGGCCAGCCAGATGCCTAGGACATGATTCCCAGGAACTGGTATTCAGAGACAGATTGCCTCTGATACTGGAGGTAGCATATAGCCATCATGACTAGGAGCCATTAAATAGTCTCATCTTCAATGGATTTGTCTAATCCCCCTTTGAAGCCTTCTAAGTTGGTTTCCTTCAAGTACATCATGTAGTAATGAATTCTCTAATTCTATGCCGTGTGAAGATGTACTTTCTTTTGTCAGTCCCGAATCTCCCACCTTTCCGCTTCATTGGATGATCCCCAGTTCCATTACTAAAGAAGGAGGATAAAACTTACCTCTGTTAGCTTTGGGGCATATTTTTGTGTGTTAAAGGTCTGTCTATGGTATAATAGCACACATACTGCATGTAGGGAAGTATGCCTAAGTTAACAAATGGATACATAGTCGATACCTCTATCTGTTACTGTTTTTGCTAAAACTGAATTGTTTGGGGACAGTGCAACTACTATTTTTCATTCATTTCCACCTAAGTAGGAATTGGTATTTCAGGGCTGAAACACTCCTTTACCTACTAGATTATGTATTAAAAATTAATTCCTATAGAGAAAAGCCACTGATTTGATTGAGACGGTACAAAATTTCAATTCCAGGCAAATGCAAGAGGATAGGTAATTGTTGGGAATATTAAGCTGCAAATTAGGTTAGGAAGGTCAAGATCAACTGGTCAACATTAATTGATGAAAATACTTATTTCTTCTTACATTTACTTCTGTGAGTGGAAACTAATCCACAATTTATATTAAATTTTGAAATACTTTAAACAGTGGGTTTCCACATAATTGTGCTTCAAAATCCACCACAATAGCATATATATCCTATATCTCATCTAGTGCCGCATACCAATAGGTACCTTTAATTCCTGCATTTAACGTGAAACGTAGTTCTACATTATCAAAGTATTAACTTTTTTCCCCAATGTCCTTTATGCATGTTTCGGCAAACAGTCAGTAATGCCCGACTTTCCCTTCTGCTGCTTTTCATCTACTTTTTTATTTGACTTTGTTCAGAAAATGTGCATTTAGCATTAATCACCCCCTGCCCCCAAGTACAGACATCCCATTTCATTTAGGATTTTGTGTTTCTTCGTATTTCTTGGCATTGCACATCTTCCAACTTTTTGAAATCCTACAGTAGAGCTTGAAGAGTGTTTAATTTATCTTTAACTAACCACTTAGAGGAGAGGGCATAACATTTACTATTTCATTCCCTAACACAGAAATATACTGAGTTAAAAATTACCTCAAAAATAAAAATGCTTTGAATCCCCAATGATTAAAGTTTTAAGGCCTGTCTCACAGATTTGACCTCTCTTTGACACTTTATGTCAAATTTAACAGATTGGGCATAAAATATACAGCCATTTTCATGCGTATGCAGCATTATTTCCTTTTCAGCTACTCAGACCAAAAGCAAACTTACAGAAAACACAGGCAGACATGCAGAAAGCAGAAACTTTTATAAGAAAAGAAGGCATTTATGCACTCTATAAAACAGACACCATGTATTCATTCTGTTGCCAAGTTAATCAAGGTGGTGGTTCATAGTCAAAAGGCAAGTTCAATTTAGAACATCATAGGCTATCAAACAAGCATATGCAGCCATGCTACAAAATATTTAGGTGCAGAACCATTGGCCAAGTTAGTGTTAAGGAAAAGTAAGGACACTTCAGTAGTTCAGTCCCAGAAATTCAGATAGCACCAGATTGGAAAGTTCAAGATGTAGTACCACAAAGAACAAGTGCTTCCTAAGCAATGCACAGAGGGACAAAGAAATATTGTGGTTTTTGGCACAACAGTGATTGTACAGCTTAGGCTGAGTGAGTTGTGCTACCCACTACCCATGGCCATGATTTATGATGATATTAACATTGCAGGGAGAAACAAACATTACTAGCCAGTATCTTGGCACTATGTACAGTGGATTATCTGAGACATTTCTCACCTTGTAGTATTGTGAAATTCTTAATGAGCTGGCCATGTTTAGAATCTACCAGCTTCATTTCTTCCATTACTACAGATAAATTGGATACTTCAATATCTAATCTTGTCCTCATCACGTCCTGTTGCATCCTGAGAGCAGTTGCATCCAGGCGAATATTTGCTAATGTGTTGTTCATAAAAGTCAGCTCGTCTGTATGTTTACTAAGAGTATCTGTGCATGTTGTCCGGACATCGTTGAGGTTGCTAGTTAGTGTCCGCAAGTGATGAGCCGTGTAGCTAATATTACTAATGATGTTGACAATATCTTTCTCAAAGTTTTGAAATCGGTCTTCTTGCTGGCTAAACTTGGCAGATGTTCCATTTTCATATTCTTTATGGCGTTCTTGGAGCTCCTTCAAACTTTGTTCATTGGCTTGTGCAATAGTGGTGATGTTCTCCATCTGTCCACTGAATGAGCTAAGCTGACTGCTCATATCCTCAAGTGTATCATTATTAGCTTTGGCCAAAGCTGAGTTATTGGCTGCTAATGTCTGCAAATTCTGCACTTTCTCTTTGAGCCAGTCTGTGTCCTTCCGTGCTTGGAGGGCAACCTGCTGAAGGTTTTGAAAGTCGCTTTTGATCCTTTGGATAGCTTGACTTGTATCATCCACAGATCTCTGCAAAGCACTAATAAGATCTCTTTGCTGAACTTGGGTCTGATTGAGATTGTTCAGATTCATGATGACTATGTTATGTGAGTGCATTTGACTTTGCAAACTTGTCTGAATGTTACTCGTGTCTTTCTGAAGGTCATTGATGTAGCCATTGTAAGCTTGGAGAGTTTTGTTGACACTTAAAATCATGAAAGAGTTGCTATCCAAAACACCTTTCATTTGGCTCTGCCGCTCATCTAACATGTTCCCAGACTCCTGCAACGTCTCCAGTGTATCTTTGTTCTTTGCTGTTTTCTCTGAAATCTCATGAAGCTGTTGGCGGAGGGCCAGAATGTCAGCCTTGAAGCTTGAAAGCTCTGTGTTGGTGCTCACAGCTTTCTCTGCAGCTTGGTAATCTAAAAAAAAAAAAAAGAGAGAGAGAGAGAGAGAGAGCAAAATAATAATAATTCAGGGGTGATTTTGTAGCTTATTATTTAGCAGAGGAACTTTGCTTTAATAGAGTTTGCTTCTTTGTTAATTCAACAGATGAAACAAACCAAAAATATTTTGGCATATGGCTGATTTTTAACTCTAGAAGAACAGAATAATGGCTCCTTTTCCTTTAAGACAACATAACCTGATAGTTCCTTTTACTTTAACATAAAACACAATGGTGCACTTAAGTGCTACTGGTGCCATAAGAGGTCCTAATTTTCACTAGAGTATATATGAATGAATCTCATGGAGAACGGCATTGCCTGCAGAACCGCAAAAGTCTTAGAAGTGCAAACTTTGAAGAATGGCTACGTTTCAGTTTGTGAATTCTTTTGGAAAGTGCAAACTGGGTAAGGTTCATCTTTAAATGTGAACTGAATTTGATTTCTCCTCCATCCCTATGCGTGGGATAAGTTGGGTTTCTGCAAGAGATTAGGCACAAAATATTTCCTCCCTTCTGGGAATAGTTCCAACAATATAGATTTCTCCATTGAAAAACCAACACCACTGCTCTTGAATAGGGTTTAAGTACTAATTAACTGACAAGGAAATCTGATCAGTTCTCGAAGCTACCAGCATGAGTTTGACCAAACTGCGGGAGGCAGTGGAAGACTGGCGTGCTCTGGTCCATGGGGTCACAGAGAGTCGGACATGACTAAATGACTAAACAACAACAAACTGACAAGGAAATCTGATCAGTCAATAAACTAAACAATAATTAACATACTGCTTTTGTTTGCATATGAATTACCCAATTTTTTCAGGTCACCCTCCACTGTTGTGAGTTTCTCAGCGTATCTTTTATGTGAATTTTCCATCCCTCCAGTAACATTGTCCATTTTTTCTACAACTGGAACAATAAAAACAGTATCTTAGCAATAATTCAAAAGGACTACACCATTAAACAGAGTTGGCACAAACTAATTAGAGAGCTTGACTTCCCCCATTTCAATTCTAGAGTCATGGCACCACCATAGGAAGCCTTGTCCCTGTTGCCAAATCTCCTGAAATGGCACCAAGAACAAAACAAGTGTTTAAAAGTTTTTATCCACCTCAAACATTTGATATTGTGTGGGGTTAAAAAACCCCCACACTTAAATATTGTTGACAATTTCATTCTCTCAGTGGCCCAGCCAATTGCTCCCAGAAGTTTCACAATCACAAAATTCCTTAGGACAAAATATCTCCAGGAATTACATTACAATATATTTGTTTGGGAATTAAGGCTCCATCCTCATGAAGGTTGACAAAGATGAATTTACCTGGATGGAGTTCCCAATGGAATATATGTTAACCTCTTCCATACAAAGAATTTTGTTCTCTCCCAAAGTTTACATTCCTTTTCCAAAGCACACTTACATGAAAGTCAGTTCCCTGGTAATCAACATAGTCTAAGGCTGGAAATTCTGTATTTGGTAGGATTTCAAGGACTGTTTGTGTGCAGCTCACCATCCATGTGAAATAACATGTGGCATGGGACATATACATATAATCCTAATTTCCGTGATCCTTATCCGTAAAAAATAAAGGCCTGGGTAGGTTAAGGATTGCAGAAATTAAGTTCATGTGTGCGCAGATGGTACACATTTCCTAATAGCCTGCCATATGTACAGAATTTCTGGAAGTTGCAATTGCATAAACAGGCTCTTATTTACAAGTAAATATGTACAGATCGGGATGAATGTATATTAATAAGTCTTTGAAAATGACAGTTCTAATACTGAAATATATATCAGAATAGCCTTTTCTGAAATCATATCATACTGAATCAGAAAATCCTTTTATTTATAAATATTTCCTTTCATCCCTTTTTCTTGGATTCCTACTCAAAAGGCAGCTGTTATAGATGTGATACATACCTTTGTATCCAAGAATGGCTACTGTTATTGTTAACAAGGCACATAATATATACAACAGTATGATGGAAAACTTCAGTGCCCAGTTGCTTTTACACTTGGTGCATTGTGTTCCTTCTTGAATGCCTGCAAAAGAAAATGAAGATTTAACTCTATGTCATTTTTCATGTTTAGGCCTTTTCACCTTGAATGCTTTTCAGGTGTTTTACATTTTTATTCTGTTAAGCTTTTAAATTTTCACATCTGTGTCCTGGACCATGACAGTAAGCATTCCCAGGATACTTTCAATAAGACCTGGTGCTCTCTGGAGGTTTCTGTTAGAAAAACAGCAGAACTGTGGAACCATTTTTGCTCCATGAAGGCACTAGCGCAGTGGCTCCCAAACCTTTTTGTCTAGGGACCACTTGAAGTTGCTGAGGGTCTTGGCAGACGAAATAATGATTTTCCTGCCTGTTGTAACAATTATAATGCTCTATATTAGATGCTGTATGATATTTTAAAACTGTATTTTATTGATTCTTTTATTCTAGTTTTCTTACCAATTCAAAGAAATAAAAGACAACTAAAAATAAAAATGAATATTTAATCTGATAGGTGTGCCACCTCCTATCTTCAACTCCTCTTCAGCTACAGAAATGCTGTGGAACACTTGAACAAAACTAATGGACTACCAGTTGTGCACAGACCACAGTTTAAGAACCCTCGCACTAGTGGAAGGCTAGTGGAGAGCCAGTGGGGTTCAGGCATAATGCTACACTATTCTTTAGACTGAGCCAAGCTTTCTTACTGGACTTGTGCACTCGCCTTTTCCCTGTGGTAAGGATGGGTTTGGAAACTTTCACTTTGCTTTTTGTTTTTATGAACCACAGCTTGTCATGTCATCCAAATCCAAACAAACCGTGGTTAATTTTAACTACGATTACTAGAAACGAGGCAACTTCAAATTGAACTTTATGAAGCTAGCTTGTTTTCACTAACCATAGTTAAAGTTAGCTACACTATAGGACTCTGATGGCAAATCTAAACTGCATTTAATCTAAAACATAACTTGGAACCTTCTGATCTCTTCCTTGCAGCAGGAAGCATTGGATAAATCTGGAGGTGGCGAGGGAAGGCTAGGCTCATTCTTGCAATGCTAAACCTTAGCTTTAAATGTTATCTGAACACAGCTAACAAAACTGCAGCATTTCAAAAAGCATATCTATTCATTTTTATCATATGTGCATACACAAGGGTGCTTTTCTTTTAACTAATATTAAAAGAAACTTTTCTGCATGAAAAACAAAGTGTGCAAGAATCATCTTATTCTTAAGAGCTTTTTGACATCTTGTTAGACTAGTATTGTATACATTGTTTTGTTTAGAGGTCATACATTAAGTCATGCAGAACTGAGCTTAGTCTGCATCAGATTTTCATTTGTTATTACCATCCCATGGTTTGCACACTCTGTTATGCAATCTGAGCACATGGCTTTAATGTTGAGCAGCTCCCAGACTTTTGTCACTGGTTGAGCATACCAGAGAGTCGGGGTCACTTCCGGATGTTGCACATTTCTCATTGCTGACTTAAACAACGTTTAATAAATATCAGATGGGAGACAATGGGCCTCCTTTCACTTGACACACTTTTCTGTTTCCTGACTTATTAGAATAAGAGCTCTGTTTTTTCGTCACTGTTGGGAAGACATCTGGCTAAACAGACTGAAATTCAGTACAAAGGGATCCAGCTGGTACACATGTTTTGGGGACCCCCTTTCTCCGGGAGCCAAGATGGTCACACAAAAACAAGCTAGAAAGACATCCTCCTGTTACTAGCCTTTGTAGTATTTGTTTTTCTAGTATTACATTCCAGTGACCGGGGACTTTGTTCTCATGTGGGGGGTCTCCATCTGCAGATTCTTTTGGAGCTGCAGATAAACAGTTTTTCTACTCAAGAATGAAAAAACGCACACCATGTTTTGCCTCTTTTCAGGAAGGAGAGGGATGCTTTTCAAGGAGGCAGACTCCTTAATATATTTAATTTCATCTCACGTGTCATTCTTTTGAATGTTAGCCTCTCTCACTGAGTTATTTCTATGGGCCTTGCTTTACTATCTTAGGTGAAAACATAATATCCTATCTTTAATATAAAGCAAAGCAACAAAGCTCTAAAGAGTCTGTTGAAACGAATATCTGGATTATTTATCAAGACAAGGCCCAAATGTAAACTCTGGTTCTGATCTTCAGATTATCATTTTGCAGGCTGTGTGGGGAAAGAGTTTGAGGGAGTTATGACAGTCTTCATCTGCTTAAAATAGATTTTATTGGCTCTGGAAAGCGCTATTAGGGCCAAAAGTGGTGGGGGGTGTTAACTGATACAGTGGTACCTCGGGTTAAGTACTTAATTTGTTCTGGAGGTCCGTTCTGAACCTGAAACTGTTCTTAACCTGAAGCACCACTTTAGCTAATGGGGCCTCCTGCTGCTGCCGTGCCGCCGGAGCACAATTTCTGTTCTCATCCTGAAGCAAAGTTCTTAACCTGAAGCACTATTTCTGGGTTAGCGGAGTCTGTAACCTGAAGCGTATGTAACCCGAGGTACCACTGTATTTTATTGAAAGATTTTCATTTATAAAGGAATAAAATAAAATAAATAAATAAAGAAAAGAAAAGATAAAAGCTAAAATAAAAATATGTGCAAAGGGGCAGGAAAACTGTTGCCAGTGGGAATCTCATGAAATATGGTAACATTTGGTCCTTCAGACAAGCATAAATGCATCTATGCCTCTGAACTTCAATAGGATTTTTATTTGTCTTTTCCATCAGTGCCTCTGAAAATCATTGGCCCAGTTTCTTAAAGCTCTGTACACATGAAAGGGCAGGAAAGATCTCATTTGCAAAACCACTGATTCAACTGCTGCATCCCTTCATTAATCCTTTCTTCCATAAAAGGTAAAGGTAAAGGGACCCCTGACCATTAGGTCCAGTCGCGGACGACTCTGGGGTTGTGGCGCTCATCTCGCTTTATTGGCCGAGGGAGCCGGCGTACGCAACTTTGGCGTGCTTTCGAACTTCTAGATTGGCAGGAGCAGGGAATGAGCAACGGGAGCTCACCCCGTCGTGGGGATTCGAACCACCGACCTTCTGATCGGCAAGCCCTAGGCTCAGTGGTTTAACCCACAGCACCATCCGCATCCCCTTTCTTCCATATCTGACATAATAAAGTGTCCCAAAAGGATGCCATTATTTTCTCTGGAAGAGTTTCATAAAAGGAAATACTTCTGGTTGTATGTACTGTACACAAACCTTTTCACTGAATGGAACAAACCCCATTATCCAGTTTGAGCATAATCTCTCACTTATTTTTTTTTATAACCCAGTCATTTTGCTTATGACTTTGCTCTTGCTCATTGTAGGCCAGAGATACAGAATGAATAGATAAAAAGCCTAATTACACACTTCAGCAGCCTTAGCCATTAATTATAGGGACCCACCAAACAATACCCTACTGTGATTAAATACAACATATCTTAATTGAAAGGACAGAAGAAAAAGACTCAACCACAAAGTGTCTGGATTCTATGTTAGCCAAACATTATGAACTTCAAGACTGCTATAGTTCATTTTGAGGAAAAGCACAGATTTGTTACAGCAGGATGTCAAACCACAAAAATGTGCCAAGACAATTAAACTCCTAGGGCTGACAGCCTTTAAACTGCCAGTTTAAATGGCGAGGATTGCAAAAACACAATCTTACCAAAGGCTTTTAAACTCCAAAGTGGATTTTTAAGCACAAATGTGGATATGTGGCAGAGCAATCCTGAATGGGGTCAGGCCAGACAAGCCCATCAGAAGGACAACTCCACCAACAAGGCTGGTCAGGAGGTTAGGACTGCACTGTTAATGCAGCATTTAAAATAGGGAAAGTCATTTTAATTTGAGTAATATTCTCCAGACATGGCTGTGAATGTGGAATGGTAAAAATATACACTGTCAATCACCAGTTGCCATCTCCATCATAAAGAATTTGTGTGCTGCAACTTCTGAACAAGAATTCCATGAGCACGATTCAGCCAAAGCTAAACACTTTTAAGGTCCAGTGGGAGAATTACTCACATGATTAGCCGTCTCCCACTAAAATCATGTGACTTAAAATGGGCTTAACATTGTTTGGATGTCAACCAGAGCATTTGTTATGAAAACAGCAAGCAATATGAAGGCAATGCCAGTCCTCCAGAGAGGCATGTACATATATTATTCACATGTGCAACATTCCTCACTCCCCATGCCCCCTGGTTGGACTATATAGCTCAGTAACCCCAGAATATCCCACTCTTCCTTTGGATGTTTCTATTTTCATCAGAGAACTGTTGGGGGGTATGGAGTTATGTGACCCCTGAGCCAAGGAGATAAGTAACTAGATAACCTTTAGAAGACATCTGAAGGCAGCCTTGTATAGGGAATTTTTTTAAGTTTAATGTTTTATTATGTTTTTATATATGTTGGAAGCTGCCCAGTGTGGCTGGGGTAACCCAATCAGGTGGGTGGGGTATAAATAATAATAAAATTATTGTTATTATGGAATAGGATGTCCCTACAGTGGTACCTCTAATTACGAACTTAATTCGTTCTGGAGGTCCGTTCTTAACCTGAAACTGTTCTTAACTAGAGGCGTGTTTTCACTAATGGGGCCTCTTGCTGCCACTGTGCCACCGGCACGCAATTTCCGTTCTCATCCTGGGGCAAAGTTCTCAACTCAAGGTAACTCTTCCAGGTTAGCGGCGTTTGTAACCTGAAGCGTTTGTAACCTGAGGAGTTTGTAACTCGAGGTACCACTGTATTTTCATCAGAGAAATGTTGGAAGGTAAGCATAATAAAGTTGGAACACTATAATAAAAGGAAAAAAATTATATGGAGGGATATTGCCTCCATATTTTTCATTCCAAATTGGATAGACAGGGCCATCTCTTAATAAATGTCTTGCTGATTGTTGCTTTGGTGCATTAGTTTGTCATCCAGGAAGCATTCTAAAACATATTTTTTTACCTGGCAGCCACAGAACTACTCCAGGCAGCTTAATATACTCCTTGACTGCCCTTTTTATAATGATCTTAGAAACAATTCCATCCATTGTAAGGTCGCACAGGGTTGGACTAGATGACCCTTGGTAAAAGTCTATGATTCCTTGATGTTTCATGTGTCTCTATTCTTTAACAAACTGCCTTGTCATTTGTTTTTTGACAGATCAGCTGGTAAAACTGTCAACATAATTGCCTTTTATAATCTATAAATTCCTCACAGCTTCTGGCTTTAAGTATCTCACTTTCTAGCCCTGGAGGAAAATGTGCACTAAACATTTAGCTAAAATTCACCCTGGCTTCAAAACAATTAAACCTGTCTGCTGTTGATCTGAAAAATAAATACTTGAAGTTTTCTGCTGCATTTCTATTTAATATAATAATCTACCTATTTCTAGAGGGGGTAGTCATGTTGGTCTGTTGCGGCAAAAATAACAACTGTAGGTATTAGGCAATATCATGCTCATTATCTAGCAGATTACTCCAGAGATTGCCAGGAGTCGACAACAGTGTCCTTTCCTGTTTTTGCTTTTGGTGTGGTGAATAAAAATGTACCATGTTTCCTCAAAATCATCTTTGCTTGCGGTATTTGTAAAACTTAGTTTTTCAACGAGCGCTATCTTCCAGATTTTATTGTACCATGCTCCAGTGTCAAATTAGCAGCTGTCTTCCAGTTCTGAGCTAAACCTTTTCTGGTGGCCATCGTAAAAAAGATTAATAATTATTTTACCACTACATATCTTACATCTTCAGTAAACAAGTTTGATAATGCTAATCTGAGGTCATAGGGAACCGTTTTACCTGTAATAAGATGTACTTCATCTATTACAAAACTCCAAAGATATTGAAAATTCTTGCAGCTCCACCACATGTGATAATAAGATCCCAGCTGTTGGAAACCTCTCTAGCATAGTGGGTTTGATTGTAGGTTTGTCATATAGCATCTGAGAGGTGTGTAATGCCATCTATGTATACAGTGGTGCCTCGCAAGACGAAATTAATTCGTTCCGCAAGTTTTTTCGTCTAGCGAATTTTTCGTCTTGCGAAGCACGGTGTCTGAAAAGTTTTGGAAAAGCTTCAAAAATCACCAAAAACCTCAAAAAAGGCTACCACACCGCATTCTATGAGTTGCTCCTCAAAGTCAAGTCGCAACTGTATTAACGGTGTTAAGAAAAAGGAAACAAACTTGCAAAAAACGCAAGACGTTTTCGTCTTGCGAAGCAAGCCCATAGGGAAATTCGTCTTGCGAAGCAGCTCAAAAACCGCAAAACCCTTTCGTCTAGCGAGTTTTTCGTCTTGCGAGGCATTCGTCTTGCGGGGCACCACTGTAATCACACTACCATATCTACTTGCATGTAATGTGCACCTTTTTTGACCAAATTACATTGGGAAAATTAGGGTGTGCATTAGATTTGATGGCGCATTAGATGCGTGTAAATATGGTATTTTCCTTTATCTTTTCTGATACAGACTTAAATGGCCATTTCCCCAAAAATTTATCTGGATTTGAGCTTCACACTGGTTTTCTGTTGAAATCCACCTCCCATGTGGTTGCTATTTGCCCCTGAAGGTGCTGCTGAGAGAGAGAGAGAGAGAGAGAGAGAGAGAGAGAGAGAGAGAGAGAGAGAGAGAACAACCCAGAAGGAAGCCAATTTAAGTAGAAAACTAATGTAGGTCCCCAATCTGGATGGGGTGTGTATTGGGCCTTACTGATTTATTTTCTACTGCAGAAAAACACTTAGATCTCACTCTGCCCTTTAGGAGTTCTTGCAACCTGTTTGAAATGGCTTTGCCCCAACAATCACACAATTGTTCTGCATTCAAAATACGCTGAAAGAAAATGACATACCATTTGTAGCCGGCCATATTATTCTCTTGCTTGGCAATGTGTTTTCAAAATAAATGTAAAATTCAATTTTAATTCCCTTTTTTGTTTTCTTTCAAGGTGAGATGGAATTACTGGTGTATTTCCTGGTTCTTTATGAATATATTTTAAATGTTTAGGTCTAATTTCTATTTTGGTTCTTGGTTCAGTAGCTTTCCCACCTTAAATGTTTCCTAAAATCTGATGTCTCACTCAATTACTTCGAAAATCTGATGTCTTGATTCAATTACATGCCCCTCTTCTCAATCCACTAATGGGGGTTGGGGAGCCCAGCCAGATTAATCTTTCCCCAAATCTACAACTCAGCTTCGGTTATCAGAGAATTGACCCCCCACTGCTTCTTTACTAAACTCCATTTTGTGTGTACTGAAGCATTGTACAAGGTCTCTTGTCCCCATGGTAGTAACCCTCAGACTTCTTTGCATTTTTTCTGCAGCATGTGGTTTGGCTTGCTCACATGAGCTACGTCAGGGGTGAGGAACCTGTGCCCTTCCAGATATTGTTCACATCCCCAATTCTCATAAGCATGGCCAAAACCAGGAATGCTGGGAGTTGTAGCACAACAACATCTGAAGGGGCACAAGTTCCCAACCCTGAGCTATGGGGATCCAGTGTACTCTTGGAAATTTAGAGGGCACCTCCATTTTCCTTGTCCCATATGTGGAAGATTCATTTGATAATTGGTTCCAAAGCTAGACGTCTGGAGTGCTGCAGGTGCTAAATAATCACATGAGACAGCCTCAGAGTTGAGTTTGTTCATTGCTAGAGGAACAAACAGAAAGGCAGTGAAAATAAAATGTCTATGCCGGCAACAGTGAATCAATAAGGATGCAATCACTATATAATGTAATTGTGCAATTAGGGGGGAAAATACTATCCACTTTGCATGTAACATCAATCTTGAGCAGCAGTTGACCTCTGTAAAGAAAAAAACCCCCAAAAGACTCAGGTTTTGGAATGTGGTCACTTTTTCAATCTGAGTGTTCTTAAGTAAAAACGTAACCAGAGCTGGCAGCAGCATTCAACATCAGGCTTCTGACATTTGCCCCAAACTAAGCCATTGCACCTGCTTTGGTCCCTGTCCCCCCGCTTTGACTTATCAAACGGCAGTGGCAGAGAGGGACACATGCCTGAAATGGTTTATAAAGAATCGAGTGTGAGTGAATTAGTCACAGGTGCTCCTCCCTGCTTCAGTTTCCTGGACAGTGGCTAGAATTTTTGCCGTTGGGCCCATAAGGTTATGATTAGCTTATTTTTAATGTGTTCAGGCATACAACATACATGTCCACCAGTGCATTCTTGGAGTTCAGTGCATTTGTAGCACACTGTCAAGCCACCAAGAAGCAACTCACTCTTTATATAATGTGCCAAGAAGTCTGCTTTTCCATTTCCCATCATGTGAATCAGCATACTGTGGAACTTCATTGTGGTACGGATGAAGTACCCAGAGCCTTCTGCCAGCAAAGCCAGAGATGTTTGCTTTAGGGGGAGTTAGTACAGGCCATATTTAGAAAGGTTCCTTCTGGTAAAATCACACAAGCCTTTTAAAGTAAACACACACATACAAGCACAGGGGTGGATTTTCATACCTTTGGTTTTAAAGTGGTAGTGGGTATGGATCATTACTAAAATGCTTCAGTATATTATAAAACAGAAAGAAAAGCTTTTATAGGTCACTGGAAAACTGTTTCTCATAATCTTTTGAGATAAGATCATAAATAAAGAACCCATTTAAATGCCTATGCAATTTTTGGTCTCGTATATCTGCAGGAAAGGGACACATTCTTCCCCTTCAAATTTGCTCTCCTTGTCCCCAAAGCTTACACTAATGCCAAAAGCAGTTATAATGGGAATTATATCATGCCTACCAAAATCAGATTCAACTAAAGTCTGGTGTAGTTCCCCTTTCTTAGGTCCCCCCACTTTGAAAAGCACGCTTCACATCTGCTTGTTATCAGTAGCTATCTCACAGCATGCTCCTGAATCATTTTGCAAACTCAAAGCACATGCTTATGCCTGCTGAGGAACCAGCCATTACTGGGCTATTTACAGGACCTCTCTGACCTGAAGCACTCTACATGAAGTAGAAAACTGCCAAAAATTTTGTCTCAGGGGTTTCCCCCCACTATCAGATTTAATCACTTCGCAGCTTTTTAACTAAGATGGCCCATTCTAGAGTGTCAAACTGTGCAATAAAGCTGTACCTCTGTCTTGAAACAGATTCATGAAGGGATCACTAAATGAAGCTCAGGAAGCCTGTCAGTCAACCCCGCGGCTTTCCATTTAGTCTCCCAAGCTTTTAAAAGCCAGTTTGCTTTCACAGTCTTATTATTTTACAGTTCTCTTGGGTACAGGAGTGGCAGGTGTCCCAAAAGTGTGTGTGTGTGTGTGTGTGTGTGTGTGTGTGTGTGTTTTCACATAAACAGACCCCTTGGTTCCATCCATAATTTCATGAAGAATAGACATCTCATCCAGCAGACAAACAATCTCACTTACTTTCAGTGCAAGCACTATATCAAAACACTTAGGTATGTACTGTATCAGAGAATCCACTCAATGCAAATACAAACCACATTTGTGTGTAAACCCACTCTCAACAACAATGCCCTTTTTCTTTCTCTCTCTCTCCCTTTCCTACCCTCCTTAGAAATGCTCACTTATTTAGTTCAAATTCCTCATACTGGAAATAATTGACCCACTACTGATTAACTGAAAAAGTTCAAACCTATTTGTAGACTATTACTCACTCTCTTTGTAGAAGATGCTTCTTTAACAAGAGATAAGACTATGTGACCCCAGTAAACTATGATTATCATAAACACTCGCACACACACACCCCACACCCCAAGTTAAATTAGTCATCCTGTTATTTCAGTCTTCACAAGTAACACAAAGACATTTATTTTCATCACTGGTGTTACTTTACCTATTGATAAATTCTGTCTCGCTCTCCCTTTTTAAACAATCTACTGTATATAGGAAAAATGGGTTGGAGGGATTCAGACTTAATTAGTTGAAATCAAAGGGACAAATGAGTCACGACTTAACTTTATGCAACTTGTTTTCAATGGGAACAAACTCTGGCTATAACCCAATGACGTTACGTAACCCTGTCCCCACCAAAAATGTTTTTCCATTAACATAAATCCCAAGTTCTGGAGATACTGTTTGTCTTTGGTTCTAAAGCAGCTGTTGTGGTAGGTGATATTAATGTGCTTTCCAGCTTGTAAGGAAGGGGGTGGGGAATCTTTCAGGCCAAAGGCTAGATGAGTGACTTTCCAAGAGCTGTGTCCCACGATTGGGTGGAGCCAGAGAAGGGAGTAGGTGGAGCAACAGATGTGATTCTTCCCTTTGTACAGTAGGCTACATTCCAACCGCACCAATGTCAGAGGTTTCTACACTCACACCCATGTATCTCCAACACCTATTCTATCCTCCGTCCAGACAAACATGTTCATAATTCAAGGACATATTCCAGTCAGGCAAAAACACTCAAGAAGGGGACGGAACAGGGCCAGTTCAGGGCATGACCTGGGGAGCACATGACCTGGGGGAAATCCCAGGATCCAAACAGAGATGCCTGGAGAGCCACATTTGGTCACCAAACCTGTTGTAGTGTTTTGTTTGTTTGACTGGGGTTGCACACCCCAAGCTTGCATATCACCATATATGTTTAGGTGAATCTGTGGTGGTCGATGAGCAAGTTGGGAACATATGTGCAATGAACTCCATAGCCAAGAACTCCTAGATCAAGAGTTGTCAAACAAGCAGATTGTCATTTATAAAATTAGAGAATCTTAGGCTGCGTCCACACTAGGGTCCTTTGGAACTGCTGCAATATTGCTTTTCCACTGTCAGCCACAACTGGCATTAAAATGCTGGTTTTACTCAGAACTTGATATAGAATGAAATTCCCCATTTCAAAATCTGGCAATTCCATCCCATGAAGAATCCTACTATGTTTACTCAGAAGTAAAAAGGTAAAGGGTAAAGGGACCCCTGACCATTAGGTCCAGCCGTGGCCGACCCTGGGGTTGCGATGCTCATCTCGCTTTATTGGCCGAGGGAGCTGGTGTACAGCTTCTGGGTCATGTGGCCAGCAGGACTAAGCCGCTTCTGGTGAACCACAGCAGCGCATGGAAACGCCGTTTACCTTTCCACCGGAGCAGTACCTATTTATCTACTTGCACTTTGACGTGCTTTCAAACTGCTAGGTTGGCAGGAGCAGGGACTGAGCAACGGGAGCTCACCCTGTTGCAGGGATTCGAACTGCCGACCTTCTGATCGGCAACCCCTAGGCTCTGTGGTTTAACCCACAGTGCCACCTGCATCCCTCCAAACTCAGAAGTAAGTAATTGCAAATGCTCAGCTTCTTCCTGCAACTGTTTCTTCAATTAGTAGTTTCCTTCTCCTCCTCCCCCCCTCTTTTAAAGTGACTTCTACCACTGTAATTAGTTTCTTCCTGTTTGCTTGTGTGGTCTAAAATTCTTGAATTGGCAGTCAGAGCAAATGGGAATTTTTAAACTTCATTTTTATTGGTGCAATTGTGCTGTCAAAGGTAAGAAATAATAATTTAAAAATAACGAACAATTGTTCTGGCTGCAAAGAGGAGGAAAGGTCCCCCCCGTTCACACAGGAACATAGGGAGTCAGACTATCTGGCTAGGTACTGTTGTTGTTGACTGGCAGCAGCTCTCCAGGGTTTTACAAAGGGGTCTTTCTCAGCCCTATCTGGAAAGGCCAGAGATTGAACCTGAGAGCTTTTGCATGCAAAGTGGGTGTTCTACCACTGATCTATAAAACAGGAGTTGACTATGGACTGATTCGGAAATGTGAGAAAACAGAAGGAAACAACTAAGCACAGAGGGAGAAGGATGTTTAAAAGAAAAGAGTAAGGAGGAGCTATTCATTAAAAAGACAGTAACTCTGAAACCCCAAAACAATGTTTTGTGAGTCCATGCTGGACAGATTGATGCTGTAATTAATTTTTAGGGCCAAAGATTCTCTGTAGAAACGATGTGAATGCATCACGGCAATCCCAGATAAAGAACCTAGTGCAAAAACTGAGTTAAAAGTGGACCAGTCCAGCAGTTTATCAACTCTACTTGCAAGTGACAAAGAGAAACACCTAAAATAAGTCAGTATGGCATTCAGTTGGGTCTATCAACAAGGGCAGATAGCAGAATTAATTTGATTTGCTGCTGAAAACTATTTAAAAAAATAAATAAATCACTATTACCAGATGGAAACCATCTGATTATCAGAGAGTTTCTGTGTCTCCATGTAGAAATATCTGCAGCTGACATGTTTAATCATATGTTCTACACACAGTCTCATTTCATGTCACTAGGGAACATCTGTGAACCCCCCTTTAACACAATATGGAAGACTCCATAAGTGCAGAAAGAAAGCATTCAGTAAAGATAGGTCAAAAGCTTAATACAAATATGCCTGAATTCCTCCTGTTTTGCTACCACTTTAATACCAGAGTATGTTTAGTTAATGCAGTGCTTTTGGCCTAGTCCATGCACATCAGGCACATTCCAACTTTAAAACAGCTGTTTCATCACTAGAAAATGCCATTTTGAAAACAAAACGCAACCTATTGAATAAACTAGTATTCATTCTGTCATGCATCTGTTCCTTTATAAATGTTCTGTATTATGTGTATTCCTATATAGACATAGACATGGAGAACGTGGGCAGGGCCTGTGGTTTCCAATCAAGTATAGCTAAAGAGCTACAAATTAAGCTGCAGCAGGATCAGCATCAGCTGTGGAGAACCTTTGGCCCTCAATATGTTGCTAAACTACAACACCCCTCAGTCCCAGCAAGCAAATAGCCAGTGTAGGAGGGTTCTGAATTGGATCCCTGGTATTTGTGGGAAGTTAGGTCACCGTAACTCTCCCCCTCCCCATATGATCCCATACAGATCCCCCTTAAACTGCTATTTTCATTGCCACTAAAGCTTCCATTAGCACAAATGGGGGAATTTACTTCCAATGCAAATAGAAAGTATGGGGACACCAATCTAGGTCAAGACCACAGCAGGAGTGGAAATAAAGGATTAAAGCTCCCTATATCCCAAGTCCTGATCTGGATCAAGTTTCCCATGGCTACTATTTAATTTAAAAGTGATTCATGCATATGGTATATTGCCTTGTTTGACCTTTAGTATAGCTGGATGACAAAGGTCAGGCTGTGCTGGGAAGATAGCCTTTTCTTTTTTAGCTTTTAAACAAGTTGCTTCTTGCCATATTTAAAGAACTAGTGAGAACCATTGTATATTTCTAGTTTTTAAGTAGTCCATGCTGGACTATTTGAAATCATTTTGCAGGTGCATTCCAGAATTGTTCTGCAATGGCTTGTTGAGATAAAGCAAGTAGATTGATTAGTGAAGCAGCCACTGGTTCTTTCAACTAGGAAAGTGGCTTTCAAGACTGACTGCAGAAGTCTAGCTTCTCTTGGAACAGGTATTGCTTTCTGTGAATATGCCACAGAGTCTGTAAAGCAAGTAACTCAGAAATTATGGCTTATAATGAAAAGGCTGACACAAGCTTTACTTACCCAGAGAATGCAAGCCACTATCCCTCTGAGTTAAGAAGTAACCACATCAGTTTATGCTTCTCCGCAACTGTCTCCATTCCTGTGGCTTTGATTGTTTGCTTGCAATGGCTCTTAAGAGTTTGCGAAAAGGTTGCAAAAGAAACAAAAGGCAAACTACAGTTGTGAGTTGTTAGCCTGCTGTTTATAGTATACTATACGCCAGTGCCTTCTATATACAGCACTGCCAACTCTGAAATGCCTTTTTGTATGAAGTGCTTTCCCATTGTTTTTAAAGCCATTAAGAGTCTGGTAACAATTTATGTGTTGGGGTAAATAGTAGAGGTATAAACATAAGAGTCATGACCTTTTGTTTCGTCTCACATGATGGTATTTAAACAATGCTGTAGTACCAATTCATCCTGGGACTTGGACTCTTTCTGAATAAAACCAAGTTCCCATCAGCTAATACCTGATGACTCCTCTTCCCCACTCAACTAACACCATTCAGAACTTCAGAAATGGGTGGGACTGTGGATGGAAGGTGAATTCGTAAACAGGGAATCCCCAGACAGGGAAATTCTGCCAGTTGTGTTTTTGACTGTAGCATTGTGGTTAAGCAACCCTAAGAGGGCAAAGCAAGCAAGCAAACAAAAACACAGTGAGGAGGGTTAAAATTCAAATACCGATTCAAATTAAGCAAACAATACTGTGATTATATGCTTCTACAGCAAAAACTTTGATCATTACAGAATTTTGAAAATGGAGGTAAGTATTCTCTTTCACAATAGCATGGAAGGATACAATGTACTTTATGCCACGAACATCTGCTTCTTCTCTGTGTTTTGTCGTTCCAGGACCCCCACCATTTTTGCTTCTTTGCAGGAAGGTTAAAACCTCACATAAGCACAATACATTCCTAACATTCCAAAAGACTGCTTTAAATACAGTCTGCATGAATATACTTCACTGTATAATTTAACCCTTTTAGAGCTGAATCTGGCTCCAGGAGATTTGGGGCTCTTCAGCCCTCCCCTCTCATACCATTACTCTTGCGCCTTTTCTGGATCCAAACTCTCCATGGCTTATCATATACATTTTAGTGGCCAGTCAGTGACTCCTGCAGATTCAGATTGTGGATATGATCCTTCCATGGCCCCACAGAATAGGCCTTGTCCTCCCCTTCTTCAAAAGGAAGAGGTGTGGGAAGGGTTATGCCCACCAGTGCCTCCTCAGAAAATTCCCTGTCATTGGTGTCCAAAAGCTTGGGCATGAGGTTCTCTGAACTTTCTGCAGAAATTCCCATCTTCGACTGGGCTTGGGTACTGTAGCAAACACTGTCTATATGTCCCTGTCTCCAGACATTCTATTTTTTTTTTAATTCATATTTATTAAAATTTCCAATAATAACAGAATAAGAAAGATAGAAAAGATAGAGAAAAGAAAGAAAAAGAAAGAGAAATTTAAATCCTTACTTTCATAACCTTCTTTCTAGGACTCCCTCCTTCCCCTCCCGACTGTATTCCCCTTTCCTTAAGTTGGTTCCACAAGCTCTCATTCCCAATTTAAAACCTAATATGTTTAACCCATTAACCAATTTAAATTTATACAATCTTACCATCACTCCTCATCTTTAACAGAAAAAGAAAAAAGATTTTTCCCCCAAGATCTGCCCCAATTTCCTTCCACGAGTTCCCCTTTTTTTTTAAACATGTTAAATCAAAATACAAAAGTTATATAAAGAAATAGAAGATAAAAGATATAAGAAGATTCAAAAAGTTGGTTACATAGCCTTTGGATTCCAAGATTCCCCCTCCCTTCCCCAGTTTGAATTCCCCATGTCCATCAGTCTGTATGTTGTCAGCCTGGAGGTCTCAAGTCCATAGCCAAATTTCTCCCATTCCACCTTGCCGGTTTTCTTTTAATTGTTTGTTTTAATGATGTTTAACTTCAAAAATCCAGTCTAATAGAGGCCTTTAGTTTCCTTGGTCTTTGTTGCTCCTCCCATTGTTCTTTCCGTGTCGTAGTTGGTCCTTTGTTCTTTTTATTCCTTACTTTCTCAGGTTTCTTGTCTTGTTCAGCTGCTAAAACATTCTTATTCCAAGATCTGGTATCTCTACAGAGGTTTGTTATTCAGGAACAAAAACTTACGTCCAGTCCCTTCCTTTCTTCAATAGAAAATTCTATTGTCTCCTTTTAATGTAAACACCTCTGTAGACAAAATACTATTTCAGTTTTGCAGCTTTCCCAGAGGATAAGACCTGTACACATCCCAGAGTAATTTTCCACATACGACCACTTGTAATGTCCCGAAACCCCTCTAGGGGGATTGCAATAACTTTGTATCCTCTAATCCAAAAGTCAGATTGTTGTTTCTTTCCCCCCCGACAGTTTGTATCCATATTATATCAAATTGTAACAGAATTAACCAGCAAAATACTTGTAACAAAGTCCTCTTTATATTCTCAAGATTTGACAGCTACTTTGACAGCTGTCAAATTCTCCGTCTCTCTTCGCCAGGTTCTACGAATCGCCCCGGTTCCCAGGGGGGGTTGCCCTTTCCCTCTCACCCTCCACTCTTCTCCTCCAGCACAATTCTTGTAATTTCCCATCGTGGAATTAATAATTTTTATCAGCAGTAAACTTCTGGATCGATCTTGGTTACCCAGTCCTTGTTTTAGCATGTTTACAATCAGGGGGGGACTGACTTCCTTTTTAGATCACCCCCGCTCGTGCCGAATCCGAAAATCCTTTTGTACCTGGTTTCCCAATTACTCACGGGTTGTTGTTAAAAGTCCGAATTTCCAATGGAAGAAGCCAGCGCTCTCCGTCGAATGGCATGCGGCTGCGCTTGGCAGGGGAAGCGAAGGACTCACAGCACCACGCCACTCCCCGGCACCCGATCGGAAGCCTTTAAAAAGGCTCCTTCACGAGTCGGGAGGGCGCTAGCGGTGCCAGCCGAGTCACCATGTCCACGGGCTCCGTGCCCGTGGTTTTTAAGGGTCCCCGCGTCGCCGGCGCGGTAGGACCCAGCCCCTGCCGAGCAGACTCCCTCCGGAGCTCGGAGGGAGTCCGCCATTCTGCGATGGCGCCAACCCGGAAGTCTCCAGACATTCTAAACCACATGATATGTGGTTTCCTGTTTTGCCCCTGACAACTGGGCCAGACTCACACTGAAATCATGCAGGAGTCTCTGCTGTTCCTGGCCCAGCATTCACAGATGTCTCTCAGTGGATTTCTACTATATATTTCCGTCCTTTGCCATGTGCTTGACATTTGTTCTATGTTCTCTGTCTCCAGTCGTATTTTATTTATTTCACATATCCAGCCCCTAAGGCTATTCATTGTGAATATGCTGCATTCTCCCCAGTCATTTTTTATTAATTTTTGCATTGTGCATGCATGTATATCTGTGTTTTATACGCATGACATTGTGGCTGGCCTCATCCTCACAGTGTAGTTTTTGCCATTTGGTCACATCTACACCATGCATTAGAAGCACAAGTCTTCTACTACAGTTCCCAGGATTCTTTTGTGAAAGGCATGTGCTTCTAATGTACTTTAACTGTGGGTGTGACCATAGTTGCAGTCAGGTGTTAATCTGATCTGTGTTGTCCAGATAGGAATAGATGGTGTTGCTTAGTAACAGCTGAAAAAACGTCAGCATCTGTACTGGGGGAAACAGCAGCTTCAGGTTGAAGCAAAGTGAAGAGGTGCTCATCAGGACTCTGCTGTAAGGACAAAGATGTGTTCTTGTGTTTACAATTTGTGGTTTGCCTGCAGGAGACAAACCATGAACCTGGGTTTGGATAACACACTAAGTCAATCCGTAGGGTAGCTCACAGCAACACAGTAGCAGGAGGACTGGGCAAGGATTATCGTGGCAACAATATGCTCTCCAAGACCCCTCACACATTCATGCTGAGCCATGGTTTGGCTTATATTACATGCGAACCTGCTCTGCAAAAGCTCCCGTATAAGAGAAACAATTTGAGAATTATATAAATAAGAATGATAATTAAGTATGCTCTAAAACCTGAATATGACACCTTTATTGACAAAAATTAGAGCTTGTGTTTGCTTGCTTTGGAAGTCCCTGGAAGGTTTCCCACTAGATTCTATGGAAACAAAATATGGCTTAAGGATGGATTTTCTGTTTTGGCTACATTACAGCCATATGGCTTTGCTAAGGAATGGGATCTGGTCCCACTTCAAATACTGAGCATACAGATTCTTTTCATCTGTTAAACGCATTTTCTCAGGGAAATACAGCCAAACACTCTCTTGACATGTTGGGAGGGATCATGATGATGTAGTTTGGGGATTGACTATTTATAGCTATTACAAAGCATAAATGGCAGGTACTGTGTCTGTTTTAATATCACACACCGTCACCACGCTTTCCCCTTGAGCTTTTATAACTGGGGTGGGGAACCTGCGGCTCTGCAGATGTTGGTGGAGTACAACTTCCACACTCCCATGCTGGCTAGGGTTGATGGGGATAGAAGAGCAACAAGAGCTGCTGCCTGCCAAAGCTAGATGGACCAATGGTCTGACTCAGTGTAAGGCAACTTTGCATGTTCCTAACATCAGTAGGGCTGTGGGCTCCCCATTTCTGTTTTAGAACTTCAAACCAGGTAGCTATTGTTTTTACCAACTATTAGAAAAAGAAAACCTTACTGAAATCTGGATACTGTAGTATGATTAGAAAACTGATAGGAAATTGTTTGACTAACATTTACTCTGTTTTTGGGGCCCCACTTTACTGTATTAGCCTTCCTTTCGTAGCAATATTTCAAATCATGTCACTGGTTGAGAAAAGTATCCATGTTCATATAAATGTACAGTATTTCCAGTTTACTGTAGAACTGTGGTTTAAACCACAGAGCCTAGGACTTGCCGATCAGAAGGTCGGCGGTTTGAATCCTCGCGACAGGGTGAGCTCCCGTTGTTCGGTCCCTGCTCCTGCCCACCTAGCAGTTCAAAAGCACATCAAAGTGCAAGTAGATAAATAGGTACCACTCCGGCGGGAAGGTAAACAGCATTTCTGTGCACTGTTCTGGTTCACCAGGAGCGGCTTAGTCATGCTGCCAACATGACCCGTAAGCTGTATGCCAGCTCCCTCAGCCAATAAAGTGAGATGAGCGCCGCAACCCCAGAGTCGGCCACTACTGGACCTAATGGCCAGGGGTCCTTTTACCTTTACCTATGCACACATGTGCAATTTTTGCAGAGGCTCCCCCCCCCACACATATTACCATCACCAAAATGCCAGTTTATACTTCATTTTTCTTTTTTAACAGTCAGGGCACTTTCTGATTTATGGCTCAGAGCTCAACTAGACAAGATGGCATGAAACCTGTGATACAATCTATCACTTTTTAAAGCTTAAAGCAGTCTCTCTCTCTCTCTCTCTCTCTCTCTCTCTCTCTCTCTCTCTCTCTCTCTCTGTGTGTGTGTGTGTGTGTGTGTGTGTTTGTGTGTGAACAGGTTCAAGACTGTGATCCTGGTGAGGGGGATTTCAACCCTTTCCCCCTCAATACTTTTTTGATTGAAATCCACACCCAGAAACAGTGTGATTGAGGAATAATGCATAGTATTTCTGTGGGACAAATATTAGCTGGGGATAGGGGAAAATCCAGTTGGAAATACTGTGGGCTTATTCATCCTTCTGCTTATTCCTTGCCTAGAAAGCATGGGTCCGAGAGGTTTTACTTGCTTCTTAGTGCAAAATCTGAGCAAATGTCGATCTGGAGAACACCTGATTGACATTTGCTCCAATCAGTAGTAGCCAGTGGGTTTTCCCCAGGGGTAAGAGGCAGGGCAAGTGGAAATGTGGATTAACCCCAAGTGGGAAGGAAGGGTTAATCCCTCTGTACCAGCACAACAGCCTTAATTTGATTCTCCCCCTCCCCCGCTTTGTTGCTTTAAATACTGAAAACCTCCAGGAGATTCTAATTATGGATCATTAGCATCGTGTCTGATTCAATGCTTAGCTACAACGAAACTGCAGCATGTATGTGCCTGTATAGATATATTTTGCAGCAATACGCCAAAATATCTTAAACACATGGAACTGTTTCATTCTAAAATGTTAAATACTGCACAAACAGTTTTGACTTAGAAATATCTCCTTTCCACCATTTCCTTATAACAAAAGTTCTTGCACTTCATAAATATATGAACAGTGACATTCCTGAATCTCAAAAAGGGCTGACTATAAGTTTAGGTTTGAATTATTTATGGTTGTTTGAAATTCAGGACCCAGTGGGGAGTTCAAATACTACAATTTCACATGTATGTGGCTGTCAAAAAGAGATGGATTTAATTCACAAGCCTAAACCAGAGAGCTGTCTGGATTTTCTGGTTTACATCTTAGAAGAGCTTTTAAAAAAAGGATAAAGGGAGAGTTCATTAATATTCCTTTTATGGTTTAGTCGTGGGGTGCTTCCAGACAGGTGTTTATTGTGAGATTGGTGTTCCTCATGTGTGCACATTGATGACATCAAAATGCCACCCTGTATTGCTTTCTGCCACTTAATCCAAATGTAGCTTTTCCAGGGAAAATCTAAATTTAAAACATCTGTTGCTAACAACCCATTTGCAAATTAAGACCCTATTTGGAAGTACCTTTATGCACAAGCTTATCGCAACAGTAGAAAAGCACATTGCCCAATGAAATAATGAATTATGTGGATTAATGAATTGCTATTAAGGCAACTCTAGGACTTGAAATGAGTTTATGTTGGTTGTTTTGCAGAAGGATCAGACACATATTATTGATTCATCTTGTAGCTCAGGGACCCCCCAACCTTTTTGAACAGAGCAGCAAATTTGGAAATCTAAGAAACTGGTGGGCATCACAGAATACTGAGTTCGCAGAAGAACAACAGGTGATCTCCAGAACCTTCCTCCAAAACACAATAGGTGAAACAGCTGCATATATTGTTGTGACCTGCCAGGGGACCTTAGGGTGAAGGATGGGTAAATACCACCACCACTGTTAGATTTCTGTTATGCCACTGTGCAGTTTTTTGGAGTCACAAGACTCTATTGATATTCCAGACTGTTGGAAGTCTCACGGGAGACGGATGTTGAAGTTACTGGTTTCCTATTTCTTTTGTTTCCTGTTGTTCTCTGTCTCTCACAGAGAGCAGACGCATATTCTTTTCTGTCCTGCGTAGTTAGAAATAAACGTAGCAATGTAGCACACATTTCTCGCTCTTCTGCTGCTGTTTGGGTACTCTGCGTAATGGGAGTGTGCCTGAAGCCTCATTAAAGGTTTAGGTCATTAATCACCATCGGAGCAACGGGCCAATGGATTTCGAAGATACGACGGAGAAGGAGAGCCATTACAGCTCGGTCGTACGGAAGCTCTGACAACCACCACCACCACTACTACTAGCCCAATACAAATCAAACACACAGAAATATCCCTCAAACAAACCCAGACAAAACACTCCCAAACCAACCAGCCAACCAACCAACCAACCAACCAACCAACCAACAGAAAAGCTAGCAAAGAACCCCCACATGGTGCCCAGAGGCATTCTAGGAAAAGGGAAATAAAGTTGATGGGTGACTGGGTGCCTGCAATTAATTTTCCAGCCTGTTCATTTTCCATGGTAAAAAAACAAAAGTGTAGAAGTCATCTACACATTTTATGTTGAAAACCATCCCAAAGACCAGGTGAAATGCCTGTTCCCAACTGCATTAGAATCAGAAGGTCTACCTATGCAACTCCAGTAATGTCATAGATCTGAAATCATGGAATAAGAGACAGTGATGTAGCTTCTTCTGGCAGTAGTCGGCCCTTTCTGCAACATATATGATATTTGGAATCACACATTTTTCCAAGAATTATGAACTAAATCAAACCTGAACTGGAGAAGACCCAATGCAAAATAAAATTTGACTCTAGGCTGAGGTTTGAAGGTAAAGCGCTTGCCAAATAAATGTCAGTTATCTGGCATGAAAGGGGTGATGGTGCATGGTGAAAAATGCTTAATGATTTGCAATATAGTGCAGGCAAACTAGCCCTGACAAGAGGGAGAAAGTATGAGGTATAAACATGATCGGTCCGTTCCTACCAACATTGAAGCAGAAAATGGTTATTTCAGAACTGTGCCACTCTCAATGGAAACTACAATCCACTATTTTACTGGCCAAATAAAAATAAAGGCTTTGAAGGTATCCAAATGGACTAATCGGAAAAGAGGTGGAAATATCTAATTGGAAAGGGGACAGTGTTCTAAATATGGTAAGACGTTTTCACAGAGAAGTGAAAATAATCTGAACTGTTGACCTAAACTCTTTACATTTATATCAATTTTCTAGAAACGTCACAAAACATTTGTGAGTCTGTTAGTATGAATGTATGCGAATATATATGAAGGCAGATATATGCAACAGACAATTCACTAAACAAGCTATTAAACATTTTGCCTGTATCTGTTACTAACTACATTTGAGGCAGGTTGTAATCTTGATTACTTATTTTGAATTAAATTATACAAGTGATGAAACGGGGAGATTTGTCAGTTGTTCAAACACATTTTCCCCCCAGGTTTGTCTTTTTGGTTGTGCTTTTGGTCCACTTTACTGAGAATGTCTGTCTCTTTTATGTTTCCAGCGTCTTCAGCTTCCACAGGGATAAACCAATAAACAGGACAATTTAAGGCTCCAAGAGGGTGTCTTGTCTGCCAGCATCTTCTTCACATTTTGAATGTGCACACATGCTGTTCCTTTCTCTAAAGCCAACACAACATTTACTGCTTTTGTGTTTAACTTAAAAAAACCAAAAATTTTGTAGAACAAAAATCTCACCCATCACTCATTTTATGGCATTTTATTTTATTTTATTTAAAGATCAAGTTCAGGTATAAAAACTGGTATACTTAGAAAGTGGTCTCATATGGAAGTTCTTATACTAAGAGCTCTTCCCATAGTTATATTTGTTTTTCTTAAGAAGCTATACTCAGAGAGGAAAAGGTTTGGAGCCACAGCTCACCGTTACACTAAATATGGAAAAGCCAAAGTTTTGTTTAGCCTTGGTTATTTAACCCTCATGATAGTAAATATGTGGGATGCCTTTGTCTACTGTTCTGTATCCAGCATTAAAAGAAACAAGATCCAAGAAATAAAGTGAAGTCACCTTTACTCTAACAATCTAAATCTATGTATCTATGCACTTTGGAATAAAGTGCATCCTGCTGAGCCCAGGGACACTTGCTTCTCCAAAAGTGGGCATTAGATTGCCAAATGAAATACAAGGAGGAAAATGCTATGTTTCCTGCTATAAGCATTCACCACCCACAACGTATAACAATACTTTCAGAGATACCACCCACCTAATTAAACTACACCAAAAACAGGGTAGACTCCATAATTTGGGAATTCCATAATTTCTATATTATGTATCTGCAAGGCTGATTTACTATTCCATTACTCACATAGCAAATCAATGAAGTAACAGACACCAGGTTGAATCCAGACCAATTTAATTGAGCTTAGTTCCCAGTGAAATCATTAGGACCTGTCTTGACTAACTCCACTAATTACAGCCAATTTAGTTTGGATCCAAATAATTAAAAATGATTATGAAAAATGAGCGTTCTGTTATGATGCTTCACAACTGAGGTATCTTCATCTCTGTAAACAACCAAAATAATTGAAATAGAGCAAATATATATATAGGTAACATATACAAATATTTATACGCCACAATAAATATTTTGGATGCAGAGAGTTGTATCCAATGTTTGTCCTACTTAGAGTAGACCCATTATTTTCATGCGTACCTTAGATCCATTAATTTCAATGGGTCTACTCTGAGTAGGACTTACTTGGCCATAACCCAGAGAAACTGAGGCCTCTTTCTAATTTAAGTAATTTTAATTACTTAAACTTACAATTTAGGACCGTTGCACCTTCATATCAGCCTACCTGAACCCTGAGTTCATTGTCAAAGTCTCCACTCCAAGTGCCCCCACCAAATGAGGTATGAGGAATCATGACCAAGGAGACAGTTTCCTAGTGGTAAGACAATGGCCCCCTCCAGAATGGTTCCTGCCCCCCGCAGTATATTCTGCAACATGTCACTGATGCAATAATAGTGCATTCGTAGTGGATTTATATTGTACCATCCACACATCATTCTACTTTATTAATTCTTCTGCAATACATCCCCAGTGTTATCACATTATTGCCATCTAAAGCAGCACTATTTCAATATACAGTACGTAGCACAAAAAAGCAGGACACCTCCTCACTGCTCCAGAAACATTTCTGGAATTAATAGATTGTAGCAGGAAACTTGGAGATATACAGCCAGTGTTTTTATTCCTTAAAAAAAAAAAAAAGGTTTAGGGGTACTCTCATTTTCCTACTCATATTGACATACTGCCCCTCAATGAAGCCAAACTTAGATTCACAAAGTGTTTCGGGCTATGCGTACCCCCGAGTCCCCCCTGAAAAAAGCACTGTACATAGCCATTGTGAGTGAAACAGTATGGCTCCCTGGGAACCTTTGTAGGTACAAATAGTAATAAAAGGTTTTCTAAAAAAACGGTATTAAAAATACAGTTTTTAAAAGCTGTAATTCATTTCTGAACATATTATCAGAAAGAGAATGTCAAAACAAATCTTTCAGACCACTGAGAAAATTAGAAAGAGTTTCAGGATTGTTGGCCCATACCATTAGCCTGAAGTTTTCATACTATAACCCATTACAGATAGGTAGCCGTGTTGGTCTGCCATAGTCAAATAAAAAAATTCCTTCCAGTAGCACCTTAAAGACCAACTAAGTTAGTTCTTCGTATCTGAAGAAGTGTGCATTCACACGAAAGCTCATACCAAGAACTAACTTAGTTGGTCTTTAAGGTGCTACTGGAAGGAATTTTTTTATTATAACCCATTAGTAATAGTGGATGACCTGGAAAGAGAAGAGACACAATTTGCCTTTTGTGGGAAATAAGCCAATTTATGACTCCAGACTGGAGTTTATGAAAGAGGGAAGAAAATTAGCAGGATATTTAATTGATGTTGGTGATTGTGCTCCTTCTCTTTCCCCTAGCAAGGTTTCTGCAAAATTATTTATACTTTCAGAATGAATGTACTTATTAAATAAGTGCATTTAAAGTATAATAGCCTGCTTGCTTGCCAAATATCTGTCTATAAGGGATAGTGCATTCCAATGTACATTCAAGTACATTCCAGCATCAGAAGACTTGACAGTCCTATTCTTTAAATCACTTTCACTATTTGCAAAGAAGAAATAGAACCAAGGCAACATTCTCACACATATGGTATTGATTTGCAAGTAGGTTCATTAAAAAAAATTCATTTTAGTCAACATATACACATGCAAGAAAAATGGCATATTTCAAGTTTTGGGGGGTGGGGTGGGGTGGAGTATGAACCAGCTAGAAATCTGAAAGAATGTCTTGGCTTAAGTAAAGGTGTCTAGGTAAAAGCCTTATGTATTGATAGCAAGGGTGCCTCCAATAAAGTGGAAGTAACCCTATGTGAATGACTAGGAAGATATCTAAAAGGAAGGAAATCAAAAGTTTGAAATAAATGTGAGTATATAAGATACCATTGCTATAGGATTACTTCTATGATATAAAGATAGGCCCAAATGAATTTATAACATTACTTTTTAAAGCAAAGACTTAACGGGTGAAGAATCCATTACTTGTTTGTATAACTGGTAAGCTCAGAGTAAAACATAATGCAATCATAGAACATTCTTTAGCTGAGATTAACAGCTAACCCATGATCATATTTCACATGCCTTTTTTAGAGAAAGAAGAAGCAGGGAGTGAAACATCCCAGGATCAGAACCACAGAGTATGGGAAGGCAGAGGTTAACGCTCCCCCCACCTCATTGCAGTCCTGATGAAAATTGTCCCTCTGAGGCTGCTATTTACTCTAAGAAGGAAGCTGCCATTGACACAAGACACACCCTTTCCATTGTGGAATTTATGTTTCGTGTTGTGAGTTCCATTTATAAAACATTACATCTGCATAGGAAGCGGCCTTATACCGAATCAGACGAATGGTCCATCTAGCTCAATATTGTCTACACTGACTGGAAGCAGCTCTCTGGGGTTGTAGACAGGCTCCTCTCCCAGTCCTACCTGGTGATTAAACCTGGGACCTTCTGCATGCACAGAAGGTGTAGCCAAACCTAAGATTCACTAAAATTAGTGAGTTAGGAATAGGTAGGTGTATAGTATAGAACTGTTATCCTGACTTTCATGTAATTACCCCCAAAGCAGAGATTGGAGTGCAAATGTGCATTCAGATTTTGGGGGTTATCTGCCTTTAATGGAAAGGGCATATCTGAGCATACAAAAGAAAGCATTGTTGTTTAGTCGTGTCTGACTCTTAGTGATCCCATGGACCAGAGCATGCCAGGCACTCCTGTCTTCCACTGCCTCCCGCAGTTTGGTCAAACTTATGTTCATAGCTTCGAGTACACTGTCCAACCATCTCATCCTCTGTCGTCCCCTTCTCCTTGTGCCCTCCATCTTTCCGAACATCAGAATCTTTTCCAGGGAGTCTTCTCTTCTCATGAGGTGGCCAAAGTATTGGAGCCTCAGCTTCACGATCTGTCCTTCCAGTGAGCACTCAGGGCTGATTTCCTTCAGAATGGAGAGGTTTGATCTTCTTGCAGTCCATGGGACTCTCAAGAGTCTCCTCCAGCACCATAATTCAAAAGCATCAATTCTTCGGCTATCAGCCTTCTTTATGGTCCAGCTCTCACTTCCATACATCACTACTGGGAAAACCATAGCTTTAACTATATGGACCTTTGTTGGCAAGGTGATGTCTCTGCATACAGATACTTATTTTTTAAAGTGAGATAGCTTTATCAGCCATGTGTGCACATTCAACTACCTCTACCCAGAACTGAATCATGATAAATGGGTCTAGGATCTTGAGTGACAGCTCTTAATTTTAATAATAATGATGATGATAATGATAATAATAATTTTATTATTTATACCCCACCCATCTGCCTGGGTTTCTCTAGCCACTCTGGGCAGGGCTTTGAAGTATTAGGTAGACCATCCCACATTATATACTTTCATCCTCTTGCTCTGACCTATTATAGAGTTAGCAGTAGTATTTTTCTAGTTAGTTTTATAGAATTTGATCTCTGGATCAAATCAGCTTTTGATCTTTTGGAATTCAGAATTATCTCACACGGCTTGTTTTTGGACCACAATTGCCAATATCTCCAGTCAGCCCTTCATAAATCACATTATTCTTTCTTTTCTGCCAATATTCATATCAACACTGACCAGATCTTCTTTTTTTCCTTTAAAGGATGCAAATATATTAGCCATTTATTGCCCCCACATGGCTATGACATTCCAAGCTTTTATGTGCAGGAAGTATTGTGTTGACTTTGGCTTCCCTATAGGTTAAAAATCTTGTTTAAATGCTGCAGACTTTAAATGCTCTTTGAGATTATTCTGTGTTGTTTTATGGAAAAGCTTCTGCCTGATTGTTTACAGATGCTTCCAAGGAAGCCAAAATAATTCTCCACTAATTTTGAAATTTCAGCCTTCATGTTTACTGTTTTATTGTGTTACCAAACAAAGTTGTTTTGAGTTTCTTAATTTGTATTCTACAAATGAAAGATGTCAGATCTGGTGGCATCATATACAATGCATGCTCACTTTGGCCAGCATCAAACATTAGAAGTGTTTTTTGCTTGCCTACCCTTGCAATTTCCTTGCCTATGTGGCAATAAAGACAGTCTGTCGCCTTGATAGTAGCATTTCCTGATCTGAAGTAGGTATGTAATGTGGGTTTATTTTATTTTTACCCAGTCTGAAATTCACACATGGTTTTACAAGTTGCTTTTTTTTTTGTTAAAAAAACTTTCTAAATCAGATTCAGGTGCTCCTACCTTTGCATTTTTCCTATTCCTTGCAATTCTTCAAGACTTTTCCTATTACATCTTAGGAACTCTCACTGTTGTGGTGAGATTTTGCTCTACAATGTACTTCAGTTTCATAAACTTAATGGGTCTTATCTTCAGTATATTCACCCTCCTATCTAAGAGCACACAGACTGTCACGATCCCTGTATTCAGTAGTGATACAGACAGAGTTGGAGGCTGTAGGAGCAGCAGATTGGAAGCTGGGTCCAGTGGCGAAGCTGCATGCTCCACTACTGGAGGTGAAGAGCAGGCACGGGTGTGGCTGGCACTCCCCGGGGGGCATGATGCACACCCGGGGGCGTGATGCACATCCTGGGAGGGTGGCACACCACCCATGGGAGTGTGGCGCGCTGCCCGCAGGGGCGTGGCACACGTTCTGGGTGTGTGTGTCACGCTGCTTGTGGGGGCATGGCACCTGGCATGCAGGGGGGTGCATAGCATGTGTCTGGGGGGCCCACTGCAATGGCACCCTACCGGAATAGTGGTGCCAGGGGAGGTCTGCTCCCTCCGCACCCCCATTCCTCTGCCAGTGGGTGGGTCTGAATTGAGGCTCAGAGCTATGGAATTTCATTGTACCTGGGGCAGTTCCCAGAGAAACCTCCCAGACCACCAAGCCCACAGGACTAGAGCCCGGAGCATCGTGGGCATCTTCCCTTGAAGAACCTCCTACTGCACACTGCCAGTCTGGCAGCGCTGGGAATGCACCAGAAGGGAAGCTAGGAAACAAAAGAGTAGTGCTGGTCTTTAGGCCCGAAGATTGGCCCTTTAAGGCTCTGAAGTTCTTTTAGAGGGGTAGAACCTGGAGGCGGTAGTCTGGAGACAGTGGCATCTCCAACTTTCGTTGGAAGAAGTTGCTCACTCAGACCCTTTGACCAGTTTTGCCTCCTGTATCGGTACTTTCACTGTGGGTTCCAGCATCAGGCCAGAACACAACATAGATTGACACAAGACCCATTGAATTGACTCATTGAATTGCAAGCAGAATCTGAGTACAGCGGCATTTGCCCCATTTCTGATTTCCAGCAACTGGCATCCAGAACCTTACTGCTTCCAACAGTAATTCAGATTCGTGAAGGATAAGACTACTGGCCATAGTGTCTGTATACCGCTTCCAGCAGTGGAAGCAGAACACAGACACTGTGGCTAGTGTCTTATTCTTCACAAATCTGAATCTTCTAACATTCAGCTTTACTGGGTGCCCCTGAGTTCTGGTATTATGAGAGAGGGAATAAAACGTTCTCCACCTTCTCCAAACCACGCATAATTTTACACACTTCTATCATGTCCCCTCTTACTCTCCTTTTCCCTAAATAAAAAGGCCCAGATACTGTAACGCAGGCTTCCTCAACCTCAGCCCTCCAGATGTTTTGAGACTACAGTTCCCATCATCCCTGACCACTGGTCCTGCTAGCTAGGGATCATAGGAGTTGTAGGCCAAAAACGTCTGGAGGGCCGAGGTTGAGGAAGCCTGCTGTAACCTTTCCTCACACAGGTGTTGTTCCATCTCCTTGATCATTCTGGCCTCCCTTTCTGGTAGCTTTTCCATCTCTACAGTATCCTTTATGAGGTGAGCTGACCAGAACTGTACACAGTATTCAAAGTGTAGTCACCCTATGGATTAGTATAATGAAATTATGCTATTAGCAGTTCAAGTTTTCAATCCTTCCTCTAATGAACCCAGGCATGGAATATGACTTTTTCCACATCTGCTACACACTGGGTCAACACTTTCATTGAGATAAATTTGGTATCATTTGCGAAAGGTGGCTACTTCACTAGTCACCCTTGACTATAGATCAGTTATGAACAAGTTTAAAAACACAAGTTTCAATATCAGTCATTACAGGACTCCACTTTTGCTATCCCTCTATTGTAGTGGTTCTCAAACGGTGTGGAAAGAAGATGGCAGGTGTTGGGTGTTATGTACTGAAGTTCTCACCCTGGGCCAGCAGGGGGATACTGTAGATAGTTATGCAAATGAAGGATCGAAAGTGATGTTCAGTGATTGGATAGTTTGTATGCAAATGAAGGATCGGAAGTGACGTTCAGTGATTGGATAGTTTTAGAAAATGGCAACAGTTACATTGTTCTGGAGCTCTATATAAGCAGGCTGACTGAGCTCCTCAGTTAGTTCTGTTCCAGCTTACAAATAAAGAGCTGCTTTGGAAGAATCGCTGTGTCGTCTAATATGTTCGCCCACAACTTAACACTGGTGACGAGGATGGGATCGATGGACATCAGAGCACAGCCAGATGCGGCCATCCTCTGAACTGAGCTGAATCACTGAGCTGAATCACTGAGCGAAATCACTGAACAGAACCAATTCAGAGCTGACTGTTCTGGCTAGAGCACTGTGTTCCATCCATCCTCTGCGGCCATCCTCTGAACTGAGCTGAATCACTGAGCTGAATCACTGAGCGAAATCACTGAACAGAACCAATTCAGAGCTGACTGTTCTGGCTAGAGCACTGTGTTCCATCCATCGCCCTTCATGGCGGCATCGGAATCATGGCTTCACTTGTGCCTCTACCGCTGTTTGCGCCAGCCTCTGAATCATGGGACTCCTACCTCGCTCGGTTCGACTGCTACCTCCAAGCCAACGAGCTGACAGCAGTATCAAAGGAACGGAAGCAGGGCCTATTCCTCAGCCTCTGTGGGCCTGAGGTGTTTGAGATGGCCTGAGCATTGGTTGCACCTAACAACACTATGGGACACGATCCAAGAGAATCTCCACAACCACTACATGCCAAAGCCGTCCAAGATTGCTGCCCGCCATGTGTTTTACCGGAACCAGGCAGAGGGGGAGTCAATCAACAACTACACCACCGCCCTGCGACAGGCTGCTATGCACTGCGAGTTCCGAGACTTAGACAATGCCCTGATGGATGCCTCAGTTAGTTCTGTTCCAGCTTACAAATAAAGAGCTGCTTTGGAAGAATCGCTGCTTTGGAAGAATCAATATGTTCGCCCACAACTTAACATTGGGAAAAGATTTATATATTGTTCTGATACAAATCTGATGCACTTAATTCTCTGATATGAACAGCAAATTGTGTCAATCAGATTTAGGAAGTTGGCTGCTGTACTTTCCATATCCTCTTTCTTCACACCTTAAGGAAATAACTGTCTGTGGATGATAGACTGTAAAGAGACAAGAGAATTTTGGAGAATATTTTCCTATTATACAGGAATGGGTGAATTCAAACATTCATGTTCATTACTCAGTAGCAAAAACACTATGTGATGACTTACATGTGTGAAACCATTACAGCAGACACCATTTCCATGTTATCACTACACATTTAATACTGTCACATTTAAATATGTTAAAATATTATATGCAGCAATGACTTGTCTGAAATAAAAATGTAGTACTGTTATGGAACACCTTTTCTAAATTCGCAAAGTATTTCACATGTGTAGTAAAATATAAAACGAAACACACTACTTTTCAATGGAGGCAGCTCTCCTACCCAGCCACAAGGTATCTAGTGATGAGGTGCTCAGAGGTATGCATTCCTATGTGACTCTGGCTTCTGACTCACATTCTAGAGCAGCATGACCTGGGAATAAGGGAGAACATGCAGAGTACATTTATGTGTATTTATGCATAGGCATGGCAGTGTCAAGATTATGCGTTGAGGGGAGCTGGTCTTGGTTCCTCAGCCAACTGGAAAATGGATCTTAAGATTTTGAGTTCCATTTCAGTTCTCAGGGGCTAATATTAGCTAGGCTCATCTTGTGTCCGAAATTCAAATCCAGGCCTGGGCCTGACTGTCAGTTGCCCTAGGCAGCTTTTCATCAAGGTGTCTGAATCAGTGGCACCGATTAAACTGAATTATACTTCACAAATAGTGAGCCACAGCTCAGTTGTAGAGCACTTTTTGCATCCAGAAAGTTCCCAGGTTCAGTCCTTGGAATCCCCGCTTATAAGGATCACATGCCAAGTGATGTGAAAGAGACCCTGGGGCAGCCAGTCAGAGACTAAATACTGGGCTAGATGGGCAAAAATAGACTGGGGAGATTTAAGGATGTTGTTTATAAAGTAAAACCAAGCATCACTTGGTTAGCCTGGGGCTCTATGTATCCTTGATGGTTTCAAATTAAGTAGATTTTAACAAGTTGTGGTGATATAGACTTTGAAGGAGTATTAACCTGAATAGTAGCCTCTTATTCATAATAACTGAACAAATGGCCCAAAATGGGTCAGACAGGGTCAGAGAAGGATAGTGGCTATATTCTGTACACTGACTGGGAGAACTAAATATACATTCATGGATGGACATAAATGACTGATTCCACCTGCTGTTGTTTTGCTATGCTGGTCTCAATAATTTATCTGAGGAGCCAAATCTCCTCCCCTCTTGTGGATAATACAAAGAAGAAATAAAATCGTGCTATGTGCATATCATCACATCATGCACATGTTAAATTGCCTCTTGATGTCATTTTGGCAGCTAGGAGAAACCTTTCTGCTTAGTTTCTTTATTGTACCTGTAGGAAACTTAAATCAATAATAATGGTCCATGACTAACATGCCTAGTATGTCAGCCAGCATTGTTCTCTATAGCTAGTGTCTCTGTTATGTATCAGCTTGAGTTATCTTCCTAACTTTGCCATCTACCCCTGTGCATTGTGGTAACTTATGAGACACATAATGTGTTTTGTTGCTAAGCACTGACAAGACATTGCTGGGATTGTATTTAATTAAACCCAGGTCATCTGGAACAGAAAATTTGGTATTTCGCAAAGCAGGATGGAATAAAAATGAGAAAGTTTATGTTAACAGGGAAAGGATACATGTTAAAAGCAAAAAAAAAAAAAAAAAAAAAAAAGTAACCAACCAACTTGGGCTGATGTGCAACTAAACAAAACTCCTGCACAAATCTCACTAATATTAATGGAAAATTGATGCACAGCATTAATGTTTTTGGTAGATTGTGCTCATGGGTAACTGCAGCCACAACAACTGCAGGACAGGCCCCTGAACATTTTCAAGTGTCCGTCGTTCATTTTGATAGATCTGTGCACAATTTAAGATTTCATATTCTGTATCTTGTCTCCACAGTGCTCCCTTCCCTATTTTATAAACAGGAGTGGAAACCAGAGTTACTAGGCCCCCCCTCGGTCGTCCCCTTCCAAGCGGTTTAGAGGCCTTGATTTCATAGATGTCGAAACCGTCGAGAGCTATGTTATCAGTTGCCCAAGTTTCCTGCAGCATTATTATGTCAAAACCCGTTATATATTCACGAAATGGCTCGTCCCCAAGTTTGTTAGCCCAACCAGCTATGTTCCATGAGATAATGTTAAGGCTGCTCGTTCCATAACTGGCTTGGCTTCATTGTGGTGGGGAAATTGTTATCAGCTCTCCCACTGGTTCGGTAATGATGCAACCGTTCTTAGGATATGCACGGTGTTGTTGTTCCCGGGGTTGATTTGCAGCATTTTCCTGATTTCCCAGCATCGACAGTGTTATCTGAATTGCTGGTACCATTGGGGGGTCTTCGTCAAAGATAATTAAATCTGTCTCTGGCTTTCTATGGCTTTCTATGTTTCTCCCTTCCCTTGGGAGGGTCGTCACTTGGCATTGGCTGATCAGATTCCAGTTGGGATAGAGGGTGGTGAAATTCTGGATCTGCCAAAGGCGTAATAGAGTGTCCTATTTTTGAATTATCTAGATTGGGCTGGCGTTCTTTGTGTGTTTGACCTTTTTGGTCTGATGTTTTCCTCTTCAAGTGAGTGTTGCAGCTGCACATATTCATCTTTGACGGCCCTTCCGAATGAATCATGGCCCTATGGCGAAAGCCCTTCGGTAGAAAGGGTGCTGATTGCTTGGGGTCGGTCCGGCTATACGACAAGTTTGGCAGTAGTTGTTTTCGTTCTGTGTCTTTAAAATCACGCCTCAAAACAATATTATAGTCCTGTAAAATGGCCCTATATTTCAGTAGCATTTTAGGGGTAGCTGAGTCAGAAAATGTCAGCATGAGTCTAGTATGCTGGGGGTCTGTGCAAAGCAAGTTTATCGCGATCAGAGTGTTGCAATGGATATTTAGTAAAAGCCTTAAAGTTTCTCTTCACACTGTCGATTGATTTCCAGTAAGGCAGCATACCATTAAAAGGATATATATCCAGAGCTACTTGAGTACTTTGTAGGATCAGGTCCCTACTGTTCTGGAAATGGTTTATCTATTAATTATGAAAAATCTAAAATTTTAGTCTTCGAGAGAAGATTCTCCCAGTCTAAATGGGTGCTGGATGGCCATAACCTTGAACAGGTAAAATACTTCAGTTACCTAGGGCTCACATTCCATCACACAGGATCTTGGAAGCACCATTGGCAAACCTCCCTTCAAAAGGCGGAGATTACAAAGCTAGCCATACATAGATTCTTCTTCACAAAGGGCAGCAAATATGTTCCAGCAGCCTTAATGGTTTTCAACGCAAAGCCCGTTTCCCAACTCCTGTATGCAGCAAATGTCTGGCATAATGGGGACCTGCCAAAGCTAGATGGCTTTCAGGCAAAATTTATACGATCTCTGCTGCAGGTACCTAACTGCGTCCCTAACTCCGTACTTCTGTTGGAAGCTGGTGAATGCCCAATTTCAGCTAGAGCGTGGTGGGCTGCCCTAAAACATTGGCTCAGGATTTCAGTGTTTAATCTAGGGAAGGGTCTGCACCAACATTTGACCAATGAGGAATTTGTCAGCAAATGGCAGAAAACCATGGCTAAAAAAGCCACCTCTATTGGTCTGTCTCCCCCCCCCCCAACTGTATTACCTGGGCTATGAAGGCGCCCAAAAGGTTTTAAAGCAAAGATTATGGGACAATGCACACAGTGACTTGTGATCTCGGTCACACGCAGTCTGTAGTCCGCTGGCAGCAGGAGTTCAATATGGGTATGTCTTTGAGTTAACATCTTACATCAAAAACCTAACAGTACCTAACTATCGAAGGCTTTTCACCAAAGCCAGACTGAATGTCTTCCCTTCTGCAGTGCTGGATGGTAGGTTGAGAGGAGTTCCCTATCAGGACAGACTTTGCTCGTGTGCTCAAGACATCGATTCCATAGATCATATTTTGTTACATTGTGCGAAGTATGAGCAGGCCAGGGCTGAACTGATACTACCCTTGCTGGTGCCTTTCCCGGGAAAGTCAGAGGCTCACTATGTCAGGTTCCTACTGGACAAAAGCTAGAACGTTGGCAGTGGCAAAGTTTCTATCGGTGGTTGCAAGAACAAACGAGCCCTATATTCCAAACAAAGTGCTTGATTAACCTGGAGGTAGACTGTATGAACTCTGTATTAATTTGTAATGTTTTGTTGGGTCTCTAGACCATAATAAAGATTGATGATGATGATAAACAGGAGAGGTGTTTTCATTAACAAAATGCTTTGTTAAGGAGCAAAAGGGAAACTTGTAATTCATAGGTTATGTTTTAACTACAAGTGGCTGATGCCAAGGATGTATGCATATTAATATTATCCTCCTCCTCACCAGCAAACTTCTATTTTATTTTAATAGAAAAGAAGAATACTTATCATATTTTTGCAAAATAGCCTTATATCACCAATGTATATAGAACAGGACCACTTAAAGGAGAAGAAAGGGGTAAGAGAGAAAGGGCATAAAAACAAAAGAAAAAAACACCTCAGCCAGAAATTGCTGCTGCTTCAGCACATACATTTATATCTAAAATCCATACCCCACATTCACAGCCCTGCTCTTGAAATAGCACACATCAAATGCAATATTACCTTTAGATGAAGAGAATAAATTGTATGAATTGGCCTAAAATCTCTGGCTCTCTGAACTGTATCTGAACTGAACCACTTCAGACTCACTTGAGTCAATGTTCATCTGTACAAAACTTCCCTCCACACAAATGCTAGCAATTCTTGGAGATGGGCTGAGCACAGGAAATTTGTATGTAGGAACCTTCAGTAATGTGACCAGCAATCTGAAGTGATACACATCCAGAAACAGGTTTAGCATAACTGGCTGCACAGTTATTTGTTAAATTCAGTAAAAACAAATCCTAATTACATGCCAATCTGGAGAAAAATGCTTTCTACCAAAACCTCCTGATTCTTAGCCAGCCAAGAGGACATCGATCAATGCTGCCTCTTAAACTAAAAGAGAAACAGTTCCATGTTGTTCCCAGCTGTGCATGCCCTACTGAGCAAGGTCAAAAACCTAATTGGAAATTAAGTTATCGCACACCTAACATTGCTGGGAATTTAATAAACTTCCTTACTTAGAATGTTATGTGGAATGCTTCCAGGTGTCATAGGCTGCTTACACACAACATTTTGCTCTAGGATCAATGGAGACCAAGTACGGTACTTTGTTTTCTACATAGAATCTAGAACTATTGCAAAAAAAAAAAAAAATGTAGCTGAAAAGCTCTTCTTAAGAAACCGGTTCCATTCTGAAAATAAAAGCTCATTGTAGATTAATTCTGCATTACCCTGCAGTTTGTCCTTTTGAAAACAAATGTAAGTAGTCCTGGCAATGGGGAGTTTATTACATTTGTGGGTGTGTATGTACCAAGTTCAGAGTCACCACTACCTTATTCGTTTACCTGGAAAAGTTGTGGATAACCTAATAAAGGGGAAGTTTCTCAAACAGGTATTGGGTAGCCACACCCGCCCTTGTGAATAGTAGGATCTACAATAAATCTAGATTGAAAGCAGCATGCTGAGGTCAAGCATATACAATTATGGATTGAGAAAAACTACATTTTTGTGCTATAAACAGGTTAGTGTGCAAGGATAGAAGATCAGTATGCATAACACTCAGGGCTGGCCAAAATCATTTTGCTGCTTGAGGCAAAGGACAAGGTGGCACATTCCTCCTTCCACATACAGTATTTCAATACTGGCAATAAGATAGCACCTCCTCCATCCCTGAGACAAAATAGGAATGTACTGCCTCGTTCATCTCCCCACTGCTGCGTCCTGCCCCACTTCCAGAACTCAGTGAGATAGGGATGTTCCACAAGGCCTCTTCAGCTGAATTTTCAAAAATGTAAAATGGGAGTTGACAATCTTACATAGTTTCCATTGCTGTGCAGTTGCTGTGCTTGAAAGACGGGCATTAAGGAAATCAACCGATCAAACCCGAATTGCATGCTTTGCTTTCCATGAATAGATAACCCTGGCTGGTTCATTTGCCTCAGGAACCTCATCCTCCAAAGGTTGGTTATTCATATCCTGATTTTATGCCAAAATGAAGCAGAAACACTGGAAGACACATCAACTCAAAAACCTGCTTACATGTGAATATGATACTTTCAACAACCAGTTGGTTCATCTTCCATGCTAGTGCTGATGGAACCAGCAATGCCAGAGACAGAAAGGTGATCCTTACATTCTAACTTTCAAGCTAATACCCAGGGTATTTCAGGCAATACCCAGGGCTTTTTTCAGCTGGAACTCACTGGAATTCAGTTCTGGCACCTCTCAGGTGTGTGCCATTGCCATTATAAGAGAACAAGAGAGGCGTTCATGGTGAGTTCTGGCACCTGTTTTTCTAGAAAAATAGCACAGGCAACACCCATCTTCGTCTTACATATGGATTCTTCATTTTGTTTTGACTTGAATTCAGTACAATATCAGGGAACAAATCTATGTATTGAGAGAAGAGGGGTTTTTTCCTCCAGTTAAGTTTTCACAAAATTGGCAGCAGCCTGAAGCTACTCATGAGCTTGGAATGTTACAAGTATCCCCAGAGGAGGGGCAGTGCTTTCTATGCCATATGCAGGTGAGGTGGCAATCTATCACCCAGTTATCATTACCACATGTGCAGTACAGTTGTCCATCATTCTCCTGGCATTAATGTATATGCTTATTTAAATGAACACACTAGAAAATTATATGTATTACACAACACAATCAGCAAAGCTATATTCACTTACCTGAGATTGGAAGTAAACTCCATTTAATTCATTGGGGCTTATTTTATATTATATATGCATTTGATTGCACTATTAGCTCCTATATTTGCAGAGGAAATAATGGGAGATCTGTCTGACTGCTTCTCAAATCCAAATCTGTACAAAGCGGTGATTCCATTCAATTACAGTAATAGGAAACTAGCACTTCCTATTGTCTTGACTCATTGAACTAGGACTTAGAAAGGCATGTGAATTTGGACTTGTACAAAACAATCAGCTTGTTTAAAGAATGTGAGCCAGAAATATTTCTTATGGAAACAACCAGGAAATTGTTCTAGCAAACTAACAAGCTTCTAAGCTATATAACACAGTTTTGCTGAATATGATAAATCAAAAGAGTAACCCCTTGCCCTATTTTCTTCCTTTTGGAAGTAAAAACAGCAGTGAAGGTGCCAAGTATGAAGAAGTTATTTCAGTCTTTTAAACTGTGGTTTATTCAGATCAATATGGGAAAGACAGAAACTAAGCAAATTGGCTATTTCTGTGGAACTACCATGAATGTACTATTCTTAATGTGAAGACTTGGATTTTCATGATGTGATCTTAATTGAGAGATACAGTGGTGCCTCGCAAGATGAAATTAATTTGTTCCGCAAGTTTTTTCGTCTAGCGAATTTTTCGTCTTGCGAAGCACGGTGTCGGAAAAGTTTTGGAAAAGCTTCAAAAATCGCCAAAAACCTCAAAAAAGGCTACCACACCGCATTCTATGAGTTGCTCCTCAAAGTCAAGTCGCAACTGTATTAACGGTGTTAAGAAAAAGGAAACAAACTTGCAAAAAACGCAAGACGTTTTCGTCTTGTGAAGCAAGCCCATAGGGAAATTCGTCTTGCGAAGCAGCTCAAAAACTGCAAAACCCTTTCGTCTAGTGAGTTTTTCATCTTGCGAGGCATTCGTCTTGCGGGGCACCACTGTAGTGCAAAAGCAATGCATTTTCTGCTTTCTGGAGGAACAATTATTACCATTTGATATGTGGACATACATTATTAAACAATATATGTCAGGGGTGAGAGCCTCAGGACCAGATGTCGATGTGGCCTCCAGGCTTCTCTATTTGGCCCTTGGAAATCTCTCTTAGCCACACACCCCTCTCCCCAGGCCACATCCTCACTGGCCCTGCTACACCCACCCACACACTCCCACCCCCACCCACCCCTGAGTGTTTTTGCCTGGTTGAAATGTTTTCTGGAAATCTGGAAATGTCTCTTCCTTGTCTGAATTGTAAGAGTGTGTGCATGAATGTGTGTAGAAACTAGCCTGCTGTACAGATGTGAAATTTGCATTCGTTGCTCCACCTATTTTTGCCCCTGACCCCCACTCTCCACCGACTGGCATGTGGCCCCTGGAAGGTTGCTAAGAAGAGAATACAGCCCTTAAGCTGAAGAAGCCTCCTCACCCCTGGTTTACAGTATATGAACAAGACTATGACTCAGACCATTAAAGTAAAAAATCAGTGGCATAGCTATTGCATCCATACCACATCCAGAAAAGTTGTCAAAATACTTTTTTTAAATTAGTGACTATCCAAAAAGAACGTGTGTGTGTGTGTGTGTGTGTGTGTGTGTGTGTGTAAGGAAGCCTGTCAGCATCAAAGATATACCCTGATCTAGTAAGGATAACCCACAGGAATAGAAACAGACCTGCATATAAACTGCATTTCTGTATCAAGTCCATATTCATAAAATGATTTTGCAAGGGATAAATACTTCCACACTGCAGCAGGCAGGTGCATTCACTGCATTATAAAAGGTACAGTAATCTCTAGGCAGCACTGATCACCATCTCTGTGAAGATGGAGGAGACAATTATATAAAAGCAGGCTCTTCTTACCCTCAAGTGATCAGTCAATCTCTCTCCTTCCCTTCCTCCTACCTACCTCTATTTTTAAAATAAAAGATACGAAAACAACAATAATAAACTTGTTTGCAACACAAGATACATTTTTTAAAACAACAACAACAACGATGCTGTTTACATTAACATATAATTGTTCCTCAGGTATTCAGTATTGTTGGAAACTACAGATGTGAGCAAGGATAAGTAAACATAATGTATTAAGTCCACCTCTGCACACAAGTATTTCTGGAAAATTGATGGTATGGAATTTGTTATTTGTTGCATTGAAATGCAAGAAACAGTAGTACAAACCAAGGAAAACCTTACATTTCCTTCACAAAATATATACAGTAGGCTGTATCCAACTAAGTTAACATCCAGGACAGATCCATTGAAATTAATGGACTGAAGTCGGTTAAGTTCATTTTTTCAAAATATATTTTGCCTAACCTGAAGAGTGGGCATATAAATTGCATGTCACTCCTAGAACTGCTGTCTTTTCTGGCACCATTCTCATTTTGTGCAGAAGTCTCACAGAGGGCACGGTTCAAATACTTCCCCTGTGTTAAATATATGTACAGTTTTCTGGAAATCTATTGGCTAGTCTTCACTGCTTAGTTCAAGGCGAAGCAATGTGAGTTCCAGACTTTCCAAGCAGTGTATTTCCAAGACCAAGAAATATGCTGACTAGCTGTGCTGTCTTTCAGTGGCGGTCAGCCCTGGCAGCTTAAGCAGCCTGAGAACACGTAGATCATTACAGAAAGCATCAAAGAGCTGCCAGATGTCCATCTCTCTACCAAGGAAGAATGAAAACAAACAAACAAAATTAACCCAGTAGGGAAGGTATAATCTTCCAGCACCCAACAAAGGATTTAGGAAAGGATCACTGCAAAGCCAGTCTTAAAGTAAATTATCACTTAAGTTTGTAAAAGTAAACAACTAGGGGAAACCATCAGCTACAAGATGTTCTATAAACATCTCAGTTTTGTTCTAGTAGTACCACACAGCCAAAATCTATAGTTCCTACTATGCGTTTGCTAGGTGCTACCATCAATAATTTTGTAATTAGTGATGTCTTTAGGATATATTGTTTTATTTACACATACAGTGCTACCTCGGGTTACATACACTTCAGGTTACAGACTCCGTTAATCCAGAAATAGAACCTCGGGTTAAGAACTTTGCTTCACGATGAGAACAGAAATCGCGTGGTGGTAGCGTGGCAGCAGGAGGCCCCATTAGCTAAAGTGGTACCTCAGGTTAAGAACAGTTTCAGGTTAAGAACGGACCTCCAGAACGAATTAAGTTCTTAACCCAAGGTAAAGGTAAAGGGACCCCTGAACATTAGGTCCAGTCGCGGATGACTCTGGGGTTGCGGCGCTCATCTCGCTTTGCTGGCTGAGGGAGCACTGTATATATGATCTGAGCATAAGATGGAAAGGCTTATAGCACTAACACTCCACAGATCTTGCTTTTGCATTAGGTTTTTATGAGGGTGAGGTCCTCAAAGTCATTGCTTTGGATTCAGCACAGAGGAAGACAAGCCTTTACATCTTATTTCCAGCTCCCAGCTTCAGCTATAGACCAAAGACTAGCTCTTTGGTTTATTGTTCTCCTGCATACTAGGTGATGTGCCCTCCAGCCAGGTGAAGGGATGGGAAAGGTCGAACCCCTCTTGAAAAAGCATCACTATCCAGCTGTCTTTATGGCAACACACCTGTTCTTCTCCAACTTATAAGACATGAAAATGGAAGGTGCTTACAGGCCTGGCCAACAGTAGTCCTTTCTACTTCAGTCTTCAAATACGAAGGCTTTGTTGGGACCCAAAGATATCACCCAAACCATTTCCACAATCATATTACAATATTTTTACAGCTATTTAATTCTCTTTGCCTAAGACACCAGAACATCTTAAACAAATCAGTTCTAATCTCAATCATTAAATTGTATGGTGGAAGGCAGTGAATGGGAAGCAGTAAGTCCTGTAGTAAAGCATCCATACCCAACCTTTCCTTGAAAACTTCCTAGAAAGAAAATTACAGTGGTACCTCGGGTTACATATGCTTCAGGTTACAGACTCCGCCAACCCAGAAATAGTACCTCGGGTTAAGAACTTTGCTTCAGGATGAGAACAGAAATCGTGCTCCGGCGGCGCAACAGCAGCAGGAGGCCCCATTAGCTAAATTGGTGCTTCTGGTTAAGAACAGTTTCAGGTTTAGTACGGACCTCCGGAACGAATTAAGTACTTAACCTGAGGTACCACTGTACAAGTTTCTTCGGCAGCTTGATCTAAAGCTAGCTTGTTTTTAACTGTACTGTATGATCCTCCACTCATACTCTTTTCCACATATGGTGAACAAATCCAGTTCTTTCTACTTGTCCTTGCAGGGTCTTTCATTTAGATTCTTTATCATTTATGTACATTTCTGAATCTTTTCCATGTTGTTTGACATGTATTATTCAGCACAGTCCAAACAATATATTACCAGTCCTGTGTAACCTAATAATATTAATTGCATGGGTTTTTTTGACTTACACACCTTCTGGCAGGTTTCTGAGATTCCTGTAAGGATGTCCTGTGACCTTGCTGAATTCTGAGTGGAGCACAACTGCAGTCCTCTTGTTCACTAAAAGTACTAAGGCAGAGCTTTCCAAACTGTGTGCCGCAACACATTAGTGTGTCAGCTGCAGGGTGTAGGTGTGTCGCACATATGCTCCCCATGCTCCTCTTGGGGCTGGAAAGGGTTAGCTTAACCTCTGGTTTGCTAGTAAAACTGAATTACTGTGTCGCAAAATGATGCATGTCCAAAAAGTGTGTCACCAATTTGAAAAGTTTGGAAAGCTCTGTACTAGGGTATACCTCACCAGGACTAGGTTGTCTTAATTTAATTGGACATAACATGCAATGTGTCTTAAACTGAGCAATGTTTTCTGTTTCATTCTTGTGTAGTTTTGGTCAGTTGGCTCAGTAGGTAGAGCATGAGACTCTTAATCTCAGGATCATGGGTTCAAACCCCATGTTGGGCAAAAAGAGGGCTGGACTAGATGACCCCCCGTAGTCCCTTCCAACTCTACAATTCTATGTTTCTGTGTACATAGGTATCTCTGGGCTAAGACTTACATTTGTTCTTTTAACATACAGAGGATGAGAGCATGAGGCAAGTGTCCATTTCATTCAAAGCAACCTCTGATAGAGCAGTTTAAAATGTAAATGAAAAAAAAAATCTGCTTTGGGATTCTGGAAGTTAGCTAGAAATACGTGAAAGGGGGAGGTAATGCCAGCAATTCTTGGACTGCTGACACAGCCGTACTAGGATAACTCTCATTTGCTGTAGCTCAGAGGGATATTCAGTTACAGTGGAGAAATCATAACAAAGACAGGAAACAGATCAGCACTCTCTGGATTTAACACCCTCCCTAGGGACCCTGTTTCTAAACTGCAGATGTTTTTAACCTTGTCTTGAAATATGTCTGTATCACATATTCCAATCTGATGAAGTTAAGTACAGTATATAAACCAAAACAATTCAAGTCAGAGCAAAGAGAGAACTTTAATACATGCCAGTTGGAGCAGTTGAAGTTTTTAATATCTCTTTCTATGAATGAGTATTAGAAATATGTATTTTGAGGAAATGTGTCCAAAACAATGGGAAGAGGTATGCTGCTATAATGAAAAACTCAGCTTATATTTTGCTCAACAACAAATTGTTTTTCATCATTCCACAATAGGGGATTTTTAGATTTTGAAGCATCAGATGCCTTCACCAACCACAACTGACTCTACAACAACTGCTGTTCCTGCTCTGTTGCACTTTGTTCTCCATTTTTGCTGTTCTCAGCACTACACACATCAAACACAGGACCAAAAAATATAGCTGTCTTCTTTCGGTTTTATTAAACCTGGTGCCAACAAAAACTGGAGGCTGGACTGTTTAACTACTGGTGACTGAGATAAATGCATCCTAGCAGACAGGATACAAGTCGCCTTTCATGCACTAGATTAACTCTACAGTTCTAAGAGTATATCACTATATATAATTTTAACCAAGTTATATAAACATCAGATTCCATCAGACAATTTGCATACATAATTTGCATTCCACACAGGATTTCCACTGTGGTTACAATAATTTAGGAGTAGGCTCTACTCATCTGTTAAAGCACTACTACCTTCTAATAAGTAAGGAAGCAGACTGTCTCAAGTTTTTAGTTTCTGAGTGATGAGGTAAAGGTAAAGGTACCCCTGCCCGTACGGGCCAGTCGTGTCCGACTCTGGGGTTGTGCGCTCATCTCACTTAAGAGGCCGGGAGCCAGCGCTGTCCGGAGACACTTCCAGGTCACGTGGCCAGTGTGACGAAGCTGCTCTGGCGAGCCAGCATCAGTGAAGCACACGGAAACGCCGTTTACCTTCCCGCTATAAAGCAGTACCTATTTATCTACTTGCACTTAGGGGTGCTTTCGAACTGCTAGGTGGGCAGGAGCTCGGACCAAAAGACGGGAGCTCACCCTGCCACGGGGATTCAAACCACCGACCATACGATCGGCAAGTCCTAGGCACTGAGGTTTTACCCACAGCGCCACCCGCGTCCTGAGTGATGAGGAGACCTCCCCAATAACCTGGAATTTTGCTAAACTGAAGACCTGTTTATACACATACTTCAGTGTGTCATGGCTGTGATTTGCCACAGGCAGATGCGGTCTGATGACTGGTCTGCCATGTCCAAGAAATATTCCAAGTTACCCTATGCCTAAGGTAGTCAAAAAGTGGGGTTGATACAGCAGAACCCAGAATTTGTGCATGCTGATTTAGCTGTGTTATCACAGTCTTAGATCACTGAAGCAGACATGCTGCAGAATTATCTTTGGATGACGTTTTAATACTAAATTGGCACCTGCTAGTATTTCCAGTGGGACGTGGGTGGCGCTGTGTTCTAAACCACTGAGCCTTGGGCTTGCTGATCAAAAGGTCAGCCGTTCGAATCCCCACGACGGGGTAAGCTCCCGTTGCTCGGTCCCAGCTCCTTCCAACCTAGCAGTTTGAAAGCACATCAAAGTGCAAGTAGATTAATAGGTACTGCTCTGGCGGGAAGGTAATTGGCGTTTCTGTGTGCTGCTCAGGTGTCGGTGTTCTGTTGCGTCAGAAGCGGCTTAGTCATGCTGGCCACATGACCCGGAAAAACTGTTTGCTGACAAACGCCAGCTCCCTCAGCCTGTAAAGCGAGATGAGCGCAGCAACACCAGAGTTGTTTGCATCTGGACTTAACTGTCAGGGGTCCCTTTACCTTTACCTAGTATTTCCAGTATGATGCACTCCAAGATAGCAAAGAATATTTTAATTGCCAGCACTCCCACAAATATAGCTATGTGGTAGAGATAACACTTTGGGCAACATACATCCAAGACCGATCATGTGCTTATGTCAATCTCGTCCACAAAGCACAAACCACGTTAGGGTGCTTAGAAACAATCCACTATAATGGGCAGCTATAGTGGGTTGCAGAGAGTTATTCTAGGGGACATGTTGCTGTCTTCCCCCCATGATATTTCCTGTGCTTCCAGCTGCACAATACTGGAGTGCCAGACTAGGAACATGTGATGAAACTGACTGAGCCAAGTTTCATGAAGTTCTCTTTAAAATGAAAAGGCCAATTAGCTTGATCCTTATGACATTATGCTGTCAAGTTCTTTCCCAACTGGGACATGAGTTTGTTTGTTTGAAATATCTGCAGATTTACTGGACTGATGGTGTTTGGAAACCCACCTATTCAAATAATGAATACAAATATTTCTTCGTGCTTTCCACAAGATATGAAATATAATTTTTTAAAAAACCTGTTGCAGAAACCAAGGAGAAAATTCTGCTTTCATACTAAAAAGTGCAGGAAGTAGTAATCCAACTTATTTGTATGTTTTGGAATAAAATTCCATTTGACTTAATGCAATATAATGCTGTTGCTATGGCAAAAGGAGTACTAAAGAAATATGATATAATTTTTGTTGCAGCAATTTCCATTGGTAAAGGATGACCTCTGTTTTTTTGCCAATATTACAGCATGGTCTTTGAGTATGAACCAGATGCTGGTTAGAGGGCTAGAGAAATATTCCTACTTCACCCACTACAGAGATTTTTTAAAACATGTGTTTATTAGTAGTATTTTCCATTATAATTGCATCTGTACAATCTGAAATTGCCTTCTCTTCATTTAAAGATAAAATAAACTTTACTTTACTGTCATCCAAGGCCAATTGTGTTATGAAGAATTCACCAACAAGTTATCGAATTCTGTTCAGAAATCATAAAAGCCATAATCCACTGCTCAAATGAAATGAATTGCATAAAAGCATGGAAGGGTCCTTATGCCATCAATTTGATTTTAATTAATTTTTATAATGAAATGTTTTTAGAATGTTGCACTATTTTATTGTTGTTAGCCACCCTGAGCCCGGCTTCGGCTGGAGAGGGCGGGATATAAATAAAATTTATTATTATTATTATTATTATTATTATTATTATTATTATTATTATTCATTTCTCATTTATTTCCGTGAGGTATGCCAGGGGGACTTTTCAGTGGATTTTGACTATGTACTTTAATAGCATCCTTAAAGCACTGCATTGGCTGACTGTGAGCTACCGGGCCCAATTCAAGGTGTTGGTACTGATGTACAAAACCCTGAATTTCTATGGGCTGAAGTATTTAAAAGATTGCCCCCCTCAGTATGTTCTGGCCCATACCCTGCGTTCAGTGGGAGAGGCTCTGCTTGTGTTGCTGCCAATGGTGATGGCCCAGGGGTGATTACACAAGACAGGTCCTTCTTGGTAGCAGCACCCCAGTTATGGAATCTCTTCCCTGGGGAGGAATCTCCTCACTGGTAGCCTTCAGGTGTCAGCGAAAGACATTCGTACAAGTTCACCAGGACTTTTGGAAGGTAGATGCTCCCATCAGTTGTAATATGGATTGTAGTTTTAAGTTAGCTTCTTTCTCAGGGAGTTTTTATGGGTTTTGACCATAAGCGCTTTGGGCTAATTGATGATATTGTATAGTGGTACCTCTGGTTGCGAACGGGATCCGTTCTGGAGGTCTGGCTGGATCCTGAGGTTTTCGCAACCTGAGGATCACTGTTATACGCATGCACGCGGCGGTAGACCACTTCTGCGAATGGGTGAAACACTTCCGGGTTGGCCGCTTTCACAACCTAAACTTTACGTTACCCGTGGGTGACATAACCCGAGGTGCTACTGTACACTGTGCTACATTCCTAATGAAGAGAAAGGGTGGCACAGAAATAATAGCAACAACATGCTTTTAGGATAGTGTACTTTTCAAATGTTAGGCAATTAAGGAAAGCAGAAGATAGAGCTTCCCAATTCCCTATTGCATATCATTCCCCAAGCAGTCATGGTCAGCTGAACAACCAGAAAAGTACTAGAAAAAGGACGTTAGTTTGACCTTGGAGAAACTAGTACAACCTGCCACTCTTCTCCATATCCACCTGTTGATCACTGACAGTTCTCAATGTTTGTTTGTTTGTTTGTTTGTTTGTTTGTTTTAATAGAGAAGCCCAGCAAAATAAAGGTTTAGTCTATTTGTATGTATGAAGAAAGCTGAAATAGGATGCATTTCTGTGGATTTATATACATTTAAGAGTAAACAACAAAACAGAAGATTGGATGGCCATAGTGAGGATGCAGACTTTAACAAAGGCACTATGTATGATAGAAGATTCTCTCAACCACATGTCTGTGTGAGAGTGAGACTGATCGTTATTAGGATTCTTTAATGAGTAGATTACATCAAGACAGGCTCAATTTTAGGAATGAAGACTCCGTACACACAATTCCAGAATCAACGGTGACTGAGTATTTGCTTTCCCCCCACATAGTTCACACACAGTATTTTGCCTCTGAAAAGCACTTATTGAGAGATGGGTTTCATTCAGAAAATAAAAGCTCATTGCAAACTGATTCTGCATTATTGTGCAGTGTGCCCATTTGAAAGCAGATGAAAACAAATGTATGCAGGAAGTCTCAATAACATGGTTGGTGGGCATATACCAAGAATGTAATCACTACTTCCTTATTTAGCTGGATCATGTGCAGGGAGGAAAAGGTGTGGATTACGTACGGTACTTAATTAGTCCCAGAGGTCCGTTCTTAACCTGAAACTGTTCTTAACCTGAAGCATCACTTTAGCTAATGGGGCCTCCTGCTGCCGCCGCGCCGCCAGAGCACGATTTCTGTTCTCATCCTGAAGCAAAGTTTTTAACTTGAGGTACTATTTCTGGGTTAGCAGAGTCTGTAACCTGAAGCGTATGTAACCCGAGGTACCACTGTACAAGTAACACACTAAAATCGTATCTACTTGGACTGTTCCATAGTCAGGTGTATGCAAGAAAAATATAAAAAATCAAAGTCTTTATCACTGACTTTTTAAAAAAAGGAGGGGGGGGGAGAAGGTGTATTCTTACAGAAGTGAGAAGAAATGGTGCCACTGGAAAAACACACACGAGTTTTAAACACAGTGGCCAAAATCTGTTACATAACATGTTTTACTGAGCTTGTGTAGGCAGGCTGCCACATGTTTAAATGGGTGTTGCGTAATTTTGTGAAGGGCTTGTATCTTACTTTGACTAGCAGTTACATGTTTATAATGACCATTTGGGAAGTGACCAAGACAGGCCTGCCTCATTCAGAATAGGGACAACTTTAACCCTAGAAGACAGCTAAAGAAGCAGCTGGTGGCTGCCTCAAAGTCATACCGTTTGACTGAAGAAGATATATTGTGCTTAACTCTGATTTTCCCCAAATTAGTTTGCTTTCTAGCAATTCAGGTAAACCCCCAAGCTCTGATTTAAAATTACACCCACAGGAATCTTACTCTGTCAGAAGAACACTACTGAACTTGCTATCAGGCTGGTGGCAGGCAATTTCTAACCCATCACACTCTTTTCCATGAAAGCTGTTCTTCAAAAACCTGGCAGCCCTATCAGGCAAATAAAGCATTTGTATGTGTGAAAACATTAGACAACACCCTAGATAGAGAATGGAAAAATAATAATCTGCTTTTTCATGTTAAAATGAGACATTAATAACACCTCACGTAGACAAGTCCATATAATGAATTGTTCTGGAAGTTCCAATAATTCACTGAACAAATTCAGCTCCACTGCCCATCCCCAACACTAAGGTTTTCTGGTAGAATCATTGGCATCAATCTATGTATGGAAAATGGAAAATAAAATAGAAGCTATTGCTCAACACTCTTCCATATTTTCTTTACCAAAGTCTCCCATTTCTTATATCTTTCATTACATGCTTAAGCATTCATCTAGAAAGCCACATGGGCTCAAAACAAGCAAGAGAAAGTTTTGTTTTCTTGTTTGGATAGCTCATTGCAAAAGGGCAAATGACATTTTCAAAAGAGGCAAGACTAAATAAAATTACTATTCCTGCTGTTTCTTGGCTAGCATTTAGGATCTCTGCACTTTGGATAAAGGCTTGGTTACAGTTTCACTGTGCTGACAGAAAAGCAATATGGGGTTCCTTGAGCTCTGCCACAGGCAACCAAGCATGAAGAATTTTCAGTAATTTACTTCTGCACTTTCCATAGCAGCTTTCCCCTACCTTCCCCTATCTTCTACATCAGCAGTTGGGAATTTTAGTCCAAAATATCTGGAGGGCACCAGGTTGGGGAAACTTGGTTTATACTATGGTAACATGCCTTAGGACTGTGACTTAAGGTCAGCAGAATCATAGCAAATCTACAGTACGTGTGTGTGTGTACCCCACACAATATCAGAGTCTTTCAACTTTTTTAGACTAGTGATCCTCTTTGCACTTGAAAAATACATAGTTTGTGACCACCACTCCAGGCTGTTATTTGTACCCAAAGATGCTGTTTGCCTTGTGGGGTGGGGTATCAGCTAAAGAAAGTGACCTTCAGCAGAAAATTGCAATGAATCCAGATTGGGTCCCTCAAGGTGGCTATTTCTTCAAAATAAGGTGGCCAGTTTAATCACACTTTTAAAAAAGTATTTTAATTGATAATGTGTAATTTTAACATCCTTTGTGAATGGAGTAGAGGTAACGTGTGTGTGTAGCACTGCAGATACTATATATTAACCCAAAGGCAAAGCTAAAAAAATACTGTAACTATTTAAGGTATACTGTATGTTTGTTGCACTTGGAAACAAACTTATAAAAGAAGCTGCATCCCACCTGCAGCATCATATCTTTGCAATTCAGTGATGACTGCAATAAAAACAAAGCAACAAAACCAGCTATCTTTAAATATATATATATATAATGCCAAACACACACACACGTATCTTCTTGAAGGACTGAAAAAGAATGTTGTACTCCTATATTAAAATATATGTGTGTAAATATAAACTTTGGTTTTGTACATCGTTTTAATTTTCCCCCCAACCCATCCTGTGACACCCATGGGGTCAAGAACCACTGGTTGGAAAACAGTGCATGGTACACACAGCTGCCCCATTCTTCTCCATGACCATGAGAATTATGCGCTTGATTCTGAACTCATCTTCATCCCCACCCCTGGCAAAGGTCATAAAGCCACAAAGTTCTGTAAAGGAAACAACGGGAATGCAATGCACTTAATAATGATTGAGAGCTCTCCATTAAGTTTTGACCATTATGAAGACAATCATCACTATGACAGCAATTTAGAAGATGCTATGAAGAGCATACCCCACCCTGGATTATCCCATAATGATTCATCAGATAATAAATGGATGATGATTTTTATAGACACCCTCCAAGGAGTTAGCTGTTGTCTGCTAATGCTGCTGACAATTCCACCATTTTAAATCCCAGACAGCTGTTTCATCCATTCATTTACCCCTTTTCAATACAGGCACACCGGGGTGGGGGGACTCTGCAGCTGGGCATGCAATGATTGTAGCAGGCCCTATTTTGAATTTCCATACATCAACATTCTACCCTTTTTAACACATCAGGCATTCTGCTTCTTGTGAATGGAACTGCTTTTCCCCATATTTACGCTGGCATCCCAACATACATATGGCTGTGTCAAGTTGCCACCACACTTCTTTCAGATCTGCTTCACTTCAGAGATCAACAATGAATGGAAGGATGTTACCTTTATCTGTTGTTTCATTCTACTTCTGAAGAAGACAGTATTTTCTCTCTCTCTACCTTATTCATAGTTCAGACACCATTCCATCATTCCATGACAAGAATTGAGTCAAATTCTTTCACTTTCTTCCCAATATTTGCTTTTTGTCATTAAACTGCTGCTAACTCACCAAATGACAGCAGCTTAAGGAGGGTGAAGGAAAATATTTTCTCAAAACAGAGGGAATACCAAAATCACATCTGCATAGCAAACAATGAGTATTCAAGAACAAAAACTTACTGCAGCTTCTTGAATGATTCCATATAGTTTTGAAGCAAAGAACAGCCATCAAAACATTTTTTAAAATAGTTTTTTCAACTTTCTAGATTCCACCCCCCCTTCCGAATTCATGGTAACACTACCTCTGATACTAGGGCTATAGGGGAATAATTAACAAAATGGTACGGTGGTGGTAGCTTTTTGCTATAGGGACATCTTTGCAATGGGTGAAAATATATGGGAACTATCAGTGGGAAATGGGAAAATGATGATGATGCCTCTGCACTGGACACCCCCTCAAAGAACAACAATTTGGAACAACCAGGAAAATAGTATCCATTATGATCACCATCAACATCGTGATGGGTGTAATTCTAGATTTAAAATGCAAAGCAATTATGTCTCATCAAAACCAATGTTCCAAAGGGAATGCTTGGAAGTCCATGTATAATTCTATCTCTGACAAGTCATCTTCCACAGTTTGTTCACTGGGTGTTTTACAACAAAAATTTCCTGGTTTAGGAAGGGGTTCGTTCTGGTGGCAGCTTCCCAGAATATACATAAATCTCTGGTTCATTATCTGGAGCAGTTGCCTTCAAAGAAGCTACTCCCTGACTGATGTCTAACTAAGAGTGATAAGAAAAGGTGCTTTGTCATTTATATCGTGTTAACACTGCAGACTAGAATAATGAACATCTGAATCAGCAAACCTGTCACTCTTGGCAATTCCTTTGCACACCATAGTACCCCTGGAATGGATGAACACACCATTCTGTCACTGAGGAGCTATTCCTAAGAGCATAAAAATCACCACGTTGGGTCAGGTCAGTGGTCCAGTTAACTCAGCATTCTTGCATCTGCTGACAGAGGTCAACCAGATGTCATGGGGAGTTTTTATAAGCAGGGGCATGCCAGGAAAATCAATCACTCATGTTGTGGTCTCGTCCTCTTGCAGTCAGAGGTATGTGGCACTGGCAAAAGGAGACTGTACTTCAACAAATTTTCATAGATAGGAGTTACTGACACATTGCACTTATACGTATGTTCATATAATCTCTATGTTTTAAGGAAGATGCTTAGATTCTTTTTATTGTCTTAAGCCTTGGATGGCACTGAACTTGTACAGAACTTGTTTTATTTTATTTTATTTTCCTTCCGACTCGTGAATTCAACATGTCCCTCAGTCATCTACTTTCTAAGCTAACTTAAATGCAGAAGAAGATGAAAATTTAGACAAAGAACTTCTCCTAACCTTGTGACTTTCCTCCACTGTTTAAATAAACACACACAGCACACACTACAAGCTCATATTTCTCCAAGCACTTTCAAAGAAGGCCAGAGTCCACACTGGTTGTTATTTAATACTCTTTTGGCTCAATTCAGCGAGACTATGGTTTTGCCTATTGCAGGGAATGGTAGCATAATCTGGCATTTCAAGTGAACTCAATAAGTTAGTGATCCCACGGACAGAGGATGTGGGATTGCATGTTTGTTGAGGGAGGGAAAATTCACTGTTTAGACTATTTTAAAAGGGCTTTCTTCCAAATATAAGATTGCCTTCCACCTCTAAGGAACACAGAATCCTAGAGTGAGGAGGCGTCCCTGAAGTGTATTTGAGGAGAGGGGGAATAAGGTAAAAATGCCTTTACCCTCTCCTTGTTTTAGTTCAGTCTGTTAAATTCCTTCCTGCTGCCAACACTATAAAAGCTTCCCACTCTACTGTCTCTCTCGTTAGTAATATGATACTTCTGAAATCATCAGAAGAGATTTACTATAGTTTAAAGTGGGTCAATTCATGGGGGACAAAAGAAAACTTAAGATATTTGTACCTGTTCTGTCACATAATAGATCTTGAAAATGCCTCTCAGCTGCAATGCTTAATTATTACTTTGTTGTATTGCGGAGCAGTATTTTTAAATTATTCACAGGCCATTACATTTTCATACACTACAAAGCCACCATGCTGGAAGTCAATGGAAAGGCTTCCAATTTAAAACTCAAGGCTCCTCCAGTCTTGTTTATTGAGCATAAATTATGACTCGCTTACACAAAGCTTATGTGGTTATATTTTCAGCTGTTTCTGTACTATCTTAAAAACCGTTTTAGTTGTTTTTATAATAATCTGTAAATCAACTTGCGAGATACATAGATATAAGGTGATTAATAAGTTAATTCATTATCATCAACTGCTGCAATGTAAATGGTCTTTAAAGTAATAGGTAAGGGTATCAAGTACTCACAAACCACATGGGTAGAGGGGAAGGAGGAAATTCCCCATTCTGCTCAGCGTTAGTCCACATGGGCTAGCAGGAGATGCACAGAGTTGGGAAGGCTATTGCTGTACCTGAACAGTGATGGTACTTCAGACTCACAACAGGAAGCAATACTTTTATAATGCACTTTGTGTTTCATGCCTTCTCTTGTTGCTACTGTCACTATTAAGACTAATGTCAGGAAGTGACTTAAGTCATAGTATCAAGATGGCATGGCTCTCAGTTGCTAGTAAAGAACTATTCCTTCTGAATTACAATGATTGGCAAAAACAATGACATAAATAAGCAAGTGATGAAAACAGTTCTCTATAATAAGTAAACTTTATACAACTAACACATCTTCTCCAAACGTATTCCAACACTTTCAACCTCCAGTCAAATATCTTGTCTCTTCCTTTTAAAGTTTGAATTACCTGCTAGTCGTAAACATTCACAACACTTTTGTGCTACATCTGAAGAAGTTTTTCTTCTCCGTTTAAACACTATGAAAATGTGAGGATTTAACTTACCAAACCTCTTATAGCCAAAGGACTGAACCTCCTCTTCTTCTGCAAAATCGTCTGTGTATACATATAAAAAACAAAGGCAGAATTTTATATTAGTATATGACAGCCACTGGCATATAATATAGTGTACGCTAATATATGTTTGAACTAAACATTTGTACACAATTCTGCTTAGAATTTGCATTTAAATGCAATCTTTGGCTCAGTGGGATCTGAAAAATATCAAGGGCATTTCCCCCACCCACCCTTTGAAACATCTATCTTTAGTTGATACATAACTTTTGGAGCTCTGTTTGTCGGAATCAAAAGTACAAAACCATCTGGTCATGCTCAGCAGCTTGTGTGTGGAAATTATTGGGTGGTCCAGCACATAGTTTAATAGAACAGACTAATTTCACTTACCAAACAATATCCAAGAAAGCAAGCTATACTTGGCTTGAAATACATCACTGCTGCAACTACAATAAGGCAAACAAATACAGAGATGTAACCCCTGTCCTGTGTTAGAAGAGAAAAGAGGGATCTTTTATGAATGAGGATGAAGACCTCCTAGCAAGATGCTTTGAAGTTTCTGATCTTCTGCTTCATGTGGTCTAGTTCTTCCATAGACAGAACGAGGCCTGTAATCAGCAGGCTTGCCAGGTTTTCATTTATCTGACATCATCATTTATTATAAGTTGCTAAGGGTCTAAACTTGCTGGGTTGGATCCAGATATTTATGCTTAAAGTAGACCCAATTAAATCAATGGGACATAAATTGGTCATGACTAAGGCCTCACTAAGTGACTAAGGGACGCGGGTTTTACCCACAGCGCCTAGGACTTGCCAATCGCATGGTCCGCGGTTTGAATCCCCGTGGCGGGGTGAGCTCCCGTCATTTGGTCCCAGCTCCTGCCCACCTAGCAGTTCAAAAGCACCCTTAAGTGCAAGTAGATAAATAGGGACCGCTTACTAGCGGGAAGGTAAACGACGTTCCGTGTGCTGCGCTGGCTTGCCAGATGCAGCTTGTCACGCTGGCCACGTGACCCAGAAGTGTCTGCGGACAGTGCTGGCTCCCGGCCTCTAGAGTGAGATGAGCACACAACCCTAGAGTCTGTCAAGACTGGCCCATACGGGCAGGGGTACCTTTACCTTTAAGGCCTCACTAGTATCAGTGGATCTACTCCAAGAATGAAGAAGTTAGAATAATATAACACCAACAAATGACAAAATTAAAAACAAATAAAGAAGACATAGAAAACTTTTTTTTTGAAACCAAACAGTCCAAAAGGGGAAAGTTGTAAACAACAACTGCCAGTGGTTTTATGTAGCTGTTGAGATGTACAACTGAACCCTGACATAATCCCTATGAAACTACTATGCCAAGTTACTGGGTACCCTGGCAGGTAAGAGAGAAAGTTTACACACTTCACACACTCAAAGCCAGGTGTGTGTGTGTGTGTTTGTTTGCATGCATACTTACAAAAAATATATGTCCAACAATGGAACACATATATTTCCTGCCCTAATATGGATTGGTTTTGCAGTGCATGTAAGGGTGGGGTTTATTTTGCTGCTGTCATTAAGGGTTTTCAGTATCCAGTCAATATTAAGGGACTTTGCTTCCAGTATTGCTGTCCAACAGGGGTGCCATCTCGTCCTTCGGATTGTGGGTACCTGCCACCACGTGGACATGAGACATCACAGTGCATTGTGGCGGCTGCTGGTGGTGGATCATCTTCCTCCTCCTACCTACAGCCAGCAACGCACCCTTTTCTGCGGCGAGGGGCTCAGACTCAGAGGTAGAGACACTGCCTCTGTGTTTGAGGCTCCCCCTCCCCCATAAAAGAGAGCCTCACTGGCTGGTTGTGGAGGATGGAGCTGAACTGCTTCTCTCTTGGAGGCAGTGCTACTGCTACCTGCTGGCTTTTCTCATTGACTTTATGGGTGCCCAGCCCCCACAATTTTATTATTGTGGGTACCCAGGCCCCCTGGAGCTGGCTCCTATGTTCTCCATGTAATCTGCTTCAGATTGCTTGTTGGCTTGTAGGCAGAAGTGTAATTTCTAGTCAGGTATATATTGTTGTTGTTGTTTAGTCGTTTAGTTGTGTCTGACTCTTCGTGACCCCATGGACCAGAGCACGCCAGGCACTCCTGTCTTCCACTGCCTCCCGCAGTTTGGTCAGACTCATGTTTGTAGCTTCGAGAACACTGTCCAACCATCTCGTCCTCTGTCGTCCCCTTCTCCTTGTGCCCTCCATCTTTCCCAACAGCAGGGTCTTTTCCAGGGAGTCTTCTCTTCTCATGAGGTGGTCAAAGTATTGGAGCCTCAGCTTCATGATCTGTCCTTCCAGTGAGCACTCAGGGCTGATTTCCTTAAGAATGGATACGTTTGATCTTCTTGCAGTCCATGGGACTCTCAAGAGTCTCCTCCAGCACCATAATTCAAAAACATCAATTCTTCGGCGATCAGCCTTCTTTATGGTCCAGCTTTCACTTCCATACATCACTACTGGGAAAACCATGGCTTTAACTATACGGACCTTTGTTGGCAAGCTGATGTCTCTACTTTTTAAGATGCTGTCTAGGTTTGCCATCACCTTTCTCCCAAGAAGCAGGCGTCTTTTAATTTTCGTGACTGCTCACTTCCGGGTTGGCGCCATCGCCAAATGACGGACTCCCTCCGAGCTCCGGAGGGAGTCTGCTCGGCAGGGGCTGGGTCCTACCGCGCCGGCGACGCGGGGACCCTTAAAAACCACGGGCACGGAGCCCGTGGACATGGTGACTCGGCTGGCACCGCTAGTGCCCTCCCGACTCGTGAAGGAGCCTTTTTAAAGGCTTCCGATCGGGTGCCGGGGAGTGGCGTGGTGCTGTGAGTCCTCCGCTTCCCCTGCCGAGCGCAGCCGCATGCCATTCGACGGAGAGCGCTGGCTTCTTCCATTGGAAATTCGGACTTTTAACAACAACCCGTGAGTAATTGGGTAACTGGGTATAAAAGGAGAAAAAAAGAAATTTTTTTCGGATTCGGCACGAGCGGGGGCGATCTAAAAAGGAAGTCAGTCCCCCCCTGATTGTAAACATGCTAAAACAAGGACTGGGCAACCAAGATCGATCCAGAAGTTTATTGCTGATAAAAATTATTAATTCCACGATGCGAAATTACAAGAATTGTGCTGGAGGAGAAAAGTGGAGGGTGAGAGGAAAAGGCAACCCCCCCTGGGAACCGGGGCGATTCGTAGAACCTGGCGAAGAGAGACGGAGAATTTGACAGCTGTCAAAGTAGCTGTCAAATCTTGAGAATATAAAGTTAATTCTGTTGCAATTTGATATAATATGGATACAAACTGTTGGGGGGAAAAAGAAACAACAATTTGACTTTTGGATTAGAGGATACAAAGTTACTGCAATCCCCCTAGAGGGGTTTCGGGACATTACAAGCGGTCGTATGTGGGAAACTACTCTGGGATGTGCACAGGTCTTATCTTCTGGGAAAGCTGCAAAACTGAAATACTATTTTGTCTACAGAGGTGTTTATATTAAAAGGAGACAATAGAATTTTCTATTGAAGAAAGGAAGGGACTGGACGTAAGTTTTTGTTCCTGAATAACAAACCTCTGTAGAGATACTAGATTTTGGAATAAGAACGTTTTAGCAGCTGAACAAGACAAGAAACCTGAGAAAGTAAGGAATAAAAAGAACAAAGGACCAACTACGACACGGAAAGAACAATGGGAGGAGCAACAAAGACCAAGGAAACTAAAGGCCTCTATTAGACTGGATTTTTGAAGTTAAACATAAATAAAACAAATAAATTTAAAGAAAACCGGCAAGGTGGAATGAGGGAAATTTGGCTGTGGACTTGAGACCTCCAGGCCGATAACACACAGACTGATGGACACGGGGAATTCAAACCGGGGAAGGGAGGGGGAATCTTGGAATCCGAAGGCTATGTAACCAACTTTTTGAATCTTCTTATACAGTGGTGCCTCGCAAGACGAAATTAATTCGTTCCGCAATTCTCTTCGTCTTGCGGTTTTTTCGTCTTGCGATGCACGGTTTCCCATAGGAATGCATTGAAAATCAATTAATGCGTTCCTAGGGAAACCGACTTCAGACCAGGTCCGGGGACAGTCTGTCCCCGGACCTCTTCTGAAGGCTGGGGGGGGGGACAAGGGCTTTTCTTCCCACCCCCAGCATTTTAAAAAACCCTGGGACAGCGGAGGACTTCTCCGCTGTGCGGGGCTATCTTAAAATGCTGGCGGGCGGCATTTTAAAATCGCTCCGGACAGCGGAGGACTTCTCCGCTGTCCGGGGCGATTTAAAAGCCCCTGGGAAGGCAGGCAGGGGGGACAAAGACTTTCGCCCCCTGCCCGCCTTCAGAAGGTGTCCCCGCCCCCCGCCCCACTTCGGAACAGCTTTCCGAAGTGGGGCAGCGGGGCCAGGTGTTCCCGCCCCCCTCCCCACTTCGGAAGAGCTTTCCGAAGTGGGGCGGCGGGGCCAGGTGTTCCCGCCCCCCCTCCCCACTTCGGAAGAGCTTTCCGAAGTGGGGCGGCGGGGCCAGGTGTTCCCGCCTCCCCTCCCCACTTCGGAAGAGCTTTCCGAAGTGGGGCGGCGGGGCCAGGTGTTCCCGCCCCCCTCCCCACTTCGGAAGAGCTTTCCGAAGTGGGGCGGCGGGGCCAGGTGTCCCCGCCCCCCCGCCCCACTTCGGAACAGCTTTCCGAAGTGGGGCGGCGGGGCCAGGTGTTCCCGCCCCCCCTCCCCACTTCGGAAGAGCTTTCCGAAGTGGGGCGGCGGGGCCAGGTGTTCCCGCCTCCCCTCCCCACTTCGGAAGAGCTTTCCGAAGTGGGGCGGCGGGGCCAGGTGTTCCCGCCCCCCCTCCCCACTTCGGAAGAGCTTTCCGAAGTGGGGCGGCGGGGCCAGGTGTCCCCGCCCCCCGCCTCACTTCGGAACAGCTTTCCGAAGTAGGGCGGCGGGGCCAGGTGTTCCCGCCCCCCTCCCCACTTCGGAAGAGCTTTCCGAAGTGGGGCGGCGGGGCCAGGTGTTCCCGCCCCCCCTCCCCACTTCGGAAGAGCTTTCCGAAGTGGGGCGGCGGGGCCAGGTGTTCCCGCCCCCCCTCCCCACTTCGGAAGAGCTTTCCGAAGTGGGGCGGCGGGGCCAGGTGTCCCCGCCCCCCCGCCCCACTTTGGAACAGCTTTCCGAAGTGGGGCGGCGGGGCCAGGTGTTCCCGCCCCCCCTCCCCACTTCGGAAGAGCTTTCCGAAGTGGGGCGGCGGGGCCAGGTGTTCCCGCCCCCCCTCCCCACTTCGGAAGAGCTTTCCGAAGTGGGGCGGCGGGGGCAGGTGTTCCCGCCCCCCTCCCCACTTCGGAAGAGCTTTCCGAAGTGGGGCGGCGGGGGCAGGTGTCCCCGCCCCCCCGCCCCACTTCGGAACAGCTTTCCGAAGTGGGGCGGCGGGGGCAGGTGTCCCCGCCCCCACTCCCCACTTCGGAACAGCGTTTTAAAATGCTGGGGGTCGGCAGCGCTTCGCTCCCGACCCCCAGCATTTTAAAATCTTCCCAGGACACGGGGAGATTTTAAAATGCTGGGGGTCGGCAGCGCTTCGCTCCCGACCCCCAGCATTTTAAAATCTTCCCAGGACACGGGGAGATTTTAAAATGCTGGGGGTCGGCAGCGCTTCGCTCCCGACCCCCAGCATTTTAAAATCTTCCCAGGACACGGGGAGATTTTAAAATGCTGGGGGTCGGCAGCGAACGCTTCGCTCCCGCCCGCCAGCATTTTAAGATCGCCCGGGGCAGGCGGGGGGGAGGCAGGCGGGGGGGGGGAGCAAAGACTTTTGCCCCCCGCCGGCCTTCAGAAGAGGTCCTCTTCTGAAGGCCGGCTGTGGGCGAAAGTCTTTGCTCCTGACCGCCAGCATTTCCCTATGGGCTTTCGTCTTGCGATGCAAGCCCATAGGGAAATTCGTCTTGCGAAGCGCCTCCAAAACAGAAAACCCTTTCGTCTTGCGGGTTTTCCGTCTTGCGAGGCATTCGTCTTGCGGGGTACCACTGTATCTTTTATCTTCTATTTCTTTATATAACTTTGGTATCTTGATTTAACATGTTTTCTTTAAAAAAAGGGGGAATTCGTGGAAGGAAATTGGGGCAGATCTTGGGGGGAAAATCTTTTTTCTATTTCTGTTAAAGATGAGGAGTGATGGTAAGATTGTATAAATTTAAATTGGCTAAAGGGTTAAACATATTAGGTTTTAATTGGGAATGAGAGCTTGTGGAACCAACCTAGGGAAAGGGGAATACGGTCGGGAGGGGAAGGAGGGAGTCCTGGAAAGAAGGTTATGAAAGCAAGAATGTAAATTTGTCTTTCTTTTTATTTCTTTTCTTTATCTTCTCTATTTTTCTTATTCTGTTATTATTGGAAATGCTAATAAATATGATTATAAAAAAATAATAATTTTCGTGACTGCTGTCACCATCTGCAGTGATCATGGAGCCCAAGAAAGTAAAATCTCTCACTGTATATATTGCCTTTTGCATTTTCTTGAGAACAATAGAAATTATTAAACTGCTTTGGACTTTACCAAATAAGGAAAGAAACCACAATTCCATTACCTATTACTGATATGACACTATCCTTTCGTCACCCTTTTTCTTCCATTCCAAAGACCACTAGCACATGTCTTTAATGCAGAAGAAACATATCTGGCATTCATTATAACTTTAGCATTTGTGTTGACACATGGCACAAGACAGTTATTAACACAGAAAGTGCAGTTGTTCAGGGCATACAGCTGTATTGGCTTCAGCTCTATTATTAATCAACACTAATTTGAATGACTAGACACAAAGAATGTGTGCTGTGAGTAAGTGAAATTCTTAATAGTGCTTTTACTACATTAGATCTGCAAGGCAAAATAGAGCTTGGCATGTAAGACCAGGAAAGAGTTAAATAGCCAGCTATGCTTGTTTCTGAAAATCCACACCTCCACCCCCCAAACACTAGATGGTTTGTTTAAGCCAATTAATTACTCATGGTTTGCCCAACAGCGTTGCCAGGAATTTATTTAGCTATCCTGGACCATTGCATTAATTAGTTTTGCAACCTTATAAGAGTGTGACTTCTTTTTTAAAGCATAGTTTTTCTCTGCTTGGCAGTAAGACTCTGTAATGATTCATGCTAAATCTTTTGCTTATGGCGTGCACTTGTGGTGTTTTTAAGACAAATACAGAAACAGAGCCATAAATGTATGTCAGCATGTGTTTCTGCTTTCAAAACATGAATACATGGTTGTGTGTTATCTGAAAATGGCCTAGGCAACTCATGATCTATGCATTGCTGCCATGACCTTTTTATTGATCCCAAAGATGTTTCTAAGAAACCTGGGAAGTTCAGCACTAATCATTTGTGAATGAAAAAGAACCTCTGCCTCATACTTGCAGAAGTTGTGCCTAAATCTGTATCAGTCCTCCCTAACTTGGTATCTTCCAGACGTTTTGGACAATAACCCTCTTTCCTGTCTATAGGCTATGTTGGGTGGGAATTGTTGGGAATCCAACAATTTCTGGGTTGTTAGATTAAAATGGAGAGAGGGGAGAATCATGTACGCCACCTCGAGTTCCTTGGAGGAAAGGTGGGATATAATGTAATAATAAAGAGTAAAATAAATTGTTATGTACTGAAGTTCTCACCCTGGGCCAGCAGGGGGATACTGTAGATAGTTCAGGTCCACATATGCAAATAAGGGATTGAAAGTGACGTTCAGTGATTGGATAGTTACAGAAAATGGTTACTGTTGCGTTCTAGTGGAGCTCTATATAAGCAGGCTGGCTGAACCCTTCAGTTCAGTTCTGTTCTGGCCTGTGAATAAACAAAAACTGTTTGAAGAATCACTGTGTTGTCTGATATGTTCACCCACAACTTAACATAAATAAATGTCTGGTGTCAAGATTATGGGCCAAGTCTACTAAGAATCAAAAGCTGAGGCTCAGACTTTGTCATTCAAGGATTTTATTCAAGTTCAGTCAAGTTAAGATGGTGCAAGTGTTGGCTGCATATACTGCAACATCCTATTCAAAGCAACAGAGACAAGGCGACTGCTTACTAGTCCTGACTCTGGCCATTGAGATTTCTCTGGGAAACTCACAAGCTGGACACAAATCGAATTAATTTACTGGGATCGTTGACCAATTTAGACAAACGAGAACACACAATACATGACATTTTCTAATTCTAAATAAGCAAGCAGCATGAATGAAAACAAGTATGAGACTAGCTAAACTGGAAACATGTTAAAAGAGCTTGGATCTGAACTGTAACGTGAAAAAAATACTGCTGCAACTTTTGCAGTTACAGCAGAAATATTACGCACGAAAAGCAGGACACAACAGTGACAGTCACCTGTTGTTTATTTCCATTGAGAAATATACTTCCCCTGAATGATCAATGAAGCCAAACTTCAAAACACCTAGACCAAGATACAAACTTTTCCCATTCATAACATGTTTGCATTACAAGGCAACCAGTAATTCTCCCCATATTCCTATTCTTCTCTGTCTTGGGCTGAACCAGAGCTGTAGTGCCTGATATGGCTCCTCTCTGCCTGACACTGGACTCCTCAAGCCACCTTCCCTCACTGCAGTGGTGCCAGAAGCCCTGGAAAACACAATTGTCTTAAGGCACATAAGTCTATTAGACGACATTTCTCAGGGTTTCTGGTACAGTGGTACCTCTAGTTGCGAACTTAATCCGTTTCGGGGTGCCGTTCACAACCTGAAAAGTCCGCAACTAGAGCGCCTCTTCTGTGCATGTATGTGGCGCGGTTGAGCGCTTCTGCGTGTGTGCAAAGCACGCAGATTGCTTCTGTGCATGTGTGGGTGGTGAACCCGGAAGTAAACACTTTTGTAAGCTGAAAGTTTGTAACGAGCGGAACGCAACACAAGGTATGACTGTATTGTAGAGGCTGCTGCTACAGCGTGCCAGACAACAGAGGGAGAGGCTGTTTGCTACAAGGTAAGTACGGTAAGTGGGAAGAGAATGGAGCTTGCAGGTAGAGTATGTGGGAAAGGATTCAGCCCCATTAAGTCCCCAAAAGATATAATTAGGAGTGCAACAGGGTCCAAATTTAGAATGGGGCTTAAAAACAACAAGTTTCTAGTTTCTACTGACAAAGTTTCTAGTTTCTACTGACAAAGCCTGTCCTCTATGAATCTGACTAATCTTTTTTTGTTGTAGGGTCTTGAAAAAATGACATCTTGTGACAATTAAGTCCAGCAGTTAATTATGTATTACATCAGACCCACATTCCATCGTGGCTAAACTTCCAGACGCCTCATGCCATGGGTGGGCATGGACATGCAAAAAGTGGAAAGGCCACCACAGACACACTCCCACTCATATGCACCCAGTCACCACATCATTTTCATACACATCCACACACACATCAAGCACCACACACCCACTCTTACACATAACCCACAACTATTCATTCATCCTACTCACACACATACCTCCCCATCAATGAGGCTTGAAAAAACCAATGCATCTTTTCCAAACCTAATTGCCAGAGAGGAGGGGCAATCTTTGTGAAAAGGGTTAACCCCCTGTTTCTCCAAACCGTTAAGTCTATGAAGATCCCCCACTGCTTGGAAACAGCTTTTCCTTGAAGCTAATAGGCAGTTTTTAAAAAGTATAGTAGTCAAGCAAAGGAAATTTTGTTTTAATCATCCTAATTGCTGCATGATATGTTGATGTAAGGACACCACAAACTGGCAGTGGGGCTCCAGGTGAGGGATTCGCTTTCTTAGATGAAACACAAGTACTGCTAGCCAAGGCCATGTAGGCTTGAGTTCCTAGATTCCCAGACCTGGAAGTCAGGTACACCTTCTTTTATGAAGCACTGGAATCCCGGTGCTGGAATTAAGCCCTGGACCTTTGGTTTATTAATTCTTGGCATGAATTCTTTGCCATAAAATAGATGACAAAGGAAACTCCAGTGAATTGTCCACACTTGGCAAATGCCGCTTGAGTATGACATTTGTTCAGTACCCCAGTGACCAGAGTGGTGTAATGCTTAGAGGACTAGGGAATCTAACCTACCTCACAGGCAGTGACTTACCAAATAGGCAGAGTAGGCACCAGCCTATGGGCCTCAGTTCTTTTAGGGGCCCTGTGACAATGGATCAAAATAATATCAATTTGATCTTGCAATAAAATTACAAAAACATATTAGGAGATAATTTTTGAGAGGGAGCCTAAGATTGCAACTGCCTTGAGGGTCTCCACAGGGTTTAATCTGGTACTGCTCACAGGATTGTTGTGATGTTAAAATGTGAGTTTGGAGAAAGAGAAAACCATGTACACGTGCAACACATTTAATAAATAGAAATACACATTGAGTTTACAGAACTGTTTAAAATCTCCATGAAATCATTGCTCAAACTCAGCCATGAAGTGAGTTAACTATAGGCATGTGCCACATTTACCTAACTACTGAATGACTACAAGCAGCTCTCACACCTCTGGGAGAAAGAGAAGATTTCCAAGCAGGCTGGCTGGAACCCTAGGACCCCTCATGTTACAAATTAAGGGCAGTACAGTGGTACCTCAGGTTAAGTACTTAATTCGTTCCGGAGGTCTGTACTTAACCTGAAGCTGTTCTTAACCTGAAGCACCACTTTAGCTAATGGGGCCTCCTGCTGCTGCCGTGCCACCGGAGCACGATTTCTGTTCTCATCCTGAAGCAAAGTTCTTAACCTGAAGTACTATTTCTGGGTTAGCGGAGTCTGTAACCTGAAGCGTTTGTAACTGAAGCGTATGTAACCCGAGGTACCACTGTACTCAGCATTAGGGATGCTCCAAGATTTCATTCAGTCCACATTTTAATGAAACTGATCTGATTCACACTCCCCAGACTAACACATGGTTTGGAACAAATTTATCCTTTACCAAAAATCCTATAAAACATATATTTGGGGTTGAAATGTATACAACCATGTATACAGCCCATTTATAACACATATAAAGATGAATCTTTGAGAGGAAATGAATGAAAAACAACTTTTTAAAAATGCAGATGGATGTGGAACTGGCATGGAGCCGAAAGCAATTTAAGAAGGCAGCAGCTTCCATTCCCATCTTCCTTCATCATAATTAGTGCTGCTTCCCTTCTAGCATAATTCAGTTTCTACCAAATACCATTTATTCATCTCAATGTCTGCTATTTAATGCCATTTTACATAATTTATGTAAGTTATTAATTTAACATAATTAATGACATAATCAATTCAATCAATGCAAAGGAAGCATAATTTAAATGGGGGGGACCCATCATCAATTATGCAATATTTGCAGACTGGAAAACAACAACAATCAATTGGTTTTCACTGGATTGATTTCTGTTCCAGTCACGGGCCAAATAAGCGAGCACCTTCTGTTTCCATTTTTGTCAGAAAGAACAGACTTATGAATGAACATTTGAGAGACTGGCACAAACAGGAAATATAATGATCTGCCTATCTCTCCTTGGCATATACAGTGGTACCTCGAGTTACATACACTTCAGGTTACATACGCTTCAGGTTACACACTCCGCTAACCCAGAAATAGTCCTTCAGGTTAAGAACTTTGCTTCAGGATGACAAACAGAAATCGTGCTCTGACGGCGCAGCAGCAGCAGCAGGCCCCATTAGCTAAAGTGGTGCTTCAGGTTAAGAACAGTTTCAGCTTAAGAACGGACCTCCGGAACGAATTAAGTACATAACCAGAGGTACCACTGTATATAGTTGGCATCCTACTTGGTGAATGAGATCCTGAAACATGACCAAGCATGGGACTTCCAAATTCCTTAATCCAACCCTCCTAGCATATCTAAGTGGAAGTATTAGGTACATTTCAGATTATTTTTTTAATGAACTACCAGTCATCAAAATTTAACAAGAGTAAACTCTAAATATAATTATTTATTTGGGGGTGAGGACACAATTAATAACATTATGGCTCAACACTTTATGGAAGTGGGGATTCAGAAAGGATGTGTTGAGGGAAGTTGGTTAGTTTTATTTCCACTTCAAATACACACAGAGAGATTTGCAAGTACTGCAGCACCACACAAATTTGTAAAATGGTGTGATTTGTGCTTTGGTGTTATATTTTTAAACAGTACATTTGTCATGGGCCATGTGTGACCAAGAAAATCTGAGGCTGAAGCCAAACTTTTCTTACCCATATAGCTTTTCAACCTTCTCTGGCAGTCTGTCAGGCCCATGAGTTCCTTGAATCTCAGTATGATTTCAGTGGGACTGTTACAGCCTTACTGAAGTTTTATTGATGTCATTCTTGGCACACGTGAGAGGGAGCTGCTGCACATGTCGTGTTAAATACAAATAGTAATCCAAACATGTTTTTGGTGAAGAGTATTCAGAAAGTGAGAATCATTAAGCGCAAATGTGACCATTAATAATCTAACTGCAACCACCACTCACTGCTATATTGGGATTTCACCACATGTATACAAGAGTGAGTTTTGAAACTAAGCATGACGCTTTTACAGTAAAAATGATTTTGAAACAAAACTCACTTCTCTACCAAATCTCAGCAAGTTCCTATTTTGGTTACTAATGAAGAATTTGAATTGGCTAGGCCAAGTTTCTGTTAACATTTGAACAGCTAACAGGGAGACACTAAAAACCTGGATTTACAGCATATTACTGATAAGAGACTGCACTTGATACTTAATGCTATAATAATGACTTTTTAAAATATGCAGTAAATCTATCCTGGGTGTTTACTAGATGTGTTTGCAGTGCGTAGGGGAAAGCCATTTCATATTGCTTGCTTCACTTTAAAGAGCTGGATATTTTTGCACACAGATTTCACTTCTTCTTGAACTGCATCCTGGTTTTTACCATGTTGAGTTTTCATAAACATTTTGTCCTTTTCATGCACCCATGTTTTGAAAACTCAAAACAATTTAATGCAGAAAAGTTAAAGTATCCTGAAAATCTAGATAGTTTGATGCAAGAATTTTGAACTATTGAGCTGCAGCTACTGATAGATTAAGCACAAGATAAACTCAGCTCACACAACAGGGTTTTTCTGGTTCCTCCTCCCCACTGAAACCCACTGTGCCCTAGTCCAATGAGCTACAACAGAATTCAGGATGCTTGCCTTATGCACATGCAAGCACCTTTCTGCTCAAACAGACAGAGGTGGATTTAGGACAGCATGACTGGTTCTGCTGCATTGGGCGCTGAGCCTAGAGGGCACTGCACAACTAGAGGGCATCACAACTATGATGGTCGTACTGAACTGAGCAGAACGGAGGGCAAGAGGTGTGTGTGTGTGCCAAATTATGGTCTTGCACAGGGCACCGCTGAAGTTTGAAAGACCAAAGTCCGCCCCTGACACAGGGCACCTCCTAAGTCATTCTATTCATCCTATCTGTGTCACTTTTGTTGCTATTGTTAGAAATCTCAGAGCAGTGAGAACTCCAGAATACCTGGATTGTGTTTCCTTGGAATGAGGTCATCAGTAGCATTTTTGTAATATGTGGTTTCATTTACACATGTATACAGGTTGAACATAAGGGAAGATACAATATAACAATATATATTGAAGCTGTCTACTTCCCATCAGTTTTCTAGGGCAGTGTTTTTCAACCTTTTTTGGGCAAAGGCACACTTGTTTCATGAAAAAAATCACGAGGCACACCACCACTGTGTGCGGAGAGGGAGATGTCAGAGCCCCGCTGCTCTCTATGGGGAATCGGATGAGAGCGAACCGCCTGTCCGCTCTCATCCGATCCCATCCGATCTGATCCCCACCCAGGACGGATGGAAAACAGGGTGGACACAGTCCGGCGCCCGCCTAGTGGGCGAAAATGTGACTTTTTTAAAAAAAAAATCTTTCAAATTTTTCCCACGGCACACCAGGCAACATCTCGCGGCACACTAGTGTGCCGCGGAACAGTGGTTGAAAAACACTGTTCTAGGGGGCATAGCCACCACCATCCAAATGTTGTTAGCTTCCAGAGTGAAATAACCACCCTGGAGGTTCTGAAGGAAGGGTTGGGCAGCTACTTGTTGGATACGCTTAGGTGCAATATATGGTGCCTTGCTTCAGGGTTGCAGAGCCAATCAGTACCAAAACGTCTAGTTTAGTTTAATTCCAGCAATCTATGTGTGTGCTCAAATGAGCATGCAGAGATGTTGCGACAGCAGGTGGGGATTCTTCCCATTCATTTCATGAGGAAGTTTCACATACATAAAGAGATATACAAAGCAGGGTCATCCCTTATGAATGAAAATATGAGATGCTACAATGAGCCCCCCCCCCCCAATGATGGGCTTCAATGGGTAAATCCATTCCCATTACTCACAACTATAGTTTCTTTTCCAATCCTCCCGCCAAGAAACATGAATACTTGTTTTGTTGCTATCTTGTTTTATGATCCCATACTAGCATGTTTACGAGGGACGCGGGTGGCGCTGTGGGTAAAACCTCAGTGCCTAGGACTTGCCGATTGTATGGTCGGCGGTTCAAATCCCCGTGGCGGGGTGAGCTCCCGTCGTTCGGTTCCAGCTCCTGCCCACCTAGCAGTTCGAAAGCACCCTTAAGTGCAAGTAGATAAATAGGTACCGCTTTATAGCGGGAAGGTAAACGGCATTTCAGTGCGCTGCGCTGGTGCTGGCTCGCCAGCTGCAGCTTCGTCACGCTGGCCACGTGACCCGTAAGTGTCTGCGGACAGGGCTGGCTCCTGGCTTCTTAAGCGAGATGAGCACGCAACCCCAGAGTTGGACACAACTGGCCCGTACGGGCAGGGGTACCTTTACCTTTACTAGCATGTTTAAGATTGTGTTATTAACTACAATATGCTATTATATTACCTGCTAAAATGTTCCATTTGTAAGTCATTGGGGTAGGTACAATGCAATTCAGGTTTCTGGATAATTTCCATAATAATTCTTAATCTTTAACGGATAAGAATTTGCAAATTTGCAATATTATGAATTGTAATCAAAGTATGGATAAACCATGTCCTTAATGCAAGGCAGAATTGTAACAAATACTTAGTAATTCAAGGAGAATGATTTTTCACTCACAAGAGAGAGAAAATCTTCTGACCTTTTCCTTCTTTAAATTCAGTCTTACAGAAAGTTGTAATTTGGCAAGGAAATTGAGCTGCTTGTGTAGGAGGCATGCTATGTAATCCAAAACTAGAATACTTTTAATGGTGACTAGAGGGAGGCTGGATCTTCTTGCCCAACTACGTGATGGTCTTTTTCAGTTCTTGTTTTAAAAGTTAATGTGGCAGATCTCTACGGAACAGAGAACTTCCAGATGCTGCCCTTGAAAAATGGATCTGAAACTGGAAATGGTACAGAATGTGGCAGCTAGAACACTTTTGGAAGCTAAGCACTCAGGTTATATTACAGTGGTACCTCGGGTTACATACACTTCAGGTTACATACGCTTCAGGTTACAGACTCTGCTAACCCAGAAATAGTACCTCGGGTTAAGAACTTTGCTTCAGGATGAGAACAGAAATCATGCTCCGGCGGTGCGGCAGCAGCAGGAGGCCCCATTAGTTAAAGTGGTGCTTCAGGTTAAGAACAGTTTCAGGTTAAGAGCGGACCTCCGGAACGAATTAAGTATTTAACCCGAGGTACCACTGTACTTTTGCTACATGCTGTACTGTATATTAAAGACTGCCTTCTTCCTTACAGACCCTAACAGTTGTGAAGATCAACAGAGGGCTCCCTCTTGGCAGTTCTACCTCTCACAAAAGTTTGGGCTGTTGGTGGTCTGAGGGTGGGTATTCTCCGTGGCAGCCCCTAAGTTGTAGCATTCCCAAAGGTGAGTCTGGCTTCTTCACTATGCAGCTTCTGGTGAATGCTGAATATGTACTTCTTTACCTGAAATGTTTTTTCAGGGCCACCCTATTCCTGTACGTCCTGAATTTTTTATTTTATGCAATTTACAGTCTTAAAAACTGCCTTATGAGAGCAGTGCAGCCTGAAAGGTACGTCTTCAAATACGTGTGCTGTATCTGATTAGTCCACACACAGAAATGAATGGATTAAAGTTAATCACATCCAAAACATATATTTAAAGCATGTTTAACACACATTCTAAGCACATGGCTTCCCCCAAAGAATCATGGGAACTGTAGTTACTTAAAGGTGTTGGGAATTATAGCTTGGTGAGGGATAAACTAGAACTCCCATGATTCTTTGGGGGAAGCCATGTGCTTTAAGTGTCACATCTCATTTAAATCTATTGAGTATGGCTTGGTTGGATACAGCCCAATATAAATAAAACAGAAGTTATATGCATTTCATAAATAATGTTTCACTTGTTCTAACTAACCCAACTTGCAGATATGGCCCAACCACCCTGTATTGTGGCCTATCTAGTGCTTCACCTGTTAATCCAAATTATTTTGGCATACAATGTGAAAATTGCTTACAGTTGTCAGTCATGACTAAGTCAAATCCTATTGCTTTTGATAGGTCTACTCTGACGAAGATTGGATCCAACTCAATGTATTTTTGTGCAAATCACTTGTGATGTAATTATTTAGATAATCTTCAGCTCTCTAGGGATGTTGGATGTTTACTGCACCAGCAGGTCAACTCTGCTGTTACTCATGAATAGAACACGTGATTATTCTAAACATAAAAGCTCAGAAGTTTTTATGAAGGAGGAGATTTAAACAAAAAAATGTGGAAAATCAATTGTGTGTGTTAAAGATGCAACAGGAGAGAGGGAAGGTGCTTTGGCACTGCTTATGATTTTCATAACTCTTGCATTACCAGTTCATTTGCCATTTTCATTGAAGGATGTTTCTCATTAACTCTGTAATTTAAAGATTTCATTTTACTGGCCTTCTTATGAGTTTCTGGAAAAACACTCCACAAAGTGATTGTGCAATTTCTTACAGAAAGAGAGTCATTATGACCCACCAAGAAGACTGAGAACATGCAACCCTCCAAATGAATAGAATCTCCATTAAAAGCATCAATATTTCAGATACGTTTTCCACTTTTTCCAGATGAAAAATCTCACTAGAATTGCTATCCAATGCACATTTTCTTTGAAGTAGGTAATACTGTATTCAGTGGAGCTTACTTCCTGGCAAACATGCATAAACTCAGGCTATAGGTGTCACAGCAAGAAGGCAGAAATCATGCATATGATAACATTAAAGCAATATTTTTCCTAAGATAGCTGCGGCTACCTCAAATCCCCATCATGTGGTAGCTTATCATATATGCAGCATGTCACGTGGACACAGTACCAGTCAAGGGAAAGAGATGTTTTGTGTACAATGCAGTTAACACACTAAAATCCCCATATGACCTAACTTATACCCAAATGCATGAATCAATGAAAAACTTCTGTTGGGACCAGTGCACTTTATAACATTTAGAATAAAGAATGATGGGGTTAACAGTCCGCTCCCATTCCCACAATGGACTTAACTCCTTGCACTGTATGACATCAACATCATAAGGTATTGCGCAAAAGTACATTGCTTCTCAGTTGTTATCGCCACTACATCCACCCTAGTACAGTGGCACCTCAGGTTTAGAACTTAATTCATTCCATAGGTCCGTTCTTAACCTGAAACTGTTCTTAACCTGAGGTACCACTTTAGCTAATGGGGCCTCTCACTGCTGCTGTGCCGCCGCCGCACAATTTCTGTTCTCATCCTGAAGCCAAGTTCTTAACCCGAGGTACTATTTCTGGGTTAGCAGAGTCTGTAACCTGAAGCATCTGTAACCTGAAGCATCTGTAACCTGAGGTACCACTGCAGTGCCATGCGTTATCAGAAATAACAGCACGGGTGGCTCTACAGACCCTTTGAATTGCTAACCATCTCCAATGTTCTGTACTTTACTCCCCACAAGATGACATTCAAAAGTTGTTTTCACATGTGTGTGGGCTCAGTGAAAGAAAATACTTTCTCCCATAGACTGCCTCTCTGGCAAGCTAAGTCAACAACCTCAAGATTCTTATTGGCCTCTGGGAAGAACTATCACAACGTTTACTGCCCTCTTGGCATCTAGAATTAAACAGCACAAGCTAAGCAACAGGCTGATACTCAGCCACAGATTCCTTATACAGTATATATTTCTGTTGCCTACTTAGATTTATTTCTGTGGCTAAAGAAAAACTATGCTTCACAACTACTTCCTAAACATTCCCAAACATCATTTTTTGATGCCTTATTCTCTGGAGTGCAAAGTCCTAAACCTGTTCGGAGGTTCTCACTTTTCATTTTCATTGTCGAGTGCATTCTTATACACATCTACTCAGAAGTAAGTGCTACTGAGAGACCAATTGGATATGTTTCCAGGTGCGTGGGTAGAGGACTGCAGCATAAATGATTTAAGTGACACTTAGTGGTCACAAGCTATAGAACATAATAATGCATGCATGCCAAAGTGTGATTTGTAAGTGAAGGCGAGTTTTTAAACTTTAGATTTTCAGCACATGCAACCTACAAACTAAATATTTTCCAGTCTTGAAAGGGGAGGGGGGGAATGCCAAGTATATTTCACAAGCCAGTTAAGCCTCTGCTAGAACCTAATCATTGCCAGATGTCTAGAAGCAATACTAAGAACATCATGAAATGCTGGCAACCCCCCACTGCGCTCTCTGAAAAAGGGGGAGGGGAAAAGGGGGGAATGAAAAAAGGATAGGTGGTCAAGAAAAATGTGCTGGGGAAAGCAGAAATTGTTGTGTGGGTGAGTACTTCATTCTCCTGGACAGATTTTTCCAATCCAAAAAAATCCAAAAGGGGGACCTGTAAACAACTAGCAAGAAGCTGAGCTCAGACTTTTCTCGAGGAACAAATGGTAGCTTTCATCATTAATGGACTAGAGCACAGACCTAATGCAGCTCCAGTTCTACACACGCACACGCTTGCAAAAATATTTGCTCCTACAATAAGCACCACATGTTCATTGCTGACAGACTCCTGCTCCCACAGCCCAGCTCCTTCCCCAACACTCTCTGAAAGAGCCATACGCCTTGTTCCCTTGCTTACCTTTCATGTTGGCAGGCAGGGCAGCCACATAGGAAACTTTCAGACGCTGGAGAAGTTTGTTCCTTGTTGCACAGAACTCCTTTATGAGACTCTCATGCCGGGCAGCTCCCTGGAGCTTCTGATCAGCGGGAGGATGGAGCTCTCTGGACTAGCTGCTTGAAGCACCAGCCTTTCCCCCTCTGGTGTCTCAGAATAGTAAACTTTGCAACTCTCCCCACCGGCCTGAACTCACACGACCAGCCTCTGCCCCTCCTCTCCAATCTCTGCTCGCTTTGGGAAACGACAGAAAGCTGCTGGCTCCACAGTTCTCCCCCAGCAACTCTCCCCCCCCCCACCTTCACTCCAGCTTTCCCCGCCTCTTTCACGAGTTGGGCTGTAAATTGAGGCAAGGGAAGAGTCTGCAATAATAAACCCTCAGGCGAAGGTTGAATGAGGAGGAGGAGAGAAGCTCTGAAGAAGGGTTGTTCCCTCACACTGGGAACCGCAGCCTCCCCTGACTTCCAGGCTGTCCTGCAAAATCCCTGAACTCTCAGCCGCCCTCCCGTCACCACGACACGGGGTTGACTCTTCCACAGCGGGCTCCGAGGGAGGCGAAAAGTGGTGGTTTGGCGCAGGGCGGAGGTGTAAACTTTCTTGGCCCAAGCGCTCTGAGAGGATGAACTTAAAAGCGAGGGAAAAGCCCAGCCACTGTCAGCTCTTCGCTGCTGATATAGGCTCGTTCCTTCCGTCCCATGGGGTGGGGAGTCTCGGTTCTTGTGAATAAAAAATAAATAAATGGAGGAATAGTCGAGGCACATGTATCCTGAAGGTTGAAGAATCACCACAGAAGTAGCTAATGTCGCTTCAGCTTCGATTGGGTCTTCATTCGAAAATACAGCACAAATGGCTTTAAAAAAAAAAAAAATGTTGACGTGTTTCCCCTCGTTTATAAAACGATGTGAAAAACAGGTTCAGTTTTTAATGTCAGTTTAAAATAAGAACAAAGGCACCAGACCGTCAGGAATGCACAAACCACATAGGATAACTTAAGCTTCCTGCCAGTAAACATGCTCTGCAGTCTCACACATGTTGTAGTCAACATTCACAGTGTAAGCTTAAAGCACACGGCTTCCTCCAAAGAATCCCGGGGGCCATAGTTTACCCCCCTCATAGAACTACAGTTCCCAGGATTATTTGGGAGAAGCCATGAGGCGATCCAGTAGACGCCAAATATATGGAACATTTGACAAAGACAGTCACAAAAGATCCTCGAATAAGTTTTCATGACATGGGATAAGAGGGCCTATGTGGTGCCCTCCAGATGCTACTGAACTGTGATTCCTATTACCCCTGACCATTGGCCCTTCTGGCTGGGGCAGATGGGAGCTGTAGTCCAACAGCATTTGTGCCCTCACCATGTTGGCTACCCCTTGGATCAGAGGTCAAAGTGGGGCAGTCATCTCCACCCCTTGGCCATGACTCTAGCTACACACTCTTAGTCTGAGCAATTTCAGCATAGGCTGTGTTGTTTCCTTCTTTGTAGAGGAGATCTAGGATTGCATGGTGCAGTCTCCCCGGGACAGTACCATTTTAGGTTGCAAGCAACGTTGCCAAATTGACAGCCCAGAAACCCTGTTTCTCCTCCAAGCGCTGAGTTGGAGTTGGCTGCTGATACTGAAAAGCAGCTGGAGTGGAGATGACCTGAACATCCTTACCAGAAGAGATGCAAGGCTGCAAGTCAACAGAGGAGATAGATGTTTAAATACTGTTTTCAATGTGTATGCTGCTGCCATCATCTCCGTTGATTTGGGGCTGCTGACTGTGTCATTTTTAATGGAGATTCCTTGGTCATTTTGTGTGCTTACAGCGTGTGTGTGTATATATATGGTTTTTTATTCATAAACAAAGGAAACAAAAACCACAAATACCAACAGCTGCCCACAAAAATGACAAAACAAAAGATAAGGAAAGAGGGGGAGGCATCAGCCTAATATATGCATACAATTCTATTCCATGGGTACATAATCAGAAGTAATTATATTGCATTTTAATTCACGCATTCCAAATTTCCAAGGATGCTGCAGGCAGGTGCACTCATTATAGTTTTTACTGGGCATTACACAATGCACAAAAAAACTCATTTCAAAACACATTAGATATGACAGGGCACATGGGGGTGTCATAGAAACAACACCATAAAAATGTTGGAGAACCTTTGATATTCTGGCATCTTAGAAGGGGACTCCCACTCCCATTACAATGTGTCAGAACTGGTGTAAAAAGAATAATATTGTTTTAGAATAATTAGATGTATTAGTAAGGATTGTGAGAGCAGAGATCTAAAATATTTCCAGATGAAGTATTTGTTGACAATATTTGCAATTGTCGAGATGTGATTTTTAGGAAATTGAGAACAGTAATGCAGGCCTTGCTGAATTGTGCATTTCTTTATTATTATTTATTGAATTTAAATACCGCCATATACCTGGAGGTCTAATGGCGGTTCACAGAATAAACTATGTCTGCTTAAAAGAAAAATGGACATGGACATTATTTTTTAATAAGCCTGTTTACATTCTTAAGCATATTGATTCATTTATGCTGTCAGTCTACATTCCAGAAAGAATGACTTAAAGGTGAATAAGTTTTTTTTAAAAAAAGGTTTACACAGTGTTAGCAGGCCGATCCACAACCCAGTTATGACAGAATGTTTGGACGTAAGATGATTTACAGTTTGCTCCTATGTAAACTTGCACAGGATATGGCTGTATGTCATCTTCATCCCAGTTACCTAAGCAATAAATAGAACTGGGGAAACTGATATTGTGCAGCCTGATCCTATGTTTGTTTAGGCAGAAGAAAGCCCCACTGAATCCTATGGGACTTACTCTTAAGTTAGCTTCAGAATTTAGTCCTTCCCAGAAATTGATCCTGAGGTCTCCTCAGATGAACAAGGGGAGCAGGGCCCTCCAGCATCTCTCCACACTGCCAATGTCCCTGACCCCCAGGGCTTTGAACAGCTGTTGTTAAACAAGTTTTATGTGGGAGGAATGGTCCCCATCTGCACAGATAACCAGTTTGAAGGGAGACTGTGCTACAGTCTCGGACTGTTTGTAGTGCACGTGTCAGTTCCATCATTTGAACAAGCAGATATCATTACAGGAGCTGACACAATATCTGTGTGATGGACTTACACATGCCAGATATGATGATTCGGTTCCGCTTTACCCAGAAATGCCTCAGTCTGGAAGTTCTTTAACTAAACCTGCATACATGCCATACTGTCAAAGCACATTTGAATGATCAAACAATTCTGGGCAGTGTAGTTTACCCCTCACAGAGTTACAAATCCCAGAAATCCTTAAGAAACTACAGTACCCAGAACTCTTTGAGGCAAAGAATAGGCTTCAATTGTGGTTTAAAAGCTATAGTGTGTACATTGCCTAAATCACAGTGATGTCCCCTTAGAAGTGGTTGACTGGAAAGCCAGCAACAAGCCTAAAAAATGCAGAATCAAATAAATACAAGATATGAAGAACATTCCTTAAGAAGTGATACTGTGTACAAAAGCTGGATGTTTCTTTAGACGATGAAACACTTATATAATAATAATAATAATAATAATAATTTATTATTTATACCCCGCCCATCTGGCTGGGCCTCCCCAGCCACTCTGGGCGGCTTCCATAAAAACCAAAAATACAGTAAAATGTCACACGTTAAAAACTTCCCTGAACAGGGCTGCCTTAAGATGTCTCCTGAATGTCAGATAGTTGTTTATCGCTTTGACATCTGCTGGAAGGGCGTTCCACAGGGCGGGCGCCACTACCGAGAAGGCCCTCTGCCTGGTTCCCTGTAGCTTTGCTTCTCGCAGTGAGGGAACCGCCAGAAGGCCCTCGGCGCTGGACCTCAGCGTCCGGGCAGACTGATGGGGGTGGAGACGCTCCTTCAGGTATACTGGACCGAGGCCGTTTATATCTGAAAGGCATTATAGTTCCTTTTATCCGCTATGGAATGTGGCCTCAATCAACAGATATGTTTGGACCTTAGATTATGTATAAACTTGCCAAGATGGTAAGATCACTGCAAGAAAAGTAGATTTGTTACTCAAGTATCCTATTTTAATATTTGCGGATTCCACTTGTAGTCATTAACATTTACCATCCAGAAAGCAAGCATAACTAAGCTTAGAGAAAATAAGTGTTGAAACACACTACTCCCTCCTAATTTGAAACTGGAGAGCATACAAAGGCTTTGTAAACTGTTTAAGCATGATGCTGATCATACAGTATTTTGGTCAGTGCCTCTGTAATTCATGTAAATGACTGTTTATGAACGTACTGAGCCTTTGATGTTTTGCTTTCCTGGCTAGGATAACTGCTTTAGTAAGTGTTTCTAGTTTTCTTTGACCTTGATTGTTTTGGAGTAGTGGTGAGAGGGTGGGAGCTGAGCAGGCTTCGGAAAGAATAGACATACCAGAAGAAGGTTGCATACACACCATATATTTAAAACACACACACACCAATAATCCTGGGAACGGTAGTTTGCCCTTTACAGCACAATTCCCCTTTAAAACTACAGCACACCCTTAAAAAAACTAGTTTCCAGTATTCTTAGTGGACAAGGGGAATGTGTTTATATGCAGCCAAATAAGAATGGGAAGGAAGAAAGGAAGAAATCTCTAATATATTGCTCAGTCTATATTACAGTAGCAACTCTGCCTCTTAGGCTACATTGGCACTATAGTATTTCCTTTTCTGCTCTGCACATTTTGGATATGTGTTGCTTACGCCAGAGATTTTCAATCTTTTGGGTCCTTTTTTGACCAACTACATTCTTTCTGCGGCACCCGTGGGGCTCAGGAGCACACATATGTCACCCCTTGCCTGCAGAGCCAGCAACCCTTCACCCCTTTTCAAACACCCTCCCTTGGGGAGTGTTCCTCAGTTTCCTCTCTTCTTGGGAGTCATCCTGGCAGCTGTAACTGCCACCGCTGGTCTCTGAGCTGCCCCCATCCTGCCCGAGAGGTGCCTCCTCACACTGCCCCACTGGGGCCTGAGAAGCATCCCTGGCCAGACCCAGAGACACCATTCACCTGAGGAGCTTTTAGCCAGGGCTGCTGCAACAAACAGGTGTGCAAGCCTTTGGGAGGCAGAGACACAAGAGGGCATCAGAAGAGAGAGGGAGGGAAAGAAACTGTTGCCTGCAGCACCCTGGACTATCATTCAAGGCACCCCAGGGTGCCATGGCACACTGGTTGAAAACCACTGGCTTACACCATTTGCCATGCATCATCTCTCATTCCCAGTATCCCAATTGCTCACCTGTTAATTTCTGGATGGATTTTGCTAGAGGGTGAGGTGGGAAGACATGGAGATGTGCATGTTAAAAGACAGAGCAAATGAAGAAACAAGCATGCAGATACACACATATGCACGATGTAATAATGGGGGCGGGGGCAGGGAGATGGTGGCACACAAAAACACACCCATCATTGTCATAGTCAAGTTTTCAGAATGCCCAGCCTCACACATTTGTGTAGTAAGTATAGCAGGCTCCTCTTCTGACTGTTAGCATGGAAGGGTGGTGGTAGCATTGCACCAGTAGTGATTTCCAGATGTTTACAGTGCAGATTACATAGATCAGATGTACATTACAGATGCCTCAAATTTGCCCTGACACATGGGAAACAATTATCCCAGACACTGTCATAGATTCCATTCATTGTGCCAGTAAGGGAAATTGGGGCCCCTGTCTGGTGCGTTACTATTTCCATTTCTGACAGTGACGCCCCCTCCCCAATCCCTTGATGGAATTCAGTAACCCAGATCTCTGGGAGACAACATTTCAGCTCTACTACAGAGCCTCCTTGCTTTGCCTGATGCTGTTCCATAGCCTAGTATGCAAAGAAAAAAACTGCTACACGTGGGCAGTAAACCTGCATGCAGGTGTTCCAGTGAACATATGGAACAACTAGTGCATGCACATACAGATTCCTCCATTTATTGCAATGTCATGAACTGTTCTGCATTCACGCTTATGTTTCATGCAGAAACAGAACTGTTTTGGCATTATTGTGAAAGGGGGAGCAATGCTTGGCACCTCCATGTGTGCTTTGGGTCTCATGGTCAGGGTGTTGATCTATCTTTCCTGCCACACAGACTTTTTTCACATTGTAAAACAGTAGCCCTTAATTTATTAATGATAAATGATACTTTAGACATGGGGTGGAATTCAACATAATACTATTACAATAATTCAATCAGTGCAAGCTTTTCGTCTTGCTAGATAGAACAATCTCCCCCCCCCCCCCCGCAGTTCTGACAATCTCCCAGAACTGATTTGGGTGGGGGATGTATGGGAGGGGAGAAGAAGAGGAAAGACCTCTCAGACTAGTGTGCTAGTTGTGCTGGCTTTCACTAGTGCAACTGTTTAGTTGGATATGGCCTGTAATTTTTAATTGTGACTGCTATCACTTTTTAATGCTCCCCCCCCCCGAATAGCAATGCATTAAGTGTGTGTTTGCTTCACATGTATTTAAGAATCGCCTTCAGAACAGAATTGCTCAAGTTCATTCATACATTTAGAAAGAAAAAGTCTGAGTTCACACATTTGGGATCTCCTTTGTACTCAGGAGGACACTTTACACATTGGCTTGCAATTTTTGTTGTTCCACTGGAACATTATCTGTTAGTGTGTAGGTGGGTGGAGATGATCCTGGCAATAAGTGGAGCCAGTCTTATGAACAGGAGCCAAGGGAACTCATCAAACTCTACTTGTGAGGGATAATTTCCCCCTAACTCTGGGTAGGGGCATCTAGAGAAGAATTACCCTTTGTGTGCTTGCAGCTCACCCTGGGGTTAATGGCATGGAAAACTGTGGACATCTGCTACATCTCCTCTATAAATAATGGAGTGGCACATGAAGTGAGAAGAAGCTAGTCAGAAAAGACAATTAATTGTGGAATCCATTGAAGAAGGGGAAACGGGAGAGTAGACAGTCTAACAAGGCTTCAGTGTCTTTTAATTTGTTAATTGCCACTGGCAAAAAAATGCACCACAATGCATTTGTGACCTGCAGTAGCTTAGATAACAAAACCAGCTCAGTATAATTAGGAACAGAGCCAGGTACGTATCTTGAAAAGCATTTTCCCTTGGCCGCCATACAGGTTTTATTTTCTTTGAGTAAGGACAAATTATGAGGGATGAAGCCACTGTAGCTTCATCAGTTTTGATCCAGTTCAAGGCTTGGCTCCCCCATCACACACACACATTCTATCTTTCCAGAGAGAAAACATGAAATATAATGTTGATTCAGCAGTTCTGGTACATGTGCAGGGACTCTGGCATGTGGATAGAATTCTTTGCAAGCTGTGCTTCCCCATTCATTTGAGTGACAGCAGTGCTGCTCTGCTGCTGCTGAAGCAGCAAATGTATAAGAGTAGCCTTGGCCAACCTGGTGCCCTCCAGATCTTTTGGACTCCAACTCCCATCAGGCCCAGCCAGCAAGTCCAAAACATCCGGAGGTGAAGGCTGTGTTGGACAAAAGATCTGGGCTATTCAGACTTTAAGATCACCAAATTTGCAGATGACACCAAACTGGCAGGGGTAGCCAATGCCACAGAAGATAGAATCAGGATTAACAGATTGCAGAACTGGGGCCAAACGAACAAAATAAATTTCCATAAATTTCCTGCACTTAGGCAGGAAGAACCAGCTGTAACAGAAGAATAGTGTCCTGATCAAGGGAAATAATAGTCCTACTCTATTCTGCCTTAGCCAGATTCACCACACCTGGAATACTGTGCCCAATTCATAGAATCATAGAATCATAGAGTTGGAAGAGACCACAAGGGCCATCGAGTCCAACCCCCTGCCAAGCAGGAAACACCATCAGAGCACTCCTGACATATGGTTGTCAAGCCTCTGCTTAAAGACCTCCAAAGAAGGAGACTCCACCACACTCCTTGGCAGCAAATTCCACTGTCCAACAGCTCTTACTGTCAGGAAGTTCTTCCTAATGTTTAGGTGGAATCTTCTTTCTTGTAGTTTGGATCCATTGCTCCGTGTCCGCTTCTCTGGAGCAGCAGAAAACAACCTTTCTCCCTCCTCTATGTGACATCCTTTTATATATTTGAACATGGCTATCATATCACCCCTTAACCTCCTCTTCTCCAGGCTAAACATGCCCAGCTCCCTTAGCCGTTCCTCATAAGGCATCGTTTCCAGGCCTTTGACCATTTTGGTTGCCCTCCTCTGGACATGTTCCAGTTTGTCAGTGTCCTTCTTGAATTGTGGTGCCCAGAACTGGACACAGTACTCTAGGTGAGGTCTGACCAGAGCAGAATACAGTGGCACTATTACTTCCCTTGATCTAGATGCTATACTCCTATTGATGCAGCCCAGAATTGCATTGGCTTTCTTAGCTGCCGCGTCACACTGTTGGCTCATGTCAAGTTTGTGGTCAACCAAGACTCCTAGATCCTTTTCACATGTACTGCTCTCAAGGCAGGTGTCCCCCATCTTGTATTTGTGCCTCTCATTTTTTTTGCCCAAGTGCAATACTTTACATTTCTCCCTGTTAAAATTCATCTTGTTTGTTTTTGCCCAGTTCTCTAATCTGTCAAGGTCGTTTTGAAGTGTGATCCTGTCCTCTGGGGTGTTAGCCACCCCTCCCAGTTTGGTGTCATCTGCAAATTTGATCAAGATGCCCTTGAGTCCATCATCCAAGTCGTTGATAAAGATGTTGAATAAGACCGGGCCCAAGACAGAACCCTGTGGCACCCCACTAGTCACTCTTCTCCAGGATGAAGAGGAACCATTGATGAGCACCCTTTGGGTTCGGTCAGTCAGCCAGTTACAAATCCACTGAGTGGTAGCAGAGTCAAGACCGCATTTTACCAGCTTCTTTACAAGAATATCATGGGGCACCTTGTCAAATGCCTTGCTGAAATCAAGGTAGGCTACATCCACTGCGTTCCCTTCATCTACCAGGCTTGTAATTCTGTCAAAAAACGAGATCAGGTTAGTCTGACATGACTTATTTTTCAGAAATCCATGCTGACTATTGGTGATCACAGCATTCCTTTCTAGGTGCTCACAGACTGTTTGCTTAATGATCTGCTCCAGAATCTTCCCTGGTATTGATGTCAGACTGACTGGGCGATAATTATTTGGGTCCTCTCTTTTCCCCTTTTTGAAAATAGGGACAACATTTGCCCTCCTCCAGTCTGCCGGGACTTCGCCTGTTCTCCAAGAATTCTCAAAGATGACTGCCAGTGGTTCTGAGATCACATCTGCCAGTTCTTTTAATACTCTTGGATGCAGTTCATCTGGCCCTGGAGACTTGAATACATCTAAACTAGCCAAGTATTCTTGTACTATCTCCTTAGTTATTCTGGGCTGTGTTTCCTTTGCTGAATCATTTGCTCCAAATTCTTCAGGTCGGGCATTGTTTTCTTTATCGGAGAAGACTGAGGCAAAGAAGGCATTGAGGAGTTCAGCCCTTTCTGTGTCCCCTGTTTGCATTTCACCATCTTCTCCTCTAAGTGACCCCACTGTTTCTTCCTTCTTCCTTTTGCTACGAACATACCCATAAAAGCCTTTTTTGTTGCTTTTAACCTCTCTAGCCAGCCTGAGTTCATTCTGTGCTTTAGCTTTTCTGACTTTATGTCTACACGTGCTGGCTATTTGTTTGAATTCTGGGCATCACACTTTAAGAAGGATATTTGCTCCTGCATTGTTTTAAAATAGTGGAGTGGGACCAGTCAGCCACAAAGTTCTCAACCAAAGCGAGAAGTCTCTGCTTGCAAGTGAGCACTCCAATAAGCGGGGGCTGCTGTGCTGGCACAGACAGCAGAGCACCCTTGGTGATTCTATTGAATATAACAAGTGTGTGGTTTTTCAATGCAACCTTATTGTTCTAGTAGGGCTGTCCTAAGTGATTCAGGACTCAGTGCATCAAGAGGACAAATACTAAATCATCATAATCTCCAGGAAACATTGAGAAGTTACCCTATATGCATGCAATATATTTCACAGTATTTATTTAGATTTTTATCTCATCCTTCAAATACATTATCAGAACAGCTTACTGAAATGCTGAACTTATCATTAAAAGTAGTCCAATAAAATTAAAATATTTTAAAGTAGCATAAAAATCATGCAAGTAATACAGATCTAACTGTGTTTAAATGCCTGTGCCTGTGAGAATAAAAATATATTTGTCTGACACCAGGAAGACATTAGGGTGGATGCCAATGAGAGCATTCAAAGCTTGGGTGCCACTACTGAAAATATTCTCTCTGCAATAGCTACATGCCGAACCTCAGATGTTGGCAAAGATGCAGATGATGGCCTCTGGTGATGATTTCAAAGTATGGGCAAGCACACGTAGTATAAGGTAGAGTGCTGAAGGTAATACATACTTCATCTGTGTTTGATTTAACATAGCATTTGCTTTCCCTCACTGCCCTTTCAAAAATAATGTATGTGGTGAACTATGGAACTTCTTCAAATTAGAAACATAAATTGCAAAGCTCTCTCTTTCAGGAACAAATGTCTGCTTTAAAGCTAAATCCTAAGCAGCAGTCCAAAAATAAGACCTTGGTGTATTTGATTTACAAACATATTTTTGTTATTAATGTTTGCAAGCTTTCCAGCATACTCTGAAGTTTTGCTGTAATGTTATTCCTATTAAGTCACTGATTTCCACATGGCGAGCATGTTAGCTAAAAACACTTTTGCCACTACAATGAAAACACAGAAAAGACTGCAGTGCAGCAATATCCAGAATCTAAAAAATCAATTATGCAGCGCAGCTTGTTTAAACCTGAAATTGCATGTGACTTAGCTAGAGCTCATATCCTAGGCAACATGTTTAGAGCAGCTTTTAAGCAGGAAACCGAAAAAGTGGCAAAAAGAAAAGAAAATGCAGCTTTTTTTAAAAAAAGGGTTAACTTTGTTTGAGATATGTAGACATGGCTAATTTATCTGCTTGGCAAATAAATGTTTCGGTGCTTTCAGATGAAAACTGTTAACAATGAAATCAGACTTATTTTCAAAGAAGGGGGTTGGGGAAACATCAACCTCCTGAGGTTGTTGGGCTGTAACTCCATTATCCCTGACCATTGACCTGGGGTTCATGGGAGCTAGAGTTCAACATCATCCAACAGCTACAGGTTCCCCACTACTCTAGAATTTTTGAAGTATCATCTTCATCCAACTGTTCTTCAGCTTTGGTGCTAAGGAAGAGAGGAGTGTTGTTTCCAAGATCCAGACTTATGCACGGACATCCCATAGTGATTGCTCTACAGTACTGTACTTCCATTCCCCCCCTTTGGAGGTGTCAGTGAGCAGTAGGAAGAGAATGGTGAACATGTTGCAGGGCATGAGGAACAGCTGTGTCAAATACCCTTCAGCTATGAACAAACCTGAACAACCGCCCGATTTTCCAGGAGCTGGTGCTGGTTATATACAGATAGTGCACACATGCTTTTGTCAGTAGTACTGAGTAACTCATGAATGTGAACGAGAAACTGGAACCCAGTAAAAACATATGACTGCCATATGTTTCATTCCATTGATCACCACAGAGTTTGGCTCAAACTTTTAAATTATTTAAGTTGAGTTTCTTTCTCTTTTCCCTACTCCCAATTTTTGGGAGTGGAGAAACCAGAGCCGCTGTTTGCTTGGCATGCAGAATGTTTTTTCATTCAGCTGAATAGCTTAGATTACATATTATGTTTTTTAAGACACCTTTGGACCAATGAAAGCTGCTGCAGATACCCTGTGTTTGTGCTATGAGAGCACATTTCCATTTTCAGCATAATGAAAGATATGGTAAATGCAAGACATTGAATAGCCTTCTAGAGTCATCTTCAAAGGCAAAAAGTATGACTAGTAATGAACAGGTACGCAATAATTTCTTTTGATCATTCTCCTCTAATTGAGGGTTTATCATATATCAGACATGCCATAATCCTTAAAACGCATGGTGCAAGACATTTGGGGGGGGGGGAAGGAAAGAGTATGAAACAAGGTCAACAAATGTGTGCTATAGTTTTCCTAGAAAGTTCCACTTTCCTCTCGCTCCCATCCAAGACTCTGTGTGTGTGTGTGTGTGTGTGTGTGTGTGTGTGAGAGAGAGAGAGAGAGAGAGAGAGAGAGAGAGAGAGATCAGCATTTGGATCACAAAAATTGCCTCCTCCTGTTCAAAGGAACCTCATGTTTGGATACAATTTGATGCCCTTTTCAAATTATATGGTGGACTGCAATCATGGCAAATAAGCCAGAAGTTTTACTTAATAATTTGCAATTAAAAGAAAGCTTAGTATTCCCATGGTGAATAAAAGCTCGTGTATTACATAAAATAACAATAAAGTAATATTATACAGTTCCTAGATATGCATTTTAAAAGTATCTGTTAGTAATTCCATGAATCTATTATTGGCAAGAGGAAGAAAATATATTGCTTAAAACAAACATTGGATTGAGAGCTACTGTAATGGTACCTCAGTGGTGTGTTAGGAATGTGTGATTAATTCTGCATCCGTTATTTCAACAGGAAGAATATCACAGATTTCCATATGGTTGCATGGCTATTTAAGGGCCCCCATAGTAGTTCTGAATAACAGCAACTAAGTAGATTTATAAACTTTGTTTTTGAGAGCATTACTGGATATTTTATAGACAGGAAATCCATGTCACTGAACTCTCCTATATTGACCTCTCCCCTGCACCGTCAGGGTTCTAAATTGCATGGGGAACCTCCCTGGGTACAGTTTTCATGGTGCAAACATTTGTTGTCCATTGTGTGTAGGATGCTGGGATGGCCCCGGAAAACATGCTTCCTGCTTCTCCCTTTCAAGACTTTATTCAGAGAGAAACAGAGCTGGTGAGAGGCAATTTCTCATCCATGTGCCAGTACCATCCAGCATAGTCTGCATAGCTGCATAGTTCAAACTTGCATTTCATATTCCTTTCCATAATAGTTCAATGGGGGGGGGGGATTCTCATCAGTGTTTTCCCTCTTTATCCAGGGGTCACCTTTGGGGGATATTGGGGACATCTGGAATTTTGGGGGGGGATTGCTGAGGGGACTAGTCACAAAATGGCTGGTCATGGGGATGTGGCATAACACAAAATGGCAATTGCAAGGGGTGTAAAAGAGGCCAATCCAGTCCAAATATTAACTGAGCAGGTGCAGTCTCTCACTCATTGTGCATTGAGGAGATATTTACTGACACCTTTCATGGGTGCCAGAGGAGGTTGGGTGCTGTCCTGGCAGACGGTGACCCCTGGCTCAGCCGTTCATTATGTGGTTTGAGGAACAGACTTAAGTGACAAAACATATCACTTTAAAATATATCAATTGTAAGGTAAAGGTAAAGGGACCCGAGACCATTAGGTCCAGTCGTGGCTGACTCTGGCGTTGCGGCACTCATCTTGCTTTATTGGCCGAGGGAACCAGCATACAGCTTCCGGGTCATGTGGCCAGCATGACTAAGCCGCTTCTGGCGAACCAGAGCAGCGCACGGAAACGCCGTTTACCTTCCCATCGGAGCGGTACCTATTTATCTACTTGCACTTTGACGTGCTTTCAAACTGCTAGGTTGGCAGGAGCAGGGACCAAACAACGGGAGCTCACCCCGTCACGGGGATTCAAACCGCCGACCTTCTGCTTGGCAAGTCCTAGGCTCTGTGGTTTAACCCACAGCACCACCTGCATCCCTGTATCAATTGTACTGTTTTACTATTTTCATTGTCTAGTGCCAGCCTACCATGTTTACAGATTACAGGTGTGATAGGCAACTTGGCCAAGGGGCTTACAATTCTAAAGTAAAGATACAAGTAAACAAAAGTCTGTTGTTAGCTGCGCTGGAGCTTTGTGTACTAAGTGTGAGATACAGACTGAATGAATGAACGAACACACTGTTGCTGCATTTCTGATGAGACTCATAGCCGAGAATTACACTGGAAATTTTTTTCAGTCTACAAGTCCATTTTTTCAGTCTACAAGTAACGTTGAAGTTGTGTTTACAGGCATGTGTTCTATTACATTTTCTTTTTCAGTAACACACAAGAATCAAATATCAAAACTATAAGTTGAACTGTTAAAAGTTGCTACTGGTTCTATGCCTGGACTAGAAGTAACTTGGGGAACTGCTATGGAGACCCTTATAGGAGACATTAGACACAGAAACATTTGACTAACTAAAACTGCAAAATGAGTTTCTGCATGCATATATATATATATATATATATATATATATATATATAGCCTTAAAGTTGCCACACAACATTGCATTCCATACAATGTGCCCTGTGAATGGCAACTGCATTTACAAACAAACGTGTGGAATCAGTTAAAATTTGCCTCTGCTGCTTAACGAGCCATAGTTATAATTTTTAATCTAGCAAATAAACAAATTAAAGATTGTAGCCCTAGTAATCATATTCATATATGTTATACTTTTTACTTTTTGTGTAGATGATTGCTGAACTGATTTAAAGAGTAAAACACTAAAATAAAAATTATTAGCGTCAATAGACACATAGCAGGAGAGAGGCTGTGCCAAGGACAGTTATTAGACTTCCTGACTCCTCATCCCAGCGGACAACCTTCTTCTTTCCCTTTCAAAATGTGGATGGTTTACTGGAAGAGAAAAATCTACAAACAAGACACATTCCTCTGTCATAGGGTTCCTTTGTTACTTGATATAGGAACTCTTTTAATTACTTAAATAACTTCACTGTATGTGGTGGGGTACGGTAAATTTGTTAGTAGCTTTTATGAACAGTCTGAATATACGGAGAGTATGGAAACACTCTGAAAATGCTAGGAAGATAGCCCGAGAATATATTGAAGTTCTTTAATATTTAATTATCCCCCCTCTCTCTCTTTTAAAAAAATATAGATTCCATATGGTTTTGGGATGGACAAATATATTGACTTCGGTTTCCCTCAGTTTTTCAATTTCATGTTCTGTCCACTCCTTTTCCTCATCAGATTGTAGTTTATTTTGTGGAAAGATCCTCACAAGAATCCTCAGCGTCTCACTACCCATGTCTCCTAACACTTGGGGGTTTTCTTTTTGCTTTTTTGCGATTTTGTCTTGCACCCTGAGTTCCCCATGCCTCGCCCCGCCTGTTGGTTAACTGCTGCAATACAGTCGTACCTTGGACCTCAAACGCTTTGGCTCCCAAACAAATCAGCTCCCGAATGATTGAAACCCGGAAGTGAATGTTCTGCTTTTTGAACGATTTTCGGAAGCCGAACATCCGGCCCAGCTTCCATGGCTTCCGATTGGCTGCAGGATGCTCCTGCAGCCAACCAGAAGCTGTGCCTTGGTTTTCAAACAGTTTCAGGAGTCGAACGGACTCCCGGAACGCATTCTGTTTGAGAACCAAGGTACGACTGTACTGGGAATTGGGAAGCCAGGCGAGGAACATCATTCTGCCTCTGCCACTCTTCCAGCCACTGCTGCCCCCCCCCCCAGGAGAAATGTGACAGTTTCCCAGCATGCTTTCTGACATCAACTTTCTTGGCTGTGCCAGTAAAGTGGTTGAGAAGGAAACAGCAGGCAGACTCACAGATGGGAAATGTGAGTGCTTTCAATCATCTGTAATCTACAGATCACATATGACTCCTGCGTTTCACCTCGAAATAAGAATGCACAGAAAGTGTTTGGTTGTACTTTTGTAACATCTACCAAACAGGGTGGGGGCTTGTTTTGTTTTTAACTCATCACAGTTGCTATGGTTCACAAACACAATGGAATTTTTCAATAACTTTTTAGGGAAATCTCTTTCCCCAAAGTAACAAATAATAACGCTGTTACAGCACAGCAAGCTTGGATTGGTTTTGTGATTATTTATTTGCAATTAGACAACAATGCTGGCTCTTAAAAAGACTAGTCAGCAAAACTGGCATAGCTGAGAAGCAGATCAGCTCCGTGGAATGTGGTTTCCTCAAAATCCTCAGGACTGTGAAACATTACAGAACCAGCTAATGTATCTAGAGATTTGTTTTACATTTGTCTGTGTTTTAAATGTCAGCGTCATTGTCTTGATGGTCCCCATATTCAGGCTTAGAAAAATAAAAATACCATTGGTTCCCTAGATGAAGATCACTTATTTTTTCCATAAAATTCATCAGCACATCTCACTAACTTTTAAAAAATAACCAGAGAAAATCATTGGTTTCCAGAAAACAATATATTGAATATCGAAACTAAAGCCTGGCAGCTAATTTCCCCAAGTAATTCCATCTAGAAGCAGCTGTTTTTAATACACAACTAGAGCAGTGGCAATCATTGTCAGTGGAATGAGTGCAGTGCTGGAGTTACGGCTGAGCCTTGGGGGTGAAGTCTGAAGCGGAACAATCCTGCCCTCCTCAAAATGATCGCCCAGATCAGGGACAGGTGGGACTGCAGCGACAAGCAGGTAAATGGCAGGTACTCACTAAAGTGAGATATGCACCAAGAGACACCACTGGGGTGTGTGCACCCACCCACCCTTGTGTTTTGTTTCTTGTTGCAATGTTTAGAATATATGATATGAATACATCATATAATTTGTGAAGATACCTTGTATGAATGAACAAGATTTCAAAAAATGTGACTGTTCCAAGGTACCTTCTGCTTTAACGCAGTTCTGATGTCACTGAATACAAAGCTGTACTTGAACCAAACTTTCCTCCATAGTTTCATCAGTTAAAGTCTGGGAAATAGAACTGCCTTGTAAACAGCGCACAAAAGTTACTAGACTGCTTGCCTACACACCTAATGCTATATTAGGTTGCAGTCCTCTAAACAAGTAGCAGGGAATAAGTCTCATTGAAGCCAATGGGACTTACTTCTAAGTAGACAGACATAGAATTGTGCCGTTAGTCATTTAGGACTTAAAGCTTTAAAGCAAATAATGAACCAACTCATCTCCAGATATGTCTAAAGGTAAAGGTAAAGAGACCCCTGACCATTAGGTCCAGTCGTGGCCGACTCTGGGGTTGCGGCGCTCATCTCGCTTTATTGGGAGGGAGGCATACAGCTTCCGGGTCATGTGGCCAGCATGACTAAGCCGCTTCTGGTGAACCAGAGCAGCACACGGAAACACCATTTATCTTCCCGCTGGAGCGGTACCTATTTATCTACTTGCACTTTGACGTGCTTTCAAACTGCTAGGTGGGCAGGAGCAGGGACCGAGCAAGAGGAGCTCACCCTGTCACGGGGATTCGAACCGCCGACCTTCTGATCGGCAAGTCCTAGGCTCTGTGGTTTAACCCACAGTGCCACCCACGTCCCACGATATGTCTAGTTAGAAGCAATTCTTATTTGTCACAGATGACCAAGCCACTGGCTATTTACAAGCTTGATTTCATGTATATTCAAGGAGATGTCATCATTTACTCTAATAGACAATGCTAGCATTTTTAAGATATGCTTTCCAATGGGTGACTTCACTGCCCTTAATGGTTAAAATAACAAAAGAAAAAGGAACACGTTCAAGTAAATCGAGGTACCTGATTTACTTTTAGTAGCACTTGAGGAATGCTTGCCTGATGGAAGCCCTATTTTAAGCACACTTACGTGCGTTTGCATTTTATTAATTCTGTATGCATGAAGCCACAGTATGAATGTTCAGGATTAGCATGTTACACTTTTTCTATATGGGAAGAGCTTATACTTTGCCTTAAAAGTTTTCCTCTAGAGTCTACAAAATAATGGAATAATGTTTCTGCTATCACTATTAATAGAACTAGGTAAGACTGATTAGTCAAGCTTAACCTACTTGCTTTGATACCATCTTTCAACTCTGCTGCCTTCTAAAAACAGGCATAAAGCTCAGTATTGAAAAATGTTGTTTAAAACTCTTTTTGACAGGCACGGGGAAGAAAACGTCTAGTTACACCAAAACCCTGAAGGTTTCAATGCATGGGGTTGATAACATCTGGTATGCCTTCCTTAAAAAATCATATGTAATTTCCGAGAAATTGATTAAAGTCTCAATGGTCATACTGTAGAACTAGAAGCAAAACAGAACTGATTTGTACATTTGTTTGTTGACAGATAATGACATAAATAAATAGAGGCAGATAAAAGAGGCACAGGAAGTGAGCATATACGAAATGACCAGCTGGAATGCTATGAAGCAAATATCTTTCAATAGTCTTTGACCTGGAGAAATCTGCATGGAATTCTAAGTTCTGAATGTCATTTTAGGCATTAAACAGAGATGGAAATGTTGGTGTTTATAAGATATTTGAACCATTGTACAAGTAAATATACCTATTTACTATGTTTTGGTCTTTTTGATTGCCATTGCCTCCTTCTTGATAGATGCTTTAGACTGATATTCTTAATTCTGCATTTTCCACTACCTCATCTTTCTTAGTTTTTGGACAAATAAATAAGGCAGTATCAATTTATGAGACAATTAAAACCACGTTGTCATTTTCTTATTGAAGACGGGATTTTATAATGCAGAACAGCATCCACAATCGGGTTTAATAAGGTGAAAGCTTCATGAAACAGTTTTTATCTATAATAAAAACATTTGACATCTTTCATTGATAACAATCCTGCCCTCCTCAAAATGATTGCCCAGATCAGTGACAGGCGAGACTGCAGCAACAAGCAGGTAAATGGCAGGTACTCAGTAAAGTGAGATATGCACCAAGAGACACAACTGGGGTGTGCGCACACACACCCTTGTGTTTTGTTTCTTGTTGCAATGTTTAGGATATATGATATGAATACATCATATAATTTGTGAAGATACCTTGTATGAATGAACAAGATTTCAAAAAATGTCACTGTTCCAAGGTACCTTCTGCTTTAACGCAGTTCTGATGTCACTGAATACAAAGCTGTACTTGAACTATAATAAAAACATTTGACATCTTTCATTGTCTCTCTTTTTAGTTACAGAATATCAGTTTGAGAATAAACTATAGTATGCACACTCATGGACATCTTAAAGTTTATAATTGAAAGGGTATAATGTTTCATCGTTTTGTTTCTTTGTGGAGGCAAATGCATCAGTTGGAATCATATACATTAAACAGTTGAAGAGAAGGAATCTAAATTGTCAACATTTAAAATCTAGATCATATGCAGTTCATCAGTGTGGATATGCCACAGCACAAATTGCTTTAGATTACTGCTGTATCCTTAAATGTGTGAAATGTTAACAGGCAAAGAGAGCAGTGGTGGATTATATAAAGGATATGAAACACATCCTTTATATTGCATCAAAATCTCATAAACCACACTGAAATCAATGGGGTTTGCATGCTCCTGGGTACTGTAATTGAAATATCAGATATGCAGTGGTCAGTTTCTAACAGCAAACATGTGGAGGCATGTCTCTTTCTTATAACTTAAGATATTCCAGAAATGAGCCCAGGTATTTAAAAAATGGTTCTGGGGTTGAGCCCTCAAAGTTCTGCAGTCACCTAGTAATTTTTGAAATTGCACTGTGGGATTCTTCTCTTTTTTTAACTTTTCACTGACCCAGCACATATCACATTAAACCTTAGTTTCAGTCATACAATGGTTTAATGTGAGGAAGCAGCATGCTGGAGGACATACTCCTGAAAAGTTCCTCTTGCTGCCGCCACACTGTTCTGGATGAAACAAGCCAGTCTAGCTTGTTGGCGTCATCTGAATGAACCCGGGTGCATGGTTTCTTTCTTTCCAAACAAATCAGTATAGTAGTAATCAAAATTTGTTCTGGGCTTACCATTTGTGGTTTGCTTGGGGAAAACAAATCATAAGCCCAGGTTCACACAATGACACTGAGTGCTGTGGGAGCTTTGGGGAGCGTGCCCATTAACTTTGCTTGTTTGCGTTAAAAAAAAAGTTTTATGTGTGACATATGAGCTTGGCAACTCTGTCGCTCATGGATTTGATCTGGATGTAATAGCTGTCGCTCATCTGTTGTTTTGTTATTGGGCTGCTTGTTTATTATCCAAGTTAATACATGGCAGCTAATGTTACATATAAATGTTGTTGTTTAGATGGTAGTCTGCTGATAATTGGGAATTTCCTTCAGCTTTTTAATAAGATAACCTACTGAGTAGATTACTTTCTTCCAGTTGAATGGGGAGGGCAGAGAAATGGCAGATAAAGGCAACTGGCAGGTTATGAAAATATAAAAAGAGAATGAGAAGAAAGAGAGAGAGAGAGAGAGAGAGAGAGAGAGAGAGAGAGAGAGAAAGTGTGCAAGTGTGCAAGTGTTAAGTTGTACAACTTCTTGGTCTCCAGGCTATTTTTCCTTTAGATGGTCAGATTTACCTGCTGATGAATGTAGTTGGTGAGGTCCAGTTTGATTCAGTGGGTTTTCTAGGAGTTCCATTTTCTTATAATGATGTCAAATTATAACTATTACTCTCCTCCTCCTACTCCTCTACCACCTTTACTGGCACAGGATTTAAGTCACCTATCATGAGAAATCCATCATGGGATTATGTAGAACAAGACACAGGAATCTTCTTCAAAGCAAAATAATCCGAATTCCTTGTGCCTCAAATGTTTATTTTCTTTGAAGAAGTGATAGTCATCATTAAATTCAACCCTTGCCTGGGCTTTGCTTGCTTGTTTATAAAGGTCCTACTCTAATTAGGTTTCAGCTAATGATTGCATTCTTAACTATTTGTGATTTACTAACTCCAGACCCTGACTTGGTTAAGGTAAACTGTTGTTAGCTAAATTCAAGGTGATATGTTGCCATGAGAACTAACATGGCGCAAGAAGGCAGAGGTGATAAAGGGTAGAGAAGATCTATATTCTTTCTTCCATTTAGCCAGGGGAAGGGAGCAAGGAATCTCTGTGTGAAAAGAACAGCTCTGCAGTTTTGGAAGCAGAAACAGAGTCAACTTTGAGGTTTCCCTATTATTTATGACATTTATATGCCACCCTTCCTCTGAAAGGATCCCAGATCAGCAAACAAATTAATTACATCCAAAACCATCCAAAAGCAATTCCAATACAGATGCAGACTGGGAAATATCTCTACTTAAAAGCCTTGTTGGAAGAGGAAGGTTTTCAGTAGGCACTGAGAAGACAACAGAGAACCATTCCCTACTTTGTTCAGAAACATTTCTTCATTTGTAGCTTCCCGCCATTGTCATCTTGTGGTTTAACAGTTTTAAAAATTCTAAACCAATTTTAATTGCAAACAGCTATCTCAAGTCTGTGAACTAATTGAATTTGTTGTCCAGTCACAAGAGTCAGCTCCTGGTTTTAGATCCCAGCAAAGCAGATCCATCTACTAGGCTTGCCTGCTGTCTAGGGCAACTTTGTGCAGGGCCCACATTCTGGCAATGAAATGCATGGACTTGCACATGTTGTTGTTGTTTAGTCGTTTAGTCATGTCCAACTCCTTGTGACCCCATGGACCAGAGCACGCCAGGCATTCCTGTCTTCCACTGCCTCCCGCAGTTTGGTCAAATTCATGCTGGTAACTTCGAGAATGCTACCCAACCATCTTGTCCTCTGTCCCCTTCTCCTTGTGCCCCCATCTTTCCCAACATCAGGGTCTTTTCCAGGGAGTCTTCTCATCTCATGAGGTGGCCAAAGTATTGGAGCCTCAGCTTCACGATCTGTCCTTTCAGTGAGCACTCAGGGCTGATTTCCTTAAGAATGGATAGGTTTGATCTTCTTGCAGTCCATGGTGGGACTCTCAAGAGTCTCCTCCAGCACCATAATTCAAAAGCATCAATTCTTCAGCGATCAGCCTTCTTTATGGTCCAGCTCTCACTTCCATACATCACTACTGGGAACTTGCACATAATAGCTGTTCAATCGCCTCTCAGCTCTGGATTATACATGTTTGTCAAGCTCCACAATAAAAAGGAAAGCCCAATGCATATGGTAGGAAATGTGGTGGCAGAATAGATAGCTGAGGGTCAGTGGCATGCAAGGCAAGCTGTGAAGGATGGTAGGTGAAGAGTAGGCTGCCAGTCCCTAAGGACCAGCAGTCTCAGGAAGCAAAGAGTTGTTGCAGGAATGTGTGAGAAGCAGGTCTCTGTGAAGGAGAAACAGCAGATGGAGAGGCGCTCCAGGATCAATAGGAAGATCTTGCCCCCTAAGGGTGGCTAAGCTTTTGGGGAGGCCTAACACCTTGTGGCAAAATCCCTGGGGGTTGTGTGCTGAAGTACCTGGGGCCACACACACAGGCATAAACACGAATACCAACAGACAGGCGCTGTTTCTCCATTCTCAAGTATCTCACCAAGACCACAACACAGAATGCATCAGTGAAACTGTGTTAAAAGTTACACAATAATGTTAATGCAACCTACACAGATATGGGCTGCGATACAGCTGTTCTGGTGTGCATCAAAACACTCTGCATGTACTGTGAGGAAAGGTTTTCAGTAGGCACTGAAACACATCCCTCTCTGCTCCTCTGCAGATCTGCGATTCACAGTGATCACAGGAGGCAATTTGCCCAAATCACCACTGATTTGGGCCCTGATCTGAAATGAGCTCTGTTGGAAAGTGCTCAGTGCTCTGAGAAGTACTAAAGGCTTCTGCCCTGACCAGGAAGGGCACCCGGGAGGTCTCTCTTGAAAAATTCTTAGCTCTGCAGATGTGTTCATACAAAGACTACTGAGTGCTCAGATGGCACTTAGCAACATGGAAGCAGCCATGGAACTGATACAATCATGCTCCGGGGGTCATGGCAGCAAAGACTCCCATTCTGCACTGTAAATCCAAGAAAGAAAAATGATGTGATTCTTACACCACAGCCCTGAAGATCTCCATTCCATTGCAGAGCCCCAATGCAGTTTGCAAACTTTAGAAAAATGTTTGGGAGGTTTGTGGATCTAGAGAAAAATCACTTGCCAGGGACAGGGGATGAATCAGACCCTCAGGCTGGGTGGTCACCACTCCTGAGCTAGAGCACCAAACTTCTTGAATCCAGCTCTGTCTAAATGTGTTTCCAGCTTGGACCAACACTTCCCAGAGTTGAATGCCATGGCCTTAATAAGAGCTGGAGAAGGCATGATCCACCACACCCAAAACATTTCTAGGAAACCAGCTCATAAGAATACAAGAGCACAACTCTGTCCCTGAACAGTGGCGACAACAGTGACTTACTTCATGGGAACTTTGTGCGGATATATGAGAGGCATCTTATAAATCAGTTCATATGTTAAAAGGGTCTATGGAAATGATATAATAACTCCTCTTTAAGTTGATATGTAAAACGATATATATTGGATCATGCTTCATTGCTTTTGAGGGCAGCGTGACTCAAAGCAAAGTGGCAAATTACAATGGGAAAATGAATCCTAGCCAGTGAAAGTGAGATTTAGAGTCATGCCATCCCCTTTCCCCCTAATATCCTTCTAATTGTCCTTTATAAGAAACATATGGGGGCAGGCAAGACATCCCTCAAACGCAATCTGTTTTGAATCTTAACATGACATTGGGCAAGCCTAGTAATGGGGATATTATGACAGGATTAATAGTTGGTTAGCTCCCTCTAAACATTGCCCTGAGCTATGCGTCATTGCCAGCAACCTCAGAATTCAAAAGCTTTAAGCTTGGAGGTTGGCACTACCATGCTTGTTTCTATACAGCGGCCATTTTCTAAACGCTGAACGCAGAAGATTATTGATAATGTGGAGTCAAGGCATGACTGGTAAGCAAAAAATGGTGGCTGCTGGTAGCAATAGAGGTGGGAAGGTTGCAGTACAATGCCAACTCAGCAGATTTTTTAAAAAAGGTTATCAGTAGCACCTGTACACTTCAGTTAAGGGATAGTTTAGGGGCGTTGGGAGTCCTACGCCATGTGGAAAGCCACAGGTTCCTTCTCTGCTCTTTCAGGTATATGACTCCACTCACTATGGCTGCTACTACTTACAGCAGTGGCATGCATTAGCCTTCTACTGAATATTTCTTTCCCGGAATATATGTGAGCTCATCTTTCTAACTTTCTCTCTGTTGATTCTCCACAATAGTAGTCCTTACCTATCCTCCCGGCAATTCTCCTTCCGTCTATGTATGCTTCAATGATGAGTTCCATCTTTTCCCACCACAACCAGTGTTTATATGTAAGAACTTCAAAACATTATGAAATTACCATACATGCCAGCAATAAATGGGCAGCAAAGCAGTCAAATCCCTAGCTGTAAAAACACACATTAATAAGATAATTTTAAAGAAAAGACACTCTTTTCCAGTGTGGTGTAGTGGTTAAGAGCGGTAGTCTCGTCATCTGGGGAACTGGGTTCACGTCTCCGCTCCTCCACATGCAGCTGCTGGGTGACCTTGGGCCAGTCAAACTTCTCTGAAGTCTCTCAGCCCCACTCACCTCACAGAGTGTTCATTGTGGGGGAGGAAGGGAAAGGAGAATGTTAGCCGCTTTGAGACTCCTGAAGAGGAGTGAAAGGCGGGATATCAAATCCAAACTCCTCTTCTTCTCTTCTTCTTCAAGTCATCATTCTAAATTGCAGCAACTTTTACTTCATACAGTTAAAACTGGAATTAACTTTATACTGCTTATAATTATTGTAACTTACAAAGGGTTGGATCCAGATTTGCTGTTCTATGTTGAGAAGGGCTCCTTCCACTAGCCAAATCAGATCCAGGTGAGGCTCCTCTGAACAGGAGGAGGCAATTTTTGCTGATTTCTCCTGCTCCTGCTGGCCAACTCCATTGCTGCGCTAGAGGACCCCCAATTTTATGGAACAGATTTAGGAGCGGGGCAGAGGGAATCAGCAAAAATCATATCTTCCTTCCCCATTTAGTAGAATTCTGTTCCAGGCAGAAATCAGTAAATGTAGATTGGGGGAGGGGGGTAAGAATAAATAAAAAACTATCAGTTTCAGGCAGAACTGTAACTGCTTCCTGAAGCCACTTCTGTTCAGCTGCAGCTATGAGTAGAGTGTGGTCATACAAAATATTTTGAAGAAGTGATACTTTTAAGCATCAGTCATAGGGGAATCCCCCCCCCCCTTTAGACTTTTGGAAACACGACAATATTACAAACCTAGCCCAAGACAAGGGATCTGGGGTGGTATCTGACTGAGCAGACTTATTGCTGCAGTGAGAGGGGGGCGCCTTCTGTCGCAGCCTTATGAGAAATGATATGTGGCACAGGTATTATTTGAAATAGATAAAGTTCTTGGAATTTATAGCACTCACAGGGTGAAAGCCAATGTACTGCTAAATGAATGTTCTCTCGGTGTAAAGATTTCTGCTTGTACAATTAATATTCTCCCTTCCTTCTCCTCTGTACCCCCAACCAAATTTGTCCCAACCCTCTTAAGGAGATTTGGAGAGCGTACAAGGCACACACAGGGGCAGGAGATGGAGGGAAAATCCAGTTGCACAAGCAGGAATCCTTGCAGCAATAATACTGCCCAGAATTTGTTTGGCTGCATGTGTCTGGAGGTAGGGTATTGGAGGTAGTTGTTTGTTTGTTTGCTTGCTTGCTTCCTGCAGTAGCCTTTTGTATGGTCTGTAGAGCACATCTGTTTTTGGGAACCTACTTCTGCATGTAGAACATTATCACTGGATCAGAGGATGACACACACACAAAAGAATTTTCTTCATGTTAATTTAATTTACTTTTGGGCAACTCTGGGCAAAACAAACAATAACAATATAAATGGTATAAGACATTAGTAGGAATTTTATTATTATAGGGTGCATGCCAAACCAAATTTCTTGAGACAGTTTTGTAAGTTTTAAGAATATTGAATGAGATTTTTTTAAAAAAACAATTGCAACACATATTCTCACTTTAGGGACTTAAGGTTCTTGAATGTTTCCAATACCCTTTAAAAAGCTTTCAAACATCTTTGTCTCCTAAAAGGGTATTTACTATTTGTTAATTCCCACAAGGCATTTTCACACACTTCATGAGTAAGTGGCTCGCCCCTCGCCCCCCCCCCCACGCACACCACACACACTTTTTACTATGTTAACATCCACAACGAAAGCCAAAGGAATTTGCAGACCTTTGTGAATTCCATGTCCTATTACTTGGGGCTGGAATGCTGTGTCACAACCTGGGTGGCTTAGAGTAAAATAATGCATTTCTTTCCCCCTTAATAGTTGGAATCCACACATTTTCTAACAGATCATTTATTCTCAGTAATTCACATTTTATCATAGCAAATATTTTATAACAGATGCTTTCCTTATTCTGTGCTTGCTCACTGTCATAACACTGCTAGTTTATGATGCAAGATTATTCCTGCTTCCTGGATGTAGCTGGGTTGCTTCCACACTACTCATTTCCCCTGGAATGGCAGCCAAACTTCATGTAATGCTAAGGGCACAATATCTCTTTCAGAAATAGTGTGTGAGTGTGATCTGGATCGGGACTCTAAAATAGGTGAGTAGGAGGACTCCAGCCTTTGCCCCCTACTGCCGCTGATTTGTATGAGGCCCTCACTCTTCTGCAATTTGCATGAGGAAAAGTTCCCATTTGCTTCTGTGGGAGCTCTTTTTTTTGCAATGCAAATTACATAGGTCTAAGATTTAAAGATGCAGGTGGTGCTGTGATCTAAACCATTGAGCCTCTCGGGCTTGCAGATCAGGAGGTTGGCGGGTTGAATCCCCGCAACGGGGTGAGCGCCTGTTGCTCGGTCCCAGCTCCTGCCAACCTAGCATGCCAAAGTGCAAGTAGATAAATAGGTACCACTCCAGCAGGAAGATAAATGGCGTTTCTGTGCGCTGCTCTGGTTTCGGTGTTCCGTTGTGCCAGAAGCAGCTTAGTCAGAAATTACAGAGTCATGAGAAATTGAAGACCAGAGTACGAGATTGGCTCCATTATTACCAAATAATGGAGGTTTATAAACAAGACAGGAAAATTGGCTTCCAGGTGGAGAAATCAAAATTAGAAACAGAATTGTTAGAACCCAATGCTAAGAATTTGTCTAGAATGTATAACTTGTTGCTGAAATGGAATACACAAGATGAAACAGTTAAGTCAGCTATGATTAAGTGGGCACAGGACATTGGTCATAATATTATGTTTGCTGACTGGGAACAGTTGTGGACCACCGGTTTGAAATTTACGGCATGTAATGCCTTAAAGGAAAATATTATGAAAATGATTTATAGGTGGTACATGACCCCAGTCAAGCTAGCAAAAATCTACCATTTGCCTGACAATAAGTGCTGGAAATGTAAAGAAACTGAAGGTACCTTTTATCACCTTTGGTGGATGTGCCTGAAGATTAAGGCTTTCTGGGAAATGATATATAATGAAATGAAAAAGGTGCTTAAATGTACCTTCCCTAAGAAACCAGAGGCCTTTCTCTTGGGCATTGTCGGCCAATTGGTGTTAAAGAAAGATAGAACTTTTTTTATGTACACTACCACAGCAGCAAGAGTACTCATCGCAAAGCATTGGAAGATTCAAGATCTACCCACTCTGGAAGAATGGCAGATGAAGGTGATAGACTATATGGGACTGGCTGAAATGACCGGCAGAATCCGTGACCAGGGGAAAGAGACGGCGGAAGAAGATTGGAAGAAATTCAAAGCTTATCTTAAGAAACATTGTAAAATTAATGAGTGCTAAAATGTCAAGATTTTAGGGGGAAAAGGGGTTTACAGCTGTAAAAGATTAAGTAAAAGAAAAGAATAAGGGGAAAATTTGATAAAACCAAGTTTTAGGATTTGCTGAAATAATTTTGGAAATTGGGATGTAGAAAGGGGAGGTATGGGGAAGTCGGCGAAGTAAGATTTATGAAAAAGGGATATGAAATTATACATGTTTGTTTGTGTGTTTGTTTGTTTGTATTTTGTATTGTTTGTGTTTATAAAAATTGTGGAAAACAAAAAAAAATTTTTATTAAAAAAAACAAAACAGAAGCAGCTTAGTCATGCTGGCCACATGACCCAGAAAAAAATGTCTGCGGAGCGGACAAACGCCGGCTCCGTCAGCCTTTAAAGCGAGATGAGCACCGCAACCCCAGAGTCATTCGCGACTCGACTTAACTGTCAGGGGTCCTTTAACTTTTAAAGATTTAAAGCTCCCTGACACCCACTCCAAAACACTGACCAGAGTCTCCCCTGCCCCCCCCACCATTTCTTGGGGGGAAACCAGGTTAAGGGCAAAAAAACTTGATCAACATCGCATGTAGCTTGGCCCTCTTTCACTCAGTTATTATGAGGAATTCGGATGTCATCATTTACAGACAGCTGCATCCCCGTGTTTTCTATATTGTACTCCAATCAAGACCTGGTTTGAGTCATTAATCTGGCTTGCTCAGTGGGTAGACAGGTCCTTGAGACTGTTATTGATGCCCACCCAGCTGCATTGCTGGCTTGCCTCATTTTGGTGTTGCTTGAAGCTGGCCCTTATAATCACTCATAAGTTGCATCCACCTCGTACATTTAAAGAACATGGCTTCCTCCAAAGAATCCTGGGAACTGTAGTTTGTTAAGGATGCTGGGGATTGTAGCTCTGTGAGGGGTACTGTTTGGGGGAAGTTATGTACTTAAAATGTATGAGGTGAATGTAGCCTAAGCAAGTGTGTTTTTGATTTATTTTAAATTAAAAATAAATATTTTTAATAAAGATAAAATAAACAAGCAAGTAAGCTCCCATGGAAATGAACAGGCTGATAAAACATATTTGGGATAATTTTGTAATAAAGGTCTAAATTCAAAGACTTGGTCAAAGGGGAAAAGGCAGACATTCCCCTGGGTATGCCCACAAGAAACAGGCCAGGTTAAAAATAGATGAATTATACATTTCAAAAGGCCTAAAAAGAAGGGCTGTTGCAATATTTTGGCTTTTATCTCTGGCTTTAAGAGGCAGGAAGCCACTGACATCTAGCTTGCTTTACCCAAGAAAACAGTAAATCCACTTTCCCACAGTTGTGTCTTATGCTCCCTCTAGTGTTTATTTTTGGATGTAAGCACAGGCAGGCTGGAGAGGAAAATCCTGGAGTCTAATCACAACATGTCCCATTAATAGGATTAAGTACCTTGTCATTAGATAAGTAGTACATGGCAAAATCTGTGACACTCATGGAAATTAGAACAGCATCCTGCCTTGGTCTTCCCTGAAGCTTGAAAGAGGTTTGCAAGAAGACGCATCAGAATTTGTGGTAAATATCACATCTTGTTGGTTCTATTACTAAACAGCATCTTTTCCCCCCATAAAATGTGCTGGCCACCTGCTATTGCTGGGCCTACAAATATAAAATCCATGACCTACATTTGTAGGTCTGAATTGTAACTGATTTTATTACTATTCGTTTGATATCACTACACCTTCTAAAAAATAAATAAATAAAAACCTAGGTACAATTGAAAAGAAAAGGAGAAGAAACTAATACAAAACTTTATTTTTTTTCCTTAGTAAAACAAGAATTGTGTGATATATATTAATAATATATTGCAAAAAGTGAATTTTTTACAAAATGTAAAAGGGAACATTATGACTTGGGCAGGCATGATCCAGCCAAAGTCAAGCAATTTAAATTCACCCTTGATATCAGTGGGAAAATTAAGCATGTGCATAAATTTCCTGACCTGGAATGAATGGGACTGAAAGGTGTTTTATTAGACTCCAGAGCATATAGTGGAGAAGGTGGGAGAAAAAATATATGTGTTTTAGTCATTAACTTCAATAGGAAGTTGATTACACTGGATACATTTTCATTGATACTGATACCCCACACATATTACATGTTCTGCATTATTTTAAATAACACCGAAAACAGCTTTAGACTGTGGAAAAGCTAGTTATTTTCAGGAGAGTTAATGAATCCCATTTTAACATGTATATTATTTGCAAAATCATCTCTGCTTAGCAAAATGGGAACCCTTTTGGTTTTAATTTTTACACTTCCTGAAGCAGCGAAAGAATGGAAAAGGTTTTCATTAAAAGTTAATATATATTATTGGGAGGGGGGAGAAGAGGAGACACTTTGATACAAAATGTCAGGTTTAGCATCATTTGAAACATTGCCACAATGTTGTTGCACTGTGTGTTTCCACTGTTATAAGATATTGTTACATACTAAAGCATTTTACTACTGGCAGAAGCAGTCTTAAAACTGGGCCATTCTTTGAAGAATTTTTATTTATTTTTTTACAAAATGCTGGGGGGAAATATATATTATCATCACAGTAAGAAAATACTAAATGCACAATATTACTAAATTACCGTATTTTTCGCTCTATAAGACGCACCAGACTACAAGACGCACCTAGGTTTTGGAGGAGGAAAACAAGAAAAAAATATTCTGAATCCCAGAAGCCAGAACAGCAAGAGGGATCACTGTGCAGTGAAAGCAGCAATCCCTCTTGCTGTTCTGGCTTCTGGGATAGCTGCGCAGCCTGCATTCGCTCCCTAAGACGCACACACATTTCCCCTTACTTTTTAGGAGGGAAAAAGTGAGTCTTATAGAGCAAAAAAAACGGTAATCTTCCTAGCTGTCTGAGATGTATCTGAAAACCAACTCATTAACCTATTGTATTGTACTCATTCCTAATGCAGAAAACATGAAGCCTGCACTGTTCTTAATAACGTACTTATTATGTCTGAGGGGACATCAGTGTGCACCTACTGTGGAGGGAGACATAAATTTTGTGGAAAACCTGAAAGGTATGTACATGTTAAACCTCTGTGCTGGCCACTATATTTCTGAATAGACAAGTGAATAAAGAAGCCTCATTTGAACCTGGGAACTTCCTACCTCTTTGCTAGAGAGACATTCTCAAGATCACTGTAAACGGATTAGCTATTGCTTAACCCCATTTTACTGTCCTGCTGTAATAAATGTGAGCATTCTAGTCCATGCTGGTAATTGCAAATATAACACCACAACATGTTAACCATTCTACACTAATTGACATGGACCACCAAGATATAGTCTTCTGTATATGGATTATAAGATGATTAGTATCACTTCTAGATCAAATAAATAGGGCAATAATACTATTCTGTGCATATCGACTCAGAGGTAAACTCCACTGAGTTCAATAGGACTTGGCTTTCCTGTCAGTGTGAATTGCTTAGAGCCTATATTAATGGGAAATCAGCAAAACTCTTGGTTGGTCGTAAGCCCTCTGTATGGAATTAGTTACCTCAGTTATCAATCTGATGGTTTCTGGGGCTATTTCTATTGCAAAGCCTGATTTGAAAAGGACCAAGTCATTTTAAAAAATCAACAAGAGAATCTGCAGTGATATTAACATAGTCTGTTCAGTAACTAACAGTACAGTAATTCTATACAGTAACAAGATGGCCTGGCTGAATTGCTCATGAAATCCGTTGGCTTTTTGCCATTGGGAATAATGCCAAGATGCCTACATTATTTTGACAAAATGTGTTGACACTTGTATGAAAGATAGTTTATATGATGAGCATTCTGTAACTTTATTTGAAAATTAAGGTTCAGTAAGTTGAAACATATGATTGCTGAAAAGCATAAACTGCATACGATTAACAGGACATTCTAGTCCAGATTATCTGTTTGTATATACACTGAGGACAGAAGCAGAAAGACCCAGTAATATTATTATTTTTCTAAGTAGCATGTGTTAATTGTAATTCAGGACCTAGGCCAAAATTTAAGGGATTGTTCATTAAAATTATTACTAATAATAATATGGTGTTTCCCCTCAGTTTTATCTGAAGTTGGAGAGAAATATGTAGATGAAGAGGTAAAGAATGCACTGATTGGCATTAAACAGATGAAAATTATGATGGAAAGAAATGAAGTGAAGCACACTGATCTGATGAAAACTTTAAAGAAGAGCAGTGAAGAAAAAGAGGTGAATTTAGTCATCACAGTTTTAGACCTGGAGTGACTCAAATGTATGACATAACTGTTTTCAATGCTGGGACAAAGGGTATGACCCTTTTTTGAATGCTGTTTTGTTACTTAAATGGAGATGTGATAAAATGGCAATCTTTCTAAATCAGATAATTGAACCTTGGAGAATAAGCACGCCGAGTCACAAAACATGGGCCTTTAAAGGAATGCAGCACTCTAGTTTTCAGAACGTTACCTTGGACAACCTCCACATAGAATAAGTTGCTCAAAGAAATAAACATTTGAGCTATATGATAACTACATATTTTGCTGCACGTGAGAGAAATGTTTTTCATGTGCCCAAACCATTGTAAGTCAGTGCTTGTTTATTAGGGTGGTTAGGAATGTTGAATAAATGCTGCACTTTGTTATTAAAAACAATATTGTTCAGAATTCCTTGTGCATTAATCCCTTTGAAAGGAAGCATGCATGTTTTCTAGGAAATCCTCTCCAAACGATAATAAATTGCCAGGAGTCCCTAGTATCTATTTTGGAATAAAAACAACAGATGAGTGCCATATGGTATGAAGCTGAGGTTTGCTTACCTGAAACTGTTCGTACAGCTGTGGTTAAGAAGTAATCACTCTCTAGAATTGGAACACAACCATGCTAAGGTGCTCCCCTAGCAGGACCATGGAAATGGATAGAAGGAGATTTCAGAGTCTTCAGGAAGACTAACAACAAGAACAACAAATGCCTTGGACTCAGGGAGTTAATGTGCCTTACCATGTTCATCTTCTGAGACACAAACAAGTCTCTACTGTCAGCTATACCCTTCTGCTATCAAATCCAGGAGGGGCTGGACAGCTGTTCCCATAGTATCACTGCTCGAAGGAGCAGCTGAGGTTGTGATTTGCCCCTGGTGCCAGCTCTATCGAGAAGCGCTGTCAACCAGTGGTAGAACACATGCTTTTCATGTTCCATGTCCATTCCCCAGGATCTGCAAGTAGAGCTGGGAAAGATTCCTGCCTGAAGACCTGTTGCCAATCAGGTTTGCAGATAACTCTGAGTTAAATGAACCAGTGAGCTGACTCATATGGCAGTTTCACGTGCTCATATGGCATGGTGGTGGTGGTAGTGGGGTTAATGTAGGGAGGATAAAAGGAGGGGAAATAGCCTTGCTTTTGCAGTGCCTCCCCACAGGTCATTGTGTTGCAAGATCCCACCTGATTTACCCTATTTTTCTGTGTATAAGACTAGGTTTCCCCCCTCAAAAATAATGTAAAAAATTAGGGCGCGTCTTATGCACGGATAGTGTCTTCCCCCATTTTCCTAAATCTGAGTCCCCCAAAACAGGGGGCGTCTTATACATGGGGGGTGTCTTATAGACGGAAAAATACAGTATATGCTTGTTAGGAAGGCACAAAGGAAGCTGCCTTATCCACAGTCAAACCAATGGTTCATCTTTCTCAGTATTGTGGACGCTGACTGGCAAAGGCTCTCCAGGGTTTCAGGAAGGAGCCTCTTCCACCCTTGAACCCGAGACCTTCTGCATGCAAGGCAGATGTTCTACCACTGAGCTATGGCCCTTCCCCATGATCTAGTTGTTGACTGAAGCCGGAAAAAAATATGACTGGCACTATCCTTGAACACGGAAATGCAGAAATCTTAACTTGAGGATTATTAAGCACAAACATTTATTGTGCCCTAAAGAGGATTAGTGTTTCAGCATGGGACACAGCAATTCTGTAGAAATAATGTATAACTAAGGCCAGTTTTCAAAACGCTGACGTGTATTCTGAATTAAGTAACTTTGTGATCCATAAGTTATAACCAATTCCTTAATTAGGAAGCTCTAAGACTTATGAATGAAGTCAAAGAAAGACTGGAAGACGAAGAGCAAATATGCCAGGGGTCTCTGAAGAATTTATGGGACGAGTGCCAATCTTGTCTAGAAAGTAACTGCATGAGATTTTATACCACCTGCCGCCATGGCTTCTCCACATTTACAAGTAAGGTAAGAGGCATGTGAGGGGAAGCAGCATAACTGTATATAGTATGTATTCTGCTAAAAGCTAGGGCTGTGTGCATGCCATCATCTTGAGAACCCCACAGAGAAAAAAGGAGTAGAGTTGAAATCGCAGCTTTCTCCAGCTTTATTTTTATTTTATTCAGCATCTTCAAAAGTCAGAGGTGGAGCTTTAGTGCATCACATAACCCTTTGCTCTTTGTTTTGATCAGCAAAAGCAGATTAAAATATAATCAAGATGCACACAAACTTTGCCTGGGTTCATAAATTATAGGAGCCACACAGCTTTTCTTGGTGTAGAATCTGAGTTACCGTATTTTTCGCTCTATAAGACGCACCACACTACAAGACGCACCTAGTTTTTGGAGGAGGTAAACAAGAAAAAAAATATTCTGAATCTCAGAAGCCAGAACAGCAAGAGGGATCGCTGCGCAGTGAAAGCAGCGATCCCTCTTGCTATTCTGGCTTCTGGGAAAGCTGCACAGCCTGCATTCGCTCCATAAGATGCACACACATTTCCCCTTACTTTTTAGGAGGGAAAAAGTGAGTCTTATAGAGCAAAAAATAGGGTAACTTGTTGCAAAGTATTGACCGGAGGGTTTGACAGTGCCAAAACAGCTCCTTCATCCCGTAATCCTAAACAAAAGGAGAGTAAAATTGGTTGGGCACAGTGGGACTTGCTTCCAAATAAACATAGGATAGCACTGTATATCCCACGGACTGCCACCTACCCTAAGTTGGATCAGAATTTTCAATAATGATACTCATTGTCCAAGTAAGACGCTTGATTTTCTGGTCCTTGGTTAATCTGAAAGATAATACTTGCTTTTGTGCATTTCATTTTAAGGTTAAATGAATACAGCTGCCATGACATATTAGAGTATGGCGTCTCAGCATAATTCAGTTAATATGGAAAATTTGCATTTCAAAAAGTTTGGGGTGTTTCCATGCATGTGCTTTCGAAACATTCCTTTGCACCAATTACCAAAGGATGAGAATTCGACAATTTGCTGACAGGAACTATTTTCTATCCACACGCAGGTTGAAGATTTTTTCAAAAAATTGACTCCATTATCACTTCCTGTTTATGAGCTTCAAGAGCAAGATCTCCAGTTTAAGAAAAAACCTGGAGAAGAGGATGCCCAGCTGGCACAAATGGAACACTTGTTCAACCAGCTGTTATCTGATGTGGGTACAATCTTTGAAAAAAGCTTTGTTTTTTTCAAACGGATGCAAAAAGAATTTGATCAGTCTTTCCAAATGTATTTCATGTCTGATCCAGACTTGACGGAGCCCTACTTTTTGCCAGCTTTTTCTGAGGTAACTGTAAGAAACCCCATTCCCCCTAAAGACTGGGAGGCACCAGGCTTCCTCCAACTAGTTTTTGACTTCAGCAAAACTGTCCTGGAAGGCGTTGGTGAAGTGATTACTGATGTATTTGAAGAATACCGAGAGACTGCAAGAGACATGGCAGAACAACTTAAAGGCAAGTTGTAAAACTCACATTTTAATATCAGTAGCATTGAACCTTTACTGTAGTTTTTTGCATTTTTAGGAGTATATCGATTCAGGCTGGTGTAAATCACTGCAATGCTATTGTAATATATTTTATAATATATGTTGTTGTTGTTGTTGTTATTTATTGCATTTACATCCCACCTTTTTCGCCAAGGGTCTCAAGGTGGTGTACATCATTCTCTCCCTCATTATTTAATCCCAACAGCTGCTGTATGAGGTAGATTAGGCTTCAAGTTAGTGTCAGGCCCAAGATCATACAGTGATATCCATGGCTAAGTGGGGTTTGGATCCTGGTCTCCCAGGTCTTAGTCCAGCACTCTAACCCATAGGTAGGCAAACTAAGGCCTGGGGGCCGGATCTGGCCCAATCACCTTCTTAATCCGGCCCGCGGACGGTCCGGGAATCAGTGTGTTTTTACATGAGTAGAATATGTGCTTTTATTTAAATGTATCTCTGGGTTATTTGTGGGGCATAGGTATTCGTTCATACTCCCCCCCCCCCAAATATAGTCCAGCCCCCCACAAGGTCTGAGGGACAGTGGACCGGCCCACAGCTGAAAAAGGTTGCTGACCCCTGCTCTAACCACTACACCACACTGGCTATCCAAAAAGCAGCAATTGTATTCACTGGATTGATTTCTATTCCGGTCAGGGGATGAACAAACTTGATTTCCCATCCACCTCATTTTAGGTTACTGACAGTTCCCTATGCAAACATCATCAGACTGCCACTCTCAGCCTCATAAATATGTCTGCTGCTTTTAAGCTGGTTGTTTCATGTCTACTTTGATGTTTAAACCACTCAAGATCATATTTTACTTAATTAGATCTATGTTATTGTTAATGTAGTGTACCAAGTGTATTGTTAACATTGTATGCATGTTTACTCTAGATTCTGATGGAAGTGGAATGTTCTCTAAGAACATGGCCGACCATGAGAGAACTCCGTGCAATAAGCTGCGTCAGAATTCATCGGGATGCCCTCAATTTCATGAGAGATGCCAAAAATGTCAGGATCATTTTATGCGAGGTAAATAACGGCCCTGTTCATCACCAACGATACTACTGTCAATTTCTGTTTTGCAAAATAGTCATAACTATTTAGATTTAATTGCTGATGAAATGGTTTTGAGAAGCCACAAAAACTGAGTCAAATGATTCAGTAAAACTTTCCTAAGGACAAAATATATTGTAGTAGGTGTTTTTACTTGCTATAGTAAAACCAGGGTTAATATCAACTACATACATGTCCAAAACTACATACTGATAAGCCCACAACAGAATCCAGCTGCATAGACAGTGTTCTGCCACTTAAGACTTTTTATAACAATTCTGAGAATAGGTACTTCTATAGATTGATAAGCAATTACACTTTTTAAAAATATATGAATTTTTAAGAATGTTTCTTAAATTTCTTAAGGAAGCTTTCAACATTTTGTTTGATTCCTATAGCTTGCCCCGATGTTCCTGAACTACATACAAAGTATGATGATGCCTCTAAGCTGGTGAACATCTCTGGTGAGCAATACCAACAGATTCTCCAGATGGTCAAACGTCACACAGAAGACACAGCCTACCTGTTGAATAAAATGAAAGAAAGATTTGGCTGGGTGTCCGAACTTTCCAACATGACTATTGGACCAGAAAACATTTTCAATATAGTAAAGGTAAATGCCACCCATTAAAATGCCACTGCACAATGATCTCTCTGTTCTGTTTCACTGATATTTATTGCTTCAGTACTGCCTAGGGAAAATGTGTGTGTGTTATTTTTGTTCTTTAAAATACTAAGCTCTTGCGGAGGTAGATTTTAAGTATACTTGATAATCCCTTGATGATCTGAAACTCCAGAGCTTAGACACTAGCCTACTCTAAATCCTTTTAGTGTGATGATGGTTAACTGACCTGTATCACCATCTGACAGCAATGAAATGGCACAAACTGGTTTGAATTTCTGTAAATTACTTTTCAAGAAGAGAGTTTTGCTAGCTTCTGACAGGCATCTTCTTTAGATCAATATAACAAAAACATAGCTCAGAGCAAAGGGAATGTTATAATCCTTCAGGCACATAGGGTACAAATCATACAGTGCCTCCAGTAATTTTCCAAAAGGTGTTTCTGAAAAAAAAATATCCAAGCTCTCGCTTGCACTGAAAATTATAATGGAAAGATAAATTATGCTATATTGCATACAATTTACATAGTACCCCAGGGTGACTTAAGAAGGAAAAACAAAACAAACAGTTGTTGAGAAGTTTGTTTTGTAATCCATGGATGAGGAATTGGCATCACCAAGACCAGGGGTCTAGGAGGTATTGCTTCTGGTTGTGCCCATCTGGGAGCTCAGTGCAGAACCAACATATGCTGGAGGGTTCAGGAGGTGCAACTGCTGTAGTCTCTGGAAATTCATATTTCTCTCTCCAGGACTCCTGGCTGCTTCAGCACTAATTTGGAGAATCTGTACCTTAATTGGGCTCTTGGAACAGACAAATTTCAGCTGCTAAAAATTGTTTAACGCTGCATTCTACTGTTTATATTGATGCATTTTAATTATGGTAATAAGGGTATTTATATACTGCTTAATAATAACATATAATGCATTGTATAGTATACTTTATTTTACTCTTTTATTTTTGCAAGCCCCCCCCCCCCGAGAACATATGTTGATGGGTGCCTCCATGAATATGGCAAATGAAATAGAGAAAAGAAATAACTGAAATGTGGACAATATCAATATCAAATATCACTGAAACTATGCCCCAAATTGCTATCTTTTTTCTGGGCCTCTGCATCCCTAATAGCTACCATCAAACTGTTAGAAATGTATTTCCCATCATCAAAATAATGATGATGATGATAATAAACAAAACCAAATCAAACAATACAATTTTAGATTGTATTTGATTAATAAACTAATTTAAGAACGGCACTTTATTATTCCTCCCCTTAAAACTGAGAAGTTTAAAAAATAATGGTGTGCCTTGAGGTGCCATATTCTCATATATGTCACTTGGTTCTCCTTCAGGTGTCATCAAGTGTCAAAGGAGGTGAAGCTGCCAGTCCAAATGAAACTGTCGTAGATGTGAATATTTTGACTTCACCTACTTTTACTGTCAAGGTTCCCCAAGATCTGGACACTGAGAGTTCAGAATTCATTGAATATGTAGCAGGGAAGGCTTTACAGCTTTACAAAAAGAATTTCTAGGCAAGGCAAGTTGATTGTCTTTACACTAAAAACAACAACAACGGTTAAATTGTAATTTGTAAATTTTGTTTTATAGACAGGCTTTCGTTACTGAGAATGGGTGGTTGAAAGAAATCATTTACCACAGGTGCACTTGTTGTGGCAAAAGTTTCCTTAACACTTGACAGGATGAGATGACTTAGCAAGTCCAGCATTAGGGAACACACCGGTGGTTTGGTCATCTGAATGGCTTCTACGCTAGAGTTTATTGAAATACAGCCCCTCTTTATGTTCCACCCACTGCTTTTTTAGTTACCGGTGGATATACACACACACAATGGATTCTCTATTTGTGTGGTTGTGTGTGTGTGTGTGTGTGAGAGAGAGAGAGAGAGGGAGGGAGAGAGGGAGAGGGCAGACAAAATGAGTTTAGCAGCATGGGACTAGTGGATCTTGCCTGTGTGAGTAGACTCCATTTGAGGATGGTATGGCATAATAAATAAAAATAAATAGGTCATTCTCAAGCCTGAACCTCAGGAAGATGGTGACAAAACCAAAGGTTGTTAGATTTTCTAAGTCCAAAGGCCTGATGTTTTCCTAACTAATGTAAAAGTCCTGCACTGCTGCTGAGGAGTGAAGAGATGCATTGGTGCAGTGGCATACATTATATGCTTACAACTTTGGGAAGTTTTCAATGTTTGATGTTTTATTGTGTTTTTAATATTCTATTGGGAGCCTAATATTCTATTGGGAGCCAGATAGGTGCGGTATAAATAAATTATTATTGTTGCTGTTGTTGTTAAAAACATTTAATGATTTTTTTTTAGGTTTGTTATGAAACTTTATTCATAGTTAATTAATACTATTTGTTTTTCTTTTTTATCTCCCTAGAGAGGAAGAAGTGAACAGTGATTCCTACTTTGAATCCAGCATATTCTCCTTTAGCAAAGTACACCAAAAGTCATCATACAGAAAAAACCTGCAGATGATAAAATGTTTAATAAATGTGTTGAATATCATTATGAATGTAACTCTTATGATTTCTCTCTGCATTCAGTTGTTGAGACCAAATCTAAAGAGATATAGCTGGTGAATACTGAAAATGTTTCTCCTTAGCATTTGGATTATGTTTCCAAGAGAGGGGGTAAGAAATACATGCATAGATTTCAGTTGTATTCTTTCCAGTAATGTAGACGTTGGAAGAGGTATTTTCAAAGTATACTAAAGTCCTTAATATGTAGTTCCACTTATTAATGATTTAGATCAGTTTTGCATGTGTGCTCTGGTTAAGGAACCTGCTCTATTTGCTCCCCACACCATACCATAGGGGCATGTATCCAAAGCATGGTATCAAGTCTTTACATTGTAATGGCAATGAAAGAATAGGCTGTGTCCTTCTCTACTTGACAGGGTTCACTGTGTAGAGGGTGAAATCACAGAGAGCAAACCTGAAGTGCACATACATAGCCATCTTCAATAGTGTATGAATTTTCATGTTTTTCATTCATTTTAAAAATATACTTATTCTTTATATTCTTACTTCCCAAATAAACAAAAAAATGCACCAACCTCTTATTTGTAGTTTGAATAATTTTATAACTAGAATCAATTCACTCATTGTGGGACCAAGTTATATTTTATGAGGACAATCAAAACGCCACAAATTAACTGTGCAGCTTTTGACTTCTCCAGAACTCTTTATTAGGCTGGTCTAATAAACGTATTGTTCTAAGAGGGATTTTGAAAATTTTCTTATAGACCAGCAATGATCCTTTTTCTATATTTTGTTTTTATGGCCAAATCCAGGCAATTTCCTATTAAATGATGAGCAAGTAACTTTATGGGAAATTAATATTGCATTCTTTGTGGTATTCAAATAGTTGGACATTGCTAGAACAAGATTTTGAGTTTTATTCAGCAATGCATCTTATCTGACCGCTTATATAAGAATGCAGGTGCAGTCAATTTTGCACTTGCGTTTTAAGAAACCAGCTATACTCCATACTGTTATCCAATGTAATCTAAAGGTATATTCCCTGATATCAGGATATTCCCGATTTCAAAAACCGATTAAGAATCACCATCGTTCATATAAGCTTGAATTTATAAAGTGTGGAAGTGAAAAACCAGTTATATCCACACTACACATTTAAACCGTACTTATACCACTTTAACAGTCATGGCTTCCATCAAATAATCCCTAAAATTGTAGTTTACTAAAATTGTTAAATTATTAAGAGACCCCTCACAGCGCTCCAAAGGAGAGGACCCCAAAATCCAGCCTAATGAGGACTGAGCATGCTCGTTGTAGGGTAACCCCCGCCCCCTCTCAAAAGGGTACTGCAACTTTAATAGTTGTCCCCTCTCAGAAGATCGACCCTCTGCGCGGGCGGCGAGAGCGAAATGCATCTTCCTTCAACGAGAGCCGCGGAGGATATAGGAAACGTGACAGCCAATAGCAAAGCGGGATCGGCAGCGGTCCCCGCCTCCACATCTCTCTTATTGGCTCGGAGGGGAAATGGGTGGGTGAGCGCGCTAATTCCGAAGTTGCGCCTCTTCAAAAGCGGGAGGCCCTTGTTGTCGCGCTGGGTTTTCCCGCCCGCTTCCTCGTCGTCTCCTCGCTATGCCCGCTGTGGTGACCGAGACCGAAGGCCCTCGCGAGGAGTCCTCCGGCGCGGTGCCGCCGCCTCACGGGGAGCTCCAGTACCTGAGGCAAGTGGAGCAGATCCTGCGCTTCGGGCACAGGAAGGAGGACCGCACGGGCACCGGCACCCTCTCCGTCTTCGGGCTGCAGGCGCGCTACAGCCTCCGAGGTGAGCCTCTCCTCCCTCAGCGCCGGCTCTTTTCTTTTCCCCTCGGCAGAAGGAAACGAGGAGACGCTGCGCCTTCCTGCGAGGGGATAATGGCGCCTCTCGGTCATGTGGAGACGCTCTTCGATACCTAGCAATCGGCAAGCGTAGTGGGACTGACGACGCCATAAAAATAAAGCCCCAAGCTTTTTAAAAAGGTTCGTTCGTGGGGTTTCTTTCGCTGCTTGAGGAAGGAAGGAATGGACGCCGCCCTGTTTTCAGTTCCTCCCAGCAGCAGCAGCAGAGGAAGGACGCAGCGATTCCCCGCCAAAAACCGGATTATTAACGGCAGAGCGCATTTTGAGTGCGTTTGTTTATGTGCTCGCGATTATTTCCCTCCCAGCTTTCGACTCCCCGATTCCAGGATTATTGGCACAAGCCAAAAGTTAAATGTCAGAATCACAGCTGTCAACGTTTTCCCCTTTTTAAGGGAAATTCCCTTATTCCGAATAGGATTCCTGGCAAGAAAAGGGAAAAGTTGACAGCTATGGTCAGAATCGTACCATTTCTCTCATCTTGGGGCCGAGTGGTCTTCAGCTCCCCCCCCTAAAATATTTGAGCCCCCAAAGTTGATGGGCATTGCCATTCAAATAGTGTGCGTGCACCACGCCATGTGAGCTGACCTGCAACCCTCCACCCGCCCCCAATATTTTATTTAAGTTGGCACCCCTGTCATCGACAGTCTAGAGCAATCCAAGCCCAGGACTGCTTCTTTTGATCCAGGGTGCTGTAGTAGAGGAAAGGGGGGGTCAAGCTGGGAAGTTGGCCCATCTTGGAGAAGGAAAGCTCTGGTCCTAAACCTCTGCTGCCTTGCGGGATATCTTAGGGAGAAGAAAAGGCTAAGGAGGAAACCCTACACAAATCTGGAGTGGAGTCCCTAAAATGGCTGGATGGCACCTTGTATGCCTCCTTCTGGCAACTCCTACAGCCAAGCTGGTGCCAGATATATTGCTCTGCTTTCCTTTGGACCATATCAGTGAGGCCGAGGGGGGGCTCTTGTCTGGACAGCCCTGGATCTCTATACAACACTTGCGCCCCTGGGAAGTCACTTTGGCAATCTGATGCTTCCTGAAAGGGTGTTTTAACAGGTGCATATGACTCGGTAGACCTCCCTGTCTGCTGGCAGTGAAGCCAGAAACAGGATAGGCTGTGAATCCACCGGATTTTGCTGCTCTAATGTTACCACCGTAATAGATCTGGATATGACATAGTAAATTCTCTTACTGGAGTCCATTGGGCAGAAGGTAAAGGTTAAAGGGGAACAAATAAAACCATAATCCACCTTCTTCCTTTGTTGCAGCAAAACAATTGGGCTTTAGATGTAACAGTTGGTCTACCATAGATTCTTTTCTCTGCCCCTTCCTACAAATAGAATTGCTCTGTCCATATTTAATATATTTGGTAGGTAATGTTTCATTCCTCTTAAATGTGTACAGTGGTACTTCAGGTTACAGACGCTTCAGGTTGCAGACTCCGCTAACCCAGAAATAGTACCTCGGGTTAAGAACTTTGCTTCAGGATGAGAACAGAAATCGCGCGGCGGCGGCATGACAGCAGCAGGAGGCCCCATTAGCTAAAGTGGTGCTTCAGGTTAAGAACAGTTTCAGGTTAAGAACAGACCTCCGGAACGAATTAAGTACTTAAACTGAGGTAACACTGTACTGATGAATTACAGATGTTCTCTTATCTGCTCTAACTTTCTTAAAATTTATTTTCAGATAATTTTCCATTGCTAACAACTAAAAGGGTTTTCTGGAAGGGAGTACTTGAAGAACTACTTTGGTTTATCAAGGTATGGTATAATAATTGGTATGTACTAGTACAGCAATATTCTATGTATTACTTTTAGCTCAGAACTAATTGATAGATTTAAATTTTTACTGTGTGCTAGGTTTGACAAGGTATGGTGGTCCTTTTTGTGTGTGTTCAAGTCTTCTATATCACCCTTGCTATCTTTGTTCCTGTAGTGTTAAAAAACTGCAGAATGTACTATCCTACACACATTTCTGTACAGTACTGCCTTTTTAACATAAATGCTCACAGAATTGCAGAATTGGAACAGATCCCGAGGGTCATCTAATCCAACCTTCTGCAATGCAGGAAGCTCAGCTAATAATTCTAAGGAATTCAGGAAGCATCTTAAAATTACGTTCTTAATTAACATTAATAAATATTTCTCTTTTTACCCCGCACAGGGTTCTACAAATGCAAAAGAACTTTCTGCTAAAGGTGTTAAGATCTGGGATGCCAATGGTTCTCGTGAATTCTTAGACAAACAGGGATTCTTTTCTAGGGAGGAAGGAGACTTGGGCCCAGTTTATGGCTTCCAGTGGAGACATTTTGGAGCTGAATACAAAGATATGCATACAGGTAATGACACATTCTATTGGTTTCCTATATTTAGGTATTCTCCGTACTGAGGAAAGGATAAACTGCCTAATTGAAAATCCAGTATTCTAGGTACTGAAGAGATTATGGTAAAATAGTGCATTCATGCCTTAAATAGAACACATTTCCCCCTCTATGGTACACCCCCCCCCCCAGTACAGCTGCTCTGGGAAAGAATTAATGTTCCTAAAATATGCCTTTCTGTTCATTTGTCCATTTCACATATTATTGTGGGGGTTCTTGGGTAAATAAAGAGTACACAAAAGTATTTAGTACCTTAGCAGAAAGGTACTAGACATAGCTGCAGAGGGCATGCATATAGCTACTATCACAATAACTTCCTTTTCACAGACTTGAAGATGTGGTGGGGGTAAAAGGATGTCAAAAATAGTTCTTCATCATTCAAGCCACTCCCATCACTAATAGTAAATGGCACACATAAGTTCATATGGAAATCTGCACTGAGGGAACACAATAAGCAAGAAGTTATCATAAAAGTAGTGTGAAGTCATAGACTGATGGGGCAGTATTACTGCAGGTTCTGTGTTCCACGAGCAAAGAAGAAGCAGTAGTACCAGAAAAAGCACTGATGGATTCAACCCTCCTGTGCATTCAGAATCTTTGTGTTTCTTAGTAGAGGAAAATTATCTCACTATTAAGTAGTTTTGTAAATTTTAGTGGGGTAGTATGAAAATAAATGATATGAATTGCCTCCTGAGCTTGACAATTGACAGTTTCACAGATAATTAAAAATTTATCATTTGTCACATTGTCACACTTTTCCTTCTGTATTTTCAGATTACACAGGGCAAGGAGTAGATCAGCTGCAGCAAGTAATTGATACAATCAGAAACAATCCAGATAACAGAAGAATAATCATGTGTGCGTGGAATCCTAAAGGTATGGTTATGGAATTAATTATGTAATGTCATTGTACCTTGTAGTTGTGCATGATAATCCTCTTCTCAAAAACAGTAGAATAGCTTGCATATGTTGTTTGTAAACTGTCTTCTTGTTGGCTTTTTTATGCCTTGTGGTTATGATCGAAGTAAAATATATTTTAAATGTATTTTTAAATTAAAAAAATACACTCAGCTTTTCTTTATAAAAATAATCAACAAACTACTGTGTTCACCTGGGAAAAGGGATTGTTCTCAAGCTGCCACTACAATACTCTACACAAATGTATTAAGAACTGGCCAGTTCTTTAGAATTTAGTTTTAACATTCTTTTTCCGTTTTTGTCATTTTCTAACAATGACACACTGTTGCTATGTTGGGAAATGGTAATTGCTAGTTTACAAAACAAAGCCAATAAGATCATACTGTGGGTGGAATTTTGCCTTTGGACATATTGTAATTTTTGCCGTGTTGTTTGCTTCTCAGATATATCCTCAATGGCCTTGCCTCCATGTCATGCTCTATGCCAGTTCTATGTTTTAAATGGTGAACTCTCTTGTCAGCTGTATCAGCGTTCTGGAGATATGGGATTAGGAGTACCTTTCAACATTGCCAGTTACTCATTGCTCACTGCAATGGTAGCCCATGTTACAGGCTTGAAGGTATTTTTAATGCTTTTATCTATTTTCACTTTCAAAATAGAAAATAAGCTAGAAAGAATGTAGTATATGAAGACTTTCTAAAATGGATGGTATATAAATGAAAAACTTGAAAATTTGTACAGGGTGTTGAACTTCAGAACAAGTTTCATATTTCTTCAACAGTGCAATTGTATACACTTCTCAGAAGTATGCTCTATTAAGTTCAATGTCACTTGACTCCCTGTTAAGTGTGTGTAGGATCTCAGCCTTCATTATTTGGATGGCCTCTTACCCTAACTATTGAAGAGTCAAAAGTAGTGTGTTGGCGTAATTGGTAGAAAAAGAATTCTGTCAGTGGTTCTATCAGGTCAAGCATTTTATAGTCCAATGTGCTTGTATCTTCCACTGGCTGCCATAATTTGAGAATCGGAAGACTGTTGTGATGTTGCCAAAATGTCCTGAAAGTTAATACAGCTGCTGTTCTAATATTTCTGTTTATAAAAGATTGTTATGAGGAACTTGGAAAATGTTTGTAGCAAAGATAAACATCTCATCACTATAATGGATCAAGGTACAGATGCTCAAACTCCATTTCCTGTGCCCCTTGTGAGAAGCACTTGAATTTTCCATGGCTGTAATTCTGCTCTTTGTGATCATACAGCACAGGGTGCAGAGCAACTCCCAGGTTCTGATAATTCTCCAAAAACTACTTCTGTGTACAGCGGAGCAGAGCAGTGCCAGACTAGCCTGCCTGTATCTTCTTGGCATGCTGTGCTGGCTTTTGTTCAGGTCCTCGAGTGCAACCTGTTCTTGCTTCAAGTGGGAAAAACTTGTGGGGTTCTGCTCCATCTTGCTGGGAGAGTGTTGCTCAGATGTAGGACTTCTGTTAGTTGGCCCCAATGGATTAAGCTCAAGACAGAAGAGATATGCAGAGAAGGGATGTTGTCATATGGAATCGTAGGAACCATTAAGCACCTTAGTCTCTGTAAACAGAGTATACAGGATTGCACCATATGTGGGTGGCTGCTTCTTGAGCCAGTAGAACAATTTATCCCACAGAAAGACATTAATGTTAACAATTTATAGCTGCTACTCTAATGAGGCAGATATCCACTAGAAATTTATGAACCACAGATTTTATCTAGAGTATGCAAACATTTCTCCTTCATGTGCTTGTGATAGCAGACTAAGGTTATTGTACACATTTATTGTAATGTATTAACTTGCATTCAAACCAGTTCAGAATAAGCAATATAACATCTGATTTTGTGTGTATTAAATGGCTTGTTGAGGAATCTGGTTAGAGCAATATTGCGTAAGAAATATATCAGCATGTACAGGGTGGCCCAAAAGTAGGTATACTATTAATTATTTTTTTCCTTTACTGATATTGTGAATGATGAGAACTTGAGTCAAGAACAAAGAATGTGGATTTTAAAGCAGTATAGCTACTTCTGGGCCATCCTGTATATTCTTGTTCATTCTATTTCTAATATTAAGGCTGTGTTTCTTTTTTATATAGCCTGGCGAGTTTATACATACACTAGGAGACGCTCATATTTACCTGAATCATATCGAACCTTTGAAAATCCAGGTAAATATCCAAAATAGTTTGGCAAATAGCCAGCCTTACTACTCACACTGTGTATTTCCTTCCATTGCTATATATATTGAATTAGTTCAGTCTTGGAGTTAAAGGAATGATGGAATGTATTACTCATAGTGCTTGTCATTTGCTTAATACAGTGGTGCCTCGCAAGACGAAAATAATCCGTTCCGCGAGTCTCTTCGTCTAGCGGTTTTTTCGTCTTGCGAAGCAACCCTATTAGCGGATTAGCGCTATTAGCGGATTAGCGGCTATTAAAGGCTTACCGGCTTAGCGGCTAAAAGGCTATTAGCAGCTTAGAAAAAGGGGGGGAAAGCGAAAAAAAAATCGGAACACTCGCAAGACGTTTTCGTCTTGCGAAGCAAGCCCATAGGGAGATTCGTCTTGCGAAGCAGCTCAAAAACGGGAAATCCTTTCGTCTAGCGGGTTTTCCGTCTTGCGAGTCATTCGTCTTGCGGGGCACCACTGTAATATAAGAGCTGCTGAACATGACCAATACATTATGGATGTGATCTCCATGGGCTTTGAGGGGGTTGAACAGCTTACTAAAAGGTGAAAGGCTGTGCAGTTTACTGGACTGTTCACATTTCTGCAAGTGCTGGAGACAAAACAGGCACAATCTGGCCAAAATGTTTCCCAGCATTGACTAATTGAGCTTATATTGGAGCATTTGTGGGTAGATATAGCAGCAGCAGAGCAACTACTGGTCATTATGTGTGCAGTTAATATTCCTAAACAAGTATAATGTTTAATTATACAAGTATTAACATGAGATGATTTAAAACAAATGCCATTGTGAAATTAGTTGCTAAAGTGAATACCCCTTGCATAATTAGTCAATTTTATATGAATGCCATCCCTCTGAAATAACCAACTCTACTTTAAAATTTCAGCTTCAGAGGCAACCAAGACCTTTTCCAAAACTCAAAATTCTTCGCAATGTTGAAAACATCAATGACTTCAATGCGGATGACTTTGAACTAGAAGGTTATGATCCTCATCCCGCTATTAAAATGGAAATGGCTGTCTAGGTGACTTGTAGCAGTGTTTACTTGCCTTAAGGTCAAATTTGCAGTAGTGCCCTTAGAAGAACCATATTTTGACTTTATAAATATTAGAAAATACTAAAGATATTTCATGATAAATTATCATGGTTTTCTTATGGAGTTTGAAGTATGCACTGTATCCAATGAAATACTTTCCCCCCAGAGGATACTTTTTTCAGCTTCACTTGCTGTGAGAGGTTAACTTTCTAGGTTGTATAATAGAAAAGCACTTTCTACAATTTCTGAACTATGCAATAAAATATACATATATTTCTTTAGTACATATGTGTTATGTGCATCACCTGTATTCTATTACCATAATTTACATAGGTTTCATGTTTACCTGACTAGGTAGTAAAAGGGAAGGGGGTGCTGTGTAAAATATGGAACAACTAGATAAGTAGTTGGCAATTGAATAATAATAATAATAATAATAATAATAATATGCCAAGCCCCTCCCCCACATTCTAGGCTATCAAATAGAAATGATATTTTATTGGGAAGAATTCTGTAGTTCCTAGCAAATTGTAGTGATAACTTCCAGTGTCTCCTTCCATTGTAGTTCTGGCAGAAGGTGAAAGCAGCAGCCTCTTCCTCCTTTATGAGTAATTTTATATGTATGATATACCCTATACACCACTTCCCTCACCTCTGACATGCCTGAAAACATCCTTAGTATATATGACAGAACAAAACACAGCATCTAGTCATAGTTTCTTTATTTGAAACTTCTAAACTCAGCAGATGCACATTCAAAGTGCAATCTTGCATTATATAATCCTGTAGTTCCTGGAACAGTGTCAGGAAAAACGAATCATGTACCCTTTCAGCTTAACTATTAAAAAGGTCATCATGCTTCATTTTGAGTATGAATTCAACAGAGTATCGCCGGCATTCCAGCCCTGCTACGCATCAGCCTACACACGGGACTGCCAGGGAATGAACCTGTGATTTTTCTAGACGCAAAACATGTATTCTACCACTCAATTATGATTCACAGGGCTCCACAGAGGCCATAAAGAAGAAAACAGAATGATTCTTACTTGCAACTGCTCTTCTCTCTATGCAGTCATGCAAGTTGCCTTCCTTCCTTGCCATAAAGTGCTTGTTAAGACCATACCATCATTGGTCAGGCCACAACTTTTCCTAATAAATTCTTAGCTTCACAATGCCATTCCCATCCTTCTATTTTAAAAATATCATTACACCAAAGGAATATTTTTATTAAATTTTATTAAATTGTGTATTCCAAAAGGTGACCAATAAATCCCAACTTTGAGCATACTGTTTATGCTTATTACACCCCTCCTTGCCTTAGAATGATAGAATATTAGAACTGTATATCACCAGGTCTTAGGCTGATTAAACAATCTTGTACCTTTGGCTAAACTGTTTTTATATGGCAGTTCTTGCAGCACTTAGGAAACAGGAAGCATGACTAAAGCTGTAATGGAGCTATATCATAGTAGAATAGACACACTTACACTGCAAGTTTTGTATTAATTGCTCATAGTGTTCACTAGGTTATAGTGAACAAAAATTAATGCTAACATCATCTGGAAGCTTACTCAAGGACCCTTAATTTCAATACTAAAATTGTAAATACAAAGCAGCCATATATTTTGTGGCAAAATCTTCTTGAACGCTGCTTCAGCAAGAGCCCTAATCCAAACTTCAGAAGCTGTCCTGAGTATCCTTTATGGGTGGGGAACAGGATCCTGTTAGCACAGGGGTCTGCAACCCGCGGCTCCGGAGCCGCATGTGGCTCTTTTACACCTTTGCCGCGGCTCCGGGGTGGATACTAGCGAGGGGAGGAGGTGCATTGTGCGCCCCGACACTCCCCACTGTGGTGGGCGCTGTACTGGCTGTGACGTCGCATGGGGGCGGTGCATGCATTAGTCACGCACCGTCCCGACGTCACCTTCCCGCCCGCTGTCAGATCGCGGCTCTGGAGATATATTTGTTTTAAATGTCGCAGTGGTTTTGCGGCTCCCAGTTTCCCCCTTCGGAAACAGGTCCAAGGGGCTCTTTTTGTCTTAAAGGTTGCAGACCCCTGTGTTAGCAGAACCTAAACTTGCCCACTCCCTGCAGGTGTATGGGGTCATCTACCTGTCAATCACCTGATATTACCATGACATGGCAACCAAATCTAGCCTGTGGGCTGTTTTAAAACAATGACAACTTGCACATGCTGTGGATAGGATACATGTGGATTTCCCTCTTGCTTCCATTAAAGGTTTGAAGAAAGACTTGCATTCTGGGAGCACTGAAAATATTCTGGGGGTACAAATACCTGTGGTGGCATATAGGATGCATTCTTGATTACTACAGGGTACTTGAAGTGTTCATGTAGATGGTCAACATATTCACACATCCTGTTCTCAAGGCTACCAGATATTGAAATGTAGTCAAATATTATCAAGTGCTGTACCAGCTCACAGAGCCCAACCCCTCCAGCATGAGGACACACAGGGACTGAAAACAAAGGATACAAGCTGCATTAGCACTGCTGACAAGACAACACAACTTGTCATCCCTCTAGCCTAAAATATGCTTTGTGGTGCTTTATTCATTCCTTTGGCCTTTTAAAAATATATTTATCATAGATGATTCCTGGAAAAAGCCAAACTTCACTAATGCTACCTACTTCTGCTATAAAGAATCACATAAAAATCATGCTAACATACACAAAATCAAATGCTATGCCAGCAGCAGAAATGACCAGAAAACACACCTAGTACTTCTACAGCAGAATTTTCAAAAGCCTTACCTTGAAATTTCTTGGCCATCAGCAGCACAGACAAGTTTTCATTGACACTGCCCAACCTGCAACTATCCACCTGGACGTAACTCAAGGCCTGAGCCTGCAGGAGCTGCTTAAATATCACTCTGTTATGGCACTGCAAATGATGGGGGGGGGGGATTGCTTAGCCCAAATAAGATCAAAATATTTGAAGGTTAGCTTAAAATCCATAGAAACTACAGCATTTCATTATAGAGCCTATGCTGTTGTTGCCTTTCAAAGCAATGCATATTGAACTTCTGCATCCTAAAAAAACAGCCTAAGAGACAAAACTGAAAAGATTCTGCCTGCACTGTTCCATATGAAGGCTTTAAATTATACGAGGAATGGAACAGGGTGTTAATTTTAACAATGCACACTCACAAAACAAACAAATACAATTAACATATCTCAGGTGACTGCCCCAAAGAAGCATGCATGCATATTTAAATATAAAATGCCTAGCACTTTGGGTTTGCTAAAACTGGTTTCTTGACAATTTTGATTTGTTCCATTTCCCCCCCTTAAATGACAATTCAGTAAATATATTTCCATAAGTTGTTTAAATTTTAAGTAGTACAAGAAAATAATTTCCAAGCAAAGCTTTGACTGTAACATTTTATCACAATTGTCATGGCTCCTAAAATAAGTTAGCATAATATTTTTTAAATAGAGTTTCCTCCCCACAGATCCATTCCACATAGTTCTGGCACCACCACCATCCTAGCCCTCCAGAGATACTTTTTGTAGGAGAATGAAGGGGATAGGAAACTTTCCTTCCGTGAATTTCCTTAAGGTCGCAGTATGTTCTTCCCTGGGAGAAAGTCCCATTGAATTCCAGGGGGCTTACTTCCGATTAGACATCTATTGGATTGCTCTGTAAATTAACTTAGGATCCCTAGCTGATAGGCACACTTTATTTGGCACTTTCTCATAAACAAATATTTCAGTTCAAGGAAATGCGATGGGAAGATTTTACCCAATCACACATTTCAGGAAAGTTCGATGGAATGGCTTCCAAGACAACCAATATAAAATAAGACATTTATAAGGAAACTTACTTGTTCTCCTGTTGCAACACCAATCCCTAATGGCGCTAAAGCCTAAAAACAAGAACAGCTTGTGACATGCCATAGGTTTCTGAGTTTTTCCAAATCCAGATATTCACAGGGGGAAAACAAAATGTAATGGTTCAGCAATCATTTCACACAATTAGAAGAAAGCTAAAGGAAATGATAGAATTATTAGCATAGTTGATACTTTCTTTGCTTAATCAATTAGGTGTGAAGAATTACATAAGCGGGTGTGTGCGACCATATGGAATATCCTTGGACTGTAACTGAGCACAGTTATGCACACAAATCCCACTGAAATCAATGGTGCTTAAGCATTACTAACTTGGTGTTGGATTTTGGCTATGGTGTACATGCGAGACCACTGGTGCTCTAATAAGTTTTGATCACACATCCTTGGCTAGTATTATATTTCTCATATAATTTGAACTTCAGGCCAAACATATTAAAGAGTGCTTGAATCACATGCATTTTAGGAGCACTGCTGGTTGGCTTGCACACGGATGTATATATTTTTCAGTCTTTTATTAGCCTTCACAAATATGTTACTCATTTAAAGTTTAATGGAATATATGCTGCATGTGTGACAGGATATTGTAGCAAGTAGATGCTAATGACTTTTGACAACTGTTTGAGCCTGAACTCTGAGTGTTCTAAAGAAAACCACAAGTCAATAAATCATCAAAGTTCTCTGTTATGTAGAGAGTCCAATGCCCTGATTCAGTTGGGACAAAACATAAATCCTAGATCTACATTAGGTTGTCATCTCACCAAAATGGAAAACAACAACTCTGACCTTGGCAATGGTTGCGTGCCCAAGAATATCGTCGGGGGAAGTTGGTTCCTCAATCCACAGTGGTTTGAATTCAGCTAGTTTTGAGACCCATTCTATGGCTTCTTTCACTTCCCATCTTTGGTTAGCGTCCAGCATCTGAGAATAGTTACAGACTGCATTCACTCAACTATGTCATTGAACTCAGTGTTGTAACAATGGTGATGTTGATTTTAGACAGATGGAAAGTAATGAGAATTTAAGTCAAGCTTTTCTTATGACACACGCTAGGTTCATACTGCTAAGGTGTTAAACAATTTGAATCATCTAGTATCTGCTGGCTAGCATTTTCTATTGAAGTAGGAAGAAATAATGTACCCAATTCTCCAAACTACACGTTTATTCTAAAGAAACAAAGTCCTAATTAACTATGACCAACACAGGACTCAAATGTAGTGAAAAATCCTAGCAGTTATGCTTTGGCTAAGACTGCAGTCCTGTACATGCTTCAGTCGGACTTGCTTCCAAGTAAATGCACACAATGTGTTAACCTTATTACAATGAATAAGAAAACAAAATACAATACAGTGGAACCTCGGGTTGCGAACGTGATCCATGCGGGAGGCACATTCGCAACCGGCAGTGCCACGTCTGCGCACGCGTGGGTCACAATTTGGTGCTTCTGCACATGCACGAGCACCAAAACCCGGAAGTAACCCGTTCCAGTACTTCCAGGTTAGGCGCGGTGCGAAACCTAAAAACGCACACCCTGAAGTGTCTGTAACCCGAGGTACCACTGTACTAAAGATAGTGCTGGAAGAAACTTTTGAGCGCCACATAACTAAAATGTATATTTTTTAACGTTAAGTTCATCAAAGCTGAGTCCAAAAAATAAAGAGACTCGGATTTGTCAGTATGCGCAAAGCAGGCTTCCTCAACCTCGGCCCTCCAGATGTTTTTTGGCCTACAACTCCCATGATCCCTAGCTAGCAGGACCAGTAGTCAGGGATGATGGGAATTGTAGTCTTAAAACATCTGGAGGGCCGAGGTAGAGGAAGCCTGGCCAAAATCAATGGCTGGTTTCTTTCCACCCCAACATAGGGATGGATTCCAACCATCCACATGATCGACAGTGACAGGCAGCATGATATTACAACAAAACATAGCCCTAGATAGGTGATATATACCAGTATATTTTCAGGACCAATCATTTCTCTAACAAGTCTGCATCTCCGAATGTCATCCTGGAGATCCGCTCCAACTTTTACTTTGAACCTAGGGACACATTTGTAATAAAATGAAGATGGCTAAAAGTTTGTAACAGCTTTTTTCTTCTTCTATGATCACTCATTTCTTTTATCTTTTATGTAACAGCATAAAAATGAGAACTGGAGAAGGGCAAGCTTTTCAAGGCTAAACTCAAGTCTTTGCTTGCCTAGAAGGAGCTAATAGACTCAGTTTAGATCGGGGCAGAATTAATTTGTTTTAAACCTGGCCCATCATGTGCTCAATAACTTGTTGCAGGCCTAGAAGACTTCTCTCCCACAATATCCTTGTAAAACACACCCACAGGAACTCAAGGGATTAAGGCCTCCTACTCCTAGACTCTCTAAAAGCACTCCTGATGCCCCTTTCTACTTTCTCCCAAAATTTATCATAAAATGTTACTTTTTAAGGCCTGCTCCAGGAGCATTGATTACTTAACTGCTGTAGTAACGATGTTCTGAATGCAAGGATCCCAGGTTCTTAGAAATGATCTGCAAAGTGTGAGAAACTATATTTCCCAGGAGTTTTGGTGCCCACAATGTTGCTGCCACTTAAGACTTCTGAAGGAACAGCCTTTCTTATAGGCACCTCTTCCAGGTATATATATATATATATATATATTTGAAAGAATGGGAAAGGGGTATCTGTGGCACTGAGGAACACTGTTGTTAAGAGATGAACTAATTGTGAACTGAGACTGAACTTGTGAAAGACTTGGTTTGGGCTCAGAATTAGCCCAGGAGTTCCAAACTGGAAAAGTTTATACTCTACTCTCCAACTCTGAACTTCAGAAGCAATATGAATGAGAACTGTTGTTCTTTCAAATGTGTGTAAAAACATCTCATGTAAATCCATGCCAACCGGTGGACTCGATGAGATGTGAGCATGAGTAACTTGATGTAGGACTGAGTCCAATGCCCTGATTCAGTTAGGGTGAAACGTAAATCCTAGATCGACATTCTAGGTTGGTTACTTCGCACCCTAAGTTTGCGTGTGCACAGGAGATACAACTTGCCTCCACTACACATGTATGCACATGCTCAGATACCCCAGCAATGCAGAACAAAGGGACCAGCTGTGCTGCTCACCTGTTTGAGGTGTAGGAGGACAGTCATTCATTGATTTCTTCCTTCAGCCCAGCAATTGAGCTGAGCTGTCAAAGCTGACGGCAACAATTTTGCTGTAGTGGTTGGTGGTCCTCACCTGTTCGCCCATCACCTGTGTTGCTGCTTCTCACCAGGAGGGTGGGTATGCGGGATGTGGCAGTTAAGGTCTGTCCAGTGCAAATGCACACACTGCTGGTACATTTGCACCATGCAGGCCTTGCCCCTGCCTTGCCCCTACTCCCTACCTCCCATGAAACAGAAGAAATGCAGGCAGCAGGTGGTCAGGTGAACTACCAACCATGGCTGCAACTTTTGGATGTAGTGCCTGTTAGAATTCCTGCTCCGTGATTGCAGTCATGGGATTGTTGTCTTTCACATGACGGTGTATGTTTTGACTCCACAAAGTGGAAAGTGACGGACACAGGATGCTTGTGTTACTGTGTTCCGTGAAGTGGGACTATTGTCCTTTGTTCTTTCTCTTTGCTGTCTGATGCTAGAGAGAGAGGGAGCCATGTTGCAGTGCTCCGTGTGTGTTTATATGTAAATAAAGTAGATTAGCCAAAATGCTGAGTTGCTGAGGTCTGTTATGCAAGCTGCACAAGCTGCACAAGCTGCGGATCCCTAAGCGAGCCGATGTCTGTTGGCATCAGTCGCTGTGATGTTCGGGCTGAAGAAAGCTTTTGAAGCTCCTGAATGAACGACCAGGAGGGAGAGAACATGCCAGTCGGGCATGTGTCTCTGCTAGGGTCCTACTCGAGTGTAGGACGAGCTCCTGACAGTGTCTGTATGTACATAAAGCAGCAATTGTCTAGCCCACTTTGGAATCAAATCAATAACTTCCGACAACAAAAGTAAGAAAATTCATTTTCTTTTGTCATTTTCCTGACAAACCAGAACTTGCCTGTTATGTATATCTTATAAAACTAAAAGTGAAGTATTCAATATAAATTAACTATACCTGGTCCAACCATCCTTCAGCGCTTCAGTACAAAGCTGCCAAGAAAGTTACATCTGTCACACACACACATATAGCACATGTGAGCAACCATTTGTACAAAAGGACTCTTAGCCGAACTGACAGAATCTGTTGGTTTTATTGTCTCGCCTTTCATAGCAGCGTATTTCACAGGTTAATGGTGAGTTCAGTCACTTAGCATGATTTAAGATTTATTGCTTTTTAGGTTCACCCGTCTAGAGCAGCCTCTGCAAAACTAGTACCCTCCAAATATTTTGGAATGCAAGTCCCATCAGCCTCGGTCAACACAGTTATGCTGGCTGGGGCTGATGGGAGTTGTGTAGTTCAAAAACATCTGGAGGGACCAGGTTTGCAAAGACTGAAAAAACAGGGAGTGAGAAGAAATTGTCATTTCACACAATCCCTGTATGTGTACAATACAAGTGTGTCTATCCACACGGCATGCAGTATTGAAGGGAGAGTCTATTCTGGGAGATCTGTCTGTCACAAAAGAGGGGCAAATGGATCATGGGAGCAATATCTACTTAAACCGGCGTTTCCACACATGGACCATGATTCATATAAATTGTTCTATGCACAGCAGGAGAAAGAACAAACCCTTTAAGACTTGTTTCCATATCCCACCCACATACAACAGCCAGGGAAAATTGGACAGATTTGCCCATCTCTGCAATTTCGTTCCCTCTCAGTTTCTCGTTTTTAGTCCTAAATTCAGTTCTCCACATTTCAACACTTTGCAACAATAAAAAAAAACCTTGTGAAAATCCAACAGCTTTTAGTGCACGTCTCCTAATTTACACCTTTTTGTATGCAATCATGCCTAGAGACATATTTTTGTAAAGCACTTTCCCCTAAAATAATGCATTTTTTGAATGTTATTTTCATTAATACATGCACTTGTATGGACACAGTATCCCAGTATATGCATTTTTGCACACATTACTTGGTTTTAAAAGGTCTGAACGGTGGCTGTGTTTCCATTTGCATATTATTTTGGAAACTCTGCATTAGTAAAGTTCGTATTTTAATGCAAACTGGATCAAATTTCTCCTCCATCCCTAGTGTGAACCGGCCTAAGAGCAACAGTGACCCATGTGCATGCCAAAAAAATGACAATATCTGACAGCTGCATTTGAAAATGGAATTTGCTTCTGACTCTTCCTCCGTACTGCCTAAAGCAATTATGTTTGTTCATCTTTTGTGCATCTGAACTCAAAGCAGAAGTTTAAATGGAAAGAGTGCGGAAGAACCAAACCTGTTTCAGTTGTTGGTCTGGATAGCCTAGCCAAGCACACGATGTGGTATAAGCTGGGTAGCCGCATTCCAACATTTGTTCTTCTACAAAGAGGCAGAACGTCACCACCAGCAATTTAAATGAAATTTCCTTGCAACAGAATCACTACCCTGGGAAAACACATCTGGATTCCCTACAACAACTGGACACCAAAGTAAAAATGTTTAAAAAGACCTCTAGGATGAATGAAAAGCCTGGATTCCCACAGGGTCATTTCCCACTGCTTTGCCTGAAAGTAGCTAGAGTTTCCAAACACTGCCTTTAAAGAAGGGTTGAGGAACCACCATTTGTTGTTGGATTCGCAACTCTCCTCATCGCCAGCCAGCATGCCCAACAGTCAGGAAAGGTGGGAGTCCAACAACATTTGGAGGGCCACAGACTCCCTGTTTTAAGAAGAAAGAAAAAGAAGGCTATGTCGCTATGCAAGTGAGACATCAGTGGCTGTTTCCCATATCAAGTTTCAGAATAACCTTTTGGGATGCAAACTAATCATCAACTAACAGCAGAAGGAAGAGTGGTTCTGCTTACCTCTTTGTTTTTTCCCCACTAGGCCACTTTGAAGGATTGCTAGTGAAATGGAAAGAGAAAGCACAATGTTAAAACCAAAATGCAATGTCATTCCTATCTTTATTTATATAGAGGGCTATTTTTATAAAGCAAAATTACATGGCACTGCACTTGCTGTACAAATAATTACAGGGTCTATACTCTGAGCTGTTGTTACACTGAAGCCTAAAGCATGAGCCATGAAGTTACAGTTGTTGTTACAGTTCACAGTTTAAACCTCTGCTTAGCCACAGATTCACTGGTAGCAGGGTGTCATAGGTAAGCCATTCATTTTCAACCTCAGTGCCCTGCCTCCCCATTTGGAATAATAATAATAATAATAATAATAATAATAATAATAATAATAATAATAATAATAATAATAATTTTATTTATACCCCTCCCATCTGGCTGGGTTTCCCCAGCCACTCTGGGCAGCTCCCAACAGGGGACTAAAAACAGAATAAAACTTCAAACATTTAAAACTTCCCTAAACAGGGAAGAGATGGTTGTAGTGGGCTGCTCTAAGAACAGTTTAAAAGTTTACTGAGCTAATGGAGGTAAAGCACATTAAGTACAGTGGTACCTTGGTTCTCAAACACCTTGGTACCCAAACAACTTGGAACCCAAACAAAGTGATGAGGGGCTTTCCCCTGACTCTGTGGCTAGTTCCCCAGTATTTTAAGGAGCACCTCTGGATTTTTCTTACACTCTGCATGTATTTGGCCATGGCAGGATCATTTCTATTACTTGGAAATCATTCTGTTTCTACAAAATCGATTTTGGAAGCATCTGAAATGCTTTACTTAAAGAAATAACACATCCCTCCATATATCCCAAAAGGCTATAGATAGGCAATATTTAAGAAAAGATGGGCATATTGTCAGATTTCCAGCTACTGAAAAATCTCATTCTGTGGAATGCATGTGGTAGGTAGATTTTCACCACCAATATTTGCATTTGATTTATATGACTAGAGAACTGAACTTAGAGAAACCTGGAATCAAATCTTCACTCAGCCAAAGCAGGAAATCTTGCATCACTCCTTATTCCTCAGCTTTAGTAAATGCAGATGACTTAACTAAAACTGAACACCCACTGTGAATTATTTGCACAGTACTTTGAGGATAGGATACACTCGATCACAGATGTCAGTGTGGTAGCAGTCAATAACAGGATGCATTATGGGAACTGACTAGGCATTTCCATTTGGATACTTTGAGCTGATGAAGCCTATGAATGCTGGCAAGGTATGGAGTGCTACAACCTGCCACCTGTTTGCTCAACCTTTGCCTCTCATGGCTACTGAGAACTGGCAGGCCTGGGCAGCTCCGTTGGTTAGAGCATGGTGCTGATAATGCCAAGGTTGCAGGTTCAATCCCTGTATGGGACAGCTGCATATTCCTGCATTGCAGGGAGTTGAACTAGATCAGGGGTAGGTAACCTAAGACCGGTGGGCCAGATGCGGCCCAATCACTTTTTCAATCCGGCCCGCGGACGGTCCAGGAATCAGTGTGTTTTTACGTGAGTAGAATGTGTCCTTTTATTTAAAATGCATCTCTGGGTTATTTGTGGGCACAGGAATTCATTCATTCCCCCCCCCCCCAAATATAGTCCGTCCCTCCACATGGTCTGAGGGACGGTGGACCGGGCAACGGCTGAAAAAGGTTGCTGACCCCTGAACCAGATGATTCTCAGGGTCCCTTTCAGCTTTACAATTCTATGATTCTAGGAGAGAGATAACTGAGCGTCTCAGCTGCCTTGAAGGAGGTAGAGATGCAACCATGCCTTGGAACTGATCGCTGCTGTCAGTGAGCCCCTTTGAAGGTGCGTTTTTACCCGTCAACTGATTGGTGCTAATAGCACTGCTTCAAACAGCTCGCTATGAGCCCTGCTATGTCCATTTGAAGGTATGGTTTGCACCAGTTCTGGCTATTCCTACTACTGGCTCCAGTCATGACCACTGGTGGGCAACAGCCACCCACCACACGTGTGTCTCTCGCAGACAAATCTGAATCACAGAATATCAGTGATATAAATAGATCAGCCACCTGAAATTAGGAAGATTCCTACCCTTTCATTCATGGAAAAACAGAATAGTTGGGAGGTGGACTAAACTGTGATAGTCTTGTCCACTTGTGTCCAATCTATTACCTTCCCTTCCTGTTTGGCCCACAAGTCCCAGACCGCATTCAGAATAGCAGCCGTGGCTAAATGAACAGCTCCTTTCTCAGGACCAATCTGTTGACAAAAAGATGTTGTCAATATATTATGGTAGCCATGAAGAGATAAGCATGAGAAGACTCTCCCCAAAGGCCTACAAGGTATCTAAAGCATTTAGAATAATCTAGCTAAGGCAGCCTCCTTGCTTGAAAGATATCAAGAAAAGCTTGAGCAAGGATACCCTTTTATGGAATAAGCAGCTACACGTCTCCTTGCAGTTCTGTAAGCCTATAATTCTTGGTTCCCAGACTTCTGTGAATACATATATGTATGGAAGAAAACAGTGAAGGGGAGTTGCATGACACGTTAAGCCAAACTACCTTGGAGAAAGACTGCGAACCATGGAGGCTCCCAAAAGATGTTTCACAACCACTTTGCTCCTCCCTGGTCAATTAAACCACCATGCAAAGATATGGTTTAGAACACCCTCTGAACAGGGACTCCTGGTTAAGTTCTCTCCTCACTAACTGTAAGCTGTAACCAAGAACAAACCTTGCCTCCCCAAGCGAGCATAAAACTTAACCACTTGCACTGAGCTTAGCTCTGCCCATCACAGAAGCAAAAAGGACTGGGGAGGAATGAAGTGGTTGAGCACTCCTCTCCAGGATCCCACACATTCTTGGTAAGTCAGAGTTTGGCTTTCCATGTCATGGAAATCAGCCCTTTGAGATTTAGATAAATTGAGGTCAATTCTATTCCAAGGTGTATTAAAGTACAGCTAGTATTTTCCAGCACACCCACCACAAACATATACATTGGCTTGTACAAAACCATAACATGACGGGTGCAACTCACTTAGCAATGTCCCTGCATTGTTTGGGGTTTGTACAATAGTGGCATTTAGTGAATATTTGTTGAAAATGTGTTAGTTAATAAATGGGACTGAGTGAGAGCATTTGACGTTGTCACAAATACAAGAATACAAGCAATGTTGAACCTAAGTCTTAGGTTGCACCAAGTCAGCTCTGCTTTACTTGGTAATGCATGTCTGAAGGCAGGATCAATACCTACTGCATTGGCCGAAATATAAGCAGCACTTCTTTTTTTTTCAAATTCTGAACATGAAAAGCTAAAAGTGTGGATTACAAAAATTGGCTTTTACAGTATCGCTGCTGAAACAGTAAAATGGAACCAAAAAATAAATAAATAAAATTTGCCGATTTGTGAGCTTGAGACTGTTCATTTGCCATTTACGGGTGTGTGTGCCTGCAGAATTGTAGCAACTGAACAGCAATTTGCGATTTTAGCAATTGTACGGTACCTTTCGCGGGCTTGCAAGATCAAAGGCTTAAATTGGCTTGGAGTTACAATTCTACCAACCGCAGCAATTTTCAGCCTGTAACCCAATTTTAAGGGAGCGGCTTATATTCGGGTATTACATTTTTTTTCTTTTCCCCCTTTGTATTTTAAAGGTGCGACTTATTTGTGGGTGCGGCTTATATTTGGGCCAATACGGTAAACAGATTTCCAGTTATTTTTTCTTACATGGACACTTTTGCATTCATGCGTTGGCCTTATTCCAAAATGCTGAAAAGTATCTTACCCATCGGAGTTGCCCATCACTGGTGAGCTGCCGGTAGAAACCTCGAAAATCACCAATTATTTCATCCAAGTCTTTATTGACCACATGGACAGAGAGTGCATTGACTGCACAGACAACTGCAAAATACACCAAAATCTTGAAGGGTTTTAAATTGCAAATGAATCCAGGATTTTAGTGAGCTGTGAAAATATGGTGTGTTCAGTCCTTCAAACCGAAAACAACTCTTGAATGAAATCCTAGAGCGATGAAATACCAGTTTGGCTAGGGATAACTGGTTAAATCACAAATTGTCCTTGGCATTTTACTTCTACCTTTCTGCACTTAGCATGAGGTGGACAACAAAACTATGTAAAATTACAGTATGACAAATACAGGAGGAGGATTAATCCTAAAGCCACTTAGCTCAGCTAGGAACTTCTTGGAAGGCAGGTTATAAATCAAGTAAATGGGAGTGGCAAATAATGAGGCCAAAGGCTTGTCTAAACAGATAGAAAGTGCCATCAGCTCTCACAAGGAAGGGAATTCCAGTCTGGGTGCAGTCACAGACAAAACCTTCTTCCATGTTCCTTGAAAACACTACCCAGATATTGACAGGGCTTTTCTGAAAATTCTTATACACAATTGGCTTCATAGGGAGGCAGGCAACCTGGTCATTATGAAAGGACTGCTAGTGTTTCAAGAGAACAAATAACAAATTTAAAACATTGTAAAAAAATGTATAAATTGCTGTTGGAATGGCATTTGAAAGATGAAGAGGTTAAGTTGGTTATGATACATTGGGCCAAAGATTTTGGTTATAATATACAGCTAAAGACTGGGAGAAATTACGGAAAGGAAGAAAATTTACTGCATGCAATGCTTTGAAAGAAAATGTAATCAAAATGATGTATAGATGGTATATTACACCAGTAAAATTAGCTAAAATGTATAAAATAAGTAATAAATGTTGGAAATGTAAGGAAAAGGAAGGCACTTTTTATCATCTGTGGTGGGAATGTAAGAAAGTGAAAGGCTTCTGGGAAATGATTTATAACAAGATGAAAAAGATGGTGAAATATACATTTACCAAAAAAAAACCAAACAGAAGTATTTTTACTTGGTATTGTAGGCACTGACATTAAAAGACAAGATAAAAACTGTTTTTACATGCGACAACTGCAGCAAGAGTATTATTGGCACAGAAATGGAAGGAGGAAGAATTACCAACAAAAGAGGAATGACAGATGAAGGTAGATTGAACTAATCAGATTTTGTAAAGCAGTTCCTAATTTTGGCAAGAAAGTAAGAGAACTCCAAAGGGATTGCATGCCATCAATTCCTTCCTAGCAGAAGTGGGATAAGGTAGGGTTTCGGTGTGTATACAGAAAGTAGCTGCATGATGCATAAGCCAAACTCCTCTTACTTCAGCTGAGGTGAACAGAAGCAGTAAAGGATATCAAAAGAGAACTGTAAGTCATATAATCCGATTAGGGTTATCACAGCTGTTTGATCAACATCAAGCCTTGCAACTCATTTACTAGTGTTAATAGCTGCAGCAAGATACTGCAGAGTGGAGTGGAAAGGCTTTAAAGGATTATGATTCTGTTGTTGTTGTTGCACTGGGATCGGAAGGAACCGCAGGTGGCTAAGACGTTACTATACTAAGCAGAAACCCAAACTGATGGGAAAATTGCTCAGCAGTTTGCATTGGCAGAAGATATGCGGGGGGGGGGGGGAGGAAGTAGCCAAAATGTTTCTAGAAGATAATAGTAGCTGATATTGCAACTGTTGTGTGTTAAAACCTTTGCTTTAAATCTGATCATGTTTGCAACATTTTACATCACCATTTATACATACACACCCTGGTAAATGATAGAATTTCACCTGCTGCTTGAGAGTGCTTTCCAGTTATTCCTTAAATGTAAAGCACGCCACTGATGATGAGCATAGGAAACTTTTCATGTGTTTTAAAAGAAGCAAAATTTATCCAGGTTGAACTCTGTTGCTAAATGGCATGCAAATCTACACAGATAACTAGATCAGAATAAATTTTGGGGAGCAGGAGAGTACACATTATATACAGAAATGCCCATTGTGTGTGTATGATTAGAAAATGGCATGAAATTAAAGTGGAGTTTTTCCAGGAATGTGCTACAGGTCTGTAAAGTGCATGTGGCAAGATCGAAATGTGAGAGAACATTAAATGTGGGAAGAGATGGGGCAGTTTGCATCCAGTTATTCTGAAACAGACATGTGTGAGGTGAGGTAACTTGCTGGCTAGAGCTGATGGGAACTGGAGTCAAATAACCTATGAAGGGCCACAGTTTCCTATCCCTGTTTTACAATAAATATTAGGTTCCAGATGCAGCAGAAAGGCATCAAGGTCTATATTTACTGATTTAAAGTCAAGACCACACAAAAACACAATTTGAAAATATTTATTTATCAGATAAATTTTATCTGCAGAACCAGAAGGCTCTTACACCCATAGGGGCTGTTATTCTCACCTGGTGACTGAAATTATTAAAAAAAAGGCCTACAGGTTCCCCAGCCCTGACACCTGGTTGGTTTTTAAGATACCACAAGCTTCATTTTTTTGCATCAACAAATATGGCTGCCCCTCTGGAAGTAGCCAGCAGGTGGTGATAGAGTCCACTAATGGCAGCCCTTCATAATATGGGATTTATGTTTAAAAGCTTCTTAACTCTATGGTTTAGTCCAAAGGAATGCAACAACTTCACATCAGTGCTACCAACCCTGCTGAGTGCTTGCATTAGCATGTATGAGCTGATGTTCAGGGAAAGAAGCTTTTAAAATATCATCATGATTGCTGAAAAAATGGAGGCTGCTTAAAGCAACACTTTGGTAACCTGCAGTTAAGAGCTGCAAGGATAGCTTGCCATTAAATGCCATGCCTAAGGCAGCAGGAAATGGCAAGAGTTTTGTAGGTACCCTCAATACTGAAGTAGTATTAACACTAACAGAAGTAATGAAAATTCTCTAACCCTTGGCCAAAAGGCTTCAGTGCTCTATGGCTTTGCAGCGGAGCAGTTGCAATACATGACTTATTAGTACAAAGATCAAGAAAGCTCCTGAACTTAGATTTCCTCTTGGAGGCCCTTTCCAATGAGGAATTGTCATTCTCACAACAGATGATTAATTTAAATTGGAGGCAACATGATAACTTACCCACTTCTGTCCCTTTGCCCAGCGTAAATGTTAAGCCATAACCTTTGAGCCCGTCAGGAGCATCTGTTTCTATTACAACATAAACTGCAGAATAATCTGGGTCGGGGTGCTAAATGGAAGAGCAAAAACAACCAATATTGATGCCAGCAACACACACACACACTTGCATCTACATCTGGCTTCTTACATAGACATCTTCACCAAGTACAATTTTTCTGAATAAGGGTTGTTGTTGTTTTGTTTTAAATCAAGAGGTGTAGTGTATCTCTTTACCACCAGCGTTGTAGGAAAGGGCAGTGAAAGCCTTCAAACAGGAAGCACCAACTTTTTCTTCATTAAGAAATTTCCCTATAAATTTACTAACAATAAAAGGGAACAGTGTAGTTCCATATAGAACATGATGTAGTTTCTCCCCTGTGGGTATGGCGGTTATTGTTTGTGTTTAGTTACTATGGTATGTATTTTGGGGTTTTTATATTGTAAACCATCATGTGATCCTCAGATGAAGGGCGTTATAGAATTTTAGGTGAAGAGGTGGGGGCAGTCAGGTACACTTGCCCCAACCTCAGAGGGATAAGATGGTAACCACAGCACTGGACAAGGGGGGCAGGGGGCAGCTGCCCCCCCAGGTCAGGTAAAACAATAGAAATACTTAACTGACCAATCACTTCGGTTCTGCCCACCCAACAAAAGTCCTGCCCTCCCCCAAATCCTGGTTACGCCCATGACACTGGATGCTTTTTGGTTTGAGTTTATAACTTTGTTCCAGCAAGATTCCCACGCGGGGCCTCACACAAGCTTGTACGGGGCTGATAACACCTGTCATGAAGCTATTTGCCCAGCCAAACCTAGCTGCGTAAAGGGACAAGCAGCGTGGTGTCTAAATCACGACAAATCCAAGAGCAGAAAGCAGGAACACGTCTAAAGTGATCGACTAGCATCCTAACTCATTGAAAACTAGGAGGTACAACTTCCGCAGCTCCGCTGAGCTTGGGAAAACGCCCGAGGGAGGAAAGCAAGAGAGGCAGGCGAGCCCAATCGGCGAGATCTAGCGTGGGCGCCCGAGGAGATCTGCCCGGCTGGAGCCGCCGGAGATCCGGCTGCGGCGCGGCGCCTTGGCAGAGGGCGCGCTCGGGCGCAGCGCTTACCATCGCGTCTGAGCCATGGCGGGCCAGGGACGTGGGGAAGCGGACGTCGCTCGTGGCCAGACCCAACACCCTCCCTCGGCCCATCGCGACAGGGAGCCTCCGGCGGGAGTTCTGCGGGAATCCGCTTTCCGCCGACCCCTGGGGATCCCTACGGGACGCCGATTGGGCCGCGCGGCGCTTGTGGGCGGCCGCATCCGAGGGGAGGAGGTTGGAGGGGGAAGCAAATGCCGAGGAGGCTCGAAGAACAGGGAAGAGCTAGAGAGGAAGGGGCGGCCCCACAAGTTAGAGCCCCACAAGGCGGAAAGAGGCTGGCCGGAATCCTGGCTGAGTTAGGGTCGCGCTGCGATGCAACTCCAAGGGGGTATTCGCGCGGTGTTTGCGCTTATCCTGGAGCACCGAGCCTAGTTGCGCAACTATGCCTTTTTCACGCATTTCCCGCCCTGCCTCAAAGAATTCTGGGCTCTGTAGTTTCTTAAGGGTTGCTGGAAGTAGTAACTCTGCGAGGGATGAACTACAGGGCCCAGAATTCTTCGGTGCTTCCAATGTGCTTTAATGGGGTTTGCGATTGAACTCAGAAAAACAAACCAACCTGTTTCTTTAATAGCATGCACAGGCGCACTGCAATGCTAACTTTCTCCCAAACACCCCCCCAAAATGGATACTGTTTCTCAGGTTTATTATGACATAACCTTTTGTGGACTTACGAGTTTATACCATAATAAATGTGTTTCAGTACAGTGGTTAAGTACTTAATTCGTTCCAGAGGTCCATACTTAACCTTAAACTGTTCTTAACCTGAAGCACCACTTTAGCTAATGGGGCCTCCTGCTGCTGCCACGCCGCCGGAGGACGATTTCTGTTCTCATCCTGAAGCCAAGTTCTTAACCCGAGGTACTATTTCTGGGTTAGCGGAGTCTGTAACTTGAAGCGTATGTAACCTGAAGCGTATGTAACCCGAGGTACCACTGTACAATTGTCTACTTAGAAGCCCCATTGATGTCAATGTTGCATACTCCCAGATGAACAGGATCAATTGCAGCCTTAAGTCTTGCCCCCCCAATAAAGTAACACATCAAAGACTTGGGACTTGAGCATTTATGGACACATCCTCTTTGACTAGGAAGTTCTTTCCTCAATCCTCGATGAGGATAGGGATTCTCCATAGTTATTGGTATAGAAAATGCTTTTTGCACACACTCAGGTGCACTTTAATCTATATATTCCAGGAGTGGACAAGCACTTCAGATGTAATTGGACTCCCAAACTGCCCCAAGCCAACGCCAGCATGTCCAGTGGTCAGGTATGGTGGGAGTGGTTATAGAACAGCAGCAGAAGAACCACAGATTCCCTACTCCATCTCTATTCCATTGTTCAGCCCCTGGCACTGAAAACAGGCATTACTGCTGAGATCTGGCACAAGTTCTGAAGATTTAGCAGCTGAAACTTTTTCCAGCTTGGACCTAATGTTAAATGTGTGCCAAGCAGGTGATGGCTGTTAATGATCACCCTAACAAAACAGGCTTTAAATCAAAGGGAATGTTAATGCTTTAATATCTAAAACAAACAGGCCAGGCCAAAAATATCTAAAACAGACTAATCCAGAGAGCTACTGTACCATTTGTCGCCTTTTGAACTGGAACCTTTAACTGAGCCTGAACAACCCCTTTGATCTGCACCAATTAGCAAGTGATCATGTTTCTCTCTATACCAATGAAAACTTCACTTGCTAATTCTTGCACCCCAAGCTCCTGCTACAGGTGCAAGAGCAGGTGAGGCAACGATTAAAATGACAGACTGTTAAGTCAAACCCAGTTAGAACACATCCTGGAAAAAGCCCACAACTAGTTATGTTGAAAGAGCATCTGAAAGGCTAACCAGTATATCAGTTGGGCCTTTGCAATTATCTGGTATTCCTGGTATGCCTTCTGGTGCCTTCTCCTTGGTCTTCCTGCAGTTCCTGTGCTGACCTTCTTCCCAGCTCTTGTAAACTGCCTTCAGCCCTCAATATTCCCTGTTTCAGTGGGAAGGAATTGTATGTGGTGACAGAAGTTTCAAACTTTTGCTAAGCCCTTATTTACCACCATCATTGATTGAAAAGCTTTTGGCCTGGGATGAAATTGGGCCATTTTGAGAAGGGTTGCACGAATAGCTTATATAAAAAAAGACTGAAATAAGTGGTATTATCCTTATTTAACACGTTCTCCTAAAGAAGCACAACAGGCCCCATGAAACTGCTCCTATGATACTGTGTTTGAAGCTGCCTCCACTGTAATGTTTTGCGTCCCTGAAATGCTTTATTGGTATAGTCACCAGACTCTGTAGAACAGCTCAGTAGACACTTAGAAGTCTTTGAGAAGTATAATACTTGTGTCTTGCTTCTGAAAGGAGTGCCAATGAATAGAAAAGCAACATGATCATTGCACCATTTAAATGGGAGGGCGTAGAGATCTATTATTTCATAAAATTTATACACTGCTTGACCATAAAACCCCCTCAAAGTGGTTTACAAAAGGGTAAACAATAAAATCAAGGAAAAAATTCAAACATACAAAGTTAAAATGCTAAAACAGATTAAAACTATCTTAACTTTCTAAGCATCTGGGGTAGTATCCAAGTCATACTGAGAGCAGACTCATTGAAATCTGGACAGAGTACTTTGTAAAGGTGGTGTTTTATGAAAAGTTCCTACTTCTCTGAAATAGTTGACTGAGATCAGTGACTCAGTGGGATGCCAACCTTAGAATTTTTGGAACATGCTAACTGTGGCCACAGTCCAGTTGCCCTGCTCAGAATTAACTGTACTTGCAAGTCTGTGGTTTTGAGGTAATACTTCTTAAATTCACTAGTCATTTCAAAAACAGCAAAAACTATTAAGCTTGGGTATCTGGGCTTCACACCAGTTTATGTAGACCAAAAAAAAATTAAAAATACCTTATGTCGATTATCAGGATATGCAAACAAATCAGTAAGGAGACATAATTGGCAAGTCAGAAGAGGCTGATGGGTAGAAAATGGACTAATGGAGGAAAATGCATAAATTGCTCATAAAAACACAGTAGAGCCAGGTCACAAAACATATTTAAAATCAGAGAAATAGGAACTGATAATATCACACCTTGTAATGTATGTCGTTTGTTACTGATGTGAAAGGTTGTGTGCATTTTCACACTCAAAATAGGCCTCAAGCTGATTTCATACACTTACTATCTCCCTCTCTCACACACACACGGACAGAGGGAAAGAGAGACTGCAAATAGATGGTATAAATAAGACATAGGAACAACCCCGTGGATATTGGTCTCTGCTGAAACTGCACATAGTGCTGCTTGATTAGCAGGAAGCAAAGCTGTGTCTCTTTCCCTTGAGCTGTGTGGGAGTCTGTCTACTGTACTTCTGAAATTAAGGGGGGAGAGTAGAGAAAGATCATCCCTGCATCTCTCTCCAATTTCTAGTAACTGGTTGTAGCACCGTTATTTGAGCCATGTTCAAATATATAAAAGGATGTCACATAGAGGAGGGAGAAAGGTTGTTTTCTGCTGCTCCAGAGAAGCGGACACGGAGCAATGGATCCAAACTACAAGAAAGAAGATTCCACCTAAACATTAGGAAGAACTTCCTGACAGTAAGAGCTGTTCGACAGTGGAATTTGCTGCCAAGGAGTGTGGTGGAGTCTCCTACTTTGGTGGTCTTTAAGCAGAGGCTTGACAACCATATGTCAGGAGTGCTCTGATGGTGTTTCCTGCTTGGCAGGGGGTTGGACTCGATGGCCCTTGTGGTCTCTTCCAACTCTATGATTCTATGATTCTATGATTCTATGATTCTATCCTGAGATTTTCCCACGCCTGTGTGTTCTCCGCAAGGAAACTAATTTTTTCTAAGGCTGTTTTATCCTTGACAGTATTTCACTTGCTCTTCATCACAGACAGATGACTGGCCTAGAACAAAATCAATATCTGGCCAAGGAGGCAGCAAAACCAGGGGTAAGAGACATTTGGGAGTTATCAGTGGAAGTAGAAAGTTTCAGGAATGAGCATCTTCCAAAGTAGTAGGGAGTTGTTAAGTGGGGACTTTTTGGATCAGGGTTCACTACCTCATCTAATAGGATATATATGCAAGATGTTCTGATATAATTTCATAGGAATATGAAGTGCTACTACCAATTACCATAATGCTATAGCCTACTTCAATAAGATTCAGAGGCAAATAAGTGGCCACTTTCAAGAAGTCTGGGTAAAAGTTGATTTAATCCAGGAAACTTGTATGGGGAAGAGTGCCCTGGATACTGTCTGAAAATACAAATTGTCAATGTCAAAGCTATTAAACACTCTGCTCCAACAATTTGATATTTTTTGAACTTTCATATCAGACATTTTTGAGGAAAGGGCTGTGGTTACGAATTGACATACATCTAGCAAAATATGACATTTAACAAATAGACTGTAATATAAATAAGCACCACTGCTGAATTGAGGAATAATGAGTTATGCTTAGATTTCCACAGATGTTAAACCATGGTTTGTTTTTGTAAACAGTATCCACTACACAATGATTATACTTTAGGAAGTTTAATTATGCAAAAGTAATAAAATATTAAAAATATTTGAGCTTATGTACACAGCATGATAGGAAAACCAAACCAAAATTTAAAAATGAAAAGTTACCACACAATGTAGCTTCAACAAAACAGATGGGCAAGGTTTGCAATACAGTTTTAATCAGAAATGTTACATAACTGTTTCCATTAAAATATCAAAATCATTCTTAAATGATTGATTACAGTAGCGCAAGTGCTGAAAATACAATAAATGTAGTAGTTGAAAACATGTAAAAAGTTTGCATCGTCGTTTTGTTTTGTTTAGAAAACAGTATACTAGGATTTCTACAGTCATAATATACAGCGGCACTTCTGTACACTGGAGATGTGGGATTGGCTGTACAATATTGAATGAAGAATGAGGTTGTCCAAGAAGACATGGGAAACAATGCACAAAACTAAGCTTTTGTGTCATTTGCATTAAAAACGAGCTGAGATGGCATGGAAGTAGTGTCTGAGAAATTATAACCAACAGCACAATCTGTTGGGAACTTTCCCAGCACGGATCTCTTTGAAATGAACAGGAGAAACACAAGAAAATGGTGGCATCCATTCTTTTCAGCTGTGTTTCTGCATAATTTTCTTAATCACTCCCAGTCCACTGAGGAGCAAACCACAACCACACACACACACACCACTCATGCAAGAGGCTGCTGTGGGGTGCAAACTCCCCAACACCTACCAATGCAGCTCACATGTGGAAGGAAGTGGAGGGGAGAGAATCCTGAGATCCACACACACACACATAGCAGTGATACTATTCAATTCATGGTACAGTTCAGTCTCTGATCTATTTGGCAAAGTACTGGAGCAGGGAATATCCACAAATACTGCTGCAATCCTGGGACTGTAGCCCAAAAACTGCTGCGAAGTATACAAATTAATAACAAAACTTTCATAATATCACAAGACGCCTCATCCACATGGAGCAAAGTAGTCGTTAGTGTTTTCTTATAGTTAATTGGTAAGGGGGAACAGTTCAGAGCGTATCTTAGAAGGGTTCACTTGCTCACTGAAATGGAAACAGGACAGAGAAAATAATTTATGAAAAGTAATTAATATTCTAAGGGGGAGAAATTAAGTAAGCCCTGACCACCTGCAAGATATAGTCTATATGGACTGCTGAAAAAAATGTTTAGAAGAATGCAAAATGAAACGCCAACAGAATAGTGATTCTTATAATCCTCTAGAGTTCTAAAGTGATGTTCAAATTATTTATTTATTTATTGCATTTATAGGCCGCCCTTTTCAGCCCAAGGTGGCACACATAGCTCTCCCCCATCCCCACAACAACCCTGCGAGGTAGGTTGGGCTGAGAGGCAGTGCCTGGCCTAAGGACCCCCAGTGAGCATGAATCCCAAGTGGGGATTTGCACCCTGCTCTCCTTGGCACTCTAACCCCTATGTCATCCTGGCTTAAGAAAGCAGCTCGGGAACCTATCAGGGTTTTTCTTTTCTTTTTTTAAAAAAGATAAGCTGCTATAATTTGGGTGAATTTAATTTAAAATCAATCCCGTTAAACAAAATTAAAAACATACTTTATAAAAATAATTAATTTTTGTAGTGTACTGTATTACTTTTAATAAAAAAGTATGTCAGTGCCAAGTTCTTATTTGCCAAAACAGCTTAATTACATCAAAGATTTGAGGTAAAAGACTTATCACAAAGAAAGTTGTAGATACTGAGGGCATTCTTTTTAAAATACATAATCGTTTTTCATGAACTGGATCATAAAGTTAAGTGTTTTTTTGTTTCCTCACTATACAAATGTTGTTACAATGAATTGTTCCATTTGTTAATAAACATCCAATCAATATCAGAATAATTTACTGATGTGTTGCATTATTACATAAATGTAATTGCATTACCCATTCTAACATACAGGAAAAATCACAATCTCATAATTTATTTTCTACATAGAACCCTTAGAAAATTTCATAGTTAGGGGTGCATAAATGATAAGGGAAAATGCAACATAATTGCACCGTTTTACAAAAAATATTGTAGGAGCAGAATTCAAAACTCCCGATGCAACAAATGTAACCATTAAGAACTAAATCCATACGATTTGTCTGATATGACAATGATGTTGATCATAATTTTCACAGAAAAAGTTTGTTGTGCAGAATTTTTTTAAAAGTAAAATTGGCAAATTCTAACAATGCCAACGGCACATTATTGCTTGATATGTCAGAGGTTATGTTAACTACTATTACTTCCAAATATAACTAAGGACAATATGCAGGTGGAAGAAGGCTCCTCCACGCTTGCCACTAGCTGAATCTAGTGGGGTGAATATGCAAAGCCCGGGGGGCGGGAATGGTAAATCCTACCAACCACTCCCCCTTCCACACACAGCCACTTATTGGTGGGAGTTTGGCTTTTCTAAACAGCCCTTCCATGTGCAAACCCTGTTCTGTATGCATGCTCTGTTGGCTTGGTGCTTGAATATAGTATGCAACAGCTGGGCCAACTCACCATTAATAATTTGCTGTCAATAATCTAATACTAAATATATTGGGCTCCTCAACTTTTCACACTTTTTTCCATAAATACTTTGTTAATGATACATAAGAGTATCTTCTTAAGAAAAGCAGAAGTGCAATTTTGTGAATCCCTGAACTAGCAATGTTTTATAGGAAGCATATGTATCTACTGACCACCTCTCCCTCCCTCTCTCTCTCTCTCTCTCCTGAAAGAAGCTCACAAGATTGAGGCATGTTTCACAGGGCATTTCTCTCTGAAAGGCTACCTCTTGAAAGAATGATGAGACTTTCTCTTTCCCCCTGATTGCATCAATTCAACTTGTGGTTACCTTTATTTATCATTAAAGTATCGCAGAAGTGGGGGTGGAGATCAACTTGCATATACTAATTTTCAGTTACATTAACATAAAAGTATCTCTACAGTGCATTAATGCTCTTCACTTCCACTACTGAGGTCTACAATTTAATCAAGTTTATCATAAATTGTCTGGTTTTTAAAAGAATACTTTCCTATCATAATTAAATCAATGTAAAATGGGTCTCAAGATCACAACTGTAGTGCTATCTCAATTTTTGGACACAGGACATTTTATAAAATTGGAACAGAATTGTTTGGTCCCATACACCTCCTTTCTTATTCTCAGAACATTTCCATTCAGAAGTTTATCTAATTGCTGGTGTTCCCTTTGCAGTACAGATAAGACAAGAGAAAAAGAAACAGATTAGCTGTGCCACTCTTATGAACTGTAATGGTAACACTCATTTTACCACCAATTTTAAGGTATGCTTCTTCTGGACCCTGACAGAATAAGGAAGGAAAATATCACATCATTGGTACATTTGGGTATAACACTTTAAAAAGTGGTTTTGTGCAATTGTATTATGGAATTCCAGTTTGCTAGCCATCAAGAGCATGCAAATGGCAATTTGCTCTCCTCTGAGTCCTTCCAATCAGCAAGGATTTTTTTTTGGAAGTATTTTATATTTGGCAGATTTGTGCAATGAATGTAGGCCAAAGACTTATAAATTATCTCCAGGCTGGTACTGTGGTTCTGTTGCAGTAAAATAGTCTTCTAAGAAAGATTGAATATACTCAAATGTTGGTCTTTCATCAGGATCTTTCTTCCAACACAGTTTCATTAACTCATGGAGAGATTCTGGGCATCCTTGAGGACAAGGCATTCTATAGCCACGTTCCACTTGTTCCAAAACTTCCCGGTTTACCATGCCTAAAATTATACAATATGGATTGAAGTTTATAGTCAAGAACATGGAAGAGCTTTTAAGGAATGGCCAGTGATTTTCTGGCCTTTTGAGAATCTATGAATAACGGATGTATCTGAAACAAGATATTGGCTGGGTTCAGATGTAATGCAAACCCATAGTTTGTGTCGCTAAGCTATGACTGTCTGAGTTTTCAAACCTGAAGTCAGTCATAAGTCATGGTTTGTTTGGGGGGTGACAAACCGAGATCTGAAACGAAGAGATGCTGTCCTGTTCACTACAGTTTGCAGTTTTGTCTATAGTTAATGTCAGGAGCTGGAGTCAGGGGCAGGTCAGCAACAAAACAACCAGTTTCAGTGAAGTTAACTCCAAAGAAACCAGAACAGCTCAGGCCTAGTGATCAAAGCAACTTTCCCCGGTAGGTCTTGCCCCAATGAGGCAGTTGCGAGGACTGAGGGTCTTCACCTTCCCACGGCTCTCCTCACACAGGTTCTTCCCCAGCAACCTGAGGCTCCTTCATCTTCTCTCTCTTTGCAACAACTTTTATATACCCCCAGGCCTATTGATATCATTTTCATATTAGTCTTTGCTGATAGGTTGGTTTTAGCTCTTTTATTTGTGAAATGTTCTGTTTACTGTGAGGGACGTTTGTTTTATTTCATGTTGGGACAGCTTTTAGCATTGAATTTATTGTATTATTGTGGTGGTGTAATCTTGTTTCACATATTGGTATGTACACTGCCTAGAGAATTGATTTTCTGAGGTGGCCAAAATCAATAATAGTATAATATATAGGCTCCAGTCCTTTCATAAAGCAGAACCACCTAACTAAACTAACAAATTAATCTTCAGTACTTTTAGTTTAGTGGTGAACTCTTGTTCACATGTGAAAACAATGCTGGAGACAAACCAGTTTTGAATACTAGTGAATAAAACAGGCTATCTTGCACTGCATGAATTTTTAAGCAAAAAACACACAGCAAGAAATAGAACAGTGAGTTAGCTCACACATTCAAGATACCATATAAGCAAACAACAATATTCTTATTCTTTTTTTTTTACCTGGATATGGCACACGACCCTTTGTTACAAGCTCTGTCAACAAAATTCCAAATGACCAGACATCAGATTTAATTGTAAACCGACCATATAATGCAGCCTCAGGTGCTGTCCACTTAATTGGGAATTTGGCCCCTAAAAGTGGATAGAAGTATAAAAAGTAGTTTTGGTGTGAATTTGCAAGATTGACTCTGCGGAGAGAATTCATAATTTTACAAGGCCAGAAGTATAAACATTTAAATAACCTTTTAAAATGTTTGCAGCCCCATAGGTTCATGGGGATCAAACACTGATGGGGTAACACCTTTGTTAGGACCAACCCCCCAAATTGCAAAATAATAACATTTCTGAACTTCAAGCTAGATCTAATGTTATATAAATATAGCAATGATAGGGTTCAGGTATTATAGAAAAGCCCCAGTGTAGGATATGGTGTAATTTCAGAAATATAGAAAATGCAATTTCAGAATTGAAATAGAAATTTTTATTTCATGGTTCATGAGACTGCAAGGATGGTATGCAACTATAATATGTGTGTGAAAGAAACCCATGTTACAAGTGTGTATTGGGCCCCAAACAGTTATGCTTAGGCCCTGCTGATCATGAACCCAGATGTGGTTCTAGATTTTAAATCTCTCAAATTAATTCTGTTGGTTAACAAGAAATATAACAAAATAACAGATATACCTTGTCTGGCAGTGTACTCATTGTCCTCTATTAACCTTGCTAAGCCAAAGTCTGCAATCTTGCACACCAGGTTGTCTCCTACAAGGATGTTAGCTGCCCGAAGGTCTCTATGAATGTAGTTCATTCTTTCAATGTAGGCCATGCCATCTGCAATCTTTAAAAAACTGTATATTAACAAAACACTTCATAGCCTCCCAAATACTTAACATATACTAATAAACATGTTTGCTCTTGTTTAGCTGCCTGTTACATTTTACAAACATAACACTGATACTAGATCTTTACCATTTTTAGATTTAAGATTTTTAGACTTAACTGTGCATATATTCTATTCAAGCTTGTAGTAATTATTATTTTGCAAACAGAATTAAAAGTTCTTCATAAACTGAAAAAAGCTATACACTAGTTAAAGCAGACTGTTGTGTTCAACATTTACCCAATACTACTATGTTGTAACAAGATAATAATCTAGCAAAATGACCTCTCTTGATTTAAACAAGTACCTGAGCAGCCATATCCACCAACTGCGGAAGCTTTAAATATTTCCCTTCTCCTTCCTTAAGAAAGTCTAGCAAGCTACCTGCAGAAAGACATTAGTGCATTTATTTAGGTGCAGCTGGAAACTTATATGAGACATTATTAAAGTATTTTACAGGGAATGGTTCTAGGCTGTTTTCTCAGCTATGGAATCTGTTAGCATAGATAATATTCTTTGCAAAACACAGTAGTGTCCAAAACACAATGATTTCGCATAATTTTCCAAGGGACAGTTCAAAATAGGGTTGTCTCAAGCATATTGCACAAACCTAATACTGACGGAATCAAAACGAAGGAAATAGATATAAGGGACTGCAATGCTGCTACTGCTGCTAATTCCTTGGATTTATCTGGATGAGAGGCTCAATGCTGTTAATTTAGAGCCATTTAAAATTTATTGAACATGAGACTCCCCAAAAAGAAACCACCTCCATAACTTTGTGAGGCACCAATTTTACATCACATATGCACAAACCAACAAGTGACCTGTGGAAATGGATGCAAATGTAGTATTGATTTATCTATTAGTCACAGGCAGCATTCGAGTAGAGCTCTTCCTCTTGCAAAGAGACTGGATTACCAGAATCTGTACAATAGCAGTTTCTATATTTACAGCAAGCAGCTAGGAAAATAATGGAACCGAAGCCAGTTCAAATTTCATCTACTACTGCTATGCACCTGAGTGCATAAGTTTTCATCCACTCATGTACATTCATATACAGAAGGCAACGTTAATTGACAATGGTTGTGTTCGCACACAACACTGAGCTAAGTCATGGTTGAGCACTGCATGGAGAAGCTGGAATGAGATTCATGCGCCCAATCTTTTTCTCCCATGTCACTAGTACATTGTTGTTTAAAAATCAAAGACTGTGGTTTATAACTTTATATTCTGTGAAAATATAACTAAATGTTGCCAAAATCCTCTTCTGGGCCACATGGAGGAGACTGAAGGGGAGGGAGCACAGGAGACTGTGTCTTGGCCTCATTTCAGCTGATGCACCAAGTGCTAAATTGGAAACAGATCAGCATGTCTGCAGTACAAGAACTATCCTTTTTTGTTTCAGATGCAAAAGACTCTATGAAGTCAGACTGTATCTGACATATAGGCTGAGTTTGCACAAAGCACTAAACCGCAGTTTAATGTTATGTTCATGAGCTTTGTACTTGTGTCTTCTCCCTCACTTTTCCTTCTGCATAGCTACAAGGGGGATATTGGAAGTATTAAGACTGTTAAGACATAATGACAAACAGTGGTTAGTTGAAAATGGAAGCAAATGCTTCCAATTGACTCATGGTGGTCACAACCAGATAAGAAAGGACAGGGGGATGCGTGAACCTGGGACTTGTGCATGTAACACTGAACTATTGTTTAGCATTACATACCAAGCAGACCCTGTTTTAGAAAGTCTTATCTGAAATAGTTTTAAATGAATCTTTATTTTATGTAGCAATAGGATTGGAGCAAAATATTGATGCCATTCATATATAGGTTCCCGGAAATTTTCCCTAATGGAACACCAAACAGTTAAGCAGTTAAAACTGTGACAATGTAAGAAAGAAAAAAGAGAATATGTCAGTCTTTTAAAGACCATCAGATTACTTGCAAGGGAGACCCAGCAAACCAAACAACAGAATTTACAAAATATTTCCATTTCAATCTCTTTTGTATCCATCTAAGAAGAAACAAGTACCTTTTGTCATGAATTCAGTGACTATGTAGATTGGCTCCTCAGAAACAACAGCATAAAGTGGAACAAGTTTATCATGCCTTAATTTCTTCATTATTTGAGCTTCTTGAAGGAAAGCTTCTGGCATCATTGTACCAGGTTTTAGTGTTTTGATTGCTACTTTTGTAGTTCCGTTCCATGTTCCTATGGAAGCAGTGCATTATACTGTCAGTTACAGCAGAGAGAGATTTTCAGAATCTAATAAATAAATGGCATTAGACTAATCAGTTACCTATAACTGCTTTCTCTTTTTTTACTTTGAAAACTGTATAGAGAATCATATTAAAATCCCTTTATTCATGCTTCATGAACCGATGAGAGGCCTTAATCTGAATCAGATCAATGGTCCACCTTGTCCAGGGTTGTCTAGATTGATTGGCAGTTGCTCTCTAGGGCCTTAAGGCAGAAGTCTTCTTAGCCCTCCTTCCAGGGATCCTTTGCAAATGGGAGGAGCCAGACTGAACCTGGTTTCTTCTGCATGTAGAGCCTATTCTGCACCACTTAACTATGACCCTTCCCTATGCAATGCTTACCCATCCATACTTCGCCAAAGCATCCTTGACCCAGCTTAACCTCTAGCCGCAAAGACTCTCTAGGAATTTCCCAGGCATCTTTTGCTAAACCTTGTGTCTGAGGTTTCACAGTTGGGCACACAGTTGTTAATTTATGACACAGGCCATCAGCATGATCTGGTAATTAGAAGAAGAAAAAAATCCCAGATAGTCACAATTTTCAACAACAAAAAGTCATTTCCATAAATTCTCTCATTAGACCAAAAGTGCTCTTTATAAATCTTTTAATAATATCAAGATCTGCTTCTATATATTTTCATTTCTGCAGCTATATATGAAGCTGGAGGATTTAAGACTTACCTGTATAGTGCTTGACCAGCTTTTGCAAAGATTCAAATTGTGCTCTAGTTGTTATGTAATATCCACCATTATCAAGTTTTCTAATTTTGTAGTGTTTCACATTGTCACCTCTAACCTCATCCCAGTCACGTATAGAAAGGGAATAAGCACCTTGAAAAAAAGGTAAAAAAGTAAAGTTTTGCTTTTGTCAATGTATTTATAAACAACAATAGTTGTTTGCCCTATGAAATAACAAAATTAATGATATACCTTTTGTGGTTTCACTCTCACGGACTAAGAAAATACCACGTTGGTTCCCAGGATTTAAAAGTAATCTCTCTGCATCTTTCCTGCCCATCTTACCAAAATACCATCTAGATAATTCAAAGGAAAAAATATATGGTCAAATAAGGATTCTCTTGCAACAGTCTGAATAATACTGCAGTGTAAAGATAACATTTTACCAAAAAAAGTCAATTGCATCTCAAGTGATAAGAATATGGCTTTCCATACTGATCCTACTATAAACCTGCAATATTTTCTATTTGAACAGGAAGTATGGTTTCCTTCTTTATGGACTATGGTTTAAGAACCATGGAAATTGTTCCAAAGGCCGAGTAATAGTCTAAGTCTTTATTCTTATTCTTGAACTCTAGCCACTCTCTCATACCCCATGGCAAACTCTTTTGTGGCCCACAGTTGTGGAATGACATGGGGGGTTAACTGCTCAATTAAAATAGTTAAAAATTCCACTGGACTAATGCAATCACTGGTTTTGCTGAGGCAGTCTTTGGATTGTAGCTTCAATGTAATTTTGTTGTTCCCCTACATTTTTTCATTTAAAATTCATTGTTCCATTGTAGTTTTGTGGTATTTTTTAAATGTCAAGCATATCAAACAGTATTTTAAAGTGAGGCAATATTTATAACTATTTATTGATTTGGAAAACACATTATGTTATGTGTGACATATCATTTTATATCCTATCATATCTTAAACACTCCTGACTAGCATAGAAACAAACATTAAGCAAGCAATAAAATTAAACTTATGCAACTGAATATTTATAGATTAAAAAATAAACTATAGACATGGTTCCTTCTCATAATAATAATAATAATAATAATAATAATAATAATAATAATTTATTTATACCCCGCCCATCTGGCTGAGTTTCACCAGCCACTCTGGGCGGCTTCCAATTGAGTGTTAAAAACAATACAGCATTAAATATTAAAAACTTCCCTAAACAGGGCTGTCTTCAGATGTCTTTTAAAGAGGAGGTAGATGCTTATTTCCTTCCTTCACATTTGAGGGGAGGGTGTTCCACAGGACGGGCGCTCATTCATACTGAGGTATGTAAAAGGAGTCTTCTGCTAGTTCTAGCTTTCCCCATAACCCAGGTGGGAATGAGATAAGACTGTAGATGAGAAAGCTTTCTAAAATTGTTCCCAGATTAATTTAGATATTATCAGTGGCGTAGCGTGGGTTGTCAGCACCCGGGGCAAGGCAAGTAATTTACGCCCCCTAACCCGTGGATTTGCGCCCCCTAACCCGAACCCCCAGGTGTTGCGCCCGGTGCGGCCGGCCCCCCCTGCACCCCCCACGCTACGCCACTGGATATTATCCAAGTTCTCCTGGGGAAAAAACCCAAAAAACTGAAAATATTTTTCCAAGTCAAACCAAAGGTCCAATAAAAAAATTAGTGCCAGCCTTTGATGGTCCTATCAGTCCACCACACTCAGCACAACTCCTCTTTCCCCTCTTCCCTACATTTATCCAGAAATCTGGTAGCAGCAGTGGAAGTTGTAGAGAGGGAGAAGAAGAGAGGGGTATCTCTTTTCTCCTTCTTTCATTAACAATGTGCTGGGTACAAAGGCAGAGTGGTTATGTGCAATTTAGTTCTCCCAAAGGTTGCTGCAACTGCAGTGCCCCACAGGAGACTTTACCTGTCTCATATTTCCCCAGGCTTACTGTCATGTCAGGAAAACAGAAGGAGAGAAGGAACAAAGCCTTTCTGCTTAATTTTCTCCCTTGCCCTATAAATGCTCAGTGCTCCTGCTGCCTCCTTGCAAATGGTAAATGGAATTGCGTTAAGGGGGAAGTCATTAATTCTTCTCCAAATTTGATCGTGACCTGAGCCAGATAAGAATTTGGGAGTTCTCATCTGATGTGGTGTTTAACAAGTTCCTTAAGTTTGCATCAAAACCTGGGTGAGGATAACTTCAGTGCCATCATAAGATGTAATTTCACCTATTCCTAAGATCCCTATGCATGCCAGAGGACTTAAGAGAGTGGATTGGTGGCAAGACAAAAATTGGTTGTCTAGTACGCAAAGCCTTTTTTAAAAAGCACTTAAAAATGCAGCAATACACACAGAGAGAGAACTGCTTTCACCCAAGATTTAGATAACAAAGTATGGTTCATAGCAACAAACACTGCATGATAAATAAATTCTTGGAGTATCTATGTCAAAGGACTTGCTAATGCATGAGTCATCAACCACTATTATTCAATTCCACCCACAGCAAGTTAATGGAAGGTTACTTTCATAATCTACAAGTAGTACTCCAGCACTTTCCCAATGGAGGTTTAGCCATCTAGCTGTGTTCCATGACCCTGTTGCCCTGAGTAACTAGGATAGAATGTAAAAAATATTGGTAAATATAAAAATCTGTTAAACAAGCATTGTAGAGCATTCTTCTATCAGCATTAGATTAAGCATGTGCAATCAATAATCCTTCATATTATGTGGGACTTCAGTTCAAAGGGTTGCATGTACATATGAAAATCACAAATAATCAAAACCTTGGAGCCATCTCATGCCTAGCGGGTGAGCATGAGAGAGAGTAGTCGAATCTGGCCCCAAAGCTGTTGTAAATGGTATCTATTAATAATTTAGCTTCTCCCTTACCCAATATCTGTGGGCTGTGATGGGCCAATAATTGCATCAGCAGCTACACATGCAAATACCGTTCCCAAAACTCTGGTGTATGTTATGTAAATATAAGCTAAAATGTAAACAATGTTTATTAAGAGATTGGTTTCATTTAGTCCCTCAAGGCACTTGGAATAGGGCAATCTTTCGTCTGCCTATAATTCTGTTGAAAGGTTATGGGTGAAATGACTGACCAAGGACACAACAATGCCTTACTCTTCTGCTTGAATGGAGTCTGCAGGAGCTACGTAATTGCTAGGAATGTAGCCACTCTTTCCTGTTGCAATTGATCGTGCTTCCCACCAGTCTCCTTCCCTGGGGGGAAAAAAGGTATTACACTGAATATACATGAACAATAAGTCACTTGGCAAAGTGAAATGACATGAATACATAAACTGATCTCCAGTCCTGGCTTAGCTAATATGGCCTTATTGAAATTTAGGAAAACGGAATCTCAACTAAGTTGCACTAGAAACAAGTAAATTTCCCCCTGTTTCGGGGCACTTGTATGCAGTGGAAAGGTCAAATTCCACCTTGCCTCTAGTAAACCTTTGACCAATAATTGGAAAGGATGACTCTAGAAAATGGATCCTGAAAGGCTCTGGTTTCCCAAGGTTAGGAAGCCATGAAGGAGACAGAATGTCCTCTCAACTCTGGAAAATAATGGAAAGTGACTTTTAAAAATAACTCTTCAATTAGGGAATAAAATATGATCATCTTCTGAATGTCAAAAAGCAGTTTCATTATTAGAGGAGACTTGGAATCTCAGAAGACTTGGAAGCATCTTACTGCAAGTTCCAATTTGGCAAAAACCTTCATTATATATGCATATTAGATATAGATAGATAGATAGATAGTGCGTGCGTGCGTATATAATTAGATCTACTACCTGCCCTTTATTTTTTTATTTCTTACCCACTCTTCACTGTAAGGTCACAGGATGAGTTACAAAGATAAGATTATACAATTATAAAAAACAAATACAACTGTTACAATTATAAAGCACATAAAACTATACCAAATGGATTAGAGCAATATGAATTCAGCAAGACTTGGGTCCCACAAAATAAGAAACCTTAACTGTTATAGGGCACAGAGTAAAGAAGTGCCCTTCTTTACTGCAAGTGGCATAAACTATGCAATGAAGGGAGTTGCACAATTTAGGGGCTGCCGCAGAAAAATGCCCTCTTCCAGGCTGCCACTCACCACACTTCTGACGGTGGTGCAGCTAACAAGATGATGGTATTGTTCTGGAGATAATCCTGATCCCTAAAATGAACAACGGGTGCAATCCAGTTTCTCTTTGCATCCAACCCCTCCTGCATGCATGGTCTGCATAGAAGTGGCTCTTACCATTGACTACAGAACCATAGGACCACAAGGGTCATCTAGTCTAACCGCCTGCAATGCAGGAATCTTTTGCCCAATGTGGGGCTCAAAACAACAACCCTGAGATTAAGAGTCTCATGCTCCACCAACTGAGCTATCCCAGTCAGTAGCCATTCTGTCAGCAGACAGCTACACATGCCTAACATGTGCAGTCAGGTCTACAGGAAGATGAAAATACTTACGTGTTATTGATTATCTGGAACCGTTCACCCTTCTTGAATGAAAGGTCATCTGTAGTTCTGGCTTCATAGTCATATAAGGCCACAAAAATAGTAACACCACCTTAGGAAAAGCAAAAATATGAAAATCAGGTCTTTTGCTAAACAGAAGGCATATAAAGTGTTTTTTCAATTTCATCTTGAAGGTAATTTGAATGGGAAGAATGGGCTGCATCCAGACGAGCTTCATTGCACCTAGGTCCTACTAAAATCCATGTGAAATGTTAGTCATGATATACCATATTGACCCAAATATAAGCCACACCAGAATATCAGCAGCACCTGTAAAATTCAAGGGGGGGGGGAGAAAAAAAGACAATACCTGAATATAAGCAGCTCCCTTAAAATTCCACAGGCACTCACACCCATTCCGTTTTACCATATGTCTGTTTCAGTAGCAATATCATAAAAGCCAATTTTTGGTAAGGTCGTGAATTTAAGACGCACTTTAACTTTTCACGGTCCGAATTTGGAAAAAAAGTGAGGCTTATATTCAGGCCAATACGGTAAGTTCCATTTATTGCAATGGAAACTAAAAGCAATTTTCTTGATCTGGATCTAATGCAATGTCTGTAGGTGCTTTCCAATGGGAACATTGCCCAATTTCAATTTATTAGTTTTAAGAATTCTGGTTAACTCCTACTGCTTTGATATTCGAGAGCTGAATTTCACATTATGATTCTAATACAGGCTGACTACATTGCATGTTTAAAAACTCAACAAATACGGCTCTACAATAAATGACTGGGCAAGGGTTCCAGCTGTATGTTTACCATGTGTGTTCAGACCCTTCAAACACTTCAGGAAGAAGAAAAAACAAAACATCACAGTGTGATGTGCTTCAGTGATTATTTCTTACTCCAACTGCCAACTGGAGAGTAGCAAATAAGTTTGAAGAATAAGGAATGCAAGTGACACAGATGATGGCACCCTTTCTCACTCAGTAACTCCAATCAGCAGATGTATCTGTTTCCCATTATTCAGCCCCATGTTTTCCTTTCTACCCATAGGCAGCTAAGCTCAGCACACACAGAGGCCATATTTTTCCAGAGTACACAAGATTCCAGAACTAAACTTCCAGTGTGAATTGCAACTTTCAATAAAAGATGACAAGAACAAAAGAGTGCTGTGATCACTATAATGGATTGTAAAGAACAATTTAATTGATTTTTCTACAGATGGTAGCTATATATTCTCTCATTGAATTCACTGCTTTGGCACAATGCTTTCAAATGTACATATTTTAATACTGCAGATACATTTACTGCAGTATGCTTTATTTTAAGACTCTACCACAGTTCATTTCAGGAAAGGCCTCAAGCTGGCATTTTGTATAGATCACATTTCAAGAAGAAGCAAGTATCAGTTCAACAGAAAATACAGGCTACAAACTCTGCCCACATACATCCCTTCACTAAAAACAAGCCACCCCTTCAATTTTGCTGGGTTTATTTAAGAAACTTTCTGAAGTTCAGCACACGCTATGGATAAACTTCTTAGATTTTTGAATCTTTACGGTTGCAGTTTTCACAGAGCACTCAAAGTACAGTGGTACCTTGGTTCTTGAACTTAATCCATTCTGGGAGTCTGTTTGACTGTCGAAACTGTTCCAAAACCAAGGCACGGCTTCCAATTGGCCGCAGGAGCTTCCTGCACCCAATCGGAAGCCGCAGAAGCTGTGTCGGATGTTCGGCTTCCAAAAAATGTTCACAAACTGGAATACTTACTTCTGGGTTTGCTGCGTTCGGGAGCCGATTTGTTCGACAACTAAGTCATTCAGGAACCAAGGTACTACTGTAAATACTCAATCTCAATTTAGTTTAAGAGAGAATTTTTTTTTTTACCCCTCAGTGGTCTAAGGAAAATCATTGTACACACGTATGCATTTTCTCCTAAAGACTTACACTGAGTACAGATGATCATTGTTGTAGACTGATTTCCTGTTACTGCAACCATATTATCCCCTTGATCCAGCAAAACTAACATAACTGTCGAAACATAATGTGTGAGGGTGGGGAAAATTTCAGCAGATTTTTTTTATAGAAAACCCTTTGGGGGCTATTCAGTTTGGATATTTCTTTTTTAAAAAGGTTGGAACATGACAGATATTTGCATAATAATGAATGAATGAAGCATGCATTCTGCAAGCAAATATGCATACTGGAAGTACCCATAAATCCAAATTTGAAGAGAAAGCGGAACTCTAGTCTCCAGACGTTCCATTCCATGTGTGGCTTCGGTTGCTCTGTACTGGAATGTTGGCCTCATTATGAGGTAAATGTGATTGTTATGTGCAAAAAGGTCTTATTTTCAGATTTTTCTAGTAATCAGCATGTCTAGAAATATATATAAAAGATCTATACACTTCTGTTTTCTGGATAGTGTAGAAACAGTGATGTGAGGTTGGAAATTTTCTCCTATATTTTTTTGTAGAAGTTTCCCCATTTCTAAAAATGAAGTGGTCCATATAATTAATTAATAGCATAAGGAATGGATGCACCACCAGTCAAAAGAGCCATTTCAAAGTTGTCACCTTTTTTCCCAAGTGACTATCCCATGGATGTTAATTTAGCACACAAACAAACACATGACCTAAATCTTCAGCAGGGTTTGGTTCAGACATATCCCAAGGCAAATTGAGCTGCCAGGGACAGGTTCAGTGCTGTTTAAGGTGAAGCAGGTATCCTCTGAGGCATCCTAAATGAAGTCATTGAAGCCTCACGGCTGCTTTGAAGCTTCAGAGGTCCCAGAGAACTTAGAACTGCCTCCTTAAAATCATAACATTTCCTCAATATCTCCAAAAAGGACAGGGGGAAGGGAGAGTAGAGGGTGCAGTTTTGTGACTGACTAACTGGAAAATAGCTTCCCCAGGGCTCTTCTTTTTTACTTCCAATCATGGTGCTTCTGCGAGGGAGAGAAGTGTCAACTAAGCAGAAATCAAAAAGAAAAGCCACAAACTGTTTTTCATCTATCACACTTCCTCTCACCTCTCCTTCTATGCTCCGTGCTGTTTTCTACATACTGACCAAAAAACCCCAGAAGGATAAGTTAGTTCCTTTCCGCCAAACACTTTAATAACTGCCCATCCCCTTGTACACCCCCCACCCCTTGCCTATCCATATGAAATTCTACATATTATTTTGGCATCTTTGGACAACGCCATTTTCAGAGAAATTCTTCAGAAAAGCTACGGGAGGGATATGCAAGTCTGTTCTTTTCCGCCTTTAAAGACATTCCTTGCACAACCTGCCCTGCTCCTATCTGTCTGAAATTCGGGGGGGGGGGTCAACCCAACATAAAATTCCATCCATTTCTGTAAAGAAATAAAAAGGATATGCATCCTCTTAAATAAATTAGCAAAGTTTAATTGTATCTAGTGCAAAAGCCCCAAAGCTTCTCTCTAAAATTTGGTGGGCTTCATCCACTTAGAAAGTGCTATTATGCCTGCATGTTCCATCCACTGCTGTCAAATAGTAAAAAATACAGCCATTTGTTGATATTTTTGTTACAATGAATTGGGCCATATGAAGTATTGGATTTTCCAAGGCGATACAAGGTTTCATTTCTGAGCCAAAGCAGCTCATGCCCAAGGTGGTCCCTATCTCGGCTCTACTGTCTCCAAGTTACTGGAAAGTTATTATCTGTGCACAGTCTTAAAAACAGAAGGGTTTCCATATGATTTCTTCATTCAATTCAAGTCCCTGTCTTCCCCCTAGACTCTAAAAGCTGTGCAGGTCTCAACCACTCAACTCTAGCCCATGCCAAAGCACCACCAAACAATTCTGAACTCTGCAGAGAGAGTAAATCAATATGACATTTTCATTTAAAAGGTAACATTAGATGTTTTATTCCCAATGATTTGAGTTGTAGTCATACAACACCTGCAGATCCACTGGTTCCCTATTTCAGCTCTACTGTCTTCAAGTCATGTTTTTACTTCCAAGGCATGCTTTCCATTAACATTTTCCTCCTGCCATCATTATATTTTTAAGTACAAACTCATAGTTAAGTCAAATTTATTTTTGAAGTAATGCCCATCTGTTAGATCACTAGGCTACACCTGCGTGAAGTACAGCTGATTTCACTGGGCAGAATTAGTTTAAGCTTTCCCCTACATTGCTTTATAATTTCCAAAAAATACAATACCTTTTTGACCAGAGACCATGGCAGAGATTAGAAAATGAATGGACATTATAGACCAAATCACATGCAGCTTTTGGTTTAGTTAATTCACTCCTAAGGGACTCTGCTGGAATCTGGAGTTAGTTTTGAAATGATGCTCACCTGTTAAACCGCTAGGATATGGACATGGCACAGATGAAAATGAGGAAGATGCTCCTCCAAACGGTGTCATCCCAGATGGCCCACCAAAAGGAGTCACGGAATGGCTGTTAAAATTAACTGATGATCCCTTTATTGCAGGTGACTGGTTTGCTTGGGTTGGATCTGTTCCATAATGGCTGGCATGGGAAGTAATGGGTTCTGGAGCATTCTCAGTCCTATATTTCATTGTAGGACTTTTATCTTCCTTACTTTTAATACACCCCATGGTCTTTTCTGTAGAGAGAAAGATAGCATCACTTTGATATGTCAATATTTAAATAAGTTATTCTTTCTTAAGTATTTAGAACAAATTGGAGATCTAAGTGTCTGAGGCTTCGACAATTCTAAATTCTGAAGCTGAATGGCCTTCCTGGTGAATAAAAAGGTGAATTTGTTGACAGCAGAGTTCATAATTTTGAGCCTGGTTGCAATTGTACGGCCTTATTACACTAATAAAGACCCTTTGATCTCTGACATGTTATTTTTCAAGCTATTGGACTCACACCAATGCAGAGTTCACCAATGCACTGGCTGGCCCCTGTGAGAACAGGATGATAGTCTAGACAGGCCATTGGCCTGATCCAGCAGGCTCTTCTTGTGTTCTTAAGTACATAGTCACACAGTGCAATATTTAGCAGCCCTTTAAGTTAAAAACTGTTATAAAAAGAATACAAAAAAATAACATTTCATTTTAAGGCATCAACTTAAAATGGACTATTTTAATAACCACTCTTGCAATTTTATTCTCTAAACATTAAATAATAATAATAATAAACAAATCCACGCTAGTAATTTCACATCTTTAAATTTAACATCTCAGTTGTGTAAGCTGCTTCTACTTGCCATTTTTACAGAGGTAACCGAGTTCAAAACCTGCTGAGGAAAGAAGTCCTCAGTACAGTGGTACCTTGGGTTACATATGCTTCAGGTTACAGACTCCGCTAACCCAGAAATAGTACCTTGGGTTAAGAACTTTGCTTCAGGATGCGAACAGAAATTGTGTTCTGGCGGCGCAGCGGCAGCAGGAGGCCTCATTAGCTAAAGTGGTGCTTCAGGTTAAGAACAGTTTCAGGTTAAGAACGGACCTCCGGAATGAATTAAGTACTTAACCAGAGGTACCACTGTACTGATAAACAGTACTACTGAACTGGTGAAGTTCTATGAAGTTAATGCTAATTAATTTGAAAAAGATAGATAAACTGAAGTAGGTGAATCCTGGACAATGTTGTTGGCACAGCCTGGTCATGTTTCTAGGATATGCTAGGTGCACATGGTTTTTATTAATTTTTTGTGTTTTTCTTCCCACCCCAGCTAAGCAACAGTAGAATACGGCTGCTGTTTTGCCAATGTAGCATTGGTGCAGCTCTTCTTTAATGTAATATCAGTATAGGATTGCTCTGTTACTTTAGTTACACAATATGTTTAATTCCATTGCCTCTGTAGAAATGGTAAGTAGTTTACAATGATCCACCTCAGATAAGCAATTTTAACAAGGTATGTTATTATTGTTTATTCTTCCAGGTTTCTGAAATATAGACATGATCTGCTATGTGATGTTACATAAATGCTGATGAGTAAATATATTGATTTGTGTATGAAGCATTACATTATTCATACTTTCTACTTGAAGGTTAGATACTGTTTCAGCTTTGTTTGGGATTTTAGCTTTTTGGGTGCAAAATTGGCAAATCAGAATGGGTTCAAGTAAGGTAGGAGATCCATGTGGAGGCCACCCATATGTAGCCTTCCACATCTGCATGTGGGCAACTGAGATCACAAATATATGATTTTTTTCAAACTGTTTAGAAAGATTTAACAAACACTGTGTTGTAAATTATTATATTCACATTTAATTAAATGGGGTACTTATCAATTTAGAGTTTAAATATAGTAAGAACTTATGCCAACATTAACTGACAGTGTCTTTTTACTAAACTCTTTCACACTTGTGCAAAGTTAAACCAATTTGGAACTCTCTCTGCTAGCCAATTGTCTGCTTAAAGTATGAGTCCTATTCACTGAGTTGAATTGCTTCATTAAGGGACAGTTGGCTGGCATGGAGAAGACTGAGCAGACTGACAATGTGCTTCAGTTACAAAGAAACTGCAGCAAGATTTTTAAAAATCACACTGGGTCTCTCAATAAATGAAGCTAGCTGAAGAGCATACAAATAAAGAATGTTTCCAGGAGAGGCTGAAAGTTCTGTGGCCTTCTGACTTAAACCACATTAAACAACAACAACACAATATATGTATTTGATTTATTTGAAAATATACTCATGAATATTAAATGCTTTGGCCACCTCATGAGAAGAGAAGACTCCCTGGAAAAGACCCAGATGTTGGGAAAGATGGAGGGCACAAGGAGAAGGGGACGACAGAGGATGAGATGGTTGGACAGTGTTCTCGAAGCTACCAGCATGAGTTTGACCAAACTGCGGGAGACAATGGAAGACAGGAGTGCCTGGCGTGGTCTGGTCCATGGGGTCATGAAGAGTCGGACATGACTAAACAACAACATATTAAATATATTTCCTCAAAAAAGGCAGTTATGAGACCCCCTAAAAATATATCTCTAAACCTCAAAATTCTGTATAATTATTGACTAAGGGCCAACGTTCTCTTCTTGGACAAAGAGCCTGAGTGGGTATTTACTCCCATACTCCAGACAAGTCATAGATGAAACATATTAACCCATTTCGCTCTTGCTTCCAATCTGGTTTTGGAAATTAAACTGCCTTGGTTACCCTGATGATTGACAGATGAGTGGCAACTCTGCTCCTTCTCTCAACAGCTTTCAATGACCATATTATCCTTCTGATTATTAACCATCTGGGGTAAGAATTGGAAGCACTGCATTTTGTTGGTTCCACTCCTACCTGATTGATCAGTTCCAGAATGTGGTGTTGGGAGACAGTTGCTCTGCCCTGTGGTATTTTTGCTGTGGAATTCCACGAGATTCAATCATTTCCAATATTGTGAATGAATGAATGAATTTATTAATACGGTCACAGACCAGCCGCTATCATTTCCAATATTGTTTAACATTTATGTGAAACCACTGGAAAAGGTCATCAGTATATTTGGAGTGAATAAGTATACAGTCTGATCACAACTCATACACAAAATCAAGCATAGCAAAAAGCTGTCTGAAGCCCTGTGTGGAAGACCTTCCTGTCTCCACTGGCTCCCTAGGTTGCAAGATGAGTGGGGAAAGTAGTGAAGGCAGAAAGAGGAAGAAGAAACCTGGTTCCCTCAGCTGCGAAAGGGAGGAGAAAAGCAGACAGGGAGAGAGGCAGACAAAAGCTGTAGCTCCATTCTAGCTATTTTGTTTTGCTTGTAGTTCTCTCTGTTGGCCTTTCCAGAAGCCCATAATTCTTCCTCCATCTACCTCTGTTTCACCACTTGTTTCCGAGTTGCCTCCTACATCAGGGGGGAGGTTGTTGCTGCCCTCAGGCCAAGCGCATATAATAGAATTTTGTGCAAATAAAATGTGTGTGTGTGTGTGTGTGTTGTGATCATACTGTATTGCTAACGCTGAGCTCTTTCTTCTCAAATTATGTTCTGAGTAAGTGCATGGAGTAATAACAAGCTTGAATGAGAGCCAAGAAATGGAATATTTAAGTCTTAGGTGCTGTTGGTTGGTGAGAAACTTGTTAAACAGCTGACATGAAGCAAATCAGATGGCTAGTTTTGCAGAAATGAAAATCAGTTGATGTACAGAAAATGTGGACACTCATGCAACACACTTAACAATGAGAAGAAATGCGCAAGGTAGGTCTTTCCCCTTCAGCAGGTGCTGATGTGTATGTACCATGCCCAATCTAGAACAATTTTCTTTTTGAAATTTGCAAGAACGGCATTCCACCATAAACAAAGTATTCTTCTGAATTCAAAGAGCTTATTGTTCCAGCCATCACAAAGCTCCTGCCATAGTATCATTGGTCAGTCAGTTCACTGCCTTTAGGTCCAACAAGCCTAGAAATCTAATAATAAACAACATGATAGACCAGGGAATGAAGTTCAGCTTAGAGAAGATGAAAGAAAGAAGGGAATACGAACTCAAACCAATTCAAAGCCAACAATGAACTTTCATGACTGAAGTATAATACAGAGTTGCCCAAACCCAGGATTTTAACTTAATTTCAAATAAACCTCAACAGGCCCACAATAAACATAGATTATTCATCGTGGAGTTTTTGTGCTACCATTTGATGGATGAATGCTGCTCCCACATGGTCCTATGTCTCAGAACAGTATCAGCATAACTATCATGAGATTAATGATGTTTCAGCTACAACTGCATATGCCATTCATAAGGTGGCTCTGCCCATGTAAACCAAGCAAGCAAATGAAATTCCCCACGTGATGAAGATGGTATTACTGAAGCAACAATTTGTTGTTGAAAAACAAATTGAAGTCTAAGTGCAAAGATTGGAACTGAGGAACTTTGAGCAGCAAACAAGTTTCCTCAGGCTGCACATACTGTTCCAAGAGGGGTGGTCAATTAGGAATCACAGCTTAGCAACATGCTCCCAAGAGAGCTGTGCATAATGCAGACTCAGGGATGGCTCATGCTTTGTTGGCCAGGAATGCAAATGGTCAGCTGGGCCTTGTTCCTGCCATTCACCAAGGTGGGGCTTGAATTTACATTACCTGTTTCCCAGTATTATGCCCTAGATTATGGACATACTCCTGGGAGGGTGCAGGTATGGCTGCCCTTATTGCCAGTCCTAGTTCCCCCCTTCCCATGAAGGCAGAAGGCTCCTTCTTCCCTTCAGTAGGTATAGAGCCATGGGTACTGTGAGATACTGCCATCTTTCCTCCACTTTATGTTGTACATTTGAAGGAGTTGTTACTTTTAATGCAAGAGGCATAAAAATACTGAAATCTCCCATGTGCAATGATTTCTGGTGCTTCAGAGTTGCAGGGATCTTGTTGTTTCCATCACAGTGTAGACTGCTTTTGGGTGCCCGTTTATCAGGCTATGCCTTACATGTGTGCAGTGGAGATGGAAAATGTCATGTGCTTCTATACTGTGTACAGATCGGTTTCATCTATGCCTAACTGACAGGTGTCAATGGCGTGATGCACCATGATTGTCTGTGTAATACTGACTCTCACCAATGGGGCCACAACTGTTATAACTTCTGCATTCTGCTTTTGTGCTATTCTTCTTTGCCCTTCTTTCAACTTTTTACTGTGTAAATTTATGATCCTGATTAAGTTGCATCAAGGCTATCTATGCTGGCCAAAGTAGGTGTCTGACATTGCAGGTCAACAGGATTGCCTAGTAAGTCTATAAAAGAGTAAGCTCATTGCTGCAGCAAAAGTGACAGATAAAGGATGTTAAGGAATTCTTAATTCTGGACAAGGAATAATTTGTTCATCATTTTACATACCAGACGTTTTGTTCTCAAGAGCTAACTTCCATCAGCTTGATAGATTTTTATATTTAATTGCAAAAGTTGTATGAAGAATTCAAAATGTGCTCATTTGTTAACAGTTTACAAAACTGTATATGGCTTTTGAAACATGCAGCAACAAATAATATAGTAACATCATAACAAAATCTCAGCAAAGCATTTTCACCTCTAGGGAGCAACTGAAACAAAGTCATGACAGGAAGAATAATGTTACCTAATTTCCTCTGTCAAATACTACAAGAACAAGAACAGAAAACCAGATACTTGTCTGAGGTTTTTGTGGTTATTGCAGCTTCTCCATTCTCCAACTATATCAATACTATGTAGCAATACAATAAGTAAACTTTTGTTCTGACAATCTGCATGGTCTGACTGTTTGTTCTATGGTGAACCTAAATGTTAAAGATAAGAACTACAGAACTCTATTGGCATTCTGGGTATGTGTTAAGACATTTGCCTTGTCTTTTCTTCTTTTTTGGAAAGGATATCAATTATTTTTTCAACAGTCCCATGCATTTTTTAAAGTTCTCCACATTATATAGAAATGTATTCAAATCTGCACCAAGAAATACAGCCAAAGAATTCTACTTGTGAATGCACACTATTTTATTCTATATATTAGGAAAGTGGGTGACCCAACTGCAAATATGCTGGTGCCCCAGACTGGTTGGGGAGCGGAGGACAAGATTAATCTCCACCAACAAAGGAACTGCTAGGTGTACAAATGCCCTACACTTTTGAACCCCACTTCCCTTGTGCAGTCCTCCAAACCATCTTAACCCAGAGCTACCTTCATGACATCGTCAAATACTGGCAGCAGACAGAGCACACAGGTACAAACAGACCTTCAGTTTCCAGTGCTGGGAGAAAGGAAAGCAATGGCTTCCTACAGGGGGGGGGGGGAAGGGCTTGATGTAAGTGTATCCTCCATCACAGATACTATGAGGCCAATTGTTTTTAAATGCAGAGCAGAAGGAATGGCCCCTGACTGGGATGTGTTCTTCGGATAGAAGGTGGCCTATCTGAAGATCACTTCCTTATCACAGAATCCATAAGTTAACACAGGGGTCAGCAACCTTTTTCAGGTGGGCTGGTCCACTGTCCATCAGACCATGGGGGGGGGACCGGACTATATTTTGAAAAAAAAATATGAACGAATTCCTATGCCCCACAAATAACCCAGAAATGTATTTTAAATAAAAGAACACATTCTGCTCATGTAAAAACATGCTGGTTCCCAGACCGTTAGTGGGCCGGACTGAGAAGGCAATTGGGCCGCATCCGGCCAACAGACCTTAGGTTGCCTACCCCTGAGTTAACAGAAGTCATCTCCATGTGAGATAGTGACAGGCCTATCTTGGAACAGAGTGGAGCACCAAAAGGAAGGAAGAGAAAAAAGAACTATCTCTAGGGGCAATTCTGGGATGGGGTGGGGGTGAGGTATTTGCTTTATTACCCAATATCAAGCAGATTTTTTTTATAATTTAAAATGCCTGACCATTTTATGTTCAGCTGTTTTCAAGTGGAATACCATCAAGGGGGACTAGTTGTCTATATACCTCCAGAAACATCAGTACCAGAATATCATCTGTATTCTCAGAGACAATGAATACAAAGCAGAGGCAGTGTTTCCAAGACAACAACCTTTTAGCAAAGAATTGTGGTAATCTAAAAGTATTTCTGTCAGCTAAACGTGCGCAATAGGTTAAACAACGTATCCCAAGAACTAGATTTTCATAAGACATATACAATAATGCAACAGTTGTCTTGTGGATTTAAGGTGGAAGGAAGAGCATATGCGTATGGAGGATATTTCGCTGACATAAATAGAATTCCTTTCAAGCAAAATTAGTTAGGTGGTGTAATGTTGTTCCATCCCATAATAGTATACTGTTCTAATAATCCTGTACGAATATACTTGTGTTGCCAATAATTTCTAAGCAGCAAACTTATTTCTAGGAAAACAATGATCTCAGCTCTCTCAGCTCTTTTTCTTAGCTGGCTTTTATCAGAAATCCCAAACATAAGTATACAAGAACGGTCTTGGATGAAAGTGAATCTTCTTCAGGGCCGTGGCTAGGTGATCTTGCACCCCTGGCAGAACCGATTGCACACTCTAGCCATGGACAAATTAGCTCTTCTTTCCACCTCTCCTCCAATCCTGCCCCCTCCACCCATTCAATTCACCCTCTATTTAAAACCATTTCTTATGAGGCATTAATTGATATTTATATTTATGGACATATTTTTAAGCCGATTTTGCACCTCCCCCCATCGCCTGCATCCTTGGCAGGGGCCCACCTCACCACCCCCTAGCTACAGTCCTGATCTTCTTTCCCAAAGTAGATAGCTTAAATGCCTCTGAGAAACCCAAAAAGCACATCATTATGGCAAAAAAACATTCTCCATTGCTTGCTTGCCAGCAGTAGGGATTTCAAGGCATACAACAGAGGTTCTGAACCTAAGGTCTGGGAACTGAGTGTGACAGAACTACTCCAATAGTTTCCCTAGGAAGATGCCTTAAAGACTGCACAAAATCTTCAGCTGACTCCAAATACGTCTGTCAACATAACATGCACGTAGAAGCACAACAATCAGATCATATTGATGCTTTCAATTATGTTTTATAGATATTTATAGACAGATTTTATTGCACATCATATGCTGTAAGCTGACTTGTTAAATTTTATGAAAGCGTGGATTATAAATTTTCAAGTAAAATAAATACAACACCTATTATGCACAGGTTACACCAGCTTACTTTCCAATTTGTTTCCAAGTTAAATTTAAGGTGCTGGTCCAAATCTGTAAATTTTTAAACAGCCTGGGGGCTGTTTATCTAAAACAGCCTTGCTCTACCTGGTGTGCATCATATATTTAGGACTACAGGTCCAATCATCCCTGACTGACGGTCTGATGACAGTTGTTTTCTAAAATATCTGGAAGTCAGGTTGGGGGGAAGTGATCTACAGAACTGCCTTTGCTGTTGCACGAATGAAACATTTAAGAGTGCCCCATCACGATCAGCTCTTTGGTATTCATTAAAATCAGACACATTTGAAGGGTACCAGAGACAGGCCTTTTCTTTAGTGATACCAGAATTATGGAAATCCCTCCCTGGGGAAATAGAACAAGCCTCTTTCTTTGTACTTTTGAAACGCAATGCACACTGAAAACATCTTCATTCAGGGAGGCATGATTTTATTTTTTTTAAAAGATTGCTTTTTATAGATTTTTTTTCAAGTAGCCTTGTGAGAAGACTTTTTAGAAGGTGGTATATTAATGCATCCATAAGATAATAAAGAGTTATTACTTAAATATAGAAATCTTCATTTAAGTCTATCAATATATTCATTGTAAGTACTGCAACAGCTTAAAAGCAATCTTGTAACTTGAAACTTTCACCTAGCAATCTTATCAACACTACAACAGCTGGGATCCAAAGAAGCCTTTAGGCTCAGAAAATATCTCCTACATCCTTTATTCATTTCAAGACTCACCCACACCATAGTTCTTAGCACTGCACTGGAGGCTGTACATAATGCTAGTTTTCCAGTCTTCTGAAGAATGGGGAAATAGCTAGCTGGTGACAACCTTACGCAGCTTTTGGAAATCTGGAAGTTGTACTGTGCACATCCCCTTGACTTTGGATCTCCACCATCGATATTTGACCCCCAAAGCTATTTTGAACTGCTACATGGTAATGCAATTGTATAGAGATGCAATCCTATAGACTGGTGGTGGGGTTAACCTTGTTGGGAGTCTTTGGGAATCAGGTTTTTTTTGGGGGGGGAGATGATCCAGCCCATGGGTTAGGCCCCCCACTTTACCTACTTACTTGGGACTAAGTTCCATTAAAAATCTGTGCAAAGGATTAGGTTATAAATTCAAAACCTCAGGTTTTCACTCACTAGGGTAAAACTGTAATTTAGATAATGCAGAAAGACCTTGGAAAAACCCCAACTGTTGAAACAATTAATGCAAGTCTGACATATTTCAAGCAGTTTGATTAAAAACTAACATATGAAAACCATGAAACATTATCAGAAATCACTTGCTCTTTGAAGACTGTATGGGTTATATTTGATCTGCAACACTATGCTTTGCCTTTATAGTAAATATTGTCTTAACACTTGACCCTGCTAAGCAGATGAGATCTGCTTGGCATTATGCATTTCACCTCGGGGGCTGGGCTTTTTTGTTTTTGTTTTGCAGTCAGAAGTACAATGGTTGCACTGCTTAACCAAGGAAAAAATTTTTAGTCAACTAAAAATGTGCCTCTGAATAACCTTACAGCAGCTTTTTTTAAAAAAAATATTAACAGATTTACTTATAAAAATTTCATCATCTTAAAAGAGGCATTCCATCTTTTCTCACATGTAGGAAGAAATGCCTGCTATGGTATGTGTATGGTATCTAAAACATACGCTTCTTGCTTTCCAAGTATTTTACACACATACAGCCTGCATAATCCTATGTTTGTTCTTAGATGTAGTGAGTTCATTGATACTTATTGTCAGGTAAATGTGTATAGAATTGCAACCTAGGGGTGATATCTAACTAAGTCAGAGAAGATCCACTGGAATAAATGGAGCTACTTTGAATAGGACTAACATTGGATATAACTCAAAGTGATTCATTGATAAACTTATATGCTTGTTTGATTAAAATTTCTTTCAATGCTAAAATTTCTTTGGAATGCTAAACGTTGCATGTGTTCTTAACTAGAGAACAAGGCCTTCAATACTGATTTTTTTATTATTGCATAAAGAAGTGCTTTCCTCCTTTAAAACTACTTTTAACTATGTCATTTACTCCACTGGTTTTCAAAATAAAAATTAAAACAAAATGCTAATCGGCTGCAAAGTAGTTTCAGACTGTTTTACTCCAAGACACTTCAGTTAATATCTGAACTTGAAATGGTTTTTATTTGACAATGCAACTTTAATATTCCCCAAGTACTGACAACAAATCATTACAGTCCCTCCCTAATCAGCATACTTTAAAAATTACATGACATAGTATCACAAAATGTGATGGGTGGACTCACAGTAAATATTATATTAACTGTTAAGAGTGAAAATGCTCGTGATTTATTTAAGGTTTAAACATGCTCAGTGCATGTAAGTACATGTAGTGTGAACATATTCATTTCAAAGAGAATTTTTTTTGTTTAGGACCTAATATTTAATAAATTGTTTTGATTGTAAATTCAAGTAAATACTAATTACACTTCAAAATGATGTAGCCTATGGATACATAGCTATACTAACTGAAATGTGTCATTATCCTATACATTTTGTATACTGCCTTGTTAACTTGAGCAAGTTCATTATGTCTTCATGTCATGAATTCTCATTAAGTTTCTAAAGGAAGTTACCTCTCCCCCAGTGGGAAAATAAAAACCCCAAATGCTTGAAGGAAACCACAGTTGTATTTTGTTCTGTAATAAAAGCTTAATGATTCTTAAGAGTCATGATCTCTGGTATCATTGTTTGGAAAACAATATACATATATTGGGACCAAAGTGCAGATCAGGAATCAGCTTTTAGTTTCTGAATTCGTTCTGACCCACAACAACGCAGTTGCAGTTTTTGGGGCTGAGAAACAGACTACTGTACATTTAAAACTAAGAACTGTGCTAAAACCTTTAAACGACGTTGACACTCAAGAGAACAAATGGCCCCGGCTTACTTTATTAGCAGCATACAGCATTTGCTTGAGGGGACTACAAAGAGAGACTTCATCAACTCGCTTCGAGACATATTCCAGGAGTTTAAAAGTTGAGAAGACTGGAAAGGGCGCTTGTGAAGGTTGGAAAGCATAACTTGGTACAGTACTTGAGTTTCCTCTCCTATTTCCTCTCCTCCCCTTGCCAAAACAAACAAAACAAACAAAGCCTAACCAGGAAACTTGTTGGGATCGTCAATCAAAGCAAGCGAGGGCGAAGAGGACCCCTTCTGTTGGGAAACAGTTGTTATCTGGCTTTCAGGAGCAAACACAAGCAGAAGGCGCGTCTCCTGCCAGGCTGCCACCTCTACACACGAGAAGGGGAGGGAGCGGGGAAGGAGAAAGGGGGGGGGGACACATCCAAACACCCCCACCCCCTGGAAATGAAACTTTTAAAGGCAGCGTTTTTGAAATATTCCCACACTGTTGCGTGATTGACAGGCGCAAACTCTCCTAAACGAAAAGGGGGAACCCACATGGGCGGAAAGGCAGAAGGAGTTGCTTAAAAACTCTGGAAGTGTGGAGCAAGGAAGGAAGAGCCTTACACCCCCCCGTTACCATAAGAAGCTAAGCACTCCCGAAGGGGTCGGTGGAGGGGGGGACGACGACGACGCGTGAGGAGAAGCACGCGGGGCCTAGCGCTCTCCGGGCGCCTCCGCCTCCAGGGAGAGAGCGGGGAAGGCGACGGAAGCGCTCGGGACGCTCACCTGCTTTTTCCTGGGCCCGCTCCGGGAGAAAGCGCCGAGTCCTCCTCTGGGGCGTGAGGGCGCCCTCGCTTCCGCCTCAGGGCAGGAGGCACCTCCGGCCCGTCGAGTAAAGGGGAGCTGGAGAGCGTGAGGGGGAGATGGAGGCAGGAAGGGGGTGCCCGAAGCGACGCCCCCACCGCGCAGGTGCCGCCCGGAGCCTTCAGCCCCTCGGCATCAGCCCCGGCCTAGGGTTCCCCGGGCTGAGAGAGATATCTGGGCGGCCGCTTGGATAGGCGGCGGCGGCGGCACGCGAGCCCAGGCCGTGGGGAGAGGGAGGAGCCGGGAAGCCAGGGCCCTCGCTCGCTCTCCTTCCACGCGCACCAGGGAGGAGGCGGAGGCGGAGGAGGCGCCGGGTCCCCCTCAGCAAAGCCCGAGTTCACCATCCCTACCTAACATGGCGGCCGGCGGAGACCCGGCGAGGGAGGAGGAAGGGGGCAGCAGCTGTTGCTGAGGAGGGGAAAGTCGGGCTCCCTCGACGGAAGGCGGCGGGCTCTCCCACAGCGCCCCCTGACTCTCTCCCGCTGAGCCTCTTTGGCTTGGCGCCGCCAGGCCCAGGCCGCTCCCTGGGAATCCTGGGCTGGTGGTGCCTCCGGGAGAAGGGAGGCGGCGGGAAGGGAAGCTTTGGGAGCGGGACTCGGGAGCCTGCTGGGAAGAGCAGCCCTGGGGTGGGGCAGGGATCGCGGAGGGCTTGTTTCGCAAGTTTATTCCATAATGACGACGACGGTGTTAATGTAATGCTAATATAGGAAACTTTGAGCGCGCAGAGCGCTGCTGTCCATCCTCACGACGCGCCTGGTGTCCCGTGGCCAATCCGTGTTCGCGCCGCGTCAGGAAATTAATCGGGGCTGCTTCCTCAAAAAGCAGTCGACGCAAGAGGGATGTTTCTGTCAGCAGAATTGGCTTCCACTTAAAAAGGCTTGGGGTGGTTGTTACATTGTGTTCAGAGTCGTGACTTCAGCTAAACTGAATTTTTAAAAGTCCTTGGAGAGTATACAGTAAATTAAAACGTTTTAAGTGAACCATTGGTATAACAACCCTAGAAAATCCTCCAGGTCTGACCTGGCAGCGCAAGGGTCCAAATTAGTCCTGGATGCACTGGAAGGCTTTTATAATAATTGCTCTTGAGCCCTGCAAGAGTGTCTTAAGCTTGCAAGAGCTGATCTGCTTAGCAATGGTCCAGGAAAATATCATGCTCTATCACTAAAAACGAATGTTTTATAAAATGTGTGTGTTGAATTCTGTTTGTGAAACAAAGCCAACTACTAAAACAAGCAACTGATAATGCATTTTGAAACTTATTGCAGTGTGTCAGTATAATGCTTCTGTTGCAACTAGTCTTTAAAGTCCTGAATGAAGCATTTCCCAAAGTTGCTTGAAGTTCTGTGCTCAAGTTCTAAAATTCAGTACTTGATTTTCACTTAGGCTGAGCTATGTGAAGGCTTAACATTAGTCCATATTTAGTCCATTCATACTGAATACGAATTTTTATTCTTAATAAAAGTATATTCTTACTAAAAGTAGAGCTTAGGAAACCAAACTTTCTATTTTTATGTGTCTGTGTATAGTTATTTGCAATGCAGAAACAGAACAGAACAAGCATGCTTGCTTCTTGGTATCATTTGAGGTTATATACATGTCAACTATCAGTAAAATCAACTTTCCCTTAAAATTATATTGTAAATTATATAAGCTATACTATATATAACTATAAAACTGTTTTATGTAAATTACTGACATAAAATCTGAGGTAACCATACCAAAAGGGGGGGGGGAATGACAAAAATATATAAGAAATTGTCCAGAAGTGTATAAAGTAACCACAACTAGAAATCATTGTATTTTCATTGGAAACATTTTGTTTAATACACAAAACTACTGACAGTGTTTGCTTGTCTCATATACAGAGATACATTGTATTTTGGTCAACATTTCACCTGGTAAAAGGCCCATAAATACCTTCCCCTTGTTAACTGTAACGGAAATGATAGGAAAGGAAGGCACAAAAAGGCAGGTTTGGTACCTCTGTTATATCAGCAGTCATAGACTAATTTTTCCCCAGTGCACACAGTTATTTTCATCATTGGAAACGCTTAATACTGATCAACAAGGAGATACTAGGCATCACATTCTAGCAATTAGAAAAGTTGCATAGCAACCCAAATACCTCCTGTTACACTAAGGATGTATAATAAATTAGGCAAAGGAAAGTGACTACATGACAAGCCTGGAAGTAGAAGAGAAAAATGAACGTTGATATGCAACAAGCAACAGTTAGCACAGCCAATTGCTTACAGTTGCATGAGACTTCTGGACTTTTGGGAACTGGGTCTCCAGGAATTTTACAAAACAAATATTTTTTAAAAAGGTTTTCTAAGTACTGTATGTTTTGCTCTATAAGACTCACTTTTTCCCTCCTAAAAAGTAAGGGGAAATGTGTGTGCATCTTATGGAGCGAATGCAGGCTGCGCAGCTATCCCAGAAGCCAGAACGGCAAGAGGGATTGCTTCTTTCACTGCACACAATCCCTCTTGCTGTTCTGGCTTCTGAGATTCAGAATATTTTTTTTCTTGTTTTCCTCCTCCAAAAACTAGGTGTGTTTTGTGGTCTGGTGCATCTTATAGAGCGAAAAATACGGTACTTGCCTGTCCGTAGTCATGCTTTCATATGCACTGCTACCTAGGTGCACTTCTTGCATACGTAGTTGACAAAAAGTGCCAAGGTAGATTGTGCATTTTGGAAACACAAGGGAAGGAAAGCATGTTAGCAATTGCTGACCTGTTGCCTGTAAATGTGAAAACTGCAAATTATATAACTTATTATCAGCTGTAGGCAAGCAGTTCTAATTAATAAAGACCAAATCACATTGGAGTATACCACCTAGATGCTAAATCATTATTCAAACATATCAGTTTCAGACTGTGATTGCAGTACATGAACTCAAAACTAGTGTAAGATCATATCTGTGACAGTAGGCAGATCCACACCAAACATTTAAAGCACATCCAGTGTACATTTACAGTACATACCCAAGGAACCTGGGAATTGTAGCTTTCCTCTCACAGAGCTACAAATCCCAGCATCCTTAACAAACTACAGTTCACTTATAAAGAAGTCTCAGTGATCATCGTTGGACTTATTTGAAATGTGCCCATAGTCACTTTTTAGAGCTCTATTTAAAATGAGAGCTATTAGGATCAGAGTTCTACATTTCTAACATTAGCTGTTTTAGCTCTTATTAAGCTGTTTTTATGAAGTTTCTGTAAATTACTCTGAGGCGTATGTGAATGGTGGTTCATAAATAAACAGATAATAACATATTTAATGGCTGCTCTTCTAGTAATCTGTATGAAAAACAACAGATTAATAAATACACTTTCCTTAAGCATCTGTTGACTGTTTATTTGCTCCGTGAGGTAAACAAAGCCTATATGTGGGCTTGGTAAAGATTGCATTTTCATTTTGTTTCTAGGAAAACTCTTGTTTAAAAAAGTAAAGCAAAATAGACTACTTTTTGAGTGACCCAAATTGTTCACTACTGAAAAGCATTTGCAAACATCGTATTAACAATTCTAGGTCTTTGCTGTTCAGAAATGTTTGTGTCAGAAACAGTTACAGCAGACAAACCGGATTACATTATATAAAGCAAACCGTATTGCTGTTCGCTAATCTTTATCTCCTTATATCCTGTCTCCATTTGTTGACACATGAGTGTTGCTTATGGCTGCTTAAAATAACCACTTCCTTGTTCACCTCTCCAGGGCATTGTGTATCTCACACTTTGATTCTTCGCTTGTTACAGCAGGATTCTATCCATTGTCAGTCTGCAATATTTTTTCATTTGAAATGTGTTCTTAAACCTTTTAAATGTTTAAATAAAACACTTGAAATTCATGTGGTTCTATTCCTTTTTAGTCAGATTATGTGTCCTATGAAACAGGTAGAATTTTACAGTTTTTTAAAAACAAGATTTACAAAAACAAGAATGAAAATATTAAATAAAAATAGTTTGTAACTCTGGCCAGGCATTTCACTTTCAAGTTAATGCTGAGCTTCCAATATTTAATGGATGGGAACAATTGCCATTCATGTGAGGAACTTGTATAACCAGTGCAATGATTTGGAGCAAGGAAACTGGGTTACTCTTGAATTTTAAATAGATGACAGGATTTATCTCTTAATTAACAAAATAAACATAAACATGCATACGATTTAAATCTACTTAATTTGTTGTGTGAGGTTTCTCATTAGATAATAAATATTTTAAATTAAAGGTGACTACTTACTTTTACGTTTTGGAATCCTGTACTCCATAAGGAATGAACTCACTAGAACTTGTGTTTGAGTGGATACCAGTGGCGTAGCGTGGGTTGTCAGCACCCGGGGCAAGGCAAGTAATTTGCGCCCCCTAACCTGTGGATTTGCGCCCCCTAACCCTAACCCCCAGGTGTTGCGCCCGGTGCGGCCGGCCCCCCCTGCACCCCCCACGCTACGCCACTGGTGGATACAAGATGTTGTAAGCTGCAGTCCTAAGTAGACTTACTTGGCAATAAGGCCCATAACTCTGTGGAACTGCTTGTGAGTTTTACATATATAGGGCTGCAGTATTAAAGGATGCACATGGTTTGACATCATTCACTAGCATAGTCCCAAACTCAATTTAGGGTATGCCTAGAACAGGCATAGGCAAACTCGGCCCTCCAGATGTTTTGGGACTACAACTCCCATCATCCCTGACCACTGGTCCTGTTAGCTAGGGATGATGGGAGTTGTAGTCCCAAAACACCTGGAGGGCCGAGTTTGCCTATGCCTGGTCTAGACCATAGCAAGCTAAACAAGCAAAAGAGAAAATGCCTTTTTATAATCTATTAAAAAACACTTTTTTAAATAAAAGAAATCACTACGACTATTCTTTACAATATAAATTTAACAAGCAAATAATTTATAATGGCATTTTAAAAGATTTTGTGGTCCTTAAAACTAGCAGGGGCATAGCACCATCTGCTGAACTGAAGCTGAAATTAAACTCAAGTATGACCTAATTGTTAATTTCCAGATGAGTAGCCATGTTACTCTGTTGCAGCAAAAACAACAGTGTTGTGCATCTTAAATATTAACAAATTTATTACTGTGGATTACCTTCCACTTCATCAGAAGTTTGAAGTGCTGTCATGAGTTGCAGGCATAGACATATATGACGGCGGCAATGAATTACACACAGCAAGGTGAGAAGGAATATTAGTGCTAATTATGTTATTAACAGTGGCCATTCATACAAAATGTTAGTAATGCAGATAACCTGGCATTGGAAGGCAATGAACTCATGTAGCACAACTGAAATTTATCCTGATTCAGTATACATCAGGGGTTGCCAACTCCCAAGAGAGTGTGATCTACTTACAGACTTAAAAACTGGCTTTTTTTTTAGGGGAGCCAAAGTTGTTGAGCTTCTTTGGGGGGAGCCAGTGATCTACCACAGGCAGCCAATGATCTACTGGTAGATCACGATCTACCTCTTGGACATGCCTAGCATACATGATAGCGCTGAACCTCTTTATGAATTATAATTTAGCAGTTTCATATTGCAGCCTGTCTCTGAGATTTCTTTGTTCATAAATGGTCATCTTAAGGTCAGCTACAGGATGTCATGGGGTGCTGAAATGTTCCCACGCCAGTTTTTGCATGTTGCAGTTTCTGATGTCAGATTATTATTTATTATTTAGCCCGTTCTACGTAGAAAACATATTTTTCAGTTTTGCACTGAGGTCATACTCTGTCTATAGTAACTATCTCTCCTTCCACACACACGTTTGTGCAAACATGTGCAGGTAGAACTCTGAATGGATAAATTACATTTCCTGTTCAGGGATTTCCACATGTACAAAGCTCTTCTTGATCAAACCTGGCAGTTTTGTTCCAGTGCCTCATATCGTAGCTCAGGTTTTTTTGAGTCAGTGCTTATGCATTTGGAAGGCAGAAACATAGCCACATTAGCTCATTCCCTTGACTCATATAGTTACTACCACATTAGGCCAATTCATACAAAACATACCCCTCAGTGCAATACATTGGAATGGCACTTTCAACTTCAATGTGCTTCTATGAGCAGGTTAGTGATGTTGAGTCTCAGGACAACCACCCTGGTCATGTAGCATGGGGACATAGATTTTCTCAGAATTACTTCAGTGTCTCTTTGTATTAGCAAATACTGCTAGAAGAACTTGGTTATTTTGGTGGAGGGGGTTACTGACATATTTTCAAGAAAAAGATGTAACAGTGAAAAAGATGTTTGGAGGGTTGGACGCAGGAATGAATACTGAGGGGTCATCAGTCTAGACTTTTTCACTTAAAAAACAAACAAACAAACAAGGCACCAGAAAAGCATTTTAGATCCATTATTCTAGCAATATCAAAAAGATTGATTTAAAAAAAAACCTGATGAAATGGTGTCCACTGTAAGGATTATACAGTAGTGGATAAGTAAAAGGTAAAGGGACCCCTGACTATTAGGACCAGTCATGGCCGACTCTGGGGTTGCAACACTCATATTGCTTTATTGGCCGAGGGAGCCGGCGTACAGCTTCCGGGTCATGTGGCCAGCATGACTAAGCTGCTTCTGGCAAACCAGAGCAACACACGGAAACGCCTTTTCCTTCTCACTGGAGTGGCACCTATGTATCTACTTGCACTTTTTTGGTGCGCTTTTGAACTGCTAGGTTGGCAGGAGCAGGGACCGAGCAACGGGAGCTCACCCCGTCACGGGGATTCGAACCGCTGACCTTCTGATCGGCAAGCCCTAGGCTCTGTGGTTTAACCCACAGCGCCACCCGGATAAGTACTGAGCTTCTAATGGCCCAAGCACAGCAGCTCATTGTGCCCTCTGATGTGGATGGAACTCAGAAGGACATACACAAAGAAAAAAAATGATGCTCCTGATACTGTGGGAAATCTGCTGCAATTTTCACGGTAAGCTTACAATGGAAGAGCCACTTGTCTGTAAGCAGCCCGTGTCTTGGCAACCTGCCTTGCTGCTTATGGACTGTGACCTGCCTTGGATAGTGCTATTGTTCCTGGTCCATCTAATCTTCAGTTGCCAGTTTTAGATTTGCCCGTCTTTCCCCATGCGACTCTTCTCCCCACCCCCACCAGAACAACTGGGAGCCATCTGGATCTGAAGATATGACCACCTGGCGTGCAACCCCAACACACCCTGACAGTACCTACCTACATAAGCATTTAGAAATACAGTGGTACCTTGGTTCTCAAACTTAATCCATTCTGGAAGTCCGTTCCAAAACCAAAGCGTTCCAAAACCAATAGAAAGTAATGCAAAATTGATTAATCCGTTCCAGACTTTTAAAAACAACCTCTAAAACAGCAATTTAATATGAAATTTTACTATCTAATGAGACCATTGATCCATAAAATGAAAGCAATAATCAAGGTACTGTACTAGGTTTGGAGCAGGCACTCTGGAAACAATAGCCAACAACCGCATTGGAGATTCGGCTTCCAAAAAACGTTCAAAAACCAGAACACTTACTTCCAGGTTTTTGGCATTTGGGAACCAAGGTGTTTGAGAACCAAGGCATTTGAGAACCAAGGTACCACTGTATAACCTGCAGACATACAACTCTGAAAATGTGTATTGATCTGAAAGTCTTAAATTCCTGGTCTCAGTTCTCAGGACAAATGCTGGTGTCCTTCAGAATATTAGAGAAAATGACTCAAATATTTTTCTGTAAAAAATATTTCACTCATATACTTCTTGCATGATCTTATGAGAAAGCCAAGGTTTTTCTGAGAACCCAAAGATGTTTGAACAGTAAATACACAGATCATCTTATCCTTCCTTTCAATGACCTGTACATTAGATATATAATTATTCTTTTACAGCAGCTGTTAGGACTCATTAATCACTTCTGAAAGGAAGCATATGACTCAGACCAAGCATGCAGACAGAATAATAGGTGAGTCTTTGATGCCTAATGATGGCTGACTTGTGCTCTTGTCCCAGTTGGCTAACAAGCTAGTCTGGACCAGATGGTGCCATGACTGGAGGAACTTCTTTCAGTAGTGTTGACGGTTAAACCCACTGAAAGTAGGGAAGGAGGCGGAGGAGAACGACAAACTGTCCAGAGTCTTTTGTGACAGAGGGCTAAAATAGATTGAACAGATTTGCTTGCCCTTCCCCTTGCTTTGCAGTCTACCTCAAAAGGTTCAAACATCCTTTTTGGGTCTGTTTTTTCTGCTTCTGTAAACTTGCCACTAGTGGTCCAAGCACTATAGATGTAGCTGCCCTATTGCCCAATGCATCACTGCACTCTAGGTGCCTCTGCTGTCCTCTTTTTGGCAGCTGCTTAAAACATTTTTGTTTAGGCATATACTGTAAATACATATACTGTATTTACTCAAATCTAATGCTCACCTTTTTGGGCCAAATTATGTTGTGAAAATTAAGGTGCGCATTAGATTCAATGGCACATTAGACTCGAGTAAATATGGTATGCTGTAGTGCTTTAATTTTTTTTTACTATTAATTTTAATTATTTTTAAATGTTTTAAACTGTTTTTCTTTGATAGCATTAATATTTTTGCAAATCACTTAGAGGTTTTACTACAATCAAGTAGTATATACACTTTGTCAAATATATAAAACATATTGGAAAATGAGCAGCGTTGGGGATTCAGACCAAAAGGGATTCAGCTGCTTCTGGTCCTGAAAACAGCAGATCCATCAACTCTTTCCATCTAGTCCACTTCTCTGCTGTGCTTCTAGTTTCAAAATCCATGAATAGCATACTTATTGTATTGCTCTGTGTGAAAAGCATGTCCCAGAAAACTTCTGACACCATATGTTCTTTTCAACTGTTTATGCAGAAACTCACGACAGGCTGAGTTAATGGTTAACAAACATTATTTCTAAAGAGGCCTGGGAGCCTGCCTAAAGTAGTGGCAAACTTCTACAGCCAGTTTTGAGTCCGCTCTCCAGAACATCTCTCCAGTTGTTTCTCTTAAAGGGTAAGTGTGCTAGATACTGCACTTAGTTGATAATACATACATTACACTGGCTGGGGCGGGAAGAAGGCAGTTTAAATGGGCTTTAGATGTCTGGTGTGTACACAGCCTGCTCTTTTTTTAGGAGTCTATACATACACAGTGGTGATATTAAAAAAGAACAAAACTTTGGAATATGTGCATGCGCGCTCTCTCTCTCTCTGTGTGTGTGCATGCACACTTTAACTTGCTCATAATTTGACAATGTTGAGTAGAAAAATCTAATCACCACACACCATTTGAACAGCCCTTTACAAACGATTTTACACAAATAGCTCAAATGGCATTCTGAGATATTGAGTTAACCTTTTGTGTATAACTGAAAGAGATTGGCAAGTAAGGGCCTGAAGTAAAACAATTGTGCTGGGCATTACACAGGAACTTAAGTTGGGATTGTACAAGGGGGCTAAGTGGTCAAAAGACAGGGGGAAGGAGTAAATTCCACATTTCTCCCAATTGTAAACAAATGTACTTGCCTCTTATCTTTTTCTCTCTTTCCACCCGATTCTTCAATCTTTTATTTAAAAGTCAATTTATAGTTTGTAGAGGCTTCATTCCTGCTTGCCAGCTGGCACCCTCTCCCTGTGCATCCATCCACTTCTAGATTCCTAGTATTACTGTAATTGGCCAGTGTCCACAGCAAATGATTTATTGGTTTATTCTTGTAGGACTCTATAAAATGCCTGTTTTAACAGACTTTGGGCTGTTTTAAGCAGAGCACAGTCAAAGTCGAAGGTCCTTTGTGGTTTATGAGGAAAGACGCATGGAGGCTAAATATTTATAGTAACAATGTGATTGTCTACATCAGGGATTGCCAAACTGGCTCCTGTACGTGCCAAGTTGGCATAGCTGTCAACTTTTCCCTTTTCTTGCGAGGAATCCTACTCAGAATAAGGAAATTTCCCTTAAAAAAAGGGGAAAGTTGACAGCTATGCAAGTTGGTGGCCTTCACATGCCAGGTTGGTGTCTGAGAGTGGAGCGGAAGGGGAAGCGTGTCTGTTTGTGTGGTCTGAGAGAGAATGAGAGATGCATATGGTGTGTATGTGTGTGTGTGTGTGGGGGGGGGTAGACAGGTGTGTGTGTTGACTGCTTGTGTGACAGAGGGAGAGATGAATGTGTGGCTGTGAATATGTGGTGTGTATGTGTGCAGTGTGATCTGTGCTGTGTGTATGAGGGACCATATACACCGCAATTGAAAATTCATGTTTCCCCTATTCTATTTGTCCTCTCTTGCCCTCTGTGGTTCCGTACGTGACCACTTTGTATACAAATCATGCTGGTTTCCAGTTCAGAGTTTCAAGGACCATACATTGCAAATTTGCTTATTTTGATTTTTCATCTCTCTGCCCCTGTGTCAACCCTTAGACCGACCCCTCCTATTTTCAACAGTACAGATACATCCAGCTACCCCCCCCCCAGTGCATACAGAAATGAATGTGTTTCCTTGGAAACAAGCAGGAAGGCATTGGAAACCCTCTCCTTCCTGCCCTCCCCCAACTCAGTTTTAAATTAAAAAAATATTTATTTGCGAAAAAATCTGATTGCTGCTCAGTATCGCTGGCTGCTTATAGACCTCTGCCACACCAAACCAGTAATTGCTTTATATATCTGGCAATGCTTTTAATAGACATCTGACTTCAGTGTGGATATAAAGAAGTGAGAGCATTTACTTCCTTCAAAAAATTATGGGATAATAGATACAAGAATTGTCAATTTCAGGAATTCATGTGCCTGTGAATTTTGATGCTATACATCTTTCTTTAAAGGATAGCAATTTCACCCCAAAATTGTCCAAAGGGCATCCCAGGTTTTGTTAAAATACGTAGGTTCCAAGTGCCATCTTGTGTTCAGAGTGATAATTTCAATCCTTCTGGGCCCCAGACATGATTCATTATGAATCACTGAGAGCAAGTGTAATTTGTTGCCTATCAGACCAGAATATGATTCCAGCAGCCTGGAAATAAGTGAGCTGAGATGCATTCATCCTTCTGAGAAGGAGTTTTGCAGAGGTAGACTGGTGCATTGGGCAGACAGCCACAGCCTGCCTGTTTAATGATCCTGTGGTTTGGATTTAGCTGTAACAGTGGCCATTTGTATCATAGCAACTAAAGCGGTGGCCTATACAAAGTAAGTGAGTACAGACATTATATTGCTATCTCAGACAGAAGGGTTGTCCCTTTGTTATAGAGATGCTTTTACATATAGTTTCATCAGTGATTCCCCTTCTAGAGATGATAAATGCCTAAGGGGTCATTGCTAAACCCAACCTCTCTTCCTTAAAGAATCTTCTTATGCAGCTGTATTCTCCATGGAAAAGGAAAGAATGCAGGTGTAATAGTGTGTGGATGGTGACTTTTGTGCATGTGCCTTTGTTGGGGTCAGTTTCTGGCACCACAACAAAGGAACATCCTGCTCTCTTGCCCCACTACTTGAACCTGAACACTAAGTCCTGTATGCTGAATCAACTATATGAACTCCTGCCGCAAGTAGAGTTAAAGATTGCCAATCTATCAGAGCTTTTGGCTAACCTGACTCCTCCTTGGACTGTCTGAGTCTGGATTCAAAGAAAGGAAAAGCCACATTTTTTTCTAAACTCCAGTTCTCTCTCCCACCTCATGGTTAATTTTATTATTTAGGAAATTAGTTTATTTTGCACAGCTTTGTGTTGCACAGCTACGGCTGGTCCTAATACTAGACAGGGCGAGGCAAATACTTCAGGCAGCAGGTGCCGAGGAACTGTGATGAATGTTGGAAGACAGCCACACAGCTTGTCTAGTGCAGGCTAAGTAAGCTTGCTAACCTCAGGTTCAGTGGAGGACGCTGGCCCATCACCAGTGTTGGAAATCCTCTCAGCAACGAGAGAAGATGCTGTCCTGTCCTTTGCCTCAGACAGCAAAACGTCTTGTATCACCTCTGAGTGCCCACATGTATCCTGGGTAAGGGGAAGCAGTTGAGAAACTGGTTTGTGTGTTTTGTTCACATTTGCAGTGGCGTGTGTATAACATTCAAAAGAGCCGAGTTGCCTCCTTTCGGCAGCAGCCTCTCTCAAGAATCAGTGCCAGATCCTAGGAATGTAGAAGAAAGTTCTGGGCTCAGCCTCACCAGGCCAAGACTTCTCTTCCAAGTTCCCACCTGAGAAGGTTAACCCAAAGGGGGACCATGTGGTAATGAAGGGATCCCTTGCTGGCTTTTGCATGTCCCCTGGACTGCTGAGCATAGCCCACCTTGTCACTAGCCCACCCAGCACTGATGCTCCTGAGTCCCAGCTGCTGGAACGGCTGCTGGCATGGGTTGGGTAGTAACTGGTAGCAAGTCTGATTGGGTAGTTGCAGTCTTGCTCAAGTCATCCCATTCATGAACAGGGTAGTGGTGGCAGACATGATTGGTGGCAGCTGCAAGGGCTGAAGGCAAAGATGGGAAACCAGTGGTTCCCCACATGTTGTTGGACTTCATCTTCCATCAGCCCAAGCCAGCAAGGCCAATGTTTAAGGATTATAGGAACTGTAGTCCAACAACATCTAGAGGAAACTTGGAAGGGACAAGGTGGGTAAAAGAAAACATTTGATCTTCTGTTTTTGAATTATGGTGCTGGAGGAGACTCTTGAGAGTCCCATGGACTGCAAGAAGATCAAACCTATCCATTCTTAAGGAAATCAGCCCTGAGTGCTCACTGGAAGGACAGATTCTGAAGCTGAGACTCCAATACTTTGGCCCCCTCATGAGAAAAGAAGACTCCCTGGAAAAGACCCTGATGTTGGGAAAGATTGGGGGCACAAGGAGAAGGGGACAGCAGAGGACGAGATGGTTGGATAGTGTTCTCGAAGCTACCAGCATGAGTTTGACTAAACTGCGAGAGGCAGTGGAAGACAGAAGTGCCTGGCGTGCTCTGGTCCATGGGGTCACGAAGAGTTGGACACGACTAAATGACTAAACAACAACAACGAGCTAATCTGTACACCATGGGAATGGTGACACTGTTGGGCCCATGGCTCCTTTATCAACTTTGAGACTCGAGCAAATGCTTGACACAGTACCTCCATTTTCAGTCAGTCCTTTCTTCTTCCTCCTACTCTTTCTCAAAGTCACCACACTACTGAAAGGACCCCAGAATTAAGGAAACTGCCAATTAGGCAGAATAGAACATATTAACTTTTGTATGTGAGAAAGACTATGCATGCACCGCTCCTGATTTTATGGAACTTCACAAGTTAGGATCATCATTAGTACTGCTTGCTTATAAATATTGGTGGGTGGAATAGAAGAAATGTCAGAACCTGCACCCGACGGAGTGGGAGCAATCTTGTATTATGCACATACTGAAAAGTCACTTGGTTAGTGGCATTTCACCTTCAGCAGTGGCTGCTGAGGGACTAATTTCCAGTAAGATCAAATAAGGTTTCGATAGGTTTGACCCCTGCAGATCTATTTGCTGTTTTCATAAACTAAATACCACATCTGATATAGAACCTTCCCATAGGAAATCCATTCTTTTCTACCCACATGTCATTACCTAAAATGAGATGAAGATTTGCATAGACAGCTTGTGGAAGGTAGGGAATGAGCTGGTATTATGTTACCCCTGGGAATAATACCTTCCCCCGTACAATTCTTCTTACAAGAAAAAAGGACACCCTAGCCTTAAGTTATTCAGTTTCAAGAAACAAGATGTCTGGCTTCCCACTTCCTTTTCTCAGAATCATTTTTAAATTGGAAAGGAATAACAATGAAATGTATCTTTGATGGGAAAGGTTATTTTTGGTTTGGCAGTTTTAGACATAGAACTCTGCCAGTGTGATTCATGCACTTGGATGAAGAGAAGTGATATTAATGAATCTTTAATATTCTAATTACTGGATCAATAGGCACTGCAGAGTTGTCTGAAAGGAACAGGTGAGTAAATTATCCCCACTAATATCTAGATGAAAAGGTACATAGGTGGGTTTATATATTGGTAAAATGACCAATATACGGAGGGAATAAACAAAAGAAGCAATATGTGAATCAGGCAACGTATTGTCAGGCGTGGCAGTCTGGGGCAGGACAGCAATAACTCACAAGACACCAGTGAATTTAACTATTTAGACAAAGAAACCAAAACCACACAGGCCTAGTGAGCACAGCAACTCTTCCTAGTAGGTCTTGCCCCAATGAGGCAGTTGTGAGGAATGATGTTACCTGCCTTCCCACCACTCTCTAAGACTCCTCTCCCAGGTCCTTTCCCAGCAATCTGAAGCTCCTTTGTCTTGCCTCTCTGCACTCCCTCTTCGTTCCTCTTCATGTTCTGGGAGACCGGAAGGAGGGGAGCTGGTCACAGCAGAATTGGAAGACTCCCTGGCCTCTTCAGCAGCCCGCCTCATCTCTGCCTCTTGCCCCCCCCCCTCCTCTCCAGCTTCTGCTTCTGCCTCTGATTCTGGACTGCTCTCTGCCCCAGCCTCTTCCTGCTCACCTAAACCCTATTATGTCTTCAGCTTGCAACACCTCCTCCTCCCAGTCTGCTCTCTCTTCTCCCTCTGACCACTCAACACCATCCCACCACCAATCCTCTGGCTCTGAGACTTCTTCCCCTGGGGGTTCCCTAGGGAGTTCCCCAGTTGGGGAATTGGGAATATTATGCATCTGCTATATGCCTGTACTGCTTGAACCACCCACTGCTTCTTATGTAAAGTGGAGTTCCTTCTCAATTGCCTTGTAGGTAACTAGTGGCAACAGAGCCAATAATCTGTTCGGTGGTAGGAGAGGTGCTGGCCCTTGCTTTCATCCTTGCTAAAGTTTATGAGCAGTAGGCAAACAGAATTTATATTAGGAGTTGCTCTGCCTATCAGCATTTGTCTAACAGAACAAGAGCTGCTTGTTGAAAAACCAGACTTGTCTTTTTTAGAGCAGGGGTGAACAGACATCAGGCTTGCAGTATATAATCCATTTCTGTTACTAAATCCTCAGATCCACCACACAAAGTCTAGGAGCAAAAGACATATAATTGAATAATAGCAAGTTCAGGATGTTGTTGTGAGTACCAGAACTGGAGCTCGCAGTTCTTCTTCAGTCTTGGTTATCCTTTCCCTCATCTGCCAGCTTTCTTCATTTCAGCAGATTAATTTAGGGGAGAGTTGTTTTTTGTTGCCATTGTTAAACAATTGGGAGTCAGAAATCATTAATGACCTCCTGCAAATCACCAAGAGATCTGCCAGTTGATTCTCATCTATGTTGCTGTTGTAAACTTCATTTATGAATGGTGATGAGCCAATAATAATAATAATAATAATAATAATAATAATAATAATAATAATAATAATAATAATAATTTATTTATTTATACCCCGCCTATCTGGCTGGGTTTCCCCAGCCACTCTGGGCGGCTTCCAACAAAACACTAAAATACAATATTATAAATAAATATTAAAATACAATAAAATATAAAAAGAACATTGGAAAGGCGATGGGCCATTAAGAGAGCAAAGGAGAGGGGGCATCATGCCTGATGGCAAATGGGTGGTTTCCCTCCTCTAGCTCTCAGATAGCTAGAAGGACAAAGCCTGAGTGTTGAGGGCAGAGTTGGCTGTGATGTAACCTAGAGAAAAATGCTACAGGCTGGAAAGACAAACAGAGAGAGAGAGAGAGAGAGAGAGAGAGAGAGAGAGAGAGAGAGAGAGAGCGAGCGCCATGGCTGTTTTCTACTTGAATCCAAGGATACAGCTATGAGATAAACAAAACCTTCTTGTTGTGAACCCCTCCATAGTAGGCTCAGGTTGTGTATATGTATAAATAAACCATATATCATAAAGACACCCATGTCTCCACTGGACCTCATTCCCAAAAGGACAGATGGATCTGAAACCCCTGGAATCTTTGCTGGGTTGGTGTGCAACAAAATGCTTTTTTTTTTAAGCGAAGTTTTGGGTTGGCAAACTGCATTGCAAAACTGGGAAAATTTCAAAAGGTTTGTGTAATGTTTTTGGAAGTATGAATTAGGACCAAAATTCTCCCCCGTACCTCATAGCTTCCCACCATTATTTGTCATGGTATGTAAAACTAAACTAGAAATGAACTAAAGTTCTTACTGTTATGCATGTACTGCTCTGGGAGTCCATATGTTCTTATGAACTGCTGTACCACAGCACTGAAGAGGCATTGCACAAAGAAAACTTACCAGAAGTGCCATTTTCTTTCCTGGAACCTTGATAATCACTGAAAAGCAAATGTGGGAAATATTTGTCATATGTTATTTGTTCTATAAATAACAATTGAGTTTTGGACATACTATCCAATCTTGTGGCTTTCTTTTCCCATGCTCGGAATGAGTTCATTAAATGGTGATTAAAACAGGGCAAAAAAATTTACATCTTTTTATTGCTGTGAAAAAAGGAAGACAAATAGATATTGTGAAAAAGGAGAGAGTGATTTACAGCTGGAAGCAAATGAATGCACAAAGCACTTTTTTCATCTGATAAATTCTACTTCTGCTCTGTCTCAAATACACTGAAACTTTACATCTCCCCAAAGACTTTATTTAGGACTGTGATGGATTCAACATTGCTCATCAAGACCTCTGGGTTATAAAACCTTTAGGTATCTTTTCTTCCATATGCATGAAGAAAAGTTAGATGGGCGATTTTACAGCAACCTTTCTAGGAGGAGAAAAGAAAAATCCTATTAAATGGTTATGCTAGGGTTAGGCTATACCCATATGGTTACAGATAAATAAAAGGAAATTGCTTTCCAAAGGTTAAAACATTACTGAATGCACCCATTTCTATTTTACAACAGTTCCTGGGAACTTTAGTTCCCACTAACAGGGCTACAATTCACAGCACCCTTAACAAGCTATATTTCCCAGCATTCTTTGGGGAAGTCATGTGCTTTGAATGTGAGTTGGATGTGCTTTAAATGTTTGGTGCCCTAACTGGAACATGACTGAGATATCTTGCTAAACTTAAAGTCTATCTCCTCTAACTTTCTCTCCTCCAATTCCAGGAAATCTGCATTGAGATGGGCAACTGTACTAGAACTGGGCAGAGAGTGTCTGCTGATGTAATGGATGTGAGAAACAATTAAACCTGGCATTTTATGCAAATCTGTTTTCTTGGAGAGCACAGTACACACACAGTGAATTGGGCACAGGAACACCTGTCGGAATCCCTACCAATTCCCCATCCCTACCCAGTCATCGGTACACATACTGTTAATTTAGAATCATGGGTATACTCAGGATTTTTTTTTTTGGGGGGGGAGGAAGGCTTTTGTTAGGTGGGAGCAGAACCTCATCTTTGTATTTTTTATTTTTTTTACTGATTGGGGAGCAGCTCCCCCTGCCCCCTCTTGGCTGCACCCATATTCAGAATAGCACTTCATACATCTGATGACGTGTGCTCTATTCCATGAAAGCTTATGCCAAAGTAGTCTTTAAGGCACTACAAGCTATTGTCACCCCCCACTCCCTTTCTCCCTGCAACAGACTAACATGGCAGGCATTTTGGATATTGTTGTTACCAAATGACACTTGCAGGGAAGGAGACAGGAGAACGTCTTGAAATTCCAACGCAACTACAGTATTTAACACAGAAAGTAAAACTGTGACCTTTACGTCTATCAGGATTCCTCTGAGGCTTCATTATGTACTGGATCTGAAAACTGGAAATAGCATACTTTTCTGTGTACTTCTGTCTAGTTCAATAAAGGCTACTTGGTATCTTCCTATCACTGCAACAGGCAAACTCAAACGGCAGGGAGAATAATCTCCAAGGTAGATGCAACTTCAGATGTTGAAGTCAGCCTATATATTTGGCAAGAGTTAAACAAATTTGTTGAGGAGAGTGATAAATGTTTTTATTTTAGATCTTCCACCTACCTTTTCAGTGATGTCTGAGCATATTGTGGGGAGTAGAGGAGAAATGGAACTGTTTAGGCTATTACACAGCCCCACTACTCTTGAATGTCAGCTGCAACACTAGCACCCAAAAGCAAGAGTCTTTTGTGCTGGAATCCACCATTCATCACTGCATTTTCCAGAATGCTTTACCTGAACACAGCTGTGTGGATTCCTAATTAACAAATTGCCCCGGAGGTACTGACCTACACTGAACTCATCTATCTCCTTGTGAAATGACTAAGCCCTGTCCTGCATTAAAGATGTAAAAGGCCACAAATTACTTTCACAGTCTGTCTAGCGAGGGGGAAAAGAGAAAAGAAAAAGGCACCACTGCTTGGTGAATAACAATTTTGGTACTTGGGGGGAAATGTTCGGTGTTAAAGGTTACTTAACTTTTAAATTCCGTTACAACTGAAAGACCTTATGGGACCATTCATTCATTCATTCATTCATTTATCCATGCATGCAATGCATTCATTCATCAGACCGGTAGCCTCCTAGATCCAAGTAAAAATTGGTTGCTTCCTATGCAAAGTACTAAGTGCCTAAAGAAGACCCTATAGCATTTTTTTCAATAGGCAAATCCAAAGGTAGGAGGAATTTCTAGACAATCCCAAACTGTTGAAGACTAAACAGCACTGGATAGCTACATAGGTCTAGTTGCCATATTAAATCTCGAGGTAGGATCACTCTGAAGCATTGTGGGAAATTAAGATGGCGTCTTGACTCAGTCACCTGGTGCTACTTGTAGGGGAACTCAAAGTTCTGCTGCCACAGCTAAGCCCTGTGGGGCCCCAGCAGAGATAATTTTACCCTAGTCATCCTCAAACCTGGAGACAGCTTTGATAAAGCAGATGCAACTGCCTCATACATTTCCTGTTTGTTCTCATGAGGCTTGTTCAAGTCAATTTCTTGGTGGGCTGTGCTTTGTAAGAATGCTGATTACAAATGATTTGGTAGAAAGCTATTGAAAAAGGGGCTAGAGGACCTTGCCTGAGCTGGCTTTTCAGAGTTGCTTCATGCATGATATTTTTATGGACCTTGGTGTAGGGCAATGAATGTCACCAATCGGTGCTTCATGCGAACATAATACAATGGACTATTTTGCCATGTTAAGAAGCTGCTGCAGGCTTTCACATTACTTTTACTGCAGAAATCTCCACAAAATATGCATCTTTTTGGGGGAGGGGAGGGGAGGGGATGGAAGGGCTTGAACTAAAAAACAGGAGCAGCAAAGGTAAGCAAAGAACTGAAGAGGAGCACACATAAATCAGTGTGCAGTCCAGTTGATCCAGGCAGGATCATACTTTCTTTAATAGAGCAATGTTTGCAATGGCTGCTCTCTTTGGCTTAGTCTTGCTACTTGATGCTCAGGTAATTAGGCTGGCTAGAGGTGCTTTGAGAAATAAAACCAGCTCCATCTGACATGTCATCTTGAGAATAAGGTTCTTACCATTGTCTGCCAAGATGATCCAGCCCGGCTGAAAATAATGTTAATGTCTATTGGCTTCACAGGAAGGTATGTAATCCCTATACCTTGCCTGTTGAAATAAATGGTGCTTGATGTCCTCTTAATTCCAGAAGCTCCTAGAGCCAGAACCAGTAATCTATATCACTGTTCAGATGTTCTGTGTAACAAGACACCAGGGTTACAGGTAAAAGCTACAGAACAGCGGGAGAGTGGGGGAGGGTGTCTTGAGTCTAGAGTTGCCTCACTGGAAAAGTGAGGGCCTAAGCCGTGGTTGGGGAACCTATGACCCTTCAGATGTTGCTTGACTAGAACTCCCATTATCTCTGGCCATTGGCCATGCTAACTGGGGGTGATGGGAACTGGAGTCCAACAACACTTGCAGGGCTGTGAGCTTCCCACTCCTGCCCTAAGTAGTAAAGGTTTCTGGTGGCAAGGAGTGATTTTACTTGCTCAGAATGGCCATTTGTTCTCCTCATTGGTAAGGGATACCATTCTGGTTCAGGGTGGAACTTTGTCTAGGCAGTTATAGAGTTAAAGTATTTATAGGCTCTGGGTCTGAATTTAGGTCTGGTTTCTGGTTTCCGGATTACAGGTGCCTACAGTTTAGCTCTGATGCCTGCACCAACTGTATTTAAACTTAGTTTCATTTCGGACTTCCGGAGGCGGCGCGAAACTGTAATGGCGGTCCTCTTCGTTCTCTGAAGAGGGGCTCCGCGGAAAAGGGTCGTTCGCTGCGGCATAGCGACGACCCATTAAGAAAAACCACGGGTAGAGTGAGCCCGTGGCCGTGGGACTCGGCGGGCACCAGAAGCTACCCTGAAATCGCAGAAGGGACCCCGTAAGGAGACCCGGAGTGAAGGAGGGGGTGCGGTGCTGTGAGTTCATCGCTCTTTCCGCGGAAGTGAAGCCGCGCGGCTGTTGCAGATGAGCGCTGACCTTTCTTCCTAAAAATCAACTTCAAGCTGCAAGCAACATACCCGTGAGTAAGGGGTTTAAAAATTGATAAAGAATCTACTAAATTTGGCTGAAATCGGGAGACGAAAAAAGGGAAGTCCGTCTCCCGGCATTGCTGACAAGATCAAAGCAAAGTCTTAAGAAGCGGAAAGCGTTTAAAACGTGACTCTGGAAAGTTTTAACTTTCGTGCGCTACCAGACCTGCATTTTTTTAAGCGGAAAGTAGAAACGGTTATCGATTAATAAGAGGCTTTAAGTGGGGACTTTCCTCCTGTTTTTTTTCTCTTTTTGGCTGTATTCTTAAAGAGCCAGATCGTCGGGCTGCTGGGGAGAGAGACTGTGAACTGCGGAAACAGCTACTAAAACTCTTTGGAGCATAACTGATACTTTTGAGCAAAAAAGACTGGCTTATATTGTTACAAGCACCTCTTATGAAACTTTGTTGAACTTTAAAAAGTGCTTTGGGGAACTTTTGGTTCGTGAAGGGACTGTTGGACTGCTGGGGTTTTTTTTTTTTGAGCTGAATTAATTTGGAACTTTAATGGCGGAATACTTCCTTCTTTGTCTCTGAAACTTGGCGGCACTCCCCCTACAGGGCTTTGGGATTATAAAATCCTGGGAACTGACTTTTGTTTTGACCTTCCCTTTACTGGCTGTTTACAATTGGATCTGTCTTTCCCATGGAACAATAGACAATCTGACCTTGAACATTGACAGATGTGTAATGAGTGGTGCAGGGAGAACAAGAGCGTCTAAAGCTAAGGAATCTAAAGAGGCCAAGGAGAAAGAGAAGGATAGAAAACCAGCACAATTCGTACAAACAACTTTAACCCAAGGACGCCGATCGTCGGTTCCAGCTATACTGGTGGCACAAAAGGGGGAAGTTGAAATAACCGAGAAGTCCACTGAGGAAGATATGGCAGCAGGTGGATCAGATACAGTTTTAAAACAAATATTGGAGCAATTGTCAAAGTTAAACCAAAAGGTGGACGACCAGTCTTTGAAAATAGATAAAGCGACTTCCTCGATTGAAAAATTGACTGAACAAGTCTCCCAGCACACACAAGCAATAGAGAATTTGCAAGGAGCAACAGCGGAAAATCGGGAATTGGCTGGAGAAGCTATTCAGAAAGTGGGAGCTTTACAAAAAGAAGTTGAAGGGATAAAAGGAGAAGTTAGGCCTCTGCACAAACAGGTGGGTGAACAACAAGTCTACCTGTCAATGGTGGAGCTGAAAAATCGTGAGAGCAACATCAAATTGAGAGGTATCCCAGAACTCGAGCAAGGAGATTTGATTGGATATTTGACACAAGAATTTTCGAAGTTCTGGGGCATAAAGGAAGACACAGATTTTAAGATTGTCTCGGCATATAGACTGGGAAGATTGGTAAGGAAAGACAGATCTAGAGACTGTTTGATAATTTTAAGATCAAGAGAAGAGAGAGATAAGATCCTAGGTCTTCATTTTAAAAAAGCAATTGAAATACAAGATAAAAGGGTGGAAATTTATAGGGATATCCCGAGACAGCTGTTGGACCTCAGAGCCACCTATACAGAACTAGCAAAATTGCTGAGACACAACGCAATACCCTATAGGTGGGAGTTCCCACAAGGATTATCTTTTACTTACAAAGAAAGGAAGGTTAAAATTAGAACACCTGAAGACAACCAAAAGTTCCTTCACGACCACGGAGAAGATCTCCAAAAAGGAGCAAATTGGCTTCCATCTCTACCTATACCAGCACTGCCTGGAGGCGGACCAACGCCTGCACCCTCGGGATCTGAGAAAAAGGAAGACACCCCATCTTAAGAACAACTTAATTAGAACAGGATGTCTCTGCAGCTACTCAGTTGGAATATAAATGGCGGGAATTCTCCGGAAAAAAGAAGGAGGATATTTCATATCCTAAAAAAAGAACAATTGGATGTAATATGTCTTCAAGAAACACATGTGACTAGGCTACACAGGAAAGTATTAATTAACAAAAGACTAGGCCAAGAATTTATTTCATCAGACAAAGTCAAAAAAAGAGGCGTGGTAATATATGCAAAGGAGAGCCTGTCACCAAAATTCTTATTTAAAGACGACCATGGAAGAATTCTCGCAATTGAAATTCAAACACAAGGGGAGAAGATTTTGATATTAGGAATTTATGCGCCAAATGATGGAAAATCAGAATTTTATAAGAAGCTGCATGAGACAATGTTGGATTATCTGGACTATTCAAATATCATTGTGATGGGAGATATGAATGGGGTGGTGTCAACAAATATGGACAAATCCCAAAATCAAAATTTAACAACAGACGGCAGACTCCCTAAGACGTTCTTTGAAATGACAGACAATATGGACTTGATTGACATTTGGAGGACAAAGAACCCCTTGGGTAAAGAAGGAACCTTCTTTTCTGAGGCCCATCTGTCATGGACACGAATCGACCAAATCTGGATATCTAGAGGGCTCGCACCTAAAACAAGAAAAGTGGAAATCTGCCCAAAAACCTGCTCCGACCATAACGCTTTGAAAATGGAATTGAGACTTATCCCAACCGGATCCTTCAGATGGAGGATGAATGACACCTTGTTAAGAGATCAAGAGATTGTTAAGAAGGCCCAAAAAACGCTAAAGGACTACTTTGAAATAAATCTGAATACTACGGTGGAGAAAAGAACAATCTGGGACGCAAGTAAAGCGGTAATGAGAGGGTTTCTGATACAACAGAACACAATAAAGAGAAAATTTTGGAACGAAAAAAAAGAAAATTTTTTAGAGAAAATAAATGAAGGAGAGAAAAAGCTGAGAATTAAACCAAAGTCAAAAGAGGTGTTAAGAGAAATCAAATTTCATCAAGCACAATATTCGAAATTGATTAACCAAGAGATAGAATGGAAAATTAAACAAATGAAGCAGAGATCGTTTGAATCAGCAAATAAATGTGGAAAGCTGCTAGCTTGGCAGCTGAAAAAAAGGCAAAAGTTGAATACGGTTACAAATCTAGAGATTCAAGGAAAAATAGTTCAGAAACCAGAAGAAATAAGGAAGTGCTTCCACAGATACTTTAAAGATCTTTATGCACAGGGGCCGCAGAAAGAATCGGAAATAGACCAATTTTTAAGGACAAATGGGTTATCTAAAATAAGTCAAGATAAAAGATCAACTCTCAACTGCAAAATAACCCAACAGGAAATTGAAGGTGCCATCCAGAATATGCAACTAGGCAAATCTCCAGGCCCGGACGGACTCACCTCCAAATACTATAAGACTTTGAAGGACTTTCTGATACAACCTTTGTTGGAGGTTTGCAACCAGATTATGGAGGGGAAGAGGGCACCGGAAACGTGGAAAGAAGCATTCATCACATTGATACCCAAGTCAGAATTGGAAAAGACCCAGCTTAAGAACTACCGTCCCATCTCACTCCTGAATGTGGATTACAAAATATTTGCAGACATTTTAGCAAGTAGATTTAAAAAAGTACTAAATGAAGTAATTCACAAGGACCAAGCAGGCTTTCTCCCTGGTAGACATATGTCCGATAACACCAGGAACATCATTGACATATTGGAGCTTTTGCGGATTAGGAACACAAGGGCGGCTCTAATCTTTATTGATGCGGAGAAAGCATTTGACAACATCTCTTGGATGTTCATGAAGAAAAATTTGAAAGGGATGGGAGTGGGGCGGGGGTTTGAAAATGGATTGGAAGCAATTTATTCAGAACAAAAAGCTAAACTGATAGTGAACAATGTGGTGTCGGAGGAGCTTAAAATTGAAAAAGGGACACGACAGGGGTGCCCCCTATCTCCTCTGTTATTTATCTCGGTCCTGGAGGTGTTGCTGAACATGATAAGGGAGGACCGGTTGGTGCAGGGTATAGTGGTCGGAGCGAAACAGTACAAATTGAAAGCTTTTGCAGATGACCTAGTTTTAACATTACAGGAGCCAGAATCTAGTACAAAAAGAGTTCTTGAACTTATCTTGGAGTTTGGTCGGGTGGCGGGATTCAAGTTAAACAAACAAAAAACCAAGGTTTTGGTCAAAAACTTGACATCTACAGAGATAGAGGGGTACCAGAAAGAAACAGAACTAAGTGTGGTTAAAAAAGTGAAGTACCTGGGGGTATTTTTGTCCACCAAAAACTTAAACTTATTCAAAGACAACTATGAAAAATGTTGGTTGGAAATCAAAAAGGATTTGGATATTTGGTCAAGATTGAAACTTACCTTGTCAGGGCGAATCGCAGCTATAAAGATGTGTGTCTTGCCGAAAATGTTATTTTTATTTCAAACCCTACAGGTCGTGGACAGAATGGAATGTTTTGGAAAATGGCAGAAGGATATATCTAAGTTTGTCTGGCAGGGCAAAAAGCCCCGAATAAAATTTAAAATACTAACGGATTCAAAAGAAAGAGGGGGGTTTGCCCTGCCGGACCTAAGGTTATATTATGAAGCTGCAGCCTTCTGCTGGTTGAAGGATTGGTTTCTGTTGGAGAACACCGATGTCCTAGATCTGGAAGGGTTTGACAATGTTTATGGTTGGCATGCATACTTGTGGTATGACAAGGCGAAGGTTCATAAATTGTTTAAAAACCATATTGTCAGAAAATCAATTTTTGCCGTCTGGATGAAGTATAAGGATTTGCTGGAGGGTAAGACCCCGAGGTGGTTATCACCAGTGGAAGCCAAGGTCTCTAAAAAAAGGCCCAATATGGAGGCCTACTGGCCAAAATATTGGGAATTAATTGAAAGAGTCAGAGACAATTGGAAGCTCCAAAGCCAAGACAAATTAAAAAGTAAGGTGCGAACGCAATGCTGAGAGGATGCGAGGAGGTCCAAAAAGATGTTGAAAAAATTTTATAATGATCTTTTCTTTTTTCTATGCTTTTCTTTATATATATGGAAAATGTTTCTTGTATATTGTTGTCCAAACAAATTTGTTTACCTATGGAAAGAAGCGCAATAAAAAATTTTATAAAAAAAAAAAAAAGTAAGGTGCGAGATTGGTTACATTATGCTCAAATCCAAGAGGTTTTTAAAATGGATAAAAAAGTTGGTTTCCAGGTGGAGAAATCGAAACTGGAGACGGAGTTATTAGAACCAAAAACTAAGGTACTTTCGAGAATGTATAACTTGCTGCTTAAATGGAATACACAGGATGAGACAGTTAAATCTGCTATGATAAAATGGGCACAGGATGTAGGACACAACATCATGTCTGAGGACTGGGAAAGGTTATGGAACACCGGTATGAAATTTACGGCATGTAGTGCCTTGAAAGAGAACATTATGAAAATGGTATACCGGTGGTACATGACCCCAGTCAAGCTTGCAAAAATATACCACCTGTCTGATAACAAATGTTGGAAATGTAAGGAGGCAGAAGGGACATTCTTTCACCTCTGGTGGACCTGCCCGAAAGTAAAGGTCTTCTGGGAAATGATATATAACGAATTGAAAAAGGTATTTAAATATACCTTTCCTAAGAAACCAGAGGCTTTTCTTCTGGGCATGGTGGACCGGAAGGTGTTAAAGAAGGACAGAACTTTGTTTATGTATGCAACCACAGCAGCAAGGATTCTTATCGCAAAGTACTGGAAGACACCAGATTTACCCACACTGGAGGACTGGCAGACGCAGTTGTTGGATTATATGGAGTTGGCGGAGATGACTGGCAGAATCCGAGATCTGAGCGAAGAAACAATGGAGGAGGAATGGAAAAAATTTAAGGACTATTTGCAAAAATACTATAAGTTGCTTGAATGTTAAGATTGTGCACGACTAGGAATCACTATGCTTCTGCAAGTTGATTAGACAAATGATAAAGCAAGTTATGACAAAAAAATGAGACAAATTTGAAACAAATATATTATGTTTATTATAAAGGTATCAAAATTAAATTACAAATTTCTGAAATTGGTAACATAATAAATCTGAAGATATAATAAGTGGTGAAACAAGGTAATAAATTGCTGACATTGTTAGCTTAAAGAACGCAATGTTGGGAGGATGCGAGGAGGTCCAATTGAAAGTAATTTGTTGAAAGATGACCTGAAACTTATTTAATTTTTTCTTTGTTTTTTCTATTTTCTCTATATATATAAAAATTGTTTCTTGCATGCTGATATGTAAAAGAACCTGTGAACCTATGAAAAGAAACGCAATAAAAAAACTTTATAAAAAAAAATAAACTTAGTTTCATTTCAACATAAACATTTGTGCATATATTAAAAGATGTATATAAAAAAATATGGTAAGTTCAATAAAACATGTCGAAGTACGCTTTGCATGGAAACATGTTTGCATTAAAATATATCCATTTGCATTAATGTATTTGGCGTAATTCAGCATGAATGGGTCTTCATTAAACTTGCTCTTTAACAAACAGAGACTTCACTTTCTGCCATGAACATGGATTCTGCATTATTAAAAGACCAGACCAGGGCTTCCATGGATGACACGATGGCTGATTTCTTCGAACTGAAATGTGTTTATTTTCCAGAAAGCACCTTATCTTAACCTTTTCACCTTCCCACTGATGCTGACATAGAATGAATGGATAAAATGATAAATAAAAGTTCAAGGAAATGTTTTTTCAGACATTGAAAGTTCTGAAACATTTGAAACATTCCCTGACAGACTTCCTGATGTCCATTCGAAAGACATTGTGGTGTAAAATGATCCTTTTAGTGGCTTTCAAAAAGCAATTATGTAAAAGAACAAGAAAACATTTTTTCTCTCCACCAGCCACTGAGTTTCCCTAGGCCTTTAATAAGCAAACTGAAATGAGGCTTTGTAGAACACTAAGGGTTTAGGAAAATTTGTGTTTCTGTATATGAAACCCATCATATCCCATTCAGCCTGCTAGCCCAGGAAAAATATGTTTTTGTATGGGAATTTTATAACGGAGAATTTCCTGGATACCAAAATCCAGATTGGTGAGATAACCCCAGCAGAGATTTAAAATCACAAAATATGCAGCAAAGTGTGGAAATATAGACTGTTAGACCTTTAAAATATGCCCTTCTAAGTTCCTTCGAAAGTTCCCCTTTTCCACTAGCATAGAAGACCACACATTTAGTAAGTTAACAATTGGTTTACTTACAAACTCTTCAAAGGTCAAGTTCATGTGCTTTTCCTACATCAGTCAGAAAACACAGGCAGTAAAACTAGGCTTAATTGCAGTGGTGGAAGTTCATAAATGATTGGTGTAGGAACTCAAGAGAGGCTGGAACAACCAGTTCAGACTTCTTTGCACACTGAGCTTCTAAGGTAGACAAGGAGAGAGCAATAGGCTTGATTACCTTCCTCTCAAGGTGAGGGGGAGTGACCTAGCTAAGCCTGGCAGGACAGCTTACTCTATGGTCTTAACCCTTTCATGTGTTAATTTGACTTAAGCATGTTGGTTATAAGAGACTGGTTATCCCACAAAATATGTCCCTCCATCCTTCAGTTCACCAGCCAACTTTCTAGTGTCCAAACATAAAGACCTTTTCTATGTACTGACTGGAACTGGGAAATCACTTTAGGAAGCATAGGGACATAGAAAGCTGTTTTATACCAAGTCAGACCATTGGGCCATCTAGATTGGGGATAGGAAATCTGTGGCCCTTCAGATTTGCTGGACTACAACTCCCTTTAACCCTGACCATTGCCCATGCTGACTGGAGTTGACGGGAGTTGTAGTACAATAGTACAATTCGAAAGACCACAGGTTTCCCACCCATGATCTTGCTCCATATTATCTACACAGACAGGGATCCATCTCAGCCCTATCTTGAGATGCCAGAGAGCAAAGCAGATGTTCTATCAGCCCTTTGATTTTCACAGTGCACTTTCCCTTGTTGTAATAAGGATGATATGAATCACTGTGTATTGCTCAGTGCCGTGGTCATGTCCAGAATCTGCTTGCTTTTGGCATTGCCTTGGTGCATTGTCATCAGCCCTTTTGAGAAAATGGTGTTGCTATATCCTTTAGTCCCAAGAATGTTTTCTAAAACCTCTCATGCAGATCCTCATTCTGTAAAACACTGCCTTATGATGACAATACCAGAAGAACATTCCAGTGAGATGACATTATGGCTTTCAGGAGTGTCAACCGTGAACCCTAAATGAAAATGAATGATTTTGTTCAGTAGGATAGAAATATATCTACAGGACTGAATCACTCAAATCCTGCGTCCCAACGCACTTGTAGGACACAAGTTCACAGCTGAGTGGAATGACAAACCCGGCCATGAATCAACACTGAAAAGAGGAAGGAAGTAAAAACACATTCAGGTGAAGGGCATCTTTACATATAGCTGAGAACTCTTTTCAATTATTCCATCCTGTATGGATGAGTAATGCAGTTTTCAATAATATTTTGTTTACCTCAATGCTATGAGATTAATCATGTTCCACACAAAAAAGTATCAATGGCTATAAAATGTTGTGTGGAATTTCTGCTGTTCTGCATTCATAACTTTTCCTCTCACTCATAGTGACAGAAAGTACATCTTTTGGGAAGGGCATCTTTCATTGTCTGCTTTCTTAGAGACTAGGTAGCTGCTCGTCTTTAGCAACATTTTATAATGTGGGATCCAAAGGTGATGCTAACCCCAGTCCATACAAGTAACTCCATGGGTTTATATGAGAACTTCATGTTTAAGAGCTGCTTATTGGTGGAATCTGTTGAAAGAAACTGAAACATGTGGATCCTTGAAGGCACTTCTGCCACTCATCCAAATGTCCTGCCACCATAGTTTGGTCCCCCCCCCCATCCTTACGAAATGTTGGGAGCTGGTAGAAGTTGATTGGCTTACCCAGACATGAAATATGGGGTATTCATCAAAGTCATCTCACAAATTATTGTTATGGGTAATGTAGGGTTGAAATATTAGCAAAGCTGCTATCAAAAGCACTAGGCTTTCTATGATGGCTTTATCTGTTTGAAGGAAGTATTTTATAGTCTCATAGAATGATGATCTTTGGTATCTTAGGTTGAAAACCCAGAAATGCACCATTTCACTGTAAAAAAACTCCACATGGTTTATATTCACATGGTTAAAAAAAAAAGTGTAGTTCAGGATATAACAATCAAATTATGTTTGGTTATTCCCACATAGGTGATTTAACCTAGTAGGAAATTACTCTGAAAATTGCCAAGGGCTCTTATAACATCATGTTTAGTAGCCTGCTTGAATGAATTGAGTATTTCCCAAGGTATTCTTAATACGGTTCTAAAATATAGGAAGAAGCAAATAACAGAAACCTCCATCTCAGTTTAGAACCAGGCCCCTTGAGAGAATGTTTGAACTTTGGGAAACAGATGTTCACAGGGCTGTTCTCCCTGCCCCCTCCTCAAAATGAAGACCACAGCTTGTTTGGCTCTGAATTTCTATTTGTGCACTGGACTGAATGTAGCTGCTATATTTTTCTGGATTGCAGTATATGGAAAATTACGAGCTCAACCCAACCTCCAGTTTAAACAAAAAATGACAAAGTTTCCTTGATCAATGACTGGGACAAGGGTTGACATTTTTCAAAATGGTTTGTTTTAAATAAATATCAAGTTTGCTTCACATCCAGTTTTTCACACAGTCTCACAAAATAAGATGGGAATGATTCTGTAGCAACAGGGATAGGTTTAAACAAGAAGCTTTAATCTAGGAGGCAATATGTGGATTCAAACATCCCTCTTCTGACTTTAAAACAAGGTAGTTTTATCTTAAGCATCTATCTAAAAATTTATTCAAAACTTGTAAGAAAGACTATCACACAGTTTCCCCTTGGCACTGTTCTTACTGTTATGAACCTTGTCCTGAAAACTCTAGTCCTAATTTAAATTGCGTAGAGAGGCTATGGAATTTCTGCCTTCCCAGTTTTTTATAATATTTTGGAGTGGCATCTCCTAGGTAAGTTTCAAATATCCAGTTATATATGTGTGTGTGTTTGTGTGTGCGTGTGCTCTTAAGATCATGTTAAGTTTGGGGATCTTTCAGGTGTACTTCTCAGTTCTTCTGCATACCTCCAGCTGCAGATACCTTTATTTCTTTATTCCAGTAGTGAGTGGGGAAACCAGAAGGTAAGTCATGGTTCATTGGTGGACCATAGAGCTTTTTGTGGTCTGGCTGATTGCTGGTATTCTTGCAGAGAATGTTGGACCAGGTGGACCTGATCCTGAAAGATGCATTTACATTCTTAAGCAATAGTCAGGATCACTTAACACACATGAAAAGATCCTGATTTTGCATCTTGTTCTTGCATCTTGTTTTATAATTTCAAACCACATTTTTAAACCAAGAGGATTATAGTTTTAAAAAGCACCACAATAAACCAAGCAGGACTGAGTGCAGCCCTGCTTTGCATTAACCTCAACCCAGTCGTTCTAGAAGTCTGTTAAACCCATCTGACAAAAAATCCTTAGCAAAAAGTCAAGGATTTTACTATGGGGGTTTTATCAATCCCATCTAAAATCAATGTAGAGCGACAAAAGTTTCTGCAGTCAAAACAAGGACACTTTGACCCTTCGACATCTCTTTAAGTGATACCACAAGAAAAACAGAGTAAATGGTTATCCTGCTAATGATGCGTAATGCATTTTGGAGCAAGAAACCAGGGATGTCTTTTATTCACTTATCTTCTCTCCTCTGGTGAGATGAAATGGCCTTTTGATTAATTATTAAGAATTTGGCCTATTTGCTTCTCTGTGCTTATGTTTGACATTATGTATTCCACTAAGTTATACCTCAGAAATACAAATATCTCTTTTAAAGAGGTGCATCAAAACCCCCACAATCGCATAAAATGTCACTTAATTATAAATCCAATGTTCTGTTGGCACAGTTATTGGCAGATAAGATTCCCATTAGTTTGCATGACATTATACAGAATCTTATATGGGAATATCATTTTTGGGGATATATATAAATCAGAGAAGCTAAAAAAAGTATTTCACCTTTCTTTTTAACCCAATGAGACAAACACTCTTGTGTTGTTTTGGGGATTAGCAACAGTCACTTGTGTGCCTACTTGCTCCTCATGTGCTGAACCTAAAAATTGGCTAACATTACAAAAGCAAAAAACACAACTCCCCAGTTTGCTCTCCTCATGGGAAAATGCCCTCTGTATATGCTTGCATTGAGCAACATGCAGACCACAGGAATATGTGGTGGTTGCCATGGGAATTATTGAGAATGGAGGTGCCAGTGAGTTGGAAAAAAATGGGCAGCACAGCCGTCTGCATGTCTACTTGGAAGTAAGTCATGCTGAGTTCAACGGGACTTCCTCCCAGGTAAGTTTGAACTGGTTTGCAGCCTCAGGTAGTAGGAAATGTTGTAAAAAGCCAGTATGGTGTAATGGTTCAAGTTCTGGACTAAGATAAGGGGGACCCAAGTTCAAATGAAACTAGCTGGGTGACCTTGAGTCATTCACAGTCTCCTAGTCTAACTTGGCTCACAGGATTGTTATGAGGATATAAAGTAACAGGGAAACCATGGATGGTTCTTTTAAGGGAGGAGAGAATGGAGAGAAATGGAATGATTACATGATATGGGATGAGGTGAGATACTATGCATGAAAAGAAGAGAGAAATGATGGGAAGGGACTAGGGATGAGATTAGGCTACAGAACCACTAATCACTGTGTGAACATCGCCCCGTGTCATTTCCCCCTTTGAGGGGTGATTTTATATGCCCCCTCCCACATGTCTTTCAGCATGTTACCTCTCATTTATAAAACAGAGATTATAATTCACCACGTTATGGTCAGTGGATATGCAGGGCTGAAACAGAAATTAAGAGTGTCTGTTCTGATGGACGAGCTTTTTCATTTCATTCCATATGTGGACACAGCAGTAGAAAAATAGCTTACCAAAAATGGCTCTACTTGGGTCATTCTTTATGTGTATATCTGAGTCATCCTACCTAAAAGGCATCTGCGTAGAAGACATGGAGCATTTTGCATCATACCAGAAGACATGGAGCATTTTGCATCATACCAGGCATCTGCACGTGTACGCTACTTTAATTGGCACCTAAGATCAAGAACGAAGTGGAAACAAACTTTTATCGTGAGGTCAGGCTGAAGTCTTTTGCCTGAATCCGAAAAACTGTAAAGCTAGTTCTGTGTGTCCAAGGAAGCTCTGGATTTGTGAAACTTAAAAAGCTCCCTGCATTTGTGAACTCCATCATACATGACAAACTATTTTGAAACAGATAGAAGTGTTTCTGCTTTTCAAGGTAACAAAATCACCAGAGTTTAAATTCTTACTGGCTGTGCACAAGCCTTTATGTTCATTTTAATAGCACCGTTCATGCTTACTCAATAGTAAGTCCCGTTGTATTCAATGTGGCTTACTCCCAAGTAAGTGTATTAGGATTGTGGCCTTCATCCTTTTCTGCCATTCATTGTTATAGTCTATTGAATTTTTTATATAGTACAGTTCATACTGATCTCGACTATCCCATTTTGCTTTTTTTCTAACTATCACTATGGATACTTTATTTTATTTGTTGCATTATAGATATTTATATCCCACCTTTTCATGGACAGCAAACAACAAGAGATAAAGGCTATGACAGGCAAAATAGCAAATTCAAAAGCATTAGCCAATCAAAACATAATGAAGGACAAATGAAATATAAACAAATAAAATATGAACAATGTAAATAATAATGAGAACACACAAAAAATAATCTTACAGGCTAAAGCTCTGTCTAAACACCATTGAGGGGGATAGAGGTGGGTAGCCATGTCTGGAAACACCTAGCCACTTCTGAATGATTAAATCATGAGTTACTTTTTATTCTGGTCAGTAGAACAGCAAAAGATTCATAAAATGAATTATGAATAATGCAAGTCAAGAATCTGGTTGACATTGAGTTACACATACTCAAGACCCAACGTCTTTCTAATATCCTATGTGGGTATGGTACTATTTCTGGGTAGGAAATACCGTACAGTATTTGACCTTTCTTGTGATGATTGCACATAGTGTTTATTCTGCTTCATATGCCTCATACATGCAGTGTAAGTGCACTGGACGTCTGAGGCTAATAGGCACATGTATAAACACATGAGATATGTGTCAATTATTTCCTTGGGCAGACAACAGTTTCCTGCCCCACCATGTTAATTAGCATAACAACACAAAGGATAATAGTGTTATCACTGATTTCTGCTGTCATGAATGGTCACTTTGCATAACAGATACATCACATAGCTTTTCCATAGACTATATATTTTTTGCATTTCATTGCCGCTTGGCACAAATATACATTTGGCAGCCGAGGATAACACTTCATGCATCCAGCAAAGTGGACTCTGGTCCACAAAAGCTTATGCTAGAAACCATCTGTTAGTTCCTGAGTTTATTTGCATGTCATCTCCTAGAATAAAGTTCTTTGTAGGATTTTTATTTTTATTTTTAAAAATGTATTTCTTTCTTCTCCTGAATTCCACTGGTCACAACAGAAAGAAGGAAATATAGGCAACAAACACTAGAGAGCTACTAGACCAGACGCTGCACATCTGGAATTATGAAAAAGCACTTCTAGGTAGGAGGATGTGCCTCTGGGGATCGTTGAGCCCCAGCACCTCTGTGTTATAAAGATTCAGCACGGCCTGCAGAACACATGACAGAGGGTTCCTTGCACATTAATCATTGTGTGAGCAGGGGGCCTGGAGTGCAGTTAACAATGCAAGATTGGAAAAGAGGTTATTTAAGGGAAAGTGCCCTACCTTTCCTAGTGAAATTCCACTTTTTCTCACTTGTACACTATTCGGAGCATAGAAATATACCATGTGGCCATGAGTGAAGATCAATGAGTGTTTGTCTACCACTGAGTAGACCAATGAGTGTGCTGCTTTCAGACTTTTGTCCAAGTAATAGATTTGGGATCAAGATGTTGGAATCATAGACTCCTAATATCACAGGCTTTTGTTGTTGTTGTTTAGTCAGTTAGTCTTTTAGTCGTGTCCGACTCTTCATGACCCCATGGACCAGAGCACGCCAGGCACTCCTGTCTTCCACTGCCTCCTGCAGTTTGGTCAAACTCATGCTGGTAGCTTTGAGAACCATCACAGGCTTTTAATTCTGTGCTTTTCTTTCTCTTTTAGTTATGGAGGGAAAGCAACTATTTAGAAAACAACAACAAACCCAGACACGAGAGAAACCATTTCAGATGGGCTGATTTGATTCCCCAGCGCCTTCAGCTACAGTAAAAGTATAGTAAAATGCAGGGCTGTGAAGCTTTCCTCTTGTGATACTTCATTCCCAGTCCCTGTACAGAAGATAGCTCAGAACGCGAGTTTGAGTCACGCACCTTTTAAACTTTCCACAAGGTGGCGAACGCTGCTTGCAACAGGTTTTCTGTAGTGAAACGCATCAGAAGGTTTCAGTGATTTTTTTTTAAGTCCATAAATTAGTTATTTGAAGAAGGGAGAAAATAAACTTTATTTGTATAAGTTCACACGAATTATAGTGGAAGTTAAAAAAGCACAAGCGAATAGTGTTCCTCGATAGCAACAGATTCTATCAGAAAAACAAACATTATTTACCCAGTAAATATTATTTTCTTGCTACATGCTCAAGGAGAAAGTCTAATATTTCTACCTGTATATAAAAAGCTAAAACACAATTAAAATTAATCGACAAAATCTGATTAAAACTATCGTAAACATTGTGTGTTCTTCAGCTGTGGAAAGCAGTGGAGCTTATTTTCTGTTAAATTATATAAACATTTTGAGTTTTGAGAACTCGATGTTTCAAAGCGCTCCTGCGTGCATGTTCAAGCCAAATAACTGAATCAGGAAGTTTAAAAAAAAATCATTGTGGTTCCGCTTCTTCCTGCTTTTTTTGCTCATCAGCTTAATAATTAACATGCACGGCAGTGGCTCCATCAGTCTGCATTTCTTGAGACAATTTTCTGAAATGGATCTGGACTTCTACCTTCAAGAAGGAAACAAGAAGCCAGTAATACCAAATTACTTGAAACGGAGACCAGACGTGATCTTTTCCCCATCGCCCCTTTTCCTCTACATCATTTTCAGGAAAGTAATGCTCATGGATTGTGAATTCCCAAGGAGGGATTCCCTTAAGAATTCCCTTGCATATGAAGTTTTAATGGAAACCCTCCCCGCCTGCGTGTGCTTCCCTGCCAAGTCCAAGCTGCTTGGGTTTAGAAGTGGGAAAGGGGGAGATGGGAGGAAGAAGATACAAAAATAACTTCCCCATAATTATCAATTTCTAATCATTTCCTTGCGTCTCATTGCCTGGGCGTTTGTGTTATTTGTTGTTGAAATTCTCAGATGGCGTCTAAAACCGAGATCTGTCCACAATTTTTTTTAAAAAGCATACAACCCCTTTCCACATTCAGAGAATAAATATGCGTATGTTCATTACACTTTCAAAATGGGCAAATAAATCACAGTGAATATGGTATGACAACAAGCCACCATCACCGTATGAATAAAACGATGACATTTCTAATTTTGCCCTGCCAGCATGGGTGCTCTGTAAATATGGAGCAATCTTGGGGGCAACATTCTTCCAAGTTCTTTGTGCAGTTGCCAAAGCCATTCAGCACCACAGTGTTTGGACAGCTCCGGTGGGAAAGCAACTGTTCGCCCAGCGGGTAATCAATCCACCCGACTGTCAATTGCCATCTCTAATTAGAAAATTATAGAGAATCCTCTAAGACTTCAAACAGCTTTGGAGGGGAAATTAATAGTAATGTAATGACGACGGCAACAAAAACAGAGATTGAAATATTTAATTGCACTGGTTAAAGAAGCACATGCCCAAGATTTCTTGGCTTCGTAAACAAATAGCAAGTCTTCTGTTTGAAAAATGACCGGAGTCCACTTACTTGGAAGCAATTTCCATTGAAATCAGTGGGGATTATTTCCAAGCAAGACGTTTAGGAAGAGGAGAAAAAAGTATATGTGAAGGACAGACTTTCTGCAAGAGACATGCAATCGAACGACCCGTCTCTGAAATATAGGGGAAATGTGAAATTTGAAAATTAGCCACCTCAGTGAGAGTTTTGGTTGGGAAGGGGCGGGGGGGGGAGGTGTAAGTTAAAGTGCTTATGAGAAGCTTATGACTCCTGCTCGCATCATCTTGAAGTTGGGATTGTTCTGTTCCTTGAGGAATTGGGGTGGTGACGTCTTTTCTGATACCGATTATTACGTGACTGCAACAACAACAATAAAAAAAAGTCATTGGCAAATAAAAATCCGAACGCCACATCAACAGAGAAACAAAACAAGCCAGACACCCGGCAAGGCAACAAGGCAGAGAGAAAGAGAGGGAGAGAGGGAGAGAGAGACCCCCTGTTTACAACAGAGAGCTGGGAACAGAAAGCAAAGAGAGTGCAAAAGATCTGGTAGCTAAGGTGGGAGCCGGGGCTGTCAGCATCCAGCAGCCAAAGCTGGTCAGCTTGGAAGGCACAGAAGGGGGAAGAAAGGAGAAGAAAGGAGGAGGTAGTGAAGCAAAAGGAGACAAATCGACGCTGAAGCCAGGAGCTGCTCAGGGAAGGGGAAAAGAACCGCTCTGTAGCATTTGCTATAACGCAGCCAGCTTCCACTTTCTCCCTTTCTGATTCCTTCTTCCTTCCTGCAAGGATTTCCCCTTCTTCCTCTCCTCACCCTCTCTCCCCCCCCCCCCTTGTCTCTTGCCTGCCTGGTAGACTCCACTTTACACCTGCAACTTTTAAAAAAATTGAGCTGAGCAACCCCCCCCCCAAGCTAGGCAGCTAACAAGTCGATCTGCTTGTCTGTCCCACGCCCCCTCCCTTTCTGCGGTTTCCCTCTTTGCCCATCAGAGGAAGAAAGCAAGAGACACACAGAGGGAAACCGAGAGAGAGGCGATGCTTCAGGAGGATTAACTATCCCCACCAAAACTTCCTGGAAGGAAGAGAGCAAGAGAAGAAGGAGAACAACAACATCAACATCAACATCAAGGAGGGAGAAATCCTCCTTGATTCAGATCCCGTCTTGCGCCTGGTTTCCAGAGTTGAATGGTAAGGCGAATGAGCGGAATCGGGGCGGGAGAGAGGGGCATGGCAGTGCCGGGAGGGGAGGAGGGGGGCGGGTGGGAGAGGTTGTGCCTGGGTTGGTGAAAAGTCCCACAGGCGGGTTCCCCAGCATCTGATGGCTTCAAGGTGACAAGAGCTGATTCTTTACTGGACAAAGCTGGGGAAGGGGACAGGGAGCCCCCTAGGAGCCCCTTGTGACCGCGGTTTCTCTTTCCCACCCTCCTAGAGTGGCAATGTGTAACAAAGCGCTTCTCGCCCTGCTGGTCTATGGGATAATCATGCACTGCAGCGTCTACTGCTCGCCTGCTGCTGGACTCCAATACCCCGCGCTGAGGTGAGTGAATGCCCGGCTCTCCCCACCCGACTGGGAGCCAGGGCTTGGCTTATTATACTGCATGGGATTTCTTTCCCCCACCCTTCTCTCGCCACTGCTAACCGGGTCCAGACGCTTCGCTGGGAGCTGTCCAGCTCAGATTCAGCCTTCTAGCCTCCAGCTAGAGACAAATTGTCCCTTTCCTTGCCAAGAAGGAAAACTCCCCAAGAATTCCCTCATTCTCTAACCTTGGGGAACCCACACAGCTCAAGGTTCCAAGTCCGAGTTAGGTCACTTGCTTAGAGACATTGATAGCTGATGCTCTAAGGAACCCTCCAGGTTAGAAACACAGGCTGCCGTCCTTAGCGCAGCAGTGAAATTGACTACCGAGCAACTGTGCAAGTTGCGTTTGGTGTGTGTGTCTCTCTCTGTGTGCGAAAGAGAGTGCGCGTGCGTGCTGGTGCGCGCGCCTGAAAATTACTTAATTAAACGCTCGTAGAAAATCGCGATATCCTACAATATATTCGTCTCCGGAATGTATACAATTTCATTTCACCCTCCTCCGCTTTCTCCAATATAAGCAATGCTTATCTTGGGGTTCCCATTCGCTTTCTTTTCTGTGGTATGAATTCTATACCACCATTCCATGGGACTGGGTCTGAAGCATAAACCAAAATATAAAGCCACTCATTGACATGCCAGGCTGCTATCCTAAATCTTCCTGGGCTATTAACTCCAAGTTATGCGTTTAGAAGCAGGGTGTGGGTGTGTGAAGCTTATGCGTGTTTATCTGCAACAGTTGTGAGATATGTGGAGTTTCTTTCCAGATAATCAGAGTGCCAAACATTGAGAAATACAGGCAGATTATGATAGACCAGCCATTCTGATATCTAAAACGTGGACTCCGAAATAAATGTACCTGTAGCCCAATTCTATGCACATTTATTCTGGAACAAACCCTTTTATGATCTTAGATTGTGTGCATAGGAGCATCCCTGGGCTCACAACGAAAGTATGTTTATATCTAGGACATAGGTATACCTGTATACATGTAGACGTCTAATCCCGAATTTGGCTGCCTATTACCTGCTGCGTTTGCCTGGCAGGTACTGAACCTGTAGGCAAATTGTTAGAGGAAGGCTTTGGGTTATAGCTAAGGGACTCTGCTATGTTTCTGGCGGTACGGATCACAGGTAGGAAATTACATCTAGTGAGTAATATATTACAGCAGAAGTGTTACGGTATGTATGATGGGCGACGCGATCCACACATGATGCATTGATACGATTACATCCTACAGTACTTGGAATCGTTGAACTCGGTAGGACTAATGCATGTACCTGGCGGAGGCCCCGCTAATTTCAGTGGCGCCTGCTGCTTAAGCAGCCGTGCTTAGAAGGAAGGTGCGCATCTAGGGAAGGCAGCTTAAAGTGAATCGCCGTGGCCCAGACTCAAGCTACCATTAATGTATACGCGTGAAGTGTGTAGGGTTGGCCCCATCCGTGAAATTCTATTGGCTGGCGCAGTTTGTCATTTCGATCTTCATATTTCTCTGTAAGATTTTAAAGCTTCGATGGTGCGGGTCTTCTAAATGGAAACACTGTAGGATTGAGCCTTACTAAATTGATTTCCCGCAAGTATAACTTTTATTGAAAGGAAAATGTGAATGGACTGCTAAGATCGCTCCACCAAATGCCATTCAACTGGTATTCTTACCAAAAGGTTTGCTTCTGGAATAACCATACTGAATCTAATGAGCAGGCCTGTACCTTAAGGTTGCAAACCCAAATGCATTCCTCAGGAAGTTAAATTCCAATTAATTTTTAAAAAAATCTAGGCTGTTTAAACTGCAACCCTCAGTCAACTGTCTCATACCAGGAACCTGAGCACGTTTCTTTAGCAATAAGCTCCATAGTGATTTATAGTAGATTGTTTTAGAATACAATATCGACGAGTATAGACTATATGATGGTAGCAACTTTACTTTTAGGATGGCAGGACAAGCCTGTAACACCACCCGGGAGCATTTCCTTGTTATCATTAGCAGTATCGACAGACGGTCGGTAGTAGAGATTGGCTGCCTTGTTGCTTCCAAAATTACCCAAAAGGGAGCCTGAGCCGACCAGGAGTCTATAACCTTTAATACGCCACAAGGCTCCTTCCGCATAACCAAAGTTGGTTGTATCGACTTTATACCCCTTTGTTCCAAATTTCCTCTTATTAAAAGTGGAGCCTCCTTGATCAGGAGCAGCCGATCTGTAACGAACGGCTGCTTGTGGACTTCCCAAACCACTCTAGAGGACAGAAGGCAGAGCAAGATGGGATTTTTGAGCCAGCAAGACAAATATTGCGCTTTTTCGAAAATCCCTCCAAGGTGGCCCAGCGGAGACCGCTTGCGGAGAGGTGCTGAGGACTTCCGTCAGGGTGCTGAGTTCGGGAAGGCTGCTGCGCCCAGACCAACAGGGTGCTTTCCCCCAGCGTTCTTCCCCCCCTCCTCTTTAAGAGGGACAGAAGCCAAGAACGCTACTGACCCCTATTGGTTTCTACATCAGAAGAATTGGGAGGAGGAGGGGCGGATTCTTGTGATCTGCCACCAATCTTGGGGAAGCACGAGGCTTTCCCTGCCCCCGGGGAGGAGGCACTGAGAATGAATGCGGCTCAGTCCTGGCGACAGAGTGCCTAACGCGCCGGGACGCTCCTGCCCAGGCTCTGAGGTTGTCCTGAGACGAACCAGCCTCCCCACCCTCTTGGAAGATTGTTGTCCTAGGTTCCCCCAGGTCTTTCAGCCCTCTTTGCCAACCCAGACCTGGGAGTTGGTGGGGCTGGGTGGCGGGGGGTGGGAGCAGCTGTCAGTCCCGGGGAGGGGGACCCTCCTTCCCCCCAGCAGTGGATGTAGCGGGGGCGGCTCTTGGCTCCATTCAAGCGCCTGAATTAGCAGCCGCGAAACACTTGAGGAGCATCCATTATTGATAGCTCCTGCCAGAGCTCCGCAGACGAAAATAGCTGCCGGAGAGACGCGCAGTGACCTAAATCCGGCAGCAGGGAGACCACGACGGAGATCAGGCTAGGTGGGAAGCGGGGAGGGGTGGGAAACCGTTATAAGACGCAGAAAAGAGAGTGGAGAGCGTGTTGTCTGCTTGCGCAGAGGAAGGATGGAAGGGGAGAAACGCAAACTCATGCCCCGAGTCCAGATCCGCTCCATTCCTGCAATTTTAGAGACGTCTCCTCCCCAGGGGGTCTCCTCCTACTTCTCAGGAGTAGGGACACCCTGAGGCCTTGGGAGAAGGTGGGAAGAAAACCCAGCCCACAGGAAGCTGCCTTAAACCGAGCCACAGCATTGCAGTCAGTTTAGGATTTCTAATGTTCTTCAGTCTTGGAGCTCCATATACTATTAGACTACAACTCCCATCATGCCCCGGCCAGTTTAGCCAATGGTCAGGGATGACGGGCGTTGTAATCCGGAAAGATCTGGGACCCAAGGCTGAGGAGAACTGGTCGATACTGGGTTTCAGACAGAGGCTTTTCCAGTCCTATCAGGAGATGCGAGGGGTTAAATCTTATGCATTGTAAAAGTGTGTCTTACCAGAGCCCTTTCAAATATGTGAAGAAAATATCTGGGCATTAAAAATATAGCCATAATAAAAACCCTATTGCTTATTTTTCACACACTGATTCTGGCCTGCTTCCCAGACACTGCGTGTGAATGGCGTGTGTTGGGTGTATAAAGATCATTTCATCTCCCAATCGTTTTTACACCGTTCCCTGGTTAGATTCTGCGTTGCCCACAGGCCTGGATTAAGGGTGCAAGGGATCTCAGGCTAATAGGAAGGAACTGTATGTTGACGAGGGAGAGAAGCATTAATTCATCAAACGAATTATCTTAAATTAATATGTATTAAAATAAGAAAAGAAATAGATAAATATCGGAACACTAATTTCTTTAAAGGGAAATCCCTCTTCTACCCTATAGCTGTGGCAAAGTCACGAGTGATGTAGTTCATGCCTACATACAGAGATTCTCATTTCGCAACAACCCTGTGAGGAAGACAAGGCTACAAGAAAGTGGTGGGTCCGAGGTCGCCCATTGAGCTTAACTGGGAAACAGAGGGCCTAACCCAGGAGACTCTCCGGTTGTTGTCTCAACATCCAGCCTAACTGGGGTTGATGGAGTCCGCTAACATCCGGAGGTCCACAGGTTCCCATCACTGGCCTGAACCCTAGCAATGTAATGGTTAATTCGTCTCTACGCGCCCAAGGTCTCCTCCCAACAAGTGACATGGCCAAGCGAGGATTTCAACCCAATCTCCCAGCCTCCATGCATGCTCTGATCCACTCCACTTCCACTGCCTCTGAACTGTCCGAGACACCGAAATAAAATCGAAACGAAACCGATTTGCAGAAAGGCAGAAAGGATTCCGGGGTGGGGAGGTCTTGAGTTAAAGATCCCCTCCCCCTTTGTCCCACTGGGTCAACTGGGAGCGCGAAAAGCCTTTGGCTTGAATGAGAAAAGATGGGCGAAGACCTTTGAACGCTACCTGGGAACGGAGAACTGGACGTGGACCCCTGGATTGAAGGTGTAATAGAGGGACAAAACAGGCGGCTGGCGAGCAGGAGGAATTGTTGCAGAGATGTCTGCCCCTCCTCCTCTTCCCTCCTCTCGTTTTGGCAGCCTGTGGGGCTCTTTCTTTCCCTTTGGGGGGGGGGGCTCCCTTAGCTGGCTGGCAGTCTTCTTCCTCGCGGCTAAGGGTAGGGGAAGCGAAGACCAAGCGTAGGGGAAGCGAAGTGGTGGGAAAGGGAGCGAGCCTCGGGCGCCATGGGTGCATCTGAGTGGGGGGGGGAGGGTGCCTCCTGGTCCCAGCCAGTGCCGCCTCCCCCTCCTCCCACCGCCGCCCCCTCGACGTGCCCACCCACCCCGCTCCCGCCGCGATCCCGCACTCAAGGCGCGGCGCCTGTCTCCCTCTACAGCAGGATGGAAGATGAAGCGTACGACGAAGACGGCAACACCCTGCCCGACTACGCCTTCGACAGCGAGCCCCTCGGGATAGCCGACCCTTCCTCCATGCTGGACGACGTGTACACCTTGTATTACCCACCCGAAAAGAGGTGATTAAGCCACAGATAGATAGAGTTCAAAGCAGGCTGCGATCCTGGCCACCCTGACCTGGACTGGACGCGCCCCTTGCGCCGGAGCAGCTGCGCAATGGACCGCGCGGTGGGTGTGGCGGGCCAGTGGGGGTGGGGTGGGAAGAGAGGTGGTTTCCCAGCCTTCCTCCGCTTTGTCTTTGGAAGAGGGTGAGGAGGAGAAGCACCCCTCTCAAGCCGAGGATCCTCCTCTGCAAGGTTTCCGCGTCAGACCGAGAACAGACGGGGTAGGGAAGAAGGAGGCGAGCAATCCGACTTACCTCTCTCCGGGAAAAAAAAAAGCCAGTTTCTGAGCAGCGCGCCGCGCGCCCCATCCTAGAAAATAACCCGAGTTGCCCCGACAGCTGCCAGCTGGGGGTGGGGGTGGGAAGAGGGATGGGAGCGCGCGCGCTCGAGACTCCGCTGCCCAGGCAGGCGCGGCCCGAGGTCCCTGGGGGACCCAAGCAGAGGCCGACCCCCAGATCCCCCCCCCTTGCTGAGGTTTTCCTGCAGGATGAGCTCTGGGTAGTACTAGGTCCCTCCATCAGCTTGCTGGTCGTGGCTTGTTGCCTGTTTTATTTTGATCTCTGTGTCTCCCTCCTCCTCCCTCCCTCTCTCCACCGCTTCCCTCCCCCCTTCGTTTCTTCTTTCTAGGCATGCGGACGGGATCTTTAACAAAGCCTACAGGAAAGTCTTGGGCCAGTTATCGGCGAGGAAGTACCTTCATTCCCTGATGGCCAAGCGGGTGGGGTAAGACGGTCTTCCTTGTTTGGGTGGGGGTGGGGTGGGGAGGGGAGGGAGTGTGGGTGTGTAAGGGGTGGGGGAGAATCTAAGGAACAAATCTTAATGGACCACCCCATGGGGTTAGAATGCATTAAATGGCACTGGGCATGTTATTCTGTAGAGCTCAGCGGATCTGTCATCTCTGCACAAACGATAGAAATGCATGCAAACCTGGATCACAGTTCGATTCACAGTTCTGGATCAAACTGTCCCAGGGTGCGTGGAAGACCAACAAGCATAGCTGTCAACTTTTCCCTTTTCTTGCGAGGATTCCTATTCGGAGTAAGGGAATTTCCCTTAAAAAAAGGGAAACGTTGACAGCTATGCCAACAAGTCTGTCTCTAAGTCAGCGCGTTTAGGGAACGTGGGTGCCAGTCGGGTCATCGCCGTTAAGTTGGGCTGTTGATCAACCTACGGGTGGAATGTCATCCAGAGAAGAGTATTATTAAACAGAACTGGGCTGAACTCCCGGAGAGGTGAGCTTTCCCGGTTTACAACCTTCAGAGGATTGAGCTATATTGTTAAATAGGGTTGCTTATCCTCCACGCTCCCTCGAATGTGACACAACCGGCCTCCCTCCCCGCCCCATTCAGCCTGACGCGATGAAAAGGTGCGGCGACAAGCTCAGCTGATAAAGACCTTGTCAGTTGCACAGTTCGCTCCTCTGCAGAGTCTGACCGACCCCCTCCAACCCGCTGGGGATGATTAAATAAATACTCGAGGCTCCTTTGGGAGGAAGAGGGCATCATTTCCATAGATCCAGGCGCAGACTGACCACAGAACGTGCGGAAAAGAAATAAAATGGGAAGTAAAAACAAAGCAGCCCCTCCCTCCTTCTCCCCCCCCCCCCGGTCCCCGACCTCTGCTTTGAAATCCACCCTCCTAGCCGGATGCCAGCCCGCGCGTGTATCGGCAGAAGGCAACATTTTAATAAAGCCCAGGGGGAAATGGATTACACCATTTCAGGATGAATAATTCATGTCAGGAAGAGATTGTCTCGCGACTGTCGACTTGTATTATGATCACACTTCAACTTCCGCAGCGTGGTTAGAGAAAGCCTTTGTTTCTTGGCGCCGGGGAAAGAACCTGCCCTTTATTGCTCCGGCCCCTGCTCTACGTGTTGCTCGCGCTGCTTGAAAGGAGCAACCCCCATCTTTTAAGAAACAAAACCAAACCCCGATCCCTGCACACTCCACCGCCAGATCCTTCCCTAGACCAAATGTTTTTGGATAACTCTGTGATAAAAAGGATGATGATAATGAGGATGATATAAAGGGGGAAACTCACACACACACACACAAGCTTCGAATTGTTGAAAGGATGAAGGTTAATCGGGGCAGATCGCGAGGGGCTTATTGTTTGGCATGGGGGGCATTGGCCTGTGGAGCAAGCCTGGGTAGGAAAGAAAAGGGAAAGCTGGGAAACCCCCCGAAACACACACACACAGCAGACAGCAATACAATGGAAGATAAAGAAGAACAGAAAGTGACTCCTTCCTCTTGTTTATGAACAAGATGATGCGCAATAAGAGTCTACACTGAGTCTATCCAGCAAACGCCCATTGGCAGTGAAACTGACCAGCCTTCTGGGCGTTAAGGTGGCCTGCCTGCGCATTTTGGGCGCAATTTCCCGACCCCTTTCCCTTTTCTGCTTCCGAAAGACGTAGCTCCTGCGGCAGGGTTGGCGGTTTCCGATTTTGCAAGCACGTTTCGCTTTGCCTTCTTCTTTTTCTCTCCTCCTCTCTTTCCCCTACTCCTTGCAGCGGAGCGAGCGGCCTGGAGGATGACTCGGAACCGCTTTCCAAAAGGCACTCGGACGGCATATTCACAGACAGCTACAGCCGCTACCGAAAACAAATGGCTGTCAAGAAATACTTGGCAGCAGTCCTGGGGAAAAGGTATAAACAAAGAGTTAGAAACAAAGGACGCCGAGTAGCTTATTTGTAGCGATGAGTTTCCCAATCGCTCCTGTGTATACAAAAGCCCCGGGGGAAAAAAAATCCGAGAGAGGACCCCCCCAACCCGCCCCCGTCCCTAAAAAGTCATTTCCAAACTGACTGATCAATCACCGCTCCTGTGTTATCTAAACATGTATTTATGTATGAAGTAAAGCCATTAAATGAATATTTTGATAATAATATTGTTTTTCTTTTGTACCAAAATAATATTTAAGAATAAGCACTAGAGAAAACGCACAGATCTACTTTGTGGACCAATCCTTAAACTAACTAACTAAATGTTAAGATTAGAATCTATAGACCTGCTAGAGCTAGCTCGATAGACTAGGGAATTAGAGAGGACCAATTGATGCTGCAGTGGTTAGCATTTGCACAAGAGACCGAGGACATTCGCCTGAGCTGTTTTATGTTTTTATATTTAAAAAAAGAAGAGAAAAAATGGAGAAGACAATCATTGTTTTGAATATTGCTCCTATTTTTGTAATGGGAATTAAAAGGAGAGTATTTTTATCCATGACAGGGTTGAAGAAATTACTATTCTCCATTTGCTACTGTACATAGACAAAGATGCCCTGCTACAAGGGGAATATGAGGCTATTGATTTGGGAGAATTACTGACGCAGTTCCTTGCCCCGGTGAGTCTCCTGTCAGGCTCCTTTGACACGTCCTTCCTCCTTCCCCCCTCCCTCCCCCCTTGCTAGAAATGACATTTCCCTGCTTTACTCTGACTGCCCTTTTTTCTATGTATCTGGATCTGCTCTGAGACCAAGTGAAGAACGGAGCCTGCAAGACCGTTTAAGGTGCACCGGCCACCCCTCTCCCCAGAACCCCTCTCTCCTGGCCACTCCTCTCAATGGGGGGGGGCAAAGGAGCGCCTCTCCCTGCCTGTACGAGGGGAGAGGGGGTGAAGGGTCATGCCGATCCGCCTTAGCGCTTGTGAGCAGAGAGGACCAGGGTCCGGTAGTTTAAGAGACGATTGTAGTTCAGCAGGATGCAAATTGTCGAAATAAATAGTTGCGCCCCAATGAGAAATCCTGGAAGAGTTGTTTTTTTTCTGGTTTCTGGGATAGCAGACTAAGAAGGGGGCCTGTTCCCATATGCAGGTGTGTGTATACACATATAGATACACAATGCACTGTGTATAAATATATACAGAGTGTGTATAAATATATATATCTCACACTGTGCATATGTAGGGTCCAGACTTAGCCATGCTCAGAATAGATTGATGCGTCAACTCTAAGAACGCCAAAGTCTGGATCCAACCCTGAGGTAGCCTCAGAAGTAATAAGTTCGATCCGTTAGGAAGTTCGGAGTTCAGATCTAGGGCGGAATAGAGAAGAAACGACCCCCCCTACCCCATCCCTTTGGGTTTTGGACTTGGCACAGTGTAGGTTCTAGGAGTTAAAGATAACCTGCCCCATCAGGCCGGATCTATCCATGCAGCAGACGGAGGTGAAACTCGTGATGGCAAAGTGGACAATAGCACTTCAGAAAGAAAGAAAGAAAGAAAGAAAGAAAGAAAGAAAGAAAGAAAGAAAGAGTCCTGCCAGTAGAAAACTGGAAGGAAGATTCAAGTACAGTCCCATTCCTCCATTCCCAACGCCAGAAGTTAATAAGATATAGAAATAATTAAAGGGAGCATTTTTTTAAAATTAAAAAAGTGCACCTGTAATCTGAAATGGTATATTCCACTCTGCAACCTTAAGCAACTCTACCACCTTCCGTTTCCACCCATTCTGCTGCAGGTGTGGATCCCGCCTCAAAGAGATCCATCGGCCTACGAGCTGTTTGGTATCGGATCTTGATGCAAAGTATTCACGTGTAACTCTCCAGTGCTGTCCATCCTTCTTCTCATCTTGTGATATATTGGCTAGCGTTCTCTCTTGATAATCGCCCCCCGCCCCGCCCGCCCGCCCGCCGGGTGGGAGTCACTTTCACTCTCTCTCCCTCCCCGCGCCCCCAGTTCATGGTTCCCTGATAGAACTTTCGCTTCTCCGCCCTCGATGGCCTCTCTCGCAAATGTTGTGTTTTCCATCGGGGCCACTTTCGTTTCTTTTTTCCCTCGAAAGCAACAACCAACAATTATATTGTGAACGCCTCAGGCACTTTTGGTTTTGTTATGATGCAAGCTCTTAATTGTCAGACTGTCTTAGGCCCCTCCCCCCCGCTGTAGCGCCTATATCTATATATCTCTCTATATATTCCACCACTAAAGAATTATGCACTATGACGAAAAAGTTTTTTTTCCTTTCTTTTTCCTTTCCTTTTCGGTTCCTTGTTGATTTATTGAGTTTGGAGGTTTAAAATGTATTTTTCTACATTATGGCTTTAACCGCTTAGTAAAATTTATTTCATACAATCAACTTTGGTCATGTTAGAATGTGTAGTGTTCCCTCTGCGCTTCAGTTTCTAAGACCTGATCAAGCATCTTTCTGTGGGGACGGGGACCTTGAAATGTGAGTGCGTGTGCGCCTGCGCGTGCGTTTGTGTCTGTGTGTGAAGTGTGTGGAGGGCATTGAAATAATCCCTTGGATTGTGTGCAGTGGGTATTGAAATAGTCCCAACTCTGAAGGGACTTGTTTCCCCCCTCTTTCCTCCAGAGAATTAACTGCCAAATGTAAATAGGGTGGTTCGAAGCCGATCTAGTTCTGTTGAACTCAATGGGGCTGAAGGTTGCAGTTCCAAACCGTCCATTCTCGTTGATGGTCTTTGTCCTGCCTTCTGTTCATTCACACTTATTTGGGTTGCGCCTGCGCACGGCGCCAGTCACAGGTATGAATGAGCGGAAGCTGATCAAAGAACAAGCAACACCCCGCCCCCCTCTCTGTTCCCACTGAAATCACGGGAACTTGGCATTTTTAAGTCAGCAGACTTATCCAGAAGGACGTCCCATTCATTTCAATGGAAAACACATTTGTTGAGGGTTCTCTTAACACAGTGGTGCAGTACGGTCCTTTTACCCTGGGTTGAATAGCCTTAGCGGCTCTCCTGCTCCCCTTCAGATGGTAAACCAGCCCTACTGTATTTAGGGACCCAGGTCTTTCTTCCCAGGGTCCTGTCTCGACGGCACCATTGCTTTAGCGAGCTGAGTACCTTTTGGGATGTCGTCTGTCGGCTGCAATGCGCCTTAAAGGATCAGGGTGTCAATCAGCTTCAATCATAGGGTGGCATCGGATTAATTGGGTCTCCCGCAGCTCAGACTCGACCAAAGGGGTGGGCGTCTTATTTCTAGAGCCCCCAGATCTCCTTGTTGTGTTGTAGGACTTGGATCTAAATCCATTTAGGTTGCCACCTTTCATTCATGTGTTGGAAAGAAATCTCTTTTTTTAGCAGTGGGATTTTGCTTGACTGTTCAACTGAAGTCAACGGGGTGAAAACCTAACCTCGATGCAAAGCGCATCTCCCAAGTTAAAAAGTTGCCCAGGTTTCCAACTCCGTGTGATTCTTCCTCCTGTATTTTACCTATATTGGACATCTCTAGTTAGTCAAGTTAAATGCAGGACAAATATGACCATACTAAGAACAGCTTTCTTTGCTTCAAAAAATTAAATAGAAGAAGGGAGAAGGCAACCTTTTTTTCTGTGTTGATGACATTGCTTCTAGTTATTATGGGGTCTATGAAAGAGTACCCGCAACAAATAGCTGCGCTGCACATTGAAAGCAGCATCGCACCCCGCAGAGAATCCCGATAGCTGTAGTTTGTTAAGGGTGATGAGCCTTGTTAGGAGACGCACTATTCCCCTCATTGCCAGAGTGGTTTAACAATCAGCCCCTCTACTCAGGGAGCTCTGACAACTGTAGCTCTTTGAGGGGAGTAACAGGGGTCTCTCCTAGCAACTCAGCCCTCTTAAGAAACTACGGTCCCCAGAATTCTTTGAGGGAAGCCGTGACCTTTTCAAGGGGTAGGAGACTGCTTTAAAATGCGCAGCGCACCTGGAGTTCTTCTGTGCCCGCCCCGTAACTTTAACGTAGAATTATCCTCGGTGTCTGAAACGGCAGCCCTGTTATGAATGGCCCTTGTTTTTCCGAGTAAAGGGGATTTTTAGCCTGTGAGAATCGTCAGCAGGATTCCCAGCTCCTCGGCTACTGAAAACGGGTGGTGGGGAGATCTGGAAACTCTTGAGAGATTGGCACTCTGATCCCGACGGCAGTTTAGCAGCCGGCTCCCCGTTGAAATGAATGGAACGCGTCTCCTAAGGGCAAAGCCGGGGCGGAGGTGCACGCCAGCGCCCCCTAGAGCCCAGCGCCTCGTTTTGCTTTACGAGCCCCTCAGCCGTCGAGCAGAGAAAAGGCGCCCGTCTCACCCGTCAGACTTCCCACCCCCCGTCTGATCCGGGCCCCGAGTAATCCATCACAGCAAACCCAATCGAGTTTGCATGCAGGTCCCAGGCGGGCTACGGCTGCAGCCAGCGGTAGCGCAGCCGTCGAGGGCCTTCGATCTGATGCCTGAGTGGTGTGTATGAGATCAATCTTACTTGAATTTTGCATTCTCTTCAGGCCATGTGACGCAGGATGCCGTTTGCAGCTTTTCGTGCCTTCCCTTCGCCTTTTAAATCGCCACGAGTTCACAGATGGCTATTTAGTGGCCCTACAATGCTGCAACACATCAGCTTGCATTTCTTTCTTTTCGCTTTCCCCCCCCCCCTTTCCCTTTCCTTCTTTTGGTGTTAAGTCTCCAAGCCTCGCGAGTTGTTCCTTTGACGAGGACAACGGGCAGGACCTCTTGCTGTGTGTTTGTGTCCCATGTTTGGTGCGATGACGCGACGGCGACCTCTAGGGGCTCCCTTTTGACGTGCTAGTCGTGCTCAGCTTAGCCTTGCTAGTCCAGTGGGCTAGTCAGTTTCAGTCAGCCTGCCAGCGTAACGTTTCTCCACACAGTCCTCTGTCGCCAAGAGCCTTAAATCCCATGGATCCAATTGGAAATCCAGTGATCACTGAGGTTAGATGTCAGTATTTTGGAGATATCTATCTATATCTATATATTTTTTCTTCCTTCTGTGTAGCAACTTGAGTATCAAAAAAGCACTACAGCAAAAAGTAAAACACCCGTGGTTTCCATCAATAGGACTTTGAGAACTGTTATTTCAAAGTGTGTAAAGTTTGTATTAATAAATTTTTGTAAACAATGCAATTTTGTCTAATGTTTGGGGGAGACAGTGCAAATGGATTTCCACCAGGAAATAACCTCTTAAATTATGATTCTGATTATTTTATTTTTAACGAAATCTATAACATTTTATTTTAACCTGTAGGGTGTCTTCTTCCCCCCATCTTTCTTATTTGATGCTTCTACAATATAATCAAGTAGGAAATTATTGGAACTGCAACTTCAGACACAATCGAGAGAAGGAACCAAAAGCAAAAGCCACCCCAACCAACTCATTCAAAATAATCAGGTTTTTTAAAAAAGAAATAAAGCTTCACGTTCTCCCACTTGTTATAGGGAGATCACTTTGAGAGCCAATCACTTTGACAGCCAGCTCTTATGTACACTCCAATGAATTTGTTGCAGCTGCTCTTGAAGCAATGGTTTAAGTCTCTCAGCTATCTGACTTTAGAGCAGGAATGGGGAACCTGTGGCTTGCCAGATGTTGTTGGACTGGTCCTGCCCCATCAGCCCCACCCAGCGTGGTCAGGAATGATGGAAACTGTAGTCCAGCAACATCTGGAGGGTCACACTTTAGCCACACCTGCTTTAGAAAGTCAAGTCGAACAGATGTGGGGCAACTATCTGAAGAACGTTACCACCCATGTTTAAATGTCGTTGAAATTAATAGGATGTGCAGTGTGATCCTACACACTTTCTCAGAGGAAACCTCAAGGGGACTTTCTTCGGAGTAAACGGGATCATGCTGTTCAACTCTTCACTGGGCCCTCTTGTACAACTGAATTCTGTAGGAATTAGGCACGGGTATTTCTGGATTGTGTTCAAGAGCTGCATTTTTGAAACCAGGCTTACTAAGTTGGGGAGTAAGTCTCATTAAAAACGTGATGGGATTTATTTTGGAGTAAACATAGACTGTCTCCTCGAGGTGAATCCGTGATCAGGCCTGCAGCTCTATTCCATGCATGTTTTCTGTGAAATAAACCCCAGCAAATTCAGCAGGTCTGTCTCTTTAGTACTTTCTTTAGGACTTTCCACGGGCCCCTCCAGACTGATGTTTTCTTGTGGGTGTTTTCTGCAACTTGTCATTAACACAATAAGAGTGCACGAGTGGGGGATTTACAATGGGCTGTGTGCACATCCTGCTGCTTTCTTAGCTATTCTGTCACGAGTGTTACTGCATTCTCGCCATCTGGAGGAGCACTCTTGCACTATAGTGCAACAGAAGCGGCACATGCCATCCTCCCTGCAAACGTCTGTGATATGGAAAGTTACAGGATTTTAGTAGGAAACCATGGGACATGCACTGAAACGAAGCAGAAATACTGCCCCCAAACCTTAGAAGGCACAAACAACATGGAAAGCGGGAATGCATCTAACCACCCTGATACCATCATGGACACAAAATCATGACACATACTCCATAAAAAGGACATTTTGTGGGGCGCTAAGAAACATGGTTAAGAATGAGCAGTAATGGACAGCCCAGGAATTCCCAGTAGTGCAATTTTTATTATAATAAAGAGGATGTGCTAAACTAAAGCATGGGTGGTTAACTTGTGGTTCTCCAAATGTTTTGGAACACAACTCCCAGCAGCCTCTGGCTGGGGCTGATGTGTCACACAGTACAAAATATCTAGAGGGCACCAGACTGGGGAAGACTGTGCTAAATAATAGGTTTTGCACAAAACGTTTTGATACATTTTAAAACATTCCATCTCTCCAATGCTATCAATGCTCTAAGCACTCCAGTTTCAAGTTGCACCTGTTTGTACTCAGGTACAAAGTAACAGCAGTAGGACCACTCAGTCAAAAACACGGCTCCACTACTCTAAAAAGTGTTGCTTCAAGTCCCATCCACCAGCGTGTGGAGAGTTAAGGGGCTCCTTTGAGAACGGTGCCTGCTACCTGGGAACCAGGTTGAGCTGACAGCATAAGGATTCATAGTAGGGTATTCTAAGGGGAAGCCTTCAGTTAAATGTGTGGGAAATAATTGGAAATACTCCAGATCCTTGTTATGCTTGTGATTACCATCATTCCAGCAGATTAGAAACTGTTCTTAGCTAGAGTGTAAAAAACTCCTCCACATTTAAATTAAAGAAAGAAAAACAATCCTCCTATGCTTCTTTGTTCAGTACCAGAAATAATCAAACCACTCCAAGATGGCAAAACTAGGAAGTCATAGAAACAGCAGCAGCAGCAGGAGCAACAGGCCCACTCCAAGATGATGTCCTGCTGCTGCTTCAGTAAAAACCTGAGCTTGGAAAAGTTGCCTTAACACCATGATACTTGGAAGCGAGACCCAGTGGTGCAGAAGGAAAAGTTACAGAACTTGAGTTAGTTCCATTCAAGCCAGTGAGAGGCTAGGCTATTAGGGGACAATTACCTGACCTCCAACGAGCAGATTTCACGAGGTTAACATCTAGTTAACAGCAAACAAAAACATTGATTGTATGGATTGCTCTGGGCTGGTGTGTATGTCATGATCCAGTCTATTTCTGCTCCTTTATAGCTGGGAGATCTTTTCTCCTGGCAGGAGGATATTAAGTGAACAGTGATTTGCATACTAAGAGGACTTCTATTATACACTGATTTTTCTGGCACACACAAAGGAACTTATTAGTGCCTGAAGGCAACAGCCATGCCAGCTACTCTTCCTTCCTTCCTTCCACCAGACACATTAACACAATATTATGCTGAGCAACCATAAAGTTGTTGTGATGTTTGTGGGTAGATATCATGACTGATATCAGCCCAATAGATCCCATCTGTCCTGTGCAGTTCTTCCCTTGAACGTTAAATTTCAGAGTGAGACATATACTTCCCTCCATCCTGGACAATGCCAAATGTAGGTTTCTAGTCATTTCCTTTTGAGCTCTGCTTAAGTCACTAGGGTCAACCCCTTCCCATTTGATCATAAAATATGCCTCCACCAATGTGCTGTATAACTCCAAAACCAGGACTTGTTCTTTCAATAGCCTCAAATTATCCCAGCACAGCTGAATCCAACCATACTGCAAAACAGTTGGCAGGAGACAGTCCCAAGTCATGCCATGCTGACCTGTCTCCCTATCAGATGGTCAGCCACTGGCTAAGGCCATGTTGTGTTCTAGCCCTTGTGTTTGCTGCTTTGTGGCTGATCCAGAACACCCTACTATGGCCACAAATAACAACCCGCCCTCATTCCTTCCTTTTCCAGCAACCTGTTGACAAATAAAACACCTTGAGAGCAACAAGGGGAAAGCACCAACTCTTTCCTTCCATGGGATGCCCATAACCATTAAAAGCTGCAGAATGCCACCTCCTTCTCACCTTACCATGCTCTTCTGGGAGGCCCGAATTCTCTGCAGCCAGTTGTTATATTGGATGCTCTGTTGCTTGGACTAGAAAGCCAGGTCTGACACGAGTGGGGAGAGTGCTGTTGTGTTCAAATCTTGCTTTCAGGCTTCCCATAGGCATCTGGTTGGCCGCTATGAGAATGCTGGACTAGGTGGGTCATTAGCCTGATCCAATGGTCTCTTCTTATCTTCTCAAGTTTTTAACCTAGAACATACCACACCCTGCCATGGCCATCAAATGGAAATCATCAAGGTAGTTCACCAGGGAATTAAAAGTTGTCCAGTTCCTTAAGGGCAACTAAAAAAATAATAAAATGCACTGAATTTTTCAAACATCGCAAATAAGAATTCTATACATATCCAATTTTCCCTGGAAGGAAAGTTGCAAAAATGTAGCAGCATTCACTGATTAAAAGGTGGTATCCAACAGCTATGTATCTAGCACATTTAATTTTCTTCATTGCACTTTCCTCTCACAGCAACCATGTGGGGTAGACTACTATTGTTCCCATATTGTGGGTAGTACTTTTGAGGCAATGACATGCACAAGAAAGACCGTATGATGAGCACATGACAGGCGATCAGGAAGGACTTAAATCCAAAGCACATATGCTCTGTCTGCAAGACTTCCCTGTTCTACTGCATTACCCTGATGTCAAGTGGCAAATCAGGCCACAGAATAGTGCCACACAGGCCTCAAACTTTTAAAAGGTCACCAGCTTTATAAATGACATTGTTTTTATAAAACCACAGTGAAGAATTACACCATTTGTGTGTCTCTAGACCTAGAATTATGGGTAGGGAGGGACCAGTTTGAACAAGGATGACGTAGCAGACAAGGTGAAAAACAGAGTCCAAGACTTGCATAGCTGCTGCCATTCACAGTCTACAACACTGATGGATAATTGGTCTGAACTAATATTAGGCAACTACCTGTTTCCCTTGTGTGTGTGGAAAGGCCCTGTGGAGGCAACTGTCTTCTTCTGTTGGCTCAGCTGTGGCTTTGACCTCCTTGCCAGTAGGGAGGTACAGGGTGCACTGACAAGAGGCCTCCCCTACCACCTCAAAACTCTTGGTGGGGTATATTGGAGAACATGACCACTGGCTGTGGCTGTCAAGAGTGTGACGCAGTCAAAGAAATGCACATGGCAGATAGTTTGTACAGAATTCTTTATTGCAAAAAATAACACAATTGTTTCTGGCCCTAACTGTTTCCCTATAAAAAAAATCACCATATGCCTCTGTCTATGGCCCTGGTTTGAGTAACAGTTTAATGGCAGAATGCTATCAGGAGGGCTCAAGAATTGCCTTTTTTTTTTTTTTAGACAAGCAACACCTCAAAGCCAGAGAGAATGAACATTGTGTGGGCTGTGCTGGAATGAAACAACCTTGAACATGGTTAAAGTTGTAATCAATTGTGGGCTGTTACGTCAAAAACCTAAGAATAAAAGAGTCAATGTATAAAACAGCACATTAAAATGACCCATAAAACTGCACATTAAAATTTCTTTTCCTTTATAAACAAGCTTTTCAGATGAAAAGGAGATAGGAATTCATGAAAGTTAAAATATTTATACTCTGGGCAGCGTAGCTAAACTTAGAGACAACATTTAATTTTCTGTGACGTATTTCTTTAACAAGTTTTCTAAGACGGATGATTTAAATCCAAGGAAGTCGAGTGAGTCATCTGTACGGTTGGACCAGTGGCAGAGCTAAGTTTAGAATCAAGGAGAACGGAAGATCTCTGGGTTTTAAGGGTATACTATTCTGCTCTCTTCCTCTCACTCATATACAGACACTGTTATTTTGGGCTTTTACAGAGAAAACAGCATGCCACAGGATATCTTGTGGTTCATCACTATAGCCCCCCCCCCCCAATGACATACAGAAAGCCAACCCTGTGTCCCTCCCCCATACTTTATCAGTTCATTCTCCCCATAGTCTTCTAAAACCAAAAGTAAGGGGGCTGTCACAAAGATAAGCAATTTGAGCATTGGCTAATTGGCACTTTCATCTGATATGGTAAGTCAGGGAATTGTGGGTTCAACCCAATCACAGTATTTTTCAAGTGTTTTCATGTATTAATTGAAAATAGTCCAAAACATAGGTTTTTGACCAGTTGGTTGGATCCAGAAATGTCCTAAAGTGGGTCACACCACAGTGCCACTATGTTTTTTAAAAGAGGGAAAGGGAAAAGTTTATGAAAAAACAATTAAGATTATAGCGAGACACCTAACCAAATGGGTGCATAGTGCACATCAGAGTGAACCAGTGGTGCTGGCTGTAAAAAAAGGTGACACGACTGTTCTAACCCACTTTGGTGCTGTTTCTAACTTAAAGGTAAAGGTAAAGGTACCCCTGCCTGTACGGGCCAGTCATGTCCGACTCTAGGGTTGCGTGCTCATCTCGCTCTAGATGATCCGGTGCCGTCTGAAGACACTTCCGGGTCATGTGGCTAGCATGATGAAGCTGCAGCTGGCGAGCCAGAACCAGTGCAGCACACGAAAACGCCATTTACCTTCCCGCTATAAAGCGGTCCCTATTTATCTACTTGCACTTAAGAGTGCTTTCGAACTGCTAGGTGGGCAGGAGCTGGGACCGAACGACGGGAGCTCACCCCGCCGCGGGGATTCGAACTGCCGACCATACGATCGGCAAGTCCTAGGCACTGAGGTTTTACCCACAGCGCCACCCGCGTCTTACACATCCCAAAACAGTTTGGATCAAACACATGTTGGAGGTCACCTCCTCCCTGAGACCCCATTGGAACAAGGGTAGTGTCCTTTTAGGCAAGTTATTGCTAATTTCTTGCTGGAATACTGTTAGGCTGCAGAGCAATAGTCTTAGTGGCTTCCCTTCCACTCTGGGCCTTTGGTTGTCTTCTGGACGCTCAGCAAAGAGACCGTCTTTTCAAAGCATCACAGGGGTCTGTCGTTTTACACACTTTAATTGCCCAGTTGCAATAGCGTTGCAACCTTCTCCCAAGCAGGCTCTCATTTGCCTTTGACAACCGCAGGGCAGGCATGCATTCCATGGGTCAGGTTTTATTGCTTCTCTATGCTTGCAAAAACTTCAGCTGCTACAAGCACAGGAGCCTTCTAAGAAGAAACAAAGAAGGCAAGCTTAGTTGCACTAAAACAGAATACAGGTTTTCAAGGCATTATAGGTTGGGTGAGTATGGAGCTATGCTTGGATGGTAGATCGCTTCTCATCTATATTCATGACCAGCATTACTTTACACTGCTGTTTGAAGAGGTCTGGGAGGCAAGCATCTAGGGCAGGGACAGGGAATCTATGGCCCTCCAGATGTTGCTGGAGTGCAACTCCCATCACCCCTCAACATCAACCATGCTGGCAAGGGCTGGTGGGAGCTGGAGTGCAATAGCACCTGTTCCTCATTCCTGATGTGAGGTTTCTGACCATGATGCTGGGCTGAATCTTTCTTGGGTGAGGCTCCATGGTAGAGGTTGCTTCACACTAGTACTCTTTCAAAGATATTAGAGTAATAACCTATACAGCTAATGAATTGTTTACTTGTGGGTGGCTAAGAAAAGGTGCCCGTACTCTCTAGCCTCACTAGATTCAAATCAAGGAACTGAGGGAAGGGGCTGGGGTCCATTCTCTATGATGAACTTTTGGAAATTTGCACAGGCTCTTGATTACTATCCCAAGCTCTTTTGATATACAGATGACTGTAACTGAAAAGAGGTGGAATACTCTTTAGTTAACTAGACCAGTGGTTCGCAATTGGTGGTCCATAGACCTCAGGGGGTCCACGTAACCAATGCAGGGGGTCCATGGCACCATTCACATAACAAAAACTAACAAACTTATCTGTCTGCACCAAGGAAAGAAATTTAGGTCTCTTAAACAACCTCTGTATCAATATCTCTGGCACATCAAATATTGTAATTATCTGCACTGCTCCTTTTATTGTTGTCCCACAGTGTTCATATTTTTTTTTGCATATTTGTGCTTATAAATAAAATAATTAAAAACAACAACAAGGCAAATTATGCCTTTCTGGTGCCCTACAAATGCGGATGGAAGTCTGTATGTATCCTTTTGTTAAAATATAATCACAGCATTTCTCGTTGTCTGTGATTGCGTTTAATAGCAATTCAGTCTATATTTGTAACTTTATTGAGGACATTTAGTACAGTAAGTGCTATGGAATGCAAACTGGAGTGTTATGATGAGCTTTGTTAAAACTGGCCACCAGCTAGCCATTGGCAGCTTGAATGGATTTCTAGCTACAGCAGGGGTCGGCAACCCGCGGCTCCGGAGCCGCATGTGGCTCTTTTACACCTTTGCCGCGGCTCCGGGGCGGATACTAGCGAGGGGAGGAGGCGCATTGTGCAGCCCGACACTCCCCACTGTGGCGGGCGCTGTACTGGCTGTGACGTCGCATGGGGGCGGTGCGTGCGTTAGTCACGCACCGTCCTGATGTCACCTTCCCGCCCACTGTCAGATCGGAGGGCAGCGGCGCGAATGCTTTAAATGTCGCAATGGTTTTGCGGCTCCCAGTTTTTTTTTCTTCGGAAACAGGTCCAAGTGGCTCTTTTTGTCTTAAAGGTTGCAGACCCCTGAACTACAGGATGGCTAAATTGGAGTGAACTGGTTCACAGAACCCAGCACAGAAGCTGCTCATTTCAAATGGCCAATTTTCTTTTTCCACATGACATGGAGCTGGCTTGTGTTATTGTAAAGCACTCAAACCTTCAGTGCATTAGTACCCTCCATCACAAATAAATCTAATGAGTAGTAAAGGTCCAGATGGATGCATTCAAACAAGTCTAGAGGAAAAAAATAGAATTTTTCCTTGCAATGAGCTGAACCCTGGAGCTGCTTCCACAGCCGATGTTCATGCCAGCCCAGAGCTAGAACTAGCCGCAGCACAGATGAGTGAAACTGAGTCCGTTAGAGAGTCATTCTTATGGTGTGTTTTGGATTAAAAACCTGGAATCTCAATTTACCCTAATCAGTGTACAGTGGTACCTCAGGTTAAGTACTTAATTAGTTTCAGAGGTCTGTACTTAACCTGAAACTGTTCTTAACCTGAAGCACCACTTTAGCTAATGGGGCCTCCTGCTGCTGCTGCGCCACTGGAGCATGATTTCTGTTCTCATCCTGAAGCAAAGTGCTTAACCTGAAGCACTATTTCTGGGTTAGCAGAGTCTGTATCCTGAAGCGTATGTAACCTGAAGCGTATGTAACCCAAGGTACCACTGTATAAGATACACTTTTCCTAGGACTTATTCAGGTGCCTCTGTGATAGATGTGTTAACAAAAAACAACTGTGTTTAAAATATTGGATAAGTCCACACAGAATAATGACCATGGGTAGAAATAGCTAATCACTTCCTTCAACCAGGATTGAAGTCAAAATGACCACACTCTTTCTGATATCTTTGGATAATGGACTGTCATGTAAGAGATGCTTTCGGCTCCCTGTCCCTGGGTCCCTGTCTTGGAAGAGATCTGCACATTTGATTCTTTGTGTTCTGAAAATCCATCTGTTGCTTGTTTGGACAAAATACTTTTGCAGCAGAAAGCCCAGCAAGGTCTTCTGGGAGACAAGGAGTCAGAACTGAGACAGTGCTGGATTAAGGAGAAAACACCAGTCCTATGGGCAGCTAAATTCTCTCTCCTCTTTGTTTAGGTGGTTCTGTTTTGGCTATATAAGCCATCACAGCTTGGAGAGTTGCAGCAGAGGGAATTAGGACCTCTGATTTGTCTTGTCTTCTTTCAAAATTGTTTTTCTTGCAGCTCTCCCCTGGAATTTAGATTTGAGATTTTGCAGGCACACAGATCCAAAATACAGTGTGAGACATGCTTCCCACACATCTGCATAAAAACAGAAGGGCAAACAATACTTTAAAATGTGAGACAAAACTATACAATGTTATGAACATAGTTCAGAGGGAACTGTTAGGCAAAGGATATGCTAATCAGAAATAAATAGTTAAGCCAATTAATGGGGTGGGTAGGGAAGAATACACTCATATTGCATGAATGTACATTTTACATGCATTTTATCAGTTTACATACATTTGCTAACCTATGTTCTGATGGGTGTGTTCCAAAGTTTTCTAAAACATGGGGTTGTCTCCAACGCTATCTCAGCTCTAAGAAGACTCATTGACGTTAGTGAATGTGATGACCTTGGGTTTGATGACTTCAGTGTGTCTACTCTGAGTAGGACTAGCATTGGCTACAACCCATAGATTCTTTTTATCAGCTAGAACTCAGAGATCTTTCCTGATAAGTAACGTGCTTGACAAATAACCCCGTTTTGCAATTTTCTCTTGTGCTCAATGCTTTGTTCTGACAGACAACAACCAAATGTCACCACTTGTGACGGTGACAACAATGGTAAAATAAAGCAAAATAAAAAGAAGACTTGATTGGCCTTGGATGAATATTTCTGCCCACAATTCAATAGTGGCTTGCAAATTAAAAGCAACAAGACAAAAATTAAGTGCACAATGCTAAACAAAACAAACCAGTGAACCCTCCCAATACACATTCATTAAAAGAGCAAAATAAATACCAGTACAACAACAAAATGAGTGAAAGCATTCAGCAAAGAGGAAAATAACAAGACCTAGGGCCAAGGTAGAATGTGACCTTAAATGTGTGAATGCAGTTAATGTACATGTTTTTGTTGTATAAGTAGCAGCCACAAAGAAACCTGAACAGCTTTGGGGTCATGCGGGTGAGAAGAAGAGTTTAACTCTCTCTCTCTCTCTGCCATGATCCCATCAAAAACCAGTTATCAGAAGCCAGGGATGCCAATGGATGCTTCTCTCAGAATGCAAATAGTAGCATATGATAAGCATTTCCCCCAGGACTGTGGCAGAGAGAGAAAAACCTAAATTCTCTTCTCCACCTGCCTCCAATAGTTCCTAGGCTGCTTAGACTTCCCTGCAGCCATTTACAAAGCTAAAAACATGCATATTAACTGCATTACTATAACAGGTTGATGCGAAAGCTGGATAAGAACCCAGGAAGCTGGATAGGAACCTTCTACTGTACTGAGTCAGACCATTGCCCCATCTTGCCCAGTGTTGCCTAAACTGACTGGAAGTGCATCTCCAAGGTTTCAGGCAGGAGGATTGAACTTGGACGTTCTGAATAGAATGCAGATGCTCTACCGCTGAGCCTCGGCCCTTCCCACAGCCATTAACCTCCTGGATGACCCCAATATTTTTACGTAGATGTTAAACAGTATAGAGGATAAAATAGAAACCAGTGGAACTGAATAGCAGAAATACCGGGTTGCAGGGAAATAGTCCCAAAGGATAACATTTAGCAATCTGATTCTCACTCTAATCAGATATCCAGAATGCCATGGTTTACGGTAGCTAAACAGGGGAAATAAGAGATTTACAGAAGATTGGAAGAAATATACGAACTATTTGAAGAGCAACTGTAATTAACAAATTACGCTAGTAGGACTACAAGAAGTTTTGTAAGGAGGGATATATGAAATATTGCAAAGAAGAGAAAGAAGAGAGATATTAGTTATGATATTTAAATGTAATAGTGAAAGTAAGAAATGTAAATTAAGTGAAAAAGATTGGAAAATTTCCAGACGTGATTGATGGAAGTAAAAAAATTGTATAAGATATAAAAGTATGTTTAATAATTGTTGAAAATGTTATGCTAAAAAAACCAACCAACCAACCAACCAACCAACCAACCAACCAACCAACCAACCAAATAAATAAATAAATAAATAAATAAATAAAAAATAAGGGAAATAAAACAGCAGCAGCAGCAGCAGCAGCAACAACAACAACAAAAGGCACAGAAAATGGGTGTTCAGAAGCTGAACTCAAGGAAAGAGCAAAACTGAGAGCTTTGAGCTGCCACCAACCATTTGACTTCATGTACAATGAGGGAGCCATTGAAACTACCAAGTCCTTGCCATGATACGGCTGTAAAGTCATGCAAAAATATATCGCCAAAGGCAACTACTTCCGAGTAAGGAGTGTGGACAAGCAAACAAATAAACCAGAGAAGAAGTCTTTTTCTTTCAGTCAATCATGTGTTAGTAGAAACAACATCAACTCGTAAACAACACCTGGACACTGTTCCAGTGTAACCAGCGTTTCTTCCCACAAAGGGGCTTAATCATTGAGCTGTACAATGGAGTCTATTCTAGACAATATACAATCAATAGGTTTTTTTTAGACAAATGGGCAAATCTGTCCCTCCATGCATTTCTCCCATAGGAAGAACAGAAAGAGGCTATGCAGCCTTCTTTTTTGTCAGCCTTCGTTTCATAACACATGATACAGCTGTGTCATGAAAATCCTCTTTGTTGCAGGGTTCCCGGGGAGGTGGAGCTCTCACTCCCAAATATAGCCCCTTCATTCAATACTTACAAACTTCCCCATCCTTTACTTTGGTGGTAGACATGAATGCGCTCAAAAACTGGAAAGTCTCTTTCCTTAGCTGCTTCATTAAGTTGGAACACATTAGTTTGTAATAAGGCAACCTTTCTTTGTTCGGTTACAGTGGGTGATGTCATGTTAGGCTAATGTTATTGACTAATATCACATATTTGCCTCCATCATGCATAATACATTATGAACTCATTTTAACAGCCTTTCTATAATGCAGTCTTCTTAATGCAATGGGTAGCATATACTTGGTTATATTTTATAAGCTCCTTAAAACATAAAAACATTGAATTTACTGGAACATGAACCAATCTAGATCATTAGTGTACAACTAGAGAGTCATGGAAGTTTTTAAGAAAATCAATGCCTACTGGCCACAATCCAACATACAGTTCGGTCTAATTCTATCCTGGATTGTGTCTGTTATGTATGTCAGATTTCTTCTTTACCAGAATTCCTGCATAAATCATTTCAAATCCTATACAAATGAAAATGCATTTTAAAATTAGAGAAATGCCTCATATTTTTGTTAATGTTTTGATTTCATCAGAGAAGCCCTTGCAAAAGTTCTTAAATAACATGGCAAGAATTGACTGGGCTGAAACTTGGCCATTTTCACACAGGGCCAGCTCTACCATTAGGTAGAATGAGGCGATCGCCTTGGCAGATGCTGGGCAAAGTGGAGTGGTGGTGAGGTGCTGGAGAACACCAGTGCATGAATTGTGCAGACTGCTATGCACCCACTAGGCTAGTCTCCTGCCCTCAGGACACTGTTGTCTCTACCAGTGTTGAAATACGATTCAAATGCCATCCTGATAAACCTCTGGATGTGAATCGGTGGCAGCAGACGTTTTTCTTCACCTTGGGCTAAATTCTAAGTGTGTGCAGTGACCCCAGGAGTTACTTTGTATTGGTATTTGAAACTTTTTTAAAAAATGTCCATGTTTTTAAGTCACTCTGTCCTCCCTCAGATTTCATCATGTTTTAGGTTCTGAACCACTCTGTATGAAATGAAACCCTGCTTCCTTCCATTCACTATAATGAGAAATCTAAAAATGGTTATAACTCTCACCCCTTTTGGTTAAAGCTGATGAAATTTAGAGGAACAAGTGCCCCTTCAGAGTAGATTACACTTACCAAGTTGCCGACAAGTAAATCCATGACATTTACTTTATAAGTAGAAAGGATTCATTATTCTCCCTTAAGGGGGCGAGCAGGGGTTTTCCTCTCTTGCTGTTTGTTATCTTAAAATAAGTAGTGCCTGAGTGGCCTGAATACTTGCGCCCTGCATGCTTTAAAAAACTTTGCAGCTTCACACTGGCCTTTCTTTCCAGTGGTTGTTTTTATCCTCTTATGCCATGCAATTTGGGCAATCTAGAATGCTGCCCGCAGGATTTGAAAGAGCTCAGGGTTTGTTTGTTTTTTGTTGAAAGCTTAAACGAAGCTTCTAGCTTTTAAAAAAATAAACAGCCACTACGTTTTAACAAATAACCATCCAGGTGCTCTTCAGTGCTTCAGAGACAGCATTTTGGGCAGCCTCACTTTTTGCAAAGCCCATGAGCCTAGAGAAACACACACACACAGAGTATATTGTACAGAAAAGTACAGAATCAGAATTACAGAGAGACAAGAGGCTTTGTGGGGTCCTCAGTTTGACTTAGGGTGTTACTGACATCATGCTTCAATGCCAGATCACACCATCATATCCCAGCCCCCACAGAGCCAATGAAAACCCCTTCAAAATACAGGTGAGGGGCTGTCTCACATGATGGATCTTAAATCTCCTTTCCTTGTGAGACAGACCCTAACGCTCTACTCCATGTACTCTTTGTTATAAGTAAAAATCAGAGAAGCTCCACTCTGAGGCAGTCATGCAGGGAACACATGCTTAAGACAATATCAAAGAGTAAGTTACAAGAAAGGAGATTGCCAGGTTTTTATCTAGAAGTTTTGTGCTATGGAGTGGAATAGTGGGTGGTGAGCCAGGGGGATTAGCGGGGATGGGGTTGGGTATTTAAAGGATTTTTAAAGCACCCCACAAGGATTCTGGAAACTTAGTTTGTCAAGGGGGCTGGAAATTGCAACTCTATGAGATTCCAGGATTCGGGGTGTGTGTGTGTAGATGGAATGAGGCATTGCTCCATTGAAATGTATGGGATTTAAGCACCCAGTTAAATATAAGAGTGAGACTTGGCTGCATCTAATATTCTTGGATTGTGCCTTTATGAGGCATGAATCACTACTTTACAGTGTGTAATCCAAGACCCTTATGATACAATTAAGTTTTTTTGGTTAATATTTACAGTGAAGTTAAAAACACACACATACTGCAGACATCTGTGCCAAATATTCTGTGGATGTTATTGCTAATTGGATGCAAGTAATTTGGATGTCCACATGAATAATGCATTTCTCACACACAGTTTCATTCTGGCTCCTCCAAAGAGGTTTCCTGGATGACAATCCTGTACACTTTTTGGCTGCTTAGGTCCTCCTGAAAGAAATGAAATTTAAGCAGACTAACTGGGAGTTGAATTGCAGTCTTTGTGCTTCCTGAGGAAGCTCCCAAACACAAATCTAATAGGAGAAAAACCCTTAAATATTTTTATTTATCTCTCTGTCTATAACCCTTTACCAGCATTGTCCCCAGAGAGAAGATAAGCGTTATAAATATAGGGATAGGAAAAGCATTGTTATTGGCAGCCATTTCCTTTTGACAGAATTACTGTATTTTTTGCACCATAACACTCACTTTTTTCCTCCTAGAAAGTAAGGGGAAATGTCTGTGCGTGTTATGGAGCGAATGCCTGCGGGTGGCGGGGGGGATCTGCTGCAGTCGTGAGCAGAGGATCCATGGTTCCCCTTCCTTCCCTCCTCCATGGTTACAAAGCATGGATCCACATGGATCCTCAGGATTTTTGCATTGGGCTACTCCAAACTCACTGTCAGATCACATGTCTGTGGCCATAGCATGAACCACAAAAATCATATATCCACTATTTCGTTTAGAATATTTTTTTTTCTTGTTTTCCTCCTCTAAAAACTATGTGCGTGTTATGGTCAGGTGCGTGTTATAGAGCGAAAAATACGGTAGATATTTGTCTTCGCAAGAGATCCATAGGGTATCTGCCTGCTTGACAGAAAGTTTTGGAGCCTGGAAAAATGACTAGTACTAAAATTCAAAAGATTGCCAGCTTCAAATGCTTTTGGGACAAAGTGTGATTTGAAGCAAGATTCAAGTGGCACACAGGATGGTGCAAATTGCTGCAGTAACAGTCCTCCTGATGTAACAACTCTTGCCTTCCAGAACTGACCTGGCTCGCCTGCTTAGGACATAATGGTTCAACTCAAAACAATTTCATGTTTCCTCTAAGGCTGAGCACAGGTGTTCGTTTGTTTTAAGGAAGAGAAGAATCTTCTTGATAGTTGTTCAAACCAGCTATAGGCAAGACAGCCTTGCTGTAAGGGAATTTATTTTTTGGCCTGAACTGTGTGGGAAGTATGTGCCGTGCAGAGCAATCTTGCATATGCCTACTCAGAAGCAAAGCCCACTGAGCTCAGTGGGACATACTCCCAGGTAAGTGTGTCTAGAACTGTAGCCTTTGTGTCCAAGAGAAAAAAACAAAACCAGAAAGACAAAATGGTTCTTCATACTTTGTATGCTTTGCACACTCACAGGAGGTGCATAGTCTCCAATAGAAACAAATAACCTTGCTTCTGCTTACCAACTCTGTTAAGTCTTCCTTTTTAAGGGCTAAATTACTGCTAATACAATTCAGTAGGATCCATTCACTCTCGAAGCACCTTTTCCTCCACTTCTGATTCCATGGGACACCAGCTGTGGGAGATAAGTCCTAATTGCTCTGTTTAAAGAATGAGGCAGTAGGCATGCCAAACTGAAGAAGGATCAGGGATTCTTCATTAAGCCTTGGAACACAGTTTACCCAATTAACATTGAATCAGTTCCAATCTATTATCATGCTATTTGTTTAAGTCCTTTATAACAAGATACTGGGATAATGTGTGATGGCAAGATAAGTGTAGAATCTCAAGTAGTATTTTTCTGGGTTCTCCTCCACAAAGAGTACAAAACTTCTGTTATTCTATGAGGATGAAAATTCTATAGCTCAAACGGAAAGAGAATTAGGAAGAGAAAGTGAACTGGAATCTAGGGCTTTTGACAAAAGGTCCTTTTGTAAGGGCCTGGGAGTTGGAGTGACTCACTGTGTCGTTGAGAAGAGTGAGGAAGGGGAGAGAGAGATCACTGCTTCCTTCTGTCATGCCCCATTCTTCCATTCTTCTGCCATAGGAGTCTTCATAAAGGGAGCTACTGATAGAAAAATTGTGAGGGGATTTCTGGTCTTTTGAGTCTAGGCACAAAAAAGGCTGTGGCTTTCTAGTTATTACTGTCTGTAGCTTTAGGGCTCTTTTGGTCAAGAGAGTGATACATTTACAAAGCTGTGCTCCAAATGAGGAACTGGCTTCAGGAGGGTAGTCGAAGGGACAGATAATGCATTCAGAATAATGCGGGCAACAAATGGACTCTCCATTTGTAAAATTTCATGGGTCTTTCGCCACTAAATTTGCAATATCTACGTACTTAAACATTATATAAACAGTATAAGCAAAAGTATGTACAGTAGTCACCAGCATATTCAGTTCTGTCCTCATGCTATAGATTAAATTGCTTAATTTTGATTGCTTGAAATTACTAAGCATATAGACAATGTTATGTGTGAGTCAGACCTTGAGGACAATAAAACCAAACCAATGCATCACTGCTCTTTTCTCAGACATAAATTTCATGCTAATTGAAGTTTCGAGCTACTCAGCTGAAGCCAAGGTCTCAAAGTGGCTGGTGAAGTCAATCATTATAAAGCTTGTTAGTATGGTGGCCCTCTGGGTATTGTTTAACTGGAATCAAAACATAAATGTACACACCCCCAGCAGTGTCTGCCTTGTGGTGCTTAAATCTCTCCTGCGTTCTTGCTATTTGGCATCTGATGGTAGCCAACCAAGCAGCAAGAGAAAATGCGCAATGCTACATAGTCAGAACACAGGTTCTCTTGAGGCAAGTGGGGAATGTCAAACTGTGAACAAATGGTTAAGTTTCTCAAGAAATCCACATATGAATGTGAATGAATTGGCTAATGGAATCAGATAGATAGATAGATATAGATAAATAGTGTGCCCAGCCAAGGAAGCTCTTGCATAATTTACAGGGCCAGGCAATCAAATTTCTCAGAAGTCCTACCAACTTCAATGGAGCTTACTTCCAGGTAAGTGGGGTTAAAATTGTAGCCTTAACCATACATGGATGTAGAGCAATAGGAATGAATGGGAGTTATCTGACCCGCCAGATGCTGCTGGATTACAACTCCCATCCTCCCTGACCATTGGCCATACTGGCTGGGGCTGTTGGGAGTTAGTAGCCCCAAAACATCTGGAGGCTTACCTGTTAGCCCACTCCAAAAGAGGTCTGGAAGGAAACATGGGGAAAAACATAGACAATGTTTTCATTTTGTATTTTTGTGTTGTGCACCACCCTGTGATGTTCGGATGAAGGATGGTACACAAACTTAATAAAAAATAATAGTACATAATATCATCATGCAGTCTATAGAAATAAACCACAGAAAAAGTTTGTATTAGCACCCCTCTTTACAAAATAAGCATCTGTTTTGGATTTAATATGGCAGTCAACACTTACTTTTCCTTTGTAAGCGCAATTTGTATACAGAGATTTTTATATATTTAGATGTGATATTTACTTCAAATTCCAAGTCCTCCAGCAAGCTTCTAATGGCACATGACTCTGAAGAGTAATTTAAGCTACCGATTACGAAGAAGAGGTTCAGTTAATAAGTAGCTCTCATTTTGGTACACCTGTGAACATTATTCCCTGTCACTTTATCCCATCGTTATTTCCTTTCCAATTTTACAAACATCTGTTCATGCCATCCCATTGAATCCAAGGGACTATCATCGCTGTGCCTGAATGCATAAAACTGTCTCTAAAGCAGAGCTTTTCGGAATTACAGCCCAGAACAAATGAAAAGAGAAAAAGGAATGTGCAGATATTTGACTGCCATTTGTTACTGAACTCCTTGTAAAACGAGACAAGTATCGCATACTGTAAATCAAAGCAAAAACAGAAACAATGAAATATTTAAATGCTGCACCATCTGTGCTAAAGCAGCAGGGAATATCATGAAATGGCATGGACTCCAATGGCAGCGATACACTGCAAGTAGTTCCACACTATGCATGTAGGCTGGAGTTGACTGAGGGTGTTGAAGAGCAATTCTGCTCTCATAACTGGGGTTGACTGCTGTAAAACCCCTACTGCTGGTGGAACACCATGGCAAACATGGGCGTAGCCAGGATTTAAGTGGGGGAGGTAGCCAGGATTTATGTTAGTGGAGCAGGACATCCCACATGTCATCATCCTCTGTCTGGCTCTGTCTAGCAGATTTGGAATGAAATGTCTCAATAACAGTTTTTTAAAATTACTTTCTTTTGACCCCAAGTGCTCAGAAAAATCTGTCAAAATCTTTCTACAATTTCTACTTTTAGTTGAGTATTTTTATTTCTTTAGTTGATGGGGTGGGCAGCTGCCCCTGTTGCCCCCTGGCTACGCCCATGATGCCAAAGTGGTTAAACACACACACACACACACACACACACACACACACACACACACACAGGATTTTAATGTGGCAATTCTTTTGTGGATGGAGGAAGACTGATAACTGGTGTAGCATAGTGGCTAAGGGAATGAACTCCTGATCTGGAAGTCCCTGGTTTGACTCTCTCATCTGCTGCAAATTCACCTTCTGACCTTGGGGAAGCCTCAGTTCTTCATGTGGGAATGTGGGAAAAGTAGTAGAGACTTGCTTTACAGAATTTTAAGCATCACGCACACATGAAGCACGTTGATATATAAATATTATGTACTCCACCTGCTGCCACTGCCCCATGCCGGTTTGAGGAAAAAGTCGAAGACTCGACTGATTATTTATTTGTTCTTCATATAAGAATTCCAAGTTCTATCTCATTTCTCCTCCAAAAATCAGGTAGCAATAGATCAGGCAGGGAAGGGAAGATGGAGGTACCCTCCAACTCCTGTGATTTATGATTAAGCAGGGACTAAGCAGGGATCCGGGACGTGGGTGGCGCTGTGGGTTCAACCACAGAGCCTAGGGTTTGCCGATCAGAAGGTCGGCGGTTCGAATCCCCACAACAGGGTGAGCTCCCATTGCTCGGTCCCTGCTCCTGCCAACCTAGCAGTTCAAAAGCACGCCCCAAAAGTGCAAGTAGATAAATAGGTACCGCTCCAGCAGGAAGGTAAACGGCATTTCCATGCGCTGCTCTGGTTCACCAGAAGTGGCTTAGTCATGCTGGCCACATGACCTGGAAGCTGTACGCCAGCTCCCTCGGCCAGTAAAGCGAGATGAGCGCCGCAACCCCAGAGTCGGTCACGACTGGACCTAAAGGTCAGGGGTCCCTTTACCTTTAAGCAGGGATCCAAACATGCATCAGGCTAATAGGATTTGGAGTCCAACAAGATCTGGAGGCTACCTAGCTGACTGCCATCCAATGGGCTAAAATGCATATGCTTAGAAAAGTGCAGGCCAAAGGTAGGCAACATGGTGCCCTCTAGATTTTAAGGAGTACAACTCCATCAGCCCCAACTAGTAGGGCAATGGTAAGGGATGCTGGGAGTTCTAATTCAGCAACCTCTTGCCTACCCCTCAAGAAAATGTGAGTTGAAATTCTTCAAGCCACCTCCAGTTTCCTGCACTCTTTAACCCAGAGGCATGAATCAGATAACATAACTAGCTGTAAAACAGTTATTGAAACTTTAAATTAGAGTTGGATGATAACTGGATCCAATTAGAATTGGACTGATAAAAACGAATTGATTTTTGAGAATGTTTGAATTAACTTCTCTTTAATTGTTTTGATTTTTTTTTGTTATTAATGTGGCTAAATTGTGAGCTCTGAGGAGTGAATGTTCTGAATGTTGTAATCAGAGGACCTCTTGCAGTTTTCATAAATATTAGTGGCGTTGCTGTAAAAGACATGTGGCGGCAGAGATTGTGATAGCAGTAGACATAACTAATAACATCCTGAATCATCGTGCAAATTTTGGATTTTTGTTGGTGCCCTGCTTGACTGAATGGAAAGGACTTAGTTTTTCCTGTGATAGCTTAACTTTCTAATCCTCAAAGACAAATGAGACTGATATAACTTCCTTTAGTAGCAGTAAGAATAACAATCCGTACATAGGCCCTGAGCTGATGGTGCTTAATACTCTCTGTTCTTTCAAACTCTCAGGCACCCTCTTTGTCTTTCTCTAGGGTAAATCCTGATACGAATGATTGAAGAATGATTTGAAGAATGAAGGATGTTGAAGAATGATTGTGAAGGTTTTATATTGTCACCACCACAGTCATACTTGTAGTAGATCCATTGGAATCAAATCCATTGATTTCAATGGGTCTTTCCTCTGTATTCTCTGTATATATATATAGTGTGGTGGAGTGGTTAGAGGGCTGGACTAGGACCTGTGAGACTAGAGTTCAAAGGCCCACGCAGCCATGAAGCGCACATGGTGACGTTGGGCCTGTCGCTGTGTCTCAGCCTAATCTACCTCACAGGATTATTGTGAGGATAAAACGGATAGGAGGAAAAGTGTGTGTGTCACCTTGCGCTCTTTCGAGAGAAAGTGGAATATCAATGTTATAATATATTAAATAAAAAGTGAATTACTGTTATGCTGCTTGGTTATTCTTACTAATTCCACTGACTGCTTTTATCTTTATTTGTGGTGGTTTCGTGGGCAATCCTATGCCAAGATCTGCTGGGGTGGGCAGCTTAGGATACTGGAAAATGCCTCTTCAATCTGCTGATTCCTCGCTCAGCCAGGGTTATGTCCCCAACCCCAGCTCAGCCAAAGATGTGCCTGGGTAACTTGCTCAGCTGGGGTTTGGCTGGCTGAGCCGAGGTTGCTGCAAGTCTCCCTAAAAAGGGCATTCCGGAGGCATAGAAGTGGCAGGACAAGGGGAGGGGGACTTTGCCTGGATCCTACGTCTGTATAGCCTAGGCATAGAACACTCTTTGCATGACTCGATTTCCTTGCCAGGCTTAGGAAGAGCAGCAGCAGTAACCCCACTGCTGAATGGGACTTCCATTGGGAAAAAATGCTTATTATTATTTTTCTGTGCATCATAATCAAAGATGGGAAGCTAAATTCCTACTGAGAGCAAAGAACCCACCGAACCTGCCTTTAGAATGTGCCATAAAGGTAAAGGGACCCCTGACCTTTAGGTCCAGTCGTGACTGACTCTGGGATTGCGGTGCTCATCTCGCTTTATTGGCCGAGGGAGCCGGCATACAGCTTCCGAGTCATGTGGCCAGCATGACTAAGCCGCTTCTGGCGAACCAGAGCAGCGCACGGAAATACCATTTTCCTTCCCGCCCGAGCGGTACTTATTTATCTACTTGCACTTTGACGTGCTTTCAAACTGCTAGGTTGGCAGGAGCAGGGACCGAGCAATGGGAGCTCACCCTGTCGTGGGGATTCGAACCGCTGACCTTCTGATCAGCAAGTTCTAGGCTCTGTGGTTTAACTCACAGCGCCACCCGCGTCCCAGAATGTGCCATACGCCTTTACTTATTAAGTAGCCCTGGGTTGTGATACTGTAACACTTGAGTTAAGCCTATGAGGAAAAGTATCTTAGCACAGGAAATTCTCTCGCTTTTCACACATTTCCAGGCTTTTCAATTTATATCACACTTTGATGATGTGTCTTTGTTGCCTCCCCACCCCCTCCAATGTTAAATATAAATGGAGGGGTAGGGAGCCTTGCTAGCTTTGTCTGTTCGGTGGACTTGCCTGAAGATGATAGATTTCCCTGGCTTAACCTCTAAGATTTATCTAAATACCTATTACTGAAATGTTTAAACCTCTCCAATCAGCATCATTCGAAATATCATGGCTCTGCCAACTATGGGAAGCTGTAGGTCTAGGTCCACAGATGGCATAAATTGGCATGGTGCCACCAATTTAGGTGATTTGCATAAGCTGACCTCGTGCATAATTGTGACTTGTCACAGGCAAGTCTCAGATGGTTAGAGGTTTGTGAGATAGACTGGAATGGGACTGAACTTTGTCATGGAATACATTGCTACCATATGCTGCTCAGTGATGAAACATTGGATCTGAAGTCCCCCTGTTTAAGTGAACACAAAAGTAGTCTATTATGCTTCTATTGCAGAAATATATCCACCTTGTGGAGAAGCAGATGCAGTCCAGAAATCAAAGCAATTTAGAAAAAGGCACCTTCCCATTCACCTGATTTGAAACACATGTTATTGTATTATACCTTTATGTATGGCTTATTTAATAGGTCTTTTCTGCTGAGCGACATCTGCAAAAACATATAAATAGACTTATGTTTTAGGTACTAATGCCCAAAGTGCAAATTCCTGAGATTAAAGGTGTGTGAGTATAACTGTTTGACCTGGATTATTGACAGCATTGCTACAATTATAGTAGCAGATGTTTTGAAAATACAATTTTAAAATTGCTTTCCTCAGTTCAGTCTGGAAAAGATCAGGGCTTTTGAAGCAGGATCCTAAATGGTGCTCCTCTCTGTTGGTGAAGTAGATTAGTAGGAAGCATAGGTATGGGGAGGTTTGTATTTTGTGTAAATCATTGGTTTGGTACCCAGGTCTGCATCTGCATTGATTTCATCCAGACTTTGGGATCATAGTCTTCCCAACAGAAGTTCAGAGAGAAGCAAAATGACTTATTGTATAAAGTGTGCAATTGTAGCTCCTCCTTCTGAAAGGAGATTTGTTGCAAGAAGATAAATGCAGAGGGAGAAACATTTTGGCAAAGAGGAAAGTAGACTTGAATTTCTTTCAAATATGCAAAAAGTGTCCATGCATTTAATAACTGGATGCATGGGGTTGCACTTGCATTTTGCAGTTCTGAATAGCTGTGAAGCAGGGCTTGTAGTTCATCTGGAGACTGACATTATTTACATTCTTCTGCTGGGATAACCAAGTTATTTTTGCCCCCTGAGGACAGGTAAAGGTTGTTGAAGGGCTTCTTCTTCTTCTTCTTCTTCTTCAAAAAGTCTGTGTAAGAAATAGAGGGTGAACACTGAATGCAGTTACTGTGAGTTAAATCTATGTTTCTATTTCTATGGGAAATAGAAAGGGACCTGCCCTTTACTGGAATGTGACCCCCAACAACTCTTCACTGGGGTAATGTGGTCCTTTCCCTAATACAGCTGGCCTTTCCCTGGTGTAAATGCTTCTTGTAAAAAGAATGCAGTTCAGTATGAGGACTGATTACTGATTTATACCATACTGCTAAAATTTCAAGATGTATGTTCAGCTGAGTAGCTATATTGTTACTGTATGTTGGTAAGGCTTGAGGATGTGGACAAGGTGCAATTTACCATGGTATCAATATGGCTTTCAGAGCAGTGTTTACTCCATGGAGTGTCCAAAGGGAACCAATAGCTGGAACAAATAGCTGGAGCTCACAGCATGGTGTAGGCAGGGACATCTGGTAAGACAGAAATAGTACTTAGTGGGTGAGTTTGCCTTATATATATGTGTCAGCAGATTTTAGACATTGTTTTTTTGGCCAGCTACTAGACCTCCTTTGCCAGTAATGTAGGTCAGCAAATGAAGCTTGGAAAGTTGAGTAATGACTAGTGAAATTATGTTCTAGCTTTGCTGTCTTAGAAAGGATATTATGCCTTCTAAGACACTGAAGATCACCAAATTTGCAAAGGCCAGGAGTCCACAAATAGAGTGTTGCCACCAGGGTTTTCCTGGGAGGATCAGGAACAATATGCTTTAAAACATGTGCTCCAAAGGTGAGCTCCCGTTGCTCTGTCCCAGCTTCTGCCAACCTAGCAGTTTGAAAGCATACCAGTGCAAGTAGATAAATAGGTACCTCTGCAGCAGGGAGGTAAATGGCGTTTCCATGCACTCTGGTTTCTGGTATGGTGTTCTGTTGCACCAGAAGCGGTTTAGTCATGCAGGCCACATGACCTGGAAAGCTGTCTGTGGACAAATGCTGGCTCCCTTGGCCTGAAAGCGACATGAGCGCCCCAACCCCATAGTTGCCTTTGACTGGACTTAACAGTCCAGGGAGTCTTTACCTTTACCTTTTACCTTTTTTTTTTTACCCACAATGCTAAAATATCACACCTGTTTATTTGTATTGTATCTGGTTTTGTTCTGGGTCTCTGGAAATCTCTGACTAGTTCTGGTCATTATCACTGCCTTGGAAAACAGCTATAGTTGGTGCAGCAGGGAGGTCGGTACACCAAAAGGAATCCTGTACTTGCCCCTATTTCCCAGCTTCCAGAACATGCATTCAGAATACTGGGTCTTCCCAATAGAATGCCTGGTGCAAACTAATGACTTCCTAAAACAGGCCCATCTGCTTCATCCAACCAAGTCTCTGTCACACATGCCAGGTAAAGTCCTCCATCCACAATCAGGTCGTGGATGGCAGTGGTTTTATTCATCATTGACCTGGCATTGCACAGCAGCACCTTCAGGTCATGTGGGTTTCCCTTGCTGATTCCAGTATCCTTCCGGTCAGGACCAGACCCAGAGGCAGGGATAGTCCTCAAACAATGACTATGCCTGCCTCCTTGGTAATGACATGGTCCGGTCTTAGTGTAACTCCTCCTTCTACCCATGATCACCGAGATTGGATGTCCTGATGCTTCCGCCCCTGTGGAACCTGCCCCAGCCATTCTGTTGGCTGCGGCCTACCTCCAGGCAGCCCTGACCCTTTCCCCTTAAAAAGCAAAATACAAACTCTACAATAACCTAAAAAAATAGTAAAAGTAAAAACAAAGCAAAAAACAATTATGCTAAAATTAACTGAACATTTGTCCCACCCCAAACAGAGAGAAAGAAAAAAATAAATTATTATTATTATTATTATTATTATTATTATTATTATTATTATTATTATTATTATTATCATCATTATCATTATTTGAGGCCCACTAGAGATACTATGGACTGAATCTGGAAAGTCAAGTGCCAGGAGCCTCACAGCACTGTCAAGATCAGGTTTGGGTTGGCAGGTTCTGATGGAGTAGGCGGACGAAATGGTGTGGAGCAGGGGCTAAACTGTGGGAGCCTGAGTTGGAGGGTAGGGCAGCAGGGACGGCAGCTCTCCACTCTGACCTTCCTGTATTGAGTGGGGAGGTCTGAATGGGACTTCTAACTGCATTCAGCTGAGCATGTCTATCACAATCAGGAATCTAGGTAACGCAGGCTTCCCAATTCCATGGACAGGGTGGGCTGGGGACTTTGGGAGAAGATGCCTGCATGCCCACTTCCCCCCATACTTTGTGATTAAAGAACAGATAAGCAGTGCAAATTATACCTTAGCATTTCATATTTGACAGTGCTTTGCCACCACAACCTTTGAATATTTTCATACCTGGGATTTGTTTGATCTGCAGGTAGGAAGGCTAAAATAAACCTTATTTATATTTTGTTTATCTTCAGTTATCCATCCCTGAAACAACCACACTTTGATCCTAGATGCAGGTACTTAGGATTAAAGCTGAGAAAGCAAGAGAGAAGTATTGTTGCTGATTCACTCAATGCTGTTGAATTAAATGCTGTTCATATAAGGGGGCAAATTTTATCTTGGTTAAACATGACTTTTTCAGTGGGGTAGTATGAAGCAGATTTATGGACAGGTCCTGAGGCAGAGGGCCTTCTCGGTCGTGGTGCCCTCTCTGTGGAGCACCCTCCCCTCAGATGTCAAGGAAATAAACAACTATCTGACTTTCAGAAGACACCTGAAGGCAGCCCTGTTTAGGGAAGTTTTTAATGTTTGATGTTTTTACTATTCTGCTGGGAGCCACCCAGAGTGGCTGGGGAGACCTAGCCAGATGGGCAGGGTATAAATATTATTATTATTATTATTATTATTATTATTATTATTATTATTATTATTTCAGTGAGACTTGCTCCTAGTTACTTAGGAGCTTGGATATGAGGTAGAAATCACAGGGCAGTTGACAATATAAAAACACAAAACCACATACCCCCACTTGCCCCTTTTTTCCTAGATGACAAGGAACCATTTGTGAGCGCTCTTTGGGTTCAGTCAGTCAACTAGCTACAAATCCACCTAACAGTTATCTCATCCAGCTCACATTTTACCAGCTTTTCTGCAATGTCATGGGGGTGCCTAAAGGTATGTAACAAAGGTGCCAGGTGAGCCTCCTTGGGGAGGGCATTCAGTAAGCAGGGAGCCATAGCAGAAAAGGCTGGATGGAATAAGAGAGGGCACCATTTTGACCAGGCCTTGCCTACCTGCTGCCCTCCATATATTTTTAACTGCAACTCCCTCCAGCCCCAGACAGTACAGCTGTGCTAATTGTCAAAGGCCGATCTTGTCCTATGCCTCAGGCAGCAAAATGTATCTGGGGTCAGCATTGTTAAAGAAAATTCTGTTCTTTTGAATCTCATTTAAAGAAAGAAAGAAACCTGAGCAGAGAGGAGAAACGTGAAATATCACATTGACTTCATTTGGGGCAAGTTAATGAATGGAACAAGTTATTGGCACCTCTTCCCCTCCCAAAGCAATCAGTAATAATTTGCAACTAGAGTAATCAATACTCAGGAACAGCCGTTGTTGACACAACTAATAACATTGATTTTCTGACCTTTGTTAACTTGGCTCAATTTTTCAGAGCAGAGTAGTTGTTTTCTAACATAAAAGTTACACACGCGCACAGATACACACCCTCTAAAGTGTCATGCTGCTATAGGCAGTATGCCTTTCTGTGCTCCACCCATTTTCATTAAACAGCAGTGGCGGCAGCAAGACTGAAAGGGATGCTCCACACAATCTGTGGATCCTGTAGTCTATACCGTGCAGCACACATCACACAGAACAGGAATAGGCAACTTACTGAATTTGGACTGGTCTGGAAAACCATGTTGTGGGGCTCAATTTTACCAGGTTATAACATCAATGTCTCGTTCACACTTTGCTTGCCCTGTGCTTTCTAGGCACAAGTCCGAACAGTTTTCTGTTTGCCCTGCTGCTTTCCCTGGGAAAGCCCACTTTTTATCACCGAATCAGAGCAAATATCTATCCATGGAAAACCTGATTGATGGTTGTTCTGATTTAGCAGTAAAGTCCAGGTTTTCCCTGGAGAAAGCAGCTAGAGAAGCAGAAGTGTGGATGAGCCCCTGGTTCATTTATATGCCCCCTTTCCAAATAAGTGCTGGGTTAAACAGTCAGAGCTGAGAGATGGTCTCTTCTGATGCTGTAGCAGCAAGTGGCGCACTGCTGCTAATAAGTTGGACATGTAGCTTTGTTTCCTAGCACCATTGGGATTGATGGTGGTGCCAACAATGGTAAATGTCAAGGCAGTTACTTTCTTGCAGGACCAGAACTTACAGCTGGATGGTGTCTTGGCATCTTGAGCAGCCTCTCTTAGTCAGTGGACTGCCATTCCAGGGCAGATGGAAAGAGCCCACCCCTCCTCCCAGCAGCTTGACAAGGAAGAGTCAATGCTAAAATGCTAAAACCCTCAATACATTGACAGGGAGCAGCACCTGCAAGGTAAGACGAATTTGCAGCCATTCATTTTTCAGCCCTCACTTCTTTGTCATGGTAGTCCAAATCTGTAGGGTAACCAGCCTCATATAAATAGCATCCTTGAGTGGAATGAATGTATGAAGGGGTTAATGTCATAGACTAAGCTGTCCTGCCAGGCTTAGCCTATACCACTTCCCCTCACCTTGGGAGGAAATGGGAAACCAAGTCTTTTGTTATACTCAGTCTACATGTGAACTCAGTATGTGAGGAGCTCTGAACTTGTTGCTCCAGCTCAGCCACATGGTTTCAACCAGCGTCTTTTGTATCAGACAAGAATAGAGCCTGAAATTAGTGTTTTTGTATACCGTTTAGGAACTCTTACCATTTTGTAACCAAGCAACGTTTTACTGCATGTTCAACTTTTTCTGACTGCTGTATGGAAAAGCACATGAATCTGACCTAAGAATTTTGTAAGTACATCATTTTCTAACTTACCAAACCTGCAGTCACTCTGTATGCTAGGGAAGAGGAACATTTTAAAATTTACTGAAAGGGCACATTTAAAAGGTTTTTCAGTCTGTATTTCCTTGATTTTTCTTTCTCTGCTGGGCTTCCCTCACCAAAAATTATTTGCCCCAAACTTGGGTCTTAGTTTCCAGGATTCCAACAGAATCCTGAAAGCGGTCCTGGCTTCTATAATTCCATAACAATTAGGGAAAGTTTGTGAAGTCACCTTTTGATTATAGTGGATACGTATCTTAACAAATGGGAATAGCTTGTGAACTTTTTTTTTTTTTTTTAAAGCCTGGTGTTGAAGGTCTGGGAAAGATAATACATATTATAAATGTGTGTACACTGGCAGAAACTAGAGCTTGAGTCCAGATCAATAATACTGTTGGTAGTATAAAGCTAAGCTTCATGTTAACAAACAGAAGCACTGGTGGTACAGAAACAGCTGTGAATAATTTCATGGCTGCTTTAGTAGCATCCTATTTTTTCCTATCTCCCAAACCTTCACTACTTCTGTTGCAACATTCATGCCCCCTTTTGACTTTATTATTACTGTTAACAAAGTTATTTATTTATTTCCCTGGAAAGACAATTACAGGGTTTCATACACAAGGTTTCATACACATAAAAAGCCAAGGACAGTTTTTATATTTCATATTTTAGGAAACTGAATTTGTTTGAACAGAAGAATGAGCACAAAAGTGCAACTAGATACTTGTCTACTCAGTAAGTCTGTGGAAGCACTGGCTGCCGGTGGCTGGTTTGAACTATGTACCGGTACTTAAGAATATTGCAATTTGGGCATCCAAGTTAATGAAGTTGCTGCTAATGTCAAATCATTTGCTGTCTGGCACTGTCATTGTTGGGGGTGATGGAGCATGCTTCCTCCTCCTGAATCCTAACAGCTTGCTGCTGTGCAGGATCATTTCTCCTGACTTCCAATATAGCACAGTGATGTCATGCGAGGACAGTTGTGCTGTATTGCAAAGAGCACTGAGTAGGCACAGATTTCAAACCATTACACTAAGGTTTTGGTGAAGCAGAAAGCCATGATTACTGTTCTGTATTTGGTGGGTCTGGTCTACCATGGAGAGTCCAATAGTCCTGCCTGCTTGTGAGACCAGATCACGGTAATAGCTGCAGCAACTGGAATTAACAGTTGTTCTCTAAAAGTGAGCAGTGAATACATCTATTCTTCTGGAATTCACTTCCTGCAGTTTATTTCCTTTAAGCAACTCTCCGATAAGGGGTTGGCTCAGCTCTAGGAATACACATCATCTTTCATTCAATAAAGAGCCTTACAGGGCAGGATCACAGACTGAGAAACAGCAAGCATTTGCTTTCAGTCCAGCTTTCAATTCTTTCTCTAATAAAGAAGAAAACTGCAAGGGGGAAGAACAAAGGTATTCATGAGAGAACACATTAATATATTCCCTCAGCACTGGCTGTGTCAGCTCTGTGAACAAAGTCCCAGTTTTAGCATCATACAGGAAAAAAATGGAGAAGCCCTGGTATATTAGTAGCATTACAAAGGCACTGTTAAGATTTCATAGCTACATCCACTGTACCTGCAGTAGCATTATCCGATTCATGAATCATCACCCCCGAAAATGAATCCCAAGTAACTCCACTACCTTAGATTTGCCCCAGAAATTTATTTGACCAGCTAAGGAATAAAGGTAAAGGGACCCCTGACCATTAGGTCCAGTCGTGGCCGACTCTGGGGTTGCGGCGCTCATCTCGCTTTATTGGCCAAGGGAGCCGGTGTACAGCTTCCGGGTCATGTGGCCAGCATGACTAAGCCACTTCTGGCGAACCAGAGCAGCACACGGAAACTCCGTTTACCTTCCCGTCAGAGTGCTACCTATTTATCTACTTACACGTTGATGTGCTAAGGAATAGGTGGGTTTAATTATATGGGAATTTTCTTGACCAATGATTTTCAAAGTTCTCATTCTTGCAAACTCTTTGTATGTCAGACCATTACAGAAGATTCTGGTGAGATTCCATGGATGTTTTCTCAGCATGCTTAAATTAGCATTTGGTCCCTAGAAACCTGGCAAAGTGATATGCTGGCTCTCACACCATACCCTAGATGTTAAGTTCAACTAAACTTGGATGTAATCCTAAAGATACAACTAACCCAGTGTGCTAGTGGGCACCAGCACAAAGATTCCTGCAAGGACATTGGGGCTTCCCACCTTCCCCACCCTCAATCCACTCTGGAGGGTCAAGAGAAGACCCAGAACAACACATGTAAGGCTAAGAGGGAGATACCATATGTCAGGGGTTTAGGAGCAGAGGCACGGGCAAGGGAGGAAACAGAGAGCGAAGGGGAGGAGGCAGAAGAAAAGATGAGTGATGACGACGACCCGAGATCTCCTAGTCTTTCCAGTGAATCAGAGGATTCACAGAAAGGAGCACCAGTGGCCAGGGCAAGGGGGGAGTCAAGGGGGGCACCCCAGGAAGATAGAGCCAGAAGGGACTCAGGGGGGAGCAGCTGGAAATCGGGACCAGCGTCACCGCCAGGAAGCAGGGAAGAGGAAGGGAGCCAGGGGGGAAGCGCTGGCAGCTCACCACAGGAGGGAGGGCATGAGTCAGGAGTGGCCACACCTCCATCGGGGAGCGAAGAAACGGTTAAGAGGAAGGTGGAAGGTTGGGCGCGCGCGCCAAGTTCAAATGCAGAGGAAGGCGGCGCAGTAAGCAGCCCCGAAAGGGAACCAGGTCCTAAAGCCCGGCGCAAGGAGGCAGGAGGGTCCGGGTCAGCGTCAGAAGAATCCCGGAAGGAAGAAGCCCCGGGGGGTAGAGGGACCCAGAGGAGGACAGTCAGGCGGAAAAGGTGGAGCAAGGCTAGGATATTAAGTTGGTGCACAAGGGGCGGAGATTCAGACGGAGCCTCGCCGATCTAGCTACTAGACGTAGAGTTTGCGCGCAGCAGCGTGAGAATGGAAACTGTAATTCAATAAAGACTTTTACTTAATGATCGCTGGCTAGCGTGATCCTCTGTGAGCTAGGATCTTCAAGCAGCTCTGACAGTAAGCTCCGTCACTCCATTGTGGGCATCTACAGCCTCGAGGAGGGGAGAGAAACAGGTGCCTACTAGCGAGCTCACGAACGGCGGACGACATGACGGCTGAGCAGCAGATAGAGGACCTCAGAAGAGCAGTGGCACAACTGAACGCCGAGGTTCTCGCATCCAGGAAGAGAGAGGAGGAGGCAGCTGCCGCCTGCAGGGATCTCCAGGTCAGGTTAGACGTGCTGACAAAGCAGACCCCCCGGCAGGAGGGAATTGGGTTGGCGAGACGGACAGGCGGGCTGGTCTCTCACTTCGATGGGAACCTGCAACAGTATCCCAACTTTAGAGCCGACGTACTGTGCGCACTGCAACTGCTGCATAAAGACTTTAGAGATGAACAAGAGAGAGTGGGGTTCATCATGTCCCATCTGCATGGGGATGCGAAAGCATGGCTACGTAATTTATGGAGAGATAAGGATCCGGCGCTCCAGAATGCGGATGCCTTTATTAAAGCGATGGATGGGTGCTTTTTATCAAGTATTGACGTGGATCTTGCACGGAAGGAGGTGCATGGGCTGAGACAAGGGAGGGCCAGCGTCAGGCAGTATCATGCCCGCTTTTTCGCCTTGGTCAGTGCCCTGGAATGGGACAGAGATTCGGCTCCTGTAAGAGACCTCTTTTGGGAGGGGCTGCACAACTCGATTAAAGATGAGATCGCGAGGGGGGAGAGACCCCGAACCACCCAGGAGGTCGTTCAGAGGGCACTGGCAGTGGGGGTGAGGCTGGAAGGACGTCCGTGGAGCAAGGACGAAGGGCGTGGAGGGCGCGAACCAGCCGGGGGCCCCTCCTTCCTTCCCAGAGAAGCAGCGCGGGCGCAATCCACGCCTCCGCCAGGAGGAGGAGCCGAACCTATGGAGGTTGGAGGTGCAAGGGCTCAGTCAGCAACCAGAGCCCTAGCACCGGCAGCAGTGAAAGCGAAGCCTCCTAGAGGGAACAGGAAGTGTTACGTCTGTGAGGAACCAGGACATATGGCAAAAGAGTGTCCCCAGAGGCCCCACAAGCTCACTGCAGCCTCAGCAATGGTGACTGCAGCAACGCAGCAAGGAGGACGACAGCAGGGAAACGACGCAGTCTGGCTGGAGGAAGAGGCACTGGGGCCCAGCCAGACGTGTTAGTGACGCAGTCCCCAGAGATTTTACAGCCCGTGAACCCCCTCCCGCCCAAACCAGTAGTGAGGCTCACAGCATCTCTCCAGCTGCCCACTGGAATCACCATAGACGTGCCAATCACCATTGACTCAGGCAGCAATGCGGACTTTATAGGGCAGGACTTTGTCGACAGGCACGCTGTGCAGTTGCTGCCGGCCACACTGCCCCTGCAGGTTGTCACGGTGGATGGCAGGGAGCTGCTCGGGGGGCAAGTGGTGAAGCAGACGCCACCAATGGTGATGCGACTTGGGAATCACAGGGAAATCATCAGCTTCAACGTCACTCAACTATCTGACACGCCCGTTGTATTGGGCATGAGTTGGCTGGACAAGCACAGCCCAACGATGGCTTGGTACCAGAGGCAGCTGACCTTCGGCTCTTCCTTTTGTGCTGAACACTGCATCGTGCCCAGGCAGGAAGGAGAGGAAGAGGAGTCACAGCTGCTGCTAGGCACGCTGCAAGCGATTCCCCACAAGTACGCTGAATTTTTGGAAGTTTTCTGCGAGAAGGAGGCAGACAGGCTACCCCCGCACAGACCATATGACTGCAAAATTGACCTGCTGCCGGGGGCGGCGCTGCCTAAAGGGAGACTGTATTCCATGTCAGAGGACGAACTGCAAGAACTCAAGGAGTTCATTGATCATAATTTGCAGCGCGGCTTCATCCGGGAGTCCAGGGCAGTGGGGGGCAGTCCCGTATTCTTTGTTAAGAAGCGGGACACGCCCCAAAAGAGACTCGTAGTGGATTACAGGATTTTGAACAGTGTGACGAGGCCATCGGACTTCCCCATGCCCCGAATTGACGACCTCCTCGCAAAGGTACGGAAGGGCAGAGTATTCACCAAGTTGGACCTGCGGGGGGCGTACAACCTCATTCGCATGCGGGAGGGTGATGAGTGGAAGACAGCCATGTTCACGCCACTGGGGACCTACGAATATAGAGTTATGCCTTTTGGATTGCAAAATGGCTCCCACGTTTTTCAAGCATTTATGCATCACGTGTTGGCGGGACTTCTCTACAAGACGTGCGTCTGTTTCTTAGATGACATCCTGATCTTTTCGGAGTCGCAGCAGGAGCATGACAAACACGTCAAGGAAGTGCTGAGCAGGCTAAAGCAACATAGGCTCTACGCCAAGCTGGAGAAGTGCCAATTTGACGTGCCGGAGGTGGATTTTCTGGGCCACAAGCTGTCTGACAAGGGGCTCGCCATGGACAGCGCCAAGGTTCGAGCGGTGTTGGACTGGAAGAGCCCACGCAACCGGAAGGAGGTCCAACGGTTTGTCGGCTTTGCGAACTTCTATCGCAAGTTTATCAAGGGCTTCGCGATGCAGACGGCGGCCATCACTGACACGCTTAGCTCCAAGAAAAAGAAGTTCATTTGGACAGAGCAGGCGGAGCAGTCCTTCCAGGCACTCAAGCGTCTCTTCGCGTCGGAAGAGCAGCTGCTTCATGTCAACCCCAGCAAGCCGATGAGGGTGGAGACAGACGCTTCGGACAGAGCCGTGGGGGCGGTCCTGCTGCAAAAAGACCCGCAGGGGGTGTGGCGTCCGGGAGCGTTTTACTCCAGGAAGCTCAGCAAGTCCGAGCAGAACTACACCATATGGGACAGGGAGTTGCTGGCCATTCACGCAGCGTTCAAGGCGTGGAGGCACTTTCTGATCGGCGCCAAGCACACGGTGCAGGTTTGCACGGACCACAAGAATCTAGAGCACTGGCGCACGGCACAGTTCCTGAACCAGAGGCAGATACGTTGGGCTGAGTTCTTTGCGAACTTCGACTTCCGAATAGAGTATGTCCCGGGGGACACCAACATCATGGCAGACGCTCTCTCCCGTAAGCCACAGTATCTGGAGGACGCAACACCAGCGGCAGCCATGCACATCTTCGCACCGACAGTGTGGGCGTGCGCCGCGGCGACCGTGGACCTAGAGGCGGTGCGACGAGCGTTGCAGGGGGACTCCTTCGCACAAGCAAAGATGGCAGAGGTGCAAAGGGGCAAGGCAGCGGCCGACGGTTTCCAGCTAAGAGATGGATTGCTCATCCGTAAAGGGGCCATCTACGTGCCGGGAGACGAACTTCGAGCCAAGGTGCTGCAGCAGCTGCACGACGCGCCCACGGCCGGGCACTTTGGCAAGGAGAAGACGGTGGAATTAGTAGCCAGGGATTTCTGGTGGCCTGGAATGAGAGGGGAGGTCGCAGACTACGTGGCGAGGTGTGACACCTGCCAGAGGGCCAAGCCAGTGCACAAACCGCCGGCCGGACTGTTGGAACCGCTGCAAACTCCGGTCGAACCTTGGGAAAGGGTGGCCCTGGACTTTGTCACGGATCTGCCCAGCTCAAGGGGCAAGACGGCAGTGCTGGTGGTGGTGGACCTGTTTTCCAAGATGGCCCATTTCATTCCGTGTGCTAAGGTGGCCACGGCGGAGCAAACCGCCAAACTGTTCATAGACCATGTGTTCAAGGTTCACGGTCTGCCACGGTCTATTCTGTCCGACCGGGGGCGGCAGTTCATCTCAAATTTCTGGCAGAAGCTGATGGGCTTCCTGAACGTCAAGATCAACCTGGCGTCGGCTAGACACCCGCAGACCAACGGGCAAGCGGAGCGGGTCAATGCCATCATGCAGCAGTACCTGAGATGTTATGCAAATCAACAGCCTGCGACGTGGGTGGATTACCTGCCGCTTGCCGAGTTCGCCTACAACAACACGAAGCACGTGTCCACGGGGGTCACGCCGTTCTTCGCCAACAACGGGAGGCACCCCAGAACCTTCCCGGGACTGGAAAGAATGGGGGAGGGGGAGCCGCAGACAGCAGCTGCGTTCGCGTCGGAGCTGCAGGAAGTCCACGATCAGCTGAGGCGCCACCTGGAGCTGGCCAAGCACGCATACAAGGTACAAGCAGACAAGCACAGAAGGGTTGGAGAAGAGCTCCACGTGGGAGACTGGGTTTGGTTAGCAGCCCACGCAGTGCCGGCCAGGTCGTTGGCCAAGAAGAAACTAGGGCACAAGCAACTGGGGCCCTACCAAGTCGAAGAGCAGGTCAACCCGGTAGCTTTCAGACTGGCACTTCCGGAGGGTTCCAGAATGCATCCGGTATTCCACAGATCGGTGCTCACTCCCTACAAGGCACCGCACAGGTTCCAGGAACCCGGAACGGCGCCGAGTCCGGCCAGAGACAGAACAGGGCACGCGGGAGTGGCACAGAAGGAGCGCATCAACGAAGTCACGGAGATTTTGGACTCCAGATGGGGGGAAGAGGGGGTAGAATACTTTCTCGCCAAGGAGGGCACCCCGGCCAGTGCGAACAGCTGGGTGCCGGGCTACGCCTTAGACGAACCTCTGCTCAAAGACGAGTTTCATGCCCTCTTCCCACATAGACCTATGCCAGCAGACTTTTTCGACGACTGGCTTTTCACGCCCACGCTTTCGACCAGCACGTTCCGGGGGTTCGACTCGGACGAGGAACCGACACGAGACGTCCGTTCCCCGGAGGGGTCACCCTCGGGATCCGCCTCAGAACCCTCGTATTGGTGGGACGATAGGCCAGAGGAGCAGTTCCGCAGAAAGTGGCTGGAATGCTCAGGACGAGCAACGCCGACAGGAGGAAGTGAGGGAGAGACGGACATGGACATTTTCGGGGACGACCCTGGTTTCGAGCACGGCGGCACAGAGATGGAAGCGGAGGTGACCGTCGTCGACGAGAGCAGGGAGGAAGAACCGGAAGACTTCAGATGGAGGCCCGCCACGGGAAGCGACCGATATCCGACGTTCGTCCCTTTGCAACAGCAGCCCCCAGCTCCAGCACCGGAAGGAGGGGAGGGGGGAATGGGGGGCTTCGAGGGGGGGATGGATGTCAGGGGTTTAGGAGCAGAGGCACGGGCAAGGGAGGAAACAGAGAGCGAAGGGGAGGAGGCAGAAGAAAAGATGAGTGATGACGACGACCCGAGATCTCCTAGTCTTTCCAGTGAATCAGAGGATTCACAGAAAGGAGCACCAGTGGCCAGGGCAAGGGGGGAGTCAAGGGGGGCACCCCAGGAAGATAGAGCCAGAAGAAGAAGAGTTTGGATTTGATATCCCGCCTTTCACTCCCTTTAAGGAGTCTCAAAGCGGCTAACATTCTCCTTTCCCTTCCTCCCCCACAACAAACACTCTGTGAGGTGAGTGGGGCTGAGAGACTTCACAGAAGTGTGACTGGCCCAAGGTCACCCAGCAGCTGCATGTGGAGGAGCGGGGACGCGAACCCGGTTTCCCAGATTACGTGACTACCGCTCTTAACCACTACACCACACTGGCTCTCAGAAGGGACTCAGGGGGGAGCAGCTGGAAATCGGGACCAGCGTCACCGCCAGGAAGCAGGGAAGAGGAAGGGAGCCAGGGGGGAAGCGCTGGCAGCTCACCACAGGAGGGAGGGCATGAGTCAGGAGTGGCCACACCTCCATCGGGGAGCGAAGAAACGGTTAAGAGGAAGGTGGAAGGTTGGGCGCGCACGCCAAGTTCAAATGCAGAGGAAGGCGGTGCAGTAAGCAGCCCCGAAAGGGAACCAGGTCCTAAAGCCCGGCGCAAGGAGGCAGGAGGGTCCGGGTCAGCGTCAGAAGAATCCCGGAAGGAAGAAGCCCCGGGGGGTAGAGGGACCCAGAGGAGGACAGTCAGGCGGAAAAGGTGGAGCAAGGCTAGGATATTAAGTTGGTGCACAAGGGGCGGAGATTCAGACGGAGCCTCGCCGATCTAGCTACTAGACGTAGAGTTTGCGCGCAGCAGCGTGAGAATGGAAACTGTAATTCAATAAAGACTTTTACTTAATGATCGCTGGCTAGCGTGATCCTCTGTGAGCTAGGATCTTCAAGCAGCTCTGACACCATATTTTTTGCTCTATAAGATGCACCAGACCACAAGACGCACCTAGTTTTTGGAGGAGGAAAACAAGAAAAAAATATTCTGAATCTCAGAAGCCAGAACAGCAAGAGGGATGGCTGTGCAGTGAAAGCAGCAATCCCTCTTGCTGTTCTGGCTTCTGGGATAGCTGCACAGCCTGCATTCGCTCCATAAGACGCACACACATTTCCCCTTACTTTTTAGGAGGGAAAAAGTGAGTCTTATAGAGCAAAAAATACGGTAATTTCATCTGGCAAGCAGAAATGCTTCCACTGATGGAATGATCAAGTGATGTTGAATTCTACCCTTAATCTCACTTATGTGGGAGTAAGCTCCATTGAATTCAATAGGACAGGAGTGGACTTTGGTAATATGGTGTCCTGTGCAAGGCCCATATTTGATCTCCCCAGCTTCTGTGTTGCCTTCCCCAAAACCAGGTAAGGGAGGCGCAGAGCACTGGGAAGAAAGTGTAAGGCTCTGGCAGGGTCCTATAGCCCTGCCACCTCCTTCCCAAAGCTGGGCAAGTGCTAACTAGACTTTGGGAAGGAGGAACGGGGCCTCTGGGACCCTGTCAACCCCCTTACACCTCCTTCCCAAAGTCCAGCACTTACTAGGTTTTGGGAGAGCACCCCCCTGGCCCCTGCACCCTGTGCTGAGGAACCAGTTGTGCTGCCCTACATCCACCTCTACAGATGGTCTTACCCTTGAGTAGGCGCGGTTAGGATTGCAGTCTTAGTCTGAATCCTTTAGAGGGTGTTTCTTTTTTTAAGAGTAAGCATTATATATAAATGGGTCAAATCGAAACAAATTACTGGAAACTTGTCGGAATCACATATGGAATTCTCACCTCAGTGGGACTTAATGTGTGTATTACATGTTTCAGAATACCAGTCGATGAAACTCACTCGTCTTTTTGTATTCGTTATCTGGTTTGACAATGATGAAAATGACTACTTTTCACGACTGGCATAAATGAATAATTTACTTTAAATCATTTTTCATTTTTATCAATTTTCCAGTTATATTAATCACACATTCCACTTAATGACTTATGGCTAGTATATTAAATATTCTTCATATAAATATACTAGCTTGCCCCACTATAAATTATATTTCCATTTTAAATTTTATAGGTCTTTCTATCCTACCTCAGTTTGTGTGATTTATAACTTGCTTAATTGGTTCAATGAAATTATTAGGAACTGGAGTATTTGTTCTTGACATTAGAATGATATATAGCTACAAACAAACCCCACTGTTCATAGGTGCACTTTCTGGCATTTGAGTTTTTGGCATCTTAAATATTTTGTTAAACCAGATTTAATCTTTGTGCAGTCTTGATGAGTTTGTAGCAGAATACATATCATTGAATTGCTGACTGATTTATCACAAGTACCTTAAAAAGATATAATTGTGTCAGAACTAAAACTATTTAGGGTTGTCTCCAACTCTGGTGCTAATCAAAGCAAACACAGAAATAAATGGACATGGCTGCCTAAGCTCCATTAATTTGAATACAGGTGAAACTTGGAAAATTAGTACTGTATTATCTTGGAAAAGTTCATTTATTTCAGTAATTCAACTTAAAAGGTGAAACTAATATATGAGATAGACTCATGACATGCAAAGTGAGATATGTTAAGCCTTTATTTGTGATAATTGTGATGATTATGGCGTACAGCTGATGAAAACCCCAAATTAACAATCTCAGAAAATTAGAATATTAAATGAAATCAGCAAAACAAGGATTGCAAATATAGCAATTTTGGATCTCTGAGAAGTAGAAGCATGCATATGTACTCAATACTTGGTTTGGGCCCCTTTTGCATCAATTACTGCCTCAATGCGGCGTGGCATGGATGCTATCAGCCTGTGGCACTGCTGAGGTGTTATGGAAGACCAGGATGCTTCAATAGCAGCCTTCAGCTCTTCTGCATTGCTCGGTCTCATGTCTCTCATCTTTCTCTTGCCAATGCCCCATAGATTCTCTATGGGGTTCAGGTCAGGCGAGTTTGCTGGCCAATCAAGCACAGTAATCCCATGGGCATTGAACCAGGTTTTGGTACTTTTGGCAGTGTGGGCAGGTGCCAAAGTCCTGCTGGAAAATGATGTCAGCATCCCCATAAAGCTTGTCTGCAGAAGGAAGCATGAAGTGCTCCAAAATCTCCTGGTAGACAGCTGCATTGACCCTGGACTTAATGAAGCACAGTGGACCAACACCAGCTGATGACATGGCTCCCCAAATCTCTTTTCTGATGAGAGCAGCTTTTGCATCTCATTTGGAAGCCAAGGACCCAGAGTCTGGAGGAAGAATGGGGAGGCACACAATGCCAGATGCTTGAAGTGCAGTGTGAAGTTTCCACAGTCTGTGTTGATTTGGGGAGCCATGTCATAAGCTTTCTTATTAAATTTTATCTTCTTTCCACATCCCTCCATTTCTTCTTCTTCTGGTACCTTTCACAGAATCAAGGACTGTAGAGCTGGGACCACAAGGGTCATTTACTGTAATCCTCTGCAATGAAGGAAACTGTTGCTCAATGTGGGCCTTGAAGCCATGACTCCTGAGAATAAGAGTCTCATGCTTTACCGACTCAGCCATCCTCTCCTGTGGAATTGTGTTCCCCGATTATCCATCTATGCCAGGCATATTTACCAGTTTTTGCCAAACATCTCCAGATATTTTGGACTGCAATTCTCATGAAGCCCACTCAGCAGTGCTATGAAAGGTGTTGTACTCAAAAACATTAAAGGGCACCAGGATGCTGAAGACTGACCTATAGCACCTTCAACATTCTCCACATGCCATATCTCTCATCAAAATAAATAAAACGTTTTTATTCTCTGCTCTCACTTAGTTGGCTAGCCTTTAACGTCTTATTTTCAGTTACTACCTCATGAACCCCTTTCTCATTTTCTTTAGGTGTTATGTCATCTTTTAACATTGTGGACATCCAGTGACGCTGAGTGTTTTTATATCAATTTTATATATAGCTATATAGATTTTTATATATTTCTTTCTTGGATAGTGTCTGTTTGGTTTTGTCATGGTCTTTGGCTAGTACAATAAAGCTTATCTACATCCCTGGTTTCATAGAGCTTTTTATGCAAGTACCTGGGAGGGAAAGAATAACTATATGTGTGTCTTACAGATGGTCACCAAATCAGATAATTGGTGTATGATTCTGTCTGCTCACATGCTTTTCTTAATTGGCAGAAAGAAGAGGAGTTTTCATTTGTGGCTGTAGAAAATGACATAAGGTAGGCTGTTAATAGGCTTCTGAGTATAACTGTTTTGTGAGTGACAGTGAATTGTGTGAATCGTCAGTGCGGAATTGGTGTGGAGTGATTAACTGAGCATTCACAACACAAGACATGTCAATGTGGCTAACACAAATATTCCACATTTGGATCCCCCCCCCCCCAGTTCTGAGACTGGCAAATATATTTCTTATCTGCCAAACACAATGACTATATCCGTCTAATAAAACAACAAAGTGGCAGAGCCAAGTTCTGTATGGCTGAATGGAATGCCTGGTAAATCAACTTTCATTGCAGCATATTACGTTGAACTATTCTGCCTTTTAACAGCACCAATCAAAACCTTTGTAGTTCATGGGATTTTATCAGATTCAGAAACTTCTGTTTTGTATTTTTAGTCCGTTTGGGTACCTAGAAAGTGGGGACCAAACATATGGTGGCACGGTCCAAATTGGGTACATAAATAAATTAATAAAAACCAGTAATCTGAAGGCAAAATGGTAGATCATAAAAAATTAGTATTATGTCAAATCACATCATTTTGAGGACAATTTCAGGATTTTCAGGATTCACCCATTTAACACCATATCACAGTGGGGACACCATATCAAAGGGACTTAGAAACTGCTTTATTCCCAGTTCCTTCCCTGAGGTCCTCAGATTACAGAAACAGGACTACTAGCTGCACATTGGAAGAAGGGGATCCCTGGACTCAGGGCTGGAGGTGGGAATCTTCATAGGTGGGAGCCTTTTCAGGTGGCAAAAGGGAGTTGGACTAGATGACCGTTGGGTTCTCTTACAATTCTACAATTCATGTGTGTGTTTTTTACAATATATCCCCAATAATAGCCAAATTAAAGATCCCATTAAATGGAAAAACTCTGATTCTTAAAGGCAGCGTAGGAGGGTTTTCGCCAGGCAAAGTGCTTTTGCCTCCCTGCTTCCCACATTCCATGCTGGAGTGAGAGCCAGGTACTGAGACAAACTGCGAGTGAAGCCCATTCCCCCCCCCATCCTTGGGGAGAATTTGCAAGGATGATTTACCCTCTCTCATCCTTGTTTTTCATTTGCTGACGATCCCCCACTGTCACGGGGGCTGCTTCCATTAAGGCAGGTGGGACCGGAAGCCCCCAAATCTACAATTCTATAAAAGTGCAGCATTATGTGTGGAGTCTACTGATGGGTTGGATGTAGGAAATCGCCCAGCCATGGCACCATGTTTATGTTTATGTGGCACTCAGTCTCATACTTGCACAAATGTTACATACTTGCTGAAGACAGATTATGAATCTTGGATCCGTGCACATTTTGTGCCAATTATTGTACTCTCTAATATGCACCTCATGCAAATTAACCACAATCCTCTATCTTGTACCATATTTCCACGATGCTGTACAAGATGCTCCATTCTACTGCATCTAAATTATTGCCAATCTCAAGTATCAATTGCTTTCAGTTTTATGTATAAAGATTTTATTGCACAGAGGTGCCTTAATGAAACCTATAATCCCTTGAATAATTTCTGATCCAAAACCACATTATTAATTATAAATGAAATCTAACATTTTTTGCTTTACATATATTTCTCAGGTATCCCTATTTTTTTATTCCATGAATAGTTAATAGGATTTTTTTTTACAAGAAAATGGTAATCTTGGCAATTATTTGTCCTCCTCATATGCCAAATATAAACTGAGGTTGAGTGGAATCACAAGACATAAATGCTATTGACTTCACAGTATTGCAATGCAAAGGACAAATGTGCCCTCAGTATCTGATTTCAATGTTATTTTTATATTTTCAGATAATTGTCGTGGGCAATGTCTGTTAAGCACTTTGAGCCTGAACGAAAATTTGGCACCAGTCAAGAGGGATATAGCTATCAAGAATATTTTCAAGATGTACTTTTACATTTCCTTTCCTCAATTGCAATACAAGTAGCCTTGGCTATTTACATTGGAAGAAAGTCAACTGCTAATTAAAACATCCAAGGAGATGGCTTGAACATCAAACAAATTAAATCTACCACATACATAGAGACGGTACTTTGACTTATCTTGTGGGTTTGTTTGCTTGTTGTGAAGGAACAGTTTGGAGGGTGAAAGTGACAGCGGAAAACCCATCTCATTGTGTCCCCGTTGTTTTTCTGTGATCATTTGCGCTGTAGATTATTACTTTTTGGGAGAAATATATCAAAAAATTTGCTCTTTATTCTGTTTAAAGGGCAACATTACCTGGGACACAGACAGGAACTGCGATTCAGAAGCACATCCTTGTCTTTTAAAAAAGCAAATAGTTGTTGATAGTCTGTCCAAAGGTGGTTCAAGGTGACAGCACATTTGTATTGGTTTGTATGCATTTCGTGACACCAAACTGCCCAAATTCTGGGATGTAGTCATATTCTCAATTAATCCCAAATTATTAATTTTGATATTAATCCATTCCAAATGTTCTTATTCTGTAGGCAACAGTACAATTTAATCTAAGTGCCTCTGTAAAGGTGAAAACACTTACAGATAAACTCTCCCACGTTAATATATTTTCAAATTTTCTCTTTACTTAGTGTTTACAGCAAGTGAATTGTCATGTGCAGGATGGGAAATACTTTCTCCAAATTCGTTGCCATCTGGAAAATAATTTTCCAAGATAGCATCTATTAAAATGTACATATTTCCTATCCAAAAAAGTTGAATTCTATTTATTACCATCTTGGTTTTTCTCAGTTAGATGGATTGATAGGTTTGCTGTAGTATTTTATCTCCTGCTTATTAGAAACTTTGTTGAATATGAACAAGCTGCAGTCGCTTTACTCTGTCTAGGAAAAAGACATGAATTGGTTTAGCACTATGTGAAGTGAGGTGTAATTTTGTCGAGTCACCCATGCAAAGCAAGGGTCAGAATATCAAGGGCCTTAAATTGCCCTTAAAAAAAAGTGACTAGAGTTGAACAGAATAATTAACACCTCAGCTACCTGTTACCTTCTGTGAAAACTGAATGGGCAAACTGAATAATAAGTGTCCTGAGCTGCTAAAGAGCTGCGAATGAAATAATTGTGAGTTGACACACAAGGAGCCAAATTCCTCAGTACTCTCCTGACTACCATTCACGTTAACCAACCTTGAATTGGAGCCTGATGAAAAATTACTCACAATTTCCACTAATTTTGTCATAAGGACAGGGCAGTAAACATCACTTCCACCTTTCCAAGGACTCATACCATTGCCTCCTAGGGCACCCATGAAAGGTCCCAATAAATAATCCCTCAAAAACCCAAATGCACAAAGCTCTTCCTACTCAGTTCCTGTCTGCACTGACTAAGCCTTTCCTACACTCCAACAAAACATGCCCACCTTTCACTGGGTGCCAGAATTGGATGTCCACCCTGCTTTCCATTCTGAACTGAGAGCTGCAAAGAGCTTTTCTCTGTGAAGGAGTGTGGGGGTGAGTGTTATTGGTGGCTTTTCGTCATTGATGGGTGTTGACTGAACCTTTTTGCGGCCCTGTCTCTTTTTCTATTCTTTTAGATGTGGAAATCATGTTGTGTGATGGCATACCCAAGGCAGCCATTTTGTATTGCGCCACCCCCGCTCATGGCCACCATTTTGAGACTGGTGACTCGTGACTTTCTCAAAATTCAGAATGTGTACACTGGTCCCCAAATGTTGGTGACCCTTCTGTAAAGGATGCCCTGTCTCTGTTTTATGGGATGGTAGGATGAACTTGTACTCACAATCTAGTGTGAAGTAAAGGCAATCCACATGAAGGGAGAGTTAGAGCAATTCTCTCCCATGCCGTTCAGCTACCAGCTGCTCTGTGTACCTTGGATCAGTAGAACCTGGGAAAGGTCAGCTATAGAGAAAGAAGCATACACACACTGAAGTCTCTCATGTGGCAGCATATGAAATGGTGAACTGGGATTAATTTACACAGCCTCATGCAGCATGCAGGAGTGGCCAGTGAGGTGTCCTTCAGCTGTTGTGGACTACATCAGCCTCTGTCAGCATAGCCAATAGTCAGGGAGAGCACTTTTGATTGATTCTAATAGATACACTCCCAACCCCAAATAAGTGTGCATAGAATTGTAATCCAAAGCGCCAAGTAGGGCTGTGAGAACATTTGGATGTGCTGAAATGTGTGCACTTAATTTATCCAAGTCTCTAGCAGGTTGATAATTATTTTGAAGGCATTCTGAACCAAACTGAGATATTCAGAACACCATGTAGGCAAGTCCCTATATATAGGTCTCTCCCCCCCCCCTTTTATGGCTGAGCTTTGAATATGTGATTTTACTATGAATTTATTTTAATTGGGTGTTATTTTTGTCCAGGACTGTCACAGCATGCCATCATGCCATGCATTGATGAGTAGCTGTTGGAATTTATCCCAGAAGGAGCTGTGGTAAGTCTCAGCAAGCAATGAAGTCATTATCTCCTTGAAGGAGCGAAATCTTGAATCCACTATAAGGTGGAAGTCAAAGGTATGCTAGTTTATTTCTTACACTTAGGACATCTATTTTCAGGCCTGAATGTTTCTGAAGACAGTCAATTTACTATATAAAAGAGCAAGGAGGTAATGAAAACACACATCATTTCTCGTTCCGAAGAGCACATCATGTATTCTTGTATGCGCTGGACCTGTGGGAGGTTGGTGAAGTGGGGCAGATGCAGAAGCCCACACACAGCTGTCACCGAATGATAACAAGGACAGGAGTAAATTGTGTTAAAATATTTTTGTAGGTTGCTCTCGGTGAGTAGGATGTTCACTCTGGTAAACTCTGTCCTGACAGCTCTGGCTTTGACTGGATCAGAAAACTCATCAGATAAGCTTTAAAATGCTATCTGGGAAAAATATTTGAGATCCTCTCTGGGAGAAATATTAAATGCAAACTAAAAACACAAGGACTTGTGAGACTAAGCTTTTTGTTCACACAGTAAAGGCAACCCATAATCTAAGTTTTCTTTTGGATACCAGTGTTGATTGCTTTGCTGTGTGTCTGTTCCCCCACCCCATGTCAGTGATGGCTGCTGTTAGATTCAAATGAGAGGAAGAGCAAACACAGTTCCCATAATCTAGAAATGATGTGTAAAGTTGAGAAATCAAGTAGCCTGCATATTCACCTAGCCTTGTTCCAGAAGTCAAGCAACCTGCAAAGTTCCAGAGGTGCTGAAGAGCTCCTAAGGAGGTGTGGGAACAGAACATTTAGACTGAGGGATTAAGCCAGGACTCCCCAACTTTTCATACCTAGTGGCAGGGGTGGAGGAAGGGGGGTGCGGTGGGGGCGGTCTGTCCCGGGTGTCACCACTGAGGGGCGGTGACATAATGCCATGTGGCACTCATCGTGGGGCCTGCAAATGGTCCGCCTCTCCCTCCGCCGCTGCCTAGTGGGCTGTAAAAGTACTTTGACATGGAACTCATGGGTCGTACACTGCTTTGTCATGGGGGGGAGTGACCCCCAAATTTAACAGCCCCCCCCAGCCGTCATGCTGCCCTCCCAAAGCTGGCTAAGCGAGGTGCCTGGCTTTGGGAAAGTGGCAGGGTCTTCAAGCCCTCCCCTCTCCTTCCCAAAGCTGGAAAAGTGCTAACTAAGCTTTGGGACGGAGGTGAGAGGACTCGAGGAGCCCACAGGCCTCCTTTTCCATCTTGCTTTCCTAGCTTTGGGAAGGCAGCGCAATGACTGGGAGGAGGCGTCAAATGTTGCCGAGGGCCCCCAAAAATGTCTTGAGGGCCACGCATTGGACCACCCCAGATTAAGAAACTGGTGGGAAGTTTCTTGATAACAACTCAGCATGTTCTTAACATGGAGACGCAGGAGTGAGATGGTGGCATTTTCTGAGTGGTTTTGCATGGAGGGTGGAGGGCTGCACTTGTTGCCCATGGCGGCAGAGACCATGCAGAGTATATTTATTTATTTATTAAACAAATGAGATAGCAAAACCATGAAAGGGTCAGAAAGGAGGAGCCTGTGAAAATAAGCCACTTTCATGGTTTTATCTTGTTTGACCTCCAGTGCATTGTTCCAAATTAAACATGTCTAAGTACATGACAGGTGGCGCTGTGGTCTAAACCACAGAGCCTATAGCTTGCTGATTGGAAGGTTGGCAGTTCGAATCCCCGCAACGGAGTAAGCTCCTGTTGCTCGGTCCCAGCTCCTGCTAACCTAGCAATTTGAAAGCATGTCAAAGTGCAAGTAGATAAATAGGTACCGCACTGGCAGGAAGGTAAACGGCGTTTCCGTGCGCTGCTCTGGTTCGCCAGAAGTGGCTTGGTCATGCTGGCCACATGACCCGGAAGTTGTCTGCGGACAAACGCTGGCTCCCTCAGCCGATAGAGCGAGATGAGTGCCACAATCCCAGAGTCGTCCGCGAATGGACCTAACGGTCAGGGGTACCTTTACCTTTAAAAACAAGTAAAATGTTAGGGGTAGAATTCATTCAATCTGGTTGGCTTAGTCTTGGCCTTAGAAGTGCAAAGATAATGGACAGTAGGCTAGTGATACTATGCCCTTAATACTAACGCCTGCATGTTTGACAACTACAACACTATTACTTTGGTTAATGATTGTGAGTTTTGTTGAATTGCTGCCCTGTATACAGTAGATGAATGAAAACAAAAACCCACCCAAAGTCAGAAGGGCTTCCTGATTTTACTGGAGCTATATAGCCAGAAATCAGTCTTGGGTTTCTAAATATATGGTTAGGGGTTTGGGGATGAGTCTGAATGATCTCTCAGAATTCCTCCCCAATTATAAACATTTACTGAAAGAGGAATAAGGTATGAAACAATAGAAAGAAAAAGTTAAATCTTCCTGAATGTTCTGATGCTAATTTTCATAAGGAGTAGTTAAAGAAAGAGGGTGCAATGCATTGCAGGATCTCCAATCAGTTTAATAAGGCCTGAACAAACTGTATTGCTGATATAATGGAATGACTCATTCGGCTTATTTTAGATTCCATTCTGTTTAATATACGTAATATATATAAGTGTACAAACACGACAGAAATCTTTGCCCCAGGCTAATGACTCAGGAAGTTGCAAATCTTGGATCCACTAAAATTCTCTGCCCAGGGGACTATGAACAAAGCTGAGAAATACATTTGGTGGAATAGTTCGAAGCAATTGTTTTGACAATGATTTGACAAACGTACTGATTATAATCATACCAACCGGAATCTAAAAATCTGGAAAAGTTGTCATTTAAAACACATTTACATTTCCTGGATTTTTCATTTCAGAGCTTTCTGATAAAACTCAAAAGAGTTTTGTGGCACCTTAAAGAAATGTATTATGGCGTAAGATTTTGTGGGCTGAAGGCCACTTTGTCTGATGCATGGTGAAATTTTAGCTGGCAGATATACGACGGAGAAAATGGTAAGGTGGGTGTAGAATAGTTATGAGATGCAAAAACCACACCCTGTGATAAATAGAACTTAAAATATATGTTAAGCAGGCTCACGTTTGAGTTTTTACAGTTGCAGATTGCTGATAATTGCTGATTGTATTGATACCTGAAGTGGGGCAGGGAAATATTTCAAAGAAGCAGTTATAGAAAGCATAGATATCCTGGCATGTACCTGACAGAGAAATAGAAAGTGGTCACAGGGAATGATGGTTTTGCTGATGACATTTTAAAGTGTCTGAGGAGATTTCTTAAAGTGTCTGAGGAGATTTCTAAGAGTTCTTAACCCGAGGTACCACTGTACCTGTCTTCAAGCCACTAATGGAAAGAGTTTACTTTCCCCAAAATCAATAGAACTCTTAAGACATCTCATGATCACTGAACGGAACAGCAATCAAAATGAATTCTCATTAAATTGCTGCATTTAAGCAGTTCAGACAAAGATGCAGACCCCGTTGATTATTTTATTATGTGTCAAAACTGGCTAATGAAAGCAAACTAACTGGTAAAGGAAACAGATAATTTGTTAGCTTGTATTGACCCTGCTTCTGTGCTTGCAATTATTTTCAGAAATCTTTTTTTGCCACAAAGATAGGCAATATGCTGTGTGATCCTAACCAGGTTTTAATCATAATTCAAGCGGGAGTGCAGTGGGACCAAGTTTATGCTCATGTCTCAAGCCCAACCCTGTAAACCTCTGCGCTAGAGCACTGTGGTACCCCAAACCATCATACTGCAAGCAGAAATGGCTACAGGAACTAAAAAGAGGAATGACTCATCTTATCTAGGATCCTGTTTTCTCAGTCCTCAGACAGATGCCTATGGGCGGCACAGTTGGTCATGAATTGAGGGGCCCCCAATTGGGTGTGGCATGTTGAACCACTTGGGAACAGAGACCAAATGCCGTCAGATTCAATAAATACGTAAATAAGCCAATTGCCGTGGAAATCCAGCATGGTTTCTTTTGACCTCAAAAGATTAAATTTGCCCACAATGAGGGGGTTGGTAAAAGGAAGTTGAAAGGCAAAGTCAAGTGAGCCAAATCACTTCCAAATGTTTGGGAGTTTTTTTAAACCACATTATTTGAAGTTCAGCAATCCCACTGAAGTTCAGGATACCACTGAAATCTGCAGATTGTCGCTTTGAAAGCAGTAAACAATGAAAAGTTGTTATGTATTGAAGTTCTCACCGTGGCCACCAGGGGTATCGTGTATATAGTTTTCACTCAGGTCCACGTCAGTTAATTTAGGCGGGAAACCCTGGGTTGTTGTTACAATGTTTACAGCTGGCTGCCTATAAAAGCAGGCTGGCTGAGCTGTTTGCTGTTCAGTTCAGTTCCAGCTTACTTATAAAGAACTACTTGGAGAAATCTCTGTGTCGTCTGCTATGTCCACCCACTACTTAATAAAAGTTATCCAAACCATGGGTACACAGCAAAAGAGCTGAGCGACATAGCTGGGGGGGGGGGAAAGGTTAAAGGGGTATTATGGCATACCCTCAAGATCTTGAGTAGCTGTTTCCCTCTTAACTTGGTACCCCAGGGAGTCAGGAAGCATGGCAGTTTAAGGGGTGTCTCGATGCCCTAGATTTAGCACCAGCTCTGAACCAAGAGCGTTGAATGATTTTCAGCCTGAGGGCCACATTTTGTAATGATAAAACTTCTGGTGGCCACATGTTAGTGTGGTTGGTGGCTAAAAGGGAAAAGAAGGGGATGGAACAACAGATGAGTAGCCTGCATTCCAGCCACACAAAAGCCAGAGGATTCATCACATAATGACACCTGTCTATTCCCACATCGCAGGGGGTTGGACTAGATGACCCTAAGGCTCCCTTCCAACTCTAGAATTCTAGGATTATATGGGAAACCAGAGGCATTTCCACCACTCACCAACACAAGGTTGTAGATGGAGTGGATAAAAGAAACTGAAAAGGAAATTGGAATATATACTACATCTAATTCTCCCCTTAAAGCCTTTTCTGTAAATTTTGGGTCTAACCTTCCCATCAGTTCCAACTAACAAGAAGAAAGCAGTTAATCTTTTATTTACTCTTGTACTGCCGTGATATCCTTTTAATGTTACACTTTGCAACTGGTGTTTTGTAATTAAAAAAAAAAGCAAACAGAAATAGAAGCACATGCTCACAGTGCATAATTTTTTGGAGAAACAAAAGCAGTTTAAAAGGTACATTTCGCACTAGCGTTGGGATTAGTGTTGAAGTGCTTGCTCTAGTTCATGAAATCCATTAATAGTCCAAATTATAAATAACCTGATGTTAGCACGTTCCATTAATAAATTAGGACTGGAATGTAATTTTTGAGACGGTATGTGGGAATATAAATAGACATGTGATAAAGAAGCATGAACAAATGATAGGTCACATTTATTTCACCTGATCCTCCCCCTCCCCCCACCCCTGGTCAGGTTCCATCCCATTCCTAGTTCTTGTTCCATTATTATTTACCTTTTGCCCTTTTTCCACTCAAGAGCCTTGGTCTTAGAAACAAACAAGTGGTGTCACCATCGTAGACACAGAGGTTCCGTTCACATTGTAACGTGAACCTACTTAATCTATACTCCTTGAGCCAATATGTAAACTAGAACCCAGAAATTTCTTTGGATCCTCCCAATTTTGTGATGCAGTGCTTCAACAATTTTTTTTTTTACAAAAAGGCATATATTTGCAGAAAGTGTGCACAAAAGTGTTTATATTAGTGACAGCAACACACAAAAATGCACCACATTGTGCAAAATTTCTGGTAAAAAATGTGTACATTAAGACAAACACACACAAAGATGCATATGAGTGTCCACAGAGACAAAGTGATGTGGAAGTGATGTGAACTGAATTTAAAAATGGAGAAAAGTCAACAGATTCATCCATCCCTGCACTGTCACCTGTCACCTCAACATTTCTAAATTTGAGGGTTGGTCCTTGCTTTGTTATTTCCTGTCTGCCAAGGTTCTGAGATTTAAAAGATATGAGCAAGTTAGGAGCAATGTGAAAAACATGAGGGTTGATCCACACAGCCTCATTAATGGTTTGATCTGACTCTGGAAGCAGGTGAGCACCTGCCCTGGATCACCAAAAATCACCTTGCTGTTTGGACTGTGCACAGAGCCGGTGCACACCCCTGTTATTTATTACATCCTTATCCTGCTTGTTAAGTTGTGGGCGAACATATCAGACAACACAGCAATTCTTCAAACAGCTCTTGTTTATTCAGAGGCCAGAACAGAACAGAACTGAAGAGCTCAGTCAGCCTGCTTATATAGAGCTCCAGAACAACGTAACTGTAGCAACTTTCTAAAACTATCCAATCACTGAACGTCACTTTCAATCCTTCATTTGCATACAAACTATCCAATCACTGAACGTCACTTTCGATCCTTCATTTGCATAACTATCTACAGTATCCCCCTGCTGGCCCAGGGTGAGAACTTCAGTACATAACACTGCTCTTCCTCTAAGATCTCAAGGAAGTGTATATACCTGCCCCCCCTTTTATACTCACAACAATTCTGTAGGTTAGAATGAGTAAGAATGATTGTCCTAATTGATGGGCTCCCCTAACCCTTCTCTATCTCACTAGACACTAGGTTTTCAGATCACACAGAATTTATACTCATGCTGCAAGGTTGCTCTCAGATTAATAATGAGAACTGGTCTGCTTTGAAAGATCAATAGGTTTATTGGGGCCTAAAATTATGTGGATTTTGAATGTAGAAGAAGTGGATTCTAGTCATCCAAAGCTTAAACCAGAGATAGGAAACCTGTAGCTCTTCAGATGTTGTACTACAGTCCACATCATCCTGGGTAATTGGTTGTTCTAGAAGGCTGCAGAGTTCTCATTCCTGGGCGAGACAATGCCACAATAAATCTGTTAGACTTTAAGGAACCACAGTACTTCATTTTGTTTGTTTTTGTAACAGGCCACTACAGTTATTCCAATTCGCTCTACCTTGGTTGTGCATTATTATTTTTAAGCCTCCAGTGTAAAAAGGTAAAGGTAAAGGGACCCCTGACCATTAGGTCCAGTCGTGGCCGACTCTAGGGTTGCAGCGCTCATCTCGCTTTACTGGCTGAGGGAGCCGGCGTACAGCTTCTGGGTCAGTGACCTACCCTTAATTCTGGGAGCACAGCAATGCTACAGTCCATATTTTTTATTTCCAGTGTTGCAGAATTAACCTGAATAGCTCAGACAGATTTATTTGGACAAGTGCTTATAAATTTAAAAAATCCCAAACTTTATCCCAGTGAACTTCCTTAAATGAAGGCCAAAATATGCAGACTTCTAAATGATTAACAAAGCGAAGAAGGCAAGAAGGGAATACAGCATGGTCACCTTACTGTGTAAAAACAGAGATCCCAATTCAGCAATGACAACAGAGGCGCAGAAACATATTTATCTTCACACAAAACAGTGTGCGTGCACACACACACACACACACACACACACTCTCTCTCTCACACACACACACGTAAAGAGCATGGGGACCCTGTGGCCTTTCAGATCTTGTTGGACAACAACTCCCATCATCCCTGACTGGCTGATGCTGATGGGAGTTGGAGCCCAGAAACATTTGGAGGAACTCGAGTACAGGTTTCCTGATCTCTGACCTAGAATCTGGGTGTAATGCCCTCTGATTGATGCTGTCAATTCTGGGAATGTTGATCATATGTCTGGGCAAAGAGACTGACTTTCCCATCACTTTCTCGCAACCACAATATCAAATCAGACTTGAACTACCAGTCTGGTTTAATAGCTTCCCTATGCAGCAGTGAGTATGGCAGGTAATCAGGCCTAATAAATGGCTTTTTCCAGGGAATAGGATAGGATCTTGGAAAAGCATTTCATATCAACATATGACAAATTGTCCAAAATATATTGGAGACTAGGATTTTCCTTTACAAGCCACAAGGGGGAAAACACAGGCAGAATATTGAAACAGAAAGCAGATCACAGTAAGCAAAGGAAGCACTCCTTTTTCTTGACTGTGTCTGATAAAATAAAAATAAAAATACATAATTACTCTGGGTGGCTTCCAGCAGAATATAAAAACATAACAAAACGTCAAACATTAAAATGTGATATCCTTACTATAGTCGCTTCTTAGTCCTGGGGCATCCAAACCATGGTCCATTCAGGTGGTCTGTATGTCTGTAAAAGACACAATGAAAACTTTTACATTGGTTAGCATGGTGCATTACAATTGCTACAAAAGGCAGAGAAATCCTTAAGGGATCCTCCAAGGTCCTCAGCAATCTTCAAGTAATCTGTGGGGCAGGGGGAGCTCAGTTTCAAAACTCTTAATATTATCTGCACAGAAATGGCCTGCACAACTGCCCTGTACAACTTTGGTAGTAAACTAGGAGTAGACCACAATGAAACAGTGTAGTACAGGAGATTCCTGCCCCTCAACTTGCCACACATGCTTGTTTTGCAATTAACTCCCCTCCACACATTTATTTACAGAGTTTTGAGTACAAGTATTACAGGGAAGTAATAGCGTGGATACAAAAATTTAGGTACACTCAATAATCATAACATGTCAGGAACCACTTGATATGTGTAGTTTGAGAAAAGGAAACATGTATGTCATGCTAAGGATCACAAATAAGAATGGCAAAAATGTTTATGATGGTCTTGTCATTAGCTGCACTGAGCATCGCTGGAAGAGCCATCAGGAACAGAACAGCAGATGGTTTTTAATTTTACCTCTTAAATGGTTAAATTCTCCCCCTTTATTCTCTATTTTCTGAATCAAATTTTATCTAGCTAATGAAAAAGCCACAGCAGAGTTAACAACTGGCACTCAGTTGATTGGCAATTTCCTGTATTGTCACTTCTGAATACTGAGAAACAGCCCTTTTTTTGGTCCAAATAGGGTTTGTAGGGAAAGCGGTAGGGATGAGAGGTTGTAATATTTGAATATGATGGATAAGGTTTTACCCACCCTCTCTGTCAGGGAATAGTGATGTCAGGACTGCACAAAATTCTCAACTACCGTCTCATTAAGCCATCATACTTTTCTTCCACAATTTTCAAGTGAGAGCAAGATGTGTAGCCTGATGACAAATATGTACTGATTCATTTATCATGCCTGCGCAGCCCCACAGATCAAGGCCAGTTCAGCAAGGAAAATAATTGCATTTAGCTCAACACGGAAAGGATATTGATGTACAATTGTTATTTTGAGAACACCCTTCCTGTTCCCTGAGTAACACAGAGATGGATTTTGCGTATGTGGCAGAGTTAAGAGGACATTGAAGCATTATTTTATAAGCATGTTTATGTGCTGGTTGCTTCAGGAAAACTGAAGTGTAAATGTGTATAATGTACATATAATATTATGTGTATAATCATGCATATAACATAAGAGAATTGTTCATATTTTTAGCGGAACTGGGCGGGGGTCTGAGTCTCCTGCTTTTAATTACTGTATTGCTTTAATTGTTGTTGTTGTTTAGCCGTTTAGTCGTGTCCGACTCTTCGTGACCCCATGGATCAGAGCACGCTTTAATATTAAAGCATTGCTTTAATAGTACTGTTTTATTGTGTATTTCAATAATGTATATTTATATTTTAATTGTTTAACCTGGTTTCTGTACTTTTATATGACACTTATACTTTATAGAAGCCTGTTTTAGCATTAAGTGGTATAGAAAGAAAGAAAGAAAGAAAGAAAGAAAGAAAGAAAGAAAGAAAGAAAGAAAGAAAGAGAAAATGATTCCTTCTCAGCATGGGTTACCAATCTGTTGATTCTCTGAACAAAAGTTAAGTGGCAGCCCTATTGCTTGGATTTTCATTATACTAGTCTATTGCCAAATTTCAGTTTGGAGAAAAGGTGCTTTGAAGCAGACTTAAGGCATGAAGATGAAAGCTTGTCACAATAAAGCCTACATTATTAACTGACCTGGTGTTAACAGACCTGAAGGAATCTTTGCCTTTAATGTCAGTGATGGCTCTTCAATGAAAGTTTTTCCCACAGTAAATACAAAGCAAAAATGGTTATAGTTACATTTTCTTTTTAATAAAATATTTGCCTTTTGACAATGAGGATTTCCTTTCTTCTAAAAGCATTGTACAAGTAGTGATTATAGCAGATGAATATGTATGAAAGTATTTAGGAAAAAGCGCAAAGGGATTACAGCATTTTGAACTGAGCACCAGGAGCGGGAAATGGGAGATTGATTTTATTTGTGGGTTTATTTCAGGCTGCCTTTGTGATCCAATCATTTCACCAGGGACTGAAGTATCATATTATGAGGAGGGTCATGATCTGTAAAACGGTGGTGGCGTGATCCCCCCCCCAAATCCTGACATATTTGATAGAGTATTTTGAAGCCACATTGAGTTGTATGTGGCTCTAGAATGAGGATAACTGAATTACCAGTTGAACACCACATTACTGGTTACTCCAAGGCCTTACCTGGTTATTATACTCAATAACTTGAGTGCCAGGTAACTAGAATGGAATAAGGAAGTAACGCTCAAATGGAATACAAGGATCTTACATATGGTACAGCAGAGACTCAACCAATCAATGAAACAGTGACAGGACATATGTTTGGTATGCAGAAGGCCATAGGCTCAATTCCTGACATCTCTAGGCTGGGCTGGGAGAGAATTCTGTTTAAACCCTTGAAGAACTGCTGGCATCGTAGGCAATACTGAATCAGACGGACAATGGTATTACTCGGTACTGTATAAGGCAGGTTCCTATATTACTTTTTATAAAATGTGCAGTTTCTGCTCTAAATCGCCATGTTATATATACCATACCTTCCAACATTCCTCAGATGAAAAGAGGGACATTTCACACTCCCCACCCCCAATTGACCCTCCTTGACCCCCCATTTTTTGTCCCCCACTGCAGAGCATTTCCTATCAGAAGAAGGATGAGTGCCACCAGCACTACGCTAATGGGACACAGCACGTGCACTCCTAGTCTCATAATTATTATTCTGTATGAAGGAAACCACGCTTGCAATCTGAGACATTATTCTAAGAAGAAACATTTAAGAAGGAGTCATGAGGCATGTGATGTGGCTACCAGTAAGAGCTTGGGAGAAATGCTGTTAATTAGTTTGACAGCATTACACAGGAGATTAGCCTGGGGGCATCTAAATGGACAGCCAATTTAATAGCCTTCCCTATAAAACGTCATATAGAGAATTTTAAAAGGACTGAAACTCTGTTCTGAAGAATATGCAACTGACATCACGTAGGAAGCATGAATTTGCCCTGGTCCAAAGCATCTCCATTAAGTAGCATTTAAGCTGATTTTATCCCAATTAAATGGCAGTCAGTGTCATTCAGTTACAGTAAATTTACTCCCTTGATTGCACAAATGGTTGTTGTCTTGATTGCTTATATTCTAGTTAAACCAAATATTTTATACTGCAAGTCATTTTAGTGAGCTTATAAAAAATAGGTGTTATGGGTTTGCAGGGGGAAAGGATCCCCTAAAATTCCTGGATGCTCCAAACCTCTGGATAACCCTACTCAGAAGTTTCATGTAGATGTTAAACAACATAGGGGATAAAATCAAACCCCGAGGAACCTTACACTGAGGTCTGCATGGGGCTAAAGAGCACTCCCCAAGGATCACCATCTGGAAACGAACACCCAAGTGGGACTGGAACCACCACAAAGTGGTGCCACCTAACTCAGACAACTACTCCAGAAGGATACCATGGTTGATGGTATTGAAAGCTGCTGAGAGATCAAGGAGAATTAACAGGGTCACATTGGCCCTGTATCTCTCCCGACAGAGGTCATCATAGAGGGCAATCCAAACAGTTTCTGTGCCAAAACGAGAACCTAAACCTCAGTTGAAATGGATCTAGAAAGTCACTTTCTTCCAAGAGTGCCAGGCCTCAAATCCCTGAAATACCACCTCCTTCCCTAAAGACCTTCTTAGTGGATAAGATCAGCAGAGGTTACACTAACCTCAGGTATGGTGGCTCAGGAGAGGGCATTCTCTGTGATAGCCCCTAAGTTGCGGATCTTCCTTCTCACAGAGGTGTGCTTGCACCTTAACTATGTGGGATAAATCAGCCTCATATATCAGCATGCTTAGCTCTAGTTAATGCATGAAGAGGTTAAAACCATAAAGTAAGCTGTTTTCCTAGACTTAACTAGATCACACTCTGTCACCTTGGATGGAAGGAAGTCAAGTTTCTTTGTTTCTTCTCTCTTTCTCTTTTCCCCACTAAGTAACCAACTAGGCAGGACCTCTGTGGAGATTGTTTCAAGCCTAGAGGGCCATGTGGCTTTCGGAAAGCCATTTATGTGTTTCTGTTCAAATAATCTGGAAACACTTAGTCTACCATGTGAATTCTGTGCACAATGGAGGTCTGAACCTGGTTGCTCTGGGCTCAGACCACGAGCATGGCCTACAAGCCATGTTTGTGTTTCTAGACCAATAATTTAGGAACATTTTACCAGTTTTTGTAACCTAAGTTTTTCTGCTTGTGTTTTTTGACTGTGTAGTCTTTTCTATGCTAAAGAGGAAGAAAGGGGAAGCTTTGGAAGTGACTTAAATGGGGATATTTTAAAGGTCTACAACCTATATTTCCATGTTTTACTTTGCTGCATGTTTTATGATTTTAAAGCTCTGTTGGGGCTCTCTCACCAAGAGAGTATTTCCCCAAACTTGGATATAGGCATCCAGGGAATTCATTATTACTGGTAAATACCCCTAAAAACTATAGTGTTTGGAAAATGTTGAAGATGCACCATGTGTCTTTGACACCTGAGATGTATATTTTTAGGATCCATCCTATTTTTGTGACTGTAAGTGGTTTTTAACTATTTCTAATGTTATTTCTTAAATTGTTGTAACCCATCTTGGGACCTTTGGGTGAAGGGTGATTTAATAATAATACAGTGATACCTCTGGTTATGAACAGAATCCGTTCTGGAGGTCCATTCGTAACCGGAAACCATTCTCAACCTGAGGTGCACTTTCGCTAACGGTGCCTCCGGAGCGCGATTTCCGCTCGCATCCCGAGGCAAAGTTCTCAACCAGGAGCAGCTACTTATGGGTTAGTAGAGCAACCAGAAGCGTTCGCAACCAGAGGTACCACTGTAATAGTAGTAGTAGTAGTAGTAGTAGTAGTAGTAGTAATATGCAGCACCAAATTTTTTTCTGTGTGTCACATATTTCTAATTTATGCAGATATTTTTCTCAGTTGTGAATACTTCCAGCATGTGATCATGCAAACTGTACAACTGAAATTCTTTTCAAGTGATTCAACTGGAACAAACCTTACTTTTTACAGCAGGAGCAGAGTCTGCACAGCCCACTAAGGATGAGCCTACCTGTTTACAGAGAGAGAGAGGAAACATGTATAATTTGCTAGCAAACAAATGTAATGTTTACAAATATGGATTTTCTGAGTAAAATTCATATAGCCTGAGCAGAGGTAGGATTAACAGAAACTATGCACTGATGCTTTAACCTAGAGGGAGAGGCTGCATCTCCAGCGCCAGAAATGATGGCTTGTTTGATAGGGGCCATTAAATGTAGGATCTCATGTAGAGAATAATGATGAGAAAGCCAATTACTGTGGTATTTTTGTGTGTGATGCGGACATGTGTTCCCTGGAAAGTCAGCTAAGTCCACCAAATTAATTTTAGACACCACATCATTTTTTTTGCCTCTCAGAAGAATGCTTGGAAGAGAAGTGGGGATGGGAATGAAGTATGCAGCCTGCTCTCGAAGCCACAAAATCTGAAACCATAATGGAAGATAGTTTAAATTGTCTTGTTTGTATCATCTTGCATCTTTTTCTTCCTTTAAGCTGCAGTTCTATACATGCCTGGCACTATACACTGAAGTCAACGAGGCTTACTTGGTAATGCCATGTATCTAAAACATATACTTCATTACACTTGTTTTTGTAAATCCAGATTAGATAATCTAGTTAGTTTATCCTTGTTCTTTTGAGAAATTAATTGGCTGCAGTCCTAACCCCATTTAGGTAAAGGTAAAGTTAAAGGACCCCTGGACGGTTAAGTCCAGTCACCCGCGTCCCAGTCCCAGAAAAAACACCCATCTGAAAGCACCTGTGTATGTCTAAGGGACGTGGGTGGTGCTGTGGTCTAAACCACTGAGCCTCTTGGGCTTGCTGATTAGAAGGTTAGAAGGTTGATTAGAAGGTTGGCGGTGAGCTCCCATTGCTCTGTCCCAGCTTCTGCCAACTTAGCAGTTCGAAAGCACGCCAGTGCAAGTAGATGAATAGTTACTGCTGTGGCAGGAAGGTAAACGGCGTTTCCATGCACTCTGGTTTCTGTCATGGTGTTGTGTTGCGTCATAAGTAGTTTAGTCATGCTGGCCACATGACCCAGAAAGCTGTCTGTGGACAAACGCCGGCTCCCTCGGACTGCAAGCAAGATGAGCGCTGCAACCCCATAGTCGCCTTTGACTGGACTTAACTGTCCAGGGTCCTTTACCTAACCTCACTTACCTAGAAGTAATCACAGGACTGGCCCAACAATGAGGCAGGGTGAGGCAGCAGCTTCTGGCGGCCCCTGACAGAAACAGCATCAAGGAGGAAGAGGAAACTGCCAACCCACTGCTGCTTTATATGGCAGGGTCACCACAGCTGCTGCGTAAAGTTGCAGCGGCTTCTCTTCATCTTCCTTCCCCTCCTCCAGGTGCCTCCCCTCTCTGGCTGGCCTTGGCAAATAGGCTTACTGCTCTCATAGCCTTATGTATACTTGTAGTCCACCCCTTTCCTATTCCATGCTTCTGGTGATCTTTAGGAGCACCTATATTTCTGGATCTCTGCTGATTCTGTCATGGATAGATTTGGAATCTGAAATAATCTCTATACAGTTAGAAAGAGAGTGACTGGTATTACGTGTGTGAATAAAAGTGTCAACAGTACTATAAAGAATGAGAAAAGTCAGATAATGCTCTTAAGATGAATGGGAGGAACTGTCAGTGTTAGTTCTCTTTTCCCCAGTCTTAAATTCAGCTCTCCACATTTCACAGCAATTTGTTGTTGTTTAGTCGTTTAGTCGTGTCCGACTCTTCGTGACCCCCTGGACCAGAGCACGCCGGGCACGTCTGTCTTCCACTGCCTCCCGCAGTTTGGTCAGACTCATGTTTGTAGCTTCGAGAACACTGTCTAACCATCTCGTCCTCTGTCGTCCCCTTCTCCTTGTGCCCTCCATCTTTCCCAACATCAGGGTCTTTTCCAGGGAGTCTTCTCTTCTCATGAGGTGGCCAAAGTATTGGAGCCTCAGCTTCAGGATCTGTCCTTCCAGTGAGCACTCAGGGCTGATTTCCTTCAGAATGGATACGTTTGATCTTCTTGCAGTCCAAGGGACTCTCAAGAGTCTCCTCTAGCACCATAATTCAAAAGCATCAATTCTTCGGCGATTAATTCACAGCAATTAGCAATTTCTCATGGAAAAAAAATTCTCAAGAAAATTCATCCACATTTGGGTGTGGATTTCTTCTAATGAGCACAATTTTATAGGCAATCTGACTGATGTACAAGCAATTATTATAATGCATTTTGGTATGTTATTTTAATTTTTATGCACACTTTCCCATATCATGTGCATTTTTGTAAACATTGGTAGCAAAATATGGATAAGTGCAAAATTTGAAGCATAGTTATGTTTTTGTTTCATATAGTTTTGGAACGTACAAATTTGACAGAGTCAGCTTTAAATGTGTGCTGAATTGAATTTCTCCTTCATCCCTAACTCTTATTAAATTGCAAGTGGATGTTTTTTCTTTTTGCAATTTAAACGTAACTATACCAAAGTGTGACCTTTTGGAGCTTGCTTTCTCTTCCTTAGATAATAGTAGCAAATCAAATTATTTATCAGAATCTTTGGTCTTGATTAGTATTTTGGACTGAATTGAAAAGTTGCATAATCATTTCACTTGGTTTAATTTGCTAGTATCTGTGCAACCAAACCAAACCAAACCAAACCAAACCAAACCAAACATCCCCTTTTTCTAATCTCTGATTTAAAATATACTCAGAAATAATGGATATGTTCCAGATTTGCCTAAACATTTTTAAGCATCCAAATGTTAAGATTTTTGGTTAGCAAAAATCTTTAAAACTACTGGCAAGTGTGTCTGACCCCCCCCCCCCCCGCGAATAAACCAGTTATATTTCTACTTTAAAGGCCTGCTGAGCACATGGCAAGGCTTTTTGCAGTTTTTGCTCCAATCAACTAACAGAGCTTCCCTTCTGGATATTCTGCTGAAATTACTGAATTTAAAGATAATACTTCAAGATAGGCCCTTGAACTAGCATCTAAATGAAAACAGATTGCACACTTGTGAATTCTTAATTAGGGAAATAAGTCCTCAGTTTCATTTCTAATTGCATTTCATCCACTTTGTAGACAAGACTTTTAACCCTGACCACATTAAACAGGAAGCAACTGGTAGTATTTTTTAATAAAATAACAGGCACACTATGTAAGTACCATAGAAACAGCTTTAAAAATAAGATAAATGCCATTAGGATACATTCAGAGAAATGGCAAAAAGGAGGTTGGGCCCTCATTCCAAACTCAGTTTTGCTCCAATTACATAATGCACCTCAGCTTTGTGGCTGAGCTTCCCAGAATATCTGGGTTTACTACAGCGTGGTGAAAAGCATAAAATATTATAATTGCTTACAGTAATTACTCCTTAAAGCCATCTTCTGTGAGAGTGGTTTCTCCAATCAACTTCCATTATTTTAAGTAAGCAAATCCTGTTGCATTTTTTATGTCTTTTCCTGCAGCTACCAAGAACACCTCAGTATATAGAAAGCACTTCTTTTTCCTGCCTTTTTTCAGCAGCAGTGCTTTATGGAAAGAAGCAGTGCTAAAATGTGTTATGAGTTACCAGTCCTACTAAAATGATAGCCATTTCACAACAGTTTTAAGATTCATAAAAGATTGCACACACTTTAAATTCTACTATTACTACTGTTAAGTGGGTCATTGAGATATTGTAAATGGGTAATCGGCAACAGGTTTTTGAAAACTCAACAGATTTCAAATGAAAAGGATGAATCTGGATGAAAAGGCCTGGCATTTGATGATGAAATGCGGATGCTGTAAATAAGCTTGTATGTGTGAGGTAAAAAAAGTAAAGGTAAAAGTCCCCTGGGTGGTTAAGTCCAGTCAAAGGCGACAATGGGGTGCAGTGCTCATCCCGCTTCAGGGCAAGGGAGCCAACATTTGCTCACAGACAGCTTTCTGGGTCATGTGGCCAGCATGACTAAATCACTTCTGGTGCAATGGAACACCATGAGGGAAACCAGAGTGCATGGAAACACTGTTTACCTTCCCACTGCAGTGGTACATATTTATCTACTTGCACTGGTGTGCTTTCGAACAGCTAGGTTGGCAGGAGCTGGGACAGAGCAACGGGAACTCACTCCATTGCACAGATTCAAACTGCCAACCTTTCGATTGGCAAGCCCAAGAGGCTCAGTGGTTTAGACCACAGCGCCACCCGCGTCCCTCTATGCATGAGGAACAGCAACCCCAGGAAAAAAACACCCATCAGGATGCACCTGTGTATGTCCAGAGGGGCTTCCCCCACCCCCTGGGCTGAATGCTCTTCATGTACACAACTTTTTAAAGCATGGATGCAGAAGCACTGAGTGTGCCTTCAGTCATGGAAAGGCACATTCCTCAATACAAAATGCAGCTTGGCTGAAGCTCTTTGATCTTTAGAGCTCTAACAGAGGATCTATTAGTGCCTGTTGCAGAGTAGGGATTTTGTTTCATTTCAAGGAAGACAAACTCTGCAACAGTTTATGGGCACAGAAAGCTAAGTGGGCTTCCTGAGTTGTGAGTTTTGTTTCCTTTTCCCTCCTTGTTTCTTATGAACCCAATAACGACTGATGGTTCTAGGTAAAGGACCAGTTTAAAATCTTATAGCTGCGGCTGTCTTCCTTGAGGTGAGATTAAACACTTGCTCCATAACAGTGCTTCTAAGTGGGTTCTGCTGAAGGATAGCATGATGAACCCTTCCAGCTAAATGCCCATGCAGAGTTCTTTACACATGTATCCTGGAGCAAGTCCCTCCTTTACTGGTAGTATAGGAAATGATATTCATCTGTGTCTTCTTAATAACACAAATATGGAGGAAATAAACTATATAGTGAGCTGTGTTTATTTATGATGGTTGTGAATGTGGAGGTTGTTGAAACTATGCACCCATTTTGTGAATCGTCCTTGGTATTATTTAAAGAGGAAAGTAAAAATGTTATATTTCTCCAGTGAATCACTTCAACATTGTTGCACCAGCAAGATTCTTTATTGAGGTCGCGAAGTGTAGCTTCGTAACAATGGAAAATGTGAAGAATACTAATTTCTTCTTAGCCTCCTGAATAACCAGAGTTCTCCCTATTGTCATCAAATGCCTGTAAACTTTGAAAGTCAAGTTCCTACTCAGAATACTAACTAGCAGCTGTGCCGAAGTTAGAATCAGATTTATTTTTATCCATAAAGATAAATCAAAAAGTGATACTTACCAGAAGCAATATTCATTCTTTAATATCAGATTTAAAAGTGATAAGGGGACTTTATTTCTGAGATGAATCTGAAGAGCATCCCCCTTCCCCAAACCCCTGTGATGAAATCCTTCATTTTTGTGTGCACTAATTCTTGACAGATTACCCTGCAAAGTAATCTGATGTCAAAAGATTCAATTCTGCTGCTGAAACTAGGGAACCCTATGCAAACTGCCTGGGTGAGTAATCAGCCTGGGTTGATATGTAAGCCACTCTGCTCTGCTTGGAAGAAGACTGGGGTTCAAATGTAATAAATAAATATACTCAAGATTACAAAATGCACAACAGTGTAAATAACCAGAAAAAGAAGGCAATTCTGAGAAACCTAAGTAACAAATTCTAACAATTGCATTAATATATTGGTCGGTTTGCAAAGGGCATTAACATAGGATTTTCACTCTTCCTTTTCCTACCTGGGTGTGATTTATGCTATGAAGACCACAGCTTCTCAAGGAGGATGTCAGCATTACGTACAGTGCTTTTTTCCAGGGGGTACTCAGGGGTACACAATACCGGCACCTCTCCCTTGGTTAAAAAGTGTGACACTTACTGTAAGAACTTAATGGTGAGTGCCAGCAGCTATTTTTCTATTTAAAAAAGCACTGATTATGTGCATATGCTGTTCAACCCAGAGAAACTGGGTATTACTGGAGATGAAGTGCACTGAAAACTTCCTTGGAGCCTGAAATCTTTATAATGCAAACATTATAATGTGGACATTCCTTCTGCTTCTGGTATGCAATAAGGCCAGCAGTGAAGGACATCAATGAAGGCCTCAGTAAGATCTGAAGCGTGTCTGCACTGTTGCTTAGCAGTGGATGTTTTCATTACCTCCTGTATTAGAGGTATCATGCCTCTGAATTTGTTACTGGGGAAAGTACTCTTGTTCTCAGGCCCAGCCACGGTGGGAACAGAATGCGGGACTAGATGGACCTTCGGTCTGACCCAGGAGGAATCTTAGTAGGATTTTGTGTTAGAAATTAGTTCCTGGTTTTCCACAGCCCTTTCTTTTTTCTTTTTGAACCACAGCATTTTGGTTTATCCAGGAAAGGAAAAAATAGAAATTGTTGTTGTTGGCATCTATGAAGATTGTAAAAATTATGGTGAGTCTATGTGATTTATTAGATGTGTTTAAAATGAGGACTTCTTTTGTTTTTCTTAGCTGTCTCAGTTAATATCAAGATTCATGTGTCAAATGCTGTTATATGAGCTTATTCGCTGGGAAGTGCTGTCATGTTCAAATGACAAATCTTTATGAAGCAATCACAGGTCTAATGAAATACAGAGCTTGGTAGATATTAGGTGTATTTATTTACAGCACAAGACATCTTGGCCAACTTCTCAGTTTCTTCCTTTGTTTCAGTGTATAATCCCATATAGACCCACAGGGGTCGTGGTTAAGGAAATCTGAAACCAGAATATGATTATTACATATACATAATGACTGTTGATTCAGGGCATGGCTAAAAAACAAACCAAAATAAAAAGTGCAGAATTCACTATATGATTATATTTAAATAAGGAAAGATGTTGCCATTGCTGTAGCAAAGCAAAGCAAACTAACTATGCCAAATGTTATCATCGAATGTGATTTGAGGGTGTGTGTTTTTTTAAAAAAAGTGGTATACAATTTTTATGAAATGAATAAATTTATGTGATGGTCGTTCTGTCTCCACTATGTAAATTTTATGAAATGAATTGCACTGGGCAATGGACATACATAGAGATGACTTCCTCGGATAGACTACGGAAAACAACGACGAATTTCTCAGCGTGCTACACCTTAAAAGAAAATCTATTAAAGATGATGTACAGATGACACCTGATTCCTAGCAAGCTCGTCAAGATCAAAACTATGTTGGAAGTGTCAAAAGATAGAAGGTACCTTCTTCCACATGTGGTGGACGTGTAAGTTAGCCAAAAAATACTGGGAAATGATCTGTGGATAATTGAAAAAGATATTTAAGACAACATACCCCCCCAAAAAAACTGAAGCTTCACTATTAAGAATAACAAACATCAACATCCCTAAGAAGGTACTCATCCTCTGCCTCTACACGACTGCAGCTGCAATAATTTTGCTATATATATATATATATATATATATATATATATATATATGAGAATAAATTTCTGTGATGGTCATTCTGTCTGCACTATCAATAGTAGAATTATTGCTACTGATTAAAACAGAAACAGGTTATAGCGCTAACAGATTCTCACAGAAAGTACTTCAAGGTAGGGTTGCAAAACATAGTGGCCCAAACCCAGAAATAATTAGTTGTGCTTAAATCCTGCTGACATCAATAGGACAAGCTAGTTGTGACTAATTTAAGTCCCATTGGCTTTCTGTGTCTTTGGATCAATGAAACAATTCACAATTTTGATTGACTAAAAGGGTATCTCCAATTAATCTCCAATTATTCTGTTGTAGCTTTATACCAGCTTTAATCTTTGTACTATTTTGTAAGTCGCTTTGAGTTACTTTTTTATGTAGGAGAAATTCATCATCAACAACATATAGCAGATTTTTAATTTTAAAACCTTTTTGAATCAACAACTAGCACACGCTGCTGATAGCAGGCATCATTTTAAGACACTTCTGAGAGAAAGAATATTGCCTCTTTTAAGATTATGTCTGCTAGCGTGGCCATGTATTCTGCTGTACTGAAGAGACAGCCCTCGATTTGCAGGGCTGTCCAGTCAGGCTGTTTTAAAGATAAAGAACCAGAGGGAAGGACGACAGGGGTATTGAAGCTGCCCATCAACAGCAGATTGAGCAAGCCCACAGACTTAGCAGCCACCTGACCACAGTCTTCCTCCCCAGCAAAAGATGCGTTATATTCCTATTTAAATTGTAGCAATGATTTCTAAATCTACATATCTACATACATATAAATTAGTAGGTCAAGTACTATTAAAATCTGTGCCAACTTTTGTTCTCTTTTGTTCTCTGGAGATGCTTGGATGACCACCTTAATTTAGTCCAACAGCACCCCAGTTTTCTCCACGTTTTGTAAGCTAGGAATGTGAAACCAAAGGCCCGTGGTCCATACGGGGTTTAAGTTTACCGCATGTACTTTGCTAAAGGAAAATATTATGAAAATGATGTATAGATGGTACTTAACCCCTGTTAAATTGGCAAAGATGTACCACAATTGTGACAATGTATGTTGGAAATGTAAAGAAAAAGAAGGTACCTTCTATCATATGTGGTGGACTTGTCCCAAGGTAAAGGACTTCTGGGAAAAAAATTAGAATGAATTAAAAAAAATGATGAAATATACATTTATTAAGAAACCAGAGGCCTTTCTCCTTGGGATAGTTGGTACTGAACTGCCCAAAAAAGATGTGAAAGTATTTTTGTATGCCACAACAGCTGCTAGGATTTTACTAGCCAGTAAATGGAAAACACAAGAATTACCAATGGTAGAAGAATGGCAGATGAAGTTGATGGAATTTATGGAGCTGGTGGACCTCACCGGGAGAATCTGCGACCAGAAAGAAGAGGATTACCAGGAAGATTGGAAGAAATTTAAAGACTATTTGAATAAATATTCTAACATTAAAGATATGTAACCACTTGAAAGAACCAATTGGCCTAGGATAAAATTAGATCTAAATGTATAAATAAGAAAATGTACTATAAGAAAGGTAAAGAAATTGGAATACGACTGTAATATTGTTTTATGAAATAATGATATTGGAAACTGCTACATTCAAATTAAGAGGAAAGTCAGATGGAGGAGATTAGAGGAAGTCAACTAAAATGTTTATGGAAATGGATTTTAATTAATTAATTGAGTTTATTTTTTCTGTTTAGATATGTTAAGTCTGTTATTCTTTTTATTATTATTTATTTCTATACAGTATTGTGTTGTTGTTGCTATGTTGTTGTGTTGTTGCATATTTTCTTTTTTGTTATGTCTATTGAAAATAAATAAATATTATTGTGGGGGGGGGAAGGATATTAATCAATGAACTTTAAATCCTGCTGCAACAGTGTCACCATAATATTAAACACCAACTCCATTTCTGTTTTACAATTAGCGCTCATACATTGCCTCACCATGCTCTATTATAACTGTGTTCCTAGTGCCAAGAGTTGGATATTCTGGGATACTTTAGCTGCAAGTAAAAAACCCCCTGAAAATGGATACTATTCTTTTACATTTAAAGTCATCTGAAATTGTGTTGATTAAAGTAGAAATGTGATCGTTCAAGAATCTTCCAATTTTCCATTATGTGGCCAGTCACCTAAGTCAAATGGCTATTAAGTAGAAGAGAATCTAGGTTTGGTTTTAGTCATTTTCAGAAACAATCAAGCTTTTCTAGAGAAGCTCAAAACTATAATGAACATTTTTCAGGGAAAGAAAAATAAATGGAATGCTTAGAAGTGTCTGTGCAAGAAGTCTGCTTCCTGTGTCTTGATCCTGTTAATTTAGCCCATCATGTTCCCTCTCTAAAGGAAGTCAATATATTTGCAGTGTGTTTGCTTCTCTTAGTCACCTGCTCTGGTTTCCATGCCACTTTTGAAGCTTGGTAAATGGAAGTTTAAGCCTCTGGCTGCTAAAACTTTTTATGGCTTCAATAAACCAAAATGAACAAAGTTAGCACCACAGAAACGGCATGCTATTGCAAACAGGATGCTGGAGCTTGTGGCTTGCCATGGGAAATCATATTTTATTTTGCATCCAGGGTCAGAAGTGAGGCGATTACATTTTCACTGTATCCACCTTCAAAGTGGTTTTGTTGGGTGTTTCGCAGCTGTTGCTGCTGCGATCTAAAATTTCATGACCAAGGCTTGAGATGGAGGAAAGTTTAGTGCAATGCTGAAGCTGCTCTATTGAATCAGATGCCCATGGGGGATGCTCCTGTGTATATGGGTGTCAGCTTAAGATTTGGTCAGAAGGGTTTCTAAAAAATATCTCATTTCAGCTGATGGTGTTAAAAGTAGCAGGTCATTCTAGGGGTTGGAACCAGCACTAGGGAGGGAAAACATACTGTACTCTCAAACTGGAATTGAAATCAGATAAACAGTGAGAGTGACTAACAGGGAGATATGGGGAGAAAAAGAATGAGTGTTTTGAAAATGACAAGTCAAACCAAACTAGAGGCTGGTGGCTGCATTTTCACTTATTTTGACCTATAATTTTCTCTGCTACAGGGACTTAAGGCCAGGGATATCCATTCTATATAGAGATATATACAGTGGATCTAAATATTTTAGGTGCTGTGTGCAGAAAATAATAAAACTGACTTTCCAGGCTTAAACTGTGCTTGCCTCACAATGTGGACAGCCTGACTCTCGAATGCCTGGGTACACTTTGACAGGGCTCAGATGTCATATAAACCTTTCCCTTGGTGCCAATATAGCATCCAGAATAATCAGATCTGCACAATACAGGTCTTTCCAGGCATTATAAATATGGGAATGCAATGTATGAGAGTAAGGACATGGGCTTATACTCCTGCATATTCCATCACCATTCCATTTGGACGGTAACTGTCTGAATGTGGTGGTTATAAGGTCAAGGTTTTGGTAGAACACACTATTCTGGATGTGGTTGCACTCCTTTTGAAGGAGGAGGTTTGCAATTTAGGGGTGCTTCTAGAACCATTATTCTCACTTGGGCCCAGGTGATGTTAGTAGCTAGCAGCTGGTGCATCAACCACAGCCTTTTCTGGACAAGGATAGCCTGGTTACAGTAAGCTATGTTCTGGTAGCCTCCAGGATGGACTAATGTGATGTATTTTACACAGGGCTGCCTTTGGAAGTAGCAACCATTGCAGAAGTCATCAGTCAGGGTCTTGATAGGAACAGTGGTCACATGTAACTCCTCGGACAGCTATATTGATGGCCAGGTATTCTCTGGGCTCAATTCAAGGTGCTTATGTTGATATCTGACACTCTGAATAGCCTGGTGGTCAAGTGTATTAGAAAATGCAGTCTCCTGTATCAACATGCCCTTGTACTAAGATAAAAAGAAAATGCTCATCTAGTGCCTTTTTGATTGTGGCTCTACATCTGTGAAACGATGTCCCCACTGAGGTGTTTTTTGTCCCAACTCTCTATTCTTTCAGATGCCTAGTAAAACCCCACCTTTTCTGCCAGGCTTTAGTGACTGATGGGTTGTCATTTTCATGGTGTTTTTAACTATGCTATTTATGTAATTTATGATAATTCATTTGATGACTTTATTATGCATTTTGTACACATCTTCTGGTTGGAGAACTGAATTGCAAAGTTCAGAGAAATGTGAATATCAAAGGATAGCTGCATTTCACTTTACATGTCATGTGCAGAAGCACAAATAAGTAGGCTTGCCTCTTTAATGCAAACTTAACCAAATTTCTCCCTAATTTCTATTTCTTTGAGTATTTTTATAAAGAAACCAAGGTTGTTGGACATTCAGCAAGTTCATGTAGGAGTTTAACAGCTCCTTTTTATTATTTGTGTCAGGGTTTATTTTATTTGGGTCAATTTCACATAAGCTTTGTGACAGTTAAGTGTTGTGTGGCCTGTGTGTGTAGGGAAGATTGCCACAATCTTTGTAAGGATAATGTACAAGATGTCTTAGAGGAAAAATGATGTTTGGAGAATGCTTTGCTAATCTTAGAAGATTTAAAGCTAACTGCTTTTCAAACAAGCTTCTCCTGGGAAAGAAGTAGATGCATTTTCTTGGTTCTGCCTGTTCTCCAAAGTCTAGAAAAGAAAATGCACACAACCAGTAACAGACAGACAGATTATCTTTAAATATAGACATCTTTGAACAATCCTCCAAGGATTGCCTTTTCTCTCTTCTTAAATATTTTTCTACTTCAAAAAAAAAATGTTTAAAAACAAGAAAAGAAAAACATTGCTTTAAATAAATCTGCTTTCTGTGTGATGGCAGTGATCATATTACATCAGAAAATACCACTGGGATTTATTCAAACTACCATCTCAAAATGACTGGACAAAAAAATCAATATCTCTCTACTATTATTTTAGTCTTTACATTTTGATGTGGGAACGGGAGTTATTTGAAAGTTGGTTATGCAGTCTAGAAACACCACTAGAGTTTTACCTGGAAGATTTATTAATTTTTAGCAGAATTCTGGTATGACGGCATGTCATCCATTCATCCATAATAAGTCTGAGCTGCAGCTGAGGTTTGTTGAGTTCTTTGGTGTTTATCTACACCTAGCTAATGTAACTTTCAAAGCAGAGATACACTTACATTTTAATCAGAGTTGCAGCTTATGTATCCCTATATGCTTTGAGAAAAAAGAAAGAAAAAGAAGTCCTCTTCCAGTAAGTAAAATGTAGAATTGCAATTGCAGAGATTTGCTACATATAGTGAGTACACTGTTTCTAGCTGCACTACATGATGGCACCAAGCCCACAGGGTAAGCTTCATATGGATTCTTGTCCATGAAAATTTATACCGCAATAAATTGGTTAGTGTTCAAATTTCTGCAGCACTCTGTTTTTGTTTCAACAGACTGGCATGGCTAGTTCTCCAGCAAAGATTTCTCTTGTGAAAGAGAACTAGTGAAATGTTGTTCCATTTAATTAAAGCATTTCAGCTGATGAAGATCTTTAGGCTGCTTTTTACCTTGGATTCAGTGGGGCTTCTTTCTGAGTAGACATGTCTAGGATTGCTCTGTACATTAATTAATTTAACTGATTAATTTGCTTAATGTTGAAGGTGTATGATTGAGAATGGCTGGAATGGGTCATGTGATGATCCCTCTATAAAAGAACCCTGGTCTGCAAAGAGAGTTTGTTTTTAAATTTACATATTATAAGTGAATAACAGATGGGTTAAAATATTATAGGAGCACTCTTTCCAGTCTTGGCCCCTCAACTTTTGAGTTGCTGTAATAAATGAAAACATTTTGAACCCGCTAAACAGGAGGTTTAAAACATTATATAAAAGCTTCAATATTATATTACCTCCTACTTAATTCTGTTTTGTATTTAATGGAATCAATTAATTGCTGAAAAGATTTTAAATATTTTGATCTCAGTCTTATTATTTATTCTTAACCTTTAACCTTCTGCTTTTGGGTCATCCTGCTTTGTGCTTCTTACCTTGTCTAAAGCATTGCTGGCATTTTTTGTGTGGTCTTTATGATACGAAGGCATGTAACATTCCTTTATGCTTTCTTATATAGAAAAGCAAAATAAATCTATTGTGGCAGCAATGCTAAAACTATTAAGAAAGTATCCAGGCCATGAGTGTTCATGGGTCTGAGCAACCCGACCCTATTGTCCAGCTGATCTACTGCATGCATTGCCTTCTTTATTCTGATGATAAAAAAACCCAGTCCTAATCACTCACTATTTTTGAATCATCCCTTCTCAGTTTGCAGTGAGCTGAGTAATTGCACAGTGGCCAGAGAACATGCCAGGCGTCGTCTCCTTAATTCCTCTTAATAAGTTCAGGATGAACTTGACATAACATAAGCTCTTTGAAAGGATTGCTTGACCTGCCCAAGAAAACATATTTATTCTTCTTCTGGTTATCTATTTGTGGTTCTGCAAGGAACAACTCTGCCAATACATTTCCCCTTAGTCCTCTTTAATATGATTCAGAAAATATTTTTCCATCCCCCAACCACCTCAAAAAAAAAAAAAAAAAGGAAAGGGAAAAAAGCACATGCTACCAGCAACTAGTCAGCAGGCATGAAAAATAACAGGAAATGCGCCAGATGGCATAATGATGCTACTTCATCCTTAGGTTCTCTTTCCTCCTGCAGTGCAGGTAACTTCTCTCTAATAGACCTCAGGCAGAGAAAAACATGTCAGGCAGGATCTTTAAGATAGCTTTTCCTCCTGGTGCCCTCCAGATGTTGTTGAATTCCAACTCCCATCAGTGCTGACCAGCATGGCCAGTGTCAGAAATGGCAGTTGTTGTTTTCTGGCAATGTACAGGAAATTCACCACCCCGATCTACAAGGCTAACTGAAAGCCAGTAATCTAGTGATACCCACAAAGAAACTGGTAGCTTCTGTCAACATAAAGTGTTCAGGCTGAGGAGGTACAGCAGAAGTGAGAAATTTCATGTTAGTGGCAATGGAGTTTTCCTTCTACGGTCACTTGTGTCCCCAGATGTGGAGGATTATGGGATAGTCTTAGAATGCCCTAGGCAGAATAGCTAATAGCTTTCTCCTCTGACCAGCAGACCCAAAAGAGCAGGAAGGTGCTCAAAACCATATTTTGCAGGGTTCTCATCTCCCCCCAATTTGTTAAGAAATGTAATGTAAGAGCTCACATAACTTTCCCCCTGCTCTCTTGGATTCCTGATAATAAAATGCTGAATATTTCTTTTTTTAATGAAGAGTTTAAAAGGGTGGAGTTCAAACTGTGCCCTTTCAGTTCAGATTTTGTTTTATACTGAAATTAAAAAGACGGACTGCAGTCACAGAGGTTATACAAATATATCTTTGATAAAGGGAAGGGAAGTGAAAGAAGCAACCAGAATAATGAATGAAATCAGCATCATTGGATACAGCTGGCACCAATCCTTCCTGAAGGGAAGTGTCATTGGCAGTAAGATATGAAAGACAATGAATTGCTTTTTTTCCTTCTGTCCTCTGATGAATGGACAGGTTAAAGGAGGCCTCCAAGGAATTATGCTGCCTGAATAGGCCCTAGGTAAAGGTAAAGGGACCCCTGACCATTAGGTCCAGTCGTGGCTGACTCTGGGGTTGCGGCGCTCATCTCACTTTATTGGCCGAGGGAGCTGGTGTACAGCTTCTGGGTCATGTGGCCAGCATGACTAAGTCGCTTCTGGTGAACCAGAGCAGCGCACAGAAACACCCTTTACCTTCCCGCCGGAGTGGTACCTATTTATCTACTTGCACTTTCACGTGCTTTCAAACTGCTAGGTAGGCAGGAGAATAGGCCCTACAAGGGCCAAATAAAAGAAGGATACCAGGATCCAAGCAACTTGTGACATTAGTTGTGTGAATGCTAGTAACATGTGCTTAAAAAATAAAAATGTAAGTAGCAACCAACAGGGACTTATTTCCCTATGCAAATAAGACCTTGAGGGATGGAGTGTTTTTTGGGGGTGGGGTGGGGAAATCAGAGTGGCTAGGACTACACCTTGTGTAGTGAATTGCATCATTTGGCTATGTCTTGTGTGAAGTACTTCCTTTTGTGTGTCCTGAAACTTCCACCCTTCACCCAGGTAATCCTGGGTTCTTCTCTCTCCATTTCTCTGTGCCATGAATAATGTTATAAATGTCTATCACCCCCACTTATTTGCCTTCTTTTTCCAAACTAAAAGCATGTGACCTTCAGAAGGTTGGCTCAAGACATTTGGGCACTTGAGGTGGACCTCAAAATGGAGTCACCCCACCAGGGTAGAAGGGGTGAGGGAAGATCTATATCAGAAACAAGGTGGGGAAGAAAGGATCTGCTGCCCTGGTGGATCCTGCCACCTGAGGTAGTCGCCTTACCTCATGGTTAGGCCAGCCCTGTCTCTTCCTTTAGAAGATGCCATCAGTTTGAATCCTGCCTCGTATCATTCCACTTGTCCAGGCTGCTCAATTCTCAGCAGCAGAATGGAGATTTAGAAGCTAGCAACAAACAGATTCTTCTGGCACAGGAGATATTGCCCTGAAAAATAAACAACTAAATCCAGTTTAGCCGTGGGACACTGACGATGAGTTTGCATGAGTCAAATGACCTTTCAGTACTCACCACAAACATGTTTGTTCTTATGATTCAGTTTAATGCTAAGTAAATTTTGTTGATAAGATTATTCAAGGTGCTTTCATTTGCTATAAGATTGGAGTTCAATGGAGGTTACAAAGGTTACATTGCCACACCATCCATTTGGTGAGCATGAAAAAACACATTAGATTTCATATAGTCCAAAAATGTGTGTATAGTGATGAATGCTTTGGTTGTATTGTACGATGCACTAGATTCCAAGGAGGTGATTGAATACCTGGTGGTTCAAGTACCCTTCTAAATATACCTTTGATGTTAAGATGTGGGTTCTCATTGTGGCTTTGCTTTCTAAAATATCTCAAGAAAGTCCTAACGTGTGGCTATGGCTAATGTACCCTCCAGTTTTTGTGACAGTACTCAAAGGCTGAATGAAGGAGCTGCATTCAAAACTGTCTTCTGAGAACGAATGATTTTTGTGGATGTTTATTGGTTTTGACAGGTCTTTGTTTCTCCAGGATTATTTGGAAGGAACAGGACATTTCAGAAATGTTAACATTTGTTTTCTTTTCCTTAATCCAATTTGTTGGAGAAGAAACATCTAGCCTTCAATAACACACATTTAGGCATTTACCATTTCAGTGTCAATTAATCCCATTATACTTAACAGGAACAACATAAAAGGAAAATGGATTAGGAGGGAAGAGGAAACAAGCAGTCTCAGGTTTCAGTTCTTAGTTACAAGTTCTTCTAACGACCAGCTGGAATGGAAACAAGAAGAGGAGAAGCCAAAAGTTGCTGCTCTCACTTCTGTACTGATGGGGTGGCCTTGCACCACTTTTCTTCCCTCCTCTGCTGCAGCCTGGTGAAATTATTTTAATGTTAGAGACTTCCTGAATAAATTGTACACTTGAAAAATCTATTTTGAATTTGGCTTCACCGAAAAAATATTTAAAGCTACTATTTTGCAACAGCAAGCATTGGGTTTGCCTGCCTCTCTCTTTCAAATGACGGTAATGTGAATGGATCTGCTCCTGGAAAGATAGAGGTTGTTGACACCAAGTGACAGGTAAGCAGGCACTCCTCAACCCTGTCACACGGTTAGCATGTCATTTTGTGATCACAGCTCTTCTGTGTCATTAAAATAGAATCTTTGGCTTCTGGGGTTTTTGATCTCTCTGTGAATAAACTGGTTTAGAATTTCATTCCCACTCCTACTCCACTTGCTTCCATCAGTGGGTGACTTTTCCAATTTGGTGTATCCACTTGAGACTGAAAGAAAATGCAAATTCTTCTACAACATAGCCAGTGAAGCTTGGGTAGAGCTAAGGCCGCATTAGCAAGGCAGGTTGCCACTCACTTGTTATAAAAATAACGGATCAAGTCCTTTGAACATGGCAGACTCTACAGGTATGTTCTGGGAAGCGAAATATATAAGTTGGAACTTTACACAAGCTACAGGTAAATTCTCATATTCAGTTAACACTCACATTTCTAGTCCTACAAGCAAGAACTGCATTTGCTACATTATTTAAAGTGCATTTTATATTTATTTATTTATATCTGTATTCTCGCTTATCATATCTCAAGGCAGTTTACAAGCCAGGATTAAAAACCAAAAGAAAAACAAGAGAAAACCTGTGATATTTAGTCATTAATTGATTAATCAATTGAAAAACATTTACAGCACCATCCTATATATGATTACTCAGAAACTGGCACCACTCTGATCAGTGAGGCTTGCCCCCAGGTAAATGAGATAGATTTCAGCCTTCATCTACTAAACTGAGATACTGAACAGAAGCTTCATTTCTCACACACAGGACTAATGCCTCTTTAAGATGCTATCTGCTGTGATACATTTGTACTATCTAAAGAAGAAGAAGATATGCTTTTTGCTTCAGAAATACTGTTTTTATTCCTGCAACTGTATGCAAATTGAATCAACAGATTAACAAATTAATAAATGGGTTGATCAACATTAGATTGCAGCCCTGATAAATCCCTAAAACAGCAGGAAAAACAGTAAGCCAGCTGGTAAAACAAAGTTAAGCATCCAAACAGCAACAGGAATTAAAAAGCTCTCAAATTGGTGTTGTCTGGCACCTCTTAGATGCCAGGCTCACATATCTGCAGGACAGAGTTCCATAGTTTGTGTACAACTGCTGAAAAGGCCCACTCCCCACCCCCCTAACTCCAGAAGGTGGGAGGAGGCAGAGAAACAGGGCTTGCCTTACTATTATTAGGCAAAGTGAGGCAACCACTGATGGGGAAGCAGCAGCAGGACTCTGGCTGTTCCTCCTAAGCCACCCCCAGCCATTTCCCTATGTCAGAGGACAGAACTTTGCGCATCCGTGGCCTGCTGCCTCAGGTTTACACTCTCTCACTGCCAGTGTTGAATTAAGAGTCACCTGCAAAGCTTCTTTTTTGTGCAATGTGGAGAGGATGCCATCTTGATTTTTTGCCTCAGGCAGCAAAATCTCTTGGGCTGGCCCTTCTGAGATGGGTCTCTGAAGCAGATCTAAACTAGGAGTCAGTCCTTCAGGTACTCAGGTTTCATACCATTAGGGACTTTAGATGTTGGTACCAAAGCTTTGAATTGAGCCTGGAAGCAAAGTGTTAGCCTGCACAACTCTTGTAACACTGGTGTAATAAGCTCTGTGGTCAGTCTCTGTGAACACTTCAGTGCCAGCTGCAGTCTGAACATTCTTCAAAGTCAGCTCTCCATATGATACTAATTTAATCCACCTGAATGTTACCTGTAACGTGGGGCAGAAAACTGTCAAAAAGCTTTCATCAAAAATGTGTCAATAGGAAGCCTAAAAGGTTGGTTGGCTTGTTTCCCTCCACATATTCCACTGTATATTTTTGGTATTGTCGCATGGCCAAAATACATCCAGAATTGATTAACTTATTCAATAAACTTGCGTCAAGACGAATACAGTGATACATGAGTCAATTTTGTCTATGTAATTCAAATGCTCCACTTGTTAATGTTTTAACCGTTATAGGATACACACAGGAAAACTCTGAGATGTGTGGCATGTTTTTTTTAATAAAAAATATTCTTAATAGTTTCTTAAACAGAGTTACAACTAATTTATCCTAAAGATGTGGATAAACTGATTATGAAACCCTTTGTAAAAATGACTCTTTGGAGAAGAACTATACTGACAAGATCAGCTATAGAGTTGGCAGTTAAATCTCCATCCAATGCTTAAGAAACAGACACAAAATAAATGCAGCTATTCTTAGGTAACTAATTTATTCTGAAAAATCTTCTTGATACAAGCAGTTTGCCACAAAACCTGTCTTAGGCTTTGATCTATCTGCATATTTGATTTTTCAAAAGTCATCTCCTGTATTTTTGTATACTCCTATTAAGTCAGAATTCTCCATAATGCCACCATCATTTCAGCAGAGCTGTATTTGATGCTATAAATGCTGTATTATGGGTTCTGTGGAAGATAAGTTGCAGACACTGCTCTGCATGGATGTCGTTTCTATGCAAATCTTCCTAGTAATAAAAAAAAATGGGAGAAAGAGCGACAAAAAAAAAAAAAAAGATATTACAAAAACAGATTTCTCTTTCCCAGTAAATGTGAGTGTACCTCAAGCTCATTTTAACACATTTCAGTTTGGGCATCTATTTTTCAAGTGGGGTTTTTTTTCCTTCTAAGGATGGTACAATCTTAAATACAACAATTATCACCAAAGAGAGCTAGAATCACATGAATGCATGTTTGAAAGGCTTTTCTTTTTAATGGTATGTTGGTCCTTCATTTTTTGAACATAGATATGTAATTGCTAGAAAGGAGGCCTTGCTAGGACCTCTTCACCTGCTAGTTAGAGAGCTGGTGGAAGAAAGGCCTTATTTTGGGTTACATAATGGGTGACACAATGGATGGGGAGGCCAACATGGCTCAATATTGTCAGTGTACTAACATTCCTCATTATTTCTATTTTTGACAGGGAAAGGAAGGATGCATTAGAATTCGAGTTGTGCATTTATTTATTTTCTTTTACAGAAGCTTAAATAAGACTAGCCCCAAACTGGAAGACTGTAGGTGTAAATATGATGGATGCAGTGGTAGCAACAAATTTGATTCAAAGTGTTGGTGCTGACCTTTAAAGTCCTAAACGACCCTGGCCCAATATACCTGAAGGAGCGTTTTCACTCACATCATTCTGCCCAGACACTGAGGTCCAGCGCCGAGGGCCTTCTGGCGAGAAGCAAAGCTGCAGGGATCCAGGCAGAAGGTCTTCTCGATAGTGGCGCCCATCCTGTGGAACGCCCTCCCATCAGATGTCAAAGAGATAAACAACTACTTGACATTTAGAAAACATCTGAAGGCAGCCCTGTTTAGGGAAGTTTTTAATGTGTGACATTTTAATGTATTTTTAATCTTTGCTGGAAGCCACCCAGAGTGGCTGGGGAAACCCAGCTGGATGGGCGGGGTTCAAATAAATAATAATAATAATAATAATAATAATAATAAGCTCTGATGGAGAAATTGTCTAAACAAGTAAAGCCATTGAGAATCAGACAAAAGAAGCCAAGTTTCACAAAACACAGAACTGTTTTATTACATACACTTCCAAACAGGATATGGACCATTGGCTGCTATCAGCCTATGGCTTGTTGTGGAAATACACTTTGGGATGATTGAGTAACCTGTTTGAAGTCTTGGACATTTTCTGAACTGTTTCAATGAAGTGTTAGTGACTTTAACAAACTGTTTTACGGAAGGAAGTCATTTGTTTAATGAACTGTGTTTAATTGCCTTGACAGAATGTGGGATAGAATACAGAATGACATTGTTCTTCTGTTCCTGTTGTAAAAAATATTGTCAATTGATTGCCTTTTAACCATGGCAAAAAAAAAAAAGTTCAAGTAACAGACTATTCAGCATTAGCTGTGAAAAATTTAAATTACCTATTTCACCCCAACTATACTGATATGTATTAATGCCACTTCTTTTGCATGCTTATTCAATATGTCTATTCTTCACCTTCCATATTATTCATTTTTATATCTCAGTATGACCAGGGAGAGAGAGGTTTCAGGGCCACTGCAGGACTAAGCTACCTGCCTACTGTCTGTGGTATTTGCCCCCCAAAGGGGATATTTTATTCCCAGGGAAGAAACAAGAATGCTAGAAGCTGTTCATGTAGACGTGGCATTAGATCACCAAGATGAGGTTCCATTCATGATGCATCACAGCACTCAGTCCAGTTGCCTTCCCTGGTATAGATGCTCTCATACTTTGTTCTGAGTGGCTAATTCGCCAGGCGTCCAGAATATTGTCAGAGACGCTGCCCAGCTTTCTCTGTCATTATGACAAATGGTAATATGTGGCAAAGAGATCCCTCTGCTAAATCAAAAAGCCTTTCATGGATGGAAGGAGTCCTTCCATTCATGGATGGTGAAGTCTGAATCAAACACACTGTTTCACATTTTATCATATTTTAGTGCCCCTTAAGAAGTAGGACATGGGCTTAGTACCTTTCTCCAGGATTTTCCTTGATTACAGATATGCTAGTTCACTGTTTCTTAACTTAGCTCAGCATCTTTCATATTAGGGCTATGCTTCCATTCACCCAGAGAATCCTAACTTCATTGGTTTGTAAGGATGAGTACAGGATCTCGGCCATGAAGGAGTATCTCAACCCCCATTATTCAGCCCAGACACTGAAGTCCAGCTCTGAGGGCCTTCTGGCGATTCCCTCACTGTGAGAAGTGAAGTTACAGGGAACCAGGCAGAGGGCCTTCTCATCAGCGGCACCCTGCCTGTGGAACGCCCTCCCATCAGATGTCAAGGAGATAAACAACTATACAACTTTTAGAAGACATCTGAAGGCAGCCCTGTTTAGGGAAGTTTTTAATGCATGATGTTTTATTATGTTTATATATGTGTTGGAAGCCACCCAGAGTGGCTGGGGCAACCCAGCCAGATGGGCAGGGTATAAATAACAAAATCATCATCATTGTCACCATCATCATCCATTCTATCACACATTTCACCATACATTTACAATTGATTTCTGGGAAAAAAATCCTCCTTACCTCTTGGCAGGATGATACAAACCACAAGATTTTGTAAGGCCAAGTTATCATATTTTTAAAATAAAATTATAATATTTTTTTTGGGGGGGGAGTTTCAGATAAAGACTCAATAACATCTCTTATATTGTGGCATTTGGGGATCCCCCTTCCTGTAAATAAAACAAAAAAGTTTAGTTTAGGACATATTGCCCGACATTAAGAAAGCATACTGTCAGTGGACTTTGTATTTGCTAGAAACAGTATGATTACATTTGTAATGTGACTGGAGAGGGTTGTTTTCAAAGTGTATTATTCTTTTTTATATTTTTAATTTCAAAGCCGGGGGTGGTGGTGGAGGATAAAGTATGCCTTTGGACCACAATGAAGAAGAAGTATATAGAATTGTTTCTGTCATATTGCCAAAACAGAACCAAACTTGATGACTACTTATCACTGCAAGAAAATTAATTGTTCAGTGTGAGCCAAACACACAGGGAAGGAAGGAAACCCTGTAAAGCACATTTCAAATTGAAGACTGCAGACCTGCCAAGTAAAGGAAAAACAACTTTTTGATGAGCCTATCTTCTGAATAAAACACTATCAGCAGCAAAATAATAGAGAGTCCCAGGAATACAATTTACCCTCTCAAGCTGAAGTATTTATTGCATTAAGTATGAGGAAAAAATGGTCCAGCACTACAGTATATTAATATGCCAAACTGAAAGGCAAATGAAAGCACCTTTTGAGTTCTTGAAAGGACCACAAATGCAACAGACAATCTAAGAACCCTTACTGCGTTATTCAATCTACACAGAAGATCACAGAACAATGAGAATTAGCTAGCACTCCTAGGATAAGGTATTAAGTTCTTACTTGCATTTTTATTAGTGTTTTTTTAAAGGATTTTTGAACATATGCCATAAAAGCCTTCTCTGATGTCCACATGGTTCACTCTCTGCTTCTCCTTGCAGTAATCATCTATGATTTAGCAACATCCAGGCTTGATTATTGCAATAAGTGCAGCTTCCTTTGAAAATTCTTCAGCGACTTCAGAACAAATTGTTGGTAGGAATTCACTTTGATTTCTGCAGTGAGACCCCATCTGCTTCTACTGCCTGTAACTTTGGTGTTTTCCATCAAAATGGCATGAAATGCAAAGTATTTGCACTTGTCCCATACTTGGATCTTAGCATTCAGGTGTTCTCTTTTTTCTATATACACATATATATGTATATGTATATATAAGTTTATTGCTTGCATTTTGGACACCATTTGGTTTCAAAAGTTAATGGTGCATCCAACAAAGGGAAAGAGGAAAATAAAAGTTACAGCCTAGCTGGGTAGACTTTGGATGTGGCAGTTGCTCTCTGCCATAGATTCCTCCTCCCTCAGTGATGGGGCTATTCTGCTAAAGGCTAATATTAATTTGAATCACATCACAATTATTACCACATGGTGCAGCAATTCTTTCACACTTCAGCTCATATTATCCATTTTAGTATATTTTCAAACAATTCCAAGAAAACACAGGATTTATACATTTTCCTATGACTCAGTATGAGAGAGGCTGAAAAAACAACAGCCTCAGCGCTGCCTGTTTCAGAACACTGCCTATGATAAAAAATATGGGCTGCTTGAATATCCTGTAGTTCTTCACGAAGCAAACTCTTTGCTCTAGCATTCATGAACTCAATACTCCAAAAAGCCCATGCTGTGTACAGTCAACAGGGAGAAAAACAAAAGAGCATATGAATCGTGAAAATCACCAGATGGTTTTCTGGGAGCCATAAACATATTGCTTGCTTTTTGGACACCATCTGGTTTCAAAAGTTAATGCTGGAAATATAAACGGCAAGGTATGAAATGACTTTTGGACTCTGTGTCCTTTTTTATTTATTTTTAAAAAGGAAACAACTTTTTGATAAATTTGAAGCAGCTGGAAATAGAACACCTAAGTATATTCCCAATATGAAATATCCAGGTGTAGCATTTCCTTGTATGTGATGATTAGAGGGAATGCCCACACACCTGAGTTTCCTCATTTATTTTTTGCTAGTGAGGAAGATAGCACAGAAAGAGATTTGCATGTGGACATGTGCCTTCTATGGAAGTGGAACAGGAGCTCCAAGTGTACATAACGGCACATATGACACTCCAGACAAAGGCTCTGCAAGTGTGCCAATAGGTAAAGGTAAAGGAACCCCTGCCCGTATGGGCCAGTCGTGTCCGACTCTAGGGTTGTGCGCCCATCTCACTTAAGAGGCCGGGGGCCAGCGCTGTCCGAGACACTTCCGGGTCACGTGGCCAGCGTGACGAAGCTGCAGCTGGCGAGCCAGCGCAGCACACGGAAACGCCGTTTACCTTCCCGCTATAAAGCGGTACCTATTTATCTACTTGCACTTGGGGGTGCTTTCGAACTGCTAGGTGGGCAGGAGCTGGGACCGAAAGACGGGAGCTCACCCCGCCGCGGGGATTCGAACCGCCGACCATGCGATCGGCAAGTCCTAGGCACTGAGGTTTTACCCACAGTGCCACCCGCGTCCCTAAGTGTGCCAATATAGACCTGCTATTATTAATTATAGGGTACCAGAATGACAGGCAACTACCAAAAATTTCCATGTTTCTGTTGTCAATCTCCATGATGCATTGGTTGCTGACAGAAGTTTGATTGCAAGCAGCAACCATTGGTTGTTTCAGACATAGTGTAAAGACTTTGCTTTTTGCCAAGGCTTTCCCTGACCTGTAATACAGGACCCTGGTTTATGTGCTTGAATACCATGAATTGCTGATTTATTTGCTTGCCTTTGCATGCATCTCTTGTTTTTGTTTTAATGATATTGTTTGCTTTTTATATTGTATAATGCTTAGAGATTTTAAAGCCATTTATTAATGCTTTTAACTACATATATATACAGGTAGGCACACATTGTTACTTCTCGAACTGACTGCACCGTAATCCAAGCTTCTGGCTCATTGATGACAGCTCCCATATGTTGCTGTTGTGATTTGGAACCTAGTGAGGAAGTGGGGGTGGGGAAGTGTTTTTTGGAGCTGCAATGCAAAGTCAGTGATGGGTTAACTGCCCTCACTTTAATTGTCTGTCTCCAGCACAGAAATTTATTTTCCTCAAAAATTATGGTGGAAGAGCTGATGGTACCTCATGCATACTTGCTGGGTTATCCTATGAACCCAGGGAATTGTAGGACAGGCTCACCTGCTCTCTCCTCACCCTCTCGTACCAGTCATGGTAGAGACCTTCTTGGGAATCCATGTCCCACACAATGAATTTGATGCAAGGTACACTCAAGGGAGCTGATATAAATATAGAAAATGTTCATGGAACAAAAGGCTACTTGGTCAGGTGGTCTTGTCATTAAGTTCACAGTGATTAGTAAGACTTTTACTGAGAATAAGGGGTTAATATTGGAAAAGTTCCATGCGAAGACCTCCGAAACAAAGGACTTTGTAATTATCTTATGTTATATTGAGGCATTCAGCTGAATGTGTGAGGATGTCAGGATGCTGCCAGCGGCTGCGGGCTGGTTGCCCAGAAAAGTATAAAGACAAGGCAAGGTTTATTACTGTCTTTTTTTATTCAGTAATTACACAGAGAGGCTACAGAACCCGGCCTTTTGGATAATGGCATTGTACTGAGTGAATCGCCACTCCCCCCGTCTCTCCCACTTCCTCATTCGTCACTTCTATGGGTGCTGCCATGTGCCCTCTGTCTTTGAGCTCTTTGTTCTCCTACTTTCAAGGCTTGCTAGGTTCTGGGAGAGGACGGGGGGGGGGGCACCTGGAATGCTTTCCAATGACACCGTGTCAGTCAGCTGTTGCCCCTCTGCTGCTGCTTCCTCCTCCTCTTCCTCCTCTCCTCTGCCTCTGAGCTGTGACCTCCTGCAAACCCCATTGTAAATCTAAACCATGGGTAGGCAAACTAAGGCCTGGGGGCTGGATCCGGCCCAATCGCCTTCTAAATCCAGCCTGCGGACAGTCTAGGAATCAGTGTGTTTTTACATGAGTAGAATGTGTCCTTTTATTTAAAATGCATCTCTGGGTTATTTGTGGGGCATAGGAATTTGTTCATTATTTTCCCCAAAATATAGTCTCGTCCCCCACAAGGTCTGAGGGACAGTGGACCAGCCCCTGCTGAAAAAGTTTTCTGACCCCTGATCTAAACTGTCTTCCTCTTCCTCCTCCCTGGAAGGGTCAGGCTGGGGAGGCGGTTTCCACCATTCCTCCACTGCCCAGTCCTTGATATTGGGCATAATGCATGTCCTCATGTGGTGCCCCCCCTCCCACTTCACACTGACATTCACACTGGCATAGGGCCAAATGCACACAGAAACCTCCCAGGGATCAGGAACCCTGGTAATACATGGCTTCCAGCTGCAAGAAAGCATCTAAATGCATTCAGCTGAATGTAATTCGAAGTCCCCTTCAGACCTTCTCTCTTAATATGAGAAGGTCATGGATGTATCAGATGGCACTAGCACTTACAAGCCTTTGAGGTTGGGGCCATAGGGTGTTTGGCTGAACACCTGAAGAGAGCTATAGTTTCAAAGGAGTAATCAGTGATAATTTCATCATGCCTAGTTGGTAAACATTAAGCATCAAATGAGCTTTTGTACACAGCTGGGCTCCAGCACTTTTGTCTGCCAAAAACAGTTCACAGAACTTCATTCAAAGCTGGAGAACTTTGGGGAAAAGTGGCGCTCAAGTCATAATAAAATGGAGCATTACAAGTTGGACAAATCCATACCCAGGGCAAGATAATTGTGAACTACAACATCATTGCCACACAAAAAAATATTGAACCCAGCTTCAGTTTAGGAAAGGAAAAAAGAAAACATTGAGTGGCTTTATTTCAAACTATCATTTCAGTTTGTGGAATGGAAGGCAATCTTTGGGCATCAGTTTGTTGCTGTTATGAGGCCACTTGTGACTGTGGCTGTCAGAGCTATGTGCAGCAATCATATTTCCCATTGCCCTTGTGTTAAGAGTTAAGATTTGGAACACATGGCAAATTCAGTGGAATTAAATGAATGGATGTGGAATAGCTGTTGGTGAAATTGGAGTCATACTGTCAAATATTATAATGTACACAAGGGACTGTCTGATAAATTTATAGCACAAAACAAAAGAAAAAGAAAAGAAAAATGAATTCTGACTGCAATTACATATGCTAAACGGTACCAATTCATTTTAACAAACTGTTTAAAATCTTATTGAGCTGTACTCCTTTTATTTATTCCACATCTTCAAAGTAAGAGAAGGAACTAGAGCAGTGGTTCTCAAACTTTTTCTTTGGTCCACACTTTCAGAATAAAAATTTGCTTGTGCCACACCAGTTTTTTTATTGATAAGAAATACATTGGAAAGCAAAAAGAAAGAACTCCTAGCATTGCTTGATTTTTACATTGAATGCAACCACTTCTGGGACACCCAGAAAGTATAAAACAATGCAGCTACATAAGAACCATGAATCATTCTCAAAAGTCTGATGTGTAGCCCTTGAGGTGAACAGGGTCTTCCTGCATCCAACCCCCATTTTTAAATTTTGGAAGCTGGAAGAACAAAAGATTTTAACACATAGAGCATCACAAGGTGAGACAGCAGGAAACTTGGAGCTCTGTTTTCCATAGAAATTGGTCAGTAAGATTTACCATGGCAATGGAATAAAGTATTTTGACCTCTGAAAGTGACAGTGTCATCTCAGTAATGGTACTGTCTCCTGCCACTCTGAATGAACAGCAGGATTGATTTGTGCATTCTCAAAAAAGGGAAGGGGAAAGAATGCATTACTATTAATCTGTTTGAGGTTCGGCGAAACAAACTGATATGTCTAAAGAACGATGTATTTTTTGACATCGTAATGAGGCTAGAGACATCTAAACAACATTTCTGCAGAGAGATGATGGTGGCAAAATAGAGCCTTTCCTTTGTGGGCACATTCCAGTCCACTCTCAGCTCCAATCAATTCAATTTTGCAGATTATTTTTTTAAAAAAAAACAACATGAAAAAAATATGTTCACCTCTTTTGGTTGAGACAATAATGAGAATGGAATAATAAATTAATGTGCACATCAGCCAACATAGTTCATCATGGCTCTAGCCTCTGAAAAAGCTATAGTCTTTCTTCACACTGAGTCAGCTTTTAGCAGAAGTGTTGCTAAAGAGTTTCATTCATCTTCTGAAACTCTCTGTCCTGCTATGATGTTATTGGTCAGTGCTAGACTCAACTCATCCCAATCCAGAGATTGATGAAAGCAGTAGCACAGTCTGATCATTCCTTGCACTACCTATTTTGAACAGAAATTATGCAGAGGCATGGAGTAGGACATCTGGGTCAGGGTTGGAATACAACAGTCCCGTATTCAAGGATGGACAGAAGGGGGATCTTTCCATAAAAACCTGTCTTTTTGTAAAGATTAATGGATTAATCCATTATACTATACTAAGAGGACAATCATATGCATGTCTATTCAAAAGTAAGTCCCATTGAATATACAGTGGTACCTCAGGTTAAGTACTTAATTTGTTCCGGAGGTCCGTACTTAACCTGAAACTGTTCTTAACCTGAAGCACCACTTTAACTAATGGGGCCTCCTGCTGCTGCCGCGCTGCCGGAGCATGATTTCTGTTCTCATCCTGAAGCAAAGTTCTTAACCTGAAGCACTATTTCTGGGTTAGCGGAGTCTGTAATCTGAAGCGTATGTAACCTGAAGCGTTTGTAACCTGAGGTACCACTGTATGGCAACATTTAGTTGGAGATTCCACTTTTTATATTAACGCAGAAAGGGATGGATTTCTACCAAGGAAATCCATGTTTATTAAAAAGAAAGAAAAATTAAAAAGTATACATGACTAAAAACAAAGATGCAACCAGGCTGTTAAAAGAACTACAATGCGCATTCCAGGTATTCAAGTTGTAAATACCTTCTGACTATACTATTTTGCCATCTGCTTTGGTACTCAGTCAGTGGCTCCCCAAAATGGCCACACATGGCATAGGCAGACATCATTTATTAGTATAAGGCAGGATAAAGGACCTAAATGCTGAATATCTCACCCTCCCCTTGGCAAATGATTGCTAGAAAATAAATGGCTTGGCTAAGAAAGAAGAAAAATATATGCCCAAGCAGAGGGATTTTTTGTGACACCCAAGAACAGAACTTAGTTGCAACCCATCATGACAACTACAGGTAATGACAAATGTCATAAATTTTGTCAACATACAGAATCAATAGCTAACATAATTGCAGGTCGCCCTGAACTGTTAAATATTGATTACTGAGTGAGATGCAGCCAAGTTGGTGGGTGGGGAATTATGTATGATGAATGGTTCGTGTGGGGAAGCCTGGAAGTCATTCAGTAAGGATCAACATTTGCATGATTTATGCTCAACATTTCTTGGGAAACCAATGATTACTCCAGAGACAATAACCTGCAGTGAGTTAAACACTGCATTGTTTACATTTGTGGTTCATTGTTATTAGAGGCAGGATGTTTCTGAATACCCATTACAATGGGAGAGGGTTGTTATTATTGTGCTGCTGCCCTGCTTGTGGTCTTCCCGTCAGCATCTGGCTGGTCATGGTGGACAACAGGATGTAGAACGAGACAGGCATTTATCCAGTGCAGCTGGGCTTCTATGTTCATCTTCCCGTGGGAGGTAGATTACGCAAAGGAAGATGGTGGTTTTACTTTGCTTCATATATTCAACTAGTAACTGTGGCAAGATGGCAAAGCAGCAAAAGTCTCTACCTTTTAATGCAGATAGTTTGAAGTGTGAATTGAACCCCCTGCATAAGCACTTGTTTGGGTTGATACAGAGGCTAGATATACACTCAGCTTTTAAACATTAGTAAAAAGAAAAGGTCCCATTTGGTTTCTATTTTGCTTCCTTTCCTTTACCCTTAAAGAAACAAGCAATCCTGGCTGCTCCCACCTGTCACCGTTTTTAGCCAATGAGTGAAGTCAGAGATCTTAAAGAGGTTGAGGTGTTGTTTTCTCTTCCCCTTTAATGCACTTTCCCTGTTTCTGCTTGTTTTCTTGGTGGAAATTCAAGAGGTTAAGGCTTTTCTCATATGGAAATACATTTATGAGAGAAGCCTCACTGTGAATGTAATATCTCTAATTGTGATTCAAAGTTTTGTTGATTGCTTACAAAGTCCTAAACAACTTGGGACCCTGCTGCAAGACAGATTGCCTCTCCTTTTCAAATCCTGCCTGGTCATTATATTCCATGTAAAAGTTTTCCTTGTAGTACTGAGACTTCTTTCTGCTCACCTTGTATCCTCCAGTAGTAGGGCTTGTCGCGGCCCATTTATTGTGGAATTCATTGCCAGTTGAGACAATTCACTCTTTCAGATGCATGCTTAAGACAGTTTTAATTATCTTAGATTTTCCTGAATGAAATTGTTAACGATTGTCTGCCGATAATCTTCACTTATTTTGACTGTCTTATTTTTGGTGTGTAGTTTATATCTATTTTTGGCTTTCTGTGAAGTGCCTTCATATTTTATAATGTGAGCAGCATACACACACACACACACACACACACACACACACACACACAAATAAATAATGAAAGAATACCTGTTGATTGTGGGGTGGGGAGAAAGCTATTTACCTCATGCTCAGCTTTTGGACTGCTCAGAAGCACCTTGCTGGCCATAGTTGGAAACAGGATGGAAGACTCAATGGACTCTTGGTTTGATCCAGCATAGCTCTTTTTTATTTTCATGTTTTGTAGTTGGTATCTTAACTAACATTCACCATTCCTTCAGTAACACCATATCGGTGTGTACGCAGTGTACACAAAGAGGAACTAAAATATATTTTCTTTCTTTGCCTGTGTACTTCCTTCACCATACATTTAAAGTACACTTCTTTCCTCAAAGTATCCTGGGAGCTATAGTTTACCCATCACAGGGCCACAATTAGCAGCACTCTTCAGAAACCGTGGTTCCTAGGATTCTTTGGGGGAAGCCATGTGCTTTAAGCATGCCAAATAATATGATGCAACAAGGAAACATCATATTGATAGAGTCCTGGAAGAGTTTTGAAGGTCATTCCTTCTAGTCCTGATATAGGAACATAAGAAGCTACTTTATACTGAGTCAGATCATTGTTCCACCTGGCTCCCTATTGTCTATTGGCAGTGGTTCTCCAGGGTTTCAGAGAGGTGCCTCTCCCAGCCCTTCCTGGGACCTTCATGCCCAGAAGATGATCTCTGGCCCTCTCCCATACAGCATGATTTTCTGCTTCTCAAAACACCTATGACGACGATGACGACGATGATGACCGAATATCAACCAAAGTGTAGTGCACCATGATCTAAAAGTATAAAGAAGCAAAATGAAAAACAGAGATATGTACCACGTTGAAGTACAAGGTCACAACAACTGCCCCAAGTCCATTGGCAGATATTGACAGCCCGCAGACTGTCTCGCCAGAGTGGTGCATGCTCTAGTTACCTCTTTCTTGGACTACTGCAATACACTCTATGTGGGGCTACCTTTGAAGGTGACCCGGAAACTACAACTAATACAGAATGTGGCAGCTAGACTGGTGACTGTATATGTGTATTAATGATGAATTTAAATTAAATAAAAAAAATAAAGTAAAAAAAAAAAAATGAAGGTGACCCGGAAACTACAACTAATACAGAATGTGGCAGCTAGACTGGTGACTGGGAGCAGCCACCGAGACCACATAACCCTGGTCTTGAAAGATCTACATTGGCTCCCAGTACATTTCAGAGCATAATTTAAAGTGCTGGTGCTGACCTTTAAAGCCCTAAATGGCCCCGGCCCAGTTTACCTGAAGGAGTGTCTCTACCCCCATCATTCTGTCCGGACACTGAGGTTCAGTGCCGAGGGCCTTCTGGCAGTTCCTTCACTGCGAGAAGCCAAGTTACAGGGAACCAGGCAGAGGGCCTTCACGGTAGTGGCACCCACCCTGTGGAACACCCTTCCACCAGATGTCAAAGAGAACAACAACTACCAGACTTTTAGAAGACATCTGAAGGCAGCCCTGTTTAGGGAAGCTTTTAATGTTTAACAGACTATTGTATTTTAATATTTTGTTAGAAGCCGCCCAGATGGGTGGGGTATAAATAAATAAATTATTATTATTATTATTATTATTATTATTATTATTATTATTATTATTATGCCACACATTAAGGGAAACTAATGATCTGTCAGACATTCAGCCAAAGAAGCCCTCCTACAAAGATGACACATCTCTTCATGAAAGACCTTTACTGACTTGGAACATGTCTGGAATGTCAGGAAAGCCATCATGAGTGATTATTGTGTTTTCAAGTATGTTCTGCCTCTATAAAGTCACTGCCACTCAGCAATTAGATATCATCTTAAAAGGCCAGACTCTGAAGCATGGCATTAGGGCAGCTATTTCAGTGCTTTGTTTGACAAGATACTAACCTTGCATAGGAACTCACTGAAAACAGCAGCAAAGGCCAAAAACATTCTGGCATAGATAGGAGGCATGAAAACACTGTAGCTGTCTGCTTTAGCTGTCTTTGTCAACCATACAAACAGTGTATTGTGCTTCAGCCTGCAGCCCTTTGATTTGTTATTAAGTTAGTCATTAGTTCAAATGACACTGCAATCATATTAATTATCTTAGGGTTCACCTACCCACCCTGTCTTTTTTTAACTTGTTTATTCATTTTCCATTTACACGTTGCATCTATACAACTCTTTTCTTAATCCTACATATACTTCCCAATTTATCTTCCATTGACATCCTACTTCAGATCCTTGGTTTGCTACAACTCCTTACGTTTTCTCTTTTCTCCCTTTATTGTTTCCCTTTTCTTTCCCTTTGTCTTGTCTACTGTTGGCCATAAGCTTATCCTACTTGCCAGTTAACCTCAACACCACTCTTTTTAAAGTATTCTTACACACACCACTGCCGTGGTTACTTTTTTCTGAAATACATTGGACATCACATGAACATCACCACTTGTGGCATGCAAATCTGGTGCATTCCTGCTGAAGGCTGAGCTACACCAATGTTCTATACTACACTGTCTATGACAGGCACCCCCAAACTCTGCCCTCCAGATGTTTTGGGACTACAATTCCCATCATCCCTGACCACTGGTCCTGTTAGCTAGGGATGATGGGAGTTGTAGTCCCAAAACATCTGGAGGGCCGAGTTTGGGGGCGCCTGATCTATGAGGACCCTACATCGTGTACCCATTCCACTTTCTTGAAATGCTCCTTTGGATGCCATGCTACTATTTAGATATTAAATTTATATATCACCCTTCATCTGTGGATCTCAGGGCAGTTCACAACATAAAATTGGAATATTTGAAAAAAATACACAACGAAAATAAGAATAAACCAAACCAATAACCCCCCTTTCCACAACACACTTAAAAGGGCATTAGATGTCAATCAGCAAAGAAATGGTTCTTTGGCTACTTTAGAGGAGGGGTCTCTTATTTTTTTCTTCCCCTATGGCTCCAAAGCTTCCCTTGATGGACCCCCAGGATGTCCTGCTTTTCCCCCTTGTGCCTTTGGAGAACTGACAACACATGGGGGGTGGGGGTGGGCGGCTGCTGCAGAGGTTTCCACATCACAAACAGGGGTTCTCCAAAGGATGCAGACATCCCCTTCCACAGGTGGAATGGAGATATCCTTTATCCCTTGGCCCCTGAACATCCTCCCAGAGACCATAGAATTGGGCCCTAAATATGTGCAAAAAGAAAGCTGTCCTAGAGTGGAGCCTTGGACAGCAGGGCCTCTATCTCCATTTAATAAAAACTTTGTCTGTTCATTCCCCATTCTAGACTAGTTTGCCCCTGTGTAAGCTTAGGGTTGACAAATGGTTGGCACATCCTTTCTGGTCTGCCCACTCTTTTCACAGATTCTGCCCTCCTTCTTCCAACCCTGTAAGTGTTTTCTAAATAATGAATTGCTTATAAATTATTTACTGAAGCAAAAGCATTTACCTCCTTTCAAATGGATTTTAAAATGCAAATCTCAGGAAATTGTGCTGTCACGGTTTGCTGTGACAACCAAATCGTTTACTTAGATGCAAACTTAAATAAATAAATAAAAATTCATTAGTTAATATGTTTATACCTTGTGATTCTCTGGAGTTTCCTGTTCCCAGTGGTTTACAATCTGTTTTACAGATCGGATCCGTATCTGCTTAGCTTTAGCTCTGTGAAATAGCAGTTGTTTTCCAGAACATTAACTGGAAAGCTTTATAGCTTAATCTCGAATGGACCGCTAAGAAGAAGAGTTTGGATTTGATATCCCGCCTTTCACTCCCCTTCAGGAGTCTCAAAGCGGCTAACATTCTCCTTTCCCTTCCTCCCCCACAACAAGCACTCTGTGAGGTGAGTGGGGCTGAGAGACTTCAAAGAAGTGTGACTGGCCCAAGGTCACCCAGCAGCTGCATGTGGAGGAGCGGAGACGCGAACCCGGTTCCCCAGATTACGAGACTACCGCTCTTAACCACTACACCACACTGGCTGAATGGCACCTCACCTTGCTGTACCTAAATACTAACATACCCTCCAACATTCCTTAGATGAAAATAGGGACACTTCTCACCCCCCTCAACTGACACTCCTCGATGACCCCCCCATTTTTTGTCCCCCTGCAGAGCATTTCCTATCATGAATGCAAGTGCCATCACGTCTACACCAATGGGACACAGCACACATGGCTTTCAGTGTCCTGAGAAAACTCCTTAATCCTGATATTATTATTATTATTATTATTATTATTATTATTATTATTATTATTCTTTGGTAGATTTACAAAAAGAAAAGCGCATACCAATAAATAAATTTTAAGAGGGGGCACAATTAGATGTGGATGCACAAAGCATTTGTCTTTTTAAAAAATCTCTGCTCTTCCTTTCTTCCAGCCTAGGGCAGTCTTGCCCTCTGTCTGCTTCTCAGAGCTAGCAGGTTACCCTGGGCTGGGTATTGGCGACGCCAGCCTCTCCTCCTTGCTCAAGCTGCCCAAGGGAGGAGGCTGGTGGCAGAGGTCACAGAGAGGCAACAGGATGCCCCTTTGCTGCCACCAGCTCCTCCTCATCCTTGAGCTTGGCGCTGACAGCGCTGGCGGGGGAAACGGGGACATTCCAGGATCAAATCAGAAGCCAGGATGGCTTTCGTAATTCTGGGGCTGTCCCTGGAAAGTCAGGACACTTCGAGGGGTATGCCCTAAGAATGCTGGAATCGGTTGACATTATCTATCATGGGGATGCCAGAGGCAAACTCAGGAAAAATAACACTGATGGGAGGAAAAAGTCGACAGAATAGGAATGATGGTCTTCAGTTGTGCAATATGGGTTAATTAATGCATCACAGGAGCCCTTGCCATGCATTATACGCATGAAGGAGCATCACTAATAGAAAGGGGTTCTATTATGAACTGGACAACTGCATGTTTGATGTGGCACCTGCCCAGGAAACTCTAGGTATACTTCTATGTGTGTATGTGTTCCACAATGTTCACATGCATAGGTTTCACCCTGAAATAGTCGACACCTAAGGCGTGGTCTGTCACCTGAGTGCTCACTGGAAGGACCGATCCTGAAGCTGAGGCTCCAATACTTTGGCCACCTCATGAGAAGAGAAGACTCCCTGGAAAAGACCCTGATGTTGGGAAAGACTGAGGGCACAAGGAGAAGGGGACGACAGAGGATGAGATGGTTGGACAGTGTTCTCCAAGCTACCAGCATGAGTTTGACCAAACTGCGGGAGGCAGTGGAAGGCAGGAGTGCCTGGCGTGCTCTGGTCCATGGGGTCACGAAGAGTCGGACACGACTAAACAACTAAACAACAACAACAACAAGGTGTGGACATCAAGGGCAGGGGGGCAGGGCTGGTGGTGCAGCCCTGTGGTCCCTTACTATATGTGCTGCGCCTTCACATGTATAACAGGGGATGGGGGGAATACACTATTTTCTGGGTTATGATAGTGCACTGTTATCATACAGCATTGTATGAGGTCCAGCTCCAAGGGCCTTCTGGCAGTGCCTTCAAGAGAAGAAGAGGAGGAGGAGGAGGTGTTTGGATTTGATATCCCACTTTATCACTCCCTTTAAGGAATCTCAAAGCGGCTCACATTCTCCTTTCCCTTCCTCCCCCACAACAAACACTCTGTGAGGTGAGTGGGGCTGAGAGACTTCAGAGCAGTGTGACTAGCCCAAGGTCACCCAGCAGCTGCATGTGGAGGAGCGGAGACGCGAACCTGGTTCACCAGATTCTAACGCTCTTAACCACTACACCACACTGGCATGAAGTGAGCTTACAGGGAACCAGGCAGAGGACTTTCTCGTTGGTGGTGCCCGCCCTGTAGAACGCCCTCCCATCAGATGCCAAGGAAATAAACAACTATCTGACTCTTAGAAGACATCTGAAGGCAGCCCTGTTTAGGGAAGTTTTTAATGTTTGATGTTTTATTCTGTTTTTAATTTGTTGGGAGCCATCCCACCCAGAGCGGCTGGGGAAATCCAGCCGGATAGCCGGGGTTTATAATAAATTATTATTATTATTATTATTATTATTATTATTATTATTATTATTATTATTGACAGAAGAATATCAATGGGCTACTGATTGAAGTGGTGGCACATGCCTTTTTTTTTTTTAAAAAAAAAGATAGACTCAAGCTCTCTGCTTCCACTTCTCCTAACGGCAAGGGCTTACCAACACCTGACCATCTGTAGTGTGCCTCCCCTCAAAAGTTGCAAATGCCCATGTTTGTGGGAGCTCAAATGGCCCTGAGAAAGTTGGGGGAGACTTCAGACCAACAGAAAGTTATCACATCATGATGACATAGGCCAGTGTTTCCCAACCTTTTTTGGGCAAAGGCACACTTGTTTCATGAAAAAAATCTCGAGGCACACCACCATTACAGCCCCGTGACGTCAGCGCGCAGCGTCACGCCGGGAGGGACATGAATTGCTAGCAAATTACATAATCACCTCCTTGAGGGCTGGCTCATCTTCTCCGAAGGCAGAACCCCATTAATTAACAGCACAGACTCACACCATAGCCAAGACGAGGGAGGGAAACCTCAGTCATGCACAGTCATGCACATGTGGGGGCTAAATGAGGACGAAGACCGGGCAGAGAGCAGGGTTCAAATCACCCCACCTGGCCAGGACAATCCCTGGGTGCTCCCTTGGGCCACTCGCCTGACCCACCTCGCAGGGCTGTTGTTGCGAGGATAACACGGGGAGAACCACGCGCGCCCCCGGGAGCTCCTTGGAGGAGAAAGCGGGCGATGAATGCAATGCACGAAATATATGAGAGGCGACTAGGTTTTGCAGGTGAGGGGCCCCCGCCAGCCTCCGCTTCCAACACCCGGCGCAACGACGCCGAAGTTTCCCCCCGGGCTCGGCTCGGGGAGCAGCGCTGCTCCCCCCCGGCTCCCCTTCGCCCTCCCGGCTCTCTCTGCCACCCACTGGGGACCCCCCTCACCTGCCAAGTCCGGAGCGCCGGTGGAAGTTGCATGCATGCATGCAGGGTGCCGCGTTGCCATTGCATTGCACTGCACTCCATGCAACGCCTGCACGCATGCATTGCCTTGCACGCCCGCCAAGGGGTCTCCCCGCGGTCCGATGCGTCCCTTCCGGCGCGGATGCAGCATTGCAAAAATAAAAAACCCCTGACGCAGCCCTACCTGGGGGGCAGCCTCCGCCTCTGCCGCTCCGCCTCCGCGGGGATCCCCGGGCTCCATCCTGCCGCCCGATCTCCGCGGGGGCGCAGGCAGGCTGCGCGGGGTCTGCGCGGAAGAGCCCCCGCCCACCCGGCCACCGCCGCTGCGCTCATTCCATGGCCGGGAGAAGAGCGCTTCAAACAAAACGCCCGGCCCGCCAGGCCACGCTGGGAAACGTAGTTCGCGCACCCCACACGGGCGCGGAGCCCAAGGGCGAGGGGACTACGGATCCCGGCAGCCCCCGCGCTGGGGACGGAGGGGGAGAGGCCGGGTGCAGGGATGGAGGGACGGGTGGGCGAGCGAGTGAGTGAGTGGCAGCCGCCAAGCCTTAGCCGAGAGCCAGGAAGGGCCTCCCCGGAGGAGGAGGAGGAGGAGGGAGGCGCAGAGCGGGAGGGAGGGAGGGAACCCTTGGGGTCATCTAGTGACGGCGCCCCAATTGAAAATTTGACTTTAAAAAAAAAATCTTTCGAATTTTTTAATTTTTCCCGCGGCACACCAGGCAACATCTCGCGGCACACTAGTGTGCCGCGGAACAGTGGTTGGGAAACACTGACATAGGCAATGTCACAAGCCTAATGAGAGTGAGTCAGGCATGTTTACATTTAGGTGTTAGGCAAGGTGAAACGTTCTGGGGGAACTCTGTGCCCAGATTACTGCCCCCCCCAAACACATTTATAATGTATAGGGCATGCATCCGCCATTTGATACTAAACTTCTTATTCAAGAAAAAGGAAAAGAAAAGTAAATAGGCATTTTAGAGCTCAATGACTCACAGTTACAGCTTTGAACAAGTAACATCAGAGGAGACCATTATCATATTTCAGTCTGCCAGGGAAAAGAGACTAACCTCTCTTAGGTATTGAATATTTCTGAACACTCCTGGGGAGACGATATAGGTACGAGTCATGTAACACAAAAGTCATTTCTACAATATGATTTCATTCATCCTCCACTTACTTTATTACTTTATCTAAGTGGAAGAATGAAGGTGGCAGCTTTCTGTGTAAAGGTAATCGCAGACTTCAAACACACTCACAAGGAACGACATATATCACTTGGTTCTAATCTTATTTATTCAGAAATAAGTCTCATTGATTCAGCTGAGCTTAGAGCTAAGAAAGTGCATTTTAATTCTCCTCTGCACCCTTCTGATTTTGAGGAGACAGGAAAAGGAAGTTGTTTGAGGACGACCTATCATGAATATAATGTTGAAGGCTTGAAAATTTTTGTTTTAATTTGGCACCAACCCAAAGCGTTGAGGCCTTAATTTGAATCAGGACTCACCAGGAATGAGCTTTGGAAGCCATTTCCAGTGTCACTATTAAAACAATATAACAGAAGAAGCAAAGTCAAGCTGTTTGCACTTCAGGAAATGTTCCGTTTAATTGAAGTGTTCCATTTCAATCTTGCCTGCCTCCAATTTTGTAGGAATTCCTTGTTGGGACCCATCCCAAAGGGTTTGGAAAACCCAGTGACCTCAGTGTATAAGCCCATGCAATGTTCTAAAGGTTCCATTTGATCCTTTTACTTGAGAGGAAGGCAGGAGGGTTAGCAACAGGGATAGAGAAGCTGTAAAGCTCCATTTTTGAATGGACTCCAACTCCCATCAGCCACCCATCAAGGATGATGGGAGTTGTAATCCCTAGGTAAACCTCCCGGGCTAGCAATTCTTAGAGGCCAGTGAAATGTTTGAGGCCTTCTTTGTTTACAAATGCATTTTGCTTTCATTTTGTTTTATTTATTTTCTTAACTGTTCTTCCAGAAATTCAACAGCTAATGCCTGCCATTTAGCCTTTTAGCACCATCTCTGCAGCATTAAAAATACATGTTTGAAGAGCAGCCCTGCTGGATAGTCTTTTGCTGCTCTGAGCACCGAAAAGTAAAAGAAAGCAGCAAGAGAGCCATACAGCAGATGGGATCATATTCTCTTTAAAGTCCTATGTTCACCCGTGCTTGGTACAATGTAGTTCCATTTAAGTACTGAAATGTGTCTCTTGGTTATGGTGCTCATATATCGAAGAGATATGTTAGGGCAATGTAGATTTGTTCCGCTAGCAGGACAAATAACTGGCAAATCTGTCTGTGATCAACTCCAGGAATCTGATTCTGTTCCACCGACCAAGTCATTGTGGACATTTTGCCACAGTGGTTCAGTGTTATTTTTACTGCATAATATGCACAAAGAAGTTGCCATGCTCATAGCTGTTAACCTTCCCTTATTTGGTGGGAAACTCCCTTATTCCAGCGCCGTTTCCTGCTGCTATCCTGGATTGTTGATATCCCGTAAATTTCCTGGATTTCAAAGGAAGCAGCTCCTCTCCCTCCCTGTCGGCCAGGGAGGCTCCTCAACTGCGTTGCTCGGCTGCGTTGCTCACCAATAAGGCGTCTGAGAATGACTGGAGGTGGAGCTTGCATGCCTTGTGCCGATCAAATCGGTTGCAATGCCTGGGGACTCACCTTTGCTTCAGCGCTTCCCAGCGGTGTGGTGGTTTCCTTGCTGCTGTATCCCTTTGCCGGGTTGCTGCACTGTGGGAACCACCGCTTGAGGCTTCGTTTGGCTCTGGTTGGGCTTTCTGCCTTTGGGCCTTTGGTTCGGAGGGGCTCTACTCTCTCTCTCTCTCTCTGTCTCTCCCCCCGTGTGTGTGTGTGTGTGTGTGTGTGTGTGCGCGTGTGTGTGAGAGAGAGAGAGAGAGAGAGAGAGTGTGAATGTGTCACTTAAGCTGATAGTAGTAATGCTGTAGCTTCACACACTTACCTTCATACACTGTGAAATTAACTTGGGGAATTTTTTTACCGCATTGTATTTTAAATGAAGATCAAGCTGATCTAATAATAATAATAATAATAATAATAATAATAATAATAATAATAATAATAATAATAATAATAATACATCCCTTCACCCATGGTCCCAGAACTGATTACATCAAATAAAGTACAATGTTAAAAACAGTTTCAAACAATGTACAATCACAGAAATAAAGTGGGTCCTAAAATATATATAACTCAGTTGTCAAAAGCTAGGGCAAAGAGGCGTCATGTAGAATTCCAGTAACAACAACAACAAAAAGAATATGTCCGCTTAGGCTAACCAAATATCCCACCCCAGAGGAACAGCAATGAATAGCCCCATCCTAAATATTCTATTAGCTCTGTCAGAGCAAAAGCCAAGCTGATGAATTATAGAATGGGATTCCAGACCAAATATAATTTGCTTGGTTGGAAGAAATTTGTCCAAGAGCATCCAAAGAAAAAGAAAAGAATGGACTGTGGGATATAGTTTGTTAAGAAGCATTCACCCAATAAATCAAAACATCATCATTGGCTGCCTTAAACGTAGCCAATATTTATTTAAATGAATAAATCAGCCTAGGGACTTGAGAAATGTTTGTTTGTTTAGTTCATTAGCCACCCATCACTGGTCAGGATCCCAGGGAGGTATACAACAGCAAAAAATATTAAATGAAACCCAAACATAAACCCAATCTTACGACAGCTGAACCATAGCAATGTTGTTGTTGTTTAGTCGTTTAGTCGTTTCCGACTCTTTGTGACCCCATGGACCAGAGCACGCCAGGCACTCCTGTCTTCCACTGCCTCTCGCAGCTTGGTCAAACTCAGGCTGGTAGCTTCAAGAGCACTGTCCAGCCATCTCGTCCTGTGTCGTCCCCTTCTCCTTGTGCCCTCAATCTTTCCCAACATCAGGGTCTTTTCTAGGGAGTCTTCTCTTCTCATGAGGTGGCCAAAGTATTGGAGCCTCAGCTTCACGCTCTGTCCTTCTAGTGAGCACTCAGGGCTGATTTCATTAAGAATGGATAGGTTTGATCTTCTTGCAGTCCATGGGACTCTCAAGAGTCTCCTCCAGCACCATAATTCAAAAGCATCAATTCTTCAGCAATCAGCCTTCTTTATGGTTTTTTTTAAAATAATATTTATTAAAGTTTTAAAAGTTACAGAAAGAAAAAGCAGAAAACACCTTTTTAAACATAAACAACACATCACAATAAAGAAAAAATAAAAAAGAGAGAAAAAACAAGAAAAAAATAAAATCCATTAACAAAGCAAAAAAGAAAAATACAGCACATCTTCCCACAACTTATCTTTCATTAGCTTATTTCCTTGACCTCCTCATACCTCCCTTTTTGTATTCTATTTCATTTATCTGTTTCAGCAAATCCTTTCCATCTTTTCAAATTTTTGTCCTGTAATTTATCTTAATATAATGTAACTTTACTTTCCCTCTTTCACCAATTAACAGTCAGTTTCCCCCCAATTCTTAATAACATTTCTGCTAAAGCCACATAACATCATTCCAACATCCTTCTAACATTCATTAATTTTGCAATGTTTCTGTAAATAGTCTTTAAATTTCTTCCAATCTTCCTCCACCGACTCTTCTCCCTGGTCTCGGATTCTGCCAGTCATTTCCACGAATTCCGGCAATCAGCCTTCTTTATGGTCCAGCTCTCACTTCCATACATCACTACTGGGAAAACCATGGCTTTAACTATACGGACCTTGAACCATAACAAGCACTCTCAAATGCCTGAGTGAAGAGATGAATCTTGGAGAAGCATAGAATCACAGAATTATAGAGTTGGACATTTGTCCTCTCATCCTGGAAGAAAAAGAAGAAGAAGAAGAAGAAGAAGAAGAAGAAGAAGAAGAAGAAGAAGAAGAAGAAGAAGTGGAGGAGGTGTTTGGATTTGATATCCCACTTTATCACTACCCTAAGGAGTCTCAAAGCGACTAACAATCTCCTTTCCCTTCCTCCCCCACAACAAACACTCTGTGAGGTGAGTGAGGCTGAGAGACTTCAAAGAAGTGTGACTGGCCCAAGGTCACCCAGCAGCTGTATGTGGAGGAGCGGAGACGCAAACCCGGTTCCCCAGATTATGAGACTACTGCTCTTAACCACTACACCACACTGGCTCTCACACTGGCTGGAAGAAGAATGCTGTAATGCCCACATTACTATACTGAAGCTGCTATTATAGTCCTTGGAGTGAAGCGCCATTGGCACCAGTGTGAGGGTTCCTCTCAATACAAATAGCAACTTTGGTGTGGATCAGGACTGTTGTCGAGGTATAGAGTTAGAGCTTTCTTCTCTATCCACCGTGGTCCTGATTCTATCTGGTGCACCCCTGGTGACGACTTTTTGCATTAAACCAAGCACACTAATTGATTTTCAACATACCTAGTTTGGCCCAATGTCCAAGTCTGGTTGACTTTAATGGTTCGTGACTTTAATGTGACACACTAAGATGCATTTCAAAGAGTTTCCTTAGGAGCTGCTTGCAAAAATTCTCCCCTCACTTGCCAGAAACCTCAATGATTTACTACTGATTTAAGCTTCTGTTAAGAAGTTAATATTCCTTCCAGCAAGTGATAGCTTTCATCTTCGCTAACAGCCTTGATTCTTGTGCCTTTTGCAAAGGCTTTTTACGCTCACTTGCTTCAGATGATATTCCTTTTATATTAATCAATATTTAGTCTGATTTGCCTTTTACAGAAGGGCTCAATGTGAGGCTTATTGACTGTTCTTGGGAAGCCTGATGCACAGAGAATTTTAATGTGTAACCTTCCAAGTATAGAACCAGAGCTTTCTAGTGGTATTCTCCACAAATGCAATGGTATATTTTCCAGCCTCTGGATAATGGGAATTGCTTCTAGAAAGCTACAGTGCCTTTGATGGCTCCTTTAGTTCACATCCTATAGTTATCCATCAACAAGCATCCAAGTGACACATGGGACCCTTCAAGAACAGAATGTGCGCATCAGGAAAAGAACTGATGAATTAGTGAAACTCAGCCATCCTCTCTTTCATTTCAGGATAAATGGTAATGTAAACCAGAGATGACAAACTGGTAATCTTCAGGCCAAATCTGACACTCAATTGCTCTGGTTTTTGTTTTTGTTTTAAATTCTACCTACTGCTCACCATAGCATGTTAGAAGAATGAAGCTCTACTTTTATGTATTATTTAAAGCAGAATGTAGCATTATGAATAAATATAATAAAATATTTCACTGGGGAATTAGAAAACCACACTGAAGGGAAAATAGACTCTGGAGAGGAGAGTGTACTAGATTTTTGAATCTAGGGAGCTGGGCTCTCTTGGGTAAAGCTGAGAGAGAGAGTTTCAGCTATTAAACAGCTTGGCTGCACCTCAGGCTGAAGAAATCTGCCATCATTGATATGAACTATGGGTAGTCAATGTTGTTGAGTTGCAACTCCCATCAGCACCAGCCACCATGGCCAGGGATGACAGAGAGATTATGGTTGCAGACCAATAAAATCAGAGATGATGCAAATTGTGGTCTGGAAGGGCACCATGTTGGCTTGTCCTGGTGAACACAATATTAAGCATACTTTCTTAGCATGCAGTTCTATAATTCAGTGCAAATATATAGGAACAAAAAAATTGACCCATGACCATAAATTAGGAGGTATGCACACTGAAATTTACCTCACTGTGAATTTTATAACAGGGATTGTCATTTCAGAATAAAAGTCTGAATAGCTGATTTTGAACCATGTAAGGCTTCGGGAATTCCAACAACAACAATTATTATTTTAATGTATTACCCACGCTTCACCAGAAAGTCCTTGGAAGGATTTCAACTTGGTCTAGGAGACAAACTGGCCATCTCATGAATGTTCAAACTTAGCAACATTAGTAAAAATAACATTAAAATGCATTATATTCAGAAAAACTGGCTGCAAAAATGTGTACGTTAGTCAGAACTGCAAATAAAAATGTGTTTATTAGGAAAAATTCACACAAAAACGCTGAACAATTTTCATGAGGGTTTTTTGGGGGGGTGTGTGCAGGGATTTACAAATTGCTGCGGAAACCTGGTTAAGAATGGAAAAATGAGAGAGAACCCAGATGGACAGATCTTTCACTCCAGTGCACATTCATTGTTTTCTCACAGGATCTCTCTCCAGGTCTTGGATCTTCATTTTACTCCTTCCCCAAAACTTCCACATGTCCTAGGTCCTGCATTTTCTCTTCATCCCAAAGTCTCTGCTTTGGATCTTCCTTTTCCGTCACTGCATCTTTTTTTCTCTACCAAGACACAGGCATCGTTGCTCATTTGCCATTTCCCCCCACACTCTTCTACAGGCCCAGCAGCTGGTAGGGTCCAATTAGAACAGTCCTGTCTCTTCTCTCTGCTGGCAATGCCCAATTAGAATTATTTCCCCTCTCTTCTCCACTGGTAGCATCCAATTAGAACTTCAGAACAGTTTTAACTGGACACTACCAGCAGGGAGAAGAGAGGGAACAGTTCTAATTGGTCTCTGTTGGCAGCACCCAATTAGATCTGCTCCTTCTCCCCTCTCCTTTTCTATGAGTCTGCTGGCCAATCAGAATCTGGAAACCATTTCTACATAGAGCCTGGAGGACACCATGGAAAGCCTGGCTATGATTGGCTTGAGTTGCCCCTTGTAGCACTGCCTGCTAACCAATCCTACTTTTGTGGATGACAGGCTCTAGAATCAATCTAGATTGGAAGCAGAATGCTGAAAGCAGGATGAGCATGAATGATTCTGGATTCAGAAAAAAACTACATTTTGTGCTACAAACGGCTTTAGTAATTAGCAGGCTTCGTTTGTGTGTTTTTTGTCCTTTATCAGACAGCGACACCAGAGTGCCCTGGTCCTCAACATGATTGCAGGGCCACAGAAGATAACCAGGAGGTGCAAAACAAAGGAAGAAGCTGTAGATTGTCTGTTAGAGAAAATAAAGACAATAGGCATTGCAATTATAGGAAACAAGCCTAGCAGTCCTTTCAAACAAACAATTTCATTAGGAAGAAGAGATCACTAAAGTAAAAATGGCAGTGGGCTGCTGAGGACAATCTCTGGGATAGAGAGGAAAAGAACTAGCAGAATCAAATACAGTGGTACCTCAGGTTAAGTACTTAATTCGTTCCGGAGGTCCTTTCTTAACCTGAAATTGTTCTTAACCTGAAGCACCACTTTAGCTAATGGGGCCTCCTGCTGCCGCTGCGCCGCCAGAGCATGATTTCTGTTCTCATCCTGAAGCAAAGTTCTTAACCTGAGGTACTACAGTGGTACCCCGCAAGACGAATGCCTCGCAAGACGGAAAACCCGCAAGACGAAAGGGTTTTCTGTTTTGGAGGCGCTTCGCAAGACGAATTTCCCTATGGGCTTGCATCGCAAGACGAAAGCCCATAGGGAAATGCTGGCGGTCGGGAGCAAAGACTTTCGCCCACAGCCGGCCTTCAGAAGAGGACCTCTTCTGAAGGCCGGCGGGGGGCAAAAGTCTTTGCTCCCCCCCGCCTGCCTTCCCCCCACCTGCCCCGGGCGATCTTAAAATGCTGGCGGGCGGGAGCGAAGCGTTCGCTGCCGACCCCCAGCATTTTAAAATCTCCAAGGGACAGCAGAGAAGTCTCTGTCCCGGGGAGGTTTTAAAATGCTGGGGGTCGGGAGCGTTCGCTGCCGACCCCCAGCATTTTAAAACGATGTTCCGAAGTGGGGGGGTGGGGCGGGAACAGCTGCCCCAGCCGCCCCTCTTCGGAACGATGTTCCGAAGGGGGGAGGTGGGGCGGGAACAGCTGCCCCATCCGCCCCACTTCGGAACGATGTTCCGAAGGGGGGAGGGGGGGCGGGAACAGCTGCCCCAGCCGCCCCACTTCGGAACGATGTTCCGAAGGGGGGAGGTGGGGCGGGAACAGCTGCCCCATCCGCCCCACTTCGGAACGCTGTTCCGAAGGGGGGAGGTGGGGCGGGAACAGCTGCCCCAGCCGCCCCACTTCGGAACGATGTTCCGAAGGGGGGAGGTGGGGCGGGAACATCTGCCCCAGCCGCCCCACTTCGGAACGATGTTCCGAAGGGGGGAGGGGGGCGGGAACAGCTGCCCAATCCGCCTCACTTCGGAACGATGTTCCGAAGGGGGGAGGGGGGGCGGGAACAGCTGCCCCAGCCGCCCCACTTCGGAACGATGTTCCGAAGTGGGGGGTGGGGCGGGAACAGCTGCCCCATCCGCCCCTCTTCGGAACGATGTTCCGAAGGGGGGAGGTGGGGCGGGAACAGCTGCCCCATCCGCCCCACTTCGGAACGATGTTCCGAAGGGGGGAGGTGGGGCGGGAACAGCTGCCCCAGCCGCCCCACTTCGGAACGATGTTCCGAAGGGGGGAGGGGGGGCGGGAACAGCTGCCCCAGCCGCCCCACTTCGGAACGATGTTCCGAAGGGGGGAGGTGGGGCGGGAACAGCTGCCCCATCCGCCCCACTTCGGAACGATGTTCCGAAGGGGGGAGGTGGGGCGGGAACAGCTGCCCCATCCGCCCCACTTCGGAACGATGTTCCGAAGGGGGGAGGTGGGGCGGGAACAGCTGCCCCAGCCGCCCCACTTCGGAACGATGTTCCGAAGGGGGGAGGTGGGGCGGGAACAGCTGCCCCAGCCGCCCCACTTCGGAACGATGTTCCGAAGGGGGGCGGGGGGGCGGGAACATCTGCCCCATCCGCCCCACTTCGGAACGATGTTCCGAAGGGGGGAGGGGGGCGGGAACAGCTGCCCCAGCCGCCCCACTTCGGAACGATGTTCCGAAGTGGGGAGGTGGGGCGGGAACAGCTGCCCCAGCCGCCCCACTTCGGAACGATGTTCCGAAGGGGGGAGGGGGGCGGGAACAGCTGCCCCAGCTGCCGGGCTTCGTAGCGCTGCTGCGAAGCCGGGCGGGGGGGTGGGAACACCTTCTGAAGGCGGGCAGGGGGCGAAAGTCTTTGCTCCCCCCTGCCTGCCTTCCCAGGGGCTTTTAAATCGCCCCGGACAGCGGAGAAGTCCTCCGCTGTCCGGGGCGATTTTAAAATGCCGCCCGCCAGCATTTTAAGATCCCCCGGACAGCGGAGAAGTCCTCCGCTGTCCCAGGGTTTTTTAAAATGCTGGGGGTGGGAAGAAAAGCCCTTGTCCCCCCCCCCCCAGCCTTCAGAAGAGGTCCGGGGACAGACTGTCCCCGGACCTGGCCTGAAGGTGGTTTCCCTAGGAACGCATTAATTGATTTTCAATGCATTCCTATGGGAAACCGTGCATCGCAAGACGAAAAACCCGCAAGACGAAGAGAATTGCGGAACGAATTAATTTCGTCTTGCGAGGCACCACTGTATTTCTGGGTTAGGGGAGTCTGTAACCTGAAGCGTATGTAACCCGAGGTACCACTGTAACTGGCCTGATATAAATCCTGGACTTGATTCATATGTTAGGAAGTAACCAGTAAAGAAATTTGTTACAAACATTACCTTTCAGCCTGTTGCGCTCTATATGTTGTAACTATTGAATCAAATAACTCAGCATATATTGGAAATCAATGGGACTGGTAATAGAACATTCACTTCTCCTGTCTAGGTATGGGGATGGCCATGTAAAACAGGACCTTGCAAGATGTCAGGCAGATAGAAGCCTGAACATCAGAAGCGGGCCTTAGAAGTTTATTTGATCATGTAATGGCTAACCTGCAGTCATAACTTTTCTTCTGGTGCTTCCCCCTCAGTTCCAGCTTTGTAGATAAAACCACAAGTGTCCAGCCAGCATTCTTATCCCTAGAAGAAATTGACTATTCAAAAGCTGTCATGAGCGTCTGACCACCCAGGGAAGCAATGCTTTGCAAACATGAAATATGCTTTATTTTTATACTTGTGGCTAGTTGGAATAATTTTAGTGAGCTTGAGAATAAATTGGAACCCAAATGGTTGCAGATTACTAAAACCGTGAACTCCTCACCCTCTTCTAAGCAGCACATCAGTGTGAATAAAGGATAAAAATTGAAAGTTAAATGGAAGAGTTTAGCCTGGATTTTACAGGTCATTTTGATTAGGCAGTCCTAAATACGGTGTACATAAAAATGTTCATAATCCCTTAGATAGACAGGGAATTATTTTAATCTGCTTTGTGTACTGGGAAATATACATGACCACCCAACAAGTGATCTTCCTAAAAATGTGAAGCAGTCCTCATTGCCTTTGAATTATGTTTCACAATTTAACAAGTCGCTTGGTTAACAGATACAATGTAAAGAAAATGTTCTGTTGGGCACCAATCAGTGCATTGCTTCAAAATATTTACAGATTTTTTAAATGTTTTGAGATGGTTTTTCAATTGCTTTGACAGTTTTCTAGTGGTTTTCAGAATTGTTTTGTTTGTATAAATATTTATTGAAATTTTCATATTATTACAAAATGAAAAAGAAAAAGGAAAAATACAAAAATGAAAAACAGTTAAAAACAATTCCAACTTTTTGTCACTTGTCTTTCATTAACTTATTTCCCGGACCTCCTCATACCTCCCTTTTTTGTATTCCAATTCAAATTTATTTCGTTCAGCAATTTCTTTCCCTCCTTCTTACACCCTAGTCATTAATCTGAGTATATATTTATAATAACCTTAAATTTGATCTATTTAGAAAAATCCATTTTTTTCATATTATTTTAACCTTTACAGCTAGAAACCACAACCTCAATCCAACATCATTCTAACATTCATTAATTTTACAATATTTCTGTAGATAGTCTTTAAATTTCTTCCAATCTTCTTTCACCGTCTCTTCCCCCTGGTCTCGAATTCTGCCAGTCATTTCTGCTAGTTCCATGTAGTCAATCACCTTCATCTGCCATTCTTCCAAGGTGGGCAATTCTTGTGTTTTCCAATACTTTGCGATAAGTATTCTTGCTGCTGTTGCAGCAAACATAAAAAAAGTTCTATCCTTCTTTTGCATCAATTGGCCAACGATGCCCAAGAGAAAGGCCTCTGGTTTCTTCAGGAAAGTGTATCTAAATACCTTTTTAAGTTCATTATATATCATTTCCCAGAAAGCCTTAATCTTTGGGCACGTCCACCATTGGTGAAATAATGTACCTTCAACTTCTTTACATTTCCAACATTTATTATCGGGCAAATGATAAATTTTTGCAAGCTTGACTGGGGTCATGTACCACCTATATATCATTTTCATAATATTCTCTCTTAAGGCATTACATGCCGTAAATTTTATACCTGTGGTCCATAACTGTTCCCAGTCAGCAAACATGATATTATGTCCAACATCCTGTGCCCATCAGAATTGTTTTGAAATGTTTAAAGTTTTTTATTTTATTTCAGATTTTAAACTTTTTGATGTTTCCGCCCTGGGATTTTTTGGGAGGAAGAGGCAGGGGATATGCATTTAATTAATTAACTGAATACATTCAGGGCTATAAATATGTAATTGGTGTTACTAACCCCCTCTAAGACAGTGATTGGCATGTCAAGAGACTATCATCTGGATATGCTCACAACTACTTCCCCGTGTATCCAGTGCATGTATGACACGGAAGTGGGATTATGTCTACTGGTCATGACCACAATGTCAACACGTCTGCTTGCCATGTTGCCTGGTAGCTGAACATCCTGCATTAGTGCAAGGGGGCCCTATGGATACATATCTGTATGTGTTTAGGGAGCCTTTCATGCTACACTGAATGTGCAGCTTGGTGGCATGGCCCACCAACATGTAGATGGTGAGGGCATGGCAATGGGTGCCAGTCCCAGTCCCAGTCCCCCTTCATTGCATTGGCTGAATACACTGGGGGAAGCTTGTGTACACACTGCTAATGTGCTTGTGTTGATCAGCCATGGGGATTTTTATCCTTCTCAATTGCCCTTCACAACTGAGTGTATGCACTCAGCTGAAAGTGCCAGTCTTTGGCTGGGTGACTCAGCATACACAGCTTCACATGAGTCCACAAAGTAGCACTACCTTATATTAAATAAGAACATAATTAAATAAGTGCTCTGCTGCTCTCACATATCTTTGGATCCTTGCCTAGTGTTAGATTAATAATGCTGATCAAGTAGGTAAAAGGTGGCAAGACCTTACCAACCTTACCACAAGGAATTTGTTGCTCAAATCCGTATGGCATTTTTCTAATCAAAAGGAAATCTGTAAGCACTTCAGGTAGATTACTCCAATATAGCACTATTGCAATCAATAAAGGCTTAATCAGATACAGCAACCCTGACATTTGAGCCTGTGAAGAGGGAAAACACATTTCCTCATATCCAAACAGAAGAAAGTTGAGATACTGGTAATGATGTGTTAAGATTACTGCACTGTGCTTCCAGTGTCATCTTCATTTAATAATATTAATAATAATATCAAATAAATAATAAATATATTACCAGCCGATCTCAGGGCAGGTTACAGCAATGCCTATGGGCAGCGACGGAGCAAGCTGAACAGGCGCCGGGGGCAGCACATGTGCCCTGCATCCAGGGGCAGGGCCAGCCACCCGTGAGGCAGGGCCATCTGGGGCAGGATGCTCCGCAGGGCCTGTGAGGAGTCTGCCTGCCTCCTCCCACTTAGCCGCCCTACAGCTGAGGGGGAGGTGGTGGGTGGACCATTTGGGGCAGCGTGGAGCCTGCGGGTGCCCAAGCCATTGCATCACTCCCAGGAGAGATGTGTGGCTCGGGCACACTGCAGGCCCCGTGGTGAGTGCTGCCCGCCATTTTGTCACCCCCCTCAGTGGTGACACCTGGGTCAGACTACCCTCACCACCCCCATTTCTCCACCCCTGCCTCTGGGTCTCAGTATAGAGGCATTTGGGGAAGTAAAGGTGGAGGTGCCTTCTGTTAACAGCGCTGAGTGCTGCTCATCCCCACTGCTGTCAACGAGGCATGGGGTGGAGCCAGAGGGTCTCCTAAAAAAGAAGTTGTGAGCCCTGAACCACATTGCAAAATTTCCGTTACAGAAACAAATGGACTAATGGAGGACAGAACTTCGTTAGAACCTATTCCGACCTACTGCTATAAATTCCTCCTTAAGCATTTTCGCTGCTAACGGAATGGTTAAAGCCAGGGTTATACAAAAGGCAACAGGAGGAAAGTAGAGATGAAAAGGTAAAGAAACATCTCAGCTTGTGCCACTGAACAGAGTTTCACATAGAACACAGTTCAGTCAAGTTTCAAAATGGCATCAAGCTGCTTCTTTTAGCTGTAAAGTCTGTTAAATACAGAAATGCCAGAAATAAAAGATTTCACCAGGCAATAAAGGATTAGAAGTACAGGAGCTTGTAAGTATTGAAGGGGATTTTAGCAGACCTTAGTCTGAAACAGTGGTTTCGAGGCACTGAATTTCACACAGCACTATAGTAATACAAATGGTTGAGTGTTCTGTGCTTTATTGTGCTTGTGGTAATGAAACCTTACTACAAAGAGTACATGATTTACTGGGAGGAATGGAGGAGAGAGAGGAATACTCTCACCACTCTCTAGTTCTCTTATTGGTTACTAATGGAGGACAGTTGTGTGTATCAGCACCATTTCCCCCCTATCACTATATCAGTTTTGGTTTCTCTCTGTTTTTCATTTTTCTAATCTTAAGTTTGGTTCTCCACATTTCTACCACAGTCTGTTGTCAGCATCTTAATGCATATTTCCCCTAATATACATGTTTTTGCAAAGCAATTTGCCCCAAAATGCTGCATTTTGTATGTTATTTTCACGAATATATTTATTTATATGCACACTATAGACACACTTTTGTACACATTACTTGGCTGGGGAACCACATTGCAAAAATTGGAAAAGTGTGAATTCTGAAGGATAGCTATGTTTCAGTTTGGATATTTTTTCAGAAAGTGCAAGTTTTGTAAGTTCGCCTTTAAATATGAACTGAACTAAATTCCACTCCAATCCCTAGTTCCACTTGTCTCCTCATCTCTACTGGGGCACCATTTGGTTCCTTCAATCAGTTGTCCCCTGAGGAAGAAGCAACCAAATTAAGCAATGCCTGGCTTTTCTCTCTGACTTTTTGGAAAGCTGATGAGGTGAAGTAAAAACCTGCAGGGGAAGAAGAAAATAGTCACAGTATCTGGGTTCATGTGGGTTTTCTGGGTTCAAGGTTGAGCCCTGGCACAAAAGAAGCCCTGAGTGGGGCTAGGGTTGCTATAGTGAGTCATATCTCTGGAGCTTAACTTCCTCAACAGATCACATAATTATCACATATTCACCATATTTACCTCACCTGAATCTGAAAGATTTATTTTAAATTACAGAGTTGTTCAATTGTTCAGAGTCGATCACCAAAACAAAAACTCAGGGCATGCAATTTTTTAAAACAACAACGACAACAACAACAACAACAGGATTCTGACTTTATTTGATTCCATAAATTTCTTCCTTCATTCTAAATTTCTCTTTAATTAACTGTTCCAATAAAAGAGAGAATTAAATAGCAATTATCTGTAGCAATGATTGTACTGCCTTCAAAATGTTGGGGAAGTTATACTAAATCCAGCTTTTCAGATAAGTAGCCTAAGGCAAAGACCACAATATATATATAAAAGGAAATGGTACCCAGTGGACAATGATGGGTCACAAAACCTACTTCATTTTATGAGTGATACAGTTTCAGCCTGAAGCCTGCTTTTCTTTTAGTCTCACAATTTCATACATTGCAGTATATCTACAGCATTTATTTGTTTTCTTTGGAAAGTGAGAGTTACCGAGATTAAAAAAGGCAGAGGAGAGTATTGGAAAAAAATTATACTGAAGGGGACAATAGAAAGGAGGGGAGGGAAGCAAAGCAGTTCAACTGGGTAGCAGTGGCCTGGCACTGACATTTTGTACATCTGCCCCTTTCTCAGTCTATATTTTCCCTTGGTAGACTTCCAGTGTTTCTGACAAACCTCCCAAGTGCCTCTCACTGACACATTCACTTGTCAAATGCTGAAATGTTATGATACGTGAACAGGCAGAACTTAGCTTTCTGGCATTCTAACCTTAAAGGCTTTTACTTCAAAGGAAGCTTCACTGGGTTGGGTAGATTCAATGGCCAGAAATAATCAATTTTGTTCTAATGTGCTTTGTAGAGGTCCCCTCCCAAAATGCAAACACAGGAGAGTGGTTTTGCCCTCTCTTTTGCTCTGACTCTGCACATTCAAGCTGAACTTGGAACAGTTCAAAAAATTAGCACATCTTTAGTCCATTCCCTTTTCCTGCCTCTGGGACGCCAGGAGACAGCACAACCAGGTATGCTGAATTAGGTAAGAACATAAGAGCACACCTTCCAACATTTCTCCAATGAAAATAGGGATGTCCTATTCAACAATGACAGCAGCAGCAGCAACAACAACAATTTTACTACTTGTACCCCACCCATCTGACTGGGTTGCTCCAGCTATTCTGGGCAGCTTCAACATATATAAGAACATAATAAAACATTAAACATAAAAAAAAATTCCCCATATAGGGCTGCCTTCAGATGGCTTGAGGGTTAGATAACTCCACACACTCGAACATTTCTCTGATGAAAAAACGGATGTCCTACCATACCCTCCAATATTTCCCCAATGAAAATAAGGATGTCCTAAGGAAAAGCGGGACATTCCAGGATCAAGTTGGAAACCATGATGGCTTTTGTAAATCCAAGGCTGTATCTGGAAAATAGAGACACTTGGAGGGTCTGTAAGAGTCCTGCTAGATCAGATCCAAGGCTTATATTGTCCAGCATTCTACAGTGGTACCTCAGGTTACATATGCTTCAGGTTACAGACTCCGCTAACCCAGAAATATTACCTCAGGTTAAGAACTTTGCTTCAGGATGAGAACAGAAATCGTGCTGTGGTGGCGCGGCGGCAGCAGGAGGCCCTGTTAGCTAAAATGGTGCTTCAGGTTAAGAACAGTTTCAAGTTAAGAACCGACCTCCGGAATGAATTAAGTACTTAACCCGAGGTACCACTGTATTCTCAAAATAACCAGGACATACAGTAAATGCAACTGCACCCTTCCCACTTGTGCTAACAACAGTTGCATACCTATGAACTTTTGATACTGGATGCATGAGCCGTTAGGCCTGGTAGCCATCCATAACCTCATCCGCATTTATTTGTCTAAACCTCTTTCAAAGCCTTCCGAGTTAGTGGCCATTATACATCTTGTACTGTATTCCATAGTTTAACTAACGCAGGGCTGTAAGAAGATCCTACCGGATCGGGCCAATTGCCCATCTAGTCCAGCATCCTGTTCTCACAGATGCCTATGGGAAACCGGCAAGCAGGAGCTGAGCAGAAGAGCACTCTCTCCTCCCATGGTTTCCAGAAACTGGTATTCAGAAGCATTGCTGCATCCAGCTGAGGAGGCAGAGCATAGGCCTCATGGGTAGCAGCCATCAATCGCCTTCTCCATTCCTCTTGTAAATCCTGTCAGGAAAAAAGCAGCAATGCAAGAGCAAGCTGCAGGTGTCTGCAAAGCAAAACAGGATGTTTATGTTTGGGACTGTACTATTGGAACAAAGGGGCAGTCTATTCACTGTACTGAGCACCGGATGTTAGCTCAGAGTGTCATCTGACCTGTACTGGAAGTACAGGGGTGGAGTTTATTCTCTCTACTGTTGGAGACTGGAGAGTGCAGACGTGTTTCTCTGTACTGCTGCAATGACAGAAATAAAGCAATGTAAATAGATTTCTGTCTGTCTCTTTTCCCCTCCCTGAGGGAAGCAGGGAGGAGGCAGGAGAGGTGTGTCCCTCTCACGCTGAGTGGGATCGCCGATAGTGACCTTCCCTGTATCCTGCCGGGAGACGCAGACAGGGAGGTCAACAAGGATCTCAAGCCGAATGCCTGGAGAATGACCAGTTACCTCTGACTGCGGCCTGAGAATCCGACAAATCCATCCAAGTTGGTGGTCATCACTGCCTCCCATTGTGTGGCCACTGCTGCCACATAACTATGTGCTGTGTGAGGAAGTCCTTCTCCTTATCTGTCCTGGATCTTCCAACATTGGTTCTGGAATTATGTGGGGGGAATTCTCTCTACTCCCTTTGTCAACGCCATGCATAATTTTATATATGTTGACCATGCCATAACTTATTCGTTCCCCCCCTAAACTAAACTAAACAAAAACAAAACTCACCACCCAAATATATTAACATTTCTTTATCGGAGGTTCTTTCAACTCCATGATAATTTAGCTCGCCTTTTTCTGCATTTCCCCCCAACTCTACAATATCACTTTTGGGACGTGGCACCCTGATGTTGGGAAAGATGGAGGGCACAAGGAGAAGGGGACGACAGAGGACGAGATGGTTGGGCAGTGTTCTCGAAGCTACCAGCATGAGTTTGACCAAACTGTGGGAGGCAGTGGAAGACAGGAGTGCCTGGCGTGCCCTGGTCCATGGTGTCGCGAAGAGTCGGACACGACTAAATGACTAAACAACAACAACAACAACACTCAGAACTGTACACAGTATTCCAAGTCTGGTCACACCATAGATTTGTATAACAGTGATGGCATATATTTGAGATCAGGTTCATACAGTATGCTCCTTTCAACATTTGTCAAACTATGTTTATTAGGCAGCAGAGCCACCAGACATAAGTCAGGCAGCAGCACCTTCAGAATTTAATCCTCTTGTCATAGCTTGCATTATGTGAAATGTAAACCTATTAAACAGCCTTCTTTGTATTTTTTTTTTTAACTATTTCCCAAAGAACAGCATTAAATAGTTTTTTTTTTGTCACGGGGGCTTTCCTGCTTCTAGACACTTGAGACAACTACCTCACATGGAAAATGCTGGAGGGCTTTGGAAGCAGCGCCGAGTCCTCTTTCCATCTCCTGTTGAGGTAGCATAGGGCTGTCCGTGCTACACAACCTGCCCTGCACCCTCATAAGTTGTCTGCTGCCTCAGTTGTGATCGAGTACACTATTCCATTGCTGCTGTTGAAGTAATATTCAACACTTGTCCTGCTGGCTTCTGTACATAGAATGAAGAGGTACAGTGGTACCTCGGGTTATATACACTTCAGGCTACAGACTTGGCTAACCCAGAAATAGTGCTTCAGGTTAATAACTTTGCTTCAGGATGAGAACAGAAATCGTGCTCCAGCGGCGCGGCAGCAGCAGGAGGCCCCATTAGCTAAAGTGGTGCTTCAGGTTAAGAACAGACCTCCAGAATGAATTAAGTACTTAACCCGAGGTACCACTGTATTTTGACCTTAGCCTCAGGCAGCAAAATGTCTTAGGGCATCTCTTTGTCATATATATGTTTCAAAGAACTCTGCAGCTTATTAGAGTAGGCTGAGAAAATGGTATGTCCCAATAGCTTGCCTGTTTATGGAGATCTGCAGAGTAGGATCTCTTTGTTGTCCCACTGACTGCAACAGGTACACTTTGCAGCACAGGTGTGCTGGTTGAAGATGTACTTTCATTTGTCTTTATGGAGTCTTCCAACCTTCAGTTTATTGGATTGTCTCCAGTTCAATTATTATGAAGGGGGGTACACTCTGTCCACTTTCTCCACACCAGGCATACACCTCTGTCAAGTCCCTCGCCCTTACTTTTTGTCTAAATTAACAAGCCCCAAATGTTGTAAGCTTTCCTTTCAAGGAACACAGCCCCTCAATCATTTTGGTTGGCCTTTCCTGAAACTCTGCCAGCTTGGCAATCTTGTTTCTGAGGGGCTGCAACCAGAACTGTACACAACACTCTAAGTGTGGTTACACCATATATTTGTATAACAGCATTGTGATAGTCACAGGTGTTTTTTTTTTTTCTAAACCCCTTTCCTAATGTGCCCTAATAACTATGCTAGGAGTAAGAGTCATACACACACACTTGAGGGCTCAGACTCCTTTACAGGGTCCAGAACTCTTTTCAGTAAAAGTTTTTTCCTACCTGGTAATTTCTTGTACACCAAGCTTGAGAGCTGGTAAAATTTCCATTCAGCCTAGTGCCAGAGCACCTTCTGGGAAACTGTATCCACTCAGTTATTATGATGACTCTGATGGGGTGGGGGGTGGGGCTTTACTTGATGTTATGTGCAAATAATAAATGTACATGCCAATTGACCGCATGTTCATTGTAGGTGAGTTTTTTATTGTTTTTTGTGGAAAGCAACAATGTAGTTCGTACTTCTTGTGATCTTGGTTATTGTCCTATAATTAATGCCAATGTTCCAGAGAAGAATTTTCCAAAAGAATACTACTCTTTAATGTTCTATAGAGCTCTCATATGACAGAATAAGGAACAAATGATCCTTAAAACATAACAGCCAATTAAAGAGATATGGATGCAATTCATTTTAACCAGACACTATTCCATTCATGTGGGAGATTAATCACCAGTGGAAGTGGCCAAAGCTAACAATTTAATTCTTCCCACTTGGCTGCCTTGCATTCCTGCCCCAGTGTGACCAAGGAAGTGCTGGGTTTGAGGAACAGTTATTCTAAAAATAAATAAATAAATTTCATTCTTTGCATGTGTGAGCACGTATTTGGTATCAAAGGAGGGAATCAGTGTAAATGAATGCATCAATCCCTTTCACAATCCAACCACAAACCAAATTAGGGTAAGATTTATGCGATGTCAAGTTCAGCAGTTGTATTGCTAGAGCTCTGATATAATTAAGGTTGCTGTTAAGTGATGGTGGGGAAACAAAGCGGTAGATGCACTTTTGCTAACAAAGAGAGGAGAGGCACCACTGGAGCAATGACAGGTTTATTGTCTACATAGCCTGTTCAGTGACCTTATTACTTTGACCATAAATGGCGTTAAAATCTACTAGTTCACAATAAATATAATTATGCCAATGAGCCGTATCCTCATTAAATATGCTCATAAAAATCTGCATGGAAGAACTCATGGAAATTAGGAGGGACCCCTGACAATGGGCATGTTCCATACCGATTATTATATTTCTTACCTGATCTTCACTGTGTGAGGTAGGTTACAACAATTTGGAAATACAGTCTTAAAAACTGTGAAAACAGTTTTCAATCAGGAGGATATGATGATTGAAAACATCACACGAATTCCTATAAATTAAAAAAAATTATAAAGCAAAATAGCTGGATTGTCAAGGGAAGGAATACATTCTGTGGATGGAATCCAGACTTTGGCTCATGCAATGGGGCTTCACCTTTCTCCGCTCTCCTTTGCAGTCACTTTCAACTGCCACAATAATCTGTTCCAGAGGGTCCCCCAATCATCTAGAGTAGATTCTGAAGGTGTGAAGAGGACTTTAGTGGGGAAAAGAGAAAGGTCAAGTCTCACTGGATGAATAGAAGAGCACATTCTGCTTGCACACAGACAGCATTGGATACAACCCCAAATATTAATTTAAAACATATTTTAAAGAGTCACCTTTTTGTATATCAATTATAGTGGAGTCATGAAAGGATGGATGAATCTGTCTGTCAATGTCACTTTTGCATATTTTTTCATACAATTCCACCCCATTCTCTTCCTGCATGGGGAAATACAACCCCAAATTTCTTTAACAACGTTTCTGGATCAACTTGTGAGCATTTCTTTAAAATCCACATGAAATGTCCACATGATTTTGTGTGCATTCTCCTACTACATATTTTTGTACAATCTACCAATTTTAGTAAGCAATTTCCCCTAATATAATGCATTGTGTACATTATTTTCACTAACACATTCATGTTTTGTACGCACTTTTCCTAATGCACACATTGCTGTAAGCATTTTTGTTTTGCGTTGTGCAATTTGGAGAGCTGCAAATTTCAGAGGACACCTGTTTCATTTCATGCATTGGTTTTGGAAGTACAAATCTGATGGGTTCACATTAAAATGCTAGCTAAACAGCTCCCCCTTACCTAATGCAGTCTACCACTCCAGCTTGTCAGCCACTCTGAGAATACAACAAGGCAGAGGAGAATTGCATTAAATAGTCAAGCAATAAATAAACTGTGTCATATCCAGTCCCTGATAGCTTCGTTGAAACCAGGGTTGCTCAGAGCAATTGCCACAACAGAACATCGACCTCCTTTGCTTTAGCTATATCATACTATCAGAATTCTGAACAGCCCTGAGGCTGCCTGCTTTCACACCACTCTGTCAGCCAAAGAGCAGCTGAGCTCGTGGCATGCTGTATCCTTAGATTTATTGTCCACAACAGAAATTTCTCTGTATAATGAGAAAGCACAAAAAGGCACAGGAAGCACCACACAAACCCGCAGAGAGATAGGGAGCTTCAGAGGTAGTACTCAAGAGTCTCCTATTATTAGCTTAGTTCACAGTACAATAAACTGGAGTGTTTGTATTTAAGCTGATTTAGTCCTTTAGGTTTCAGTAATATGAAAGCCAGCTAAATCCAAGGATCCCGCTTTAGATGACTTGCAGATCAAGGGAAGACAAATAGAAATATATAGGAAAGGAACATATGTGACAAGGACAGCAAAATGGCCCAATAGATTTTGCACCCTTGCCTTAATAATAATAGCTAAGATCCAATAGCTGGGACACACAAGGGTATGGGAATACCCAATGAGACTTTACCCCTTGCCCCCTTCCAAGGTTGAACCCAAGACTTGCGTGTTTAGACCCCACAACCACCCCATTGCAGAAGAATAAAACACACTAGGACACAGATATTAGGTTAATGTTATTGGGCAAATTTAGGCCACAATTTTATTGATTACAGAATGTGAGCGGTAATTGGCTTAGGCATTGAATGGACCTGACTATATCTGACTCCTGCCCGTTGTGCAGGGTAAACCACCAGAAGGGGGAGCCCCATCAATGCAGACTAACTTGAGTTCCCCCAGGTGTTTCCGACAGGGTTGTGTCATGGCCCTAGCCCTGCCCCAGGCTTCGGACAAGATCCACACCCCCGGATTCCTTTAACGGAATACCCTTAAGCTTGATGGGGCAGGTGATGGCCACACCTCCCCTCCCCCATCAAAGGGTCAAACAATGCCTAACCACCACTAGAGCTTAACAGGGTCGCTGCCAAATACCCTCGCAACTGTAACCAATGCCTCAAGCCCCCTGCAATATCGGGGCCTCATTCCCCCAATTGGAAAGGTGTACACCATCATAACGAAATAGGGCCAACTTGGTGAAAACTATGGTGGGGTGCGCAATCACCCGGCCACCCATCTTGAGCACCTTCTGTGCCATGGAACAATTCAAGTGTTTTGAGCATGATCTGTTGTAGCCGGGCAATTACTACCATGCCAAACACATCTCTCCAGTAGCAGCGACCAAAATAGAGTTATTTTTGGGAAATCAAGCGCAAGATTGTCCAAGTCCTTTTTGATATTGAAGAGCAAGTCCATGCCTTTCTGGGAAGGAAAATCGTTTTCGCCCAGCTGCAAAACCAAAGCGTTGGGAGGGCCATGCGCATCAGCCTTGGCCTTCACAATCGGCATCATCTCCATCAAGCACATCCCACGCCTCGCTATCCCGGAAATACGGATGTGTACCAGTAAATCCAGCTGGCACCCCTAGCCGCTGGCCACCACTCGTGCCTGAGCCCAATGGACGATACTGTGTCCCACGATCCAGATTTCCATGAAGTTTGTCTCTGAAAAGCAAGAAAATGACAGCAGAGTGTAAGCGATTGGTCTGTTTTAAAATTTGGAGCTGTCGCGGATATAACTTTTGTATGCGTTGGATTGCCATCGCCCCATGTCTTTTATTCTGTCCGCTGGCAGACCCCAGTGGGCAGCCTTTGTAGTGGCCGCAATCCTAAAAGAATAGGCCGCGTATTCCCTAGCTGGGAGCCCACATGCTTCAATAGCTTTGTGCATTACCCGCATGAACTGCTGCCTAGCGAGACGGGTCCCATCCTCATGCACCAGAAAAGGACCGGAACCTGGGGGCCTAAGATCGATAATTTTTTTTGTATCCTTCACAGGGCAGGGGCCACTTTTAAAGGTTGCGGGCAGCCGGACCAAAGCACCCTTTCCTTTCTGGTCAGTTTTTGAGCGACGGATGTGAACTACCAACTCTGTATCTGAAAGCTGGATATCATCAAGCTGCAAGCCTCATGATAATGGACCCGGCTTGCCTTCATGGACTACTTTGCCGACTCTTAGGGCTCCAAAAAATGCAATGGAATAGGTGGCTGAAAATAAATGGGACTCATAACTGAAACAACAGACTGATTTCAATTTCCTGTGTATATTACTAAGGTGATCGAATGAAATGGGCCAGTGGCCCTCCTTGCTTGGGGGTTGTAATCTATGCCACCCTTCAAGTGCCCTACAGACCACGAACTTGGCACAAGGGTCTGTGAAGTAAATAGATTTTGTGAAGAAGGAAATTGAGGCCGACTGGATTCTTAAGGTCTTTGCAGCCTGACCAAGGTTGTGTAAATGAACCAGGTATTGTAGCACTTGGTCGGTGGTGGGGGGCACTCGATGTGCAATACTCAGCGATTGTTAAAAAATTGGACCAGGCTTTTGTGTAAGACCTAAGTGTAGAAGGGGCAACTGAAGCCAATACTCCCTGCATTACGTCTCACTTCCAAGACTCCATAGGTGCTCTGGGAATGGCTCTGGCAGTTGTTGCACTTCTGGGGCTAACAACCAAAAGCAGTCCATCTGAAATTGAGATAGCGCTTCCGCAATATTGTTATTAACTCCAGGAATGAATTTTGCTGAAAATAGAATGTTAAATTCCAAGCACCGCAACACAAATGATCGGAGTAGAGTGGAGACCCTCTCTGAATGCGAAGATTGTTTGGTCAGGAACCCCAAGACAATGAGCACAGGCAGCTTTTATTCACAGTCGCATAAGCACTACACTACAGCATGGCCATAAACTTGTACATTCAACCGCTGAAATATACACCCAATATGTAGCAATGGAGATTTATGTTACTGCTTTATGAATGAACACTGTGTTTTATGAATGGACTCTGTTTTTTGTGAATTATCTAAGAGCCACCAATAGGGAGCTCTAGAATCTGACAGCTAACCAACTGGGTACTACCAAACAGCGACCCCTATTGCTGAAAGCAGGTAACCAGCAGGAAATGCTTCATCTCAGCCTTTGCACTGTTGACTGAACACCCTCTGCTGTGCAGATAATGGAGAAAGCTCGTAAATTATATCCCTTCTGGCATCCTGGCCAACTCTGTTACGCTGGTGTAAACTCTGGTGCATCAGAAGCACAGAATAACAGCAAATGGAATCCGCTCATACGTCAGCAACTGATAAGACTTGTCAACCTGTTCTTCCAAAGTATTCCTAAATTATAAAGCTCCAAAATACAGGCCAAAAGAGAGCAGGTCTGGGAAGAGCGAGGCATACAAGGGGCACCACCAGTGAAAAGGCCCTGCTCCGTGTAACTCCTGCCCTGTCATTTGATAGAGTGCCCTCTTGCCCTCCTTCTTGACATGGAATGCTCTCTATTGGAGTCTCCAGGTCCAGTACAAAGACCATAAGAAGGGAGAGCAGGGACCTTGAAGTTCCCAACAGCAGTTCAGCAAGCAAGCACACACACACACACACACACACACACACACACACACACACACGTCACCTTTGTCACAGTCAGGATGCCTATGTCCTGGCCAGGCCTGCACCCAGTCTTGTTTTTGTACAATCTTGCTTGTCCTCAGTAACCAAAATTACACTATCAACATATACAAGCAGAAAAGTTGTTTTCCTTCATTTGCAAGGAATCGTACAAAACAAAGTGGCACTAATAAAGAAAAGTTTCAGGGTGGCAACAGAAAGCAAACTAAAAATGCTTTTGCAGTTCATCAAAACTACCCAGCAATATCAAGTTACAGTACAGGAAAACTGGTGCTATTAACAGTAATCCTTCTAGTTGGTTAATTGGTTCGGCAACTTCCATGCACACGATGTGTGATGCTAATTATTTCCCCCAAGAGTTAAATGATAACTAATCAGAGGCAACTACAGGAGAGCTATGAGATTCAGGTGAGGGTTAGATGCCTTGTCAATCCCAGCAGGTATATAAGAGGACTCCCAGGCCTGTGGCCTGCCCAGACTTTCCTTACTATGTAAAGAAAATGGGCAAGATGAGCATCTGCCACATCTATGGTGACCAATAGGCCCAGAAGATCTGGGGGTGCGAGTTATGATTTCCCCCCAGAATTTATATCAGTGTGTACTAACAAATCTTTAGTAGTCTAGACCACAGCGCCACCCGTGTCCCTAGTTATACAATATATGCCCTGATATCACCAATACTGACAGCAAGGAACAGAAACATTTTGGTAATGGGGGCCTCAACTTTTAAATGTCCTCCCCTTGTTTATTAATCGGTCATTCCCTTTGCTGACATGTGGAAAGGCATTGAAGAGGGCACTATTTTCGTTTAGCTTTTAATATGGTTCAATCCCGCCGCTATTTCTGAACTTTATCTTGACGCTGTTTTAATTCTTGACATTTTTATTAACTATATGGATATAAATTTATATTTGCTAGCTGCTTTTGCACCTCTCTGATTGAGAAGCAGGATATAACTATTATTAATCAATTAATCAATGCATAAAATATATAGCTTGGCCCTGCTGTTAGTGTAAGAACTGCATTGATTCTTAAATGTGTATGTAAAGCAAAGGTGAGGGAGAAAGGCTGTGTAAAATCTGTGCAGGATGCTGTGAACTGGGGATTTAAAATTTAAACAGCCAGCATCATCTTGCTTATTGATTACTTTGCCTATGATATTTGCACACCATTCCTGGTCTTGTTTGTCATTTGCATCACTTCAGATCTGCTGTGCGAGGTGAGAATCCATAAACCCTTGGTTCACCAATTCTGCCTTTATAAGCAATCCCCTTGGTATATTTAGCATCATGGAATTTTGAGCAATTTCCATTCTCAAACATAAATCCCATTATGTTTCACAGAACAACAGTATTAAGACACTTTAAAAGACAACAACCCTAAGTTGAAAGCAATCTGTTTAATCTGCTTTCTAAGTGATCCGTGGTGATTATATTGATTTTTATTTTAAGATATGCTGGGAAGCTCTTACAAGGTATCTTGTCACTTTTATTGGATCTGAATTATTTATTGGCGCATTATGTTACCCTAGATTAATAAACATGGGTTTCTACGTACAGAGTGTTGCATCGTATTTCTCTTTCAGACACATAATATCAGCATTTGAGCCTACTTATTTATGAATGCTACACACACTCATGCACACGTCTTTTAAATTTTTAGATAACTCAAATCTTGCTTTGGAGTGTGGAATGGTGTTGATACAAGCAATAAAGAGACAAAAAACAATAACTAATTTAATCACATATTAATTGTGGCAGCACCTGAAGTTTGGGATTCCCTGCCTATTGTGATCAAGCGCTGTACTCTTTTCGGTGTCTGCTAAAAACATTCTTGTTTAGACAAGCCTACCCAGATGCTTAAAAGGCTGAGGTAATTTTATCCTGTTTTAGTATTTTAACTTTTGTATATTTTAAAGTATGGTTGTGAAATTTTCTTGATTTTCTTGTTTTATCTTTTGCAAACACCCTTGAGGATTTTTTTTTTGGGGGGGGGACACATAAATTTAATGAAACAAAAGAAATAAGTAAAATAAGTGTCATTCTATTATTCTTTTCAGCCACTTCAAAATTGTGTGTGTGGTATTTACTATATATTTTAGAGAGTGGTCTGTCTGTCTGTCTGTCTGTCTGTCTGTCTGTTGTGTATGGGTTCAAACACCTTTTGAGATTTTGTGACCCATTTTGACTGTTTCCAATATGGAGGAGCTGGTTTTTGTCCAAGTGTGGAAGCCAAATTGAATCAAGATTGTTGAATGAGCCATTCCAAACTGTGCTGATTTGAATGCCTCTTAATATCTTGTCACCCAATCTGGTGTGAAGGTTCCAAACAGTGTTGTTTAGATGCCTCTGAAGATTTTGTTGCCTTATTTGGCCTGATGGAGGAGCAGGTTTTGGTGAATGTTTGGATTTCATTGGATGCTTTTTTGAGCATCAAGATGTTGCACCAAACTCTTCCAAATGGCATTGATTAGGACATCTGAAGATGGTATCATCACCCAGTTTGGCATGATGGATTCTAAGGGTGAGGAACAGGTTTTGGCAAACATTGGGATGCCTTCAAATGACATTTGAATCAAGCTGGCAGATCAGACTATTCCAAACTGTGTCTATTTGGATACCTCTGAAGATATTGTTGCCAAGTTTGGCGAGATATTGTCCTCTTTGTTGTGACAGTTCTAAATTGTGCCGCTTCAGATGCTTCTATAGTCACCCATTTTCCCATTATAGAGGAGCAGGTTTTGGCCTATGTTTGGATGCCACATTTTTGAAATAAGCTTGCAGACCAAACAAACTGCATTGGTTTTAACCAAGTGTGAAAGGAAAGTATGAGTATTGTGTGCACTAATTAGTGCACAATGCACATATTAGTGAAAATAACATATAACATGCATTTTATTTGGATAAATTACTTACAATAATGAGTATATTAGGCAAAATTGCCTACAAAGATGTGTATATTCAGAGAAATTCCCTCTAAAATACTTATTAGAATCATGAATTTTCACTGAAAACTTATGAATTTTCATGAGGATTTAAAAAAGAATTTGCAAACTGATGTGGAAATGCGAACAGCTCAGTTTGTGATTGGAAAAATGTGAAACTGAAAGGAATCAAAACTGACAGCCCTGCACAAACAGCAAAATGAAAGCAATTCACTATTACAAGGTGTTGTAATAGCCATTAATGTGGATGGCTTTAAAAAGGTTTTAAACAAATTAATGGAAGAAAAGGCTATCAATAGCTCTTAGCCAGGAAGCCGTGTACTATATCCGGCAACAGAGACTTCATGAATATCAGTTCCTGAGGATCATGATTGGGAGACATCTGTTGCCCTCATGTCCTGCTTGTGGGCTTCTCATAGGCACTTTGTTGACCACTGTGGAAAAAGAATTATGGACTAAAATTCTAGCCTAGATGGGCCTAGAAAGGGGAGGCAGGCACAACCCTATACTAAAGGACTAAAGGGCCAGTACAGGGAACAGCAAGAAAATAAATCAAAGTAAGATGAGATTCTCTTCCTGTAGCATAAACCAAAACATCCATTAGTATTCAATTAAGTTTTACTCAGAGTGAACCCATTGAAATTAATGAACCTGGCAAAGTTAGTTCCATTAATTTCAATAGGTCTACTTCAAGTAAAAGATACTTGCATACCACCTGATGCAGATACTGCTTCGGTATCAACAGTATTGTGTGCTAGAGCACGGAGCAGGGAATATGGGGAGTTCGTAAGTTATACATGGCTTGAGTGTTTTAATGACAACATAAAGAATTAGTGGGCAGCCTTGGAAGAGCTTTAGCCAGAAAAATGTTGCCAGTTCTCATGTTGACAGAAGCTGCAGTTAAAGCTGCTAATTATCTGTAGCAACAGGTATGAAAAGGAGCCATGGGGTGCTCTATTTATACACAGCGGGCTGCCTGAGGCTTATTGAAATTGAACATGTGGATTTCCTTATAAATAAAATATCTATATAAGTGTTATTTTGATTTAAATGTTTGCGTCTGTCAACTGATGTAAAAGCAATGAAAAGCACAGTTAAGAGAAAAAAAGACCCAGTAATTCTTTGTTTAAAAAATACCCACCCAAATCTTTATACCAGGATAGCCAATACAGTGCCATCCAGATGTTTTGGACTAGAACTACTATCAGCCCCAGCTAGCACAGCCAATGATCAGGGATGATAGGAGGAGTCCAAAACATCAAGAGTGCACCATATTGGCTACCCTTGCTTTATACAAACATTTACCTGTTAGTTTCAGAGTCTTTGCCTTCTTGGACCATGGTCTCCTCTTTCTTGTGGAAAGACTCCTGGCAGGAGATGGTTTGCACCTCACAGTGGTTTGCAAGAATGTGTTGAGTCTCGCCAACTTGATCAGGAGAGCTTTAAACTAAACTAAATGTTGAGGGGGAAGAAGACAACATGACAGGGGAACACCTGGTACTGGGGATAATGGCTTCACTGTTGCACAGGAAACTGAGGTAGTACTCCAGAAACCTGCTAAAGAGCAGGAAACTACAAGAAGGAAGCAGCTGGAGGGAATGACTCATGGTTTCATTTGTCTCTATACTAATACACAGAGATAGGAAACAAGCAAGGCTATGAGTTTCAGCTCTTAACACAATGTGGTAAATATGACCTACTACTGAAACCTGGTGGGATTAGACTCATGACTGAAATATAACAATTGAGGGGTATAACCTATTCAAAAGGAATAGACAAAACAGGAAGGGAGTAGTAGTAGTAGTAGTATTGTATGTAAAGGATGTGTATGCTTGTGCATGGCTACCTTGTGACTCAATCAGAACATTACTGAACCTACTTTCATTGCAGTGATACTGTGAGTATGATATCCCTGGTAAATATTGTACATGCTGAAGCAAGCTCTAACACATGTGAGATCCATTGGACCAGAGATGGGGAACCTGTGACCCTCCAGATGTTGCTGGACTATAGCTCAAATTGCCCCTGACCATTGGCTATGCTGGCTGGGTCTGATAGGAACTGGAGTCCCACCACATATGGAGGGCCACAGGTTTCTCGCCCTTCTATTAGACCCATATCCATGCAATGATAATTTAAAGATGTGAATTTGCCTTCAGTCTGTAGCAGCCAGATGACAAAAAGTATGCAGTGCCTTAGATACATTTTGGCTTTCCAGTTTGGCGTCCAACTAAAGATTATGTTTTAGCTTTCTGCTAAATATGGGACGTTCTTAAGAAAGAAAGTGTGGGCACAATGGAACAGACTGTGATGATTCATATGGACAATCTGAAGAATTGGCTCAGTGACTAGGACACCAGAAGGGAGGAACTCCAGTGTTATCTCTATCCACACAGACAGAATAGATTGGAAGGTAAAGGGATTCATATATTAGTAGAAAGATGCTTATTTGTGTATCCCTTGGCTTTTTTGAGACTGCATTCAGACAGCTCTTTATTCTGTCTGCCTGGCATGCCTGTATTTTTGTCCTCTTGCACATGACATAAAAGCAACTTCTGGAAATATAGTGGAAAATTGCAGAAATTTAGCATTCATTTTCCTGTTAATTGTTTCAGTAAGTTTCCTGCCCCCCTTGTTTTTGCATCATGGAAGTTTTGTGATGTAAGTTTCTCATGGATTTTCATTGCTCAGGCTCCTACTACTTACGTAACAAAATTTTGGTTGGTATTTTGGCATACTGCACAATGAAACATGGAGGAACAGAAGCATGCATGTGCAGAAAGGGTGGGGGGGTGGCAACATGTCCAATGACATTGGCTGATGGCTCACATCAAGGCCGGTGCTGCGAATGAAAATTAGCATGGAGGTATAGCAGTTTAAAAGCCACAGTTCCATAATGCAGCAGGCAAAGGGAACATTAAAAATTGGGAGAGTAGCACCAGCACTGTTGTTCTTGTTTTTGTTGGCATCGATCTATCTTGAGAGAACGTGGAGGGTGCATCTGCTAGCAGCGCTGAAGTAACCTCTCCGGGCTGGCTCAAGCTTGGGCAGTATGCATGAAGGTCCTAGGCTGCCCAGACAACAAGGCCCCCCTCTCGGATGTGGCCCAAAGCAAAGTAGAGCAATACGTTTGGCACCAGCTTGGCTGAAGGAGCTAGTAGAAGGAGGCGTTCAAGCCACCATCCAACTGTCTTAGTGACTCCACTCCAGATTTGTGTAGGTTTAACTCCTTAGCCTTTTCTTCTCCTGAAGACATCCCACAGGGCAGCAGAGGTTTAGGATCAGCTTTTTCCTTCTACTAGATAGGCTACCTTTACAGGTGGATGAGCCCCACCTGCCCCCACTTCCCTCTACAGTACATGCAGAAACCACATTCTAGACTGTTGGACCCACCATTGTTCTTGTACCAGCAATCTGTCAGAGCCTGTCTTCACATGCAAGGGGATTCCCTAACACATCAGGAGTTTGAGACCCATTGGCTACTCTCACCTGGTTTAGCTGGCCAGTCGAAGCCGTTCCCGGGTTGTGGCTGCTGTCGCCTGCTGACAGCTTCTAGAAGCCACAGGTGAGAGCTGAGTGCAAGGTGGGGACCAAAGGTGGAAAACTATCCCAGAAGGAGCACAATGTGTCCCACTCCAGAAGTACTACCCCTCCCCTAACACCCCATACACCCCATTATAGCATTATGATCAGTAACACTAATGCAACACTTCCCATGTCTGAATGCAGGCTGAGTTTCTGCCCAAAGAGAGGCAGGATGGCCCTGTGCCACATCTTATGCACTCCTGGGGATATTCCCAGCAGGAAGAACTTGGCACATTCTTTCGTCTTTTCCCACTGTAGGGAACTGAGTCATAGAGAAGTAACAGCATTGTTATTGAAGTTTACTGCCACACTGGGAATTTTTACGGATCTCTTGAGCCCTAATGCAGCCTCTTAACTATAATGCCATTTCCCCTCTAAATTGTTTCTTTATGCAAGAGCTTTCAAGTGTATCTTATTTTATTTATATTTATATCTTTTTAAAAACAAACAAACAAACACCTCTTTTGAGATGATGATTCTATTTTGTCTTTTCCCAATTATGTAACATTTTCTTGCTTTAGCAGATTGCACCTGGAGGAGCACACAGAGCGGAAAAAATGAATGGGAGCACACAGAGGCACAAAATGAATGGTGGTTACTGCCTGCCACGTTCCTTGCTTGGGATAAATAAGAATTCATGTCAGGGGGTGAGAAATAGTCATTTCCTTCTGTATGTGAGTCACCCAATTTACTGCATCATGTACACTTCCATCCACCATAAAAGGGAGGATTTTCAATATTTCTGCCTATGGATGTGTTGTGTTTCCCAGGGGTGATGGAGAGTTGTAGAAATGAACATTCATATTTCTCTTTAATCCAATCATCAGAGAAGTGTGCTCATATTTTTCCCAATGAGATAAGGAGGGAAAGCAATTCCTTTCATTCTTCTGATCATGCAGAACAAAATAGCAATAGCAGTGGTGATATGGCATCGGCCATCAAAGGACAGGACTCAAATTCTTGAAATTTGAAATTTGTAAAGAGGGAAATTCAGTGCTCTTGTTCAAGCCAGCGTCTTGCAGGGTTATGTGGTAGAGATTAAACAAGCAAGGGGCACATATTGTAAGGGGAATGGCTTCAAGTCTTGTGGACAGCTTTTGGAGTCAGGGCATGCAGACTCAGTGACTAAACAGAGACTGCCCTGGGTCTCTATTCAAGGGGTGGGGGCCTTTTGCAGGTCCAGAGCTGTATTTCTTAGGACTTCTGAGGAATACAAGCCAGAGGCAAAATTGGATGGAGCAACAGATGCAATGTTTACCTTGTGCAGTAGGCTGAATTCCAGCTATGCATAGGTCAGAGATTCTGCAGATACACCTGCATTCAAGCAAGTAAGATGCATCATCACACTTCAGGGTCATTGAAGGACATGGCCTCAGTAGAGGGAATGAAATTTCTATTGTGGGTGCTGTGCAGGAAGAAGCAGACACATACACTGTGACTGCTGAGTAACAAAGAACACTTCAATTTGTTTGGCACATGCAGTATCATTACCACCAACTAGCAGCATTAACTGTAACTGCAATAACTTTACAGCTCTCAGATCCCCTCTAATACAGGGGGCATCAGGCTCTAAGCACCAAGCAAACTAGGCTTTGTCACTTTTATTTTTTTTTTTGACCCACCTGTGTCCACTTGGGATAATGGGAAATTTGGTGCTAACTGCATAGGTTCAACATGCTTTAACAAAAGATTTACAGTCCGCTGAAACGCAACCTGTAGCTTTTGATTAGCAATGCAACCAATCTTGCAAAGAAATGTGACCATTTCAACTGCCGAGGGTGAAGTAGGAATCCGGTCAAATAAAGGAATAATAATAATAATAATAATTTATTATTTATACCCCGCCCATCTGGCTGGGTTTCCCCAGTCACTCTGGGCGGCTTCCAACTGAATATTAAAAACAGTACAGCTTCAAACATTAAAAACTTCCCTAAAGAGGGCTGCCTTCAGATGACTTTTAAAAGTAAAATAGTTGTTTATTGCTTTGACATCTGCTGGGAGGGTGTTCCACAGGGCAGGCGCCACTACCGAGAAGGACCTCTGCCTGGTTCCCTGTAACCTTACTTCTCGCAATGAGGGAACCGCCAGAAGGCCCTCGGCGCTGGATCTCAGTGTCCGGGCTGAACAATGGGGATGGAGACGCTCCTTCAGGAAAGAAGTATCCAGCCTGTGCTTGATTTGTTTTCCTCATTTTCTGACTTTTTGTATGTTAATATTTCACAAACAATAGTTAAATTGGTAAACTTTATTATTATTCATTTGCCAGAGCAAGGAGAGATGGTCAAATTTCCTGTGTTACAGTTATAGGTTTAATGTACATGAAATGCTGTGTTTGAAAGCATTGTATTTGGAATGCTGTAAAGAGAAGTTTATCTTAAGCAAGAGGTTCCACTCTGGGTGAAAGCGGAAGACTATTGTTTTCCAATTTCAGCGAGTTAGACTACCTGATGATTCATTGCAGGAAATCTGAGCTGTAAGCTCTCACAACAGGAAAGGAAACTTCAGAAGTCTGAGATTGCTAGCAGTAGCAGTAGGAGAGAAACTCTGCAATGATGAACAAGCTTAGGATCCGTCACTGGGACCGGAGAGAGGAAAGTTCACTGGACTGCATAAAGGACTGAACCACGTTGCTTGTTTGTACCGTGTTACTTTGTTATTTTGTAATGTTTAGCTTTATATGTAACTAATTCTAAGGCAGAAAAGTTTTGAAACTCATACTTGGGGTGGAAACTTATTTTATTTCTACACAAGGTCCAGACCAGGGACAACTCTAACATCCTGGTGCTCTAGCAGATGGTCTCATTATGCCTGCTATGGAAAAATGTCAAACCTTGACACCCTTTCTCTCTCTCTCTTACATACTCTCTACTTTCAAAGTCTAGACTATAGAGGCATCTTGATGGCCTCTGTGAGAACAGGATCCTGGACATGATGGGTCATTGGCTTGATTCAGCAGGTTCTTATGTTCTTATATATGTCAAATTCCATGCACATCAACCTTGTTGTATACACCACCACTGCTACACTAATATTTAGTTGTTTTTTTAACATAGTTATTTCAACAAGTCATGCTGCATTTCTGATTCCTTCATCATTAGTCATAGTGATATCAATATGTCAAATGCATTTTCTTGACAGGACATAAGGCTGACTCTTACTCACCAGGAATCACAGGGAGTTTTTAGAGCTCGTGCAACCAGCATCAATGAACTAAATTGGTTAGAACAAATAAGGTGAAAAGGACTAATGGTGAGTGGCAGAAGAAATGGAAAATGTACAATTTAGGGACTGGATAAGCCATCACCATTTACTGTGACAACTATCAGGCACAATAAGAGTCTTTGAAATTAGCAGAGCACAATTTTGCAATTTTCAAGCTTCTGACTAAGAATTGTATCAACCTGTCCAAACTGAAAGATAACAGAATGATGTTTATCCTTCCACAATGATTTATTGATGTTTGTTCTTAACCTTTTTGCCTTTAAGTTGTTTTTAACTTTATGCTTTTATTGTATGGTTTTATCTTTTCAATATTGGAAACCACTTTGATATATTTTTATGATTTAGCGGTGTGTGTGTGTGTATGTGTATATATATATATATATATATATATATATATATATATATATATGAATGAACAAATCAAGAAGCTTTTTATTGATGAGCTCTGATTGTTGTCATGGTGCACATGTGATAAGGACTCAGGGAATATCAGTGTTTTAGCACAAAGCGAAACATCCTTGTGGTTTCATGAACAACATCACTCTTTCCCTAGTGCAAAGACCTCAGTTCCATGGATCTGCAGTGTAGACAGACACAAGAAAGTCCAAATCAAGACCCATTGTGAAATGCTGATAATCAGCTGGTTGTGGGAGTTTCAAAGCACACACAAAATGTCTTTATGCCTGCACAATTTATTTCAAACTGTGGGGATAGAAATGGGCCATATGAAGTCATTGTGATATCAAGTGATTGACAGGTGGATGATTGACTTGGCTCACAGGGGCAGCGGGCAAGAGATAAGAATCTGGTGTCTTGGGCAGATCCATTTCCCCCCTTGCCCTAGGAAGTTCAAAACATCCCAGCAAACTACTAGTTCAAATATATGTTGGAAGTGTAAGGAAAAGGAGGGGACGTTTTATCATATGTGGTGGGATTGTAAGGTAATTAAAAAAAATTGGGAAATGATATACAACGAATTGAAGAAAATGTTCCATTTAACATTTGTTTAAAAACCCGAGGCATTTTTGTTGGGGATTGTAGGGAAAGACCTGCCAAAAAAGTTGAAAAGCATCTTCATGTATGCGACAACGGCTGCAAGAGTTCTGGTAGCACAAGGATGGAAGACTGAAGAAACCCCAACTAAAGAATCATGGCAAGAAAAATTGATGGACTATGCAGAACTGGCAAAACTGACATATAAGCTACGGGACAAGGATAACTGTGACTTTAAGGATGAAAGGGAACCCTTTACAAAGTATCTGAAGACACAACAAAGCAAACTGGACTCCTTGGCAGGTTTTGAATAAACATTCACAAACTTTTTATTGATAATAATCAGCTAAATAGTTTGAGGATCTATACAACTTTGTAACATGCAGAAAACAGAATTCTTAGAGAAACCAAAAACTGGAACTGAGGGAAGTCTGGGGGTGGGTGGGTTTTGTGTGGGAAGGGGGAGGGAGGAAAAATGGGGGGGGGAACAAGGATGATATTTGGATAATATGTCTTGTTATAATTTTGAATTAAAAATCCCCCTAAAACTAAAACAAAAACATCCCAGCAAACTGTCCAGAATGTGCCAGTGCTTAAGTATAATGTGTTTGATTTTATAAGTCAAATCATTATGCTCAAGAGTAGATATGAACTTCAGATTGCAATTAAGGAGTGTTCGTTGCTGTTGGAATGGAGATTAGAATCCAACTCTATGCTCGACAGCTGTGTAGTTTTTTTTCATATTAAGGTTGAAATCCTATGCATGCTTAACTGGGAGTATAAGTGCCATTGAACCAAGTGGGACTTACTTCTGAGTAAATGTGCATAGGAGTGTACTAGAAGTATTATAGGACCTTAGTGTATTTGGGACTTAGCTTATTTGAGTTTAGCTCGTATCTGCACATTTGCGACCCATAAAGATAGGATTGCCCAGCAAGGATTAAGTGCACTTTTTTTTCGGAAGGAGTGGCTGAGACTGAATAAAAATATTAAATTAGTATCTGGCAGATTGGTGGGCTGTGTGTAGCCACCTGGATCAACAAGCAGTTTAGGTCTCATTTAGCTAAATAACAAACACTTAATGAAAGCATTCAGGATTATAATTATCGTTCCTCATGCACTGATCATTCAGGGCATGTATTGCTCAAGGATTTATAAGTTTACTTTAGATGAATGTTTATACAATATCCTTTAGGACAGGCATGAGCAGAAGGTAGGTTGGGATCTACTTGTAGATCTCTCTGACTGATTTATAGCAGAGTCACAAGAATTTCCAACTCCCTTTTATTTAACAGCAGGAAAAACAAAACTATATTTATTCCACCTAGAGAAGGCTGCTGAAATGAAGAAAGCCAACCAGAAGTTGACTTTTGTTCAGTTCAGTTCCAGTACTGGGGGTGGGGGGGCAGGGGGGAGGCTCAGAATGTGTTCAGAAGCACTCTGCTTTTTCATTCTTTTTGCACCTGATTCTAGTTGGTAGATCCTAGGGTTCTATTGAAAAAATAAAGTGGATTTTGCAAGCCTTTCCACTCCTCGTGTAGGAAACTGGGATTTTCACAAGATCATAACAGAAATTGCACCTGGAATTTCATCTATCCCACTTTTTATCAATGACTTTAAAAAATAATAATACAATGAATGTCCTGAAAGAAGCTTCTTACTTTATTAGGAACTTTCAGTGTCAAATTGTCATGCCAAAGGGAAGTATTAAATCCCTCTGATTATAAATCAGCACAATTATGTAAGGGATGAGGGACAGAAATAATATTTTGTGAAGTTATGACTGCTCCCATTGAACTAAAACGCACTGATTTCATAGAGATAAAATACGGCTCTTAATACGGCTAAGACCAAGGAATTGGTGGTGGATTACAGGAAAAAAAAGGCGGACATTCAGCCCTTGTATATCAACGGGGAACGGGTGGAGAGGGTGGCGGAATTCAGGTTTTTGGGAGTGACTATGGATCAGGGCATGACTTGGAGCGCAAATACCACTGCTCTGGTGAAGAAGGCCCAGCAGAGAATTTATTTCCTCAGACTTTTAAAAAAGAACAATCTGAGTGAGAGACTGCTGGTGTCCTTCTACCGAGGCTCCATAGAGAGCATACTCACATACTGTATTTGTGCTTGGTTCTCCAGTTGTACAGCTAGAGAGAGGAAGGTGCTCCAGAAGGTCATAACCACAGCCCAAAGGATTATTGGTCACCCTCTCCCACCTTTGGAAGAACTGTACGGTTCCCGTTGCCTTAGGAAAGCAAACAACATCCTGCAGGATCCATCTCACCCGGGATACAGTCTGTTTGCACTACTGCCTTCTGGCAGGAGGTATAGAAACATCAAGTCAAGGACAAATAGACTGAAAAACAGTTTCTATCCAAGAGCTGTGGCCTTTTTGAATGCTGTAACTCGATAGTGAGATCTGGGAGTTTTTGGGTGTGGGTGTGGGTGTGGTTGGAAGGTGGTTTGTTTGTTTGGTTGTTGTTGTTGTTTTGCTTTTACTGTTTTTAAGGGATGGCATCCAATTTCGTTGCACTTGTGCAATGTTGCACTAGTGTAATGACAATAAAGAATCTATCTATCTATCTATCTATCTATCTATCTATCTATCTATACATACAAACTTAAATACTCTTCTGCAATCATCTCATTTTATCTCTAAAATGACTAAAATGTATTTTTATTTTCCAAGCAGACTACTGAGCACCAGTACTTATTTTCCTACCTGCTAGATATTTAATTTCCCAGTGTTTTCCATTCTCAAACGATGGAACAGTTTTCTATTCTGGACCACTTTTAATTGCCACAGCTAGAGAATTTAGAAGCTATCAACTGCTGGGGACACTGCATGTCAGATGCAATTAGACATCCCAGTTGTCAGCAGAAGCACAAACCCCAATTGGTATTCTCTGTTCTATAGAATTTAATGGCCGAGCAAATGGCTAAAACACGACACAGTCTAGAAGACCAGGCTGTCTTAAAAATACTTTTGGACCCTTAATTTTTATCTATGACTGCTAGGGATTTAAGAATGCATCATTTTCCATTCTGCTCTGTGATTATCACATGCAGCACTGTTTCTGCTCTGCTGCAGTTCCTCCTCTGTCTCACTGTACACTATGGTGAAATGATGTAATAAACAATTGCATAAGCTACATTGCCATTACATTATTCCACTGCATTCATTTCAATACGAGGAAACTACAAATTGGAGGTGAGGTGTACTCCATTACATATCACAATGTCTGCATCATGTCATTCTTTCCTTTCCCACCTGCCAATAGCAGATGGTTTGGTGGGACATCACCACTCACCTGAACTCCAGTCAATCACATTGATAATGCTTGCTGGGAGGTAGAGGGGCAGAGTGATGTGGTAGTGATGTTAGCTTGGTGTAAACCAGTCAGTCTGGTGCATTTCCATCATGCTGTCTCACGGCTGCATTGTCCCTCACCCTCTTACCTCCCTGGAGGCAGCAGTGATATGACTCACAGCCACCTGAACAAAATTTGTTTGGCTTTACAAGTGCAGTACAAGTAAGTGAAAACATCTCAGCTATTCAAAGGGGAAACTTTGATGAGCTAAAAAATTGTGTGGCATAGTTTATTAAATGAATGGATGAAACATATCCAGTATTCAAAATAGGAGGTCTGTAAAATGTACAGCACATGGATGACATGACTATTAGGAAGCAACAGGAATGACCTGCAAAATACTCACACACCCAGACTGTATACAAAGATCCTCTCTCACACGTTCCATAGACAATAGAGACCCTTTCATGAAGAGAGTACATTTTGATCTATGACAAAAACACGGGTGATGTGGTAAGGCAAGCTTGCAGAGAAGTTTATGATGAAGATGAACTAGCTCTCATTTGAGTTACAAATGTCATTAGGCAGGAAATGGAAATGGGCAATTTGAGAACACTTGTCAAATTAAATCTTCACTCAAAGCAGTACTTTCTATTATGAATCTGATTCCTTATCCAACAGGCATCTAAAATGATGGCATTATTAGTAAAGCACCTCTCACAGTAGCACAGTTTCTGGGCTATCTTTCCAGGCTGACAAGTCTCAGAAACTGCCATTATTGGTTTCTTCTGCTCAATCCACTGGAGTCTGTCCTCACATGCAGGGGAAGTCCTCCCAGAGACTTTACATTGGGTTGTGACTTCTTTTTATAGGGACTGTTTTATTCTGGAGAATATGCAGGTCAGTTCTCTTTATTCCCTTCTACAATTTTCTGAAATGCATGATCGACTCTTCCCAACTATACTATTGTAAAAATGGCAGCTCCCCCACTGAGCATTTTTGCTATTCTTTCTTAATAATGAGCAAAGAAGCAGAGATGCTTCCAAACTCATTAGTAATAATCCATTATCTCACAAGGGGCATTATGGCAATAGAGGCGAACAAAGGGTGTATGCCTGCTAATAGTTTGAATTTTGTACATAAAGTCCCAAATTCTATATAGAGTTGCCGGCTCTAGATGTTATTAGAACAATTAATTTGCTTGATCTTCATAGTTAGCACTGCTTGGTATCCTGTCCAAGTTACATGAGCATCCTTATCTGCAGGTTAAGTGGGGTTGGGGCTACGGGAGCAGCAACTGCTAGCACAATCTGAAACTCTTCTGGAAAAAGTAACTTTTGTCTGAGCATTTTCACAAATGCCACAATTTTATATTATATGTTGATTGACTAGAGCCATTTTATATCTCTAGCTGTGGCATCTATATATCAAGGTGAGACTAGGTGAGCCATGTGTGAGCAGTATTTTGAAGGAAAATCTTATTTAGGGGTAAAAACTTTGGTGGACTAGATATTTATTGTTAATCACCTTAGCATTCCATTCTTCTTCTGAGTATTTCAGAAAACAGTATATGAGGTCTACATTATTTTAGCCACAGAACAACTCTGTGAAGTTGAGATAATAACTGTCACCAAATTAGCATCATGACCATTGGGGTAGAGCGGGACGCGGGTGGCGCTGTGGGTTAAACCACAGAGCCTAGGACTTGCCGATCAGAAGGTCGGCGGTTCGAATCCCCACCACGGGATGAGCTTCCATTGCTCGGTCCCTGCTCCTGCCCACCTAGCAGTTCGAAAGCACGTCAAAGTGCAAGTAGATAAATAGGTACCGCTCCAGCGTGAAGGTAAATGATGTTTCTGTGTGCTGCTCTGGTTCGCTAGAAGCGGCTTAGTCATGCTGGCCACATGACCCGGAAGCTGTACGCCGGCTCCCTCGGCCAATAAAGCGAGATGAGCACCGCAACCCCAGAGTCAGTCATGACTGGGCCTAATGGTCAGGGGTACCTTTACCTTTACATTGGAGTAGGGTGCTAGTAGGATTTGAACCTATATCTACCAGTCCAAGTTCAATAACCTCCCCTCTACACTAGCCTCTAATGCTGCATAACTCTGCTATCCATTAATGATACTGGCTTGCTTCGGATCTCTATATGAAGAATAGCTTCCTTCTCCCTGTTGGTGCAATGGTAGGGGCAAAGGTCTTGTTCTGTGTGTGCATCAAACCTCAAAGCTTGGGTTCATAGCTGTTATTTGTACATAGTTAACTACTAGGAGAAGAGATAGGGGCTGGAGGCAAAGGAGATGTTTAGAGGCATCATCCACAAAACAAGCAAAAGAAGTGTTTGGGGACTGCTGGTCCTTGCTGACTCCTGGCAAAAGGCACATGGGTTCCTCTCTCACTCCTACTGTCCCATGCAAGCTCACAGCAGAGAGGCCCAAATTGAGCATCAGGAAGTAGACCAAGACTGGATCCAGAGGATCCATAGCTGGTCCTGCTCCACCTGCACCTCTCTCAATAACACTCGATTTCAGGGCCTTGTATTGGATCTTGTTGATGAAACACTGCCACACCTATACTTTTGGTGGCTTCAGCTGAAGCTTCTGCCCCTCTTAGCCCAACCCTGTCTAGCAGTACTGATCAGGAACATAGGACTGGACTGTCCGTCAGTGCATAATATACAGAAGGGGTGAAGGAAGTGTTTGACTCCTTACCTACTGTTACAATAAGGCTACGGGGGGTATGATTAAGCAACACTGGACAAACTTAGGTTGTGGGACTTGGGAATTTCATTCCGCTCCCCTTCCCCTCTCTTTCCTCTCATAATTCAAATTCTGAAGGAAGCAAACAAAAACTGCTTGCACTGAAGGCTTAGGCAATCTACTATGGAAGTAGTGTCTAGGAAATGTTTTTAGTTCTTTTTTTCTGTAGAAGCCACTTTTCAACAGATAAGCAGAAAGGTAATAACTATCCATCTCACCATCCACTCTTTTGTCATAACTTGGCACATGAAATAACGTCCTTTCTATTAGCTCTTTCCTCCAGCTCTATATTTCTTTCTCCAGTTATTCTTCCATGCCCATTCAGTTATTTTGCCTACTTTGACCAAGGACTGGAAGAACAATCTGTTCTGGATGGGATTGCATTCCCCTCTGATATAATTAGGAGTGGTCCCGGGTCTAGCATAACTCCAAGTGGCTACTGTGGGTAGCAGTGCTTTTGCCCAGTTTTAACTGATGTGCCAGCTGCGCTCTTTCCTGGAGAAAGGAAATAAAAACATAGTTACTATGCCTTAGTCTAATCCAGATTAATCACTGCAAAGCAGTCCATTGAGAAACATTCAGAAACTACATCTGATGAAAAATGCTATAGTCAGAATTATTTCAGGTATTAACTTTTTTGGCCATCATACAACAGTCTTATCAGAAGTACCTGGGCTTACAATATCTGATCTGTTCTCCCCTCTGCCTTGTGTCTGTTTGTCTGCCCCGCCCCACATGTGTGGGGTCAGCCTAGGTGTGTGTTTGTGCTATTATGAGTGGTGTATGCAAATGTTGCCCTCAGGTCAAAAAAGGTTAGCCCACCCTGGTATAAAGCATAATTACTACAACAAACAAACAAACAAACAAACAAACAAACACCACAAAGTGAAAAGGCCTTCTCTCAGAAGAAGAAAAATAGAATGTGTATTGAACATTTGTAGCATTTTAAATAATTCACCTTATGTTTACTACAACCAGTCTCCTGCAGAGGTAAACTAGGCTTTCTTTTTGTTTTAACAAGAAATGTGTGAATTGAACATAGACCACAACTGAGTTTACTTCCAGCATTGGATAAAGCAATAATTGCAGTAATATCAGGCGGGTGGTAGAATAAGCTATGGGTGGTCTGCAACTAAGTTTTGCTGAAAGTAGACCTACTGAAATGACTGAAGGTGACTAAGGTGCATTTATTTCAGTGTCTGAGAGAAAACTGAATATCACCTTATATCAGGCAGACTGGGGAGTCAGGTTCATCTTTGAAGGAGGGCTTTGAAAGAACAACATCATTTGTGTTGGAAATGTTAACCAATACTTCCATTCTTACAATATTTCAAAAGACAAATATTGATTTAAGTTTTCAAAAGAATAATGATACTCCTTTTGACTAAACGAGCCATTGCAATAGCTATATCTAATAAATCGATACAACAGGTTCTTTATTAGGTTATGCACGATTCATGGACAAGGGCCCAGAAACTAAAGAATAATATGTTTTCAGATTGTTTTCCTCTTTCCACTCATTTAGCAAATGAGACAGTGACATGGAGGAGGAGTGGCACATAGTAAAACTGACTGTGATTTACCACTGCCATTTGCTTCGTGAATGTTCTGCCAGGCATTTAACTCCTAATGGAGCTACAAGTGTTAAGCTATAGTCTAATAGAGGTTTCACTTGAGATCCATATGGAATTTGGTTAATGGGCCCTCATAAGAGAGATTTCATTTAAGAGATCACAGTGTAGGCTTAGCAGGCAAATAGCACAACATTTAATATTATGAATGCAAACAAATATAACTAAACAGTCAGTTATACCTTCACTGTTACTGGCTTTACTGAATATTTGGGAAGACCAAAGTGAGACATTAGTTTCCAAAGATCTAATTAACGTTTTGCTGGTGGCTTCTAGATGGATCTTATAAAAAAAATGGAAAAGAGTAGAGCATCTAACTGCAGAGAACTGGTATAATAGATTGTGGCATATTGCAATGGCAGAGAAATTAACACACTAGATTTATCTGGCTAGAGGATAGCAGCAGACATATTATGCCACTTGGAATAGTTTTATTATGTATACTAATCAACAGCAGGCATTGCATAATGTCTCAGCAGCTTTTCTCCAAATTTGGAAGAAGAATTGATGGATTCATTCATGCATATGTCTACACACAGGTGAACCCCCTGGAATGAGAATGAGGCCCAGACATCCCTTCTCTGTTATCCTGAACTTACCCGCAAAATAAATGGGAAATGTTATTCTCTGACATACTGTAGTTACATTTGTTTATCTTGCTTAACTAAGTTGTTAGTGTTTCCATAACTTTAAAAAGTACCAAAAAATCCAAGAATAAAAATTTAAAATGTCATATGAGTTGCTATTTCATTTATTACTAAAACATCATCAACAACAACAGCACATACCATACTGTTCAGAGAGCGTTCAGCACTTTTTGATGGGTTCAGTCTACAATCCTGATCTTATGATCTACAGATAACACCATCAAGTGGCAAGTGTCTGAGGTCCAACTCAGTGATGGGATGGTTTCTCTATTGGGAAGGATTTGGGTACAAGAACAGGTGTGAAGTAAAACTGATGTGAAGGCTTCATTGCAGTCACAGCATGTGAGGTTGGGCACTAATGCCACTGGCTGTGACAGTCTTGCTGCTCACTGGGTTGAGGCAAGACAAAGTGGTGGTGAATGCAGGGAACACTGGTTTGGCAATGGTGGGTACAGATGGATGCACATCTGCAGTGGTGTAGCGTGGGTTGTCAGCACCCGGGGCAAGGCAAGTAATTTGCGCCCCCTAACCCGTGGATTTTGGCACCCAAGTGCGAGCGCGCCCCCCCCATGTTGCACCCGGTGCGGCCGGCACCCTTGGCACCCCCCACGCTACGCCACTGTTCCAACGTTCAGCTTCACTGGATGCCCACGAGTTATATTGTACAGAGAGAGGGATAAAAACTTTCCTCTCTGTCCACTCTCTCCTTGCCATGCCTTAGTTTTGCAGGCTTCTCTCCTGTCGCCTCTTGCTTGCCTTTTCTCTAAACTAAAAACAAACCCAATGCTGCCGCCTTTCCTCAGGGCACCGGCTCCATCCCCTTGCTTAGATTCCCTCTACCAAAGCTGAAAGCAGCCTGAAGTTCCTCCTGATCGTGAATGGGAAACAGCTGGCGAAGCCGGCGGCCTGCCAGGGAAGGGATCTCTTCCTAACCTGCTCCACGGAGCCCGTTCCTTGCAAGCGCTCCGTGTCCCTCGGATGGCGAGCGCCTTTGGAAACGCGGAGCAGCCCCCGCCCCTTCCCAAGCTAATCCTTTTAAAACCAGTAGTAGATAGGTAGCCGTGTTGGTCTGCCATAGTCAAAATAAAAAAATTCCTTCCAGTAGCACCTTAAACTTAGTTGGTCTTTAAGGTGCTACTGGAAGGAATTTTTTTCCTTTTAAAACCGAAAGCCCCTTAACCCGCTGGTGAGAGGCTTAGCCGGGCCTCGCCCGCCCACCGGCTTCCTCTCGGAGGTTTTTGGGGAGCGCAGGGCGCGGCGAGGCCCGGCGGCGCGTCGGGGTGCGGAGGCTGCCCGTGCCAGCCAGGCGTCGGTGGCGGCGTCGGCGCTGCTGCAGCGGCTGCTCCTCCTGCGAGCAGTGAGTGGAGCGCAGCCGCAGCGGCAGCGGGGGGTGCGCGCGCGCTAGGGCGCAAGGCTGGCGGTGGCGGCGGGGAGCCCGGCGGATGAAGGAACTTGTCCCTTCCCTCTGGACTCGCGCCCCCCCAGATGTTGCGCCCGGTGCGGCCGGCACCCTTGGCACCCCCCACGCTACGCCACTGCACATCTGCACCCACCACCACTGCAAGCCTTGTGCTTCCCTCCCTGCTTTGCCTAATCCGACAAAGGCACCTCCGCACAGTGTCATCTCCTCGCACCTAAGCCCTTGCTTTATACAGAAAAGCAGTGTGGACATGGAAAGAATATTCAGATACATATTTTAATATGTATCTTGTCTCAGTGTATGCATTTCTAAATGTGTTACTCTAAAATTTTAACACATAGTGGTACTTTTTAAGAGCTGAGAATTGTGTTGCAAAATTCAGACAAAGCTGGTGGCATAACTCAGTCAGTGAACTATGAGACTCTTCATCTGAAGGTCATGGGTTTGAGCCCCACACTGGGCAAAAAGATACCAGTGTGGTGTAGTGGTTAAGTGCAGTAGACTCGTAATCTGGGGAACAGGGTTCGCGTCTCCGCTCCTCCACATGCAGCTGCTGGGTGACCTTGGGCCAGTCACACTTCTTTGAATTCTCTCAGCCCCACTCACCTCACAGTGTGTTTGTTGTGGGGGAGGAAGGGAAAGGAGATTGTTGGCCACTTTGAGACTCCTTTGGGTAGTGATAAAGCGGGATATCAAATCCAAACTCCTCCTCCTCCTCCTCCTCCTCCTCCTCCTCCTCCTCCTCCTCTTCTTCTTCTTCTTCTTCTTCTTCTTCTTCTTCTTCTTCTTCTTCTTCTTGCAGGGGGTTGGACTAGATGACCCTCATGATCCCTTTCAACTCTACAATTCTATGATTCTAAATCTGAAGTACAATCTGATCCCCACGTTAGTCCAGGAAGTGTGGCTCCAAGTCAATTTACATTAGAAGTCACAGGAATTTATTTCTTCAAGCATCCCTACTTCACAGAAGGCCACACAAATGGTTTTATGGGTATTTATGTGTATTTCGCTTTTTGTTGGATTGTGACCTTAGAGGCAGTAAGAATGACTGATAATTTGACATAACCAAAGCTAACCAAAAGGAATTGGATGTGCAATTTAAACTAGCCAACTATAGTTCTATTTATAGTACTTTGAATGTGTCTTATGCTATGCATGATAATGCAAATTCATTTTGCTTGATATAAGAAGTGGGTAGTATAAGAAGTAGCCTCAATTAATGGTATCAGTTGCAACATGTTATTAATTTGGGGCATTCTCCACCAATGTTAAGCGCAAGCCTCAATTATTTCCATGGAAAAGACTAAACTACTTTCCCATTACAAATAATGGGAGTTAAAATGCTTAAATTTGATCGTATTATTATCCATAGAACATATAATTTATCCATGGGAGATTACCCAAAGGAAACTTGAATGGCTCAAATACACTGAACACTGCTTCGGGAACATGGCATTAGTTTTCAGCTGAATCAGTACATGTTGTGCCTCCATTACATTCTCCCCAAAATATTTAGGAATGCTTTTAAAAAAACACTGACAAAAGTCTGCCCAAGGTCTGCTGTGATGAGAGATTATGAACCATCTCATTAACCTTCCATTTTTAAAGGTACAGTAGAAAGTTCACAGATGTTTTGTTTTAAAAAATGGATTATGAAATAAAAATGAAACATTAGTTTAATATCAGCAGACCTAACAATTTTAATGTTCATATAATTTTCAAAGACCCTAAGTAGTAAGCACTAAAAGGCAATATTGGATTGTGTTTTTGTTTTTATGTGAAATTACTTCACATTTCCCTGGGGAGGTGTTAGAGGTTTGCTATTGTATTCCATTTGAACAGAATCACAGATGAGAGCATAATATTAAAACATGAAAAAATGAGAACATCTAGCGACATGGTGTCTGCCAATATCTTGTTTTCTACTAATTTGTTGCCAGACTTCTTAAGATGTTTTCTTCCCAGTATGTCTCAGTTACCAAACACCTGGAAAAACAGTGCAGTCTTAATTAAAGAAATCTTTTGGCCTCAGAAGCTTTTCGTCTTTGTTTGAAGATTCTAGAAGTACAACATGCTTAGAACTGCTTGCCCCCAGGAGCCCTGACCGATCACCTCAGCTTTTGCACTACTTAAACCATTATTTACAAAATATAGGTGCTTAATCATGTGTTCTATATATAAAAAGTTTTCCTCACAAAAATAAGTCAAACATTACTTTTTAAGGTAGGGACGCAGGTGGTGCTGTGGGTTAAACCACGGAGCCTAGGGCTTGCTGATTGGAAGGTCAGTGGTTTGAATCCCTGTGACAGGGTGAGCTTCCGTTGCTCGGTCCCTGCTCCTGCCAACCTAGCAGTTTGAAAGCACATCAAAGTGCAAGTAGATAAATAGGTACCACTCCGGCGGGAAGGTAAACGGCGTTTCCGTGCACTGCTCTGGTTCGCCAGAAGCGGCTTAGTCATGCTGGCCACATGACCCAGAAGCTGTACACCGGCTCCCTCGGCCAGTAAAGCGAGGTGAGCGCTGCAAGCCCAGAGTCGTCCACGACTGAACCTAACAGTCAGTAGTCCCTTTACTTTTACCTTACTTTTTAAGGTACATGCCTTAAAGATTTCTTTAGAATACACCAAAGAGCAGGATGACGCACAGGGCTGGCTTAAGATGTTTTGCTGCTTGAGGCAAAGTACAAGATGGCACCTCCCTCCATCTCATGTACAAATGCTGACCAGACTAGCACTTAAATCTTACTTTGGCACTTGGAAAAGGACAGCGTCCTCCACTATATGGGGTATATGAGAGCAAGCTCAGGGGCTCTCATCCCAAACTGTTGGCTATGGCATCCAGTACCAACTTTGAGCCACTGCAGTTTATTGAAACATCACAGGTTTTCAATACTGCTCCACAACACACTTCACTAATTTACCCTGGCTACTTTTCTCCCTGTATCTTGGCAAATGCTTTGTTATGAACATGTTTTACACTCCTGTCCATTATTTTAAACCCTGCACATATGGCTCTATCATGTTTATATATACTTACAGTATTCATGCCATCCTTTCCTTTGGTTGCTTAGTTGTTCCTGTTTTTTCCTTCTCTTTTTTTTCTCTTACCCAATGCTGCATACCTGTTGAAATACAATAATTCTTTTTTAAAAAAATAAATAAATCATTTTTATTCTAGAAGTCTGGTTGCTTTCTGTGAAATGTTTAGAACTTTCATTCTTATCATTTATTAACACCCCCTCTCCACCTTCTAGGATGGTTTCCCAAAGCTCTTCTAATAGTGAACTTTTACAAGACCAATACTCCTTTCCTCTGCTTTCATTAGCCTGGCTGCGAAACCCCTTGAGGCACAGAGATAATCAATCTTTCCTAGTCTAAGTTAAATGGGGTACAGACAAAAAAGGAAAAAGGTGCAGCGTGATGAATTGTTTAGCATATCCCTCATCCCTTGTTCTTTTATCATAGGCTTAATAGTGTCTTTCTTTAAATAGCTTTCTCTGCCTAGAAGTCTATATTTATCCTTCTCTAATCTAAGGTATGGCAGAGAAAACTGTAAATTAACTATCATAAGACTATAGAATCCACTAATGAAATTAGTCAACAAGTTCAAATTCCACTTTCAAAGTCCTACTTAGGCAAGATGGGTCCAAGCTGCTGAACACAGGAGCAAGTTCATGTGAACAATACAACCAGTTGTAATGAAGGAGCTTTCATGGCTACAGCTACACAGGGCTGAATTAAAACTCTGAGGCCTTATGTCAAGGTTAAGAGGCCACATAATATTACTGCCCACAAAAGTGTGTTACTCTAATCGAGAGGACAATGAAAACAATAAAGTCTGTTTTACAAACTGTTTCCTCTGTTTTCTTTTTTAACTAATTATGTGAAACTTGAAATTTAGTTGAATATATATATATAATTGTATTTAGAGCTGAGGTCCTAAACTGTAGTTTACTTAATCTGTGCTTAAATCTGGCACTGAGCTGTACCCACAAAAACTTCCATGGAACACAGAATGCTAGTTGTTCAGGGTTCTGGGTGCCATAGCAGCCTTCTTGTGTACAACTCTATCAGTACAGTTGGCCACGTAGTCAGTGTGAAAGCTACTTGGCACATCCCCATTTGTCATGTCCAGCAATATGGAAGCAATATCATTTGAATAGGCTATAGTGGAATAGATCAACGATAGACTTATAAACATTTATTTTGTTCATATGCTCATTCTTTAGCCAAGTGCTATCTCTAGCTATCATATTAGATAGCAGTGCATTCTCTAAACTAGACTTAGAAATAATGGTCACTGTTAGGAAATGCCCCATGTCTATAAACAATTTGATGATGATAATCAGAATTTCATATCTATCAGATGAGAATGTCCATTGCTTTAGTAAAACTGTTAGAATTATTAGGTCAAAGGAAACATGCTATGAGAAAACCGCAGGTGCTGCTGGTCTCTGCTGTTTTGCTTGTTGGGAAGTTGTCTTGATGGCCATTACAGCTCAGAGACACCCTGTTATTTTACAAAATAATCATATACTTCTACCTCTGCCTTTCTCATTTTCTTCCAGCTCTGCTTCCTCATTTCAGCCACAAAAGAAATAGGACATTCTTCTCTGTAGATCCTTGCTTGAATGTACCTTTCATCGCAGTGCGGTCTCCCTGTATCCAAGCAAAAGAAAACAAGAATCCACTATATGATTGTGACAGGTAGCTTTCACAAGTAGTTAAAAATGCTGCCTATCACTATTAAGATATATAGGGTGATTGATGATATCATTAGTCAATGCAGTGATTTCCATATGCTAATTATCTCATCCATTAGTTTAGTGAGAAGCTGCTTCCACATGTATTATAACACAACATAGGAGCATCATTTACCTGTTTTTGAGCAGGGCAGAAGGTGAGAGGTGGCTGTGGCGTATTCCTCACCATACTGGCAAATTGTGGTTGAATGGGAAAAAAGACTATTCATTGTGAACTACTCTCAGTGCTGCAGAGCAGAGGGGAAAGGGAGAAAAAAAACACCACTCTTAACTCCAGTAATCAGTAGCAAAGCTGATAATTTTGAAGTTTCCTTGTCCTGGAATTGAAGAGAATATTCACTGTATGAGATTATTCTTATGCATGCTTACATAGAAATAAGTCCCACTGAGTTATTTGGAGCTTACTCTGTGTATAGTATTATGGCAAAATCATAGACTCACAGAATCTTCGAATTGTAGAGTTGGAAGGGGTTCCGAGGGTCATCTAGTCCAACCCTCTGTAATGCAGGAATCTCAACTAAAGCATTAGTGATAGATGGTCATCTGCTTAAAGGCTGAAGTTGTAACAGTTCTGTGGAACCTGTGGTCCTACGGGTGCTGTCCAACTCCCATCCTCCCAAGCTAGCATGGCCGATGTTCAGAACTCATTGGAGGCATAGTCAAACAATTTCTGGAACGCCGCAGGTTTCTCAGCCTGGAATTATATGCAATATTACTTTGGTGTGAACCCTACTGAACACAGAGGGACCCATGTCCAAATAAACATCCATAGGTTTGTGCTGCAAATGTGTCGGCAACTGTAAGTATTTTGAAGCTACACCCCCCCCTCACCCCAGAGACTAAATAGATTTTTAAAAACTTGATATGCATTTGGAATCTTTTTTTCCAAAAAGATCATCCAGCATTTTGGTTCCAAGTTAGCAGCATGCATGCCTCCGTTGGGCTTGCTAGTCATCTGTTGACATTTCAAGTATTGAATATAATATTTCCTTTTCCTTTAATCATACAGATGGTTATGGCAGAAGACTAGAAGGTGAAACCTATAAGCTATATTTGGAAACTGGATTTTCGGTTTAAGAGTTAGGATTGCAGATTTCCTGTTTGGTCATGAACTACTTCTAGAAATGTGTATGGAAGTGTGTTTGTGTGTAGGAAGACAAATTGAAAGAACTAAAAGTAACAAACATGAGTAACAAACATTTATCAAAAAGCATCTCATGGCACTGTGTCACTATTTATACAGCACTTAGCCTTGAAATTGAACAATGCTATTGCATAGATGTGTACAGAAAAGATTGCCTTCATTGCAAGAATTTCCATTAAAAGAAGCAAAGGAAACTGGATTGTTTTGCTTTTAGTCACAAAAGGTCAGCAGAAACATAGACCTGGCAGTGCTAAACATCGCTCTTGCAATGTGCTTTGCCTCTCTAAACCTTACATGAACACAAATAGCATGCATGGTGACTGATCAATTGCCAATGAAGTACATAACAGTATAAATTCACAATCTGCCTTTTTACACGTGTCTGTTCAATGTGCTGGTGTTTAGAGTTTCAGAAAAGTCACCAATCTTAGAATTCTGAATTGTCAACTATGAATTTGAAGCAGTCAGATAAACCCCTGGTTTTGTAAAAGATTCTAGACTTGAAAAAGGGTCTTCTTTTTTAATACAGCTGGGATGGGGAACCTCAGGTCCAAACAAAGGGACAGCATTCTGCACTTGGGAGCAGCAAGTTAGCTTAGGAAGTGCCTGACAGATTGTGTAGCACACATAGCTCTGTCTGCCACATTCCCTTCAGCATCTGGAACCTGAGGCAGTCACCTCCCGATCCAATGGTAGGGCCAGCCTAGTTTAAGATAGATCAATGGAAGAGTCAGGTAATCAGACAGAGGCATGACTTCTGGTAGGTTTTTTAACATCATCCCAATAGTGCAGTTGTTGTTTAGTCGTTTAGTCGTGTCCGACTCTTCATGACCCCATGGACCAGAGCACACCAGGCACTCCTGTCTTCCACTGCCTCCCGCAGTTTGGTCAGACTCATGTTTGTAACTTCGAGAACACTGTCCAACCATCTCATCCTCTGTTGTCCCCTTCTCCTTGTGCCCTCCATCTTTCCCAACATCAGGGTCTTTTCCAGGGAGTCTTCTCTTCTCATGAGGTGGCCAAAGTATTGGAACCTCAGCTTCACGATCTGTCCTTCCAGTGAGTACAGTAGAGTGCAGTAGAGTACTTTAATCCACTTTAATCAAATAGTAGTAGTAGTAGTAGTAGTAGTAGTAGTAGTAGTAGTAATAATAATAATAATAATAATAATAATAATAATAATAATATATTATTTATACCCCGCCCATCTGGCTGGGCTTCCCCAGCCACTCTGGGCTGCTTCCAACAAAATATTAAAATACCGTAATGCATCAAACATTAAAAGCTTCCCTAAACAGGGCTGCCTTCAGATGTCTTCTAAAAGTCTGGTAGTTGTTGTTCTCTTTGACATCTGGTGGGAGGGCGTTCCACAGGGTGGGCGCCACTACCGAGAAGGCCCTCTGCCTGGTTCCCTGTAACTTGACTTCTTGCAGTGAGGGAACCTCCAGAAGGCCCTCGGCGCTGGACCTCAGTGTCCGGGTAGAACGATGGGGGTGGAGACGCTCATTCAGATATACTGGACCAAGGCCGTTTAGGGCTTTAAAGGTCAGCACCAACACTTTGAATTGTGCTCGGAAACATACTGGGAGCCAATGTAGGTCTTTCAGAACTGGTGTTATATGGTCTTGGTGGCCACTCCCAGTCACCATTCTGGGTTAGTTGTAGTTTCTGGGTCATCTTCAAAGGTAGCCCCACATAGAGCACATTTCAGAGTCCAGTACCCCTCCTACAAAATACTGACAGTCCAGAGACTCTTAAAAGCTAAAAAAAAATATCAAAAGGGCAAAGCTATATGATAGCCCCGTTGCCCAATTTAAGATGCTTTTTTACTCAAAGCAGTAAAAGCCTCTTATGCTCCTGAAGATAAAAACAGTAATATAGGGCCAGGCCTAAAGTCAATATATCACTTTCATGACTATGTTGACTGAAGAAGTAAAAGGTAAGGATATAACTGCATTTGCAGCTGATAGAAAACCAGAAGGAACTGCCAAAGCTTTTAGCTCAAGAGGTAGATAGTCATAGTGTTTATGTGGTCTATTTATGCTAGTTCTGTATGCATGAACATGAAACATTTTTAAAAGCCAGTAGGAGGTGGGGGTGGTGTGCTGGGGGAGAGGAGTCATGGGATCCATCTTTCAAATCAGCATCCCAATCCTAAATGCATTAGTATTAGTGTGTTTCACTCGCTTTGCATCAACTCAGGGACACAAATGAGAATCTCAGTAACTTTGTGTTTCTAAATTGGATTTGTTTTATTTGGGGGATGGATGTATCAAACAATACCAACTGCAATTAGAATCTTCCGTGTTTTGGTTTAATTCTCAGCAGAAATAACAAGCCATTGTGCTCACACTAAAATTAGATTTACCTGTTAATGCTCTAGTGGGCAAAATCTTATTCAAATGTAAATTGAGTAAGAACAAGTTCGGGGGGGTGGGGTGGGGGGAGCTTTGCTGCCCTATTTTTTTCTTTCAGATGATGTATGTGCTCTGCACACCTATCCTTCCTGTTATGAATTCCTTTCTTTTAGCTTGTATTGCTGAAGATAAGCATGACAAGAATGTTTTCGATGGATGGATTTCTTTAGCTTTAGAACACATCTATCAAACATTTATACAGTGTCTCTAGTCTAGCACTCCATCTTTCAGGTACAACATGTATTTTCTCCTATTTCCTTCCCATTTCAAAGCCTAGCTTGGTGGCAGAGTGTCTGCTTTGGGTGCAAATGGTTTAATCCATCCCTGCTGTCTTGTGGTAGAGTTGGGAAAGACTGTTGTCTGAAACTGTATTGAGCCACTGTCTGTAAGTGTAGACAGTACTGAGGCAGATAAACCAATGGTCTGACTTGGTATAAGGCACATTCCTATGTTCTATATTTTCTCCTGAATACAGATAAACCAGTTCATAAAACTATAGCTTCTTGCTTCCCTTTTTAATGTTCTCCTCCTGCTGCTGACTGTATCCAGCTTCATAGTGATAATGGGAGGGTAGTACATAGTTGGAACAGTTGGATGGAGAAAGGACTGAAGCCTGAGAAGGGCTGCTTGAATGTAGAGAGTCTGGTAGGTGAGATGAATATGGAAGGGCATAAACAAGGAACTCAACATCCATGGACCATTGGAATGAGAACTGGCTTTGACTTGATGAAAGGCCCAGAAGCATTTCCTCTGATTGAGAAGTGACCACATGGTGAGATACATGGAAACATGGTGACCACATGGATGTACATTTCCAAAATATAAGATAAAAAACAAATAAAAAAACCCTACATACAGCAACAGTGTTTTGTATTGTGTAGGCTCCTATTTGTTATGTGCAAATGGCTTTAGATACCTACTAGGTCCATAAATTACCATATAGCATATATTCAACACAAAAACAGTGACAATTTGTTGTTGACAAGGGACAGCTGGACATATAAATGGCCCCATTACCTTCAGTGGCTTAGGGCCTCATCAAACCTAAATCCACCCCTGTATACAAGATGTGGTGAAAATTATTCCACAGATCTACATAGAATCTCTTCTTTTTTGTAGTAAAGGCCAGGATCACACTTTGTGGGGTGTGTGAGCAGGGCCAGCCCAAGACATTTTGGCACCTGAGGCAGACCCCAAAATGGTGCCCCCTCCCTACCAGGGAAGAAGGGATGAGGGAAGAATTACATCAGGATACATCAGGAACAAAGGGTAGGGGACGTTATCTACATTGGAATCTGCTGCCGCTATGGATCCTGCCACCTGAGGCGGCAGCCTCACCTTGCCTCATGGGTGGGCCAGCCCTATACAGTGGTACCTTGGGTTACATACGCTTCAGGTTACATACGCTTCAGGTTACAGACTCTGCTAACCCAGAAATAGCACCTTGGGTTAAGAACTTTGCTTCAGTATGAGAACAGAAATCGTGTTCTGGCAGTGCGGCAGCAGCAGGAGGCCATTAGCTAAAGTGGTGCTTCAGGTTAAGAACAGTTTCAGGTTAAAAACGGACCTCCGGAATGAATTAAGTACTTAACCCGAGGTACCACTGTATGTGAGACTGTAGTTCAGTTGTTGATGGAGGTGGAATAGAACCATCTCAGATACAAAAACCTTGATCTTGAAATCTGTAAGAAGAAGCAGGTAAATTTTTCTGTGAGCTTCATGGGCTATCCATCTTCTGAAATAATTTGTCTTGCTACAATTATAATAAAGTAGGACAAGAACCCTCATTATATTGTTTACTTGCTTTCCTGTGATCTCATAGTGAGAGTAGTGAGGAGGAATATTGATTGCTCCTCTCGGTTTGCAGCAAGTTCCTCAGTTGTAGGAACAGTTTCTCCACTTCTTGTTATCTTTCATTCATTCCATGAACTACAAAACTATTGTCCGTAAGGCTGTTGTGTCTTTGGCATTCTTTCCTCTTTTGAGGGAGCTGACTTCTAGTGACTTTATAGACTTCTTCATCAAGACTCGTCAGTGCCATATTTTGCTGTCACATTGCCTTTTGTCTACAGAAATGATTTTTTTTAAAAAAAAATTACATTTGACCCAACAAGTCTCGTGCTTTATATGTGGCAACAGGGTGCTGACAAGTTCAGTGCCTTGAAGGGATTTGTGTGTCTCCTTGCTGTCATTTTCCAGGCTTGCCACAGCTGGTGCAATGGCTGCTGTCTCCAGCAAAGAGTCCATTCACTTGGTTTTGAACATTTTTTTCTAATACAGCAAGTGACCACTGTAATGGTGGTTCCTGAACTGAATATAGGCCAAATGAACTATAATTTCCTTTGCATTTTTATAGAATACATCATCATTATATATTTTATAAAGCAGTGTCATTATTACTATTTTAATGAGGTTCAGTGAGGCAGTTGACCCAGGCCATCAGGCTCAGGACACCTACACAGGGCAACAGATCTGGGTTCACAAGGAGCCTGCAGCCTCTTTTTTCTCCCCTTTTCCAGCAGGGGAAGAGGGAGCAGCAGAGGAGGTGGGGGCGTCAGCTGGAGTGGCGGCAAAGTCAACACATCAAGCTCTCAACGCAACTCATAAGTGCTATCCCAGAAGATTCATCTTGTCCCATAAGTCCTCCTATTCTGCTGTGCCTTAAGACTTGTTTCCTTGAAACTGGTTAAAAGTGTGTGATAGCACCTTCTGATGTTAACTTGTGTTCCCAGTATATATTTATTTTTATTTCCCTGTATAATAGCAGGACATTTTTTGCCTGATAATCTCTGGTTGAGCCAACTGTTTGGTAACCATGACAAATAGGACGGGTGATAAGTTCACTCTCCAGAGAGACCAAGAGAATGTTTTTGCTGTTGCTGTTGCTACATACATCCTGGAACAGAGAACTAACACCCATGTTCGAATTCTGGGGCCTAGTCCAAAGGCACCTAATGCACTTTTGAGAAATCTTCCAACTTATACTGACAGATGCTTCTTCTGTATATAATGGTAAAAACAAATGAGGTTCATTATACGATTCTGCCAAGAATGTTGGGGTCCTGTCACTGACATTTAAAGCATTAAAATGTATTATTAAATGTGTATGTGTTCTATCATGCAAAGTTCTCTGAAATTATCATATTTTTCTTCAACCACTCTAGAATACAACGTCAAACCTGCCAAAAATAAAATAAAAAAATCTTTGTCTCCAAAATTCAGACATCCTCCCTGTTCCCTCCCATGAATAGCACAGGGTGGGCAAATCCTATGTTCCTGTTACTTTGGTGGCTGCCAACATCAGAATTCAGTTGTTATAACGTGTGCATGCGAGTGTGTGAATGCGTAGCCCAGCCAGGAAAAACTCTGGAGAGACTATGTTAGGGTAGAAAATATGAACCAATGGCCTCTGACTCAGCATAAGATAGATTCACTTCTCTCCAAAATTCCTTGTGACATGGGGGTAACACTCCTGGCGTTTTCATATCACCACTGGATAGCTAAGCTCCCTTGTCTAGCAATAACCATCATGGCATCCTCTGATGTTTATAGACTCCGACTCCCATCAGTCCCAATCAGCATGGCAAATGGGCAGGGATGATGAGAGCTGTGGCCCAATAACATCCAAAAAGCTATACCTTGACTTTCCTGCTGTAAGGAAATTTTTTAATCTTTCTTTTAATTTGTTAATATTTTTGTTTCATGGTTATTGTTGCACTTTTGCCTAGATAAGAAAGATCAGTTGCTATGCATGATCAGGGCTCTTCAGTGAATGAGAAAATTCAAACCTGTTGTTTTCTTGCTTGTGAAATGGAAGGACTCATCTGAATTTGGTCTTACATTTTTCTGCTGCTATCATGACTAGACTCACTTGCATGACCAATTACATGTGGGAATTAGCCACAGTGACTCATTGTCCAATTGGCTCAAGAGAGTATCAGGGTTGTCACAGAAAATGCTAATAGCTAAATCACGTTGCTTCTCCTGACCTAAACCTTTGCTTATCAAATTGTACTTACCTTAGAGTGGATTAATACATTCATAGAGATACATGACACAACCACCCTACGCCCAGGAGACCTTAAATGAAGCCTGCTTCCAGACACATATACTTTCAACAGAGTACATTCGAACAGAAAATACTACCTATTCACTCTGAAATAGCCGCTGTCACATGGACAGCTATTCCTTATGCTTACCTGATCATTAGAGGCAGGGAAAATAACTGTATTATTCAAATAATACAAACACCACTTCAGTCTTTTGTTCAGTACTGCATTTTACCACCAGAATAACTATCAGCTTTCCCTAAGAAGATAAATGACTGTGTATCTGTTTATAATCCAGCAGGATGCAAGTGACTGGGAGCAGAGAGAGAGAGATGTCATGTGTTTTGGTGCACGTGTTCGAAATAGCCTGCCATACTCCAAAAGTTCAGCATTATCATATAATTTCTAATATATTATAAAATTCTGTTTTGTGTTAAAATCTCTGACATCACATAGCCTCATTCAGAAAGAGATGACCATCCCAGGAAGGTGAAACACAAAGAGAACACCTTTGAAATTTGCATATTTTTCTTCTATTGTGCTAAATGCAGCCTCTATGCAATGCAAATCTTTGGGGAGTCCTGGTGTCAAGAGCAGTTTTAAGATGGAAAGGTTTCCTCTCCTCACCACCACCTAAAATGCTTTCTCTCTCTCTGGTGTTCTGTAGCCAGCTGCTTGGGCTTCCAAACAGATGCAGAATCGTTTTCATCTTCAGTTCAATTTCTTTTTCCAAAAGCTTGTCAAAAATATGCAGGGTGTCAGTGGTGTTCTCAGATGTTGCTGGTGGGCTGTGTTTTAGTGAAGCCAAATTATAAAGATTATAACGGTACTTTTATGTGTGAAAAAGTGCATCATGTGGCAATTCTTTGTATCAACTAGATTTTGATGCAGCTGAGAGCAAAAAAGTACTCATAACTGCAATAATCAAAGCCCAGGTTGAATACCTTATTTGCTTTGTCCAAGATTTAACCAAGCAATTAGAAAGGTACCTTAGTTTGATACTTCAGCTATTTATTTCTTGTAATCCTTATTTTATATTTTTATTTTAAAAACAACATTTTTCCTATACATAGATTGTTCCATATTTAATGATAATGATAATATTGTATATTGTTTTTAAAAGAATAATAAATAAATAAGCAAGAAAGACAAACAATTATCAGCACTTTAGGTCACATTAAGATAAATGAAATGTACAGCTGGGTATTATCTTGATATGTCAAATTCCAATCATTTATAAACGAACTGAAACTTCCAATAAGTCTGCTGTCAATAAGATTTACCTCTGAGTAGAGATGGTTAGGATCACACAGTTATGATGATATTTCAGGTATTGATTGTTTGATTGTATTTCTAAGATGGCTTTCACACATAGACACCCGCAAAGAAAAAAGCCACAACGGGGCTTACATAAAAAACAGAAATGCAGAAATAAATAGAACAAATATCACTAGAAGCAGCAAAATATAAAAATTGTATGTGAAATCATAAATCTAGCTGTTGAAAACCCAAACAGAAAAGCAGCAGATTCTTGGATAATTTATAACTCATTTTTTTTGTCTCAAAAGAGGCATTCAAAGGTACTTCTGGGTCAGTGCCATCGGTGAATGGCAAGTGCCGATCGGAGGAACGGGCTCTGTAGAAACTGGGTCTTCCCGCCGCGGCGAAGGTGGGGACCCGCTGGAAATCCCAGGCGGAGGAAGCCTGGGAACGTGGGGTTCGGCAGGGCACCAGGAGCGCCCCCCTACTCACCGGGAACCCCTTTTTGGGGCGCCGGAGCGAACTGGGGTGAGTGGCGCGGTGCTGAGAACTGATTGCTATTTTTACGGAGTGAAGCCACACAGCCATTGCCGGAGATCGCTGACTTTTTCCTGTGGACAATTGGACTCAAAACAAGTACCCGTGAGTAGAAACGGAAAATTGGATCAAGAAATATCTTAATTTGGCATCGAAGCGGGAAGGTTCAAAACAGGAAGTTCACCTTCCGCTTTTTGTATATAAACTAAAGCAAAAACTTTGTAAGCTAAAGCCTGGAAAGCCGTGAAAAAAGTCTAATTTCCTTCATTTATAATTACTGAAACCCCCTTGGAAGTAGGAGAAAAGGGGGGAGAACTTTGTTTAACCCCTGCAGGAGAGGGAGTGAAGAAGGATAAACTTCCACCATCTCTAACCTGGGAACGGGGTGTCAGAGACAGAATAGTTGAAAAGGTTCATTGACTGTGAATGGAACATTTTGACAGATAGCTAAAGAAGAGAAATAGACTGATTCCAATGTTGCCTTTTGCATTCTAAAGAAACAAAATATCTGAAAAATATCTGAAAAATGAAAGTAATTTCCCTTTGTTGGACTTGCCTTAAAAAAATGGATACAAATAGAAATTGTCTGCCCTAGAGCAGTGTTTCCCAACCTTTTTTGGGCAAAGGCACACTTGTTTGATGAAAAAAATCTCGAGGCACACCACCATTACAGCCCCGTGACGTCAGCGCACAGCGTCACGCCGGGAGGGACGCACGAAAGTGTAAGTTTCAATTTTTTTCCCTCCCCCTTGCCGGGGAACCTCCAAGCTTTGGGGGTGGGGGGGGAGGAGGCAGCAAAGCGAGGCAGGAAGGAGAGCGCGGCTTGGCTGGGTGAGCTTTGGCAGGGGCAGGGAATGAGAGCTGCGGACAGAGGCGCTGCCCGCCGAGCTCGCAGGCAGCCAGGCAGGCAGACGGCGAGAGCCCCGCGCTGGGCGGCCTCTCCTCGCCGCCGCCGCCCCGCCTCTCGCCGCCCGACTCGCCCGCCTCCCTCCAGGCAACATCTCGCGGCACACCAGGCAACATCTCGCGGCACACTAGTGTGCCGCGGAACAGTGGTTGGGAAACACTGCCCTAGAGGGAGCTTGTTAAATTGTTGCTGCAGTTTACTTGAGGACTCAACAGCTGTGAGATTAAGATCATGGGACCAGTCTTTTCTGACCTTGACTAAAGATGAGCTGGGAGGAAGATTGGGTGCTTGCTTTATGCAAGACAAGTGCCTTGCTGGAACAGATGCATGAGAAGATGGATTTGATGAATGAGAAAATGGACTTGATGACTGTTGTGGTTAACAACTGTGGACAAACAGGGAATATTGATACAGAAACCATTCAGGGACCAACTCATGAACCTGTACTGACTGGGCAAGTGCAGAAGATAATGGAGGAGGATGCGGTTGCACCTCAAATAATACAAATGGAGAAACCCGAGGCCCTACAGGAGTATAAGCCGCTGTCATTGAAGATTGAAGTTGGAGTGGGCCAGGGGGAGTCTGGAGCTGAGGAGGGTCCTAACTTTGGAGAGACCTTGAAATATGTTTTTAAATATTTTTTGGATTACATTGATGACTGTGGGGAGTGGGGCTGTGGGGAATAGGCGGGTTTGATGAAGGGAGATGGAGACAATTTTGGGTTGGAACCCCCCAGAGACCTACTCCTCAATGAGAAAGGAAAGAAATTAAGAAAGAGACCAACAAATGACAAGGAAAAGGGCAAGTATAAACAAGAAGAAGAAGATCTGCAGAAGGGACATGGAAGAGACTTAAGGGCCTCAGACATAAGACTTCCAGGTTGATGGACTAGATGGAATGGACAGTAAGGACTGACACGACCCGAGACCAGGAAGAAGAGACGTTGGATGAAGATTGGAAGAAAATTTATAAAGAAAAATTTTTATTTGGGGAATTAGCCTAAAATCAATGAATATTAAGGAAAATGTTGGAATGAAACTATATGACTCTAGCAGAAATGATATTAGGGGTTATGTATATTTGAGTATTAAGATTCAAGCTTTAAGGTACTTTATGGTAAGGTAAGGTTAAATAAATTAAGGTAATTTGATTAACAGAATATGGGGAAAGATGGAAAGGATTTGATGAGTTAATTATTAGGTTAAATTGTTAAGATAAATTATTCAACAAAAATTGAGAAAGATGGAAAGAATTTGCTGAAATAACTAATTAAACTAGAATACAAAAAGGGAGGTGTGAGGAGGTCAATGAAACAAGCAAATGGAAGTTAAAGATATGAAATTTGGGATTTGTGTCTTTTTTTCTCTCTTTTTATTTTTTGTTGTTGTATTGCTGTATTGGTTTTTATGTTTTGCGCTTTTTCTTCTTTTTTATGTATTGTGGTGTTGTTGTTTTTCCTATTTTTTCTTTTTTTCTATTATTCTGAAACTATGAATAAATATTATTTTTAAAAACAAAAACAAAAGAGGCATTCAAAGCAGCTTACATCCTTCAATGAATACAAAACTATCCCCTTTCAATATGTGGCCAGTTTAAAAATCAGAACCATACTCTTTCCACAGTGTGAACCCCCACTTGAAAGTAATTAAGACAATCTCCAATGCTATTAAAAGCTAATAAAAGCAGAATGGATTTTCCATGGTGCCTAACAGTAGTAAGAAAAAGAAGAGAAAAGGTGTCACATGAACCTGCCTGAGAAGAATTACGTGGCTTGAGTGCCACCACTGAAAAGGCTCTCTGTTTGGTGGCCACGTGTCTAATCTACACAGGGCAAGAGCATACAGAGATGGGTTTCTGAGGCAGAGGGGTCCGTGTGAGAGTGAAAGTGTGTTTTAGGAGCCTCCCATCAAATAGCCTCCCCTCAACCCTCACAACCTAACAACAGTGATGGCCTATTATAATACCAAGTCTCTCCGCTAACTCTATTGTTGCATTTGTTCCTTAGAAACACTGCAGATGTATAGCAACTGAAGAATCTGAAGTCTGAAGTCTGCCTATCCCCTGACTATCATAGGAATGAGAATCTAGGTGTACCCTTTTTGCATCAAAAGGAGAGTTACGTGCTTTGATGGGGCATGTCTGTATGTTCAACATTTGTTTACCCTGTTCTCATAAGAAGGGGGCATACTTTTTACACAAAGAGGGGTGTATTGGTTGACTCCTTTTTGGTCTTGTTTTCTAGGCTGCTTCTAGGCTGCTGTGGTCACTTAAGAACTGAACCAGAGTTTGGTTTCAGGAAGCCATGATGATCCCTTATGCCTAGGCTGGTGAGGCGGCTGGCAAAGTGCAAACACACTGGCAGAGTCAGTCCAGCGCTCTTGTCAGGGTGTTTGCACCACACTGACCTTGCTGGCACCTCACCCCTCTCCATCCTGTTATGCAGCAGAGATACAGCTGACTGGAGGCCAGATAACTGCCATCACCCGCTTCTGGTCATTGTTGTATTTTTACTGCCAGAAGGGAACATGACACTTTGGGGATCTTCTGCCTTGTCTGTGCCAATAACTTGGCTGTTTTGGAGTCTTATGCATCTTGGTTTGGGCGATGTGGGTGGTGAGGTGAATCTGTTGCTCTGCCTCAGGCAGAAAGTTTGGACCAGCCCTGTAGAGTGAAAGTTTAGGTGATGTCTGGTTTGGGGGAATTCGGGGCAGCTGAGAAACTCAGGATAAGCACAATGATTGTTATCTTATTCTGCTGCTGAAAACGATAATGGTTAAAATACTGATCTGTAATTAATCTTCAAGGAATCAGGAAATATCTTGGTGATGTTCACTCAGATCCTTCCTGAGTAATGTTATTTTATAAGGAGCAGATAAAAAAAAATTAAATTAAAAAACAACAACAGGTTCATTGTGCCCTGTTCGTATTTTTGAAGAGCCACGATTCCTTGCAGAAGGGCACAATTCCTAAAGCTGCAGTTCTGATTAATGCGGGAGTCAAGGGCATTTCTGCGAGCAGCTTTTGTAAAGCACGAAGAAGACATTTCATAACTCTTGAAATATATTTCTTCTCTAAGTGGAAGCCTTTTCTTTGCTATTATATTAAAGAGAATTGAGTCTTCAGAAAGACTGATGCATTGTAAGCTGAGGTTGCAGGAAAAAATATCAAAGGAAAAGACAGCTCCCAATAAAGTCATGCCTAGAATGCTACTTAAAACTTGCCTCCAAGCCTTTATGGAGATGGCTGAGAAAATGAGATGTGAAATAATAAGCAAGAACACACTTTTATTATAATTAATGATTATAATTATTCCTCACTTCTGTAGCACTTTTAATGTACAAATTGCTTTGTAATCTTTTTTTCAGTACCTTTCTCATGACTTTTTAAAGATAACAAGAAGAAGAAGAAGAAGAAGAAGAAGAAGAAGAAGAAGAAGAAGAAGAAGAAGAAGAAGAAGAAGAAGTAGTAGTCAGATGGGTGGGCCAACCCTATGTTTCTCCTAGGCCAGTGGTCAATGGTTCATGACTGCAAGGACATTACAGTGGTATAATGTATCTGCAACACTCTACAATCCTGGCAGTAAACTGTGTGTGTGTTTTAGTTTGTGAAACAGAAGTCTGAAACAAGGGCTGCGTTTTGGCAAAGCAGGTAGCTGCTACTATGAAGAAAGCCCCCCTCTCTGAAAGGAGAATGGAAAATGTTGATATTGTCCCAGAAAGAGGAGTGGCCCCCTTAGGTAGGGAAATCACTTTTCACTGCCACAACATGATCCTTTCTTGTTCCTTTTCTGGGCAAAGAGCTTTCAAAAAGGGGAGGTCACTCCAGGTGCTGCTTTCTGAATTAACTCCTTCAAAGTAGTTTCAAAGGAGGCTATATAGAGTGCAATACTTCCCTTCTCTTGACAAGCTGCAGTAACAATAGCCACCTCCCACAAAGGGGGAAAAGTGACTTCCTAATTTGGCTTTGACTAAGGATGCTGTAGAGGGATGCGGGTGGTGCTGTGGGTTAAACCACAGAGCCAAGGACTTGCCGATCAGAAGGTCAGCAGTTCGAATCCCCACGACGGAGTGAGCTCCCGTTGCTCGGTCCCTGCTCCTGCCAACCTAGCAGTTCGAAAGCACATCAAAATGCAAGTAGATAAATAGGTACCGCTCTGGCAGGAAGGTAAACGGTGTTTCCGTGAGCTGCTCTGGTTCGCCAGAAGCGGCTTAGTCATGCTGGCCACATGACCCGGAAGCTGTATGCAGGCTCCTTCAGCCAATAAAGTGAGATGAGCACCGCAATCCCAGAGTCGTCCGCAACTGGACCTAATGGTCAGGGGTCCCTTTACCCTTTACCTTTAAGGATGCTGTGCAGCTGGGTGGCTCCCAGTACAGTACAATATTACTGGACTACAGGTTGTGGGACCCAAGAATGGGCAAGAATTATGCTGATAATAAGCTAGGTAGTTATATTGTTTTATTTTGATCCTGCCAGCCATAATTCCTCAGGCATAACTTCTTGTCCAAAGTGTGAAAGCTACACACAGAAATAGCATTCACATATTAATTTATCTAAACAGAATATTAATGAAACTATCATTATTATTAAATTACTTTTAGAAATCTAATAGGTAGCTTATTTTTTCCTTTTTTAAAAAAATGAAGTTGACTTTTGTCTTTAATGTTTTGATTTTGTGTCCAATCCCATTATCTGCAGCCCAGTAATTAGTAGTGTATGTTTGACTTCCATTAGGAGCCAGCGAGGTTGCTGAAGAAAATATATTTGCGAATTTCGCCTGTCTCACACAGATCAAAGATCATATATATTCATGCCTGTAATGAGTAGGTGATGCACTTATGTTCTGAACTTTGTTTTTGCAAAGCCCTTTGATGTTTCACTAATTGGTTTTAGCACCATGGAAAAGGTGCTGAAATCAGAAGGCAAGAAATTGTCAGTAGTAGGTGGAGAAGGGATAATTTTGATTCTCACCATATACTGGAAACATTAAATCGTTACAACACAGGAGGAGGGGGAATTGGGACTTGTTGCTTTTTTATTTTTAAATCAGACTCATTATGAATTCTCTGTGACATCCAAAAATATGCTTAACTCTAATCATCAGAAATCTCAGTTTCACAGTTTTTATTTTTATTTTCGTGCAAACAACTTTCCACCCTGCCTGTTTGCAATGTGCTGTGTATCCTTCAACCAAATGTGTGGGGAAGAATGTAGTAACAAGGAAAATGGATAGGAATAGCATATGCTAATTGCCACTCTTTTAATTCTCTTCAGATGACACTTTCAAAAACAGGAGACCAAGGATCTGGCCAAGAAACCATCTGCAGTGGGCAGGGGGCTGCAGGGTTCTGTGGTCATTCCCTCCTTAGATGGCGAATTGTATGCACAAGTGGGATGCGGGTGGCACTGTGGTCTAAAGCACTGAGCCTAGGGCTTGCCAATCAGAAGGTCGGCAGTTTGAATTCCTGTGGCAGGGTGAGCTCCCGTTGCTTGGTCCCAGCTCCTGCCAATGTAGCAGTTTGAGAGCACGTCAAAGTGCAAGTAGACAAATAGGTACCGCTCTGGTGGTGTCCTCAGTTCCTTTGATAAGACCCAATGCCAATACCCTTTACAAGTTCAGCTTATTGAAAGAACTCATGTTGGCAAAGTGAAGACTAAAGTCATTCTTGCTTTGTCACAGATGCCATTGATTCAAGTATGTCCCTGCCTCCTACTGATATCTGTGGTGCTTTATAAGTGCTGCTTTTGCTGATTCTCCCCTTTGGTGCATGTCATTAATTTAAGTGGAATCTTCATCCATTTTTCACATAATTTCTTCCCAGTTGATCTTGATCCCTTTTATCTCCATATCCATGCAGGGCACTCTCACATCAAACAAACCTTAGCAGATGCATATTTTATCATCACTCCCCAATGTGAATTTAGGCATTTAAACATAATGCTCAACCTTTACTCTTTAAACACCCTCGACTGCCTGAGTCCCTTTGAAACTTGTTTTTAATCTTCTGTGTTGATGTTATCCATGCACTTTGACAAATTTCATGTTTATAGGAGATTTTTGGGGATCTGACTGATATAAATGTTACTGGTTTGTGCTACTGATATGAATCGTGGAACCAAGTCTGAGCGCTGCAGTTACAGATTGTGGAAATCACATAAATATTTATGTCACTCTAATTCATAAACTATAAGGTTTTCATAAATGTACTTCATCTCTGTTACTGACAATGTAAATCCCATGTTCTGTGGTGCAATTATTTATCTTAATGAACTAAAATATTTGTATACCACCTGTGAAGGAATAGGACTTGCATCCAGCTTGTGTTTGGTTTTTGGTTGTGAAACTTGGTTTGTAAATATGCTTGTATTTTGCACAGAAGAGTCAAGAGCTCACAGAAAATACAAGGGGGTGCTTTTGCTCAGGAAGCTTTGCATAGGCAAGTCAAAAGTTCAGCCTAAGAACCTGGCACTTAAGGGGAAATAGAAACTTAACCACTGTTATGGGACATACCCAGAAGACTGTTGTGAACATAACGAGATTAGCAATGATGCTCCACATGCATCGCTTTTGATGCCTTCAAAGGTGCACAGGCACATCCCTGGATTGAGCATTTGCTCTGCAGATATAATACTGTAAAGTTGTAGACTGGAGTTCCGAAGGGGTTATTCATATCCTGCTACTGTTAGTACTGCTGCTGCAGTCCCCAACCTATGATTGACAGGTGGCTATCTCCTAGACACCAGCTGGGTGGAGTCACATGCTGTGAGCTTGAGAGGCAGTGGCATGAGATAGCTGCGACTGCAGTTTCATGACTCCATGCCTTTGATCCTTATGGGAGGGTCTTAGGACCTCTGACATGTGATCCACGTGGGCACATGTAATGCATCAGTCAACTTACTCAGCAGGATACAGCCAATAAATACGAGAGCTGGGAACACTGTCAGTGAGGGCTTAGCATAAACCAGTCATGGGATTGTTGTCTATCACATGATGGTGTATGTTTTGACTCCACAGAGTGGGAAGTGACGGAGACAGGATGTTTATGTTACTGTGTTCTGTGAAGTGGAACTATTGTCCTTTGTTCTTTCTTTCTTTCTTTCTTTCTTTCTTTCTTTCTTTCTTTCTTTCTTTCTTTTTGCTGTCTGATGCTAGAGAGAGAGGAGCTATGTTGCAGTGCTCCGTGTGTGTTTATATGTAAATAAAGTAGATTAGCCAAAATGCTGAGTTGCTGAGGTCTGTTATGCCAACTGCGAATACTCTGCAGATCCCTAAGTGTGCTGGTGTCTGTTGGCATCGGCTGCTGTGATGTTCGGGCTGAAGAAAGCTTTTGAATCTCCCGAACGAACAACCAGGAGGGAGAGAACATGCCAGTCGGGAATGTGTCTCTACCAGGGTCCTACTCGAGTGTAGGATGAGCTCCTGACAATAACTGCTAGGGGGTTCATTCGCTGTCATGTCTAAGGATTCTTTGATAGCAGATGGAATATAAGAACAAAAGCAGTCTGGGATGGGCTTATTCTAGCCATGCATAAGAAATTATGAGTTTTCCTTGTCTAGTCTAAGCAAGGACTGTGTGTGTTTTCCTGCATGCTTATGTCCAGTGCTTTTTTTCTGGGGGGACTTGGGGGTACACATACCCCTAAACATTTTGTGAATCTAAGTTTGGCCTGAGTGAGGGGCAGTATTTCAATATGAGTAGGAAAATGAGAGTACTTCCAAACATTTTTTTAATAGAAAAAAAGCACTGCTTATGTCAAATGCTTCCCGCGTAACCAATAAAATCCATAGCCTTCACACATAAGCATTGTGCTGGCCCCGGGGGGGGGGAGGTACTAATACCGTAGCCGAAGTTCAGTCCAGAGTCACTAGCAGGGTAGACGAACACTGGATGAGACGCGAGGTCCGAAACAGGGAGCCAGGCAGGGGAACAGGAACGCTGGAAGGGCAGCAGCAGGAAGCCAGGCGGGGAACAGGAACACGGGTAGGTCCGCAGCGGGCAGCCGGGCGAGGAACAGGAACACCGGAGAGTAGTAGCAGGAAGCCGGGCGAGGAACAGGAACACCGGAGAGTCAGGAGCAGGAAGCCGGGCGAGGAACAGGCACACTGGGAGTGCAGATCTAGGTCTGGGTAAAGCAGGTACTCCACAACGACGTTGCTCCCGCAACCTGGGACCGGGCTGCCTGACCTTTATCTTCTTCTAAGGCCGGGGGTGGTCCCGGCCCCCAGGAGCCCCGCCTCTCCTGGCCTTAAGGCGAGCACTCCTCCTGGGAGAGACCAGTTCCCTTCGCCTCTCTGCCCTAAGCCTCTGCAGTTCAGGAGAGGCCGAAGGGTTACTGGGCCCCGGGGGAGGCTCACCTGTAGCCACTGAGTCCTCCAGCACTTCTGGGGCCAGAATGGTCTCACCTGGTGCCTGCCCCTGAGGATCTGGCACAGGTGCAGGCTCCTCAGCATCTAGGCCTTGCCCCAGTTCAGCCGGCCCTGGAGGCGGGGACTCCTGTGCCAGCTGGGATTCCTCCGGTTCACTCTCAGACTCGGAATCCCAGGCCATCACAAGCATGCTTATTGCTCTCAAATCCAAAACAACTGTTGCCTTTGGCAAACAAAACCTTTGCAAAACAACCAGGAATCTGCTTTCCTTCTGATTGGCTAAAGGGGAGGGCATGAAAATATTATGTCAAACCAGAAAATAAGGTAGTTGGTCAGAAAGCTGTGGAGTCAGAAACTTGCAGTGGAATTCAAGGTTGTGCTAATACAGTCCTTACATCAGCACAAGCATTTTTGCTTGCCAGTCAAAATCTTAAACATTTCCCTTCTCCTCCTCCCATATGCTGTTCTGGGGATCCCCATCCTCCAGAGTGAATTTGGTGGAGGTGCATGGGAGGGGATGTGGAGGAGGGGGAGGGGAAGCTCCATTGCACTAGTGGTTGTTTGAGGATTCACATGCAGATAACAAGTTCAAAAAGCACAAGACTGTATCTCTATTGGATTCAAAACAAAATCTGGACCTGTTAATATATTTCCAAAATGGAACTCACCTTCCTTTCCTCAACATTTTTTAAACATCATCTTATTAAGTGCCTGTCAAATGACTTCATTAGTGCAAAAGATCTGGTAACTTGTTCACGAAGTCCCTTCATTAGGAGAAGGTGGCTTCCCTGCTTACTTTACAAATGCCTAATTAAAACTTGCCTGATCATATCTCTGGGACTGAGGCTCATGGTCACCTCTAGCTGGTGAGTAAACAAGTGAACTGGACAAATAAGTGCTCTCATTTTAAAACCAGCTTAGCAGCTGCAGACTTTTTTTTTACTTGCTGTAGGCAAAGAAAACTCTGACCGCTCAACTCTTTCCCACACTCCATTCCCCTCTGTGACTGAGGTATCAAAAAAACAATCTGTGCATCAACATTCTCGGTCAGTTTTTATTTTATTTCAGGTTAAGAAATACAAGTTGTTGCTATTCTGCTGGCTTTTTCCTCTGCCTGTCAGAAAAGAAAAGTCATCCTTGCTTGTAGCTCCCCAATCATAACTCTACAGACGTGGCACATTCAATGTTTTTTTCCAGGAAGTATATATACAGCTAACACAGGCTATGGCCTCACAGTGCATCCTTGAATCAGATACAATTATTGTCCCTGAATCTGATGCAATTACAGGCATCTTTCTCCTAAAGGAAGTGTTCTTCTTTCCACAGAATGAGGTGCATTTCCAGAACAAAAGTGTTCTCATTAGAGTCCAAAACTGAACCACTTCCAGTAGACAGACAGACAAAAGAATGTACTTATTCACACAGCACAGAATTAAACTATGGAATTCATTTCCACATGAGGCAGCGATGGCCACCGACTTGGATGGCTTTGAAAAAGACCATTTGGGGGGGGGGGAATCATGGAGGGAAAGGCTATCAGTGGCTACTAGTCATGATGGCTATGATTTCCCTCTACAATTGGATGCTTTAAAGTCCACTTGCTATGTGGAAACAACTAATAGAACTTTCCAACCTCATTTTACACCTTGTCAATGTGAACTTCAACTGTAGCATATTAGGGACATCGGAAGCTGCCTTCTACTGTCAGACCATTGATCTGTCTAGCAAAGTATTGTCTATGCTGACCAGCAATGGCTTTCCAAGGTTTCAGGCAGAAGACACTCCCACCCTTGTCTGGAGATGGTAGGGGTTGGACCTGGGACCTTTATGTGAAAATGAGCTGCTCTGCCTTCAATTTCAACATACATTCCAATATAAGCAAAAGGTGCAATCTTGGTCTATTACAATTAGTGGAAAATGTGCTGCAGATTAATAGGAATTGAGTGTCACCCAGTGCTCTGTTGGGTTCTGTCAGGAGTGAAAAAGAAAAACAAGCATGCTGGGCTTGGATATGATACACAATTTTAAGTCACCACTATAGGGAACATAAAATATCATCTAGACACCTTTCAATTGCTTGAAAATGCTAGCATGTAAAATTTGACTTGCCTCCTTCCGGCTGATGTACCAGCATGATGGAGATATCTATGATTCATAATGGTTTGCTTCAGCTATCAGGATGCATTTTTGGAGACACACAGAGCCCAGACTGTAGCCTTGAGAAAAGTTTCTTTTTACTCACATAAAAGTGAATCCAAAACAAACAAACAAACAAACAAACAAACACAGACAGTGGCCACTAGAGAGCAACAAGAACAAGTCTGAGTGAGGGATTATTTTATTCCAAGGCTCTGCTTGTCTTCTGACTTTCCAGCAGAACACTGGCATGTAATACTAGTGGAAGCACAAAGGAGAAGAGGAAACACAAAAAGGAAAAGTTATCCAAGGAATAGCTGGACAATCAAGGGGCTTTGGCATCTGATTTCACCACAGGCAGAGCAGAGGAAATATATCATACTATTGCATTGTTTGTACCCCCGTTTTAAAAAAGACGATTCATTAATCTCACCTTCTAGCAATTAGCAGCAGCACAAGTTCTGAAAGTAAAAGTAGTTGATGAGAAAACTCTGACAGCTCTTTAAAAGCTTTTTATTGAATGCAGCTTTGTTGTTGAATATTGTAGGTTTTTGGGGGGGCAGTGATTGAGGATACATAGACTACACAAAAGGTAAAAGCAAACCATGGTCAGAAGAATTCTGTTTTCACTGATGTTTTAACATTCCTTGATGGTTGTAGGAAAAATTGAGAGAACATACTGTTATTTAACTTGCAGTATTTATTTATTTTTAATTAAGGTTTGTGGTGCATAGTTTGTGTCCAGAGAGAGCGGAGGAGACAGTTTTCATTGAAAAAATAATAATTAAATAGTATAAACTGAGGCTCATTTACACAGGACTTTAAAGCTAAACTTACTTAGAAGAAAGTGTATTCAGGACCAAGATGTACCTTTCTAGAACTTATACTGGAAGGAAGGGTTGAGCCTTGTTTAAACATATCAAGTTCTCCAGAATTCCACTTCACAAAGGGAAAGAGCAGAGAATGTGCTTGTTAGCTTCACTCCCTCCACAGTGGTGGACTTTGGGCTTTCAAATTTCTGCAGCGCCCTGTGCGACATCTGGCACCCCTTGCTTCTTGTGCCACATTTCCTTGAAAAATTCATAACAATTTAGTTGAAGTGGGTCATGCTCAACTAAGCACTACTACTTACATTCCAAATATGTGGGTGTCAGATCCTATTAAGAATTTTGTTGAGAATCTATTGAAATGTGAGGATGTTTCACTGGACTAGTAAGAATTTATTCCTTGTTACTAATGTTACAGACCTTTTGGACTACAACTCCCACCATCCCTGACCATTAGCTACTCTCATTGTGGCTGATGGAGGGTCACCAGGTGGGCATGTTGGATATTTGGGAGGAAGGATGAATGTCACAACCATTGCCTCCTGGAAGCATTAGCTGCTACCCTGCTAAAAGCAGGTCAACTCTGACTATTTATAAGGTGCTTTCACCCATATAATGTGCACCCAGCAGTCACCCTCAAACAGACTTTCCCAGCAGCTATTCCCCACTGTGCCACTTTGCTATCTGGTGGGACAAACTTTGCTATCAAGCTGAGCTACTGAACTCAAATATTTCTAGGCTAGCGAAAGGAACGTTTTAAAAAGAGCATTTTGAGACAATTTTTCCTTAGTTGCAATGTAATTTCAAAAGTGAATATCCATCTTATATATCCTTTCTGAAATCAAAATGTTCAGAAATCCCAGAGGGGTGTATGATTCCCCCTCCAAAATAATTCATTATATCGAAGGATAGATGGCACCTGCTTTGAAGAAAAGGAAGGTGTGAAAACCAGGATTCAGATACAACTGTCTTTCTCAGCCCAGTGCTCTTCAGGTGTTGCTAGACTCAAACTCCCATCAGCCTCTGCCAGCATGAGCAGTGGTCAGGGATGATGGGAGTTGTAACCCAACATAAATGAAGGGAAGACTGGTCGTTTGCACCATATGGGGAGGTAGACAGCCAATTGGTTCAAATATTTAAGTGCTAAAAGAAGTACTCCTAAATGAATCTCCTTCCATCATGTTAAAAATAAAAAATAAAACTACACCCTCCAAGAGGAAAGCAAAACTGTTAGAGCTGCTTTCTCACAAAGCAACTGACATCAAGCCCACATAACGCTGCCGTTTGTTTACTTGTGGCTTCATTAAAATTGCATGCTGATCCAATGACTAGATTTTGTTAATGGCTCCACAGAGGGACAATCATTGCCAAGGCATGAACACCATGATCCATTTTCTCTGATTATTGCTTTGTAACCATTTCTAAATTGACGGCTCCTGCTGCACAAGGGTTCATTTATTTTGTATCAGTGTTTTGAATAAAGAATCACTGAGCGAGCATAACAGGCGAACATGAATAACCAGCGCCACTAATCTTAAACATACATTAATGCCATGTTAAGGGACCATTACAGCTTTCCTCAAGCTTATTTGGTTCTTTTTGTTTCCCAAATCTAAATGCTTAATGCACACTAAACAAGGAAGGAAGGGATTTTTTATTCCCGGTGGGCCAAGACAAAAGCAAAGCAGGAGCATAAAAGTTGATGATGTTTCTGTTCAGCCATTTGGCCAGCTTAGAGAAAGGAGGATCTGTGCCAGGCAATGCATATTTCTTCATGAAAACACATACAGAGCACTCCCAGAGTTTACATGATCATTAGTTTTCTCAGCAGATATCTCCTTAGCTGCTTTGTGACGGCGAAGAAAGCTGAGAGAGAGCAGAACATACAAATGAAACAGGATAGGGAAGTAAATGCATGTTTGAAAAATGGACTCAGAAGGAAGACAACGCCAAGCAATTACCCACAATAAACAATGCACTCTGTTCATCCTCAAAAAAGGACATCATATTGTGGCACCATTTCTCAAGCTGTCTGGGTGACACATTTCCCCCTGCTGCTACAAGGATGGCTATAACTCCAAGTGACACAGTGCATGCTCATCTACTTGTTTGTGCATCCAGGTTGCTCAGTGGAAGCACCTTGTAGCAGAAGGAATGCCAAATGTGGTGTGGAGATGCCTGGATTCAAATCTCCATTCAACCATGACACTCCCTGCCTAGCCTCTCTCTTTCAGTTCACCTCATAGGGAAGCTGTGAGCAGGGCATCACATATGCACTGCCTTAAGTCCCTTAGGTTGATGGCAAGGAAAAGAAAAGGTATATAAAAGGAGACTTCCCTGGATGCCAAGATCCAGGTTTCGGGGAAGTATCCTTTGATAAGGGAATCCCAGCAGAGATTTAAAATCAGAAAATATGCAGCAAAGTAAAGCATGATACTTTTAAAATGTGTCCTTTTGAATTCCAAAACAGCCCCTTCTTTTCCCAGCATAGAAAAAGACTACACGTTTGATAAGTTAAAAATGGTTTACTTACAAACTCTGTAAAGGTCAGATTCATGTGCTTTCAAAAAACATTGCACAGGCAGTAAAATTGACTTAGTTATGGTGGTGAAAGTTCCTAAATTACTGGTATAGAAACATAAGAATGGCTTGTAAGAGCCATGAGGTCTAAGCTTGGAGCAACAAGCTCAGACCTCTTTACATGTTGAGCTTCTTAGGTAGACTGAAGGGGACCAATCAGCTTGATTACCTTCCTCCCAAGTGCAGGGGAAGTGACCTAGCTAAGCCTCGCAGAACAGCTTACTCTATGGCATTAACCCCTTCATACATCAATTAGACTTAAGCATGTTGGTTATATGAGGTAGGTTACCCCACACTTTAAATGAAAGGTGCAGAAAATAATTAATAATGGAATATTGGTTACATAGGAATATGTATTATACTGAACTCAATCCAGGGTTTTGGAGGGAAGTCTTCCCTTTGCTCTAACTGGAGGAGTCAGAAACTGAACCTGGAGCTTACTTCACAGATTTTTTTGGGGGGGGCAGTGCAGTCAACTAAGCAGAAAATGAGCTTTGTATTCTGGCTTTTGGTGAGCAGTGGAGACACCTTTCATAGGCTGCCATGAGAGATGATTTTTGTTGGGAAACATAACTTTGAGCTGATGTTGTAGTCATGTAATGTGGACTGCAACAAGCTGTAGTCAACTATGTCTCCTGATTAATACTTGGTGAAAGATGTAGACAGCCTAAATGGGACATTTGTGAATTTTAGAACAGATGTATATCACTCTAAAACTTGATAATAAACTGAAAATTGGATATAATCTATTAGTCTTATGTTTCATAAAAAAGGAAAAAAATCATGACTATATTCATGAATTTATATGTTAACATTTCTATTTGTTCTTTTCTTAAAAGCTGCTCTGGGTATTTATTGTAGAAGAGCAGGGAATAAATAACAAATTACAACAGCTACAGCCAACTTTGTGAATAGGGAACCAACATACTTTCCCCACTCACAGAAAATTTCCAGCCCATGATTAAGTCCTATTTGTTAGGAGAAACACTGGGAATCTCAGCTGCGTACTGAACTGCCCCCAACTTCATTTATTCAAAAGCTGCATACTGGACAGTGTATGGATCACAGAAATGACGAGGTGCTGAATGCTGATCTAGAAGGAGCACATCAAAATTTCAGAAGTAAAACTGGGAATAATCTATAATTCTGTGCTTTTGATAAGCTGTATGAATAGTGTTGCCCGCTGGATTTGTTACCATAGTTTTGACTGTGCATGATGATCTCCCTTTTGAAAAGATTTTTGATGCTGTCAGCTTTGATGCACCTGTCAAAAGAGAAAGAAATGTCCGCTATCAGTCATTCTGCTGGATAGTTATGCAATCAATGATGTCAGAGCAGATCATTTTTTTGACAGTGTTTATGTGTGCATGTGCATTGTCCAGAAAATAGCATTATGCACACAACTCCAGATGTGCTAAATGCAGGGTTTTAAAAAAATCTTTTATTATGTAATGGACTTGAACACAAAAGGATGACCTGTGTACAGAGGTCTTAGGCTTTCCCCATTCATATTTCTTTGCTAAATTGTACTGGATATCTTCCAATGGAGAATTTTTGTTTTTAAAAAAGCATCCTTCAAAGCATCCTTGTTTTTAAAAAAGCATCCCACAGTGTTCTCTGTTAAAGCATATTTTATTAGGTCACCTATATTAGGCTGCAGAGTGTATTTGTAGGAAATTGGGGGTGGATATACTTTCTGTTAAAGAGGCAGTGGTTATATTCACCCCCTTCTTTATTTTATTTATTAAAAAAACACATTTAGGTTGTCTGATTTTGAATAACAAACCCAGAAGGTGTTGCTGGGTGACTCTTGATCTATCCCCATGGTGTTTGACCTTTGGGTTTCCACGTAGTTCCATCTTGTTCCCCCCATGGTTTGCCATATTTACATGAAGCCATTGGAAGAACCCACCCAGTTTGGGTGGCTAATGCAAGGATGGGGAAGCTCTGGCCAGCTTGGGGAAGGAAATGTGCCCCTCTAGCCCTCTATCTGGCCCTTGGGACTTCCCTAGGCCACATCCCTCCTCAAGCTACCTTTCTCCTACACTGCATTTTACAGCGTCCTAAAATGATCTTCCAGGAAGTTTCTCACATCAGAAGTTTGCCTCCACAGGTAGAAGGATGATGGGAACAGGATGGGAGAGCAGCAATCACGTCCCCATTCCTGACTATTTTGTGTCTGAAGAGGGTAAGTAGTGTCTAATCTCAGAGGTGTGACCACTTTGGCAAAGCTTCTGAACTGCAGAGAGATGTTAAAAAGTACCAAAAATGTGTCTGTTTTTCTTGTTTTGCTTTCTTGCTCCCCTCCCCTTTTTTGTTCTTTGTCACTTCCATCACCATCGTTGCATCTCTGAACACTGAGACCCTCAGGAAAACAGAGATGCCAAGGCTTGAAACTTTAAACAGCTACCAAACACCAGACAGGTTTATTGACTTGCTCCTGAACCATCTATCACTGTTTCCAAATTCCCCATTTGGAATCCTGGTCTCAGAGCCTCGCAGTTCATGCTTTTTGATCAGAATTCTCATAAAGGGGAAGGGGCAGAAGTAGCCTCCCAACCTAACCAAACTAAACAGGAAGCAACAAAGTCTTCTCTTCCAACACCCTGCTATTGTTTCTATAGATACTGTAGCTTCAAGGATCCTGCAACAAGGCATCGGGGAAGAATTCATTTGAGCTCATGTTCAAAGGCAAAGTGCCGAATTTGATCTTTTCAAAACAATACATGGACTGAAGCACAGTCATCATTCGGAATCTGCACTTCTCTCAATTTTGTGTTAAAATGAAGTGTACTTGTTTTCTGTGTCCAGTCTAAATACCATTGCTAAATTCACCTCAACACCTTGTGTCATCTTTCTTTGCCCGGGGTCAAACAGTAGAAGAGATTTACTCTAATGAGTATAAACCAGGGCTCAGCCAACTTTTTCAGCAGAGGGCCGGTCCACTGTCCCCCAAACCTTGTGGGGGGCCGGACTATATTTTTTTGGGGGGAAATGAACAATTTCCTATGCCCCACAAATAACCCAGAGATGCATTTTAAATAAAAGGATACATTCTACTCATGTAAAAATACGCTGATTCCTGGATCATCCATGGGCCGGATTTAGAAGGTGATTGGGCCTTAGTTTGCCTACCCATGGTATAAACCTTTAGAGTTGCACCCAAAGCAGTGTCAGTGGAGTTTCACTGTTGCAGTGACACTTCCATTTCCTCTCCTCCTCCTGTGCATGCCTAAAATCTTCTCTGGAGGGTTCCCCAACCCCATGGATCAGATTTTGAAGGCACATGGGGGAAACTGCAGTAAGAGGAGGGGAAGTTTTGCTAGCACATGTCCCTTATGCGGGTGGAATGAGAGGGTTAGAGAGCACCATAACTAACCTCTAGCAGTGCAATCCATTTGCATATACACCACATATTCTAAATAGGTACTAGTAACATTTCTTCACCAGTTCTACAGAAGTGCAGAAATACCCATCTAGGAGAAAGAAGCTCAATGGATTTATTGGAGGGAAAGATTATTCTATTCCTGGGGATAAAGAATCAAAACTGTGCTTCCTGCCAAGAAACATGACTTCAAAGACCTAACAAGTGATAAACTGCCTTCAGACAAAAAAGAAATGTCTGGGTGCTATTTTGGTTTGGTTTGCTCATACATTACAGGTTGTTAGTTGGTTTTTTTACTTGGAGTTAAAATAAAGCTTCTTAAAAGTACAAGACAAGTTCAGGTTCTGCCTTCTGAATGTTAATAAAAAAAGATACCCAGTGTTTGAACTTCACAATTACATCTCAACCCCTAATACCACCCCCTTCTCTTTCCCTGCAGTCATTTTCAGCTTTAAAACTTTTGAGATCTCAGTTGAAAACCATTTTGATCTGATTTCTCTGTTACTCTTTCTATAAACCAGTTAAAGCAGTCCAGTGAAGCCAAGTATTTTCTGCCTAACAACAACCAGTTGGCAAATCACTGTGCCCAGGTGAGTACTCCTTTTATCTTTATGCTCTGTTAGGGCTGCACCCCTGTTTGCCCCTATTACAACCCCCACACCACCATTCCCTCAACATTAACCCACTAGAGCCTTCCCTTCCTATCCCATGCAGCTGCTAAGCTCACCTTCCCAACCCTGTTTCTGAAGCCACTGCTCTCGTTTGTTGTGCAGTGCTGCTTTGCACCCCTGTTTTAACCTTCTCTCCGTGCCTCCCCCTCCTTTACTGCAATCCCCACCCATGCATACAAACAGCTCTTATGGTAACCTCCTGCCTCCCCCGCACTGCAAATACTAAGAACCTTTTCACATTCTGCCCCATTATGAAGCCACTATCTTCTCCTATTCTTCAGACCCTTTCACTTCCCTGCTTTTGTTTTCACTTCCACTCCCATGCCTACTGCTCCTTGCTGTTTTGTAGTCTGCTTTGCACCCCCATTTTTTCACCTACACCACACAACAAAACTGTTTTGTTGTACAGCAAATACTGCATGCCATTTCCCCCCCCTCTCTCTCTCTCTGTGTGTGTCAAAATAAAAAAATTCCTTCCAGTAGCACCTTAAAGACCAACTAAGTTAGTTCTTGGTATGAGCTTTCATGTGCATGCACACTTCTTCAGATACACAATGTATCTGAAGAAGTGTGCATGCACACGAAAGCTCATACCAAGAACTAACTTAGTTGGTCTTTAAGGTGCTACTGGAAGGAATTTTTTTATTTTGACTATGGCAGACCAACACGGCTACCTATCTGCAACTCTCTCTCTCTGTGTGTGTGTGAATGTGTGACTGTCTGTCTCTCTGTCTCTCTTCTACCCCTTTCCTTCCTTCCTTCCTTCCTTCCTTCCTTCCTTCCTTCCTTCCTTCCTTCCTTCCTTCCTTTCTTTCTTTCTTTCTTTCTGCCAGCCTTCCCAGCCCTTCCTCCCTGTCAAGTTAGCTGCTCTGGGAGAGATGGTTCACTCTTGCCAGAGGGCTGAACTTATTGTTTGCAGAGGGATTTTCTCTTCCTTCCAACTATTTCATCTCTTTCCCCATACACACCCCAGCCTCATACTTTGCCTCAGGACTTCCACCCTCAACATGAAATTAGGGCAAGGACTTATAACTATCAAGTATTTTTAAACTACTGCATTTATTTTAATTGGAAAAATACTTTAGTCACCAACAGGTGTCATATTTATGCTGATTATTAAAACAATTGTGTAAAATGTTATTATGGAACCATGAAATCCCTTTGTGAAAATAGTACTGTAGTTTTATTGCTTCTAACAATGTTCAGCGGATGTGAATTATTCACTTAAGAAGACTTCTCTTGGTTTTCATGTGAAACATTAAGTTCAGCCCAAGTTACATAAAAGAAAGAAAGAAAAACAGAAATAAGCTGGCATAACACCAATTTAAAAACAAGTGAATTTCTTGAGGCAGGACTAGGGTGAAAGGTGCCCTCATTTTTGCCCTTCCTAATACCATAAATAGCATTCTTGTCTTCCTAGACTATTTTGACAATATTTAATTGCAGTCAAATATTCGATTGCTCAATTGTTCAGTGTGCCAACCATATATCATGCAGGACGATGGCATCCTGCATAAATATGTGAATCTGTAAGTAGTTTGTGAGACTGTGAGCACAGGTAATAAAAATATGTTCATGAGGTAAGCTTAAAAAATAAAACTTATGAAAATGCAATATTATTATTTTTTAAAATACTTTACAGAAACATATTGTCTTTTTATGTATTCTTTAATAATTCTGTCTCTTTTCCACGAGCGCATGATTTCAGTCCATTACACCACTACAGTCCTGAACTTAGCAATAATAATAGCAAGAGTCAAGATCACTCCTGTGGGCTCAGCAAAGAATGGAATGACCAAGAGGAAGATAAATGAGATTCAAGAGGGAGACAAAGCATCTAATGTAAGAAAGAGGTAATACATTTCCCAGACAGCAAATATTTCAGGATCAAGTTTAAAATATGTTTGAAAAACACAGTAGTAAAGCTATGGGAATTTTTGAAATATACCTTCCATAGAAATATCAAGTGCATTTTAAAGGTCTGCTTTATACAAGCAAACCATAGTGTAATGGCTGCTAGAAATGCAGCCATAGGAATGCAGATGCAATTGGGAAGTCATTACTACAGGCTACACCAATTGGGGGTCCTCCAGAAGTTTCTGGCTACAATTCCCATGAGCCCCAGTCTCTGCTGGCTTGGGCTGCTCTGAGTTGTATTTAAAAGCATCTGGGGGGCATTGGGTTTAGAAGGCTGTCTCTTGGTCACTCCTGACCACAGTATCAAAATAAATTGGGTGGGTTGGGATGTACTTCAAGTAGCTGCTGAATCTATGCTTGCTTTGGTGGACATTGATGGATTTTTTTCTTTCATCCTAAGCCTTTGGCTAAAAAAATGGAAGGAAAATCATCATTGTGATCATCTCAACAACAACATGCTATCAAGTTCATCTCCAGCTACAAGAACCACTCAAGCCATCTTTAGCATTTATCCTTCACTACTTGTGTTATAAGTGGACTTTGGAAAGTTCCCAGTGGACACTCTACCTCCGAAGAGCTAAAGCACATTGTGACCTGCATTTCAGATTATCCATTATAATGAAAGGCACACTTGCCTTTTCATTTCACCCTGTTTCTCAAAATAGAGAAAATAAAACCTCGAGGCGGGCTTGTAGAAACCATATTATTTGCATTAAATAATTGTGTAATAAAAAGCAACAAGAACAGTAACAGCTCTCTAGGAGCATATCACCTTACAGTGGTACCTCGGGTTACAGACGCTTCAAGTTACAGATGCTTCAGGTTACAGACTCAGCTAACCCAGAAATAGTACCTCAGGTTAAGAACTTTGCTTCAGGATAAGAACAGAAATCACGCAACTGCCGCGGCGGTGCAATGACAGCGAGAGGCTCCATTAGCCAAAGTGGTACCTCGGATTAAGAACAGTTTCAAGTTAAGAACGGACCTCCAGAACAAATTAAGTTCTTAACCCGAGGTACCACTGTATTTGCTATTGCTTTCAATATCTTTTTGGGGAGCCCTACACAATTGAGGGACATGGGTGGCACTGTGGGTTAAACCACAGAGCCTAGGACTTGCCGATCAGAAGGTTGGCGATTCGAATCCCCATGACGGGGTGAGCTCCCGCTGCCAACCTAGCAATTCGTGTGGTGTTTTTCTTTAAATAATTTTTATTAACTGGCCAATCACATCAAATTAAATCATATCACATAAATTCCGAATTACAAAGCCGAATTTTAAATTTTGTTGGGGGGACCCATATTTCAAGATCCGAAGGGGGATTCTAATCATCTTCTTGCTGCTGTGTTAATGTCCCAATCAGTCCAAATCAGTCCAAACAAAGTTCATAGTTCTATCCCATCTTATCTTGCTGTTTCCACATCACATCTTGTTCATATATTTTCTCTTTTTTCTTTATGATCTCTTCTGATAGTCTCCTTAAGCCGATAAACACCAATAGTAATAATAGTCCTGTGTGAATTTTCCGTTCTTCCAATCCTCAAATCGAGATGGTTTCCATATATCATCTCCTTCATAGATAACATCACTCTTTCCATCATAGTCTCGTAAAACTGTCGCTCTTAAGGCCCACTGAGGACAGTGGCGTAGCGTGGGGGGTGCAGGGGGGGCCGGCCGCACCGGGCGCAACATCTGGGGTTAGGGCAAATCCACGGGTTAGGGGGCGCAAATCCACGGGTTAGGGGGCGCAAATTACTTGCCTTGCCCCGGGTGCTGACAACCCACGCTACGCCACTGACTGAGGAGTTTAACCCACAATATATAAACAGCTCTATTTCTCTCTTTCTCCTCCCAGACTCAAGACCTCCGACAGAACTTCCCAATATGGCGATGGCATTTTTAACTGCGTCATTCCCAAGCTCTTACACATTCCACGCTCTTCTTAAAACATGCTTTGGTTCGAAAGTTTATCTCCACACAGCCTTAAATCCACAGCTTAAGTCCTTAAAGCGACATTTCTGACCCATAAGGGGAGGGGATTCTTGTTTAATCACATAGGGAAAGAAGGAAGTTTTTCCCCCCTCCCCCCTCAGTCATTTGCCATACCTTGTCTTGGCATATCTTCTCATGTTTTCTTCTTATCTTGTTTTATCAGAGATCTCTTCTGTTAGCAGTCTTTACTCCCCATTCTTTCTTGAAATATGTGCATTCCTTTCATCCAAATTGTTTCCTTTGAAGTTCTGCATCTAGTGGCGCGAATCAGGGACGGCGTTCAGGAGTGCCAAAATCCCACAGGAGGGCTTTGTGCCTAGTGCCCCCACCCCCACAAATTCGGGGGTGTTATAGGGCACAGCAGGCAAGGGTCATCCCCCCTACAATCCTGGGGGGGTTAAGGAGGCTAATTACCCCCATCATAGCCTCCAAATTACCTCGTGTGGGTCGGAGAGATGTTATTGTCCCAGAAACTAGATAAATCCAATTATAGGCACAGAAAAATTTGAGGGTTTTTTTGTGTCCCATAACAACTCCAGACATTTTTTAATTAGTGACTGTAGTGGATGGCAAACAGATTATGAGTACGCAGCGTGAAGCTATGGCACTGGGGGCTATTGACATTTTAGGTTACATTAACCTGAGCTTCTGAGATTTGAGTAGTGCTTTGGCAATGCAACTATGTGGAAGAAATCATGGTTTGTAATAAATACATAAGCACTTGTGAAGCAGGAGAAGTGATGGTCGGATCATCATTTCATTCCTATCACATTTATCCGTAACTTCATTCATACCAGAAGAAATTCCCATAGTAGATGGATACATTCAGCAGCAGTAAGAGGGTATGTATATTTGTGTGTGCATGGACAATGCCTTGGAAATGAAGGGTTAAGGAATTACCATCAGTATAAGTTAAATCATATATATGATTTGGAGCATAATCTGCTATAGATTCATTGCGTAGTTATTGTGCCCTAAATATTGAGGAGAGAGACGACTTGTTTATTACGATAATGTGCCACAGTTCATGAATGACACTGCGAAATTCTTTAATGGACTCCATTCATAGATTTTGCTACATTTCTGTTCCTTGCACTACAGACAAGTTCCACTGAATAGTTGGGTCGAACTATATATACCGATATATAGTGTTACAGACTACTCCAGTACCTTCCGAATGGTGCAAGATTCCATGGGTCTTGGGACTTAACCAGGCTTTGTGTTTCCTTTAGGAAAATGAGGCGCAGCAGAGTCTGTAGTGTATGAAATATGGTTTATTTACAAATATTTATACCTGAGACTTGATGGAAGGATTGCAGAACATTATACCTCAAGAGCATCTCTTGTTGCTTCTACCTTAGCTTCAGCCAGCTTGGGTCCAGAGCGGAAGCCAGCCATGCTCCCTGGTCTCTGAGTGAAGCCTCTCCCAGCAAACCTTCTTAAAGTTCTGCACACTTCCTTCTTGCTCGCCTGCAAAATGACACTTTCCCCCTGTAATGGCACCTGCCGCCTGTAATCATGCCCCCTGTAATCCTGGCCTGCTCTTCCTAACAATTCTCTTGCTCTGTCCACTACTCACAGCTGGGGAAGGACAGTATTTGCAATGTCAAAAGTTCTTGATGGCCCAATCCTCTGGCCTCCCTTTGCTTCTTCATGGCATCTCTATCAGTCAATCTCCTGAACAGGAAAACTGGAATAGCCTGTATTTTTACACTGAGCCTGGCATCATCCCTTAATACTCCAAATATTAGCAAAATTGTAACATGTACTAAATTTAAGAATTTAGGGAGAGCTGTCCCCCCAACTCATAACAATACGAACCACCAGTGTATACCATCAGTGATAGTACTATGATTGCACAGCTAAACAAAGAAAGTAATTCCAAAAGTTCAAAATATGTCATTTAGAACTTTTTGAGCCCCATAGGTTTATAGATAGAGAGAACTGCTCTTCCAAATCAAGGAATTCACAAAGATTGGATTTGAAAACTACCCTGCTTCTTGACCACCAATAAACATGACAGACAACTCTCACCAACAGAAAACCACCACTTGGGAATAAGGCAGGCTAGGCAAATATGAACAGAAGACATGGCCAAGAAGCAATTCAGGTTGTTAACTTCTACACAGGGATGGAAGATTCTGTCAATTTTTTTTCTTTCAGTTTGTCATTTTTCCAATCTTAAACTCAGTTCTCCCCGTTTCTAAATTGCTTTTCTTTAAAAGGAAAAAGAATTCACATAGAACATCCATGCATACATATTTTTGTATGCAATTTCTCCAAATATCTGCATTTTGCAAGCATTTCCCCGCGATATAATGCCTCTTTCTACATGTCTTTCACTAATATAAGTATTTTTTTATAAGCTTTTCCTTAATGTACACTTTTTTGGTATGCATCTTTTTCTTTTCTTTTTGCTAGAGAACTGCATTGCAAAATTAGAAGTGTGAATTTTGAGGGATTAGGTGTGCTTCAGTTCACATATTGATTCAGAAAGTGTGGAATGAGTAGGATAAATTTATTACCAATCCCTGCTTCTGCAAGAGTCATGTCCAGGATATGTTCTTTCATATGTACCTCAACTCCCCCTCCCCCTCAAATCCAGCAAATCTGTCTTTCCTCTAATAGTGTTAGAGAGGGAGGGAAGCATAACAGCCAAGAGAGAATGCTTTTGAGTTAACTGATAAAGAAGGTATGTTTCCTCGGAACACAGCTCATTAGCTTTTTAATACATTGCACGTTTTGGCCATCAAATACTAAAGGGCAATACTTCCAGTATATAACTGAGAATACTAGAGTCGTTTTTTTTTTTTTTGAGACAGATGGCAGGTGACAATGAAAGGGACGCAGATGGCATCTGATATGAGTTTAAATAAGGCAGACTGAGCACACAAGATTCAGAAAGAATCTAGCCTTCATTTCCCAGCTGGGATCTGAGAGGTACAAAAAGATATAAGCAAGGTCATAAAAGCTCATGTCTTTTACAATAGACCACTTGGTTTCCTGCAGGGAGAAAAAGGGCTTCTGAACATAAAGGTCTTTATTGATTGAACGCTCCACGTTCACACACAGAGTCATATTCATTACAGGCATGGGGTAATAGAATGCTTAGCTGTAGTGATAATTGTTGAACTGCTCTCCTTCCTGTGTGTGGCATAAAAATATAAGATGTTTCATTCAGGTAACAAGTCATGTGTTTAGTTTCTCATGCAGCCCACGAATGCCTCATTCTGTATTCACACACTCTAACATCTGGTGATCCTGAACAGATCTCCTCTCTCTGCTCTGATCTCCATCTTATGGATTTATTTATAAAATTATTTATGAGCTTTCTTTCAGTACATGAAGGGACCCTGAGGTAACTTATCATTTTTATTATTATTATTTTTAAAAAACAACCTCTCAAGCAATATCACAGTGAACAAATTAAGGACAAGTGAAAAACACTTTAATAAACAAACAGCAGAATTAATTACATGGGAACACAGGAAGCTGTCTTATACTGAACCGGATTATTGGTCTATCCAGCTCAGTACTGTCAACACTGGCTCTTTAGAGTTTCAGACAAAGGACATTCCAAGCCCTACTTAGAAATGCTGAGGTTTGTACTTGGAACATTCTGCATGGAAAGCAGATGCTCCACCACCGAGCTATGACCTTTCCCCTAAATTACAGTTGCATTTATATAATGATATGAAAGTTGTGTGGAACAAAAAGGTTTTCAAGGCACAGAGCCGCAGCTAGGTGATCTTGCTCCCCTGGCAGAACCGTCCAGATTGCGTCCCCTAGCCACAGACAAATTAGCTCTCCTTTCTGCCTCTCATCCAACCCCACCCCCTCACCCATTCAATTCACCCTCTATTAAAAACCATTTCTTGTGAGCCAATAATCAATATTTATATTTATGAGCATATCTTTTAGCCAATTTTGCACCCCTCCCCTTGCCTGCGCCCCTGGCGGGGGCCCACCTCACCACCCCCTAGCTACGGCACTGCCAAGGCCCACCTAGAACTAAACAAAGATGAAGTTCATCAGGTAACAACATTTGGAAGGGAATTTCATGGTTGAGATGTCACCACAGAAAAGGCTCTGCCTCATGTAGTGGCCAACCTAGCCTCTCTTGGCGGTGGGGCATTCAGCAGGGCCTTCTAAGCAGATCTTAAAAACCATGAGCAGGCTCATATGGGGTATCTTGATTTTTTCAGATATTCTGCCCCAAATCCAATTCTTTTCTTTCATTCTTCCCTAATTTACAAAAATATAATTTTATACTGAAGACCCCGCTGGATCAGGCCAGTGGCCTATCTAATCCAGCACCCTGTTCTCACAGTGGCCCACCAGATACCTATGAGAAATCCAAAAGCAAGACCTGATCACAGCAGCCCTCTCCCCACTTGTGATTCCCATTGTGCCTAGTAACCATTGAATAGCCTTATCTGCCATGTATTTATCTAATCCTCTTTCAAAGCCATCTAAGTTGGTGGCCATCACTACTTACTATGGAAGTGAATTCCAGAGTTTCTTCCAGAGGATGGAGAAACAATACTTTACTCCAAGAATAGTGTCAGCTCAGCTCAATCCAACTCAATCTAGACCCCCTGCCATTGACACTGGATTTCTGTGAATGAATCTGTGGCTCTCCCAATGTTGTTGGACTGCAATATGCATCAGAACCAGCCAGCTGCTCAAGGATCTCCTACAACTACTTCAGTTCATTGCTTCTATTCTGGGTTCAAAATGGAATGCACTGTTATTGTTGTTATTTGTTATTATTGTTAAAAATCATTATTGATTACATTTATATTGTCCCTCTTTTGTTTACACTTAATGTAACTGGATGTAACTGTCTCTAGGGGGAGGGCTTCGAGGGGACAAGGCTAGATGGAACAAGTGATCCTAGCTCACTTCTCACCAGTGGGACAGATAAGAGAAATTCTGGGATAGAGTTGGGGTGGATGTGGTGTTAAAGCATCTCTCCAGCGCTCAGTTGGTCCCCCAGTGCTGCTCTGCTTACTGGGTCCATAGTGAATCCAGGGGGAAATTATCTCTGATGAGCTGGAAAATTTCTAATTCAATTCCCAACACAAAACACTTAAACACACAAGCACACACACACACAAAGTTTGGCTTTATACTCTTAAGCAAACCAAAACTAAAATGAAGTCTTAACTGTTATTAACATTTAAGTTTCAGAATGATGGGGATATTTAGAATTTCCTACTGAGTGACCTTATGATCAAGTCTCCTTTTTAATTTTCTGAACACCTGTAGAGTTGATGTACAATTATGTTGCCAAGCCTTTGCAAAGTTTCCATTAATGTTGATTTTAGCATTATATTACCATAATAGCGGGACAAAAATATCTATGCATACCTTATTCCATTAGGTCATGTTCTGATATACAGTATTGATCTTCATTTATTTTGCATCAACCTCAAGCAAGTGAAGCAAATAGTGACTTTTTCCCATTAGGAATAACTACATTGTATTATTAGTTCTTCTGCAAACGCCAGCCTATGCTACAAATTTACAGGAAGATGGTAGAGGGAGGAGAATAGTTTCTCAAAAGAGTTCAAAGAGGAGAATAGTTTCTCAAAAGAGTTCAAAACAGCAAGCTATATTGGTAAGTATAATTATTTTTCTGATACTTCTACTTCAGTCTTTTGTTTCTAGGTTTTGATTTGAATCTACTAGTGGATTTTTAAAATGCAATATTCTCTTTTCTTTCTTGTATTTCTGTGTGATTACATTGTCCTATTTTTCATGAATATGCAAGTCTTTTTAAAAAGACAAATCAATTCTGAAGCATCTATTTCTCCCCCAATATCCCTCCTCCTGTCCATAGTTACCTTGGCAACTGTCGTTTTACTTCAAAACAACATGCCCAGTTTGGGAGCTGATCTCTAGTACTTTTGTTCAGTGTTGAACCCAAACTTTAATGAGGCTCGGGTGATATATTTAACCATTTTCCTGTAATCAAAACACGTTAAAAATAGAAAAATCTCAGTGTATCAAGAAGTGCTTCCATACCTATTGACACCCCCCTCTTCAGTCAGTTGCCAAGATAAATAGGTTTGCTAACAATAGAAGTTATCTTAATAAATTGTTTCGGAGTGTTTTTCTTCCTTCAAAAGACCTTTCTTCAGATATCTCATTAGCTCAGTGCCCACAGACAAGATGGCTCCTTCTCTTCTTATATCACTTTATTTATGTTTAGTGTTTTTTGCACAGTGCAGATATGAACATAAGAAGAAGGGTCCTGCTGAATCATAACAAAGGCCTACTAAGTCCATTACTGCAACTTGTTTGCCACACTGATCAGCCAGGTGCTTTTGGGAAACTCACAAGCAGGGAATCAGGGCAACAGACCTCTCCCAGGGCTGTTCCCCGGAGACTGGTATTCAGGGACACCCTTCCTCTAGTCCTCTAGGGCTATGTACACATGTAGCCTTTGAAATACACTGAGGTCAGTTTTCCACAGTGCACTTTTGTACATACTGGTTTCCAGTTGGTGCAACAATGTCACTGCAAGCAGCAGCTATTTGTGTTGCCTGTAAACACGGGGGTTGGGCATGTTTTCAAACTATTGTTCAACTGTGTTCTTGATTCCTTCCTCTCCACTAGTAATTCCACAGACCTCAAAAAAACAAAAAAACAAGAACAGTCTTCCAAAAGAGACGGCCTGGAAACTGGTGTGTTGATGTACTGATATACGGAGAATATGTATATAGCAGTATACAGAGGCGGTGAAGTTTCTATACTGCATCATGTTTTGCCTATTTAATTTATAGACAAGTTAAACATGGTTGATGAGGAGTAGCACAGTCCTGCCGTATAGTTAAAGCTATGGTTTTCCCAGTAGTGATGTATGGAAGTGAGAGCTGGACCATAAAGTAGGCTGATCACCAAAGAATTGATGCTTTTGAATTATGGTGCTGCAGGAGACTCTTGAGAGTCCCGTGGACTGCAAGAAGATCAAACCTATCCATTCTGAAGGAAATCAGCCCTGAGTGTTCACTGGAAGGACAGATCCTGAAGCTGAGGCTCCATACTTTGGCCACCTCATGAGAAGAGAAAAGACCCTGATGTTGGGAAAGATTGAGGGCACAAGGAGAAGGGGACGACAGAGGACAAGATGGCTGGACAGTGTTCTCGAAGCTATGAACATGAGTTTGACCAAACAGCGGGAGGCAGTGGAAGACAGGAGTGCCTGGTGTGCTCTGGTCCATGGGGTCACGAAGAGTCGGACACGACTAAACAACTAAACAACAACAACAGCGCAGTCCTGCAGAGTCACTAAGGTCTGTCCAACAGGAGGTGACCTGAGAAAGCTTTCTCTGTGTACACATGTATGCAGCTAGTGCTTGAGAAGTGCATTCTCAGCACAAAACCGGATTATAACCATTCCAGCAGAATGTACTTTAGATTGACAAATAGTGTGCAATAGGGATGATAAATGTGATGCGTACATCCAGCATGGAATGCACATTATCACACAGTGTGGACCTGCCCGAGGTAGCACAGTCATCATGACTATAGTCACTACTAGTTTCCTCCATATATGTGTCTAATCTCCTTTTAGCTATATTCATGCTGATGATCAACACTACATCTAGTGGCAGCAAATGCCATGGCTTAATACTCATTGTGTAAGGAAGTTCATCCTTTTGCCTGTCCTGAATCTGCCACCAGTTCTAGCATTCGGAGAGGGGGATAAAAGCTCTTGTTCTCTCCAATTTCTCCGCACTATTCAGATGGCATAATCCTCCTTACTTGCCTTTTTATCCTAAACCAAAAACCCCCAAACAATGCAAACTTTATTGTGGGGAAATTATGCCAGCTCCCTGATCTTTTAAGTTGCACCAATTCCAGTTCTAACATTTTATTTTATTTTAGAGATGTAGCAATCAGAAGTGTACACAGCATTCCACAGAATAATGTACACAGAAAAAGACAATGCCTTTTTCACAGCTGCCGGGTTGACATTTTAGCTAAATTATGTACCACAACCCAAAGATCTCTATCGCTGCCAGTTGCCAATAGTTCAGACCCCAGGGGCAAATTTAGGACTTTTTGCACTGATATGCATAATTTTGTATCACTTTGCCTAATACATTGAACCACATTTCCCGTTTAGTTGCCCATTCACCCATTCTGGAAAGATTCTTTGGGAGTTCTTTGCAATCCCTCTTTGTTTTTATCACCTTGAATAATAATTTGGTTTCATCAGCAAATTTGGCCACTTCACTGCTCACTCCAGATAATTTATGAATAGATTTAAAAACTGCACTACACATGATGTCTAATTTTTTTTAATTAATGTAATAAAAGAGATTATCTTGGTTACAAGGGAACCAGTCAAAAGGGAATGATTTTACGTCAGCAACCATTCTGCCAAGATCATATAAATCCTGGGCTTAGGTTTGGGCAAGTCTATGAGGATGAGAAAAGGTCTTAAATATATGACGGGACTAATCTCAGGTGTCATTCATACATAGCTTTAGCAGCATGGCAGACATTCCCTTCCCCACATTTCCATAGCAAATTTCATTCCTGCTGTGATATGAGTTTCAATACTGGGACATGTGTAGAGACATTCAAGCAGGTCCCTAAGAAACTATGTAGGTGCTACATACAGATCCAGGGTGGGATGATGAGCCCAGAGAAAACTCTGACTGAGCTGGAGAGAGTGTGGGCAGCCTTTGACAGTCCCCACTAAGCCCTGCTGCCATGCCGACATGCCACCATGCCTGGGACGTGTAGCCCTTCTCATAGCCCCTACAGGTCTTAAGGGAAATAAATGGGATTTTATCATGAAGAGGAGCCTGTTATGTTGCTATTGTTACACGTGAATAGTGTCACCATCTCCTCTGGATATGTAGGGTCTGGCAGAACAATGAGTGGGGGAAGAGGCAAGCTGGATAAATACAGTGGTGCCCCGCAAGACGAATGCCTCGCAAGACGAAAAACTCGCTGGACGAAAGGGTTTTGCGTTTTTTGAGCTGCTTCGCAAGATGAATTTCCCTATGGGCTTGCTTCGCAAGACGAAAACGTCTTGCAAGTTTGTTTCCTTTTTCTTAAAACCGTTAATACCCAGGGTGCATTGCTTGAAGAGGTGCAGTTGCGACTTGACTTCGAGAAGCAACTCATAGCACGCGGTGTGGTAGCCTTTTTTGAGCTTTTTGAAGACTTTGGTGATTTTTGAAGCTTTTCCAAAACTTCTTTTGCAGCCATTTGGTAAGTTAAACTTTTAAAACTTTTTTTGGGGGGGTTGGATTTTGGGTTGGGGTGTTTGGAATTCAAGGACTTGGTGTTGGGGAGGGGTTTGCAAGAATCTGGAAGCTTGTGTGGTTTTTTCTGCATTTTTATGATTTTTTGTGACCATTGGGCCACTCTGCTGTTTTTTTAAAAAAATTCTGGATTTGAATTTCTGTGTGGTGGGTGGCTGGGGGAACAGTTGGGGAGGGGTTTAGAAGAATCTGGAAGCTTGTGTGGTTTTTTCTGCATTTTTATGATTTTCTGTGACCATTGGGCCACTCTGCTGTTTTTTTAAAAAAAAATCTGGATTTGAATTTCTGTGTGGTGGGTGGCTGGGGGAACAGTTGGGGAGGGGTTTGCAACAGTTGGGGAGGGGCTGGGGAACAGTTGGGGAGGGGTTTGCAATTTTTGTGTGGTGGGTGGCTGGGAGAACAGTTGGGGAGGGGTTTGCAACAGTTGGGGAGGGGCTGGGGGAACAGTTGGGGAGGGGTTTCCAATTTCTGTGTGGTGGGTGGCTGGGGAGGGGTTTGCAACAGTTGGGGAGGGGCTGGGGGAACAGTTGGGGAGGGGTTTGCGATTTCTGTGTGGTGGGTGGCTGGGGGAATAGTTTAGGTTTTTGAAGACTTTGGTGATTTTTGAAGCTTTTCCAAAACTTCTTTTGCAGCCATTTGGTAAGTTAAACTTTTAAAACTTTTTTGGGGGGTTTTGGATTTTGGGTTGGGGTGTTTGGAATTCAAGGACTTGGTTCTGGGTTTGAATTTCTGTGTGGTGGGTGGCTGGGTGCTTTTGAATTTTTTGGATGTGAAGCACTGATTTTTTTGGGGGGGTTGCGAAGGTAGGAGCTGTGCTGCCATGGGACCCAAGAAGATTGCTGCTGCAGAGGCCGGCGAGGGGAAGAAGGCGAAGGTTACGCTGGAAATGAAGAAGGAGATCATCCGGAAGCACGACGGTGGAATGCGTGTGACAGATCTCGCCAGGGAGTACGGGAGGAATCCATCGACCATCGGGACCATCCTGAAGATGAGGGAGAAGATCCTTGCGACTGATGCAGCCAAGGGAGTCACCAGGATCGTGAAGAACCGCCCAGCTGTTCTGGAGGAGGTTGAGAAGTTGCTCCTCATCTGGATAGAAGAGAAGCAGCGTGCAGGGGACACAGTGACTGAGGCCATCATTTGTGAGAAAGCCAACGCAGACCTCATCCGGGAACAGCCAGGAACCTCAGGCGAGCCAGAAGTCTTCAAGGCAAGCAGAGGCTGGTTTGACCAGACAAGATCTGGAATCCACAGCATGGTCAGGCATGGAGAGGCTGCCAGTTCTGATGTTTCTGCGGCTGAAGACTTTGCAGCGGAGTTCCTGGAGGTTGTGAGGACGGAGGGCTATGTTCCACAGCAGGTCTTCAACTGTGACGAGACAGGGCTGTTTTGGAAGAGGATGCCCAGAAGGACTTTCATCACACAGGAGGAGGCCAAGTTGCCTGGCCACAAGCCCATGAAGGACCGTCTGACCCTGCTCTTCTGTGCCAACACAAGCGGCGACCTGAAGATCAAGCCCCTGCTGGTGTACCACTCGGAGAACCCACGGGCCTTCAAGAAACACAAGGTCGACAAGGAGCAGCTGAGTGTCATGTGGCGATCCAACAGTAAGGCTGTTTGTGTGCTGTTTGTGGACTGGGTCAATCTTGCTTTTGGCCCTGCTGTCAAACAGTACCTGCTGGACAACGACCTGCCGCTGAAGGCTTTGCTTCTGATGGACAATGCTCCTGCTCATCCTAAAGGCCTTGAGGAGGACTTGTTGGAGGAGTTCAGTTTCATCAGCATCATGTTCCTGCCGCCTAACACCATGCCACTGCTCCAGCCGATGGATCAGCAGGTCATCGCCAATTTCAAAAAACTCTACACCAAGGAGCTTTTCAGGCGATGCTTCGAGGTGACTGATTGCACCACCATCACCCTGCGGGAATTCTGGAAGGACCACTTTGACATCGTCACCTGCCTGAAGATGATCACCACGGCCTGGAACGGGATCAGCCAGAGAAATTTGAATTGCGCTTGGCGCAGCCTGTGGCCGGACTGTGTGGCACCAAGTGACTCTGATGCACCAGAGTCAACAGTGGTGCATTGTTAATTTGTAATCATGGTTGTAAGAAGTATTTGCAAAAGGAAAACTTAATAAAAATTTATATATATATATATATAAAAAACAGTGGTGCAGGACATTGTTGCCTTGGGGAGGACCATGGGCCTGGAGGTCACAGAGGAGGACATCAGCGAGCTGGTGGAGGAGCACGACCACGAGCTGACCACCCAGGAGCTGGTCGAACTGCAGGCAGAGGCTGCGCAGGAGCAGGCCTCGCTGGAAGAGGAGGAAGCAACTGAAGAACGGCTGTCCTCCAAAGAACTGAGGGACATTTGCCTGAAGTGGAAGGATGTGCAGGCTTTTGCACAGCGGCACCACCCTGACAAGCATGTGGCACATGACCTTTTGAACACTTTTGATACGAGGGTCATGTCGCCTTTCGGGGAGGTGCTGAAAAGGCGGATGAAGCAGCAGACCATGGACAGGTTCTTCAGCAAGAAGCAAAGAGTGGAAGAGGAACCTTCTTCGAGTTGTCCCCCAGAGTCTTAGAAAATGTACTGTACACTTTGTTGATTTTTAAATGTTTTTCTGTCATGTTAAGAAACTTAATTTATTGTTCCTTCAATTTTTGAAATGCTCTTTACAGTATGTGTGACTTTAAAGAGCACTTAATAAACTCTTGTTGTACCAAATTTGGCTTTGTTTGGACTTTTTTTGACCATAGGAACACATTAATTGAGTTTCAATGCATTCCTATGGGATTTCATGCTTCGCAAGACGAAAAATTCGCTAGATGAAAAAACTCGCGTAACGAATTAATTTTGTCTTGCGAGGCAGCACTGTAAATGTATTTTTCAACAGACAGGGGAATTTGGTCCACTGAGCTGACTGGTGCACTGTCTCATCCACCATGGCCTCCCCTTAGCCAACGCCTAACGGCCAGGGTCTTTTGGTATTCTGCCTTCTCTTCCCTTACTATTCTTTGACCCAGTTTCCTTTTCTTATTAATGTAAGAACCTTATAATATATGTTATATGTGTTTCTCTTTAACTAGTATTTTTATAACTAGTCTATGGAGAGTCCTGCATGAAGGAGTGTTCGTTTATTTTATTCCTCTTTTCTCATGATTGAATGGTCTAAAGTGTAGAAATACATATTATATTTTTCCTCCCTTTTGTAATATGTTGCATATTTAATTTATGTATAAATACCAATAGCACTTGTATTTTTTAAGGGAAAAAAGCATGTAGCGCAGAATAGTGAATATTCTTTCAAATTCACTCAAGTAAATCTGAAGAAGCACAAACTCTCAGTGGAGCAGAACAGATGTAAAACATATACACATATATGTTTTGCTTCATTCTAGTAAACAAAAATATGATTTTGTTCAATAAGCATGTTCTTTTTCTACATATCTAGTCCATATTTAGAGGAAAGTGGGTCTTTTGCTCAGCCTTTTGTTTGTACAGGTTTTGTTGATTTTGTCTCGTAGTCATTCTCATTTGAATAATTGCACAGTGTAATATGCTAATAGAGATGCCACATGTAGGTTTTGAAAAGTGCACACTGAACACCATGATGTGGTAATCACTTAATCAAATATGATGGATTTAGAAGAGAATTAAATAACACATTAGAATAATGATGGGCAAAGGCAGTAAATGAAAACACAGGATCATAGTTCAGGATGGAGCTGTAATCTGGCTTTAAGATTTTAATTATGGCTGCAACTGCATAGGAGAATTCAGTGAATGATTGTAGAATGGTGTTCAGTGGTGGCCTGTAGGCCATCTTGCCCTAATTCCCCCCTGCTACTGTCTGCATAGAATTAAATACCATAGCCACTGGATGAGACATGAAAGTTTCAACTCCCACAATCTCAAAGGGACATTTCATAGAATCATAGAGTTGGAAGAGACCACAAGGGCCATCGAGTCCAACCCCCTGCCAAGCAGGAAACACCATCAGAGCACTCCTGACATATGGTTGTCAAGCCTCTGCTCAAAGCTTTGAAGACTACAAAGTTTAGGGTTGCCATATGTGTGGAATTTCCTGGACGTACCTGGAATACTGCAGTTGGAAGCAGTGTCTGGGCGGAAATCAGCAAAAATGTCCGGGAAAATCCAGACATCAGCAGTGTTGTTTTTCTGAATTTCCTTAAAAATAGTTCAGAAACATCAACTTTCTTTAGCAATTTTGCCAGAAAAGCTCAACAGTACATTTAAACCATATGGCAACCCTAGTAGTTACCACATCTGGAACCACTGAGGACCAACCCCAGGCCACATGTTTTGCTGTTCACATATAAATAGATAATTCTCATGGGTGAAAAGAATGGTCTTCAAGTAATACTACTCATTTGTCATCTTGTGTTCAATGCACATTCCGAATACATATACCTTTATTGAGCCTGTGGAATACTGTACAAAGCAGACTTTATTCCATAGCCAGTACATCTACCAGGTTAAGGGAAGATGCCATATCAATGAAAATCTGGGAGATCAGATTTTCTTCCTAAACAAGTGCCGGAAGTATGCAAAAGAATATGAAACACAAATTTAAACATTTCATCTTGCAAATAAATATTTTAAATTTAATTAAAACCCCTCCTATTCTTTTTTTAATTCCTGATCCTCTTCGTAACATAACTCCTCGCCAGCTTCATACTACTGATAATGTGCTAAGTTTAGTTAATCTATATAAATTGATAATTCAGTTATTTGATGATAACTTCATAAAAAAGGGGAAATGTATTTTCAGGATGTCACCTTCAGATTATTTTATGTCTTTCAATAGAATGTTAAAGTTGCTCAGAAACCATCAGATCATTGTTTTTCTTTAATGACTTTGCATTAAAATTAAATAAATAAGAAGAAACCATTATGGCTCTGTTTAAATCAAATTTGGGATGCTTTATGCAACTTCTGCTACTGGCATATAAAGTACATGCAATATAACAGCAGACATTGCTCTCATAGTGTTTTTGGTGTGACTCTCTATATTATATTAGAACAGTCTACTCTTGCGATATTCCAATTGCTAATATTACCCCCCACTGCAGTTTCAAAGTCGTTGTATTTAACGCTGATTGGTTTCACTTATTTTGTCCCATGTCTCTTTCAATGGAAGCCACTTCTAGGCATGCTAGGTTTATTGGCACACTGCATTGAGATTATTATTTTTAATTAACTCTCAAACAAGCCAACTTGCAAAGAAAAGTCACCATCTCTAGAAGTGCACGACTTTAATTGGTATCCATGTATTGACCATTCCCAGCTAAGTTCAGTGTGGTTTGGAGCATGACAAACCCCAAATGCTCCACATTAGGCAAAGTCTATGTTTGGCTGTGTATTTCTCAGGGGCTAAATCAGCATGCATCCTGATTTTCTGAAATCTATCAAGCTATTTTTTTATTTATTTTTAGCTTCAGGAAACACAGCAGCTCTCAGGTATTTTTCCAGGTATAAATACTGGGAGAAAGTCAAACTATCATAAAGAAATAAGCAAGCAACACTCATTGAACAGAAGGGGCTGCTAAAGCTCATTTTTAAACATAGACATTTTCAGTCATGCTCCATAATAACCAGCCAGCAGCTCAAGATTTTCAAATGGTTAAAAAAAAATATGTTTGTTTATTTATTTCATAAAATTCATATATGGCTGGATTTTAAAAAACAAAAACAAAAAACAAACAAAAACACACCCCTCAAAGCAGTTTACAAAAACAAGTTGTAGCAAGATCACTCCCCTTCCCCGGGGAGGGCAGAGTTACAGGAGGGCCTCTGGGCATTGGGTAAGCCTTGCTCATGGGAGAGGAGGTTGTTGCCTCCGTCTGCCCCTCCTTGTTCAGGGTATTCCGCAAAAGGGATCCAGGGGTGTGGATTCTGTCCGAAGCCTGGGCATGGGCTAGGGCCATGGCACGTCCCCACTGAGAACCCTGGGGGTGCTCTTAATTGATGCATATCATAGGGCTCCCCCTACCTGTGCAGGAGTCAGGATATAGTCTGGTTTCACCCAATGCCTAAGCCAGGCTTCCTCAACCTCAGCCCTCCAGATATTTTGAGACTACAATTCCCATCATTCCCTGACCACTGGTCCTGCTAGCTAGGGATCATGGGAGTTGTAGGCCAAAAACATCTGGAGGGCCGAGATTGAGGAAGCCTGGCCAAAGCCAAACTGCTCACACCTGTAACCAATAAAGTTGTGACCTAATTTATCCCATTAACCCAAAATATTGGTGTCCGTGTGTTTATTATCTAGGGAACTGTGGGGCCCGAGGCCCTGCCACGCAAGGTGACAACAGACTGAGAAGGGAATCAACAGGTCATGCCGGGGTAATGCTGTTTGGGACTTTACTTGGTGAACCGGAAGGGAGATAGTGGCCAATTTTTCTTTGCACTGTTGCCAGTGCAAGGGGCCTCTTCTTTAAAGGGGAAACAACCACAAAGGGCCCAGGTGGCTAGAATCAAAGAGTCCAGAGTGACCGGTGTGGGGCAGCAGCACCACTCTCCTGACAGTGGCAGCATTGTCTCTTGCCAGGATGGTGCAGGGCAGAGGTGCAGTTGGAGCTGGGTGGGAACTTTGGTGGGCAACCTCACTGGTGTATCCATATAGCCCCAACATCGCTGCTGCTCATGCTATATGATCACCTTGACTCAAAAGTCCTAAAATATACTTCTATCAAATAAAAGAAAAAAAGGAGAGAGAGAGAGAAATCTGCCAAATTTCTGACACATGGTGGGAAAATAAGGGGCACGTTCTGTCAACGTCCCACTTATTTCAATAGAACACCCAGCTGATCTTGTCCTGTATGTAACTTCTGTGTTTTTCATCAAACTGGTGTGAAATTTCAGGCCCTCTATTACCCTTCCAGCTGCCAAATTTCATATAAAACAAAGGGTCTTCATTTTATATTGGTCAGTCTCACTCCTCTCTCTTACTCCCTGCAACAATGTTATAGACTGAACAGGCTGTTCCAGGGGGCTTCAGTTGTTCATCCTAATACTAACAGGTGAAAAATGTATCAGACAAAGAGAAACATTTTTTTTTAAAAAAATCATACTTCATAGTCTGAATTTCCTTTTTTCTACCACTAAATGAATAGGGCTCATTCTTTTTCACTTGCATTAAAAATGAATGCACACCACTAATCTGCATCACTTATGGCAGCTTGAGATGTACGCTGACCATTATTAGCACCCATATTTCCAGAGCATTTCCCATATGTATCAAAGCACACCTGGAAGCTCATTTGTGGTAATTCACCTAAAAATACAGGAACACACTGGTTTTGTTTTATCAAGCTGTCAAATGGAAACTTAATTATCAGAAGAAATAAGGATATTATATGCAAAGTGTTAGACTACTAGTACATATTTGTTAAACAAATGACAAAAACATATTTGCCATTATGCACATTTGTTGAATAATAAGGCCTCTGTGAATGTAAAAGCCAAACGGCTCCAATTGTAATCCCTTTACCTGGGAGTAAGCACCACTGAATTCAATGGGACTTAGTTCTGCTTAGACATGGTTAAGATTGCATTATGGTTGCTTAAATGAACATTCAAATAGCCAGAATCATGCTTGCATTTACTTATGATTCTACTGCACTGCTTATCTAATTTAATGTGCATCAATTAACTATGTGGCAAAGCCATTTGATTTCACCAAACTGCTTGGGTTGTGGAAGGGTTTAGGAAACCCTTTATCTAGTATCAGCTGACACACTTCTCCCTTATTTGGTTAGTGAATAGTGGACCAAGATCACTTCTGAAACAGCCATGTATTGGGTGGGTTTGGTTAAGTACGTAAATAAGAAAGAAAGAAAGAAAGAAAGAAAGAAAGAAAGAAAGAAAGAAAGAAAGAAAGAATCAAAAACAGCACACAACCACCACCACTACCACCCCACCAAATACAAGATAGAAAAGGCTTCTGCCCAGTTTCTTAATGAGTTTTAAGGAAATCTCTTTACCAAGAGAATTTCATTCAATGCTTCATTAAAAACAACATGGAATAACTTTTCTTTCAGCCCCCCTATGCAAACTCAGTGGTTGCATCTAAGTGAGCACCATGCGCTGCTGAGCATCTTCATGGTAGGTGCTAAATGAAGATGGTGTTGCTGGAGGAGTCATAGCCTCAAAATAAACATCTGTCCCTTCTCCTTCCATAATTCTGAAACTGACCAGTGTTGTTCTTATCTGCCCCACCATGCGCCTGATTCTTATAACCCAGTTACTCCTCCAAACTTCTCTGTTCACCTAATAATTCATGATCAGACTTTATAGAAAGCGTGTTCTCCTTCATGGAGAGCATGGGTTGCGGTGGGGGCAACCAAGGCATCCCTCTGTTGCTGGGTGGGTTAGTATGGATGGCCACGAATCTGATTGGGCACCTCATTAGTCACTGGGGAGAATTTTATGTAGCAATGTTTGAGTGACTGATGAGGGGTTATTTATTCCCTGCGTGCAGCGCTGGGTTTCTTCTTTTCGCTGTGCACATTGGATCACCTACCCCGGCCCTATATTTAGGGCTGTTCACATTGACCTTGCTATCCCTGTCATGGGGTCATCTGCTTTGGAGCCAGGGCCTGGTAGGAATTTTACCATTTGGCTGATTGGCTGGTGCCATTTGGTTTTTTACCTACTGCGTAGCAAATCGTCACAACCTGTAAGGTTGCGGTTAGGCACTGGCTAGTTTTGGTTGGTAGAGGGGGTATGGTTGGCTGTGCCGGCCCCTCCAATGCTGCTGCTGCAAGGGTATTCTGTTAAAGGAATCCAGGGGTTCACCATGCTCTTGTCCGAACCCCTGGCAAGGGGCTAGGGCCATGCAAGAGCCCCTGGGAGCACTTGGGGAGAGGTGAGAGCCTGGTGCCCAGCTCTGTGCTCTCCCCTGAAATGTTTTCCCTTACTGACTTTCACAGGCTTGCGGATGTCACTTCTGTTCCTATCTCTAAGTGGGAACAGATAGTCGCTAACCAATGCCTAAGCAACCACTCACATGCTGTAATCAATAAAGTTGTGGCCAAAATTATGCCAAAAAACAAATTCTGTGTGAATTGTGTCTTTATTTGAGGGTGTTGGGGGGGGGGCTCAACACACAAAGCCTTTGTGCCACAGGTGCTGCACTTTTTGTTCATACTGCTGCAAGTTTCTGATGAAAACATGTTGCAGGCATTTGAAATTCCTAACCATTTCCAGTCTATCCGGAAGACTCAGTTTGGAGTCGAGAATATTTCCTTTCCTTATGCAGAAATGTTAGCATGGTTGCCTAGGAACCAGACAAAGAAACCCAAGGAAGAGAGAAGGTGCAAAGGAAATGAATGAAAATATCATTGCGACTGACATTTGATTCTGGTGGGTCACCAGAGGGGGCTCTATTTTTGTAAATTCTACAGAAATGTGTTTTCCATTTCTGCCAGGCTGTTCTTGTATGCTGAGTCTTAACAACTTTAAATGACATTTGCCTCCAAATCCCCTTTGATAAGGGAGTCTCAGTGGAATATCTAAAATGCCCAAAAATAAAGGAGACAGATAGTTTGAGTAGTGAAGCTTAAAGCTTTGTATACACATGATCCATGTGCTCCAGTGACGAGTCTTTTCCATTTCCTCCCATTGTTAACAGTGTTTAAATAAAAACAAGCTGTAAACCAACAAAGCATATGTGGGGTGTTTTTTAAAAAATAAAACCTTGTTAAGTATTTGCTGTACTTTTGAAATCAGCATATTTCCATTTGATAAAGTTGTTTAGAATCCAATCATTCACTGATTACCAAATGGGTATTTGAGTGGCAGCTGTGCTCAATATCTAGGCAGCTAAGACATATGGCAATACAATGGCATATGCTAAGGATACCTGAGACCTTTCAACTTTGCATGCAAATGGGCTTCACAGACTGAGTCAATGAATACTGGATGTAGAACAATTGCAATGTACTTTGGGACAATAATGGCATGCTGTGGTGCGCTCAGCAGACCATCTGTCCCCTTCTATGTTACATGCTCAAGCAGAGATCATTCTGCAAAAGAAATATTTGAAATACTGTGTCATGATCTTGATGCTGTCTTCTTCCTGAACAAGTCACTTTCTTGAAGCACTGGTGGGCTTCTACCACACTGAGCATAATTCAGTATTTTTGTCCACAGAATCAACTTTGTTTTTGTGTCCTGCAACCATCTGCCCTGGCTATGAACTATTTGCCATCACCTCTAAGTCTTGCAATGATCTGGACACTGAGTCAGAGGCTGCCGGGGCACCAGAAGGGGGCCAGGACAGTTTCAGGGCTCAGAGATGAAATGCTGAACATAGGGAGACCATCCCACCTAAGGATGCTGGACATGTGTCCCCAGAGGAATCAGGTGGTCCAGACCACCAGGACCTATAGGGCCAGATTCCACACCCTCCCTTGAGCCTGAAGAACCAGATGCCTTCTACCTCACATGACAAGTATGGTAGCACAGGAAGCAGGCTATAGAATGAAGGAGGATGGGCTGTCTCTGAAGTTCTCCTCAAGGGGGTGGAGCCTGGAGGAGATAATCTGGAGACACATTAAAGGTCTCAGCCTCTGTTGGAGCAAGTTGCTCAGTCCATGGTCCAATAGCCTTCAATTTGCCTCCAGCTTCACCTCCAGCCCTGTCACTTTCTCTGTGGGATTCTGCTTCATACCAGAACACAACATTCTCCTTCAGGGGCACTGCTATGGGAATTATCACGATGAGCTTCAGAATTTGCCACTACCCCACAAGTCCCCACATTAGCCCCAAACATGATGGAACTCATTTCTTGGGTGATAGCCCAATTGACTTCAGTGAAAAACTAAGGCGCCAATGCTAAGCACAAGACCTGGTATAAAAGAAGCTGGTGCATATTAAGCAGATCCAAAAACAGCATCTTTGGGGTCTTGGGGTCCTTCGAGGTGTCACGGTTTTTACTTTTTGAAATATGTCAAACCTACTTATTAGCCACAGCTCAGGCTATTTCGGCTCAGCCACGTGAGCCAGGATGAGCAATTTATACCAGCATATCTTTGCCTGAGCTGATGTTGAGAACTTAATGCCAGAGGCTCCAATACTTTGGCCACCTCATGAGAAGAGAAGACTCCCTGGAAAAGACCCTGATGTTGGGAAAGATGGAGGGCACAAGGAGAAGGGGGCGACAGAGGACGAGATGGTTGGACAGTGCTCTCAAATCTATTAACATGAGTTTGACCACACTGTGGGAGGCAGTGGAAGACAGGAGTGCCTGGCGTGCTCTGGCCCATGGGGTCACGAAGAGTCAGACTAAATGACTAAACAACAAAAAGCAGGAAATCAGCCAGCTGTGCCAGAGATCCGCTGCATCCTAAGCTACTCGTCCTGGTGGAACTTGCCATGGGATTGCACTCTGTGTTGTTTCTGCCTTTAAATATATCGATTCTCATATTATGACTAATAAAGAGTCAAAGCATGCTAGCATCATCAATATAGGCATAGATTTTGGGGGGGGGAAACAAAACAAAACACCAGTGTAGGCTTATAGAAACAGGTGAGGGAAGCAAAAACTTTTTCAGGTATAAAGTAAGTGCTTTTAATTAGTTCACAATAGATAAGAACAGTTAGCTCAGGGTAAACTTAACCTTTCACTTGTTTCCATTAAAAATGGCTCTAGATCATCAAAGGTTCCTAAATGTTCAGCGCAGTGCCATTTAATAGGCTGAATGCTTTTTCAGAGGAGCCTTGGCCAGAGACTTCACATGAAAGCAGAATAAGAACCGATACACTTGCTGACATTGGGATTGTTGGCCAAAAACCTCAGAAAGTTTGCACAGGAGGGAACAGTTGTACTCTTTTTATAGATTTAATTGGAGCTGAGATGGGAAATACAGGGATATAGAAAGTACAGGACAGGTGGCAACTGTAATTGAGGCAACTCATTAACCTCACATCACACCTCTCCAAAAGCTCATTTTTTCATGCATGTAGTGTGCCTCAACAATCTACAGAAGCAGCATTGATTTACTTCTATGGCTGGTGCTCCTTTTCATATATTTTAAGTTATTTTTATATTTATTTATTTGAGAAAGAGAAATCAACCCCACCTTTCATCAGTGCTTATTCCAAGGGATGTTACAAACACACAGTATAGCATAACAATACAATAAAGCGGGAGCAGATAAAAGAAAGGTAACAATTAAAACAGCCATTATAAACCCATACCAAGAAAATGGCTAAGAAGGCAGGTGGTGTCATAAAATTCAAATATATTTTCTGGATCCAACTCCGTTGCTACCCAAAGGTGGCAGGTGGGGCTTGTACTAAGGATGGGTGAGCAATTTGAATATATGGATTTTAACGAGAAACTACCTGTTTTGCAATTTTCACACCAATACGGTAAATGAAATACAGCTATCTTTCAAAATTCACACTTCTCCAAATGTTGCAATGGAGTTCTCCAACCAATGTGTACCAAAATGCATATATTAGGGGGCATTGAGCATAAAATGCATATATTAGCAACACGACACTAACATAAAGGAATTGCAGTAAGCCTACAACTTACATGGGGGTTACGTTCTGAGGATCACGCTATGGATTCCTTTTAATAATAGTAAATTAATATTAAACAATATTAAAACTGGCTCTACAATTAGACCCAGGGCTAATATTCTCCAGGAGGAGAATATAATATCCAAATCTTCCAGAGGAGCAGGAAAAAAATGAGGTTTGGGGACACGACAAATTCATCAGACAATAGGTTTCCAATAAAATTCAGCTCAGCCCTAGTTTATTTTTTTAAAAAATACTTGACCTATTAATTACTTAACACCAACCCCTTTGTGGTTGTCTGCATTGTAGACTGACAAGGGCAGGAATAGCGGCTTGATTTTCCTATCTTTTACTCTTCTCATTGTCAATATTTTGCCATGGTTGTACTGGCGTATTGCCTTCTGCTACCATTATTTGCATTTTGCTTTTCATTATGCTTTTATGGATTTTACTGTAAAGTACCTCCGGTGTCCTGGTTATGCCATAAGACAGAGAATACATATGAAAAGCAATTTTAAAATAAAAGCCAAACGCCACAGACAAGAAGCTGGGGTTGCCCTATCAATGCAAATCTGCAATTTGAATGTCTAATAGTATTCTGTGCCTCTCCCAAAACACACACCCTCACACAACTGCTTCATTACCATGCTGGTTTGGGAAAATACTTTAAAACATTTTTTGTCTGGATGAGTGCATGCATTTATAGCCCATTAATGTCACGGACTGTCTTCATTCTTTAAAAAGCATTAACTCTAGTTCTAGCACTTGGCTAAGCTTTATTAAAAAGGAAAAGAAATGTTTACATTTCCTAGCCCTAGCGGTCATTTATTCTGCCTTTGCATTTATTAGGATTCTTTTGAAAAAGCCAGTCACTTATCTGGCCTGATCCAAAGCCATACTGAGTGAGTGGGAGGTTTTTCTATTGACGTCAGTAGGCTTTGGGTCAGGCCCTTAGTGCAGGCTCATAATACATAATTCAGACTCCTAATGCATTTCAAATGCCTTTTTACATTTTGCTGGTTGGTTCTTCTCCCAGAGGTACAGCCATCAGTGATGTTCTTTGCTGCCCCAGGACAACTCTATATTTATCCCTAGCCTTCTCTAGATGGCCTCCTTTTCTCTTCCAGTCACACATTCTCCTTGAAAATTATAAACACAATTTCCTTCAACATGCCAACATGACATTTGGAAGTTTTCCACCTCACCAAATTTTTCATTTGTTCCCCCAGTTCCAGCCTCTTCTGATGATCTTCCAATCTATTTCCCCCACTTGCTCTTAACCTTCTTTATTTCAAGCACAGACCACCTTGACATCTTAGCGTTAAAGTGCCTGTCTTTTCCACCACACCCCACACATGGGGGCACATCTATTGGCCTATTTGGATGTTCAGTTCATGGAACAGTTTCATGGAATGGGAGTATTGGGCTGGCTATAGACATGCCACTATATCCCTATCAGCCTGCCCCTGTTTTCCACACCTGGAGGAACATCTATAGAGGGTGCATCCTCCTTATGGGTAGAGTTATTCCACCCCAATGTGTGGGTGGTGGGGAACCAGCTGGTGGCGACAAGCGGGGAAAGGACCTGTAGTTTCACTCCACATGATTGCACAGCTGGAATGCTGTAAGAGGGCTTGTGATTTCATGAAGACTTTATGGAGATTAATAAAGAGCTTTGTTGTTTATGTTGTTTCCCTTACTGAGCTTCATAATTAATTCTCTATACTTTCCTTCTAGCCTCTGCTAGGTAAAAAAAATTGCAGCATGGAAGCCTCCAAATGCAAATATCTATGCATCACTGCCATGCCTTCAAGGGAAGTCCCTGTTACAGTATTTGTCATTGTTCCTTTGAGCAATGTGCCTTTTACAGCTGCCACACTACAAGAAACTAAAGAGGTAAGCTGTGCTATCACTTGATGTGGTGGGGAATATTCATCATTCATGCGGATGCTAAATGCACAATAACCTAGCTTGAAAGTAAGAGCAAGCCTAGCTTTCTCTATGCATCGAGTGCTCTATCATTATTTACATTCTTGTTCCGCAAAACTGGGTGCTTGCCATGGCAGGGTTAGAAAGGGAGATCCTTTACATTCAACTTCAGCAAGGGCACAACTATGGCATTCCATGACCAGAAAACTATGCACTATCCATACCGTTAATGCAGGTTTTAATGGGCTAAGGGATTTTCTACAGTAAGGCAAAACATGTATAAAAAGTGTAGGCTGGCATTTTGGTGACAATGATAATGTATAGATATGGAAGTAGGAAGCAACTTGTGTCCATGAGCAGCACCTATGTTGCAACCAACCCAAGGACTTCTCTGGTTCTCTTCCATGCTTTGCATTTCAGTTGTCTACCTACAGTTCCCTGTCATTCTCCTCCGTCCTCAGTTTTATTTTTAAACTGTATTTCCTTCACACATGTATCAGTGGCTACAGATGGTTAATGCTGTTTTTACTGTTGCCAGAAATTCCCCCTTGGAGGAGTAAGTGCAGGAAGCAGTGGAGGAGGAATCAGAACTATGCCAGACCTTCCAGCTATTTCACATTCAAATAGATATTTGTATGCGGTAGCAAAACTATGTGTCACTTCCATAGGCCCATTGCACTGAATTAAACTGTCCAAGCGAACTGGTCACTTCCCCTTGCCTCTATCTAGGGATAAAACTGAATGGTTTGTGGAAACCAGAGAATAGGGCAGTGTGTTCCTTATTCTAGAAATCTTACTAGTGTTCTAGATTAGGGATGGACAAATCTGTTCATTCCCATTTTTCTCACTTTCCCATTTTTCAGTCTTGAATTCGGTTCATCACATGCCCACATTTCATTTAAAAGTTCTCATGAAGATTTGTCAGCACTTTAGTACACGTTCCTCATAATATACACAAGCAATTTCCCTTAATATTACGCTTTTTTGGTATGTTACATTCCCTAATATGTTTATTTTAACTGCACTTTCCGCTGATATATGCATTTTTGTACATAACGTTTGGTTGGAGAACAGCACTGCAAAATTCAGGGAAGTGAAACTACGGAAGGGAAGCTGCATTTTGAGTTGCATATTCTTTCAGGAAACATGAACTAGATGTGAACCAAACCAAATTTCTACCCCATCCCTATTCTAGACACACCCTCTTTCAAGGATGTTCAACTTTTTCCTCATAAAAGCAAGAACGTTTCCAGAGATGTCACCGAAAATTATTTTTGTTCAGATGCTAATACAAATTTCTCCAGCTGTATTATGAGTCAAGAGCTGGTCGACAGTGAAATTGACAGCGAACACTGCCTGGTTCCCTAAGCAATAAAGACCTGCTCACTCTCTCCCTGTCCTTCAGAATGAGGAGAATGAGAGGGATTCACTGTCAGTTTGTCAAAACTGATTGGCTGTATTGCTGAAATGCCGTTATGTTCAGTATATGATCCCTGATTGCCAGGGGGTCACATGGTGAAGAAGGGGAAAAAATCATGCAAAAAAGTGCCAAAGCAGCAGCATACTGAGACTGTAACCAGGAAAAAATAGAAACCCACAAATGACGATGTAGCAGTAATGACTACTAAGCACACTTCTCGAAAGCACACTTTTCATGTTGAAATTGAGCCTCACAAAAATTTCAGCTTCACTGATCTCAAAGACTTCAGTAACACCAACAGCTTGTTCCAGCTTGTATTTCATTGGTGGGTTTTGCTATACATAAATTTCAGAAATCCTCTCGTTCTTCAAAACTGTCAGAAATCTGCCATCCAGCCATGAGTAACAAGTTTTCGATGTGGTTTGTCACAACGTTTTTACAACAAATGGCTGAAGATTAAAAGCATACTTATTATAAGCACTCAAGTGATGAATTAGATGTTTTCAGTTTCATCTGTATTTGTCAGGAAGTATAGGGCTTGCTAACCAGCCCCAAATATACAGTGATTTAATGTGGAGCTCAGGCTTGGTTTTCTGGTTCAGGATATTGTCACAATATTTCAAAGCAGCAAAGTGTGTCTCCTCTGTATGATAGGAAATGCAGTCTGTGACAAGAAAATAGGTTGAACTGTGGCAATAATTCACTCACAGGAGGAAACCCATTCCCCTCCCTTGCTCTCAAGTATTTTCCTTTTAAAAAAATAAGTAACAGTGTTCATTAAATTTAAGAAAATAATCAGCCACCAGAGATCAAGGATCTGTCCTGGACATCCTTGTGTCATTTTAGAAGAACACTTACCATTCAGTTCACTCCTCAGTAATGCTAAAGTGCCTGCCATAGAGCAATTTATATCCCTATTGTATATTGTATATTGTATACAGAAATGAATGAGCCTTACTTCCAAGGAAACATGTTTTGGATCAAGCTGTGAGGAGTACAGTGGTACCTCGGGTTACAGACGCTTCAGGTTACAGACTCTGCTAACCCAGAAATAGTGCTTCAGGATAAGAACAGAAATCGTGCTCCGGCGGCGCGGAGGCAGCAGGAGGCCCCATTAGCTAAAGTGGTGCTTCAGGTTAAGAACAGTTTCAGGTTAAGTACAGACCCCCAGAGCGAATTAAGTACTTAACATGAGGTACCACTGTAAATGAAATTACTTTAGCAATCTAAGCTGTTTGGTAGGTTATATATTTTCTAACTAACCAAATTCCTCATATTTTTAATAGGACGTGGGAGAAACTACACATGACCTTTGGATAACAGTTGACAGCAAGGTTTTTGTCAAGTGCGCTAAAATTTAATGACCCTATTCCATCACTAATATCATGGATTCCATCACTGAGATTATGAATTTTTGAGGGGATATTTACTGAGATATTTTGTGGGTGCCATAATTGGTACTGGTGGTAACTCTCTGCTCATTGGTGTCAAATTGGTGCCCCCTTATAGAGGATATATCACAAGAGTTAATGGGTTGGTTCTACTCAGAGTAGGCCCACTAAAGGTAATGGACTTACGTTAGTCATGAGTCTGAGTATGACTAATGTTGGATAAAACCCAATGCTTGGCTATAACTCAGTGCATAAAATATGTTCTTAGCTATTACCAGTTTCAAAAGTTTTGTTTTCTATGACAATAAAAGAGAATTGCTTGCTGGCTTTACAAGGTAATCTTCATATTGTCCAGTTTAATTTAGCTGTAAAGTATCTATTTAAGCTGCAGATTAACAGAGGAAAGAACCCATGTAGTGCAGTCACATTTAATTAAGCGTAATGTTTCTCAACTCAATAGAAGCTTCCACCCTCAATGCTTGCTTAATTGAGCATCAAAATAAGTACTGGCTTCTTTTATTACTTGGGTTTCATATGAAAAGCAAAACACGGTATTTCCAAAAGCTAAAATTCTCAAAGGCCATATGATTTCTTCATAGACATACATAAGAGAACAAACATTATCCTTTTGGAGGAGGGCTTGTTATGTCAATAAATTCCTGCATAGCAAAATGGCATGCATACAAAATTAGGGATGGGAGCATTTTTCCCATTCTGTTCCTTTATTATTTGGTAGGTTTGACAGCCTGGGTTCTCCTCACTTCTCCTCCAGTTTAACCAGGAGAACCTTGTAAACAAATCCCAGAATTGAAGCTTGCACAGCTTTCATTCATTCACTGAGTTTGCTTGTGTAGGTCCCCTCTGCATTAGTGATATATATGAGAACAGCATAAAGGACTTCTTCCTCCACATAAAGATTAAAAAAGGAATCCCAATGTGATCATATGTTTCTTTCTGTGCAATGCTTGCCTGACTCATCTGCTCCTTCACTTTAGTAATGTAATTTTGATATAAAATGTTTCAAATGAATGGTCAGAATCAATTGAACAGGAAAAATAAACTTCCCCTGAAGAAGGTGATCACTTAAATGCACTGGGAACATTACATCTCCCAAATTCTACTACTTTTTGAAGCGTCATCTCTCACTTTTGGCTTCCATGGTGCTTCTTCCTCTTTTCTTCTGCTTTAGTGAAACATGACACAAAAGGAATCGCGATGAAAATCCTGTGCACAAAATTGCACTGCACAGTTTTATCTATAGAGACTTGCAGGTTGGCAATATAGAATGGGAAACACAAATAAATGTGCATAGGCAGTGCTTTATACAAAATTTGGAAATGGGATCTGCCTTACAAACAAGATCAGGTGGTTCAATGCAAGAGGCCTGGTTGTCTGAATGAAATACTGAACTAAAACAATAGAGAGTTGCATACAGCTTGACATATAGATGCATTTATTGCATGTCTGCAGACAGAGATTGTAAAGATAGCTTAAAAGGAACATCCTTGTCCACACTGTAGAGTTCTGATGGGGATCATCTGCATCAGATGAAGATTGTGATACACAAGTGCATTTCATTTGGTCCATGCAGACCATATAGCCAACTCAGTTTTAGTCAGAATAGTCCCAGTGAAATTATTGGGCTGAAGTAGAAGTGCACTGTTATCCTTGGCCGCCACCTGGGAGGGCATAACCAAGTGGTGGAACAGAGTGGTGGGGTTCCTGCCGCAGCCCTTGCAAGCATGCTAGCTAGGGGGCAGAAGGTGGGGAGCAGGCAGACCACTGTGCCAGCCATTTCCCACTCTGGAATGCCAATTAGACTCCACCTACTGTGTGGTTACATCATTACCAGAATGGGCCTTCTCTGCAGTGGCTCCCCGTCTGTGGAATGCTTTCCCCAGGGAAGTTCGCCTGGTGCCTTCATTAGGCAAAATGTTCCTTTTAAACCAGGCCTTTAGTTGATTTTAATGACATCCTATGCCCTTTTAAAATTGGGGTGTGTGTGGCTGCGGGGGTTAGTGGGTTGTTGTTTTTATTTTGATTATATATTTTGTGGTGTTATATTTTGATTTTGTTCTGTGAACTGCCCTGAGACCTCCAAGTATAGGGTGGAATATAAATTCAATAAATCATCATCATCATCTTGAAGCACAGCCTTGTGCTTTCTACATTTTAAGAATTCTCATGTTTGTAGACAAATCCCCCCCCCCCCCCCGGAAATTAAGACCTTCATTTTCAACAGACTGCATCAGATTTTTTTCCTACATAAGTAATCACAACAAACCTTTATATAAATAATAAGATTAAATATTATAAATACATACAAACAAAAATCTGTACTTTTAGTACAGGATGTGTATTAGACAATTGCTCTTTATTCAGCATTTGCAGTTTCAGCAGCAAAATCACCCACTATTAAGTTTACGGTTGTTTAAAATTAAAGAGGTGTATATCATGTTAAAATGCATCAATGGTTGCTTAAGCACAGAACCTTCCATAGATCAATGAGAACCTTAGAGCTACAGATGTTTTTATCACTTCGTAGGCACTGCTTAAGAGCATCTAAGCTCTTCCTTTCCATTTAGCATTGTTTACAACTGTGGAACAATAGCTATGGAGGCAATCATTTCCTGTGTAATTATCAAAAGTTTGTACTAGACAATTTATCTCACCATTTTTATTTCTTCTTCTTTTTTTGACTGGCCCCAGCTGTTCTTGTTTTTCCAATGATTTCCCCTTAAAGCTTAACGCCTCCCCCCCCCCACAAACCAAGGAGTGGGAATACCACAGGAAGCATATCAAAGACATACTTGCCAAGCAGTCATTGATCCTGAAACCCGCAGTGAATGAATCTGCATAGACAAATTAAATGACCCATATCAAGTTGCCATGCTAACAAATGCTAGTGTGAAAGTGACAGGAAGCATATATCCATGTCTCCGTTTTTAATGAATGTACATGGGTAAATTAGGTTATGCCACTCCATCTCAGTAAATTGCTGATTCAATAAATCACACTTGAGAAATAGCTGAGTAATTACAGGATGGTGCTTGAAGCAATAGGAACCTCATCTGCATAACAGACATTTGCCACAACCATTTTTGGCATGGACTGACAAATATTAAACATGATTAATACCACCAGTTCTCCAGAATGAAATATACTATATATAAGAACTAAACAAGGAGGAGCGGAAATGAGAAAAATAGGGGCAAAGTTCTCATGTGCCGGGTTCAATTTAAATGAGTTGGAGCGATGGGGGCACTACTATGTTCATCATGGAAACGTGCTTAGACAGAACCCCTTCATTCCAATGAGCTTTATTCAAAGAATTAAATCAACTCTTCAGTGGATAATGCCCATGGTTGCAGAAGGCATTCACAGCTGTAACAGAAACATATTATTTATGCTGTTAGATCTGGACTCCCTCCATGCAGATGGAAGGTGTAATTAGGCGAATTTACCCTATTTCTTAAAGCACCGTGTTTTCTGCCGTGTCTTCTGTTCTCCAAAGGCACACAGGTCCTGTGTGAGTTCCTGAGATCCCATGCGCTCTTTCCACAGCTTGGTAAGAGAGAGGGACAGGCGTAACAATATTGTCATAGTTACATGAAAGCCCTGGTACAATCCTGTTCCCACAGTGGACTGCTATTCTAGAATCTCAAATGACTACACTAGTTCTCTCTTTGGCTTTCAAAATCCATTCATTAGCTTATAGATTTTAAGACTGCTAGGGGTCCTCTCAAATCTGCATGGAGACTTCAAAGTGTGAGACATGACAGCTGGATATTAGAAACAGCTAGAAGATTTACAAAAGCTCAATTAAACAGTCTTTGTTACATAAAGCTCTGCCTCACAGTATGGTTTTGAACTGTCTCACTAAGTCAGAGCTAGTTAATGTTTTAACTGACTTAAAACTTCAGATGCGATATCAAGGACTTACAGAAATCATACGAATTTGTAGGACCCCCTAGATAATTTGAGTTCAAAATCCAGGGAACAGTCTAGTAACGTTATATAGGAATGGTACTTTTCTGAGGTAATTAGTAGGTGGGTAAACTACATATGCTACATAAACTACGTATGCTACATATACATAAACTACATATGCTCAGTTATATGTTTCAAGATATACCAACATATAGTACATGAAACAAATGGATCAAACCATAATACTGTCTTTAAAAAATAATAAATGCAGGTTGCAGGCTGTATCTATCACTGAACTAGCAGGGTTCTGCTGGTGCAATGGAACTTCTGTTTCCTCTTCCCATGCACCCCCATAATCTGTTTTGAGGATCCTCCAACCCTCTTGATCTGATTATGGTGTGTGTGTGTGTTTTCCACAGAAAGTGGCCCTCAGGCCAGGACTTTGCTACCCCTGTAAGAGTCAAACAGAAAGACAGCTTTCCTTTGAAATTACACTTCTCTGGATTTTGTGAAGCAGTCTTCCAACTAAAGAATGTATATGAAAATGCATATATTAGTGAAAAGTGAACATAAACAAGTATATATTTGTGAAAATAATATACAGATATGCATTTCGGATGAAATACTTACAAAAATGCATATCCTAGGAAATTGTGCTTACAAAAAAAAGCATATAATAGGAGAAACATACATGAAAATATGCATGAATTCTTATGCATTCTTTCCACTCCAAAGAAAACTCACAAATGGAAAAAGGAGAAACCAGAATTAATAGCTTCATCCATCTTTAGTCAAGATACAGGCAGAATAAGAAGCAAAAACAATTTTGGAGCCAGGGAGTGAAACAGAGTAAAAAAAAAAAATATTATAAAAGAAATAGGAGAGTATTTTAGTTATTGACTGTTTAATTTATTTATCATATTTACATCTCACCTCTGAAGCATGATTTGTGTGGTGACTCACAACACAAATTTACAGATAAGCAATATAGAAGTGACAGATAATAAAGGAAAGGAAAACAAGCTCAAAAAGATTAAATTAAATTTAAATTAAATTAAATTAAGGCAACAGCAGAAAATCCAGTTTAAAATGGTAATGCCTTTAGCTTTTGAAAAGCAGTTCAAAATTGGGGAAGGCAGAAAAGGCTGCTCTTTGGAATCATTAATATTCAATGTAATTTTGTCACTTCTGTCTTTTACTTGCCATGTTTGTTAATTGCTCCCAAGGTTGGAATATGGCTTTTAAAACATCTGAGTACACAAAACAGGAGATTAACTCTAGCCTGATCAAATATCATAATGAAGCTTATATGCTGATAAATTCGTAATGTGAGTACATACGAATAGCATTAGCATTAGTCTTATTAAAATACAAGCACAGGAGGAGAAAGAGTGTTATACTGGAGTTTTTTAGTCCTTTGCAAATGATCTGCAATACTATTGCTGCTAAGCTATACTCAACACATTAGGGACTTGTACTTGAAACAGCAAATCTTAGTGCCTCAGAATATGAGAGATATATCAAGCTGTTTTAGTGCTATTGTTGCTGTTGTTGTAGGTTTATATTATAGCCCGTCCCCCCCATGAGCTCAAGGTGGCATTCATGATTCTCCCATTCCCCGTTTTATTTTCCCAACAACCCTATGGAATATGTTAGAGAGCATTTTGGGGGAGCATTTTTTGGACATCTTGAGCTTCCAATATGAATGTGGATTCCAGGATTGTTACAGCTCTGTGCATGGGAGCGACACTGGGAAACAAACTAAAAGCCTGCATCCGTGACTCATGAGGTCTGCAACCTTTGCACCAGGCACTAACTCATCCTACGGCCAAAATGCCTGTCACATACTAACATTTTTTTATTTCTACACAATCAAATTCCCCAGATTCAAAAACAAAGGAAAAGATGAGGCAACTTTGAAAATGTGGCCTAGTAACCCTGCCTGATCATGTGTTTTCCTATTATGTCTATATATTCTATGCGGGTAGAATAAAGAAATAACCCAATATATGAAGAATTTTTTATGGTGGTGTGCTTCTAAAAAACATAATAATCCTAACTCTTTAAGCTCATAAAGCTTCACTATATTCCAAACTTTGCCCTGAAAACTGTGGAAGTGTGACCTCACCAGAAGATTAATAACCAATGTGATCATAGCCAGAATAGTTTCATCTGGTTGTCATGGTGGCAGAAACTCAAGCCCTGACCTCAGTGGTCAAATGATAAAGCGTTTAAGAAACTTTGTCCCCCTGAGTATTCTGATAATGAAATACAGTAATCTTGGGAGAAAGCAAGAAGTTGAGAACAAATTAGATTCACAGTGTAAGCTTATATACATTGGGCTCAATGAGGTTTTCTCGCAGGTACATGGGTTTAGAATTGCAGCTTCAGCTGTAATATTTTAGGGCAGTGTTATAGCTGGGCTGAGCTCTGAATGATGCTTTCCTAGCCCTGCTTCTTTTCTGAAGAAAACTACCTTTCTAACCTTATACTAGTATCACATATCAGTGGCTGGTATATGGAGTTATCCTCAAGAAGAAGAAGAGTTTGGATTTGATACCCTGCTTTATCACTACCCTAAGGAGTCTCAAAGCAGCTAACATTCTCCTTTCCCTTCCTCCCCCACAACAAACACTCTGTGAGGTGAGTGGGGCTGAGAGACTTCAGAGAAGTGTGACTGGCCCAAGGTCACCCAGCAGCTGCATGTGGAGGAGCGGGAAATCGAACCCAGTTCACCAGATTACGAGTCTACTGCTCTTAACCGCTACTGGCAGGGCAGGAAGCCAAGCGACCAGTCAGTTAATATTCTATTGATGCCGTCATATTTTAGGGGTGTAGGGTATCTAGCATAGCTGGCTCTCCTAAGATTCTACATGGTACATTCCAGTGCTTGGAATTAAGTAGATTAAGTTCATTTGGAAGTATAACTTTAAATAATTTCTAGTTCATCTTCATGTTCATCTTCCACCCAAACCCTACAGTGTGCCTGGACTCTTACCTTCCTTCCTTCCTTCCTTCCTTCCTTCCTTCCTTCCTTCCTTTCTTTCTTTCTTTCTTTCTTTCTTTCTTTCTTTCTTTCTTCTTTCAAAAAAAATAAGTCAGTCACACATCCATAAAGAAAATTAGAAAGCAAAACATGCCAGCAATGTTCTAAGTCTTATTAGGCAGTTTCTGAGGCACTGCTGTTGCTAAGGTTACCTAGTCGCTTAAGCACTGTTGCTAATCATAAGAAAGAAGGATTGTGAGGCATTTCTGGTATGTTTTCTACTGAATAGATTTGCACTCTTCCAACAGAAGCAGATTACAGAAACAAAGTGAATGATGCCTTATGACTTTAACAGTTTGATGGCAGGCAGAAATTACACAAGGTATTTAAGTACTGGTTTTACGGTTTTTTAAAAAATATGCTTTTATTGTACGTATTGTGTTTTTTGCTGTTCACCCCTCCAAAATGGTAAATTTTAAGCTGAAAATCAATGAGGGAGAATTTACAGCAACAATCCTACTTATATATGTCATCCAATGACATTACGTATTTAACAATATTTATCTGTTTAGGCACACCCCCATTTGCACACATTCAGTATGTGTACAACCATGTATACATGCATTGCGCCAAACCTGAAAGTGACCATAAAATGTTATAAAAGATGTCACTAAAAGGATGGAATGGGGTGAGGGGTGGAGCATGGGCAGGGTGGGGCATAGCAGGGGTGCAACAGGCTGGAGCAGAGGTTGAAAAGGATGTTTGCAGGTTTTTTCAATTATACGTGATTTCATGGAAGTGTGTGATGACCCGGAACACAACCCCTGTGCAAATCAGGGGTTGCCTGTACTCCATTCTTGCCCCAAGAGGCTTTCAAAGCAGCTTAGGATACAACTTCATAGTAGAGCATCTGCTTTGCATGCAGAAGGTTCAAGGTTCAGTCCCTTGTGCAGCCTGAAACCTCCGAGAACCATTGCTAGTCAGTGTAACAGTTCTCAGCTAGATGGAAATATTGTCTGATTTGGCATAAAGCAGCTCTTTATGTTCCAAAATATTACACAGTACAACTCCACTCCAAATGCAGTGTCAGGGACAGAAACAACATGGCATCCATATGGCACCAGGTATATTCAGGTAGGTTTTCCTGTTTTCATCCCTGGTCTTTATTTTATTTTATTTATCTATTTATTAAATTTGCATACCGCCCTTCATCTGAAGATCCCAGGGCGGTTAACCAAAGAATGATCTTCCCTGGTGTTGTTGGGGAGAAAAGAAAACACTGGGGATTTCAGAGGTCATGGAATGGGGCTTTCCTTTATCCTGCTGCTGAGTAGATTACAGTACTGGGAGGAAAGGGATAAATAAGGGTGTGTGAAGGAATAATTGATCCAAATTCTTGCTAAGTTATTCACAATATGTTATTTTTTTAACCTATCCAGATTTGGAGAAATTTGAAGTGTGCATTGAGCAGAGCTTCAGTTACAAGTTTAGCTTCCTTCCTGTCTTATTTGGTTCATGGGTTTCGCTGTCTTCCTTTTATATATAGCCTGCTGCTTTATATAACTGACTTTGCTGGAAGGAAGAACCAGAGCTGAATCAATTCCTCACTTCCTCAATTAACTATTCTATCTCCTCCCCTACCACCACCCATTTTTAACTGGAGAATAATTTATCAATAGTTAATATACTCACCCACAGTAGGTTTACCCTTTAGAGCACATTTACAACATGTTGCTTTACTTGATTTCTCCCTCCCCTGCCTTGAAATTAACCAGTAAATCATTACAGAAATTAAATATGTTGTGCATGATGAACTGTTAAAACAGCTCTGCTGATTAACTATTTTTTTGTCAGCATTATTACATATTACCATCAACTAAGATAATAAATATCAGATGGATTTAGGCTTGGAATGCTAGTGTAATTAGAAAATCTCCTTCATTTTGTCTTGGGCTAAGCAAACTTCCCATAAATATATGGAAAGCTACTATATAATCCATGTTCCAATTCCTCATTTTCTGGGATAGACAGGGAAAGCTGGAGAGAGTAAGTAATGAGAGAGAGCCCGCTGTAACATTTTATCCAGAAGTATTACTCCTATGGTATCTATTAGTAGTAGTAGTTTGCGGGGGGGGGGGATATTCTTGATGACATCCTTGGGTCCCTTTCAAACCTGTGATCCCCCAACTGTGAGGTTAGACTTTACAAGGAGGAACCTGCTGAACAAGTCAGACTAGACTCTTTGTTGAGGTAATTGCCTTGGCTGGCCAGTTAAGAACTGCCATTTATAAGTCCAAAGAGGCTGCCATAGAGACAAATAGGTGGGGCTTTTCCCCTCTCACCTGGCTGGATCCTAGGATGCATAACAATAGCCAGAGTTCTCTGTGTGAGTTTTGGTTGATGCTGGAAGCTAGAGACACAGAGGCATGTCTGCTTTGTGCTGGAACCAAAGTGACTTGGGGAAAATCTTAATGGGGAAACATGACCTGTTGAGGTCCATTCTATGATCTGGTTGCATATAATAAAATAAAGCCCTATATCCTAACAGCAACACAGACTCCACTGCACTATTCCTAGTTCTATCACAGGAATGTATGAAACTGCAGTAAAATAAGTTATATTGTCTACACAGATCTCAATTGTTTACTACATTGACAATGGAAGCAGCTCTCCAGGGTTTCAGACAGGAGTCTTTCCCATCCCTGTCTGAAGATACCTGGGATTGAAACTAGGACCTTTTGCACATTCTTTACCACTGAACTTTGGCCATTTGCTAGGCCTGACTAGCTATGTCTCCATCACAGGACTTTTCCATGGTTTGCTTGCCCTGTGCCTGAGAAATGACTAGGAAGCTAGATTTGCCTCTAATGACTCACATCTAAAGGTATCAGACCAGCAGAAGAATGCACTTCTGCTTACACAGCAGGACCTCCTCTTCCTCCCCTTCCCTCTTCAGCCCCCCTGTGTGCCCCCAAAATCTGCTCCAGGGCATTGGGAGTTTGGGAGCAGGAGGAGGGAGGAGAGGGAGGTGAAGCACACTTGTTTATATCACCTAAAAAGTCTAACATGACTAATATGACTGTATATATTTTGTGATTTCTTTGATTCCTGTGGACTGAGTGCCATTTGCTTCCTCTTCACAATACTAATGCAATCCATCTAAAAAGAAAATTATTCCCCTTCATGGTTCCTTTTTATTTCAATTCATGTGGAAGTTATAAAAAAGATTGTTATGTATTTTGCCTTCAAATAAGCCTTTGCCTTCTGTATTGTGATGTGGAGGAGCACCTAAAGTCTGTAATGTGCTGTTGGGTAATGACATCACTCACTTTCATGTTAGTTTGGCACTTTTGACAAGAAAAGCAGCTGTTCTTGAGTAAACCCCTTTTGCTATTTACCTAGGCTGACAAGCACATTTCTTGATGTTTCGTTTAAGAGGAATGAGGGAGTATATCCTGGCAACCTACAAGGTAACCTTTAACAGCAGCTGGGGAAAAGAAACAATAATCTTCAGCTTTGGAAAATACAGATTTATTTTTATTTCTTTAAGGGTGGGGTAAGACAATATAATCACATAATTTTATCTATAGAGGTTGGAGGGTGAATGACTTACAGATAAATATCATAATATTGATCAAGGCTGCAATTCTATACACACTTCCTAGGGAGAAGGCAAAGTCCCACTGGAGCACAGTTGGACTTACTTCTCAGTATATATGCATTGAATTCTGCTGTGTTTCATGCACAAGTTCTTCTATTGAATGGTAGAATTCAGAAAGTATAGGCGTGTATAGGTATTTTAGCCTGTTTTTGTAATTTCATGTTTGGTTTAAGATGATGAATTTTAATGTTTTTATTGATCATTGTATCAAGATTGTCATAAAGCATATCTAGAGGGAATGTGGCCAATATACAGCCTAAAATACATACATATACACATACTAAGGCAGAGGCATGGCAATTCAGGGCAGGAATCAGTACCCTGGACAGCTCTGAGTGAGTCCTGCTTGGTTCTCAAAGCAATCCTTGGCACAGAACCACGTGTTTCTCTGGATGACTCCAAGTTCTAGAATTACAAGAGAACTTCGCTCTATGCACTTTCTCCACAACATGCATAATTTCATAAATTTCTATCATGATCCCTTTTATTTATCTCCTGCTCCCATAATCCTCATATGCTTTAAGTTTTCCTTGAACATACTCCAAAGTGATTCACCTTTGCTCCATTTTTTTCTCCTCTTCCTTTTTTTGGGGAGGAGGGGAGGGGATATGTATAGGAATATGAATTTTTATTTTTAGGAAATGAGATCCTTTTCTTTTTTTAAAAGGAATAACAAGAACAGACAATACATACAAAGAGAAAAGCAAACAAAACACCAAGGAGCATTTGATAATAAAGTCAAAAGAAAAAGAAAAAAACCAGGAGTGAATGAAATGGATACAAATATAAAATTATAAATGGGGTATAAAAATACAACTTACATTGTACAATGAATTAATATGGGCAAACCAGAACTGTCAACTAATCAGAATGTCATTTCTGCTCACACCTTCTCCCTTGTCTCAGGATGTCATTTGTTATGGAAAGACATGCATATTGCTAAGAATATACAGTATTACATATCTCCAATTGATTATCGTGCCATTGAGTTTCTCTTGGTGATAATATCTTTCCATACAGAATCCCAACATTTCCTTGTTCTTATTCAAACTCTCTTTTTGATGTACATCCTGAATTAAGTCTCTCTCTCTCCCCCCCCCCCCGGGTGTGGGTGTGTGGGGCTGCTTTCTGCCTGGTGTTCCTGCCCAAGCTGTGATTATAGAATGCTGGACTAGGGAGCCTTTGCTCTGACACTGCAGGACTCAGTTTATGTTCTTATCTTTTTCAGTATCTTTTCCATCTGACTCCTTCAAAGCGGAAATAAATATGTCTGAGAATTGCTTACATTTTCTTTTGTAGAAAATTTTTATTTAAAAGTTTTAAGTATTCCAGAAAAATACATTTTATAAACCACATTAGATTATATCCAACGTTAGCCATACTCAGAGCAGACTATATGACAAATGCTTGGCTATCACTGATGTCAATGGGTCTATTCTTAGTATGACTAAGGTTGGAAATCACCCAACATCACTCACTTGTAGGTAAGTGTGCATACAGTTGCATTGTCAGTAAATGAGAGCTTACAGGAGAGTAGTTCAATTTCTTTGAAAAGCCCTTGTCTCTCATCCCAAGGCAATGCAAAGATCAACAAAATAACAGATAACTCAAATTTTTACATTGTTCCCAAATGAAACACTGACTAAATGGGGTTTCTTATTTTCTTTCAGCATTATAATATTCTGTTCTATGTATGAAGAAGATTCTCCAGCATCTACTCTCTAGCTTTCCATGATGATTGATTAAACAGTTATTCACTTTTGCATAACCAGAGCAACATTTCTCTGTAGAAGAGGTGGCTTAACTTTAACATGTAACTCGTAACCCTTCAGAACTTGCTGGACTCCAGCTCCCATCTTCTTCAACCATTGGCCATGGTTGATGAGAGTTGGAGTCCAACAACATCTGGAAGGATAACCATTCCACCTCTATAGGAATTTTTCTCTATACTCAGTTCTTATTCTCCTTGCCCCCAAAGTGACAAATTTTCTCCCTACGTATAATTATGCGGGACAGACAGAGGATGAGTAAGGAAGTGGAAGCAGAAATATAGGTCATATCTGTAAAATTGAGTTTTGCCTATTTTGATTTATTCAAATTTAATGAACCCCAGAAAATACTTTTAATGTTTACTTTGCCCGTGGTTGATTCTAATTAACCTTTCCCACATTCACATGTCTCACAAATGTAGAGAGCTGTGGTGCTAAGTGCTTTCTCACCCATGATTGACTCTAATTAACTTGTTCCAGCCTCAGAGCCCTGGTAAACTTAGTGAACTTTCATTTAATTGTCTTCTCCTGGATTTTCTTATAACTGAGATAAATACTAGAATGCAAAAAAATCTAACTTTATTGAAAGAAGCAGGGAAAGACAAAGCCCCAGTTTGTCATTTTGAAATATAATTCACTCCTCATTATAATAAAGATCAATGCAGGTTTCTTGCTTTTAAAACAAATTGGAATTCCCTTGAAAAGTAATTGTGCTAATTTTTACAATGCAAACATTATGAAAAGGAATGTAGAAATGTCATTCTATGCATGCAAATTAGAGTACATTGTCACAAAACGCTGGTAGAACATAACAACATTTAATTTTTATTGTGGTGTGCAACAGATTTGGGTAAATCCTGAATCAACCTCCAAACTGCAGTAGTTACCCATGAGGTAACATAATTACAGCTATCCTCCTGAAATTCTGCAGGATTAATTATTTCAGAAGGGATATCTTTGACAGCAAATTCCATTGAATTCCTCCCAAAAGTTACGTATGTTTAGTGGTGCCCAGGACAAAAGCCCCTCAACCCTTTTGCTATAATTTGGTAGGCTTTATCCACTCTGGAAGAGTTACTATGCCTGCAAATTTCATCCACTTCTTTCAAGAGGAAAAACGATATAGTCATTTTTTTCTTCTTTGCTAATTGTGAAGAGATGGAGGTGGGGAGGGAAACTAAGCAGAATTAGATGGATCTCAAACCAAATTGGGCAGCCTATGAAGTTCCTTGGAATGTTGCCTGTTTTTCATGTGCCAAAAAGAGAGGGAGGAGCAATGGAGGGAAAGATGCAGGTATTGTTCTTTTGTTCTATGGCCTAAACCACCCCGAAAGCAATCGATCACATCCGATCTTGGAAATTAAGCAGGGTCAGGCCTGGTTAGTACTGTACTTGGATGGGAGAATATAACCTTCTTGAGGGCAGACACCTATCTCTTTTTGTAAGTTGATGGTACAATGTAGATGGTAGATGGTATTTAACATTGGTGGTCTGGTACATGTAATAGGCTTTGCAGGCAATCTCATGCCAAGGTTTTTCTGGAATGAGCAATGTAGGATGCAGCAGTTCTCCATTGGCAGTCCCCAACCCTGGCTCAGCCCAAGATATGCTGGTGTAACTTGTTCATCCTGGCTGAGCTGGGATTCAGCCTGCTGAACTGAAGCTGGCTGAGCTGAGGCCAGTGAATGTCCCAAGAGGGAGTATTCTGGGGTTGTGGTGGAGGTGGGACCAAAGAGTGAAGCCTTAGGCTGGATCACAAGCCTGTTCAGCTCAACTACATGACTGGGCAACCTATTCTGACCCCAGCATAGAATGTAATTGATGCCCTGGTATTCTGTAGTATGGAGAATTAGTAGTTGAATTGGACAGGTTATATTGGTTGGTGAAGTGTGTGTAAGAGGGAGGGAATGAGAGATGGAGGGGGGGAGAAAGAGAGAGAGAGAGAGAGAGAGAGAGAGAGAGAGAGAGAGAGAGAGAGAGAGATTTTTTCTTTTGTTAATGTGACACAACTTAGGCTTTGTCTTCCTATTATCTTACTATTGAAATAGTTTTATTATCTTATTTCATTACCTTAGGTGCATTTTGCCTTGCTCCTGTTTGTGTAACATTACAGTATTCTAGAAATGTATGAATTGATATTGTAGAAATGTTTAGAAATGGGAAATCACCTGTCATTGCCTAACATTGATCAAGATCATATTCAATTAGTGTTTTATTTCCCTGGAAGAGTAATGAACCGGGTCCAGGAGTTGCTTACATAACAGGATTTATTCTATGTCACAGAATAGGATAGGAGCCCTTTCCTCCCCCCTCCACTTTGTGTCTTTGTTATTGATGGCAAAAGTCTAGAGATATATCCTAGATCTAATTAGTTCCATTTTGAATTCTGACACTTTAACTCACAGTTGATTGTTCTCTAAATTATCTTCCTTGTCTATCTAATATAGTTCTAACAGTTGATAATTAATCAGAAGTCTGAAGAAGGAAGGGAGGGTATATATATATTTTTCTTTAAACAAGGATAGCACTGGTTTCAGGAGGAAGAAAATTAAACAAGTTATTCTGCGAAATTTTCCAAGTGAAAAAAGAAAGCCATTCACAATAAGAATGTCTAAGGAAATAGCACTTTTTGTTATTATGCCAACATGTAATAGGCTTTGCATCTATGGCAGGGGAACCCAATGCAATGCCCTCCAGGTGTTCATAGAACCATAGAATTGTAGAGCTGAAGAAGAGCACAAGGGTCATCTAGTTCAACCCCCCCCCCCCCGCAATGCAGGCATCTTCACCCCACCCTCTCCGGTCTGTATTTGGGACTGAAAGACCAAGAAAAAGTGTGGGTGTATGAAAGGTAAGTTGTAAATGTGCACAATCTGTGGCTTTACACAATAACATTTCTGATCATTGGGGCATGTCTGTTAAGATATCTACCTTAGCTTCTAATTTCCTGATTATGTGGGCCTTGAGCCAACAAACGGGCCTTAACTCAGGTCTTTAATGGGCATTGTTTTCCCTTCATTGAGTATAGTTATATATAATCATTTTTATTTTCTGACTAAGATGTTGCATGTCTGTGACATTCTTTTCTCAGGCGCAGTAGACAGACAGAAAGAAACCCAACAAGTTCTTCTACTTTTGTCTGAAGAAATAGCTATAGGGGTGCTGAGATGAATCAAATGGCTTGAAAGTATAAAAGTTCAGAGAATGCTGGCGCCAAATAAGCCTGATGATTTATGAGCTGTGTAGGAAACTTACCACATTCTCCCTGCCTCAGCTCACTTGATAAATTTCCTCTGGTCACTGAATTCTGAGTCACTGTTAAAGAGCTCATTTGCAAACCTTATCAGAGATGTGGAAATAGAAAATTATTCTGCTTATTATCATGAATAGCTAACTACTCCACAGTTAGTCACTGAATATGAGGTGCCGATTAGCAACATCATTAAACTAGGAATACCTCATCAATGCAGAGGAACCTGATACAGAATCCACTTTTAAAAAATATATTCTCAGCTCCTTTCCTGCTGGTCTTTTCATTCCCCCTGTCTTTGAATCATACAACAATAGAATTCTGTCTACTGAAAGATGCATTGGGCTCTTGTGGAAGCCATTGGATTTCTTGAGAATCTTGGTGCCTGGAGTTACAACACACCAACCTTAAGACTGTATTTCCAAGTTGGTAACTCCCCATTTCTACATTTTCCTTTCTTTCTCTCCGAGTAAATGAAAACATGCTGGTTAGCAGCCACTTAACGGCAGACACTGCTGTCTGTTAATAGGAAATAATTTCTTATGTCAGTGAGACTTACTACTAAGTAGGCTTGGTCAGTTCATCATCATCAGACACTCACACTCTCTCACACACACAGTGTCAGCCTCTGCTTCTGAAATAGGTAACCTCTTGCTCCTTCAGTTGCTGCAGTGCCAGCAGAAATTTGTGCAGCCAAAAGTGGTGGACAGTGCAGGGTTCTGACCCCTTGCCTTTCAAAAGCTATCCAAGATGGTTCAGTGGCTCTTCCTCATTCTCCACCTCCCTCATGGACTGAAAAGTTCCATGTAGTACAGTGTCCAGATATTGTACCAACCTGTCTTGGTATCTCTACGCTTCCCCAAAAAAATGTAGCATCTGTTCTTATGCTTCATAACACATGCAAATCCACCTAATGTGAGCATGTGTGGAAGGTTCCCACCCAAAAAACCCAAAAAGCCTCGTTGTATGAAATGACCATTATTATTATTATTATTATTATTATTATTATTATTATTTTATAAATTTACTCTTTTCCAAGGTTTGGAGATAAAACATAAAGCAAGGGGTCACCTGCCTTGTTTGTCTGAACATATGTCTTATTCTACTAAAATTAATATTCACAAATGCCTTGCCTTTATTTCAAATCTGAAATCAATCTTATAGAAATGAGTATATCTTACTAAATTATTCCCCTTGTTTAAATTTACACTATTTTCTCATCCTCCACCCAGTCCTCACCTGTTCCTCAAAGAGATCATTGTATGTAGCTGCATGCAATAGACGGCCGGTGTGCAGAAATATCTGCGGATTGTGGCATTCGAAGAGAAATAGTACATGGTAGTCCTGGCAACAGCAACAACAACATTTATATATCACCCTTCACCTGAGAATTGCAGGGTGGTTTACAATACAAAAATACATAACATAGTAACAAACAAAGCCAATCCCCCCCCCCCATATAATGCCAGAGAACAGAAAAGCAACTTTTTTTTTAACTCCCCTCCTGCTAAATGACATTGGGGACATGGTTTGGCTAGTCACACACTAATGTGGGCATGTGGCAATTTGAACTTGAGTCTGGATAAACTGAGATTTATCTATCCCTATATGGGATTTATCTATTATCTATCTATTTATCTATTATTAGATGGTACGCACAATTCTGCATCCCCTCCACAGAAAATTTAATAATGCCTGAAGATGTCCAAATCAGAAGGGAACACCTCAAGACCTACAGCAGGAAAAGTCCACACAACACTATTTAAAAACAAAAATAACACAAAATTAAATGCCAGTGACGTGGTGCTCCCACTTCCTAAGCATATGCTTAAGCTGGATGTGATGTGCCTTTGGGGTAGGCCTACACTTCAGCATGCTTGCCAAGATCCATTGTCTGACAGTGACAGTGCTGAAGGCCAAGGATGCATTACTCAATTCATCTTGGTGGACTAAAGCTCCTCAGCCTTAACCCTGAATTCCATGCATAGTTCAATTACCATGTGAATTGGTATTCTCCTGGTGATGCGTATTTCAAGCAGTTGTGGGAAGCAAAGGCATTAAATCGTTTTGAAAACCAAAGAGCATGTAAAACACATGTCTCCAGGTCACCTTTATATCTGTGGTCAATAGAATATCTGTATCCCATGGCAACAAGTATTGCACGTTCATCGCATTGTTATCAGGAACGTCAAAGGCTACATTACAGTGACTTTTTATTCAAGCAATATTTTTTCACATCCACTCCCTAAAAAATATGTATGCAGCAAGCTTATTTCTTCAGAGCAGAAACAGCCTTTAAGATAGATATTCAAATCATGCAAATATGCATTCCTTCTCTCCAGTCAAATAAATTAGCATTTCCCACACAGAGCCCGCCTGTCTCCTTGGCATTATACCCCTTTCATATATTCATGATGGATAGTAAACCTCTGTAAAATATTAATGCCCAAACTGGATCAGAATTCTGAACCTTAAAAGGGTGATCATGTCAATAGGTGCCTCTTGATGGCACATCTGAATCACATTAGGCATTTCTTCCTTTGTTTCTGATTCAACTTGCCAAGATTCAATAAAGTAGCAGCTCCAGATCTGTGAACGATGGGAGCTTTCAGTCTGCACAATATTGACCTAGACTGGCCATAGCTGCTGACATTACCTACAGAAGTCAAGTTTTCAGAAAATGAGGAAAATCCCACACTGCTCTGCTCTCACCAAGTTCATTCTCATAGTCTGAAAGTATTCACTTATTTAATTGGACTATATTTACCCCACCTTAAAACCTAAGATCTAGGGGTAGGTCACAATAAAATCAATAAAACGAGTCTCACTTTACATCCTCAAAATGCAGTAATTGTTGTTAATGCCCTAATGCCTTGATAAACTATCAGGTTTTCATCTGGTGCAGGTGCCAGCCCAGAAAAGAGATGGGGTGCCAACCCAGGAAAGTCCTGACCAAGCATATAAAGGTTGCAGCGCTCATCTCGCTTTATTGGCCGAGGGAGCCGGCGTACAGCTTCTGGGTCATGTGGCCAGCATGACTAAGCCGCTTCTGGCAAACCAGAGCAGCGCATGGAAACGCCATTTACCTTCCTGCCAGAGTGGTACCTATTTATCTACTTGCACTTTGACGTGCTTTCGAACTGCTAGGTTGGCAAGAGCAGGGACTGAACAACGGGAGCTCACCCTGTCACGGGGATTCGAACCACCAACCTTCTGATTGGCAAGCCCTAGGCTCTGTGGTTTACCCCACAGCACCACCCGCATCCCACCAAGCATATACTTCCCAGCAACTGGAAGCTAAAGAGGGCCTTCCTGGAAGATCAAGCCTCACAAAAAAGAACATGCATTTTTTTGTGGTAACTGAAAGAGTCCAACCACTGAGCCCAAATGAACTTCCAAAGTTTGAAAATCATACCCCTCACCGGGTTTTTAATCTGCTGTGTAAAATTTAGCTGTGTTCAGTGCCCAAATAATTTTTTTTTTTTAAAATATTTTTATTGGGTTTTCACATTTTATATAAACACAAACAACACACCGAAACAAACATAAAAAACAACGAACATGAATAGTTCCCGAAAATCTTATTTTCTAACCCTAGTCCTTGACTTCCCCCCACCCCCTCCCCTGCATCCCTATTCCCAAACTTATGTCAGCAAGTTGGCATTTCTTCCATCTTAATATTAGTCCTTTTATAAAAAACAAAAATAAATTTTCCCTAAGTTGGACCCCAATTCTCTTCCCTCGATTTCTCATTTTTTCTTACATAATTTTCTTATTACTAAACCCCCTGGTCTTGAGTGTTGTTTAAATTTGATACTTCCCTCCCTCCCCTCCCCGCTTTGCGTCCTTTCCCGAGACATGTCCAAAATAACAGTTTTTAGCCTGGATTCCGGATATCCGAGGCTCTCAATTCTCTTTTAGTCCCTCTCCGCCGGTTTTGTTGGTAGTCCTTTTTGTCTATCATCGAGTCTCGAAAGATTTCCTTAACAATCAATCCAATCAGTCCATAGTCTCTTCCCATATTTAAAGACAACTGCTGAGGAATTTCCACAAGGCCTAAGTCTTGCTGATAGTCAAAATCAAAGTCTATGTGGAGGCCCCAATTGTACTTCTTTATTTCGAGCTCCTGAATTCCATAAAGTCCCAGGGCCTCCACTTTCATCTTCTGTATCTTTCGTAGGCTTAGAGTGGATTTAATCCAATAGTCTCCTTGCTTGTGTTCTCCAGATGTCGGCTTCTGGTTAGTACTTTCCCAGATAACTTGTTCTCTTTCTTGTTTTGTCTTCTCCTCTTCTTTGTTTATTGTTTCAAATTCAGCTGTGGGTTCTTTCTCACTCAGGCCCTCATTACTTTCAGCAGAACTACTTGTTTCCAAATCCAAGGTCGTCAATTGATTACTCATAGCTGTAGTCTGCTCCTGTAGGGTTCCCACCAGTGAGAACATCCTTTCGATTTCTCTCAGTATCTTTCCACCCACAGCCATTGTAATTCCACAGAATTCCCCCTAGAGGGAATCTGGTTACTGAGTAACCTTTTCTCCAACAATCCTCTGTCCTATTATTGTTTCTTTGTTTCCCAAAATTTTAGTTCAGTTGTAACTCCTTTTAATCCGGAGAGGTCTTAAACAGCAATTTTTTTCACTATTAATAGTCCATTTGACAGCTTTTGACAGCTGTCAAATTCTGCTCCTCTATACAGGCTCCAAAGCAGGTCGCTCCCGGGCCCGGGAGGGAGGGTTGTTTACCACAAAACAAAGACTCTTCCAACACTCCACTCTCCTGCTCAAATTTACCTTTCTAAATCTTGGAAGTTACTGTCTTTTTAAAACTCACCCTTTACAGGGTAGGCACTCCAGCTTAGTTCTTATTTCGTTGCTCTGGATCGTCTGCAAGGGGGGGTGTGGGGACTTCCTTTTAGCACACCCCCCGGTCGTCTCAAATTCAAAAGGTAAAAGTTTTAAAGTTCAGTTCCAAATTACTCACGAGTTCTTTTTTCAGTCCGAATTTCAAGGAAGGAAGTCAGCGCTCTCCAGTTATGGCTCGCGGCTTCGCTCAGCGGCGGTAGCGGTCGACTCTCAGTGCCACGCCGTCCCCTGTATCCCCTCCGTAGCCTTTAAAAAGGCTCATTGCGAATCAGGGGGGGCGCTTAAGGCACCCGCCGAGTCTTCAGTCCGCAGGCTTCCGCGCCTGCGGTTTTTAAGGGTCCCCGTGTCGCCGGCACGGCAAAGACCCATCCACCGCTGAGCCGATTCCCTCCGGAGCTCGGAGGGAATCCGCCATTTCCCGATCGCGCCAACCCGGAAGTCCTCAGTGCCCAAATAAACTTGCCAGCAGGACATTTCTCAGATTGGGAATGGAGGTCTGGGCATATTAGCCTCTAGTCTCCATTGAAATATGTCCTACCAGCAAAGGCATGTTGCCTGTTGCAAGGGCTGCTTTCTTGTGCCACACATGCTCGTTGTCCATGCTCTGCCTAGAAACTTGAGTCCCTGGAAGTGAGCCACCTGAGAATATGATGGCAGAGAAAGAGGGCTTAAAACCCCCACAAAGCCAGACTGAGACAAGCCAAAACAACCAAGAAGCAGGTCAACAATTGATTCATCATTAAAGCCATGATTAAAAAAAACCCTGTGATGGAGAACAAAGACCTCTGGTGTCAACAAGGAAAAGGATGTTCTGTGAGCTGGCCCCTACATTACGGAACAGTCTTTCCAATAGGAATTCAGTGGGTATCTTCATTGATGTGATTATGCCAGTAGTCAAAGACATAGGTAATAAATCTTCCCCTGTTTTTTCCTATTCAACACTACTCATAATTGATTTTCACTTGGTTAAAAAAACCATCAAATCCACTAAAGGTTTTAAAAAATGTTGCTCTCCTATAGTTTCTGGTCACTACAATAAAAAAGTTTTGCTGCAGAAAATAGACTAATAATTCAGTGTTTTCAAATACAACTTTAAGCTCTGATCAACTTTATGGGGCCATTGTCTCACCTATCTCTTTAGAGTCAAGGAGAGTGATTTTGTTTACCACCTAACCAAGTTCACAGCATTTAACTACGGTGGAAGGTTAGATGTTGTTCAAGGATATTTCATCATAACATTTTAATTGACTTCAAGACAAAGTTGTAAGTTTTAGTTTTATATCTCATCCTTGGAGTATAAAGGTACCATCTGTTCATGTGTGATAAAAGCAAAGCAGTATAGTTGGTCATTGTGCTGTCAAAATGATAAGAATTACAGTAATACATATCAATAATAAAACTATGATTATTTGTATCGCTGCTACTGTTTTCATGATGTTTTATTCTGAAGACTGCTAAATAGATTTTCAGCTGCAATCGTATGTGCACTTAAACAGCAATAAACCCCACTGAAAATGGGACTTGCTTTTGAGTAAATATCTGTGGGATTGCACTGGTTAGAAAAATAAGCATCCAGCAATGATGATGGATTAGGAATCTTCTAATTACAAATTAACGTGAAATTTTCAAATTAAATTATTTTATTCTTTCAATATCCATAGCATCCCCTGGGTTGCATATAAAAAAATGGCATGACCTCTCTTTGTGTTCCATACAGATTTGTCAGGTGTTTACAATAAAGCAAAAGCACTGTATGGTTTGAATATTTTCTTGGCATTTGTCATTCCATAACATTATGAACAAAGACTACTGTTCCATAAACTTATTTGCTGGTTCAGTATTTACTGTTTGTGGATGTTAAGCATTAATGTCTAGGTGGCTTGTCTGTTCTTCATGACAGTATCCTGGGATTTCTTGATATCGAGAAGAGTTCTGAGAATGAAAAATAGTGCTACATTTGGATAGCTAGGAAACATTGCAGGTGTTTTTCATTTCACCCATCTGCTAAACTAAGTCTCTGAATCTAGGTAAACAAATTGTTAATTAGGCTGTCCATGTGTGAAAAGCTTTTTCTTTTTTAACATCCTCTTGAGGATGAATTGTGGGTGGGAAGAGATGGAGCTTCCATCTGACAAGATTAATGGAATTTGTCAGCTAAGGAGTCAGAAAATTATTTGTTCTCTTATGGGTGGCTTCTTCACAAAGAGGTGACTCAGACATGCACTCCTCTCATAGGTCTGCAACAACTTGGAATGGGTCTGTGTGGACCACCCATTTCAAAACTGTGCCTGTACATTGAAAACTTGTGTGTCAGAGGAAAAGTTTGACAGTCAAATTTCTGTTTGTTGTACAGCTGGTAAAAGCTTTTCAAAGAGGGCCAGATTTGATAGTGAACATGCGTGAGGGCCGACCAAAGTTGCTGAGCTTTTAGGATTGAAGTTGCTGAGCTTTTTTTTTTAGGATATAACCCAGGACATATACTACCATGGGGGCCAGATTAAATCGACCAGCGGGCTGGATTAGGCCCCCAAAACGGACTTTGGGCGTGCCTGCTTTAGGCCATTGCTGCTAAAAGTACAGTCTTCTGGCACCTTAAAGGCTAACACATATATTATGGCGTAAGCTTTCACAGGCTAGAGTCCACCTCATCAGAGAGGCAAGCAGTAACTTCAGTTGGCAGGTATATTATATTCACATGGGTGTAAAAAAAGGGGGGAAAGGAAAAGGAAACAGTGAGGCTAGATGGTATGAAATTCAAAAAACCCACCATCTGTAAATAAATAAAGTAATTAAACATTTACGTGCATGGTCGCATTGCTTATTCTACATACATGTAAGCTTTAATGTAATTGTCTCTGAGTGTATTTTTTTGGGCGTTTCATTCCATCTGACCTCATGATTTACTCTCTCTATAGCTTATTCCATAATAAATAGGGTGCCGTCTTTATTATTCTTGAAGGTATTACAAGACTTCTTGTTGTCTTAACTAGCTAGACACTATGCTGGCTTTAAGTATAAGAATCAGTAGCAGCCAGTGTGGGGAGGCAGAGCTGTGGAGCCACTATCTAGGCACCAGCATCACTACAGCTTATGTGAATGGGGCTGGGCTGGGGTGGGGTAGGGTGACAGAAGGCCAGTGCTGCGCAGATGCACTGATGGAGCCAATCTGTCATTCCTGCAGACGCATCAAGATTGGCTCCACCAGTGTATCTAATATCCAGGCCAAGGAGTCCACAGTCAGTTTCTTTAGAAGTGGTTGTACCACTGCTTCTTTCAAGGCAGCAGGGACCATCCCCTCTCACAATAAAGGTTCCAACTAGTTACCACTCAGCTATGGAGGGGACCACACCTAGGGAGAGGAATCTGAAGGGAGTTTTGAATGCTTTAAATAGTGGATTTTAGCTGTTTTCTACTTAGTTGTTCTTGTTTTTTAAAAACCACTTTGAGATGTTATTACAATCAAGCAGTATATAAATGTTATGAAACATATAAAAAATAAAAAATAAATTTGCTATGTGCCTTGTTAGTTTTAGGTGCAGCTAGAATGGCTTTTTATTCACAATTTCATTGTTTTCTTTCTGAGCATACTGCTTTTTTTAGCTTCTGATGTACGGTGCTGCTTTTTAAAAAATTACAGTGGTACCTCGGGTTACAGACGCTTCAGGTTACAGACGCTTCAGGTTACAGACACTTCAGGTAACAGACTCCGCTATCCCATAAATAGTACCTTGGGTTAAGAACTTTGCTTCAGGATGAGAACAGAAATCAGTTGTTGGCAGCGCGGCGGCAGCAGCGGAAGGCCCCATTAGCTAAAGTGGTACCTCAGGTTAAGAACAGTTTCAGCTTAAGAACAGACCTCCAGAATGAGTTATGGTCTTAACCCAAGGTACCACTGTAAATGGTATTTTCATGCTGCTGCTTTTGCACTTTTTATCATTTTTATTGCAGTCGTGTTTTATTTTTGCATAGCTTAATTGGATTTAATGCTTGTGTCAATTTTTGTTGTGAGATGCATAGCAAATTGAAGTTTAGAGGTGAGATATGAACATTTCATATAAATAACACGGAAGTGTAGCCAACATGGCTTCACAACACTTGAAAAATATATCCCTGTCTAATAGTCTGTCCCTTTACAATCATCCAAAATATGACTAGGAAAGAAAACAGTAAATTTCAATACTGAGACACTTAGAATCATATAACTATAAAGTTGAAAGGGACCACGAGGACCATCTAGGCCGACCCCTAACAGCACAGGAATCTTTCACCCAACATGGGGCTTGAACCCACAAGCTTGAGATCAAGAGTCTCAGGCTCTACTAACTGAGCTATCCCCCATGGACTCCATTTGCTGTTTCCTATTTCACATTGTTGTATGACTACTGCCTGATTGACTATTTGCAACCTTTTTCAACCTCCCATATTCTCTCAAAATTGGCAATGCTGACTGGAACTGATAGAAGCTGTAGTCCAAAACATCTGGAGGGCACCAGGTTAGGGAATTCTGGGCTACAATAATTAAGGATAAAAATAACTATACTTTGTTTTAGTTGCTCACATAAAGGTCATGTCTAGCATCAGTTTATAGCCTTGCAAACACATCCCAGCAGTGCAAAATTTCAAAATCTAATGAAGTTTTTCAAGGGAAGGTACAATCCTTCAGATTTGCATTTTAGTAGCCCTGTTACTCTCAGGGAATATAAAATAAAGACCAAGATAGCAGACACTCTTAGTGGAAAAAGAAAGCAGCCCACAATGTACTGTGAAATGAAGAGAATGCCAAACCTCACTGGTTACAGTATGGGAAGGCAAACTAAGGCCCAGGGGCCGGATCTGGCCCAATCGCCTTCTAAATCCGGCCCACGGACGGTCCGGGAATCAGTGTGTTTGTACATGAGTAGAATGTGCCCTTTTATTTAAAATGCATCTCTGGGTTATTTGTGGGGCCTGCCTGGTGTTTTTACATGAGTAGAATATGTGCTTTTATTTAAAATGCATCTCTGGGTTATTTGTGGGGCAAAGGAATTCGTTCATTCCCCCCCCAAAAAAAATATTTAGCCCAGCCCCCCACAAGGTCTGAGGGACAGCTGAAAAAGTTTGCTGACCCCTGGTTTACAGTTATTGGGTTTGTGCATGAATGGGTTAGTGTTCTGTTCACGCAGCGTGGCTTCCCCCATCTTCTTATCCCCACTGCAGTTCCTTATGCTCCCCCCACAAATCTTCTCGGGAAGATTGGGAGAACCTCTGAAGCAAGGAAGGAGAGGAAAGGGAAATCCTATTGCGTAAGCAGAAGTATACTCACGTAGTGTTGGATTTCCCCCATGGACATCTGTTGGGTAGTGACATAGAAATGTGTAGTTTGCAGAGCCGTAGCTAGGTGATCTTGCACCCCTGGCAGAACCATTCAGATTGCGCCCCCTAGCCATGGACATATTAGCTCTTATTTCCGCCTCCCCTCCAACGCCCCCCCTTCAATTCACCCTCTATTTAAAACCTTTTCTTATGAGGCAATAATATGTATATATTTTTATTTATATACATATTTATGGACACATTTTTAGCCGATTTTGTGCCCCCCGCCTGCACCCCTGGTGGGGGCCCACCTCGCCACTCCTAGCTATGACCCTGGTAGTTTGTAGCATGGGAATTATGCTGTTTGTTTCCTTTAATACATAACATTGCTAGCTAACCTATGGGCAAGAATATACATCAAATAATCCAAAAGCACTGGGATTTTAAAGGGAGGAATAAAAGAATGAATACTGTACTATAATTGCCTGAAAGACAGCATCTGCATACTCGTAAAAATGAAACATATGGTAATATAATGTGACATGTGTATGTTAAATATGGTGAGACACAAGCACACATTGTATCTAAATATCCGTAAATATTAAGAATGGTAATATAGCCGAAGGAAACACAAGGATGTACAAGAACCAGTTAAAAGAAATTGCAGTATCTTACCATTGTATAAAATGGGAAACAGCCATGGTATGTTTAAATTGTACTGCCAGAGGTAGGTTGAATTCAGCATGAAATAGTTGAATGAGTCATCATCAAATACCACCTAAGCCAGTGGAACGATTATTTTGATTGTCCCAAGTTTCCACATAATTGGGCTATATGCTACCATGATATGAAGATTACCTTACAAGGTACCGTAATCATAGTGGACAAATATATCAGTTTGGGCACTAACAATTTGAAAAATCTGATCATTTCTCCTAACTTTAGAGTGATATAAATAAGTGCATCATTTGAATATGAATAAAGTGTGGTTATAAAGTTCATTCTGAATATTCACTTTGTCCAAAAAAATGAATATAAAGCAACAGTGTGGCACCATTATCGGTGGCAGCCTATGCTGAGGATAATGTAGCCACATATTTTGTACATTATAGACCCAATGGATCTATAATTATAGACCCAATGAAAAAAGTTAGGAACAAGTAGTTTTCAACAGGAAGAAAATGATTCTTTTTACACAAATACCCCAAAGGTTTCAATAGGTTTATTGAAACCTTTGGGGTATTTGTGTAAAAAGAATCATTTTCTTCCTGTTGAAAACTACTTGTTCCTAACTTTTTTCATACTTTTGTATACTCCAAGCAAATGAGTTCCATTTAACATGATAGCATGAAGTCAGACAAAAAATTAAATGCTTTCTGGACCTTCTACATAATAGGTTATAAAAGCTCTGGTGATGTTTTAGGTGCTCCTACTGTTTTTAGAAGCTGCAGTGTTGTGGTGAATTTCATGTGCAAATTGACAACTAATTTAAATGGGGGCTGAAATGGGAGAACAGAGATCAATAAAATCAGCATTTAAGAAGCTCTAAGTTGCCATTACAGCATTCATAGTTTTGCTTCCTGATTTCCTAGGTATGTGGAGGAGGAAAAAAGAAGACTTTTCAAGCCAACAAAAAACTATGAATTGGCAAACTGCATACTCTGCTGAAAAATTATCAAGTAAGCCAAATAACTTTGTACATACTTTGCTTTCTATATAGAGAAACATTTAAGTCATGCACACCTGAACAGGTGACTCAGAGTGAATATGTTATCTATAGATAAAAAAAACCAGTAAAGAAATTAGTTGGCTAAAGCTTTCACACAAGGGTTTTCAACAATCTTTTCAGATATTCCAAAACTTGCAGCAAACTTATTTTAAACCCCCACCTGTTTGGAATAACTTCCTTAAGCTACCCCACCTGGGCTACCTCCAAGATACAACCTGCCAGATCCTCACCTTGTTGAAGTTCCCAGAGTAGCATAACTGATGGTGGAATGGCAAGAGCACCTGTTCAGAGCCAATTTGAGCAGCCTCTGAAATGTATATGTAAACATCCGTAACGATTACATGAAATGAAAGGATGTCAAAAGCTTTTGTTTCCATTTTAGAAACTTGAGACATATTTTGAGGTGGCATATGAAAAAGTCTGGGAAGATTAATGAGGACAGAAAGCCTGATTTAATGGTACTTTTGCAGTTCCTCATTGGCTGTGTGCCCGCAGTGTAACACATGATGTCTGGCACACACTCTGTCATTACTACTATTGGTGGGAGTTGAAAAAAATGTAAATGTGTTTCACCAAGTTCCAGCACTTAATCAATACTAATAAGAAGTAGAAGTAGAATCTATCTGACCAGTGACAACTTGGAAATGAACACTGCCCTCAGAGGTGCACCTTCTTTTCTTCATGAACCAAAACGTGCCTGTGGAATGAGGACAGTGGTCCATCTACTGCAGCATCCTGGCCTCACAGTGGCCAATCAGATGTCTATGGAGAGCCTACAAGTGGGAAGGCAGGGTATGAATATCATAATCAGCAACAACAACTCAACATAACTCTCCCTACTTGCGGTTTCTAGCAACTGGTATTCGGAAGCATGCCACACTTGCCTTTTTCACAGTTGGTGTGAACTGGGTCAACATCTTCATTGAGATATCCACTATGACCCCAAGATTTTGTTCCTGGTCAGTCAATGCCAGTTCAGGTTGTATATATGATTTTTTTAAAAAAATAAAAATAAATGCCCCAATGTCACTTTACACTTGTTTACATTGAGTCACAGTTGCCATTTTACCACCCATTCACTTAGTTTGGAAAGGTCCATTTGAAGCTCTTCACAATCCCATTTTTGTGATCCTATATTTTTCCAGGTGCCCTATACTATGTTTCGTGGTTCACATATATCCTCCCTTGACTCCTTTATTCTCTTCCCTGTCCTTTTGGTTCTATGGTGAGTCTTCTGGGCTGCATCAATAGGAGTATAGCATCTAGATCAAGGGAAGTAATAGTGCCACTGCATTCTGCTCTGGTCAGACCTCACCTGGAGTACTGTGTCCAGTTCTGGGCACCACAATTCAAGAAGGACACTGACAAACTGGAACGTGTCCAGAGGAGGGCAACCAAAATGGTCAAAGGCCTGGAAATGATGCCTTATGAGGAACGGCTAAGGGAGCTGGGCATATTTAGCCTGGAGAAGAGGAGGTTAAGGGGTGATATGATAGCCATGTTCAAATATATAGAAGGATGTCACATAGAGGAGGGAGAAAGGTTGTTTTCTGCTGCTCCAGAGAAGCGGACACGGAGCAATGGATCCAAACTACAAGAAAGAAGATTCCACCTAAACATTAGGAAGAACTTCCTGACAGTAAGAGCTGTTTGACAGTGGAATTTGCTGCCAAGGAGTGTGGTGGAGTCTCCTTCTTTGGAGGTCTTTAAGCAGACGCTTGACAACCATATGTCAGGAGTGCTCTGATGGTGTTTCCTGCTTGGCAGGGGGTTGGACTCGTCGATGGCCCTTGTGGTCTCTTCCAACTCTATGATTCTATGATTCTATGATTCTATGATTCTCATATTTCCTGTCAGGAAGGGACAGGACTTTGTAAGCTGTATTGAAATGTATATGGCTATATCTTAAGGAAAAGCAGGACAACTTAAAGTAAATTCCATAGAAGCAGGAAGAGGAAACTGTGGATTGTTTATTGTCTACCTATTTACTCACAGTTGTAGGCAGACTTGTCATTAATTCTTAAGGGAACTGAAAACTTCAGATGACTTTGTCTTTACCCAAAAGAGACCCTGAAAAGGGAAACATGCAGGATGGGTTTATGCAAAGAAGTGAGTCATATCTGCCCTGAGTAAGATTCTAAGCCTTTGATGATGACCATAAATATTTAACAGTACAGTAACAATGATCTCACCTTCTACATATTTCAATGTGCAAATAAGGTTAGCTTTGAATTTCTGAGGCTCTTTTTCTTTACAATTACTCCTAATAATGACATGTCTCGTAGTAATTGCACAAGAGCAACTTGTCTATACATTACTGCAGCCTCTCTGTTTTGGCAAATCAGGGCACTTTCACCAATACTGTAGAATTTGGCCCAGTAATTATTACTAGGATATCATTACTCTTAAAAAGTACAAGGTATACTTCTTTCAGTACCAAATTACCAAATCACAATAAGTAATTTAGTACTGATCATGAGTGGGAGAAACCTATTGTTCTCCTGTCCTCCTTGAGAGCTTCCCATAAGCATCTGGTTGGTTGCTGTGAAAACTGGATGATGGAATAGATGGGCCTTTTATCTGATCCAGCCGAGCTCTTCTTTTATTCTCATGTAAATAATAATAATAATAATAATAATAATAATAATAATAATAATAATAATAATAATTTATTTATATCCCGCCCTCCCCAGCCGAGGCCGGGCTCAGTGCGTCTAACAACAGTAAAAGTAATACAGCATTCTAAAATCAATTCATTCTAAAATCAAATTAATGGCAACCATTGGGCTAGAGTTCTGTGAAGAATACCGAAGGAGAGGGTCAGGTTGTGCCTTGGCCAAAGGCCTGGTGGAACAGCTCTGTCTTGCAGGCCGTGCAGAAAGATGTCAAGTCCCACAGGGCCCTAGTCTCTTGTGATAGAACGTTCCACCAGATTGGAACCACAGCCAAAAAAGCCCTGGCTCTGGTTGAGGCCAGCCTAACCTCCCTGTGGACCTCCAAGATGTTTTTGTTTGAAAACCATAAGGTCCTCCGTGGGACAACTGACTGTTTTTAAACCAGAGGGAGTATTGCAGTACTGTACTTTATCAATAAACAAAAGATGATAGCCTGCTCTGAAGAATTATGACTTCCTTCTAGATTTTTGTGAGAATTATGCAGAAGCAAATCTGCCCTTAGAGAGGTTCATCCTCAGAAGCCTCCACCTGGCCAACAGGCATTCCTCCCCATCTTTGGTGCTCTGATGGTCAAGAGAGCAAAGAGGGGTGTTTTGGAGGGGCTTAGGGGTCAAATCAGGGTAAGATTGCCAGATCCAAATGTCTCATCCAAATGTTTCTCTAATGGCCCCCAAATGGACAGGGAAAATACACCAGCCTTAGAACTCCCACAAACAGCTCACACAAAGATAGTGCTAACAAATGGGGGTAGGGTGGAAGGAGACTCAAACAAACATTTATATTTGTTGGTTCCTCTGTCTTGCGTTCTCCCCCACACCTGTTGGCTTACTCTGTTATGTTATTATATTCTTAATTTAGTACTGACTTTTTAAATCTGTCAACTGAATACCTTATGAGATCACACTTGTGCTTTTATGCCAAGAGTTTTATGCCAAGAGCAGCACTGCATTGTGCTGCCTTAATTATTGCCTGGGCAATTTTGTGTTTATCAGACTATATTCTATGTGGTTTTAAAAACCCTATTTGTATCTTCCTTCTCTGATTTGGGTAGCAAATCAGCTGAGAAGACGACAGTGATGGTATATCAAGAAAGAAATGTACAGAGAATTAGTTTGAAGAATGATAGGAATATGTGAAGTATGATAATGAAAGTATCTGTAGCTTAAAGTGAACAGAATTGTATGCAATTAATACTCAAAATATTAAACAGTAACAAGTAGTTTCTCATCATTAGGACAGCAGAACCCAGTGTCCATAGTTAAATTCTTCCTAGTAATCCATGAAAGACATATTTTTTTAATTTAACCTTCTGCTGCATGCATTTATGGAGATTTTTGTATATTGTGTTCTAAACAAATTGCTGTCTTTTTATTGAATCACTGATCTTAGAACTGGGTGTCACTGAGAATCCATGTAAAAACTGTTTTGGTTGATGCTCTTTAAATAAAGCCACACACACTAGAGAATTGGGTTTTAATAAAAACTCGCACTTTAGATTTGCTTTAGCTTTTTGATTGCAGCACACTGGAACATTCCTCCCCCACCTCAACAATAATTAGCAACTTTGCTATGTGTCCCAAATTATGGCCTTATTCCAATCAGGAGTGTCATTAGAGGATCCAAATATGCTAAAATTATCTTTTTGAGTTGATTAACTTTGCAACCCTCTTACCTGATGTGAAATGAGAATCCAATTAGAATATCTTTCAGTTCATAGCTCTGATACAGTATATGTCCTTAAATTACACACAGGGGAATGATGTACAGGGATGGTGCTGAATGACAAATTTCACAAGTGTCACACATGCTGTATAATGATTATTAAATTGTATTCTCTGGAGTGTTTGCAGCACCATCTGGGGTGGTTTCAGGCATTTGGAATTCCACTTCTATTACCTAGTCACCATGGTTTCAGACAACTAGAGTAAGACCATCTGTAAATTACAAAATGCCACCCTTCTGTGCTATTTTCTTTCAGTCCTCTGTTATATCATGGCTTTCAGACTTGCAGCACTCACTGAAAACTTTAGATATCTACCTCTATTTTGAAATATAAATTTTGCTGATAATGTTATGAATTGACTTCTAAATACTGAATGTTTAATTACAGCTAGTTAGGTGGAGAGGGACGTGGGTGGCGCCGTGGTCTAAACCAGTGTTTCCCAAACGTTTTTGGGCAACGGCACACCTGTGAGCCGGAAAAAAATCTCGCGGCACACCACCATTTAAGCCCCGCCCCGTGACGTCAGCGCGCAGCGTCACGCCGGGAGGGACGCACAAAAGCGAAAGTTTTTTCCCTCCCCCTTGCCGGGGTGGGAGGAGGCAGCAGAGCGAGGGCAGCTGAGGCGGCGGCGGCTGTTGTGGTGGTGGCGGCGATAGCGGGCGGAGGAGGGGGCGGCGGCGGGAGTTGCTGCTGCTGTTGTTGCTGCTGCTGCCCGGACATGCCGGCCTCCTCCTCCTCCGCTGTCTCGCGATCCTCCCTTTTGCGCGCGCTGCCCCGCCGCTCGGCACCACCACCGCGGAGCCGCCCCCGGCTCGACGCGGATCCTCGCCGCCGCCGCCGCCTCTCACCGCCCGACTCGCCCGCCTTCCTCCCACGGCACACCAGCCGATGTCTCACGGCACACTAGTGTGCCGCGGAACACCGGTTGGGAAACACTGGTCTAAACCACTAAGCCTTGGGCTTGCCGATCAAAAGGTCGGCGGTTTGAATCCCTGTGACGGGGTGAGCTCCCGTTGCTCGGTCCCAGCTCCTGCCAACCTAGCAGTTCGAAAGCACGCCAAAAAAGTGCAAGTAGATTAATAGGTACCGCTCCGGCGGGAAGGTAAATAGAGTTTCTGTGCGCTGCTCTGGTTTCACCAGAAGCGGCTTAGTCATGCTGGCCATATGACCCAGAAAAACTGTCTGCGGAGCAGACAACTGCAGGCTACCTTGGCCTGTAAAGTGAGATGAGCACCACAACCCCAGAGTCATTCACAACTGGACTTAACTGTCAGGGGTCCTTTACCTTTACTTACTTAGGTGGAGAACAGAAAGAGGAAATGCCATGGTACACCTGCACCAGCCCAACCAGACACCTTCATCTACCCCAGCTGCAACAAAACACATCTCTCCCATATCTCTCCAGCCACAGCAGATGCTGCAACTCTCCAATGGTTTCACTTCACTCCTAAAGGCTCACTCTTCCATCGTCTCCCAAGACAGACGGATGCCAAGAACATGGTGGCTGCTTCCAATCTTTAAGATGCTGAACTGTTAAATACATCATGGAGATTAGAAGTAAGAAGAAGGTGAGTTTTGATTTTATTGGCTTTTCCCAAAGATCTTCTTTAGACTTCTTAAAAGATGAAGATGAAGATGAATAGAAGTTTGAGAATACCTTTGTTACTAAAAGTCAAATGCTTGATATTAAGTGTCAGGAAAGTTATATATGTGTGTGTTTCTGTGTATGTGCTTGCACTATATATTGAAGAAACAGTATTATTTGTTTATCATTGATACTTTATGAATTTTATATCCCAGCTTTCTACAAAAGGAAGCAAGTAGGGAACAGGATATTTAGCTGACCTAGCAGACCAGTACTGACCAAGATGATATTTAAGATTTTCCAAGGAAACCTTGCTGGTCATTCCACAGCCAAAGGACTGTAGAACATCTTGGTGGTGGCACCCACTGGAATGTTTTCCTTTCAGTCATTCAGGAGGCAGAAATTACCTTTAAGTATATATTTAAAGGGACGCGGGTGGCGCTGTGGGTAAAACCTCAGCACCTAGGACTTGCCGATTGCATGGTCGGCGGTTCGAATCCCCGCGGCGGGGTGTGCTCCCGTCGTTCGGTCCCAGCGCCTGCCAACCTTGCAGTTCGAAAGCACCCCCGGGTGCAAGTAGATAAATAGGGACTGCTTACCAGCGGGAAGGTAAACAGCGTTCCGTGTGCTGCGCTGGCTTGCCAGATGCAGCTTGTCACGCTGGCCACGTGACCCGGAAGTGTCTGTGGACAGCGCTGGCTCCCGGCCTATAGAGTGAGATAGGCGCACAACCCTAGAGTCTGGCAAGACTGGCCCGTAACGGGCAGGGGTACCTTTATCTTTATATATTTAAATGTAGATGTTGAGGAGAGGTAAAAAGAAAAAAAATGTATGTGCCTAACCAGGATCTCCCAAAGTCTAACTCCATGAACAGTTCATGGGCTAGTTAATTTTTTAAAATATAAAAATAAAATAAATAAATAAATAAATAAATATTGTCCTACATTGTTTGAAATCGAAGTAACTAGATTTTATAACCCGTTCATTACCTGCAATGTTGCTTTGAAACTCTCAGTCCATGGCATGAATTATTTGCTTAACTGTTCTAAGGAATCTTTCTTTCTGAAGAACTAATGAATAAACATGCAACAGAATCACCCATTTGATTCTCACAGGCAGGGCCTGGTGACCATGATATATGTGGGTGATTTGAAAATATTTATGGCTCCTCAAGAATGCAAATGTCTATGCTAAAGCTGCATTAGTTATTTCCGCTGTTAATTGTGGCTGCTGTCTTGATTTATTCCTAAACACTGAGTACAGATGAGTGATCAATCTTCTGAATTAAAATTGCTCTGCAAAACAAGACGCTCACAACAGCACATTGCCTTTGAAATGGCTTCCTGCTGGATGTTGTAACCCTTTCACAAAGCATGGCGAAGATCCTTCAGTAACAGCAAATCTGATGAAAGCCAGTCAGAAAAATATTGTATCTAAAATATTTCTGTGCACACCCCAATCGCTGAGTGATGAGAGACTGCCAGGGGTGCCTGTGCTTACTGAGGGTTTGGTTTCCTTGAAATGAGGGTTAATGGAATATTTGGTTTTATTTACACATACATACCATACTACCTGAAAATAGGATGGAAGGGCTCTCAGCATTAACACTGCAACAGATCTGGCTTCCCCTTTGGTTTCCAGGAAAGCCCCAATCCACAGCTTTGGGTCTAGCACAGAGCAAGACAACCCTGTGTCTCCAACGTCTAGTATCAGTCAAAAAAACCACACACAAACAGCCCCCTACTTGACCTATTGTTCTCCATCATAGGATAATGTAGCATCCAGCCAGCTGAGGTGGGGGAAAGCTCCACATTTGTTTCTATGGGAATAGAATTCATTCTTCAAGATGCTGATGACAGGAACTTAGCTGAGGAGCCAAGGCTTAACAAAGGAACTGGTTTGACTAGACCGGAAGGTTCTTCTTATAAATTTCAACCTCACAGATACAGGATAAGAAGCTTCAGAAGGACACATGGATATAATGTAGACCACTCTTTCCCAAGCTTGGGTCCCTAGATGTTGTAGAACTAAAACTCTCATCATCCATAGCTAACAAGGGCAGCAGTCAAGGATGATGTGAATGGTAGTCCAACAACATCTGGGAACCTAAGATTGGGAAAGGCAGATCTAGACTGACACACACCCGCACTCAAACCGCCCCCCCATGACAATATTTTGCCAGCTGAGATTTATTAGTAAATCACTCGGGCGGGGGGGGGGAGAATGCTCCTCCTCCAGCTAACGTATGCCTTGCTGGCTAGAAGGGATTTTCTTATTTCATTCAATGAAGACACCACAGACTTTTCTTAATGGTTGCTGATCTAGAGCACACTTTACAACCTCAAGGCTAGATTGCTGGCCTTTAGGAGACACAGAATGATGCCTTCTTCCCAAGTTGCCAACTCTTAAAAGAGAAAACGCTTGTACTTGGGAAGGGCCTCTGGGCAAAGCTAACTGCAGCAGCAACCAGTGAGGCAGTGCAGGGAATACTCCATTGTTCTCCCAGTTTCCCAACACAACAGGTTTTTGCCACTTATCAAGAGGAAGAAGAGTGAGGGAACTTGGCATGGCAGCAGGCTCTGCTGCCATGAACCACACTGCACAGAACTCTTTGTCTTCACCCCTCCCCATCTCAGCAAGCCATAACTATCTGCTAGGTTGGGAAACTTCCCCTGCTCTCCTGCCCCATGTGCTGTTCTGGGGGTTCTCCCAATACCCCCCCCCCCGATTTCATGGGTGTGGAAGATGCATAGGGAAAGCCTCAGGCACAAGTGGAAGCCATTTCACAGGGTTTCCACTGACAGGGCTAGTGAGGTGAATCCTGCCCACAGCTCAAGTTACAAGATGCCTTATATAGTGTGAGAGTTGGGTGTAGTAGGAAAGGCCCCACAAGGAAGAGACAGTGTGGCTTTATACAGATGACCAATTTACCAAATAGTAAGATTTACCTCTTGGTAAAGTGGTAATGTGTACTGAGCTCTTCTGTAAGGTAAGGCTTTTTTATAAAAAAAAATAAAACAAAACCAAGGTTATGTTATCTGCATTCATTAATAGTGTGGTGTGTTTGTTTTTCTGTCATGCATTCTAATCTATGAAAAAGTTTGGAGGGCTTTATCAAACCCATGTTTACCACTTGGTAAATCAGGTGTCTGCATTACTAATGCATGGCAGGTGGCACTGAGTGGGGAAAGTATTTCCCCAAGCTATAGAGTCTCGGAACTTGTCTTCCCTGATGTTTCATTGTGGATTTTAGATTTTAGGTTTCAGATTTCTGTTCCAAATGAAGTGTTTATAAATGAGACTTCTGTTTTAGGGACCTATTGGACTCAGACAGGCTGAGGCTCACCTTCTTTCTCATTAGGAAAAGTACATTGAGCAGCCTCTAGGGCAGGCTCTCAGGTGGTCAAGAAATTAAGCATCAATAAAACTTTTACCACTGAACATTTCCTGCCATACAAACCCTCTTCACACATTTTCATGCACACACACAATCATACCAGCACCCAACCTTTTTCTCACGTACTCACACAACACATTAGGATATTGTTTGTGTTGCACATTCATTGTCTAATTCCAAAGAAGATGGCTATTACAACCATCAAGAAAATGGGACCTGTAAACAGCATCAGGCATAAGCAATATAACTATCAGAAGTAACAACACATTGCAGCAATAGTACATAAAAACACATGTGAAATAGAGTTATGCAAAATAGACTCATATTGTGTCCAACCCTACCACCGCCAAATATACTAAAAATACAAAGTTCTTTATGAAGGTGAATCTAATAAAGTATTTCTGAGATTGCAGAGTTATAGCTTGTATTATTCCTTCCTCAAAACCAACTAAAATTGGGAATTTCTAATGGTTGGCAGATGAAAATAATCCTCTGGCCTCTTATGTGTCTTTTTCAGGAAGCATATTGTCTGATGTGAATTATCCAAAATAGCAACCAGCAGAACCTCCCCAAATGGGATTTATGGTCCCATGGAAGCTTTGACAGTGAAATCAATTTCCAAAATTATCATAATGAGAACGTAGTACAGGGATGATGCTTGTGGGTATCTGGTTGGGTTGTTAGTTTTCAGGTCAACTATCCAAAACTCTCAGAGGGAAAGACATCCATGTGCCCCAATGTTGTTAAGAGAGATGGCTTCTTGCCAAAGTTCAGTTGGATATATAGGACAAGCCAGTCTATTAAGCTTGGTTTCAGAACTGCTTGGTCACGGCAAAAGAAAAGGAAAGACTGATCCTTTGCAATGTGCTTTAGGGATGTCGGAATAGTTCCGGTGGGATTTGAGTGGTACAGTCTGAAAATAGGCCTCCCTTGCCCATCTCCTTATTGCATAGACATTTGTATAGGAAACACTATAACTCAATGAGATGAACTTCATGTAATCAGGGCAGGAAAGTAGCTCAATTTCTCTGAGAATCTTTGGACCAAGTTTAACAAGAATGAATTGTTTGAAGCAGAAATACTTTCCCACTGTAATAGCCACAGTGGTTTGCTGTGTAATAGAAAACCATGGCTAGAGTCTTGGTCTTTATCTTATTGCTTTTGGATACATTCAAATGGTAGCTGTTTCATCCGCATAGCTGGCTAGCTTTGTGCTCCTGACAGAAAGGATGTTGAAAGACATCTCTCTAATGCAAGCTCAGTTCTTGATAGGGGATTGTGTCTCAGAATGAATACTTCCCTGTAGTGCATGAAACAACTATGTGCCCATTATTTATTGTTAAACAAATAACAGTGAGATAGCAAAGCAGTGATGTCTCTCTTTCATGCTCTCATCAGATTGTATGCTGAAAGACATTGTGCTTTTTTATGGTCGTGCTTTTCCCCCAGCAGTTGCATTGATATTATTGCTCTCCTCCGAGGGAGCTCTTTAAGTGGGAAGGGCACAAGGGTTTCCTTATACACAAATATATTTCCCCCCAGATAAATATACAGTTATCAGATCACAGTGTGATGTTTCCCAGTCATTCATTTCTCGGTATGTGTTAATAGCAAGCTACATTTATTTAACTTCATACTAAAATTAAAAAAACAAAACCCTGAGGATGAATTGCATTGTGTTATCTGGATCCTCATTGTGGATATATATGCATATTTCTGTTCTTATAAGGTTGCAAACCACATGCTAGAAGTAAGTCCCATTGAACTTAATGGGATTTATTTATGTCTAGACATTATAGGATTGCCTTCTGATCCAGTTACGAAAGCTGAAGCTGCTGAAGAGGCCAGAGACCATACTGGCTGTGAGTTTTGAAAGATTTCCCCCCTGCCTCCCTAGGCTTTTCCAACCTGGCCTGGGAGGGCGGGGTCCCCATTGACTCCAGCTACGAAAGCTGAAGCTACTGAACAAGGCATCCAGTCTTAATGGTGCATTTGCTTATATGACAATGAACATTCATCCTGATTTCATGGTGATTTGCTGGCACAGAGGTTATTTGATTTCCCATTAATCAATCATTTATTCCACTTGTTTTGGTGCATTTCCCAATCACTTCCCCCATCTGCAGAAGTTCATTGTTTTTACAAGTGGATTGATTGATTGATTGATTGATTGATTGATTGATTGGTTGGTTTTTGCAACAGAGCATTTGAATCCACTTGAATTGCCAACCCTAAATTTCTGGAATGCAGTTTAATCCCTCCCTCAAAAGACTGTGCAGGTTGTATATATGTGTGTAAATAAAACAAAAAATAACAAAGATACCAAAGTCTCTACTGTTCCTAATTTCTGAAGGAAACACAAACCTTGGGTAAACACCTGGAATCTGACATCACTTGGAGATAGGGTGATGTGTAACAGTATTTTATTTTCCTAGAATTCAACTGACAAAAGGTCTGAGGCTGCTAAGATTTTTCTGACCTATACATGCTTGGAGTTTTATAGTGTCTGAAGTACAAAGTATCAATACTGTGGCTTTACAACAATTAAGAAAATAATAATCTGGACACAACCACTGCCTTGCATCAGGACTGCAGATAACCTTTGCCTTATAAAACAAAAGCAAAACAAAAGCAACGGGTGAGAAACACCTCAAGTGCTTTCAGATACTGGGTTTGTAAAAATATGCCCCAACTGTGCCCATCTGCAAATAATAGGCTACCCTACAATCAAATGAAAATGTCATGGAACGTGTGTGCTGCTTCCCTTATTTTCTTTTGCAATAAGTAGAGATGTCACAGAAAGAGTCTCCCAACTGTGAAGATGCTCTGTCAAGCTGTAAAGAAAAATAGCAGCCGTGCTGCCAGCTTTCATGAGTTCTTGCTGCATCATTTCAAGCCACTTTCACGTTATACTTCCAAATGGTAGATGGCATGATGAAAAGAGGGCTATCTTTATTCAAGTTAAGATATCAAAAGAGTCAAGTAAAATAAGATGTAGGATGATTTCTACCAAGACATGTTATTGCTTTATTTTAGGCTCTGGCTCATTGTGTCTTTAAGAAAAGAAGAAGCAGCGTTTTTGAATGCCGGAGTATTATGCAAACATTTCATCGGCACGATGCATTTAGTCATTCAGAAATTATATTCACGGTTCATCTACTCCCAAGGCCCAATCGTAATTATGATGCATCTTGACAAATAGGGTAAGCAGTTTTATTTGTATCTCTCCCCCACACCCCTTTCCTTTGTGATGTGTGGCTCTCAAAGCATCCATTGGATGTGGCAATTCTGTGTAAAGTTACCAGGGAGTTAGTCCTATTGTATTGAGCACAATGGGACTTACTTCTGAGGCAATGTGCATATAATCTTATATAATCTGACCATTAAATTCCTCCCCCCCCCAAGCAGTTAATTTTTAACACGGCCAGTGTTAATCAGCCTCAGTTCCCATAGATACAGGAGAGTTCATCTGAGTTCTTTCAGGTCTCTGGAGTGAGACCTTAAAAAAAAGGTGAAATGTTGAAGGCACAAATGTAGACAACTCCAACAAGAAAGAAAAGTGGGAGGCCTCTAAAAGAAATCATTGTGGCTGTGTAAAGAACTTACAGGTAAGCTGACATGTAAGAATGGCATGTATAAGAAATGGAAGAAAGGAGATATCATGAAGGAAGAGTCTATGCAAGTAGCCAGCAGTTGCAGGGAGAAGGTCAGGTGGGCCAAAGCTCAGAATAAACCCAGGCTTGTAAGAGATGAGTCATGCACACCTGCAGCGCACAAAGAAATAGGAAAGCTGTGGTAGGTCTTCCTTGTGTAAGTGAAATTGCCTTTCTGTTCATGAAGATGCCTTTGGATCGAGGTTTAGGTTTCTTTTTTCCTTTTCCTTTCTTTTTTCTGCCACTGATATAACATTCTTTAAATTATATTAACTTCCTTTAAATAATCCAGATTTAAAAAAATATATATCATTACATAGTCCTGGAAGTCACTGCAAGACATGTCAGCATTTAATGTGTACTGATGCTCTATCTTTAATGCATCAACGTAGAGCATATGTTGATACTTTGTCCCAATATCGTCCATTATGGAGAATGCATGTTCCTTATAGCTGTAGCTATAAGACTCTGAAACAGACAGTCACAAACTTGCAGCAAAGTTTCCAACAGTGGGATGAACATTCAGTCATGGCTATCATTAATATCACCTCTTGGCAAAAGTAAACTTACTTGTCTGCTTTTTGCACTCCCACCATAGGCTAAGTTGGCCACCTTCCTTGCAGATGGTTGCCCGTCAATTTGAAGAAAATCATATTTGTACCTGTTACTCAGTTCACCTACCCAGAAGGATTCTGTGCCAACCTAGAAGCACAGAAGGTGGATCTGCCCTTACCCCTTCTGTTATTTTGACATACTATTCTCAAAAGTTTAAGACCAACCAAATTAAGGTAAATGTGTTTTGATGTGCTGTTCATTTTACAGAAGAACATTATGTTCTCTAATTCTATCAGCTGCTGTGTTAGAGATGAGGCAGTACTAGGCATTACTTAGCCCCTCACGGCTGCTTATATTCCAGGTGGTTCTAAAGCAATAAAATGTGAAGCCAGATGTACCTTCTAACTGTGGTGGAAGAGGTTCTGAGCACACATTTGAATTGCTGCCTGGAAAACAAATGCCTCAAAATGGCTAAAATACTGACCTGGGCAAAGTAAGTGCAAATCCAGCATTCAATAGTGCTGTGCCAAAACATGCCCTCCAAGTCAGTGGAGGCTTGTGTATTAGGCTTTCATACCCTCCAACATTTCTCTGATGAAAATAAGGAACTCCTATTCCATAATGATAATGTTACTATTTATACCCCACACATCTTACTGGGTTGCCCCAGCCACTCTGGGCAGCTTCCAACATATATAAAAACATAATAAAACATTAAACATTTTTTAAAAAACTTTCCTGTACAGGATTGCCTTCAGACGGATTGGGGGTTAGATAACTCCAACATTTCTCCAATGAAAATAGGGACATCATAAGGAAAAGTGGGACGTTCCGGGATCAAATCAGAAACAGGGACAGCTTCTCTGAATCAGGGATGTCCCTGGAAAATAGGGACACTTGGAGGGTCTGAGCTTTGCCTCAATAAATGGGTAGAAGTAAAAAAAATATTAAAAAGTTTCCCCCATACTCTTTATGCCCCTGCCTCATCATATCCTTCCATTTCAATTTAGAGAGACCTTGTTAGGTATTTTTGTCTATCTCCAATTTTCTGGCCTATCAGCTCTCTGCACTGCTCATCCAATCCTAATCTAAAACTATTGTTATAGCCAGCATTTTACTAGCATTAGCCCTAGCAGTTCCACAAGTTCTCACCCCCTCCTGTTGTCAACTGGTCAATGCAGTCAGTTAGAACACAAAAAATTTGCATACAGCCATGACAAGCACACACAGCCATAGTACAGCATTAGCAGGTCTGCCTGATAAAAACAATATGAACCATAGATATTTGTTCTGAGCATGCTCAGAGATGTTTCCTTGAAGGCCACACCTCCTTATAGCTCTTAGCACCTTCTGGTAAACACAGAGAGTGTGTTGAGTGTTTCATACTTTGAGGGGTTTTATCCTTTTGTTTAGTTTTTTGTGACCATGTGTTTGAAAGAGGGAGAGAGGGAGGGAAAGAAAGAAAGAAAGAAAGAAAGAAAGAAAGAAAGAAAGAAAGAAAGAAAGAGTGGATACAGTGCCACTTTCTATAATAAATATCTATTTATTTATTTAGTATTTTTTGATGCCTCGCCTGCTTGGATTAAATCAAGCACACTCACTCCTGCTAGAGCATTATGGTGCATCTCTGGCATCTCCCTCAACCCCTGAACAAATTCTGGCTTATGTTACAAGGTCCCCAGTAATGATTCCCCTCATTTGCCTCCCCCCTCCCACTGCCATCACTGCTTTTATGCCTTCAGTAAAAAATGATCAGGTGAAACCCCCCCATCACTGCCTAATTGCTTTTAAATTTTGTTTCATTTGATTTTATACTAGTAAGAGTATAATAAATAGAACTTATATAGCTACTAACTCTGTAACCTTAGTGTTATCAGACCTTTCAAATCTTCTCCGCACTAAAAAAAAAAAAGTACAAATGTGTTCACTGTTGAAGTGCAATCCTCTGCATATCTACTCAGAAGTAAGTCCCACTGTTGTAGGCTTGCAGTCTAAGGGAGCTATCCTATGCACAAGAAGCTGGTGTAAAGTAAATTGATGTAAATTAAGCTGGCATAGAGATCTACCGTAAATCCCATGAAACAGCAGGGCTGCTGCTGTTCTGCCTACACACAGCAGAGGGGGAAATGAACCTTTAAAATAATGTTCTATGCCAGGTTGCTGACAGAACTGGATGGGCTTAGGATCCAGCCTAAGCCCCCCATGCCCTGCGTCTTTCGTTTTGCAGCTGGACTGCCCCCTTCAGGGCAGCTAAACCCCAGCTGAGGCAAGATGAACAAGTTACACCAGCTGCGCTTAGGGTTGAGGATTTAATGCTGGCAGAGTCAGAGATCTGCTGCGTCCTAGGCTACTCATCCCAGCAGATCTTGCCATAGGATCTCCCCCTTAGTTTAAATGTGTGCTTTCAAAATGGCATTACTTAAACCGTTGTATTCATCCATGACAAAGAAAATTCCTGACAACTTTGGCCTTCCAAACACTCAATTTTGTTCGTTTACTCCTTCTTGATAGAGGAATCGAAACTCTTTCTTTTCCTGCAGGAGAAATTTCCACCAGGAGACACATTTATGGGTTTGTTTACTTAAGATTTATGTTTGACCTCTGGAGAGGATCTGTAAAAGATGCTCATTTTCAGAGCTACCTGCTCAATACATTATATAGAAATATTAGTCCTGATAGCGCCATTTCTCTGTCAGGATAGCAAGTAATAAAAAGGTGACATGACAGCACAGAACATTTAGCACTGTGCAGAAGATCATCTTGTAGCTTGAAAGGCTCTTATTTTTGAACTTGAAGGATACAGATGTTTGATCCTGGGGCTGAACAGAGCTCTAATGGTTATTAATGAGAGCTGTCAGATGTATATCTATTGAGGAAGAATGAGTCATACTGACCCTACAAGACTCTAGTTAACAAGCCCCCCCCCCCACCTCAGCATTCGGCTGGCAGGAGGATAATGAAATATAATTGTTTACCTGCAATCACCATTAGAACAAACTAATGAACTGGTTCTGAAGATACAAGCAGGTCATCACCTACTTTGTCAGTCAATTGTACTGTTAAGGATGTAATTTCCATCACTATAGGTACTCCCAAGTTAATTTAGAGTAGACTAGACTCTAATTAGCTGCTGCGTTTGCATCATGGGCAGCAAAATCTTACAGCAAAGCTTTTGTTCATTAAGATGTCACTTTTCATGAAATTCTCTTTCTCAGAGTCTAAACGATTGATAGACACTGGAAAGATCAGCAATAAAAGAGTTTAAAGTAGAATATATTTTAAGGAATGTATCCTGATCTCTCTCATTTATATAGGGCCCAATCCAATGTTTGTTTATTAGGTAGCATGCAGCTATATATATGATAGATTTTCTGAAAATCTCAGTGTTAAACACAGATCTTTAAAATTGCATTTTAACCTGTATTTTTTTAAAAAAATTCTTTTCCTTTTTTATTATGATGTTTTTACTGAAATTTTATTGGTGTTAGCCGCCCTGAGCCTGGCTCTGGCCGGGGAGGGTGGGGTATAAATAAATAAATAAATATATTATTATTATTATTATTATTATTATTATTATTATTATTATTATTTTCCAGTTTATTGTGTCCTCCCTAAAAGAGAGCACGTGTTGCAGTGAGACCTGGAGAGTGACCTCCTGTATTGTGGGTGGGTTGGATTGGTTAGCCACAACACCTGATTGGTAGGTCCCTCGATGCTGGGTTCAATCTGGCCAATGGGACACAGTCTAAACTGATCGAGGGACCTATTTATACCCATGCACGTAACCCAGAGCTTCCTCTTTTGGCTCACGCATTTGGAACACCCACCCAACTTGGATTTTATGAATTTAATAAACAAGGCATTGTAATTACTTTGAAGCAAATACTAAGTTCTCCATTCTGCTACGTATGAACATGTCTTTGAAGACTCAAGAGTTAGCCAAAGCTGACCCCAATGCTAACCTGAATTTCCCCTTGTATTTCAGAATGAATTGCTTGAGAACATTAAAAAATATATCCTTTTGATGCTTATACTGCTACTTGACCAATGCAAGTTGAATGCATCTGTCAACCCAAAAACATTTTGCTACTTTGGCATGTTCTAACTATCCACCCATTAGAATTCTGTACTTCTTATATATTTGGCAACCATCATTTCCTTCTCTAAAAATTTAATCTCAGTGCTGAATACCCTCTTGCTTTGGATTCTGCATACTTTTTACAATTTGAATTTTCCACTGCTTAATTCAATATGCCCTCAAGCACATGGCACAGCAGGTGTTATGTCAATGCCACAGCAAGCCTTGTTTGCGAGCAAATGTACTGAGTGCCCAGCCCTTCACTGGGGATTCATGTATGACAGTTGCAGACGAGGAGGGTGTGTGTGTTTATTTGGGTTTTAAATGACCAAAAGGAGAAGCAAATTTTAATCGTGAAAAATTGGCAGGACCTGTAAAGGAGCGTTGGAAGATGAGAGCTGAACTGTCAATATTAAAACAATGTTTTCTTTTTGTAGGACCCTCTTAGGTCTCACAAGCATTCAGGTGCTGCTTTGCCATACCCACTTTCATATTCTTTTTTTGAAAATAAAATGAGGCGAAAGCAGCATCTGTTCAATTTACCACATTTGATTAACATCAGTTCTTGTTTTAAAAGAAAAAGAAAAGAATCCGTACAGGAGCACAGCAACAGAGATAATCTGACTATCTAGATTACTGCAATGGGCTCTATGAGGGCTTGGTTTAGAAGCATCAGCTAGTGCAGAATGCTGCAGCTAGAGTGCTGAGGGGTACATCCAGCCATGCACATATGATATCATTGCTTAAGGATCTGCACTGGCGGCCTGTCAATGGCAACCTGTCAAGATGGCAATGTTCTGCCTCCACTGTCAGAGGCAGTAAAGCAGTTGCTGGGAAACACAAGGAAGGACAGTGCTGTTGACTTTGCAAAGGCCACTGGATGCAAAGAATAGGATGCTGGGCTGGTTGTTCAGCAGGCTCTTCTACTATTCTACTAGGGGCTGTAGCCCTGCTTCCCACCGCCTTTTACGCCTTGCCAACCCCCTCCCCCCATAACTTTAGACCAACCCCTTGTCAACTCCCTCTCCTTTCAGCTTTGCTAAACGCATCCTTACAGCTCACTCCAAAAGCACCTCCGTGCCTTTCATCTCACCCCAATGCACTTCCTTCACCTTAAAACTTGCTCAAACCAAACACACCACCTTGCAGCTCACATAAACCACGCACCCTTACTTTACAGCTTGCTTAAAAACTGCACCCCACCTCTGTCATCCGAACTGCACTCCACACAAACTGCAGAGCAGGGGTCAGCAAACTTACCATGCCTTGGGCCAGTGTCTCCAGCACCGATCGCGCGGCGGGCCAGAGGGCGAGGGAGCTCATGCCCATACGCGTGCACACATGCTATTTCCAGCGCACTTCCAGGTCGGAGGAGCACTGAAAATAGCTTGTGTGCATGTGCCTCCTCCGACCCGGATGTGCACCGGAAATAACACTTGCACATGCGCAAATAACACCTGCACACCCGCACAAGCTATTTCCGGTGCTCCTCCGACCCGGAAGTGGGCAGCCGTGCAGCGCAGTACCAGTAAGAGCAGGGTGCAGCAGTGGGCAGAGGGGTTGCCATGGGCCAGACAAACGAATCCCTCAGGCCTTATCCGGCCCGTGGGCCTTAGTTTGGGGACTCCTGCCACAGAGGAATGGCTGGGAAAGGCCCAGCAACAACCCTGTTCTGCTGCTGTTTCCCTCCTGCAATGCTGCTGAGGCTGAAACTGGCTGTTCCTTTTATCATCTGCCTGCCTGAGTCAGCTGCCTGTAATTCTGTTGCCACACTTCCACACAAACTGCAGTGTGATGGCATCCTTACAATTGTATTATATAAAGAGATATGCTTCTGGGCCTAGTTGAAGGTTGTCCTGGTGTCATAGAATCATAGAATCATAGAGTTGGAAGAGACCACAAGGGCCATCGAGTCCAACCCCCTGCCAAGCAGGAAACACCATCAGAGCACTCCTGACATATGGTTGTCAAGCCTCTGCTTAAAGACCTCCAAAGAAGGAGACTCCACCACACTCCTTGGCAGCAAATTCCACTGTCGAACAGCTCTTACTGTCAGGAAGTTCTTCCTAATGTTTAGGTGGAATCTTCTTACGTCTTACAAAGTCCTAAACAGCTTGGTACCAGGATATCTAGCAGGATCTGCCTGATTTGGAGACTGGTATTTTGAGTGAATCTCAAGGCAGTATGAATTACTTTTTTGCCATTTTGCTGAAAGTCTGAGTCTTTCATTTGAGTGCAGTAGCCAGGGCAGGAAGAGGGCAGGAGATCTGACTCCTGGCCAAAAGACATGGGGCATAAGACCCCTGGGCCACACCCCAGCAGCGCCCTTGACTATTTCATATACTGTGTCCTCCAGCCACTGCCTTTACTGTCAACCATTAATATTTGGTAAACTACTTTTAAAGTCCAATGTCTCTTGCTCTAATAAAAAGTTTATTTGACTGGAGTGAATAGTATGGGAACTAGAGTTTCAAACCAAAACTCCAAATTCTAAGATTCTAAATAATAGGAAACAAAGAGACACATAGTACCGTATTTTTCACCCTATAGGATGAACCGCCCCATAAGGCACACCTAGTTTTTTGGGGGGGAAATAAAGGGGGAAAATTATTTCTTCCCCAGGCACGGGGCTGTGGCGGGGGAAGCCCGAGCTTCCCCCGACCCCAGCCCCCAGAACAGGCAACTCTCCGCAAGCCGTGAGAGCCCAACGCCGGGCGTGCTGAGCTCAGCGCACCCAGGCTTTGGCATGCAGGCAACTCTTTGCAAGCCGCGGGAGCCCGGCGCCAGGCTCCCGCGCCTTGTGGAGAGCTGCGCGAAGCCTGGAGAGAAAGAGGGGTCGATGCGCACCGACCCCTCTCACTCTCCAGGCTTCAGCGAAAGCCTGTATTCGCCTCATAGGACGCACACACATTTCCCCTTCATTTTTGGAGGGGAAAAAGTACGTCCTATAGGGCGAAAAATACGGTATATTCCAGAACAGAGATCTACATTATGCAGGGAAGTATGCATTATTAGGCTGCAAAGTAAATTTCAATTAAAAATAAAAATGGTAGTATGTCTAATGTATACTCCCAGGATGATTCCTGTAAGGTTTATTTGAACAAATAGACAAAGCTACGTAGCCAGATTTTAAAGCACTTACAAACTTCAGAAGGAAATGGTTGTATAAGGCTATCAATGACTTGATTAGCAAAGTTTTCAGGTGCTGCCTAAGGAGAGAAAAAATTAAGAGTAAAACCAAAGTCCCAGGAGATTTTAAGAGAGATCAAGTTATATCAAACACAATATATGGAATTGATGAACCTAGAGATTGAATGGAAGATAAAGCAGATGAAGCAAAAGACATTTGAATCAGCAAATAAATGTGGCAAACTTCTGGCATGGCAACTGAAGAAAAGGCAGAAACTAAATACAGTTACAAGCCTAGAAGTGGATGGAAAGAATATATCTAAACCTAATGAAATTAGAAATTGCTTCCTGAGTTATTTTAAAAAACTTTATACTCAAGGCCCGCAAAATGAAGAAGATATAGATAAATTCCTTGATAAATATGGATTACAAAAAATCTCTCATCAAAGTAAGATGGATCTGAACCAGAGAATAACAGAACAAGAGATAGAGGCTGCCATTCAGAATATGCAACTGGGCAAATCTCCAGGACCAGATGGATTGACTTCAAGATACTACAAATCGCTGAAGGAATGGCTGATTCAACCACTAAAAGAAGTCTGCAATGAGATCCTTGAGGGAAAAAAGACACCTGAATCGTGGAAAGAAGCATATATTTCACTCATACCAAAGACAGAGACTGAAAAGACTCAACTGAAGAACTACCGCCCAATATCACTACTTAATGTGGATTACAAAATTTTTGCAGACATTTTGGCAAAAAGATTTAAAAAAGTGTTGATGGAGAAGATTCATAGGGACCAAGCAGGCTTTCTCCCTAAAAGACACCTAGCAGACAATGTAAGGAATGTGATAGACATTTTGGAAAAGCTAGAGGTGAACATAAACACTAAAGCAGTATTGATCTTTGTGGACGCGGAGAAAGCCTTTGACAATATTTCTTGGAGTTTTATGATAAAGAATCTTCATGGGATGGGGGTAGGTCAAGGTTTTGAGAATGGTATGGCTGCAATATACTCTGAACAAAAAGCTAAATTGATTGTAAATAATGTAGTGACGGAGGAACTTAAGATAGAAAAAGGAACACGACAGGGGTGCCCAATTTCCCCATTACTTTTTATTTCAGTTCTGGAGGTGTTGCTGAACATGATAAGGGAAGACCAGCAGGTTAAAGGAGTGCAGGTCGGAGCTAAACATTACAAGTTAAGAGCGTTTGCAGATGACCTAGTATTGACTTTGCAAGAGCCAAACACTAGTACGAAAAAGGTTTTAGAAATAATACAACAGTTTGGCCAGGTAGCTGGATTTAAGTTGAATAAACAAAAAACCAAAGTCTTAGGAAAAAATTTAACAGATACAGAAAAGGAGAAGTTTCAAGAGGAGACAGGGTTGACACTGGTTAAGAAGGTGAAATACCTAGGGGTCTATTTGACATCTAAAAATGTGAATTTGTATAAAGACAATTACGAAAAATGTTGGTCAGAAATCAAAAAAGATCTAGAAATATGGTCAAATTTGAAATTGTCAATGTTAGGCCGAATTGCTGTGATTAAAATGAATGTATTGCCTAGAATGTTATTTTTGTTCCAGACCCTGCAGATTCTGGATAAGATGGAATGTTTTAAGAGGTGGCAGAAAGATATTTCGAAATTTGTCTGGCAGGGCAAAAAGCCCAGAATCAAATTTAAAATATTGACAGATGCTAAAGAAAGAGGGGGTTTTGCCCTGCCGGACTTGAAATTGTACTATGAGGCAGCAGCATTTTGCTGGCTGAAAGAATGGATGCTCCTCGAAAATACAGACATCTTAGATCTGGAAGGTTTCAATAATGCTTTTGGTTGGCATGCATATCTATGGTATGATAAAGTCAATAGTGCCTTTAAGAATCACATTGTTAGAAAAGCATTGTTTAATGTTTGGATAAGATACAAAGATCTGTTGGAAAACAAAACCCCTAGATGGGTCTCACCAGTGGAGGCCAAGGCAGTGAAGAAACTCAATATGGAGGTCGGATGGCCGAAGTATTGGGAAATCTTGGAACAAGATGGAGATAATTTCAAATTGCAAAGTTATGAGAAACTGAAGCATAAGGTACAAAATTGGTTTCAATACCATCAAATAATGGAATTTTTCAAACAGGACAGGAAAATTGGCTTCCAGATGGAAAAATCAAAACTAGAAACTGAATTGTTAGAACCCAGTACTAAGAATTTATCTAGAATGTATAACTTGTTGCTGAAATGGAATACACAGGATGAAACAGTCAAATCAGCTATGATTAAGTGGGCACAGGATGTCGGTCACAACATCATGTCAGATGACTGGGAATGGTTATGGAACACCGGTATCAAATTTACGGCATGTAATGCCTTAAAGGAAAATATTATGAAAATGGTATACAGGTGGTACATGACCCCAGTCAAGCTGGCAAAAATTTATCATCTGCCCGACAACAAATGTTGGAAATGTAAAGAGACTGAAGGTACCTTCTATCACCTTTGGTGGACATGCCCGAAGATTAAGGCTTTCTGGGAAATGATCTATAATGAAATGAAAAAGGTACTTAAATGTACTTTTCCTAAAAAACCAGAGGCCTTTCTCTTGAGCATTGTCGGCCAATTGGTGCCAAAGAGGGACAGAATTTTCTTTATGTACGCTACAACAGCAGCAAGAATACTCATCGCAAAATATTGGAAGACACAAGATCTACCCACTCTGGAAGAATGGCAGATGAAAGTGATGGACTATATGATACTGGCCGAGATGACAGGCAGAATCCGTGACCAAGGAAAAGAGACGGCGGATGAAGAATGGAGAAAATTTAAAAGTTATCTTAAGGACTATTATAAACTTAATGAATGTTAGAGTGTTGTGGTTTTCAGGAACAAAGGGATACAGTGAGATAAGGTCAGAATATAGAGATGACTAAGATGACAGAGGCTGGAAAGTAACAATTGGGAGTTGCTATAAAATTATGGACATTGGGATGCAGAAAGGGGGGGTATGGGGAAGTCCCAGAAAAGAGGTTTATGAAAATATGTTATGAAATTATACGTGTATGTTTGTCTATTTAAGTGTTTGTTTGTTTTTTTAAAATTTTGTAAAACCAATAAAAATTTAAAAAAAACAACAACAAAGTTTTCAGGTGCTGCCTTTCAGGAATAATGAGCAGCAACAGCCCCATTCATCATCATCACCTCCTCCTCCACCACCACCACCAAGCCTGACATCTGAGTCATCTCAGCTGCATCTTGATCAATGAAGGAGTGAAAGAAGAAAACTCATTCATTCAAGAACCCTAATTCTCAAAGCCTGATGTTTCATATTCTGGAGAACATTGCTCCAGCAGAGAATGAGAATGTTGGCATTCACAGTCCTTCTCTCTACCAGCATTTCATCCAGCTGGGAGACAGGTTCATTCATTGTTTTTTATTTTGTGAAGGCTGCTTGGAATTCTCCACTCCCGTGAAGTTAATAGAAATTGTTTGAAGCCTTTGATTGTTAAAGAATGTTAGTGGTCCTCAAAGGATATAATGGTGGATTATATTTCCACACTGTACTTTCTGTTCATATTTTCCTGCCTTGAGTGTTTCAAAAAATAAAGAACAAAGCTACAATAATAGTTGTTAAGCAATGTACTATCTTATTTAATGTGTTAGAATAACGTGATATACTATAACTGAAGTAAAAGGAAACTAACATGATATCTAATTGAAGCAAAAGAAGTGTATGGTACCTATAGACTTTTCAAGATTCCATTTTCCCCTTGACAAAATTAAATTCTTCTGGGTTCTTGAGTGACAGGTTCATGCTCTTCTGTTAATAGTTTTCTCATTTTTCTGCTCCTACAATCATGAGTTTAGTGGTGCCATGCGAGGGCACACTGGCAGGCAAGATAATAATGCCTCTGCCACTTTACCACCAGCAGCCAACAACTCACTCCTACATTCAAAAGGATCTTTGAAAGTTTTCTCCGTCTAAATATAGACAACCTCATCCAGGAAGAGGAATCAAAACTCTCAATTTATTTGCAGTATTTTGTTGTCTGCATTCCAGGCATTACTATGTGAGATGTTACCATCATAACCACAACACATAACAAACACAGACAAAGGCCTCCACCCAGCCCAAATTAAATATGCTTAAGTCTTATTAAACATTCTAGAATTTAAGCAGACTTTTCTCTGGGTGGGAGCTGAGTGTGATATTTCAACTAAGGCTGAAATCTTCACAGTGTGACCTTTCTTTGAAATCAATTCAGAGTGTAGTTTATAGTGTAAGACATGCTATTCATTTGTTCAAGCGTAGATCACCATAGCTTGGATCTCCCAACCAATAGGCAAAGTTTACAGAATTGTGATGGAAGTAGTCTTCCCATGATAGCAATGCCAGGCAGTGTGTTCAGGAGTGGAGGTGAGAAGCTGGATCTCACTCAGCTCATGATGGAAAGCGTCTGCTGGGAGGCAGCAGCTCCCTCTGATATCATCTGAGGGCGGCAAGGGACTAGGACTAAGTTGCTGGTTCTCAGTTAGCCCATGATGGAAGGAGTCAGTTTAGATACAGGTGCTGGTTGCTGTGCTCCTCCTCATTGCATCATAGTGGTCTGCCTGGAACAATGGGCACTGTTATCTCTTTCTGGTTGAACTGTATACTGTATGTGGATTGTGTGTGTGTGTGTGTGTGTGTGTGTGTGTGTTGAGGGGGTGTTACCAGGCTAGGTGAAATCATGTAGTCATGCAGGGAACACTGTACACGCCAGGGAACACATGCCTGGATACTGAGGTGAAGTCATCAGTGTGCAATGTTATGTGATTAGCACTGCCAGAGATGTCTGTGGAACTTTCTATTAATGTTGTCGAATTAGCACTTGATTCTTCAGCTGTCGTTATAAATTTGTATGGTCCTGCTAAACCAGGTGGCTGTTATGTTATGAGTCGTGGGGAACTTGCACCCACCAGGGGTGCTGTCTCAATGCCTTCCATTTGCACTGCGTCAGGAAGATTTTGGGCATCCTATGGCAGGACAGAGTCTCAAACAAAGAGGTGCTCTCCCAAGCCCACCTTTCCAGCATGTCCACACTTCTGTCTCAGTGACGTCTATGCTGGCTTGGTCATGTCCACAGAATGGAAGATTGCAGGATCCCAAGGACATGCTCTGCTAGGAACTGGCTTCGGGTATAAGGCCTGTTGGCAGACTAACTCTGTTACAAAGATTTCTACAGACATGACATGAAGGCTGACGACAGTAACCCTGCCCTGTGAAAATCCCTTGCATATGACTGCAGCCCTTAGAGATGGTCCGGTCATGTATCCACACAGTGACCAGAGGATGAATGACCACAGGGAGGAGTGCAGAGAGAAGAAACACCATGGTGCATCTGCAGCAGCACAACCGGATACCTTCATCCACCCCACCTGCAATAAAACATCTCTCTCCTATATTGGTCTCCACAGCCACAGCAGGCACTGTAACACCCCACCTGCAATAAAATATCTCTCTCCTATATTGGTCTCTACGGCCACAGCAGGCACTGTAACACACCAATGGTTTGACCTTACCCCCAAATGCACACTCTTCCATTGTCTCCTGAGACAGACAGATGCCAACAACCAATAACATGGCTATTTCAGTCTCACTGCATAATTTTTGTTCCTGTGTTAGATGTATGATTTTATTTCAAGAATCTTTTCAAGCTGCTTTGGGACCACCTCAGGGCTAGGATACAAATATTTAGAATGAATGAATGCTGCTCCTTGTAGACACAGAGTCCAAGTTTTACCAAGCACACCAGTACTTAAAGGAGCAGGAGGAGACAAACTTTTTTTTTTACCTTAGTAAAGGTTGCTGCTTAAAAGATTGCTAACACTTTCCTTTCAAACACATTTATCATTGATAATAGGAGCTGTGGGGTAGAATGGGCTGTTCTCATTAACCCAAGACTCCTTTGGAAGCAGGCCTTCAAGGTAAGGAATACTAATGAGTTCCCCACAGTGCTATTTTTATTCAGTGTAACTAATAATTCCATTTTTGCTTTGGCACGAGGCACTTACGTAGAATGATGGCATATTCAGCAGCATTTAGAATAAAAGTGAGATTCCACAATCAGCACTTGCTCATGTGGCAAGGTCTTGGCCAACATGTAAAACCCCAGGGTGTATTGTGTTGGTATTTTAGTAATTTGGTTAAGAATAAAAGGAGGTTTCTCTGGAGGCCTAGCTCCAGATTTGGAGCAAATATTCTTTGATGAGCGATCCACAGCAGGGATTTAAAATCACAAAACATGCAACCGGTAATGCATAGCAATAGAGGCTCTTAGACCTTTAAAATATCCCCTTCTAAGTTTCTTGCAAAGCATAGAAACTTTAGCATAGAAAGAGACCACATATCTGGAAAATTAAAATGGTTTACTTACAAACCCTTCAAAGGTCAGATTCATGTGGTTTTCCATACAGCAGCAAGAAAATACAGGCAGTACAACTTGATTTCAAAAAGTGATAAAAAGTTTCTAAATTATTTCTATAGAAACACAAAGATGTGCAGATGTTTTTCCTGATGGGGCAGAAAGGGGGCAGCACCACATGTGTTTTATCTATATGCGACTTTGGCTTTAGGCATGATCTCTGGAACATAACCCACACATAACTTGTGGGTATATATAGCACCAGAGTGCAGAAATAATCTGGTAAGTCTGCTGATTGATAGAATAAATAAATTTAAGGTTTATTACTCATGACAGAACAAAGCCATTCTGAGTACAAGCTCAAATATGGCCATTATAATCATGAAAGTAACAAAAAAGGTCCAGCACTAATACTAACAGAAGGAAGGAAAGGAGGAAGGAAGCAGGGCCAGCGGAAACGCTCTAAATGACAACAATCTCAAGAAGGAATCAGCCAGGGAAGACTGGGTTGTCTATTGCTCCACACTGATTCAGCTAACTTATTACAAGTGGTGTTGCTTTACTCCCAACATCCCCAGCTAGCTTATTTGGAAACTGTCCATTCAACTTATGCATATGTGTGTGCATATCTCCTGCAGGCTGAAGTAAAATTGCAAGATATGTCTTTTGGTGTGACGGAGGGTTTCATTTCCACGCGAGGTCTCTAACATGTAATAAGAGCCTCAGTCTCTGTTCTGGGCACATTAACCTTAATTGCCTTCTGTGATGAGACAACAGCTTTGACTGATAGATCTCCTCTTCAACAAGAGATTGATTGATGGGAAACTGAGGCAAGAGAGCCCCTGAGAGGCCTAGCTGTGTGACATTTTAAAGAACAGCCTATTTCTTTAGGTTCTTGCATTTCCAGGGTTCATTTTGTTGAACCACGCTTGACAACTTTTTTTCTATGTTATAGTTTATTGCTAGTCACACAAGGCAGTATTGGACAAGTGAATGACAAAGAAAAGTCTATTGTGAAAATGAGTGGCAACTTTATTTAGATTTCTCATACATTTCTTTCATTACTGAAGTTAAAAATATTCTGTGCCACTCTAGATTCAGGTACCCTGGTTTGAAAAAGGCCTGAGGGAACAGAGGAAATCCAGCTGGGGGAAATTGTGAAACTGTAATATATTTCTTGACTGAGTTTTTGAATCTGCCAGTCACTTCCTATTTTAATCAGAAACAAAGAATTCCTTTTAGCAAACATGGAAGTTATGTAAATAGTATAGTTATTATTATTTTATTAAAATATTTATAACCTGTTCTTTATCAATACAGATACCAGGACAGGGTGCAAAACAGGAAATAAAAATACACTATCAAACAAATAAAGCTACTAAAGACATTAGAGAAGGTTACACGACCATTAACTTACAACTCTCAAATATCTGGTCTGCCAAAAAATGTAGTATTCATAATTAGCACCCAATCCTAAATATGCTTTATCAGGAATAAGAGGAACCAATGTCAATGGAACTTGCATCCAGGTTAGGATTATTAGGATTGAAGGCTTAAATATGTAGGTGCCACCAAATGCTGACAAGGCGATGTGGGGCTAAAGAATGTCATTTTAGGGGGTGGAAGCATAATTCTTGCTAGTTTCTTCTTTTTCTTTAGGAGATAGGAAATGCAAAGGTGCATACTGGAAGTCTGGAGCTGAAACTAAGGAAATAAGGAAGAAAATAATTTGGAAGGTACTTAACTATAAAAGCAGGAAGTGGACTGACAGAGAGCTTTCCCCACAGTTAAATTCAACAGCTCTTTAAATACCCAAGCAATGTGGAGGAAGCAACCAAAAGCACTTTTCTGGAACATTATGGGCAATGCTTATGAAGCAGATGAGTCATCCTTATGGAAAGTTTTTTTGTCCCCATTGACTCTCGGAACTTCACTGTACAATAATCCCTTTGCTTATAAAAAAAGGAAAAGGAAAAATAGTTTAATTTGCTGTAAGATGACAGCATCTGGATGAGAGGGTATGGTTTCTGGCTCACCTGCACAACTGAGTTGCAGATGGCAGTCTCTGGCAAAGATTGTGAAGAAGCATGTGGTATACTAAATGAAATGTAGAACACAAACACATTTACAGAGCTTTTTTCTGGGGGTATGCGGGGGCACGCATACCCTTAAACATTTTGTAAATCTAAGCTTGGCCTCATTGAGGGACAGTATTTCAATATGAGTAGGAAAATGAGAGTACTCCTAAACATTTAAATTTTTTAAGAAAAAAACACTGCACATTTATATTCTGATTTTTCAATAATCGTGTCCTCCATCATGGAGGGCACGTGTTATGGTGAGATCACCTGAACTGCCTCCCTGTTGTGGGGCAGGACCGTTTGGATAGCCACAACACCCCATCGGTTGCCCCTCGGTTGCTGGGGTAGAAATTTGGCAAGTTGGGTCGTCTATTGGCTACCAAGGGGCTATTTAAGCTGCTGCACGTTGCTGGGAGCTTTCTCTTTCCTGCGACATGCATCGGATCTCCCACCCTCCCACCATATATTTAGGGCTGTTCTTTGGCCTTGCTATGCCTGTCTAGTGGTCGTCTGTTTTGGAGCAGGGGCCCAGTAGGAATTTTGCCATTTGGCCGATTGGCTGTTGCCATTTGGTTTTTGCCTACTGTGAAGCAAATCATCACAACTTTGTAAGGTTGGTGGTTAGGCATTGGTTCAATGTTTTGTGGAGGGGAAGTGGTTGGCTGTGCCTGCCCCTCCATCACTGCTGCTAGAGAATTCCGTTAAAGGAATCCAGGGGCTCGTCCAAACCCTGTCAAGGGGCCAGGGCCACGCCAGAGCCCCTGGGAGCATCTGGGGTGAGCTGTGAGATCAAAGCCAGCTTCTCGCTCCCCCAGGATGCTTTCCCTTACTGACATATGGTGGTGCCCAGTGTCAGTCCTGTTCCTGCCACTGTGCAGGTTCAGGAAGTCTGGAACCTAAGCAACCACTCACATGCTGTAATCAATAAAGTTGTGGCCAAAACTAATGCCAAAAAACTTAAACTAAATTCTGTGTCTATTGTGTCTTTATTTTGGGGGTGGTTTGGGGGGTCTTCACACGCAGAGTTTTTGATCTTTTCCAAAACATTTATGGACATATTGAGCCCCCCCCCAATACAGATACACATATATCATTATGTGTTACAGTGACAAACAAAACACAAATATTAAATTCTTATAGCAAAAAATCTTATAGTTTCTGCTTTCTTCAGTTTCTAGTTTTTGTTGGACAAAGTAATAAATAAGTGATTCTAGTGATTAACTGCATATTTCCATAATCCAGAGCAAGCTTGTCTGAAGTGCTATCTGGTGCTTTAAAATTCTCTCTCTATATATACATGTGCCCACATACCAGGAATAGAGATGTTAAAGGTAAAGGACCCCTGACAGTTAAGTCCTGTCGTGAATGACTCTGGGGTTGTGACGCTCATTTCGCTTTACTGGCTGAGGGAGCCGACATTTGTCCGCAGACAGTTTTTCTGAGTCATGTGGCCGGCATAACTAAGCGGCTTCTGGCGAAACCAGAGCAGCGCATGGAAACGGCGTTTACCTTCCCGTCGGAGTGGTACCTATTTATCTACTTGCACTTTTTTGGTGTGCTTTCAAACTGCTAGGTTGGCAGGACCTGGGACCGAGCAATGGGAGCTCACCCCATCGCGGGGATTCGAACCGCCAACCTTCTGATCAGCAAGCCCAAGAGGCTCAGTGGTTTAGACCACAGCACCACCCGTGTCCCAGAGATGTTAAAGGTAAAGGTAAAGGACCCCTGACAGTTCAGTCTAGTCGCGAACGACTCTGGGGTTGCTGAACTGCAACTCCCATAATACCTGCCCATTGGCCAGGCTGGCTGAGGCTTATGGGGGTTGAAGTCCAACAACATCTGTAGGGCTGGTATAGGCCCAGTATAGGCAGAGAGTGGGGAAAGATGCTTCCATTTTGCTTTTATCTCTGAATAAACAAAAAAGTAATCACTGCTCTGTGGTGGACCACTACACATGGAAGATAGGTATTTCAATTTCTATTTCTATTTCAAACAGAAATAGAAATATTTCTATTTCATACAAAGCATGCTAGAACTTCTTTTCATATTCCAGAATTTAGGTAAGACCTAATGATGGCATTTAAATTCCAATAAAAACTCTGTGAGCTTTGTAGATGGTATATTATAATTAATTGCTCACTTCTACCACCTTGTGGAGAAACGGTATTCCTCAATACTTCTACTGAAAACAGTAAATGCACATCTCAATAATGGTGCTGATCCCAGCTCAGTAGCCTTGGTCCTTCAAACACTGCAGCAAACCACATCTCAAATCCAGAAGATGTCATGGAGTTCTGCCAAAGGGACCACCAGCACTGTTAGCTCTGATGCAGTCCTCATATTTTGTGGGGGGGGGGGTAGAGGGGAGCTGGGGAGCATGGAATGTCAGACTCGGTTCCCCCCAACATCTGATTCACACTACCAAGCTTGAGGTGGCTGGCCATCTGTTCTGAAGTAGTTCATGCGTACTGCCAAGAGGAGCCCACAAGGACTTTGGAAAATAGGTGGCTGTCACTGATCCATTTAGCTCAGTACTGTCCACACCGATTGGCAGCAACTGTCCAGGATTTCAGACAAAGTTCTCTCCCAGCTCTACCTGGAGATGCCAGGGACTCAACCTGAGACTTCTAACGGCAAAACAGGTGCTCTGCCATTGAGTTGCAGCCCTTCCTCTCCTATATCTCCTTCCCCCCTCTCCTCCCTCATCCACATCAATAGCTTCAACATGCAGTCAATTTGTGGGATCATGACAAAGTGGTTCACATCTGCCCTTAGCACAATGACCTTTGCCCAGCACCACTCCTAAGTCCCCACCATATCCATCAAGATTTGAAAATGGAAAGTTTGAAAACAGAGCTACTGCCATATCTTGACTAGAAATTAGCACCAAAGCATTAACTCACCAAATATTCAGGGAGTTATACCCCTGATCTGATCCAGCAATTCATTTACCATATGTTTGGGATTTCCCCTTGAAATTCACAGCCTCCTTAGAATGCCATTGACATTTCTTTTCTGAACTCAAGCAAGGAAAGAGGAGCACTTGTCTATAAAATATATTTTGAAATTATAGGGCAATTTTTGTCCTATGTTGATTCCCCCCCCCCACTTGCACAACATTATTACACTTTGTGGAAAGAAGAAACTGGGAAGAGACATAGCATAAAGACATCATTAAAAATAATAGGGCCATATTATCAGAAGAACTTAAAACATAAGCCTTGTGACTTTATCAATATTTTTAAGGTAGGGTCATTTCTGATTGCCTTGCTAGAGCGATCACTCCGTTAACACAATCATGGATTTTCAGAAGCTTTTATTCTACAGAATCAAATGGATGGTTGGGAGGGATGAATATTGGTGTCATAGGTCCAAAGAAAAGAACTTGGTCAAATAGATGCATGGCTTGCAGAGATTGGATGTACTGATTAATCACGTCCAATCTTCCAGGCAAGTCCCATGTGGATGTGTCCTCTGTGTAAATTGCAGACATAGGACTGCTACCAGCATGACAGTTCTTACATAAGCTTTATTTATTACCACACAGTTTTCATTAGGCTTGCAACATCACTGACCTTTCAGTTCAATAGAGTTGCACCTGAATTAATTCCATAATCCAGGCAGAATTTTCTTTTTTAAAAAATATTTACTTATCAGCTCATAGGACGTCATCATGGTGTTCATGGGAAACATGTGTTTGTGCACATTTGTTCATGACCAGTCTTCTGAGATTTGGTAATCACACAAAGGAAGTGAACTGTTTCAAACTGTTTAAAAATTGCTACCAGCCAAGCTATATGCAGCAGCCTGGCCATGAACTGTGAACCATTCCTCATTCCCCCCCCCAGCCCCGTTTTATTGCGCCAGACAGGCAGAAAAAAGGGGGGCATTAGATTCCTGGTGGTGCATTATATATGGCTATGCTCTGCTCAGTGGAACAAAGTTTATGTAAGGCTGATTTCAACTATATACAGATTTGATCAATCCCGTGTTATTGTCTCTCCCTCCCACACCCCTTTTTCTTCACTGCAATCAGAGACGGATTTAGTTTGGTTCACATCACAAAATACATAGTAAAACAAAACAAACCAATACCCCCCACCCACCCACAGACACAATTAAAAAGCTTTGGAATGTTAATCAGCCAATGGCTTGATTAAAGAGAAACATTTTTGCCCATCGCCTAAAGATATGTGATGAAGGCGCCATACAGGCCTCCCTGAGGAATGCATTCTACAAATGGGGAGCCACTGGAGAAAAGGCCTGTTCTTCTGTTGCCACCCTCTGGATCTTCTGTGGAGGAGGCCCATGGGGAAAGGGCCCCAGAGGATGATCTTAGGGTCCAGGCAGGTTTATAATAATAATAGCAACTTGCTGCAAAACGCTGTACTGTAGAGTGCTCCTGTTCTTTGTTCCCGACTCAGCTCGTTTTCCAAGGTTTTTCCTATCAGCACAATTACTGTAAACCAGCTCCTTTCCATTTCCTTTAACCACCAGCAATATTATATCTTCAGATATCATTTAAAGTGTAGGTTGCAATAGGCAAAGGCGTCTTTCGGTTGTTCATCAACATATATGGCAATGTCCATGCAATACTTCAGTTGATGTAAATGGCCAGGATGGCATCCCCTCCAAAATAGATTGTTCTCAAAGGACAGTTATTCATAAGTTGGACCCGCAACAGGATTTTAGCAAACAGTACCCTCTTCCAGCATATTTCAATCTATTTCCAATACCATTTGTTTTCCCCCAAAAAGTCAGAGTTCAGTGACCACTAAGCATGCCAAGTCTTCTATGGTTTGAGGGTTTCTCCATGTACAACTTCCCCTTCCAGATTTTTTTATTTTGGTACTTCTGTAAACCTTGGGGTTTTCCTGAGACTGCAGATCTGCCCATAGCTGTCGTCAACTTTTCCCTTTTCTTGTGAGGAATCCTATTCGGAATAAGGGAATTTCCCTTAAAAAGGGGGGGAAGTTGACAGCTATGGATCTGCCCCACCCGGTGTGTATGTGTGTTGTGCCATTTCGGATATATAAGCAGTAGGGAATGATTATAGAGTAATTAACAGCCACAATTCCGACTTACTCTAGGGGTATGATTAAGTGGTCTGTTGTTGATTTGAATGACCTCGACAGATTAACCTGCACACTTATTGCAAAGTTCAGAAGGCATCATCCTTCAGTGGAAGGTAGCACTGCCAAACTCCCAGAGAAAGAAAAATGGCCTGATAATTGGGGTGGGTAGGTGCTGCTTTTGTTTTGCATATCATCCAGAAAAGCAAAGAGCAAGATGATCACCTAATCTGGGAACACTGCTGTAGACCTAATAATGCCAGCCACAACATCAGGATTTCATCCGTTCATCTTCCAAGGTGGCACATGCCATCATCTGGTAGAACTGTCATATGATTTTACAGTTCAGTATGAATCCAGTCCTATCTCATTTCCCTCACTCAGACATCAGAGAAGGGTAGTTTAACACCTTGTTGACATTTTGTTGTTTGTGTGCCCTGGATTGTATTAATTCACAGAGGCATCTTTAACATTTTATAGCACTCTAACACCACTTATATAAGTCCCTTTTGCAATACAACATGTGTTTTTATTCCATAAATGCCTGTTTTATACAGAAAATGGCCATGGGTGTGCATTTTTAAAACATAATGCTCATTTATGTTTTAAATGTTTACAATAAACCTAATATTGTGTTTTAAATCCTGAGACTTTAACTGAGGAGCACAGATAAAGTAAACATGTTTTTAAAATTCACAACAGAAAGCGCATTCAAGGCTGCAGTCATAACTATACACTTACCTGGAAGTAAGTCTTATTGAAGTCAATGGGTCTTACTTCTGAGCAGACATGGTTAAGATTTCAACACAAGTGCCTATAGGCTGCCTCTAGCAACAAACGTGTATAAACACACAAAGTCAACAAACAACACTTCAGAAAAAAGCCTAGCAATGAGGCCCCTGTCATAGGTAAGCAGCAATTATACTTCAATAAATAGACAAATGACATAAGTTGCAAAACAATTTATATATCTATTCGTGCATAATGTGTGCATTTTTTAAAAACCCAAAAACATTCATTGTAAAGAACCAAGGCAAAAGGCACTCATAGCAAGAGTTTGTGCTGTGATATGGGCATCAAAATGGGTGAATGAAAGGAAATACACTCGATAGTCCATTTTCAACATATTCCTACTCCATTCCTATCTGTAACTGACATTAAAATGGTAATTCCTGAATAAAGGAATCTTCAAGAGACTGCAATGTGAAACTTTGAATGAAAATTCATCAATGCAAGAAGTTCAAGCCTATCAGCTGCAGCTTGAATTGGGATCAAGTTTAAATAAAATCACACTATATGTATTAAGTAAGTTAATGCCAGACATGTGTGTTATCACCAACAACTGTTTGATAATGTAGTTTTCACTGCCTGTACTTTCTGCATTTCCATTTTTTACAACTTGGTTGTTCAAAGTCCTTCTGAGTTTACTAAACACAGTACTTCACACCCCTGACAAAGTGGACTGTAGCCCATGAAAGCTTGTTTTATAATAAATCTGTTACTTTTTTTAAAGGCCCAACAAGGCTCATTGTTATAGTTTAGTAAGACATATTGTCTGGTTTGCTTGCTTGCAAAAGGAGGAGCAATGTGAGCATCCAGAGGGGATGAGTTAAGATGAGGCATAATAATCTGAAAACAATACGTGACTGCATTTCATGCTAGACTCACTGTATGAAAAGTAGTTGCAAAGTACCTTTCTGGCAGTTTCAAGTTATTTCCTTTTGATCATTAGTAGCAGAACATAAAAAGGAAAGGAGGGGGCAAAGGAAGTATTCATTGTACAAATTCATTGTACAAATATATTCATTGTTTTGATTAAGCTCTGTAAAACTTGATTGGCAGCAAATGATTGGCAGGATTTGGAGTTGCCCTGAATTTTCAGGCACTTGAATGGAAATCGAATTTTATTATTCAAATTTTCCCAAGCACTACACATCATTCTTGAAATTTTTGTATGAGACTTTGAATCACATTCCATACCTTCAAAATTCAGGAAAATTTCATAATTTTGAGTTCTGTTTTTAAATTCACCTAAGTTCATGATGATGATGATGATGATGATGATGATGATGATGGTGATGATGATGATGGTGATGATGATGATGATGAAAAAGGCTCCTGAAGTTTTATGGATTGATTTTAAGGGCAATTTTCTTTACTTCCTAAATTCAGTCCTAAACTGCTCTTCTGCTCACACAGTATACGTGTGCAATGCATCTGTGAACAGGAGTATTCTTCATTTGAACTGCTACATCAGAGATTGTTTCCAAGGGGTTCCAACTTTCAGGTTACCTTTGGAGAAACATGATGCATTGAGGTGCTGTGAGGAGCCTTGGAATATGTACAAAAAGCACCAGCTCATGTATGGAAGCTCCATGTCTGATTACTTGGATCTCTGCCACTGTTTACACATACACCCTCCAAAAAAAATCCAAACCCAAATCAAAATAATCAGTAACAGGAAGTGTTAAAAAACTATTTTCACTTCAGACACGATTATAAATTAGAATGTTTACAACCATCTTCAAGAACAAACAGTTCTCTCCACCCTCTTTTGCTCTGAAGTTAAAAAAAAAAGGATAAATATGCAATTGCCTTTTGTAATACTTGCAGCAGTTCATATCATAATATAGTGGTACCTCAGGTTAAGTACTTAATTCGTTCCGGAGGTCCGTACTTAACCTGAAACTGTTCTTAACCTGAAGCACCACTTTAGCTAATGAGGCCTCCCACTGCTGTCGCGCCGCAGGAGCACGATTTCTGTTCTCATCCTGAAGCAAAGTTCTTAACCTGAGGTACTATTTCTGGGTTAGTGGAGTCTGTAACCTGAAGCGTCTGTAACCTGAAGCGTCTGTAACCTGAAGCGTATGTAACCCGAGGTACCACTGTATTTGTTTAGTTGTTTAGTCAGGTCTGATTCTAACATAATATAGGCAACAAGATTTGGAACCTGTGAACCATCTCAATACTTAAAATTAATTTTGCTATGAATTGGAATGAATATTGGGGGGCTTATTATTTGTTTGTAACCCCAGTACTCATAACAAGGATTGCAACCCCTGCAGATAGCAGCTGGCATGCAGCTAATTTCAAGCATGTCCAATTTCTGGTGTGTACATAGGTGACTTAGAAAGAATTTCCCTAAAAGAATTCATTAGGCAGACACCTGATATGATTGTAAATGAGATATTTTATCTCAAACTTGCTAAAGGAGTTGTTCCCCCTTCTTAAGACGAGTCTGTGCAAATTAAAATAGATCGTTTTCTTCTGAAAGCCTGCTGGATTGGGTAAGGTGTCGGAATCATTATACCAATAGTGATGCCCTTTGGACCTGAAAGTACTGGGAGCAGGAATTAGTGGGAAAGACATCAACTTGCAGAACTAAATATTGCTTCCACTGAGATTCAAGAGGAAAAGTCAGAATGACGGCATCATTAATATTGTTGACAATAATAGTATTTTATTTTTAATAGTAAATTTGTTACCCACCCTTCACCAGTAGTTCCCAGAACAGGTTACAACAATTTAAACTTCATTATTAAAAACAATTAAAACAAATTACAGCCAGAAGCATAGGATGGGTCCTGAAAACACATATCTCAGGTACCAAAAGCCAGGGTAGAGAGGGGGGGATTTTCAGCAATCTCCAAAAGCTGTACAGTGAAGGTGCCAGATGCATTGTGGGAGAATCCCACAATGTAGGGGCTACTACAGAGAATGTACTCTCCTGGACTGCCACCAGGGAAGGAGGGGGTGTCTCAGATATTTACAGCCTAAGTTGTTTAGGGCTTTAAGTATTAGTGTGAGCACTTGTGAGCCATTTCAATAAAATATATTTTCACCGTAATGGCTTGCTTTCTTCCACTTTGATTACTATATGCTAAATAAAAGTGACAAATGAAACTGATAAATTACTCCATTGAAAAGGACTGTATGTCTAGGTGAAGCATGAATTCTACTGATGCATGCAAGCAGTGAAAATGATGTGCAGGTTCATACTTGGGATATTTTCACATGTATCACATGAAACTGGTTCAGTAACAAGGGCCCATTGCAGAGATGATTCGGGCGAGTCAGTTGTTGCACAGACCTATATCTCCTTAAAGGATCCAACAGTAAAGCAACATTCCTGACTGTTTTCATGGACCATACCTGTATGCTATTGCATCCCTGTCTTGTCTTGTCTACTTCTTCAAACAGATACAGAAATTGAAAAGAATTAGATTAAAAGGTTTTATTTCTCCACACACTTTACTTCTTCCATACAGTGACTGTCTCAATTTTCCTGAATTATTACAAACAGAGGGCATGCATGGTGCTGATAGCACCAAGGTTGCAGGTTCAATCCCCTTATGGGAGAGCTGCATATTCCTCTATTTCAGGGGGTTGGACTAGTTGATCCTTAGGGTCCCTTCCAACTCTACAACTCTATGATTCTAAGATTCTATGATCTGATTTATTCTGATTTTAATCTGCTTTTAAGCTGTATTTCAGTCAATTGCTGGATTTTATGTTTTAATGTATTATATACTTTGATGTTAGCTGCCCTGAGCCCAGTTTGGCCGGGGAGGGTGGGATATAAATAAAATTTTGCTATTTATTATTATTGAAAAATGAGCACACTTAACTCCCTCTGTGAAGCCTCTCACATGGAAGGACTCAGCCGATGAACTTCATTGATTGCAACTACATTTATCACTGGTTTCCACAAGGGTCATTAATATGCATTCTGTCTAAACTCCGAGTATGCGAAATGTTTTTTGGGGAGAGAATCTCCATGCATGATTTTTCATCTTCACTCATTTTCATGAGGAGCTTCTGATATGAATACACTGTCCAGCTAATTTGAAATTAGCTACGCAGTAGGACTTCAGCCAGCATTTGCACATGTGTAAGAGAGTATGTGACGTGACCTCACTTGCTACTATCACTGGTCCTGCCGACTCCAGTTTAACCCACACACTTTGGTTTGGCCCCACCCACTACTGGCCTACAGTCCTCAGGAGGGTTCACTATGGGTTTCCAGGCACAGCCTGGAAAAATTGCCCAAACTTGTCATAGCAGTACCACCACATTCCCCTTTAATATAATGTTTCACTGTTGTGGCCAACACACTTGGGACTCAGCTATATTATATAAACAGAAAAAGTGTTTTATATGTGTTATAACACTGTGACACCAGGTGGCACTGTGGAGTCCCATCTTTCGCCAACGTGATTTCCCATAATGAAGTTTACAATGTGTTTTCCTGAAACACTTTTTTTTTTTTATGTATCTACATCCAGCCTTGGAGCGAGTTTGCCACCCCCTTATAGCTTAAATCAAAATCAAGTTTGAAAAGCTTATCCTGGCTTCAAGGTTTCTCTATGCCTGAACAGTTTTAATAAGCAATATAGATATCTCCTCATTGCCACCACACAATGAATGTTTCTCCTTACGAAATATTCAGGTATGCTGACATTCTGAGAACCTCTTGAACAACAACAAAAAGCCCACAATGGCAGAAAATAAAAATAAAGAACACCAGGCACTTTTCACTCATCTGTCTCATTGTGGAAAAGCACACCCTGCCTGAGCAGCAAACATTCTTTTGTGACTCACTCACTGCTAAACTTAGAAATGAGGCAATTCAAATTCTGAACTTCATCATTGTATTCTGACAGAATATGGGTTGTATCCATTGATGAGATACCTGATTTTTGCCCATCTCCACTATCCAGTTCAGCCTCTGCCCCCTCCAAAAAGTGGCTCCTGAGGGTTGAGAGACTGACAACAGAATAATGGCTGGAGGTTGCAGCATGGAGGGGAGATGGGTAAAAAGGGAGTAACTTGTCTGTGTTTTTAGCTGGTCTTGCTTTTATCTGTAAGCTGCCTTGAATTCCATCAGGGGAAAAGGTGGAGTATAAATTAATGATGATGATGATGACGACGACACAGGTTTCTCTTGTTGTTGTTTTTTTGCTTGAGTTGTAATTGAGCCTCTCCTTTTGTATCCCAAGGTGTTCTTGCCTCTTAGGATGAAACCAGTGTTTCATTCACAACCTGACTAACTGGCATGATGGACTACTAGCACAAAAGGCCTAGTTTGTGGTGTTAGATCAGCACTGTGCAAATGCTTATGAATCACCCTATATCCATTTTTTTAAAGCCACAGAGCAAAAAGCGAATTGAAAGTAGTGTGATCAAAGGATTTTAAGGATATACAGTGGTACCTCTGGTTAAGTACTTAATTCATTCCGGAGGTCCGTACTTAACCTGAAACTGTTCTTAACCTGAAGCACCACTTTAGCTAATGGGGCCTCCCGCTGCTGCTGCACCGCCGGAGCACGATTTCTGTTCTCATCCTGAAGCGAAGTTCTTAACCTGAAGCACTATTTATGGGTTAGCGGAGTCTGTAACCTGAAGCGTATGTAACCTGAGGTACCACTGTACAGTTATACCTAATGGTGTCTTTGCCTTGGGTGAAAAATTGGAATGCAGTCCTGGCAGCACAATGTGGCCCTTGACTCAAAATAGATTCCCACTCATGATATATGTAGTATACATAGTTTAAACACTTGATGCACTTTCCAAATGATTATCTCTAAGGAAGTCTTGTACAGGCATCAGTGCTTGTGCCAGAAATCATGGACTTTGCATGCAAACTTGTTCAATTGTTCATTGGGTCCCAGTTTGTCAAAGGTCCAGTGGCGTATACTGGGATGGGACAGAAATGGCTTGGTTTCTCAGAAGTGGAGGAGAAACCAGAAACTGGGTCTGGGGAGAGCTCAAGCAGTGACTTGGGAGAGGGTCTGTCATGTTGTTGATGGACAACGCAGAAGGGGGGGGAGCCACCTGAGTCAGTCTCCACTCTGCCCCCTGAGAGCGAGGTTTCCATGGTAACCACGGAGGTGGCTGACAAGCCAGCAGGGCCAGCCGAATCGGAGGCAGAGGGAGAATTGGAGAGTTGGGCTCAGGCCACAAATGTGCTGGTGACTGTCCGATGTGAGCAGACCCTGCTGCTGCCACCCTGTAAGAGATTTTGAAACACAATCTTCTTGCTTGGCATGAGAACCACACAAATGACCAAAGTAGATGTTAGGACGACATCTTAGCTACTTCTTAGTTATGTATCTTAGAATTCTGTCATAGACTTATGAATTGTGATTCCTGTACTCTGGGCCAATCCTTATAGACTGTGTGCAAACTCCAGATTTTGTTGAGCAGAGAGTCCAAGTATAGTGTCTGAGAGTGGGAGCCAGGACACAGCCATTACAATTTTACTTCACACCCCCAGTTTCCTTTCCTTCAGCTGCTTTTGTACAGTATTTTCCTTTCCAGAGCAATACTGGTCCCATTTAGTACTCTTTAATCAATATTCATTTCCATCAACAAGTCACATTCCCAACTGTTATTTCCAACTAATATCCTATTCTAATCAGCAGAGAAAGCTGAAACATCATTATGCATTTAAAGAAGAATTAGCAAAACAAAACAACCACCACCCAATTTTTTTTTTACTCAAGTATGGATTTGGTGTTTAGACAGATTTAAACAAATGCAGTATAGCAACCACATTGCAGCAAACGTACAATGAGTCACAACAAACAGCCATTCAGTGCAAAATATTGAATTAAATGGGAAATGATTCAATGAAAATATTATTCAGAGTAGGCAATTACTGAGTGAATATATTATCCACTGCAGACAATTACTCAGTAAAAGCATTACTGAGAGTGGGCAAATATTCAATCAAACATTTGACAAGGACAGCAATTATTCAATAAACATTCATAATTGCACCCAATAGAGCACACTTGTCATAAGCAGTGCAAATAATTAGCAGGCTCAAAAGAGATTGTAATGACTGTCCAGATTTTAGACAATCTATGTAGCAATCAAGTGCCAAGGGACACTCCGAAGCTATTATGCTAGAGACTTTTTAAAAGAGTGGTAAAAATATAAAATCACCACTTTCAATCTCATGCAAGGGGAGGGGACAGTTCTGGATGTGTCTAGAGATTACCAACTGGGAGTAGAAGGAAAGGTACCATCTATGTGTGCATATTGGGCCCCTCAGTAAGGAAGAAAGAGGAGAGGAATTGGAGGGAAAATCAACATGTAACTTGGCAAGAGATTCTGGATGAGAAACAGACAAGCTCAATCACATAACTTCACCAGAGATAAGAGCATTATCTTTGGTTCCTGGGAACCACTCTTAAAAACAAAACCTGAGTCCCTTACAGATGTTCAAGAGGACTATAATGAACATGTGCATTGGCTCCGCCTGCGACCACTGTGCATTCATTAGAACATCTAATGCATTCATCAGAACAGAAAACATTTGTGTACACATGTATCCACAGGGGTTCCCTACAGATGTTCTAATGAACACAAGTAGGCTGGGATTGAGCATTCCTTGTATTAATTATTTCCTATTCCCCTCTATGAACTGCTTAATATCTAAAGACCTCAAAGCAAGTTTGTAATAGATAAAAACACATAAATGCATATAAACACAAGTACAATAAAACAATGTAAAATAATTTACATTAAAAACAAATACATAAACAACATCCATGCACATAAATGCAATAGCAATATAAATAAAGCTGGAGAGCATTAAGAGGCACTATAATGTAAGATTTCAACCACTATAAGATGTGTTATTCATACAACTCCCCCAATCTTTTGTAAGGGGGCAAAAACAGGTGCCCCCACAGCAGACTCCTTCATCAGAGCCTGGCTCCGAGACAGAAGGAGCTGCGCCTTGGCTGCGGCGCTCGTGCCTGGCTGAAGCTCCGCCCCCAGGTCAGATCTGACCCAGGAAAGGAGAGCAGGAGAATGGGTGGCAATGCTGCTGCCCACCCTCCTCAGCTGTGACATGCCTCATGGCCAGCCACTGCAGCTCTGCTGCCAAGTCAGGCCTGACCCGGCGGCGGAGAGCAGGGGGAAAGTGGGTGGCAGCTTCACCACCCCTCTTCTCACCTGGACTGTGGTGCCCAGGAGAGCACCCTCTGCACCCCTTGGGGGCACGCCCCACACACCCACCCCAGACAGCCCAGGCATGAGCTCCGCCGCTGATCTCAATCAACCAGTCACTCAGACACAAACCAACCTTATGCAACAATATTGCAGCCCACCCACAAATGATAGCTGCCAAGCGTACAAATGTAAGATACTCTCCCCATTTCTGAAGCACTAAATGGTTGGTGTTCCACACCCACTGGACTATCTAATAACCCTCTCCTATCCATCACATGGGAGGGCCCAGTTCTATACCAGAGAACGCTGTCACCCTGGGGGATTTAGAATCACTTTTATGGTACTACACAACCTCACTCCTGATTAATTACCAGTCAACACCGGTAGCAGACACAAGCACCAACCTCACACTCAAGATGGCCCTGAAAGTCACCATAAGCTCAAGCTGCTGCAGCAGATCAGCAGCTATGCTCTCCTTCTCTGCCAGCCAGTTGGGGAAGGAAATGTAGCCATTGGTTGGCTGCAACAGCTTGAGTTTATGGTGACCACCAGGGCCACCTGAACATCTGGCTAGTGAAAAAAAGCTGAGTTGTGTGCCCAGGTGCAGGGAGCCTGCAGCTAGCAGGGGCTCAGAAAAGGAACAAGAGTCCTGGACAAGAGTACCCCCGTTTCCTGTTATGGAAGGGAGTGGGCTCCCATCTCCAACCCACCAAGACTAAGGATCCAACCCAATGCCTTATCCGCCACTTGAGCCAAGCCCTCCCCATCAACTCACCACCAAACCATTCTCGTCTGCAACCTATCACGAAGGCCCATGGAAACATCCAGCATCCAAACCTCATTGCCTTCTGGCAATAGACAGGTGCACTCCATCTGGCCTGAGCAGGGTCCCATTGGTATATAGAATGCCAGGATGGTGAATCACCACACACACACACACACACACACACACACACACACACACACACACAGCTGCACCACCATGTGCAGCATAGGCTTGTTCATTGGTCTTTGTGCTGCAACCCTAACATATCAGAGTTGGCTGGACACAGTGAAGTCCAAAGGGTCAGCTCTTCACCCAGGTTCGCTGCATAGACCATGCCTGCTTGCCCAGCCACAGATGGTTCATTCAAACGGCTGGGTACCCAGCAGCCCACATGACCAGGGAAGGAGGGTGACATCCTCCAATGGCCACGGAGGCAGGAAGGAGGGACCCAGGCCTGTTTGTGGCCATTCCAGGACACAACCGCGGCCTGCTGCCATTTCTCCAAGCCAAGTTCTACCATCTTTTGCTGAAAATGAGTTTTGTGATACACCATGTATTACTTTACAGACATTCTTTAAAACATTGTTGCATTTTGTAGAGATGTGACTATTCTTTCCACGGTTTCCTGTGTTCTTTGATTTTCTGTTCATGACTAATACTGGATGTACTATTTCATGCTTGCTTGCTCTCTATGCTTCCCTATGTTCTTATTGTTCTGTTGCTAAAGAACCAGTTCTGTTTATGTCCCTTCACTTTATAATTCATTGGACAAAACTCATCTTTCTTTCTTGTCAAAGAAGCAAAACACGCTCTTCTAAGGTTTTCTGAATAAATGAAAAATCTCATTCTATTTTGTCAGGGTGCCTGTTCTGCCTTTTCCTAATGTGTTGTTCTCTACTTCAGGAATTTTCAAATTTGTCTTAAGAGTCAGTGCTCACAATATGCTGGGAGATCTGTGTTAGTCAGATGAGACCTGTATTTGCAAGAGATATTATTTCTTTCTTTATACATATATATGTTACAATTTCTAAATTGCTCTCCATTCAAAAATGGATTTCAGGGTGGCATAAAGTATCAGTGCAACAAAATTTCCTTTGCAAAACTACAATTCCCAGAGTGGTTTAACAATCAATCATTCTTCCCAGGGAACTCTGCAAATAGTAGCTCTGTGCAGGAAATATGGGTGTCCTAACACATTTCAGCACCCTTAACAAACAATAGTTCTCAGGATTCTTGGACTGTATGATACAACTTTAAATGTAGTATAACACAGATGGCGGCTCAGAAAAAAGGTCCTGTCACTGTTTACAACAAGAAATGCTTAAGTGAGAAAAGGTTTATCTCTTTACATACAAGAGCAAAGAGAAGTTGATAACTCCTAATTGGCTAGTCAGCGGACCGTATTGGGTTATAGCTACAAGCCAATGAGGTGACAGACTCCAACCCAAATTTAAATGAATGGCAAGTGGAGACAGCCATCTTTTCTCTCCCCCCTCCCCATACAATGTACCTAGTAGCCTATACTGCTATCCAGGAAGGAATGCCCTGTCATAATATATAAACTTTTCTTTAAAGTTTTCAATGAACATGGCAAGCGTTGTTGTTTTCTTGCTGCTCAAAACAGTCAGAATTTTTAAAAAATAAAAAAGAAGTCTGTGGACCACTTCATTTTAAAGCAGGGGTCAGCAAGGTTTATCTTGCCTGGGCTGGATCAGTCCCACAGAGATCTCTCCATGGGCCAGATTGCGCCTGCGCCCACGATTTTCAGCGCCACGGAAGTGAGTCCCTGAGCCGCGCTGCACTGGTTTAGCGCCGCGCACAAGCCCATGGGCCTTAGGTTGTTGACCCCTGTTTTAAAGCAAAAAACTTGGAAAAATTAATAGACATGAAATCTAATCTGCAAGTCTATGTTCCAAACCAAGCTTGATCCATTGGATGCCAGGCAGGTTTGCTCCAGATTGTGGAACCAACCAAAACCCACCCCCTGTTGTTATCAACATGGGAGATGGTCTAGCAGAGAGCTGTATGGCAAGAGCATCCTCAAACCTGTAATCAGTCCAAAATGTTCTTATAACTTTAGTTCCTCTTCGGTTTTGTTAGCATTTAAAAAAAACCAAAAACCAGACATTCGGTGTGCTCATTATCTCGGAGTGGCATTAATAGATGGTGAGGGAAAGTCAAGTAAGCAGAGCTCAGAGAGCTTTGAAATACAGATGTTGAAAGGCAGGACAAAATTAGTGCCATTAACTCCCCCACGGAATTATACAAGGGCATCTGAGACTCCATTTAATAAAAATGTTATCGAGTTTCCATATTATCAAATCTTGGACAAGTTTGCACAAGCTTTCAAATGTATATACAGTGGTACCTCGGGTTAAGTACTTAATTCGTTCCGGAGGTCCGTTCTTAACCTGAAACTGTTCTTAACCTGAAGCACCACTTTATCTAATTGGGCATCCTGCTGCCGCCATGCTGCTGGAACACGATTTCTGTTCTCATCCTGAAGCCAAGTTCTTAACCCGAGGTACTATTTCTGGGTTAGTGGAGTCTGTAACCTGAAGCGTATGTAACCTGAAGTGTATGTAACCCGAGGTACCACTGTAATGTGAGAGTTACTGTTGAAGCCTAGGTCATACACATACACACCATACATTTAAAGCCTGTGGCTTGCCCTGAAGAATCCTATGGTAGTTTACACCTCACAAAACTACAATACCAAGCACCCTTAAACTCTATTTCCCAGGATTTGTGGGGGCCTCAGAGCCTAGGACTTGCGATCAGAAGGTCAGTGGTTTGAATCCTCGCGATGGGGTGAGCTCCCGTTGTTTGGTCCCAGTTCCTGGCAACCTAGCAGTTTGAAAGCACATCCAAGTGCAAGTAGAAAAATAGTTGGCGGCAAGGTAAATGGTGTTTCCGCGCGCTGCTCTGGTTTGCCAGAAGCGGCTTAGTCATGCTGGCCACATGACCCAGAAGTTGTACGCCAGCTCCGTCTGCCAATAAAGCGAGATGAGCGACGCAACCCCAGAGTCGGTCACGACTGGACCTAATGATCAGGGGTCCCTTTACCCTTTACCTTTACCTATGCTTTAAGTATATGATGTGGATGTGATGTAATTCCAATAGGAGAGAGGGAAAGTGTCACACTGGGCACAAATGCATATACAGTCATACCTTGGTTTTCGAACAGCTTAGTTCACAAACAACTTGGAACTCGAATGCCGCAAACCCGCAAGTAGGGGTTCCGGTTTGTGAACTTTGCCTTGCATCCAGCGCATCTTCTGCAGCTTCCAATTTGCTGCAGAACACTCCTGCAGCCAATCGGAAGCTGCACTTTGGTTTCCAAACGTTTCGGAAGTCGGACGGACTTCCGGAACGCATTCTGTTCAAAAACCAAGGTATGACTGCAGTCAAAATGTCAGCCAAAAGAATCTATGGACATTTATGGAGCTATAATTTTTTTCCAAATCCACAATTTGCAAATCACCTGTACTTTTAAGCATTATTTTATTTGTAGCAAACAGCTTCAGAAAGTTACTCTGAGCTTGTTGGAAGGGAGGTGGGGATGCAAAAGTTAAAGACCTAAAGGGAAGCAGAGACCTTTATTAGCATTCGCTGCATGCGTCTTCTTTGCACCTGAGAATTGTCTGGGAAAGAGAAGTATAACTGTGAGGAAGCAACTGGCAAACTAAAAGTGAACTATCTGAATGAGACCTGAGTTCCTCATCAAAACTGGAAATGGGCAGGGGCCCAACTTCAGGTCCTATCCTCTGGACCCGACTGGTTATTTTCATAGCTGGCTATCGCAGCTCAGCATTTTGGATAAGATGAATTGTAGTGTAATTTAAAGGACCCTGACCATTAAGTCCAGTCATGACCGACTCTGGGTTTGCAGCGCTCATCTCGCTTTTTTGGCCGAGGGAGCCGGCGTACAGCTTCCTGGTCATGTGGCCAGCATGACAAGCCACTTCTGGCGAAGCAGAGCAGCGCACGGAAATGCCGTTTACCTTCCCACCAGAGCAGTACCTATTTATCTACTTGCACTTTTATGTGCTTTTGAACTGCTAGGTTGGCAGGAGCAGGGACCGAGCAACGGGAGCTCACCCCGTCGTGGGGATTCGAACCGCCGACCTTCTGATCGGCAAGTGCTAGGCTCTGTGATTTAACCCACAGCGCCACCCACGTGCTGCATTAATTATAATTATTTATCTTACTTCCAACCATTTCAGAACTATACCCAAGAAATGCTAGTATTCTATAACTCTTTCCAGAGAGGCACCTGCCGTCTTTTCTTGGTGGGATGATGGCTAATCTGGTAGCGATAGAAAAATGGTGAACATTTGACTAAGTTTGTGATACTGTTCCATATTTGTTGTCTGTTTTGATCGGTAACTTAGAAAACTGTTCATGGCATTTTAATTTCTCTCCGTGTGATGCATAGGCCTCCGTCACGGGAAAGAAAAATATTGATCTTTACTTTGAAATTAATGAAAAGAGGAAGGAAGAAATGGCTTTACCTGTACAAATCTTTATTCAGCTTCCTGAAAAACAGCTGTGAGGTTTAGTTTGACATCTTGGCAGGAACCGCAAGCATAGGATAATGACAGATTGGCCTGGGAGGCTGTGGGTGTTAGCCTTGCTCAGATTTATTGTTCCGTTTATTTGGATTTATTTTTCATTAAGGGCTAGAATGAGGAAATGCTTTTTTATCTTGCATGCCACAATCTCTTAACTCTGGTGGGATTTAATATTGCAGTTTGGTATATGTTAGAAATTGTATGTTTTCCGTGTTTTAATTTGTTTTTACTGGGTATGTGACTGTATAATAAAAATTGTTGTTGTTGCTTCTGCTACTGCTAATGGGAGGTCAAAATGAGGTAGCTCTATGGGAGGAAAAGGAAGAAGAAGATGAAAAGTTGTTTGGTGATATTTATATTCCACATTGATCCAAAAGGAAAAATGTTGGTTTATGGAAAACAGAAGAGTTGAATGTTATTATGCAGTAAGAGTTTTGTGTAAGTTTTTAAACCTGATAGATGGAGAATCAGAAGTCTTTTCCTTCTCCTTCTTCTTCTTCTTCTTCTTCTTCTTCTTCTTCTTCTTCTTTATTTTCTCTCTTTTAGTTTTCATGTTAAAAATGCTTAGTATTTGATGTTGACTTCTGCATATTATTTTTTATTTGTTTGTCTTTCAGTTTTAATAAAAATAGCTTGTAAAAAAAGTCATGAACTTTTGTAAGAGAGATTAAAAATAATAACTAAAAGGTTTCTCTGGCTATGTTTGAAACAAGGGGAAGAACAAGCAAGTAGGTCCTTTGGGTGGAGAAGATGGAGAAATGCAATTGGGTGACAGACAGAAGATGGTGCTACTTTGCGTCTACCTTCAACCAAAAGGAAAGCACTGCCCAACCTGGTGATTAAAGTATAAAGGATGCAAGGAGGGAACTGAAGCAAAAGATAAGAAAAGAGGTGGTAAGGAAATACCTAGCTACTTTAAATGAATTTGAATCTCCAGGGCCTGATGAACTACACCCAAGGTTACTAAAGGACCAAGAACAGATAATTAAATGGTTCATCTGTGAGCACTTAGAAAAGGATGTTGTGATTACTAAGACCCAGTATAGTTTCCTCAAAAACAAGTCATGCCAGATGAACATCATTTCTTTTATATATAGAGAAAGTTACAGACTTGGTGGATCAAGGGAATGCTGTGGATGTGCTGTATCTTGATTTCAGTAAGGCTTTAGACAAACTCTCCCAGGATATTCTTGTGGAGAGGACTCCCATGAGAGGTAATGGACTCTACTTCCTTGGAGGTTTCTAAAGAGGTTTTGGGTAGTAATCTGTCATGAATAATCTAGTTGAAATTCCAGCATTGCAAGGGGTTGGACTAGATGGCCCTTGGGGTCCATTCCAACTCTACTCTTCTGTGATTCTATGAACATCAGTTTTCAGGCCCCTCACTCTAGAAAATGAATTCTGAGTTTTTACAGGTGTGAAGTTGGTCCTCCCATAAAATTCCACAAAATCTTCCCTTAAGAAACTCAGAATCTGGAGGTTTCTGCATGCCAACCATATACTCTATAGGGGAATTAAGAATTATGGAAAACTTCTACCACAGCAAGGATGGGGCACCTGTGGCCCTCCAGATGTTACTGGACTACAACTCTCAGTAGGAGTTGGCCGGGGCTGATGGGAGCCCAACAGCTTCTGGAAAGCCACAGGTTCTCATTGCTGTGCCTGGGGAAGAGATGAAACCCAAGAGAAAACTGCAACAAGAGCTGCAAAAACATTGCTTTGCTAAAGTGAACAATAGGCAAACCATGTAGATGGAAGCAAAAGCAAAGAGCCTTGATGCGTGATGGCGAAATTGAAGGTATATAAGAGCAGCTTTTTTCCAATTGTGAATAACATTAATCTCAGAGCAACATTAATTACCGATCTGATAATAAGGAAGGTCACATCATACACTGATGTATGGTGGTAATAGAGTGGGTAGATTCATTTAATCACACTTGTTCCCTACAGAGAACAAAAGCCTTTTACCTTTATAATTAAGTATTCTTCTCTTTACAAAAAGCAGCCAATTAATGGCACATATGTTGCAGCTCGCCTATAAAATCTAAATGGCAAATGTTCTCTGGGCCAATCCTTTATTTTAAAAGACGACAGACTTTACTTTTTGTCATGACAAATGGCTTCAGTGTCAGGTTTAATTTGGAGGAATTCCTCTCAAGATGGGGAAAAATAGCCACAACTTAGGTATGAGGAACCCTAAACATAGATAATTAAAAACCATCTCCTCTCCTAAGAGAAATGGGAGATAGAACTATGGGCTATTCTGAAAGGAAACAAAAGAATTAATCATAAACAGCTCATTAAAAATAGCTTCTAAGGAAGGGTGATAATTAAAAATTATTTTCGTCTTTCTGAAGAACAAAACAAACCACCTGGAATTTGCTACCATTAGATGGCTGTTAACTTTGCTTTAAAAGGAGATTAGACAAATTCAAAGAGGATAAGGCTATTGGTGGCAACTAGTCAGAATGACTATACTTTATCCAAGGTCAGAGGTCACATGACTGAATTATATGGCCACAATGGGGCTGTAGGTTCAGGGTGAGTTGGCTGAATTTCATGCTGCCAAAAACAGAGAGGATAGGTTCTACCACTGATACTTTAGAAAATGATTCTTTGGGCAAATGGTTCAGTAAAAATGGTTCACTGTGTGTGGTGTTGGTTGCCATTTGGGTACTTGCAATGTGGAATGGTAGCTTCCACTGCATGATAGCTTTAGCTGTATAGATTCCATCTGTCTTTTCTAGTGACAAATCTGGGACTTTAGTCCACCACTCTGCCACTGATATCCCTCCAACTCCAAACTGATAATAATCACAGGATGGGATACTATATCATATCACTAAAGAAGGTCCTTAAGACAACATATTAAGCTGCAGGGTTTTTTTCTGTTTCCCTGATTTCCTGCCTGTGACCCTGTGGGCTTCCCAAGGCCTCTGTGGAGAACAGAATCCTAAGCTATAAAGAACGTTAGTTCAATCCAGCAGGGTTCTTCCTAGGTTCTTACATTTGCCTCAGGTTCTAACTGTTATTTTTCAGGAATGGTGTCCTTTCCCAACTAAGTATGGTCTGGCTGTGTGCTGGATCTGGCCAAATCCCAGATCACAAACCAAACTGGGCCAACTCAAGATTGGGCTGGATTGGGTTGATGCAGCCCTGTATCAGCCCAGATCAGCTATCGAGGGTGTCAAAAACAGGGTGCCAAAAACATGCAAGCAGCTGCATGTGCCTCTTTCTCCCCCCCATTAAATATGCAGGGTAGGAGATACATGCCTCCATGTCCCTCCCCTTCCTGACTGCATGCTTGAATAGGTTTTAAAACCCCGACTGAACATGCCTCTCCATTCCCCTTCTTACTGCATGATTGTGCAAAGTTCCAAAATCAGTTCTGGGTTCTGGATCCAGGACAAGTTTGGCCTCAGATCATCCTATGTTGGGTCAAAGTGGCTCTGAATCAAGGGGCTCATGTTACAACAGATAAGGGAGGCACTGAAACCATGCCCTGCTAGCGTACATCTTTAGACCTATTCTTTTATTTTCCATCACTCTGCAGCATTTTGTACAGGTTTTACAGATTTTCATTTCTGTAAGAAATTCTACATTCTGTTTTCTGGACTACCACATGCTTCTTTGAATTATACCTGATACATAGTTACAGCAACAACTTCTGACATTGCAGCTGTCTTATGCAAAGTTGTTTTTTTAAAATTCCTTTAAAAATGTTAAAGAGGCATGTGTGCATACCCTCCAACATTCTTCAGATGAAAAAGGAGACATTTCTCACTCCCCTCAACTGGCCCTTCTCAACCCTCCTTTTTCCCCATTCTCTCCCAGGCATTTCCTATCAGAAGAAGGGCAAGTGCCACCACCACTTCACCAATGGGACACAGCACATCTGCCCTCCACTGTCCTGAGAAAACCCTTTAATTCTGATGTTTTTGTAAATCTACCAAAGAATAACACAAACACACACCAATAAATAAATTTTAGAAAGGGGCAAGATTAGATGTGGGGGCACAAAGTATTTTATTTATTTTTTAGTCAAGACTCCTTGTGCTCTGCTCCTCTTTTATTCCCACCCAGGGCAGCCCTGCCCTCTGCCTGCCCCTCAGAGCCAACATGTCACACAGGGCTGGGCTTCAGCGGTAGCCCAAGGAAAGAGATTGGCAGCAGCGGCCATGGAGACGCAATGGAACACTCCCTCACTGCTACCACTGCTCGGGAAAAGCGCCAGCTTATCCTTCTCCTTCAGTCGTGGCAGCACTGGCAGGTGAAATAGGGACATTCTGGAATCAAATCAGAAGCTGGGACTGTCCATGGGAAATCGGGAAACTTGGAGGGTATGTGTGTTAATGATTTCACTGTGAAGAGGAGGATGGATTTTTTTACAGTCACTGCCGATAAATGTGAAGGAGATATGAAAAGCAGAACTATTCGAAGTGCCACTTGCATATGTCAGAGGAAACTGAAACACGAAATTCTGATGTTATATTTTATGAAGTATTCATCAGGTTATTTTAGGCCCACGGGTAGCACATGCTTAAAGGCAAAAATTCCCTCTGGGTGGCAGAAACTGAGACCTAGGCCTTAAGTTCATAGCGATAATTGGCCCTGGCAGCATCTTCAGTGCTTGCCGAAGCAGAAGGAAGATAAAGTGTGAGTTGAGATCAGCTGTTCATGCTGAAAGATGATCTTCTGGAATATAAACTAGGTAAGGCTATTTCTTTCTTAAATATTTGACATTGCTCAGCTGGTGCAGAAATGTACACCCTTTTAAGAATGCAGTATTCTAAAAATTGTCACCTCGCTGAGCAAAGTTTGTAGGTACAGTGGCATAAGAAGAGATATCAACCTAGTTTCAATGGTTTACCAGATTCGTTATGGGCAGGCTGTGGAATATGGCCACTTTCACACCATATATTTAAAGCATGATACCACTGTAAATAGGCATGGCTGCCCTCAAAGAATCCTGAGAATCATAGTTTGTTATGGATACTGAGAGTTCTTAAGAGACCCCTATTACCTTCCCAGAGCTACTATTTCCAGGGTTAACTCTGGGTGAAATAGGGATCTTCTAACACTTCTCAATACCCTTAACAAACTACAGCTCCCATAATACTTTGGGGGAAGTCATGACTGTTCAAAGTAGTATCATAGTGCTTTAAATGCATGGCCCACCATGGCAGAACTCTCATACCCTTTCAGCTGAAGCGACACTGCTCATTACTTTATCAGCTTTATATTTTACGGAGGATTCCAAAACATGTTTACCTTGCAGGATGATGCACAAAAAGAGGAGAGAAGGAATCATTCTGTACCTGTGTGAGGTGCTTTTCCTTTGTACACCAGTTGTAGCTGAGAAGTGAAGGCCTCCCCATGGAAGTTTCTGCCCAGACTCACGAGGAGAGTACTTGCAGTGTTTCTGATGGGGACTAGTGTTGAAAAGCTGCTTGTTTATCTCCCACGAGCGGGACTTGCAAGAGTTGTTATGTATGTACCATAAAAATATAATAAGTAACTTGACACTTCAGTGAGACTCTTGATGTGCCTTATGTAAACTACCCTGTAAACTGCTCTGACAGCAGGTGATTTTGGGGGTAGGAGGAATGTATTAGGAGTGACTAAATGATCTATCAAAATTAAACTGCCTACTCTCACCTACTGTACGGTGCTTTGGTCATTGTTTTAATGATGAGTCTCCTTCCCTTCTTTGAATTATACAAGCTGTTTTTGAATCAGGCCTGAGATATGTGGAAAGGTGCTTCTCTCTCTCTCTCTCTCTCTCTCTCTCTCTCTCTCTCTCTCTCTCTCTCTCTCTCTCAAATTTAGCAAATCCAAACATGTTAATTAAACGAAACTTTTAATTTAAAATTGGTGATATTCAAGAACCCTTGCACCCTAAGCATGAGTCTTTTCAAGCATTAAGGGTAAACTGTGTCCCCAATTAAAATTACCCCGCTGAATTCAATAGGGCCTACTTCCTGAACAGACATGCTGTGCTGTTAATACATCTTCCACATCAGAAGTTTTGAGAACAGGGTTTTGTTTTTCATTTGTCTTTCCTTCCTGTTTGGTGCACACCACTATACCAGCACAAGGATGGTCCCAGTCAAGGTGGCGAAGTAGCTTGCTGAGTAGGCTGTGGATATCCTTCTTTTCCTCCTACTTCCCTTCTAATGGCAAAACTGAGCAGAGTTGGTGCCTTGCGCCTGTGCGGAGGAAACTCTGTGTAGCTACCAGAGTCTGAGGCCATAACAAGTTGCTCTGGATTGTTTCAAGGGACCCTCTGAGGTCCTGCTCATCCAGGTTCATGCTAGCATAACCTCAAGAAGATAAAAATGCACAGTGGGGAATGCAGCTACTATCTGCCTGAGGCCCTGCTCTCACAAATGGCAGACGAGGAGACAACCCTGTGCCAAATCAGACTGAAAGGGATGAATCAGATTATGGAATGCTCCTCTGTAAAAAAACAAAATTAAAATCCTGCATACAGAGCACCAGCATATCATGGAGAAAGCTAGATTAGAAGCCTTCTCTTTGTCATCTAGTTTTCTGTGTTGGGGGGCATGGAGGAGCATTCAATATTTTGAAGCTCTAGAACATTAACTCCTTTAGGTACCCCTCAGAGTATAGCAGATAAATCATGGCATTGGTTGTGTGAACAGTTGGGTGTGCACTCTAAAAACAGAGAGTAAACACATTGTCATCACCACATGACATGCATAAGGAAAGCCACGTGTTTCACTAACACATCCTGTCCTCTAGCCTTTGTTTCCTTTTATAAACTTGTCATGTGCATAAATAAAGCAAAAAAAGGTAACAAATTATTTTAAGTAAAATGGTATGTACATTAATTTACAAGTCCCATTGGCATCTTTTTCTGTATATCCTTGGTAAGTCAAAAATAGCATGGGTAGCATGTGATGTTTAAATTGTGAGGAAAATGTGTCAGCGTGGTCCTCCTGTTTGTGCATCAACACAACTTCATTTAACTTGTTGCATTCTAGAAAGGATATGCCTGGATATGTGAAGTGAAGGGACAGAAGGTTTATCAAAGGGCTCTTCCATTGCCATCCATGAAACATAGAGCCCTGCAAATCACAAGGGATCTTTTCTCTTCCATAGCCATAATTAGAAAAGGCTCACTTTCACACATGGGACGGACTTGCTTTCTACACTGCCACAAACTAGAATCCCGAGGTTGTGGAAAAGGTTTTGGTCAGCAAACCTTTCAGCATTCTCACCTGTAGTTTGTTTTGGTAGCACACACAACCAGATGAGAGCTGCTCCCTTTCCTCTCCTCCACACAGAATAGGTGGAGACATAGCCTGCAAGTTCCATTTGCCACTGAGACTATGCACGGTAGAATACATGAAAACCAATTTCTTGGTTTTTTAACCTAGTCCACAGATTGAATATATTTCCGGTCCTGAAAAGCACTTCTTGGCAATCTAGTTTCATTCTGAAAATAAAAGCTCATTGCAGATTGATTCTGCATTACGCCACTGTGTGTACACTTTAAAACAGATGTAGGTTTGTCCCAGCAATTGGGGGAGGGGCATCCACGCCTACCCAATGATGTTTTTAAATACCTATCAAGTAACCGCACACTCTGATATAGACAGCAAGGCCTACAATCAATCTAGATGGAAAGCAGCTTGTTGAGAATGAGGGCGAAAGATTATTGTCAGGGAACTGACATCGGAGCTAGAGGCGGAGGGAAGGCTCTCAAATGATGCTGGAGAAGGACCCAGCAGCAGGGAGAGAAACAGCTCAGCCAATGGGGAAGCAAATCAGCGCAACACCAGGGAGAAAGGGGGGCAGATGGGGGAATCGGAGAGAGGGCTCCAGGACTCTTCACCGGACACCAGCGGGGAGAGCACGGGTCCTCCGCTACCCACGCCCTCCCTGCGCAGAAGACTTCTGCGCAGGGAGAGTAGGAGGAGACTTGGCGTCAAACAACTTTTATGTTGGAAAAGGTTTAAGAAACGCCCACTGACGGATTCTGCTAGCGACTGAGGCAGCCACGAAGTGAAGGGCTGTCCAGACAGAAAGGTTTAACAAGGCATCACAGCCAGGAGTGGCGGTAACTTACGCACGAGCAACCCCACACTCATTACAATTATGTATTGCAAAAAACTACATTTTTGTGCTCCGAATAGGTAAGTGTATACAGCCTCTGTGACAACTGGCCTCTAACTCTAAATCCCTTCCCATAATATATCTAGGCAGATCCAACTGTAAGAAAAGGGTGCTGGACCAGATGCGCCTTTGACCTGATCCATCAGGGCTGCTGTGATACTCTAGTCTAGTGTTCTAAATCAGTCTTGTATTTAAGCACTAGTCTTAGAGCAGGGGCGCCGACTTATAAAAAATATTGGGGGAGCCCGCGAAAGCTCATGAATAATAAATAAGCTCATGAATATGCAGATAAAGTGGCGCCGCCTCCTCGTGAGCGAATAGGGGAGAGCGTGCTGCGCCTATTAATCAGCTCCGAAGGAAATTGGGTGGAGCTTTTGCTCGGGAGGGAGGGCAGGAGGCATGCAGCCCGACCCTGTGCATTTTGGGCTGGGGGAGGGGCGGCGGTGGCGCTCTGCTGGAGGGGCGCCCGAGATTATTGGGGGGGCAGAGCCCCCCCAAACGAATTTTTGAGGGGGCTCGGGCCCCCTCAGGCCCCATGGAGTCGGCGCCTATGTCTTAGAGCAATAGGTGGCAAGGAACTCAGTGCAGGCAAGTGAGCAGGTTGGCACAGGAAGGACAGCACACTGTGTCCTCTAGGCCAGGCAAATATACACTGAGGGCTGCTGTGAGAGGGAAAGAACTCTGTGTCTTTGCTTTGCCAGTTCACACCAGGCTAGTAATTTATATATTTATTTGCAGGCTAGTGACTTTTGTAGGCTTACTTATACCGGGGCTTTTGGACTACTAATACAATAAAACACAAACAAAAGTTACTGGTGTGATCAGCTCTCAGCAGACTAGTTAGTATTCTTTTCTCTTAGATGCCAGGCTGAGATGGAGTTGGAGAATGTGTAGAGCTCGGATTGCAGTATCTTATGACCCACAAAACAAACACAGGTCATCAGTGTGGTCAGAGCTAGATGTCAGATACCATTCTCGATAGCACATGGAATCTGTATACATCAGCAGAAGCTTGAACTATGTACTGAAATCCCTCAGGAGGACTCTTTTACCCTTGGAAGCAATCACACTGAGACTGAGTATGAAAAATAAGAAAACTAAGTTTATTATAGCAACTACAAGTTGAATAGGAACAAGTTCCCTGTTCTGTGTAACTAAACTGGGGATGCAAAGAGCTAATGTCTCCTCTCCCATGGTGGGACAGAGGAAGGGGAAGGGGAAATGAAGTTCCCATCTCTCCTCACCCAAAGCTTAGTTACTTACCTTGGGGCACAAGAAGGAGGCAGGAAGGCAGCGGTGGGTGCTTCCCAGGCCCTAAGGGAGCATCTTTTCCCACTTGAGATGAAACTGGGACTGTGGTCTCAGAAACCGGGGGGGGGGGGGGCTGACACTATGTGCATCATTTCCACTGGGAAAAGACCTGGAGAGCACTTGACAATGTCTGACTTCTTCCTGCGTGAATTTCTCCAAATATATGGATTTTTGTATGCAACTGTCCCTGTATATGCATTCCTAAAGGCAATAATAGGTATTCCTATCCCTAGACAATCTAGTAACCCACATATTACATTACTCTACGGCAGCATAAATCCAGGGTAGGCTAGAACTGCTCATGTTAATTTTACGGAAAAAAAGAAAAAGTTTATTTGAGCTGGTTTAAGTCTGCTATCCCTGAGGAAAGTGTGTTCCGTCATTTCTGTGAGCGTTTCCTAATGAGTTTGGCGTGGCTATCCTTGAAAAGTTTTGTTGCACGTCAAAGTCAAGTGCGTTATTATGGTGTAAGCTTCCATGGGCTACTTCAGAGTCTTTGTGCGTGGTGCACTGTATTCCCTAGTTACCACTCTCACTTGTCTCCCTTTTGTGTACTCACCATTTCTCCTTCTGACCAATCTTGTTTCCCTTATGTATTGCATAGCTGTGGGAGAAGATTGATGTGCTCCTTGCAATACACCTTGACCTATCTGTGTGGTTCTCCTGTGCCTGCTTATTCATGCCTAGGATAGAAAGAAAATAGACACTCTTCAGTGTTTATCCTCTATATTACAGAAGAGATTCTATTTGCTTGCGCCACAGCAAACTCTAGTGGCAAGGAGCATGTGGGAAAGGTGACAAAGGGAAGGTGATGTAAGCATAATATCCATTTGTGAATCAGTTTTAAATTGCAGGCCAATGTTCAGCTATAATTACATTGCAATTCCCTATTTTCTCAGCATCAATGAATCAGAGTAACTACCACTCAGGATTAAGGATACATCAAGAATAACTTATTAATGATTTTTATCACCCTGCAGTTAACAACAGAATTTCCTTTCTCTTCATGATTTTAATTGGCCTTTTCAGAAGACACAGTAACATTTTGGAAGACCATATGGTGCAAGTTATTGCTAGGAAAAACACTAACAAATGAAACAGAGTGCAACTAGCATGGGTGGAAATGTGCAAGGTTCTGACTAATGAAGTTGGCAAGCTGGATTCCCTCAGTATTTTCTTCCCTGAGCCAATTCAAAAGTTGAGGACAAGATTTGGTCACATACCCTGCAAACAACTTCTTCTTCTTCTTCTTCTTCTTCTTCTTCTTCTTCTTCTTCTTCTTCTTCTGTCCTGTCCTTAGTCCTAAGACCCCAGCAATAAATTAAAAAAACAATAAACATTAAAACAAAACTACAATATCCACAATACAATGAAATACACGATTTGTTTCCTGACATGTAGGCAGCTCTTCAGCAGGTACAGCTTTGGCACTATCAAAACCCCTCAGGGAATGTGATCTATAACCCAAGTATAAAGACCTGTATGCCCTGAAGAAAGACAAAAGTGAGGGAGCCCAAGCCAGGGAGCACACAATCCATCAGCTCCCAGCTGTCCTGAGAGCACTCCGTCACTCTTCATTTTATATACTGTATTTGTTTTAAAATTGTAAACCACCTTGGGTAACTTGGCAGAAACAAGGCATAGAAATTAAATAAAGAAATAGCCCCCTGACAGGTCATAGACACTCTGGACCTACCTTAAAGCTAGGCTCACCAGCAGGGCCTCTCCAGTATATCTAAAGTCATGGGCAAGTTGGTATGGGCAGAATTAGTCCCTCAGATAAATACCTATTGAACAGTTCCACCTACAGAATTAACAGTAGGGCTCATACATATTTTGTAGGAGGGAGGGGTAAGAGAGATCTGACTGGGGTATTGAGTCACCAACCTACCAATTCCCCTTCTCTGCCCACCCAACTCTCTTTAAGGGTTAACACATGCCTCTCCTGAGGAGTCCAAGGCAACAACATGAGGTGAGATATATTGGCGCAAAATCTATCCGGATCAGAATGTGTTAGATTACTTTTAAATAAATAAAGAGAACAGGAACATACAGAACATGACCTTGCAAGCTCCTGGGATTCTCCTTGATCCTGCTTCCTGGTTTCTTCCATCAGTCCTGACTCGCTCTTTGATCCTGACAACTGCCTTTTCCTTGCCTCCTGGTTCCCAGCTCACCACAGACTGCGACCTGTGGCTCACCCCTGATCAGTGCACAGGACAGGCTGAGATGTCTGAGTTTAATGCAGACATTTGGTTTATTTATTTTTGTGTACCCCATCTTATTTGTTCATGGGACAGCTTATAGTAAAATAAAATGTAAACACATCATAGTACACCAAAAACAACCCAAAATAAAATAAAGTGGCAGCAACAGTGACATCAGAAAGACAATAAAAAGCAACATAAAAAAAAACAAAAACCAGACAGCTGAAATGCCCACCGGAGTAGGGAGAGAGATTTTCACTCAGCAGCTGTCACAGCAACTTCTTTGGAGGCTGGATCTGCTGCCCTTGTGGATTCTGCTGCCTGAGGTGGTTGCTTCACCTTGCCTCATGGTTGGGCTGGCCCTGACTATGTGCTGCATGAAGAAGTCTTCCAACATTCAGCATCTATCATGTCATCACTTACTTGCCTTTTCGCTAAGCTTGTAATGTCCCAAATGCTTCTAGCTTTCTTCATAGGGGACTCTCACTCCACCCCTTGATTATCTAAGCAGGCATCAGGTGAGACTCCTTAGGAAAGCCGTTCCTTAATTGGAGTGTCACCACTAAAAACTCCCATATCTGTAAGAGCAGGGGTACCTGAAGAAGTCTGCATATGAGCTAATCAGACAGTGCCATCACATGGTATCTTTAAATACCCTTTTGATATGTTTGGCATCTGGGAAGGAAAATGATAAATGGCAGAAGTGTGATGCACATGTATTTAGATAAAGAGCAGAATAACATCCTCAGTCTTAGAATTCCTAGTACTCAGTGGATTCCTGGATCTCATAGATGTCACCCAGAGTAAGAATAATTACTAAAACAGGCAGAACCATTCCCTGGTGGGGGGACAGGTTAGGGTGCAAGGAAGGAGAACTGAGAAGCATTCACATTTGAGCAGAACTCTTTTCTTGTAAGAAAAAACAGACTGAAACCATTATTTTGAGAAAGGCGAAAGAACCAGCCTTCTCCTATAATTACCAAGTGCTCTTCAGGTGTTGGAACTCTTGTTGAGCCTAATAGCTCTGTCACACTGATACATTAAGAATGATCCGTTGTCCAGGTAGGTAGGCAGGCTGGCAGTTACATGGGCTACGTGCCAGACAAAATGTCTGAGCTTGCTCTAGATAGATAGGACAGCATAGTTCCTACAAAGAGCTTACCTGTTATTACATAACTTTGAAAGGTAATTAAAAGTGCATCAAAGAAACCAAGAGGAAAGGCTTCTGAAATCCCTTGGAATAAAACATGTATAAAACATGATATTAATTTTATCAACAATATTTGCCAGTAAGACTGAATTACGGTACCAGATGTGAATTTCTTCAAGAGTGATTATTCTTCAATCTGATTTTTCAGGAAAAAGTCCATGGATGTGATTCTAAGACATACACTGTGTACAGTGATAGTGTTGCTTGGATCCAAGAAATCTGTTAGCACTATTTCATTGTTTGCATTGGTGAGTTGACTAATCTCAAAGCAAGATTGCAGGGGTTGGACTACATGACCCTCGGGGTCCCTCCCAACTCTGCACTTCTAGGATTCTATACCTAAATCTGCAATTTCAAAAGGGAAGAAATATAAATGGCCTATTATGACTGTTTTTTTGTGATCGTTGAGATGCCTTATCAAACCTTTTATCTCACATATATTGATAAGATACAGGCTTCTGTATCTAGAAAGCAGCAATAAATATAAAACAGCATTTTAAAAAGCCAAACACTAGGAACAGGAAAGAAAGATGGAGACAGAGATGAAGGAGGAAATATTGTGACAACAGGAGAGATTATAAGAATTGAAACAGAGCACTAGAACACATGGTTAAGGTGCACCCCTGCCATCTGATGGTGCTAACTTAATATGACTTGTGCCATATGAGTAACACTGGTGCAGGATTACTGCCAGAGCAGAGAAAGAGGCTAGACAGATATTTCTCCCTCTCCTGTGCAATGCTGCACCTCAGTATCATATAGCCAGAGCCGTCTTTCCCATAGGGCTTAGTGGTACATTGCACCAGGGCGCTGGGCCTTTAGGGGCGCCCCCGCAAGTGGAGGAGCTGCGCAGCTTTGCCGGTGGCCTCCTTTTTCCCTGCACGCCTTCCAGCTGCGGCCTGCCAACCATAAGGCTGGCGGACTTGCAGCTTCCCTGCCAAGCTTCTGCGGGGATTGCTCTCCTTCCAAGGAGGCTTGGGAGGGAAGCTGCGCTCTTCTCCCACGGAAGTTTGGGAGGGACACAACTTCACTCCCAAGCCTCTGTGGGGATCGCTCTCCCACAGTGGAATGGGAGAGAGTTGCGCCCCCCCCCCCCCATGGCTGGCAGTGCGCAGCTTTGGCCACCCCAACACTATCCGTGGTAATTTGGGGGCGCTGGGCGGATATTTGACCTCTGCGCCTCATCTGCTAAAGACGGCCCTGCATATAACGAAGCTGAATGTTGGAAGATTCCGGACAGACAAAAGGAAGTACTTCTTCACACAATGCATCAATAAAATGTGGAATTTGCTACTGTGCAAGATGATGAGATAGACATTAAATTGGATGGCGGCTGACAATATAGAAAAACACAAAAATACGTAGAAAAACAATACCCCCTGTTTAAAAGGGCATCGGTTGTTTAATTCCATGTTTAATTCTGGGAGGAGGAGAGTGTTTTGGACTGGCAACTAAAGATATGTGATGTGGGTGCCAGACGAGCATCCCTGGGGAGATTATTCCTCAAGCAGGGAGCACTCTTCTCGGCTGGGGCTTGTGGGATGCTGGGGCTGATGCAAGACGAGCAGGAGGGAGGGGGCAGTTGCAGAAGGTGAGAGGACTGAGGTCTCTCATCTTACCCAGTGGCGTAGCGTGGGGGTGCAGGGGGGGGCCGGCCGCACCGGGCGCAACATCTGGGGGTTAGGGTTAGGGGGTGCAAATCCACGGGTTAGGGGGCGCAAATCCACGGGTTAGGGGGCGCAAATCCATGGGTTAGGGGGCGCAAATTACTTCCCTTGCCCCGGATGCTGACAACCCACGCTACGCCACTGATCTTACCCTCTCCTCTGTTCACCTCCTTGCCTCATTGTCCTTGTCCCTTGGTTCCTGGACCCACACTGCACTGGCCCTGTCTCTGCTTTGTAGCTGGTGGTGCAGTCAGGAGATGTAAATAGGCCACAGGTCATAGAAACAGAGCACTGTAGAGTTGTATGGGCTCAGGCTGCCTAACACTAAGGACAATTGACAGCACAGCCAGTGTCATCCTGTCTCAACTCACAATTGGCTCAGGCTCACTGTAACTCAAACAGGAATAGTCACAAGGCAGCTCCTACATTATTAGCAGTATCCTGTATAACTGTATCATTATATTTTTTTTTCCAGTTCTTGCTATGCCAGAAGTTAAATGAAGAAGTGCCCTTACTTAACCCAATGAAACATTTCTCAGTTCATTATTCTGGACATAGGTGCAAACATGTACAGAATGGCAGAATGCTGTAGGACAAGTAACTAATTTAGGTATCTTAATAGCTCCTTATCCATTTTTGATTAATGCAGAATGTTTCCCAAATGTGCTTTAATTTTTGTTTCACAAATGTCATATTGGAAATCAAGCAAAGGGATTGAATGTACACACGTTTGACCTTTCAAAGTTATTCTTCAGTTTTCGGTGTTTAATTGTTCCTGGCTTTCTAGCTTTCCATTATACCAAATCAACTCTTACATAACTTCCCTTCCATTTCTTTAGTTTCACAAGACTCTGTCATGCTGCAATAATACTTAGGACAGCCTTTCTGAACATGGTACCCTCCAGATATTTTGGACTACAACTGCCATCAGCCCTGGTCATTGGCCATTCTGGCTGGGGCTGATGGGAGTCTCAGCAGGTTGGGGAAAGCCGAACTAGCATATGAATGCCAGGGAACACAGTATTCCTAATGGAGTGGGGGCATGTCCATTTGCTCTGCATCCGTTCTCCATACCAGCCCCTCCAAATGCTCTCTGAGTGTTCAGAGCATCTCTGCTACAGAGAAGGGTGTCAATTGCACATAAGCTGTCCCAGTGGGTAGCATTCAACTACGTTTTACATTTGTCTTAATGGACCATGTTCATTCATTTTAATGGGTCAGCTCTGAGATGTAGCCCTAATTGCTCAGAGTTCCAACTTCCTGGCATTTGGCCCACTGCAGATATGTACAGACAGGTCTACTGTAAACATTTCCTGGATTTTATTTATTATTGGTTATTTCACAAAATCACACTAGACTAGTCAGATGATTTGCATCTCATTTTCTCACAAGAATATTACCCCAACTCCATGTCATGCTGCGTTCTTAGTTCCATAATCCTCTGACCCATTGAAAATATATGAATATCTCCATGCCACATAATGGATGAGATGCATGGAGCTGTGAGATCTTATTTTTTATTTTTTAAAAAATGTGAATAAGCACATGTAGACAGAAGTGCGCAGTCTCTAAATAAATAAATAAATAAATAAATAAATAAATAAATAAATAAATAAATAAGAAAGACCTCCTTGTGATCCACAAAGCTGAACACAGCCCACCGGAAGCTAAGCAAACTAGTTTTATTTTCCACCTTCCCAGATCTCAAGGAACAGGCAGAATGCTGACCACAGTCTGTAGCTGGTCAGCTATGCTCACTGTGATTTGTCACTACTTAGGCAGGCCTGATGAGATAAAAAACTAAAAAAATGATTCACAAAATTTGGGGAGGGCAAAATCTAAACATTACTGCTCTTTGCAATACCTGTGTGTATCATCTGTGGGAAAGACTGTTTTCCTGTAGGTACAAAGTCTTGTACTTCAGTTGGAGATTTCTGCAAAATACATGCAACTCTCTAGAAAAGCTATTCAACAAGTGTGCATTTTTATGGCACATACAAAAACTGGTTGTGCAGAAAAACTCTTAAATGTTGAAGATGGCAGAAGGTAATTAGACGCATCTCATTAGCAGCAGCTTGGCAGGGATCCAAAAATGTAATGTCACTGGCAAATGAACCTTCCTTTTATAAGAAAACAATGTTATGCAATTTCTTCATTAACCAATCACAAGGCCCACTTATTATTTCCATGCTTACATTTGCCAGTGAAGAGAATAATATTTATTGTTATTCCTTTGAAGGCACTGTGAAAATAATTTATGAAACACTGTCTGTCAAAACATCTCTAGGCACCATCATGCATAAAGAATTATACTGTTTCACTGATGCAGTAACCTAAACAGGTTGGAAAGAAAGAAAGAAAGAAAGAAAGAAAGAAAGAAAGAAAGAAAGAAAGAAAGCGAAAAAAGTTTCCCAACTGTCTACTCTCACCTCCAAAATATCATAACCATCCATGACTTTCCAGTAAAGAGGTAGGTATCTCCTTTTATCTAGTGAGGTCAGGTTATAAATAAACTTGGTTTAAAAAAGCAAAAGGTGCACAAATTTTTATATGCTGTCTTGTGATGAAGGGCATCATCCTTGTTAGAATAAAGCATAGCTTTTAAGTATTTCTGATTCCATCCTGTGCTTTATATTGCCTTTTTTTAGTATTGCAAACAGTAACGCTCTAGCGATTTTAATCCACATTCTATCATTCTGTTTTTATTTCATTGTGTTCTGGCAAATAAGCCCCACATCATATTATCTCCAGAGACACACTGTAACATTTAAACTTAGGGCAAGTTTGCAAACATGTATGCCCTGATCATTTGCATATGCAAATATCATCATCCATCCGACACCTGCCTGTAGAACTTTTGAATTATCTCAAGTTCTGTGCTTTTCAACATAACCTAATCACACTTTCACAGGTGGGTCATCAAGTGCCTCTTTGAACACTGAACACCTGAGAGTCGAATCAACATGCAGATTACTTGAAACAAGTACTGCAGTCTAAATTAAGTAGCAAACTCCAACCAGCTAATCCTAGTGTCATCCAGTTGTTTCCTAGTCAAATCCCAGAACATTAGTTATTCTCAGCTGGTTTAGCTATAAGGGGGACTGCGCATTTCATTATAACCTGCTACCTTTCCTCCATAATTTGAGCCTTGGATTGGGCACCTTCATTGTTCCCAACCTGCAACAGCCATTCCACTTGTGGAATATGTAAGTTCATGTAACAAAACCCCTTCCATGCGTTATACATGTAAAGGGAGCTCCATGCCCAGACAGTCCAGTGGGGCTGTGTTTGAGGTCCTGCCGTGATGTCAACCTAGCAGTTCGAAAGCATATCGAAGTGCAAGTAGATAAATAGGTACCGCTCTGGCGGGAAGGTAAACAGTGTTTCCGTGCACTGCTCTGGTTCGCCAGAAGTGGCTTAGTCATGCTGGCAACATGACCCGGAAGCTGTACGCTGGCTCCCTCAGCCAACAAACCGAGATGAGCGCCACAACCCCAGAGTCGTCCACGACTGGACCTAATGGTCAGGGGTCCCTTTACCTTTTTACCTGATGTCATACAGCTCACTGCCCTTCACTCATCATCTACATGGGGATCATGGATGTCTGAGCAAGCAAGCCTACATGCATTGAAGGGGTGAAGGTCAGGATGACCAATGGAGAGCCAGGCTAAGGACCTCTAAAGCCATTTAAGAACCTCTGACACCATTTTAGAGAGCAAACTAGAAGCTAAAAGCCTGAAGTCATTTTCTGAGAGCAAAGCCTCTCTCCTGTTTGCAACTGTTTGCAAAGAGCAAGTGTGGTTAGGATATTTTGCAGGTGCAGCTAGCTTGCAAGGATGTGGTTAAGGGTAGCTTGCACCTGCAGGAAGTTTGCCAGTTGAGGTTAAGCCATTTCTGAGAAACGACCCCTGACAAAGGCAAGTAGCAGGATGTTTGCTGACCACCGGGCTCCAGATATAACTCTTAAGTGAGAAGGTGCTAAACCACACGACTCGCTTCGGTACATTTCTAGGAAGCAGGGGGTTCAGGGGTATTTCCTGGAACTAGTAAAGAGGTTGAGTAGTTTATAAGCTTCTGGCGCCATCTAGTGGATAGGGCAAGCTTGGAGCCAAACATGGCAGCCACCAATCTGATTGGTTGAGCTTTAATGAATATGCATCAAAGACCATAGGAAATTGTCAATCATTGGCTAAAGGGATGCCAAGGGGCTGAACTGTGCTTTGCAAAAAGGTATATAAGTTAGCTGCCCCTAAGGAGGGGTGGGCATTTCTCATTTTCCTAAATGCACCCACATTTAGATGGATGAATTGAGGCTGCAGGCAGCAAAGAACAGCCTTGTAAAAGATTGCTGCGTTTTATTTGTCATTGAGACATGGCTTCAACCGTCCATACCAGACACAGCTATTCAGTTGGAAGGCTGTGCGGTACATCGTCATGACCGAGGCATGGACTTCGGAAAAACCAAAGGAGGGGGGCTGTGTGTATATGTGAACAAATGCTGGTCCAATAATTCGAAGACTGTGGGCAGTCACTGTTCACCGGATTTGGAATATGTGGCTGTTAAATGTAGACCAGCCTATCTCCCTAGGGAGTTCACAGCTGTTATGTTAACTGGTGTGTACGTGCCACCAGATGCCAATGCCAACTTGGCTTTGGGATGCCTGCAGGACCTTATCAGCAGCCAGCAAGACAAGTATCCTGAAGCTGTGCACATCATTGCGGGAGACTTCAACCATGTTGAACTTAAAACAGTGCTCCCAACGCTCTATCAGCTGTAAAAAAAAAAACAGGCCTTTTTGAATGCTGTAACTCGATAGTGTGACCTGGGAGTTTGATGGGTGTGGTGTGGGTGTGGCTGGAATGCGGTTTGTTTGGTTGTTGTTGTTTTGCTTTTGATGTTTTAAGGGATGGCATCCAATTTCGTTGCACTTTGTACAATGTTGCACTTGTGTAATGACAATAAAGAATCTATTCTATTCTATTCTATTCTATTCTATTTGCTTTTTGTCTGACAAAATCCAAATAAAAAACTTTTTCTTTAAGAAACTTTGCTGCCTGGTTTTTACATTCCTGGTCTGTATTTCTGCAGTCCCTTTCAGCATATCAACTTTCATGCCTACATGCCTGTCAACTTTCTGTATGAGATTGAACTTTAATTATGCAGGGATCCAGCTTACATAGAAAATGGGGTCAGCAATGTACTCCCCATCTATACATTGCTGCATCAACACATGGCACCTCCTTAATGGCTCTAACCCATGAAGGGGGCTAAACATTGCATTTTCCTTGCCAGTGAGTAAGCACTGCGCAAACAGTTTTCCAGGGTAAAGTGTATAATTATGACCCAGCACAACTTGGACCACTGAATGTTATATGAGAGTAAGGGACTTGCAATTAAGCAAATTGGTTAATTCAGTATTAACAGGAACGTGCAGCCATTCTATTTCAGTCGCCATCCTGGTTGCCTTTGTAACTGGCCTGCAGTTTTTCTTTACACCTTTGGTTTTATTCAGATTTTATGCACATTCGGTGTCGCCAACAAATTGATTGTGGCCTGAGTTTTTACAAGCATGTCTATTGATTCCCCATCATGACTCAGCCACCGAGTCCATCGCTCATTGTCATAAATAATTTCCAAAAGTAACAGGAGCCAAGCCCATCATAAGAAAACCTCCTAGTTAAAATCCCCCAGTGATTCATGGAACTCTTGATCTGCAGAGCAAAGATATTCTGCAGTTGTTTTGAGACAGCATGACCCTGGCTGTGCTGTCAACTGCCCTTAGTGTTAGACTGACACTTCTGTATGCTGTGATTAGATTGTCAATCTTTCAGTTTTTCCTAGGCGTCTCTAGTGCTTTTGTTGTCTTTAGGAACTACCACAAACCGTGCCGCAAGTCAAACATCTTCTGTTATTGAAATTAAAATAGATTGAATTGGTGATAATTACGCAGAAATTAAACTCCAAAATGTGCTAGAAGATCATTAGCACTACCGGTCTTCCTGGCAACTTCTCAGTAGGAAGAAACAGGTGTTTCGAATCAGATGACAGAGCTGGTCTCCTATTTTGTTTGTTATGTGGACATAACATTGTCCATTAATTTTGCACACACATCTTCATTGCACTGTTTTCAGTGCCTGCTAAAAACTTCATGTAAGCCTACCCAGACATGTAACTTTATTATGCATATGTGTTTTAAAACTGCAGTATTTTGATAAAATTTATACCTACTTGTTTTTAAAGTTTGAATGTATTGGTATTTTATTATGGATAATTTATATTGTTTTACATAAACTATCTAGAGATTTATCTTTATTAAATGGTATATAAACTGACCTGGGCCCTGCAATCATCATCTGAGGCCCTTCTTTGTGTGCCTGTAGGGAGAGAAACCAAAGGATGGGACCCCCCAAAACAGCCCCATGCAATGTTCTATTAATTACCTTGAAAGGAGCAACTCAATGTCACAGAATGTTTAGTGTAAGAGTCAGAGAAGAAAAACCAGCAAATAGGTGGGAGAGGGGAATAGAATGGAGTAGCAGTGATACAGGACGGCAAAAAACGAACCTTAGATATATCTAAAGAGCAGAAAGAACCATGTAACTAGTCATTTTCAGGTTTCCACTGTGAAGCTATTTTTAAAATATCTACAGGGACAGTAGAGGAACTGCATCAATGGAGAAATAAACTATCTACTTTAGGTGGGATTGGGCACAAGTGTGTCTGCACACACACAAAATCTAAAATGGAGAACAGTTTTCATAATACAGCCTTGGTGCAGTCTACTCATTACTACTCAAAAGGACATCTGAATGGCCTTGCCTGGTGCCCACAATTGTCATAATTCAGTACTAGTTTTGACAATGCAAAATCTGTGGTCCACCCAAAAAAAAAAAAGGAGCTTCGTAACAGATAGAATGGCAAATTCCTCTGCAACTAAAAGGCACATAACTTACAAATCTTAGAGATATTCAAATATATAACATGGGATATCCACTAAAAATGAGGAAATTGTTATTATTAAATGCTTGTTAGCCTATTCAATAAACCTTGCCGTTATCACAGTGGTCTAAATCTATCTTATCAGAAAAAAACAATCAAGTGCAGAGTCAAGTAAACACATTATTACAGTTGACTTTTCCACAACCTTTCAGCAGACCACCTGAATGGATCTTATAGACCATGGGTGGTCTGCAGACCACAGTTTGAGAACCTCTGTGCTATTCTCTGGAAGCAAGCATGGCAGAGGCTGAGATAGCTGTGCCTCCCCCTCATTCACGGGGGAAGCATTCCCACACTATGCCGTGGTGCTGTCTCTTCTTCTGCTCTTTTAAATGTGGCAGCAGCCATTTTGTGATATGCCAGACAACGTGCAGCAGATGCAGCAGCCATTTTGTGGCTGGCCTTTTCTCAAAATTACAAATGCCCCCCACCCCGACCCAAAAAAGGTTGGTGATCTTTACATTAAAACAACTGCATAAGCTGTGGGCACAATTCTGGCTATATTTAAACCAACAAGGATTTCTTAGCACCATTTTTCACACATTCTTCTTGTGTGCTAAATCAACAGGTGAGAGGAAAGAGTGGCTGTGCCGAGAAGTCCCTTCTTCTTGTGAGCAGTGCAAATTCTGCATGGAGAGGATCTTTGTGCATGGAAGCCTTCACACAAACACCTGTACACTCAACAGACCCCTCCTTGCAGATGTGGATGCTGTACATGCCAACATCAGATCAGGGCAGGGGCTACTCTGCATATGCTACATGGGCTGACATTGAACATGGCTATCTTGCATGGTCTCCTTTTTTATGTTGATTTAACATGGAAATAGAGCTCCTGAATAGGATTTTTTTTTCATTTAAATTATAAGAGAAACAGAAACTTAATTTCATAACTGTGATACGCTTACTTTAACGGTATGATGGTGCACTCTGCATTTGTTCCCCGAGGAGACTGGATACTTTCTAAAAAGGCTGTCAAGCTCTGACATATCTATGAGAGATCTACACTATCTGCAGGGAACTGCTTTCCCATCATAAGGCTGTCAGGGAACATTATCGGTTGCTCCTTTGTTTGTTACCCACCTCAAGGCAAAGACATCCCTGATGGGACCATGTGTGGTCTCTAGATTGGGGGAGCGGGAAATACGCCACAAAAGGTTTGTTTGTTTTCATTTTAGCTGTAACCACAAGTAAATCTTTCTTGCTAATGCGAATTGAAGTTGACTACTATTCTCAAAGGGATCAGACCTGTGTCTTCTCAAAGCCGGCTAAGAAACGTATAGCATAAGTGGCAGACTTACTGTGTGATTCAGGAATATAATTTATTTCTTAACTCCATCATGGTATCAAGTGATGCTATGTGGGGGATGCTGGCAGGCAGGCAGGCAAAAGAAGAGCCCCAAAGTCACTGCTTTGTGAGCCTAAGCTGAAAAGTGGTTTCTAAATCTCCTAAATAAATAAATAAAAAATTTAGGCATTGGACACTGAAGCGAAGGGTCATAGGATTTTTAAATAAGTAAATAAATAAACCCACTATCATTCACTTCAGGTTTTCACTTTGGGCTGTGTATCTGTTGTCCTTAACCCAGGTTCCTCTCAGACACTCCATGAGACAGAACTGATTTGTGCTAGACACTGGCTCTGTTTGCACACCATAGTAAAACCACAGTTAATAGCCATGTACAAAAGATGGCTGCTTCTTTGCTTCCCTGCCCTCTCCCCCTTATAATGCAAGCAGGAGCAACAAACCATTGCAGAATTCCTGCTTAGGAACAGCCTCTTTCTGTTGTTCTCTGGCTGGAACATCAAGACCTTCCTTTTCAGGACATTTTTTTGACTTTTAAATGTTTGACTGTACAGCTTGGCCTTAGCATATAGTACTTCTGGAAATGTGAATCTCTCTCATGAATCTCTAAAATATACCTATAGCTATACCTATACCTATTCTTGCTGATCTTAATTGTTTTTACTTACTAGCCGGTTTTCTTTTGTTGGTAGGTTTTTGGGTGGTTGGTGTTCCTTTTTCCAATTCTTATCTTAGCCACCTTCAACTGTGCAAAGTAAGGCAGTAAATGCTGCACAAAGTATTTAAATAACCAAATCTCACCGAAGCCAACATTACTGCTCATAATTCCTGTTTTTAAGAACACACTTAAATGTTTTGCAGTAACAAGGTTGAAAAGTTAATGTACGGCAAGATGATAGTTACAGAAGCAATGCGTAAAATGCATCCTGAACAAGTCATTTTCAGTTGTAACACTATAATATTTGCCTTTAAAAATATGAATAGGAATTATTGTGCTACTTATAGTACTGAATATAAGCTTTGCTTATAGTACTGATTGTGCTACACTAGTACAGTGGTGCCTCGCAAGACGAAATTAATTCGTTCCGTGAATTTTTTCGTCTAGCGAATTTTTCGTCTTGCGTAGCACGGTTTCCCATAGGAATGCATTGAAAATCAATTAATGCGTTCCTATGGTCAAAAAAAGTCCAAACAAAGCCAAATTTGGTACAAGAGTTTATTAAGTGCTCTTTAAAGTCACACATACTGTAAAGAGCATTTCAAAATTCAAACCCAGATTTTTTTTAAAAAAACAGCAGGGTGGCCCAATGGTCACAGAAAATCATAAAAATGCAGAAAAAAACCCACAAGCTTCCAGATTCTTGCAAACCCCTCCCCACAACTGTTCCCCCGGCCACCCAGCACACAGAAATTCAAATCCAGATTTTTTTAAAAAAAAACAGCAGAGTGGCCCAATGGTCACAGAAAATCATAAAAATGCAGAAAAAACACACAAGCTTCCAGATTCTTGCAAACCCCTTCCCAATACCAAGTCCTTGAATTCCAAGCACCCCAACCCAAAATCCAACCCCCCCCAAAAAAAAAAGTTTTAAAAGCTTAACTTACCAAATGGCTGCAAAAGAAGTTTTGGAAAAGCTTCAAAAATCACCACAGTCTTTAAAAACCTCAAAAAAGGCTACTATGTACACTGCGTTCTATGAGTTGCTCCTCAAAGTCAAGTAGCAACTGTATTAATGGTGTTAAGAAAAAGGAAACAAACTTGCAAGACGTTTTCATCTTGCGAAGCAAGCCCATAGGGAAATTCGTCTTGCGAAGCAGCTCAAAAATGGAAAACCCTTTCGTCTAGCGAGTTTTCCATCTTGCGAGGCATCCGTCTTGCGGGGCACCACTGTATATGCTGGGCCAGATTCTCTCTAACTGTAGATCATGTGAATAAAACCTGTAAAAAAGAAAGAAAGGTGGCTGTCTAATTTTTAGTGCACCAGCATCAATTGACTAAAATGGAAAAGGTCAGTGGTATTCAAGCGAGTGATTAAGGATGAGTGCCAAGTAACTGCATTCTAAATGTAAGCTCCGTGAGGTTGTTTCAGAATGAAGCCTCTCAGTGCAGGGTAAGCTGCTGCAATGGGGAGGGGATAAAGTACAGTCCTGCCAGCCCCATACCCGACTATAGTGCTATAAAGCAGAGAACATGCAGTTCTGGAGATGGGAAAGGGATCTCCCCATCCTTATTCCGCCCTCCAATGCTTGCTCCCCATTCCAGGTTACTTTGAGGTTTCAGCAGGTCAGTTGCCTCTCTTCCTCTCTCTTCCATTTTTAATGCTTCTTAAGAACACAACAACAGCCCTCCTGAATTGGACCAAAGGCCCATGTAGCCCAACAACCTGTTCTTACAGCCAGCCAGATACCTATGAGAAGTCTACTTCCTACAGCCACAAACTTGGTTGGTAAACTCACACACAGGGCCGTCTTACCCATAGGCGCTAGGAGTGAGGGGCACCCGGGCGCCGGGCTTTCAGGGGCACCAGGCCGAGAGTCTGGGGCCCAAGAGTTGAGCCTGGGGAAGAGCCCACCTGTCAGTCGAAGCGCTGCGGTGTGCTCGTTTGCTGTGGGCAGCTCTCCACCCCAACCCCCACCCTCCTGCCCGGCGTCTGATGGCGGAGTCATTGTCAAAGTCTTAAGGTGCCACGGACCAAAGTGAGCGGGCGCTCCGGGTCCCCTGCAGAGGCTTGTCACTTGGGTGCCTGGCGGCTGCCAGCCTTAACTTTCCTCCTTCCCTTTCTCTGCCTCCCAAATTTTAGGCGCCTTGCTGGAGACGGAGGGCTGCATGTGAGCAGAGAGGGCAACAGAGGTGACAAAGAAATCGGCTCGGCAGAGTCCCTGGCCATTTTATTTGATTTGTAGCCCCCTCCCTGTTGCCAACACCTGGCATCCAACCGAGTTCTGTCTGCAGAAGCTCCATCCACAAGGCGGGGGAGGGGCACCGGGTGGATTTTTGCATCCTGGCACTGTTAAGTTGTGGGCGAACATATCAGACAACACAGCGATTCTTCAAACAGCTCTTGTTTATTCAGAGGCCAGAACAGAACTGAGCTGAAGGGCTCAGTCAGCCTGCTTATATAGAGCTCTAGTACAATGTTACCGTAGCAACTTTCTAAAACTATCCAATCACTGAACGTCACTTTTGATCCTTCATTTGCATAACTATCTATAGTATCCCCCTGCTGGCCCAGGGTGAGAACTTCAGTACATAACAGGCACCGCATATGTTTAAGACAGCCCTGCTCACACAAGCTCTCCCTTCATGCATCACCTCAATGAAGGTGTCCCACTCATCGAAAGGGTCATCGCACCACTGCTCCCAACCCAGACATTACACAGCTTCCCCCTATCCCATTTCCTGACATCCACACTCAAGCATGGGCGTAGCTGCCTGCCCAAATCAAGTAAAACAATAGAAATACTTAACTAATCGATCACATTGGTTCTGCCCCGCCTAACAAAAATCCTGGCTACGCCCATGCTTTCCCAGGAACCCTGTAGTTCTAGGCTTTCCTGGCTACCATCCAGACCTAACATATGAACTCCAGGGGTGGAGACAGGCAATGTCCTGTAATTTGGGAGGCAGGGCTGTGTGGCTCCACCAACACTTTCTACATGTGGACCTTCATCATTTACGTAACACATGAAGGGGTATATAGTGTCCCTGCCTTCTAGTTTCTTCATACCTCTTCCCCATCTTCTAACCATAATTCTATAAACGCACTGAAACTTGTCATCAATGTATTTTGTGTGTAAGGGGTGGGGAGGCAGGTTAAGAGTTGTTTTCTCTTCATTCCTAAAGTTATGTACTTCTGTGAATTTAGAACAGGGGTCAGCAAACTTTTTCAGCAGGGGGGCAGGTCCACTGTCCCTCAGACCTTGTGGGGGAAAGGACTATTTTTTTTGGGGGGGTGAACAAATTCCTATGCCCCACAAAAACTCCAGAGGTGCATTTTAAATAAAAGGACACATTCTACTCATGTAAAAGCACACTGATTCCTGGACCGTCCGTGGGCCACATTTAGAAGGCGATTGGGCTGGATCTGGGTCCCGGGCCTTAGTTTGCCTACCCATGATCTAGAACATCCCTCAAGCAGAACCCTCTGCCATTTTTTAAAATGTGGTCTCATTTTGCTTCCAAATCAGACAGCACTAAGCCACCTAAATCGACTATACAGAGAATAATTAAAACAATATTTACAATTTATGATAAATCTGGGTTTTCATTTTCTTTATGGTCAAACTAAATAGTTTCATGAGAGCATAAAGTAATTAAATCTCCTTTCCGTTTTAAAATGCCATTTATTTCTCTTCAAAAGATGTGTGCCTAAAATATTCATTTGTTTTCCTTTCACATGCTTCACAATGCATTTTGTGACTGCAAACATCTGTTTTTAAAACTTCTCTCAAGAATTCCAAACACTTTAGAACAGCATTTAAAACTACTGGATATAGATAAAGACGTATTGTTCCTTTGACATTCTAACCACCCTAAGAAAAAATACTCATTACAAGGCAGTCAATTAGCACCTGTTTCTATAAATACAGCTATTTTCATGGTTGTCAACTCTTGCGAATATTTTTTTTTTGTCTCTAAATAATGTGATGTTGTACAGCTTATTAAACTGGTAGGAAACGTGCAAGCCTTACTCTGTGCTCTAAGTTGTTAAACCTAAAAGATAAATGACAGAAATCCAGGAAGGCCATAATTTCACTTAGCAGATTACAAGCAGTTAACTAAAACACTTAATAAGTCTACGTGGGTGTGGGTGTGCACATGCATTGGGTTTGGCTGAGGAAACATCCAGTTTCCTCTTCAATTTTGCATTCATTTTACTGGTAATCAGTGCTATTTTTCTAGAAAAAGAGGTGCTGGAACTCACCATGAATGCCTACCTTGTTCTGCCAGTGTGGTGTGGTGGTTAAGAGCGGTAGACTCGTAATCTGGGGAACCGGGTTCGCTTCTCCGCTCCTCCACATGCAGCTGCTGGGTGACCTTGGGCCAGTCACACTTCTGTGAAGTCTCTCAGCCCCCCTGACCTCACAGAGCGTTTGTTGTGGGGGAGGAAGGGAAAGGAGAATGTTAGCCGCTTTGAGACTCCTTCGGGTAGTGATAAAGCGGGATATCAAATCCAAGCTCTTCTTCTTCTTAGAATGGCAATGGCACCCATCTGAGAGGTGTCAGAACTGAGCAAAACCATCCTATCTCTGGATTGTATTGCATTTACACTACAGTGGTCCCTCTGGTTAAGAACCTAATTCATTCCAGAGGTCCGTTCTTAACCTGAAACTGTTCTTAACCTGAAACTGTTCTTAACCTGAGGTACCACTTTAGCTAATGGGGCCTCACGCTGCCGCACGATTTCTGTTCTCATCCTGAAGTAAAGTTCTTAACCCGAGGTACTACTTCCGGGTTAGTGGAGTCTATAACATGAAGTGTTTGTAACCCGAGGTACCACTGTACTGTTAGTATGCCCAGCCCTAAGTATTTCCATCACTGCATAGCAAGGTTTAGCAGCTAGTCATCCTAATTTCAGATAAATAATTGGATATGCCAAACAAAAATATAATTAGACTAGCCCTCACACCAAGTATGATTGAAATTGTACTCATGGGATAGGAAAAAATCCTGTTACTATGAAAGTGATGATAACGCTATCTTGATTCTTTTTCATGTTACCTGCAAGTGGCAAAATTGAATCTCCAAAATAATGGATGAGGTGTCTTTCCTGGAAACAAGTATTTCATTTTTCAATAAAAATGTCCTCCCACTAACTTCACCCACATCAAACAATCAATTGGAATGAAATCCCAAGCTGTAAAAACTAAAAATGCAGTAGGCAGGTCTGCATGAAGTAAAAAAAAGGGGGCAGGAGAAAGAGTGATAAAGGCTAGGTGGAATCTTCGTAGGAAAATAGTTTCTTTTTGTATTTTTAATGTATATGCTCATTAGGATTTGCCATACAGAGAGAGAGAGAGCGCAAATATTAAGAATAATATTAAAATGTTTTAATTTCCAGCTTTCAACCCATAGCTGTAAAATGTAAAATAATGAAAGCTTTTTTTAAAAAAAGCATAAATTACCATGCTGCTGTTATTACCTCCCGCAATCTATTATACACTGACATTGCTTCCCTGCTGATAAAGTAGGTATCCTATATGTGGATGAGTTGAGCATTACAATGGAGCATGGAGGCAAGGAAAAGGAGGAGCTAAAAATAGGACTGGGGCAATTTTGGGACCTTTCAGTAAAATTGGTCAATTTTTTATTTTTATTTTTAAAAGCTGTGTTCATAAAATAAGCAGAAATTGCGAGAGTTATCAGGGGGCATTTCACAAAAATTGTACATTATTTATTCTCAAAGGGCAAGGGGAGTGTTAATGCTCAGTCAATATATATTTCCCAGCAATCAGCATGACCCGAGTGGCAAATTCCCAGCAGAAAACCACGTGGTTGGCATCTGAGATGTCTCGAAGGGAACCTGGACACATCTTAAGGAAGCAAATGGCAGGAAGCTTGGAGGTTAATTTGTGGAACAGAAAAGGGGAAAACATTTGCACAAATTTGCTGCAAACAGAGAGTGGCTGCAGGAGAGGGGAAAGGGTGTTGGCACAGCAGGTCCAGCATGATTGTCCCAAAACGATGCATAAAATACAATAAAAACAACAAAAAAAAGTCATGAAACAGCAAAAAATAGAAGACAAATTTAAAAGCAATACAAACTGGAAACCTTTTCATTCAATTTGTAACACTTGTCTGAACAAAAATGCCTTCAATTTCTTTCTAGAAATTGCAGGTAGTGGGTGCCTGTCGTATCTCAGCAGGGTTCCACAGAATAGAGGTAGCCACACAGAAAGGGCTGCTCTAAGTTTCCGTAAAGTGGGCTTCTGATATCTTGGAATAAAGGTGAAAGTCTTCTGCAGAATGCAATCACCTACGGAGTATACAAGGCACAAGGTGCTCTCTCATGTTCCCTGGTTTTGAGCTGTGTTGGGCTTTAGTACCAGAACCCTGAGCTCGGCTCAGTAGCTGATTGGCAGCCAGTGCAAATCTCTCCAGACCAGCCTCAAGGAGGTGCATTGCCGTAATCCAACCTTGAGGTTACCAGTGCATAGACAACTGTTGTGAAGCTACTCCAATTCCGTCACATGACATCCTTCTTCAAAAACAATGTGAAATAATGTTGCGATCCTTTTACTGAGTTGATACTCATGCACAGGTCGAGGAGAGTGGCTGAGTGCAAAGGTCTATCCTAATGTGCTGACCACATTCACTGGGAGATTTTGAGCTCTTGTATTCTTTGGGTTAGTGCCATCCCCTAAGTGAATGTCTGTATTGGCGTTCTGTCGGTTCTTGAAGATGCACCAATTTACACAAGCATTCCCTTGATCTCTTGACCCAGGTCTTCTGTTTTCATTGCTTTGTTTTAATGGGATTGTTTCATTGCATATTTTAATTGCAAGTGATTACATTTTAAAGTTGAAATGAGATTGTTTTATTGTGTGCTTTTATTATGGTATAGTTTTTATATTGTGTGCTTTTATTATAGTATAGTTTTTAATTATGATGAATTTTTAATAATGCAATGGGCTATTATGATTTGTAAGCTGCTTGGAAACCTATTTTGGCATTAAGTGGTATATAAAATTTTAACAAGCTGTAGCACTCCAGTGACATGCTCCTAAGTAGGCTGAATTCTCCTAGTATTTTTCTTTTGCCCACTAGAGGAAATTAATTATGCTTTTCACACTAATAGGATGAATCTGCTATAACAGTACGATTATATTCTGTGAACAAGCAGAAGAGATTAAGCAAGATAGGAGCCCCCCCACTCCATGAAATCCGTTGTGCTTAGAATTTCAAGCACTGCAATATTAATGCCTGTCTAATTGGATAATTTATCAGCACTGCCTTGCCAGTAAACAGCCAGCCATCTGGACACAAGAGGTTTATGTGATCACTGTTGATTGTCAAAACAGTGGCATTTTACTGACCTTAAGAAATTTAATTTTAAAAATACTGTATTCCTTACTGCATGGTATGAGACACAGAGAGTATTCTAAGTGAGATTCCTTAGCAGGCTGCTGTTAACAGAATGTTAACAGAATGTGCTAACCAAATTTCATTTTATATGCACTAATGTCAATATAATAATAATAATAATAATAATAATAATAATAATAATAATAATAATAAATTTTATTTATATCCCGCCCTCCCCAGCCGAAGCCGGCTCAAGGCGGCTAACAACACTAAAATAGTGCAACATTCTAAAAACATTCCATTATACAAATTAATTAAAATCAAATTGATGGCAACCATAAGCTTAAGTTCTGTAAAGATTGCCAAAGGAGGGAGTCAGGCTGCACCCTGACCAAAGAACAAATATATATATTAAACAGGGTGTGCAACACTTAGAACATGGGTATTCAGCTGGTGGGCCAGGACTCAGCCTAAGATCATAGAATCGTAGAGTTGGAAGGGATTCCAAGGGTCATCAAATTGCTGCGATGCAGGAATTTCAGCTAAAGATGGGCCAGGCCAAATACACAACCATTCTTTTGTCTCCACCGCCCCCTCCCCCCCAAAATAAATACAGAAAAACTAAAAGTTCAAACAAAGAGATGGTGGTACATGGAGAGAGAGAAGCAGAGAGGCAACTCCTACTTGCTATGCTTGCCAACCAGTCCTTCCTTCCCGCTACTCTCCCTCATTCCTGCATTCATGGCAGCTCTTTGGACCTTCCCCATGCCACCTCTTGCTGCTGCTGCCACTGCTATCCCAACCAGTCCTGAGGATGGCTGCCACATCTGGCACCTTCCTCCTCCTCCACATGATGCTCTTCCAGCTGCTCTTCACATTAAGCAGAAGGGCTGGTCAGCTAATGGCCTCTAACTTGTGTAATATAGCTTTAAACCCACTGCAGAGAGCAGGAAGATTTGTCAACATAAATTGAACTTCATTTCACTACCACTAATCCTGCTCTGTTTTACTACCTTCATGCCCTAATACTCAAGTAAATTGGTCTTATAAACAGGGCTCAGTGGAGAATAGATACACGGTTGATAATGGAATGAGAATTCACTTATATGTCACCTAGAGCATTCCAACCAGCAATCAACTAAAACCTGAAATGTATGAAGTCCACTGTAGATTCCAATAAGCTCCTGCTGTTGTCCTGTGCAAAGTGTCACCATTTGCACAACACTGAAGGTGAGGTGCAAACCAACGTGGCAAGTTATCTGTTGTTTTGCCTATGGTTGACATGGATCACCATCAATATGGCATGTAAATACTCAGCTGTCACTTGTCTTACTGCCCAGGTGAAATGGAGAAATGCTACACCTATAGTCACTTTGCTGGCACCATATCTTGGGATCAGGCTGCTAGTTTTAAAAAAAAAGGATTCTCAGAAGATAATGAAGAATGTCCTGTTTGTGCTAATTGACTACTAGAATATAAATAATGGCGACATTTGGCTTCCCCCATCCTGATATGACCAATTTGTACTTGCTACTCTTGACTGGCCAAGATCCAGAGCTCAACTAGGCTGGGCTGCATGTACAAGCTTTGCGTGAGCAGGAAATATTATATCCTCTTTAATACTGGAGATGCTTCATGTATGCGCCACATCCTCACCTTCCCAAGTCACAGAAACAAAAAATTGAATGAATGAAAAACTGAACAATTTAGAGAAACCAAAGACTGATGAACATCTATAGGATGACAATTCAGGCTATGAAAATCAGATTTAAAAACCAGCTCATTTATGTAGTAGAACAGTGGTGGAGAGCAGACACAGAAGGTATCTGTAGGGGAAATTTGGTCAAATTTGAAGCTTTCATTGCTAGGCCGTATTGCTGTGATAAAAATGAATGTATTGCCTAGAATGTTGTTTTTGTTCCAAACATTGCAAATTGTGGACAAGATGGACTGTTTCAAGAAGTGGCAGAGAGATATTTCTAGATTTGTCTGGCAGGGCAAGAAGCCCAGAATAAAATGTAAGATATTAACTGATGCAAAGAAAAGAGGTGGATTTGCCCTGCCAGACTTTAAACTTTACTATGAATCAGCAGCTTTCTGCTGGTTGAAAGAGTGGCTACTTCTTGAAAACACAGACATTTTGGATTTAGAAGGTTTTAACAACGTATTTGGATGGCATGCATATTTATGGTATGATAAGGTCAAAGCATATAAAGCATTTAAAAATCATATTGTCAGGAAAGCATTGTTTAATGTCTGGATAAGATACAAGGATTTATTGGAAAATAAAACTCCAAGATGGCTGTCACCGATGGAAGCGAAAGCTTTGAAAAGGCTCAATATGGAGGCCAAATGGCCGAAATATTGGGAAATTCTGGAACAAGAAGGAGACAAACTGAAATTGCAGAGTTTCGAGAAATTAAAAAACAAAGTGAGAGGTTGGCTTCATTATTATCAGATAATGGAGACATATAACTTGGATAAGAAAATTGGCTTCCAGGTGGAAAAGTCAAAATTAGAAACAGAACTGTTAGAACCCAAAACTAAGAATTTGTCAAGAATGTATAACTTGCTGTTGAAATGGAATACTCAGGATGAAACGGTAAAATCTGCTATGATTAAATGGGCGCAAGATGTTGGACATAATATTATGTTTGCTGACTGGGAACAGTTGTGGACCACCGGTATGAAATTTACGGCATGTAATGCCTTAAGGGAGAATATTATGAAAATGATATATAGGTGGTACATGACCCCAGTCAAGCTTGCAAAAATTTATCATTTGCCCGATAACAAATGTTGGAAATGTAAAGAAACTGAAGGTACATTCTTTCACCTTTGGTGGACGTGCCCAAAGATTAAGGCTTTCTGGGAAATGATATATAATGAACTGAAAAAGGTATTTAAATATACCTTTCTGAAGAAACCAGAGGCCTTTCTCTTGGGCATGGTCGGCCAATTAGTGCCAAAGAAAGACAGAACATTTTTTATGTACGCAACAACAGCAGCAAGAATACTTATTGCAAAGTATTGGAAGACACAAGATCTACCCACTTTGGAAGAATGGCAGATGAAGGTGATAGACTATATGGGACTGGCAGAAATGACTGGCAGAATCCGAGACCAGGGAAGAGATACGGCGGAAGAAGATTGGAAGAAATTCAAGGAGTATCTTGGGAAATATTACAAAATTAGTGAATGTTAGAATGATGATGGATAGAATTTAAGTGGTTATCAGCTGTAATGATTAAGATAATTGGGGGGGAGAAAGAAAGGTGTAAAATTAAGTGAAAATTAAGGGCGAGGATTTGCTGAATGAATAATTTGAATTGGAATACAAAAAGGGGAGGTATGAGGAGGTCTGAGAAGTAAGTTAAAAGAAAATAAGTGAATGAAATTATATGTGTTTTTATTTTTGTATTTTTTTGTGTGGTTTTTTGTATAACCTTTGAAAAGTTAATAAATATATATTTTTTTAAAAAAACAGAAGGTATCTGTAGGGATCCTCTTCAGGGTTCATTCTGACCTCTTATCTTGGATTTTGTTTGATTTTGCTCACTGCTAATGAGCAAGAGAAAACATGTGTCTGCTGGCATTTTATATTTTCTTTCATCAAGTCATATTGATTTTGTGGCGTTATTTATAAAGCAAGGGGATTCTCAGTGATTCAGAAAGCTTCTGTGGTGCTTTCTAGCCTAAAACAAATCACACATTACTGATGGAACGTCCCCAAAATCAGTATGTCAGGAGGGGCACACTTTCTGGTCCGGCACTCCAGCGCTTGTCAGCAGGGTGGCACCAGAGTGAGCGTCTTTTGGTCTTTTGGACGGACTAAAAAATGGGACATTCCAGGATCCAAACAGAAGAAGAAGAAGAGTTTGGATTTGATATCCCGCTTTATCACTACCCGAAGGAGCCTCAAAGCGGCTAATATTCTCCTTTCCCTTCCTCCCCCACAACAAACACTCTGTGAGGTGAGTGGGGCTGAGAGACTTCAGAGAAGCATGACTGGCCCAAGGTCACCCAGCAGCTGCATGTGGAGGAGTGGGGAATCGAACCCGGTTCACCAGATTACGAGTCTACCACTCTTAACCACTACACCACACTGGCTCTCGCACTGGCCAGGATTGGCTTCTATGATCCAGGATGTCCCACTTAAAATGGAACACTTGGAGGGTATAGAACAGGGGTGAAGAACCTCTGGTCCTTGGTCCGAATTATGCCTGCCAGGCTTCCCCATTTGGCCAGCAAGGCCGTTTTAACCATGCCACACTCAGCTGCCCCACATCTAATATATATGATGTCAAGTGTGAGACAAGTAAAGGCATGGCTGGGCCAAAGGGCTCATGCAAACCCCTGCAAAAAGCCTTAGAGCTCACTTTCTGTCTGCGTCCAACCATCCTCTCTTTTTGCATTCTAAGCCTTTTGGTCTCCTTCACTGAGCAGTTCCAGGCACCTTTAATTGTCTTCTCACTTTTTTTACCCAGTAGCAATTATGCAGCTAACACTCTGTCTGAACCACAGAAGACATGAGATGTGGGAAAGGATATTTTATGGAACAGATGCAATAAACAAGAAAATTCTTAGAAGGAAGAAAAGTACTTAGTGAAAGAGCCACAACTTTCAGCAATGGGTCTCTGGAGGGTGATGTTCTGAAGGAAGCCTCTTGTGATGTAAAGTATTTATTTCCATCTAACTGGCATAATTTTCTTTCTTCCACAGAACTGAAAATATATTGTTTATGGAAACAGAACCTACTTATGCAGCTCCACTGGTAGCTTATAGGATACGAATAAATAAATAAATAGCTATTCCGGGATGACAGAGAATATTCACATACAGGAGTAGAAAATCAGGGAACTGCTAATAGAGCAATCATACAGAATAGGGTGAGCAAGAGGCCGGGGGGGGGGGGGGGGGAGAGAAGTAGAACCATATACCCAATGCATTTAAATCACAAGGGTCAATGCAATCTGGAATGGAGAAATAGCAGGCAAAGCTGTAGAAACAGGGGTAAGCCAAAGAGGGAACAGCCCAATGGAAGGTGAATCACCACATTTTAAAAATAATAATAATAATCAGAATACAGGATGATTTTGACTTTGTTCATGGATGAGGGAAACTCCAAACCTTCAGAGGTGGTACCTATGAGAGTGAAGAAGATCTGGGATCCTGGAGAACAGAAAGCTGGGCAGAAGTTTCTGAGAAAGACAGAAACTGTCAGATCTATTCCAAATGTCTAATTCAGATTTATACTACAATTAATATTGGCATGTTTACTGCAGTTTATCTGCCTGCAGGTTTATTGTAACATGGCTGCCATACCACGGTATTGAATGTGTGACAGGATTCCAGAAATTCAGCAGCGGGGAAGCTAAATGTGCACTTACAAAAATGAATTCATGGAAAAGGAAGTCATTATACGCCATGTGTTACCTAAATGTCATGATAATGAAAATATTGATGTTAAAGGGGGAGAAATATAATTGATGCTTGGAATAAAACATGCCAATATTCTACCATCAACCTCTGCTATTGATATTTATGATGACTAAAAAAAATGGCACAAAAGTAGGAACTGAAACTACTTTAAATAAAATATGCAGTGATTTGCATATTCAGATGAAATCTACAGCCAAAAGCAAAATCTGATTTATGATTCTGTTTTCTTTATTTTTATTTTGCATTATTTTACTGTATGGCTGTATAAATATAAGCAAGATTTTGCCAACACTGCCATGTGAATGACATATTGTAAAATTAGATTTGTTCAGGGCTTGGAAAGCCAGTGAGACCAGAAGCAAATTAACTGGTGCAACTGTACAGACACATCAACTGCACTCAGTGCTATAATTAAAGATCTCAAGTTTACAGAAGTGTATTGGATTTTAAAATAAAGGAGACCCATCTTTGAAACCTCACTCTAGAACAAGCACCCCAGGCATTCACTGTGTCCCTATCATTCAACTTCCATTCTCTGTCTAAAAAAATAAGAAATAATATTAATACTGGCTTCCCTGTGAGGGGTAAGAAGACAATGACGGTGATTTTTCAACCTCATCCACATGTAAGTAAAACATAAAGTAAAGTAAAAGCACTCCTGAGAGACAGAAAGAGAGTAAGCATGCACACACATAATTCTTTTTTCCAAGGAATCTGGGTAAAAATCAAATCCAGTAAATTTAATCTGAGCCTTGAAAAGCACATAAAGATGCAAGAGGATGCATACAAATGCAAGATGCAATCAAGTCATTCTTCCACCTTCCTCACTGAGCTATATGTTCTTTTCAGGAGCAAAAGTACGTTTCTGAGCACAATTCAAAGTGTTGACCTTTAAAGCCCTAAACGGCCTTGGCCCAGTATACCTGAAGGAGCATCTCCACCCCCATCATTCTGCCCGGACACTGAGGTCCAGCGTCGAGGACCTTCTGGCAGTTCCCTCACTGCGAGAAGCCAAGTTACAGGGAACCAGGCAGAGGGCCTTCTTGGTAGTGGTGCCCACCCTGTGGAACGCCCTCCCACCAGATGTCAAGGAAATAAACAACTATTTGACATTTAGAAGACATTCTAAGGGCAGCCCTGTTTAGGGAAGTTTTTAATGACTGATGTCTTAATGTATTTTTAATCTTTTGCTGGAAGATGGCCAGTGTGGCTGCGGAAACCCAGCCAGATGGGCGGGGTATAAGTAATAAATTATTTATTTATTTATTTATTTATTTATTTATTTATTTATTATTAGTCTTCACCGCCTCATGACTGAGGGGCCTCAGAGGCTTTGTAGCCACTAGAAGACTTCAGTGGTACCATAGTGCCAAAGGACACCTTGCTGGTGCTTCGTGAGCTAGAGGAACATAATATTTTGCTGACACTGGCATACTGTCAGGCAACTGGGGGGAAAGGGATTTTAAGAAGCCTTTTGGCAACAGTAACACACAGGAGGAACCTCCAGAAGTGTAAGGCTTTACACCTGAAGGTCAATGTTTGGGATTCTCTCTTTGACTGCAGAGGTTAGAAAGACTGTGGACATTGCCGGGATTCAGCTGTCCGAAGCAGTGTCCGGGTGGAAATTGCTTAAATGTCCAGGGGAAAACCCACGTTGGAAGTAGCTCAGAAACTTAGATCAACAACTTTGACCAAAAAAAGTTCAACAACTTTTGTGTCTGGATTTTCACTTTTTGAAATATGGCAATCCTAACTTAACACTGGTATGAGTTCTGATGGCCATTGATGGATGACTAGGCAGCAATCATCAAACTATAGGCTGGATTTAACTAACTGAGCCCTAGCAGAAGCCAGCACAATGACTCCCACCAGCAGAATGGACTTTCCCCCCTTCCTCTCTCAATCCACTCTGGAGGGTCTGGAGAACCCCCAGAACAGTACACAGGGAGAAGAAAGGGAGTAACACTTTGTCTAGCAAGCAGAAATGCTTGCACTGGTGGAACAATCCTATTGGTGCAACATTGCTGGCTTGATTCCATTTCCCTTTCAGTTCTCTACTGAGCAGACTGGCTAGGCAGTACCACACTCATGGCCATGCCATCTGCTATGACAAACCTGCTTGGGAGAGGAATGTTGGGTGTTGTTCTTTGTCCTCTCCTCAAGCAGTTCCTGAATCCAGAGAAATAATTCCCTTGCTCCAGTTTTCCCCTGCTGCCTATACCTAGCACAATAAGCCAACCAGGTTGTCTTTTCATATCGTGAGCAGCTTCAGAAACACAAACTGAAATAACCTTTATTTTGGAAGTAGTAATAAATGGAGTGATGGGAACGAGATATATAGTTTATGAATATTGAGAATAACACAACCATGCAACATATTTGATTTTCTGTTATACAGTCTCAAATTAAATTGCTGTGATTCTAGATGCCTTTCCTAATTTACCATAGGAAAATAGCAATATGCATTTTCTCTTTTTCACCATTTAAAGGGCAGTTAAAAATACTCTACAGCTAGGATCCTAAATTGTTCTTCTGTTTGCTTAAAGCGAGGGGGAACAGACAATCCCACCAACTTCTTCCTTTATCTGCAGCTTCCCCTGCCTCCAATATCCCACACTATTCCCAAAGACTCTCCATTCCCCCCAGGAAAGACTTTCAGTGATTGCAGAGTAATGCTCTATTATCTGAACTCTGTTCCTTTCATGGGAAGAAAGTTATGATCCAGGCATATGTGCGTTTTTCCTCCCAACTTTTCAAAATAGATTCATGAGCTTTGCATGCCATTATAACCCTTCTATTTTTCAGGCCACTACAATGAATTATGGATACACTGCCACCGCCATGACAGCTGCAGCTCTGGAGTCTCCCTGCTGAAGCAACTCCATTGTTCATTTCATCTGAGGGATCTAACTGAACATGCATTCGTCTGAATGTCCATGTTGCATACTATCTTTAAAATTAGTAGGGGAGCCCATGCATGTAAGAACTCCAGCGCGGCCAATGGTCAGAGGTGATTTTATTCATATTTTAGGTTAACTTGTTTTTAACATCTCATTTGCATCTAAAATTTTATGTATATTTTATATATAATATGAGCTGATTAGAGGTTTTGATGATCAAGCAGCATAGGCTTTATATTAAGTAAATAAATAAATAAACAGCCTTCAAAAGTAACAAAGGGTACTCTATCAAGGCTAAAACCTAAGGGTAACCCCCCCTTAGTTATTTTACATTGGGAACAGCCTCCCTCCCCGAACTCATCCTATGAAGAAATAATAATCCATTTTCACTCCATGCCTCAGAGGCTGAGTGAAAAACATTGTTAATCTTTTGGCATAAGAAATGAAAACAAGCCTTGGGCATTTGCATGAAGTCTCCGTTCCTCGGAGTTTCCCATCCCACACAAGTTCATAATTCTAGCCAAGCAGCTCCAATTACTACCATATTCCAGAGAAAGGCTACATTTCTTCCAAATAATGTAACCGGTGGGTTTCTATTCATATTCCTATTTGATTCCTAAAATAGCATCTTATATGTGTGTCTCTGTGTGATGTTCTCCAAGTTGCTAATAAACAATAGCCAATGTACTGAATGCTAATATGAACCCCATTAACTCTTTGCAAGCAAGGTTTTGAAGAAGAGCTCATTGTTTGAGTTGTTAACATTTCAAGGAAATAGATTAACATGGTTATTAGAGATCTAAAACAGACTTTGAAAACCAATGAAAGAGAAATAGGTAGCAAAACAAAGTATTTTGCCTATGTGTGTGTTTTGCTAGCTTTGGTTGACTGTTCTAACTATGCTTTTTCAAAATCTGAGGCTTTAAACCAATGTTGTCACACCACCACTTCTGGATCATACATATCCCACAATTCTTTTAGGATCTTTTCATGCTGTATGTGCCTTCTCATCTCCCGCTCCAATATGGCAAGAAGTGATAAGGAGATGCTGTATTCAACTATGATGTATTCAAACTAAGTTTTTCTCAGAGTCGACCTATTGAAATTAATGGGCTTTGCCATGCTGTGAAAACTTGTTTCCACAATCACCACCACCGAGACTGTATCTGATATATTTTGAAAAATTGTTGCTTTACTCACTACACATTTGGACACCTCTTAAAATATTGTAACCAAATTTTGCATGATTGCTGAGACCAGGGGGCAGGTTTTTGTCTGTGTTTGGAACTGAACACCATTTTGTATCACAATAGCAGACTGAACCTTTCAAAAGAACACTGTTTTTAACCACTGGCTTCAAAACTGCACTGTTTTTATCAGTTTCTTAGAATCCCTGAGCAACACTGGGTACGAGGCAACCAATGATTTATATACAGAGAATGAAAAGGCATTGTTATGCACCAACCCTATCTCTGAGCACTGAGAGATTCCAGGGGTTCCTGTCGCTTACCCTGGGTTTGTGTTTCCTTTGGAAATAAGTCACAGTGACTTATTTCACTGTGGTGTTTCTTTGATGTATTTACACATATTCACAACCTGAGCCTAGAATGGAGGGGTTCGAAGCATTATATACTCCCAGAGAATCCCGTTTCTCCCACTGCTGCAGCTTTGGCTGAACACTTGGATAAACTTCCTAAGGACAGTTTGACAATGGAACCAGTAACTGGAGGTCTTCAAGCAGAGTTTGGACAGACCTGTTGAAGATGCACAAATGGAAGTTGAAAAGCAGCAGAGAAAAAGGTAATACAGCGCTAGGGTGTTTTATTCCCCATGTCCTCTTTTCCTTTCCTTTGTAGGATTTCCACTGTATGTTTCTTGCCCTTTTCCTTTATTGCAGCTGGGTCTTGCCCTCGGTTTGGCAGATCATGACACAGCTTTTCTGCTGAAATTACATTTATCATTGCACCAGCACTACCACTATATATCTTAGCAACTATGTACACATGGGCTTAAGTGAAACTGTCTTATATGCCTCCAAGTGAGATTTATTACAGCAGGCCTTTGAAATGCCTGTCTGTCTGTATTTCAATCACCCCATGTAAGACCAGGATAGTCTCTTATATTGAAGTGGCCAGTTAGTAAAAAAAAAAATATCCTTTGAATTGAAGAAGTAACCACACAGCATACTATCTCTCTCTTTCACACTCCTATATAATCCTAATAATGCCACTTGCTGATTGATCTATACCAAACAGGGTAGACATAGTCAAAAGAGGGAAGGGCTCCTACACTTTATAACTTATTGTCAGAGCTGCTTCCAGATCCCAGCTCACAGAGGATCACGCTAGCCAGCGTTCACTTTATAAAAGTCTTTATTGAGTTACAGTTTCCATTCTCAAGCTGCCGCGTGCAGCTCTACGTCTTAAGGGTTAGACCGGCGAAGCTCCGTCTGAGTCTCCGCCCCCTGTACACCAGCTTAATACCCTAGCCTTACTCCACCTTTTCCGCCTGACCGTTCTTCTCTGGGTCCCTCTGCCCCCCGGGGTCTCTTCCTTCCGGGACTCTTCTGAAGCGGACCCCCCGGACCCTCCTGTCTCCTTGCGCTGGGCTTTAGGACCTGGCTCACTTTCCGGGCTGCTTACTGCGCCACCTTCCTGTGCATTTGAACTTGGCGCGCGCGCCCAACCTTCCACTTTCCTCCTGACCGTTTCTTCACTCTCTGATGGAGGTGTGGCCACTCCTGACTCATGCCCTCCCCTCTGCTGCGAGCTGCCAGCGCTTGATACCTGGCGCCCTTCTTCTCCCCTGCTCTCTGTTGGTGACGCTGGTCCTGATTTCCGACTGCTCCCCTCTGAGCCCCCTCTGGACCCTTCTTCCTGGGGTGTCCCCCTAGGTTCCCCCCTTGTTCTGGCCACTGGTGCTCCTTTCTGTGAATCTTCTGATTCACTGGAAAGACTCGGAGATCTCGGGTCGTCGTCATCACTCATCTTTTCCTCTGCCTCCTCCCCCTCGCTCTCTGTTTCCTCCCTTGCCCTCGCCTCTGCTCCTGAACCCCTGACACTTATAATAATATAATAATAATTTATTATTTGTACCCCGCCCATCTGGCTGGGTTTCCCCAGCCACTCTGGGCGGCTTCCAAAAATACAGTAAAATATCACAGATTAAAAACTTCCCTGAACAGGGCTGCCTTAAGATGTCTTTTAAATGTCAGGTAGTTATTTATCGCTTTGACATCTAATGACAACTTACATGACAAGCTACAGTATATCTGCTGAAATCCCCCTTTTTCATAACTATTGTTGCACCTGGACACCCTAACACCACATGCCACTCTATGATTTAAAAAAATGTGTAAGAAAATCTATATCTAAATATGTATTGTATTACAAAATATGAATTTAAATACATATTTTATCTCAACATACCCATTATAAACAAATTTTTATCATAAAATACCTATTTTTATGCATTTTCATACATTACTGAGGCGAAAATTGTATTGCAAAATTCAGGGAAATGTGAAATCTGAATGATAATTACATTCCAAACTGCATATGATGGTCTGCTTAAAAATGTGTACTGATCAAAATTTTCCTTCTTATCTAGGTGGAAGCAACCTGTTGTCTCTAGGATGTTGCCAAGGCTCAGATCTCCATATGCTTAGAGCTCAGGGAAATATGTGCTCAGGTCTCTACTTGACACTTGAAGGTTCCATGCTCAGAACTTTCCACAGACTACAGTGATGACAATATTCTAGAGAAAAGGGTTGCATTTTTTTTAAAGACTTCATTAAATTATTCTATCTAAGTTATGCCTACTTATAAAATGAAAATATCCTGATTGCTATAAAACTGATATTATATATTGCTATAGAATAAAGATATAGCAAGTTCACAAGCACGCATATATTTTCCACAGAAGAGTTGGTGACAGCTGTCTGTATACTTGGACATGGAGAGTTATTATGCATCCATTATTCACAATAGACTCAAACTAATAATGTTAGCTGTATAAAGAATACTGAGGAAATATTTACAATGCAATTGCTCTTCACAAAATTAACTGTAACTGAAAGTGCTACACACTGAATTACAAAGTAAATCCTTTGGAAAACATCCCTCCCGTGTAATTTATATAATAGATAAAGTGGTTTATATTTCTTCATAAATATCACATTTATGCTACAATGGATGAAGAACATTCATGCAGCTGTCAAAGGGAGAAGAGTCAATCTTAATGGGTTAGGGTTTTATCCAAGTAACTTCTACTCAGGGTAGACCCAGTACAATTAATGGTCATTACTAACTTAGGCCTATGAATCATCATAATCATCATCATTCATATGCCGTCTTTCATTAGCTAAAACAATGCTCAAGGAGGCTTACAACACAAAAGGATATACATATTTACAAAAATATAAACAAAAGTAGTCATAAGCAAGAAATAAAACATATCATGATGTGTGCAACTTGGTTGAATTCTATTACAGTGGTACCTCGGGTTACAGATGCCTCAGGTTACAGACTCCGCTAACCCAGAAATAGTACCTCGGGTTAAGAACTTTGCTTCAGGATGAGAACAGAAATCACACGACGGCGGCGGGGCAGCAGCTGGAGGCCCCATTAGCTAAATGGTACCTCAGGTTAAGGACAGTTTCAGGTTAAGAATGGACCTCCAGAACGAATTAAGTTCTTAACCTGACGTACCACTGTATTTGGGTAGGAGTCAACTAAGTTTCACCCACTGAAATTAATGAACATGACTAAGTTAGGTTCATTAATTTCAATAGGTCTACTCTGAGTAAAATTTTGTTGACTACCACCTTTTGTTTTGCTTGTTGCAAGATGTAGGATTTGGCTTCTTAAGGTTGCTCAAAAGGGTCCGGCTTCATAATTCATCTGATTTCCCACTACTATTTATGATCATGATTTAAACCAGGCAAAAAGTTATGTGTATTAGCTGTAAGCTAATTTTGAATGTAAAAAACAGTTGGTTTTGAGGACTTCTCCTGAAAGTTCAAAGGACATTTGTGAAATTCATATTCTGAGTCCCCTGCAATGCACAATAACGTGATACTGAATGATGACAACAGCTGCTTCCTCTGTTTTTGAGCAGATGGTTCCTTGAGTCCTTAGAACATTGAAGGCCAAACCTTTCCCTGAGGCTGGTGTTTGTGGGAGAAGCAATGGTCTTGTCTGCTCAACATTAATCATGAGGGCACACCAATGGAAATATTACTTTGTTCATTCAAACAAAAAAGCAGGGCAAATCTACCACCCTTTGCTTTGATTTTTTTTTACATTTCAGTTACAGAATTCTGTTCCTGTCCTGACCCTATAGTGTGGTGAATGGGGTAGTTTTGTGCCCCACTCCAAGGACAAAACAAGGCATTGAGGTTGGTTGAACTAACCTTGAGCTGGGCAGCCAATAAAGCTAAAAGGACAATCACCCCATGTTATTCTTCAGACATTCAAAACCCCTCCATTCCTTCCTGTCCAGCTACACCAGCTTTGAAAATCAGCCCCCCAATGGGAGGCTGTGCAGGGACAGGGAGAGCTATTTTCAGCAGGAAATGACTCCATGCATGCTGTGCTCCTGATAGCAACTGCCCTCTACATTTGTAATTAAAGAAAATACACAGATGCATCCTTTAGATTAAGTGTAACTTGTAGCTTGGTCCTTAAGACAGCAAAGATGTCTCCCTTGCCCTGTCTCTTAAGGCTCCAGAGGAAAGGGCATCAGAACCTTCTTGGAGGTCTGCCACATTCACCCACCCAAAACTTAGAGGACTGGAGTTCACGATCAGTGCAGGATTCCCTTGGCATATTATTGGATGCACAGGCCATGAGCAGGAAGGTGCACCTGCCAGTGCTGAGCTGAAAGTTCTCATATGAGATATTACAGCCAAATTTAGTCGGGTTGAAGCAAAACTGCCTCCACATTTCAGGGTACAAAATTCAGTTACACAGATTTTGGTGGAATTTACTGATACATAAATCACAGCATGAGTAGCCTTCATGAATTACCGGTAGTTAAATGGATGTATGGAAGTGAGAGCTGGACCATAAAAAAGGCTGATCACCGAAGAATTGATGCTTTTGAATTATGGTGCTGGAGGAGACTCTTGAGAATCCCATGGACTGCAAGAAGATCCAACCTATCCATTCTTAAGGAAATCAGCCCTTAGTGCTGAAGAATTTGGAGCAAATGATTCAGCAAAGGAAACACAGCCCAGAATAACTAAGGAGATAGTCCAAGAATACTTGGCTAGTTTAGATGTATTCAAGTCTCCAGGGCCAGATGAACTGCATCCAAGAGTATTAAAAGAACTGGCAGATGTGATCTCAGAACCACTGGCAGTCATCTTTGAGAATTCCTGGAGAACAGGCGAAGTCCCGGCAGACTGGAGGAGGGCAAATGTTGTCCCTATTTTCAAAAAGGGGAAAAGAGAGGACCCAAATAATTACCGCCCAGTCAGTCTGACATCAATACCAGGGAAGATTCTGGAGCAGATCATTAAGAAAACAGTCTGTGAACACCTAGAAAGGAATGCTGTGATCACCAATAGTCAGCATGGATTTCTGAAAAATAAGTCATGTCAGACTAACCTGATCTCGTTTTTTGACAGAATTACAAGCCTGGTAGATGAAGGGAACTCAGTGGATGTAGCCTACCTTGATTTCAGCAAGGCATTTGACAAGGTGCCCCATGATATTCTTGTAAAGAAGCTGGTAAAATGCGGTCTTGACTATGCTACCACTCAGTGGATTTGTAACTGGCTGACTGACCGAACCCAAAAGGTGCTCATCAATGGTTCCTCTTCATCCTGGAGAAGAGTGACTAGTGGGGTGCCACAGGGTTCTGTCTTGGGCCCGGACTTATTCAACATCTTTATCAACGACTTGGATGATGGACTCAAGGGCATCCTGATCAAATTTGCAGATGACACCAAACTGGGAGGGGTGGCTAACACCCCAGAGGACAGGATCACACTTCAAAACGACCTTGACAGATTAGAAAACTGGGCCAAAACAAACAAGATGAATTTTAACAGGGAGAAATGTAAAGTATTGCACTTGGGCAAAAAAAATGAGAGGCACAAATACAAGATGGGTGACACCTGGCTTGAGAGCAGTACATGTGAAAAGGATCTAGGAGTCTTGGTTGACCACAAACTTGACATGAGCCAACAGTGTGACGCGGCAGCTAAAAAAGCCAATGCAATTCTGGGCCTCATCAATAGGAGTATAGCATCTAGATCAAGGGAAGTAATAGTGCCACTGTATTCTGCTCTGGTCAGACCACACCTGGAGTACTGTGTCCAGTTCTGGGCACCACAATTCAAGAAGGACATTGACAAACTGAAACGTGTCCAGAGGAGGGCAACCAAAATGGTCAAAGGCCTGGAAACGATGCCTTATGAGGAACGGCTAAGGGAGCTGGGCATGTTTAGCCTGGAGAAGAGGAGGTTAAGGGGTGATATGATAGCCATGTTCAAATATATAAAAGGATGTCACATAGAGGAGGGAGAAAGGTTGTTTTCTGCTGCTCCAGAGAAGCGGACACGGAGCAATGGAGCCAAACTACAAGAAAGAAGATTCCACCTAAACATTAGGAAGAACTTCCTGACAGTAAGAGCTGTTTGACAGTGGAATTTGCTGCCAAGGAGTGTGGTGGAGTCTCCTGCTTTGGAGGTCTTTAAGCAGAGGCTTGACAACCATATGTCAGGAGTGCTCTGATGGTGTTTCCTGCTTGGCAGGGGGTTGGACTCGATGGCCCTTGTGGTCTCTTCCAACTCTATGATTCTATGATTCTATGATTCTATGATTCTATGCTCACTGGAAGGACAGATCCTGAAGCTGAGGCTCCCATACTTTGGCCACCTCAAGAGAAGAGAAGACTCCCTGGAAAAGACCCTGATGTTGGGAAAGATGGAGGGCACAAGGAGAAGGGGACAGAGGACAAGATGGTTGGAAAGTGTTCTCGAAGCTACGAACAGAAGTTTGACCAAACTGCGGGAGGCAGTGGAAGACAGGAGTGCCTGGCGTGCTCTGGTCCATGGGGTCACAAAGAGTCGGACACGACTAAACAACTAAACAACAACAACAAATGGATGTAACACATTGGCTTTGCAAGCTCTGGCCAGGATCCCGACATGGCAGCATGCACATGTGTGAGAGCATCACACCCTGTAGTGTTGGAGTTTTTCTTCCTCAATTCACTGTGGGTAACTGTCCTGACTTCGGACTTGTCAAAGGCACAAATCACTGTTCAGTGCCAATAGCAGCCAGTCCCTTCTGAAACAGGAACTGCTAAATAAAGGAGACAGTACCATTTCAGCAGTGGCCATGGTAAGTCTCCCACATGCATATAGTTGTTTCACTCAAGCCCCAAGAAAGACCTAGATTTTGCTCTGGTCTGAAACTGTCATCATCCCTGACCATTGGGGATGCCTGACTGGAGCTGGAGTGTAATGAAGTCTAGAGGTTCACAGCTTCCTTACCCCCCACCCAATGTTATTTCTGGACACACAACAGCAGTCAGACATCTGAATTGCACTGAAAGCATAGCTATTAAAAAGTTTTCCTACAAAAGTCCCCTCTCAAAACCACAAGACTTCATGTAATTCGTTGTAGTAGGAGTATGAGCTCAAATGTCTCATACAAAGGACTGATTAAAACAGCATTAGACTTCTTACTTTGTGATTGTTGTTTTTTAATTGGAGAATGCTAGTTGTTATCTCCAGCTGCCCTTTTCAGCCACTGCCAGTGGTAAATATCAGCATCGATTGGATGAAAACCTGTTAATTCTCCAAATCGATACTTCATTCACCCCAGGAATTTACTTGCTGCTATTCATTTAAATAAATGTCACTCAAGCCTTACTTTGAAAAGATCTGGTGAATGCTGCAAAGCACAGGAAATACTACTAGGAGAAACTCCTCCAGACTTTCATTTTATGCTGTACACATAGCAGTAAAGGGATTGCAGTCTCTGTAAGTTACAACTACAGAACAGCAGCTAACATCTGCTCTATGGATTATGCATAAGAGTATTTGCCAGCTGAGATTTGGAAGTACTCTGTATTTTAAAACAAATGCTATATACTTAGATATTTAGTGTGCACACACACACCACCCCAGGAGGTTAGCATGTGTAATAATACAAACCACAAATGATATGTATCAACTATGAAATCAAATATGAATGAAATATAAATTATGAACTAAAGCCATCCAGTGCCATTGTAAAACTCACCACAATTGTGTGTGGTTATTTAAATGCCATTTCCCTCCCACCCCACAGAGATATCTTGTTTGCATCCATTACATTATTTACATGTACACCAACTCAGAATCTATTTATTGTGCAGCGCAGAAGGAAAGCTTCATAAACCATAGCAGTGTAAAGAAAAAAAAACTATATGGAGATCTTTTAAGCAAAAAGATATCAACCTACATGAATGCTGAACAAATAATGGGTCATGTTATACTTTCATACTTAGAAAGAAGGCCATAAGGTCTGACCTACTAATGCCAATTCTAGTATTAGTATTTTTTTAAAGAACCAAAAGCACTCTGGTTTTGACAAGCAAAGAAATCCACTTTACAGAATTAAGCATTGAATTTAGTTCATGCATTACATATGAATTAGAATATGCACTAGGACAAATTGGCTCAAGTAGGCTGCAATTTCCATCACCTATGATCTTTAAGAGCAGATTTGAGCAGCTTTTCCTTGGATTGGTTCAATTTACTGATCAGTCCCTCTGGTCTGAGAACCAAGTTCATTTCGCCATGTATTCAAAGATAACCATAAGTCAAAATGAAGGTGGATTGTTCTTTAATAAAAATAGCTTTAGATACAGTTCTAACTTCAGATAGGGAATTGGGCTTGATATCGCATGGACTTCTCTTTCTACTCAATGCTGTGGTGCTACTGTTGTGGCAAATCCTACTAACATCAGGTACTCCCCTCCCTCCTCCCACTGGACCCAGATGTGTCTCCTGGGAAGGTGTCAATGTTGCTTTGTAACTGGGCCAAAACCAATGCAGTTTAACGATCTTAAATTGCCCAAAATGCAATGCTGTCATGACCCAAGCCTCTGACTTCCCAACCTCAGGGGGAAGGGGGCATGGATTAAACCTGGACCCTGCTTCTTCAGAAGTTCCAGCACCAGAGAAATCCATAATGCCAGCACCTCTCTGACCTAAAGAGGTCATATTACTTTCTTCAGACTATGAAGATTCCAGCTTAGAGACTGTAACAGAACCACAGTCATCCACTCACTGCTGAAGTTCGAGCCATTTGGTGTTCTCCATGATGCTACCTACCCTGATGGTCTTTTGGATGTTTACCTCTGCCTTGCTGGTTTGGACTTTCCTTTGGTTTTATGTGACCTTGCATTGCTGGAATTTGACCCTTGCTCAGCATGATTCTGTTTCCTGGATCTGGAACTTGTACTAAAAGAATATAACCTATTGTCTTTGGACTCTGCTCAGCTCAAGTCCCCACTTGAACTTGAGCAGTCCCCAGCTGGGACCACTACCTGGGACAGAACAATTGGCTGATGTTAATTCCAAGCATTGTGTTTTGAGCAATACAAGATGGCGGCTAGCCACTGTGTTTAAGAGTTGAGCACTGATTCTGTTTCCATTCAAAAGTCCTGCTGTCACTGCCACCACCATTCAGGGCTACTTCCAAGAGGAGGTGAATACCTGCTGATGTCAGCACCAGGTGAGGACCTTCAACGCAGTGATGATAACAACAGCAGCAACACCAAACAGAAGCTCTGGTAACAGTGGCAGGGGTTTGAGCTTTGGGGTGTTGTCAGGTGCCTGACGCCTTCAAGGCCTGGCATGAACTTTTGCTTTGAATCTGTGTAAAGTTGATGCTTGCACTTGCAGCAAAGAAAAACAAAGATGGGTAGAATATTCAGGTTCTGGCTTGATCAGATGCTGAGAAGCAGAGGCGTGGGAAGGTCAGGTGGTACCCAGTGTGGAAAATTTCTTGCCACACCCCCACACAAACATTTTTTTTTTTTTACTGCAAAAATGGTTTTACATTATTTCATATTTTCTTACAAAGGAATGTGGATTCTGAGCCTCTGATAACAAGTAGGCGACTTAAATCTACAGGATGGATTGTGTTTTGGCTTGTGTTGTTTTATTTATATTTATTGTTTAGGTAAAGGTAAAGGTACCCCTGACCATTAGGTCCAGTCATGACTGACTCTGGGGTTGCGGCGCTCATCTCGCTCTATGGGCCGAGGGAGCCGGCGTTTGTCCGCAGACATCTTCTGGGTCATGTGGCCAGCATGACTAAGCCGCTTCTGGTGAACCAGAGCAGCGCACGGAAACGCCGTTTACCTTCCCGCCGGAGCGGTTCCTATTTATCTACTTGCACTTTGACGTGCTTTCGAACTGCTAGGTTGGCAGGAGCAGGGACTGAACAACGGGAGCTCACCCCGTCGCGGGGATTCGAACCGCCGACCTTCTTGATCAGCAAGTCCTAGGCTCAGTGGTTTAACCCACAGTGCCACCCGCGTCCCATTTATTGTTTATTTATTTAATAAAATTTATATTTTTTTAAAAAAAAACCTGCAAAGTGGTTTACTAAAAAAAAACACAAAAAACACACCACAGCAGTATAATCAAGAAAAATTAACAATCCTACTTTAAAACATACAAAAGCTAAAATATTAAGATTAAAATTTCTTCAACTTCCTAAGCATCTAGGTATGCTTGCTTAAAGAAGAATGCTTTTAGCAGGTGCCTGAAAAGAGTCTAGCAAAGGCACGTGCTTTGTTGAAATTTCAGCCTTCATGACATAGGAAAACAGCCAAGTAAACAGCTATTTTCGTGGAGGAGGGTCAAGATATTAACAGATATGCATGAAATTTCATATGTAGCTATATAATCCGTAGTGTAGTAAGATAAGACCTTTGGAACAGGCATTTTCAAAAAAAGTTTTTTATAAACCACCCTAGTAGGGCAGTAATTGTTCCTTGATTATTTGTCACCCTCCTCCATGATGGTCAACCTGCCCTCCCACCCCCCTTTCCTACGCCCCCGCTGACAAGTTGAAATTTGAACCAAACTCAGAAAGATCATGTGGAGTTGAGATGAAGATGGGAGAAACCAATTTTTTTGAAGCTTAGTAGATGGGAAATTTTAGCATAAGGAGAAAAGGGGAATAGAAAAAGGAGGGGAAAGCAGATGGCAATTGTGTTACGAACATCTAACATAATTTGCTACAGTTTTGTCAATTAAAGATTAGGCCTTGCAGAGGAACTCCCTGGACAACATGGCAGGTTCACATGTTCAGTTGCTGAAGCCACAGCTTGAACTGACCAGAAAAGGCCTAATATTTGCTTTTGCCTGAAGAACTGGCCTTGCCCTTTTGCTGAAGGTGTAACATTAGGTTGCAGTGAACCATCTTTGATTGGTATAATTATATCTTCTGTTGTGGTTGAAGCCATTCAGGCATTTGTTTTGAAGTGCCTGGTAGACTTGTGGGCATTCGTAATTGCATTTGTAATCAATAAAACTGAGCTGTATCTTTTCATTTTGTGGTTTAGATTTCTGTTTATAATTACAAGGTCAGTATATAACCCTTGTTAATGCTGACCTGTATCACATGAGCCTGTGTCAATGCTTGCACTCTGACACTATCGCTGTGTATTTTATTGGTGAAATGCAGTATGTGGTCAGAATCCCAGGAGATACTGCTATAAATAGCACATGTTTCTAGCTGTTCAATAATATTGTATTCTTTTCTATTGTATTATTATGGCTAAAGCCTTTATCCCACTTATATGACTGCAGACTCTCATTCCTTTCACTCATTCTAGCCTGATTGGTGAGATGGAATCTACAGTTAGATACAAGGAGAATCAGTGGAGTCTGCAGCTGGGTCATCTCTATGGCTGCACACAAACCTTACATTTAAAGCTCATCTCCGCTACCAAACAAGGAATCCTAGGTTCTGTCATTTACCTTACACAGAGCTACAATTCCCAGCATCCTTCACAAACTACAGTTCCCATGATACTTTTAGGGAACTGCTTTAACTGTATAAACTTTTAAGTGTATATATTTTACAGCAGGTCTGCACAGTTTGTAAGTCACCAAGCCCAAAGAGAAACTTTTAAAACCCTGTGGTGGGCTTTATATGTGATTGGTGGACTGCATTCAGATTTGTGGGTCAAACATTTTGCAAACATTGCCTTCTGTGATCAGAGATCAATACCACCACCACAACTACCAGTGCTTTGTTGGCTGAAAAAAAATGTAGTATCTATACAAAATGGCTGATCACTACCATAAATGTTTACCTACCAAGTTAATCAAATTTGGACAATGGTCTTTTATTATTTATGTCCAAATCATGCCATAAATATTTCAAGGCATAGTCTGAAGATACAGATACAGCAGAAGACACAGATGCTTGTCTGGATCTGAATGGGATATCACCAATGATGTCGCCTTGAGTTTCACGATGAAAGAAAGTTGGGATAAAAATTAATACAGTAAAGAAATTAATGTTTGAAAGGTAAACTCTAATATGCTTTAATAGTTTCTTTTGAATAACTACAGGTCATTCTACAGCTGTGGGTTGTGTGCAATAGAGTTCTACTCAGAGTAGAGCCACTGAAATTAATGGAACTAAATTAGTCATATTAATTAATTTCAATGGTTTTGCTCTGAGTATGATGGACATTGGATCCAACCCTTTGATTTTATAGCTGGCCATCATGTCCATATCAACTGGACTACTGAGAATACTAAAACATACTCCATAAATCCGACTACTCTTCCATGTATTACAAATTCATAACCAACATTTGCTAAACCTCCTTGTCCAGATTTAATTTACAAATTTCACTTTCGGTATTTATATTATCATCTATGAATGAAACACATCTGTGGTGTTACACACATCCTTGGGATGAGACATGCCATTTTTCCAGGTCTGATCACACCTCTGCTGGCTCCTCAGTAGTTTTCCTCCTGGCAACTATTATCACCTCAGCAAGCTTGAGAAAGTTGTATTTCAGCTAGTTTCCTCCATTTTCTTCTAGCAGGAATACAACACAGTCAATGTTTGCTGAGAAGTATGTCTGGCATGCCATGTTGGGAGGAGTGGCGGATGAATAGCAGATTCCCTTGACTAATTGCTTTTTAACATCTTTATGCGCCCCCTTGCCCAGATTATCCGGAGCTTTGGGCTGGGCTGTCATCAATATGCTGATGACACTCAGCTCTATCTACTGATGGATGGCCACACCAACTCGGCCCCTTACACACTGACCAGATGCTTGGAAGCTGTGGCTGGATGGTTTCGTGGGAGCCGATTGAAACTAAATCCTTCGAAGACAGAGGTCCTATGGCTAGGTCGGGATAGCATGGGGATGAGGGACCAACTCCCTTCTCTTGCGGGGGCCCAATTAGTGCCATTGCCTTCCGTTAAGAGTTTGGGTGTAGTCCTTGACGCCTCCCTTTCCATGGAGGCGCAAGTCACAGCAACAGCCAAGGCGACATTTTTCCACCTTCGCCGCATCAAGCAGTTGGTCCCTTACCTTTCCCGCCCCGACCTGGCCACAGTGATCCATGCGACAGTCATCTCCAGGCTTGACTACTGTAACTCGCTCTACGCGGGGCTGCCCTTGAAGCTGTCCCAGAAACTCCAGCGGGTACAGAATGCTGCAGCGAGGCTCCTCACAGCGTCTCTGCCATGGGAGCATATTCATCCAGTGCTTTTCAAGCTGCACTGACTCCCGGTGGAGTACAGGGTCAGATTTAAGGTGCTGCTTTTGACCTTTAAAGCCCTTCACGGCCTAGGACCCTCGTACCTACGGGACCGCCTCGCCTGGTATGCCCCACGGAGAGCCTCAAGGTCCATAAATAACAACACCCTAGTGGTCCCAGGCCCTAAGGAAGTTAGATTGGCTTCAACCAGAGCCAGGGCCTTTTCAGCACTGGCCCCAACTTGGTGGAACGCTCTGTCTCATGAGACCAGGGCCCTGCAGGATCTGATCTCTTTCCGCAGGGCCTGTAAGACAGAGTTGTTCCGCCTGGCCTTTGGATTGGAGCCAATTTGATTCCCTCCGCCCCCTTTTTCTTTTTTCTTTTCCTTCTCCTGCAATGAGGCTCCATTTTAATATTTTAATGTTCCATTATTTTAATGTTGTATTTTATTTTTGTTTTTAAGTTGTAATCACTCATCTTGTTTTTATTATTGCTTGTAAGCCGCTCTGAGCCCGGCCTTGGCTGGGGAGGGCGGGGTATAAATAAAAAATTATTATTATTATTATTATTATGTCATAAATAATGCTTTACATGCCTAGAATTTGTGGGTCTCTGAATTCATCACTTTCTAAAATGTCATTCAAAGTTAAGAGTAGATTACAAAAGCATAAACAGACAGATCAGTTCAGAAAGAAAGAGAGATGCAGCTTCCAAGTAAAGTCATGATAAATAACGGTTTCACAGGTCTTGAAGAAAGTGAATCATTTCCAGTTTTCACTCAGTATAACTTTTTTCACACTGAGAAAAGATAACTTTAAGAGGTGAAAAATGGTCCTTTTCACATGTGAACACTGAAAAGGGTTGGGGGAAACCCTTCACCATTTCATACCAACACTTTCAAATTGTACTCACATAATATAAAATTACACCCTGCCTATTAACACACATAGGTCAAAGGTCTGAATCAATGAGGTTACAACCCTTTATATATTTACAGTGGTACCTCGGGTTAAGTACTTAATTCATTCCAGAGGTCTGTTCTTAACCTGAAACTGTTCTTAACAATTATCACTGTAGTTTAGGTACCACTGTAGTTCCTAAACATGGCTATTTTTCCTCTTGTTTATTTATTCATCCACATGTTACAACAATTATCTGCCAGTGTGGTGTAGTGGTTAAGAGCGGTGGACTCGTAATCTGGTGAACCGGGTTCGCTTCCCCGCTCCTCCACATGCAGCTGCTGGGTGACCTTGGGCTAGTCACACTTCTCTAAAGTCTCTCAGCCCCACTCACCTCACAGAGTGTTTGTTGTGGGGGAGGAAGGGAAAAGAGAATGTTAGCCACTTTGAGACTCCTTCGGGTAGTGATAAAGCGGGATATCAAATCCAAACCCTTCTAATTTGCATTGATTCCACTGGGTCAGGAGGAAATAATTAAGATCAGGGATTTTTTTAGGTGCCTCTACTGATTATATATATATATATATATATTTGTCTAATTCCTTCACTTGCAGCAATTACAATATTTTGAAAGCTACCTGTGTTTCTCAGATAATTTAACAACTATGCCATTATTATATTTCCTTACAAGTGTAATTGCAATCATTTTAATTATATTTAATTATAATTCTACACATTTTAAACTCCAAAATATCAAGTGATTTTGAAATTATAAATAATTTAATTATGCCATTAAATCTGACTGCTTTATTGCACTGCGTTCATTATTGAGCAACTGCAGCAGCTGAGTAGCTAAGGTGTCCTGTACTTTCGTAGTGCAACCATGCACATACATGCCTCCTCAGAAATAAGCTGCAGTGAAATAGATTGGGGCTATAACATTCTATCATTATAAAGCAGGGGTCACCAAACCTTTTCAGCAGGGGGCCGGTCCACTGTCCCTCAGACCTTGTGGGGGGCCAGCCTTTTTGGGGGGGAGGGGGAAATGAACGAATCCCTATGCCCCACAAATAACCCAGAGATGCATTTTAAATAAAAACACACATTCTACTCATGTAAAAAAACACCAAGGAGACCCCACAAATAACCCAGAGATGCATTTTAAATAAAAGGGCACATTCTACTCAGGTAAAAACACGCTGATTCCCGGACTGTCCATGGGCCAGATTTAGAAGGCGATTGGGCCAGATCCGATGTTATAAAGCATAGATTTGATTCCATGCAAAACTGATAGAATTGTGGCAACAGTGAAAAGGGGATAGCAAAAAGTAAACTTTCCTACCTTTACAGTGCATAATTATGGAAGTGACGATTATAGCACTGGTGTGTGTGCCACAGTTTGCGGTTTAAAGAATGCAAAGTAGAACTTGATCTTGCACGTGTAGTATTTGATAGTGTGCATGTTGAGAGATCAAACATGGATTCTAGTCCCTGCCACTTCTCTCCTGTCTGAGTGCATTAATTACAGGACTTCAGGGAAAGAAAATGTTCCAGGAAGCATGAAAAGAAACTAGTGTACCAGATTTGATTAGTTATCAGGACAGAGATGCCACCTACTTTGGCTCGTTAATTGGAATATGTCTTGAGTTTGTCTGCTGGATGTTTTAAACTTCAGTGTAAGTGTTTTGTCAGCTTCAAAAATGTATCTCGTTAAATCATTACCTGGCTAGCAATTACTTCAGCACTTCATGTACAGCAAAAGAGGGTGGTATTTATTTATTTTAATAAGGTGGATACAGTTAATGGAAATGTAGAGAACACAATCTTTTGAAGAAAAACATTATGCCATACCTGTTGACCTAATAGTGAATGTATTGAGTAGAGTCAATTTTATATACACTGGTGATTTATTTATTTATTTTGCAGCAAACCATTTACACAAAGCCTTTGTGCCCCCCAAGCATAGAGATCTTTCAAAGCTTAGCCCCCCCAAGCCATTAAATGTGCCCAGCTTCCCCCTGGCACCAGCAGAAATGAATTTTTCCCCCTGTCAGCAAAGCATTATGTTCTGCAAGCATAAGGGGCTATAGGAGTGGTTTTATCTCAGCAAGTGGTTGTAACTCAACAGCAGGAGGCTTTGATGCTAAGGACACTGTCATTGAAGTATACAGTGTATTTAGGACACTTAAAATAAGCGTAGAATTACCAACTCTAATTAAATTATGTTATTACCCACCTCAATTACAGCAGTTAAAATCTATGGCAATATATATTCAACATTTAAATACTAAATTATAGTGCTTTATGGTTGTTTTGGGGTACAACAATAGTAGGTAGAATATGATAACAACAAATATGAGTCATGAGTTGGATCCTGCAGTTCATACGCAGGCAATATACTCATTGATCTCAACAGGATACTTGCTTGCGTAAAAGCTACAGGATCAAACTCATTATGAACAGTGAGTCACCCCAGGATTGTAAAACCAATCAGTATATAAGAAGGAAAGGATATTCAAAAACTATTTTTCATATCAGAATATTTCTAGTGGATGCATAGAGCATTTCTTGATATGATGCCAACTTGACAAAATGTTGCAAGCTGACAAACAACTTATCAGTTCCATATAGAGATAGGCGATTTCTCCTTGGGTTAACTTAGGAAAAAAATTAAGGAGTATCATTTTTTTCCCCTGAGCCAATATGAGTGGCACAATGGGTCAGTGCATCTGCCTGTTAACCAGAAGGTTGGTGGTTTGAGCCCAGTCATGGACAGCTTTGGGCAGGATTCTTGCATGGCAGGAGGTTGAACTAGATGATGCTCAGGGTATATAAATGAATGAATATAAGAATAGGCACACACAAACAAAACAGACAACTGAAAAATGTACCATGTAATTCTGCACACTCTCTAATGAGAATGGAGATTGCATTTTTCCCTGAATTACTTTACAAATATTTTAGAACCTGTTATATCATTAAGCATCTAACAGCTTACTGATTTAAATCAGATTTGTAAAGTCATCATCTTAAATTTATAATTGCCAAAACCTGCTACTGTTGCACCACAAAATTAAGAAAATGTAAGTAGTTGCTTGCAGATTGACAGTACTTTATATGCAGGACAAAGCTAATGTAATTTTAGAAATATAACTTTTAAAATAGCAAATTCTATCAGGATAGCCATGTGAACAGCAAAACAACGGAATGTTTAAGTTGCTACAGGACTGTTCTTCTTCTTAATATAACAGCACACTTATAAGACATCAAAAAATCAATGATAATATGCGATTGATTACCTTGCAGTTCCTTTGTGTGACTATCCAAAGGAAATAATTTGCTTACAGTGCCATTGTGCTTGGTTGTTGCTTATGCCTTCACTTCTTGCTAAGCGGTTCCCACTGCTAAGACAGAAAACAAGTGTAGAATAGGGTTTCCAGGGACAGTCCCCAGATTTGCAAATCTGTCCCTGGACAAATTCCGTCCCCGGAATGTCCCCAGATTTGCAAATCTGTCCCCAGGAAACGTGGCAGTGGCAGCCTCAGCAGCCTGGTAGCGTAGTTGGCTCTGGCTGGCTTCAGGAGCTGCTCGCTGCCACCACCACTACCAAAGGGAAACCAGGGACATCTGGCGGCACAGATCTCCTTCCCCCTTCCCCCTTTGTTTTGACAGATCGGGGGAGGCTCGGGAGTCATGGGTGGGCAGGCGCTGCTCAGGAGGGGTATAAGGCGCATGGTTTCTCTGCAAGACAAGGTGCAAAGCCCTTCTTTTGCACCCTGTGAAACATAAACGCGCAGAGTTTTTTTAAAAAAAACTGGGCAACAGCTGCCCGCCCATGATTCCCAAGCCTCCCCCAATCTGTCAAAACAAAAGGGGCAGGGGGCAGGAGATCGGAGGAGGCTCAGGAGTTACAGGTGGGCAGCTGTTGTCCAGTTTTTATAAAAATCTGTGCATTTATGTTTCACAGGGTGCAAAAGAAGGGCTTTGCACCTTTTTACAATATGCATGTGTGCTTGGGCCCAGGGTCTTTTGCCTCACCATCCCCTCTACTGACTCCCTGTTGCTACTCAGCTTAAAAAAAAAGTGTCACTGGATTCATTGAAAAAAAATCTGGTAACCATAGTGTAGAACTCAGGGCCTAACCACATGTTAATTGTGTGGTTTGCAGTTCATGTCAGGAGATTTAAATAATCTAATCCTAGATGCCCACACCCAACCCCCAATTTCCATCAGGAGTGTAGTTCAGAGGGAACTTTTTTCTATTATTAATTACAGTAAGAGAAGGGGGATTTCCTCTGGGAGCGTGTCTGGGTAGGGTGGCCATTTATAATCACCCCCAGAGGAAGACAGCCTGCATAAATCGAATATAATAATGTATGTGATGTCTCCTTCTCCCACTCCTCTCCTGGCCATATGTTTCATTAGGGTCTTTTTATTATTATTAAAAAAAACCATAATTAAATGTTAGCCCTGCCCCAACATAATTTGGAAGAAATTGGCCATGGGTGTCCTTCCAGATTTGAGCCACAGGCTGCATCAAGGGGCTGTGCACAACCCTAGCCAGTTTGTTCAGCCTTGATGTTAATGTCTCATGGACTGGAAAACACAAGTTTCTTCACTTATTGATATATGGCTGTCGATTTATTTTAGATTGATATGAACTGTGATTCTGCAACCTGGCAGGATTGGCAGGGGAGAAGGAAAGGGCTCTCCCTTACACTTGCTGCAAATGCATTAACATTAATGATAATATACTATTCCTATTTTTTATGCTCAGCCTATGGTACACATGGGTTCGTCAAATTTTATAAAAATTTAATGGAGACACCATAAAATATTGATAGTACCACAGAAAGCCCCCAAGACCAACATGTTTAATTAATCAGGCATTCAAATAAATAGATAAAGCCACATTAAGATAAATTTAGATAAAACCACGTTTACAGAAGAACATGGTGGAAGTCGTCATGGACCCAGATAATGAAAAGACTATATTTTTAAATGATGGGTGTTTTACTGCAGCATATATACAAGACTGTGTCTATACACAGAAAGCTCTGTTCAACCTTTAATATGAAAATTGCTGCCACTGTTGCACAATATATGAACATGTCATACAATCAGACACTCATATACATTTAAAATGCTTGATACCAAAAGAAGGTGAGGTTTACCTTTAAAAGAATGGCAGATTCCTCTCTAACATTAATAAAACTTGCAGCTTTCTGTTACATATTTTCATAGTTTATTAGTTTATGTAAAGGCAAAGGTACCCCTGCCCGTACGGGCCAGTCTTGCCAGACTCTAGGGTTGTGCGCTCATCTCACTCTAGAGGCCGGGAGCCAGCGCTGTCCGGAGACACTTCCGGGTCACGTGGCCAGCGTGACGAAGCTGCTCTGGCAAGCCAGCACCAGCGCAGCACACGGAAACGCCGTTTACCTTCCCGCCAGAGCGGTCCCTATTTATCTACTTGCACCCGGGGGTGCTTTCAAACTGCTAGGTTGGCAGGCGCTGGGACCGAGCAGCGGCAGCGCACCCCGCCGCGGGGATTCGACCCGCCGACCATGTGATCAGCAAGTCCTAGGCGCTGAGGTTTTATCCACAGCGCCACCCGCGTCCCTATTAGTTTATGTAGTATTTCCTTATGAAATTTGCATGTGGAAATGTGGAAGACATTCTAAATAAACATGCCTGCGTGAATTTTTCAAATAAATCAAGTTACTATGTAGGCTGAAATGTCAATATGTTTTTGTTTGAGATTACATTCCATTTCTGTTTCTTTCTCTGCTTTACATGTATGTTTGTATACAAAATTTGTCTCTTTAAAATCTGGCTATAATTGGAGTAGGTGTGAGGATGCTATTAATTCCACACTTAAATGCTGCTGTCTAGTCTCAAAGATTCAAATTTTTTCATCTTGTGACCTCAAGAAATGAAAGTGGTGTTTAAGCACCATCATACTTTAAGCATGATCATATTTTTCTACTTCTGATTTTTCTGCACTGGTTACTTTTTCCATGTTGCATTCAGTGTAAGCATATGCTATTACTTAAAATGTTTCATTCTTTTGTTCTTACTTATTTTTTCATCTTTGGTCTCTACATACTTGCCTTCTTGAACTTAGTTTTGCTGTTTCTTTGGTTGCATTCCGACATAACTCTAAACTATGATTTATTATTACAATAACAGGTTTAGCCCGCCCGCCCTGGGCTTATACATTCTCCCCTCCCCTCTTTCAACATAGCTGCAAGTAGATTGAAGTTTCTGCTTCTAGTTTAGATTAACCACAGTTTAGCGGTTGTCTAATCCCTAAACTGTAGTTAATGTCAACTATGGCTAGTGAAAATTCATTTAAAATGCTTTGAAACTGGCTTGTTGATGAAGTGAAGAACATGAGGCAGGAGTTGATAATGCAGGTGAGCTGTACACAAGCAAGCTGCCAGCTAGCTCTGTGGATGCTCCTTTTATTGACACAAAATGCAAACCCAGGCAGATACATTTTGGGCTGTGACCTTTACACATCTTCCAGTCCCGAGATTGTGGGGTGGTACAAAGTTATTTTGGCACCTGTTTCCACCGCATCATTTTCCCGTTCCACAATGTATGACGAAAGAGACAAAGGTCTCAGAGACAAAGGTCACAGACAGGACACGGCAGACTACTGAGACCGCAAAAGGTTAGACAGAGGGCAAGATGTTCAGACAGTTGTGGGCCTATCTGTGAGGGGGAGTGTGCTCCGCACCCCAAGGTGCACACAGCTGAGGCTGTCCGCGGGCAGGAGTGTGCTCCACAACCCAGCGATCATTCCTGCAGTTTCCATTAACCGTAGTTGAGATTGATCAATTTGTCCATCTATGGAAAACACAGGAAGCTGTGGTTGTTTAGTAATAATAATAATAATAATAATAATAATAATAATAATAATAATAATAATAATAATAAATAATAATAATAAATAATTAAAAACCAACCCCAGGAGCAAAATCTTCCATGTTGGAAGAGAGGGGAAAGCCTGGGTTGAACTTAGACTAATTTACCTGGGTTGAACACTAATTTACTGTATGTTTGTACATTATATCCAATCCAGACCTCTCCTTTTGTTTCTTCTACTTCCTCTTATTGCTCCGTATTCATGGAATTTGTAGCTAGCTGATATTTGTTTAGCTAGTTCTCTTCAATTGCTTGAAAAATTCCTCATCTATTTATGCTAAGCCTATACTGAAGCTGCTGTTGTTTAATTTAGCATTAATCTTATCAGCATCTGGTTTTTAATTATTTTTCATTTTCTTCTTGCCTGGAAGACTACAAGCCTATCTGGGTAGCACATTAAAACAAGATCTAAGATATAATTGAAAAGTTTTTGAGAACAGCATACACAAAATCACAAGCTTATTGGCTGTGAGTCCTGGATGACGTGCTTCCTGCCTTGCAGGCCTTTTCTACCTGGTCTGGGGCCCTTATTGACTCCAGCTACCAAAGCTGAGGCTTCCAAACAAACTCTTTGGCTAAGGTATTGTTTGGGGGTTTTGTTGGGGTTTCCTTTTTGCTGTTATTGATATTATTGTTTTGTGTCTTTTAAAATATGTGGATTTATGTGGAAATGGTTCATTTTGATGTTTTATTTATTGTTTATGACTACTCTTGTTAAATTTTGAATTAAGTCCCCTCCCCATGTTGTAAGCGGCCTTGAACATGGATTTAACTATGGAAAGGTGGCTTACAAATAATATTTTGTAAGGATGGATAGATAGCAATTCAACAGAAGCCATCAAGATAACTCTGGTTTGCAAGTTGTTGTGCAAGAATTGCACACTGTATCTTATTTAACCTTTTGTTTCCCTTAATCCCAACAACATGTGAACTTGTGCAGTGGTGGAGGAAATTAGAATTGGTCAATTAATGTCAAAAATCCATATTTGAGGTCTAAAACTTCATTGTAAACAGCTTTATTTTAGTTTAGTTTTGCTTGGTTGTGTCCTATACAAGCCATTTCCTTTGTGGATTAACAGACATCACCCCTTTCCTGTTTTCCATTGTGAGCTAGAGTGTGTGTATGCATGTTCAGTTTCCTGTGGAAGAATCTTCTCTCACGCAGGGACTCAGGTCACATATTAACAGAAAGGGCAGTGACTTCCCTACTTGCTGTGGTCAACAGGGATTTGCTCATGTCCAAACCTGGGTTGATTCTTTCCTCTTCAGCCGAGCCATTTCTTATTTTTAAAAGGCAGAGACAGGAGGGATGAAAATAGAGAGAGCTCCATTATATGTCAGAGAGAAATTTAACTCCAGGCTACAGTGTCCAGAAAACCACAAATCAATTTCCTCCTCCTCCTGGTCTTTGTCGTCTAACGGCATGTGCTTGCAGCCATCTTTATCATCGAGAGAAAAGGACTGTTTCCCCCAGTATATTGATGGACTCACCTGGTCTGATAAACAATGTAGGTTAGGTATAGAAAAGTCTTGCATTGTTAGTATTTTCCTTGCAACCTTTTATTCCTATCTGTTTTTAAAAGATTCAGTGGGTGGGTGTAGCTATCCCCTCCTGCCTGCTTGTGACTAACACTGCCTTGCCCGCTAGCCCATTCAAAGAAGAAGCCAGGTGCCATCCAGTTGTAGCTCCCTTTCCCTCCCAGCTCCAGCTGTGGGAAGAGTGGACTCGATGGAACAATGGCAACAGATGGTGGCAGCTACTGGAATAAGGCTGGGTTATGTTTCAGTGCAATTTAGGCTGCTTTCTGGCTGTCACTGTTTTGTGGGAGGGATTCAGTTGCATGCTGGGAAGTACACATTGTGCAACTGCTGCGAGTTTTGAGGTCATGTGCAGAGAATTCGTTTCCAAAAATATTAGCAAACATTTTGCAGTAAGAAAAGAGACAGGATACTGCACTGGAAACTGTGGGATAACGACATAGTATAACCTCCCCACAAAACAAATAGGAATGAATACTTAATGAATAGTAGATGCCATATAACCTCCCCGAAAGTTTATGGTGGGGGGAAATCAGGTTGTTTGAAAGTGACCTTAGAGAAGGCTAGTTGCCAACTGCAGAAAATGTTGTCTGCTGGGGCTTTAGTAAACAAGACTACAATACAATCAGGCCACCATGGCTTTAAAAACAAAACAAAACAAATGCATACAGACTGTTCTTCAGGCATTTCCCAAGCAGAATTAACCATGGAAAAATGGCATGCAATACATTTATACTGTTAAAATGCATCACCTGACAAGAAACAGCCTATAGCCTGTGACTACTCCCTAAAGCAAAAATTATAAATACTGTACAGACCTCTCATTTAGATTACATTTTAAGGAAATGTACATTTTAAGGAAATACTAATAGCCAGGCTTCTTCTTATCTTGTCTTTCTCTTGCTATCTTAAGCATAATTAATAAACAAAGTGTAACTTAACAGAAAGTAACATTCTACCAACAAATCCAAACCATTATATTTTAAGAGCATTTGTTGTGATTATTTTCTTTTTTATACCTCATATTAATTACTATTTCACAAGACTCTCTCTCTTTCTCTGTCTCTCTCTGGGTGGGTGGGTGGGTGAGAGAGAGATTTATTGGAACTGAATCCAGTCAGGGAGGAGATTTTTTCCACAGTGCTGTTTTCCCAGTATAAATCCACTCATCATTCCAAGCTAGGAGTTGTCCCATATTGTGCCTGTATGCTTTTCCTTCAGAAGGTAAACAGCACCTTCAGTGGTCAATTTGGATTACGAAAATGGCACAGGGGAAAACCTTAACTCCCACCTCTCCTGTATTCCCTCTTTAAGCTTTAAGAAAATCAGATCTGCTCATAGATCTCCCATTGCCTTTTCTAGTTTGACATTCAGTATGTACACAAATAGTGAGTTGGCTTGAAATATATAATAGCCAGTAAATTTGTTTGCTTCCATTTTCTGTATTGATATATAGCATACTGATCTGGGGTACTGTTGGGTCCAGTTTATGTCCTAGTTATGCAGTAGCAAGAAAGGACTATCACTCTTCTTTACTAAAGAAAGCTACCGACTGTAGGGTTCTGCCTCAGATCATTAATTAATACAGAAACAAAGTTGTAAATCTCAGCTAGACAATGAAACTAGAATGGGCCACATGCAGAAAGTGAAATATGCAATAAAACAGCAGGTATAAAAAGGAAATATCTGTGCTAATTAGCGTACCACTTTTGGGCCGCGGGTGGCGCTGTGGGTAAAACCTCAGCACCTACGACTTGCCGATCGTCAGGTCGGCAGTTCGAATCCCCGCGGCGGGGTGAGCTCCCGTCTTTCGGTCCCAGCGCCTGCCAACCTAGCAGTTCGAAAGCACCCCCGGGTGCAAGTAGATAAATAGGGACCGCTTACTAGCGGGAAGGTAAACGCCGTTTCCGTGTGCTGCGCTGGCTCACCAGATGCAGCTTGTCATGCTGGCCACGTGACCCGGAAGTGTCTTCGGACAGTGCTGGCCCCCGGCCTCTTAAGCAAGATGGGCGCGCAACCCCAGAGTCGGACACGACTGGCCCGTACGGGCAGGGGTACCTTTACCTTTACTTTGGGCCAGCGCGTTAAATTTAAAGCACAAAGCTTTTCATAAAAAGAGGCTAAACTCAGTGGTTTGTGTCGGGTCTCTCACATAAAGTTAAGGTGCCACAGCATATTTTAAGAAATGTAATGCGGATGTATTCTGTGATTTACTTAGCCAATGGTTTCCTTCATTATTTCTCATTCACACTTGATTACTGGCCATGCTGGCTAGGGCTGATGGAAGTTTGAAAACATCTGTAGGCCATCACATTGGCTACTTCTGGTTTAGTCCAAGGCAATTGTTAAGACTTCGTGGGCATAATTTTACTTTATGCAATATAGGGCATAATCTGTAATTTTCAGTTTCACCAAAATGCTATCATGATGATATTGATGCTGTTTGTTACAAAGCAGAGGAGATAAATCCTGCAGTGTTTAATTTTTGAAATTCTTATAAATAGATTGTGTGGTGGTCTCTGAAAACACTGGGGATCCCACGTCTTGCGGCAAACATGCAACAAAAATCTATTCAATCTGTTGAATATGTTTGCCCAGGATTCACTTTCCTAAAACTTAACTGCTGCAAGTAGTCAGAAAAAGAAGCAGTTTTCAAATATTCACCGTCATGAATTGCAAAGTGCATATTGCAAAAGAGCCCAAATTATTAACAGACATGTTGTTAATGGAGAACATCCCCCAACAAATAATATTCCAATGACTCAGAGATCAAAAGCTTTTCAATTACTAATGTGCAATTTATGATAATGCAGAGTTACTATATTTATTTGCATACTCTTCAGCCTATAAAAGTCAAACACTATGCACATCATAAATCATTTCCTGAAAGTTATTCTAGATGCAGAGACAGAAATGCCCCTTCCATTGAATCATTCCTTGAGACAGCTTCATATAAGATTATAAATGAGCCTGAATAAAAGCAGAATCCTCAAAGTAATATTTGTTCTATTCCTGGAGGTTATCACAAAGATAAACTATCCATGTCTGGTGCAAATGATATCACTTCTTGGTACTGATTTCGCTGACAGTGTATACATTTTTAAAAATGTCATGGGAAGAATGTGGAAGAAGAGCGAATCTCCTGCATGTGCTCAAAAATAGCAATGTGCTCAAGATAAGTGTTGCAGTGTGTGGGCCTAAGATTGTGACAAGAATAATGTGTAGTTTAGTATCTTTTACTAGACCACCTATAGATGCAGCAGTAAGCTTTGCAAATGTTTCCAACTTACCAGTTGGATGTTAAGGACAGTTGATGTTAAGGACAGTGTGCAGCAAAAGGTGTACAATTCTAAACAAAAGAGTATTAGAACACAGGAGGGAGCTGTCTTACACCAAATCAGGCTATTTATTCATCAATACAGTGGTGCCCCGCAAGACGAATGCCTTGCAAGACGGAAAACTCGCTAGACGAAAGAGTTTTCCGCTTTGGAGGTGCTTCGCAAAACGAATCTCCTATGGGCTTGCTTCGCAAGACGAAAATGTCTTGCGAGTTCCTGCGGGGGTTTTTTCCTCCCCCCCCCTTTTTCTAAGACACTAAGCCACTTATCAGCTGATCTGATAAGCCGATAAGCCACTAAAAGCCGCTAATAGCGCTAATCCGTCAATGGGCTTGCTTCGCAAGACGAAAAAACCGCTAGACGAAGAGAATCACAGAACGGATTCTTTTCGTCTTGCGAGGCACCACTGTACCTGTTTCTCTGGCAGATGGCTTCCCTGTCACCAGTACAGTGGTACATCAGGTTACATATACTTCAGGTTACATACGCTTCAGGTTACACACTCCACTAAGCCAGAAATAGTGCTTCAGGTTAAGAACTTTGCTTCAGGATAAGAACAGAAATCTTTTTCCGGTGGCGCGGCAGCGGCAGGAGGCCCCATTAGCTAAAGTGGTGCTTCAGGTTAAGAACAGTTTCAGGTTAAGAACGGACCTCCGGAACAAATTAAGTACTTAACCCAAGGTACCACTGTAATGCCTAAACAAAAATTTGCAACATAGTCAACTAAAAATAATCAACAGGAACTATCTGTTTTCAATCTCAACTGTGAAAGAAGTCTGCAATTTTCCTTATCATGCATCAACTAGCAGCTTTGCATATGTGGAGATGTATATACACGATGCAGTCATATATACACGTTTACTCAGAAGTAAGTTCTATTGTTGCCAGTGGAGCTTATGCCTATCTGCATTACATGGAGACTAAGCCTCACTAAAAAAAGCAGAACATACCTCTGAGTAGACATATATATTGTTATAGATTTGGGGAGGAACCCTCCCAAACCCTAGAAATTAATAGAAGGTAGAATTTTGATTATTTGGAGTATTAAAGGGAAGATTGCAGGCCAGCAGGAAAATACAGACTTAGCTCCCTTTCCAAGCCAGTTGCTCACCTGGAACAGAGGCATTCACAGAGGCAAAAGGTATTGATGGCCCATCTAAGAGGAATCCTTGGGCCTGGGCAGAGAGAGGTTGCCAAGGTGATGGGCGTGTGTGAGAGACAGGAGAAGAGTGTCTTCCGCAAGGTGTGCTGGGAAGAAGGCAGAGAACAAAGGTTGAGATCCATCTTTGGCAGGGCAGGCTGACTGAAGGCTGGTTGGGAGAGATGCCTTTGACTCCAATGCTGCACTGCTGTGGGGAACAAGCCCCTCTTGAAATCATGAAGGTGTAAGATCTGTACTCCCTCCATGCAGACTGAAGGTGTAAATATGTGAACAAATCATATTTCTTAAAGCTGTGGCAGTCTCCGCCGCATCTTCAATTCTCCAAAGGAGAACAGATCCTGGGTGAGTGCTTTGGCAGAGAATGGTGGTAGCACCCAACTTTTGTAAACAGATGATTACATGATTAATTCTGTTTCTACCACTAAGCAGTCTGGTGGACTTACTGAACTGTAGGGATAAATCCTTCATAGGCAGCTTGCTGGATATGTGAAGAAATAAATCTAAGGCATTAAAAGGAGATTTTGGGACCTCGCTTAGCTCAGATAGGCAATTTAATCAAAGCAATGTATTAGCATTTCTAGTTGCTAGGGAATGGCACCTCTGTACATCTGACTACAAGCTGCTGACTAAGGCGAGAGGCATATTAGGGAGAGGTTAATATGATTCCATCCATCTTTCATTAAAAGGTGAAGCTATTTGTACTCTTGTGGCCAATGACAATAATTCAGACACTGCTCTGGATGGTACCTCTCAGGCTCAGGACTTAGATGTCTCTAATTATTTGATAAATGCATGGACCAGTTAATAGCCAAGTGCCGTTTCAGTCGCTATGCAAATAAAAGTGGACACAGGTTGAGTCATTATTTAATCTGGGTGAAACATTGATATGGTCACTGATGGCTAATCTACTTTTGCAGCTAAATTTATAGTTTAATAATAATTATTCAACATTATATTATCAGGCAGCACTCTGAAAAGAAGATGCCTGATGAAAACATAAGAATAGTCCATTACATTATTTCCAGCAATTATTGTGAAATTGCTTTCAAAGCAATCATGTATTTATTAGCCTGTGCTAACAGAGACAGAGCTTTGAGATATGAAAGATTCCGACAGTCTCATCGTAAAGGATGCTTTCGATGCAGTTTGCTGCAAAAACTAAGCTTATTTCCTTCAAAAGGATTCTCCAACCCTCATTCAGCTTTGCTTCACTTGCCCTAGCAAAATCTGTGAGCCAATGAATAGGATATTGTGCAAAAGTTCAACAACAAATTCCATGCCTGTCTGTTCTGATAAGTTGGGGCTAAGCTATATACGTACAGCTGCTTGAGGTGAGCCTGGAGCTGGCAACTGTATAGTTGCAAAAAGAGAGAGAGGGAGAGGGAAGGAGGAGGCAGGAATGAATGACAAAACCAGGAGACAGAATTGAAGAGCAAGCCAAGAAGTCAAGGCCAAAAGACAATTCCATCAGGGCCAAAGGACAAACCAGGAGGCAAGATGAAGGACCAATAAACAGATACAGGCACACACAAATGTTCCTGAAGTCATGTTTCTTGAGCAAGGCTGAACTAGAAGGATCCATTAGGCATCCTGAATGAGCAGAGTCAGTTCAGGGCCTGAGAGTCCGGTACTTCATTGCCTATTTGGGTGGCTGCACCCTGCAGTTTGGTGCCTCATTGAACAAGGCAGCAGCACCTAACTCCAAAGCCTATTTGAGTCTCAGCAGCTCCTGCCAGGCATCTGCACTTGAGCCATGCAGGTGAGGAGAACTTGGGGGTAGTGGCCATACTGGAACTGTGGTGGAGGTCAGGTGCTTTCACCAATGTAGGAGTGCATATGGACATCCCCATCTGAAAAAGAGGATAGAAATTTGCATATGACATAAAAGTATTGGCAAATTTTATGCAAATTTGTATCTTTTGCAGGCGCAGCAGAGGGCCCAATCCACATACTGTTTACTAAGCCCAACAAAATCCTGTAGGCACCCCAAGTAGAGCCACAATCTATGGGTGCATAGCAACAAAAAGTACCTGCCCAGAACTGTTTTCTGCCAAACTAAGACGTTTTGCAGAAATATATTAATTCTTCATGTGCTCCAAAGGAAGCCCTATAAAATACCTTCCTGCTGTTTGTCAATCGTACGGAAGTCTTTCTCAGGTAATTAACGCTGCTGGTGAACAGACAGCCTGGATGATATTGCAAAGAATTAACAGATTTTTTATTACCTTGGGGTAGAAGCTAATTCTGAATCTTTCTAAAGGGGAAGATGGACAGTGATAATGAAAGTAGCCAAAAGGAAATTTGGAGCTTATTAAGCAATTCCCTCTTCAGCAAATGCCATAGAATATCTTAATATTCACGTCAGAAAAGCAAGCAGCTTTTTGAGAAGTACTGAGCTGATCCTCTCTCAGGAGAAGCTTTCACACATTTGACCCTTCTCCATATAATAAACCAGAAAATGTAGAGGGATACAGGGAGGAATAGCAATGAACCTTCTGGAAAACATATCTAGACATTCCATTTCAGAACAAAATACAATAAACAGCCTTGCTGATGCTTCTGGGAGCTCAGCCACCATGTGGCAATGCTTCTAACACAACATGAGCATGGGACTGTAAATGCTCAAGCACCGTTGGTCAAAACTGAGAACAGCATTGTCAAGAAACACACTGATATTCCACAGTTTTGATCTTACAATGACAGTTCTGATTAGTTTATAATTATGATTTTTAGCCTGCAAAATTGTTCCTTTACAAATTAACTAACAAAACAGAACCTGGGGAAGTGAGGTTCTTGTTGCATTTGATAATTCCCAGTTCCAACATCTCATCTCAGTCTTCACCTTATTCTTCTTATTTTATTAATTCATTGCTTGCAATATTTATACCGTGCTCAGCAGCGAAGGTAGTTTGTACGTCAAAGATTAAAAATCACAACAAAGGTCTGTGAAGACCTTTGATCACAAAAAGCCTCATCCAGGAAACCTTCACAAAGACCAGAGCTTTGATGGACCACTGAGCTACTCCACATATATAACTTATCTGCTATGGTGATGAAAGAGCACCTTCTTTTTCCATACAGATGAATGTCCCTCTGCTCCTAATATTTAAATCTAGGAGGACATCCACTCAGTTAGAAGCTCTATACTCACTAGGGCACATACAGAGCTTTAGATCAGAGCCACCATATGCTTAATAAGTACAGTGGTATCTCGGGTTAAGTACTTAATTCGTTCTGGAGGTCCGTTCTTAACCTGAAACTGTTCTTAACCTGAAGCACCACTTTAGTTAATGGGGCCTCCTGCTGCTGCCGCGCCGCCGGAGCACGATTTCTGTTCTCATCCTGAAGCAAAGTTCTTAACCTGAAGCACTATTTCTGGGTTAACAGAGTCTGTAACCTGAAGCGTACATAACCCGAGGTACCACTGTAGTATTATCAACTGATTAGAGAGGTGGCGTAAGGTCAAATTTATGAACTGTGACACTTCAGGCAAAAGTTATGCCCAGTATTAAAGCTGAAAGTCGTGTCTTCCCCCCTGTCTTCCTTTTGCTGGGTATTCAACTCCCCATCCCATCTCATTTTCACCCCCACCCCCACGCTGAAGCTAGAGCCAGCCCACCCATGAGTCAGGGTGAAGCACTCACCTCAGGCAGCAGGTGGAGTAGTTTCGGCTACATAAATGTGAACACTCAATATTAGTATGTAGGTAGCAGTGTTCCCATATTTCACCCCTCCACAAACAGCTTGAAAATTGCTGATGGCCTTAGTGGACCACTTAATATTATTTTCTTCCTGTTGTAGCAATTGTAATGCTCTGTGCTAGATGCTGTATGATTTTAAATTGTACTTATATTTAAATTGTATTTAAATTGCTTGTTGTTCTTATTTCTTATGTTGCATTTCTTATGTTTCTTATGTTGCATTTAATTGTACTGCATACAATAACATGCAGAGTAAGAAATAAATGAAGCAATAAAAATACAATTAAAAATAAGTAAGAATACTTAATAAAGACATTCCACAGACCACCTGAATGAAGCTCGTGGACCTCAGCTAATATTTTATGTGCCAGGAGCCACATTGACTCATGGTCAACCCAGTGGCAAACTTTGAGCTCTCAAATTTCAGTGGCGCCCTGGGTGACAGCAAAATCCCGCCTTTCTCACTCCATTCTACAGCATTGTTGTGGCGCTTAGTGCAGCCAAACCGGTCGCACTCCCCTAAACCTGCCTCTGGTCAACCCTCCAGGTGTGGCTGAAGAGTAAAAGTGGGTGTGGTGAAAATTGACATTTCAAATTGATTGACATCCTATACCCTTTTAAATTTTTCTTTGGGGGGGTTATTGGGTTATTGTTTTTATTTTGATTATCTATATTGTGGTTTTATATTTTAATTTGTTCTGTGAACCATCCTGAGACCTCCGTGTATAGGGCAGTATATACCGTAAATTCGACTAATAATAATAAAAAGAAAATGTGGGGAAGGTGGGTGCTGATGGCCAGACAATCAGGAATGTCTACAGAATCTACAGCAACTTGACATGAGCCAACAGTGTGACGCGGCAGCTAAAAAAGCCAATGCAATTCTGGGCTGCATCAATAGGAGTATAGCATCTAGATCAAGGGAAGTAATAGTGCCACTGTATTCTGCTCTGGTCAGACCTCACCTGGAGTACTGTGTCCAGTTCTGGGCACCACAATTCAAGAAGGACACTGACAAACTGGAACGTGTCCAGAGGAGGGCAACCAAAATGGTCAAAGGCCTGGAAACGATGCCTTATGAGGAATGGCTAAGGGAGCTGGGCATGTTTAGCCTGGAGAAGAGGAGGTTAAGGGGTGATATGATAGCCATGTTCAAATATATAAAAGGATGTCACATAGAGGAGGGAGAAAGGTTGTTTTCTGCTGCTCCAGAGAAGCGGACACGGAGCAATGGATCCAAACTACAAGAAAGAAGATTCCACCTAAACATTAGGAAGAACTTCCTGACAGTAAGAGCTGTTCGACAGTGGAATTTGCTGGCAAGGAGTGTGGTGGAGTCTCCTTCTTTGGAGGTCTTTAAGCAGAGGCTTGACAACCATATGTCAAGAGTGCTCTGATGGTGTTTCCTGCTTGGCAGGGGGTTGGACTCGATGGCCCTTGTGGTCTCTTCCAACTCTATGATTCTATGATTCTAACTACTGACTTCTCTTATCAAAATAAATGTGTGACAGCCCCCCTTTTAATCAAAGGAAAATAAATAAACTGCTGGGCCCCAGGAACTTCTGCCTTTATTTATTTATATGATTTATAAGATAATTAGGTGCCTTGTTTTAATGCATACTACACAGCCTGCAGAGTCCTAATGAGACTTTTATAATGTGCCTAGATCAGGGCAAAGATCTGCATTGCAAATTTAAAACCTTTTTAAAAGTTGAAAACATTTGTGAATGGACATTAATTTAAATATAGTACACATGTGTGTCAGCATATCCGAATGCTTTTAACAGAACAGTTTCTAAATTAATTTGACATGATTGTCAATCTCACTATATTCAATCTTGCAGCTTTTAGGTCAGCTGAGAAACCTATATACTCATCATTTGGACTGCTAAATTTGAGAAGTACATAATCTATAACTCAGTTTTCCTAAAATGGCACAGCACTGAGAGCTCAGAGTTGTAGATTTAAATTTTAACTGGAACATTGGCAGTACAAGCAGAAAATCAAATTCTACACAATAGCTCAATTCTTGACCCTATCTATAACCTCTTCTGCTTATTACCAAGCTGAGAGGAGGGGGAAGAGTGCTATATAACATTTAGTAATGGCACTGTAACCACTGCAAATATAATTTGATTAGCCATACTTGAAACACCTCCAATTTCTTGCTGTAGCTGCAAAGTCTGCCAGTCTTTTAAGGTATATTCCAGAGAAATGAAAAGCAGCATTATAAAAAAAAACTGGGGCTACTTGTGAAAATTAAGAACAACAAAAGGACTGTGGATACCGCCAATATTTATTTCAAGTTAGTGGATACTAAGGGACTCTACCCTGATATCAAAGACCATATGGAATGAGAGAACTCAATGGGTGAGGATAAGAGGGGCAGAAAACAAGCAAATCATTGTTATAGGCATATAAATGAAAAGGAGTCCAAGGCCTTGCATCTGAGAGGAGAGCATTTTGTTCTCTTACAGGAAAATCATCCATGCAGTCAACTGCGTGTATAAAAAATAAACTTGGTAGAGATTCTTTGAGTCCAATATACTGTACATTGCATTCATTTGATGCAATCCAATGACTTTCAGTAAGCTAGAGAGTCAGCTGCTGGAGGTCCCATGGCCAAATCTGGCTCCCAATGGCATGCCACTTTACCCTCATCCACTTGCTAATGCAGGGTAAAGAAATGACCAACAAGCCATTTGGAGGGAATGAAGGTTGAAGATGTATGACCAGCTTCAATAAAATGAGTCCTATTGGATCATTCCCAATGGATCCTTGAGTCCATCAACGGACGGTTGGTTGGTTGGTTGGTTGGTTGGTTGGTTGGTTGGTTGGTTGGTTGGTTGCCTGCTTGCTTGCTTGCTTGGTTAGTTAGTTAGTTAGTTAGTTAGTTAGTTAGTTAGTTAGTTAGTTAAAAACATTTTAAGGTTGCTATTCTGAAGAAATGCCCATCCAAAGTGGCTTACAATAAAAGCAGAAGATAAAAAAGTACAACATTTAAAACTAAAAACCTAACGCTACACTTTTTCTTCTTCAAAGAACTAGGGAGAGCATAACTGAGAAAGACCACGACCTAGCTAATGAACATCACACCTGGAAGGCCAGCTGGAAAAAAGTGAACAATGGACTACGTTTGGCTCAGTAGGTCACATATTGCAAAGGTCAGCTATGAATAAATATATGACACCAGTCATGTCTTTATTCAAGTATCTTTGGTATATCCTTAATAATTCCCCCAATTTCTCTCTCAATATGTTGTAAGCTGGGGGAGCTGAGATGGCAAAGGTTGGATTTCTAAGCTCTCCCTGCAAAAAAAGCCATGCAAGATATAATGAGTAGGTCTTGTTCTCTGCATGAAATAATATAATTGCTGGGGAAAGATTAATGGCACCATATGTCTTCAAGTAGTAGTTCAAGCCGTATTTTTAAAGAACACAAAATATTAATGTCCCTGCTTTTCATATAATATGTACTGCTTATAAACTCAGCATCTTTTAAAATGTTATTTCTTCAAACACCTGTGCAAAATATACAGAAGACATTAAAGGGAATATTCCTTAACGCAGCATTTATTGAAAGCTCTATGTGATTAATCAGGAGCACAGCAAGCTAGCTAAGCACCTAGGAAGTACTCCTTTCCCCCACTTCAAAGCCCATGTGCCGATATTAAGTATGTAACATTGACATTTTCAACAGACAGCTACATGATTTAGGGCCTAACATCTAGTAAAAATCAAATGATCTAGCAACCTACCACTGCAATCAGTTCACTTTACATGAGCATATGTCTTTATTCACAGTAGACATTCATAGATTGGGCTATGTGTGTATGAGTCAGTTTTCAAAAAGGGAACTTACAGTGCACAGGTTTGCTCAGAAGTAAGTCACGCTGTAAGGTCCGTATAGTTAAAGCTATGGTTTTCCCAGTAGTGATGTATGGAAGTGAGAGCTGGGCCATAAAGAAGGCTGATCGCCGTAGAATTGATGCTTTTGAATTATGGTGCTGGAGGAGACTCTTGAGAGTCCCATGGACTGCAAGAAGATCAAACGTATCCATTCTTAAAGAAATCAGCCCTGAGTGCTCACTGGAATGACAGATCCTGAAGCTGAGGCTCCAATACTTTGGACACCTCATGAGAAGAGAAGACTCCCTGGAAAAGACCCTGATGTTGGGAAGGATGGAGGGCACAAGGAGAAGGGGACGACAGAGGACGAGATGGTTGGATAGTGTTCTCGAAGCTACGAACATAAGTTTGACCAAACTGCAGGAGGCAGTGGAAGACAGGAGTTCCTGGCATGCTCTGGTCCATGGGGTCACGAAGAGTCGGACGCGACTAAACAACCAAACAACAACAAAGTCATGCTGTGGACAGATCCACACCATACAACAAAAGTACATCCTGTTGACATTTTAAAGCGCATGACTTCTCCCAAAGGACCTGGGGAACTTTAGTTTGTTAAGGGAGTTGGGAATTGTAGCCCAGTGGGGGGGAACTACAGTTCTCATGGGTCTTTGTGGGGAAACTGTGTGCTTTAAATGTACGCTTGCCTGCTTACTTGCATGTTGTGTGATGGGGCTCTGAGAAGGCAATTGTTAGCAATGTTCTCTTCCTACTACCTTTGTCCTGAGGATGAGCACCTTTTATCAACATATACGTCAACGCTTTGTAACCTGTCAGCAAGTAAGACAATATATGCTCATGATGGCATGGTGTAAGCAACATGGATAAAAATATTTCCTGGGCACCCAGGCTGTACCTTCTTACTGCAGTCTGAATAAAATATATTCTTCCCCACCCTGGTGTGATTTATTAGCTCAGGTCTCCCCAGCATCAGACTCTAATCTATTAGAGTACAGTGGTACCTCGGGTTACATACGCTTCAGGTTACATACGCTTCAGGTTACAGACTCCGCTAACCCAGAAATAGTACCTCGGGTTAAGAACTTTGCTTCAGGATGAGAACAGAAATCATGCTCCGGTGGCGCGGCAGCAGTGGGGGGCCCATTAGCTAAAGTGGTGCTTCAGGTTAAGAACAGTTTCAGGTTAAGAATGGACCTCCGAAACAAACTAAGTACTTAACCTGAGGTACCACTGAGCTTCACATAGAGCAGCAGTTGTTACAATACCCCTGAGTGAAAGGCCAGTATTGTTCTCGAACTGCAGAAAGGCAAGTATTTGCCTGAGTTCACATACTGAGTACATGGCTGAGATGGGATTTGAACCAGAGACTGACCAGCTTGTAGTCATCAGCTAATCCACTTCATTACTTCACAAAAGCCTACGCAGAAAGTTCAGTTAATAAGCAATGCTCACATGGAGGGGAAATAGGGATCACAGTTGTTGGCCCCAGTCCTGATCCTTTTTAAAGAATAAAGTCCAACACGTCAACAGTCCCATTTTCAAGGGGGCCAGATTTAAGCAAGACCTCTCAAATTCACTAGGAGCATTATTCCCTCCATGATTGACTTTATGATTGACTCCATGATTGACTTTATAATTTTTTAAACCGATGCATTATTTTGCTGAAACCTGGTGTCTGAATTCTCTTACTACTACTTTCATTGTGGGTATCATTTTAAGAGTCTCTCTCTCTCTCTCTCTCTCTCTCTCTCTCTCTCTGTGTGTGTGTGTGTGTGTGTGTGTGTGTGTGTTTTAAACTGATTTTTATCCTGGATATATCCTCCACAACATGTAGCCTTTTAAGATTCTGAGTAGGACCTTGCTCTTTTCAGAGCTTCCCCACTTTGATCAGTCTCTTCCCCTGTGTAATCACCTCTTCCTGTACATATAATTGGCTCCTTGTTTGTCACAGTGAACTTTTACAATGTCAAATTAATTTCCTGAAATGTGCATGGTTTCCTTGACAGCTCTATAGCCTGTGCAGATTTGGATGAATTCCATATCAGGTGGTATCTCTCTCTCCACCCCGCCCCCCAATTTCCCACTGAAAGGATGTTGGTTTTAACAGTGAGCTGGATAAGCAACATTGCAAGATACTTAACATTAAACCAGCTAACCCCTGAATAGTAGCCTACAGCCTTCAAAGAATTATGTTACATCATACATTTATCATGTGTATAGCCTCAAGCCAACAGAGCACTAATGCCCCTGTGAAATTTTATTGAATAGAGGCACAAATCAGTACTAACATGAGAGTCACTGCCTATGTTCATAATAACACTGCCCACTTTGGGTATTATAAAATATTGTTCAGTACGTATTGGCACTTTTAACAGATGCTTCTTTGATAGTAGAGTGTGAATGTTCCAAAACATCCAAAGACAGATTGTTCGGAACCAGTTTGGGAGATGTGGAAGGAAAGCAAGGACCAAATGAAAACCTTCCCAATAGCTCCCCAGATGTGATGGAGCTGAATTCCTCTTGCTCCAGTTAGACCAAGAAGAGGGAACCACTCAGAAGATTTCCCTTGCCTTTATCTCCCCCTTGCTTAAAGAGACAAAATGGCGACAGCAGTCTTGAAGAGATTATTCAATTCCTCTGGGGTGGCGCCATCTTGAATAATATGGGGCTTCCGTAAATCAATCCAACAGCACCTTCTAGAGTAGGCAGCCTCAGTGGCAGAGGAACCCTCTCTGGCACCTGGGGCGGGACGCCGAGGGGTGGGGTGAACTGTCCGGTGACACACGTGCGACATCCATACAGACTATGGTCACTGTGCAAGAGGCAGCCCGTATGGACAGTGCACGAGAGTGGCAGCCCGTACGGATTGTACGTGCCCTCGGCCACTCTACAGCTGAGGGAGAGGCAGGGGCCATCTTGTCACCCCCCCCCCCGAGTGGCACCCGGGCTGACCTGTCCCTCCGCCTCCCACTTCGTACGCCCCTGGGCAGCCTGTGGCTTTAGAACACCCACCTTACCTGACCATTGGCCATGTTGGCTGGGGCTGATAGGAGCTGGAGTTCAACAACATTTGGAAAGCTGTAGACTTCCCCTCCTCCTCTCGGTGTTCTGCACTGTGTGCTTTACATAAGAGACAAGCAGGTGGGGCTTGAGCAAAGAGAAAGGCTGCAGCAAGGGAAGCGAAAAGAAGCACCATTTAAGTGTTTTTGGTGCCGTGGTCTAAACCACTGAGCCTCTCAGGCTTGCTGATCAGGAGGTCGGCTGTTCGAATCCCCACAACGGTCCCAGCTCGGTCCCAGCTCTTGCCAACCTAGCAGTTCGAAAGCACCCTCAGAAAATGCAAGTAGATAAATAGGTACCACTCTGGCGGGAAGGTAAACAGTGTTTCCATTCGCTGCTCTGGTTTCGGTGTTCTGTTGTGCCAGAAGTGGCTTAGTCATGCTGGCCACAAAACCCAGAAAAACTGTCTGCGGACAAACGCCAGCTCCCTCGGCCTTTAAAGCAAGATGAGCGCCGCAACCCTAGAGTCATTTGTGACTGGACTTAACTTCCAGGGGTCCTTTACCCTTAAGATTTTAATATTTCCTTAGACTCTAATGATGCCTGGATGGAGGAAGGGTCTCTGAGTATGTGTGGAAACTAACCTATGTTACAAAGGTAACATATATCGGTACATCTGTCATTCTGCCCACTTTGCATCTGGCCTCACCCAGCCCTGGCATGTGGGCCCCCTAGGAGTTGCTTAGAAGGAAATGTGGTCCTTGGGCTTAAAAAATCCCCCTGAAATCTTGCTGCCACTTGCCAGAGATTGGGGTTCATGTGTAACAATAGAAATGTGATGTGGGGGGAAATTAAGTCCTCCTGACCCTTCTTAGTATTTCGTTTTGAACTTAGGCAACCACTGAATCTGTTAACCTTCATTAATAACCAAGCAGCAATAATATTTATGAGGCCTATTTATTCCTCAAAGATTCTAGGTAAATATAATTCTGACTTTATGCTCACCAAAATAGTAAATGAATTTTGAGTGCTTATGTGGAGGAAAACCAATTTAGGGGTTTAGAAAGTGAGCACAAATTGTTCTAAGATTGATTTCAGAAGCTAACATGCTCAATAATATTTTTTTAAAAAAAACAAACAAACCCACATAGCACTTGTTTTAAAATGGCTTCATATTTCTCACCATGTTTTCCAAATAAAATCTTCTCCAGTTAGCATCTTAAAATATATCATTGTGTTTCCTCTGCAGCCTTAGTATGTGATTTCAGGACCACAACTCATTTACTGCCGGCAATAAAATCCTGTCATTAAACTACACAGGTAACAACAATCTTCCTGTTCCAAGAATCTAGTTGAAAATATTTAATCAGTTCCATGAATCTCTTTTAGAAACAAAAGTGAGGGTTTCTACACAGTCAATGTTTGCCGCAGCAGGACAGGAATGGAACAATGCATACTTTATTTCCAGTATTCACAAAACTAAACTACCTCTTTGCAAATCCTCTTGACTGGTATTCAGCAGCCTAGTGCCATCTAGATTTTTTGGACTACAACTCTCATCAGCCCCCAGCCAACACCGCCATCCATGCTGATGTGAGTTGTAGCCCAGCACACCTCGAGGGCACCCGGTTGGAGAAGGCCGTTTTTGATCAGCCCAAGATCCATGGATTGTATGGTGAAATGTATTGTGTCACCCTTTCCTCATCTGTCATCCTTGGACCGGGGACATGAGAGCAGGGGCAGGAGTAAGACAAGGTTTCTCAGTACAGTAGAATGGAGACCGCAGGAGACAAGAATCGGGAATCACATAAATCCTATTCAGGCATTGTAAAGGTAAAGGTAAAGGGACCCCTGACCATTAGGTCCAGTCGTGACCGACTCTGGGGTTGCGGTGCTCATCTCGCTTTATTGGCCAAGGGAGCCGGCGTACAGCTTCCGGGTCATGTGGCCAGCATGACTATGCCACTTCTGGAGAACCAGAGCAGCGCACGGAAACGCCATTTACCTTCCCACCGGAGCGGTACCTATTTATCTACTTGCACTTTGATGTGCTTTCGAACTGCTAGGTTGGCAGGAGCAGGGACCGAGCAATGGGAGCTCACCCCGTCGCAGGGATTCGAACCGCCGACCGTCTGATCGGCAAGTCCTAGGCTCTGTGGTTTAACCCACAGTGCCACCCACGTCCCACATTCAGGCATTGTACTCACAGTTAAAATGTGACAGGGAGTAGGGCCACATTGGCATAGCTCCTCTTTCTGGCACCCATGTGAAGAACACAAATATCTCAAGTGGGGGCTTTTCATCTACAGGTTTCCATGCATTCTGGAATGTTGAATGATCATAGTTCTGGATCACAAGGAAGTCTGTATATGCCCCCTTCAAACATATGTATGGGCAGCAGGGTGCCCTTTCCTGCTCACACGTTGGTGTTAGCTGTGACTAATACAGCCAAACAGGGCTATATAAAATAGAGGTTAAAGCCAGTGTGCAATTTATGTAGCTCAGAAACAATCTGAAATAGATATGGTAGAAAGCAGATATCCAAAAGCCCTTTGTACAGATTATTTAAGGAAATACTGCAAAGAACCTAAGCAAAGTATGACTTAAAGAAGAAAATATTAAGAAGGACATGGTAAAGTTATGAAATATGTAATCAGCTGTCATGAAGATAAAGAATAATTAATGCAAGGCCCTCTCAGGGTAGCACAGGAGGGAATGTCTTCAAACTGCAGCAATTCAGAAGTAAAAATAAACTGATAGGCAATGGAATAAGTTGCCCTCGAAAGTTGGAAGATTTTCAATGGCAATTTTAAAAGGTAATTTAAGGATCATCTTCCAGAGTAAGGGAGCCATGTCGCTGCAGAAGGGGGGACCAGATGGGGCTCAATACTTTTTCAGTCTCACCTGTATGAATTGTGCACACAATCTTTTATTTCCCATGTTTCCCCAAGAAATGACAATAATTTAGCATTTGTTTCAGCTGATATTCAGGGTGTGGGTTTTTCCCCCCCAGCCAGAACTTGCTGGAATTTAGTTCTGGCACCTCTCAGGTGGGCACCATTGCCATTCCAAGAGAATGAAGGAGGTGCTCGTGGTGAGTTCTGGCACCTCCTTTTTCTAGCAAATAGCACTGCTGATATTACTAGTGGCACTATTACCCACCCCTCACCAGCAGGTCCTAGGGTGGGTTGCAGCAATTTACAATTCAGAAATTCAGAACAGCTGAAACAGACTAGCCCCCGGAATAGGTTGGGTCCTGTGAAGTCTTAGCAATGGCTTTCCAGTTGCTGGCCTGCTGAAGATAAAGGCAAGGGAATGCATCAGAGTTCTACGGGCCAAGAATTTTACCCCTCAGGCTGGGTCTGGATGACTTCTGTCTGATCCTTCACTTTGACTCTCAGTTTGAGAGACATGGAGACACCGGGACCATTGTGTGTAACTTGAAGACAGTCAGAGTAGAGTAAATAGCTGAAAGAGTCAGACTTTCCCTTCCAGCTGGGAAAAGACCAAGATCTTTGATGCTAAATTGGTGGCCGGAAAGCTATTCCACGGGCAGCAACTTAAGTTCCCAAATCGGCGGCACTGAAAACGATAGAGTGCCTCTGTAGCTAATACTGTATCTCCCCCACAAGGATTTGTAACAGCCATTTTCCTGACTGAAGTGAGAAAGGGAAAAATAGTTTCCTGTAACAGTACTGCTAGAGAGGAGGAAGGTCTATAAACTCCTGTTGAAGCTGAATGAGTCTCAACTTGAAGGTCATCTTTTTATCCAGAAGTGTACAATTGTTGAATGTTTCTCTACATTATTCACCGTTAGCACAAAACACCTCAAATCCAGTATAGGAAGTGAATAATAAACTCTGCAAACGTCAGGTACTTGGTATGATGGTAATCAAGGTCAACAATGTATTCTCAGAGTATTCTAGTCATGAGAAATTTGAATGTCAAGGGTAATGAAAAGAAATGCGTTATTACCTAGCTATAATGGCTGCATTTCCCCCAGAACAGTTTGATAAGACCAGGAATTAACCCCAGACACATTCCAAGATCTGTATTGCAAAGTATTGCCTGAACCTGATGTGGGGAACCAGGTGTCAGCCTTGGAAGCTGTTCCATCCTGAGACTTCCCTCAGTCTGGATAACTATAAACAAAACACCACAAAACTCTCAAACATGTATTTTATTGAAGTTCACAAGGCACGTTTACTCACATTCCAGTAGGCCGTTCTTTTGGCTCTGAGTGAATGTGGTTAGGAGGCTCTTTATGAACTTCTGTAGGAATGAGTGAATTTACTCTTCTTCCTGGGCTTGCAAGAACTAAAACAGAACTAGGCTACAAAGGAGAGAGGGAGGTTTTCCCCACTCTAGGCAGAGACAATAGAAACTAGAATATTATTGAGCCTTCATTTCCCAGGCTGCCTGGAGGTCTGGAAACAGGAAGGGCACTTCTTAAAGGAGCACCATTATTATTTCTTCTACCCAATACTAAAACACAGATTTGCTGTCACTAAATAACTGAACCCTGTGGGCGCAGAACAAAAGCTGTCTTACACCAAGTCAGATCATTGCATTGGTCCATTAGTTCAGTATTATCATCAGTGACTCTCCAGGGTTTCAAACAGGGATATTCCCCCCACTCTACGCAGAGATGCCAGGGGTTCAGCTTCAGACCTTTTACATGCAAAGCATGTTCACTGTCACCAAGTCCCAGCCCTTCTCATCATGCACAATTATAAAGAAGCTTACCTCTAAACTAGCACAGACCGAACAAGCTATAACAACCCTGAATATAGCTTGGGGAGGGAGAGATAAGGAGGAGGATTGCCCACTTAGAGAGTATGCATGATCCCTGTGGCAAATCTCTTTGAAGATTACCCAGAAATGGTAATCTTCTGCACCTGTCCAAAGCACTGGTATTTAAGAAGCAATTGTCAGCAGTGTGTTCCACCAGTGTAAACCAGCATAGAGCCCCAAGTGGAGTATTACAGGGAAGGGCTGTCCATGGATTAGTTGGAGCCTAAGATGGTCCATATTCAAGACAGAGACAAGTAAAACAAAACACAAAACAAACCCAGCTCCCCATCTTCTGCCCAGAACAGCAGGAGCTGGAGCTACCTCACAGGAGCTACTGCTCCCCTCCTGGCCAGTCGCTCTTAGGATTTCTCTGCAGAGAACTTTTAATGGGTCTACCCCAACTAGGATCTGTAGCAGAAGTGGATAGGAGACTCAAAAGTGGGACACATCCATACTTTTTCCACTGCAAAATTTTGTTTCCATATCAAATCATGAATGCCATCTTGGTGAAACACTACAATCTGAAAAATGTTCATAAGTATGACAAATTTTCTGTTCTTAAACATTTCCAGCATAAACTTGGAATATGTATGGGAAATGATTCCGGATTATAAACCTTGGCATCTAAACTCCTTTCCCACATATGATTGCTAAATCAGTTCCCTCCCTTACTAGGGATGAGAGTCACTGTTCTGTACCTGATTGTCTTTTGAATCACATTTTCTTAACTCAAATTTGGTCTGTTGCAATTCACATTTCATTAGATTGCTTGATCCAAGCCCAGGCAGGGCCGGATTTAGGTTTGATGAGACCCTAAGCTACTGAAGGTAATGGGGCCCTTTATATGTCCAGCTGTCCTTTGTCAACAACAAATTGTCACTGTTTTTGTGTTGAATATATGCTATATGGTAATTTATGGATCTACACAACACAACACTGTTTGCTGTATGTAGGTTTTACTTTGTTTTTATCTTACATTTTGGAAATGTACATGCAGGTTTTTTCCCCTTTAAATTTTTTTGGGGGCCCCAAGAGAGTGGAGCCTTAAGCTATAACTTGTTTAGCTTATACGTAAATCCAGCACTGAGCCCATGGCTGGCAATTTGCAAAAAAACACACAAAACTACTGTTTTTGATTCTCCTAACAGGTGTTGCAGTTGTCGCTTAGTAGTCAATATCACACTTGACAGTACTGCTACTGTTATTGATTGCCCATTATCAAGCAGCCATTTGGATGCCTCCAGGGGTGTTGTAATTTGTCCATCAATGAGTTTAATTGATAATATGTGATCCTTGTATGTTGTTGAAAGAAGATGCTGCCCAAAGAAAGTGGGGGGGGGACAGGACAGGACAGGACAGGACAAAGCATTAGATGTATTTTATCGTAACAAGACATAGAAATATCAAATTTTATAAAATGGTTCATTAAAATATTAGTTGATTTGGTGGGCATGGAGACAGAATTCTATATATTAACTTCAGGAGTTGTGGAACCTCTGTCACTAGCACTACAGGTCTGCTGTGCACCTGATTTCCTCAGGGAACAGGAAAGAAACAAAAGACTTAAAACCATTGTCTGTGTGCGAATGGTGCAGACATTAGGCAGCAAGATATCCCCTCCTCCAGCAGGTATGGGGTGAGGGACATTGCAACATAGCAAAGAACAACAATCCAATAATCCTCCCCACTCTCTCATTCCCACCTTCTTGCAAAGCCAAGAATGGCCACATGCAGTAACAAAGTTGGCAAAGGCCTTTGCTTAAAATTGAAGGGAAAGCTGTAGTATTTTAAATGTAACTAATGTATTTTGAATTATGCCATGCATATGTGAGTGGGACACAGCATGATATGAAAGCACGGACACAAAGTACCTGGTTCTGTGAATGAACAACTGTTGCTCAGGGCACTGAATTTTTCCTTAAGCATTGTGCAGTAGTGAAATTTACAGAACACAGGAAAGGACATAACTGATATTATTCTTATTATCAGCTATTAAGAGAAGCAGTGCCACTGCCATTTTCTACTGGATGGTGAATTATGTATGTGTGTGTGCATGATTTTCATGCAACAAATACATGTTTAGCGCAATGGAACATGACCAAAGCAGGGTATGGTTTGTACTCTTGAATCTATGCACTGTACTGCTGCTTAGTCCTTTATTTTAAAATATATTTCCCTATATTTGCAAAGCTGCTAGTACCATTAAGCATTTACCCACCTTTGTGTAATGGAGAGGAGATAAAAGATGAAAAAAATAGCAATGAATGTTAATGCCAACTATCATCACCTCAATAAAATTGAGTTAAAGGGAATACACATTTCAGCACTTCATATAGCAGTATAACTCCAAAACAATGGCAATTAACAGAGTATCAGTTTAATGGCTGTGACTCAAAAATGTTGCTTGTGCTGTTTTAAAACATATAAATTAAATATTTAAATTTAAATTAAATAGTGCTAGCACTCACATGAAATACTATTGGCTCACACTGTGTACGAGCGAACAGTGCAGAGTTCACATTAAAGTTCAGTTATTGTGAAATTCTCCATACCCCTCATCCACCTATCCTGCTGACCCAAATATCTACCTTACTGCATGCTTGCAACCACCAATTGATGCTCAGTAATTCAGTCCAGTAATTTACATGGAGCAATACAGTTTTCTAGGATTCATTGGAGACCCCTAAAGGCCACGATAAGGCTTCATGCCTTATATTTGACACTCATCTCCAGTGAGATATAATTAGGTAAGCCAGGATTTGAACTTAGATCTACATAAATGGATGGCCACATGTGGGTAAACATGAGCTCCTTTGCAGAACTGAAAACTAAATAATTCCTGCCACTGGACCACAACATAATGTGCATACTAGTATAAACCTGGTAAATCTAGTTCATACAGTGAAATCATGCTAGTATAAGCCTTTTAGATGTAACTCATACAATAAAATACTCTGATACTGATCACCGAATATTCTTTAACATAGCAGGGCTTTACGATGATCCTCTTTTCTAAGAAAAAGTCGCAAGATTATAACACTCGTCAGTCATCTCAGGAGAAAAAGCAGTGGTACCATGTGTTACTGGAGAGTGCTTTCTTCTTTCCTAACAGCAATTACATACTGCTCAGAACACTGACAGCAATTAAATAGGATCTCTGTTCCTGAACACCTTTTCTCTTCTTTATGTGTGTGAGAAAGAGAAAGAGGAGAGAGAAAGAGAGAATTTCAGCAAACTGAAGAGCAAAATTAGATATTGCACAAAATAATGAAGAATGGGGAAACTTTACATTTGGAAAAGAAGTAATTTGACAGTCTTTTGGCTATAATGAAAGGGCTAGCAAGCCTAATCAATTTCTTTTGTTGGAGATCTTCTTTGAGTCAGTGTGTTATTGTTTAAAATACATCTCAAAAGTGCTGAACTGCATGCACTTTCCTTGTGATAATACTTTTTTCCAGATCAGCTAGTATAATGGTAAAAATATGCTAACAAACGTTACTTTTGCATGTGGCTTGACAGCATTTTAAAATTATTACAGATCCCCTTTGTTCAACACAGGTAAAATTAGCATGCATGGGGAACAGCAGAATTGTGGCAACAGGCTGTGTTCCCATACCCTCCAACATTTTTTCAATGAAAATAAGAATGTCCCATCCCATAATGATAATTTTACTATTTACCGTATACCCCATACATCTTACTGGGTTGCCCCAGCATTCTGGGCAGCTTCCAACATATCTAAAAACATAATAAAACATTAAACATTTTTTTAAAAAAACTGTCCTACACAGGATTGCCTTCAGACAGCTCAGGTGCTGGATACCCTCCCACATTTCTCCAATGAAAATAGAGACATCCTAAGGAAAAGCAGGACATTCTGGGATCAAGTCAGAAACTGGGATGGCTTATCTAAATCAGGGGCGTCCCTGAAAAATAGGGACACTTGGAGGGGCTGCATTCCTGCCTAGACACATTCATTAGAACATCAATAGAGAACCTCCCTGCATACAGTTGTGTTAGACTTCCAAGAAAAGGAAGGTTGTCAGTTGTATGAAAAGGTCCTGTGATCATCCTGGACTCCATTAAAAGGACCTGTCGTTGGATGGTCACTTGCTGAGCCCCTCCAATACTCAGCTGAGATCCGGCTTCCTTTAAGATACTTGCTGCTGCCACTACCTTCTGAGTGGGGGGAGGGAGCCTTAGGCCGCCCAAGCCCCTCTGTTTGGCCCCCAATACTCTACCCAGATCATCTCCTAAAACAACAACCCTCACCACTCCTGCGCACTACTCTCCTTGAAGGCTTTTGCCTGGCTGGGGTGTATCAGTGAATTGTAATAATGCCTCCTGCTCACCTGTAAGAAGCTGAAAAATAGGAGGTGAAGAGCGTAGATAGCAGTGACCAGAGGAGACATGACCACTGGAAGGTGAACAGAAGGAAGCAGTTTAGTCATGCTGGCCACATGACCTGGAAAGCTGTGGACAAACGCTGGCTCCCTCAGCCTGAAAGTGAAATGAGTGCTGCAACCCCATAGTTGCCTTTGACTAGACTTAACCACCCAGGGGTCCTTTACCTTTGCATCTGTAGCAACACAACCAGACACCTTCATCTACCCCATCTGCAATAAGACACATTTCTCCCATATCAGAACACAGATTTGTAATACCTCTAACAATTGCCAAAAACAAGAATAAAATGTTCTCAATTTAGTGATTTTATATAGACAGCCTAACCACATATTTTATCTGCTGGCACAATTCTGAAAGTTTTGAAGTACTGATTTCTTACAACTGCTTGGAAATTATATTATTTTTTGTATAAGGTCGATATTCAGTATATTTATTTAACATTGTCCCACCACAATCATACACACACATGAATCTTTGTTAATTTTCCCTTGATGTTTTCTACAGCAATTAAGCTATTATCACTGAAAGCTTTTCTCATAGAAACTATGTTGCTTCTGTTTTCAGAGCACTGAAATCAAATATTAGGCTTGTTTTTTAAAAAAAAATCTAGTAAATCTACCTGACTCTGTATCCAAGGCAACAAATCTCTGGTTAATGATCAACTAGAATTTCTCTGTGGAGGTGGATATTAGTTTTATTAGTTTTACCAAGCACTGAAGTAAGAAGCTTCCACTGAAATGTCTCCTTACGCCCATCTGCAGCATAGGTTAAGGCAGAGAAATGCAGAACAGGAAATTTGGCAAACAGTTTTTGCATGGAAAATGTTTAAATTTTGAACATATATTCAGGGGGGAAATGGAATTAATATTTTTCAGAATGAATGTTTAAACTACATCAGTCCATGCATGTGGTACAATATCACAGGAAAGCTCCTGCCTTCTCCACCAACAGCACTGTGGGGGCTCACATTGGATTAATAAATTGAACAGATAAAAGCTGAACAATGGCTTTCCCATGACAAACCAAATTGTAGCAGCTTGGGGGTGGGCTGGGGAATAATACTTTGGCCCTATCCCTGCTGGGCAGAGTATATCCTTTGAAAACTGTCCTTTCCCAAAACTGATGTAAATGTTTTTGAAATAATTATTTGAAAAACTTTTCACATACTAATAAATCCTACTATGTTAGTTTCACTTTAAACTTGTAATTTTCTTTCCAAAGTTGGCTAGCTGAAATGAACTGAGCTGTCTACATCACTTCCGACACAAACACACTGGGGGCATTCTTTGTTCACCAACTCATCCTGTCATTCTAAGCAATGGCTCAGTCATTTACTAAACAAACAGACAGTGACTATTGCTATTGCTTCTGGTAATTTTCAAAAATTCTCAGTTGAGTAATGAATTTTTTCTCAGCACCGTGGAATTAAAGACCATCAAAATTATGAAAAATAAGAGCCACAAAGTGAGATAGGCTCAATAATTCACAAAAAAATGGATGAAATGGAACAATATTGTGAATTACATGGGAGGTATGCAAGAGCTGGGCAATTACATCCTTGGGTAGTTAACCATTATTACCACACTGCTTGCAACAGGCTACAGTGCTGCACAGTTTCAAGCATGCCTTGAAAGGCAGTCTCAAGCTTTTCCACTTCCAGCTTTTTCTATAGGCTTATTCACACACCGAGCACAGGCGCAAGCTGTGTGCAAGTGTTTGCGTGAATGAGTATACACTTCATTTGTACAGCACACTGATCATACACTTGTTGAATGATGAATGCAACTAACTGCATCAGTTTACTGCTCAGCCATTTGTGTTCACAGGTGCACCGACTACATTCATCGAATGGGTGAACACTCCTTATGGGAAACCACTTCCAGAGTTCCAATCTGAGATGTGTACTGTTCCTTGGAAGTGCATCACCATATAAACCACTCTCAGTCTTGATCTATATGGCTATAGGGTCCATAAGATGGTGTTCAAAAGCCATATCATGTATCTTCCTCCTGCCTGCTGCTGTGGCTAGAAAACTGCTTTGCAGAGCAGTGAATGTGTGTTATAGTCCTGCCTTATCCTACCTTGTTTAAAATATACCGTGCGGACCAAGTACACAAGCATTGTCGCTAGATACATGGTAAAACCATTCCCTGCATTCCCATTTATTTTGGTTCTGAAAAGCAATTTAGTTGTACAGTAAAACAAACAGCCAATAATTTCATCATGCGCTTAGCAGCAACATGCATCACTTCAAAGCCACCATGTACAAAGTAGTGTGTGAATTGGAGGTTTTCTTTCAAGTATCCTTTGGATTTACTGATCTGCTATAAAGGGTTATCTGTACAATTGTGGAAGATAAACATCCTTGATCCAAAGCAGTGGTCTTCACACTGACACAAAGACTACAGTGAATTGCACTTTGGTAACAAAAGCTATAAATCTTCAATATTAGGAAATAAACAAAAGAATGATTTGAAGCAGAGCGAAGTGTTCCATGCTATTGGTATCTGATAAATCCTTTTCTTTGATAGTGTAAGATAGCTTCTACTATTAGAACTCAGATCTCCAACAAATTAAAGGGGTTATATGAAATAAATTCTCAATCTGTAACATGCTTTCCTTTTTCCTTAGATGAAAGATGATCTGCTCTTTGAACAAGGCTCAGGATGCTCTAGGGAATTAAAACGTTTTCTCCATCAATCTTGTCTGGCATGTCCAAAGGCTGTCCAAGTATCATCCCTCTCAGATCACAATAGGTTCTCATAGTGAATCTTAATTACGGTTTTAGTTATTGGATACAATGGTTTAGAGTGGTGTAACTTGTTCCGGAAAAGCAGTGAACAGATACAGCCTTCAAATGCTATACATTTATATTGCATGCCATCCCAATCTCTGTGCAGTGAGAGATTCCAGAGTGCTTACCCAGGGTTCATGTTTCCTTTGGAACAAGGCACAGTGAAGACTGTGGTTTCTATATGATATATGGTTTATTGATGCATATATACAATTTGAGTCTTGAGCCCCTTGATGGAGGGGCTCACAGCATTAGAATCCCGAAAGGGTCTTGCTTCTCCCATAGCCGCAGCCTTGGATTCAAGCAAAAATCAGGCATGACACTCTCTCTGGCTTCCCAGCCTGCAGCTTTGCTTCTACCTTCTAGCTCACATAACTCAACTCTGGTCTATGGCTTTTTAACTATCAGTGAGTGGCACACAACCACTTCATTTGTTACCATAATGGCCCATACTTAGAATCAGAGTTGGAAGGAACCCCAAGGTCATCTAGTAAAAAAAACCCTGCAATCATTACTTCACCTGGTAAGGTGAGGGTCATTACCTCAGCAAGAAGCTCGCCTGGCTATTCCAGGAATTCAATTCCTGCTGGATCCAGCATACAACCACAACTCATAACAATGCTCCTAGGGCTTTTGTAACTTCTCTTGTTGTCGTGAATTTTTATTTGTTCTTCACTCCCATCTTCCTCTGGCCTTCATGACAATTACAGAATGTAGGAGATAACAAATCCATATGATCATGAACATAAATCATGCATCCCGTAGCAAAGTAAATTGACTGCAAAGGTGAACATTATTATTAGAAGGTGGGAGATAAAAATATAAATTGCATATTATTTGACTTTTCTGCTGATAGGTTGAAATGAATTGGGAATTGTATGTTGGAATTAATTCATCAAGAAATATATCATTTGCTGAAAGTATAATGAAATAAGTGAGTGGCTAGGTCTGTATGTTAATTGCTTCACAATTATAGAATCTGTGCTGCATAGCTCAGATTGAAGATAAACATTCTACCACCATTGCAGTCAAATATTTTTCTCATTTGCAGCCAACATTTTCTTGCACAGTTCCTGACCGCCCATAAACCATGCAGTGTGGCACCTGTTTTTGCAGCCAACCAGGAGAATAATAATAATAATAATAATTTATTATTTATACCCCGCCCATCTGGCTGGGCCTCCCCAGCCACTCTGGGCGGCTTCCATAAAAACCAAAAATACAGTAAAATATCACACGTTAAAAACTTCCCTGAACAGGGCTGCCTTAAGATGTCTTCTGAATGTCAGGTAGTTGTTTATCGCTTTGACATCTGCTGGAAGGGCGTTCCACAGGGCGGGCGCCACTACTGAGAAGGCCCTCTGCCTGGTTCCCTGTAGCTTTGCTTCTCGCAATGAGGGAACCGCCAGAAGGCCCTCGGCGCTGGACCTCAGCGTCCGGGCAGAATGATGGGGGTGGAGACGCTCCTTCAGGTATACTGGACCGAGGCCGTTTAGGGCTTTAAAGGTCAGCACCAACACTTTGAATTGTGCTCGGAAACGTACTGGGAGCCAATGTAGGTCTTTCAAGACCGGTGTTATATGGTCTCGGCGGCCGCCCCCAGTCACCAGTCTAGCTGCCGCATTCTGGATTAGTTGTAGTTTCCGAGTCACCTTCAAAGGTAGCCCCACGTAGAGTGCATTGCAGTAGTCCAAGCGGGAGATAACCAGAGCATGCACCACTCTGGCGAGGCAGTCCGCAGGCAGATAGGGTCTCAGCCTACGTAGCAGATGGAGCTGGTAAACAGCTGCCCTGGACACAGATTTGACCTGTGCCTCCATGGACAGCTGTGAGTCCAAAATGACTCCCAGGCTGCGCACCTGGTCCTTCAGGGGCACAGTTACCCCATTCAGGACCAGGGAATCCTCCACACCTGCCCGCCTCCTGTCCCCCAAAAACAGTACTTCTGTCTTGTCAGGATTCAACCTCAATCTGTTAGCCGCCATCCATCCTCCAACCGCCTCCAGACACTCACGCAGGACCTTCACCGCCTTCACTGCTTCTGGTTTAAAAGAGAGGTAGAGCTGGGTATCATCCGCATACTGATGAACACCCAGCCCAAACCTCCTGATGATCTCTCCCAGCGGCTGCATATAAATGTTGAAAAGCATGGGGGAGAGGACAGAACCCTGAGGCACCCTACAAGTGAGAGCCCAGGGGTCTGAACACTCATCCCCCACCACCACTTTCTGAACACGGCCCAGGAGGAAGGAGCGGAACCACTGTATAACAGTGCCCCCAGCTCCCAGCCCCTCAAGATGGTCCAGAAGGATGCTATGGTCGATGGTATCAAACGCCGCTGAGAGATCCAGCAGAACTAGGAAACAGCTCTCACCTTTGTCCCTAGCCCGCCGGAGATCATCAACCAGTGCGACCAAGGCAGTTTCAGTCCCATGATGAGGCCTGAATCCCGACTGGAAGGGATTCTTAATGCAAGGTCTTAAAACGGAGTCTTTCGTAAATGCATGTATTAACAAAAAAGTTTCTATGATTTGCAAGACATAAATTTTATTTAAAGATCTGTTATCCAAATGTAACTAATAATACATCTCATTATGTGACAGCAACATGCTTTCTCAGGTCTTAATGCCTGTACATCCCACATACATCCTAAGAATGTTGTCCAGGGATCTGTCTTCAGTACAAGGGATCAATGCTTAAATAACTCAATAATAAAATAGAAAAACACACACATAAACACATACATGTATACACAGTAGATTGTTTCCTTAGTAAATGCATTGTGTTTTGGGGCTGCAACCACATCTGAGTAAGCACAGCCAACCACAGCACATCTGGAATTAGAGCTAAGGACTTCAAGATAGGCTTGATTCCTTACACAGCTAGGGATGAATGGAGCTGTCAATTTCAATTCTCTCAGTTTCTTATTTTTCCAATCTTAAATTCGGTTCTCCACATTTCTGCAGCAACACATCCTCATTAAAATTCATCAACATTTTAGTGTGACTTTTTCTTAATAAGCACATTTTAGGATGTAACGTTGCCTAATAGACACATTTTTGCAAATAATTCCTCCAATGTAATGCATTGTTAATATTGTTCTCACTATTATATGCATTCCTGTGCACATTTTACCCTGGTACGAGCATTTCTGTACACACTACTTGGCAGGAGAACTGCACTGCAAAAGTTGGAGAAGTGCATCTTTTGAAGGATGGATCTATTTCAGTTCTCATTTTGCTTCAGAAAGTGTGAAATTGATAGATTTGCTTTTAAATGGAAATTTAATCTAATTTCACCTCCTTCCCTAGACACAGCTGGTTTAAACATTGGGTCTTTAGTCCAGCACATGCCAACCTGGTGTTTTCAGATGCTTTTGACTGTAGCTCCCATAATTTCCCAACCATGAAGACTGGTCCAAAAGATCTTGAGGGCACACTAGATAAGATGTGGGAGAACGAGGATCAGAGCACTCGACCTTCAGCAGAGTAGCCGGTGTTCTTATAGCAGAGTCTGGGGGAAGTGCAGGATTTCTGATCCCAAAAAATGGCGTTGGAGGAACCCGTCATCACCACGTTTCTGCTTTAAGAATAATAAAATCAGGGACCTCCTACACTATAGCCCTTATGAAGATCAAATTATTAATTTATTTTTAATGTATCCTGGACTGTTGGAAAAATGAATGTTGTACCATTGTTGCTTTGATTTGAGAAGTTGGGTCTGTGGCGAATATTTCAGCATTATTAGATTATCTCTGAAACTGGGGACTTTCCGTTGAGGGGAGGGGTGATTCTCATTCCTACTGTAATAATTATTAGGGACAACAGTAGAGAAAGTGTTTTCCTCAAAACAAATAACTTAATTTCCCAAGCTGCATCTCATTATGCCTATTTGCGTTACTTACAAGGCATTAAGTTTCACAACGGATTGTAACACTTGGTGACTAATGCCTAAGCCTCTGATGCACTCATTTCTCAGTTGGGTCTCATTACTTGTTATTCAGCCACTTTTAGACCAAACTTTGCCTCCACCCACATAGCCTTGTCATTACTTTGCTGTTTATTACAGTATGTTTGTGATAACTTAAAGAAGAAGCTATGAGCAAAACAGAAGACCTAATTTTGGGTGAAACTTCAACTACCATTATCTGTGAATTCACTATTTAAAGCATTTATTGTTGTCTGTTTTTAAACACTTTCTAAGTTTACCAATCTCGGTATTTTGATACAGAGAATCATACTAGGATGAGGCAATGAGCGATATCTTTTTATTTTAAAAATGGAGCATTTGTACCCCATCTTTCAGCCAAAAAGACCTTCAGAGTGGCTTACATGCAATATATCTAAAAGACTGCACAAAAAGAAGAGAGGATGGGGAGGGAAGTAGGGGAAAGCTAACTCAGACACCATTTCTCAAGCTCAGGGAAATTCCAAGGTTTGCAAACGTACAGAAGGAAAACTTTTAAAATGAAACCTATGCAGGACTGAACGCACACACCAGTTATGAAACGTACAGAAGGAAAACTTTTAAAATGAAACCTATGCAGGACTGAACGCACACACCAGTTATGGAATGTTGAGTGTCAGTTGGTGGGAAGGAAAAGGGGAGAATGAAATGGAGTATCCTGAAAAAGGGCATGGCTGACTGGAAGGAAGGAGCCCTGCACACTCCTGCTAAGAGACGATGATTCACTGTGACATTTTGTTGCAGGTTCCACTTGCGATTTGTTGGTGCTGAATGTTACAAAGGATTGCACACAATAGTTTGTCAAAATGGTTGCATATTGCAAATCAGATATTTGAATACTGTAATAAGGAAAGAACTGGTGTCAAAGATTTTGGTCTGTATGCCCTTAACCTCTTTGGTCATCAATGCCTTTTACAAGCAAAACTAAAATACTCATCTGACAATATGTTTCAAAGAGACAAGTCCTACCCAACCCACTTGAAGGATGAACACAAAAAAGGCCATTGACATAAATTGCCCTCTCGATTAAAAAACATACACCTGGGTGTTTTTGCCTTGTGCCTAAAAAAACAGACAATGATGACACCAGGCATGCTTCCCTGGGGAGAACATCCCACAAATGGGGATTCACCACTGAAAAGACCTATTCTAGCATCATCCTATGAATTTTTAAGTGCATCCTCACTTATAATTATTACAATCATCCTAAACTAAGAATTATCCTGAAGAACAAAAATCTGATAATTTGTCACCTCAGAATATACCACAGAATGTGTGGGTATTTGTAGGAGTGTTTTTAAAACACATTTGTTGCCTTTCAGTATCTGATTTGCACTGAATTAATACTTCATGATTCTAAAAGTAATATTAAAGCCTTTCCCCCTATGGCTCTAGCAAACCTATAAATTTCAGCTACGTCATACAACATGAAATATTAAAGTGATTTCATTATCTTCACTAGCACTCCAAGAACTGTAAAAACAGCAAAAGGAAAGAAAAATGTATGGCATGTTTTTGGAGATAACATCTTTCTTTGGCAATACAAAGCGCAGCAAGTAAAGCCATTCATTATTAATGTACAGAGAAATGAAACACACTTAAAGACTACTTTCATAGGCCAATGCTTTCTTCTCACAAATGTTAAAGAATTCAAACCTCACCTTCTCCGACTGAAGAATCAAGAAGTGTACATCCAGATTTGTAATGATCACATATTTTGTAGACCCTTTCAACTAATATATGAAATTAGCAGGGCCCAGGTGGCATAAAAGGCTCCCATTTTTTTATTTTTTATTTTCCTTTCAGCACCATTGCATTACAGGTTATTTTCTCAGCTGTAGCCAAACCCATACATTTTTATATGATATTCCCAAATCCTGTAGATTCTGCCCTAGACTAGAGTCTATTTCATCAGAGGCACTAAGTATATACTAACATATCTATATTGGCATATCTATACTTGGGGGTAATGGGGTCAGAGAAGAACGAAGTCAGTGGGAAATGAAACGTATGAAGAACAGTGACAATTACATAAAAGCAAACTAATTACAGTGACCATTGGCAAGCAGTGTTGGTGATGCTACCGGCTTCCTGGCATTGGTCAGCTAATTAATACCTATAGTCTAGATTCAAGCCATAAGTGATAGAATTGAATTTCCTTTTTCCTTTTTGCCACTGATGCTACATTCTTATTAGAATTATTAGCTATACTCACGCCAAAAAGTTAGGATGGATAAAAATAAAATTTAAAACTCTTTGGACCAAATAGAAGTTCTGGTAAAATCTACTGCTCTCTCTTCTACTCCAAAGACAGCAGCATAGTCCAGAATTCCTTCCCAGCTGGGTACAGTCAATGAGAAGAGTATTTTTCTGGCAAAAAGATGTGCCATCCTCTTGAAGAGTATATGCAGGTTCCTCCCACCTCCTTTCATATTCTTCCTTTTCATGATAAAGCTCAAGGCAGCATGTGCTCAGCTAGTGTCTTTATCCTTCAATAACTTTGCAAGCTAAATTAGATCTGAAAGTGCCTTGCTGCAAAGCTACCCAGTGCGCCTCATGGCTAAACAATGATTTCACCTCCAAAATTCCTTGGTACAAGAGCCCTGTCATGGTTTTACAATGTGTCTAGAGCTCCAGCTGCCTTGGATGATAGGTATTTGTTATATGCATGTTGCTATAGTGTGTGTGTGTTTATTACTTTCTGAAATATGTAATAAGCCTTTCAGAACCTACAGTCTCAAAGGAATCACAAGACAATGTAGATTGTGTTGGTTTGATTCCAGATAATGATTTCTATTATTTTTCTTGATTGGATGAAAAAATGACTGTCAAGGTTGCTGATTTTGTTCTTGCTTGATACCTTTCCCCATCTCATTTGGATATGGTTGAATATTTTGAGACATTTGTGGGACTTCCGGGTTAGCGCCACCAGCAATGGCGGATTTCCTCTGATTGGAGGAATCCGCTCCGTGAAAATCAGGGTCTGGACCGCCACGGCGAGGCGGAGACCCATTAAAAACCACAGGCGGGAGACGCCTGTGGACTTGGGATTTGGCTGGCACCTTTTGCGCCTCCCCTACTCGCGGGGAAACTCGGCTACGGGGATCCGGAGTGACGTGGGGTGAGCGGCACAGTGCTTCGAATTGATTGCTCTTTTCACGGAGTGAAGCCGCATTGCTGTTGTTGGAGAGCGCTGACTTTTTACCTGTGGACAATTGGACTCTAAACAAGTACCCGTGAGTAGAACAAAAAATTGGATTATTAAACTTCGTAATTTGGCACCGGAGCGGGAAGGTCTAAACAGGAAGTCCGCCTTCCGCTTTTGTAAATAGATTGAAGCAAAGACATTGCAAGCTAAAGTCTGGAAAGTTGTTTGTAAAGGACTAAATTTCCATCATTTAAAACTACCAAACCCCCCTTGGAAGCAGGAGAAGAGGGGGGAAATCTTAAATTGTTCAAGCCTGCAGGAGAGGGAGCAAAGAAAGATAAATTTCTATCGTCTTGAACCTGGGAACGGGCTGTCAAAGATAGACGTTTTGGGAAAGTTCATTGACTGTGAATAATAACGTATGTTGACAGATAGTCAAATAAGAGAAACATATTGACTCCAATGTTTCCTTTTGCACTAAAAAGGAACAAAGATTTGCAAAACGAAAGCAATTTTGCTGCTGGATTTGATATTGATAATTCCAGTCAAACAGTGAACACTGATATAGAACCTGCTCAAGAATTGACCCAGGAATCTGCCCTGACAGGGCAAGCCGCGGAGAAGACAAAGGAGGAGGTTGTTGTTGAACCTCAAGTAATACAAGTTGAGAGAGATGCGGCCTTGCAGGACCATAAGCTGTCGTTTCTGGTGGCTGAATCTGGAGTGAGGCAGACTTGGAGAGACAGAGTCCTGTCGGGACTGGAGATGGCAAGTTGGTCATATCCTCCTATGCAGGGATGTCCTGACTTTTGGGATTTGGTTTTGGGCCAGGAGGAGATTGGAGTGGTTGAGGCCCTCAACTTTGGAGGGACATTGAAGTATGCTCTGGAATATTTTTTGGATTTTAGTGCTAACTAATGGAGAACGGGCTGACCGGCCGAGAAGGGATAAAGACATTCTTAGGTTGTTCCCCTGAGATCTACTCCTCAGAGACAAAGGAAGGAAATTAAGTACAAGACCAGCAGAAGACAAAGTAAAGTGCAGGTACAATTATGAAGAAGATCTGCAGAAGGGACATGGAAAAGAGTTAAGAGCCTCGGACATAAGATCACCAGGTTGATGGACTAGATGGAACAGACAGAAAGGACTGACAGAGCCCGAGACCAGGAAGAAGAGACGGTGGATGAAGATTGGCAGAAAGTTTAAAAATTCATTTAGAGAAATATTGCAAAATTAATGACTGTTAGGAAAATCTTGGAATGAAACTATTAGGCTTTAGTAGAAATGTTATAAGGAGTTATGTATAAATAAGTTTTTAAGTTCTAAGGTTCTTTTTTATGGTAAGATAAGGCTAAAATAAATTAAGACAACTAAAGGACAGAATACAGTGAAAGATGGAAAGGATTTGCTGAGATAATTAATAATTAGAATACAAAAAAGGGCGGTGTGAGGAGGTCGATGAAACAAGTTAATGAAGATAAGGATATGGGAATATTGGATTTGTTTCTAAATTTATTCTTTTGCTCTTGTTTTTGATTTTAGTGTATTGTATGTTTTGTACTTTTTATTCTCTTTTTATTGATTTGTATTGTTTAATCTCTTTTTTTCCTTGCTTTTTCTTTTTCTTTTTTAATGTAACTTTAAATTCCCAATAAATATCATTTTTTTTAAAAAAAAAGAATATTTTGAGACATTTGTGATGAAGGGAATCTATAATGAAGGTGAGCATAAGTTATACAAAAGCAAAAAAAAAAAGTGGGGTGGGGAGATATTACTGACACTGGTGTTTACAAGATCTATAGAAGCACCTCAGTTCAGATGTTATCTCAGCCCAGTCAAATGCTCCACATAATTCTTAAGTCCTGAACCCCTGGCCTACCTGACAGGAAGTCACTATGTCAAGTCCAAAGTTCAAAGTCTGAGGGTCAACCCACACCAGTCCAAAGGCCAGAGGTCAGGAAATGCAGTCCAGGGTGAGCCCAAGGAAGCTAAGTCTGAAGTCCAGCAGTCAGGATACAGTCAAGAGTCAAATCCAAAGCACAGTCCCACGGAAATCCTGGCACATCCACGTCAAGGTCTATCAACATGGGCAGCTGAGCAGACAAAGCACCTCAACTCTGCTTCCCTTTTGTACTTTGCATGCTGATTGCAGCATCTGAGCTTGATGAGACATGTGACCCTCACCTGTTCTAACTCTGCTCTGGCTGAGGAATCACACACCTTCTCCCAGAGCTTGCGAGCCCCATCTGCTCTGGTTCCTGTGGGGTTGACCCCCATCCCCTTGCCATCCTCTGTCACCCTGTGAGTACTTCCTTCACCAATCCCTGCTTGGCAATGCTCCTCACTGGGATCCTCATCCTCCTGCCAGTTAATGGCATTTAATGAGCTTATGGAATTTGGTGCTAGCTGAAGTGGTCATATTCTAGAAATGTGAGATGTTGCGTGATTGTCCACATTACACTTTCCCCCTGGATTGATGCAATTGGTATGGTTGTCAACCATGAGAAGCCTACATATGTTTGGGTGGCAAGTATAATGGGGCAATTACTATTTTATTGTTTAGATACAAAGGCTCCAGTTGTTTCATGAATGCTTGAACATTAATAGAAGCAATTGATTCTGGCCACTGCATAGCTCACTCATTGGCGGGGGGGGGGGAGTCTGGGAGGAGGAGAAAGGAGAGCAAGCATATGTAGTGTGAAAGAGTTCATGCTGCAAAACATCTGTTGCTAGTTTGGCAGAACACACATAAGAAAGCTGAATGATAAGAGCTGGGTAAACCATGCCAGCAAGGGGAAGGGAAAATAAATCGTATGTTCATATTGTCCATCTCATCTCCATTCTATTCACATCCATGGGGGGAGGGGGAAGCTGGGTAAAATGGTATATCAGGTGATCAAAAATAGCAGGAATTGATGTTCTTTGTGCATTCTCCCAACATAAGATTTTTTTTGGGGGGGGGGCGGTGGACAGACAGGCAGAAGTGTTGATTCAATGGAAGATGTGGAAATCTATCAGAAAATGAACAAAAAAAAGTCAAGCCTGAGCAGGAGGAGAATGATATGCCTCTCTTTAATAAAGACTCTCAGTTCTTCAGCCAAAAGAAATCGATGACTTTTATAAAGTCAGATGGGGGCACATAGCTCAAAGTAAGTGCAAAATGAATTATTATATGGCTGAAAAGCAGTTAAGAGGCTCAGCTATGATGAGTCTTCTTGCATCCCCAATCTGTCACTCAAGAAGATTAGACAGCAAATTGGGACCTGGCCTTTCTGGTTTAAGGTCATCCTGATGAGCCTTCCCTGTTTTTCGGGCTTAAATGGCAGAAGTGGACACAAAGGTGCTTTGGGGATCACTTTTCATAATTCTTGGATCTAATTGATGGTTCTCAGTTATTTTGCTTGGGGAACAGATGCCAGAAGAAGACAGTATTGCAGTAGGAAAGCAAATAACATATATAACAATCTATAGAAGGTGTATATAAATTAAGCAAGTGGAGCCTAACAGCTGTACCAGGATTTGAGTTTAAGCAATTTGGTTTGAGTTCATTTCAGCCACATTTTGTTTGTTGGTAGTGTCTTTAGGTTTCCTCCAGGACACCTTAGTGTCCATCAGCAGTAACCTTGGGCAGTGGTAGATTCCTGCCCCCACTCCCCATGCTTTTATGAGGTTGGTTTCTCAATAAAAAGGAAACTAAACATCAAAGTACATTGAGAGCACTTCGAAAACACCTGACTCCACCCCCCTCATTAAGAGTGCTGGGGATTGTAGCTATGTGAAGGGTAAACTACAGTTCCCAAGATTCTTTGGAGGAAGTCATGTGCTTTCAATGCACGGTGGGTGTACAGCCTTATATGTACAGTGGTACCTCGGGTTACAGACGCTTCAGGTTACAGACGCTTCAGGTTACAGACTCCTCTAACCCAGAAATAGTGCTTCAGGTTAAGAACTTTGCTTCAGGATGAGAACAGAAATTGTGCTCCGGTGGCATGGCAGCAGCAGAAGGCCCCATTAGCTAAAGTGGTACCTCAGGTTAAGAACAGTTTCAGGTTGAGAACAGACCTCCAGAACGAATTAAACTCTTAACCAGAGGTACCACTTTACTGTAAAGCTTTTCAGCAATGCTGTGTTTGCTGATGTTGCTGAGGGGGGCCTCCTTTCTTGTTCACCTTGCCATTGAAAGACTCTCAAAGGTGAACTTTCAGAAGCCTCCTAAGAGGCCTGCGTGTGTAATGCAAGAACCAGAATATGAGGACATGCATTTGAGATAAACCCCCTGAGTGATTTCAGTGTTTCATTTAAGGAGCTACGTTCATCTCTGCTAAAGTTAGCAGTGACATTGTAGGGAATAAGTAGAAATGAAAACTATTACTTTGTTGTTTTGCTGTGTTGGTTCCATTGATATATATAAACTAAAAACAAAACTAAATAAAGTTCTAATATAAAATAAGTAAATGGAGATATGAATGCAAGTACAAAAACTAGACATGGCAAGGGGAAATGTAAATGTTTTCTTTTTTTCTGTTTACATGACTTTTAAGAAGCTACCCAGCCACTCTGGGCAGCTTCCAACATTTATAAAAACACAGTAAAACATTAGACATTTTTAAAAACTTCCCTATACAGGGCTGCCTTAGGATGGCTTGGGGGTTGGATCACTCTATACCCTCCAACATTTCTCTGATGAAAATAGGGATGTCCTAAGAAAAAGTGGGATATTCCGGGATCAAATCAGAAACTGGGACAGCTTCTGTAAATCAAAGACTGTCCATGGAAAAAAGGACACTTGGGGGGTCTGTGGTGGTATCAGTCCTGCCTGGTGTATGGCACTCCTTCACAAGCAGTTTCTTGGAGGGGACTAGGGGAGGTCTCCTAACAACTCTCAGCATCCTTAGCAAATTACAGATCCCAGAATTCTGAGGCTGTCTAAAGTAGTATGGTACTACTTTAAAAGTATTGTTCAGATGGGGCCGAAGTCTACAACAGTTTTACATATTTCCAGACCAACTCTTAGTAACATTCTGTTAGCTACCATTCTAAAGGCCCATCCAGGAAGACTACAACTCTCACTGAGAGGTGCTTGTTCTTTTTGCTTTACAAAACAATGTGTTTTTCACCCTGCATATGTCAGGAATCTCCTGAATATGCAGAAATGCCTGTTTTGTGGGTGGCCCCCTACAGGATGGCATGAGGCTATCATGTCTGCTGTTAGAGGGAAGAATGGTGACGAATCTTCGTCATGAAGCATTAAGAATCGTGTTTATTTTTGCTCTCAAGCTGCAACAAGGATGCCTCCTCAGTTATAACAGATGGCTAATGAGAAGACCTCTGGATTTTTAGAGAGTTAATCAAACTGAAAAGGCCTTAATTAACAGTTGCAACAGATCTGAGCAATATGTAAGTTTTTCTCATCAACAATCTAAAGAGCCAAGAACATGAACAACATTTTAAAATATATGCATCCCCACAACACCCCACTGCTTGAAAGAATAAATTCAGAACATTTCCCATTTCATTTATTCTTCCTTTAGAAGCATAGCATTAGACAAGGAATACTTTTATTCAAATTTAAGTATTCAACCAAGCTGTGTAATGAGAAATCGAACTCTTAACATTACAATCGGGGAGAATATAAAATAATGAGGACTTCAGGAAATTCAGCATCTACAATTACCCATTCTGTTGCCTGATTTTCCCCCTCCCCCTACAGCCTCACATTATAATTCAGACATCAGTGACCTCAGGGGTAAGAATTAAAAGCATCAGCCAGACTTTCTGGTGTATAAATGACCTAGCTTTAAATTCCTCCTCTCATTCTTCTACCTCCCATATTTTTGATTGTGGAGAACAAGAGAAGAGTACTTCATTTGTGGTCTCATTAACAATCCCAAACCAATCGAAGAATCATAGAATTGTAAACTTGGAAGGGACCTCAAGGATTATCTAGTCCAACCCCTTGCAATGCAAAACTATGCAGCTGTCCCATATGGGGATCAAACCTGTGACCTTGGCATTATCAGCAACATACTCTAACCAACTGAGCTATCTGTTAAAGGCCAGCTAGAGGGGAAATAGCTACCATGTGAAGGGTTTATTTTAGCTACATTCACATAGTAATCCATTCACTGAATAGCAGCTCACCACAAGAATCAATAGATTTTCTTCAAAGTATCATAATCTCCACACAATATTATAAATAACACCTTTCCCCTAATCCATCTGACAAACCACAATATACAAAGTCCCTGCCCCATGGACACTGTCTCTAAATGTGAAATTATTTCATAGTGCACTAACTCAAATTCCCGTTTTGGGAGGAATTTTGTTTGATGACCAAGGAAACAATTATAGATTGCTGGGTTTGGGAAAATAGGCTTATTTTGTGTGCCTTGGCTCCCCATTCCACAAACAAATTTTGTCTTTCATATTTGCTGTTGACTGGCAAACTTGCATGGTGCTTCCATCTGTTCCTTTTATCTTTTTTATGAGAGAACAATGTTTTGGTTTGTGCACATCCATGAATTTCCACAGTTCTGCTTCACTGATATACAACTGTGATAACAACAGTCCTCCACTTTTGCGAGGCCATGTTCATATTAGGTTCTTCCCCATATAGCCTCATTTTCAGACTTCTATTTTCTCATGGTGCAAGATCCTTTTGACCAAGCCATTAGGAGCAATCCTCCCCCCCGTGCCTGCCCCTGCTGCCGCCAGCTGCAGCAGGGAATATTCATTCTTCTTTCCACCAACATGAAAGGAGGCATCTTTATATTGCCATTAGCCTTCCCCCGTTGCAGTGAATGGAATGCTAGGATATTTGCTAGAACTGCAGTGGCTGTAAAATACTTTCTTCTTCATTCCTCAAAGCTCCTGAGACACATTTTCAGACAGCGGAAATAATCAACATTAAAGAATCCAGAGCAACATTTTTTCATGATTATTTTCTACCGTCAGCAGCTCTAATGTTGGAATTGTAATGGATTTAATCATTCAGGTGCTCATGTGGTACAATCCTCAGTATGACTGTCCTGTCTCGGAATGCACATAAGGGGCAGCCCATTTAGAAATGCACCCACACTGGAAGCTGACAGGCCAAAGATAAAGTGTATCAGAAAGTAGGAGAATGGGGGGCACAATCTGTGACTCTTCAAATGTCAGACTGCATCTCCCATCCATTGGCTATGTTGGCTGGGGCTGATGGGAATTGGGGTCCCACAACACCTAGAATACCACAGGTTCCTCATTACTGAAGTGAATTTTCACCTTATTTTTACTTCATTATCTATGAGATACAAAGTAAACAAATGACTTTAACTTTTGGGTCTGATGTCTGTTGAAGAAGCCTTTAGTTATAGGCTTCCTTAATTCCATGAAACTCAAAGAATCATTCATAAAGTTCCCAGGCACAGACCAACCAGACCCAGACCTACTTAGTTTCAGAAAGCTTATGGTATTGCCTGCCTTCAGTTTTTGCCCTTGGATCCTACTTCCGGCTTTAGCTGCTGATGTTTATTTATAACAGTTGATGTGATATCCTGCTGTAAAGCAAGTGGATCAACGCAGAACTCTCACACTTGCCTTTAAACAACTACCAGCATCCTTGCCATAATGATTTGATACGTTTATCCTAGTGCTTGGTAGATGTGCTCAATCATAATGACCCTTAACTCCCACTGAGTTGATGCCAATGTCATTTCTGGCTCTTCCTTCGCCCACTGCATCCGGTACATGTACAGAAATATCGTTTGTACAGAATCTTTACTTAGCATGGTACAGCAGTGCCAGTGGTGATTGTGGCTGTTGCTGCTACAGCTCCAGTACAAGGAGTGAGGCTGAATTAAAAGAGCTGGAACTAGAAGCAAAAGTGAGTCCAAACATAATTACAGAGGCTGCCATTTACCTACAAATCCTATGGCAGGGATGGGGAGCCTTCTGTCTTCTTGATGTTGTTGGACTACAGTTGCCAATACTCCTGCCCATTGGCAGTGCTAGCTGGGACTAATGGGAGTTGAACATCTGGAGGACCATGGGTTCCCTACCCCTCCCATACACACACCCCTTGGGATTTGACAGAAGCAAAAGCAATACAGTGCCTATCCTGAGCCTGATCGTTAGCAGAGAGCAGAAAATGCTGGTTCAGCACCAATCTCCACCCCTTGTTCCTGACTGAAGCCTAACTGGAGATTTGGAGTGCCATTGTTGATAAAGTCAAGGACTTGCTTTCCCTAACTCTCACCTACTTTATAAGGCTATGGAAAGGATACAATTAGAGATTCCCACATACGTAACACAAAACTGCTTTGGAGACCCAAATGTGCACTTAAAATATGCACTGGGCAGTTACGTATCTTGTTTTTCCATAACTGATTACAGCAAGGAGGAGCCCGACTCTCCCTATGAATAAAGGGGATGCTTAAGGGGACGCTTATCTCCTCACTCTCCCAGAAATTTCAGAAAGGAGATTTCCCCTGCCTGCACAGCTAGGTGCAAACAGAGTCTTTTCTCTAAGGCTCAGAACAACATCATAAAAGGCCAGACTCCATTCCTAGCTGTGAAGAGATAACCTTCTCCTTCCTAGTTCAGGAAAAAACAAGAGACGTAGCTACTGTACTTTCTAAATATTTAAGTATACATCTAGTTTGGCCCTTGAATAAATAATGTTGGGTGACAGGAGACGATGATAGGTCAGAGAGTCCTTCTGTTCCTCATTGTTTTTTTGGCACAAAACATATTTTTCCCCACTTACACCATTGACTGCAGCTCAGTGGAGAGCATCAGCATGTTCCAGATTCAGTACGAAGCATCTCCAGGAAGATTAGGAATGTCTCCAGTTGGAAACCCTGGAGAGCTATTGCCATTGTAGACAATACTGAGCTAGATGGACTGACTTGGTAAAAGGCAGCTTCCTAAGGTCCTATGGTGGGAACCGGATTTTATGATCTTTTGCCAACGCTCATGGAGGGCAGGATAGGCCTATTAGGCAGTAAGAAGAAAATGATCCTAATCTCAATCCTTGGGAAGAACACAGCAACAAGTCTCCACAAAGCTTTGCCTGAAGGAGACAACTCTCAGTATATCACCATCTTGTGTGCTCTTCTTGTTTTTTATTGTACAAACCTTGGCATATTATTAAAAGCTTTAATAAAAAGAGAAGGAAAATAACCAACTTTGTGAAAGAGTAATTCTGTAATCAGTGCACAGCCTTTCAGGAAGCAGAGGTTCATTCCTTCAAGTGCATCAAACTCTGATGCCTCAGTTATACATTTTTGTGACACCCTAATTTATTTCAATTTGCCCCAAGCTTGGACCTGACAGGGAGCTGTTTTGCAATTCATCTATTTACCGGGAGTTTTCCAAAGGTTATTCTTTTTCATGATATGCTTTAAACAATTAGACTTTTGTCCTGTCTGCTCCAAAGGTCTGGGCCACTATAGCAGTGCCGTGGGCAAAGTAGTAAGATGAAGTTTGATGGCTGATAAACCGTCACCACCACAACTAGGAATATTTATTTGTCTATGTGTTTAAAAAGATTTATATCCCATTTTTCATTTTCCAAAGAACCACCAAAACTGATTCATAAAATCATAAAACATAAAAATATCCGATAAAAGTATCAAGGACTGGTATTAAGGGTCAGGGAAAAGCTGGGTGGTTGCCTTCAGCTGGCAATGAAAACACCTCACAGTCAGGGCTCACCACATCTTAACAGGGAGAATACTCCACATGGTAGTTTCCACAGCACAGAAGGCCCTCCTCTTCAGCTTCACCAGATAGATATCCTTAGATGGTATGGTTCAGAAGGTCCCATATCTGCAGACCACAGTGGTCTGGGTGGTTTACAAGAGCACCTGGCAGGTGTGCTGGTGCTATGCAGCCAACCTCCCAATAGTGAAGTCACTGCCATTTACCAGGGTGGCGCAGAGGTGGATCTGGGTGTCATCAAGGTTGCAGGTGGTTCAGGTACACCAGCAGGAGTGCTACATTGGCTCTGCTGGTGTACCTGACTCCATTCTCACTGCCACCATGCTCCACACCCGCATTGCCCTGATAAGCAGCAATGCTCCTGCTGCTAGGAAGCTGACTCCACAGTGTTGCCATGTCAGATGCTCCTGAAGGTCCTGATTCTCCACAGCAATGTTGTTCTAACAGTACAGGAGGTCTTATAACTATCACAATGCCTGCACAAGGTATGGACAGGGCCCCAGAATCATTAGCATGCTTGGATACAACAGAAGCAAGCAAGGAAAGTGAAAGAAAGGCAAACTAAACCTAGTTGAGTGTTCCTAGACACACTTTTGGTGGCTGTTTTTCTCTCAGTGTAGTGGATGTTAATTAAAGTTGCTTATTCCAACATTAATTCACTTAGACTGCAATCCTATACACATACTTATTGGGTGTAGGTGCTACTGAGCTCATGAGACCATATGAGTAGGCATGCATAGGACTGTACTGTCAGTTAATTGTTTAAACCTCCAAAAAAATACCTAATAGTTTTACACTTCAAATTATTCAATAGACTTTAACAACATTTCGTGGCAATCAGCTGCATTGTTTATCCTGAATAATTACAACTGGGCATAGCCAGCGTGGTGCTCTCCAAATGCTTTGGACTCTGGCTGCCATCAGCCTCAGCCAGCATGGCTAATAGTCAAGGATGATAGGAACTGGAGTCCACAACATTGGAAGGGAACCACATGAACTACCTCTGAATTAGAATGTGCCAGTGATTTTGGCCCACCTAATTTCCAAACTGTTTTCAGGTTGGTTGGTTGGTTTTCAAATGGTATTTAGAATGTTAGCTGAAGTACAAATGTTAGAAGTACAAAAGAATATTTAGCAAGGAAACCTTAAGGGCAGGAAAAACAAAACTACAGACTCCAGACTCAGGAGGTACTGCTGACTACTTGGATGTGAGGGAAAGTGGTAGAAGGTAATGAAATGGAGTATTCTGGGAAAGGGCATGGCTGAATGTCTGGAATCCTTAAAGGGAGCACTCCAGACTGCAATATTTTGTCCCGCTTGTGAATAATCTTTGGGTTAAACTGCAATCTCCTGGTGAGGGTCGGGGTAGTCACCTTGGCCATTTAGATTAACTGATGCATTGTAAAGGTGTTGCTACCATGAATGTAGAGGGCAAAAGAGGCCTTTGCCTTCTCACTCCCACACTTTAAACAAATTTAATCACACAGTACAGTTGGTCATTAAAAGAAATGGAAAGTAGCTGCTCTACAGTAATTGTGTCGATATTTTACTCTTACCCTTCTTAATGTTCTAATTGGAAGCTTTTCAGCTAAACGAGATGTGGGCTTTTATTCACAAATTCTAATTTCCTTTAGCCAGATTTGCTTGAGCTTGCTTGTTGATTTCTAACCTTGTAATATATATAAATTTCTTGGCAAGGGGGGGCAATGGCAATTTTTATAGCAATGCTTTCTTTGGAATGCTGCTTTCATAATGAACATAAATTGTTAGCATTTATCATCATGTGATGTAATCATATAAAGGCCTTTTCCATCTTCATCCCCATAAGGTACTGTTCGTTATATTGCATTATCATGACAAATGACAAGATTGCTTCCATGACATTTCGGCTATTACAAAACTCTGAAGGGAATGGTTGTATATAATGCTAGCCAAACCCTTCTGAAACAAGTGCATGCATTTGCAAGACAAAACTGCAAGACTTGGAAGCAACCTCAGAAAATCTGTTAGGTAGTTTTACTTCACAGCATTTGTTTCAGGAGGAAAGTGCTTTCATTAAAGCTTGACTTTAACATGAGTGAAGAAATTGCAAACATGTTGTGGGCACCTGTAACTTAGGTAATGCCACATATTTAACCTTTTGTTAAATGGGATATTCAATAAGCCAGAAAGAATGTCAGCATGCATTAGGAACCCTGGCAAAGTCATGGAGGTATGTTTGAGTTTGGGGCAATGCTATGTCAATCTGGCTGGGGTGGTAGACTTTATTTGTGGGGTGAGGGAGGGAAGACACTTGGGGAATCAACCAGTATATCTGGTGGATAACTCTGCCCCAAGTAGAGTCAGGCGACAGTAACAATCTTAGCCCAAACACCATCACTCTTGGTCTTAGAAGACTTGTAGTCACCTTCACTGCACTCAAGATTAAGTGTTATTAATGCCCATCAGAGAAAAGTCTCACAGGAAGTGGTCATTAACCTAGAAGATCATCAGCAAACATCTCCTTGAGGTGAGGCATGCAACCATTGTGAACTGCTGCACCAGTCACTCATTTGGTGGGATTTCTTTATGGAAAATCCCTCAGCAGTGGTGCCATTTGGCAGGGAGATCAGTAGTAGGTGGAACCAGAGTCAATGACAGGCAATAATAAGAAAGTAGGCAGATGGACTGGCTGAGAGCAGACTGAGGTTGTAGGGGAAGCAGCCCCTTTGATCTAATGAGCCAGTCTCCACTGCCACCAGTAGTCCAGGATATGCTACTTCTGCCAACCTAGCAGTTTGAAAGCATACCAGAGCAAGTAGATAAATAGGTACCATTGCGGCAGGAAGGTAGATGGCATTTCCATGCACTCTGGCTTCTGTCACAGTGTTCCCTTGTGCCAGAAGTGGTTTAGTCATGCTGGCCACATGACACAGAAAGCTGTCAGTGGACAAACGCCCACTCCCTCGGACTGAAGTGAGATGAGCCTCACACCCCATAGTCGCCTTTGAGTGGACTTAACCATCCAGGGGTCCTTTAGCTTTTTTACCTTTACATCGATACATTCTATTTCCCCTGCTATAGCCAGATATTTGCTCAGCAAGCAAAGTGGAACTGGAGGGTTCTACATTGCTTGTCATTCACTGGATCATTGGGTCTGGCTTTTATATTGACAACACTATTGTAGTTCTTCTATTGTAGCCTATTCATCAGATCAATCTGTAACTGCACTGATGTGTAATGTTACAAAAATAACTACAGGTGCTGAAGATGGAGAAAATGCCAACACTCAGCCCAGTGGTCATGAGTAAATGCCACACTTGTCTCTCTTTCTGCCAACACTCCAATTGCTTTACCTGATCAAAACAAAGTCATGACATTTCACATTGTCATAAAATAATGGGAGGGATTATTTGACATAAAATATTATCTTTTGTCCTGTCAAGGGATGAGTTAATGCAGGCTAATATTACAAATTTAAGAAGCAGGAGGTTATACTTTAAGTCAATCACTGTCAGGTGGATAAACATTCATGGTTACCTGAAATGTTTCATGAACTTCTCTCACAACACTTAAATGAACCTGTGTAAAAACATTTAGCAGATTGGACAAAAATGATGGGCAGATACCAGGATTTTAGCTATAGGCCTGGATAGTCATCTCTCTGAGCTGATAGATTCACAGTTTTGCATGAATATAGGTGCTAGGTGCTGTTGCTTTTGACAAGAGGAGCCAACATGTGCCAGAGGTGGATTTAGGGGAGCAAAACCGAGACAAAAGGGTGTCTCAGGGGGCACCACAACAATGACAGAGAACAAAAAACAAAAGGCGGCAGGCACTGCATATTTGTGTTGCACAGGGAGCAGCTGAAATTTGAAAACCCAAATGGGCAATGTAACTCTTTGTGTAAGTTCCCTACCAAGGGGGCATTTTGAGTACAAGAAACATCTTGGGTCCAGGGACAGGAACAGAGCCAATATCCTTCCTTCCAAGCAATTTTTGGCTGGAGATGCCAGGATGGGAATCTGGGACTTGCTACCTGTGACAACAGCAGCTTTTGCTAGTGCAGCCGCAGCGGCGCTAACCCATTATCACTCCACTGGTGCAATGTCCTTTATTAGTTTGTGATGCCAACACGATGTCACATGACCTGACATTGTTGAAAGGCGTTTCTGTGCGCTCTGACAATGTTCCATTGCACCAGAAGCGGTTTAGTCCTGCTGGCCACATGACCTGGAAAGCTGTCTGTGGACAAACACCAGCTCCCTTGGCCTGAAGGCAGAGATGAGCGCCACACCCCATAGCAGAATTCGACTGGACTGGGGGTCCTTTACCTTTTTTTACCTCAGCTTAAAGATTTTATCCTTGTCTGTGTAGCACAGTGGCTCCAGAGGCATAACTAGGGGCAGGCAATACCAGCCCCAGCTTTGGGGTGGGGCAGGCGGGCACAAAAAATCACCCATCAGGCATTGAAGTCCTCCCATGACACTCCCCGCCCAGACTCAGCATTCCAGCACCTGCCTTGGCCTCAGAATGAATCTGTTGGGATCTCAAGCAGGGAAAGCTGTTGCTGCTGCTGCTGCCGCTGCCGGAGGGGGTGCAAGGGGTTGTCAAAGAGGCTTCCAGGCACACAGCAATGTGGGCATCCCATCAAGTCCCAAGCAGGTACATTCCTCCTGTTCAGGCAACCTCACCTGTGTCTCAGATTTTTTTCGAGGGTGGGTGTGCCAATACAGCGCCTTGCCCAGGGTGTAAGGAACTCTGCGCTCTGAGCAGCTTATACAATCTGCTGAACAGACCCCCCCCCCAAAAAAAAGGCTGGATACAGAATTCCCTGTCCCTGGAATGAGTGCCTTAGATATTGTTCTGGATAACACTGAAACAGAAGTCAGATACTTTCAGATGTACACATTTTTTGACAGCTTTCCTACTTTCCCAGGAAAGAAGAATAACCTTAAAGGCATCTCTGTTTTGGCAAACCATCTCCCCCCCCCCACACACACACACTTTGCTTTAATGTGAAAGATTTGAAACAGAGCTATTTGAAACACAGCTATGAAAACAACCTGTTTCAGATTTTGAACAAGGACGGAAACTAATGACATGCTAATAATATTTCTTACTACTGAAAGCTGCTCATCCAAAACACATTTTATAAAAAGTACATTTCTGATGCCTTTTTAGGGGTAGTAGATTTACTTCTGAGAAGATATAGATTGGATTGCACCCCCCCCAAAAAAAATATGTTTATTAAGAATGGGTTTGTCACATGCCTCAAAAAGGATCAGAAACTTTTTTTATTCATATTTTATTATTCCGCATCCCTATTATTTTAATCATTGCCTACAACATAGGCAAGTCATTGAGAGTAAGGCAAAATGGGACCATTTTCATGTATGGTTAGTTATATCACTAAATTTCATAGTCACGCTAGGCCATCTGCATCCAAAACAGCAATGTGGGGCTACCTCAAAAAATGAGAATGATTACAGTATAATTCTTTTTATGTTTATTCACAATGTATCTTAACCAGCAGACAAGTTGTTTTCATGCTTGGTGGTGGGTTTTTGTTATGGTTTTATGCATATATTTGTTTTGTGGTACAGTGGTACCTTGGGTTAAGTACTTAATCCATTCCAGAGGTCCGTTCTTAACCTGAAACTGTTCTTAACCTGAAGCACCACTTTAGCTAATGGGGCCTCCCGCTGCTGCCGCGCCGCCGGAGCACGATTTCTGTTCTCATCCTGAAGCAAAGTTCTTAACCCGAGGTACTATTTCTGGGTTAGCGGAGTCTGTAACCTGAAGCATCTGTAACCTGAAGCGTTTGTAACCCGAGGTACCACTGTACAGTATTAGGTGAAATTTTCTAATGTAATTCTACAAAAATTCAATAAATGTGCTTTGTTTTTTAAAAAAAAAAAGTGACATCACAATGAGTCATGGCTCCTTGTAAATCTTAGAACTTAACCTACATGTTCCATACTCTTGTCAGAAATGTACAAAAATGAAACAACTTACTTTCAATCATCACCATAGCAACGCTAGGCAAAGGGAACGAGGTAGCGGCACTGAGTCAGGGCAGGAATCTTGTATTGTGATACGATTTGTGTAAATCCTGATTTGTATTAAAGCTCACAATCCTTCTTTTTGGCTGGTAGGCTATTTACCCCTTTTAAACCTTCTATTTTTCCACTCTTGATAATGGGGAAAGAATAAGGATTAACCACATTTGTGTCATGTTGTGTTATCTGCGGAAAGGCAATAAGGAGAGCAAATCCAATTGGAACTCCACATGCTTTTATTGGAATAGCATGGTGGCATCTTTCTGCTCAAAGCATGTGAGAATCTCTTTGGCATGACATCCAGATAAATGCTGATTGTACTTTTTATGCACTGATTTCATAATACATTGGGAATGTCAGGATAGTGCAGCCAGTGGAGCATGAGTCTCTTAAACTCAGGGTCGTGGGTCAGAGCCCCCTGTTTGGAAAAAGATTCCTGCATTGCAGGGGGTTGGACTAGATGACCCTCGTCGTCCCTTCCAATTCTACAATTCTGTGATAATTTGCACTAAAGGGCTGCATTTTCAGAACCATCCTCGTCATATGCCTCCTTCCAGCATATTCTGCAGCAAGGAGCCTGCTGTCATCATTTAGGCTCCCTAGCAATTTAGAGCAGGGTTCTGGATCATGCGGTGAGGCCTACACAAGTACAATAGGCTCCTCGCTGCAAATATTTGCTCTGAACATGTGGGAAGCCAGAAGCATCTGTGAAAGTGAGACAACAATGGAGTTGGGGTTAAAGGTTTGCTCCCACAACCCCTTTCTGCTTATGTTTCCCCTTTCAACTGAATAGGGCTACACAGACTGCAACAGATTGCCTCCTCACTTGCATACCTAACCAATCGCTGCATTCCCCAAGAGAAGGCATTCTTCAGATACCATCCTACCAGAAGGGTCATTCCTCATGCTGTCAGAACAGGACCTTTAGGGTGGTGGCAGCTACCCTTTGGAATCCCCTCCCCGCCCCCCGCCTGCTACAGACGTTCCTTTTTCAACAAGCCTTCTAAATGGCAAGCTTTATCCCAGTTGGCACCTCTATTTTTTATTGATTGTATGTTCTGGTGTTGTTCTGAACTGTGTGTGTTTTTGTCCACATGTATATGTGTGTGTAAGGGACATGGGTGGCGCTGTGGATTAAACCACAGAGCCTAGGACATGCCAAACAGAAGGTCGGCAGTCCAAATCCCTGCGACAGAGTGAGCTCCCATTACTCGGTCCCTGCTCCTGCTAACCTAGCAGTTCGAAAGTATGTCAAAGTGCAAGTAGATAAATAGGTACCACTCTGGCAGGAAGATAAACGGTGTTTCCGTGCACTGCTCTGGTTTGCCAGAAGTGGCTTAGTCATTCTGGCCACATGACCCGGAAGCTGTACGCCGGCTTCCTCGGCCAATAAAGCGAGATGAGCGCCGCAACCCCAGAGTCGGTCACGACTGGACCTAATGGTCAGGGGTCCCTTTACCTTTACCTATATGTGTGTGTGCTAGATAAAAACAATTACAACAAGTACATATATATGTAACTGTTCTATATATGTTTTTATTATATTGTATATTGAGGGTGCGTCATGGGAAGTGATTCATAAATGAAATATCAAGAAATCGTTCACATTGTTTTCAAAATTTTCAGTGGGCATCCAAGGACTTTCTCTCTTTAGTCATCCCAGTTAGTAATTGTGGAAATACAGGACAGTGGCCTTTTCCTCTGTAAAGCTGATGTGACAAACACATAATGTTAACAAAGGAAAATGCACTTTTAGGGATGCAATAATGGTACTTAAACAAAGAGAGAATCCCTCTAGAAATATGCTGCTACTTGTCCAAATCTTTATGCAAATACTTTTCAACTTTATGCACAAGCAGGCTGTAGCCACATCTTTAAAGATGATTTCATAAAAGAAAAGGAGAAAAGAATGCAACCCTTCTTTCAGTCTCGGTAACTAAATCACTAGCTGGAAAATCCCTGCAGGCCAAATATAAAACCTTTATTCAAATTATTGAAGAAACTGACAAGGGAAGATTCCTTTTAGTTTAATCAGAATGGATTACAATGAGCCTATCTCATTACACCTCTATTTGGATTTCAAAGTTCCACCTTCAAAAATATATGTCTGCAGCAGCAGCCCTTGCAACTTTTCATTTCAACTTGTCTCTTGTCCCGGTGCTAATAGATGAACCGCACATTTCACATAAATACTCATGTCATTCTCTCAGGATTTTGGCAAGGTATGTTTGCTTTAAAACATAATTAATTACCGTATTTTTCTGTGTATAAGACACCACCTATTTTTGGAGACTCAAAATTAAGAAAATACACTCAGCACTATCCGTGTATAAGACGACCCCAATTTTTAATTATTATTTTAACGTAAAGAAAACCCCAACCTAGTCTTTTACATGGAAAAGTACAATAACTGAAACTTATTTTTGGACCCAATGCATGGGATGAGTGGGTGGTATCTCATAGGGGCAGTCACAAGTTGAACAAGGACATAAATAATCTCTTTCTCCTTGACAAAATGACTGAAGGGCTTATGAAGCATTGTGAACAGCACCAGCTTTTTTCAGTCCTAGCTCCATGATTTTGTAGGTGCCCTCTGACACAGCACCTTCAGTAGGCCTGCTTGAAGAAATGAGGTGGGCAAAATAATGTTTCTCTTTAGGGTGCATCTGATCTTCCTAGATACTTTGTACAAAGTGGAAATGGTAGCTCTGTTAGGGCAGCGGGCCTCCTGTCAATCTTGAGGCCCTGACAAATGCCAGTGCTATTTTTCTAGAAAAAGAGGTGACAGAACTAACCATGAATGCCTCCCTTGTTCTCTTATAATGGCAATGGCGCCCATCTGAGAGGAGCTGGAACTGAGTTCCGGCACATTCCGGTGTTGGGATACTGCCAGGGAGACAAAGTCCATCATAGCCCCACGTCGCCTCCAGACGTCCATCGATCTCCCATAGACACGCAGTATCATCAATTAGCGACACGAGCTCCAGAAATAGCTTGCCACATTCCAGGGCTGATGCACGCTCTTATCAGCAGATAATGCACAGCGCAAGATGTACGCAGGAGAGTATCATTTATAATTTTATTCTGCGTTAGTCAGAACAGAGAAAAACATGACTGCCTGCTTCAGCGTTCAGGCACTGAGAGAGAGAAAAAAACGAAAGCAACAGAAAACATAAACATCTGTGAACAGGAAATACGCAGACTCTGTGACTCTCAAAGCCTGCTCCCTTTTAAGATGGAACGGAAATATCCTAACATCTGGCTGGAAAAAAAAGCCCTCTAATGTCCAACCATTCCACCCTCTGGATCAAATGCCATAAGTGAAGGAGGAGAGGGAGGGTGGATGGATACAGGCAAGATAATTTTATTTTATTATGAAGGCAGAGGGAGACAACTGGATGCCTCATAGGATGAGAAACCTAAGCAAATTGGGCCATTAGTATGACTTTCTGTGAGCTCCTTCTGAAGGAAATCCAACCTGAATAAAAACGTACCCCAGAAATTTTCGCTGCTTGGATAAATGCAGAAAGCATCACACTGATTCCATCCAACATCATGTTAAATTGCATTTAATTAATTTTCTTGAATATCATACCCTTAAGATACTTAATAAAAACGAGCTTACGCATTGTGTCGGAGAATTAAAATCTACCTTTAGGGTCTATTCTAATTACAGGATTACAAAAAATTGCCAAATCATTTCACAATATTTACAACACAAAGCCCCAGAGCTACCATCCATATCACCAGCATGGTTTAATGGTTGTATATTCACTTGCTCAGCTTTAGACTTTAACATGAGACTATTTAATTGGTGGATTTTCTAGGAAAAGTTCCCTCACAAGTGGCTTGTAGACTATGTTTTGCTTCAGAGGGCTGTGTTCTTTAGCCATTTGCACAATATTTAAACACCGAATCCCATGCATAGTCTCAAACCATTCATTCAATTCATGCATAGTCTCAAGCCATTTTGAAAATTTATTCATAAATTTCAGTATTAGTTACACATTCAGCTCAAACTAAGGCAAATGGAATTTTGAGAGGCAGTTCCTTAAGCTCTGAAATGATTGAACTGAATTTGCCTCTTGGGAGTTCTTTCCCAGGTACAGCAAGTGACAAAATGACCTTTGCCACAAGCCAGGGTCCAAGGAGACTTCCTTCACCTGGGCAATGTGAGTACTTCACTTAATTCACTCTGTATGTCAGACTTTCTCTGGGCAGAGTGCGCTTGGGTCAGGAAGGGTGGGGAGAGATACCCCAGTGATCAATGAACCCATGCAAAGGGTCCCAGGTTCAATCTTAGGTAAGGCTGGGAGAGACTCTCACCTGAAACTCCAGAGCACCACTTCCAGACAATACTGAGCTAGATGTATTCATGGCATCTCTCAGGATAAGGCGGCTCCCTATGTTCCTATGAAATAAAATGCTCTGACGTCAGGTCCCAGTACAAGGTAGTGTAAACTAAAATTTTGCCTGGACCAAACTCAGTGTGACAGTAAATGCACACATGCAGTTCCATTTGTTTGTGCATATGTGTGCATGTTGATGCAAGAGAGCAATTTTTGTCCAGACCTTGATACTTGGGGAGGCTTTTTTAACCCCTACCACTCCTACAGCGGTTCCAGCAAAAATCTCCCCTGAAGCTGTGATTAACCCTGAAAGAGAAGCTTCCATTGGAACTAATGGGAACTCCCCAAACCCCCATGCATAATTAATTTATAACTAATTTATCATTATAACCAGGTTGTTTTTTTCACCTTGCTGGAACTCAGTTCCAGGACTTCTCGGGTGGGCGCCATTGCCATTATAAGAGAAGAAGGGAGGTGTTCAAGGTGAGTTCCGGCACCTCTTTCTCTAGAAAAATAGCACTGGTTATAACTATAATTTATAACTTAGGCAACAAAGATGGGAGCCTCCCAAGTGCTTAACTGAAAATTGGTAAACAATCCAAGTCATAAGAAAGCCAGTACACAGACAAGTGGTTGGTGTCCAGCTTCCCTTAAGGCCCGGGTTGTTGCTGGAAGGGAGAAAAAACTCCTGGCAGTTGTTTTTCTGCCCAATAACAGAGGGGCGCTGGCTGCCTTGTCTCTTGCTTCTGTAGCCATAGGGCAACAGCCAAGTCTGGTAGATTTTTAGGTAGGAGGGAAAAGGAGCAAACTTCCAACAGCTGTTGGTCCTTTGGTCAATGAGAAGCATAGGAACCAACTCCTAGGGGCCGAGGTCCCTTCAGCCCTCCAATAAAATATTTGAGGGGCCAGGGTTATCCCAAAGTTGGTAGGCATTCCCATTCAAATGGTGTGTGCGCGCAACACATCTTGTGATCCATTATACAGGGTGGGGCTTACCTGCCCCCCCCCCAGTTTATTCAGGTTGGCACCCCTGATGAGAATTGTCATGCCCTCCCATCCCCTAGCTTAAATAGCTACAACTGAATCCTTTTTGGTGCAAGGAAGATTCTTATTACTCACTTTTTCTAGAGGGGAAACAAAAGCAGAGACAGCGAACTTGCTCAAAGTTACCTTTGAGTCCACGTCTCCGCTGAGATTTGAATCCAGGTGTTTTGTGTCTTTGTCATGCATTTATTCTTCTGTGCTCACAGAAACCAGAATGTCTATCAGCGATTTCAGATGGAAATGTAGCATTTTCAAAGAATTGCTTCTGCTCTAATATATAAGCATTTCATGAATATTTTACCATTTAGAAAAGACACAAGAGAACACATGGCAAGAAAACCTTGAATAACAACATAAGGAATCCATTACAAACCTAATTAAAGTGCATTTTGTTTAATGGACAATGGAACACGTGTACCAAGCTCTACTAAATGCATCTGAGAATTGGGATGCAGACCTGGAGTCCTTAAGAAAAAATCAGAATATAATTTAATTGAAGTCGGAGTGAGATGGGTGGGGAAATCAACAAAATTTTACAAACCAGTAATTATTGGGTCCTAAATTTATGTAACTGCTGTTGAGCAGTAGATATAAGGTGGTGTACAAAACCTCCAGGCAGATCGGATGCAACACTCTGCCAAGCACTATACCAGTGGGTCACCAACATTTTTGCACCCACTAGCCATTTGCAAACTGGAGAAACAGTTGTGGGCAGCAAGCACACTGCAACCAAGCACATACCACAGCCTGCTCTATTGGTTATAACAGAATGTTTCTTTTAAGACTAATTTCAGAGGAGGAATGGGGGAGGTGACCCTGTGAGTGCCAGGGAACATATTTGCTGGTGGCAAGTGTGTGTGTGAGCACCATGTTAGCAATTCCTACATTATACATATGGACATGGAGACATGATTCTTGTTTTTAAGCTCTTTGCTATGATTCCGAAAAGATGGGTAAGGTAGTTCAAAAGCCACAGGAACCCTCTGCTGCTAACACAGCTACCTTGAGTCCCCCTTTCTTTGACTCATCCAACGATCACCAGGCAGCCACAACTGTAATTGCCCACAATACTCTACACCAGTCATTCTTAAACTACAACTCCCATCATACCTAAGGTTTGGACATGCTGGCTGAACTGGAGGGCCACAGGTTCCCCATCCCTGCTCTATGGCAACACTGTGGACAATTGCAATGGGAGCTACCCTATGTTCATCAGAAGAGTGCTGCTGTGTGGTCATCCTTAATATGCTCCTCCTCCTCCTCCGGCACTAAGTCTTAGGGCAGTTGTCCCTTAGATTGTCCCATCTTCTTCTTTGGCTATCACTCATAGCTGAGTAAGATTGCCTTCTATGAACACAGTCTTAATGATGTGTCCATAAGTGACTGTGGAGGCCAATTCTGGATCCACACATCCTTCCACAATGGGGACATAGGTTTCCAGGTGGGGATTAATCACAGTGAGGATTTGCCAAATGTCCCACACCAAAGGTCCTCTCAGTTCTAGAGTCAGCAGTGCTGCTAGCACCAGAATGATGTCAGCTTAATGTACTTCATTCAGGGTGTGCTACTGGATGACCTGTTTTATGAGCATTCATCCTGATTTGGTTTTTTTTTTCCCAGTGCCACACGAAAGCTGCTTGGGTCTCTCAGATGTAAAGAAGCAACATCAAATGGCTGTTTGGTTTATGAAACTGTGGATTCAACCATAAATTGAATTTGGGATCCTGCCCTTTTGTGGACCTGCCCAGAACCTGTGTGCCCACTCCAATTTACTCTGCATCCTGTGTGCTTCCATCGTTGGTTTGGAAGCAGCACACCTACGTTAACCACCATCTATATCTATCCTATTGTTTTTTAAGAAATGCTGCATTTGACGCATTTTCCTCAAAACCGTCTTTCATCCAATTTGAGGAAAAGAATGAACAAGCTATGTTTTAAGTTGGTGATGCATAAGCCAAAGAATGCATCCACTATTTAAGCTATAGTCAGAAAAATATGAAAACATGAAAAATTTAGAAAGGCTATATAGTGTAACTTTATTTGGTTTTCTTAAGAGTCATTTTTCAGAATGCCTTAAGAAATAAGATCCATAGTCATCAAGGGCAGATTTGGCAATACAGATGAACAGGAAATGTAAGTCCTTCCTTCCAAGGACCTTAATTGCCAGTAGATATTTGAACCTACAGCCTTGAATTTACTGAATGCAAAGTACAAGAGGATCAAAAACATGATTAAGATACAGCGGACTATAAACAGATGAGTATGTGTTCACATATAAGTAGATAATTGCCTGTACTGACATACTCAAGGTTATTCCATTGTGTTTAATGAAAAACTGTGCTTTTATACAATTATGCCAAAAACACAGTGATGCAGTGACAATGTCAGGCTTTTACCCCATAACATGTGCACCAAGGATAAGTCTCTGGCTTATCAACCCATACACGTTGACGTGAATTCCCCATTTCCTTGCTGCAATCTAAAAAGAGTGAAGAACATATGCATCTTGTCCAAGGTTGCACGGTTATGCTGAACATTGTCAAACTTTTCAGTTTTTCTGTCTCATGCTGCCTGCTCAAAAATGAAGAAAGATATTAATCCTTTATGTTCACAGCACTTGGATTAAGAGAATATACCTAAAAATGGGGTGCTGAAAAGGGTATATACTGTATTGGTCTCTGAGCAAATATGATTACCCAACCCCATTCTGGAAGCTGATGTTCTCGATATTCGTTCTTTACATTCCTCCCCTTGCCCAGATGCCCAGTCCTAATGCAGATTGCCTTCTTTTGTCCCTTCCTTGCACCCAGCTTCCTCATCATATCACACCTTTGTTTCTGCCAGCACAGACAGGAGTGCCAGTGAAGGAAAACTAGCGCACAGGTCCTTCAAGTCAACATTTGAACTAGTAGTGCACAAGGACGTGGGAGATCAGGAATCAAATCCCCACTGAGGCACAAAGCTTACTGGGTGACCTTGGGCCAGTCTCTTAGCTTAATCTGCCATGTGACCCACCTTAAGTTCCTTCCATGAAAAGTAGGATATAAATAGAATACTGTAATTGAATACTCAAATATTACACCTTACCAAGTATGGCTTCTGATTCTGTGTTCCCTTTGGCTGAACAAGAGATTCACACATTTGCTTTGAGCATTCCCTGTGTATCACCTAAAGAGAGAACTCATGCACTTTGCTCTGCCCCAAAGTTTCCCAGACATGAAGACAATTACACTTCTCTCTGTAGAAGAGATACATGGCTCACCTGTTTTGAAGTTATACCAGAAGCCTAGACTGCTGAGGTACTACACACACACACACACACACACACACACACACACACACACACCCCTTCCTTATTTGATCATACTATCTAAAGCCACACAGAGTATTATTAATAAACTGAACCTGTAGAGCATGGGTAGGCAAACTAAGGCCTGGGGGCTGGATCCGGCCCAATCGCCTTCTAAATCCGGCCACAGATGGTCCAGGAATCAGCGTGTTTTTACATGAGTAGAATGTGTCCTTTTATTTAAAATGCTTCTCTGGGTTATTTGTGGGGCATAGGAATTCGTTCATATCCCCCCCCCCAAAAAAAACCCATAGTCTGGCCCCCCACAAGGTCTGAGGGACAGTGGACCGGCCCCTTGCTGAAAAAGTTTGCTGACCCCTGCTGTAGAGTGCCATAAAGTTAATGACATCTGTGATGTACAGCAGGAAAAGGTCACCATGTACTTCAAGGAAAGTTTCATCAATGTTGTGTCAGCACTTTCTGGCAAAGATCCAACCACGTGGCACCTGTATTCATTGGCCCCAGGAAAAAGTTAGAAATGTAGAAGCTTGGAAAGGCTTCACAAACCTCTGAGGGTTATGTTGTTGTTTACATGAGCCCTTTTAAGACGAACTGGTTGCCTCACCTCAGCAATGATATTGCGCTACTGGAAAAGGCAAATGCAGTGACCAAGGAGATGAAGCAACCCCACCCCACCCCATGAAGAAAGGTTGCAGCATCTGGGGAGGGGGGTTAGTTTAGAGAAAAGGCAAGTAAGAAAAGGGGAAATTATGTGTATCATGGAAAAGGAAGATAGAGAACAGTACCACCAGCCTTCCACCTCAGCATTAGAAATCAGGACCATCCAGTGATGCTGAATGTTGGAAGGTTCAAGAAAGACACAGATAGAATATTTGTGCTTCTTCACACAATGCATAGTTAAGCCATGGAGTTCACTTCCACAAGAGGTCGTCGTGGCCCTCAACTTGGATGGCTTTTAAAAAAGATTAGACAAGCTCCTAGAAGTTAAGGCTATCAGTGTCTACTAGCCACAGTGGCCAGGTTCCACCTCCACTTTTGGGAGCCGTGTGCTTCTGAATACCAATTGTAGGATATCAGCTGCCTCATGCGAGAGAGATGAAGGAGGTGGAGCCCTCACATATTTCATAGTGCCTGCCTTCACACAACGCATTACGCTCTTGGCACCCTGTGCTGTCTTTAGCACCAAGTTCTAGATTGAATGTAGTAATGTAGAACAGGCATTTTATGAACAAGCAAACACCCAGATACGTTCAACGCCCATCAGTTGAACAGAACCTTCTCTAACATAGGCTTGCTCTAAGATTCTATTCATCTTAAAGATACAGTAGATCTATAGATATATCAATTGGAGGTGTGTGCTCAAAGGGGGCCACAGAATAGGAGAAGGGAGGAGGAGACATGGAAATGGGAGGTGATGGTCTGTATGCAAGGGAGAGATGAAAACGGAGTGACGAAGAAGCAGAGAAAAGGAGGTGAATGTGAATATGGGGGTGCAAAGGGAGTTGCAAAAAAGGAGGACGTAGGAGGCCTGGGGGTTGAAGATTAAAGCAGTGCATGGAAGTGTCTGCAGAATGGGAGGAGATGGTAACTTCATAACTGGGAGGAGAGAGGAGTGGAAAGTGGAAAGAAGAAGAAGAGTTTGGATTTGATATCCCGCTTTATCATTACCCTAAGGAGTCTCAAAGCGGCTCACATTCTCCTTTCCCTTCCTCCCTCACAACAAACACCCTGTGAGGTGAGTGAGGCTGAGAGACTTCAGAGAAGTGTGACTAGCCCAAGGTCCCCCAGCAGCTGCAAGTGGAGGAGCGGAGACGCGAACCCGGTTCACCAGATTACGAGCCTACCACTCTTAACCACTACACCACACTGGTTTGTGTGCAAAGGTTTGTGTGCAAAGTGGGTGCATAAAAGCAATGGGGAGGAGGCATGGACATGGGGGTGAAGGTGAAAATGGGTATAAAGTGGGGTGCAGAATAGAAAAGTGGCTTCAGAAATGGGGGTGGGAGATAAAAAAGAGCTTTGTATTTCCAAGGGGTGGGAAGGGGAAGCTGTGGGCTGTTATTGTTGGGAGAATGGCAGAGGGGTTGGCAAGTGGAATGGGCAGAGGCACAATTCCCTGTTAATAATAAATATTCACGTATTATGACCTCACTATGTCACTAGAAATGCATAAGTAAAGGTTGATAAATGGAAACTTATTCAATTATCCACGGAACAGAATAGGGTATTATTCTATTTTCATCTTATAAAAGATTGAAATAACAGAATCAACTAATTTTTATAGCACCTTGTACTGAATATTTAGTTTTCATTTTATTTGAGTATCATATATACTTTATTATTATTTGTACCCCGTCTATCGGACTGGGTTGCCCAATATATAAAAACATATTGACAGTGTAATCCTATACATTTACTCAGAGTTCGTTGCGTATAGGATTCCAGCGCAATAGTGCATTCCCAAGATTCCTTTTGCTTGTTGAGAATCTGCCGCTGCTACAATCTACAGGCAAGGTTTTGAGGGACAGAATGTGGCAAAATTTGCTCTCTAACTCCTTCTTCTATGGTTTTCAGGACCAGTACTATTATTAGACAGAGAGGTAGAGAGCAATAGCACTCAGATGTTGGAGGACAGATATTGGTATGCCACAGGGCCTAGCCTGGCCTTTGCCCCCAAAGTAGTCTGATCATCTGTTCTGTAGTCAGTGATGAAGTCAAATTCAATTGCCAAGCCCAATCAGCTTCTGTGAGTGAAAGAAGGAGGGGATGGCTTGCCATCTTACCTACAAGATTTCCTGGGCCGAAGGGTATTGCTGATCCCAAGTAATCTATGAATTAAAACAGGAGCGTGTGTTTATCACACTATGGATCCACACTACTTTTAGAATTCAATGGATAAGATACTAAAGGTATTTTCAAAGACCCATAATAGTAGAAGTAAAACTGACATATAAATTGTTCCTATTAAAGTTGGGGTTTTTTTAAAGGCTACAAAGAGGAATTGTGGTGATAAAGCATTAGAAACAGAGATGAAATGCACCATAAGAAGAGTGGTGATGGAGAATGATCAATATGCTCTGCCACAGGAGCTAAAGGGATTAAAGCAAACCACTGCAGCAAAATGTTACCAATAATGATAAACGGAGAACGGTGCTTCTCACAGACACAAGAGACAAATCAAGATGAGACAGTGTTGTAGAAATATCACATGAATGTGAAACTCGGTACTGCCATCACCAAGTGTATATTTTAAAATAAAAATGTGAAATAACTGTGGAAAGGACTATGGATTGTATCGCAGAGAAGAGTGAAAGTTAGAGTATCATTCAATGGCTTTCTAAAGAAATCTACTAGCTGCTTCCCCCACTTCAAGGATCTTTCTTGGTGTTTTGAATGTCTTAACTGAACTCTCTCTCTCTCTCTCTCTCTCTCTCTCTCTCTCTCTCTCTCTGTGTGTGTGTGTGTGTGTGTGTGCGTGTGGACAGTAAATTGCATAAGGGCCATTTAGATCTGTACTGATTTGATATTATAACTTACTGTAATTGATGTTTTGGGTTTTGCACAAAGCCCTTGCAGAACTTTGTTTCCATGACAACATCTGATGGCTTCTACATTGTGTTATAGCCACAAAAAGAAGATCCTAGAGCCAAATATTTCCTTAAGAATGTATTTAGTCGATGTATTTTTCACCTGGCAGCATCACAACTGATTGTAGAATGGTCAGAAAATGAAGCAGAGTATTAACGTTTTAGAGTTTGGGGCAGCATCTACTACAACAGGAATCTGTGGCTCTCTATATTATTCTTTATTACTATTATTATGTCTATTTACTCAATTTATTTCCTGCCTTTATGCCCAAAGGAGCCCAGGGTGGCAAACACATCAATAATATGAAACATTATGAAAAGCATTCTGAAAACAGTTAAAGAAACATTCAACCAGTAGTTTCTGAGTTGCCTGAAATAATATCTTTCGGCCATCAAATGCCTGGGTAAACAGAAATGCTTTCAGATGCCTCTTAAAGGAAGATGTATCGGCTCTAAACCAGTGTCTGTTATCAGTAATGGATTGGATGAGGGTGAACAAATTGGAACTTAACCTGGACGAGACAGAGATGCTCTTCGTAAGTCAGAAGGCAGAACAAGTAATAGGGATTCAGCCTTTGCTGGATGGGCTAATACTCCACCAGAAGACACAGGTTCAGTTTGGGCATGCTCCTGGACTTAGCCCTGAGTTTGGATGCCCAGGTCTTTGCGGTGGCCAGGAGTGCATTTGTACAGTTAAAGCTAATGCACTAGCTGTACCCATTCCTTGAAATGCCCTATTGGCTGCAGCGACACATGTCTTAGTCACATCCTGTTTGGATTACTGCAACACTCCCTATTTGGGGCTGCCCAAATCTCTTCAGAAAACATTTTAAAAACATTGTTTGATGAATCTGATCCATTTAAGTAAGGGATATTCTTACAGTCGTACCTTGGAAGTCGAACAGAATCCATTCTGGAAGTCCGCTCGACTTCCAAAACGTTCAGAAACGAAAGTGTGGCTTCTGATTGGCTCCTGAAGCCAATCGGAAGCCGTGGAAGTCCCGTCGGATGTTCAGGTTCCAAAAGAATGTTTGCAAACTGGAACAATTACTTCTGGGTTTGCAGCGTTTGGGAGCCAAAACATCCGAGTTCCAAGGCGTTCGGGATCCAAGGTACGACTGTATTAATTTGGGGTAGAGGGAGTAGGCTGTATGCAAAATCCTTCTAAACCCTGGATCCAGCAAATGTTAAAATATAAACTAGGCTGATTTCCTGTGTTGAGGTGATAGGATGGGTGAAGGGCCATTAAGGGAAACAAAAGAAAGGGGTTTTGTAGGGATATTGCAGAGCGGGGAGTAGGGTCCGGAGGGAGCACACTTCCCCACCAGCAGGCAGCCACGGTCTGCCTGCACGCGTGACCTTGGGGTGCAGGGCAACCCCCCCCCCCAGACAAGCCACAGCTGTCTGTACATCATTCCACCTCTGCCTGACCTTTTGTGGTCTCAGCAGTCTGCGGTGTCCTGTCTGTAACCTTTGTCTCTGAGACCTTTTGTCTCCTTTTGTCATACACTCTGCAAGGGGAAAATGACGCTGTGGAAACAGGTGCCAAAATAACTTGTACCACCCCACGATCTCGGGACGGAAGATGTGTAAAGGTCACAGCCCAAAATGTATCTGCCTAGCTTGCATATTTGTCTCAATAAAAGGAGGCTCCACAGGAATGGCAGCAGCTTGCTTCAGCTCACCTGTGCGCAGCTCACATGATGATCAACACCTGTCTTGGGCCTTCACTTCAGGTTTTGTGGGAGATGGCATGTGGGTGGGGCCCCTCCCCAGCTCACAGCTACTTACAAGGATGAAGCAAGGTTTAGAGTTTACAGTTTGCAGGGATGTGATCTAGAAGTAAAGCAGTAAGGTGGAGAAAGAGGGGGAGAGCAATATTTGAGAGCAATGCTGGATTTCTGTTTGGCTCCAGGGCTCTGGCTCTGGGAGGAACAAGACCCTTTTGGAGTGTCAATGCTGTGAACCCTTCCACGTAGGCTCAGGTTGTCTACATGTGTAAATAAACCATACATCAAAAAGACACCACAGTCTCTGCTGTGCCTCATTTTCAAAAGGAAACATGTAAGTGCTTGGAACTCCTGAATCTCGGACCGCTCAGAGATTGCGGTGGCACAAGGCAATATTCTAGCCCCATTTATTTATAGGATTTCTAGCTCACCTTTTTGTGAGATGTGAAACACACAGCAGTCAAGTACAACATTCCTAGAGTGGACATGCTAGGGGATGCTTTGTACCAGCCTGGAGAAAACTTCCTGTTTCCTCCTGAGCTGGGACACACTTCCTCTGCATGTGACTAGAGGCGGGTATGGTATAATCTGGCCCTCTCTCTGCCCAGGAACAAGAGCAAAGCAGGGAGCACACCTCTCTCTCTTTCTGCTCTTTTCCATTTTGTTTTTCTATGTGTGAGAAGTGACTGCTTGTTCGTAGTCATTTAGGAACTAACTCCCTTATGAGATAGTTCCACATGTGTATATACTTTTGTAACATAAGTCTGCCTTCGGGGATCCAACTGTGAACTGAATGAATGTGAGTAAACTACTTTTATATTTACTTTAATAAGATTGTCATGTTTATTCTTTTTAAGAGGGACAAGAAGGGATCTTTCCAGGAAACCTATATTTAGAGGCTAAAACTAGCCTGCAATAAGCAAACCGCTGTGCATTTAAAGGGGAATGTTTAAACTCTGCTTAGATATAGAACTTGCTAACACAAGTTAGGAAGGATAACATTAAACAATATATCCTCTCCCACCTCCCTGAACATTCCCACACTTTTCATCTGTACAAAAAGGTAGTTTACAGGCAAGTCCATACAGTAGATGATGCAAAACAGCACAATACAGATATCAAAACTGTGCTAAAATGGCAGGAAAATGTCAAACCCAAAAAGGCCCTAAAAGTGTGCTGTCAATTAAAAGCTATAGTTTACTGTGTTTTGCCACATGATTTTTAAGCAAATACAATGCACGTCTAGGGCACTCTCAGATGCAAACTAAAATGTTTATTCATTAGAGTATTTGTGCAAATTTGCAAAGCCATTTATATGAATTTCAATTCAAGGTAAGAATAACTTTTGCAAAGCTATTTGAGTTTCTATAAGGAATAAGGAAAACATTCGTTAGCATCATCAAAATTTTATTTTGTCTTTGCCATACGCCATAGCAATGACTTCAAAAATAAATATGAAAGCAAACATTTGTACTTATAATCTTATCTGATTCATCAGCTTTAGCTTCAGGAATGATTCCCTCGGCTAATGTCATAAATGGAATTGGGCTGCATGTCTCCCTTCAGAACCTGTGGAGTCCCCCTTGACATGCTATTATTAATGGAGCTCTTTTTATCTACCAATGCACATCTCTCTCAGAGTGCTTAAACATATTTTCCACCCTGTGAAGCAACTATCTTCCTCTCTAAATCTCTCTCACTCATCAGATTTGATGACACCCCCGGTTGTTGTTTTTTTTTACATATACAAAGCAACAGGCAATTCTAGACCTTGTTTACAGCTTCGGATTCCTTGGTGAAGTCAAAGAGTTCTGCTCTCTGGGACAGCAGTTCACAAGGACCAGCATGGTGTTGTGCAAAGGAGAGATAAAAAATATGCTAACACTATGGAACAGTATTTCAGGGGCAATCCAGCTGAAGGCTAAAGAAAAAAGACAGGACTGCCATCACAGTAGGTAGTAATCCTCATCTTTCCATGATAACTGAAGGCAAGAAATTGTTGTCAATAAACTGTCAGAGGCAAAAAACCATTAATTAAACCAATAAATAGAGGCAAAGGGGCTTTTCCCCAGTGTGTGTTGGCAGTTCCAACCCATAGATGGTTAGCGATTGGGAAGGTGAAATGAGATTAAGTTTGCATGTAAAGGCAAACTTGACCAATTTGCTTTTTTTTTACACAATCCATGAACCAAAGCACAGCCATCCTTCAAAAGTTCTCCATATTTTGTGCTCACTTCAGCAGCATATATACAGTAGTACCTCGGGTTAAGTACTTAATTCGTTCCGGAGGTCCGTTCTTAACCTGAAACTGTTCTTAACCTGAAGCACCACTTTAGCTAATGGGGTTTCCTGCCGCCGCCGCGCCACCGCAGCACGATTTCTGTTCTCATCCTGAAGCAAAGTTCTTAACCTGAAGCACCATTTCTGGGTTAGCGGAGTCTGTAACCTGAAGCATATGTAACCTGAGGTACCACTGTATACAAAAACTGGAACAATACAAAGAAGATTAGCATGGCCCCCGTGCAAGGATGACATGCAAATTCATGAAGCGTTCCATATTAAAATAAAAAATTCTCCCAATTTTGAAATGCATTCTCGAGCCAAGTAATGAGTGTGAAGATGCATATACTAGGGTAGGCTTAAAGGACACAGCAGTCTGGAAAGTAAACAAGAATGTTACCATCTTTTCCCAACAAGAACAGAACAGGAACAGGAAAGTCCTGACTCCGCCCTCATACAATTAACTCTAGTGCCACCTAGTGACTAAAACTATATAATGATACCATCCACAAAATCTCTACCCAGGGTGAGGCAGGAGAGAAAAAAGCATCTACTGTTTGGTCCTGTCCTAATCTGTTTCTGAGGAGATACCCAGGTGTGGGAGCTGTAGCATTTAAACAGATCCTAAAAATGGAAAAGGAATACTGATTGCTCCTCCCGTAATAAAGAAACTATATCCAAATATAGTTTGCCTTTGGTTTTGTGTCTTATTTCTCATTTGGGAAGAAGACATGCCTCTTCTATAAACACCAGCTGTTGTGAAGCAGGGTGGATGTATGTGGAATTTTACAACGAACCATTTTGAGTTTCAACCTAAGTTCTAGTAACCTGGCACCGTTTCAATGATGTCATGATAGTTTTTGGCATTTTATATCAACTAAGAAATACACACACACCCAAAGCCTTACTACTTTATCACTAGAATGAATCCAGTAATGTAGCCAGTATTACTGAATACATCTAGTAATGTATTCCTTCCGAATAGCTGCTAATGTAACTACTGTTTGCCTTCATTTTCAGACATTAACGTTATGAAAAATGCTAAGCACAGTTTGCTAATCATTACCCATTGCAAATGAAGATATAAGTAATCTTCCTTAATCAGGTCTTTATGATGTCTCTATTCTCTCCCCCCCCCCTCATAAAGCATTTATATTACAGATGCCTGGACATATTTTACTATGTAGCCATTTTATTGATTCATAAATAGGGAAGTTATCAGACTTCTGACTGCTTCTCATGAGGGGACTAATTAGATTATTTGATTGTCTGGTTCATCAGAGTAGGAAATACTTAAGTGTCACAGCTGGCCTCAGACTCAGTGTCTTGTGCCATGATTTTTAAATGAAAACAATTATATCTTCACTGGGAAAACATTTTATAAATGACTGGACAGTAAAAATGATCTAGGCAACAGATAATATCCTATTGTGCTTGCTTGGAGAGACTCAACATCTGTAGTGCCTTTGAATTTATTTACAATGGTTCTTTTTTCCATTTTGGCTCAAAGAGGCTTCTTTGCAACAAAGAGCTGCTTAAGAACCAAACACCTAATTAGGTTGCCTGTAAAGACCTAAGGCTGACATTTCAGGAGTGAGAAACTGGCAAGTTCTCCATTTTAACAGAGCCCCCAACATCTGTTACTGATGTAACCTTTCCAAATGGTGTATTTGTTGCTACAAATTGCTGTGCCAATGAGACTTTTAAGGAGAAAGAAAAATGACGTCAGTCTATTGAATTGCCTTTGCTCGTCTTCCATTCTGTGCCATCTCTCTTGACTTCACCAGGTTTTCAAAAGTCCTTTCACAAGCACAGGCAAGGAATGTTGGGTTCAGGAGCATGCAGAGCTTATTTCGAACAATGGCCGCGAAATGTATGGGTAGAGAGAGGCAGAATTATATAACTAGCTGCAATCTATAACATGTGCTAAGAAGAATCACTTCTCCATAACAGAACGCAAGGCGCCCCTTCTGTGTTCTCAGCTGACCTCGAACTGGCACATTTGGGTGATGACTCTCCTGCTGGACTGTGGCAATGCATAACTAGATACCCCCTACTCAATGCAGGAGGGGCCCCCGCCAAATGCAGGTGTGTTGCCTACCCATGTTTACAAGTGAGTTAAGCTATCTGATATGACTATCTGAACAGGCCTGGCCCAGGATATTGGGCCGCTTGAGGCAGAACATCCTGCTACCCCGCTCCCCATAGACACATGCCCATGACCCTGTGCCCTCCCTGCTCCCATGCTGCTGCTCTGCCCCGATTGCAGCTGGGCGAGGCACCGCATGGATGCTGCCACCATGGCAACCCAGGTACAAAGGAGGTGGCGGCAAGAAGCATCTTCCTCAGGTGTGGCTCTGCCACCTGAAGCAAGAGTCTCAGCTAACCTCATGAGCAGGCCGCCCTGCACTTCAAGTATGTAAAAACCTAACAAGGACTACTCCATTCCTAAGACCATTAAGTCCAGTGTTTACCTAATGGGCGCACCAAGTTTACCCAATGGATATAGGCAGGTAAGTCACTGCACTTGGGGACCTCACAGAGCTGGAGCAGGAGAGTTGATATAAGGGTACGTTGCAATCTTGGTTCATATGGTATAATTAGTTAATTCAATAACTCTCCATGCAGAAACATGGCAGAATCATTTGCCCTCATAGTCCAGGAATGGCAAAACTGTGGCCCTCCAGATATTGCTGGAATACCGCTCGTTATCCCCGACTGCTGGCCATTAGAGCCCTGGCTCATGGGAATTGAAGTCCAGCATCTGGAAAACTTCTAGCTTCCCATCCCTAGGCTGATAATGGCTGCTGTGATGCTGCCTTGAGTATTTATTTCTCTAGCAGGTCCCAGCCCACAGTTTGGGAAATACTGTTTGGTTGAAAGTCACTTTTAGAAAAAGTCAAGACTGACTGTGCAAGCTATACACAAAAGTTTAAAGATCTGTAAAGTGAGTCATCACCATGAGTCTTCTTTGAACAATGTGAATAAATATCGCATGGCCCCATATCTTCCAGCATTCCATCTATTAATAGTGAGGTAAGATTACTCCTAATTTGTATTTCACATCTATCTCAAAATAATGGTTGAAGGGTGATGATGAACATAGAGACGTCAAGCCTCTTATCTCCTGAGCATCACAGCAATGTCCTCAGGAGGTCTTCCCCCCCCCCCCAATTTCTGCTATTTATTATCACTGACATTCACTTAGGCTGCAGGCAATGCAGTTGCAGAAGAACTGACCACACATTAGGTACTTTCTTTTTGCATCCAGTTTAACCTTCTCAAACCAAGGGTTGCTGGCAGATTTCTGTGCAAACCTAATTCCATCATTTGCCTCCATTAATTTATCTATTCCAAAAATATCTCACAAAAGCATTACCAGCCATATTTTTGCTTATTAGACTACAAAGATAAGTAAAGGTCATATGCTAATTTGACATTTTAAAATCAAACTCAATCCTTCACTTCCATTTTTTAAAAGTTTGATTATAACATTGAGTTAATCTAAATATAAGATTAGAATATATTCTTACAGGACGTTGTCTTTTCTAATCAGAGACAACCGCAACACCTGTCATAGCCTTTAAAGTGTTTACTGTCAGGCCCCAGACCTCATTTTCTGTGCCAAGCTGCAGCCTTTAACGTATAAATGATAAAGAGCACATTGGAGCATATGTGTAATGCCTTTTTTCAGACCAGAAACAGCACCTACCTATCTGCATATAGATGAAAAACATTCTAGATCAGTGGCATAATTCCAGGCTGGTTTAAGCCCCAGAACCTCCTATGAAGATGACGCCTGGAGAGATTGTGGTCACTGTGCTACTCTCCTGGCTCCTGCTGTAAACTAAGCCATACTTTGTCATCCAAATGTGGGCTCCTTGCTTGCCTCCTCCAGATAAACCATGAGCTGTAAACCCAAGAACAAACCTTGGCTACAACTCCTGGTTTGTCTGGAGTGAGACAAGCCATGAGCCACTAAGCTAAACCTAGGGCTTAGCTCACTGCAGCACAGCAACAGCAGGAGCTCATACACTTGCACTAAGTTATAGGTTGGCTTAAAGTGTTATGTGTAAACCATGTCACTGTAACAAATAAATACTATCACCTGTCACACACTAAATTAGTAAGAGTCTGTGGGCTCTGCCTCGAAGACCGGTCCATTCATGCCCTGCTGCCTTATTCGTCTTGCTTTAGGGAAGCCAAGTGGCCATCTTTGCAGACCCATCTATGGGATTCTGTGCCTAAGCATCATTTTAGAACTCAACTAGCAAGGCCCACTTCTTCTTAGGATCTGTGAGCTTGGATGAAGCAGATTGTTTTGATTTAACTACTACTGAAGGCTGCATCAAACCCAGCCTCACTTATAGATTTGGTATAAGACAAATGAGAGTCCAGGGGATTTTAGGTATGCCTTCAGACCTGAGACGGACATGGAGGACATCAGTACTGAGAGGGCCTCCAATGCTGGGCTTTCTGTTACACTGGTTGGTTTCATTTCCATGCCTGAAGAGCCTGTCGATAGGCCATCATCAACATTGCATCATGACAGCTTGATCAGCTATGAAAAGGGAAGCTGGGCAGCGTTGGGATGGGAGTGCTGTAGAGGTTTTTGTTTTGGTATCTGCTGTCAGAATTGCCTCGTGCCTATATGAAGACTAAAGCACCAATCCTACACTCACTTTCCTGGGAGTAAGCCCTGTTGGAACTCAATGAAACCTGCTTCTGAGTAGACACATATATTTTGCACTGTTACTTCTCTTTTAGGTTTGCACCTTTCCACAAACCAAAACAAAAAGGCGTTGTTTTCACCTTGTTTATCTCAAAGTACAAAAGGAAAATCTTTTAAATAGTTTAACTTGGAAAAACAAGAAGCCCGTAAATAGTGTATCAAGAAAAATATCTCTGAAATTGATTTTTTATTATTAAAGTACAAAAAATCCAGTCAACTTGTGAACATCCAGAGCTTATTTAAAAATTTAACAGCACACTGAACAATCCGAAGTTTATTTAATTTGTAGCAGAGTCAAATTTATTCCGCTCTCTTTTAAATAATGGTTACTCCTTCTTAAGATATACTCCTTTTCTTACAGTCTTGCATACAAACATATGGTAATTTTTATTAGAGCATTTCCCCCCCAAAGTAAACCCTAAGGGGAAGAAAAAGGAACAAAAGCAGTTTATCATTCAAAAAAAAATTAAATTATTGCAGTAACCATTTTAAAACATCTTTTTAAGAGCTAATGTCAGAATACATATTCAGGGAAATTCTGGTCCTGTATATTTGAGAAAGAGGAATCATTAGAATACAGAGACCTAAATCAAGCTGAAGTTAATCATGATGTAAACCCACAGAAACCAAATAAGCCATGATTATTGCTTTTGTTGTGACAAGAACACTGTTGACTTTGGGCTCTTTACATTCTCTCACTCTCTCTGTGTCTCTCTCTCAGGACAGACTCTACTGGACTAGGAAGGGATAACATGTCCACCTGCCCTGCCCTGTGACATTTTGTGGGTGGCTGACCTTTATCCTTTTGGCTGGAATACGAATGCATTTGGCTTTTAGACTTTTGGTAATACGTGGAGATTTTGTTGTCTTAACTTTTTTTATAAATTGCATCCTGTATTTGTGTATGAATTTAAGTTGCCTTAGGGGTCAACTTAGGTATAGGAATCATCATTACCATCATCTCCATGAGATATGATTCAATGTACAGACACACCTTGGAGCCCAACTGCAAAGGGCAAGGCTAATTTTTGAAGGCTGCTGTTTATATGGTGGCTCAAACAACAAAAACTCCAGAAGATGATTGCAAAAGTCACCCTACCACAGCAGAGGACATATATGATGAACCCAGGAGCAAATTATATACCTGAAGGCATCACTGTTGTGCTCATCACACAGATTTCAAAAACACCATGCAGACTTACAGTTAATTCATACTGTTTCCCAAGTGCAGCATCAATGTCAAGGACAAAATCTAGAGTGCTCGCAAGAACCCCAGCCTACAGTTACTTGTCACTTTTGTTCTGGAATGCAGTGAAGTAATCTATGTGCTGGAATTTGAGAACTTCATTGCCCCAACTGGTCCATCCAGGCTGCAAATTCCGAGCAAACAGCTCCAGACATTCCACATCCGGCTTGGTATATCCTTTTAAAATCTCTGGGGAGGAAAAATCATGAGATTGATTTAGTTTTTTTAAAAAAAAACCCCACACCTCTGTTTCTTCAATTTCCTCAAAGCTGTTGGAAGGTGGTGGGGGTGGTGGGGAAGAATGTTTCAATAAAGAGAGAGAGAGAGAAAGAGAGAGCAAATTAATTTCAAGGATCTCATCAGCCAGCTTTACTATTTATAGCCAGAAAGGAATATGAAATAAATGACCTTGAGAGTATGAACAATACTGTCAAAGCTTCCAGTCACTCTAATTTATCAGTATTCATTTGGAGACAGGGAATGAGAGCTTCAGCACCACCTTGTTTTCAGAATTGTCACCATAACATCTCTCAAATGGGAGTGCTTTTTTGGGGGGGGCAGCAACACATGGACAGCTATATTCAATGCATATTAAAATTTATTCATTAAAAACTTAAGCTTTGAAACAGAAACTTAAAAGGAGGAGACACGTCAGGCACCGATTGATTTCACTGGTTAATATATTCCCTCGCAGCACGGTTTACAGCCCAGTCCTATGAAGCCTCACTCATCTCAATGATTCCCAGCATGCACAAGACTGAAACTGCAGATCTGCAAGCTTAGTAGCTTGCAGTAGGTTTGTTGTGGGGCATATCTCTTCTTCAGCCATTCCGATTCTTATGGTTTCCTTCTGAGGATCCCTGGAGACTGTAGTTTATTAAGCCTGCTGCAGATCATTACCTCCTTCACAGAACTCTACTTCCTTGGAAATTGTTAAGAGGAAGCTGCCAGCTAAAGCAGTTTTGTGCTTGTTTAAGACACGCAGTTAAGATGCTGCGCAGAGCAATCCTATATTTGCATTATGACCTGGAGACATGCCTCTACTATACTCACAAGACAGCAGAACTTTGTTATGGGATTGCACCTACATAACTGATTAACAGTTTATATAGTGATTTGTGTGGGTGGAATCCAATGCTACGCGAGTGGAATCTCACTTATGAAGCAAGGGCCCTCCTTCCCCGGCACCCCACAAAATCTGCACTATACTATCAGGTGTTAGTATCCCACTTCATTAGCATTCAGCACAGTCAACCAGATCATCAACTGAGTTCAAACATATATTTCACCAACTAAAAATGGACAGGCCAACACTCCCTCTCCTTGCTTAGTGAAGACACAGCACCATTCAGGAATACAGACATGTCTGAAAACATGATGACATAAATGCTAAAAGGCTTGGAAACAAAATGAAGGTTCATTTGATTCTCCCCAAACCACACACCCCCCACTAAAAAAAACCACATCAATCATTTATCAATAAAGGTCCTATCCATAAAGGTCAATAAAGGTTATGTCCTCTCCTCTCTCCCTTTACATTTCACAGTCAATTCTATACTTCTGTTTCTCCAATTTTATCTGCAACTTGAACAGTTGCGCAGTAGACAAAAATTCAGCTGCTGTGTTTTTCTCTACCAACGACTCTCTTCAGCAACCTGCTGAATTTCCGCCTGTTTTACAGCTGCTAACATTTTGAGTTCAACTGTTTCAAAATGATAACACTCTTACCATCCATATTAACTACAAATGGTTTCATATGTACCTACATTAATGCCAGTCCATATGTTCTGAATCTGGTCCTCTCTTCTGCCTACCTTGTTTTCATAATTTCTGGAAAACTTAACAAGAAATGCATGAAATAATAATATATAAGAAGTCAGAATGCATGTCTGGAATAACAAGCTTTTTTGTTGCCACAGGCACACCTAGGGTCACTTGAGCTCTTGGCAAGGAGCTGTATTATGGGTCGTCGTCCCCGTGTGTGTGTGTGTGTGTGTGTGTATGTGTGTGTAGCTGAGAAGCAGGAGAGGTTGTGTGGACAGGAGGAGAGGAAGAACACACCTCCCCTGGCTGGATAGGGCACACATGCTGCTCTCTGCCTGGAAGCCACTCCAAGGACCCTTTCCATCCCCTTCTATAGCACCACCAGCAGCAGTTTTTTTCTGCTAGAGATCCCAGTGGATTCCTTCTGTGGGCAAAGTAGGTGCTAAGCTGGGGGGTGGGGGGTGGGGGGTTCTCCAGGTGTAACAGGAAAACTTCCAATGCCTGATAGGGGATTTTTGAGGGGGACGGGTCTGTGCCCCCTAGGTTTGCCTCTGTTTGTTGCTAATGTTAGCCTTACCCATCACAGAATTAACTGCTTACAAAAGATGAGTACAGTACTACCTCGGGCTACAGACACTTCAGGTTACAGACTCCGCTAACCCAGAAATAGTACCTCGGGTTAAGAACTTTGCTTCAGGATGAGAACAGAAATCGCGGCGCAGCGGCAGCTGGAGGCCCCATTAGCTAAAGTGGTACCTCAGGTTAAGAACATTTTCAGGTTAAGAACAGACCTCCAGAACAAATTATGTTCTTAATTCAAGGTACCACTGTAGTGGGAAAATTCCCCCATGTTTCACCCTAAATTTCCACTGAAAGGGTTGTCAGGAAAAGCTAGTGGGTGCTAACTTTGCCACTTTGCCACTGTCTTGCGCGCGCCCCCTCTTCTAGATGCCTCCACCAGATTTTGTTTCTCCCTTCCCTTCAGACTCCTCCAGTTTTATCTGCACAAACAGAGCATTTAATCTCCTTTGCTACCAATGCTGTAAAAACACAGAAACTATGAAACTGTGTTAAGATGTTATTGTTGAAGTTTGCTTCTTCGCATAAAATGTCACCGTTGCCGGAAAAGGGAATCTCTTCAGCAGGAAGGTGAGACAATTTAATAAAAATTTAACATTTGCACAAGTCTTAGCTGGTTTAGAAGAGCCTTGCACATAATAATTTAAGATGTGGCTGCTCAACCTCTGCTATGCGATCATGCTTCACTCTTCACCTAAAGTGAATTGAAAGAGAAGACTGGCATCTTTTACAGCTTTATAAATATGAAGCCTTTGACTGGAATTGGAATACAAGTATACTTTCACAGCCTGAAGACAGATACATCTAATGAACTACAGATTAAATAAGATGTGCATATGGAAAGGCAACTAAATAACTTGTTAAACCAATTAATGTTATTTCAGAATGGTGGTGTTTTGGCCATTTTTGTTAGCACCGTACAGTCTTTTGATTAAAACATTTATATCCCATCTTCCCAATGTAAAACCAATAGTTAGGGCAGAGAACAGATTCAAAATAACCACTGACACATCATAAACCACTTATATTTCCAAATACTAGGTTGCATCCAATTTAGCCTTACTGGGTGTAACTAACACCAACTCAGTAATTTCAGGGGGTCTGCTTTGAGTATCTTATTTGGATACAACCCTCTATGTTGTGATCCCTCTGGAAAGAAGCTAGACTAAAGGATAAGTAGCAGATCACATGACCAAGGGAGCCATGATGGCTGCCATGTCATCACAGGGGAAAACTGGATGCTCTGGGTTTTTTCCAGGACACTTGGTGGGTATGTATTTTGTGTACGTTAGTAAATAATTTTTACTTAAGGAACAGTTCACCAAGTCTTGTTCACACAAAGCTTCCACTAATGGTGAAATCCCGCTTTCTCACTTTTCTCTGTTGCTCCCTCAACTCAAATCATCTCTTGCTGGCCACAATGACATGCAGCAATAAACCAGGATTTGGGGAATATTGTGCCTACCTTGAATGATTCACTCCTCCCATGTTGCTAATGTGATAAACAAACCAGCAAACCTTGGGTTCCCATTATTGCTGAACCAGGTATTATGGTTTGCAGGTCCCCAGCAATCATTGATCCATAAGCCAATAATAAAACCCTGCCTTAATGCTATTTATAATAATATTTATATACTGCTGTTCATAAAAAACACCATGTACTTGGTCACACATAAAACCATACAGTATGAACCATAAGTAAGTTGAAATCAGCTAACTATTATGTACAAACATACCCACTATATGTAACAAGCGCTCGGTCTTGGGTTTGCTTGGGTTTAACAGATAGAGCCAAGCAAAGGAAAGACCAGCCGAACCTGCTCTACACTACTGAAAGAAACGAGCTCAATGATGAGGGGTCTTCTTACAAGACAGACAACTATACAGGACCTTGCAAATCAATGTAGGCAGTAATCCAAGCCATGTCTACTCAGAAGTAAGTCCCACTGAATTCAATGGGGCTCACACCTAGATAAATGGAGTTTATGTGGGGTTACGCCTTCAGGCATAGCTTCCTGGATTAACTGAGCTGCACACATAGACCACAAACCAGTGCAACCAAAAATGGAAGTTCAAAGGTGCATTAATTTTTTTCCCTGAGTCCTTGACAGTGGAAAAGGTGGGGTATAAATAAATATATGATACAAATGATATTTGGCTGGCATGGGGATATTAAGAAAGGTCTTGCTATCTGTCATATTGTAAACAAAAGTTCTACAAGTGGGCACTCAAAAACACATTAAAAAAATTGTCCAGTAGCACCTTAGAGACCAACAAAGTTTGTTCTGGGTATAAGCTTCCGTGTGCATGCACACTTCTTCAGATGCCAAAACACAGTGAGTGAAAGAGATTGAGGAAATGGGAGGAGGCGGCTTCATCTCTCATTTTCCTCTACCTCCCCATATTCCTCTCGAAAAGCATTGTTGCTGCCTCTACCAAGAACATACAAGCTCAGTAAGTAACTTCCTTGACTCAAAGTGAACTTGCTTGCTATGACGACGATAAAAATTGCAGTCTTTCAAAGCAGCCACCCAAGGTCCAGGTTAGTAGAAGTACGGCTATGAATCAGCACCTTTAATAATATCAGAGGAATTTTAGAACCAAAGAATTTAGAACCTGAATTCCTCAAACTGGCAGCAACATGCATGCTACAGTGCTCTAGCTGGAACACAAATGCAGCATACTAAGAAATGTAATGGGTTGGATCCCAACCCTCCGTAACAGCTTCTCAGAGGGCACAAGGAAGGCAAAGGAATTAGCTAAAATTGCCTCTCCCCCCCCCCTCACTTCCTTTCTCAGGAATGTCCACTGAATATACAGGAACTCTGCATTCAACCAATCAACTGCAATCTACTAGTTATTCACCTCTTCAAGATCAAGGTTATTTCTAAAGTGGTTATGCCAGTTGCAAAGCCAAGTATGAAAGACGAAACCTGTCCCTCTTAAAATGCCTAATTCGTGCATAATTGAATCCACAATTAGAACCCAATGAAAATATCAAAATTTTCAGTAAGTTTTTAACCTCAGTTGTTCGTTATTGATGGTCAGAAACTAACAATACAAACAAATGAGCAGAGGTACTCAAGCCATTAACCCGTCTCAAAGGTATCAATAGTTGAAAATATAAAAAATGTTTAGCTTTATAGAACCATTTCAGGAACATACCTGTCAGAGGTGGTTTGTGTGAGTGAAGGTTGCAAGGTACACTCACAATTAATTTCTGATCAGGAATTTGAGGCATGTCATCCTCTGAAATCCTACTGTATAGATCAAAACAAAATAAATGGTGAGAGCACAAATGAGAATATCTTGCTAAATATCCAAACCTTCATTGGTCCCGTTCCCCCTCTAAACAGAATAATTATAATAATATCTCACTGCCATACTAGATGGTAAGCCCCTGGGAAGCTAAATATCTAAATGCTGAGTGTATTTGTTTTCTTGAAAGATAAAGGGCAGCTTATGAAATTTCTTAAGCTTCTTCAAAAACTAAGCCAATAAAGAAATATGACTGCAAGAAGACAAATATAGTGCAGCCAATATATGTTTCAACTTTAGAATATTGTTTGCCCTTAACAAAACAGATCTATATTTAATACAGGGGAACAAGTGGTCTACTTGGCAGCAGAAACCAACAGCCCTGCAGGGCTAACATGGGTGACATGGAGAAGATCTGGTTTGGGCTAGCCAAACAAGGAAGATATGGAGCTACCCACTTCATATAATATCACTAGGAGAATTCCTGTTTTGGCAAGACTTTCCTGTATAGGTTAATGTTTGCTATTTTAACCACACACATAAAAGTCCAAGCAGCTGTACTAAATCACCAATTCAAAAACTCTTCAAAGAGACTTCGGCAAGGGACCAAAGAATTATGAAAGTAGTTCTGCAAGCCCAAAGAGGCTTTAATCTTGCTAACAGCAGGCACAACACTCTAAATTGAAAGTTATGTGGAAGTTGTGCTATGGCGTGGAGATTGCCTGTTGAAAGAAAGAAGGTAAGAAAAAGAAAATATCCCACTGGGGTTGCACAAGCCCCTCACATTAGGCTAAGTGGCTCTTTGGATCCCAGCCCCAATATTCACATAAACCGATTACACTTTGCTAAAGGGGAAGAGATATAGTTCCTTTGGGATCCCCCTCCTCCTATTCCAATTCAAATGAATGCTCAAGGCAGCTAATGATCTTGGCCCTGCAATGACATCCCACCCATTTTAGTGATAATTGGTCATCAGTTAAAGGCATCTGCTTCCATGATTTCCCAGTGTCGTATCTTGAGAAATTGAATTTCACAGCACTGTAAGAAACAGACAACTAAATATCTAAAGCGAACAGCAGAAGGAGTCTGGTGTATTTTACAGCTTTCTTAAAAGCTAGTCTTTCAAGGGAACTGGAGTACAAGAATACTTCAGTCTTCATATCGTTTTGTTAAGAAAGGCCATTACGCCCTCCTTTGAACCTCAGCTGAGCATTCCTAATGAATGCCTTATAATAATAATTCCCATTAATAATATAGAGAAATCAATGGACTCATACCTTAATGGCACATCTGTATTTTGCTGGACTCTTCCCAATACAAGAACTTCATAAGGCTTCTTGTGAAAAGAGTCTAATGGAAATACAAACTCTCCAGACTTTGTAATCTGATAGAAAGGAACCGGAAATCAATGCTGCAAGTTACAAATCAATGTTACAATATTTTATTTTCTATTGATCTATCCTAAGGATGTTTTCACACTATACCCAAGTCTAGTTCAGAGATTGGTAGTCTTCAGGCTTGTGTAATCCACTTTCTTTTTCATTTACACCCTGAAGTCTATCAGTGGTGGCTTGGGGGTAGACCACTGAACCCAAAGAACCTTAACACTGTGTGGCTACATATACAATTATAAATCCTTATCTGAATTGCTTCAGATCAAGGATTCTAACATCAAATTTGAAATATGATCAGCAGGGCAGCCCAAGACTGGTCAAAGCAAAGTAGGTTTCCAAAGCCATTTGCGGGGGGAAATGGGGGGAAACCTAGTTTCCCTCCCAAATTTCCAGGTTTTTTTCCAGGCCTTCCCATCTCTACTTATGGGGGAAATAGTGAAATAAATCAAGAATTGCAACTGGGGTTGCAACACTTCGTTGACCGATTTAAAATATTTTGATTTAAAAGAAAAAAGAAGCGACATCAGATTAACCAGGAAGACTTTTTTTAAAAAAGGGGAAAAAAGAAAAGGCTATTTACAAATTATTCTCAGGAAGGAATGCCTCCTTCTGCTACTTGCTCAAAAAAAATAATGTTTCCCCCCCTTTTTATACATGTACAAATGTGTGTAATTTATTAGAACTCATGCAGTTAACATAGTAAGGTTGCAATCCTATATAGACCTGGGAGTAAGCCCCATTGAAGTCAGTGGGACTTACTTCTGAGCAGATATGTATAGGATTGTGCTGACTGAGTTCCTTAATTGGGTGTCATCCCTAACTGTAACTTCCCATGTGAGATAATATATTAAAAAATTACATACATAACAAAAATTTGCTTCAAAAATGCTAATATTCAAATATTTTAAATGCTACCAATAAAAACAGTTATTGAGAAATAAATTTAAAACTAAACATATATAAAAATAAGTCCAAAGGTTCCAGCAAACTTACTTTCACCCAGAACCACTCCACCACTCCACGCACAGACCAATGGGGATAGAGTTCATTCTTCACAAAACATAAATGCTTCTGTCGGTTAGTCACCCAAGTGACCACAAGACAACCTGGGGCCGCCAGCGCTGGAACAGGAATTTGCTTGATTTGCCAATGGGACAAGTAATTGTACCTACACATGAATAAATTCACAAAGTCTGAGCTGGACCAAAGCTAGAAAGGAAAGCAGCAGGCCTTTACAAAGCAATGGCAATCTTTTGCAAACTTTTTTCAATACTAACATTTAGATAAATTAAAACTGAGCCAACACTGACATCCAGTGGTGAAATCTGTTCCCATCGTATTTGAACATCTGTTTATTTACATTCTGATCCACTGGGTGCAGCGATAAATATCCCTCCATTTCCAAATTCTGTTATGCATAGAAACTGAACTTATGGTCATTAAAAGTTACATATTACATTAAAGCAATTCTCTGCAATGCAGAATATCTAATACTTTGATTTTTTCCCCACTTTAATCTACAGCAGATTCATACAATATTTAAAAAGCTGCTAATTAAGTTAAGCAATGGAATTTGCTACCACAAGATGTGGTGATGGCCACTAACTTTTAAAGGAAAATACAATAATTCATAGAAGATAATATTAGCAACAGTGAATAGAATTGATAGCTATATGCTACCTGAAGCATTAGGATCACCAGTTGCTGTGGGTAACAGGATGCTGGACTAAATGGGCTTTTGCTCTGAGTCTGCAAGGCTCTTCTTCTAATATTAAAACTGCAGTAATACAAATTTGCAGTAATACAAATAGAAAAATACTGACATGAAAATCTACGACTTTTCACAATGAAGTGTAGAGCTTTCTGAGTGATTGTTCAGGCGATTTGTATTAGTGAAATGCCCATCACACAGATATCTGTATTTTTTGTACTGCATTTTAAAGAGGCATGCCTGTTGATCACCTGAGAATCCATCTGGGTGGGTAGACACATACCCAAGTATTACAGCCAGAGTTATAGACAGCAAGGAAAAGTGATATAAACTCAAAAGTGCTGTTATGCTATTCTGTGACAACTCTTCCTTCTATTCCTCCCATTCCAGAAGTACCACTTCTTTTCTACTTCTATTCTAATGTGAACTGCCTCCATTCATCCCTCCCATGTCGTAATCCCAGAACACGATACAAACATTTCCCTTCCTGTCTAGCAAATGGCGGTGGAATCAGAATCCTCCTACGATAGTGGAAACGTGTTGCTTTACTAGTCTCAACGCATTGCTTATTTTAAAAGGAACGTACAGTACAGCTCTTGGCCAGCTTGCCTCTCAGACACTAAGGCCATCCCACCTAGCAGCTTTTGTAAAATATGAATTAATTAGAAGCAGACCAGAGTAGCTTTAACTTCTGCAAACGCTCCGCAGGCACAGAAACCATTCATTTTGATTAACCTTCAAATAGCAGAGCATTCAGAGAGGTATATTGCTCAGAAGTTAATATTTTCAATTATGAAGTATTCTCATTAAGGGGGCGGGGAAGGTTCAGTGTTGTAATCTCATTCCCCAACCCCAGCATAACTATATTTTCACCTTAGAAAACTATCAAACCAGGTTCCCCACTGCCTCGTAGAACTTTCGTATTAATTCAGTTTAATTGAAGTTCTACTGACATAAAATTGCAGTTATCCACTGGAGAATTAGATGCATGCATTCTAATGTCGTAATCTGAGTTTACAGAACAGAACCCATTACATTTGAGAACATCAACCAGAAAATGAGAAATGAAACAAAGCAACAAATATGCTAATATGCCTTTAGTTGCCACCCCCACCCCTCAAGCTGGAACAGTAGATTCTGGCCGCAGTCCCCTATATTCACTTACCTGGGAGTAAGGACTTAATGGAACTTACTTCTGAATAGACATGTCTCCTGTAGTAAACAACTCTTAATTGCACTAGTAAAGCCAGAAATTGTCATTCCACATACACCATTAACATCTAAAAGGGAGCTGTTTTAATATGTATGTTTAATAAAATATATGTTTTAGAAGGTAAAAGGCTACCTGTTACTTCTTTTAACAGACTTGTTCTCCCATGGTGGATCTATTATAATTATGCCAAACTTTTTTTTATCTAGAAAACAAAGCAACAAGAATACACATTTTTCGGTATTTCAAATTATGTCTATTTTTATTTTTTTGCAACAAAACCAAGTTGCTCACCAAGTTTTAATAAACAATTTTCATACTATTTAAAAGAACATGGAAATGTGATGTTTTGTCTTTAAAAGTGGTAATGCTACCCTGCTCTGATTACAAATAAAGATATAAACATACTTCTGAGCAAACTGAAGTGGCTCCATTTCACGTTCATTCAAACTAACAGGCAGTCATGTCAGTTCCAAAACTAGCATAAAATGCTTCTCTTTTATTAACAGAGGTTTCTGTTCCACAAAGGATGTATTAGCCTCTAATTTTTCTAATATCTCCCACTATGCATGCTAGAAATCAGATAACAGGTGAAAATGAGTGACTGCCGTATAGTATGAATATGTGTTTGTAACAATTACTGATGCTCAAATCTAAGCATTTCTGCTAATAGGTGTTCTACACAATTTGCTCTGTCAATATATTAATGAAACATTGAAAAGTGGGTAATTTTGCTTGGAAATGTACTTACAGTCCAAGAGCGGCTGCATAACAGAAATATCAGATAAAAGGAAAGCACTTTTGGGAGGAAATAGGTACTTCTGTCCCATTAATGTTATTATCTTTGCAGAGTTTGTGGTGTTTTCTGTAACACAGGAAACCTGAACTTGTTCTGGAACACAGGAGTCCTCACTTATCATGCATACAGCTCTTTGTTCTGATTCATTCACTGAAGGAAACTGCTTTGCCATCTCACATAATTCAGCTAAACTACTGTGTTCTATAACAGGAGTCTTGGCACAAATCTGTTTTGAAGAGCTAGGCTGGAGGAAACCACTTCTAAGCCCCTCCTGGACTAAACTCCTGGTACCATCCAAAATCAAGCCGCTGATCTGTGCAGCAAAGAAAAATGAAAAAGAGAGAAAATATCTGAGGCGGGTTGTTACAATTCCACAGAGACATATCCACAGACATGCAAATCTTCAGTCTGTGAACAGGATTATCTGAATGAATGACTGAACAGTCCACACTATAAATCATTCTGATAGTTTTGCATTTTAAATATCAAGCCAAGGAAAGTGCCATTCTAAAACACTGGCATTCATTATCCTACTTTAAATACTGAAATGGTGCTATTTATAGCTCACTATGCTAAGAGCTGCAAGTTGAACTATCATTTATAGTATATGCATATTTAATCATGGAAGTGTGCATTTGAGGTTACTTAAACAAGCAACACCTCCATCACAATTATTTCTCCGACTTACCTTTAAATGGTATTCTAAAGCATCACGTTCACCATGGTTAAGTTCACTGCTTCTTTTTCGTTTCTAAAGTTAACAACATGCACAAATATCAGCACCTCTATCATTTAAAAATATTGCCATACTCTATGGTTCTTTATACTTAAAAAGATAAAGGTAGATTCTGTGATCCATCTTGCACTCTAGAACTTGATAGAAATAACCAAAGCCTTGCTGCTATTGTGCCCCCAAAGTGATAACACTTTAGTGCTGTCAAAGGCAGACATATTATAGGCACACCTTGTTAAATAATGTTGTTAATTAGTCGACTCACTGAAATCAAAAAAACTACATGGTAGTTCAAGTCTAATGTGGATGTTAATTTTATTTATGTTACTCCAAGTAACTAGTGACTATTATAATGGCACTGAAGGAAATGGGACTGTAAATGTTTTAGAGGGATTGAGCCTTCAGTTCATTAAAGTAATCAAGCATCAGTATGTGCTTATACAGTGACAAATAGAACTCTTGTTTCAAAGGAAGATACTTTGCAGCAATTCCTCTATACTGTACCTTTTTGGCTTTAGCAGTATAGTAAGAGCCATTCATCTTGACTCTTTCTTGCTGTTCTGATCCGCCATTTCCTAGACCAGCCTCAGATCCCTTTTGCTGGAGTTCCATTTGATTGTTTGCAGCTCCATGTGGCTTCAGCACATTAAAAAATTCTTCCCGAAAAACATATGTATTCTTTACCATTAGACTTGCTTTCTCTTCTGGGGCCTTGACCTCATCAATAGAATCTTTTCTGCAAGAATTTTTAGCATCTAGGCTTATAGCCTCAATGAGTGCCCCATCTGAGGAAGTAGCAGTAGCAGGACCATCAACAAAGGCCAAGCCAGAATGATCATGGGAATGGCATGGCTGGTAGTTAGCTTTGTTTATGAAGGAAAGGTGGTCCAGTAGCCACCCAGCTGATAGATGACAAACAACAGACATTCTCTGCTTTTCCTGCTGTTTTTCAGTGTATTGTTCTTCCAGGTGGATTCAACATAAATAAATAAATCAGTATCTCTGAAAAGTAAAAAAGTAAACCTTTTATAAGTATTGCAATTTATTATTGGGGAGTTTTTTTAACCAAAAATATCAATATTCTAACAGCATAATTCTATGGAAGTTTACCTGGCAGTAAGTCCCACTGTATCCAATGTGTCTTACTCCCTAAGTAAATGTACTTAGGACTACAGCCAAAGACAGATAAATTTCTTCCAGTATACCATGTTAAATTATTCAAAGACTTTGATTTTAAATTCTTTACAAGATTGTAGTTTGATGACAGCAGTATGTTATTAAATCATAGATAGCAGTGGTATACATTTTAATGCTTCTAAGTGCAATACTGTTACTTAGCCCTTGTTACACAATTTGTATAACTGTAGGAACCACGTTATTTAAATCTCTGCCTCCTAATGGGATTGTTCAGGCATTACTTGGGTTTTCTACTCAGGTGAGCTTGGAATGGGGTCTCCAGCTCATGAAACTTGCTCTTTTCACCATGGACAGAGAAAAATTACTGTAACAGGAAAATCCCATATTGATTTGAAAGGGTTGCCTCACTTACCTTGAATATGCAAGAGAGAGAGAATGTAATTCTGAGACTAAATCGTGTTCTCAACCCACGTAATGCATTTGTTTATATCACTAGTTTATCATAATTGCACCTACTTAAAAACAACTATAATTGAAATTAACAGAAGTAAATTGTTTATCACTTGGATGTCAATTATGTTTAAAAACCAAGGGAGAATGTACCTCATTTATCCAGCTTTATTGCTTTAAGTAAATTTCAAGTTTTTAACCATTTCAGCAAATCGTACTTAAAAGTCAACTTTGTATTTGTAGAAAAACGTTCCAAGCTTTTTATGCAACATGTTATGCACTATTATGGCAGAAACAATGTGCAAATCTAGTCTGAGAGCACCACATCATGTTACAAACTCTGACACCTATTTTAGAATAGCTGGAATTGTACATGAAATTTAAACTTAAGTTTTTGCGGGCCTTTCCAGATACCCAAAAACTCCTTGCTCTTTTTCCTGCAAAAGTATTCCCCCCTGGAAGTTGTCCAAAACAAGTCATTCAGACTGCCCCAACACCCTTAAGCAAAGTTATCATTAACACTTACAAGAATGTCTGCACACAATACATTTTAAGATGTTCTAGTTAACTGCAGTCATCTGTAGCATAGGCAACAGTAAAACTTCCAATGAGGTCGATAATAAAAACATAAAAACACCTAGAGGGAGACTATTGGGCAAGGCAAACCCAAATCACTAACACCCAAAGGCAGGATAAATAAAACTGCTTGCTTTACTGAAGGACAGAAGGGAAGATGTATGTGGCAATTTCACTCATAAAGCACTTTCGAGGGCTGATTTTAGAGACATTATCTTATTCTAAACATTATCTTATTCTAATCCCTACCATAAGGTAAAACAGTATTACTGTCACCATTTCGAGACTGCCTAGCGAGTTCGTAGCTGAGGACAGATCTGTGCCGTGGGGGCTCGTGCAGGAAACCTACAAATACGTTTACTAGGAAGCCAAATCGCAAGGAGCTCAACAGTTTACTCCCAGAAACGAGCGCATTAAAGTCAGACAGGTCATCAGAGCAGCCCAACAACCCAACCCAATGCCTCCCTGCCACGGCTACAACGCCAGCGCCACAGGGGAGCCCACGATGGACCACCGCACAGCCATGAAGCTTCGCTCCCATGGGCGCAGCCACCTTGTCGTACGTAAGGCACGGTCACGTGGTTGAGGTACCGTAGCCGACGGCTGCCGCAGATAACCATAGAGATGAAAACGTTTTTACTGTATATACGGCCGTTGCGATCATTTCGCTCGTGAAGAGCGGCTTCCTCTTTCTGAGGGAAGTGACGTCGCCTCTCCTCCCTTTACGCTTTCTTATACTGAGGGCGTCACTGGTGACGTTCCTGATTGGCGGGTAATTTAAAAAAAACACCAACCAACCAACCAAGAGCGGCTCCGCGATTAGACCGAGAAGGGTCTAAACAACGGGACCGGCGGCTGAAAGCCCTTTGGCGCAGGCGCTGCAGGCCTTGAGTGGGGTCGGGGGTTCTTCAGCTCGGCGGAAGGAGGTGATGGGGGGGGGACCTATGGGCGGGGGGGGGGACCGTTTCTTTTCCCAGCGCCCTATGCAGGGAACGCCCTAATTTAAGGCTCCTCTGATCCTTCGCCGGTGGGCTGGGGCTCTGCGAAGCCTCCCGTCTCCTAATGTGAGATGCTTGGAAATATTCTTCTCTTCCTGCCCCTTGAAAAGAAACCCTCCCTTAACCGCACCTTCTGGCCTTGGTATGCTCAAGCGGGAATTTTATTTATTGCTCTCGGGTAAAAGGCTGCCCAGGGCTGCAGCCTCAAGGAACGAAAGTGCCCCCCTCCCGGTTCTCCGCTTGCTTCCCTTCTCAGGAGGGGCGCAGTTCCCCTCGACCTACTCTGCCTAACCCAGGGTGAGGGTCAGTGGCGGAGGCTCTGGGTGGCATCCCTGAGGGAGATGACAAAAATGAGTTTTTAAAAATAATTTTTGAAAATTGAGCTCACAAAACTTTTTAGTTCAGTCAACAAACGTAACGAAACACGGCTGGCACTGGGGGCCACACAGTGGGGGCGGGCACTTACCGCGGGGCCTGCAGCGTGCCCGAGCCACACATCTCTCCTGGGAGTGACGTGGTGGCTTGGCGCTGCCTGAAACAGCAGTATGGGACTTGTGTCTGTCCTCCTCTCCCTCAGCCGCCCGACAGCTGAGGGGGAGGCTCTATGCAGCGTGCCTCGTCCCCAGCTGCAGGACGCCACACCTGGCACCCCAGCGGCTAGCTACACCACTGGCGAGGGTGCTGGAGAGTCCTCTCCTGCTGGGGCGGCTCGAGGCCCTTTTCTCAACGGAACAGGACTTTCGCCCCCGAGATCCCCAGTCGCCTTCCTGCCTCGTGGTAGATAATGGTGCCCTATTTATTTGTAGTCTGCCTTTTCCCTTGATGGGGTTCAAGGCGGCACACAGATAAAAACCCAACATAGACAGATGCCCAGCTTTTAAAAGAATAGCCTTGCTTGGACCTTCCCAGTTCTGTCGCTGACCAGGCAGTATCTTCACTCTCTCCAGCAGGCTTGCTCCTCTGCAGTTCGCCTACAACAATGCATCGCAGCTCCAGTACCAGCCGCCTCAGCTGCCGGCAGTCCATCCATCCTCTCAGGGTGCAGGATACCAACAAGGCGGTGCCCAATACTCCTCTAACGTAAGTAAGATACATAATTTCTCTTGTGGCAGGGTTTCATTCCTGAAAGACAAAAGGGGTCCTGGGATGCTGCTATATAATTGCTTTTTGAAAGTCCATCCTGTGTGAGATTGCTGAGAACCTAAATTCTGTGTTAAGAATCATTAGGAAAGGAGCTGTTATGAGGGGGAGAAACTGCTCCTTTTCCCTTATGGGGTACCCAAGAGCCCATATAGAGCCCTTTTGTAGGTTCTCTATTGGTAGGAGAAATAACAAGAGGCCAAACAGAGAATATTGAGAAGCAAAGTAGCTATTAAGCCTGATCTTTATTAAACTGTTGCAACTGCTCACCACAAGCAGGAAAGAGGAGACTTTTGAAATTGCCCACCCTCAAACTCCAGACCAACCAAGAAACATCATACATACATCACAGAAGGGGTGTAGCCCAGGACCATCTCCCCCAATACATCATACATACATCACAGGGGGGGGGCAGCCTAAAACAGAATCCTGAGTGTGTTATCTCCTGTCTGGCAGGTTACCCGATTGCATTATCTGGGTTTTGGCCACTCTTTCGTTATTATAACTACTTAATTCCCGAATCCAGGTCACAGGCTCACCCTATTCACACCTTAAATGTGCCCTTAAGGCAGGATTTATGAGCACAGAGACAGTGGGGAGGTTTTTCCCCATTTCCTTCAACCTTGCAGAGAAATATTTGAGGTCATTTTGGGAAAGAGAAAATGGTTTCAGGACTTTTCTCTGGGTTTCAGATATGTGGTTTACATATTTGTATGTGTTTGCTTGGTACATTTATGAACATCATGTGTGTGTGTGTGTGTGTGTGTGTGAGAGAGAGAGAGAGACCTTAAAATTCTTAGAACAGAACAAAACAACAACAACAAACCTGCCAATGCAATTCTCTGGTGACCTGTACCTGGAATGCTGGGTGCACTTCTGATCCTCATACCTTAAAAAGACATTGTAGAGCTAGAAAAGGGCAAACATAATGTTCAAGGTGGGGAGTAGCTATGCGGAAAGGCTACAGCAGGCTTCCTCAAACTCGGCCCTCCAGATGTTTTTGGCCTACAACTCCCATGATCCCTAGCTAGCAGGACCAGTGGTCAGGGATGATGGGAATTGTAGTCTCAAAACATCTGGAGGACCAAGTTTGAGGAAGCCTGGGCTACAGCATCAGGGCTTTTTAAGCTTGGGGGAAAGGCAGGTAAGCAGCCAGGGAAGGGCATGATGGAAGTATAAAGTTATGCATGATGAGTTTGATTGGGGATAGTGTTTCTTCCTCTTTAAATATTAGAACCAGGGGACATTAAGTGAACATGAATGCTGAGAGCTTCAGGGTGGACAAAAGGAAGTACAGTGGTACCCCGCAAGACGAACGCCTCGGAAGACAAAAAACTCGCTAGACGAAGGAGTTTTTCGTTTTCTTAGCCACTTCGCAAGACGCATTTCCCTATGGGCTTGCTTCTCAAAACGAAGCTTGCACCGCAAGCTCCGGGGATAGCGGGGAAGCGCAGCGCGTCTTCCCCTCTCTCCCCGGACCCCTTTTGAACCAAGGGGCGGCAATGGGGAGAAGCAATTCTACCCGCTGCCCCTTCCCTTGCTTTAAAACAGGTCCGGGGACAGAGGGGAGATTGCGGGGCAGGCAACGGGGAGAAGCAATCTTCTCCCCACCACCCCTTGGTTTAAACAGGTCCGGGGACAGAGGGGAAGGCGTGCGGTGCTTCCCCTCTGTCCCCGGACGGTCTCCATAGGAACGCATTGATTGATTTTCAATGCATTCCTATGGGAAACCGTGCTTCGCAAGACGAAAAACTCGCAAGAAGAAAAAACTTGCGGAACGAATTAATTTCGTCTTGCGAGGCACCACTGTATTTCTTAACGTAGCACATAGTTAAGTCTTGGAATTAACTACCTCATGTAGGCGTGGCCACCAACATGAATTATTTTAAAAGGGGGCTAGACAGATTTATGGAGGATAAAGCTATGCTCTACCTCCACTAGCAGAGGTGGTATACCTCTGAATACCAGTTCCTGGAAATTGCAAGTGGAAGAAGCAATGTTCCACTGAGATCTCATCCACAAACTTCCCATAAGCTTCTCACTGGTAACATCTTTCAGCAAGGTTCGTCTTACATTCTTAAAGTACACATTTTGAAAATTGGAGTCCTGTTGATGTCTGGTTTCTATTTTAATGAGATTATTAAAGGTGTTGTATATAGCACATTAAAAATAAGCATAAGTCACAGTAAAAGGTCTATTTTTAAGGTAAGCAAGAGTAAAAATAATTAAGTGGATGTATATCGAACTTAATGTATGCAGCCTAACAACATCTGTATTGCAGTTTGATACTAATAGCTGGCAACTTAATTGTACAGAATTTAAAGGTAACTTATTTCGCTATGATGTGTGCAAATCAATATTCTTTTCAAGACAAGAGAGGAGGACAACCTTTGGAAAGCTGAGTGTGGGAAAACGCGGATCAGTGACATCGGAAAGGAAAACCAGTTTCTTTGGCAAAAGGTAATAGAGCGCACAGACAAAAACTCCTGAAAGGCCTACACTTGGCAGAATTCTTTAAAAAAGAAATGGGCATGAGGCTATTTAAGCCACAGCACCATTTAGAACGCTGGAGCAGTGTAACTTTGTGATGCTATTTCCAGCCAGGGGAAATGTTGCAACACTGTTACTTCCTATGCTTGGAAGTACCAGTTTAGAAGCTATACCTACCCTTTGAATGTGGGAGAACTCTGGGTTGCTTTGTTTTTTCAAGCCAGATATAGAGTGGTTTAACGCTTTTATTTGGCTAGAAAGAAATTCAAGAATACCTTAGGAAAAGGAAAAGCCCCACACTGCACTTTAATTTTCTGGTGGAATACTGTGGTGTGGCAAGTTGAATGACATTGTCAACTGTGAGTCTGACTTATTCTTGTAACCTAACATTTGTATCCAAGTAGCTCTGTTTGCTTAGTAGCAGCTAACTTGAGATTGTCATCTTACTCCTTTGTTTCTAGGAGCAGTGGCCCTGGAAGCTTACGAAGCAGCCAGTATGGGGCATTCGGGAATATGGAAAAGATCAAGGAACCTAGGCCACTTCATGATAAAGCATACGTCCAGCAATGTATCCGACAACTCTACGAAGTACTTTTCAACTACTTATATTTGGCCTGGGTTTAGAATATTTAGCTGGTTTTAGTTGCCCCTGATTGATCCACCTTAGGAATCTCATTGTAAGATAAAAAGGGTAAAAAAAATACCCTAATTAAATGAGCAGCTGGATTTTTTAAAGTGTTAAATACTTTGATACATTTATTTTTTAAAAAATGAAAGGTGCTTGGTGCTGTTAGAAGAGGCATTCCTTTCTTTTATACTGGTAGGGGTGGGGATGCCTTTTCTAAGATGCCACCTTCTGAAAAAAAGGATTTTTAAAAAACCCAACAACAGCAACGTGCAAGACAGAAGTATTTTTGCTCATACAAGTCTTTGTAGACAAATTCATTTAACTTGCATGGTTAGCTTTATTTGAGTGGTGCCCTAATTTGGATTGTGTGGCTTCATGCGGCTCTGGCGTGAAATCTAACATATATACACTATGTATAAGCTGCTCATAGGTCTTTACTGTAATAAGAGGTATAATTTTTAAATAACTAATTGTGATAGAAATATAACGTTCCCCCCCTCAGTTTCTTACTACATATGGATATGGTCCTACCGTCTCTGTGAAGTCACTCCAGGCTCCATCTACTAAGGACTTTGTGAAAATCTTCACTTTTATTTATGGGCAATTTTGCCCTTCTTATGAGCTTCCCAGTTCTAAGTTTGAAGAAGAAATTCCAAGAAATTTTAAAGAGCTTGGGTAAGTACCAGGATAATATACTATATGCACATTTTTGTCAGTATGAGAACATTGTCTACACTGCTAAAAACAGGAAACTCTGACCCGTGGGCCAAACTTCACCCACCAGATTGTTTAAGGGAAGCCATACCCACCCTCCCTATGTAGGGAAAATTTGGAGATTCCCTTACTGGAGGTCAATAAGATAATGATTGCATTTGCAAAGTAGCAGCCCCAATTGTGGAAGTCACTACAAAGGATTCAAAGACAATACATGCATGCGCATAGCATTGTAAAATCATTAAACCCACCCCTTCATTACGTTAGTTCAACACAGTCATAAAACATCATTTCAGCAACACTAATTAGCACTTTACACTTTTTGACATGCTGCCAGGTGAAGGCACCATCACACTCTGACCCTCAAACTGAGGGAGGAAGGAGCCACTAGGTGCCAGAGCCTAGAAACATATTGCAAGTCTTCTCAATGGACTTCATCACATTGATTTAACTTTTATCAAGGGGCAGTTTCCTCTGTAGCTCAGGTCCCCCCCCTTCTCTGCCCAAAACAAAGCCTCTAGGCATAATGTATGGCATTTGTTTTAATCTGAAATAACTACCATTGTGTAGTCCACTGGCTCATTACCCATAAACCACTGGCTCACATTAAGAATACTATTTCATATTTATCAAAAATATAGAAATATGATCCATCCTATTTTGTGTAGGAAAGGATAATTGGCTGGATCTAGACACATCAAGGAAGCATTTCAGTTGAATGCATTGTGAACTTTATGAGAAATTGTGTTGGCAAAATAGAACTCCACAGCGCCATTTGGTGTTACTGTTATAATGCAGCCATATACAGTGGTACCTTGGTACTCAAACGACTAGCCGGTTTGCGAACGTTTTTTGGAAGCCAAACGTCCGACACAGCTTCCACAGCTTCTGATTGAGTGCAGGAAGCTCCTGCAGCCAATCAGAAGCTGCACCTTGGTTTTTAAATGGTTTCAGGAGTCGAACGGACTCCCAGAACAGATTAAGTTTGAGAACCAAGGTACCACTGTAAAACACATAAAACACATTTTCTTTACCAATCTAGCTGAGTCCATTATATGTATAACTAGAGATTCCTACTCTCTGTCAATCATTCTCTTGAAGTGCTTGACTATACAGCATGTGGTCTGTCTCACTAACATATTGGCACAAAGCAAGTATATTGCAAATATTGACTGGGTGACAATTATGCATCGAGTCTTGACTTTAACCTGGTCTTGCTAGCTTTGATAACGTGTTGTTATCTTTTGACACAGGCATAGTCAACATGCTATGCACAGTTAACTTAAATGGCCAAATTGTGGATTGTAAGAAATAACAATAACTGAACCTTGGGCAGAGCAATCCTAAATGGGGCTAGGGAGCAACTGCATGGTAGAGTAGAGTCACTGCCACATCCAAAGCCTTGCTGCTTGTACTGGTATAGTGTGTTTGTGTGAGAGGCACAGATATGTGGTCTGCCTCTTACTGCAGTAGCACCAGGCTGGTGCACCTAAGGAGTCCTAATAGGGGACCTCTCAGCAGGAAGCAGTCGTGGATCCAACAGATCCTTAGCTAGCTCTGCTCCACCCCTGTAATGCCCTGAATCAGAGCCCTACACTGGCTACCAGTGATGGGATCATTGCTAGCAGTAAATAGCTTCTCAACTGACTGCTTTTGGCAACCACAACAAGGTGTCTCAGGTGGCTGGATTTTGCAGACAGATAACTCCACCATATCCTAATCTCTAGTGGGTTGATGCATAATCAAAGTGGAGGGGGGAAATGCTTTTCATATCTGACTATACTTCCTAACCTTAATATTAAATAGCATATATTTTTGTATATTTTAAAAATCAAAATATATTACACAACTTTCTAATATTTTCTGCTTCTGTTATAGATACCCCTTTGCATTGTCAAAAAGTGCTATGTGCACAGTGGGAGCACCGCATACGTGGCCTCAGATTGTAGGAGCTCTGGTCTGGCTGACAGATTGTGTCAAGGTACCACAAAGCCATTGGAATAAGTCTCCAGTTACTTTTACAGGGTTTGCAAGTACTGTAAATCAAACATGGAAAGCTAGGGTTTACTTTTACTTTTTATATTTTTACAAACATGGAAACTCTAAACATTTTATATTGGTCAGGTAAACTTGTAGCCGTTTTAGACTCACTGTTCTGGCGATTTTGAGAGCCAGGTTCTTTGCAACTTAAGAGTTCTAGAACTACTTTGAATTTAGGTGATATAGAGAAGGCTCGGCCAAAGCAATAATATCTAGGTAATTTTAATACTGCATTTTCTTGGTTACATCTATTTTGGTAAATGTGCTATTGACAAGAGATTTGTACAGCTTCATTGCTGTTACTAAGGAAACCTACATACTCCTGTATAAATGTAAAGAAATCTACTTTGCACATTTATTCATGAACTTCACTGGTCTACAGCAGCAGCTAGGTATCAGCTGTATTCTGTTGAATAGTACTAATTCATGCATGTTAATATATGATCTTCTCTGTCCTTTTCAGTTGTCTTTTTATTTGAAAGAAAACATGCCATCATTTGATGAAGGGCAGACCTTGGAAGGAGAGACTGAAGATGGAATTATACATAACAAAGTATGTGATGTGAAATATCAGGAAATGTGCTATTTTTGCAAGAACACAAAAAAGCAATGTTCTGGTCTAAAGGAAGAGGCAGCTTCTCTTCCCCTCCCTCCTGATTTCCCCAACTCTGCCCCAACAGTCTCTTCATCTGTGAGCCTACACATAGGCACAGAGTTTAGAAAATTTTGAGAGAAACAGAAAAATTCTACTGAGGTCTACTAATCTCATGCTTTAATTCCTGTTAATAGGCAGGGTTGAGTATCCATCTGAGTATTTTATAATTCCATTTGTTTCAACAGTGTATCATTACCACCTCTTCTCTGCTCTCTCCACACACACAGTGGTGTATTTCCAAAATACAGTGGTGCAGAAGATTTGCACCAATTCCTAAAGCACCCCTGCCAGTGTAGTTAGCAGATAGAATCATGCGCCTAATGTCCCTCAAAATACCAAAAAAAAAATTATTTGTTTGAAGTTCCGTTAAAGCTCTAGCTAAAATGCAGCTGATTCCAGGAAATGTAGAAATAAATAACTTAGTTGCTCATCTTGGATTATTTTATAGACTTGCTACATAATACAGTTCTGATTGGCCTCTGCTTCTGTGGTTAAAAATCCCTATAATGAAACTGACTTGAATAACTTTATTTGCAGCTTTTTTTAGACTACACTATAAAATGTTATGACCATTTTATGAGGGGTGGAGACAGCTTTGAAGAATTCGATGCTGAAATATACTCCAAATTAAGTAAGTAGTTTTCATTTAAAAACTAAATAGAACTCAATGGGTGCAAATGCTAATCTTGTGGTTTCTTCAGCACTTTTCTGTAGTTAACATGTTTTTAAAAAATTGTTAACCCATAGTGAACTTGTTGAAATATAATCAATCATTTAGTTAAATGGAAGAATCTTATCTCAAAACCTTCTCACTTTGCCCAGCTCCCTTTTCTGTGATCCCAAGTACTTATATATAGCCTCTAGAAGTCATATGGATAAAAACAGTCCAATCCAGTCCAGGTATCTTTAGGAAACCCTATCCCTGGTTAAAGTAATCATTGATTATAAAAAATAAACAATTTGTGCTTGATAAACTACAGTTCCTGCATTTTATCAGTCTTTTCTGACAGGCATGGGTTAGTTTTTAGGTCATTGGGGCATTCTAGTCAATAGTCCATAGGTATTTAATATTAAATATTGTTATTTGGCAGTATCCAGGTCCACAGCAGAGCTGCTACACTGGAGTAATGTGGGCAAGAGTATAGGATGCTTGATTAAATTTTAGCAAAAATATGGGGACTGATTTTTTTTAATGCCCCATAGACGTGGTGGTGGGAATAGTATTAGTGTCTCAAACAGCTTCAACCAAGCATCAAGTCTTCCTGTGCGCACTATGTTTTGACAGAGAAATATGTGATGAACTAGTGAAAGCTTGGTACAGTGGTGCCTCGCAAGACGAAAAGAATCCATTCTGTGATTCTCTTCGTCTAGCGGTTTTTTCGTCTTGCAAAGCAAGCCCATTGAAGGATTAGCGGATTAGCGCTATTAGCGGCTTTTAGCGGCTTATCTGCTGATCGGATCAGCTGATTAGCGGCTTAGAAAAGGGGGGGAGGAAAAGAAACCAGCAGGAACTCATAAGACATTGTCATCTTGCGAAGCAAGCCCATAGGAAAATCGTCTTGCGAAGCACCTCCAAAACGGAAAACTCTTTCGTCTAGCGAGTTTTCCGTCTTGCGAGGCATTCGTCTTGCGGGGCACCACTGTACCTTAAATTCTCGTCCTCATGCATTTGCCTTGCTTTCCATCTTTCCCTGAAATCTATTCCTTTTTTGATGTTTCCATATACTGTATTTTTCGTCCCATAGGATGCACCTAGTTTTTTGGGGGGGAAATAAAGGGGGGGGAATTCCTTTATTTCCCCCCCAAAACCAGGTCAGGGAAACCGAACCAGGTCGAGGAACAGTGGGATGGCGGTGCTGCGCCTCCTTGCTGTCCCCCAAGCTTGTGGGGCTGGCCGATGTCTGTCCGGCGGGCGGGGCGCTCTGCTTCAGGGTGCCCCTCGCGCCGGGCGGCAGGCTGCTATCCGCAGCGTGGGGAGCCCTGCGGGGAACTCCCCAGGGCTCCAACACGCTGCGGATGTCTGTCCGGCAGGCGGGGTGCTCTGCTTCAGGGCGCTCCTCGTGCCGGGCGGCAGGCTGCTATCCACAGCGTAGGGAGCCCTGCGGGAACTCCTGCAGGGCTGCCTAGGCTGCGGATGTGTTCCCGAAGCGCCGGACGCTGTGCTTTTAGCGCGCCCAGCGCTCCGGGAAGCAAGCTACAGATGTGTTCCCGAAGCGCCGGACACTGTGCTTTCAGTGTGCCCGGCGCTCCGGGAAGTAGGCTGCCTAGGCTGCGGATGTGTTCCTGAGGCCTGGAGAGCGAGAGGGGTCAGTGCGCACCGACCCCTCTCGCTCTCCAAGCTTCAGCGAAAGCCTGCATTCGCCCCATAGGACGCACCCAGATTTCCCCTTCATTTTTGGAGGGAGGAAAAGTGTGTCCTATAGGGCGAAAAATACGGTATGTTGCCCGTTTACATTTCCGTATGGTGTTTCCATTTATCTGGTAGTTTCCATTTCCCCTATCCAACCAAACTATTCTAGCCTTGGTTGAACTGTAATATATTAAAAATAGTCCTAGGACATGCTCTCAGCCCCATGATGTAGCTTTTTGGCTAATTATGTACCGACATTGCCTGGATAATTGACTACCTGGGAGCCCTTTGTACACCACCTTGAGTTCAATGATGAAATAAAGGTAGAATATAAATGTAACGAATAAAAATAAGTGCTAATTGAAACTTTTACTGTATTCATCACACACAACTTGTATTTCATGTAAACAAGCGACAAAGTATTCCACACAGAGAGCAGTTAGGGCAATCTATTCTGCAATGCAGCAACTTCATTCCTTTTGGACATTGCATTGCAAAATAGCAGTGGCTTGTAAAATCTGCAGAAGCCTGTGTAAATTTACTTCCTAATGTATTCTTTGTTCTGAGCTCCCTGTTTTGGTATAATTGGTGTGTTGAGTTATTAGCAGGTTATTTTGACTTTTTTTTTCTTTTTCTTTCAGAGGATCTGTTTAAGATAAATGAACATCATTTGGAGGCATTTGAAGCAGAACTAAAAAAGCTGAATGAGGAGATTGCAAAGCGTGAGAAGGAGAGAGAAAGTGAACCGGTGTGTAAATGGCTGTGGGAATACTATTTAAAATATCTTCCCCACACTTGTTTTATCTGCCATTCAGGATATGATTTCATTGCAGTATGTTAACTTATCTATTGTGGGCATTTGTTTTCTTTTTTTAAAGGACCGTTTAGGGAATCTACGGAAACTGAAATCATCTTTAAAGGCAGATGTTCAGAAATATAATGCTTACATGGCCAACCTGGAATCTCGCTCAAATGCGTTCAGTCAAAAATCAAAGAGTATTACGGAGGAGTTGGAGGCTGGTGGTAAGGACAAAACACTGCTCAACAGTAACTTGCTGTATAACTTATTTCATTGTCCCATCTAAGGTTTTCTAAAATAAAATATTGTGCATACCTCTGTATTGTAGTGAACTTTTTCCAAAGGAGGGATTTGCATAGAAATTATTTGTTTTTGAACTACTCTGAGCTGGTAAACAAAGTCAAGTTACTCATATGAAGATAATTTTTAGATCTAAAATAAAGGTACCCTTAAAGTATATAGGGCTTATTCCAAACTATAAGACAGGTTCTTTTTTGTGGTATTTCCCAAGTGCCAGAAAAAAAATAACACTGAGATTATCTATATCTTCCCTTCATAATTTTGGTAAGTTTCTCATTTATTTCAATAAGTTTCAGTTTGTGAAAAAGCAGAATTCCACTTGAGAACTCAAGTTCCAAACACTCTGGAATTTTATCCACAAATGTGTTTTAAGCTAATTTAAAAGAAGTAGAAATGAGTGTTGTGATCTGCAGCAACATCTTCGTAACTGGTTCTGTTTTTCATTTTGGGTTCCTAACAAAGTTTTACATGTTCTTAAATTTAGCCATGGAAATGGAAGCCCTGAAACAAGAGAATGCTCAACTGAAGTACATTTGTGATAATCAAAAGCACTCAGTTGCAGATATTGAGAGGCTAAAGAGTGAAATAGAGGAGTTGCTGCAGACAGTCAATAAAAAAACCAAGGAACTGGAGACAGAGCAACATCACTTGTGGAATGAGGAATTAAAATACGCTAGAGGAAAAGAAGAGGTATGTGAATCTACACTAATGTTTTGAAATCAGATATTCTGGCCACTCACAAAGTCTGCTACTTTATGCTTTCTAAACTGGAGGAAATTGCAGAGCTTGATTTTTGTGGTAGAAGAGTGATTGCTAGAACCCAACGGTTTCTCAAGCAGCTAGAGCATGAGGTATAGCCACGATTTTGCTTTTAGTCTTTAACTTAAGCAATAGTAGTTGCAGTTCTGTTTGCCGGACACTGGATCCTGTTTCAGCTACAACAGTGCATATTTTTGTTGAGAATTGGTGTAGTAAAACTGACTTGGATCAACTGCTGCCCGGGTCACTATAGTCTAACAACTACTTAACTTTTTACTGAATCACACTCTGAAAGACAATATAGAAAGGGTATTTTTTCCATGTTGAAGCACAAAACAAATGTGAACCAAAAAAGCACCAAATACTTTAGGTTTTGTTTCCTTGCTCTTGTCAATTTATCAACTGCAGTGTTTTAAAGCTGTACCTCTTTTTGTGTCCCCTCCCCCCACCTTTAACAGATTGAAGCCCAATTGGCAGAGTTCCATAGAGGGGCTCGAAAGCTGAAACTAATACCTATAAATTCAGAGAACTCCGGTGGCCTTGATTTTGAGATTAAGTTTAAGCCAGATTCAGGGCCGAACTGTCTGGTCAAATACAGAGAACAAATTCATGTAAGTGTATGCTTATGTTTTGGTGTAAATAGTCCTCTTTTTAAAAAGCCATGCAAAGTGGATGGGGGTAGATTTTAACATTGCTTACAAATGAAGAACACTTAGCAGAACTAATTTGTCCTACTTGTGGACTTCCCATAGGCTCCTGGATGGCAACTGTTGTTAAAGAGGATGCTGGCTGTCTTTATGATAGAATGGATAAATGAATCAGAATGATAGTGTATTATCTTAAATTTATTAAAATATAACTAGGTCTTCCAAAGTTGTCACAGGGGATAAGGATGCAAGCAGTCAGGACTAATTTGGCCCCTTGGGTATTCTATCGGTTCATGGAAATGTCTCTTTCACTCAGTTTTCATATCTCTCTCCCACCCCCTTTACAATATCTCTATAATCATTACAGGTCCCACTTAAGCACCTTATAAGCAATACTGAAGACAAAATTGAGAGTGCAATAAAGAGAAAAATTGGTCTAGAAGAGGCCTTAGAACAGGTGAGTGTCCAAATACTTTGGCTCCAATTGGAAGCCACTGCCTTTCAAAACTGTCCCCAAAACAAAAAATATAAACTATGTAGATTTGTGTTGGTGGTTAAGTACAGGTAGCTAGTTAGTAGTGGAGGGAATAGCTGAATGAATAGTGGAATGAAGAAAAGACAGGGAACTATTGGTGCCTTTAATCCCTTTTCAGCTACACACTTCTCTGAATGTAGATGTAGCTCATGCATTTTCAAACCCTGTTCTGCATGTAGGCTAAGTAGTGAAGTTTTAGATTATTGAGATGCCAAATCTGACAATATGATTGATTCTAAACTCATTCCCTGATCCTCTAAGGCAGCATGTTAGGAGTGTTCTGTCTGCCACCACTAGAAGTGTAGATGTCTAAGAAAAGGACTGGATACAAGGGCTACTTTGTTCCTTTCTTCTGCTATTGATATCTTTTTATTAAATGCACATTTTTAAAGGGAAGCACAATGGTAGCAGAGCAGAACAGCACTCTGAAAATGCTAAGAGAAGAAGGCCAAAAAATGGAAGATCATTATCAGCAAATAATGAAGGTAGGTAAAGTGTTGCTAAACAGGTTTGAACACTTACAAAACAGTAATTTGTTTACTGCATTGCTAGTCTGCATCTGTTTATAAATATATGTTTCTAAATAATTCCTTTAAAGTGCTGACAATGACAATGAATGTTTGCTTTTATGAAATGACATCTGAAATTCGGAAGTGGTTGACACTGGCAGGCTTGTAAGCGACAAACTGCTTGTGAGGGATAGTGTGTCTGAATTTTCATGAAAGCTTGAGGATACACCACAAGAGTCTTCACAGCCTCCACCTGGAATGGGAGCTAATTATCTGCTGCTGAAGAAAAATATTCCCTATCCTAGAGCAATATTCCAGAATTGAAACAAGGCCACTATATTTTATATTTATAGCCCTCCTCCCAATTTCCTCTTTGAATAGATAGTGTCTATATACATGTTACAACCATGTCATTACATTAACGTATTCTGAAGTGATAATTCATATTGCAGAAAACTGAAGAAGAGGAAGAAAAAGGTATCCAAGAGCTGGAATCGTTGGAAAAACATAAATATTTGCTTGAGGGAGGAGTCAATGAAGGTGTCAGTGAAGCTAAGAAAGAGCTACAAGAACTCGAATGCCAGTAAGTCTATTGAGATGTAGATGTAGGGTGTGTTTTAAAATATGCTAATGTATCTGAATTTTGTTGCTCTTCTGCAAGTGCTCAGTTATTTTTGAACAGTATCTATATTGAATGAATGCAAGAAAAGATCTAACACCAAATTTGGTATGCCTTCACCCATTAAAATCAATAAGCATACTTAACAGTTTTGGATTGTAGTCATGATGTATTTACTCCCCAGATACCAAGTGGTTATGAAAACAACATCGGAAGAGAAACGGAGAGTGCATAAAAATCTACAACTCTGTCTGGAACTGACATCTAGCCATCTTGTGTCTGTAAAGGTAACTAATTCTACACTTAAACTGTTGTTTATTTTCATCAATCTGTGATTCCTTAAATGCTTATTCTTTAAGTGCTTATTTCTTCATGAGTGACCATACATAGTTTAATAACCATGCATGTGTTTTTCATATGGAGGGGCTATAGCTCAGTAACAGAGCATAAAGATGTGCAAGCAGAAAGCCCCAGGTTGGGTCCCTGGCATCTCCATGAGATAGATTGATGAGAAAGCCCTCAGTCTGAGTCATTGGAGTGCTGCTACCAGTCAGAACAGATAGCACTGAGCTTAGGTGGAGCAAGTGACCTCATTAGGTACATGGAAGCTTTGCAAATTGTGGGGAGATAGTTTGGTACTTTCATATTATATTCCTGTTTCCATATATGTGTTGGAATTATGCCTAATAAAATACTACCTGCATATTGCAGGGGGTTAGACTACATGATCCTCAGGATCCCTTCCAACTCTATGATTCTATGGGATTACTAATTTATTAAAATCATGCTATGGTAGTTTCTCAAAAAAAATCCTGATCATACTGTATGATTTACTGCACCAGACTGGATGGGCATGTTTATTTGAATGCACATCTAATTGAGGGCAACAAAGTGCATTGGATTTATGCCTATGGTTCCTGATCCAACAAATGATAGCTTGTTTCTCTGTGTTGGTTTTCTTATCTGGGTCTGGACAAGAGTTTCCAGCAAGATGATGAGACATATTCCCAACATTACTTTGATAATGTTGCTTCTCCACAATGCTTGCTTTGTTTTTATAAAAGGTGAAAGGTTGAGATTTCTCTTCTGCTGCTATGCATTTCAAAAATACAGTTCTAAAATCTGATCTCTTATTTTATTCTAGACCTACCTGACTGAGCAAAATGCAAAAGTTGATAGGGCATTTGGTAAACTGATGTCTGAAGATCCATTGGCAAACTTGAAAGAAATCCTAAATACTTACAAAAAGAAGGTTGAGACTTTGTATGCCTCAGAAAAATGAGTGAAAACCTATTTGAATCTTTTACAAATAACATTATGCTATGCTTAACTTTATTTCCATATATTCCAATTTAGCATGTAAGTATTTCAAAGATGAGAAAGTTTTTTTAAAAAAAAAAAAGCTGTGTTGATCCAGTAGTGTGTTGTCACACGCTGTTAATATCCCTCACTTCATTTAATGTCCTTACTTGAATGGGACTTAGCATCATGGATAGGCGTACACACTACACCTTTTCTAAGATGCTATCTGTCTCATTCACTTTTTGTAAATTGTTGCAGCCCTTCAAAAAGATTCTTGCAGGCAAATGGCTTCATTTTTTATAATGGCATACCAAAATCAATATACAAAACAAACTGTAGATACAAAGACTGTTCTTATACCAGCTTGATTTTTGGCACGTATAACTATTTTCCTATTAATATTAGGTTAAGTAATTTCAAAAGGCAATTAAGGGTTGGGACTTGGTCTAGTGAGCTATTTAGCACTATTTAAATTATCTGTTAAACTACTAATTTGTATAGTTCCCTGAAGAGTTTAATAACATGTACATGTTTAGTTCAATTTTATACTTTTCATCATTTGTATTATCCTATTTTTGTGTATTATTGTTGTTTGTTATCCATAGTTACCTTTATTAAATAGATGTTGCTTGCTACCCTGTGCTATATGCTATGGTGGTTTTTAAAATATATGAATGATGGCCATTCTCCTGGTCCTCAAGAAGGTCACCAAAGTTTTTCAAGGTGAAACCACTATTACTAAGATAAGCTATGAGCACGTAGTGGAAGGTGACCATGCTTTCTTCAAAAATACCCATGACATTGTTTGTACAGAGACGAATTGAAATGCAAAGTTCTCTGGTATTCCTGCGTATTGTACAATCATACAGGATCCTAAGGCACTGCTCTGTGAACAAAAAGGGCCTTTAATCAATGGAGGCGCTTGCTAAAAGGATGAGGATTTTTGTGTGTGTGAATTTTCTTCATACATTAAGCTGCTCATGCTGCTTCAGAGGACTCCTACCCTTAAGCAGGTTTTGCAAGAATGTAAAATCAGAAAAAGGGCCTCCTTCTTTAGCAGAAGTGGTAGGAAGATTGATTCATGAGTTCTTGGGATGCGGCACAATTGTCATATGCCACTTTGGGGATGCGACTGAATAGTGAACTTTGAACAACAGCCTTGTTTTGTGTGCCAAGTTGATCAGGTATGAGATACACAGTTCGGGAATCTTTATTTGCAGGTGGTGAATGCAAAGAAACTAGGATGAACAACCAGACCACAACCTGCGGTCTTTCTTTGCAACAATTAAAACAAATAACTAGATCACAAATGAAGGTTCAAAGCTTTATTTTCTTAAACCAGTATTACACAGTGAGCAATCGGAGCCTTATTCTTTTCTGACTAACCCATCCCAACCTTCTCATAGTGTGGTTACACACTGCCATCCTTCAATGTCTAATTTTATTATTTGTTTATTAGATATTTATTTCTGATTAATTATTCTATTCTTAAGCTGTCTACAAACATCTATTCTTAATGATCCATGATTAATATATCCATTCTTTACATTAATTTGAGATTAAACAATACTAGCCATACTTCATGTATATTCAACTTTTTATTCTTTCACATTTGAACACAGAATGTTCTTAACCTCTACTTTAAAAAAAAATTTCTACTGGGAGGGGTTAGTGAAAGTTTATAGATTGCTAAGGAGCACGGCTAATATCAAATAATGGAGTTTTAATAAAAAAAATGGAGTCCCAACGGAGAGAGATAGGAAATTCTCCTTTATTCCTTGATTTTATATGATTACTAGGGGTTTGTGTCTGCTTGCCAAGTCCCCTAGACTAGAGCATCACTGTCCTACCCCAGCTGACAGCAGCACCCCAACATGTGCCAGCTTATTCCATAGTACCCGCATCCTCTCTCTGAAGCATCTCTTGCTCTGCAGGGCACAGCTGAGCTTAACTGTTTCTCCCTGCTTCTGGTGACATCACTCCACCACCCGCCCCTCAATCAAGCCCTTTTTATCTACAGAGGACTCCATTCATTTGTATTCTAACACCTATTTCTTTTGATGCTTTGAACTCCTAATTGTTAATCCCACCAGGTGGTCACCTCACAAAGAAGTTTGCCTGACTTCATTAACACTTGTTTATTTGGATAAGATTATAATGTCTAATACACAACCCAGGAAGTGTGCCTATTTAACTAGCTTTTATCTGCTAATTACTGATGCCTATCCCTGGGTCCACCACACCTCTTCCTACCCCTAATACACATCTGGGTCTGGCTATTTTCCCATTCTGACATATTGGCTCTAATAAAATTCTAACATTTATTAAAGCTTAGCAACCACAGATCAATACCAGTTCTCGGTAGCACACATTCGTATTAAAAAATATAACAATAAAAGGTAGATAAGTTTATTTTATTTAATACATTATAATTCTTGTACTATAAATAAGAAAGGCCTGGATTACCATGTTGGTACTAGCCAAGCTGCTCTAGGAAGGAAGTTTCAAAGCTGCCATGTGGTTGAATGGCACTTTAAAGTATGAGACACTACTCTCCTGCTCCTAAGGGCTTAATAGAGCAAATGGGGGGGGGGGGCGGGAATAAGGTAACCCTAGTTAGACATAACTCTGGGAAATAGGGATTGTGTCAAAGGTTTCATAGAAAAGCTATGATTGGCGGAGGAATTTGAAGAAAGCAAGGAAGTAATGGAAGCAGTTACAGGTATAGGAACAGCAAGGAAGAAAGCAATTATTTAAGGGAGCAGCAAACTTGAACAGCTAACAGTAATGGAGTAATCTGTGTGAAGGTAACATGGTTTTAATAGCAGAAAGGTAAGAGCAGGAAGGCCTTGGGGAATTCTGAAAGTAAGCAAACATGTTTGAATGGGATATGGAAATAGAAAGGAGGCCAATATAGGATTGAAGGAGTAATGCATAACCAGGCAAAAGGTGAATTTCAGGTGCATGACGTGTGCAGCATAAGCAAATCAATCTACCTTTACATTAGCTTGGTAACAGACCAGTCTAGACTGAAAGGTACTAAGACTGAAAGAAGGGTCATGCAATGGTCACCAAATTTGGTGAGAAGTTCTGCTGGGTAGCATGGCATGCTGCATGACATTCCAGGTACAGCAGTGAATCCAGGAGAACACCAGCCTGTGAATATAAATGAGCTGGTTCTTTTCCCCACATGCCTTTCGATCCTGTCACACAAATAGGGAAATCCTCCCCTGCTGTCCTCTAGTCTAGGCCACTATGGCATAGGCCCGCTGATCCAACACGCATTACGAAAAGAGAAAGGACTTTTCCAGTAGTGGGAAGGGCAGCTGGGGGGAAACACTCCCTCCCCTCAGGAGTAACTTAACGGCCAGCGGAATAGCGGCGGTTTCGCTTCCCACTTTTCACGTCAGCGGCGGTCGCGCCCTTCATTCTCAGAGCGGGCCGGGTTCCGACATCGCCAGAACAATAGTTGCCATGGTGCGTTTCACAGCGGACGTGACGTCCTTGAACTAGAACGGGCCGGACCCCCCTTGACAGCCGCCGGATTGAAACTCCCGCGAGCGCTTTCGCTTCCGGGTTTGCCCCCCTCCCTCGCCCCGCCCCCCGTCCGAATCGCCTCACTCTTTTGGGTTTTGTTCCCCGCAGCGGGGCACCGCCCCCTCCGGCCGGCTCAGGCCCCGCCCCAATCCACGCCCCGCCCCTTTCCTCTGCCTTAGCAGCCGCTGCTCTGAGCTGGGCGAGCCGCGGCGGCGGATGCGGGCGGCTCGGTGGTTGAGCTGAGGCGCTCGCTCGCAGGGAACTGTCAGTCAACATGGCAGCGGCTGAGGAGGCTGCGGAGAGGAAAAGCGGCGGCGGAGAAGTCCTGTCTGTCTACGTGTTCGACCGGCGCCAGGCGGATTCGGACGGCGAAGACAAAGTTGTGAAGTGTCCTGAGGGAAACTACGGCGCCTTCCGTAGCGCCGTGTGCCAGGTGAGAAAGCGCTTGTCGGGGCTGGGGGGGGGGGAGAGAAGGGGGCAAAAATGCGTCACGGCATAACGGGCAACCGACGGATGGGGAGCCAGCAACCCAGCCCGCTTTTTCGTAGGGTGCTCGAAGAGCCCAGACTCGAGGGCGCCCGGTGGCTTCTCTGACACGGGGGTGGGGTGGGAGCGGCGAATCGCGCGCGGGTTGTGGGGGGGGGGGCTTCTCTTGACACGGGTGGGCGAAAAGGCGCGAAATGGCCCGGCGGCTGAGCGAGGTTGACGGGTCGCGGTGGGAAGCGAGAGCGCGAGTGTCTCTTGAGTGCAGGGAGGATGGCCCGCTCGGGAGGAGCAGAGCTGTCATGTTGAGAAGGAGCAGGAAATGCAGGTCCCTCGCTGTGGACTTGCGGCTTGCCAAAGAAGTCTGTTGGGCTGTTTCGGTTGGGTGCTTGTTTTTCTTGTCTCTTTCACTCTAAGAATAAAAATCTCATCATTGGAGGATTTGCAGTGGCTCATCGGCATCTTGGATTTGCACGGAGTCAAGGGGAAGGGGGTGTAAGAGAAAGCGGGTTGCAGCACGAGCGCAGCAGCCTTTGGCATGGGAGCTAGAAGGGGAGGACCCGAAACCGAAAGTGGTGGGAAAGGTCCGGAGAGATTGCTGTTTTAAAGTTTTGACAATCAGAGCTGGCTTCAGTACAGAAGCTGTTGTAACAGAGCCTGGTCAAACTGCCTTTTTACTGAATCCTTATTTCAAGTAACCACTTTTTCCCTCAGTGCCCTCCTTGCTCCAGTCAAATGTCTGCCATTGTTGAAAACTATGTTTCTCACATTATCTCCTCTGCTTACTCTACGAAAACCTCTGTTGTTGTTTGAAACCTCAGTTTTCCTGTTAAGTCTCTGCAGCTCAGCTTGCTTTACTCAAACCTCTACCATTGATTAAAACTTCATTTTCCTCTGTGTACTTTCCTTCTTCTGTACTCAAACTTCCAGCCCCAGTGCCAGACTATTTTGTGCCCTAGGCACAGCTAATTACTTGTACACACACATACACATACAAATTGCATCAGCAAGGGCCTTAGCATCAGTATTTCCAGATAAACCTTATGTCATAAAAAAAACTCTATTGAGCATCATATATACCAAGATGGTATCTCAGCGGTTTCAAAGCATCAGTTCAGCTCCCCATCTTGTTTTGTTCAATGGCATTACAGTTATGCCTCATTCTGATACATGGTTAGTGAGAATTTTCCAATGCTGAGTCGATGCAGAGAAATAATTATAGATCCATTGAACCAAACTGAAGAAACTAGTTGCTTCCAGACAACACTTAGCAGCATTATTGACTACGAAGTTTAAAATGTGTGCATTTCAGGCCACAAAAAGGCACATGGATTTACGTCCAGGACTCTTTTGTATGCCATTTTCTTTGCATTTAATGTTACTCCCATTCACATAACTTTGAGCACACAGATTCTCATTTGGTAATGCATTTGCTCGAACTGTCCAATAAGAGTTTCTGTGATAAAACACCTGTAGTCTCCTTTAGTGGAACAAATCCCAAGAAGTGTTCTCTTATGATAACCTCATAAGGCATGGACAGGGAGGACAACTGCCTCCTCCATCAAGTAAATCCATTAAAATACTTAACTGAGGTTCTGTGCCCCCAACATAAAGCCTGGCTATGCCCATGCTCACGGAGGCCACTTCAGTGCTGCTAACACAGCAGTTTGACTTTACCCCCGGTGGTGCACTCCATTATATCTCAAGACAGACAGATAGCATCAACAACAACCTCAAAATATTAATATATACATAAAAACAGTTCTGATGTATGAATTACTTCAAAAATAATAAAAGTATTCAAAATATAAATATAAACTAAAATATTATCAGAAATTTATAAGAAAAAAACAAACTAATCTGTATAAAACTGTCCCTCAAAGGTCAGCACTGTGCCCCTGTGATATCTGCACCCTAAGTTGGCCTAATGATAGCAGCCCTCCTGCAAAGTTCTTACTCTTTGGTACTTCAGCTGCCTTGTGTGAAAGAGATGGAGGATAAAGAGCCCACTTTGAATATTCTATAGAACTTTCACACAATTTGTTTCATTCCTGGTACCATGTGTTATCTTCAGTTTGAAGTTCATGATACAGTGTGAAATTTAGTACAGGTATTTTATTAACAAACAACACCCATGTATGCAACATTCACCAGGGTGGATACAAATCAATTATTTTTAAAATTTAAATTGGGGTTTTTTATTTAAATTGGATTTTTAAAATTTAAATTGGATTTTTTAAATAAAATGCTTTTGGATGGAAAATATTTCTAAAGATAGTTTTCTATTTAAGTTACATTATAGTCCAAAGGCTATTCATCAGGAAATAAGGATTTGTTTTAAGTTTTTTAATGTGTTCTAAGGGATGCGGGTGGCGCTGTGGGTTAAACCACAGAGCCTAGGGCTTGCCGATCAGAAGGTCGGCGGTTCGAATCCCCGCGACGGGGTGAGCTCCTGTTGCTCGGTCCCTGCTCCTGCCAACCTAGCAGTTCGAAAGCACATCAAAGTGCAAGTAGATAAATAGGTACCGCTCCGGCGGGAAGGTAAACGGTGTTTCCGTGCGCTGCTCTGGTTTGCCAGAAGCGGCTTAGTCATGCTGGTCACCTGACCCGGAAGCTGTACGCCCGGCCAATAAAGCGAGATGAGCGCCCCAACCCCAGAGTCGGTCACAACTGGACCTAATGGTCAGGGGTCCCTTTACCTTTACCTTAAAACTCAGTCTAAGTTTTTTTTTTTTTTTAGTTTAACAATATCAGTTAACAAACGTGGATACATATGCTATATTAAATAAATTAAATATATTAAATAAATTGTTTAAATTGTTATTAAGGAAATAATTATTTTTCTCCTTCCAGTAAAGTACAGCAGGAAAGTTGTCCAAATATAAACAGTTAACTTATTAAACCTCACAATAATTTCATAATTATCTGTCTATGTATTTCTAATAGTATAACCAAATGAGTAATTTTTGATATAACTGTAAAAACTACTCTGAAAATTTGTTATTCCAAAAATGAAACCTTCATCTGGTTGTAAATATTAAGATTATACCAGCAAGAATGAGTTTTTCTGTAAAAAATGATTTAAAACAAGTCTTAGTGACTAGTGATTCAAATCAAGTCTTACTGACTAGTGATTTAAATCAATTTGATTTAAATCAAATCCACCCTGACGTCAACCCAGTGGCGTAGCGTGGGTTCTCAGCACCCGGGGCAAGGCAAGTAATTTGCGCCCCCTAACCCGTGGATTTTAGCACTCGAGTCTCTTCCGCGCCCCCCCCCCAGATGTTGCACCAGGTGCGGCAGGCCCCCCCTGCACCCCCTGCACCCCCTACGCTACGCCACTGCTCCCACCACAAGTCTTCAGGACAGCCATCCGAAGGCTGGTGCGGGGAGAAGGTCTCTCCGCCCCACCGCCAGCCTTCGGAGGAGGTCCGAGGACAGTGGGATTCCTGCTTCCTCGAGGAGGGCCGGCCAAACACGCCCCCCCAAATGTTGCGCCCGGTGCGGCCGGCACCCCTGGCACCCCCCACGCTACGCCACTGCGTCAACCAATGGAACTTAACACTCTGTAATTTAAACAAACAAACTACCAGACTTGCTCTTAAGATTCTGTTCATCTTAAAGATGCAGCAGCATACATCAGTATTGGAAGTGTGTGCAAAGGGGGCTGCAAAACAGGAGAGAGGAGGAGGCATGGGAATGGGGGGAGGGAATGATTTGTTTGCAAGAGTGAGCTGAGAAAAAGGGGGAAGAGTGAGGGAAAGTGGCAGCATTGGAGATCATAGAATTGTAGAGTTGGAAGGGATTCTGAGGGTCGGTCTAGTCCAGTCCAACCCCTACAGTGCAAGAAATCTGTTGACAGTCTTCTCCAGGTGGGCTCAAACAACCAACCTTCTGATTAACACACTGACCCAGAACTACTATATTCCTCTTAACCATGCTGTTTCCTGCAGTAGTGAAGATAATTGTACACAACTTTATCAATACTAGGCTACATCTCGGCTTTGGACTTGTTGTTCAATATAGAGGTCTGCTGAGAAATGATTACCAACCATGTTCTGATGCAATACTTCTAATTAAAGTGTAAAACAAACGCAGGAAGAGTGTTTTGATTAGGTGCTCAGAGACTTTCTCTAGGGCAGATCGAAACTGCATTCTAGTCATTCTAGTCTGTAGTTTAAGCTTAAAAGTTTAGAAGACTGCAGGTAAAGCTGAGTAAAACTTTGTCGATATTTATGAGATGAACAAAATGTGTCATTCCATATTACAAGAAGTAATAAGATCTTGGTTATAAAAGTAACGTACAATATCATATGGAGAAATGAAAATGTTTGCAAAGAGAAAAATTTAGAAGCCACGGAAGCCCTGTCAGACATTTGGCTTCCAAAAGAATGTTCGAAAACCGGAACAGTCACTTCCGGGTTTCAATCATTCAGGAGCCAAAATGTTCAAGAACTAGGCTGTTCAAAAACCAACGACTTATAAAAGTGAACTTATAAAACAAATTAAGCTGAAACCAAAAAGTGCCTACATGAAATACTGGGCTCATAGTAAAGAATGGAAAGGGTCTAATGTGCTCCAATAGCCTTATAGAGTTTCTCCTACAAAAATGTTTAGATGGCTTTAAAGGGGGATTAGAGAAATTAATGGATGAAGTATCTTCAGTATCCATTTGCCAGGGCAGCTAAACAGATTCTCCAGGTTCAAGTCCAATATGCCTTTCAGTGCCAGTTGCTCGGGGCAACAATAAGGCATTGTTAAAGGAAAGTGCATCCAGGACTATATAAACCTTTTTGGTTTATAGGACACTTCTTAAGGTTCTTGAATGTTTTTACCCCGAGCTCTGCTTTATGTCCCTCCACCCTTCTAATTTAATATTTAACTTGCCTTTGTAGGTATTTGGCATTTCCTCCAAAGAAACTTTTATTGTGACAACCACAAATAGAATACAGATCACAAATGAAAACTTTGGTACGTAAGTTTTTCTTAATGGATACAAGCTATACCCAAATGCTCTCTGATAAAGTAGCAAAAGTGCATCAAAACTCATGCCTCACCCATTGTTTATTTCTGAGATGCCACAGGACTCCTATTTTTTATCAGAACTCTAATTAGTTTCTGTATACATAGCAGGATTTTAAAACATAAAATCAGAAATGAGAAATATTTTTATGCTCTGTGTATGGAAATCAGTTTTTTAAAAGAATAACACAAAAGTTAAGTGCTAACATTCATGTAGTAGCAATCGAAAATTAATATCCCTTGTTAATTGGATATCTGATTTCATTACTAAATTGTTTTTTATAAAATGCAAGCTAAGTAACTTATATTGCAAGTCTAAGGGGGAAAGAAGCTTTGTACTAAGTAATCAAAACAATGTACATTCAGGTCCTTCTTTCTGAACACAATGCGTTCACTGGAAATTGTTCGTTAGGCAATTGTAGTGTTTTATCTCTCAAACAGTGTATAAATTTTATGAAATAAATATATAAGTAAATAAAATATATTTTAACAGCAGTATGAAAAATGAAGTTGGATTTTTATTTCATATATGTGTTGTAGGGGGAATGGTTAAAGATGGCATGACTGTCTATTTGCTACAATCAGTTGACCAGTCACTCCCCTCTGCAACAAAAGAGCGTATTGATTTCCTACCACATTATGATACACTTGTGAAAAGTGGAATGTATGAATACTATGCTAGTGAAGGACAAAATCCGCTGCGTAAGTATATCAGGTATTCTTTGAACTGTAACTGTATGACACACAGTTAATTAGTACATTGTATTGTTAAGACCAATGTTTTGCTATTAAATACCATGCAACAGATTTAAAAAATAAGCTGTAATTAAAATAAAGTTAGTTTTAAAGTAATCTTTTAAAAATTGCATCAGGATTAAAACAAACTTTTCCTATCTATCTTCCTCTTTTCCCTTTAATAGCATACACACTTTACAGCCCCTAAAAAGTTGCCTCCCCCTCAAGCTCTTCAACAACATACTTTAATGTGTTGAACAGCTGTACCAGTCTATAGTGTCCTTTTAATCCCTGGTATTGGCATAGCACCCCACATTGGGTTGTGGGGTATGTGGGGAACTCAGGTCAGAATACTGCTAATTATATTATGGATGGCTGATCTAAAATGCTGACTGGGACTGGGAAATTGTCCCAACAGAAGACATTACCTGAACTTACAGTATGACATCAAAATTCAGTGTAATCTTTATATGAATGAGTCTCTGTCAAGTTTCTAATAGCCATCTGTCACTACCTCTCCTGTCAGAGAGAAAGATACTCCTCTTTTCAGAGGGAAAGAAGATAAGGTATAGCTTGTATTGTATGTTGCCTTTCAGGAACATGTCAAAAGTGGATATTCTAATTTTTGTTAATAATTTTAATTATTAGCAAACATTTCTCTCTTTTTCTGTTTAGCGTTTGCTCTTGCAGAATTAATTGATAACTCTTTATCAGCTACTTCTGAAAATACTGCCGTCCGGAGAATACAGTTAAAGCTGGTAAGTAACTAAGGAGCTACTCCAGTGTTTTGCAGGGTTATTGTATGATAGAATCATCATATACTGTTTCTTCTTCTTTTAAAAAAATAGTTATTTGATGACTCTCAAGGGAAACCAGCCGTTGCCGTGATTGATAATGGAAGAGGCATGAGTTCTAAACAACTGAATAATTGGGCTGTGTATCGGTTATCAAAGTTTACACGACAAAGTGATATGGAAAGGTTAGGATGTTCTAATTTCAATGGTATTTAAGTATTAAATTGGTGAATTTCATTGTGTAAGAATTCAGTGTTCTCAGGACATGTTTTAAAAAGTTCCCGTAGTTCTTAAATGCTGAGAAATTGAAACAGCTAACAAAAAGTCCAAATAATTATACTTTGAGGTCTCAGTATTTCAAGTCTTTTATCTTTTGTTAAGATATATAGTTTTTACATTGATAACTTTGTCAACCACTTGAAATACTTTAGTAATTACCAGGAAGCAAATCAATGTTTCTGAATATTTGAATGAATATATAATGGAGATATTTTGTAATGTTTAGTTAGTAGTAAGCATTATGTGTTCTTGCTTGGTATTGTTATTAATTGGAAAAGTTTTCAGTAATGTCTGATATACTCACACTTGCATATTTAACAGCTTCTGCTATTTCTTTTTTTGTCTAATTTTGGTATTAGTGACCATTCAGGATATGTACGTCCTTCAGCTGTACCCCGCAGTTTAAACAGTGATATATCATATTTTGGGGTTGGTGGTAAACAAGCAGTGTTTTTTGTTGGACAGTCTACCAGAGTAAGTAACATTTTATATTTTTACAATTTTAGCCATTTTATGTGGTACTTCTTGGCTAACCTAGATTAGCAACTGGCTGTGTTTTCCTGCTTCTGTCTGCAGCATACCTGTAAAGTGTGCCCCATGCTGATACAGTAGTCATAGGGAAAATCATCAGACCATTGTCACCAATTGGCTATTAGAAAGGGGGCCTGTCCACTTAGCAGTTATTGGGAACACTGGTTTGGCTTACCCACACCCTTCATGGCCTTTGGTAAACGAACAGGACCCCTTTGCCTCCCAGCTGTTAGTTGGTAACAATAGTTTTCCTACATGAACCACAGTCTGGCAATTGGGACTGCTGGTCTCAAACACTGGATATTACACACTTAAAATGAATGAGAATACTCTGTGTTGCTGGTGGAGAGAAGGCAGTCTTTGTCTTGAATACGACATGGTAATGAGACGGGGTGTATTCTATATCTGGGTGCTGTATTGGGGGGGGGGGGAAATGCATACTGATGGTCCCTTCTTGTCATCTTGTGTGCACTTTTGACAGATGTGGCTTCTCTTGTAATTCTGAAACTGTTCTACAGTGGTACCTCGGGTTAAGTATTTAATTCCTTCCAGAGGTCCATTCTTAACCTGAAACTGTTCTTAACCTGAAGCACCACTTTAGCTAATGGGGCCTCCTGCTGCTGCTGCACCGCTGGAGCACAATTTCTGTTCTCATCCTGAAGCAAAGTTCTTAACCCGAGGTAATATTTCTGGGTTAGTGGAGTCTGTAATCTGAAGTGTATGTAACCTGAAGCATATGTAACCCAAAGTACCACTGTATTTATTATTTAAAATTTTTAAATCTTGAACAGATGATAAGCAAACCTGCAGATTCTAAAGATGTTCATGAGCTTGTACTTTCTAAAGAAGATTTTGAAAAGAAAGAGAAAAACAAAGAAGCTATATACAAGGGATACATTCGAAACAGAAAGGTAAGGAACTTAAATTATTTGTTGAGTTATACAAAATACTTGAAAAAAGGTCATCTTAGTACTTAACAAGTAGCTACCAGGGTTTAGGCAGTTGTTGGGAAATTAATTGTACCAACAAGTTTTATCTTTTCTGATAAGCAGCTGGACAAGAAAGATGAGAGCAGTTGTTTCCCAGTTTATGGTTACAATTCCAGTCAAGTGACCTATTTTATTTTATTTTAAAACTATTTCTCAAAGCCATCTGACTCTTCCCATATTGTTAATGATGATGAACGATTCCTGCACAATCTTATCATGGAAGAAAAAGACAAAGAAGGTTTCACTGCAGTAGTTATTACAGGAGTACAGCCAGAACACGTACAGTACCTGAAAAACAATTTTAACCGTTGGACGAGGCAACTATCGTGAGTTGTTTGTTAAAATAGTTAATATGTTCAAATACTATTGACTCAAATCTTGCATTACTTAAGATTTTTTTGTGCAGTTTCTGCAAATCATTTATTAATTGAATTTACTATAAATTTATACTAGTCTATATTAGTGCATAGTACGCTTAGTGCTGCTTTCAGGTTTCCAGCTGCCAGTTGTGGGGTGCCCATTTTATAACTTAACTTGAAGTAAATGCCTGCTTGATTATTCAACAGTGTACCAATTTTGTAAATGTCTTTTATTCAAACTTTTAACAGACACATATACCATTTTTTTACAGACACATATACCATTACTATATCCATGGACCAAAAGGAAATGAAATTAATTTGCCAATGAAGGAAGCAAGAACTTTCAACAATATTGATATTGAGGTAGGATCTATATACATTGGTTTGCAAATAATTACATTTGCTTAGAACCAGGGACTATCCAAAGTGTTACACTTGCAAAACAGGGCTTTCCTATTTCCTCCTTTCCCTGCATTGTTTCTGGTGTTCAGGGAATAGCATGAGCAATGATGCAGTGGGATGCCAGTGGAAAATATCGTCCCTTCCTTGCATGAACAGAAGTGTCTTTCTGCTAGCATAAGGAATCCCACCCATTGAACAGTGGGAACCTCTGGATCCTACCCACTTCATATTGTGTACATCTGCCCTGCAAGGAGATAAAGCTCCAGTCATGGCTCTAACCTTTAGACAGCCCTGCTACTACCATTCCTATAAGCTATAAGTTACTGGGGAGCACAGATTCTCCTGATTCCTGGTTTGCACAAATCTTGGAGCATGTTGTTAAGTTTGTATTATTTCTGCCTCTTGATGACCGTGGCAACGAACAACATTTATAGGAGGAACTTGCATTTATTTGTTGTTTATTTGTAGATTTCAATGTATGAAAAAGGGAAGACACCTAAGATTGTGAATCTTAGAGAAATTGACAATGATATGCAGACATTATATATAAGCACAGCAGCGGATAGTTTTGAGTTCAAGGCGAAAGTTGAAGGAGACGGTGTAGTGGAAGGTGTTATACGCTATCACCCTTTCTTGTATGATAAAGAAACCTATCCTGATGATCCTTGCTTTCCTTCAAGTAAGTTGGGTAACTTTCATACTATTTCTCAATACTATTCGCATCCTCCTTGTGCAGCTCTTTAGCTTGGGAGCGGGGAACACTGCACTGAAGTGGTCTCACCTACCCTCCCGAGGTTCGTGCAGCTCTGTGCGACCCTCCGGAGGCCGGCTTGGCACCAGGCTCCGGAGGGTCGCGCAGAGCTGCCTGCCCTCCCGGGGTTCGCGCAGCTCTGTGTGACCCTCGGGAGCCCGGCGCCAGTTTTTGAGATCTGCAAGGGAGGCCTTGTTGGCAGTTCTGCTGTGCTGTGAAGTTTGTGAAGTGGCAGTATCTGAGAAGACCTTCTCTATGGTAGCCACTCGGCTGTTGAATGCCTTCTGAGGTGCATCTGGTTTCGTCACTGTATACATTTCAACAACTGGTCAAGCCACACATTTTTGCACTGGCAATTGGGACTAGAGGATGAGATTAGAATATTCCTCACTGCAATGTTGTTGTTTCTGTCTGCTCTTCATTCAGCTTAATGATCTAGTACTGTTTAGGTTTTACTTAGTTAACTTGTAGTATTGAGCTTGAAGGTAACCTGCCTCGGGGCAGGCTACATGGCGAAGGACAGGGCTATAATTACATATATATATAATTCTACAACCTGAAATTATTATGCTGTAAAGTGCACCTAAGGTTGATGGGGACGTTTGGCTGAAACTTTTAGGGTGATCTGTTTCCTGCCTTGTATGACAAGGGAGAAAACCATGAAGCCTATTGGGTCACTGGGTATTAAGCTGTACAAACTTTACTTTACTTTACTTTACTTTACTTTACTTTACTTTACTTTACTTTACTTTACTTTACTTCACTTCACTTCACTTCACTTCACTTCACTTCACTTCACTTCACTTACCAGTGTTGAATAACTTTTATTAGTTTGCTGCATATTTGAGGGGAAACTGTATGACTAATAAATAATTAGAAATAGTGGTTTAATGTTCTATTTTGGAGAACAATGTCTTCTGTCCTTGCATTCCTTTGTAATTTGACACTAATTTTTCAATTTAGAATTAAAAGATGACAATGATGATGAAGAATGCTATGTAATAGAAAAGGGAGCAAGAGGGAAAAGGCCTATTTTTGAATGTTTTTGGAATGGAAGACTAATACCATACACAACTGTTGAGAAGTAAGATTATGCCTATGCAATAATTTACATTTTTTATTTTTTTATTTTTGTAAAAGTTTCTAATCATTGCCTTTCTCCCTAAGCTTTGAGTGGTGTGCTCTGCCCAAGAGAGGTCTTGCCCCATCTGAATGTTACAACAGAATTTCTGGTGTGTTATTTACAAATGACAGATTTCAGGTCAGCACAAACAAACTAACTTTCATGGATTTGGAATTGAAGTTAAAAGACAGAAACACAATTTTTACAAGAATCGTCAATGGACAGGTAATACTTGTTCAATTTAATTGCTTGTCACAATTGGATAAATAAATTAAGAGAACCATTATATGTGAGCTTTCTGTCTTTTTATTGACGTACTTTAGATTTTTAAAGTACATTGCCTAAGACAATTACATTGCCTAACTTTATTTGAGGAGTTTGGTATGTGTTACCATAATGTTGGGGCTGGCTCTTAGTCTGAAGGGGCCCTGGGCAAAGTACTTTGTGGTAGGTTCCTTCCCTACTTCATCAATGAACCTTGGGAGGCTTACCTGGCTTTAGTAGTAGTACTGAGCAGGTGGGTCTAGTCACCTTTTTAATTCCCCTCAGTGGCCAAGTGATGCTAGGTCAGGAACATTGTGGGTAATTAAAATTGCCACACCTTGTCTCTTCGTAATTTTAAATAATGACTAATTGAAGCTGAGGCCTGCACAAGACTGCACCTTCAGACAGTCATAAAGGCTGAACTACAGTTACTCTAATACATGTTCAAAATTCTTCACAGGAGCAAAGAATGAAAATTGACAGAGACTTTTCATTGTGGCTCAAGGAGTGCCATGAAAAACATGACAAACAAATAAAATTCACACACTTCAAAGAAATAATTACACGGACTGAGCTGCACTCTAAGCGCTTGCAGAGTCCCTGGTCTACATATTTGGCAATAGAATGGGATGGAAAGACATACAAAGCTGGGCAGCTGGTAAGTTAATTGCTTGTTGATGACACTTTTTAAAGATGGCCTAACACAGATTTGAATGCAACAAAAGTTTAATATAAATAAAATTATAATATGCTTTTAAAAGAATGTTTGCTGGGGAAATAGAAGTACTTTGTTGCTTATCCTGTATAATGCAGACAAAAATATTGATGTTATATATTATTTTATGTTATAAAAAGCTAATTTAGGATTCAATTATTGCTACTGTAAAAAAAATATTTTAAATATTTTTATTGATGTGAGCATTTCTTCCCCACCCTTGTAATGCATACATATCCCTCTGGGTGTCTTCGAACAATTAAAATCACAGTATCATTATGAACCCATGATGTCACAATACTTTTTTTTACTGATAATTCTAATATTCCTTGTAAATGGCTTAGTGGTTTTATTGCAATCAAGCAGTAGATAGATAGACACTTTAATTATGCCCAGAAACAAATTAGCAAACAACACAGCTGTTGCAGATGATGTGTAAAGTTAGCTGTTTGAACACTGCCCTAAAACTGGATCTTAAACCCCCCCTCATTCTTGCAGTTGTGTTCTGAATCAATCGAAGTTTCCAAAGATTGTTCAAACGTAGCCCAAATTTAACACATTGCAGAAATATAACCTATATGTAATTAACACATCTGTTGCTGTAGCCGCATCTCCTAATCTCAGATAAGTGGCCCATCAGCCTATGAGGGGGAAAGGCACTTCTGGCGCCCAATAGCCACATGCGTCCCTAGATACAAGGCTGAATCTAGGACTAGCCACAAATTGCAAGCCTGCTTCTTCAAGGGAAAAATCAATGAGACAGTGTTTTGGCAAGCAAGGTGTGAGTGGGTGAGTGTTGCAACCCAAGGTGAATATTGATGCTCACCCCTCTTCAGTGTTAATGTGTTCCATTTTATTGTTTTTATAAATTAACAAAGCCTGTTGGGATAATCTGGGGTGACTTTGAAGGCAGCAAAAAAGTCTCAACAAGGCATTTATTAATTATCAGCACCAGCTGTTGCCTCTGATAACTACAAACGTACCCCATCAGCACATGGGTTTCCACTTGCAAAACAGGACTTCCCCCCTCTTACTACAACCCAGTTTGGGGATCAGAACTGAACTATTAACTTGAAAAGCATCAGCCTTGCTGTGTTTGCTGGTCCCGTGGGTAACTGTGAAGCGAGGTCCGAGTCCAGTCCGAGATCAAGGGTGCAGTAGGGAGGCAGTCAGTCAAAGCTGAAGCTGGGTAAAAGGCAGGGAGTCGGGTGAGGTCAGGAGCTCCAGCAGGCAGGAACAGGCTACCAACAATGTTGCTCCCGCAACCTGGGACTGGCTGGCTTGTATCTGCCCCGAGGCATAGGGCGGCCCCGGTCCACAGGTGACTTGCCTCTCCTGGCCTGGAGGCGAGCACTCCTCCTGCGGGAACTTAGTTCCCTCCGCCTCTCTGCCCTGAGCCTTTGCAGTTCAGGAGAGGCTGGGGGGTTACCAGACCCAGAGGCAACCTCAGCTTCCCCTGACGGGGCTGAGAGTGGAGCACCTGTAGGCAATGGGTCCTCCATCACCTCAGGAGCCAGAGCAGACTCAGCTGGTGCCTGCACCTGAGGATCCAGCAGAGGTTAGGACCCTTCAGCTCAAGCCCCAGCCCCAGCTCAGCTGGTTCTGGAGGCGGGGAATCCTGTGCAGGCTGGGATTCCTCAGGTTCAGCCTCTGAGTCTGAATCCCAGGCCATCACACTGTGTGTGTCAAGGTGATCAAACCTAAGACACACAGCCTCAGAACTTCCTTTGTAATAAGGACAAGTAAACTTTCAAAACACGAAAATGTAAAAGCTTTATTCTCCTAACTAAGTTTTACACAGCCTGTGGTATCTCTCCCTAATGAAATGCTATCCCTCAGAAAAGGGAAATAGGAGAACTCATCTTTCCAGTTTCCTATCTAAGCAGACTAGCCCACCCCCATCCCCCACAAAGGATTTTGTGATACCCACACCAAGGATCCTTCCCAGGAAATCCTTGCAGCAGTGATAAACAGGGAAATGGTGAGGTGTGAGAGAAAGACACATGTTGCCTCTGTGGGTTGGCATAGCCTTCTCCAAAAGGGATCAGAGGGAGAACTGCTTTTATGGAGATATGGGATGGACAAAAAAGTCCTATCCCACAGGATCCAGAATGCCATAAGATGGCAAAGCAGCATTAAATCCTGGTTCTAGATATAAAAAATGTCTCTGTATTGTCCTCTTCACATGCATGGAAACATACTTCAGGCTCAGAGTTAGGGTCTAGCCCACATTACCTGCATCACCGGGCTGAAACTTGACCTTCACACCTCCCATCCATTAGCCCACAGCCTTGCTTCTTTGTTTCAGCCTCTGTAGGGAAAACACATTTCAGATAAATGGTTGCTAAGGCTTGCTAGATTGAACTGTTACTTTCAAGGCCGGAGCAGACTGCAGAAAGCTCCATTATTTTACTAACAGCTTGGGTTTCAAAATCACAACTAAATTTAATTATTTTTAAAACATTTCAAAATGAAAAGATAGAAGAGATAAAATAAGTGTTTTTGAAAGTATTAACTTTTATAAATAATGAATACACAAACTTTCTTCCCAGTGATATTTTTTTAAAGTTCCAGTTTCATGTTGGTATCCAGCTAGTGTCACGAACAAGCTATGCCTGTCACTATGATACGTGGGAAGGTTTATTCCCAACCAGAACAGTTTTTACTGTATCCCCTAACAGAATATAGACCGCAAACAACTTTTTCCCCCTAAACACTCTGTGCCGTTGAACCAGCATGGTAAACAGAGGTTTTTTAGAAATGATGCACTGTGTCTTTGGAATAAACTTGGAACCTCTTAAACAGTCCCCCCGCCCCACCCCCAACTCCAGTTCGTAACATAGTGTAAGCTCTGTATTTCACCATGCAGTGGGTTCTCACTTGGAGAAGAACTTTTACATACCAAATTGCATTTGCATGCAGGAGATGCTTTTACCAATACTGTTTTTGGCTACTGAAGAATTACAATAAATAGAACTACAGTGGTACCTCAGGTTATGTACTTAATTCGTTCCGGAGCTCCGTTCTTAACCTGAAACTGTTAGCTAATGGGGCCTCTTGCTGCCGCCGCGCCGCCAGAGCACGATTTCTGTTCTCATCCTGAAGCAAAGTTCTTAACCTGAAGCACTATTTCTGGGTTAGCAGAGTCTGTAACCTGAAGCGTATGTAACCCGAGGTACCACTGTATGTTAGTTAGTCTTTGTTGTTTCTGTATGTTCATGCAGATTGAATGGATCCACCAAATATTATTTCTAGGATTAAATTAAATCTGTAAAGAGTACAGTAAAAAAAAAAAAACTTCTGTTTGTGTCTTAGGTAAAAACAATTAAAACAGTTCCATTACTCTATGGCAGAATAAGGAAATTTTTTCTATATGGAGATCATGATGGAGATGTGTATGCTACAGGAGGAGAGGTTCAGATAGCCTTGGTAAGTGAATAGTCAAAAGTTGTAAACTGATTAAGTGATTTAATTAGATTAGAGGTAACAATTTCTTTGAAAGTCTTCCATGAAGATTGTATTTTTCGCTCCATAAGACGCACCTGACCATAAGACGCACCTTCTCCCGCTGGAGCCTTAGCAACCGGACAGAGCCTGCAGCTCAGTCAGCCTGTATCCAAAGGCGGCGGCGGCAGCAGTGAAACTAACCTCATTGGCTTTCCTGGCGGCTGCACCAACAGCCTCCGCTGCTCTTTTCAATGAGCCTCATTCTCCAGCCGCAACATCTGTCTCCCTGGGCAATGTTTGCTCAGACATTACTCGGCTCTGGCGGTAGCCTCTCTCTCTCTCTCTCTCTCTCTCTCTCTCTCTCTCTCTGGCCTGGCATTAAGCCGCAGCAAACTCCTGCTGCAACTACATCCGCTCCCTGGGAGAGAGGATGCCAGGGGAGGGGGGTGGAAAGAGAGAGAGCGCTTGTCTAGATCAGGCGTTGTTGTTGTTAATTTGTATACTGCCCTCCATCCGAAGATCACAACATAAAAATGCAAAGCAAAAACAGAGCAAAATTGAAGGTCGACGCCTTGCCTTGCAAACAAAATCCAGATGTGTTGCCTGCCAGCCGTGCTTGCTCATCCAAGGGATAAAGAGACCCGTTTCCTCTACTGGGCAACGTCTCCTTCAGAGCCTTCAGACACACATGGGCATCTGGCAGCTAAGCCTCAGGGTGAGAGGCAAATATATTGTTTGGCGGAAGCTCCCCATCCCAATTTGACAGAGCATGCGAGGGAGAAAGATCCCCCTCCGCGCTGGCTCCTGGCTGCTCTCATGCAAGTCACAGAGCCCCTCAGATGGAGGGAACTCTAAAGCGTATTCTAAAGCCCTCTCCCCCTGCCTCACCTCTCCTTACCCCCTCGCGCAGGCGTCACCATTAGGACACTCGCACGGGCGGCGTGCCACGCCCCTGCCGCCCTGGGAACCAAAGTCCCCAGCTCCTCTGCTGCCAGGGACCACACATTCACTCCATAAGATGCACAGACATTTCCCCTTTTTAGGAAGAAAAAAGTGTGTCTTATAGAGTGAAAAATACGGTAATTATATGCAAGTCAAACCGATTTCAGCTAAAAGTGTTAAAAATTTGTACAAATCTCTAAATGATGCTCAGCTTTTTATTAGCTTGTTTATTATTTGTCTGATTTAGAGATATTAGAGAAAAGATAGCTGCACTTGACCCATTTCACATTTTATTTGATAATAAGGCTTTTAGCCCCTCCATTATAGATAACAGTTCTTTTAACCTACTTTCCTCCCAGATCTTCATATCTCTTAGATAACAGCAAAGAGAGGTGACAGCCCTGTACTTAAGTACTGTACTATATAATATATTATTTTATATTGAATTTAATGTAACGTTTAATCCTGCAGTCTCGGGGAGGGCAGCCCAGCTTTCAACCAAGAATCACAGAGCAATTTACAATAGAAAAATACATACCACAGTAGCAAATAAAGCAATAACCACCTCTATACAACCTATGGCTTTTTAAATTAGCCAAAGGCCTGAGAGAAAAGGAATGTTTTTGCGTGGCACCTAAAGTTATATAACAAAGGCACCAGGCGAGCCTCCCTGGGGGGAGCATTCACAAGCAGGGAGCCACTGCAGAATGTTATGAGTCTCTTGTAAACCCCCTCACAGGCACTGTAGATAGAACCACAATTAATGCTTCAATGGTAGAGAGAGCAAAAGCGCAGCATGGTGGAGGCTAACCTGAGGAGGATTTGGACCCTCCTAATTCCCCTGACTGTGAAAGAATATCAGCCCTGATGTCAGTATAATTCTTTTCCTCTACTTTCCAACCCTGCACCTTCTGCCCTAGCCAACGTGAGATTGGGTAGACTCAGGATTTGTTGGTTCCAGGGGCACAGATTTACCACTTCCAGCCCTCATTGGATTGTTCTGCCCATGATGATATAAAGTTCTATGTATCTGAATCCAGATATAATTTAATTCTATGCTTCCTTATCGGAAGTCATTTATAAATAAGTAGCTTAACTTTTCAGGAACCCGAGGGACTCTATGATGAAATCAAGGTTATACCAATATGCAAACTTGATCGTTCCGTTTCCAACAAAGCAGTGAAGAAATACATTGAAGAGGAAATTTCCAAGTAAGTTTATATAAGCCAATGAAAAGCTAACCTGTTAATTCAAAAATATGCAGGCTGTGTTTATTTATATTTATTAAATTTGTATACCGCCCTTCATCTGTAGATCTCAGAGCAGTTCACAAAATTGTTTAAATGAATTAATCTAGCAGATTTAATTGATTAAAGCTTGCAGTGCCAGAAAATTTAAATAATAACTTTTTTTTTTAATTAGGCTTCCTGATAGGTTGTCAGTAACATGGCCCGATGGAGATGAATTATTACCAAATGAAACTAAGCTTGCAGGAGCTACCATAGGTATGTGTTAATGATAAAGGGCTGGATCTAGAAAGAAGTGACATTCCTCCCACCAGCAGATCATCATACCTCCTAAAAGGATCCTCCTGAATAATATGAGCTATGGCACAGGAGACTGAGGAGGAAGTGGGGTCATCAATAATCAGGTAGAGGCAACTTCCATGAAGGGAACTAGCACTTATGGAAAGTGTCTCTGCCTGATTTTCAAGCATTTGTCTCCCCCAACACAACACAGAAGAAGAAGAAGAGTTTGGATTTGATATCCCACCTTTCACCCCCTTTAAGGAGTCTCAAAGCGGCTAACATTCTCCTTTCCCTTCCTCCCCCACAACAAACACTCTGTGAGGTGAGTGGGGCTGAGCGACTTCAGAGAAGTGTGACTAGCCCAAGGTCACCCAGCAGCTGCATGTGGAGGAGCAGAGACGTGAACCCGGTTCCCCAGATTACCAGTCTATCGCTCTTAACCACTACACCACACTGGCTCTTTCAAGAGGGTTCTCTGACTTTTGGAGAGGCTGCTAAGGAGAGAAGGGGGTTGGAATATCATGTTCTACCAATCCACTTCTATGGACCATGTGTGTATCTAATTTGTAGTGTAATTTAAATATTACTTATGGACAAGTGGAGTTTGAAAAGAACTTACACTTGGATGTGTTTAATGTATTTGGGGGGGGTGTTCTTTTTTTTATTTATAGGAGCACTAAGAATTGAAATATTGAATAAAAAAGGAGAGCCTATGCAAAAGCTTCCAGGGTCAGGTCATGGAGCAGCGAAGAAATTGCTTGTGGAACTTAAGGTCATTTTTCATTGTAAGAATGCAATCTGTTTTCATTAGATTATTTTAAAACATTATTATATTGAGGTTTGATACACTAGCCATTAGAACAGAGCTTTCCAAACATTTCATGTTGGTGACACATTTTTTAGACATGCATCATTTTGTGGCACAGCAATTCAGTTTTACTAGCAAACCAAACTAACCACTTTCTAGTCCCGGGAGGAGCGTGGGGAGCTTTCATGTGACACACCTACACAATGCCAGGGAAACTCAGCCAGATGGGCGGGGTATAAATAATAAATTATTATAATGCAGCTGCCACACTAACGTGTCGCGACACACGGTTTGGAAAGCTCTGCATTAGGATAATACAATGTCTCATGTGTTAAACACTTAAAGTCCTGATGCATCTTAAAATATATTCCTCTAAAGCAGCAGTGGGGGATCTATGGCCTTCCAGGTGTTGTTAGACTCCCACTCCCTAGCTACTAGCCATGCTGACTTAGCCAGCACATTTCAGGCTAGTAATTTTCTTGCAGACTACTAACTTTAGAGGATTTATTTACAAGGTTGTGTTAGCTGTTTCTGGGCAGACTAAAGCAATCAACTATTCTTCAGTGCATCAGTCATGGGCACTTCATTTTTCTTTGCTACATTTTGTGAGGGTAAGGACAGAAGGAGCAACTTTGGAAAAAGAATATAAAATTGTGCATTGTATAGGTTCCTATATTCCCATATTTAAGCAGCAGTCTGGTGCTCACTTATTTGGAAGAAAGTCCTCATTGAACACAAGTGGATATACTTCTAAGTAAATTGGATTGTGCTGTTAACATTGCAGACTCATGGGTGCTAGTAGTAAGAAAGACCCCCTATATAGGAATATATTTAAAATATATCCTTCGTAGGTAAAAAAAAAAAAAGGAAAGTATGCAAAATGTATACAGTATTACTAAGAGATGCAAGGCTTAATTATGAGAATGAAACAACATTAATACTATGTTTAGTTGCTAATTAACATTATTTAGTGGCCAAATTTGCACCAACCTTTAGGAAACATGAAGAAATAGCAATAGGAAACTTTTAAGTCATGCTTTAAAAATTCACCATTCAATTAATTTTCCTAGAATTCAGTCAGCCTACCTGGAAAGGGACGACCTTCCTCACCCCAAGTTCCAGATGGAGCTGGGATGCAAAGTAGGGTTATTTTTGACCTTGTGCAAAGGCACAAGGGGCGAGAGGAAGATTAGGCTCCTAGCAACTACCATTTTTCATTCAGCTACGAAGGCGTTCAAAAAAGTAGTGAATCTCTACATTTCCTGCCAGCTGCCTAATTTTCTAATCCTGTTGGTTTCCATTAGGGGACATTTAAGCAAAATCAGTGTCATTTTAAATAACATGGCTGGGGCTGAATCAAGCCTACATCACTTTAAATTTAGTTCTCAGTTCACCTTCACCAAACTGTTAATGTAGGGGTGGTTACCCCCTGACTTGGAGGCCTTATCTGCCCCCCCCCCAGAGCACCAGTTTTGAAGACAGCAACAAAACTAGTGTGGGGTTGTTTTTTTAAGTAGAGACAGCACTGGTGTGGGCAGAGTAACCCCTTATTTAGTTACCTTAATATTATTATTAAAATACACATATATCCTGTATTATTTGTTTGCAACCTAATGCATTTAAAGATACCTTAGCACAATTTTTATATGTGTTTTCTTTCTTTCCCCCTATTTAAGCCCATGATGGAGATAAGGAAATCATTTCTCATATCAGTCAGCATGGGGGTAAATGGCCTTACTGGTTCAAAAAAATGGGTGAGTGTTTTTGCTTTAAATCTACCTTACAGTTGAGCAATATTTTGATTATTTCATTTTAAACTTTGTTTCTGATTATACACAGAAAATATTACTAAACTTGGATCCTACACATTGAAACTGCAAGTGGTGTTGAATGAAAGCAATGCCGACACTTTTGCAGTAAGACCTCTTCCATCAGAAACATTTAAATTTAATATAATAGGTAAGGTTAATACTGTTGTTGTATTTTAACCAGTCAGCCTGTTCTTTGCATGCAGAAGTTAGCTGTGACACACTCAGTAAAATACTATTTTTCTATTTAAAGTTGGATTAAATGTTGAAAATGTTATTGAAAGTGTCAATAAAATATAAATGAGTTGAAGCATTCAGGCTGTATTCAGATGGGTGAAGAATGACTAGAATTAATCCACTAAACAGTTTCATTGTAATAACATTGTTTTCCCCCCATCTACCTCAGAGGGCAAGCCTCAGAAGTTTTCAATAGGTCTTTTCGATCTCACATTTCGAGTTGGGCATCCATTCAATATTCCTCTAGATGTCCAGGATGAATTTGGTCATGCTACTCATCTGACGGATGATATTGTGCCAGTTCTTGAGGCTAGGTAACTGTCATTTTAATTATTTTGTTTATTTAGTATTCTTAAATAAAGATTTGTATTTTCTCTGTTTTCCCCAATCCAGTGGGTCCCAAATAAATGTTGTGCACACACAGCTAGATGCTTTTATTTCAGAAATTAGTGATCTGTCTCCTTTGCACCAAAAACTAAGAAATCGTCTCTTGAATTATTACACAGTTTTGAGGTTACATGGTGTTAATGCAGGAGGAGGTTACAGGTGCTTGCTGTATCACAACTGAGGCTTTTTACCCATGGAAAACGAATGGAGTTCTTAAACTGGGATTTTTCACAGTAGTTTTAACATGGAAGGATTCTGTATGCTGATGGGAGATTCCTCCCATCTAGTTCAGGAGAAAAGACTAATTTCATTAGAAGGAGCAGTGTCTCAGTATTTTTCTTGCCTACAGTGAAAAGCAGTGATGCTAGACAGTGATCTATTGAGAATATACAGGAGTGAGACAATATTTCAGGTATCTTGGATTAAGAGGATGTGTCCCTAAAATATGGAATTAAGCCATAATCTACCTATTTAACTGAAATGTCTATCATTCTTTTGAGCTGTCTTATACAGTGTACAAAGTGCAGTGCCCCCCCAAAAAAACTAGGCAATTTGAATATTTTGCAGCAGTGCCCAATCTGGACAGGGTGTTATCATTCCCAAACCAAGAAAATAGTGTTGGATTGACCCATAAGAGTTATTTCTGATCATAGACAGACACCTGGGCCCTGGGCCTTTAATTTTCCTCTGGTGGGGAGTTGTTCCCCATAGTCATCCTGACAGAAAAGGTAAAGGGACCCCTGACAGTTAAGTCCAGTCGCGAATGACTCTGGGGTTGCGGTGCTTATCTCGCTTTACAGGCCGAGGGAGCCAGCATTTGTCTGCTCCGCAGACAGTTTTTCCAAGTCATGTGGCCAGCATGACTAAGCCGCTTCTGGCACAACGGAACACCATCACCAGAGCAGTGCACGGAAACACCATTTACCTTCCCGCCAGAGCAGTACCTATTAATCTACTTGCACTTTTTGGCGTGCTTTCGAACTGCTAGGTTGGCAGGAGCTAGGACTGAGCAATGGGAGCTCACCCCATCGCGGGGATTCGAACTGCCAACCTTTTGATCGGCAAGCCCAAGGCTCAGTGGTTTAGACCACGGTGCCACCCGCGTCCTGATAGTAGCCCTCTCTTTTCTGTGCAATGTTAAAATAGCAAGACCACAGTTTTGCATTTTGCTTATTCCTTACTTTTGGCCTGATCCACAGTAGAGGTTTCAGAAGCTTCTGGAATTTTAGTCTTCTGAAGTGAATGAGAAGGGTCACTCATCATCACATAATATTCTGTATATTCAGAAAGAGCCCTCATGGGTAACTCCACATTATGTATTATTTAGTTGCAATTTTAAAATGGTCACTTTAGTTCTTAAAATTATTTTCACTTGTGTTTGTAGTGGCTTAACATTACAGTATGAAGAAATAGATAAAGGACCAAATTGTGCCATTAAGGGTGTAACTGCTAAAGGCCTGGTAAACAATTACCAGGGAAAGGTAAGTTGAATTATGGCAAAAATGCATTGTTTACTTTTAATAAATATGTGGCTGCATACTTGTTTTCTAAAGAATCATAGTTGTTTTTCATAAGAATTAAAATATTTATCTAAAATATTTTCTATATATTTTCTATTCAATTATTAGTTTGTAGAGTATTAAGTCAAGTATTCTAGAAGTCCTTCAAGTCTAAGGGGGAGCGGGTGGGCTGTTGCCCCAGCTCACATTTTCTGGAGGGGGCACAACTAGGCGCCCCCACAACAGGCTCCCATCAGAACCTGGCTTTGGCGTGCGAGGCAGCTTCCTCGTGCCCAGCCTCAGCTCTGCTTCAACTCCACATCCAGGTCACGTTTGACCCTGGGAAAGAGTGGGGAGTCCATGGCACAGAGCTGCCGCCCCTCTCCTCACCGAGTGTACCCCCCACGGCAGCTCCATCCCCAAGTCAGCCCTGAGCAGAGAAGACGAAAGACTGTGGGCGCATGTGGCGCCCAGCCATGGCACCACCATCCCCAGGTCAAGCTTGACCCAAGGGGCAGAGTGAGGCTGTGAGGCGTCAGCCTGGCAGCTCCGACAGAGGGTGGGTGGCAATGCTGTCACCAACTCTCCTGGACTGTGGTGAGTGAGTGCGCCCCCTGCCCCATTTTGTGAGGCAAGCCTCAGGGAGCTTCCTCTGCCCTGCCCCCCTCCCCCCCCCCCCCGTCCACCTTCCCTGGGTGCAATTTCCTTACCACTGTTTCAAGTACCACTTACTTATGTTGGGATTACTGTAAGTGTGTCTTAATGTAGCATTTTGAAATAGAAGGAGCCTCAGTTAAGAACCTCAGTTAAGTAGCTGAGGGTATTAGACAAGAGTAAAGATTAAAAGTGGAACATTTTAAGTCATTTCCTAGGGGGTGGAAATATATAATTGCTTTACAGGATTATTCACTTTGAAAACTGAACAAAAAAAATTCATGGGCATTATTTAACATTGACTTTTAAAATCATATTTTTCAATAGAACTTCAATCTGAAAGTTACTCTTCCTGGCCTGAAGGAGGAATCCCAAATTTTGAAAATTAAACTTCTTCCAGGTTAGTGAAATGTTTGAAACATATGACTTCATTAATGTGATCCACTTTACATGGGCCTGTCCTTGAATTTGGTCTAGAAGCTGCAGCTGGTAAAAAATACTTCTGCTCTCTGGGACAACCTATTGGTAGCATGTCACTGCCAATTTGTTACTAAGCTAGATTCAAGATTTTACTACTGTTATATAGGGCCCTTTATAGTTCTGGACCAGGGTATCAAAGAAGCTATCTATCTTCCTACATCACACCCCAATTAGTTACATGTCTTGATGAAGCTCTATTGATGATATAAGATGCCCCTACAGTAAAGTTGTGGTACCCGGCTCTGGAATTCTCTTCCTTTGAACTGAAGTAAGCCCCAATGTTGTTTTTGATGCTTGCTGGAATATTTTCTTTTCTACCAACCCTTTCCAAATGAATCTATTTCTGCAGGTTTAATTCTGGTTGTTCTTTATTTAATGCTATTTTATGATCCATATCAGGTTTTATATTTAATTTCTGTATTCCACTCTGGTGATTGTTGAATGGTTTATTAAAAAATGAAAGTCTCTATGGAAGTTTTTTTTAAAAAAAGTTTGAATTAAATAAAAATAGGTGTCTGTTCTGGAGCCATAATCAGATGTAACATGGTATTATGTGGTCTCATCCCAGAAGGTATACCTCAAAACCAGTTTCTCTTAAACGTAATTTTGAGGGGAGATTTCCCCCCCAAACATAATATTAATCCAATTTATGCCTTAAGTGATGATACCATAAATGTTACCTTCTGTACAACTAAATTGGTGTTTTCAGTTCCATTGAATAAAAACTTGGAAATTATTCTTAAAACTTGCTGTATAGCAATTTTTTTAAAAAAATGTTTTTGACTTTTTTAAAGCTTTCTTGGTTGTTTGTTTGAAAACAGAAACTAAGCTTTAGTTTATAAACAGGTCCACCATGGCAGCTAAATGTCAAACCAGACACTGACACATTGAAAATTGAAAATGGAACAGCATTTCCTTTCCAGGTTGAAGTGCTGGATGAAGTAGGCAACATAACAGCACAACCAAAACTAATAGTTCATTGCAAGGTAGGTCAACAGCTTCTGTTCTTCTTCTTTAAAAAATATGACATTAGTGCAATTGGACAATTGGACTAGTGCAGTTATCTCAGTATTATATTACTGAAAAATTGCCTCTGACACTGCATACGAGCATAAAAAATTCGAGGGTAGAGGCCCATCCTTCCTCAGAAATGAATTAGAGATTGTCTTCCTTGCCCCCTTGCTTCATTTTTCAGCGGGAACTCAGTTCCAGCACCTCTCAGGTGGGCCCCATTGCCATTATAAGAGAACTAGGGAGGTGTTCATGGTAAGTTCCGGCACCACCTTTTCTAGAAAAATATCATTGCAAATCCATTCATCAAACGCTTTCCTTGTATCAGGGTAATTTTAAATATGCCATAGTTAACTACTATGTTCAAAATATTTTTATAAGTTACTGTGCAATTGAAGTTTGCAGTTACATTTTTTTTATATTTAAACCCCTGAGCAGATTTTTGCTTTTACTTTCTTCCTTCGAGTGAAAATGTTCTTGGGTGGAATGAGATTTCCATTTGATGCTTGAAGGCAGGATTGCAGCTGATTAAGGGGGCTTTGCTCATATCCAACTAGTCCCTTCCAGGTTACTTCTGCCTTCGCTCTGGAGAGCCTGTGTCCCACGCTATTCAGCTTTGCTCAGACTTGTGCTTCTTGTGTGCTGTTGTGTTAGTTCTCAGTGGTGTTTGTTTGGTGTCTGTTGCTGTTGTTTCTTGGAAACAGTAGCGTCTGATTTTCTATGCAGTTTTTTCTTCATTGATGCATTTTGTTGCCCTGCGGTGCTCCCTGTTTGCTTGAAGGGATTTATTTTGGTTTCAGGGGTTGACTTGTGTCCTTTGTGCTTTGGCTTGGTGCTACTACTTATTTAATAACTTGAGATTAGATTAATTATAGTACAGGAAGTACTAGAGTTTTAATTTTATGTGGTGTGGCACTTTGAATCTCTCACAAAGAACACAAATGGGCTTGAATTAACGTAATTTATAAAGATGTTATTTAAATGAATCAAATTAGCTTTTGTGATAGGCGGTCATTAAAATTTCTTAATAAAAATTATTCTTCCTTTTCTTTATGACAAAACTCCCCCCAAAGTACTTCAATTATTTCTGAGATTTTTATTCCATTACTCGGTACCTTTATCCAAGGGGTAGGGAACTGTGATCCTCCAAGTTTTTATATCCGGCCCTCAGGACACTCCCCTGGCCACCACACAGTTCACTGGCTCCCTCCCTGCTTTCTTCGAATGCTTTTGCCTGGCTGAAATGTGTCATTGCATTGGAATAATGCCTCTTGCTTGCTTGGATAGAGGATACAGTGTGTCTCTGTGTGGAACATAGCATACTGTACAAAGTGTCTCATCCATTACTCTGCCTACTTTTGCCCCTTGCCCTGCCTGCTTTCCCCCTCTTGACCCTACCCATCAATAGCATGCAGCCCTCAGAAGGGTTGAAAATGGGGAAATCCAACCCTCAGGCTGAAAAAGGTTCTCAACCCCTGCTTTGTGCCCACCTATTGATATGAAAATTCTTATTTATGATGGGATTGTTTTAGTTTTCAGGAGCTCCAGGCCTTCCTATATATGCTGTGGATTGCAGCAGTGGTGGGATAAATATCTTAACTGGACCAGTTCTGCATGTAGAGAATATAAAGAAAGATCAGATGCTTAAAGCAAGGTTTGAAATACCTGTAAGTTGAAATAGCTGTAATGTTTTTGCTACTTGTTGCCATTTAGTGATCTATGGCACTTGAATGCTCTAATTTCCATTGGTTGAGATGTGGGCAATATTGCTGCATGAAATTCTTTCCACAGGTGGCTGGATCAGTGGAAGTGACCCTATCTTACTCTGTATGTAGTTGCCCTTATATTCTTCTGGATTACCGATATCTTTGAATAATGAGAAATTGGTTGTCCTTGATAAATATGATTAGGCATTTCCAACCTATTTCACCCCTCATTTAGATCAAAAGATCCTCAGAACCCCAGGACCATCTAGCATGAACTGAAGGGGCCTGATGAGTCCCTTATTTTTAAACTAGAAAGTTCAGGATTTCTCTCTTCACAGGGGTTGCTTGTATACACATACAACACATCTAAAAAATCTCTCCTTTGTAATCCATCACCTACTATGAACTTTATTTCTCATTTGGGTGTCAGATGTTTCTAAGTGCTATTAGCTTCCTGTACTGCTCATAGGCAGGACACACTGTAACTTCAAAGAAAGCTATTTTCTCCCTTCCTCAGCTTATTCCTTGCCTCCAAACCACTTGATTCAGCTTTTCTTTTCATTTGTAATTTTCCCAGTCTCCCATATTGGCTAGTCTAGTGTGTGTAGTTTTTTATTTTATTTCTATCCAATTTGTTGGCCTTCTTTCTGGCAATATCTTCCTTTGGTCTTCAGAACATAACATGGTAAGAAAATAAAATGATAAACATAAGACAAGTTTGCTGGATCAGGCCAGTGGCCTGTCTAGCCCAGCATCCTTTTCTCGCACTGGCCAACCAGATGCTTGTGGGAAGTTTGCAAGTGGGACAGGAGTGCAACAGCAGTCTGGCCACCTGTGATTGCCAGCATGTGGCATCTCCATCCCCATCATTCTGCCCGGAGACTAAGGTCCAGCACCAAGGGCCTTCTGGTGGTTTCCTCACTGCGAGAAGCCAAGTTACAGGAACCAGGCAGAAGGCCTTCTCGGTAGTGGCACCCACCCTGTGGAACGCCTCCCACCAGATGTCAAAGAGAAAAACAACTACCAGACTTTTGGAAGACATCTGAAGGCAGCCCTGTTTAGGGAAGCTTTTAATGTTTGATGGACTATTGTATTTTAATATTTTGTTGGAAGCCGCCCAGAGTGGCTGGAGAAACCCAGCCAAATGAGCGGGGTATAAATAATATATTATTATTATTATTATTATTATTATTATTATTATTATTATTATTATTCAGAAGCATACTGACCAATATAGAGATAAAGTTACCATGAGGTTAGATTGCGGTATATCAGTGTAAGTGTATCTCTGAAGTGCTACAGTTCCAGTTACTTCTTCTGTTTTCCTTTCTCCTTTTTATTATTAGAGTTGTAAAAGTGTACCACCATTGGAGAAGACTATTAAATTGCTTCCCAGTAGATCTGTTGCAAGATTACAAATTTTTAGCATCGAGGGAGAAAAAGCTATGCAGATCCAACACCAGGATGAAATTAACTGGGTTGCAGGTGATGTGATGCAGAATCTCATCTTCCACATGTATGATGAAGGGGACAGAGAAATATTAATCACTCCCACGCTGGCCGAAAAAGTTAAGGTTGGTATTTTTAGGACGTTAAAACTTTGATTCAACATAAACATTAGTTTTGTGATCAGGCAGTGATCAGAAGAGGAAAGGTTACCATAACAAAAATACTATAAAAAGAAAATGTTTGCTTTGTTTACATCAGTATTTCCATTGCTTTTTTGAAGGAATTCAACCTAAGCTGTGTGAGAAAGTGGGATATATCATGGCATCTGAAAGGCACATTTTCCATAGTTGTTCCATAGTTTATTTACATAATTCAGATTTCTAGGCTTCCTCAGGGGGAGTAACAACAGACATATGTATATGCTCCTAGGCCATCAAACCATGCTTCTGAATAGGACTCGACCATGAGTTAAAATAACACTAAGAAATTTAAATTATGGCTGAAAATATACAGAGAGAATAGCATGTATTGAGAGCCAGTGTAATATAGAAGACTAGCTGGGCCAGTCATCACCTTTCAACCTAACAGGGCTCTTGTGAGGCTAACACAGACAAGGGGAGAAGCATGTACTGTTTCTCACTTGGAGCTCCTTGGAGGAAAGATAACTTAATTATAGTAGTGTGGGAGGTCTTCCCAACTCAGAAGCTCCACAAATTCATTGTGCCAGTGGAATACAGCAGTATCTGCCAAGCATTTTGACATGGTTTGAAAGTGAATAGCTGTGAAGAAATCCCGGAGCTTAGGGAAAGTCATTGTATATCAGGTGGACAAGAGGCTGTACTATGGCCATTTTAAAATTTTTCTGTGCAAGGTTGAAAGTCTAAATTTTTAGCTCTAGTTTTGTTCCACACAGAATTTAAGCTTTGATCAGAGAGCCACAAAACTAGAAATTCAAGCATAACAGGAGTTCAAATGAAAGCTTTTATTTATGTTAATAATTCAACCATTTCCACTACTTTTTGTATATCAGTGAAGAGTGCACTTGGCAATCATGTTTATGAATATCAAACCAAAGTGAACATTTAAGGGACATTTTGCAGTGTACTGATGGGAGTAAAATATCAGAGATTTTAAAATTGAATGCTTTTAGGCAGCAGAGTCATATAAGATGAACAAACACTGGACAACTACTCCAGTGATCTACCTTCTCTCTAAATACTGGTGTTGACCTATAAAATGCTAAACGGTCAGCATCTAGCACATACCAGGGACCACTGGCCCATGTTCCATCATGAACTTTAAGGCTAAACATAGTCCTTTCTGACACCCACCACCGCACAATCAATCATCTGTTCCACAGGTGATAATACCCAGATCTTTGCAGGCAGAAATGCATGTAGAAGCTTCTGATATGTAAGAGGAATGTGGACTCCTAGCTGTGTATGGGATGATGGGCAGGAGTGCAGTCTCTCTGCAGAGCTTAGACAAAATACATATAGAATGAGGGTAGAAATGTCAGTAAGGCTGCTCATGCCACAGATCTTCTCTTGCCTCAAATATTGTCTACTCTATGACAACTTACATGGCATGTTGGATTTCTCTCTATATCCTGACAGCTTCAAGAACCTGAGCAGAAACTATTTAACACACAGCAGTTAGTTGATATGGTGATGTTTTAATCTGACCAAGCCATGAGTATATTTGGATTTATGCTATTTAATGTTTTAAAAGTTTCAATAATTTAGTTTTTTTCGTATTTTGGAGCTTTTGTATTTTTTGAGTTTTGCACATTTGAAATGTATCTTCTGTTCTCTAGGATGTTTCAACAGCCATTGACAGAAATAAATCAAACATTATTATACTTTGTGGTAGTTAATAGATTTGCTTGAAATGAAGATTATGGGAATGATCCAGTCCTCTCTCTGGATCCTTTCTCTTGAATATGTAGGTTCCCGTATAAGCAGTCTCTCCCTTTCTCTCTCTTTTCTTTTTTCTTTTTTTCTCTCACTGCAGATCTGTGCATTGCTGTATGCAGGTGAGGGGCTTGTTTCCTCTGTATGCAGCACATATAATTAGTATTTAATTCCAGAAGTAGTAATGATGTAAATAAAGCTGAAATTACTGGTTTATTTTTTTTTATTAAAGTCAGCCCAACATTTTGGTATCTCATTCTTAGTCAGTACTATACCACTTTTGTATTTAGCTTTATGTTACACCATAACCTAAATATTTAAACATTTTCTCTTAAAAAAAAAAAAGGTCTTGCAATCTCTTAATTTTGTTTGTGGAGGCAAAAAATAAATTTATTTAAATCTATGCCAGTAGTTGAATGGGACTGGTGCTCATGATACCAAGGGACAGTTGGCCAACAGTTAGTGCAAAATCCTGTTCTTCTCACACTAATTCCATTAGTCCCTTCCAGTCCTCCAGTAAATGCCACCACCCTCCATAAGAAGTATGGGCTGTATCCAGATGTAACAGTAAACCAGAATTTAGTCCTCGAGGAATGAGCTTGGGGTGAGGCACTGGCTCTTATTCGCCTTCCTCCAGTGTAGTCAGAAGGAGGAGATTTGAAGCTTTCACACCAGTTTCCAACCAAATCACGGTTATTCATTCCTTGAGGAAGTCACTGCCAAATTTTCTGAGGAGGGCCTAGAATCCTAGCGAGTGGCATGATACGTAAGGCAGGCTGTTACAGTAAGCTGAATAAATTGTAAGGCAAGATAGAATGAGAGTCTGGTAGTCCTATCTATTTGCAACACAGTACGGACAATTTGATTACTACACTTCCACAGCCTGCTTGTTCTCGTGAATAAAACCTACTCTTGCTTAAAATATTAGTGTTCTTATTTTATCCCTCTCACATCAACATTTAAATTTGTATGGACTACATTGACTGAACAAGCCTTTTTATTATTAGTGCACTTGTAATAGCTGCAGAGAAGCTAAATTTGTATTTCAATCAAATAATTTTATCCTCTTTAAAAATTGGCCATAAAATAGCTACTATTATCTATAGTTGTTTAAAAGTGGAATAATGTTTATTACGTAGTCAGAGACCCTGTTATTTTTAAAATTTTGTTACAAAAGTAAGCAATTGTGTTATTTTTACACCTGACACACTCCATTGATTTTTTGTTTGTTTGTTTGTTTACTAGGTAAATTGGACTCCAAAGATTAATAGAGAACAGTTGGTTAATGGCTTATTACCTGATGTGAAGGTACCAACATCTGTAAATGATGTGCACTATTATGTAGTTTCATTCCATGATGGGCATGTATCTTTGGAAAGTGCATTCACAATAAGGTTTGTATATTTTCCTCAGTTGTAGTCCTGTTACAAAGTTTGCTCAGTGGCTGTTTCTGTTGGTTACAGCATACAAAAACATGTTTGCTGTTCCTGGTAACAACTTTTAAGTATGTAAATATCAGTATACAATCAAGCATATATTAGACACTAAGAGCTTCAAAGGCAGTGCACTGCAAAAGCGTAGCGTGCAGATGCACAAAACAGCCAGTTCTAAAATAAGTCATTATAATGATGTTGCTCATGATACTCGCGCTTTTGAGTGCTGTGATACATGGAATAACCTTAGTGCTGTGTGAAGTATATATACAGAAGAATCATAGGAATACATGGAATATATTGCTTAAAATGCACTTTTGCTAAATAAATATTTGCTCTGCCCACGTATATATATATGATGTGTGTTTATAGTTGGGAAATTAGCTCTAAAGCATATATAGCTGTAAAACATAATAAGACATCTAAGAACCCAGCTAATGTCACCTTGTTGGATAATAAAGGACAGTGAGGAAGTATTTAACATAACTCTCACCTTGAGGGGAGGGGAGTGACATGGAGGAGAGAGGCCACTGAAATCTGAAGGCTTACTGGCCTGTTTCCTTGATGTCCAGACAACCTCCTGTCTTTAAAGTGCTCTGCACTCCTTTCAGGCTCTGCAGCTACAAGTCCACTTCCAGACAAAAGAAAAAGAAAAAAAGAGGGAGATGACAGCAGACGTATCTCAGCAGGCAGGGCATTCTACAAATGAGCTGCCCACTTCCATATTGCTGCATAGTGAATCTTTTCAAGCAAATTGTTAGCAAGAAGGGCTTCCCCTAATGAGTTTAATGTTGAAACAGGAGGAGACACACTTTCAACTAAAGTCCTAAGTTACGTAGGGCTTTATAGGTGTCATTGCCAGCACATTGAATTAAACCTGGTATCATATTGGCAACCAATCAACTCTCAGGATCATGCAATCTTGATAGTGCAGATTGTTAGGTGGCCTAGCCTATCTGAAGCTTCTAAAACAGCTTCAGGATCTGCCATAGTTTTATAGTAATCCAACTGGAAGATTACCAGTGCATGAGTTACTGTGACAATGCTACTCCTGTCTGCAGACTGCCACAGCTAACCAAAGAAATTATTTGTCACTGCAGTCACTTGAGCCCCCAGCAACTATGTTTTATCTAGGAGCATCCCCAGACTACATAGCTGTTCTGTCAAATGGAATGCAACTCCATCTAGAATCGGCTATTTACATTTTAAGAAATTGTATCTTGAAAGAATTATAGCATTTTTTCTGTTTTACTTAGAAGTACACCTCTGTTAAGCTGTCAGTATTTGTTTTTGTAGACCACTTGCTGATGAGCCAAAACATATTAAATGCAAATTAAAAGGATCTAATACAATACAAATGGGTGAAAAACTACAAGAAGAAATTGGTAAGTATTTTACTTTTTTTCTTTTATTCCGACACAAATGTAGGTGTGATGCAGCGGTACCTATTTATCTACTTACACTGGCGTGCTTTCAAACTGCTAGGTTGGCAGGAGCTGAAACAGAGCAATGGGAGCTCACTTCGTCACAGGGATTCAAACCACTGATCTTCTGATCAGCAAGCCCAAGAGGCTCAGTGGTTTAGACCACAGTGCCACCCGCATCCTGGCGGGAAGGTAAACGGTGTTTCTGTGCTCTCTGGTTTCTGTCACGGTGTTCTGTTGCACCAGAAGCAGCTTAGTCATGACCCGGAAAGGGCATTGTGGACAAATGCCAGCTCACTCAGCCTAAAAGAGAGATGAGCGCCGCAGCCCCATAGTTGCCTTTGACTGGACTTAACCGTCCAGGGGTCCTTTACCTTTTACCTTTAGGTGTGATGGCATACTGTGTTCTTGTAGCAAGCTACATCAATATCATGCTCAGCAAGTGTGACAAGTTGCAGTCTTGTTGCCTCCCTTGCCTTACTCATCAGTGTCTCAGCAGACAACCGTGTCTCATGACATATATATATATATATATATATATATATATATATATATATATAGTGTACAAGTTGCATTTGTGCAAAAGGCAGTAGTTGCTGTTGCTTATATAAGATGACTGATCCACACTGGTGCATATTGTGACTCCGAGTACTCATTATCTTGGGTCACAACTTTAATCTCCTCTGCTGGTCATCCTGGCTTAGGTGGAACTCCTGCCACCTAGCGCTTGAGGCAGAAACTTCTCACCTCAAGGAAATTTTAACTGGTGATGTTATTGGAAGGGATTTCAGTTTCAAGTTCCTACCTTGTTCAAAGCAGCAGCACTGGACATCTCTTCTGCCATCTGCACTTTATGCATTAAGGCCTGCATTCAGCCTCATCTCTGGAGATCCTGGCATACCTGCCACCAGATTGGATTGGGATTTGGCACCACCCTGGTAATTAATAGGCTACATTGCAAGCTTTTAAAAGATTTAAAAAATCAAATAGAAAACTGCAGTCTTAACGCCTCCCTGCTCCTTCAGCTTTTTACTTTGCCTCACAAGAAATAGTTGTTTCTTCCTGAGACTCCTGGTGTTCTTCTTTCAAGCTGGTTATTTCCTTGCTTCTTCTACTTCTTGTTTATTTTCTCTCTGTGTTTAGCTTTATCATTAGTTCTCCTTCTCAGTGCTCCTTCCCCCACTGTGGTTGTTTCCCACTCATTTTTCTTGCCTTTCTAGCCTTTAGTTCCCTTATCTGCAGCCCTACTCTATTGCCTTTTTTGCTGCCTTTAGTCACAGTATCCTCTGTATTTCACCCACTCTAAACTTTTGTTCAGTACAGCTAAAGCTTTCCAAACTGAAAGACTCCCAGTTTCCCCATGTTTATGGAGATCAGAACCAGCTGCAATTAATGCACATTCTAGCTGGCTTTACCACTTGTCTTTCCTTTACTGCATTTATTTCCGGTGTATTTATTCCTGGTGTGTGTGTTTAAATTGTGATTTTCTTTGGCATTACTCTTATTGTGACCCTCTGAGAAATTAATTATAAATTAATTTACCCCAAATTAATCTTCCCCATAACTTGATCTTCTAAGGAATTCATTGTAATTTTATTATCCCTAATCAATTTCCCCATCATTCAGTCCTGAGCTAGTAAACCAATGAAACCCTGTCAGTTAATTATTTCCTCTACAATCAATTTCAAGTACAATAAATGAGACCTTGCTGCTTAGCTCCATGTAACTTGGCCCAGAGCTTGGCCCACAGGTTGCTGCTTTCCATATCATCCAAAGTTTGGATAGGAAAAGAGGCAGCGGTGCACTAGTATGTACAGCCATGCCCGCCAATTTGCCCACCTACTCTTTCGCCTGCCATATTGGGAATTCCAGACATGAGTTCTGCTCTGCTTTGTTGTTTGGCCATTGATCACTTCAATTGGTAACGTCATTTTCGGTGGCCATATTGGGAGATTTGTTTACCATCTGGCAGTTGTCTTGAGTGGGACAACCTGGACTGGGTTTAAGGAGGAACACCTCTGGTTGCCATCTTCAGAGCATTGTTTACTTCCAGTAACCATCTTTAGAATTCTAAAATAAAATATAAATAATAACAGATGGTTTCTAATTCTTCTGTTGTTGTTTTTTTCCTTAAAGAGGTAATGATTACAGATCAGCATGGAAATCACATTCAAAACCTGACATCAACTTGTTTGGATTCCTTGAAAATAGACGGTAGTGGTCTGGATAAATCAGAATTGAGAAGTGTTTGGCAGGTATTTCTTAACACCATGTTATGTAGGATTTGCATCAGTGAAATTCATCTTATTTGGGGGGAGGGAACTTGTGTCTCTATCCCTGACACAGCTTAATAACATTCATACAACTGATAAGAGGCAAAGGGGAGTTACTACTTTCAAGCTTGTAAAGATTCTTCAAATGATTTACTTCTATTTACTTCTGTTTTCATGGCAAGTAAATAGTCACCTTTGTGGTGCTATTATTCTTGCTAGTTGGGTCTTTATCCAGAACTCAAATAGTACAAAGCTTTCATAAACTTTCTTGAACGTTGTTACCTTGAGTTGAATTCATTTACTGTTTTCTCAACTCATACTGGTTGACATGGGATATATCTAACTAAGGATAAAGGTGGATCCACTTTGATTTATTATGCCATTTAAGTGTACCATATATTATGTTGCAGCATAATATAGATTCTTCACATAATATAGAAAGTGTGCAGACTCCTAGAGAGACAATGAGTTGAGCTGTGGTTTGGCTTTGCATGTCTGTTGAATCCAGGCTCATTGTTTAGCTCTCTCCAGACTAAACATGAGCAGCAACCAAGGTTCTATGTCTTAGGGCTCATGGTTTGGGTGGGATAGCTAAGCCAGAAGCCCAGGTTCAAACAACATGCTCAGTCAGAGCGTGGGAGCCTGCACACTCACATGTATGCTGCCTCCTTTGCATCCCTATTATGCCGCTCAGTGGAGCTCTTCTGGTTAGTGCAGGGCCTTTTCCTGTCTGGCCTGAAGGAGGTAGCAGAACTGATGGTAGTTTGCTGTAACTTGTTTGGAAAGCTTTTTGAGGATAAAATTGCTTGCATCCAGCTTTACTCAGCTGTTACAGCAGATGCATCTCAGGGGATGTCCAGAACACTGTCTAGTCCTGCTGTGTTGGATGAGTGTCAGTTGGTAAGACTTGAGCAGGTGGACAAGGTGTTTAAATTGCAGAGTTGTAAGAGCAAACCCCATATGCCATAAATAGAAGCATGTCTAGCCTTTCACTTGTATAATCAAATAACTTTATGAGATCAAAATCCTATTGGTTTGTTAAATGTTGTTATGTGTTTCTTTATAGGCAGATACACAAACTATTTGTGTCACAGGAATCAGGTTTAAACCAGGTCCTCCTGGAACCAAAGAACTGTGTTTTGCTTGGCGTGAATTTTCTCATTTCTTGAGACTAAATTTAATTGCAGGACCTCCAGCTAAATTGGTGCTTGTGGACTGGACAGAGTTAGAAAACGTAAGTCTGCATCATGTAATACCAGCAATAGTCTCCATACCTCTGGGAAATAGAGAGAGGAGAGGCATGAACATAACGTTACAGCATTTCACTGATATTAAATACTTCTGAAACTTTAGCATGGTCTCTGGCGTGAAAGGAGACATTGAAACAAAAAGAGTACCTTGTATGAAAATAACGTTTCTGACTGGAGTTTCTCATAATTGGCTCTTCTTCATAAGTAAGCGATTGATGAAATGGCTTCTGATCACTGTATGTTTTGCAGCTAAATTGCATTACACACTTAAAATGTCTCATTCCTTATATACCAAACCAATCACTGCAGCTTGCAGGAGGGGGCATCTTCAGATACCATCTTAATAGAAGGGTACATTCCACTCAATGTGATAATTGGGCCTTTAGTGGGGCAGCACTTACGTCTTGAAATTCCATCCCGTTACATATTAGACAGGCATCTGTTGAACATTTTCCTCTTTTAACAATCCTCCTGAGTAGAGATTTTTATCCCTGTTGAATTCTGTATTGCATTTGAAATGTTTTACACACAAACACACACATATTTGAAATACTTTAATATATTAATCTATTCTATATGTATGTTTTTACTGTATTGTTAAATCACTTTGAAATGCTTCATAAATAAAATAAAATAAAATAAATAAATAATACTACAGGTTTAAATAGCTATAATTTTTGAACTGCTTCTAGCCTGTGTCAGTGATTAATGGCAAAGAACTACAGAAGCCACTTATAGTCCAGCTGTGTGATCAGTGGAATAACCCATCTTCTGAACCTGATGTCAGAATCAACCTTTTAAAGGCTGGGAACTTAAAGGTAATTGCCTTTGAATTCATACATCTCACTGGAATATATCATTGTGCAAGACACCCAAAATACAGAATGTTGTTAAAATGCATTCATCTGCATAGTGTCAGCACTTTATATGAGGACAAGTCCTTACCTCAGGGATCTTACAGTCTAAAATGTGACATAGAGGAGATATCCAGAGGCACTGAAAAGTAGGGTAAGAATGTAGTAATTGTTGCATTAGATATTTATTCTTAATTACAATAGGGTATAGGAACTCGGTCTTGTGCTAAAAGCCCTGTGGAAAAGGTGGGTCTTGAGGGATTTGGAAGAAGTGAGCAAGAAGTGTGTATTTATAAAATACACCTCACTTTTTTAAATGCTTAGATTCCTAGCATATGTGATTGGACAATACGTTTAAAAACACATAATATATTTGGATAGATACATAACAATTTTAAAACTATTATTTTATACTGTTTTAGGGATTGAAATAAAACCCTTAGTGTATTGCTCTATGCCAGATAATCCTGGGAACTGAGTGACTACAAGCTGGCTGCTAGGTTATTCAATTTACAAAAAAGAGACATGTAGTTGACAGTCCATTGGCCCTGTCTGACCCACCAGTTGTCTGTCTGATGATTACAACTTCTCTTTAGCTGGAGCCACACACCAGTCTGACTCCAGGAAAAAGAGAGTAATAGCTGGAAATATAGGGGTTTTCTGCTTAATGATTATTTTAAGTTTCCCGTGGTAAATAGCATTGTAACATAGAAGTGGCACCCCTAATCCTTAAGTGTTTGCTATATGCTGGGAGGGTAAAGCATCTTAACTATGGAAATACATGGAAAACTGAAATAGAAAATTTGCTGATTAGTAATAGTTAAATCATTATCAGTGCTTCTTAGTCATTCATTAATGGGGAGAAAATCAATTTTCTTGTCAGATTATTCCTTCAAACCAGCAGCATAAAACAGATGAAAATGGCAGAGCAAATTTCGGAGTTCTTAGAATTCATGCTCCTTGGTAAGTGATTGAAAACTCTTACATTCATCAGAAAATGTTTGGAATTGTTTCCAGGCCCAATTCAAAGCGTTGGTTTTCTCCCCATATGAACCAGCCCAGACCCTCCGATTATCATCAGAGGCCCTGCTTCATGGGGCCCTTCTCCACAAGAGATCTGAAGGGTGGCAACATGAGAATGGGCCTTTTCTGTGGCGACCCCATTTGGGGAATGCTGTCCCAAGGGAGGCTTGCCTGGCTCCTTCATTACATATCATTAGGCACCAGTCAAAAATGTTCCTCTTCAACCACGCCTTTGGCTGTTAGTCTATGACCTTTTAAATGTGTTATGGAGGGGGTGTTATTGTTTCTTTGCTATTTTGTCATGTGTTTCTTTGTTGAAACCTGTCCTGGGATCTTCGCCTAAAGGGTGATAAAGGTAAAGGGACCCCTGACAGTTAGGTCCAGTCGCTTACAATTCTGGGGTTGCGACGCTCATCTCGCTTTATTGGCCGAGGGAACCAGCGTACAGCTTCCGGGTCATGTGGCCAGCATGACTAAGCCGCTTCTGGCGAACCAGAGCAGCGCACGGAAACACCGTTTACCTTCCCGCTGGAGCAGTACCTATTTATCTACTTGCACTTTGACGTGCTTTCAAACTGCTAGGTTGGCAGGAGCAGGGACTGAGCAACGGGAGCTCACCCTGTCGTGGGGATTCGAACCACCGACTCTAGGCTCTGTGGTTTAGACCACAGTGCCACCCACATCCTTTTAAAGGGAGGTACATAAATTTAATAAATTATTACTGTTATAAAAATCAGATACCCTTAAAAGCCTGAAAGAACAGGGTGGACTTGTCTGATCCTTCTCATAATTAGCAGCAACAGCTCTGCAGCTCTGCTCCACCTTGCGAGCCATTCCTAAAAAAAAAGTTAAAGGTGATGCAGCATGGCTTGTGAGGAAAAACTGAAGATTTGTGCACCTTAGATATGCTTCCCAGCAGTCGCCAGTCTAACCTTGACGGCACCCAGAACAGGACGTCCAGTGAAAAATTTAATTAACAGGAAGGTTTATCAAAGAAAAATTCTTTCAAATGCCTCAAGTCTCAAGCCAATTTAGGGTTTTATTGGCCAAGCTAGGCACCTTGAATTGAGTAAATATGTTTTGACCCAGACATAATGCATGTATAGCTATCGGTTCCAGTTAAAAGTGTGATGATTGCATTCTGCACCAGTTGCAGTTTTCAGACAGTCTTCAAGTGCCTCTTCACTCTCCATGAAGAAATAGCCTTCTCCTACACCCAACTCTGTCATTGGAGGCACAGGTGCCCTTGGCAACTAAGAGTCCCTTTCACCAGCTTTGGCTGGTTAGCCTGGTGTGGCTGTTTCTGAATTACTGCAATGTGCTCTGTGTGGGGCTACTCTTGAGGTCTTACTATTTTATTTATTAAATTTCTGTATCTCCCTTCATCTGAAGATCACAGAGCAGTGTACAATATAAAAACACAAAATACATACCATAATAACAAACAAAAAACAATACCACCACCCCCCCACACAGTTTAACAGGCCAGTTTGTTTTAATTAGCCAACGGCCTGGGAGAAGATAATGTTTTTGCCTGGCACATAAAGATACATAATGAGGGTGCCATTATCTGAATTGAGTTTCATATATTTTCCCCTCTTAAAATCCATTACTGACTCTAGGCACTTGTTCAAAATGTACATGGCTACACCTAGATCCAATGAAAATGAAAAGTGTAATCCACATATTTATAGCATTCAGTTCTAAAACTGTGAACAACCTCTCCCATTGACTTCATACAGATGTAGTGGAAAATCTATACTTTTTTTTAGGTTTGTTGAAACTTTTTGGACAAAGAGGTATATTGGAGTTTAACCACGATTTTATTTTGCAGGGGAGAGCATACATTGCAATTTAAAGCGACATACAACAAGAACACACTAAACTGTCCAGTAATCAGATTAAATGTTCAGCCTGACCCCGAGAGACCTGTACGTTTGAATGTCAAGTATGACACGAATGCTACCCTTGTAGCTGGAAACTCCTTTCCTGGTGAGTTTTTGTTTCTGACATTTTAATCTAACCATATGTAGGGTCTTCACCATTTTTAGTTTTGTAACTGTCAGGACTGGCCATAGCTATATATAGCTTGGTAAAGTGTAACATTCATGTATAAAATGGGTTTAGAACTCAGTTTGTGAAGACCTGTCTACAAATTCAGCATGCCCTTGCCTAAGTTGCTGTGATGTTACATTTTCATAATTATTTAATTGCTGAAGCATTTACGTGGAGCACTAAGATCAATGGTTTATAGCAGTCATTAGTAACATCTCTGGTATGTAACAGTTAATCATTTTCAGGAAATGGATCTAAGCGTCTTGCAGGTTTCCACTTGCATGCCTGTCCTGGAAAGAGCTGGAATTCAGTGGTAGAGTACATGCATTGCATGCAGAATGTTCAGTCCCTGGCTCCTCTTAAGTTTTGCTGAGAAAGACAGCTGTCTGGAATCTGAGCCTCTGTCAGTCAGTGTAAGACAGTACTGAACTAGATGGGACCAGTGATCTGGTTTGGTATAAGATAGCTTCCTAATATTTCAGAACATTTTAATTTTGAAATGTAAAACAGAACTTTAGCGAGAAAGATTCATATGTTTTTTTCTCCCCACAGATTTCATTATTAGTGTTATTTCTGAAGCTGATAACATTATTAAAAATATAAGCCCAGGAATAAGTTATATGAAAATGTGGGAAGGTAGTAGAACTGTATCTCAAAATGTAAGTAAAATTCTCTACCTTTTAGCTACTGAGCCAGGTTCAAGGTCTTGCTGTTGACATTTAAAGCCCCAAGCAACTTTCAAAGACTTGATATGATTACCCAAGCTTTCCTGGACTCCTAATTTTTAAATTCTCCTTTCATGCACTGCTCATTTTAATCAATCTATACATATTATTATGTTTTTACTTTATTATTTAAAAGTCTTGTTTGAATAATGTTGCATTTTTACATGAATTGTTATTGATTTTTTTAAAATCTGATTATTATGTAAACGGCTTAGTTTTTTTATAGATATACAGTGCATATTTTATAAATAACTATTAATATATGAAAGAGTGGAGCAAATGGCTTACACGAGTGCCACATTGGTGCTGTTTTAAATGGTTATACATGGCAGCTATTTAAACTCAGCATATGGGGATTGGATATCTCCCCTATGTCACTGAAGATATTTAAGAATCAAAGCATATGGTAATACAGTGAACCATTCCACTTGAACTGATCTTCCATGTATTATTAACCACATAATGGTAGCAATTTTATGCTGCTCCAACATGGCAACCATATCATGTCAGCCAGTCTTGTTGTTTGGAGGGCTTAACTTCTATTCCTTTTGTGAGGCTGTGGGGTTTAATCCAGAGTGGTGTTAAGTAACAAATCCTGTCGGTGCAAGGATTTCAGCTTGCATGACAGAACTTCCTCAGGGCAGGGCAGATTTGGAGAGGGCACAGACCACATGCAGGGCAAGTGAAGGCGTCCCGTTGTGCAAGCTGAAATCCCTGTGCTGTTGGGATGTATCAATTTGAATACCACCTATGATCTATTGAAAGCGTGTTTTTGATAGTAAAAGGACCAAATGGCAGAAATCAATGAATTTCGTAGTACAGTAGAAGGAGAGTGAAGGATTGAGGAAACCTACACAACAACATCTTTACAGTGGTGCCCCGCAAGACGAATGCCTCGCAAGATGAAAAACTCACTAGACGAAAGGGTTTTGCGGTTTTTGAGCTGCTTCGCAAGACGAATTTCCCTATGGGCTTGCTTCGCAAGACGAAAATGTCTTGCGTTTTTTGCAAGTTTGTTTCCTTTTTCTTAACACCGTTAATACAGTTGCAACTTGACTTCGAGGAGCAACTCATAGCACGCGGTGTGGTAGCCTTTTTTGAGGTTTTTGGTGATTTTTGAAGCTTTTCCAAAACTTTTCCGACACCGTGCTTCGCAAGACGAAAAATTCGCTAGACGAAAAAACTCGCGGAACGAATTAATTTCGTCTTGCGAGGCACCACTGTACTTAGTTAATGAAGTGCCTTTCTTTAAAGCCCAGTTTTATTTATTCTGCTTGTCTACTTCATATTTAACATAGTTATCTTTAAAATTATACATATATGATCCCTTGTAATTTCTTTTTAAGGTTACAACGTATGTCTGTACCAAAACAAATGATGACGACAGTAGCTTTTTTTACTTCAGGTAAATAAATTCGGTAGGGCTCTAAATGGTTTTGTCATAGCTTAGAAGAAGCAAAATGTCAAAGGTTAATACTGTAGTTACTTTATCAAGGAAGGCAGTGTAGTAGCTGTGTAGAAATAATCTTTTAAAATGTGTTTATTGGGACAGGATTTGTTCTATATACAGTGTAAAAATTTCCTGCGTGTTTGGGGTTATGTAAACAGTGACATTTCAACTACAGTGGTACCTCGAGTTACAATCGTCTCAGGTTACAAATGCTTCAAGTTACAAACTCCGCTAAACCTGGAAGAGTTACTTTGAGTTAAGAACTTTGCCCCAGGATGAGAACGGAAATCGTGTGCCCACAGCGCAGTGGCAGCAAGAGGCCCCATTAGCGAAAGCACGCCTCTAGTTAAGAACAGTTTCAGGTTAAGAACGGACCTCCAGAATGGATTAAATTTGTAACTAGAGGTACCACTGTACTAAGTATCCATTGGTGGCTGGCAGTTGTCACTTAACTAGTTGCATAAGACTGGTCTGGGAAAAGCTGGGTTCTTTTTAAACTGAGTTAGATTGCAAAATTTCACTTCTGATTGGCTTGCTGGATAGAAATTCTTTGTCACTCATTGGGTAGGGCAAGTGTTCTGATGGGGGTGTAGAATTTTGAGCCACTCAAATCTAATTGGTTGAAGGGTGGGCTGGCTAGAACATAAGTAGGCTAATTTTGACTGTCCAGGGGGAAAGCATGACTGTCTGAGGCTGCTGGCCAGAAGAGGAAAGGCAGAAGGAAGTCTGGAGTTGAAGCAGGTGGAAGCCAGGCAAGTGGCTATTGAATATATTGTTAGGAAGAGGCTTGGAAATACAGTCTTCCCCCAAAAGAGCTAAATTACTAAATTAAGTCAAGGATTGAAAGGGAGGCCATCAAAGGCCAGTAAGCAGGAGTGGAGCAAGAAGCTACTGGAGCCAACCAGAGAGAGAACTGCCTGAAAGCCTGGCTTAGAGAAAACCAGCAGAAGTCCTCTGTACCTGATGGTGAGACTGACTGATATGGGGAGAAATGACTAAATGTACGGTAATTGGTATATGAGTTTGATAGGTAAAGGAACTAAGTTTTTACAAGCCAGTCTTATGTAAGCTTCTGTATTACCAAGTAACTGCCATTTATAATAAGAGTAACCCTATAAAAGCAAATATAAGCCTTAAAGAAACGGTAACCAATTTAAATATAGTATTCACCTTCAATCAATTTCTTTATTCTGTGAACCGCCCTGTACCTGGGGGTCTCAAGGCAGTTCACGGAATATAAATTCAATAATAATAATAATTTATTGTTATAGTCAGAATTTACCTTGTTTTCCTTTATAGGTAATAATAAAGGACAACAAAATGAATCTGCTGCTTTGTACCTTGTCTAAAGTAACACAGCTACTGTGTTATAAATTAAGGTTTTTGTAAATGCCATAGTAAAGATATAGGGGGGCAACAGTTACAAGATTTGAAATATAAGCACAGAGGTGGGAATAAAATAGGAACCCCTTCACACCACCAGTGAATAAGCAGTTGTAAATAGAAGCTGGTTTTCCACATGTAAAATGGGGCAGCTCTCCACAGTAGCAAATACCTTACTAAGCTAAGGATTATTTGAATTTTTTTACTGCACTGTTTAGTTTTCAAAATGCAATGTTCATCTATTGCAATGAACAAAATAAGGGCTAAGTATTAAAATATTGCAAAGAGGTTGAAGCCAAATGCAACCAGAATGAGGTTGTGTTGATAAAAAATGTCAAATCCAGAATGTAGCGATTCTTTCAACTTAGCTCTCTGCTGAATGCCTATGTTAAGCATATCACTAATCTAGAATGTTTGCTTACAAGGTAGAGTTTGATTTAAAGGAGACCAATTAAGTAGTTGGAGAAAAAGTTGAGGGGTTTGCATGCGTTTAACTAAGATAATTTTTGTTGCAGCATATGACAAGGCAACTACATTTATAGTCTGTATTTATAGTCTTCAAATACAATAGTACCTCTGGTTGCGAACGGGATCCGTTCCGGAGGTCTGTTCGCAACATGAAAAGAACACAGCCCGCAGTGGCACGTCTGCGCACGCGCGGGTTGCGATTCGTCTCTTCTGCACATGCGCGTGACGTCATTTTGCGTGTCTGCGCATGCGCGAGTGGCAAAACCCGGAAGTAACCCTTTCCAGTACTTCCGGGTCGCTGCGGGACATAACCTGAAATAACGTAACATGAAGCGGACGTAACATGAGGTATGACTGTATAGGAATTAATTTTTTGCATATTAGTAATTAGAATAAGATATATGAGGGGAAAATATATTACTTAGAAGAAATTTTGGGTTAGATTCAGGTGTCTTTCCTTCAACAAGATCTACTTGCATTGAAAGAATGAAACATTTGGTTCAGCTCATAAAATGTATCCTCATTTAATAGAGAGGTGGGTTTGTGTTAGAAAATATAAATATTGAAAGTTTTGTTACTAAAATCCTGATATTTGCAATTTAGGCAAAAAATGGTTCCAGAGAAAGTGGGCACCTACAGCATCCAGTTTGCATTTGCCATTGACAAAATAAACATTCTTAACAGCGAACAGGTTTGCTTTTGAAATAACAGTTATAAAATAAAATGCTGTAATTTGCTGTAGACATTTTTCTTATTTTATCTCATAAGATTTGAATGAGTTACAAGCTAATTTATGTTGATGTTTTGAATAACCTGTTCAACTTGTCTGACCTTTACTACTTTCTTAGAAATAAAAAGGCCTTTCCCTGAAGTATTTCCTTCTCTCGCATGAACCTACCAATCGGTTAAAATCATTAAAACATCATACAACAATAAAATAATAGAATACTGAATAAATGGCCAACACTGAGTCAAGCCAATTCTCTAAAAACACTTGGTGAAACAAACATTTTTAGCAGGTGACAAAATATCAGAAGTCTAGGTACTTGTCTATTTTCAAAGGAGCAGTCTTCCAAAGAGCTAGTGCTATTCATAAGTCTATTCATAAGTGTCAAGGCTGCCTCAGGTCCCAGCTCACAAAGGACCAACGCCAGTGTCTCTTTATATACAGAAACGTTTATTGAAGTTCATTCTCCGTTTCACAGCCGAGGCGCGCAGCCTCACGTCCGTAACGCTAGACCGCCGAAGTCCCCTCTGAGTCAGTCCCTCCCCTGCACCAGTTTAATAAGCTTGCGCTGCTCCACCTCTTCCTTTCTCTCCTTTTCCGCAGGGTCTTCCTGCCCACTGGGGTTTCACCCCTCCTGGATTCCCATGACGCTGAATCCCCAGACTGCTCTCCCTCCCTCCTGCGGGCTTTGGGACCTGGCTCCTCCTCCGGGCTCCCTGTTCTTCCGCGCACCTGCACATTTGAACTTGGCGCGCGCGCCCAACTTCTAACCTTCCTTTTGACAGTTACGCTACTCCCCTCAGTGCTCCCCTCCCCTTCTGGGAGGATGGCTTGCTCTGACCTCCCCTCCTTTTCTGCTGCCGGAGCTGCTTCCCCTGTCACACTGGAACCTCCTCCCCCTTCGCTGCGCTCTGGGGGGGGGAAGCTGGTCCTGACTCCCAGCTGCCACTTTGGGATCCCCTGCTGGCCCCTTGCCCTCGCTGCGTCCCCCCTGGGACTCCCCTTGTCCTGCCCACAGGCGCCCCCTCCTGGGAATCCTCAGATTCGCTGGAGAGGCTCATGGAATCCTCTGACCCACTGCCATCCTCTTCCTCGGCGTCCTGGGATTCTTCCCCATCGCTCTCCATCTCCTGCCTCCCCTGTGCCTCTGTCCCTGAACCCCTGACAATAAGGAACTCATCTATCCACTTAAAATGATAGTCCCTGAATAACCACTCATATGCAGACAAATTCGACAGAACTTAAAGGGACATTTTTTTTCCTGCCCACCCCCCAATTTCCTGCTCAAATATATACACACGGAGATCCCTCTTTCTCCATTTGGAGGCACCCAGAAAGAAACAGTCTAAACACTGCTGCCACCCAGAAATCATGCTGTCATGCAAGGGACCCCAAGGGTCATCTAGTTCAACACCCTGCAGTTCAGGAATCCTGTCCACAGCCATCCCTGGGTGGACCCGAACCACCAACCTTCTGGTTAACAGCCAGACACACTGACCCGTAGCACCACCTGAGACGGATGCCGACAACAGAAGAATCGCTCCACTTTCCCATTTTTAAAACTTGCTCTCTGGCACTACTGTTTTCTCTGTTGCTGGATTTACTAGATTGATGCTGCTTTTAATTTGCTTTTGATTTCCATGTTGTACTTTATATTTGGGGGGGGGGGTAAAAAAATGCACCACCTAGAGAACTATCTATAATGGGCATTCTATAGTGGAATTCTCCCATACATAAGCTCAGTGTCTGTGCTTGACTAGATCAAGCCCAATTTTTTCAATGCATGAGGCAAGTCCTGATTCAAAAGTACCTGGCCTTCCTCTGTATGTTTTTGCTCTACCACTGTCATATGGAACAGTGGTGGAGAAGAGAGTAGTACAGCATTTTAGGAAATACTTGTGACAACAGCAGCTACTTCTTTTCCACAATTCCTTGTTGTGCAGTTCATATAAAGGTCCACAGGGATCGGCTAATTAGTAGCATTAATACTTTCTTGAATGCATTATATAAAGCTGCAATGAATAAGCACAAATCCAGAAATAGATGTAGTGTGGCCCAACTCATACAAGTTTTGAAGTGTGATTTCCACTTTTGTGTAGTCGGGGTCTTCAGTGATAGCAGTGTAGGAACTATCCAGTGGCTGTCAGTTGCAGTTATTAAAACTACAGCATGGGCCCATCTGTATGGAAGCAAAACACACAAGAAGAATACATATGAATTGGAAACTTAGTATTCTACAATTAAGGTTGTTTCTATTCTTGATTTGCCTTAAAAGACATGCTTCAGTACTTGTTGACCGCCTTTAAGACTGTGAACTGAGTATTGTGATGATCTTTTCCTCAGATTGTTTTTGAAGTGGAGCCTAATGAACCAACACAGCTGATGCCAAGAATTTTGCCAAATACTCCTACCGTTTCTAATGCTCCGAGTGTTGCCAGTCGGACCCTTGTCAAAGACTTGACTCTCGTTATTATGGTAATTAAGTAGGATTGTATGTAATAAAATGACTTAAAATAGAATGGATTTCACTTTTTAAGAAAGGTATATTGAAGCTGGATAAAATAGACATTGGTTCTCTTATTTCCTGCTTTACAATCAGTATTTTGAAAAAAGTGGATTTTAAGTTCCATCTGATTGTTTGGCCATATAGCTATAGAGAGAGGCTTAAAGGGCCTCAGTTGGTCCCTTGGCCGGAGGGTCACCCCACACGTAAACAGTTAACTTGTACTTTATTTATCATTTCCATTAAGGTTGGCAGCCCATTACTTGTATTTTGTTTTAGGAAAAACCTTAAATTTTATCCTGGGTTATTCCAGCAATTGCTCTTTATAAGATTCTGTCTAATTAAATTGTAAGGTGGAAGTTTAGTCTTCTGGGCTTTAGTCTTCGTGATTAGGCGTGCTGAGACTGAAAAACCTGGAATTTATTCCACTTGAAAAGTAAGATATGAGATATATGGAGCCTATTCCCAGTATTCAACAGCAATAATCCATAATCTTAATTACAAAGGGTGATTCTCATCTAATTCACACTCAGAGTAGACCCATTAATTTCAAAGGTCTCCTCTGAATATGACTATCAGTGAATATAACTCAAAGGCTTTTGATTATTGCCTTATACAAATGAATAATCTGGTCAGGGCAAATACAACAGGCTCGCTAAAACACACACCTAAGCCTCCATTTTTCATGTTAATTGATATTACTATTGATACAGGCATGTAAACCTTTATGGTGGGGGTGGGCACACATTTCTCCATTACTGCTGTTTAACTAAATTCCCCCAAGTTAATGCTGCAATTGAGTGACAATATAAAAAAGCATTTCCCACTTCACTCTTCCCAGGTTATTTTTTTCTTTTGAAAAGATCTTGGGTGGTTTTCAACTAAGTTTTACCTGGAGTACAGCCATTAAAATTAATGAACATGACTTAGTTAGGTTTATTCATTTACCTTGTGGGATACTGGGGCCAATGGTTTGGGCTGTTCCTCAGCACGTGATCGCAGGCAGGAGTGATTTGATTGATTTCAGTGGGTCTACACTTTGAGTAAAACTAAGTTGAAATGCCCAACTGCATTTTGAGCTCATGACAGTGCAGTTTGCAGGAAATGGGGCTGTAAACTTCCGAAGAGTTCTGGAAACAAAAAGGGCACACAAACAAAATATGTGCGCATACTCCAACCTCAAAATACATGTTATGGGCAGGGGACACAACTCTAATATCTTCTTAATTTTAAGGATGAATACAAAAACTGCACTGGCAATGACTTGGATGGGAAAATCATAGCTAAAATTCGAAGTTCAACTGATAAAGTTAAGGACATCCCCCTGTTTCAGGGTAAAACAGATACAGTTGAGTTTCCATTTCACAGAGGAATTGTTGAAATTGAGGTGAGTCTTCTAAACATAATTGTAATGTAATTTTAGAGGTAATATTCCTAAAACCGAAATCAGCCTTGTATTCTCTTGCACATGTGTCACTTTTCCTTACATTTTTCATTTAGTTTTTCCTGTGTTTTAAGAAACTTTAGATACTAATGGGCATGATCCAGAGAAAATAAGTAAATTTATAGCACAGTCCTATATATATATATATATATATATATATATATATATATATATATATCTACCAAAATTATCACAGAGTTCAACAGTGCTTACTCCCAGGAAAAGGTTATAGGATGGCAGGTTTAAGTCCTGTTTATTACATTCGAAGAATTAAACCTATAAAGCTTATTGAAATCAATGGTTTCTTTCAATCGTGTTCAGTATTTACAAACTGGCACCCATTATATTTTAGTGCTTATTGATGAGAAGTGATTCTTTTTTTTCTTATGACAAGCTCTGATCCCTTGGGATCTACTGTCTGCTTCCATGGTAATAGCAGTAACTTTAACTCCACATTGGGAGTTGAATGTTTTGTTTTACTACGTATTATTCATTTCGGTTCTCTCCATGCTGCCTTTTGTACTATTTTAAAGTATAGAATAATGAATAAAAGCTTACCAAGAGAGCATACAAGGTATAGATATATTTCTAAATTGAAGCTGCATTTTATGTCTTACGTTACAATGTAAGCTAGATCAATGGTACATATAACCTTTTAACCTTGAAAAAATACTTTTTGCTAAAAATGTTCTGTTAGTATATGTCAGAATTAATATGGAATGAAAGTATAGCTAATTTTTGCACAAATATTTTTATATACAGCAATCTGAAATCAATGATAAAAATATATGTCTGTTTTTCTTCAGGATCTTGTGCTGGCAGAAAATAGTCCAGGGAGAGATAGTACTGAATATATTCTTGTATTTGAGCCAGATATACCCATTTTGAATCGACGTTTGGAACCTTATTGTCTGCCTTTTATGTTTTATGATGGTGAGTTTCAAATGTTTCTAATTTTTACTTTCTAAAATGTAATGTGTATTTTCCACAATGCTTTTAAATCTTTTTTTCTTGCATTCTTTCAATTATCAATGCAACATTTCATTTTCTACTTGGTCTTTTCCCAAAATACCCACAAAGTAGAATGGATTAAATTGCAATTTTTTTTGTTTAGGTTATAAGAAACAACAGCAGATGGCCACACTTTCAAAAGAGAGAGACGAGCTTTCTAAGTCAATAACTGCATACAGAGATACGTTTGACACCACTAATCAGCTTCTAACTGAAATGAAGCGTAAGTAACATACAAATACTGTTTTCATTTGAATGTATTTTTCATTGTTACAGACAAAGAGTTGCTAGCCTTTAGCACTTCAGCTGTTGCTGAATTACAACTCCTGTCAGTCCCTGCTAGCTTTACCAATGGTGAGGGATGATGAGAATTATAGTTTAGCAGCATCTGCAGGGCCACAGATTAGTAAAGTTGCCATGTATTTTTATATGTGCTACTCCTTTTCAATAGTGCTTAAGTATAGTTTTGGATTGTGCAAATTAAAATGGGTCCAGATATCAAGCCTTTTTGAATACATCTCTTGTTTTCGCATCAGTCATCTAATGTCACAATGACATCAGGTGGTTGACATTGTCAAAGGTGAGGGGAGATTGTCAGGCGTGTTGTGATGCACGGCACAACAGGTCTGAGCTAGCTTTGCAAGCTCTGCACTTGGTGTTTAGGAAACAGTGAGCACAGGATTTGGACTGAGCTATGATGTACTGGTTCACAATATACAGCCACTCCCTGTGAGTAATTTCTTCATCCAGTAGTATACACAGCTATTTGGTGTGAATTGAGCTGTACGCATAGATCTCATTCGCACATTACCTTTAATCACAGTTGAAATAAAATGTGCTTTAATGTGAATGAGCAGAATGCTGGTGCACAACGCTACTGAGATCACAGATGCTTTGCATCTGCCCTGCTCCTGTTGCAGCCATGCTACCAGAAACAAGCCACAGTCTGGTCTGCTTGTTGTCAAAATCTAGATTCATGGCCTGTTTGTCTTCTTGACTTCCTCTTGTGAGTTGTTTGGAGAAAAAGGAACTATGAGTCCCAGTTCAGATGACAAGATGAACCAGACCATGGCCTATTTCCTGGTAACACAGTAGGAACAAGGCAGCAGCAAACCGTCTCCGATTTCAGCATCCTGCACCAACCAGCATGCTACTTCACATTAAACCAAGAGTGACTTTAGGTATGTGGTACGTGGACCAGACCATAGTGTGCTGAGAGCTGATTTTGTGACTGCAGCCGATGATAAAAGAACACAGCTGCAATCATGGAGATCATTCTGATTGCTCGCTGTATGTATTGCGGATCTTTCTTTCTGTCGCCACGTATTCTTGTGTAGACATTCAGAAGAGTGATTTGACCCCAGAATTATTTGATAATTCTTAGCTGAGTGCGTAAACTATCACCACTGAAAGTATTAAGCCTGAGATGGTATCAGACATTTGTCTGTGCCTGCTCTGATTTTTTATTATTATTATTATTATTATTATTATTATTATTATTATTATTATTATTATTATTATTATTATTATTTTGCACATGTGAATCAACAGTTGATGTTAATTCGGTGGACGATGAGACCAATGGCGTGGGTGGTTCCTCACCACATGACAGCGTTAATGTGGTGTGACCTGTGTGAACTTAACCTCAGACCAGCCTTAACTAATTTTTACTAATTCAACACATTGTTTCAGGTCAAGTTCAGGAGGCTGAAACAAGAGAGGCTCAACTGAAGGATAAACTGAAAAGACTTCGGATTGATATACCTCAGACTAACGTTGTATGGCTTTTTTCATTTTCTTTCATTTTTATCCATCAAGATATCTAACAAAATCCTAGTGAGGACAAGTAGAGTATGACTTCAGGAAAGGCTTACACAAAAGTATCTATAGCATACAGTTCTTAGCCTCATGCCTAGATAGATGACCCTACAAATTTCTCGCAAGGTTTAAATAGAAGCAAGACTTACAGTTTCATTAATACTTTCGTTTCCACTTAAGGCTTCTTTTTCTCAAGATTGTCACAGCCATTGTTAAAACTTTTCCAAGCCCCCATTTTCAGTCTTCTCCTGTCCTTATCAGGCGTATAAATGGGCAACATGGTCTCTTACTCACTGATGCCCTTTTTATTACAATCTGCCAATCGTATGGAACTATCTTGAAATTGTATCTTCATGGTGACTATTTGGTATGGCTCTTGGTTTTTATCTAGTGACTCACCTTTGGGATTGGGGTATCAGTTCATGTCACCACCATTCCTATTTTTCTAGAAAAAGAAGTGCCAGAACTCACCATGAATGCCTCCCTTGTTCTATTATAATGGCAATGGCGCCCACCTGAGAGGTGCTGGAACTGAGTTCCGGCAAATTCCAGCTGGGGAAAAACCCTGGTCACTACAAATTATAAGACTGTTTTGTGAGAACATGGAGACACAGTGCATATCAGGAACTGAGCCATGCTGAATCTCACCACATGAAGAAACTACAACCCAGGTGCAATTTCAGGTGACCTCCATATGGCAGCTATTTCACATGAAGTGATCCTGAATTTGTGAGAGAGCGCACACTCATTGTTCAGGAAAAGTAGAATGTAAGTTGCCTGTCTTAGGATTAGTTAGCAGTCTGCCAGCTGATAGCCAGGTAACTTTCAGATTCTACTATTTGGTTCAAATGAGCAGTGTTTTGAAGCAAAGCTTCTAATCTGCATCTACAGTGTAATCTTGTGCATATCTACTCAGAAGTCAGTTCCATTGACTACAGGTATTTAGCCATGTTAGTTTGCCATAGTCGAAACAAAATAAAAAAAATCCTTCCAGTAGCACCTTAGAGACCAACTAAGTTTGTTATTGGTATGAGCTTTCGTGCGCATGCACACTTCTTCAGATACCATTGACTATAGTTTGGCCTACTCCCATGTAAGTGTGCATAAAGTTGCAATGTCAAACTATTGTCTGTTGGATACAGCTTTTTACATCAAGAACAGAAAAACCCTAACTTCATTTTGAGATGTTTAAGTGTGATAAATTCACCTTCTTAAAATTCTAATCAGAAAACGAATAGGTTATATCCAATTGGCGCACCTTCACTAATCCAGGTGAATCTTCTGTCATTGTAACATTGATCAAGGGGACTTTAGGGAGGAGGGGAAATTGCTGAAGATCACATTTATGTCTGTTCTTTGACAGAAGGCTCTGCTTAAATCAAAGAGCTATCTGTGAGTGGAGGGATACCAGCTAGATACAATGCAAAGTACTGTATTTAGTCGAATGTAATGTGCCATCAAATCTAATGTGGACCTTGATTTTCAAAAACTTGAAACCAAAAAAGTATTTGGTGGTGAATGTAAATGCACCATCAAATCCAATGTGCACCCTAATTTTCAGGGCGTAATTTGGCCAAAAAAGGTATGCATTACATTTGAGTAAATATGGTCTTTAATAATGCTTCATATGCAAATAATCTACTCTGGTCATGTTGAATATAAAACTAAACCATGAAGAATAGTTTGTTTAACCATACTGTGCACACAACTCAAGCTCTTTTGCTTTACGACTCCCTTAGTTCATACAGACTAGAGCTACTAGCTCAACATTACATCAAAATCAGTACTTGTGATTTATTTTACTTGATGGTGCATACCTTCAGTAAAGAATTTATCTTAATTTTCAGCTGCACTTTGCTAATTCTCTACTAAAAGAGAAAATCTCTGAGCGGGAAGGAATAATGAAACAACCTAGAAGAACATGCACATGTTCTGATTATCCCAAAGACAAAGATGTTTTGGGCAAGGTGAGTTTTGTCTTAATTTTTTATAAGATCATCTAATTTTTTAAAAAAATACCTAGTCCTCTAGGATACCATACACTGTTCTCTCTTTTCATTACACATGAAATGGTGGTGTGAAGATAAGATAGTGGGTAAGAAAAAATAAAAATAAGAAAAATATTAGTTCTTAGGACGTTCTGTAGTACTTTCCCCACATTTCCCCCTATCATTATCTTTATTATGTATACTAGCAGTATGCAGTATAACATAATATTGTGAGCTACATGTTTTTCTCTTTTTACAATGGACCCAGAAATGAATAAATTTTATCTATATCTATATATAGTTTCTCTATTTCAGATAGGACTAGGTCTTTTACATAGCCAAGTAATCCAATGGTTGAATCTACTGGTAGTTTGTATCCCATTATTTCTTCAGTTTTGTTTAGTATACTTGTCAAAAAGGGTCATTTTAGGGCAAAACCAAAAAATATGTTATATTTTTTATTTTTATTTTTTTACAATATTGCCAGCACTAGAGAACTGCAATTGGGGCCTGTCTGTTATAGCAGATGAGAATGGAAAAGGTGAATAAAACTTCCATAAGGGCACTTGTTAATATTACCCCAGGAAGCCAGTAACACTGCAAAGGAACCATCTCGTTTCTTCCTTAACTTCTCCTGTCATGTCACACTGATGGATAGTGCATGCATAACTGTGTCTTTGTGCACAGCTACTTCCATGTCCAGCTTCTTGTCTCACCTTTCCTGGCTACAACAAAAATTCTTCAAAAGGCGGTATCTTTGTGATTTCCTATAGGCTTGAAGCCTAGCAAAAATATCAATGTCTTGACTTTCTAACTAGACTGAGGGCACAGGGAATCTATATTTTTCCTCCCATCGGGGGGAAAACCTCATCCTTTCAAATTCATTATTTTATTTTGTCAGATTTCACACTTAGCACAAATTGAAGATAATGAAGCAGCAAAGGTTATTTCTTGGCATTTGGCAAGTGACATGGACTGTGTAGTCACTTTGACTACTGCTGCAGCTCGTCGTATCTTTGATGAAACCAAAGGTCAGCAGCAGGTGTTGCCTCTTGATTCTATTTATAGGAGGAGTCTTCCAGACTGGAACAGGTAAGGTTTCTGTATTCTTTCCTAATCTAAATAATGCTTGGTATTCAAATTTTCAGAGTTCTTAATATTTTCAGATTTTTTAAGCAATAGATGTATGGTTGGGAAATCAAATTCTGTGCCTGCTTTATAGATTGACGGCCCATTCATTTTGTGTCTGTTGCATCCATAAAACCCTGATGATGACTTGTTTGTTTTGTCCATTTGTTTGTCCTGATAAATCTTTTTCTTCCCCTTCTTATGGTTCTGGTTCATACAATTTCCATTGTACAGTCGAACCTTGGTTTTTGAACAGCTTAGTTCTCAAATGTTTTGGCTCCTGATCGCCGCAAACCCAGAAGTGAGTGTTCCGGTTTGCAAACTATTTTTGGAAGCTGAATGTCCAACAGGGCTTCCATGGCTTTTGATTGGCTGCAGGAGCTTCCTGCAGCCAATCAGAAACCGTGCTTTGGTTTCTGAACATTTTGGAAGTCGAACAGACTTCTGGAACGGATTCCGTTTGACTTCTAAGGTACGACAAGGTAATCGTAATCGCTTATGGAAATACCAACATCCACCAGCATAATGTCTAAACACAAAGTCTGAAATCCTAACCCCACATACCTGGAAGTAAGTCCCATTGAATTCAGTGGGATTTGCTTCTGAGGAGATGTGGTTAGGATTGTGCTGTAAATATTGCTTAACTTTTATTTGGTGAAGGGTTGTGTTCAGTGGTTGCCTGAGCAGAAGGCAACTCATGCAACAAATCTTTCTCCTCTTCCTATTCAGCTCATTGCTGAAGCAAGATCCCTTTGCTCAATTCTGGGCACTTCCCCTGTATGACACAGCCCCCGCTGTTCAGCCCATCCGCACCAAAGGTTTGAGGGTTGCTGGAGAAGGAAGGGATGAGAAAGATTGGTTGCATGGACTGCCTTTCACTCATGCCGCCAACATCAATGCCAAAAGAAAATAACTTCTTTGACTTATTTCTAACTAGGCCTTTACCTCACTTACAAAATGGAAGAAATACTTTCAAGGCTATAGGAAATCCTGTGTTTGCCAGGAACTTGCTAACATTTCCGGAGCACACAGAGAATTGCCAGACAGGTAAACATCATGGGAACAGCAAAACTTGGAATTATAGCGTGCTCTGATAAGTTTAGGGGCAGCAATTTTGAGAGGTATGAAGTCTTGTCTCTCTCATACACACACACACACACACATATATAATTACATATATATATATATATATATATATATATACACACACACACACACACACACACACACACACATTCTATCATCTTCTCAAGGAAAAGTGTTCATTCAAACTCATGAGATCTAGACTAGAATGAGTATTAATGAGTTAATGAAGGTATCATTAACAGAATGATCAACCATAAACTGAATGATCGCTAATGATGATTTTATTTTAAGCAGGGTTTAAAGACACATTCTAGCCTTTGCACCTTGCTTTTTATTATACAATTGATTATTTATTTCTTGTGGTAGCTGCTTAATGTGCAATTTGTACCTGTCTACTCAGAACTAAGTCTCACTGAGTTCAAGGGGGCTTACTCCCAGGTAAGTGTGGATAAAATTGTAGCCTAAGGCCAATATCTGATGAAGTGCTGTTGCTTGCCCAAGGATTTCTACTTGCGCAACAGAACTTCTGTCTCTTAGTGTCTTATTTACCCTTCCCAAACCTGTCCCAGAAGATTGGAAAAAAACCCAGAATAGATTTAGGGGCCGCAACCCAAATACCTTGTGCTAGTGGAAGCACTTGGTTGAGTACTCCTCTAAAACCCTATTAAACAACATAAGGTTTTTAAAAATTTCTAATCATGCCCTAGTATTTTTTTTGGGGGGGGGTTCACTACTTGGGAAGAATTCGTGGAAATCCATTACTTTAATCTTGAGAAATACTGAAATTGGAAAAATATATATATCTATTTTTTACATATGAAGGAACAGTGAAAAATAACCTAGTGTGAGATGCTTTTAAAGCATTCATAATAAAGTCGTTTATTAATCTTTCAGTTTTAAAGAAGAAATTCAAAGAAAAAGGAGGGATATCCATGATGGCTGTAGTTTTGGAAAGCAGACATAAATCTGAACCCTTTTCAGATCATTAGAATGATTTTTAGTGGAGTTATTGCTCAAATCTGGAATCAAGTGAATGTAACATTCTTGCAGGAGGACAGGATTTTTTTATTCAGTCTTGCTACTAAATTCCAGCTATAAAATCCCAGCTGGAATTATGTTTAAATGTTACCTCTGATGGTCATGTGACTAGGAAGTAGGAATCTGTCAACTAACATTTGGAGAGCAAGACAATTAAAAATTCATCCCCTCTTGCAAGAGCAATTTCCCCAAATATCTGGCCACATTATTTAAATGACACTAAAGTATTAGACAAAATTAAATGGTCCTTTCTGTATCAAACTGGAGATTTTCAATATCAATTCCATTTTTAAGACATGGATCAAAGCTTTTTCATCCGCGTCAATTGATACGATCACTGTTCTATTCAGTTTTGAAACCATGTACATGGTATGTTATGCTTGTTACTTTTGACTTGTATTATACTAGTTGTTGGGAGTCAGAAGTGGGGAGAGTGCTATTGCGCTCATGCTCTTTGCAGGCTTTCCATTGGCATCTGGTTGGCCACGGTGAGAACAGGGTGCTGGACTAGATGGGCCTTTGGTCTGATCCAGAAGGGCTCTTATAGTAGCAGTATTTCCCCATCTAGTATAGCATTTCAGAGTTCCACTGAACTATGTCAAAATATCAGTGCTGTGTTCTGTATTTATAGTCAGCCTTATACTGGGTAGATGATAAAGGAAACAGTGGTTTGTATAGAGGTTGGAATTCTAAACATTAAAGTCTCATTATTTCATTTACCTTTCTAGTGTTTGGGATGCTTTTAGGAGATGCCATTCTTATTGACAATTTGGATGCTGCCAATCATTACAGAAAAGAGGTGTGTATTGCCACTTCAAACGTTTCCGTTTTGTACATACATGAGAGAGGCAGAGGCAGAATAGAATTCATCCGTGTTTCTATAATACTTGCAACATATAGAAGTCTCAAACACCTCAGGGCTTGCGCCATTTTCTGAAGTTCCTTATGTTGTTTTGGGGTTCACTTCAGTGGGTCAGTGTTGTTAAAGTTACGTGTTGCATGTCACAGGCTTGCCACATATTTATTAATGAATATTAAACCTATGTGTACAGCTTGTTAAAAACACGCATTGCCCAGCATTATTGACAAGAGATGGAGAGAGAATTCGTAGCAATGGAAAGTTTGGAGGTCTTCAGAATAAAGCCCCTCCCATGGATAAGCTTCGAGGAATGGTTTTTGGAGCACCTCTGCCGCAACGATGCAAAATTCTCTCTGAACAGATAGGTGTGTTCAAAGCATAATATATTAAATAATTATTTGTACAGCTTTTCTTAAAATTTTACTGTTTTTAGAAATTCAGTCTGACTCTTAACTAAATATACTTGGCATTTCATATTGCTGCTGAAACAATTGCAATTACTAAATGAGAATCTGGTGACATTAGATTCTTTTGGCTTTCTTGCATGTGTTTGAGTTTGCTCCACGGTCCTTTGGTACAGGCAAATCATCACAGATTAATGAAAAATGTATTCACGTAATTGGTAAATAAAACTTTGTAAGCAATTATTCTGAAATGAATTGTGAAATATTGTCTTCCATTTTCAATCGCTATTGTATTTTAATATTCTGTTGGAAGCCGCCCAGAGTGGTTGGGGAAACCCAGCCAGATGGGCGGGGTATAAATAATAAATTATTATTATTATTTGCGTCAATAACCATAGTTAGAGATAATGTGACGCTTACAGCTCAGTTTTCAAATCTAGGACTTGGTGGCATTGTGTTGATGGCCTAGTGCAAGACTCCAGGTTAGGATATCGTGCAGATTCTGTACCAGTGCAAAAATATGTGATGCCCATTGCCAAGTGCAATGATGTGGGATTGAAAAATTTCCACTACTATAATTCTGTGCAAAATTTCCCTTTTAAAACTCTATAGTAAGTGTTCCTAAGACTGTATCTTAGATTCACTTTGTTAATCCCCACCTCAGTCAATTATTTTCCTACTTTTGGCTACTGGAAACACATTAATGTATTTTATACAGCACATAAAATGATATACTTTTCAGTTTTGTTCAGTTAATTTAAGACAGATAAACTTGTTAAATCTGAAATCCATCAGTGTTTGAGACACTGGGGGGGTGGGGGGATAATGAAAATCCATATCACTGCTTCTGTGACATAGTTCTCTGGTAGCATATTGCCCTAAGTGCCTTTGAAGTTGGGTGGGCCTCTTGATTGTAATAAACTTTTAAACAATATAGAGTTTGTGTGATGGAACAGAGCAATTTAATCTCCAAAACTGTGTTTTTAAGGCCATATCATAAATTACCGTGTCCTTATACAGATACCATTTGTGTGTAGTTTAAATGCAGAGTAAATAAAATGTGAATGTTGATGGGTACATTTGTTACAAGTGTTCCTAATCAGTGGTGGGAAACCTGACCAGCAAGCCTAATTTAGCTTGGCAGGCCTTGGAGACTGGCCCACCTAATGGTTTGGGGCAAATCATGCACACCTTTCCTGCATCTGATTTCATTTAGTAACATCAGATGCAGGAAACTTCAAGTTGTGGCTAAAATTAAGATGAATCAGGAGTGCATTGTTGATTTTTCCTTTGCGATTGAATTCAAGCCAGGTGATGAGATCCTAAAGTCATGCCTGCAAAGGAAAAATATCCCTTTGCCTTGCACAGCAACAGAAAAAGGTGCCAAATTCAAAAAGTGCTGGCTTTTTAGTGCAAAAGAATTGACTGTGTGCTTACAGCGCATTTCCAATTCTTCCTTTGAATTGCTTGCTTGAGTTTAACCCTGGAATGCAAAGAATCCTTTTCAGAGGCTTGCTGCAGGGATCTACAGAGTGCACCCATTTCTGCCCAAAAAGAAGGACTTGCTATTTTCTGCATGGGTCTTCCTTTGCACCTGACTTCATATATGACATCTCACCCACCTGTTAAAATGGCTATGAGGGTGGTGGAACTCAGAATCCAGCCCACCAGCTAGATCCTGCTCCCCGACCCGGTCTAAACCCATGCAGTTTTCTCTAGACTACAATGATATATATTTATGAAATTCATTATGTTTGAAGAATATTTTAGTAACCTTTGTTTTTTTTAAAAAAAAGTTACACACAATTTCATTGTTATCCTGTCCATACTTATCTAGAAGTTAGCCACAGTGAGTGGGGCTTAATTTGTGAGTAGATATGTGTGGTACTGCACTGTTAACAGCTTTACTGTCTGTTATTTATTGCTACTGTTCTTAAAACTTTTGGCCTTGTGCCTTACTATCCTATTATTCTTGTACATGTTAGATCTCCTTCAGCAGTACCAGAAAGCAGTTGCATGGCTTACTAATAAGAAGGCAGACCTTGATTTCCACGAGCGATCATATAATAGTCCAGAAATGAATAAAAAGAAAAAAGAGCTTGCAGACCAGGAAAAGAGACTCAAGGCAATAGAGCAGGAATTGGGTATGTTACTCACACATTCACTTTTACATGATGGAGTCGAAAAGTTAACCATTCTAATTATATCAGAAACTCATTCTGGGAATTTACAATTTCATAAATAAATTCTAATTTAACTGCGTCAGATTTATCAAAATTCTGAGTACATTTTAAAGATGTGAGCTTAAGCTTAAGAGAGCCAGTGTGGTGTAGTGGTTAAGAGCAGTAGACTCGTAATCTGGTGAACCCGGTTCGCGTCTCCGCTCCTCCACATGCAGCTGCTGGGTGACCTTGGGCTAGTCACACTTCTTTGAAGTCTCTCAGCCCCACTCACCTCACAGAGTGTTCATTGTGGGGGAGGAAGGGAAAGGAGAATGTTAGCCGCTTTGAGACTCCTTCGGGTAGTGATAAAGCGGGATATCAAATCCAAACTCCTCCTCTTCTTCTGGTATGTATGTATCCTGATACAGCATTCTAACATAACATATTTATAATATATAATGAGATATAAACTTGGAAACACAAGTAACAACAATTGTATAGTTCTGTTTTTCTTTGGTGACATTAGGAAAAACAAGTGGGGCCTTCAACAAAATGTTACAATGCGGAGCACTCTGATTCTGTGTTCCAGCAGTCCTTCCAATGCCACTATCTTCTAGGATACCTCATGCTCCTCCCACAGTTTTCTAGTTTTCCTCCATGCAGAAAGCAGTGGTTTTTGACCACAGCCTCCTTTGTCTTTGTGGGGCTGCCCACTCTCTTTCCACCCCACCCCCCAGGAGAAGGAGAGGCATAGGTGTGGCTATATGTACATAGGATGCATGTGTAAGAGACAGGGAAATTCAAAATGTGTCCACTGGTTCAAAAAGGTGAGGGAAGGAGGTTGATCTCAGAGGAAGTGCCCCCTCTGATCTATCTTGTGAGCCCAGTTTCACAAACACAAGGTCCTTTCTGCAGGAAGGGAAATTGTGGGTTTATTTGCAAATAATTACTTGTGGATAATACTCTCAGACCTTGAACTACAGCTACTTTTTGTATTAGCTTTAAAAATCTAATTCATGCTTGGTATGCCTATGCCTTTTATTTCTGAAGTTATATGTACTAGATTTGAAAACAACAGTAATGTTTGTGATCTTCATAGGCATTACCTCTTCTGGTCGATGCTCCAAATCTTCAGTTCACATGGAAGAACTTGATACATTTGACAATCCTAGCCCTCCAAAAAGAATGCGGAGAGAAACAGCAAAACGGTCACTCAGGTTTGTTTGTGAGATTCTAAAGTAGTTGGTGTTTTTTAAAAAAAAAAATGCCCAGTTTTGTGGTGTTTTTGCATGAATATGCATGTACAGGGAATATCCTACAACTAAGTGATTCCACCTGACAGTGCTAGTAATACTGCATATAGTCTTTGCATGAGGGTAAGGAAAAAGAGAAGAAGGGAAAAGGGAAAGGATAACTACAACAAAAATCTTGCCTGATATTTGTATTACATTTATGCAGTTTTTAAAATGACCTGTGCTTATTTTTTGTAGTCCAGAAGAATGGGTATCATCTCCTCCCATGAAGAAACAGCAGCAAAGAGCAACAGATACATCAGGTGTTAATGGAACAGCCCGAAAAAAGAAGCCATAGACTAAACAGATTTCTTAAAAAGTAACTGTATATTGAAATATGTACAAGCTGGGGAAAAATAAATTCATGTTAACCACCATTCTTGTATACTTCTAGAGAAACGTTGTTAGTAACAACTGTTAAGCTTTATTTTGTATAGCTTTTTCTATGGTTATTAGACTTCAGTATGTGGAAGTAATAAATATGCTTTTTTATTTATGATAACACATTCAGATTTTACAATAAAATTGCTACAATACTACAGATTTTTCTATTACTATATAAGGTTGCAATTTAGATTGTTTGAATGTGTTCCCTAAGGGTTTTTAAAATAAAATAAAGTGTTGTATCCATATGTAAAGTCCCTAAGCACTGCCCCCATTAAATCTGTGGAGAAGAGCTGAACTAAAATGATTGATAGACATTCTTATGCTTTTATTCACTACTTGTATGAAAGCAGTTAGAGGCATTTTTCAAAAAATGGTCAGACTTGCTACTACTCCAGATGCAGACAGATGCCACTGATTGGTTATGAGCAGCAACCTGACACATGGATACTACTATCTGCCAAAGTAAGTAACTTGAGTATGTTAATTGTTCTAAATTGGCCACTACCTTCCAGAGACCAGGTGATATATGCTAAAACACAGCTTGCAAGTCTCATCTGGCAGAAGGACCACTGTCTCCTGCAGTGATGAAACAAGGGCCTAAGTGCAGGTTGGGGAACCTGTGGCCCTTCAAATGTTGACCCACAGCTCTCACCATCCCTGGCCATTGGCTGTTCTGGCTAGAGTAGATGGGAGTCCAACGGCATCTGGAGGACCACAGATTCCCCACCCCTGGGCCTAGTGGGTTCATTTTAAGAGAACTCTCAAGCAGAGAGGATCTGCCAGGCTCTCTCGGGCATAACTGCCCTAGATGCTCCAGCTAAGCCTGCAAAATTATGAGACTCAAATCACATCCATCCCAAGTCAAGAGTGAAGAGAACAATCAGCAACCCCTTCAGGGTCTCTCCTGTGAGCTACAGCAGCAGAATATAGGAGAACAGTCTGGTGGAAAGTGGTACACATCCCAGCCATTGAATGCCAGGCAAGGGTGAGAGGGTGATTGTTCAGTGATTCTCTGAGAAGCCTATTCCTTTGTATAAACAACTAGAGAGAAAGGGGAAGGTGAGGAGTTAAATGAAACCCTTAGATGCACAGAGACAGGTACTAACCACCCTAATAAAGGAAGATATACTGGGAACAGCAGATCTGTTCTATCCATGTTTTCAGTGGTGGAGTGTTCTATCCTGTTCCATATCATCTGGGACAGGAAGAAAACGACCTCTCAAAAGAGTTGGAAATTTTGCTGCACTGCAATTATATTTTTATGAAAGATTACTAGTTTGATCTTCATAGTCATAGTTTTCACACACTATAGTAGTATTGTCCTAAATTACAGGGTTTGGTGTTTTTAAGTGTTCCAATGCACGCACTGAAAGAGGATGTTCTGGGTCACGTGCATAAGTATATATAGGTCCCTTGATTCATTTAGCTTGCATCCCATTGGCCTGATTAAACCCAGCATCAAGGGACCTACCAAGTAGGTGTTGTGGCTAATCAATCAAACCCACACAACACAGGGTTTGGTTGCCAGGTCTTACCGCAGGACCCAATTTGTTAGTGATCCTGTGCTCTGTACTAATTCATAGAATCATAGAATCTTAACAGTTGGAAGGGACCCCAAGAGGCATCTAGTCCAACCCCCTGCAATGCATTAAAGGATTATATTAAAGGAATCTGAACCAAGCTGAAGTAACCACATTGACTATATGAAGTCCCAGATTTTAAATAGTTTACATATGTGAAGCTTGGGGGACTTCTTGCTCAATCTGAGAAAGCCAAGAGGACAGTTCTGAAAAAAAGGCTGCTTTACACTAGTTGTGCACAATTAGAGCTGAACTGAGGCCTTTATTATCTCCTCTATACCCATTCTGAGGCTATCTGCTATCAGATTATACATGCGAGTTGCAAATAGGTTTAGTGTGTCAATTTGTTTTTCTGGTGCACATGTTTGGTAAGTATTTATGTAGAAGCCCAAACACCAGATTTATGTCTTAAGGAACTAATAATTTAAAAATTGAAAGTAGGAAATGCAATAGAAGGAAATAATTGGGTAAATACGTGCTGGTATAGAATCCCAAGAATCCAATGTTTTATTTTTTCTGCTACAAATACAAGGCTGAAAATGTGTGTTCAAAATCTATTCAAATCTCAAAAGCCAGAACTTGAGTAGGTCTCTAATGGCAGAGATTCTAGAGTTCCTCCAAGAGTCTGTTCCAAATATGTTTAAACTTTAGCTGGTAAGCTGGGTTTAGTAAAGATGACGACTCGGGAAAATCATCCACAGAGCAAGTATTCCTTAAAAGGACTTAAAAATTAATTTACTCGCAATATACCCATTTGCTCGCTCTCTCTGTGAAGATTAGCATTACAAATTGTGATGGAGAACTTAAAGGGAGTTCAAAGAACTAGCCTTCTGAAAGTGTTGTCACTCAAGATGCTTTTCCTACATCAACACAGTGACAACACAGGGCCAGACATTAAAGGTTTGTGTGTGTTTCATAAATCTTTCAAGATAACATTTGTGAGTGCAGTGGAGCAGTTAGGTAATTTTAGACTCTACTTAATGGTCTTAGGACCTCTTTTGATGATAGTGCTTTACTCACTGCCTTGTGGGACATCTTCATGGGGGAAAGGGCTAAGGAGTAAGCCCTACACAAATCCAGAGTGGAGTACCAAGGGTGGTTTGATGGAGTCTTGTATGCTTCCTTCTGGCAACTCCTGCAGCCAAGCTGGTCCCAGATGTATTGCTTTCCTTTGGACCATATTAGTGAGGCCATGGGGAGGGCGGTTGTTATCCAGGCAGCCCAGGACTTCCATATACAGCTTGCATCCCAGACAGAGCCATAGCAGGTGCTGTAACCTTCCAGCAGTGCATTTTATTCTCAGAAGGTTTTCTTACTCTATTTCTGCAAGTCTATTTTAGAACATGCTTGTTATCTCTTGCATGCATGTTAACTGTTCATGCCACCTCTCTCATTAAGACAGCTATTCTGAAGACTGTCAGAGCATTCATTAGGTTTCAAGTATGCCATATTATTAGTGCTGCCAGAAACCATTATTTTTGACATCTGGAGAACCACTCTGGTTTAATTAAGAGAACAAATGAGGTGGCATTAGTAACCTATATTAGTCAAGACAATTTATATATGTTCTGGGGAGAAGTTACAGTATATCTATGTTAACTTTTTTTCTCTGCAAGTTCAAACTATTATCCTGAGCATAGTTTGCAGCTTTAGAGCCAGTGTTGACAGTCTTGCATTATCCACTCAAAACAGCAAAGGGAAATATAATGAGTGAATGTGAAAAACCTAGACTGGGTCTCACAGCACTTGAAATTAATCGTTACGCCCTGAATCATATTAAGTCCACTGTAAGGCTTCTGTTACTCATTTCTGTGCTCAGATCAGTCTTCCAGTATCCTGGAAATGAAGGACTGTGGGGTTTTCCATTTCTGGTACCAAAAACAAGTTCCAAGGTTGGACAGATTTTACTGGAAAATGGCTTAAAATGTAGCCATCTGTATGGATTAGTCTAAATTAAGGCACTTGCTCTGTATAGAGCTACACTGTTGTTACTAGTCATTAAATGCACTGCTTTGCTTTGCAGGCAGTCATGACTGGTTAAACTTGTGTTTAGTGGGATAATACTCAGAGGGAAAACAGAAAAACAAAGGACTCCTGAGACTCGTGAATTACAGCATCTGAGTAATGAAGTCCATATGATTTCTGTCGGAAGACAGTTTGCCATTTATGGCAGCAATGTATATCCCAGGCTTGTATTCAAGAAGACAATTAAACCAACTCACGTAGCATTCCTACTGCCATGGAATAGACTTTTTATTTTAATAGCAACATAGAAATAAGTTTGGCAGTCATATAAATATGCAAGGCTTCACTGGAGCCAAGTCTCAGCCCATATGAAATTGAATATTAATGTATTTGTGTGGGTATCTCCTGCTACAAAGGGCCAGTGTCCTAACATGCCCCCGATCTACCCACCCTTCCTTGAAGCAAACTATACACCCTCTAGGGATTTCTGGGAACGGGCTCTAGAAAAGTCATATAATGAGCAGATGCAACCTTCCCCCTCCCCCCGAATCCAACAGATGCAGCTTTTCTTGTCCCTGCAGAACAAGCTGCACCTGTCAAAAATCTACCACAAAGGGAGAGAAGAATGGTTACTCTCCTTTTTCAAAAGACATACCACTGATTCACCCCACCCGAATCTGGGTTTGGGGAGAGTTATATCTATGCTAACATCTCTTCTCCTGTACCGCTCAGTTTTATAAATCAAAGCACTGCCAACACAGCCTATACATTTTCCCTGTCATTTGTCCAAACGGCAATGCATGCCAAAATGCATGCCAAAAGCCAAAGCCATGCTGTATTTAAATTCATATCCCAAACTGTCCCTATAGGAACTTTTCATTTTGTATCTTCATCATCACCACCACCACCACCATTACCACCACAACAATAATAAATGCCCCTTCAGGTTTAACAGTAAGTCCAAACAGAAAGCCTTTTCATCACATGTGGAAAACATTTAGTCAAAGATCTTGGGAACACTCCCAGAAAATGGAGCTGTACTTATGTGAGGCAGCCAAGAATGCCTCTCTCTCAGACAGCCTTTGCCATTTGAGCACAGTGCTGTAAACATTTGTTTATTCCAGCTTCTATTTTGCCTCTTCCTTACACTTCAGGCTGTTAATCGTTTTTTCAAAAAAGTATTGCAGTAAAAATAGTATGCCCAGCTAAATGTGTATATAAAATGTAGAAATTAAAATGACCCCACACTTGCTTAACTTAAGATGGAAAAGGCCAACTCAACAATGGCAAATGTTTTACAGCACATAGGTTCAGACTCTGAAGAATCTTCATATATTTATATATTACATCTAGCATAAAAGGTAAAGGTAAAGAGACCCCTGACCATTAGGTCCAGTCACGGACGACTCATCTCGCTTTATTGGCTGAGGGAGCTGGCGTACAGCTTCCGGGCCATGTGGCCAGCATGACTAAGCAGCTTCTGGCGAACCAGAGCAGCACATGAAAACGCCGTTTACCTTCCCGCCGGAGTGGTACCTATTTATCTACTTGCACTTTGATGTGCTTTCGAACTGCTAGGTTGGCAGGAGCAGGGACCGAGCAATGGCAGCTCACCCCGTCATGGGGATTTGAACCGCTGACCTTCTGATCAGCAAGCCCAAGAGGCTCAGTGGTTTAGACCACAGCGCCACCCACGTCCCTACATCTAGCATAGTCTTACCTAATTAAGTTTGTATAACAGCTCATCGGTGACATCTAAGTCTGGGATTTTCTTACTATGCCCAGGAGCATCTTTTCTGCCCTACATTTGAAGAAGGGTTCTGGGGAAGTTGTTCATTACTTTGTGTCAATTTAGTCAGTTGTATCAAATATATTATCCTGCATTTATTCTCAGATTCTCCATGGGCAGTGGGTTCTACAATTGAGCAGCAGCTACCAAGAACACTAAGGGTGCAGCAGACTTCCGCTTTTGTGACAGGACTTTCCACTTTCTCTCCTCCTCCTCCTCCTCCCCTGTCCCCGCAAACACCTCCCCCAAAATCTGTTCTTATGGGTTGGGGGACTTTTTCAAGCAGATTGGTGGACCTGAAGTGGCAGGACAGGAGGGGGAAAGCCCTGTTGCAACCATTGGCACAACATTAGATATTGCCCTACATGTCCACGTTAGTAATGCAAAATTATTTTATTTGCTAACTTTTACTAGTATAAAAATAACTAGCATAGTCATGGTACAAAGTTGGGATTTCCTTTCGCACAACCACAACTCATACAAAATAACTACTATAGCATTTTTAATATATATGTCAACTAATGCAGTTCGAGAATGTGTAGCAATGCAGATGTTGCTGGACCCCAGCTTCCACCAGTCCCAACCAGCATGGCAAATGGTCAAGGATTATGGGAGCCGTAGTGTAACAGCATCTGGAAAGTCGCATGTTCCCCACCCCTGAAATAAAGAGAAGCAGAGTTTGGGGAAATTGTGTTGTTTTTCCCCTCACTTATGTCCCTAAAGGGTGGAGAATGAAGCTTAGGCAGCAGTTGGCTTATTTGATGTTTTGTTACTTCATTAAAAGGAAGCAATTGACAGTTCACCAGTTAATCTCACTCTCTGGTTATACAAACACATTTGCCATCTAAGGCAAGGGGGGAAACTTGGTGGCAGAATCAAAATATGTTTTCGAGGTAATTTTTAGCACAGCTGAAACAGATGTAACTTGATGTGATATTAGATCAAGCCAAATATTTTCTATATAAAGACATGTCAGTGTTTCCTGTTATTTTGATTAAGTCACTATTAATATTTGGCACTTAGTCATTCAGATTAGAACATAGCAACGACCTCAGTAAATGCATTATTTTCTCTTGTTGCTTTGCGGTAATGGAGAGATATATGATTAATTTACTAGTCTTCAGGGATGCAAATAGTTTTATTTCCTTTCAGGGTGTATATGCATCAGTCATAGTCCATGGCAGCCTTGTCTAACCCCATGACCTCCAATTCCCATCAAGACCCAACCAACTTGCTTATCACATGCCTGCTGGCTGAGGCTGATGGGAATCAGAGTCCAGAACATCTTGAGGGCACCAAGATGGGGAAGACTATGGCTCTTTCGGGATTAGACTAGATGCTGTTGTCTTTTCTCACCAGGAAGAGGTCTTGAAGCATCCAGCAACTGTTCACTGATATTAAGTGCAATATACTTGCAGCTGTAAATCAGAGCCCAGCAGAGTATTTAAAATATGTTTCTAACACTGTAAATTAGAATGAACATGCTGTTGTTGTTTTTATAAAGCAACTCTGGACCCCTGTTAGAACAGTATCACTCTAGAAAAGTTATTACCGTAAATAGTTCAGTAGTTAGAAGCATTGGCTGTCTATAGCAGGCATGGCCAAACTTGGCCCTCCAGACATCTGAAGGCAGCCCTGTTTAGGGAAGCTTTTAATGTTTGACGGACTATTGTATTTTAATATTTTGTTGGAAGCTGCCCAGAGTGGCTGGGGAAATCCAGCCAGATGGGTGGGGTATAAATAATAAATTATTATTATTACTCCAGATGTTTGGGAAGTACAATTCCCATCATCCCTGACCACTGGTGCTGTTAGCTAGGGATGATGGGAGCTGTAGTCCCAAAACATCTGAAGGGCCAAGTTTGGCCATGCCTGGTCTATAGCTTCATCCTGCCAAGTGGTCAGGAAGATTTGAGTCCCCAACAGGTGCACTGGGCTATGATAATGACCCGTGTAGGGGTAACACGGCTGCCTGCATCCCCTCTGTGACGGCTAATCGCCTCCCTTGGCCTAAGTAAGCAGCCTTCCTTTATTAAGCAATTTTTGGGGGGGAAACGCTTGCTGAGTTGCGTAAGATTGTTCTTGGAAAAGAAGAAGGCTCCGCCGAATGGAAAGAAAAGCGGGGAGAGAAGGAGCAGCGGCCGCCAGAGGAGATTCCTCTGTCTGTAGCTCACAATGGCGCACGTGCCTTTCTCTCGGAGGTCACGCAGGGCAGATGGGGGGAGAGGAGCCCTCGAGGAGGGGAGGGGGGGTCAGCGCGCGAGTCTGTCGAGAGTCCCAGAACACCCGCGCGCAGCGGGAAGCACCTCGCCGCGAGCCCGGTCCCTCGTCTATTCCATCCCCGCTGCCCCCCGAAGTGCGCGGTTGCGCCCGCCGCGTCCAGGGCAAGAGCGGGGAAAAGAGGAAGGGGGCTGCCGCCCCGCTGTTTGGCCAGGGGAGATGTTTATGAGGCGAGGAGGCGGCTAAGTCATCCTTCGGCTCGGGGTGTGCGAGCCGGAGGGCGGAAACTTGGGAAGAACTAAGCGGGGCGGGGAGCGGGGGGTTGAGGAGTCTTGCGTCAGTGAAGGAGTGAAGTGGAGAAGCGAAGCTGAAGCGAGAAGCGGAGTTCGCGGCCGAGCCCAAAGAGGAGCGACGTAACAAGGAGATAAATAGGCTAGGAAGGGGGAAAGGGGTCTCGGGAGAGAGAAGAAGTCTTCAGGACGGAGGCTGAGCTGCGGGACGTCTCTCCTCGCGCCCGGCGAGCCGGTGGCGCGCCAGCTGTGGCGGGCAGCATGGAGCTGCTCCCGAAGCCCCTCAGGTGGACTGTGCCGCTGCTTCTCCTGTCTCTGTCCGGCTGCCTCGGCCAGACCGCGCCGCACTTGCGCCCCAGTCGGCCGGGCGTCAGGAACAAGTAAGTGCCCGCCTTACTCCGCGCCAGCTTGGGCTCCCCTCAAACTCCGCTCTCGGACCCTTGACGAAACGCTCACCACCCCCCGGGAAAAGTGAGCCGCAGGGCTGAGAGCGGCAAGCTGCCTGCAAATGGGCAAGTTGGAGCAAAGTGAAAGGGCTGCGTTGTCGGGGAAGAGGGAATTGGTGGGGGTCTGGCGTGTCCAGGGAATCCCCTTATCTTTGCGGCTGCGAAGCTCTGATGAGAGTTTAGGTTGAGTTCCCAGCACATGGTCGGTCATCAGTCCCAGCAGAGAACAGAATTGGATGTTACACAACCGGGGTGGGGTGGGTGTAATCTGTATTACTTGAGGTGGTTGGAGCTCTTTATGCAGTGCTTGATATGTGACCAGTGTTAGAAACTCAGAAAGATAAGCTAGGTGCCAAATGGTTCCGCTTAAACCAAGGTTACAGTCGCCAAAACGGAATGCCTACTTCCAATTTGGGGGCAAGAAGACAGCTCTAAAGTCTTATTTTTCAAATGATGGACTGACTGTGAATGATTATCAGTTAAACATCAGATGACAACCTTCAGATAGCTTAACAACTTTGAGAACTTAAAGAAGAAAAGTCAGTTTATCCAGGGGCAGTTCACACATTTATTGGCCTATTCCAACCTCTTTTTCTTAATGGTGACATGGACCATAATGTAAGAGTGTTCTTCACAATTGAGAGCAGGGCAATTGGGTGGGGTAAGCTACAACAATTGGTCCTGCACAGGCTGCGTAAAAAAAGCATTTTGGTTCCTGAAATTCATTTTGATTGTGCAGATAAAATATAATTGACAGAATTCTACAGGATGTGTTATTAGTGTGCAATGTATATTAGGGGGCATCTTCACTTGGTTGCAAGTGGCTGACAGGTACAAAATGCACCTGTTGCCTGGCTGATTTTGAACACTGTGTCTCTGTTATTATTTCTTTTGAAGATTTACAGCTTGCCTTGAATCATGATCTTCAAGGCTTCTTACCACTAGTTGCAGTTATTTAAACAGAAAACACTTCACATTGACAACCTCACAACCATGCACATATAACTCAGTAGGCCTTAGTTCTCCAGCTGATAGTTAGGGCCAGACTCTGAAGTTACCAGTAATGTATCTTCTTGTAGGCAGTGGACTTTTAGATGGTAATATTGCATTTAGGCATCCTTTGGGATTGCCACCCCATAGTACTGCCATGTGGGCCCTACGGATTAAAGCCAGTTCAGCCAGGGCAATTTGCAATTGGATCTGATAGCTATTTCTAGCGGGGTGGGAGAAAACTAGGTCTCCACAGTTGCTCCTTCTTTGGCCAACTGATGTGATGTTCTTCCTGGGAGGCTGCTGTGGACTGGAGGAGGGCACTTTCCCAAAGTCAGTATTAAATGAAGATGCAACTGGAAGCTCACTCAGATTCTTTACATGGAATTGGGGAGGGGAAATATTCTCCTTTGCCTCAGGCAGCAAATGTATTGGACCAGCTCTGTTGACAAAATGTAGGCAAGACATTTCTCAAAGGCTGTGTCTGCATGTGCCCTATTTGGTTGGCTAGTTGAGCACTGGGTGACATAACAATATACACAGTCTGCTTGTGTTGGGCATGGACAAGTTGAGCACAGACTAGATACTGAAGGATAAACAGCTTGGGGGGGGGGGAGGTTCAGGCTCCATAGTTCAGTGATCCAGTCTACTTGTGCCACACCAATTCTGTTTTTGGTGCCTACTTGTGACCCCTTTTTGTGACTAGTAACAGCAGAAAGATATTTGCTTCTTTTTAGTAATTGTCTCTTCCACCCATGTAGCACTAAACCGTATTGTTAAATGAAGCTCCTCAATTCTCAAGCAGTGAGTAGTTTAGGGGGTATCAATGAAGAGTTTAGTTTCTTCCAGATAGGAAAAGCACTGGAGAGTTATGCTGCCTTTGTAGTGTTTTATTTATTTTATTTATTTTATTTATTTATTCAAGTAGAGGGAGACTTTTAGAAGTAAACAGTTTAAAACAGGCAGACAACTCACTGATCCTTCATCTGATTTCTGGACAACTTCACCTTGGAATCCCTACTGTCTTTTCCCTGCCCCCATCTAGTCTATCTAAATCTAAAACTCTATCTCCAAACCCGCATTGCCAACTCCTCTGCACACATGTCTCTGCAAAAGGACTGGACTCAGACTTCATCCTAACCATTAGCTCCTTTTGAAGAAATATCAATTGAAAATCACTGTTAGCAAGCAATCACCCAAACAGCATTCACCTTAAAAGGTGATCTAGTCCCTCTAAAAGCTCTAGAGAGCCTATAGCTCATCCTGGAAAAGATGATAAAGGGACATAAATTGAAAACATTCAAGATGATTCATAGTTACTCATTTCTATATTTACAAATGCATTTCTTTCTCCAGTCAGTATAACCATCCCCGGTAAATTATTCGCTCTTTAAACAGCATTATTCCTTTCCAGAATACAGACTGCATTCACAGTTTACAGAACAAAGAGACTTAACAGCAAAGTTATATTCCCAGGTTTTTAAATACTTTCTGGTTCCATTATATTGTTTACAAAGAACAAAACAAAATGACCATCATTTTACCCTCTACACAAAACTGTAGATTCAGGGCTTCGCTTCATGCTTCCATAAAGACAAGGCAGTTTGTTTCTTGTTCTTTTCAAGCATGGTATAATTTCCTTAAATATAACTGAATCTCACCAAGTCCTCAATATTTAGCCAATTTTTAAATGATGCCTGGGGTTTCACTAACATGGGTAAAGCAAGGATGAATTAATGTGCCTTAGAACCAGGCAGTAAAACTGCAAGTGTAAAGCAAGCATTAATGCAGCTCCCTTACGAACAAGTCTATAAAACAAGTTTGGATTTCCCCCCAGCTTCCATTTAGACTCTTATCAATTGCTTGTGCACATGCAACTTACAGCATACTCTCCATCTTCAAATCCCAATTGCCAACTGCATATGACTTTGTAAAAACTCTGAAGTCCGACCGCACTCTGCAGATAACTTGCTCATTCAGGAAAATATATATCCTAACCTTTAAATTCCCTCTGTGGACAGCTGATCATCCATCATAAGCAATCTATTTAGCAACGAAGGGTTGGTCACCCAAGTGTCCTACTACCAAAGAGATGGAAAAGACCAAAGGAGGCCATTTAGCCCAGTGCCTTCTCACAAGGCCAGAGAACATGGTTGATTCCTTAACATCCAAAGTTATCCACCCCAGATTCAGTATTCTGTGGCTTCAGTTTAATGTTAAGCAGCCAGTACCACATTTGTGTTCTAACATCAAGTACCAGTTGTTCTCCTAATTGTGTCATAATAAACTATTTTGCTGGGCTGGGATGTGTATTTGGTCATTTAAAGTATCTGCATTTGTTCATATAGGAAGAACAGAGCAGAAAGAAGAGTGTACCACCACACCCTAGGTTCAAACACAATCCTTGTCAATTTGATATGAGATGCTTTTATTCCTCCATTTCAGCCTCTACTCTGTAGTCACCAGCTATATTTAGTGAGAATATAAGTTTTAACTTGGTGCATTTTACTCTTTTAAAGTAAGCCAGGTATTTTTGAATACTCAAGTTCCACAGTAGCATTCAAGAGACTACTTATGTTACATCTCCTTACAGCTTTGAAATTGGCTTTACAACCCGGCTAATTAGCCGGTATTAGGCTAATAATAATAATAATAATAATAATAATAATAATAATAATCAGATAATTTCAAGTCTGTCTTCTCTGCCTCTTGAATGGAATCTTTGTGGTTGTATATTTGACCCAGAGAAATGTCTAATAACTTTCACTGTTTGATGGCTTGACAGTGTGTCTGTCCTGTTCTTGTCTCCCTCTCTTCTTCTCCCCTGCAGGAACTGGTGTGCTTACATCGTGAACAAGAATGTGACCTGCTCAGTGCTGGATGGCACAGAGAGTTTTGTTCAAGTTCAGTACTCCTGTGCCTGGAACCAGATCCCCTGCCCACATGCTCCTGTGTAAGTAACAAAGGAAGACGAGGAGGAGACTGAGTGGGTGGGGAAGTATTTGGTCATCTTTCCAGCAGTGAGGTATTCCCATATGTAGGCAGAAAAATCCTCTGCTTCATCACACAACTTAGTACAGCTGTGGAATTCTTCACGTTTCACCATGTGGGTACTTCAGGAGGATGTGCACCATTTTCTAACATCTGATTTCTAAGCCGTAGTATAAGCTGAACAGAGCTTGCTCTTTTTATTGCAAACATGAGGCAGCTGCAACTAATTAGAGCTATGTTGACTCTTCTGTCAACAGATAATACAACAAGTTACCATACATTATTCAGACAAAAGAAGGAAATTGCAAAAACATTACCCCAGCATAACTACTTTGGGGTTGGCATCAGTTAAGAATTTTTTTTTAAAAAAAACTCTGATTAAAGTTGAAGCAATTAGTACCTCAATTTTTGCGGCAGCTCTGCGAACACCTGCTGCTGAGTACAATTACATTCCTTGGCCTACAATCACCTGCAGGCTGTAGTCCTGCAGAGCAGTCATAAACTTTGCTGTAAATCAGTGCAGGTCCTCTTCTTTGAAATTCCTGGGTGGAAGCCAAAATGTTCCAGTAATTTTGAGCCCGTAATTTTTTGCAGTGTGTGCTGCCCTGTGATCCACATGGACAAAAGGAATATAAATAAGGGCTATAATGTTGGTGAACAGAATATACAGCCATTGAAGTGGCTATTTGAATAGGCCGTCTCAGCAAACCATCTAACTTTAGGAGATGTTGCCAGGTGCGCAAAAATGTATTCCATCACCTGCTCTCAGAATGGTGACAATTTTAAGGTCTGGACAATATTTTACTCCCTCACAATCTGAGAAAACCTAGCAATTCAGATGCTCAAAGCCCTGTTTCTGTGTTGCTTGATAGTCTAGAATGCTTACACTCAAGCTACAAGCTTCTGGGCTATATAGTTTATTTCGTAAGGGAGGAGGACTGGGAGAAGAGCATATGGAAATCTTCCAGAATAGTGTACTGGCTTTCATGAAACTACCCTGGAATAAGTTGTAAAGAATTGAAACTATCATCTTGTGTTAAATGGAAATCAGGTGCCTTGGAAATCTAGATATCTTTGCCAATGTATGCATGTCTGCATCTGGAAGAATGCTGTGAGTATTCCCGCCCCCAGCAAATTTGCAGTTACTATTTCTTCAAAATCATGTGAAAAGAGGCATACGATTAGTCACCTCCTCGGGTGTGTCAATTATGGCTTTACATTCTGATAGTCAAAGTCGGGACGCAGGTGGCGCTGTGGTCTAAACCACCGAGCCCCTTGGGCTTGCCGATCAGAAGGTTGGTGGTTCGAATCCCCAAAATAGGGTGATCTCCGGCTGCTTGGTCCCAGCTCCTGTCAACCTAGCAGTTTGAAAGCATGCCAAAAAGTGCAAGTATATAAATAGGTACCGCTCCGGCGGGAAGGTAAACAGCGTTTCCATGCGCTGCTCTGATTTCGGTGCTCCATTGTGCCAAGAGCAGCTTAGTCATGCTGGCCACATGACCCGGAAAAACTATCTGCGGACAAATGCTGGCTCCCTCGGCCTGTAAAGCGAGATGAGTGCTGCAACCCCAGTCATCTGCAACTGGACTTAACTGTCTGGGGTCCTTTACCTTTTTTTTTTTAGTAGTCAAAGACATCCTAACAAGTTATGTAGTGCAATCCTATACAAGTCAACTTGTAAGTAAATCCTGCTGTATGCATTGGGGCATATTCCCCAGTATGTTTGTTTAGAGCTGTAACTATTGATCAGCATTTTTGTTTTGTGTGCTTGAATTTTGCAGCACAAATGCTTTTGGCAAAAAAGTAGCTTGCCTTGGCCAAAAAAGAAGCTTACATTCAACTAAACATTGACAACATCAGCTTAATTAGAGGAAGCTGTGGTGAGATGTTCTCTGTGTAATGTTCCCTGTTGATTCTTTTCATAGTATCTTAACTTAATTGACCACTTTATAATACTTTAAAGAGAGAAAGAGGAAGATTGGATTGGGCTGACTGATGAGAGGTTCGGTTTCTCTTTCTCTGCACCCATTGGGAGTAGTTCCACTTAACACAGTAGGACTTACTTACAAATAAGTATGCATGTGTTTGCATTGTGAATTAATAGAACAGCTAGGGTGGCCTGAGCAGGTACCTTCACTGGCCTGAGAGAGACCAGCATGTGGGGACAGTTACGGCAAAAAGGTCCCTCCCATGTCTTTCTAAGCAGAAAAACCATGTGGTTGATAGGGCTGCCTACAAGGTTAATCCTGCTAGGAAGGCTCTCACTGTATCTATTGTTATGAGGCCTAACAAGAAGTCTCAGTAGGACTGCCTTGAATGGCCATCTGAGCATGCTCAGAGCTGTTTCTGGAAGCCACGCCTCAAAGCCCATTATTTGTAGCTAGCCAGGAGAAGGGTGTGGTGGCTAGTTTGAGCAGCTTGTGTTTTTAAATGAATATTCATCGAGAGAAAGCAATAGTGGACAGGGTGAGTATCTTTTTATAATATCGATTTTTAAATCATTTTTGTGACTGGGTGAGGAGAAATGGTTGGTGGCTTCTATGTGTGTTGTAACTTTCAACACTTGTGTATTATTGGAACTCTAATGTTTGTACATAGGCTTGAGATGTATGGATGTTTTGTATTCCTGTTTTTCTTTAGGTTTTAAAAAACACTGTGCTGCTTGGTTGGCTATTGTGAGAATAGGATGCTGGACTAGATGGGCCTTTGGCCTGATCCAGTTGCTGATCCTGAACTACTGTGGTGATTATATACCATGGTGGATATGTGTGTTACATTATTAAATACAAACAAAGGTTTGGTGAGACTGATGCACTCTGTGCATGCTCATTCTATTTATTTCTGAGGCTTATAGTTCCTAATCATGTCTCCTCTACTCAAGTCTGTGAAAGGAAGGTGTGGTTTGTGAGTAGTTGGCGGTGCCCTTAATCTGCACCACATTTTAATTGGATAGAATATTGACTGTACATTTTCCTTCTCAGTAAGCCAATTGGCAAGAGCCTTCTTGTCTATACCTTTGGAAAACAAGCACACCAGTGGCTCTGAAGACTTAAGTTTACAATCCTCCTCTCTTGTCACTGGCTGTTTGGGTACAGTACTCATATTCTTATAATCAAAGGGGCAGTCAACTATTTTATAGGTGCCAACTATTTGTAAAATTGCAATGCTTAGGTTCCACAGTAGCTTTGCAAGGGAGGAGGATGGGGAGAAAATCAGAAGAATTTGGACACACCCCTGGGACCACTCATTCTCCACACCCCTGAGACCCCCTAGCAGCCCTACTACGTGTAGTGGGCATGAGCTGCTGCTGGGTAGCAGTAATACACAGAGCCCTAATCTGTATAAGGATATTCATAAATGCATGCATTGCATGGGCTTAAATGTCTTGAGATAAAAATGGCTCGGGCGGAATAAATGCAGAAATCTGTCCTAAGCTGAAAACTTGCATCATATGTAGACAATACTTTTAAGTATAGACAATCTTCGTTTTGCACATGGGTTATATTCTGGACCCCCGCATACGTCAGCGGGCCCCACACAAAGCATTCTGCCCCGTCCCCATTCCGCTCTTTTAGTAATGTTTTCAGGTCACTTCTGGATTCATCGCAATGTGTGTGTGTGCATTTCCATCGGTCATTGCCGGTAGCCTAAAATTTGTTCTAGTAAATTTAAGAGTAAAAAATGGTTTTGGATGTCTCCAAAATATTTACAAAAGGAGCACTGCTGTTACATAATCAGGAATGACTCCTGGATGCGCTCAGGGAAAGGTTTTTCTGTAGAGGCTCCATCTTGCTTATGGGGAATGCTGCAGAGGGACAGTGTATTGGAAACAAAAAGAAGTTATCAGTGATCCTTAGTATTTTGGCATGTTTGATAGTCTCAGTTTGCTGGATGAGATGAACTTTTCTGGCCATGTGTCGTTGACCTAAAATTGCCCGTTTTTGTCTGTAAACAGTGAACAATAGACTCTTTCTCATCTATGGGTTTCAAAGGGGTATATTTATTTCATACAACATTCATAACTTACTGCATAATTTCAGAAAAACTCAGTATGAACGTTTGATCTTTGATAATACTTGATGGGAGTTTTAAACAAGCTCTTTGTTGTATTCATTCCTAGACAAATGCACAAATAATGTTAAAATTCTCTATATTTCATAATACAATGTAGTGTACCTCCAGGCGAATAGAAACAACATATTTCCAGTGCTGCGGAGCATAAAGCACATATTCTCATGGTCCAGAACCTATCAAACTTCTTCTGTCTTCTGGTAACATATTGTGGGTCCTGCTACAGTATTGACATGGGAAATAATATGAAATACAGTTGTACCTTGGATCCTGAATGCCTTGCAAGTCGAACATTTTGGCTCCCGAACGCCACAAACCTGGAAGTGAGTGTTATGGTTTGCGAATGTTCTTTGGAACCCAAATGTCCGAGAGAGCTTCTGCGGCTTCTGATTGGCTGCAGGAGCCTTCTGCAGCCAATCAGAAGCCGCGCTTTGGTTTCTGAATGTTTTGGAAGTTGAAAGGACTTCCGGAACTGATTAATGTTTTGGGCTACAACCATTAGCTTCAGCCCACATGGCTAATGAACAGGGATGGTGAGAACTGTAGTCCATAACACCTAGAAGGCACCATGTTGGCCAACCATGAGAGAAAGGTTTCCCCCAAGGATGTGGTATTCTGTTAGGGGAGAAACTACTAGTTATCTAAAAGTTGCATGAACTACAATGTTCTCACAGCAGAGGTTGCTTTAACTTTACTTTTGTATATAGCTGTACAGTGGTATCTCTAGTTACGAACTTAATTCGTCCCGGAGGTCCGTTCTTAACCTGAAACTGTTCTTAACTAGAGGTGTTCTTTCGCTAATGGGGCCTCTTGCTGCTACTGTGCTGCGGGCACACAATTTCCGTTCTCATCCTTGGCAAAGTTCTCAACTCGAGGTAACTCTTCCAGGTTAGCAGAGTTTGTAACCTGAAGTGTTTGTAACCTGAGGCGTTTGTAACTCAAGGTACCACTGTACATGTAGCTGATTATTCTTGATGGCAGTGGTTCTTTTAAAAACATTATTTTATGACATACTCTAGGGTTTTGCTTATTCTTTGTGGACCATTATGTATTGTTCCCATACATAATGTATTTTGCCCAGCTGGCAAATTAATTCTTCGAAATATTATGTGAAATTCAACTGTAAATGAATATGTCCTGTACTTCTTAGAATAGTTTATTTGCTTTTTCTAAGTGAAGGACTACAATAATGCAGGGGAAATATAGCAATAATAAAGCCATATACTAAATTCAACATAAAACTGCAAGTGAGTCACAAGAAATGAACCACCTTAACATGGTTGCCATTTTCCTGGAATAATAGTTCCCCTAGAACAGGGGTCTGCAACCTTTAAGACAAAAAGAGCCACTTGGACCCGTTCCCGAAGGAAAAAAAACTGGGAGCCGCAAAACCATTGCGACATAGAAAATTAATCAGGGCCCCAGTGTACCATAAATCATAATCAGTGCCTGATGTATGTAATAATTAATAATGAGGGCCCAATGTCATCCTCGTCATTATAAAAAGAACTTTTTTGTCACTTTTTTATTATTTCTTTGTTTGACCCCTCAGAATTACTCCTCCTCATAGAAATAAATGTTAAATTAACAAGTTACCTTTTTTGTGTGTGTGTTCTTCACTCCCCTTCAAAACAGTGACCAGCGTACATGCCCCCTTTCAATGCAGGGACCTGCGTACATGCACCTTACAATGTAGTGACCAGCATACATGCCCCTTACAATGTAGTAGTGACCACCATACATGCCCCTTACAATGTAGTGGGCGGGAAGGTGACGTCGGGACGGTGCGTGACTAACGCACACACCGCCCCCATGCGACGTCACAGCCAGTACAACGCCCGCCACAGTGGGGAGCGTCGGGGCGCACAATGCGCCTCCTCCCCTCGCTAGTATCCGCCCCGGAGCCGCGGCAAAGGTGTAAAAGAGCCACATGCGGCTCCGGAGCCGCGGGTTGCAGACCCCTGCCCTAGAACTTTATTTAGACCTAGAGGGAACTATGTGCCCTACTATAGAGGACAGGCCTTTATTTGATGGACTAACTAGATTAAATATAAAAAACCCCGCAAGGATGGGGAACAGGCGCTTTGAAGTTGGTCATCAACAGTTAACACCAGAACAGGCACACAGGTTACTTGGTTAGAGTCTTCTCACCTATGGCCACATGCACTGTATATCTATTTAAATTATTGTAATTATTTTTAAATTTGCATCTATGCATATAAATTAGCATATGCGCATTTTATGCAAATTTGTATCTTCTGTTGGCCTCCTTTTTGTTGAACTGTAAATGGCCATGCTATTAAAAATGTGTCCTTGTTAAAAAAGTTTATTTTATTTTCATGTGAATCAACCTGGGGCTTATCTGCAGAGTCATTTTGAAAAGTCTTGACCAGTGACCCACCATCTCTGGATGTAATGCATTTTCCAGACCTTCCTTCCTTCATGACTCATTTGTCAGGTTTTCCCATTCATATTGTGTTAAACTAAGTCCCTTCAAAAAAAGGGAAACTATTGCCAGAAACTATTTTGATGACAGGGTTAATCCAGTAAATGGATTTCTAATTAACAGGGAAGAAGGAGGAGAGGAACATGTGGAATAAAGGTGCTTTGGAAGATTAAAGGCAAGAAGTGTACTTTGAAAATGGCATCACTGTGGCAAGGTAGAAAAGCCAAGAGCCTGCCTAAAGTTTTCTGTTAGTTTCTATGGAGCTGAATATGTGGGTAGCTATCTCTTTTAAACCACAGGGCCTAGGACTCGCCGATCAGACGGTCGGCAGTTCAAATCCCCGCGACAGGGTGAGCTCCCGTTGCTCGGTCCCTGCTCCTGCCAACCTAGCAGTTTGAAAGCACTTCAAAGTGCAAGTAGATAAATAGGTACCACTCCAGCGGGAAGGTAAACGGCATTTCCATGCACTGCTCTGGTTCGCCAGAAGCGGCTTAGTCATGCTGGCCACATGACCCGGAAGCTGTACACCGGCTCCCTCGGCCAATAAAGTGAGATGAGCACCGCAACCCCAGAGTCTGTCACGACTGGACCTAATGGTCAGGGGTCCCTTTACCTTTACCTATCTCTATTACCAGCCTATGCTATGATATACAAAGGTGAAGGGAGTGAGGGAAGAAGTCCTCTAAGAATACAAATGCAGGTAAGCACTACTTTCTTGCTTTGCGTTTTTAGGACTCATAGGTAGTCATGTATCACAATTCTCCATCTTTCTGATAGTATGCATTACTATAATAGAAAAATGAAAAGATTTGTGTTAATGCTAGCAACAGACATGCTGAACAAGTCAGCTTAGGTTTGAACCCAACAGATTGCCATCAGTTGATTTCAGTAGGACTTTGTACGTGTTCTTGATTTCAGGAAGGCAGCTTCAATTCTTACTTCCCAATAAATGAAAGTGCAGGTGGTAGCTATTATGAGTTCAAGCACTTCTTCGAACTAATTAATTCATTGATGTTTGTGAAACATTTAGGAAACGGTTGGAAATCCCCAAGCGACTTCAAAGGCAAATTTTGTCTTTCTTTCTGTAGCAAGATTTAGGAAGCAACCTTAGGAAATCTGAGCATTTTAGATGGTGCAGTATAGTGGTGCCTCGGGTTACAGACGCTTCAGGTTACAGACTCTTCAGGTTACAGACTCCACTAACCCAGAAATAGTACCTCGGGTTAAGAACTTTGCTTCAGGATGAGAACAGAAATCATGTGGCAGCAGCAGCGGGAGGGCCCATTAGCTAAAGTGGTACCGTACCTCAGGTTAACAACAGTTTCAGTTTAAGAACGCACCTCCAGAACGAATTAAGTTCTTAACCCCAGGTACCACTGTATTTGGGTTTGTGAGTGTTTAGCTTCTTGTGCTGCGTAGCTAATAACAGAGAATCAGCTGAATCCCATGAGGAGCAAATGATTTCATTGTTGGAGAATTTTTAACTGCTGCGGATTCAACAGTAACAAATAAATGAAAATAAGGGAGTGGTACTAAGAGCTTCAACTGTTATGTAACGTAGAATATTTCTACTTGTCTTCTACAATGGACCATTGTAATCCTGGTAGCCTGGTAATCTAGCCATACTCTTTAGCCTTCTTTCTTTATGCAATCTGCAATCAAAGTTAGAGCTATGTCAATCAATAAAGCTCTATAGAACATAATAACTGAACTTATGACTACTAACTGTAGTTAATGGCAAAGCACTGGTTATAAAACATGGGTCTTTCTACTTCAGTGGACCACAGTTAAGGTTGAACCTGATTATAATTTGTTATTTTGATGTTGTTACTGTAATTGGAAAATAAATAAAAACATTAATATAAAAATGTTAAATAAAGAATGGAAGTTACTTAAAACAATTTCAGTGAATTAATAAAACAAACATCCTTAAATATCAAAATGCTTTATTAAACTTTGAATTGCGTTGGTGCAAAGATACTACAGTTGAATGCATGTGAATCAGATTTACTAGGCGTAATTCAAAGCAGTTAAATACTGTTAGGGTTAGAATATCTTTTTAATGACTTTAAATCACTTCAAAGTGGTCACTGTTGTCTCTAGCAGTGAGTTCAAAGAATACTCATCCTAGCTAAATTGCTTTCACAGTAATAAGTAGTTAGACATACATAAGAGAACAGGGAGGAAACAGGATAGTCATGGGTGGGCAGGATATTATATTTTCCCACTCTCCCCCTACTCATTACAGGGATTGTTTATATAGCTCTCTAACGACTTTAAATCTCTTAAAAGTAGTCATTGTTGTCCTCCTACATGGACAAAAATGGAATGATTTATTATTGTTTAATATGGAGGAATGGTTGCTGAAGTTGATATGTTTGATTAGAGAAAAACTATTGCTGACATTTATTAATAATAGTTAGAGAACCCCCTTTGGACCTTTTGGGTAAAAAGGAAAATGAATGAATTTGAGACATTTGGATCTGAGGATTGGGAAAATATTGCTTAACAGAAAGTCGTACAGTTGGATGCCGTGCTAGAGTGACTGTTTTGAATAATTTCTTTTATATAACTGACAGGTGGAAAATCAGAAGTCCCTTTTATTTTTATTCTTTTTTATTTTTTATTTTGCTTTGTTTGAAAGAACCCCCCCCTAATAAAGATCACCATAATATGTTAATGCTACCATTTTCATTTTATTTATTGCAGGTATCGTACAAGTTTCAGACCTAAATATAAAATAACATATAAGACAGTAACAGAATTGGAATGGAGATGTTGCCCTGGATACATGGGTATAGATTGCAAAGAAGGCACACCACAAAAGCCAAGGTCTGTTGTTTACCCAGCACAGCTACCAGCAGATGACATAAAGCCAAGCTTGGGTAATTATTTTCTTTGAATTTTGGTATGCATGTCCCTGTCCATATTTTTTCTTTTTGCTATGTTTGACACAGCACTTGCAGTCCAAAGTGTTTTATTTATTTCTCTGCCATTTATCAGTCTCATTAACCCTTTGAGGTAGGTTTTTGCAGGCCCAGTCACAGAGTCATCCCACATGTACCCCAAAAATCTGGTCAGGAGGGTGCCCCAAGCTTGCAGAGCTGTTTCTGAAGGTCTAGGAGGTTGTTGAGGGATCAGGAGAGGAAGAACAAGCATAGTTGCATGGATAGAAGTCCATGGAGCTGCAGTATTGGATGTGCATCATTGTATATATTTTTAAAAACCAATATTTTTAAAGAACATTCTATTAACCATATTGATAGCATAGCAGTAACTATAAAGTTTTATTAAAGCAAATGGACTGATGGCGATCTGTTGGGTTCAAACCTAAGTTGACTGTTGTAGTATAGTATTATAGCAGTATAGCAAATTAACAGTACCGAGTTATAACACTTTACTTTTCTTTCATTTAAAAAGCCATGGAAGCATTTCAGCAATAATTTAAAAATTGATTTTTTAAAAAAAGGCTTTTTCTACACAAAAGGTGGTAAACGTATACCATCAGTCCTGGAAGTGTTCCAAGCTAAACCCCTAGCACAGTTATTATATGGGGCTCAGATTTGGACAGGCACTCACCTTAGATCTATGGAAGCTGTCCAATTAAAGTTCTTAAGGCAAATTTTCCCTGTACCACCCTGTGTCCCAAACACATCATTGTGCCTAGAGGCTTATCTTCCCTTGGTAGAATTATGGATTTGGCATAGGACACTTAACTATTGGCTTCGCCTAAACTTAAATCTCTCCGGTCTAATATCCCTAGTGCTGCAAAATTGTCACAAGAGTGCCTGGACTAAAATTGTCTATCAAAAACTTCACTCTTGTGGTTTATCACCACAACAGCTACTCACTTTGGGTTTTAGCAAAGCAAACAGTCAAATTTGTCAGTGCCTAAATGATATCGAGCATCAGAACAACTTGGTCACAATAAGGAAATTTTACCCATGGTATGACAATTTTCCACCTACCCATTTTGACTCTCTGGCACCCTATCTGCATAACCTAGCAATTCTAAAATATAGACATGCTTTTACTCTCACGAGATTGAATGTATTGCCCTCAGCTGTATTTGAGAGACTATTCTAACAGATTCCACACGAAAAACGCTTATGTCCCTGTGGAAATGGCAGTACCGAATCGGTGGCGCATGCCCTTCTGGCTTGCACTCTTTATAAAGACTTGAGGAGTGAGGTTATCACCCCTCTTTTATTGTCATTCCAGGTTGCCCAGCCACTGCCACAGTGTCCTTTCTCTTGGCAGATCAAGATGAGCAGGTGACAGCAAGGTTTTTAGCTGGGGCAATTAGAATAGGATCCACTATTTGACTATTGACTCACAACCCTAAAATGTATTTTATATAATTAACTTTTTTCCTATTCTTTGTGTATCGTATTGTTGTATATCATGTTGTTTTACTGCTGTGGCCAATGGCTGACGCAAATAAAGATCCATTCATTTATTCATAAATGGTGTGTGTGTGATGAAATGGCATTCACCAAAAGAGTTATAATGAATATGTGCTGAACTTAAAATGGCCTCACCCCAGCAGTGTGTGGGCAGAACATAGGATGCATTACTGCCAATAGTGTAGAGATTTAATTCCAATTTCATTTGCAGCTTACAACAAAAGAACAGTGACTTGGTAGTGCTGGGGCCACCCTTTTGGAAGCAGCTGTTAGTGCCCATGAGCTTATTTCATATTTACAAGTTCAGTGATATTTTCAGAATGTTGTATGGAATGATTCTGTATTATAAGAATATGAGGGTTTTTTTAATGCTAGTGCTTGTCACTAACTTGATAAGTTAGTGATGACTTTTAAGCTACTTTGTGGAAACAGAGCCTAGAACCAAGAGCTGGGTGGGGGCTGTTTATGCAGGTGAACATGCTTTTTTCTGCACTAGAAGCTTTTGCTGGTCTTTCTTTCTTTCTTTCTTTCTTAACATATTCCATTTGGCAAGGCCAGTTGTAATATTCAGTTTGGATGAATTGGGGCTGGTTTTCCTTGATGTCATGTTGCAGGCATTTCTCCTTCATTGTCAGGAAAATGTTCAGGATTTAGGTGCAGTGGCCAATTTGCACAGCTGTAGCAAAAGATAATCAGTTTGATATGCAATATCCGCCCAAAGTACTGTGCATATTTCAGTATTTGAAAGGGCAGCTTAGGTTGCTTCCCTGTATAAGCTTTTTTTGTGCTGACTCCCATGAAAGTACAGAATGATGGAATTGGGTCATAGTGAGATCAGCACAGATGATGCAGTCTCAAATCAGTATCATATTTTGTGTGTGCATTGATTCTCATATTCCTAGTTTGGTGGAGGAGTGGGGAATCTAACCCTTCACATATTGCTGGGTTACAACTCCCATTATCCTTGACCACTGGGCATCTTGACAAGGACTGATGAGAGTTAGATTTCAACAACATCCATCATCAGACTTCTACCCTTGTATTAAAGCATAGAGCCAAATATAAAAGAAGCAATTCACTTTGAAGGAAAAACATGGGGGGAGTGAGAAAGTTGTAAAGATTTATCCCTCTGAACCATCTAAGTCAGTTTGGGGTTTTGTAACTTCAAGTTTAGTTTCAAATGCTGTTTCCACATTTTTCTTTCTTTTCCTTCTGCAGACACTAATCCGAAGCAAGAACAGCAGGACTCTCAGGATAAAAGAATTCAGCTCCTTGAGGATGAAGTATTCCGCCTTACACAGACTGTGCTAGAGCTTCAGTCCTCCTTAACAGGTGTGAATGAAAACCTAAAGCTTTCTGTTCAAGAAGATGCAAGTCGGATGCTTGTATCATGGTTGAACAACCTTCATGACCGTCCAGAGCCTGACAGTACGGCTGAGGGTGATACAAAGAAAATTAATGTGTTTGAAAGTAAAGACCAAAAGGAACCTGGAATAGAAAATATAAAATCTGAACCAACAGAAGATGGATTGAAGGACAAAGATGATAAGGTGGAAGAAGTGAAAGCAAATGGTTATGAAGCACAATTAAAACAGCTCCAAGAAGCCGCCCAAGGCCCAACCGTAATGATGCCGAGTAGCCAGTTGTATCAGCAGTACATTGATACTAGGTTTGAAGATCTGAGACAGGAGATTTTGGAAGGATTTGAGAAGAAAATGGCAGATCTGAAAAATTCCTGTGAGTACAAACTGATGGATATTCAACAACATTGTGATGATCATGAAGCCAGCTGCCAAGGAATAAGGGAACTTATTGGAGAGAAAGAAAATGACCTCAGAAAGGAGATAAAACATCTTCAGACTCTTATCCAAGCACCATCAAACCACTCAGTTTGTTGCAGTAATGCTGAAACTGATGCTTTTGGACAGCAGCTAAAACATTTGGGTGAGAAGATTGACAGAACTGCAGAAGCAAATAGGATTTTAAATGCCAGAATAGATAATGAAATGAAATACATAGCCACTCCATATCTGGAAGGCAACTTTGATGCAAAATGGGAGGAAGTGGAAGCCAGGATCAATGTTACAGAGAGAAATGCTGAACAACACTGCTTTTACATTGAAGAAACTCTTCGTGGCGTTATAGCTACTGAAGTAGATGAAGCAAGAGACATATTTGACAAAAAGCTTCAGGCACTGGAAAACCGTCTGAGTGCTACTTTTCTAGATGTTACTAATATCACAAATCCAGATGAGAGAAATGTTGATCTGTTATCAATTTTGCATAGCAATTCAGGGTCTGGAAATGAACAGTTTGTCTCTGAGATAAATATTGTGAAGAACAAACTGCAAGATATTGAAAACCTTTGCAGGCAGAAATGCCAGCCGGTATCACACAATGTGGAGGGCCTCCAGAGAGACATAGAAAACTGCAACAGTAAATATGATGTATTGTTTTTGAAAACAGAGGGTAATTCTGGTCTTTTAAAATCCTTAAATGGCTCTTTAAGCGAGAAATTTAATTTAATTAAAGGCAGCCAACGTGACATTCAGAAGCTTCAAAAGGATTTACGAATTATTCGTTATGGTCTGAATGCTATTGATAAAAATGTTAAGAAACTTCAGGGTGGTTTGAGCAGCTGCAATGAACAACTTCTAGGTATCAATTCTACTTGTGAAAAGGTACAACTTGCTGCTTTCAGAAAGGTAGATGAAATACAGAAAACAGTGGGCAATCAAACTCACCCAGACACTAATTGTTGTAATGACTTAAAGGATAGGATGGAACAGCTAAGCACGAAGCTATATTATAACCTGAACAAATGTCAAGAGAAATTGCCTGGTGTCTCTGATATGGAGGGTAGAGTGTCCAGTGTTGAAAAAACCTGCAGCAAACTAGATCAAGTGTCTAGCAGCCTCCAAAGGATAAGGGAGGGATTAAACAACCATGTCTCCAATCTTTGGAACTGTGTCAATAAGATGAACAAAACTATAATTTCCCATTCTAAAGATATTTCTGGACTCAAGAATTCATCCCAGCAGTTCCACAGCCAGTTCCACAAATTCACCATTGACCTCCAGAATCTGATGAAAACTAAACCTGCTACATGTAAGTTAGCCTCCCTCTTTCTAGATGCTAATTTTTAATTTTAAACAAGGTGACAACAGGGGTAAGCTAAACAGATTTTAAAATAACAATGTACATCATGGAGAGCAGACAGAATTGTGTTCATATTTTTACTTTCTACCTTTGTTTTTTAAATGTGGTTTACTGAAATCAAACATTTGGGGAGAATCCAATTTGAGCCAAATGCTGTACAATTTTTCTCTATACAACATGACATCACTTTATAGTAATACTGTTTTTTACAAGTTCTTGATCGGAATGTTTATGATGCATTAATTGAATCTATAAATCTAAATGTTTCTTTAACTATTTTTGGATATTCATATTCATGAAATGTTGCATGCAAACGGACAGAGAGCACCATTCTTTGCTCATGTACAGAGTGTTCAGGCTCAGACATGATCTCGCCCTACTTTCTGGGCAAACACAGCTGTGTGTGTGTGTGTGTGTGTGTGTGTGTGTGTGTGTGTGTGTGTGTTTAGAGAACAGCTGATAGTGCTGAAGTCAATCCCTTCTGCCCTACCTATGGCACACTGAATGAGACAAAAGCTCCTAAATTCAGCATAGCTGGGCATCTCTTCAGGCAGATCTGTAGCAAAGAGTTATCCCTTAGCTTTTAGAGTCCAGTAGTGCAGAACTGTATAGCTCTGCCCTGCTCATTTCACAACTGACACCGCACGAGCTGTTGTGAAATAAGCTGCCATATTACAGTTGTTAGAATATTCAGTCGGATCTGAAGCGAAGTGCTTGCATCATAGGGTAAGCACACCATCTGAGTATAGTGAGGAATCTGTCAAAACATTGCAGGCAGTGGAACTCTTAAATAGGAATGTAAATCCTCTGCACCCAGGGAAAATTTCCTCATGCCCCAAACATGTGACATATCTCCCTGACAGCATCCTTTGCATTTTGGACCAGATCCCCTACTCTGCACCAAGTTGCGAATGTGAAAAAATGTGAATGTAGAAGGGGCTAGTATTTGTCTTGTTTGTATTTCTTCTTCAGGTTTCATTTAAATGAGGCATATTATTTCATAATTTATATAAATAGGCTGTCTCTTATGTTGGCACAAGCATATGCATTCTGCACTATCTGTCTCATCCATGGCCTGTAAATATTCCTGATTTTTTTTAAAGCCACGGGTGGGGGATCTGTGGCCCTCCAGATTTTGTTGGACTCCCATCTGTCACAAACAGCATGACATTGGTTAGGGATGATGGAAGTTGTAGTTTAGCAGTATCTGGAGAGTCACAGGTTCTCCATACTTATTTTAAATCTTGGAGAATCAGAGTAGAAGGTTCCTGTACAGTCATAATTATTATTTTTTGTTTTTTTAAAAAAACTCGCTGCACAGTAGAACAAACAAATGCAAGAAAAGAAAAATGTGCTGGAATTAGATTCTAGTTCCCATTTGCAGAGATGTGGAAGACAGCCTTAGGTCGATCAACCCTTTACTTAGTTCTCTTTTCCCTCCTATAAAAACTACGCAAGACACTCTCTTTTAAAGTTTAAATGGCATATAATTTTTACTTAGTGTACTTGCAGTTTCGGATTAAATATACAATGCAGGTGGATGTTTCTTAAATTGCTAGAACCTCTTACACAGATTAAACTGTTACAGGGTAACTGACTCTGAGGCAGTGGCGTAGCGTGGGGGGTGCAGGGGGGCGGGCCGCACCAGGCGCAACATCTGGGGGTTAGGGTTAGGGTGTGGAAATCCATGGGTTAGGGGGCGCAAATCCACGGGTTAGGGGGCGCAAATTACTTGCCTTGCCCCGGGTGCTGACAACCCACGCTACGCCACTGCTCTGAGGCAGACAGCAATGTAACATAACCTGCTGCTCTAACTGTTAAGACTTTTCAACTAACCGCCATAACTGTACCAACTGCTTTAACTGCCACAGGGAGTATGACATCACAGAGTTCTACAGCTCTTGCGATCAACCCTTTGCAAATGCATTTTGGATGTTATCATCCCACAAAATGAAGTACTGTATGCATTTCCAAAATATACACCATTTTGAAACTGTGAGGCAGCCTTTCCCCATCTGGTGCCCTTCAGATAAACCTGCACTGTAATTCCCATCATCCTTAACTGTTGGCTTTGCTGGCTAGGGCTGATTGGTAGTCCAAAAACATCAGGAGGGTGCCAGATAGGAGAAGACTAGGGCAAGAAATCAATAACAGAACATTCTTCGAGATTCAAAACACTTTAAGAACCCTTTTAATAATGCTAACACAAGTAAAGATCCTACCTTCTGAGTACAAAGTATGCTTACATTTTTATTTTATTTTTTTAAGCAGAGGTTGGATGGTCATCTGTCATGGATGCTTTAGCTGGGATTCATGCATTGCAGGGGGTTGGACTAATGACTCTTGGGGCTACCTTCCAACTCTACAATTCTATGACTATCACTCTGCTGCCCTATATTTCATCTATATTTTCTCTGCTTGCTGTCTTCCTTTGTCTTGGTTTTCCCAGGCTGCAAAGTACATTGCAATGTTGCAATGGTTAATATTTCTGGTTGAACAGCTGAAGTAGCACAATGGCATTCTTCTAGCCCAGGGAAGTGGTGTAGTACAGTATGTGAGATGTTGATCTGCTACTTGCCTGGACAGAATTGCTACCCAACTCAGGCTCAGAAGTGTAGGGTCTACATTTGTAGTTTTCCTTTCCAAGTATATATGACCGCAAGGAAACATCCAGCCCAATATGTGCATGCTGTTTGCTTTGAATGAAAGCCTACTACATTAAGTGATGCTTGTGCCAGTTAGTGTGCACAGAATTTCAGACTTACAAAGCAAAGAGGTTTCAGAAAGTTTTGAGATGAAATGACAGCTGATACTGAAAATTGAGTAAGGATTCTTGGAGTACTAATAAACAAATTGTACTAGGAAATCTCTGATGAAGTTTTTCAGAGGGGTAACCACGTTAGCAGCAAAAATGACAAAGTGTATTGTGGCACCTTAAAGACCAATGGATCTTGTCCTACTTGTGTATATGTGAGTTTGTGTCTGTCACCTTGGGAATCAACTTGAAAAACAAAGCAGATGGTTCTCTGTGTCTGAATATCATTAAGTCAAACTGAAGTGTTCAGTATATGGCTGCAATAAACTGCATTTGAATGGGCAACCTTTAATCTTGCATAGGTTAGTGTTAACCTTTATGAAAATATCTGACAACGTATTATATGACTTAAATGATTGCACTTCAGTTTTGCAGGCTCAAACCATAATTGTCTTCTTTTGATAATGATTTTTTGTACTGATTATCAAACAAAACCTGTTAAATAATATATTCCAGTTGGAAATTCAAGCAGGGAAAAGGTGTGCTAATTTGCAGCCAAGAATATTCTAGCTTTGGCATCAGTTTTTACTTTAAGCAACATGGAGCCAAGGACATTTTTAATGAGTCAGTCCAGATGTATGTTGATGGGTTGTTGCTGTATAAGCCATGGGCCAAATCCTTATTTGGTTCTTAACTTATTCAGTGCTTCCCTGAAAGGTAGTGGGGTTCTTGCTTGGACACAGAAAGAATATTCAGTGCATTGTGGATATCCTCCAACAGCATTAGAATGTCAGAGCCTACTCATGATGAGCAATTTTGTCCTAGGATCAAACTTACTGTCAACTTCTCCAGTAGCTCACAACACAAAATTGCAATGAAGCCATCTTAAATTTGTAAAATAGTAATACCAGCAGGGATCCACAGCACAATAAAGGTATATCTGTGTTATCTTTTGATCATGCCTGGGCCATAAAGCAACATGAAGAGTTGTGTCCAATACAGTAAAGGCAAAGGATGAAAGTAATGGTGACATTCACCTGAATTACATGGTATATGTGGCAACCATTTTGTGCATATCCAATTGGCATGCGACTCACGGGTCCTTTTGGACCTGGAAGAGGTCAGGACGGGGCGGGAAAGGGTGTAACAGGGCAGAACAGACTTATGTGCACTCCAGTGACGTTCGCGGGGGCCAGGAATGGAACCCCATACAAAATGGTTGCAGGAGTTACCAGAGGGCCATGATCCAGCCATAACAGGTGTGTCTCCCATGCTGTTCTGATAACAAATGAAATGGGCTACAATTGAGGTAGAGAAAGTCAGGAAAGCCATCAATGCATCTCAGTGTTCCTTCTGCAAATAGGACTGCATTAGAGGAGCCTAAGTCTACCGCTGTTACATTTTCCTTTATGCTCGCTTTATTGAATTCATCAGTAATGCTGGGAATGGATGGAGATTGAACTTTGATGGATGATAAAATTACAATTGGTTGATTGCCTAGTACTGTTACAGATTTTAGTTTTATTACTAACTTAGACTTCCTAGTCTCCCTGCTTTGCATGAACCAAAGTGTAGAATCTGATGAAACCACTGATAATCATAATGAAAAAGAATATTTAATTAGGAACAGAAGGTAAGATGGCTGTGAAATTCTGCAGTCTGTTGGAGGAGTAGCCAATGTGGTGCCCTCCAGATGTTGTTGGAGTATAACACTCATCAGCCCTAGTCAGCATGGCCAGTGGTCAGCTGAAGGCCAGCATCTGGATGGCACTGTGTTGGGTACCCCTGGGCTAGAGGTTTTTGGTTTTTTTAAGGCGGTATAGTGGGACAAGGTTTTATGGATAAATGTGCGCCTGAATTGTTTCTATTGCATGTTAGAGATTTTCTCTTGCAAAGCATGGCATATGCTTTGCTGATGTGGTGCATAGGTTTTGGATTAACTGTTGCTAACTCAAGTCATTAATCTTCTATATTTTGTATAAATGGAATGGGTGAATCACTAGCTTTTAGTTTTGTCCCCTGTTCTAGTTTCTTCTTAAAAGAAATCATATTTTTTCACACACACAAAAAGTCAACAATTTTGATTTTAGCACAGTTTTCTCTGTACCTCGCATACCTCATCACATTAATAAAAGTTGTGGGCCAAGAAACAGAGGTTTAAATCTGAAGGTAGCTTATCTCATGGCCTGGCATCTGACCAGAAAGTAAAGCATGACGTTACTTGGCATGTTGCCTCCTTTGGTGTCATCATTTTAAGTTGCCAATAGTAAATAAAGAACTATGAACACTTCTGAAAAAAGATGGTGCCCTGGGGATATTCTATTTTCAAATGCAACAATGATCTAAGTGCAGTTCGCCTTTCCAGCTGTTTTTCAGGCTGTGGAGAAAAGCCCCTGCTTTATAATTTATCCAAAAAAGAGTTAGACAGAGACTGTCCTAAATGTACCCTTTTAATTTACTGAGTTAACTACAGTGGAGTGACACCTGGGATGAATTTTGCCCTTGCTGTCTGGATTACTAACACATGGTTTGCCCAAATGGTGGTTCCTTTATCACTATTTTTAGATCTTAAAGAAAGCAGTCCCTGATATAAAGCAACTCAGTATCAGAGGCCAAAAAGGCCAAAACATCAGGTACTGCTAAGTATTAGCACATGGGCGCATCCATGTGTGGAATATTTATGGTGAGCCACACCAAACAAGCTGACTCTTACACCTCTCTTTGGAACAACGGACCATCTGATTCCATCTAGATCTTTCATTGCCTTTTTTCTCAATGAGAAGAATTTAAATTATATGGGTACAGTGATAGAGATAAGGTAGCTTTGTGCCACATTTTTCAGGTGGCAAACCTCTATTTAAGGGCTGTTTGGTTGAAGCCTGGTTTAATGAGAGGTATTGCATTAAAATTTGTTAGCATACGAAATTTCTTTGCAAATCTTCCCTATTGTAATTTCTCTCTCTTTTTTTTTTGTAATGCATGAGTGATCACCCTAGATGGATACTTTAAGAAAGCATAGCTAGATAATATAAAAAGCATTATTGTGTTTCTGTCTAACAGCATTATAGTTCTTTTCTTATAAAGAATACTTAGTACTTATTATTGTGTTTAATTCAAAGCAGTAATTTAGTGTCCCTCGGCTTGTGAGTTCACAGCCCCCATTTTTAGCACTCTATGTCCCTTTGTTTTTCTACCTTCCTTCTTAGCTGTCAACAACACACAGCTCCCTCTTACCCCTTGGCTCTGAGTTATGTATTCCCCTAGTCCAAACAATCTAGTTTCCTTTCCACCAGCTAGACTGAGGTAGGCAGAGCTTCCTTTTGTTTTTAAATAAAAACACTCTGAGTATGAAATACATAAGGCCTGCATCAGTTGTGAATGTCACAAGAATGTTTTCAATTGCTGCTTTTCTTGGCAAATTATATGGAAACACGTTTCAGTCACCATTTCGATATATTTTGCAGAAAAACACCAGTTTCAATGCAGTGCACTGTTCACAAATGATGCAAGGAACATGTATTTTGTACTTGACTATCTGTTAGAGTTCCAAGTGTCAAATGAAAACTTGCCTTCTTTAGGATCACTTTAATCTTAACCCTGGGATTATGCAGGGAAGATTAGCATGGCTGCTTCTTACAAACTATTTTGCGCTATAGGCATATGCTATCAAATAAGAATGTGTGTGTTTGTCCATATATATTTGTGTCTTGTCTTTTTAAAAAGACATGTAAATGAAGACTGGGGAAAATGTAGGGTCCCATATATTTGCATTTAAAGGGAAAGGAACTTACTTACAAATGTGTGTGGTCTTCGTAATTAGTGCAATATGTGTGTTTGAGTATTTGAGTGCAACACATGTTGACAGGCTGGCTTCTTACATTCCATGAATTACTCTTGCTCATTAGCAGTTAGAGTATCTGTGAAGACTTTTGTGACACTTCAGTAACTCAGCCAATGATTAGCTGACAGACAGCAGTCAAAAGCTGATTTGGTATATGAACTTCCTTTGCTTAGCATTATTATATACAGTGGTACCTCGGGTTACAGATGCTTCAGGTTACAGACTCCGCTAACCCAGAAATGATACCTCGGGTTAAGAACTTTGCTTCAGGATAAGAACAGAAATCATGCAGCAGCAGCACGGCGGCAGTGGGAGGTCCCATTAGCTGAAGTGGTGCTTCAGGTTAAGAACAGTTTCAGGTTAAGAACGGACCTCAGGAACGAATTAAGTTCTTAACCCGAGGTACCACTGTATCTAGAATTATTCTCTGAGCTTCTGTGAAAAAGCTCTGACCCTCTATGCCATTTCTGTATTCACAGCATACTCTGAACAGAATCTGTCTCACTGAGATTCCTGCATTGCAGGAGGTTGGACTGGATAGCCCTTAGGGTCTCTTCCAACTCTACAATTCTGTGATTTTGGGGGGGGATATTCAGTCAAGCAGATGCAGAAGTAAATTGCACTTAGCTTTTTTCCCTTGCCAATGAAACAAACCTAAAAACCAATCAAAGTGCTATAACTAAACAAAAACAAAGCTACATTGTAGCCTGCTAAAGGAGGTGATGACACCTTACAGAATCACAGACTTGTAGAGTTGGAAGGGACCATGAGGGTCGTCTAGTCCAGTGTTTCCCAACCTTTTTTGGGCAAAGGCACACTTGTTTCATGAAAAAAATCTCGAGGCACACCACCATGCCAGATGGGGAAAGGTCACTTTTTACTTATGTAAAAATAAATAAATAAATAGTAACAGCATAGAAGGTAATGGTTAGGCTAGCATCCCTCTTCCAAATATGCTAGGTTTTTATTTGCAGGGACTGTTCTACATGGGAAAGCATTCAGCACTGTCATTCTCCCATCTGCCATCTGAATTGGTACTATTCTGGGTCAACTTACTCTGCTGCATGTGTAGATGAAAATGGCACCAAGTGTGGGGGAGGGGGCAGAACAGGTTTCAGATACAGGATATTAAGCATACACGTACTTCAGATTGAACTGGTTGCTTGCTTTGCAAGTTTTCATTTCCCAAATGACTGCCTTGGCAAGCGCAATACCTACCAGGCTCAACGCCGGTCTCGTGCTGCCGCTTCCCGCGCTCTCAAGGACCCGGGAGAAGGAAGGCGTGAAGGGAATCCCGAAGGCGCGGAAACCTCGAGCATGCGCAGGCCTTCCGCCTGCGACAGCCCAGTAGGCCGGCCGAAGCGAGCGGCGATGGGATGTGGGAGGGAGCTCGCTCGCCGCCCCGCGTGTGCCTATGTGGGGCACGTTACAGCCCCGTGACGTCAGCGCCACGCAGGCAGCCAGGCAGGCAGACGGCGAGAGCCCCACGCTGGGCGGCCTCTCCTCGCCGTCGCCGCCCCGCCTCTCGCCGCCCGACTCGCCCGCCTCCCTCCCACGGCACACCAGGCAACGTCTCGCACCGGTTGGGAAACACTGGTTTATCTCTTTGATGTCTGATGGGAGGGCATTCCACAGGGCGGGCGCCACTACCGAGAAGGCCCTCTGCCTGGTTCCCTGTAACCTCACTTTTCACAGTGAGGGAATTGCCAGAAGGCCCTTGGCACTGGATCTCAGTGTCTGGGCTGAACGATGGTGGCGGAGACGCTACTTCAGGTATACTGGACCGAAACCGCTTAGGGCTTTAAAGGTCAGCACCAACACTTTGAATTGTGCTCGGAAAGGTACTGGGAGCCAATGTAGGTCTTTCAAGACTGTCGTTACGTGGTCTCGGCGGCAGGTAGCAGCGCTCACAGCTTACGGACTGCACCGTGTAACAGGTGTCTGGCCCAGCAGCCTAAGGCGGACAAGCCACTGAAACAGGCATTCAGAATCCATTCATTTCATAAAACCTGCAGGGCTCAATCTCTGTGTTTGTGCATGTGTGTGTTTCTGTTTTGCCCAAGGGTCTGGGGGTGGGAGAGAGCTCTTTAGCATGATGCTTTTAAAACAATTAAATTATCAACAAATAAACCTGATGATACGAATAGCAACGTCAGGTGCTACCGGGGGGGGGGAGAAGGGGGCCTACTCGGAAGTAAATACTGCGTCCAGGCGCAATTAGCGCTGATTTAAGGTGCACCAAGACTGCCTAAAAACCTCACCAAAGATATGCAACAAAGCGCTTCGTTGCAGAGGGGAGAGTTTGTGCACCGTGGAGGCTGGAGGGCTTCTATTCTACATGCGGGGGTTGGGGGGGCGAGGAAAATGTGCTCCGTGGGGGGGGCGGGGAAGGCAAGAAAAGGAGCTGAGCTCTAACTATAGGCTCCCACGCTTGAGCAGGCCCGACTCGGTGGGGCGGACCACCCTCTCTCCTGGAGGAGGAGGAGGAGGAAGAGGAGGAGGAGATTCCCATCCACAGCGTGGCCTCCCGCGCTCCTGAACGGGAAATCTCTGCAGCCCAAGACTCCGCGAGGCAGCTCCTCCCTTCCTGCCTTGAGCCGCTGCCAGCCGCGCCCCCCTCCCCAGTTATCTGCTGCCTGCCAAGCCCCGCCCCTCTTCATTGTCCTCCCCTTCTGTTTATACACAAAGACCCCCCATCTTCTTCCCCCTTCCCCTTCCTCCATCCCTCGCTTTTTTCCTCTCTTTCCTTTTTTTTAAAAAATATTTTCTCTTCCCCTTCTTTTTTTCCCCCCTTTCTTTTTTCTCTTTCTCCCCCCCCCTCCCCGCCCTCCTGCCTTCCTGGGTTAAAGGATTTGAGCAATGGGTCTGGAGGTGGAGCTCGTCGGAGGATTAGCCCGACTCGCCAGCCTCCCTCCCACGGCACACCAGGCAACGTCTGGCGGCACACTAGTGTGCCGCGGAACACCGGTTGGGAAACACTGGTCTAGTCCAACCCCCTGAATTGTAGGAAACTTTCACCCACCCATGACCCTGAGATTAAGAGTCTCATAGTTCAGGTGGCAGTGTTCTGGGGAAAATGACTTTGGCAGTCCCACATATCATTTGGCCCAGTGGGTTTTGACTATACTCGATTTTGGCCTTAGGCACGATCACCAGTAATAATAATAATAATAATAATAATAATAATAATAATAATAATAATAATAATTTATTATTTGTACCCCGCCCATCTGGCTGGGTTTCCCCAGCCACTCTGGGCTACTTCCAACAAAGATTAAAAATACATTAAAATGTCACACATTAAAAACTTCCCTAAACAGGGCTGCCTTCAGATGTCTTCTAAATGTCAGGTAGTTGTTTATCTCTTTGACATCTGATGGGAGGGCATTCCACAGGGCGGGTGCCACTACCGAGAAGGCCCTCTGCCAGAATATAACCACCATGTAAGTTGTGGACCTTCTGTATATTACTGTCAGGAAGGTCGGGGGGGGGGGAGCAAAGTGTGCTGCAAAGGATGCTTGTGGTTGAACTAGATTGGCTGAGTGGGTGACCTTCATACCAGTCCTAGTAACAGGAGGCTTTGTCAGCTCAGGTATAAGAAGGCATCAATTTCTATTCCATCATATATTCATCCCATGCAGCACTATTTCTGCTGCACTGCAGCATGGCTTCTAACAAAACCACATTATTTGTCTCACGGTCCACTATGGTGAAATTTTAAGTACGGTAATTAATTCTGTTATTCCACATCATTGCAATGCAAAGGGGATGCAATTCAAATTGGGGGTGGGGAGTTATATATCTTTTGATCACATTCACTGGATGTGGGATGAAGAAGTGAACATTGGCAATTGCTGCTTCCATTTTGTTGGTTGTCAAAAAGGATGTAGAATATTCTGTGCCAAAGAGCCAAGAGACTGTAGCATTGTTAGGGGCACCCACAGGACGGAATCTGTATCTTTAAGAGATGTGCAGAATGGAAATTCATTATGGTGTGCCTTCTCCTGTCATTAAAACCCTATGATGTCGAAAGGCTGCATAATTTGGCCGCACAATTTGAAGTATTGTGCCACCTTAAATAAATCATGTTGTGATAATGGGATGGTTGCAGGATCTTCTCCTTGCTGTCACTTTCCTTGGAGTAGGGCATTTGGAGCACCACCTTATCAGAATATTGCTAAATTCAGCAATGACACTTACAATGTCAACATAGTTTATCTGCCTCAGATAAGCAGAACAGAATGGTGCAGAAATTTATTTCCACTCATATCTCTGTATTCTCTCATAACTGTAGAGTTCACTCAGCCTGCTAAACATAGTAATACTTTAGCTAACACATCTATCAGCACAATTATTTATACTATAGAAGATACAACAGTATTGTTTGATAGGGTGCCTATTTTTTTAAATAGTGAATGTCCTGAGGGCAGTGGGAACTGTAGGATTTTTTTTCTATATGAAATTTTGCACTGCCTAGGCAACATTCACATAGATTATCTTAAATAACACTTGCTCTGTTTATGACGTTATTAATAATCACTTTTTCTAAAGGTCTTCACATTCATCCCTGCTAGTAACAGTGCTCTTTTTCTTAAAAAATGTTTAGGGGTACTCTCATTTTCCTAATCATATTGAAATACTGCCCATCAATGAGGCTAAACTTAGATTCACAAAATGTTTAGGGCTGTGCGTGCCTCTGCGTCCCCCCGGGGGGGGGGTAAGCACTGGAAATAGGGTGATTACTGTCATTTTGCAATCCAAGAACCAAGGCTAAGAGAGGCTGGTTTAGCAGACCTGTTTCCCCACCATCTGCAATTACTAGTATATATTGCAGTTGTACCTTCTATAGGATTGCCTGTCCTACTGCATTTGGCTCCCCTTCCCCTTTATCCCCAAGGACACAAGGACCTATGCATGTGGCAGAACAACAAGCAAGAGCTCCCTCTCACGGGACTTAGGGGGAAGTAGGAAGCAGGAGCTATCAGTCCTGGCAACTGTGCTATGGAAGCTGGTCCTGACAAGCATTTTGGGTAGGCCAATTACTAGGATCACATGTAAACAGCTTGCTCATTTGGTTTGTTCACTTCTCGTATCTCAGTGAACTACCGTATTTTTCACCCTATAGGACGAACTTTTTCCCCTCCCAAAATGAAGGGGAAATGTGTGTGCGTCCTATGGGGCGAATGCAGGCTTTCGCTGAAGCGTGGAGAGCGAGAGGAGTCGGTGCGCACCGACCCCTCTTGCTCTCCAGGCTTCAGGAAGCTATCCTCCAAACCAGGTCGGGGGACAGCGGGGAGGCACAGCGCCACCATCCCGCTGTTCCCCAACCTGGTTTGGAGGCTGGCGCTGGGGAGAAGCGCGCGTCTCCCCACCGCCAGCCCCACAAGCTCGGGGGACAGATATCCGCAAGCCTGGGAAGACCGGCGCGACTTCCCACCGGGCTCCCTAGGCTTGCGGATAGCAGCCTGTTCTGGGGGCTGGGGTCGGGGGAAGCTCGGGCATCCCCCGCCCCAGCCCCGCACCTGGGGAAAAAATAAATTTCCCCCCCTTTATTTCCCCCCCAAAAAACTAGGTGCGTCCTATAGGCCGGTGTGTCCTATGGGGCAAAAAATATGGTATTTCTTTCATAATTTTCCTTTGTCATGTTCAAGATATCCCTGCAGCAACTGCATATATGTTAGAATACGAACTAATATCTTTCAGTGCAGTCAGTGCAGCAGTAATTTCCCTTCAGCACTTAAGTAGCATTTTTTAAAGTCCCCAGAGTGCATTATGCATTTTTTAAATGGTAAACATACTAATATTTATCAGCCTAAACTGCTTTATAAATCCCACTGAACACTGCTGACGTATTATTTGGCTGTGATCATCTAGCAAATCTTATGTAATAAAAGTGGGGCTTCCCGTTTGCTGGCAATGGGGAAAGCAAAGCAAAACATACCCATGTTTTCACTTAGCTCTGCTTCTCATAGCCCTAAGCTCTAAAGCTGTATGGATCATGATATGATGTTCTATATGTAACAGCTTTTAATCCTTGTATATGCTTCCCACAAAACCATCTGTGAACTTATACAATAATGGCAAGTATATTATATGGTTAGACACAGGCCAGAACTGGGGCGGGGAGGCGGGAGGTGGGCCAATTGGCATAGGCCTACGATTTTGAGGGAGCTTGTTCTGGGTCTGCCTGGTAGAGGCAAAGGTTATTGAAATGCTTGGCCATATTACCAGCTTTGCAAGGCTCTAGTTCGACAGTCTGAATTCAAAAATAGAAAGAAATGTTAAATTGGGAAAGATATGTCCTTAGCCCTGTTCTGCAAAAACGAGACTGCAAAGGAAACTAAGATTTCCCAAAACTGAGGGACACCTTACTGATCCATATTAAATACGGTGACATTCTTCCCTGGCTAGTCAGTTCAATAAAAACATACAGTTGCAGCTTTTGTGGTAAATAGTGAAGTTTGGTGTTTTGAGAATTCAGGTCCATTTTGTTTTGACCAGCTGCTTGTATCTATATTGTTTAACCCAAAACCAAAAGAAAATATGCCTCAAGATTTATGAAATGCTCTCCCCAGGAAAGCTCACCTAGCACTTTCGTTAATTATCTTTAGGTGCCAGGCAAAAACATTTCTCTTCTCCCAGACCTTTGTTTAATTAGCCAATCTATAACCTTTTAAATTGTGTGTAGGGGGTTATTGTTTTGGTTTGTTATTATGGTTATTATTTTGTGTTTTTATATTGTAAATTGCCCTGTGATCTTCTGATGAAGAGTGGTATAGAAATTTTATTAATAATAATTTTAAAAGAACACTGTGTTGTAGGTACACTTGTAAAGCAACAGAATTTTAAGACCACTCAACACAAAATATATGTTTTACCACCTGTAACACTGCCTGTGTAGTTTATATCACTTGCCAAAACAACAACAACAACAACAAAAAACCACAACCCCAACTACGTGGGGAAAGCATCAAGGGTCCTTAAAAAATTATCTTTGTAATATCAGAAATTTAAAAAGCCCCAACTCTGGGTACCCCTTCAGTCAGTCACATTATGGAACAGAATCATTCTGTAGCAGATCTAATGTTTTGGGCTCTTGAAAAGCCGTATACAGATAAGATTTTGTAAAGGAAAGAAACAGTGTAGATATTGAGGCTAAAAACTTTGCCCCACGTGGGCTTAATGAAGAGCTAGATTTTCTCTTGTACAATTATAAGCTTTGGAGACACTCCCCTGAGGTATTTTGGACTACCATGCTTACCATTTAAAGTCCTTTTTAATCACATATGATTCTTCATTATATATATTATTTCTTTCTTTCAGACAATAATTCAAGTCCCAGTTAATGTGAATACGAGATATAGCTAACAGAGATCCTCTGCAGTTTGATTTTTAGTTTAAGTAGGGTATACATGCAATTTGTGTATTATCAATTTAGTTTGTATCAATTAAGTGTTGAGAATATATTGTTCATTTGATGTATTGTCTTTTATAGCCCCTGAAAGTCTTAAAATGATAATTGGCCAAAACATGTTTTGAAAATAAAATCCACTCCCCACCCCCCGGTACTTTAATTAAAATATCAGTTTGTGATATTTGTGAAGCTTTGCTCAAACTATTAGTCACTTAAAGGTAAAGGGACCCTGACCATTAGGTCCAGTCATGGCCGACTCTGGAGTTGCGGCGCTCATCTCACTTTATTGGCTGAGGGAGCCGGCGTACAGCTTCCGGGTCATGTGGCCAGCATGACTAAGCCGCTTCTGGCGAACCAGAGCAGCGCACGGAAACGCCGTTTACCTTCCCGCCAGAGCGGTACCTATTTATCTACTTGCACTTTGATGTGCTTTCAAACTGCTAGGTTGGCAGGAGCAGGGACTGAACAACGGGAGCAACCCCGTCACGGGGATTCGAACCGCCGACCTTCTGATCGGCAAGTCCTAGGCTCTGTGGTTTAACCCACAGCGCCACCCGCGTCACTTACTTTCTGTTAAATAACTGATTACTCAGTATATGGAATTCATGCATAAAATCATTTTCTGTAGAACAGTTGTGCTTTATTCTCGAAAACTGACCATATTGTAGGTTGTGCCTTGGTGATCTGGAGTGAGAACTATCAAACCTTAAATATGTGTTTCTACCACGACCACCGGATTCCTTTAACGGAATACCCTTCAAAGGGAGGGGTAGGTGATGGCCACAACCTCCCTTCTAACACACAACACATTTTCCAATGCCTAACTGCCAAACCTTACAAAGTTGTGATGATTTGTTCCGTGCAGAATGCAGGCAGAGCGCTGGGCCCATGACCACTTAAATGCGGCAAACCATGCCCCCCAGATAGCTGGATTGGCCGGCTGAGGGCGTAACGCGGGCCCAGGACTCACTGTGATACAGGGGGCCCAACCATGCCCTCCTGCAAAGTGTGGGAAGCGAGTCCCGCTCGCAACTCCTTCCCTAACAGAAGAGGAGAGGCTTTGCCATTCTTATAATCATATATTCAAATATTATTCAAGCCAAGTTAGCCAAAACTTCTGATTGGTCCATTTTCTTCCCTCTACAAACCTTTAGCTGAAAATCCAGCAGTGTTACTACCAAGGAAACCACAAGGAAAGATTCCCTTGCCACCACCAGATCCAAGAAAACCATTACAACCATCTCAGTCAGGAACACATCCAGCACCATCACAGCCAAGGACACCACTACAGCCACAACCAGGGGAACATGTGCAGCCATCACAGCCAAGAATACACCTACAGATTCCAGAAATAAGAATACCTTTGAAGCCATCAGATCCACAAATAATCGTACAACCACCATTGCAAGGAATACCTCTTCAGCCACCAGATTCCAGAACTCCTTTACGGCCATCATCACCAGGATTTAAAGCAGGATCAAAACCTTCCTTGCCTGGGTCAAGTGGGATATTTATGGAAACTGGACAGGCAGGACCTCCTGGTACAGTTTTAATGTCGGAAAAAGGACGGAAAAAAAGCAAAAATGGCCAAAATGGCCAGAATAACATGCTGGTTTCTGAAGGGTCTGCTGGAGCACCAGGTGAGCAGATTATCTCTGAGTTACTTGTTGTTTCTTGTCATTGATAAAATATGCATATTTATTCAGAATGCGGTGATCAGATGTTCTGTGTAAAAAATATGGCTGTTTGTTCCATACCAACATACCTGGGGAATCCAATCCTCCTTACCTTAGCATGTTGGGATTTACGATGCTCTGGGGTCGCCCAGAGGCTCCCTCAGTCCCACTGACCTTTCCGAGTGTCCTCCCGGTAAGCACAACTCTGGAATGGCACGTTCCTTCGTTCCAGTGTGCCCTTCAGTGACATCTTCCAGATGAAAGATGCATGCTAATCTTCTGGCATAACGCAGCAAGAAGAACGAACCATCCATAGATCTAAACTTTATTTATTTATACTATATACAGACACAGAATCATGGCTCTCTCTCATTCAGCTCCAAGAGAGAACAGGCAGGCAACTAGTAAAAGTGAAAGTACATTACATAGTACATACAGATAGGACTGTATCCTGTTCTCATGCTTCTTCTCAGACAGTCATGTGAATTACACCAATCACATAATGCAGCCTCGGAGGAGTGATTTGCTAACATTGCACACCACTTCAGTGGAGGATAGCAGCCATTCCTATCTGCAATATCGCTGCTTCCCACCAACATTGTATAGATAGTAGCAGGAGCCACTATGTATATTCCTTTCTTCACTAAAACATGCAGGAAGGGAATGAGAATGTGCCAGGTCATGGCCCTCTAAATTCTTCATTTAAATAGCAGTAATTAAACCACTTACCGGTAGTCTACTATAATGCTACTCATTTCAAAAGGACCACTCCAAAAATTCTGAGAAATGCAGATACAGCAGTTACTAAGTACTATAGTACAGATGCTGGTGGTACTGGAATTAATCACATTTGACAGGAGGGGTGTTTCATTATTAGAGACTGTAAATTTGCTTGAAATACGCATCTTTTTCATACTTGTTTGTAGGTTATCCAAAACTTCCACGGCCTCCCTCTACAACTGCACAAGGTAATCCCACGTTTTCAGATTTTTTTTCTTTTCTTTTTGCTAATTCCCATAACTTGCTTGCTGGCATTTAATAAAGCAGTTTATAGCATAAATACTATTTCAGATGACAGTAAGAAACTATTTCTTCTAGTATAGTTTCAAAATCTGAAACTTATAAACTACTTTCCCTGAATCATCCTCCTGCCCCGCTGCCTCCTCTGTTCACTCTTCAGATTCCTGGCTGTCCCTGACACCTAGAGATCATTATTTAGTAATTTGTATACAGCCCTTCATCCACAGTTCTCAGGGCAGTTCACAAGATGCATGTAAAAGGCTATTAACTAAGTAAATAAACAAAGAGAGAGGATCTTTAAATACCTCCTTGTTGCTTTCCCTCTGTTTACAAAGGAAAGCTTGTGATATTCTTCTCTCTCAGGTATCCTACCCACGTAGGAACACAAAGGCTGATGCTGAAAATAGGCATATATGTCAGCATAGTGTCTGGGCTTCAACATATGGCTGAGTGCTGGCATTGGATCCATACATTGTGGCATGCACACAGATCCAATAATTTGTATCTAGTAGTTTATTACCTTCAATCTTCATGCAAGGCTAGGCATGGAGAGACTTAGCTAACCATAGCCCTTCCTTCAGCTAAAGATCAGAAAATATTCTACTGTCATCTTAAACTGTTTAAAGTAATTGATTGTTGACATGTTCCAGACCCGACTGTGTGCAGGTGACTGCAGAGAGCATAGCACTGCTGCTAAGACTTGGATAAAGTTAGCTTTCTCATATTAGGCTGTTATGTGGCTCCACTGTTTAAGAAAAGCCACTGAAATAATGGAGATTAAGATAATGGTGAGCTTCATTGTTTGCTTTGCTTTAGTTGGCAATCTATTGTATCAACATCTTAAAAACTTATATAGTGTGTATATACAAATGCTGTAATAGTTACCTGAAAATTTATCTGACTGCAGTTGGAGGTGTGGTTCTGCAGTCTGTTAAGCAGGGGTGAGGAACTCCAAGTCTGGAGGCCAAATGTGCCCCTCCAGGCCTCTGTCTGGCTCCTGGGACCCTTCCCAGGCTATGCCCCCTCCCTACTGGTCCTGCTCCTTGCCCTCCCAGGGACAATAGGTTTGCAGGGCCCAGAAAGGAGCAGCTACTATGTAGAAGGACACACTGACTGAAGAAGAAATCAATCAAAGTAAGTGTATTGTACTAGCTGAAAGCCATGTCAATTCCATACAATCACAAATTAAAGAATAAAAGGAAATAGCTACAAAGATGTTAAACTGGAGGTAAGTGAAAGTAAATTAAAACACCACTTTTGAATGTGTGTATGGAACAGTTGCAGCAAGGGAATATGCAGAGACTATTTAGAAAAGTACTTCAGTGGGAAGGACTGGGTAGGGGAAGCTAAATCCATCCACAGCACTCCTTAGAATGACTTTTTTCTAAGCAGGCTCTGCATGCACTACACTGCTCTGCTAGGTGGATGAAGTAGAAGAATTGTACATATATTACTCTTAGATGGATTGCAACAACTGCTTGTCCACTTTGAACTTCGTTACTTATAAGGAATGGTCACTTTCATTGTGCCAACACATGGGACTAAAATCGAAGGTTTGCAATGAAAGCAGTCTATTTAGCAAGTTTGTGTTATGCAACACACTTACCCCTTAGCAGTTGTGAAATAGAGCATGTTGCAGTAGCCTCCATGTGGTGGTTGTGATCTGTAGATTGGCCTAGTACTCTCTGCATTGGGCCTTCTTGGAGAAGCCCAAAGGCTTAAAGCCATGAAAGTCATCTTCATGTGGTGGTAATCTCTTTTAGCATAATTGGTATGTGGTACGTAAAGCATATAGCTATATCCATTGTGTTTATTCATTCCACACACTTTTGGTGATGTAGAACTAAGACAGTGTTGCCTAAACATTTGTTGCTGAATGAGATAGGGATAATATTGCTATTCACTTTGTAGATGATAGGAAAAGTGTAAATAGAAGAGGACCTTCAGTCGTCCCAACAGTGGTAAAACTGCAAAAGGTGTGCTTGTTTTGTTTTTGTTCAATTAAGGGCATGGGGAGAACTTTGTGTATAAGACCAGCTAAAGCACTTGTAATGCTGCATTATGTGTCTAAATTATGATCACTTCTTCATTCTAGGAGCAGCTGTTACTTCACCAGTGTCATTCTCTGCTGGTCTCACTCAGAAGCCTTTCCCTAATGGTGTGGGTGTGGTACATTTCAACAAAGTGCTTGTAAATGATGGAAACCATTATAACCCTAAAACAGGTATTGAAAGGTTCATAATTGATAAAGGGAAACGGGAGCAGAATCTATTGAATGATTTTTTAAATTTTTAAATTCTGTAGAATTTAAATGCATTCCGGCATTTTCTCAACTTGTACCTGCTTATATAAAGCAGCTTAATAGGAGGTTCCCTTCCGGTCCAAGTCAGTGTGAGAGCAGACACTACTGATACATTTAATAATAATAATAATAATAATAAATTTTATTTATATCCCGCCCTCCCCAGCCGAAGCCGGGCTCAGGGCGGCTAACAACAATCAAATAATCAGTCAAATAATCACACAATCTAAAAATATTTCATTATAAAAATTAATTAAATCAAATTGATGGCAACCAATTAAGCAAAATTCTGAGCAGGTTGCCAGAGGAGGGAGTCAGGCTGCGCCCTGACCAAAAGCCTGGCGGAACAACTCTGTCTTGCAGGCCCTGCGGAAAGATGTCAGGTCCCGCAGGGCCCTAGTCTCTTGTGACAGAGCATTCCACCAGTTTGGAGCCGCAGCCGAGAAGGCCCTGGCTCTAGTTGAGGCCAGCCTAACCTCTCTGAGGCCTGGGACCTTGAGGATGTTATTATTTGCAGACCGTAGGTTTCTCTTTGGGGCATACCAGGAGAGGCGGTCCCGTAGGTACGAGGGTCCTAGGCCGTATAGGGCTTTAAAGGTTAAAACCAGCACCTTAAACCTGATCCTGTACTCCACCGGGAGCCAGTGCAGCTGGTATAATACCGGATGAATGTGTTCTCGCAGCGAAGACCCCATAAGGAGTCTCGCCGCGGCATTCTGCACCCGCTGGAGTTTCTGGGTCAGTCTCAAGGGCAGCCCCACGTAGAGCGAGTTACAATAATCCAGTCTGGAGGTGACCGTCGCATGGATCACAGTGGCTAGGTCAGGACGAGAGAGATAAGGGGCCAACTGCTTAGCTTGGCGGAGATGAAAAAATGCCGCCTTTGTTATAGCTGTAATCTGCGCCTCCATAGAGAGGGAGGTATCGAAGATTACACCCAAACTCTTAACGGCCGGTGCTGGCACTAATTGCACCCCCGCAAGAGATGGGAGTTGCCCCCTCGATCCCATATCGTCCCGCCCCAGCCAGAGGACCTCTGTCTTCGAAGGATTTAACTTCAACCGGCTCCCACGTAACCATCCAGCCACAGCTTCCAGACATCTGGTCAGTGTGTCTGGGGCCGAGTCAGGATGGCCATCCATCAACAGATAGAGTTGGGTGTCATCAGCATACTGATGGCAACCCAGCCCAAAACTCCGGACAAGCTGGGCAAGGGGGCGCATAAAGATGTTAAAAAGCATCGGGGAGAGAATTGCACCCTGAGGCACTCCACACACCAAGGAGTGGCGTGATGACAATTCCCCCCCAAGCGCCACCCTCTGTCCCCGACCAGAGAGAAACGAGCGCAGCCATTGAAGGACTGTGCCCTGGATCCCCACGTCGGCAAGGCGGTGGTCCAGGAGTTCGTGATCGACCATGTCAAAGGCTGCTGACAGATCTAGAAGAATCAGCAGCCCCGACCCGCCTCGATCCAGCTGCCTGCGGAGATCATCTGTTAGGGCGACCAGAACCGTCTCGGTCCCATGACCAGCGCGGAAGCCGGACTGGAATGGATCCAGAGCAGATGTTTCATCCAGAAACCTAACAAGCTGTTCAGCAACCGCTCTCTCAATCACCTTACCCAGGAATGGAAGATTCGAGACCGGGCGGTAATTGGATAGATCTGAGGGATCTAATGATGTTTTCTTTAAGAGCGGACGCACCACCGCCTCCTTCAGTTCCCCTGGGAATATCCCGGTGCCAAGGGACAAATTGATGATATCCCCCAGGGGGCCCCGCACCTCGTCTGGACACGCTCTAATCAGCCATGACGGGCACGGGTCAAGAGGACAGGTGGTGGGCTTTCCAGCTTGGAGGAATCTGTCCACATCGGCTGGAGATATCCGGTCAAAGTGGTCCAATACTGGACCCGAGGACAGTCGAGGGGCCTCCAGTTCCTTTATTGTATCCAAATTGGCAGGGAGGTCATGGCGGAGCAACAGGACCTTCTCCGCAAAAAAGCTCGCAAATGCCTCACAGCTGTGTGTCAGATTGTTATTTAAATTTGGCTGTCCTTCAAGGGACGTTAAAGACCGAATTATACTAAATAATTGCGCCGGGCGAGAGCTAGCGGATGCAATGGAGGCCGAGAAGTAAGACTTCTTAGCGGCCTTCACTGCCATCTCATAGGTTTTCATAAAAACCCTATAAGATGTTCTTGAGGCTCCGTCACGGGCACCCCGCCATACTCGCTCTAGCCGTCTGAGGTCCCGCTTCATTTTCCGAAGCTCCTCGGTAAACCAGGGAGCCCGGTTTCTGCGGGGTCGCAGAGGGCGCTTAGGTGCGATCTCATCGATGGCTGCCAGGAGCTGGGTATTCCAGCCCTCAACAAGCTCAATCAATGAGTCGCCAGGGGGAGTAAGGTCCCGCAAGGCTTGACGGAATCTATCCGGGTCCATCAGCCTCTGCGGGCGAGCCCAAATCGGCTCGCCACCTAAGCAGGGTGGGGGTGGAAAGTCAATCCTGGCTTTCAGAGCGTAGTGATCAGACCATGGCACCTTCATCGAAGGAGACATGATCACATCTATACCGGCACCAAAGATCAAATCCAGCGTGTGGCCTGCTTGATGTGTGGGGCCCGAAACAAACTGGGAGAGCCCTAGTGTCGCCATGGAAGACACCAGGTCCAGAGCCTGTGAGGAGGGAGTGGCATCAGCATGGAAGTTGAAGTCTCCCAATACCAATAGGTTAGGGAACTCCAAGGCCCAGCCGGCCACCGCCTCCAGCAGGCCTGACAGGGTGGCTGCTGGTGCGCTAGGTGGCCGGTACACCAGCCAGACAGCCAAGCTCTCCTCGGAGCCCCACACTAGGCCAACACATTCAATGCCGGGGATCGATGGCGATGGTAGAGCCCTGAAAGAACAATTTTCCCGGATTAATACTGCCACCCCTCCCCCCCGGCCCACAGTCCGTGACTGGTGGAGGACGGTGAAACCCGGGGGCACCATCTCTCGTAAGGTAACAGTTACCCCTTCGCGCACCCAGGTCTCCGTCACACAAGCCAGGTCGACTCCCTGCGAGATAAAGAAATCTCGCAGGGTAGCGGTTTTGTTGCCTATAGACCTGGCATTGCACAACACCAGTGAAGGAGGTGAGTAATCCTTGCTCACCATACCCTCGTCTCTCGGGATGGGGCGCAGATTGGAAGGGGTACGAGCATATCCGTATCTCGATCCCCTTCGCCTATAACATCTGCCCCCACCGCCATACCTCCCTCGCCCCTCCACGGTAGCAATCCCAGGCCTCATACTAACCTCCATTTACAAAATAAAAACAAAACAACCAAAGACAATTATGCCCAAACAAAACCAATCCCCACCCCACTCAATATTCAACCCCCAAAACAGAACAAGATGGAACAAACAAAATTACATAGATAAAAACCACCATTCACGGTGGTACAACAAGTAAACAATAAAAGCACCTTTAAAACACCTTAAAATATATATAAACACCTTTAACATTTGCAGCAGATAATGAAATAATATAATATTATAAAAAACAACAACCCCCATTTAAGGTGCTGCAAATTAAAAGCAATTAAAACATTTAAAGCTATTTTGTCCATTGCTGCCGGTAGCTGCTCTGTCCTCTAAACTGTAATGGTAGTGCAGGCCCCGCCCCCTAGGCCGGATGGAGTTGGCAGAAAAGGGAGCGGTCCTCCCAACACTCACGCGAGCAGCAGCACCAGCAGTCGTGTCCCGGAGGCCTCTCCCAGGCCTCTTATGCTGTGGCGATGAGTGCAGGCCCCGCCCCCTAGGCCGGATGGAGTTGGCAGAAAAGGGAGCGGTCCTCCCAACACTCACGCGAGCAGCAACACCAGCAGTCGTGTCCCGGAGGCCTCTCCCAGGCCTCTTATGCTGTGGCGATGAGTGCAGGCCCCGCCCCCTAGGCCGGATGGAGTTGGCAGAAAAGGGAGCGGTCCTCCCAACACTCACGCGAGCAGCAGCACCAGCAGTCGTGTCCCGGAGGCCTCTCCCAGGCCTCTTATGCTGTGGCGATGAGTGCAGGCCCCGCCCCCTAGGCCGGATGGAGTTGGCAGAAAAGGGAGCGGTCCTCCCAACACTCACGCGAGCAGCAGCACCAGCAGTCGTGTCCCGGAGGCCTCTCTCTGGCCTCTTATGCTGTGGCGATGAGTGCAGGCCCCGCCCCCTAGGCCGGATGGAGTTGGCAGAAAAGGGAGCGGTCCTCCCAACACTCACGCGAGCAGCAGCACCAGCAGATCCCTCAAGCTGCTGAGGCTGGCATTAACTCCATTGCTAACATCCATTTCTTTTAATCTACCCAATATTGTTTAGTCCTTGAGCATGCTGTCTTCCCCCCATAAATCACAAATACAAGTGGCAGAACTGAAGGATTTAATGTTGGGAGAACTTGCTAACAGCAGACACCATTGCATTCTTTCCTATGCATTGGGGAACTGAAGTGAAATCACAATCAGCTCAGTGGATAAAAATGTATAATAAGCATGTGCAGGAGCTAAGGGAGAATGAGCTCATAAGAGGAATTTTATGTGAAGAACTCCTCTTCGTTGTCATGCCAAATAAAATATGACACGTTCAGATTAAATGCCCTTTATTTCCTCCCAGTTATTGTACTGACATACTTGTGTTATTTGAAAAAGCGGTAGGAATTGGACTTGGGCCAACTGTACACGTGTGTTTTGATTAATGTGTGTCTTCATTGCAGGCGTCTTTACATCTCCCTATGAAGGTCGTTATCTGATCACAGCTGTTCTAGCTCCAGAGAGAGATGAATACGTAGAAGCTGTGCTGTCCGTTTCCAATGCAAGTATTGCTCAGCTCCACACAGCTGGCTACAGGAGAGAGCTGCTCGAACACCACCGACCACGATCAGGGAAACGAACTTGTGGTGGAACGGGGGCTTTCCATCTTGTTCTTCACCTCAAAGCTGGAGCTGAAGTAAGCGTTGTAGTTACTGGGGGCAAGCTGGCCTACACAGACTCTGATGAAATATACTCCACATTCAGTGGGGTGTTTCTATATCCTTCCCTTTCTCATGCATAGAGGGGAGTAATGAATAAATGGTGAAGCTTTAATATTCCTCATTTTTTTTCATCACCTTCAATACTTCTGTTTTAAGTGCAGTCCTTACATGACTATATTTTCTTTCCCTCAGTTGACTTTCTTTTAGATTATGGACAGTAGTTACTATGGGGGTATCACTGAAATATGTTCAAAGTAAATTATGCACTGTTTATTAACTTTTGAAATAGAGACTTTATAATTGCAATCCTGAGTCATTGAAGCTAGTTAAATAAATTTAAAAATTAACCTTGTGAAACTATCTTGTTTTCATGCATTATCCTTAAAATGCTGAAAGCAGCAAAGGAGGTCCTTTTCACTTAAGTTTGAACTAGCTGTTGAAAATTATAGCAGTGATTGCAGCAATAACTTTTGTATTTCACTTTCTAGTCTTCAAAGCATTTCATGTGCATTAACTTGTTCTTGTAAATCATGTTGTCATCATATTTTAGATAGGGGGAATGGAGCCCAAGGCCACAGAGTAAATTCAGGAAAAAGGTGATATTTGAACTACTATGCTAGAAGTACGAGGTTCACACAGAATTAGGTTCTTGTAAGTATCTGATGTCCTAAAAGCTTTCATCTGGGAAAAGTGGAAGTTGAGAACAGGCATAATACAACATGGTCTAAATATCATCAATCCCTTATGTGTTTGTTTTTGCAGCAGACTAAATACTAAAAAGCAAAGACACCCAGCCAAATAGGCCACACCCTCCTTTTTCTGCACTTGGTAATCTACTAATGGTGCTAGGAATTCCTGCAGCCAAGGAAAGAACATCCCTCATGAGGCCTGTGAAATTTCTCTTCTTGTCTTGCTTCTTCACTCTTGCAGTTCATCCAAGTTATTACAAACTTGTAGCCTACCCTAAAATACTGAAGATGGCGCTACATGTACTTGTTCTATAATTTATGACTGGAGTTTCTTTATCGCAGATAGTGCAGATACAGTTTTGTGTACTGTAGTCTTAGTCCTATCTACTCATACTTAATAGAAGACTGCTGCTCTTCTGTGGGAATGGCCAGGAGCCCTTCAGTAAACAATGGGTCGTGCCTTTACTGAAGGTCTCCCTCATGTCTCCAGAAGAGGCAGTCACAGTAAAAATCTAGTGCTTTATTGTAGTTGGCAGAAATTTTGCCCCAGCCCCCAACTGCATTTAGCCACCATGGAGGAGGCTCACCAGCCCCAGTTCTGCAGCAAAAAAGTAACTTTTATGGAAATTGCATTTCTGAATCACTTCCATGGTAACCCAAAACCTTTTCAGCCTACTTTCAGGTAGAGTCCAAAATGAACATAACTACAGGCTTTTTCAGCTGACTGTCTCTTCCGTGTTTATTCTCCTCTACACCCAAGGTAACTTTTTCCTATATTGTACTGAATGGAATTTCTGTGATTAGGCTGCAGGCCGTTTTGAGCGCCACAGGGAATAATTTCAAATGTATAAAGATAACACATGTAGTGAGGTTTTATTGTAAATTTTATTAACACAGCACAGTGGACATTTTTTTCCTAACAGACCAGTCTTTACAAAAAAAAAACAAAAAACACTGTACTGGAATGTTCAATGATTAATAAGTGAATAAAGGTATATCAAAGAAAAAACTGGTTATAACACAATTAAATAGATGTACTGAAGAATTATCTCCAATCTTGCATTCAGAACCAACCACAATGTAGATTCTCTCGCTCTCTAAAGAAAGGTGTCAAAAGTTTTGCTGATGAAAGCCTTATCGCAAAGGTATCAGTTCTAATATATCTGTCTTACATATTAGTTGCTTTAAAGACTTGAGATATCTTGCACTTCAGTTACCAGCCTGCATCACAGTCATATTTGCATAAATTGAATGCATTTAGAAGTTTCCAATGCTGAGCCATATAATATTTTTTCAGATGAGGGCACAATTCTTGAAAAAGTATATGGATAGCGGAGTACTGTTTTTCAAGGATCCCATTTACCCTGCTTAATAGAGACTATTTTTGCATTTACACACACATTCTCTCCTCCAAATACTAGTCTTAACACAAGGACACAAGAGATCTAGAACCTTTACACTGCAATAGAAAACAACTGTTTTCTTGCATAAAGCAGAGATTGCCTTAATTATCCATGCATTACTTGCAGGCTTTGATTTCCCAGCTCCTTACTTTACTTGTATTCATTTTATATGACAAATTCCAGGTAAATGATTTGAGAGGTGCAGCATAAGCTGTTCAATACACTTCCAAAGTAAAAGGAAATGCATATTCAAAAACAGCCTTTAAAAGGTTCTTTGTTCATAAACACAAATGTATATATCTTTCATGGAAAGAACTAAGAAACTTGTGCTGATCTGAAATAGATTTAGTACAAGCATTGTTTCCCAATACCAGTTCCAAACCATCCATTTCCAGTACAGCAAGGAAACAGATTAAAAATTACCTCCAGCAGATAGCTATATTGGGCACCACCATCTACCAATGAGCAGCTCTGGAGTCACTGAGGTAAAATCCAAACTCATCATGTAATGGTCTGCATAGTGCCATTCAAATTGAGACCAAGAGATAGAAAACAATAGTATATCATTTTAAGAAGTGCATATTTTGTTCAAATGAAGGAAGTGTTTGGATCAAGGTGACTCAAGAGTACTCTTCAGCATTAAGCAAAAGGGAATTCTTCCAGAAGTTTTGGAAATTCTTAATATTCAAAAGCAGCACACAGATCTCCACTCCAAACACTGTCAGAATTATTCACTCCAGTTAACAGTACTGATGCCTTATGAGGAGCAAGATAACCTATTACTGCAAATGTGAAATAATGTACCGTACCGCAGAATAAAGAGGGAGAGGGAAAAAAAGATTAAGAGCATAATGTGAAACAAACATTCAACTCAAATTGAAATTTAATCTAGGATATTTCAAATTTTCAGAGTGCTTTACAGAATACCGTATAATATGAAAATGAACAAGTGCCAAATGTTGGAGTGAATTTTAACCAGTACAGTAGGCTTTTCTTTACTAGAGCTATAACTTGTACTTCCTTGTGTGTGGAGATTTAGGTATTCTATTACTTTAAGATATCTGATTGAAAAATAGTTTTCAAACCACATGACAATATAGAGCCCAATCACTGTTTAGTTAGAAATTTCAAGCCCCAACATTTTTCTAAGGTTACATCTACTGTACTGATCTATTTAACTGATCTAATTAGTCTCAAATGTTTTCCCTGTACAAAGTCAAAAGGAGCAAATTACTAGTTGTGAAACTCCTCGATAAGTCTGATAAAGATTTTATTGAGTGCACTACGTCTAGTCCTTAAATGCTGCTACCATAGTTGACAACATAAAACCAGCACCGGTAGCAAACCTGCAGATTAAATTTAGTTCATACCTGGCAGAGAATACAATTTTGATACGTTTACATGGATACTTTGGGTGACCAGGAAAGCACTAGTCAGCATTTCAGTTCTTAAGGACTGACCTAGCTTCAAGTTATATGATGATTCAAAAATGTTAACTCTTTCAGTTTGAGTTGGTTTATGGCACACTAGACTAACTGGCAGGGAGTTGGAATGTTTTTGCTTATAGACGTTTTAATCAACTATCATTTTTGTGTCAGGGGTTGGATAGAAATAGGTGAAAGAATGTAAGACAACTGGCTACTTAAATCGGGACCTCGATTGCTTTTGGATCCACTGCGGAGCTAAGATACTAAATGTCTAAACAGAAGTAACATTTTGTACCTGACACACACAGTATTTCTCACTTGGATGCCCTTGTCCTGTGCCACTTTTATCAAAACTGAAAAACCCTGATACAGAGTTCTGGAAAGGCATTAATAGTAGTTCCAGTTTTAAAGACTGACTATATACATTACCTTCTATAAAACAAGAATTTATCCCTGAATATTTTCTGAATCTGTTGCCTGCTGATCTATACAGTACCCATGCTAAGTGCAATTAAGAGATGTCAGCTGTTTGCAGCAAAGATGTTCTTACTGTTCTTTAGAATTCTAATTTCACATAGCAGCTTAGGGAAGCAAAATTGCTGCAAGAAAGAAAAAGCATCTCAGACAGCCCCCAATCACTGTATAGTAGTTGTTTGTTCTTTTTTTTTTTTTTAAAGGCAACACAACCATGAGTGGGTAATAGAAGTACCATTTCCACTACAATCCTCAGTTCTTTAACGGTGTAGCAAAACAGAGTGACCACTACACACAAACTCATGAATCCTTAAGATATTTTTAAAGAAATTAATAATGAGAGAAACATTGTATCTCAAACAGCCTAAGTGCTGGTTTAAGTACTAAATATAATTCCTATAGTGGGCCTATTAAATCTCTGCTATCAATTTTACATACTTTTTTCTCTTTTCCTTTAAGATGATATATCAAGGAGGCTAACATACATAACATCACACACATCCACTGTGGTTTGTATATATGAAGATGCAAATCTGCAACTAAATTTTCATTTTCTGTCCTCTATCCTCTGGATGGTCTGCTATTTCAAAGGATTGCTATCTTTCTAATGCCTTAAATCAAACAGTAAGGACATCTTAAAAGAACAAAGAGAGATCAGCCTTGCATTTCATTTGCTTATGCCAAACCTTTGGCGCTTCCTGTATTTAATAAGACACATGGTACCAAAGGATAAAGGAGCCTCTGCAGAAGGAGGTTCTCTGTGATCAGTGCTGTTCAAGCTAAGTCTTCTATGTTCACTTCAGGAAGCTGTTCTCTCCAATAGCAGAAGGAGCTGAATTCTGGGCATACAAAAGCAGAGCTCTGTTCTTTATTAAGAAGTGGAAACACATGTTCTACTAGTTCACTCAGCCTGTAATACCTGTATGCAGAAATAAATAGGAAGGGTTACTCATTATACTTGTTATACAGTGCAATCCTGTACATGCCTATTCAGAAGCAAGACCACCAAATTCAGTGGGACTTACAGGTAAACATCTATAGGATTGAAGGCTTAATACAGCCAAACAGCAGTGCTAAAAATCAATGCTTGTCTGATTCTGGGCGTGTTTAATGGGATATAAACCTTGCCAGGTTTAATCACCTCCACAACTGACTTCTGCCCATAGTCAAATCATTTAATACACTGGCAGATAGTAATGATTTTAGGCACTTTCCTTAATGATTTTAGGTACTTTCCTAAAATTGCACATACTAGGCAGCATGGTTACCCAAATCAATTCAACAATTATTCTTCCCACTGCTTTTTACCCTATACTTACGAAGATTTGTTTCCCTTTGTTTGTTCCTGGATTAGTTCACCCTTTGGGTTGACTGTGAATATTCTGCAGTCTGGAACTCCAACTTGTATGTAAGCATACACATCCTGCAGTCAACACAACTACATTTTAGACTAGAGGCCATAGTGCCATTTTTTTAATTGAGAAAATGTCACATTACAAAATTCATATGCATGTACTCATTCCGAAACCCATATAGAGATACGTGAAAAATCATCTCAAACTCCTTCCTAAGTTTCAAGAACTATTTGTGCATTTAGCATATTCATGTAGAACAGCAGAACATTTTAACTAATTGTTGGATGGTGCAGACTTACATTAGGTCTGTTTCCAAAAGCAGCATAGAAGGGTTGTTCACATGGAGAAAATAAGTTCTTGATATCATTTAAACACTCAATTTTGAATTTCTCTGGTTTCTTTTCTATCACTTCCCTGGGGGCAAAACATTAAAAAAAATCAGATATTTTCTGTGGCCTAAGACAATACCTTAGAAAAATATTGTCCAGGTTCTTAACAAAGTTATAAAGTTTAGTTCTGCTCTTCCTAAAAAGGTCATTTAAACAGATGAAAACAAAACAATATATGAAGACAGCTAGGCACTGATCTAAATCAGTGCAACTACAGCTATTGCCTCCTCCTGAAATGCTGTTGCCATGTGCCAGCTTTTGCCTTGCAATGAAGCTGTAAAGACGGTACAGTTTAACATATTCATTTGGAAGAAGGGGCTCAGTGGCAGAGCATATGTATGTGAAAGAGCCCAGGTATAATTATTGGTATTCTCAATTAAAGAATCTGGAAGGTGTTGAAAGAACCTCTGTCTGATTCCCTGGGGAGCTGCTGCTAGTCAGAGTACAAAATACTGAGATAGATGAACTAAGGTCAGGCTCAGTACAAATCAGCTTCATATGTTCATATTCAATCCAGCTACTTATTTATACCTGCACAGGGGGGCAGAAAACCCATTATGAACTAGGCTAAACACAGATACAGTCTACAGAAGCTAGCAACTCCTGCAGTGTAGTAAAGGGAAGCTCAAAAGCAGCTTTTAAATTCTGCTGCAATGGCGCCCTGACTTCACCATCAGACTAAGATCTAGCAAACAAGGGGTGTGCATCACTGGACCACTCCAGTTCTATCAAATATATAGGCTTTTAATACTACAAAGTCCCATGTGACTGTATACAAGTGAAATATTTAGAAGTTTCAATTTACGTCCATCACAGATTGTGCTATGATAAAAAGCAAGGTACCATAAATGATGACAAAAACACTTGTTTCACTCAGCTTCTTAAGTTATATTTCAAAATTCACCCCTTACAAAGATTGTTAGGGTGTTTTTGCTTACATACCTATGAAAAGCAGAGAACAAACTGCTAGGAGACAACATCAAGGGACCCCTGGGCAAGATCGTTCCTTTGTCATTAACCCAGTGCAAGTACCCTCTTGTCATGTCTGCCATTCCAATGGCACGAGCAGAGCAGTACAGAAACTTGTAGCCATTCCTAAGAATGAAATTCTAGATTAGGAAGCTCTCTTGATATGGTAGACCATTCACACCAAGAAGTCACAGTCAGATCATACTGAATTAAAAAAGAGAAGGCAGCTATTCATGTTTTATAAAGCATTTAAGCAACTGGAAGGGAGAAGGGTGTGTTGACCCAAGGTCACATCAGAAACTAATGCGCCAGTGCAGACATCTTTAAGACTATATTTCAGGGGTGGGATACTGGAGCCAGCTGGCAACCTTCCCCACCACCTGAGGGCCAACTTTGGCAAATGGGTGAGGCACTGCGATGTCCTGTGACCCATTTCCTTTGTCCACATGATATGAAATCAAACTGGGCAAAGAGGCATGGCTTTGCAGGTGGTAATGATCCACTGCAAGCCCTGCTTTCAGTAGGGGACAGGTGTGTGTGGAAAATGTAATGGTAAAAGACAAAGTACAACAAAACAACAACACTTTCAAGTGTATTTAATGTTCTCTACAAAAATGGTTTGAACTGGTTTTGAATCTTTAGATGGTTCCAACTTCTCAAAACTCTGGTTACTAATTCAACTTTTATTCTCTTCCCCACACTCCCTGAAGCATTTAGGCTGCAACTCTTACTTGGAAATAACGCCCACTGTATACACACATTAAGATTGGGCTGTTTTAGTCTCCCTCAAAAACAGATAGACATTGAAGCTTTTGATGTTGCTGCCATAGGCTTTCACTTTTCCATATCCCCCTTTCTGTGGTATTCATCTACTTGCTTGACTTCCACTTATTATTCCATATCCTCCAGCTGGTAGTCTGTCCATAGGGTGTGGCCCCTTGTGCTACTGCTGCTACTTCTGCTACTCCTCCTATATGTAATCTGCTTTGCCACTACCACCACAACTCATAGCTACTTCAATATGAACCAGGATCCTAGACTTGAGTCCATCTTTTTGGTACAGCCTTAATCTGCTAGTGATGCTAGTCGTATACTTCCAGGAGCACACAAGTCAGCAGAGGGGCCCTCTTTGATACCAGCAGTAGCTGTCACAAGGCGAAGAAGGGATGTACAAAAGAGAAAGTCCATGGGCAGGCTGCTTCTGCCTCCACTACTGGAACATGCAGGCGGCTATGAGAAATGGAAGGCAGAAAATCTGAAGATGGACAATGTTGTTGCTGCTGCTCAATCCCACAAATTTCAGCAGTAGCAGCCACTTAGAGGCATGCCCATTTCTTTTTGGCTGACATGAGGAGAAAGAGGAAGCTGGAACCTTTCCTCTGGAGTCATTTGACTGAAGTTTCCTTTGGTCTTTTTTTGTGCACCACAAGCTCTGCTCATGAACGCTAGGGGTTTGCAGCATACTGAAGAAAATAATGATAATGTGCTGAATTGGCCTACATTTGCCTCATGTCACATGTCTAACTTCTGTATTTTAATTCCTCTGTTATTTGAGTTTGAAATGTAACTTCTAAATAGGAAGGCAATGAGAATACAAATACAGAATATACAGGATCATGAAATGCACCTTTGGTTAAAAGTGAAAAGTGTTGTGCAAGAATTCAAAACTTTAGATCTTTAGTTGTTAGTTGAATTAGCAAAATCAATTATTCCTATGTTTCACAACTTTTACAAGCAAGGTACTTACTCATTAATGGAATGATAGAGCTTTGCAATACCCTGATGTGTCCAGTCTTTGCCAAGCTGTGGTAGGATCTGGCCTAAAGCATCAGACCTAAACCAGGAACGAGGGTTAGAAATAGAAGTAAGAGTGTGAATTGATGCTTTCTACATTAGGTATTAAAAGACCCTCCAGAGTTTTTTCTGTGCCAATTTTTAAATACTTGCTGAAAACCTTTCTATTCTGCCAAGCCTATGCAGGCAATTTAACAATACAGTGGTACCTCAGGTTACATACGCTTCAGGTTACATACACTTCAGGTTACAGACTCTGCTAACCCAGAAATAGGACCTCGGGTTAAGAACTTTGCTTCAGGATGAGAACAGAAATCATACCGCAGCGGTGCGGTGGCAGCGGGAAGCCCCATTAGCTAAAGTGGTGCTTCAGGTTAAGAACAGTTTCAGGTTAAGAACAGACCTCCAGAACGAATTAAGTTCTTAACCTGAGGTACCACTGTACATAGTTCAACAGTAGCTAATTGATGCCTGTTTAAAACTTTTTTTGTATGTTTTTTATTGTACAGCTTTGTGTTTAATTGATGTAAACCACATTTTATGACATGACAGTGTATAATTATTTCTTTAAACAAAGAAATATTCGCAACAACTCAAAGCCTACCTCTCTTTAGTAACTAAGTCAGCCTTCTCAAACCAGGAGCAGTCCAAATATTTTGGACTACAACTCACATCAGTCCTGGACAGCACAGATATTATGATGGGAGTTGTAGTCCATATCATCTGGCTCTTACCAGGTGTCAGAAAGCTGAATTCCTAATTTACTTTTCCCTACTTCTTACCAAGATTTAAGGAAAAGCATTGGTTTTCAGAACCAAGTCGCTGAGTAGTGTTCATCAGACACAAATAGATTTTGAACACACTGGTGCAGTGATTTAATAGAGGTAAAACTACATACAGCTTACTTGGTTATTGTTCCATCAATATCTGAAATAATTATTTTGTCATTCCAGTTCCACAGATATATTGTCCCCGCACAACGGCAAGTTCCTTGATACTGGGTTGTAATGCTGAACACAACATCATTGGGGCCATCTCTTAGCTTCAGTTTTTCCTTTAAATTAAAGAGACACAATAATATATTAACCCAAAAAGATATTGTATTTCTCTGCCAAAATATTTTACATTTTAATGCTAATGTTAATAAAGATAGGATGTGGGTGGCACTGTGGTCTAAACCACCAACCCTCTTTGGACTTGCTGATGGTAAGGTTAGCAGTTCAAATTTGCACAATGGGGTGAGCTCCCATTGCTCTGTCCCACCTCCTGCCAACCTAGCAGTTCAAAAGCATACCAGCGTGACAGATAAGTACCACTGCAATGGGAAGGTAAATGGCATTTCCATACACTCTGGCACTTGTCACGGTGTTCCATGCGCCAGAAGCGGTTTAGTCACGCTGGATACATGACCCATAAAAGCTGCAGACAAACACCAGCTCCCTTGGCCTGAAAAGCGGAGGTGAGAACCGCACCCCATAGTCAAATTTGATTGGACTTAACTGTCCAGGGGTCCTTTACCTTTACCTAATATAGATAGTGCACTGAATTTCATCAACTCTGGATTATTTTTTTAAATGCAGTAGTATATAGAGTAGCTACTAGCTTTGCCTACAAATTAGATAAACCAGATGTAATGAAGAAAGCATGTTACCACTGATCATGTAGTCAGCATACAGGATTGGATACAAGTCTTACGTCAGCACAATGTAACAACTGATAGCAAAGTTTGCCTACTCTAGACTAGATTATGAACCATGATTCCACACCAAGGTGGAAGTAAAGGCACCGTCATCCCATTACATGAAATGCATTCGTAAATTTGGGGAATGAAGTAAGAGTTCATCTGAATGGCACAACTTACTGAAATCTGCATTTAACCAGTCTGTGCATTGTAGATAAGCTTCTGCTGCAGTTAAAACTTCCCTCTTTTCTACAGCAGCATGAGAGTTATGTTTGGTGACTGGTAGAAAATATAAAATAGTAAAGCAAATAATAAATCTAATAAACCATGAGTGGTAGTCAAGGCCTTTTCTTGGCTTACTATTAGTGGTTTGTTTGGAGAGAAATAAACTTTGAGTTTGGATCCAGATGACACAATAAGGTAGGCCATGACTAGTTTTTTGGGAGTGCAGCAACAGCAGGAGGATAGGAGTGAAGTATCCAGTATGTCAGCACCATGCACATTGTTCATCCACATTGAACTATGGTTCAATTTATTACGTGATGTGCAAACCAAGCCACTATCCATTGAGAAAGGGATAACGGATTCCCCCACCATGACCATGACACAGTTTAGAAAGAAAAGGATAGGGGGGAACAATGATTTCATGTTTGCTATAATGCGTGACCATCTCTCTCCATGACCCAGATCCAAAGAAATCTTAGCAACACTGAGCCAAAATTATGGAAATTAGGGAGTGTTCCAGAGCAGGAGGATTTATTTAGGAGTTGCAAAAATTGATCTAAACACAGTTCACAGAACTGGTTTATTAATAACAACAGAGAAACAGATTTCAGCAAGGGGGCCCTTTTCTCTCTCAACCACTCTTGTCATTTCCCCCCTAACTACTTAAAATCATCAATATGTTTACAGAATTTGACCACTTACAATTTGATCTGAAGACAATCTAAGTGACTTTTTGTAAGATGTAGCATTCCCATGGCTTGGAAGTGAAGCGGAATCTATTTTTAAGGTTTCTTTTAGTTCCTGGGATCCTTCATCATCCGTTGAAGATTCATCACCTGTAGGCCTAAAACAATATAAGCACAGTAAGCAATAAGAAATGTTGTACATTTCACAGATTATTTCAAGAGATCCAAGCATTCTAAAGCACGTTAAGCCATTCTGAGAAGGAGCAGCATTTTCTAGACTGGGTGGGAGAAAACTAGGAAACCCTATCATCATGGTTGTGTTTTGTTTTTTAAGCTTAATGGTTTCCCATTTTAGTGACAGAACAGATGGATTTATGCTAAATAAAGGTAAGTATACAGCATGCTGACTATTTCATGCTTACAATGCAAGCAATATACAGTGATACCTTGGGTTACATATGCTTCAGGTTACATACGCTTCAGGTTACAGACTCCGCTAACCCAGAAATAGTACCTCGGGTTAAGAACTTTGCTTCAGGATGAGAACAGAAATTGTGCTCCGGCGGCGTGGGAGCAGCAGGAGGCCCCGTTAGCTAAAGTGGTGCTTCAGGTTAAGAACGGTTTCAGGTTAAGAACAGACCTCCGGAACGAATTAAGTACGTAACCAGAGGTACCACTGTAACTATATTTATGAACCTTTAACAAGATATAGTCAGTCTCTGATGTATTCAGATCTTTTCAGTTAGCACAGGTATTTTCCCACAGCATCAAGTCAGACAAAACCTCCCCTTTCTGAACAATTTTAGCTGTTGGGACAACGGGCAGACATAATTTTTTATTTCATCCTAGTTTTAATGCTTTCCCGTCAATACAGAACATTTTGAAGCTTACAAAGCAGATGGTGCATTTATGCAGCATCATAATTTCTTAAACTGGATTCTAGTTTTGTGTGGCATACACATACACCCCACCAGTCCTGGTCATATTTCTGTTCTGCATTGATGAAGTATCATAAGAAACTGCTTTATATCAAGTCAGGCCATTGGTTCATCAAAGTCAGAATTGTGTGGAACCTGTGACCTTCGAGATGTTGTTGGACTGCAAATCCCATAATCCCTGACATGCTGACAGGGACTAATGGGAGCTAGACTCCAACAACATTAGGAGGATCACAGGTTCCCTAGCCCTGGTCCACACTGTCAGAAGCTTTCTGGTGTTTGACAGGAGTCTTCCATCCCCACCTAGATATGCCAGCAATTGAACCTGGAAACCATTGCATGAAGAACATGTGCTCTGAGTCACGAGCCCTTCCCAGATCACCCAGTAGCAAATTTCTATTCTTTTGTCAGCTGTTCACTCTAATCACAACTTATTTAAAACATACCGGCTTTCAACTTGTTCCTTTGTGGCTGTTGATAGGTCGCCTTTTGGAGCTTCAGATTTTCCCTCCTTAGCTTCTGGAAGCTAATATATGAAAAGTACATAAAGACTTCATCAACATAGGTCATATTTTGCACTTTCACCTGATCAGAAAGAAAAGCTTGTAGTATCTCTAATTCAAATATCAACCTAGTTGTAAAAAGGTGCAGCAGGACTGAAATATTATTATTCAAATTATTTGAAGCCTTCTTCACAGGAGTGTTATTTCATTCACCTCATTTTTAAAATATAACAATTGTTTACTATAAAGTGAGAATGCAGTATTATTAATCTCCTAACCCAAGACCAGTTGGCAACAATAACTGGACAGGCTCCCAAATCACTGCAAGATAACAAGTTCTAAATTAATAATGAAAAATGTAAGGTTGTGTTGTTTGGCCAGGATAGGTGAAATTTTAAAAGGATTATGCAGTTGGGAAACAAACAAAAGCAGAATAAATTGTATAATTAGATTTCTGTACTAGAGCATCCTCCTCATAATTGATAATAATTGCTGGTTTTAATGTATGTGTGCTTTAGGTTATTTCAATCAGAGAGGAAATAAAACAAAAAATCAACAAAGACTGAAGAAATTCAACCATGGAGCCTGTACACAAGGCAGAACTAAATGTTGTAGAAACCAAAAGTTGAGTTTCCCTGTGTCCAATAAGATAGAGTACAACTCTATCTATACCCTGAGACCTCCGGGTATAGGGCGGTATATAAATTCAATAAATAAAATAATTAAAACTATGGATGGAGGATCTGTCTATTTTGATTTCTCTCAGTTTTGCCAACCTTAGTTCGGTTCACTCCATTTCAGGTTTCAAATATTCTTTTAAAGTCCACATGAATATTCATATGCACTTCTCCTTATGCACACCGTTTTTTTAGTGAGTTTTATTTTACCTGTTTGACCAAGCTGTCCTTCTTACGCCAAAACCACCATCTTCCAGACTTCTTCGGCATTTTATCCTTAATCCAGGATTCAACTGTAGCCTAATAAACATATGAAATCAGTGTACATCTACAAGGTTGCCATCCAGTTCTAACATGCATAATGGTATCTCATGTGTGCTTATCCATTGCTTGGTTATGCTAAATCTCTGAAATGTTTATGTGCTTCCATCATGACTATGCAGGAATGTACTTAGTTCAGCACAATTAAGTTATGGGAGAGCTGTACTCTCTTCATGAAATGGCTTCTCCCTACGGTAAAAAGGCTACCTCAGAGAACACCTCACTACAGCTACCACTGCCTGGCCCAAGTTCCATTAAGGCTGTATTGCAGGACACCCTTGGCAAACTAATACCTGCCAATAATTTCTTATGGAGTGCTCTGACTTAGCAGATGCCTCCTTCCCAGCTCATTAGAAAAAAATCACTGGATTAGGAGGGGTGGGGACCAAACCACAGTAGCAGAAGTGTTGTACCTTGGAACTTGGGAGCAACATACTAGTGTTTCTCACACAGCTGTTTGCCAGGCTCATGCTTTTCCCTTCACAAAGCTAGAAGACATCCCAAATACCCAAATTACTAAGCTTTGCTTCCTCCATAACTCTGCCATGAGAAGCCTTGGACAAGTAGGGGACAGGGCCTCTGCCACTCTACTCTGCTTCTGTGGCCCAAAATGGATAGCCTAGTTTAATATACTTCTGAGTATTTGCTGGTATTAGATTACCTGTGGCAAGCTCTTGTGGAACACCTGCAAGCTGAGAATCATGGGAGCAGCCAATGCCCAATTATAATACCTGTTTATATAGAAAAAGTTACTCATTATGAATATTACAAAATGCACAGCATGATAAATATGCCACATACTCTTTATTGTAAACATAAAACAGCCTCACGGCAGTGCTAAAAAACTTTGGTATGAATTCTACATTATATGCTGCTAACAGGCAAGAATTACTCACAGAACTTGGGTTTTAAATTTTAAAGGACAATAGAATAGAATGACAGATGAACCAGACAAAATTATTATTAAATAGCATAGGAAAAATAGGAGATTTGAGGATTGTTACCTGTTGTATATTCTTATTACCAAATTAGGATTGTCTATGAGTCCTGGGTTTTCAGCAAATTCATGGTAAGTAATGATATGCTCCATGAATTTTTCTGCAACACAATGACATTTTATCAGATAATTAAAGCATGTTTGTTTCCCCTTATTAGCTTAACCTAGTCCTTCTTGTATAAAAGAATTATGAATTTTTCAAATGAATGCATCTTCATTAAATGAGGGTGTAAAATCCTGATTAAGCATGTAGTTGCCTGACTCCCCACCCCCACTCAAAGCCCCAGATCACCTGGATCCAACTCCAGGTGATCAAGGGCTGCTTTGATCTGCCCTGGACAACTCCTGGATCAACCTGGACCTGCAATTTGTCTGGAGCCTGTGTGCAGCCTGATTAAGAGTTCTGTAGAACTCAAAAGCTTGCACACTGTGTTGTGGTCCAACACTGCCATTTCTACTTTATGCAGAATATAGTTATAGGTGTGATGGACCAAGAGGAGCTACTGCTACAAGGAAGCAATTTCTGGGGCCATGTCTTTCTTTTTACTCATGCTTTGTATATCCATGGTTAACATGTGGAAGAATTCAAAGTCAAGATACTAAGAAGCCAGATGTCAGTGGTTAATCTGCTGCTTTTTAAATGTCAATAAAGCAATTCCAAAGAAGTTCAGTGGTGAACTTCTGCTTATTAAAATGGCAGTTTGTTTGCTTCCAAACTTCCCGACTGCCCTACATGCACATCTGCTTAGCACCAGTTCCCTGATAACCTTGCTAAAAGTGCAAAAGTAAGTCTGGAACACAAGTTTCTTTCAATACTTACTTGCCCAGTTGTCTTGTACTAACGGTGTTTGTGCACAAGTGGAAATCACTTTTGCTAATGCAGACATGGGCCCCTGCTTTTCACTCAACCCTCCATCCAACCCAATGCAGCCCCCTGTGGTTCCAGAGAGTTCCCCAACCCTCATATCTCAATCAAACTGAGCAACAATAATGGCAACAGCAAGTTCTTAAAGCACTTCAGGGTTTTGAAGCTCTCTGTTACATTGAAAGCAGGACTTCCACAAAACAGCCAATAGCAGATATGGCCTGACATTTGACATATGGTGCATCTCAGCAGGAAATTACACTCAGGAAGACAGCTTCCTGCCTAGCTTTAGAAAAACACATGGTGGCACATATGTTATAATTTGATCCTGCACATTGAGATAAGTGCTTCCTATAGGGCAAAGTTATATAAAATACAGACATCAAGAGTTTATTAAAAACAAGGCTGATTATTGCATACCTTTTGATATCTCCCCATTTTCACTAAGACCTCCACAAAGGGATAATGTGACATCAGGCAAGTCCATTGCAGAATCAGACATACACTCTGTACCACTATCTGCAGCAGCACTTCCCACCGATTGTGGCGACTGAGAACCCGACAGCGTGTCAGACTCCAGCCATTGTCTGGTACCTGGATCAGAGTCACTGAAGACAAGAAAAACAAAACATGTGCATATGATTCGTTGCGCTCACATAGTACCCTTCCTTCTAAAGTAGTCCAGGGCAGGTCACAACATGATAAAACACAATGAATCTCAGAATAAGGAAAACTTCTTAACAAAAAGCAAATTAGTCTGACACGGCAGGCAGCTGTTGGACTTCAGAAGTGTATCTGTCTCCCAAAATATACAGTTTTTATACACAAACAAGGATACAGTGGTACCTCGGGTTACATACGCTTCAGGTTACAGACTCCGCTAACCCAGAAATAGTGCTTCAGGTTAAGAACTTTGCTTCAGGATAAGAACAGAAATCGCATGGCGGCGGCACGGCAGCAGTGGGAGGCCCCATTAGCTAAAGTGGTGCTTCAGGTTAAGAACAGTTTCAGGTTAAGAATGGACCTCTGGAACGAATTAAGTACTTAACCCGAGGTACCACTGTATACTGTACAGTTGATTATCCATAAGAAATTTCTGGAAAGTGTTCATAACTTGTTGCTGTTGCTATTTTTAATGTTGATAATGTTGTAAGAATGTAAGAAGCCCATTTAGTGAACTGCTCCCTCCGTCAGGGACCGCTCAGATGACAAGAAAGGCACGACCACAGCCATTACCTCTTGTTTTTCTCCACCTATTTGATGATCAGAAATGTACTGCTTCTGTGAAATTAAGACTAATTCCCGAGAGCGAAGGGGACAACCTGGCGGAGTTCCTAACACAAAAGTTTGCTGACTTTTGGGAAGATTTGGAGGAGGAAGAATTTAAGATAATAACAGCATTTAGATTGGGCAGGAGATTGAACAGAAAGACCTCGAGGGATTGCCTGATTACCCTCAGATCCAAGGAAGAAAGAGACAAAATATTAAAACTACATTATCAAAAGGCCTTGGAAATTGAAAATTCACCTATACAAATTTTTAAAGACATCCCTAAATATATCTTGGAGGTGAGAACCTTCTACAAGGATCTGGTCTACCTGCTGAAGAAGAACAACATCCTCTTTAGGTGGGAGTTCCCACAAGGACTGTCCTTTAACTATAAGGGAAAGAAGGTGAAAATAAAGACAATTCAAGATAAAGAGAAGTTTTTGGAGAGAAACCAAGAGGATCTACAGAAGGGAACGGTGGATCCGATTGCAGAACAAAGGAGAGCACTAGACATTTTTAACTTACCGTTTGGACTTAACCCACCACCATCAGAGGAAGAGCAACAACTTGGAGCGGTTGGAGGAGTAACGGAAAAATAACAAGATGGCCCTGCAATTCCTTAGTTGGAATTGTAATGGGCTGAACATGCCTTTGAAGAGACGTCAAGTGTTTCATATTTTGAAAAGAGAACAATTGGACGTGATTTGCTTACAAGAAACCCATGTAACCAGGGTACACAGGAAACTACTTATAAATAAAAGACTAGGACAAGAATTTATTTCATCGGACAAAGTCAAGAAAAGAGGAGTCGTGATTTATGTAAAAGAGAAATGGGCTCCAAAAATGATGTTTAAAGATGAACAAGGAAGATACCTGGCAGTTGAAATACAAGCACAAGGAGAAAATTTTTTAATAGTTGGAGTTTATGCACCAAATGAAGGCAAGGCGGAATTTTTTAAGAAGCTTCATGAAACTCTGATGGACTATCTGGATTACAATGTAATAATTATGGGAGATATGAATGGTGTGGTTTCTACAAACATGGACAAGGCACAAAGACTGACAATCTCCAAGGAAGGGAGACTCCCGAAGACCTTCTTTGAAATGACTGAAAATATGGACCTAATAGACATATGGAGAACGAGGAACCCTCTTGAGAGAGAGGGAACACTCTTCTCTCAAGCAATGATGACCTGGACCAGAATTGATCAAATCTGGATTACTAGTGGGATGGCTCCAAAGATTAAGAAGGTAGAAATCTGCCCAAAAACTTGCTCCGACCATAACGCCGTGAAGATGGAAATGAAACTTACAACAACTGGTCAATTTAGATGGAGGATGAATGACACCCTGTTTCGAGATGAGGAGATCCACATGAAGGCCCAAAAAACTTTAAAGGACTATTTTGAAATAAATCTAAAGGCCGATGTGGAAAAAAGAGTAATTTGGGACGCAAGCAAAGCTGTGATGCCAGGATTTCTGATTCAACAAAATTCAATAAAAAAGAGAAAGCAGAATGAGAAGAAGGAAAAGATTTTGGAAAAGATAAAAGAAGGAGAGAAAAAATTAAGATCAAAACCAAAGTCCCAGGAGATTTTGAGAGAGATCAAGTTATATCAAACACAATATATGGAATTGATGAATCAAGAGATTGAGTGGAAGATAAAGCAAATGAAACAAAAGACATTTGAATCGGCAGATAAATGTGGCAAACTTCTGGCTTGGCAACTGAAGAAAAGGCAGAAACTAAATACAGTTACAAACCTAGAAGTGGATGGAAAGAATATATCTAAACCCAACGAGATTAGAAACTGTTTCTTGAGCTACTTTTAAAAACTATACTCTCAAGGGCCACAAAATGAAGAGGACATAGATGAATTCCTTAATAAATATGGATTACAAAAAATCTCTCATCAAAGCAAGGTGGATTTAAACCAGAGAATAACAGAACAAGAGATAGAGGGTGCCATTCAGGATATGCAACTGGGCAAATCTCCAGGACCAGATGGACTGACATCCAGATATTACAAAGCTTTGAAGGAGTGGTTGGTTCAACCGTTAAAGGGAGTCTGTAACGAGATTTTAGAGGGGGAAAAGGCACCAGAGTCGTGGAAAGAAGCTTATATCACACTCATACCAAAGACAGAGACTGAAAAGACTCAACTTAAGAACTACCGCCCAATATCATTACTTAATGTGGATTACAAAATTTTTGCAGACATTTTGGCAAAAAGATTTAAAAGAGTGTTGATGGAGAAGATTCATAAGGACCAAGCAGGCTTTCTCCCAAAAAGGCATTTATCAGACAATGTAAGGAATATAATAGACATCTTGGAACTACTAGAGGTGAAAGCCTTTGACAATATTTCTTGGAGTTTTATGAAAAAGAATCTTCACGGGATGGGGGTAGGTCAAGGATTTGAGAATGGTATGGGTGCGATATACTCCGAACAAAAAGCTAAGCTGATTGTAAATAATGTGATAACTGAGGATCTTAAGATAGAAAAAGGAACACGACAGGGGTGCCCAATTTCCCCATTGCTCTTCATTTCTGTTCTGGAGGTGTTGCTAAATATGATTAGAAATGACCAGCAGGTTAAAGGTGTACAGGTCGGAGCTAAACATTACAAGTTAAGGGCCTTTGCAGATGACTTAGTATTGACCTTACAAGAGCCAGACACTAGTATGAAAAGGGTGTTGGAGATAATACAACAATTTGGCCAGGTAGCCGGATTCAAACTGAACAAACAAAAGACTAAAGTCTTAGAAAAAAAATTAACAGTTAGGGAGAAGGAGAAATTTCAAGAAGAGACAGGTTTGACAGTGGTTAAGAAGGTGAAATACCTAGGGGTTCATTTGACATCTAAAAATTTGAACTTGTATAAAGACAACTATGAAAAATGTTGGTCAGAAATTAAAAAAGATCTAGAAATATGGTCAAATTTGAAATTGTCAATGTTAGGCCGAATTGCAGTTATTAAGATGAATGTATTGCCTAGAATGTTATTTTTGTTTCAAACTTTGCAGATTCTTGACAAGATGGATTGTTTCAAGAGGTGGCAGAAAGACATTGCGAAATTTGTCTGGCAGGGCAAAAAGCCCAGAATAAAATTTAAAGTACTTACAGATGCAAAAGAAAGAGGGGGATTTGCCCTGCCGGACTTAAAACTGTACTATGAAGCAGCAGCGTTTTGCTGGCTGAAAGAGTGGATGCTCCTCGAGAACACAGATATCTTGGATTTAGAAGGTTTCAATAATACATTTGGTTGGCATGCATATCTATGGTATGATAAAATCAAAGTGCATAGGGCCTTTAAAAATCACATTGTCAGAAAAGCGTTATTTAATGTTTGGATAAGATATAAAGACTTGTTGGAAAACAAAACCCCTAGATGGTTGTCACCCTTGGAGGCTAAGGCATTGAAGAAACTCAATATGGAGGCCGAATGGCCAAAGTATTGGGAAATTTTGGAACAAGATGGAGATAAATTGAAATTACAAAGTCATGAGAAATTGAAACCCAAAGTAAGAGATTGGCTCCATTATTATCAAATAATGGAGGTCTACAAACAAGATAGGAAAATTGGCTTCCAGGTGGAGAAATCAAAACTAGAAACTGAATTGTTAGAACCCAATACTAAGAATTTGTCAAGAATGTATAACTTGCTGCTGAAATGGAATACACAAGATGAAACAGTTAAATCGGCTATGATTAAGTGGGCACAGGATATTGGTCATAACATTATGTTTGCTGACTGGGAATGGTTGTGGAACACCGGTATAAAATTTACGGCATGTAATGCCTTAAAGGAAAATATTATGAAAATGATCTATAGGTGGTACATGACCCCAGTCAAGCTAGCAAAAATTTACCATCTGCCCGATAATAAGTGTTGGAAGTGTAAAGAAACTGAAGGTACTTTCTATCACCTTTGGTGGATGTGCCCGAAGATTAAGGCTTTCTGGGAAATGATATATAATGAAATGAAAAAGGTACTTAAATGTACTTTCCCTAAGAAACCAGAGGCCTTTCTCTTGGGCATTGTCGGTCAATTGGTGTCAAAGAAAGATAGATTTTTTTTTAACGTATGCTACGACAGCAACAAGAATACTTATCGCAAAGTATTGGAAGACACAAGACCTACCCACTCTGGAAGAATGGCAGATGAAAGTGATGGACTATATGACACTGGCTGAGATGACTGGCAGAATCCGCGACCAGGGGAAGGAGACGGCGGAAGAAGAATGGAGGAAATTTAAAATGTATCTTAAGGATTATTATAAACTTGATGAATGTTAGAATGTCGAGGTTTTGAGAAAGAAAGGGTTACAGCGATATAAGACTAGACTGAAGGAAAGATTAAGAAGACATATGTTTGACAGAACTAACTTGGAAGTTGCTGGGAAATTTTGGACATTGGGATGCAGAAAGGGGAGGTATGGGGGAGTCCGAGAAACAAGGTTTATGAAAAAAAGGTCATGAAACTATACGTGTTTGTATGTCTTTTTATATGTTTGTATTGTTTTAAAAATTTTGTAAAACTAATAAAAATTTATATATATATAAAAAAAGAAATGTACTGCTTCTGAACATGGAAGCTCCATGGTTAAGTTATGCAGTTCTTAGACTTTTCCTCCATGAAGCTATCTCAAGTGCCCTCCTTCTCAAGTCATCAATTATCTCTGCCATCTCTGCAGCATGAGCTGCTGCCAGAAAGCCACTTTGCCCTGAGTGAGTTCCAGTTCTGGCACAGCGCACAATGAAGTAGGTTTTTTTCCTTTTTCAGCACATGCTGACTTTCTGCAATTGGCTTTTAGCACACAATATCAACACCAAATAGGGACAAGCATGGCAGTGATGTGCTAAAAATCCAACCAATATGTAACTCAGCATGACCCAGCAATAATCATAAAACCATCCCAGGGTTACGTTAAATAGGTCTGGAGCAAAGTGCAGCCAAAGTATTCTTAGGCAGCCCTCCCTATTGACGGGAAATCACAGGATAACATAAACTGGAGATTATCACCGTAGCATGAACAATGCCTTGTACGTAAATTACATGCTACGTGAGGAAAGGAGAGAGAGACAGAACGGTTACATAGTTTAGGCATGACACATTCTCTGTAAAACACAGATATATACACACCAACACACCAATTCTATCAATTATAACAGGAGAGAAGCCTCAGGATCAGAGACCAGATGAATTTCTATCCGACTTCCAAGACTTCCTCTCCAAGCCACATCCCTCACCCACACCCTAGAGTGCTTTTGCCTGGCTGAATGTGTCCTTAAAGAGTGAAGATGCCTCTTTTTTGGCTGTGTGGAAGATGAAGAAAGATATACATGTGTACTGAGTCCCCTGACATGTGGCTGAAATGTAACATATTGTAGAAATTTAAGGGTTATATTTATTGCTCTGCCTGTTTTCTCCCCTTCCCCTGCCCAACACTGTAAGACTACCCACAAGGGAATATGGTCCTTGGACTGAAAAAAGACCCCCACCCTCTCCCCCAACCAACATAATGAAAAACAACCAACTTAAATATTGGAGGAGGAGGAGGAGGAGGAGACTTATGTCACATATGTGCAGTGTCAGCAGGCAGCAAGTGGCAGAATAGGTTCCACCCTGTCTAGCTCCCCCTGGCTGTCCCCACATACTGCAGTTTCCCCCTCAATTTCCCTGCGCCTCTGAAGATAATGTAATTTTGATTAATAAAGGTTGCCAGGAGCCTCCAATGCTGTGCCTGCTGCCAGCACTTCCAGATATGGTTGTTGGCTTCTGCTGTGTTCTGGCACGCTGCAAGAGAACCAGTGCTCAGGGACCCCACTGCTTTAAGCGCACGCAGCATAACAGAAGCTAACAGGCTCCTTCCCCATGTCCCAAGCTGGCTGGTGGGCAGTGGGGAGGGGCAAGGCGAGCAGCCAGGCAGGCTGACTCATGATAGGACTGGCCTGTGAAGGAGAGGTTTGAGGGAAGAGTGAGAGAAAAGGCGGCCTTTCTGTCATGTTCCTGCGACACACTGTGCTCTGTTGACAACAGCACCCACCAGGGCTCTTTTTAAAAAGTCTCAGAAAAGTGGTTAGGGGGGCTTGGCTTTCAAAGTACAATTGTTAACATGGGAAAATTAAACTAGAAAGGGGTTTAGAAATGCTTCTCCATTATATGTACCTAACAGCTGTGTTGGATTGTAAAAACCCTTTTTAAAAAAGCCCATTATACAGCTCTCAATGCAATTTTACACTGACGATTTTACATTGCTCTACAGCACCCTCTGGTGTCACATGTTTATAACGCGTTTATAATGTTTTAACTGACAAGTATAGATTAGTTCCGTGTGGCTGAGTAAGAGGTGGGGGCAGGGAGAAGATTAAACAAAGTTTTTACAACTATCTTATTTTTAAGACTTTTCTCTTACATGAAAAAGGGAAAACAAACAGGGGAACAATGATTGATTTAAAGAAATACACATTACTTGCATGTTTTACTGTGAAATATCTCTGTGTTCTGTCAGTTATCTGTGTGTTGTCAATTAAGAAATACCTTTTGGGAAAATAAAGAGCAGCAACTTCAGGTTCCAAAGCTGTCAGGTCATCCAAATATATGTCATCAGGCCCTTGGTGATGACTTCTCTTATGTATCCCTTTAAAATAAAAAAAGGTATTCATTTAGGACAATTAATTAATGTATTTTAAAGCAGACTGCAGCCTCCACATAAAAGTTGCTTCCCGTTAAAAGTTAATCAAAGAGCCATGCAAGACGTCTCAACTGAATTCTGAGTCATTCCTTCCTATCCTAGGAGTCTCCTATATCCCATTTCCATTCCTCTACAGCAGTGTTGGCCAAACTTGGCCCTCCAGCTGTTTTGGGACTACAATTCCCATCATGCCTGACCACTGGTCCTGTTAGCTAGGGATGATGGGAGTTGTAGTCCAAAAACAGCTGGAGGCCCAAGGTTGGCCAACACTGCTCTACAGGAAAGGGCCATAGTTCAGCGGAAGAGCATCTGCTTTGTCCTGAGAAGGTCCCAGCTTCAATCACCAGCATCTCCAGGAAGGGTTGGGAGAGACTCTTGTCTGAAACCCTGGGGTGACACTGCCAGTCCATGTGAACAATACTGAGCTACACTGACCAATAGTCTTGACTCGGTATAAGGCAGCTTCCTATGTTCCTCTAGAGAGACTTTTGGAGGGGCACAGCAAGCTGTAAGGGAGAGGAAGACACACTCAAGTCCTCTTCTGTGAACTTCCTTCCATTTATATAATTACAATACAAGCTACTTTTAGGGGCACTTTTACCCATTCTGCTGAAATTGGCTTTCAGACCATTTAAGCTGTTTAAATATATGTGCTAAAAGACAAGACAGAACCCCCCCCCCAAAAAAAAAAGATCTGAAGGCAGCCCTGTTTAGGGAAGTTTTTAATGTTTGCCAGACTTCTGCATTTTAATATTTTGTTGGAAGCCAGATGGGTGGGGTATAAAAAATAAATTATTATTATGAATCAAAATAACATTTTACATAATGTAATTTTATCATCTGCATTACAGATGAAGTAACATAAATGATTTAAGCTTCATTTGTGAAACTTAAAACTTTGTGTATGAACCAGAAATTTTAAGTTATTTACTACAGTATTATTCTACATGAACAGCTGCAAGCAGGACTAGCAAACATATTTGCTACTTATCTATTGAAAAATGGTTAAATATGTGGAATCTGGGGTAAAAGAGAAAGTATGTCAACACTTTATCAGGTAATTAAAAATATGTTACCTTTTTTCTTTGATGGGGAATCAAGTTTTGCTGGTGGTTTAGTTTCTGTCGGAGAATCTATCAATGGACTGGGAAGAGTATCAGAATCTAATGCCAATGAACCTTGAAGAATGTCCAAAATTGGTTCTGTGGCTGTAGAAGCAAGTCTCTCTTTAATATCTAGCTTCTTAAGTAGATGGTGTGTTCTTGGTTCAGGCTTTACTACTGTACAAACAGAATCATTCACCAAAATTCCATCTTCAGCTGCATCACTGCTAGATATTACCCTGAAATGCGTCTTCTCTGATGGAGTGATTGTAACTGTTCTGGGATGTTCCAATTTTTCCTTCTTGCTTATCTGAAAAGAAAGCACCATTTTAAAACAATAATGCTTTGATCTCATTCATCATCGGCATGATTCAGTTCCAACAGCTTAAAGTGGTTCTAATTTAGCATTTCAATAAAGCTTGTGTCCCACCCTCCTCCAGAATTCAGAAGTGTGTGTGTGTTAGATCAATAGAAGTCCACCTCAACTGAAGAGTTTTTGCATCCTTACGGCACCTGATTTTCCAAATATAAAACAAGACTCTGCAATGTCAATGGGCAGCATAGTTGATAGACAAACGTGGAAAGATGTACCAATTGTTTGTACATTAATCCAGCCTTGCAAATCACTCCACAAAACTTACACACTCCCAAGCATTAGGGAGCTTCTTATAACGCTGTGGTCAAGTTGCTGGCACCCATCTGTCTAGAGAGACCATGGAGTGAAGTCTGGGGATGAAGTCAAACTGTTGCATTAGCAGCATCAAAGTACACCTCCTCAGGGTGCAAGCCTGGGCAATGTGTATGGAGGTCCTGGGCTGCCCAGACAACAAGATCCCTATCTCAGCCTTGCTGATGTGGTCCAAAAGAATTGAGAGCAATATGTTTGGCACCAGCTTGGCTGCAGGAGTTTCCGAAAGGAGGTGTACAAGACACCATTCAACTGTCTTAGGGACTCCACTTTTGAGTAGGGTTTACTCCTTAGCCTTTTCTTCTCCCAAGAAATCACACAAGGCAGCAGAGGCTTAGGATCAGAGTTTTCCTAGATGGGCCAACTTCCCCTCTGCACCTCACTTCCCTCTATAGCATGTGCAGAAACTATCTTCCTGACAGTTGGACTCATTATTGGGGTTGTCCACTCAATCCACTAGAGCCCGTTTTGGCATGCAGGGAAGTCCCTAACTCATCGAGGGTCCAAGACCCATCGGCTACCCTCTCCTGGTTTAGACGGCCAGTCCAAGCTGTTTCTAAGGGTGTGGCTGCTGTCACATGCTGACAGCTTTTGGGTGTCACTGGTGAGAGTTGAGAGCAGGGTGCTGAGCAAACCATGGTCATGGTCACACCAACATTCTGGTGAAGTCTGGTTTGTCAGTAGGTAGCAGGAGGAACTATTAAGATGCCCCACCCTTGGAGACTGATGGAATCTGATGGATGCCTAAATGCTCTAGAGGTTTCTTGTCAGTTTCCAGCTGACAGGCCTGGCACTGCTGTTGAATCTAGAGTTTCACAATGGACTGGCTCATGACAGGATTGCTCCCAAGCAAATTTCAGATAGACTATGACTGAACACAAGGAAGAACAAAATATTGTGCGTATTTTGTGATCTTGATGGTGGCACAGTGTGCTCACTTTTGTGACACCACTGCATCTCCTCATATAGCAAAATCAAGTAGAGCTCTTCCAGGTGGTAAATACATATTAAAAAATCATTCTGCGACACATTTGCAAAGCACTTTTGGGGATAAAATCCATCCTATTCACAGTGAACTAGACATTGATGCTAATACTGGTCTGTTGGAACAGGCTACTTCAGACACAGGTTTAACCTTCATTAACAATGGTACCCAAGCCACTTAGGCACAGTCAACCATAAGAAAAGGAAGCACTTTTCAGAATACCGAGAACAGGAAACACATCACATACAAAATATAAATTGATTTACATTATTCCATAATGCACGTCAGATACAAAATATGGCAGTGCCTCCTAACAGCACCCATCCATGAAATGAATGGTTGCTTGCAGTTTCTATATTTTTAAAAAATCAAAAAAAATCTGGACCTTCAAGGCAGAATAGGAAAATGATTCATCTGGACTATCATCAAATGTGACACAAAATCCAACACTAGCTGCCCATGATCTACACACCACCAAGCGTTAATGATGTAGGTGTTTTTACATTGTAACACTAACCATTAGACTTCAGGTGCACAAAATTCTACAGCAGGAGCCATGTAAGATTCCTGTGGTCAATCACAGCCTATGCTGGAAAGTTCGCCTGCTTTTAGAGAAGTACCAACAACGAACCACAAGAGGGAGCTACCTTCGTGCTTTTTCTATTGGAACAGTCTCCATAATAGTGCTACTTTTTAACCTATAAAAAGAAAATCTCATGACATTATCAAAACCTTCCCTCCAAAAACTTGTATTCACAAATAACTTTACCTTGGTAGATTCTGGGAACCCTCCCCACGTCCATTCAATGTGAGACTCTGCTCGGAGTAAGCTCTCCGTAGGCTTAACTTCAAGTTCTGAATCACTTTTAGGACAAGTTGGCTGGCTAAATGGACTGTCAAAATAAAACAAAGCTATTGTGTTTCAAGGCATGAGTTGTTCAGATCTTTTCAAGGACTGTTTTCTCCAGTTTAACAAAGCTTCACTTATACAGAAAGCCAAGTTGGGCTTTCAAACTGTGAGGCAACAGGAGAGGAAAACTAAAAATCACAATAAAGTAGTTAATGTTGGCCATTCTAAACAGATTTCTTCATTAGGTGTTTTTTAAACATTTTCAACATAACTGTTCTCACAAGGCAAAATAATTATAGTTGCAAGTTCTCTCTCTCAACAATATATCCCTATTCTGCAGGCTTAAAACAAAAATGACTGAGCACATTTTCAACTTAAGACAAGCATGTACTCATGTAAGCAGATCCAGGACTTCCAATCAAAGCATAGTGTATGAGTGGTAATTCAAGGATATTTATGGAAACTTGCAAAACCAAGTTAGATTTCTTGGTCCATTTGCAGCCTACATCATCTTCTTTTTTCTTGAAAGGAAGCAGTTTTCAAGACACACATTCAAATCAAGGAGATAGATGGCAGGCAAAAATCCACTGACTTTTCCATTGTGATCATAGATTACCCTCATTTCTATTGCCATTCTACCCCTTCCCCACATAATTTACTTGGTCAGTTACACAGCAAAGAAGCCCTAGTTCTTCTCAGCCAATTTGAAGAAAAGTGTCTATAGAGTTAATACCACATGGAACTTCCAGGTGTTATTAAGGTAAGAGGTTCTGAAAAATGTCTAGTATCAGAGGTTGGGGCAAGGACAGCTTAAGTTAACTGCCAGAGTACACTATCCATAGAAACATGGCAAGCCATAGAAGTATTGCCCATGTTTCAATAGTCCAGTGTTATGCCTAATGTAATGTTTACGCCAGAAAAGCATCCCAAGAAGTATTGATCTTTATTACAAGAGTAGGCAATCTGTTCTGAGTCAAGAGCAACATTCCCATGGGGGCATGTGCAATGCATGTGGTGCCAGGGGGAGAGACATATCAGCAGTGGTTGGGGCCAAAGCTGGAGAAAACAACCTCCTTTTTTGCTTTTTCCTTCTCTCTTATGCATGCTTTCTGGTGCACACATTCCCCACCACCACCACCACCAACCACCCCTTCTCTCTCACCAACTCTCTTCCCCACTTTCCATCATTCAGCGTTCTCTCCCTGCCAGTCAATCTTCCCTTGGGATGCCCAGCCTCCAACTACTATCAGCCTGCTCTGCTCCTGTCTCCCTCCCTCCCCAGTTTGCTCCAGATCCTCAGCCTGGAGAAATCCACAGATGTGAGTGAGGAGCCCAACTCTTCTCTTTCTCCATCCTGGAGATCACAGGGAATACCCTGGAGAGTCCCATGGGAGCCAGGCTTTGTCCAGATGTGCTGTAACACCAACATTCAGTACATTAAAAAGAGTGACACATGAAAGTGACCTACTTCTCCAAAGGAGACCAGTCTCCATCTGATAAAGGGTAATGGTCCTTTGCGTGGTAAATCAATGATTCCTTATACTCTTCGTCCTTTGGTGGAGAATCTGATGGGTTCCTGTGGAGATGAGACTATATTTAAAAGGGGGCTCACAGAAAAAAACCCTGGTGATGTATTTTAACTGAAGAGTTCCAAGCAACCTGAGGAGAAACCAACACTTCCATAAGCAACTTTTCAACATGCTCCATATTCTGATTTGAGCAAGACCTGGAGATCCAGCCCCACTGACTCACATCCATAGGAGCTGAGACACAAGCAAAGGGCTCCAACTCCATTTCTGCCAGAGTAAACAGCAACAGGGGCTTTGGAAGAACTCTCCTTTTTGTTGAATGCCAAAGCTGTTCACTATTGTACACATGCTTGGAAGGATTAAAGAGTCTTTGCTTCTTGGAAGAAAGTGGCTGAAGTATGTAATAATAATAATAATAATAATAATAATAATAATTTATTATTTATACCCCGCCCATCTGGCTGGGTTTCCCCAGCCACTCTGGGCGGCTTCCAAAAGAATATTAAAATACTATGGTACATCAAACATTAAAAGCTTCCCTAAACAGGGCTGCCTTCAGATGTCTTCTAAAAGTCTGGTAGTTGTTGTTCTCTTTGACATCTGGTGGGAGGGCATTCCACAGGGAGGGCGCCACTACCGAGAAGGCCCTCTGCCTGGTTCCCTGTAACTTGGCTTCTCGCAGTGAGGGAACCGCCAGAAGGCCCTCCGTGCTGGACCTCAGTGTCCGGGTAGAACGATGGAGGTGGAGACGCTCCTTCAGGTATACTGGACCGAGGCCGTTTAGGGCTTTAAAGGTCAGCACCAACACTTTGAATTGTGCTCGGAAACGTACTGGGAGCCAATGTAAGTCTTTCAAGACCGGTGTTATATGGTCTCGGCGGCCGCTCCCAGTCACCAGTCTGGCTGCTGCATTCTGGATTAGTTGTAGTTTCCGGGTCACCTTCAAAGGTAGCCCCACGTAGAGCACATTGCAGTAGTCCAAGCGGGAGATAACCAGAGCATGCACCACTCTGGCGAGGCAGTCCGCGGGCAGATAGGGTCTCAGCCTACGTACCAGATGGAGCTGATACACAGCTGCCCTGGACACGGATTTAACCTGTGCCTCCATGGACAGCTGTGAGTCCAAAATGACTCCCAGGCTGCGCACCTGGTCCTTCAGGGGCACGGTTACCCCATTCAGGACCAGGGAATCCCCCACACCTGCCCGCCTCCTGTCCCCCAGAAACAGTACTTCTGTCTTGTCAGGATTCAATCTCAATCTGTTTGCCGCCATCCATCCTCCAACCGCCTCCAGACACTGACACAGGACTGTCACCGCCTTCACTGGTTCTGATTTGAAAGAAAGGTAGAGCTGGGTATCATCTGCATACTGATGAACACCCAGCCCAAACCCCCTGATGATCTCTCCCAGCGGCTGCATGTAGATGTTGAAAAGCATGGGGGAGAGGACAGAACCCTGAGGCACCCCACAAGTGAGAGCCCAGGGGTCTGAACACTCATCCCCCACCACCACTTTCTGAACACGGCCCAGGAGGAAGGAGCGGAACCACTGTATGACAGTGCCCCCAGCTCCTCAAGACGGTCCAGAAGGATGTTATGGTCGATGGTATCAAACGCCGCTGAGAGATCCAGCAGAACTAGGAAGCAGCTCTCACCTTTGTCCCTAGCCCGCCGGAGATCATCAACCAGTGCGACCAAGGCAGTTTCAGTCCCGTGATGAGGCCTGAATCCCGATTGGAAGGGATCCAAATGGTCCGCTTCTTCCAGGCGTGCCTGGAGTTGTTCAGCAACCACTCGCTCAATCACCTTGCCCAAGAATGGAAGATTTGAGACTGGGCGATAGTTGGCCATCGTGGCCGCATCTAAAGATGGTTTTTTAAGAAGCGGTTTAATAACCGCCTCTTTCAGCGGGTCTGGGAAGGCTCCCTCACGGAGGGAAGCATTCACCACCCCACGAAGCCCATCGCCCAGCCCTTCCCGGCTAGCTTTTATAAGCCAGGATGGGCAAGGATCAAGGAGACAGGTGGTTGGTTTCACTCGTCCAAGCAGCCTGTCCACATCCTCGGAGGTAACAGATTGGAATTGATCCCACGCAATTTGACTAGACAGGACTCTAGCACTCTCCTGCCCCGGCCCTGCTCCCACGGTGGCGTCCACCTCTTCCCGAATCTGAGCGACTTTATCTGCAAAAAACTTTGCAAAATCATTGCAGGAGATCATGTGGCCCGTACTGGGCCCCGATGTAGCAGGTGGTTCCGCTAAATTGCGGACCACCTGAAAAAGTCTCCTGCTGCTGTTTTCTGCAGATGCAATAGAGGCGGCGAAGAAAGCCTTCTTCGCCGTCGCTACCGCCACTTGGTAGGCTCGACACTGAGCTCTAACCTGTGTCCGGTCAGCTTCAGAATGGGTCGTCCGCCACCGGCGCTCTAGCCGTCTCAACGATTGTTTCATTGCCCTCAGATCCGTGGAGAACCACGGGGCTGTCCGGGCTCCATGCAATCGGAGAGGGCGCTTCGGAGCCAAACAGTCAATAGCCCTGGTTAACTCCACATTCCAGCGGGCCACCAGGGAATCAGCTGAAAGGCCATCAACATGGGATAAAGCATCCCCTACCACTCTCTGGAAACCATTTGGATCCATTAAGTGGCGGGGGCGGACCATCCGAATCGGTCCCACCTCCCTGCAGAGGGGAAGGGTCGCGGAGAAGTCAAGTTGCACCAGGAAGTGGTCTGACCATGGCACTTCTTTTGTTTCGCTTTTACTTAGTGTCAGAACACCAACATCCATGGAGGTAAACACCAGGTCCAAGGCATGTCCGCGGCTATGGGTTGGGCCAAACTTATTCAGGGACAGCCCCATGGAGGCCATGCTTTCCACGAAGTCCCGAGCGGCCCCTTGTAAGGTCGTGTCGGCATGGATATTAAAATCCCCTAGGACAACCAAACTAGGTGTCTCCAGGAGAACATCCGCCACGACCTGAAGCAGCTCGGGCAGGGAATCCTTGGTGCAGCGGGGAGGTCGGTACACCAAAAGGAATCCTGTACTGCCCCTATTGCCCAACTTCCAGAACATGCACTCAGAAAACTGGGTCTTCCCAATAGGACGCCTGGTGCAAACTAATGACTTCCTAAAAATCACTGCAACCCCCCCTCCCCGCCCACAAGGCCTGGGTTGCTGTGCGTAAGAGAAACCTGGTGGACAAGCAGCGGCAAGAACAGGCCCATCTGCTTCATCCAACCAAGTCTCTGTTACACAAGCCAGGTCAAATCCTTCATCCATGATCAAGTCATGGATGGCAGTGGTCTTACGAATCATTGACCTGGCATTGCACAGCAGCACCTTCAGGCTATGTGGGTATCCCTTGCTGATTCTAGTATCCATCCGGACAAGACAAGACCCGGAGGCAGGGATAGTCCTCAGACAACGACTAAACCTGCCTCCTCTGTAATGACATGGTCTGGTCTTAGCGTAACTCCTCCTCCTACCCGTGATCACTGAGATCGGTTGTCCCAGCGCATCCCCCTCTGTGGAACATGCCCCAGCCATTTTGTTGGCTGGGACCCACTCCCCGGCAGCCCTGACCCTTCCCCTTAAGAACAAAATAAGACCTTAAAACAATAAAAAACCCCAGAAAACAAAAAACAATACAGATGAAAAACTATAAAAATTACAAATCCATTAAAATCAAACAAATTCCCAACTAAACATCCATCCCACCTCCATCCCCGTCCCCGCAAATACAAAAAAATAAAAGGAAAAGGAAAAGGAATAGTATGTGTAGGGGTTATGATGGAGGCTGGATAGAAAACCATGAGAACTAGATCACATTCACTCTGGTGCCGACTTCCCTATGCATATGACAGACTGTGTTTTCTTTGTGGGTCTCACCCTTCATGATTATCTAGTTTGTTGCGTGCGTACATGCACTCGTACACCACAACCAAGACTTGCTCAGGAAAAAAATTACAAACATATTTAATGACTTACAAATTAGAAAGTCTCCAGCAACTACAATACATGAAACATTTTCCGATTGAGAAATGGGGTTTGAGTGTTCTCAAAAGTAATGCTTTACAAATTAATAACTTATGTAATGCAATTTAGATACAGGTTAAAATTATATATTTATTGCAGGTATTTGCTTTTCTTATTTAACATTAGAAATACAACCCGAATGGGTAATTATCAGTGCCTGACTGTGTGACTAGAACATTCAGTTGCCATATCAGCATATTTCTTACTAAAGACCACCCCCTAGTTTATTATCTGCTTTTCTGATTTATAAGTAGATATAAGTTATTACAAACTCCAAATGTGAATTTCCAAATATTAAGTAGTTGAACATTTAAACAGCTGGAGGATTCTTTTCTGGTAGGATTTCACACTGTTGCCAAATATAAAACAAATATAATTACTGAGCTTTTTATATTTCAACAGGTTAGCCAAATAAGAAGGTAGTTTTAAAAAGTTTACCTCAGAGGCAGAATACTTCTCTCATCATCTGAGCTAATTTCCATTTCAAAGCCTTCCTCAGTTCCAGGAGCCGAGATCTGATCTTCCTTCTTGGCATCTTGTTTACATTTTCTTTTCCTTCGCTTTTTCTTCTTCACTGACCCAGAGGGGAAAAATGGCTCTGCTTCCACAATCTGTAGTATTTCTGAGCTTAGACACATCCGTTCATTGTCACCCAATTTCAGCAAGTGATCATCAGTTTCTTTGAAGAACTGGTCTTCTGTAGGTATTGGGGATGTTGCAAGATGTGCAGGAACTCTTTCCTTAAAAATGATTTGGGCAAGAATAACAGTTACATACATTATGTATGGACTACTAAAGTATTACAATATTCACTATATTGGAATTATATAGGAATTTAGTATATAGTATATTGAAATCACAGTGCATGTATAAATTCCCATGTAAATGCAGGTAATTCCAGATCCATTTTGTGATGTTCAGAAACTCAACCTAAGACTTTTCATTGTCACTTAAATATGAATGTCAGTATTCATTTATGTACGTCCAAAAAGTGAGGAAAAGAAACACCTGGCTCCTAAATTCAAAATGCGTAATTACAGCGGTGCCTCGTTCTGTGATTCTCTTCGTCTAGCGGTTTTTTCATCTTGCGAAGCAAGCCCATTGACGGATTAGAGGATTAGCGCTATTAGCGCTACTAGCGGCTTTTAGCGGCTTATCTGCTGATCGGATCAGCTGATAAGCGGCTTAGCGGCTTAGAAAAAGGGGGGGGGGAGGAAAAAAAACCCAGCAGGAACTCGCAAGACATTTTCGTCTTGCGAAGCAAGCCCATAGGAAATTTGTTTTGCGAAGCACCTCCAAAACGGAAAACTCTTTCGTCTAGCGAGTTTTCCGTCTTGCGAGGCATTCGTCTTGCGGGGCACCACTGTATATGAAATCCTTATTTCCCAATACACAATTTCCTCCCTACTACATAAAATATGTACAACAGAATGTCAGAATAGACATGGATGTTAAATTATGCTACTTACAAATTTTTCTTCTGTTTCTTGCACAAAGAAAGCTTCTCCATTATCACCCAGTTTCATATGAAGATCAATTGCTTCTCCGTTAATTTCAATATCAATCTGTGGAACATACAATACCCTTACAGCATTTGAAAATAAAAATACACACAAAAATTAAAATATATTTTGCCTCTTTACATCATCCATCCCCACCCCTCTAATCTTTGAGACAAATGGGTAAAGACTGAATGATCGACATACTCTCTAGTACTTGTCTACCCACTTTGATCGGAGCATACATTACATGTGACAAGCTGACCCGGTATATCTAAACTTTGTGAAGTTGGAAGGAGGTAACAGCCCCACTAGCATAAACCAACACATGTTACAGAGACTGAGAAAGGCAGGAAAGAGCAACTGCGGCCACTTCCTTCATCAAAGCTGAGAGAGAGAGAGAGAGGTGAGAAAGAAGCAGGTTGCATCATACCTCATATGAACCAGTGAGACTGGCCAAGAATGAAGTTAAGAAGAGTTCTGCTGGGTAAGGTCAAGCCCCATCTAGCCCATCTTGCTGTTCTCACAGTGGCCAGCTAGATGCCTATGGTAAGTCTGTTAAGTAGGACATGAGAGCAAAAGCACTCTCCCTACTTGTGCTACTGGTATGCAGAGGCATGCAGTCTTGGATGCTGGTGGTAGTACACAGCAATCATGTCTAATAGCTACTGGAAGCCTTATCCTCCATGAATTTTAAATCCATGACTTTTAAAGTAATCCAGGTTTGTGACCACTGCTGTATCATGTATCGGCAGCTGTTTGGCCCAGCTGCAACCTAGCTGCCCAAAGCCAAATGTGATCTGCAGGGACAGAGTCACCTAATGCTGAGTCCATGACAAAGCACTCATTCCTTGTCACCTTCCTGAGTAGCTCATCCGGAGCAACAACACTGACTGATTGTTCATTTCACTAGAGTTCCTAAACATGACTAAGGAGATTCATTCATTTTACACCAGAACTAGAAGCAACTAACCAAGAAAACCAGGGATCATTATGGATAGCTCAATGAAAACATCCACTCATGTCTGCTGAATGAGAAGTTTCTATACCCCCCCCCCATAAAACCCACCAAAGCCAAAGAGGGGCTGAAAATCAAACTGCCAGTATCATAATGCCTTTGTAAAAATATATGGTGTGGCCACACTTGGAATGCCGTGCAGTTGTGGTTTTCTCATTTGAAGGAGGATTTTGAATAGCTGGACAAGATGAAGAAAGGAGCAACTAACATTATTAGGGGCCTGGAGCATCTGATGTATGAGGAAAGTTGACTATTTGAAGCTTTTTATTTTAGAAAAATGGCAAAGGAGAAGCATGGGAGAGAGGCTTATAAAATTGTGCATAGTGTAAAGAAAGGGACAGAAAAGTTTTCCTCCCTCTCTACTAGAACTCACATTACTATGAAGGTACTGGTTTCCCAGTGAAATTGAGTAACAGTAGATTCAGACAGACAAAATTCAAATGAATGTATGGCATTTGCTGTCAACAAATTAACCTCACAAACTCTCATGGCTGCTAGTCATAAGATCAGCCCTACAATAGTTTAAAGACACCCCCCTCCTCTGTAGGTTAAAAGAGAAACGCATGCAAAATACATAGCATGCAACAGAGAGATGCAAGTCTTTGTTGTACTAACGAAACAACAAGGTTAATAATACTCTATTTAGTCATAAATTAGAGTGGCTTATATTTCAGATCTGCACCATTGTTTGAAAGAAATGCAGTATCAGTAGGAAATTTGATTTAAATCAAGTCATCCTGTATCAAATCTCAAATGCATCCATTCCCCTTTTAAAGCTCCCCCCCCTTTTCAAAAATAGATTTATATAGACGAAACTGCAGAATAGTTTTCATTACAAGGTCCCCATCATTCATGATACTCACAACTTTCTCCTTCGAACGTAAGACACCAAGCTTTCCAAATCGGACATGGAATGGGGAGCAAAGGTATGTGCCATCTTGTTGCCGAACTACAATTACATCAATGCATCCTGAGAGCGTTGCCTGGTTGATTCCTTTGTATAGTTCCTTAACAGTCACCAGAACTTGGCCTGCAAGCTGCCCCACGTAATTCATAATTTAAGGCTGCAAAGAAGAAATTGATTGAAATGATTAATCAAAATTTAGGTAGCCATGGTTGCACATAAGAAAATTCCAAAGTTCTCCAAGTCACTAGCATAAAAGTGTAAGAAGCTTTTCTAGACCATGATCTCTACACACAGCTTATCTTTATATGCCATATCCAGTATATCAGTTTCCAGCTTCTACAGTTTTAGGAATTGATAAACGTCACTTAAAAATCTCTATAGCTCAAACGTTCAGTTGCCTATCAGCAAGTGTTTACTTATGAAGTGTAGATGAATCCAGAAAACTACATACGTGTGCGAACTACTAAGTTTAGAAGCATCTAATGATGAAACTAGGAAGGAGGGCAGGGGAAAATGGACAGAAGATGGGAGGATGGGATGATCCTGTAGCCCAGTCCTTAAAATTTTGGTTCCAGTTATATGAACTAGATATTATTACTGTTCTAGTTTTTTTCTTTTATTTGACGGCATTTCAAAATGACCTAATCAGTTTCTAAAATGACCTAATAACCAGCTTAGATTGTTGTACACAACTGGTTACTTTGCATGTGAGTACTGCATAAAATAAACAAAATTCCATTTTCAGATGATTAAAATGGCATTTCATATTAAGTGCTATTATGGAACTTCATGTAATGAAAAGGTAGGGTGAAGCAATAGTTAAATATGCAGCAAGTAGCAGAGCAAGCACACCTAACTTGATAACCAATAAAGCATATATATATATATATATATATATATATATATATATATATATGCAGGTTTTGGTGTCTTCGGGTGTCTTCCCGTGTAAGAGTTGGGGTGTCTAGGCGACGTTTCGACGAGGTCTCACTCGTCATCTTCAGGCTGGTGCTTTCGGCTTCTTGTTACTAGAACAGAGCAGGATCTCAGTGTTTGAGTTCCTATAAATACTGTTGAGGGGGTGTGGTGTATAGCCTCCAACGTTCTGGGCAGAGAGGAAGTTCCCAGGTTAATGTGCCTTTTCTTCTTTTGTTCATTAATTACTTGAGGGATATCTTGAGTGATTACTTGAGTGATATTCTGAGTACCACTTAGGAGGGTCATTAGGTGTGGATTAGTTGCTAAAGCTTTCGTGTCTTGACCTCTTGAGCTTGTGAAGAGTTTTTCTGAGAAGATGGCTGTACTGCACTTAGTTGTGCTCTGGCTTGGCTTCCCGAAGACACCAAAACCTGCATTCCTGTACCCGTGAAAATCTACGAAAGCATATATATATATATATATATATATATATATATATATATATATATATATATTTGCTTTCGTAGATTTTCACGGGTACAGGAATGTAGGTTTTGGTGTCTTCGGGTGTCTTCCCGTGTAAGAGTTGGGGTGTCTAGGCGACGTTTCGACGAGGTCTCACTCGTCATCTTCAGGCTGGTGCTTTCGGCTTCTTGTTACTAGAACAGAGCAGGATCTCAGTGTTTGAGTTCCTATAAATACTGTTGAGGGGGTGTGGTGTATAGCCTCCAACGTTCTGGGCAGAGAGGAAGTTCCTAGGTTAATGTGCCTTTTCTTCTTTTGTTCATTAATTACTTGAGGGATATCTTGAGTGATTACTTGAGTGATATTCTGAGTACCACTTAGGAGGGTCATTAGGTGTGGATTAGTTGCTAAAGCTTTCGTGTCTTGACCTCTTGACCTTGTAAAGAGTTTTTCTGAGAAGATGGCTGTACTGCACTTAGTTGTGCTCTGGCTTGGCTTCGTGTATAGGGGCGAGCTGTGGTTTTGTGCCCTGTGCCAGCCAGATCAGTGTAGGGATTGCAGGGGGGTGCAGCATCCGGAGGTGCCACTATGGTTTGGCTACTGGATGGTGTCTGTAATTTATCTGTGGAGAGGGTCTGGGTTTGGGTCTGGTGTGGTTGATTGGAGATGGCGTTCTGTGTGCCTCTGGTTCTGGTGTCGGTTTTTGTGGGGAGGGCTAATTTCCAGATGTCTGGCAGGCGGGACGTGTCGTCACGCTTGTTCATGTTGTGAGGGTGTTTCTCTATCTCGATGGCTTCCATGATTATTCTCTTGTGGTGATGTTCCATGTTAAAGAGCAATTTGGAATCTGCAAAATTAATTTCGTGTCCTGTTTCTTTCATGTGTTGGTAAAGAGAGGAAGTTTTTTCTTCTTTTTTGACGGCATTCTTGTGTTCTGCGATACGTGCATTTATTCGTCTGTTTGTTTGTCCAATGTACGTGGCTGGGCAGACTTTGCAGGGTATTTCATAGACCCCTTGGTTTTCTAACTCAGTGTTTCCCAAACGTTTTTGGGCAACGGCACACCTGCTTACCGGAAAAAAATCTCGCGGCACACCACCATTAAAGCCCCGCCCCGTGACGTCAGCGCGCAGCGTCACGCCGGGAGGGACGCACAAAAGTGAACGTTTTTTCCCTCCCCCTTGCCGGGGTGGGAGGAGGCAGCAGAGCGAGGGCAGCTAAGGCGGCGGCGGCAGCTGAGGCGGCGGCGGCTGCGATAGCGGGCGGAGGAGGAGCCGTCGCCGGGAGTTGCTGCTGCTGCTGTTGCTGCTGCTGCCCGGACATGCCGGCCTCCTCCTCCTCCGCTGTCTTGCGCTCCTCCCTTTTGCGCGCGCTGCCCCGCCGCTCGGCACGACCACCGCGGAGCCGCCCCGGCTCGACGCGGATCCTCGCCGCCGCCGCCTCTCGCCGCCGCCTCTCGCCCGCCTCCCTCCCACGGCACACCAGCCGGTGTCTCACGGCACACTAGTGTGCCGCGGAACACCGGTTGGGAAACACTGTTCTAACTGGATTTTATCTTTTGGGTTTCTGAGGATATTGGCTATTTTTTGGTTGGTGCAAAAGGCTGTTTTGATATTGTGTTTATGGAGGATTTTGCTAATTTTATCTGTAGTGCCCTTGATATAAGGAAGGAGGGCCATGCCATTGTTTTCTTCTGTGTCTTGGTTTTTGGGGGGTGTTTCTTTTTGGATTAGCTTCGTAACCCTGTTTTGCTGGTATCCGTTGGCGATTAACACATTTGAGAGATTCTGTAACTCAGTTGTCAAGTGGTCTTTGTCAGCCAGGCGTTTGGTTCTGGAGATGAGAGTCTTGGCTACGGAGTTTATTTGTGCAGGGTGGTGGTGTGATTGTGCATGTAAGTAGCGGTTGGTGTGTGTTTTTTTCCGGTAGATAGTGTGTCCTAGGGAGCCATCAGGTTTTTTGTAGATTAGGACGTCAAGGAAGGGAAGTTGGTTGTTGGCTTCTATTTCCATAGTGAATTGTATTTTGGGGTGTAGGCTGTTGAGATGTGTGAGGAAGCTATCTAGTTTTTCCTTCCCGTGTGGCCAAATTACAAAGGTGTCGTCAACATATCTGAGCCAAAGTTTGGGTTTGTGTTCTGATTTGTCTAAAGCATTGGTTTCAAAGTGTTCCATGTACAGATTTGCGATGACCGGTGAGAGGGGTGATCCCATAGGTGCTCCTTCTATCTGTTTGTATCTTTGTCCATTGTGGATGAAGTACGTGTTGGTTAGGCAGTGGTTGGTCAGGTCCAGGATGTATTCGGGGGGATTGTATTTGTTTTGAATGGCTGTCAAGGCTTCATTAATGGGCACTTGTGTGAAGAGAGATACAACATCGAAGCTCACAAGTAGGTCATCGGGGTGTAGGTTTTGCTTCTTTATTGTTTCTATGAACTGGAAGGAGTTTGTAACGTGTGAAGCGATAGATTCTGCATAGGGCTGAAGTTGCTTAGCGAGAAATTTAGCGAGATTTTGTAGAGGTGAGCCTATGGAGCTGACTATTGGTCTGAGTGGTGTTCCTTCTTTGTGTATCTTGGGGAGACCGTAGAGTTTGGGGCATCTGGATGATTTTTCTCTGGGGATGATTCTTAGCTGGATTTCTTCACTGATAGGAGAGGCTTTTATTTTGGATTTGGTGGTTTTTTCCAGATAGGTGGTGGGATCTGTTTTTATAGGTTGGTAGGTAGGGTCTTGGAGTAGATTTGATAGTTTTGCTTGGTAGTCCGATGTGTTCATCACAACAGTGGCATTACCTTTGTCTGCTGGGAGAATGATTATGTTGTTGTCTTTCCTCAGGTTGGTGAGTGCTTTCTGTTCTTCTTTGTGTAAATTGCTTCTGGGTGGTTTGCTGGAGCAGAGGATGTTGGTGACTTCAAGTCTGATTTTATTGGCTTCATCTGGGTTGATTTTGGTTAGGCTAGCTTCGACTCCGCATATGATGTTTTCCGTGGGGATGCGTCTCGGGGCGACTGCAAAGTTGAAACCTTTGGAGAGTACTTTGGTTTCAGTTGAGGTGAGGATCCTGTCTGATATGTTATGTACTGTTTGTTTCATGGGTTGTTGTGGAGGGTGGCTGGGCTTCTGGCGTTTCTCTAGTTTGTGGAGTTTGTTGGTGTGTATGTCTGTCTTATGTGAGGACTCTGTTTCAGCTCTCCAAACGGCTAGTTGTTTGCATTTGTCCCAGAGTGCAGGGTGGATTTTGTTACAGAGTTTGAGGTGAAGAGTGAGCAGATCTTTGTTGGTTTGGTTTAGTAGGTATCTTTTCTTATGTAGTTCGTTTCTGATTAGGGATAGTTCAGTTCGTTTCAGGATCCTTTCGGTAGCTGGGGTTTTAGAGTGGAATTTAAGTTGGAAGCATGTGGGAATTAAGTTGTTGTCTCGGCAGTTGCGAGACAACATATATATGAAGTTTATATTGTTGTACCATGACAGAATTTACGACACTCTGATGAAGCCATTAGATAATGGAATAAGAGTTACAAACTGACTCTATGCCACATTAATATTTTTCTTTTATTTTAGTAAACCTGTGTGTGTGTGTGTGTGTGTGTGTGTGTGTGTGTGTGTGTGTGTGAAAAACCTAAATGCTCATTCAATGTTAAAGAACCACTTAACATAAGGACAGACTACTACTGGTATTCCTTTCTACAATAAAAAAGGTTTGAAAATGTTTCCTCAGCTTTCTTACAGAATACTGGTGCAGTTTAAAAACAACTAATCTCAAGAAAGCCCGTGTGTGGTATCTTTACTATATGGGCTTTCCCAGCTGTCCTTCGCTGCTAGAGATAACCAGTCATGCTCTGTTTACAGTGATAGGCAATGATGTTGCATTCTGAGTCACATGATATTAGTTTCATTCTATTGACCATGTGATTTCTCCTATCTGACTTAATCCCAGGCCTGCTTAGCACATGCCTTTTTCTGAATTTACAGACTGCATTCCGTCAGTGGGCAGGTGAAAGCAGGAGATGCATGCTTGCTCACTTCAGGACGTAACACAGGCTAACAGGAAGAAAGAGGTTTTCTTTCTGTGCGCCCACAGCTTTCTCTGGCTTCCTCCAGACATTAGTCTACCTGGTTTCGTGTTAGCTTTTGTTTTTCATATCTGGCCCATAGTCCAAACGTGGGAACAGGGTGCATGGGCATGGGCGTGTCCACATTGTAAAGGATAGGTCAACTGCTGTCAGCTGCTATGCACAGTGCAGCTGGAATAACAGCAAGAGTGGAGCACTGGGATGGAATCACAGATCAATCAATCCAGTCACAAAATGCAAGGTATGAGCTCAGATACCTAACTGAAGGGGGCTGGGATGAAGGTGAAGGATAGCAGCAGACAAAAGGACAGGTAGGCAGTGGAGTCTGGAAGAGAAGCTGCCTTGCATGTATCACGCTTGTCTTTGACCTGGGTGCTGTAGCAAATGAATTATATGCAGGTGAGTGGCCTGTGTGCTGCCAGAAGAGAGACAACACTCTGCTCCTCCTCTGGCAGTGCCTTGTGTTTCTGCACCAGGTGTGAGGGAGTGCCCTTTGCTTCCTCTGCACCCAGCACGGAAATGAAGCGAGCTGCCCGTGGTGGCTTCCTTGTTGCGAGAAACTAGGCAAGTGGTTAAATACCAGACTGGTATAAACAATTTCATTTTTGTATTCTCATAATGCAAAGCCCTTGTCAATACAGTGGTACCTCGGGTTACATACGCTTCAAGTTACATACACTTCAGGTTACAGACTCCGCTAACCCATAAATAGTATCTCGGGTTAAGAACTTTGCTTCAGGATGAGAACGGAAATCGTGCTCTGGTGGCGTGACGGCAGCAGGAGGCCCCATTAGCTAAAGTGGTGTTTCAGGTTAAGAACAGTTTCAGGTTAAGAATGGACCTCCGGAACAAATTAAGTACTTAACCCGAGGTACCACTGTAATAGGAAAACTCTCACACACCCCAGGTGTTCAGATGTCGAAAAAGTTGGTTCAGACTAAAACTTAGAAAGTTTCTATATTTTTTAATCCTTGTTTAAAAAAACACAAGTCTTTCTTTTCTTTCTAGCTTTCTTCTTGTATATGCTGCTGGTGGTAGTGTTATAGAACATTGCAGATACATGTAGATTCACTTGCATGAAATTCGAATACTTTAAGCTATTTCTTTGTTACCATCTTACAAGCAGCAGTCCAAAAGAAACTTCTTTTCCTTTTTTTTTTTTGCAATGTTGTTACAATTCTTGAAAACACTGAAAATTTCCTGTCATTATCCACCTATTTCAACTAGCTCCTCTGTCTATAATAAACCCTAGTCAAGGTATTTATTCCTTTATTTAATACTATTTCTTTCCCACCCTTAATCACCAGGTGTTTCAAAGGTAGGTTACATAGGAAAAAGCAGGTGCACACAATAAAACCAAGCAACAGAACACTAAACAGCACGAAACACTGAAGTGTTTTAAATAAAGTTGCTTAATATCACTATGTTAATTTCACCATAATTTGCAGTCGGGGGAAGGATTTAGTGCTATTTACCACTGCAAATACATTTTGAACTTCATTACTGCTTTGCCTGTACCAGAAAGGCAAAACAAAAGAACCTCAAGGTATTGCTAGGATATCTAGGATATCTAACAAGGATGCTGAGTGTGCAAGTAGATTGCTGTTATCACTGTGATAGCACCAAATAAACAAATGCAGCATGTAAACAAAAACAACAAACCAACCCTTCTGTGGTCTACTTAGGTGGTTCAAGTAATGCATGGGGAAAGGGTCAATAACTTGTGTAAACCCCAACACATTGTTAAGGACATTGTTTTCAGGGACTGCAGAGAGAAGGTGCACTTCCTGATACACATGTCAAACAACCCACAAGCCCATATATCTGGCATTTGGTGGACAGCAGCACTACGTTGTGAGCTGCTTCTCCACAGCCTTGATTGGCTGGGCACCATTTTTTAAAATTCAAAAATCTCCTTTTTCTCCTTCCTTGTAACACCATGCAGCCAGTCAGATTTGGCAACTGTGACATCACCAAAGGCAAACTAAACAATGCCCACATTCTAAACTAGCTTCCTTTGCCACCGACATCAACATAATCGCACAGCCAAATCAGTTTAGCTGTTATTAGGATAAAGGGGCTCATTTTTCAAACAAAATATGGCACCAAAGTGGCAACTAACGGGGCTGTAGAGCACAACCAGAGTAAGGGTTTTTCCAGTAAAGATTGAAGGGCCCCCAAAAGGTCCCTCTTATGCCAAAGTTTTTATTAGAAGACGTTTGGCTCAGCCCATGTTTTGAGCACATGTCATTATTTCACTTCTAGGTAGCTTGTGAAGGGCTTTCAATAACAAAACATGTTAATTTTTAACACTTGTAATCCCATCTCATTGTGCCATAAACACAAGAGATCTAATCTCCTCTATCTATCTGTCAGCTGTACTTTCTTGACAAATGCTAAGGGTGAAGTAAATGTGCCCAGAAGGTGAGATGAACAAGTGGAAAGAGAGGGAGGGAGATGGGGAGAGAGCACAAACCAGAAGTCAGCAGGACTCCTAGCATCATCCATTCCCATTCAGACTCACCTCACTTACTCACAGTGTAAAAGGTAAAGGGACCCCTGACCATTAAGTCCAGTCGTGGCAGACTCTGGGGTTGCGGCACTCATCTCACTTTCTTTGGCGTACAGCTTCTAGGTCATGTGGCCAGCATGACTAAGCCACTTCTGGCAAACCAGAGCAGCGCACATAAACACCATTTACCTTGCTGCCAGAGCGGTACCTATTTATCTACTTGCACTTTGACATGCTTTCGAACTGCTAGGTTGGCAGGAGCAAGGACTGAGCAACTGGAGCTCACCCTGTTGCAGGGATTCGAACTGCCAACCTTCTGATCGGCAAGTCCTAGGCTCTGTGGTTTAACCCACAGCGCCACCCGTGTCCCACTCACAGTGTAGCAAACTGTTTAATTCTCATCCTTCTGGCATAACTAAGCCAGCATCTCCACAGGTGTTTATACCTTTGCATGACAACAGTCAATTGACAACATCTGAGCTCATCAGGGGTGCTGACCTCCCAACACATGCTAGCCTCATGTATTTTCTTGGTATATGTTTTCTAGTTGTTTCCACTAACCCTTCTCTTTTTCTGTCAGGAAGCTCAGGAAGCCAATGTTCGTATGGATATGGCAGGCATCCCAGAGTCCACTGCTTGGGAAAGAGTATTCTACCACTGTACCAAAGCACATATATTGTGATATAGCTATGCCATACTATGGTGGCCACACCATTTCGTCCCATAAGGCCACGACATCCAAGGCCTCCATAGGTTCAGATTCAGGAGGCAAGAATCATGGCAGCTTTTATACGGGAGGCTTCCAAAATGTGGAATTTCTTAAGTTAGCTCTCCCAAAACTTTCCTCTTACTATTTTCCAAGCACTTGGGGGTGTCGCAGACTAATATGTGATCCTATGCATCTTTACTCAAAATTCCAGTGTGGTCAATAATGCTTACCCCATACGAAGGATTCACAGGATTGCAGTCTCTGTGTGCCTGTTGGAGAAGTAGGATAACCAGATTGTCTGAAGTCAGCAATCAAGCCATATTCTGGAAACATGAGCTTGCCATTGGGTATTGTAATAGAACTAATCAAGCATAATTATTGCCTGTTTTCATTTAAGATCGCAGGACAAATAAAATAGATGCACATGCATTTTGAAATTTCTTTTGCCTTACTGACTAAATCCTTGTGTGCTTTGTCCTATTATTTCATCTAGAAAGAGCTAACCAATGTGTAGCCTTAAATGGTTTCTCTCCTCTTTAGGACTCAAGAAATAAACAAGGTTTTATATCTCTGATCCGCAAAAGCACCAAAGTAAATGTGATTTTACTTATATAATTAGCAACTACGTGTTTTTTGTTTTTTTTTAATGGAAGTCATGAGGTGGGAATTACTAATTGTGTGAATAACATACCAGTATCTGTTTCAGCCCTTCATAATAAAGAACTGATCAACCGGCAGCCTTACATCAGCAGTAATGAGTGCTTAAGATTTCTGAAACCCCAGCTTGTATTGGGACTTCCAATCCCTGTGTCCATATCCTAGAGATAACAGAGAGAACTCTACTAATCAGCATCATTTCTCACAGAAGTTCACTAACAATAACCAAAAAGGAAAATTTATTATCCAGGTGCAATGTACATTTGATTACCAAACTTAGGGGGAGGGAAGGACAATAGAGTATGTGTCTTTCATTCAGCATCACTGCAATGCTAAAGACAGAGTGCAAGATAAGATGGAAATTTAATCTGATTCAAGAAGACAAGTCTTATATTCTTAACAAGCATCAGACAATGTTGTGCTGAAAATAATGCAATGTGTCTTCATCAAAGTATCCTAAGACTGATAAAGGGGCAATTCCATTACTATCGTAAGTCACTTTGAGACTACTTTATGGCAACAGGCATGATGGAAATTTTACAAACCAGTAAGTAAATTATCCTACACACTCTCACTTGTCAGTAAGTCTCACTGAATTCAACAGGATTAACTTCTGCCTAAGATAGCACAGAAAAATTCACTTAACCACCTTTTATTACAATCAGAAACTCAAACCTCACAACAGGAACTTGTGAGACTGCCAGGGGGTGATGTAAAGAAGTGCTGCAGAAAGGCCAGGTTGTTGGCAACATGGTGGCACAAAGAACCAACAAATGGACTTTAAAGTACTCACAAATTAAGTTTTGACTGTGCAAGTACAGATTTTTTTGTTGAACTTTCCCAAATCGAACCTGAAGAAGCAATGGAAGTTCCACAGCTCCAAGGTGCATATGCAGACTAAATTTGTTAAAATGTTGGTCCCTATTAGAAGGCAAACTTTATATCCTATTTTGAAAAGTAGGTGTACGTTTTCATTTTCAGGTTTTTGTATCCATGAGATGTTCTGAGAATTATATACCTTTTTAAAAAGACACCCCCCATGCTGTTAATGCTTTAACCATCTGGTGACACACTCACTGTCTCTCTTTTTAGGAAGAGTTGTGCAAATATCTTCTTATTAGACTTTCCAAGTAATTCAAATACCTCAGGCTATCTGCGTGCCAAAGTCTACCTTTTCAGGTTGTCTGGGGTGCATTTTTAGCCTCCAGTTTTCAGATATTTCTAGTAATCAGGATGTCTTATTCTACATATATATCAAATTTGGGAGCTTTAGCTCATTAGAAAGGATCCTAAATGTCAATTCCCCTCCCCCCCATGAGTAAGTAATGTACTAACCCAAATCTGCAATCCACTACAGGGGGGGGGGAGCCCAGACTAGACCAGCTCCATCAGGCTCTGGCCTAGAAGTGACACTAGCGACCAGGGAGACGAGTCGGTGGAAGAAGATTGGAAAAAATTTAAAGTATATTTACAAAAACATTGCAAAATTAATGAATGTTAGAAGGATGCTGGAATGAAGCTATATGGTTTTAGCAGAAATGTAATAAAGAATTAAGTAAAAGCTGATTGATAATGGGCCAAAATGAAAAAAATTTAAGGTTAGACCGTTAAGATAAATTATAGAACAAAAACTGAGAAAGATGGAAAGAATTTGCTGAAATAGTTAATTGAACTAGAATACAAAAAAGGGAGGTGTGAGGAGGTCGATGAAACAAGTAAATGAAAGGTAAAGATATGGAATATTGGATGTGTGTTTTAGTGTTTTTGTTTCTTTTTGCTGTATTGTTGTATTGTTTTTTATGTTTTTATTATATTGTAATGTATGTTTTGTTAAATTTTTTATTGTTTTCCTTTTTCTGTAATTTTTAAACTTCTAATAAATATCATTTTTTAAAAAACAGAAGTGACACTAGCTTTACTCAGCTGGCACAGATATCCTTGTTCCACCTGTTGGAAAGCTTTCTACCAATGGTAGTCTGCAGAATGTTTCAAAACAGAGTGCCCCAGAGAAAGGGCTTAGCCAGCCTGGGAGCCACTGAATCCCAAGCCAGCTCCACTACTATCACTTGATGGCACAGGGTCCAATTCAGGCCAGATTGCTACATCAAGTCTAGGTTGGCGAAGCCTGGAACAGTTTGTGACTCCCCCTCCACATTCTGCATAGGCCAACTTGAATGATGGGGCTCTGGATGTGGCAGTAGCTACACTGCTCCATTGCTACCTGCCATGTGTTTTGATTGCTCTGGCAGTCAGGCAGAGACCCCAGAGTACCTTCATATAGATATGTGGCTGTACCTCCTATTATCAGAAGTAAAAGTAAAAGTAAAAGATGACCTAACACCGTGCGTAAACATATCAGACAGTTTACTTTAACATACGCCACTGCTAAAGAAAGACATAAATAGGTCAATATTTATGACATCTCAGACTAAAACACATGGTTCTACTTTTTTATTTTAAAAAATGCTGTTTTAGACTTAACAGAAGATTTGCTAGGAATTTGGTATAGTATGATTAAGTCTTAGCACATGACAGCGGTTGCAAATTCATAAATAATGTGCCAGGCTTTCATGGTAATCTCAACCAAGACTTCAGCATGATTTTAACTTTATGTATTCATTTAGTCATTCATTCAAGCAGCAGTTCAACAAGAGTCCCAGCTCACAACATACATTAATGGTCACAGAAGCATTAACAACCCACTGAGCTACATGCATCACAGACACTACAACCATAGGTTTGAATCAGAGGAGCAGACAGCAACATCCAGAACCCAAGCAACCAAAGCACATGAATTCAAGAAAACCAACGGCCAGGCACTCACTTTTACTTTACATCCCATTGAAGTCAATGGGCTGTAAACCCTGTGTAAAGGATTGCAATCAGGGGCCGCTAAAAACCTGCATGTTTGCTTTCAGTGGCTGCTCTTGAGTAAACACTGCCCTGATGACAATAAAAAAACCCCCGCACAATGCATGCAGTTATGCTACAAACAGTGGAAGATTACACCCCCACCCCTCCCTCTCTGCTGGAAGGCACCACAGCCGGCGCTGATCGTGGGTCACCTCCTAGCACCAGCTTCCTTTTCCCCGATACACTGGCAAGCAAACAAACAGGGCTGGCGAGGGCCAAGGGAAACGGGTTTCTCCCTCACCATCTATCTGGAAGCTGGGGGGAGGGGGTGGGGACCAGAAAGAGAGGAGAGGCGCGCGGTTGCGCCCTGTGACCTCGGCGGGACTCCCTCCTCCTCCCCCTCCCTGCGCAGCTGTGGAGGCAGCCGCGAGTCCTGAGCTCCTCCGGCGTCTGTTTGGGGTGAGGGACCCGGGCGCGAAGGCGACGCTGGGAAGGGGCGCGTGCTGCGCGCGGGCGAAGGAGGGAAGGAAGGATGCAGCAGCAGCAGCAGAGCCTCCTCAGGACCAGACGCGGAGCTGGAGAGGAAGTGGGGGGGGGGGACGACGGGACGGGGACGTGGTGGCCCCTTGAAGCCGCCCGGTTCCCCGAGGCTGCCTTGGCGAGGTGGTCAGGGGGGCTCCCTCTCCTTGCCTACCTTGACTGTCCGCCCTCCGTGGGATGGAGGCAGGAGAGCGAGAGAGGCTTTGGCGAGGGCGAGGACCAGCCACCAGGCGCTCGAGGCGGCGGTTGAATGAACTGAATGGGCTGGAAACGCAGCCAGCGCGCGGCGCCGGAGGAGGAGGAGGCGGAGGGGGGGGTGACGCACGCGAGCGAGCGCGCGCGCCCGGCGGAAATTCCCGCTCTCGCGCCCCCTCGCTCTCTTGCGCGACGAAGCCACCAACTAGCGGGGTAGGGGGGGAGAGGTGAGGCGCACGTGACGAGGAGCGGGGGTGGGGGCGGGAGGCCACGGTATTCTCTCTCTCTCGAGCGCGCGCCCAGCATTCCACCCTGCTGCGATGTAAAACGACCCGGGCTAATTAGTGGCGGTGGCGGCGTCGGCAGGAACAGGGAGGAGCTTTCTTCTTCTTCTTTTCCTCCTGAAGTGGATCGTGTGATCTGTTGCTTGCAGACTCTTGCAAGCGCATCGGGCGCATCTTCCTTCCAGAGTGCATATACAGTAGCCAGCGCCAGCGTGCGCATTGTGCTTCGGGCGTGCTGAAGCCCTATACAGTATACAGTTGCATATTATAAGCTACACATTAACATTCCTGTTACAGGTTATCCTTCGAGCCTGGAAGGATAAACACCCAGCATCCTCCACGCAGTGAAGACTTAATAATAATAATAATAATAATAATAATAATAATAATAATAATAATAATAATAATAATAAGCCAATCTAGCATGGATCTGAACAAACATGGATCTGGAGGGCTTCTATCGACTCATATGTTTGATAAAAGTACTGATAGGTATTGTATTCTCAATGTGAGCTGCCAGTGTGGGTCCCCTGCTTTTTAATATCTTCCTTTTGTTTTTCTTTGTCAACTTAAGACACTTAAAAAAATACAAAGCATTCTTGTTAGATGAGAACATGCTTGTGAATACTTAATCAAATGCATCTGTGTTGCACATGTGTATGTTCCTCCAGGGTATTCCTTTTGCATCACCTGCTCCTGCTATCATGCATTCTGTGTATATTTTCTGCATTTGGGATACAAACACAACAATATGCTCCATTTTATTAATGTTGCATGACTGGCCCACCAGTGAGGCAACTGCCTAAGCAACAAGATCCACAGGGGCAGCAGATCCTAGTGTAGCTCTTTCTTCCTCACCTTGTTGCTCAAGTAGATCTTCATTCACCCCTTCTTCCCTGGCAGTGAGGGAAGCAGACTATAACAAAGCAATATAAGTGATGATTCATTTCAGTTAAAAACAATTTGTAATTGACAGGATAATTTATACACGTATTGCTATGCATACAGTATATAGCAGGCACTGATCAGGAGCAAGCAAAAACATATTTAGGATTATCTGGCCTTTCCCCTTCCCTTTTTTGCTATCAGGATACATCTTTTCTGTGGTGGGTTCTTCTGAGATCCCTAGAAGTTATTTGATGAAAATACTACTACACAATAAGTGCAGGTAGATGTAAAACTCCAAATGGCAGAGTTAAAATGTTTAAACTTTGCAAAGAGGTTGCAAAGGAGATACTCATTGTGTAGGAGATACTCATTGTTGCAAAGGAGATACTCATTGTGTAGGTTGCAAAGGAGATACTCCTGTTGTGCAGGAGATACTCATAAGAATCCACTGTATAGTTTACTTACAGTACTGTGGTATACATCTCTACTCAGCAGTATGTCTTTTTGTCTTTAAGGGGGCTTACTGGCAAATAAGTGGGTTCAGGATGGCAGGCCAGACTTTGATTTGGGGTTGACACTGGGGAAAACAGGGTTCTTATGCCATTGATAGTTGTATCTCCACAATCAAAACCAGGTTTTGTGAGGTGTGTGCATGGGAGCAGCAGTGACATACAGGGAACCAGACAGAGGGCCTTCTTGGTAGTGGCGCCTGCCCTGTGGAACACCCTCCCATCAGATGTCAAAGAGATAAACAACTACCTGACATTCAGAAGACATCTTAAGGCAGCCCTGTTCAGGGAAGTTTTTAATATGTAATGCTGTACTGTTTTTAACACTTGATTGGGAGCCGCCCAGAGTGGCTGGGGAAACTCAGCCAGATGGGTGGGGTATAAATAATAAATTATCATCATTATCATCATCATCTCTAATTTTGTGTTACGTCATGCCCTCGTAACAGCCATTTTGTAATGAACCCATATCACTTTCTCAAAATTTGAAATGTACCCACTGGTCCAGAAAGGTTGTTGACCTCTGTACTACAGCATCACTTGTGGTGATCCATTGTGGTGAGGTTCTCCTCACAAGCCACTTACTTGGTAAGGCTGCTTCCAAATTTAATAGTGCCTCCATCTCCTACACAGCCATATATGTGTCAAATACTACTGTGTGGTGCTCTGTTCTCCCTCCTCTCGTTTTCTCTTCTCCTTTTCCTCTGGCTAATATAGATTGCAACTTTAAGGCTTCTGGGAAGACATTCTACCCCTTTTCCACTTCAGTTTCCAGCATGAGAAGACTGCCTATAACCATCTTGTACTGGGAAACAGCAGCATAAATAAGTCAATAATTATTTTTAAATGTCAATAAGTTCAATGATCAAGCTATTAAGTGGGCTGCATTTGACTTTGTTAGTAACCGTGTTAAAGTCCACAGCAGAAGGCCTGAGGCAAGTGCATACAGACCTAGTACACAATCTAAAGCTTGGGTGCCTAGGTTTTTTATGACATTTTATTTATTTAGCAGTGTGGAGAGGTTTGCATTTAAAAATAAAGCTATAGAGTGGTTTGGTACTGCCTTGTTGCTTTATACAGTGATTTAATATCACTGTGTAATTGCTTGTGACAATTTGTGGGATGGTATCACACAAACAAGTGCTGAAATAACTGGGAAATACTCTCTATCTTAAGTAAAGGCACATTAGGTACCTGGAAAGCAAAAACAATATGTTCAGCCTTTGTGCTTTATCTTATCAGCATTTCTGTATCAGTACTTCTGTATGCAAAGTCTATATTATGCTGTATATGAAAATCCATCCTTCTGCTGCACCAGTTCTTGCAATGGTTAGCCACAATATATATAAATCCAGTTGATGCATACACTGTTCTCTCTCTCTCTCTCTCTCTCTCTCTCTCTCTCTCTCTCTCTCTCTCACACACACACACACACACGGCTCATAGTACAGGTAGAGCACAACAGGTGTTGTAATTCCTGCTAGTAATGTTTACCCAGCCTAACCCATTGGCTGCCCGATCCTGTAACAATACTCTAATTACTGTGCAGAGGTTAGTGTTCCCTGTGTCCACTGAACTCAGTTCATCCTTGGTTTTGTTTACATGTTCAGGGTGTGACTCATAGACTGAAGTGAGTCAAAAGAGGGTCAACAATCCCTACAAGAGTAAAAGCCCTTATCCTGGGATAAGGGATCGTGTAAGCAGTAGGAGGACTATAATTTCTGGTGAGTGGGGTTCAGAAGTCCACAGGGAAGCACAGGGACAATTAAAAACTTTAGATAGCAATGGAATTTTTTGTTGAAATGGGCCAAGATTTTATATCCGAATGCCAGATCTTGTATCTTAACAATTTAAGCAGTCTCATAGAAAGGCAGGGACAATACATTTGTCAACTGCCCATCTGATGTGCAGGAGATCTCAGTATACTGAGCTGATGGGCAACTGAATGCACTGTAGTATTATTACAGATGGATCAGCTGCTTTTACACATAGTCTGGAAAGCAACTATATATTGTACACTATTGTATATTGGAACATGATTCTGGATTGGGAAGGTGCAATACCAAGGTTGCAAAGTTATACAGTACAGTATACAACCAACTGTGCAGTATGTGTCCCTGGTCTGTTCATCACTTGTTAAGTGAAATCTATTGGAACAAAAGGGTTGGTTATCATTCATATATTGTTTCTATTGTACAAAATACTTTATTGTACAAAGTATTTTAAAATCACAGCTTAACTCCTGCTCACAAGGATCTTCCTTTTTAACGATTATAGATATACATATACATACGTACATCCACACACATGAAGGCTGAAAGAAAACAACCTGTGTAAGGCTAAATACTTTGGTTTCTAAAATCCCTAAAACTGCTAGTTTCTAAGGCTGGGAACCTCTATTTTCATTGGATGTTTGTGTCTATACGGTCACAAAAATAATAATGTGATACTATAATAGTAGAGAATATGGAAGTCATCTTGTATCTATTGTTTAACGTAGTCTCAGAACATAAAAAGAGCCTGCTAAGATAGGCCAATCCAGTCCAGCATCCTATTCTCACAGTGGCCAACCAGATGTCTACAAGAAGCCCACGAGTAGGACTTGAATGCAACAATATTCTCTTCTCCTGCGGCAGCTCTGTCCCAAGACATTTTAGCACCTGAGGCGAACCAAAAAATGGCATCCCCTCACCAGAGAAAAGGGGGTGAATGAAGTTTTACATCGGGAACAATGTGGGGTGTGAAGATCTACATTGGGAACAAAAGAGGGAATCAAATCAGCTTTACCCAGTGGTTGAAGTGGGAATCAAAGGCCGTTGCAGGATGCAGGAGTGGCCTTCTCTGAATCATGCTGGGCAAGTGCAGAGTCCAGGAGACCCCAGAAGGCAGCCTTTCTCACCATTTCCTCCCTAGGGGTGGGGGGAGACCAGCAGCGACTCCTGTTCAGTGAGAGGCATGGAGGTGAGCTTGTGAGGAGGTGGCAGATACGCCATTGCTGCCACTGTGGTAGTGGTGGCGGCGGCAGCATGCAATGCATTCCTTGGATGCTGGACCTGCTTCTCCTGTGGATCCTGCCGTCTGAGGCAGTCACCTCACCTTGCCTCATGGGTGAGCTGGTCCTACCTGCAGTTTCCAGCAACTTGTATTCAGAGGCACACTGCCTTATCCTCCATGAATTTATCTAATCCTCATTTAAAGCCATCCAAGTCAGTGGCCATCACTGCCTCTTGTGGGATCAAATTCTATAGTTTAACTATGCTGTGCAAAGAAGTATCCTTTTAAGCCAGTTTGCAAATAATACAGCACACATAGGTATACAGAATGAATAAATCATTTATCCGGCTTGATGCTGACATCATGCTGTTGAAGTACTACAAATGCATAAGAATTTCAGCTTTTATTTATTGGAAAACAGCCAGTCTGACTCTCTCCTAGCGCTGCAGTATTGCCTGCCTTTTCTATTTCTCTGGGACTTGTGCCAAAGGAGCACTTTAAGTATTACAGTGTAAATGTGCAGCTCTCATAAATTTATAGATATCTTTTAAAAGTGTCACTTTTCAATGACTGTGTACCAAATGCTGATTTAAAAACAAAAATGCTCGATATTTTAAAAGTTATGATTTTAACCCAGTCTCTAGATGCTAGAAGTTAGAATGTTAGAACTGACTCACTGATTTTAGTACTTGAACTTGACAATCACATTACAGTTCGGTTTTATGAGATTACAGAAGAGTGGGTATTCAATCTGGTCTTTATTTTAAAACATGTTAATCCATATGGCATGCATGCTCTGCAAATTTATTTTTATTATATCTCAGGTTCTCAATATTCCATGAAGCAGAACAGCCATAATGTTGGATATGAAATCCTTGTTAGCCTTCGAATATACTAAATTATATCATTTTTGCACATGCAGAGTATTACACATCTATCCACATCTTTTTTGCTGTTCGTTGAATTACATATAAGAACTTATTTACATTTTTAAGAACACCATTAGAGCATAGGAAGAACCTTGGAAGCTGTCTTATAAGTGCACCACATACACACCTTACATTTTCCCCAAAGCATACTGGGAACTGTAGTTTACCCCTGACAGAACTACAGTCCCCAGCTCCCTTACAGTTCCCAAGATTATTTAGTGGAGGAAATTATGCTTTAAGCATGCAGTATGTATACTGTACAGCCTATGGCAGACCAGTGTTCCCTTTAGCTCTGCGTTCTCATCACTAGCATGGAAGGGTGAATCTGATAGTTACAGTATAGCAAGACAATCAAGTTTGAGTTTATGACAAAATACTGTGTTCAGTGAAGCTATTCTCATTTCACCACAGACATAGTACTCGGGCATGAAGTGCTATCTAATATCAATAATATACATTTCATAATAAGAGTAATAGAACAACGATGATCCTATGTTTTAACTCAATCTTTTCTCCATGAATCTCAAGAATTTGTCTGCTATGCCATTCTGTCTTACTACCCAGAACATTTTGTGATCCCTTTAGTTTGACCAGCTGCCTTTAGGATCATCTCCATCTTCTACAATTGGATTTTCATTTGGATCAGACATCTCTTCTGAAGCAATAATCTATCTTACTTATGGCTTAATGAAATCTGATTCAAGGAAAATAACACATGGTTCATGTTGGGGGGTGTGTGCCCTCAAACACTTTCTCTTTAAAGGGACATGTGGGGTTTTATTTGTCTCTTCCAATAGTGCTAAGTATTGTGTTTACTCTACCTGAGAGAGCACATGGTCAGAAGAGTTATGAAAGACCTTGTCACTAAATTATGATGGGCTCTTCTTGGCAAGATTGCTGACTTCACTATGGAGCAACTAAGAGGCATCACAAACATGGCCTTCCCTTGTTATGAAACACCTGCTGTGTTAAAGGAAACTGATATTTATCTGTGCACGCCAACCATTTCAATTCATCTTCCTGAAGTGCTTTAATTAGAGCAAATAAAAATGGAGCAATTTCTGAAACAGTACAAACTGCTAGGATCTATTTCACACACATTTACTTTTTTTACTTAATACAATTTCAAGTATGATTACACTGCAATGTAAGTCCATACTGAAGGTTCTCTTGGCCAATTTAATGTAAAATAAAAAAGACTTGCCAGCTGCTGCTTACAATAATCAAATTTAACTAGCTGATTTTCCAAACTTGGAGAATCAGGAGCTGTTGTTTAGTCACAAACCACATTTATAATGTAGCAAATAAGGGAACACTCTGACCCAGCTAAGCATCTTAAATTATTAATTTCAATGGAAAAATGAAACGTGTCTAATACTCTGTGACTGGAAGCAAAGTGACTTTGAAGGTGCTTACTCTCCCCGTGTCTCTGCTTAAAAACATTTCAAAAGGCTGAAGTAAAAAACAAACAAAAAGGCAAAGTTCCTTCGGGTTACTTTGGGAAGAAATAAAGAGTTTTTCTTCTTGGAACTAGATCTAAGCAGCTAAATATTTTTACCTTCTTTCTTCCCTGAGGCTGGTTTCTTTTTACCTATGGCTACTGTATCTAGGCAAATTCCATTCATCTCAGCAACGAGTGTAGCCAAGCCAGTTTGTTCATCTCTATGAGATACTGTCAGCTACAGGAAAGCAAGAAGAACGCACAAACAAGGAAGTCCTGTTAAAAATAGCATCCGTATAATAATTTGCAAGTTGTGATTAAAGATTCAAAGAGCTGCATTCAGTGAGCGGTAGACTATTTTCCTCTCAGTTTCCAATGCCATAACAAACTGTGGCTAACATGGACCAGGAAATTGAGGAAGGAATCAGGAAGCAGGCAGAGGGGGTACACAAGGACATGTTGACAGTCAAAGCCATGTCTGAAGTAAGCCTAGGCCTGGAGGAAATATAAAGGTCATTTATCCCTGGGGACTAGAAGTCAATAAACCAAACCCATAGAGAAACAAGTCTTAGCAATTTACTCAAGTTCACCTTATCCAAAATTCTGCCTCCAGTGTTGCCCAAAAGTTTAAAACTGTTCATAGGCTATCCCCAATATTGTCACTATGGACTATACATTTAATCTTATACCACTATAACAATCATGGCTTCCCCCCGAAGAAACTTGGGAAATGCAGTTTAACAGTGCTGAGAATTGTTAAGAGACCCCTATTCCCCTCACGGAGTTGCAATTCCCAGCAGCCTTAATAAACTACAGTGAGACTGAATCAGGCAGAAGTTAGTGTAGAATAAATAAAATTGCCAGCACCTCCTTTCTCTGTGCTGCATTGAAGACCTAAGTGTAGATGTTAGGTGTGTGGTGATGTTAAACTAAAAGGGATGGTAAACAGCCATCAGAGAAGTGAGCAAGTAAACAAGTCACACGCACACAAAACAAGGCGAAAGAAAAGTGTTTTATTTATTTTTGAATACTGAGGAAGGTTCAGTTTTTTCCACTGAAGTTCGTGTGTATTAATATCATGTCAACACATAACATTTGTTTGCTTTAATATCTGTTTTCTAGAGTCCTATCCTACACTACATTCAGTTTATACTAGATTACCAGTAGGCTCAAATCTAGATTCCTGGTGAGAAAATCTTCTCCAATAAACGATTGTAATTTTTTCCATCCTTTCACTCACATCACTGATTAAATGACTTCCTTAAATATTATGCTTCTGCGTTATGAGCATTATCCTATTATGCTTCTGAGTTAAGTTCATGTGACAGAAAGCCAGGCTGGGAGTGGGAGCATTCCCCATTTTTGCCTGATCACAACATCTAAAATGAAGTGAGCAGAAGGGTTCAGATCTACTTCATACTCACAGGCAAAACCATTTACACACACATATTATTAAACCAGATAGAACTCTACCTCTCTGCAACACTTGTCCATCTTAGCTTTAGCTTCATGCCTTCTTTTTCTTATCTCCTTTGCCATGATCTGGAAGGGGGACATGGGTCATCCCTTCCTCGGGTATGAACACACTTATAGTTAAATCACTTGTCTCTGTGCCATACTGGTTTTTCACTATAAGGCTGTATCTCCCTGAGTCAGCTGTACTGACAGCCGTGATGGTGAAGCTTGCTTGTTTTCCTGATTCAAATTTCAGGATGATGTGATCATCTCCTGCCAGAAGCTTTTCGTTCTTCATCCATGAAACTTCTGGAGCAGGGTTTCCCCAGACACTGCAAGTAAGATTAAGCGCCTGCAGGAAACACACAAAAGTTTTTGTAAACAGTCGCTATAAATAAGCATCCTGAATATGCTCTGTTTTCACATTACTTCTATAATAAAACAGACAGAAATATCTGAGTTCCGTGTTACAAAAATCTGATTCTGTTCTTAGGGAAGTGAATGAAGTCAACTAGTTTTGAATTATTACTGTGGCCCTTCAGTATTTTACGTACTCTCCCCAATAGTTACTACCAACTACAACACATTCATTCAAGTCAAAATTAAATGTTGCCATCACTTGAAATATTGGGTTCTTTATTAAGCAACAGTTCTCTTAGTTTTAAAAAGGTTGCTTTTATAGGAAAGGTCACAAAACTGATTGCAAATCAGACTTCTAAATCTAAAGAACAGCTAAGCACGTAATTAAGCTGCAATTAAAGTATATTCAAGCAGTTTCATCAGAATGGCTGAGCAATTTTATTACTAATATAATATAAAATAATATAAAATAATAATAGCTGTACATCTGATTGCCTCGCTTTCAACCTGAAATCAATACCCCTTGACGTTTCTTCTCCTGTCATGTGCCAGATTGATGTTTTTATTCTAGTTAATTCAAACCACAGTTTCCTGTTACATCCAAATTGATTAGATCCATGTTTATTGACCTGGTTAGTACACTGCCATTACACTATTGCAGTTTCCCAGTGCAGCTGTAATATGAAATGAGTTTAAACTAGGATAGAAGAGCCAAAATTCGAAGATCAAAGTCCCACGACTCCCCTTTCTCTGAAATTAATGCACCCAAGTTTAAGTGTACTTGTTTAAAACACATCACTCAAAGTTTGTCCTTGAGACTCTGAAATATAGAGGGCTAGGAAAGGCCCCAGCTGAGTTAAAGGTTTTGCCTGATTAGTAATTGGACTATGAACACTGTTTAGTGGTATACCATTTGAAGCTCCCTCATATAAGAAGAAATAAGAACAAAGGTTCATAAGTGGAGTCAACAGTTGGCAAGGCAACAACCCAGCATGATTAATCCTTTCCAAATTATAGGAATAAAGTGACGCTAAATTAACAGAAGCTTTATTCGTCATATTTACAGCACAGTTTGTTTTAATCTAAGTCACATTGCATGTTCAATGGGGCCTAATTCCATGAAAGTGCGTATAGGAATTGAAGTCTATCTTACACGAATATGGCTTTGGGGTTTTTTTGGTATTTTCCTTCAATTTATTATTAATCAGATTGGTCACTTCTAAGGGTCCTTAAAGCAGGGATCAATAAGATAGATTGGCTGGCATATAAAGGTTTGCTTACATGTATGGCATGCATTTAAGTCTGGGATAAATCATTCCATGAGATGATCATAGCTCCACTAAATACTAATAATACAGGCTATATATTTTTGAATGCCTATATCAGTGCTTACATTATATAATGATGATGTATACAGAGCATTTAGGGAAAAAATATTTTGGCCAAGGGGGAAAAAATCTGAAGTATAGCTGAAATTCGGAAAAGGCAGCATCTCAACCTGAGATTTTCACAGGACAGGAAAAAATGTGTTTCCAATTTTCTTGCTGCATAAAAGCTCCCTGTCTGTAGTCTTGAATGCCAAATGTCAGGCTGAAGTGAATTTTTATTACCCACTTACACAGCACTGAGAACACTGTTTCATTATGTAAGTGCTAGCATAACCAGAGCACAGCTAACAAAGTAATGCACCTATATATAACTATACAGTGCCAGCTATGAGATACACATCAGACAAGATGAGATGATAGCATTTTTCCATTGTACTGCTGCACAGCCAGAAAAATTCTCAATGAACTGATGAGGGCAAAGCTAGATGTGATACAGGAGACCAGTGACCAGAACGTCTGACATGTATTTTCATATTAAAAGCATAAGAAAGAGAGAAGGTGGAAACTGGATCAGACCTATAGTGCCCAGGGAGATGATCTAAATTTCCTTCACTTATATTACCCCATGAATAGCTATTAGCCATGGTAGGATAAATATGTAGGTACCCATAAAATAAAGCAGAAGGAAAACATTTATTTTCTACTTGTTTTTACTTTTAAAGTTTCATTAATATAATGTTTTCCATTGATTTTAGTGGAAGATCCAGCCATTCATCTGCTGCCTGTAACTATGGTGTTTGGTTCATTCAAATTGCATGACATTCCATACCCCACTTATCTAGGCATCAGACCTGTCAAATTTCAGATATACAGGATAGAGGGTCCTCGTTCTATTTGCAATTTTAAAAGGTGCATAGACACAGACACCTTAAATATCACCCTGTTTATATCCAAACTAAACAGCCTCCCCGTCTGTCAATTTCACTGATTTTCCCCTTTCTGTAGACTCCATCAATGCTAATCAATGCTCCCAAAGCAGTGAAAAGCAAATGTATGAGTTAATGAACCAATTTTCAACTTTTATACTTTCAGGTTCTTATTTGAATAAAAATGAATGAACAAATATGGGAGTGGGGCTCACTCATTGCACTTTGAAAATGAATGGGTATCTGTCCATATGTCCAGAATTTCCGGACACAGCCAGGATTTGTCTGCCAAAAATTGAGTCCAGGTGGAATTTTTTTAAATGTCTGGGGAAAACCCGGGCGTATGGCAGCCCTTATCAGAAGTGGTGTTGTTTTTGCCGATTTTCCTAAAAAAATAGCTAAAACATAACTCAACAACTTCAGTAACCATAGTATAAGTTAACACAGGGAACAAAATAACAAACTCTAAAATGTGTTTCTAACTGGGCATAATTTTTCTGTTGCTCGTATAGGCCAAGAAATCACACTGGAAGCTCTCTTGGTGCCATGCATTTCCTTGGTTTCTGATGCAGTATATATCTGAAAGGAAAAACCTAGTCTAGACACATATTCCATCATGTACTTATTTTGACACGTTCCAATCAACGGAAAAATACTTATGTTGCAAGAGGAATTTATAATTATACACTCAGCAGTTTTTCTTCTGCTTTTCTCACCCTCTGCCAGGCTTCAACCTCATTTCCCACAGATCAGCAACACTGGGCAAAGACTGGTGATAGGAAGCTAGTCTTGGTATATCTCATGAAAGGACTGAGAATGCAATATGGATTGGGCCCATATCTTGAGGACAAAGCAGTTCATGTTACACTATTCCTTGCAGGGCAATTGAAGGGTAAATCTACTACTGGAGTCACTGAGCCAAATATCTGCTATACTCCTGTGAGGTGCCTTTTTATTACAGGTTAAATAGCATACAAGTTGTGCTTTGCCTTTTCACACGTGTTCAGAATTGTTTATGGATTATAACTAGTATAATTTTGAATCAGGTGACCAGAAGCAGTCTTTTGTAGATGACTGTTGGAAGCAAACCCTAGTTTATTGATATGATATTGTTATCCAGAATCTTAAAAATGTAATGCTTACATATGACCATCTAAGTATTATTATTTTTTTGAGAATAGATGAAATGAAACAAGATCACCAGGATATCTATTCTATCCCTTATTGTAAAATTCTATATAAAGCAGTTTATAGTTAACACCATTTAGACCAAAGCCTAATGTTAATAATTCTGGCATATTTAATTACCAAAATGATAATGAGAAAGCATTTCTCTTAAATTATTTTAACTCCATCACAGAGAGAAACCATCCTCCCATCCTTATTGATTTTGCCACATGTCGAGTTACAGCTCGGCATCCAGGGAAAAATCAGTCTCACACCAAGATAGGTTCCGAAATATGGCTGCTCCTAGGGCTATGGCAGCTCCTCGGGCTAATGCAGCACAGCTTTTATTGTGTGAAAATCAGAAAGATACAAGCCAAGTAAGGATACAAAAAATACAAGTCAAGCAATTTGTTCTAGCCAGCAGATAAAGACCTTCGTAAACCGTGCGAGCGATCAGGCCATGCTACGTTAGCCAATCATATGGGACAGCACGAGCTGTTCACGCGCTATTCATGCTCCAAGGATGCTTCTAGCTATGAGATCACCCTGCAACAATAAGAACTTTGCTCATGCTCTCATGTACAAGCAATCATTTTCCCACAGCCACAGAATGAAAATCTTGGGCTTGATTTTCAGTGGCAGAGATCCAAATCCCAGTTACACTAGAATACAAAGATTTATGGTAATTTAGGCCACAGTTTAAGTAGGGATGAATGTATAATTATATTTCTGGTCCATATACATTTTGCTTGAGTTCGTTCATAACTCTGTTCAGCTCTGTTACTGCTTTTGAAAAATCTATATAAAAATTGTGCTTAAATTATTATTTTATCACAATATTTAAATATATGACATATTTAAATAGATAATTTATCTCATTGTATGCCATTTGCAAATATATTTTTATCCTAAAATACACATTTTAAATATATTTTGGTGTGTTTTTTTAGCCAAGTGCTGTATCACAAAATTTGAAGATACACGAAATCCTTATGATACTTACATTCCAATCCAAATCTTAGTCTGGAAAGTTGATTAGGTCAGTTTGCATAGAAATTTACTGAAATCAATAAACTGTTAGAGAGATATCCAACTACAGTGGTGCCTCGCAAGACGAAATTAATCCGTTCCGCGAGTCTCTTCGTCTTGTGGTTTTTTCGTCTTGCGAAGCACGGCTATTAGCGGCTTAGCGGCTTAGCGGCTATTAACGGCTTAGCGGCTTTAAGAAAAAGGAAACAAACTCGCAAGAACTCGCAAGATGTTTCGTCTTGCGAAGCAAGCCCATAGGGAAATTTGTCTTGCGGAACGACTCAAAAAACGGAAAACTCTTTCGTCTTGCGCGTTTTTCGTCTTGCGAGGCATTCGTCTTGCGAGGCACCACTGTAAACAGTTCTGCTAAGTCCAAGCACTTTTGGCTGCACAATGGAGCTTCTCCTCCCTTTTCTTCCTCTGCACACCCTAGCAGAACTATTCATGGTCTTAAGCATACTTCTTTGTAAGTACATTCCACTGAAATATGCGAAACATATTTCCAAGAAAATGTCTTTAGGGCTAAGGTCCTAATACTGTATTAGAACTGATATTGGCCACAAGCAGGCTTATCCAATGACTTTGAACTGCTTTCCAGACTGTCTTTATGTCTCTTTTTAAAAACATCCAAAGATCCGAAGATCACACAGGAAGATTGCACATGATTGGAAGAAGAAGGTTTGAACTGCTGCAGTGGTGGATCTTGTGCATAAAGTATGGATTTCTAAAGAGTCAGTTATTCATAAGTCATCCATTGAGTTGATTCATGCACCTTGAGCCCTACTACAAACATAAGCACACTGAAAGCCACTGAAATCAATGGGGTTAAGTAATCTTAACTCTTTATTGGATTGTGGCCTGAACCTTGGCTGGCACCCTCTTCAGTCTTCCATATTATGCTTAACAAATGAGTGCTCCGTAAATACATAAAGGTAGTCTGGCTACCATGGTGAAATTATGCACTGAGAGGATGAATGAAGAGTGCTGTCTCTTGATTAAAAGAAGCAAAGCTTGAGTATTCTGAAGCTCTCCTTTCAGAAGGAGAAAGTTAAAGAACTGTCTATTCAGAAGTTTCAATTAATTTACTGTACCTTGCCTTCCTGGATGGTGACAACGTCGGGCAGCCCTCCAAGCACCCGGGCACGATCTGAAAATACATTAGCACATTTTTCTTTGTTGTCTGCAAAACAATCTCTGCCCTAGATTTCAATTCCCCTCTAGTGCCTTTCTTTTATCTTGTACTTCTACAAGCTGCCGGTGATGAATGCAAACTGAGAAGGATATTTGGTATTTCCACCTCGCTTTGCTCGAAGTGAAAGCAATGTGAAATTTACTTGGGATGTTGCATGGTTAATATTTGACTGCCAACCCCTGGCTCCATTAATGAAAGATGGACAGGTAGATCTTACAATGCCACAAGCTGAACAAGAAGGGTTCTCATCTGATGTGCCTAAATTTAAAAGCCAGGAATAGTGCAAGTAAAGGCTCAACAGGGACGCGGGTGGCGCTGTGGTCTAAACCACAGAGCCTAGGGCTTGCCGATCAGAAGGTTGGCGGTTCGAATCCCTGTGACGGGGTGAGCTCCCATTGTTCGGTCCCTGCTCCTGCCAACCTAGCAGTTCAAAAGCACGTCAAAGTGCAAGTAGATAAATAGGTACTGCTCTGGCGGGAAGGTAAATGGTGTTTCCGTGCGCTGCTCTGGTTCGCCAGAAGCGGCTTAGTCATGCTGGCCACATGACCCGGAAGCTGTCTGCGGACAAACGCCGGCTCCCTCGGCCTATAGAGCGAGATGAGTGTGCAGCCCCAGAGTCATCCACGACTGGACCTAATGGTCAGGGGTACCTTTACCTTTAAAGGCTCAACACATCACAGTTCTTGAAGTGCAAGCTGTTATGGTCATTCACCACTGCTGGATTTCTTCACTTTTTGATAAAATGGGGCTTCCATCAGAAGCAGCAGGACCAAGTCCAGTTCTCAGGCTTTTCTTATTGGTCCTATAATAAATCTTAGCCTGTGCTCTCCTGTCCTGATGTTATGCATTTTCCAAGCCCCGCTTACCATCATAGGTAGCTGTCTTATACTGAGTCTATCTATCCCAGTAATTTTCTACACTGGCAGCAGTTCTCCAGGGTTTCAGACAGGAATATTTTCCCAGACCTACCTAAAGATGCCAAGGGTTGAACCTGGAACCGTTTTATGGAAACCATGTGCAACAGCCTCCTCTGGTAGCTGCTACTGTCAAGGGTGGGGAAGGGTATAATGCTGCAACATCATGGCCATGTTTAAGTTTTATTATGCATTATGAAGGAGAGAGAAATTGACAAGAGTCTGCCACTTTGTGGCTGACAAGTGACAACTTAGTGTGTAGCATACAGTAGTTATATCTTTTATTACACAGACGGTGACCATTTTGTGTGCATCCAACTGATGCGTCTGCTAATGTGCGGGTCCTTTCGGACCTGGAAGAGGGCAGAACGGAGGCAGAATGAGGAGAGAAACAGGGGTGAAGAGGATATAACAGGGGCTTATGTGTGCTCCGCCAACATGCACGGGGGCCAGGTACGAAACCCCCCCACAAAATCGTAATCACCTCTAATTTTGCTGTAAGCTGTGCTGGGAACCCACTAAAGGGCAAAATATAAATACCATAAATATATAAATGGCATCAAAGTAGAATTGCATTCAAAGGCATACACATAACAATACTGCTAGAAAAGTACAGTTGTGGGTGACAAACTGTTCTATTTTGTAGCTTGGCTACTTACAATGAATGTTGTTTGATGGGCAATCAAGGCCAGCAAGGAATAAAAATCACTCCCATATGCTATGGTGCAGGCTAAGGGAAGCAGTTCTGCCCTTCTTGCACATGGTAGGCAAGAAGCAGTCTCTATAGGGCTGCTAAAGTGGGGCAGTGTGGGTGAGGGGAACACAGATAACTGCTTCATGACTAGTTCAGCCTGTCTGAATGCCTGCTAGTGATCAACCTGTAGATTTCTAAACAGAAATACTCTCTTCAAAAGGAAGCTACATTGAAATTTCCTACTGGCAGTACGGCATCCTATTGATAGTCAAGGCAGACACCAACTGACAATCCACTTACTTTTCTCTGCAATCGCCAATGCTCTGAAATTGAAAAAGACAAAAAAATGCATCCTCAGCTTCATTTGATGTTAAAAGTATGGCGACGAAAAGCAGTTACTCTTTATATATTTTACATTACACCCACCCACACCGTTGAACTAAATCTGTCTGCAAACGATTCAATGTGATGATGCAATTTCTCATATCAGCATAGTTTTAATGATGTTTTTACACATATCATGTAAACACTCATAACAACACAGGACATAGATTTCTCTGTCTCCTAATGCTGAAACTAGTCTTGACCAATGGAAAAAATCACTGAATTAAAAAAAAATATGTTAATAAAAGCTGAGCAATGGAATAACTTTCTGTCAAAAATTTGGTGGAGGGGGGGGGACAAGTAAAGTTCCCCAGAATGCCATACCTTCTTTTTCTTTAGGGAAGTCTTAGCTCCCAAGCTGGAGTCCAGGTCCTCAGCTCAACCCAGGACCTTTCCACAGCAACATTTGTCAGCCACCTACCCCCCCCCCCTTATATCTCCCTGCACTTCTCTCCACCAGAACCTGACTTGCGAGTGGGTATAAAGTCCAGGCTGCTTCCTCCTCTCCTTCCACAGTAGGAAATCCTCTCAAACACCTGGGCTTCTGATGCTCTCTTCCCCCTCCTCCCCCATTGCTCTCTAAGTGGTCATGATGAGTGAGAGTGTGCTAGACAGCCAGATGCCACTGCAACTGTCACTTCTGGTCATGCTTACTTCTAGCAATGTTGTGGGTGCCAGCAGTGGCCATCTCTGAGCCCCACACTTTCTAAAACAGAACCCCCATTGTCCTATTTAGATTGTATCTTCCATGAATTATACTTACTTTAACCTCTGGAATTCAGCAAAGGCTTCATCAAAGGCTTTAAAAAAGAGAGAGCAGGATTAAGTTAATAGTTTTTATAAATATAATTTGTGTGGTTATTTCTTTTTTGAGTTTTCTTTGAATTTGGTGGTTTGCTGACAGAAAACAAACCATGGTTAGCCTTCTGGAATGGCTATGGATGTGACAAAAAAGAAAAAAGAAAAACCATGGTGGAGCATTATGTGGAAATCGGGACACTGTTGTGTCCTGCCTTTTATTATTTTAGCGATTCAAATTATTGTTGACTCTTCCTTGGATTTCTCCTGCTGCTTTAAGTACCTCTGTAAGGAGGGGGAAAGTGCAATATTTTTAAAATGAAATATTAACAAACGAAAACTTATCAGCCATAAACTCCACTGCCCAGTATGTTCTTGAGGTACTCCCAATGGGTCACTTACTAGTGAGACTCAGATTGTAGTCTGAAGCTCAAGTTGTGAGGAGCCCGGCAGGCCTACAAGCTCTAACTCAGCCTATTGGGAGTTACACTGAGAATCATATAACCAAAAGAGTAAGAGCCATTGTCACTGCCACTCAGAATAATTTTTCTCAGTTTCTGCATTAAAAAATAGAAGGTATGATAAAGAAAAAGAAACCTATCTACCTTGCCCAGAAAGATCCACTGTCTTCGTGTGTCCAGTTTTGCCATCAAAGAGCTCCAATATATATCTTCCCTTGTCGTTGGGTGTTGGCTCATTGATTTGCAACCAGATTTGCTCCCCAGTAACACCAGTCTTAACTCTTTCTGTATACTTCATTTTAACATCACTGGGAAAAGAAGAAGAAGGAAACCAAGTTGAGACACAAGTTTTAGATAAATTCTATTAAAGATAATGGCCTGTCAAAGTAACATTTCTGTGCTAGCTCTATTTTCTTTCAGCAAGAGACGATGCCATATGCTTCAAAGGAGTTTTTCCCAATATGACTTCAAAGGATTGTCTTCAGTCTACAGCAGCTGTGCCTGTCAAACTTGAACCTCAGCACATATTCCCTTGCAGGAATATCAACGCTAAAGCAGGAGTTATGATTAAAGGTTAGCATTTAAACTGTCACAGTGGTATTGACTGTGTGCACTTAAAACTAACTGTGGGGTGCTAAAAGCTGCTCTGCCTAACACAGGCTCTCTCCAAGGCTCTCCTGCTTCATGCACCTTCTGGGTACTTTCTAGCCATTCAGAAAGCATCCACTGCTCATGCCGTCAGCAATCTCCCTATAAAAGGAAGGCACAGACCAAGTGTAGGGAACTGTTTTCAGCTGATGGGCCAGACACCCCAAACCCTCAATACCTGCTGATCATAAATTTTCAAGTTATCAGGTGATGTTTGCAGTTATTACATAATATGTAACTGGTAACAGGGTTGTGCAAGACCACAAGTTTACTTTCCCAAACCAACAACACAGAAAAATTAGAAGAAGCAACCATTTGCATACCTTTCTAAACAAGAACGGTGGTGCAGTTGAAGAAGACCCGACACTAGCATTGCCCCCAAAATTCATTCTGTTGTTGATTTTATATCTTTAATAATGTGCTTTATTTTTGTGGGAATGTGTTTTGTTTGTGTGAGGCTTTGCAAATTGTTTTTATATATATATATAAAAGGTGTTTTAGAAGTCAAATAAATAAAATAAACAAATACATAACTAGGTGTGACACTTTCTGAGGTAGCAGTCCTAAGAACGCTTACTTGACTGCAAGTCCTATTGAGTTCAGAGGGAGGTATTTTGCTGCATAAACGTGTATTGGGACATGCTGTGTCTGATCTCACCCAGGATCACTTGCTTGGCCTTTGGATCCCTAGAGTTGTCTGAGGTTGATCACATATTGTCTGCATATCTGAGCCACAGGCACAGCACAGCATGTATACAAAAAAATTGGTTGCATTAAGCTGATTCAAAGCCAGCATGGAGTTATGCAGCACTCTGGATGTGCCCTAAATTTAAATGTGTATAGAATGTTCCTGTTGAATGAGATCTTAATTACTGTACTGGCAAGAGCTCACCCACTTACTTGTGTGACCAGCTCACTCTCAGATCTTCCAAGTAGTAGCTAACAAATGAATATAATCTGATGCCTTCTTCTGTGCTCTGGATTTTCAGTTCTGTTGCAGATAAAGCTGAAAATATAACACATATTTTTGTAGTCTTACAGTCTTTCTTGGAGTAGTACAAATGAGTCATTCATCAGGAGAAGGGGGGAATTAAATACTCACCAATCACTTTGCATACTTCCGTCATCAAATCTGCAAAAGCTGTGGAAACAAATCCAGAGACTGAGACTAAGTGTTCCCAGATCAGACATGCCTGGTTGTAGCTGAATGCTGCCCTGAAGTTCCCCAGCTAATCTGGAGCATTCCTGCAAGCAGATTCCTGCAGGAAATCTGAGTTGCCTCTTAAAATGTGTTGCAAAGATTCTTAAGGAGTTTGCATGTTTCCTTCATGGTTTTAATGTCCTGTTAAACCCCTTTGTTTCTGTTTGGTTTTATTGTACTTCAAAAGAACATCCCTTTATAAAAGAGACAGGTTTTGAAACTTGTGCAGTTTATGCCTAACAAAGAAGTCTTCTTTAGCATTCACCTAACTACAAAGTAATTCAAGTCTCCTTCCCCATTGTTCTGCCCAGACGCTGAGGTCCAGCGCCGAGGGCCTTCTGGCGAGAAGCAAAGCTACAGGGAACCAGGTAGAGGGCCTTCTCGGTAGTGGCGCCCGCCCTGTGGAACGCCCTCCCATCAGATGTCAAAGCGATAAACAACTACCTGACATTCAGAAGACATCTTAAGGCAGCCCTGTTCAGGGAAGTTTTTAATGTGTGATATTTTAGTGTATTTTTGGTTTCTGTGGAAGCCACCCAGGGTGGCTGGGGAAACCCAGCCAGATGGGCGGGGTACAAATAAATTATTATTATTATTATTATTATTATTATTATTGCTTAGGGAAGCATCACTGGTGGATAGAGGAAGCAATTATTTAAGCTGTGCCCCAACAGAGTACGGTGACATTGCCTCTTGTATCTTGCAATCCAAGATGTATATAGGAAGACAGGAAAGTGCCTTATACTAGGCGAGACCATGGATCCATCTAGCTTAGTATTGTTTATCTGGCAGAGAGTCTCTAGGGGTTCAGACAGAAGTCTTTCCCAGCCCCACTTGGAGACACCAGGGACCTTCTGCATGCAAAGGACCACAAAGCTACGGTCCTCCTGGGCATCCTTATGTAGTCCCTGAGGGTATCAAAACAGCTTAGGCTCCCCCTAGTTTCCTTCTAGAGACACAAATCACAATTGCAAAACAGAAAGGGTTCACTAACATGAAATGAATTTAGAAAAGAACTGGATAAAATAAATGATTAGTTTAAAAAAAGGAATTCCTGGCTCCACAAACTGAACATTAAAGATCATCATCACCACCAGAGCTTTCTTTCAGCCTGAACTCACCAGAACTCAGTTCTGGCACCTCTCAGGTGGGCACCATTGCCATTATAAAAGAACAAGGGAGGTTTTCACGGTGAGTTCTGGCACCTCTTTTTCTAGAAAACAGCACTGATTACCATAATCTGGTTTTATACCACCCTTCCTTTCATAGGAGCACAGTCCACTAAGGAACTACACTGAAATAATGGAGGACTGGGATGTGCAATCAGAAAAACTCTTCTGGAAAAATTTTTAAAACTGTTTTGCTGCTGATTCCTTGTGAAATTAAGGCCACAATCCTACACACAATTACTTAGAAATAAGTCAGATTGAATCCACAGGTGCTTATTTCCAAGTAAACAGAAACAGCACAATTTTACACGTTATTCTCACCTGTGTCCAGAAGCTTCAATATACTCTTGTCCTTCCCTCTGTCATCTTTCAATATTACTTCATATATACCAGCATCTTTCTTAGAAAACTGTGAACAAAATAAAATCAAGCAGTAGCAACACCTTTTCATCTCTGGAAGCACTGCCCATTTAGGAAATCTGCCACATCTTAAGTGAGAGAAGGGGGCCACTCACCTCTGTTATCAGCAGAGTACAAACGCCATCCTTAAAGTCATGTTCTTCATCAACCATTATCTCTCTTTCATCTTTGTACCAAACAATGTGTGTTTCTTTCTTAATATTGGCTACCTAAAATGAAACAAAAGTATGCAAAAGTAGTTTCCTTTATATAGAAAACATGCATCAAACAGCCTGCTTTGGGTAGCAAACCATGAACAAACCATGCAGAAAGTAGATAAAGATTCTTCAAAACATTTGTTCACTCAGTTCTTGTTCCTGAGGACAAAAAGAAGCATCCTATATCTACTATCCACTATATATTTTGGAAAGTTGTTTGTTCACTAAGCATTTAGATACCTCTTAAGACATCATAACCAAATTTGTAATGTGATTTCAAAGTACAGAGCAATATTTGAGAAGGCAATACAGTGGTACCTTGGTTCTCAAACGGCTTAGTTGTCGAACAAATCAGCTCCAAAATGCCGCAAACCCAGAAGTAAGTATTCCTGTTTGCAAACGTTTTTCAGAATCCGAATGTGCGACATGGCTTCGACTTGAGTGCAGGAAGCTCCTGCAGCCAATCGGAAGCCACACCTTGGTTTTTGAAAGGATTAAGTTCAAGAACCAAGGTACCACTGTACTGGATCTGTGATAGCGACCATTAGGTTTGTGATCAGTGTACAATCCTGGATTCTGTAAATGCACCCAAGAGGCAGCTGACCACTATTTGCGACTTGTGCTTCTTCTATCACAAACTACCCAAACTGTAGCTGTTTCTTACCTTGCATTTCAGTAACACATTGCATTCAGGGGTAACTTCCCATCCCAGATACTCAACAAAATGTGGACCTGTTTGAAACGATATTCAAAATAAATCCCCTCAGAAATCATGACACAGACAGAATCAAATATTTTTTTTCAGACTGCTCTCTATTTTTTATATCCTCTAGATTTGTTGTTGTTGCGCTGCAAGAGCTGTGCACAAACAGCCCCTCAAAATTCCTCACCCAATTTGTGGGAAGATGAAGTGTGGGGACTATTATACAGAAGTTCTGCAGGAGGAGGAGAAATTCTTGGGGGTGGGGCGCACCATTAACTGTAGCATTACAGTTAATACAGCTTCTTTCTCTTCCCCTAAGGATTTGTTGCTGCCGCCGCCACTATAAGTGGCAACTGTGCTGGCACTATGGCCTCCATTTTGTACCCTCCACAATAGGGATAGGAGGATCTGTCAATTTCATTTATTTCAGTTTCACATTTTCCCAATCTTAAATTCTTCTTTTTCCCCATATTTCTGCAGCGAGTTGTTTTTCTTTAAATCCTTATGGGAATTCTTCAGCATTCTAGTGCAAATTTCTCCTAATAAATACATTTTTGTATGCAGTTTTGACTAATATTTTGCATGTATTCTTCTAATATAATAGATTTGGGTATGTTATTTTCACTAATGAGTTCATTTTTATACACATTTCACCTTAATATATGCATTTCTGTAAAAAAAACGGTTGAAGACTGCATCAGAAACTTCAGTGGGAATTTTGAAGGATAGCTGTGTATCAGCTCTCCTATTGTTTCAGAAACTGCATATTTGAGAGATTTAGCTTTATCCTCCATCCCTACTTTACAGCTTCCTAGACATGGCAATGTAAAGGGTGAAAGCTGCTAGCAATAAATAAACAAATGGTGAAGCACATTCAGGGAAAATTATGCAAAGTGATCTTCTTTTTTCTAAGGGAGGGGTGTGGAACTGCTGACCAGTCTGGTCCCTCCTTCTCCCACACTCCTGTAGGCCAACTTTGACAAACTGATGGAGCTGTCCACCTACAAGCACCTAACATCTTTATGACATCAGGTGAGAACTTGAAAGGGATTGCCGAACACCTTTGAAGGGCTGGCTGTCAGGGCCAATCAGCATTCAAAAGGGATGGCTCTCAGTACTGATCAGCTTAGGAGCACTGAGAGCAATCCCTCTTGAAGTCTGTTTGGCAAGTGGTTTGAATGCAAACCACCTGCGAACAGACTTCAAGGGGAAAGTTCTCAGTCATTCAGAGGGATGACTCTTGAAATCTAGTGGGTAAGAAAAAGAAAAATATAATAATTGCCTTTTTAAATGCCCTTTTAAAATTTGCTCATTAAATTTTAGACATACAGAACTGAATTAAATCAGCTAAAATGTTTCAATAGTCTTCTCCTTTTTGTATGATTTCTTACCTTGCTTCCTGAACCACTCTTGCCTCTGGAATTCTGCTTCTTTCTGTAGTTTCTGGAACACTAGACATTTTTAAATAAAGAGATTAAAATATAGCCATCTTTGAGAGACAGAAGATCTGCACACCTAAGCCGGCTGTGACGCACTTGCAGAATCATGAACTGGATGGGTGCAATTGATTTTTAATGGAATGTATATTCCAATATGGTGGAGCTAATTATGAGTAAATAACTTTTAAAAGCATGACTAGACCATAGAAGGGGATGGGAATGGGATGGTTTTGTTTCAAATTCAAAGGCTGTTTTTATGTCTGTTGAAAAAAGAAGTGGGCCAATCTTACGTGTATCTTAAAAAAGCAGGATGGCATTCCACATGATCCTGCCCCATTTTGAGCACTGACTGACCAGAATAGGATGAGAGTGATATGATATTGTAAAGTAGTTTTTAATTATTATTCACAACAAATGCTGAACTAATATACTCACAATGTTATTATCACAGCTGACCTGCATAGTCCTCACCACTATTAAAATTTCACATGTGGTAAATAACTGAGCCACACAAATTCTTATAGATTTTCACTTAAACAAAACAAAAACAACAACAATACCTAGCAATAACAATACTGGTCTGAGGTGAGAATTACAGAGAAAAGCATTGCATTGTAAGTTGTACACTACAAGTGCCAAGTACATGTTAAATAATGATAAGTATGAAGTATTATCATTCACAGGGGATGCATTTTGTTTCTGTCAATCCCATTTTTAGTATAAACCCAAATAATTATTTGCAACAGTAAATATATACTTCATGCAGTCACTGACTGGTGATGACAGCATGCTTTGGAAACTCCCTTAAATTTCAACATAGTTTGCTATATGCCTTCAACAGCTTCTGTTCAAAAAACAAACGCTTCACTGGAAGGGAGGAACTAGTTATGTATTTATTTGGATCCCAGCCTAGAACACTCTTTTCTTAAGGTTTTCTATAGGGTTTTCTATGCAAAATTCTACTCCTGCAACACACGTTCCATATTAATCAGTTGGCAGCACTTCTGTAGTTTCATAATTTACTGTCTGAAACATAACACTTCCCACTGTACAATTAAAACATTAAATGAAGTTTGCAAAAAGTACAATTGGCATACAAGTCTAGTTTCTGATTAAAGAAAATTAACCTTCTACAAATGTATGTTAAACCATACTACCAAATTCTAAAAAGGCATATTAGAAACTCTTACCGTCACCAATGAGAACAAGACTGGACTGATTGGTTGCTTTGCCATCCTGAATTTGAAAGGTATAGGTGCCTTCATCCACATCTTCAAGTCTATCCATAACCATTTCAATCATACCAGAAGTGTTGTCAACCTTCATCTTGTATTTCTTCAAGAGCAAACATAAAAGTGAGCAGAAAAGTCATCTTCCTATCTCCCAAAATAGAATGTTTTCAAAGCCTCCTGGATGATTTCTTAGAAACAACCCCACAATGTTAAAGTACATACAGACATAATGTTAAGTGGTAAGTTTGCAGCTGAATTTTGGGCACACATATAACCTTCTCTCCCTCTCCCCCCAAAAGTCTATTTTGGGTTTTCACTCAAACCACACCCTGGAGTAGATTTGGGGAGTGTGTGGGGTGCATGCGCGGGAACTTCTGTGGTGTGAGCATAAATCCTTTTGCTAACAGAAGGAGTGCATTGGATAACACCCTGTTACAGAAGCAGTTAGTTCCAACCACTTACCTCTCCATTAACAATTTCCTTGTCATTAAATACAAAGTTGACTTTACCATGAGGAGACAATTTCTCAGCCTGCATCCAGAATCGCACCTGTCCCTTCTCCAGAATTTCAACTGCCAATTCAGACTTAAGGGGGACAACTGCAGTAAAGAAATAGAGCCTCAATGGATGTTTTTGGTGTGTTCACAAGAACTGACTTTATCCACTATTTCTTGGACAAATTTCCTCCATTGTTAATCTCTGGCTTATTCTGTCTTTATATTTTTCTAAATGATGGAAGCTTGTAATCCACACAGGTAGATGTTTCAAAGCTTGTGTTATTCATGTAGAATAACATGAATGCAGATAAACAAACTACAATGAATTTTTTTCTATTGTTATCCTTGCAATATTTGTTCTGCATATATTTATATTTATACTTACTCTAACATGAAATGCATTTCTCTACTCCACTCTTGCTTTTCCCCTGAAACCTCTCTCTCTGGCCATGTACACACTATAGCTTTAAAGTACATTTCCCCCACACAACGAATTCTGGGCACTGTTGTACTTCTGCATTCTTTCAATGCATGCCAATATGTGCACTAAAATGGTACACAAAAGGCTCATACATGTGGTTGAGGATTTTGCTTTGTGCAGTTACTGACCCTGCCTATGAGCCTACGGGCACACATTATCAATGCGCACAGGTACACTGCAAACACAACCAGGGCAAAGCTTGCCATTGCTCCCCTCTATACATTATGTGCACACAGGATTAAATGAAGTGTTCTGCTGTCATTTCTCCTTATAACAATTTTGCTGAGTTTTCTTTCACAGAGCTTTCCTCGACAATATTTTCCCCTGATACAAATGTCAGAACCCAGGGTTTATTGGGTGTCCTTATCAATATTCTAGCTATGTATACAAGTGCCAGTTAATTATTAGTACCCAATCCCAAGAACAAATGCCAATTGCTCTCTATTTGTTTCTTTCTAATGTTCCATAGCCTTGGAAACATTTAAGATATGCTTAATTTCCTTCTGATACGCATCCATTTTAACCTATAAGGTCATCTCCTTAATACTTAGCGAAGAAATTATGGCATAAATGAGTGTAACCAAGTTTAAAACTTAATAGGTAATATTACTGGGGGTGGGGGGGTGGGATGGAAAGTTTTTAGTGAGAGACAGGAAGAATTTTATTCTGCAGAAGTAGTACCAAGTAAACAGATGAGGTCCCCAAATTTAGATTCTACTTGGCATCATATCTCCGTGGAAACCAGGCAGCAAAAGCTGGGGAATCTGCCATAGCCTGTGACAAAAGAACCCAAGATGCTAGGGATGTAGGACACTGGCAGATCATTATTTCATTTTGTTTGCCCTTCCTTGTGATCCTTTAGATTGGAACACAGACCAGCAAGGCAACTGCATCTTAATTTGTGGCCTGTTTTTGAATTAGTCTAATCCCCAATAAGCAGGGTCCATGAGCCAGAAGGAGAGGTGAGGGAAGCTTCAAGAAACAGGCACTGAAATGCCCCTGTGAAAAAGCTATTTATTATTACAACCCCTGAAGGTGAATAGGAGGCAACCCTATGACCTTGCGTAACTTCTAAACCCAGACCCTCCAAGTGTTCCTATTTTCCAGGTACGTCCCTGATATAGAGAAGCTGGCCCTGTTTCTGATTTGATCCTGGAATGTCCCACTTTTCCTTTTCCCCAAGAATGTCCCTGCTTTCATTGGAGAAATGTTTTAGGGTATGTAAACCCAAAGAAGTTAATGCCACATGTGTCTGTGCTTGCATTAACCCGTGGGTGTAAGAAACACACACACCAAAAAACAGACTTTGTGCAATGCTACTTGTGTGATGCTGTCAGTTCTGAGGCAGTTTTAGGCCCTTGTATATAATTAGCTGTGAATATTTTAGCCTAAAATAGAGCAGAAAGCAAGCACAGGAGTGGTGCAGCTTGGTAATTTTAGACCCTGGACTCAATAGTCTTAAGGAAGTAGACCTTTAGAGAGTGATGTATTAGTTTAATTGTGCACTACACAACTAACATTTCTATTCTCTCCCTCCCCCCCCCCACTGCCTTTCTGTGCTTCAGAAATCTGATATGTAAGAGCAAAACACACACAGCACCCCCCTCCCAAGTTTGCCAATCTGGATTTCAAAAAGTAATACTCTGAGCATGTGCAGCATTCCATTTTAGACTCAAATCACAATACTATAATGACTACATGAATAAAAAATGTTACAAATGTGAAAATGACATCCTTAACCTTCGGGGAACAGAACTATTTTGTTGTCACTTACCTGGAAATTTGTGTTCATGGCTGAGTGCAAGCAGGCGTTTCATTTCTGCAAGAGAAAGGCAGATGTATGTAGAAAAGAAGCCATTTGTTTGGCATATTGGCACATTTTACGGTATGATCATTCATTGCCATGTGACATAAGAGGCAAAGGGAAAGGCTGACAGGTGGACGAAAGAATATTGGTGCTCACCTTCCTCATCTAATGTATAGCTTGATGAGACTCCATCTGTGTCTGTTACAGTACAGGAGTAAATGCCCAAATCGTCTTCACTGAGATCTTTAAAGATAGCTTTTGACCTTTAAGACAAAAGAGCTTTGTATAAGCAACTGATACAAGTTAAAATCAAATATCAGATAACACCCACATACAATATCTGGCAAGTATATGTGTGAGGTACTGTTAGCTCAGGTATTAAGGTGGATTTCATTTATTTTGATAGAATGTTTCAAGCAGTCAGAATTTAGGATGGAAGGATTTCTCAATTTTGGTTCTCTCAATTTCTCATTTTCTCTGTCTTAATTTCAATCCTTCAAATTTTGCAGCAGTTTGCTTTTTAGAAAAAATCCTCATCAGCATTTTAGTGCAAATTTCTCCAAACACATTTTTATATGCAATTTCGACTAATTTACACATTTTCTGCAAGCAATTTCCCCTAATATATGCATTTTTTAAAACACTGGTTGGAGAACTGCATTGCAAAATTTGGGTAAGCATGAATTTTGAAGGATTGCGTATTGTTTCAGAGAGTGCAAATCTGATGGACTTTTGCTTTAAATGCAAGCTGATTTGAATTTCTTCTTCATCTTTAGTCAGAGCACAAACTACTGTGGGCTCATGGGTTAAATCTAAAGTGCTGTAAAATAACACAACTTGAGTGTTGAACCAAAGATCAGAAAAATAACATTCAAGAACCAAACTGTCCAATCTGTGACTGGATTTTCCCACACAATTGTATTTCCTAAATTTTGTCACAGGGATGGAGCAATTTGGACTGGGGCTCCGGCAGAGTGTGAGGGGGTCTAGTTTTTCTCCTGTTGTGTGCTGCAGTCCAGATATAAATTGCACACATATCTGAACTACTGTTTGCTACAAAGAAGAAAAAACCCAATACAGGCACAATATGCCTATGAGTCACTGAATTCTTTTCAATAACATGTATCATTTTGTACTACCAACAGTTTTAGACGGGTCAGACTGGAATCTCATTGTAATAATTTAATCTGCATGTGAAAAGAGCATAAAGAAAACAAGTAACGTGATCCCATAGAAGGAGTCCTTGCATTTCTGAAATTTCTTACTTTCCACCTTTGGTGTCAATGGCTAACCGCGAATCATCATCAATTGGTTCATAATTCTTGGACCAGATGAATTTAGAGTCTGCAGTCATCTGATCACATTCAAAGTTCAGGGAAATTACTCCATTGTCATCTACTTCAACCACAACTTCTTTTGTTCCTAGAAGATCAAAATAAAGCATTTTAAAAACTGTCATCTACTTTCTTCAGATGCTGAGCATAAGCAGAATATTGCCTTGGGGAGAAATTAACACTTTTATCATATCAGAGAAATAGAGTTCACCAGAAAAGAGGACCCCTAGCTACAACAGACCCAAGGGATACAGTCTGACTCCCAGGGGTGCCAACTTGAATAAAATATTGGGGGGGCGAGGTAAGCCCCGCCCCACATAATCGATCACATGATTATCGATCACACACACCATTTGAAAGGGAACGCCCATCAACTTTGTGGGGGCCTGGCCCCCTCAAATATTTTATTGTGTGAGCCAAAGCCCCCACGGCCCCTAGGAGTTGGCTCCTACGCTGGCTTCGGCTGTCAAGCTAAGATTCAAAAATGGAAGAGGCAAGTGTGGAAACAGTTTTCCACTTGGGGAGACAGGCTTCCCAATGCCCACTGTGAAAACAAATGCTGGATGAGATGGGCCTTTGGCCTGATCCAGCATGGTTCCCCCTGACAAGAAATCTAGTCACTGTCTAGGGCTCAAAATAAGATATTTCAAAAAACAGAATAAGAGAGGTGGAAATAATTCAAGGATAGTAAGGATGTGGATAGTATATAAGTAAAGGGGGAAAGTCCTCACTGCCTTAGAATATCCCCCCCCCCCGGGGGGGGAACCCACGGTGTCATTTGATAAGCTGGTGAACAGTACTTCAACTGACGCTTCACCAGTTTTAGTTTGTGTACTTCATCTAACATTGTGCATTTTATATGCTGCCTAAAAATCTGAACAAATATTCAGTGGAACAATGATCCTAAATAATCTCTTGCTACCACCATAAAAACCTAGGAACGAGGACACTGAAGATTCAGGGTGGGATTATGATTGTTTCTTCTCTTTCTAGAAGAGGAGAGTACATTTATGTCTACCCCTCAGCTTATCCCCACAATCTCCTCTGGTGTCTTCTTGCTTGTGGATTACATCAAATATGTGATGGGGTGGAGTGAAGTAGACTTGTCTAACTCTTCTGTTATTTGAGAAGAGATGCAGGCACTTAAAGAGGTAATGTAAGGTTCAGCTTCCTTTTCATAACTATAGTGCAGACTGTGTTTGTTTCTAATCATATATATACAGACATTTTTACTTTGCCCTCAGGGGAACCAGTGAAACATGAACAAACCTGGTCGAGTTTCAGCTATGACAGGGTCAGTGGGATCTGAAGGCTTCCCAACTCCAGCTTGGTTTGCTGCTCGTACACGGAACACATAACTGGTGCCTTCTTTTAGGCCAGTGATCTATTGAAAACAAAATTCAGGAGAGCAGTGAGTGAATATTTTTAGGCTGCGCCTGCAGATTAAGCTGTTAAGACTGGTGTCCACCTGAACTTCAGTGTTACTGTTCACAAGATTTGCTTCACAAAGCACTCAAGATGGAGCAGGGCACCATGAGCCACTGAAATGCTCCCATGTTATTAGAATTCTTAGCGGAGACTAAGTAACAGACTAGAGTCACTGGATGCTTCTTATCCATAGTTCTAGAGAGGAACAGTTGCATGTAGAGATACAATCAGCTACCCTGTCATCTCAGGTATTTTCCTTAAAGCAGAAATGCAATGCCCCTGTAGGCGCAGGCATACAGACTATGCACCGCACTATTAACAAAGATTAAAACAGATTTTATTTGTGGTACAAAAACCAACACCACAAATTTAATAAACTACTATGGAAATGTTTTCTAATAACTACACTAGCTTTTTACATGAGCCTTTAGTTTCTCACCCTTTCGCTTCCCAGTGTAGAAGCTGGTTCTCTTCTTATTTTGTTTCTTACTCTGAAGCTATTTCCAACTCATAATGGACTCTATTCATTGACTTGTCTTGAATTTGTTACTTCCTTGATTGCCTATCAGTATGTAGCTCTTCTCTTCTTTGTTCCCTAGATACCACTTCTTTAGGAGTGGTTATAACTTCAACTTGTTCCAGCTGGGTGGGATAACATTGCTTTTGATAACATTGCTTCATTTGTTTGGTTCTCATAGTTCACTTTTCATGCCATCTTCTACATTGCTTCATGTGCTAGAACAGCCCCTTTCACACCATTATGGCAAGTCTCTCTTCCTTCTTTAAGGTCTTAGAGCCCTAACCCTCCCACAACACCTTAGCTTCACCCTTAATGCCCACCCCCCTACTCTTTATGAAAATCTTTCACCTCCCTTCTCTTTTTTCCTGGTGCATTGACTAGCTTGGACAGGGCAGGCTTTGCTCATTTGTGATATAAGTAGTAATCTAGCAACTCCTGGATAGTCACAGGTTTTCCATCCTCGATGCAGGAAATTGTCCAGCCAAACCCAAGCATAGGTTTAAGTCCCTTTTGGGAGCCATTTCACAATATGTGTAATTCTCCCATTGAAACCAATGGGATTTAAAAATGCTTAGCATTGGTTAGACTTTGCCCATCCTTGGAAAGGACTCAAGACTCTAAATGCAGATAATCCTATGTTTAGGACCAGTTCTGTGAAACTGTATATTCAAATGTTATAGAAATAGAAATCATAAATTTGTGGTAAAACAAGATAACATGGTGTGGTGTATATATAAAAAAAGAGCCATCTTGCCATATAGTTTCCAGCACATGTCTGAACAGAATGCTCATGAGCTTGAGTGGCTCATTTGTTCAGCAAATATATGCAACCACTGAACACGTCATCCTATTTGCTTAACACTCTACTTCTATTTCTGATGTAGTGAATCAGATTTCCTCCCAGTGCAACTGCAGTAGATTTTTATGGGTGTGACTGAAGGCAAAACAGTTCCTAAGCAATCTAAAACCACAAGGAATTGCCAGAAAAATGAAATGTGTAACAATTAGGGTTCAGTATCAGTCATCATACAATTATTTGTTCCCTAAACTCAGTGGCGTAGCGTGGGTTGTCAGCACCCGGGGCAAGGCAAGTAATTTGCGCCCCCTAACCCGTGGATTTGCGCCCCCTAACCCTAACCCCCAGATGTTGCGCCCGGTGCGGCCGGCCCCCCCTGCACCCCCCACGCTACGCCACTGCCTAAACTGGCTTGCCTTGAAGAATTTGTTTGCAACAGCTTTCTCGTTCACACTCCTCCAATGTTCCTCTGGTGCATCTGTTTTTTTCATGTCAACATAAAAACCAGTTACAGGACTTCGGCCAATGTAAATTGGTGGTTTCCACAATATAACCAAAGAATCTTTCCTAACTTCACTGCATGACAAATCATGGGGTGGTCCTGAAAGATAAGCAAATGACAGAAGAATACAACTGAGGTCACAATAGTGATTAGCACATAATACAGAAGAAATAATAGCAACAACAACCTTTAATCAAATTGTGACCTAAACTTAGCTCATATTAAAGAAGAAAATGATGTTACCATGACTTTCATCTCTCTTTATCCATGCTACATCACCATGAACCAAGAGCAACCCATTTTGAATATTTGTACACTTCAATGTGCTTGGCAAATTTTGGAGAACCAAATAGGTGTTTATATTTAGAAGAGCCCTGTTTGTCATATTAAGGTCATATTAAAGGCTGTCCAGGCTCCTGGTTCAAAATCCAACAGTGGGTGCTCTGACTTTTGAGTAAGGAAAGGATTTTTTTAAGACAGATTAATGATATAGACCCAGCAGAAACAGAAGAGCTATTTCATTTACAGAGCTCACAAGGTTAGCTGAGATGGACCCAATCTAGGAAAAATGGCCAAGGAACTTGAGTTCAGGGTCAGTTACAAGAAGCTCAAGGCTGCAAGAGAGCGAGGTGTTCTAATAAGTTTTCCATGCCCACCAATTCAGCTTTGAAACTGAGATGGGCATAGCCCTTGAGTGCCTGTTCCTACATCACCAGCTAGCCTGCGAGCCGGTGCATAGTCTAGCTGGAAACATCTAATCCCTTCTCCTAAAGTGGCACCTGGTCCTGGGAGAGAGCCTTGGACCCAGCTGCTTGGCTACTCTAGTCTGCAACCCCAAGCCCTCCCCAAATTCCAACAATCTCTCTTCCAGGGGAGGGAGCTGGAAGTCCTATTTCCGTAGCAGAGCCAGATAGGACTGGGACTTGTTCTTGTCTTGCCCTTCCATTCGTTCTCATCTTCCTCCAGAGCCTGCCATCCTGGGGCAGAGCCCGATGGAACCAAGGAAACCATGACAAAGGCCCTGAAAATAGTAGGAGCTATCTTCAAACTCTAACAGCTTTTTAGAAAGTGTTTAGCACTCACAGAAGCATTTTTTTCCTAACAGCAAGTAGCCTGTTAGGATCACACATAAATTGCTATCCCAGTTGGCATACTGTGTATTTCCTTCTTATGTTGTGGAAAGTTCAGTTTGGCATGTCAGATTGAAGAAGGCTACTCCTACCAACTCTAAAGACTGCATACTGCTTCTAACCTGGAACAGCAATGGTCCATTCTTCACATTTGAAGGACTTGCTAGCTGGAGAAGGAGGGCCAAGGCCAGCTAGGTTAGCAGCAGCCACTTGAAACTGGTACGTCATATTTTCCTTCAAGTCATGGAGCTACATAATGGATAAGGGGAGAAAAAGTTAATATGGCATGCAACATTTTAGTGAACAATTCATTAATCTTTAATGTTGCAAATGATACTTCATATTGCCTTCATATATAGATATATCTACACACACACACACACACGCATACATAGATAGATATAGATAGATAGATGATAGATAGATATAGATCAGGCAACGGCAAACTCGGCCCTCCAAATGTTTTGGGACTACAACTCCCATCATCCCTAGCTAACAGGACCAGTGGTCAGGGATGATGGTAAGTGTAGCCCCAAAACATATGGCGGGCCAAGTTTGCCTATGCCCGATATAGATATATAGACACACATATATAGAGCCTTTTTATATGCCTGATTTAGAAATAGTCGTAACTTGCACCTTCAATCTGCATCAGGCTTAAGATCCTACAATGACACAAGTCAAGCAGCTTTCTGATGCTGTCAACCCATGCATTGCTTTTTAATTTTTACCTACAAAAGTACAGACTACACAGACATAGAGAACATATCCAATACACTAATTATGTCTGATAACTGCAAACAAAACTACATTAAGAAAAGAAAATATAATAGAATGAGTGCAATTAAAATAGCATGCAGAGCAAAATAAATAAATCAGATTATAGGTTTGGATCCGAAAATAAATTAACCTAAGGAGTTCATGTAAGCTAAGGTTCTTGTCCCCTCTTTCTACCAACAACCACCTGCACCACCAAAAAGCCTCTCCAAAGTGTTTGGATGTGGGGCTCTTGAATAACATCGGAAGAATGGGCTTGGGGAACAGGTAATGCCAAAAATCAGGCAGAGGTCTAGTGTCTAGCAGTAATAAAACCAATCTCTTACCCTGTATGCCCTCTCACTAACTGCCTTAATGTTAGCCTCTTTCCACTCTCCAGGTTTTCCACCAATCACTTCCCGGTAATTCACATAATAGCCAGTTATATCAGCTCCACCGACAGTTTTCGGCTGTTTCCATCCAAGGACCATTGAGTCATGAACACTTTCAAGCACCGTGATGTCATATGGTGGAGATGGAGGAGCTGTTTTAGAGGGAATAGTTTATAGTTATGACAGAAGTTATAGAAAAGTTATGATAGACGTTAGTCAAATCAAACATTTGTTTGGATTCAGATCTCTCCCAAACAAAATTCTAGCAGTCCACAGAAACACTTCCTGGATAATGAATACAGGCTTCCGAAATCCATGTTATGCAAGAGAAGAGACCTTTTGGAACTTGCTGTTTAGAAAAAAATGTGACCTAGGGTGAATGTGACTTCAGCTCTTAAGAAATGATGTCTACTTCAAAACAATGAAAATGCGGAATGAAAACTATGGTAGAATTGTGCTTTAAAAATGTCTGGAGATGTCAGTGATCTACATTCTTTTGCTAAATTCATTCCTGCTCCCTTACAGGTTTAAAAATAAAAAAATAAAACCAACCCTCTTCATGTTTGATGGTATAATTGCACATCTTGGCATACCTACCTTACAGAAAGTATATGCACATCTTAAGACAGCAGACCAACTGAAGGATAACTGAAAATATTTGGAGCAATGCTTTTATATATGGTAAGAAAAAAAATGAAGGAAATAACTTTCCAATCACAACATTCACACGTGGTATTTTCTTCCTGTAACTGCAATGTCATGTTGATATAGACCTTACCTGTCACTGGTCATATTAATTATGGTCAGATTTCACCTCTTGGGTGTTGTTATGGTGGGAATTCCACCATTCAATTGATTAATCTTTTTTGCAGAAGTTTATCAGATCCCAACTTGATTTAATTAGAAAAAGGAACTTACTAAATTTCCAAAGGAATCTTTGCAATCAACTGTGTGGATTTTCACAAGATCTATGGGACAAGCTTTCCTTAAAGCCCATTTGTAAAAGAGAAATAAGAACCAGTAACCAGATGGAGCAAGGATTTTTCAGCAGGTGCCTTGAGGTTATGTGAATTATCTGCTGCTGAGGTCCATCCCTCTGCTTACCTCTGTGGCCTTCATTAAACAAAGAGGTTTGTTACTTTCAATTGGATTTAGAGGTTGAATTGAGGTTGTTTTGGCCTTTTGGCTGGATTTCGAATTGTAGTCCTGGAGTGGGGGGTGTGGGTGTTGCAAGCTGTAATGAATCTAATGGGGATAAGATGGGGAACGTTTTCCAATAAATAAGATTTAATTATGGCTCACTGAATTTACTGTTACCATAACACGTTTGTAGAAATGGTCCGTTACCCAGGTTCAGGTTAAGCTTATCCATATTCAGGTATGTGTGAACTGATGCATTAGCAACCATGCCTCAAAGCAAAGGCTTAAATTAGATGATCACAGGCCTATCTCAAATCTATTATTTTATAATCTACAGTATGCTGTATATAGTATTTTGCTGTTCTGTTTCATAGACTAGAATAGCAGACAGATCTTCACTATCTCCGTGGAGAGTGTAGATTCGCATATTGCACTTAATTGTAAGCCACCTTCTGCCCACGCAGGTTTAAATGGAATGTGAACATTCTGCTTTCAGGATGTGAAAAACAAGTATGGGGCCTATCTGCTCTGCTGTCCTAGGTACTGCTTATACACTTAGATGCCTTTAGTATTTAACCTGATGGCTTCAGGTGGACATTGTTTTTCTCTATTTGGTCAGATCCTCAATGGGAAGAAACAATCTGATCCTAAAAACTACTACTGCTCACCCCCCTCTGGTGGTTGCCAAGTCCCCTTTTTCCTTTTTTTTAATCTTGTTTGTTCCTTTGCCTGTTCTTTCACTGGTTGCCTGCAATTTTGTCAGTGTTTCACTCATGGGTGGGTGTGTCAATTTATTGCATTTTTGTGGGCTTCTGAACTTTTTTGTTCTGTGAAATGGATATTTTGCAGTCTTTTAGATTGCCAAATGTGCCGCCAGGCCTCAAAAGATTGGCAAATTCCGATCTACTAGGTAACAAAAATGGTGATGATATACCAAACAATGATTGTGTGTCCAACTTGATCTTCCTTTTTTCACTTCCACTGTACCATGATTTTCCAAAAAATAAATACAAAGTGCTAAGAAAGCATAAATGTCACCAAGCTGATATTGATGTGGCATATGTATTTTTTTTTACAATTAATTAGAATAAACCTAAACAACACTAATCAATTAGCAAATGAATGCAACATGCAAGCTCGTTGTTAGATGCAACATACATATGTGCCATAGCTCTAATTGCCAGTATACATAATGACCTTTGATAGAGAGCAGAGCATTTATTAGATGGAGATGGTGGAAAATGTAGCATTGGCAAGGATGAGTTTTCGGAGCTTGGATGATCACAGATGATTAAGTGTCTGAAATGAAGGCGCTAAATGATGAAAGCACCGCATATGACCAACGCTCACCTATATCACCTTTCTTTTTCATTCTCTGCAGTGCTGAGCGGTCCTCAGGACGAGACTTACTTGCCTGCTTGGTAGCTGCTTTTTGTGGTGCAGGAGATGGAACTTTTTCACTCACTTTATTGTCTGTCGGACTCCTCTGCTTACCAGAGCTATCGGGCACTGTTTGCCTGTTAGGTTTAGCATTGCGTTTTAACAAAGCATCTGTGTCAAAGATAGGCTGGGAGGACTCATGCATGCCTTCCCAGTTGGCAGTGTGGTCTGTTAGTCCATCAGCTTTACCACTTAGTCCAGGACATACATCATGAAGCAATCCTCCCCCTAAAATTGCCAGAAAACAACAAAGACATTTGAAATTAGAGTCCATTCATTCCCAGTTCTCCATTATTCAAATGAATGAAGAAATGGACACAAAGCATGACAGAGACAGGACATTCAAAAGATACACTCACAGACAATACACTGTATGGTTTGATTTATATGAAATTGTCATCAGCATATAATACCATACACCTCAGCAGTTAATACTTGCATGCTGTTAAGATTCTTCTGAATGTTAGACTGAACAATGTCCATTATATTGAAAGTACTACATTAATGCTCAACTATTTGGAGGGATATATGATCTGTTAAAGAAACCTCAGAAGCATGTTACATAGATTATCTCCGAAGTTGCAAAGTTCTTCAATTAATAGGATTATTAATGCACGGATCATTCCAAATATATCAACAGTAAAATACAATATAAATAAAAAGACTTTGGAACATGAAGACATAGAAATCGTTGTATTATTGGAATCAAGCAATGAAGCAAATTAGGCATGGAAATTAACAAGCATACTTTTGCAAGCTAGGGCATGTTAGAGGTGAAATATATACCACTGCATGGAATCAGACTGCCAGGTCATTTGAGAGAATGATGTGAGGTGAACTTATTTTCTATACAGAGTTACAGGGAACACACCCAAGGAAGTCTGGTATGGTGAAGGTGAGAAGTCTACAAGTGCATGGTGACTGGATGATGACTGTGAAACGATGAAAGTGAAATACAAAATATTACCAATGCATAGTCAATGTGCACAAACAGTACTGCAAATAAATATTATTAGTTAATTGCACCCCTTTCTTTAATACTCGTAATGCTGTTTTCCACTTCTGGTATAGGAACGAGAGGTCACTTACCAATAGCTGCCTTGACTTCAATGGCTTCTGACTCCTGCGAATACTCACTGAGTCCTGCTGCATTAACAGCTCTGACACGGAAAGTGTAGTGATCCCCAGTAGTAAGTCCATGGCAAGTAAATCTAAAGTAAAACACCACTAATGACTGCGCCATCAGATTTCAGATTTTGCAAACAATTGAGCCCTTCTATGATATGCTGCATTTGGACCTCACTCAGTTCCAAGAACCCAAGGTATGGACTATGAAAGATATCTCAGATGGGGTAGCACTGTATTACTGCATTCTGGTGCAGTTTTCATAAGCAAGCATTTCGGCAGGACTATGTATTTAGAAACACAATTAAGGGAGGGCAGGAAAAACAATCCCAGCTTGTGTTTCAGATTACTTGCAATTATTCCTTGTATTTATTCCTTTATTTTTTGCTAACTCAATGCTTCTACCTACTGCAAGGGAAATATTCTAAACATGAAATGGGCCTATGCATTATGTATACCAAGGACACAGATCCTGTTACTGTAAACTGTGTTTGGATAACATTGCTATTGTTATTATGAGGTGTGTTTTTTTAAGAAGCAGGGGAAATGCTCTTAAAATAGACTCCCTTTTGGCAATCCCATCTTCAATACAGCCTTACAGAGATTGTTGTCCCTGCAAAAGTGAAATCACAAATGGTGCCCCTGTATATTCTTCTCTAAAAATAAAACATATTTCTCTGGATGAGATATTATAACAACTATTGGGCAAAATCCAAGAGTGTCCGTCCTTCAGCAGATGTCCTCTTTTGCAACAAAAGCCTTATTATAATTATTCACTTTGTGCCAGCAAATAAGTGATTAGAATTGGAAATGCCAGTTGCTGCAGAAGCATAATATCACAAACCACAACGTTATTCCAAACACATTAATTTGAAGTTGAGGAAAGGTATTCTTTAACTTTGAAGTATTTTTAAAAACCTGGCAAGCTGTCTTTTAGCACATAAAAAAGTTCAAACTTCCCATCCAACCATTAATCTACTTACCTTGTGCCTTTCACAGGATTATTGTTGCATGGTTCCCAGTGACCAGATCCGACTTTGCTTGCTTCTACGTAATATCCAATCAACTCTTTTGCATCTTTGGATTCTGTCCAAGTGACAACTACTGAGGTGTCTGTATTTCTGACAGGTACAAGATGGCTAGGAGGACTAGGAATATCTAGAGACAAAGTATAAAAGTACCAAAACAAGTTAATGGTCACCATTGTTGACATTAATACACCGGATACCTACGTTTCTGTTACTTGTGCTAAATGTAATGCTGAAATCTATCAAGTGGCTAATAATTAGAGGAAAATGTGAGCAGATCACATCTTTTGTGTACAGGTACCTCGATTCTTATGCTTATTTTAATTACATGATAGCAGCTTTGCATGGGTGTGTGCATGAATAAATAAATAAATAGTGAAGGAAATCCACCATCCATTTATTTATTCCCCCCAACCCCATACACCAATCTGCAGGCTTATCTGTTGGCTTTGGAAAGGCGGTGTGAGGGCTCTGGTAGGGTCCTAGAGCCCTCCTTCTACCTTCCCAAAGCTGGGGAAACACTTACTGGGCTTAGAGAAGGAGAAAGGAGGGCTAAAGGACCCTGCCAAAGTTGGGCAAGCAACCCTCCACCTTGACTGCATTAGGAGAGATACTGCGGTGAAACAGCATTGATCACAAAGCGTGGGTTGAACTGAAGGCAATGTGAAAAAATGGAAACACATATAAAATCCAACACACTCCCATTCAAGGGAGAAAAAGAAACAAGTTCATAAAAATACTGAGGCATCTAAAGTTGATCCACAGTGGCCTGCACTGTACACTTACCAAGTTTGTCACGAACCACAGTGGCTTCAGTGGCTTCTGAGGGCTCACCAATTCCAGCTGAATTACAGCAACGGACACGGAACTGGTAGGACTTCCCTTCAGCTAAGTCAAAAAGTGCAAAGCGAGGGGACTTTACAGGTATCTCTGTGTTCACTCTCTGCCAGTTTTCGGTTCCTGCAACACACTGAAATGGGAAGTTCAGAATTGGACAAAATCAGTATCTTACAAGAAACTTTGCAGCTGTCCAGCAGAAAGTAACAAATTATTCACATTCTTACAGGGATTCATTGTGCTTCATCATTGAGTTGGAACACACTTTTCGTGGTGGGAGACTTGCAGCTAATGGAAAGCAGATTTGCCAGCTGCAGCAGAAATGATCAGATGCTTTGTGGATAATATTCTCATACCCAACTTTGTCTTAGAGACTAACTATAACCTATTTTGAGGTAATAAAGCATGTGCATTTGGTGGATAATTTTTTTTACATTTGGCTGAAGATGAGCAGTGGAATTACACCACAGTAATTTTGTTTGGGGGGGAAAAGATGTAAAACAAAAACAAAAAAACCCCACTGGCTTCCATCCTAGAAACAAATCTTCTGTGAGCAGATCAAGGAAAGCTCGGCAATCTTCAGAAGTGGGTTTGGGGGACAGTAGGAGACAGTGGGAAAGTCCACTGCTGCATGCTTCCTTCTGGGTGCAGTTCTCAGGATCCAACTCATTAAGCATTAGAAAATACATCTCGGGGGCGGGGTTTAAAAGTCAGTGAGGCGTAATGGTTAGAGTGTTGGACTAGGACCTGGGAGACCAGGGTTTGAATCCCCACTCAGCCATGAAGCTCACAGTGTGATCTTGGGCCAGTCACCATCTCTTAGCTTAACCTACCTCACAGGGTTGTTGTGAGGATGAAACGGGGAGGACGAGAACCACGCACCCCACCTTAAAATCACTGGAAGATCAAAGGTGGTATATAAATGTAATAAATAAATAAAAACTTGGAGAACAAGTTTTTAATCCTGGTATGACTTCTGAGTTAGGCTCCCCATCTTTAGGAGAGGTTTGGGGTGGGAATCACCATCAGCCCCAGAGGTCCTTACTAACTTGGACACACCAGTGCAAGAGGAGCCCATTATGCCAGTGCTACTTCATTCTGTGGAGCTGGAGTTGTCATCCTCTGACAGCAAGGACTCCAGTGAAAAAGTCTTAGTGGAGCTATGGCCTCTCCAAAACTGTGTTGAAGCCAATGACTCTTAAAGCAGGCTAGGTAAAGGTAAAGGGACCCCTGACCATCAGGTCCAGTTGTGGCTGACTCTGGGGTTGCGTTGCTCATCTTGCTTTATTGGCCAAGGGAGCCGGCGTACAGCTTCCGGGTCATGTGGCCAGCATGACTAAGCCACTTCTGGCAAACCAGAGCAGCGCACAAAAACACCATTTACCTTCCTGCCGGAGCGGTACCTATTTATCTACTTGCACTTTAACGTGCTTTCGAACTGCTATGTTGGCAGGAGCAGGGACCGAGCAACGGGAGCTCACCCCGTCATGGGGATTTGAACCGCCGACCTTCTGATCGGCAAGTCCGAGGCTCTGTGGTTTAACTCACAGCGCTACCTGACCCCTTTAAAGCAGGCTAGGTCCCCTTAAATAAGGCTGCCGTACGTCCAGATTTTCCCGGACATTACTGGGATTTCAAAGGTGGAATTGATGTCCGGGGGGGGGGGGGATTTCTGAAAGGCAGCACTTTGTCCTGGATCTTAGGCAAGAAAATAAAAAAACGTAAATGTAAAAAAAAAAAAGCTCAACTTTTGGTGTCTTGGTTTTTACTTTTTGAAATGTGGCAACCCTACCTTAAAAGAAGCTCTTCTCACTGAAGGCAGAGCTAGAGTCCCACAGTTCCTATTTAAGGCTCAGCCTAAGGTTGAATTGTGTTGGGACAACATTTGAGCTCTGTTCTTATGAAGCCACCAGCCACAGAGAGCAAAACCTAGACGCTGCTCTGCTGTGCCTTGCTGAGTTGTTGTCTTCAGTGTGTCCCCACTGGAGCCAGAATCCTCAACTCCAAGGCCATTGCTTGGAACAGAACATACGCATTCCCAACTATGCTACTAATCAGTTTGTGTGAGCACAGACGGCTGCTCTTATTTTTAGACAGGATTCTAGTTAAGACTGAATCTATTTCTATACCGCATTAAGAAAAGGAGTTCATGACAAAAGGACTTGACCTACTTGTGAGCTTCCCACAGGGATTTGGTTGGCTAACAGAATGTTAAACTAGATGAGCCTTTGGCTTGAACCAGCAGGTCTCTTCTCATGTTCTTATGAGGAAAAGAAATGGCAAACCCTTCTCAAAAATATGTTTCTGATACCTATTCAATATTTTCCTTTCAGTTTGATTCCCCCCCCCTGCCCCCAATCTTAACACTGGTTGGAGATTTTTGCCTTTGATGTGGAGTGGAAAAAATCAAAAAAAGAAAAAGGTACCAGCCTGCTGTTCTTCGTCTGAGGATAAAATGTGGCTTGTGGGGAAATGAATGAGAAATCTATGCTCTGGCACTGTAGTTTTACCTTTTCAACGAAGTACATGACACCCTCATGGCCCCGCTCAAACGGAGGTTTCCAACCGAGCACAATATAGTTCTTTGTGGCTTCTGTAACATGAAGGTCTAAAGGTGGTCCAGGAACAATGCCCTCTGTATAAAAGAGTGAAGAAAGAAAGAAAGGCCTTTATATATTTAATGCCATAAATTGAAACTACCACAGAGGAGCAGAGCAGGCAGTCTGCAAAACTATTGATGCAGTTCCTTTCTGTGAGATCAAGCAATTTGAGGCCAGAGATTTAGACACTTTATTTCTCTCAAGAATATAGATTTAAAAGGAATTTTCAACCCAACACAATTTCCACAGATGTGCTTTGTTCATATAGGTGGGCACAATTTGTTGCAAAATTCAATATTCCTCATTATTTTAAATTTCGGGGGAATTATCAGCTGCCTCACAGAATTAGTTTGTAGGAAAGTTTTCTTGAGGGAAGTCATGGCAAAAAAAAGATTGCAACCAGTTTAAAATCTGAAATCCAGACATGTTCTAAAAGCTAAATAGAATTCAGATCATCCTCCTTTCAGAGGAATTTTGCTCACCTGTAGGTTCCTCCTCAGTGACAATAATCTGTCCAGTCCAGGGGGCAGAGGGGTGACCTGAAACAAAGTCAGAGCTTAGGCAGACATGGGTATATGTGGGAAAACACTGCATCTTACTAACACAATTGCTTTTTAAACAAGGGTTCCTAACTATGACAGCACCATTTCATTAAGTAAGAGAATGTATTAATCATTTCTAGTTGCTGGCAGAGAGCCTGCTTCAAATACAGTGCATCAACATTCTGGCTACAATGGTTACTGAACTAAGTTGAAACTTTGTAGCTGTAGATCTGGAAACAAACTAATTCAATATACGTTTGAACCAGGCTTAAATATATTCCTATAGAATAAAGAATCAATCCTCTCTACCGCAACATGATTGAAAAGAGAGCTTAAAAAGTCACACAACTATATATAGAAGGTATTCCTTGGTATCTTGAAACACATGAGAACTGAAAGAGAATACTTCAACACCATCCCAGCCATGGTCAGCCAAAAATGTTGAAGTGGGAGCATTTTAGATTAGAGCTGTGGTGTGGGATGAACCCTTAGCAGCATAAAGAATTATTCAGATAAAGTTCAGTATGTATCGAGGTTAAAAAGCTTCCTTTGACTATGAAGGCAAGATACCGACAAGTCTATCTGAAGCAAGAACATTTAAAGGACTGGATAAAAACATTATGCATGTTAGAACATAAGGTAAAAGGTAAAGGTACCCCTGCCCGTATGGGCCAGTCGTGTCCAACTCTAGGGTTGTGCGCTCATCTCACTTAAGAGGCCGGGAGCCAGCGCTGTCCGCAGACACTTCCGGGTCACGTGGCCAGCGTGACAAAGCTGCTCTGGCGAGCCAGCACCAGCGCAGCACACGGAAACGCCGTTTACCTTCCCGCTATGAGCGGTAACTATTTATCTACTTGCACTTAGGAGTGCTTTCGAACTGCTAGGTGGGCAGGAGCTGGGACCGAAAGACGGGAGCTCACCCCGCCGCGGGGATTCGAACCGCCAACCATGCGATCGGCAAGCCCTAGGCGCTGAGGTTTTCCCCACAGCGCCACCCGCGTCCCATTAGAACATAGGGCTGCCATTCAAAATGTGGTCTCTGTTGTGGTAAAATTATCTACCACAGCTTGTTTCTGGAGAGTGTGTTCCAGGGCTGGTCCTGATGCTGAGTATATCAGATAGATAAGTGGGGATGCGAAAGAAATGCTGGGAGAAATATGGAAGAGTTCGGTCTTGGCAAATCCTAATTTGCATGATGCAGTTTGCTTTACTCTTGCTCCCTCTAGTGGAAGGACTCTTTGGTCACAACCTCCACAAATTCAAAATTTTCAACCTCTCGATAGGATGAGTATTAGGAAGACTCTTACTTCTAAGTCTGGCCCTATCGGCAGGATCCAGGGCTGCAACAGGCTCTGAAATCCGGGATGGAATGCTCACGCCAGCATTATTCACAGCTCGGACTCGGAATATGTAGGAGCGCCCTTCTATTAAACCTGTGACTGGGAAGCGAGCAAACTTCACTGGTGTTTCATTGCACTGGGACCAGTGGGTAGTGCCAACTTCACATCTGAAAAACAAAAACAGAACTGTTTTCAATGACAAAGAGAAGTTACAAAGCTATTCCAGAATCTCCCCAAATACTTGCTCATGTAATGCTGGCTTGAATATATATATTTGCTCTTCGGTGGGGGGGAATATAGAAATAAACTGGAACTCAATTACTTTGTGTGGATGCTGACATTTCACTCTCCTTGCAGCCTTTTCAGGAAGTAAAATGAAAAGAACAAACATTTCCTTAAAACAACACTGTCAGCTAAGAACACCCAAATGCATACTAAACATGGGGAGGGGCTTCCATTGTCCCAGGTGCTGTTTGGTCTCCCTTTCCTCTTGATCAGGGGTAATGTCAGTTCACTTACTGAGTCACCCCAGTTTTTCCCTGTAGACAAATGTGTATCAAAATGTCAGCTGTGCAAAACAAACTGTATTGCATGAAGTGGCCTTTATTCCCTCAGATGACCCAAGTAGAACTTTAATCCCAAAGGATTATAAATACAGCGGTACCTCGGAAGTCGAACGGAATCTGTTCCAGAAGTCCATTTGATTTCCAAAATGTTCGGAAACCAAGGTGCAGCTTCTGATTGGCTGCAGGAAGCTCCTGTAGCCAATTGGAAGCTGCATCAGCCGTGTCGGACATTCGGGTTCCAAAGAATGTTCGCAAACTGGAACACTCACTTCCGGGTTTGCGGCGTTCGGGAGCCAAAACTTTTGAGTCGCAAGGTGTTCGTCAACCAAGGTACGACTGTACAGTAATGTGACATGAGCACCCTGAACACCTTCTTCTCCACATGTTCACAATGCATTGAAGAAAAAGTAAGACACTGCCATGGGCACTAGCCTGGGTTTCTGCACATATAGACAAAACTCTGAGAAGAAGCACCTATCTACATACAGCTCATCTTGCATTCAGACATTCAGGTGTACATGAAGAAGTCAGGGATAGCGCCAGCAGGGCACATGAGATATGGCAGCATCATGGTGGGGCCACTGATGTGATCCACATTCCATACAGCAAATAGATGGAGGAAGAAGGTATGGAAAAGGGCTATAGTTAGATATGGAGTAATTCATTTGCACTGTTTACTAACATGTCTCAGCAACATTTGCTAACCTACATTCTTAACCATATTAACCTGCCTCCGTAAGAAAAAGGAGACAAAAATAGCAAATTAATAATGCAGAAGGTGCACTGATATTTTCCAAAAGCAAGAGATCTTTATGGTCCCAGAGATCAGAAGTAATTTCATTCTGGCACAAATACTGACTTATCAATGAAGTATCCCAGGATGGGACTTCCTCCATCAACAGCTGGTTGTTTCCAGGAGATGATGACATAATCCTTGTTAGCATCCAAACACTTCACATCCAGAGGAGAACCAGGGGCTCCTGGTATGTCGGCATCAGCATCTATATAGATGAAGGCATGCATTTTAAAAATAACAATTGAAAGCTATTGTTCAAAGGCACAATGTGTCTCTGCTTGCATCAGAAGTGGAAGTTCTAGAGCACAGTTCTAAATCTTCCCTAATTTAGGTCTGTGATTGAGGTTAGGCTGATTTAGACAAAGGGGATTCACCTAACAAGTCTTGTCAGTGAAATCCCTGTGCAACATCCCCGACTTGCACAATGGGGATTCCCCCCCTCCTCATAGCCCCAAAATTGACTGGGCAGGTGAGAGAACCCCCAGAACAACATGCAAGGAAAGGGGGTATAATTCCATCTTGCAAGCTGAAATGCTTGTGCTTATGAAATGTTTGACATAGTGTGACACTGAATTTCTCCCATAATGACCCAGTGACTGACTTGACATTTGGACCTGGTTCCATGGTTCTAGCCTGGTACTCTAACCACTCACTGGCTTTCACGTGTTCCTTTTAATTATTTTAAATTAGACCCTGGATTGTATCCCCTTTCCTTTTAGAAAACGAATCACAGAATTTTGTAATTGCATGGTCTATTACAAGCTTATTTGGAGGATTATTCTACGGTGTAATGAGCTATATGTGTAAGCCACACTTATCTAGAATTTTAGAAGCCAAACAAAGTAGGAGACAAAATTGTTTTCATAACTTCATTCTCATTTGCAGCATAATACACATTTTATGAAACGCTATGCAGTGGCAGACTTTGGGCTCTTAAATTTCTACGGCACCCTATGTGACGCTAAAATCCGGTGCCTTCCCTCCCCTCTCCCTCCATTCTACAGCCTTGTTGTGGAGCCCCCTGCAGCACAGCTGAACTGGTTGCAGTACCTTAAAACCACCTCTGCTCTGTGGCCTTTTACAAGCTTGTAAAAGGGGAGAATTCCACTACCTTTCCAAGAATTATGTATGAAGAGAATTCAGTTATTTCAATACACCCACACCCACAACTACTCTTGACATTTCTCTATTTCCAGTAAAAATGGATTTGTAAACAACCCCACATCCTACACTTACCTGGGAACAAGTCCCACTGGAAGCCTATAGGACTTAATTCTAAGAAGATGTACAAAGCACTGGACTCCAAATCAATTTTGATTGATGGGGAAACTCAAAAGTGCCCTCTGGAAGTTAAACTTTCCAGGGTGCTCTAGGATCACATTGCTTATTAATGTGAAAGGAAAACACTTTAAAGATCTAGCAGAGTCCTTACATGAAATGAATAGCCGCTTGCTAGTATAAATATTTTAGCTGATTCAGCAGCTCCACTTTTTTGTGTGAACTCCCCAATGACCACAGCCCCAGGAGATTTCCTATAATTTGTTACCAAGGACAGTTTGCTCATGTTCTGTAAGAGGGCCGTTAGCTGCATTTCCCTAGGTTCTGCTGAACAGGGCAAACTGGCGCCATTCTGGGCTTGGCCATAGAGCCAAGAATGTGAAGAGCCTCCAGGGTCTGCATTGCTCTCTTCAGCTGCCTTCAGCAGCTGAGACTGATATAGAGTCACTGCATGAACCAGTGAAATGTGATCACACAAACACTTGTTCACGAGGCATTCCTTCAAGCACTCGTTAAAGGGACACTCCCTCCAGGAGAAACTGTATTCATTGTGCAAAAGTTTAACACAAACCAAATCAAATGAAGTAAAACAAATTAAAAAGTAGCACCCAGTGAATGTTCACTCAGAAGTAAGCCCCACTTCTTAAATCCTTTAAACAGGCTTTGATCCCAAGTCCGTGTGCATAGGAATATGGCCACAATTTAAAATGTTGATTTAAAACAAATTCTGCAGTTTGCCAGTGTAATAAATAATTCCACATAGACTCTGGTGTACTCGATCCCATCATGGGTACTGCCTGTCAAACAACACAGCCATATGTTTGTCTCAGCGTGACAATAATGCAGTGGTGCAAGGGGAAATCTGTGGGTGGAAGAGGTGCTATCCTTTCCCCTCTTACTACTTTGCCCTAAGCTGTTCACTGTTTTACCATTTTAAGCCAGTACAGCCATCCCTCATTACAGGGATACAGGGGCGGGAGAGCTGTACCCCTTAAATGCACAGGAGATTTTCCATGTTGAAGCCCAAGACTCTGGGCCAATCTAGAAGATTGTTATTGATATTTCTATTTTTAGTAAAAAGTAGCCGCAGCCTCAAAGGTACCTGTATGTTTTCATCCGCCAAGCAAACAAAACGTTTGGGAGGAAAACAATAAATCAATAAAAACGAAACAGGGGAAGGTTTAACATCCTCCCCTCCCCTCTGTTTCAGTACTCTTTCTCTGTTCAACATTGGAGGGCTCCCCCTGAGCAGTTTTAACTGAAAGCAATGGGAGTTCCAATCACGGGTCTCCTGTGGCTCATGCAGTTTGGCCCTAGAACTGAAACATTGTAGTGTCTTCCACTAAACTCTCACACTAGCCCCCCTGCGCTCTCATCTAAAACTACTGCTGCAGTTCAGGGATCAAGCAGATACTGCAAGGATCTTAAAAGAACAATTCCATAGTCCCCTTTTATTTTTCCTGGCAAATATACTCTGTTCCCCTTACCTGCCCAATTACAATTTCTCTTTTTTCCCCTTTTTGGCAAGGCAAACTGAATAGGGAGTTAAATTTTGCTTTAAATTCTGCCAGCTGAGTCAAGAGCTGAACTGAATTTCTAGAATGCTTGTCCTTTACACCTTTATTTATAAACAAAGGAAAGTGAACTCATGTACCAAATGCCAGTTTTTGACCTCTGTGCTGCAACTTCCCTCCATTCCACTGCTCAAATTCCTTTTTATTTTAAAACCCGAAATGTTTTCGCCCCACAAAAATAAAACAAAGTTCTGTTCCAAGAGCTAATGAGAGAGCAAGCTCATGTGGTGAGCAATATAACTCTTCTGAGACAGCACTGAGGAGCTTCTAACACTGTCTGTTTTATTTAACTTTTTACATGGACTCCTTTCCACATTATTCTGATTTATGCCGAGGATTCTTAATTACATGAAGGTATTCTGTGTATGCATGTCATTACATGCTCTCTATCACTACTACTACCACCAGCACCACAAACACACTTTGGCATCACTAAAACTTACCTCGAACAAAAACATAAGCACTGTACTGATCATAATAGTCCCCCATCACCACACGGAGGGTGTAAAGGCCTTCATCTTCTTTGTTGGCATGAGTCAGGGTCAACGTAGCTCTTTCTCCACTCCAATGCGTCTGGACCCATTTGGACGGAGAAATTAGGACTCCTACAAGTTGAAAAAGATGCAACAACAGAATCTATTGGGTTGTGGTGCTCATCTCACTTCAGGCTGAGGGAGCCGGTGTTTCTCCACAGACAGCTTTCTGGGTCATGTGGACAGCATGACTAAATCGCTTCTGGTGCAACGGAACACTGTGATGGAAGCCAGAGCACACGGAAACACCATTTACTTTCCCGCCGCAGTGGTACCTATTTATCTACTTGCACAGGTGTGCTTTTGAACTGCTAGGTTGGCAGAGGCTGGGACAGAGTAACGAGAGCTCACTCTGTCATGCAGATTCGAACTGCCGACTTTCTGATCGGTAAGCCCAAGAGGCTCAGTGTTTTAGACCACAGTGCCACCTGTGTCCCCAAACTGATGGTAGTGTTGTGGAGTCAGAGTCGGCAGCACCGTCTGTGATATAATGAGTACTCCAAGTGTAGGATTCCACTATATCTCTTTTTTAGTTCCTTTCATGGTATGCTTCCCATCCTTTCCCTACAATCAGGGCCACAGAAACCTCCTGTACAAGCATAGCCTAAGTGAAATAGCAAACAAGTTTCATCTTGCCATGCATACTTACCATTCCTATACCACTGGATTTCCGGCTGGAACCGTTTAATATCGGGGTGAATGATAACTGAGCAGCCCAGACTCATTGTTTCACCTTCTCTTCCAAAGGAAACCTCAAATGTATCTATAAAGTGGATCTCAAACTTGGAGGCATAGCCATGTGGAGTAACACCAACTGTGAGGAGGAGGAGGAGGAGGAGGAGGAGGAGGAGGAGGAGGAGGAGAAGAAGAAGAAATGTGCTTATTCTCCAGCCAAAGAGGATCATAGCACAAAGCAGAAAGTGCGGCCTCTAATCAACACTGCCAAAACAACCATACCTGAACTTTGTGAATACTTCTTCGATTCCATCGAACAAACACTACTGAACTGCCCAAAGACAGCATCAAAACAAGGTAGAACTACATCAAAGAGGCAACCTACAACACAACTACGTCCTCTTTCAGCAAAAGAGAGCAGCAGATCTCCGAATGGTTTGAGGCCAGCATTAAGGACATGAAACCTGTTGCTTCTGTAAAGCGTGAGGCTCTTGTGAACTACGAGCAGGCGCCCTGCTGCACTGAGAAGGACAAGGAACGATGCCCACCGGATTGCCAGACAATGTGCCAGTGACTACTGGCTGAAGCTGTGTTAGAGCATTCAACTCAAAACTCGCAACATGTACAAAGGCATGAAGACAGCCTTTGGACCAACAGTCAGGAAAACTGCACTGCTGAAAACCGTGTCTGGAGAGATCATCACAAACTGCAGCAAGCACATGAGGCAATGGGCAACATACTATCAATAACACAACAATTGACAGCAGCAAGACTCTGCCTGTCTTGGAAGAGCTGGGTATTCTTCCCTTCCTTGACAAGCTGAAGAATGCCATCAACTCTCGGACATGTGGTAAAGCCACAAAAAAATTCAAATACTTAAAAAAACCCTATTTCTTACAGTACATAGCAATGATTAGTTAACAACTTACAGCTCAAGGGTAGGGTGACAGTTCCTGCATGGAAACAACTCTCATCAAACTCTCCCTTGTATCCTAGGAAAGAAAAGGGCAAAAATTCTAGCTACTAGAGAGAACTGTAAAAAGATGCAATGCAAATCCAAAGAATTCATTTTTGGCAAACCTACTCTTCACCACCAAGGAAGCATAGGCTGAAAGCTCTCCTTTTACATTCATGGCAGAAGCACGATACTGTGCAGTGTCTTCAAAATCACATCTGAAAAGAATGGAAGAATTAGCAATAATGTCACTGTCAACAGAAGAGTTACATTTTTATATTTACTGTTTTTTTAAAAAATGAGCAATATCCTCCAGCATTGCTAGTCAAAATGTTGCTCAGTGTTGATAAAGGTGTCCTTTATCTAAAAGGAATGATCCTTAAACTAGAATATATTAATGTAGAAGAAAAAGGTTACTAATTGTTCTCATGACTTCAAAGTAATCGTATAATTCAATTCTGAGTGATAAATAATGAGTAGGCTTTATGAGAGTTTTTAAAAAGCAGATGTTATTATTATTATGTGGAACAGAAATATATAACTGAATATAAATGTTACTAATCCTGAATTAGCTCATGTGCCTTTTCTAGTTACCTGCTTAATGCTCACCAGCAAACAATATGGATGTTCACATTCACTTTATATCTCCCATTTTCCCCCTTCTAACATTTCAACCACATCCTTACCCCTAGATGCATGCAAGCAAGCACTCTTCTCATTCACCCATGCTGGCTTTGCAAGTATCAAATCTATTCCTACCACTAGAAGAGAATTTCACTTTATTGACTGAATTCAACTTTTGTGCATCCCAAATATATAAAATTTCTATTTAGTAGAGGGTCAGGCATCAGCCAAAATGTTTCAGAACTGTGGGAGGGTAGCAGGAATGTAATAGGAATACAGCAAAGTAGTTAAGAGAGCTGGTAAAAGGAGAGAGTGCTGGAACGTTATTGAAGGGTTTCAACAGAAAGAGAAATGAGAAAAGCAGCTGTTAAAGGGTTTTGTATTTTAGTTATTTCAGCCTTACCTCGGGTTCTTAATACTTGCTCTCAGGAACAAATTTCTCCACTAAAGCAGTTTCTTGTGGACCTGTTTTTTCTTCATGGAACAATTTGGTCCAATTTATGGGGCAGAGTTGTCTTTTGCCAATGAAGAAATAGGACAGTGTGCGCTGCATCGCACCAGAAAAAAACATTTCCATGGGGTCTTATGCCCTAGTCACTCAAACCCCACTCTTAATCCTGAACAATGTTTTAATTGTATTAGGAAGTGAAATCTCATGAGCTTTATTTGGGAGGAGGCCTGCATCTTATCAGATGCTCCAGGGACATTAGATGAGAAAGTAAGAAATTCATGGAAGGTAGGCTGCTACTATTCCTTACAGCAGATGCACTTAATGTGAAGTGAAGTTTGGAGATGAGAGTGGATCTTTAAATCAGACTAGTGTTTTTCTCCCAAGAGGAGGGCATGAAAAAGAGCAAAGGTAAAAATCACAGCAGCAGCAGCTTGGATCCCAAGTTGTCATCTATGTGTGCAGGGAGAATACTTCCACATGTGAATGGAAGGAGGGTGTTATCAACCAATTCCCATCACCCAGATGCGGCCCCTGTGTCAAATTGCACACCGTTTTGAAAGGGGCTCCTGACACTCATGAGTAGTTTCTTGTTATTTTGAAGGTGTGGGAGCCTGCAGAGCAAAAGAGGGAAGCAAGGCTCCTGGGCACAGGTGGGGTGCTGCAGGTGGTACTTCAGAGCCAAGTGAGAGCTGGCAGAGATGCTCAAATAATAATAATGAAGGGGCTGTACTGGTGAATATCTTTCTTTAGTCACAAGCTTAGCTTTAAAATAAGCACAATAAATGGGCACATACGTGATGAACTCTTACAGCAGAGCCATAACTTTTTCCGGGATGTAGACTCTTCAGAGTTTAAAAAAAAGTTATGTGGATAATTAATTTCAATATTAAGTCATGTGCACAGGGCCAAGATGACAGAATAAACTTGCCAGGGATGAAATGTGTATTGGGAGAAGCTCTGCGGCTTCAGTGATAAAAGTACTGAAATGACCCTCACCGTGTAAATAAAGCCATGTCTGGCAGAAGGACAATCTTGATCTGAAAGGCATATTTAGCCTCACTGTTAGTGTCTATTAAAGTCCTTAAAGTACTAAGTTCTAGTTAGTCAGGCTAATTATTACTTTCTAATGCCACATTCAGAGTAGGATTAGGATCCACCATCCTAAGAACCAAGATAAGAAAGAACCAGCAATTTCAAATAATTGCTAATAATTATGCTATAGAAATACTTGGATATTTAACCTTCTTCAAAAGAAGGGGGATTTGAATGTAAAATGCTGAAACATTTATCCAGCAAAGCTCATAAGCTGTAAATGTGGTTCAGGCTGTAAAACAATACCAACAAGGGAGATCATTTCTCCTTGGGAACTCAGGAATTCATGAATCACCATGGGTCCATCAGATTCTGGTACAGATTTAGGATGTACCAACATTGTGCTGTACTAACATTTTTATATGCCAGTACAGGTTTACTCTAGAGAAGGAGAAAGAAATAGAGAAGGATGTGCAAGAGAGAGACATTATGTTAGATTCCATGTCCAAATTCCAGATTGCTTACACTAAGGATAGATGGTTAAAATATTCTGGACAATTCCTTTAGCTCCAAACTGTAGCAATTTGATCTTAAGGTGTCTCCAACAATTTATGCAAGAAATCATTATTTGGGCATATGATCAGGCACAACACTGACCCTTCAGTTGGGAGGACAGCATTGGCACAAGGATTCCCTTTGCTCATAAGTGCCACAGACTTTAATTTTTTTAAGGAAAATTTGATTATTTGGCAGGCATTGTGGGATAATGTAACCCAGCTGCTTTCACCTCCTCAGTTCTGTGAAGAAAAGGGGGATGACTCAGAAGTCAACTACTTTACCACACAATTTATTTAAAACAGGAAGAAATAAGTCATTAAAAATCCAAATCACACTTTAAGTCAACCAAATGAAATAAAATAGGAGTAGCTTACATTCATTTATCCCTACTAATAAAATCTGGCTCATCAAAAAAACTCATGCAGTTGTGTGAGGCAAGTCTAATCGTTAGGGCTGTATCCAAGAAAGCTGTCAAATTCACATAGGTAGTTCCACAACAGAACGCCTCTGTTTCTTCACCATGTGTGCTCCCCAAATCTGTTTTGGATTTCCCCTCAAACCTCCACAGCAGATTTGGGGAGGATACAGGAGGAAAGGAGAAAAAAGTTCTGTTGCACAAGTGGAAGTACCTGTTGGATACAAGTCCAAGTTCCCATCATCAAATTAAGTTATAGATTATTTTATCTGTTTTTACTCTTCCAACAGTTCCCTTCATCAGATGTGCATGGATGTTAGTGCTACGAGAAAGGGAGAAAAACCTTTCTCTATCTATGGATAACTTTATGAATACCTATCATGTCACCTCTTGCTCACATTTCCTCTAAACTAAAAATGTCCCAAATGCTGCAACATTTCCTCATAGGGGAATCACTCCATATCCTTCATCACTTTTGTTGCCTTTTTCTGAACCCTTTTCAACTCTACAATGTCCTTTTTGATACGAGGTGACCAAAACTGTATACAATATTCCAAGAAATAAATGTGCAAGCTGCACATAGGTTGCAGTCCTCTCTAGCATTCCAATATTTCTTTTTCTCTTCTTCCTAGCCTTCACCAACTTTTATCTTACAAGGATGTCAACAAATTCCCTGATAACTTGAATGGAATGATCAGGTAACTTGTCAGTGTTTGTCCGTCTTGCTAAATGTTATGCCACATATCAGTCTGTTGGCTTGGAAATCTCTCCCTCCTAATTTAGGTTTAGCACACAATATGAAACAGCATCTCAAAAATGAAGAATGATGGTGTGCCAGTATTTTTATGCCTAAACCATGCCTTCTTCTGTAGAAACTACATAGCATGTTCAAAACCTGAAGTAGTCTGCATCTAGGTGAACAGTTTTAGGATCATAACAGGCAGATGACCAAATAAGGGCAAATCCACACCATACATTTAATATACATTCAAAGCACATGATCCTGGAAACTATAGTTTGTTAAGGGTGCTGGGTATTGTAGTTCTTTGAGGGTGAAGCTACAGTTCCCAGAAATCTTTGGGGGAAATCATGTTGTAGCATTGAATGTGCTACAAATGAATGGTGTGGATCTATATAATGGGGAGGAGCTAAGCCTACCCAGATGCTTCAAAAGTTTAGGTAATGTTAACTTGTTTTATTATTTTAACTTTTGTACATTTTAAAGTATGGTTGTGATTTTTTAAATTTTTTTTATTTTTATCTTTTCGTAAACCACTTTGATATTTTTTACTGTCAAGCGGTGTACACGTTTTATGAAATATAAATAATGTTCACACAGAAATCTGCAGCAGACAATATGGTACAAGTCGGATAACTGTATGACTAACACTATGCTGAAGAAACCCCCCAAAATATTGTCACGCTATTCTGTGTTTCACTCTCTCAGTCTCATTGAAGGTACTTGTTGCTTGGTTCAAATGTAACACCAAATCATAATTTTGCACTATTAGAATAAGCCTGGAAAGAGCCTTAGGCTTGTGCACTTCTTCACCAAGTTGTTTTAAATTACTTCTTGTGTTTATATTCTTTTTTTGACAAACCAAAATTCGCCATTACATTGATCCTGTACTATGAAATCAAATTGCAAACCAGAATTGCAAACCCTGGGCTCATCCACACTTCCACTTGCCCTAAAATGCAAGGGTCCAAGCAGTTTTCTGTTTGCCCTGCCATTTTCCGAATCAGAGCAAATGTCAATCCATGGAAGATGCAATTGACATTTGCTCCGATTCAGCAGGAAAGATTGGCATTTCCAGGGGGGAAGTAGTGGGACAAACAGAAGTCTGGATGAACTCCTTGGCTTTCAATCACCCCTGGTTTGCAATTCTGATTTGCCAGGCCACCATAAAAAATAATTTTCCAGTTAATACACAATGACGAGCTATGGTTCTCTAAAAAACAGGAACTAATTATTTGGACTACAGAAGGTGTGGAAGGAAAAGGAAGCATGCAAGGCTGAGGCTCTTCCTAGACTCAGTCTTGCAGTGCGAAATTATGGATTAGCACTACATGTGAACCAAGTTACTGTTTATTATTTACCTTTTGAATCAATATGACTTTCCTTTGTATTGGTAAACTTAAAGTTTCATGGATCACATAGTCTTTCTTCATCACTGTAAATATTATGAAATGCATCAATAACCCTTTGTAGCAATTTTAAGATTACTTAGTTGATTGTAGACTTTTCCTATATAAATAAAACTACATTTCCATTTGGAAGAAGAGGAGGGAGGCAAGGTAACAATATCTCAAGAAAATAGAGGAAAAACAGTAATTCACATAATATAAATTTTAAAGGTAGCTTACACTACTTATTTTAGCAGTAGTTTTAACACTGACAGAAGAGGCTATTTCCCATATTTGAAACTGGATTTCATTGGAAGTATGCAAAAGTGTGACAATTCATTACTCAGAAGTACTAGCCAGCATATATTTCCAATTGAAAATTGCTATCTGTAGCTATGTTCCATCTACCACACAAAAACAATCACATCATACTCTAAAGAAAAATATCGATTGGAAGATAAATAACAAACCCTATTTAGATAAATTTAGTATTTTCCATTCAAATGTTGATAAATCAACTTGTTTGTTAATCTCAAGGGAGAAAAGAGTGGTGCACGTGTATCATGATTTAACTTTTACTGTATCTACGATCAAATTCACAAACTCAGGTTGCAATTCTATGCATACTTACTGGGAGTAATTGAATTTTGTCAGACCGAGTAATCACACACAAGCAGGATCCAAGGCTGTATGCCATAAAACTCAAAACATAAACTGTTCCAGCTATTAACTTCTAAGAAGAAAGTTTTACTAATTTGTCATTGCAACACCATCCCTTTTCAGAATTAAAAAAAAGAGAGAATCATGTCATATATGATCGTTACACCATGTCTTTCCATCGACTCATATCAAGAAGATTTTGATAGTTTTGTTATTGTCCCAGTAGGTCAAGATAGCATTGACTCCAGATCTTCCTCCCACATTTTCTGGGATTACATCCCATAAATATATACACGTTTTGTTCTTGAGGCAACAGCATCCCAGAATATGTAGCTTGAACGGGACCGGCAGGTTTCCTTGAGATCCCTGCAGTCATGGGAAATCAGAATTTGTGAAGGCCTCAACACCAACAGGATTTGTTGCTCATTAATCACGCTCTGTGAAGGAATTTCTCTTTTGTAACTTCCCCAATTAAAGGCTAAGAAATCACAGGATCTTGCTTTAAATCAATATGGAGTTGTAAAAGAAGGATGACCTTAGTGTGAGAAAGACTCTGATTTTGAAAGCTCAGAAACTCTTTTAATCAAAATCTAAAAGCCCCCATGAAGGGATGATTAGATTACTTAAAACAGGATAAATTGCAGCCAAAACAGCAATCCAAGCTCACAGAAGAAATAACACTGCAGTCCCCCTTTCATAGCCAGATTCTAGAGGGCAAATTGTCCAGCAATTAGTGGTTCTATTTGAACTACAAGAAATTACATGCTCAAATACAATAGGGGTAACAACACTAGATCAGAGAATTAATTTTGATTATACAGTAGTAGAAAAAAATGGATCAATCAAGTAGTGTAAAGGCCATCAAATCTAGTCCATATTTGTTAATAAGAGCCTCAATCCAGCTGAAAACCCTCCAGAATAGTTTCTGCATATACATCTTTTTTGATACTGGTAGCTTTATAACAGCACCTTCATAAGCAACACACACACATTACATATATGCTGGCAATTATTACCCAGTTCTGAATCAGCAGGAACAATAATAAGCTGTACTGCTATTCCCTTACTTGTTTATTTCCAGAGAGTGCATCCCATACCGACTTTCGATTGCATATTTGCCAGGATTAATGTGGACATTGATGGGAACATGGTTTTTGTACCTAAGAAAAAACAGTATTAAAATGGCGCCTGAACTGTGAATAAAACAATGTATAGATTTGCAAAATAGCATGTATCCCAATACAGAACCCAGTGAGATTCTCAGAGTATCACCCATCAGCTGGCAGAGTGGGAGGCACTAAATTTAATGACCTGCTTTGCATTCTGGCACCTGATTGGCAGTATTTGTAGGATCTAACTGAGAATTCTTGTGCACATAGGAATTGGGCGGGGGAACTGTACACACAGCATCCATTATACTGTACACATGATTTGGGTTCTAGCCAGAGCAGGAAAAATGAATGCAGCAAAACTTTGCTTGATTATATTATCTTGACATTAGTCATGCATACATCCATTTTAATATCTCCTGATTTCAGTGTGTTACAACGCAGCCATTACTCAACACATAAAACTGAATAAACTGAGGATGTGGCCACTGTCACATATGAACTGCTTCAGTTAAAGTTTGACTGCTGCTCTTTGTGGACCTGCCTTTGAATTCTATTTGGCCACTGTGGATGGTCCAGGATATGGCAGCGAGGGTTTTAACCTGAACTTTTCACATAAAAACATTGTGCTGATTTTTTGTCAATTTTGCTGATTTCCAGTAGATTTCTGTACCCAAAGTTTTGCTACTGAGCTTTGAAACTCTAAATAGCATCTGTCCAGCATAATTTAAAACAACATTCTCCCATACAATTTTGCCCATTCACTCAGATAAAAAGGTTCTTTTCTGTGTTTTGCCAACATTTTAGGTCTAGTGGGTGATTTACACAATACAGAGCCAAGGTTGATTTCTTATTCAAAGTACATGTATCTATTCTCCTTAGGCAGCAAGCCTTCTTTGTTTATAGCACTTCGGAGGAAGCATATAGCTGATGTTCCTGGATTCCCCTTACCCATTTAGCTTTAATGGTTTGTTGTTATTTGTTCTGTGCTGTAATTACGTTGGTTTTAGCTCAGTTTATTTTTATTTGGATGTAGGCTGCCTGGTAGATAATTTGATGGAAAGGTGGGCCATAAATACATATATAAAGAAATATGATGGTTAAATATGAAATATTAGTTTTCATATATATGTGTGTGTATACACACACACACACACACACACACACACACACACACACACACACACATATTGATCTGAGCTATTTCATTTGATTTGCGGCATAAGTGAATGAACCATTTGCATATTTCAGCACCTAAGCTATTTTTCATACTGTCATTTCCCCCATTTGATTAAAAAACAAAAACCAGGAGACCCAGTCCATTTCAACAAACAATAAAGTGACACCTTGTTGAATGGCCAGCAGTGTTATATTTAGCTCTTCCAAGACAAAGTTACAACTAAATCTGTCTCTTCTATCAATCTTCACATAAAAGGCTGCCTGTCAGCACCTTCTGTGATGGACAATTTAGACTAGTGCACACAGGTGCACATGTTAAATATAAATGGTGCTGAACTTTAAGACAAAGTTGGAAATGATACCTTCACAAATTATTTGTTGTTTGCATTTATACTGCACTTAGACTTAGTACATGTGTATAGAACATCTTAAAACAGAGGAAACTTGTGCCTCTTGAATGCAGGGAGTTGGACTAGATGACCCTCAGGGTCCCTTCCATCTCTACAATCCTATGATTCTAGGGGAGAGCAAGGAGCAATTTCACTGCAGCAAAACCGGAACAACCTTTCCCACTTTTTCAGCTGCTCTGTATGAGATGCTGCAGTTATTCCATGTCCTTGTTAAGGCAACCTGCAGAGATGTGATGAAAACCAAGCAGTGTGCTTGGCTCAGACAATAAATATATTTATGTCCAGATATAAATAAAAAGCTGCACATTTAAGATGGACCATTTAATCTCTGATGAGTAAAATTCCAGGAGAGGTAAATCATTTGCTAATCTGGGGTTGCAACACTCCAACTCTTACTGTGTACTAATAGTTTGCTCTAACTGCCGAGAGTCTCAAATATCCTGGAGTTTCCATATCTTTTTTCATTGAAACCCATAAAGCAGCATGATTAAATGAAACGCATCCCAATGCAATATAAGGAATTCCTCAGAAGAGGCCGCTACAGCCTGTTCGCCCACAGCTCTTGCAATTTCTCTATGCTTGTATTAATGCAGTTCACTTCGAGTACATGTATGACATTTGTTTAATCAATGATGAACAAGAGCTGTCAGATCAGGTTCACTGCATTTGGTATCCTAAAGCAAAACACCTGTTCAGACCCTCCCTCATTCTTTCCATTGGGAGCTAAATGCACACAGTGCAATTCCATGCACATTTACTCCAAAGCAAGTCTCACTGCATTCAGTGGGGCTTACTTGGAAATAAGTTTGGATGGAACTGTTGCCTAAACACCTAAAGGAATCCCAATAAAGTACATTATTACATGGAATTCTAAAGCAAACATATTGATATATACCAGGGGTGGCCAACTCCCAAGCGACTGCGATCTACTTACAGAATTAAAAACTGGCGGTGATCTACCCCCCTTTTGGGGGGTTCAGGTCAAAGTTGTTAAGCTTTTTTGTTGTTGTTGAGCAGATTTTAAGGGTTTTGGGGGAGAAGGAGGGACAAATTGCTGGGGAAACATACAGCCTCACTGAGAAAGACTCTCCTCCCTGGAAGAGAGGGGAGTGGTTGTGGGCGGAAGCCCGAGCACCGCCCCTAGCAGGGGGCATTAGCCCCCTGCCTCCTCCTCTCACCTGGCTGGCGCCCACGCCCCCTCGGCAGGCATCCAACCAGGTGCCTTCGAGGGGGCGTGTCCAGCAGCCTTTTGCGGCGGCGCCAGCCTCTCCTCGGCCTCATTCTTCTCCGTCCTCTCGTTGTGAGTCACCCACCCTCCACTGCCTTTTAGCTCAGGGTCTTTGTTCTTTGGCCTTGCTATGGACCTTAGGTTGGTTGCCCTGGTTGTCTAGGGGGCCTGGTAGGAATTTTTCCATTTGGCATTAGGCTTTTTGGTTTTTTCGCCTACCTCGTAGCAATCGTCACAACTTTTTGTGGTATTGGTGGGTAGGTTAGGCATTGGAATAATGCAGTGTTTTTCAACCACTGTTCCACGGCACACTAGTGTGCCGCGAGATGTTGCCTGGTGTGCCGCGGCGGCGGCGAGGAGAGGCTGCCCAGCGGGGGGCTCTCGCCGTCTGCCTGCCTGTCTGCCTGCGAGCTCGGCGGGCAGCGCCTCCATCCGCAGCGCCCGCCTCGCGGCTCTCATCTGTTTAACCTTGAAGTCCCCCCCGGCGCGCTCTCCTTCCTCGGCGCTCCAAGCGGCGCTCCGGCTCCGGGGGGTGGAGGAAGAAGCTCCTGGGCTCCGGCGTGTCCTCCCGGGCGAGCGCCACTCAAGAGCCGCGAGGCGGGCGCTGCGGACGGAGGCGCTGCCCGCCGAGCTCGCAGGCAGCCAGGCAGGCAGACGACGAGAGCCCCGCGCTGGGCGGCCTCTCCGGGGAGCGAGAGGCGCCGAGGAAGGAGAGCGCGCGGGGGGACGGGACTTCAAGGTTAAACAGATGGACGTTGTGACCACAATCAGTTTGAATCCCTCTTTTTTTTCTAAGAAAATAAACATTTTACTGTTTTTAGGTATTCTCGTCTTATACCCATTCATGGAGTCCAGTGTGTTTAAAGAATAATTGGGTAAACAGGGTGGGAGCAAAGCACCCCTTTGGAATTATCCTGTGAGAGGATGTTATTTTAAAGCACCTGTGTGCCAATTTGGGATGTCTGTAGAGTTTATTTTTCCACATTATAAAAATATGATACTTTCTCTTCTCAAAGGCAGATGTAATATTTTTAACAAATATTGTCATGAGTAAAAATAAGCCTAAGGTTTTTTTAAAAAAAGTCAAATTTTTGCCCACTAGGCGGGCGCCAGACTGTGTCCACCCTATTTCCCATCCGTCCTGGGTGGGGATCAGATCGGATGGGATCGGATGAGAGCGGACAGGCGGTCTGCTCTCATCCGATTCCCCATAGAGAGCAGCGGGGCTCTGACATCTCCCTCTCCGCACACAGTGGTGGTGTGCCTCGTGATTTTTTTCATGAAACAAGTGTGCCTTTGCCCAAAAAAGGTTGAAAAACACTGGAATAATGTGTTGTGGTGTGTCGAAGGGCTGGGTGTGGCCATCGCCTATGCCTTCAATTTTTGGGTATTCCGTTAAAGGAATCTGGCGGTCGTGTACTCTGTCCGATGCCTGCTTGGCGGGAGGCCATGGCACGACCCCCGGTGACATCAGGGGAGAGCCTATAGTTGGATTAGCATCAACAGGCTCCACCTACTGGTGAATAAACCCCCTTGTTTTAGACATCCAATGCCTAAGCCAATACCTTTTCACTGCTGTAATCAATAAAGTTGTGGCCTTTTCTTGCCCATTAACCTTATATCACGTGTCCTTGTGTATTTATTTCACATCGCGGGGGTCGGGTCCTCGAACCACAAAACTCTGTCTTCCATTCTGCAGATTGTGCAACAATGGAGGGCGGAGGGGGGGAGACCAGATTTAATTTTACCAACGCTAAGGAAATGAACCCAGTGATCAACCATGATCTACCAAAACCTCCCAGGAATCTACCAGCAGATCGTAATCGACCTGTTGGACATCCCTGATATATACTTATATTTATCAACATATGTCTATCAAGAACTCTGGAATGATGGAAACATTAAAACTGTACTGTGAAACTACGCTCTCTGGAATCAATAGAAGTGGATTTAATCTATTCACCCGTATGCACACTTGGGTTTCTCATACATATGGCAGAGCCCCATTTATTTTAGTGGGGATACCAATCTGTACAATTAACGTCCATTGCATATAGATTAGCTTTCCAATTTCCACCGAGAAGAGTGGGGAAGGTATTCTGATTCTTTAGTTTGTATATAGTAAGTCAGGCTTGGATTTGTTTTCAGTATTGAAAGTTGGAATACAGATTGAATGACTAATTGAATTGTTTACGCACAAGAGTATGGACTTCATATGTGCACTGCAGCTCCCGATACTTGGAAGATTACAGTGTGTATAAGGGCTGCTGTGTGTGCAGTTCCTCTGCCCAATCTACACACACTTCAGTCTCACATCAAAGGTACTATTATCATCTCTGCTCAGGGTGTGTCAGCAATCATAACTAAGTACAGATTATCCAAATAATCATGCATGAGCTAAGATTCAAATTCAAAAATGAAATATACAAATTCACCAGTGTGAATGGCTTTATGCATGCACAAAGCAGTGTGGCATTGTCCAAAATGACGGCTTGCAGACTGGAGAACATTTCAAGCCTTCTGATCAGTTTTATCTCTCTCAATGTAAAAAATGCTTGAGTTTTATTTTCATTTTAGCCATTTTAAACGCACATATATAATCAACATCATGCAGTGCTGATATAGAAAGAAGCTTACCATGTAACACGAGGCTCTGGCCAGCCAGTCACAGTGCAGTGTAATTTGACATTCTGTTTTTCCCAGATAGTGTGGGAACGAGGTTTGATAACAAATTCAGGAGCATGTAACAGTTTGTCTTCATTTAACTTTCTGTGGAATTCTATCTTATCACTTAACTGCAAGGCAAAAAATCATCTTAAATTTTATCACCTGAACACACTATAGTTTTATAACAGGGAAACATTATTTTTGTTTACAACAACCTTTCCCAATCTGGTATGCTGCAGACAACTCTACAAGGCTACTCTAGAACAAGTAGAGAGGAAATAACTATGCTTGTTGCATGCTGCTATAATTTTACAAAAGGACCAACTTTTAAAATAAAAACATGGGGGTTGTTTGAGATTTTCTGATAATTAGCTGAGTGCACTTACTCAGAAGTAAAGTTTATGGAAGTTGTCAAGAAACTGAACTTTGTCACCTGCCCTGGGCTACTTGTATGAACTGTAGCATATTAGATGAGGTAAATATTTTTTACTTCTTTTCTCATTGGGGATTATAGTTTTAACTGAGAAACCTAGCAATTTCTCCGAGGCTCAAATATCAAGGCAGTCCAATGTGGATATAAGGAATGACACATCTCTTGTTAGGGGGTCCTTGAAACTGGGCTATCTGGGAAAAGCATATGGTGGACAGAGTAAAGCTATATGAATAGGTGCATAGCTGGGAGGTGGGCAGATCAAGATGGATCTCAGAGTGGTAAGGAAAGACTTTGGCACGCCTGGGAGAGAAAGGTAGAAAAAAGGGCTGGATGTGAACAACAAAGGAACTTGTGTGAGGTTCTATTTTTAGGGAATGTGCTTAGAGATAGGGTCCCATTGATTTTGGTAACCAAATCAAGAAATGAATTTAGCAGTTTGAATATTTCCCTCTGAAATCAAAGGTCACAAATGTGCTTAACTATGGGTGTAGTTATGTTTCCTACAGTTCTTTTACAACAACAAAAAAAAGCATTATTCCATAGCTGTAGTACCGTTTTCTTTAGAACCATTTCTTCAGCTGTCTCTTGTATTGCTATTTTTCTTGACTTCTTCTGATGTGTTTCTTCTACCATAGAAGATGATGTTTCCTTTTTGGCTACAGTAATTCCTTCCCCAGCTGCCATAAGGTTCCTTCTCGCAATATATGCAGCACTTTCCTTTATTCTTTCTTCTTCTGTGTCTGTAAGCCCGCTGATATGGGTTTGTCTGCAATATATATTTTTTACATTGAATAGAAGACAACATTTTACATTGAATATATATATTTTTACATTGAATTTTTTATTTAGTTCAGCCTATTCCATTTTAAAGGCAATGGACCTTCTCTACAAGGTCTCCTTGGATTTTTATTATGATAACCACCATCTGAAGTGGAGAAAGGTAAAAATAAGAAGACAAGTGGGTGAATCAAAATGCTCAATGTACATGTTTTCAGTTCATTATGGCTCTGAAAATCTGACACAGTATTTTATTTTTTTTAGACACAGCTTTTCCAGTTACAGCTAAAAAGTAGTGCAATTATATTTAAAACATGTAATAAAGCAACCAAGTTAAAAACAAAACAAAACACATCTCACACTTAATTATATTATAGCTTGCCTGTCATTGGTGCTTAACTTCTAGAAAGGGGAATGCCAAGACTCAGTGGCTAGATTTCACTTATCTATGAAATATACATCAGAGCTTTCCAAACTGTGTGTCATGACACATTAGAGTGTTGGCTGCGGTGTGTAGGTGTATTTTGATAATACTCATCAAGCTCATCTTGGGGCAGGAAAGGGGTTAGTTTAATCTCTGGCTTGTTAGTAAAACTGAATTACTGTGCTGCGAAATGATGAATGTCTAAAAAGTATGTTACCAACATGAAAAGTTTGGAAAGCTCTGGTCTACATGTTAAGGGTCAGGTTAATCCTCCCTTATCTACATATTGTAGCAAAAGGGATAGCCCAGGTGGCATCCTCCAGGTGTTGTTGGACAGCAACCTCGGTCACCCCTGACTTTTGGCCATGGTGGTTGATACTCATGGAAGCTGTAGTCCAACAACATCTAGAGGCACTACATTGGCTCCCTCTGTACTACAGTTAATTCCTAGCCTTGGAAATGTGTGTCAGGGTTGAACTCTAGTAGCTCAGGCGCAAATTAATTCTTGTTTCCGGAACATTAATCTATAAGTGATTGCAGTGTTCTCTTATCCCTTCCATTCAAACCTATCTCTAAATAGAATTTTACATTAAGGACCACAGCATTGCCCCCCCCCCCGCCGGCAACAAAAATCAACAATGGTTTGCTTCAAACTATTGTTAAAGGAATGGGTGGGTGTATTTCAAGATGTGGGAAGAAAATATGAATCCCACATGTGTGGGGTAAATAAAGAATTGGCTGAGTGCCTGGATTCAAAATGTGAGCCTAACTCACCCTCCAGCAGGTCAAGTAGCAGGTCAAGGAGAGAGATGGAACATCAGATAAGAAGGGGTATGACCCAGCTCAGTCTAGGAACCCAGCACTATTATCGTAACTCCTTCATGCATTAACTAGTACTCGTGCACACTTATGCTTGACTGCAATCTCCTTCAAATGAAACTCTTTAGCATGGCGCATGGCTCTTTACAATGTATAATTTGATCACCACTAAAAACATCAAATCCATCCAATTCATGAATTGGGGTCAATTTCTGCTTTTGGATGGAGAATGCTTTTAAAGAACTATTCAAGTACAGTGTAGACTTGTGTAAAGGCTTTTTTATGATTAATGTGTGTAGATATATCATCTTATACAACAGGGTTAGGAACATAAGAAGAGATTGCTGGATCAGACCAGTAAATCAGAGATAAATCAAGTTGTGTAACTAAGTTATGAAATAAGCTACAAATTAACTTTTTAAAAAGTTATTTGCTTATGAACACATATCTTGCAGGCCCCAAGCCCAACTCTGTTGGCTTCCAACCAGAACACTGGGCAGCTAATGTGTTATATCTTTAGATAGCTTTCTGATGTAATCATTTTTAAAAACACACATTGCCTCTCTCTGGCAAATCATCTGTCAATGGAAAGGGGCAAGCTGTCCTTGTAAGAGAATGTAGATATGATTTATAATTTGCACATGGAAAATGAATCTGGACTCTTATCCTTCAGAGAATAAATGGACAGAAATGGTGTGAAACAGCATATCCCATTCTGGCACAAAAGCATAGATGGTATGTCAAATTTGTGCAACCATATGACAATGGATCAAGTGAGCTTTTCAACACTTTAAGAAATATTAATGAGAGCAGAGTAATGGTGATAATGGTGAAGGAATTCCTATCCCATCACTCAATCTGCATATACAAATCCCAAGCATGCCTAGTAGTAGGGCTAGTAGAGTCTAAAGACAACTGGCTACTCCACATCTGTATTTAAGGGTATGCCTGCACCAGCTGTTATCACAATATATTTTTTCTGCAAAAGCACCAAAACTCTCTCTCTCACACTGCAAAGTGCACTGCACTCTTCAATCTTAAATGTGTCTGCCTGTGGACTTAATAATAAGAGAGAAAAGGAGTTCACTCTTAAAGCAATGTTTCAGCTGTGCTAATAATGCCAGTGCAATGCAGTTGAAATCCTTTGCTCCCCTAGCAGCAACGTTAAAGGCACCTATGATGCCCCCAATTAGTCATGCATAGAAGGCACCAATCAAAAGTGATGTGAGGAAGAACATCAAGATGATATACTACACCCCGGAAAAACGTTAAACATGCACAAGCTATGTTAGCGTCATAGACATGATTTGTCCAACCACTCTTCCAAGATATACATTGGGTCCCATCCATGTGTCTACTGGCTATATTTCCAGCAGGTCTTCTTATCAATGTCCTTTCAAGTGGGGGAACATTGTGCCCCTTTTGGGGTAGTTTGTCTACCTTTGCTCCCCACCCTGTACTCAGCTCTCACTTGTGTCTCCTAGAAGCTTTCATCATGCGACAACAGCCACACCCCAGAAATGGCTTTGACTGGCTGGCTAAACCAGGTGAGGGTAGCTGATGGGTCTGAAACCCTTGGCAAATTGGGGACTTCCCCCGCACGCGAAGACAAACTCCGGCAGATTGAGCAGACAACACGAATAGTGAGTTCAATAGTTAAGAAGGTAGTTTCTGCTGTAGAAGGAAGTGAGGGGCCAATGGGGCATGTCAACCTAGGAAGGTAGCCTATCTAGGGTATTTCTTTTTTTTTTTTTTTTTTTTTTGAGAAGAAAGGGCTAAGGAATACACCCTACAAAAATCCAAAGCTGAGTCCCTAAGACTCCTTTGGACCACATCAGTGAGGCCAAGAGAGGGGTCCTGTCGTATGGGCAACCCAGGCCCTCCATAGACACTCACCAGGCTTGTGCCCCAAGGAATGTACTTCAGTGCTGCAAACGTAGCAGTTTGACTTCACCCCCAGAGGCATATTCCATTGTCTCTCGAGACAGATGGATAGCAGTTGTCAACAACTGTATCATATCACAGGGGAAAGCAATGAAAATGTTCTGGTTTTGATTTGGCTTCTATGTAGAAATGTTCAGAGTCACGCTCATTTTCACCACAACACAAACCTACCACATCACATATATCAGGGATAACCAATATGGCCCTTATATAAATCTACATATATCAACTACTTTTCTTCCAGATGTGAGCAGCAAATCCATTACAAAGATATACAGACAAACCATGCTCTTTATCCCTGCTCCTGTCCACAAATCAATGAAAAAGAGACATACCTTCCTCTGAATACAGGTACTACATACTCAATAGCGGTGTTTTCCTTCTCTTCTTCTGACAATATACTCTGCTTAGCCCGCTTTGCTTTGGGACTTAACTTGAAAGAATAATCGCCCAACATTTTTCTGAAAGAAAAGTAATATTATCAGATTTATAAAGACACGGCATATACAATTAGATTACAAGCATATGCCTTAGAAAACCATATCTAAACATAAAAGATACATTAAATATATCAGGACATCTACTTATCTACAAGTATACAAAGTGAACATTGGGGAAGCAGGCAAAAAACTACATAGAAAAATAGATGGAAAAATACAAAGATATAATGGTCAATTCAGTATTGCCAAAATTATATACAATAAGAAGTTTTTTGTTTTTATTTTGTCTATCTGAGCACCATTATTAATACCACCAACAGGAAAAAACTCAAATCTAGATTACTCCTTGTTATTAGCAAAAGCTAAGGAGCTTCCACTGTTACTATTTTGCAAAAGGGATTCAAATGCTTACTGGAACTTTTGGTTTCTGCAATTAAAGTGCATTAAAGCACTCTGTCACATTACTGCAACAATTCTGCTTTTTAAAAAGCATGGACTTTTTAATGTGATGGGAAAGGCATGGAAAAGTGTGCAATAAACAAATTATTTGCAGGAAGATGGGTAAACACCCCACAAGTAAATACAGACAATTGCAGAATGAATGCTTATTGTCATATAATTGTCCCATAAAAGTATAAGAAATGGTTAAGAAAGGTTGGACACAGTCTAACCACCAAGTAATCTTTGTGCAAGCAAATCATGATATGAACTGGGCTTAACGTGCAACTACTTACTTACTTACAATTTGCTTCTCATCTATCCTCACTGTGCTTCTCATAACAAAAGCAGCATTTTTATTTTAAAAAATTTAAAGAATACCAAGGGTCAAAGCTCAAATTCCTAAACTTTGAAAACTATTGTTTCATATCACTTTTTTAAAAATATAACTTGCTCATACTGTTATGCAATCACTAGAATGATCTTTATGGGTCTAAATTCAATTCGAACATCTTCTTCACCTTATTACAATCATACCTCGGGATAAATGTGCTTCAAGTTAAGTATTTTCAGGTTGCGCTCCGTGGCGACCCGGAAGTAACGGAGTGCGTTACTTCCAGGTTTTGCTACGTGCACATGTGCAGATGGTCAAAATGACATCACACACATGTGCAGAAGCAGCAAAACGCGCGGGCGCGGGTTGCATTCACTTCAGGATGCCAACAGGGCTCCAGAACGGATCCCATTCGCATCCCGAGGTACCACTGTACTTAGATTTTCCACTGTACTTAGATTTGTCTAGTTACAAATAAGTATCACTTGCTCAGTTGGATTTAGTCCTAGCTACTTCTGCATATGCTTATTACATACCTAGACTGAAATCCGATGCACACATTTGGGAGTAAGCACTTCTGAAAATGGGGCTTAGTTCTGAGTAGATACACAAAGGATTACACTGTTTATATCATAAATATTCTGAGTAGCATTTCTTCAGAAGAAGAAGTACAGAAATGTGAGCACTGATTAAATATAAAGCCATGCTGTAACTATTTTTGCTGGATTGTGGATATTAGTGAAAAGGGAGATCCAATGCAATGGAGCTATTTGTGCCAGCTCCTGAATCTGGGGAGTCTACCAGACCCGCCAAGTGTCCCTATTTCCCAGGGATGTCCCTGATTTAGAGAATCCATCCTGTTTTCTGATTTGATCCTGGAATGCCCCACTTTTCCTTAGGATGTTCCTATTTTCATTGGAGAAATGTTGGAGGGTATGGAGTTATCTGACCCCCGAGCTGTCTGAAGGCCATCCTGTATAGGGAAGGTTTTTTAAAATGTTTTTATATATGTTGGAAGCAGCCCAGAGTGACTGGGGCAACTCGGTAAGATGTGTGGTGTGGGGTATAAACAGTAAAATTATCATTAAGGAATGGGACCTCCCTATATTCATCGTAGAAACGTTGGAGGGTATGGTCCACCTGATAGTGAAATGCAGATGATGTTTGGCCACACACACACACACACACACACACACACACACAATTTGGCTAACAGTTACTGAAAGGTCATGAGGCTGTTGTCCCTGAAACCAGAGAGCAAAGAAAGTGTGATAGGTCCTACTCTGGGGAGATTCAGTTCCACATACCAGGTAAGAAGCTCTGGTTGCAACATCCTTCACTGAAGGGCAATATTTTAGAACCTACTCTGGAGAATCTAGAAGCTTCTCTGTCTATGGACCTCTAGTGAGCCTGGACCCAAGGGACTATGAGAAAACTGATTTTAGAAACTTTTATAGTTAGTCTGCCAATACCTCAGGTGGCAATCCTATAAACATTTACCTGGGACTGTACACCACTGAGCCAGCGGTGGAGCGCTCCTGAGGGGGGTGGAGACACAGCCAAGGGGGGGCGGAGGATGCGCTCCCAGGCGCGGGATAGCCGTTTGGGTGCACGGAGCCGCGTGCGCGCCCTGCAGCCGGGGGCAGAGTGAGCTGCCCATGGTGGACATTCAGTGTGCTGCCTGCCCACAACTCCCAAGCCTCCCCCAGCTGTCAAAATGAAGGGGGAAGGGGGGAATGCCGCCAGCAAGGCGGTGCAGCTCCTCCCCTTCCCCCGATGGCTCGGGGTGGGCTTGGGAGTCGCGGAAAGGCAGCACACCAAATGTCACTCCCCCAGCGAAGACACCCGGGGTGGTCCACCCCCACCACACACCCCTTCCTCCGCCCCTGCACTGAGCTCAATGGGACTTACTTCTGAGTAAATTTGTATCAGTTTAAGCTGCTCTCAATCCCACCATATATCTTTGAGCAGAATGGCAGGGTATAAATGATCTTAAATAAATAAATGGTTTTAGGAAGCATTTCAGGGCACAAGGAGGAAGGCCAAAGGCCTAGAACTTGTTTGTAAGAGCAATGGTGTTGTTTCTATATAGCATCAAAAATAACAGCTTACTCTAACATCTGTATGTAAGATCGACTTACAACAGGATGATATGTATTCATTGGGAAAGAAACTTGATTTTCAACTCTGGTCCTGCCCAATTCATACATTACTTGGCTATTCACACCAGTGACCCTAGTCACTGCTGAGTATGCACATAATGCTTGAGTCCAGCACATAAGTTACTGAGTGGCAGCAAACACTGTATTTCTAAATGAGAAGTACCCAACAGTCATAGCTATCGCGGCCAAACAACACCTATGATTATTCTGTTCTAATATTTATTTGAGAATTGCTAGAATAATTCACAAAGGATTTTGAGTCATATACGAAATGTTTGAAGCAGCCCTATATTGCTTCATAAATTTAATTACCATAGGTAGGAACATCTGAGACTGACATTCAGAGTCACTGGTTTAGAATGTCAGCTGACAATGTGAACTGCTTTCATGTCTCATCAGGGCTGAGAAGACAAATTGTACTATGGCCCCCTAGATGTTATTGATTTGGATGCTCTTATGTCACTACAGAGTATGATGACCTATGGTTAAATTTAGCTGAATGCTAAGGCATTGAGAGATTTTAGAATTAGAATGCTAAAGCCAATTAGCAACTTTTGAAAAACTGCTTAGGTCTTACCTACATAAAGAAGGGGGGGACCCTGGGTATGTTCATATTACAAATTGATGTACAGTTTCAGGATTTGCTGAATACTCCCTAAGACATTTGCTGCAGACAGACTGCTTATGGTAAGCAATGAAAAAGCCTGGAAGACGCAATACCTTTGACAAGCAGAGTTTGATTCCTGCTTCTTCAGATCTAACGTAGTATGTTACTGTGTGAAACAGGCTTTCCTTCTAAATAATAATAAATGCAAAAATTCCTCTCAGAAAGGTGAAGCATGTGCTGTGTTGCCAGATCAAGCAGAGTAACAGGATCCCCCTAGAGATTGCCCTACTAGTCTAAGGTTGGAGACTCAGCTATTTCATATTCTATCTCCTAAGTGACAAACATATTTAGACAGATCTAATTTAGCAGAAAGATGAATAAGAACCCTGCAAAAGACTGATAATTTTATTGAATGAATGAGGTTTTTCTCCTGTCCCATCTTCCACAACTTTGCTTTGTCTGCCGCATGACAAATGAATGAAGTAGCCTAGCTTTATTCCATGCACTGGATTGGGTAAGATTATCTGACATTAAGGTGTCCTCGACTGTAGGGTCAAGTTGAGAGCCTTCCAAATGTTGGCCATAAGCCATGAACAGGTTTAGGGCACATAAAGATCTGTGCACGATATTTAGCACATTAGAGAAGCTTGCTGAATAAGCATTAATCAAACATTGAAACGCAAGGTATATAGCTGCTTTCAACTAATCTATAAAGAAAAAAAGATACATATATTTTTACTATAAACAAAAATAAACACACAGTTCAGATTATGTCCTAAACCACTTGATGGCTTGTAGGCACTGAGTAAAACATAAGAAAGCTTGACAGCAATACAGTGGTACCTCGAGTTACAGACGCTTCAGGTTACAGACTCCACTAACCCGGAAGTAGTACCTCGGGTTAAGAACTTTGCTTCAGGATGAGAACAGAAATCGTGCTCCGGCGGTGCGGTGGCAGCGGGAGACCCCATTAGCTAAAGTGGTACCTCGGGTTAAGAACAGTTTCAGGTTAAGAACAGACCTCCGGAATGAATTAAGTTCTTAACCCGAGGTACCACTGTACTAGTAAAGGCCCTAGAACCTTTCAGTCTGTGAACACTCAGAAAAGGATGCTGTGATTACTAAGACCCTATTTTTCAGCAGATGGCTCTAAGCTTTAAGGATCTGCTAGTTAGGAATCAAATGACCAAATATTCTTCTCCATACCTAAACTGATGACTAATGACATAGTTCATGACATGTAAAAGGGAACATCTTTATTTATACTTCTGGGCTGCTGGAATTCTCTTTGGCCAAGACACAAAATGCTTTGGTGTGTGGCTATAGACTATGATGAGTAAATCACCACAAGAGTCAAAACCACAGTGTGCATGTGTGAAATCAATATTGTTTGATCATCACAATCTGGAAGAGCAGGACATATCAGACTTCCCATGGTAAGCACAAGGTTTTCAGGGTGGGCTATCTCTTTAATTCTGTTATGCCATACTCCCTAAGGCAGGCATTTTGTGCTAGGCCACCCATCCCCCATAGCAGTTGTTTTGTGACTGGAGCCTCCAGCGCTCCCTCAAAATTCAAAATGTGCCCACTGGTCCAAAAAGGCTTGGCAACCCATAGGAGAGAGCAAAAATAAAATGTAAGAATCTTGACTTGAAGAAGACATTTTTGCAGTAAATAATCTTATAAATATAATTACTTAAGAGCAATTATTTTTGCAGGAATCGAGTTCAACCTTGAATGTTTACTACTGTACTTAAAACTCTTTGCCAAAGCTGAAACAACACAGCCAGTTAAATAATGAATGGAATCATACTTTCATCAACACCAGCAATTCTGTTATAAAGGTCACATACTGAGCACTTCAGTCCAAGTAAGCACATACCAGCCTAAATCCCAATCACAAACAATTAGATAATTACTTCTGGCAAGATTATTTTTTAAAAACCTGCTGAGAAAGAGGACATTTTAATGGGATTTCACAACGGTATTGGATTTCCAGTTTCAGTGCCAACTTCTTCCAGTGATCAGAATACGTACTCAGGCAGCGTTGATGGCATCATGATTGGTCCTTGCCCATCCTCAGATACCTAAATTACTATCTTTGGCTATTCTGCTATCAATTAAGGCTGATGTATATCTATTTTACATGCATGTTTATTTAAGACTACTAGCAAACATCTAGATTCATCACATCTGTTTCAATTTTCCTACTATATTATAGAGGAAAACCATGCTCTTAACCCTCTTATGGGCAGGCAGATATATGTCACATTCTTCCAGTGTTTTCTATTTCTTATGAAAAGTTAATGGAAGACTCTGTGTTTGAGGGCTCATTCACACTGAAGTTTAATGTAGATTTGAAGTTGCTTCTGTGTCTATATTTTTTTGCATCCACACAATACTGTACTCTCATCCAAGTGGCAGCCTGCATTCCCACCCCCCCAAAAAAATTAAATTTGGATTGTTCTGATCTGCAGATAATCTGCTAAGGGAAGAAAACACCATATATAATTGCATGTTACCCAACTGTGGGTGCATTGTGCGGACAGGTTATTTTACATGTGTGTTCACATGCTGGGTTCTACCTATCATCACACACCCTACTTCCATTTTGTTTCCATCAGCCCAAAGGAAAGAATTCAGCTTGGCAATCTGGTATATTGAAAAACCTGTGGGTTAAAAAAAGTGCATGTGTGCAGATAAACAAATACATGTGCGCATTCCGACAATGGACCTCAGGTTTTCAGAAAAGGAAGTGCTAACTGAGGGGAGGAGATAACACCACACAGCATGAATACGTACCACCAAGCACCACCTACCAATGTGGACGGAGAAACAATGAGATAGATTTCAGAGGCATAAAACTGAAAATGTGGATGAAGGTGTACAAATGCACACATGGAAACAGCATATCACATATAAATTTGTAAACCACTTTGAAGTTTTCTTTTTTGTGTTTTTTTTACGATCAACCAGTGTATAAATTTTATGAAATAACACAAATAAATAAATAAATAAGTAAAAGTAACGCCCTCATGTGAGGACAGCCTGAGCTGAGGAACTGTGAAAGGAGGAGCTAATGAAATCATTTCCCTCCAGCCATTAATCCAATCAAAACCAAGGCCTCATTTCACCCATGGGGGTGGAAATACATACATTTTCATCCTGCATTGAAAAGAAGCTGGGGGAAAGGGTTAAGCAGCTCTTTCCAAGCTTCCAAGCCTTCTTCAAAATCCCTGCAGCAAACTGCTGCATGTCTTTGCCTGTGTAATATCTAGGCTGGCCCTCAGAAGACCCATAGAAGAGACATATACCATACCTTTGTAGGAAGGCTGCAAAGCGTAAAAAATTATGTCTAAGAATAGCAAATTATTCCAGCAAAGAAATACAGTGGTACCTCTGGTTGCGAACGGGATCCGTTCCGGAGGCCCGTTTGCAACACGAAAAGAGTGCAACCCGCAGCGTCGCGTCTGCGCAGGTTGCAATTCACCGCTTCTGTGCATGCGCGAGTGGTGAAACCTGGAAGTAACCCTTTCTGGTACTTCCAGGTCACCGCGGGACGTAACCTGAAAGAACGTAACATGAAGTGGACTTAACATGTGGTATGACTGTACATATGATGATACATCACAGAACCTGCTCCTGCTCCAACTGAAGCCAATGGGGTGTTTGTCACTGAACTGAATGAAAAAGGAGTAAACATTTCCTTGCAAATGAGCAAAATTTTGTGTTTCACCCTACCCTCGACTGTAGGTTTCATATCCAAGGCGGTAGGCTTCAGCTTTCTTATTGACCAACTCAGATCCATGATGGTAGGCTTCCTCTTTCTTACTTATCAATTCAGATCCTAGACTGAGGGCTGAAGATCTTTTACTGTGAGCTGCTGATTCATGGGCATAGGATTCTGCCAATTCATGGCTAGATGCTGCAGACTGCTGGCCATGGTGGTAGGCCAATGCAGCTTCCTTACTATAGGCGGTAGATCCATGAGTGTAGATGGCAGATTTGCGCTTCTCCTCCCTTTGGTACTGACTTAGAGTGGACTCCAGCTCCTTGTGGCGATATGCACGATCAAAATGTTGATGATGCCTCTGGTAGAATGGTAAAGACATCCTGGATTTCTCTTAGCTCAGCCCACACTTTTGATGTTCTGTAAAAACAACAACAAAAAACCATAAGTTATATAGCATGTATGACTATGCCATTATGGTGGGGGTTTTTAATGTCATAAGCTGCCTTGAACATGGTTTTAACTATGGAAAGTCAGCATACAAATAAAATTATGTATGTATGTAAAGGTAGAGGTAACAGACCCCTGGATGATTAGGTCCAGTCAAAGGTGACTATGAGGTGCGGCACTTATCTTGCTTCAGGCCGAAGGAGTCGGTGTTTGTCCACAGACAACTTTCCGGGTCATGTGGCCAGAATGACTAAACCATTTCTGGCGCAACGAAACACCGGGACGGAAGCCAGAGCACATGGAAATGCTGTTTGCATATGTATGTATGTATGTATGTATGTATGACATGCTCAATAATTTTTCAGTGATCATAATTAATCCAACCAAGATAAATTCAGATAAATACTGAAGGGAAGATTGTGGGTGGTATTCACCTATGTCTTACTCAGAGCAGACCCTTGAAATTAAACAACTTGACTAAGTATGGTCCATTTAGTTCAATGTAACAATTGTAATTAAAACTTAGTTGAATACCACACTGTGTCATGGTTATGCTTCACTGGGCTCATCTACCTGCAAGCAAAATATGATAAATAGTAGTTACAGCATGTATGAGTATTTAAGTGTATGAATAAGAAACTTTCACAAGGACATAAGTAAAAAAGTGCACACAAAATCCATTTTAACATTCCATTTATATAAGAAGAACATAATTCATCTGAAGTTAAGAAGAACATTTATGTCCACACAGTTGTAGATTTTGAGTTTTATAACTTTCTATGAAAATTTGAGACACTTGTAGAAAAAAAGCAACATATTAGTTTCATCCCATGTGGCAATTCCTAGGAAAAACACAAAATGCTCTTTAAAAGCATCTGGTTACTCTTATAGCACTTTGGTACAGGAATCTTTTGTCTAACTCTTCTAAAATTAAAATAAATTTTGTGTATTTTTCTTTTCTATTTCTTTTCTGTTTTTTTAAAAAAATCTAACTTTCAAATCACATTTTCAGTACTGTATTGTGATTTCAACATTACGTTCCAGATTCTGCATTCCAAAATCATCTTCTTGTGACCATCTCACACAGTTACATTTGGAGAGACCCAAGATGCAAAACTGCAGAGTAGAGTCAGTACTCCAAATACATCCATTTTCAAAGCAGTTATTCTGAACCTCAGCATTCACAATTAAATGTGTGAATCCAAAATATAATTCCAGTATGTATAACATAACTCATACAGTGCTTATTATTTCATGTTCTGCACTGTATGTATGTCTGTTTCCTTCACTATTCATATATGCATTGTTTGCATAACTGCAGTCTGTCTTATCTTAGTATAATTAACAGGCTGTATCAAGGCCCCATGGTTCAACCCAAGGTTTCCAACACTGAAGATCTACCAACATAATTATGACTTTGTTCAAGATCCACTTGTTGACGCCCACCATCAGTACACACACACAGCCTTAAGCCTCTTCTGCTGCATTTTCCCAAGCACCTGCTGTTAGTGGCTCAGTGATTAAATGACAAGGCTTCTTCAATCTTCAGTTTGAAAATTATTATTCATTCTGTGACTGGCCATTAGTTTTATCTTAGGCTTTGGAAATGCTAGATTCTGTGTGCGTGGTAATTCTTACTGCACACATTTACAGAGGCATGTGCAGTAAAAATACCTAATCTGCCAATAATTTAACTACTATGATTAACCTTTTATATGTTAATGTAGGGCTAAATTAATGTACATTAACAGGAGCAGTATCATGATGGCAGACTTCTCACTGGCCTATGTATGTTCATTAAAGCATGTGTAGAAAGTGGCCACACATACTTGTGCCAGACAGCTGTTTGCACAAGGGTTTGAACATTATAATGAATATAATTTGAACATTATAATGAATACATTGCACATAGGTTGTGCATTGTGTTGGTATTCCCCTCTAACAAGGGCTGTAATATTTTAATATTATGGGAATCTTAAAACACATAGAGAATCTAATCACTTGAACTGTTTTCATCTGAAGACATTCTGAAGTAACTATCACACACAAGCAGAAAGCATTTTAGAAGAGAACTGTTACACAACTAAACTTTCTAGTGGCACCATTAACTCATGTTTCATTTGAAAAGTACTTTAGCGGTATGTTACAATAGGTGAGTTGCTAAATATTTTGCATTACTTTGTTTTTTCTTGAAGGTTCACTCTTAAGATTTCTCCAATCTGCTGTTGAATCCATAATAGAAGAAAATAGAGAGATAATACTGGTCCACATTTATAACATACAGAACAAGTTTGACAAATAATGTCTCTGGACATTGCATACTTACCAGTAGTCAAATTAAGAATGATAGAATTTCAGTCTTGTACAAGGATGAATGAGAAGAAGGGAGAAATCCAGCAAAAGTTCAATCCAGCAGAGTGGCTGACAGCACCAGGGTTGAGGGACCCTCAGGTCCAGAACAAAAATAATGACTGTAGTCAGTGGAATGTGAAAGCAACACTCCCAACCTTTTATGGCTGAAAAGGCTGTTAAATATAGCAGCAGCAAAGAGGGGGAGAGAGAGACAGAGTGCTATCCCTCCGCAAATATATGACAGCAGCTTCAAGCTACAAGTCTTCCCTCTCTGAAGCCTAACGAAATTGAGTCCTAAAGCCTTCTGCCAGCTCCTAAATGATGTCAACATGGCTGTGCAACTGACATTCATTGGTTTAAGTAATGAAGGAAAATCTGTTGCTCCATAAACCTAATTTAAAAATAAGTTGCCACTGTACTGACAGAAGCCAGAGTTACAGTAGTGTGACATTAATAAGGACTCCTGAATGTTCTTCTGCCCAGTTCCATCACAGGATGCTATTAACACAAGTGTTGATATATCTGCTGTGAACTGAATTTAGCCAAGGTAATTTGGAAGTGTGAAGGTAATTAGGAAAGCTGAACTGTGGGTTTCATGGGGGGGGTGATTCTGTGATTTCTTAACAAGTTGTCAGATTTTATAATCTGATAGAATCATAGAATTATAGAGTTAGAATGGACTCTGAGGTTCATCTAGTCCAATCCCTTGCAATGCAGTAATTTCAACCAAAGCGTCCTTGACAGAGGGCCATCAACCTCTGCTTAAAAACCTCCAAGAAAGGAAAGTCTACCACCTCTCATGGGAGTCTGTTCCACTGCCAAACAGCTCTTACTGTCAGAAATTTCTTCCTGATGTTTAGTCAGGATCAGTGGCGTAGCGTGGGGGGTGCAGGGGGGGCCGGCCGCACCGGGCGCAACATCTGGGGGTTAGGGTTAGGGGGCGCAAATCCACGGGTTAAGGGGCACAAATCCACAGGTTAGGGGTGCAAATCCACGGGTTAGGGGGCACAAATTACTTGCCTTGCCCCGGGTGCTGACAAACCACGCTACGTCACTGGTCAGGATCTCCTTTCTTGTAATTTGAACCCATTGGTTCGGGTTCTAGCCTCTGGAGCAGGAGAAATCAAGCTTGCTCCAACCTCCATGTGACATCATGGATATTTAGATATTTGAATATGGTTTTTCATTTCCTAAAAGAATACCTGCTGGTTGAAAACAGAATGTGTATCTTCTCTCACATTGTCCTTTTAACAAAGCCATCACTGGTCTCTGAGCAAGAGGCTGACGATACTGATTTGGTTGAAGAGTGCATGAAAGGAGTAGATACCACGCTTAACCTGGCAGGTTTGGGAAATGAGACAGGTTTTGTCCATATTTGAATTAGGTCTGAATCCATGTTTATTGCTTTGAACTTCCCCTCACCAATCCACACAGGAGTGTATTTGCTGTTGTATTTAGAATGAATCAGCCCTGAATATCCATACTGGCAGCCATTCCCATTGCTATTTAGATTCCTGCTGAGTTTGCTTGTTAATTGTCTCATCAGTTACAGTTGGCTGCTCCATTCCACTCTTTTATGTTAGTTTCTTCAGGTGGCATTGTCAACATAGGGACAGATAACTTTTTTTAATTTAGAAAAACTGATCTGGTTTGTGTGGAATACTCATTTAGGGAAAAATATATTCTTTGTTCTCCTAAATCAGTGTTTCCCAACCACTGTTCCGCGGCACACTAGTGTGCCGCGAGATGTTGCCTGGTGTGCCGCGGGAAAAATTAAAAAATCCGAAAGATTTTTTTTTTTAAGTCAAATTTTCGATTGGGGCGCCGTCACTAGATGACCCCTGGGGTTCCCTCCCTCCCTCCCGCTCTGCGCCTCCCTCCTCCTCCTCCTCCGGGGAGGCCCTTCCTGGCTCTCGGCCAAGGCTTGGCGGCTGCCACTCACTCACTCGCTCACCCACCCGTCCCTCCATCCCTGCACCCGGCCTCTCCCCCTCCGTCCCCGGCGCGGGGGCTGCTGGGATCCGTAGTCCCCTCGCCCTTGGGCTCCGCGCCCGCGCGGGGTGCGCAAACTACGTTTCCCAGCGTGGCCTGGCAGGCTGGGCGTTTTGTTTGAAGCGCTCTTCTCCCGGCCATGGAATAAGCGCAGCGGCGGCGGCCGGGCGGGCAGGGGCTCTTCCGCGCAGACCCCGCGCAGCCTGCCTGCGCCCCCGCGGAGATCGGGCGGCAGGATGGAGCCCGGGGATCCCCGCGGAGGCGGAGCGGCGGAGGCTGCCCCCCAGGTAGGGCTGTGTCAGGGGTTTTTTATTTTTGCAATGCTGCATCCGCGCCGGAGGGGACGCATCGGACCGCGGGGAGACCCCTTGGCGGGCGTGCAAGGCAATGCATGCGTGCAGGCGTTGCATGGAGTGCAGTGCAATGCAATGGCAACGCGGCGCCCTGCATGCATGCATGCAACTTCCACTGGCGCTCCGGACTTGGCAGGTGAGGGGGGTCCCCAGTGGGCGGCAGAGAGAGCCGGGAGGGCGAAGGGGAGCCGGGGAGGAGCAGCGCTGCTCCCCGAGCCGAGCCCGGGGGGAAACTTCGGCATCGTTGCGCCGGGTGTTGGAAGCGGAGGCTGGCGGGGGCCCCTCACCTGCAAAACCTGGTCGCCTCTCATATATTTCGTGCATTGCATTCATCGCCCGCTTTCTCCTCCAAGGAGCTCCCGGGGGCGCGCGTGGTTCTCCCCGTGTTATCCTCGCAACAACAGCCCTGCGAGGTGGGTCAGGCGAGTGGCCCAAGGGAGCACCCAGGGATTGTCCTGGCCAGGTGGGGTGATTTGAACCCTGCTCTCTGCCCGGTCTTCGTCCTCATTTAGCCCCCACATGTGCATGACTGTGCATGACTGAGGTTTCCCCCCCTCGTCTTGGCTATGGTGTGAGTCTGTCCTGTTAATTAATGGGGTTCTGCCTTTGGAGAAGATGAGCCAGCCCTCAAGGAGGTGATTATGTAATTTGCTAGCAATTCATGTCCCTCCCGGCGTGACGCTGCGCGCTGACGTCACGGGGCTGTAATGGTGGTGTGCCTCGAGATTTTTTTCATGAAACAAGTGTGCCTTTGCCCAAAAAAGGTTGGGAAACACTGTCCTAAATTACTCTGTGCACAAATTAGATCAGTCTTTCCTTCCTGCCTTGCTGCTGCAAAACTAAACCTTTTTGAATCTGTGGGTGCCTGTGGCAGGGCAGGGGTCAGATAATGATACAAGTTGGGGAGTCAGTGGGGCTGAGGAGCCCTTTCAAGTTCAGGAATTGGCATGGTGGTGGGAGTAGGTGGTGGCTTTGTTGTGTCTTTATCTACCATGACTTCTGCCAAATGATTATCACCTTCTCCCTACGTGCAAGCAAGCAAGACCCCCATTCAGGCTTGACCAAGGAAAGCAGCTGGGAGAGAGAAGGTAGCAGTGGAGAGCAAGGAGAGAGGTCCAAGTCAGGTGCTATGAAAGCAGAGCTATCCTCTGTTGTTGTTGTTTAGTTGTGTCCGACTCTTCGTGACCCATGGACCAGAGCACGCCAGGCACTCCTGCCTTCCACTGCCTCCCACACTTTGGTCAACCTCATGCTGGTAGCTTCGATAACACTGTCCAACCATCTCGTCCTCTGTCGTCCCCTTCTCCTTGTGCCCTCAATCTTTCCCAACATCAGGGTCTTTTCCAGGGAGTCTTCTCTTCTCATGAGGTGGCCAAAGTATATATATTTTTCTTTACAACAAAGGAAAGTCCAATGCTGTAAAGATAAAAAAATTGCACAGGAACTTGGAATGTAAGATCCATGTGCAATGGTAAGCTGGATGTAGTCACTAGTGCCAGTTCTATATAAGTCTTCCATGAAGTTTTGGTTCAGTCTCTTTTAGCACTAAGCATTCCAGTCCTCATCTCCCTGGTTTGGAGGCTTCAAACATTTTCACATAAATACACTGCCTCACATGCAACCTTTTGATCTCTTAAAGCAGCTGCCACTTCTTTCAGTATGTTCGTTGCCAAGTTCTATCCTATCCTCACTTAGACAACCTGAAACATTTACATCATCATCACTAATGGATGAGTTGACCATAATTGGATGATTTCAACTTTATTCCAGCAGTTGGTTTAAAATCCTGTCAAAAGGAGGATGGCCATGCAATGTTTAAGCAACTCTGAAATTCCACAGTATATAGGAAGCTAAAATTTTGCAAAGGTGGGAATTTGCACAACCCCTCAAAACTAGGAAGCAGCATGCATAATCCAGACCTAAATTCCCTTTAGACATGGTGATCATTTTACTGAACTTTAGTTCCATTTGCACTGCAAATGGTGTGACATTTTTGTTTCTGTTACCAGAGAATCAAAGTGATCAATTTTCATATCTGTGAAGATTCTTTATATGCATTTATATTCCAACTCTAAATGGAGAGTTAGCAGCAGTACATACATTGTTTATCTGTCTGAAATAATAAATTTACTATGAAGAAGAAAGGGCTAGTGAGACAAGTACAGTTAGTAGCTATGTAATCTTAGCTGTCTTTTAACGATTTAGCAGTCCAAGCACATTGACTTCTACCCAAAAGGTGCCCTTGAATAAATATTCTCTGGGTGTTTTGTGAGCAATATAAGGATCAGAAAAGAAAATGGATCCTGTTGATGAATGGTTTTGAAAATGGATATGATATTGCTAGGGAAAATTGGTGTCTGTGAATCCAGGAATCTCAGTTCAAGAATAGAAGGTATGCACTTATCTCCAGACTGCACCAAAATAGTACACTATCTTTATGGTACATTGCTAAGAGTAAGACCCCTCCCTTTCTTATTTCTATTTCAACAGATGAACAGCTGACTGCAGTTTAGTTAACATTTCCTTGCAGCAAATGCTTTGATGTCTATTGTAAGCCATAACTGAATATTTAAGATAGAAACCATGCATTCCTTTGGCCCTGCTTCCTCTTCTATAGAAATCTTATATTAATGGCGTGATGAATAGTGATTTTCTCAATTTGAAATACCTAGGGAGGACCCAAAAAGTTTTATATTACATTTTTTAAGGGATCCCACATTATTAGAAACATTAATCATATAATTTTAGTCAATTAATTAACAGACCAAACTATTAAATTTGCATGGCAGTTAAAAAAAAAAGTTTTGAAGAGCAGACATTTGTTGTTTTTATATGATGAATACATATGCCATGGTAGGGACCAACTGAGAAGAGGTAGTCCCTCCTATGTAAGGGGGAAAATACCGTATTTTTTGCTCTATAAGACTCAGTTTTTCCCTCCTAAAAAGTAAGGGGAAATGTGTGTGCGTCTTATGGAGCGAATGCAGGCTGCACAGCTATCCCAGAAGCCAGAATAGCAAGAGGGATTGCTGCTTTCACTGCGTAGCGATCCCTCTTGCTGTTCTGGCTTCTGAGATTCAGAATATTTTTTTCCTTGTTTTCCTCCTCCAAAAACTAGGTGCGTCTTGTGGTCTGGTGTGTCTTATAGAGCGAAAAATACGCTGCTTATCTTAATATAGTACTTGCCATCTGCAGTTTTTCTTCCCAGAGAGGTTGTGGAATTCTTGAACCTCTGAAGGAAGTTTTGGGTGGATGAAGTTGAACAAACAGAGGCTTAATTCAGACAAGATTGGGGGAAGAAACTGGTTGGGGAAAACAGACTATTCTGGATGGAAGCCTGCAACAGGTCTTAAGACAAGAATTGCACTCCTCCTGCAAAACCCACTATGCAGATTGGGAGTTCTACTGAAGTTGGCACTAACTGGGACAGCTCAAGTGGTAACGGTAATCAGGAGTGCTTTTTACCAACTCAGACTAATGTCAACTGCATCCCTATCTGGAGAGGACAGGCCTTGCCTTACTAAGTAACTTATTTTATTACCTTGGAAATCGCACTGTGCAGTGCATTGATGCCTGGGTAATGGAACTCCTAGAATTGGCATCTTGAATTAGAGTGCCTCATTCAGTCAACTCAGTGAAAACTGGTGTTTAACCCCATAAAAAGTTATCCCTTGACCTATGACTGTTTTGGAAAAGAATTGATGGCTTTACAGAAAGTCTACTTATTCCTAGCTACTGGACATATGATGACATAGCTGGCTGCCTCAGTTATTTAGTGTGGAACAACCCTGTCATAGATCCTTTCAGGACCAAGGTCAATTTTGTGTTAGAAAATTCCCTGTACTCTAAAGTAATTCATATACAGTGGTACCTCGGGTTACAAACATCTTGGGTTACAGACTCCGCAAACCCAGAAGTAGTACCTCGAGTTAAGAACTTTACCTCAGGATGAGAACAGAAATTGTGTGCCGGTGGCACGGTGGCAGCGGGAGGCCCCATTAGCTAAAGTGGTACCTCAGGTTAAGAACAGTTTCAGGTTAAGAACAGACCTCCGGAACGAATTAAGTTCATAACCAGAGGTACCACTGTACTGAAAGGCTATATACTTTCAGTACACAACCTTTCTCCTGTTACTTGCTTATTCTGGGAGGCCTTGTGCCTTTATTTTTCTCTTGCAGGCTCTTCAAAGACGCATGGTGCAGAGTGCAACAGTATGGCTTGCTCCAATTCATTCCAACCTTTGCAGACACCTTGGGGAATTGCTATTTCAGCTGGAGTATCACCAGCTAAATATCTCCATCTCATGATCCTTCATTTGTGGTTTTCAATCAAAACCTGTCTCTGATGGGAGAATTTTATATATGGGAATATCACTGCTATTTGGAAGTACCATGATTAGCCACAAAAAAGCAAATAAAGGCTTTTCAACATTTGTGCTGTTCTTTGTTTGAAATGCTAAGATTTCATCTTCATGGAATCATGGATTGTGCATAATGACATGAAATTTCTCTTCCCAGAAACATTTTAGCTGCAATGTGTATGTGTATCAGAATTCATTTTGTCTTCAAATGAAATGTATTGTTTATTTTAATAATATTGCCATTATTAGCATGGCTATAAATATATCAAAATTATGTGTACATTATTATGCTTGTACCATACTCTTTCTCCAAGGCATTCAGGGTGGTATGGATATATGGAAAATTAATGGAAAGCCATATTTATCTTTCCCATTTGTTATTCTGATTATTAATGCTAGGCTATACAAGTAGGGTTCCTGACCTTGTCTCTATTAGTGCCTTATCTGCCACCTGCTGGCAGAATGGGGTACACAATATAAATTTGTTCCTCAAGAGTACTGGTTGGTTTGAAGCCTATTTGCAACTTAGGTCTTTAAAACATATTCAAAGCACATTTTCTCCCCCAAAGAACCCTGGAAGTTTGTTAAGGGTGCTGGAAATTGCAGGTCTGTGAGGGGCAAACTACAGTTCCCGTAAACTGTTCATCCAAGCATGGGCTGAGGCTGGAAGTCGGGTCTGACCTAGATTGCAAGTGTATCCCCATCAGGAAAAAATAAAGAAAAGAAAAAAACATCTTGCAGAATCCTTATATTTTTCTCTGTATTTATATACTGGGGACTTACACCAACCACAATATTTGGTTCAAACCACCAATCCCTTCTTATTTTCACCAGTATAGTTGTAACACTGAGGAAAAACAGTTAACATTCAAAGCTCAGCTTTCACCTCAACTTTCTCTGGTCTTTGCCTTCCACCTCCCTCATCAACTGACAGTATTTCTCTCTACTAACTGCTAACCCTTTCTTCACTGACTTCAGCCAACCAGAGTCTTTGTTGTTCTGCACACAAATCAAAATCAATGTACTTGATCCATGTCTATAATAAATTATCTCTCCCCTTTTAGAACCTGTCACCAAGCAGCAACTTCGAAGAGGCCTGCAATGCAGCAGCAGCACAAGGCCTCAACCTTTGACTGTTATACCCTGACATCAACAGAGCTTGCAGAAATCTTTTCCATAGCACAAAACATAAGACAAACATATATGCACGGCATTTCTCCACAAAGCACACATGAACAAGGCGATTAATTTACTTCCAACATCCTTTCACCAAAGCAGAGAGAGCAGAGTCGAGGTAAAATCATCCCCTTTGGTTACAAGGGTGGGAAACTTGATATGGCTGGCAGGCCAAATACTTACCTCCTCTGCTCCCTGCAGGCTAAACCAGGAGAGGTTTTCCAAGGGGCTCATTCTCAGGACTCATGAGCTGACTGCCTTTGACACTGACAGCCCCACCTACACGGGCTGCCAAATGAGCTACTCTCCTGTGAAGCAGTTCCTCTGATGTCCTTTTGCACCTGCAGACAATTGTCACTTTGAGGGAGCAAACAGATTTAAAAGGTGCAAAAATCAGCTAGAAAACACTATTATTTAATTATTAATTATTTAAATTTTATTCAGCACCATGCGCCAGATTCCTACTGAAAGGGTTACAGCTAACATTTAAGAGTTGATTCACATATTAATATCTGTGTGATATATTACTCCTATTATTTCCATGAGGAGAGAAGAACTTCTCACAAACTGTCCTGTATAAGAGTTTTCTTTCCTGAAATAAGGAACATTTCTGTGATGGGCACTGGACAATTTCTTCTGCAGTTGTTTTAGCAGCAACCAATAAAAGAAACCTCATACAGTACTTTGCTTTTACTGCCAGTAGCCCAGGAGTGGTGAAATAATCTGTCACCACATTCTAAGGAATAGCAGAAGTATACTGTAAGGGAGTTGCACTCACCACTTAAAACCAATGAACTAAATGTAAAATGTAAAGAAAAAAACAACCCAACAACCCCAGAAAGTGAAATGAGGGAGTTAAATTGCTATTTCTAAAAGACTAATCCAGTACTCCTAGGTTTGTATAATCTAGAAGAGGAGGAAATTATTTTTTAAAAAAGAAAATTAAATGTAGGAATACATGTAGGAAAATTAAAGGCTGGAATACACATTTCCCGGAATACAGCAGCCTAATAAAAATATTAGTAAAATAATAATAATAATAATAATAATAATAATAATAATAATAATAGCCTAATAAAAGCTGCTTTCTGCCCCAAACTGGAAGGGAGTGAGGGGAAGGAAATTGGAAAAGCTCTTAAGAACCTATGTGTGGAGGGCCTGGGAATTCCTGAAATCTTTATCATATCCTCTAAAAAATTAACTCAGCTTGGTAAGTGCTGACAAGGCGGGGAACCTAAGGGAGAAAACCCCCCTCCAAAAAAACAACCCCTGCATAATAAGGACCGAGCATGTTCAGTGACCACAGAACACAGAGTCTGGGGGATGAACAGAAAATCAGAGAGTGGAAAAGCATTCTGGAGAATGGTACAGCTTGGCAACGTTTTATTACAAGTCCGACCTGTCTCTATAGCATACTTCTGTTTATGTAAAACCTGGACATGTTCAGCTTTCCAGGAGGAACCTGCACTAGAAACAAGTAAAAATAATTTAAATATTCTTAATAGGCAATGGTTAAGTTCACATTTTCCTGCAGCAAAACACTGTGGTTTGTGTGTTGGGACCTCCAGGTCTTAAATGAGAGAAAGAGAGAAAGGTCTGGATCCCATTTAACAAACAAATAACGACTGGGCAATGATTGCATGACCTTTTTAAAAAAAAAAACTTTGCAAGCAGTTTTTTGTTGTGAAACAGCAATTATCAGTTGAAGCATTATTAGGCAGTTTGGGTGTTTTCCCAGGATTATATTCCAGCCCCAGTGAATTCATAAGATGTTCGTTGTTTCTATCTTTAAGGTAGAAAATAGTACGGCATTTCTGCAGGTTTCAGTGAAGGCCAATTGTGGGGTTCACGGCTGCAGTGTCTCCACGAGGCACCTGTAATAATAGCTTTTGGCTTTCTGATACTGTACTCGGCAAAGACGAGTTTGGAAATGCACTGACGGAACCTCCTGCCACCGTAGAGCCGGAGTAGAAGAAGCAGCAGACAGCAAAGCATCCAAAAGCAGCAGCAGCAGCAACAGCTGCTGCCTATAACAATCAGGGCAACCCTCCTCCCCCTCGGGCGTTCCAGCGGACGCGTCACCTTGACCCGCGCGAACCCTGTGTCGTCACCAGCGCCGTGCCCGTTAGTGACAAACAGGAAAGGCTCCTCGATTTCCTTACAAGGGCATCAGCCTATTCTCTCCATCTCGCTCGCGCGCACTCTCGACCTCGCCCCTCCCCTTGTGGCCCCGCCCCGTCTTCTGGAATGCGGTGAGCGCACGGGACTGTACCAATTCGACAACAGGGGGAGGACGGAAGGGCTGAACCAACTTTCCTTTCCCCCTACCCCCGGGGTCACTGGGACATCTAAACCCTTCATGAAGAAAAGATCTATTTCTGGCCCCTTGTCTGGCTCCTGAAGTTCTCCTTACTGACGACGCGCGCTCACTCATGTTTCCAGCCCCCACGGCTCCCCTGTGCTGGCGTGGCAGTAGTTCGGCCCGGTGTCTCGCTCTTCCGGAAGTGCCGAGGCCGTTCAACTGCTTTGCTCCGCTGCCGTCGCTGCTTCCTCGGCTTCTCCCGTAACCGATTCTCATCCATCGCCACTCAGGTGAGAAAGGGTGGAAACGTTCTGCTTGGTGGACGGGCGCATTCAGGAGAGGAGATGGGGGGGGTGGAGGTTCAGGAATCTCCGCGCCGTCTGCGTCCACCTCTTTGAGCTGCGTCGTGGTGCCTCCGCGCCCCAGTTCCCTGCCTCAGAGAGCAGCAGGAGGCCCGCTGGGCCTGGGCGCCGCTCGCTCGCCTGCCCGCCCTCGGAGGGCCCCCGCTTTCCCCTCAGGAGCGCGCCGGGGTGGGGCGCAGCTGTCATGGCGGTGCCTGTTGGGCAGTTGGAAGTCTCCCTTCTTCTGTTGCCGCCTTCAACAGCTTATGGGCGGGCATGCCTCTGTTATCCCCTCATTATGTGCGGGGTCGGTCCGAGATTTCAAAATCACACGGCTTTGGTGTTTTAAACAGCCTCCAGGAAGGCTGCCGTGCGTGAACCTGATGGAAGCGGCCTGTCAAGAAATGGCTGCACCCATCCCGACGGGGCCGCCCAGGCCTAATGGGCGTCTGGGACGGTGTTGACTCTCGCCAGTTGGCTGCTGGGAGCCAGCGAAAACGCCGCTCGAACCTGCCGGCCGCCTGAGCCTCCCTTTCGGGCGCTGCTCCCCGTTGCCAAACAAGCTCGCTGCGGTGGGCAGGGGAGGTTCCCTCCCATCTTATCGCGCACGCATCCTGCCCGCTTCCTTTCCCTCCTCGGAGATCGGATGCCGCCTTTGGCAGTTTCGTAACATGCAACGGAGAGTCTTGTGGTATATTTGAAAAGGCTGCAGTGTCGGAACTACGACTGTAGAGATGCGGGTGCAGATCCCCATTCAGCCGTGAGGTTCACTGGGTGATGTTGGATTAGGATCGCGACTGGCCTTTCTCACAGGGTTCTTGGGCAGATAAAATGGGGAAGAAAGGCAGGCTGTAAATGCAGCCAAACAAACCTGCCTCAAGACTTGGGTTTTCTTCCCAACCAGGCTAGTGCCACTCTAGAACTTATTATTTTGATAGGTTTTTTGTCACTTGAAGATGAACCGTTTAGTGTACTGTATAGAACCACAGAATTGTAGAGTTGGAAGGGACCACAAGGGTCATCTAGTCTAACCCCCATGCAATGCAGGAATCTTTTGCCGCATGTGGGCCTCCAACCTACAGCCCTGATATTAAGAGTCTTGTGTTCTACCGACAGAGCCATCATCCTGACAACAGCTTCTTTAGTTCAGGATCAAAGTGTACATGACAGCTTGCTTTGTTTCAGAGGCCAAGAACTAAATGTAGTCTCTCTTTGTAAGTGAATCACTATAATAAAATTCACTATAGAGCTGGTTTTTCCCTTGATCACTTTAAATGTGTAAAGTCTCCCTCAACTGTGGACATACACATGTAATAGTTAGATGAAAACTGAGCTCAGAGCAATTTTGGAAGTGGTTACATATTCAGAACATAAACTTGGGACAGGTTTGTGTGGAACATAAAATTGGAATAAGAAAAAGTTGGTTATTTCAGAGTGATGGTGCTTATATAAATATCGGGTGCTCGAAACTTGTGGATACATAGGAATTTGAAATATTTTTCCAGCCCTCATGCAGCATTCTGCCTAGTGCATTCCAAAGGAAGCCATGTTAAAGGAGGAGTTTCACTGTACAGTAATAAGGTTCCATCACACTATTCATTACTATGCAAGCCCCATCAAACTAAACCAGAAGTAAAAACTCAGGTGATTAAATAGCAAGGTTAAAAGTCATATATAAATATGAACTAAACCATTTACTGAGATAAGTAGTATGAAACTAATGCAGTTATGTTTCTGCACCACCACACAGTAACTCTTTCCTCCCCACCCCAGGAATTACACCTTTAAATCTGGCAGTAAACCACTAATGTAAAATGACTGAAATTGTTAAGAATTACTTAGACAAGGTAACCTTGCTGCACAGCCATCTTTTAAAATTTACAAAGCAAAATAGGACTTGCACTAAAAACAACTCTACAAATAAAGTCAATATGAAGTCATTCATCTTCTCTCCCCCACTCCCCAACTTTCTCTAGCTGGTCACCTAGAAGTGAGTTTTAATACATTGCAAACATGCAGTTGTTTACAACATTCAATTAAAGGTAAAAATAGGTAGCAGGTTTAAATAGATGAAGAAACAGAGATTTCCAAAAGGTAGTTGGGTATCACTTTCAACTGATATTTGGTAGGAAGAATTCTAATCTCTGTTCTTCTGCCACTTTTTGTTTTGAGTTTTCTGTGATAGTTCTCATGAATTATATGATCCACAGGACATTTCTTTGTAAATTGGTGGCTGAAATTAAACTAGTATATCAAGCCTTGCAGTGCATGCTTAACTACAGTTACCATAAATTACTCAGCATGCTATGATCTAAACAATACAATCAAAGCAGAGGTGGCAAAGGTAAGCATTCCAGATATTATCAGATGCCCAACTCCTATTTGTCCCAGCAAGCACTGCCAATTGTCAGGTGTGGTAGTAGCTATAGTCCAACTTCTGGATGGCCAGAGGTTTACTATTTCTGATCCAAAGAGACATAAAAGGGCACAAAGCTTGGGCTTTTGATTGAGCCTACTGATCATAAAATTAAAATTACTTTTTGTCATTATTGTTGGTACAATCATTTTGATTCTCTTGGGAAAACCTACGACTTTTTGTAGTATCAACTTGTGTGCTTGGTAGTATATGATACAGTTTTTTAAAACATTAAATTGCTTGCTATTTAACTTTTTTCTATGTGATTATATATGATGGGCAATGTCAAAAAATACAGTTTGAACCAATTCCCAGTACGTATGAGCTTTTCAGATGAAAACCCTGTATGTATGTATTTGAAAATATTACTCTTCTCTGATGTGCATGTCCAGTGTTTGAAACTCCCATTGTTCTAGGCGCATTTTGCAACAGGGAATTTCATTAGCGCAAGCAGTTTCTGAGCTCTGGGCGCAGTACTGTGCCTAAGATTTCAGATTACAGTACAGTGCACACTGTACAGTGGAAGGAAAGGAGGACCCTTTTCTGCCTCCCCACTTCCAGCTACTCTCTGAAGACTGGGGTGGGCAGGGGAAGGACCATGTGAAAAATGAACATAATATTTTAGCTGCAGTTCATTCATTTTCAGCTTTGTATTCTTGTTATAAAAAAGCGCACCTGGACATTCCGTTGTGGCACCCATAATCTAGGTTTAAGATGCCATTTAGCTCCTAGCTTGCATATCTCAGTTTCTAACACTGTGCACATCTACTATAGGCAAGAATCATATGTAGCCACTTGCTCTATATGCATCACCAGCTGCTTGATAAATGTTTGGTATTATTACCATTTCAACTAGTTGGAATAATAATGCCATGGATAAATAGGAGTGCTGTTTACATAGGCTGTGCTGACAAGAGTCTATATGTGGTGGGCATAATCACAGTGTTACATGCCTTTCCTACATGCAAGTTATATCCATGCTGATAAGATGGTCCACAAGTAGTCCACATGTTTAAATCTAAAATCATTGGCTTATGTATATGGCAGATCAGCTGTTTATAATCTGAATTAAAATGGAAGGCCCTTGAATGGAAGTCATTATTCGTTGTGCTTGTTAAGCTATTATGGTTGTGAAAGGGCAGTAAATGTTTGTTGGGTGACTTGTACTTGAGTTTATTTTTAGTCCAACAGTAATTTGTGTTCTGGTGTGTCAGAGGACTGTTGTAGATGGAACACAAGTTTAAAATTGTGAAGTTAATCAGTAGATGAAATCAGTGTTGCTATTTGTAGATCTCCCCCTAGCATATAACTCGCGTACAACAACATCTCTTGCCATCTGGAACCTTGGTAAACTATTGGGCTGCAGTCTTATTTTGAAAAATGGTAAGACTTTCCTCTAGAAAAAAATGAATGGCTTGGTACTTTGTTACGAGATTTGTTTATAAAGCTAAGTATCTGAACTATACTGAATAATTGTGCATTATTGCTAGAATTTGGTTTTTGAAATGTTATGATGGGATTTAGACATTGTAAAAATGATTTCATCTTCATGTAAAGATTCACAAAGCTTCTTGGAGCCAAGTACTGGGAGCAAATGGTAAAATTGATTTCAGGATGTTATAAAACTTACGTTGACTGACTTGTTTTGTCTAATCTTCAGTTAGTGAAATAATGTTTGTATCATGGGATAAATTAAGTTCAAAAACATAGAAGAAACAAATGTGCTCTAATTATAATTTTCAAATCCTTAATGCTATAAATGCAAACTTAATTTGAAAGAGAACTCATATACACCCAGCTAGCACAGATCAACTAAGTTGCAAAAAGTAGTGTGTATATTATAGAGGGGATAATTACTGTTAATGATTTACAGTACTTAATTTCCAATATAATTGTGTCCAAAAATGCAGCCAAAAAATCATTGTGCAACAGATCCACCCTGTGCTTCTAAGAAGTCTTCCAGTATTTTAGGCATCAATCTCAATATTTTTTCACTCACACACAAATAACTTTTTTGACTGTTTATTTGATGTCATTCTGTATCTGCACACACATTTCTGTCTACAAACATTGAGATGTATCCAATTGTTTCCCTCTATTGACAGAAGTGGAGACTTCTATTAACAGAAATGCAAGTGAGAGGGGAAGGTGATTTTTGCTGATTCCCTCTTCTGCTCTCTGTGCCCACCAATTTGTTACAGATGTTTGGATCCTTTGGAATGGCTGTAGGAGAAAGGGATTTGTGAAAATCACCTCCTTTCCTCTTGCAGAAGCCTCCACTGGATGAAAGAGTTTTCACCAGCAGAGGAACACAGTTGGATTCAGCCCTATATGCAAGCAGGGGATACCTGTGCCAGGGCTTCTTAACATTGTGGGCTTATGTCTGACCACCAGATACCTTGATTCCACTTTCTATTGCCTCACAACAGCTATGGCCCACTTATAAATAATAGAGAACACCCACCACAAACCCCCAAATTAGTACATAATCCTGATATATAGCAAAAGGGTTTCCCCCTTTCCTTTTTTAGGGCGCCTTAACACTTGACTTATTGCTTAAACTGGTGATTTAACATGATCCTTTTAAAGCAAAGAGATCAATATATCTGTCGGTGGCCTGTACAAAACCAGAATAGTTTTTGGATTGTTTAAGAATTTGTTGGCACGCCAGGGATATAAATTCCATTTTAAAATCTGCTGTTGAAACTATGAGTTAATAAGGCTTTCTCACTAAGGATCACAATAAAGGCAAGGGGAATTGTTAGGGTAAAGTTTATCAGGGCATATTTAGGGAAGGTTGGCTTAACATGTCTGAAGGAAGAACTGTATAGTGACTGACATGTGGTGAAATAGCAGATGCTAAGCTCTCCCAAGCATAGGAAGCATGACTGACACTAACAGAAGCAAGGATATGTCTCTCTTCAGCCCAGGCTGCTGCTCTTAACTCAATAACATGGATTAAATATGATTCTGTAGGAGCACTGATACTCAATCTCAACCACCTGCTGTGGCTGAAAAACCTAGTATTGCGAGCACCAAATGTTCAAGTAATGAGTGTACTCCCCTACATAATGACTTACAATTTATTTTGTGTGTTGGTAGCCCCCACTCCTGCCTTTTTTCAAGGAACTCAGAGTTGGGGTTAGACTCTATCAAACTTCCACAGGGTAGTTGTGATGAGAGAGTACATTTTGATGCAAACTGCCCAGGTTGGATTGAGCAGGATTTGAACCTGGTTTCCCCAATATCTAAACAGAACGTAAGTTGGGTGAGAAACTGTGGCTCTCCAGGTGTTGCTAAATTCCCATCAGCCCTAGCCAGTATGGCCAGTGGTCAGAGATGATGGAAGTTGGAGCCCAGCGACAAATGGTAGACTAGGTGCCTGCCCCCTGTACTAACAGTTGGGATTTATATTTTACTAAGGTGCTGTAGTGTGCACGTTACACATTTTAGCTAGTTTCTTGAAAATTAAAACTAATTGCACTTATGAGGCTTTGAATCTGGCAAAATAGCCCTTTCAGACCATATGTCCCATATACCACGTTTTGTTTTTATAGGTTTCAGTAACTACCTCTTTTCTCTTTCTGTCTTATAGAATCCAACCGCCATCATGTCAAGCAAAAGGGCAAAGACCAAGACCACAAAGAAGCGCCCTCAGCGTGCCACTTCCAATGTGTTTGCTATGTTTGATCAGTCACAAATTCAAGAATTCAAAGAGGCATTCAACATGATTGATCAAAACAGAGATGGTTTCATTGACAAAGAAGACCTGCATGATATGCTTGCTTCACTTGGTAATTATTTTTCACCTTTCTTTCAATTAAGTTGTTTCTCTGTTGAGGGGGAAATTCACTTTGTTTCCCAGATATTGCACTAGGATTTTTTTTATCTTAACATTTGAGACCTGTGTTATGAATTGACATTAATTCTGTAAATGATAGTATATAGATGATCTTTAAAATATGAATATTTGATTTGCAGGGAAGAATCCAACTGATGAGTACCTAGATGCTATGATGAATGAGGCTCCAGGACCAATAAACTTCACAATGTTTCTCACAATGTTTGGAGAGAAATTAAATGGCACTGATCCAGAAGATGTAATCAGGAATGCCTTTGCTTGCTTTGATGAAGAAGCAACAGGTGAGAACTTAAAAACCTCGAGATAACTTCTTTGCTTTTGATCTTCACTGTGAACATGTATTTATGATTAAAATATAAAATGTACTTGAGAGAAATGACACACTTGCAACATGTATTAGTTAAACATAGATTTTGACAAATGCATGGAAGGTAAGGATGCCAATGGTTACTGGTCATGTTGGCTATGAAGTATAGGAATGGGCAGACTTCAGGCTTTTGAGTTCTACTGTGTTTCTTTACTAACACCTTAAGGTCCACCAGTTAGAGGCATTATGTTTGCTTGGGAGTGCAGCCAGTCACTTACAGCATCTAATGAGCCATACACTGGGATTGCCTGCACATACAGGTACAACTGAGTTACTACAGAACAGGGGTTCTAACACCCTGATTTAGAAAGGGAAAAAGCTGGTTTGTCACTAGAAACCCATGTTGATCTACTGCAAATCATTCAGAGATCTACCAGCAGATCCTGATCCACTTTTTCGCCACCCCTTTAGTATCAGAGACAGTATGCTTCTTAATACCAGTTGCTGGAAATCAGAGGTAGGTTAGGGCTATTGCACTCAATTCCTACATCTGGGCTTCTCATATGTGTTTGCTTAGTCACTGTGAGAACAGAATACTGGACTAGATGGGTCTTTGATCTGATCTGGGAAAGCTTTTTTATTTTATTTTCAGTAGTAGAAAGCCTCCCAAGCAGCAAACCAGAATGGACAAGTTGATAGCTACAAACCAAGGCTGTGAATGATGTTGTCTTTGGAACAACTAAGAGGCAAAAGACTTCTGAGCCGAAATTAATATTTGCAAAGGGGCACTTGGTGCTGCATATACCTCACAGGATTAATATTATTTGTTCTTTATATACATCTCAAAAGCTTTATGGTGAACTAATACAGTCTGAAATACCTTATTTCAAGAGCTTTCATCTTAACATTATTGAAATGGAAATCCTTTTCAATTATTGTGGGCGTGGGGAGTCCTGGTGCAGAACTGAGGTACATTACAGAATATGACTACAAGGTGAAAGGTCCAATCTCAAATCAGTGGCAGCTCATGTCCCATAATATCCTTTTACAGCTGCTTGCATTTGTTCAGATGCATTATTGCATCCTCAACGCTACATAGTATAGAATTTGTGGCTATTATAAATTTTGTTAATATTACTGTGGTACCTCGGGTTACAGACGCTTCAGGTTACAGACTCCGCTAACCCAGAAATATTACCTCGGGTTAATAACTTTGCTTCATGATGAGAACAGAAATCGCGCAGCGGGAGGCCCCATTAGCTAAAGTGGTGCTTCAGGTTAAGAACAGTTTCAGGTTAAGAACGGACCTCCAGAACAAATTAAGTTCTTAACCCGAGGTACCATTGTATTGTTGTTATTATTATTAAACCAAGAATGGAACAGAATTCAAAATCAATACAACAGTGCTAAGCAGCTAATAACTACCGTAAGTGGGTACATGACATGCAGAAAGGTAGCTGGTGACCCCAACACACATTACTAATGCTGGTAAAATGCTATTTTTTCACACGGTTCCTCTACCTGAAGTCAGAGGGCAGCGCTCTCCTGGTCAAAGAAATATTTTTGGATTAGGATTAGCTGAGCAGTGCAGAGAGCTGATTTGCCAGAACATGAGGCTTGCACAAATGTTTCTGGAGTCTCTCCTAGCAGAAATGGAAGGCTATGATTGTGTGTAGGACAAAAAAAAGTGTGGTTTTGACATTTGGGATCGGGGGGGGGGGACACCACTTAAATTTTTACTTTGCCCCAGTAGACTTAGTGCATGAGCCTCTACTCTCTAACCCCAAGGTTGCAAGGATATCTGATAATCTTGGTGTCAGAAAGGCTATCACTGACACAATCCTAGCATGTGAGTCCTTCTCTCTGCTTGCATTTATGCAAACAGATTTTGAAAACAGTCAGTGAATTTAAAGGAGAAAATGCATTTAAATCCTTTCTTCTTAGCTCTAATGTTTGCTATGGAGCTTTAAATGCTAGGCTATTACTATATTAGTTAAATATTGATAGCTATAGTGTTTTCAGGTAGCCATTCCCTTGTTTTTTGAATAATTTAATTGTATGGACTAACTATTACTATGTTTCTTTTGATAAAGCTTGCCAATTTTGTGTATGTAATGTCTCCTGATAATCTGTATTTCTAGGTTTCATTCAAGAAGACTATCTGAGAGAATTGCTGACGACAATGGGAGACAGGTTTACAGATGAAGAAGTAGATGAGCTCTTCAGAGAGGCACCAATTGACAAAAAGGGCAATTTCAACTACATTGAGTTCACACGCATCCTTAAACATGGAGCAAAAGACAAAGATGACTAAAACAGAACTCTTGCCTCTGCCATTTTCTTTAGATCTCACCTGCAGTTATCTTTGAGGGGTTTTTTCCTGGTAGAACCTGTTGCATGCATTTAGCTTTACAGCTTTTGCCTTTCTTGATGTATTTATCTATACCAGGCATTCTGGCACATCTTGCACCTGTATAATCAGGTTGGCAATGGGGATTGTAGTTGTGGTGAGAGAGTTGGAGGATAAGATCAATGACTCTGAAGGCCCAGGAAAAACGTCTCAATGTTTCTGGTTTAGCTGGATTTTTACATTTTGTAATAATGCCATTTTGAAATAAGATTGCTATATCAATAAAATACCTCAAATGCTGCCTTGTGAAGTGAAATTTTATTAAGTGTTTAGAGTCCAGAGTTTATACATTCCCCCCAAAAAAACAAGATGGGAAGCAGTATGCTGGAGCTTATCGTGATGTAAAGAACTGTTTCATTCATTTAAGAACTGTTTCATTCATTTATCAACGACTTGGATGATGGACTCAAGGGCATCCTGATCAAATTTGCAGATGACACTAAACTGGGAGGGGTGGCTAACACCCCAGAGGACAGGAACACACTTCAAAACGACCTTGACAGATTAGAAAACTGGGCCAAAACAAACAAGATGAATTTTAACAGGGAGAAATGTAAAGTATTGCACTTGGGCAAAACAAATGAGAGGCACAAATACAAGATGGGTGACACCTGGCTTGAGAGCAGTACATGTGAAAAGGATCTAGGAGTCTTGGTTGACCACAAACTTGACATGAGCCAACAGTGTGACGCGGCAGCTAAAAAAGCCAATGCAATTCTGGGCCTCATCAATAGGAGTATAGCATCTAGATCAAGGGAAGTAATAGTGCCACTGTATTCTGCTCTGGTCAGACCTCACCTGGAGTACTGTGTCCAGTTCTGGGCACCACAATTCAAGAAGGACACTGACAAACTGGAACGTGTCCAGAAGAGGGCAACCAAAATGGTCAAAGGCCTGGAAACGATGCCTTATGAGGAACGGTTAAGGGAGCTGGGCATGTTTAGCCTGGAGAAGAGGAGGTTAAGGGGTGATATGATAGCCATGTTCAAATATATAAAAGGATGTCACATAGAGGAGGGAGAAAGGTTGTTTTCTGCTGCTCCAGAGAAGCGGACACGGAGCAATGGATCCAAACTACAAGAAAGAAGATTCCACCTAAACATTAGGAAGAACTTCCTAACAGTAAGAGCTGTTCGACAGTGGAATTTGCTGCCAAGGAGTGTGGTGGAGTCTCCTACTTTGGAGGTCTTTAAGCAGAGGCTTGACAACCATATGTCAGGAGTGCTCTGATGGTGTTTCCTGCTTGGCAGGGGGTTGGACTCGATGGCCCTTGTGGTCTCTTCCAACTCTATGATTCTATGATTCTATGAAGACTGAACTGCAGCATTGTGAATCACAAATGTGGTGATCTAAACTTTTTGCAGGGCAAGGATTAGTTACTGGCAACTTTTCAGATTCCGCTTTCTGGCCTCCACAGTCCTGTAGAGCAGATACTCACACACACTTAGATTTTGGTGTTTATAAACAAACTTGGTGTTTATAAATGTAAAAGGAGCTTCCCTTATTTAATCTGATCTAGCAGGCAGCAGTTGTGTTATTTTTCCTGTTCCCTAAAATAATTCATAGAATTGTGTCAAAATGATAGGTGTTTTTTTAATGGACTGGAAATACTTTTTTTTTTTTTTGCCAATCTATAAGCAATTACTGTTCATTGGAGAATAAGTTGGAGAAAGGTTGAGATCTCTCTGTTTTGTCTGATCTACCCACTTGCGGCATGGAAAGGACGTTACAGGCACATGCCACATCCAGCTGTTAGAACAAATTTCCATGTGCAATTATGAGAAATAGTCCAATGGGAAGACAAATGAGCAGCTCAAAATTGCTGTGAGAAACACATGAGAGACCACAACCATCTGGGAAACCAAATAGCACCAAGGACTTTTAAAGTGAGATGTCTACAAGTTGTGTGCTTGTTGTGGGAAACGCCTAGTGAAGGCTTGAAACCATCAATAATGCAGTCAAATCCTGCCAATATTCCAAATTGAGGCACTTTTCTGCCATAGTTGAAAACTGCAGAAAACTACATTTTTAAAAATTAGCTTAACCTTAAAGAAGGTAGAACAAACGTTAGTAAAAATTAAACTGTACTCCAGATCAAGTTGATTCCTTTAGCTTCCCATTGTTTTAATGTTCAAGTCCTACCGTCACATGCTTATTCTGTGAGATGTATCTGGGTTTGGATTTGTTATCTTAATCTGAAACTATCTGTAATTTTTTTTATAATAATATTTATTACTTTTACAACAACTTAAACACTTACAAAAGAAAAAACAAAGAAAAACAATACATTATAATACAAAAACACTACATAAAAATTAACAAAACAAAACAAAAACACTTTAAAAACACATCAAAAGAAAGAAGAAGAAAGAAAAAACTTCCAATATCTCATCTTTCTTTCCCATATTTCCACGGCCTCCTCACACCTCCCTTTTTGTATTCCACTTCTATTAATTATTTCAGCAATTCCTTACCATCTTCCCCTGTTTTCTATCCTATAATTATCTTAACACCTTTTAACCTTATTTTCCTTTAATACTCTATTAATCTATTTATACTTAATTCCTTATAACATTTCTACTGAAGCCATATAATTTCATTCCAACATTCATTAATTTTACAATATTTCTATAAATAGTCTTTAAACTTTTCCCAGTCTTCTTCCACCGACTCTTCTCCCTGGTCTCGGATCTTGCCAGTCCTTTCCGCCAATTCCGTCTAGTCCATCAACTTCATCTGTCATTATCCAACACTTCAGTGCTTTTGAAAGACCGCCATTCTCTCAGCCAGCAAAAAGCAGATGATTCACAACAAAGTTTAGGTGTCTGGCAGGGCAGGTCCACCTCCTTCTTTAGCATCTGTCAATATCTTAAGTTTTACTCGAGGCTTCCTGCCCTGCCAAACCAATCCAGGAACATCCCTCTGCCACCTCCTGAAACAATCCCTCCCATCCAAAACTTGCACTTTTTGACACAAAAGCAACATCCCCGGCAACACAGCAAGCCTCATCCCCACCACAACAGCTCGGCCCAACCATAACAGCTTCAGATTTGTCCATATTTCCCAATCCCCCTTCTCTTCAATCCAACGTCCTTCACAGTTACCCTTAAGTAAATTCACATTTTTGGTGGTCCTACTGACCCCCAAAAATCTCTTTCTCAGCCGATATTGATCCTGTCTCCTCCTGAAGCTCTGTCAAACTTTCCTTTCCCAGTTCTGGTGGGGTTCTGATCCTCAAATTCATCTGTTTTTCTTTAAGCTCCATCATAGCAAATGTCAGCTTATATTCATCAAGTTGCTTTTGAATGTATGGGGCACTCTCACACTCCAATTGTGTTGTTTTACATTCAGCAGCAAAGGTTTTCTCCCTGACTTCATCCGCAGTTTGCCGTATTAAAGTAGATTCCTGTGTCAATTTCTGGGTGGTTTCTGTGTTGGTGTTCACCTTTCATCCCAGATTATTTAAACTTTCTACAATTAAATCAATTTTATTATTTGCAGCGTCCGCTTTCACATTCATCACTTCTGTTTTCTTGTGAAGCTGTTCCAGCGAGTCATTTATTTTCAATAATGCGACCACTAGGGCCTCTTCTGTTGACATTTCATCTGTTCTTTCCTTTCCATTTGCCATAACACTTAAAAGATTCAAGGTCAATCCCAGAGTCACACAGTTTTTATCTTGCAGCTGGAAACTCCCCTAGCCTAGCTCTTATAAAGTAACCAATTTCAGAAACTTCCACTAGGGGGAAACAGTTTCTATTTATAATAGTCAAGAATGTCACCTTTAAGCGCAACTCGTACAATCCAAAGTTAGTTTCAGTTTTCAGTTACTTTATTACTCCTTTTTAGAAGCAGCCAGAGACAGTAGAAACAATATATCTCTCTTATTCTGCAAGCTGTCAAGGAACATTCTAAGTGCTGTCAATAGACATTCCAAAACGTCAGTCCTACTAGCAGCCCGTTTCCAGGGTCAGAGCGGCAGTATTTTAACTCTCTTTACTCTCTCCTGCAGGCATACTCAGTCCACAGCTTCCCCCCCTCTTCTCCTGCCTCCAAGGGGGATTTTATACTCTTTACCGATGGAAATTTAATCTTTTACAAAAGGCTTTCCAAGACTTCAGCTTACAGACTCCTTGCCTCAGTCTATTTACAAATAGGGAAGGCGGACTTCCTGTTTTGAACCTCCCCGTTTTGATGCCAAATTAAACGTTTAAAATCCGATTCTCCCGTATCAGCTCTACTCACGGGTAATTACTTTGAAGTCAAATTGTCCACAGGAAAAAGTCAGTGCTTTCCGGCAACAGCTATGCGGCTTCGCTCCATGGAAGAAGCAGACGATTCGAAGCACCGCGCCACTCACCCCATGTTGCTCCGGGTCCCCGAAATCGGGTTCCCCCGCGAGTAGGGGAGGCGCAAAAGGTGCCCGCCGAATCCCACATTCACAGGCTTCTCCCGCCTGTGATTTTTACGGGTCTCCGCCTTCGCCGCGGCGGTACAGACCCAAAACCCCACGGGACAAGTTCCTCCCGATCAGAGGAACTCTGCCATTGCCGGAGGCACCAACCCGGAAGTTGAAATTATCTGTAATTTTCTTGGGCCTCAGCTTCCCCATTGTAATGCCAGACTTGTGCATATCCTACAGAGTCTTGTTCTGTTGAAGCTGGCATTTGGCAATGATTTGTGTTTTTAAAAATTCTCTTCTGTCTAGATAGCTAATCTTTTCCTCCTTTAAACAAAGTACCCTGCCTCAGACCACCCAGCCAGCTTTCCCTTCCCAAGAGTGTGTGTGTGCAGCTGTCAAGGGCATGGTTACTACAGTGCATCATATTGGAATGTCTGCAAGATCTCTGGGGCAGGAGATTCTTGAAAGGGTGCTTGCCAAGTATGCAGTAAATGCTTATTATTTAAACCCTGTTGAGGGGTTCATTGCTGTTTTGATAAAATGACCAAATCCTTTTATTTCAAAAGCAGCAATAGTTTATGGATTGAGGATACCGGCTTTTAAAACTTCTAACTAGAGTATAAAGGTAAAGGGACCCCTGACCATTAGGTCCAGTCGTGACCGACTCTGGGGTTGCGGCACTCATCTCGCTTTATTGGCCGAAGGAGCTGGTATACAGCTTCCTGGTCATGTGGCCAGCATGACTAAGCCGCTTCTGGTGAACCAGAGCAGCACACGGAAACACCGTTTACCTTCCCGCCGGAGCGGTGCCTATTTATCTACGTGCACTTTGACATGCTTTCAAACTGCTAGGTTGGCAGGAGCAGGGACTGAGCAACAGGAGCTCACCCCGTCACAGGGATTCGAACCGCTGACCTTCTGATCAGCAAGTCCTAGGCTCTGTAGTTTAACCCACAGCGCCACCCGTGTCCCATAATAGTAGAGTATATATGCAGTAATTCTCTTCTAAAAACTGCTGACTGAAACAGAGTTACATTGTAACTTCAGTCCCTTGTTTCCTTAATAGAGTTTTTAAAATTATTATTGTCACATCTAGCCATTTTCTCAGTGACAATGGATGCATCCTTAGCACAGGATACTAAGTGTTGCTATTGGTCCCAGAACCAGTCCACCTGATGTTAGCTAGCAAACACCAGCAGTGGGATAAAGGTTCTGCATACCAAAAGGGGTGGTGTGTCACACCACCAATGTAATCCAGTCAGAGCAAACAGTACCCAACCTTGGGTCCCCAGCTGTTCTTGAACTAACTGCAACTCCCATCATCCTTGACCACAGGTCATGCTAGATGGGGTTGATGGGAGTTGGAGTCCCGCAACAGCTGGAAGGTACCACCCCAGCTCTAGAGCACAGCTGCAATAGTAAGTAGGGTAAGTTGCCTGTCCATGAAGTTTTTTTCTTCCTCACTGCAGGATGAGAATAAAGTAGGACTGGGTTACCAGATTATTACAGAACCATGGAAACTTCTCTAGAGTTTTTTGGAAGAGTCATGTTCTAAAAAAGCAGGGTTCATTACATTCAGCGAGGCTATGAATCTTCAAGTAATTTGCTCCACTAGAGTTCATTGAAGGTAATGAAAACACCAGTTATCCTGTACTTAATATGCTGGGCCGATAATAAATTTATTAACATTCCCAGGGCTTAATCCAGTTGAGCATGGGTACAATGCCCATTTGTAGTGATGCCAACAGTGTCCTCTTTCTATTCATTCCATCTCCCACCATGGACACTGGGCTATGCATACAGGTGGTGTGAGAGGTATTGCACAAAATGGGAGTTTCCATATGTAGGGGAAATTAGGAGGTCCCCTTACTGGAGGTCAGTAATAACAAACTAATGAATTCAATAATATTTATTGATTGCACATGAGGGGTAGCAATCTCAGTTGCAGAAGTCACTACAAAGGAATGCATCACTATAGCTTGTATTTTTACTGAATTCATTATCTTGTCATTATTGACCTCCAGAAAGGGAACCTCTTAATTTCCCCAATACATGGATGTCAGGGGTTCAGGAGCAGAGGCAAGAGCAAGGGAGGAAACAGAGAGCGAGGGGGAGGAGGCAGAAGAAAAGATGAGTGATGACGACGACCCGAGATCTCCAAGTCTTTCCAGTGAATCAGAAGATTCACAGAAAGGAGCACCAGTGGCCAGGGCAAGGGGGGAGTCTAGGGGGGCACCCCAGGAAGATAGAGCCAGAGGGGACTCAGAGGAGAGCAGTTGGAAATCGGGACCAGCGTCACCGCCAGAGAGCAGGGAAGAGGAAGGGAGCCAGGGATCAAGCACTGGCAGCTCACAACAGGGGGGAGGGCATGAGTCAGGAGTGGCCACACCTCCATCGGGGAGCGAAGAAACAGTCAGACGGAAAGTGGAAGGTTGGGCGCGCGCGCCAAGTTCAAATGCACAGGAAAGTGACGCAGTAGGCAGCCCTGAAAGAGAGCCAGGTCCTAAAGCCCGGCGCAAGGAGACAGGAGGGTCCGGGGGGTCGGCGTCAGAAGAATCCAGGAAGGAAGAGACCCTGGGGGGCAGAGGGACCCAGAGGAGAACAGTCAGGCGGAAAAGGTGGAGCAGGGCTAGGATATTAAGTTGGTGCACAAGGGGCGGAGACTCAGACGGAGCTTCGCCGATCTAGCCATTAGACGTAGAGTTGCACGCAGCAGCTTGAGAATGGAAACTGTAACTCAATACAGTGGTGCCCCGCAAGACGAAATTAATTCGTTCCGCAATTTTTGTCGTCTAGCGAATTTTTCGTCTTGCGAAGCACGGTTTCCCATAGGAATGCATTGAAAATCAATTAATGCGTTCCTAGGGAAACCGCTTGCCAGGCTGGCGGTGCGGAGAAGGGCTTTTCTCCGCACCGCAAGCCTTCAGGACAGGTACGGGAACAGAGGGGAAGGCGCGCAGCGCTTTCCCTCTGTTCCCGGGGCTTGCGTGGGAGGAGGGTTTTTCCTCCCCACCGCCAACATTCAGAACAGCATTCTGAATGTTGGCGGTGGGAAGGAAAACCCTTCTCCCACCCCAAGTCTTCAGGACAGCCATCCGAAGGCTGGCGCGGGGAGAAGGTCTCTCCGCCCCCCCCCCACGCCAGGCTTCGGTGCATCCTTCAGAGGCTGCTGCCATAGTCACGCGTCACTTCTCCAGCTGGGAGAGGGTCGCGGGGGGCTGGTTTAGCCCCGCGCGCGCTCTCCCGGCTGGAGAGGTGACGGGCGCCTATGGAGGCTCCTGCCATAGGCGCGCGTCACTTCTCCAGCTGGGAGAGGGTCGCGGGGGGCTGGTTTAGCCCCGCGCGCGCTCTCCTGGCTGGAGAGGTGACGGGCGCCTATGGAGGTTCCTATGGAGCTGTTCCTGGAACAGCTTTCCGAAGTGGGGCGGCTGGGGCAGGTGACCCCGCCCCCCGCCCCACTTCGGAACAGCTGCAAAAGACGTCAGGGGGAAGCGGGGAAGCGAAGCGCTTCGCTTCCCGCTTCCCCCGGACCTCTTCTGAAGCAAGGGGATGGGGGGAGATAGCGATCTCCCCCCAGCCCCTTGCTTCAGAAGAGGTCCGGGGGAAGCGGGGAAGCGAAGCGCTTCGCTTCCCCGCTTCATCCGACGTCTTTTGCAGCAAGGGGCTGCAGGGAGATCGCTATCTCCCCCCAGCCCCTTGCTTCAGAAGAGGTCCGGGGGAAGCGGGGAAGCGAAGCGCTTCGCTTCCCCGCTTCATCCGACGTCTTTTGCAGCAAGGGGCTGCAGGGAGATCGCTATCTCCCCCCAGCCCCTTGCTTCAGAAGAGGTCCGGGGGAAGCGGGGAAGCGAAGCGCTTCGCTTCCCCGCTTCATCCGACGTCTTTTGCAGCAAGGGGCTGCAGGGAGATCGCTATCTCCCCCCAGCCCCTTGCTTCAGAAGAGGTCCGGGGGAAGCGGGGAAGCGAAGCGCTTCGCTTCCCCGCTTCATCCGACGTCTTTTGCAGCAAGGGGCTGCAGGGAGATCGCTATCTCCCCCCAGCCCCTTGCTTCAGAAGAGGTCCGGGGGAAGCGGGGAAGCGAAGCGCTTCGCTTCCCCGCTTCATCCGACGTCTTTTGCAGCAAGGGGCTGCAGGGAGATCGCTATCTCCCCCCAGCCCCTTGCTTCAGAAGAGGTCCGGGGGAAGCGGGGAAGCGAAGCGCTTCGCTTCCCCGCTTCCCCCGGACCTCTTCTGAAGCAAGGGGCTGCAGGGAGATCGCTATCTCCCCGCAGCCCCTTGCTTCAAAAGAGAAGACCCGCTGTCCCCGGGGCAAGCTTCGTTTTGCGAAGCAAGCCCATAGGGGAATTCGTCTTGCGAGGCAAATCGCGGACGAAAAAACCTTTCGTCTAGCGAGTTTTTTGTCTTGCGAGGCGTTCGTCTTGCGGGGCACTACTGTAAAGACTTTTACTTAATGACCGCTGGCTAGCGTGATCCTCTGTGAGCTAGGATCTGGAAGCAGCTCTGACAGTAAGCTCCGTCTCTTAATTGTGGGCATCTACAGCCTCGAGGAGAGGAGAGAAGCAGGTGCCTACTAGCGAGCTCACGAACGGCAGACGACATGACGGCTGAGCAGCAGATAGCGGAACTCAGAGAAGCAGTGACACAACTGAATGCCGAGGCTCTCGCATCCAGGAAGAGAGAGGAGGAGGCAGCTGCCGCCTGCAGGGATCTCCAGGTCAGGTTGGACATGCTTACGAAGCAAGGGCAACTGACACCCAAACAGGAGGGAATTGGGTTGGCGAGACGAACAGGCGGGCTGGTCTCTCACTTCGATGGGAACCTGCAACAGTACCCCAACTTTAGAGCAGATGTAATGTGCGCACTGGAACTGCTGAAAAAAGACTTTAGAGATGAGCAAGAGAAAGTGGGATTCATCATGTCCCATTTGCATGGGGAAGCTAAAGCATGGCTGCGCAATTTGTGGAGGGATAAGGATCCGGCGCTCCAAAATGCGGATGCCTTTATTAAAGCGATGGATGGGTGCTTTTTATCAAGCATTGACGTGGATCTTGCTCGGCAGCAGATACATGGACTGAAACAAGGGAGGGCCAGCGTAAGGCAGTACCATGCCCGCTTTTTCGCTTTGGTCAGTGCCCTGGAATGGGACAGGGATTCGGCTCCTGTAAGAGACCTGTTTTGGGAGGGATTGCACGGCTCTGTTAAAGATGAAATTGCGAGGGGGGAGAGACCCCGGACCACGCAGGAGATCGTTCAGAGGGCGCTAGCGGTGGGGGTGCGGCTGGAAGAACGTCCGTGGAGCAGGGACGAAGGGCGTGGAGGGCGCGAACCAGCCAGGGGCCCCTCCTTCCTTCCCAGAGAAGCAGCGCGTGCGCAATCCACGCCTCCGTCTGGAGGAGGGACGGAACCTATGGAGGTTGGAAGTGCAAGGGCTCAGTCAGCAGCCAGAGCCCTAGCACCGACAACAGTGAAAGCGAAGCCTCCTAGAGGGAACAGGAAGTGTTACATCTGCGAGGATCCAGGGCATATGGCGAAAGAGTGTCCCCGGAGGCTCCACAAGCACACTGCAGCCTCAGCAATGGTAACTGCAGCAACGCAGCAAGGACAACCACAGCAGGGAAATGACGATGTCTGGCTGGAGGAAGAGGCACTGGGGCCCAGCCAGACGTGTCAGTGAAGAAGTCCCCGGAGATTTCACAGCCCATGGACCCCCTCCCGCCCAAACCAGTAGTGAGGCTCACCGCATCGCTCCAGCTGCCCAATGGAATCACCATGGACGTGCCGCTCACCATTGACTCGGGAAGCAATGCGGACTTTATAGGGCAGGACTTTGTCGACCGGCACGCTGTACAGTTGCTGCCTGCCACGCTGCCCCTGCAGGTGGTCACGGTGGATGGCAGGGAGCTGCTAGGGGGGCAAGTGGTGAAGCAGACGCCACCAATGGTGATGCGACTTGGGAATCACAGGGAAATCATCAGCTTCAACGTCACTCAACTATCGGACACGCCCATTGTATTGGGCATGAGTTGGCTGGACAAGCACAGCCCGACGCTGGCTTGGTACCAGAGGCAGCTGACCTTCGGCTCTTCCTTTTGTGCTGAACACTGCATTGTGCCCCGGCAGGAAGGAGAGGAAGAGGAGTCACAGCTGCTGCTAGGCACGCTGCAAGCGATTCCCCACAAGTACGCAGGATTTTTGGAGGTTTTCTGCGAGAAGGAGGCAGACAGGCTACCCCCCCACAGACCATATGACTGCAAAATTGACCTGCTGCCGGGGGCGGCGCTGCCTAAAGGGAAGCTGTATTCCATGTCTGAGGACGAACTGCAGGAACTCAAAGAGTTCATAGATCATAATTTGGAGCGCGGTTTCATCCGGGAGTCCAAGGCAGCGGGGGGCAGTCCTGTATTCTTTGTCAAGAAGCGGGACACGCCCCAAAAAAGACTTGTAGTGGACTATCGCATCTTAAACAGTGTGACCAAGCCATCGGACTTCCCCATGCCCCGAATCGACGACCTCCTCGCAAAGGTACGGAAGGGCAGCGTGTTCACCAAGTTAGACCTGCGAGGGGCGTACAACCTCATTCGCATGCGGGAAGGAGATGAGTGGAAGACAGCCATGTTCACGCCACTGGGCACCTACGAATATAGAGTTATGCCTTTTGGATTGCAAAATGGCTCCCACGTTTTTCAAGCGTTCATGCATCACGTGTTGGCGGGGCTCCTCTACAAGACGTGCGTCTGTTTCTTAGATGACATCCTGATCTTTTCGGAATCGCAGCAGGAGCATGACAGACACGTCAAAGAAGTGCTAAGCAGGCTACAGCAGCATAGGCTCTACGCCAAGCTGGAGAAGTGCCAATTCGACGTGACGGAGGTGGATTTTCTGGGCTACAAGTTGTCTGACAAGGGGCTCGCCATGGACAGCGCCAAGGTTCGAGCGGTGTTGGACTGGAAAAGCCCACGCAACCGGAAGGAGGTCCAACGGTTTGTCGGCTTCGCGAACTTCTATCGCAAGTTTATCAAAGGCTTCGCTATGCAGACAGCGGCCATCACGGACACGCTTAGCTCCAAGAAAAAGAAGTTCATCTGGACAGAGCAGGCGGAGCAGTCCTTTCAGGCACTCAAGCGTCTCTTCGCGTCGGAAGAGCAGCTGCTGCATGTCGACCCCTGCAGGCCGATGAGGGTCGAGACAGACGCCTCAGACAGAGCCGTGGGAGCAGTCCTGCTGCAGAAAGACCCGCAGGGGGTTTGGCGGCCGGGAGCGTTTTACTCCAGGAAGCTCAGCAAGTCCGAACAGAACTACACCATCTGGGACAGGGAGTTGCTGGCCATTCATGCAGCATTCAAAGCGTGGAGGCACTTCCTGATCGGCGCCAAGCACACGGTGCAGGTCTGCACGGACCACAAGAATCTGGAGCACTGGCGCACGGCACAGTTCCTGAACCAGAGGCAGATACGTTGGGCTGAGTTCTTTGCGAACTTCGACTTCCGAATAGAGTATGTCCCGGGGGACACCAACATCATGGCGGACGCTCTCTCCCGTAAGCCACAATATCTGGAGGACGCCACGCCAGCGGCCGCCATGCACATCTTCGCACCAACAGTGTGGGCGTGTGCTGCGGCAACAGTGGACCTGGAGGCGGTGCGACGAGCGTTGCAGGATGACTCCTTCGCGCAAGCAAAGATGGCAGAGGTGCAAAGGGGTACGGCAGTGACCGACGGGTTCCAGCTGAGAGATGGATTGCTCATCCGTAAAGGGGCCATCTACGTGCCGGGAGACGAACTTCGCGCCAAGGTACTGCAGCAGCTGCACGACGCGCCCACTGCCGGGCACTTTGGCAAGGAGAAGACGGTGGAATTAGTTGCCAGGGACTTCTGGTGGCCCGGAATGAGAGGGGAGGTCGCGGACTACGTGGCGAGGTGTGACACCTGCCAGAGGGCCAAACCGGTGCACAGACCGCCGGCCGGACTGTTGGAACCGCTGCAAACTCCGGTCGAACCATGGGAGAGAGTGGCCCTGGACTTTGTCACGGATCTGCCCAGCTCGAGGGGCAAGACGGCCGTGCTGGTGGTGGTGGACTTGTTCTCCAAGATGGCACATTTCATTCCGTGTGCCAAGGTGGCCACGGCGGAGCAAACCGCCAAACTGTTCATAGACCACGTGTTCAAGGTTCACGGTCTGCCACGGTCTATTCTGTCCGACCGGGGGCGGCAGTTCATCTCGGATTTCTGGCAGAAGCTGATGGGCTTCCTGAACGTCAAGATCAACCTGGCGTCGGCGAGACACCCGCAGACCAACGGGCAAGCGGAGCGGGTCAATGCCATCATGCAGCAGTACCTGAGATGTTATGCGAATCAACAGCCTGCGACGTGGGTGGATTACCTGCCGCTCGCCGAGTTCGCCTACAACAACACGAAGCACGTGTCCACGGGGGTCACGCCGTTCTTCGCCAACAACGGGAGGCACCCCAGGACCTTCCCGGGACTGGAAAGGATGGGGGAGGGGGAGCCGCAGACAGCAGATGCGTTCGCGTCGGAGTTGCAGGAGGTCCACGATCAGCTGCGGCGGCACCTGGAGCTGGCCAAACATGCATACAAGGTGCAAGCGGACAAACACAGAAGGGTTGGCGAAGAGATCCATGTGGGAGACTGGGTCTGGTTAGCAGCCCACGCAGTGCCAGCCAGGTCGTTGGCCAAGAAGAAACAAGGGCATAAGCAACTGGGGCCCTACCAAGTCGAAGAGCAGGTCAACCCGGTGGCTTTCAGGCTGGCGCTTCCGGAGGGTTCCAGAATGCATCCGGTGTTCCACAGATCGGTGCTCACTCCCTACAAGGCACCGCACAGGTTTCAGGAACCCGGAACGGCACTGAGTCCGCTCAGAGAAAGAACCGGGCACGCGGGAGTGGCACAGGAGGAACACATCAACGAAGTCACGGAGATTTTGGACTCCAGATGGGGGGAAGAGGGGGTAGAATACCTTCTCGCCAAGGAGGGCACCCCGGCCAGTGCGAACAGCTGGGTGCCGGGCTACGCCTTGGACGAACCTCTGCTCAAAGACGAGTTTCATGCCCTCTTCCCACATAGACCAATGCCAGCAGACTTTTTCGACGACTGGCTTTTCACGCCCACGATTTCTGCCAGCACGTTCCGGGGGTTCGACTCGGACGAGGACCCGATACGAGACGCCCGTTCCCCGGAGGGGTCACCCTCGGGATCTGCCTCAGAACCTTCGTATTGGTGGGACGATAGACCAGAGGAGCAGTGGCGCAGGAAGTGGCAGGAAGGTCCAGGACGAGCAACGCCGCCAGGAGGAAGTGAGGGAGAGACGGACATGGACGTTTTCGGGGACGACCCGGGTTTCGAGCACGGCGGCACAGAGATGGAAGCGGAGGTGACCGTCGTCGACGAGAGCAGGGAGGAAGAACCGGGAGACTTCAGATGGAGGCCCGCCACGGGAAGCGAACTGTATCCGACGTTCGTCCCTCTGACACAGCAGCACCCAGCTCCCGCACCGGAAGGAGGGGAGGGGGGAACGGGGGGTTTCGAGGGGGGGATGGATGTCAGGGGTTCAGGAGCAGAGGCAAGAGCAAGGGAGGAAACAGAGAGCGAGGGGGAGGAGGCAGAAGAAAAGATGAGTGATGACGACGACCCGAGATCTCCAAGTCTTTCCAGTGAATCAGAAGATTCACAGAAAGGAGCACCAGTGGCCAGGGCAAGGGGGGAGTCTAGGGGGGCACCCCAGGAAGATAGAGCCAGAGGGGACTCAGAGGAGAGCAGTTGGAAATCGGGACCAGCGTCACCGCCAGAGAGCAGGGAAGAGGAAGGGAGCCAGGGATCAAGCACTGGCAGCTCACAACAGAGGGGAGGGCATGAGTCAGGAGTGGCCACACCTCCATCGGGGAGCGAAGAAACGGTCAGACGGAAAGTGGAAGGTTGGGCGCGCGCGCCAAGTTCAAATGCACAGGAAAGTGACGCAGTAGGCAGCCCTGAAAGAGAGCCAGGTCCTAAAGCCCGGCGCAAGGAGACAGGAGGGTCCGGGGGGTCGGCGTCAGAAGAATCCAGGAAGGAAGAGACCCTGGGGGGCAGAGGGACCCAGAGGAGAACAGTCAGGCGGAAAAGGTGGAGCAGGGCTAGGATATTAAGTTGGTGCACAAGGGGCGGAGACTCAGACGGAGCTTCGCCGATCTAGCCATTAGACGTAGAGTTGCACGCAGCAGCTTGAGAATGGAAACTGTAACTCAATAAAGACTTTTACTTAATGACCGCTGGCTAGCGTGATCCTCTGTGAGCTAGGATCTGGAAGCAGCTCTGACAATACATATCTCCTTTTTCTCCACCCAGTCCCCAACAGTTACTCATGTGATTTAACTTGCGTTATGCAGAGATGAAGGGTCACTTGGGGATATGGGAGACACACACATTGGAGAGGAATGTGATGAGCAGGGTTCAATTGAACTCAATGCAGTTCTCATACATGCTGCTCATTGAGACTGGTAGATTGTAATGCAGGGAGGCCAACAGTAGGTGGAGCCAAAGCCAATATCAGACAGTGACACAGCAATGGGAGGTGAAACCAACTAATTTTAATTTTGCCCCCATCCTCTTGTTGAGTGCTACAAGATCAAAACTGAGACAGGAGGAGGAAGCTGACTGTCAGGGCCATCCCCTGAGCTAGCTGTTAAGTAGGAATAAAGGTAAAGGGACCCCTGACCATTAGGTCCAGTCGTGACTGACTCTGGGTTTGCGGCGCTCATCTCACTTTATTGGCCGAGGGAGCCGGCGTACAGCTTCCGGGTCATGTGGCCGGCATGACTAAGCTGCTTCTGGCGAACCAGAGCAGCGCACGGAAACGTCGTTTACCTTCCCGTCGGATGGTGCCTATTTATCTATTTGCACTTTGACATGCTTTCGAACTGCTAGGTTCTCAGGAGCAGGGACTAAGCAACGGGAGCTCACCCTGTCATGGGGATTTGAACCGCCGACCTTCTGATTGGCAAGTCCTAGGCTCTGTGGTTTAACCCACAGCGCCACCCGCGTCCCTATGTAGGAATACATATGTGTTTATTAACTAGGTAGCTATAAACTATCAGAGACGACCTTTTATATTTCATGTTTTCCTTGCTGTTAGAAAGCTTTCAACACCCGTGTACATCTTCCCTGGAAAGCATCTCTGCTATCCTTGTAAAGTATTTGGATTAATTGCAAGTGCTCCTTTGCTTGAGGTCATCAAATACATATTTGCCCTAACTTTCAATTAAGAAGATTAAATTTTGCAGTTTTTATTGAGTCCCTGAACCATGTTTTTTTACTGTTCGACATTTTAACTGACTTTTTTAAAATGCCATTTCCGTCCCTTTTTTGAATTTTTATTTTGCACTAATGTAGATGAGACAAGGAAAATAGAGCACAGGGGAGCTTAGCAAGTATCCAGATCCCCCTTCTGATCCTACAGTTTGTGAAACATGAGAAAATCATGCTTCGAGTAGAGCCACTAAAATCAATACACCTAAATTAGTCATGACCAATTTGAATTCCACTGATTTCAATGGGACCTACTATGAGCTTGATTTAGCTAGATCCGCCCACAGACTAGTATGCGTCAGTTGGCATGGGATGCAGCATGCCTTGTTGGCAACGAGGAGGGCCTTGGGCTTCTATACTATGATCTGGTGCATTGCTTTGCAGCCTGCCATCCATGGAACAAGGCTGCAGCCCAAAGATTGTTTTACAATGTTGCTTGCATGTAGCCTCTGTTACTATCTTGGCTGCAAACTCTCTTCCTATAGGAATAATGTCACTGCTAGAATGTTAGACTAAGAATGAGGATATTTGTGAGTTCAAATCCTCACTCAACAATAAAGCTCACTGGTTGACTTGGGACCAGTCACTTTCTCTTCTTTGCCCTCTGCTTCACCATTTCATTTGGTCATTGACACTTCGCTTTTCCTGCACAGAAATAAATCTCCACTTTCTGCCAGCAAACTTCGCCTGTGCAATGAGGCACCTTCTGTGTGAAACCAGTAGTACCGTAAGGCGCTTCTAGACTCTTTATAGACTGAATAATCTCATGGAGGTTTTCCTCTTTTGGTGGTAATGTGTTTGCTTAACTACTAGAAAATGTGGTAAGTTATTGGGGGATTTTTTTGTTCATTCTGCTGGGTGAAGCCCTGGATTTCTGCCCCTAAAATTCTGCCTTGACAGAACTCCATTTAACCTTGCTAAATATCAAGCCATCATATAAAGAGCTTCCTTGACAATTTCATACACAGATCCCCCCTTTGCAGACAAGAGCAGTCACAATCATGTGCAACCTGGAGCAAAAATTATCCAGGCTTTTAAATAAAGAGGATAGGGAGCTGCCTTAAACCAAGTCAGACGTCATAATGAGATTCCCACAGCTTTATAAATGCTAATGATTTGGGCTGATCGGAACTTCAATAAAGTTATTCTTTTAACAAAGTAGTGATTTAACCTAGACTGACCACAGGTGAAAAATTACCAAATTATTTTCTGATTACAAACTCTTAACGTGGTTTCCCCCTAGGTCTCTACATAGCAACAAGCTTTGGATATGATTGCAAAACATTTTTTACCTGTGACAGCTGTTGAGTTTCTTTCTACTGAAAATATATTCTGGCACTGCAGAAGATCAGTTTGCATAATGTGCAGAGCCCACTGTATCCTATCAAGAATTGTCAGCCACATTCACCATCAACATACTGCCAGAATCAAATCCAGGGCTGCCATAGAATGGAAATGAAAACTTTCCACTGGTTTCCACTTCAGTTGCTTGAAATAATTATGTGATTTCTGTTTTACAACATGCTTCAAAAACTAATACCAAGGAGAAGCAACCAATTGCCAATAAAAGTACTGCAGGAGTCTTCACCTTTGCCGTAGTCAGATTATAAAAATTAGATGTTCATGGTCTAATAAAACCCATTATGTTCGTGGTCTAATATAAAAGTAAACAGAACTCTTATGTTTGACTACAAACTTATTTTGTATATGTGTTACTCTTTCTACAGTCCTTATTCCGCTGATTAAGTAATCTTTTAATTTCAGCACACTTCGAATTTTATGTGCTCTGGGAAAGTAAATTTCCCTTGGAAAAATGGAATTAATTCCTGGATTATATTAATTTATTGGTGTCAGTTTCCTTTGGCATAAATAACACATTATATCTGCTGCTTTATATACTTCTGAGTAGACATATACAGTATAGGATTTGTTGGAAGTTTGAGTGCAACTCAGCTTGCAGCAGAGGGATTTGCATGGAGTTAAGACACAGAGAGAGGAATCTCCAGATTCCCAGACTATCCTTGTACTTTTGCCTCTATGGTGACTTCTCTATCTCTTTGTTGGTTAGACTGATATGTCTTAGGTGATGGCATCCTGTCTATAGTCAAGGTGTGGTAGAGCTGTGAGATTCTGCTGCATGCCTTTCTATCTATAGACCCATTTTGCATTTTGCATTGGGCATGAGTGTGTTGTGTGTGCACACATGTCAAGACCTACACACACAGGATCAGTAACCTATGACCCACCTTAACCTCCAATTTACTGGGGAAACTGCACATACGTGAACCATATATCCATTGACCTGTATGTATGTCTAAGTACTTTGCACATTACATTCGATGTGGTTAGGCAAGCCAAGCCACAAGGGCTCAGCAGGCAAACAAGTTATGCAGACATGCATGGAACTTTTCATGCAGATGGGTTTACTGTCAGAAAGGACACAAGCATTTTATTTCAGGAATTTGTGCATATTCCAGAATGCTATAGAATGATTCAGTCTCTGGACTGACTAACATGGATTTAATAGTCCACTCCACCAGGTGGCACTGTGCAAATACACTGGTGTTAAGAGACATAAGCTTTCTTCACTACCATCATTGAACTGCCCTTCCAATCGGCCTTACCTTGTATCATTGGATTTGCCACAAGTGATCCACCAGCAGCTATATGATATCTTAAGAATTGCCAGGTTTGTACTCAGCGAGAATGGCAAGAGAAGAAACCTAGATTAACCTTGTTCAATATATGGACCAGGCCTTCCATAAAATTGTCCTAAGTATTAATCAATGCATTTCCCCACACAGTTCTGAAAATCAGGAAGATCCATCAGTTTAAAGGGGCAAGGCATCCTATTTATTCAGCTGCCCTTGTGGATAGATTAGGAGCAATAATCTTGGCCTCTAATACGTCTGTGCCTGATTGGCAAAGTACACTAAAATGTGCGCAGGAGGACCCAAGACATTTTGCCACTTGAGGCAAAGGACAAGATGGCATTCCCACTCCCAATTATGTGCACAGGAGCTGAATGCGATGGCAGTTGAATCTTCCTTCAGTCCTGGCATTGGCTGTGTGAGAGAGAGAGTGAGGGAGAGAGGGGACAGCTAGGGAGGAGCAGTCAGGGGGCTGCCACTGCTGTCCTCCCCCGATACTTGTTGCCCAGTAAGTTTGCCTTACTCTCCAAAATGGTAGATAGAAATACCTCCAGGCAGAAATGAGAGCTTTTCTGGGGTTGGTGACTGACAAGTCTTAATAATAATAATTTATTATTTCTACCCTGCCCATCTGGCTGAGTTTCACCAGCCACTCCACCCCAGTCTTGGGTTGTTGTTGCTTTTCAAAAAAAGTATAGATGGCAATATATATTTAATGTTTACCAGGCTTGCACAAATGTTAAAAAGCTCACAATCTCTGTACACTATAGGTTTTATACCACTTATACTATAAAGGCAAATCCTCTAGAATTCTTCTTATGCCTTTAAGAGCATGATACAGTGGCAGCAATGAAAAACATAAACAATCAATTTGATTTATCTGGACATCTAGGATCCCAATTCTTATAGAATTGCAGCACTCTTTATACAATTGTATGTTGTATTGTTATAACTCGCCCTGGGGCCTTATGGTAAAGAGTAGGTAAGAAACAAACCAGGTAGATAGATAGATAGATAGATAGATAGATAGATAGATGATAGATAGATAGACAGACAGATAGATATAGATAGATAATAAGGCACCTTTCTTTTTGTAAAGGTACCCCTGACTGTTAGGTCCAGTCGCAGACGACTCTGGGGTTGTGCACTCATCTCACTCTATAGGCCGAGGGAGCTGGCGTTTGTCTGCAGACAGCTTCCAGGTCATGTGGCCAGCATGACTAAGCCGCTTCTGGCAAACCAGAGCAGTGCACGGAAATGCCGTTTACCTTCCCGCTGGAGCGGTACCTATTTATCTACTTGCGCTTGGACATGCTTTCGAACTGCTAGGTGGGCAGGATTTTGTAAGGGTGCCTAATTAATTGGTTAGGTAGAGGTACAATCTGAGTATTTTGGATTTCAGACGTAGATGACTATGCAGTCCCCTGGAATACATACAAGGTTAATGGAAGGGCCTGGAGTGATGAGGGAAAGTGATGAGGAAGGTCTGACTAGTTGGCATTTGAGGAAGTTTGAAATATCAGTATTGTAAGCTTTGATAGATACAATAGTGTTATATGATGAGGATATGTGAGTCTGGATATAATCCCCAACATTTTATTATCTGTAAAATGGGATTCTGTACTGGAAGGAGCTATTGAAGTAGTAAACCAGTCTCTTTGTTACGCTTTTTCAATGCCTAACTTTTGTCTTTATTTGCAATATAAAAGGTAAAGGTACCCCTGCCCGTACGGGCCAGTCTTGCCAGACTCTAGGGTTGTGCGCTCATCTCACTCTATAGGCTGGGAGCCAGCGCTGTCCGCAGACACTTCCGGGTCACGTGGCCAGCGTGACAAGCTGCATCTGGCGAGCCAGCGCAGCACACTGAACGCCGTTTACCTTCCCGCTGGTAAGCGGTCCCTATTTATCTACTTGCACCCGGGGGTGCTTTCGAACTGCTAGGTTGGCAGGCGCTGGGACCGAATGATGGGAGTGCACCCCGCCGCGGGGATTCGAACCGCCGACCATGCGATCAGCAAGTCGTAGGCGCTGAGGTTTTAACCACAGCGCCACCTGCGTCCCTATTTGTGATATATATAATTCATAAACAATGATTCATACACAGCTGATGTTTCTACACCCCCCCTCCAAAGCATCTGATATCTATTTGGTTAAATTTAACTTTTAAGTCATTTCAGTTTTTAAACAAGTGTCATGCCATGTGTTCTCAGAGGCTTATAACCATGTTCTATCAATGTTGAATATGTAATAAAACTATGACAAGTTGATGGAAAGGTAGTTGTTTGTTTGACTTTGCTAAGTTAATGACTCTAGCTGAGATTGTTAAGCTTCCTTTTTACATGTCTAAGAAGTTGGTCAAGTACAGGTGTGTTGCCATAGAGGTCCTCCCCCAATACTTGTTGCCCAGCTTGAGATGCCTCCCCACCACCACCTGGCTGGACACCACATCACCCTAGGGATAGGATGATAATAGGCCAGGTACAATTCTAGCCTAGTTCCTCTGGTACCTAGAAAGACACGGTGGCTTGACTTGCTCTTTGTGCTGAAACGAAACTTTGGAAACACAGACACTGCCCAAAACCTAACGGGAAAGTAAGATCTGTTGGACTGTTAGTGCTGTGAACCCTTCCATCTTATGTTTGGCTTGTACATATGCGTAAATGAAACCATATATCAAATAGACCCTTCAATTGTCAGTGACCTTCATTTCAAGGAAACAGAACCAGAGGTAAGTGCTGGTACCCCTTAAGTTTCTTATCACTTGGGGACTGGGTTGCACATAAGAATATAATGTTCTGGGGCCTGAATGGGAAAGCTGGGATACTCTGAAGTCCAATATATGACATTTTACTTTCAGTGGGTTCCAAGCCCATGAGGCCAGCAGGGATGATGTTTGTTATAGCTATCTTACCTGCAGTGGCGTAGCGTGGGTTGTCAGCACCCGGGGCAAGGCAAGTAATTTGCGCCCCCTAACCCGTGGATTTTAGCACTGCGAGTGCGAGCGCGCCCCCCCAGATGTTGCGTCCGGTGCGGCTGGCACCCCCTGCACCCCCCACGCTACGCCACTGCTTACCTGTCAGTTGCAACTCAGTCTGGATTAGGCACAGACAGGTTAGAACTATCCAACCACATCTGAGAAGCAATAATCACTGTGAGGATAAAAGAGATAACAAAATGTTGCTGTGAAGTGTTAAGTATTTGGGTTTTAAGGAGTTGTGGCAATTTATGTATCACAATAACTATATATAAATAAAGCACTATCATATTGACAGGAAATGAAGGCTGGAGTCCTATACGGGAATAGATCTCACTGAAATCAACAGGAGTTAATTCTGAGTAGACATGCATATGATTATGTTGCAAATCTATAATCCTAAATGCAGTTCCTAGGAGTAAGTTTTATTTATGAAATTTTTAAGTAAACTTGATTAATAATTATTGCAATGTACCAAGTGTTCACAAGTAGGACCCATTAATGAGATCTGAAAGTTTGCCTGCACTGGACAAAGTCAATTTAAATAGCATTTCTAATTATTGATTTATTTCAACAGGACTTGAATGCATCGCAGTGTGTCCTTCCAGCCAACCTAAACAAATGTTGATTTAAAGTTCCACAACTCAGTCTTGGAATATGTGAAATAATAAACATGGGATTTTTTTCTGAACACATGCAGGGTGTTTCTCCTTTGCTGCAAAGTAACCAGGATCCTCACTCGGAATTAAAGAGCTGGGGCCTTCCAGGGCAGTTGCCACAACTTCCAAGTAGGTTTGTTTGCAGCACCTTATTTCTTCCCCTTTGTCTTCTTTCCATGTAGGAAAGAAGACTCCTTTTGTGGGCATGGCTGGCATCAGACTTCAAGGGGGTGGGGGCTCTGTAAAGTGCTGCCGATGGGCCTCTAAACACTCGCACCCCTAATGCAGTCAAGTTTGGCTCCCATTTAAGTGGCACTGCTTCCCACTGATAAAATGGGCAGGGCAAGGTGTGGCAGTATAGTCAGGTCAATAAGGGGGCCTTTCTGCACTCCTAGGGACCTTGGCAAGTGTCCGATCTTAGCAAGTGCCAGGCCTATCTGTGGGATCGTTTTACAGGGGAATGGAAGAGATACCGGGAGTGGAAGATACCAGAACTGTCCTCCTTGATAAACTTCTGGGTGCTCTCCTAAAATAATAGGCAAACATGAGCATGCCTGTGAGTAAGGACAACAGCTGCTAGGCCTGTCAGGCTATTTTGATTGTTCTTGACATATCCTGTTAATCTCTCCTTTAAACAAAAAAAAAACTGCCTCCGATTACTTAAGAACTAGTATGCTGTGTGAAACCCCAGCTGTAACCTCAGACAAAACAGCTGGGAGGAAGAAAAAGGTACCTGAAGCAAATTCCATGAGTCACTCCCTTTCAGCCTGAGAAACACATTCAACTCTTTCCAACAAAAACACCTTCCCCCGCAGAAAACGTTCAAGCTCACTGAACAGCTGTGTGTGTGCATGTACTGGTTGCTGCTGTTTTCCTATAACGGAGCCCCAGACCTGTTTGATTTTGTTTTTTGTCCGAGTCAATTTCCGTGGGTCGCTTGGACCAGGTCGTCAACCCACAAGAGCCAAACTCCCTCTTGAGCTTTGAAAGGAAGTGCCTTCAATTTTCAAAACTCTCTCTCTCTCTCTCCAACTTGAGCTACGTCACAGGAGGATTTGGGGCACTGGGGCGACACGCGGCGAGAGCAGCAGCGTCAACTTTTGCTTTCCAAACGAGGAAGCTGCTGTCCCACGCAAACCCGTTGCAAGTCACACAGGCTGCTCTTTCTTCGGGAAAGGCCGCGCCTTCGCCGCCGCCTCCTCCTCCTCCTCCCGGGGCCGCGTCTCCTTCCAGCACATTGGCCGCCAGCGGGATCGGGAGTGATTCAAGCGCGGCTGCCTGGGCGGCGCCCCCAGCAGCTCCGGATATGAGGTGTTCGCCACTCAATCTCGGCCGCCCGCAGGAGGAGCCTTCCACCGAAGCGCCTCCCAAGTCTGGGGCGAGCAAACCCGGCTGGCGCTGCAGGGGATTGTTACTCAACTGACAGCGTTCTTCCTGGTCCCTTTCCCGGTAGCGTAATAAATGGCATGCCGTGCAACACGAAACACCAACTCGGCGGGAGGTAGTTCTTTAGGACTGTGCGTAATTCCCGGCACACATATTCCAGAGGGGCGGTCTAGTTAGGCTCTTACACGGAAGAGTCTTGCGGCATTTTTCAGCTTTGGGACATTTATTTCGTGGCATAAGATTTCGTGGACTAAAGCCCATGACTCTAATGCCGCAACAAATAAAACTGATCCCAGCTTCAGCCTCTGGCATCTGATATCCTGGAGAGTCACTGTGAACTAGACGCCGCCGACCTGTGACTCAAGCCACGTTCACGCCATGAGACCACTTTAAACAGTCAAGGCTTCCACAGAAGAATTCTGAGAGCCGCAGGAAGAGGGGTTTCTAGTTAAACCGCTCTGAAATTGTAGTTCTGGGAGGGAAGTAGGAGTCTCCTAACAACTCTCAGCACCCTTAACAAAACTTCACTTCCCAGAATCTTTTGGGGTGCTTTCACTTTAAATGGGGTTTGTGCGGTCTGAATGTGTCCTCGGTGTAAGGGAGCTGTCTATATTCCTAAGTTATTTTATGTCTATCGCGAGACGTCAGGGCTGCAGTCCTTTGCTAGGGAAAGGTGCATTGAGCTCAATGGGACTGGCTTGCGAAAAGTAAGTTCTCACGTGCCATCCCGTGGCTAATGACAGGTTGTTTTGAGAAGGGGGAAAAACCACACAAAAAACTTTTCTGTGGCCGCCACATGACCTTTAGTTATGATATGCAAAATAGGAGTGATGGGCCCCAACCTTAAAGGCGCCGTTTACCCCACCTGCCTCTCATGAGGCTGCAATCCTGCATGTGACTTACTTCCGCGCAAAGAAGCCATAAAAATACCATGGTTACAAAAAGGAGAGAAACGGGGCAGCAAAGACTACGTGGAGCTTACTTCGAAACAAGCCTGAGGCGGCTCAGCTGGTCTCTTGTCTGCCCTCCGGAAGTGCAACCACACGGGCTGTTTGTGAGACAGCTGACACTGGGGAGCTTCCTAGCCTGGCAGCGGCGGGGTGGGCGGCAGCAGCCTCGCTTTCCATTAAGCAATCGCAACTTTCCTGGGTGATGTTCCAAGGTGCTCCACAAAGCAGCATGCCTTCAGCTTTTCTGCTGGGGCGTGTGGCTCAATGATTGCATGACATTTACATTTTAGTCATGACTTTCCTTTCTAAAGCCAGGAAATGCGAAGGACTCATCCTTGAGCAAGAGGCTGACTTTCCTGATTCCTTGACACATTTTCAGTGAGATGGATTTTCCCACAAGAAATGAATCCAGCAGCCGCCTCCTCTGTAACTGGAGAAGGAACCACTCAGGCAACCTCCTTCATAAACGACTGGACTCCAGAGCCAATCCCAGTTGCAGTGAAGAGGAGAAAGGGGAGGGGGAACAAACAACCCTTCGGCTGGAGTTGGCTCGATCCCAGAGACGTTGCTAGAGCAATTCGTCTATCTCGCCATCTCAGAGCAAAATAAACTTTACTAACACACGTGTTTGCTCAGCGGGGTGAGCCAAGCCGTGAGAGACTTACTTTCAAGAAGTCACATGCACCTTTTTTTTTCTTGTTGAATGAACATGTCACTCGAAACATACTGAGCACAATTCATTTTTAGAAGCCCGGGGGTGGGGAGTGGAGAAACCGCTCCAGCAGCGGCTAATTTCCCTCCACATGAGTGGAACTGACGTAATGGTGACTTTCCTTTTTCTGTTCGTTTGAATTAAGAGCAGCAGGTGGTCGGAGAGGAGAATATTCAGGTGTGAAACCGGTTTCCCTGGGACTTAACCATCGGTTCTTCTACAGTTTAGGTCAGCACTTGGGGAGTTCAGCCCCTGTACCTAGAAACACGTGTAGAAGTGAGCCCCCAACTGAACCCGGTGCCGGTGGAGCTTACTTCTGAGTAACTGGGGTTTGGGATCAGGCTGCCCATCACACAGACCAGGGAAATAACGGGGATTTTGACTGGGATCTCAGCAAGGGGTCCCTGAAGGAAACAGTTCCTTCCTGTAGCGCGGACTCGGGTGAAGTACGTCTCCCCAAGTCGTTTTGAGGCTCTCTCGGGCCACTTCTGGCCGCCTCCTCACAACCTATTGGCCACGATAAAGCCGCTGATCTGAAACGGCGCTGACTGACGAGAGAAAGCAGACTCTGCGCCGCAGTTGTTGCTCACAGTCGGCATGACTGATAAGTTGTAAAGCATGACAGCGTCTGACTGGTTCTCCAGCATGGCAGGAATTTCCGAAGGGGGCTCAAGGGCGACGCGTCCACCAATAGCACGAGGCAGCTCCAGCAGTCACAACAAGCCCAGAAAGGGAGGTGGGAGGTGGAAGAGCCGTCTCCCCTCCCTCAGGAAAGCGGGGCTTGCCGAATGGAGGGAGAGATTGGGCAGGAAGCAAGGCTGCCATCCTAACTCCGGAGTCAGAGCGCAATCCTAACCACGCCTACTCCGAAGCGAGCCCCGTGCATTTCAATGGGGCTTACTCGGCTGCAATCCTAACCCGCTCAAGATCCCATTGGGATCAGTAAGACTAACTTCCGCGTGGACTCGTTTAGGATTGCGCTGCAACTCTCACGGACAGTTAGCTCCGAATAAGCGCGTTTCAGTTGCATAGGCTCAACTTTCTTGACGCCGCGCCGCTGCCTTTCCTCTTCTCCCTCCCTCCCTGCTCCGCATTCACACGAATTGCGGAGTTCGCTGGAGACGGGGGTCCGGCAGGGGCGTCCCCTTTCCCTCCAGCTGCCTGGGAAAGAGAGCAGGAAGCTGATAGAAGGCCCGGGCCTGCCTTGCCCCGCCACCATTGCCCTCCGCTTCGCAAGAGAGCTTGCGCGTCCTCCCTCCTCTCTCTTTGGCATTGGTATCTGACAGAGTCGTTCGCCCTCGCCGCCAGCCAGCAGCCAGGGGAGAGGGCGAGGAGGAGGAGGCGGCGGGTAAAGCGGCTCCGGCTCCTGGTTACTCTCTAGCTTACTCATTGCTGGGCGGTGGGGGAGGGCGCACCTCGTGGTGGCGGCGAAGGCAGCCGCTTGCTTGCGCTTGCCTCACTTCGCCAGGCACAAGTTACAGAACAAAGAAAGCAGCAGCAGCAGCCCGAGCGCGCCGCTCTCAAGTTACTTGTCTCAGCTCCCCGCCGGGGCTGGAGGACCCTGGCCATTCCGCCCTCTCGACGCCCTCCCTCAGAAACAACTTGCCGGAGAGGAGTTGTGTGGGGGTTTTGGGGTTTTTTTTGTCTCCCACCGCCGCATTTCCCCCCAAGTTTCTCTTTGCTCCCCCTCTCCCGTTTCTGAAATAGAAGGAATCTTCCAGGATTGGGCAGAAGGAGTTTCCAGGCACCAAGATGAAAAGTAAAAAAAGTAAGTGGGTTTGTTTGGTGGGGCTCTGAGGCGCCTCGCTGCCCTCCTCGTGGTGTTGCTAAACAATTGCGAGGCGAAGGTGAGGGAGCGAAGGTGCTGCTTTGCAACTCCCGAGTTCGGTTTGGGGAAGAGCTCGGACTTTCCCCCAGAAACTTGGTGTGCAGTCCGTGTCTTACATGGCAGTTGAGGGGGGTTTTCCGCTCAGACAAAACACAAGCTGTCTGCTTGGAGGCTGCAACTCCATGCTGCTGGCGCCCTGTCAAAAACATGTTCCAACTGCCTGCTTTGTGTCCGAACAAAGTTTTCTCCTAGTCTCTCTTCCTCCTCCCTCTTCTTTCTTTTAAACCCGTTTGTTTTGCTTTACTTCTTGCCTTCTCTCTCATTCAATACTGAAAGTTTATCAAACAAGAATGTGCCTTCTGGTCGTCCGCCCCCCCCCCGGTTTTTTTACGTTTTAGAATCTCAGCAGCCTTCCTCGAGCATGGGAGGGAAGGAGCGTTCTTTGTTTGCGATTTTCGGCTAGGAGGGGGGCATGGAGACGGGGGTGGAGCCATTTAAAAAGCGGTTAAGCAAACTCTGGTGCAGGGCTTTTGGTTTTATTAAAAAATGCAAAGTGTGTTTATACAAGACGCGAAAGCAAGTTTAGGCACACTTTCTTCTCCCAGAATGAGAGGCTGTGATGATAAAATAACTTGGTAACTCACATAAATACACCGTTTGACAGAGTGGATTTCCCCCTCCTACCCTTTTAAGGAGCGGGTTGCCACTGTTTTTGTTTGTGAAAAAACAGCTCATTTTTATGCATGTTTACTCGGAAGCTAACTTTTTATTGGGCATATAGGATTGGGCAGCTAGAGCAACTTTGCTTTTTTCAAAGAGAACAACCACTTCTTCTTAAATGTTGTATTTAAAAGTTCATTTTCATGCAGTTGGTCGTATTGTATGCTAGTAACATCATTAAAAATTGTAGGGTAGTATTTAAAAGAGTGTTGCATTCTGTAGAGTTGGCTTTTGTTTATAAACTACACATTTTACATTCATAGTTCAAACATTCCTCTCACTTTGCCAGGAGTCCTGTAGCAATTTGTGTGTGTGTGTGTGTGTGTGTGTGTGTGTGTGTGTACAGTACACCTACTCTTTAGTTTTGGACTTAAGAGGTCTACTGTAGCCATAGTTTGTAGTTTTCATGTGGAGCTGCAGAACTAGCCACACAAAGGAAACCAGGCCACACAAATGCTACAGTTAGGCCGTGGTATGTGGGTAATATAAGCCCACCATAAACGAAGAGAATATCTGTTGATAAAAGTCTGTGCTTATAACTTTGTATTCTGTCCAAAAGTTTTTGTTTGCCTGAGTAACTTTGGATTCTGTGTTACATACCATGACCTGCACTTTCTGTGGCTAAAGTCATACATCCTGGCTTTTGAGCTTCCCAGTTTGTACAAATAAGTAACATTATTGGACAAAAATTCCATAGTGAACTACTTAGAATAGTTATTTTTAGAGCATTCCTCTGCTCCCTCTATTTGCACAGTGGTGGTGAGCTGGTTTCCTGTCTGCTGCTGCTTCCATTGTTCCTTTGGCTTCTCACTCTAGGCAGCTGTTCCATTTGTTTGTGTGAGTGTGTTTTAAATATAAAGCATCATACAAAGCTAACTTTTAACCCAACTCAACATTAAATGCATGTACATTTTGTCATGTGTTCAACAGCCTAGCTGTCTAGTGAGCTTGGGCAGGGCATAAAAGCAAAACAAGGAAAAGATGTCATGATTAAGAGGGAGGACTTCAAAGTTGAGGAGTGCATTGAGTGCATTGGGAGCACATGTTGCAAGCTGGAAGTTTGCAGAGGCCTGACCTTTAAAAGACAGTGTAATTCAACATTTTCAAACGATAGGCTTACAAAGCTGGCACATGTGGTCTGTAGTTTATCATCTGTCCTGAAAAATCCTGAAGTATTTTCTGTGCTATTATCCTAACGTGGAAGGAAGTTCCTTTTAAAGTAAGGGTTTAACATACTTGGTTTTATTTATTTATTTCACTCTCAGCCCATCCTTCACCCAGCAATTGATCCCAATTTATCAAATAGTTTATCAAATATAAAACTTAACTTGTTTCTGTGTAAATTTGAGTGCTACTTGTGATTTCTTGTACGTGAGAAGTATATGTGTATGTGGATTTAAAATCAAGCTGACACACAGGGAGGAGGATTAAAGTCAAGGAATGCAGTCTGTGGAGGGATGGGAGAGGGAGTTGGTATGTTTCAGTATATGAACCATTATGATGTCTGTCTCCCCTTGCTGTGGAATGAATAATGTATATTATTCCATAACCTTTGTTTGTGGTACTTGCTCAAATGATGAGATACCTGGTGATGCACATATGGGGAGGAAGCATATTCTGTACAAATGGTTCTGATCTGTGTATCAGATCTCATATCCATAAACCATGTTCTAAAAGAGTGCTTTTGGGGGGGGCAGGCTAGAATTACACACACCTTGTGAAAATAAAATAATCTGGCTAAGGGGAAAGGGAGCAGCTGCTCAGAGATTGGAGGTCTTTGGCTAATGACTATGGGTGAGTTTGTTTATTTAACAAACCTGTTGCCCCATTTAAAAAAAGAACTCCTCAAGGTGTGTTTTAACACAATGGCCAAGCAATATATAGATCAACACTGTATAAAAGGGCTGTTAAAATAAGAAGCCTAGGAATTGGTTAACTAACAAAAACAGTAGTTCATAGAGCATCAGTCAAAAAAGCTGCTCTTGACAGCAGCCTGTTGAAGCTGTGTGTTCCCTTCCTCTGACAAGTCAGGGAGACAAATAGGCAGCCCTTGTGTCTCATTAAATTCTCTTTCTCTTGCTGTCCTGGGTACGTTCACACTAGCCAGGTGCCACTATTTTTAATTGCTATGCCAATCGCAAGCCTGCTGCCTCCTTTGTTTTCGCCTTGATTGTATTTGGGCAGAGTCCATAGCACCTAGTACTTTCTTTATGTCAGTAGTATACAGTAGTGACTTTTCTTCGTGTTTGGAAATTCTTGACTTAAAACATTTAGGCATGATTTGAATCTTGTACACGTGATTTAACCCAGTGCTGGAATGAGTTCTGCAGGTGCCTTCTGGAAATGTTTTGCTCCTGTGAACATGGGCAGCAGCTCAAGTAGAGCTTCACAAAACACACACAGTGAGAGAGATTTCCTGGAGAAAGCAGTCTAGCTCATTGTTCTCTTGGCAAAGGGAGAGCCTGCTTCTTGAAAGCCTCTTTGTAAATCTTATTAAAGCAGCTGGTTTCAACCCTTTGCAATACTTCTTCACAGCACAGCTCTTCCGTTACGTTATCCTGCCTATTATTAAATGGGTTTATTTTCCTCTAATATTCAAAATCAAAGAGATTATTAACAGTATCTAGTGTACAGGTCTGTGTGTGGTCTAATGCACGTTAATATGGTGTTACTTTGTGCCAGGAAGATGAAAATGGTGCAGTTAATCCAAAGAAGTTAAATCTTGCATATATACATTTTGACAGTCTGTCATGCTGTACATGCATCTAGAGTAAATTTCAAAATTGAGGCCTGCAAGTTGTGCCAAAAGCCAGTTGTGTCCCAATACCTTGTACCTGGTGAACTCTCTCTATGTGTTTTCAAAGAGCACTGTTAAAAACACTCCAGATGTTGTGGGACCCCAACTCCAATCAGCCCCAATCAAGATCTTGAGGGCCACAGATTCCCCATCCCAGATCTATCTAGAACAGAATGGTCAGAGCATTATCATAGTTCAAGAATTCGTTCAAGCCAGGCCAAAACACTTGAGGGCACAGAGTGGGGTCAGTGCGGTAGTTGTGGCCTGAGGAAAGACCTGAAGTTTGGAGGGCCGCATTTGGGCTTCAAGATCCCCACTATTGATCTAGAAACATGAACAAGAACTGCACACTTACAGTTGGAATAAGGGTGACCGCTGGAAGCTTCTTACTCATGCATACTTGCAGCTTTTTCTTTGTTTTACTTTGAGGAACTTGACATAAGTATCTCTGATACTTTCATTACCTAAGAAGTCTAAATTCTACTGCATTAGAACCCTAAATTAAAACAAGGCAACACTTCTATATCCAAATAGTTGTCCCCTCCTTTAAACACAGCAAACAACTAACTGTTAACACATGAGACAGACAGCCTAGGAAGGATGCCTTTTAACTGTGCCCTGTTAAAACAGGAAATCAAATGCGCAGACTGATTACTAACAAGAGGAAAAACCAAAGCTAGCCTGTAATCAGCACAAACGCTGCAGTGTAAACAGAGCCATGGCAGCCCCAATGTGGCCTTTGCTCTAATGAGAAATCAGCTGGACTAAGGAGAGATCTCCTGCCTTACTTCTAGTTTCCTGTTGCTGCAACTCCTGCACAAATAGGGGGACTTTTCTCCTGGCAGTTCAAAGGGCCGGTGCTCCATTATTGAAATCAGCTCATTACCCCAAGAGAAGTTGCATGGCAGTTTTCTCTTGTTTAGCCCAAACCTGTTTTGTATCATTAACCTCTTAGCAGAGGGAACATGTCACAATAAGTAAGCAGATCAAAGGGCAGGCAGCACTGCTGGTTTGTTCTTGCTTTAATTTTTTGTTTGTTCTGTCAGGAGATTTATCGGTTCTTGTTTTTATTTTTGAGGGGTAGGGAGGGGAAGAGCAGGCTCTTCAGTTTCGTTTTTGAGGAGGGGCACTGGAAGTATATAAGTCTAGCTTTTGAATATTTTTAGCACAAGTTTGTAACATTTCCACTACCCCTCCTTTTTGCTCTTAAGGCAATGTCCTGATCTAGCTGACTAAAATACTTTAGCATGACTGTTTACCTCAAGGCAGGACTCATCATGCAAATACTTGTGCAATGTGTGTAGATCCATTGACTTGTCTGCTTCTTTGAACCACTTGCTGTTGCGTACATATTCTCTATGTACATGGAAAGCACCGAGCAAGCCTGACAATGGCCAAATGACCCACTGAACTCTCTGCACACTATAGAACTCAGCAGGGAGAAGCAATAATTAGTTGGCTGTTAGCTCTAGCTCCACCCGCAGGCCTTCCACCCCACCAGTTTCAGTGGGCACCAGCTACCACTACATAAAATATACATTAGAATTATTCTCCTTAGCTTTTGTGGAGCAACATCACTTTGGGAACACATCATAGAAGATTGGGGTTCCGAAAATTTCTGTGCCTACTGTCCTCCTGTGCTTGACAGAGGAGCAACAGGCTGAGCATTTCCATGCCTGGCAGAGCTGCAGCTGTTACATCACTGTCATTATGTTCTCTGGGAAAACACCGAGAGGGCTGTGCCAGAACAGAAAAAGTGGTGGTCCCAGAGAAGAAAAGCTTCTGGTTTCCTACTGCAGCTTCTGCTGCAGTGGCTCTTGCTTGGGATAGCCATGACGCAGAGGGTGTCCTCATGCCTCTTACCGGGAAACATGGGGATAGTGGGTTGGTGATAACTTTCTTTAGCCCACTGGTTTGGGAGGGCTTTGTTCACCTGCTTTCTCACATTGCTTTGTTGTTGGTTGATTTTTATGTCATTTTTCATCATTTTATTATACTTGTCTCTATTTTGTTTGCCGCTTTGGGAGCCTCTGGGTCAAAAGGCAGTATATAAATCAACAATAACAACAGCAACAGTATTGTTATTATCATTAAAACAATAGTTGGGCATCCTTTGTAGGGCGTTCCACTAGAATTACTGTTCTACTTGGCTGCTCTGCTCTGTATGTATGTGATCCTTCAAGAGACAGGGGTGTTTGGTCAGAAGTACCAGTGGGTATGGTGGAGCATTTAGTGGCTTGGCCCCTGATGGCCTTTGACAATGCATGATGGGACCTAGGTTTGGGGGCTTCTTTTCTGTGCAGTCCATACCTATTCTGAACCCTCTTTGCAACTAACACTGTTACCACCTGTTGAATAGCGATGCATATTACATGCATATTACCCTATACTGTTGTGGATGGCAGGGGGTGAGAAGCTCTGTAGTGATGAGTGTCTAAATGCTCTGCACAACTATCATTTTTTAATAACCTTTGCTGGGAGGGGGATAAAGGAAGTGGAGGTATCGTAATTTGAGGGTTACAGTGTAATCCTAGCCTTGTCCGCTCAGAAATAACAACTATTGAATTTAGTGGGGCTTACTCCCAGGTAAATGGGGTTGGGAGTAGATTCCTTCTTATTGGTGACCTGCCATCCATGCTTAACTGTGTGTGGACTGCTGGCCTTGCAGCTCCATTGCAGGAATAGAGTCCAGGTTTCTGGTAGACATTGTGTCAAGGCGCCATGTGCAGTTGCCTATGACAAAAGTTCCCAGCTAAAGCTGCTTGTTGTGTGCTGACATTGGCTTTTAGCTGGAATCTTATCTCCCTTGTGGCTCTGGGAGTGAAGGAAGAAGAGAGAGGGCTGTCATCTGGCCCTCTTCAATGGGAATGCTTTAACTTTGCTTCATCTGTAGTTTCAGATGTAACATTACACTGTCCCTGAGTTGAATATAGCAGGGATGGGGGAACATGTGACTCTCAGATGTTGCTGGACTGCAGCTCCCAGCATCCCTGACCACTGGCCATGCTGGCTGGGGCTGATGGGAGATCCAGCAACACCTGGAAGGCCACAGATTCTGTATTCTTGTAGTATACGTTTCTGACTAATATTTGCCTGGTTTTCTTCTGCAAGTGAAATGTGGTTTAGGACTGAATCTATCCCAGCCAGTGAGTGAAACTCAATAAGATTTGTCTGTCAAACTAGTGTATAAGGCTTGGATTCCTAAAATTTCTGGTGGGAATAAAAGACATGTAGCCAAAGCTTTGGTTTCCTGCACCTGACTAGTTTGTTTATATGACCTGTAGTAACTACCTTCTTCTAAACTCAGCGATACAGCTGCAAATAAAACGTTTTAAGTGCAATGTGACACTAGATGGCAATGGTGAGCCTTATGGAAAATTCAATGCATTTTTAAAAACGCTTTTAAAAAAGCATTTTCAGAACAGTTTTTTATATGTGTGTAGATTCCACCTAAGTATTGTTAGTTTCTTTAGATGTTCCTTTCACTGCGGTGTTCAGCACATTGACTTGAAAGTAAGCTTTACTTAAATCAGTGGGGTTATGTTTCTAGACATATGATTATAGAATTGAGATGTTAGCTCTCTCTGGTACAAAATGGAATTGTAAATTTATTGCCAAATAGTTGTATATGAAAGGCTTGAAACAATATTGCTGCTATGAATGGAGCCTGCTGGGGCAGGGTGAGGAACACAGTAGAGCACGTTGTTTGCATGCAAGAAGATTCCAAGTTCTCCCCCTGGTTCTCCAGTTAAAAAGAATCAGGGACAAGGCAGAGTTTAGAAAATACCTGATGTAAAAGAGCAACAGGGCTGAATGGAACAGCAGTGCCACCATTGCATCCAAAGCCCTGCTACTTGTACTGGCCAAAGCTTAAGGTGTGGGGAGGAGTAGCATTTTGCCTAATTTTAGCTGTGCCCACCTCCAAAATCAGGCCATTCTGGCTGTTGGATAGGCTTAAGAGGTAGTGGATCATGACCCAGCCAATTTCACTGTCATTTTGTCCCCGTTTCAGGGCTTTACACCAGTTGTTGGCAGTGGATTCCCTGTGATAGTCAGTCAACAGCCCACACTGTCAACAGGCACCGCAGGAACGTTCCATGGCAGTGGAGAAGCGGGGGGAATTGGGAGTTGTGATTGTTGTTTTTGGCAGTTTCCTATAAATTTACTACATGAAACGAACAGTGATGCCACCCATAAGCAAGTTAAACTCGAGAACTTGGATGTAGGTAGATCCATGGCTCATCCCTAAGATTTGCTGTGCCAGCATTAAATATAGTACATCAACTGCTATGCCAGCACAGAGTCACAGCTGAAAAATACCACACTGGCTTTTGTGCATTTAATCCTTGATGGAGCAGTTGGGCACATTGGCCTCTGTTGAAAATTTCAGGTGCTCAGTCTTAAGTGGTTTGTGAATAGAAGAGCAGAAAATGTTTACAATTTTAAAAGCTAGAAGTTTCTAAGGAGTGTTAGAATATCACTGACATCTAATCTTGGTTTTGGCTTCCTGCCTACCTGATCATGAAGCATTTAGCTTGGAAGGAAATTTGCTGGATTGCATACCCACAGTTGTTGGCCAATAGTTGGTATGGTACTGGCAAATGATGCAAGCCACTGTATGTATGAGACCATGTGGATGGTTGTTAAGGTGACTGGCACATCTATGCCGTATCCCCAGAATACAGGAACTGGAGGTAGATCTTATGGTTGCCTCTCTGATGCTCGTTGCCATGCTTTAATTGCAGGTGATAAAATGTGTCTGAATGGATAAGATGAAGAGATAGTCATGCAATGTTCACTGTTGCATTTTTATCGTAGATGCTGCTGTTGCAATATCAGGCAGTGAGACAGAGGACGATGACAGCATGGATGTCCCTCTGGATCTTTCCTCTTCTGCAAGCTCAGTCAAGAGGAGGAGGCGGGGTAACCTGCCCAAGGAATCGGTGCAGATTCTTCGGGATTGGCTCTATGAGCACCGCTTCAATGCTTATCCTTCAGAGCAAGAAAAAGCACTACTGTCAAGACAGACGCACCTCTCCACACTACAGGTATTTAAAGATGCTCCAATTACGTTTTAAGACTATGATCCTAAGTACACTTAATTTGGAGCAAGTCCTGTTTAATTCAGTGCAACTCGCTTCTGAATAAATAGGCATAGGATTGCATTGTATAATAGTGTTAGTTGGTGAGGTTGTATAGCCATGAGCTTATGTTTTACTATAATGGAAGTGTTATTTTCATACGCTGATGATATTTTGAAAGGTGTTGTTTTGGATTTGGGATCTACTTACAAACCAGTGCAAACACGTAAAGTAGATGGTTCTGTTTTGGCTTTGGATTGGGGGGAGGGTTTGGGCTCACTCTAGCAGCATGGATGGTGTCATAGAGTTGTAAATTACCTCTGGCTGTTTTCGTCACAAGCTGAATTTGCGTATCTCTGTAATGGCCTCGCTGAACCCATATATTGTAACTTTAAGCTCCCTGTAGTATTCCAAAACAGGAGCAAGATGTGAGTGCACATTACAGTGACTCTGGAAAATGGGCAGGGTGACAATGGGGACATGGAAGTGGCAACTGCAGAGTTCCGTCCCCCCAGTGCTCCAAATTTAGCAGTTTTAAGCATAAGCCTGTAATGTGTCTGTGTAGCTTTTCATAGAAATAGCTCTTTTCAAGCATCTGGCAAATAATGTGCATGTGTCTGTACTCAGATTGACCTTAGAATGCAAAGTTAGAGGGCTGGTTTCTGTTCCCAGTTCTGTCAGTGACAGTGCGCAATTCTTTGTATCAGCAAGAACAAAGTGAAATTATGCTTCTGTATTTTATGGGAGTCTCTATTTGCTAACACACATAAAAGCTTGCAGACTCTAGGAAGCAAGGTCCAAAGTTCCATTGGAAGTAGCCCGGAATGTGTACACTCGAATCCAGACCAAAATATGCTGGATGTTTTGTTGGCAGCTCTGCAGAAGAAATTTTGAAAACACAAAAGATACAGCCCCCTGGAATATGTGTGTGTGTGTGTGTGTGTTGTAATTTTGCACATATTTTCACAATACATCACTCTTCATACATTCAGCCTGAACCAATGAGGGCCAAATATGAGGAGACATTCACACAAGTCTATCCCCACTAACCTTCCCCCCCCCCCAATATGCTAGCTCTGCTTTAGGCCTTGCTGCTCAACACACACTCACAATATATAGGGTTGTGTGTCCTTCATGTGATGGGGCAGAACACCTGAAAAAGATTGTGTGTTGGGACTGCATAAATCCAGCTTGCTAAAGACATTAATCTGTCTTTTGACCTCTCATCCTGTTGCTTTCTTAGAATATCATTTCTTTGTAAGCGATAAGCAAATTTCCTTTGTCTGCACTGGGCAGAAGGAGAAACCATCCTTATCCAGCAAACATGAAAAGGGTTGTTAAGCTGTCCTTTTATTGCCCAGGAAACTGGCTTGATATTCAAACAAGGGCAAACTTCAGTGAGGTAATCTCTGTTTTGCCTGTTGACACAGTCAGTTGAACAGGGCAAATCAGTAACTGTTTTTGGGAGGAGTTTCTCTTTCACAGGGAAACATTTTCCTGTTGTTAATTAACTCAAATGTAATGAAGAATGAGTAACAGGTTAACATGTGTACAGAGCTAAAAAACTAAGCCTATTGGTTTAGGCTAAGCAGAGAGCCTGAGGCTCTTTAGTAAGCAGAAAGGGCTGGTAGAAACAGGAAGGAAAGAAAGGCCTTCATTCAAGGATGTGTCATAACTTGTCTGCTGGACTTCCATTTGTCCTGCAGTTAAGGAATCTGCTTGAAGTGAGTCATGGATTTAACTGCAACTGCTCTAATGGCACAGAGTCGGAAATGAATGGAGGTGGGCATTAAGATGTGCTTGTGTTCTTAGGTCTGCAACTGGTTTATCAATGCACGCCGCAGGCTTTTGCCTGACATGCTGAGGAAGGACGGGAAGGACCCAAATCAGTTCACCATCTCACGAAGAGGGACCAAGATGGCTGACGGCAGCCCGGTGGAATTCTCCATTGGCACAAAAAACTGCATTCCACTGATCGAGAGCTCGTTCCTCTCCGGTAGCACAGGACCAAACAAGACTTGCAAATCTTCTTCCTTGGGATCCGTTTTGGCTCGGCCATCAGTAATTTGCCACACCACCGTAACTGCACTGAAAGATGCTCCTTTCCATTTTGGCCAACCGGGTGGCACTGGTCTGACCCCGGATGACCTGCAGCGGGCTTCCCCTACCAACTTCACAGACAACGCCCATCTATACCACGAGGATGTGTCTAAGCTGGGACCTGGTACAAATGCACAGAGTGGGCTTTTCAACACTCCCCCACCGACCCCTCCAGACCTCAACCAGGATTTTAGTGGGTTTCAGCTCCTGGTGGATGTTGCACTGAAACGGGCCGCGGAGATGGAGCTGCAGGCGAAACTCATGATATAAAACATTCTTCATATTTGTCCCCCCGGGGCAGGGATATAACGGAAAGATGTGGCAATTGTCTACATGGTATCAAAGACTTAACTGCATTTTTTAATTAATCTTATTTGCACAAGGGATTGCTGAAATGAAGCTTCCTGCCACTGAAGTGGTTTTCAGTGGGATATGGTCATTCCAAGAATTATAGACTTAAAGCTACTGTAGAAACAAAAGGGTTTTCTTTCTTTTCTTTTTTTAAAAAATAAATGTTTTGTAGTAGGGTTTTTTTTTCATAATGTGAGATGATTCCCAATATCATGTGATTTTGTTTTGTTATTATTTTCATTGTTTTTTTCTCTCTCCAGACTGTGCAATATTTAGAAACAAGATTAGTCTTCATATCATTCCCACGTGGAACAAAATATACCAACAGGCTGTCTTAAAAAAACAAATTCAAGATTTTAAAACATGTTTGAATTTGAATGATTATGCTTTTTCATGATGTAATAAAATATTTTCTTTAATAGTGGATTCATATTGCGTTTTGTGTGTGGTTTTGAACTAATGCAAAACTCCCAGCTACACTGTAGCAAAGGGATCCTTTCCTCTTCCAAATACTGTCAGTTTTAAAAGTACCCCTTTAAATGGTTGATATAAATACGTTACTCAGCAAATGCTAAAATATTGTATACTGTGACTTTTTAAGTCTATGTTATCAGATCTATATGCACATGTGTGTCATCTTTTAACATGTGCAGCCTTGAAATCTGCTTAACACTCCTGGTCAAGTAAATGCATGTTTAAAAACAAATTCATTGGCTTTGTTTTTAAAAAATCATAGGATTGTATTATTGACTTCTCCAATGCTGCAGCTCTCCTGGCATAACAGACTTCTGTGTGTGCAGTGGAGCTTCCCTTTCCTCCCCGTCTCCTCCAGTCCCCACATGCCCTCTGAATCAGCTCTGAAGGGCTAGGGGACCCCAGAACAGATTTTGGATGAGGAAGGAGGTCCTACTCACTGTGCCAGCAGAAACCCACTGGTGCAGCATTGGATATAGCCCTAAATACAGAATCTATTAGATGAGTTCTCTAAGGCAGAGATGCTCAAACTGCATTCCAGGAACCATTGGGAGTCTTTGGGGGGTCTGTTGCAGGTTCTTCCGCTGGAGGTTCTTCCTTAACAACATTAGTGATGGCAAATTAACTTCTGTGATGGCTTGTCTGCCACCTCCAGTCCTCTGCAATGTGCCGCCAAAGAAGCGCTGGAGATTTCTTAAGTTGGAGTCTCTGTTAATATGGGGCAATGGCAACAGCCAACAAGCCTGGTGAATGTTCTGCATGAACAGATTCAAACAGAAATCAAACATTGCTCTGTCTCTAGATTGCCACCTTTACAATTTCCCCTCCTCCAGGTCACATCCCAGCCAACTCTAAAAACTCACTGCTTCTGACTCTAAGCTCTGGCTTTATCTTGTAACTAGGTAACTCTGAGTTGAGGGAGCGGCCCCAACCATTTGTTGTCTCACACCAAGTCCTCTGGATGGCTCACCCCCCAGGCTATCTCCTCATGAGAAAGTTAGCCTGGATTAATTAGCTATTAACACTTGGCTTAATTAAAGGATTAGAGGTGTCTAGCACACAGTATAATACACACTGGTCTGGCTATTTCCCAGTTTTAGCACCCCAAGCCTTAATTAAATTCTAGCACCTACTGGACCCAGGAATTTAGGGGGTTTAGCACCCACAAACTCATTACACTATGTTTCTTTTGTTGGCCTTTTCTCAAAGATAGAGTGAAATGGTTTTATTTCATGTCTCCTCACCTCAGAGGCCTCCCTGCACTGTTCCCTTATTTCCTTTTCTACTTTCCTAATCACAAGTCTCTTCTTTTCCTCTCTTTCCCATCCTGTAAGGCTATGACTCCTAACTTGCCTCCTTTTGCTGACTCCAGCGTGCTAATCCCCTCCCTTTTACCCCTTTCTTTTTCTTGTATTGCCCCAAAGGTATCTTGCATCCCACCTCTGAACTCCCTCACTTTCTTCAATCTTTATTTCTCTTTTTGTTTCACTACTTCTCTAATTGAATTCAATATCAAGAGCCCCTCTCTCATTGTGTTCAATAGCATGAACACACAGAGCTTTTACTCTCTCAAGCAATTTGCCTGCTGAGCAACTCTCAGATGTCCCTGTGTGTCTAATAGAGTGGGAGAAGAGGAGAGACTGACAGATAGGAAAAACTGCATCAGCTCTGTCAGATATCTCTGAACACAGGGGGATGTGGGGCAGTGAAGACATTGTAAGCTGGACAACATGCTCCATGTCCAGTTTCAAAGGGATTGGAAGACCCTTAAATGCTCATCGTACAGAGTTGATAAACTGTTATTTTGGATTAAGCAGTTGGCTGTGCAGATCTACTGTAAAGAAGTTCTTAGACTATTTTTTTGCAATTTGTTTCCTTCAATATCCTTCCAAGTGTTTGACTTCCCCTTGCTACCAGATTCCTCAGTGGCCTAGATCACAAAAGAAGACACCTGTGCTGATTGCAAGTGCTTTCTCATCTTGTATGTAAACAGTGGTGTATCGTGGGGGGGCCACAGGGGCTGTTCCCCCGGCACAAAACTCTTAAGGATGCAAAATTTCTGCTCCTCATTTGTTTGACTTCATTGAAATCACCACAGCAGCACCAGGACTACAGAGTGCCAACTCCACCAGCCAATGGCAGAAGGAGCAGTGGTGGGGAATCACATGGTGTTTTTCTAAGATTCACAGAGTCCACCTTCAAAATACTAAGCAGCTATTACACCAAAATATATACCCCTGCATATTTTGTGATTCTAATAAGCACTAGGTCTAAGAAGGCCCCAATAGTTGTTGGTATCAGGAAAAGCAATAGCTTAAGAAGTGCAATATTGCTTGAGATATCACAAGCGACTGGTTAATGTTTTGACATGAAAGAACTGCACCCCCTAGCTTGTGATGGAGTGGTATGAAAGATTTCCTGGATTTATGTATGTGTCATGAGGATTTAGATTTCTCTTTTCTATTGAAGCAAGAATGCTCAAGGCAGCTGTGGCCAGCTGAAACAATTTTTTGAATTAGACACACACTTACTGTCAAGGTGGCTACTCGTTTGTAATTTCAATGAGCAAGCATCCATCAGATTTCCCAGCAGCTGTATATTTATTTATTTTAGTCACAGTGCTGATTATCTGACCTTGTTCAGTGTTTCTAAAATTGTTTCGGCTGTTATCTGTCTTAGCTTTGACATTTTCCCTGAAGTTGATCCTTTTCTTTCAGAAAATGTAAAACTATGCAATATTTTTGCTAATGTAAGAGACCTTTTTTTTTTTAAAAAAAGATTACTACTTCTGCTGAAAGTGATCTAAATAAATGAAAAAACATTAATGAAGCTATGCTCTCATAGGAAACAAACACACATATCTGCCCATTCAGACTATGAGAAAGGATACATTTGAACTAGGAGAAGGCCACAGAAAGCAATGCAATTAGAAAATCTATGTCGGGGGGGGGGGAATCTAGTAGAATGTGTGCATAGTAGCAACTAATTTGTTCTGTGCCTAATTTATAAAAACCCTGTTTTTTCACCTCTAATTTCTGTACTGGTTAATCCAGGCTAAGAGTTTAATTTCATTTTCTCTGAAGATTTTCTGGATGCTATGCCATCCTGCCCCACTTACACCAGAACTGTTGCACAGGAACCAAGGAAATTGCTGTGGGATAACTAGCCTTATATAACCAACATACAAAGGCCTTTTTAATGCGTTAAGGGGTTAATACCATACAGTAAGCTCTCCTACCAGGCTTAGCTATGTCCACTTCCCCTCACCTTGGGAGGAACTAGGTAATCAGGCCTATTGTTCTCTTCCAGTCTACCTGAGCTCAGTGTGTAAAGAAGTTTGAGCTGGTTGCTCCAGCTCAGACTGCATGACTTTCACCAGCCACTCTTGAGTTCCTATACCAATAATTTAGGAACTCTCACCACTTTGGAACTAAACTAAGTTCTACTGGCTGTGCAACTTTTTCTGATTGCTGTATAGAAACGTACATGAATCTGACCTTCGAAGAATTTGTAAGTAAACCTATTTTTAACTTTCCAACCGTGATCATTTCCTATGCTGGGGGAAGAGGGGAGTTTTGGAACTCACCAGGGCATATTTTAAATGTGTAACAGCCTGTATTTCCATGCTTTACTTTGCTGCATATTTTGTTATTATAAATCTCTGCTTTGGTTGGGGGGGGGGTTGTTCTCTAACCAGAGAATACTTCACCCAAACTTTGGATCTTGGCATAATGAATTCTTTTTATACCTATTATTTTCTTTGCACCAACAATTGCCTTATACTGAGTCCGACTGTTTCGCTCAGCATTGTCTCGGATGTCTGGCAGTGGATCTGCTGGGTTTCAGGCAGGGGACAATCCCAGCCCTACCTGGAGATGTCAGGGACTTAACTGGAGACTTTTTGGTTGCAAAGCTGATGCTCTACCGCAGAGCTATAGGTTACAATAGAGTTGGCACAGATGCTTTTGTAGAATTTCTACAAACATTGCATTTTTGGTACCCATTGAAAACAACAATGCCTGCTTCTGGTTGAAACAATTTCAGTATCATCCTAAACACATGCTTGAAAAAAACTTCATTATAGAAAAATATGAGACACTTTAAACATTAGCAATGAATCCCCCCCCCTAAAAAATAACAAATCTGTATTGCAAATCCATTTGTTTTCACGCTTTCTATATTGATGTTCATTTTCCCCATTGTGCTCTTCTCCTTTGTGTTTTATAATTAGGTATTCTTCCCCTGTGCACTGTTGCTTGAAAATACTCTTCTCCAAGCCAGTAGTAACAAGAGGTGTTTTTCAGTAAACATTGGGACCTACAGGCCATTAAGTCTTTGATCATGAAATGAGTGGAAGCTATTGCTATAAGTCAGGTTTGGTTGTTGCCATCTGGAGGAGGGCAAAGAATTTGATTAGATCCAGATTTGCCAGATCGAAACTTCACTGAATATTTCTGCTGCAAGAGTGGAGACAGTTTTCCCTGATTCTTATTTCTTCTTTTAGCTCCACCTGCTGTACCACCTAAAAATCTGTTCCAGAGGGTTGGTGGGATCATCGGGAACAAGTTGGAATGGTGTTGCTGGGGGCTGCAATGGATAAAAATCAACTTTCCTTCTTGCTTCAGCAGGGAAGCTCTGCTTGGCCTCAAGACCTTCCACAGCTGGAAATCTGAATTCAACCCATCAACTTGAGTTGGTGTTGATTAGATTAGATGTTTCAGATGTGCATTTGCTATGTTGGCTCATGAGGTAGTTTTCAGAATTTGCTGACAGCTCAAGCTGCACTTTAAATGTTGAAGCAGAATCGCTGTTGAGTAATTCCATAATCGTTTGAAGGCTAACCGCTGTATTTCCATACCACTTCCAGATGCAGTTATCTGCAGAAAACTATACTGGAAACTGAAAGTTGATCACTTGTGTACGTACCAGAGGTGCCAGCAGGAGCCCAGATCTCTGGGTACTGTTCTGTGTTTTCAGTTACTAGTATCTTGTACTGAGGCTGCAATCCTGCACACACACAAACGAAGTATCACTCAATGGGGCTAACATCTGAACAGACCTATATAGGACTGCATTGCAAGTGAAGTTCCTGTTGTCCAAGGTTTACCTCTGTGTGCTTACAGATGGGGGATTTATATTGATACTAAAAGGAGGAGGTCATTCACAGCAATAAATTAATTTATTGGCTCCCCCCCCCCTAGGATAAATCCAGATTAAGGAGGGAAGGGAGATGAGTTGGCATTTTGATGCTAAACACAATGAATGGATGTGGTGAAAAATATGCATGCACAAGGAGCATCCATCCCACAATAAGCACCCATCAGGAAGCATCCTATTTGTAATTCAGTTTTGAATTTGGTTTTAAAACCAGTATTGGTAATGAAAGACATAGTAATTGGTTTAGAAATCTTACTGTATGAACCAGAATAATGTAAAGGTTATCATGTTGAGAAAAACAAAACAGAAGTAATGATGGGATAATACTTTTTATTAAGATGCAAATGAACTTTCAGTTCCCCAGAACTTTTCTTCAGGCTGGATGTCTTTGGATCCGGCCAGAGTGCTCAAGTACAAACACAACGAAGACTTGTTTCCATGAGCTGCTGTCATTGGGAATGGCATCTAAGGTATAACAATGGATTTGTTGCATATCCCTTACAAATTACTCATCAATCTGTGCAAACAGAACTTACTGTTCTGCTGCTTGGAAGACCGGGCAGGGCAGGTGGTGGTTGGCACATCTGCCTGAAATGCTTTGTTCCCGACTCTTTTAAAGCATCAGTGGAAACAAAACCAATAAACCCGACTTTCATCAGTAGCATGCTGCATGTTAAGATCAAAGTACAATCTATGAAGAGCAGGTGCTGAAACAGTAACCAAACTCGGGAAGGTCCCCCCACCCCTAGCTGCTGCTTAAACCTTTAAGACAGAGACAGTAAGAACATTCACATTACGGACCGCAGCATTATGATTGCAGGATGCTAGCTTCTGGTTGGTGGAAAAGTACCTGCTTGACAGCAGTTAACAGCACTTCTCATTTTGGATGAGCAAATGAAAATCAGTGGCGAAAGCGTGTGGCAATGGAGAGCTGGTCAAAACATTGGCTCAGTTCGCATGCAATGCTAAGCAGATCCATAACAGTGTGTCAACATGTAAATGTGCCGTCTTGAAGATTGTGGCTGCAGTTATCTGCTCCTGCTGCTGTTGCACTTCCCTGTAAGAATAACTGGGTGGAATCTGATGTTATGTGAGCAGAAAGCAAGTTCTTGCAATGGATAATTTCCATAGAACACAGTTCACCGTGCTTAGCAGATTCCTCCGACACTTTGGAGAAGTTTTTTTGGGAGCAGGGTACAGGGGGCTGCAGTGGGGATGAGGGAAAAGGAGAGATCCACTGATGTGAGCTGTCGCCTGCTGCAAACAACCCACCAAATATCGTGAGTGTGCATCATAGAACAGCAAACCATAATATACAGAAGCATTTCTTGAATCTGCGCCCTCAGGAGACATTTCATACAGAATCCACCTTCCAACAAACCTGGTAGATTTCCTTTGGAACAGGTAAGTAATATTCTCTCTTGCTGGAAGTTTTGTAATTGGTAGTTGTCCTTTATGCAGCTTTGGGGAAATGGCACTGTGGGGATGGGGGTGGGGTTAAGGAGGGGACTAATAGATAGAATTGTATTCACAGGGTGTCTTTGTGTGCATACAGGTGTGTGCATAGGTATATCATAGTTGGGATTGTGGTAGATGGAGTAGGTATGTTACGTTTTGAAATCCATTGTTGTGTGCAATGTACTGGAAGAAAAGGGGGAAATGGTTGTGTTGTCAAAAGCTGATTTCATCTGTGCTACATCTGAAACAGCAGGTGGGAGTAGGGTTTTTTGTGTGTGTGCTGTTGTCTGCCAACAGCCAATCAAGTGTCTAAGGCCGAGTGCTGATGCTTCATTTCAGTGCTGGACAAAGGTAAGTGAGTGGTGGAGACAGGTTGGCATTTTTATGCTATTGCTTGGATGTTGTAACAAGTACTATGTAATGCAAAGCAATTAGAAACAGCAGCCAATAAAATAAAATCTGCAATAAAAGCAAAGCACATCCCAAGGGCAGAAATCTCTCAAACCAAAAACACACTGCAAACAAGACAAGGGGCCCAATGGATCTTCATAGGAAGGATATTTAACAGTCCTGCTCCTACCACTGAAAAGACACAGGTACCAGCTCTCACATGGCAGTAGGACCATGAGCATGCCAGTCTTAAGTGGTTGGCAGGCTCATGGGGGTGGGATGTGATGGTGTTGTAGGCTAAACCTAATTTTGTGCATGTGCCACAGTCAGCAGACCAGATACCCAAAGCCAGCTACTTGGTTGCATACACAGATTTTTTAAAAAATTAAATTTTTGATTCATATTCTGAGAAGACTTCCAGTTTATATATCTGGAACATATTTTCAACAAAATAAGCATTTGCTCTTGATAAAACGCTTGACGGCTATGAACTGCATGACCAGACCACCCAGCCAAGCAGCCTTTTGTTGGGTGAGTATTTTCTCTATTTGGATCATTCTCTTGATTGCTTCTTGCATATGATTTATGTGGTTGCTGACTCCCACTCAGATCTAAATCTTGAAGTTGTTCTTGGATGGGCTTAATTGGAGAGGGGGTTGATTTTCTAAGTGGTTGTCTACTGTGGGGGTAGATGGGTGGGAGATTTCAAATATCATTTCTTAGAGGACAGTATGGTAATACACATTAGAATAAATGCACCAACACTACAAACAGGTAGAGAGACTTGTTTGTAGTGTTGGTGCATTTATTCTAACGTGTATTACCATACTGTCTCAGAAAACAGACTAGCTTCTTTTGAATGATCCCCAACAAAACTTGTACATAAAAAGATGATTACAAATGATCCAGTCATCTATCTCAGGGAGAACCTGTGGCCCTCCAGAGGTTACTGGACTACCTCCCATTATCTCTAACTATTGTTCATGGGGCTGGGATTGACTGGAGTTGGGAGTCCAACAACATCTGGAGGTCCATAGGTTCTGGGTTCCTAGCATATCTCCCATTATCTTGTCTACGGCCCTCAATAAACCCCTCTTCCTCATAATTAGCTTCAGGTTCCTGGGCTGCAATCCTAACCCCACATACCTTGAAGTGGTGTGAATACAATGGGATTCACTTCTCAGTACGTTGGCTATATTAGGATGGAAGCCTGTCTGCAAAAATGTGAATAATGAAAAGGCTTTAGTGCAGAAAAGTTACCTCAGCAACAATATAATCAGAAGTGGTCAACTCCCTGCCAAGAGCCACATTCTCATGGGATTTTTTTTTAAAGCTGCTTTCTGGGGCAATGAGTATAACTGGAGCCCTCCACCCCATGCCCATCACTCCTGCTTACTTACCTGCATGAAATTAGGCCAAAAGTCCTATTCACTACTAAGGCCTCAGGTTCAGGTTGCCCACATTACAATAGAAATATTCAGCCACTTTGTTAAGTCATTGACCAAATACCACCTGGACTTTATGACCCAAGAGTCAGTAACATTACCCTGTAGCATATATCACAAAGCAAACCCATGCAGCAGACTTCCAATGTTAGGAGTTTTCCCCCGATTGAAAAACAGCTATGGAATACTCCTAGATTGGACAGAGAAACTATTTCCCCTACAGACAGTTGGAAGACTGTTATGGTCCTGAGATATAGACCAAACTAACACATGCAATGGGAAATTCTTGAAAAGATGCAATGCTGTGCAATGTCCATGGAGGTGTCGTTGGCATGAGCTACTTTCCCAAACGGTTCTGGTGATTTTGACCATATAAACTGCGAGAGGCGTACAGTTGCTTGTGTCTTTGGATGTTATGATGACATCATGCTTGCTGTTTTTTACATTGTCATCAATACTAAGAGGCTGAAATATTTCTAGGGTACAAGGCACCAAATCAGCAAAGATGAAATATCTGAGCAGCTGTACACCCAAGATACTCTGTGAACTCAGCACGACAGATCATGTAAGTGGCATTGTTGCTCGTACAAGTCTTAGCAGAGTCAGTTGGAAATTCCACCCTATAATTGCCTCCACACTGTAATTGTCTCACAGTGTTTTCCTTATGCCATTGTAAATGACCTTGTCAAAAAGGGCAATATTAATTTGCAAAGAGGGAATGAGAGTTTATATTGAAAAGTCACAGCTCTTACAAGCAGTGCATTATTTATTTTATTAATTTGCTCTTTTTTACATTATGGGAAACATTAATCTATTTACATTTTTTTTTCTTGTCCACACACCAGATAAGTAGATAATCTTATGAAAACCCAATTCATAAAACCACACAATGCTCTCCATCTCTCCATCTAGAGGCTTTGCAAGTTGTACCACTTTTTTTTCCAAATCGAAAACATACTAATGATTATCATGATTGGGAATGCAGATAGAATGCACATATGTCAGTGATTTACATTCTGGTTTAAATATGCATTATAAATTAGGAAAAAAATCAAACAGTAAGTTCACAAATACAAAGTTTAAATTAAAGTGATAGTGCACACCAAAACCCTAATGGAGCACCCAATAAATAAACTGAAATATATTACAAATAACTTATTACCATTTTCCTTTTCACTATTAAAATGTTTAATCCATTTTCTCATTGGTCATTACAAAAAGATTAACAGTATTTTATGGAAACATCTGCAAAAAAATATAATAAATACTTTTCAACTTTTGATGTAGGAAGCCATTTTTGTTCATATCCAAGCAGCCACAATACGCCCAACAATCTTGTACAGTTTCCCCACAGATTTGGACTTAAAAAACAAAAAGAAAGCCAGCATGTCCAAATAAAATTAGAACAGGAAGCACTGATCCAGACAAAATTAAGCACTTTTTAATTCCATTAATTTCAGTGGCAGAAATTTGAAAACATACTTAATTTTCCCACTGAAATGAATGGGACTTGAAAATGCTTAACATTGGCTGGATTGTGTCCTAACAGCAAAATCCTATAATGCAGGTCTGAGAAACCTTTGCTCTCCCTTCCCAGGTGTTGCTTAACCACAACTCCCATCAGCCCCAGCAAGCATGGCCAATAGCCAAGGATAATGGGAGCTGTAGTTCAGCAATACCTAGAAGGCCAAAGGTTCTCCACACCTGCTATAACATCTACCCAAAAGTAAAACCCTATTGAGCTTAATGGGACATACTTTGTAGTAAGGATTCTGCATAGGATTGCATTGTAAATGTTATCACTGTACATTAACTTTTTTTTCCTTCTGATTTATGGTGCTCTGTAATCAACGTGTGGCAACCATAGCAAATATAACTTCACTTTCTAACAGGTAGCCTGATCATAGACTTGAAATACATTGTCAGGATTGGGTTACTGCCCACTGTGCTCTCACACGCTCACAACATCCTCATGTTCTATGCAAGCATTCAGAATTTGGCTGCCAGCTGAGTTTTGCTGAAAAACTAGGTAGAAGTTATTTTTCCATCCACACATAGAACCCATATAATTTGAACGACCAGGCATCATGCTAACAGATTCTTTTATATTTCATACCAAAATTATGATGTATAAATACAACCATTCTAGAATAAAAAGTTCTGGCACTGATCCTCAACATATTTACCTAGGTGTAAACCCAAGGAAAATAATTGGATTTTACTAGAAAGTTCTGAGTGTATATTCATAGCAGATGAAAAAACCAGATTTATTGCATCATTTTAATTAGAATTGTTTTCAAGCTGCTTGTCAACCAGTCTTAATTCCTGTTTCATGGGTTCAAATAAACAGATATGTCGCTGTGAAAATGGCCTTTTCTTTGGGTGCTGTTGTGTGTACATGTTCATACAAAGAATCCTCAAATCTTTTAAACAGAGAGCATGGCCATATATTTAAAGGTGGCAATTGGCACTATGTAGACTGAAACAGTGTGTGAGCCTTCATTGCTACTATAGTTTTAGAGAAAAGTGTTGTTCAGATAAAATAAAATGTATCCTAGCAAATACAATGTGATTGAAATCCGTGCAAGTCAGACTTTCCACAATTGGTTCCTGTGATGAGTTACACTGGATTTTTTATCATAATGTTTAAAGTCTTTAAAATATTGAATTATTAGCCCTTTACTTGTAAAATATAGCAGTGATATTTTGTGCCCTGTTTATAAACATATAGCTTGGATATATCAATGGCTTTGAGAGGTAGCAAATTCTCTAGTGGCTTTATAAATGTTTTATGAAAGTTTTCCTTGCCAGAAGCTATTACCTCTCCCAAATTCTTGAATAAAATTAAAGCACTGTATAACACGTCCTGATAGGATCATGTATATTTTCAAAAAACTTTTTTTCCGTTGCAAATTCTGATGTTTTGAAATGTGAACTATACAGTTATGTCAACCATGCAGTCAAGGATTCCAGAGTTGGATTGTGTTAACAGTAAGGGCACTGAAAGCCAACTCTGGTAAGATGCAGAGTACAGATTATCAAGTCAATCAGGGTACTTTGTTACCATACCATTTCTTATTTGCAGAATGCAGAACTCTCCTGGTTTTGTGACAAGTGAGGGCCACTAACGGTCATGTTCAGTATGGGTGTCAAGGAAGATGCTCCAAAGACCAAATGGGCCAGGATTCTTAGCGTGGCACATGGGAGAGCACTATGTACAGGCTAGATCCATGTTCTACTGACTTGAGTCAATAGATCTGAACACATCAGCTCCACAAGGGCATAATCTGCTAGCTCTATAATGCCTTATGGCCAGGACTCATATCGTATATGGTTTTCACCACTCCTCCTAGTAGGATATTGGATGCTAGCCTTAAAACATTGTGGTGCCTGGCAGGTCTTCATGGTCTCTGCCAGCATGATGGTTGGTAGTGGCATGGTCACTGTTGTTCCCACCGCACCCTGGTCCTGTTTCTGGGAATTGCTTTCTAGCCTTGATTCCAAAGTGTCTACAATTAGGCGTGGATCGCATTCTTAAAAGAATGCTCCACAGATAGATGTTCACCATCTGATGTGTTGTGACAATTCCTTGATTTTTCAGAATTTAAGTATTTTCTATTTGAAAGAAGAAACTGATGTAAGCAGTTTGATATGTAAGCAGTTTGATTCGTAGCATACAAATACAAATTTCATTTACAGCAGTGTTTTCAGCTTTGGGCCCCCAGGTGCTGTTAGACTGTAATGCCCATCATCCCTGACCATTGGGCTAAGCTAAATGGGGATTATGAGAGTTGTAGCCCAACACAATCTGGGGACCAAAGGTTAAAGAACACTGATTTACAGCATTTCAACAGCAAATGTCTGTGTGTATATGTGCAAGATCAGAAAGTCTTGACAAGGCTTGGACATCAACAAAGCCAAGGCTATTTTTGCTCCCCTTTTATAACCTGATATATTTCATATATTACCATAGGAATTGGCAATATAGTACAATCATGAAAAGTCTTACTAGTTAGTTAGTTAGACAATATGATTCTAAGATTTCTTTAATTTAACCTCCACCCATCTTTGCATCCAAGTTTCCCTTTTATTGCCTTAAAAAAACCCCAGATTATTTCCTTGGAAGATTGATTTTACAGTCTTCTGCTGATCAAAAAAGGATTCTAAAGCAACACTGAGGAAATAAAAATGTGGAAGTTTGTGCAGCTGCAGGTCTTTTACATTTCATCTGAAAGGTTAACTTCAACTTTTACTGCAGCACACCTACCTCCCCAGCTCCTTCCGATCAGTCAGGCGAGAAGGTATGATTTCTTAGGAATGAAATAATGCGTGCCATCTTTTTAAAATAATAATAATAATAATAATAATAATAATAATAATAATAATGGTCATAGCAAGAAGGGATTCTGAGCTAGATCTGCTTTCATCATTAATTAGGAAGACAACAGAATCCTAAAGGTTTACCCTGCAATACTGAATTTCCAAAATACTGTATAATTGAATATTGCTGTACACTAGATAACAGACTACCTTTAAGGACCAAGAATGAATTAATTTGTGTATCTACTGTACAGAGGTGTGTGCATGTATGCTTGTTGTGTATGTGTGTGACTTCAACTGTGTGTCTGTGGGATTCTTTACATGAGGCAAGGTGGTAGCATCATTACATGTGACAAAGCGTTAGGCTGACATGGGCAAACCTTTAGAAAGCAAGGGGAATTAGCGAAAAATCTCTTGGAGGATTGACAACTACGCCACAGAAGTGTTACTTCATTGGGAGAGAAGAGAGAGATAAAGGGAGAGGGGGATACAAATACTTATTGGTGTCTCTGAGCATGGACCTAGGAGGGCAGATTATACAAGAGATGTTTCTTGCCATTAAGAGTCCTCTTGGTTGGATCCCTTCATAGCCTGGTCTGGGCTTCGGGGATGTAAATCTCAATGCTTTCGGCGCTTTCAGTGGCTGAGTTCTGACGGACAGACGCAGCTCGTTTGGCAGCCATCAGCCGTTTCCGGGCCTCCTGACGCTGTGAGCTCTCCAAAGAGCGTTCCCGTATGAGTGGCACCTGACCTTTCGATGGCTTCTTTGGCACTGGAGGAGGGGCCCTTCTCTCCTGATCAAAGCAGAAGGTTAATGACATTATACAGCTTCTCAGGGGAAAAATGAAACAAAAAAAAAAGAGGTGGGTGTGGAAAAAACAAACAAACAAACTAAGATAGGTCAGTAGTTAGAACACACTCTTTTTTTTACCTAAAGTTTGTTAGTTCTTATCTGCATTTCTTCTTCTTCATTGAACTGACTTTTTATTGAAAGAATAACATAATCTTAAGGCAAAATAGGGAGGAACTGAGAGCAGTGCTTCATGGGTACTGTGCGTCAGCTACACACACTTGGTGCTGAAGCTCCCATCGCTAAACATTGTGTGTGGTTCCCTCTGGGAAATCTAGACTCCTCTTCCTGGTACCAGAGACTAGCAAGGAGAGCATCTTAAGCAGAACTTGGTAACACTGCTTAAAGCAATACAATGCCATAAATCTTAAGATACTAGATGCAATTTATGTCACCCAACAATTAATGAAAGAGTCTTGGGATTTCTTAATAAAATTAACTCATCATATTAGAATAGTGTGTAATAGGTATGAAAAGACACAAATAATGAGGTCCCTTCTCCCCCTTTATATACAATAAACATACACAAGACTAAATGGGCTTACAACACTGAGGACTTATGGATATATTTCACACAATCATATGAACTAGCAGCCTGATATTAGTTATCACAGCAAGAATTTTTAAAAAGGAAAGAAAAAAAGAGAGCATGTGCTTAGTGGAAGCTGACCCTGGTAACATGATACACTCTTTGGGTATTGCTATAAAAGTGCTTCTGAAAGTGTAGCATTGTGCTGAATTAGCACCATAAGTAAACAATTTAATTACAAACTCAAGAGTTAGTGGGGATTACTTAAAAGGTATTCTGAAAGCATACATTAGTCATTACTTTGGCATCCAAACAAGGTTAACAAGGAAAAAAAGGTGTATATATACACATGCTATATATACATATATACACACATATATATATATAAATTCAGAGATGGATATTTTCAAAGAAAAATGTATGTTACATCTAAACTTGCAGGGCTCTACAATACAAAGTGCATGTCCGCAGCCCCTAATTTTTAAACTGCATGGCCTTCCATCTGGTTCATGCTTTCTTAAAGAAGGGGTTATTCATTCCATTACACTACATGAAGTTCATCCTAGCTTCTAACTTTACCATTGTTGATCAAAACAGCTTCAGTTGCTTACGTTGTAAGGTCATTTTAATTGAACTTAATTTGTTCAGAACATTCTATTTGGCATGCAAAAACTGATCTATGTTCTTTACCCAAGCTTAGGAAGTGGATGAAGGATAACAAGCGCAAATACAAAATGAACTCACAAGTGTTGCCCATCTGTCTTTTAAATGCAGAAAATGAACCACTGTTTTAATTTAAGATCCTAAGCATTAACCTGCCAACACTATGGTTACTGTGCACTACAGAACCTCCCCCTGCCCCCATTACAGGTTGTAGAAACAGCCTCCTTTTAGGGAGCTTAACATTAAAATAATCATTTTCTTAATACTGTCAATAAATACCTTTTGCCTAATGTGTTATTTTGGCATCTAATGACAAGTATTTGGTGTGGTAGGAACACTAAGCCACCTCAAGCTCAATGGGGCTTCTGAGTTGATGTCTCAATGGTTGTCCTGTAAGGAACTCATAGAGGTACCGTATTTTTCGCTCTATAACACGCACCCGACCATAACACGCACGTAATTTTTAGAGGAGGAAAACCCGTAGGCATGCCACCCATAGGCATTCCCTCCATAACATGCACAGACATTTCCCCTTACTTTATAGGAGGAAAAAAGTGAGTGTTATGGTGCAAAAAATACGGTAATTGTTTGCCTCTATCTTAGCCTATGAAAGAAATAACCACTTGCAGTTAATACTATCATTTTGATGAGTAACTGTACTTTGGGGAGTTTTTGAAGGGTTCTCTTCAAAAACCTGACTTTTCCCCAATGAATTTATCAAAACCAGCTAGCATCTTTCTTTCTCCTATTCAGCATCTGTAAGGGTTCAGCATTATTTGTCTTAAAAACACAGCATGATGTTAGCCAACCACAAAAAAGCAGAAAGGTTCCTGCATGGGGTGTAAATATCTGAGCCTGCCTGTTATGTATATGGATAACAAGCTCCTTCCCCCATTCTTTACTAATACTTGTTCCTAAAAACACAGATAAATGTTCATTTTAATATTGAGTTTCTGAGGGAAAATCCCAGTTCTGAGAGGAAAAAGAAAATGTTTGCAGTGTTTATTTGATGGCAATTATGAATATCCTTCAAAAATAAGATGTGAACATATCTGAATGCTACACTAATGACACCAACTTTGTTTTCAAAAAGAAGACATATGATGAAGTAACTGCAGACAAAACTGGTGGGAGTCTAACTGAAGATAATTAAGAGCAGCTTCAAATGCCTTTTACAAATAGAGGGTGAGCAAATTGCCCTTCCTCTTCCAGAACTTGTTTAGAATGTGTGAAACTGAATCCCACTGCACTTTCTTGTACAAATGCAAATAGACAGTTGTGTGTTTTTTCTAGAAGAACCCACAGCTCCCAGTTCTGAATTGCTATTTGCTGGTCATATACTTTTGAAAACAAAGTTTTGAACACATTGAAATAAGCTTCCCAACTGTTTCATATGTTTGCCTCTGCCTTAATTTTGTGGAGAAGCTAATATTATTATGGCTATAAGGGCAACAGTGTATTAGATATTTTATTTAAATATTTCATTATTTTATGCCTTATTGTGGAAGAAAGTATTTTAGGAAAGAGATTCAGTTCTTCCCAAAATGTCGTTCCCTCCCCATTTTGGGATTTGCGGGGTAAGAAGCAACATTTGTTTCACACAGAAGTTCTTCTATTTCTCAACTACCTCTGCCCACATCACTACTTCTGTTGTATCATCTGAATATTTCTATTTCATATTAACTAATTAAATCTGTTCCTCTTTCACTGGTGCCAATGTGAATTTGATGGGACGATGCCCAGCTTTTAAGTGCTTCTAGTGCATGGCAACAATAGATTTTTGACCAATGTCTGCTCCTGACACAAATACTGAAAACAAACGAATAAAAACAAAGCAAAGTGCCAAAGCACAGTAAAAAAATAAAGCCCAACTTATTCTAGGAAACACAGCAGAACCTTCATTTACCATTCTGTTTAATGTTTTGGAACTAGATTGAGTTGAATTAAGTAAGTAAGGTGAACCCAGTTATGAGGTCTCCCTCGAGGTAAACAAACTAGATCAATGACATGAGAGGTTTACCATGTAACTTTTATGATGGTCCACTTTGAGAATACCCATACATTTATCCCTGGGAATGGGAACTGGTTATAAAGCCAGCGGTGATTACAGAACTTCCCTAGTTTACTTGCTGACACATTTCAGAGTGCATTAGTAAACAGAAGTCTTAGGCTAGGCAGTACTACGTACTGTCCATAGTATTTATTTAAAATTTAAGAATCAGTATATGAGGCAGTTCCTTCCAACAATTGATTATCTAATATGATTATACGTTAAGTATAATAAGACAAATGAGCACATTCCCGTTATTCAATTCACAGAAACAAGTTTGCCTTAAAAATATGCCTGAAACATATTACAGAAAATATCTCAGGTGATTATTATGTAAACATTGTTTTTCTTTTACAATGAGATTAATCTGATATGAGCTCCATTTCATGTTTTTAACATCACTGCCGTATGCAGAGGCCTATTTAATCTGTCCAGTATTTGTGCAGGGCTTTAAATGAAGCATACAAAATCGACAATGTTCTACCTTCTTGTCATGTGGATCCATCTGTTTCCAATTATTGGCCTTTAACTGATGAAGTTCATCAAATTTCATACTAATATTTTCTATGGACAACTGCAGCATATCCCAAAACCCTGCTAAATCCTGGGAGGCTGGTCTCGGATGAGCATTGGGATTCTGTGCAACAGAAAAGAAGAAAGAAAGCATGAAAGAAAATATTTTGTTCAATTTGGGGGGTGGGGAAAAACTTGAAAGAGTCCATTGGTGTATGACTTTTTATATTTGTCTAATGACTCTGAGTCGCTATATCTGACTCAGCTGGTTTAGTGAGATTGGCTAATTATGCTAACTAAACTGTAAATTTCACTGAGACAGCCACAGTGTTTAAAGTTTGTTAGGATTTCAAATTATCCGAGATGCAGTTTAGTAAAGAAGGCTTGTGAGTCACTCTGTCTTCAAAGTGAATTCTATAATGGAAGGTATTGTTTGATTCATAATAAGTTATAGTTGTCTTTACTGTTTCACTGATTGTTACCTGTGTTTTTGTAATCTACAGTCGTACCTTGGAAGTCAAACGGAATCTGTTCCAGAAGTCCGTTCGACTTCCAAAATGTTCGGAAACCAAAAGGCAGCTTCTGATTCTGAAGATCCTGCAGCCAATCGGAAGTCGTGGAAGCTCCGTTGGATGTTCGGTTTCCAAAAATAGTTCACAAACTGGAACAGTCACTTCCAGGTTTGCAGCGTTTGGGAATCAAAATGTTCGAGAACTAAGCTGTTCAAAAACCAAGGTATGACTGTATATGTAATGTTTCTGTATTTTGCCCTAGCCTCATACCAAGAACAAACTTAGTTGGTCTCTAAGGTGCTACTGGACAATTTTTTTTAAAAAAATTTAAAATATATTTCTATTGCCCTAGCCTCAGTCATGCATTACTAGCTCCTTTTTAAAATGACCCAGAAACTTCAGTTGGCACAGAATGTGGCTGCATATGTGCTATTTGGGGCCAGATGGTCAAATCATATTACACCAAATCTCTACTGACTGTACTACTTACAAGAATGTTTATAAAAAGCTGTTTTTTACCATTAAAGGTAGTACCTGCACCCGAAACAAACCTGTCTGTGCTTTCAGATCAGCACCATAGACCCTGCTCATTTGGTCCATCTTTAAGATCAATTTGACTGCCAGGTACTAGGGACAGGGCCTTCTCATCAGTTGCCCCTGCAACATTCTCCCAAGGGATGTACTGTTGGCCCATTCAGTTGTAATGTTCAAAAAGACTTATAAAACCCCCATACTTCATTTGACTTTTCACTAATGTGATTTTTGTACATGCTCCCATGTTGGTGTTTTATTATTCTACTGCTGTGATTCGGCAATGGTTTTGTATTTATTTATAATATATTGTTAATTGTGTCTGTGTCTCCACTTGCCAATATTATAACCATCTGTTAAGTTTGTCGTAAAAGGCTCTATCTGCACTATACATTTAAAGCATCGTCATATCACTTTAGATAGTCATGAATTGTGTTTTAATTGGCTAAAAATGGCAGCAGTGATGGTGAGAAAGTCTTGCTTAGGGAAGAATGTTCTGGTGGCAATGGAGGCTAGGTAGAGAATCATGGCGCCTGGTGTTCAGGCACCACGATGGGGGAGGAAATGGCTATGGCTTGCCTTAAGTAGACCTGCTTTGTTCCTTTTTATTTGTGTGCTGGCTGAGTAGGATTATTCAAAAAAAGAAATAATAATTCTATTTTCACTAGAGTTCAAAGCCAAAAAGGCTAACCAACTATCACCATTCTATCAAGGGACTTGGATTTTACATTCACATAGCAGTGTTCCCCTAACTCCTGACACAATTCAGTCACTTTATGTACTGCTGCAATTCATCTGCAGCCCAAACGGTACCATCAGGCTTTAAATGTAGATTTATCTTTTAGCCATGCCCTCAATCAAATGAATTTCTGTTGCATGGTATGTTGCATCACGTATATTGTCAACTGCTCACAGAAATGCTGTGAGACACAACTAATGTCACTTGGGAACACAGAGTAAAAGGTGTTCTTAACGCCAGTTAAGAAAACTCTTGAGGGTGTAAAGTGGCAAATTTTATGGAAGGAAAATCTCGTGCTGTTGTTATTAAAGCGCATCCCTAGGTTTCATGGTAGCAAAGAAAAGCATGGCTGCAGAACACTGTGTAAGTTAAAAAGCCAATGATAACAACAAGAAAGCCATGCGCTCTGATCAAATTACACATAACAAGCTGTAGGGAACCCTTACATCTCTTTGTACATAGTGTCAATGTCTGGATCTAGTTAAGGTGGTGAAATGGTGCCCGTAATACATGTTACATACCAGATTTTCTTCACACAGTTCTCTGAACTGATAAAATTTCTGAGCCATGAGAAGCTGTGCACTGCCAACTGCTGCTTGAATTTTACCTAGAACTTGAAAAGAAAAGAGAACATGAGAAAAAGCTGGTCACACTCCCACATTTAAGCGCTGGTTTAGTAGGGGTGGAACATGGGGAAATGCAGCTCTGGGACTTTTCTCAGCACAGAATCAATGGCGTCACTTTCTGGAGAACCAGGAGAGCTGATGGGGCTCCTGCTCCATGCTAGCAGCTTAAATCCTAATACTTCTTCGCAAGATTGTTTTTAATTTTTAATTATAACCTAAAGTTTGCATTTCAGCTGGCTGAGTATCTTTTGCTAAAGCTTGATGTCTCTTACAAGCCGAACTTAGAAGGCAGCACCTTCTAAATTAAATGGAGCTTATTCTCTGCTAACTGTGCATAGTATTGCTGCTATGCTGAACCTAATAAAAAGGGTTTTCATGCTATATACTGCTGCTCTTCAGGAAGTGGGTACCGTATTTTTCGCCCTATAGGACGCACTTTTTCCCCTCCAAAAATGAAGGGGAAATGTGTGTGCGTCCTATGGGGCGAATGCAGGCTTTCTCGGGCTTCCTGCAGCTCTGTGCCACCCTCCGGATCCCGGCACAAAGCCGCGCGGGGCTCCGGAGGGTGGCGTGGAGCTGCCTGTGCTCCAGGGCTTCTTGCAGCTCTGCGCCACCCTCCCGATCCCAGCGCGAAGCCACGCTGGGCTCTGGAGGGTGGCGCAGAGCTGCCTGTGCTCCAGGGCTTCCTGCAGCTCCGCGCCACACTCCGGATCCTGGCGCGAAGCCACGCGGGGCTCCGGAGGGTAGTGCGGAGCTGCCTGCATTCCGAAGCCTGGTGCGCGCTGAAGAGCGCCCCCGGGCTTTGCGCACCTCTCCGCAAGCCTGGGGAGACCGGCGCGGCTCCCTAGGCTTGCAGATAGCAGGCTGTTCTGGGGGCTGGGGTCGGGGGAAGCTCGGGCTTCCCCCGCACCTGCCCCATGCCTGGGGAGGGGAAATTTTTTTTTATCCCCCCCCCAAAATTAGGTGCGTCCTATGGGGCGGTGTGTCCTATGGGGCGAAAAATACGGTGCAGTGGTGCCCCGCAAGACAAACGCCTCGTGAGACGAAAAACTCGCAAAACGAAAGGTTTTTTCGTTTTTGAGTTGCCTCGCAAGATGAATTTCCCTATGGGCTTGCTTCGCAAAATGAAGCTTGCCCCGCAAGCTCCGGGGACAGCGGGAAGTGCAGCGCGTCTTCCCCACTGTCCCCGGACCTCTTTTGAAGCAAGGGGCGGTGGGGAGAAGCGATCTTCACCCCGCAGCCCCTTGCTTCAAAAGAGGGGACAGAGCGGCGCTTCCCCTCTGTCCCCAGACGGTCTCCATAGGAACGCATTGATTGATTTTCAATGCATTCCTATGGGAAACCGTGCTTCGCAAGACGAAAAACTCGCAAGAAGAAAAAACTTGCGGAACGAATTAATTTCGTCTTGCGAGGCACCACTGTATATATAATGGATCAGCATAGCTGCTTGCATCTTTTGAACTCTGCTTGGATACACTGCTATGGATTTTCATTGGATAGGCGGCTACAGAGGCTGTCAGGATGAGCTCCTGAACTTCAAAGTGTATCAGTACACCACTGGGTTTGGAAGAAATCACAAAGACATCTGTACTTAGGGCTGAGAGGCCTGTGCAAGTATTCTAGGTGAACCCTTGAGGCAGTGTATTTTGGGGATGTTCCACCACACCTTTGGTAAGAGGTAGATTGCAGTGGAAGAGAAAGAAGGCCCAGAAAAATTGCTGCAGATGCTGGGATGGAGTTAGATGATTGCATAGCAGCAATACTATGCACAGTTAGCAGAGAATAAGCTCCATTTAATTTAGTGGTGCTGCCTTCTAAGTTTGACTTGTAAGAGACATCAAGCTTTAACAAAAGATACTCAGCCAGCTGAAATGCAAACTTTAGGTTATAATTAAAAATTAAAAACAATCTTGCGAAGAAGTATTAGGATTTAAGCTGCTAGCATGGAGCAGGAGCCCCGCACACAATTCAATAGATGGGCTTCAAGGCACCCTGTGAAATCAAGAGAGATCCTGGGGCACAACCCTTTGACTGCATCAGCTACAGCTGTTTACGGTGGCAAAATTTTAGGGGCTGCTTTTGCCCCAAAATATATACCCCACATTTTCTGGGTCTACACCCAGTGCGGCCTAACCCCAAGTCTCTAAGCTGAAATACGACACAGGGCTGCAAATATAGAAAACTCTCGTATTCTCTTGCAATAGAACAAGAAAGAGCATAATACAGAGAGCAAAGCTAGGTTGTACTTTCAGTAAGCCTTTTAGTCAGACTAAATATGCAAGCATAAATTGAAAGCACATTCTTAGCCCAGTGTAGCAAAGATCAGCTGCTGGGGGACAATTTGAGTAAATACTGAATATTAAATGTGTGAAGCTTGAGTAGGGAGCTCTGTTACAGTCCTTCCTCAGGAACATGCAAGAAAAGACTGACCTTTTCAGTTTGCTCCCTCACTTTGGACAACTGTGAACTTCAAGATTTAAGTGGAATACATCCACTGTGCCGCTCAGGGTATTCTACACACTACTATTATTGTTTGTAAGGCTTGCGTGTCTAATTCCCTGTGCACTGTGCTGAAAATGTACCCCTTGGTGTGTCTAGTCCTTTATTCATCCTAATGCGCAAACCACTCAACTGAAAAGAGCCTTCAATAGTGGGGAGGAGTTATTCTGAGAGCTTTCATGTGGTTCCCATTGTTATGAAAACTCTTCCCACTGCTTCTACTTCAGAACAGCTGCCTCAGCTGGAGCTGGGCCATCTGACACTTCACAAGGCATCTCAAGGACTGAAAGGCAGGATAACGGGGAACTGGACGGAGGCTGTCTCTCAACTTTGCCTCGGGAGAGAGTTTTTGCATAAAACAAAAATTGCACTGGTGTTCATACCGGTCAGACAAGTTGCTTGAGAATGCATTGTTTGGTGGTGCAGAGTTGGTTATACTTGACTGAACAATAACTGAATAATCTTGATTAGAATAATCTATTCCAAAACCATAGAGAGAGCAGGAGAAGAGAAAGAATGCCTTGATCAGTGACTGGTTTATGACAACATCCCAGCTGATTTTGAGATGAATGCTGAGGCTCTTCTTTACAGAGGAAGCTTCCTTATTACAGAGTTAGACCATTGGCCCAACTGGATGAGTGCTGTCTAAACTTGGAGTGGCTGATCTTCAAGCTTGAGGGATCTACTGTGCTTTCCCCTGGAACCCTGAGGTCTATCAGCTGAAGTCAAATGCAAAGTAGAAAAAGGGGTGGATTTACACTTAGATAAAAGGCACAAGGTACCATTGAGTGCACGCTGCACCCAGAACCAGAACTGTTCTGCTTGCAGTCATCACACACACACACACAATCAGTTCCTGGTCACCCACTTCAGCAGCTCGATTTGGAAAAACAAACAAACAAACCCACCCCAAACAACCATACTTGTTGCTGTTGTTAAACAACTGGGAGTCAGAAATTATTGGCAATCCTACAACAAACGTACTGCTTTATTTATCCATCCATCCAGGCTATATCCCACTCTTCCTCCAAATGAAGCCTAGGGAGCCATTTAGAAATCCTTGGTTTAAATTGCCTTACAGAGAGTAGTTCTTCATGATTTCAGACAGGAGTATTTCCCTGCCTTACCTGGAGATGCCATGGAATGAATTTGGGGCTTTTGCCATGCAAAATATGTGATTTATCACTGAGCTATAGCTCCTCCCCCCATCTCTTTTGAGGGATGTACTTCTCTTTCTGTTCCCAGTGTAGATCATACTCCAAGTGAACCACAGCAGTTTTCATTGCATAACCAGGTCTTAAACCACACTGAAATGGATCAAAATAATCTGTCTCATCCAGGAACAACTAGAACTTGAGATGCCACTACATCCTCAAGCAGTGTGGCTCATGATGGACACTGGTAATTATCCAATATGGTGGGGTTTAAGGGAGAATTTAAAAACTGCAACAATAACAGCAGAGGTCTCACCCATAACCACTTAGGTCAGTCCACCCTCCTACCCAGCAGCCATCTAAGTTGGCATGGTTATGAGCCATTTTAAAAGTGAAGTTGTCACAATGAGCTTTCAAATCATCTTCATTACCATCTCATAGGCTAAGATATAGCAAGTATTTTACCAAAAAAAGCTCCATTGGTTGCCTCTGATGGTCAGGAAGGGCCATTTCTTCACCAACCATCATATCCATGCAATAGGCCTGCAAAAGGATTCTAGCCTACACTTGGTCAGATTGACTGGGACATTTCCCTATTCTGGAGATCAAGCAGAGCTTCAACAGAATTGCCTGCTGAGACAACAGGCAAACCCCCAAGGGCCATTAAGAAACCAAACACCTCCATCTTTCTCCTGGGGTATACAATTTTAATTGTCTTATACCCTTTCAGCATATCTGGGTGTCTGTAACCCTATCAGGTCCCATCACAGATGTTCCATGCCCAGATCACTATCATTCCACCCATCAAAGAAAACAGAACTTAGGTTCTGTGCGTTGAAGGATGGTCTGGAAGAGAGAACAACTGGAACATGGTTGAAGTTATTTCCCATGCAATCACCTGGCCATCTCCCACAGCCGTATCTCCCTCTCCTCTCCTCTCCATTACTAAAATGGCTACTCACAGATTCGGCCATCTCTCCATCCTCTCTTAAAATAAGTCTTTTGCACCAGTAGGGGACAGGAATAAAGTCCTAATTGGGCTGTGTGTTAAGGAACCACCCAACAGGCAAGAGCTAAGAGTAATCATGGGAGAGAAATGGAAGCTGCTGTGCATAGTGGAAGGTGCAAATCTTGCAAGATTCAAGTAATTTAAGAGGACTTAATTAGCTTGGGTTGTGCTTGGTCAAAAAAGGGTATCAGGGTAAACCAAAAGAAGCAGGAAGAGAGCAGTATTACTAATCAACATATAAAAGCTGGTGTATAAAAATATAATGCACTACTACTGTTAAAAAATTAAATGGCAAGAAGTGTGAATTAAGTACAAAGTTAATGTATTAGTTGCTATAAATATGTTAAATAGATATGACATGCAAAAACAAAAGTATACAAAGCTCCACTCCTAAGTAGGTAGCAAAGTTGCAACAAATTTCTATGCTAGCTAGCTAACTAATCTGTGATCTCTCTAGCTAGAGGACACCAGGTGAGCAATCAGAAATGTACCAATTAGATGGTCTCCTTAATTCATTTGTAGGGCAGGAGATGGAAGAAAAATGTATACCTATTAAAAAATGCCCCACCTACAGGCAACTTAAGCAAAAAGGCAGGCTTCCATGTTGGAAGTATACTAGTGTGAAGTTCTCCTTTCCAGTCCAACAGTATGGCTGTGTGTACACCTTTACACAAAGCTGAAATCCTGACGATCAGCTGCTCAGGATTCTACTTTCAACTCTCTTTCTCTCCTGCTCCCCCTTCTGTACCAAACAGACAATTAGAATGATTTCGGCTTTTAAATGTGTGTGCAGCTCCTGTCACTCTGTGTGCATGCCCTTGTATCAAGAACAGATCCCTTCTTTTAATTCAGTCATTTGCAAAGGTTCACACTGTTGCATGCACACAAATCCCAGGCGGTAGATTTGTGTTCATGAACAGATGTTGCAGTTTTGATCTTAACAGAATGATCTGCGCTCAAATCGTTTCTGCAGAAAGACCTGACTTTAATTTGCTTACTGCTCCTGTTACAGATAAGTGAATTTGGAGGAAACCAGCAAATTTTAATATAATATAATTTGTGCATAATTAGCTAAAGAAATATCTCCTGCTGTTACTGACTCAGCCTGAAGCCACTGACAGTCTAGCTTGTTTTTATGTGCAGCAGCAAATTGCATTCCTAACTAGAAACATTCAGTCCCATCTGACAGTGTCGTTCTCAGTTAGATAATACCAAACGTGTCTATGTAACATACAAGCCTCTGTCAAGCAGCCCTGACTGAGCCTTCTCCTCCAGACAGCTGTTCTGTACAAGGGAGCATTGTCTGAGGAACGCTTGTATCATCTTACTTTAAGGAGCGGGGGAGCAACTGTTCTCTCAGCTGCCAGGATGTTGAGGAAACTTCAGCCTCTGCAGTTTTCTCATTAGTTTATTATCTGACCAGTTAAACCTGCAGACAATCTGAAGCTGTGAAAATCATTTGTGGGTCCACTAACAACTCTCTCCACAAAATTTGTATGGCAATTGCACATGCTGCTAAAGTTTAAAGCAACAGACATTTCAGCTGTCAGTGCTGGGCTTTACCATAAACTCTTATTTGGCTCTCTTGGTTAAGAAACAGCTGTCCTTTCAAAACGATGTGCTTGTGGCAAGCAACTGTAATCCTGCAGGTTCCTTGAGAAAGGAATTGGTTACCATAATAATAAGCAGATAGGGAGTTGAAATGGTGAGCTGTATGGCCTGGGGCTAGAGTATCTCAAGGACTACCACTTCTCATATGAACCTGGGGCAGTGTATCTTGGTACCTTGGTTCCTGAATGGCTTAGTTGTTGAACAAACCGGATCCCGAATGCCGCAAACCTGGAAGTGTTCCGGTTTGCAAATGCTTTTCGGAAGCCAAATGTCTGACACTGCTTCTGGTTAAGTGCAGGAAGCTCCTGCAGCCAATCAGAAGCCACAACTTGATTTTCGGACTGTTTCAAGAGTTGAACAGACTCCTGGAATGGATTAAGTTCGAGAACCAAGGTACCACTGTATACCAATTCAGACTATTGTTCCATCAAGCTCAGAATTCTCTACACTGTTTGGAAGCAGCTCTTCAACGTCTATCCAGCTCCATGGTCTATGCCAGTTGTAGCCAAGGTACCTGGCAGATGCTGTTGGATCCCAGCTCCCATGAGCTTCAGCCAGCATGGCTATTGGTCAGCAAGGACGACCAGCAACATCTTGTGAGGGTACCACATTGGTATCATCGCTAATGTACACTGACTGTCAGTGGCTCTCTGGGGTATGAGCCTGCCCATACTGGAACTTCTGCCATTGTGGTGTTACTTGCCACTTCATTAGCATGCCAAATACGGGATAGAATGGAACAGAAATTTTAAACCATCATCTGGAGCAACTCTTCTTCATGTGTCTCTGCCAATGCATATTAGGTGACTGAGAACTGGGCATTCATAGCAGTGATGGCACAGGTGTTGGGTTTTTATTTGCTGGCTGGTTTAAATGTTCACAAGTCTTCACACACACACACACACACACACACACACACACACACAGTATTTGAAGTCATTGTTCTATATTTTCCACCTACTTAGAGGCAACCAGTCCCAATGTTGTATTTCATAACCATCATAATATAATTTTAGGGGGACTTTCTCCAGTTTATATATGGTCTTCTTGACAAGACTGCAAGTCTTGGAGTGCTGCAACAACCTAGATGAATCCTCAGATTATTTGCATTATTAGTTACTGATGTGAAATCAGAAGATATACGAAGCTGATGCCCAGTTGTTTTCAGCAGCCATAAGGAATATCTGGGAATTAAAAGGTTTTGACATTCAAAACATTAGACCAGGGATGTGAATGTTCTGTCCTCCAGATGTTTTCCAACTATAACTCTCATAATCCCTGGCCATTGGCTGACTGGGGCTGGTGGGAGCTGGAGTCCAGCAACAACTTAGAGGGCCACATGTTCTTTACCCCTATGATAGACTTAGATGGGGGGAAATGGCAGAATACATGTCTCTTTGTATATCGGTATTTGAACTACTTACTTTCTTCAGGCAGGTGATTTTCTTGTTCTTCTCTCTCCATCTGTTGGCACCAACCTTCCATACGCTCTCTCTCTGCTTGAAGAAGCTTCAAGAACCAGTGTCCATCTCTGTGACACACTGACCTTTGAACAGCTTCAATTGGATCTTCCGTTATAGAGTCAATCCAGGGATCCGGAGGAGGTAAAATGGAAGGATCAAAATCTCCATCAAAGTCATCGTCCACTGCACACGCGTGATAATGGTTTCCAGAGCCCTGTATGCTTACAGTGGAAGTGCTGGCATCTCGAGAGTACTGTCTTGATATTTGCCCAGGATAACTATCTTCTTGAGGGTCCATAGACATTTCAAAGTTCTCATGGAAATCCATGTCTGCTTGAACGGCTGCTGTAACACTGTTGGACCTCGTGAACCTGCGGAAACTGAACAACACCATATAAAAAGCTGTGGGAGAAATTCAACATTGTGCTGTTACAAATGTTCCATCACTGCAAGCATATCTGCTTGCCTGATGAAACAATTGCCCTCTTTCTCCCCTTGTGCACTGTTCTGGTGGTCTCTCCCAATGCCCCCCCCCCAGTCAACTGGGGACTGAAAGGGGGAGAGGGGTAAGCCCTACTGTGCTAGCAGAAGCTTTTTGAGGTCTTCCACTAATGCCATCAGTTAGTTGAATCTGGCCCTTAGACAACATAGATAAAAACAGGAGAGAATACAGAACAATGTTAAAATTCTTTATATTCACACGTAGATTTGCCGGATTTAGTAAAGAAATGCACTGCTTTTTTGAATCAATAACTCATCAGATTTGCAGGCTGACTTAATTTTGTGAAAGTTTTTGAACAGACAGGTACATAGCTCCTTTTTATAATCCCGCACATTTGTTTCATTGGTTAATAATGGCAGTACATGTAACTAAGGGCATTTCCACATGGCAGTTTATTGTGGACTTGGTGTTGTTGATGCATGCAACTTTTCTGCAGTGCCTACACAACATCATGCTCATCAAAATGCCATCTCACATCTTTGCTCCCCCCATTTAAGTTGCATCTATCATTCCCGTGTTAGTTTTTTATTTGTACATGTTGGATTTTTCACGGAAATGGCAAATCCGGATTAAACAGGGAACAAAGATATGGGATAGTGTTTTAATGAACATGATGTGTCAACACAGCAAAAGTCCTGCATTCATGAGCAGCACTGAGCCCGCAATAAACTCTCGTGTGGAAGTACCGTAAGTTTGAGTCTGGTCACATTGATGTTCCTCCTGGACCTCCCAGCATATCAGATGATACTCCTCTTAGCAGCTTGTGTGTGTGGGATTTTATCAGGGTTTAAACACCTTTTGCCAGGATAAAACATGGATCTTCTACCTTCCTCCACACTTTAGCTCTCTGTTTGGTTTCTCCTGAAGTCGGCCAAGAATTGGAGTACTGACCTGCTTCCCCACATGAATGCTCTGCGATTGTTAGTGCAACTTGACAGCTGTGAAGATTACACACCCCACCCCACTGTGCAGAAGGTCTCCTCAGTCAATAGCTCCCTGTCTATGGATACACTTCCCCCCAGAGTAGTCTTCTCCAGCCTGGTGCCTTCCAGATCTCTTGAGACTACCAACTCCCATCAGCCCTAGCTGGCGGTGTGCGGGCATCAGGTTGCTGAAGGCTTCCCATGGCTCCAACACTGTTCCGCTATAGGTGCCAGCTGAAGCCCCACCTTTTTCAACAGGCATTTTGATGCTGGGGGGGGGCCTGCCTAAATCCCAGGTGTTGACAAATTGCTTTCATTTTATTACCATTGATAGTTTTTATTGCTTTACTGTCTATGGTTTTTATATATTTATTGTTGTAACCTACCCTGAGGTCCTAGGATGAAGGGCAGGGTATAAGTTCTAAAAATAAATAAAGTATTCTGACTTTACTGACAGCCCAAGTGTTAGATTTGTGTGTGTGGCATCTTACACAGAACATTCTTTGTTTGCTGTGATTTGTTTGGTTTGTTTGGTTCTGGGCACAGAAGAAACACTAGCACCTCTGCTCATTTTCATTTTTCATTTGAATACTGAAGTTAACCAAAGGCCAAAATAGCTCTTATTTCAGTGAAGTGCAATAGTAGATAGAATGTTTTCATCCCTTTGCCCTTATTTAAATCACATATTCAAAAGGGGAAGAAACTTGCAGTGTAAAACAAGGGTAAGTTTTCCTGGAACAGGCCATTTTCACCTGGAACAGGAGAAGTGTGACATGGAAGTACAGAATGCTCCTTCCTTCTCAACTTGTTTTAGCTCTATGGAGAAATTCCAGGCTGGCCTAGGTGGGACAAAGAGGCAGTGCTGATAAGGTATAGATAACCTGGCTGTTTAGTTCTAGAGAAACAGTACAATGATAAGTGGCAGCAGGCCCAAAAGAAAGCCTTGCCTCCTTTGAGGCATGACTCATCCTGCTGATGAAAAGCAGTATTGGCAGACTTCAAACGCTAATCTCACAGGGCAAAAGAGCAGGGGCCAGGAATGTGGATCTTTAGAGCTGTTGTAAACATGGAGCAATGAGCCATGGTGGTAGGAAGGAAGGAGTTACTGATCAGTATTGTACAAGGCAAGGGAAATCTCTGGCAGCAAAGCTGTTTTCAGCAGAATAAATGTATCTGACATACACAAACTCAGCGCCCCCTTGCTCAATAGCATAGACTGAAGCCTTTATCATGCTGCCACATGCTTTGAAGCACAGTGTCAAGTAGTGCAAAAATAGATTATGTAACTTCCATTTGCACAGACATGTTGCAGGTTTGGCGTAGGATGCTTCTCTTTGTTTCGTGCAGCTTGTATTTGTGGTGTGCTGCTAACACTGCACTCCTTCCTCCTCCCCAGATCCATAGGTGGCATGAAAACTCCGTGAACAATTATGTTTCTTTAATAACAGCAGTCTTAAAAGAATTGGTGTGCATGCAATGCAATGCCTCTCACGTAAAATGAACTCTCTTTGTGTCCCCTCCCCCCGGTTGTATATCTCAGTCTCTTTCTGTTTGACAAGTTCAAACACATAGTTTCTGAGTAAGCCACTCAGGGGTTCTTTCTCACAGCACCTATTCTTACAGAGGTTAATAATTGTGTTTGAAAAACAACATAGGAATGAGGTCTTGGGGGATGCTTTCTTGGCATACATGCATGTACATTGCAGAACTGGGCATTCTGATTTTTCACCAAACACAACAACTCAGTTGTGAAACTCTAAAGCTCTGCTTTAAGGAGGGGATGATACAGGGCCAAAGGCACTGCATTTTAAAGTTTAGGGATACACCCTCTCACTCTGTTCTAAGGCTAAATTAGTATTATCAAAGAAGTTTCTGTTCAGCACATAATAATGAGTGACCTAGTTTTTTTTGTTCCTTTATGTTTATTTAGACAGCTCTGTGGTGCAACCTTGCTGGGTGGACTACTCTTGGCACTGGCCTGTGTAAACATATATGCCTTCAAAAGAAGCAGGGATCCACAGTGGAGATTAATGAAACATCATTACAGCTAAATAGTTCAAAGGAATGGGAGTTCAATGACAATGTCTTCAGATGCACTGCCTTGGCAACCATAACGTTCAGAGTTCCTTTGCTCGTTAATTTATACTCCAAGAAAGCAGCAGTCCTCCAGCCACTTCTAAGATGGCCATCCTACACTGTTATTGCCATTTTATGGCTAAAGAATAAGACAGTTGAGCGGCTGAATAAGAATCAGACAGCTGCTGTTACTTACAAGAAGCTGCTATTTGAATTGCTCCACAATGACATGCTCCCTGATCTAGAATTGTTCCTGAGCAATTCTATGCTGAGGCCAATGGTGAGGGAATTGAAGTGGCTGCTTAATGTAGAAAGCAACAGCAGCCCAGCACTTGGCTTTTCTGGGATTTGTTGCTGCCACGTTCCCCATCGCATCCCACCCCACTGCTGGGCTGCCCAATAAGCCTATCACAGTCCAGCCTTCCAATATCTTTAAGAGGAAGGGGGAAAGGTCAGGTGCTCAGCAAGGAGGAGGGGAAGGGGAGAGGGGGTATGCGCCCAGCAGCAGGGATGGGGAGTAGAGGGGGTCAGCCAGGTCCCCCTGAAAGCTGGAGCTAGCCATGGCATAAACAGCACATAAATAGTTCTTAGGGCAAGGTCCCTCAGTTTCCTTGCTTACGTGCGTTAAACCTCAGTCGCTTTGTGCTCATTTGTGCCCTGCAGGCACAAGGTGTAATAATTACACCCTCAGAGAACTATGACAGTTACCTGGCCTAAGGTGCACAAAACCATGAAACCGTAGACTGGCTGAACCAGTACACAACACAATACAGCGTCTGTTCTGAACAGCAGCCGCTGGTTTATTTGCATGTATTCAGTTCTCTGCCTCTCCTTTTGTATCCCTTTTGAGAACCTTGTTTACATTTTTAGTCAAAGGAGATTTTCCTTTGCACAACAGGTGCTGAACAACTTGCAGATGGTTTTGATTGTATTAATTATACACTGTTTATCTTGTTACCTTGAAATTTTAATTATGTACAAATTTATGTAAACTGGCTATGGCTTATAGCTGAAACAAATACATTTGAACTGAACTGATCTTACAGATGGCAAGTAGGAATTGTACTGGAGGGTAGGATCTGCCTGCTTCATTACTACTTAGAACAGACGGTTGTTGCTGGATTGATACCAGATAATGAGAGAAACAAAACAGGTAATGCAAAACTTTTTATTGGAGAAATTTCAGTTGGTGAAAGATTTGCAAGCTGCTGAGATGTCTACAGTTCTTTCATTTGATGTAGTTGAGGGCCAAACTAGATGTGATGCTAAATGCAGAATTAAAAACACCAGCAGGTGTGTGTGTTTTAAAAATAAAAATAAAGGGCTCATGTGATATGTGTATATGTGATGTTTTTTTCCGGATCAGAGCATGCAAGGAGGGGAGGTTTACCTCTTCTATCCTCAGCTTTGTGACCCAGTTTATTAACAAACAGGGAATAATATACTATAAACATACCTACTAGTACGTCCACCAAATCACTGAGTCTTACTTTTGAGGACTAGACTGTAAGATTGGACTGCTAAGCACACATAAGCACCTTAGAAACCTTTGGGACTGTGTTTAGGGTTCAGCCTAGATAGTTCAGTTGGTTCAGGGTGCCATGCTGTGATTCTAAGCACAGTCAGTTGGAAGTATGTGCCACTGAAATGGAAGCACTGAGGGTCACTGGGAACTCAAGCTGTCTTGAATGCCCAGGAGAGCTGAAAGCAGGATATGAATGGAATAAATAGATAAATTTGTCAGTGCAAAAGTACATACGGGGTATCCTGTAAATAACTCCTTTCAAAATATGGTACCAGCTAGACTTTCACAGACTTTTTTTAAAAAAGTATTTATCTGGTAAAACACTGTTAAATTGTTTACACTTTAGTGTCGAGATAGCTCTTATTTCCCTGAAATACATGGCAGTGGAAAAAGACTGCAACTTGATAGAAGGTATTTATATCCAGATAACTTGTAGCTGGTAGAAATAATTTACCATCTAACGAACTCAGACTGCAGACATACAAGTTTCAACAAAGAGGTGATATGCAAGAAGGTAACAGGTCACATTTTGACAGATTTACTCTTATGATTGAATCAGTATATGCAGGAAATCATGTAAGTGTTGTTCAGTGGAAGACTACCAACATTTTTCATCAGAGATATTCTTTTGTCCCAAACAAGGTGTTTTTTTAAACAAACAAACAAACAAACAAACAAACCATCTAATTTTTAAATAAAAAAAATATTAAAACATAACAAGGAGTCAGCAAGAAAACTAAATGAAAACTGTGATGTAGTGATTATATAGTGTTAGACTAGGTCTGGGAAGATTCGGGGAACTTCCAGACAGTTGCTATTTTAAGGTGGGTTCCAATCACATTCAGGGGGCACAGTTAAAATTTACTGAGATGTCACCATTATAATTTATTGGATGGTCTTGTGTGACCAACCTGCTTCCTCAAAAGATCAGATGCTTTTGTGAGAAGGTAAATGATGGGATCATGCACTGGAAATCTGGTGAAATGCCCTCTAACCTCTACACACAAATGAAACAGAATAAATGCTCAATAAACAGATCATCTGGAAATCCCCTCCACAGTTCAAATCTCCACTCAGCTATGAAGGTAACTGGATGACCATGAGTCACCCATTATCTCTCAGCTTAATCTACCTCACAGGATTATGGTGAGGGAGAAAACTATGTACACCTCCAGCACTGGAGGCATGGGAGAATATAAATGAAATCCATTATTTCTTTCTTTTTTTAGCCATCAATATAGCTTGCCATACTCATCTTAACCAATTCTTCTTAAGGCTTACTTTTCTTCTTCTTGCCTTCAGCAAAAGGCTGTGTATCGTGGCAAAGGAAGTCTAGAGCAAACTCACGACTTATATTACTATGTCTCTGAATACTAGTTGCTGGGAATCCCAGGCAGACAGAGTGCTGTTGCTCTCATGTCCTACTTACAGTCTTCTCACCGGCCTCCAGTGGGCCACTGTGAGAACAGGATGCTGGATTAGATGGGTCATTGCCGTGATCCAGCAGGCTCTTCCTATGTTCTTATGTACTACTTTGGGGGAGGGAAAGTCAACATGAGCTAAGAAAAACTTGTTTTTCGTCTGTAATATATGAAAATTAAGGTGGAAGGGTGGAATCAACTCACCACACCATCTTCAAAATATAGACTTAGGAATCAGTTTTTAGGCAGCCAGGTGTAGGCTAGCCTGTAGCATCTAAAATACTTTCATTTCCAGGCTGAAGATTGGTAACACAGGAACCTCCAGGCCTGGCCCACCCATGAGGCAAGCTGAAGAGACTGCCTCAGGCATCAGGGTCCACCAGGGCAGCAGATCCTGATGTTTATCTTTCTTTCCCCAATGTAAATCTTCCCTCAACTCTTCTTCCCTGGCAGGAAGGAGGATGCAATTTTGGAGTCCATCTCAGGTGCCAAAATATATTGGACTGGCACTGGGAACCTCCCACATTTCTATTTAAGCACTTCAGTGCTCAGTCGTATCTACAGTAAATAGTATCCCGTCATACACAAGGTAGGTGTGATGGTGCATGTGGGTTGATGCAGTGTTCCACTGCATGGGCATTACACTTACACTTAAAGTACCTTAAAGGTGAAAGGGGAAATGTACAAACCACAGAACGAACATACACCATGTTGCTGAAATTACTCAAAAGAAGAACAGAGGCTAAGAAGAAGATGTGAAAAGACAGCCCGTAGGGGAGGACCAAGTAGAAAGCTAAAAATGGCAAAGCCTGTGAAATTATTGCATTTGTTCATTTTCAAACATTGTTACCCTGAAGTTAAAATAAGACCAACACGGCTACCTACCTGAACCCTAAAGTTAGACCGCAAATACCTTGGTTATAGTAACCTGTTTCCTTCCTTGCTTCTGTTTGGTGATTTACATAGTGATTTTCTAAACACGGTTGTGTTTGAACCAAAGGCAATCCGAAAGCCATTCTCTATGGACCCATATTGATGGAGTCTGGTTGTCATTACTGGGGCAGGAGGTGCACATGAATTCTGCACATGCCCAGCACTTAAAGCAAATTCTGGAGCTAAATGCTGGCTCAAAACAAGTTCCTGTTGGCAACTTTGTGCATAATGACAAGCTACCTGATCAATATATGACTGGATTGAAACAGCGAGGGTTTCTAACATATTTCCTTTATTAAATATGCACCCAAAGTGGCCTTGCACTGTGTCTGCCTGCACATGTTAGATTTGAGGCAAGGAAAATACATTCCATTTACAAGTCTATTATTTTAAGCGACAGTGATTTAAATTCATTCTGCTGTGCTAACAAAATGCATGAGACACCTAAGTGGCAATGATAAGCTCTCTGTGTACTAGAGGAGCTCATCTTCTGACAAGCCAGCTTCAGTCTCTCATCAATCAGTAGTTCCCTTATGGAAGTACATGGCTGGTTACAATTTGTCTCTGTGCTTAATTATAGCACTAAATCCCCCGTTTATCACCACTATCTAAAATCACAACTCTTTAAAGAGACTGTACAAAAACAAATCATTTTAAAGGGCCCAAAAGGCAACTCTCGCTTCTTGAATTCCTTACTTAAAATGTTATAAATAGCAATACAAAGAACACAAGAACAGGCCTGCTGGGTCAGAGCAAAGGCCTGTCTAGTCCTGCTTCCTGTTTCCCACAGCGGAGAACGAAATGCCTATGGGAAGCCCACAAGCAAGGCATGAGTACATGAGCTCTTTCCTGCTGTCATGCCCCACAGACACTAGTTTCCATGGCATACTTGCCTCTGATCCTAGAGGAAACATACAGATACCATAACTAGTGTCCACTGATAGCATTTCCATACAAGAATATATCTAATCCCCATTAAAGCCACCCAAGTGTCAGCAGCTCTTCTAACAGGTAGTAGTTATCTCCACATCTTGTAGCAGCAAATTCTATAGCTTGGCTATGCCATTTGGGATGAAGTACTTTATTTGTCCTGTTTGTAATCTCCTACCCTTTAGTTTCCTTGAATAAGTTTCTAACATTATGGGAGAGCGAGAAAAGATTCTCTCTATCCACTTCCACTTTCTCAACACCCTATAATGTTGCACGCTGCACAACCTTATTTGCCCTAAGACAAAAAGAAGGGGTGATATAACCCATATCATACTGCTAACTGATATGTGTGTGTGTACCGTATTTTTCCATGCATAACACGCCCCTGTGTATAAGACAACCCCTATTTTTGGGGACTCCGAATTTAGGAAATGGGGGGAGCTTTGGGGGGGATTGCCCAGAGTTGTTGAGCTTTATGGGGGATGGGTTTGCCAGCAATTGTTTACGTGCCTGACCACCACTGCCAATCACCTCAACAAAGCCACCAATCGTCTGCCCACTCGCTGCCAACAACTGCCAATCGCCCGTCCACTTGCCCCAGCAGCAGCCAATCGCCAGCAGGCCACCAACCACCCGGCCAATCGCTGATTACAATCTCCTGCTCGTGGCTGCCACCAATCAAACATCTCCCCTATGCACTATCTGTGTATAAGACAACCCCCAATTTTTAATAAATATATTTAATTAAAAAACCTCGTCTTATACATAGGAAAATATGGTATAGATTTCATTTGGGAAGGGCTATAGTGGGCTTTCATTATGTTTGTTGTGTCTTTGTTTATTTTACCATAGGACCATGTCACTACTTGCTTTTGCCAAGGATGTACATATTAAAGAATGTCCATCAGAAACCCACCATCTTATGAAAGCACAGTTGATTAGTGTGTTTGTGTAATTTAACACCAACATTAAATTGCTTCCCACACCATCAGTATTACTGAAAAGACAGTGAACTGTAAAATATCAAATTAATATTTTGCTTACCACTTCTCCTCCTCTACTTGAACACCTATGGATTGGAACTTACTGGTTGCTCTGTTTTCGCTTGAACTAGAAGATTCCTCTCCATCAACCTAATAGAATAACCAAATGCAAGCAGAATTAATGGCATGTGCATATTATTATTCAAGGGCTTTAATGTGTTTCAGCACTTTTTCCGCAAAGCATCGTTACAATTCCTTTTAATGATCTCTGCATCAGATTAGCTGAAATCTATGAAAAATTTGGAGTAGCCCTCCTTGTCATGCTCCAATAGCACCTCCAGAAGACCCAATAGCATCTTCATTCATTATCCTTATCTGTGTCAAGAGGCAGTATGGTTGGGCACCTGCTGAAGGCCGACACCACAGCAGGGCCCTACTGACAAGAGCTCACTGGAACTGCTGCCCCTCTGCTTCACCTTTGCAACCTGTGCATTCACCTGCTTCTTACTCTGACCAAGAGGAAATAAAGAAGCAAATAACAGCAGTGAGGAAAAAGAGGAGTAGCTGACACTACCTGCTTGCTCATTTGCTCTGTCACACTTTGCATTTTGCTAGTATATCACTACCCTGTGTATTGTTTGTTGAAGTGCTCATTTGCTCTGGCAGGCAAGCATGTGACAGAAATGATGTGGTAGAAGAGGAGGAGGAGCAGTAGCTGTCAATATTGGCAGGGATGAGGTAAACCAGGCATAGGCAAACTCTGGCCCTTCAGATGTTTTGGAACTACAATTCCCATCATCTCTAGCTAACAGGACCAGTGGTCAGGGATGATGGGAATTGTAGTCTCAAAACATCTGGAGGGCCAGAGTATGCCTATGCCTGATGTAAACTCACTGAGCTCAGGGTGCTTTGCCCAAAGACCCCTACAACCCAGACCCATTACTGGTCTGTCTCTTGACGAAATTTGCTCAGAGACTGTACAGAACTTGTAGCAGGATCCTTAAAACAGTGACCAAGCATTACACTGCTCAGTACCTTTCTGAAAACTTATTTCCTCCACTGTGCTGCTTCCAAAGTCTGGGAGGGCCTTCTCAGTGGCTGCTTTCTCTAGAGAAGTAAGGCTGGCTCTCTCCTTGTTGTCCTTCTGCAGGCAGGTGAAGACTTACTTATTCCAACAGGCTTTTGGGAACTGACTGCTTTTAATGAAAGGGCTGGTGCTATGCTATTTTTATGGCAACAGAGTTGTTTTTTCTACTTCCTTATTTCCAGTGTTGTCACTTGTGTGCTACTGTAAAGCTTGGCTTAACTGGAACTCTGCAAATGGCCTGGAATTATGGGTTTATTTACCACATCTAATGCAAGTTGACACCCTTATTTGGTTATTAGTTAACATGAGAATTATTAGTTTAAAGAACATCTTCCAACAAGTCCCTTTCTACTGGTGATTGGATTAAGTCTAAACTTACATTTCCTGAGACACATATTCACCTTTCCCCATGAGTCATCTGCTGACAGTTCCCTCAGTCATCCAGCTGTGAATTCTGACCCCTGTGATCTCCCTGCCACTCTTCAGTGGTAAAATTGTGCTGTGATGCCTGTGGACAGTTCACTACCCCAACCATCTGTCCCTTTAACGTTCCATCTATCCAATCCTCTCTTTTTAAACAAGATCACCCTTTTTGTGGTACAGTGAACACACATCCTTACAACTGGGCACCATTCAGCACCCACTTTGTTCAGTCCAGTGGTTACTGTGCTCACTAAACTGTTGCTTCTCCAAGGAAGCATGAATTCTTCTTCAATGTAGCTAGAACCCTAACCACACTGGACCAGTATGCTTAGAGTCCCAGACTAGAACTGGAGAGACCAGATTCAAGTTCTCACTGAGCCATGAAACTCACTGATTGACTTTGGTTCTGAGCTTATCCACACTTATTCCTTTGCTCTGATCTTTCCAGGTTTTTGTTTCTTGGTTTGTTTTTGCTCCGGAGCTTTTCACGTGAAAACGTGCTCTTTTGAATTGGAGCAAACGTCAATTCGGGTTTTCCGTGGACTGATATTTGCTCTGCTGAGCTTTACAGAGTGAGTTTTCATGGGAAAAGCTCTGGAGCAAAAAAGGAAAAAAGAAAAGGGTGCTTGGGCGTGGAGCTTTAAATCACAAACCAGAGGAAATGTAAGCATGGATAGGCCCTCCCTCACTTTCTCCCAGGCTAATTTCTAATACAAGGTTACTTTGGATGCGAAATTGGAGGCAGGGAGGGGGAGAATGAATGAATGAATAAAATGCTACAACCGTACCATGCAGGGGAAGAGTCCCGTATATGAAAGCATCCCCAGGTGAAAACTGCATCTGACATTACTGCTGGCCACTTTGGAGAGAATGCTAGTCCCTGCACATTACACAGAATCATAGAACTAAAGCGTTGGAAGGGACCCTGATCAGATGAAAGTTTAATTTATTTTAAACAAGGGTGAATCAGACAGATCCTATCCTTGTGACCTCCCCTGCTGATTTAACAGCTAAATGGAACAATGCTGCTGCATTCAAGTGAGTAACAGTTGTTATGTGATGCATGAATAAGCAGTGACAATTCAGCTAAACTGACTGAAAACATTTCTCTGGTGATAGTGCAGTGTAAATCATTGTTTTACACATTCTCTTTCAGTGATTTCATTCATTTCATTCATGCTTTCCTGACTCCTGCTGGGTTATGAATCAGAGCTTTAGGCTTCTGTGTGCTAATTCAAATAAGCAGAAGATATATATATACCCCCAGAACTACATCCCTACATCTTATATGCTTAAAGTTTAGTTAATCAAACCTGAAGGTTTGTAATGTCAGGTGCAGTTATTTGGGTTATGTAAAATACAGCAGAAATAGAAAAGGATTATCAAAGGAGAGCAAATAACGGCACTACCAGTTACGGTGCAAGCCTCTGCATTATATCTGTACCTGTATTCCAATGGATAGACATCTGTTTTTCTTGAAATGATCTCTCTTTCTGTCATCTGCAGTAACAGTGGCAACAGTGGTGGTGGTGGTGACAGTAGTAGTGTTGTTGCCCATATGCTGGCTGGCAGGGCCATGGATCTGTGCGTTAGCTGCTTCAATAGCAGCTGTCAGTGCCTTCATACTGTCCAAGCTTTCTGTAGAGTTGCTAAGTCCCGACTGACTGATAATATCTCCCCTTTGCCCATGTCCGTCCATGTAGGCGTCTTGAGCAGATTCCGTGCTGCTCTGGGCTGTGATGGAGATAAATGGTTTGGTGGAGGTTCTTGGTGGAACAGGAGGTGGTGTCTTCTTATAAGTGGTAATGCAAGAGGAAACTACACAAAATGAAAACAAATCATAATGTAGGTAGAAAAGCAAAGGTGCTAGTTATTTATTCTCTTTCTTCATTTTAAACCCACAGTACTGACTCAAAGCAATCAAGCTTCATATCAGAAAGAATTTTGCTATTCAGTTTTAAGAAACAAAATTATTCCTAGGTTTATTTTTATTTTTTTGCATCTGACCATATGAAAAATTCCAAAGACAGACACATCATTTCCTTGGTTTAACAGCTGCTTGTATTCCTATATACTGTAATTGGTTGATATTAAGAAAGGGAGAAAGCCGCAATAATTAAAATCCTTCCTCTAGATTATAAGTAGCTAACCTGTGCCCCTCTAGATGTCATTGGACTCCAGCTTCCTTCATTCCAAGTCAGCTGAACTCAATGGGTCTTCTTAATAGACATGAATAGGATTGCAGTCTTAGAAATGAAATATCTTATTCATTGGCTAGTCCAAGATATTACTAGGTTAAAGACCTAGCAGAAAAGAACTTAGTTAAATGTCAGGAATTATGGGAGTTGTAGTCCAATAGCATCTGAAAGGTCACCGATTCCCCATCTCTGAACCATAGCATTTACACCTTTTGTGTGCAAATTAAATTTAGATAGACATCATCTATATATATTGCTGAAAAGGAAAATTAAGTCTTGCATATTCATAAATAGCACATTACACAAATAGCGACACATCAGTACTTTTGAACACTGGGCAATGAATTAACAGGAAAATCCACTATTGGGGAAAGGGGTTGTAAGACTGTCAGAATGTGGCATGCTTTAACTTGCAAAAACAGGATTCAAGCCATGGAGCACTATGAAGAAAAGCTATCAGCATTGCAATCCTATAAATACAAACTCATAAGTCAGTTTCATTGAGTTCAGTGGGGTTTATTCCCATGTAAATATGCCCAGGATTGCAACTTTAGATGCATAATTCCATGTGAGTTATGTGGTGGCTTAGAATTCTACACCAACCTGGCCTCAGTCATGTGAGCAGATACAGTGGTACCTCAGGTTAAGTACTTAATTCGTTCTGGAGGTCCGTACTTAACCTGAAAATGTTCTTAACCTGAAGCACCACTTTAGCTAATGGGGCCTCTTGCTGCTGCCGTGCCGCCAGAGCACAATTTCTGTTCTCATCCTGAAACAAAGTTCTTAACCTGAAGCACTATTTCTGGGTTAGCGGAGTCTGTAACCTGAAGCGTATGTAACCTGAAGTGTATGTAACCTGAGGTACCACTGTAGTTTAAATGCTGTAACTGAAAAAAATATGCAGATGAGGCAAATTACCATAAATTTGTTTTAATTACAAAGACATATTCATTTCCAACTCAAAATATGCCATGTAGGTGAAGGCCAGATTCAGACTATTTTTGAATTCCATTCTCTGAATGTCTCCTGCACTCTCTGAAGAGTCTCCCACATTATGCTCCTTCCACTTCTATTTTCATCTTCCACAACAAACGCCTTGGTCAAATATTCCAAAGTAGAGAAGATGACCTTGAACTCTAGCAGTTAGCATGCATTCTCCCACCCATAGTTATCTTTCCCCAAAAGGTGGCTTTGAACTCACCTCCTCCTGCTAAAGTGTTTTCCTGGTTTATAAATTTATTATTTATTATGACAAGAATACAAGGAAAGGACAGAAAAAGGTGAATCTAACAGATTCTCCAGAAAACCTCTCTGTGATATGATCAGGCATGGATTAGCTTTCATAAATAATAAATTTTACATGCTAAAACAAGGAAACAGGGAGGGGGAAGCACAAAGGAAAGATTGTTTGAAACAAGTTAATGCAAAACCTTTCTTTCCTTGGAGTCACATTTGTGCAGACTGAACCAACAGCAGAAGCAGGCAGGCTGCGAATCATAGGTGGGGGAGCCCCAGGCTCTTCATTACTGGAAATGATGTAAACTACTTGCCACTCCTTTGCTGAAACTACAACAAAACAAAGCTAAAGACACGGCCTTCAGCACATGCTTCTAAATGTCAGCGCTAACCGGAGGTCTTAAAGTGTTCGTGGTGAGCCAGTGAACTGCGTGCTTCGGTTTTATTTCCAAACACTCCAAGAGCCTAGCAACTTGAGACATGGCAACATGTCGGTTCTTTAAAAGGCATTTCGTTTTATGTTAACTGCAACATTTTGAGGGAAAAATAAGAGTTCTACCACAGAGACCAAAAGAAGAAAAGATTTGATAACTTGACACTTTACGTTTCTGGGCCAACAGCAGTTGCCAAGTCCTGCAAGGCAATGTGCAGTCTGCAAAGAATAAAGAGTTTCACATCATCACTGCCCGGGACAGGGAGAAGACGGTGGCAACGGTGGTCAAAACAAATGCCAGCCAGACTGATTTGGCTGAAACAGGTAACCTCAGCAGAGAAAACTGGGTTCCACTTCAGTTTGATATATGGCTTCCAATTGAAGAACCTTAAGCCAGTGTTTCCCAACCGGTGTTCCGCGGCACACTAGTGTGCCGCGAGACGTTGCCTGGTGTGCCGTGGGAGGGAGGCGGGCGAGTCGGGCGGCGAGAGGCGGGGCGGCGGCGGCGAGGAGAGGCCGCCCAGCGCGGGGCTCTCGCCGTCTGCCTGCCTGGCTGCCTGCGTGGCGCTGACGTCACAGGGCTGTAACGTGCCCCACATAGGCACACGCGGGGCGGGGAGCGAGCTCCCTCCCACATCCCATCGCCGGCTCTGCACCAGGCGGTAGAGCTCGGCGAAGTCGCCATGCTGGAAGGCCAGCAGCGCGCGCGCCTTGGCCAGGCTCTCGCCCGCCTGCGCCTCCAGGCACGGTGCCTCGGCGTCGGGCGACAGCGAGCCCAGGAAGCGGCCCAGCCGGCCGGGGTCGCCCGCCTGCAGCAGCGCCTCGCACACGCACGAGACCTGCTCCGCCGAGAAGCGCGGCGAGCGCGGAGGATCGGGCGCGGCGGAGGCCAGCCCCGCGCTTGGAGAGGACGCAGCAGCCGTCGCCAAACCCGATCCTCCTCCTCCTGCTCCGCTGCCGTCCTCTGGCTCTCGGCCGGGAGGAGCCTGCAGCGACGGGGCGGGCGCTGAAGTTGGCAGAAGTTGGCGCGCCTCCTCGGCAGCGCCTTCGTCCTCCTCCTCCTGCCTCTGCTCTCCTCTGGCCCGCTCCCCTCCCCCTGCGCGCTGCCCTAGCCGTGCGGGTCTCCTCCCCCTGCGCCACCGTCCCCTTTCCACATCCTAGGAGCCGCGGTCCGCCTACCGCCCCCGGGCCGCGGCGCGGCTCCCAGCCCGGGCTGGCCTCCGCCTCCTGGGACGCGCGCCCACCCCCGCGGCCCCCCAAACTTCGGAGCAACTCTCCAGACGCTTCTCCCCCGCCTCAGTCTCCCTCCTTTCCACTTCTCTTCCCCCCTTCCTTCCCTCTTCCTTTCTCTTTCTCTCCCACCCGCCTTTCCTTCTATTAACTTTCCTTTCCCCTCCCTTCGTCCTTCCTACTTTTACTCCTGGGCTCCTCCCCCCTTTGCGCAGCCACAAATCAATCTCTCTCTCTTTTTTCCCCTCTCTCTCTTCTTTGCTCAGACACAAAAAAGCGCCGCTTTTTGGAAATCCGGACTGCTGTCCCCGCTGAAACAATACTTTAAAAAAGGAAGAACCCACTGGCTCTTATTTCTGTTTAAAGCAGTAGATCCCGAACTCTTTTGGCCCACTGCCCCCTTGGTTCCACATCCCCCAGTGTCCCCTATGCTTACTCTATAGAAAGCATTACAGGGGTTAACGCGGCTCGCTAAGGAAGATATTAATAGAATTCTGCATTTGGGGGGAGACCCTAACAGTCATCTACCATTACCTTCTATGCTGTTACTATTTTTTTTATTTTTTTTTACATAAGTAAAAAGTGACCTTTCCCCATCTGGCATGGTGGTGTGCCTCGAGATTTTTTTCATGAAACAAGTGTGCCTTTGCCCAAAAAAGGTTGGGAAACACTGCCTTAAGCAATTCTTCACTATTCTACCTCATCTCCTAATTAATAAATTGAGAACGTCAGCAGTCTGCTTCAGTGGTTGTTGCAATGATAAAAGAGGTTAGGAACAGCCCTTCAAATGTTGAAAAGGGGAGAGGGGTACACTTGACTTTGCCTCTGCATTCTGAGCATGAGGGGAGATTCCTGTTGGCCCAGGATTCTTCCTTCTTCATAGCTCAAAAATCTAGTTTGAGCTTTATTAAGAAAGACAGTGTAAACAATTAGCTTTGACTTAACAAGGAACCTTTGTCACACTTCTGTTACCTGATGGGAGAATATTTATCCCAACGGAAAAAGGGGAGAGGGTTTCTTTTAGCAACTAATGGTTGCAAAGCACTTAGTCATGGAACAGGAATTTAAAACAAGGAGTGCCAACCATAAAGCACAGAAGGAAGTGAAAGAGCAAACTACTTCCAGGCTCGCTTAATAGTTAATAACAAGAGTTAATAACAAAGGTTGCACTGTAAGTGTGTCTCAGCATGTTGTACATTCTCCAGGAAGCAAAGAAAAAATATGATATTGGAGTCACAGACTATGTAGTTACTCCACAACTGGGTGATGCTGAAAAATAAGACTGACAAACACACAACTGACAGGAACATAGTGTTATGAGTTGGTGATGGGGAGCGGGGTAGGCTGTACATCTGCCCCCTACTTCTAATTCCTGAAATAGTCAGGCTAGCTTCTTCCTGAGGTTATAGCCTAGGACTAGGCAATGGGAAGGTCGTTAAGGGAACAAAACAGCTCAGCCTCAGGGGGTGAAAACTATGGGACCCCCTTCCCTTAACTGGATGATAGTTAAAAAGGCATTAACATAAATGGGAAATAAATTCAACTAGTCTAGAAACATTAACTCCAATATTTTTAAACCTTCAACATGCCCATCATTATGATAGGCAGAATATGCAGGAGGAAAGACATTGTAAGCAACTGAGAAATGCAGTAAAAACCCCAAGGAAAACTTCAATAAAAACTATTTTTTAAAATATGCAGTAATTCATATCTATACTCCTGTTCAGATTTCCAGTTGCTGGAAGTAGCACAACTTTTTTCCTGATTGTGAGCTTAGGGTGGTATCCTTTCCTCAGAGATGTCCATCAAGACTTCACTTGGGTTCTGACTGTGGTTGTGGCCAGCTTCACAGCCTCTATGAACTCAGTATATGTGGATAAGATAAGGACTGTGGGTTGAATCTAGCAATATCATGTCTTTTTTTAAAAAAGAAAAACTTATGCTAATTAGCAAAACACCCCTGACCATTAGGTCCAGTCGTGACTGACTCTGGGGTTGCGGCGCTCATCTCATTTTATTGGCCAAGGGAGCTGGTGTACAGCTTCCGGGTCATGTGGCCAGCATGACTAAGCCGCTTCTGGCGAACCAGAGAAGCGCATGGAAACGCCGTTTACCTTCCCGCCGGAGCGGTACCCATTTATTTACTTGCACTTGATGTGCTTTCGAACTGCTAGGTTGGCAGGAGCAGGGACCAAGCAACGGGAAGTATACTTTAGGCTTTTTTCATACAAACATTTAAATTGATTTATGCATATCCAGTACTTGTAAAATCAAATGTGACTGGAATGCCTCCTTCCATCCTGCTTTTACAATACACTTAAATTATACATTTCAGACTGAAAGAAATCACTTGCAAAAACACGCAGGTGCATTTCCAGGTGGCTTCTCTCTCTGTCCCTTCATTTACACCTAACACACAAGAACAGTCTTAAGGGTGCAACAAACTGGGCTCTACCTTAAATATTATCTATATCTATCAATCTATCTATCTATCTATCTATCAATCAATCAATCATCTATCTATCTTTCTATCTATCATCTATCGATCTATCTATCTATCTATCTATCTATCTATCTATCTATCGATCTATCATCTATCTATCTATCTATCTATCTATCTATCTATCTATATCTATCATCATCATCTTCATTTCAGAGTTCCTTCCAAAGAAAAGAGGAGAGGATTACTTCACAGCCAATCAGGGTGCAAGGCAAGAAGGCAATAGGAAACCTGTGTTCCTCAGGTCAGGAAAATGTTATCTCTATTTTTGATCCATAACTTGCCTTCTGGAAGAGCTAGAGACTTGCTTTACTTTTATTTATTTTTATAAATGAAAGCTCAGACTATGGGGCCTCTTGCAGCCATGGGCTGAGGTGCAATTACTCCAATTGTGTCATGAATAATCTAATGCTGTAATGAAACAAATGTAAGAAAAGAATTGAGACAATATTAGGAAAACAGATTTTGCCTGTTCTCAAGTCAAAGTTCCCTGGAGATGCGTAGCTGAAAAAGGAAAAAAACCAAAAATTGGAGCTTGATGTATTGCAAGGGGAAAAAAATGTTTACAGCATCTCTCCTATAAAGAATTTTTTTGACTACTTCTATTAATTTTTGTAGGCGATCCTGTTCCCCTTTCCTGAATAAGAAACATGCACATGTAATCATGAATCCTGATGGCACAAAAATAAGTTGCAAATAGTTGCCAGGGCAACAAATTCCTAGCTATCAGATTGAATACCATCTGCCCCCAAAGGAGTCTGTTGACAATACATTTACAATCACCCTGGGGCCCAGATAAAACCATTCCAATAAATCAGGGATACCAAACACCTATTGTCTAAAGTCTTTGGCTAATGCCAAGTCAGTAGCACTCATTGTTTCAGAAAGTAAAGGATTAAGACAAGGAAGGGAAAGGGGGGAAGGGGGTCCTGGGATACATGAAAGTTGAGAGACTGCCAGGCCAAACTTGTGGTTTAAACAAATGAGCTAAGTGAAAAGCATTCTACCCCCTCCCTTAGTGCCACATATCCCTGGACACAATAAAGAAATGTATTTGGCCTGGGTCATGTAATGGGGTGTGAAGGTCTCTCTAAGGACAGTTTCGCTGCATGTGAGACTTCAGACATAGAATGTGCTGATTCTAGAGCATACTGTGCACAGTCAAGCCCTGGGCTCACTTTGTATGTTATTATGGGGATTCAGATTACATTTCTTTACTTGAATTATTCTGGGCCTGTCAACAGCTTAAGGACTTCATAGCTGGACAACTGCCTGGCTTTTTAGCTGTTCAAGTAATTAATGAAGCGGTTAAAAATTACTATACTAGTATCTCAGTGCAGGTGCTATTTTGAGGATAAAGAATTAACAACAACATGTTTGCTTAGTTCAATAGCTACATGCCTTTCTTTTTGGGGATGGCAGTGAAGTATTTTGAAACGCATTCTTGACTTGTGCTAATTTACTGTACAAAAATTCCCCTCATCAGACCTTCCATAGAGAAAGCTTTTTAATTAAAAGCTGGTTACAAAATCTGCACTGTAAAGTTGAGTCTCAAAAGCCTGGCACCCCATTTCTAAACCCCTCATTCTGCTATGGGTGCACTTATGCTTGAGGGACATAGTATAGTGTTTCTAAGATTTAACATTTATAAAAGCTGCACTGAAAGGATAATGGTAAGACTCCAGTATAAATGAATGAATGAATGAGCTATGTTGCCCAAGAAGAACACAGTGGCTAGTGGCAAGTTAGGTCATAGCTGTCAACTTACAGATTTGAAAATAAGGGACCAGCAGCCTTGAAAATAAGGGACCAGCAGCCAAAATAAGGGACCTGCAGCCTCACCAGGCACTCCAGTATTCCTGTCCTCCTGCAGTCTGGTCAAACTCATGCTGGTAGCTTTGAGAACACTGTCCAACCAACTTTGTAACCAGAGGTTCAACTGAATAGAATCTGAATCACATGCACCACAAGGCCTATGCAGCCTCAACTTAAGATGGCTCCCCGGTCTGGCTTTGCACTGCAAAGTTTGCAGCAGCGTGTGCAACAAAATGGCGTCCAGCATTCAAAAAACCCCTCAGCTTGCATTAACTAGCCACACACAAGGCATGCAAGCTCCACCCCCCAGTCGTTCTTAGACTTCTTATTGGGTGAGCAACACAGCCAAGCAACACAGCTGGAACCTCCCTCCTCCCTGGCCGGCAGGGAGGGAGGGAGAGGAGCTGCTTCCTTTGAAATTTAAGGGACATCATTTAAGGGACATCTATAAATAAGGGACAGCAGCGGGACATGGCGCTGGAATAAGGGACTGTCCCTTCAAATAAGGGACACTTGACAGCTATGAGTTAGGTATCCTAACAGAAACAAGGCAAAATACATTTCTTTGTTTTTAACTGGTAGACAGTAAAATAATTTGTTTGTAAAAAAGCATGTGTGTAAAAAAGACATGATAGTAAATTTGTTGATCATGGTGCTTAACTCACAGTGGAGAGGTTTCACATTTGTACAGATTTAAATGTGCCTTTTCAAGCTTAGTTGAACCTGTAATATTTTGTCATTATTCAGAAGACAGATCACTGGGTTTATAATCAGAATCTACATACCCTTCATTGAAAAATGTCTTCGAAATTACATAAGCCATTTTAGACTGCAATGCTAAGCATGGTTATTTAGAACTACAGTATCTAAGTTATACTGAAATCCACAGGACAAGTCTAGGAATATATGTAAGCTTAAAATGTAAAGTATGTACTAAAATAGCTTACATGAAAGTGGCATGTAACAATATTTTGACTGCAAACAATAAGAATGAAAATTGCTTCTTATAGTCCCAATGTACGAAAAGATATTTATTACCTTTCATGTTCCCCAGATGAGTGGAATACATTTTGTCAAGTACATAGCATCATGATTAACTTGCCATTTCCTGAACAGGCCTAAATGGTGGGATCACATCAGTGTGAGGTGAATTCTGTTACTTTAAGAGAATTTACATTGTCTCTCAAGCTAGCAATTCCTTTTATCTTTGCTGAACAAAAAGAGAAAAGAAAGCCTACAGGAGGTCTTTACTGCTTGGTTTGTGGCTCTTTACAGATTGAGTCAAGCCTTACATATTAAACAGAATCTAAATTTCAAATGTGTAAAAATGTTCTCTCTCTGTTAACTAAAGATGATACTTATTATTCAGGTTTAGATCTCTATCAGATGATCTAGTGAATGCAGGTTTCCCCCTATAATTTCTGCATAATGGCTTTTTAAAGTATCTGCCACACAGTGGCTGGAGTTCCAAGGGCTGCGTTCATATTCCAGCAAAGTATGGGTTTTTTTCAACTGGCCTGTTTCAATGATAGTCTCCCAAGACCCCTGGAACACCAAGAGCCCTCCAAATAAGGCAGGGGGGGCTGCTAGGAACAATTAAGTGTAGCCAGGTGGCAGTGCAGAGAGTGGTAAGGTAAGAACATTCAGAGTAAACTGGGTTCAAGACTGCCTCTGTCTATCACAGCCACACTTCTTCCCCAGGTGCCCAGGTGCAAAAGAGGGATAAATTGTGAAATTATTTGCACATCCAGGAGAATGTTAGACTTGAACTATTAAGCAGTGGCTCCTACTTGGGAACAAGTCCTGAAGAAGTACGTGGGACATAAATCTGAGCAAATGTGGATGGGGTGGAGGGTAATATAACATAATAGGTTTCTGGCATGCTGTTATGGCAGTCATGATATGTGATGTGTCACACATTCTCCACACAGGAACAACAACAACTTCTTAATCTATTTCTCTGGTAAATCTCTAGAGTCCACATAAAAGTTCATTTGTACTGTCCTACCGTGTGTGTGTGTGTGTGTGTGTGTGTGTGTTTACGTGTTGAGAATCCTGCATTTGTGACAGATTTCAGTGTGAATTACATATTAGATTATATACTAGATAGGATTATAAGGTGTGGGCTGTATATACTGTATTTTCATCTGTACTGATTATTCTGTGCATGTATTATTATTACACACACACACACACACACACACACACACACACACACACACACCGCCCTATACTCAGAGGTCTCAGGATGGGTCACAGAATAAAATCAGAATATAAAACCACAAAATACACAATCAAAATAAAAACAACAGCACAATAACCCAATAACTCCTCCATAACTGCTTTCTGAAGGCCATACACTATGTTCTCATGAATATTTTTCTAGATTTGTTGTGTGAAATCATGGGGAGCCTTATGCATTTGTGGTGACCCTGGTTTGTGGTGTTTGGGGACACTGAAGGGGGTTGCAGGTGCCTCCAATTCTAGAAAGGTTTAGCATTATTGTACTGAACTGTGTTTTCTGTGGAGTACAGGGCAAATGTAAACATTGTAACTGGAGGCACATCCCATGGTAATTCAAGTGGTAAATTTATGGCAAACTGCCAGCTGCTTAAGCAGTTTCTTCTGAAGTTACAAAGTATACTGTATTGCCACATTGCTCTTTGTTTAAGAGCATGGGGTTGTGAAACTTAAAATCTTTGTGCAGCCCTCTCAAAAGGCAATTTTCAAACGGAAAGGTATCACCTAATCTGTTTTGTGTCTTTTACTTCCTTCTAAAACAAGTAATACTCACTGACCTGCTAGATAACCTTCCAACTGAGCTAATGCAGCTGCGTCAACAGATAAGGACATAAAAGTACTCTGCTGGATCAGAACAAAGACCCAGCATCCCGTTCTCCCAGTGCCAACCAGATGTCTATGGGATGCCCAAAAACAGGAGCTGAGAGTGACACCACTCTCCCAAATTGTGATTCCCAGCAACTGGTACTTAGAAGTGGTGGCATTCATGATGCAAGGCCCTTTCCACCTGGCCTAGGGGACGGGGCCCACACTCACCCAGCCCTACTATGTTAAATATGTACTCTGTAGTTGACCTCCTTTTAATGTTTTGTGGGGTTTCCCCCGAAATCTTTCAGATAATATTTTAGCTTTCTGTTACGTTGCTTTGACTGTATACTCTGTATATCTGACTTTCTTCAGATTGTTTTATTTATGTTTTATTGATATAATATGCTGTAAACAGCTTTGAGATTTTTCTTAAAAAGATAAAGCGGTATAGAAATTAAATATAAAAATGATGTGTGCTGAAAATAAAAAAAATCTGATGTAATCTTAAAAGGGGGAAAAAACCACTTGAAACCAGGCAAATATTGAGAGATGCAATTTTAAACTGGTAGCACAAGATATGGGAAAGCAACTCCTGCTTGTGGTTGTGAAATTTTACCTGCATTGCTTGATTTCACAGTATCATCAGTGCCAGAAATAATTTGGGAGAGTATCCAGATGTTCAGCAACATCTGGGTCTTGGATCAATGAGCCCTTCCTGGAGCTCTCCACCATCGCCTTCCCTTCCCAAACCTACTTGTATAAACAATCTGGAGATTCCCAGAATTGCAGTCAAAGGAATTACATTCCTCATGGTTCTTGGCAGCCCTGGATATGTATGCAGCACATGCCTGAAACAGTATCTATGGCTGAAATGGGTGACATGAAAGGGATAATTTTGCGTCAGGCCTGGTGCCTGGAGGAAATTGGACATAATTTATTTCATCATGCTTTTAGCATAGGCTGCTGCCTGGGATTTCTGTTGAAGCCAGTGGCAAACCTCTGGTTCAATTCAGATCAACAGTGCCCCCTAGAGTGTCAGGAATTGTGCACCCTGCACAGTGCAGCCTTAATTGACAGCTATTCATTGTTTTGCTTCTGAATAAACATAGTTAGTCCCTTTCTCCCAAAGGCTAGTTGGCTAGCTTTTTCGTCATGTAAGTGCAGAGTCATTACCAGGGGTTGACAAGGTTTACCTCGCCTTGGCTGGTTCACTCCAGTGGAGATCCCTCTGTGGGCCAGATCACACACGGATACGAGCGGCCGCAATTTCCGGCATCTGCGTCTGCACAGATTCGATTTCCGGCGTCGCGGAAGTGAGTCCCCGCACCACACTGGTTTAGCACCGTGTGTGGGGACTTGCTGAGCGGGCGGCTCGGTTTGGGAGCGGCTCGTGGGCTGGTTAAACGACCCCCATGAGCTGCTTGTTGCCCATGGGCCTTAGGTTGCCGACCCCTGGTCATTACAAAGGTGGAACTGGCCCTTAAGTAATTTTCTTTTTTTTAAAAAAAAAAATATTAAAAGTTTAAGAATTACAGAAAGAAATAAAGAGAAAGAGAAAAAGTAAACAATACAAATCAATACATTACAATACATATAAAAAAACAAACAAAAGACGCAATATATCAAAACAAAAATAAAAGCAAAAACAATTAAAAACACATCCAATATTTCTGTATCTTTATCTTTCATTAACTTGTTTCATCGACCTCCTCACACCTCCCTTTTTTGTGTTCTAGTTATCAATTATTTCAGCAAATCCTTTCCATCTTTCACTGTTTTCTGTCATTTAATTGTCTTAATTTATTTTAACCTTATCTTACCATTAGAACCCTAAAACTTATTTATACTTAACTCCTTATAACATTTCTACTAAAGCCGTATAATTTCATTCCAACATTTTTCTAACACTCATTAATTTTACAATATTTCTCTAAATAAATTTTTAAACTTTTTTCCAATCTTCTTCCACCGTCTCTTCTCCCTGGTCTCAGATTCTGTCAGTCCTTTCTATTGATTCCATATGGTCCATCAACCTGGTGATCTTCTGTCCGAGGCTCTTAACTCTTTTCCATGTCCCTTCTGCAGATCTTCTTCATATTTATACATGCACTTTACTTTATCTTCTGCTGATCTTGTTCTTAATTTCCTTCCTTTGGCACTGAGGAGTAGATCTCAGGGGAACTCCAACCTAACAATGTCTTTATTCCTTCTCGACAGGTCAGCCCATTCTCCATAGTCAGAACTAAAGTCCAAAAGATATTCAGAGCGTGTTTCAAAATCCCTCCAAAGCTAAAGGCCCCCACAACTCCAATCTCCCCCTGACCCAAATCCAGATCCCAAAAGCCAGAACATCCCTGCATAAGGGGATCTATCCAGCTTTCCTTCTCCAATCCAAGCGGGACTCCATCCCTCCAAATCTGGCTTTCTCTAAATTCAATCGTAAAAGGCAACAGCTTATGTTCATCAAATTGCCTCTGTAAGGCTGGGGCACTTTTCACTTGTGTTACTTGAGGTTCAACAACAGCTTTTTCCCTCGTCTTCTCCACAGCTTGCCCTGTCAAAGCTGATTCCTGAATCGATTCCTGAGTAGTTTCTGTATAGGTATTCACTTTTTGTCCCAAATCAGTCATTTTTTGTCCCAAATTGTCAATTTTAATAATCATCACATCCGTCTTCTCATGAAGCTGTTCCAATAAAGCACTTGTCTTGCAAAATGCAATCACTAAGGCTTCTTCTGTCGACATTCTTGTCCAAGGTCAATCTCTGATTCTCACGGTCTTTAATCTCTGCAGCTGGAAAATTCCCCAGCTCCACTCCTGCAACAGTTTCAAAAGCTCCCTCTAGGGGAAACAATTTCTATTTGTATCCGTCCTTTTAAACGCACATCCAGCAACAAAGTTAGTTTCGATCCTTTTTAGGTGCAAAAGGAAACAATGGAAACAATATATTTCTCTTATTTAACTATCTGTCAACATACGTTTCATTCACAGTCAATGAACTTTCCCAAAACGTCGATCTTACTGGCAGCCCGTTCACAGGTTCAAAACGGTGGTAATTTATCTTTCTTCACTCTCTCTCCTGCAGGCTTAGGCAATCTAAAATTTCCCCCCTCTTCTCCTGCTTCCAAGGGGGGGTTTAGTAATTTTAACTGATGGAGATTTAATCCTTTACAAAAGGCTTTCCAAGACTTTAGCTTGCAATATCTTTGCTTGAATCTATTTACAAAAGAGGAAGGCGGACTTCCTGTTTGAAACCTTCCCGTTTCGATGCCAAATTAAGATATTTAGAGATCCAATTTTCCGTTCTACTCACAGGTAGTTGTTTAAAGTCCAATTGTCCACAGGAAAAAGCCAGCGCTCTCCGGCAACAGCAATGTGGCTTCACTCCGTGAAAGAAGCAGTCGATTCGAAGCACCGCACAGCTCACCCCACGTCGCTCCGGATCCCCGAAACCGGGTTTCCCCGTGAGTAGGGGAGGCACAAAAGGTGCCAGCCGAATCCCACGTCCACAGGCTTCTCCTGCCTGTGGTTTTTAGAGGGTGTCCGCCTTCGCCGTGGCGGCCAGACCCTAATTTCCACGAAGCGGATTCCTCCCAATCAGAGGAAGTCCACCATTGCCGGAGGCGCTAACCCGGAAGTCCGGCCCTTAAGTAATTTTCTAACTGGATAACAAGCTGGCTAGCATCAGAAACAAAAAGCTTCTTTCCTCAGTAGTACCTACAACAATGCATCTTCACGAAGGAGAAATTTTTGCAAGTTGATTTCCATTAAAATGTGAGGATTCACTCTAGATCAGGCATGTCTAAAGTCTGGCCCAGGGGCCTAATCCAACCCCTGTGGCCTTAAAGAATGTCAACAACTACTATGGGAGATAATCCCCAAAATAGCTCAACAACTCTGGGTGAAAACCTCCCCAAAAGCTCAACAACTTCAATCCTAAAAAAAAAAGGTCAACAACTCTGGCCCTCATGCATGTTCACTTTATCAAATCTGGCCCTCTTTGAAAAAAGTTTGGACACTCCTGCGCTAGATGGTGTCAGTGGATTGATACATAATCAGAAATCTGCTTTATCTGAGGATATCATGGACTGGCTGGATGCAGAGGAGTGATGGAAGCACCAGCTGGGGAAGCCCCAAGGGAAGAAGGCTCAGAGCCAGGGGATTGGTGGTGGGATGCTAATGAATGATAAGATGGAGAAGAGGGAGCAGACTGGGAGGAAGAGGTTTCAGAAGCTGAAGAGGTAACAGGCTTTAGTGACCAGGAAGAGGCTGTGGCAGAGAGCAGTCCAGAATCAGAGGCAGAAGCGGATACTGGAGAGGAGAGAGGTCAAGAGGCAGAGATCAGGCAGGCTGCTGAAGAAGCCAGGGAATTTTTCCTCCTGCTGTGACCAGCTCCCATTCCCCCGGTCTTCCAGAACCCATAGAGGTATGAAGAGGTAAGAGCAGAGACAGGAAAGATTTAGCAGCCTCAGGTTGCTTGGGAAGAAACTGGGAAGGTGAGCCTTAGTGGGAAGGTGGGGATCTTCAGTCCTTGCAATTGCCTCATTGGCGTAAGATCTACTGGGAAGAGTTGCTGTGCTCACTAGGCCTGAGATGTTTTGTTTCTTTGAATAAAGAGTTAACTTCATTGGCGAGGAGTTACTGCTGACCTGCTCCTGACACCTGTCCCGACAGATTCTCTCTTCTGCAAGGAACTGTGCCACATGCTCTGCTCATGCAGGTAACATGCAAGGAGATAAATTAGGGTGATTTTTTTTATTTGAGTTGCAAGTCTCTCTGTGTGATTGTTGCCTTCCTTTTCTCCTCCTTTTCCCACTGGTTCGCCAAACAAACATTATTTTGTATTTGGACATTTGGCTTCATTTGTTTAAAAATGTTTTTTCTAATACTAAAACTCTCCCCATCTGCTAAGGCTGTGTGGTTACACTACATCCATGTGTTATCAAAATATTTCACAAGGTTTTGTTAAGTACTGTGCCCTCTGGTAAAATAAATCCAAAGCTCCTCTCTTTGTTTAGAGTTGAGCTGAAGGGAGGAGCCCTTTGTAGTAGGGCTCAGAAGCTTCCCAAGCAGCTGAACAGCTTAGACTGCGGTAGGTACACAGTTCATCCTGTCTGGTGGGAGCCTACTGCAGTTCTTCTGTTGGGGAACTTTTATACAAAAAAGGGGTATGCCAGTAACACCCTTCCCCTGCCAGATGCATCACAGAACCCTAGGAGAAAGGCAGAATCTAGATGTCCACATTCACACCACTGTAGTGACAGTGGGAAGGAAGGAGAAGTGGGCCACCATATTTTCCACATTGTATTACAGTTCTACTTGGGCCACATTTACACCATACATTTAAAGCACTATGGTACCACTTTCAACAGTTGTGATTTCCCCTAGTGAATTCTGGGAGCTGTGATTTCTTAGGGTTGCTGAGAGTTGTTAGGAGATCCCTATTCCCTTCTCAGAGTTACAATTCCCAGAATTCTCTGGGGAAAGGGGTTAACTATTAAACCAGCCTGGAAATTGTAGCTGTGGAAGGGAAAGAGGGAACTCTTAACAACTCTCAGCACTCTTAATAAACTACAGTTCCCAGAATGCTTTGGGGGAAGCCATGACTGTGGTATCATGGTGTATGCCATGAAGGTGGCCTTGGTGAGAACAAGTAATCCACTTGACCACAGAGGAGAGGGGACAGCTTCAGGTTTGAGCAGCCAGCTTGCTTATTGTGTGTGGGTGCCCACATAAGTTAAGATTTCTCTCCTACCCACACAGGCTAACTAAGGTTGAGGATAAGGATGTACTTAAAAGAAAGAAAAAAGGTAAAATAGCAAAAATATACAGAATTCTCCCCCATTCAAAAAAAAAAGTTAGTACTAGCTTTAATGCTATATGGAACTAATCTGATCCTGCTCTTCCCCACCAGAAGACGGATGGTCAAATAGTGGCAAGGCACTCATTTTTGGAAGTGATATATTACAAGTTGGTTGGACCTGCTGCCAAAAAGTCTCATGACACCAGAGAACTGATTACCTCTGTTTGGAGAGCCTCCCCACAATCACTTAGGTCAGGGGTCTGCAACCTTTAAGACAAAAGGAGCCACTTAGACCCGTTTCCGAAGAAAAAACAACTGGGAGCCGCAAAACTCATCATTATAAAAATAACTTTTTTGTCATTTTTTAATTATTTCTTTGTTTGACCCCTCAGAATTACTCCTCCTCATAGAAATAAACGTTAAATTAACAAGTTACCTTTTTGTGTGTGTGTGTGTGTGTTCTTCACTCCCCTTCAAAACAGTGACCAGCGTACATGCCCCCTTTCAATGCAGTGACCAGCGTACATGCCCCTTACAATGTAGCAGGCAGGCGGGTGGGAAGGTGACGTCGGGACGGTGCATGACTAACACACACACCACCCCCATTAGACGTCACAGCCAGTACAGTGCCCGCCACAGTGGGGAGTGTCGGGGCACACAATGCGCCTCCTCCCCTCGCTAGTATCCGCCCCGGAGCCACGGCAAAGGTGTAAAAGAGCCACATGCGTCTCCGGAGCCGCGGGTTGCAGACCCCTGACTTAGGTGAATGCAGTGTGAAAAGATTTTAGTAAACCAATCTCTGAATTGTCTCTGCAATCCATGCATGTCCACATAAATGATATAATATTTTTCTTCACAGGAAGCACATACTGTGCAGTTTATACACACTAGGATTTGAGGGGGAAAACATTGATCACTGGAAATACTCAAACTTTAAAGAATTCACTGGCAGGGGCATCTGTCAATGTTTACATCTCTCATAGTGAATATATCTGGCAGCTTAACTCCGTTTTACATGTATTATAATTGTACAGATGGGATTATTCCCAGTCACCCTTTGAGGTTACTGACAACTTCTGATCAACATGACAACTTCTAATCAAACCATTCCAGGAAATCAAAGAAACAACTCATACCCTTGAAGCTTGATCTGGAATTTCTGCCAAAGAGTTTATCTTTGTCAAGCCATAGTCAGTCCTCAACTGTGCAGCAAAATAGGCAGATGTGGTTAAGGCACATTTGTGTGTGGAGTTTATAATAAAAAGCAAGGGTCTAGCAATATTTTTTAAACCCATTTTTATTCAGGTCTGCCTGAATGTAAATCAATTCCTGTTTTCACACACATTTTCATGACTAAACAAAACCCATCAAATGTTGTATTTTATATTGGGAGTGGAGTAGAAACAGCCATGCTATTTGCAACCTTTTCTTTCTTCTCCCTGAGGATATGCAGGAAATAGCTGCATATTCTACACATGGCTTTTAGCTGTCACCAGTTTTGCTCCTTCCAGAGTACTGTTTAGGACATCCAGCACAGGGTCAACTTCTTTTGGAAGAGGGATATCACTAGAAACCTATTCTGAAATAAGAGGAAGTTTTTCGGGACTTGCAGAATTACTCCTGAAGATTGGTTATAATCCGATAAAGTGCTAGGCTAAAAGCACACAGTTATTTTAAGTTTTCCATTAACTTCAATAGAAGTTACACACAGCCAGCTTTCTGTGGACAGCATTCCTGACTAGTTGGTGTGATAAATACTCCATAGTAATATGTGGCATTATATAGCACTCTTCGGGTGTTCAGAGCACTTCATGTACATAATCTCAGTTTATTGTCATGGTAAGATAGGAAAGTAATTAATATTACCCCTGTGTTATGGTTGGGATGGCTGAGCCTGAGAACCGGGGCCTGCCTAAAGCAGAGGTAAGATTTATGTCTTGATTTATAGCTTATCCTCTTTCCTAGAAGGACTGTAGCTCTGGGGTAGTTTACATGCTTGCATGCAAAACGCTCCAGGTTCAATTCCTAGCATCTTCAGGTAGAGGTTGGAAAGACTGTGATGAGCTGTTGCAAGTCACTGCAGTAGGCCAGAGGTGGGAAATCTATGTTTCTCCAGAGGTTTTGGACTTCCAAATACCATCAGTCCCAGCCAGCATGATCAATGATGTGGAGGGTCACAGGTTTTCCCTTTCCTTGTATAGACAATGCAGAGATAAAAGGCCTAATGGGCAGGACTTGTAATAAGGAAGTATCCTAGATTCACCCTACAAACAGCAGCTCTTAGCAGGAGACTGGATTAGCCATATGACAGAAATGATATGCAGAAATGAAATGTAACCAAAACACTGGCTTAGAAACAGCCCTACATTCCAACCAACAACTTTTCCTTCTAGAACACTGTTAATAAATATTGTGACTGTGACATAAAGAGGAATCAAAATCAATCCATATACCAAATAATTCTGTGACAAAGACCAACCATAAAAACTGCTGCAACAGCAGAATCCTTTAGAAATGTGGGGATTGCATTAAAGAGAACACTTTGAAGAGCAGAGCACCAAGTACCAGCAGAAGGAAGATGCAGAGACAATTTAATAGCTGACATGGGAAGGAAAGGGAACCAGCTGGCTACTGTCAGGGGAGGAAGGGGAAAAGGGGAATAGAGATGCTGACAAGCTACTGGGCAGCTGCTCTTCCAATTGCACCATAAGCCAAGCAAAGAGACTTTGATCTACTGACCAAGCCTGGGCTTGCAGCCAGGAGTCATATCCTTTCCACAGTAGTTGAAGCCAGTTTCCCCTCACCAGATCTTCTCCTGCTAGCTGATCACAGGACAGACCTTTAATGAAAGTTTCCCAGTCACTGAAGAAATAAGATCCCACAGCCTTCCTATGCCTAAGCATTTATTTTCTCAGATGAAAAAGTGCTACACGCTGCTCTGCTTTCCCATCTTGAAAGGAGCTGAACAAAGAAAACTACCCTGAAGTATGTGGATTATAAACCGGTGACTTCATATACAGATGCTGAATGTACAGTTGCAATACCATGACTGGATAAACAGCCCAGCTGAAAGCAGCAGACGTTATGCTACGTGGAAGGAGACTGATACTTGCAGATAAATCTTGGCTGGCGTTATAACTGGATTCGACTCCCAATTCCAGCCAAAAATTCACATTATAAAGCGATTACTAAAATCTTATAAATAACAGCATTTCTCTACAGAGAACAGAGTCAGAGAAATTTTATTAAACACATAATGTGGCTATGGTAATCTCAGTAAGACAATATGGGCCACATTCTGAACTGTATTTCTAAATGGCACTGCCAGGAAAAGAAAGGGGTCAAGGTGCATGCACACTATTGTGGACCACTTCAAAGTTCACAGAACATTCAGAGACAAGCCCTGGTGTTATTGTGTTAGGAAAAATAGAAGCACAGAATAGTAAAAATGCTATGAGCAGCTGTAAATCACTCATTAGCTTTAGGAAAGAAGGCCAGCACAGTAAATCTACACTTTACAGTTATTCCTTCTTATTTTCTTAAAATCTATTTCTGGTGGGCTGGTGGGAAGGTGTGTTCGAGATCTCTCACAGAATTCTTAAAGCCATATCAAATCACTCCTAGAATTCTTAGGAGGGAAGTCATGACAGTTAAACCTAAGATAAAATGAGATTTACATGGGCAGTAGAGATTTGGCCCAATAATGCTTTATTGCAATTCACAGTTACTGCTCCTTACAGTAATGTGGGTGCGGGTGACACTGTGTGCATTACAGTCATACCTCATGTTACGTTTGCTTTATGATACGTTTTTCCAGGTTGCATCCTGCGGCGACCCAGAAGCAGTGGAAAGGGTTACTTCCGGGTTTCGCCACTCGCGCATGCACACAAGTGCCAAATCGCACCACGCACCAGCGCAGATACGGCATTTCAGGTTGCGGGCTTTTCATGTTGCAAACGGGCCTCCGGAACGGATCCAGTTCGCAACCAGAGGTACCACTGTACTACTGATGTTGGCACAGAGGTGGGCAAACTTCCTCATTTGGTCTGAGAGGCCATTTTCTTCAAACCATGTCCACCTTGCCCCAAAGCCTGACTGCATGTGTGACATCAGTTGTGGAGCAGGTAGAAGCACATATAGATCCTGCTGCAAGAAAGCAGAATTGAACTCCCCCTGCATTGGCTGATGGGTAAGGAGTTCAATGCTGCTTGTTTTGGGTGCCTGGATGAATTCTTCACAGGAAACTTGCTGCCATAACCGAACCCTGTAGAAAGCAGGACTGAATTCACTGAGCATCAGCGGACTTTACATTTCTCCCTGTTAAAACAAGATGAATTTTAACAGGGATAAATGTAAAGTATTGCACTTGGGCAAAAAAAATGAGAGGCACAAATACAAGATGGGTGACACCTGGCTTGAGAGCAGTACATGTGAAAAGGATCTTGGAGTCTTGGTTGACCACAAACTTGACATGAGCCAACAGTGTGACGCGGCAGCTAAAAAAGCCAATGCAATTCTGGGCCTCATCAATAGGAGTATAGCATCTAGATCAAGGGAAGTAATAGTGCCACTGTATTCTGCTCTGGTCAGACCTCACCTGGAGTACTGTGTCCAGTTCTGGGCACCACAATTCAAGAAGGACACTGACAAACTGGAACGTGTCCAGAGGAGGGCAACCAAAATGGTCAAAGGCCTGGAAACGATGCCTTATGAGGAACGGCTAAGGGAGCTGAGCATGTTTAGCCTGGAGAAGAGGAGGTTAAGGGGTGATATGATAGCCATGTTCAAATATATAAAAGGATGTCACATAGAGGAGGGAGAAAGGTTGTTTTCTGCTGCTCCAGAGAAGCGGACACGGAGCAATGGATCCAAACTACAAGAAAGAAGATTCCACCTAAACATTAGGAAGAACTTCCTGACAGTAAGAGCTGTTTGACAGTGGAATTTGCTGCCAAGGAGTGTGGTGGAGTCTCCTTCTTTGGAGGTCTTTAAGCAGAGGCTTGACAACCATATGTCAGGAGTGCTCTGATGGTGTTTCCTGCTTGGCAGGGGGTTGGACTCGATGGCCCTTGTGGTCTCTTCCAACTCTATGATTCTATGATTCTATGATGTGCAGATAGTTGACTCCTGCTTAGTTACCACATTTTACTGCACACAGAATTCAGTGCCAGGCATAAAATGTAGATCAAAAAGTGGGAAATGGACAGCCACACACCTTAGAAGGAACCCGCCCCCACTTATCTTCCCAATTGACCAATTCAGAAAACACAAGCCACCCCTTTGTGGGGGGATTCAGAAAAGCCGAATCTTTTCAGTACCCTGAATTTAAAGCTGAAGAGCACTACTTGTGTCATTTTGGTATTTTGGACTTTCAAAAGAAAAAAGCAGGTTTCCAGGTAAAAGCAAACCACATCACACAGGACATGCCACCGTGTCAGTTCAAAGAGCTCAGTCAGCTCAGTTTTTCATCCTGTCTCTTGGAGGTCAGGCAAGGCACTGCAACTCCAAAAATAAACACATCTGTATTCCAAAGGCTCTGGGCTTGTTTTGTTTCTTCCCTCTAAAACAATCTTCTGCTTATAACATTATTTATTTATTTTTTAAATCAAGTACAGACTTGGCATAGTGTAGGATTGAACATGATTCATACAGTAAGTACTTTCTTGAGAGTGGGCGTTCTGTGTGAATTATATGTTATGTGCAAACTTCACTTTACACTGCACTGCTGCCTTGGTGCAACAGATAATTATTCAAAGTTATTCATGAGTTCCATGAAATTTTTATCCACGGTCCCTTGCCCCCTGCACTATACTGGCCCATAGTTTCCTGGAACCTTGGACCCAGTAAGTGTTAAAATATAAGCCAGGCTAGTTTCCTGCTAAGGTGATGTGCCATTAGGAGAACAAATGAAGACTCAGAAGACTGTTATAACTTGTATACCTTTTTTCAGGTACACTTCTTGAAGTAGAGAGACAGAATTCCCTGCCACTCTGAACCAAATGAAGTTACTGAAACATCTTCAAAAGCAACCCCATGAAGAGTATTTATTGGAGAGGTCAAGCCTGCTGGATTTATTAACATCATGAGTTTTATAGGAGATATTGTATTGTGGCTCGAAATTGTATCTCATCTGTTACTGCATACGCTTTGCCTATAAAGGTGATCTATACTAATTTTTCAAATGAACAGATAAGTAGCTAACAGAAACTGTAAGAATCCTATGTTTTAAATTTGGGGTGGCCAACTCTCAAGAGACTGCGATCTACTCATAGAGTTAAAAACTGGCAGTGATCTACCCCATTTTGGGGGGTTCAGGTCAAAGTTGTTGAGTTTTTTTAGGAAAGGAAGCCCTGTTTTTTGCGGTTCAGGTCAAAGTTGTTTAGCTTCTTTGGGGGGGGGGGGGAGTCAGTGATCTACCAGTGATCTACCACAGACATCCAGTGATCTACCAGTACATCATGATCTACCTGTTGGGCGCTCCTGTTTTAAATGAAAGGGGAAAAAATTAAAGGAATCTTGCCAATCTTGAAACTGTAAAACACTCTGGAAGTCCATTCAATTTATAAGCAGGTGCACATTTAATTATTTTAAAAAACCATATAGAGGTGTTACTTTTTCTACCAAGGAACTTAAATTCCTTGATCAGAAAAGGCAGACTTTGTAATGTCTGAACAGATAGACCTGTGTCTTTTTAACACATGTGAAGCCTAAACAAAAATGATCTAAAGAGCTAATTCTAAACATGTTTCTTTTGCACAATGAATCTTGGTGCAGACATGAAATATTTATCAGTGTTCACCAAACACTCCAGAGCAGGTCCCCCCTCCCAATACATGTGTGGACATTGCCACAATTTCTTACAGGTGATGGATGATACACGTGCCAAGTACGGTATTTGGGACTGGCTGCGTCTTCTCTGCATCATGTACACACAGTGGAAGCTAAATTTGCTAGTCTTTCTACCAGGAAATGTGAGCACAAAATAATTATGTTGTGTTTGAAACAGAATCTTGTCTCCAAAGCTGTGCTATGAACATTATTTAAAAGAACAACATCACCCTCTAGTGTTCAACCAGTCTCATTATTTCAATATTCATAATGCCTGGTGTTAAGACACCAATTGACAAAGATACGCAACAGCAATTGCTTCCCATAACCTAGGAGTGCTTCCAGGAGACTATTCCATGTCTCCTCCATGAAATGTGATGGAGGGTCCCACAATGTCGCCATCCAATTGCAAATGTCCCCTGTTTCCCACGACTTCTTCTGCCTTTCCCCCCTGGCAGTAGAAATCCATGAAGGAGGGAAAGAGTGGGGAAATACCAAGACAATTTGCTTTACAGATTTGGATGGGGAAATGCACAATTGAGGCATGGTGGGAGTTGTCCCTGGGGGAGGTGGATATGGTGTTGAGAATGCCCCTCACTTCTCCATGGCTTGCCCTGTATTTCCCATCACTGAGCCAGTTTGGGTCCTTTTCCTGGAACTATAGCTAGCCCCACTGCTGTAGTTGATTGCTCCTTGGAATGAGATCTCATCAATCCCACACTTCAATTAATTCTTTAATTAAGGAATTCAACTATGCCTTTTTAAAAAAGTTATTGTATACATTGTTTGGGGCTGCTTGGTAATGCCATTTAAAAATGCAGCAGTCACATCTAGTGCTGCATATGCATTACAGTGGTACCTTGGGGTAAGTACTTAATTCGTTCCGGAGGTCCGTCCTTAACCTGAAACTGTTCTTAACCTGAAGCACCACTTTAGCTAATGGGGCCTCCTGCTGCTGCCTTGCCGCCGGAGCACAATTTCTGTTCTCATCCTGAAGCAAGTTCTTAACCCGAGGTACTATTTCTGGGATAGCGGAGTCTGTAACCTGAAGTGTATGTAACCCGAGGTACCACTGTATATTCTTAAAGTACACCCACACAAAAGAATTCTGGGCACCATTGTTTACCCATAACAGAGTTGTTATGCATCTTTAAGGTAAGGTATATAGCGGGTGGCACTGTGGTGTAAACCACAGAGCCTAGGGCTTGCCGATCAGGAGGTCGGCGGTTCGAATTCCCGTGACGGGGTGAGCTCCCGTTGTTCAGTCCCAGTTCCTGCCCACCTAGCAATTCAAAAGCACATCAAAGTGCAAGTAGATAAATAGTTACCCCTCCGGCAGGAAGGTAAACGGCGTTTCTGTGTGCTGCTCTGGTTTGCCAGAAGTGGCTTAGTCATGCTGGCCACATGACCTGGAAGCTGTCTGGCTCCCTCGGCCTATATAGTGAGATGAGCACCACAACCCCAGAGTAGTCCATGATTGGACCTAATGGTCAGGGGTCCCTTTACCTTTACCTATATAGGTCAGTCAATCAATAATAGGTCTGGTTTACATGACATGTTAAGCCAAACTATGGCTTGCCAGGACAGGGAGGATGTGCTGACCTCTAGGAGGAATCTGCACTGACTCCCAAAGTCCTTTTAACTTAGCATGGCAGCTAAGTCAAGGTTTGGCTTAGCATGCCATCCAAAATGCGGCTAGTGGTTAACCTCTCTCTTCCTTAAACTAGCAGCAACCACTTTCCTCCTCCAAGTCCCTGCTTTAAAAGAGTCCCTCATGAAATTTGAATATATCTGGAGAAATGAAAATGTCTGAAGGGGTGGGGGGGGGGGATGACTGTATTTCCACTGGGGACCTGATTCTGAAAACTTGCTTCCACACATGTCATCCAGTACTGATAAGAAGTCTTCCTTGATAGTCAAACACTTACATGCTGCTTCAACCAAAACACTGACCCAGTTTGGCTCGTTTTCTCTCTCTCTCACTCATTAGAATAATTTGTAATAAAACTTTAATTGATGCACTTTTTAGTATTCAAGCTTCACTTATGTAGAACCTGTAGGGCAGGCTCACACTGTCACCCAGCCAGGCATCCATACTCAGGGCTTAATCTGTGGTCAGTTCAGCCCCAGCACCTCTTTGTGATGGCCAGGCTCAACTTGTAGCATATAAAATAAGAGCATATGAAAATGTTCCTGAAGAGGCACAAAATGCATTTCCTTCACCACAGAGTGAATTTACAGAGTTTTCACACAATAGTGATTAAGGGGAAAGCACTTTCAGATGAGCAGGTATTGCTATTCTACCCCCCAACTAGTGTTTTTCTTCCATGTATGAAAACTATTTTGCTTTTGCCCTACGTTTTTAGATTTTAACACTTTTATAAAGTACATAACAGATGAAGAATCTGGAGACAGATTGCTTTATTGCTGCCATTCTTTTATCATTTAGTCTGCTTCAAATGCTGATGCATAAAGCTAAAAGTGCAGAACAAAAAGTTATGTTTTATGTTTAAAAGCTTCTCCCAAATCCCTGCAGCTTAATATAATGATCTCTTTTGCAAATAACAGAGTAAACCTCTTTTATTGGGCCAAGAGTGTGATACACAATGTATATATCAGATATAACATACTTCTGTATACTAAGTAACTCCCCTTAAATGTCCTGTGGGATCTTTTTGTTTCTACAGTAATCATCTTTTCCATGTCAGTGCAACCTTTTCAAAATAACACACATGCTTTCAAGCTCTTACTTCATATCCTACATGTCAATTTCCCTGGATCTAGTTCAAAGCACATCGGGGAATCTGTGGCCCTCCAGATGTTGTTGGACCACAACTCTCACCATCACTGACTACTGGTCATACTCAGTGGAGTTTACTTCTGAGTAACCATGCTTAGGATTGCACTGTTATTTCCATTACAAAGGAAAGGATATAATATTTTTTCCCTGAGGATGCTAATCAGCATAGGTCATAGTTAAAACTGCCTAGACTCTCTGAAGTACTTGTTGAACATCCATTGAACCAAACTATTTACATTTCATAGGCAGACAATGGTCTGGTTCACATGTCACAGTAAACCCAGTTATGGCTTATGGGGATGATGCAAGTAAGCAGGCTCCAAAAGAGGAGTTTGCAGCACCACTGCTCCTTCCTAGTCTTTTTACCTCCCATGCATCACTGTGCTAAGCCAACTCTTTGTGCCATCCAAACCCAAGCTTGTGGTGAAGCCCTTTCCTTGCTAACCATGAGCCTTAAACTTTGATCTTAGTTTATGCTCAGTATGGTATGTCATAGCATCATGTCTGTGTTGACAAAGCACACTACAGCCAATGCTCTACTTCCAGAGGTTGCTGTATCATGGAGAAGGAGTAAACTGTGAAGTTCAGGGTTGAGAGGACATCAAACAAAAGTAGGCAAGCAGCATAACTTTCCTGTTCAGCTTTTTAGTGGCAAGATGCCACAGAGAGAGCCCAGATGTTTTGGATTAATGTTTATATTAATTTGACAATGGAATAGCATTTGTTCGCCTTTCTTTTTTATTGGTATATTCTGTTTCAGATTAGGTCACACCCTAAACCACCCTAAGTTTGTAGGAAACTTCACAGCAGAACATTTCTTTCATTTATTTATTTACTCAGTTTATTTGGTCTACATATGCACCTATCTTTTTCCCTTCTGGGGGGGGGGGGAAGCAGTGGCAGGGTGGTGTTTGTTAGGAAAACTGCAACAGAGAAGAGTGAGAGAGAAAGGTTAATCCCAAAGCACCTGGGGATGTACTAGGGACTAGCAAGACTGCTGCATCACTTTCTACAAAAGAGGCAGGACTGGAGTGGCGGGTGAGGGAGGGAGTAGCTCTAGAACACAAACACCAAATTGGCTAAGTGTTTGTGTTCCCTGACCATTTTCTGAGAAAATGAGATTGTTGTTATTATGGTTGCAGTTAGTGCTACCTTTTCAGTGCAGTTAGCAATACCAATCTTCAGTTGTATTTGTTTTGAGTTCACAGTTCAAAACCAATTTAAGCAATAGCATTCACTACACAAGTCTCTTTATTTCAGCCTCAAATCCATTTATAACTACAGAAGTGGCCTGTTCCTTTCAAATTCAGCTGAAGTGTTTATACATATCCTGAAAGCCTTTTCATTGGCCTCAACCCTGCACAACAGCATAAGAAGAAACAACTGTATTGTTTTTATTATTTTAATGTACATGTTAATCTTGTTAAAATCATATACTATACGTATGCTGCCATTGGAAAACCATTGCTTTTAGAAAGGTGTCAAACAAGTGCAACAAATAAATAAAAAGCAGCATTTCTAAAAGTTATTTTTTTAAAAACCAACCAACAAACACTAATGTATTTGATGGTTCAATATTTTTAAACTTTTTCATGATTTTTCACAATTGTTGCAATTGAGAATCAATGACAATTTTAAAATGTTGACATTGGGTGACAGCCAATGTTAGTCATGCCTGGAGTGGACTCACTGAAATCAATACGACTTAACTTCATTAAAGACATAGTCTCCTGTGACTTTGACTTAGTTGGGTTAAAGATCTTATGCAGTGGACTGCAATCCATGAAAGCTTTTGGCACAATCAATTTCTTACTCTTTAAGGTGCCACAAGACTCCACTGTTGCTTATGGAATAAGTAGAACACCCTCCTTTCCTCAAACGTTACTTAACTTTTAAAGCTGTTTTTATATTGTCACAAACATAGTGACTGCAGGCACCTGCGTGCTCACCAGTACTTCCTATGACACCAGTGAAAGGTAACAGAAAATATCTCCTCAGAAATCCACACTGCATGAGAGATTCTTGCTCTTTCTTCTCAGTTCATTACAGCTTGGCCTCTCCTACATTGAAAACACACCCCTTCATTGGATGCCAGGATTGGACACCCGCCCTCCCATCTGTTCTGAATGGAGGAGAGGTGCAAAGGGTTTCTCACTCTGAGCAAGCCTGACAGTAGCTGACATTAAGTATCCCGCCACCCCACCCCTGTTGATGTGTCAAGTTAAATGGGGGGCACACCAGGACCATGTTGTATTTCTATCGCCTTTTTGGCTCTTATAGATGTAGTAGTCAATTTGGGTAATGTCACCCCCCCCCCACAGCAGCCATTTTGCAACTGGTGCCCATGGAACTTTCTCAATACTCCAGATGTGTCCATTTGTCCCAAAAGGTTTTGTGTGAGAGAAAGAGACACAGCTAGTCAGTCCTTACCCAGAGGTGCAGTAGACTACACAGAAACTTGGGTCTTTCAGAGCCCTTGTGACCTATGTGTCCACACTGCCCTACAAATGCATAAGTGAGACAGGGTTGCTTTGCAGTAATTATTAAAAATCTGCTCCAATTCTTTCATGCTAGACAGATATTATTTATTTTTAAACATAAAGCGGCGCATGCTAATTCTGCATTTGGTATCTAAAACACTTGAGTAGAATACTGAGTGGATTTGCAAAGAGGGTGCTGCCTCTGGCCAATTCAAGAGAGATGTGGAAAATCCACTTTAGCAGCTTTGCCCGCAATTACAAAGTTATGCCATTTCCCATTTGAGAGGCTGAGATATAAAAGAGGCTAGATGGTGCCGATATCAGATGACTATCTCCATCTCAATATTTTCTAATCTAAAAGTTGAAGGCAGGCAACCTTTGATTACTCTGCATTTGTAGCATCTTGTTCATGAAGCCATTTTCAGGGTAAAGCCAATCTAAACTTGGACCTGTGCCAGTCAGATTACTGGCAAGGCTTTATACAATGCAGAATGCAATTAGAAAAAGGGAAATCAGAAACTCACAATAACAGGGATAGCTGATCCTCTCTAGCTCAACTTGATAGAGATTAATGGCAATTTTGCAGCTGAAGTCTGTGTCGATCACATACTATCCTTCAGGATGAACATGAAAAAGGGATGCTGAATGAAGAATATTAAGGTCCCCCCACATATACCAAAATGATGCAAATTCTTGTGGAAAGAATACCACATTGTCACTTCCGCTGTGGTTTATCATTTTTTAAAAGATCAAACTAAAGTTTTAAGAATAATTTACATAAGCGAGCCTGCAGTTCAATACTTCTCCAGGAAGACACTAAGAAGAAGGCATTGTGGTTACTGATGTTCCAGACTCACAGTCAGCAGAGTCCTCATATTCCTTCCCTCAGATTCTCTAGCTCTCCTAGAAGGAAAGTTATGAAGCAAAATGTGCAGGTACCCTTCTAAGCAATTTCTGTGAGATGAGCCAACCTGGCTGCTCCTGCCTGTTAGTGATTTTAGCAAATAAGTGAGAGCTGTGACTAATGAGTTAATTGTTTGGACACCAGCCAATAGGAATCCCTGTGGTCCCAAAGAGCTGCTGTTTACCCCCTTCCCTTTAGTACACTTTCTTTGCTTCTTTCTCATTTTCTAGACCTTGGAATATATATACTTTGCTCTTCCTTTTAGCCCAGCAACCAGGAGGCTTCTTTCCGCTGGTGGGTTTGCCTGAGATCAAGTACTCCTTAAATGTTTTCTGCGAGTCTTACTACATAATATGCATGGATGGATGGATGTTAAAGACCTTCCCATGTCAGGTGCAATATGTAAAAACTTTGCAGAGAGACTTAAGCATGTCTACTCAGAAGTAAGTCTCTTTGTGTTCAGTTGGGCTTACTTCCATGTTAGTGGGTACAAGATTGCAACCTCAGCTTTGGTTTAGGGTTGGCACTGAGGGAAAGCAGGTTTTTTGCATGTTGAACACAGCTGTTAAAATTCAACAGGTTTAGCCTCTTCTAGATGGAAATACAATTGGGGGAAAGCATTACTTGTTCATTTTCTGTCTGTTAGAGACAGTATTATATGCATGGTCACTGATTTATTTTTGGGTCCTCTACTCCAGATGCAAAAGAGGACATAAATTTGCATATGACACAAAGCCCAATCCACATACAGTGTGCTGAGCCCAGAAAAATCTTGTTAGCACCCCTGCTCAAAGTCAGTGTGTTTTCAACTCAAGCTGTGTATTCTAGCCTTCCCCTTTAATGCACACAAACTCTTGAAATTGCATTGAAAAACATTCAGTTAACAGATACTTCAATAAAAAGAAGTGTTTGGGGACGATTTCTGTGAACAAGGTCTCTCAGAGTAGAGACTTGGGTTAAATGTTCTCCAATAGATTAAAAGCATTTCGAGTAAGGCTAACAACAAGGTTTCCCTAGATGTATTATGCACTGACTAAGTGGATGGCTATAAATTTAGCTAAAAAACAACACTAAGAACAAATGAACTGTCACAACATTTTGAATTAGCCCTTTGGACAATTCCTTCATATTGCAAATTAACTTTGCCTTTTCAGTGGGGCTAACACTGCCTCTGAATTGCATATTTCCTGTCCTGGAAATAGAAATGCTTGTGGGCTCACAACACTCATGATGAGACCCAAAGGTTATTCTCTGCCTTAAGACTGAAATGTGAGCCAGAAGATAATACAAGCCAGTACACTAAGCCTCCCTCCAACCTAGTCCATTTCCCTCATTTCCCAACTCCCACTAAGCTTTACTGATGCAATGGTGAAGGAGGAAAAGAGCGAGGCTTCCCCCTTCCCCTCTGTGACAACTGAGCTACTGATGGTTTCCCATAGTCCCTGGTGCTTGCTATGCTGCCTTAAGTTAGGGAGAGACTCCCGTCTCCACCTCCATCCACTATTGCCACAGCAGAAATAAAGGTAAATGGGAAAGAAGATACTTGGAGGGATAGGGAGGCAGGTAGGGTTGGTTTGGAGGCTCACTGAGGATTTGCAGGTAGGGCTCTGACCCTGCTGAGGTCCCAATGATATCAATGTCTGAGTACAAGAGGGGCTGGTTCAGGGTTGGATTAAACCAATCTATTTTTGTGAGTTTCTGAAGCACAGTTTAGTTTGCCTGACTCTATCTTGGAATGTGGTGAGGGTACCCTATTTCTACATACATGAAAGTTATATGTAGAATGATCATGGGCAGTGATACCTCTACAGTATTACCGCAAGCAACCTATTAAGCTCTCATCTGTACATGGTCACAGCGAGGCTGGGACTACACAACTTTGTGTCCTTGCCATCTTCTGCAGCCTTTTCATCTGCACAGTGCTGGTCCATGGCACATACCTTGTCCTTCACAGGATTCTTCACGAGAAAGGGAAAGGCATTTATTTTGAGAAAGATGCAGAGCGGGTAGTTAAACCCTTAGCTCTGTGAAAGGATACTTCATACTCAAAAATCGCCTTTACGTAATCCAGACAACAGTATGTCTCAAGCTAAGAGAAGAAGGGCCAAGCTAAGAACGCCTGTGGCACAAGGAATATCCTTTTTTAATGGCAGGACTTTGAGAAAGCAGAGATTTTAAGTAGTGGCACAAAGCTATGGTAAAACAATGCTCAAAGAATTTTGCTGACAAGGAAACAAATGACAGCTTACAGCTTGCCTTTTGAGATTTAAGCTTTCATTAGCGCAAGAGCCGCAATTGACATTTATATGCGAAGGATATCAAAAGGCGGCCTATATAGACTCCAGTTGTTTGAAAAGTTCCCTTCCCATTCTCAAACCACCTGCAGCTAGAGAGGAGGAGAATGTCTTTGTAACACCAGGTGCAAGCAAATTATGTTCCAAGCATGTACAGCTGGAAGTTAAGGACACTCAACGTATTCACTAAAACAGCATAATTTGCAAAAACATAAAAACACAAAACCAGAAAAACCCAACTGAACAAAAACTTCACCCGCTCTGCCAAAAAGAGGGACACACCAGAGAATGAACAAATAGTTGTAACTGGTTTGAGCACCAGAAGGTGGAGGCCCTAATGATTTCAGTCTCAGGTATGTTTACGACCTTAGGGCAAGATAAATAGACCTACAATAGCTATAGCTTCCTCCAGCCATAGAGGTTATCTTGTTGACTGGCTATAATATAACAATTTAACTCCCTCTCAAAGAAATACCCAGCTCTATGCAGCAGTTATCATGTGGTTCTGAGAACGAGGTTAACATCTGCAGAAATCAGATGAACTGGTTAATCAAAATTAAGTCTATAGCACAAAACAGATATTGCTGGTATCTGCCTGTTACGATTTTAACTAGGGATACTTCCAGCTTTAATAATGCTACATTTTCCTGCATAAACAATAACTTGAGAGGATTTCCTCCCTGCATTATTAAAAAAAACCCCACCACCTTATTATGTCTTTTTTATTGCAGGGATCTGAAACAGCTTCAAAATTATACTTGTGTACTATGTTGCAATTTCAAGGCAGGAGGGTAGGGACACATTTATCATTTCTGGGATTTAGAATGACGGGTTTTTGTTGTTGTTGTAGGTTTCCTCTGGGTTTTCTTTTATGGCATAACAAAAACAAATGAAAATGTTTGCTCTGAGAACTGCTTAGTAATGCATGTACCCAATAGCCCACAGCATCTCATTGGGGCAATTAGTGTTATGGACTGTTGCATAAAGTCATATTTAAGAGGTCTGAAAATTTCTGGTATGCACTGTATCAGGTAAATAAATATGTAACATGGGAACTCTGAATTGGGAATTGCTGATATGATGAAACAGTGATAACTTCAAATGTCTTATTCGCACACAGGAAAGCATTGCAGAAGTGTTGAGCGCATTAAATCTACTTCTGAAAAAAATTCACAATATTTTTATTTCAATTACAATGTGCTCCTAAGTACTACTATAATTATGGATACTGAGCCAAACCTCTTTTCCCAAACCCTGGTCCCCCAAAGGCCAGGCCCTTCCGTCTTCACAAAACTGAATTTTGGTTGCCCACTGCTAAGTCTACAGAGCTGACTGCTTTTGGGAAACTGATCTTGCTGCCATCCTATATTATTCTGTATCATTTCATACCTCACTGAATTGGCCCCAGGATTCCTGAATTGGGTGTTTCTGGAGTGATTTTATGACATGTTAAGCCATGGCAGGTGCTTCATTAGGAAAAAGAAAATAAAAGAAAACATTCCTGTCTGTGGCTACAATTACAAAGGAACCCAAAGAAAAGAAAAGAAAAGAAAGCCATTCAAAGAAATACACTAAGAATAGTCACTGAATATGGAATGCTATTATGTGAAACCACTGATACACTTTTGTCTTGAACAGAGTGTTCTGTTTTGGAACACAGGAAACATAAAGGTCAACAAAATCAATTAAGAGTCTGTCCTGAAAGATGAAATTGAAAAAGTACTAGCTTGCAAGAATTATCTCCTGAGGAAGAACATTTCCTGAAACCGGAGTCCTATCAGAGCAAAAACTTAGAGACACTTTATGTTGTGTATGTGCATGATTGCTCAAAAGGGGAGGTTCATTGAGGAATGTGTGACTTAACCAGCAAAACGTAATGTCTTTGCTGCTATGTGGAGAGGTATGATTCTGTCCGTGGTGCTGAAACACCCGCAAGTTATTGCTTGATGATAAATATGCAGAACATATGGGGAATCTCAACCAAATATGGCCCTCCGAACCTTTCCCCTACTGATGGCTTCTCCCAAGGCCACATTCCTCACTCGTCCTGCTCTGAACTCTTGAGTGCTTTTGCCTGGCTTCAAGGTGTCCTTGTACTGTGATAATGCCTTTTGCTGCCTAGATGAGGGGTAGAGAATCTCCAGTCTATGGGTCAGATCTGATCTGCCAGGCCTTCTGATTTGGCCTGCTAGGCTATTTTAGGCAAGCCACACCCACCCTCTCTACTCCCGACATCAAATATGATGCCACGTAAAGATGGCTTGGTCAAAAGGAGCTTTGCAGGCACTGCTGATTGGAAGGGCCTACAGAGCCTTGTTGTGCAGCATTTCCCAAGCACAAGACAGCCAGCTGTTTATCTAGCACTTGAGAACTGCTCTGCAAAGTTCTTTGCCAGCCCTCTGCTCAGCTGGATGATTGTTGTGCATTTTTGAACTTTGACAGCTGATTGAACTGCCATTGCCTCCCACTGGAGATGTCAGAACAGAGCCTAGGCCTTCTCTGGCAACTATCCACATTTCCCCAAAGAGCCCCAACTCACACTTTGACTCCACCAGATTCAATAAAGCTAGTTGTGTTCAAACTCATGGACTTTACAATACGTTTGCTCCACTCAGTATCCGTGGCCAGCTCACAGTAGAGTGCACCAAGCAGGTGGAATACCCAGGGGAAAAGAGGGCATAAAATAGTTTATTACAGCTTTCATGCAAAGTAAGGGTAAAACTTTAAGATACGTTCAGAGGAAGCTGAAAAACTGTTTGTCAAAGGAGTCTGCATGGTTCAGTTCCTCCTGTCTTTTCATGCAAGTCCAAGACGTGATCTGTTCCGTGGGTTCATTATATAGTTGTTTCAAGCTAGATTTGAAAACGCATTCCTCCTTACTAATGAGTAGGTGACCTTGGAAAGGTCGTTCTATTTTAGATTCAATGGCAACACATTGTATTCATGATGAAAATCTCTCACTTCAGGAAATTTGAAACTTTGTCTTGCTTATCTCCAAAAGCCAATGTATGTCAGTTGGAGGAGGCTACCACATATAATTTCTCTCAATTTTGTGTTATTTTAGCTAGACCTGTATAGAACTATTCCTGCATTCATTTATTTGAACTCTCAGTGGACACAGATAACCATTTTGTTACAGGCTCGAGCCCAAGTTCCTTTTACGCTTCATTGTAAACCAGATGCACTTCTCTGATGCTGTTGGTGCTCACTCTTTAACACTGAAGCAGTAATGATGGCAAGACCACTAGGACTAGGACTATAGCTTTGCCTGCTATATTCCTAGAAAGCACTTCCTTGGAGCAATTTTGCAGAGCCTAATGTTGCCAACATTTTCCTGCACAGCTTCTGTGTCGCAACTCATTTAAAGTCTGCATGGAAATGCAGTGATGGGGAAAACTGCATCTGTTGATTTCCCGCTCCTCACCTGTTAATGAAGAAATTAAAAGCACCTAAAAACCAAAAAGGTGGCAGTCTTAATGGGGTCCTTAACTGAAGGTAGAATCAGTGGAGATAGCACTGGGCAAGCATGAGTCAGTGTGACTGAGCCTGTATGCATGTGATGAAACTTCATCATTTGAGAAAAGGCAACGAAATTTGCAACTGCTGCCCTTTCTTTCAGGTGTGGACATTATGTGCCTTTGCCACTTCTGGCCTGAAGTACTTCAGCAAGCCACATGGGGATGCACTTGAAGCTCGTTCAGCAATCACATCTGGTTCAGATTGCAGCTGCCACCCTGCTAAGTGGTGCTAGGAAGCTGAAGGTATTAAGCTAATTTTTCAACAACTGCATTGACTTCCTATTCCCTCTGAGCCAAGTTCAACATGATGAGTTTAGTCTATAAAGCTCTAAGCAATTTCAGTTTGAGCATTTTCTGCCCACAGGAGCCTAGAGCAAAACCTATGCTTTTCCATTTCCAATTATATTTCTACAGTAACAGGCCAATAATCCTCTTCTTTCCAATTGCTTTGATGTGGGAAGAGCAACAAATGTTTTAGGGTGATCACCGCCTTTTACACGCACCCATATGGCATCACACACATTTTCTTTTGAACAGCAACAATGGAGACTTTATAGGTGCTTTGTTGCTCAAAGATATAAGCAGTGTTTTACTGTTTTTTTATATTGCAAAAGGTCTTTCACTGAAAATCTGTTGCTGCAAGGCATCACAGAATCCAACAAACCTTGATAATGTCAGAAATCTCTTGTAAAGCTCATCAGCCACAACCTCTCTCCTAAACCTGGGCACGACTGACCAGGAATGTCAAGTCCTTTGGCTGTAAATGGTGCCTGTATGTTTAAGGGCTCTGAGGCAGTGATAGTGCAACAACAATCTCTCCCGCCTAATTCTTCCACTAGTCCCTTTGAACAGCCTCCTCCTGAACCTGCTATGGTAGAAAATTAGAGTCTTGCTGGCCACGATAGGTGAGGAGGAAAGTAGGGGAAAGGACTGTTAGAAGAACAAGGCATCAGAGTACAGCAGTGACATCATCTCTTTGTGCTTCAGCACATCTACAAGGTAGATCTCCAGGTAAGGCACCAGCACTGATGGGATTGATGCCTGTGGGTTGACAGTGTGCATGGTTCCACTTCCTGACTCATCTTCGCTCATGAGTGCATTTCCCCTTGCCTCTTATCCTCAGGATGTTCTTGTCATTATACTGTGGGTGGAATCCACAGCAGAAGATTTGTGTTCAGATCTGTGTTGAGAAACGTTCTCAAATCACTTTCATTGCGGTGCAAAAGAGCAATTCCAGAATGCACCTAAACACAGAGGGTGGAATTCAACTAAGCTTCACTCAGTCATTAATTTAAATGGGTCTGATCTAAGTTAGGTCCATTAATTTAAGTAGCTCTACTCTGAGTAAAACTTAGTTGAACACCACCCAGAAACTTCTTTTCCTTTTCTCTCTCTCTCTTTTTATTTTTGGTTCTATCCTAACAGAAAAGAAACCAAGTGGGCATCATGTAGCAACTCTCCAGTGTAGGTTGTTAGAAGATATTATTATTAGGACTTACTAGTTACTTTTGAAACAAAATTTAAACTCAAAGCAACTTGGAACATAACACAAAAATTAAACTAGAAAATATATTCTAGTTTATATATCTCAATCAGTCTAACACAGGCATAGGCAAACTCCGGCCTTCCAGATGTCTGGGACTACAATTCCCATCATCCCTAGCTAACAGGACCAGTGTTCAGGGAGGATGGGAATTGTAGTCCCAAACATCTGGAGGGCCAGAGTTTGCCTATGCCTGGTCTAACATATCCTTCCCACTAAAAGAGACCACAATATTTAAACCTCTCCAAGTTGAAGGCCAAAAGCCTGGACGGAAAAATGTATCGTGATGATAATGCATACCACGTACCTTACAATGAATCTATGAAGTGTCATTATTGAATGATGAAATCACACAAACCTTTTTAAATTCCGCATTTGTATTTGAGTTTCAAATAGCAAGGTCATTGCCAGACTGCACACTAATTTATCCCTCATATAAAAAGTTAGAAGTTACACAAGTATGAGTACTTCATGCATTCCTACAGATGAGTAGAAAGACAAACAAACCCTTTCTTTTGTTCTGAACTATCCCTGTTTTCTGTTCACCACAACAGGCTCAATTTTTGTCTGAAACAATCTGATTTGAAGGATTTCTACATACCAAACACAGGCTTGCAATGCTGAGAATAGATTGGGGGTGGGATAACTGATATTGCTGTCACATACCCTGTACAGCTTTCACATGCATTTGTTGGGTTAGTCAGTGTGAAAATTTCTATATATTGCACATTTCCCAACTATACAATAATCTGAAATTCAGTCTGAAAGGCATTTAATGCACAGCAGTACACAGAGAGCTACAATTCCTATATTGTACATACAATGTGGGCATTCAGAAAACATACACTGAGTTTGTGTGCCAACAGCATGAAGACGCAATCTGGAACTCATCTTACATGTGTTATGAAACATGTGCTATGAAAGTGATAGGAAATTGCCAAGAATAAATGTGTATTTATGAAATGTTATTAGTGAGAAATACTGTACTCCCCTTTTTTTTAAAAAAAGGTAAATAATAAAGTTTTCAAATTTCTGGAGCACACATACCATCACCCTCTCCACATGTACAACTTTATCTCTCTGCAGTTCTCCACATTAATCCATCTTTCCCCCAGACTGGCTCATCTCTCAACATACCCGTGGAAGCAAACCAGAGGCTTTTACACTGTTCTCAGTGTTTCTGCTCTGGGAATGCCTATGAGGGTTCCAAGCAAAAGAGTGGAAGGCTGAGAGCAGTCTCCGGGGACAATGCTGGGAATCAGTGTTCAATGGTACCTCGGTTGAGCCCACTTCTGTCTTATTTGTTTTGTAAGTTACTCACCAGTGCTGCTTTGGATGGTCCTCACAGTGGTGGTTGTGCGTGGGGGGGACGAGGACCTCAGTGACAAACATTCATCATCTTGGGAACAGCCCTTTTCGATGGCTCTCACGTAGCTGTGGCTCCTCATGCGGAAGCAGCCTGGCATTGGCAGATCCAGGGCCTCTACTGCTTGAGACTCCAGCTCACTGAATACAGATTCGCAGACTGATTCAAACTGACCATTTACTTCCATCTCACTCACCTGCAGGCAAAGAGAAGGCAGTTTAATTATATCCAAGAGAGCCGTCCAGCTTGCATTACCATCTAATACCAAAGGGGAAAAGACAGAACAAAACTTTACATCCCCATGATAAAGCATCACAAAACAGTCAAGAAGATATATTTTACCAGACTCATTTCCTCTTGGATCACTCCAGCTTTCAAAACATACATACATATTGATGAAACACATGCATGATCCAGCACCAAAGAGTATCAGCTTAACTATTTTGCATTTTTTTTATTCTCTAGTGTCTAGAATATGGTGGAAACTGCCTATATCAAGCACAAAAGATCTATCCTGGCAAAGTAGCAAAGAACCAGCTGAAAGCTTAATTATGCAAAGCCACAGTTAAGTCCCCCAAGCTTTTAAAGTCATATTCCAGCACTGGTGTCAGCTTTAATTAAATTAAAAGGATAATTTCTAATCTGAAATTTGTAGAGAATAACATCTCAAAGAACCATCATTTGAGAGAGGAAGAGAGAAAAGGTTTTTTTAAAAAGTTTCTTTTAAAAAAACAAAAACAGAGTATCATGCTTGGTTTCTAAGCTGCCTAAATAGCCTGAATTTTATTAAAGCATTTGACACAACAGCATGTAAACTTGCTCAGTCAGCTGTTTATTATGGTGAAACAACCAATAAGACAAAATGCAAAGTATAAAACGCGAAATCACAGCTTCAGTAAAACAAACTGGGTTGTATTGAGCAAAGTCATCCTGCTAGTGTAAGGTCTTCTGCCTGTGCAATGGGACTTCCTCATTCTGTCCCTGCCTCCAATCTGCTTTGGAGGGTTGTGGGGAAACTCAGAACTGATTTGGGTGTGTGTGTGTGCAGGTGGAACGAGGAAAGGAGAGGGAGAGGTCCTGTTATACAGGTAGAAGTTCTCGAGTTAATGGGATGTTTGTTGGATAAAACTTGATTCTACATAAAAAACAACAAGCTAAGAACTAAAAATCATTCAATATGACTCAGTGGGGATTTGAACATGGATTTACCACATTCAAGTCAAGCATGTTAGCCACAATGGCTCATGACTCTGTCCTGATGAACACATTATCTTGGCCTTGTTCATTTCTCATCCTTTCACTGTCTATTGCAGTGTGCAAATGTTTTACTCAGATACACTCCAGTCTTTAATTGCCTGCCCGTTAGCATTTTCCTTTGCCATAAGTTGCATGTGATGGGTTCTTCCTGGGAAGGAATTGGGATTCTTTTGCCTCTGGGCCCAAATTTCAAAGCAAGCAAGGAAACAAATAATAAAGGGCCAAACAAGATGTAATGGAAAATGAATATCTGCTGCTGAAAATGACTGGCACACATCCGTTTCTATATTTCCCAACCGTAACATCTAGAAATGTTGCTTCACCACAAGCACCATGTCTCACAGCAACATCACTGGCAGCCCACACTGTGATGCAGGAGTGAGGGACACAGAATGCTATGATGTTACAATGGATATAACTTCTATCTGTTACCTGGGGTAGAAGGAGAATTAAATGCAATGTAATGTGGTTGGTTTTGATGATACATTTCCCATAACATCTATCTTGGCCCTAAATGCTTGATGTCAATGAAAGAATTTCTGACTGCTCTGCTAAGACCCACTAGTGATCCTCTAAAAACCCTCAAGCAAGCTAAAAGCTGCCAACCATTGCCACTAGTGACACAAACAGCTACTAAATGACTGAGTTTTGAGCCAAGATTGGGGGGGGGGGCTGACAGATGGTTTCTATTCAAAGACAAAACAGAATTCAACCACTTAATAAGCCGTTGTGTCACATTGTGTTCAAAAAGCAAGGCTGGCAACCCCATTGTGGGCCCAAAGGTTTACAGGTGGGTTGTAGCTTAGCAGGGGAAAATTATCCTGCACCATCACAGAAGAATCCATTTGCGAATATGTATGTGTGCACGCACACTTCGGTTCCTTAAATAAAAATGCCTCTCTCTTCAGTTGTTTTGTGCCAGCTGGCTTTCAAGCTTCCGCCTTCCACACTAGCAGTGGGTGTATTGGTAAAGTAGGAATGAATTCATTTAGTACTGCCAACTTTAAGTACTCAGAAACCATGTGTCAGCCTACCCAGAGAGAGAGAAAGGGTCTTGATGATAAGGTTTGAAATATACATTTGAATCATTTATCCTCTGACTTTTAAAATGAAGGAATCTGCTTTTCCAAGCCTTCAGTCATAGGTGAAAATAAGCTTGTTCTGTTTAACGTGGAAGCGAATTAATCATATTGCAGCCATAAGAAAAATACACAGATAATATTACAGCATTCACACATGAAATCACAAGTAACTGTACACAATCACAGATAATTAACAGGCTACTTATTTTCAAGCTATAAATGTATTGCAACCGAATACCTTAAAACTTTACTTAAGTCTTTTATTTTTATCATTTCTTTACATTTTGAGTGGGGGGGCCAAAGAAATCAACAAAAACAAAATAATTAAAATCTAGACATAAAACAAGCACAACAAGGGTGAACAATGATGAATATGGCACATTGTTATGAAAACTTCAGATAGTGAAAGTAAGCCACACAAAATAATTGAGAGGGGGAAATCACAAGGCTTCAACATTTGTACTCTTGTAGTTTGGGGCTTGTGCTACTGGCGTATCAAGATCCCAGGTATATTCTATCTTGGCTGTGAGTCCTGAAAGACCTGCTCTCTACCTTGCAGGCCTTTTCCCACCTGGCGTGGGAAGGCAGGGCCCTGACTGACTCCAGCTACAAAAACTGAGGCTGCTGAACAGACTTTTGGGCTGGGGTGTTGTTTGACTGGTTGGCTTTTCTTGGATGGGCATTTTGCTGTTGGTGTTTCGTATCTTTAAATTTTGTGATTTATGTGGAAATTGTTCAGTTTGGTTGTGTTTTGTTTTTCATGCTATATTCTTTATGACCTCTTTTGTTGTGTTGCACTTATATATAAATATTCCATGTTGTAAGCTGCCTTGAGCATGATTTGAACTGTGGAAAGGCAGCATAGATTTAAAATATGTATGTATGTATTCAATGAAAGGAGCTCAGATAAGAAGGAAGGCATCTAGGTTGGCTATGTTCATAGTAACTTCAACTGGGTGCATCATTTTCTCAAAGAGAAAAGCTCATACTTCAGGAGGAAGTCTCAAACATATTTCAAATTACCCAGGGATGGGGTGCTGGGTTGTGTGTGTGTGTGTGTGATCACAGGGAAAGAATCTGCCTGAGGTTATCTATTCAACAACTCACTCCATGGCTGAAACAGTTCATTTTTACTTGTAAAGTTGGCAACACTTACCCACGCGGCCAGTGTTGCATTAACCTTGGTTGTTGTTGTTTTTAGAAACAATAACTGTGGGAATATTTGTGACATAACTGCCCATTCAGCTAATGTGAGAGACTGAACAGATCCATGCATGGAAATTTTTCACTATATATTATACCGATCTAACATCCATGCAAATCATGCATCAGTCTTGAAATGGGCTACAAATGGAATAAAGAAGTTATCTAAAAGATGAACAAATGGAGGGGGAACCAAATATACCTATTTCCCTGGAGTGCCACCATCTGTGGCTTGTCCTGCACTGACTACAAAACTTTTATTCAAAGTGGTTTACTTTTCTTAATACATTCCTACCTTGGATCCCAAACACCTTGGTACTCGGATGTTTTGGCTCCCAAACACCGCAATGTTCTGGTTGGCGAATGTTCTTTGGAACCCAAACATCTGATGGGGCTTCTGTGCCTTCTGATTGGCTGCAGGAGCTTCCTGTAGCCAATCAGAAGCCACACTTTGGTTTCCGAACATTTTGGAAGTCAAACAGACTTCTGGAACAGATTCCGTTCGACTTCCAAGGTACGACTGTAGATGTAAATGGCAACTGTGAACATTTCAAAGAAAGTAAGGGAGAAAATAGTGAAGGAGGACAATTATGAACTGCATTCAGGTGGTGGTTAAACCTGTTTGCTGCCCCTGGTCAACCCACCCATTGAAATCCAGCCTGTTTCTATCAGCATACCCCCATCATGAGTAGGATGGAATACTGAGGATTTGGTTTTTAAAAAAATCTAGCCATGCAATTAATCATGTATTTGCTTTCACTTGAGAACTACTCAGGCTGGCAACTGATGCCAACCTTGTTTTCTCAGTTTTGCACACATGTCACTCACCTGACTAATAGTGCTCATGGCCCTCATGTAGCTCTCATTCCGGGAACGAAATTTGGGAGAAGTCAGCAGAGCTGCAGGGTCCAGGCTATCCAAACTCCTATTGATTGAAACTTCACTCACTGCCCTCAAGTAACTGTGGCTTCGGATCTGAAGCTTTGGAGAATGTTCACTAGATATCCTTGAAAGAAAAAAAGCAGGAAGAAGTCATCCCATCATATTTACATTTCTAACTGCTGATCAGCACTGACAATACTTTGCAACATGAGTGAACATAGGTTCCAAGCAAAATAATGTACAGCCCCCCAACACACACACACACTGCACACAAAAAAACCAAGTATCCTCATGTCATTTATAAATTCAGTACAGTACAGTAGAGGAAGTGGGCTGTTCCAGTTCATTTGCTCAAGTCATCTTCCTTCTAATTCTAAGGACAGGCCTGTCACAACAGCATCATCTGCATTACACTTATTGACAGCACAGTCTAAAGCAAGGCTTCTTGTTGTAATAACCGCCCAAGTGGTTAGTTCCATCATGGCATCTTGACAAGCAGTGCAATAGCATCAGCTTAACACAATGAGACTGCAATAGGTGCCTCTTTTTTTTAAGTGAGGGAAGTATAAAAATAAATCAACTTTTAAAAAAGCATTATTTTTTAGTTTTTGAGAAGCGAACTGTATTCAGTGCTTAAAGTGTGATCCATCTTCCTGTGATTTTGATCACTGAGGAAACAAAGAGGAGCGCAGTTGCAGAAACAAGTCACGAAACCTTAAAGAATATCATAGAGGTAACTTCCATGGAATTCTGAACTGATGAAATGGAAGGCAGTAGAACTGAGCAGCTAATGAAAACTGTGGCATATTAAGTCAATTCCTGAAGGACATGGGGCAGAAATAGACATTTGGTAGCGCATATATATATATATATATATATATATATATATATATATATGCTTTCGTAGATTTTCACGGGTACAGGAATGCAGGTTTTGGTGTCTTCGGGTGTCTTCCCGTGTAAGAGTTGGGGTGTCTAGGCGACGTTTCGACGAGGTCTCACTCGTCATCTTCAGGCTGGTGCTTTCGGCTTCTAGTTACTAGAACAGAGCAGGATCTCAGTGTTTGAGTTCCTATAAATACTGTTGAGGGGGTGTGGTGTATAGCCTCCAACGTTCTGGGCAGAGAGGGAGTTCCCAGGTTAGTGTGCCTTTTCTTCTTTTGTTCCTTAATTACTTGAGGGATATCTTGAGTGATTTCTTGAGTGATATTCTGAGTACCACTTAGGAGGGTCATTAGGTGTGGATTAGTTGCTAAAGCTTTCGTGTCTTGACCTCTTGAGCTTGTACGGCATTCACGTACATTGGACAAACAAACAGACGTACATTGGACAAACAAACAGACGAATAAATGCACGTATCGCAGAACACAAGAATGCCGTCAAAAAAGAAGAAAAAACTTCCTCTCTTTACCAACACATGAAAGAAACAGGACACGAAATTAATTTTGCAGATTCCAAATTGCTCTTTAACATGGAACATCACCACAAGAGAATAATCATGGAAGCCATCGAGATAGAGAAACACCCTCACAACATGAACAAGCGTGACGACACGTCCCGCCTGCCAGACATCTGGAAATTAGCCCTCCCCACAAAAACCGACACCAGAACCAGAGACACACAGAACGCCATCTCCAATCAACCACACCAGACCCAAACCCAGACCCTCTCCACAGATAAAGTACAGACACCATCCAGTAGCCAAACCATAGTGGCACCTCCGGATGCTGCACCCCCCTGCAATCCCTACACAGATCTGGCTGGCACAGGGCACAAAACCACAGCTCGCCCCTATACACGAAGCCAAGCCAGAGCACAACTAAGTGCAGTACAGCCATCTTCTCAGAAAAACTCTTCACAAGCTCAAGAGGTCAAGACACGAAAGCTTTAGCAACTAATCCACACCTAATGACCCTCCTAAGTGGTACTCAGAATATCACTCAAGAAATCACTCAAGATATCCCTCAAGTAATTAAGGAACAAAAGAAGAAAAGGCACACTAACCTGGGAACTCCCTCTCTGCCCAGAACGTTGGAGGCTATACACCACACCCCCTCAACAGTATTTATAGGAACTCAAACACTGAGATCCTGCTCTGTTCTAGTAACTAGAAGCCGAAAGCACCAGCCTGAAGATGACGAGTGAGACCTCGTCGAAACGTCGCCTAGACACCCCAACTCTTACACGGGAAGACACCCGAAGACACCAAAACCTGCACATATATATATATATATATATATATATATATATATATATATATATAAAATAACTGTAGGGGTTACTCGTGCGCAAGCTGGTGCCACTCCTGGCTAGTTTGCCTTGTTAAACCTTTTCTGTCTGGACAGCCCTACACTTCGTGGCTGTTCAGTCGCTGGCAGAATCCGTCAGTGGGTGTTTCTTAAACCTTTTCCAGCATAAAAGTTGTTTGACTCCAAGTCTCCTCCTACTCTCCCTGCGCGGAAGTCTTCTGCGCAGGGAGGGCGTGGGTAGCGGAGGACCCGTGCTCTCCTCGCTGATCTCCGGCAAGGAGTCCTGGAGCCCCCTCGCCGATTCCCCCATCTGCCCCTCTTTATCCCTGGTGTTACGCTGATTTCCTTCCCCAGCTGGTGAGCCGCCTCTCCCCCTGCTGGGCCCTTCTCCAGCATCGTTTGAGAGCCTCGCCTCCGCCTCTGGCTCCGATGTCAGTTCCCTGACAATATATATATATATATATATATATATATATATATATATATATATATATATATGGAATAGCCAATCCTGTGTTTTAGAAACATTATTAATATAAAATATTAATGTTTCTAAAGGCTATACCATGAATACTTGTCTTGCCGAATACCTTTTTATTATTTCTTGGCACTGATGTCTTTCTACGCTCGAAAATAAAAAGTATCCTTTTGCTAAGTTCATGTCAAAAGGCTCGTGGCATGCTTATCTACCCCCTCACAACAGCAGTCATCAGCACATACCTGCAAAACTTTTGTAGCTATACTTGCATATGAATTGTAGCTTATATAACATATGCAATGATGTGTACAGGTAGCAGATGAGGTCTTTGCTACTTAGTGATTCATTCTGTTCTTAAACTATGGGATACATCCAAAACAGAAGAATCAATAAGTATTGGAGATGATCATCATCGTCATCGTTTTATTTGTATGCTGCCTTTCCACAGTTAAAACAATGCTTAAGGTAGCTTACAATATGAAAAGATTTACATAATTGCAAACATAGCAAAGTAATCATAAAAATAAATAAAACACATTAAAAACTACAGTGGTACCTCAGGTTAAGAACTTAATTTGTTCTGGAGTTCCATTCTTAACCTGAAACTGTTTTTAACCTGAGGTACCATTTTAGTTAATGGGGCCTCCCGCTGCCACCGCGCCACCGGAGCAAGATTTCTGTTCTCATCCTGAAGCAAAGTTCTTAACTCGAGGTACTATTTATGGGTTAGCGGAGTGTGTAACCTGAAGCGTCTGTAACCCGAGGTACCACTGTACATAACCAAATTGAACAATGATAACAGTTATCACAGGTGAAACAACACCCATGACCAAGTAACTTTGTCTGGTAAAGGGTCTCATTAAATGAATGTGATAAGAAACCAATGTGTTTCTTGGATATGTTCTTCTGACAAGTATACAAGAGACTGAAGTGGAGATAATCAATATGCTTCTATCTGCAGGGAAATGTAGAGTACAGATAATTGTGAGAACCAAGTTTTACATGAAAGGGTGAGGTTCTGTATGAGGATGTACTTCCTCGGGTAAACATCAAAGCTGATCGGCACATGCTAATCCAGAGGTAATCCACAGATAGTCCCTAGAGATAGTTACTACAAAACAATGATCCAGGACCACTGATTGGGTGGGGGTGGAAGGTGCAAACCAACCCAGGAGACTGAAACCTGGCAGGTGCCTTTGAAGGGGCTCACTCTATTATTTAAACAGAGCCCGCCTGCCCTTGAGCCAAGGTAAAGTGAGGTGGCTGTCCTGGGAGGCAGGATCCACAAAGCGGGTGGGCACATCCAACCTCCAAGGAATGCATTGCCCGTAGGCAGTGCCACACATTCCTTGGAGTCCAGAAATGCCTTCTCAACTGCAACCCCACTGTCAGTGCATGCACACCAGCACTACAGTGGCCGGCCTGTACTGTGGTGGGTTATGGGGAGAGATGGGGAGATGGCACAGGTGGAAGGCACTACTGCAAGGGATGAGGAGAAGGCTGCAGGGAGGGAGGGAGGGAGGGAGGGAGGGGAAAGCAGCTCAGCCTCAATGGATCCTGACCCCATTCGGTTCTAGCCTCCTCCCTCAGTTTGCATTGGAAACGGAGCACAGGAAAGAAATGCTAAAATATTAGAAACATTTTTGTTTTTCTTAAAAACCTTTTCTCTGCATCTTGATTAAAACTTGGTAGGGCTGCAAAATGGCAGGCTAAAACTACTGCCCCGTAACTCATTCATCAGATTTATCCATCTTCTCTATGTTGCAATGGCTTTGTTTTGTTTAGAACGTATTTGGGTGTCATCATGACGGTATATGGTAGGCTTGGCAGAGCTGCTGCATGGAGGCAGGATAAAGTTGCCACATCCAGCCTGTGGCTATTTGTCACCTGTTGGTCATACCCCATTCACCATTAATGATGGAATTATGACTGGAAATGACCCAAATATATTCTAAACAAAAAAGGATTGCCATTGGGACAGAGGAAGGATTTAAATCTAAGCAAATTAAATCGCTGATTTAGTTTTTGTTTTAAATCAAGTTTTCCATTTGCAATTCATATATTTCCTGAACAAATATGCATACTAATTGTGCATTTTAAAATGTGCATACTAATCAGTGGCCATGACAAGTAAAAACATGTTTGTTTGCAATGCATTTCAAAAACCGTTGATCATTCTGCCCACTTGTCATTTCCACTACAGAATTATATCTGGTTGGGGAGAAGAGGGGGAATTAATTGATTTCTGTTTGTCTCTCTCTCTTCCTGTGCACACATGCAAGGATCCAAAGAATTAAGATAGGCACTGTATTATGGAGGTGGTCTGAACACATTTTATCTCTCCTGAAATGAAATCAGAACGCAGAAAATATGTATTCAAACTACTCCCAACTCACTTTAAAATGACTGTCTGCCTTCACCCCAAGAAAATTGTCAAGTAATCATTTGAAGAGCCCAAAACTTTCCAGAAGTGCAGAACTTTCCAGAGCAACAAAAGACACAATAGCTGGAATAAGCCTCAAGTTTACTAGTCATGAACTCCCTTAAGGATTGAGGGAGAAAGTGGGGTGATGTTTAGTGATCAGGCCCTCAGCCAATCAATTCAGCAACTATGAGAAGAGGATGCCTATACACAAGAGCTTGACTATGCAAAGGGACTTCTATGGAGGAAGTCTACATGCGTATGTCAATATGCGCACAGGACCCCTTTGCACAGGTGGCTGAGGATAACGGTGGCCACCAGTTGCATCAGCAGTGGGGCCAGCCCATGTGATGCTCTCTTACATTCTTTTAACATGTGACTGGGTTCATCTGAACCCCCTAACTTTTAGGAGAACCAGTGTGAAAAAGTTGGGCTTGAGAAGATGATTCACACCCAAGCTCATGACTTGAAATCCAGTTAAGGAGAACACTCTCCTCTAGGAAGAAGTCTGTGCAGTATGTTGAATATGTATTCCATTGAATCTAATCACTGAACATACTATTCATTGAAGTCCTGCAAGAAAAGAGAGGCTAAGGACTGATCCGACACCCAATGAAGGAAGAAATGTAGAGAAGAACCCTGTACAAAGCGTTTATGGAACCACCCTTGACATTCAACTAGTATTTTGGGTTTTTTGTTCTTACCATATTACTACAGCCACAAATATTTGACTAATTTCTTCAGTAGCTGCTCAATAGTCAAATGTTTAGCCCAAAGCTGAGCCTACAGGGGCATCTAATGTGGATTGTCAAGAGGCAACAGCCACAGAAATATGCCTGAATAATTCCCTGGTGTGGGTGTCTTTTGTGGGAGCCAATTACAAACATGCTGTCTAAAAGTATCCAGAGAGAAAACTGTTCTTGAAGCAGGAACATCACACTTTTGTTTAACCTTTAAAATCTGTTCTGTCTATCCTCCCTGGAATTGCAAGGGACCATCTGCTCATGTCTTAACTGCTCATCCTTTCAACACTCAGCATGCAGGTCAAACTATGGCAAATGCAGAATATGCCTCACAAGCACTTGAAAGGTATGGGGAAGAGGAGCATACTGTCCTGAATGTAAATAATGTAAACAAACATCTCAAAAGGAATGGCAAGAGTTACAAGGGAGCATTTACATTAAGGGCAAAACTACATGCAACTAAAGGCTGCTTTTTCTCTCCAGAGATGATATATGATATGATATAAAATATAGGGACTTGTATCTTTTATCTCTCAGATAAAAATAGTTTTGGAGAGCTGTCTTCAATATGAAATAACTCTCTCTCTCTCTCTCTTTGATTATCTGGCAGTTAGTACTGCAAACCTTCAGCAATAATATTTTGCTCTGATGCAAATAGTTCTAAAAACCAAGGTATAGATTTACAAAATTAAAAAAAAAGTTTTGTATCATGTTTTGTATTATGCTATATTTTTGTCAGTAACAAATGAAGGGAAAGGATTAATGGCTGCCAGTGGCCCTCCTGCAATTTGTACTTGAGGTTAAAGAACCTCCATTGAACTTCTGAAAGCAATCTATAAACTCCTCTATATGAAAACATAAGAGATCTTTATCAACCCTCTTGGACCTTGACACAGACTTGCACTACACAGGTAACAACTTGCAACTTACATGCATTTAACTTGTGCACATTCAGCTTTATGCACTTGGCAATTTAAAAAAAAGGAAAGGGGGCATGGTTCTGGGGAAAATGACTTTGGCAATTCCACCCAACATTGAAGCTAATGTGTTATGACCATATGCAATTTTGGTTCCATACACAATCCCTGGGAGATAACCCCTGTGGAAGTTGAGAGTCGCACGTATTGCTATTCCACAAGAGAAATAAAAGCCCTACATGGAATCACCTTCCTTATGGTTGCATGGGAGATTTCAAGGAGAGACAGGAACAGAAGGGAAACAATTCCCCCCCATTTGTACACCTTTGTTCAAATCAGTCTTCCCACTTCTCTTGTTTTATGCTACATTAAAAAATACTCTCAATCTAGGTGTATTGCTTCTGTTCTTTTTAAGATGTGGCAGATGCTGGGCAAGCAAACTCGACCTTCTAGTGCTCTTACACTATAATTAACTTTGGTGGATTGTTCTATGGAACAAGAAGCTATTAAAGTTGCTTGCAATGAAAAGAACAAAATCCCCCAATATTATTCTCTGTGTGATTTGGTCAGTGGGGGGTGGGGAGTGAAACAAGGATCTTCAATATCCCAATCCCTTTGGAGTTAACTTTTCTTTAACAATCCGTACTTTTACTGTTTTCCCCAGCCTGATGCCTTTCAGACATGTCAGATGGGACTGATGGGAGATGTAGTCCATCTGAAGGCTGGGAAAGGCTGCACTAAATGAAATTATATGGTGGCCATAAAGAAGCTCCTGTATAAAGTGTTATTTTAGCATTTAATTAAGCATTTAATGCATTTATTTCAAGTAACATTTTGTAAAGTATATCTGATACCACTTAAAAATATATATTATTCCATCTTCCTGGCAACATGTGGAAGATAAAAACCCAAGTTTTTATTGCTTGGAGCACTACAAAAATGTGCAAACATGCTTGACCAGAGATCACAGAGCAGGCCAGTTTCTAAAATCATTGTCTATATAATGCCTTAGAGAGTCTGTACTGAATGATACCCATGCTCTCTTCAAACAAAAACATGCCCCACTGCTAAGAAATCACTACTTATTCATCTGTTGTTTTGGTGTGCCTTAATAATTCAGCTGCATTATTTATGGTATTATTTATTAATTATTTAAATATTTTACGTCAATGACAAATGCCATTTTGAAACTTCTCCTGAAAAACATTATATTTGTTGAAGTAAAAAAGAAACAGCCCGGAACCAAAAATTATCTCAGCGTACAAGGGGGAAATGTCACTTCAGTTTTAATTTTGGGAGGAATGATAGCAAGATGCATGAGGTCCTGGGAGTTATTTTACACTTGCAATGCTTCAATTTTGCAAAACAAAAGATCACAAGAAGATTCTGAATTATTACTGAAAGGGGAGTTTGGCAGGCAAGTGCCTAATTAACACAGACTTCATTATCACTATTTTTGGTGTGAAAATAATAATAATAATAATAATAATAATAATAATAATAATAATAATGTCCTTGAACTTAATTCCAGGATTGTTTGCAGGGTAGTATTCCTGACAGGGTAAAGGTGAGCATGCATTAAGACATTATTTAAAATTGCATCAAAGCAAAATATTATTGCTGAAGATTTGCAGTGTCACCTGCCAGATATGCAGAGAGAGAGAGAGAGAGAGAGAGAGAGACAGACAGACAGACAGACAGACAGACAGACATAGAGTTCTTTCATATTAGAGACAGCTCTCAAAACATGTAAAGTACAGAGAGCTTCCCTGTCACCCTGCTGAGTAAAAAACAAACATGGCTGCCAATCTGGTTTCATTAAAATAAAAAAGAGGTTTCGGGGATTGTTCTGGACAAGGCTGCAAGCGCTCACAGATGACAAAGTCAATTAAAATTAGCTGGACTCTGTGGACTCCCATAGGCATAGCTTTGGGATCACAAGCAATAGCCTTACCAGGTATTATGGTATGTCAGGATAATAGCCCTGACAACCGAAGATTATTTACAGTTTCATTTCTTTTCAAAGCCTTTAAACAACCAATAATATTTTTGGTTTTTGTGATCTTTGTTTGGCAATATCAAGGAATTTTCTAGTTTGTATATGAAGTGGGTGTTTACACTACTGTATTCAAAATAAAAAATTCCTTCCAGTAGCACCTTAAAGACCAACTAAGTTAGTTCTTGGTATGAGCTTTCGTGTGCATGCACACTTCTTCACTTATACACTACTGTATAACACCCACTTCTTATACAAACTAGAAAATTCTTGAATATTTTTAAAAACTCTTTTAAAAAAGCAAATACTGTAACAAATACCACATACCACTCTGCAAAGAATACAAATGTATTACAGTGCTTGAAAATGTGCCTGCTATGGTTGCGAATCAGAAAAATAATGGTTGCTAATCAGAAAAATATATTTATGGTCAGATAATGTTTTCAGCGCAGCCACCAATGCTTCAGCCATGTAAAAACGTTAGAAATCAAAATTTTCAGCATCTTGTTTTCTTGGATCTCAGCTGACTTCCTGATCTCATTCTATAACATTCTATATCTGCATATTGTTACAGATCTGTGGGTGCTAAATGCTTGGGTTTAATAAATGTTAGGATTTAATTAGAACTGGTATGTTAGGACTTGTAATAGCTCATGTGGATTTGAGATGTGGGTTAGCTACTGTTAATATGTGAATAACCTAGGCACACTTCCTGGGTTGTGTGTTGGATATTATAATCCCATAGAATCAACAAGTGTAGCAGCCAATTAACTCAGGTAATTTCCTCGTGAGGTGACCCCCTGGAGATAAGCCATTTAGGCAACACAAAGGGATGAAAACGGCAAATCTCATTTGCAAATGTATTGGTTTCCTCCCTCTCTCAAGGGCTAAGTGTGAATAGGTGTGACAAACTAATCCACTCTAGTAATAAGCTCTAGCACATCAAAGGAGGGATATTCCCCTGGGTTAAAAGAGAGACCAGAATTTAGGCTAGTGTAGAAGCTATGGGGTTAGGGCTGGGGTAATGTAACCAGCAAGCACAGAGGGAACCATTAAGGTGGGTTGTGCCCTGCAGTGCAAGAGAGGTTGCAGAGAAAGAATGGTGCTGGGCTTATTGTTGCCACCATGATTTCCTCCACTGAAAGCTCCAGGTTGTATATATGTGTAAATAAACCATATATCAGAAAGACACTAGCCTCTGCATAATTTTTCAAAGGAAACACTAACCCTCAGTCGCATGCCTGCAACCTCTGTAATTTCATCCAGCTGCTAGGGAGATATTGGGGTGGCTTGTAACGCTATGTTCATATTTGCTTGGGCAAGTACAGCAGCATCCCCATGGACATATATACTTCACAGTATTTCTCACAAGCAGAATTTCCAGAATTTCAATAATGCATAAATAAGCGGGGGTCTTGCATGCCACGCGGCTTATGCCTCACTGCCTCAAGAAGCTCTGCCGACAGCCACAGCCTGCTTAAAGATCTCCTTGCCCAACCCTTTTAGCCAATTGCTAGAGAGATGGTGGTAGTAGAAACAGGATTCCTATTCACTTGGCCCTGCAGCCTCTGCTACCCACTACCCCCCCCCCCAGCCAACTAGTAAGCATAGGGATTTTGGCAGCCATGCTTTCCCCTCCTGATGGATTCATGAACATTTTTAGTCAGGCTGCTAAATTGGAAGTTTCTCTCCAACTTACACTAGGCCCTGCAAATCCTAAAGAAGCCCTCCTTATACTGTTGGCTCACTTAAGATTTTCTTTTTAATGGGTTCTGCTACACTTTAACCTAATGCTAACACCAAACATAAGGGACGCGGGTGGTGCTGTGGGTTAAACCACAGAGCCTAGGACTTGCTGATCAGAAGGTCGGCGGTTCGAATCCCCGCGACGGGGTGAGCTCCCGTTGCTCGGTCCCTGCTCCTGCCAACCTAGCAGTTCGAAAGCACGTCAAAGTGCAAGTAGATAAATAGGTACCACTCCGGCGGGAAGGTAAACGGCGTTTCCGTGCGCTGCTCTGGTTTGCCAAAAGCAGCTTAGTCATGCTGGCCACATGACCCGGAAGCTGTACACCTGCCAATAAAGCGAGATGAGCGCCGCAACCCGAGTCATCCGCGACGCATCTAATGGTCAGGGTTCCCTTTACCTTTACTTTAACACCAAACATAGCATCCATTTCTTGAGCACCTTGCCAAAATGGGGGTCATCTGCCACGGGGTGATAATCATTTATAATCATGGGTCCAGTGAGGTCTTCCTTAAGGAGAATTCTTTGGGGGAAGGCATGTATATTAAATGTACTACATAATATGTATGCAGCCCATGTCTTTTCAGATGGTCTGTTGGCAACCAATCTGTTGCCTTTTGCATAATTATCAAGAATTCTTTTGAGTGACTACTAGATGAAAATAATATAGTTCTGGTCTTTGTTCATTGTGTCGAAGAAGGCATTAGTAGCCATGATTGCTCCCTAAAGTGTGCTGATTTTGTGGGATAGCTTTTAATGGGTAGGACAGGATATATTAACTGCAATTTATCCCTCCAGGCACCCATGTGTGTGGGTTGAACAGAGTTTCAAAATTCCATCCTTGGAAGCAAAATTAAAAACATAGGAATTAGGTTGTAAAACCTTGTTTTGAGCAAGTCCAGCTATGAATTAAGCTGGCTTCTGCCTTCTTACCCCACTTCACAAAGAATCAGACAACAGCCTGGGAAGTAAGTGTAAAAATATGACTTACTTACTTATAATCTTGCATTGCTCCACAGCCATGACAGCAGTAAAAACCATGCAGGTAAAATACTTATATTTACAGTGTAACAAACTTCAGGCATGTGCCTAAAGCTGGAGCAAGTCTACATCCAGTGCTGGTCAAAGGAAGAGAGAGAGGAACAGGAAGTACTATACAGTGGTACCTCTGGTTGTGAACGGGATCCGTTCCGGAGGCCCGTTTACAACGTGAAAAGGCCGCAACCTGAAGTGCCATATCTGCACAAGTGCACGGTGCGATTTGGCGTTTGTGCACATGCGTGAAGCACAATTTAGCGCTACTGTGCATGCACGAGTGGTGAAACCCGGAAGTAACCCTTTCCGATACTTCCGGGTTGCTGCGAGACGCAACCTGAAAAAACGTAACATGAAGCAGACGTAACATGAGGTATGACTGTACACTTCTTCCTCTCCAGAAGAGGAGGGGAAATTACATCACACGGAGCCCTCTATGCCAACTGGATTTCTATGGTCTGAATACCTGCCTATCAGAAATACAGCTCTGTGGACTTAGATCCTTCTCATGCTAACTAGCAAGTATATAAATTTGTTAGGTTTGGCTGCTAATCTCCCGCAGATTTTTATGCTACCCCTATAAATTGGCATATATTAATAAAGAGTGCCTTTTTTTAGGAAATAGTTTCGGACATAATTTTGTTAATGCTGGTTAACATGCTTTGCTCATCTATTTATATAATGAACCCCCCCCCCCAAGGTAACTAATTTTTTAATCCTGGACAGATTTTTTTCCCCAAATCAATTTTAATTATAACAGTTTTCTTGTTTGAAAAACATTTAAAAAACACCACCACAGGCAAATTTTGCCAGCCAAAAGAAAGAAACAACTTCTCATTTCCTAGTAGGATAATAGGAGCAGAGCAGCGGAGGTGTGGATTTCATGATCAGAGCAAGCTGTGTTTTATTCAGAATTTTAACCACAACGTTCAAAATGTGTTCTTTAACCACATGGAAACGATGGCATGGTGAACAGCTTGTAGGAGGGAGATTGTGAGGTAGGATTAGAAAGGGATGGGGGTGAAATTCAGGAGAAACAGCCTCTCCTTATATAAGTTGACTACTGCAGAGCTCTGATTTTATATTTTGCTACTCATATATAAAGCAGAAACAATACAGAAATTTTCTGTTTCCCCACCATTCCCCAGAAAAGAATGAACGAGAAGAACAACTGGATGGGTGGGAAAGCATAACATTTAGTACCTTTATGGGGCAGAAATTACTGTAAGAGCAGGAGGGAATATTCCTACACTGGATGAAAAAAATGTGGGTTCTTTACTCATGGCTTAATTATTATTTTTTTAAAAGTATTAAAAGGACAGAGAAGGCAGTGTACCATAAAACACTTCCCATCCAAAGTCTTACAGTAATTCTATTTGTAATATATCTAATATAGTGACTTCTAACTGGGAAAGTAAGATCCAACCCCAGTGGATTTAGGAAGTTCTGTGAATAAATGATAAGAACTATGCATGATTTGCCCCCTCTTTTGAGATCAAGAAGGGATGCTCCATTTGTGTGTGGCAGAATCTTCTCAATGGAAGCCTAACTCATAAGGAATGAGAACCAGAAAAAGCATTCAAGTCCAAAAAGAGTATAGAACATGGGTCGGCAAACTAAGGCCCAGGGGCTGGATCCGGCCCATGGACGGTCTGGGAATCGCCGCATGGATCGGCGTGGGGATTCTGATTGTTCGGGCTGCGCCATTTCTTCCCCCCTCTCCCTCACACACACCGCGGCGGCACCCCCTCCCTCCCTCCTCCTGGCTTCTCCCTGCCCTGCCTAGAGGAGGTAGGGGGCTGGACTTTGTTGAGCCACGGTTGGCTGAGTGCCATTTTAAGCAGCCCCTCTCCAGAGCCAGTCCTTTTGCACTGCTCATCGTCCCACCACCGCCAGCCCTGCCGCTCGCAAGGCACAGGTAAGCAGCCACTGGGGCTCATCCAGTGCTGTGGGGAAGGGAGAGGAGAGTATTGGGGGGGATTCCCCCCAAAAAATATAGTCCAGCCCCCCACAAGGTCTGAGGGACAGTGGACCGGCCCCCTGCGGAAAAGGTTTGCTGACCCCTGGACCACAGAATATAAGGTTTCTGGAAGTATTCCCTCTACACTCATAGCTGCAGAGTATACTTCTGTTCAGCATAGCCATCTTTCCTAGAATCTATTCTGGGCACCATGTGCTTCACTGTTTCACAATGGCAAACTATAAATTAAACAAACAAGCACACTTATATTAACCTGAGGCTTGCTGATAGAACAACTTGACACTGTTTCTGGGGAAGACAATTCACCTACTATAGGACTCATTTAACCAGCAAACTACTTTATTTTAAACACTAGAGTAGGTATATTGTGGAACACTGAAGAACACAGATCATATCACATTACTGTGAGATTATAGAATTGTGATAACACAAGGATTTTGCATCTACCTTTTTGCTGGGCATTTCTGATTACCATCTTTTTCAAAATGGACAACTTCAGGCCATGCAAAATGACCTGAATAATATTCTGCTTTACTCTGTTTTGTTGGGGGAATACCCAACCTGAAACATTGCAGAGCCTTATGGCATGCTTCTTAATCATTAGGTAGAGTGAGGAGGTCACAGAGGTGCTGGAAGCCATCCATCCAGACTGTGCCCCCTAAGCTAGCCTCTGCCCTCAGGAAGATGTTGTCTTGTTGCTAATGTTGAAAAAAGTTTCAAATGCCAATCTGATCAGCTTCTGTACCTGGAATGCAGGAAAGGGATCTTGCCCATTGCCCGAGGCAGCAAAATGTCTCAGGTCAGCCATGCCCAAGAAAATAGACAGCTGTCAGCAAGCAGCTACCTTAACTCACACAGCACAAACTAGAGAAACAAGGTTAGCAGTATAAGGCATGAAAGCCAAATTTAGCTTCCTAAAGTTTCCTCCTCAGTGGGCTGATTCACCATGGGCTGATTCACTTCAGTCTCATGGTGAAAAGAGGAAAAAGCTGGGATAATCTGAATGTACAGGCCTTGTCTTGCTTAAATTCCTCCTACCAGAAGAGGGAAGCTGATCATCCTGAACATTTGTCTCTAGGGTCAAGGGTACAACAGTTTTTTTAATAGTATTTTTCATAGTGCTTCTGCCTACAGCCTACGTTAAACCTAAAATGTGAAGTGTTAATTTTATTCATTTATAAAACGAGCTCAAGTGGATCCTTTGAGGCAGCTTACAGTCACAAATTGAAAACATAATGCAGCCATCTACAAACATAACAGAGCAACATAGGGGAAGATTAAACCATTTCAAAAAGGTATGGAGGGGGTTGTCCACCAGGTCTTTCAAGGTAGGAAATTCTACAGCCTGAATTCTGCAAAGGCCTCTATCAACTGCTAAGACATCTAGGCTGATTCCCAGGCAACTGCAGTGCATGGCAAAGCCTTGGACAAATGATAACAGTATAAAAACACAAACACAATTGAACCAACCTGTATATCATTTATGTGACTTATCAAGGAGCTGTGATTTGATGTAACCAAGCTGGATGCGCATACACAACATATACTATAACACCCAAAGAAAAGGTAATTTTTAGGGATGGTATGCTGCTGTCTAACAGGCCTAGAATACATAGGATTAGGTCTAATTTCACATTCCTTACTCATGATAAGTGCTGCTAGAATAATAGTAGAAATTGTATTGAAGGGTTTCAGAATGTGGCAGACCCCACCTCCCTATCTATGCAAGGTATTATGACACCTAGTCTGAAATATACTGAAACGTACATTATTGGTAAGCAGGCATACCAGCACATAGTTGGAACACCATAGTTGATACCTCCTACTCACATGGGCGTAGCCAGGACTTTGGGGGGGGGGGCAGAACTGACGTGATTGGTCAGTTTGTTAAATATTTCTACTGTTTTACTTGATCTAGGGGGGCAGCTCCCCCCGCCCCCCCTTGGCTATGCCCATGCCTACTCAATCCCTATTTGCTAGTGCAGAAATGTTATGGAATTGGTCATAGTTTGAATTTCACTATTGTTAATAATGGTTCTTTTTTAAAATGTCTCACTTGAGAGTGGTGAGTTCTGTAAGCGATGGCTGGGTGGCCTTGAGATAACTCTCCCTTCGTGCAGCAATCTTTGGAGATGGCTTTGGGCTCGTGTCCGAGTCCCCACTGTCTTCGTCCCCCATGGCTTTGATGTAACTGCCACTACGCATTCGCCGGCATGGGATCTCATCATCTTTGCCATGTGGAGTATACCCAGACCATTCATCTTGAGGAACCTGTAATACAAACAAAATGCAATGCTTTAAAAAATATATATGGATTTTTAAAAAATTTGAAATAAAGTTAAAAATACAGGCAACAAAAAGGAAGAGCACACCTAACAGTATATCAAGTTAACTAATTTAGGGGAGAAAGAGAATTGACTACAGCCCTTAATATATCATGAGGGAGCTTGTGCAGCATTTAGAACAAAACTAAAGAGAAGCACACTAAATGTGGAGTATTCACTTGTATAAATAATGTAGCCAAATAATATTAAGGAAAAAATGTACATATAAGCAGTTGTATATCATTGGGAAATGATCAAGTGCTTGAAGTGCCTTCTCATAGGAAATAAACAAAAACAAACCAGAAACCCTGGCATTGTAACATCTTTAAAAACTGAGAGCCAGTTTATTTATATTCCTCTACTGCTCTTTAGAAGGTTGTTTGGGAGTCCTCTAATTGTGTGCTCTACATGACTGCTGTTGTAAACAATTGCTTCAGAAGGTCTTTATGCAGGAATCCCATGTCATTAGATCCAAAATGATGAAGAAGCATAGTTTTATTAGAAATTAAAGGGAATATGGAGAAATTCCTCCCGGTAAAAAACAACCATGCACTGTTGGACATTCCCACCAAAAGTGAAAGTACGAACCTATCTATCCACATACCCTTCCAACAATACTGATGGTAGTTATATATATTGGATCAAGCCTTGCAGGGCTAATGTAGCACGTACTGACAACCTTGTACTGCTCTTCCTTTGTATTTTTATTGATTGACATGGCTGCAAAATAGGTCCAGATACAACACCAACCATCTTATTCCAAAGATTCACTCAAGTCATTTCCCTATGCTCCCACATAGGATGGATTGTCATCTGCAAACGACATTTGGAGGGTATTATAAATAGATTATGTCAGAGCTTTAGCTGAAGAAACAGCAGCTTCTGGGAAGGATTCAAAAGAAGTGAGTGGGTGCTTCGTTGCCTGCTGGATACGAGTCTAGCTAAGAAAGTGACGTAATTGCAGGTACTGCTACAAAGACAGAGAAAATTGGCTTAGCTTTTCTCAAGACCTGTATAGGAGAGATTTCCCTTTATCCAATAAATCAAACAATCATTATCCTCTCACAACTATTCAAGTGTGACGCACTTGGAGACTGTTGTCTGCTGCACGGGATGAGGCAGAACTGACATTAGCAGAGATAATTCCTCTTCTTTCTCGGTTTATCACAAAATTCGGTCATATTGAAAGAAGAGCTACTCTGTATGCAAGAGGAGTGCTTGCAAAATATAGGCCCAGTTTGCAAATAGTGCTAAACCAAACCATGGCTTAACACAAATGAGCAAATGTGTGGGTGCTTCCTCCAGTCCTGCTGTTGCTATGTCTGGGTCTATGCCACGGTTTGGCTCAACGTCATGTCAAAACCAGGGCTCATGAGCCAGGCAGCACTGGGTAGCACAGTGGCAGGGGTATGGGAACGTGCTGCAGCAGCAATCCTAAGGCCAGGGATCTTAAGCCATGGTTTGGCTTAGTGTTACCTGTAAACTGTAAATGTTACAGTTCTAGATGCACTCAAAAAACTCTAGACTGTTCCTTGGAATTATAGAACATGCAATTCTTATACAATATGACTCTCCAATGCATGTGTGGAAGATTTCCTTAAAAAACAAAAGAATTGAGTAGCCGCAGCTTTCATTGGCCAGTTCTTACATGGAGACTTATAATGCTTCTTACACAAAATAGTTAATTTATAAAAATTTTGGTTAAGCAGATAAGATATGAAGATTCTAGTAATCCAAAAGCTACATCAGTCTGGCATTCTAATATCTTAGCTGCTGCTTCTATAAGCCAGGAACCACTTCACAATCTTGGAGAGGCTATGGAGAGGCAATGGGATGCTCCCTTGCAGCTGTAGCCATCACCACCTCCATTGTCAGGGAGAAGCGCCGGCTCATCCTCCTACTGAACTCAGCATCAGCGGCGCTGGTGGAGGAAACAGGGGCATTCCTGGATCAAGTCAGAAGCTGGGATGGCTTTTGTAACTCTGGGACTGTCCCCGAAAAATCAGGACACTTGGAGGGTATGCATTTCTTTCTTCTCACACATTTTCAGCTTACAAGGCAACTTAAGCAAACTCATGGTAGTTCACAAAGGAAATATGCTACTTCATCTTTTGATCAGAGGGCAGGAGAAAGGTAAGCAAAGAAGTCCTTGTGCCAATCAACATTCAGTCACTTCTGCAGCAACTGTGCTAACCCTTTGAGACAACATTAGACTATTTATCTGTTGTTGTTTACTTTTCCAAGAATCCCAAATGAGCAGCAGTAGACACATCTTTGTTTCCTCTAACTTGAATTTTACAGTTATCTGATGTACACTGCTGGGATTAAAGCAACAACACGTGCAATAAACTACCCGAAGAAGGGGTGGGGGAAGACAGACAGAAAGGAAACCTGTTTTTCCTCCTCTCTGATTCCTTCTCCTTCAGGAACTACTTGTTGGTAAAGTAGATTACCTCCTTTCAGGCTTTTACTTCCTTATGTTATATGCACATTAATGCTTTTAAAAACCTGTACCAAACCTCTCAAATGCTATGGTATTCTTTCATTATTAGTAAAGCTGGGTTTGTTTTAAATTTAGCAAAAAGATAGGATCATAGAGTTGGAAGGGATTTTAAGGATAATCTAGTCCAACCCCCTGCAATGTAAGAATACGCAGCTGTCCCATACAGGGATCAAACTTGCAACTTTGGCATCATCATCAGCATGCTCTAACCAACTGAGCTATCCATATTTAGCCTTTAAGTTTTAGTTATGTCTCAAGAACAACAGATGAAGTCTAAGAAAGGCAGAGGGCCTTCTTGGTTATCACGCCCGCCCTATAGAACACCCTCCCGTCAGATTTCAAGGAAATAAGCAACTATCTGACTTTTAGAAGACTTCTGAAGGCAGCCCTGTTCAGAGAAGTTTTTAATGTTTGATGTCGTATTGTGTTTTAATTTGTTGGAAGCTGCCCAGAGTAGCTGGGGGAACCCAGTCAGATGAGTGGCATATAAATGACTAATGATGATGATGATGATGATGATGATGATGATAATAATAATAATAATAATAATAATAATAATAATAATAATAATAATAATAATAAGTCCAAGCTTCAGTAGCTGCATGACAACCAGGACAAAACAATTACATTTGTGTCTTTGTGTCAATAGTTTTGCTTGCGGGGGCCTAAAAAGCAGGTTTGGCTTAGCAGACAAGCAATGTCAGCATTCTGGACTTTAGGCATATGCAAAGGCAGGATGTTATCATGCACATGAAGAGGAAAATATTGAGACAAACTTGGGTTTGGGCTATATTACTTTTACAACCCAGTGGCATTCTAGAGCCTGTGCTATAGGACAGTGCTTCACCATCCCATGTGCATAAAAAGGTAGATCTGTCTCAGTACCAATTTGGAGAAGGCAATTTATGTGGAGAAGCCAACTGAGGAGAAGCCCTAGCAGAACCAAGAAGACCAAGAAAACCAATTGGAAATGGATTACAATTCAAAAAAGGATTACATTTCAGAGAAGATTTATTTGCAGTTTTCACTGTCCTCCCTATTTTTGCTTGTTACATGATCCCTAGCCTGGGTCCTTGGTCTGTGTTCTTATATGAGTATACCTTTTGTGTGTGTACTCTATGAAGAAAGCTTTATTGGTAGGATTCTTCCTTCATTCCAAATTTGATTCCTCATTTCCAGGGTTATTAATTAGGGAGATAACACCCTTGCTGTAACATTTGGTCAGTAAATAAAGCTTTGAATCCTTGTTTCTTGTCTGGCATTCTTGCTTTCCCTTTTTGCAAAGAAAGGATCCTGCGGTAAGTGTCCCAAACCTGGTCAACCTAGGCATGCATAGCAAGGCTGTTGTTTAAAGTTCACAACCCAATTCCACTACAAACTGGGTCTGTAATAGCATGTGCTAGTAGTGTTAACCTATTGGCTCCATCTTGGCCATAGGTAAAACCTATGGCTGTGTCTGTCATGAGATACCTTGCCTTTTTATCCTTTCAACCAGAAGTCACACCAGACTGTTTCTGTACACTGCTGCAATTTATTTACCAAACTCCAACATACACAGTAGCTACCTGGACCAAATGTCGACCATTCCAAATAAAGCAGAGAGTATGGACAGCAAGGGATGGGATTTATTTGTAGACAGCTCTCAGTTTCAGTTGGTTTTGAAAAAGTCCTGAGGGCAAAATTATGAAACCAAAGGTTGCTAATGAAAACCACTGTTCAGGCTTTATAAACCAGGCCCACAACACTGGAGAGCAGAAATAATGGGAAATGGGGATGTAGCGAGACCCAGGACGCAATGCACTGGGAATGGCTGTGTTTAATTCTGGTCTGAATGAAAAGCAGAGAAGCCTGCAAAAGAGGAGACATGCAAGGCCTCAGCCCTACAAAAGTGGGTGGATGAATCCACCCATCAGCTGATTGTCAGGAATCACCAGCTTCTTTAAACTACCTGAACCCTGTAGAATGGCATGAAAAATGGCCCCTATGTTCCCCTTCAGTTTTATGGATTCCTATGAGGATACCCCTTCAAACAATAATAAAGTCTAGTAGCTAGAAGCTATTGGCCCCTAACCAATGTATCATGGTTACAGCAGCCAGCTGTTGGATGTATCTGTACACCCCCCTCACAAACTCAGCTCTGTGATTGTTACACTACAGAACACAGATCCTTCTAAAATAGGCTACTGTGAGCAATTATGGATTTTATTGTATATCTGTTGTTGTTGTTGCTGTTGTCTTTTATTAGCAGGTCCTGGTCCTGGCTATGACCCTTGACAGACATACCCTGGTTATCACCCTGATACAGGTTAATTAAAGGAGTGACTGCTGCAAAACCAATAGACAAATGGGGAAAACAAGCCGCTTAACACTGACTGAATTAAGGATTCAGTGTGTGTATAACATTTTAACCTACCTTTCTTCCAAAGAGCTCATGGTTTTCACCTCCCATCTTTCATAACAATCATTAAGAGATAGATTAGGCTGAGAATCTAGGTCTTCTTGATTCTAGCTCAACACTCCTATACTAGTTCATTAGAGCAAGAATGAAATTAAAATCAGAGTACATTGCAAGAGGGGTATAGTACTGCCGGCAGAAAAAAAAACAATTAGAACGAGAGAGAAAAGTAAGGCTAAAAATTAACAGATTAAATAGCTGTATTAAATTTAATCTATTTCAAAAATGAATATTGGCAGCTTTATTAAAATATTGTTTGGATCACTTATTAAATTGTGTTGAGACTATTCCGGTTTTCCCTCAAGAGATCATTAATAGAAATTGATGTGCAGTCTTCTTGTGGTGTTTTCTGACTCATTGGAGAGTTAATGTACTAGCGCATGGTTTAATTCAACTAAAGCATTTAATAGTCCACATTTTCCAAAATAAAAATTGGTCACTTACTGTAAAATATTTTCCATAGCATACATATACTGATAAATTTATAATACACTCCACAAGAATGAAAATCGTAAAAGGAATTCTCTACTGCCTGCTCAAATTACCTATTTCATTTCGTGTTACATACAATAGACAAATTACCATATGAAATACCATCAACAGCCAATGCCTTAATAATATCCCCCAGGGCAAGAAGCATGGACTCATCTTCCACTATTTCATGTTGGTTTAGTGCAGATAAAATCAAATAATTACCTGAGAACAACAAATACACACACACACACACACTATATGCAAGAGTACATTTAATAAAGTCATATAAATGAAATGTAAAATACATAGCAACGTCTTCTAATATGTTATTTTAAAAAGTTGCCCATGGCTTATGATCACTATGAGCTTACCTTGTAAGGCGAAAAAGCAAAGAGACTGTCCTTGTGGCAAAATACATTCATTATTCATCTCATTTTTGCTATAGTTTACTGCAGCCGAGAGCATTTAAGCTTCTTTTGGGCTTTGCTAAGGCAAATGTGGGTGAGTTTACAAGTAAACACTAGGTCTGCGGAGGGAGGGAGTGGTTGGCCATCACTCACAATGGGAGACATGTAACCAAAGCTTCCTATTAGTATGCAAATACTTAATGAAATGAAATTACACAAGTGAAGAACAATGCTTAATGACTGCTCTGTGCAGATCTTCAAACTTATGCAATTTGGGATTTCTTAGTTGATCTTATGGCTGCTGTACATACCATTACAACAGCATTCATTTGCTGAATTTCACTTGTTATGGTCTTTTATCATGAACATACATTAATTCAGTGAAATAGAACGGCTACAATTTATGCTTAAGACACCAAAAGATCCCAAAGGGACCGAGGAAACATAATTTTAGACATGTGTATTTGGTCACTGTCAAAACAAGAGATTTTTGTCATGTGAGCCAATAATTTAAGAAAGCACATGTAAGTGCATGAGCGTGATCACCTTCTGAGAAATAATGATCAGAAATATCTGACTGATTATAATTATTAAATGATGTGTGCAAGTATGCGGTGCTTCCTATACATTTTAAAACCCAAGTTAGCTTGAGTTTTGTCAACCATCACAGGTGATAATCATGTCTTGTAGCACATGCAAGCACTCTTTAGAAACATATTCAGGATGTTCCCAATTAAAACACATCAACATTTTGAAGTATTTCTAAAATCTGTCATTAACTTTTGTGGAATTTTAATGGTGATCTACTTCAGCTTAGTCAATCTGATTGATAATTTTGAACATATCTTTATATGCTGGTAAGATAAATTTTAATATCCAAGAAAAGTTAAGTTTTATTTATTAAAAATGTTTATACTCTGCTTTTCAAATTATTTTTTGGAAAGAGCTTACGTTAAAAGGAACACAACAATAATAAAAAAGAACATTTAGAAAAGCTCTGAAATAAGACACAAGGATAGAACAGATTGGTTTGGATCCATGGATCTGCCCACGGAGGGGAGTGGGTGGAACATGAGCTTCCTAACTCTTCCCAGCATCCCCCAACTAAAGAGAGAGAGATAGAGAGAGAGAGAGAGAGAGAGAGAGAGAGAGAAAGAGAGAGAGAGAAAGAGAGAGAAAGAGAGAGAAAGAGAGAGTCCACTGCATGTCTAGAGACTCTTCTGCAACAGGTAGCCTGAAGTGTGGGGGCGGAGGAAAAGGGGGCAAGTCCTTAAAATTGGGAATAGGATATTAGAGCTGTAATACCATCTAGTTTGATAACCTGGCTCATGTTATCATCCTGGCAGGCTCTTTTTATCAATTGTAATTTCTAAACTGCATTTAAAGGCACCCACCTGTAATGAGCATTGAAGACAGATTTAGGGCAGCACGACCAGTCCACTGCACCGAGTTTAGGGGACACCGCATGGCATCACAACTATAACATAGTGAACTGAGCAGAACAGAAAGCAAAAGGCACTCCTTCCTTCATCCAACCACCTGATCTTGGCACTACCCACCTGCCCCACCTTTGTGCTCCTTCGCTCACCCAGCCACCCACCATTATCTCTGCACTACCCGCCCCATCTCTGTGCTCCTTCCCTCATGCTGCTCGCCCTGCCTCCTACCTTTGGCTGCCACCTCCTCCTCCTCCTCTGCTGGCACAGCAGACCTATTTCCAGAAGCCAGCTTCCAGAATTGCTGTGACAGAAGGAGGACGAAGAGTAGCGACGCGAGGGGGCATGGTAGGCTTCGCAGCCATTTTCTGGTTCTGTGCTCTGGTGTGAGCCAATTGACTCATGTCACCGCAAGGAACCAAGAAGTGCCCGTCTTAAGTCCCACGCTCTGGCATAGAAGCCAAAACAGCACAGCCAGGATTGGGATCAGAAGCCGGGATGTCCCGCTTAAACCAGGACACTTGGAGGGTATGTGATTGGCCAGAGAACATGAGACTGACAGAAATGCCACTCAGATCAAGAAAGTATAAAATGTATATGGGACATAGGGAAATGTGTGGCTTTGAGATTTTGGGGAGGATTTTCTTTAAAACTGCTTAACATTTTTGGTGGGAGGACTATGCCCTTGTAGCCCCAGTGGACCAGCCTCCACTGACTGTGCTATTAAGCATGCATTCAAGCTGTAACTAAGTAGTCCCTGCACTTTTTTGTATTTCCTGTCTGTCTGACCTCACAGTATGCACTGCCTCTACCAGCAAAATGTGTACCTGCAACTCTACCTGCAACTGAGCATTACATTTCAGACATCTGATGAAGTTTACTCTAATCCATAAAAACATACAGTATATGCAGCAGATAACACTTTTGTATATTACAGTATATGCAGCAGATAACACTTTAGTATATTACAATTAATTTATATGATGTTGTGATACAACAGCATCTGACATATTCAGTAGACCAAACTTGTCCCGTATAGTGGCTCATGTTTTCTACACAACATAACTATAGGAGGAACACAATATAAATAAATGTGTAACACAGCAATATTAGCATTAACAATCACTTCTTTAAACCACACAAGTCCTTCATTCTCAGTTAAACAAGGAATACCCAATTTTAGCTATTGTTAAAGTCAACATTTTTTAAATAAAAAACTATATTATAAAATAGTAAAACAAATATAATAAACCGCAACACAACAACAAAGTGCCAAATAAAGCAAAAAATAAAGGTTTTTTTGTTTGGAGTAAGAACCCTACCATAGTTTACTTTATTGGCTGTGACACAACATTGTGGTTTACAAATTTATCACTGGGTATGTAAACTCTATCCTGCATGTCGACTGGGTTTTTCCTGGGAATTTTAATACAGGATAATCTTAAAACATTTTGTAGAAAATTAGCTAGAATGTATATAAAACAAGTACAGCCACTTTTTACAAAAGAATTTAGGGATAATAAAACAATCAACTTAGTAATTGATTTGAGTTTTGGTGGCCAAGGGATAAGATTGCCACAAGTAACAAAATCCAAGTTGATAAATGATCTCTGTTGTTTTGCTCAATCAAGTTTAACTGCTCACATTTTGATGGGGCAATGTTTTAATATCCATAATGTTGGCAATCTTGTTATCCATTACATGTAAGCTTGCAGTAACACTTCATAATGAACCAATATTTTTCAAAGGCAAAAGATAAAAGATGTACCTCTGACCCAATTATCAAGCTGGAGTGTTAAGCAGAAAAGCTAATAGATCTGATTAATTTATTTTGGATTGATTCTAGGATTTCCCTATCATGATGCTGCCAAATAAAAAGCAATGGACTTTTCTCTGGATATTTTTAATGCTAGTGAAACCAGATTGTCCTTTCTATCTCTTAAAAGTTAGAACAGGAATGCTACTATTAGCTTTGAATTTAATGACCAACTAATAGAGAATTCAAATGTTCCTATGGAAATTTATTGCCTATCTAAAAGTTCTGGATTTGCTCTGTCTCAGTGCCATCAGTATACCATTTGCAAAGAGGACAAGAAAGTCCAAAATCTGGTCTGGCTTTTCATTCAAATAATGGTAGAGTTTTTGATTTTTCTTCTTAATTTTTACACCTACCCAGATGTCTGTAGATCTACTAGCAATATGTAGTGATCATAAACTTTCCACATGCACAGTACAGTTTTTTTTAAGCTTTTCATATATATTTTTTCTATACATCTAAAAAGCGTTCACACCATACTTACTCATATGGAAGCATATCCAGTATAGCGATGACATCTTTTAAATCTTTTAACATCTTTTAAATGAATGACAACAACAAAATGGTACAAGGTTACCATTTTGCCACAGAATAACCAACCACTTAAAAGACTGATTTTATTTTTCTTTGACCTGCATATGCTATCTTTCCCCAACACGTCTAAGATATGTAATGAAGGTGCTAGGCGAGAATCCTTGGGGAGAGCATTCCACAAATGGGGAATCACCGCAGAAAAGACCCATTACAGTGGTACCTCAGTTTATGAACTTAATTAATTCCAGAAGTCTGAAACCGTTCTTAAACCAAGGCACGCTTTCCCCAATGAGGCCTCCCGCCGCCAGTGCTCTTCCACCATTCGAATTCCGTTCTCAGACTGAGGTAAAGTTCTAAAACTGGGACACTACTTCTGGTTTTGCCGAGTTTGTAAACCAAATCATTCTCAAACCGGACTGTTCTTAAACTGAGGTACCACTCTATTGTGTTTGATGGATAATATGGGCAAGGCTGGTCAATATTTCTTGGCTCATTGCAGAATGGAAATTATCATTTATCAACTTAAGTTTGCTAAAGCTGCATTCACAAAATGCCACAATCCCTACTAAGGTTACATAATTCGAAGTGCAGTCTTGATATTTGGATAAATATCATCCAGATAGTACTCTTGTATTGACAGTGCTCAGCAAATCCAGGGGAGTTGCTGACCCTGATTCCTTGTTCAGCTCCTGCACTTGTGCTCTGAACAATTCCAATTCAGACACATGCTCCACAATGTCTACGTACAATGAAAATAAAAAAATTCCTTCCAGTAGCACCTTAAAGACCAACTAAGTTAGTTCTTGGTATGAGCTTTCGTGTGCATGCACACTTCTTCAGATACACTGAAACAGAAGTTGCCAGATCCTTCTATATAGTGAGAAGGTGGGGAGGGGTATTACTCAGAAGGGTGGTGGGAATGGGAGATTGGCAGATAGCTGAGATGAGCCTGTTGACGACTCTTAACGACTGTAATAGGTCTTACAGGAAAAGGCAAGGGGTGAGAAGGTGAGAGATGGCTTAGTCATGTATAATGAGATAAGAATCCAATGTCTTTGTTCAGACCAGGTCTCTCCATGGTTTTAAGTTTGGTAATGAGTTGTAATTCAGCAGCTTCTCTTTCCAGTCTATTTCTGAAATTCCTTTGTAGTAAAACAGCTACTTTGAGATCTTGTATAGAATGTCCTGGGAGATTGAAGTGTTCTCCTACTGGTTTCTCTGTTTTGTGATTCTTGATGTCAGATTTATGTCAATCTTAAACAACTCCTAACCCACAATAATACTACAACCAGACTTAACACGGACACTGGCACCAGAGCCTGCAATAAACCCAGATGCCAACTTTGCTGCCACATACACCCGGACAACACCATTACTGGCCCCAACAACATCACACATACCATCTCGGGACTATTTAATTGCTCATCGTCTAACATTGTGTATGCCATCAAATGCCAACAGTGTCCTTCAGCTCTCTCTATTGGACAAACAGGCCAAACCTTACGCCAAAGAATAAACGGACATAAATCTGACATCAAGAATCACAAAACAGAGAAACCAGTAGGAGAACACTTCAATCTCCCAGGACATTCTATACAAGATCTCAAAGTAGCTGTTTTACTACAAAGGAATTTCAGAAATAGACTGGAAAGAGAAGCTGCGCAGCACATGGGGACTCGCCGAGAGGCGGCTCGTGGGCCGGTTAAACTACCCCTGTGGGCCGCTTGTGGCCTATGGGCCTTAGGTTGCCTACCCCTGCTTTAGAGAAGGAAAGGTGGAGAGGTCCATCACTCCTCCACCCTTTCATTCAAATTCTCTCTCTCTCTCTCTCTCTCTCTCTCTCTCTCTCTCTCTCTCTCTCTCTCTCTGTGTGTGTGTGGTCAAGACAGGCTTGGAGGAGTTAAAAGCCTCCACCACTGCCTCCAGGGTCCCTTCCCCTGCACCCAGTTGGCAAGCGGGCATCAAAAAGATAGTGGTGGCAATGTCAGCCATCTAGTCACCCAACCCCTCCACACCCTAATCTCAAATTTCTTCCAAGGCGAGTGTCATCCAGGCAATCTCTATCAGAGCAATCTGGGGTGATTTTTGCATCCCCTGTGGGCCTGCACCCTGGGGGCGGGTGTTTTGCCAACCCCCAGGTACACACCTGGAAGTACCCCTAAACTATGTACCCACGCCTTCAGAGAGAGTGTAACGCCATCAAGAGCAGACAATCTCCCATCCATCTGGCCTAGAGAATCACCCACTTACAGTGCCTCAGTCTTATCTGGATTCAGCTGCACTTTGTTGGCTCTCATCGATTCCATTAATGAGGCAAGGCAATGGTCCAGCATATCCACTGCCTCACCTGCAGATGTAAAGGTGAAGTAGAGTTGTGTGTCATCAGCATATTGCTGACAACATAGTCCAAAACTCTGGATTACCCCACTCAGCGGTTTCATGTAGATGCTAAACAGCATGGGGGATAAAATAAAACCATGTCTCAGTTTTCAGTGGCTCCCCAGAGCACGTAGGGCCCTGTATATGGGCTCTACTGGGAGGGGGAGCGGAGGAACCTGTTTTAAAGTAAACAAGCTGCAAGCTTGGTCAAACGCCAAAGCTAGGACAGAAGCAGTTCAGAATGGAAAGGAGGCAGCAATGCTCCCTCCACTCCTTTGAACATGGCTTCATTCAGGTGGGGAGCACCAGAAACATACTGCCCCTTTCCCCATAGCAGCCGGACTTGTATTTAACTGAAAGAGAGACCTGCTCCCCACCATAGTGCTCCTGTCAGTGGCTTAGATAATGACGTGATAGAGGTAATGGATGGGATTTGCTCCACAAGCAATATTATCCACAAAGATCAACACTTTACTTTTCCTGGTAGGAGTTTCTGATATTCATATAGTTGGGAGACACCATTATACTTATTTATTTAAATTATTAATATATAGCTTTTCCCTGCCAAGTCTTCAGAGTGGTTTATAACCACTAAGTCCACATACTGAACATTATAAAAGCCACATTTCAGAGTTAAGATAGCAACGACAGGAGAGAAAAGTGTTTGGAAAAATAGAATAGGGGACCAAAAACAAACACAAGCCAGCACTAAATGAACGTTTCATAAGTGGCCAACACACATCTTTGGTTGCCAGCCTTCTCAGCTCAGGAACACCTGAAGCAAGACCCCAGAAAAGGTTTTTAACTAACCAAGAGATTTGTATGGTCCTTTGTATGGAATATTTGTATGGAAGCCAGTGATAAACTTTTAACACCAGTTTGATATGGTCAGACTAGCAAGTTCTTATATTAAAGCAAGAGGCCATATTCTGAGGCAGTTCCCTGATCCCTGGCTGCAACAGAGTATTTATTGAACAGATTCATAAGTTGCTTTCCAAAAGACATTTGACACAAAGCAGCATTATAAAATACACGTAAGATACAAAATATTCAAGGTCTACTAGCAGCAGGCCAACTGGCAGGTAAACTGTCACAGTTGCTCCCTCTTGCCAAGGGGACGGCAGAAGTATACATGCTTGGCTTTTGTTTATGTAAGAGCTGTACCAGCCAAACGTCAGTTTATGACTGGTCATTTGGTGAACGTTCCATTCACATCTATTGGTCCATAACAATGGTTTGGAATTCTTTCAGAAACAAATTGATTGGTTGGAACATCCTAGCTGAACAGTATATAAGGCCAGGTTCTGCATTGTTTGGGGTCAGTTGAACAGACTTTGGTGGACTATGAAGAGCACTGGCAAGGGACTCAAGAAGATGCTATGAAGTTTTTGTGTGTGTGTGTGTGTGTGTATTGTATTGTATTGTCGTATGTTTTTTCTTTTTTTGGTTTTTTGTAGTGTTGTGTTTAATTTGTTGGAAAACTAATAAATATTATTATTATTTTTTAAAAAAGAAGATGCTATGAAGGCAGAAGGAGGGACAGGGGGACAGGGACAGGGACAGGCTAAAGCCAAAGCAGCAACGGTGACAGGCATGTGAAGAAGATTGAGGAGCACAACAGAAAGTTAAAATCAGAAGAACTGCAAGAGATACCCAGCTATCATATTATCATGGTAATAACCTGTATAGTACTTATTTAGAAAACTACCATTATTCATGTGTAGAGTGCCACTGTCCCTCACATCTATGAATGGAAGAAGAGCTTCCATGTAGGGAGGGCTAAGTATAATTTTTATATAACACTGACACCATATGATACTTTTTATTTAGAAATTAAGCCATACATGACATATGTTTTTTAATTCATGTATTGTTTATACCTACGCAATCGTTGTTAAAAAACATCTTTTTTAATGTTAGGAAAACTTGCTTCTGTCCCATCTCCCCAATTTTTTTTTAAATCAACTTTTCATTATAAAAATAATGTTTTCCCTTTAAATTAAGAGAACAAAGTGTTCCAACCAATAGACAAAAAAGTGATTGTTTCATTTGAGCCAGAGCACAGCAGAACATATTTGCAATGTGTAATGGCTATGAGTTACTCGTGCGTAAACTGGTGCCTCTCTAGGCTAATTTGCCTTGTTGAACCTTTCTGACTGCACAGCCCTTGCTCATCGCGGCTGCCTCAGTCGCTGGCAGAATCCGTCAGTGGGCGTTTCTTGAACCTCTTCCAACATAAAAGTTGTTTGACACCCAGTCTCCTCCTCCTCTCACTGCGCGGGAGTCTTCTGCGCAGGGAGGGCGTGGGCAGTGGAGGACCTGGGCTCTCCTCACTGATATCCAGTGAAGAGTCCTGGAGCCCTCTCTCCGCTTCCCCCATCTGCCCCCCTTTCTCCCTGGTGTTGCGCTGATTAGCTTCCCCCTCCACTGAGCTGTTTCTCCCCCTGCTGCTGGGTCCTTCGTCAGCATAATCTGCAAGCCTCCCCTTCGCCTCTCGCTCTGATGTCAGTTCCCTGACACAATGCATGGTGCAGTTCTGAAAACATGAAGCAATAATCTGTGTTCATCTTCAGAGTACATCACTTCTCATAATCAGCCTCTGTTATGTCTCAGATGAGGAAGAATATCTTCCAGGTTTGGGGAAGGGTGTGGAGTGATATCTAGACAGCCAAAGGGCCCAAATTTTTCGTTGTGGAAATTCACTAACAAACTCACAAAAATCCAGCTAGAAATAATAGTGGCAGCATTTTTTTTTCATCCCAAAATATACCAAATGAAAGCTAGGGAAGGGGTTTCTTTGAAGCAGATCCAGTGGTGGAGGAAGCCTCTCCGGCACCCAGTGTGGGGCAAACCGCCCATAGGGGTGGTGCAAACTGCCTGGCGGCGCACACGCAGCACCCATACAGATGGCACACGGGTGGCACCATACAGCGGGTGGCGCACGCATCCCCAGCAGGTGGATTTTTGCAATCGTCATTGTGAACATCCACCCACTGACCATGCAAATACACCTGGTATGCGGCACTGCCAGCCAGGGTGCGAGCGCCACCCTCCGGGGGGTGCCAAGCTGATCGCCAGGCGTATTTACATGATCAGTGGGTGGATTTTCACCATGACAATCGTGCCAATCGCGAAAATCCACCCGCAGGGGGTGCGAGTGCTATCACACTGATCTGGCCGGGGGTATTTTGTCACCCCCCAGGCATGACACCCAGGGCGGACTACAACCCCTGCACCCTCCTTGCGATGCCCCTGAGCAGATCCACACAAGTTTTCTGGAAAAACTCTAAGAAAGTACCCTGGAATTGCTCACGATTCAGATCTACCTGCCCTGCCTCACCCAGCAGTTCTTATTGAGTGAATGCAGGGAAATGGTTTATATAGAGTCTACTGCAACATACACTCAAGCCATCCACTATTGTGCCTTCTAATTCCTCAATTAAAAAAGAAATAAATGCAAAATGATTCAGCAAAACAGATTTTGGAAAGAGACTCACAGTTGCTTGCTAGCAAGGTCACCCCCCCCCCCAAACAGAATTAATAAAGTTCCTAAAAGTAGGAACCACTCCCTGTTGCTTCTTTGATTACCTATGAGATCAGGGAAACAGCTCTGAGCATGCTTAGAACCAATGTAGTCTAAGTGAATTAGACGAATATGTTCTATGTGGGGCTGCCCTTGGGCCTAGTTCAGAAGCTCCAGTTGCTGCAGAGTGAAGTGGTCATATTGTTAAAACATCTGCACTGGCTGCCATCTACTACAAAGCAAGGTCCAAGGTCCTTGTATTAACTTACAAAGCTCCAAACAACTTATATCCAGGGTACCGCAGGGATTGTCTGAACCCTTATACCTCAGCTCAATCACCAATATCATCTACAGGAGCACCATTGGTCATTCCCTGAATTGGTTAGGCTCATTTGACAACAACAAGAAATTAAGCCTTTAGTGTCATTGGCCCAGTTCTGTGGAATGTTCTGCTAATAGAGATTCAGCAAGTTTCAAGTTTTAGGTGCCTGCTGAATTCTTTTCTATTCTGCCAGGCTTATACAGATAAATCTTCTCCTAATAGTTAGTTGATTTCTGATTTTTATTTATGTATTTATTTATTATTGCATTATGTATAACTGTTGTTAACTACTCTGATTTTTTTTAAGAATAGCAGTATATAAATATTTTTATAAATAAAATCAAAAGCAAATAAGAGTGTGTGTGGCTTTGAGATTTTGAAAAGGAATTTTTCAAAAATTGCTTGACATTTTCAGTGGGAGGGCTGTGCCCCAGCAGGTCCAGTAGGTGAGCCTCCACTGACTAGAAGATTTATCAGAGATGAACAATACACACCTAAGCACACACAATTCTTCTCTCTTTATTTTAGATTCTAAGGTTGCATTCCTATTCACTCTTACTAGGGAGTAAGTTTTGCATTGCACATATTGGGACTTACCATATTTACTCGAATGTAATGTGCATCTATTTTGGCCAAATGACATCACGAAATTTAGGATGTGCATCAGATTTGATGGCACATTTACATTCACCAGCAAATACTTTTTTTGGTTTCAAGGTTTTGAAATTTGAGGTGCACATGAGGTTTGATGGCACTTTAGATTTCTGTAAATACGATACTTCAGAATGGATGTATTTAGGACTGTGCTATCAAGCGTTGTTGGTATGACACATTGCCTTAGTCAAAGGTAAAAGTGTTCAGATCTTAAGTCTGCCTAACTATTTGTATTTTTGATTGTATGCAAAATGGAAAGCAGATTAAACCTTGAGTGTAATGCAGTGATTTCTGTAATTTCTACTAAAGACATCCACCAACTGAATATTAGCGCTAGCTTCTTGGTTCTTGCCCTAAACAAGAGGTCACACCCTCTTAAACTTTTAAATTGATTCACTGTTTTGCTTTGTGCTGAAAAGTTATCCAATTTAGATGCTACGCCCCTCCAGGTGAATTACATATTGTTTGAAAAATTAATAATTCTCATTGATCAACACATTTTATCTAAGCACTGGATGGCATTCAACTAAGTTAACAACAACAACATTTATACCCCGCCTATCTGGCTGGGTTGCCTCAGCCACTCTGAGTGGCTTCCAACACACATATAAACAATCAAACATTAAAAACTCAGAGTAGACCCACATAAATTAATGAACTAGGTTAGGTCCATTAATTTCAATAGGACTACTGAGAGGAAAACTTAGTTGATAACAACCCATTGCCATCATCTGTGCATCATCATCACTGTACACATGGCACCTTTCAGAGGATGAGTGATGCATGAGTTTTTAAGTTTGCACACTTTACGTTTGTATAGCTTTTTAAAGAATTGGGGGTGAACTATGCTCCTGCAATGACTCTTCAACTTGGCATTTTTATTTGACTGAAATTCAAGATTTAGTAGCATTTGTAATAGTATTAATCACATTCAGGGTATTTATTTGTTTCTTTAAAAAAACAATCTTAATATATCAACATTATGGTGATTTGTTTCGAATTTGAAAAGTGCTAATTTAAGTCAAGGTAGACATAACATGATAAATATGTAAGAGTATACTTAGCCATTCTGCATAATGCTTTAGAGGACTGATGGACATTTATCCATGCAGACACTGATAATGCCCTCTAATTCTACTTCACAAGTCTATTCCTGTCAAATACTATCTGCAAAGTCCCTGTGGAAGGGCTCATGCAAAGATGAAGCTGTTATAATTTTTTCACTTCTTTTCCCACCACCTGGTCACATACTGGGTCAAGAGTTATCTAAGTGCCAAGTGCCTGCTGTTAGAGAGCTAATAAAAAACAACAAGAGTCTTACAATCTTCTTCTGACCTGACATCCAAAACATCGCACTCCCCTGCTACAGTACCATTATTTTGCTACCTTCAAGTACATCCCCTTAAATTTCCACTTTTTAATGTATAGGACTCCTATATGAACACAGAGAGATACATGCATTATTACGTGAAATATGGTAATTCTTAATTTTGGATATAAACTGGTGTTCAAATTATATATTAAAAGCAGAACTTCTTAAAGACTTGGTACCCTAGATTCATTTGTAGGTCACCTGGGTTTCAACTAAGCTGGACATCTTCAGAGGACAGTAGAATCCTCTCCTCTACCTGACTCTAGACTCATCCAAAATACCCCATAAAGCTGAGCACAAGAGAAAACTACCCTGCAACATATGATGCACAGAAATAGAACTAAATAGCAGGAAAACCGAACAGCAGAGCAATCATTCACTTTTTTTAAACAACAACAACAATAAGGATATCTTGGATCAAACCTCTTTCTTCCTCATGGTCTTTTCTCTTCTTTGTTTGACATCATTCCACTGTCCATGCACAGTCAGATGTGCCATTTCTGCTTCAAAATAAAATTCATAAAAAGCAATCCACAGATCTTGCAAGCCTGAAACTGTGTTAATTTTCTGATCCACGTTCTTGCCACAAAAATTAACCGGCAGTATGATAGCTCCAAGAGCAGACATCTGATTCTTGACATTTAAAGATACAATACTGGTGAAAAATAGTGACGCTTTATTAACTGCAAACAGCTTGTGAGGGAGTCAGTGATGTACTCTTAAAGAGTATAATCGGAACATTCAATAATTTCAGTCTTTCAACTTTGCATTCCCCCCCCCCCACCAGTCAGAGCTTTCTCTTTTTTAAAGGAATAACAGCTAGATACACCAATCTGGTCACTTCATGTAATTATTTCGTAAGGGATTTCTGTATGTGACAAAAATGGATAGTAGGTTGGTTCACAGTGTACAAAACAGAATTGCATTGCTAAGTGTTCCAAGGGGCTCCAGTTTTTATCACAAAATAATAAAATGAAGGCAAATCCTAAGATTATAGAAGCTAATGAATGTCTGTTCTGGTAATATTAGGTTCATTGAGATTGTAATGCTAAATGAAAGCTTACTACCTCTCGCTCCCTTGTGACCCTGCTGTGCCTTATTGTATGTCTTGAGTGACTTTTAAATCCCCCCTAATTATTCAGAAAGCTCTTGTTCTTTTCACATGTTAAGAAAGTGAACCAGTTCCTCATTGTATCCATTCTTTTTAACACTGACTCTTAGCAACCAAAATGCAGATTTATTCATAATTTGCATTAACTCCCACCTTCATCTCCCCATTTGGAGTCTCATCTCAGTGTAAGTCATATTTGGAACCAGAGGCAATGTAAGTAATGCAAGCAATAACACATACAGTACCTGAAGATACTGGCAAGACCGCTCTTGTTGACAAGTCTCTGATTTCACCACTGTCTGGTCCATGTTCATGGAAGCCTTTTGGTAAACCTCACGGGCTCTGCTCACCGTCAGCGTAGAGGACCAAGAGCTTTTTTTCATTAACTGAGCATCCAGATTTACTGGCAGGTTTGCACAAGTGGAACATTTGACATCATTATTGCTTCTGGAAGGCTTCACCGCATGTTCACTGAGAGTGTTGTAGGCTTCCATAAAGTACTGAGAAGCAGAACGGTCAGGGCACCTCCCCATAGTCATAACCCCACTTGGTCCATGGTAAATGCAAACATCATTGTCTAGGTTGTCATCCGAGCTCCACCATCCTGAAGCATTTGACCTGGATTTTCCTTCTGACCGTCGGTCTTTGCTCTTGCTACGTTTGCCATACCTCATAGTCTGTGTCTCCTCTGGGCTTGATTTGCCTCCATTGATGCTTCCTTTTGATGGGCCTTCAAGAGAATGAGACTTTGTGAAAAGCTTTTGAACAGAGTGAACCAAATGACGGATCCTCCCTGGACTATCGCTACGATGTTCTACAGCAGTCCTTTTGTACTGTAAAGTATGGTAGCCATCTCGATTTAGAGGAAGCTGCCTTTCAAACTGGTCCAAAAGATTGGCAGGAATGCGATTACTTTTACCGGCTGTTCCGTGAGGCACCAAAGCACACTCATCTTTAAGCTCGTTATGGGAATTGTAATGTCTCCGAGGGAACGTGCTGCTAGCAATCTGATCATTGTAGGGAACCACGCATTCTCCCTGAAAAGAGTTCCTCTGAGTGTAGTAAGAGTGATCTGCAGGATGATGTTCCACAGGATTTAACAAATATGGCTTCCTGTCAGAGTGATGTACCAGAGAGTCACATGCTGGTTCACAGGCAACCCCATGATGGTGGCTCCGGCTGCTAGATAATCCTTTCATCATTGAAGTGGAAAATTTCCCAGAGTCATCTGAATATGCTTATGTTACTCAAAGATTATCATGAAAGACCTAGAAAAATGGAGAATAAAAAAATGTGAAAAGGTTTGGTAATGCACATTTGGTTTTGGGTTATTATAATTGTTGCTACTACTGAATGGCTGGCTCCAGACTAAGTCACACATAGTTCCTATTGAAATCAATGAGACTTATGTTAGTTGCTACTAAATTTTCACATTCATTTCAGTGGAACTTAACTGAAACTAACATAATCTGATCTGACCCATTGAATGCTTCAGTTAGTAGGTAAGGTAGAAACAGTCCAAATGAATACAAAGTCATGCCACAAGTGGATACGACGTGTTAAAAATGTATATTCCTGGGATTTATTCATAAGTCATACATATATTTTGAGATGGTCACCTTTGGAGCAGAGTGGGAATGGATGGGCGGGCAGGAGCTCCTAACAAACAGCATCTGCAGAGCACGCTTTTGAACCCCATGCTAGGAGACACTTTAAATGCCTGTTACACTCAGTTGTCACCCTTATTACAAAGCTATGTCTTTGTTATAGTTTAATCACTGAAACACAATCCCCTAATAGAAATTTGGGGACTGACAACACTGACAACAAATGGCAATGCTGTGCTGATGTCTCCTTCCTGCTTCCTCCTGCTAACCCCAGCCTAGGGAGCTAATTCCTATGAAGCCATAGGGATACTTGAACTCTGGGTCAACACATGAACCTAGTGGCTGTGCAACAAACATTGGTACTATGGTACTATGGTGACTAGCTGAGAGAGTCACAACGGTTCCTGACTTCCAAGGTAGCACCAGAAGCTTGTGACTCTTTGGCTACATGGAATTCTGACTTCTGCCACAGGTCACAGTAGAGTTAGAGGTTGTTGTTTGGCTGTGGGATGCCTCGACCCTAGGAGTGTCTGGTGCCAGGAGGATTATAGCACACTGCAGTGTATCAGGTTTGCAGATCACAAAGGCACTATACAGAGAAAACTGAACACGCTGAAGTCTCATTGAATATCTAGTTCAACCTTTAAATCTTATGGGATAAAATTGGATTGAACCAAGACTGCACAGTGATATTTCCAAACAGTCAGTTATTTGCTTCTGAAATTTTATATTTACTTGCTCCAAAATTTTATATTTTCTCATGACAGCAACATATGCCTTGGTATATTTATTTGGAAATAAGGTCCACTGAAATTGGAATTGAAGGTAAATATATCTAAGACTAGAACATCATTAACTTACAGAAAGAAGTATGTCTCAGGAGCTAAAATATAACCAACTCGAAATTATTTTTCCAGTCTTTAATGCCTGTCTTAATAACTGTAGAATGTGTGGTTCTCTGCTTTTTACAAGACATATTGCCAAGTAAGCTAAAAAGAAGTACCGTATTTTTCGCTCTATAACACGCACCCGACCATAACACGCACGTAGTTTTTAGAGGAGGAAAATCTGTAGGCATGCCACCCGTAGGCATTCCCTCCATAACACGCACAGACATTTCCCCTTACTTTCTAGGAGGAAAAAAGTGAGTGTTATGGTGCAAAAAATACGGTATATTATTTTACAGTGAATAGCATTTGGAACATACAATCAAGTTGAACTCAGTGCTTTAGCCAAATAAAAACCACAGAATTGTATAGAATTGCAAAGCTGGAAGAGACCCTGAGGGTCATCTAGTCCAAGGATGGCCTGAAACGCTTAAGAAACATTATAAGGTGTCATAGCAATGGGTCAGATTTTGCCATATACAGTGTACTTGGTGTTTCTGGCAGCGCTGAAAAATATTTTACAACTTTACGAGTTCTTCTGGAAACATGGGGCTGGAATCAGCTCCCCCATTCTGCGAGCAGAAGCCATTGCAAGGGTTTCTGCTAGCAAAACAGGGCTCCCCCTGCTTTGTTTCCCCCAAAGCCACTTTGGAAGGTTAGGAGAACCCCCAGGAGAGTGCATGGGTGGAAGAGAGGGCAGATTGATCCATTGAGCAAGCAGAAGTCCTGGCACTGACAGAATGAATTCCACACATTCCATATTATGCCGAGGAATAGTTCTGATTCCAAGAGAAGTGGAAGTGTCTATATTACCTGAATCGTTTTGGCTGCAATCCTATAAACCCTTAGCTGAGAGTAAGTCCCATTGAACTCAGTGGGATTTAATTATGAATAGTCATGCAAAAGATAGCACTGTTAATTTTTTTATCATTGTAATGTCAAGGCTAGTCCCATTCTGTTCAGTTTTTTGGTTCCGGGTCCAAATGTATGAACTGCTAACAAGGCATGGGCGTCTGTCTTTTCCTTTTGCAAAGCACTACAGAATATGCTTATGATTTAGAGAACAAGTAGTCCCATTGACTTCTAGCTCAGCATGTTGTAGGATCACTTTAGCTAATGATAAATTAATCCTTAACAGAGAGTGTCACTAAGATTGCAGACACTGCAGGAGCCGTCTTCTAACACACAATTAATCTGAGTCACATCCAAACGCCACTTCAAGGTCTGTAAGTACTGAAGCAGCACTAGGTCTCTGAGACATGCCAGCACACTTAGAGCAATGTTTAATCAATTCAGCATACAGCTACCATGACATTACCCTTTTTTAAAAAAAGGAAAAAAGGGGGGGGGAGCACTGAAATGAAATGATTCATGAAAATGGTGGATTGTAATAATTGAACTCCTACTGATTTGACATGCACACAGATTGATCTTTATGAAAATGTCAGACCAAAAGGCCATTTATAATCAATAATCTTGGTATAAGAATAGTTATATGTATATGTGCTTGCAATTGCATGATTTTGTTTGCTCTTCAGTGTTAACATCTAGTGCTCCTTTGGAGGAACGACATATTTCCAAAAAATACAGTTATACAGTCTCAGGCCACTTTGGTACCCGTATTCTGTGAGCCCTTACCATGTCCTTAGAGGGAATGAAAACCTGAATAATCTTCCAGTTTCCTTGTAGCACAGATTCCACGCAAGATGTAGGTGAAGGTCTCACATTCATTCAGGACCACATTTTGGAAAGGGCTGCAAGACCACCCAAAGTACTTTGAAGTTACTGTGAACATGATTTTCCTGTCATTATGCAAAGAACAGATGAACAGCTAAATATATAATCGATTCACTTACAAAACATGAGCTAAAGACGCTCCAACGGCCCACACAGCTCAGTGTGAATGAGATTGGGGAAAGATTTAACCTGACTATGCTACAGGAAATAATGTGCTGCACTGCTGCTTGATCTATTCTACCAGATTATGGCCAGCCCCATTCAGACAAAACACAAAACAGAAGGCATGTGATATTGCAGAGGTTTTAAACCTTTTTAAGTCCACGGCTCCCTTAACTAACTACATTCTTTCTGCAGCACTCAGAGCTGGGAGCCTCTCACCCTTTTTCCAACGCCCTCCCTTGTGGAGTGTTCCCTCAGCCTCCTCTCCTTTCTCCACTCCTTGGGAGTTTTCTGGGCAGCTGCTGCTACCATCCCTGGTCTCCAAGCTGCCCCCTCTGCCCCAAAGAGAGGTGCCTCCTTGAGGGACCATTCGCCAGCAGAGCTTAGAGCCAGGGCTGCTGCAATTAACAGTTGTGCAAGCCTTTGGGAGGCAGAGATGTGAGAGGGCATCAGAGGAGGGAGGGGAGGAAAGAGGGACAGAGGCCAGTGTTGTCATTCAAGGCACCCTAGGGTGCCACGCACACTGGTTGAAAACCACTGCAATATGGTGATGGGCCATAGCTCAGTTGTAGAGCACATGCTATGCATGTGGAAGGTTCTGAAATCTCCCAGTAGGGCTTTTAAAGACCCCTGGCCTCCAGTTCCTGATAGCTGCTACCAGTCAGGTAGACAGGATTCAGCTAGATGAACTGATGCTATACAGCAACTTCCTATGCTATTCTATCACATTAATACTGTCACAGAAAGGGGGCACAGACTGGCTATAAAAAGGAACATATTCATTACAATGCAGCACATTACATAATTTTGGATAATTTCCTTCTGTGCAGTGCGTAACAAAAAGGTACGTTCAGTACAGAGGCAACATGCAGCCTGTGCCTGATGACACACTGTACTCCATGCATTCAAAGCTATTTGGTTTCTGAACTGTGTATGTACACACACACACACACACACACACACACACACACACACACACACACACTATTTATATTTTATTGAAAAATTTCAGTGAACAAATAAAACTAAAGAAATTTTTAACAAAGAATCCCCCAAAGAAAAAGGTGCTTGAAACTGTAACACAATGCAATATATAAGTACAGGGCTTTTTTTTCAGTCAGAGTTCACTGGAACTCAGTTCTGGCCCCTCTCAAGTGGGCACCATTGCCATTCTAAGAGAACAAGGGTGAGTTCCAGCAGCTCTTTTCCTAGAAACATAGCAGTGTACAGGTATATATTTAATGCTATTATTCCGGTGAGTATATAATTATTAACAAGTCATCATGATTTTTATAAATGCATTCCTGTATTTATCCATACACAATCTGTTTCTAAAAGCAACCCGATCCTATGTTGTAAGAGTTGTTACATGGGCAACCCAGTCAGATGGGCAGTGTATTATTATTATTATTATTATTATTAGTCCATGAATCAAAGGGGACCATAGTATTATCTTTCCAGCGAATCAGTAACAGTCTTTTGGCAGAAGTAAAGGTGTGAAGAGTCCATCTACGCTGACCAGCTGTCAAGCCAATTGGGATTTTCCTGGCACAGCAACGTTGGCTCAGGTGCCTTCCTCTCTACAGCAAGAGGGCACCTTGCAGGCAGAAGGAGCTCCTGTCCTGATCCCTGCTGCTCTGCATAATCACCTTGGTAATGGCAGGATGCTGTACTACTACAGATTGTCAGCCCAGCAGTGGGGAACACATAAGACCCTGCTGACCTCATGCAGCTGCTGTCTCACTAGTCACCCTATGGATTCCTGTTTCAGCCCAGGCCATGTGTTTGCCAGTACTGGACCTTGTCACTTGCTTTTGGAACTTTAGTTGCTGTTTTGGGACCTTGATATCTCTGACTACGTTTCCTGCCTCTGGCACCTTGGCTATTACCACTAAAACATGACCTGTGAACGCCTGCACTACTCACCTCTAGCAGTTGTACTGACAACCAATACCCCCAAGGGCCCTGATAGATCATCACTCAGGAGAGTGACTTAACTGGGTCCTGCTACATATTAGCAAGGATTCAGCCTCTTTCACAAGTGGAAAGCAGTTTTGCGCATGCAAATGTTTCTCCAGAGAGGGCCATTGACTTCACAGGGTACTTTTCAGGGTCTCCCATAGGAAAGGAGAGCTGAACAATTTTCTGAACATGGATGTAACACAACTTGCGGCACTTTGGATCATTTGCAGGAATGCTTTTGAAATGATCAACACAGCCACTGCAGGTAGTCAGGTCTTCCTTCCACCATCCTCTTCCCCCATCTAAATCTACAGTCTTATCATTTCAAAAACTTAAAAGAGGTATGTCTAAAGCCAAAGCCTTTCTGTGTGTATTTTAAGGTCAGCTGCTTAATCAGAAAACCCCTTAATTTGTCTGAGCACAACGATTTTCCAGTACAAACAATATCCCTCTCTCCCCCCAGTACTGTTTGTATGTCCTCTTTATGTTTGCTTTTCAGGAAAATTCCTATTAAATGTACACTGCATAAATTCATGTACATTAAAAGGAGGAAAATATGAAATACGTTTATGGAAACTAACTTTGTCCTAGAGCCGGGTGTCACTTTTTGTTAGGTAACAAAGAGTGCTGCATAACATATGACTCATATGTCACATCAAAATGATTGGTATTCAAAGCTTGGAAAGCTTTCAATGAAATAGATCACTTATGGAAATAATAGAAACTGTGAATAATTTGGAATAATGAATAAGAAATTTTCTTATGATCTATTTGTGAATGAAAAAAGGAAACATTCATTGATCAAATAATTGGCTTTAAAAATCATTTTATTTTTATCTTCACTACCACTACTACTACTGACACCTGGCCATTTCATCAGACCACCTGAACTGTTTCCATCCCAACTGGTTGTTATAAGAATAGAAACTTTAAGAACTGGCGCCTGAGCTTTCTTCCTACCTCTTCCCTCCCTATCCCTTTCCCCTTGTAAGCCCAAGGGCAGGGACTGCCTTATTACAGATCTTTGTCAAGGGGCTCTTGCAGCAGAAGAGCTGAAGAGCAAATGAAAACTATCTATATAAACAATACATACAGCTACAATTCCCCTAATGTAGGACAGTGGACAAACTAGCCCCCTGGACTGCCTGCCTGAACTTTATATAAAAATAGTATCCTCCATTGTTCAGTTCATTAATTACTGCTCAATTAAGGAAATATCATTAATAAAATTAGTGAAGCTACTCATGGACAACTGGGAAACACAGTTTTAGCAAATAAAGAGGAACAGTATTATGAGGGATTTTTTTTTGGGGGGGGGGTTAAAATCTAATTGAGCCCAGTGGCGTAGCGTGGGGGGTGCAGGGGGGGCTGGCCGCACCGGGCGCAACATCTGGGGGGGGGGCGCGGAAGAGACTTGAGTGCTAAAATCCACGGGTTAGGGGGCACAAATTACTTGCCTTGCCCCGGGTGCTGACAACCCACGCTACGCCACTGATCGAGCCTTCTGTTTCCTGGAAATAGCCAAACTAGCTTTCTGGTTAAGTGATGGGGGATTATGGTTCTTGATGTGAGATGGCAAATGGATGGGGCACTGTCCCTCAGTGATGTGACCTAGAAGTAAAGTTGCAAGCTGAAGAGAGAGTAAGAGCAATGCTTGAGAGTAACATTTGAGTTCTGTTCGAATTCAAGGCTTTGGCTCTGGGAGAAACAAGACCCTTCTGGGGTGTTAATGCTGTAAACCCCTCCATTGTAGGCTCACATTACACATGTGTGTAAACAAACCATACAAACCATGTGGTGTCATCATTGTGGTGAAACCCGAACCCTGGGTAAATGCCCGGAAGTCCAGGAATCTTTGCTTTGTGTAGTTTGATAGAAAGATGGAGTATAGATTAAATAACAAAAGCAATGTATATTTTTAACTGTCTGGGTGGATTGTACTGTAGTTAGGGTTCTCACCACACATATCCTGCCTCTCTGGATGTAAAAATATAACAGGAGAGTCCTGGTGCTCTCTCTAAGTCAATTGGTGGTGGCAGAAGGAATTTTAAAGGATGCCTGGGCTTAGCAGGGTAGCTCAGCGATTGACCTGAATGACCCCCTAGGGACAGGCCCCAGGGGACCCCAGAAATTTCACAGCCCCACTGGCACCAATGGGACTATACCAAAGGTATAGTTTATTTTCTCCAGCTTGCCTCTGCTGAGTGAGATCATCCTTGACTATGATCTGAGCAATAAGGAGCCAATTGCCACCTTAAAAAGACTGGAAAATGTGTCAGATGCTACTACTGTGTAAATTCTTTTTTGCTTCACAAGATCAAAGTAAAATTAGACCTAGATACAGATTATATTCAAGGATGTTCTGCTGGGGATAGTGAAAATAATGATGCCCTAGAAAAGAATTATAGCTATACTTTGCAAGTAATGAATTTATTAACTCTTCACCAAGAGCTGCTTCAAGTTCCAGATCAAATTACCCAATCATGTTTGAGTCCAGCCCTTCCAATTTAGGGAGGCAGATGCAGGGCTATTTACCATCTCCTATTACAGGCAATACAGCTATACAGCTAATGCAAGAAATGCTATTAAGAACACTTAAACAAATTTGTTTACAGCAGAATCTGAAGCAGATAGCTCTTATCAGCAGGCATGTAGACGAGAGTTGTTTTTTTTTAATTTAAGATCTTAAGTTTTAGTTTAAAGGTAAAGGTAAAGGGACCCCTGACCATTAGGTCCAGTCATGACTGACTCTGGGGTTGCGGCGCTCATCTCGCTTTATTGGCCTTGGGAGCCGGCGTACAGCTTCCGGGTCATGTGGCCAGCATGACTAAGCCGCTTCTGGCGAACCAGAGCAGCACACGGAAACGCCGTTTACCTTCCCATCGGAGCGGTACCTATTTATCTACTTGCACTTTGATGTGCTTTCGAACTGCTAGGTTGGCAGTAGCAGGGACCGAACAACGGGAGCTCACCCCGTCACGAGGATTCGAACTGCCGACATTCTGATTGGCAAGTCCTAGACTCTGTGGTTTAACCCACAGCGCCACCCGCGTCCCTCCACATTCATATACACCTCTCCAACGATCTTACTTCTGCATCCCCCAAAGGCTAAAACAAACATCATTAGCTGTAATCTCTGCTATTCATAGAATCAAAGAATTGTAGAGTTAGAAAGGACCCCAAGGGACATCTAGTCCAACCCCTTGCAATGCAGGAATTCATCAATAAAGACACTGCAATGGGTGAAGCATGGCCCATTTCCCCAAATTTGCCCTACTCTATTTCCCCACTATTCTAACACAGAAATCATATTGCTCAATTACTACCGCTACCCCTACACACACACAAAATTAAGGGTGAATTAGGTAGTGCCAAACACATGGGGTTTCCTTAGTGGTAGAAGTGTGGACAAGTATTACACATTACACCACACAGTCCACAAGTGAAGTACTTCACTTTCCCCCATATATATGAACGACAATCATTAAATACAGTAGTACCTCAGGTTAAGTACTTAATTCGTTCCGGAGGTCCGTTCTTAACCTGGAACTGTTCTTAACCTGAAGTACCGCTAATGCGGCCTCCTGCTGCCGCCGTGCCGCCAGAGCACAATTTCTGTTCTCATCCTGAAGCAAAGTTCTTAACCTAAAGCACTATTTCTGGGTTAGCAGAGTCTGTAACCTGAAGCATATGTAACCTGAAACATATGTAACCCGAGGTACCACTCTAAAGGTATGCATTAAGGAACATAATGGGACAGGATTATAATCATGGCATGCCCCTGATTTTATCTAATGCCCAGAGCAGGAGACAGATTTTACTCCCTCTCAGTTGTGTGTCAGACTGCAACCTATTTATTACTCTGCCCCATAAAACTTGGTAGGAATAACTGAAACCTTAGAGTCACAGTGCTGTTAGGCTAGGAATGTCCAGAGTGAGGAATTAACTCTATATCTCCAAAAGTACACTTACAAGTTAGGAAAAGTCATGTCTATCTGTCCTGAGCTTTAAATAGCTGGTGTATTCTTATTTAAGATCTGTTTGATTCCTGTTGTATCATGCTTTCCCATCCCCCTTCTTATTGCTGCTTTTTTGGCCTCACTTTTAATTTATTGTTTTAGTAGCTCGGTTCCTTGTGGTAGCAATGCCTTGCATCTCATGGGACATTTCTCACCTGGGAAGCTTTATACTGAAAAGTAGGATATAAACCTGTTGAACAAACACATAATAAGTAATATACTGCAATCAAGCCTGGTTGATTATAAATCCCCACAAATGCTGAAGTTTACAAACTGATCTAGCAGGTATTTCTCTAGAAGTAAAGACAATGCAGTAAAGACAGCAGCATTCAGCTTAATATGAAAAGACAATGAGCCAAATTATTGTTTTTGAAAATATTCCATTAGCTATTTTTTAAAAAATAAAATGCCTTGCAAGAGCTTTCTCTAGCTCTGTATCTTTCTCTCCATCATCTCTGGAGCAGTTACGGTACTATGGTCTTTAATGTCTTGTCGACCTGGTCATGATCAATGGCACAAATCTATCTTTAATAAAGAAGCTGGTCTTCTAATCTTTCTTCCTGTCACCAGTGCCACCGAACCTCAGAAGCTTCTGAGTATTCTCTACACCTGACTTATCTAGAGGGTTTATTTATGTTTCTCATGTTTCTTTTGTAACCTGCAGTACAGAATATTGGAGAGAGCAGGAAAGGAGATAAAGCCATTTATTACTTTCCAACAAGCTCAGCTTTAAACAACATTTGCCAGAGGTTTTCATTCCAGGAATATTTACTGGAGGATTTTGTTTAGCTGCTAAATGATCCTCTCCATCTTTCATCAGGATTTGAAAGTTACTCGGATAGTTGAATATTACTGTTTTAGCAAAAGTCATCTAAGACTGGCAAATATAATTACTTCCACTATAATAAAATGAAACCATTTTTATTGCCCAAGAGACTAGCAATAGTGAATAACAGCAGATGATAGCAGGAGGCTGTTGAATATTTCATTTAACCCAAGACTGTTTATCAAAGCTGTCAGATGGATTTTGGGCAATATGCGCTCAACAATACTAGATTTGCATAGTTTGGGGATTCAAGGATTAGAACTACAGCAAAAAAGTAGAAATTACTTCAACCCCACTCTCACATTCTTAATCAGGTGCCTAAATCTTGCTGCTTGTTAGTTTGAACCTGAATGTTATCATATTCAATCAGTCCTCCTTTTAAAATGTTGTATCACTGTACATAAAAAGAACATATTGAGGCAAAAGTATAATAATTTATAGTCTTCAAGCAATAAGGGTCCTTTTCACACTAGGACCCTTTGGTATGCAAGAAGCTGCTTCATACACTGTCAGAAAACTGGTCCAACTTAGTGATGCATGGATCTGCCAATTTCAGTTCTCTTAGTTTCTCAGTTTTCCATTCTTAAATTCAAATTTCCACATTTTTGCAGCAATTTGTGAATTATTATTTTTAAAAATCCTCATAAAAACTCTTTGGCATTTTAGTGCAAATTTCTCTTATGGACACATTTTTGTAAGCAACTTCTATTTAATATAATCGTTTTGTATGTTATTTTCAATGATTTTTAGGGACATTTTTGCCAAACATGCCTATTTTTGTAAACATGGTCTGGCCAATTGCAAAATTTGGGTAAGTGGGGTTCTCACATTGTTTAGAAAAGTACAAATTTGATAAATTTAGCTTTGATTTCTCCCCCATCCTTAGTCCACTTCACTTAGTGTCACTAAATGGGAGAAGTTCCCCAGGGGTTCTCCCAGGCCTAACTGGAGATGCCAGGGTCTTGAACCCAGGACCTTGCATATGCTAAGCATGAGCTCTGTGTACTTTATCACTTCTGATAATTGCATTTTTGCACCCAGCTCTCAGAAATGGAATTAGTACTGTGGTTCCATGCACATTTAATATAGCACTGTATTTCATAATGCCCATCTCCATGGATGAAGGCCTAAGCAGGTTTCCTTAGAAGTTAGTCCCATTTGGTTCAATACAGCTTACTCTTTAGAAATGGGCACTGAGGGCTGCAGCCTTCATTTAGCAAGTGGTCTCCCCATTTGGTTTGTTTTAAGGCAGCTTTTGCTTATACTGGCTTATCAGCCCTTTTGTTAGCTGTTTCTTAGACTAGTTCCCTTCTGGACTGGTTTACAAAATTACTAATTTCCTGCTAACAGCCCCACAGAGAGCAGTGATGAAGCCCTACAGAAATACTGAACTCCATACTCATTTGCACTGGATAGTAATATCATTTATTTAATATATAAATTATCCCAAGGAGATTCACAATAAGAAATTACAATCAGATACATTTACATTAAAACCACATTCAAAACAAAAACACTTTAAAAATTCACAACCTCAAAACCACTTCGGACAGCAGAATGAATGACGCAAAAGATGTGTTTAAAATATAGTTTCCTTTCCCATCGGATCTGAAGAAGTCATTTCATTGGAACTGCTTGAGAGAATCAAAATGTCTTAACCTAGCATCTAGAACAGGCAATGGGTACCTCAGATCCAGTAGCCAAATACAGTCCTCCAGGCTCTCTCACCCTTGGGACTGCCCCATTGTCCCCCATCCACACTACTCCTTGAGTGATTTTGCCTGGCAAGGATTAAAGCCACCACACACATGAGAGACTAGTACAGTGGTACCTCTGGTTACGTACTTAATTCGTTCCAGAGGTCTGTTCTTAACCTGAAACTGTTCTTAATCTGAAGCACCACTTTAGCTAATGGGGCCTCCTGCTGCCGCCACGCCGCCAGAGCACTATTTCTGTTCTCATCCTGAAGCAAAATTCTTAACCCGAGGTACTATTTCTGGGTTAGCGGAGTCTGTAACCTGAAGCGTATGTAACCCGAGGTACCACTGTATTCTATTCTGGACTAGCCATGCAACAGTCAGGAGATCAACCCGTGAATATGTGTGTGCATGCATACATACATGCCTGTGTGTGTGTGTGTGTGTGTGTGTGTGTGTGTGTATGTGTGTGTGTGCAGTATCACTTAATAAGGCTTGCCAGCCTTTTTACTGACTTCTCCTTCTGCTCCTTCAACAGCAACTTGATCTGTAAGATATTAACAGGCAATAGTGCTTATCTCTGTACTGTGGAATGCTTTACCTGCTGCTTTTTGCTGGTCAGCCTGGTGTTAAAAAAGAAACAGACTGGACCAGGGTTCCCTCCCTTCTTTCTTTCTTCTTCAGTTAATAACCTTTCATCCAATGCACTCTGTAAAATAGTGGCAACCGCTTTCTATGTTGGGCTGCTAAGTTTTATGTTGGCAGCACAGGCTGCAGGCACTTGCATTCATAACAGTGTCAGCATATAGCCACTAGTGATGTTTCTGCATTACCTGCTTTGGAATATCAATTTACCCAGCTTGTAGTGCTTGGCTCTATTACAAATTTGAGATGCATCTCCCCCAAATTGCTCCAGCTCAGAATGTCAAATGAGATTCCTCATTCTATGAGATTATGCACATGTGCAGTCAGAATTAACAGATCAGGCATCCAAATGTCAATTGCTTTGTAACACATGCACAAACATTCTTAAATGTTAGCCTCCTTACTTTAATTGCTTTGAACTATGCAAACCCTGCTTTTGTTTTTTGGCTTGATTCACGCCATCACTTCAAAACACAGTTAAACTTAATAATGGTTTAAAGGTGTACATGCAGTATTCTAGTGCATAGGTTGAAAATAATGGGTGCTTCAATCTTCTCCCACTCTCACTGTTGTCACATAGCCAGGAATAAAGGCATGGTTTGGTTTGGCATTATATCCAAACCTAGGCTCATGGTTTGTGTGTTTGCAGGGACAGATGCACACATAGATTGATGCTTTGCATCCTCCAATTCTTCCACTTCAGGATAAAAATGTCAGACCCAAACAATTCCGGCTGGGTGGTAATCTTATATGAGACATGGTAGTTTAAAATTGTGGAAATATGATGTTCTGTAGTAAAAATAAATAAATCTGTTTTAGTATAAGCATGCTGCTATTTCTCATTTGTTCTAGCTCAGTCCAGTGGAAATTAACATGAGCTTCTCAAGTGCACGCTAACCAATTTAGTGGAAAAAGGTTTATTGGAATTGACTAAATAATATTATATTTGCTATGGACATCAGATTCCTCATGATCCACCTGCCAAATCATTTTGCACAATTTACCATGTAAATCAGCGCTATTACATAGAAGCATAGCATTTCCCTGTTCGTAATCCAAATAATTAGATTAAACAGCATAGAAACTCGCTTGATTAAGGTTTTACCTACATGTGAATCCTACTAAACATTGTGGGCAACTCACCAGAGGTCTACTGATCCCTGTGATGCATGCAACATCTAGCTGAGATCTAAGTTGGCTATCATTAACGCTCTCGACATAAAACATGCAGCCTGCATTTCTTATTAAGTCATGCATTTTAAAGGCGCTACAAAACACACAGTGAAAATGCACAAGTTAAACAACTATGAAAGAAGTAATGTGTTGCTCAGCATTGACAATAGGACTTTTCAAAATGGAAGGATACACAGGTTTCCACAAACCTGCTCAGTGGGTTATCAAGGTTATTCCCTTTTATAAGCGGGATGTTGAGTAGTGCATGGACGCTCTCCCTTGGCTTCTTGTTTATGCTGCCGTTTGGACCAGATGAGAAAAAAGCAGGACTTTTTTCAAAGCAGCGGGAAACATTCCTCCTGCTGTTTGCATTCTTTAAACTGCAGCACTAATACCAACTCCTTCCTCCAGCTGCAATATTATGCTATCACTAGAGGTATGAGGGAACACAGAATTATAAAATAAGTTACACTATACATCCGCCAACCTCCATTTTTGGTGTCTGAACAAGTAGAACAATACTGGCACCATAGTTATGCTGTTGCCAGGCCTGAAGAGTGGAATATCTTCAGAAATTGCTGGCACAAGGGATATTAGTCACACCCTGCTGTCGTTTAGCAGAGCTGGCCCAATGTATTTTTCTGCCTGAGGTGGAGCAACAAATGCATAGTACCCAAGGCCAGCCAAGTTATTTTAGCAATATGAAGAGCTGCTTCCTCTCATGGCAGTAAAAATGATGGTGATGATGATAACAGCAAATAGCAATAATAATACCTAACTAAGTTCTGCCATTTCATGAACCCGAAATCAGTTGCCCCTCTCTTCCTGATGGTAGAAAGTAGAGAATAAGATGGCACTGTCAATCATTCTTTAGAGAAAATGTTGCTATGGCATTTTGCAAAAGTGGCCATCTGTGTGTGGTTTTTTAAAAATAATTATTAAGCTTTCTTTCCCCCATGAATGAATTAAATCTTCATCACTATGGACTGCACACCACTAAACAAGTGTTCTTCATACATGCCAGTTGTTTCCATCATAATATACATCATCATTCTGTCTAATTACCCTTCTCTCTTCACCCATCAAATTGCAACTTTCAATAGAAATAAAACAGCTTCTTTTCTGCTTTTTGAATGAAGAATGAGCTCATGCTTAACAAAAATACTAGCCGGACATAACATAAATTTACTGATCATTTGCTGTCAGTACTAGGAAGTATTTAAACAGATCCCGCTACTTTAACATCCTGTGAAACTGGGGGAAAAAAATGTCTTCCTTCTGATTCACACTTTCAACATACTTACTTGCTAATTCAGATTATAATTTTCTTTCTACATCTATAGTGTAGTCACCATCCATGTCTGGGAAAAGAGTATCATATGGTAATTCTGACTAATTGAAATAAGCCGCTGTGGTTATTTTAATTATGGAAATTATACAATTATAGAATGTATCAAAATTATAAAATATATTAAATTGCTGTGCAAAAGGTTACATTCATACGCTGAATAGATTTTAGATAATTGCCCTCTGCTTTATAGAAAACTTCTGAGGAATTTATTCAAATCTGCTGCCCATTATTCTCTGCAGAATTATTCCCAAACTATTTCTCTCCAGATGTTGTGAGGCTCCTGGCTCTCAGCCTCGGCCAGCATGGCCAATGATGGGAAAATTGTATTCCAATAGTTTTTGGAGGGCACCAGGTTGGGGAAGGCTGTCTTAGAACAAATTCACCAATTGGGTATCCTCCAGATAGTCTTGACTAGAACTCCTATCAGTGCCAGAACTGATCCTCTGTCCTCACCAGATACTTACAAAAAGCAATATTTCAGAAGAGCCTAGTATTGAATAGCTGGCTGTAGCATGGATGGTTCATAAAAAATATATTGTTTTACCTGTGGAAAACAACACTACATGCATTTGCAAGTAAGTCTTGCAGAGTCCCACTTCCTCCCAAGTAAGTGGGTGCAGGATTGCAGCCAGGGATTGATAGCTTTATCGGTGATAATAGGTTTATAATGCAAGATCTTTATCAGTGGCTAAGAAAACAGTCTATTTATCTTTTTTATTCTTCTCTGTGGACACTTATGAAAATAGGGCCCTGAGAACAATGTACTTTTTAATTGTAAATTCTGCTATTATTTTTACTAGATATTGCAGTATATATGCTAAGTACAATGCAAGGAGGAAAAGCCTAAAGCTACGAGTAAGGGCAGGGCTTTTTTCATCCGGAACTCAGTTCTGACACCTCTCTGCCAGGCTCCATTGCCATTATAAGAGAACAAGGGTGGCATTCATGGTGAGTTCTGGCACCTCTTTTTCTAGAAAAACAGCACTGCCAAGCTGATGAAGTTGTAGCAAGCTTGTGCTGGGGGAGGTTTAGCAACCGCAAACAATACAGAAGATGTTGCAAGATAAGATTTCAGTTGGGATTTATTTAAAGGAAACAAAGTGTCTAGGAGAAGCAAGACAAAAATGGGGCGGATAACAACGGAATGACAGAAGTACACAAAGGAATCCCACTGAATTTGTCACAGATACTGAAAGAAATCAGGTTTACCAGGTATTGAAAAACCCTTCAAAATATAATAAAATAAAGACTGGCAAGATTTTAGGCATTCATACTTACTGATGCGCATCCAGGGTGTCTCTATTTGGACACAAATGGATAAAGGGTGTGAATGTCAGTACAGTGGTACCTCTGGTTGAGAACGGGATCCGTTCTGGAGGCCCGTTCACAACCTGAAAAGAATGCAACCTGCATCTGCGCGTACGTGGGTCGTGATCCACCGCTTCTGCGCATGCGCGTGATGTCATTTTGTGCGTCTGCACATGTGGCAAAACCCAGAAGTAACCCTTTCTGGTATTTCCGGGTTGCCATAGGATGCAACCTGAAAACGCGCAACCTGAAGCAAACGTAACATGAGGTATGACTGTATTTCATCAGCATAAAACCATGTGAAACCCACACAAAATTTCATACTGTGATCAGTGCCTGTTCAATACCAAAAAACCTCATCAATGCTGAAATGAAATGAAGCACAGCACTTTGCAGGATCTGGAATAGACGGAAGGAGATGTCTTTCCCCCAGTGCTTACTTTACATGGCAAATTCTGACCCCCCACAATTGTTATCAAAAGTGTAGCAGTTTAAAATAGAGCAGAAAAATCTAAAGAACATAATTTTGAAATGGAAGCTAAAGATGTCACCATGACATCTGTATTTTACCAGTCATCCCTCTTTCTTTTTTTAACGTCTCTGCAGTGCCTCTTTCAAATATCACAGAATGTGTTTCAGCTGAACTGATCTGGAATGATTTTTTAAAAATAAAAATATTTATAGACCGCACCTCATACAGAAAAACTCAGGGTGCTATACAATATTTACAAAATTACAAAAGAGATAAAATGCCATTAAAAACAATACTGATCACAAAAATGACTGCCTTATCTTAAAAAGTTTAAACCACTAAATAGGCCTGTCAGCACAAAAAAAGAGTCGAAGAGATGGCTGGAGGTTAGGAAACCTGCCAAGTATCTGCTGGAGGAGTATTCCACAGCATGGGATTGGGGCACCAAATGCCCAACTTTAAGGCAATTTGCTTTCTGAAACACAGGAGAAAACTAACAGCACCTCCTCCAGATGTGTATGGTTTTATATCATTTGAAACAACATGTTTAAATATGGAGGGTTTAAATATGGAGGGTCTGCCTAATTACACTAGAACAGGGGGGAGTCAATGCAGTGTCCTCCAACTGTTGTGGACTCCAACTTCTATTAGCCTCAGCCACATGGCCAATGGTCAGGGATGATGGAAGTTACAGTCCCAACAGGGCACCACATTGACTACTCAGCTAACACAGACTTGATAGGTGTGTTTGGATGATCAAATCGTGGCTTAATATAAGTTAATATATGACCGAGCCCATTTGCATTTTCCTTTGCATGAGCTAGAAAACAAACAAGACATCTTTCATTAACTATAGTTTGAAGATGCTTTTTATATCTTCTTGGCTTGCTCTAAAGCTATTAACCATGACTTCTTTTCTTGGACAAAATGGGAAATTAAAGTTAATGGAATACTTCTACTGGTTTGTTTGCTGGCTCACGAAATGAGAGGAGCCAAGGTGCTGGGTGCATAGGCAAAAGAGTAATTAGTAGAATAGTAGTAGTAGTAGTAGTAATAGTAGTAGTAGTAGTAGTAATTTTTTATTTGTATCCCACCCTCCCTGGCCAAAGCCGGGCTCAGAGTGGCTAACAACAGGTAAAAATAGCACAGTGTGCATAAAATCGCACAAACAATTAACATTGGAATGCAGTTAATTTTGCCCAATTTCCGAACTATGGACAAGAGATCAGGGATGCCACATTTTCTTCATCCCATGAAAGCCCCTCCTTCCATTCTAGAACTCAATACTGTTAAAAAAAATATTTATTACATTCAGCCATGTAGAATTAAACAATTACATAACACTACATTAAGTCATGGGGAACCATTTGCACCCTTTAACTTAAATTTACATTCAAGTCAATGTAATGCAGCCTATGTAATAGTGAATGAAAGCGACGAAAGCAAATAAAGCCCACAGTTGCAAAAAATAATATACCAATGTCCCAAGCACTTTGAGAGCTTAGTGCTCTGCTCTAAGAGAGGATTGGGAGGGCCAGAAAGAGTGTGGCAAAGCCGCAGAGATGCACAATCAGCAGCAAGATATAAAGATAGCTGCCAGTGTGTCTGATGCAGGTCTTAGGGAGGAATAGTGAAGAGAGAAAGTGTGTGAGAGTGAGATGTCAGCAGGAAGGAGCTTATGAGAAAAAGGACAGAGTTAGAATGAAATAGGGAGAGAAGGAGGTGAGAAAGAGCCTAAAGTAAAAAGGGCACAGTAACCAGGGAGACAGAGGTCCCCAGAAGGGGTGGCATAGTTACAGAGGAAGCCAACAAGGCTAGAGAAGGTAGGAAGGAGGGAGAACAGAGTGGAAGGTCAAGAAGAATTAGAATAATAGAACTGTAGAATTGGAAGGGACCCCACAGTTCATCTAGTCCAACCCCTTGCCATGCAGGAATTGCAAGCACTTTTCCAAGGGAGCCATGAAAAGTGAGCAAGATAAAGAAGGAAGGGCTGAGAGGTGACAGATGCACCTTAGCAGGAAGGCAGGTTTTGGCAGGGACGTAGCAGGCAGAACATGTGTGTGATATTGTCCAATGGAAATACTGTAGAGGGGATCCGATGATGACAAGAGCCCTAATCTCAGCCTGACTGCCATGCTCACTAGACATCTCTGAATATAAGAAACCTCCTGGCATTGTGAGAATCCTTGGGAGCCAGGGATGAAGATTTTGAGGAGTTTACAACCTGTAAGTCTGCCTATTTTGTTTGTCTGCTTCCTTTAAACATCAGCTTTCTTCAAGAATCTTCTGAAATTAACAGCTTGCCTGATTCCAACATGCAATGAATTCTGTGTTTATTTTTGGAGGTTCTGCACTAATTTAGAAAATTTAGGGAAAGCGGTAAAGGAATGTTCAAGTGATTTCCATTTGCAGCTCATGAGACTGCAATACCATGCAGCTATAACAGAGACACAAACTGAGATGAAGAATGTGGATCAGGGAGGTGGGGCAAAGTGGAAAAAGCCTCTTCGATCTTTCCGCCCTTCCATCCCTTCCCATCCACTGCTGCTGTCTTTGCTCCCTCATGAACACAGCAGCAATGGGCTCATAAGGGTGGTAGGAGGCACTATGAGAAAACTGGTTCTACATTCTAAGCCAAAAAAAGAGGCAAAGGTACTCAAAAATAAAATATTTTTAATTGAAAATACTTATAGTGATCTGGTCACAGCATGCTATTGTTGTTTTCATTATTATTATTACTAATATTGATGTTATTATTTATTGATTGCCTTCTATACAAGCCGCCCCAGAGTGCTTTGAATAGTTGTCTGTGGTGAACGTGAGTAGTTGCAAATGATCTCCTTGTGCAGGGACTCTTCAACATGCCTAAACAAGAAGGGCTCTTTTTAAAATAAATACATTTTGAGATGTGTGTTAAATTGGTCTGGGAAATGATCCAGTTTTGGGGATGATCTCAGATAATTTCCTGGTTAATCTGCAGCAAGTAGGAGGAAAATTCACCCATTCTAGTCAGAGCAGCGGCTGCAGTTACTTGGAGACATACCTTAACAACTACCATGACCTATGTGTACCATAAGCAGTTACATCCAAGAGATGTAACTGCCCTTTCACAAACACACGCTAAACTTCACACAATACATCAAAAGCTAGAAACAATATAGATGAGACCAGCCACTCAGTGTACTCCTAATCCCTAAGGGGAAAAAATGTTATAGGAGAAGAACAGCCCAAGTCCTGTAGTTGAAACAGTTTTTCACATCTGTGGAAAACTACTCGGTTCTTATTTTTAAATGCAACATAAAACGTCTTCAAGCCAGGTAACTCAAATTATACTGGACAGCATGAAGCAAGGGAACAAACGCAGTATCTAGCCCACCAGCATAATGTATTTTTCCACCCCACTCCTTCACAATACCCAATGCCATCCAAATATTGTAAGCATATTATATGACCTGTGATGCTTTACTGTCATTGTTACTCCTTAATGCAGACAAATGCATCTGTGCAAATGCTTACAACTGCGGCATTATCAATGGTTACTACTTATGATGGCTGTATTACCTCTAGGATCAGAGGCAATATGCTTCTGAATACTAGAGCTGGGGACTGCAAGCAGGAGAGCGCTGTGGGCCCATGTCCTGTTAGTGGGCTTCCCATAGACATCTGGCTGGCCACAGTGAGAACAGAATGCTGGACTATGTTAGTCTGATCCAGCAGGGCTGGTCTTATATTCTTAAGCTGGAGTACTGACTGTCTCGCCAGAGTAGTGCATGCTCTGGTTATCTCCTGCTTGGATTACTGCAACGCACTCTACGTGGGGCTACCTTTGAAGGTGATCTGGAAACTACAACTAACCCAGAATGCGGCAGCTAGACTGGTGACTGGGAGTGCCTGCCGAGACCACATAACACTGGTCCTGAAAGACTTACATTGGCTCCCAGTACGTTTCTGAGCACAATTCAAAGTGTTGGTGCTGACCTTTAAAGCCCCAAACAGCCTCGACCCAGTATACCTGAAGGAGTGTCTCCACCCCATCATTCTGCCCGGACACTGAGGTCCAGCGCCAAAGGTCTTCTGGTGGTTCCTTCACAACAAGAAGTGAAGTTACAGGGAACCAGGCAGAGGGCCTTCTCGGTAGTGGCACCCGCCCTGTGGAACGCCCTCCCATCAGATGTCAAAGAAATAATAACAACAACAATCTTTATTAAAGTCCAGAGACCCAACACATCGTTACAAAGCAATACACAATTCATACAGCCTACTTCCAGGTTAAACAACTACCTGAAGTTTAGAAGACATCTGAAGGCAGCCCTGTTTAGGGAAGTTTTTAACGGCTGATGTTTTAATGTATTTCTAATCTTTTGTTGGAAGCCACCCAGAGTGGGTGGGGTAATAATAATAATAATAATAATAATAATTATAATTATTATTATTATTATTATTATTATTCTAGCGGCAAATGCCACGAAATGTTCTTTTACTGTATTTCTTCAGAGAGTCTCCTACCTCCTCATGATTCTACAGCATACTTTTACCTCCTTGAATTGTCAACATGTCAACACACTGTGAATCTCTATTTTGTTCCTATTGAAAAATACAGCAATATAACAGTATTATATGACACGTAACACCAGAACTTTCCTAACCCATGATAAAAAAGTGACACACATAAAGTCACTTGGGGGAAGAAAAACAGGCAAACTGATTAAAGCAGTTGAAAATTACCTTTCTTAATTTTTCCACGAAGCTGTTATAATGTGCAAAAACAACTTGAGTAAGAATCCTTGGGGGTGGAAACAAATTGCAGAAAATGTTTAGAGCCATATATGCAATTTCTAAATCATTCTAATGAGCAGCCTCATATTTTATAAACCTTTGCTCTCTTGATGAAGAATTGCAGGCTGCATTATACTTTAAAGGAGGCAAGCAAAACAGCCTCTCCAGGCAACAGATGAATAAAAGATGATGTTTTCCCAAGGGAGAAGCATTAAGCACTTTATAGCACAACAAAACTGAGAAACCCCAAGCAAGGAAGGGGGACACAGCTGGAATTCAGCAGGGAGGAGACTGATATTAGTTTTGGCATCTGCATTATTTTAATTCCCATTGGGGTGCAAGCAGATCCATAGCATTTTACTGAAGGCAAACAAAGCAGGGCTGCATAGCTTCAACCAACCCCTCCCCCCAAAAAAAGTCCAAGGTTCATCCCAGAGATTCAAAGTAGGCTTGTCATCAAGCATACACACAACAGGAATCATTAGCCAATGCTTGACAACTGTATATGATACTGATGGTCGTCAATATTGTTATAGATCTAGGGTACCAGAGCCTGGTAGAAATTAATAAATGGTAGTATTTAGATAATATTTGGGATATGAAGGGAAATACAAGCTGTGCCAGACAGAAAATTTCTGGGTTATCTTATGCAAACCAGCCTGGTCAGTCTGGCTAAGCGCAGAGCCGTTAAGGAACAATGGAGAACCAGGCACTGAGCCATTAATGTCCAGCTCTGAGGAGTGGACACAGAGAGGAGAACTGGCATGTTGCCAAGATGATGTGTGTGTGTGTGTGTGTGTGTGTGTGTGTGTGTGTGTGAGAGAGAGAGAGAGAGAGAGAGAGAGAGAGAGAGAGAGATGATGCCACAGGAACAGAAGTAAAACTTTGGAAAAAGAGACACTGCAAAGAAATCTACTCTTCCTTACTCCCTGTTGTTCAAACACAATTCAATTGATTCTGGCTTCTAAATTTAGAACACAGTAAGCTCAGTGATTTTTATGAAAGCAAATGAATGCATAATCATAGTCAGGTACACACAAAATTGAATTACAATCTCAATATTTGCTATGGTACTGATTTACGTTTGCCAAACTGGTATGCTTAATTGCAGTTCCAATATTATAATAGGGTGCCTATGAACATTCCTTATACCTTGGGTAAATATAACAGCTCACTCTGAATCACGTTTAAAATGAATAGAGAAATATGAGCAAAACATCCACCAAAAAGACTGAGCAACCCAAACGAGGGAATTGTATCTTGACCACTTAATGTAGCATGAAGGTCCCAAAGGGCACAGCCATACAAATGCTTTTCAGCACTTTCAGATAAGCAGGTGATGCATTTCCAGATAAGCAAGGCGAAAGAAGCTTTGACTCTGCAGACAGCTTGCCTAGACCTTTATGTCCCAATATATTCATGAGAAACTGATCTCCCTAATCTCCCCATATAGAAACTGTCACTCTTGTAGATGTTGCCTCCTTCTGATAAACTGTTTCAGAAGTGAATATCAGCAATAATTTTCCAAGTGGAAACTTACTAGAGCATGCAAACAACTTCCTGCTGAGCTGACCAGCTATATTTCCCCCATCAAAGTTCTCCACACCTTTGCTTCCCCAGATTTCATATGAGGTGCAGGTGTATGGTAGATTTTTTGTCACTACTTGACGGAACAATGCAGATGAAACCTTACCAAGTGGTTGCACGCACTGCATGGCAAATCACCACTAGGTAAATTATTCCTTCATAACCACCCAATCATCCACAAGGGGATTATTTCTTTCAGTTCTCCAGTGAACCGATCAAAATGTATTTAATTGATGGGATGGACAGTCTATTTCAATAAATTAGTAATTTAATTTTTTAAAAAATATAGACAAAGGTATGAAGGAATACAGAAAGAGCAGGCACATATTGGTCAACATAAGGTAAGTCAGGGCTGTTTTAAACATATGCGGCACCAGGGTGCAAAGATCCACCCAGCGCCGCCCCCCCCAGGTTGCCCCATCCCAGGCGCACAGGAGGGCGGAGCTGGACGACTGCCTCAGCGTCTCGCTGGCTCAGTCGCCCCTGAACTCGTGGCGCAGAGCTGTCCGCAGCAGAAGAGCCCACTGCTGTGCTCCAACTGACGGGTGGGCTCTTCCCTGGACTCAACTCTCAGGCCCTGGACTCTCGGCCTGGCGCCCCTGAGAGCCCAGCACCCAGGTGCCCCGCACCCCTAGTGCCTATGGTTAAGATGGCCTTGCGGGAAGTGGAACCTCCATCAACTGTACCAAGATGCCAGTTCCATCAGAGTCCTCTCTCCATCAGCTGATACCTAGCAACAGCCATCACATCAGGTTGTAGCAGAGGGAGAGAATCAAAGCAAGTCAATGCTGATGATTATATTTATATTTATTTACATCCTACCTTTTTCCCAGACAGGGACTCTACGTGGCTTACAGATAAATTGGAAAAGCTAAAAAGATAGCAAAGGTTATCATTAAAAAGTAATTAAAAGCTAATAGAATTAAAATCATATAAAAAGATCTATTTAAAAAACAGAGAACAAGAAGAAGTAGAAGCAAAAACAACAAAGCAAAACATCACAGAACTAGGCCTTTCCAGTCATTTCATCACCATCACCATCACCATCACCATCACCATTATCATTTTGCCTTGCCCTAAAGATATTATCGAGACACAAAATTGCCCTAAAGGCAATGTGGCTCAGTGTACCAATTCGTGGGCTTCAGCACTAGAATTTTCCAAATGTTATTTTGCTCAGGTCCAAATGTCTGCCTGAACACAGAGCATATCTGAAGAAGTGTGCATGCACACGAAAGCTCATACCAAGAACTAACTTAGTTGGTCTTTAAGGTGCTACTGTAAGGAATTTTTTTATTTTGACTATGGCAGACCAACACGGCTACCTATCTGTAAACAGAGCATAAAGAAGTTTATAAGATGAAGATGGCTGAGGTCAGAATAGATCTGTCTCAGTGCACAGTAACTCACTTATAAATGATCACCTTTTCCTCAAAATATTATTCAAATTCTATTTCAGGCAAGAAATTGTGAATTATAAATTTAGGATGCATTCTATGAAGCCACAAATATAATCTGCATTTTCCCCACAAGCCAGAAAAGCTTCTTTGAACAGCGCTGCCAGGGTCTTAACAAAGGAGCCTTCTCGGTTGTTTGTGACTGTGCCAAGTTTATTAAAAACTACTGCAATTAGTCAGAGCAGCCATTACACTTTGGACTGTGGGTGTGCTATAGCAATGTGGCATGTGCCACAGTGGGAGATGTTCAGAAAGGCAGCTTTCACTTGTGTGACTATATTGCCCTCTAATGCCTGATTTAATCAATACTTTCAGACTCCAAATATATTCCCTTAGACAAGGATGTGAAGCAAGGCTGGGAGAGACTTCTGCTCCAGACCTTGACGGCTGCTGCCTTAAAAATATTTGGTTAGCAGGTCCAATCCTCTGACTCAGTTTCACATGTTCAAATGATATTGGGAGTGGGGCGTGAGTAGTTTTATGACAATAAATTGAAAAAAGAAAAGGATAAAAAGAAATCACTCATGCATGCAAAGCTGAGAGTGATTTTAATACAACGGAGGAAAAGTTTGGTTTGCAGGCATTGCCTAAGACATCAAATTCTGTTGATGTTATTCCAGTTAAATAAGATGATACAATTTGGTGTGAAATAGAACACCTAGGTATGTAAAAAATAGAGAATTCATCTCTGAAATGTTGAAAATAAAAACGATGTTTAAAAGTATACATAGAACTCATATGCTTGGAGAGACTTGGTCTTATGCCAATTCATGTAACCAGATTTCCAGACAAGGCATTCTGTCCATTCATGATTTCCCTGCATACAGGGAACATACAGTGGTACCTCGGGTTAAGAACTTAATTTGTTCTGGAGGTCCGTTCTTAACCTGAAACTGTTCTTAACCTGAGGTACCACTTTAGCTAATGGGGCCTTCCGCTGCAGCCGCACAATTCTCATCCTGAAGCAAAGTTCTTAACCTGAGGTACTATTTCTGGGTTAGCGGAGTCTGTAACCTGAAGCGTCTGTAACCTGAAGCATCTGTAACCCGAGGTACCATTGTACTGTACTTTTCTGTGTATAAGACGGTGTTTTTTTTACCTGAAAACAACGCTTAAAAATTGGAGTCGTCTTATACATGGGTAGTCCAGGGGGGGACGGACGTTCGAAATGATTTCTGTCTTGAGTAGTAGATTGTCACTGGCGTTATTGCAGGTGATAGGCTGCTGCTGCAATGTCCACTTGCAATTGGTTGCTGCGAGAATGTCCGCTTGTGATTGGGCTCTGCTGTGGCAATTGGGTGTGTGATTGGGGGCGGCTAGTGTTGATCGGAAATAGGATAGGAGACTTCTGCATTGCGTTCGATCACAAGCATTTGGAATTTGGGTGAGCTTTTTTTTCATTCCTCCCATTCTGGACAATCCTCCCCCATTTTCTTAAAATTGGGTCCACAAAATTAGGGGGCATCTTATCAATGGGAGCTTCTTATAGACGGTACATATACTGACTAGATTTTTTTCACTGAAAGTTCCATGAACAGCAGATTAGACTGAATTCCACAGGATTATCAGAAAGCAGGATTGCCCTTGCAAACTGGCCACACTAAAGTTGCACACCAGAATTACATTATTCATTATGTTTATATATACCAAAATGTGATTCCCTCCCCCTGCCCCCATTTCATAAAAGAATTGGAAGGCTAGCATGTATTGCACATTCTTATGTTTCAATTTTTTGATAAAAATGTATTCTCCCTCACTCTGAAGTTCTGCTTCTAATTATTTGTCCAAATAGGAAACCCCTGAAAAAGAGGTATATCTGATTCATTTACACTTTAATTTATGTGCAGCATATTCCAGAGCATTTATAGTTAACTGTTGCCATCAGTTAACCACCTTCTGACTTTCTCAATCAAATCCTAATAAGGTCATGCTATACCCAGTTATCTGGGTTTTTGCACAGATTCAAAATTAGCACAGTAAATTACAGTGAACACATTTTACATGATCTGTGAAATCAAGATCAATAGTTCCAGTCTTCCAAGTATTTCCTTTTGAAGCCTACATCAATGTTTTTCTCCTTTCTGATTTTGCCGGGCCAGGCACAAATTCTGTTTCCAACAGAAATAGCAGCTATAACGTCAATTGCATACTTGGATAGTGAGCATCATGCCTCCCACAGAAGTACCGAGGGAATCAGAAGATGAATTTTACTTTAAACAAATGGTTACATAATGACAAAACACTTACACTGTCAGGCTCTGACTTGGAGGTGCCACAGTGCAAAATCCAATATATTTTCATTAATAATTTAGAGTGATTTGTGATCTCTGCCATAAAGCACTCTATTTTGCTAACTCAGTGAATATACTTCTATGCTTCTGTGGGAGGGGGGCAGGGGAAGGTACCGTAATCAATTTGAGATAATCAGAGCACTGGATATGTTTTAGCCTCTATGGACCTAAGTACACAATCTATGCTATCAGGGTTGCAGAACCCAAAGCCCAGGGTCTGTACCAAGGCAGGGCACACTCTCTCTCATTGGTCCTGCTCTACACTCATCTTCAAGTGCTCTAGCCTAACTGGAACACGTCCTTGGACTTTGATGATGCCTCTTGCTTAACTGGACAGAAAGAGGTGTAAAAACCTTTGTCTTTTGCATGGCTGGAATAATAACCTACGATACCCAGAAAATAGATGCACCCATTGCCCCCATTCACTTTTGCCCCTGGCCACACACACTACTGTCCTACGGCCTCACGGAGGTTCTTCACAAGGGAACGCAACCATTGGGTTGCAAATGGCTCCTCACCCCTCGCTCTTATCTTTTACTCTTGTTACATGGAGGAGCCTGCAGCAAGGCAGCTCAGTTGTTGCAGCACCATGGAGAGTTCTGAGTGAGCGACTTGCTCTAACAAGGACTGGAAGTGAACCGAGTTCTTGCAAGTCTGCCTCCAGTCCACATCACTTAGGCTCTTTCCCTGTTTCCAGGACTAGAGTCCTTAAAGGCCTAACCCTCTGTCTTGAAGAAAGGCACCCCTTCACACAAAAGCCATACATGTTTCAAGGCTAATGAATGAATTAATTTATGCAGAATAATTGACAGTAACATACAGCTCATGTTTCAATACAGCTTATGAAGTAGCATTTTCTTCTACTAAAAGAGGGAGAGAACATCCTGGATGCGTTCAGGACTCCTAGAAATCAGATGGACAGACACAAACATGAACAAGGGATGCATGAACATCCTGCAGCTTGCACCCAAAGTTTCAGCTTTTTGTGAGTGTTCAATCTGAACACACAGAAAGTTCAATGGTGCTCAAAAACATTCACTGTCATTACCATCTCCCCTTTCTTCTGTCCCTAAAGATCCTAAATGCACTTGGATGACAGAATGAAAATGGAAGGTAGAGGTTGCTGTCCAGCCCATGATGAGCCATTTTCCCTGGCAAAATAAATCATGTAAATTGTGTCAGTTTCCAATGAGGGTGCCAGCACTGGCTATCGTTGTTGTTATTTTATTTGTATCCTGCCCATCTGACTGGATTGCCCCAGCCACTCTGGGTGGCGTCCTATCTCTGGCAGTACAGTGAAGTGACTTCTGGCACCACCTTCCTTTGCTTTGCCCCAGTTACATTTCTGGGTCCCTGGGGACAGGAAAGGAGGAAGTGGTGACAGTGCTTGAAAGGTTGGAAGTGAGCACAACCCTGATTGCACCTCTACCCTGCTCACAAGATTTCAATCAGAGGTGCTCACTTTTGTTATTCTTTCTGCTCAAATTCTTGCAGCATCCCTAACAGGAATACAAAAGTTACGCCAATACTCATAAACTCATAGCAAGAAGATAATCACTTTTGGATCTGAGCATAACGGTAAGCCAACCAATTAGGTTAGAAAGAAAGACTTCGCAACCTGTCTCCTAACTTGGGCAGATTGAGAAATTAAGGAACCTAGTGGCATTGAGATGTGGCAACACCTCTTCACACTATGATATTGAAACCTTGGTAATAGAACCATTTGCTTATGTTGTGAATTTTGGCTCTGCCAAGTCACTATACAGTGATCTGGAAGCACTCACCCTCTTGTCCCTGGCCATTCACTGCATAACATGCCAGTGCAAGGTGAGCAAATGGGCAGGTCTCACAAGGTCACTATGCAATGACTAGCATTGCCCTGATCCTTTTTGCTTACCACTTTGGAGCTCTAAGCTGAATGTAGCCAGGGACAGGAGACAATAGGATATGGCCTAGTTCCCTCCCCTTGGCCAAGGATAGCCTGGAATGGAAGTAAGCTTATACTGTGCCACTAGTCCATCTGGATAGGGAGCAGGAAAGAGAAATCCCGCAGCTGACAGTGGAAACTTCAGGCAGTCAGGTGCAGAGAAACAATCTCAAGGAATAGGTCTCACAGGCCTTTACCAACATTAGGCTGAAAGTTATGGTGCCCACTGTGGATCTACTCGCAGTGATCTATCCCTGCAGGGAGCGAGGCCTGAGCCAAGAAGGGAACAAACTGGACAAGACAAACTTCTGGGGTTTTGAAATTGGCCACAACTTTATTGATTCCAGATGTAAATTGGATTTGGCTTAGGCACTGGGTATATATCCCTCACAGCCCCCTGGAGAAGGCCTGTCTCAAGACAGGGTCAAAGTGTTGGAGCTTCTATACTGAAAGTGTTGGAGTTTCTATACTGTCTTAAACAGCGAGTTACAGTTCTGTGACAGTTCACTGGCACGATGTGGGCTTTTTCCAGGGTGGGGGGGTTCCACCCCTTCCATTTCACGTTACTCTTTTCTGATTCTCCCCATCATTACATTTACTCTGTTTCCTTGAATAGGACAAGTGGGATACGTCAGATAAAAAGGAAATTGTATGGGGTGCTTTCTGTATGCTTCTACATTTTTAAAGCTTACATATAAATAGAATTGTTCACAATTTCAAAAACATATAAAAGCATTATCCTTACATAAGAATATGACAAAATTAAATGGAACTGCTCAGTAGTCTAATAGTCTAGAGTGCTACTTTGCAGAAGATAGCACTTCAATGGTCTTACAAGTCTTAAATTAGCAGCCACTATTTACAACATATGGCTTTGCAGAAGTGAGTCAGAAAAAGACAACAAAAGTAATTAAATTTCCATCTTCGCCCTTGGTCCTATTGTCTCATAGTTTCGAGTATATAAAGCTCATTGCTCAAGAATTCAGGAAAAGCAACACAATATTTTCTATACTATCCTCTTACTGGCTTACTATTGCACTATTTTATTAACAAGCATAATCATTGGAGAGTGGGTGCTTAATAGCAGCAGTCATCATCCTGCTTGTTTTCAGAACAACCCTGGAACTGGTGACACGCACATGGCAAGTAATTATGTCAATCACACACACATATTCTTATCCTTCAGCTGTTACAAGAACAGCAGTGGGGCTAGGGTGAATGGAGAAGCCAGGTCACAGTAACCCCCACACTACTGAGGTAACGTATGAAACAGCCTAAGGCCTCCCAGTGAATTCATATCACTGTTCCAATCTGAATCAGGAACATCTCAGCTCATTGTTTATTATCTTAGTCATTTCACTGCATGAGCATTCAATGGCTATGGTTAAAGAAAACCTAGGGGATTACATGATGAATTCAATGACTTGAACTAATGGAGAGTGTGTTAACTCCCATGAATGCTACTCAAATCATCCCTCCATTCACAGTGGACACATGCCTAGATTCAATTGCCAGTATCCCAGAACAAAGAAATGACATAGTCAGTGATGAAAGCTCCTTGAACAGACTGCATTTGTAGATCCAAATCCACTGAGGTTCTAGATTCAGCCAGCCATTACATGGATAGCATCCACTTCCATAGAGACTTCTCATTTCTAGAGGAGATGTTTCCACACACTCATCTAGTTAGATCAGGGCAAGTATATATCTAAAATATTTATCTTTTTTTTTTAATACCACATGTTTTTAAAAAACATTGGGGCAGGGAATTGAGAAGACCTAAAACCAGAAATGTGAGGAGACAAAACCACAACGTTTCTAAACATTAACAGTGTGATGGATAATAAAATTTTCATTACTTGAAATTATGAGATGATGAGCTACATAAAATACAGAACCATGAAGAAAGTGAAGGACATCCAAAACACGCCGTTTTAATGTTTGAGATTTTCCTGCTTTTTATTATGCTTTGAAAGATAAGATAGTCAAAATAAGTGGGACCCAGAATTCACTTTCCAGTAACATAATTATGAGTGCTGTAACAAAACATCTGCTCCACTCTTCATTTTTCTTTTGGACTTTCTACAGGCTTGAAAAATAGTTATGTACCATAAATATCCCTCTATGAGTCATTTCCTTAAGTGAACAGCTGCCTTCTAATTAGCCAAATGTTCTTCATTTTAAATCATACAGCTAAATGAACAACCTGCAACAGGATGAAATCCAATGATTTTTTTAAAACATCAAAACAGCACAAACCTGCCATTTGTAGCAATCTGTAGAGGTCAATACACCGACTTCTGTTCCAATGGGTTTAAAATAATCTTCTCAATTGTTTGAACCGAAGAATGTTCTCCAGCACAAGATGAATCTAAAACAGTGGGAAAAGCACAGCCTTCAGAAAGTCTTGAATACAAACATGATCAGGAATTCTTTAGATTTAGTGATAATAATGGGAATAAAGGACACCACTCAGACAAATGTGGAGCACAATCATAATTCACATCTACTCAGAAGTAAGCCCTGCTGATTTCAAGTGTTTAATTCTAGGTAAGTGTCAACAGGATGGCAATTTGGAGCACATTAACTCATTTCAACGCTTACCTCTCACCTAGTATAGCTAAACTATGTAACTCTCTCCCTCAGGAGGCTTCAACAAGAGGTTGAACGATTCCTGGGGAATATGACTCTCAGTGGCTACTAGCCACAAAGACTATATTCCACCTCCATTGTCAGAGCCATTACGCCTCTGAATACCAGCGGCAGGGCATCATAATATACGCTTAAAGTGCAAATAATAAATTGAGCATCTTCAACTGTGTGCACTGCCAACCATGTGGTCCCAGGTCTGCTTCCCATTGCTCCACTCATTTGCCACTAAACATGGAGTCTGCTTCCCATTGCTCCACTCATTTGCCACTAAAAATACACGAAAGAGGTCTAGGATTAGATTAAATTTGGTTGCTATAAGAATAATCAGATAACAGATTTAAAATAAATGCAAAACATCAAATTTTACTTTCAGTCCCACCATATGCTCATATCAAAGTAGATCTCTTCTCAAAAGCTGTGCTTCTGGGAAATTGACCTATCTTCCTTTGGGGAAAAAAAGCCAAAATAATTTGCATTCGTTTCTAAAGGCCATTTTAAGATATTTTGGGTGCTCTTGGCTGCCATGCTGCCTTTGCTTTATACATGGGTGGGAAATGCTATTAGCTTTAATAAAGAATACAAAGAACTTTATTGGTTCAAAATGTGCTTAAAGTCTGACCCAAGTTTCCTTTCCTTTCCAAATATAAATTATGAAGCAGTCATTAACCTTCATTGAAAAATGAATCACATTATTAGCTTCTTCACTGTGACAGTTTCTTCTTTCAAAAGAACAAAGTGGACCCTAATGTAAATCACTTGATTTGGATCAGCATATATATCAGGGAAAGTTAATATTTTGCATATGTGTGGAATATTTCATATTTGAGCTTATCGCAATTTGACCAAACCCCAAAGCACATCTACAAAGTGGTGATGATGATGATGATGATGATGATGATGATGATGATGATAATAATAATAATAATAATAATAATAATAATAATAATAATAATAATAATAATTTATTATTTATACACCACCCATGTGGCTGGGTCTCCCCAGCCACTTTGGGCAGCTTCCAACAAAATATTAAGATACAATAGTCTGTTAAACATTAAAAGCTTCCCTAAACAGGGCTGCCTTCAGATGTCTTCTAAAAGTCAAGTAGTTGTTTTTCTCTTTGACATCTGGTGGGAGGGCGTTCCACAGGGTGGGTGCCACTACCGAGAAGGCCCCCTGCCTGGTTCCTTGTAACTTGGGTTCTCGCAGCGAGGGAACCACCAGAAGGCCCTCGGCGCTGGACCTCAGTGTCTGGGTAGAACGATGGGGGTGGAGATGCTCCTTCAGGTATACTGGACTGAGGCCGTTTAGGGCAGGGGTCAGCAAACTTTTTCAGCAGGGGGCCAGTCCACTGTCCCTCAGACATTGTGGGGGGCCGGACTATATTTTTTGGGGGGGAGGGAATGAATTCCTATGCTCCACAAATAACCCAGAGACGCATTTTAAATAAAAGCACACACTCTACTCATGTAAAAACACCAGGCAGGCCCCACAAATCACCAAGAGATGCATTTTAAGTAAAAGGATACATTCTACTCAAGTAAAAACACGCTGATTCCTGGACCATCTGCAGGCCGGATTTAGAAGGCGATTGGGCTGGATCCAGCCCCCGGGCCTTAGTTTGCCTACCCATGGTTTAGGGCTTTAAAGGTCAGCACCAACACTTTGAATTGTGCTTGGAAATGTACTGGGAGTCAACGTAGCTCTTTCAAGACTGGTGTTATGTGGTCTCAGTGGCTGCTCCCAGTCACCAGTCTAGCTGCCACATTTTGGATTAGTTGTAGTTTCCAGGTCACCTTCAAAGGTAGCCCCACATAGAGCACATTGCAGTAGTCCAAGTGAGAGATAACTAGAGCATGCACCACTCTGGCTGGTAAACAGCTGCCCTGGCCACAGAATTGACCTGCACCTCCATGGACAGCTGTGAGTCCAAAATGACTCCCAGGCTGCGCACCTGGTCCATTCAGGGCCATTCAGGACCAGGGAGTCCTCCACACCTGCTCGCCTCCTGTCCTGCAAAAACAGTACTTCTGTCTTGTCAGGATTCAACCTCAATCTGTTAGCCGCCATCCATCCTCCAACCGCCTCCAGATACTCACACAGGACCTTCACAACCTTCACTGGTTCTGATTTGAAAGAGAGGTACAGCTGGGTATCATCCGCATACTGATGAACACCCAGCCCAAACCCCTGATGATCTCTCCCAGCAGCTGCATGTAGATGTTGAAAAGCATGGGGGAGAGGACAGAACCCTGAGGCACCCCACAAGTGAGAGCCCAGGGGTCTGAACACTCATCCCCCCCGCCACTTTCTGAACAGGGCCCAGGAGGAAGGAGCAAAACCACTGTCTAACAGTGCCCCCAGCTCCCAGCCCCTCTTGACGGTCCAGAAGGATATGGTCGATGGTATCAAAAGCCATTGAGAGATCCAGCAAAACTAGGAAACAACTTTCACCTTTGTCCCTAGTTCACCGGAGATCATCAACCAGTGCGACCAAGGCAGTTTCAGTCCCATGATGAGGCCTGAATCCCAATTGGAAGGGATCCAAATAGCAGTGGAAATTCAAATTCTATTTGTCATATAGGTTGATTTATACTTTTCTACCTACCTTAATAAGAAGTTACCTCATTAGTTTCAGCCTCTACCTAAGTAGAAAGTTCTAACTTGAAAATATGAGTGGAGCTAACAATCAAGGTCCTGGAACAAGGAGACAATTGGAAAAGAAGTACAAATCTACTGTATTTTAGTGCTCAGTATTTTAATTTCCAGGTGTCAAGATTTTGAAAGCATATGTTTTGAACTCAAAGACCACAATATCCTCTTTATGAATATTATCCTTGCTGCCTTGTTAGGCATTAGCAATAGAAGGACATCAGAATGAAGTTTATGTGCAGATGACAAGATGAGGGGAAGAATGCCTGATGGGTGTGGAGATTAAGATTTAGGAAGGTTATGGGAAATGGGATCTAGGAAGTATGACACACTAAGGGTAGCTGAAGGAAAGCAGTAGATAATCTAGGAAGAAGATACAGTACCTGGTTGAAAAATAAATGGTACAGGCAGAGTCACAAGAAAAGCCTCAAGAAGGTATGGAATTAAGAAATAAGAAGCTAACTAAGATGGGAGTTAGACTTGGAGAAGCAAGGCAGACTTGGCATCAAAAACTGCTGCCAGCTACCTGCAGAAGTCTATCAGGGTGTATCATCCTGCTAAGGCATTAAGATCTGCTGTGGATGCCCTACTTACTAGTCCATAATTGAACAGGCTTTGTATCTCTACAGCTCAAGAAAGGGCCTTCTAAGTCACCACTGAGATTGTCCTCCCTCTTGAAATCCAGCTGGCCCCAACCCTGATTAGTTTACTTAGCTTTTTAGCCAGGCTTTGAATGATGTGGGTTGGCAATGAATTGGACCACTAATAGATTTTAAAGCTTTTATTGGAATTGCCTTATACTTAGCTTCAATAGTTTGATGTTATATTTGGTATAACGTCACCTTCTTTGATGAAGGCCAGGTCAATAATGAACCAATGAATGAATGAATAACCAGCATCCTTGGACACCTGTTGAGTCCCAGTGCCCCAGCAGGGTCCACTCCTGCTGATGCCCACCCTAGTTCCTCCACATCAGGTGTCTGGGTCTGCAAGCCAGCGTTTTAATTTTCTACAATGTCCCCAATATAGCACTGCTCAGTGGCATGTGGGAAATTAAAATTGTGGCCCATTTCCACCCACTGGATATGTTAGAGGCATTGTTCATGGATCACTGCCTTGTCGTGGCGAAGGGGCTTGAATAATTCAGAGAAGCTATGAGCTATGCCATGCAGGGCCACCCAAGATGGATAGGTCATAGTGGAGAGTTTTGATTAAACGTGATTCACCTGGAGCAGGAACCGGCAAGCCACTCCAGTATCCCTGCCAAGAAAACTCCATGGACAAAAACATCACCTTGCTGACAAAGGTCTGTATAGTTAAAGCTATGGTTTTCTCAGTAGTGATGTATAGAAGTGAGAGCTGGACCATAAAGAAGGTTGATCGCCGAAGAATTGATGCTTTTGAATTATGGTGCTGGAGGAGACTCTTGAGAGTCCCATGGACTGCAAGAAGAACAAACCTATCCATTCTTAAGGAAATCAGCCCTGAGTGCTCACTAGAAGGACAGAGCGTGAAGCTGAGGCTCCAATACTTTGGCCACCTCATGAGAAGAGAGGACTCCCTGGAAAAGACCCTGATGTTGGGAAAGATTGAGGGCACAAGGAGAAGGGGACGACAGAGGACAACATGGTTGGACAGTGTTCTCAAAGCTACTAACATGAGGTGTTCACTTCGGCAGCACATATACTCAAAGCTACTAACATGAGTTTGACCAAACTGTGGGAGGCAGTGGAAGACAGGAGTGCCTGGCATGCTCTGGTCCATGGGGTCACGAAGAGTTGGACACGACCAAACGACTAAACAACAACAATAACAATAATAAGGAAGGTACCTGGGTGGCTTAGTAATTTGGAGGCTTCAGCATTCACATGCATCTCTCTTTACATGAATAATCTGCTGCAGCAATTCTCTTGTCAAGAGAAGAGTATTGTAGAAAAGTGATTTGTCATCTTCTGGCATCAGAAAATTACTGACATCAGTTAGTTATATGTCATTCAGCTATGCAAGGTAGCGGCAACTCTTCAATTCTTGATGGAAGCTTTATGGGGGGAACTGGACTTTTTATTTTTTTTAATTATGAGAACTCATTGTTACAATATCTACTTGGCAAAAATTTGCTGGCACAATACAGAAACAAAACTTTTACCAAACCCCTCCTCCAAACAACTGATTATGAAGTGCACCTCAGATTTAGACTGTGTTGCTTTCCTTTGAACAAAGCCACCAGAAGGAATCACAAGTTATTGCTCATGGATGACAAGTATAAGATTGCAGTAAAGAAACCTCAAGACTCACGTTGTCATTTGGAATTAAGATTAAATAACTTCAAATGTTGGTTTGTTTCCAACAGTATTCCTATTTAGCTCTCCATCATTCACTAAGCATGGGAACACGCTCCTCTAAAGCTGAAATGTATTTCACTCCATCTTCACTAGCAGGAGACAATAACTTGATGTGGTAATTTGTTCATATAGGAGCTGAATTGCTTCACTAAAGATTCACAGTACAAAATGTGTTATTAAAATCCTGCAGCTACCATCTGTTAACTGGGAAAATAAGCTGAATCACAAACCTGTTAGGACCTTCATCCTTGCCAGTATCCATGATTCAATCACAAGGCTCATGATTTTATGATGAATATTTTCACTGCTGATGTATTATATGATCTGCCCCTTTAGCAGAGGCATTCCCTTAAGAGTCAAGGGCCTGCAGCAAGCCTCCCTGCACTGCAAGGTCAGGCTCTTCCTTGATCAGGTCCTCTCCAGATGCCAAGTGCTCCTCTAATCAGTTCTTCCTTTTGTGCTCTTCCTGCGGCACATGCAGAGTGCTAATTAGGCAAGCACTTCAAGACACAGCCTGGCTCAGGGAGAGGCCTCCGTTGAACAGAGGCAGGTGGAGGGAATGTGAAAGAGACAGCAATGGAAACCTCAAGGCTCAGAGAAGAGAGAAGAACAAGAAGGAAATAACTAAGAAGACGAATGCAAGGGTAAACTGAATTGATGAGAGAGGCTGGCTTCAGAAGGATTTTTCAAGAAGACTATCAGCCTTACCATACTTAAAACAGCCCGCAATATATTCCCTTTTTACAGAATGACCATGAGAGCTGTAGGGGGCTTAAAGTGGAATCATTACCTTAATGACATTATTTATTTAAGGGAGTTATTCATTACAGAAGTAGGTGAGTTTCCAAACCCCAAAATAATTGTTCTTATTCAGCTTATACATTTCTGACGCCTACAGTTTGTACATTACATTATCCACAGGTGCCTGGCAGACGTTTTTTTGCTGGCTATGACAAAAGTCACGGTTTCCCCATTCATTTCTTTGAAGACCATTTAGAAAGGTGGAAGCTCTGCATTGTAAGGAAAGCTGGCTATGGCTCTGCCATCAGCATACACTATAGTAAGCCGAAATCAAAGATATAAAGTCCCACACACATTACATGTGAATGCTAGTTCCACCTTTCAATAAAGACCAGCTACTAAATCAAGGGGGACATGGGTGGCTCTGTGGGTTAAACCACGAAGCCTAGGGCTTGCAGATCAGAAGGTCAGCGATTCGAACCCCCGTGACTCCCATTGCTCGGTCCCAGCTCCTGCCCACCTAGCAGTTCGAAAACACATCAAAGTCAAGTAGATAAATAGGTATCGCTCCGGTGGGAAGGTAAACAGTGTTTCCATGTGCTGCTCTGGTTCACCAGAAGCGGCTTAGTCATGCTGGCCACATGATCCAGAAGCTATACGCTGGCTCTCTCAGCCAACAAAGCGAGATGAGCGCCACAACCTCAGAGTCGTCCACGACTGGACCTAATGGTCAGGGGTCCCTTTACCTTTACCTTTACCTTTACTAAATCAAGGCAGATTTAAGAGTTTTTGCTTGGGGCAGAAGAAGACTTCCACTGTAATTAATTCATCACTGTCAGGTCAAATCCTTTGTCATCCAGTTAGACTTCACTAGGAAGAACCTCCACCCACTGTATTTTTAACATGTGCTCATATTCTACAGGTTAGAAACCTTCTAAAGTTTATGTTCGAGACATACATGTTAAAACATGGTTGTGATACAGTTAAGCTGCCTCATATACCCATGTGAGAATATGTGTGTGCCTTCTCAGTTTCATGTGCAAAGTGAACATATGACTGAAACAATGAGTGGGAAAAGCACATGGTATTGTCTGCCAGAGCTCTTGACTCCTCAGAATTTAGGTGGAGACTGCACATTTGAAGACATCTCCATTGCAAATCCCCCTGGACATGAACAAAACAAGCTGTATTTGCTCCAAGACACAAGCTGCTCAAGTGCAGGGAGCTTTTGATATAAAAAACAACACACGTACCACACCAGTGTGCTGAAGTGGTGCAATCCCACACAAGCTGTAACACATCATTTCCCATATGTTTTCATTGGCTCAAAATCACTTAAGTTTGTTGCATTTCAAAAGGCTGTATTTGGAACATGCCCCTGTTGTTAACCATGCTTCACCGTCCCCCACCTCCTGTGTTCTTGCCCTTTAATGCTAAATTTGTATACTGTACATCCATTGTGTGTCACAAAGGACATGAAGAAAAGCTTCTCAGCCAGAGAATCGAGGGGGGGGGGAAAATATCGCTGGAGCTTACTTTGCCATGGCAACGAATGGAATTTAGAAAAGAAGCCAAATATAGATGACTGAATAAGGCTTGCTTGGTAACGTCACTAGATTTTTATTTTGTTTCTGTAAGCCAGGGGCTTCTACCACAAAAGGTTGGAGTCCTTAATTCATCTCTTATAATTATTTGAGGGAGAATATATATATATGTGTGTGTGTGTGTGTGCGCGCGTGCGCGTGCACACACACACATTTCCAACTCCAGCATTTCTGGTTCAAGCAGATTTTTGCATGGCAACAGCTACAGTGGCATCTTACATGAGGTAAGAAGGTCAGAACAATAGGGTACTATTCATTTGCCTCACAACCCCAACATTTCTAACAACCTTCCCCAACCTATCCAATAACAAGCATGGGCATATTTGTCCCAGTACTAGGGAAACTAGACTGCACTCACAGTCTAAGGACAAAGCGCCTTCCACTTCCTCTTCTATTTATGCTGCACTTTCCAAGAACTTTCCCCTCATGTCAAGAAGGGAGTTCAGAGTGGGTCAGGAATAACTCACAAGGTGTCAGTAAAGTTAACTCTTTATTCAAAGAAACAAAACAGCTCAGGCCCAGTGAGCACAGCAACTTTCCCCAGCAACTCAGCATACTGCATGTCTGCAAATACTAGTATGGGCATTTAACTATAGAATTAATAACATTATTTTATGATTTACTAAAGAAAAGAGACTGAATATTTTTGTGTGTTTAAATAGGTGAATAATTATTGGTTTAAAAAAATCCTGGAAAACACTGATTGAATCTTAAGTAATGGAGTAGTTAATAAGGCATTTAAAATCATGATTATGTTATTAGATAGATTTCTTATTATGAATTCACAGGAGACATTCATCATCACTAACTGATTAAGGGAAAATTGTGAGTAAATTGAGCAAGCTGGCATAGGACAGATGGCTTTAAGTCCACTAGATTTTTAAGGTTGCAGTCTTTTAGCCACTTACCTGGGCAAAAGTCCCCTTAAATTCAATGGGGCTTACTATGGAATAGACATATTTAGGATTGCACTGTCAGCCAAAGCTAAAGAATAAGCGTTTTTATTTTATATTATTTTATTTTAAGTAACTGGTATAAAGTCCGCTAGTGATTTTGTATATATTGATTGATCATATGATCTTATCCTCAAGCTACACCCAATATGCAAGACAGGATTCCCCTGTACTAGTGGAATCCAATGCTATGCTGGAGGGAGGAGGATGTAACAATACTTTTGGCTGCTGGGATTCCAACAGCAGAAGAGGTGGAGTTGGGGGGACTTGGCCAAGTTAGCAGAATGGCAGGAAAAGAATGAAAGTTAGAATTCGATGCTTGTTCTAACAACTGAAGATAGAATAACTTTATACCTACTAAAAAGGTGCTGCTGCTTCCCTTTTCTTCATATAAGCAAAACACTCACTGGAGTCAACCAAGAGCCAGAAAGCAGCCCCTTCCATTGCATTCCCAGCTACCATCACGAGCAGAATAGGATTCTGATGTAACTTGCAGCAAAATATTGCACACCACGAAGACTACATAAGGCCTACCAAGGAACACAGACCTTATACATCAAAAAGTGCACCATGGGCACACATATCCTTGCCCCCTTGTCTCAAGAAACATGAATGCACAAGTGGGAGTGTGGTGATATATTAGCTCATACGAATAGAGTGGGTCAACAGGATCAACTGAAGCATAGCAAAAGACTTAATAACCCTAGAAATATAGTTATAAAGCTATTGAAACAGACATGTAGGATAAAGGCACTGTGCATAATTCTTATTATACAGAAAAATGAATAACTGAAGGCATCAAGTAGGTAGATTCAGTCTGCAATCCTAGCCCCATGATCTTTTTCCTGGCCACTGACACCATGGAAAGCACGGTGGATGGAATGATACCACGGGGAATCTTGCCACCAGCAATAGGAAGCAGAGGGCCCCAAACTGGGCTGTTACGCGGTGAAGTAGAATAGGACTAGCCACAGATCTCCTGGATCTTAAGCACTCCATTCCCCTCAGAGAGGTCACCAACTGGGCCCACTAACTATGCCAGCCTGGAGCAGGCACAACAAAGAGTAATGAAAAGAACTGCCTCCTGTCATGTTCTCAGCTGGGTTGAGGATTGCTCAGCCCCTCACTAATACCTTATGATACAGTCAAGAAAATCTATATTGAGAAAAAGTTACATATCTGATAAAAATAGGGAATGCTAGTAAACATTGAAAGTGTTTCTTTTAAAAAGGTGGTTAGTGGTTAGAAGTGTAACAGAGGCTCAGTAACATCTGAAGATATTACTAAGGTCTGTATCAAGTGTATTCGCATGAAAAGCCCAGGAGCTAAATTGTTAAAGAATCTGCAGGATTTGCCTCCATCCATTTTATTTTATTACTTTCCTCATTATGGTGCAACAGAAGGCTATTAGCTTTCCCCTAATTAGCTATTAATAGATTAAATAGTCCACTAATATCCCAATAAAGAGACTAAATAGCAAGGCTGATTCTTTCCCCCCTGTTTTTAAAATAAAAAATCTTGTTGATAATATTATCGCTGACAAAAATATCTCCAAGCAATTTCTGAATGGTGCATGTACTGCATCTTGTGCAGTCAAGTGTAAGGGAACTTTAGCTGGAGTGGACTCAGTAAATTGGCAATGTGTGGTATTAAAAGAGATTCAATCAATGGGTAGATATGTTCTTTGAAAAGGTTATCTAGAAGCTGTTATCTAGATGCTTACAGTGGTATCAGTAAAGTCACCAAATGGACCACAGAAATAATTTTGCAAAAGATATATGAGCAAATGAATGCACTGAGGAATGCTCCCCCCCCCCCGCCATTTAACTGTAATTATAAATTCAGGGTTTTCTGAGTGCAACTGAACACAGGAAGCAGCTTCATTCTGAGTCATGCCATTATTCCATTTAGCTCAGAATTATCTCCACTGTGTGGCAGCAGCTGCCCAGGGTTTCCAATAGAGATCTTTTCCAGTCCTTTCTGGAGATGATGGGGACTTAACTGTGGACCATTTGCATACAAAACCTGTGCTCTACCAGTTAGCTACTGCCCTTCTCCAAAAACATATTTACTTGGATATTGAGAACTGTGAATATTAGGAAGTTCGTGGAAAAGAAATGTCCCGACTCCTCTTCCTGTTGCAGCCCTCTGAAAAGCCTCTACATAGAGTTGGTGGAGGATTCTCTAGAACAGGCTAAGAATGGCACAGAAAGTTGCAGGAAGGGGATATTAAAAGCCCTCTTCTATCTACTTACTTCTGTTCTGAGGTTCCATGTTATTATGCCTTCTACTCAGTAGTTTATTGGCCAGAGTATTATATTATACATATTATAATTTATTACATGCAATAGACAAAGGAACTGTAAAAACAGCCACTCAGTCATTTTCAGATTTCTCAGAATAATGCAACTCTGCACTAGAGGAATCCAATGCAATGTTCCAAAATGCTTGCTACAAGGGTGGGATAAAGATGGTTTGCCGAATCATCATGTAAATGAACTAGATGGTTCTAAATGTTTGAAAGGGCAATTATAAGATCTGTTAGAATAAACTGATCCAGAGTGACAGATAGACACACAGGTGTGGCTAGGAAAGGTTAATAAAACTTAATATTAATTACTGTTTTTACTGAAACATTTTTTTTTAATTCACTACTAAATCTTGCAAACTGCTAGCACAGGAAAGTGCAAAACGTGACATTATTAACAATCTACAAAAAGCAGATAAGTCATACACATACTATACATGTCTAAATCACCATGTTTCATAACAATCCTTAAGGATGTACGAGATTCGAGACACCAGGACTACTACAAAGCTGATAGTAAAACACAAACCAGGAAAAGATACATATAATTTCTCAGTATAGATTATAACATGTAAAAATCTATGTAGGTCTCCTGTCTTAGCAGCTTTATGCATCATCATAAGGATATATTTATTAAGGGACACCAGCTCTCCACTGGTCAACAACAAATTTATTGTCTGCGTTTTTTCAGTTGATTTAGGACGAATCTGATGTGCTGAATCCAAAAATCACATTGGTTTTGCTCAATCAGGTCAAGTTTTTGAGCTATGGCCACATGTCGTTTTTTTACGTTTTTGTTCACAAGTACGCTTGTGTGGAGCATTTTAGAAGAAGTTGGTGGGGGTAAAATACCATGTCGAATAATTGTTTTGATTGGAAATGATCATTTTAATGACAAGAAGTATTCAGGTCCGATAGTTCTGGGTGATTATGTCGAAAAGGGATCAGTTTGAAGTCATAAAACCTCGAAATCTTCCATAAATTGGTGCGGCTGAGATCAACAGAAAGAACCGGAGCAGCCTCAAGTATCCTGATCTTCAATCAGCACGTCGTCCTGTAGCTCATTGTGATGAAATTCCAGTGCCTATCTTCGGAGACCTTCCTGACATTAGTGACGAAGATGCCTCCAGTGTTGAAGGACATGAAGAAGAAGAAGTGGTTCTTGAAGATGATGCTCCACATCCATTTTCCCAAAAGGAGTTGAATGATCTAGTTCGCGACCTCAGCTTGTCAAAGGACTCTGCCGAATTGTTGGCATCCAGATTGAAGGGAAAAAACCTCCTCTCTGACAGTGCTCGCATCAGCTTCTTCCGCAACAGGCATCAAAAGTACCTCCGTTTTTTCTCAGAAGAGAAGGACTTGGTGTACTGTGCAGATATTGCGCAGCTTTTGCTCAAGCTTGGAGTGCCACAGTACGAACCCAAAGATTGGAGACTGTTCATTGACAGCAGCAAGCAATCACTGAAATGTGTTCTGGTACACAACGGCAACCAGTTTGCCTCTATACCCCTGGCTCACTCGAGTACACTGAAGGAGAACTATGAAGCGGTGAAGTATGTGCTGGAGAAAATTGGTTATGATCAGCATAAATGGTTTATTTGTGTTGACCTGAAGATGGTGAACTTTTTGTTGGGACAACAGTCTGGCTTCACCAAGTACCCATGTTTTCTGTGCATGTGGGATAGGAGGGATCGTGCTCAGCATTACACGAAGAAGGACTGGTCTGTGCAGGAGGAATTGGTGCCTTGCAAAGAAAGGAACGTCATCAACGACCCTCTGGTAGACAGAGACAGAATACTCTTCCCACCACTGCACATCAAGCTCGGCTTAATCAAGCATTTCACCAAGGCTCTGGACAAGGATGGTGACTGCTTCACTTACTTGAGCCAGGCTTTTCCAGGATAGACCATGGAGAAGTTGAAAGCTGGCATCTTTGACGGTCCTCAGATCCGTCAGCTCATCAGAGATCCAGAGTTCAGAAACTCAATGAACGAAGTGGAACTGGAAGCGTGGAAGGCATTTGTTCTGGTAGTGAAGAACTTTCTTGGCAACAATAAGACCAGAAACTACGAAACTTGTCAACAACATGCTGACTGCTTTCAGAAAACTGGGCTGAAACATGAGCGTCAAGATGCACTACCTATTTTCACATATGGACCGGTTTCCTGAGAACCTGGGTTCAATGAGTGACGAGCAGGGGGAGAGATTCCATCAGAACATGAAAGAGATGGAGACCACGTATCAGGGTCGCTGGGACGCAGTCATGATGGCTGACTACTGTTGGACTCTGAAGAGAGACCTCCCTGCCGCTGAGCATTCCAGGAGTTCCAAGAAACAGAAGTTCAAGCCCTGAAGTTTGAAAAATGGTGAAGCAACATGCAATTTACGTGTACTTACCTTTATCAATGCCCACCATTCAGTTTACAGTAAACCTGACCTGATGGAGAGAAACGGATGCCATTTCCTGATTCAGCAGTGCAAAAATACCCTAAATCAGTTGTAGAAATCTAGACAACATTCAAAAAGTAAAAAATTGTTGCCCAGTGAATAGAAAACCAAACAGAAGAAGAGTTGCCAACTGTTTTTGTTGTTCTTCCATGCTCAGGAACAAAAGCGAGAGGACAATGTATTTAAATTAGTCACTAATTTGAAAGATACAGAACAATAGCAAGGCTACTTACAATGGGTGCAATCCCGCCTAGGTAAAAGTAAAGGGACCCCTGACCATTAGGTCCAGCCACAGACGACTCTGGGGTTGCAGCGCTCATCTCGCTTTACTGGCTGAGGGAGCCGACGTACGGCTTCTGGGTCATGTGGCCAGCACGACTAAGCCGCTTTCTGGCAAACCAGAGCAGTGCATGGAAATGCCATTCACCTTCCTGCTGGAGCGGTACCTATTTATCTACTTGCACTTTGACATGCTTTCAAACTGCTAGGTTGGCAGGAGCAGGGACCTAGCAACAGGAGCTCACCCCTTTGTGGGGATTTGAACCACCGACCTTCTGATCGGCAAGCCCTGGGCTCAGTAGTTTAACCCACAGCACCACCCGCGTCCCCTACCTACTGTTAAGTATGGCTAAGGGGCCTCAGGATGTGATCTAAGTGCTCCTCCACTGGTTGAGATGGAGGTACACCGGCAGGATGATGCTTATACTACCAGATGCCTCTTGTCAAGCTGACAGAAAACAGTGCCCCTGTAGCTGTTCCACCAGCAAAGTTCTGCTGGCAGAATGGGGAGTGGGGCACAATGGGGTGGGTGCTGATGCACCCCCCCAAAGTCCCCTCGTTTTCCCCAGGAACCATTGAGATTCTATGCCAGCAAGTTTGTTGCTCTTTACTGAAAATATAAGCAATTTATAGGAAAGATCAAAAATTTATAGGAAATAGCAAAAATTGTTACAACAAATAAGGTTTGAGTGAAAATAATGTACCATAGTCCAGATAGTACAAATGTTTTGAATGCTTCAAATGCCTAGGAATTCATATACCCATGGTATTTAGCATTTTATATGATAAACTGTCTCACATAATATTGGAAATGCAAGGTACAAAATGCAGATCATTACCTTCGTTAGTGGTCTTGTCACAGTATTGTAAAGTTCAGGACTAAAATGCTGAGTTTAATAACGGATGTAACTTGGAACATGTTCTCATTGGTTCCAAAGGTGATGTTATTGTGTCATTTAAATAGTAAAACAGATGGAAGTGATATAGTTTTGGTGCTAAATATATTAACTGTAGCACGACCAGAAATTGTTATGGCAGAAAAGATTATGAAATAGCATTTAAAAAATGGATATGCTTTGGGGGGGGGGAATGTAGAACATAGAAGAACCAATAAGATATTAAAAGTCCCAGAAGAAAAGGTATCATATTTTTATTATTAATCTGAAATACAGGGTAACCAATTTTCCTCTATTTTATGATTCTATACCATTGGTTTGAAAGGTGTATTATTATTTTTTAAACAATAAACTAATAAAAAGGAGAACTCCTATTGCAGCCAAGAAAGAACAACCTAGTGAGTCACAGAAAGGAGAATTGTGCGTAACTCATTAGGGCTTAATTTCTCTTAATTACAGATATATGATGTGACATGGAGTGATTGAGAGGATCACACTGTCAGTTTTCATCAACATAACCTTAAATAGGTCAATGTCAGGAAGCTTTTAAAGAAATCATATTGCAGCTGAGGAGAAAATCTTTCTGATAAAGCAAAATATGGAAATTACATTGTTTTGAGCTGCTTGATAAATTGGGACATCTATATGAATAATCTTAGGCAGCACCAACCAAATAGGACAAAGGCAGCCATAGTCATCTGTACAGCTGCATTCCAACACACGTTAGCAAATATTTAAGAGCAGGTAAACTTCCCCACATAAAACCATTTGATAAGTTGGTCATGTGTATCCTCTCCCCAGTCCTAGCATATGAAGGAAGACTTAAAGGTGTATAAACCATTTGGGTGCATCTTTCAAACTATCAATTCTAGCTGAATAAAGCCAGCTAGTCTGAAGGGTGGGACTGCACTAAGGGCTGTATTGCAATCACCCTCTTGCCTTGAAGGGATATGTGTCAGGGCACTTAACACATATCCCAGTTTCCTCTCTTGGCTTTTAGTAAGAAGGCAAACTTTTCATGCCTCCATAGGAGTAAAGTTAGGAGTAAAGTTGCCAAATATCCATGAAAGCCATTGGCATTGGCATCATTGTCTCTAGCAGCAACTTGTGCTGTAAACTACCTTTTGGTTTAAAACAGGGATAGAGAACTTGTGGCCTTCTAGATCCTGTTGATTGCAGCCCCCATCATCATTGGCCACTGGGAATGCTGGAGGGGTCTGATGGGAGCTGGAGACCAACAACACCTGGAGGGCCACTGGTTCATCACACCTGGTTTCCAGGGACTGGGGAGATTGCCGAAAGAACTGTAATTGGGCAGACTGTGTGAACCTAAAAAATAAGTCAATGGGTGAGGACAGTTGAGCCATATAATTCTGAAAGTGTCTGCTGAATGAGCAGAAGGGAATAAGTGAAATAAAAGTGCTTTAAAGAGTAGAACCAGTACAAAGAGACAGGGGGATAGTGAAGATGATGAATAACTGACATAATATGGTCGTGACACCCAGTGCAATTAATACACTTGAAGCTATATTATGAACCAGCTGAAGTTTCTGGACCATTTTCTAATACAATCCCACAACATTATTTAGTTGCATGTTCCTTATAAGACCATTATAATAATGTCTATTATTATTATTATTATTATTATTATTATTATTATTATTATTATTATTATTATCATCATCATCATCATCATCATTATATTGACACTCATCCAGAGTACATGTATTTAACATTCCTTACTTTATCAGTGACACTGTGTAGAAGTCTACCAAGAGTAGTCATGTTCTTAAAAAGCTAGAATGATTTTTTCCAACTAGTATCCACCCACAATACCTCGTTCCAAAGCATCTCATAATTTGTTGTTGACATATTCTCAGTGTATCTAGTTGTTCTATTTATAAACAGTATAACCAACATGACTGTCTAAAAGGATTTGCAAAATTTAATTTCAAGAAAAACAAAACACCTTGTTTTTATTAACTTCAATTTTTGCTTCATCTCTGCATTTTTGCTACGGTAGTTTCTCACACTGTTATTTCTAACACTTAAATAAGAACAGAGGAGCTTGCTTTTTTATATATAGAGGGGGAAAGGTTCCCTCCACTGAATAATTTTGATGCTGATAAAATACTATTTCACCTCTGCTCTCATATTTCTGGCTAAAAAATGTTCCTTACTTTCTGAAGTACCTGCAGTATTTTGTTCACCATCAGTGCACACTGGAGCTTCAGCAGCTCTCTTTATTAAGGCTGTCAGCTCTGATCACCGCGGCTGCATTCCTCATCCTGTTCTTCCAGGGAATGTAAGCTTGAAAGTTAGCCTAAATGAATTGCTCTCAGCGGTAATAACGCATTGGCAATTTTTCATGCAGCCATCACAAGCAATTTGGGCAGCATGTTGTATTTAAATCTTTTATTCTCATTTAACGCTTTCAAAAAAAAAAACACCTCGGAGGCATTCCTTCTACCTCAGAAAGTTCTGAAGTGCTTGTTAATAAGAGGGCTCTATAGCAGACTACTAATTCCTTTGATGAGAGGCATGCTTTCAGAAAAGAATAACTCTTTTGTCTGTTAATAATAGGGAGCCTTTAACTTTTCAATTTGATCTCAGTGACAGGGAATTATAAAAAATGGGAATCTTTCCCTGTACAAATGTGAATGCTAAGTTTGCCGTGCCTGATCAGTTGTTTCAAATTACATCATCACAGGAATTCCACTAGTAGATCAGGACTATTTAAAAGCCCACCCCATTCAGAATAATCTTTGACCTATAAAAACAACCCTGCAGAACTTGTGTCTTGCAAAGTCAAATGCAGCCCACTGGCTGTCTTCTGGGAGTTTGATATCCCGCCATCAACACTTCTACGTAAAATGGACTGTGCATTTAAAAACGAAAAGTATCTATGGCAGACATGCACATTTTGTGACGCACCAGGCTCAACATAGGCTTCCAGCCATGATGGCTTATTAATTGCTAAATAAGCTTCTTTGGTTACTGCTGCAAAAACTGGGTGACATAAAATCTCTGTTCTGGTGCCTGGTCTATGCTGTAATATGCATGCAAGTACCACTCCATGTTGCAGTTGTTGAGTAATATGGATGCATGCATGAAGCTTCTCACACATTTTAACCGAAGGCAGTTTTAATTATGTGATGCTCAAAAAAGAACGTGGAACATTCCACCCAGGATTGTACCCTTCAGAATGCAGGTCTGAGGTTGTGTGTTTCCACCCTATCCAGTCTAGCAAGTTAGGGAGAAATCTGAACTTAAATGCTTCTCCTGACAGAATCACTCTCTAGATTCACAGACATTCATAGCCACCAAACATGAAATTGCCCCCATCCCTGTTGGGACCGTAGCATGTGCACTTCTCCTAATCTAGTTTTTCAGTTATTTGAATTGCAATAAGTATACTGAAATAAGATTCTACTCTGACAACTGAGATCCACTGCACATTGAGATGCACTGAAAAGCACCAGTACTTACGAGTATTAAAAATACTCTGAACACAAAAACCAAGTGCTGGGGAGTGCATGAGGGCTTAATAAGTAAGTACCCAGATATGTGAACTTTGTCAAAACCTACTCAAAACAGCTTCTTTTTCTCCCACATAATCCTTTTGATGGATTGATGAATAACTCCTGTTTAGACACAAGGGAAGCTGTTTTTCACAAGTATAAATATCACCACTAATTATTTTGGTCAGTAGGAAGAACAAGGTTGACAATAACAGTGACATTTAGAAAAAAGCTGCAATAGCCAACTATTATCCTTTTCACCATGTTATAGAAATAACACTTGCCATATGAAATAGGAGTGCAGAATCCAAAGCTGAAAATGGACCAAAAGGCTCTGTCATCAGAACCCCTCAACATAATGTAGGGCCATTATATGTCATCTCAGCATAGATCAATCCACACTATTCCCAGCACAGCACTCGACATTTAGAAAGTGTGTACACTGCATAGCAATGTCAGAGACACCAGCAAAACAAACAAACAAACAAACACAAAAATGCATACAATTAAATATAAATATCACAATTACTAGTCAATTTCACCTACGGAAGAATTCTTTCACACCCCATGACTATGATAATTCAAATTCAAATGAACACAACAAAAACTCATTTTCTGATTAATCCCAAGGAAACTCAGATCCTATGTCTGCCCTACTCACAGCCAGTTTTTATAGATAATGGCACAATCCGAACCATGTCTGATCAGAAGTAAGTCTTATTACTCTTAATGGGGATCCAGTTTAAGTGAGATGTTGAAGTTGGTATTACCAAGTGGAAACTAGCAGAGAAATGGAGTGCAAATCTCCAGTCTAGCAGGCTATCCCTTACAAGCTCTCTGCTCCTAAGGTGATGGAATCTGAGAGGAGTAGTCAAGCACATAGAGGATAGAAGGGTTCTGTTGAACCCAGACGTCTGCTAGGTGTTTGCTCCCTTGGATCAGTCCAGATTACTGAATGACTAGTCTCTGGTGCCCTTGTCTCCAGTCCATGCTTCTTGCTCTTGGACTAATAAAATAATAATAAATTGGACTAGATACAGGCCCTGCTTGCTTGCTGACTACTTTCACCCTTCAACTCCAGACCTGAACTTAGAACTGCTTCCATAACCAAGCCAGCACAGGAAGGATGCAAGCCTTTCCTAAGCCAAGTGTGAAGAATATGATCTATTTAGTGAGAAACTCCAATATTTTTACATGGCTGTTTATTTGTATATATTTAAATTTTTTATATATGGATGTTTTATGATGGCCTATATTTGTAATGCCCAATAAAGGTTTGGCAAAGTAGATATATTTAGTGCAAGTGAAACTTCAGGAACATACAGTAGTACCTCGAGTTACAGACACTTCAGGTTACAGACGCTTCAGGTTACAGACTCCGCTAACCCAGAAATAGTACCTCAGGTTAAGAAATTTGCTTCAGGATGAGAACAGAAATCACGTGGCAGCGGTAGGCCCCATTAGCTAAAGTGGTACCTCAGGTTAAGAACAGTTTCAGGTTAAGAACGGACCTCCAGAACGAATTAAGTTCCTAACCCAAGGTACCACTGTATACTGTAAGGAAGCCCCCAAATGGACAAGAAGAGATCCCACTTCTCTGATGTAAAACATCAGTTCAAAGTGAAAAATGAAAATATGGCAGATATATGAACTGTAAGACAAATTAACTTAACTGCCTTCAGACAAAAAGTATCTCAAAGAACCAGGTAGTATCCATTTATATTGAATCCAGGAGTTTTGGCTCCAGGGAGCTTATTCCAGACCTGTTACAATTTTAAAACATTTATATGCATATCCACTCATGTCCACAGCCTTCTTTGGTATAAAAAGCTCTCTCCCGTCAAAAGTGTTACATTCTTAGGGTGCAACCTAGACATAGAAACACTGTCCAGGTTACTTCAATGGAATATAGAATACATCATAAATAACTTATATAGACAATGCAAAATAAGTTTTTTAATGTATCACCCCAGTAACATCCCTGCTCCTATTTAACGAGCGTGACCACTGTCCCTCGCTTTCGATGTCTAAATCTATTGAATATGAACAGGTCACAGACAACTATGCGCACAGATTTTCACAGGGACAAATTGGGGAGAGCACATGTTTGGCAGCCTTTGGAACATCCACTCTAATATCCAACTGCTCTGTTCCTCCTGCCTTTCCTGGTGTTAACTTGATCTGCTCAGATCAGTGAGCTCTGGCAAGAAGAGGATTTGCAGGCTGTTGGACTAGTTGACCCTTTGGGGACCTTTCCAACTCCACAGTTCTATGATTCTATGGCAGGGTCCAATATTATGGGCCAGGGACACCCCGGGCAAAAAGATCTTTACAAGATGCCTGAAGCAAATTGTAGTTGCTGCTTCACATATGGAAGAGGAAAGGGCTTTTCACAGTAGAGGAGCAAAAACAGAAAAAGTCCATTTTCAGGTCACCTCTAATATTCTCTAGGGTCTAGTAGAATTTCCCCAGAAGGATCTAAGTTATCTTACATGTTTATACAGAGGCAGGCAGTCTTTCAGGTCCCAAGTTGTTCAGGACTTGTACATGTTTACAGCAAGACCTTGGAACATGGCCTGGTAGCTGATCAGCAGCCAGAGCAGTTCCCTCAGCACAGGTGTAATAATATGTGTGCTGCCAGGTGCTCCAGTCAACAGCTTGACACAGCATTCTGTACCAGCTGCAGATTCTGGGCCAAGGCCAAGAGAAGCCCCACACAGAGCGCATTACACCATGATCCTATGCCAGCTTTGCCAGAATCTCACATCAGCACTGCAAACAGATACATTATGCAAATTGGGGGGGGGGGGTCAGGCTCCATATTGGCATCCAGTGCTTTTGTTTAGAGCTTAGTTAATCATTTCAGCATTGGTGCAGTATGATTTCGAATTGAGGACACAGTATGCCTGTGTTCTTTCAGATTAGCTGTTAAGGCCTCAAAGGTTCTTTAATCATGTTTTGGGATTGCTGTGATTCGTATCTCAGCCTTCCTGAAAGTTGTTAGATACTTGAAGTGCCAGGTTATATATAGATAATGCTTATCACCAAAACTGCAAAACAGTTTAAGGAAAGGGAACATTAGAAGATCTGTTTGGCTGCAAAACAGCAATCACAGTCCATCAGAGCAAAAAGGATTAAAAAGTGACGTTACATATTATGGTTGATTTAGACATTAACCCAGGACCTCTGGATTTAGTTTCCTTTGGATGAGAAATTTCTAGTGTCTTGTGTAATATTCGCTTTATTTGATTTTAAATAAATGAAGAGCACATTGCGGGGGAACAAAAAATCCTTCAGCAGCTAACTCCTTGAGTTTTAATAGAGCAACTGAGGGCAATGCAGGCCCCAACCCCAGCACTGGCCAATTCCAGGTCAAAATCACTGCCATCAATCATTTTGCCTCAATCTGTCTCTGATAATTCAAACCTACTGTACTTATATACATACACACTGCCACTGCTTATTTGCTCATTTAGGAAAAATCTGTAGTTATTAAACAAAGGTTATTTTGTAAAATCCTTGACTCAATAGCTGAGGCAAAACAATAGGGATGGACAAGTTGACATCAATCAAACTCATATTATTTCATACCAGTATAAAACATTTTAGAAAAAAGCTAATGATATTGATTAAAAAAGGTCAAATGTGTTTGCATAACATCAGGTGTAAGGCAGGTAAAGACCTGGTTGAGCTGAAATGAGTTGGCAGGCTCTGCTAATCAGCTGGCTGGTGGTACCCACAATGGCCTATAAACAGCTGAACATTGTGTCTTGCAGAGTGCTTTGAAAAACACTTTGCAGGCTGTACATTTGTCTGCAGCATTTGATTTAAAACTGTGCAAGTAAAAAAGGTTCACCTGATGTCATTGTGACATCAGGTGATTGACAAGCAGGTAGCCCCACTTACACATCAAATTTGGTCAATGTTGGGTGAGGGAGATAACAACCTGGATAGATCCTGTTCCTGGTGGTGAACTTTGGAGTCTCAAATATCAGTGGCACCCTGTGCAATGCCAAACATTGGCACACCCTGCTTTTCACCTTCCATTCTATGCATCTCCATCGATTTAGGGGTTGCACACAGGCACAAGCAAAATGAACGGCTTCTTGGGCACAGCAAAAGGTCTCTAGGTTTTCAAGGCAGAAAAAGAACTTTGCCTAAGTTAACTCATGGTTCTGTCCTGAACCAAGGAGGAAAGTCTTTTAGATGATGGTCCTTGGAATTTGAAAAGGGAAACTGAGGGCTATAATAAATTGAAAACTATGTATGGCTTGAAACCTCTCTTTTTGTTAGAACATATTTGACTTCTGTCATCAGCGGGAACAACGTGTTCCATTCTTAATTTGGATGGCTACTAATATTCTTTGTACAGGAGCAATAAGCCAGTTTTTAAAAGCAGCTTTCCCTCTTTCTGTGGGGATGTTTTTGGCAGCTGTATTTATAGAGGGTCTGATTGAAAACCCACTGAAGCTCATGGCTTATTATTTCCAATAGGTTTTTTGGCTTCAAAACAGAAATGGAGGCAGCTGTCCGTAAAGGCATTGATTCTGGTCAATCATCAAAATCATTAAGAAAAAGGCATAGGATAAAGCACGCTTAATAATATTTGGCATTTATATGATGATTTATAGTGTGTTGCATTCATGATCTTTTAATGTTTACAACAATAATGTAAGGTAGGCCAGTTTTATTATCCTCATATTATATTCTTTTATATCATAGGGCTGCGAGAGAAGGACATTCTTAAGGTGAGGCAACGTTTGAATCAAGGATTTTTAGCTGATTTTTAGCTCAGGCTGCAGTTCTATACACACTTACCTGGAAGTCGACATGCATAGGATTACACAGCCAATCTCCTAGCTACTTTAATATAAAAGTTGCTTCAGTCTCAGTTTCAGCCTAGAGAAGTAGCTATGGAAATATGTGATGCAGATTTAAATAATTTTGAAAGTTTCTGTAATGACGTAAGTTGAAGGAATCACTGAAGAAAATGTAAACTAATTGTATTACCCTTTGAAATATTATTTACATCTTCAAAAAAACATAAACTTGTAATAACCTAAAATTTCTATAAGCGTGATCTGATTTGTTTATATTTACATCATATTTGTTTCAATAATGATGCTACTAGTGGTTTCATTTTATTTGAATTTTTGTGGATATAGCATCCACGTACCACTAGTTAACAACCATAGAAGATGTGTCCTTCATTGTCTATTAGCCAAGATGCTCAGAAGAGGGCAGCTTCATGGTCTGGATACCCCAAATCTATGACAGGATTGTAAATGGCATGAAGCAAATCACTTCATAATTAATTATCTTGTGACTTCACTTCATTAATAGCCACTGTGGATGAGTACACTGGGATCATTCTTTCAATGAGAAATAAACTAAAACTGAACAATGCCCAGGACTTCGGTGAAGCTCGGAGAACATAAATGACTAGATTAGCAAACATGCTTAATTATTTCTAAGAAGTGAAACAAAGTAGGTGAAGAAAATATATAGCCAAGGAAGATAAAATACAGTCATATCTTGGGTTAAAGTCACTTCGGGTTAAATTTTTTCAGGTTGCGTCCCGTTGCGACCCAGAACTAATGGAACGGGTTACTTCCAGGTTATGCCACTCGCGCATGCACAGATGTCCAAAATGATGTCACACACATGTGCAGAACCGGCAAATCGTGACCCATGCACGCGCAGACGCGGGTTGTGTTCTACCCACGATATGAACAGGGCTTCGGAACGGATCCCGTTCGCATCCAGAGGTACCACTGTATAAGTTGTGGTTTATTTCATGATCAAGGACAGAGAGTCCATGATATCCCAGGACTTAAAAGAAGCCTGTGTTCTCCCTTGCATTAGTAGACTTCTGTCTGCCTAGAATTGTATACAACCCAGTAATATTTGAACATTAGTAGTTTTTGAGATAAATTATACAATTTCACATCACTAGTAGATATAGCAACCTTGCAAAAAAAGTTAACACAAACCCTCTACATTTAAACTGGAGGGAAATAAACAACAATTTCTAGTGAAATCTCATACGAAAGCTTCAGAATTCTGCTCTGCAAAAGATACTGGCTTGGCGCCACCGAGAAGGCCATGGAAGAGGGCTGGCGGAAGTCGATCTTCCTTCTCCTAGATGCCCCACAACACCTGAAAATCCAACCCCCAAGAGACTGGGGGCACTATTGAATGGGGTGAGCTGTTGTTCAGTGGACTGAGCGAAAAGCGAGACCCCCCCAAGAAAAAGCTAGAGGCACCTTCTGTGAATGGGAATCAGCTTCTGCCAGCCTCCTTTTGTGGGATTCTCTGTGGATCCAGTGGATCCTATCCATACATGCCTAGATGCTGATGTGAGAAAGCCACATTATTTTACTTCTCTCAAAGCAATTAACAAAAATTCACCCAAAGTGAAATTGCATTTTGCTTGGTATAAAAGTAACCACTAATGTATGCATGCGCGCGCACACACACACACACACAGTCCAATAAGTGAAACGCAGTAAAAATATTACATTTTTTTGAGAGCAAGACAATGTTTTTCAATAACCATTATTAAGCTAAAAGAATAACTGCATACTTTTGTTTGAATATACCAGGGGCTGTAAATCAGAGGCTATTCAACAGACTACAATATGTGGTACAACACAATTTGCTAAAAAGGCAACATTAATTGGGGAAAGCTGAATATCTTTAATGAAGATGGGAGTTTAATAGCAGGAAAAGAATATTAAAGAATGACAATCTCAATAAGAATTAACTTTCTTAAGACCCCTATTCAGCAAGGGTAATTCCAAACAGCTTTTGGGGATGTCTTAATGCAAACAAATGTGAGCAGTTTTGACTACACATTCACATTTGTTTGCACACCAGAGCTTAGGCTTTATCCTGTACAAGGTTCTAGGCAGCAGCAAGGCTGACGAGGCAGGGGCGTTTCAGAGGTATAAGCAAAGTAGCTGCCAGAGAATGTGTCCCAAAGGTCCATGGTGTGAACGGAACTCCCCTCAGTTTGAATAGTAATTGGCTTGACAATTGCCAGCCTCATCTATGAATGGTATTTAAAAAAGTTGCATTTCCACACTGCTACTTTCAAACTGTACTGCAAGAGCCTCACATTGCCTGGGCAACCACTAGTCACAAAGGTATAGCTGTTTATATTACATCAATTTTCTGTTTTCCCTTTGTGCTTTTTTGCTCCCAGAATGAAATTCATTTCATATTGTATAGCTGATATAAATATACAAGTTGTCTCCTGTGATGTTCACTGTGTTCTTTGTTTTGTTGGTCTGTTATTTATGTCCTCTGTTTAGTGATTTTTAAGCATTATCAATTTGTCTATTGGAATGATCTGAAGTTTTTGTATTCCCAGCAGCTAAGAAAGAGAGAGACATGCAGACAAAAACCCAACCAGAAACCTGCTCTGGTTGGAATGTCTCCTCCTACAAAATGTCATCTAACACCAATTGCCTTATGGCAGCTGCATAAGCTACTGTTTCGCACTACAACTTCCAACAACCTCAGTCAGCATGGACACTGGGATGATCAGAGTCCCACAATATCTGAGGGCACCAGGTTGGGTAAGCCTTATCTATGGGAATGCATTCAGGAGAAAGAGGTGGGAAGGTTAAGACAACACTGGACACCTAGTCTAGGTGGGCTGGTTTCATTTTGTTTTAAATGGGTAGTTTTGGATAACTGCACTGCATTTTATAAACCTTGTGACCCACTTTAAGAACTCCTGTTAAAGACTGGAATATACATCTACCAGATAAATAAAAATAATACATTTGTTTTTGTAAAAGTCACATTTAATTATGCATACTCTGTCCTTCCCTTTTATATTACAATTTTTTTTAAAAAAAAAGTTCAGGCAGTTCAATTTCAGCAATATATGAACATGCACCAAAATGCCTTTCTTCAGCACCTGAAAAATGCAGATGTAAAAAAGGTATAAATAAATAATATTAATTATTAGAATTGCAAGCAGAGAACTACTTTCTTTGAAATAAAGCCACACAACAAATTTGACTTGTGAACCATGTATTCTTGAATTTAGAATTTTGCATTGGTGGGTGTAAATGGGAGAAAAATCAAAATCCTGGAAAAGCCAAGGAGTTAAAGAATCAAAGCAAGGGAAAAAGAGACAGGAATGAGAAATACTGAGTGATGGAGACACCATCCAAAATTAGCTTACACCATAAACAGGTTGTTCTGAAAGTATTTGTATTCCACCAACCAATTTCTTAGCACAGAAGTTGCAAGCTGCAGCCAAAGTGAGAATGTCTGGTTGGGACACCGGAACACCAAGTCCCAGTTGAAATCCTACATTCTTCTATATGTCATAACTAAATCTACAGCTTACAATTCTCTTGACAGCCTTTGCAATACATAGTCTTCCTCCTTAGTTCTGAACTTTTTGAGTATGAAAAACACTTTTTTGAGTATTCTCCACTCCTATGTTAGAACAACAGCAAATTGTTTGAAGAAATATCAACAGAGCATCATGTGTTGGGGGCTCTGTTCTTGGTTTTATTGCCCCAACTGTTTAAAAGAGAGGAGCTGGGGAGAGCAGGGCAGCCCAATCACAGTGGATCAGGGTAGGGGAGGTATAGTGTAGGAGGTGGGGCAGGCTGGGTAAGAGGCATACAGCACTAGCGCAGGGGGATGACCCTTATCCTTACCCATGCACACACTCCACACACTCCCCAGATCTGCCCTGAAGGTTGGGGGGAAACCCCTGGACAGTTTTAGGGGGCACATGGAGGGAGGAGAGGGGGAGATAATTCCACTGAGCAAGGAGAAATCCTTGCTCTCATAGAACAAGCTGCTTAGTGCTACATTGAATGCAACTCCTGGTTACAAAAGCTATGCATACTACAGTATGTTTATACAACTTTACAGTTCTGGAGTTCCACTATTCTTTTGTCCATAACAACACTGAAAACTGTCTGTCATGCTATTAAACCTGCTTGAATCTTAAGATGAACACTCCTTTCAAGATAGTGTTGTAGTGGATGATCTGCTTGAACAGGATGCTAATTTTAGACTTGGCCTACATGCCTTTTTTTTCTTGCCACTAGGATGATTCATGCTTCTTCAAATGCAAAGCTCCAGCTTCAAGTTCTCATATATATCTCATGATACAGAAGTCAAAGGACAGAAGATGAGAAATTCCCACAAGGAATATTTTTATATATTCATTGTGACAAAGGCTCCAAGCCACTTGCCAGACCTGAAAACTCTCACTGACAAAACAACAATCCCGATACACTCTTTCCCCATCTCTGTAGTAGTCTTGGAAAAGTTGCCCATGAGGTAGGATGCAGACAAAATTACAAGTGTGGCTTTGGATGTTATAAAGCCGTGTGGGAGAGGAAGCACACCCAAGCACAAATTGTATCTTGCTTCAGGGCTGGAGGAAGGAAGAAAGGACAAGTTCCAGAATCAGTAACAAGTGCTCATTTCCCGTCAGAAAATTGCTTAGCTGGGTTTTTACAGTGAGCTATTAAAAAGAATGGTTCTGGGGCTGACAGCCCTTGACTGGTCCAACAGACAAACTGAAGAACTATGAGGACATGTGCCACTTCTGCCACTGCTGCAAATGCACACCAGTGCATCCAATAACACTGAAACATATAGACTAGTCATGGGATGTGTAGAATACCAGGAAAGATTAGGAGCATTCCACAGAGAAAAGTAGTAAGAACATAGAAAAAGAAAAAGAGACACACAGATCATTGAATGTCAGCTCAAGGCTTGTTTTAGTGTCTGAACAGATTTCTGAACTTCTGTGTAGTCATGAACATTGCCATAAAAAAATAAATAAATCCACATTTTTCACAGCTCCAAATTATCTAAGTAAAGCTCTGCCAATTGATTCCTAACCAGAACAAAGGCAGCATAATTGCACCATGGCCCTTTCTATGTTGTGATGGCAAGGAAAAAAAAAATCTTATTCATATGCATTTCCAGAAAATGTAGGTTATGGATATAATGTGCTGTTGATTTCCTGCATCTCCAGTAAAACAGATTCAGTTAATATTTCATATATAGTTTATTAGGAGGTAAGTACCATTGATACATGGATTTGAAAAGAAAAGAAAAACCTTTCAGAACAGTGCTTGTGTTCTCAAAACTGATTTAAATAGCTAGGACCATTCTTCTTGTGAGATAGCAGGACTGTGATTTGCCAAGTCTTTCTCCCATTTGGTTTTATATGTAGGCTGTAACTGAGTGTATGCAATGCCAGTGAGTAATAGATACATTTTGCTAATTAGTTGTTGTTTTTTTTGAGCTGGTGCTAAGTAAAAGATCTTCACAAACTGAATATTGACATAATAATCCATATTTAGTCATTTGTTCCACTAAGAGTCTAAATTGAAAGAAGTGGAACATCGGGGGTCTTATTTGATTTAGAGCTTCTACGGCTTGATCATACAAAATTACATATCCATCTCTGCACCATTTAACAAGATATAACATGTTTTGCTAAGCCCAAATTGATGAGTTTACGGTAGGATATAACTGATTCCCTATAAATTCATTTGGACATTATGGAGGTCAATAGGGATGTAGCTGGTGCTAGTTTTTGAAGCTCATTTCAAATTTCCAGTACAGATTTGGTGAGTGAGGTAAGTTTGGGATCCAGAATTTGTGTTTTTGGCTTGTACCGCAGAAATCCCCCAAGTACCTTTTGCTATTTTTTATTGCTGTTTTATTACGTTGCAGTGTTTGATTTCTAACGGGAGTGTGTTAAGTAGAATTTTTTTTGGGGGGGGGGAGAATAGTTACTAACCTGCCTAACAAGGATAGAGAGAATGTCTCCCAGTTTCCCAAATTTTTATTTCTGTTGGCATTTTATTACAGTTATATTCTTTTATTATCTGTTTTCAGAATGTTGTCATATCCCCAAATATCTGACTGGATTGTTTTTCTATTGGAGGCCAATTTGTTCCAGGAGTTTCTTATTCTTAAGAGTCCTAGGCTCTGTGGTTTAACCCACAGCGCCACCCACGCCACCTGCATCCCAATGAGAATAGAGGCATCTAAATTTCGGTGACTGAAGCCAGCTTTTATATTAATTTAGATAAATCATACCCATGCAGAACAATGTAGAATGAGAAGCTTCTAAGAGCAGGCAAAGTAGGACATGTAGTCAGGTTGCGAAGAAAGGGAACTTGACTCCAGTCATTCATGGTATCCAGCTTCAGTCAGCTGACCCTGGATTCTAGCTGCTCTACTCCAAGTAACCAGTGACGAGGGGCTGCTGAGGTTCAGGGAAAGTGGATTGCGTAAGGCAACCTAGAAAATTCACAGCAATGATGAGATTAGAAGTAGGGGTTCCAGACTCATAGTTCCTTCTTAGAGCTGCTATACTGCACTAGATCTCTAAGCTTCTGTGAAAGAATAAATACTAATAAAAACAGAACATAAATTTGTTTTATGCTAGTGAATCCATTCTGTTCAGAGGGACACAATACCCATGCATTTGAAAGTGTTTAGCGTTCATCATTACTGTGTCAGTTCTGCTTGAGATAATAAAATAGTCTTGCATCAGAAATATTTGCTTATGAGAATACATTTTCCCCATCAGTGCTGAATGTCGCTGTGGCACACAACTGGCTCCCAATCAGTGTCTTCAAATCTTAATACAGGAATGCCAGAGGAACTGGATTTCATACTGAACTTATGGCTGATACGTAGCAGACTAGAATCGATATAGTTGGGTGGTTGTCATTTGCTGGCATGGTGCTTTTATATATACATAGATCTGAATGATGCAATTGCATTTCTCAATTAACTCAATTGAAAACTTGGCAGTTAACTTTTTGGAAGAAATGTTCAGCAGGACCTGCATAAGAACATATTGTCCTTAGCTTTTTATTTCACTATATAATAGATTGTCAGCCTGGCACTATATGATAGCAGGCAATGTGGGAGTGTGCATTTCCTCAAATTCTACATTGTTTGATGTTCTATAATTTCCATTAACATATTTATGACATTAATATATTAGAAATGTTACACTACTGACCTTATAAGGGTTATCTAATATAGAAAATTGAGGGGTTTGGATTTCCCCTGACACTATACTGTTAAATGTTCTGTCATTTTTTATATTATACAAAGGTTCAAAGAAACGTTTTTGACATTCATGGAATTTTGTCTTTTCAGTTGTTGGGGAGAAATGTCAAATGAAACAAGGTTATTTTTTTATTTGCTGATAACTGAAAGTTGTAAGATGGCTGGCATGTATAGAAGCCCCTTGTTTTCTTAACAAATTATATTACGTTTTGTAATTTTTGTTTACTAAGCAAACAGAGAACACATCTGTGGATCTGCCATCATGTACATTTGCCTGTTTGTACAACTGTGTAAATAGGACTTGGAGCAAACTAGAGCAAAATGTATGTGAAGCACTTTAGAGTGTTCAACGTGCTGATTCAATGCTAAGTATTATTATTAAAGTCCAACAAGTATTATTATTATAAAATCCATTGTAATTTAATTATATGTCGACATTTTGCATTTAATTTATGCAGATTATCTCTATGGGCAGTTTTGTTCCCTCTTTCTACTTCTGTTGTCTGCCACCTGAGAGCCAGAATTTCAATGAGCACGAGACATATGCATCATGTCTACTTCAAGTACCATGTTACTTTCAATTATGAAAAACTAAATATTTTCCTTTGGTATGCACTTTTTTTTACTATTTTGAAAAGCAACCTACAACACCAATTCTGCTTTACTTAGGATTCCCCTGGAAGAATGGTTTTCAAACTGGGTTAAAGGGGAATCTGTCATTCCTTGGATACTTATAAGGTAAAGGTAAAGGACCCTTGGACCATTAAGCCCAGTCAAAGGCAACTATGGGGTTGCGGTGCTCATCTCACTTTCAGGCCGAGGGAGCTGGTGTTTGTCCACAGACAGCTTTCTGGGTCATGTGGCCAGCATGACTAAACCGCTCCTGGTGCAATGGAATACGGAGACGGAAACCAGAGTGCACAGAAACGCCGTTTACCTTCCCACCACAGCGGTATCTACCGTATTTTTCGCCCCATAAGACGCACTTTTTCCCCTCCAAAAATGAAGGGGAAATCGGGGTGCGTCTTATGGGGCGAATGCCTGCAAGCCTCGCGCGCCCGGCAGGAGGTCCGACCGGGTGCGCGAGGCTTGGGGCGGCAGCCTGTCGCCCGAAGCACGGGGAGCCCTCTGGAGGGCTCCCCCTGCTTCGGGCGAGTGTCTGCAAGCCTCGCGCACCCGGCAGGAGGTCCCACCGGGTGCGCGAGGCTTGGGGCGGCAGCGGACTGCTTGCGCGCACCGAGAAGCTTGGGGCCAGCTGAGCTTAGCCCGCCCCAAGCTTCTCGGTGCGCGCAAGCAGTCCGCTGCCGCCCCAAGCCTTGCGCACCCAGCGGGACCTCCTGCCGGGTGCGGGAGGCTTGGGGCGGCAGCGGACTGCTTGCCGGCATGCAGAAGCTTGGGGCGTGCTGAGCTCAGCACGCCCCAAGCTTCTAGGTGCGCGCAAGCAGTCCGCTGCCGCCCCAAGCCTTGCGCACCCAGCGGGACCTCCTGCCGGGTGCGGGAGGCTTGGGGCGGCAGCGGACTGCTTGCCGGCACGCAGAAGCTTGGGGCGCGCTGACCTCAGCTTGCCCCAAGCTTCTGGATTAGCGCAGCGCACCTGGGGGGGAAATAAATTTTTTTTCCTTTATTTCCCCCCCTAAAATCTAGGTGCGTCTTATGGGCCGGTGCGTCTTATGGGGCGAAAAATACGGTATTTATCTACTTGCGCTAGTGTGCTTTTGAACTGTTAGGCTGGGAGAAGCTGGGAAAAAGCAATGGGAGCTTACCCCCATTGCATGGATTCAAACTGCTGACCTTCTGATTGGCAAGCCCAAGAGGATCAGTGGTTTAGACCACAGCACCACTTATAAGGAGACCCTAAATGAGAAGAAGATCAGTAGTGGGCCAACTTTTCTGAAACACAACTTTCCTACCAAAACAAATCTTCTCCCATAACATGCAGTCATGGGAGAATAGCAATGGTGCACTCTTCAAGCCTGACATATGCCATCTTACATTTGTGTGACTTTGTCCTCAGCTGATTTGTTTCCCTTCCTGTCAATTTCACAAAAGAAAGCTCTTCCTCTGCTTTCCCTTCTGCACTGGGATCCCTCAGGGATCTGTTCCCAGCCACCTGCTATTCTCTATTTATACTTTGTTTCTAGATGACCTCATCATATCCTACACTGCAGATTGCAGTGCCAGCCAATGACAGTGCTCTACTGTATAATTTTACCCCTACACCCAATGCTGCATTTCCAGTTCCAGTAATTAAGTCTACTTGGCTAGTTCATTGGCAACTCAAACCCAATGTGTTCAAATTTAAATCTTCATTCCAAGCCATCCTCTTCTCAGATCCACTATCTATCCTGTTGATAAGGTATTTAGCCTTTATTTTATCTTTAAGTCTTCCTTCTCCAGCACTACCAATATTAATTCTGCCATCAACTTATGTCACTTATCAATGTACAACATAGTGAAAATATAGCCCTTTCTCTCCCAAAAACTTCAAACCAGATTCTCCTATATCTCTACTGTGTTGAAATTTTTTTGTTCCACAACTCTGCAAAATATGCAAATGTGTTCCACTTCCCAGATTATACCTCGTGAACAGTAATTCAATTCTCTTTCTTTCTCACACACACAACCCTCCACAATTCTCTTATAGTTGTTTGGAGTTTCAGATACCTAATTTACCGAAGGATAAAGCCAAGGTGATTTATGCCAGCATCATTAGATACCAATCAGCATCAGAGATAATCTCTGTTGGACAACAATGCAAAATAAAATTTAATGACAGTATTAAATTAGTCCCAAATGAACTGTATATCAGCACTTGTCCACCACTGACTTTTATTACAGGATAATACATACCTATTTTATTAAAGTTGCTTTGAATTATCGCTTGTTTATGCGACACCTATGCCTGCATCAAGATAGCACAGAGCATACCAAGGGAGCCTTTTATTTTAAAGGCCTAAAATATGAGATGATGAAATTGGTCTGAGAAGACAAATACCTGAAACAATCCGCATATTATGGTAAAGTTATTCACATTCAATAGCTTATAGGGCTGTCTCATAAATAAAATACACACTGTATTTTATTCTTTTTTCTCTCCTATGGGTTCATAATATGAAATGCTAGACAATAATGTTTACACTTTCAAATATATTACTGACTTTGCTCTCAAATAAAATATCTACCTATTTGAAATGTGAGAGAAACAATGCAAATATATACCCTAAATTCTGTGAGTAACAGGCACATAAAAAGGTCCCCTGACGATTAGGTCCAGTCGTGACCGACTCTGGGGTTGCAGCGCTCATCTCGCTTTATTGGCCAAGGGAGCCGGCGTACAGCTTCCGGGTCATGTGACCAGCATGACTAAGCCGCTTCTGGCGAACCAGAGCAGCACATGGAAACACCGTTTACCTTCCCGCTGGAGCGTTACCTATTTATCTGCTTGCACTTTGATGTGCTTTCGAACTGCTGTGTTGGCAGGAGCAGGGACCGAGCAACAGGAGCTCACCCCGTCGTGGGGATTCGAACCGCCAACCTTCTGATTGGCAAGTCCTAGGTTCTGTGGTTTAACCCTCAGCGCCACCCACATCCCAGGGCTGCCATACGTCTGGATAAGACGTATAAGAACAGTCAGAAACAGAAAAAAGCCATTGAAAACAATGAAACGTTAACATAATTAAAGCATAACAAAAGCAGCATGGCACCAGCCCCCTCATGAAAAGCAGTCAGTTTTCAAAAGCCTTGTTGGAATAAGGAGATCTTCACTTGCTAGTGGAAGGTTCCTTATTCCTCACATGCAAGATAAAGTTTAAACTATAGGTTGGAGCAAGTTGAGTTGGTTCCCTCTGAAGAAAAAAAATTATGACTAAACTTTTAGATTTCCCCCTTTCCTCCCTTATCATCTAAGACAGAAAATATAGAATGACCATGCAATTACAAGGTGTCCAGAATAGCTGAACACTCCAGTTCTTAATAGCAATACAATGAAGACAAGCTATTCAAAGACAACTCTTTTGTCTTCTCTTCATTTAATATTGTCTTGAAATTCTCTTTGCTGTGTGTTTTGAAGACTAGCTATTAATCTGTCAATAATTCATGCAGAGCCAGGAAATATCAAACCGTGGGTTTAGAAAATAGCACAGGCACTGCGCTGTCTTGGTAGCCTGTCGAGAGATTATTTTTAATTCAGTGAAATGTCCAAGTCTTATATGAGACTATTCTCTTTCAGCAAGAAGGTACAGCAGATTCAGATTGGAAATCTCAGCTGGAGCTAAATTTGCCATCCAAGCAATCCATAAACAGGGAAACAAGTGAACTTTCCCCAGCTGTTCCACATAGAAATGTGGGAAATATGGAGAAGGAAACACAACACAAGCTATAGCTTTAATCACATAAGCATTAAGCAACAGCTATTGTCAGTGGGTCTTTGAATATCCATTTACAAAAGAGAAAGGTGGAGGCATCCAAATCAGACCAACCAAATGAAGAACAAGATCTACAGTTTGAAACCCTTGTTCAGTGACTGCCTATACCCGCACAGAGAATTACATTCTTCACTAAAGTCCCAGAATTTCCCTGGTTTAAAGTGGTCTTTGTGCTCCAGACATGTACCTTCTCTTCCCTTTTCTTTTTGCTTCTGGCCTTAGTTCACACTTGTGACGTTGCTTGTGTTCCCTGGTTGCTCAGGTTCTACATTCTTCTATCAAATGAAGCCTTGGGTGAAAGACAGTCATGCTAACTTGCTTTGTGATGTTGTATCAAGCCAACCATACGTAAGTTCTAGTGTTCTTTGAAAGTACAGTAATGCAGAAAGTACAGGAAAGTGAAGCAGCAGCAAAGGAAAACCATAGTTTAGGACCACAATACCTCAAGGATCACCTCTCCCCATATGGACCAGCCTGGAACCTACAGTCCTCATTGGAGGTCCTTCTTTGTGTGCCCCACCCAAGGAAAGTATGGAGGGTGGTCAGACATGAGGGGGCCTTTTAAGTAGGGGCCTCCCATCTGTGGAATGCTCTCCTCGGGGACCTGTGCCTGGCACCATCCTTGTCAATCTTAAGGCTAACAATATATAGAAACCCATTGCTTTCTTAAGTCAGGATTATAAATCCTTGACTATTTTAGCAAAATAAAAAGTGGTAGGAAAATATGCTGGGGAAACCTTGGACCCATGGCATAGGCTTATGCTGACTACTGCCTAGTCTCTTTTAAACCCATTTTTGGACAAGATGAGTAGAAGGGAAACTTAGTAGTTGCTGAAAAAGAATGGATTAATGGAGGGAGGACCATTTATCAATGCGTTCCTTTGCATGTGTGGCTTATCCACTCAGTTAAGGAAGTACATATATAAGAAGTGCCGAGCAGAACAGTTTCATGAACTTTCCACAAGCAAATGCACATGAAATTTCTTTTTAAAAAAAATTATGACCATCATCACTATAATGACATGAGATTACCAGAATGCAACTTCTACGCAAGGTATGAGATACACAGAAAATTGTCCACGTAAGGCAGTGTGACATAAAACCAGCCTTGGTTTCTTCAGCTTCTTCAGCCTAAGCCTAAGTGATTACTGCGTCACTACTTTTTGAACCTCATTAAAAGCTGCCTACATTTAATAAGTACCGTTTCCTTTATGTACTTTATCCATCTTTAACTACTTGCTTACCTTAAGTAAGAGAGAATATATGTTCCACATTTATTTCAAATAGTGATTTTCTAAAATTCTAGATTTCTATTTCTCTTTGTAAATGCTTATTGGCTTCTAGAAAAATGTTCTTATTGGGATTATGAAATGTGATCCTGGTGTACTTTTATCTATCTTGAGCCCCTATTATAAACATAGGTCATGTTGTCTTGACTATAAAAGAGTGTTTTAAAAGACAAAATTCAATTTAGCCATTTTATCTTGTGTCTGTGCTCAAAATCTGGCATCAATCTGGCATAAAGACCCCGACCTGCTTTTATAAATTCTTCTGTCACTTAAGTCACTTACACATAAAATAGTCATTCAACATATATAACATTGCAATGTGTTTAAGTGGAAATGAATTTCCATAGACTTTTTGTTGAAATACAATAGGGCATACTATAAAAGGTCCTCTTTGTACCAAATGCATCAAGAGCTGCACAGTGCTCATTAGAGTAAAGTGCACAAATGGTAATAGGAAGCAACTAGCAACTGCTTGCACATGAAATCATTTGTGACTGAAGTTATTTAATATTTGCTGGCTCTCAGTGTGCTATGCAAAATTACTGAAGCACACAAAAGTAGCTCTTTGGCCTGGGGGTGAAAGAGCACAGCAGATTGAACAGGCTTGTTGCTTTCTCTGAAATAAAAAATAAAACAAACTACTTCAAGACGCTTTCCCAAAGTCAGCATTAAAACAAACAAAGAATCCCCACCCCCTACAAAACTGTTTTTTGATTTCTTTAATTAAACTGGATGGGGAAGGGATTGCAGAAGTAGAGCAGAAAGCAAGTACTATTTCACAGAAACTTATTTTTCTGCTTCTTGGAAACTTTAGGTAGAGGGACGGGGGTGGGTGGGGAAAGTAGGTCTATACTCTTAACAGAAATGAGATGAAAAGAAAACTTCAGTTAGAAATAAAAGCAGCGGGAAACAGAAATAAAAAAATGGTACAATGCTGTGTAAGCTGGTATAAAAAGGGAGAGAAAAAGAGAAGAGTTAAAATCATAAGCAGGCATGAAATTTCAGTTAGGTAACAGAGCATTTAAATTCAATGAAATATAAGGATAACTGTAGGAATCATTTAGATGAAATTATGTAAGTTTTGAAGCTCCATCCTCCCCTAGTTTGAATATGTGCTGGCCCAAAATAATTGAAATTAAAAATACATTTAGTTGGGACACAATTATTTAAATACTTTAGCAGACTTTCTAATCAAACATTTTAGCATCAGATTTAGGTATCCTCCTTATTTAATCACCACTGCATCTGCCCATCCTTCATATTAGTGGTAGAGTGGGACAGGAGAAATATGGCTACCTGCAGTGTCCAATGTAGTGGCGTGAGGGAAAAGTGGATTGGTTAGGTAAGACTCAAAAGAAGCAGGATAAAGAGAAGTGGGGTGGCATCCTATTCCATCACATCTCACTTCGAGTGTGACCACCTGTATTGTTTCATCTCAGTGAAGAATAGGACCTTCAGGGAAGAAGAAATGTGAATCAGGACTGCAGCACAGGGGGAAATGTTTCTGTTCCTGTCACACCTGGAACTTAGTGCAGTGGGTAACAATTGAAATAAATTCAAATTCAAATATAAGCCACAATTACTGAAGGGTTTCCAAACATCAGGACATACGACCCTTTACATTCAGCTGCAGCCATCTCCTGTTCCTCTCAGTCTTCACCACAAAGGTCAATAGATTCCCTACTTTAAATCAAATGTACTACCTCATTCTTCTACTTTTTGTTTAATATTTTGGCAGTTGATATGAAGGGTAGGATTTCCCATTGTACATGAGGAAATTTTTTAGAGATAGGCAAGACCTCCTGAGCTCCCCTGAAATCACATACATCCCCCACCCCTGAATTCTGAACCAGGATGGAAGGCCTGTTAAATTCACTGGAAGAAGGTTCGGGAGTTTGCTAGAGTGGTTCTATCAAGTCCCTGAAGTTTGTTTCTGAGCCACACTCAGAACTTTGCTGGCATCCTTAGGCATTTCCAAACTCACACAAAGTAAGAAGGAAAGTCAAGAGTTGCATGGAACTTCATATATGCAACTAAGCCCCATGGATCTCTGGACTCTGGCTACAATAATTTCTTATAGGTTCATTGATGGAAATCCTCTAAGCATTTTAAATATTTATCTAAAAATGTTATTCAAAGCAGTTGTGTTTCCTGAAGAAACAAAAACAAAAAAATACAGTGGAGCAAAAACTACAAGCATCCAAGCTTCTTCCTCAAAATTCCCAGAACATTTTGCACCTACTAGATCAGGATTTAGATTCCAATGAATGAAGGCAAACAAGGTTTGCTCAGGGGCAGATTGCTTTCATGAAATATACTCAGAGTCGCAAGGTGATTTCATGCTCTTTATTCAGCTCATAGTGGTGAGGAGGAATGAATGAAAGTCCCCTCACAGTATCTGCTTTATATACATTATTTACACAATGGGCTGCACATGATTGGCTAATTCCGGAATTCTACTGTAAGCCAATCAGGTTGTGGATTCACTTCTATCTGGAGCAGGATTGGGTGGTTCCTGCCAACCAATCATACTGCTGCATTGTTCTAGGACCAATCAGACTGCTGCATTCTGAATCCTATTGTTCTAGGACTAATCAGACTGCTGCAATTTGGATCCTATTGTTCTAGGACCAATCAGACTGCTTCAGTCTGGATCCTATTCAACTCAGTACATAACATTTCATTTCTATGGAACATTTAAAAATCTGAAAATGTTTACGTCCTGTTTCCTACAGCAGTGACACCTGGGGTGAGTCCTTACTAGACAGTCCTGCATGTACCTCACTTTAACTTCTCTGTAAAGGAGCAGAAAATAAAAGTATATGAATGGACTGCTAAACTAACATGCTTGTGTGAACATTCTATCCACACTTTCCCAGCTAGAGACTGGCATCTCCCCCAAAATCAAGTGCCACAAATACGTGAGACCTACCAATGCAAGCAGTGTCTTGCCTTACATTGTGAACCAATGCTGGTAACCAACACTGCTGCCCTTCCATTTGCACTTTGGGGAAATCCCCCTATAAGGTTTTTTTGGGGAGGGGATGTTAAAACAAATTTGCTCATTCTGTACATAAAACTGACAACTCCTGATTGCTTTCTGTGGAGCCCAAAGAGCAAAAGTGACAAAACACCTGAGGAAAAGATTCAAGGTGTTCTCAACACAGCTTTCTTTTTCTACTCAGGGTATTGAAATCTAAAAAGAAACCTGCAGCAAACTGAACAAACCACATTTCACTGTACTGCCCCTGATTCTGGGTCAAACTCAACAACCCATCAGCATGCAGGAGCCAGATGCTTTTCTCTGGTTCACAAATCCACTAGAATTTAATTCTTATATCACAATTGGCACTTCAAGCATATACACTTCTAAAGCTCAGCATTAGGGAACCTACTCTTATTCTCAGCCTTTCAATGTTTTCTGTTGCTGAAATTTCTTTTGTCAGAAGAACCTTCTTTTCTGAAAGGTTTTATTTGTTACTTTTTGTGTAGCCCTTTAAGCTGCTGCAAAGGTAGAGATGTGTACTGGATGCAGTGCTTCTGCTGTGCTAACAGCTCTGGCAGGGTAACTCAAGTGGACCCAAGAAGTTATAGTAGTGGATCTCTGTATGCCAAGCCCCTGAGTGAATGAGCGCTGTTGGAGGAATTTTGTGGTGAAGGGATGGTGGTGTTTCATGGCACAGATGCTACTGAAGAGAAAACAAGTGTAGGAAAAGATGCACGAGGTGGCTGGTACATTATTCATCTATTATACTCATTTCTATACCACAAAGCTCAGATAAAATTCACCTATGTGATGGCGGTAAAATAACCCTCAATTAAAATCACAACGGAGCACTGAAACCAAAGCAAAACACATTAAGGAAACAGAAATAAAGAATGGGTCATCTTACAAGACGGTTATTTAAAATGGTAAATAATTTTCGTAAGAAGCCTTGCTGAAAGAAACAAGTCTGAAGCTGGCACCTAGAACTCATTGCAGATGGTGCCAGCTTAATCTGATTACACAGAGAGTTCCACAACCTATGCAAACACACCAAACACACAGTTTCTTTTTGAGGACAGTCAGGTCAGATATGGGTATAAGGAATAAGGTGATCTTATAAGCATACTGGCCCCAGATAGTTTAGGACTTTATATGCTGTTATGAGTTTGGGGTGTTAACTTGAGTGCCAGACTCTTCTAATTGCTGGATCCAGCAAGTGTTAAAATTCACTCAAGGCTTCTATTTTTTTTTTTTAAAGCCAGGCTAGCTTCCTAGTCAGGTGCAAAGAGAACAAAGGTGTATTAAGGGGCTCGGTGTGAGAAGGCAAATGGGTGGGGCCGCTTTCTCAACCAGAAGTTAGAGCAAAGAGTTTTAGAGGTGACCTAGAAGTAAAGCGGCAAGCAAGGGAGCCATGCCAGATCTCTGCTTGAATCCAAGGTTGTGGCTATGGGAGAAGCAAGACTTTCTTAGGGTGTTAATGCTGCGAACCCCTCCTTCATGGGCTCAGGTTGTATACATGTGTAAATATATCATATATCCTAAAATCACCATAGTCTCCTCTGTGCCTCATTCCAAATGGAAACACAAACCCTGGGTAAGCACTAGGAACCTCTGGAATCTCACACCACTTGGGAGACTGGAGTGGAGTGCAACTATACTATAAGTAAGACCATGAAGGGTATTGCCAGCCAGTGCAGGTCCATCAGTACTGATGTTATATGTTGCTGCCCAGGAAGACTCCCTGAGTGAGTGCTTGTGGGCCCTGCTTTTGCCACTTACCATCTGGCTTGGGGCGGGGCCTGGGGCCTCACAAGGACTGCGTGCTGCTTGCGGCCTGCTGCCCAGGAAGACTCCCTGAGTGAGTGCTCGTGGGCCCTGCTTTTGCCACTTACCATCTGGCTTGGGGCGGGGCCTGGGGCCTCATAAGGACTGCGTGCTGCTTTCGGCCTGCTGCCCAGGAAGACTCCCCTGAGTGAGTGCTTGTGGGCCCTGCTCTTGCCACTTACCATCTGGCTTGGGGCGGGGCCTGGGGCCTCACAAGGACTGCGTGCTGCTTGCGGCCTGCTGCCCAGGAAGACTCCCTGAGTGAGTGCTTGTGGGCCCTGCTTTTGCCACTTACCATCTGGCTTGGGGCGGGGCCTGGGGCCTCATAAGGACTGCGTGCTGCTTTCGGCCTGCTGCCCAGGAAGACTCCCCTGAGTGAGTGCTTGTGGGCCCTGCTTTTGCCACTTACCATCTGGCTTGGGGCGGGGCCTGGGGCCTCACAAGGACTGCGTGCTGCTTGCGGCCTGCTGCCCAGGAAGACTCCCCTGAGTGAGTGCTTGTGGGCCCTGCTTTTGCCACTTACCATCTGGCTTGGGGCGGGGCCTGAAGCCTCATAAGGACTGCGTGCTGCTTGCGGCCTGCTGCCCAGGAAGACTCCCTGAGTGAGTGCTTGTGGGCCCTGCTTTTGCCACCTACCATCTGGCTTGGGGCGGGGCCTGGGGCCTCACAAGGACTGCATGCTGCTTGCTGCCTGCTGCCCAGGAAGACTCCCCTGAGTGAGTGCTTGTGGGCCCTGCTTTTGCCACTTACCATCTGGCCTGGGGCGGGGCCTGAAGCCTCACAAGGACTGTGTGCTGCTTGCTGCCTGCTGCCCAGGAGGAGTCCCCTGAATGAGTGCCTGAGGGCCCTGCTCCTCCCTGCCACTTACCACCTGGCCCGGGGCGGGGCCTGACAGGCCTCACTAGGACAGTTGTTACTGCCGGAGAGGCACAGAGTGTTTTTAAAATGTTTTTTAAAAATTTTCTTTGGATTTTTTGTATGTGGGGGGTGGGATGGATGTTTGGTTGGGCTTGGGGAATTATTATTTTTTTTATTTTGATGTTTTTGTAATTTTTACATTTTTTTGTTTGTATTGTTTTATTGGTTTTGTTTGTTTGTTTAAGTTGTTATTTTGTTTTTAGGGGGAGGGTTCAGGGCTGCCGGGGAGTGGGCCCCAGCCCACAAAATGGCTGGGGCATGTTCCACAGGGGGGGATGCACTGGGACAACCGATCTCAGTGATCACGGGTAGGAGGAGGAGTTACGCTAAGACCAGACCATGTCATTACAGAGGAGGCAGGTTTAGTCGTTGTCTGAGGACTATCCCTGCCTCCGGGTCTGGTCCTGTCCGGATGGATACTAGAATCAGCAAGGGATACCCACGTGACCTGAAGGTACTGCTGTGCAATGCCAGGTCAATGATTCGTAAGACCACTGCCATCCATGACTTGATCATGGATGGAGGATTTGACCTGGCATGTGTAACAGAGACTTGGTTGGATGAAGCAGATGGGCCTGTCCTTGCCGCTGCTTGTCCACCAGGTTTCTCTTACGCACAGCAACCCAGGTCACGTGGGCGGGGAGGGGGGGTTGCAGTGATTTTTAGGAAGTCATTAGTTTGCACCAGGCGTCCTATTGGGAAGACCCAGTTTTCTGAGTGCATGTTCTGGAAGTTGGGCAATAGGGGCAGTACAGGATTCCTTTTGGTGTACCGACCTCCCCGCTGCACCAAGGATTCCCTGCCCGAGCTGCTCCAGGTCGTGGCGGATGTTCTCCTGGAGACACCTAGCCTGGTCGTCCTAGGGGATTTTAACATCCATGCCGACACGACCTTACAAGGGGCCGCTCGGGACTTCGTGGAAAGCATGGCCTCCATGGGGCTGTCCCTGAATAAGTCTGGCCCAACCCATAGCCGTGGACATGCCTTGGACCTGGTGTTTACCTCTATGGATGTTGGTGATCTGACACTAAGTAAAAGCGAAATGAAAGAAGTGCCATGGTCAGATCACTTCCTGGTGCAACTGGACTTCTCTGCGACCCATCCCCTCTGCAGGGAGGTGGGACCAATTCGGATGGTCCGCCCCCGCCACTTAATGGATCCAAATGGTTTCCAGAGAGTGGTAGGGGATGCTTTATCCCATGTTGATGGCCTTTCAGCCGATTCCCTGGTGGCCCGCTGGAATGTGGAGTTAACCAGGGCTATTGACTGTTTGGCTCCGAAGCGCCCTCTCCGATTGCATGGAGCCCGGACAGCCCCGTGGTTTTCCACGGATCTGAGGGCAATGAAACAATCGTTGAGACGGCTAGAGCGCCGGTGGCGGATAACTCATTCCGAATCTGACCGGACACAGGTTAGAGCTCAACGTCGAGCCTACCAAGTGGCGATAGCGACGGCGAAGAAGAATTTCTTCACCGCCTCTATTGCATCTGCAGAAAACAGCAGCAGGAGACTTTTTCAGGTGGTTCACAATTTAGCGGAACCACCTGCAACATCGGGGCCCAGTACGGGCCACATGTTCTCCTGCAATGATTTTGCAAAGTTTTTTGCAGATAAAATCGCCCAGATTCGGGAAGAAGTAGACTCCACCGTGGGAGCAGGGCCGGGGCGGGAGAGTGCTAGAGTTCTGTCTAGTCAAGTTGAGTGGGATCAATTTCAATCTGTTACCTCCGAGGATGTGGACAGGCTGCTTGGACGAGTGAAACCAACCACCTGTCTCCTGGATCCTTGCCCATCCTGGCTTATAAAAGCTAGCCGGGAAGGACTGGGCGATGGGCTTCGTGGGGTGGTGAATGCTTCCCTCCGTGAGGGAGCCTTCCCAGACCCGCTGAAAGAGGCGGTTATTAAACCGCTTCTTAAAAAACCATCTTTAGATGCGGCCACGATGGCCAACTATCGCCCAGTCTCAAATCTTCCATTCCTGGGCAAGGTGATTGAGCGAGTGGTTGCTGAACAACTCCAGGCACGCCTGGAAGAAGCGGACCATTTGGATCCCTTCCAGTCGGGATTCAGGCCTCATCATGGGACTGAAACTGCCTTGGTCGCACTGGTTGATGATCTCCGGCGGGCTAGGGACAAAGGTGAGAGCTGTTTCCTAGTTCTGCTGGATCTCTCAGCGGCGTTTGATACCATCGACCATAGCATCCTTCTGGACCGTCTTGAGGGGCTGGGAGCTGGGGGCACTGTTATACAGTGGTTCCGCTCCTTCCTCCTGGGCCGTGTTCAGAAAGTGGTGGTGGGGGATGAGTGTTCAGACCCTTGGGCCCTCACTTGTGGGGTGCCTCAGGGTTCTGTCCTCTCCCCCATGCTTTTTAACATCTATATGAAGCCGCTGGGAGAGATCATCAGGAGGTTTGGGCTGGGTGTTCATCAGTATGCGGATGACACCCAGCTCTACCTCTCTTTTAAATCAGAACCAGTGAAGGCGGTGAAGGTCCTGTGTGAGTGTCTGGAGGCGGTTGGAGGATGGATGGCGGCTAACAGATTGAGGTTGAATCCTGACAAGACAGAAGTACTGTTTTTGGGGGACAGGAGGCGGGCAGGTGTGGAGGATTCCCTGGTCCTGAATGGGGTAACTGTGCCCCTGAAGGACCAGGTGCGCAGCCTGGGAGTCATTTTGGACTCACGGCTGTCCATGGAGGCACAGGTCAAATCTGTGTCCAGGGCAGCTGTTTACCAGCTCCATCTGGTACGTAGGCTGAGACCCTATCTGCCTGCGGACTGTCTCGCCAGAGTGGTGCATGCTCTGGTTATCTCCCGCTTGGACTACTGCAATGCGCTCTACGTGGGGCTACCTTTGAAGGTGACGCGGAAACTACAACTAATCCAGAATGCGGCAGCTAGACTGGTGACTGGGAGCGGCCGCCGAGACCATATAACACCGGTCTTGAAAGACCTGCATTGGCTCCCAGTACGTTTCCGAGCACAATTCAAAGTGTTGGTGCTGACCTTTAAAGCCCTAAACGGCCTCGGTCCAGTATACCTGAAGGAGCGTCTCCACCCCCATCAGTCTGCCCGGACGCTGAGGTCCAGCGCCGAGGGCCTTCTGGCGGTTCCCTCATTGCGAGAAGTGAGGCTACAGGGAACCAGACAGAGGGCCTTCTCGGTAGTGGCGCCCGCCCTGTGGAACACCCTTCCAGCAGATGTCAAAGCGATAAACAACTATCTGACATTCAGGAGACATCTTAAGGCAGCCCTGTTCAGGGAAGTTTTTAACGTGTGACATTTTACTGTATTTTTGGTTTTTATGGAAGCCGCCCAGAGTGGCTGGGGAGGCCCAGCCAGATGGGCGGGGTATAAATAATAAATTATTATTATTATTATTATTATGGTAATCAATGCCTGGTAAGAATCAGGCTGCAAACCAGCCTCAAGGGTAACCCTACACAGAACACATTACAATGGTCTATTCTTTTTAGGTTACCTGTGCCAAACTATCCTGATTCAAGAATGGTCGCAGCCTGAAAGGCACTTAGGTAACCTGAGCCTCAAACAGGAAAGCTGGGTCAATATGTCCCCCACCCCAACTGTGAACTTCACACAGAGTTCAGAACAAGAAACTGGCTGATCTTCTGAACACAGGAACCACTCACCTACAATGTTTTCATCTTGCCAGTGTTTACACTCAATTTAAACTCAATTAATTGGCCCTCATCCAGTCTGCAATTGCATCCAGGTTCCATTCCAGAACTGGCACACACTCACCTAATTTTGATGTTATGGAGAAACAGAGCTGGGTGTCACCAGCATATTTGTTACACCATCCCCTAAAACTCCTAGTGACCATTTAAACATTTTAATAATAGTAATTTTCTTTAGTGACCACTTCTGCAGATCCCCTGTGATGCCAAGTTGTTCTTGATCCATTCAGGACCGCTGTCCCATGTGTTCTTTTTAAAGAACAATATTAATTAATTAATTAATTAATTAATTAATTAAAATCAGGCCACACCTACTTTTATACTTTGACCATTACACTTCAGCAACACCAACACCCTGTGGCCCCAAAGGATTGGCCATGAATAAGTAAGGCCCCCAGATGCTGGTCATCTGCCTTACAACAACAAATCAACTATATGTTAAAAGCTCATTCAAAATAAAAATGTTTTCAAAAGCCATCCAAAACAGACCTCCAATGGTAAGATACTCCACAGTCATGCCACAACCAGTGAACAGGCTCTGTCTCTTGTTCTGACATGTCTACTCGAGTGCTACTGTGAGGAGAAAATTCTTGAGGTTTAAATGTTAGCATTAGCACTTTTAAATGAAAAATGAATAGGCAGCTAGCATAGACGAATTGAGTTTAGAGCTTTATGCTTCATTCTTCATGCCCCAGTTAATAATCTGGTGACTGCACTTTGGAAGTTTTCAGAATATTTTAAAAGATAGCAATGTGTAGAGAATATTGTACTATCTAGTCAGGAAGTGACTAATGCTGCGATCTTAAGAAACATGCCAGGAATAAGCCCCATTGAACAAAACAGGACTTGCTTTGGGGTAAACAAGCATGGGATTGTGATGTGAGGTATGGATAACTAACACTATTTCCATCTCCTCCATGAAAGACCAAAGCTCTAAATGCATGCAGTAGCAACTTTGTTTTTAGAGGGTTTTTAAAAAAAACTCTAGTCTTCTCCAACTTTGAACTTGCTGTTTTTTAAAAAAACGAAAAACAAAACCCTGTCTGAATGACAAATCAATTGCTCCCTTAAGAGAAAATATAATTTGGATACCAATCTAAAATATGTAGACTATAGTAAACCTTATGATTTATTTTCATTGCACAATCTTAATTCACCTATTTCATCAACATAAAATTCAGAATGCAAGATCAGTCATACCTGCCTATATCATACCTGTTTGTTTATAAACTAAACTAAAATATTATTGCTTTAGCTCCAACATTTCTGGCAAGAAAGCACTCTTTTCAAAACCAGCAAAGAAACCACCAAGCACGTCCCTAATTACTTTGTACCATACCTTTTAATGAAGTCTTAGCACAGATTTAAGAATGGTTGGATATCTGAGATCTGATCCATACATTTTGGACTACCACTGCTGACTGGGCTGATGAGACTTGCCTTCCAAATAATTAAGAGAATACCAGGTTGCAAAAGCTAGCTCCTGGTGGAACCTACTAAAGCATAGGAGGTTATTGTATACTGTTAAAAATAACTACCAATAGATGTTAACTGACAACTTTCTCACAGTCAAGTTCCAGCTGGACACTACAAATCTCTACCCTGAGGCAAAGAAAAACTGCCTGGGGGAAAATGCTACTGCAAGTGATTGTGACATACTGTCTTGTTTGGATGAAAATTCCAATGTCAAAATCATCTTCCGGAAGCTACCAATAGAGCAAACACAGCATCAAAGATTTAACCATCTCAAACAGAAATGAAAAATCATTTTTGATTATCTTTATTTCTTTTACCTTCTTTTATGCTTTTGCATAAAAGCATTCATTTATTGGAATCTTTGGAATTCAACAGGAAACACTACTGATGTTTTTGTTCTACCTCAACAGATCTGAAAAGCAAAATTTAAAAACAATAACTAAATTTCCTACCTTTTCTGATCCTATTTCAGTTCAGGAACTCAAAGTATAAAAGAAAACTCAAATAATCTTAGCTACCGTCTGAGGTATAATAATAGAACATTATAGGCTCTGGTTTGAGTCTAGCCCGACCATGTTTTTGAAAGAAAATGGTTTTGGCAAAAGTTCTCTCATCAGCAGAATCCTTCATGTCCTTGCTACTGTTTAGAAAGTTCTTCTAAGATGGGATAAATGCCAGGGTTAAGGACCAAAGTCCATAATTGTTTAAGGGCTTTTCCACTAACAGACTTTATGCTTTCAGACTTTATGTTTTCAGTCTTGAGTCTTCTAGCTATTGTCTGCCATTGAATTCTTTTCAATGTATTAGCAAACTGCAGAACTTGCATCGCTAATTATGCACGTTATCTCAGATGTTCTGCAAGAACTTTCAAGGTAAGAGCTGATAAGAGCAAACTTCTCTTCTAAATTATATATGTATCCAACACTGTGTGAGTGGAAGGCTAGCATGTGCAATTAATCCCCCCTCCTTATCCTCCCCCAACAGTACTCAAAAAGCATCTCCAGAAGGTTGGGAGGTCCCAACAAGACCTGTGAACTGTGTCACTCAGGACCACAGGTAGCGGGGTGGAATATCCTGAAATCAGGCAGAGGACCATCCAGGGCAATCCAGTTTCAGGCCATTGCCCCCTCCCCCTACAACCCCATATGACCCAACATGCAATGTTTGCTAGGTCCTCCTGATCTTCTGCAGAGGCTTTTAAAGCAACAGGGACCTGCATGGGGAAGAAGGAGAAGGGAAAGATCTGTTGCACACTGCCCTTTCTTTGTACAATATTGGATGCCATCCACAGTATATAAGTCAAAATGAATGAGGAGATATATATTTTTTGAGGCAAGTGCAATATCTCATGTTGCGCAAAAAATGTTTAACTCATAGCGGAACATCAGTTTCCAGAAAAGGTATATGTCTGCCCTCTAGACCTTCTTGATAGATTTAAAAGAAGGTCATAACTGCCAGAACACTTCTAATGGAAATGAGAATCTTATTCAAACTAGTGTTCTGTCACTGCTCTCCTACAATAAACAAAGAGTGCATGTTTTGTCAGGTCTGGAATCAAGCAACTGCTTATTAAAATGCATTTTTGTTACCAAGAGGCTCTTACAGCATCCTCTACATTTAAATAATGCTGACAAAACAATTCTACTTGTTTCGTTGGCATTTATCTTAACAACTGTCATAAAGAATGCACCATGCCTGCAAAAAAGTGCCCTATTAAATTGTAACAGTCTATCAAAGGGTGTCATTGATTGTTAGAAGGAGATTCTTGTCTTCACTGTAAACAGATAAACCAAAGAACAATAAAAGCTGTATATGTGTTTACTACTGGCCATGACAGCCAGTCAATATGTTAAACTACTGATATGTTTGCTGTCCTGGTGTCCTGCACCTTGACTTGACTCACTGCCCAGCAGTCTCCCTGCCTTAGCTGACAGAGCTGATTTTGTAAGCAGTGTTTGATGACTCCCAGACTGCTGGTTCTGGGGGGCTTTAGGATCCATGCCTAGGTGGCTGATCTGGGGTGTCTCGGGACTTTATGGCTGCCGTGACAACCATGGGGCTGTCCCAACAAGCCACTGGCCACCTCCTGTTCACCACCATTAATTCACCATATTTAATCAGGTCCCCATCCCACCCCTCAGATCCATAGGCACAGCTTGGAAATATTATGATATGCTTGTGTTTGATTTGTGTATGTTATAGAATGACCTCTTGCCCACCTGACGGTGTGTGTTGATTCCTTGGCCATGGATGTACACTGGCACAGTAGACACTGACAGTGTTCCCAGGGATGCCTGGTGTATGCCTGTCATGTTTACACCATTTTGCAATTTCTGGTTTAGTTTTCTCACTTCCCAGACTGAATATGCATGGAAAATGGCAACCATTCCATCAATGTAGCAGCAGTTTCTTTCTCCTTTACCCCTTCCATCAGCAAAAATAGAACTGGACTTATGAAAGCCCTTCTTGCCTCAGGTTCCAGGTTAAATCCAATTAACAGTCGATAATGATGCAACACAGAGAATTCAATCTGTTCAATAAATCTTAGGAAGAATACTGAGAATATCAGGAATAATACAGAAATAATTATGAAGAAACTTATTATCACAAAATACAGCCCCATTACAAAGAGCTTTTGGAATCTTAACTGTGAAGACATATGATTTCAAGTGTGGTGAAAGCTACTTGAACCCACATTCACAACCTGAAAACAAACACTTCAGAATGCAGCAAGTGTGTGCACATTTAAAATGCTATATCTGTTTTCATCCTAAGGAGCTGAGATAAAACAGCTGGAAGACAAGAGAAGAATAATAAGATGGGGTAATGAAATACCTTTTGCCATCCAAATGTTGTCTCAATGTTTGACTAGATAATTCAATATAATAGGAAACCAGATAATTTCATCTCGTACCAGGTATTTGGTCAAACTGTTATTTGCACAGTAGGAGCAAAGTTTAAAAAGAAGAAATAATTTGCCATTTCATTTGTGCTCTCTTCCACATGAAATGAAAACAAAACATTTAGAAAATCGAGGTAATATTTGAGTCACTTTTTGCTTAGTCAAAAATGAATGCATAGAAAGATATTATTGCTATGTATTCTCCAAGAATGTTGATTAGATAGAAATTGCAAAGAATATTTTCTCTCAAAAGATACTGTATAGCAATAGCAAATGATATATAAAACAAGGTTATGCTTAATGTCAAGATAACACTGCTGTCAGAAAACACTGCTGTCCTCCTTTAAAAAAACATAAATTAATAGCCTAGTTAGCTTTCAAAAGTGTTGTGCCTAGTTGGCTGCTAAACTAGACTAGTACTAACAGTAGGCTGTCAAAATCCTTCTTCCTCCCTCCTCCAGAACACCCTTGAAGCCAATGCCCTTGTAAGAGGTTAGCACTTTTCATGATCATTTAAGAAATCTAATCAATTGGTGCCATCACGTATTACATACAAAGTGACACTGTAAGTGTGGCTGCAGGACTAAACTGATCCATTTGTTATGCCATCTCTCTAAAAAAAGGAAGGATCGCTGGGTTGTCTTGAAGAATTTGACTTAAGGGGTCTAATTTAGTACTAGGGCTAAAAGGTCACTAATAACGAGCTATATTCTGGCACTTCAATTACAAACACCTTTCAGGCATAAACTGTGGTTTGTTGCACTCTAGCTGCAGCCTTTACCTCAGATTAGCAGCAGAACCACCACCACCCTAGCCTCCCCAAAAAGCTCACAAGGAAGATGAAATAGAGGAGTTGTCCACATCCCAAAAGGCAGGATGCCCTGGAATGACTCTTATCTTCTTCCTACTGTGTCAGTGGCTCTGTTACATGTGGCAGGAACTGGCTGCTGCCACCACCATACTGCCTGACAGTGCTGGGCAAGGTTGCTTCTGAATTCCAGCACAAGGCTATGGATGCCAGCACAAGGCTATTATACCCATTCATAGGCCTTCAGAAGACAAGAGTACCAATTACTAGATTAAGCTGCACTGAAAGTGATATAAGAATACATCTAATTTTAAATCCACGCAGGTGGTTTTCTGCAGTCTCCTTCCAGTTATTATATCCTCTTACTGCCCCCTCCCAACAATTACATAAATGTAAGTTTTGAAGGTATTCGGACTCTATACTTTACCCTTATATGCCATATTAAAACCAATTTTCATAGGAACAAGTTAACCACATTCATTTTCTTCCATTCAGAATTACGTACACCCAGTGGCCTTTTAGCAGTCGATTGCGGGCTCCAACTTTTTATAAGACACACAAGCAGGTGTCAGTAACAATTTGCTTCAAATACATGCTGCTACATCTCTTTGCTGGAATTGATGGCCCATGGAAAGCAGCTACACCGTAACAATGAAAACTGCAGCAATCTCGTCAGGATAATTTCCTTTCTGATGGTGATGTATGGTTCTTTAGGATGACAAATAGCCGCTGCAGCAATGTCAGAGCCCCGGCAATTCAGGAAAGGAGCTTGTTTGTCAAGCAGATGCCTTGTACAATCAGAATTGCAAAATATCCAGAACAGAGCAGCTAGGGTATCAGAAGTCACAATTAATTTATATAATGAATTTAAAATACTGGGCTCTGCAAGGATTTCACTAAAGATATTTGACTTTATCCAATGCCTTATTGCAGGCATGAATATTCTGATGGGCATGCAAAGCTCTTCAACCCTGAAGAGCTTCCCCATTCATTACAGTAGAAGGAACAATCCTGCACATGCTGAGAGATGGGGAAAATATTTGCCTCTACCAAAGTGGATGGTGAATCCTGCTTGCAGAGGAGTTCAGGATGTGGGCCAAGGCAGCAGTGGGTATCTTTATGTTTTTCACCATATTTGAGAATACAGTCTACAAGGGAGTGGAAAGAGGGCCTTTTCGGTGGTGGCACCCCAGCTTTCGAATGCACTCCTTAAAGAGGCTCACCTGTCTACCAACACCTCTTTATTTCCCCAAGCTTTGTATCTTTCATTGAGCTGTTTAGCTTTTCAAAATCTGGTTTTTTTTCTCTGAATACCACAGAATATGGCTAATGCACAAGCACCCATGCTTACCAAAGATGAAAGAGAGCTGAGAGTAAAGTGACAGAAGAACAAGCCACAGAGGACAAATGAGCAAGCACAAACAACCACTTACAAAGTCCATTAATTGACTAGCATGTGTGGGATTCCAAACAATCTGAGGAACAGTTGCACATGTGTAACTGTGAACTACAGCCTATGATTAAAGTTCTGTAATCAAACTATAAAATAAACAATGCAAGCATACAAAATGGGCAGTCATTTTTAAAATCCTGACTATCATATATAAATAATTTGATAGGAAATATGAGCAAAGGAAGGGGGGAAAGCAATGACATGCAAAGAAAAAGGAATCTTTCAAAATTTTCGGTGAACAGATGGGAAAGATTCTTTACAGAGAACCAAATTAGCAGCTGCCACATCAGTGCAATTTTACATGATCTTGAAAGGGTTTTTGCGTGAACTTTAGGTCTGGCAGCTGCTTTTGAACAATGGCACAGATTTCTCTTTTAACACTTACATAAAATCATATACTTATTTGAGCTTACAGACCTCAGAGAGCTCTTTAATCATTATATACAATGACAAACATTTAGACTGATGTGTGCCTCCAGAGAGCTAATGCAGTTTTCATGATAGCAGATCAACAAACATCAACATGACTTCAGAGTTAAGGCAATTTCCAGAAGAGTGACAAAATTAAGGGTCTCCTATTTTCTAGAACCAGTTACCCGCCTTTCTCAAAATTGTCTATGACTGATTTGACCCTTCCTTGAAATTTACAGTTCAATACAATCTAGTAGCTGCTGTTCTCTAAGGACCCAGAGTGCATGTGCATAGTATAGCAGTATGACTTTGCACGTGAAGCTTAGGCAGTAGGAAAGCCATTCATGTCCCCATCATTCTTGCTGGTGGTTACCTATACTACATGTGCCTGAAGCAAGGACAGCCACTTTACTGTGTATTTCTTTGCCAGGTGGCATGAAGGCCAATATGAACTGGAAAACAGAGTGAACAAAACACCTACAGCTGAGTCCAATTAATCCAGAACCAATGACCGCTTGTTAAATGCGATACCATTTCCTGCCTGTTCAGTGGCAACTAGAAATATTATAGAGTGAACGCACCAATTCCAGAGAAGGAAGCATGTCTCGGTATGGCCAGAAAGAAGCTGTCTACAAAATACTATGTTGGCCCAATAATCTTCACCATGACTGCCTTTAGCACAGTTTACAGTTAATCCAAAATACAAACAGCTTCCTTCTGAATCCATCTGAAGTGAGGAAGTTGACAATGGGTGCTTCCAGCATGTGTCTGAATACTCTATAAGCACCCATTGTCATTGTCTCCTAAGTGCAAGGGTGAAGGGACATCTTCTGTACAGAATGCCTTCTAAAACATATAGCCTGGTAGTAAGTGAAGAGCAGGTCTCAGTTATCAGAGAAGCTTCTTCAAGGAAAACCCAGAAGACTTGAATACTGCTGGAGTCAGAATCACAGGGGCTTTGAAGACATCCATATATATATCAGGGGTCAGCAAACTTTTTCAGCAGGGGGCCAGTCCACTGTCCCTCAGACCTTGTGGGAGGCTGGACTATATTATGAAAAAATATATGAATGAATTCCTATGCCCCACAAATAACCCAGAGATGCCTTTTAAATAAAAGCACACATTCTACTCATGTAAAAACATACTGATTCCTGGACCATCCATGGGCCAGATTTAGAAGGCGACTGGGCTGGATCTAGCCCCTAGGCCTTAGTTTGCCTACCCATTATATATATGGACCGGGAATGTGTATGAGATCACCAGCAGTAGCCACCCACAAAGAGCTTGAGCACTGCATGGGTGATGGACTGAAGCTAAACTCTTATAAACGAAAAAACCCACCTTTCTCCTTTTGTAATTGAGGTAAGTCCAAGATGGCTTCTGAAAGCAAACCCTGAATCCAAGATGTGTCAGAACAGTGAGGTCAGGGTTATGCCATTATTTATCCTGTTCTTCCTTTCTTATCAAATAGTCCACAGCTAAATCCACCTATCAGTGGTAATAAAATTCATTTCAAAATACTGTGTTTCAACATCTGCTTCCATAATAACTTTATTAAATGTATTCCTGATTTATACTTAACTATGCAAGTTTGTATTTACTTATTTTAAAAACTTCTATCTTGCCTCCTTTCTGACAAACTCATAGTGGCTAAAAAGTCAGAAAACAAAAGCATTATTTCAAACTATAAAACAATACTCCCCCCATTAAATTTCATCATGAAAACCAATAAAACCACACATCCACAGTAGCAGACAAAAGGAAAACGCAACCAGCCTCACATATACATTTGAAACCATTCCCCAGTAACCATTCTCCCTCATACAGAGCTAAACACATCCATTGCATCTTGTTTTCAGTCAATATACAAGCAACAAAGTGAAAGCAAACCTATTTTTTGATAGCAAAACCAACTCCCTTATCTAGGAAAAAATCCTGTGACTCCGCTATACAGCTGCAAATAAAACGTTTTGAATGTGTTGTAAAGTGCAATATACAATTGTGACATTAGATGGGGACTGTGGGCTATAGCAAATTCAATGCATTTTTCATAGTGATTTTTTTAAAATAAAAAAAGCATATTCACAACCTTTTTAACATGTGTGTAGATTACACCCTGCTTTCTTTACTTACCGGTAGTTTAGATTTTTCAATAATTTGACAAAACTGTTTGTAGTAGATTGCCTGAGAATAACCCAAGAACTTGTTTTGTCATGCTATGCCATCAAAAGCATATGGACTGTTCATAGCACCTCAGGTATATATGTGTGTTTTATGATGGTACTGAAGACGACTGGATACTTATCTGTCTTAACCTTATCTTTCTGAGATTTGGCAAGTTTCAGTTTATATGCCATTCTGATAGAAAATAAAAAATGGAGACTTTTTCTTTAAAGAAAAACTATTTTAAAAGTTTGCTGCCCAAAAATCCCTGGAGATGGAGCTGCCTGAAATTTGGCATCCTTATACTTCTAATGGAGACATCCACCCTTGTGAAAACGTATTGCCATTTTTAAATAGCGGGGACAAAATAGAGCTTCAGATTTAAGAGATCAGACCTGGAACCAAATAACAAATAGAATCAAAATGACACAGAGAGAAACTGCAACTGATCAGCTGCTTCCACACACTACGGATAAAAGAGGAATAAGGTAGTTGCTGCACATTCCTAATATGTACTGTGCAAGATTCCTGATCATGAATATTTTTCAAAGGCTGGAACACACTTTTCAGTTGCCATGTGCAGCTGCTGCTGAGAATGGTCTCCCCATGGCAACTGATTCTTATCTGGCCTGTGACATTTAGAATTACTTACCATGTGGAGATCAACCCACACATGTGCATACTCGGTAGGCACTAGAATACGTATACTCGGTAGACACTGGAAATGACAGGGAGGCTGACAATATGATGGCCAGCCTGATTATGGAATAACCTCCAACGTTATAAGCAAGAAGAGATCAAGCACTACAGGGAGGAGGGTTTTGCTGCCATCCCTCTGACAAGCTACATTTTCTCCAGCCTTTAGAACTAAAAGGTTCACGCTATGTCCAACACTAACCTAAATTACTCATTACTGGAGGCTTAAGTTTTTATTTCTGCATTTAAAACAACACTACTCATAATCTGCACCATCAGTCCTTCTGATATAAGGATACCTTTGCCGCCAATTAAGAAAATCTATTGGACCTTGTTAGGCAGCAAGGTAAAATAATTAGCATTAAGAATGCTCCTGAGACTGTCAAACGGTGCCTTTGATGAACGCAGCTCATTGTCTACCAAAGGAAATCCCCAAGGTGAAATAAAACACCACACAGATCTAATGCGGATGTTTTTATTGGCTGAAGGGAGCCTTTAATGCATATAAAATTAAATGCTGTTGCCTCTTCGGGGACATAATTTGTATAGGTGCATTAAAAGCAAATCCAAAGAATTATGTTTTATGAGCTTACATGCTGCTGTGCAGGAAAATAGATGCTTTGGATTTGGTGCAATGAATGCCAGGCCAGTGCAAAGCCATGAGCCGCAGTAATGTGTTAACATCACAAAACCACAAACAGCCTCAAAGAATAAGAAACATCAAACATTGATCACATCTAGGGATGATCCATGATGAATAATAATGAGAAATTGTCAAATGCCAATAAATGTAACCTTTAGACTAGGCATGATTACATTATAAATGTGCCTGCAGCAACTAAAAACAACATCATGAAACCAGACCAGGTGGTTGTGGAATGTGACCATCAATCACTCCATGTTCATAAGATGCAAGGCATGTGCTGAATGAAGCTGGGGGCTAGAGTCCTTCTGGCCTTGATGAGAGCATGTTCACTAGAAATCTTCTGTCAAATTTCTGAACAAACATATGCAGTGAAAGAAATAAAAGAAACCATACCTCCAGTAGTCAGTTTTCCATTTTCACTTGTTGCGTGTTTAGGAGATGAAAATGGTGTGCAGTTCTCAGTGCAGAATGTCACTTGTGATGTTTGATTCTTGGCTGTTCTGAAATGCAACCAAATGTAACAATTAATGCTGCTAGCCTATAAGCAACGTCGAAACAAGCAATCTTTCCAACTTGTCTCATTCAGCCTTAAATGGCACTTCAACAGTGAGGAATTTTGACGGCAGTACTTCCACATACAGCAACTTCATTTGACCTGGGAAAGGGGGTGGGGAGTTAAATGTTGATAGTGTTGCATAATGTAATTGTCCTTAGGCTTAAATCCAGCGTGGTTCTTTTTTCTTGATTGGAGGAAAGCAAATTGTCACCACACAAAAAAGGCCCAAACAAATTGCACCTGCCTAGGAAGATTTAAGCACCAATAGCGTGGGAAGTATAAGTGAAATCTGAATGCAAGGTGAACCATATTCTAAAATGAGTATGGCGAGAGCTCTGGAGAAGACAAGCATTCTGCAGGTGCTGATTCTAAAACTTCTGCTGTAAGCAGCTAAAGAAAGGTGTTTAATAGGATCAAGTTAAAAATCAATTCAAATGTGCTGCGGAACGATACAGAAGAAGAGCAAGTGTATTGTTGTCCAAACATGAGTTTTTACAACACTTGTGCTATCAAGGTATGTTATTTATTTTGTATTGTTTTGGTAGCATTCTGGAGCCCAAAGGGCTACAACTGACGTACTGCTGTTTACCTGTTGTTCTAATGACTTACTTTTAATTCCTAAAAAGGCACCTGTATATCATCTCTTCCTTTCTCTACTGATAACAGTTAAGGACCAATGCATAGCAATAATCACCTAGAGAAAATATTAATGCATCACGATCCTTGAATACAAGTAGCAGTGAAACTGAACTTCTGTAGTTAATCAATACAGTTATACCTCGGGTTACAGATGCTTCAGGTTGCGTGATTTCGGGTTGTGCACCGCGCCGAACCCAGAAGTACCGGAATGGGTTACTTCCGGGTTTCAGCGCTTGCGCATGCACAGAATAACTCAATTGTACTTTGCGCATGTGCAGAAGTGCTGAATCATGACCCATGCGTGCACAGACGTGGTACTGTGGGTTGTGAACGCTGCGGGTTGCGAACGTGCCTCCCACACGGATCACGTTCGCAACCTGAGCGTCCACTGTAGTATAAATCAGGTCAAAAGCATATGCATTACCAGAGATATACCATCAGCATATCTGACCCATTTATTTTTGTGTTAATTAGCCTGCATAAGTTACTCATGTTTTCAGATGGAAACTGAAAGTTTCCAATCCCAGAAAAGACTGATCCCATAAATTTAGAGATAAACTAGTCATGCAAATACCTGACATTCCCTCTTGCTGCTGAAAAGCAACACTGAAAGTTGTGAATGGGAGTGCAAGAGGAGTGGGATAGTGTGCCTTTAAACTGTTCCTACTAAAACCTCCCCCCTACAAAAAAAAAAAAAAACCTGGCATGGGGCTTCCATACCATTTCTTCTGCAGAGGGGGGGGGGGACCTCAGCTAGTGCAATATGATTTTGAGGGGACAAATGTGGAAAGGGAAAGTCCTAAGCAGCCTCTTTCCCTGTCATTCCTCTGCTCAACATAGGGCTCATCTAGTCTTCCTTTTGTGCTGCATTTCTAGACACAGATCTGGGCTTTAAAACTCCATGTCTGAGAGGTTTTGTTTTTGTTGTTTCCCTGGGAAAACCCACATTTTACCACTGTATCAGAGCAAATGTCAATAAGGTTTTTTGCAGAAGTGTTTCCCCCATCAACTTCTCCTCTGCTATATAAAGATACCACTCATCTGCCTCCCATACACAATGAGTTAAGAAAGTGTTACAAATACCCAAACAATTCCAGTATATGTCCCTGTAATCAACTACTGCACAAGGTTGCAGAATTATAACATGCTATTTTAGAATTCTTTTTTCCAAAGCGTTCAGATTTTCGTATTAAATCCCACAATAATGTACTGCAAAATCACATTCTGTCTCCTTGCTGCTGTATTCACGCAGTCATATTTCTCTACACCCACACACCTCTTTACCTTAAAAACACACATATTCAGTTTTTCTTCTCTATAATTAATATGACCAGAATAGCTCTTTAAACCATAGTCAGGCAATTACTTATTCTGCTAGCCAACTGAATTTAAAGTCCTTTAATACTATAATTTACTTACACCCATTTGAATATCCTTAAAGTCAACAACAGAGTATTATGGTTCACGTAATTATTAGGCTACTATTTTTACACCAAGAATAATTATTCTTTCGCATCATCCCTTTGCCACAATGCGCACACACAACTCTTGTCTGAAAGTGCTTCACAATTCATATAAAAGCCATTCAATATGCAACTCAGAAGAAAATTAATTAATAAAACCCATTCTAAGCCTCTTCTGCCATTAAAATAAATTTTACCCATGTAACAGCAACTGACATGTCTCTGGTCTGTCACACATCAATGGAAGAAAAGGGCTTAGTGACAGTTGGGTGCAGCCAAATATGCTTTACTCAGAGTAGACCCATTGATATTAATGGATGTAAGTTAGCCATGCCAGCTACTTTTAATGGGTTTACTTTATTTGTGGAAAACCAAGAGGATCCAGCAGAGCAATACTGATATGGTAACTTTATTTAAACTTCATTTCATGGGTAGCTGTTGGTAGAGCCATAGTTCAGCATGCTGGTTGCCACTACGAAGAAGAAGAAGAAGAAGAAGAAGAAGAAGAAGAAGAAGAAGAAGAGGAGGAGGAGGAGGAGGAGGAGGAGGAGGAGGAGGAGGAGGAGTTTGGATTTGATAATCCCGCCTTTCACTCCCTTTAAGGAGTCTCAAAGTGGCTAACATTCTCCTTTCCCTTCCTCCCCCACAACAAACACTCTGTGAGGTGAGTGGGGCTGAGAGACTTCAAAGAAGTGTGACTGGCCCAAGGTCACCCAGCAGCTGCATGTGGAGGAGCGGGGAAGCGAACCCGGTTCCCCAGATTACGAGACTGCCGCTCTTAACCACTACACAATTTCAATGAGAAAATGAAACAGCATGTTGATTCCTTAGCCAGGAAGTATGCATTTTAATAATGTACCGTCTTTCTCTCTGTAATGTACCGTCTTTCTCTCGGATATTTCTCTCTGTAGCCTTTTGGAGCTGTCATACAGAGTTAACAATTGGTTAATCTCCTCAAGTAAGGTGAGATGCCATATTCAAAGTATTATAAAATTCTCCAGTGCACTTTTTGGTGAGAAGAGCAAGGAGAGGGCCGCAGAGACTGGGAGAGGAAGTGAATGAGCAGCCACAAGCCCAAAGTCCTCTCCAGTCTCTTCCTGGGGTGAATCGCAGGGGAAGTAACAAGAATTCCTCATGTTACAAAATGGGTTTGTTATTCACGTCTTTCATCCTAGCGCTGAAAGCTTCCTTTCAATAATGGCTGAAAGGTAAAGTTGAACTGATCAACAAACTGCATCAAACTGTTAGGATTTATTATTCTTTTTTCAGTTTAAAAGTTGGTTGGAAAAAAACACCAGAGAGTTAGAGGTAAAAAAAATAAAGCACATGGCAAAAATAACCATACAACAAAACGGTGCATTGGCAATGCAATGGATAACCTTAACTTAGGGTGTGGTATACTGTTTAGGGAGGATATGGTGGCTGGAAAGAATGGGGGCATAATTGGGATGAGGAGCCCAATGAGTCACATGCAGCAGTGGATGGCGGGGTGGGGCTGCAGCAATCTTTTTATTTCTACAGTGGTACCTCGGGTTAAGTACTTAATTCGTTCCAGAGGTCCATTCTTAACCTGAAACGGTTCTTAACCTGAAGCACCACTTTAGCTAATGGGGCCTCCTGCTGCCGCCGCGCCACCGGAACCCGATTTCTGTTCTCATCCTGAAGCAAAGTTCTTAACCTGAAGCACTATTTCTGGGTTAGCGGAGTCTGTAACCTGAAGCATATGTAACCTGAAGCGTATGTAACCTGAGGTACCACTGTATCTGGTTGGGCTGGTGCAGCAGCGGGATGGATGGGGGAGGGGACAGCAATGGTGAGGTCAGTGCAATGCAAATGTGCCAGATTGGCTCCGCAGGCATGTTTTCACCACACCGACCACACTGTGGTGCCCCTTCCACTCTCCATCCCAGTATGCCGCAGTGATTCAGCAAGGCAGAGGTCAGCAAACCCTTCTGGTGTAAGCCACTGTCCCAATCCATAAGACCACCAAGCACACGTCATCTATTACTCTGTATGAATCATGCTAAGCCAATTCTCAACATTCCAACTTGAAAGGAAATAGCATGGCTCACACTGATTACATGTGCCTCTAAAACTAATTTCCTGTAAGAAAACATTTATGGATTTCATTACCCTAACAAGCTGTTTATCTTCTTCAGGATTGCCAGGAGCAGGTGGATAGACAGTTTTAGCATTTGGGAACATGAAGTGAATGTCCTGGTGTTCTCTTCCAAAAAAATCATAACATACATCATAGATCAAGTTTTAGTCAGTATGCTCAAATTATGGCAGGCGATTTTTCATTCAATCTATCATTTATTTCATCTAGCATGAGGTTGAATAACATTAATGGGAACTCCTGGAAAATGGTTTTAATTTTATGCTTTGTGATATTTTTAGAATACAAAGTCACAGCAATGTCCAACTGGTCCACTGGTGGTGGTGATGATGGTGGTGGTGGTGATAATAATAATAATAATTTATATACTCCTCTTCATCAAGAAATCCCAGAGCAGTTCACAGAATAAAACACAAGACAAAACACAAGTAAATAATTAAACCAAAACAACAAAACAATAACCCAATAATTAAACCAAAACAAAACAACAATAAAGAATGGTTGCTTATTCTGGTTATTTAGATTAATGTTGTAGCACAGTTGCAAGTAGTCTTGGGAATGTCAGCCTTATTGTCCCCTCTGCAAAAAGAGACCATGTGGCTGGGGAATGATATTATGACTAAAAATGCTTGTCCACTAAATCTGTGCTGATTTGAGAATAAAAATATTACAAATGAACCAGCACAGATTGAACACAAATGTTGAGACCTTAATCACAAGACTGAACTATTCACATGTTCATCCTAGAAGTCGCTTCTGCCTCACAGCGGGGGCGCGCTGGCCTCCTGGGCACACTTCCTCCCACCTCAGCGTGGGCAGGACAACGTCCCGCATCACGGCGAGGTGTCCCAGTCACGTCACAGCACCGAGCACCCAGTGCAATGCCATTTTGTTCCATTTTGCCTCACACCGTGGTTCTCCTGCCCTCCCACCCCTTTTTTCAGGTTTCACTATTGGCTTTGCTTTGAACTTCGTTCGGTCGCCTGTTTTGAAATGGGGGCCAGGCAGGAATTTTTTCCATTTCGCAAATTGGCATTTGGCCACTTGGTTTTCTCCTACCTCTCAGCAATCGTCATAACTTTGTTTTTTTTATATAAATATTTTATTCAGTTTTCAGATACAAAAATTGTAAACATAGACCGAAGCCAGAAACAAAGAAACAAGAAAAAGAAGAAAAAAGTAAAAAAGAAAAACCAACCGTCCAACACATTTTTCAAATAACCAACTGGACTTCCTCACATCTCCCCTACCCTGCATTCTTTATAATAAAATTATCAGCAAATTATTACCTTGTTTCGTACCTTATTTTGTACTTTTCAATGCTATACCTCAAATTTTTCATACTTTCCATCAATTACTTATATCCTAAATTAAACATAGTATTACCTTAAAATTAACCTTTTCTTACTTAAAATATAATTTCCTAGTTCCCAACTTTAGTTGCTGAAGCTATAGTTTCCGAATCGTGAAAATTTTTAACATTCATATAACTTATATTGTTTTTGTAAATAGTCCTTAAATTTTTTCCAGTCCTCTTCCATTGTTTCTTCTCCCAGGTCTCGGATTCTGCCAGTCATTTCAGCCAGTTCCATGTAGTCCATCAATTGCGTCTGCCATTCTTCCAGTGTGGGCAAATCTTGTGTCTTCCAATATTTTGCGATGAGTATTCTTGCTGCTGTGGTCGCATACATAAAAAAGGTTTTGTCCTTCTTTAACACTCTCTGGCCGACAATGCCCAAGAGGAAGGCCTCCGGTTTCTTAGTAAAGGTATATTTAAATACCTTTTTTAACTCATTATAGATCATTTCCCAGAAGGCCTTCACTCTTGGACATGTCCACCAGAGGTGAAAGAATGTCCCTTCAGCCTCCCACATTTCCAGCATTTATTATCAGACAGGTGATATATTTTTGCAAGCTTGACTGGGGTCATGTACCACCTATATATCATTTTCATAATATTTTCCTTCAGGGCATTACATGCCGTGAATTTCATTCCGGTGGTCCATAACCTTTCCCAGTCTTCAAACATGATGTTATACCCAATATCCTGAGCCCATTTTATCATGGCTGATTTGACTGTCTCATCCTGAGTGTTCCATTTAAGCAACAAGTTGTACATTCTTGAAAGTATCTTAGTCTTTGGTTCAAGCAGTTCTGTCTCTAATTTCGATTTTTCCACCTGGAATCCTATTTTTTTATCCGACTTAAAAACCTCTTGGATTTGAGCATAATGTAACCAATCTCGCACCTTGTTTTTTAATTTTTCTAAACTCTGCAGCCTCCAATTGTCTCCAATTTTTTCTATTATTTCCCAATATTTCGGCCAGCGGGCCTCCATATTGGGTTTTTTTCGAGCCTTGGCCTCCATTGGTGATAACCAATAAATATTGCTTTTCTGACAATATGGTTTTTAAACATTTTGTGAACCTTTACCTTGTCATACCACAAATATGCATGCCAACCAAAAGCATTATTAAACCCTTCCAGATCCAGGACATCAGTGTTCTCCAAAAGTAACCAATCCTTCATCCAGCAGAAAGCTGCAGCTTCATAATATAACCTTAAGTCCGGCAGGGCAAATCCCCCTCTTTCTTTTGCATCAGTTAGTATTTTAAATTTTATCCTGGGCTTTTTGCCCTGCCAGACAAACTTAGAGATATCTTTCTGCCACTTTCCAAAACATTCCACTCTGTCCACGATCTGTAGGGTTTGAAACAGAAACAACATCTTTGGCAATACATTCATTTTTATAGCTGCAATTCGACCCAACAAGGAAAGTTTCAATCTTGACCAAGTTTCTAAATCTTTTTTGATTTCTGACCAACATTTTTCATAATTATCTTTAAATAAATTCAAATTTTTAGCAGACAAATTAACCCCTAGGTATTTCACCTTTTTAACCACATTTAACTCTGTCTCTTTCTGAAACCCATCTGTTTCTAAAGGTGTCAAATTTTTCTCCAAAACCTTGGTTTTTTGCTTGTTCAATTTAAATCCCGCCACCCGACCAAACTCATAAATTAATTCTAAAACTCTCTTTGTACTAGATTCTGGCTCCTGTAATGTTAAAACCAAATCATCTGCAAAAGCTTTCAATTTATATTGTTTTTCTCCGACCTGTATTCCTTGCACCAACCGGTCCTCCCTAATCATGTTCAAAAGCACCTCCAGGACAGAAATAAATAGCAGAGGGGATAAGGGGCAACCTTGTCATGTTCCTTTTTCAATTTTGAACTCTTCTGTCACCACATTGTTAACTATCAATTTAGCTTTTTGCTCTGAATAAACTGCCTCTATTCCATTTTCAAACCCACGTCCCACTCCCATCCCTTCCAAGTTTTTTTTCATGAACTTCCAAGAAATGTTGTCAAAGGCCTTCTCCGCGTCTATAAAGATTAATACCGCTTTTGTATTGATGTTAGTTTGCAAAAGTTCCAAAATGTCAATAATGTTCCTAGTGTTATCAAACAAATGTCTACCTGGGAGAAAGCCTGCCTGGTCTTTATGAATTACTTCATTTAGTACTTTTTTAAATCTACTTGCCAAAATATCTGCAAAAATTTTGTAATCCATATTTAGGAGTGAGATGGGACGGTAGTTCTTAAGTTGGGTCTTTTCAGTTTCCACTTTAGGTATCAATGTGATGAAAGCTTCTTTCCACGACTCCGGTGCTTTCTTCCCCTCCATAATCTGATTGCATACCTCCATTAATGGTTGTGTCAAAAAGTCTTTCAATATCTTGTAGTACTTGGAGGTAAGCCCATATTCTGAATGGCACCCGCAATTTCTTGTTGTGCTATTCTGTAATTCAGGATTGTTCTCTTTTCCTGGGATAGTTTTGGTAATCCATTAATTTTTAAAAATTGGTCTATCTCAGTCTCTTCCTGTGGCCCTTGCGTGTAGAGTTTTTTGAAATATCTCTGGAAGCACTTTCTAATTTCTTCTGGTTTCTGAATGTTTCTCCCTTCGATCTCTAGATTGGTAACAGTATTCAATTTTTGTCTCTTTTTCAACTGCCATGCTAGCAGTTTTCCACACTTGTTCGCTGATTCAAATGATCTTTGTTTCATTTGTTTAATTTTCCATTCAACTTCTTGATTTATCAATTTCGCATATTGTGCTTGATGGAATTTAATTTCTCTCAGAACCTCCTTAGATTTTGGTTTTGATCTCAATTTTTTCTCTCCATCTCTTATCTTCTCTAAGATCTTATCCTTTTTTTCATTCCAGAGTCTTTTCTTAATCGTGTTCTGTTGTATCAGAAACCCTCTCATGACTGCTTTACTTGCGTCCCAGATTGTTCTCTTTTCCACCGTAGTGTTCAAATTTATTTCGAAAGCAATCGTCATAACTTTGTAAGGTTTGGCGGTTAGGCATTGGAATAGAGGTGTGGGGGGAAGGGGAGGTGCGGCCATTACCTGCCCCTCCATGCTCTAGGGTATTCCGTTAAAGGAATCCTGGGGTCTGGATCTTGTCCGAAGCCCACAGAGGGGCTAGGGCCATGCCACGACCCCAGGGAACCCAGGGGATGCTCGAGTCAGTTCATATTGGAAGGGCTCCCCCTTTGGGGTTTACCCTTAGCTGACTTCCAGCAAAGCGGGCCGGAAGTCAGATATAGTTTGCTTGGAAATGCCTAAGCCAATACTGCTCACATTCTGTAATCAATAAAGTTGTGGCCTAAATTATGCCCATTAGCATTAACCTTAATTACTGTGTCATCTTGTCTTTATTTTGGGGAGTGGGTCCGGGGGGCATTGAGGTGCAATTATCCACTGCTGAGCAATCAAGTGATGCCTATGCATGTGTAAATAAGCCCTGAAAGCATTTGTCTCAAACAAACTTTGGGAGAAAGAGTAGAAATTTATAAAATAACTACAAATGCCATGGGTGTCCATGTTTTTATTTTATCCTGTGCATGACCTTGAATTGCATAACAACACCACAAATGAAATAAAAATTCTATAGATTGGAACCTGCAAGTCACTACTATGACCATCCATGCTCTTATTATCACCACTCCTACAGCTTTATTCTATCAAAATAATTATAAATGATCACAGCTGGAAAAAATATGCAGGCTGAAAACTATAAACAGCTGTCCCCAAACTGTGGCCTTCCAGATGTTGTTAATATTATAGCGCCTATCATCCCTGACCATTGGTCATGCTGGCTGAGGATGATGGAAGTTGCAGGTCAAAACACCTGGAGGTGATCAGTTTGGGAAATACTACCATAAAACATTAAGAGAATATTAAAGTATTAGGCGACATTGTTGCTCCCATAAATTTCGAGTTACAATATTTAAACTAACAATATCACGTCAGTTTATTGCTGATGGTTTATCCTTTCTGTGTATATTGAATGATGGCTGATAGAGACTGTTGAGCATATAATTAAAGTGATCAGCATATGTGATACCTCATTAATTGTAAATATCTACATTTCATCAAGTTTTCTAAATGATTAAAGAACGCTGTCCCTCATCCTGTGCTAATATTGTATTCATTTCCCCATAAACATCTTAGAGCACTTGTCATGTATGAATGACTCAACAGTTTGGTGCAATTGAGTCTGCTTTGTAACCACTTTAGCAGTCAAAGAATAAGGATTTGGTGCTAAATTTACATTACAGGTTATTGTTCATATGAAACAATGATGCTATATGATTAGAACTGAAACATTCCTACAGGGTGTGTGTGTGTAATATATGTGTAGTAATGTGTAGTAATATATATATTACTAATAGCTACATGACATAGCAATTAATATGTCATTAAGGGCCTTTAATCAAGATATTCTACAACTTATCAAGACAAATAACTCTTGATTAAATATGGTACACACACTGAGCTGTTTCTCAGTCTCCTTCTAAGCTCCACCTTCAGGGGGCAGCCTTGAACCAGGAACTTCCTTCACACTTATCGATGGATTAAGTTGATGTGAGATGTCCTCAGAAACATTTTAGAAAATTTTCAGGTCCTCTGCATTTTCCTTAAGTTATTGACAATTGATCTGTTACTTGAGTAAGAGGGAAGTTGTGTGTGTGTGTGTGTGTGTGTGTGTGGCCTCGTTTACACATAGCACTGTACTATACCATTGCTAAGCATGAATGAGGAAGCATGCTGGTACGCAAATAAATGGCCATTCTATCCCACCCCCCTTTTAACAGGCATGCTACCAGAAGCTAAGTTATAGTTTGGCTCAGTGTTCAAACCGGGGCTCATAGTTTGCTTTCTCCAAACTAAAAGCAGTAAGCCCAGAACAAAACTTATTTACAACTTGTGGTTTGGAGCAAGACAAATCAGAAACCTGGGTTCAGATGCAACACTAAGTCAAACCATGGCTTAGCTCCCAGCAGCATGGTGGCGGTGGCAGCAGCAGCAGCAGCAGCAGCAGCAGCAGCGGAGCAGCAGCCAGAATTTCCTAACTATAGTTAAGCCATGGTTTGCAAAGCTACAGCTCGGTTTAGCGATACGTGGAAACCAGACATACGTTTTTACAGTTCCCTCACCGCTAGGACTAAATAAAATGGACTGCTGTGTTTCAGCTGGAGTTTTGTTTTGCAAACCATCTCAATATATAAAGTAATGTTTTTGCTTTATTGAAAGCAAGATTAAAAAAAAAAAGATTTTCTTCATTCAATTTCAAAATAACATCTTACAGTATTTTGAAAATAAAATTTTGCTCACTCGCCAAACAATGCTAGTATAATCAATATGAAAGAAAAATTGTTAATGGATTTGTGTGCACCTAAAAACTCTCCGGGTTCAGACACCATTTGCTGTTTTCAGATCCATTTTATCTAGAATGGTGGTCCTTTGTGCCATTGTCCTGTGGTATACCCCACAGTTGTGGAATCTGTTCTTTATAGATATTTGTAGTTGTTCTTTCCTTTTCAAATTTAAAAAGTGTCTGAAAACCTTTTTATATCCTAGGTACTGGTACTTTAAAATATATTACTGATTCCTCTTAGCACATTCTTCTGTTCACTTTGAAAAATGTGTTTTGTGCTTCCCAATCTCCGTAGTAGCAGGAAGTTCCAAAGTACAGACCTTTACAATGTAGGTTTCCCTTGAGAAAAGACTTGTAGTGAAAAAACAAAAGAAAAAACAAAACCCTTCTATTTAGCAACACCTAGATTGTATTGCAACAGCTTCATTTTCACAGCCAAACATTTATTTCAACAGTACAGGCATCAGTTCTTCTAGTATACAAAATGAATCAGCTTAGTGGCATACTAAGGCTATGATCCTATGTACACTCATCTGGGAGCAAATCCTATTGAACAGAACTTATAACTGCAACATCCAGAGGCGGAGCTAGCTGCTCTGGCACTCAGAGCGGCACACATGCTGTGCACCTGGGGGCGGGGCTAGCCGCCCGCAGGGAGCATCCAGGGGGTGGCGCGGTGATGTCACCCACCCCAGGGATGACACCCGGGGTGGACCGACCCCACTGACCCCCATCCCTCTGCCACTGGCAACATCTTATGCATTTTCCATGCTCAGAATTGTGAAACAGGCATAGCCCAATTCACTCACATATTTGCACAAAAACTTTTAGCTTTTTTCAAAATACAATACACTGACCTTCAAGTACATAAATGCACCAGTGTAGTATTTTCACCAGCAGGTGGTATTCATATTCCCCCTATAATTTGATAGAGAATTCATGCCCTCTCAATTGAATCATAGTGAAAAAGAAACAATATCTTGATGTTTGAAGGGCCTATTCCTGCACAGCTGCAAATACATGCAGTCTACACAGCATGTTCTGTCATTTATTTCAAATGTAGTTATTGTTCTTCCAAGTCAGTTATATGCCTGACTGCGCGCGCGCGCGCGCGCACACACACACACTACAGTGGAACCTTGGGTTATGTACCGTCCTCCTTACAAACGCTTCAGGTAACGAGCTCCGCTAACCCGGAAGTAGATGCTCCTGGAGACTTCCGGGGTGGCGCCATCGGTAATGGCAGACTCCCTCTGATCCGGAGGGACTGGCTCCAGGGAAATCGGGTCTGTTCCGCTACGGCGAAGCGGGGACCCTTTAAAAAATCACAGGCGGGTGAAGCCTGTGACTGTGGGACTCGGCGGGCACCTTTCACGCCCCCCCAATTTGCAAAGGAACCCAGTTACGGGCTCCGGAGCGAAGCGGGGCAAGTGGCGCGGTGCTGAGAGTCAACTGCTTCTTCCGTGGAGCGAAGCCGCACAGCCATTGCCGGAGAGCGCTGCCTTTTTCCTGTGACAATCTGGCTACAAAAACAACTACCCGTGAGTAGGATAAATTTGGACAATTGGACTCTAAACAACGACCCGTGGGTAGAACGGAAAATTGGACTAAGAAATTCCTTTTAATTTGGCACCGAAGCGGGAAGGTCTAAACAGGAAGTCAGCCTTCCGCTTTTTGTAGAAAGATTAAAGCAAAGACATGGCAAGCTAGAGTTTAGAAAATCGTTTGTAAAGGATCAACTTTCAGCATCTAAATCTACTAACCCCCTTTGGAAGCAGGAGAAGAGGGGGGATTTTTTCTGGACTGTTTAAACCTGCAGAAGAGTGTGTAAAGAAAGCAATTTTCCACCGTCTTGAACCTCAGAGCAGGGTGTCAGGACAGACGTTTCCGGAGTTCATTGACTATAGCAAACGTTTTTGACAGACAGTTAAAAGAAGAGAAACATAGTGACTCCATTGTTCTCCTTCGCAGTTAAAAGGAAAAAAAATATTGACAAAATATCTGAAAAAGGAAACTTTGTTGTTAGATCTGCTTTGTTGCTAGATCTGTTTTTGTTTTTTTTAAAAAAAGAGAGAGATGGATACAAATAGAAGTTCTTCCCCTAGAGGGAGCTTGTGAAACTGTTATTAAATCTGAACTGGGGAGCTTTGCAGCTGCAACAGATTAAGATCATGGGATCAGACTTTGACCTTGTACAACAATGTACTTGGAGGCTCTGGTGCGTGCTTTCTGCAAGACAAGTGCTTTATTGGAACAGTTACATGAGAAGACGGATTTGATGACTGTTGCGATCAGAAATTTTGGGCAGGTAGTGGGTATCTATATAGAACCCACTCAGGAATCAATTCAGGAGTGTGCTCTGACAGATCAGATGAGGGAGGAGGTTGAGGCTGGACCCCGGGAGGCAGAGATGGAGGGAACTGTGGCCCAGCAGGAACATGAGTTGTTGGACCTGACGAATGAACCTGGAAAAAGCCAGATTTGGAGAGATAGAGTCTTGTTTGGCTTGGAGATGGGGGGCTGGATAGACCCCCCTATGCAGGGATATTTTGACTTTTCAAGTCTGGCGTTGGGCCGGGAGGAGTTTGGAGTTGTGGGGGTCCTCAACTTTGGAGGGACCTTGAAACATGCTTTTAAATACCACATGGAGTTCAGTGTGGACTATGGAAAAGGGGTTGATCTGTCGAGAAGGGACAAAAATATTGCCAAGCTGGGGTCTCCACGAGTGAAAGGAGCAGAAGACAAAGTAAAGTACAGGTATAAATATGAAGAAGATCTGCGGAAGGGACATGGAAGAGACTTAAGGGCCTCGGACATAAGGTTACCAGGTTAATGAACTAGATGGATGGGATAGAAAGGACTGACAAAACCCGAAACCAGGAGGAAGAGACGTTGGATGAAGATTGGAAGAAAGTTTTAAAAAAATTCTATTTAGGAATGTTTTCTAAAATTAATGAGTATTAGAAAAATGTTGGAACAAAATTATTTGGCTTTAGCAGAAATGTTAAAAAGAACTATGTAAGAATATGCTATGGTTATGAGAAATTGGTATAAATAAGATTTAAGTTTTAAGTTTTAGGGTTTTTTATGGTAAGATAAGGTTAAAATAGATTAAGGCAACTTAATGACAGAATATTATGAAAAATGGAAAGGATTTGCTGTGACAATCAATAACTAGAATACAAAAAAGGGAGGTGTGAGGAGGTCGATGAAATAAGGTAATGACAGTTAAGGATTGGGGAATATTAGGTCTGTTTTTAAATCTTTGTGGTTTATTTTTGCTTTCTGATTTTGATGTGCTATGTGTTTTGTTTTTGCTTTTTGATTTTGACTTTTATCGATTTGTATTGTTTAATTGTTATTTGTTTTTCTTGTTCTTTTTCCTCTTTTTTCTTTGTTTTTTTGTAATTTTAAAATTCTCAATAAACATCATTTTTTTAAAAAAAGTAGATGCTCCTGGTTGCTAACTTTGCCCCGGGATGCGAGCGTAAGTTGCGCGGCAGCAGCGGGAGGCCCCATTAGTGAAAGCGCACCTCATGTTAAGAACGGTTTTGGGTTAAGAATGGACCTTCAGAACGAATTACAGTATTTTTTCCTCTATAAGACTCCCTCCTAAAAAGTAAGGGAAAATGTGTGTGCGTCTTATGGAGCGAATGCAGGCTGCGCAGCTATCACAGAAGCCAGAACAGCAAGAGGGATTGCTGCTTTCACTGCACAGCGATCCCTCTTGCTGTTCTGGCTTCTGAGATTCAGAATATTTTTTTTCTTGTTTTCCTCCTCCAAAAACTAGGTGCGTCTTGTGGTCTGGTGCGTCTTATAGAGCGAAAAATATGGTAAGTTCGTAACCAGAGGTGCCACTGTATGTCTAAAGTGCTCATAAAAATGCATATATTGGATAAAAATATGCATTATATTCGAGGAAATTGCATTGCAAAAATGTGTATACTGGACAAAACTGTAAACCAATATTTGCATATTAGAATAAGTTTGTACTGAAATGCTGATAAAAATTTACGAGGACTTTTTTTTTTTAAGGCAAACTGATATGAACATGTGGAAAGTGGAAAGCTGAAAGAGCAGAAAAATAAGAAACCATGAGAAAGCAAAATTGATATACTCGCCCATCCTTACACAGGAGGAGGCAATATTTTAGATATCCTGGTCCTAAATTGTTTAAGCCTTGATGGCTCAGAACTAGCACTTTGATTTGAGCCCGGAGGTTAATCAGAAACCCATGCAATTGATGAAAGAGCAGCATAATATGATACAAAAAGTACAAATCATAAACCATCCTGGTGGCTACTTTATCTCTACCAGCTGTAGTTTCCAATGAGAAACCATCATTATGTATTCAATTATTTGTTACAAATTCTAAACTGCCCTTCAACCAACTGGATTCCAGGATGATGTCCAATAATAAAAATATATAATAAAAACAAACCATCACCCTACACAGAAAAAAAACCCTGAGGCAGTAATCAGGCATTTGAAGTATCCAATACTTTGTATTTTGCTGTGGGTTTTTTAATGTGTTGATTTTATGATGAACATATTTGCATTTTTGTGATCCACACTGGTATTTTGATGAAAGGCAGCACAGTAATTTTTAAATGAACAAAACTATAACCCATTGCAATAGAATCAATTCAAGTGTGTAGAATGTGTGTGTGTGTGTGTGTGCGCGCGCACACACACACACACACAACCCTGAAAAAACGTAATTTACATAGGATTCCTTGCCAGAGTAGGACCAAGAAGGTATCATGCTTATGCTGTACAACAGTTTCTTTTTAAGGCACTTAAAATATTGTTATGGTTCATTAGACTAATACCCTAGGATGTGAGAGGGCTTGAATAAGGAGCCCTAACTTGACAGAATAATGAAGTTCGTCTTGATTGAGGTTTTCTGCTGATAATTACTTCTCTGAAACAGTAATTACTTCCAGCAAAAACAGTGCTACACAGAGGATGTCTAATGGAAGAGGAAGTATGTTTTATAGGCATGAAAGCTATTCAGACACCAATTTAATGCAAAATGATAGCAAACAAAGAGAATAATAGCTTTTCTTTCTAAACAGGAAGCCATAATACCATTTTTACTGTTTTTCTGAAATCTTACTTTTCAAATATGTTTTCAGCTGCCTTAAAATTATTCAGTTGAGCAATCTCTTTTTATAAGTTAACAGCAGCTAACTTTAAAAATGTGGAAGTGCATGAGGAACCCTTTATACACATATACACACACAGCTTATACCCCTCAACAATTTTCTAAAACCATACATAATTAAAATACAAAATAACAATTTTATCAGAACATTAAAACAACCTTAATCAAAAGATACAACAAAAGAAGTCAGTTAAAAACAGTTAAAACATTAGGATCAGTTCAAGATAAGATTTAAGATCAGGGGAATGCTTTCCTAAACAGCTGTGTTTTCAGGTGCTAGTGGAATGCCAATAGTGATGGGGCCTCTTGTATTTATATAGAAAGGGCATTCCAAAACACTGGTGCTACCACAGAAAAGCCTACCTCCATTTTGCCACATCAGGCTGTGGCAAAGCTAACCAGGTTTCATTTGCTGATTTGCTTACTGGGCAGTGGAGAAGATGTTGTGAAGTTGTAGTATACATACTTATAGGTTGTCTGAATCAAGCTCAAAATGGCATAGGTAACCTTCCAGTACATTTCTGAGCACAATTCAAAGTGTTGGTCCTGATCTTTAAAGCCCTAAATGGCCTCGGCCCTGTATACCTAAAGATCACCACCCCCATCGTTCAGCACAGACACTGAGGTCCAGCACTGAGGGCCTTCTGGCAGTTCCCTCACTGCAAGAAGTGAAGCTACAGGAAACCAGGCAGAGGGCGTTCTCAGTAGTGGCACCCGCCCTATGGAACGCCCTTCCATCAGATGTTAAGGAGATAAGTAACCATATAACCTTTAGAAGACATCTGAAGGCAGTCCTATACAGGGAAGCTTTTTCAATTTTAATGTTTTATTGTGTTTTAATATAAGTTGGAAGCCACCCAGAGTGGCTGGGGCAACCCAGTCAGATGGGTGGGGTACGAATAATAAATTATTCTTCTTCCAATAAGAAGACTTGTTCAGTTTTGTGACAAGGTGCAATCATCTTCTTATTTCCACTTAACTAAGTTTAACAGATACATATGCTGGATAACTTTAACTAACAACTGGTTAGGGTACTAATATGCTCTTGCCAGCCCTATATCCTAACCACGTGTACTGGTCTTGTCAGACTAATAGCAGACATCCTTTCAGAAGTGCTCAGGAGATCTCTGTGCATGTTAAGTCTTCAATTTTACAAGACAACTACAGAAATAAGTGTGAGCATTTGGCAATGTGCAGAAAAAGGCAGTTTTATTTGTTCTAAATACCTTTTTGATTAATGTAAACTGTAAGGCCTGTTTCCCTACCCTACCAAAGTCTGAGTGCCTGGACTCAAATGTCTATTTTTAATAGAGAATTTCTTTCATTTATCTAGCACTCTGCAAACGAAAGTTTATCACCAGTTTAAAAGAGGAAATACTTGTTTTTTCCTAGTTACCTCAGGATTTAGAGATGGTACTCTTTGTGATATGATAAGCCTTTTTTCCAGTATGAATAGGTTTTATTGTTAAGGTTAAGCCCTATAATACAGCAAACAGCTGCCCCACAATATCAATTCATCTTCACCATCTGAATGACAATGTAAGTTAATATATAGACTGCTTTGTTACTGAAGGTTTTACTTTTGCTTTAAAGTGCTCTCATAATGCAAGACAAATTCCATTTCTCCCTAATCCCGCTTGCTGATAATGCTTGACCGTTTATTGGGTTTTTTGTGCCATGTAATCTCCAGCCTGCATTTTGCTTATCAAACCTTTTATCTAAGACTACAGGACTACTTTAACCATACACATGTCCGAATAAGTTCATGGCACTTACTCCTGGGTAAGACTGTATATGAATGCCATCTACGTGGGTTTCTTCTTCAACAGCTTTTTGCCACTAACCCAGTAAAATGTTTGGCATGGCCATGACCAAGGCTGTTAGAGGCCACATTCCATACTATAGATTGGAAACTGACATTGGGTATTCATCAATGTTTGGGGCAAGGAGTAGAAGAAATTAATGGCAGGAAAATTAATGGCAGAAAAAGCAAAGTGGGAAAGAATGATATATTAACAATTTTGCCCCTTCAGATTTAAGAGGAGGCTCATCAGTAAAATTCTTCCAGGTTTATGCTGTAGGATTATGTTATGCTGCACAGTCCTTGAATTTTATAAAACATGAAAAGCTCATGTTTCTAATCTCTCACAAGACCCCTTGATGTAAATATGGCTTCCACCAGCATCCTGCTCATATGGGGACTGTCTGCAGAGCCCCCTCCCCTGCTTATCTTAACTAAACAGCTGATATTGGACAAGACATTTCTGCAGATACTTGAAGCTGTTGAATATTGGTTCAGTTTTCTGTAACTATTCAGAAAGTGTTCTCTTTTCTCAGTGATCCTCTAATCTTTACAGGTTGGAAAGGTGGGACTGTTTGTTCATGGAGCGGTTGTGTTTTCTACAAAACATTCAGCATTTTATCTGCAAGGACAGAAAAACTCAAATGTCATGCTCTACTGTGAACACACTGCTTGATAAATGCAGCAATACAACAAATTAGGCCAAATTCTTTTCTGCCCTAATCGGGAAATAATCCTCCTGTATAAATATTTAGATCTGCATGTCTGAAATGAGAGCCATTCTGCTTCCTCTCTTAGGAACGGAAGGCAAATTACCCAAGGAGTGTTCTATATTTGTTGAACTCTGCGGAGAGTGGGTGAGTTGCACATAATTTTTCTTCAGAACACTGAAAAAAAGGGGACTTGGAATTCTCAGTGCTGATTATTTTCACACCATTTGCATACCTTCCTATGCAGGATGTCTGAATCACTACAAGTGGGTGATCAAATTCAATTTCAGAGCTGGCATTATGGCTCAAGTCCTAATGAAATATTGATAGTTTATTTCATTACTAGATTTATATCTCACTTTTTATACTATGTGTTCAAGGTAATTAAGAAAATAACTGGCCAACATAATATATAACATAATAATTAGGAATTTTTAAAAGCCAATGTAGCAAAAAATAAAAGCAGAGCATGTAAAACAGCAAAGCAGGATAAAGCAGCCACTGAAAAGAGAGGGACCAATAAGGAGTGGCTGGAGGAAAGACGGGCTCAGCATGCACAGGTCAGAGCCACCCCCATCGCAAGGAAGGTACCGGGGCTGGTACACAAATTTGGTGGAAAGCCCCAAGACTACAATGCTTTCCGAACAGAAGTGCAGTATGCTTTGGAGCTTCCCAAAAAATGACTTTGCTGATGACGGGGAGAGGGTGGCTTACATTGTGGGGCATCTGCAGGATGGGGCGCGTGAATGGATCAGGCCCCTAATGGCGACGCAATATGATGCCTTGAAGGACCTTAAGAAATTCCTTCAGGGAATGGACGCGATATTCTCCAGTGAGGTGGAGCAAAGCGTGACATGGCGGGAACTGATGGGGTGCAAGCAGGGGAGCCAGTCCATCAGAAGCTACTGGTCGCGTTTTGCGATGTTAGTACACCGGCTCAGGTGGGATCTGGACTCTGAACCGATACAAATGTTGTTTGAGGCGGGTCTTTCCCCCGAAGTGAAAGACGAGTTGTCCCGAGTGCCCCGGCCACGGTCGATGGATGAGCTCACAAAGGCTGTGCTCACGATAGGTGTACGCCAAGAAGCGCGGACTCAGGAGAAGCGGGAAATGAGAGGGGAACGTTTCCATGACTACCGCATTCCTGAGATACCGAGGGAGCCTCCCCAGGCGGCAAAGCCAATGGAAATTGATGGCGCGCGCGCGAGGTTTCAAACTCCGGTGAAGGTCGTAAAAGCGAGGGAAAGGAGTGGAAAACTACCAAGAAGTGTTTTCTCTGTGAACGACCAGGACATTTTGCTAAGGTCTGCCCTCAACGAAAAGCCTGGCAAGGGATGGTGGGGGCTGCAGGTCACGACGAGAAGGGGGAGGAAGGGCAGGCGCAGGGAAACGACAACGCCTGGCTGCCAACCAGCAGGGGCAGCAGCCAGGCCAGCAACCAATAGAAGTGACCCAGCCTGACCCCCCCCCCCAAGGCAGCTATAGCCGTAGAAGTGGTGCTAGAACTCCCGAATGGGCACCCTGTCAAAGTTAAGGGACTGCTGGATTCGGGCAGCTCATGTAATTTCTTCAGCAGAGACTTCGCTCTGGAGCACCAACTCCACCTGTTGCCTCTGGATTTTCCCTTGCAGGTGACAACCATCGATGGCAGGAAACTTCTGGGAGGGGAAGTGACACACCAGACCCCGCCAATGCAAATGAGGGTTTCCAGGCACACGGAGACCATTGCCTTTCACGTGGCCACACTGGCAGGACCCCCAATAATACTGGGAATGAGCTGGCTGGCACTGCATGATCCAGTAGTGTCATGGCATCAGCGGTCAGACACCTTTGGGTCAGCTTACTGCTTAGGACACTGTCTGGGAGGGGAGAACCCAAGAATGACGGTGGCCAGGGCGGTTGGGCTGGCCGTGGAACAAAAAGGGGAGGTGCCACCACAATATGCTGATCTGAAGGAGGTCTTCAGCGAGAGGGAGGCAGATAGACTACCCCCCACAGGCCCTTTGACTGCCAAATCAACCTACTCCCAGGGGCTCAGTTGCCTGTGGGTAAGCTGTATGCCATGTCCGACCGGGAGATGCAGGAGTTGCAGCAGTTTATTGACAAGAACCTGAAGAGGGGGTTCATAAGGGAATCAAAGAGGGGGGGGCAGTCCGGTGTTCTTTGTGGACAAAAAGGAGACCAATCAGCCCAGGTTGGTCGTAGATTATAGGGCCTTGAACCTGGTGTCAGAACCCGTGACCTTCCCAATGCCAAGGATTGACGACATTTTAACCCGGGTGAGGCAGGAGAAGATTTTTACCAAGCTGGACCTCAGGGGGGCATACAATTTAATTAAGATGAGGGGGACGAATGGAAAACGACCATGTTCACCCCCCCTGGGGGCCTTCGAGTACTTAGTCATCCAGAGGGAACGTATGCCACCTAGCAGCTACAATGCAGTTTACTATTGCTCAGGGTGTGGTAAACAGGGCAGTTTGTTCAATTTTCAGTCTATTTGAAATCTGAAATTCCAAGGAATTATATTGAAGTTATGCATCAAGTAATTGCTTAGGAGTTTGGTACTCGAGTTGATAAACAATGTGTTCAAAACTCAGTCCTGCAACCTGTTTTCAGTAGCAGGACCCATAATTATGACAAGATTTCCAGAATTGGCCTTTATATTGTGTGAAAGATCAAATAATGAGGAAATTATCTGGTAAGGTAACACATGAAAATGGAATAAAGTGCTGTCTGAAAGCAGCTTAAGTGTTTCTGTCATTAGTCATCGTGGAAGCATGCAAAACAGAGTTCAGGGAAGAGTACAACTTTTGTTTATCTATGAGGTCGATTCTTAAAGGAAGAGGGGATTTCTTGCCATCCCTGCTGCTTTCTTTCACCATTTATAGAAGCCATGGCATGTACATTATCTAACTCTAGACAGGGTTCATAGAAGTACACTGTACATATAGTACATAGGAAGCACTATAAATTAAGATGGACGACAAACATTTAACTAATTTTAAAAGACCATAAATACCTGGCCTGGTAGAAGGCATTTCACTGTCACATCCATTTTCAAGAGGAAGAAATTGGCTGGCGATTAAACCGCTAAAAGCTTCTGCCTTTGCATATCACTTACAATTAAGCACAGATGGACAAAGGAGCCTGGTGTATACAAGAAATCATAGCCAGGCTGACTTTACATTACCAAGTGTGTGTTAGTCAAACGCTTGAGATTCATGAAGCTAGCTTGCACATTTATTTTGTTTTCTAGTATCTCAGCAGTCCTCGAAAACAGTTTGCTTGAAAACTCTGCAAAAGCCAACTGGGAGCTATGTAAGAATATAATTGCCCTGCTAATAAAAACCAGATCCTGTTTGTTATTAGAATTTGCTCAGAAACTCTCAGGGCAGATCTACCTTTAACAAAAGGTCTCACAGTAACTATAAGAGACCTCCAATCTTATAAAACAGCCTTGCGAGTCATATGATTTCCATTTCGGCTTTTGAAAACATATGCTAAATGTCCGTGTATGTAGAACCATCTGCCAAAGTCAAGCAACTGACGTTGATAACAGAATAGTTGTCTTTTTTAATGACCTCTGCTGCAGGTTGAGTAATAAATATCTACCGTTATTCAATTTCAAAAGAAATCACTATGGATTAGCAAGCCTCTTTCACCAACTTTTTAAGAGAGCCCAACAACCCAGAAAGCTACTGTCATCCCCCCACCATACTTGGAGTATTCACAATTACTGATCTTTCTCAAATTAATTACATGCTTAATTTTATTTTGATTTTGTTTTTATTAAAAATAAACTAGAGAAGCAGAACGCAAGATTTATACATCTTCATCACCCAAAACCAAAACCACAGAGCTATCTATTCAAATAGCAAACAACAACAACAAAATCACCCCAAAGCCTGGCCAATGTACATGCTACATTGATATTAATCTAAAATGTCTGAAAGTTAATTATTTGTGACCCAGTTATAAGCCATCTAAGAATCACATGCAGGCCAATTCTCATGCTTACACGCACTTTGTGCAACTTCATTAACTTCAGAGAGACTTAATGGATTATAATGTATCAGCATATGGGCCATCTTCCCAGGATTACCAGGTACAGGAGAAATCAATATAAATGAAGCCTGAAACTTTTAAGCAGTGCAACTGAAAATTAATCGTTGATATTAAGAGTCAAAGTAACTAGAGCAGCAACCCAACAGTGTCAGGTGAATGCCAATTTATTTACACACACACACACACACACACACACACACACACACACACGTACATGCTGTTTTCCTTAGTTTCTCTGTCTGGCTCTACACATGGCACACAGAATGAGGTAGGTGAATATATAACGTTTATTAACGAAATGTGTAAACTGCTATTCGTTACAAGTAAAATCACAGGGCAGTTTCCAATATATTATCTAAAATCATCATGCAAATAAATCAAACCATACAATTCTAAAAGCAACAACATAAAATTTAAAGATAAATGGCAGCAGAATAGACTACACTGCTTCAGACTACAAGTGGGATACTATTTTTGAATTCTCCCCCACATAACAAATGGAAAACTAGAAGATTTTTGACAAAGACTCTGTTGTGCTGGTTTTGTGTCCTCAAGTTTTGCTCCCCACCTGCAGTCTGTAGTCGTACGGTTCATTCTACCCTCTCATTGTGATGCATGTATAGACCAACTCTTTTCTTCTCTATCTCAAAAAGAAATAGCATCAAGTGCTTTGAAGACAGCAAACTGACCTTAGATGATAATTGATTTAAAAGCAGTATTAATAATTCAACAGCTGGCACTGCCTTGCTTTATTCAGTTGAGATGCAACAGTGAAGTCATATATACATATATACATTCTGAAAAATACAGAAGATTTTTTTCAGGTGTTGATATGCAGCAAATATGGATTATGTAATCTAGAGTTTGAAGTGGTGTGGTGGCTGAGAGTTGGGAAGTTCTTACTCAGTACCTAGCCATATTCAAGCCATGATGTTTTAACACACCTGACCAAATGTTGCAGCATGTGGGCTCTATTCTTGAGAAGTCTGATGCTGGAGTGTCCCATGGGCCTACCCAGTGATTCAGGGGAAGATACCATGTCTCTACCTAAACTCTGGCCTGGGAATCAAGGAACAAGCAAGGGAGGACCAGCAGTGCTTGGCTGAATCAGTGAAGAAAAGCAGGGATAGCACCTCTAGGCTCAAGTGCCAGAACCAGAAGATTGATTGCTCTCAGCAGTCAGCAGAAACAGCTTGGAGACCAAGCTCCACTTACTAGAGGAGTCCACTTTGCACCAATATTATTTTTGAAATCAGGTGTAGAACTCCCACCTGTCAGGCCTCCCATTTCTCTGTCAGGCTATTTGGCCCCCATATATATCATATATGATGTTATGTGTGGGATAGGCAAGGATTGGTGGGAAGGGTCAGGCACTGTTAATTACCGTATTTTTCGCTCTATAGGACACACCTGACCATAGGATGCACCTTGTTTTAGAGGGGGAGAACAAGGGGAAAAAATTCTCCCCCTCTTTGCGCAGCGCCCCTTCAGAGAAGCGGCAGGAGAAACGGAGCCCCTTCCATTTCTCCTCCCAATTAGCTGAAGGGGTGCTGTGCAGTTCTCCCTCCCCCTCTCCCACATTGCCTTCGCCTTCAGTGAAGGCAACCCGAAGCCTCCGGAGTGCAGCAGGAGTTCCCGCTGCGCTCCAGAGGCTTCAGGCGGCTATCCTTGAAGCCTGGAGAGCGAGAGGGGTCGGTGCGCACTGACCCCTCTCCCTCTCCAGGCTTCAGCGAAAGCAACGCGAAGCCTCTGGAGCGCGGTGGGAGCGCTCCCACTGCGCTTCGGAGGCCTTGCATTGCCATCGCTGAAGCCAAGGAGCCTGCATTCGCACACACATTCTCCCTTAATTTTTGGAGGGGAAAATGTGCGTCTTATAGAGCGAAAAATACGGTACATGGCACTTCCAAAGTGCCTGTCAACCAGCTGGTGGTTGGGTGCTTCAGAAGCACTGCGCAAAGCACTGTGCTTAGTGTAGAGAATGTAAATGCTATATCAAATCATAGCACTGGTAAAAGCTACCACCAGGAAATTATTAACTGCAGCAAATTGAATAATAAAGATGTATCTTTCAAAGATAACAGTAGTTTACTTCTTGCATACATCTAAATAAATGGATCCATAGAAGATGTTTAAAGGGTTAGGGTGGCAATAAAAAGGGGGGAAATTAACATATACTTTTGCACTAAGGAAGTATTACACCACAGCATGGATTGGCAATAAACATCAAAGTGTTGATTAACTCAGCCTTCTGAAGCAGCTGGCAAGATGCCTGGATATTTCAGATTACTGCTTCTGCAGTAACTCCCTTGGGTGACTGCATTGCTTTTCTTTCTTCCGCTTTCCAAAATGTTGCTTTCTTTTCTCCCCCCCCCCCCCTTTTGTGTGTACTCGTCAATAAAAATGCTGTGCTCTACTTGGCAGGAAGTTCTCCTCCAATGTTCCAGTCCCCATTCAGTGACTGCTGCCGCCACACATATCATTACAGGAAAAATAAAAATATCTTCCTTATGTTTTATCATCTGGACAAACTTGACAATAGTTCGTTTTACAGCAAGCAAGCTAATTCATATGAGAACTGTACAAACTTGGCAGGTTTTGAATCACCTGTGTAGCCTTTGTGCATAACATTTCTAAAACAGTTGTGTGGATGGAATGAGGAAATTAGAAGCCAAAAAATAAATAAAGGCTATCTTGATTCAAAATAAGCAACTGACATGTATTTGTAAATATTTAAAGGATAAATATAAAGCTCCTCCTAGGGTAACTTGTTTATCAACCATTCTTCCTGATTTGTTTGCACTAGGCTTACACTGAGGTTAGACAATGTGTAGTCTTCACTGGGGATTAATTCTGATTTGCTTGTGGGGAGGTTATATAACAATGAGCCTTCATCCTGATTTGTGCTGATACATCTTGCTGTTAATCATTCATCCATTCCATACTTTACAGTGCATTTCCCAGCCACTTTCTTAACTGCAAAAAGTCTATTCTTTAAAAAGTGAATTTGTTTCGCTATGGTGGCAGGCTGCTTTAATCCACTTTAATTGTGCAAACCTAAATTTATGAACCTTTTTGGCTCTGTGGGCCAAATCCTTATCAGGTTGGCCTCATGGGCCAAAATTTGACAAGTATTGGGGGGGGTGTCAAAACCGTGTTCATCACTGACATCAGATGATTTGGTGGGACATCAAAGCACCATGAAGCCAGCAAGACTTGCCTACCCCATCAGAAAGCAGACTTGGCTCTCTTGTCCATCAGCAGTTTGTACTGAAACTGCTGCTAAAGCAGAGTTCTCCCTCTCATTTTGGTTTCAATGAAACTGATAAGCAGTGAGGGCACACTTTTTCCCAGGACAGACAATTCACCACAGGGTGGTAAAATAAGGAAACCTTTCATTTTAGGAGGGCTGCCCAATCAGAAAGGGTTTGCATTAAAACCCCTGCAAAAATGAAGCCTTACCATGTGGAGGGAAGTTCTACAGGGAACAATTAAAGCCGCATCCATTAAAGGGCTACTCCTAGAGTTATTGAAGAGCAGGTGTCTTCAAATCCAATAACATGCCTACCTGCACACAGATTTCCTCTCTGTTTGCACTGCAGTGTGGAGAAAGTAAGAACAGGGGATGTTTTCAAGCAGTAGAAGCAACTCCCCCTGTTTCTTGCCTTCTTCAGCCCCAGCCAATTGAGAAAAGATCACATTGTGTGTGTATATGCCGGGGGAGAGAATCGGTGGTGATCACAAACAAGGGTTGGAAAGTAAACCAGGATTGCTGACCATGCTGCTGCTGAAGAAAGTGGAATAATTTTGTCCTTGAATTAGAGGGGAAACTGTTTTGCAGTTGACTGTTGATTCATTGTACATGCTGTACTTTTAGCTCTTGAAGAGCAGAAATGGAAATTTTATTTTAGCTCAGTAATTGACTGAAAAACTAGGCCCGTGGTACAACACTGTGATGTCTTGGACAACAGTAGCAATCAGCTCTGCCCAAGCAATTGAGTAGTGCTTAGCTTTACTTTCTAAAGTTACACATGTCAGGACTGAAGCCTACCTAGAATTGACATCTTTTAAGTGTTGATTATCCCAAACATACAGTTGCTTAAAGATAAGGGAAATTAACTCAATTCATGTTCAGGGAAACACATATCATGATTTTAACCTACTTTTAAAAACATATCCTATGGCTGAGCTTCAGTGAGCCTTGACACAAATTAAGCCCTAAATGGGATAAGATGCAGCAGAGAACAGAAAGCTCAGAGGAAATAAAGCCCAGTGTATGTTGGCCAGGGGAAAAAAGAAATACAAAAATAATAGCTTTCCTTTCTTTTTTTCCAAGGAAGGTGAGTGTTCAGGAGAATAAGTCTGTATGAAACAGTCATGCTGCAATAGGCAGCTTAGATACACAGTCTGAGGGTTCTTAGCCCTGACACAAGAGACTGTGGAGTCTTGTGTGTAGTATGCAAAAATTATAAGGAGGATTAATCAGCAGTTGTGCTTGGACAATGCAAGCTGCTATTGCATCCATGTGGCACTGCATACTACCATCTCCACAGAAGAGAGGAACTTAGTTTTGCTAGGGTCAGTAATGTAGGGCATAGTCAATGTCACAGAACATGACAACACAGGGCCATACAAGCAGACTGGGCTAACTTTCACTCACTTACTTTCAAGCAGTGGCAATCTGTAGAGGCACAGACCTTCCCTTCCTTGGCTGCCATTCAGTATAACAATCATCTATTTTTATTTGCATGCCGCTTCCCCACAAAACTGTGCCCACAACATTATCAAGTGAACAAGTATAAGAAAGATATACTAGAAACAATTAGAAATAATATCATCTTTTTTTTAAAAAAAAATCAATCTATACAAGTCTGCATAAAATAAGACAAATAAACCAGCAGCTTAAAGCTAAACAGGAGAGAAAATTGCCTAACACAGAAGAAGAAGAAAATAGTATCCCAAACATTCACACACTCCAGATGCATCTGTTTCTAATAGTTTGGACCCAAGACACAATCTTCACATATTCAGGGGTGCCACACCACCTCCCACCTAGGATACTGCAGACACTACCACTTAGGGCCACTGTTATCAAGTATTTTATTCCACACAGGGGCCAATAACCTTCGTTCCACAGTCTACAACCAGCATACATTAACCAGGGCTAGAGGCCATAAACAAACTTTTGTTGGGGCAAAGGAATAGTATGCTTCTTAAGGACTGGGGGTTAGCACTGTGGGCCAACATAAAGGATGCTGCTGAGATTCTGTATGGACCACGCAGTGCTGAGATCACTAGGCCTGGCTAAGATTACTTTATGACTCTTTACAGCTACAGAGATTTTGCTTCCTTCCATTTTAATTTGCTGGCTTAAAACCCCAGCTCTGTAGCAGAGGTCCCCCTAATAGTAGCTGAGAATGGTTGGGAGTAATGTGAGGGAGAGGTGGAGGTAATTAGAGAGAAAGAAGAGAATTCTCAGGATGAGAAATGATGTGCTTAGAAGATACACCTTTTTTACTTGAACAAAAGTGTTTGAGTCTCAGGAAGAATAAAAAATAATGATGGGGAAATGAAAGTATAATAAAGCTTGAGAAATAATATGACTCTTGTAAAACACTCCACTGTGCTAGATTTATGGCAAATGTCTCTCATAGTCATTCAGCACCAATAAAACATAATATTTCGTAGCAGTGCTTTTTGCAATACTTCCCTCTCCTTGGAAATACTTGCTAAAATAATGTTGCTATCATAATTGTTAACCGCTTTCACCTATAACTTCTGAAAAACTAGGTTTTCTTAACCCATTGTGTCAGATTCAGCCCTTTGGCAATATTGTTGCTAAAGGGCTGACAATATTGCACCAGTTGTTAATTTGTTTCCAGGGTAAATGTAAGAACTGATGATTAGTTCTGAAATGTCCTTCAAATAACCTGCTTGGGACCAGGTTATTTGAAGGACTTCATATTCCTGCATTAACTTGCCCAGGTCCTAAGAATAATCACAATGGCTCAAATATCCACAGGTAAGGTCTATCAGATTGGTGGGAATAATACAAGGGCCTATGGCAGCCCCATACGTATGAAATGCCCTTCCTTGGGAAGTATACCTGTTTCCTTCTTTATTTTTAAAGTCTGGTTTTTAATCCTGTATTTCAGCCTGCTTTTAATTTCTGCTGTCTTTATTTTAATAAAGCATTTATGAACTACTTAATAGTCTAGAAATCTAAGTGGTGTGCAATATTTTTAAAAAATCAGTGTCATAAAAAATACAGTATAAAACAACAATGCAAAAGCTTATGAAAAGAAATAAAACAGAAATTTGGGCAGTCAATATATAGGTCTGGTCTTATAAGTCAGGGAAAGCCCGAGGAGAAGGATAAGTCTTCACAAAACATATGAAGCAACTGATGGTTGCTGCCTCAAAAATGACAGAAGAGAGCACATTCTGTAGAAAATACAGGTGCAACTGCAGAAAATGCCTATTTTCAGGTCACAGTTCTGCCACAAACAGAATCCCCCCCCCCAGGTGATCTTTGGTTTTGACTTGGAATGTTATTTTTATGCTTTCATCTGAATGGTTTAATTGTGTTTCATCTGTATTTTGCTGTTGCATATTTTTAAAGTCTTTTATTTTCTAAACTGCCTTGAGAAGGTTTCTATATTTAAAGATGATATAAATGTATTTTAAATAAATAAGAGCCGTACTGGATCAGGCTGGATTTAGCTCAGCAGCCTGCTTCCCACACTGGGCAAACGAGAAACCCACAAGCAGGAAATGAGCACAACAGCCCTCTTGCGCTCTTGCTCTAATTAACATCAACCATATTGTTTTCAGTTTTAATGCACATAAAGGGTTGTATTCAATGTGGTGTTAAACAGATCAGTCCATTAGTGCAAGGATTTATTCTTGCACAACAGAACCATCTCCCCCTCCTCCTCCTCTGGGGTTCCCTCAACCTTCCTGAGCAGATTTGGGGATGATATGGGGGCATGGATAGGACAGGGGAGGAGATGGCAGAATACTGTTGCAGTAATGTTATTATTATAAACAATAATTTATTATTTATATGCCACCCATCCAACTGGGTTACCCCAGCCACACTGGGTGGCTTCCAACAAATAAAAACACAGTAAGACATCAAACATCAAAAACATTAGTAATCCTAACCCTGTGGTAGCACATCTATAGCTACATACCGCCCAAAGAGCTCCAATTAAAAAGTCCTTCAAACAGCTTTTTCACTTTTTCCTCCTGTCCTTGACATAGCCAACAGCACAAACTATACAGATATACTAAGATTTCAGTATCTACTAAGTTCAGTAAGGCTTGCTCCCAGCGCAATCCTAAATATGTCTGCTGAAAGTAAAGTTCGGTGCTCCCAGGTCAGGGAGTATAGATGTACCGTATTTTTCGCTCTATAACACGCACCCGAACATAACACGCACGTAGTTTTTAGAGGAGGAAAATCCGTAGGCATGCCACCCGTAGGCATTCCCTCCATAACATGCACAGACATTTCCCCTTACTTTTTAGGAGGAAAAAAGTGAGTGTTATGGTGCAAAAAATACGGTACTTCTTTGCTCTGGCCCTTTCTGTGATCTCACCCCAATTATAGGTTGTCTTAACTTATAATAATATCAAATTTTTAAATCACTGTAACCTTCCCTGGGACCTTATGATAAAGAATGGGTCAAAAGGTGGAGGAGAAAAGAGCATGCCAGAGAACTGGGAATCCAAGTCCCCTCCCCCTTAGTTCTCCCCCACTACACCCTCAAACCACCCTGGCATGCCCCCTCTTCAGCCCCACTGGTGACAGAGCTTCAAAAGTAGTATAGTACACAGTGGCGTAGCATGGGGGGTGCGGGGGGGCCAGGTACAACATCTGGGGGTTAGGGGTTAGGGGGCGCAAATCCACGGGTTAGGGGGTGCAAATTACTTGCCTTGCCCCGGGTGCTGACAACCCACGCTACGCCACTGATAGCACAGTACAGTACAGTACAGTACAGTACAGTACAGTACAGTAGTATAGCTGAGTAAGTGAAATCTGACACTGGAATTTCCCCCCTCTCCCCACAAATGCCTCCTATTTTCCCTGGGGCATCCTTGCAAGTTGTAGGTTTGCTGGGCCTGCCACCTAATCAACTTGCCTGCTCTGCATGCCAGCTCCCTTCAGTAAAGTAATTACACTGAACTGTCAGCATAGACCCACAAGGTAAAGTGCACCTTGCACTGCCCCATTTGTTTTAATAGATGTAGTGCTGGTTAGTAGATAGAGGGTTGCACATGATGCTGAATTGGGTAATGGAGCTAGAAGAAGAAGAAGAAGAAGAAGAAGAGGAAGAAGAAGAAGAAGAAGAAGAAGAAGAAACAATGACATGGCCATGTTTAGTGATCCTTTTGTACAAGGTGAAGTTTCACCATTCAAGCCGGGAAAAAGGCATTTTCATTGAGGTTTGTGTGGCTAGTAGAGAATTTTCATGAACAGCTAATCTCCCAAAAGTGAGTGCGTAATTGGAACACTGCATCACCATAGCTTTTGGGCTGTAATGGATGTTTTATCAACACATTCTGTAAAAATTAATTAGATGCTTCGCATGCGTGCGTGCGTGGGAGAAGCTTCCTGAAAATATTCTGTTGATAAAAAGGTTGCATTTAACTCTATAATGTGTGCAAGCTTATATCATGCTTCAACAAAATATGCACACCAGTTTCAAGACCCAAATGCCCATCTTGGTCCACAGTAAATCTAAAATGAACAGTTCATTCTGGAATACTAAAGTAGTGCTGCAGTAGAATGAAACTTTTTGTGCCAAGACAGACAGTTACTTAGGATGAAGTGGGCATCTCAAGAGCTTCAAAAACAAAAGAATCAGAGTAGGTTTCATTCAGCATATGAAACAAAGGTCTCAGGAAAAACCATATTACAACAGTGTGACCCATCAAACAATCAATCAACCTTTATTTTAAGCTGCATTACTCAACCTGTAGTGTAACACCAGCTGCAAAGACACAGCATTTCAGCATACTGTTGACCTAATACTGTGATTAATGCTGTGAGCTACACCCAGCCTAGCTTTTCTAATCTCTAGGCTTTCTAATTTATACCAGAGATGGATAGGCTATCAGTAGGGAATTATGAGGATTAGTTGCTGTTTATCTCTCCCTTGCAGAGACACTTCTCTGCTTATGGAATTATCATAAACCCTCCAGCTACATTGCTACTTCCGTACTTACTCAGAAGTCTGGCTGCTTACTACAAAGGTTGAAAAATGGTGACCAAATTGTTATTAAAATGTTATAGTGGGCAAACAAGCTTTTGGAATTCACTTGTGTACCTTTGCCAAAATGTCATGTTGCTTCACTAGAAATGTGTGTGGTTTGCAAACCAGCTTGCGTTTATCCCAAATCAATCAACACAGTTTTCTTCATATCAATTAAAATTTAATGCAATGCTTGAAGATTTCCCAAAGCATAATCATAGGTAAAATTGCTAACCAAGCATACATATCAGTGTTTTATCGGTTGTTAAGTTATACAAGTACCTTCTAATTTTAGTGTTATCCCAAATGGAAATATTATGGCTAATTATAACAATACAATTAGCTGTATTAAAATAAATTTTACTGAGCATGCAGCAGTCACTTTATTTTATATTTATAACTCGAAACCAGTGATCTATGGACAAAAGATAGACGAAGCAAGAAATTTAAAAGAATAATGTTATCTATTTCTTTCTAAAATGGATTTTTTTTTAAAAAATCCATTAGTTCCTTTCTGATCTTTTATTCTTTTTATTCCTTTCTGCTCCCTTCTCTGAAAATGAATCCCGACCTTTTGCCCCTTGCCTTATGGAGGCTAAGAAATAACACAAGTGCTGATGGTGGAGTATACAGTAGTATATATAAAAGGAACTTGGATTATATGGTGAAAATAAAACAATCCATCTCAACTTCCCATTGTGCCAAGCTTTCAAGATGCTTGATATAGTACCCTAAAAACTTTTTGTTTACACTTCAAGGTCAGAACAGTGTGTTTGTATACACACACACTTAGGCAAAGAGAGAGTGGTGTTTTTCTGTTTCACATCCAGGCCTATCAAGGAACACATATTGTTAGCTGTGCAAAAAATAATAATCTTTCTCTTACCATTCTGCTTGCCATAGAACTTGGAAAATGTCAAGACAGGTATGTTTCTATTGATCTATGGAAGATCTGGCAACTTTCCCACAGAATTGCTTCAGGCATAATAATCTATTAATATAAATTGCAAATCTCTCCCCATCCCCTTCTCTCTCTCTGAGAATTTAAGTACACATTATTGGATCAGACATGGACAAGGATTCCTTAAAGATGCACATATATTTCTAAATAACCGAAGACTGTTATAACTGCACTTGCTGGTTAAAGCTCTTCAAATGACATAGAAGCTTTATAAACTTAAAAGTTCCTGACAAATAGAGAGACAGACACTGAATTGCTATTTGACCTCTGCATAGAAAGTCAAAAAGCCAATAGGAGGTGACTTTCATGGGGAACATGACATGGGAAAAGGGTTAACCGATCCTCACACAGAAGAATAGTCCTGATAAGGCCCTAATACTCATCCTCATGGCTTATGGGAGGTCCAATCAAGACTGTCGTGGCTCTTATATGTCCATTATCCTTTACACACACACACACACACACACACACACAGAGAGAGAGAGAGAGAGAGAGAGAGAGAGAGTAGATAGTGCTTTTTCATGTCATGGTCAGCATATTTAAATGTAATTTCTTTATGTTTTATAAGCCACATTAAATTATTCAGTGTGCACACTCTGAAAATTAAACCTGCTACTACCCCATTTTCCAATGCAATAGAAAGTATAATTTGAAAAAGTATGGCTGTTCTTGCATTTTCCAAAGCCAAGCTGGTTTATACTGTGGTGTTCTTGTCTTTCTCCAATGATGTGCAAGAGAGATATCTGTTTCTATAAGAAGCATACATTCTCAGCAAGCACTTTACTTTTATCCTATTAGGAAAACAATTATCTGAACGGGAGCCAATCACAAAACTTTTGCCATTTCCAGCTAAAAGAGAAGTAGAATTCTAATTACACTTCTGAACTCTTAATTGTTTATTTCAAAAGTGGCACTTGAAAATTACCCCTCTCACTATCTGAACAAAATTCAAAGTCCAGCCCAGGCACGTGGAACAATTAATTCAAACTGACACTTTCAATTTATGTTGCTCAACTGTGTTACACAGCGACATCCTCTCAGCAGTCTCTTTATGACATCCTTCAACATGAATACAAAAATAAGGAAGAACTATATATTCTCAGTCAAGTATTTTGGGAAAATACCTGTAATGTGTGCAATGTTGGGTGGCCAGCTGTTATGAAAGAGCTCTCCTAAGACAATGCTGTGGTTAAGTCGGATTTTCACCAACATGAGCTACAAAAATCCGCCCTTGGCTTAGACTCTAGACATTGCATGAAGATCACCACTTGCTTTAAATACAAAGTCCAGGCACTGATCCTCTCCCAGCTGAGACCTTCATGAAGCTATTCTTGCTTTCAGATTACCGATAGATCTTAGCTCCGAATGTAATTGTGTCATTCTATAAATACCTGTGGGAGTATATTCTGTTGCACATTTGGAAACGTTTCTTCTTCACCTCCATCATTATCCCCTCCCCACTTTTTAGTTGAAAGTTCTCGGATAAAGCTGCGCAGTTAAAAGGGCAAATGTGGAAATGATTACACTTGCACTGCTTTCAAACTGCTTTCCCTTCTACAGATAAAGATGAGAACATTCTCTCTGGAATCACTATGTTTTAAAGCTTCAGACAATGCATATAAAGACACTAAAGGGAGCTTTGATGTCCTGCATGCTAATAGCAAAGGAAACGTTGCAGAGATTTCAACATGCTATCGTCATCAGCTAGTTACTGGAACTATATTAAATGAAGCATATATCAACGCTGCAGACTTTGAATAAGAAAAACTGAAGAAAGAGGTCTGGAAGATGTGTGTGTGTGAGAGAGAGAGAGAGAGAGAGAGAGAACACAAAACTAAGTGCAGCAGCTGTGGGAAAAGTGAGAGCTACTCATGTTGATAACATAATGCTGCACCATCAATCTTAAAAAGATGGCTCTCAAAGTTAGAAAGTGACTGACCAGGGCTGAACTCATCTAGAGTAAAGGGGTAAGCAGAGTGAAAAATGGCATATGCTCTTTTTGCTCTCGTTTTTTAGACACACATACAAATTGGGAAGTTGCATTTTCTTCATAAAGCTTCCATGCACACACACAAACACATGCACCACATGCTGATACAACCCAGTATTCAAAAATGTTAGCTAATGAAGTTTACTGTGAGAAAAAAAACAACACCCAGATTCCCGAGAGCCCGATGCCTTCAGAATTTGCTTGAAAGCTTAAGCTACTGCAGCAGGTTAATTACAGCAGCCTGCCTGTTGAAGGACTGGATTGGTTTCTGTTGGGTGGGCTGGAAGCACTCACCTGACCCTCCCCAATCAGCTGCATCCCTGTGGTATAGTGGGAAGGAGAGGAGCAAAGTGGCAGTGAGGTGAGGTGGTGGCAGTGCAAACACACTAGCGGAGCCAAACCAGCACTCCTGCCAATGCATTTGTACTGCACTTCCTCATTTCCTCCCCACCCCTTTCCCTCCCAATTCACTGCAGCAATGTGAGTGGATGGGAGATCAGGTAAGTGCTGCCGCCTCACCCCACCGACTGCTACTGCTTGAATGCTTACATACCCTGCAGCCTAGCACAAATATATATATCAAGCTGATCTTGAGTTTAAAATGGGGGGCTTGCTCTTGAGGTCTCTTAACATTTTCCTCATTCTTTCAGATCCAGCATATTATTGTACTTTCTTCTTCTTTAGTTTAAATATAACACTGCCATTATCGTTAACACGTTTAAGCACCAATAAAAAACAACAACCCCTAAACCTAGCAAATATTTAAAATTCTACTTCAGTATGCGGGAAATGTGATTGTGGAGAATGTGATGGGGAATTGAAACTTATCAGAGAGAACCCAGATTTTCAGTGTGTTTTCATTCTCCTGTTATTCATGCTCACTGCTCTCTCTCACCACATATCTTGCTCTAAGAATGATGCTGCAGGCAATGCAGCAAGCAAGAGTGGAAACATTCACTTTACAATCCTTAGTTTCTTAAGAAAAGTGCTGTTGAAGCTTCCATATCTAATGCAGACATGTCACATGGGTACACTGGAAAGAAAAACCCTAAGGGGGATCTCTCTTTTTGAATGCTCTGCCCCATATTCTGCTACACTGAATCTAACAACATTCTGTAACTACATTTAACAAAGAGGAAGAGGAGGAAGAGAAAGGGCTACTGATAAAAAGGTTCCTTAAAATGGAAGCAAATTGATGCTGTAAACAAGTTGCATTATTACTTCCAGTGGCAGATACTATAGTTGGGATTATGTACAACATTTTGAAGAAAAAGCAATCTTTCACTTTTCTTTTAGAATAGAATTCAAAGTATTGCTACTGAACATTGATTTACCTCTGCCAGGACCTATGCAGAATCTAGAATTGGCATAGCATCTCTACTAAGACAGCAGGGGATAAAGGAAAGTAATTCACAAACATATTAAGCAATGAAGGGCAGGTATCATGGGGAAATGGTGGTTCAAAAAGACAATGTAGTATCTCCTTGATACTTGTTAATGTACAAGAACAAAAGCATGCCAACTGTTCAGCCATGAACTACTAAACACACATATTAGGGGTAGGACCCAAATAATGAGGCAAATCAGAATGATTCAGGGGTCTCCTGACCTCCCAAATCAAAGTGTGATTTACTTCCATGCTCCAAACACACACACACACAAAAAAAACCCCAGTCGGATCAGGGCCCTCACAAAGTCCTGTGTCAATCTATCTGTGCTTTTCTGTGTCATATACCTTTATTTTCTGGTCTATATGCTTGTCTAAACTGATGGGTTTTGGAAGAAATGAGGCAGACCCAATTGTTGCCTGAATAGCGTTGGATTATTATTGTTGTTGTTGTTGTAAAGCACAGCAGCAGAGGATTTTTTTTTAAAGTTAAGTTTCATATAGTTGGGATTTTTTTTTTACATCTTACATTGCTCTACTTACTTTAACAACAACAGCTTCTCTCTCTTATCCCACCCCACCCCTTATCCCATATGAGCTCTTCAGAGGTCCACAGGCAGCATTCTAGATATCCTCAAGGCCTATTAGAGACCTGTAAAAACTACTGAATGGTCTAGGCGTGTGTGGGGCATTAGAGGGCACAATCAACCACCAGAAAGAAAAGCTAGAGTGAAGTGGAAGTTGTGTTTTTTTAAAAAAATTACAAACTAAAATGCACACCACTCTTAATTGTTTTAAGGCAAGAAAGAAAGAAACTATCATTCCCTTTTTAGTCCCCCACCCTACAAAAATAAGTCCCTGGGCCTATTGCCTTCAATTCTATGAACTGCCCTGAGACCTCCAGGTATAGGGCGGTATATAAATTCAATAAGTAATAATAATAATCTGGCAGGCTTAATAAACTTTGTGGAGGGGTTCCTCTTACTGCCGCACAATATGTTTCAGAGTTAAACACTCCTTCAGGAGCTTGAAAAGTTTGCAAGTTCCTTAAAATCAAATCAATTCAAGAACCAGCTCGAAGAAGTAGCAGAGCAAAGAATATTCTTTTTATTCTTTACACTTCTGTGTTGAACCTCTGCAGATACCCACTGAGCTACAGCAAAAAGTACTGCATCACTGAGCACTGGGTCCTGTTTACCTTTTCATTTTCTTCCCTTTCAACATGGCCAATGCGTAGGGTTTACAGATGGTTTGCTTATCTAAGTTGTGATAAGCTCCAATATGCTGGAGAGAACCCCTTTTTAAAAAACCAACGACATGCATTCCCCCCCCCCTCATTTTCATGCAGGCTTAGTTTACCACAAAGTAACTACAATGAAATGCTTTAAAAATACCCATTAAATATTCCTTTTGAATTAGTGCGAGAGCACCAGAGCTCCTCTAAATGAAGTTATTAAAAAAGCAAGATAGACATTTATATAATGTGAGGGCTGGCACAAATTGCAACATGTTGAGAGTGAAAGTTATGTAAAACCTTTTGAAATATGTCACTTCTCACCACTTCAGAATATGTATATATAAACCCAACCAGAATATCTTTTACAAGCTAGTAACTCGCAAGTGACAGTTCCGGATCTTCATTCCTGGCCCAGCATATGATGTTGCTAGTACCCTCTGGTGTTCCCCAAGGGACCACAATGTTATTAGCCCTCTCAGAGGACATGGCTTAGAGCTCTTGGTCTCTGCTCTTGGACACAAGAGCCACACCTCATTATCAAGTAGGACAGAGGATACCTTATCTCTTCCCTCTCCTTCCAACAACACCCTAACGGTTCTCACAAGGTGCTTTCACATTTCTTTCTGCTCCTCTCTTCAGTTCTCCACCTGTGTGTGGCTCTCTGCTCTCTCTGATACTTATAAAGCAGAAACAGCCCTTCTACATCTCTGCTCTACCATACCTGTACTCCTTCAGTATATCCCTGGACTCCTTCCCTATTCCTGTGCCAGTGTTTCTTCCAGCCTCAAAGCACATCTGTTGCCAAATTTGCTTTTGCTACATCTATCGTTATCTTACAAGGCCCCACCCTCCACTCAGCATAGTGTACCTTCATTACTGTTGCTTTATTTATGTGGAACCATATAATCTAGGTGATGCATTAAACCTGCCTTGATGCAGTAGCCTGGATGACAAACTGCTTCTATCTCAGCAACTCTATAATTTCCAAGAACGTACAGTGTTTTACAAGGATATTTAACTCAAATCAAAATTTATGCTATGGATTGGAAACCCACTAAACTTAACAGCTGGACACAACTCAGTTATACAGGTATAGACTTCATTATAAATTCTTTGACACCACAATGGGTTTTTAAATAGAGAATTTAGTGAAAAACAGTTATCTAATTAAGGGTCCAAACAATCCAACAAATGAACATGCAGATGTTTTATTCTAATGCAGAGACCTCCAAATAAAAGACCTGAATCATTATGCACATCATAGGCATAACTATGCCCCACTAAATGAAGAATTTTACGAAGAGGAGGTAGAAACCTAGCAATTTTCAAAGGTAGATAACGTGCAACAGGAGTGCAAGAATGTGTGTGTGTGTGTGTGTGTGTGTGTGTGGAGGAAGACAGTACTTACATGCCATGTGAAAGCAACCCCCTCAAAACACTCTCATATTTGTATAATTCCTTTACTAAAAATGCAAGAAGGAATTTCCTCAGCTCCAAATAAAATGCTATTGTTATTTTTGTTGTTATTGCTATGAAGAATAAAAATGCACTTTAATTTAAACGACGGCCAGCATTGGAATACTGATTGAGCTGAGTGAATTCAGGCTGCTCAGTCCTACTCTCTTGCCCCAGAGGACTTTGAGTTGGTGTTTGACATCTGCTGACTGCCAGCAAAGGAAGCCCCTTTATATCATGAGCTGAGTGAGATCTAGATTCCCACACCCACTCCTGTGCCACAGAGGACATGCTGCTTGGCAAACTGACATCAAGGTGTGATTGCTTACATCACAGGCTCATGGGATTTTGGGAGCTGAAACCAGGTACGACACCAGGGAAGAATAAGGATAGAGGAAGAAAAAGATGAGGGCAGAAAATGATTCTGGTATAGTCCTAGTTCCATTTGGACACTATGCAATTTCTAGAACAGTACTAGATTTGTGTGATTTTACCATGAGAATTTATAAGCTGCTCTCAGGGCTATAAACTTGAATATATTTAATCAAGATATATCAGGCAAAGAATTAGCCCATTATCAGAGAATGAATTGTTGTGTGGACAGTATACTTTCCAGATCAAGAACCCAACCAACTGCTTAATTGTTCATCTTCATGAAAATAAATGAATGAACAAACTCTATGTTGAGTACATTTATTTTGCTTCCGATGCTGCAGTACTAAACACGCCAGGGTGTAAGTTTAGTTGAAATCAGTTTGTCTTGTTCCTTAGTAAACACATCTTGGATTGTGCTGCATGTCATTTTATATAGAGAAGAGGGTTACCATTCTGGGAATAGCTATTTTCCCTGCTCCTCAAAATGTAAATGCTAACAATATATGCAGAATTTTCATAGTGTAGAAGGAGTTGGATTTTAAAATACAGGTTAAAATATTCTGGCCATCTGCAGAAGTTACATTACTTTTCATGATGTTTCCACGGCAGACTTTTTCCTCAAGAAGCTTGAACAGATGGTTAGAGCGCCATTGTCTACTTGCTTGTATCCATGAAGATAATTTAGAGCCTTTTGAAATCCTCAGAAATATGGCCCTTGTTTTTTTCTGAAGGAGGTCTGTCTGCAAAAAGAATTTCAAATAAACAAAAATCCACTGAGTACACATATTCATTAGGAATTTATGAATACAAACTCTGCATTACAGGATAACCTTTTATAAAAGCAAAAAATTTTATGAGGTAACAAAAAAGTGACAGACCTGATAGAAAAAAAATAAAATATTGTAGTTATGGCAGTGCTGTTCAGAGTTACAATATGCATATTTATATTATTGACATATTTATAGATTTTATACATGGTCATCTTAGTAAAAGTAAAATCTCAAATTCACAAATCATAATGCAAAGGTTAATATACAATGCTTCTCACAGCATCATAACTGACATGAAGCTTGTCTGCTAACTCTTAACTGTACTCTATGAAGTAAAAAAGAAAATAAAAGAAATTATAACATATCCCTCTTGAAAATATTAACTGAAGCTAACAAAAATAGTTTTCAGTGGGCAGCCATGTAGTTGAAGCATGGGACTTGAGATGTTTTTAATGACTAAAAAAAGGGTCACTTCATCAGATTTGTGGAATGCTGTCCTGTGTTAGCAAGTACAGGTAATTTGCAACTTACACATATTTAACTTGCATGCATTCAGGTTTACACACTTGCCAAAAATAAAAATCACAAAAAATAAGGAGGGTAGAAAGACTTTGGGCTATTGACTGTCTGGCTCCGAAGCTTCGATTGCATGAAGCCTGGACAGCCCCGTGGTTTTCCCTGGAGCTGAGGGCAAGGAAACAATTGCTGAGACGGCTAGAGCACCGGTGGCGGAAAACTCATTCTGAATTGGATCGGACACGGGTTAGAGCTCAATATTGAGCCTACCAAGTGGCGATAGCGAAGGTGAAGAGGACTTTCTTCACCGCCTCTATTGCATCTGCAGAAAATAGCAGCAGGAGACTCTTTCAGGTGGTTCGCAATTTAACAGAACCACCTTTGCCATCAGGGCCTTGTAAAGACCCCAAGATCTCCTGCAATGATTTTGCAAAGTTTTTTGCAGATAAAGTCGTTCAGATTTGGAAGGAGGTAGACTCCACCGTGGGAGCAGGGCTGGGGGTGGGAGAGTCTTAAGAGTCCTGTCTAGTCTAGTTGCATGGAATCAATTCCAATCTGTTACCTCTGAGGATGTGGACAGGCTGCTTGGACAAGTGAAACCAACCACCTGTCTCCTGGATCCTTGCCCATCCTGGCTAATAAAAGAGAGCCGGGAAGGGCTGGGTGATTGGCTCTGCGGGGTGGTGAATGCTTCCCTCTGTGAGGGAGCATTCCCAAACCTGCTGAAAGAGGTGGTCATTAAACCGCTTCTTAAAAAAAACATCTTTAGACTTGGCCAATATGGCCAACTATCACCCAGTCTCAAATCTTCCATTCTTGGGCAAGGTGATTGAGCGAGTGGTTGCTGAACAACTCCAAGCACACCTGGAGGATGCGGACCATTTGGATCCCTTCCGATTGGGATTCAGGCCTCATCATGGGACTGAAACTGCCTTGGTTGCACTGGTTGACGATCTCCGGTGAGCTAGGGACAAAGATGAAAGCCGCTTCCTAGTTCTGCTGGATCTCTCAACAGCCTTTGATACCCTCAACCATAACATCCTTCTGGACCATCTAGAGGAGCTGGGAGCTGGGGGCACTGTTATACAGTGGTTCCACTCATTCCTCCTGGGCCCTGTTCAGAAAGTGGTGGTGGGGGATGAGTGTTCCGACCCCTGCGTCCTCACTTGTGGGGTGCCTCAGGGTTCTGTCCCCATGCTTTTTAACATCTATATGAAGCCGCTGGGAGAGATCATCGGGAGATCATGCAGATGATACCCAGCTCTACCTCTCTTTTAAATCAGAACTAGTGAAGGCGGTAAAGGTCCTGTGTGAGTGCCTGGAGGCAGTTGGAGGATGGATGGCAGCTAACAGATTGAGGCTGAATCCTAACAAGACAGAAGTACTGTTTTTGGGGGACAGGGGGTGGGTGGTGTAGGGGACTCCCTGGTCCTGAAAGGGGTAACTGTGCCCCTGAAGGACCAGGTCATTTTGGACTCACAGCTGTCCATGGAGGCACAGGTCAATTCTGTGTCCAGGGCAGCTGTTTACCAGCTCCATCTGGTACGCAGGCTGAGACCCTACCTGCCTGCGGACTGTCTTGCCAGAGTGGTGTATGCTCTAGTTATCTCCCGCTTGGACTACTGCAACACGCTCTACGTGTTTGAAGGTGACCCGGAAACTACAATTAATCCAGAATGTGGCAGCTTGACTGGTGACTGGGATTGGCCGCCAAGACCACATAACACCGGTCTTGAAAGACCTACATTGGCTCCCAGTACATTTCCGGGCACAATTCAAAGTGTTGGTGCTGACCTTTAAAGCCCTAAACAGCCTCGGCCCAGTATACTTGAAGGAGCGTCTCCATCCCCATCATTCTACCAAGACACTGAGGTGCAGCGCCAGGGGCCTTCTGGTGGTCCCCTCACTGCAAGAAGTGAAGTTATGGAGAACCAGGCAGAGGGCCTTCTCGGTAGTGGCTCCTGCCCTGTGGAACCCCCTCCCATCAGATGTCAAAGGATTAAATAACTATCTGATGTTTAGAAGACATCTGAAGGCAGCCCTGTTTAGGGAAGTTTTTAAATGGCTGATGCTTTAATGTATTTTTATTCTCCTGTTGGAAGCCGCCCAGAGTGGGTGGAAACCCAGCCAGATGATTGGAGTATAAGTAAAATAATAATAATAATAATAATAATAATAATAATAATAGGCAGTCCCACCTGCCACTGAACCCAATTTTGGCTTTACACACTATCCCTGGGATGTAACCCCCATGTAAGTTGAGAGTTGCCTGTGTATAAACTTGGTGTAGAGCAGGATTTCCCATAGTGGTTGATATTAATCGCCTGGGGTCAACAGGATTATGTAGTGGGTTGATAAAGACCTAGGGATTCAAAGGGGGTCGGTTGATGGGGTTTGGGAAGAGAAGTATAGTGTGAAAAGTTTAATGAGGAACTAGAAGTCTCAGAAATAAAGAGTATGGGCAATTACAGAAAGCACCTCCCTTTCCAATGAGTATTTAATATGATACAACAGTATTCCCAGGCCATGCTTCTTTATTATTAATAAAACCGTATCCCAAACCATTATTTTCACTTGTTTTACTTCCTTTTTTTACATCTTATGATTCCTAGTACTGGTGACTGATCATGAACAGATTACATATTGATATTTCTTGACTTTATTTCATTTACATTCCTAGAAATTTGGGTTGGAGTCAAGGACAACTTTATAAGCTCATCAAGGAGTCAATGAGCTCAGAATATGGGAAACCCTATAGCAATGAGGTCAGAGAGGAATTAAATTCAAGACATATAGATAAATGTAAAATAATTACAAAGATCATTCATAAAGCAATGCTGATAATACTATAAACTATAAATACTATAAACATCCTGAAATTTGTCAACTATTTAACAGATGTATATTATGCCATAATAAAGGTGTTAATCTAAGGTGTCACAAGAGTCTGTTGTTTTACTAAAAATAAGTAGACCATCTTGAAATTGCATCACTACTGGACACTAATACATAAAAATTGCAAAAATTAGATGTATATATTCTATGGACATTTGTTGCAGAGTACTGGAATATTTGTCAAGGTCATAAATTTGTCTCACTTCAAGAAAGCTTTTCACCACCCACAACTGCTTATTTGCAGGTTGTTCCTAGGCAACAGCATTCAAATTAGTGAATGCTGGCAAAGAAATTTAAGATCTTTACAATAAAAGAATTGCATTGGTGGACTAGATCAAAGACTATTTCAGTCTCACATTTAGTCTCCAACAATGGTCAACCAATGCATGTAGTAGGACAGCTTACTTCAACAGATGTTTTGGACTACAACTCCGACAATCTCTGACCATTGACTATGCTGGTTGGGGGAGAGTTGTAGATGTAGTTCAACAACATCTAGAGGGAATGACATTGGGGCAGGCTGCAAAAGAAGTGTACAAGCAGAGCCTGATTAAAGAGTCGTTTTGCCAGAACAACAAACCTAGATGGTTCACTACAGGCCCATTTCCTCTTAGGGTTAAAAAAAAAAAAAGGATTAAGATTGTAACTGAAGATGAAACATGGATTTTATTCAAATGAGAATTCTAAAATATAACTAAGTTCACACACACACACACACACACACACACACACACACACACCATGTCACACTTCTATTGCAACTGCACAGTGGTGAAAGGTTAAGATGACACCAAATTCTGCAAGTGGTAAACTGAATTACAAGTAAACCAATTTGGGGGAGGGGGGACAACTTCAAAATGCTGCAACTCAATCTGCTACTTTCAATCCTCAGTTTTTTCAGAGCACAGTTGCAGTTGCCGTATCTTCTAAATCCTACAGTTAAATCTACGTTCAGCTGACTGCTCTGATTAATAGCTCTAAAATGTTAGCTCTCTCTGTTGACTAAAACATTTTTGTTCAAAGCAAATCCTTTTCCCCTTGATGGAATTTCAGCACTGGAACAATGAGTCACCAAAGCTTGGTTTTGCCAGTGTAAGCTGCATGGAAAGTGCAATTGTTTTAAGAAATTTCTCATCCACCTTAACTAACCATGAAATACAGCACTAGATGGACTATCCTGACATATGGCTCACATTATATTTATTACGCCTACAACATCAACAGGAACAACAAGCTATGAGATCCCACATATATATATATTTGCTAAGTGTTTCTGTGTGAACACTAAAAAAGGCAGAGATCAATACTACTTTAATTCATGCATTGTTAGCTTTTGTCTGCTGGAAATACTGAGTATTTTAAGAATGTAAGAATCATGGCTGTGATAATTCATTTCAAATAAAAAATGCAAATGTTAGCTAAAAGCTATTATTTTTTCCTATATCCAGCTTTTGCCAAACTCTGTCCAAATTTAGTAAAAGCTATCTGGCAAAGAGTCAGGCAACTAGGAGGGAGATAGCTTTACCAGCAGTGGCACCTGAGTTACAGAATAGCCTTCGTGGACAGCTTTGCTTGGCACCATCTTTGTGATCTCCTTGGCACCAGGTGACCTTTTATACAACTTTAAAATTCCTCCTCGTTTTAAAAACTGCATTTCAACTGCATTTTAAAAATTAAATAGCCTTTATTGTACTGTTTAATGGAATATGTTTCGTGAGGATCTCAGAGAATGTATGTTATGGTGTGGCTATATGAGTTCTGTACATGTTTTAATACATTAAAACATGCATACCTTGCCTTTCTCTCGTGACATCTCTAAAAGCAGCAAAAATGGGGTTCCTAAGTGGTTTACATTTAGGTACTGACCCTTTCAGAGCTGCTTAACTTTAACAAGGTTCCTGCATCATATGCCTTCAGAATACAGGCTTTATTTAATTAAGGCTTTATACAACAAATCAGCGGCGTAGCGTGAGTTGTCAGCACCCGGGGCAACGCAAGTAATTTGCGCCCCCTAACCCGGGGCAAGGCAAGTAATTTGCGCGCCCCCAACCCCTAACCTGCGAGTTGCCGCTGGCGCTGCCGCGCAAACAACACTGCTTGCCCGGAGGAGGATGGAGGCAGAAGCAGCCGCCGCCTGTGGCTGGGCCGAGGGGATGGCGGCGGCGGCAGGGTGCAGAGGCTGCCCGTGCCCGGCCAGGCGTCGGTGGCGGCGCCGGCGCTGCTGCAGCGGCTGCTCCTCCTGCGAGCAGTGAGCGGAGCGCAGCCACAGCGACGGCGGGGGGCGCGCGCGCTAGGGCACAAGGCTGGCGGTGGCGGCGGGGAGCCCGGCGGAGGAAGGAACTTGTCCCTTCCCTCTGGACTCGCGCCCCCCCAGATGTTGCGCCCGGTGCGGTCGGCACCCCTGGCACCCCCCACGCTACGCCACTGCAACAAATACATTGGAATTGAGTCCAGAAGCTTGCAAGTAACCAGTGTAACTGTTTAGGCACAGGTGTGATAAGATTATACTGATTTACAGCTGACACAAAGTAGGAAGCAGCACCCTGTACCAACTGGAGCTCATCAACTGTTTTCATGAGCAGCACCACGTACAGCACATTACAGTAGTCTAATCTAATTAAGGCATGGGTTGTATCTCTCTTGCAGCAGACTTAATTAAGGAGTTAATCTGTCTGTGACTACTTCAGCATTGGATTTCCGCACAACCAGTAACTCCTTACTGTTTAGAACCAGGGGTGGAGTTTGGTCTTTAAAATTTCAGCAGGACCCTGTGCGAGGCCAAAATTTGGTGCCCTCCACCTCCTGCCTTCCATTCTGCTCAGTTCATTATGTCATAGTTGTGCCCCCTAGGCTTGGTGCCCAGTATGGCAGAACCAGTCATGCTGCCCTTAATCCACCTCTGCTATAACCCTCAAGTTCTAGGCTAAAAATGTTATTTTCCTAGTTAAGTTCAGCAAAGTAAAATTAATCTGATTTTTTTTTATATCTCCCAACTAGTTTACTTAACAAACTGAGACACTTAAAAGAATTAAGTGTAAGTAAATAACACTTGGGAATCCTTGGGGCTTCTTTTTTATGGAAATCAAAGTTTTTGAAGTGTGTTTTGAAGTGTGTATAGTTACATAATTTTAAGACGTTGTGTGTGCATGTATATAAACAAAGTAAGAAATCACAAGCACCCAGGATGGTGGTGATGTGGTGATGATAATTATAGCAAGAACTGTGTGCATGCGCTCAGACACACAATAAATATAAATATAATTTATTGTGCAGACACACAATAAATATAATTACACACATCTAAGAGTGCATATTACACTACTGACACATTTTCAGTTCTGGGTATTAATTAAAGTGGCACCCTACAATTTGGGCTTGGGTTCGGATTCATTTGGGGTTCAGTCATTTCACATTGGTGCTATATCTACCGCAGCTCACCTAAGTTCCAGCCATGGTAGTGCTGGAACCTCTCCAGTTGCTGGTGTCTACCTGGGTGGCAACAATCTGGGATTTAGTCAGTTAATGGCAGTTCAGTGGTTGGGGCTGCCAAGGCATGCATTGGGACCAGTTGCTCCCTTTGTGGTTCCAGGCAGGATAGTGTTAGAACCTCCCCACCTGGGCAGTCAATGAGCTGGGTATACTGAAAGGAAAGACTCTGTGCCTGTAAGCTATGTTGGATTTTCAATTTATCCAGCAATGTTGGCTGGCTGTTTCTTTAGTGTGGTCTGAAATATGCTGAGAAGAGCTCAGCAGTTCTCTTGACCCTAGGGGAATAAATAGGCCAAGTCCCAGAAGTCAACAGGGAAGTTTGGCTTGCAGTTCAGGGCCAGTGAGGTTAAGTAATCCGTCATGAAAGTATGGTGGGGATGGGGGTTGAACTGTATAGGCCAGGTGGAGTCCATTTGATGGATGTCAGCAATGACATTTTCCTACTGACCTGTAGAGGGGGCTGCAGTTTAGATGCAGGAAAAGAAACTATTTAGCCTGGTGATATCCTTTAGGCATCTTTCAGGTAATGGGTTGGCCCTGAGGCTCACTTCTCGGATTCCGTGGTTCTGAGGGTGAGATAGGGGACTTTTTTGAGGCTAAACTCCCTTATCCACCTGGGGTTCTGGGGTTCCGGGATGTGGTGGCAAGGTACAGCCTTCCTTCTCACCTTCTCAGCCTGAGATTCAGGACAGGCTAGAAAGCCATGCCATAATTCCTTAGGCAAAGGCGGGTCACCCAATGGCTATAGTTATACAGTGAAGTTAGTTCCCGTCCCATAGTCATCCCCCTCTGCTGATTTCAATACTGTATGAGGTTTAAATAAAAGTGGCCCAGTTCAACCCCAGCTTATGTGTCTGCCTCTTTACAAATGTAAGTGTGGTTAAATCCTAGAGTATTTGTTATTCACATATTCTAGTGACTTGGGATACATCTAAATCATATCTATGTCTAAGGGTTATATGTAATGAACTCATACTCAGAGCAAACCCATTGAAATTAATGGACTGAAGTCTATCTATGAGCTAGACGGATAAAAGTGTTTTCTACAGCACTTGGATTACAATGAAGCACTTTGGTTACTGGAAACAAACAGGAAAGAGCTGTAATTGGTCGGGAAGAGAGAATTGGCTGGTACGTTTCCAAGCTGCATCCCCTTCTCAGAATCTTAGTAACATACAAAAGAAGTGAGGATGATAATTGTATGGAAATCCTTACAAAGAAAATGTATCGGCTTCTATTTAGGGAAGAAAAACAAGGCTCGGAGCAAAGAGATTTCACATCTTCAAAGCTTTCTGCCAAGTAAAAGCAATAATAAACAACAAGAAAACCTACATGACGACAGTAAAGCTAGTTATCATTTTTTCTCTACGTATCTCTCAATCTCTTTCAGCCTGATTAACCTGGAATGGATAAGATACAGTCCAACAGACCCTGCTCAATTTTAATAAAACTTGGGAACACAAAAAATGTTTTCTGATATGTATGTTTAGACTTTGTGAGTGCTAACAAACAACAGAGCAATGGTAAAATTATCGTTATCGTTATCGTTCTTACTACTTACGGCATAACAACTCACAGCCAGTTCTAACACACATATTGTTCCTAAATGGGAGGTGTTAACAAAAAGCAATAAAAGATTGGGAAAGGAAGCTTTCTCAACAATGTTGCTGTCTTTACACTAAAGAGGGGCAGAAGCCATGGTTATGGTATCTTATCATCAATATTGGTCAACACATAGCTTTTACTAGATGGTAAATTTCCATACAGTCATATCTCGGGTTAAAGTAGCTTCAGGTTGAGCATTTTCAAGTTGTGTTCCCCGGCGAACGGGTTACTTCCGGGTTTCACTGCTCACGCATGCGCAGGTGCTCAAAATGATGTCACACCATGCGCAGAAGCGGCAAATCGTGACCCACGCACGCGCAGACACGGGTTGCATTCTGCTCAGGATGCGAACGGGGCTCCAGAACAGATCCCGTTCGCATCCAGAGGCACCACTGTATGCACCTTGGTAGATATTTGATTTTGGTTAACACAACAAATGCTGAATTATAACACCTCAGGAACTGTAAAATGGTTCCTTTTTGCTTTTCAATTATTTAAACATACTTTGCAAATGTCAGTAAAACAAAGATGGAAGCAATAAATGTTTATCAACAACATATTGCAAGATATAACTACAGGAGACAACTAAAACAGTGATAAAATTATGGCTGAGTTGGTCCTCCTTTCTCTTGCCACCCCCCACCCCACCCCCACATATTAATCTTTCTAGACATACTATTATTACTTTGGGATGCCTCCTTTTTATGAGCTAATCAGCATCTCATCAAGTCAGTTTTTTATCTGACTTTGAATGACATTCTAATGGCTTAATGTCAACTCACAGTAAAAACTCGATTAGCAGAAGGAGAAAATAGCAGTGAATTAGAGTATGTGGGCACTGTCTATTGCAGTTAAAAATAAGTGCAAGAAAAATGCTGTTCGTCCATCTTCGCGCACCCCCCCCCCATTCTTGCTTCTGTGAATCACCAGAAGAACCACCAAACATTGCATTTAGCAACTCTCTGGGAGGTCAGTTTGATTTCACCTAAACAGAAGACATTCTTCCCCTTTACTCCTGCATAGGGAGCTGAAAATGATCCATTGCTGTGAGGCATCAGGTCCTACCTGTGGTATAGTGATTAGAGTCTTGGACCAGGACCTGGAAGCCTGGAGTTGAAATCCCCATTCAGCTATGGAAGCCTGCTGGGTGACCTTGGACCAGTCACAGTTTCTCAGACCAAACTACCTCACAAGGTTGGTGTCAGCATAAAATGGAAAAGGAGGGAAACCATGTATGCCACTTTGAGCCTCTTGGAGGAAAGGTGGAATATACGGTAAGTGTAATAAAGGAATGCAATGTAATTATTTTATGAGAACAACCAGGACGCTGGTGCATGCTGTTCGAAAGTCCCCACAGTGCTCCTCCTTCACATCTGCTGTTACTGCCTCATAATCAAAGCAAACCAGAGTCTGTCTTGACACTTCTCCCCAAGGTTCGCTTTCCCTCCCTTGTTCACACGACACATTAAGTTAGGCCACTACATATTCACATTAAACCACTGTTTAAAACAAACTAGCTTAAATTTACAAATCCCATGTTAAAGGTATTAGCTTTCCTGTTTTACAGTTCACATACTGGGGGTACAAAGCCAGAAAGTTTAACCCTCCCCCCCCACATATACACATCTGTATCTCAACAATGACAATCATAGTTCTTTCCTAAAGGACAAATAAACTAAATGGAAATGCAGGAGATATGCTTAGCGGACTCTGGCCTTTATGTGTCAGATGGTTATAGTCTACTGAAAGTGAAATACCATGATCTATAGTTATTTCCCGTAATACTTTATCCATGTCCTCCTACCAAGGAACATGCAGTCTGAGCCAAATTCCAGTGGCGTAGCGTGGGGGGTGCAGGGGGGCCGGGCGCACCGGGCACAACATCTGGGGGTTAGGGTTAGGGGGCGCAAATCCACAGGTTAGGGGGCGCAAATCCACGGGTTAGGGGGCGCAAATTACTTGCCTTGCCCCGGGTGCTGACAACCCACGCTACGCCACTGCCAAATCCCCATGGATCTGAAATACTTGGATTTAATTCAGTTTAGTCATTTTCAGGGGGAGGGGTATAAGTGTATCCAAGTACTTCAACTTAAAATTGTCTGTCATTGTACCAAATACTTTCAGTAACAATATCTGAACCACAATACAGTATTACATTCATAATGCATGCTACTTCAACACATTCTGTCTATTAGGGATAATTATATTCTTCTTTGTTACTCCTTTTACATGTTTGATGTGCCTCAGGTCTCAATGCGTTCATCAAAATACAGTAATAATTAATGTTCCTTATGCCATCATTAAAATGAATTATGAGCATAGCTTTTTACAGAGTGGATTAGGTAACACAAGCCATCCCACTGATCAGGGATTTGGGAAACAAACAAGAAGAGTGAATCTACATTTGGGATCTATATCCACAACTCATTTTTTGCACTCATTTTGCAACTCATTTTTTGCATTTTTTGCACTCAATGCAAAAATGAATTTGGTTGCAAGAGGAATTTTTAAATTATTATTATGGGAAAATATGTTATACAGGAGACAATACAAAATTTACATGTGGAGAAAGCTTGAATGAAGCTCCAATTTTTAAAAAAAGAAATGTTGAAAGACTAAAACTAGTTGAAGGAAGACACTATTTCCCCATGAGTTCATACAGCACCTAACACATTTTCAGTATTTCACAAAATAAGCTACCAGTCAAGACAACAGGGCATTTTTAGATTTATGTCTCTAACAACTCTTATACAGATACTTTAAAAATATGTGCTCCAACACATACATAATCCTTAATAGTTGTTTTATTTCCGTAAGATAAGATGTCACCCATTATGCACATAATAACTTAATCTGAAATGTAATTATGTTGCAGTTCTAGAAGAAAAAGTCATATGAAGGTTAACTGGATTCAAAATAAGCTGGTTCTCATCAGGGAGTTGCACTTGATTCAATTACATCAATTGATTTAGCAAGCTTTTTATTTATTTATTTTAAAAAATGACAACAAACGACCCGCCCCCCCCCCTCTTGAAATGTCTAATACTTTAAGCAAATACAATTTACTGAAAAGCAAAAACAGTGTGATTATGGATATGATGCCTGGTCAAACCCCAGGGGAAACGTATTCTGTGCATGAGCAGAGCACCCTCACATGGAGGGGTCCCTCTTGGCTCAGATACTAATTTCCTCCTCCTTGGCTCAGCACACATTCAAGTATTGCAAGAGGCTGTTACATGGACATGGGAGGGCTGCAGGTGTTTCCTAATCCCAATCCATCTCTTCTATTCCACTTGATCAAGAACAGAAACTTCAGGACTTGCACAGCTTGGCAGAGTAATGGGGACAGGTGAGTGGAGTGTACACTGGTAGCAAGCGGGGAGGAGAAAGATTACTGATAAGGAACTTTCTATATATGGGTGTTCTGCCTCCTATGAGGACAGGATGCAGCATTTGGGACTTTTTAGTTCAGAGAATAGGTGAGCAAGAGGGGACGTGACAGAAGTTTATTAAAATTATGCACGGTATGAGAAAGTAGATAAATTAACCTTTCTCTCTTTCTCTTAATACTAGAACTCATGGACATCCAGTGAAGCTGAATTTTAGAAGATCCAGGACAGAGAGAAAAGAACACAGGCCTTATTTAAACTATGGAACTTGCTTTCCCAGGAGGCAGTGATGATCACCAAACTGAATGGCTTTAAAAGAGAGCTGGACAAGTTCATGGAGGATTCTAGCCATGATAGCTATACTCTGCCTCCAAACTAGGAGACAGTAATGCTTCTGAGTACCAGCTGCTGGAAAACACAGGGATGGGAGGTCCTGCTTGTGGGTTTTCTACAGGCATCTGGCTGGCCAGTGTGAGAACAGGAAGCTGGATTAGATGGGTCCTTGGCCTGGTTCAGCAGGCTCTTATTACAAATAATCAGAGCAAGTTACACTTTGTTCATTCTGATGCCCAGAAAGATACATGGTACCACATGGTGTCAAAGTGAGGGCTACAGCAGGAGCAGCGCTTCCTGCCCTCACTCAGGCATCTTGTTGACAGGAAGCTAACTTGCATTGAAGAAAACAGCTCTGACAGTAAGAGTTGTTCGACAGTGGAGTGGACTCCCTCAGAAGGTGGTGGACTCTCCATCACTGAAGGCTTTTAAGCAGAGGTTGGATGGCCATCTGTCATGGATGATTTAGTTAAGATTCCTACATTGCAAGGGGATGGGACACATGACCCTTGAGGTCCTTTCCAACTCTACAATTCTATGATTCTATGAAAAATGTCACCCACAAGCAGCTGGGTATTTGATTACCACTACCAGTAAACACTGATAAGTCTCCATATGAAAAATATTACTAATTATAAGAACGATTATACCTCTTTGCTGAGGCTTTTGGGTGAAGTAATAATGCCAGGTGCCTACTGACGTGCTGCCTGCTGTGTTATTATCATTTGAGGCATTTTTATGTGATGTTTTGCATTTTTATATTGCAATGGTTATTTATTATGATTTTGAAGGGAATTGCTGGGTAAGAATCGTTGGATGATGAAGGGTGAGTTCTAAGTGGAAGCAAATAAATAAAAAAACCAAATAAACTATGCAGTCCCCCATTATTATCAGACCTTTCCAAACACCAATTTGCTTCAAACCTTCACACATTTGTATTGTAGGGAACTTTGCATTTATCAGAGAATGCCAAGGGTTCCTGGATCTATAATTTTTATGAAAAGGATTATTTGCTACGGGAAGCCCTTCTTTTTCTGCTGTAACGAAACCAACAGTCTGATGGCACACTGAAGCCCAACAAATTTATTATGGGGTAAGCTTTCATGGACAATGAACTGTGGTACATGAGAGCTTTAGGGAAGAAAACTGTTAGGCAAATTATGACAACCTTTATATATTTTAGTTACATAATTGCTATACCGCCCTTCATAAAACAAAGTGGTTTACAAACATTACACAAGCAATCTGGAAAACACCATTAAAATTATAAAACCTACCAAAAAAACCCAAACCCCCCACAAAGACACCAATTTTTTGAAAAAGCCTTTATGAACAGTAAAACAACAAGGCAGCAGCATTTCCTAATAACTCTAAGAACTTGGGCAATGTAATTAAATCCCACCAAATGCCTGAGTAACCAGATGTGTCTTAACCTGGCACTGGAAGGCCTAGCAATGAAGTAGAAACCCACACTTCTAGCTAGGACAGAATTCCTAATCCAGATTCTACTGAATGTCCCACACAGCAAGCCACCACCGGCAGCAGGACAAATAGGGTCTTCGCTTGCCAATCCTAGCACCTAGGTCAACATATATAGAGGTGCTCCATCCAATGGGCTTTATATGTCCAATACAGAACTTTCTGCTCTACTTAATTTTATCTGATTTCGTACGCAGAATACTGCCTGACCAAAGTATTTTCGCTCTTTGATCAAGTATATCATTTCCTTATAAACAACTAAAAGAACTGTCACAAGACACTAGCACCTTAAACTTAAAAACATAATAATTCTATGCGTAAAATACACAGAACGTGTGCTATGCAGGCACTCCTCATTCTTTCCAATAATGTAGGTTGACATTTTCTTTTTTCTGCTTCACATGCAGCACACTCATGTTTCTTTTATGCAATGCAGCAGGGCAGCAATAAAAATGTGTAGGTGGTAAACGCATGCAGGAACTGGATGGTTTGCTGATTGCAAAGCTTAGTTTGCTTTCTGAGTGTTTCCAGCTCTCCCTCCCTCCTGTAAATGCCATGTAGGAATTAAAATTATTCTTGATCTCACTTCAAAAACCATTCAAGGTGTGCTAAAGAAGCTTAACAAAAGGACTGAAAGAACCCCTTATGATAGCTAAAGAAATCATTCAATGGCATGATATATTTCTGGCAAAGCTAAGAGATGCTGCTTATTTACAACAAAAAAGTCAAGAAGTCTGTTCAATGACATTTTTCACTAAACAAAAACTTCAGAATGTAAGTAGGCAAAACTAATTCTCTCAGGTCAAGTGAATCCCAATATGGGGGCTGATTCATCAACCCCCCTTTTTTCTTTCCCCCTTAAGTGCTAATAAAAACAAACGATCTCATCATTGCCTTGTGGGCATCCCAAACTGTTAACCTTTAGAGTTCTCACAATCCACTTTTCTGATGTGAGAGCACACACTTCAACATCTGTCGGCACTTTGACTTTCCAGCCTGGCTTGATCTGGGGTTGTGGAAAATAGCAACTACATTATAGCATTAACTGTAGTGTATACAGTTACAGATAGGTAGCCGTGTTGGTCTGCCATAGTCAAAATAAAAAAATTCCTTCCAGTAGCACCTTAAAGACCAACTAAGTTAGTTCTTGGTATGAGCTTTCGTGTGCATGCACACTTCTTCAGATACACATGTGTATCTGAAGAAGTGTGCATGCACACGAAAGCTCATACCAAGAACTAACTTAGTTGGTCTTTAAGGTGCTACTGGAAGGAATTTTTTTATTTTGTAGTGTATACAGTCGTACCTTGGGTTAAGAACTTAATTCGTTCTGGAGGTCCATTCTTAACCTGAAACTGTTCTTAACCTGAGGTACCACTTTAGCTAACGGGGCCTCCGCTGCTGCTGCGCCGCCACTGCACAATTTCTGTTCTGCCAATACCAGTCACATGCTCTGCCAATACCAGTCACATGCTGTAACCAATAAAGTTGTGGCCTTCTTTAGCCCATTAACCTAAAATACATGTTTCCTTGTGTCTTATTTACCCCTACGCGGGTTGCACGTCCTCAACTCACAAATATACTACCCATGCTGTCCTAACCGTGTGTAAAAACATCTCCAAAATATCAGTCACATCTTACCTTGAGAACAAGCACATGGATATACACAATCACTACAGACACATTAGTTAGGTGGGTTTTTTAATATGCTTTGCAAGATTCAAGCCACTACACTAAAATAAACATATTTTTTTAGTCCCATCAAGCAACCTAAAGAAAAACAGCAGCTAAATCCATTACCTGCCTAAAAATTCATATGAAATTCAAAATATGTATTTGGAAAATCGGCATGTATCAATTTAAGCTATGATTCCAGCAGGTTTGTAGATTAAAAAGTTTGACAATTTTTATTAGTAGAAAAAGTTTGCAGAAATTTATTTAAAAGCATTTCTAACCCTCTTAATATTTTTAAATTTCTAAATGTTAAGATATAAAGATTTTAGCAGAATATACTCAAGTTTTAGGCCCCAGTGTTTCAAACTTTCAGATTAGGAATAAACTGATGTATTATGATAATAATCCTTGGCTTTTCCTCACTTTCAGTTAGATTCAAGAGAAGAATACCATGGACGAATTTTCAGCATAATCCTCTGTTACAACTGATGTGGAGATTGTTCTGGCAGTTTTGTACACTACTGTCAACATTAATTGCTAAGATTCAGCCAGTGCTGTTCTAAACATAGCCATGATTAACATTTTTAAAGAATCCGAACACTCACAGGTGGAAATACTTCATCCACCCACCCTCGAATACACATGGCAATTTTCAAGGAGGCTGTATTCACTAGATATTACAAAGAGGTAGCAGTAGCATTGTCTTAATTTTCTGGTTCCAAAGGGAAATAACAATTCTTCTGAATGTTAAGTGTGATCCCAACACAAGTATGACAAGATTGTTGTTGAAAGACTACAGCAAAGAATATATTACACACAAACATATGTAACAATGCCACAATGCATGTTTTAAAAAGGGAAAAGAAAATAGAATCCAATTTAGGAGCATTAACTTGACAGTGGCTGAGCCGCTGTAGGAGGGGGCATGTAACTCTCTTCCCACTCACCATTTCTCCACTCCAAATCATGCCGCAAGCATCTTCCCCCCCCCCACACCACAGCATTCAAAATATGTATTTAAACATATCTGAAGCCTGTAAGGTGGAAGAGACACTGGAGAAAACTTAGGAGCCAGGAGGTGGTGGGCTTTTTAAACGTTAAACTGTTACGAATCTCCCTACTCCTCTGATCTAAATTCCCCCTGCTCTCAAAGCAGCTTCTTCTTTTTTCTATAAAGGTTATTGGGACAGTGTCACACATACTCATGAGGATTCATTAGTATCTGAAGTAAAATTAAATAGAAACAAAAGTAGTAACTCAGAAGGAAATGTATCAAACTACCATGTTCCTGGGAATGAGAGTCTCTCTCTAGAACAGCCTTTCTCAATCTGTGGGTCCCCAGATGTTGCTGAACTACAACTCTCATCACCCCTAGCTAACAAGGCCAGAGCTCAGGGATGATGGGAGTTGTAGTCCAACAACATCTGGGGACCCACAGGTTGAGAACCACTGCTCTGGAAGAACTGTCTTGAAGAACTCAGCTGAAGCATCTGGTTCCTGTCCCCCATTCCAGCTCTCCTATGCCTACTCCTCCAAAAGTTACTGACAGCTTATCCACTGAGCCCTCTGGTCTGGTCTGCCAGGTCAGTCCATAAAAAGTCCATGCTCATCCGCAACTTGGTTGTGGAAGGGGCTAACCTGGCACATATTACCAGGATTTGGATGGGTGAGTTGGGTAGCCTTGACTCAACTCACTTGTGCATATCTGGTCCAGCTTCAGGTTAGATGGGGACATGGAGGTGGCTGTTGCTATTGTCTACAGAAGCATCATCTTCTTCACCAGGAAATCTCTTGATCTTGGGTAGGGCTCAAGGGGCCTGTACCAGGTGTTGGGCCAGAGAGGCAGACTAGGGATGATTTACTAGTTGATTTTTTACTTACCCCACCCCCTTTCCTGGGAGGACTTACTGTGAATCCAGTTCACCTTGCATAACTTGTCAATCACGTAGTTATTTCCAGTGCCTCCAAACCTGGGCTCAATTAATATGTTAAGAAGAGGGATGGCAACAATTGGTTCCTGCCTCTCAGGAAAGTACAGAACCTCTGATCACTTTGTTGCTTTCCCTGACAGCATCAGCTGCTGGATGGGAGAGGGCACAGTGATTGCACAGGAAAAAATATGATCAAAGCAACGTTATGTAATTGGAGTTACCACAGCGTTACCATGGTGACGTGGAGGCAGATGAAAGGAAGGTGTTTAGGGGCAGCTAAACCCCACCTTCATGTCATATTAACACAGCCTCAGCATCATCTCTTAATTCCAGCAGCCCCTACTTCTTATACCCATAAACACCTACTACTTTCCTCAGGGCGATTAACAAATTATCAACTAAAATAGGTCACAATCCTAGCTTACAAGAAATGCCACTGATTATTTGTTTCCAGATTTGACAGTTTCTATTTTCTTTTTGGCATTCTTCCCTTCAATTAACACTTCACCAACAGAAGCACTGACACGGTACCTGTCATTTTCATTTTTTTATTATGCCTCTTATATCCATTGTTATCCACCATTCATTTTCATCCCTCCCCAATAATTAGGTTTGACAAAACCATTTTAGGTCATTCCCCCCCCCCCCCGGCACCATGCCCAATACAGGGTTAACCATCCTCATCCCAATGGTAATCTCTATTAAGTGAAGGGGGGTCCATGGCGATCACAGCACACTGGGGATTTTAATGCTTCTCTCACTAAATTGTAAATCCCCCCCTCTAAAAACGCCCCAAAACATGGCAGCTGGGTTTGAAAACAACCTCATATTGGCTCCAAAGGCAGTCTGGTTTCAAGTCTAAATGATCTGCCAGTGTATATTTGCTGGGAAAACATTTATACTGAGGAGTTGATCTGCTCATGTATCTGGACTAGAGTCTCTGTCATTGCATTATTCCACTCATATTCCACTGCTGTATCAGGACTTCTGCCAAATCTTATTTCCCCTCTGTTGGGTTAACTCAAGTATACAATTGCTCTGTCCATCAACATGTGTGACTACTTATTTTGCAGATGTTTTTGAAAACAGCCCCCAAGTGGCATCTCTAGATCTTACATATTTTCATTTATTTTATTGTTAGAATAATAAGAGACGCTATTTACAGCATCCTAAAGTCTAAATGATTTCATGGTGTTTATATTTGCCAGTTTTTCATAATACTAAAAACTTACATATTTTAATGAGAGAGATTAATTTCTCTGAGCTATAAATTTAAGCTCAGCATGAGTGATCATGGATGAATTATAAGCCACATGTAAGGGTTTAAGTACTATTGGGGCTATGCTGACAGGGTCAACAGAAGCTGAGAAAATTGCTATATAATTTTCCCCCATTCTTTTTATCTGCAAAGTGATGGCAGAAAAAAATTGAACAAAAAGATAATTTCTCTGCTTTAAATAAAGTGCATATCAAATTGGACTTAGTAATGCTTGACACTGTATCTGTGACATCTTTTTAGCTACATTTAAGTTCTAAATGGTTATGAAAACTATAAAGTTGAAAGAGATGCAGCAGACTATCCGACTATTTGAAGAAAGGGAAAAGACCAAAATAAGGTTTAACACACTCAAGTGGCCTCTAGGGGATATACAGTGGTACCTCTGGTTACGAACTTAATTTGTTCCAGAGGACCGTTCTTAACCTGAGGTACCACTTTAGCTAATGGGGCCTCCTGCTGCTGCCATGCCGCTGCCACACGATTTTTGTTCTCATCCTGGGGCAAAGAGGTACTACTTTCAGGTTAGCAGAGTCTGTAACCCAAAGTGTTTGTAACCCGAGGTGTTTGTAACCCAAGGTACCACTGTATGTTGAACACAGATATGATTGACTTGGAGAACTTGGAGAACAAAAGCAAAATGGAGAGATTGGGCTTGCTCACATTTGTTAAGGCATTGGTAATCCTGGAAGGGGGGTGGGTAGGGTTGGGGGGATATGTACCATGAGCTTAAAAAACACCCCACCAAAATACACATGGAGGTTTCAGAAAAGGAAAGAGGTGCTGTCACAAATCTCTTCAAGGTCAGGCTATAGGGCTCCTGTTTGTGTCTGGGTGATGCCCTAAACAGGACCACTCCTGATGGACACACTGAAATATTCCACCAAATACTAGTTGTGGGGAAGGGACAGCGGAGAAGGGTTTATTGCAGTCACATCCTGCTTCTGGGCTTCTTAGAGATGTCTGGTTGGCTGCTGTTTGTATTCACTTGATATCCCAGGCAGAGGGAGCTGTCCACTATCATTAAAACTAATTGAAGGCTTTGCTTTACTATAATATTTTAATATATGCCACAGGGCAAGTGTTTCCTATGGTCACCTGATGCACCAATACCTAACATACAAATATTCCATGTAAAATGCTCTCTATATTTTTCTAGGTTCAAACTAATAAGGTAAAACGAAGTACAGAAATCACCTTAGAAATAGTATTATGGGAACACAGAACGCTGTACTACATTGTGTCAGACCACTGTTTCATCTAGGTCAGTACTGTCTACCTGATTGGGAGAGGCTCTCCAAGATGTCAGACAGAGGTCTCTCCAAGCTCTACCTGGAGATGTATGAGATGGAACATAGGGCTTTCTGCATGCCAAGAAGATGCTCTGCCCCTTAGCTATGACCCTTCCTCCATCAAACAATGCTGAATGAAATGGATTTTATAGATCGCCAGCTCTTTCCCCCTGATCATCCCTCTTGACAGTGGTGAAAGTTCCAAAGAGAGGAATCTTAAGAAGGAATTATATAATCAATTCTGTTGACCCATTGTTAGCCCATTTGCTGTAGATTCAGTCACTGCCATAGGCATCAAGAGGCTGGCAGCACATACTGTGTAAAATGTCATTCGGCTTCACTGTCTCACTTGCTGTGCTTCACAGAGCAGAAAATTAATCCTGACAGATTTGCAGGAGGAGCCCTGTGATTTACTAGATTTTATATAAATCTTCATACATATGGCAGCAAAATCATATCTAATAGCTTCCAAGAAGCTACCATTTAGATGTGCCATACATTGCTTCACTTAAGACATTCTAAGTACTCCACTCTTTCATTTTTTCCAAATCAGATATGCTCATCATCAGTTGTAGCTTTGAAGTAGGTTTCCAGGCAGACGGATTCATTTCTGCTAAAATAGCGCTACCAGCATACCTACTCTGTAAGCAGCCTGGAAATGTTCCCAGCATTTTTGTAGAGCAGGGCTGCAAAAATCCAGGAGCATAGCAACAACAGAGTTCCTAAAGATTTGATGTTGGTGTCTAGGAATGTAAAATGCAAGCTTTGTAGAGATGGCCAGCGTAGACAAATATTTGGTGTTTTAAAAAGATACAAAATATTTACAACTGAATAAATAAATAATATGGGCATCACAAACACTTATCTACAAAGTCATTGAATTGTTCGTCTCTATCTAAACTGTAAAAGCATTTATACCATTGATTGATTGATTGATTACAATAATCTGCAGGGGTGAATACAGGCTCATATAAGAAGTCATTTACAGAAGTAGAATTAAAAACTGTATTACAAAACATATTGACCATATGGCTTTAACTACGCCAAGTATGGCAATTCAATAAAAGAGCAAGTACCTAAACCTCTTTGAACTGGTAATATTGGAGGCAGAGAAAACCCAAAAGATTTGGTCTCCAAAAATCTATAACATCTTGATTGAAGCAACTACTGAGATAGTGACAGGGTTAAGTCAAAACAGGAGAAGGGCATTGGAGGGGAAATAATACTAGAGCTCTGGAGTAGTCTGGCAAAAGAAACCCCTCAAATTGATTTTCACACAGATGGTTTTGTACTGCAGTTCAACTGGCTCACATGATGGGCACAAAATCCTTTGAAAGCTGGAGCAGAGAGGCATGTATATTCACTTAGGGAGGAAATGCCCTCTTGTGGTCTCATTTTGGGACAAAATTGTAAGAGAAATCATTAAATTAGAAAAAAAAATATGTTCCCCTCAAGTTTTTGTTGTTTTCTAATTTTGCTTTCTGGTAAAATGTATGCTTGTTGCATACAGACTGGCCATTTTAGAACAATTAAAGACTACGGCTAACGTAAGCTTAGATCTCTGGTATTTCAAAAATACAGTTTATAACCATTACAAAAACTAACCCACCAAATTCATTTATTCAATGAATAATCAACAGCATACTAATTTTTATCAGTGTGGCACAACTTTATTCTAAAAAAGACTCTGCAAGATCCCTCTATCATGGTATACACACATCTGAAATGATGATTAATTTTTAACGTTTTGCAACACTTGTTTTTTTTCAACAGGAGCTTCTTTATAACATGCACACACCTCCAATGTGAATGTGAAACTAGACAGTTTTTTATGTCGTGGCCTTGATTATTTATTAGGGATTATTTTTTCTGATTATGCCTTTCCATGCCACATTTTTTACTTTAGAAAGAACTCCCAGTGTATACAAAATCTATCCAAGGCCCATATTCACAAGTGTCATATTTATAACACTGAAAACTTTAATCCAAATACACTGCCAATGCATTTCATTCTATCCATAAAAGGGCAAATGGGAGTAGTGAAATGGTTTTGCTATTTTATGTCAAACATGTTTTCAATGAATAAACAAATTTACAAGCATTTCCCTCCCTTAAAATGTATATAGAAAAGAAGGGCAAGCAATGGTTGTTGGCACTCACTTGGACTAACAGGACAGAAGGCAAGGAGATCAATAGTAGACAGAGCTAAAGCCAATGAGAGTTGGAGCCAACTTTTTCTAATTTCATCGCTAATCTTTTCTCTGTTGAGTTAGGGGCAACACAGACCAAGGACATGGAAGCTGACAAGCAGTGTTATCCCATGCACTGGTCCTAAGAAAGAAAGCAGACAGGTAGAGTCTGGCTGATGGCAGATTGAAGGTGGTAGAACAGTATCCCATTCTCTCAAATGAACCAACCTCCACTGAGGATCTCGCCTAAGACAACCCAACGAAGTGAGGTGCTTCTTCCATTCAGGATAAAATGTGATGCACAAATAACTCAGGCAAGTAATGTTATTATCTTGGTCTACTTGGTATGAAATGTCCAAACCCTGTTTTAAGTGTGATCAAAGTACAGTCAACCTACTGGATATATAATATTGCATTAACTTTATTTAATCCTGAGTGTTTCACACCAAGTGGCCCATTGTACTGTAACTATTTCTTGACCAGGATCTCCCAAGGAGTTTTTGTGCACCTTGTCTAATCTGCCTAGCCCTCTCAGGATTCTTAATTTAAATGCTAATATGTTTTCTTCTCTGGCGGAGGTGTGATTATTCAGCTCCAGTGCATTATTTTATTAATGGCTTGTCCTGCTGTAAACAACCCAGAAGGTGGGGGGCTATGGTCTTGTTTACAAAAGTAAAATGTCTTATTTTTAAAAAGGAGGGAGAGCTTCTCCCACTCGTCTGTGCTGAATTATACCTGATGGCTGCACAGCAAATAGGTGGGCTGTTCCAGGACCTGAAGACATTTCAGTCCATGCCCTCTTGACATGTGAAATGGCCTGAAGTAATGACTTTAAGAACATGTAAACTGAAGTCTTGTTTGGCAACTCCATTTTTACCAACGCTGTGGAGGAATCTGTCTAGATATTTTTATGCTATATTTATCTGTTTCTTCTCTTATAATTTGTCATCTGATGAAGAATAAATTTCTGTCTACCAGGATCAACCTGCAGTCATGTTTTAAGCAAGCAACTGGCCCAATTGCTTAAGTACCCCCTTTTCTTTTGTAAAAGGGATTCATGTCCAGATTAGCAAATCAGAAGCTAGAATAGTGGTTCTCAAAGGATGTGGCACACCATACTGTTGTAGCAGAAGAGGATGGGAAGTGTTGGGAAGAGTCAAGGACAATCAAAGAAATATTTAAACATTTCAGTCCAGTCTAGTATAGTCTAGTATAGTCTAGTGTTTGTGTATTGCAGAATATGTACAGATATTCAAGAGCATTGGCTATTCTTCTACAGTTCTCCATGACCTATTGCTGTGAATAGGGATTTTCAACTCCAACAAGATCAGAAAAAGGGTTTTTTTGTGTTAACGAGGAGATAAAGAGTCTGTTTCAAATTAGACCTAATATACATGAGATTACCCAGCAAAAGGAAGCTCACACCTCTCACTGAATTTGTATATATACTTAAAAATAGATATGTAAGGGGCTCCTTTATCATTATATTTTGGGAATGATTCATGTTCTTACATAGCTACATTGTTTTATACTTTCTGAGTGTCCCATGATCCGATTATAAAGTAGTTGTGTTCTAGGTTATAAATCAAGCACTGCTAGGAGTTGTTTCTCTTTGTTTCCCAATATATTTCTTATCAATAAAAAAAATTGGTCTGGCGCGAGCAAATTTTTATTCTGAAAGTGCGGCCCAGAGAAAAAGAGTTTGAGAACCATTGAGCTGGAATGTTGGCTGGGGAAGAGAGGGTTCAAGGCGTTAAAGTAGGTCTTCCCCATCGCTTGGCGTTTTTGGTAGAGTCATACAAATGACCCCATGTAATTTGGTGGCGATGGCTGCTAAGAGTTTTGTAATACATCCAAGACATTTTATTATTGGTGGCAATTTTAGTAGCAAAGACAGTTTGCTTGGTGTTGTTGTCAGGAATACAGCACAACCTGCGTCAAGCAGTTGGGAGTTTGACTCCTTGGTAAATCTGTTTATTCATGCCTTGTTGGGCACATGTCATGCTAATTATACTTTGCCTTGTTATTTGAAAAGAATAAACTTTTTAAAAAGAAAGAAATAACCTTTGCTGATAAGTTTTGTTCCTGGTGCAAATGCATCTTCAAATATAAAAGGGAATAAAGATGTAAAAACTAGGGGTGTCTATCTGCTCTCTGTCTGGGACAAGCAACAATGTGAATCGGGGTGATTTGTGCGCTTTAATGCTCTCTTGAGTTGAAGTTATTGATGCCAATAACTCGTTCCAAAGTCAAATTAGGGTCCTCACAAAGCCTCCTATTGTTTTCTTGCTCTGTTCTTTTCTGACCTTATAGCTCTATGTTTTCCTGCATCTCTGTGAAAACTCTAGGACTGTTGGACCATGGGCTTTGTAACATGTGAAAGTGTTCAAAATGTTGCCAGTGGAGAAGCATGGCAGTGGAAGATTCTACTACACCCTCCCCCCACCCAGCTAAAAAACATTTAATTTTTTTTAAAACCCTATATTGCTCTGATTTAGAAGAGCAACAACGACAACAGGACGTTTTGGTAAGATAATAAATGGGGGAAGTACTACAATCCTCCCTGACATTCCTAGTCCCTATATACCACTTCTTATTGAATATTCTGCTGGGTTTTCTTGCTAACTAGAATGTTTGCAGAATTACAGCTCTAAGGGCTTCTTGCTTGGGAATTGGTTATGCTCACTGTCTTACCCTGCATAGTGGCTGAGGATCCCTACCTCCAAAACACCTTTTCATTATTTTTGTTTAGATCAGGGGTCAGCAAACTTTTTCAGCAGGGGGCCGGTCCACGGTCCCTCAGTTCGGGGGGCCGAACTATATTTTGAAGGGGGGGGAATGAATGAATTCCTGTGCCCCACAAATAACCCAGAGCTGCATTTTAAATAAAAGGACACATTCCGCTCATGTAAAAACACTCTGATTCCCGGACTGTCCGCGGGCCGGATTTAGAAGGTGATTGGGCTGGATCTGGCCCCTGGGCCTTAGTTTGCCTACCCACAGTTTAGATCAAGAGAGCCTTACTGATGCTCTGGCCAAATTCCTGGGACAGAATTCCCCTGGAAATGCTGCTATATGGTGGCATAGTGACATTCTCAGGAGAGTTATTAGAGACTAAAAATGATTGCTTTCAGTCATCTTGAAGTTTTCACAAGGTGGATCTGGGTCAAAGGCATCTTACTGTAATGCAACAGTAAAGATCCTGCAGCATCCTGCAAATGCTTCGAAATATTTCCTTATTTCTGCATAGGCACAAAGCTTCTCCTTTACACCACATGCACCACCACTTTCTGCCATCTTCACTATTGTTATGTTTCCTAAAATGAACACTTAATAGTTTCTTGTTTGTAAAATTGCCCTGCCAGTCAATCCTAAACTGTTCAAGTGAGACCTTGACACCAGTTCACTGGCACTGTGCAAAAAAAAGAAAGGGGAGAATAAAGAACAATCTCCTTTGGGAGGCTGTGGACTCTTCTTCCTTGGAGGTTTTAAAGCAGAGATTGGGTGGCCATGTGTCATGGATGCTTTAGCCAAAATTCCTGCATTGCAGGGGGTTGGACGAGATGACCCTTGGGTCCCTTCTATGATTCTAAGAAAGATGCCTTAAAGAACTATGCTTTTCTCTATAGGAACGGATAGCTGGTAAGACACCCAAAAGCTGAGTTAGCATCTCAGGCAATTGACTGCTATCACACAAGGATTCTCTCCAACTATGGCTTTGAACAGTGATTGGACAGAAGGAACATAGAAAGCTGCTGATGCTACTTCTCTATAATCTTCCATAAATCAAATGTAAACTCTTTACAAGTCATAAGGTGTTAGCAATTTCTACCCAGTATCAAAGAGCTGGCCTGGAATTTATTGACAGTTTAACATAATAAAGCACATGCATATCACACAGTTCTCTCAGTTGTCCAATACTGCATGGATTAGGACTGTGTATGTATGTATATATTTCCAAGTGAAAAATTCAAACCAAATTCAGCTTATGCCCTATTAATTTTCAGAAAGATATGAAACATTTGCAGCTGACACAGATTGCTCTTCAGCTGCCCAACACAGAAGCTAAGACATGGTCATAGAATTTCCAGCTGTTGGCATACCCAGAAATAATATCCAGCAACAATGAAACATCTGGCTAGTCTGTCAGCAACATTAGTTACTGAGAGTTCTGATGACACACATGTCACTATTTGCCACCTTACCTAGCTAGTTTGTTGCTGCATTTTTTTTGAAACAGTGTATCTGCAGTCTTGCCCGAGCTATACAAGTCTATGCAAAACTTTGTATTTACATTCCATGATTCAAATTAAACTGTTCCATTCTCAGGTTCACTTCATTTACATCTGAACTGTGATCCACATATCAGAAAATCAATAAAATGATTTTTTCATATTTTTGAGACCAGGGCGTACAAAAATACAGAATTTCTTTGAACATCACAAAAGTGAATATGGTAAAACAGCATTCTTATGGAAAACACCCCATTTAAGCTTGCTGTGACTATGTGTAAGCAGAATAAGAAGTAGTTGAGGCGTTTAAATTTTTTTTTAGCTTATCATCGATTTTAACAATAATTTGAATGTTATAGCTGTATTTAACTGATATTTGTAGTTTTACTCTTTTCATACACTGCTTTGAAATTTTATTACAATCAAGCATATATAATTTTTTGTGTGAAATATAAATAAGTAAAGCTTACAACAGCTCATGGCAACCCATGACTAAGACATGTGGGAAGGAGGCTTTGTCGGCAAGTAACACCTGTGCTAGGGACGCGGGTGGCGCTGTGTGTAAAACCTCAGCACCTTGGACTTGCCGATCGTATGGTCGGCGGTTCGAATCCCCGCGGCGGGGTGAGCTCCCACTGTTCGGTCCCAGCTCCTGCCAACCTAGCAGTTCGAAAGCACGTCAAAGTGCAAGTAGATAAATAGGTACCGCTTTATAGCGGGAAGGTAAACGGCGTTTCCGTGTGCTGCGCTGGTGCAGGCTCGCCAGAGTAGCTTCGTCACGCTGGCCACGTGACCCGGAAGTGTCTCTGGACAGCGCTGGCCCCCGGCCTCTTAAGCGAGATGGGTGCGCAACCCCAGAGTCGGTCATGACTGGCCTGTACGGGCAGGGGTACCTTTATCTTTACCTTTACCTAACACCTGTGCTGGGCCGAGTTCATACTTCTATACTATTGACAACCAGGAACCAGTTGACCTATGAGATCACCTTACCCCATGTGTGCCCATTTCCACAGCTTTGATAGCAGAATTGGCACTACTACAGGTGCCTCATAGTACCTGTAAGAACTTGATCATATGAGAGCCAAATACTTGAAGAAGTGCTCCTTCCAATAAGTTAAGGTATGCTGTGGGGGCCCTGCTGATAGTTTTGCCATTGCATTAAGCTCATAAAATGGTGACTCGGGTTAGGGCCTTCTCAGTGGTGGTGCTCCAGCTCTGGAATGATCTCGGCCAGGAGATTTGAGTTGGCTTCTAATTGACTAGTTACCGCCAGAGTTTGAAAATGCATCTCTTCAGGAGGTGATATTCTGAAATGATTATGGTTTTAGCAAATTTAATGTTGTGGTTACTACAGTAGTTTGCATTTTTTTGTAATATATGGACATGCTACATGTTGGTCGGTTATTGGAATATATGTTGATGGACAGTCAATAAATACAATTTTAAAAATTAAAATAGTAACTAAATAACTGCAGTCTCCCAAAACTTTATAGATTAAAGCACTTCCAATTTTTAAAATGTAGTTTAAAGAGAGATTATTGCAGCACTTTCCTGATCCATTCCTTTGCCCAAAAGATATGAACAAAGTATTATACAATGCTTTCTGCATTCTCTCCTTAGAAATCTGCCTACCTTGAGGGCCTGCAAGCTGTTACTTCAGTATGCACACATATTCTTCCCTGACCTAAATTGTAAGAGACCAACTTCAACAATCGTTATGTGAAAACTAATTTTAAACACTGAATAGCTCTAGCACACTCTCTAACTAGAATGGCTCTTCAGAAGTAAATCATTACAGATGCATTAGGAAAGCTGCCAGAGTAATAATTACAGAAGTATGAGGTGTCATATCAGCTTCGATGTTATTCTTATTATATACCAGTAACCAGACTGCAGTCTCCATTCTGTTTCATTTTGCAACTCTAGTGGAGAAACACACTTATATTCCTTGCCAAATTTGCAGTCATCAGAATGTCCTTTAGAAATGTACACGCAAGTGGTCATAGAACAAAATATAAAATTGTCGTGGGAATGGGAATTTTTGAAGCAAGGGCTTCGGCAGGTGACTGGCTTCAACTCTTTTGTTTCCCCACCTCCACCCCAAGGCTATTATCTTGACCATCTGATGAAAGTATCTTATTCTGCATTCCAAAATAAGTCAACTCCAACTCAGACATTAAGAATGTCTGGAAGCTACAAGAAACAATAAAATTAGATGTCCCAGTGAGAAAGTGACAGAGACAGTCATTCTCACTGCTATGGAAGAGGAATTTGGTTGGTTGGCTGGAGATGTTTTGTCACTCATCCAGTGTTGTGGTGTAAATTTAATTTGTTGCTGTGGTTTTATTATTTTTAATATTGTTGTTCTAATTAATTAATTAAACGTGTATACGGCCTTCATCCAAAGATCACAGAGTGGCTTGCAACATAAAAACACAAAATGAGAACATGAACCACATAATAAAACAAAAACCAATAACCCTCCCTTCCTACAAACACGTTTAAAAAGCCATAGGATGTTAACCAAACTTGCCAGGTGAGCCTCCCTGGGGAGAGCATTTCATAAACTGGGAGCCACTGCAAGAAAAAGGTCCAGTCTCATGTTTCCGCCCTCTGGACCTCTCATGGAGGAGGCACACAAAGAAGGGCCTCAGATGATGCATTACATAACCTTATGTGGTACCCCATCCTGGAACTGATTTTAATAAAGACTGGAAAACAAATCACCAATACATAAATAGTTGCTGGAAGGGAGTGGGGTGGTTGCGTGGCTATTCCCTCCCCCCCCCCATGGGTGGAATAAATGAAGACAACGGACACAAAGCTTTAGGTTAATGGGCGTAAATGGCCACAACTTTATTGATTACAGGAAAGAAGGGTATTGGCTTTAGGCATTGGCCCCTAACCGACTATTCGGTCTAACCGGGAAGGGTTAAACACCAACAGGGGGAGCCACCCGAGATGCATATCCCTAGGCGCTCCCCGAGGGGTTACCGCTCGGGGGCGCGCTTTAGGCCCTAGCCTCCGTAGGTTTCGGACGAGGCGTCGCCCCTCGGAGTCCTTTAACGAACTACCCTTCAAGCATTGGGGGAGGTGATGGCGTTCCTCCCCCCCCAACCTCATCTGCATGACAGTACCCCGGCCAATGCCTACCGCCAAAACCGAGGGAGTTGTGACGATTTGCTACGAGGTAGGCGAAAAAACCAAGTGGCTCAGAAAACCAGCCAATTAGCCAAATGGAAAAACTCCTACCAGGCCCCTTGTGGCGACCAGCCGAAGCCCATAGCAAGGTCAGTGGCAAAACCTAAAGGGCGGGTGGGTGGGAAACCGCGTCGGCTCCAAGGGTAAAAAGGGGCGAGCCCAGGGCTGCCCTGACCTTAAATGGCCTTTCGAAGGCCCGCCCCTGCCGCCAGCCGATTGGCTGGCGCTACAGGGGATGCTAATTAGGGAATCCCCTGCCTCCCGCGAGGCTGGCGCTAGCCTCGCGGGAGCGAGTGTGGGCAGGGTCGTGATCCCGCAACCCCCCCTCCTCCTGAAGATCGGTAGGGGCATTGCCAGTCTTGCCTTGCATGCTGATGCCTGACACAACAAAAGAAAGAGGAGTACCTGACATGTTTCACTTGTAGCCACTAAGGTTGCTGCACAACATGCCTGGAATTTTATTGTCTAGGACTAGTCTCAGATTACTGAATCATTATTAGTTGTTTCAAGTATCATCTGAATCCACTATACTTACTCCTATGAACCTATCTGGAAATATATGCTAAGGAATCCAACAAAAACATTATCAAAATGCCCTACAAATCAGAAGGTGTTTCTAAAAGGATTACCACCTTGATAAGAAGAGAAGAGAAAATAAGACTTCAACATTTCAGCTGACATGATAGCTCTGACCCTCCCTCTCCAACAGATTACCCACACTGCCACAGCTAGACTCAGATCTATCATGGTAGAAATGTTCAACAATATTAAGTTTAGGGAATACTCATACAATCTTCACTGTTACGAATGCGCAGATCGCGTCCCTTTATTTTATTTTAATTTTTCTGTTACCCTCTCTACAGCATCAGATAACCATTTAACCTCTGTAGAGGTCTCGGATATGTGCTGAGTTTTAAAACAATTAGTGTGCTTATAAGTGTGTTTTCTCACCTTGAAAAAGCCATTTCCCCATCCCATTTGTGTAACAGTTTGTGCATTTAGCTGCTAGTCCTGGAACGGTCAGCACTATTAGAACATTATCTAGTTCCATGTTCGCAGAATAGCGCTGAGAGTGACAAACGTTCCACTCCACCTTTTCAGAAGTCTGAAGAAGTCCCTACACTGCAGGCTATGTATAGTTAAATAATGGATTCATAAAATGTGGTACATTTTCCTCAAAGGTTAACACAATTTCTTCATTTATGCAAAGAGTACACAATACTGTAGAAAGAAACATTTAAAAAACTATGAATGTAATTTATTAACTACATGAAACAACATGAAACAATGATACATGTATTAATAAGCATACAGCATTTGCCTTACTAGCATGATCTGATAAGTTTTCAGACTAATGAGTTATCATTACCAAAACAACATAAATGCAAATTAAGTAGGCAGTGTCCATTGGTAATGACATTTTGCTAATTATGGTTATTATCTATTATGCCTATGTTGTGCATCTGACATATTGTTATGTATGTTTGTACATTTATAGTTTTCATTTTAACTAAAAGAAATGACAAGTTGTATAAAAGCCTCTTGTCAAAGCTGAGGATGAAGCTCATAAGCCTTGCCACTTCTCTATGCAGCCTTGGTACACAGTACTTCAATTTTGCAAAAAATGATGTGCATCCAACTGTACCTAGCTTCCCCCCCCCCCCGAGCAGAATGAATTCCAGGACCCAGCCATCAATAATCTCTCCCCACAAAAGAAATCAAACTGAATAGACTTGGATGCCACCATGAAAGGTCCATAAAATTACTCAACTACGGAGGCAATCTCAAGGTTGGCGCACCCATGAGGCAAGGTGAGGTCACTCGGTGAAGTCTTCAGGCAGCCGAATGCACAGGGGCAGCAGACTCCAAGGAGCACATCGCCTGATCTGCTGCCTCTTTAGCAGCCCCACCACCATAATGCCACAGTGGAAGGAGACGCTACTGGTCCCTTTCCACCCTTGTTCCCAGATTAGCTCTTTATTCCTCCCTCATTCCCGATGTTGATCTTTATTCCCCTCTTGTCCCTGATGTAGATCTTCACTCACCCCTTCTTCCCTGACAGGAAGGTGCCATTTTGGGGCTTGCCAAAAAACAACAACGTGATTTTTCAGTTTACTTGCCAAATATCCAGGACAAAATGCCACCTTCCAGAAATCCCCCCAGACGTTGCTTCCACATTTGAAATCCCAGTAATGTCTGGGAAATCCTGGATGTATGGCAGCCCTACTCAAGTGCCAAAATGTCTTGGGCCAGCCCTGGACAATCCTATACTCAAGATCTGTCCATTGAGGGCATAGGATCTGATGCATCAACACAACTCAGTATATGCTGCTGGCATGAAACTAAGCTAGCAGAACTGCCCAGATATGTTGGCAGAATTACTAAAATGGGATGGAGTCATGTGCAGGAAGTAGGTGGCATAAGAAGGAGCATATTTGTGCCATATGCATAAGGGAAGAAGTGACTCCCTTGCGTCACTGGTGTCAGTGGCTACCAATATGTTTCTAAGTGCTGGTTTTGACCTACAAAGCCCTACACAGCTTAGGTCCAAGCTATATGAAAGACTGTATTCCCTCATACAGCCTGCCTGGGTTTTGAGATATTCTGAGGAGGCCCTTCTCTCAGTTCCGCCATCCTCACAGTGGTGGCTGCTCCTAGACTTTGGAACTCCCTCCCTAGAGAAGCCTGACTGGATCCCATCTTGCTTTCCTTCTACTAGCATGTGAAGATTTTCTTGTTCCAGCGGGCTTTTGGGAACAACCTGCTTTTAATGAAAGGGCTAGTGTTGTGCTGTTTTTATTGTAATTGTTGGTATGGTTTTAATAGATGTTATATACAGTACGTATATAGTTTTGATTTAATATACATATATAGTTTTAATTCTATCAATGTTTAATTGTTTAATTATTATTTTTCTATGTTTTTAGTGGTTCTTACTTTTATCTGTAAGCTGGCTTGATTACAATCAGGGAAAATGGTGGGAAATAAATAAATACATGAATACATAAATATCCATACCTCTTCAATCCATGGTCACAACCCCCGTTAACATTGCACAGTAGGAATTTCTTTCTACTGACTTTAATGGAAATAAAGAAATAAAATAGCTATCTCCGCATTACCAATTGGCCCATCCATAGCACCACAACAGAGCACAGGATATGATGCATTTCAAACCCAATCACAGGATACCACCATCAGTATATGAACCCCACAGATGAAGGCCATAACTCAACACAGGGATATGCCTATTTCTTTGGCCTTGGGTCATGCACACTTAGAGCTCAGAATGGGAAATTAGCAGACAGCCCCACTCCCAAATATTCAGAGCTGATCCCACTCAATCTTTTCACAGGAGATAATACTAATGGTTAAAACCTCTAATATGTTCTTTTTCTTCCTAGCAGCCAGGCTAATAATGATGAGATACTGAAATAATTTGGAGAGTGCTTCTTTGACAAATTGGTGCAATAAAGTATAGCAAATAGCACTTGTGGAAAAACTGACTAATAAAATAAAATAGGAACAGCGTTTAAAGAATAAAGACTATTGCAACTGATTGATACAGCTCTGCGTGAAAAGTTATATGGGTGAAAAGGAAATCAGAAGACTCCCTTTGGTTTGCTTTCCATGCAAATGGTTGTCTGGGGTGAGAACTAAATTATGTTATGCGGATATTATGTTGGAGGATATTGCTTAATCACCATCTTCCGGGTTAGGGTGGGATATTTTATTTGATGTGTAATAATGTTCTTCTAAGTTACAATCTAATAAAAAATCACCAGTCTGGCCATAGCATTCTGCACTAGCTGAAGCTTCCAGACTAGACCCAAGGGCAGCCCCACATAGGAATGTATTGCTTTGAACATTTCTGTTGGACTGACCTATGACAACATTTTATGGTTTATGTATAATGACATAATATATAAGCATAAAAACATTACAGCATATGTTATAGGTTCTTTCTCTGTTATTTATATATTTAAGATATGTGTTCTCCACCATAAAAATAAACCTTCTAATTGATTCAAGACAAGAAACTTGATTAATATAGAATAGTCATAAACAACATAATATAAATAAAATTACAGTAATAAACACAGCCTTTTAAAAGTGAACTTGCCAAAAAGTCCGTACCATCCAAGTACAGCTAGCATCAAAATGCCTTGCTGATTATAACTGAGGTATAAATAATTTTAGTATATATACAATGGTGCTATTTTTTAATACCGAATGTGGGCACAAGGCAGGAGCCAGCTGCTATTCTTCTAATCTCAAGAATACTGTTAACATTTTCTTTCTTCTTTACCTTCTATAAATTGGTAGTGAACTTTGCTAAAGTTGGCTCACCCTGAGTTTTTTTCCATGGCATCAAGTAAGTTCATACATAATGCCAAAGCACACAAATGAATTCCTGTCCTTTTCATACTCTCTTCCTGTCTTCACAAACTTCATTAGTTACCTCCTGCTTCACCACATGCCATTGTTTGTCACCACACTCCATTCATGTGAGATCAGAAATAACTTCAACTTAGGTAATGAGGCTTCTTCATTCTTCCCTCTCCTTGCAGCTCCATATATATCTCAAAATCTGCCCCAGAGGTTTGGAGGATACTTCATAGGGATGATCACATTGTGTGAGAAGAAGTCTGTTCAGGCAGACTTGGATTCTGCTCACTGCATTAATTCCATGCAAAATCAACTCTTACATACTCCATATTTTCCCAAAGTGGACTCTTCACCACTTAGGGATATGAGAAGTACATTACTGCAGTATGTCACTAATTTTCTTTATACTTCACTGACAGTCAAAATTAGTTCTATGTATATATAGTCAAAATTATCACAACATCCAATAATTGATTTGGCTCCACAGTGCAACACTATGAACATCTACTCATAAATAATCCCATTTAGTTCCCTGGGACTTACTTCTAAGTAAGCTTAAAATTTTAGCTGAGGAACTTTCTTATACTGTTTATGGCTACTGGGATTAAGAAAGGGTAGAGCATGAATTCCACACATCATCATCATCATCATTATTATTATTATTATACAAATTGCCTTTTACGTAAGTTTTAAAGTGATTTAGAAACATACAATAAAAACAACTAAAAGCAAGTTTTAAAATAAACACCCAAAGGAGATACATAATACAAAGATATATATAAATATGCATGTATTTTTTTCTAGTTGGAAAAAAAAATCAAGAGAAACAGCTAAATTCAAATCAAATCTTGGTCAACCAACAGTTCAGATTTCCTGTAGGTTAGGGATCATGATACCACACAGGTGCACTTGTGCCTGAAGGACCTTTTCTTGTGTCTCCCCTTATCTAATTAGGCACCCACAACAGTTTCTACAATTTGCAATTGTGGCCATAGGCCCAAAAAGGATAGTGGGCCCTGCTGTCAATAAACCAGTATGACTGGATTGGGTCATGCATAATGTCAACACAGAGCCTGGCATTACATGACCAGCCCTACAACCAGTGCTAACTGTATTCCCTGCAAACTGAATACAATTATAATTGTTCCTAGGAAACATGTTTTAAGCTGTCCTCAACATGCCACTGGGTTGCATCACATTGGCATTGATGTGAAGGGTTTCCTCATTTTGAAACAATGGTTTGAAGTCAACTAGGAAAACCTAGGTAAGAGAAAACACAATTGGCTTTAATACTACATATATAGACTTTCGATGTTCTCAAGCAGATGTGATTCATTATTGGTCATGCGGAGCCATGGGTTCTTTTTTTTTATAGTGCCAGACACTATACCTACAAAACAGCATGACCAGATGACTCATCCAGGGGGGAGACTGGAATGCACTGGAAATGCGCTGGAATGCACTGGACATGTTTCAGTTCTAGCAAGAAGACATCAAGAACTGCACTTACTAATCTTTTCAGGTGGAATCATCAAACTGTGCCCTACATACTGCTTGGAGTAGAATTTTGCAGCAGCCCAAGTTCAAAAAAGGGGCACAACAATATAACCAAACACTTGCACCAAACATGTACAACTTTGCCATCACCTATGTGGTCAATCTTTTTGCATTGGTTTCTTCTGCCTGCACACTGTAGCTATTTGTTTGTTTAAAGCTTGATTTGTGTTTATAATAGAATCATAGAATCATGGAATTGTGGAGATGGAAGGGACACGGGCCATCTAGCCCAAATCCCTGCAACGCAAGAATCTTTTGCTCAACGTTGGGCTTGAACCCATGACCCTGAAATGAAGAGTCTCAAGCTCTACTGACTGAGCTATTGCAATACATTCAATAATACTTATTTTAGTTAACGTACATTAAAACTGGGTCAATCCACCTTGCCCCCAGGAGGCATATAAATATTTGTATTTGGTCACATCATCATAATTGTCCTATAGTGGTGACAACCAGAGTTAACTGTGAAGTAATCAGGAAGTACCCTGAGCTCAGCAGCATCCTATTAAATCAATTGGGATACCTCCATACTGCCTCTCCAAACACATATAAATATCTCCAATAATAATAACAACAATTTATTAGTTGCCTAGTACCAAAGAACTCTAGGAAACTTGCATACACATATGTGTGTTTTTAAAAATAAATAAATAAATAAACCCACCAAATGTGCATACAGGAATAAGTATGATCATAATCCCTCAAAAGCCTGGGATAAAGGGTATGTCTTGACTTGTCTTCGTAAGGATGTTAGTGTCGGAGCCAGGTAGACATTATTGCAAAAAACATTCCACAGCGAGAAAAGCCCTCTTCCTTGTTACCACCCTCTGGAGAAAAGTAACAGATGAGCGCCATAGTGTGTAGAGTAGGCCATTTATAATAATTATATAATGGTGATAGTGCTACATGTATTTTAAAATGAATGATAAATATTTCCAATACATTACAACTTCAGTGCTCCTGTTTACACCATCTCTTTCTTGACAGATAAAACACCACAGAATATGCCCTTTATAAGAGGACTGCACTTTCAGATGAACTTTCCAGATATATTGCTGGATTTTGAGAAAGTGAATTAAAATGAGAACAGGCGACCGAAAAGAATCAGGCCTTGTACAACCATCCCAGAGCCCTGCAATCAAGGTGTAGAACAGGCGACCGAAAAGTATCAGGCCTTGTACAACCGTCCCAGAGCCCTGCAATCAAGGTGTAGGCCATAAAATGCTGTTTCTGCGAAGGACAATACTTCAAGGGCCACTTCTCCCATATGAACCGACCTGGACCCTGCAATCATCCAGTAGTAGATAGGTAGCCGTGTTGGTCTGCCATAGTCAAAATAAAAAAATTCCTTCCAGTAGCACCTTAAAGACCAACTAAGTTAGTTCTTGGTATGAGCTTTCGTGTGCATGCACACTTCTTCAGATACCACTTCTTCAGATACTTCAGATATCTGAAGAAGTGTGCATGCACACGAAAGCTCATACCAAGAACTAACTTAGTTGGTCTTTAAGGTGCTACTGGAAGGAATTTTTTTATCCTGCAATCATCATCTGAGATGCTTCTTTGTGTGCTCCTCCACAAGAGGGTAGCTACATTTTCTGCAGTGGCTCCCTGTTTGTGGAATGCTCTCCCCAGGAAAGCTCGCCTAGTGTCTTCATTACATTTCTTTAGGCACCAGGTGAAAATATTCCTCTCAACCAGATCTTTGGCTGATTAAACAATCTATGACCTTTTAAATGGGTTTTTTTTGGGGTGGGGGGAGATATTTTTATTATTATTATGTTATGCACTTTGTGTTTTATGTTGTAAACTGCCCTGGGATCTACAGATAAAGAGCGATATAAAAATTTAAAAAATAATATCACAAGCTCTCGCAGGAGCCTACCACCCCATTCTGTTTATTTATTAATTTATTCACAATCAATGCAACGTGGAAATCAGTTAAGTAAAATACGCGTAAGCGGCAATCAACCTGAATAACTGAATTTATACTCAGGGCTTGCTCCAGAATTTAAATTCAATATACTGTGCATAAAATACACGTAACAAAGGGATCTGTAATATTTCTGAGAGATATTAATCTATTGTGTGTGTTTCTTACCACTATTCCAAATATTAAATACTTACTGGCGCTAATATCAAAAGCTTATTAATACTACTAGTGCCAGGGCCGATTATTTTTATGACAGTTGAACAAGGTTGACATATAATGGTGATCACAAGCTGATAATTCTCAGCTTATTGACTATAATAAGCTGCTGGGACAATTGCCATGACAAAAGAGACCCATCAAAGCAGCCTAAATTTATTTCACTGGTCCATTAGTGCTGTAGTCCAAAATTTGGAGTCCAGCTGTCCTACACACTGCACCACAGAAACACACACACAAATTCAATCTGCTTTATGAAGCTAAACATATAAAAATATAGGTAACTTTCACTCATCATGTGTTGTAGTAAGATTACTAAAGGGGTGTCTAAAGATTCTCCCCCCTTCATATATACTCTCGTGTGATATTGTGGAAGAAGCTTGCAGTGTTAGGAATCAATCAATGCTTGCTGATCTTAACACATAATTTATATTCCTTTAACATCTGTCAAATCAAACACAATGCCAAAGGTCACCTCTCTTCTAACATCCTTAATACGAAAGGTGTAAAACAAGGGTGTAGTCTTGCCCCCCTTTTTTATTTTTATCAGATCTTCCAGAGCACATAAAAAAAAAGAATCACATGCCCCCAAAATCAAACAGAAACAGAAAAGCATTAAAACAGCAGGGTAGAGGGGGAGAACCGCACAGTTTGGCTTAAATAAATTGCAAATAAATCCAACCAAATACCAGAAGGCAGAAATCCTCTTCTGACTTGCTAATTAAAATTATTAAGTGTCCAAACACATACCCATTAAGTTACTTTAGAGCCTGGAACTAAAGACCTAGTTTTAAGAACTACTTACTCGTATCTACTAAAATATTTTTTATCACAATCAGTATTTAAAATGTATTCTAAAAAAACTGCCATCTCATGAACAAACACCATTATAACATTCAAATGACAGAGGTTTTTTTTAAAAGTTCTATGTTTGTTAAATGACTAAGGCTACAACTAGGAGTAGGGAGAAGTTTGTCCACTCCGTATTTGGGAGCAAAATGTTCTGATTTACACCTCCTGGACTGCGGTACCCTATGTGGTACTGTCCAGATGTTGATGGACTACAACTCCCACCAACCCTGACCATTGGTCATGCTGGCTGGAGTTGGAATCCAACAATATCTGGAGAGCAACATGTTGGCTACTACTGTTCTGTACCACACTGTGAAATGGAATGAAGGAGTACAAATTTTAGTCCACACTTCCTCATAGTGCAACTTACAGATTAATGAGGTAGCCTGAGAGCTACCTTTTACTTCATTTTAATTCTTAAACATGGTGCACATGGAAGCAACAGTACCAGCAGAAGTCAACTCACATGCAAACCATTCTACATCAATTTTGCACATAGACAGTGGCTGCTTCCCAGCATATGTGTACATAATAAAATCGGGGTGGCTTATGCCTTGGAGGGGGCCCTGAGCAAAATGCCCACTGGTGAGCTTCTATTCTGTCAAGTGAGTCCTGATAAGCTTACCTGGAAGTGGCAGGTAGTAGCACTTTGTCTCTGGTTGCAAATGTCGCAAACAGTAATTTGCATGACATAGCACTGCTCAGAACAGTGAGCCATATTTTTTATAAAGGGGAGCCCAGAGCAGGCATTAGTGGTGGATCTGAGGGCACCCACAGTTGCCTAAATATACCACATGCCAATACCTATCCTGCATAAAGCTACACACTTATATGAACTTTACATATAACAAACTACATGTACAGTGGTACCTCGGGTCACATATGCTTCAGGTTACATACGCTTCAGCTTACAGACTCCGCTAACCCAGAAACAGTACCTGGGGTTAAGAACTTTGCTTCAGGATGAGAACAGAAATTGTGCTCTGGCGGCGTGGCAGCAGCAGGAGGCCCCATTAGCTAAAGTGGTACTTCAGGTTAAGAACAGTTTCAGGTTAAGAACGGACCTCCGGAACAAATTAAGTACTTAACCCGAGGTACCACTGTATTCTATATAGAGAAATGTTATTCATTTAGGAATTCCTTGGATGCAAACCTTACAAGATTTCATAAACGATGGTATTCCTTGAAAGCAGAAGTTGAGAATGTGAACAATAGTTTCCTCACAGGAAATTCACCAGGTCATTCCATTGTTGCAATCCTAGGCACACTGACTAAGGAATAGGTTCCACTAAAGTCAAAGAGACACACTTCTGAGTAAACATGCTCAGGGATGCAAAAAAGACATTAAAGTCCACAATTAGCATCTTCACTTAACTCTTTTCTTACTCTGTTGTATGAGATGCAATGATTTCACTACTCCATGAGCCAGGAACAGAGAAATAGGAAAATGCATATAAGCTTACTCACTGAAAACTAAAATGCCTAGTGAAATTAAAATACTTGACTCTAAATGGGAAAATGATATCCCAGTCAACATAAATCAGAGTAGCTTGACTGCATGCTAAAATTTTCCAGATATTATTAGGAGCAAGTGAGTGGCATCACCCATTTTACAAAGACAAAGGAAAAAATAAGCATATTAGGAGATACTAGGTTCCAACTAAGTGTAATTAAAGTGGCGAGCCATTTCCAGCAGCATCGTGATGTTTCTATAAAACATGGTATCTCAAGAAGTATCTATAACATAATTATATCACTTCAATTTAAGCAGATATCTTCATTTACTTTTAGTACCTGCAGTAGAGGCAAACACAATAAAGCCGTTTAGCAACTATTACAGGGAAGATAAAGGAAACTGCCAGTCTATAGCTCCATTGGGAAAGCAAGTCAATCATGGAGGACAATAGGCTGAAAATGCTTGAAGCATTCCTGCTCAGATCTCTTCCCCTCCCACTTACAGAAATAATTATCTGCCGTATTCAACTTTCTTTCATTAATGCTTTGGAAAAAAGAAAAAACCTGAACACCTACTCATCACATCTTCAAAAGATAAACAAGAAAATGGATTCCAACTGTTTAGAACAGTTTTAAATTTAAAATTCCAAAGGTAATTTTAAAAAACAGACTGAATATAAATAAAAGCTTTCATAGGACAATTTTATGTTAAGGGGAGGGGATTTAAATCTCTATCCTTTTTTAATTATTCAGGATTCGTAATCCTATATTGGGAAACTGAACTCAACAGGATTATACCATGTATATTATCAGTGTAGGTATACAGGAGGTGTCTTATCCCAAGTCAGGCTTTAGGGTATATTCTAGAAATGGCCAGGGATTGCAAAAGTTGTAGTTCAACAGCATCATGGGATCCAAGGTTGAACAACAGAGTTCTAGAACATTCAACTATAAAAAGCATGATTTGATACAATAATGTAGAAATCCTATAGCAGGATCTGCTGGGGGTGATCTGCAGCTGAGCTGGAAGGTTCTTGGTGCAGCTGGGCTAAACTGGGCTTACATCTCTCACCCTCAATTCAGCATTATCTCCCCCAGCTCAGCTCAGTTAGGACCCAGCTGGGTGACTTGAGCCCAGTGGATCTTGAACAGGTGTAAGCCATGAAAAGGGGGTGTTTTTTGGGGGGGGGACAAGGAAGCGGCAGGACTGGGGGTGGGGGGCTTCAGCTGGATCATAAACTCCTCATCTCAGTCTGGCAATCCAGTACATCAAGCTGGCAAAAAGGCTGGTGTAACTCAAACATTTTAAAGGCTTGTTTTCCATCTGCCAGGCCTAGGCTGGATCAGTCAGTGACAGCTCCCCTGCTTCATGGGCTTTGGATCTGGTGTAACTTTAAGCTGACTTAATTTACACCAGCTTCTTTTACACTAGCTGCTTGTGTATAGCAGTGTTTCCCAACCGGTGTTCCGTGGCACACTAGTGTGCCGCCAGACGTTGCCTGGTGTGCCGTGGGAGGGAGGCGGGTGAGTCGGGCGGCGAGAGGCAGGGCGGCGGCGGCGAGGAGAGGCCGCCCAGCGCGGGGCTCTCGCCGTCTGCCTGCCTGGCTGCCTGCCTGACGCGCAAACCCCCGGCGCAGGCGCCCCGCTTGTTGACACGGGAGGGGAGGGGGGAGAGGAAACCCTGCTGGTGCCGCTGCTCCTCGGCGGCGGCTCCTCCTCTCAGCCCGCCCTGCCTATATTTGCGCCAATCCCCGCCCACTAAAGCATTCGCGCCTCCCAATGGGAAGCCTTGCCTGGCAGCGGGCGCTGCTGCCTGAGAGTTCTGAAGCCACGCCCACTTTCCCAAAGACTGGCGGTTCTGAGGGATCCAGGGCAGGGCCGGCGCGCGCTTGCGCTTCTTGCTGCCCGGGCGCTTGCTCTAATCCCGCCTTCCCTGGGAGGGAGGGACGGCGGTGGCCGCGAGCGTCCGGGGTGGGGCGCGCGCTGGCTCTCCCTGGTGGCCCCCGTGCCTGGCGTTCTATCATTGCGCTTCCTCTCTCTTTCCCCACCCATCCTCCACGTGCTGCTCTCTAACCCGGAGTTAGAAGCGAATTAGAACACGCCCCCCGTGTGTGGTGTTTTTTTTTTGCTGCTCCTCTTTTTTTAGGGCTTTTTGGCGGCTTTTGGGACGGCGTCGAGGGGTGGCGCCCATGCTCCTTGTGCGCCCGCCCCGGAGGCTCGCCCGCGCGGTAGTGCTAGAGGAGGAGAGAGGTGGGCATGGCGGCTGTTTTGCGGCTGTTGCTGCAGGACGAAGTGGCAGCCAGCGCTGTCGTGCGGTGGCTGAAGGCGAGCCAGAGCCCCTGCGCCGTGGAGGTAAAACGCGCAGCGCCACCCTTGCTTCACCCAGCCCTCGGTTCGAGCGGGAAGTATCCGGGAAAACGGAGTTGATGCCGGCCTTCAAAACTCTGCGCTCCAAAAGGGAGGCGGGAGGAAAAAAAAACAGGTCGACCACTTGAGGTTTCCTCCTCTGGCGGGATGCTAAGTGGGAAGCTGCAGCCTTCAGGCCTGCGCTATGTGAACTCCTGAAGGGCTCTTGCGGTAGCTTTTCGGGAGCCCAGGTGTATATATGTGCCCCCCTGAGAGAGCCCTTCACTGAACCTGAGAACCCTGCTGTGGAGTTGGTGGGACTGAGTTGCTGTGCGCCCTTACGAATCCTTCCCAAATGCAGCTTTAATGATTCAGAAACAAGACCTACAGAATTCGTTGGAAGTTACTATTTTTTTATTTTTTTTTACATAAGTAAAAAGTGACCTTTCCCCATCTGGCATGGTGGTGTGCCTCGAGATTTTTTTCATGAAACAAGTGTGCCTTTGCCCAAAAAAGGTTGGGAAACACTGGTGTATAGAATTGATCCCTTCCACATCTTGACTAAGCAAAAGGGTTAACACTGCGAACATTGCAACAATCAAGAGCTGGTTTATGGCTGACCAAAACAATACTGGGATTTCAAAATAAAGAGAGCACTTATGGGGGGGGGGCGCTCTTTGAACAAATTAGATTAAGGGTTGGGGATCTCTTGTCCATGGGTGTAATTAGGCATGACAGTGTTCCCCAAACCACCCACACCTGACATCATATGTGATGTCAAACATGTGGCAGGTAAGGACATGGTGCCAAAGGAACAAATGGGAACTCAGAGTGAGTTCCTGATTGATCCTTAGCAAAGGACTCACTGACAGTAAGACTCATTGGCACTAATGGCATTGGGTACAGTTTTGAGTCACCACACACGTGTGAAATAGCAGGCAACTGAAACACCCCATCCTGCCCCCGTTCCACCCTTTTAGTGACAACTTTTATGACATTTATGGGTCACTTCCAGGTTTGCGCGCATATTTGTCATGCCTAAAACGGAGGTTGAGTGTAGTTCAGCCAAATGCAGCCAAGAAGCCATTTTATATTTGTTGTTTTATTTGGGAGTTGCTCTTATAGACTCTTCTATTTTGGAGAGGAAGGGAAAGTATTTATATATGTAATAAAATTTTGGTTTTGGATTCAAAACTGTGAGTTTCGGCTATGTGCTAGATAACAACTCTGAAGACAGAATGGGTATCTAAGGAAGAAAGACTAGCAATGTTGTTGTAAGAATGGCTTGCACTTTTCTTCTTCCACCCACAGATTTCAGTAGACGTAATGAATTTCAGACAAGATAATATGCTGTTAGAATGAGAGCAGGAAAAGACCCTGGAAAAAAATAGCACCAGGAAACATTAGTAATTTGACACAACTAGGGCAATATTTTAAGTACTTAAAGCATCATTTTGGCCTTTCCCCCTTGCTCTCCCATCCCCATACATTTTACATCACTGGAGAGCGACCTTCCTCAGTAACACTTCAATATTTGATGCCCACTATAAGAAGTACCAGGGACGCAGGTGGCACTGTGGGTTAAACCACAGAGGATAGGACTTGCCGATCAGAAGGTCGGCGGTTCGAATCCCCGCAACAGGGTGAGCTCCTGTCGCTCGGTCCCTGCTCCTGCCAACCTAGCAGTTCGAAAGCACATAAAAGTGCAAGTAAATAGGTGAGAAGGTAAACGGCGTTTCAGTGTGCTGCTCTGGTTCACCAGAAGCGGCTTAGTCATGCTGGTCACATGACCTGGAAGCTGTCTGCGGACAAACGCCGGCTCCCTCGGCCAATAAAGCGAGATGAGCGCCGCAACCCCAGAGTCAGTCTCAACTGGACCTAATGGTCAGGGGTCCCTTTACCTTTACCTTTATAAGAAGTACCACTTGAACATTTTTATTCTTTAAGTGCTTAAGTGCTTTAAGTGTATAATGAATGCTACTGCATGAATACTAACATCTCATATTTTAATATTTCCTAGAAAAAGCAATATGACAAGCCATTTTATCTCAACTTTACATGCTCAAAAGGTGAACAATATAGCAATCTGGAACAATGATACTTAATGAGATCACAGGAGTATGTGACAAGACTGCTTTCATTTAGTTTCTTAGGAGACAATACAGTACTAAGTTTTCCTGAACATGTGCTCCATTCAGCTACATCAAATTATTTTGTTGTTGTTGTTATACATGATTACATTTGATTGTCTTTTCCTCTGATTACATCTGTTTTCTGTTTTAACTGCTAATAGGTCATGAATGTGAACTAATGTCCTCCTACAAGATGACATTCCTACAGAATTACACTGAAGCTATATTATTAATTACATTTATATTCCCACCTTTCCTCCCAAAGAAGCTCATATTGAGAGTTCTGTTGCAAGACTGCTTTATTCAAAAGAAGGATTTCTGTCAGAAAAACTGGAAGTTAGTGATTAGTCTACAAAAGGGGGGAAAGCTTTTGCCAATACACTTTTCTTTCCACAAACAATGGGAAGCTGTGGCCACAGACCCTCTAGAGACCCAATTGAAGCATATGCAGGTAATAAACAACTGTTATAAAAGCCTCTAAAAATGACCCCCTAATTCAAGCACAGAGCATTTCTGAACTGCTGCTGCATTATTCATACTAGAGTTAATATGGAGAGTAGTCTTTCATAATACCAAATGATTAGTAAATGAATGTGTGTTATTATCTACTACATTTCTGTACCACTTCTACTTGACTTGCTTTGTGATATATGCCTCCCTTTGCACTTATCACTTAGGGTGGAAACCTGACTGTCCCATATTGCTTTGCTTCCGGGTAGATGTGTTTTGGGTACTTGTCTCTAACGAATACATTAATATCAAATTCTGCACTGCTAATAGGCAAAATACACTCTTGGATAGCATTTAAGTCAGCATTCCTCAAAGAGATTGCAGGGTTAGTTCTTCTTATTACAAGTAAAACACTGCTGTGAATCAAAGTAAACAAAACAAAACAAGTCCTCAAGTAAGGACTTGCTTCTAAGCAAGAACAGCAGAATGGAGTCTTCCCCAAGCCACCATTGTCAGCTCCTACGAGTACATCTATTAGTACATACTAATGTTATATGTAAATCATGTATATGAACAGCCTTCCCAAAGAGCTAAATTCTTATGCCAAATTAAACTAATGAAGTAATAACAGCACTAGCCCTCTTAGACCAGCACTAGCCCTCTTAGGGCATTCTGTTTCTGTGTATAGCAAACCCATGAGGAAGGGACTATGGGGACACGTGATCTGGCTCTGTCAACACACCTGTCACCAGTAGCAGTCAGCAGGGCAGGGCAGCAGTGCTTACCTGACATGCCATCACTGGAAACACTGTAGCTTAATGGAAATGGGAGTGGGGAGGCAATAGCAAGATTGATGCTGTATAAACACACCATTGTGAGCACCAAATTGACTCTACCAATGCCAACCTACCCCTCTTCCTCCCAGTAAGCTGCAGAGACACTGGCATTAGGAGGTCAAGTAAGCACCACTGCTCAGCCTTGCAAACAGTTATTGCCTGTCATCCGTTACAAGTTGGGAATTCAAACATGTGAAGAGTCTCCCATACTCAAGAATGCCTCCAACATATATACATATAAAAGACCACACACATTTAATAATGTTTAAAAAGGTCTTTAACACATTTAGAAACCTGATTTCCCACCAGTCCAGTAGGACCTCTGCTTCATAAGTTTGCCTTACTACTTATGAAGGGGGATAAGAGTGGTGGTGAATGCCTTGCATATTTGTAGGACGCAGAATCAGAATACCTAAAGAGGGCTACTGTAACTTCTTAGCTGCCCCTTGGCTGACATCAGACTGGGTGAGAAATAAACTGAAGAATAATTCCCAAAGAATCAGGAAATAACATACTTCTGAACTAATCCAGATTTGCTTATTTCCCCCCCCCCCCAACTGCAGCCTTTGAATGCAGCTCCTATGGAAAATTGAGAAAAGCAACTATCTTCATCCATTTACATAGGGAATGATTTCAAAGACTATATCTCACAGGCAAAAGGTCATCTTTTGTGTGTAATCCTCACATGGAAATGGTCTCGCAGTGGGAGTGGGAATTTGTGCCCCAACAGCAGTTTTTACAGATACACCCCTTCAAAGTAGGGAATAAAGTCTTATCTAGCTTTGATTTTAATCAGAGATGGGTGTGAATCAGAGATGCTATTTCACACATACATGTATTCACTTGATTGAGTGTGCGAACTAACCTCCAACAAGAAGACCGTAAGAAGATGCTGCGGAATCAGGCCAAAGGCCCATCTAGTCCCAGCATCCTGTTTGCACAGTGTTCTCCCCACCTGTGACTCCCAACGACTGGCATTCAGAGGCATACTGCCTCCAAGAAAATCCTTAATAAAATATATATTTTTTTTAAAAAAGAACATAGCCATTGTTTTGTAGCTCTTAGCCATGGATGGACTTGTCCTTCATGCATTGGCGAGGGTCTTTACTAAGATCTTCAATAAGTCCTTACACCAGTCTATTGTCCCACCCTGCCTGAAGTCGTCAACTATTGTCCCTCTGCCTAAAAAATCCACAATCAGTAGTTTGAATGACTATAGACCAGTTGCACTGACTCCAATCATCATGAAGTGTTTTGAGAAACTGGTGCGCCGTCACATTATTTCCTGTCTTCCATCAACTTTTGACAACTACCAGTTTGCATACAGAGCAAATAGATCCACAGAAGACGCCATCAATACCACTCTCCATGCTGCTCTGTCCCATCTGGAGCAGCCGGGGAGTTATGTGAGGCTGCTGTTTGTGGATTTTAGCTCTGCTTTTAACACTATCCTCCCCCATAGACTGGTGTCCAAGCTAGAGGCGATTGGACTCTCCAACTCCACCTGTCTCTGGGTTTTGGATTTTTTGTCAGAACGTTCTCAGAGGGTTAGAGTAGGGTCACACATGTCCACAGCCCTTAGCCTTAACACCGGCTCACCACAGGGTTGTGTGTTGAGTCCCCTGCTCTACACTCTCTATACGTATGACTGTACAGCCTTCTATTCCAGCAACAAAATCATCAAGTTTGCTGATGACACTACGGTGGTGGGGCTCATTTCAGGAGGGGATGAGTCCGCCTATCGGGACGAGGTGGAGCGGCTCTGTGTTTGGTGTGGAGAGAACAATCTGGCTCTTAATACGGCTAAGACCAAGGAATTGGTGGTGGATTACAGGGAAAAAAAGGCGGACATTCAGCCCTTGTATATCAACGGGGAACGGGTGGAGAGGGTGGCGGAATTCAGGTTTTTGGGAGTAGCTATCGATCAGGGCATGACTTGGAGCGCACATACCACTGCTCTGGTGAAGAAGGCCCAGCAGAGAATTTATTTCCTCAGACTTTTAAAGAAGAACAATCTGAGTGAGAGACTGCTGGTGTGCTTCTACCGAGGCTCCATAGAGAGCATTCTTACATACTGTATTTGTGCTTGGTTCTCCGGTTGTACAGCTAGGGAGAGGAAGGTGCTCCAGAAGGTCATAACCACAGCCCAAAGGATTATTGGTCATCCTCTCCCATCTTTGGAAGAACTGTACGGTTCCCGTTGTCTTAGGAAGGCAAATAACATCCTGCAGGATTCATCTCACCCGGGACACGGTCTGTTTGCACTACTGCCTTCTGGCAGGAGATATAGAAACATCAAGTCAAAGACAAATAGACTGAAAAACAGTTTCTATCCAAGAGCTGTGGCCTTTTTGAATGCTGTAACTCGATAGTGTGACCTGGGAGTTTGATGGGTGTGGTGTGGGTGTGGCTGGAATGTGGTTTGTTTGGTTGTTGTTGTTGTTTTGCTTTTGATGTTTTAAGGGATGGCATCCAATTTCGTTGCACTTTGTACAATGTTGCACTTGTGTAATGACAATAAAGAATCTATTCTATTCTATTCTATTCTATTCTATTCATTGGTCTAATTCTCTTTCAAAGCCACCCAAGTTGGTGGCCATCGCTGTTTCTGGTGAGAGTGAATTTTATAGTTTAACTATATGCTGTCTGAAGCACTACTTCCTTTTATCTGTCCTGAAACTTCTAATGGTCAGTTTCATTGGATGTCTCAAGTTCTAGTAACATGAGGGGTGAGGGGAGATCACTATCCACTTTCTCCACAACATGAATAGTTTTATACACCTTTATCATTACATTACTTGCCTTTTCTTTAAACCAAGGAACACTAAATATAATAATAAATATTTTAACCTTCCTCATTTGCTCCATCCCCTTGATCATTTTGGTTGCCCTTTTCTGAACCTCTTCCAGCTGTATGAAATCCTTTTTTAAATGAGGTGACCAAAACTGTACACAGTATTCCAAGTGTTGTTGCATTGTATTACTTAGAAACATAGAACTGCAAAGTTGGCAAGGGCATATAATTTTTCTTTCTTTAATCTGCAGTGGCTCATTCACACAGTAAGCAATCATTTGATACTGATATGTGAACAAAGCTTTATGCATTTGTTGCTTTGATAATTTTTAATTGTTTGTTTTGCCTTGAGACCTTTTGTTTAGAAGGAAATAAACTAATAATGAGTTTCCAAAATATTGTGCACTCAACAAACCCTCCATTCCCAACGCACTTTCCCAAAATACTGACTAGATTTTTTTTTGTTACATAGCAACAAGAACTCCAATATACAGGAATTATGTTCCATATTAGGTTTCTATTTCCAAAATACCAAAGCTTCCCGAAGTCCAAATGTTCGGACACAAATATTAATGAAAGCAAAACCAAGTTCATTTAAAAATAGGCTTTAGGCATTGTTGCTACTAGAATCTATTCTCTTGGTGCTATTTCACATAAATCATTAGACTTCCATTAAAACAGAATTTGAGAGTGTGGCTTCAAATTTCCCCCAGCTGCTCCAGAACAGTAATCATTAAGCTCTTTGGGAGTGGTGCATACATATCTGAGAGCAGAAGAGAGCGCTAAGAGTATAGAATTTCACAGCAAAAAAATAATAATAAACTAGAACAGCTCAAAACACTTGTTCATTATTATTAATTTCTGTTTATTCTAATAAGAGCCAGGGAACTGAAAGGGTCATTAAAATTAAAGATTAAGATAACTGAATTATTTACTTATGGTTTTATATGGAATTGCATATTTAGAGCTGATGTTTAAATAACAGCCTTTCTAACAAAATGTGCGCTACTCTAATTCATTCAGCTACTGTCACAATTAAATTGCATTATTGTGCTTAGGTTCAAGTGCCTTTAAAACCATTTCATAATGAGCAACATTCAGTGTGCTGCTAGGAGGGCAGGTTTTGGGGTGGGAGGGCAGGTAATCACAGTCCAAAGAGCTATTTTAGGTGCATCTGAATACTTGCATAAAAGTTAGCCACATGACTTCTAACAAGCAGATATCAGTGCACAATCAGCTTTTCCTATGTGCCAGCTTTTTTTGAAAGAAAGAGATGCAAAGCCCGGTTCAGTGTATCTTGAGCCAGTCTCTCACTTATATGCTGATTAGTGGCCTCCAACTAAGTTCTATTCAGAATACACCCAATTAAATCTATGCATATAAGTTTTTCATGTCCACTGATTTCAGCTGCTCTACTCTAAGTACATTGGATGTTGGATACAATTCTAAATATTGTGCCTCACTCTATAATAGCATGCACCTATGCCCAACTGTTTCACTTCTTTTCTATGCTGCATATAGTAGCAGAACCTGCCAGGTCATCCCAATGGTAGACAGCATTTATCCCAATGTTGCAAAGTTGAAACGGCTAAGCCACATGAGACAACAGAAAAGGAAGAAATCAGTGAGAATAAACATTTTGAAGACAGTATGTGACATTTAGAACTATGAAGGCAGCTTTTAGAAGAATGAGTCTGACATTTGAGGAAATTAACAGGATTGATAAAACCATGTTCTAGGACTCTTTATCTACTAATGAAGTTCTTGGGAGCTCTTTAAAAAAAACCTTCCAGGAGTATCAAGAGGATTCAAGATAAGCATATTCCCCAAGCCCAACGTGGATGGGATTGACCATTACTAGCAAGAGAGAGCACTCAGAAAAAATATTTCCTTTTTTCACCCAACTCAAATTATTTTTATTATTTTTCCAAATTATTACAATTCAAACCAAATAAATAATTTAATACAATTTCTTAAAATCAGGTTTCCGGTTTCTGTTCCAAACATATGATCACCACCATTTCCTTGCATAGTCACACAATTTCTTATTTAGAGTCCACTTGATATCCTTTACTTGCTGTTTAACCATTCTTCCAGCTGGCCGCTTTTTTCATCTTACAAACAGCACCTCCGCTACATCTTTAAATAATATTCTATTTAACGTGTGTAGTCCTTCATATACATTGTTGTTCCGGACTGGTGTATTGGGAGAGTTAATTACTATCTTCCATTGTTCGGTTCTTTGCAGTGTTTATCTGGATGGTACAAGGTCGCATTCCATTTCTTCCACTGTTTACAGACTAGCATACAAGCTCAAATAACTCACTGAGTGGATATCCAACCTCCACCACTAAAATCCCACTCTGGAGTTCTTCCTCGGCACACAGTTGAAAGCAAGATCTTTTCTCAAATTCAGCCTCTTTACCACATCTGTTCAGCCGCAGTTTATTCTCCCCCCCCCCCACTGCATTACTCCATCAGCACTCCTCGTCCAGTTCAGGAATAATTTTAAATAGTCCATTCAGCCTCAGTTGGGGGGGGCATAGTAAAACCCTGTTAAATTCCTTGTTGAGCATAAATTAAAAGCTGCCCCCTCTTTTCTCAAGTAACAAACATAATAATATAACAGTGGCTACACACGTCTCTTTCATTTTGCAGGGGAGGACAAGAAGAAAGCAGATCATTTGAAAACCATAAGAAAACACCTTGTCCTCCCCTTTCCTTTCCCGGCTGTTGTAAGGGTTCTCAAGCTTCAAAGAAAACATTCATATACCTTCAAAGAACCAAGCCCAGTCTTTTCAGCAGCTGACTGATTGCCTGCAATCAGCATATGTTGGTCCAGGAGCACCTCTTGATTAATGCCAATTTTCCAAATTATGGAAGAACCAGCCACAAATCATGCCAGAGATGGAGGTTCGTCCATGGCAGGGACACACTCCCAGATCACACCTGCTCCGCCTTTCAAGTTAGCAGACATGGGCTTGCGTGGCACAGCGGGATGCAGTGAGCTCCCCACTGGGGAACACTGCCAGGATTTTCAGATCATAAATAATGGCTTTCCCCTGCCTGAGCCTCCTTGTTGCCCACAAAGAGCAGCAACCACCATTGACTTGTGACGTGACCAGAAACCCAGAAAAAAATATTTCCTACCCCCTCAGAAGTTCTAATTAGACTTCTAATTGTTGGCCTCCCAGGATTATCCACCTCACCTTTGAAAGGTTCTCGTACCTCCCATTTGCAATAGGTGCTACAGGAGGAAGATTAGAGTCTGTGCCTCTCTCTTTCCCCCCCTTGCCACAGCGCCTGCTGCAGCAGCAGCCAGTTCAGTGAGTAGAAACAAGAAATCGTTTCTAAATTGAGGCCACATTTTAAACTGTAGCAGTATGAATAACCAAGCTCTATGAATAATCAAGGTTCCAAGCCAAATAATTTTAAACTTTGGTGACATGACTTCACTTAAAGGAGAGCTCTTAGCAGGCCAGAAAATGGGGCTTTCTCCCACTCTCAATTTCTGCATCAGTCTAATAACAGTATTCTGCTACATATTCAATAGACAAAGGAGCAAAGATTATTATTGTAACTGCTGTCGTTTAAGAGAATGTACTTTAAATTTTGTCTAAATGCAAAAACTGATAACTCCATCAGCTGACAAGATTATGACATCACCATTCAGTTCACCTTGTCACTGCTGATCTGCTGATCCATCTGTAACTGTTCAACTGGATTTATTTTTCACTCTCTCTTCTACCTTTTGTAATAGGTCTGAGCCTGCTGTCAACTGCCATGCCCCCAAAGCCTATCAGAACCTTCAAGTGCGCAAACTGAAGTATTGGAATGGTGTTGAACAGAAGGCAAGGAAGACCCTGGGAGAAGAATTACTAGATTTCAATGAATCAGGAGGCCATAGAACAGTGGTGTCCAAACTTTTTTCATAGATGGCCAGATTTGATGAAGGGCCATGAGGGCTGACCAAAGGGCTAATCTTTTTTTTAGTATTGAAGTTGTTGAGGTTTTTTTTTTATTTTACCCCAGGAATTTTTTGGATTTTACCCCAGGATTAAACCGACCGGCAGGTTAGATTAGGCCCCCAAAACGGCCTTTGGACATGCCTGCCATAGAAAGTATGCAGCCTGGCATCTTGTCTCCCATGTTCAAAAAGCTGGGTATATTGCAGCTTTTTTTACTTGCTTGCCCAGGACTGGTAGGTATGGGGGGAGGAAGAAAATGATCCAAAGTTGGGGTCCAAAAAAGGTACCATAAAGGCATTGAAGAGGCAATTGCACTTAAGTAGTGGTTCCACACTCTCCTGAAAGGATGTCATCCATGTTGAATTCATGTTCTTTAATCCTAAGTGTATATGGGGGTGGGAGTGGGGTGAGGACAAGCTGTAGTCGGCAATGATGCAAAGAAACTATTTCAACTATAGTCATTCACAAAAACAGTGTTATGAGTTTGTGGGTGCAAGGCACCCATAATTTCTGGATTTGGTAAGTGTAAAAATATAATAAACGCTTAAGAGAGTTAAACTGAAGTCAGACTCTTAACAGCTGGGCTCAGCTTCCTGTGCAGAGGAGATCACTTGAGAGATGGGCCATCAGCAGAGAACAAAGACAGGAAGATAGGCCATCAGCAAGACAGACTTTCTGCTGGAGCTATGAGATAGTTAGTCTGAAGACAATTCCACAGTTTTGGAATTTCAGTTGGCTGTGGTGTGCTGGGAGGGAGTGCCAGTCTGTTAGATGCAGCAAGTTGGAGTGGGGGCTGAGCACAGTGTTGGTTGCCTGTTTGAATAGGAGACTGTGGCAATGGGAGAGACATGACCCTCTTGAGTGTGATGCTTTGAACCCGCCATCATAGTTGTATATCTGCATAAATAAACCATATATAATGAAGACACCACAGTCTCCATTGTGCCTCATTTCCAAAGGAAACACAGGCCCTGGGTAAGCACCTGGAGTGCAGGAATCCCACACTGCTCAGAGATTGAACTGGTCTGTAATGATAGTAAATACATATTTCAGCTGATTAAGGCACAACAATTACTTAGATGGTTAATACACGTATGTATGCATACCAAATAATGTCATGTGTATGATGTAAACTGCGCGATGCAGACTTAAAATTTAGTCATCTGAAAAGATTAACACCACTAATAATAGGGATATCATTATAACAAAGCAACCACTGAAATTATTAAGGAAACACTGAATTTGGGTTGGTTTTGAAGTCCACATTAGTGCTTGTCAAATTCAATTACTTTACATTAATTGCTGAAGCATAAAATCCATTTATTCTCAGCAAGAGTGTAGTTTAATCACCCATAACTTTTCATAAACAAACAGCATTTCTGAAATACCATTTTCAGTTATTAATAGTTTTTCTACCTCAAAAAGAAGGTACTACTAATTCATTTTGTTTCTAGCTGTAATAACACCTGTAGCTTCCATTTTGGAAACAAACCAAAATGGCAGCTCAACTTCCTTTACAAAAGCTTCAAACTCAGTATTATATAAATGTAGTAATACTGAACAACAACTGTTACTATTTGCTACGTAGCATCCCAACTGTGTGAATTATTAGGCTTTATTAGCAACATATTAGAAGAAATAGAAGGAGCTGTGGCCTTTTTGAATGCTGTAACTCGATAGTGTGACCTGGGAGTTTGATGGGTGTGGTGTGGGTGTGGCTGGAATGTGGTTTGTTTGGTTGTTGTTGTTGTTTTGCTTTTGATGTTTTAAGGGATGGCATCCAATTTCGTTGCACTTTGTACAATGTTGCACTTGTGTAATGACAATAAAGAATCTATTCTATTCTATTCTATTCTATTCTATTCTATTATTCTCACTTGAGAAACTCTTCAAATTAGTGAATTCCCTCAGTTACATGTCTAATATATCAGTGCATTACTTTTTCTTTTGCCATATTAAAATCATATATTAGAGGAAAATATGGGAAGTAAACAGTTGGCTGAGCAAGTGATGTCATCAGAAAGGGTTATGGTTTGGCTTCTTGGACCATGGTCTCTGCTTCCTTGAAAAATGTCCTGGACCCTGGCATATCTGGAGGTAAGTCCTGATAGTGCACACAGTCCCAAGGACAACACTAGAGAGTAGTCAGATAGTCCAAATGATCAAATACCAGTCTGGCTCCAGTACAACAAGCAAAGTCCAAAGTCAATACGCAAAGTCAGGTTCCCACCTCTGCAGAACATCTTGGGTTGGAACACCTTTGGTCAGTCCTGAAGTCACAGTCCAGGAGAGTTCCCGAAGCAGCCAAACCAAGGTCCATCAATGAAGAAACCTGAGCCGATACAGAGCCTCTGCCTTGCTTCCCTTTTATCCTTCCCACTCTTGATTGATGCACCTGTGTTTGCCCCAGCTGAGCAGCTGTGCCTCACCACTTGATGAAACATGCAGGGAGTCACAAGAGCACAAGAATCACAAGAGCAGGCACCAGCAAAAATCACAACGCAGGAAAAACCATAAAGCCAGTCAATGCCTCTACACAGCTCCAACCTTTTTTCAGACATTGTTATGGACCAGCATATTGTGATGTTCAGCGGGTGATATATCATGATGCTGAAAACCAGATATCTCCTTCCTTGGAGATTTTTAAGCAGAGGTTGGATGGTCACCTGTCATTAATGCTTTAGTTGAGATTCCTACATTGCAGGGAACTGGGCTAGATGACCCTCAGGGTCCTTTCCAACTCCACAGTTCTATGATTCTATGATTGTACTCCCATCAATACAGATGGGTGGAGTTGGAGTGCAACAACATCTGGAATCCCTACCCCTGTATTAAAAAGAATATGATGCTTTAGTTCTAGTTAGCATGACCTGCCACTGAATTTAACAGAGTTCCAGTTACCTAGGATGAAGAAGTGAATAAAAGCAAATATAGGTGAGACATCTACCATTTTCAAGCCTTCAAGTGCCTGCTGTCTATCACCCAATTTAACTGATTTATTAAAACCTATAGCTAGTGATCCTACAATTTTATGCACTTTGCAATGCAGTCTTATGCATGTTTGCTTAGATGTAAGTACCACCATCTTCAATGGAGCTTATGTCCAGATAATTGCTATGCATTTTGCTCCAACATTTCTGTCCTTTCTTCCCAAGAGCCAAACTATCATATATTATGATTTCCTAATATATTTCACAGCAACATCTTCCAGCACAGAATTCCTAGCCTGTTTTACTTTACCAGGGGAACTGTCTCATCACTTACTGACCAGGTTCAGGTGTAATGGGAAACCATGGTGTCCTGTTACGAGAATACACCATGGTGAATCTTTGGCTGGTGTGCATCTTCTTTTCATTGTTTCAGATGTGAAAGGGTGGAATCTAAAGAATCTATCTGCACTTTGGACTAAAGCCCTGTTTCCTATTATGTCTGAATATCATGGAGGGAGGGGGACTACAGTTAATATAAACCAGGAGCTGAAACCATGATTTGATCTTGAGACACAAATGGATGCTTTAAAATTTATCTCCTTGCAGATGGAGATGGGAAGAGGAGGAAACATGTGAACCAGCCTTCCCACAGCATATCCTTGTAAAGGAAATCTTGGTTTCGCATTACATCTAAACTAGGCTGTCGTCAGTAGGGTCATAGTCACAGGGACTGTTTCCATCAGCACCATAGTGATTTTTATTTCCTCCTTGGCTGCTACAATGATAAACTCCAACCATTGGAGGGTTTGGTTTAGGTGATAAACAGGATTGACAAGATTAGAAATTAATGCATGAATAGATCTTAGAAATTAAAATGCATTTTAAAATATCCATGTTTTAACTGAAGTAACTCCCTGAAATAGGATGCTTATTGCTTCTTCAAATTTTATACATACAGAAACATATACAATCACGTGTCTATCTATGTGTGATTACACTGCTATTAACAAAGAGTGTACCTCTCAGGATTCAGGCAAAATGAGCAGCAGGGTTCTATTTTAAAAGGCTTTTCTTTGTTATTTTATTAAAATAATCTGAATTAGATGTCCTCAATAATAACACTTTTACTAATCAATTAATCAGTTGTTTAACAACAAACATTTAAAATTAATTCAACAGTGTTCTCTGCTTTTGTTCAATGTTAGCATTACAGTTTTTGCCCTTCTCTCGGATCTAGGTAACAGAGATGCTTTCTTCACAGCAGACAGAAGTCACATAATAAAATGTCAAGGGCCAGATGTCAGAGGTAGTAAAGATGTTAAATGAAGCAAAAGATAAACATCAAACCGTAAAGTGATGCTAAATAATGTGACACATAAAAACTCACAGAAATGCTACAATGCACACATGCTTAATGTTGACCAATAGGCAGCAATGAAAGAATTTAGAAATAGAATTTTGCAGAAAATGACAGCTTATCATAAATATATATATTATTCATAGCTAATGGACTATTAATGCCAAACTCACATTTTGAGACTCTAGTTGACTTTTACCCCAAAATGAAATGGACATTGAAATCAGCTTGTCCTAACCTCTATTAAATCCTTACATACATGCATAGTACTTTTCAGTATTTAGTCTAATAATCAAAGGTAAAAACTCACTTCCAAAGACAAAGCACCATGGGTTTGGCAACAAGAGACAAGAGATTAAGTGAAGGGTGGGGGAGGGAACAGGTGAAACAAATCCAAATGAGAACCAAGAAAAGAAAGCTGTTGTCAACCTTTGCCTTTTGATGTAACTATAGCCCATCTTTTGAATCACCTTTTACATATATATCTGGTATCTGGTTGGCATTTTTCTAGGCTACAGCATCTACCAATAGATAGAGCCAGATTCACAATGACCACTGTAAAGCAGATTCAACTTTTATCCACAAACATAAGGATGAACCCTGTTAGAAGACAGATAAAGGCTATTAGACGAGCAAGAAATCTCCATTATGTGGTTTTAAACAGGCACCCCTCTAAAGCACAACTTGATGACTCTCCTGTAATTCTGAACTGGGACCATGTATTAAATAAGGCTTCTGCTTATGTTATCTTGCAGTCATATCACTGTAGTCCTTTTGCATAAAGAAATACAGTTCATTCATTCACTCAATAAACACTTCTGCATAAAAAGGAAAATACGCATCCAGTCAAAGTTTTGCATAATAATTTCGCATAGAAATAGAAGCCAATTTGCATCATGAAAGAGAGAATGAATCACATCTACATTTATACCAAAGATTATTTATAAATTATTAGGCTCTGTTGGCAGTGGGAAAGTATTTATCATACTTTGCTTCACAAAAGGTTATACTGTAGCAATTTTATTTTTGAAATACATAAACACCACATCCTGCAAAATAATGAAATGGTTATTTGCAGTTATGAGAAACAAACCTACCTGTAGGATACTTTTTTTTATAAACATTTCTTTGTCAATAGCTGTATTTACTATTTATAATTCTGGCTTTGTCAAACAGCTATACAACTGCTACAAAGAGGCAAAAAGAATCACAATAGTATCTTATACTGTAATGATGCAAAAATTTCTATTGGTAGGTTTATGGAGTCTGCCACCCAGGGTGAATTGAAATACAAGGCATAATCAGGAGTTCCCAGATATTTTTAGCAGTTGTCTCTTCAGATGCTCAGGTGTCTTGTTCCTCAAAACACTCACTGATAAATCACCACAATTTATCTGGCAGATGGAACCATCCCACTCTGCTTAACTCTACCTCCTGCGTTCCTTATGCCACCTGTCCCTCCACTTACTTCAAAAAGGTTATTCACATGTCAAAAATGCAGATGCCACCAACAGCATCCCAGCTGGTTCTCTTCCAGAGAGTCAAGCACCCACAACTCCCTGATCAGGAAAGAAGTGCTAGATGGCTTGATGAGTCACACAATTTCCCACTTTTTAGGTACTACCTCTATAAAATAATAATGCATGTCAATTAGACTTACTAAGAGACCTAAGTAAGAATACAGGAACTCCAAGGCACACATGAAGTTCCTTTGGCACACCTTTGAATACATTAGAACTCTGCAAACTTTGGATCATGCATAGCTTAAATAGGTAATAGCCAAAAATGTAAAGTATATTGGACAATACAATGCTAATATGCGAAAAGGTGGCTGGAGTTATCAATGACATGATATATCTCAAAGTTAAGGAAATAAGCAGAAAATAGCCTTCATGTTATAAAAACTGCAGGCAAAGTTACTCATCTAACCTCTGTGTTTCATTCCCTATTTCCATTTTTCATATTTAAATAGAGGAAACCCACCAAAATTACAGATCACAATGGTTCTATACAGTTACAAAGACTGTCTAGAGCCATTTGTAATTAATTACAATGACCTTGTAGTTGACGTTCCTGTTCTAGAGTAAGAGCCTGGCCTTGCAAGCCTCCTCTGTGAATGGGAATGGCAGGAACACTTTTAGAATGAAATTCTAAATGATAAACTAAAGTATTTCATATCAGCAGCTAGACAATTCACCAGTTTGAGATTATTTCCATCTAAACAACAATTTCATGCGGAATATTACTATCTTCTCTATGCACCATGAAGACAGGGAGCACACTCAAAGCGCAAATGCTCCCACTCTGTGCAATAGATAAAACCTGAACCAGGATATCATGAAGTTATTTGCATATAAGTTATGTTGTATGGTGGAGAATGAATATATCAGACACATGACTTCGCAATTGGTAAGCAGTAGGCTGTTCATTCAAAAAATTGGTTTTTAGGGTTGAACCTAATCTCCCATCCTTCCAGCTACTGGAATTTGTTGTGAAGGATGATGGAAATTGTAGCTCAAGCCCACAGACCCAGAACAAAGGGGATATTGTGGCATCAAGATGCTGGATACATCTCCTTTCATTTTTGAAAGATGCATAGGGGAAGCTCTTTCCCGGAGGTTATGAATTGGTAGGGGTAGTGCATGTCCAGAATCAGGGTGAGTGGCCCACCAGGCTCATGTAGAGCTTGTCTGGGGCTCAGAGACGGAGTCTTGTCAGAATAAAGTTATAAACTCAACCAAAAAAAGCATATGGTCCCTGGTAGGAGCCCCCAACCAACATAGCCCTCAGAGGCCCACGGTAAGTGTACTCTGCTCCCAGAACAGGTCAGATCAGATCAGTAATAACAAACAGTCCCTGTCTATATGGTTACAATCTAAAAGTTATGACACAAACAGGGGGAAAAGGAAGAGGAAAACTCAGGCACCAATTATTAACTGTCCTCTTTTCTTGGAAACACAATACCAAAAGAAGAGGCAATGGATTTTTCAAAAAGGAGAAGAGATTAGGCATAGTTCCTAACAGAGAGAGCTTTTAAAATAAATTTATCCACAACACAAACACGCTTAAGACCTCTGGAACAGTGATTTCCAATTAACTAAGTACTGTGGACCCCCTGTTTTTCAAAAGCCAAGATAGGGACCCCCTACTTTTGAAAATTTTGATACCTCTATGGTAGTTTATGTCACGTGAATGGTGCTATGGACCCCCTGGGTGTGTTACGCAGACCCCCTAGGGACCACGGACCTCCAACTGGGAAACACTGCTCTAGAAGAAGTAGTGAACAGGGCTCCACTTTGTTTCCCAAAGCAAAATATAAATGAACCAAATCAAAGCCTTTCAATTTACATATGATAATGGCCTTACCCCACAGACTTTTGAAAGGACTCCATGAAACACTACTCTTGTACAGAGGGAAAGAAGAAACAGAGCCTGGGTAATCCACTTCAACAACCTTCAGAAAAGCCATACAACCACAGTGGAAAATCTCTGCATATTATCTAGCCAATTATACATTATTTTTTTCTTGACTTGGGATAGGACATTATTCGGAAACCAACACTCTTTGTCATGGAGACACTTTTTCATATTTCATTAGCTTAGGCCACAGAGGAAACATGTGTCATGTATCCCTTTTAAAATAACATTATCTAATTTCATAGACAATAAAGTCAAAATTGACTTCATTTACAGAAGCTAAGGAGGTGCAATTTTTCATGGACCAGTGCCCTGGGCTTTATCTTAAAATGACATTATGGTTAGCCTCTGACATTATCAGGTTTGTCTATTACAGTTCATGTGAAACTTCATTCAAGAGACCATTATCCTTAAGCCATGGAGAATAACTTCAGCATTACAGAAGCATTACAGAAGCCGGCTTTGACATTATCAACATACTATATTATCTCCTGAATTTCTATGTAACATAATGACTAATCCAGGCTGAATTCATTCACACCATCCTTTTAACAAGCGTTACACAAGCTTATTGTTTACATGCATGTGGTTTGGACTCCATCCTATATTTAGTATCTTAAATGGAGGAGATTAAGGGAATAAGAGTTTAGTAATTTACTTTGGAAGTTCAACTGACATAAAATCCAGAATGATCATAAAATAAATTATTTTTCAGCCTTTTTAGTAAAGAAAATTGTGCGTTTTAATTAATTATCAGAGGTCTTAAAAGACTTGTTTCAGAAGTACTTAAGAGAACACTGAAGTATTAAAGGTGGGAAAACTACCATTAATTATTACTCAGTACATATTTTGCCATTCCTAAACTACTGAACTAACTCAAATAGATCCACATCTAAGTGTATTAAGATCAACCATTTCTCAAAGATGACATTTTAATATTAGCATGCAAGCAGATCTTGCAAAGAAAATACCATAATTCTTATCAATACTCATTAACACCTACTGTATTTTCCCATGTATAACACGCCCCCATGTATAAGATGCCCCCTATTTTGGGGGACTCAAAATTAAGAAAATGGGGGGAGATTGCCCCCGTGTATAAAACTATCCCCCTTTAAACATTATTTTAGTAAAAAAACAACAACCTAGTCTTATACACGGAAAAGTACAGTATGTTGTTTTATAAATATGCTTCCACAAAATTGGAAAACTATTTCTGAAGGTGTTTGAATGTCAAATACATAAGAACTATTCTTAAAAGTTTGTAACAATAAACAGTTATTCCAGTAAAGCAGTATCATCCAAACTTAACTACATTCTGAACTGAAGTATGTTGAAATTCGCAACAACATTAAGTTACTCTACAGCAGTATCATATTTCACATTTTGTTTGAAAATAATAAGTAATATGATAAGGTGCAACATAAAAATATCCTTAGCCAAGCTACTAAAAGATTGCACACACAATCTTGTTAAATGGGACATTTTTCCAAATAGTGAATGAGTCATTTAAAGATGTTTACTTTAGAAATAAAATCTGACCTATTTCTTAGTATACAACTACTCAAATCTGCAGTTTTTACATTCTAATCAGATAGCTCCAAAAATAAACCAGGTGCAAGTTGTACGTATGCTGTCAATCAGATCTCAAGTAAAAGAGCTACCAGTAATCACTAGGCAAACTCTCACTTTTTGCCTACTGAACACCAGTTAATAATGTAAATCACATCAATATCCCCCTACTGTCAACACCAAGGAGTACAGTAAATTTCATTAACTTCTGGTAGTAAGGTAACATACAACAATAATATTTACACATATTTCCTCTAATCTGCATCCAATTCCCAAAAACAGGGAGCAGGAGATCTCCAACTGTTCTATTTTCTTTCCTGGGATATCTTAGTACTGTACTTTACTTCTGATTGTTTGTGGATAACCAATTTTGAACTGTTAAAAATGGAATTATGCCAATTTCTCTATCACCATCTTGCTATATTAATCATATAACCATAGAGACAGCTGCCAAATCAAAAAGCTTTGATCTACACACTCAAATCCCATCCAGTTTCATACAACCCAGAAAATTAAAAGCCATTTTACTGGTTTAGTGGAGAAGTGAAACTGTTGATTATGAATAGTTCATAAACATTGGATCGGACTAATGCTATGGAAACCAAGAGGAAACAGGACCAGTTAATACACGCTGCCCATTCTTTTCAATCATTCTTGTTCAGATTTCCCATTCCTTTCAAGAGAGAGAGAGAAAATTACAGCAGTGCAGTGCCCTGAATGCAGGCTTCATTTCCTCCCCCTTATGCCTTGAAAGGCTTCTCCAGCAGCTGCGCTTCCACTAAATGAAAGTGCAATTTGTTATAGCCTCCACAAGCCTCGATGAGGGGCCACTGCTTGATTTCAAGCTCCCCATTTATGCCATTCACTCGACACAGGATGGACCTTGTCAGGGTTTTCACAGCACACCCAAGAAGGGCTTTGCTGAAAAGCGTGCGCGCGCGAGCGTCCCCTGCAACCGGAATCAAAACAATGCAGCCCAAACAACAGTTTGCCAGAAGCCCCCACAAAGCTGAGAGGAGCAGCCCCCCGCGCCTGCCGGGACGCACGCCATGCCTTTCTTGGCAGCCCTTGCTAGCAGGAGTCCCGGACGGAAGGCGCCCTGACGACCCCACACGGGCCCCTTCGCCTAACCCAGGTCCGAGGCGACAGGACAAGCGAGGGCTGTGGAATCGGCTGGAAGTCGCCGGCGCAAGCGCGCCGAGAAGCCGCTCAGCCACACGCAGCGACCAGCGAGAGCAGCTGCTCAGCCTCGCAGAAACGCCGCCAACCACCCGGGGAGGAGAAGGGGCAGCGAGCGAGGGGACAAAAGCAGGCACTTTGGGAAACTCCATCGCCTCCTTCTCCTGACAAACCAGCGCTCCCCTCCCCCCTTCCCAACAAGGCCAACTAGGCTTCGTCGACCCTTTGAACGCTGCCGCAAAAACGGCGCGGGGGGGGGAGGGGCCTTGGAGAATTTCCTGAGGGAAGACTCCCCAGCAAGCCTGATCAATAAACCACCCAACAGGCATTGCCGGGGGAGGGGGGGAGACCGCGCGCGCGTTTGGGTGACGGTGAGAGGAAGAAGAGACCGGCTCCCTTTTCTTCCTCGCGCTCCTCTCCCTACACACCCACCCACAGAAGAGCAGCGCAGTCACCTTCCGCGCCGCAAGGACCGCTCCCCACCCAGCGTTCGTGGGTGCCGTGGAGAGGCACCAAACGGCGCCGGCCGAAGGGCGCCAGGAATGGAGAGAAAGCGCGCTCTCCTCTCCCAAAGGAGAACCCGCCAGAAACCGCAGCAGCCGCCACTGAGGGGGAAAAGCTGTGAGGGAAAGGCAGCCCGCGGCTCGGGAGGCGGGCAGCGCGCGACGCGCTGGTGGGAGCGGGAAGATGCCCACCGCCCCTCAGAGTGACATTGTCACACACGCACAACACACACAGAGAGAGGCCTCCCTTCCCTCCCAGTGCAACCTTTACCTCCCCACTTACCCGCTGAGAAGCACGCAGGCAGGCAGGCAGGCAGGCAGTCGATACGCGAGCCAAGAAGCACACAAGGCAGAAGTCAAAACACCGAGTGGGAGGGATGCGAGGGAGAAGGAGGAGAGGCGGCGGCAGCGGCTAATCCTTGGATGTGTGTAAAGCGCGGCGGCGGCAGCGTGCGATCCGTGTGCGTGCGAGGAGCGGCGGCGGCGGCGGCGGCAGCACAGCCTTCTGGTCAAGGCGCTGTAACGTGCCTTTGTAGGTAGCTGTGTGCGCTCGGGGCTGCGAGGAAGGAAGAGGCAGAGCAAGATTAGTCAGGCAGGGCAGCCTTAGCGCCGTGCAGGCAATGTTAATATTGGAGGAGAAGAGGCGGAGGTGCCCCCCCAACCCTCTCTCTCCTGCTCAGCCACTCGGGGCCACAGCGGGAAGACACCACACACACACACACACTCACACAGAGGCTGTGGCGACAACCCGGCGGGCGGCGTCCCGCTCGTCCCGCGTGCTTCCTCAGGCTACCTCAAGAGCTGCGCTGCCCTCGGGGGGAAGGCGACGGCTCCCCCTCTCTCTCGGGGCCGCGAAGAGGATTTCCGTCCCCCTGACGACGACGCCACGACGACAACGAGGGGGGCATCTCCGCCGAGCTCTTCCCCGGTGCCTTTTCTTGGACTGCGGGCAGGAGGGGAGAGAGGGAGAAGCGTGAGGGGAAAGCGGGGAGCGACGAAACAGACACGTGCTCCGAAATAGACACACAAGGAGACCATCCACATGCGGAGAGCGAAATGGGGAGCGCTTGACGTAGGCGACGTAGCTGGTTGAAAGGGAGGAGGAGGGGATGCGGATGATGTTTCTGGCAGGGAGCTGGGGAAAGTGTGCGAGGCACGTGCGGCCACTCGGAGTGGGAAATCAAGTCCTCCGAGTTCATTGGAGGCTTGCTCCCAAGTAAGGGCGTAAAGCAGAAAGGCCTCAATTAGAGAATAAATCCCACGAATTTTGAGGAGGGAATATATTCATAGAGCAGGGCTGTTAGGCTGCAATCCTCTGCATGCTTCAATCCCACTGTAAGGAGTTGAACTTGTTACTGAAACGCACAGCGTTGGGTTCTGTGGCTGCAATCCAGTGTGCTCTAAAGTGCCCCTGAATTCAAGAGTTAGCAGCAAGAATGTCATTCAGCCGGGAAGGTGTTACTTATGTTCTTGTTAATGCATTATGGAATGTGAAAGAGAGTCATTTATTGATCCACTGAATTTCCGGCTATTGCAGGATTTACAGTGCAACTGTGTCCACGCCATTCTGACGCTCTTTCCTCCTCGAAGTCACGCAAAGTGGAGCACAAACTGCACTCATCTTTCTGTCACCACTTGTCCTTTTACTTCCTGGTTTTCTCCTTCAGTAACACCTGCTTCAATAAAAACAAGGCTATAGCTCAGGTAGAGAACTCTCAGGGCCAAACTGAATATGAAGCTGGAGGTCCTTAATTGCACCTTCTGGCGTTTCCTGGCAGGGGGTGACAATTTGTATGGGGGATTCTGTTCAACAGGAGGTGTTGGCTCTACTACAGGCATAGGCAAACTCTTGCCCTCCAGATGATTGGGACTACAATTCCCACCATCCCTAGCTAACAGGACCAGTGGTCAGGGATGATGGGAATTGTAGTCCCAAACATCTGGAGGGCCAGAGTTTGCCTATGCCTGCTCTACTAGATCAGAAGCTCCAGATAAGGCGGCTCACACCCATAAATCCTCCTTGGTCAGGTGGTAAAGATCATAGCCTTAGCAAGGACATAACACAGCACCTGCAATTTATGAAGAGTGAATTGGATGGTATTTCAATCTAAATTCAAAAGATGATTAAATGAAAGAATCCACAGGAAAAGGAAAATGGGTAGGGGGGAACAGTCCTAAATTATGTCACTTAGGTGTCCTTGATTGGCAAGGCTGCAGCTTCTTGTAGATATTGGTTCCTTCCTCTAGTGTGTGTCTCCACAGCACTGTGGTTATGGAAACACAAGATCCCTTCACATTGTAGGTATTGTGCGGGAGGGATTCAAATGCATAGCAGATCTTTAGGTTTGCTTCTGAATACCCAGTATCCCCCTCCCATAGGAAGGGAGAATCCTAACTGTACTCAGGTCCTGCTTGTGAGTTTTTCATTGGCAGCTAGTTGGCCACTGTGAGAACAGCATGCTGGACCAGATGGGCCATTGGCCTGAACAAGAAGGCTATCCTTACGTTCTTATGTAATGCATTCACAGATCATGTAAACGAGGACATAAAAGCAGATTCCTTGCTTTCTCTGCAGCATTTCTTAGTTCTGATATTTACAGCAACACTACCAAATCTCAGCCAACCCTACCTCATAAGGTAAAGGCTGTGAAGGTAAAAAGGGTGAAAGGGAATACAATATACACAGCCTTGAGCTTCTGATAGAAAAAAATCAAGATAGAAATATCTGTGAGGGGAGGGTGATAGAGGCAGCAATTCCTATTATTCATTCATTCATTCATTCATTCATTCCCTGCCCATCTGGCTGGGTTTCTCCAGCGACTCTGGGCGGCTTCCAACAGAACACTAAAAACAGAGTAAAACTTCAAACATTAAAAACTTCCCTAAACAGGGAAGTTACTGTATATTGATGAATAACAGCCCAGTGATGACAAGCAGACCTGTAGTAGCTGTGCTGAGGAAAAGGAAAATTGTAGGGATGACTGAAATATTACCGTTTTTTTTTAATGTAGGAAGGAAACTTAATTTGTTTAAAGGGAGTCACTTCTAAGTAAAGCATACCCAAGGCAACCAATTGTGTTTTATTCTGTAAAGGCAGCACACCTGGGGAGTCAATGAAATACGGTGGACACTAGAAAAGTGCTTGAACAAACATACTCCAGCTTCTCTTGCTTTTTCTGCTGCTCCTGGAAGGCTCCCTCCCATGTTCCAGATGGGGCTGGTCAACATTCCTTTCTCTGAATGCTAAGCAGCAGTGATTAACTTATTAAACATCCTTGGCAATGGAGATGCTACAAAGTGCTAAAGCATTAGAATTGTCTGTGTTTTGTTTTATAACTTTCTTTAGATATGTCTGATCAACTCACTTTAAAAAAATGAAACTAATAAAACTATTAGTCTAAGGCCCCTGCTGACACATAAATGTACACCTCCTGTAACCCCACCATGGAAGCAGCCCTGGCTTCCACCTCACATCTATGTAAGAGTGAAAGAGTCACACTGGGTAAAGCCAGCTAGCTTTGACAGGACTCCAAGTGGGAGAGATTTTTCAGTTAGCCGAACTCCTTTTTCAGTTAGCTGAAGCATCTTTTCCTGTACATGAATATCTTGTGCTTCTTGCCAGAAAACAAATTCTCTTTTAATGGTGCTCAGTCATAAGCAATGGAAAATGTTTCCCATTATACATGTTTTCCATGCTGTCAGATTGTTGAAGGGAAAGATATAATTTTTTTTTTTTTGCGTAACTACAGAGATAAACTTAAATAAACTCTTAACACGTTACTTTCACAAAATGTAAATCTACAAATTATGCTAGATTTTAAGATGGCATTAAAATGCAACACGTCGTGACAGTTTAAATAGTTCTCACCAAGACAGAAATGAAATTGATGAATGTGCTGAAAAAGTAAAGTGAAGAATACTCCAACTCTATCATTTGTCTTTTGACCTTATTTAATTTTTAATTTGTAAAGACACAATCTGAGGAGGTCAGGGCAGCATTTTAGCCTCACAACAACCCTCTGAGAATGAGTAGGCTAAAATAGTGACTTTCCTGATGCTATCTATTTAGCTCCTCTTCAGAAAACAAGAGGAGCTAACACCGGCACTATGTTGGCTCTGTGGTTCTACAACCATTTTTGTGGCTAAAGTAAAGTTGAATAGATATTTGGGAGTTCCTGGTTGCAAACTGCTTTGGGAGTATTTGTAGTGGGTTGCAATAGATAAATTAAATAAACCTAAACCTAACTCAGTTGTACTTATGTTGTGCAGTCATGTATAGGATTGAACTTGATGGGATTAAACTTGATGGGATTGTACTTGATGGGATTGAACTTGATGGGATTAAACCACAGAGCCTAGGGCTTGCCGATCAGAAGGTCGGTAGTTCGAATCCCTGCAACAGGGTGAGCTCCCATTGCTCGGTCCCTGCTCCTGCCAACCTAGCAGTTCAAAAGTATGTCAAAGTGCAAGTAGATAAATAGGTACCACTTCAACGGGAAGGTAAATGGAGTTTCCGTGCACTGCTCTGGTTCGCCAGAAGTGGCTTAGTCATGCTGGCCACATGACCCAGCAGCTGTACACCAGCTCCCTTGGCCAGTAAAGCGAGATGAGTGCCGCAACCCCAGAGTCATCCACGACTGGACCTAATGGTCAGGGGTCCCTTTACCTTTACCTTTAGATATATATTAATGGCACTGTTAATCAACTGCAAATGCCCATTTAGTGATGTCACCAACACCTGTACATATCTGGTTTGAAATAGCTATGCCATGTTTGTCTTCCTGCCTGATAATGTGCAGAACTATACCTGCAGCAAGTGCAAGCTGGTTGCCTTTCTGAAAGAGAAGGTACAGCAACTTGAGATTCCGACTGAACAGGAAGAACTTTCTCATGATAAGACCTTTTTGATAGTGGAACAGATTCTATTATTTGTTCACGTACACCCATATTTTTTGTGTAAATAGCAGCTTGCAAACATTCAAATAGACAGTAAAACAATGCAATAAGCATGAGGGGGAAAGTAAAAATATAATCTGAAACATTAATCAGATTATGACTGTCCAGCAGACCTGGCATCAAAGTCTAGTACATGGATTAGCAAAAGTTCTTCAATATTGTGCTCCACACTTTCACAGAAACTCTCATTAAACCACTGCAAAACTACATGGACTACAAAAAAACCCAGCTGCTTTGTGGGTGCATGAAAATATGTTGTTTAATGTTAGCCCCTACATCTCTATGAAAAGCTGTTGACTGCTATGAGCTACATAAATAGACCACCTAGTCAAACAGATCTCTGTTTGGTGACATTTCTGCCCCCCCCCCCAATCTTGGCCAGTTCTACTACACATTTGTTCATAGCAAATGTGGTTACTGTCCCCCATCCGGAGCTAAAACCCTTCCATGTTCGCAGTTGTGTTTGTTTTGCTATTGGGAGTGGGAGGATGACACTGAATTTCCATGTGGCTCTCCACATGGCTGGTGCTGAAATTACAATTACCAGCAGGCAATAAGATGGAGCACATCATCAGAACATATGCAAGTTCACTCATCACTAATCTTTTCAAGAGAAGCCTCAAGTGGCATCTAAGGCTGCATACACACCATATATTTAAAGCAAATGACTTCCTGGAAACTGTAGTTTACCCCTCATAGAACTATAATTCCCAGTAGCCTTAACAAACTACAGTTTTCAGGATTCTTTGGGGGAAGTAATGTGTTTTAAATTATGGTACGTGCACGGCCTAAGCCCCTGTGCTATTTAAAAAAACAAAAAACGGTTGCACCTTCAGATAATCTCTTTTGCATTCTTGACTGACACCCTCACTTGTGTAAGTTAATTATCATCTCCTTTCTTTCAGAGTGTAACTGTCTTCCAAGTTCCTGTTAAATTATGTCCTCAGCACTGTTTCAGCTGTGAGATTTGCTACCTTACCCACATTAGAAAATGAAAATCGCTTGCCCCATTTGTAACAGGGAGCATATCACAACTCACAGAAAAAGTTTATTTCTACTTTGGTGTGAACGCTGCAGCAGGGCTAAGGCCACTTTACGGCTTTCTTCATTTGGAAGCCTTAAGTGTATTAAACTTTGGCATTTTCTCATTCATTTATGCTTTCCTAAAGCAATCTTTTTTAGAAAGTGTGTTGCACTGGCTGTAATGCATATTCCTCCCTTGTAACAATGAATCTGTTCAGCAAAAATAGAAAATGTGGAAAGACAGCAAAATTAACTAGACTGGTAATACATTCTCATTGATTTAACCCTCCCAAGTGCATTTCTTGCCTATCTCACTGATAAATATAAAAATAATACAAGATGCAACTGATTTCCTCCACTGCACTTTGACTGTTCCTAGCTTCTGAAACACCAGTGGGAGATGGATGCATTGGGAAAGCTCCCAATTGGATATCTGTTGTTCCCTATGAGGAATTGGATGCCATGGATGCCATGTTTTATGCACTTGGGAAAATCACACCCCTGGTCAGCCCTCCTGGAGTGCAATGGATGATCCTCACCCTGGGAAAATCACCTCCATGACCATTGGATTCACTGTCCATAATCAGGGAAGGATTCCATGAAGTTGCTTTGCGGCAGCAAACCTTTAAATAAATTCCAAGCCCAGATTCATTCTCCAGGAATTAAAAATTAAAAAAAGTATTACTCTTTTTTTGGTTATTCTTTCCCCAAAGGGCAAAGTATCATTCCCTTCAGATGTGAATTTGAGTACTAAATGTGTAGTAGTTTGGAAACAAACTGGGAATTACCCAAAAGTAAGGAAGTGGTTTCTCTGACTGTTAGGAGTCCAGGTTCCTGGACAGTAAGCAGTAAGCATACGTAATTAAAAAGGAGGATTTATTGCAAAAAACAAACAAACAAACAAACAAACCCCAAGCAATTGTCTCCCGACAGTTCTAGCAAGCCTCCGGCCCCCATCACTCAGTTGACCCTTCTGAGGAATTCTTCCTGTGTTGACAGAAGAGATTGAACCTTCGACCTTTACATTTCTTATTTTGCTTCCTGTCTAGCAGCCTTCCTATATGCCTACGCCTCGGACTTATTTGGTCAGCTGCAGCCCCTTCCTGTTCCGAAAAGCTGTCTCTGTGGCTTTCCGCGCCTGTTTGGGCTTCCAGGGAGCTTTGCCTGTGTCCCAGCCTGCTCTCCATTCCTCCCTTATCAGCTGGCTGTCCAAGGTCAGGGGGAGTTGACGCTGGCAGCTGCGGGCTCTCCTGTGCCGGTGTGAAAGCCCAGCCTCCCTGTTCCTGACCGCATTCTGCAGCCAGCTGCGAGATTACACTTGGAGCTGGTGTGTTCATGACACTGACTCTCCAGAAAGGCAGAAGTTTGTATAATAAAACAAAAGAACAAACCAAAATAGCCTAACAAAGGCACGAGACCTTCCAGTGTTGATGGTATACAACTATGTTAAAATCATAGATTTCTCCATTTTTTCATATGAATAACTCTCAGTTCTACTCTAGGAAAGAACAAAGGGTGGTTGGAAAGAAGACAGTTAGATGGTAAATCTATCAATTTAGTCTTTGGCTGAGATCAGCTTGACACACAGAATGTTATGATAATAGAATAATAGAATCATGGAGTTGGAAGGGGCTGCGAGGGTCATCTAATCCAACCCCCTGCAATGCAGGAATCTTAACTAAAGCATCCATGACAGATGGCCATCCAACCTCTGCTTCAAAACCTCCACAGAAGGAGAGTCCACAACCACACACCCAAGACATTTGTTCCACTGTCTTAATAGTGATTATTACAGTCATGATGCTGGATTAAAAAAGGCAGGGAATGGGAGGAAAGAAATGGAAGGGGGGGGAGGCAGAAGAACTTGTATAATTTCGGGGAACAAACAACTTGTGTAACTGCTTTATGAAGAAAGTTTTTTGGTTGTTGTTGTTTTTTTATTATATTTGCTGCATCTCCCCACATGTACTGATGGCAACTAAATATATGTGTAGCCCCCATGTTTTTGCTACACTATGTGCAGACCAATTATTTTCTGACAACCAAGAGTATATTTAAAGGGAAGCCCCATTCCTTTCAGTGTGAGGTTGATCAATCAAAATATTCATGCTTAGGATTGCAGTCCGCATCTGTCAACATTCTAAGCAGCCCATTCTGTGACCTTTTATTTCAGGGATAGGAAACTGTCAATCCAAATGTTGTTGATATTGCCAGCTCCCATCACCCCCCATCAGCAATGGTCAAGAATGCTGAGAGTTGTAATCCACCAATATACAGAAGGTCACAGGTTAGCCAACCCTGTTTTATGCCATGGATGACCATGACATAGATGGACAGTCATTGCTAAGCTTCTTCTGCTCACTAGACTTTTGGTGATTTTCTGGAACCATTGTTCATTCTTTTAATGTGTATGATTCACTGTTCTGAAAAGCATAATAGACTGTCATTTAATTTTTAAAAATGAGGGAGATTATGACATAAGCACTGTGTACAGCCATAAACATTTTTAAAAACTACTTCCAGTTGTCAGTCATGGCCCAGTAGGGACTATGTGAGGAATGCGAACAAAATTTAAAAGAAATCAATACTGCAAGTTGGCTACAAGCTGAAATAACATATTGGTTTCTTGCAGTTATACATCACAGAAGGCAGAATAAATAGATTCTGGAGTTATTTGCTTGTGCTGAAGGTCTAGTAGTTCAGGCAGCAGACTGTTGTTGTTTAGTCGTTTAGTCGTGTCCGACTCTTCGTGATCCCATGTACCAGACCAGTTTACGGGATTCTTGCCCACAGTAGTAGATATGATGGTCATCCGAACTGAATTCGCCCATTCCCATCCATTTTAGTTCACTGATGCCCAGGATGTCAATATTTATTCTTGCCATCTCATTTTTGACCACATCCAATTTACCAAGGTTCATGGTTCTTACATTCCAGGTTCCTATGCAATATTACATAGGCAGCAGACTAGCAATGGGCAAATTGTGGCCCTCCAAATGTTTTTGGACTCCCAACTCCCATCAGCCCTAGCCAACATTGACAGTGTTCAGGAATGATGTCAGGAGTTGCAGTACAGCACCACAGGCTCCTCACCCCTGCTAGACCCCCAAAGTAAATTAGCCTCCGAATAGAGAAACATTGGACTCCATGTGACTTACAAGTAAGGATCAGCAAATCTGTCAATTTTGTTTTCTCTTACTTTCTCATTTTTCCAAATTTAAGTTCTATTCACCTTGTTTCCAATTTCCAATTTTAAAAAAATGTCAACATGAAAATTAATATTATTTGACAAATTTCTGCTGAAATAAACATTTTGGTGTGCATTTTTGCCTAACAGACACATTTTTGCAACTTTTCCTAACGTTTTGCTTCTCTACGCCTGTAAACCACTTTGATATTTTTATTATATAGTGCAATATTTTTTATAAATAAGTAAATTGGAAATTTCATGTTTTTATTAATAGGTACATTTTTATACACACTTCACCCAAATATATTCATTTGTTTTGATTGCTTTCATTGAGATGGTTCCACCATTGCAAGGAGAAAAGGGGACATTATTTTCTGTTCCCTGTTTCCATGAAAATATGGAAAGATGCAATTATCGTATTTTTTTGGCTTTAGAATCAAGGTTGACAAATGGATACAGATAATAATGCACAAATATCAATACAGTGGAGTTTTCCACATATCCATTAATCTTAATGTGTCTATTTGTAACATTTTGACTAATTGGTTTCATGATATTTTTCATCTATTGAATTTCAAGTAGGAATCTATGAATAAAGGATTCACATGAATAGAAAAAAGTTCTCAGCCATAAAACTCGCCAAAGCTTTGGTGATGCACAGTTGCAATCTGGTGCTGTTTGCAAAACAAATCTAAAGAACAAGACCAATTAAACTGCAAAGTTAAGGGTGTGCTAGCAGAGCAATAAAAGCTAATCAGAATTAATGTTTGCATATGTTCTTCACGACATCTCATTGATCAATGAATAAGTTAGAACAAGAAGATATATAAAAGGTAAGCTATTCTCTGTTATACACATTAAAAAGTACACACTTGGGTTAAGTCAGTGTCTTTTGGTAACTTACTGCTCTGCTAAATCACCCTGTCTGAAATAAAAGGTGGTTCAAGTTTGGGATGGAGATGATCCTGTGAATATTATGAAATGGAAGCTTGGCTATGACAGTCTTCCAGATTCCTTCCTCAAACTTAACTTTGTTAAATGTACCGGTGCCTTTCAGATTGCGGGCCAAACTAGGTATAGCACAAAAGATTTGTGAATAGTATTTCTGCATTTAAAAAGTGGAAGAAGATGATTCGCTTTGGGGTCATGATACTGAGGAAGATTAACATGTACCCATATGACGACATCATATGGGTATGTTTTGCACTGTGGCGCAAAGAGCAATCTGAAGCGGTTATTTTAATTGGGAAAACAGAGATGAGGAGAAGGATTAACCTTCCTCCTACTGCCTTGACTTTTGGATTAGAGGATACAAAGTTACTGCAATCCCCCTAGAGGGGTTTCGGGACATTACAAGTGGTCGTACGTGGAAAATTACTCTGGGATTGGCACAGGACTTATCTTCTGGGAAAGCTGCAAAACTGAAATAGTATTTTGTCTACAGAGGTGTTTACATTAAAAGGAGACAATAGAATTTTCTATTGAAGAAAGGAAGGGACTGGACGTAAGTTTTTGTTCCTGAATAACAAACCTCTGTAGAGATACCAGATCTCGGAATAAGAACGTTTTAGCAGCTGAACAAGACAAGAAACCTGAGAAAGTAAGGAATAAAAAGAACAAAGGACTAACTACGACATGGAAAGAACAATGGGAGGAGCAACAAAGACCAAGGAAATTAAAGGCCTCTATTAGACTGGATTTTTGGAAGTTAAACATCATGAAAATAAACAAATTAAAAGAAAACCGGCAAGGTGGAAGGGGAAAAATTTGGCCATGGACTTGAGACCTCCAGGCTGACAACATATAGACTGATGGACATGGGGAATTCAAACCGGGGAAGGGGGGGGGAGTTTTGGAATCCAAAGGCTATATAACCAACTTTTTGAATTTACTTATATTTTTTATCTTCTATTTCTTTATATAACTTTTCTATATTATGGTATTTTGATTTGACATGTTTTTAAAAAAGGGAATTCGTGGAAGGAAATTGGGGCAGATCTTGGGGGAAAATCTTTTTTCTTTTTCTGTTAAAGATGAGGGGTGATGGGAAGATTGTATAATTTAAATTGGTTAATGGGTTAAACATATTAAGTTTTAAATTGGGAGTGAGAGCTTGTGGAACCAAATTAATGAAAGGCGAATATAGTCGGGAGGGGGAAGAGGGAATCCTAGAAAGAAGGTAACGAAAGTAAGGTTTTAAATATATTTCTTTCTTTTCTATCTTTTCTTTTCTGTTATATTGGAAACTCTAATAAATATGATTTTTTTTTAAAAAAACCTTCCTCCTACTGCCAAGGTCTCAGTCTGCACTGCCCCCTTCTAGAGCAGCTATTATCACAAAAGAAGGGAAGATCAGTGATAAGGGCAATTTATTTTTTATTTTTACAAATTCAGTTCCCTGAGGGACATGTGATATAAAACATTTCTCCCTTGCTTCCATAGTCATAGCCTCTCACATAATATATCCCACCTTTAATTTCCAGATTTTTCTGTTCCTCGGCTTTTTCAGAATTTACAAGCAAGTACAGGGATGCAGGTGGCGCTGTGGGTTAAACCACAGAGCCTAGGGCTTGCTGATCAGAAGGTCGGCAGTTCGAATCCCCACGAAGGGGTGAGCTCCTGTTGCCCGGTCCCTGTTCCTGCCCACCTAGCAGTTTGAAAGCACGAAGTGCAAGTAGATAAATAGGTACTGCTCCGGCGGGAAGGTAAACAGTGTTTCTGTGTGCTGCTCTGGTTTTCCAGAAGCGGCTTAGTCATGCTGGCCACATGACCCAGAAGCTGTACACTGGTTCCCTCGGCCAGTAAAGTGAGAAGAGCGCAGCAACCCCAGAGTTGTCTGCGGCTGGACCTAATTAGGTCAGGGGTCCCTTTACCTTTACCTTACCGAAGATGCACAGGCAGAAAGGACCAATAATTAAGGCTGCAATCATATAAATACTTTCCTTACTACTTATGGGTAGACATGCATAGGATTGCACTATAACTTCTTCTTTTGTGGCTGGTTTAGGAGATCCTTCATGTTCAGAGGATTGCCTATGGGAAATAAACAGAAGTGACAAGCAAATATCACCTATCTAAAAGCTACTTTTTAAGTATTCAACAGGAACAGTATGCTCTACTCCTTCAAGCAACAGTAAAACAGTAAAAAGATATGAAATTAGCTGCAACAAATTCCCTCTGCAATTCTTGAAAAGCAATAAAACACCAGGGTGAATAAGATTTATAAAGTTATGGATTTATCTGATCTGCTTACATCTTAACAGCAAGAACACCCAAATGCAGCATACATAAGATAGCTTTGCAGAATATCATTAACATCTGCATCAAACTGGAACAAACTTGTGAAATAGATTAGGAACAGTGCAGCAGACATCAGGAAAGCATAATTTGATGTGCACATGAAGGTATCTGTTTTGGCTCCTTTCTAGAATATTAAGCTATGTTGACTAATGTGTGTGTGTGTGTGTGTATGATCTTACTTGTAAAGCCTGGTTTCTCCTGTTGAGAATTCCTGCTCAGTCACTTTACAAAAGTACAAAGGGTCTAGGTTTATATTATTATCCAAGGATAGAAGGTCGCACTCATAATCTTCTGAGACTATTAATCTCCCATGTGTGTAGGATAGATATAGATGATAGATTAGATTAGATAGACAGACGATAGATAGATAGATGATAGATAGATAGATAGATAGATAGATAGATAGATAGATAGATGATAGATGATAGATAGGGATTCTTCTGACCCTATGTATTAGTTAGAATTATTTTGTGCAATCCAAGTGGAGGATCCAGGAAGCAAAACAGAAATTCTGCCAGGCAGTAAGGAAAATATGGCAACCCCAATCCAATTTTAGTTCCACACAGAGTAAACTCATTGAAGTTAATGAGCATGACTAACTTAGGTTCATTAATTTCAGTGGGCCTACTCTGAGTAGGACTGGCATTGAATACCACCCGTTGTCTTGCTCCACATGGCTTGGCTCATTTCTCAGCTCTTTTGGTTCAGCAGGCTTATATTTGGTAAGTTCGTTTGCAAGGTAATTGGATAATCTTGCTTCTGGGCACAGTTCAGCTATATTGCCCTTGTTGTTTAGTTGTTTAGTCGTGTCCGACTCTTCATGACCCCATGGACCAGAGCACGCCAGGCACTCCTGTCTTCCACTGCCTCCCGCAGTTTGGTCAAACTCATGTTGGTAGCTTCGAGAACACTGTCCAACCATCCTGTCCTCTGTCGTCCCCTTCTCCTTGTGCCCTCAATCTTTCCCAACATCAGGGTCTTTTCCAGGGAGTCTTCTCTTCTCATGAGGTGGCCAAAGTATTGGAGCCTCAGCTTCACAATCTGTCCTTCCAGTGAGCACTCAGGGCTGATTTCCTTAAGAATGGATAGATTTGATCTTCTAAATCAGCAAGATTGCTATAGGTTGCAGGCCTATTCAAAACAGCCAACTGAATACCTTCTAACATTTGTTGTTTGATGCTTGCACTTCATAGAAATTGGACAGTACCACTCACTTTTGTTTGGTAGAATCTTGGTGATCAGACTTGGCCAAAGACATTTGCTGCCTGAAGCAAAGGACAAAACTGTCTTTTCTGTATGCAGAAACTGAAACAGACTGATGACTTAGTATTACCTCAACACCAGCAAGAGGACAATGTCCTCCCACAAGAGGCAGTTTTAGGGTAGCACAATTCCAGGGAGCACCAAAACAATACTGTAGAACAGAACATGAGAGACAGGAGTACAAAATTTTAGCCTCGCACAGAGCACCACTGAAATTTGAGAGCCCAAAGCCCACCATAGCTTCCACCACACCTTAGGCATTAAGGAATAATGTAGGTAGGTTCATAGAATCATAGAATCATAGAGTTGGAAGAGACCACAAGGGCCATCGAGTCCAACCCCCTGCCAAGCAGGAAACACCATCAGAGCACTCCTGACATATGGTTGTCAAGCCTCTGCTTAAAGACCTCCAAAGTAGGAGACTCCACCACACTCCTTGGCAGCAAATTCCACTGTCAAACAGCTCTTACTGTCAGGAAGTTCTTCCTAATGTTTAGGTGGAATCTTCTTTCTTGTAGTTTGGATCCATTGCTCCGTGTCCGCTTCTCTGGAGCAGCAGAAAACAACCTTTCTCCCTCCTCTATGTGACATCCTTTTATATATTTGAACATGGCTATCATATCACCCCTTAACCTCCTCTTCTCCAGGCTAAACATGCCCAGCTCCCTTAGCCGTTCCTCATAAGGCATCGTTTCCAGGCCTTTGACCATTTTGGTTGCCCTCCTCTGGACACGTTCCAGTTTGTCAGTGTCCTTCTTGAACTGTGGTGCCCAGAACTGGACACAGTACTCCAGGTGAGGTCTGACCAGAGCAGAATACAGTGGCACTATTACTTCCCTTGATCTAGATGCTATACTCCTATTGATGCAGCCCAGAATTGCATTGGCTTTGTTAGCTGCCGCGTCACACTGTTGGCTCATGTCAAGTTTGTGGTCAACCAAGACTCCTAGATCCTTTTCACATGTACTGCTCTCAAGCCAGGTGTCACCCATCTTGTATTTGTGCCTCTCTTTTTTTTTTTGCCCAAGTGCAATACTTTACATTTCTCCCTGTTAAAATTCATCTTGTTTGTTTTTGCCCAGTTCTCTAATCTGTCAAGGTCATTTTGAAGTGTGATCCTGTCCTCTGGGGTGTTAGCCACCCCTCCCAGTTTGGTGTCATCTGCAAATTTGATCAGGATGCCCTTGAGTCCATCATCCAAGTCGTTGATAAAGATGTTGAATAAGACCGGGCCCAAGACAGAACCCTGTGGCACCCCACTAGTCACTCTTCTCCAGGATGAAGAGGAACCATTGATGAGCACCCTTTGGGTTCAGTCAGTCAGCCAGTTACAAATCCACTGAGTCCACTGAGGTTGTGTGCCCTGTCCTTCTAACACTGTACTACTGCTGCCTGCTGCTGCCTTAGAGTGCTGAAGCAGCTACTTCACTCTCTCTAAAGGAAGGGGCGGTCCTGGTGATGGATGTTGCTTGCTCCAGCAATAAGCTGGAAAATGAATGTATAGGCTTTCTTTCCCAACACTGAGTAGCTAGCATTCAAACAGGTATTGAACCTAAAAGAAAAAGCTATGTCTGGCTACTGATATTGTAAATCCGGATTTAAATTTATCGAGCCAAATTATATAACCTTTGTTTGAACATCTACTAGTATAAAAAAATACTTTGACACATGTAGCTCAGATATATCATAGTGGCACTCTAAAAACATCATAAGGCATGGGGAAAGAGTCTGTTGTCATTGCAAGGAAGAAAATACTGCAATAAATTAACACAAATACCCTTCTGTAAATTTGCTTACTTGTGTGTAGCGTCCAGTGAGAAAATGTATGTGTTTCTCATTCCCACACATCTCTGTACATCTTTGTTCTTCAGAAACAAAGTCACCACTTCCTTATAATGGCTACATTATGTAATATAAGAAGTCACTTTCTAATAAGTGCTACATGACTGCAGGTAAAAGTTTGAACTGGAAAGCAGTTATACTTAAATAATCAAGGTGATTTCCATGCTAATAACTTAAGTTCTTTACTTTCAATGGCCGTACTCTGAGTTGGACTTAGTTGGATAGCACTCACAGTTTGTGAGACTAACATATTGTTAGTATTCGGAAACCACAAAACCATAACCAATGCTTTTCAGCTATATTGCCAGTAGTATCTAACTCTCAGCTACTGCAGGATGTCCTGTTTGTTATGTTCTGCCTCTTTATAAGCCCCCACAGGCTGAGATGGGCATAATAATGGCTTCCCATCACTTTTCAATATATAATAAGCACCAACCACTGCTGTATAAGCTGTATAGTCAGAGCACAGAACTGGCAGCCCTGACACAAATGGCTTGCAGTGCAACTCTAAACTGCTCTGGACATTCAAAATCTCTCCCACATGGAGGAACCTCAACCCAATGCAGGGATGCATTCATGTGGAGAATGAAATTTATGACCAAGGCTGCCCATACATATTGGCTGCCACCGCAGTTTCTCACTGGCAGTTTCCACACTGCAGCAGAATGTTATTTGGCTGTTACAGTTTTGTGAAGCATTGCAGGTAGCTGTGGCTGTTCAAGGATGGTTGGCTAAGTTGGAGTGCATTATGTGGAAATGATTTTGAGTACCCAAGTTAGCCCTCTAACAGTCTGGGAACCCAATGTAAACTTTGTGTCTGTAGCCAACCATGGACATTCTAGCTGTTGGTCACATGCTTTTGTTATAAAATTAACCATTGGTCCTTTTCCAGCTGTCCAGTCCTTCCTGACCCTTCCCCACCTAATTCCTAACAACAAATGAAAATCTAGGCTATCCCGACCCAAATCTTGTATTCAGATCTAGTACTCGGAATAATCCCCCTTCTTTTTTGGCAATCTGTTTAGATACCAAGGGTCATCAACCTTTTAGGGTTCATGGGCACATTTGAAATTCTGAGAGTGCCATGGGCTCTACCACCTCTGGTTGCTTCTCTTCCTGACCCCAGACAGACAGGAAAACGGGCAGAGAGTCAGCACAAACACAGAGAGTCTTGCCTTTTTCATGTAGTCTAGGCAAAAGTTGAATCCAGTAGAATCAAAATGGATCCATGGGAATCTGCAGCTCCTCCCCCCAAGAAAACACCATCAGATTAAAGCCTGGTAAACTGCATAGTAAAAATCACAAACTTGCTGCTTGCCAGATGTGTGTGTTTGTGATACCACCCTTTTCTCTCTCTCTCTCTCTCTCTCTCTCTGGCAGTTCCTTCCTTTCCATCAACCCTTCCCACTTAGGGCATTTCATTTTTCTCCTCTCAGCCTCCCAAATAACCCCCTTTTCCCTCCTGTCCTCTTGGTCACTCCAGTGAAGTGGGAAAAACCACCTCTCATCCAATTTCCTCTTTCAGCTGTATGTACTTTGCCAAGGGGGAGCAAGAAGGTAACTACCCTTGTCACCTGAGTACTGTGTGAGTGTTCAGAGGCTTTGCAAGTGCTAAGGGAAGTCCCCATGGGTACAACTGCACCCATGGATGCCATGCTGACAGCCCTAGGTATGAACTGATCTTGAGAAGGAGGAACTGGTTGATGGGTGAGCTCTGCCCCAAACCCTCCTCATAGACCTTTATGTGCTACATTGCAGCTCTTTCAAAAGAGTAGTGCTGTAACAGCTGTGAGAGGAAAAACTAGGGTTTCTTTGACATGAAGTGTAGAAAAACAAAACTAATCAAAAGTTCCCTGTACGTTTGTTTTCTGTGAAATGTATCCTTTGAAGACAGTCTACAATAGCTGACATAGAATTATTCCCTCCTCAGCCAAGTTAAAGCTTAATTTCCATCAAGTGCATTCTCTCTCTCTCTCTCTCTCTCTCTCTCTCTCTCTCTCTCTCTCTCTGGCTTAATCTTAATATTTATTTTGCTACTCAAGAGGATGCTCTATTGCAGGGGTCAACAAACTTTTTCAGCAGGGGGCTGGTCCACTGTCCCTCAGACCTTGTGGGGGGCCAAACTATATTTTTTTGGGGGGGGGATGAATTAATTCCTATGCCCCACAAATAACTCAGAGATGCATTTTAAATAAAAGGACACATTCTACTCATGTAAAAACATGCTGATTCCCGGACTGTCCACGGGCCGGATAGAGAAGGTGATGGGGCCAGTTCCACCCCCCGGGCCTTAGTTTGCCTACCCATGCGCTATTGAGTTGTTAATGCGCTACTTAGTTTATAGAATGTCGAAATTTTCTGGTATTTTTTGTATTCGGTATTTATGTAAGCTGTTTTAACCTATGTTGTAAGAAGCTTGGTTTTGTTTAAATATAAGCAGTATATAAATTATTTAATGATGATGATTCTTAATTGCACTGCTGTGTGATTCCTCCCCCCACAACACCCAGAGGCAGAAGTGCACCATTTCTCACCGCTTTATGATGGAAGCAGATGCTTAACCCCAGTTTCTTATGCCTTATTTTCTTTGAATGTATTTTTCTGAAGTCTCTGGACATAGGGCAGACAGCAAAAGAAAGTGGAACATTGTATGTGTTCATTTTAAACCAAAGAACAGATACAAGCAAGCATATAAATTAAATGAATACAGGTATGATATTCAGCATGAATCATGAATTGAAGGAGGCAACCTTTGAAAAGTTGAAGTGATATATAGTTCAGTGCTTGACTCCATATCTCAAAAGACAATAAAAGAAAAGGAAGTTAGAAAATGAAATAAATCATTACTAATATACAAATGAGATGTTAACACTTCTTCAGGACGTAATCTGGTCAAATACATAAAGAATGTCTCAAAAATTTAAAACTACTGAAAGCTGTTGAAGTAAATATTACATCATACACTATTTTCCTTTTTGAAAACATCAGAGGACTTGTTTTGTGGTCTCCTGATAACTGTAGTGCACCTGATATCCATGATGATACAGGTCTTTTGGGATGTGGCACCAGTTCTATTAGAATGACACCCCAGGGACACTTGTCAGGCCCCTGTGTGCTCAGCTAAGATCTGGCTCTTCAGAAAAATCTCCTGATCTAACTGACTTCCTATCTTTCTTTTCCTTTAATCTGATTTTAAAAATAATTCCCTGCTTTGCTTGGATTTTTGTTCCCGTTGCTGTGCTGTTGTTAAAATGCCTTTTATTTAATTTAAAAATGATATTGTTGAACTGTTACGTACTGATGCTATCCGCAAAACACACACACACACACACGGTTGGGAGTTGCTTAGTTTCAGTTTCTGGAAACAGACAGATAAACATTAGAATTAGTTAAATATTAAGAGGCAGAGGAGGAGAAATATGGAGCCAGGTTTTGCCAAAACAAGACCGAAGGTACAGTTTCCACAGTATTGTTTAAAACATTTCCATCCGTGAAACAAACGGGATGTAGGATATTGGTGTCAGATCATGGGATCACATTATATTGGTTGCAGTCACTGTTTCCACTAATGTGCCAAGCCTTTGGGTTTATGGTTGAAACGGAATGTCATGTTTTATGCCCATTTGTGTTAATAACCCAAGTCACCATGCTGTGAGGATGACTCACAGCTGAAATAATTTCCAGGAGGGCAGCCATGTTAGTCTGTTACAACAAAAACAAAGAAGTCTCTTGTGGTGCTTTAAGGACTAGCAAACTGCAAGTTGACTCTAGTCCACAAAAACCTATGCCATACACCTGCTAATCTTTTAAGATGCCACAAGATTTTCTGTTGCTCTCACAGCTGAAATGTGTCCAAGTTGTGCACATATTTTTATAGTAATCACTGCTGTCTTGAGGGAAAACCTAATTGTGTGTTTGTCTTTTCTCAGCTGATGGCATTTTAAATGGCAGTTCAGTCAACTGCTGTTTGCAGCCAACTGTAGTGTGAGAAGAAACCCCATTGTTGACTTCCAATTAAATATTTTTTTGAGAGGCCTTCTCCTTTCCTCACAATATTTGTTTGACCCAAACAGCCTGGCAGAGTCACTGAATACATAGAAAAGCAGCATTGTGAGATTTTTACAAGTTCATCTAGAAAGCATGCAATTGAATGTTAAATCTCAGAAGATGGAAAGAACTAGAAGAACATTTCAGGTCTGATTTAACATAATTTTAAATTAGTGCAAGAGCGTTCAAGCAGAATAATGTTCTCAGAGGCCATTAATGCATTTCCTGAAGCTGACAAGGGCACCCTCAGGAGCAATATGTAGAGATGCCTTCCTAGTCTTCCCTCCAGGGTCCTCTGTGCTTCATCTGCCACTCTGAAAGTAAATAAGATTGAATTTGGGTTCTTCTTTAGTTAAGTGCCTCTCGTTAGATATGACCCAGATTAAAGGAATTTCAGATTACAACTCTCTTCTTTCTCAACACCAGTCAAACCTTTAAGAATTATATAATTTTGCCCGGGTTTTTATCCTTCTAGTCTAATACCACTTTATATAAAGTTCACAAAAATGAGGAGAAAAGTCATCAGTAAGAATTAAAGTGAGAGGCAAAGTCCTGCAAGAAGGAATTTGCATGGATGCAACTAATCATACCAGGGTGAGAATGTGTGTTTATGCTGCCCCTGTTGTGATAACACGATTTTAACTGTGAGGTTGCATATTTGAGTAAGATATAGGTTGCTATTTTTATATAGTCTCAACATGCATTGAAAAATGAGCTTTAATTTAGCAAGGAAACAGTATCATACCCATATCATAAGACTATACAAAGTTGCCTTATACAGAGGCAGACCATCAATACATCTAGTTCAAAAATGGGTTTCAGGCAGAGGTCTTTCCAGCCCTACCACGAGATGCAAAGAGATTCAACTAGGGACCTTTTGCATGCAAATCATGTGCTCTATCCCTAAGCTACAAATCAACTAGACAAAGTTTATCTAGGCATTAATACCTGCTATAATATTTCCTGGTGAGCCATCATCAGGGGAGGAATATCTGTTTTGTTGATGTCAGAAAATAGTTGAACACAGTGGACTTCTAAGTAAATATTATGCAGATGATTGCACTGTCAATTTCTCTGAACTTGATCACTTTGTAACTGATACCAGCTGAATGTGTGAATTGATTCCATTTAAAAGCATTGTGTTTGAGATGATATGAAAGTTCCACCTGTGAAATTGTATCTGTATTCACACATGGCAGGACAGACAATCAAAGAAAGATGTGCTTTCCCAATCCCACATTTCCAGCATGTTCTCACTCAGTGACCTCTCAGTGACCTCTACACTAGCTTGGTCAAGTCCACAGAATGGAAGATGGATGTGCTCTACGGAGACCTGGCTTCAGGCACCAGGCCCATTGGCAGACCAACTCTGCATTACAAAGATGTATATAAATGTGACAAAGGCTGGCAGCATTAACCCTGCCATTTATCCACCGCAGTGACCAGAGGAAAAATGACTGCTAGCAGGAATGCAGAGAGAAGAAACGCCATGGTACGTATGTAAAGTGAAACCAGATGCCTTCATCTGCCCTACCTGTAATAAAACATGTCTCTCCTATGTTGTCTCTTCTTCCACAGCAGGCGCTGTAACTCTCCAATGCTTTGACTTCATCCCTGATGGCACACTCTTCCATTGACTCTTGAGACAGATGGTTGCCAGCAACTGGCTTTCTGTCCATTGGTTGGACATCTTACAAATTCTTTCCCTTAGAAAATATAAGTGATTTCCACTGATGTTATTTTTGGTTTCAGTGAGTCATATTTCCATCAGACAAAAGGCTGTGTACATTTTTCATCTATGAGATCAGCAAGATGGTCAAGTGAAGAATAAAATGACATTTCCCCAGTCAGGGCACCATTCTCATTTTGTGGCTACTGCATTTTATGACTTCAAACTGTCCCTGTGAATGATGTGAATCTTTTTCAAATTTGACAGACTAACACGAAACCTTTGGGCAACTGAGGACAACAGATTAAGAGTGACTTCTTGCCATATACAGCCTTGTCTGTGATATCCAGCTTTTCTTTTGGTAAATAATTTGTTTAGCAATCATGGAATACCTTCCAGTGTTAACCTAATAAAATAGATGAATTGGACTAGATTTTTCAGCGAGAGAGAGAGAGAGAGAGAGAGAGAGAGAGAGAGAGAGAGAGAGAGATTCTCATCATTCCACAGTAGCCATGACAATATCTGGGCCTTGTTTGTCCTTTGAGAATACATCTTCAAATATGTGCTTTACGAAGGATTACAGAGCAATTACTCTCAGAATATTTATTCCTTTGTTTACAAGAAGGAATGGAAGAATGGCTCATGGCCTGAACAACAATGAATAGATGTGAACCCTCCCTCCTGCCATCCTCCTGTTCTGAAGCCAAGGTACATCTACTAAGGCCCATAAAATTCAAAAGATCATTCATTAATGTTTATGCAAAACCAGCTTATATCAAATAGCATACCAAGTAATAAGCATCTTCAATGCCATCCCCCATTTGTTAAGAGTGACACAAGCATACTTTCACAATTACACAACAGAATACAGCCAAAAAGCGTTCAAGGAAATTAAACAAGAACATAGTTCTAAGAAGAAGAACATAGTTCTAAGAAGAACTGGAAGGTACCTTGAGATTCTACAAAAGTTCAGAAAATTGGATGAGGTTAAGAGAAAAATACATCTGCATCACAAATATCTAAAACATTTTACTGTCAAGTGTTCTGTATTCCTATTTTTCAATAGCAACAAATATTAGTATGAGATTACTTAGCTCATGTAACAAATAAGTAGATAATGTTCAGTTATGTTATAGTACTGATGACATCACATCATTCATATGTACACTACTTGTTGAATCGGCGAATGATGTCAAAAAATTTCAAGTGTTTTGAAGTTGCTGTTGTTTGAATAAAAATGATTGTTAATACAATCAGTGCTGACCACACAGGTCAAGGTTGCCAGCTTTTGCAACTGAGTATAAACTGTATGCAATTAGTGTCAGCTGCTCAGTAGTCAAGTTTATGGCCCATGAAAAGCAACCCAAGCTTGACAACCCAGGTTATACCTCAAGACTATAGACATACATGCAAGATACACAGGACTGAAGTGCAAACCCCCAGCAGAACTGGAAACAGGATTGGATGGAGTACTATACCAAATCTATTAAATCTGGAATTACTCTGAAGGCAGGGTCAACTAGAGGCTGGAACTTTAGCAGATAAACCAATCTGAAAGGGAGAAGAGTCCAGAACTAAATACACAGATATACAGTATCCAGATTGTGTTTATGGAATTAGCAAGCTATGTGAGTGAGTGGGAGGGTTTCCCCCTTAATTTTCCACTCTGAAGCACCAGCAAACCGTCCAGGAAGCTTGAATCCCAGCTGATCTTAACACTTTCCCACTGCTACACAAAATATGGGAACTCAAGCCTCATCTGTGAAATGGGCTGTCTCACTGGGCTAAAAATGTCTTGAGTCGAATCAGGTGCTTCCAAGGTATCACAATGGTCTCCTTACTATGGAGCTTCGGTCTGGGTAACCAAACTGTGTTTGTTCATTCAAGACCATATCTATTCTACTAGATTTATATTTTTAAAATCCATAAGTAGTGTATAATAACAAAACACACTATAACAGATATATAGTAAAATCTGTATAAAAAGAGCAGCGAAAGTACAAGCAATGTAATAAAGTGTTGAACTGTATAAAAGGAGAGAGTCCAGCTTAATGATTAGGGAGAAACTGAGGAAAATGTTGCACCTTCAAAAGATGTCTGAAGCAGGAAGCTAACTGTGCTTTGGAAGAGCCTTTCAAAGAGCAGGGGCAACAGCCGAAACACGCTTTTAATGTCATACCTATATTATGGTCTATGACACATGGTGTTGCAACAAGAGCTCCTCTGATTATCTCATTGAGCTACCAGGTCTACATCGTGGCAGGCAGTCTTTCAGGTAACTAGGTTCTGAGTTGTTCAGGGCTTTATATGTCAGTCATATAAAGCATAGCTTGGCAGCTAATTGGCAGCCCAATGCAGTTCTGTCAACACAGGTGGGATATGTGCATGTCCAGGTGTCCAACTTAATACCCTGGCCTTGGTATTTTGCACCAACTGAAGCTTCCAGACCAGTCTCAAGGGTAGCCCCACATAGCTCATGCCACAATAACCATCCAGTCATGCGTCACAGTGGCCAAGTTATCCCTGCCCAGGAAAGGGCATAGTTGGCATACCAACCAAAGTTGGCTGTAGGTGCTCCATGCCACCAAGACACTTTATCCTCAGGACAATTATGAATCTAAGAGTCCAAACTATATACCTGTCCTTCTAGAGTAAGTTCAGTCCTATCAGAACAGATATGGTAAATTTTCCAGTTCCCAGACCTGGGAACCACTCACAAAGTCTCTGTCTTAACAGTGTAAGGATTCAGCTTTGGATTATTCGTCCACATGCAGCCCACCACTAGTTCAGAACACAAATGGAAATTACAACATAAAATTTAAAACTAGAAGTAACTATTGTCAAGTTATATATGCATGAATCAGATAGTGTATACATTTCTTGAACAAAGCAGTGCTCATATAGTTTTTGGTCTGTTTGTGTAACTAGCTTCTGCCTGCACTCTGACCTCCTAAGGCAGATTTATTAAAGATTAATATATTTTCTTTAGTGGCAATTTAGCTTCACTACCATGTAATTTACCTTCCTCAATTAAAAACTGATGTAAGTTACAGCTAATATTCTGTCATTTTCAGTTATCCTTTCTTGAAACAAGTAAAGCTGATTGGATGATGTACAAGGCAATAGACAAACCTGACACTTGTCTATCTTATGCAAGGAATACACTACGCTCAGTTTAATTAAATTGAAGGGCATTTCCTTTGAGCTGTGAAGTTCTGTAATTAATCTACATCTCTGAAATGTGCATGATCCAATCAGCACACTAACTCATTCTACTTATCTTTATAAATAGCATTTGTTTTTGTATTTGTCATTCAGACATAATTTACCAGGCAGTGTGATTACAGTGTAATTTTTGGCAGCATGAAATATCTTGAAATTGTGAAGTGACTAATTTCTTTCAAAAGTAAAAAATAACCTCTTGTGTACTTCAAAGTTATGCTGCCTCCAATACTTCTGGATTTTGGGGCAGGGAGGCAGTTAAAGTATTTGGCTGAAACATTTTTACTCATGCTGGAAAAATGGGTACTACAAAAGTCCACATCAGACAAGATTACAGGGAATCAACCCATCTTATACTCTACTGGGTTTTATTTGGGTAAAGCAACAGACTCCTAATTTTAAAAAATGTGTAAAGGCAAAGCATATTAATAAATTTGTTGTACTACTTGAAAGTGGAAGTGGGGAAATACTAATATGCAAGTGGAGGAAAAGCAATGTGCCCATTTTCTGGCCACTAGTCAGTGGCAGCAAATACAATTTTTTGCATTGCATTTTTTCAGTGCCATCCAGTGGAGCTATTCCAAATGGTGCCGTGCCTTTTACATGCTAGCTCTAAATAAATGCTAGAACCTCTGACAGCCCGCTGTATAACCCATTTGTGATCCATTCTTAGGATAAAGTCGTGTGCATCCATTGGGAAAGGTAAATGTGGAGAGGCACTCAAAGCACTGTCTAGTCTGATTTTGTTAGAATAATTCCCATTGTTTCAACCAAGGACAAAGTGTTTGCTCAAGTGCATGGGACCACTTGCATGGCTGACCCATACCTTTCATGGCCTGCGAATTACTGCAGGGAGAGGGTGGCCGGTTATGTTGAGGGAGCAATGAATGCTTCATTGAGAGAAGACATGGTGTCTAATGAACAGAAAGAGGTCGTGTTACAGCTGCTTACCTTGGACCCAGGATACCCTAATGATTTTAGAACAGTTACAAATGTCCCCTTTCAGGACAAGGATATTAAAGTAGATAGTCGCTGACCAAGTACAAACACTCTTGAATGAAACTGATTTTCTAGATCCATTTCAGTCAGGGTTTAGGCTTCTTTATGGAACAGGAAGGGACGCGGGTGGCGCTGTGGGTTAAACCACAGAGCCTAGGGCTTGCCAATCAGAAGGTCAGCAGTTCGAATCCCCGCGATGGGGTGAGCTCCCGTTGCTCGGTCCCTGCTCCTGCCAACCTAGCAGTTCGAATGCACGTCAAAATGCAAGTAGATAAATAGGTACCGCTCCGGTGGGAAGGTAAACGGCATTTCCGGGCGCTGCTCTGGTTCACCAGAAGCGGCTTAGTCATGCTGGCTACATGACCCGGAAGCTGTACGCTGGCTCCCTCGGCCAATAAAGCGAGATGAGTGCCGCAACCCCAGAGTCGGTCACGACTGGACCTAATGGTCAGGGGTCCCTCTACCTTTACGGAACAGGAACTGCCTTGGTCACCCTGTGTGAGAAGCTTTGTTGGGAGAGATAAGGGGAAGGGGTAAAATGGTAATATTCTGGGATAGCATTCAGCTAGATTTTATTCAGAGTAGACCCATTGAAATTAATGAATTTGACTAAGTTTTTCTATAGTTGATATGACTATGATGGCTGAAACAACAGTAAATTTTGATGGTTTGCAGTAGGTCTACTCTGATTAAAACTTAGTTGAATACCATTGTTGGAATGGTTGTCAAGGCTGGGGGTGGGTGGCACTGCCTTGCACTGTTTCCAGTCCCACAACAGCTCCAGAAAGCAGAGCTTGCAGATTTTTGTCTGGCTGCATGGCGCCCTCAGTGCAGGACTGCAATCTTATTTTCCATGCTCTTCAACATCTGCATGAAATGGCTGAGAGTTCCTCCAAATGACCTCCAGTATTCATCCTGATTTGTTTGCAAAGAACTTATTCAGCATTTAGACTACAACCAGTCTTTATCAAGCATTTGTTCTGATTTGTATACAAGGCAGTTATGTGGCAATGAGCATCCTTCCTATACTCATGACAATCTACTTGGCAGGATGTTTATATATCTTCCTGTTAATCATCTATTCATCCCACACTTTTCAATGCATTTCCTCATTATTTTCCTCACTGCAGAAAGTCTGATTTAAAAAAAATAGTAGATCTGATACACTAGGACAACAGAGCACTTGGGCAGTGGTCTTTGCTGTGATATTGCTTTGCACTCTTAAAATTGTGTCTGTGAAACAAATAAGTTCCTTCCTCAAACCAGGGGATATGAAAGCTACAAATGTTGCCATTTTTCTTTGTCACATTTCAATAGCCATCTCTTGTGTATATTAATCCCAATAGTTCTCTTTTTAATAATAAATCATAATAAATAAATCTAATGGATTCCCATTCCTTTTCTAATTTTTTTTTTTAAATCTGGCAGGCCACTAAATGTTTTTTTCCTCCTTAAGTGAGCAGCTCATAGCTTCAGGGAGATGTTGTGCTTCATCCTATTTCTAGCTATGCAAACTGTAGACCATTAGTTGCTCTGTTCTATTTATTCAACTCTCCTTTGCTTTTGTACATGGTTTTTTCATGTTTATGGTCTGTTGCTCTATCCGTTTTTTTAGGATTCGCTCCAGTTTCATCTTGCTGCAAAGGTTTGTTATTTATGATATTTTCCTTTCTCCAAGGAACTCAGAATGGCATTATAACTTCACAACAACCTCTTCCAAGACTAGCCTTAATGAGTTGCCCAAATCATTTCATTGAACTGGCCAGGGCTTTGGGTGTAGCAAAGCCAGCTTCATCACCTCTAAAACTCTCTGTTACACTGGTCAGCCTGCAAATATTACCCAGTCACTACTACAACTCATTTACATTGACTAGTAAATGAGCAGCTATTTTGGACCAAGCTGGTCCTGGGCATAGCTGTCAACATTTTCCCTTTTTTAAAGGTAATTCCCTTATTCCTTGCTAGAAAAGGGAAAAGTTGACAGCTATGGTCCAGGGAGAGAGAATGTGTTAAATAAATGTGTACATTGATTGGGGAGGAAGGTTCCTTCTTCATTTTTATGGCATTTTACTGTAAGTACAAAGAAACACTGATACACCCCAACACAGATGGAAGCATAATCAAATGCATTTAGCCTATACGAGAAACTGGCCTACAGTGCAATTCAATACATTTCTTCTCATAAGTAAGTCTAACTGAGATCTGTAAGTCTTTCTCCCAGTTAAGCAAATATAGAACTACAGTGTTAAATTTTTTAAAAAATAATGCTCACAGGGCAAAACTTGATTTCCAAGTAAGCACAGAGATTTTTGAAATGTTGGGATAGGGTGCATTTAATTTTCACTTCTAGTCACTTAACTACATTAATATCCAGTGCTAACAAACCTCTATCCTGTGGAATAGCCAACCTCATGTAACCAACATACTTAAGTATAATTCATGCATGAAGGAGTTAATATCATAAAGTAAGCTGCCTTGCAAGACTTAGCTGTCACTTCCCTTACCTTGGGAGGAAACAAGTATTCAATCCTCAAAAGCCCATGACCCTGACCTTTGGAGCATTTGTAAGTAAACCCTTTTAAACTTATGAAATGTGGTATTTTCTATGCTAGGGGAAGTGGGAAATTTTGGGACACACTTGAAAGGGCATATTTAAAAACTTATATTTCCACACTTTACTTTGCTGCATATTTTGTGACTTTAAATCTCTGCTGGGGTTCCCTCACCAAAGAGTACTTGCCCTAAACTTGGATCTTGGCATCCAATTACACACACACACACACACACACACACACACACACACACACCCCATTCAGGAAAGTAAGAGGCTTTATTACTCTTCAAGGGCACATTCCAGCTAAGCAAAAGTACTCAATGATGTAGAATAGAGTTGGTGAGGGGGCATGACCTGGAGACAATCCCAAAGAGGTTTGGAGTGCTGCATGCAGCCTCTGCACCAGAGATTCCCCATCCCAAATGTGACCTGGTGAATTTGTCAGTTTTGGTTTTTCTCTCTGACACATTGTTCCAGCCTTAAGGTCCATTCTCCACATCAGCTTTTTTAACTCATGACAATTCATCAGTATTTGGGTGCTAATTTTTGCAAGCAATTTCCCTAAATACCTTTTCATATTTTATTTTGCCAACATAAGCATTTTTGCAAACATAATCCGATTGGAGAACTGCACTGCAAAATTTGAAGTGTGAATTGCAAATGTCAACTGTGTTTCTGCTTGCGTATTGTTTAACAAAGTGCAAATTTGGAAGATGCCCCTTTAAATGTGAACCAAATCAAATTTATCCACCATCCCTAACCTTCAACAATGCTGTTGATTCATAAAAGTCACCTCCCCTCCACTTTCAGCATACCTTTCTTACTCATTTGGAGGCAGAACCAAGAAGCTGCCCAAGACATGAGTTTCTAAGGAAAACTTCATCGGCTATGAAAATGGGATCCCTGTTACAATAGAAAGCAGATTTCTTGTGCCTTAGGAAATAGTTGTACTTCATTCCCAGAGGAAGGTCTGTCAAAATATGCTGACAGTATTGCAAGTGACAGAGTCTTTGAAGACTGATACTGTTTTTCATAATTTAAAGCAGTCTTTTTAAACCCTTCCTCTGAAGGAACACTCATTAGCAATAGTCTATTTTTATTTTTTCACCCGCTGCCCCCCAAGAGATAACGCTGTGCTTTCAGGGTTATCCAACGTCAAACAAACATCAAACACAACACACCCCTTTCCAGTTTTTAAAATGTTCTATTCCAGTTACACACAATAACCAGCTTCCATTGGTTATTGCCAGACCTCTTGATGTAGTCAAAGCTTGCCACAGTCAGTTTAGACTGCTGTAACACGCTCTGTGTGGAGCTGCCCTTGAAAAGCATTTGGAAACTCCAACTGGTACAAAATGTAGTAGCTAGGCTTTAGACTGGAGCGAGGTGTTTTGCTCACATCAGCTCTGTCTTGTTTGATCTGCACTGATTGCAAATTTGTTTTTGAACCCCAGATGGCCTGGGACATGGATATATCAAAGCCTGCCTTCTTCCATGTGTTTTTCCTCACACGCTGTGCTCCTCAGATGCTCTGCTTCAGATTCTGTGACCCTGTGAGGCTAGTTAGGCTGTTATCAGTGGTAGAGCTTTTCCTGTAGCGGCACCTAACTTATGGACCACAATGAGGCTCACCAGGCCGTATTCTTTACTGTAAAAACTACTGGGCTTTATATTTCATCAGCACCCAGCAGCTCTATTAAGAAAATTCAAGCCCTGTTTCTGTTTTTTTTTTCTTATAGCAGCCTTCCACAAGCTTGTTCCTCCAAGAGGTTTTGGACTACTGAACCAACTTCTGTCAGAACCAGCCAGTCACAATCACTTAGTGGCCACCATGTCACAGAAGGCTGTTGCGTATAATTTCATAATGTGTTCAGCACCATGAATCCATCTTACCACCTCCACTGTACACTTCAAATCCTTTTATTGGCAACTTCTGTTCAGCCACATGACATCTGGTTCTGTTTTGTACCTCACATTAATGTCTACATGAAGTCACTGAGGTCATCTGAGGATTTGGGATTTGCTACCCAGAAACTTTTGGGAGCTGAAGATTCAGGATACAAATTAAATAAATAAATAGAATTGTCCCAACAATATTTATGATTATTATTCCTCCAACATTCACGGCAGAATTAATAAGCCATTATTGATTCTTTCTCTGTGATATTTCTGCAGCTGTAAGGCCTCCTGCCAGCAAAATTATTGTACTGAATTTGTTTTCAGATGTCTGCATCAAAGGCATTATGGTTATATATAGCAAAAGGTCCCAGCTTTGCATATCAACTGCTCTCTCCTAGTCAAATTAGAAGCAAAGTTCTTCTACATCAAATAAAGGAAATTGTATGGTACATTTCTGAGTTAGCTAATGTGTAATTCTACTCATAACAACAAAAACAGAAAAACATCCAGGAAGACCTGCAAAAATTGCCACATTCCAGAATTATGAAAATGCTATATTGTTCAATGCAAGTTTTAGTTTAAAATAATATACAAAGTTAGCAGGGTATCTTGGTGCCTAGGTTCCATGGTGCAGACTCACATACACTCTTAAAGATAAAGGTACCCCTGACAGTCCAGTTGCGAACGACTCTGGGGTTGTGGTGCTCATCTTGCTTTACAGGCCGAGGGAGCCAGCATATGCCTGCTTCTGCAGACAGTTTTTCTGGGTCATGTGGCCAGCATGAATAAGCTGCTTCTGGCAAAGTCAGAGCAGGGCATGGAAATGCCATTTACCTTCCCTCTGGAGCAGCACCTATTTATCTACATGCACTGCATGCTTTCAAACTGCTAGGTTGGCAGGAGCTGGGACCGAACAACAGGAGCTCACTCCGTCATGGGGATTCAAACTGCCGACCTTCCAATCAGCAAATCCAAGCTGTGCAGTGGTTTAAACCACAGCACCAGCCGCATCCCACATACACTCTTACTGACATATATTTAAGTGAAGACAGTCCAACAGTGGAGGGGAAATAGCACAATAATAGGCAGGAAAACACAATGTTGTGGCAGATACATACATCTCATTAAGTTAGAAGCTTATGTGCTTATATACCGCTTTTAGTCGCAAATTACCTTAAAGTGGTTTACATAAAAATTAAATAAAACCATATGACAAATCACAATACACAACTAAGATGATGGTGAAATAGCAGCAATGTCAATACTGATGATGAAACCACAAAATCAGCACTATAAAGCAAAACAGGCTCCAGGCTCAAAAACACTCAAACCACAGCACCAGGAGGTAAGCAGAGCCAAGTAAGTTTCAACTGAACTCCCAACATGCCCCCAGGGCTATCCATGCCTTGGGCACTACGACCATATTAGAGCCATTTATCTTTCCTATCCATATACATCCTGCCTGAATTAACATCTGTCAGTACTCTGTTCACTTTATGCTCCGACTGCTGGCCATCAGCTGAGAGCCACATGACAAGAGCCCCTGGGTTCACACCCTTGCTATGCACCATCTTTATATAGTAGCTGAGGAGGCGCTCCCCCCACCTGACTATCTTCACCAAATACGTAGCTCAATTCTCCAGCAGTCCTTGCCAGACGCTAGTTTATTGAAGTCCCTGGGGAAATGGAAGAACAAGAAGCAGCAGCCTTAATGGCAGCCTACCCTGAATGGCAGCATCTTAAAAAGTAGAGACATCACCTTGCCAACAAAAGTCCATATAGTAAAAGCTATGGTTTTCCCAGTAGTGATGTATGGAAGTGAGAGCTGGACCATAAAGAAGGCTGATCGCCGAAGAATTGATGCTTTTGAATTATGGTGCTGGAGGAGACTCTTGAGAGTCCCATGGACTGCAAGAAGATCAAACCTATCCATTCTTAAGGAAATCAGTCCTGAGTGCTCACTGGAAGGACAGATGCTGAAGCCGAGGCTCCAATACTTTGGCCACCTCATGAGAAGAGAAGACTCCCTGGAAAAGACCCTAATGTTGGGAAAGATTGAGGGCACAAGGAGAAGGGGACGACAGAGGACGAGATGGTTGGACAGTATTCTTGAAGCTACCAGCATGAGTTTGACCAAACTGCGGGAGGCAGTGGAAGAAAGAAGTGCCTGGCGTGCTCTGGTCCATGGGGTCACAAAGAGTCAGACACAACTAAACGACTAAACAACAACAACAACTCTGAATGGCACCAGTTCTCCAAGTTTTTAGACAGGGGGTTTCTCACAGTTCTACTTGGAAGTTCATTTGATTTATGCTTATTAAATTTGTATCCTGCCCTTTCTCCCAAAGGAGCCCAGGGCAGCAACCAAAATACTAAACAGTACAACTTAAAATAAATAAACTCATTTAAAGCATACATATGCCAAAGGGTGAACTTGGGACCTTCTACATGCACAGCAGCTGTTCCACCACTGAGCTATGACCCTTCCTCAATCCTATCCTTGCTTGCAGTTTCCCCATTCATGATTGTACCTTGTGGGGTGAACACATTGTATAGGAGAGGGAGAAGCTGGGGCAATTTTCAAGAGAAAAATGTTTGGTAAGGAGCCCTTGCTCACCTTTCATCCTTTCCTAGTTCTCTGCATGTGCTTCTGATGCTGCTTTTCATTTAAAACACACACACAACTTGTGGGGGAGGGAATGTCATATGCCTTTGCCTGTGCCTAATATCTAGTTTGGCACTGAGAGTCCATACAGCATAAGACTTACGTTTGTTCATATTGCCCATCATATTTCTATTAGATAATTAAAGATTGCAGCACTGAAATACAATTGTGATTCATTCCGTTTTTGAAGAAATGTTTGAACAGTCATCACGCAGTGTTATGTTTCAAGGAAGTCAATGCAGCCACAGATCATTCCCCCCCCCAAACATTAAAGATCCTGATTATGCAGACACATGCAACTGTACAATACCTCCTAACCTTTTGCTGGCAATTTGTTTCCCACTTTTTCAAACCTAACCTTCCTTCCGTCTGCAATGACATCTTCTTTCCTTGTCATGACATCATTTGACATGTTTATTTAATCTATATGCTCAAAATGGTTGGTAATACAATGCCAATGAAAGCATTACGTTTTTGGCATTTTAGAGAGACAGAAATATGAACACTGCTTCATAAAATTCTGACTACTCCAGCAGCAATAAAAACAAAGTGAAGACTTGACATAGATTTTAAATATTGGCCATAGTGTTGCTTTGCCAATATGCCTTTCTCTCTTGCATTCTACCAATAAAAAAAACGACCCCCAACCCTGATAAAAAGACAGCTTTGCTTTTGCTACAATTCCTACATAAATAATTTGGGAGAGATAAAAGGGCAAAGAGAAAAAGCTAAAGCTTTTGACATTGTCAGCAGTTTTTATCTCTCTGCCTAAGATGTGATCACTTTAAAATGCAGAGCTATCACCCTTCTTGAAATGCTATCACATCCTATGCTTTGTAGGTCATCCCCAGGGAGAACAAAAAACATTTTTTTGGGGGGGGCTCTATCTTTTATGGAAAGCTTTCTTCCCCTTTTTAGTGAAACAAGCAATTATTGTTTTGAAGAAGTTAGAAGCTGTGTGGTGCAGTGATGTCACCAAGGACAACATTAAAGCTTTTACTAAAATTGCAAAGAGAGTTAACAACACACTTAAATTGTGAAATTTCATAAGCTACTTTTTATGGGAAGGGGGAAGGCTCTTGAAACAATTAAACAATCACTCTGCTGGAAGAAATTAGTTCTGTACTAATTAATGTAGTGAACAGAAATCATAATGAATTAAAAGCCAAAGATGTGATAGAAAAAATGTCATTTCTGGCAGTGGATTGGCTGTAGAAGCTAAAATGTGACTAGTGGCATATGCAGTACTTGCTCAGTAAGCTCACTGCCTTTGTTAGAACAGAATTAGAAGGGGAAAAATGAAGTGGATATGGATTTTTTAAAAAATAAAAAATATTTATTAGAAACATCAAGAATCTCACAGAATTTAGAGATTAGGATTAACGAACAATTTCCAGAGGGGTAGCCATGTTTCTTTGTTGCAGCAAAGCCAATGTTTATTTATTTTACTATTATACTGATATCCAATGTTTCCTTCCAAGAAACTCAAGATGGTGAACATACTCCTCTTCCTCCTCATTCTATCCTCACAATAACGCTGCAAAGAAGATTAGGATGATAGATTTAGACTGGCCCAAGGTCACCTAGTGAACTTCATGGCTGAGCTGGGATTTGAGCCAAAGAATCTTTTGGCACCATGAAATCTAACAAATGTATTATGTCATGAGCTTCTGTGGACATCATCTGAGGAACAGAACTCTAGTCTGCAAAACCTTATGACATCATGAATCTGTTAATCTTCAAAGATGCCACAAGACTATTGCTGCTTATACTAAAGTCATTGTTCCCCAGTCCAGGTGAGGAGCTGGAGATGCTCAGAAGCAGGCCCCTGTGAGTCAACTACACATTAAGATAACTGCATGATTATGGGACATACTGGACAATTTCCTTTGTTTAATTACAGGCATGTTGTATTTAATAAATTTAATTCACCTTTAATTCACCCAACAATTAGGGGAACTACTCTCAGGTGTAGTTCAGTTTACAGATTAAGTGGTTTGGGGAGCTTCGTTCAAACTGAACTAGCACTGGTTCAGTTTAGCCCTCCCCACAAAAACCGACACCAGAACCAGAGGCACACAGAACGCCATCTCCAATCAACCTCACCAGACCCAAACCCAGACCCTCTCCACAGATAAATTACAGACACCATCCAGTAGCCAAACCATAGTGGCACTTCCGGATGCTGCACCCCCCTGCAATCCCTACACAGATCTGGCTGGCACAGGGCACAAAACCACAGCTCGCCCCTATACACGAAGCCAAGCCAGAGCACAACTAAGTGCAGTACAGCCATCTTCTCAGGAAAAAAAACTCTTCACAAGCTCAAGAGGTCAAGACACGAAAGCTTTAGCAACTAATCCACACCTAATGACCCTCCTAAATGGTACTCAGAATATCACTCAAGAAATCTCTCAAGATATCCCTCAAGTAATTAATGAACAAAAGAAGAAAAGGCACACTAACCTGGGAACTTCCTCTCTGCCCAGAACGTTGGAGGCTATACACCACACCCCCTCAACAGTATTTATAGGAACTCAAACACTGAGATCCTGCTCTGTTCCAGTAACAAGAAGCCGAAAGCACCAGCCTGAAGATGACGAGTGAGACCTCGTCGAAACGTCGCCTAGACACCCCAACTCTTACACGGGAAGACACCCGAAGACAACAAAACCTGCATCTTGATATATATATATATGTGCAACCTGTTTTGTACGGGACTTCATAAAATTGACGCCTAAGCTTCAAACTTGAATATTAATTATGTTATTGTATTTAATAATATTCTGTTCCTGATTTCCCTGCTGTATGCATTCCAGCAGGAATTCTCCCCAGACAACCACCAAAGTTTCTTCCATTTAAGTGCAGCCAGATGTGTGTTATGGGATTTGTATCCTGCAAAAAGTCTCCCCATCCTTCTCTTTCAGCCTGAGGAAAATAGCACCAGGCATTTATGAGTTTTCAGTCTCTGCTAAATAAAGACATTTAATTTCCTTTTCCGCCATGGGAAATGGCCACAGTGGTATTACAATAGGATGCAGAACATCTAATTCCTGAAATAATTATCTCACAACTCTTAGATGTCCTGTGAAGGCACGTTAATGGCTTTAATCTTTAAACATTAGCAATAATAGAAGAGGCAACTACTAATTTAAGGTATATTATGTTACAAATAAAGGCAACATTATAGTATTGCTCACTGCACTTTGTTAAAACATTCTTTGTCTCCAAGGGGTTGGATTTTTTGTGGCGGGGGGGGGGGTTAGAGACAAAGCAAAAATTACCCCAAAATAGGAGGGATATATGCCTAGCACAAAGAATGCCAGAAGATTCTGTCAGTTTCATTTGAATTGTTATGAAGTTATTGGTAAAGATTAGAGAAAGATGTGATCTAACGGACCATCAAAACTGCAGCCGCTGCAGAAAAGCAACATGATCAATACAGCAGCTTTGGTCTTTTCTTTGTAAAACTTTCTTCCAGAGCTCTGTTGAGCTCAGATTAGCATGTGGGAGAACATGAAAGATGTCATTCATTTGCAGAAAATTCAGATCTCTCCAAATTGCTAAGAGCAGTATAGTGTTCCATGAGGGAAATGCTCAACAGGACTGGCAGATTAAAGGAATGTTTTCAGATATTCTATTGTAATGGCTGTGAAATATCCAGCTGAGCAATACATTTGGAGGATACAAACAGACCATCAAACTTGATACAGTGGCACAAGAAAATTGTCTTGCCATAAAAAGGCTCACATGCTGCATGAAAGTGTGGCACAAACGACACAGAATGGGACAGTCTGTATCTATCCCAACTTCCAGATGGCTGCATATCCCCTTGAGGTTCCTTCTGTGTCTATGCATCTAATTTTGTGTCCAACAAAGTCATTGTGCAAGTGAACAACTTCTACTCACTCAACAGAACTTCTGTCTCCTCCTCCTATGCTCCCCTGAACCCTCCTCACAATTCTGCTCTGTGGGTTCTACTCATGCAATGACTTTGTTGGAATCCTGTCTTGGTTCTTCTGCCTTTTGACCCAAATGGGCCCTCAAAGTAGAGTGGCTACTTACACACTACCAAGAATGGGGAAGGGCATCACTAAAATGAAAAGTTCAAAAGAGGAGACATAATCACATGAAATTTGCATGTGTTAATTTATCTGTGTAGCTGTAAAATTAGAAGAAATTACTATAATTTGAATATAGATTCAGTACATCTCACCATATTGGGGGAGACACTGAGCAGGTGCTTTGTGTGCCTGCTCAGTCTGCTGTCCAAGGTGCTAACCATTAAGGGTCAACTACAAGGCCTCAGCTCTCTCAGGATGTGGAGGGAAATTACAATTTAATTGGTATCTACCTAACTCCTCCTTCCCAAATGAAAACTCAGCCATCCTTAAAACATTACACTTCTCAAAATTTGGCAATGCTGCTCTCCAACAACAACAAAAATATGAAAAAGAAAAATGTACCTAGTAACCTAACCAAACCAAACCTTTAGGAAAGAAGTCTCTACACCCATCATTGTTTTCTGTTGGCATCTATCAGAATGTAACAGCAACTCAACTTGGTTTGAAACACTTCAGAGCCATAAGCCAAGCAGATATTGTTCCCAGTGCAAGCATTGCTTTTATTACTTTGCTGAAAATAAAAGGTTTTAAACAAAACTACCATGGCAATGCTAAAAAAACTCCCAACTGGTACTGTTTGTAGAATGGTTGGGGGTTTTTTCCTTCACAAGACAAACAACTGCATAGTAACTGATGGTGGTGGGCATTAACAAAATCCAGAAGGTCCATTCTTGAGACCTTCCAAGTCTGGCCAAATCATGACCTCCTAGCCTTTTCAATACAGCTGCTAATATGACTATTGCAAAAGTGAAAGGGACCAGGCCACTGCAAGAATGAAGGTTCAATACTAATTGCTTTCTCTCTCTCAAAACTCCAATAAAGATACATCAAGACTGTTTGTAAATTGCTAACATCAAAATACGGCACTTGAAGAATTTTGATACAACATAGTTCAAATCTATTTAAAATATTGTAAAGGCCTGGCTTGCTTTAATCTATGTTCTATAGATTTTTGTTAATACTCTAAATTCTAATTGCAAATTGCCATGAGACTGGAAATAAACTAAACTAGAGTTAGATATGAAGCAATAATAATTTTCCAGACTGGAGTAGATTTTTCTATTTAACTGTTATCTATTGTTATCAAATAAGGTTGCTTCTGCTCTTTTGCAGTTAAACTGCAGTTTCCCACACTCACTCTATAAAAAAACACCCCCAAACAGTTTATCCAAGGTGGGTGCCTTGGACCATTTCCCCATAGAGATTGACTACCCTAGGATACTTTATACTGTTTCATTTACAGTAATTGCCCCAAATGAACTTGTAAGTTGCACATGAAAGTGGGACTATGAGGATTAAAGGGAGGGGGGAATTGTGCATTTGTAAAAATATTCACAGATTTGCTTGTTTGTAGGCAGCTGATTTGGGGTGGAGCAGTTAATTTTATTTGGTCAATTTTACCATTTTAAAGTGTGTACTCCCAACTCCATTCAAATTTGTGTGTAAGTGTGTAATGCAGAGTCAAATAACAGGGCAAGCCAACTATCATCTGAGGATTTTGCCAGATCCCTGTATGCTAGAATGCTGCCCACTACCAGATAGACTGGGAGTTTTATGATTTTGACAATTGCTTGTGGCAAAATTATAATTAGCGCCCCAGTGTTGCTATGCATTCTAAATTGGTTCACACTGTTTCTTGCTCCAGTTTTTCTCCAGCAGTACATATATAGTTTTTCAAAAGATGGCAAAAACAAAATAGGGCAAACAATGGTTGCCATTTTTTAAAAAGCCCAGCGATTACCATGCTTTAGCAGCCGGACTGTGCTATATCTCTCTCCCACAGCTGCACTCAGAACAAGAAATTAATTTTCTTAAGTGACTACAGGTACTAATGGTCTTAACCTTGCCCACACTTAGATTCTAAAGTAGCTGCTAACTGCTCTTGAAAGCTCTTAGTCACTGAGGGTGAATTGCAGGAAATACCAGCTTAACAGTGAAAAAAGCTGATAATTGCCTCCAGTCATACATTTCCTATTCTGCTTTTTAAATCAGTCAACCTCTTTAGTAGCAAAATGGCTCACCACCCTGCCTTTGCCACAGTGGTTTCCTGACTCTCCAGCCTCTCTCACCTAGTTAAGTATTTCAAGGTGCTCTCAGTGGTGCTGCTGCTTATGTCTCTGAGAAGGTTTGGAGCACGTGATTCCTCCGCAGAATGGAACAGCCTGAGAATTGTGGGTGACATCCGATGATGTCTGCTTGCTTGAGAAGTGGGAATCTGCTTGTGCAGCAGAACGGCTGGCAGTGCCAAACTTACATACAGGCTGAGCTCCCAGCAGCCCAGGTCCTCATAATCTAGGCAAGCCTTGACCCCTTTTTAGAAAGGGGGGGAAAAAAACAGGCAGATTTTACTATCTAGGCCCAGATGCTTAGTAACATTAAATATGTGAGGTATGAGTCTATGACTGTATAACAGTTACACAACGGTGTACTTACTTCTAGTAAAGTTTGTGGCGGCTTTAAAGCTACTCGGAATCAAATGATACTCCATGGCAGCGGCCTCACAGACAGGCCTTCGCTCCCCCACTTGCCGCTTTCTTTATGGGAGACCAACCAACTGGAAGACGGTGAAAAACTTTCCTGAGGGCTTTGAAATGACCCAGATCTTGTTTTCATAAAAACAGGAAGTGATGCCATTTTGGGTGGGGGTGGGGAGGAAGTGGGAGGCATACATCTAAGAAGTGTGCTAGAGGGATGCGTTGATCTGAACTTCCAGTAACACGTTGAAATATTGTACTGAAGGGAAGGCCCCTTGGGAATTTGGGACACTGCATGAAAACGTGAGAAGCCATGATGACTTAAGAGTTTTTGTGACAGTCCTGGCACTTTGGGGCAGTTGAAGGGTATGCCTGCCAAGATCAGTTGTCTGATCTAAGCACTCTTTGCACAGAAAATGATAAAGTGTGACTTGGTGATTTTAATGATATAATAGATAAGTTAGCATCCAAAGGAGCTTGAAAGAAACTGTTCTGACTTTGTATATAGTGTAATGTTATAACACAGCTATGATTGTCCTGTGGTGTAGTGGTTAAGAGCAGTAGACTCGTGATCTGGTGAACCAGGTTCGCTTCCCCGCTCCTCCACATGCAGCTGCTGGGTGACCTTGGGCTAGTCACACTTCTCTGAAGTCTCTCAGCCTCACTCACCTCACAGAGTGTTTGTTGTGGGGGAGGAAGGGAAAGGATATTGTGAGCCGCTTTGAAACTCCTTAAGGGATATCGAGTCAAAACTCCTCCTCCTCCTCCTCTTCCTCCTCTTCTTCTTCTTTGAATGTTCTGTGTGAGTGTCTTCATTAATTCCATACTTTTGTAAACTTTTGCAAACCTTTTTTTATTACTATTTGTAAAGAACAATTTTCATATTGAAACACAGACATAACATAGATGCACACATAAAAAATTAGGGCATATGCACAAGAATGTCTGTATATTTCTGGATTTGCAGCTTATCCATCAAGATCTCTGGCATTCTCAGGACTCATTCAGACTTTTGTACTGTGCTTTCTACACTTTAAAGCTCCATGTCCAAGCATTTTTACTTTTATTTTTTTGGTTCCTGGGAAAGCCCACTGAATCAGAGAAAACGGCAATCTGCAGAAAACCTTATTGCTGTTTGCTCCAATTCAACAGTAAAATGTGTTTTTCCCCAGGGAAAGAACTGGAACAAAAATTAATAAAACCATTCGGACACAGAGCTTTAAAATTCAGACCTGTGCCTAAAACCACAGTACAAAGGGAAGTCTGCTTGAGCCCTCAGTTGCTGGATTTCATATAAACAGAAGACCAGCTTTCTAACAGAAATGACTACTTATAGTTTCATCACTCACTCAATAAGTTTCTATGGCAGTTTCCCCAGGTATTTACTACCTGACCTTCCTGTTGAAAACAGTGGGATTTTGAACTGTGGCTGCACACCCTGTTTGTTTCAGTGGGGTTTTTGCAGAAGCTTGACATAAGCTCCATTTGGAAGAAAGAAACTGTGCTGTGCCATTTGCTGGTGGATTGTTCCCGTCATCGACATCGTTGTTTTATTTTTGACCTGTCAAACCCCAGGAACAATTCCATTGATAGCTTCAAAATGCACACGTCCTGCAAGAACTGTTGACCATTCTATACAACTGAAAGATGTTTTGAATGGAATAATCTCCCCCCTCGTCACAAAAGGGCCTTTGCAAGTGGTCTAGACACTGGGAAACAAATCAAGTCGTGAAGGTTGTTGATTTAAAAAGGCAGTCAATTTTAATCCTGGTCATTTAAACCCAGATGGTAAAGAACAAAGAGAAAGAGGTAGCTTTTCTTCCTCAGCAAGAAGAGCAGATGGTGAGTGTGAGACTGAAAGAGTTGATGAGCAGGCATGCCCAAGCATTATGTGGCTAATCTGGTCCAAGGTTATTAGACTTACTTTTTTTGCTATACTGTACACATTTTGAGGTGATGTATTTCCCTTGGATAGGGATCCAAACAGCCAGGTTCATATATTAATTGGGGACTTTGTGGCAAGCAGTCAGTGTCATTACTGCAGCTTACATAAGAGGGAAAATGGAAACTCAGGTACATATCTCCACTCAGCACATACTGTGGACAAGTCACTGTTCTTCAGCCTATGCTTCTTCATAGGGTAGCTGGTAAAATGCTGGTCTGAGCCAGTGTGGTGTAGTGGTTAAGAGCGGCAGTCTCGTAATCTGGGGAACCGGGTTCGCGTCTCCGCTCCTCCACATGCAGCTGCTGGGTGACCTTGGGCCAGTCACACTTCTTTGAAGTCTCTCAGCCCCACTCACCTCACAGAGTGTTTGTTGTGGGGGAGGAAGGGAAAAGGAGAATGTTAGCCGCTTTGAGACTCCTTCAGGTAGTGATAAAGCGGGATATCAAATCCAAACTCTTCCTCTTCTTCTTCTTCTTTTGCATTCAAAATGTAACAATATCATTTAAACTTAAAAAAAACAATCCTTGCTGATACATTCAGTGTTGACAATTCAGAGTTCAGTGTGTGTGTGTGTGTGTGTGTGTGTATACTTCAAAAAATTTAAAGTAACCTCCAGTATCATACTTTCTGGGGCTTTTTCATTATTTTTTCCGGGTGGGTGGGGTGAACATGTAGTCTCAGAGAAATGAAAGGTTTTGCGCACATACAATATCTGTAACAAAAGCTAAAAATATCCTTTTGCATATGTTCTTTCACATATTTAAAAATAAATGCCATTAATATCCAATAGAAGGCAAATATATCTAATGTAGATACAGAATATATAGTTGCTATGGTAATTGCACAGTTGGCTGGATGCATCAGCTGCCAACTCAATCTTATTTTTTGCGTTTGCTTATTTCTGAATTAACCTTTTAGTGGGGGAAGTGGAAAACTAATTAGTAGACGTGGAGAAGAAAGAAGGATGAGAAAGAGGAGATTCCCCACCTCTCAAATAAAATCGGGAGGTAGATGAGCCTGTGTTTCTGTGTTATGTCAACATAGCAATCCTATGTCCTACTACAGCGTCTAAGCAGAAAGCAAAAGTGTGCCGATAGAATGAGAGATCATGTAGATCATGTAGCAACATTGACAGCGCTGTTGGTAACACCTCCACCACCAACCAATGGAAATGTTGCCAAAACAACATATGGATTGTAGGCTGCATTAGTGGGACCGTATCTGGATGGTGCCAACAAAGTCCATGCCCTCCAACATCCCATTGATGAAATTCTGGACATAGGACCCCCAGATCCAGTTCATGGAGGCGATCGCAACCCCCCTGTAAGCCAGGGGGGAAAGCAGCAGGGGGGCTGGGTCGGTGAGTGGGTGGGTTCCCCTCACCTCTGGGCCAAATCACTAGCCAAGATGCACTTCTGGTGCAGCGCAAGCTGTTCTTCCTGTTGCATCGCAGGATCCAAGCCCATGCAGAGGTGGGAGGGCAGCCAGGTACACTTTCTCCAGGCCATGGAGGGCAAATCTGCTGGGGGCCCTGCTAGGCACCAGCTGTTTCTTTGCTTTTAACAAGACTCCTGGCTCCGGGCCTCAGATGAGTTCTGCATGGGCCTGGCAGGATTCATTGGGATTTCAAAGGGCAAAGACTTTTAGCAGAGTTTCTAGGGGGAGAGAACTCTTACCTTCCCCAGTACTGAGAATGAAAAATGCTAAGACCCACAGCAGCCTCCATATGGCTTTTTTAAATGGAAAGATTGCTACAGTTTGTTTATACAGTACAAATCTTACAGAAATATTACCCTACTTGTGCTGAACATTTATAGTCTGGCCTCAAGGCAATGCTGTTATTTTAATGGAGCCAAACTAATGCAAGGGTATTCTTTAAAAACAGCAAACTGTCAGGAGATATGTAAAATGGTTTAAACACAAACATGAGCAAGCGTCCAGAAAATGGTCTGCATTTGTTTGGTTGGAGAAAAGAAGGAGCTATGTTGATAAACAGCTGGTCAGGGGAGAGCGAGACTACAGACAAGAACAAATAAGACGCAGTTGTAATTTAATAAATAGTTCTCAATATGAATTGATATATGCACACTGTACAGTTCTCCCTGAGAAATATATCTGTAAATATAGCTGTATAGATACAAAGACACTTAACACCAGCATGTTTAGAAGGGAATTTAAATATACTTCAGGACTACCAGATTCTGTGTTATAGATATCCTTTTCAAACAAATGATGGTTTCAATTTTTATCGAGAAGTTTGCTGAAGAAGAAGAACCTTCTTTTCTCTCGAGATATGTTCATTCTCAGATTGTACTTATGAATGGAACGTCTGCTTTTAATCAAATCCACAATACCTTCACAGAAATTATATCAAGTTGCACGCATACACTTAGATTGTTTTTTTAAGGTATTTTAAGGGATGAGGAAATTTATTGAAGATCTAACCTAGCATTCTATAACACCCTAATACCGTATTGGCCCGAATATAAGCCACATCTGAATATAAGCCACACCTTAAAAATTGAAGGGGGGAAAAGAAAAAATACCTGAATATAAGCCACTCCCTTCCTAGCTGCATACTGGGTGGGGGGAGGGGGGTCGCACTGTGTTGCTGGCAGCCTTTCCCCTTCCTCGCTCTCTCCCTTCCTGGCCTTGGGGGAGAGGACGGGGGACTATGCCCAGGGTGGGCGCTGCTTTTGTCACACTCCTGGCGCTGTTTGTCCTGCACTCCTGGCTGCATACCCTAAGGTTGCAGATATAATAAGCACTTTAACTTTCCACAATCAGAATTTGGCAAAAAAGTGAGGCTTATATTCAGGCCAATGTGGTAAATAAATAAATCACAAATGTATTTTGACACAAGAATGCTAAAAAAAAGCAGAATGTTTTTTGTTGCTTTTTTATCCTTTAAATCCAAAGTTTGGAGACACTTTGGTATAAAGAGCAATCAATCCATATATTGGTGGAACAACAGTGCACCAGGCTGATCTATTAGGGGAATGGGGCACTGTCCCACCAACCTCAGTTTGCTCTCACCCCAACCCACCTGCCTGCCCTCTTACTTACAACCAATCAGGCAGTGGTTCCGCCTTTCATTGTCTCTGGATCCACCTACTTTTTGTTTTCCTGCCTTTCACTCTACCAGTCCCAATGGGCACCAGACAACACTGGTACACAATGAGTGCTATGGGTAGGCTTCACCTAATGTGGTCCATCTGCAGAAGCCCTGTGCAAGGACTTCTGCTTGCACAATAGGTCCTTCCCCCTCTTCTCCCCTGTACCCCTGAAATTGGCTTAGTAAGTTCAGGAGAGCCCCCAGAACAGCACACAGGGGCGGGGCGGGGGGGAGAGGGGCGATCATTCCATGTGGCAAGATGCAGGGCTTGTGCAGATGGAATGTTTGGAAGAGCAGTGCATTGAATGCCACCCAGTATGTTTTGATCTTGCAGCCCCAGAGAGCACCCAAGTGTAAGAAAAATCCTCTCTTGCTTATTGTGCAATGACTCAGAGGAAGTGCAAGTGACAGAAGGAAATGTATTTGAAACAGTTTGTTAAAGGAAGCGGGGAGAATGAATGCAAGAAGAACAGCAAAAAAATGATTAGCTGAATCTCAGCCACCTGCTTCCTGCACTTGATCAGCTCACTTGTCTAGAGAACAGTGATCAAGTTTTCAAGTTGATCCAGACAATAGAATTAAGGGAGGATGTGCTATATCAAAAATAAAGGACACTTGAATCTGTCCTGAAGGAAATTGACGTAACTTTAGTTTCCTCTCCTCAAATGGTAACAGGGTTATCACATGAAATCAAAGTAATGGTTAATCTGTTCCTGACATGCATTAAGAAAAGAGTAAGTCAAATGAAACAAAATGATTGCCGTGTCATGTTGACCTAGAAGCTTATGATCATCAAAATCACTGATTGTATTTTTAAGATTTATATCTTTATCATTGCTTGTTCGTGGCATACAGATGAGTAGAGCTCCACACAGAATCACTGAGTCAAAATAGGGTTCAAGGACTATCTAGTCAGACCCCTAGGATACTTAGAAAAAGCAATTTCTGACGCATAAAAAAAGCCTTTTCTTAGAACTTGTGGGAAAGATATTTCAAACCTTCCTTGAGACTCTGTTCCATTGCTCACAAAGAAGCCTTTCCCGGCGCCCAATATAAATCTCTTTTACAGATTCAGACTACAAGGAGGATAGAGTGTGGTCCATAATACTGTAAATTCCTTTCTGGCAAACTGGGAAGAAAATTATGCAGTGCTAATCAAATCTAACACTTTTCACAGAATCTTGGCAAGCAAGATTTAGCATAAAGTGTATTACAAATTCAGGTGGGGGGGTTTCTACAGAGCAAAAATCTACATCTGCTGTCAGCAAGAATTACTACATCAAGATGTTCTCAAGAAGACATTTTAACACAAATTTAGGTCAGTGCTACATAATATCTGCAGCCACCGTTGTTCTGAGAGAGACAATATTTGTACTTTCCCAATGTGGAAAGAGGCCCATTGGAATGCTAAACCAAAGGCATCACAGCACTTTATAATCATGTATTCCAGCTTCCATATGTACTGGGAACAGTTCCTATTCTCTGAGATTGGACTCTGACAAACTGTCTCTTAAAGGACTTCAGATCCACACTGGATGTTCTATTGCATCAGGACCTATATTTAGATGTCCAAGCAACATCGGAGGCGAAACAAAAACAAAAAACTTTTCACGTGTAGGGCATCACCTGAAATTCCTACTGGTCAATGCTGATCTCACCACAGTCATTCGCAATGTCAATGTATTATTGCTGCAACATGTGGCTGCCTTTGAACACCCTTTGGAAATGATAGCACTTGAGAACATAGTTGTTAGATAACTAATTGGAACCCACCAGATTGAACACATCTCATTCCAACTCCCTTCTTCCTCACTTCCTGAGACTCCTAAGCAGCTCAAATTTTAACACACCTGATAGAATATTTGCTTTCAATATGTAGTTCCCTATAACTAGCTTTCCCTGTCATTCAAGTGGTACAATCCAGATAGCCGTCTCAGTATTGTCATCTGGGATATTCTCCTGCCCTGCTCCTGCCTGTACCTGGATATTTTTTGTCTCGTTTGAGGCAGACACATTGGTTGCTATTGGGCTCACTAGCTGTTTTCTGCTTTTTGAAGTAGTTGTGGATATCCATAGCTAAACAAATAGAATGGAGTCTGAGCATTTTGTTTACTCTATCAATAATTTAGAAACCTTTACCTTTTGTATCTAAGCATTGTTTTACTGCCTGTGCATCTTTCCTGATTGCTGTATGGAAAAGCACATGAATCTGACCTTTGAAGAATTTTGGTAGTAAACCATTTTATGGCTTTCCAAATGTGTGGTCTATCTCTATGTTAAGGAAGTGGGATAGCTTGGAAACAGCTTTTAAAAGGAGACATTTTGGGATTCACTAGAAGGACACCTTTTAAAGGTTTTGCAGCCTATATTTCCCCACCTTTCTTTGCTGCATGTTTTGCTATGTTAAATCACTGCTGGGGTTTTTTCTCCAAAGAGTACTTTCCCCAAAGTTGGGTCTTGGCTCCCATGATTTCAACAAAAAGTGGGTGCAGCCATGATGGGGAAGATAAGCAGAGTCAAAAGCAAAGTGGCAAAGAAACAAATGGGACTTAGCTTTGTATAGTAGGCCACATTCAAACCAAGCAAAAATCCACAGTTTCTATGCACACATCTTTCCATCCTCTTTCCAGGCAAGCAAGAGGCATTCTCATGTGCAGAAACACACTCTAGCCAGGCAAAAGCACTTAAGAATGGTGCAGAACAGAGCTAGTGAGAAGTGCGGCCTGAGGAGAATGCCTGGGGGCTAAAGGGCTATTACCTGTTCCCAGGCTTGAGCTTCCTCAGACCTAATGTGAAGTCTAATAATAATATGCAATGTTTTTTCTTTTAGAACCAGTCTTGTAAAATCTCAGGGTTAATGCTACTAATTTGTCTAAAGAATTTAACAACTTGGCTTTTTGGGGTTGTTTTTATTTGAACTTGTGGCAAACCTTTGTTGCAATATATAATATATATTAATATATATATAGTATATATATATGGAAGAATATTGTTGCAAATTAGGCGGGCTTATTTTGTTGGCTCCCCACTTCTCCAACACTTTATAACTATATGTGTAAAAGTGATACACATTTCAAAGCAAACCTTTCTATTTAAGAAATAAAATTTCTTAAATCCTCAAGAGAGCGAAAATTAGTATCATTTCTTCTTGGGCTTTTGCATCTTGGCAAACACAGGCAGAGTTGGAGTTCTTTTGTTCCCCTGCAGCTTGTCTTATTACTCATTTATATTTCACATTAACACTAAAATACATATTTTATGTAAAATACTAATAATGAGACAAGCAACCTTGGGATGTACATGTTAGAGTAACAATATTGTGGTGATATGATATTTGAATACTTCCCCAGATAGGGCCATAACTGAGATCTAATTTTCTTTAGGAGAATTGGCATTGGTAGTACTGCACTCTGTCTTTAAAGATAACATTGTGCACTTACAACGCAAGCCTAAGGCCACTGACACCATAGATCATGGAATACATTTCTTTTGCATCGTAGCAAGTAACACTTGTGCTAGGAGGAATACATAAAACCTAGCATGTTCGTGCCTATAGCCTACAGAAATACAGGTACAGTATATCCGTTTCATGTTTCATCTAAACATATCAGGAAACCAAGAGAGGAATTAAATATTGTGCTAAGGTGATTGTTTCATCAGGGTAAGCATTTTGGCTTGCCAGTTGGAACAATCCCCCTCCTCATCTTCTCACCAGATGTGCCACTCCAGGGATTCTCTTGATCTCCTGCCCTGACCAATTGGGGAGGAGCAGGGGGTGCCTGAGGGGAGGAGATGGGGGAATGTTCCTTGCACAGGGCTTCCATCGACAGAATTCATTCGTTGAATCCTGCCCCAATATAGGTTGCAAATTTCTGACTTGGTTACTTTTGACCATGGAAAATATGGCTACCCTCTTGCACCTTTCTTCTTCTGGCTGTCTTGAACACCTCACTTCTTCACTGTATTGAAGTGCCTATCGTCTGTAATTTGGGTGTCCTGGTCTATTTATTCCTTGATTACACACATACATGGGAATGCTTGATACAACCCACCAGTTTATCTTTGGGTAGTGTCAGGGAACTGACATCGGAGCTAGAGGCGGAGGGAAGGCTCTCAAATGATGCTGGAGAAGGGCCCAGCAGGGAGAGAGGCAGCTCCGCAGATGGGGAAGCCAATCAGCGCAACACCAGGGATATAGAGGGGCTGATGGGGGAATCGGCGAGAGGGCTCCAGGACTCTTCACCGGACACCAGCGGGAAGAGCATGGGTCCTCCGCTACCCACGCCCACCCTGCGCAGAAGACTTCTGCGCAGAGAGAGTAGGAGGAGACTGGGTGTCAAACAACTTTTATGTTGGAAAAGATTTAAGAAACGCCCACTGACGGATTCTGCTAGCGACTGAGGCAGCCACGAAGTGAAGGGCTGCCCAGACTGAAAGGTTTAGCAAGGCAACAAAGCCTGGAGAGGCGGCAACTTACGCACGAGCAACCCATACACATTACAGCAATCCATCAGTCCCTGAAGTCGCTCGTGCACAGCAACAGGCAGGCAGCATCATGAGCAAAACCGGAGAAGCTGGAGCCACGCGGGGAGCAGCTGGAGGGCAAAATCTGGTGGAGAGGAACCGAGATTTGGAACAGCATGTGGCTCTGCTGATGGCGCGGCTGGACGAAAGGCGGTCTCAGGATGCTCAGGTCAGACCCACCCCCGTAGCAAGGAAGGTACCGGGACTGGTACACAAGTTTGGAGGGAAACCCCAGGACTACAGTGCGTTCCGAACGGAAATAGAGTATGCTTTGGAACTGCAACAGAATGATTTTGCAGATGATGGGGAGAGGGTTGCCTATATTGTTGGACATCTGCAGGATGGGGCCAGAGATTAGATCAGGCCCCTAATGGCAACGCAGAATGCCGCCTTGAAAGACCTGAGGAAATTCTTCCAGGCGATGGATGCGATGTATTCCAGTGATGTACAGCAAAGTGTGACTCGGCGGGAACTGATGGGTTGCAAACATGGGAACCAGTCAGTTAGAGACTACTGGTCACACTTTGCCATGTTAGTCCACCGGCTCAGGTAGGAATTGGACTCTGAGCCCATTCAGATGTTGTTCGAGGAGGGGTTGTCCCCAACGGTGAAGGACGAGCTTTCCCGCGCACCCCGCCCGCAGTCGATGGATCAGCTGACCAAGGCTGTGCTTGTGATTGATGTAAGGCAGGAAGCGCGGGCCCAGGAGAAGCGGGAAGGGAGAGAGCAACGTTACCATGACTACCGCATTCCTGAAATACCAAGGCAGCCTTCCCCGCCGGCGGAGCCCATGGAAATAGATGGGGCGCGCGCGGGGGAGATTTCAAACTCCAGTGAAGGTCGCAAGAGAGAGGGAAAGGATGGGAAAACCACCAAGAAGTGTTTTCTCTGCCAGCGGCCAGGACATTTTGCCAGGGTCTGCCCGCAAAGAAAGGCCTGGCAAGGGATGGTCTGAGCTGCAGGGGGTGAGGTGGAGATGGTAAAGGAGCAGGGAAACGCCAAAGCTTGGCTGCCACTCAGCGGGCACAGCAGCCAGGCAAGCAACCATAGCCATAGAAGTGGTGCTAGAACTCCCAAATGGGCACCCAGTCAAGGTGAAAGGGCTGTTGGATTCAGGCAGTCCCTGCAATTTCTTCAGCAAGGACTTTGCACTAGAGCACCAGCTCCACCTGCTGCCCCTGGATTTCCCCTTGCAAGTAACCACCATTGATGGCAGGGAGCTTCTGGGAGGGGAAGTGACGCACCAGACCCCACCAATGAGAATGAGGGTTTCCAGGCACACGGAGACTATCGCCTTTCACGTAGCCTCACTGGCAGGGCCCCCAATAATATTAGGGATGAGCTGGCTAGCACAACATGATCCAGTGGTGGCATGGCATCAGAGAACGGTCACCTTTGGGTCTGCTTACTGCTTGGAACACTGTCTAGGGGGAGAAACCCCAAGGATGACCGTGGCCAGGGTGGCTGGGATAGCTGTGGAGCCGAAAGGGGAGGTGCCACCACAATATGCTGACCTGCAGGAGGTCTTCAGCGTGAAGGAGGCAGATAGACTACCCCCACATAGGCCCTTTGACTGCCAAATCAACTTGCTCCCTGGGGCGCAGCTACCGGTGGGTAAACTGTATGCCATGTTGGACAGGGAGATGAAGGAGTTGCGGGAGTTTATTGACAAGAACCTGAAGAGGGGGTTCATAAGGGAATCAAAGGCGGCGGGGGGCAATCCGGTGTTCTTTGTGGACAAAAAAGGGACTAACCAGCCCAGATTGGTCGTAGATTTTAGGGCGTTAAATTTGGTATCAGAACCCGTGACCTTCCCAATGCCCAGGATTGACGACATTTTAACACGGGTGAGGCAGGGGAAGATTTTTACCAAGCTGGACCTCAGGGGAGCCTACAATTTGATTAGGATGAGGGAGGGGGACGAATGGAAGACCACAATGTTCACCCCCCTGGGGGCCTTTGAGTACTTAGTTATGCCATTTGGATTACAGCCAGGCTCCGCCTGTTTTCAAGCTTTCATGCACCATGTGTTGGGGTCCCTGCTGTACAAGAACTGCGTAGCCTTCTTGGACGACGTCTTAATCTATTCAGACAATGAGGAGCAACACGCCAGAGACGTCAGGGAAGTGCTAAAGAGACTGCAGAAGCACCAGTTGTGGGCCAAGCTGGAGAAATGTCAGTTTCACGCCAGAGAAGTCGAGTTTTTGGGGTACAAGTTGTCAGACAAAGGCTTAGCGATGGACCCAAGCAAGGTGCAGGCAGTGCTGGAGTGGAAGGCTCCCAAAACCCGGAAGGACGTGCAGAGGTTCCTAGGGTTCAGCAACTTCTACAGGAAGTTCATCAAGAACTTCGCCCACTTGACAGCACCCATCACAGACTGTCTCAGTAGCAAAAGGAAGTTCGCCTGGACAGAGGAGGCCCAACAATCCTTTGAAAAACTGAAGAAGGCGTTCGCATCGGAAGAGCAGCTCCTGCACGTGGATCTGGAGAAACCCATGAGGCTAGAGACCGACACGTCCAACAGAGCCATTGGGGCGGTTCTTTTGCAGCCAGGGAGGAGCAAGCAGGAATGGAGACCGTGTGCCTTCTTCTCAAGAAAGCTGAACAAGTCAGAGCAAAACTATACGGTGTATGACCGCGAACTGCTTGCGATCTATGCGACGTTTCGGCGATGGCGACATCTACTAATAGGGGCGCAGCACAAGATCCAGGTTTGTACAGATCACAAGAACTTGGAATACTGGAGGACCGCACAAGTGCTCAACCAGAGACAGATTCGATGGGCACAGGAGTTCTCCAAGTTTTCCTTCGAAATCCGATACGTGCCAGGAGAGGAAAACGTGAGAGCAGATGCTCTCTCCTGGAAACCGGAGTACTTGGAAGGAGAGGGGCCACCGGAGATACGACACGTGATCCCTGAGGACCGTTGGGTGTGTGAGGGAACCTTGGTGGGGCAATGAGAACTGGCTGGACTTACTAGAAACGACGTGTTCACCCAAACTAAAATCCGGGAACTCCGAGACGGAAGAGAAACCCAAGGAGAGTTTGAGGAGAAGGAAGGGGTGCTGTACTATAAGGGGGCGCTGTATGTACCGGGGGAGACCCTACGGGGGAAGGTACTCAAACAACTCCACGACAACCCCACAGTGGGGCACTTTGGACAGCACAAAACCATGATGCTCGTCACCAGGCAGTTCTGGTGGCCCAGGGTGAGGGAGGATGTACAGGAATATGTACAGGGTTGCGACCGCTGCCAAAGGGCAAAGGGGGAGCGGACCGCCCCAGCAGGATTACTTACCCTTACCCACGCCGGGGAAACCTTGGGAGGTGGTATCCATTGATTTTATGACCAATTTGCCCAAGTCCCGGGGGAAGACAGCGGTCATGGTAGTGGTCGATCTACTAACAAAAATGTGCCATTTTATAGCTTGCCCACATGCGGTCACGGCAGAGGAAACAGCCAGGTTGTTTGTAGATCACATCTTCCGGTTGCATGGGGCTCCTTCGAGGGTCATCTCCGACTGCGGGAAACAATTTACTTCCCGTTTCTGGAGGAAGCTCATGAGCTTGCTGCAGGTCGAAGTGGGCTTCTCAACGGCGAGACACCCAGAAACCAAAGGGCAAGCAGAAAGAGCGAACAGTATTTTCCAGCAATACCTACGCTGCTACGTCAGCGAGAGGCAGAACGATTGGGTAGAAAAACTAGCGCTGGCTGAATTTGCGTACAATAACGCTGAACATGCGTCAACGGGAATGAGCCCGTTCATGGCCAATTATGGGTGTCACCCCAGGGCCTTCCCGGGGAGTGGGGAGGAAGCATGGAGTGTACCGGCAGCAGAGCAGTTTGTGGAAGAAATGGAAGCCCTGCACCAGCAACTTAAGATGAACTTGGAGCGGGCCAAGGAAATTTACAAGAGGCCGGCAGACAAGCGCCGTAGGGAAGGGGAGACCATACGGGTGGGAGATCGGGTGTGGTTGTCAACCCAAGGGTTACCTTTTAAGGGGGGGTGCAAGAAGTTGCAACCCAGGCGGCTGGGACCGTTTGAGGTAACACAGCAGGTGAACCCCGTGGCATTCAAGCTCAAATTGCCAGACAGCATGAAGATACACCCGGTGTTCCATAGGTCCCTACTCTCGCCATACAGGGAAGGAAGGGGATTCCCGGGGTGAGAGGGAGAAGTCACCACACACCCGCAGGTAGAAGAGAGGGAGCACCAGAACTTGGCCACAGAAATACTTGATTCAAGGTGGCAAGGGCGCCAGGTGGAGTACTTGGTGGCTTGGGAGGGAGAACCCGGGTCGGAAAACACGTGGGTTCCCGCGGAGGCAATCACTGATGGGTATCTGGTGGAGGAATTCCACCGCCTGTTCCCGGACAAACCCAAACCACTAGAGAGATTCTGGGAGGAGCAATTTGGAACCACAGATGATGAAGAGGATTTTGTGGGGTTTTCTGTCTCCGAAGGGGAGGGAGAAGAGGCTTCGGAGGAAGAAGAATCAGACTGGGAGGCCCACCCTGCGGGAAGGGATCAGAGCGGGTGGGAAGCGGGTTTTGAATCCTCAGAGTATGGTGACAGCTCCTTCCGGGGGTTCCCCGCATCGTCGGCCGAAGAAAGGGACAAAGTTGGGTCAACAGGTCCGGGCCGGGGGTGGAGGGGGTCCTGGGGGGGAGGTGGATGTCAGGGAACTGACATCAGAGCTAGAGGCAGAGGGAAGGCTCTCAAATGATGCTGGAGAAGGGCCCAGCAGGGAGAGAGGCAGCTCCGCAGATGGGGAAGCAAATCAGCACAACACCAGGGATATAGAGGGGCTGATGGGGGAATCGGCGAGAGGGCTCCAGGACTCTTCACCGGACACCAGCGAGGAGAGCACGGGTCCTCCGCTACCCACGCCCACCCTGCGCAGAAGACTTCCGCGCAGAGAGAGTAGGAGGAGACTGGGTGTCAAACAACTTTTATGTTGGAAAAGATTTAAGAAATGCCCACTGACGGATTCTGCTAGCGACTGAGGCAGCCACGAAGTGAAGGGCTGCCCAGACTGAAAGGTTTAGCAAGGCAACAAAGCCTGGAGAGGCGGCAACTTACGCATGAGCAACCCATACACATTACAGGTAGTGATCATAAAGTGGTTGGGTGGGGGAAGATTTTGACGTACCTGTATGTTAAGAAGTAACAGATTAAGTGTGTAAAGCCACCTTGGAGGTTTTTTTTACCCATATCTAAGCATCTGGGAAGAGAATAAAAGAATTTTGTAACAGAGAGGTGTTCAGCCTAAAGACAACTTTAAAAAGTTACAATGTTTGGGGCTTTTTAGTTAGTTAGTTAGTTAGTTAGTTAGTTAGTTAGTTAGTTAGTTAGTTAGTTTTTAAAGCTGATTAAAGAGGAACATGATAGTAGTTTCTAACATTATGCATGGTGAGAGAAAGTGAATAGAAATAATTTTTATGCATCTCAGAATATGGATCTTAGTGTCTTCCCAAGAAGCTGATCGGCAGGAGATTCACACATTCCTCTGTCCTACTTCCTTGCACAGTGCACATTTAATGTATGGAACTTTTTGCCACAAGATGTGGTGGTCATGAGTTTGCATGGCTTTAAAATGAAATTAGATAAATCGATGGCAGAGCAATAACTACTAGTCATGATGGCTGTATGGAACCTCCAGGTTCAGAGGAAATCTCACTGGATGCCAGCTGCTGTGGAGCAGTAGCAAGAGAGAAGCCTAATACCTTCATGGTGTCTTGCTTCTGGGATTTCCAGAAGCATCTGATAGGAAACAGGATATTGGACAAGCTGGGTCTTTTGTCTGACCCAGCAGAGCTCTTACGTTCTAATGTAAAACGCAACTATGGCGAAAAGAGTAATTAGTGGTGGCATAATCACGTATGATTATTTCAGTTAATTACCGGAGTTTGAGGCTGATAACAGTGAATACTGTGGATCCATTTTCAAAAGACACCATCTTTGCTGCATTACTTTTTGCAGCCACCTTCTGGTTCATCATTTCCAGCCACCACAGCCTGGGTCAGCCTGTGTTGTCAAATGCTGCATTTCAAAACAAGAGACTGTTGAAATGGCGAGCGAACTAAATGGGATAACAAGGATGCAGTATTATATATTCACAGAAAGGGAAGGAGAAAGGCAGATTTTATAATCTTGGGCAATTTCATTTTTTCTGGTGCTGGACTCTCCAATCATTACAACAAGTGAAAAACTTAGTTTGGTGTTGCTTTATTATTAAGGCCTGGTGAGTTTGTGTTGAATAAATACAATCCTTTCTATAACCATAGCAACCAGAGCCCTGTATAGGCCTGCCTGCCAGTCTGCTGTCTTTACAACATAATGCTCTGCTTCATAAAATGGTACCGTTCAGCTTTCGGCGCCACACCCAGAACTCCATTTACAAACAGTGCCTGCAGAAGTCGTGTCTGCTTAGAAACAATGCAAGGCACACGCTAACAGGGAGAGGCAATGAGAATTTTGATGTATGCAGGCCACTCGAAGTAAGAAAGTCCAACAACCTAATCAGAGATACAAGAAGAAACCTCTGCCGTTAGTACAGGGACTGACCAGGATCGGGACCATGGCACATGGACATAAGAGATTTTTGGTGAAAGTTGATGCCAAAGATAGAAGGTGAAATGACAGGATAGAAATTATGTATGGTCCTGTGACTGGATGTAGAAATCCCACAGGGGGCACAAGTAGGGAAACCACTCCCAGTATGGCACCTGTAGTGCTGTGAACATGAGCAGAACAGAGGATGCTCTGCCTCTATGGTCAGAATCAGTAATGCTTCTGAATACCAGTTGCTGGAAAGCATAGGGGTGGAGCAGTCTTGTGTTTGGGTCCTGCTTGTGGGTTTCCTGCAGCCATCTGGTTGGCCACTGTGAGAACAGGATACTGGACGAGATGGGCCATTGGCTTGCTCTGTCAGACTCTGATGTTCTTATCCCCCCAAAGTGGCAGGTGCTCTGATCCCGTTTCATTGGAAGCCCTGGGGCACCTGCCACTTTTTGGATGAGAGACGGGATTACCTCCAGTCTTCTAAAATGTTGGTTCAATTTGTGAAGTTATCCACCCTTTAAAAAGGGTGCAAGGGGAAGGGGTGAAATTTGCATAAATCAAGGCTATGCACACCTGACCCTCTGCATGGAGCACTTGTGTCACATGTTATCCAATAGTATTGTGGAGGGGCATATGCATGGTGTCAAAAGACTTCTCAGCTGGAGTTGAGTGTGTGAAGTGGCGTTAAGAGTCCAAGGCAGCTCAGCAAGGCCAGGCCACCCATGAGGTGGGGTGAGCCAGTCATAGTGGGTGCCCTGCCACCTGCACCCTGTAAGATTGTGCAGCATAGAATAATAAGTACCCAAATAAGAGTAACACCCAGAATAATACCCAGAATAATACCCAAAATAAGAATAATACTAAAAGCAAAAAGTAAGTTCATGTTCTATGGAGAGATTATGGATCTGGAATGATTCTGGATCAAGGGAGACTTCTATGGAGTTTTGATGTTAAAAGGAAAAAGTTAATATTCACTGCAAATATAAACGGCTCTTAAATAAAATCCCTTCAACAACCCCCTCTTTCCTTTCTTCCTTTCTCTCCCTCTACATGAATAGTTTGACTAAAGCGATTTACTCTAATGGCCCCCTTTTATATATATATATAAAAACTGGGAATCCTGCCAAATCCAACTATGATTTAATTTGATGACTTACAGATGGAAACAATGGCTAGATTCAAAAGAATCAAATCTGACCTGTTAATAGCGGTTAATTTCATGAAATCCCTGTGATGGAAATGACTGTTTGCTGGAACCAAGGAGGCCAGTGTGTGGCTGGCATGTTGATCATACACTCATGCCCTGGGAAATAGCCTGATAGCATGAACGAACACACTCACCCCTAATAAGAGTTGCAACTCTATCCCAAGGTAAGAAGTGTAAACTGTTGGTAGTGCTGGGCTGCAGCCATGCAAACTGTACTTCTTCTCCAGGAATGCTTGAGGGCTGAGAGGAAGAAATGCATAATAAAAATGCAGGCAAATCTGTGTCCTCCCTGGACACAGATTTGCACAAAATTTGCACATGCAAATTTATAGCTGAAAAAATATAAATAATTATGACCATGTTACCAGTGTGTCTCTTCGGTCTGTTGTCCAGGTGCTGTTAATTTCAGGCTCTCTGGTGTGGGGAAGAGTTCCATTGCTTTTGCAGATTAGCTTTGTTGTTGCTATCATCACCAGTGCTTTGGGGGTATTTTCTGGCTCCTACTGCACATGGACAACCCATGATGCTGTGTTGTGGGCTGACACCCACCATGGTGAGGAAGATTGAGGTCAGGTAATCTGAATGCCTTTCCAGTCAGCTTTCCAGGTGCTAACTGCTGGTGGACAACATCAAGGCCCCTGCTCTTCTTCTTATGATTCTTTATCTTTTAACCAGACTTGGACCAGATAAGCCTTCAAATGGAAGTCTTCTTCAAACAGAGGGCTGTCCTCTGTAAAGCAGAGCACATGACCACCCTATGTGAAGTGCATTCATGCAAATATCAAATATTACATAGTATGTCCTACAGTTTCCTTGTCGTTTCATTGAGCATACTGAACCATCACATCCAAACACATGATATATCCCTTGTTCGAAAGTTCACTCAAAAGTCTGTGTGGGAAAAAGAACTTAGAGGATCAGGCTATTACTTGGGGTTGTCAAGAGCTGGCAGAAAAAAATGCTAGCAAGATTGAGCTTCCAGTATGTTCTCCAGAGGAAAGATTTCCTTCTAATATACCGTATTTTTCGCTCCATAGGACGCACTTTTTCCCTCCTAAAAAGTAAGGGAAAAAGTCTGTGCGTCTTATGGAGCGAATGTGTGTTCCCTGGAGCCAAATCGCTGTTGTCCTGTGCTCCTGGGCTGCTCTTTGGGGGTGGGGGGAGGAGCCGCGGTGCTCTGCCCGCAGCCTCTGCTTTCCCCTGAAGTCCCGACAAGGTTTGCAAGCAGAGGGAAGATTGTGTGCTGCTGGGGTGCTTTTGGGGGGTGGGGGGTGGGGAGCTACACTGCTCTGCCTACAGACTTTGCTTTCCCCTGAAGTCCTTGCAAGGTTTGCAAGCAGAGGGAAGGCTGTGTGCTGCTGGGGTGGAGGGTGGGGGGTGGGGAGCAGCAAATTGCTGTCTCTCAGTGCCTCCTAATTCAACTGCAAAGGATTGCCTAACTGGATTCTGAGCTCCATTTGAAGTTTAAAAATAGTAAGTTTGGGGATTTCTTCAAGTAGCAGTTTTGGGGAAATAGTCATCAATACATGCAAAGGATCTCCACAAACCAGTAATAGTAATTTCAGCTAAAACTGAGCAGGTATCTGGCTCAGGAACAGTTTAAACTGCACAGCTATAACCAGACATCCTGTGTGTGTGTGGACCATGTTCCTAGTAGCTAATCTTTACTGCTGAAAAGAGGCTCTGATATTCCACTCCAACTCTATAATTCATTATACAAATTCTTACAAGTACAGTCCACCTATACTAAACCAAAAACATTGTGTTCTCTTGGTATTGAATGGAAGCTATTTATCTGCCCTCTTTTCCTCCTCTGTTCTTTGCTCAGTCACTCCATTTTGAATCTTCCTTTCAAAACAACCATGCCTGTTTTGAGAAAACTTCAGAGATTTAGGAACTGGAGCACAATCATTTGATCTTTAGCTTCACAGTATTTTAATATTCTTTTGGAAGCTGCCCAGAGTGGCTGGGGAGGCCCAGCCAGATGGGCGGGGTATAAATAATAAATTATTATTATTATTATTATTATTATTATTATTATTATTATTATTATTATCTTTTTGCTGTTCCTCCATACTCCCAGGCACTTCTCATTTGCACAGCCCTGGTTTCTCTCCCTGACTATTAATATTCTTGATTAGTAACAGTAAAATGCTCAAATTTTAGTTTTTGTGACTGCTGCCAATACTGACTTCCCAGTGATAATGAAAACAGCTACATTATAATGGAATGTGTCCTTTTTCCATTCTCATCATTATATACCATGGCTCGCTTTAAAGCAGCAAAGTGGACAGGAGCCACACACTTTGCTGTTTTAAATAGTTTAGTACAAAATTTGAGTCAGATTTTTTTCCTTGTTTTCCTGCTCTAAAAACTTGGTGCGTCTTTTGGTCAGGAGCGTCCTATGGAGCGAAAAATACGGTACAACCAGCTGTGAGTATTTCAGACTTTTTGTATCCACCCATAATCATTTCCATAATTAGCTCTACACATTGTGCCTAATTAGTTATTCCTGTGGCAGACAGGCATGAAATATGTGTTTCTCCATCACTTTATTCCACTGCCTAAATTGCTAGTGGAAATCAAAAGTGAGTAATGACATTTATTCTTTTGGTTCTGCATTTCCAGCTTCCTTAGCCATTTCTTAGCTACAGCTACACAGTTCACAAGGTAGGAGTAGCTTTCTACGTCCATAAAGGGGATCTCTTGGATGAAGTTGCATTTATTGGAAATAATGTCTTCACTTTTTACCTTATATTGAGATAATGCTACTATTTATGCTGCTGTTTATCTAACCTATGGAAAACGAAGCATCTCTCAGCAAGTAATACTAAACTTCGAACAGAATTTTGCATGGGGCATACAGCTGGAACAATCCACAAAACTCCCTGATTACAAGTGAAGAAATATGCAGATGTAGCTAGGGTCCCTTGCACCCTTGGCATGGAGTGCGGAAGACATTCTCCTTTTCAGATGGCTCACCAGCTATTAGCTCCTATCGCAATTGTCACCTGTACTTGACCATCACTTTATTTATGCAACAGCTCATCCTCCCAAAAGAAGGGAATCTGCCATTCTAACTGGTTTGACCTCCTTAGTGGTCTCTTTTTCGCAACCAGGTTTTCAGGGTGAGGTAACCTTGAGACATCAGTCAGGACTCCGCCCCCCCCCCAGCACAATCTATCTAATTATAATATGTTCCACAAGAGCTTGACACATATAACTGGTGCCCTTAGTTCACTTGCTTCGTAATGGAATCATTGCAGCTGCCTTGTGTTTGCAGAGCTCGGAAGTCATCTTAGGAAATTAAGAAAATACATATTTTCTCCAGCCATTGCAGTAAGCTTTGATTTGAACTGCTTAAGGCAGATACAATTCCAAAATGCAGAACTAAAACACAAGACAGTCATTCAGGTAATTATTTCGCCCCTCTCTGTGAATACCTCTTCAGCACAAGAGGGCGTAAGTAATGATGCAGCATGGCGCCAGCTTTGACAGCCTGACAGTTCACTTCTAAAAACCCTGCTCAAAATTCCACCCTCAGCTGCTTGTGTTCAGGTCCCCCGAATATAGAAACTTATGACAGACTACTTGATGCTGCTGGTTCACACTTGGCATGACCAGGAACATTGTAGCTGCCTCCCTTAGCTACTTTGGGGAAATGTATTACTTATTTAATCTATTTGCAATAAGGAGTGGGGGAAAGCCCAGCCTTCCAGGGACTCAGCAGGATCACAGCTCAGCCTTCACCTCACCCCTTTCCCGTGATCCTTCTTAGGACAAGACAGAAGGCTGATTATGCGAACATAATAAAATATGCATTTTGAGACCAGCTGCTCTTACTTGCCAGTTGGGTGAGGGAAGTACCTTTCAATACATTTCCTATAAGGGAAGGAAGGAAGCAGGTGGGTGGGTGCCAGGCAATTGCTTCCCCTTTCCTCACTTGAGAATTCATCCCTCATTCCTACAAGGCAGAATATGGCATAGGGAAGATGCTTGGCTTTCTTGCCCAATGTACCCGTCTACTTTGGCATCTGCATTCCATTCCATTTCCTTGCACCAGTGTGACAAATAGAGGGGGCCCTGGTCTGTCTCCTACACAAGGCTTTGGACAAGGTTAATGACAGGTCAGGGAAGAAGGATGACAATTAACACAACTCCTCCACTCACAAGGATTATGTATTTAGTTCCCCGTATTTTTTCCTGCAGTAACTCCCACTCACCTGTCGAATTCCTGTAGAATCAATTTTAATTAGGGGATAAGGACTTGTTTTGGGATCTTGCCAGCCATTTGTAACTTTGGTGTTGAGGATGAAAAGCAGTAATATCACATGCACCACATGCTGGAGTGGATCTCCTAGCTCAAAGTCATGTATGGTTTACCGTTGGAATGGAAGATTGACCAAAGCCTAAAAACAATCCTCTTGTCTGGAGAAGAGAAGACTGAGAGGTGATATGATAGCCATCTTCAAATATCTGAAGAGCTGTCACATGGATGATAGAGCAAGCTTGTTTTCTGCTGCTCTGGAGGGTAGGACATGAACCAAGGGACTAACTCAGAAAGGGGTGGATTCTTCATCATTGGAGGTTTTTTAAACAGAGTCTGAATGACTACCTGCTTTGATTCCTACATTGCAGGGGTTTGGTCTAGACCAGGCATAGGCAAACTCAGCCCTCCAGATGTTTTGGGAGTACAACTCCCATGATCCCTAGCTAACAGGACCAGTGGTCAGGGATGATGGGAGTTGTAGTGGCAAAACATCTGGAGGGCCGAGTTTGCCTATGCCTGGTCTAGATAGCCCTTGTAGTCTCTTCCAACTCTACTAGTCTACAACTCTATATCTTAATATTCTCTTACTGTTAGGAAGAGAGGCAAACCAAAATGGAACACTGTCGGTTTAAGCGCAGTGACATTTTTCTAGGAAGTTTGCATGGGGATGATGAGAACAGAGGCCAGAGACCTTTTCAAAATCTCATTTTAAACTGATGAGATAGATGAGAAACTGAAAGCAATGAGATGCTGTATAATAGCTTTGCTGTTTAATTGAAAGGGTATCTTGTTTTTACACTTCTCTAATTAGGTGCACTCCAATAAAGTGACTGAAATAACTTTAGGTAATGGGACAACCTCCATTAATCTGCTCACCACAAAAGCTCTTCATTAAGCAGGATAAACAGCACCATCAAAGAGCCCCCTGAAAGATTGACTTCAGGTTGACTTAAATCCTAATTTAATCCTAAATTAATCAACAAAGACTATGTAAACAATTTAATTGGTCAAATATGTGGAAATGAATAAGAAAAAAAAACCTTAAAAACCACACCAAAGAACTGCTCTCAGGGACTATTTTTGTAGCTTTAACTTTGCATCACCTTGTAATCTTACACTAATTTCCTACGTCAGTACAGCTGCTATTCTTCTAATAGCTTCCCAACTGGTAGAAAGTCAACAAGGAAATTTGCCCCATCATCTCACCTCCATCTCAAGAAAGCTTTACCTCTTTAAATCCAGTGCTCAGCCATCAACTTGAGACATGGGAACCCAATTCAGCCAGGAAAAAGTTGGGAAACCCAGGTAATAACCTGGGTTTTCCATAGTTCTCAGGTACATGTTTTCTTCATTTTGAAGAGCTCTCAATTCTACTGCATATTACAGTGCAGAGTTCTGACTGTTGCATTGGCTATTGACAAAAGGAATTACTCCAATTCCCCCCTTTTGGCAGTTTAGGGCAATTCAACCGTATGTCTTCTGTGCATTTAATGAATTGGGGGGCGGGGGCTTGCCATCACATTTCTTTGTTTTGGAGTGTTCATTATGTAAATGTGGTTATGGCAAATGCTTATGGATTGGAAATCATAATTTGCTTGTTTTGCATCTCCAACAATGGCTTTTCCCATTTTAAAAACAATTTCTGACAGGTTGCAAAAGATGAACAAAAACAAGCTCCTTTTTAGTTGATGGCTTACAGAGAATTGTGCACAGCAAAATCAGTGAAGCAGGTGGCATCTCTCTGCCTAGAGTATATATGTTGTAAAACAAATAATCACCTCTGTGTCAAGGGATTTCAGTGATCACTGCCTGAGGAAACAGGAAGATGTCCAGTGGCATGAAGTGCTGCCCAGACCCTTTGATAAAGGTTGATGACTGTAGATCCCTAGTTGCCAACTTCCGCTATCATCATGATGAGATTGTAAACAACCTAGCAGCAAAACTCTACGACCCATGCCCTTTCCCAAACTGTGTAAGCCACATGTGTGGAGCAAAGATAAGAAGAGCCCTTCTGGATCAGACCAAAGGACTATCTTGTCCAATGGGAAGGTCTCCCAGTGGTCAGTCAGATGCAAGATCCACTGGGCACAAGGGCACATATTCTGCCTGGTCTCTGCATGGTTGTAGGTGTTGTGCAGGTGTTGAAGAGACATTTAAAGGAAGTCTTTCCTGAACGAGCTTCCTCGAGAACAGATATTCTCCTTTGGTATTCCCCAAGAATTTGCCAAACACATATATGTGCTTTAGATCCAATGAGCCTTAGTTTCTGTAGAAGGCACTTCCATATATGTGTGGGGGGGGGCAATATCTGACTTCTGACAATTTCCAGTTGCAGATCCCCTCACTACCTCACTGCACACAATTTGTAGGGTCTCCCAACCCTCAGATGTGGCTTTTTGGCCTGTGCAAAGGTTTCCAACAGAAAAGAGTTGATGAAAAATTCCCATCATGCAAGTGTTCACTGTGCATAATTTAAAGCTGATTTGTGACTGCCCTCTCAATCCTGTAAAATTATAACATAGGTCACTAATAGTCCAGTCTTGTTTTAAGATGTTTCACTTCTTATTTTATACACAAGAGTTGAGGGGATGGGCAGGGAGCGAGAGAGAAAGTTCACAGACTATCCCCAACATTTTCTTTATTTGAAATGCTTTTCAAAAATGTTTCAGAACCATACAATTTCATTAAAAAAATCCTTCCTGTAGCACCTTCATCTGAAGAAGTGTGCATGCACACGAAAGCTCATACCAATAACAAACTTAGTTGGTCTCTAAGGTGCTACTGGAAGGAATTTTTTTTATTTTGTTTCGACTACGACAGAATTTGCTGCCAAGGAGTGTGGTGGAGTCTCCTTCTTTGGAGGTCTTTAAGCAGAGGCTTGACAACCATATGTCAGGAGTGCTCTGATGGTGTTTCCTGCTTGGCAGGGGGTTGGACTCGATGGCCCTTGTGGTCTCTTCCAACTCTATGATTCTATGATTCTATGACCAACACGGCTACCTACCTGTAACATACAATTTCAGTAAAAGTCAACACCACTATCCATAGCAAACCACCCAGATACCATACAGGCTCAGTATGAACAACCTGTATGGCCCAGGTGAACAGAGGTGTCTTTAACAAGCACTGAAAACACATCAAAGTCAGTTCTTGCCCTATTTTGAGAGGAGGTGGTTCCATCAGCTTGGTGCCATGATAACGGCCTTTATCAGAGTGTAGCATAGCCAAGAAGGCCTCATCCATAGATCTCAGCATACAAGCAAGACTATACAGATATATGAATATTCAATATTCACAGAGTCAACAACTATCTTTTCAAAATAACTAAATTGTGCTTATGTTTGAAGCAGTGAGAATATTCAACTACCTGCAGTGTATCTAAGACAGGAACAGCTTTTTCTGCATGAATTAGATACCTGACAGGTGCCTTGATGTTAAGAGCTATATTTAGATGAGACACAGCAGGAAATAGAGAGTGCCGCCTTTGTAGAGAATTAAAGGAGGGAAATTGCACTCTTCATGTCAAATATGTCATTTGCAAAAGAGCTGAACAAAAAATAGAATTTCAGGCACAGAACATGTCAGTTACACGTTATATGGCATAATGCTGCAACCTTGAATGGAATGAAATCTAGCAGAACTAACTACTCAGCACTCCTTGTGGCAGGGAAGAAGATTCTAGACATGTGCCAGAAAGGTGTCTCCCAAACATTGAGAGGGGATATGTGTTAATCATGTGTTGGTTGGAGTCTCCTATGCTTCTTGCATGTTCAGCACACAAAATATTCCTGATCAAGGATGCACAATTCATAAAATTGGGAGTTTGTTGTGTGGTTGCATACAGTGTATGATACAATATGAAATATGAGTACTCTTATCAGCAATTATACATGCTTTATTAAGCTAGTCAAGATTTATGTTTCTCTCTAGATAGCATGATAAGAGAAATCAACAACCTGCAAAGGGAGGGTTTGGGACAATGACAAATGGAAAGGAGGCTCCTAATTGAATAACAGTGATTTTCCAGGACAGCTGTGCTGAGAGCCTATGGGGCTCTAAGGGCCAAACTTGATGTGATGTTAAATGCATCCTTGCTGGATTATCAGCAGGCATGGAAATTTAACTCTTTCCTCTCCTGTTGCAGTCCTGAGGAAAAATTCTCCTCTAAAGCTGATCTTTGCATTGGCATCATTGGGAGATTTCCCTGCAAAACATCAGTATTGTGAGACAGACATCGGGTTCCCAGTAGCAACGTATAGCCTGTAGAATCTGGGAGGGCAAGACAGCAGACAGATACCTAAAGGGCAAAGCAGGCTTGCTGAGTGTCCCTTAGCAACAGCAGGAAAGGATGAGAACCAAGAGTTGGAAGTGCTCCTGGCAACAGCAGTCAGTCACGGATTCTAAAGTTGCCAGGGATGAAAAGGAGAAGACACCTGTCCTGAAGTGAGTCGGGAGGCTGCTGTATCTATAGCTTCTGGTACTTACTTGGAGAAGCTGAACTCCTGGCTTCCAGAGCAGAATCAGTTGTTTGAAAAGGTCACTGCGTAAGTTAACATGCTGGGTTATGAGAAAATCTTTCCAACTTTGTTATCTTTCATTCCATGTTTACATTAAGAGTTCTGCTGGGTGTTCTCCAGTGAGTAATTAAGGCAGCAATAGCAATTTACAGGTTTGTAATCCAATCTGCATTCTTCCTGTTTAATGCTTCGGCACTGCCACCTGCATATAGGTAATCTTCTGTGAGTGATGCTTTGAATACAGATGTTGCCAGGATGTGGAACTGGGTGGGGCACAGCACCTGGCATCTTTTAGCAGGTGCCTGGGCCTCTGCATTCTGCAGACTCCTTTTATCATTAGTATTCCTGGCCCTTGAACAGTGTCGGGTGGCTAGATCTAGCCGTCTTTTAAATTGACCACAATGCCCCTTACCTGGCATTGCTTTAAGCTATTGTGGGAGATTAAATACGTGACTAGGCTCAGATGCTTGGCACTGCCACCAAAGGGCACATTGACTCAGTCCCCATCTGCACTACACATTTTAAGCAGTATCATACCTCTTTAAACAGTCATAGCTTCCCCCAAAGAATCCTGGGAACTGTAGTTTGTTAAGGGTGTTGAGAGTTGCTAGTAGACCTCTATTCCCCTCACAGAGCTGCAGTTTCAGAGTGGTTTAACAATCAATCCCCTTTCCCAGGGAATTCTGAAAACTGTAGCTTATTGTGGGAAAGAGTGGGTCTCCTAACAACTCTCAGCACCCTACAGCTTTGTGGATAAGCCTTGACTGTTTAAAATGATACGAAACTGCTTTCAATGTATAGTGCAGATAGGGTCAAAAGAGAGGGATCATCAGAGGACAGATTTTCTGGCAGAAGCTAATCAGGTGTTTTGTAACTAAGTGTTTCTTTAAAAAAATCTTGCTTAATTTACAAAATTCTTGTTTACTCATAGTACAGCACATGCCATCAAACCTAAAACAGCTCCATAGTTTGGTTAATTACACCATAAAATAGGTAAAGATCAAATTAAATTTACAACTTCTGAGTGTTATGGTTTATAGAAAAACTGGGGCTAAGAGTATGAGGTCAGAAAATATTAGTATCAGCTGAGTGGCCAGGAACTGCATGCATAAAACACCTGACACATTTTATAAGCCTACATAAAACATTTCATTGAAATTTGGATAGATATAGGACTAGGGGTTATTTTAATGTTTTCACATAAAATCACTGAGGGACAGCTACATCCAGAAATACAAATAAGAAACAGGCCCACAAAAATGTGATTCCTGCATGGGTGAGCTTGCAGATGTAAATTTCAGCGTGGGTGTTCCATCCACCCAACACTAAGATGAGATGTGTGTCGGATGTACTCCTAAATGCACAGGCCACTGAAACTGTTATGTAGTGTAGTTTCACCCTGGGCCAACAGGGGGATACTGTATATAGTTTTCACTCAGGTCTGTAGATAGTTTTCACTCAGGTCCGCGGCAGTTAGTTTAGGCGGGAACTCTGGGCTGTTGTGGTTACAATGTTGACAGCCGGCTGCCTATAAATACAGGCCGGCTGAGCTGTTCGCAGTCAGTTCTATTCCAGCTTATCTTAATAAAGAGCTACTTGAAGAAATCGCTGTGCCGGCTGCTATGTCAACCCACTATTTAACACTGGCGACGAGGATGGGATCGATGGACATCAGAGCACAGCCAGATGCGGCCAGCCTCTGAACTGAGCTGAATCACAGAGCGAAATCACTGAGCGAAATCACTGGGCAGAACCAATTCAGAGCTGACTGTTCTGGCTAGAGCACTGTGTTCCATCCATCGCCCTTCACGCCGGCATCGGAATCATGGCTTCACTTGTGCCTCTACCGCCGTTTGCGCCAGCCTCTGAGTCATGGGACTCCTACCTCGCTCGGTTCGACTGCTACCTCCAAGCCAACGAGCTGACAGCAGTATCAGTGGATCGGAAGCGGGGCCTATTCCTCAGCCTCTGTGGGCCTGAGGTGTTTGAGACGGCCCGAGCATTGGTTGCGCCTGAAGCAGTCCAGGCAACACCATGGGACACGATCCAAGAGAAGCTCCGCAACCACTACGCACCAAAGCCGTCCAAGATTGCTGCCCGCCATGCGTTCTACCACCGGAACCAGGCAGAGGGGGAGTCAATCAACAACTACGCCACCGCCCTGCGACAGGCTGCAATGCACTGTGAGTTCCGAGACTTAGACGATGCCCTGATGGATCGAATCGTCTGCGGGGTCCGGGACATCCATCTGCAACGGCGTCTCCTAGCCAAGCCAGACCTCACGCTACAGAAAGCCATTGAGGAGGCTGTGGCCTCAGAAGCTGCTGAACGCTCCGCCCAGGAGATCCAGCAGCCCGCGTCTTGCTAGGGGGCCAGTTCCGGTGCATCATGAAGAGGCCAGCAGTGATGAGGCATCCTCCAGTGAAGACGATGACGTGCACCAGACAAAGCGGGAGCGCAGGAAGCTCCAACAGAAGTCCAAGGGCCAACCGGAATGTGCTGGCTGCGGAGGCGACCATTCCCGTGCCAAGTGTCGATTCAGAGACGCCATCTGTAGGAGGTGTTCCAGAAGGGGCCACATCGCTAAGGTCTGCCGATCGGCTCCGTCTGACACCCCCCCTTCATCGACTCGCAAGTTCAAGTCTTCACTCCAGTTTGCCAAGGAAAGTTGTTTCGCTCTCACCAACTGCCGCTGCCCGTCTGGAACCACGATTGGCCAAACCGACTCGTCTACGCGACGCAAGCTGAACGTCACGGTGCTCATTGAAGGAGCTCCATGTGACATGGAGATAGACACCGGGTCTGCCCTGTCCGTCGTGTCATGGAGCACCATCAAAAGACTGGTACCCAGAGTATCCAAAAGGCAACTCGACTCTCACCGCGTACACCTGAGAGACTACCAGGGAAACGACATTCCCGTGGTAGGCGTTGGCCGGTTCCGGATCGCCTTCAAGGATTTTTCGGGCCTGCTCCGGCTGGTGGTGGTCGAAGGTCAGTGGCCAAGCCTCCTAGGGCTAGACTGGTTTGATGCCCTCGGCCTGGAAGTCACCGGCATCAACTGCATCTCTAACGCAGAGACTGAGGGTCTGGTCAAAGACTTTGCCGAGGTTTTTGACGGCACCTTGGGACAATATACTGGTACGCCCATCTCCTTTAGCCTTGATCCACAAGTCGCCCCCATCAAGCTTAAGCCACGCCGGGTTCCCTTTGCTCTCAAGGCTAAGGTGGATGAACAACTGGACAAACTGATCGCCCAAGGAGTTTTGGAGCCCGTTGACCACGCAAAGTGGGAAACCCCCATCGTCACGCCTGTCAAGCCAGATGGGTCGGTGAGAATCTGCGCTGACTACAAGTGCACAATCAACAAGGCACTTCAGCAGCACGCTTATCCGGTTCCTGTTGTCCAACACCTGCTGCATTCCCTGGGTGAGGGTAAGGTCTTCGCTAAGCTGGACCTTGCCCAAGCCTATCAACAACTGCCAGTCGATGATGCCACTGCTGAAGCCCAGACGATCGTCACCCACCGGGGGGCATTCCGTTGCCGCCGGTTGCAGTTCGGGGTGAGTGTGGCTCCTGGCATCTTCCAAAGCCTTATGGAGCGTCTCCTGCAAGGGCTTCCGGGCGTGGTACCATATTTTGATGACGTCTTGGTGTCTGCAGACTCACACCAGCAGCTGTTCGAGCGCCTCCGTGCCGTGCTGACCAGGTTCCAGGAGGCCGGGCTCAAGGTAAAGAGGGAGAAGTGCCTGATTGCCGTTCCACAGGTAGAGTTCCTGGGCTATCTTATCGATGCCTCCGGCCTTCATCCAACCACATCCAAGATCCGCGCTATCCAGCAGGCCCCCACCCCAAAGGACAAAACGGAGTTGCAGGCATTCCTGGGGCTGTTGAACTTTTATAACATGTTCCTGCCCCACAAAGCCACAGTGGCTGAGCCTCTTCACCGACTCCTTAGCACTAAGACGCCTTGGGCCTGGGGTCATCGAGAAACGGCGGCCTTCAACGCGGTCAAGGCTCTCCTTTCTTCAGACAGTGTGCTGGTACAGTACAGTGAATCCAGGCCGCTGGTCCTTGCCTGCGACGCCTCACCTTTTGGCATCGGTGCTGTCCTTAGTCACCGTTTTCCAGATGGAAGAGAAGCACCGCTCGCCTACTTTTCCAGGACACTATCTCCGACGGAACGGAATTACAGCCAGCTCGACAAGGAGGCATTGGCACTTGTGGCTGGAGTGAAGAGGTTCCATGAATACCTCTATGGCAGGACTTTTGACCTCATCACTCACCACAAGCCACTCCTGGGCCTCCTCGCCGGTGATCGTCCAACTCCACCGGTCCTCTCACCACGCATGCTGCGATGGACTGTTTTCCTGGCTGCCTACCACTACCGGCTCATCCATCGCCCGGGGAAATCGATGGGCCATGCTGACGCCCTCAGCCGTTGCCCTCTTCCAGCATTTGTGGAAGACCCGGCTCCAGCTTCATCGCTCCTTCTGATTGAGGATCTTCCGGCAGCGCCGGTATCGGCTGCCACTGTGGCCTCCGCGTCTGCCCAGGATCGCACCATCAGCCGGGTGCTCAACTGGGTGTGGAGGGGGTGGCCACAAGGGCCTTTTGCATCGGAGTTCCAGCCCTTCGCAACCAGACAACATGAACTCTCAGCTCATCGTGGCTGTCTGCTGTGGGGAGACCGCGTCGTGATTCCCCAGGGACTCCGTCAGCGCGTCCTGGAGGCTCTGCACGTTGGCCACCCGGGAATTGTCAAAATGAAGGCGTTGGCTCGGTGTTACGTCTGGTGGCCTAATATGGACGATGCCATCACTGCCTGGGTGTCCGCCTGTCAAGCGTGCCAAGAGTCGAGGCCTGCACCACCGGCAGCTAAGGGACACACCTGGGAGACGCCAAAGACACCCTGGTCGAGGGTGCACATCGATCTGGCTGGCCCCTTCCATGGCCGGACCTTTATGGTAGTGGTGGACGCCTATTCCAAATGGCTGGAGGTCGCCCTGATGCCCTCCACCACTACCGAAGCTGTCATCCGGGTGCTGCGAGGCCTGTTTGCAACGCATGGGTGTCCTGATGTCCTTGTCTCTGACAACGGACCGCAGTTCACGTCAGGCACGTTTGAGCGGTATCTTTTGGGACTGGGCATCCGCCATGCCCTAACGGCACCTTTTCATCCATCCAGCAACGGGCAAGCGGAAAGAATGGTGCGCTCGACAAAAGAGGCACTGGCACGCCTGGACCGGGGAGACTGGCATGAGCGGGTCGCCGAATACTTGTTCGTGCAACACATCACTCCTCATGCGGCCACAGGGAGGAGTCCTGCTGAACTGCTTATGGGCCGCCGCCTCAGGTCACCGCTCGACCGGCTACACCCAGACTTTGCCGTGGCTGAATCCCCAGGCTGTGCCAACGCACCACGGTCATTTGTCCCAGGAAACCAGGTCTTTGCCCGGAACTATGTGGGGGACATCCCTTGGGTGCCAGCCACAGTAGTGGGAGTCACTGGACCTTGCTCGTACCAGGTGGCACTCGAAGACGGACGTTTGTGGCGACGGCACATAGACCAGCTTAGGCGCAGGGTTGGCGACTTAGACACTACCGAGGTGCCCCAACTGCGCTTGCGGCTCCAGAAGAGACACGTACAGATGGCGAGGCCCCACCTACACCTCCCTCGCAAACTGCCAGCGTGGAGCCGAACCAAGCCATCTCAGAACAGACTCAGACCACTCCACTTGCGGAGGCTCCACCCACAGCAGCGGATCCAGGGGAGTTGGTTCCAACGCCACCTAGGGTCGCACCACAGCCTCAGCGAGAACTGTGTGGCCCTCCGGACTTGGCTACCAGTCCCCGGCGGTCTGGCAGAGTTTCCAAGCGCCCAACTTATTTAAAGGACTACGTTGTTGGACAGGTATCACTGTTGGTCTAAGTATGGGAAATGTAACCGATATGCTTTTGTGCCTAATTGAACCATTACGCGTAGTGCTGTATATAAGGAAACCATTACGATTGTAACTAACGCCTTATCTCGGTGGGGAGGGGTGTTATGTAGTGTAGTTTCACCCTGGGCCAACAGGGGGATACTGTATATAGTTTTCACTCAGGTCTGTAGATAGTTTTCACTCAGGTCCGCGGCAGTTAGTTTAGGCGGGAACTCTGGGCTGTTGTGGTTACAATGTTGACAGCCGGCTGCCTATAAATACAGGCCGGCTGAGCTGTTCGCAGTCAGTTCTATTCCAGCTTATCTTAATAAAGAGCTACTTGAAGAAATCGCTGTGCCGGCTGCTATGTCAACCCACTATTTAACAGCACTGAAACAATGCAGCACTAAAAGACCACCCAGACCGAGAGGTACTTTAGTGCCTCCCATTTACCCTGGTCCAGTTCTTAGGGGTCAGGGAGTTGGCTATTGCTTGAGATTCTGACAAACTCACTCCAACCCTAACTCCAAATTGAAATAAGATTTGTATTAATATTAAGAGTACAATCAAACAGACAAAGGGAAAACAGAATGGAACTTTAAGAAAATAATGGAACTTCAAGACCAAACACACAACATCTGGCATCCTTGGGTGGTCAAAAGTATGATGTGATGTAGCACCTAGAGTGTCAGTCTAGGACTAAAGCGCTTCAGAGGCAAATCTGATTTCGCCATGAAGCCTCCTGGGTGACCTAGCACCACCGGCCCCATTCTCTCTCTCTCTCTCTCTCTCTCTCTCTCTCTCTCTCTCTCTCTCCCTCCCTCTCTCTCCCTCACTCACTCACTCACTCACTCACTCACTCGCTTTCCTCACAGAGTTGATGAGAAGATAAAATGCGGGAGAACAATGCATGTTGCCTTGAGCTCATCCTAGGAAAAGTGAGACATAAATGTAATTAAATATATAAATCACACATTGGCTCCACAATTAAGGCTGAAATCGCAATAATTTTTTTCTCTCTTAAGTATAAATTCCCCACTCCTGGTGACAGTGTGTGTGTGTGAGGGGGTGGAATCCACCTGGTAGCCAGATAAAATATGCCTAAAGGAGATTTTTTTTATAATAAAAAAATATAAATAAAAATGTGCTTGATCTGGAGAGGAGCCTCAGAACTCCCTGCTGATAAAGAAAAATGACAAATAGCACTACTAAACATTCTAAAATTGGAACTTATCAGTACGTCTAACCATTCCTGCAATCATTTCAGTATTTCAGTTATTAACTAAGAATTGTGCTGACGTTTATCTTATTGACAACCCCCTGTCTCTGATTTATGTGGAGAATTGTTTAATTGTGTGTGTGTGTGTGTGTGTGTGTGTGTGTGTGTGTGTACGTGGGCATGCAGGTGTGGTTCAAAATATATAGGGGCAAAAACTAAAATAAGTCTGTGATACAGGAGCACCATCTGTTGGGCATCAGTGAAAGCTACAGATAAAGAAGTCTGGAGTTAATTTTTGACCGACGAAAGAGAGAGAGAAAGCTCAATTCATATAGGAAATAAAATTCTGAGCTCTGTTGGAGGGTTGTGATGAGGTTTGGTTAAAATTAAATAAATCTGGGTCTCCTTCCCGTTTTGTGTTATATATCCAAGGCAGTGGGGATGGATCCATTTACAAAGCCTGCAAGAGAAATTTGAATCCTGTAATGCAATGCATTACCCTCTCTCTCTCTCTCAAAAAAAAGGGGGGGACAACAAGATTTGCATATAGTTTACATATACTTATTGATGCATACCTGCAAATTTAGAAAGAATTGCTGTCATTTAAATAGCGTTATGAGTTCAGAGGGGCAGACCCTCCATCATCTCTCCTTTCAGTGAAGGGACAGAATTTGAACAAACTCATGAATTCATAAATTTAGCAAGGGCTGCATTAAGACCAACTTGCTTCTTCATGAGGCCAGCCGGGTGGTGGCTCACTGGGGGACCCAAAAGGTTTAAAATGGCTTGGTTTGTTTGATAATGGGAGCCATCAGCCAGGTGCCGGCATGGAAGGGGAAGCTGCCAGGGTAACAGGGGGTGTGATTTCACCACAGGAAGAAATGTGTCCTTTTAAACTGCAGAGTTATTTTCAGTAAGTCCCACTAGGTGGGAGGAGGAGGAGGAAGAAGAAGTGGGCTGAACTCTGTTTGGGGAAATCAAGGGCAGCAGCTGCCACATTGGCTGGCTGGAGCAGGCTATGACAGCGGGGCATGGGGATGGCGCATAGCATGCCTCTGAATCTATTGCTGCACTGCTGGGAAGCCACTTTTGGGATGTAAATGCTGCGAACCCTATCTCAATCAAAACCCAAGTTGTAAATGTGTGTAAAAAATTAACCACATTTCTTAAAGGCACTTGTCTCTGCCTCATTCCAAAGGAACACAAGCTGTGGTTAAGGGCCAAGACATCTTGCTACTGCTCAGCTGCGACTGGTCTGCCCAGGTGACTTGTGTGCTGTCTCCATCCACTGCCCGAGTGCTAACAAGTGATGGCCCCTGCAAGGCCCCTCCTTGTCCTTCTTAAGACCCTCACTTACCTTGAAGCTGGACTCAAACACTTCTTACTGATCGAGCAACTTCTTTTTCTTTTTTTAATCTTTCCAGGTTGTTGAAATTGCTTTACTGCACCCAGTACTGAGTAATGGATGGAAGGAAGTGCTATTGTACAAGGAGCATGGACAAAATGAGAGCCAGAAGCACTTGTCTGAAATTCAGCTAGGTGTAGTCTGGAAGTGCTAGCATTGCTAACAATTTTTCTATGAGCAGCCCTGCACCCAAGTGTCAGGTTGAGGTTTTATGTATCCTTACAGTCCTATAGCAATCAGTGAAGCTTACTTCAAAATAGACATGTACAGTGGTAACTCTGTTTAAGAACAGCCCTGTTTACGAACTACAGTGGTACTGCAGGTTAAGAACTTAATCCGTTCTGGAGGTCCGTTCTTAACCTGAAACTGTTCTTAAGCTGAAGCGCCACTTTAGCTAATGGGGCCTCCTGCTGCCACTGCGCCGCCAAAGCACGATTTCTGTTCTCATCCTGAAGCAAAGTTCTTAACCCGAGGTACTATTTCTGGGTTAGCAGAATCTGTAACCTGAAGCATCTGTAACCCGAGGTAGCACTGTATTCGGTTTACAAATTCCCCCAAACCGGAAGCAGTGTCCTGGTTTGCAAACTTTACCTCGGTCTAAGAACGGAAGCCGAATGGTGGGAGGGCACCGGTGGCGGGAGGCCTCTTTAGGGAACGTGCCTCAGTTTAAGAACGGTTTCAGTTTAAGAACTTCCAGAATGGATTAAGTTTGTAAACCAAGGTGCCACAGTATAGGACAGCACTATTACTTCTGAGAAAACATGCCAATATCAGACCACACAAAAACAACCCCACACAATAAAACCACTTATTCCAGCACACTTATGCATGTCTGCTCAGAAGTCCCATTCAGTTCAGTGGTGCTTACTCCCAGGTAGGTGTGCAAACGATTGCAGCTAAACCCTATTGACTTGCATGTGACTTAAGCACCCTAACAATATGCAGGATGGAGGCTACTTTTTCAAATGTAGCAAATGGGTAATGGATTGAAGAATAAATGCTGAACTGACACTTTCAGTTTACTTTAAAACATCATTTTAGTACAGTAACGATGTCACATAACATGGCAAAGAAGGTTTGTGGTAGAATCTGTACCTAACTCACTGGGTTGGCTTTGTAATTAGAAAGTGTTTTAGTCACAGTGAAAAAGATAAAAATATTATAAAGCACTAAGTAGTGGTATAATAAATGCAATAAGTTTTAGTTTTTAAATAACTCCAGATATTTAGATTAAAAAACCCTACTTGTTATTGTGGTGAACCAACACTGGGGGGCACATCAGTTCCATTTGGTGGCTGAATCACACATCCACACACAATGTGTATATTCCAACCCTAGGTGCATCCACTGACATCTTTTTTAGCGCAGGATAAAGACTTACCTTTTTCTACAGGCCTTTGATGGACTGAACAGATTTTGTTCTGCTGTTAGTGCATTGCCCAAGCCTCCTGTGGCTCTCATTTAGGAGCAATGAGTGCTTGTGTGTTTGTGAACTGTAGGTGTTTGTATGTTAACTTCCTCTGGATTTTGTTCATGTTCTCAGCTTCAGCTTCCTGCCACTAGAACTTCATCTTCCTCCGGTAATGAGGAATGCAATTTTGCTTACATGCCGGTACATGTATGGTATTCTGCAAAATCTGACTAACAAAAGAAAAAATAATAATCCATATGTTGCTTAAATTTCCAGTGCGTGCAGTTACCAAGAAACTGTGAAGCACATAGGTTGACAAAGATCAACTAAATATAACCAATGGTGTTTTATTTTACTACCCTTGTCCTTTTTTATGGGTTTTGTTATTTCTAAGATAAGTACAGGGCCCAACTTTGGTCTTTCAAATCAATATGTCATAGTTGGGAGCCCCCTTGGCTAGGTGCCCAGTGTGGGGAAACCGGTCATGCTGCCCAAAATCTGCCTCAGATGGGTGATTAAGGCTCATACAGAAGACCTGTCCTAGTTGTTCTAAGAACAAAACTTGTGGGGGCATTTTGTCTTTCTAGCACTCAAAACGGCAATATTGCATCACTGGGAAAACATGATTTCCATTCCAGCTAACATATCCATTATGACAGCTATGTGGCTCCTTCCTCAACCTGATATTTTCAAGATATGTTGGACCATTGACATGCTTGCTAGACCTCATGGAATCCAAAACACTTAGAAGACACCAGATTAGGGAAGGCTTCCTGTAATAACTGACTTGCCTCCTTGCCACTCAACATCTTATGACCTTTTATTTAAAAGCTGAGTATTTCCTTTTATGTATGGAATATTCCATTACTGAGGCTGGATAGGGACTAATAAGAGTACTATACTATGGAAACATTGACTTATTTTTACGCAGCTGGAAGATAATCTTCATCACATTCCAGATTGACTGGAAGTTTTTATGTAGACTTCTTGACTTGTAGATTATACATCAATCACCCCTGAGCCATTATTTTGTTTCTGCTTCACTACAGTCATAAACATTAAGTTATAAATAGAAGCCTACTACACAAATCATTAAAGATAAACAGCTCAACAGATACCCCTTTCACCTGGTTGCATACCTTGGTAGAAGGTAGAGCTGGCCCTATCATTGGGAGGCAACGGCCACAGGAGGCTGGTGCTGGGGGACAGTGGCAGTAGCCTCCTGGCTGTTCCTCCAGAGCTGTACCCTTCAGTGTGCCACATGAATTGTCCTGCACCCTCATAACTAGCCTACAGCAATGTAGGTGGAACAATGGGAAGCTGTCTTGTCTCTTGTCTCAGAGAGCGAAACAACTTAAGCCTGCCTTGGTAAAAGAGGTAATTAACAGACAGAAATTTAGAGACAAGTTGACTGCAGATACAATCTGGATAGCATTTGACAGAGCTAGTGGGCTGCTTGCAAGAAAGCGGGCATAGAAGTAGCACTAAAGCACTATTATGTTCTTTAAAAGTCTTTGCAATTTGTTGCCAAATAAGTTGTTCACCCATGTTAAAAACTCTTAGCATCAAGGAAGCTTTCATTAGGTCACATACCGTATTTTTCGCTCTATAACACGCAGATTTTTTCTCCTAAAAAGGAAGGGGAAATGTCTGTGCGTGTTATGGAGCGAATGTGTGGTCCCTGGAGCCGAAAAATAAGGCAAAAATCAAACCGCGCTTCAGGGAGAAGGGAGCTCCGTGATACAGGAAGTGGCTGCTTTCCTGCATTCTGCCTCAGGGTCTTACTGCCCGCCCTCTCTGTTTCCTTGCTGTGTTTGCTCAAACGGAACAAAGAGCAGGGGAAGCCCCTCCCCTCCAGGCAAGTAGAGAGGGAAAGCAGAGCGTCCGAACAAAGAGCAGGGAAAGCCCCTCCCCTCCAGGCAAGTAGAGAGGGAAAGCAGAGCGTCCGAACAAAGAGCAGGGAAAGCCCCTCCCCTCCAGGCAAGTAGAGAGGGAAAGCAGAGCGTCCGAACAAAGAGCAGGGAAAGCCCCTCCCCTCCAGGCAAGTAGAGAGGGAAAGCAGAGCGTCCGTCCTTCTATCCTCTCCCTGCTCCGGAGGAACAATGTTTGTGAAGGGAAGAGAGACTACAGGTTCGGCTTAAAATTCTGATTTGACTTCCTGCTTTTTGTTTTTGGAGACACACAGCATTCAAATATGCTTTCTTCCATTTAAAGAGGGAGAGAGAGAGAGAGAGCACACGCTGGCTGGCTTGTGTGGGTGGGTGGGGGGAAACTTTTGCCTTCCTTTCCTCACGTTATAGCCCTCTCCTGCATTCTTAGCCTTCTGTGTTTTTCCTTCCCTCCCCACTTAAAATGTGGTTACAAAGCATGGATCCACATGGATCCTCAGGATCTTTGCATTGGGTCACCCCAAATTCACCATCAGAGCACACAGCATGTCCATGGCTACAGCCTGCCCCCCCCCCAAAAATCACGCACCCACTGTTGCCTGGGGCTGCAATGGTGCAAAAACGTGGTTACAAAGCATGGATCCACATGGATCCTCAGGATCTTTGCATTGGGTCAGCCAAAATTCCCCATCAGAGCACATAGCATGTCCATGACTACAGCCTGTCCCCCCCAAAAAAAATCACGCACCCACTGTTGCCTGGGGCTGCAATGGTGCAAAAACGTGGTTAAAAAGTATGGGTCCACATGGATCCTCAGGATCTTTGCATTGGGTCAGCCAAAATTCACCATCAGAGCACATAGCATGTCCATGACTACAGCCTGTCCCCCCCCAAAAAAATCACGCACCCACTGTTGCCTGGGGCTGCAATGGTGCAAAAACGTGGTTACAAAGCATGGATCCACAGGGATTCTCAGGATTTTTGCATTGGGTCACCCCAAATTCACCATCAGATCACATGTCTGTGGCCACAGCATGAAGCACAAAAATGATACGTCCACTGTTTCATTCAGAATATTTTTTCCCTTGTTTTCCTCCTCTAAAAACGATGTGCGTGTTATGGTCAGGTGCGTGTTATAGAGCGAAAAATACGGTATATCTCTGAATACCACTTGTGGATATGTATTGTGAATGGATCTCAAAGGAAAACTGAAGTGATGGGAGAGCAACCCTTCTTCTCAGAAAGGATGCCCATTGAAAGGGAAAGAATGTATCTAGGCATGACCTTAGATGCCCAGCAATTCACTGCTACAGGTTGCTTTGCAAAGGAGCATGTTCATTATGCTGCAAGAGGTATGAGAGAACCAGTATTCCACCACACAAATTAACAGATTGGCTCTAATCAAGCTTACTAAAATCATTCCTAAGATTTAATCACTTTTAAATTTGTCCTATTTCACTTACTGTTTATTGTGGCCTATTTGTTATAGCCCAGACAGTGAGGCAGATTTTCTTGAACTGTTTTAACTAAGCTTGTCTTTTGATTTTTAAAGGGGCCTTGCTCCTATAATCTGCTTTAACACCTCCTGCTTTCTGTTATGAAAACTTTCACAAACTGCTGCCTTCTGTGCTTTTCTCCCTCCCTCTCCTGTTTGTTTTTGTTTAACATCCAGTCTTTGAGGGGACTTTAGAAAAATGCTCAGTACTTAACTATGGATTTTTTTAAAAAAAAAATGTATATAAATACAACTGCTTGAAGACTCTGTGGTATGTTTTGGATATCTTCTTTGACTTAGCTTTTTCTTCTTCTAACATATGCTATTTTCAAAATGGCACTGCTCCGCTAGGAAAGTGTTTGTCTGCAAAGAGTGAAGAATGTTGCCTGAGTAAGAATCCTTGCAACCTTTCAAACTAAGGAGGTAACAATAAGCCTTCGTGCAAATAAACTGTTCCGATAAGGTCAGACAAAATAGTAAATGCCACTGATTTTCGAGAGCTTTCAGAAATGCATCCTGTGCCACATGCTCTTAAGTTGCCATTGCTGGTTGCCTAATTGTGGTACTTACTGTGATCCCCACTGCATACAGTGGCCCAGGTTGGAAGCTCTGATTGTAATCGGGAGAGATGTTCAGTACTCCTTGTCCTTAACTTGACTCCAATGCCTCCATCTACCCTTATATCATTGTATGCTGGCATGTCATCTTGAGACTCGATGCTTCCTGACTGCTGTACCAATAGCACGTTCCGCTGGTGTTGTCAGGGTTACCATCCCAGTGCCAGCATGTCCCATAGCAAACCACCCTTGCTCTCCCAGTGAGAGATTTTGCAGCCACTTGTAAGCAGGAGGTTGCTTGATGACTAGAACCAATGGATTGTTTGTGCTTCTGATGCAGCGGTGGTGGCCAACCTTTGTCTCTGGGCCACCCAACCCCCTGGAGCTCCATGCCAATGGTTGGTGTGGCCACTTGCACCCTCTGGCATGCATGGAGAGGGAGGAAGCGAGGGAGGGAGATGCAAAAATACAGCACCACCATCCCCAGATGATCTGTACAAATCAGCTGTAGAGGCAGTTATTGCTCCCTCTGACTGAGCAAATGATCCATCCAATTAGTGGGGAGGGAACGATTTGCATCCCCATCAGGGCATTTAGGTTATTTCCACCATGTCTACTTTAATTTTCCCCTTTTGCTGCCTCTGCCAACATAGATAGGGTCTGGAAGGGTCAGAATTCTTTTCTTCAGATCCTATAAATCTTTCACTTTTCTTGGTAGTTTCTGTCCGATATGTATTGCACTTTGGCAGCAGCTCTGGTTATATAAAATGTTAGCTTCTTGTAACTCCAGTAAAACTAAACTATGAAAAAAAATATTAAAAAATAGAGCAATCCTCCTGTTCAGTTGTCCATTGAGATTCCTACAGAAGATACAGTTGAAAAGATCTGGATTCTGAATTACAAGAAATTATCTGAAGAAGTGTGCATGCACACGAAAGCTCATACCAAGAACTAACTTAGTTGGTCTTTAAGGTGCTACTGGAAGGAATTTTTTTATTTTGACTATGGCAGACCAACACGGCTACCTATCTACTACAAGAAATTATTGTTCCAACCAAAGTGGAGACAGTGGGGTTTTTATCATCACTTTCATTTTATGTAAGAGCTACATTAGAATGAACTTCTTGGTGATTGATGAAAACCTTTGTGCTGCTGTTGTTGTTGTTGTTAATTAGACTATTGTTTTGTTTCTGTTGAGGGCTCATTGGGAGATTGACAGAAAGAGGCCCTCTTAGTTAAAATGGATTATAGACAGATGTATGGTACAGGAGAGACCGTGGCTATGAGGTGTTTTTTTTTTGGGGGGGGGGGCTTTTTTCTAAAGCATTGTTTCATTTGTAGGGCCGAGCCATGGCTGCCTTGATATTCCAGCCACCAATATGTAGAAGCATAGGCACAGTCTTTGATTTAGGAAAAAAACTAACAACCCAAAATATCTATGAATACAATATAAATATAAACGAATAAAGGTTAGTTAGGGCTTGCTGGGTACATGCTATTGATGAATGGAGTGACTTGTAAGATTAATAAAATGTCCCCAACAAGGCACTTGAAATAATATCCTCCTTCATATCTTGCACAGGGAGAGAAGCCAAGAAACATCCAGCTATGCATGCAAAGCAGACCACAGAAAATAATTATTAATACAATGTGGGGCCAGACTGTAAAACCTGCCAGAAATCAGATTTTGTTAAAAGGTTACCAGATGCAGACATCACGGAAATGGCTCTTTGCAAACATCAATTGATTTTACTCCTGCCCTTTTACCAAGGCATAACCTTAGCAAAACTTTTAAATTGAAGGCAATTCGCTAGTTTCATGGGGCAAATTAAATCAATTCTCAATAAAGCAGGTTGCCTATAGAAAGAGCAGGCAGCTTAATAAACTTAGGGCTTCAATTTGTCAGTTTCTGTGTTCCATGTAATTTAATACCAAAAAAAGGCCCTGCTAACTTCATCAAGTAGATCACGGCATATTGAGATAAATCGCCCGCATGAGAAGAGGGAAAGAACCCTAAACCTACAACTAAAAGCATGTCTTGCTGATAGTGTCAGCAATTATTCTAAATTTGGTATTAGTCATTCTCTTCATACACATCTCTCTATGAAGCCACAATAACATGCAGTTATTGCCAGTTAGAGCCAAATCCAGATAAGACGGATGGAATAATGACTGTTAGACTTGGTGAGATAGGGAAGGAGGGATAAGGATGGCTATGGCACAAGGACCTCCATTGGTGGCAGCCTTCAGCCTCCTCTGGATCTTATGGGTAGCAGACCTGGGACTCTCCTGGGACTCTCCTATCACCTCATTTCCTCCAACCCAAGTATGTGCATTAGATCCAGGATTCTGATATTGGTATAGCACAGCTCTAAGCAAAAAACTTAATGTGGAAGGAAGGCTTATGCTGTTCTGTTTTACAAACATAAGCCATCTTGGATGCCCTTATTATAGCCCAAAGTTGGGTTATAATACTTTTTCAAAACAAGCCAACATTGTGTCCAAACTCAAGATTTAGTGGATATAAAATATCTATTTATTGTTGCCCAGTCTCACTATTTTTTTTTTTAGCCCTTTATATAAAAAAATGAAGTACTGGTGCAATGTTGTTATGAGATTTCTGCAGATGTGACACTGATGATAAAAGTTCAGCGCAAATAACAATATGTTTCTTTCTATAGCTGAGTGCCAACCCAACCCATAAGATGTTTTCCTTCCATCTATCCTTTGCTATGCAATGGACTGTCTATACCTAGATGTCTGTGTGGAGTATGTATTTTGGTTCCCAGACAGAAAGCAGAGAGTCAGAGCATTTCTGTTTCTTCCAGTAAGAACTTTGGTAAGGCTTCAAAATGAGCCACACCAAGCGTCTGCTACCTTCTTCTTCAGCATTGCAACAAGAGCCTCCTTGATTACTGTTGATAGTAAATTCTCTTGGAACTTCCTTCAAGAAAAAGGAAGGGGTCTCCATAGCTTGTAGCTTTGTTTACCAGTCCTCTATACTGGGGATGAGAAACTTGTGGTCCTCCAAATGTTCTTGGACTACAATTCCCATCAGCCCCCAGCCAGCATGGACAATTGTCAGGGATGATGGGAGTTGTAGTTCAACAATTTCCGAAGGCCCTCTCTAGGTTCCCCAACCCTACTCTAAACCTTCATAAAGCTGTGTGTTCGGTATGCCTAGTGCAATGGATAAATGAAAGGGCTCATTCAATAATTAATTTCCAGTCTAATCTCTCATACAAAATCTATACATTTATGTTACTAAAACGTGTCTCTGATACATGCATCCAAATATTATGATATAATTGAAATGTATTGGATTCAAATGTGTCTTCATTTAACCGAGATGAGCTATATCATTAAACAGCTAATCAAATCTCCACGGCAAACACCTATACTAACTTGATTGATGAGTTAAAACAGATATATAATGGGGTAATAAAACCTGAGTGAGGTGACAGCCCTATTAAAAGTCCACTTAATGAAATGTTACAATAGATTTTGAAGGAAAGGTAGATGTGAGACACTGTTGTAGCCACTTGCTATTCTGCAGTGACATCAGATTTGCTTCTAATAAAATTAGAATGTAAACCCGTCTGACATCTAAAAGTGCCTGGAGCTTGTTGATTTTATGAGACAGGGGGCTGTTTAATGGCTGGATGATCAGAACATTTTTGTAAAAGGACAGGTAAAATTTGCCAAGAGAAAGTTCACTTGTTATAAACTGTTATTTTTTATTTTATTTCTTTGAGTGGCAAATGGCAGCTGTGCATGACAAAATATTCTATCAGGTTGTATAAAAGAAAAGCCACACAAGTTCAACTCAAGGTGAGCAGGAAAACTGCAAGTGAAATAGGCAGGGCAGGATGTATTTGGGACCAGGGCGTTCTATCCTGCAAACAAGACTAGAAAGCACCTTTAATTTAACAAGAATCAGGCTGGTGTAGTTTCAGCGACACAAAATTCTTATTCCCGATAATTTTGGGAGTGAAAGTTGTAGTTTAGGAGATCAAAATACTCCCTGAGTACCATGTGATTTGTTCCTTTTTACTGTTTGCTGTCATTATTTCACCTCATTCTTCCTGCTTAGTACTTAGGAATGCAGCAGTCCCAGAAAGCTTGAAGTGGGTTCCCATTCACTTTCTGTAGGCGTTTGCTGTTCTGCTGAGTTCCTACCCAGCGGTGTAGCCGATCCCAGAGAATTTGAACCAAGGAGCTCTAATCTGCTAGGTGCTTACATCAAGCTCCACTTTTCTGCTTGGATTCGCTGCCTATGAAGTTTCCCCAAGGGGAAACTGAGTAGCATGATGATAACAGTTGATTGGCAGCTCAGTGGCAGCGAGAGCAAGCCTCCCTTGCCAAAACACGAATGGTAGTGCACTTTTAGGCATCTGTTTGTGCTCTGACAGTCACATCTCCACCTGCCTCTTACCTGATATCACATTACCTCAGTTGTGGGCAGAGTTTTCACAAAACTGGGACCTGTGCCAAGCCTAATTAGATTCATGGGATGGAATTTTTACTGTTTAGTATTAGATTGTAATGGATTATTGAATATTGCTTTATTTGATAGAAGTTGTTTGTTTTAAAGTTATTGTGACTTTTATATTGGATCAGATTGTTACTATTAATGTCTGATGTCTTATGTTTTTATATGTGTTGAAAGCTGTCCAGAGTGGCTGGGGCAGAGTATTGTTGTTGTTGTTGTTGTTGTTAATTTGTTGTTCCCCACCTCACTGCTAATTAGATATTGTGATACCAGACATAAGCTGAGTAATGGTGGGATTATTTGGAAAGTGCATTTTTCTGTGTGGGGAAAATGTAAGAAGTGAACTGGGCTTAGAAAACATTCTGTAGGATTAACTCCCTCTGAACAGCCATACAGGAAACTGTCAGTGAACAGGAACTATAGTGCAGCACCTCTGAGAGTCAGGGGACATTCACCAGTTGCAGCACAGGACAGAGATCCCTGCTTGGAATAAGACGCTTCCAGTCACACAGAAACTTGAGAACCTTCTAGGTACAATGTTCTGAAGAACATTTAAATAATTAAGGACATGGTGATCGAGCAGCTATTTTTGCAGGCACCATTTTTTCTTTCTTTTGCTCTTTGTGGAATATATGGGAGATTGTGACGCCTTGCCCTTTCCTCAGACGTCTGTAAAACATCTGATTGATGACTCATTTGCAAAACCATGCTGTGGAGCCATTTTCCATTTCTATTATGAGCACTTTAGCGTGTAATCACTTGCTCCTAAAATATGACAGAATTAAGTAGTTGGGTTGAACCCATTATTTAGTCTCTCTCAGATCTTAGTCATGGTGGCAGGAGACACGCTGGCCATTTTCGTTTCACACGGCATAGACTTAATGGAGTGCAACAGACATTTAGACTTGAAACTGATACTGCTGCTCATGTACAAGCTGTGTATATGATGCTACAGAAGGTCAGAGCTACTTCCAAATCCCAGATTAATCGATGAGATCTCTGAATACACATGATCAGGAATAGGATGGACCTCATGCACACACTATACCCTGAAAGCACATTCAAAGCACATTTTCTTGTGCTTTCCACTGTACGCCCTCTTTTCTTCCTCCTCCTTTTTCCTATAAATACAAACAAAAATGTGCAGTTGAAGGCCAAGGCCACATCTAACCAGACCCTTTCCAGGCCTTTTAACTATCTGAGTCATCTCTACTGCTTTTATCTTCCATTGCAGCTTTATCATGCATTTGGCTTTGTAGTTTGTTTCATAAAGTAGTCCTGAAAATGTTTTCTTGAAGGCAGGACAGGCATCCTTAATCAAATAAAACTTGCAGCTGTTAATGTTGTTTCTGAAGCAACTGGGCTTGGGCTTACATCAACAGCTAGGACAGTTGTTAAAGTTGAAAACAGATGCACCTCATTTGGCTCCAATACTCATATGTATGAACTGTGTTGTTCTGAAGTAATTTCTGACTGCCTTATCTATGTTATTTATCTTATATTTGTAGATAGCCTTAAAATAATCTGAGATTATTGCAATAATATTCTAACCTATCATATCAAAAATATTCTAACCTATCATATCATAAAAAGCAGAGACATCGCCTTGTCAACAAAGGTCCTTATAGTTAAAGCTATGGTTTTCCCAGTAGTGATGTATGGAAGTGAGAGCTGGACCATAAAGAAGGCCGATCGCCGAAGAATTGATGCTTTTGAATTATGGTGCTGGTGGAGACTCTTGAGAGTCCCATGGACTGCAAGAAGAACAAACCTATCCATTCTTAAGGAAATCAGCCCTGAGTGCTCACTGGAAGGACAGATCGTGAAGCTGAGGCTCCAGTACTTTGGCCACCTCATGAGAAGAGATGTCAGAGCTGCTTCCAGATCCTAGCTCACAGAGGATCACGCTAGCCAGCGGTCATTAAGTAAAAGTCTTTATTGAATTACAGTTTCCATTCTCACGCTGCTGTCTGCAACTCTACGTCTACTAGCTAGATCGGCGAGGCTCCGTCTGAGTCTCCGCCCCGTGCGCACCAACTTAATATCCTAGCCTTGCTCCACCTTTTCCTCCTGACTGTCCTCCTCTGGGTCCCTCTACCCCCCGGGGCTTCTTCCTTCCGGGATTCTTCTGACGCTGACCCGGACCCTTCTGCCTCCTTGCGCCGGGCTTTAGGACCTGGTTCCCTTTCGGGGCTGCTCACTGCGCCGCCTTCCTCTGCATTTGAACTTGGCGCGCGCGCCCAACCTTCCACTTTCCTCTTAACCGTTTCTTCGCTCCCTGATGGAGGTGTGGCCACTCCTGACTCCTGCCCTCCCTCCTGTGGTGAGCTGCCAGCGCTTCCCCCCTGGCTCCTTTCCTCTTCCCTGCTTCCTGGCGGTGACGCTGGTCCCGATTTCCAGCTGCTCCCCCCTGAGTCTCCTCTGGCTCTATCTTCCTGGGGTGCCTCCCTAGACTCCCCCCTTGCCCTGGCCACTGGTGCTCCTTTCTGTGAATCCTCTGATTCACTGGAAAGACTGGGAGATCTCGGGTCGTCGTCATCACTCATCCTTTCCTCTGTCTCCTCCCCTTCGCTCTCTGTTTCCTCCCTTGCCCGTGCCTCTGCACCTAAACCCCTGACATCCATCCCCCCCTCGAAGCCCCCCAGTCCCCCCTCCCCTCCTTCCGGTGCTGGAGCTGGGGGCTGCTGTTGCAAAGGGACGAACGTCGGATATCGGTCGCTTCCCGTGGCAGGCCTCCATCGGAACTCTTCCGGGTCTTCCTCTCTGCTCTCGTTGACGACAGTCACCTCCTCTTCCATCTCTGTGCCGCCGTGCTCGAAACCCGGGTCGTCCCCGAAAATGTCCATGTCCGTCTCTCCCGCACTTCCTCCAGGCGGCGTTGCTCGGCCGGAACAGTCCAGCCACTTCCTGCGGAACTGCTCCTCCGGCCTATCGTCCCACCAATACGAGGGTTCTGAGACAGATCCCGAGGGTGACCCCTCCGGGGAACGGACGTCTCGTGTTGGTTCCTCGTCCGAGTCGAACCCCCTGAACGTGCTGTCCGAAAGCGTGGGCGTGAAAAGCCAGTCGTCGAAAAAGTCTGCTGGCATAGGTCTATGTGGGAAGAGGGCATGAAACTCGTCTTTGAGCAGAGGTTCGTCCAAAGCGTAGCCCGGCACCCAGCTGTTCGCACTGGCCGGGGTGCCCTCCCTGGCGAGAAAGTATTCTACTCCCTCTTCCCCCCATCTGGAGTCCAAAATCTCCGTGACTTCGTTGATGCGCTCCTCCTGTGCCACTCCCGCGTGCCCCGTTCCTTCTCTGAGCGGACTCGGCGCCGTTCCGGGTTCCTGGAACCTGTGCGGTGCCTTGTAGGGAGTGAGCACCGATCTGTGGAACACCGGATGCATTCTGGAACCCTCCGGAAGCGCCAGCCTGAAAGCCACCGGGTTGACCTGCTCTTCGACTTGGTATGGCCCCAGTTGTTTATGCCCTAGTTTCTTCTTGGCCAACGACCTGGCCGGCACTGCGTGGGCTGCTAACCAGACCCAGTCTCCCACGTGGAGCTCTTCGCCAACCCTTCTGTGTTTGTCCGCTTGTACCTTGTATGCGTGTTTAGCCAGCTCCAGGTGGCGCCGCAGCTGATCGTGGACTTCCTGCAGTTCCGACGCGAACGCATCTGCTGACTGCGGCTCCCCTTCTCCCCTGCATTCCAGTCCCGGGAAGGTTCTAGGGTGCCGCCCGTTGTTGGCGAAGAACGGCGTGACGCCCGTGGATACGTGCTTCGTGTTGTTGTAGGCAAACTCTGCAAGCGGCAGGTAATCCACCCACGTCGCAGGCTGTTGGTTTGCATAACATCTCAGGTACTGCTGCATGATGGCATTGGCTCGCTCCGCTTGCCCGTTGGTCTGCGGGTGTCTCGCCGACGCCAGATTGATCTTGACGTTTAGGAAGCCCATCAGCTTCTGCCAGAAGTTCGAGATGAACTGCCGCCCGCGGTCGGACAGAATAGACCGTGGCAGACCGTGAACCTTGAACACGTGGTCTATGAACAGTTTGGCGGTTTGCTCTGCCGTGGCCACCTTAGCACACGGAATGAAATGCGCCATCTTGGAGAACAGGTCCACAACCACCAACACTGCCGTCTTGCCCCTTGAGCTGGGCAGATCCGTGACAAAGTCCAGAGCCACCCTTTCCCAAGGTTCGACCGGAGTTTGCAGCGGCTCCAACAGTCCAGCCGGCGGTTTGTGCACCGGCTTTGCCCTCTGGCAGGTGTCACACCTCGCCACGTAGTCTGCGACCTCCCCTCTCATTCCAGGCCACCAGAAATCCCTGGCTACTAATTCCACCGTCTTCTCCTTGCCAAAGTGCCCGGCCGTGGGTGCGTCGTGCAGCTGCTGTAGCACCTTGGCTCGAAGTTCGTCACCCGGCACGTAGATGGCCCCTTTACGGATGAGCAATCCATCTCGTAGCTGGAAACCGTCGGCCGCTGCCTTGCCCCTTTGCACCTCTGCCATCTTTGCTCGTGCGAAGGAGTCCCCCTGCAACGCTCGCCGCACCGCCTCTAGGTCCACGGTCGCCGCGGCGCACGCCCACACTGTCGGTGCAAAGATGTGCATGGCGGCCGCTGGTGTTGCGTCCTCCAGATACTGTGGCTTGCGGGAGAGAGCGTCTGCCATGATGTTGGTGTCCCCCGGGACATACTCAATGCGGAAGTCGAAGTCCGCAAAGAACTCAGCCCAACGTATCTGCCTCTGGTTCAGGAACTGTGCCGTGCGCCAGTGTTCCAGATTCTTGTGGTCCGTGCAAACCTGCACCGTGTGCTTGGCGCCGATCAGAAAGTGCCTCCACGCCTTGAACGCTGCATGAATGGCCAGCAACTCCCTGTCCCATATGGTGTAGTTCTGCTCGGACTTGCTGAGCTTCCTGGAGTAAAACGCTCCCGGCCGCCACACGCCCTGCGGGTCCTTCTGCAGCAGGACCGCCCCCACTGCTCTGTCCGAAGCGTCTGTCTCCACCCTCATCGGCATGCTGGGGTTGACATGAAGCAACTGCTCTTCCGACGCGAAGAGACGCTTGAGGGCCTGAAAGGACCGCTCCGCCTGCTCTGTCCAGATGAACTTCTTCTTCTTGGAGCTAAGGGTGTCAGTGATGGCCGCCGTCTGCATCGCGAAGCCCTTGATAAACTTGCGATAGAAGTTCGCAAAGCCGACAAACCGTTGGACCTCCTTCCGGTTGCGTGGGCTCTTCCAATCCAACACTGCTCGAACCTTGGCGCTGTCCATGGCGAGCCCCTTGTCAGACAGCTTGTAGCCCAGAAAATCCACCTCCGGCACGTCAAATTGGCACTTCTCCAGCTTGGCGTAGAGCCTGTGTTGCGTTAGCCTGCCCAGCACTTCCTTGACGTGCTTGTCATGTTCTTGCTGCGACTCCGAAAAGATCAGGATGTCATCCAAGAAACAGACGCACGTCTTGTAGAGAAGTCCCGCCAACACGTGATGCATAAATGCTTGAAAAACGTGAGCGCCATTTTGCAGTCCAAAAGGCATAACTCTGTATTCGTAGGTACCCAGTGGCGTGAACATGGCTGTCTTCCACTCATCACCCTCCCGCATGCGAATGAGGTTGTACGCCCCCCGCAGGTCCAACTTGGTGAACACCTTTCCCTTCCGTACCTTCGCCAGGAGGTCGTCGATGCGGGGCATGGGGAAGTCCGACGGCTTGGTCACACTGTTCAAAATCCTGTAATCCACTACGAGTCTTTTTTGGGGCGTGTCTCGCTTCTTAACAAAGAATACAGGACTGCCCCCCGCTGCCTTAGACTCCCGGATGAAACCGCGCTCCAAATTATGATCGATGAAGTCTTTGAGTTCCTGCAGTTCGTCCTCAGACATGGAATACAGCTTCCCTTTAGGCAGCGCCGCCCCCGGCAGCAGGTCAATTTTGCAGTCATATGGTCTGTGAGGGGGTAGCCTGTCCGCCTCCTTCTCGCAGAAAACTTCCAGAAATTCTGCGTACTTGTGGGGAATCGCTTGCAGCGTGCCTAGCAGCAGCTGTGACTCCTCTTCGTCTCCTTCCTGCCTGGGTACGATGCAGTGTTCAGCACAAAAGGAAGAGCCGAAGACCAGCTGCCTCTGGAACCAAGCCATCGTTGGGCTGTGCTTGTCCAGCCAACTCATGCCCAATACAATGGGCGTGTCAGACAGTTGAGTGACGTTGAAGCTGATGACTTCCCTGTGATTCCCAAGTCGCATCACCATTGGTGGCGTCTGCTTCACCACTTGCCCCCCTAGCAGCTCCCTGCCATCCACCGTGACAACCTGCAGGGGCAGTGTGGCCGGCAGCAACTGCACAGCGTGCCTGTCGACAAATTCCTGCCCTATAAAGTCCGCGTTGCTGCCGGAGTCGATGGTGATTGGCACGTCCATGGTGATTCCATTGGGCAGCTGGAGAGATGCTGTGAGCCTCACTACTGGTTTGGGCGGGAGGGGGTTCACTGGCTGTAAAATTTCTGGGGACTGCGTCACTAACACGTCTGGCTGGGCCCCAGTGCCTCTTCCTCCAGCCAGACATCGTCGTTTCCCTGCTGTGGTCCTCCCTGCTGCGTTGCTGCAGTCACCATTGCTGAGGCTGCAGTAAGCTTGTGGGGCCTCTGGGGACACTCTTTCGCCATATGCCCTGGCAGCTCACAGACGTAACACTTCCTGGTCCCTCTAGGAGGCTTCGCCTTCACTGCTGCCGGTGCTAGGGCTCTGGTTGCTGACTGAGCCCTTGCACCTCCAACCTCCATAGGTTCGGCTCCTCCTCCTGGCGGAGGCGTGGATTGCGCCCGCGCTGCTTCTCTGGGAAAGAAGGAGGGGCCCCCGGCTGGTTCGCGCCCTCCACGTCCTTCGTCCTTGCTCCACGGACGTCCTTCCAGCCTCACCCCCACTGTCAGTGCCCTCTGAACGACCTCCTGGGTGGTTCGGGGTCTCTCCCCCCTCGCTATCTCATCTTCAATCGAGTTGTGCAGTCCCTCCCAAAAGAGGTCTCTTACAGGAGCCGAATCTCTGTCCCATTCCAGGGCGCTGACCAAGGCGAAAAAGCGGGCATGATACTGTCTGACGCTGGCCCTCCCTTGTCTCAGCCCATGCACCTCCTTCCGTGCAAGATCAATGTCAATACTTGATAAGAAACACCCATCCATCGCTTTAATAAAGGCATCCGCATTCTGGAGCGCCGGATCGTTATCTCTCCATAAATTGCGCAACCATGCTTTCGCCTCCCCATGCAGATGGGACATGATGAACCCCACTCTCTCCTGTTCATCTCTAAAGTCTTTATGTAACAGTTGCAGTGCACACAGTACGTCGGCTCTAAAGTTGGGATACTGTTGCAGGTTCCCATCGAAGTGAGAGAGCAGCCCGCCTGTCCGTCTCGCCAACCCAATTCCCTCCTGCCGGGGTGTTTGCTTTGCCAGTACGTCTAACCTGACCTGGAGATCCCTGCAGGCGGCAGCTGCCTCGTCCTCTCTCTTCCTGGATGCAAGAACCTCGGCGTTCAGTTGTGCCACTGCTTTTCTGAGGTCCTCTATCTGCTGCTCAGCCGTCATGTCTCCTGCCGTTCGTGAGCTCGCTAGTGGGCGCCTGTTTCTCTCCCCTCCTCGAGGCTGCAGATGCCCACAATGTAGAGACGGAGCCTACTGTCAGAGCTGCTTCCAGATCCTAGCTCACAGAGGATCACGCTAGCCAGCGGTCATTAAGTAAAAGTCTTTATTGAATTACAGTTTCCATTCTCACGCTGCTGTCTGCAACTCTACGTCTACTAGCTAGATCGGCGAGGCTCCGTCTGAGTCTCCGCCCCGTGCGCACCAACTTAATATCCTAGCCTTGCTCCACCTTTTCCTCCTGACTGTCCTCCTCTGGGTCCCTCTACCCCCCGGGGCTTCTTCCTTCCGGGATTCTTCTGACGCTGACCCGGACCCTTCTGCCTCCTTGCGCCGGGCTTTAGGACCTGGTTCCCTTTCGGGGCTGCTCACTGCGCCGCCTTCCTCTGCATTTGAACTTGGCGCGCGCGCCCAACCTTCCACTTTCCTCTTAACCGTTTCTTCGCTCCCTGATGGAGGTGTGGCCACTCCTGACTCCTGCCCTCCCTCCTGTGGTGAGCTGCCAGCGCTTCCCCCCTGGCTCCTTTCCTCTTCCCTGCTTCCTGGCGGTGACGCTGGTCCCGATTTCCAGCTGCTCCCCCCTGAGTCTCCTCTGGCTCTATCTTCCTGGGGTGCCTCCCTAGACTCCCCCCTTGCCCTGGCCACTGGTGCTCCTTTCTGTGAATCTTCTGATTCACTGGAAAGACTGGGAGATCTCGGGTCGTCGTCATCACTCATCCTTTCCTCTGTCTCCTCCCCTTCGCTCTCTGTTTCCTCCCTTGCCCGTGCCTCTGCACCTAAACCCCTGACAAGAGAAGACTCCCTGGAAAAGACCCTGATGTTGGGAAAGATGGAGGGCACAAGGAGAAGGGGACGACAGAGGACGAGATGGTTGGATAGTGTTCTCGAAGCTACCAGCATGAGTTTGACCAAACTGTGGGAGGCAGTGGAAGATAGGAGTGCCTGGCGTGCTCTGTTCCATGGGGTCACGAAGAGTCGGACACGACTAAATGACTAAACAACAACATCATATCAATTCCCCATGAGAACTTCTTTACTGAATTTAGTGAATACGTCTAGTTTCTCCTAATATTACAATCCTATGCAGAAGTTTCATTGAGACCAATAGGACTTGCTCCCAGGTAAGTGCATATAGAATCACAGCCTCAGTCTTAGCTGCAATCCTGCATATCTGGGAGTATGCCACATTGACCTCACTATGAATTACTTCTGAGTAGACATGCATAGGATTACTTTGTTAGCCTTCCACTGATGTGAATCCAACCACTGCTTAAACACCCCAATATTTCCAGTAACAAAAATTGGAATGCAACAGCAAATGAGATATTTTGTGAGAGGTTAGTTTCTTCTCAAATGCTATTGTGAGTCACTATTTAATACCATGAAACAAACACTTTATTACCATATGGCATGTGCACTGCGCTATATATCAGTTCTCCACAAGTCTCCAGAATGACTCACCCTGCAGTCTTGATAAGAGCTTGTTCTGGGCTGACACAGCAGAAAGGCAGAGCCGTCTGACACATGAGCTCAGTGCAAGGTAAATCCAGATACATGATGGCTACAGAAATATTACATCAATTAAAATTCTTCCCACTTCATTGCTGTTTTCCCAGGTGGGGAACCTGCAGATCAGGTTCTTAATACAGATATGTAACTCTTAGAAGAAAACATTATCCCTGAAGTGTTGCCTTTGTTTCATTACTAGGATAACATCAAAGGTAATGTGTTCTTCTATACGTAGGAGCTATAAGTTTGTGTTCTACACCTGGAAGAGCAAGGCAGAGGAATGCAGATGTTTAATCCAAGTGAATACTTGTGAAATTTAGGTGGCCATCCTCAATCCACTTACCTGGGATTCTGGGAATAAGCTCTTCTGAATTTAGTGGGACTTACTTCTGAGTAGACATGTAGGGCTGCACTGTTAGGCATAAAAAGCACATGGTGAACCATTTTATCTTGCATTTATTAGCTTCCTAGTGATTAAAAAAATAAACAAAGCTTATAAAATAAACTGCATTTTTAAAGACATTTTGATAATTCCAGATTTTTCTTAATATATATTTATTCAGAAACATTAAATCAGCCCCAGGTGATACATTAGACTGTGTTTTAATATATGATTGCCTTTAAACAAGAATTATGCATAAGGACAAGTATACCAGTCTGGAAGGCTCCTGTGGATTAAAAGAATATATAAAGCCCATTATGAAGGAAATGAAGTTCTTTGTCTTTCCCTATATGCAAGGAACTCAATGTAAAGCCCATTCATTGAATTGGCTATCTATTTCCTTGTAAGATGGGATTCTCCACAGAACCCAAGGAGGGTCTTCTGCCCATGGCACCGGACACACGATATATATGAAGTTCTATGGGCACTTGGGAGTTGCTTGCAGACAGCCCTCTGCTCTTCCAAAGAAATATGCTGAAGGTTTGTAAATAAATAAAAATAAACAAAAGCAACAAAGGAGCAAAACCCAGAAAAAGTTGGTTGTGTTTAATTCCAATGGAAATAAACTGAACGTACTTATAAAGAGTTTGAAGTGCATGGATTTTAAGGGGCTAACATTGCAATCCTATACGTGTTTTCTCAGAAGCCCCACTGAGGTCAAAGGGAATTATTCCCAAGTAAGTGTGTGTGGGATAATACACATTTTCTCTGGGTTGTGCCCAATGTCCCATTCATTTCCCATCATTGAATACTGATTCAGTTTTGAATTAAAAATAAAGTTTTTAAAAGCACAAGAACCTAAATCAGCAGCTTCAAGCTTGTTTAACTCTGGGTTGGATTAAGGAGAGAGTATGTTTCTGAAAGACTCATTCATAGATTTCATTTGGTCATTTAGCACGCCACAGTATTCACTCGAAACGTGGTGTAGGTTTGTGCTTCGAGGAGTTTTAAAGCACATCTTTGAACAGGTGTGTCAATAGAAAGGCTTCCTGGAACCCCTGAACTTCAAGGGACATCTACTAACCATCTGGAGATGATGACACACACAACAGTACAGGAAGTCCTTCAGGGAGTGTCCTTTGAGAAGGACTTGCGCTTAAGACTACTTCAATGGCCACAGCATTATTTTGTTACGTGTGTTCAAGGCACTGCATAAATATCGAGTGGCACTACCTAATGCACTTAAAACCCTATTTCTCAGCTGAGGACTATTGCAACGGTATACATCTATCGCTATGTGCTGATTATACTTGGATTTGCTTTTTCTGATGTAGTGCGGTACTGGCGACACAGCTGATGCTGAGAAGGTGGAAGTGCTGCAGACTGGAAGATTCCCTGAGAAGAAACCAGGGCCCTTTACTTCTTCTCATGCTTCTTGGTTAGTTGCCCTCTCTCTAGCTGCAGGCTCCCACTGCCATGCCTCGCCTTCTCCTTTTGCTGGCTCTCCTGGGAGAGCTGCTGGACAGCTTGCTGAATGACTGTGTGGACAATCTGCTTGCTCATGTTCTGCAGCTTTGCCTCCTCTTGTTCATTTCCACATTTATCCCCTGACCAGGAAAGAAGAGAATATGAGTTTAATTCACACACACACACACAAACTGAGCCACCCTATATTTCAAAACAATATTCCTTTCTCCACGAGAGTGGTCTGCTATATAACCATGCCCATGACACATCTGCCCCCTTGCTAAAGCAAGTCCGGAGTTGTTTGGCTGTGCATCACAATCTGTACTCATGAACAAGCTCCCATAGCACAAACCCTTTGCAATTATTTTAATTAGGGGTGGCTGCTGTCCACTGATTGTGGCTGCTGTCCACTCGAAGCTACCAGCATGAGTTTGACCAAACTGCGGGAGGCAGTGGAAGACAGGAGTGCTCTGGTCCATGGAGTCACGAAGATTCGGACTAAACAACAACAAGCTGTCCACTGAAGGGATGCGGGTGGCGCTGTGGGTTAAACCACAGAGCCTAGGACTTGCCAATCAGAAGGTCGGTGGTTTGAATCCCCGTGAGGGGGTGAGCTCCCGTTGCTCGGTCCCTGCCAACCTAGCAGTTTGAAAGCATGTCAAAGTGCAAGTAGATAAATAGGTACCGCTCCGGCGGGAAGGTAAACGGCATTTCTGTGCGCTGCTCTGGTTCGCCAGAAGCGGCTTAGTCATGCTGGCCACATGACCCGGAAGCTGTACGCCGGCTCCCTCGGCCAATAAAGCGAGATGAGCGCTGCTACCCCAGAGTCAGCCATGACTGGACCTAATGGGGTCACTTTACCTTTACCTGCTGTCCACTGAGACTCATATGGTGGAAGCTAGGGAGGACAACAGTAGGTGGAGCCAGAGCAAACAGCAGGTCCTCCTCGCTAGTTCTACAAGGACAACACTGAGACTATGGAGGAGGAAGCTGACAGCTAGGGCCAGCCAATGGACTGGTTGTTATAAGTAAGACAGCCAATAGGTATAGGCTGCCTGTGGATGGGCCAAGGTTGGTGAGGCAGTGCTCCATTTGTTGTAATAGACCAGCCTACATTGATTTTAATTGGAAATTTAATTTTCTTAAATTTCCTAGATTGTACCCATATTTCTTGAGATTTCTCATCCTGGCAAGTGGCAGTGTCTGCTTTCTAACTTCACAGATAATATAACAAATAAAGAAGGCTATTTAAAAATGACACTCATCATATGAAAGGGAACAAACATTTGGGAATTACAAAATATCCTTCCTGCAAGAGCAAGGTGAAAGAGAATCATTACATTAAGCAAACATTGGCCTGTGAGTGTGGAGAGCCTGTTCCTTCTGACACAATACTCACAAATGGCACATTTATTATCAACTTATCAGCCACTGGAAATAGTGTTGTTGTCTTTATTGTAATTATAATCTCTGGCTGCTGTTCTCCAGCCTCATGTGTTTGCCTCAAAAACAGGCTGTGAATAATGATGTGGACCATCTGTGCTCTTAGATAAAGGGTAATTAGAAGAGGTGTAGAGACTCTGGAGGGTGCTGCTGGCAGCAAAGGATTGTTGGGTTAAATAAAGTTGTCCCAGGTAAAAATGTCTACCAATGTGTCTTGGAAATAATCAGCACACTGGGCAATTAAAAAAAACACACACATTTTAACTTGTCAGAAACTGATCTCTTTTTGTTGGTGTTTCACTTTAGTCCCAATACATTATTTGGAAGTAAGTCCCATTCATTTAAATAGAAATCCCTTATGGATCTCATTCTTTGAATTCTTGTAGCACATGCAGCAATTGTGGCCTAGGCTGCAGTCTTTTTTAAAAATAATAAATGTCTGAGGAAAATCCAAAAAGTTGAAAAAATGACTTGTGGTTGTGGCACTGGTTTTTGTTTGCACAACGTGTCATTTTATACATAGATGACTGGGGCTGAGGGATCAAATATATCTATATCTATACTTTTAATAAATTATTTCACTAAATGATTTCTCATGCAAAACGCTGTGTAAGCTTGTACCTTTGTAGGGCATGAGTGCTAATTACTTACCTAAAATTGGTTATTATATAACATATATCACAGTGGTTTTCAAGAAATCAATGTGACTTACACCAAAACTAACTTGCCCCATTGATTTCAGTTTGAATTTAAGTTCATTTTACTTAATCTGGATATTGCTGCACAGCTCTGAAAGAGAATAGGTATTACCTGGTTGAAGCTTATAGGCCTAAATCTGCTCTACATGTTAATGAATTTTAATGAGTTATTAATATTTCTTTTTAATGTTTTACTATTTTGTTATAAAGTTTATTTGTTTGTCCTACATTACACAAAGCTCCTTTTAAGGAAGGGCAATTTATAAAAATCTTAAGTACCCAAGTAAACAAATCAGAATTTATTTCAATGAATAGTGATTCTCCTGCCAAAGAAATCTTCACCCAGAGAGCAAGAATAAATCTTCAATCCTAAACACACTTACTTGAGAGTAAGTCCCATTGAATTCAGTCACATTTACACCTGAGTAACCACATTGTTGAAAGCATAGGAGTTTCTTGGTTAAAACAGACCTTTTAATAATCCTGTTTGCAATTATCTGATTGTTCCTTAAGCTACATTCTTCAAAATCGATTTCGCACCCTAATGGGCTTAACTCCAGAATTAGTGACTTGAGGACTGTGGACAGAGGGAAGAGAGCATAGGAATTCAGACTAGACCATAACAGCACAATTTCATGCATATCTACTCAGAAGTAAGTCTCATTGTGTTTAATGAGACTTACACCTAGAAGAGTGTGTATAGGATTTCAAGCTGTGATCTGTAGTGGTTAGAATACCAGGCTGGGAAAGAGTTGAGTCAAATCCCCACGCAGCCATGAAGCTCCTTGAGGACCTTGGGACCAGTAATTAAAAGACCCTGATGTTGGGAAAGATTGAGGGCACAAGGAGAAGGGGAAGACAGAGGACGAGATGGTTGGACAGTGTTCTCGAAGCTACCAGCATGAGTTTGACCAAACTGCGGGAGGCAATGGAAGACAGGAGTGCCTGGCATGCTCTGGTCCATGGGGTCACGAAGAGTCGGACACGACTAAACAACAAGAACAACATTTCTGTGAAGAAAAAATGGGGGGGTTCCCTTACAGTGCAATCCTAATTATGTCTACTCAAAAGTAAGTCCACAGAATTCAGCTGAGATTTCTCCCATGTAAATGGAGTTAGGACTGCAGTCCAAGAATGCTACTTTGAGCTGCTTGGAAGGAATCATTGAATCATAGAGTTGGAAGGGAACCCAACGGTCATCTAGTCCACCCCCTGCAATGCAGGAATATCACCTAAAGCATCCATGACAGATGGCCATCCAACCTCTGCTTGAAAATCTCCAAGGAAGGAGAGTCCACCACCTTTCGTGGGAGTCTGTTCCACTGCCGAACAGCTCTTACTGTCAGAAAGTTTTTCTGAATGTTTAGTCGGAATCTCCTTTCTTGCAACTTGAAGCCATTGATTTGAGTCCTACCCTCCAGAGCAGGAAAAAACAAGCATGCTTCCTCCTCCATGTGACAGCCCTTAAGATATTTGAAGGTGGCTATCATATCTCCTCTTAGTCTCCTCTTTTCCAGGCTAAACATACCCAGCTCCTTCAAACACTCCTCATGAGGCTTAGTTGCCAGACTCTTGATCATCTTGGTTGTCCTCTTCGGCACATGTTCCAGCTTGTTAACATTCATCTTAAATTGTGGTGCCCAGAATTGGACACAGTATTCCAAGTGTGGTCTGACTAAGGCAGAATAGAGTGGTACTATTACTTCCCTTGATCTGGACACTATACTTCTGTTGATGCAGCCTAGAATAGCATTAGGTGTGTTTTTTTTGCTGCTGCATCACACTGTTGACTCATGTTAAGCCTGTGGTCCACCAAGACCCCATGATCCTTTTCACATGTACTGCTAGTAAGCCAGGTGCCTCCCATCCTATATTTGTGCATCTGGTTCTTCCTGCCTAAGTGCAGAAGTGGGAGATAATGCAGTAAATAAATAAATGAGAATAAATAACAAGATCTGCTTGGGGATTATTATTTTTTTAAGGTGACTTTAGAACCAGCTTTTACTACAGATAATTTTTCTCCTCTCTCTAAATAACTAAACAAACAAACAAACATGATTTGGAGAAACTTTCAAACTAGGGAGAGAATTCCTTATGTCTAACCACCATGTGACCTTATGATTCAGAGAGAGGGAGAGAAAGACTCCTATAAGGACAAACCGCTAGTAAACACTTTTTAACACACAGGCACAGCCCTGTTTTCCTGCTGAAGAACAGTCGTTCCATTTATCAGCCTCCCACTAACTCAGACTCCTCCCGTATGCTTCCCCGCAGTTTTCTTTGGCCCAGAGCTGTTGGGATTAAGAAGAAGAACTTTATTTCATCTGGTCCCAAACAAAACTGACTCCACAATAGCTCCAGATGGTCCTCTGCGGCGTTTCTGCCCGCATGTCTGTCGGGACAGCATATCAACAGTCCCGGTCTGCATTCGGGTGGAGGTGCGCGCGTGTGTATGTGTGCAGGCACGCATGCAGGCATGTACGTACGTATGTTTGGGGAAGAGCTCCGCCCCTGCTTCTCAAGGAGAGCAGAAAAGGCCCACCGTGCAACGATCTAAGGGAGTGAATGCGTGTGTGTGTGTGTGTGTGTGTGTGTGTGTGTGAGAGAGAGAGAGAGAGAGAGAGAGAGAGAGAGAGAGAGAGAGAGAGAGAGAGAGAGATATGAAGTAAATACGTTACCTGGAGCAAACACCATGGTCTCTTCCTGCCAAGGGAACAGTACAGTATACTGAGAGGACGTGGATAGCAGGGGGGAAAGGCGGGAGCCGGTCGAGCGAGAAGCACCAGAGCGCGCGCTGCGCAAGGACTCCCAGGAGAAGTAGCACCTTGGACAGCTCCCAGAGTAGGACAGCGGAGTCAACGGCGCGGTGCTTCCTCGGCAATTACCTCCACAATGCACCGCTCTGGAAAGGAGGAGGAAGAAGAGGAGGAGAGGGGAGGGGGAAAGAGAGACCGGGACTCAGCTCATATCTCATTCCTTCGTCTGCTGTACGCACAGCAATGCTGGACTCTGCAGCAGCAGCAGCAGCAGGGGAGGGGGAAAGGGAAGCGCAGAGGCTCTCGGCAGGAGGATAAACTAATTGCTCCTAATTAACTCTTCTTGTCAACCTCAGCGCTGGATGCAGCAAGCCTGACATTTACGGGGTATTTTGCAAGGGTAAGCTTAAAAGCCCCTTGTTAAACAGGCTCTGTGGAGTTTTCGGGACGCTGCAGCTTAGCATCTCATGTAGGTTCACCACCGCAAAAAATAAAATAAAATATCGTAATTAGCTGTAGATCTTTCCTGGGTCCGTCCACTGTAGGCAGTTTCAAGAGAACAGAAAACAGCCTCTTGAAACTGGAGCTTGGGGGTGGGGGGAAATACGATGCAGAAAATATTTTCGCTGCTATCTTTTTATCCCAGTGTAGTCTTAGTATTGCCAGATGATCACGACTTAACAGAAGCAAGAGTGACTTCTGAAAACGTCTCATCACTTGAGCTGGTTATTGCATATGCCACTTTCGGCATGCAGGAAAAACAAATATACTGTTATGGGCTTGGGGGTGCCAGACCCCTCTAAATTGCTGAATCCAATAAAAGCTAATCAAGCCAGGCTAGCCTCCTGGGTTTTGCCTGGGTGATGAGCCATTAAGAGAGCAAAGGAGAGGGGACTCTGTGCCAGATAGCATCCTCCAGCTCTTAGACAAAGCCTGAGTCTTGAGGGCAGAGTTTGCTGTGATGTGATGTAGAGGAAAAAGCTGCAGGCTCAAGCGAGCACCATGGTTGATTTCTGCTTAACACACAGTGTTGCATGCCACCCCAATCTTCAAGCAGTGCAACATTCCAGGAGTTCTGGGTACTCACTCAAGATAAGGCACTTACACAGCGGAGACTATGGTGTCTTTATGATATGCGGTTAATTTACACATATATACAACCTGAACCTATGATGAAAGGGTTCACAGGATTAACATCTCAAGAAGGTTCTGCTTCTCTCATAGTCATAGCCTTGGATTCAAGTAGAAATAAGCCAAGGCTCTTCCTGCTTTTCCAGCCTGAATGAAGTTCATGTGGCACTGGTGGTCCACAGACCAGTTTGGCGTCTTACTGTTCATCTTCATGATCTTTAACTTCATTCTCACCATTAAGGCCGACCCACCCATGAGGCAACATGATGTGAGACTGGCTGAGGCAGCAGGATCCACAAGGACAGCAGATCCTGCTGTCAATCTTTCTTTCCCCACCCCCACCCCCACCCTGTTCTTGGGTGTAGATGTTCCCTCATCCTTTCTTTCCTGGTGGTGGGGCTTTTTGGGAGTGCACCTCAAGTGCCAAAATGAGCCATCCCTGCTCACCATTGTGCCTGAACTATTGGGCCCCTGAGTTCTCCTTCAACCCCTTGACTTGGCCCTCAAAATGCAGCTTTTGGCAAGCATATCCTGTTGTATAATTTCTGATTATGATGCCCGATTTGCGTTGAAGCAAAAAATAAAACAAAGTTTATGTGGGTTGTTCCAAATATTCTGAGAGGAAAGGCTTCATTTGTTTGTTAAAGTCACAGCCTCTTTCCTGAAGGACAAAAATCGCAAAGTAAGAAGGCCAAGGGATTCAATATACTGTTTATTTATAGAAATGATATTTATTTTCAGAAGTTGTGTTCATGCTAGGATTTCTGGTACCAGATCAATGTTCACTAAAATAGACTCCGTTATGAACGACATCTAACATTAGGTTACGGCAAAGTTGAATACTTTTATAAATATATATAAACAGATCCAATGTCATCCAATGACTGCAATAAATAATTGAAGCTGGTCCAATGACCAGCAAGAAAACTACCATATTTTGTCCCATCCCAATGATTCAGGGTAGCATTCAAGATATTAAAATCTAATAAATTAAAATGCCACCTGGACTCCCTAAATGATAGCACAAATGTCTAAGAATGTAAGACAAGCCCTATTGGCTCAGGTCAAAGGCCCATCTAGCTCATCATCGTGTTCTCAGTGGCCAATCAGATGCTTCTGAGAACAAGCAGAACATTGCAAAGCAGCACCATCCCTACTTGTGAATCTCAGCAATTGATATCCAGAGGCATATTGCCTCCAACATTTAATCTCTTTGTCACTATCTACCTCAATTCCTATTCTTCAAAAAATTCATCCAGACACAGGGATCTGCACTATTGCTCCCATTTTGAAGACAAATATTTCATTGTTTCTCTGCAATCTTCTTCTTCTCCTTTAGAACGCTTTTGTCATCCAAAACTCCCAACCGCTTCCCAACTGGGCTTCCTGCCACAAATGTCTACAAAGCATTTTGTTGCTGTTGATCTTGATGTTTTAAACAAAGTACTCCTTGAAGGGTTTTGTGTGAGAGAGCATGTATCAGTTATGGCTTACTTGTATTTCTCTTGCCAAAGTGTACAAAAGATAATGAACAAGGCATGTGTGGGTAACGAAGAGGTCACAACAGTGGCACAACTGTCATTTGACTTTCAACTGAATTTGCTTATGTGCCCAAAAATCCCAGAAGTTGTATGATCTGGTTTTTTCCATGCCATCTCAGGCTGGTTACCTTAACACTAACTTCTGCAGCCTGAGAGTCAGTCCGTTTCTTTTAAAATCACATTTCTAGCCATTAAGGGCATACATTTTTATTCAGGAAAGGAAAGGGCAGGGTTAGGAATGGCGTTTACATCACAGAGATGAGGACACCTGCTCAAAGATCAGTCCAATCAAAATGTACTCAACTACAGTAAGAATTGAATTTACTGCGTTGCAGTGTGCCACTTTACCACTTTTTATTTTTAAAAAACTTATCCTGCTCCTTTTATCATCAGTCAGGTATTTTTTTTTCTTACCACTTACCTCATCAATAAATGCTTACTCAGTTTCTGAACACCAGAAGGATGGATAGAAAAAACCAAGGGCCAGCCTGCTTCACAAAACGTGGACATAATTGTTTTCCTGTCTTCTGTTCTTCTGGGTGCAACAACCTACAAATCTTAACCTATAAATCGCTACTGTGGTGGAAATATGGCCATGGTCAAATATTGAATGGTCCACGAGAAAGCAATCAAAACTGTAATAATTATAGTCTATCAGTGGGAATGTGACATAAGTCATTATCGTATTGAGGCTTAACATTCTCAAAATCCTGAAGCTAGAATGTCTCCTGGTGTTTTGAACAAATAAATATGAATACTAGTAGATCTCATGCTTGCATTAGCGTGTTTACAAGGAGACATGCTTTTAACAGAAATGTACATGTTGGATTGAATGTATATCCTTAGTCTTTCTACAAATACATGCATACAAGGGGCTGCTACCTGCTTGCCAACCCCGGTGTGATGGCCTGGGATTTGGACTCGGAGGCTGAACCTGAGGAATCCCAGCCTGCACAGGATTCCCCGCCTCCAGAACCAGCTGAGCCGGGGCTGGGGCTTGAGCCTGAAGGGTCCTCACCTGTGCTGGATCCTCAGGTGCAGGCACCAGCTGAGTCTGCTCTGGCTCCTGAGGTGATGGAGGACCCATTGCCTGCAGGTGCTCCACTCTCAGCACCGTCAGGGGAAGAGGAGGTTGCCTCTGGGTCCGGTAACCCTCCAGTTTCTCCTGAGCTGCAGAGGCTCAGGGCAGAGAGGCGGAGGGAACGAAGTTCTCACAGGAGGAGTGCTCGCCTCCAGGCCAGGAGAGGCGAGTCACCTGTGGACCGGGGCCGCCCTATGCCTCGGGGCAGATAAAAGCCAGTTAGCCCCAGTCCCAGGATGCGGGAGCAACATTGTTGGTAGCCTGTTCCTGCCTGCTGGAGCTCCTGACCTCACCCGACTCCCTGCCTTGGACCCTGCTTCAGCTTTGATGGACAGCCTCCATACTGCACCCTCAACCTCGGACTGGACTTGGACCTCGCCGCACGGTTAACCCTTGGGACCAGCACACCCGCCTAGCCATCAACACCCCTTCTCCCACATCTGGCCAACTCTTCCTCCCTTTACACATAACCAAAGACATTTTACATTTCACCCATCCCCTTGCCTTGCCCATCCCCTCAAAGCTCTCTCAAGCCTGCACTCCTCCTTACAGCTCACCCCAAAATACCCCCTCATCCACTTTAGGAGCATGTGAGGGACCTTAGAGAAGGGTTGAGCAGACTGCTCTCTGAATCCCTGCCATTCAACACTGCTCCAGTGATGTTTAAAGAGTAGGGTGCTTCAGAAGTTTGCCAAGCACCTCCCACTCCTCTTAAAGGGCTCGCCTGTGATGCCTGCAACCTGCACTGCTTGCCTGCCTGCTGGTGTCATACTGGAGTTGCCATGAATGTCTATTGGCAGCCAGACAACTGCTGTGTGAAGAGAGCTTTACAGTTCTATTATATGGTAAGATATTATGCTATTTATTTGCATTTTGTTATATAATTATGAGGCATAGCTGGCAAATTGTTGCCGTGTACATGTCTAGTGAGTGTGTTACTTAACAATATGCATGATAAGTTTCAGTACTAAAGTCATGTTAATCTGTTTATGTTACCTACAGTAATTCATTTCAAATACTAAGGCAGGTGCTCCAGTCATCATTCACTACTTGTTAAGCACATAAATTGGATCCTTATAGTCATCTCTGTCTGACTTATAAACCAAGCATCTTATAAGCAAATTGGTTTTAGGTTATATAAATTCACTGAAGTTGCATATCAGACATTCTAAAACCAATATATCAAAAAGTAAAATAAAATAAGAATGCTGTAAAATGTATAGACACATTACACCATGTATTCTAAAATATTTGTGTTTTATTTACAAGACAATTTTCAAACAGTTGGCATTTTAAATTTAACTTAAACTTGTCTATTCATTGAATGATTCACAACATTGTAACAAAGATCAATAGTTAGATGCAATTTTATTCTAATACTTAAAAATGTTAGTCTTAATTATTATTTAGAAATGCAATAGGTGATTTGACACACAATAATTTATAAATACATATTCTAATAACTAATTCTAACCCAATGTTATAAACATTTTTTGACCAATGTTAATTAAAATTTAACCTTGATAATAGAAGTGTGTTAAAAATGTGTGGGGAAATTTCTTTAAAGACTTGAACGGACTTCAGCCTTCTCTTACTGCATGGAAATCCCATCCTATAGTTCATTACAAATGCAATTGTAATCACTGAGACATCTTAAAGCATATCTGAATGGTAAGTTTGTATTTCGAATAAAACTGGTTCATTAATTCAGGGCAGGCAGGCTAAGGAAGCTTCACAAGCTTAAAATTTTCTTCTACCCAAAATGATCCCAAGATCATACATTTCCTATCAATTCCCTGAAAGCATTTCGCACTAGACATCTCTGGAAGAGATATACAGGACCTGTTCCAAAAAGCTGATGATTTTTTAAAGCAGCGTAACTGAACCTAAGCTCTGACACTAAGCTGCAAACCGAAGCACACTTCATAGCAAATGAGCCTAACTGAACATTAAGCCTAGCTGAACTTAAGATTGCTTTCCAAACAGAAATGCTTAGGATTGGGATGTAAATCTCAAACACTAAATATCACAGCTAACTGTAACGCAGCCAAAAGCTACAAATCTATACACACTAGCTAGGGGGTGATCTCCACTGAATTCAGTGGGATTTCGGAGTAAACACACATAGGATTGCACTGCAAGACTAGTGGAATTCTTACATTACTGAGCAGGGAATATGGTATGAAATCATAACAAAATGCAGCTGTGTAACTCTAAATGCCTTAAGGGATATTGATACGTGTTGCCATTTTCTCTATCCTTTCCTAATCACCTTCCCATCATCCCAGTTCCTCCAGGTTTCATGAAAAGGCTGCTCAAGTAGGCCTAGTTCTTACCAAAGTGTTGGGCTATACACTTTACAGACTGCAGGTCAAGCTCAAATGAATGCTCCCCATAAGGAAAACGACAATGTTCTGGAGAAGACTAGGCTATAATCTTTCTTCTTGATGTCTAATTTTCCACTGAAGCAATTTGTATAGAAGAACATCATTGTGAACTGCAACCCAGCATGAAGAGGCATCGTCTATTGAAAACCAGGTTGTAGAGTCTTTAAAGCTATCCTATAGTAAGCTTCAACCCAATTGCCTGTTGTTCTGAACTATTTGCTTCAGATCTTCAAGCTATACCTAATTATCAATCATTTAAGAACAGTAAAAGAACCTTGAAAGAAAGCAAGGATTTACTACAGCTGACTGTAGCAGAGCAACACTGCCTTCCTTGAGATGATTTTCTCTACTTCTTTTCTTCCCTGTAACAATATGCCTTGGCTCCTTTTAACTCTGCACTGGAATAAATTATGCTGATGGAAGAGCAGGATGGTGGACCTGCGCATTCTTGGACAATGGCCATGGAGACCAGAAAACCCTGGGGATGGAACCTGAGTTTGTCAAGTAGTATTTGCACCTTTCCAACTGTAAGCAGCAGTGCAACAGCTGTTCCCTGCCATTTCCATTTTCTTAGGGCTAGGCTCCCTAACAGAATACAATTAAAGGCCTCCTAAAATAAGACAAAGACAACTGTTATTTTTGCCTTGAGCTGAAGACAGGAATAGCAAAGCAAAATGCAGGCACATAGGTAAGGCGGACCAGGGAGGAAAAACATCTGCAAGACAGAGAGTGGTTCTAATGACCTTGGGATACACCAACTCACCAGCTGAGGAAACAAGATAATTCCCAGTGTTCAAATGCCCACACAGCTACATTAAAAACTTGTAGTGACCATCACAGTGGATTAACAGACAACTGCAAAGAGCTATTATATAAAGACTAAAGTCATACCTTCATGAGTTTTGGTTAGAGGGACAACAATACATTTCTTATTTTAAAATGATTTTTTGCACTCATTGTAATTCATAATTTCAAAGTAAAAAAAAAACTGTTGTAGCAGACATTATTTATTTAAACTGTTCAAATACTCATTAATAGCCCAATCTTCAGGCCGATGGAACCAAAAGACTTGGAGTGACATACTTACATGGAACAAATTTCCACTGAAATCCATGAGGCTTACTTCCACATTAACAGCTGCAATCCAGTGAATCCCTAATGGGCACACCTTTTGGTCCAGCAGCTTTTCCTGTCACTTGTCACCATCCTGAATGGACAATCTCTAAGGTATTTAGAGATTCCCTTGATCACAGGAAGCATACTTATGATTGGGGTGCCAAAGCAACTGAAATCAATGGAACATAAATAGTTTAAATTGAAATATTTTAGTGTAATTTCCCTGTGCACTGGAGTGTAAGGCCTTCCATTCCACATGCGTAGAGTTTACTAGACATGCAATGAAACCCAGAGTTTTAAGAGGAGTAAAATACTGGCTAGAGTCTGACTCTGTTTTTGATTTATGCCTGGACTGTTGCCTAAATCAAAGCCTTCTCCCATGTTTAACGTCACTGATAGGGTAGTTCTTTGCTGCAAATTTCAAACTATATTTCTACTCTCAAAATCCCTTTAAAAATACTTTTTCCAATGGTGAGTTATCAGACCAAACATTTTTCAACTTGTGGATTCTTCTGCTTTTAACTACAAGCTATAGTTTCCAGCTGTTGTTCTGCCTCCGCAGCCATAGCTGCTGCCTGTAATTGTTCTGTTTCACTTTGGAGAGCACTGGTTGTGGTTACTTGTTTCCTTTCGCTGTGCATATTGTTCTCATGTCTCTTTAAATCAGATGCTTTGGCAAATGCTTTAGTACAAGAACCACAGACAAAAGGCTTTTCGCCTCTGTGTCTTCTTTCGTGGTCTTTCAGGTGAGACTTGTGCTTGAAAGCTTTGTCGCACATGTGGCAGGCAAACGGCCGTTCGTTACTGTGAACCCTCTCGTGCTTCTTTAGGTCTGGAGCACGAATGAAAGACTTCCCACATACTTCACAGCTATATGGCTTATAGCCTGTGTGGATCTTTAGATGCTCTTTCAAATGGGCTTGGGTGGTAAAGCCTTTAGTGCACATTTCACAAACAAAGGGTCTATCCGCAGTATGAAGTTTTTCATGTTTTCTCAATCGTGCTTCGTCTGAAAATGTTTTGCCACATGCCTGACATGCAATCTGCTCTCTGTGACCATAAAGCAAATATTCAAATTTCATGTCGCCAGCTGCTGTTGTCCATGCTGGCGTCTGTTCGTCCTTGACTTCACTGATGCCATCGTTAAATGCTAGAGCTTGAGGAGTTTGAGATCCTAGTTCTTTTGTTTCGGCAGTGTCTATGGACTCTACTTCCTGACCGTAGCAGTTCACTTTTCGAACCTCTTCACTGCCCAGCTCTTTCAGAATTGCTTCCTGAACTCTCAGAGTCGCAGTTGGTGACTTGCCATCTTCTTGACTGGGAGGGGTTCCTTCCATTGTCATATCTGATGGGCTATCATCATGATCTCCAATTTCTTCAACCTCATCGTCTTGGTTATCATTAGATTCACCCATTGATCTGTTTATTTTAAGACAGTACTTATTTTTTGATTGCGAATTATCTTCCGGACTAGAAACATCACGTTTCTGAGAACAGAGTTTGTCCAAGAATCTAATCCCAAGAATCTGACCAGACGACATCATTAAATTAACGTCTTCTTTTTTAACTGAAATCTTGGCTGTGTACATATAATTTAGCACTTCCTCAAATATATCTGACCGAAGGAAATCAATCTCTATTACTGATGAGCTGTCAACTTCCAGTTTTTTGAAAAGCTTTTTAAAATAGGTACTACAAGCAGCAAGCACACACCTGTGGGCCCTGAATTTCACGTCTTCAACAACAATAGCGATGTCACAAAATTCTCCTTCCAATCGCTGCTCATTTAATGTTTTCAGAAATACAGTTTTGTGATCGTCGTCATTATATTTAATGGTTTCAGACATACTGAGGAAAAACTCCTGCAGAAAAATTATGAAAAGATTTATTTGTAAGCTACTCTGACAAAACAAAAGACATTTTGAGAAATGTAGTATTAGATCTGAACTTTATAACTCAGATTTACTCAACAACATTTCAAGCAATTAATAACCTTTAAAAATCTCAATACAGTGGTACCTCGGGTTACATACACTTTAGGTTACATACGCTTCAGGTTACAGACTCCACTAACCCAGAAATAGTACCTCAGGTTAAGAACTCTGCTTCAGGATGAGAACAGAAATCGTGCTCCGGTGGTGCGGCAGCAGCAGCAGGAGGCTCCATTAGCTAAAGTGGTGCTTCAGGTTAAGAACAATTTCAGGTTAAGAACGGACCTCCGGAATGAATTAAGTACTTAACCTGAGGTACCACTGTAGACAAAAAGTTGATCTACCTATTATTGTATAAGCATCACAGGAAAACAACAACAACAGTGCCATTCTTCTCTAAGAAAGTGGGCAAGTGAACTGTGGACCACAGTAATAAAAACTCTAGGATTTCCGGCTTGCCTGCAAGTTGTCCACTAGTCTGGATTGAACATCATCTGGGATAATGAAAGGTTGCATCCCAACCCAATGCTCAGCAGTGCGGCCAAACATATAAATCCTTCCTTCCAACTATATTAGGAAGGCAGCAACAACAAATCTGAGTTTGACGGGCAAGAGCTGAAGCAGGAGGAGTAGAGAGTGCTGAGAACGGGCGAGGAAGACAAAAGTGAGGAAGAGGAGAGGCAAAGAGGAAATGGTCCTCCCTTCTCTTCGCTCTTCCCAAATATGCCCCATCATTTCACTGGCAAACTTGTACAGTCATACCTTGGAAGTCCAATCAACTTCCAAAGTGTTCAACTTCCAAAGCGTGCTTCTGATTGGCTGCAGGAAGCTCCTGCAGCCAAACAGTTCCCTGTTAGACGTTCGGCTTCCAAAATAACCTCAAAAATTGGAAAAGTCACTTCCGGGTTTCGATTGTTCAGAAGCCAAAATGTTCGAGAACTAGGTTGTTCGAAAACCAAGGTAAGACTGTATAGGCAATTACCTAATGACTAAAATAATTTACTGAAGCAGAAAATTAAGGAAATGCAAAAAAGAAATATTAAGACTGTACCATGAACAATGAAGGATTTTTTTCTTAATATCTGAACAAAATGTTGACGGTAGGTTAACCTTTATCCTGAGGACCCTGAACCTGAAAGAGAAAACGATGAGGTATCTTTTAAAAGAGTATTATTTTTCTATTATCCCATTTTTCCTTTAAAGAGAATGGTCTACCAGGTTGTCCCTTTTATGATGAGTTAGAGGAGGCTGAGAGGACTGGTGAGCTTCATTGCTGAGTAGGGATTTGAACCCAGATCTGACTCTGTAATTTACACCACACTGGCTTCCATGGCTTTATTGCTAGTATAGTATTTCTACATTAAAATCAACACAACTTATTTCTGAAAGCAGAATCTTTTCATACTTGCAAGGACAAAATGCACAACAGATCCTATAGTTCCATATAATCCTACTCTCTCACAATTTAGGCCACAATTTCCAAGATAGGCCATTCTCCAAGCTGAGGTTCTGATATCAGAGATCAGGCATGTTCAGGGTAGTATAGTTGTAGACTAGGCCCTTCTATGCCTTTAACGTGAACATCAGCAACTACTCACCTATAGGCCTGCAGGATATTTATAAAAACACTAGTAACTTGTGTGGTGGAGACTTGGGGAAGAGCAGGAACTGCACACATATGTGTACGTGTGTGTGTGTGTAGAGAACAGGAATGTGGCTCATGTACATATGATTCAAAGGGGGGGGTTCAAATTGTTGCAGCTATGGATAACTTTTATTAAGCAAATTATTTTTGCAAGTATATGAAATATTCCACTGTAAAATCTGGTACAGCAGCAACTGTATGGAATTTTGATTTTGTTGTTTATCCTTTGACTTTATTTTTAAGCAGTAAGAAGACCAAGAAATGAAGGGAAATATATAGATGTTTTTATCTCTTAAAGCATAAATCGTTGCCTCTCGGGTTTCTAGTTTTTATTTTCATTTGTTCCACTTTTTCTGTTTCACAAAATCCAAGCAAGTTATTCATTTGTATCCGACTTTGGTTGCTCACAGCCATTAGCAAAGGTGTTACCGTATGTCTGATGTGTGTCTTGCCTAATACATGTCCTGTGCGCTTGCTGGCTTTTATTTCCCCTCCAAATAGCATTGCAATGCAATGTTGCAGGTAATGTTTAGCCCAGGCTTCCTCAACCTCAGCCCTTCAGATGTTTTTGGCCTACAGCTCCCATGATCCTTATCAGGATCAGGCATGTTCAGGGTAGTATAGTGGTCAGGAATGATGGGAACTGTAGTCTCAAAACATCTGGAGGGCCGAGGTTGAGGAAGCCTGGTTTACCTTCACAAAAGCAAGTAGTTTAGACTTGTGTGTGAAAAAAGTCTTGTCATGGGCCATGCCAAGAAGGTGGGACCACCTGCCATTGTCAAGCCCACAATGGTTGATATTGCAGGAGGTGCTTCTTTAAATACTTTGGTCCAAAGCCATTTAAGGCTTTGTGCGCTAGTACTAGCACCTTTAATTATTACTATTAACAGACAACCCTAGGAGCGGATAAGAGGGGATGGGTTGCTCCCCACTAACGGAATGTCCACCCTGATGAGATGCATCTGCTTCCTTCATTATCAACATTCAGCATGCCTTCAAAAACATTCTTGTTCTCCTGATGACTGAACTGTTACTGGAAACTCTGAGTTTCTGAGTGTTACATTTTCATATACTTTTCATTTTTAGGGAATTCAGACAACACCTCTATCTGTTCAGCCCACATGAGACAGGGTTCTTGGGCAGATGGCTTGGCATATCCATCTGACAAATCAGAGCAAGAGGCAGGACTAGTACAGGTGGCTCTGCAACCCACACATCAAATTTCTTGAATATATTGGGAGAGGAACCATCTGAGCGTAACTATTGTTAAGTTTGCTAGATTTAAGAAATACAGTATGACATTTTTTATATAAAAAAACCTGCATGTGGGAATCCTGTTGCAATCAATTAAGATTTTCCCCATGTTAACAGATTTCAGTTTTGTTTATTTACTGAAATGCCTACACCTACCCTTCAGTAGCCACCCAGCCTTCTCAGAGTAAGCAAATATATTCAATCTAATGGAACTAAAGCAAGACTAATAAAGCAATCCCATAACTGTCTGCTTGCATCCAGTTCAGTAGCTTCGTCTGAAGGTGATCTTAAACTCCTATATCTAGGGATATATAAGTTTAAGATCACCTTCTAGGGACCTTGGACAAGCTACTTTTTTATGTACTAAGTATTTTAGTTATCAAAGATACCACTTTAAATTTACTCACATAACTTTTTAAATAAAATGTGATGACGTACACTTTTTGTGCTTTTAAAGGAAACTAAAATTGAGATAAACCCTAACTGCAGCAATGTTTATTTAAAGAATATGGTTTACTACCATCGCAATAAGCACCATAGACTAGTTTCGTGAATACACCCTCAAACAATCCCCCACCCCACCCGCGCGCCCTAAATCAGATTTGAATTAAAGAGGGCGAAAGCATAATAAACACTCTTACTCGGAAATCAACACCGCGACAACCATTATGAGTCAGTCCCGATTCCTATTTGTTTCGTACTGAACCGATGGCGATTTTTTCCTCTATAGGCGAGCAAGAGCGTGCATTCGCGGCGTGCACGTACTGGAACACAACTCCTCCTCCGGCAAGCAAGCGAGCAGCGCGCGAGTAACCATGGAGCAGACGTGCACGGTGCATACTCGGTGCATGCGTGCTAGTGCCCGTTCGGGGACGATGCCTGTGCCCCCGCTAAGAAGGGGCTGCAGCGGAGTGGAGCGCACCCTCGCCTCACACGCGCGGCTCCCCCGTCCTATTCCGCCCGCCACCGAAGAGGCGGAGCCCAGCAAGGCCCGCGTGCGCGGGAACGGAGCGAAAGGCGCTGCTGGTCCCGCAGCCGTCGCTCGCGCTCGCTCGTCAAATGGGGGGCGGCGGAGAACGGAAGGAAGGCGGGGTGGGGGCGCTGCGGCAATCTCGGGCGCCGAAAGCAACCGCTTCCCACCGGAGAGCGCCCTCGGCCGCCGCCGAGAAGGCGGCCCTTTCCTGTCGGGACTGCCCCGAGTGGCGCGAGGCAGCCTAGCAGGCCCGAGCCAGGCGGCGCGCGCGGGAGCAGCTGCTGCAAAAGGGCGGCGCGCGGCGGAGCCTCCCCAGTGCACCTCCCCTCCCCCTCCTCCCGCTCGCCCGGTTCCGCCAGCCTAGCCTCGAGTGCGCGCGCAGATGCCCCTCGCGCTTACCTGCCACGCTCGGCGAAGGGACAAAATATGGGGAGGGGAGGGGAGGAGGAGGGGGGTGGCCGCGGCCGCAGCAGCGCTCCGCTCCGAGTAAAGGGATATTTTGGGGGGGTTGGGGGGGGATGGGATGTAAGGGGAAATGGCGCGCGTCTCTGACCGTTACCGCCGCTTCCTGCACGAGCATTCAGTGCGCGCGCGCGGCGGCCAGAGGAGGCGCGCCAGAGGCGGGAACGTGCATGCGCGGTGCGAGCAGGGCGCGCCCCCCGCAGGGAGAGAGCGAGAGAGAGGAGGGGGCGGGTGCTCCGATGAGGAGGGAGGCCGCTCATTCGCGCAGGTGGCCTGGAGGGGGCAGAACGGGGAGCCCGACCAGCCATTCTGAGGCGGCCTCGGCGGGCTCACGCACACGGGAGGGCCGGCCAGGCGCTTTCGCCGCGCGTCGCCATGGACGGGGCCGCGCCGAGAGTTGAAGCGGCCTCGAGAACCATATTAAAGTGCGTGCGCGCGTGCGCGTCTCTCGCTCCCATTCTCTCCAGAGAGAAGCGTCTTGTCTGCCTCGGCGTGTGAGCGCGCGCGCGCCATTGCTCGCCGGTGTGATGTCAGAGCGAGCGGTTACGTGGGAGGGCGGCAGTGCCCGCTTTTGCCTTCGCTGAGGGAAGCGTAACAAAGCCGCGGGCTGAAAGCCCCGAGTCTCTCGCGGCTACTGCAGTCGAAATCCTCCCCAACACAATTCCACGGCTGTGCTATCCGGGTCTTTGTGTCTCTCCGCTTCGCCTGCATCTGCCATTAAGTCTGAGGGGGCAGAGCGGGCCGCGCGCACTTCGCGCCCCTTCGCGGAGGTTTGGGCTCCTCAGACTTGACTCCCTTTCTTTCCGGTGAATATCCTCGTTTTTCTCGCGCCCCCAAGAGCGAGAGAGAGCCTTGTATGTATGTGTTCCTGTGCTGCGAATACAGTATTAAAAAGATAAAAAGCACGAGTTTCCTGGTTGGGAGGACCTAACTAGTATTCAGCAGCCCTTGGTACAGTATTCAGCAGCCCTTACATGTCCTTTATCCTTGGGTGCAAATTAGTTTGTGAATGAAAGCTTTCAGGCTGCTGAGCCACTAGTGCTCGATCCAGGTTTTGTGAGGCCCTTGAGCAACAATACCTCAAATATCTGACCTTGTGCGTTCTTTCAAGATATCGTAATCTTAATCCTCTATTCCACCACGTCCAAAATCGTCTAGTGGTTAATTTATTCTCTCCTTCCTAGGGCTGAATCTATCCATATTTTAAATTGGCCCCCTATTAACTGGCTAGAGTTCGGTGGCAGAGCATATGCTGTGCATGCAGAAGGTCCCTGACATTTACTGGTTTTTTAATTTATGTATATTTATTAAATTTGTATACTGCCTTTTATCCAAAGACCACAGTTTGGTTCACAACATAAAAATACTAAATGAGAATACTAAATATGTAACAAACAACAAACACAAATCAGTAACTCCCACTTCCACAAATGTGTTTAAAAACCGTAGATGGTTTATTTACCCAAAGGCCTGGTTCTAGAGAAACATTTTCAACAGGCACCTAAAAATACTGTAATGAAGGTGAGCCTCTCTGGGGAGAGCATTCCACAAGCAGTGAGCCACCTCAGAAAAGGCCTGATTGCAACGTATTTTCAAAAGCTCTTTGACCAGTGAATTTTTTTTTGCTGTGAAATCATTTGGAAGCAACGCCATAGACTTTCAGTTTTGCTATTTAAAGCTGAAACAGGTGAATTTTGTGAAGACCTTTCCCCAGAATAGTGATTGAGGTTTACCCTAGTGCAGAACTGGTCCTGTTTCGGGTTTGTATGCGATTGTTGTATGTTAGGGGTTGTATGTTTAATCGTAGAATCATATAATTGTAGAGTTGGAAGGGACCATGATCATGCAACCCCCTGCAATGCAGGACTCTCTTTCCCAGTGTGGTGCTTGAATCCTTGACCCTGAGGTTAAGAGTATTCATGCGGTACCAACTGAGCTAAAGCTCAGTGTAGAATAGAAAGGTGGTAGAAGGACTGGCTGAGCATTCAGATTCTCATCTGGCCACACTTGCTTTAATAGGACTGTATGCTAATTTTTAAGTGGGATTTTATTTTAAAATACAGGTTTTCCCCCACTGTACTTATTTTGTTTCCTGTTGTCTCTTGAACGTAGGGCTGTTGCACACATTGAGAAAGCATTACAGCTGTTTCTGTCAGATTTTTGAAGTGTAATTCATGTACAGTATCTAATATCATGAAAAACACCTTATGAATTATCAACTTGCTTGTGTTTTGGACACAATAAAAGGTTGGAGTCCATGTTTTGTTGCTTTCTGAATGAAGTTGAAGTAGCTGGGGTCTATGTATATTGGGTACAATTCTATGAACCCGTAATGAAACCACACTGAACACATTGGGGCTTGTTGCAAAAAATAATAAAATGCAAAAGAATAAATTATTAGAGAGCCAGGCACCGCCCCACACATTGTGAAATGCTGCCTTGAGTCTCCCGGAACCTAGTCTAACAATTATAAACATTTCACTACATTGGCTTTCTTAAGTACATGGACCTTGTTTTATTGTTTAGTAATTATTATATACCGCTTCCAAAGCAGAGAACATGCAGTATACATGCTAAATAAAAGGCACTGGATTGTGGCCTTCTGTTTCAAGTTATGATTCTCTCACATACCCTCCAAATGTCCCGATTTTCCAGGGGCAGTCCCAGAATAATGAAAGCCATTCTGGATTTTGATTTGATCCCAGAATGTTCCTTTTTCCTCTGCTAGTGTTGCTGTTGCTGAGCTCAGGGAGTAGGATGAGCTGGCACTTGTCCCGAGTTACGACAATGGGGGTGGCAAGGGAGCATCCAATTGCCTCTCTGTGGCTGTTACTGCTGGCCTCCTTCATTGGGCATTTCATAGCTGCTGGAGAGTGGACCCAGACCTGCATGATACGCCAGCTCTGAGTGGCAGGCATGGGCAGGGCTGCCCTGGGTGGGAAGAAAGTTACAGTGGAATGGAGATTGAAGTCTTGATTTTTTTAAAAAAATGCTTTGTGTGGCAGCGTCTAATCTTGCCCCTTCTAAAATTTATAAAATCAGGATTAAGCGGTTTTCTCAGAACAGTGGAGGGTGTGTGTGCTGTGTCCCATTGGTGTAGTGGTGGTAGCATTTTCCCTTCTTCTGATATGGAATGCTGTGGTGAGGGGACAAAAATGGGGAGCTGTTAAGGGTCAGGCGGCGGGGAGTGAGAAATGTCCCTATTTTCATCTGAGGAATGTTAGAAGATATGTTCTCATGCTGCAATGTAATAACTATACCCTTCCATTTTGGAATAACCAGAATTTTTTATTTTATTTTATTGCGGCAATCAGTGAACTCATCCAAGACATTTATGGCTATTTTAATATAAATATGAGTAGAGACAGGAATCCTGACAGAAGGTGGGGCAGGAGAGGCAGAAGATTGCAAATACAGCCCTTACAAGAAAATTAGTTGTGATCTAAAGGATCAGTTATATGCAGAAATGGAGAATTGGTGGAGCAGGAAACTGCTGAACTGGCAGTAGAAGCAGGAGGGTTTCGGAACATGGACAAAGGATAAAGACAGTGTCTATGGCCAGAGGAAGGATGGGATAAAAACTGGAAGAAAACATAAAAGGACTTGGCTTAAAAAGGCCCAAACCCAGAAAAATGTGACCAGTTCAAATATGCAGTTTTGGGTTGATCACAATTATCCAGTTTATTAAATGATTTCTTCATGAAGACAGCTAAGGTTCAGTTTTTAAAGCTGACCTTCAACATATACCGTAAATGCACATTTAGAAATGCTTATATTACTTCACCTTAGTTTCTTTCATAGTCTCAGCGTTTAGAAACATGGCTGTTAATTTGTTTCTAGGAGTATTTTATTTTATTTATTGAATTTATATACTGCCCTACACCTGCAAGTCTTAGACTAGAACATGTTGATTTGGAATTCAAAATGCAACATGTTGCATTTCAGTTCCCCCATTCTGGCTGTAGCCTTTCAGGATGCCAGAAATCTCACCCAATTGCTTTTAGGGCACCCTTCTATCGGACATAGCATTTTTATAAGAAAACAAGAACTTACTATCCTTTCTTCCATGTGCATGCAAATGTACTTTTCACCTGGGGTCTGTGGATCCTGGCGACTATATGTAGACATGTACCGTATTTTTCGCCCCATAAGACGCACTGGCCCATAAGACGCACCTAGATTTTAGGGGGGGAAATGAAGGAAAAAAATTTTATTTCCCCCCCAGGTGCGCTGCGCTACACCAGGAGCTTGGGGCGTGCGGCGCTCAGCGCGCCCCAAGCTTCTGCGTGCCGGCAAGGTCTCCGCTAGCGTGGGAGAGCCGGCGCCTCTCCCAGGGCTAGCGGACCCCTGCGCTAATCCAGAAGCTTGGGGCGTGCTGAGGTCAGCGCGCCCCAAGCTTCTGCATGCCGGCAAGCAGTCCGCTGCCGCCCCAAGCCTTGCGCACCCGGCGGGACCTCCTGCCGGGTGCGGGAGGCTTGGGGCGGCAGCGGACTGCTTGCCGGCATGCAGAAGCTTGGGGCGCGCTGACCTCAGCACGCCCCAAGCTTCTAGGTGCGCGCAAGCAGTCCGCTGCCGCCCCAAGCCTCCCGCACCCGGCGGGACCTCCTGCCGGGTGCGGGAGGCTTGGGGCGTCAGCGGACTGCTTGCCGGCATGCAGAAGCTTGGGGCGCGCTGACCTCAGCACGCCCCAAGCTTCTAGGTGCGCGCAAGCAGTCCGCTGCCGCCCCAAGCCTTGCGCACCCTGCCTTCAGGGCGCCCGACGCTCCGAGAAGCAGGCTGCTATCCGCAGCCTAGGCAGCCCTGTGGGACCTCCCACAGGGCTGCCTGGGCTGCGGAATGGTTCCCGAAGCGTCGGGCGCTCTGCCTTCAGGGCGCCCGACGCTCCGAGAAGCAGGCTGCTATCCGCAGCCTAGGCAGCCCTGTGGGACCTCCCACAGGGCTGCCTGGGCTGCGGAATGGTTCCCGAAGCGTCGGGCGCTCTGCCTTCAGGGCGCTCGACGCTGCGAGAAGCAGGCTGCTATCCGCAGCCTAGGCAGCCCTGTGGGACCTCCCACAGGGCTGCCTGGGCTGCGGAATGGTTCCCGAAGCGTCGGGCGCTCTGCCTTCAGGGCGCCCGACGCTCCGAGAAGCAGGCTGCTATCCGCAGCCTAGGCAACCCTGTGGGACCTCCCACAGGGCTGCCTGGGCGGCGGAATTGTTCCCGAAGCGTCGGGCGCTCTGCCTTCAGGGCGCCCGACGCTCCGAGAAGCAGGCTGCTATCCGCAGCCTAGGCAACCCTGTGTGACCTCCCACAGGGCTGCCTGGGCGGCGGATATCTTCCTGAAGCCTGGAGAGCGAGAGGGGTCGGTGCGCACCGACCCCTCTCGCTCTTCAAGCTTCAGCGAAAGCCTGCATTCGCCCCATAAGACGCACCCAGATTTTCCCTTCATTTTTGGAGGGGAAAAAGTGCGTCTTATGGGGCGAAAAATACGGTACATATGCTGTATGTATTTGCTGACACACACCCCAATTTTACTACTCTCTGGCTATGTGGCATGGCCCTTTATCACAATAAGGCAGAACTGACAACCCACAGTGCTGCATCTTCAGAAATTATGATCCCTGTTGTAATTAGAAGATTTGCCCTTGTATAGTTCTGTGTAAGAATGATGCCTTCAAACAAGGCTAGTCTTGTTACAGTTACTTTGTATGGATCACTACATGCATAAGAGCTGGATGAAGACCAACAAACAAGAAAAGACTGAGACAAAAGGCAGCTGTTAGAAACAGGCAAGAGCTTTTTATTTCATCTGGCACAGGATTAGGCAGTCAACCCAAAAAACAATCTATCAAAAAGAAACATTTATTTCCCAGGAAGTACCCCCACACAAAGTTCACTAACATTGAGCCATCATTGTGCACTTCATTCTTATTCTAGCAGTGAGTACCCCTTTGAAGTAATCTTATAAATCAATGAATTAGCTTTTGATAGCGTTCTTATTTTGATATGCCATGCTAAAATGTAGGCAATGTAGCAATAATCGTGGACAGGAGGTTACTGTCCAAGCACAAATTCTGTGCAGAACAATACAGAACAACCCTATGCACGCTTACTCAGAAGTAAACACCACTGTGTTCGGTGGGGCTTTCCCCCTAAGTTGTGTGCTTAGGATTGCATCCTTTGGGTAGATTCTGATGCCGTGCTTCAAAATAATGATGATGATACTATTGCTTGTGTAGTGAAGCTTTCCCAAGCCTGGTACTCTCCAAGTGTTTGGACTACAATTACCATTTCAACATTGTGACTACGCCTGATGGGAGTTGTAGTCCAAATTATTCAACATTGTGACTACGCCTGATGGGAGTTGTAGTCCAAAACATATGGAGACTATGTAGGGGAAGCCTAGTGTAGCGGCAACTGAAGGTATAACATTGTCACATGAACCACTGTTTGATTGTCTGAAAGAAGCTGATACTGTTTTTCACTATGACCTGACCTAGTTCTGGGAATCCACCTTTCAGCCACTTAAAAATAACTTTTCCCACATTTTAATAGCAAGTTTGAAACTGAGCTATGTGAACGTGTTGTTACAAATGGAATAGTGGACCTGTTCAAGGAAAGATACTTTTATCATGGGACGTATCAGTTAAACTGACCAAGTAGTTCTTATTTATTTTTGGGGCTGTTTTATAACCCACTCTTCATTAAAATCAATATGAAAGGCTTACAAAGCAAATATTGTGACAATGGAAAAGGAATCTGGTTTCAGAATCTATTTTTAAACGCTTGATGCCTTAACAAGGAGCATGGTCTCCTATCCCATCAACAGCTGCCACAGGTAAAAAGCTGATTTGGCATTCACAGAAATGTAAGATTATACTTGGATACTCTATTCCAAAACAGCACAATATGACGAGGGAAAGAAACAGATAATCTAAAGCCTCACATAACTAATCAATCTATGCTTGTTCACTATGTAACAGAAGATGATTGTGCTGGAAGGAACAAGTTAAATATGCAAATAGGAAATCTTCAACAATAAATTAATTTAAAATGATTGGATGAGTGCTGCTTCCTACATTATAGGAGGAAGAGAGTTCCTGTGAGTCAGGTAGGAGTGGGAACACAACATAGTAATGTCTGTATTAATTATGTAGGATAGTAGAAGGTGCACCAACTTACATGTGTTATTAGAGTAAAAGAAACACTTTACAGCACAATCATATGCACATTTAGAAGTAAGTCCCATTGTGTTCAATGCAATCAGCATTGCATTCTTATACAGAAAGCTCCCTATTCAACTGGGAATGTATTATGCAAAATTTTCACTGTTGTGCATTACCTGATCGTGATTTTCACTGGGTTAGCTAAGTATATTAGCTATTTCTCCATGATATTTACAGATATAGGAGTCACTTATTAAAATATGCCTATTGATAGAATATGGAAGATAGTTCCAAGAAGAAGGTCCCAAAGACAAGACAAAACCTTCATCCCAATTGAAAGCTTTGTAGGAGCTGCAGTGAACAAAGGAGACACAAGGATGGAGCTGTCCCCACCATATTGGGCATCAATGAAATGGCTAGCAAACCCATCCCAGCCTGTGGATGTGTACAGGGCCAGTGGCAGATTTGTGACCTAGCTGAGAGAATGTGACACCAACTGTGAGCTAGACATCAAGCAGCCATTATTTATCTTGCTCCTGGCCATTGGAATCACAGAAAATGTGATGGCCATGTATTAGCTCGCTCATAGGTGCCAGTTTATACTATCAACCACCATGCATTCCAGCTGGGTCACAAGCCCATGGTGGCCCTGCGTACTCCTATAGATGATCACTGGGGTGGAGTGAGCACCTAAACTTGGCCTGAGATTCCACACATGCAAACACTACTGGACAATGGTTCTTAATTTTTATATAATTTATCTATAGATTATTTTCTCTTGATATATACTCTTTAAAAATATTTTTTTTTAACTTTTGATCTGTGCTGAGTCAGTTTTACTTCACAGAAGCTCCTACCACTCAATTCAGTTGGAAATCTGTGAATTTGGCCTTTATCAGTAAAAATAGCCATACAGATGGCTGTTTATGTATTTCAAAGGCTAAAAAATAGACTTTCATTTTTTCCTTCAATGAAAGGATACCATGAATGAACTGTGAATAGAAAGCTAAATCAAAACAGTAAAGGACATGACCCAGCCCAAATTAAGTAGTTTTAAGTCCCACAGCTTTTAGCAAGAGAACATGAAACACACACTTAACTCTCTTATTGGAATGGAACTTAGAAGTGCTTAACTATGGCTAGATTGTGCCCAGATTATTTGCTGAAACAAATAGTGCTCTAAAGTTTTAGAATAGAAAATATAATATATATATATTTAAGCTAATACTCAAAAATAGTTAGCTGGTTGTACTATTACCTTTCGCTAACATGAAGCACATTACAGAGCTAAATTTCACACAAGAAATTAGAGGGCACCTATTGTATGTGCAAAAATTGTACAGAAGGAATATATTTGTACAATATTTCTTTAGACTTGCTCTTCTATTTGTACCCATCTAAACACCATATTGTGGTCAATTGGAAGAATGTCTCTGTAATGTACATTAAAATGCCTGTTACATTAAACAAATGGTATTGATGTTTGAATACAGAAAACATGTTTTTTAGACATAGACAAATACAAATTTTGGTGCGTTTACCACTTTTATTTCACTATGCAGAAACATACATTCACCATGTGTTGTGATGTGACTGACAGTGTAATGAAGACAGTATCCCTCAAGTGAATGTGAAAACCAATACCAAATAATGTTTAGTAGGTGTTCTGTACAGTTTAAGGCTTAACTCTGACCTAGGAAATGCTGACCAGACTCTGAAAATAAACATTTTTCTCTGAGAACAGAAGGGAAATCAATACAAAAAATGTCAAAAAATCAGACTAATATTTCTGAAATGGTAAGGAAAACACACATTTTCTTTAAAATAACCACAACGTAATTTATAGAATGAGGGTTTGTGAAGGGTGACCGAATTTCTAATTTTAAAGTCCTAACAATGCTAAAATTATTACTATCTATTAAAGGTCTCAAACCAGGTAAACAAAGCACATTTTGTAAGCATTTAAATAAGATTACCGATTTGCCATTGTTTATTGGACAAGAGTAATAAAACCAGATGAAAACAATTATATGATTCAAGTTGTTTACTGAACAGTGTGTGTTATTGGCACATCTAACGTGATAAAACATTATACACAGTACCTATACAGCTTCTAGCATTTCAGGGCAATCTTCACTTACCCTAAACAAAAGTTTTGCCACCTAAGAAACTGTGGTTTGTTTAGATTTTCAATAACTGAAGGCATGAACTGATTCATGTGTAGCATGAGATCACTGTTTTATATTGTTGATGAACGTGCAGGTATAGATGGAAACTTAGTTTATGAAAATTAAAATGCTGTGTTTTTTGTAATTTGTTCATTGCTTCATGCAAATATTGGGTTGCTAATGCTGATTCAGATTGCTGTAAATGGGACGATATTTCTGCCAGTGTCTTTAGTAACAATCAAGATTGATTCTTCCACATTGAAAATTTCTCTGGAGAGATGCAAGCCTGCTGGATTAGAACCAAGATTGTAGGCTCTGGTATTCCCACGTATGACTGAATTCATAAGGAAGCTACTTTATTCCTGCAGTAGAGAGAGTGTAGTTAAGATCTGGAAGCAACTGATTTAAAGCAGTAAATAAAACAAAAGTATTACAATGATTGCCACTAAAATTAAGACCAGATTCAAAGCCAATTGCAGTTAATGAGATTATAATTTGTATGAGGAATGTTTCAGGCTTATATGCTTTTTTCTAGAACAATATACAGAATACATTAAATTATTCTTGAATTAATTTAAGATTCTGAGTTTTATGAGGACAGGGATCTATCTTTTTAAAAATGATTAGATGACAGTAGACAAAACAAAGCCCTTGGATATTTTAGATCAATAAAAAGATATGCAAATAAAATTTGCATCTCAATTATTTAAAGAGTTTAAAAATAGGGAAGGAGCTATAGTACAGTAGTAAATCACGTACTCTGCATGGAGAAGAACTCAGATTCAATCCCTGGTAACTCCTATTGAAGGAACTAAGGAGATAGGCTGGAAAGATCCTGCTTGAGACCTCAGGAAAGCCAATGAGTACTAGGCCAGGTGGACCAATGGTCAGATTCAGTAAGGTATATTGAATTGAAACAATTGTTGAATGTTCGGAACAGAAAATTATCTTTAGCTCTCATTTTACTAAATGGGCCTAACCAAGGATGTTTTTTCTTTATCAGGTACTGATCTACTGGCCCTGCCTTTCACCTCAGAACAGCTTTGTCTCCTCTTCTCTATCATTACCACACTTCTAGCCAGCAGTTTGTAAATCTGCTAAGGCTACACAATGCACTGTCCTAATATTCCATATGAAAACATAATTTATATCATTATTTGTGAATACTTGTTGCTTGAAAATTATGCTGTCGATTCAAAAAAGCAGAAAAGTCTTTTTCCCCTCCTTTTTTTGCACACAACATTCAAAGCCATCTACAGATGATGTAGTAATAAGAGCTCTTGCATAGCATGTTAGTATGCACAATATATTCTAGCACATGCATTCAGTAACTGACACATTTTCAAGATGCCCATTTAGCCAGAATTTGTCAGCATGCCTTTATTGAATTGCAGCAATTAGAAAAACTATGAATGTCTCCCTTCAAGAAATAATGTAATTATTTGGGACGAACACAAACAGAGACAAAGACATTCATACCAGCACTTATTTCTCAGTAAAACCGAGAAAATGATATCATTTAAACGAAATGTCAACCATACCTGAACAGCTTTGCACTGAAAGTCTAAAATTAATGTTTCTGACCACTATATGGTAAGATGCAGCTGTTTTATTTTGCAGGCTTTTTATGACATTATTTTATGAAATGCTTCCCTTCCCCCACAAGCCAAATGCATACAGTCTTTTCAGCTTTGGAAATTACAGAGCAAGATACTGGATTGCGGAAAATGCATAGCAACCAGCAAGCAGACAGAAGCAAATGGGTTTCTTCTATTTCTCTAACTGGCATTAATAGGGAGAGTGGGAGAAAGCTCTGCCCCCAAAACATAACTTTCAGAATCACTGTTTTCACAAATGCCAGAGAGAATAAATAGAAAGGGTTAGAGATGAACTATGAAGGAAGAAATGATCTTTGACACATGCCAGCCCACGAGTGCCTGGGAAAAATCTCATCTTCTTACCTGTATCAATCCTCCCCATCTTCAGGTGTGATTTCTGTTTCTTTATGTACCACTACTTTGGTCACTGACATGTCAGGGTGCTGCTCTTTGGCCTCTTTAATTGCCTGAGCCAGCGCCTAGCCCAAGGAAACCACAGAAGGGCAAAAACAAGAAGGAGGTGGAACATGCATGATCAGTAGCAAGGTGAAGAGAGATTCATGATAAATTACACAATTTGCAAATGAGGAAAAGTGATTCAAAATAGGAATTTCATCTTTGATCTAAGTACTAATAATCCAGTTTAATTTAAAGGCATGCCAGTACTAATACTGCTTTTTTTCGGTTTACAGTTAAAAACAGCAGATTAGCTTATGGATAGTTTTAGTTGCTTATAGATCATACCTGATCATGGTCAATGTCTGCATCTCCTGTGATGACTATTCGCTTTTCAATTCTTGTTTCTGATATGCCTCCTTTCACTGTCTAAAGGGAAGGAACAAATGTAGGCTTCACATAAAACATACTTTTTGCTCTTCAAAGAAGGGGAAAATCCTTATTTGAGTTTTGCTGAAAGAAATGTATGTTGAGTGTTTCAAAATGGTTGACATCAATTATAAATGTATTTCTGTAGAATCTGTATCTAATATTTTGTAATGTTGCTTGTTTGTTTGTGATGCAGTTTTGGACACCTCTTAATATATTGCAACCAAATTTTGCATAACAGTTCCTGAGATAAAGGAGCAGTTTTGCTTTTCTGCTAAATGTTCATCCTGGATCAGGACAGCAATCACTCTTTCCATCATCATCGTTGTTGTTGCTGTTGCATTTATTAGTTGCTTTATACAGAAATAAATAGCTCAAAGTGACTGAACAGAATAAAATACAAACTAATAAAATCTATTAAAAAGTATATGGTCCAGGCAAAGTGGGGAGGGTACTCTGTGTAACTGTTCACAGTGGACCGCTGCTTCTTTTCCATTTCTGTATTGGCACTTAAAGCCACAATGCATCTTATTTTTTGTCAGCTATTTTGTATAAACAAAAACAGACATTATAATTACAAATAATTACAAATGAACTGTGTGGCTGTTGCTTGTGCCTGTAAGCATATGAGATAATAATGGTTATTACTGGTCACTACTGAATTCTTCAGAATTAAGCCAAGAAAGGTCATTACAATAACATCTGAGGTGCACAACTGTTTCTAGTAAATATCCCTAAATCAACTGCTTTGTGAATATGCATGTAAGATGAGCACAGCAGCAGATCTGGCACCCTTTATAAAAACAACAACAACAATAATAATACAGTGGTGCCCCGCAAGACGAATGCCTCGCAAGACGGAAAACCCGCTAGACGAAAGGGTTTTCCGTTTTTGAGCTGCTTCGCAAGACGATTTTCCCTATGGGCTTGCTTCGCAAGACGAAAACGTGTTGCGAGTGTTCCGATTTTCTTTCGCTCCCCCCCTTTTTCTAAGCCGCTAAGCCGCTAATAGCCTTTTAGCCGCTAAGCCGCTAAGCCTTTAATAGCCGCTGAGCCTTTAATAACCGCTAATAGCGCTAATCCGCTAAGCCGCTAACAGGGTTGCTTCGCAAGACGAAAAAACCGCTAGACGAAGAGACTCGCGGAACAGATTAATTTCGTCTTGCGAGGCACCACTGTGATTTCTTATTTATACCCCGCCCATCTGGCTGAGTTTCCCCAGCCACTCTGGGCAGCTCCCAATCAAGTGTTAAAAACAGTACAGCGTTACATATTAAAAACTTCCCTGAACAGGGCTGCCTTAAGATGTCTCCTGAATGTCAGGTAATGACATCTGATGGGAGGGCATTCCACAGGACGGGCGCCACTACTGAGAAGGCCCTCTGTCTGGTTCCCTGTAGCCTCACTTCTCACAATGAGGGAACCGCCGGAAGGCCCTCGGCGCTGGATCTCAGTGTCCGGGCTGAACGATGGGGGTGGAGACGCTCCTTCAGGTATACAGGACCGAGACCGTTTAGGGCTTTAAAGGTCAGCACCAACACTTTGAATCGTGCTCGGAAACGTACTGGGAGCCAATGCAGATCTCTCAGAACCGGTGTTATGTGGTCCCGGCGGCCACTCCCAATCACAAGTCTAGCTGCCGCATTCTGGATTAATTGCAGTTTCCGGGTCACCTTCAAAGGTAGCCCCACGTAGAGCGTGTTGCAGTAGTCCAAGCGGGAGATAACTAGAGCATGCACCACTCTGGCGAAACAGTCCGTGGGCAGGTAGGGTCTTAGCCTGCGTACCAGGTGGAGCTGGTAGGCAGCTGCCCTGGACACAGAGTTAACCTGCGCCTCCATGGACAGCTGTGAGTCCAAAATGACTCCCAGGCTGCGCACCTGGTCCTTCAGGGGCACAGTTACCCCATTCAGGACCAGGGAATCCCCCACACCCACCCGCTCCCTGTCCCCCAAAAACAGTACTTCTGTCTTGTCAGGATTCAACCTCAATCAGTTAGCCGCCATCCATCCTCCAACTGCCTCCAGGCACTCACACAGGACCTTCACAGCCTTCACTGGTTCTGATTTAAAGGAGAGGTAGAGCTGGGTGTCATCTGCATACTGATGAACACCCAGTCCTAACCCCCTGATGATCTCTCCCAGCATCTTCATATAGATGTTAAAAAGCATGGGGGAGAGGACGGAACCCTGAGGCACCCTACAAGTGAGAGCCCAGGGGTCTGAACACTCATCCCCCCCCCACTTTCTGGACACGGCCCAGGAGAAAGGAGCGGAACCACCGTATAACAGTGCCCCCAGCTCCCAGCCCCTCTAGACGGTCCCGAAGGATGTTATGGTCGATGGTGTCAAAGGCCGCTGAGAGATCCAGCAGAACTAGGAAACAGCTCTCACCTTTGCCCCTAGCCGGAGATCATCAACCAGCGCGACCAAGACAGTTTCAGTCCCATGGTGAGGCCTGAATCCCAATTGGAATGGTCCGCATCCTCCAGGCATGCTTGGAGTTGTTTGGCAACTACCCACTCAATCACCTTGCCCAAGAATGGTAGATTTGAGACTGGGCGATAGTTGGCCAAATTGGCCGGGTCTAAAGATGTTTTTTTAAGAAGCGGTTTAATGACCACCTCTTTCAGCGGGTCTGGGAAGGTCCCTCACAGAGGGAAGCATTCACCACCCCGTGGAGCCCATCGCCCAGCCCTTCCTGGCTTGCTTTTATCAGCCAGGATGGGCAAGGATCAAGGAGTCATTTACCGTATTTTCCGCCCTATAGGACGCACTTTTTCCCCTCCAAAAATGAAGGGGAAATGTGTGTGCATCCTATGGGGCGAATGCAGGCTTTTGCTGAAGCCGACCCCTCTCACTCTCCAGGCTTCAGGAAGCTCTGTGCAACCCTTGGGAGACCGGCGTGAAGTCGTGGATAGCAGGCTGTTCTGGGGGCTGGGGTCGGGGGAAGCTCGTGCTTCCCCCGTGCCAGCCCCACGCCTGGGGGGGGGAGAAATAATTTTTTTCTTTATTCCCCCCCCCCCAAAAAAAACTAGGTGTGTCCTAAGGGGCGTTGCGTCCTATGGGGTGAAAAATATGGTAAGTCTTTAAGTCATTCCTGAATTAATTAATTAAAAACTTTATTGAAAAAATCAAAAATAATTACCAGACACAAAGTTTTGTCTTCCAAAACAAATACATATTTGAGAAAGCAGAGTTCTGAGAAACTTACTTTAGTGATATGTGTAGTAGTTGTAGTACTGGTAGTTTCAGATGTGATGGTCTGTGCGCTCATCAGAACTCCTGGTTCAGAATCAGCACTAGGATCCGCCTAAAACAAGCAAGCAACTATTACCCTAATGTGATGAAAATATTGTTAATCATCTGAATATATTAGTGTACAGTGGGAAAATACTCATTTAACCTGGGATTTAATAGGCTACAATTTTTAGTACCGAAACACAAAGGGAATGGCAATTTTCTTATCACTGAAAACCAAATAACAATGTATCACAGGGCAAACAGCTTCCTTATTATTTTAATATAATTAATATACCATTCATCTTTCACTCCTGCTAGCTTGATTGTGAGTCATAATTAGGAATATGTTGCATGCATTCTATGCAAATTGGAAAAACCCTTCGAATAAGCCTTTGAAAACTTGATATGAAACTAACTTGACAATTGAAATATGAAGTTTAACCTGTATCCTCTCTTGAATATTTATTTCTTTAGCACAAACATGGCAATATTATCTAAAGTGTATTCTAAAGTATTTTTTTAAAAAAACAAAAATGGGATTTACAGCAACAGTTAGGACGTTACTAGGTCAAAATTATATTGGAGGTCTCTTAGTCCAGATTCAATTAGATTTTGTACACACATTGCATTGGCTTTGGTATGTCGCTAGCATCTGTCTGTGTTATGTTATGTCTCACCTCTGAGGACTCATACGTAATGGTTTTTGTTTCAGTATGAACGATGGGCACTTCCTTCATAGAAACTTCCAACTTCTCCCCACCTGAAGAAACACTGCCAAAACTGACTGACTCAGTCTTCACAATTGGTGACTGTTTCAATGAAAAAAGGTAATTGTATGATATATCAAAGTAGTTCAAGTTTTGTAGTAATTGCAAAGGAAAAATGTAAAAGAAATGTTCTCTGCTACAGCAAGAGAAAAAGGATCTCTATTATACAGAAAGAAATACTCAGAAACATATCATAAGCACTTTAAAGTACTATTTATATCTCTTTCAGGACTATACTTATTTGGAGCCATCTTTAGAAAATAGGCAGCTATGGACTTTTCATACCTTAATTTTCATTTTGTTGTAGCCCAGACTAGCTTAAACTTATTTTCTTTCACTAACATATGCCATGTGTAATCAAATCCATGTTTATACCCATAGCAATTTGAGAGATGGGGGATTCTTATTAATGAGCTGAAAAATCTATACAGTAGAGACCATTCTTCGCAACTTTGACAAGTATAGTGCCTAAATAAAGTGACAGCTCTTGATGTTTCCAGGGAACAGCCAGCAATATCCTTAGGCTAAGGATCAGGTAAGACCCATTGCAATACCAACATGGATAGTCCCTGATCCTCAGCACTATGGAATCTTCTTTATAAATTGCATGATGCCCAAAGAACAATAAAATAAAATAAATGAAACCAGCAACAAGCCTCAAGGCTGCCATGCAAGGGGGAAAACATGGACTGCATCATGAGACATTTGCTACACAGAACACACACCATCATGTAGGAGAACAGCTTGTACACCATGTGAATATTGCCACATGTATTTCATCTCATGAACATGCAGTGCTAATTGCATGCAATTGTGTACATGTGGTCTAAACTCAACTTTTTTACATGGAAGCCATCGCAGCTAGGAAACCATCACACATGACTATGTCATTTAAGGTGAGAAACAAACTGCTTACAATAACCGTCTAGCATTTGTTTTAACACTTCGTTAGTGAATCTGATTTAAAGAGGACACAAATGTATGCTTTTGTGCAGAATTGGCTGCTCAGATATTTTTAGTTACCTCAAAAAGAGGTTTTCTTTCCAGTGCATCCAAAGCATGGGCTGCTGCACTCTCCTCCTGATCGTGAGATACAGTAGCAGTTTCTTCCTGTTTGGTTAAAGCTTTTTCAGCCTCCTGCATCTTTTCCTCTTTAGCCCCCTCAGTCACAGCAGAGCCCTCCTTCCCTTTGATGCTAGAAGCCACATGCGATATTGCCTCTGCTGTAGTATCCAGCTGAACGCCAGCCAATTTAGCAGCATCCCCACTTGCATGCACACTCATCACATGTCTCTCCTCCACCATTACAGTTTCCTGCACAACCTTCTTCACAGCCTCCTGTTGCTTCTCCTCCTCTGTCTTCTTCTCACTAGAATGTATCTCCTGATCGGTTTTAGCTTCTGTTCTCTGCAGGGAAAAGAAGTTGATATCAAAAGCTAATGTGGCGTATAACTACAATGCTAAAGCATATTAGTCTTGGCCATTTTTTTTTTTGTTTTGCTTGCTTTTTTCCATTATACAGGGTGTTTGCTTGAGTTCTGAAAAACTGGATAGTGATACAAAAGCTAACAGAATGTAATTTATCCTCATTTGAAATACTCATTTAAAGTCTCAGTGTACTTCCAATATATTAAACAGCTCAGAATGAAACAACAGAAAACACTCGGTTGTTCTTTTCAGGGTTTTATGTGTGATCTAAATTGAGGGGAAAGCTAATCAGCATATGGTGTTATATTTTCCATGCAGATTTTGAAGATAGTAATGTATATAAAGTAACACTAGTACACCTACGTGCAAAATAAAAATCCAACTATCACCACAAAGGTTTTTTTTAAAAAAATCCCCAACCCCATCAGGGTAAAATAATAATAAAATCTAAAGATGGAATCAAATGGCCACCTGTGCCCAGCTATGTGAAGTAGATGTAACCCCTCCTATGAACTCAGTTGGTTTTCTTGCAGACTCTATTAAAGTGAAGATATCTGAACCATCCAGAGCTTTTTCACCGGAGAGCTGTTTTGTCTAAATGGACAGAAAAATGTAGAGTCACACACAAGCACATACACACAAATAGAAGCAGATACGCACTCGCACGCACGCACACACACACACATACACACACATTATGTTAATAGACAAAAACAGACAGACAAAGGAAAAGAGGTAAAGTGGCGGGGATACAGAGAGGAAAATAATGGGAAAATAAATTAGCACAAGTCTGTAATGACTATAAGCAGTAATCTAAAATTAAAAAAACAAAGTTGTTAGCATTAGGATTTTGCTGGTCTTGTGAAGTATTTCCCCCCTTCCAAAACAAGCCATAGCAGCATACTACTGTTCAGTAACATTGAAAGCCTAAAAATGCCTGGTTTGTATTGTGTTAATTGGCTTAAACCATGAGGAAATAATAAGAAGCTGGGTTGGCTGTTGTCAACATAAAGCCAGGCAGCAAAAGGACCGAAAGGCAGGGTAGTGAGGGTATTGCCTAAAGAAGTCATGCTTTTATCTTTAAGCTGTGGCAAAGTTGCATGTTACCACCACTCTTGATGCTGATGATTCAGTAACATAGTGAGCAGTAGCAATGGTCAAGGGTGGTTCTCTGGAATACTTCCACTCAGATATACTCTTTTCTTTCCGACCAAATGCCTCTCCTTTTAGTCTTTCACTGTCAAGAGGTTTCTCAGCTCTGGAAATCTGTATGCTGCCCAGTGTATCACGCAACTGCAAATCCTGGTCCATCTTTAAGGTCTTCTTCAAACTTTCGTCTTCAGGGCTCTGCAGCCGGGAGTCTGTCTCTTTAATAGGTGTCAAAGATTCAGATACCCTTCTTTTTGAATCAGATAATTTTCTGGCTCTCTCATCAGTAATTGGTTCTAGAATTTCATATTCTGCTACTACAGGAATGATTTTCACAGATTCTGGCACTGCCCTTTCCATTTTTTGAAATGCTTCGAGTGATGATGGCGCAATTTTTTCTCCCTCTTTTACTTTAGTGGTCATGGTTAGAATTTTCCCAGAAACAGTATCGTAGGATTTTCCTAAGGTGTACATTTTCTGCTTATTGTAGTCTTTCGACTGCAATTCACCTTCCAAGTCCTCAAAGCTCTGTATGTCAGTGGATTTTAAAAGCTTGCCAGGGATGTCACCAGTTTTACTGCTCACAGTCATTACTTTGTATGTCACAATGGTTTTCGATTCACCATCAACTACCTCAGTGGGTACTTTGTCTACAATAACCCAATCCTCAGTGCCCTATATTTGAAATATAAAAGCTAAATTAGAACAACTAGTGGTTTACCTTTGTGTTAGGAAACTAAAATATAATACCTTTTAAGAAAGTACAATAGCCATCTAGAGATGATATACATTTTATCCTGTGTAGTTTTCAAAAGTCTGTAGGCATCTTAAGTATTTCAACTTGTAGAAACTAAACTTAACAACATAAGTAATATAAGAAGGAACATCACATTATTATTCCTAAACAAATTTACTTAAAATATATTGACTACTGAAAATATTGTATATTGCAGGGTAGTCTTATCAGAAGTTATTTACAATATTGTACAGTTTTCTATTCAGTATACATTACATTCTAAGGATTCAGTCCCAAACATGCATACTTAGAATATGTAGCAATGAAATAATTTGCACTTACTTCCAGTAATAAATGTTTAAAACTGGCGTGCAAGTATTACAGAGTTTGAATGAGACAAACTGGATCCTTGTTTGCTGAGAAGTGGTCAACATAATCTCCCTCTTGCAACTTAACCTTTAGTTCCACTGGCTAGGGGAGAAGTCTACAAGTTGCTCTACATTACTTTTTAAAGAGTATTCACAAAGGTATGATCCTTTCTCACATGAGCACAGAAGGGATTCTCATAAATTTATTTTCCCCAAACATGACTGTATGAGAAATGACCTAGGACAGCACTAGGATAGGGGTCACCAACGTGTCACCTGAAATGTTATTGAGTGGTGTCCCCAACAGCGGCCCCAGATTTTGAGCTTTCATTTTTTTTTAAAAAAAAGGAAGTCTCTATCCTTCCTAGAAAGAAAGTTATGAAGCAAAATGTGTAGATACCCTTCTATGTGATTTCTGTGTAATTAGCCAACCTGTCAGTGTTTCTAGTCAATGTGTGAATTCAGAGTGGTTTTGGTAAGTGAGTTGTTTGAACACCAGGCAATAGGAATATCTGTGGAACTGAGGAATCTCTGGAATCTCTAAAGAACTGCTGTTTTTTCCCCTTCTCCTTTGTGCACTTTTCCTGCTTTGTCTTATTTTACAGGGTTTTTGGAATCCGTATAGCTTGCTCTTTACTCTTTTCTTAGCAATCAGTATGAATATTTTCTTTGGTGGGTTCTTTGGTGAGATCAGGTACTCCCTGGAATTATTTTCTGCAAATATTATTGTACTATAAGTACAGATGGAAGTTAAAGAATGCTCTCAAGTGGCAAATACAAAATGTGAAAACTCTGCAAAGAACCTTAGGACTCAAACTCAATGTACTCATTCGCTGTATAGTTAATTGGCCTCCACAGTCACTTACGGACTCATTGTTAAAACTGTGTTTATGGAAGACAATCTTACACGGCTACGAGTGATCACTAAAGGAGAAGAGTTAACTTACAGTATAGTTATATATTTGTCTACTCAGAAGAAGAAGAAGAAGAGTTTGGATTTGATATCCCACTTTATCACTACCCGAAGGAGTCTCAAAGCGGCTAACATTCTCCTTTCCCTTCCTCCCCCACAACAAACACTCTGTGAGGTGAGCGGGGCTGAGAGACTTCAGAGAAGTGTGACTAACCCAAGGTCACCCAGCATCTGCATGTGGAGGAGCGGGAAATCGAACCCGGTTCACCGGATTACGAGTCTACCGCTCTTAACCACTACACCACACTGGCTCTCGAAAGTAGGTCTCTTTGTATTTAATGGAGCTTGCACCCAAGTAAGTGGATAGAGGAGGGCAGCTGAGGCTTTGGTTTAGGTTTAGAATTGGGGGAACCAGGGTTAATGTGCCTTTCAGCTGTATCTCCACGATTAGGACCAGCAGGACATAGCTCTCCCAAAATTCAGGTGTCCAAACTGGCTGGGAATCCTTGCCTTAGGGCAGTCTGGGGCTTAGCTTGCACAAATATGTCATTTAGGATATGTGCCCTCTGAAGAACTTGACCAAGCATAGGGAGAGAGGCGAGTGAGGTTATGGGTATGTGTGCAACCTTTCCCTGTAAGCCTCTCTCCCTGCCTGGATATATTCGCATGTGGAAGAACAAGAAGAGAAAATTGACTTTCTTGAATCCTATTAGGATCTTTGATTGGGGACACCATACTTGCATACTTACAGATATTGACAATAAACATTAACATCTGGCAGCAGAAAGTGAATGTGTTCAAACGTGTATGATAATGAGAATATTCATGAAGAAGCTGGGATTGGACATGAACCCCACCCCTTCCAGATGAACACAGCATAGTATTTTCAATGAGACATTTACACATGCAAATGCGAACGAAGGGATTCTAAGCTGCAGATTTCACAGACCTTTGCAATGTATTCATTTAGTCTTGCATTCTGCTTGACAATTTCACCTGCTACTGACTTTTTAAAATAGAAAATTGCTTAGAAAAAGGAGTATGATGTGTTTATAAAGCCAGTACCACAAAATGTGGCCTGTTTGAATCATAAGAAAGTGTGCTGCTTTTTACCTGAGAATCAAGGTATGCAGTGCTTTCCTTCTGCAAAAATATACGCTTTTCAGATTTTTCTCTTTCTTCTTTGGTCTAATGAATAAGAGGTATTGGGGGACGCATAAATATATGAGCTTTAATAAACACGCCTTATCTTTTCACTTGCTAAGGCACAAGTATCATCATCATTATCATAATTCCCTGCCCATCTCACTGTGTTTCCCCAGTCACTTACTGAGCTATCTTGCTTAGCAAGCGAAGGAGAAAACTGATTTTTGAGCAATGTGGGGAGAGAAGCAAGTCCATCAAACATCAAAGCTAGCATTTCAGATGCTGGCTTTAAAAGCTCATCTTATGTAGAATTAGCCATTCTTAAGTTCATTGATTTCAGTGGTCTAAGGGATGCCTAATTCTGCACAGGATCATTATATGGGACTGCACAGTGCCTGCAGACGTTCCTAAAATTATGAATGAAAACAGGATGCAAACTAATTCCCTGTCAGTAGTCTGTAACTAATTTTCATCTGCTACCAGTTACCTTATGGGGGGTGTTTCTTCTACAGGGCCATAGGTCTCCCTACAGTAGAGGTGGGGAGGCATGTAGGAGACTGGTCCCCTGAGGGTTAGCAACAAATAATAATCTTGACTGGGTTATGTTTTGTATATGTTATGAATTCAGGAACAGGAATCCTCTATGCTTGGCTGATCTGTGACCAAATTACCTCCTAGATTTGCTTGGTAGAATAATAAAATTCTACCATCTTTTCTTTTCCTCCAGCTACCAAAAAAAATATAAATATTTTTGTTTCAGATCTTTAGCATATCTTGGCAATTTTGTACCCTAACTGGTATTTATGGCAACCTAATTTAACATATGCATTTTTTTAATTGAAATTGGTTGGCCTATTAAGCAACTATGAAAGTTTTACTGGACAGTTAAAGGTTGAAGGACAGAAAGATCACCTCTTCAGGCACAAGTGGTTCAATCATAGGAGCTTCTTCATGTCTTGCAGCGAGCCGGACTGGTGATGTAGAAAGCCTCTTCTCCCATTCATTGGTCCCTGAGGTATCTGCGGAAGTTTCCAAGAATGTCCGTTTCAGCTCACTTATATTGGTTTGGTGTTTCATCAGGTCTTCCTGGTTTTTATCTAGTTCCTGAAAAGAAAAAAGAAAAACAGCATTTTAAAAAATACCTACTTTATCTAAATTGACAAGATATGAAAAAAAAACACCAAGTCATGTGCGTTAGTCAGCAAAAGAAACCTTGACAAGATTATGTCTCACAACACTAACACAACACTCTTGGGAAACTGTGGTGTTTCAAAGGATAGTTACATATAAACTCTCAGGACACTTTGCACATAGCATGGTGGCAAACTCACCCTTGCCGCTCAGGGTACACTTGTGAGGGATCTCTGCAGCCAGTCCTAGCTCCCTGGCAAGTTTACCTCTATTAACAGGCATTTCTACTTTATGTTTTTACACATATGTGGAAAAGATTTTATAGGCTTACTTCAAAATGCAATGTGTAAAGTGGTCCTAATTCATTAAGCATCAAATATTCTTAGGATGGCCAGATTTTATACACACTCTACCTGTTAAGAGGTACATCTACATACCCCTGATCTACATATATACAAACACAGTCCTAAACAACAGTGTAACAGAAAGTCATAATCATAGGAGAGAGAGAGGCATTTGATTTATTAGCAAGTGAAAATACACATCTCATGCATCAGAGTGCAGATCCACAGCTTAACCACTATATTCAAATCACAAGGAGAGTACATGCACTGGTATATACCAATACCAACCTCTAACATAAGATTACTATGTTTGACATACACATTTTCACCCTTTATGCGCTTAATCAGACTATTCTGAAAAAATTGAAAGAGAAAGGGAAAAGTAAGGGCCATAGTACTGAAAGGATACAAAATGCTGTTCTAGGTAAATAGGTAGAGGAAGAGTACCAACAATTAAGCATAAGACAAGCCATTCTTCCACCTACCTGTGCCTTGAGATCACCATCTTCTTCTTGATCAGACTGTTAATATAGGAAAGATTGGGAAAAAATACTTTATGTCTACAATAATTATAATAGCTTTTAAAAGTGATTCATATACATTATCTCAGTAATCTGGCCCTATAGAAAATGGATGTGCACACTGCAGTGTACCTTGGACACTCAAATAAGGAAGTTATGGTTTAAATAACTTGGATAAGTGAATTCCAAAAGTGTACAATTAATTGTATGGTGCTGATTGGCTTATTTCGTTCTACATTTGTATTGTTAATTGCAATTTTCATATTGTTTGTACAATAGGATTCTTGAATGAAGGGTGGACTAGATTGCACTGAAGCAGGTTTTGAATCAGTGAAATGCAAATAAGCTCCTCTCTACCTTAATAGTTTTGGACAGTAAAATAGTATTCATACTTTTATTTAGTATGTTTTTTTTAAAATCTTAAGATAACACTGAGGCAGATGGTTCTTTCTGTCTGAACATTCAGAAGAAGGATTGAAGAGGCTTCCTAAATTAGGAAGGTATTTAGAAGCTGGAGACTATGGACTGAATTCAGACTTCTTGTGAGTGGACTTTCCAGGGGCTGAGGAGGTGTTTCATGTGCCAGAAATAGAAATCAAATCTGAGAGCATTCAGCACAGTAGCCCCTGTATTATGGAACACTGTCACAGTGGAGTTTGAGGCAGGTGTCAACATTGTATGGATTTGGGTATACTATGAAAATTCAGCAAATATTTTTTAAAGAATGCTAATTTTATGTGGTTGGTTTTAATCAGTGCTTTTTGTTGAGATAGTGCTCACTTATGGATTACCATCACTTCTTTTTTTGCTACAGCTTTTTTATTTTGCAGTAAATCATTTAGGAGAACTCTGATTATAGGCAATTCACTGTCTGTATTTATGTGCAAGCTATATTTCAGAAGCCAAGTAATGCTACTATATGAATTAGTTACCTTGCAACAGGTTGCTTTGCTGTTGTTTTATTTCTATGTAATATGTTTCTTTTATTCTAAAATAATACACAACAAAGGGTATTTGAAACATTGAGTTTTTAAAAACACGCCACAGAAACAAAATGGCTTAGGATGATAGAAGTAGGCTTCACTCTCAGAAGCTGAAGAATAAAGGGCAGAGAAATGCAATCCTTCCCATGCGAACCCTTTAAGTTTCATATAAGTGAATATCATTCACTAAGGGAAAAAGCTGCCCTCCATGCATGAGACTGACAGGAATCCCATTGTGAAGTTACTGTGTTTCTTGGTGCACAGCATACAGAGATGCACTGTATCTTACAGGAGCTATTTCAGTATACAGACTCTGACTCCACCCCCTCACCTTAGCTCATCATGATCATAGGCATTTTGCTAGTGTTTTATGTATTTGGGCTCCAATATCTGGATACTACATACATGAATAGCACCCAACTGCAGCTTTTCTAATTAGTACTTGTACTTTGAGATGAAAAGCTGCAAATCCTTCATGTATGCAAAATGTGTGTGTGTGTGTGTGTTGTGTATTAATGTATCAGATCCTGAGCCCATATTGTGTTGAAAAGGGTGTTCTGTTCCATGAATAATAGGCAAAACAGTGCTAATGTGAAAGATCTGATGGGAGAAGGTACATGATACACTCTTTACCAACTATGTGATTATCAACTGTACAAACCTCTGTGGCAGTGGTTTCCCCATCAGCTGCAGTATCTGTCCTTTCACTGTCAGTCTGTTTTGTTATACAAGTAACCAGGTTCCAATGGGTAAGCAGGAATAAAGAATAAACCCAGTTTGTGAGTAAACACAAGTCAGAGGTTGATTTGCCAAGTCTACATCCCTGTGAACTGCACTTGAGTTGATTTTCAAACTATAGGCACTTTAAAAGAAGCAAAATCAGGGGGGGAAACAGACCAGACTCAGAGGAAGGCTCAAGGCATACTGTACAAAGAATATGGCTTTTGATTTAATACATTATTAGCCAAACAAAATAGTACCAGAAAAAGTATGTAAGTGTAGCTTTTAATTCTACTGAGGAAAGCCAGGTGGCTTTAACAAGAAGTAAAACTTCCAAAAGCAATTAGTCCAACTACAATGCACAAAAAGTATGTTTTTAATGAAGAATTAGGAAAATGTTGGTAGTTTATTGAGTTCATATTTGAAAAGGGAAAAAAGCAGAAATAAATTTGCTTGTATATATACATATACATAGCTACTTTAACAGTCACCTGACTTTCAGCCCCTCATTTGTACAGATTTTATTTTCCTCACATATAAAAAAGGGTATAAGGCTGTCTGCATTACCAAAGTGTTTCAAGAGATGGGTTAAATGTAACAGAATCTGCTATTCTTTCTTTGAGAGAATTGCAATTCTCAACCAACATATGAAATGCTGATACCAATTCTAACACTGTAAGGACATATTTAAAAATAAAAAAGACAATACTTTCCATTCCAATTTACAAAACATGACAATTATTTCTTTAAAAATAAAATAATAATGACATTTAGTAGGTACAAATGATCCAAGTGAAACAAAGCACAGCATTATCCATCCTAATCTACTGGTAACTAAGAATGTATCAAGAACACCTTTGTTATTAGTGCCTGAAAATGAATTACTACATCCAGGTATTATCAACTTTTAAAAAGTTGATGAGGTATTGGGATGGGGTTAGGGAAATCTTTCAGATTTTACAAATAGTGAAACTCTTTTTAAAAAATCCTAGATATTTCACACACTTTAAATTATATTCTTGCTGTGTTAGGATCATCAGATGGGCAACAAAACTGGATTCTGCAAGCCCTTATAGTTGCAAAGAGGCTTATACAGTATTTTAACAGTATTTTATACAGTATTTCAAAGACTGATGGATAGATTCCTGCCACCCACTACTCAGTGGTCTTGCTGGCCTTTCTGTGTTCTGAATATATATCTTATAATCATTGCTCTTGTTTAGATATCTATTTGGACAAATGGACTACTGATATTAATATATTTGTAAGTTCAGCCCAGACACTGAGGTCTAGTTCTGAGGGCCTTCTGGCAGTTCCCTCATTGTGAGAAGTGAAGTTACAGGGAACCAGGCAAGAGCCTTAGAGCATCCGCTCACTAAAACACCCTTCCATCAGTTGCCAGAGAGATAAACAATTATACAGCCTTCCATAGACATCAGAAGGCAGCCCTGTATCAGGAAGTTTTTAATGTTTAATTATGTGGGTGTAGGTGGGTGGGTGTATTCTGCTGGAAGCTGCCCAGAGTGGCTGGTGCAACCCAGTCAGATGGATGGGGTACAAGTAATAATTTAATGGTATTATAAGTTAAGAATGGGAGATTCTTTTTATAGTTACTGTGACAATATTTTATACTTTTTGTATTTGCAAAATAAAAAAAATTATAAAAGAAAACCAAATTATTTTCATAAAAGGAAAGCTGTATGGTAGCTCAGCGCAATATAAAGCTTCCATTCTCATCTGTACCGGTTTTGCCAGACAACACAATGTTGTAAGAATATGTTAGATAGTTTCTGATGGCACCATGCCAGTTGCGTCCAACACTGAGTACAATAAATATTTCAAGGGCTTGAATAATCTGTAAAAAGACCATGTGTGAGCAATGTCAGGCTCCAAGAAGATATTCTGAGAAAGTAGAGATTCTCACAGCCACTCAACTTGCTACAGTAAACTGGTAGGCTGTTTGGTTTGATCAGCATGAAGGGTACATGTACATATATATTCCCTATCTTGTACTGGGCTTGACCTAGACTGGGACCCCATCCCCGTGTATTTGAAAGGGAAATGCATGCAACAAACAAACAAACAAAAAGTCACCAACTCAGCACACACATGCCCTTAATACTTGAAAAATATTTTTCACCCAGGAAACCATACCGCAAAACAAAAGCATGATTTCCTTTCCTTTCTGAAGTTAAGCTGGCCCACATCTGATCAGTGCCTGAGGCAGTCCACATGGAGGCCACATGTACATCTTATGTCCCACGATATAAGAATGGTGAAATATAAATAGAAGTTAGATACAAGTCCAGGAGTCAGCAGCAGGCCTGGATCTATACCAAGGGAAAATCTTCACTTAAGCAATATCCCTTACATGCTAATGCCTGTGCTGCCTGGGGCTCAAAGGATGTAGACCAAAACATTTGGTGGACACGATGTTGTGTGAGCCTGTTGTTCAGATCACTTAGCAAGGCAAAGTTCAGTAGTGAGTTTGTGAATGGCAGAACTAATAGATTTGTATTACATATTTAGTATGACACTATTCTATAATACTAATTAAAATGATTTGCATATTTTAATTGTCACTGGGGGTTCACATGAAACCATCTACTCTATTGACAACTTTTTGTAAAAAAATCAACTAACCCATTTTATTAAAAAAAAATGAAAGTAACAGGCTGCAGTTCTATACACACTTACCTGGAAGTATGTCCCATTGAACTCAGTGGGGCTTACTTCTGAGTAGACATGTACAGGGTTGCACTGATAGCGAGTTTTACATGTGTGGGTTAATTTTAAACTATGAATAATTTAAGTATTTCCTCTGGTGTAAAATATAAGGACTGAGTTTGGCTTACTTCTATCAAGGTATGAGTAACCATATGCTAAGTATGCTGGTGGGCAGGGTCTTAGGAATACTGGTAATTAACCCTGCAGTATAAAGTGCTATTTTCTGCACAGGAAAGCAGAAGCAATATCTCTAGAAATGCCTTTCAACTAATTTTAGAGGCAATGTTCAAAATGGAGATTCTATCCCCTTTTACAGCTTTTATCAATTGAAGCAAGAATCTGAATGCTAAATTGTATGTCTGTGGATGAAGCACACTCAAGGTATACAAAGCTAACAAGTTGCTAGCTGAGTGAAGAAAGCAAACCAATGCAAAACAGTAAAATGAAATCTCAAGGGGCCTCAAGAAAAGCAGGTTTCCCCAGGAGCAGGAAGTTGTAAAAGGGTAAGCAGATAATCACTGACCAGCATTAATTTTGAATGGTACACTACTGCGCTGGAACTAACAGACTGAAATGGCCTTTTCAAAGAAAATGTAAAATAGCTTCAAAATATAGAAAATTCCAGCCACCTGTTTTCTAACTTGTCATACTAACTGCTGTGTTTTGTTTTGCTGGTGTAATGCAGACATGCCCAAGTTTGAAATAAAGTAAACTTTCATGCAGTATGTCCAACAAGAGAAGCACCCTGGATTAGGCACAAGTCTGTATAAATCTATTAAAGAAGTCCTGGTCCTGAGATTATTATAGGGCTGGTTCACATATAATGCCAGAATTTGGTATCATGCATGTGAGCTTAATACTTGTGAACCCTGACCCCCCCATCCCACTCTTTTCCTCCCACTGTGCACTTCATGTCAATTATTTACTTTAACTTTGGTGCAAATCTTTGTTTGTTATAGTATCTGAACTGGCAAAATATAGTTTGCCCTGTCTTCCAAATGAGGATTGATCCTGGTTTGTTGGAGAAACACAACCATAGTCTTCCAATTCAGATATCCTAGGAAACAATCATTTGGACTAAAGTAGGAAATTTAAGTGGTGGACAAAAGAAGGGGGTGGAAGTGTGCAAACAGAAGACTAATTAACATAACACCTAACCATGCTTTGACTCTATATCTGAACCAAGCCAGTTTCAAAAACCTTTCACATCCAACCCAATTTTATACATTTTTACTTAGAAGTAAGTAATGTTGAATTCATTGGAAATTAACTGACAAGTTAGGTTTGGAATGAACTCTAAAAAACATTATCCTGATGTCACAAATGGAAAAAGGGGTGTGTTCTGGATTGCAGCCTGATTAACCTAAATATTGTTATATTTTTACTTGGAGAATACAACATATTAATATGATTGTTACTATTAATTGTTATTTGCAAGGTAATATAAATGGCAAATTCTGTTTAAGATTTTATGCCAGTACAAAAAATGACCAGATCTATGGGCAGAAGATTGTCATCCCTTTTAACTGTAATGTCCTTGGAAACAACAATTTATGGATAATTTATTGCCAGTCTAGACTATTTCCTTGCTAAACATACTGGAAAGTGCTCTTCACTGTGATTATAGAAAACATTAATTTTGGCAGTAAGTGAAGCATAGCACATGGTACCACGAGATAACTGATAGTTATATTTTCTGTGGGGACTATTTTATTCATTCAGTGGGTCTATTTAATGAAACACCAGCTGGATTTACAGGAAAGAAGTTCTAATACCCACAATGAAATAACAAACACCTCAAAGATTCAATGTATTTTATTGATGCTGAGAGACTGGCTTGGTGTCTTACAAAAATAAAAGGCTACTCAAACAATTCAGACCTAATTTTAATTTTTACCTACTACAAATGTATAGTTGGAATATATAGTGTTTCTAATTCTTTACTCTTGGGTGGCACTGAAACCTGTAAAATAGATTTTGGATGTACAAGTACAAGAGACAGCTAGTTAAAAGTTCTTGAGTCTTAGAATAAGGTGTTTTTTTTTTAAAAAAAGTTGATACCACTACTTCATAAATATAGCATTGTGCCTAACCCTGAGGCTCAAACTACACTCAACACAACAAAAATTAAAAAATTCTGAACATATCAGCACAGACAGAAATGAGGCTCTGAAAGTAGGACCACTATTGCAGCATTCTAACACTCTTTAGGACTGAAGCAATGAACACCAAAAAGTGTGTTCTGTGCCGAGGTACACACCTCTTCCTCTGAACTGTCACTCAGGTCATTGTCAAGTGAAGCACTCAAGGAGGCCGCCTTGGGCTCCAGGTAGCAGAGGCACATAGCCAGAGGAAAGGAGAGAGTGAGAGCATATGGCACTGAGAAAGAGGCAGAAAGCAGAAAGAAAAAGATGAAGAGGAAACAAGGCACAAGGGATGGTGAGCGAATGGGAAGGAAGTGCTGCACACTTTCTGGCAGAAAGTTGGTTTCAGAGAGATTAGGAAAGGATAAGTAGCCATCATCATCCAGGAGTGTGGGGAATGATTCTGGAAGTTGCAAGGAGAAGGAAAACAATGTCCCGCCTTTACCAGCCTTTTGTTTATAGCTGAAGGCCATATCTTGTTCAACTGAGCAAACTCTTCCTTTTCTTTCAGAGTCCAACTCAGACTCGTCAGGCTTTTGAACAGTGTTTTTATGCGACTTGCAATCTAATGGTTTTCGACCACTCTCCTTACATCTCCTACGGGGCTTTGTTGAAGATGCAAAGGGACCAGATTGTGAGGATGGTGAGGTATGTAATGGATCTGTACCAAGCAAAGGTGGCTGATGAAAAAGAAGAAAGAGCAGCAAACAAAGTGCAAGAGCAAAAGGACAAAAGAAAATTGTAATTAGTTAATTTCCTCTGTATATAAAAAGTTAATTACATAAGTTTTAAAAAAACAAATTTATTCACTGGATTAAATTCCCTTGCCACATGCCATAGCTATTCAAATGAAGGAGAGCAGTCCAATAACACAAATTCGAAGGTCAGTGGGTCTGTTAACAGTATTAGACATCTTATATTTTAAAATATTCAAATGTACATATTCGGTAGAAACCCAGCTACTACATTTGGTTAATAAACTAGATATTCTTAAACATGAAAGCTCAATTGAGATAGTCACCCAAACCATGATTTGAAAAAATGGAATTGTGTTATAGACCAGATGTGAGGAACCTTTGGCCCTCCAGATTTTCTGAATTGCAACACTCATCAACCCCAGCAAGCATGGGCAATACCCAGGGTTGATAGGAGCTGAAGCAGAACATCTGGAGGGCCAAAGGTTCTCCATATCAGCTACAAACCTTCATAGTCCTTCATCACCTTGGTACATGCACCAATTCCCTCTTCCATTTGCAGTCTGCTCTAATCCTATTTTACTATAACATACCTATTTGCACATCAAAGCTAGTGCCAATTTCCAGGCCACTGTTTACAAACCCACTTCAATCCCATGGTTTGGAGGGTTACCACCACCATATTTTGCCCAACTTAGTCATTACTTTAAGCTACAGTTAGAAGGAATTGGAAAGTAGAACAAGACATTAGCATGAGAGAGAAGCTGATCCTCGCAAACATTCTTTCCAATGAATGCTTGGAATTGTTGTTTGGAGGCAGTTAAGGATCTGTTAAAGAAAATTTTCATCACCTAGGAGTCTTTTGAGAAGCTGTTAAAAGTGGGATAAAATTTATGTATGTTTGTATAAATGTAGCCAAACTGAGAAAAAGAGGTTGGTATCAGCCTTCTTGGGAGAAATACGAAGGTCCGTAGAAGTCCAAAACATCTTGAGGGGTGGGGATTTTAAGGGGTGAAATCCCCCAAACCAAAACATGCTCAGTGGCTATACAACACTGAGTGCTTGTTGGGAAAATGGATGAGGGCATGGCTGGCTGGCACCCTAAGCAGAAGCACGCCACACTGCAATGTTTTGTTGGCCATCCCACTTTCTATAAAGAATTTCCTTATGAGAAGTACAAAATGTCACCGTATATTACAAAGAAGGAACTACAATGGAAATCAGGTGACATGTAGCTTGTGTATAGATAGTAAGTGTTCTTGGGAAAATACAATCTGTCCCAAACTACCCATTCCCTGATAATATACAGGTAATGTGCTGTACATGGAACTGCCTTTCTAGACTATTGGGAAATTTCAATTACTTCAGACGAAAGTGGAAAAATCATTATCTGGACCATCTAGAAATGAGTATGGTCCATTTTAAAGATCTGTTTACATATCTTTGCTGCCTACCAGACTTTCCAACCAAAAATCAAAATGCTAGTTTTAGGTCTAGGAATAGGGAGCCTGAAAGACTTCTCCCCTATGAACTTGCCCAGCCACTGATACTACTGGAGACATGACTCTGAAAGCTCTCACATTCTAAGATGGGTGACTATCAGAGATTATGGTAGTAACATCTCAACTATGTAATCTTATCAAAGGATTATGTTCTTGTGAGTTTATAATGCTTTCTAACAGTTTAGTCCAGAGGCTTTGGCTTACACAAATTATCTGTCTACAGGTAGAAGTACCCCAACGGTGATGTCTTATTTATCTGGACACTTTCCATTTGTAGTTACAACTATACCAGCTGACAAAATTTTCAAATCTATTCTTACACAGCAAGCTTTAGATGAATTGTCTTGATTCCAGGGAATCAAAGTTACAAACTGGATAGGTTCAGCCTGTTAGTGGATGAACTACTGCTGGTAAAACAGTGTGAATGCACAGTGCTTTGCTGGATCCAGTCAAACTCCATGTACTTCACTGATCTGAGGTTTTTTACACTCACACTGTGTATAAAATTTATGAAAAAAATAAATAACATTGTATTTTCAAATGTGGCCTTCTAGATGGCTTCGAGATGTTCTAAAACATAGTATGATAGCTATTCCTAAGTCAATCTGAGTTATCCTTTTACAAAGTGTCCTGCAGCTTTCATAATTTTACCTGCCTTTGCTTTGGTTTAACAATGGAGCTTGTGTAGAAACCCCCCCACCTTTTCCTGTTAAGTTGTGCCCTATGGTAATTTACTACACTGACATCAAGTTTTTAAGTATTAAACAAAAATGGTAATCAAATAAAGGATGATGAAGAATCTGAGTTAGCATAAGTAAATGTATAACATTAGCAGATTTGGAAGCTAATGCATTAGTCAGATATTAAATGGAGAGGGAGACATAAGGTGATATCCAATTAAGTGATGCCTAGAAGAGTGATTGTTGGCCTCCATCTGTCTTGAGAGACAATGGAAGAGTGCGTCTTCAGGGGTAAAGTGAAACTATTGGAGAGTTACAGCACCTGCTGTGGCTGTTGAGACCAAAATTCGACAGTGGAATTTGCTGCCAAGGAGTGTGGTGGAGTCTCCTTCTTTGGAGGTCTTTAAGCAGAGGCTTGACAACCATATGTCAGGAGTGCTCTGATGGTGTTTCCTGCTTGGCAGGGGGTTGGACTCGATGGCCCTTGTGGTCTCTTCCAACTCTATGATTCTATGATTCTAAAATGGGAGAGACATGTTTTGTTGCAGCTGGACAGATCTTCAGTCGAGCACCAGGGAGAAATATATGCCAAAGAGAGTTGGGGCAAGAACACATCCCTGTTTTACACTGCTCTTTATAGGAAAGGCGTTTGAGGATGAACCATCATACTGGACAGTGGCATGCATGTTCTTGTGGAAGGCTACAATCATCTTGTGGAGCTTAGGTGGGCATCCTCTTTTGTTGAGTAATGTGAAGAGTCCTTTTTAACTGACCAAGGTCAAAGGCTTTTGTCAGATCTATGAAGGAGATGTACAAGGAGGATTTCTGCTCTTGGCATTTCTCCTGCAGCTGGTGCAATGAGGAAAACATGTCGACTGTTGACCTCTGAGCTCTAAAGCAACATTGTGACTCTGGATAGACTCTGTTGGTGAGAGACTGTAATCTGTTGAGAACTACAGGGGCAAAGACGGTTTCTACAGTATTCAGCAGGGAGATTCCATGATAGTTCTTACAATCATGGCAGTCACCTTTGTTCTTATAGAGGATCACAATCCTGGGGGTCATGAGAGGTGCATTATGTTGGAGGAACTGAAGCTAGCTTTCAGCACTTCTGTTGAGATTCTGTCCTGTCCTGGGGCTTAACCTTATGCCTGAGAGTTGATGGCATTCTTCAGCTCATCAAGGAAGGGGGGAGCATCCAACTCTCCAAGACAAGCCGAGTCTGAATGCTGTCAATTGCTGTGCCAGAGACCATGTTTTCCTGTGAGTACAGTTCTTCATAGTGCTCTGGCCATCACTTCATCTGTTTGCTGCAGCCTGTGATGATCTCTCTAGACAAGGTTTTTAGCAGTGCAGTTTTCCTGACAGTCTAAAGGTTAGACTCAAGTAGACTCACTGAAATCAATGGTCTTAATTTAGCCATGAGTAACTTAAGTCCATTTATTTCAAGGGGGCTGCTCTAAGTACAACTTAATTGGATGCCATGTATACTGTACATATTTAAGTTATTTAGAGCACAAGAGCAAATTCTATGACAATCAGTTTGATACAGCATTTTCATATATGTATAGTGCAGGCCTATGCATGTCTTATCACAAGTACGTCCTTCTAAATGAGGAACCCCATGGAAGCTTTCAATAAATCTCCCATACTTCTATGATATGGTAAATGGAGGTAAAATAATTAAAAAGAGAAATAACTAATTTTAAAAGGATTTTTTTTAAAGAAAAGAAAATCCAACAGATGCAGCTAAGCAGTGTGTGTGTGTGTGTGTGTGTGTGTGTGTGTGTGTGTGTGTGTAATGGATGGATCAAGTTGCACTTTAAAATAAAAATCAACAGAGCTGCTATTGACTTCAGTGATCATAGCATCCGCACACAGGGCGAGTTTTTGGTGAATCAGGTCCATGTACCTGGTGGCTGCCTTGTTACCTGGTGGCAGAATTCTGACCACCTGTTTGAGAGGCATAATATAGTTTATTTTTCTTCTGCTCTTAACAGGTAATTGGCACTGTCAGAGCTGACAGTTACTAACAGTTTGGTAGGTTCATATGTAAAGTTATTTGCACCCAGTCTACTACTGTGCACTGGAACCCAAGACATAAAATCTTGAATTTAGAAGAAGACAACTTTTTCTTATTTTCCTATCTTACTGTATTTATCTCTGTTCATCTAATTTGCTTGTATGATTTAATTCTCTTAATCTAAATATATGGTCCTCTTAATAAGCTGTAATACTTTCTTATTAGTAAGAGTAAAAGTCATTTTAGAATTCATTAAGCATCACCATTTAGATTTCCGAAAATTTCTTCAACTTCCAAAAACGTTCAAAAACCAAGGCGCGGCTTCCAATTGGCTGCAGGAGCTTCTTGCACTCAATCAGAAGCCACAGAAGCCCCTCCGGACATTTGGGTTCCAAAGAACGTTCACAAACTGGAACACTCACTTCCAGGTTTGTGGCGTGTGGGAGCCTAAACGTTCGAGTCGCAAGGCAGTCGACAACCAAGGTACGACTGTATAATAAACACACTGCTTTCAGTGCAGTTTGCAACAACAAATTTTCTTCTTTTTAGCCCTACAATTGAATTAAAAGTGCAGGGTGAATGCTGTCGCTTCAGTTTATTCTTACAAACTTATTTCATTTGCCTGGAGCTGCAAAATCAAAAATTTTAAGCAACCGAGCAGCTATGAAGACAGAATTAAGAATTTGTACATTTATGTAAAAGCTTTACAGCCATATCCTGTGAGCTTCCTAGTCAGCAAAGTAATTAGAAAAGGTGCCAGCAACATCACAATTTGGGGTGACACTGCGCTGGTGTCAGCAGCCAACCTCAGACTGTCATACAGGAATGGCTGTGTGGACCAGCAGTGCAGTGCAAAGCTGCTAAAGCAGAGTGGTTGTGAAAGAAATGAACAGCGGGCATGCAAAACTAGGGATAATAAACCTACATTGTATTATAAAAGCATGCTATTATTGGAACACACTGGCAAAGACCTAGATGCCTCAAATTTGAAAAACAGGACTGAAACTAAAGAAGCAGCTCAAATGGAATAGAATGCTGTTTAGAGTATATGTGGCTGCAACATTAGGCTGAAGCTCCTCATTTACATTGTTGATTGAACCTATTGGTTGTGTGCAACAGACACTGAAGGAGACCTACTGGCTCAGAAAATTGCTTGGTTTGCTATGGATCCAGAATTAGTTAAAACCTATTTCTCCAAGTACTGTGGCTGGCTGATGGAATGAAATGCCAAAACCTACACTTAAAAGTGTGCCAGCAACACTGATTCCAACAACATGAAAAGGAAGGTAGTGATATTTTAGATCAGAAAAATAATAATTCACACAAGAGCCATTTGGATAAACTTCTCAGGAGTAATTAAAAAAACATGGTAAAAGTGAGATCTTTTAAAAAAATTACAAACATAAAAGTCCTGGTCTTCTAAAAATAAGAAAAATGTGAAAGCCATCTCAGTCCATAATAGCAAAGCTATTTACATTTTTGCAGAGTTCATCATAATGCTTAGAAATAAACCATTTCTCTATAAAATAAGATGTGTTGCAAGTCATCATATTCAAATTGCAGAAAAAGACTCCACAGGATCATAAATATATTTCCTGTTGAATATGAATATATATCATGACAAATGTTTCTTTCTACCACTTCTAATTTTGCTTAGCTAGTGGAGCTAAATATAAACCAGAAAACTATACCTTTGTATCATGCCGTATTGTTGAGACTGGAGTGACTTCTTCTGATTTCTTCTTTTTATTCTGGTCCTCATCCTTCTCCTCTTCCGCCTTTTTCTCTGGAGTCACAGTGGTTATCAAGTTCGTTTGAGAGATGCCCTTTGTCGTGGCATACTGGCCAGTACCAACCTCTGCAGCAGACATAGAATCCTTCATGTACATTTCATGGTTTTCATTGACTGATGCTAAAAGCAAATATAATTTGAAGAGGTAAAGTCTAACATAAATTGCGCTGCAAAGCCAAATAAAAATAAATGTGGATTAAAGCAATTTGCCAAGGAGCTAAGAATATCATGTTTCAGAAACATGCAGAAACATGTATAATTACTAAGTAAATTTGCAAAGGGATAAATATACAAGTGTGCATTTGCATACACACATATTAAGGCTTTATATGTATTCATACACATGCAGATGCTCCATAACACATATTCAGAATACATTTATAATATTAGTTGCTAGAATGCTCAACATCAAAAAACTAACATGATTTGAGCACGTTGCAGCGTTTCTTGCTTAAGAAAACGGTGTAAATAATAATCAATATGCAATGCACATAGCAGGAAAGGGTTCTGTTTACTATTTTCATTATAATGTAACCAGATGCAATGCAACCAAAATGGAGCCAAATAGGAGGACAGTATAAACCTAAAAAAATAAAACTGTACATCCAAAGAAGATTCCATAATTTTTGGAAATGAAAAAGATTTTTTTAGAAAGCTGAGTATGTAAAAAACAATTTATAGGACTGGTATGATTGCATTGAAACATTATGATAAAAAAAACACCTCTAATAGTCCAAAAATTGTATGTTATTATGAATCAAACTTATACTTCTGTGTATATTACAGACCTTTTCCTCTCTCCATATCAAATGTCACCACTCTATGGCAAATCGATCTATATAGCTGTTTCAGAATTGCACTGTAAATCATAATGGTAGAAACCTTTTCCTAGAGTAAAATTCTGGCGGTGAGAAGCTATAATAATTTCCTTTCCATTTTTGTAGACTTAAATGATACCATGGTACTCTGCAAGACTGCCAATGCGGGGGGGGGGGGACAAACTAGATGTGTGACGTTACTCAAGTTGTTAGCCCTTGCATGGTTGTTGTTTTGAAAACCAAAAAACAGCTTTATAGGAGGCAAGTAAGTCAGATCAGAATCATGACATGAGGCTTTATCACATTCCCTCTGTTACAGTCCTGATCAGAACTAGGCACCAATGGCAGTTTTCACTCCACTAAAAGTAGCAGGCATAGTTCCACTGACACCAATCAGAGAAACATCTGTCCAAGCATTAACTCACTTCCTCCTTCCCATTCTAAGGCCCAAAACTGGTTTGACCTCCCCATTCATACAACCTGCTACTTATTAAAGAACAAACAAACTGCAAGCACTAACTATTACAGTCCCATTTGTCCCTCCATGGTAAGTCCTGGGGAAACAGTCTTACAATAACTGGTTCTGTAAGATTTCCCCCCATTTCCACCCTTATATATTGAACTTTCAAAAAATCTAATTTTTCTTTCCAATAAATCAGTGAGCCTCCTTTAGATCTGTACCAGAAGCAATGCTTTATGTTTATTTTATTGTGCCTTTATTTTGGCGTTTTTCAGTTGTTAGATTCCTTACACAGTGTCCTGATGGGTGGCCTAAAAATCTTTTAAATTAATAAAATTATTTTTTTAAAATTTTCAATAAAATTATTGTCTATGGCTATATAGTGCTAAAGGCTTCCATTTAATTTCAGTGATGCACATGGATGCCAACTGAAAGCTGAGCAACAACTTTGAAAGGAATAATAGTAACAATTATATGCATAACTTTTCTAAGATGTATCTGGCCTGAATAGAATATAGAAACTGGAAAACTAGAGGTTACACTAAGTATAGGCTTGAATCCAGAAAACCCAGGATCAAATCTCCTCTGTACTATGAATCTCACTGGGCTTTCTTGAGCTAGTCACTATTTCTCAGCTGAACTACCTCACAAGATTGTTGTATTATAAGCTGAGCTCTTTGGAGGATGAGCAAGATACAAATGAAATAACCAAATAGCCAGGTGTATACTTGTGCCATTGAATTCATTGGTAACTTTACACAAGTATGCAGTTCCCCAAATTAGTAACCAGTGCAAAGTAAACCTACTCCATGGTTAATATCTAATTACCAATTTGTAATCATGCCATGTTCCACCTTTTTATATGCTTCACTCAGAGTGATTTTTCAAATTAATATAGTCATAATTCTGTTCTGCCTCAACAAACCCTTTGGAAAAAACCTAACCTGCACTTTTAGAATTCGAGTATATTATCTGAGATTTAGAGATACATGTACATTCAATTTGTATGCACATCAAAAATTATTGGAGCACCTTTCCCTCTATTAGTAAACTGAAATCACATTTTACACCCCCTATGTTTAAAAAAGGGGCTCATGTTCTGCCCAGAAAAAAACACTGTCCAATTAACCATGATGTAACCTATGCATGCATACAAGACAATGATTAGGGTTATTCTGATCTGATTTTTGCTAGAGGTATTTACTAAATAAAAACTAAGCAAAAGAAAAACAACACTGAGAACAATTTGTACTCTGAGATGCATGCATAGCAGCAAGGTCACGAGTTGCTTGGTAACCAGCAGGAAGCATATTAGTACTCAAAAGGATCAAAATTAATGAGTGATAAGCACTCATGTTATCAGTTTCAGCAGGGAACACCAAGGATTATCACTAATTTATATGGATCACAATTTTTTCCATTGACCCCGGCAGTTTCTTGGTATCTGCTTTATATTCTTTTTTTTATGTATAGAAATTTGAATAGCAGCTTCCTAGAAGACAGTTACATGCCGATTTTCTATCTGCAAATAAATAGTATTAAACTGAAAATTGATTAGGCGAGTTCACATTTTGAGCATCATGTTTTGTTAGTTTTAAAGGGTTGCAAATTGTCAATAAGCGTAAGCAACAAAAGTAGCAGTAAAGAGGGAGGAAAGAGCTAGCTCAGGAGCCTTGATTTGTCTTTCACAACATATATTAATTTATTTACACTGTATGCATGCAGGCGAGGCCGGAATCTAGGCAACACCTGAAAATTAGAATGCTGCTTACCTGGGACTCCATGGAGGTAGGGTTTGTGGCCTGGCCTGGCAGGAGCCTGGATCCGAGGCCTTCTCAGGCTACAGGTAGCCATTGAGGGATGCCAGCACCTCCCTCTGCAGCCATGTGGCATGCCCAGAGGCCTTGTTCAAGTGAGCCAGTCAGGAACGAGCTGAGGGGTAGGGCTGTGGACCTGACAACCCTAGTTCCCAGTTAAATCCATCTAATATTAATAAATACTAGCTGCACGCAGCCACCTCAGCTCCAATCCTTGCTGAACTTCCAACCCACCTGCCCTGTTTATGGGTCCTGACTATAGGTGTGCAGGCAGCTATATGGAAATGACTTAATTTCCATATAGGCAGGCAGACAACTGGTGTGACACCAATCTGAAACCTAAAAATGAGTTCTGGTGGCAATTGTTTTATGTATTTATTCGAGTCTCTTTGGGATCTAGGTCAACTATCGAGTACATATTTGGTTGGAACACCCTAAAAAGCTGAAGGAAACAGAAAGCATTTCGGTAACTGGAGAAAGACTGGTGGTTGAAGGAATAGGTGGGCCAAGGTTGAAGTTTCATTGTTCTTCTTTCCACAGCTTTTGTGTACTGCCGTATGAATAAGCCCAGGAAAAGCAGAAGGCTAGTATTTATTTAATGGGCATTTTATAATGAATGAAGTATCATGCATATACTTACAAGCATCATCCGACAGAAGCTCAAGGGACATGAGATTACAAGAAGCTTAAATCTGTTCTCTAACAATATAAAAAAATTAAGATAAAACTCCAAATAAAGACCATCAAGAGCATCTTACCCCCATCTAAGCTGCGAGACATCGTATAGCGTTTGCTTGATGAACGCTCAAAGTAAGGTGCTGGGCGGTCTATCAGTGCACTTGCTCTCCTTGTCTGGGCTTGTGTCCTTCCACTGTAGCGAAACTTGGAACCCAGTGTAAGAAATTTTTTGGGAGGAGCCTCTGGGAGCAAGAGCCTAGAACATATCACACAGAATGCTTGTGACGAATTCAGGTTTTAAATGGGAAAAATGAAGTGAAAAATAAATTCTGGGCATCCATGTCTCTATTCCATAATCCTTTATTTGAATAGATACGGTTATAACACAGTGCTCCTACGCATGCCTCCTCAGATGTAAATCCTGTTATATCCACTGGTACTAACACCCAGGCTAGGTGGACACAGATCTACAGCCTTAGTTTTATGCTAGAATTAAATACTGTAGAACCTTCCCATCCCTCCCCTTCTGTCCCCTGCAACACGCCAGTCACCCTCAAAATCTACTCCAGAGGGTTCTGCACGTGCAGTGTTGGATACAACCCATAAATTATAGTTAGAAACAGCTGAATATTTTGAAGTCTTTGTCTAATAACAACAACAACAACAACAACAACAACAACAACAACAACAACAACAACAACGTCTGTTATTCTTTTCAAAAACATGTATCAACAACTGCTTCTTCACAAATATATCTACATATCCACAAACACATCAAACATCACATACCCCAGTCATTTTGTGTGGCACTGACACTGATTATGTATTGGCTATGATATATAAGATATTATATCTAGGTGAACCAGCATACAGGTAGACTTCTCTCAAACCCACCACTACAGTAGTATTAAAACTTTCCACATGAACTTTGCCCCAGAATTCACTCTTCATTCTGGAGTTGGTATCCCTAATCTGACCCCACCCTAAAAAAGAATCCCTAGATAATATCAACTCATTATATAGTAACTGTTCTCCCACATCATTGGTGAAATTATCTTCATAGATGTAGTCCTGCCCAGCCATGATTCTGGGTTTGGGGCTTATCCAAGGAAGAGGAGTGGGGCTCTTGCAGAGGCCTCAATTACCACCAGGGACCATGAAGTGCATCCTCTTACAGTCAAGCATATATTTTGATTTTTTCTCTACACCAACGATCAAGAAGAATGCTACATTTTAATGGATTGTATCCAATGCTAGCCCTACTCAAAGGAGACCCATTTGATGTAAATGGACATTATGTTTCTACCTGCCCAACAGAACAACCTCCCATCTCCTCTGCTGTTCTGGGGTTTCTGGGATGGGGGTGGGGAGTCGAGAAAGCCCTGCTGCACTAATAGAAGCCAGTATGCTGGCTCCTGCAAGCAGAACTATTTAGTTGTATCCTTCTTAAATACATTTTAGTTTTTATTCTTTATTTCTATGTGTCATGTTTTAAAATATAAAAGAGATTGTATACCTGAAAAATGTATGATGTTCAACACATACTTTCCATAAACGCTTCGCAGCACGATGATTTGGTAATTTAAACCCAATTGTGCTTTCAAATTGCTCAAACTAGGAGAGAAAAGAACATTTAATTTCGAGTTAATATGTAACAAATATACAATGAAGCATATTACCAACTCAAGAAATTTGTATACATCTGCATATATTACATACAAGCAGACTGGGACAACACTGTTAGGGTTGCCAATGTAATATGTATGTAATAATATGCAGTGTATTCTAGATTTATGGCTGCACATGAAACCTTAATTTGGTCCCTTGCAGCCTAGGTTGACTACACAGACATTCCCAGGGGAATATATATTGTAAGTAAATATAATGGCATAAAACCAGGATCAGTTCTGGTTTGCTAATAAACACTGTGTCAGAGTTCCTCTACACATTTCAGATGTTGCTGGACTACCAGTGCCAGGCTGATGGGAGCTGAAGTCCAACAATACCTTTAAAAGTTGATCACCACGGACTTAGAAGAACTAGCATACAAAATCCACAACTATTTAAGAAAGGGATATTTGATTAATGTCTGTCAAAATATATGAAAGTGCATCTTAACTGCTATTAATAAGTTTTACTGGACTCGTGGACCAACCATGAGATACGTCAAGTGCTGTAGAGAAGAAACTTAACACATCAAGACAGTATTATTGCTACATTAATCAACTGTGACATAAGATTCTCATCTTGCTGCCACAAAGAAATCAGCTGTTATTTCTGACAATGTGGTGCTCTGGGGTTTAAAAGTAGGAGAACAAAGTAACTTCCTACTCAGATATGAAGTTTAATAACAGCTTCAACAACTCAATATCCCCATTACTAACCCAACCTTAGAAATGTTCTGATTAATAAATTATACAAGAATTAAAACATGGGGGGGGAGTGTCTAAAATAATGTGAAAATGATGATCTTGGTAAGTAAACGTTTGTCTAGTACAAAGAGGGTGAGGAAGAATGAAGCAGAGTGCGTACGTAAGAAAGGGCACAAGTGTATGCTACAATTCCTACTTGTGTTAATGCTGCCATATGTAGTTTGGCCCTCAGAAAGGCAAGGGGGTGGTTCTGGCAACAGGGGAAATACAGCATAATGCCATGACTGCCATGGACTTGGTTACATACACTTGCATGAACTCAGTTAAAGATTAAATGAAATTGGGCAACTGGAGTAGTCCAGTTTGCAAAAGGAACACTGAAATACATTCGGTTTGCTGAAGTCCACTTACTTCCCCTGGTCGGATTTTGATATAGAAGTTATTCCTCTTGTATGAAATTTTGAGAACCTTAGGCCAAGCAAATCTGTTTATTCTGAGTCTGTCCCGATATATCAAGAGACCACTTGCGCAAACCCCTAACATGATTTCAACTCCTTCAGAATCCTAAAAAAAAGATGTTTCAAAAGATGTTATTTTTTAATCTTTAGCGCATCAATGGTTCATTTCCATTTTCACAATCACAAGCTTTTTGAACATCAGATTGGAGGTGGACAGCATTCCTTTGTGGGGAATGCCATCCACTGAATCACAGAGTTATCCCATTTCTGGCAAAAACAGTTAATGTAATTAACAGAACACAAAATAAAAGACTTTCTTTCACTCAAATATCTATGCAGATTTCCTTCTGAAATGCCCTACAGTACTTTCAAAACCTGTGTATATATTATATACATTTATCTAAGCTTTCGAAAAGATTTTATGCAGAATGCACTCAGAATAACATGCACTTCATAATTTTCTTCTGGTCAGCAACATTTTGCCAAAAACATGATCCATTTAATATATAATGACTAAGATGTAAACGTGTGATCTTAAATTGAGGAAGACTAAAGCCACATGTCAAGCCAAACCACTTTTTGCAGACACTGTTTCACCATATATAAGTACAGTACATTTTGGTTCGGTTAACTCTATTCCATGGCACCGATTACAGAACTTTCCACAGGTACGTAAGACAAAGGGCCGATTCACACACAATGGTAAGCCAAATCATGGTCTGGAAAGAATGAGCAAGCATGAGCAAGCTCAGAGAGAAATTCATGACTGCTTTGGCGCTTCCACAGTCATCCTGCTGCCCTGATACCTGGAGCTAAGCCATAGGTTGGCTTAGCTTTTCATGCAAACTCAGTCTCAAGGTTTGTCTCACTCCCCAAAAGCCATGAGCTGCAACCAATGGTTTACCATTATTTTCTTACTGATTACCCACCTGCTTGCTTGTCACAAAGCCATGGTTTAGCTTAGCATTACATGCAGAAGAGGCCAGAGCCTCTTCAATGGCTCTGTGGACGCTGCACAATGTACCACTGAAACTACATGCCAGGTGAAGGATAGGACACTCTATAACATAGATCTGACTGAATTTCCCTTTTAGTTAAAAGTGCTTTAGCATTCTTTTTATTTTATAATCATCAGTTCATCAAAATATATTCAATAAACTAGACAATAAAATCAACAGATTATTTGCAGACATATTACTTAATGAATGAATGGCAACACTTCTAAGTTTCTAATCTGAACCATCCTGCTACTTAGACTGTACCTTGGCATGGTGCAGATCTACTCCGTACATGGACAATTTTTTTGCATTCTCCAAAAAATGCATCTCAGCTTCTGCAGGTGTCATTCCCCTAAAGATAATCAACATGAGTAGAAATAAACACACTTAAAAATGAACTTGTTTCCCGGAAAATAAATGTGTCCTTTATGATGATTTAAATGATTTCATGCAGTTGTCTGTTTTACACTATTATTCACTCCATCCAATCATTTCCCCCTCAGTTTAATGCTTTGAAATTCAGTACATTTTTCTTGAAGGAGGATAGATTTCCAAAGGACTATCTTGTATACATTTCCCACCTGCTAATATTACCTGTGGCTTTTATGAAGCTCTATTACTTTGTCTTCCAGTTCTTTAGTATGGTTTGGTGCAAAGCGAAATTCACTGACGTAATCACTTCCGTATTCATCAGGATCATAATCTCCAAGCTCTGACTGAACTGTATAGGAGCCCAATAGTGCAAGTGTAACAAAAGAACATGGCAGTCGTCCAGAAACTATGTCATCTCTCAGCTGTAAACAGAGGTAGTACCTGCAAAAAAAAAAATTGTAAAAAAACCCCTCATTAACACCTCCATACCTCCACAAGTTCTAGCAATTCACAAGCAGTTTAAAGGTTCCATTAAGCCTAGACAAGTGCAGAATCTTTCCTTTAACCAAAGCAGTAGGAAGCAGAAGAAAGGACAAACAGGAATGTGAAAGAAATCTCTTCTTTCCGTCATAGGGCAGTTGGGGGATGACCAGTTAGGTTGATACATAATGGAGCACTTGAAAACACAATCCCAAGAAGTGGTGTGCACATATGAAGAAACAGTAGATGCAGTCAGAACTCCAGTTTTTATTTTAGGCACAACAGAGTTCTACCTCCCCACGCACTATATATTAATTAGAATAATTTATACATTGAGCAGAAGTGCCAAGGCTGTTTACAAACAAACAAAAACAACAAAATACCGCAACAGAACCAGCTCAATAAAACAAAGTTGAAATTTCAAGTCACAATAAAACATTAGAATATCAGTCATAACAATCAGGAATGGTGGGAATTGGTTCTTCTCAGTATGTCACTGCTGTATTATTTTAATTGCAATTCATGTTTCCTCTTCTGCTTACTTTTCATTTAGTGCTAACCACAAGCGGCAATTTCAGAAATATGTCTTTCACCTGCTAATGGTAGCAAAGAACTATTCCCTCCGTTTACTGCAGCATCTTTATATGTTCATGATTATGTGAATGCCACAGCCACTGTTAGGGACAGATGAGGTCTCCTAAGCTCAAATTTTCTGAGATTTTTCAGAGAAAGCACAGAGTTTTATTTGAGATGCTGTGGGAAACCCAGCCTTCCGCTATGACAGTTATCCAACCCTTCCCCAAAACTTACTGTAGGCAGGATGGGTCAGTCATTAACAAGGAAGTCTGGTTCCCAGCAATGGAGGCTCATGAGTATGTGCAGCAAGCATGTGAAATGTAGTTTTCAAATGCTCTTTGCTACACTTCACAGGATGGATGCCATAAGGCTGAGGTGTTGTCTACTGCAAGCCTAGCCTAATACACCTACCAACCCTTCAACAAAGGTAAGGGGATGGCAGTGAGGCAAGCTTATTATAAGTTAAACCTTTGGGCAGGGGGCAGGTGGATAAGGTTGATACAGCTCCAATATCTACATTTCCTTCCATCACCCATTATCAGTATGGTAGTAAATAGTGTTCACCTCACATTATACAAACAATTTTTTAATAATTGTTAGTCAGAGGTTGCCACTACCAATAACTTTTCATGACCAACTTATAAAGATTGCTGGGTGTTTTAAATACCTGGTAATATCTTCAGAAAGCTGGGCAGGATCAGGAGGATAGAATTTCACATTAAAAGAGAAATGCCAAGCGCCACCTATAAGAAAACAAAACTTAATTAGGATTCTCTGCATACCGTGTCCAATAATGGTTATCCAGTTGTCTGAACCATTTCCTTTGCTTTCATAATTGAAGATTGAAGGCTCCTAACTTAACAAAAAATAAATAAAAAGAATTGTCCCTTGGCAAACAGCAACTTATCTGAAGTGTCTGCAAAAACATGTAGACCCAGGACAATTTTCTTGGCTAAGATACGGTTTACACAATCAAATACAAAGATAAGAACAATGCCACCTAAACATTTAGCAAGGTTGTGCCCACAACTGAGTGAAGCATATAGTTATTTCTATAAACACATTCATCAGCACCTTGGGGATATCTATCTCAGCAGAATTTCTTTGTCCTTCACCATGTACAAAATTGTAAAGATAAAACATAGAGGTCATTACTCAGAATCAGCCCTGAAAGCCTCAAGATGAGGCAATAATACCACTACAGTCAACTAGCCAGCTTAGTTCCCCTGCTCCGACCAGTTACATTGCTTATTAGTCTTAAAATGGTTCGGTCTTGCTACAAGAACGCTCTGACAAAGCAAAGAGGTATAAACATTCGCATTTTACAGCCTGATCTTGTATACCAGAAAATAAAATAAAATGAGAGGTTGTTTTGGTTTGTTACTATAGTATGTATCTTTGTGTTTTTATGTTGTAAACCACCCTGTGTTCTTCAGCTGAAGGGATGTTTAGAAATTTAATAAATAAAATAAATATCACCAGTGCCCCTTCTTGGGCCTGGCCTCAGTCATTCAAGTTCTAATGACAATCAGGTTACCATAATGCACTCTTATGTGGGATACTCCCTTGAATGCAGCCTGGAAACTTCCAACAGGTTCATAATGCAAAGCTGCCAGAGTTCTGACTGGACCTAACAGAACAGCGAATGCTGATGGGGTTGTAGTCCATACCATCTGGACAGCATCAGGCTGGTGAAGGCTGCAATGTACTGATATTACACACATCCTTTAACCACAACACCGTGTACCAATTTTTTTTCCTCGATTCAAAATTGCTTTTGACCTTTACAGCTCTCAGTGGCCTGTAACTGGAGTATCTCTAGATTAATCTTCCTTCCCATGAGTCTAACCCTGAGGCTTTTCTCCAGATCACCTCACTATCGGATACCTGGTGAGAAGGGGAAAGTGCCTTTTTGGTTGTGATGCAACTAAACTTCTGTAATGTTCTTTGGAAAAGGTACACACAATTTTTAAAAAACACGATGCTGCTTTAAATAAGGATTCGACTGTTGCTGTCTTGTAAGTCTGTTTTTAAAACATGTACTGTAATCGTTACGTTTCTGCTTGCTTGCAGTTTTTATTATTTATAAGATGCCTTGAATATTTTAATAGAAAGACAGGGTAGAAATGTTTAGAAATAAAACATATAATAAATTCAGCCCACTAAGGTAAGTAAATAAGCTTTATTGTACTAGCCAAAGGCCATGACTAAACCATACAAACACTATGCGGAAAAGGAATATCTATATGCCTATAAAACTATATAAAAAACAGAGTCTCTGCCTGAACCATCAAAATCATAAAATGCAGATGAACATGTAGACTGGGGACTCCACACAACATACAATATTTTTCTATTTAGACCTCTGAATATCCCTTACAGTTTACTGAAATTCTGCCCAAGTTCTTCTTCCACTAAGGTGCCATATATCTTACCAGCAGAAGCTGTGTAAAGTATATCTTTTAATTTCAGTTTTAAGTACTTTTTTACTTTGCAACATCCTATTTTTAACTATTTAAACTGAGCACGTCATGATGAATATGCATGTTGAAGGTGTGTCAAGTTTCATTACTGAAGCCTTGGTGTGCTTGACAGTAGAGGGGTCATGTTAATCTTGACAGTACAATATATATTAAATTGTGTGCAAATTTCCTACAGGTTTTGTCCTTTAGGGTCTGGAATGTTATATACATGAATGAACCTCTGCCCTTAAAAAATACAAAGACTCTCTTTTCTTGGTCCTTCCTTACATATATTTCTGCCTGAACAAGTCCTTCGCTTGAACAAAGCTCTTGGTTTATTCAGGAAAACAGACTTCTAAATGGCAATTAATCAGAGATCTTAACAATCCTGGTGTACAAATCTCTGAGCTACTTTGTAAAATGTTTGGATTCCATTCATTTGTTTGGGAAAAGCAAGAAAGACTTCAAGTAAGCCTGCTGTGCTGTACTGATTTTAGAAAAAAGGCAGAGTCCATATTTCTTTCCCACATTGGGTAAAACAAAGAAACAGGGTGAGAAAAACTGTATACATACTTTTGCCAAATTTTCTTATGTGCCATTGAACATTATTACTTTTAACTGCAATGATAACTGGGTGCCTTTCAGGGTAGAGGAGCCCAAAGGAGATCCCGTGTGCTAATGAATTTTTGTCTATGATTTGCATTCTTAAATTATCAGTCAATAATATTTTATGTCTGGAAATATTGGGTTCCTAAAGTAATTCTCTGAAACAGCAAGTTTTGCATTTTATATGCTACAACTGCATCTCTTCCCACTGTCAAGAGCAGGACTAGACTTTGCTGTTCAGGATAATCTCCTGCAGTTACCATTGTTCACATTTGGCTAAGAAGTCTACATCAGATGAATCTACCATAACAAACACTGCACATTTTCTTGACTACATCAATACTGATTTTTAAAAATGGCAAGCAGCTGAAACCATTGCTGTCACATATAAACCTAGTTCAACTGAAATCCATGTGCTTAGGCTTTCAAAACAGGTTTACATAATTTGGCTATTCAAAGCAGACATTTCTTTACAGAAATTTTGATGTTTTAAAGCATTTACAACATTTTATTAAATATTTCTCATTACAAGTGTACCACTTCGCTCATACTATAAATTAACATTTGTAAACCAGAAACCATGTTTTAATTCCAGATGGAGAATGCTTCCTACCAAATGTAATTGCTTGCATATACTTGGCCACTGGAAAGATTTTATTTGTGAAGCGTGATTGAGAATGAACACTGACATCTGTTTGCTACAGCAAATTCCATGTGTATGCATTACACCAAGTTTGTAGAAAGGATCTTAAATATTCAACTTGGTTGCCTTGATGCTTAATTTATGCTGGGTACTTTTAGGTTTCTAAAGCAGTTCACAAGTACATTTACATGTCAAGCACTGGTAACAGGAGAAAGGAAGTATAAAATTGGGTAACAATGTAGAAAAAGAAATTTAAAAATACAAGGTAGAATCACAGATATATAGACCTCTTCTACAGGTATAATCACATCTTTTAGGCAGCATTCCTAATGTTACTTACCTGGAAGGAATCCCTATTTAAAACTTACAGTTAATGTCTTTAAAATGATTTAGCACAACTTACTTCGGATCTGCTTTTTTATTTCCTTGGCTGGGTCCAACCAATTCTGAAAATAAGTATTTAAAATATTTGAATGTACAAACATGTTTTTAAAATCATCAAGAAGAACAACAGCAACTAATCATTTGTTTATACCTCATCCATCTGACTGCGTTGCACCAACCACTCTGGATGGCTTCCAAAGTATAAAAACACAACTGTGCATCAAATATTAAAAACTTCCCAAATACAGGGCTGCCAGCAGATGTCTACAAAAGGTTGTGTAATTGTTTATCTCTCTGACATCTGATGGGAGGGCATTCCACAGTGCGGGAGCCACTACTGAGAAGGCCCTCTGCCGGGTTCCTTGTAACCTCACTTCTCACAATGAGGGAACCACCAGAAGGCCCTCGGAGCTGGATCTCAGTGTCCAGGACTGGCAGGGACCCCACTCCATTATGAAAAGTTCAACACTGTTGCTGACAGGAGGATGCTACTGCCTCCACTCTGACCAGTTTTGAAGGCTGATGATTCTGACAACACAATCTCAGTATCATTAATAAGACTGAAATGCTTGGATTTGATATATTTTCCCTATTTTATCCTTTCTTTATGAATTTCCTAAATTCTTGTCTAATTTTACCTTTTGGCTTTCCATATCTTTGTATGTTAACCCGAAGTAATCTTTTTCCAGCAGGTTCAGATGTTCACACACTTTGTCAAACAGCACCTGGCCTTTTGAACGTTTCTACAGAGAAAGGATAGGAAATAAAAAGTCTGAGTATCAAAACACATGAACCTTTAAAAAAACCAAGACAGCTTAAAATGATTAAGTGAACATTCATTTAATTTCATGCTAAAAGTTTGTTATTAACTGGGTCATAATATGAATTTTCCATGCCTGAAATACTTCCTTCTATTGCAAGCTATGTTGCCTTACCATTAAATTATTACTTTAATTGCAATAAAAACATAATGGGAAGGATCCATCCTACGCAGCTCACAAAATTCAGTTTTCCTGGCCCCTTCTCCACACTGAACCCATCCCAAAAAACAGAATGGCACAGGGTGGGACATGGGAGACTGCAGCAGGAAGGAGAAATTAGCAGAATTGGGGGGAAGAGGGTTCCCCTAAATGCCGCTTTCGATCCAAGTCTGTTCTCTTCAATATTATTTGCAACAGGCCCAATGGTAGGGAACATTTTCAGGACATATGCAGAAGTTGAAAGCATTAACGTCTTATTGGCTCTCAATGGAACTGTCCTGATTTCTGAAATTAACTTGGACTTTTTGTAAAACTGAATATAACTTACCTAAAATTAGAATGTCATGGTCCCAGGGCTAGGAACATCAAGTATGCCTAAAGGGCAGGATATGCATCATGCAAATGTATTTTTTATAACAGTGAATGCATAGGGGTTAAGGAAAACCAAAGCTGATTGTTTCCCCAGGGGTGGGGGTGGTGTTCCTCTTGATCAAAGAATTCTGCACACAATCCAAGAGAGGATTTCATGGTTGTCTAGATAATGCATTGCCTTCCCTGCACTTGCAAAGGAATTTCCAAACAGCACTGCAATAAGACATTATTGGCCAATTTAAAATGAAGAATTCTTTTTTTCAATACGGCATTCATGACTCAATTACGATTGAGCCAGAGGGACTTTGCTCACCACTAGACGAAATACGTTGGGGTGGAAGAGTTTAAATTACAAGATAACACAGATGTGATAATATCTAGTAAGATGAATAACTATGACAGCATTTTGAAGGAAATGTAAATTACTGTAGCATTTTGAAACTTTTGAGATAATTTACTGGAGATTAAATGAAAGCAGGGCAGGGGTTTTATAAGGCTATCTGGAATCTGAAATAATATTCACTGTTATCTGGCCTGAATTCACCATTTTGAGAATTTTGACAGCATTAACAAAGAATAACACACACACAGCACACAAGCATCAACAATCAAGCAGAACCGCTCCCTGGTCTCCAGCCTTTGACATCTTCACCTCTGCAGCTTAAAGGTACCCTGCCCGTACGGGCCAGTCTTGACAGACTCTAGGGTTGTGCGCTCATCTCACTCTATAGGTCGGGAGCCAGCGCTGTCCACAGACACTTCCGGGTCACATGGCCAGCGTGATGAAGCTGCTCTGGCGAGCCAGAGCCGCACACGGAAACGCCGTTTACCTTCCCGCTAGTAAGCGGTCCCTATTTATCTACTTGTACCCGAGGGTGCTTTCGAACTGCTAGGTTGGCAGGCGCTGGGACCGAGCAATGGGAGCGCACCCCGCCGCGGGTATTCGAACCGCCGACCATGCAATCAGCAAGTCCTAGGCACTGAGGTTTTACCCACAGTGCCACCCGCGTCCCTCTGCAGCTTAGCCAACCTATAAACAAACCTCAAGCTCCCTTCATTGGAGATGCAACTATGGACACTTCTCAGTATGCCCCTCATTCCTTTGTGGCAGATGTCACTGCAAGACGTGCACACTCGCCCAAACACTGGCACTCTTCTCAACAGTTACAAACTGGAGTTCACCTCCAATCTGTCTCTGAGATTCTTGCTGTCTTCGATATCCAACGATCCACAAAAATGCTTCAGTGAAGCATCTTCTACAAGCAGAAGCCATAGATCCAGGGAACAATTTTGCTATGGAATCTGTTCAACATTCTTTGTGGTTCTGAAGAAGGAAGGAACATAATGGAGAGCAATCCTAGATCTAAAATTCCTCAACTGATCCATCCAGTACAGGAAATTCAGGATAGAAACCCTAAGCTCTCATCAAAGGAGTTATCTACCCTCAGGATCTGTTCAAATCTATAGCTCTCCAGGAAGAAGCCTATCTTCACATCCCAATCTGTTCTGGGGTGTGTGGTGAGCAGAGGTCAGAGGTATTGCTTCTGGTGAGGTTTGTTGCACAAGACCTGACAATAAAGTTGCAATGTTCTACAACTGCTTTGAGTTTCTGAATCAATATTTTAAGCTACAATATGTGCTATCTACATTAAGTGGTTAGAGTTCATGTGCTTTCCTTTAACAGTGCATGTATGTTTACCTTTTTGAAGAAACTGTTTCTATTCAGAAAGAAGTTTGAAAATTTGGGGGTATTATATTAGTTTTCAGATTAATCACTATAAAACAGAGTGATTATGTAATGTGTACTCTTGATTATTTAACTGATTTCAGCATTTGTATGTCAGCCCAGAACATTTAGCTCTCTGCGTGGTTTACAACGAATAGTAAAATAAAAATAGAAATGTAAATATATGAAATAAAACATGAAACCACAAAAAGAAAGCTCTTCATACCCCCCCCCAAAATCAGAAGCACAAATTTAAAAACTGTGAGGCCCAGAATATATAAGATATTTAGGAAGCCTAGCTGAACAGAAATGACTTTGGTGATGAAAATACCACAAAGCTGGTGCCACGAGAGACTCACTGGGGAGGATGTTCCATATCCGTAGTGCCACTGCTAGAAAAGCCCCTCTTCCTGTTGCCTACCTGCCTCATTTCATTTGGTGAGGGCAACTAAAGCAGGATATATCTGAATATAATGCTCTAGAAAACACAGGAATTATTTTGATTGTACACCCTTCAGACTGAGATTTCTGAACTATTTTGTTTTAGGAAACATAAACACAGCCCCAACTGTTAGGGGAAGATGCCTAAAAACACCCAAAAAGCTTTATAACCGTGAGGTACAAAACATAACAGGAATGCACTATCTGCATTAAAAATAATGAGTAATCTCTACAACATTACAAGTGCCATTATTAAACTAATTTGTACTGAAACAAAATTATGCTAATTCATTTCATTCCACAGCTTCCCCCAAAGGCTATACATTTAGCCTCAAATTATTAAAGTTCCTCAGAAAGAAATGATGAAAAAGGGGAAGTCACTATGCAATTATCTATAGTGTCCTCAAGAAATCATTTAGGATGATAGAAATGGGCAGCACATAGGAAGAAGAAAATTATGTTTTCCACCAAACTGTCAACTTTGCCTGAGTTTTTCCAGGTAATTTTGCAAAAGGGAGAAAAGATTTTATTATCTCCATTTAGAAGACTGAGAAAAATATTTAAAAAACCAATAAACCTCTCCAAGGTGAAAAACAACAGGGGACAGATACTCTTTGTGTTCCTTAATTGCTACACATTCTAGATTCAGTTTTCACCAACATAAGGCTTGTACTAAACACCAACTAGTTGACAATCACTTAGGGATGTAAATTGAAGGAACTAATTCAAGACATAATTGTCAAGAGCCATGATTGTGGGTTTGTTTTTCTGTAAATCCTTTGCAACACCCTTTCATATACACCTAGCAAGAAGTTCCAGATCAATTTAACAGGGAACAGGATACATGCTAAAAAGAACTATTTCGGTAATATCTAACACCATATGCTTTCAAATATGGGTCAGTAGCTTGAAGTACTACAGTGTAATTAGACAGTAAGATAGAGGTACTTGCTTAATTGGAGGAACAAGTGTGATACTTGATTTTTCTGGGATTTTGTTGTCCATTTTAGTATCTGTCAATGCAGATGTGCTAGCTGAAAGACTGTTGGCAGATTATTAACAAAATTGCTGGGCTCAGAATTATATTAAAATTCAAGGGTGCAATTTGCATCTATTTGCATTTTCATGATGACAATACAGCACCTTGTCAATTTAAAAGCCAGGCAAGGTCAAAAATCAAAGATGTTTCAGCTGGCAAATCCATATGCTGGCACAGCTGACTGCTTTGATAAGCAATAAGCAGTTGCTGGTTAAAGGTGTTTTACTGGAGGCCTGCAGGAGGCAGGTGCCTTTTTTAATACGTAACTTTACGAGGTGAACATTCATTGGCAGCAAATATACAACAAGTGACCAAACATTGAAATTCAAATTACCATCAAAACCCCATTGTGTTGGATAGGAGAGGATAAGGGAACACACAACAATGGTTTGCAATATACCAGTTAAATTAGCACATCATGTAATTTCTGATGTGCACATTCCACTGTGGCTTCATCTGACTTATAACGAGATCAAGCAAACAAAAGTATATGCTTCTTGGAAACAGATATGCAGGCAACCATGTATATAGCACATATCTACAAAATGTGTTAATTAATTTATTTAGAAAAAAAATGTATGAACTACTTAATCAAAGCTGTATACAGAAAGTAATATAAAATAATTGTCAACGATACACCAAAAAAAACAGCTTTTTTAAAAAACAAAAACAAATATGCAACACTAAATTACATGCCTTGGTAGACTTGTTGAAATAAAAATGAAACAATATAGCGTGGGTGCCTGCCTAAGAAGTGTTCCAAAGCACAGACATTGCCACACTAAAAGATACAATGCTCCACAAAAGAGGAACAAAGACCCAAAAAGAGAAGTGGCTGAGTAAGTAGATGTGGAGCAAGGTGATCCTTCAAGTAAACTGGTCCCAAGCCATTCGGAGCTTTATATACCAATAGGAAAACCTTGAATTTGGCCAGGTAATAAAGAGGAAGTCAGTGCAGGTCTTTAAGTAAAGGTAATATTGTGGTAAGATCTCAGTCCTGCCAGCAGTTGTGTTGCGTTTAGACTGTAACTAGTAGTTTCCTTCCCTACTAACAGCACAAACCAACTCTAGGCCTGAAAGAATTAAGAGTCTGGCAACACACCATTCAATTATTATTTTTTTAAAAAATCAACGGTGGCAACAGGACTAAATAATTTATTCACCCCAAACCATTATTTATTGTTGCCTTTGCTGAAAAGAAAAGGAGATGGACAAAGAGAGACTCTAGGCCCCCCAAGCTCTAGATCTTAGTCCCAAAGCATTTTTATGTTCCAGATTGCTTTCACCAATCACTTTTGCAGTTTCCTTTTGCTTCTCAAGTCTTTTAAATGTATTCTTACAATTTTGCCTGTTCTTCTGTCTATTAGGACAATTCTTCACCATTTCACCTTAGCTGCTATTTACATTACAAAATGTGCATATTAATTCCATGAGTACAAATGATGTCTCAAATGGTTTGGCCCCTGACACCAACAATTTGTTTAAAGAGCTGCAATTTTAAAGCCTCTATGGCATAAAAAGTGCTGTATTTTAATCTATTTTAACTGCTGATTTACTGCTGGTTATATTATAAATGATTTGCATTTGTAACATAACTAGCAATAAATTGTACTGTATTGATTTTATAGTCATTTGTATTATACTGAGAGCCGCACTGGCTGAATAATTGTATACAAATACACAAAATGAGTGAATAAGTATAAGAAAGCAGTCAGTTTAACTAAAGCTAGTCCATGGACCTTAGAATTCAGCTTCTGAACTTTCTCAAGTAACCTTAAGCACCCAACAGCCTAGTACTAATGTATCCTGGCCCATAGCCAACAGCAGCCTGAAGGACCATGGTGCCCTGCCCTGGGAGCCCACCCCCTCATATATTGAGCAAATCACACTGGCATTGAAAAAAGCAGAGGCTGAGAAGACATTGCAAGCCTCATGGCATTAGAGGAAAAAGTGGAAACAATAGGGAGGAGGTTTGACTACAGTCACAGTCATACTGATGAGTCCTTTGTTAGTCTGCAAATAAATATATGGGTTATCACAATTTGCAGCAAACAATGTTAAACATTAACTCGTTAGTATAAAGTAATTTGTGTTCTAATATACACACACACACACACACACACACACACAGGTAAATGAATATGCGGCAAGTGGGAAGGGTTCTGAGAAAAATGACTCTGGCAATCCCACCCGCCATTGAACCCAGTAGGTTTAGACTTTATGTGCAATCCCCAGAGTGTAAGTTGAGAATTCCCTGTATGTGTATGCCATTTACAATACCAATAATTTAATGTCACAGTTCTTAAACAGAGTTTTCTTCCTTTTTATGTATCCTTTGAAGAATGTCACAGTTCTTAAACAGTTTTCTTCATTTTTATGTGTGCTTTTGAAGATATGTATCGGTTTGAAAATGGCTCAATATACAGCACCCACATAATTTAGCAATAATGATTGAAGTATGCAAGGAAATATTGACTACAAATTAAACATCTGGTGGATTATTATAAATGCCTATTATTCAGTTTAAATACTAGGGCATACTTTGGGGAAATTTCTTAGGACAGAGAAATAATGAAGAGATAAAGCAATTTTACAAGCTAATTGTTCTCCCTAAACTGTTTGTGTCTCGGACTTTTGCACTGGGAGAATGTTTAATAGAGTATAAGCTCAAGACTATGGCTCATTATATGACAATCTCTACAGAGTGTTTCTCAGCTACAAAGGGAACTGTGGGACTTGCTATTTGCCATATAACCAATAAATCTACACCATGGATAGATGCTCTGAAGCAACAAGCCCTTCAAAGTGTTCAAAGAGTGCTGTCATTCCCCTTTCGGTCTTCCTCTTCAGGGTAAATATGCCAAATCCCTTTACCAATTTTTCATAGGAAGGGGTATCCATAATGTTAGAATCTTCACTACCCTCCTATGGATCCCATCCAAACTTCCTGTATCTAAAAGTAAAGCACCCAGAAGTGGGCACTGTACTGCTGAAGATGACTGTGTAATGCAGAACGAAGTGGACCTAAAATGAAATAAGCAAAGAAATACGTCACACCCCCTACAAAAGGGAGTATGCCAGTGAGCAAACTTCTAGACTAAATAAGAACATGGGTCCATCCAGACTGAAAGAAAAAACAGAATGCAGTATAGACATTATATTACCAGGTAGCAAAGAGGAATCAATAAGCATATCACACACATACCCTGTGAGAAATAGAAAGAAAGAAATATATATACACACAAAAATACACACACCTGTCTATGTAGGGCAAGGACAGTTAACCTTTTTTCTGTTAAAGGAAATTGAGGACTGGCCACCTCTCAGAGGGCGACATACCTGTGGTGGCTATGGCCAATGCACATGTGTGGAGGCACACACACAGCATACAGAAAGGCAGGAAGGCATGCACACCGAGTCACACATTCGGGCATGCAACACTGCAATGAAGACTTTAAAATGCTTTGGTTCTGCTCTCTCACAGCAGTGCTAGAGTGGGAGGCTTTCCTACTCAACTCTGCATCTAGAGGAAAGTGAAAGCATTTCTCAATTGCAGTGCTAAGAAATGAGGCAATCCTACCTCGGCACTGTAATGGAGAAGAAAAACAAATCAATGTGTTCAATCATTCAATCAACACATTCAAATGTATTCTTGCCTGGCAAAGGCACCTGTTCTGCTCTTCTGGTTTGGTACTACTGCAAAAAAGAAAAGAAAGAAAGCTTTCCTTCCTGTTTCCTGAGCTCAAAAACCTTGCCATTGTACCATTGGGAGGGAGAAGTGCCTTTGTAGGGAAAACTGAGGCAGAGGCTCCTGATTTCTGGAGCACTGGTGATACCCTACAGTATCCCTCAGCAGAACATTTTTTAAACAATTAACTGCCAAATTATTGAGGGTCCTGGGAGCCACCCAAACCACTTGGGGGGGGGGGCAAATTCAGCCCATGGGCCGCAGATCACATACCCTGATCTAGGGTCAGGCAGTAAGTATAAACAACTTGAAACATCACTTTACCCATCCTAAACCAACTATAATGATCCCTTTAGTGAAGAAAAGCCTGAAGGTTTAGCCAGTTGTCAGGAATACTTTGTCTGTAATACAGTAATAGCACATGTCCACCACTTCCAGTTGACTGATTTCAATGTTTACAGTAGGTCAGTCATATGAACTGTTGACTTCTGGGCAGAAACAATTTAACTGTACAAGTTCCTTTCTTGTGATATAGGCATTTAAAAGCCCGAAAAGCTAACAATGTTCCACCAAACTTTGCTCTTAATGCAGGAGGTCTAGGTCAAGAGTTTGCAAGCAGAACAGTATGTAAAATTTAAGGGAGTGAACATTCAGAGTATGCCTCTATTTGCATTTCCCCCCTTTCCCAATACTAATATAGCGTTTTTGTAACAATAGTGGAGTGTCCCATCCTATACCAGCCTAATCTAAATAGCAGGTTTGCTCATGTGTGAGTGAAAGAGAGTGCACACAGGTGACAAGATTAATACTACCCAGTTTCATTTTAAATCCCATGAGATTTATGACACAATGTTGCATAACTATTTCTTGCAGTAAAAATGTCACTGCACATATACATTCCTTAGCATTAGAACATAGGAAGATGGCTTATATACAAACTTTTACTGACTAAACACCCATTAGCTTGTTCAATTAGCTTGGTATTGTCTACACTGACTTACAGGGTCTCATAGACTTGGGACTTTCTGCATGCAAGGCAAATGTTCTGTCCCTGATAATCTCGTAGTGAATTCTCTCAGTGCAAATATAGAAAATACAGAATTACCATATAGCCTTGTGTCTGAATGCTGAAACACCTATCCTTTGAGAATGGATGATAAAGTTTGACAAAGAAGCTTACTGCTAACGTTCTTCTATCAGTTATCATTCTATCAAAATATGAGTTTTGTCACTTTCCTTAAGAACTGCAGGCAGTCAACAAAGTCAACATTTAAACTAATTGGATTAAGCTAAGAAATGGAAATACCAATAAATGAGGCAATAATAATAATAATAATAATATGCAATACTTTAAAGACTTGTAAAAATTCACTGAGTTATCCTGGTACTGCCACACAGGGAACCCTCCTTTGAAACAGTTGCAACACAGGCAGCTATTGATGCATCATCTTTAGCACTGATTTTTAAACTCAGGGTTAGCTGAAAATCCTTTGAACATTCTTAATCAAAATCCTAAAATACCCTTGGTTCACTTCTGTCAGGAAAAAAATGCTTCACAAATGCACAGACATTCCTTAATATGTGGCTTGTAAGGAAGAGCAAGGTGGCAATTTATACACATTCATGGGAGTAAGCCCCATTGAACTTAATGGCTCTTACTTCTGAGCAAATGTGCACATGATTGCGCTGTAACCTTAATGCAGGCTAGGTTGTTGGCCTGAATTAACACCTTGTTTCTATCATGGCATTTATTCCAGACTATTTTCCTTTGTTCTCCTTCTTCATTCACAGGACATTGCATGCATGCCAGCAAATGAATTATCTTGAATAAAATATTCGTTTGTTCTAAGCACAAATACACAAAGAGAAGTAGCGTTTGGCATTTCTGGACATGTTGTTCTTAGTCCACAATAATAGTTTTGCCATGTAATGTAGAAATCCCATAACAAAAACTTGGTGACAACCTTTCTTGCTACTCAACTGGCAACAGCTAAACTCATTCAAGCAGCAAACTAAAATGTTAAATATCTGTTACCTAAAATGTCACATGGGAACCATTAATTTGTGTCTTCTAGTTATCCAAAATAATGGCCTGTAGTAACATGCCTGTAGCACAATGAGTAGCTTATTTTTGTTTTATAAAGAACTTAGTTCAATAATACTATGTTAAATTTCAATTTGTGGTCTTCAAATGTAGATATTTTAAACACACATTCTTTTGCTACTCTATCATAGATTGTTTCTTTATTCCATATAGCATGTTTGGATCTGTCTGTATTAAAAACAATCCTTGCTGTGCAATTTTTAAAACTTGCTTAAAATGTAATGCTCATGATATGAAGGAATAGTACAGCACAATTCTATGCATTGTTTACCCCAATGTAAGCCCCACTAAATACCATGTGTGTACAGGATTGCAGTCTACAACCTCCACTGAATCTCATACTGCCTCTGTGTTGCAAGTACACATTAATGTAAATTAAGCTTCATTAGAAATAAACTTCTTATGATCAGTTAGAAAGTGTTGATAATACTCAGTTAAGGGCTTCTGATTTTTCCATTTAATTTCACACACACCCTTTAATCTATTAAACAAACAAACAAACAAAAATAGTGCTGGAGACAAATGGCAATGCTAACAATTTACCCAGCAACACAGTTGCATTATATCTGCATTTAAAATGTCTTCTTCTAATAAATTTTCAGTGTGCAGATCAATGTCTCACACTTTTGTATATTATAGTAACAATCATACAAGTGTCAGTGACATTGTATAATATGGCACACTTTCTATTAGGGCCAAGAGTTTATTTTTAATAACCCTTGAGCTCACAATCCTAAAAAGCCAGCACTAATCTAAACAGAAAAAAAGCCCCAACAACCAAAGGATTGCTAAATCCCAATAAGAAGATTGGTGACCTAGTCCTCATTTTGGAATCAGACCAAATTAGAGCCTTTTCTCATGACATCAGCAACAGAGCTCTCAGCAGGCCTAGTATTATGAACGAAAACTGTAATATTCAGGATGGTTTCTTAAATTTTATAAAATTACACATGCAGAGGCAGAAACAAACATGTAGACACACATCCTCACACATACAAGCTACCCACACATGGTTTTATAATCTGTCTGAAGCTATTAGTATGCAACAGACCCATGCTAGTTACTCCAGCCTCTCTCTTTCAAGAATCCCAGTGCGGCAACCCTTGTAGCTTGAATTCAAAGTTCTAACCTGTAACCTGCTCTAAAGCTGCTGTGCAGGTAAGGGGGAAAGAGAGAAAAGGCAATTCAGGCACATTTTTTAGAATAAGTGGATTGAATGGAACAGTCCAGGGAGAAAATAAGCCCAATTGAGCTGGTCCCCCTGCTAACTCACTTTCAATCTTGCCCAGGTGGTATCTCTCCCTTTGTAATGACTACTGCTGGTTGGTAGCTGAAGGAAAGAGGAGCCACTTCCAAGTTGGCCCACTTCCATTTCTCTCTGTGCTGTTATAGTCTGTCGGGTGGAATGGTAGCTAAAAGCTGTATATTGTTTGAGAAATATTAGCAAGAAATTGTTTGCTGGTAGTACTCGAATCTTGTAAGATCCATAGACAAGAAATTTAATATGAAAGCTCACAAAGATGAGTGCAGCATAACAAGCTTGTTATCAATATAAGCTAATGCTGGCAAGATTGTCTGTTGTATGTCAAAATATTTTGGGTTTCAGAAATAACAACGTTAAATAGCAAATTTGCCTAATTGTACTCATGATTCACTCAAACTGGTCAGATTCTAATGCATGAGTTGTTAACACGGCTCTGGCAGGCATTCCCTGGTGCTCACAGGGACCTGTTCCACACACTCCAATCTGGCTGAAATGGGGCTTGAAAGAAACCTTGTAAAATAGTCAATAGAAGACATTTCTCAAATCCATTTGCAACATGAAGGGGTTAACTCTCCAGCTGCTGACTCATATGTTCAGAATTCGAGAGGGAAGACAGTTCTCTTAGAAAATGTGAATTCTACTTCCAGTCAATATGAGAGCATATTCACCACCACATGAACCTCCATTTCAAAAAGAGAATTAAAAATGGGCAAAAAGTTATAGATATTATGTTAAATCCATTATGAAAAACTGTAACAGACACAGTAATATACAGTTTACCTCAAATGTCAGTGCAGCTAAGAACATCTCAGGCGAGGCAAGCAAAAGGTAGGTAATTTGCTAGCAGTGGGATGGTGGCAGCGGCAGCAGAAATGGTAGTGGATGGGATCAGAAGTACTTCACACTCTTTCTCTTCCAGCCTTCTCTTCCCTACTTGATGCTTCCTCAGCTGGTTAAATCTCACCACCACCTTGTGATTCTCATCACGACTGGTGTCATGCTACTATTAAGGCCCCCCCCCCATAAGCTTAATAACAGCATGAATGCACAGGGCAGATAATTTCAATCAGAACTATAGATTTAAAGATTTAAAGCTCCTGAGACGCTTCCTCTTCTCCCTCCCTGCTGGGTTGGCTACTTACACAGAAACAATTAAATACCCTTCCTTTGCATTGGAAGTCCTTGCTGCACCAACTATCTTAGTCACAGAATAGAATGAAACAAAACCAGGTTTCCCTACTAATTCAAGGAGAAAATAATCTGACTTGGCAAAATATGACCATTGGGTTCCAAGATGCGTGTGCTGTGGGAGGAAGGGGTGGACAGCCTTGCCATTCAGCCTTGCCATTCAGTGAAGGAAGCTAGACACAGATATTTTTACAGCCTCTGTTCCTTCATCCCCAACTGAACCTGGTGCTTTGGATAGTTGTTTCTGTGTTGGAATTGTTTTGCTTTTAGAAGTTTTAATTGTTTTATCACCTGTGTGCTTGCTGCCATGGGTTCTTTTGGGATATAAATTTAATAAAGTTCTGGTTGCTTGCCTTGGTCCCGCCTTCCAGGAAGGAGAAGGAAATCCTATCCCTGTTTTATATTGCAAGAGACTCTTGACCTATGCTGCTACCAGTACTGACTAACCTAGAAAGCACATTTTTTGCTGAGAATCTATTGACCTTTATACACAACAAAATCTTGCAGGCTTACACGACCAACATTTACATTACTCTGTCAATGCACACCCACACTTGGGATTTCCCCCTCCATTTGAAGAGAAACTCAAATATGAATAAACTGATTTGTTATTTTCAGTGTCCTATTTTCAGCAAAGGCCAACCAGATAACTTCAAGATACTGGCCATAAAGGAAACAGCCCTCCCAATCATGTTGTCTCATCCCATTGAGATCTGGTTGGACACTGTCACAACAGGATGCTGGACCAGATTGTATTTGGCCTGATATAGCAGGGCTCTTCTTATTTTCTATGTCCCCTCTGGCATCATACGCACCTAGCAGGACCAGCACGGTTCTGGGTGAGACCTTGGAGGAAGAGCTGGTCCAATTATTAATCCCACTTAAGGAAGCCACAGTTCTGATGGAACCAACACAAACTGGCTGGCATCAGCACCAACCCACTCCCCACACTCAGAATCAGAAATCTGATTGCAGGTCAGGAAGGGGTGCAGCAGCTAAACCAGCTATAAACCTGCTTAGTTGGAACGTAGCCAGAATTGAAGCAACACTGTATCCTGCTATGCTCTCTGCTGGACAACTCTATTATCCTTACTACAGTGGTACCCCGCAAGACGAACGCCTCGCAAGACGGAAAACCCGCTAGACGAAAGGGTTTTCCGTTTTGGAGGCGCTTCGCAAAACGAATTTCCCTATGGGCTTGCTTCGCAAGACGAAAGCCCATAGGGAAATCTCCGGGGACCTCTTTTAAATGCTAGCGGTGGGGAGCAAAGCCTTTCCCCCCCCCACCGGCCTTCAGAAGAGGTCCAGGAAGGCTGGCAGGGGCCGAAAGGCTTTGCTCCCCAGCGCCAGCATTTTAAAAGCAGTCCGGGATAGCAGGGAAGCGCTTCCTGCTATCCCGGACGGCTTTTGAAGGCAGGAGAGATCTGCGAAGCCTGGGCGCGCTGCGCGCAGGCTTCGGCATGCCGGCAAGTCTCCGCCAGCAGCGGCAGCGCTGCCGCTGCTGGCGGAGAGGTCCGCGAAGCCTGGGCGCGCTGCGCGCAGGCTTCGGCATGCCGGCAAGTCTCCGCCAGCAGCGGCAGCGCTGCCGCTGCTGGCGGAAAGGTCCGGGAAGCCTGGGCCGGACAGCTTTTGAAGGCAGGCGGGGGGAGCAAAGACTTTCGCCCCCGCCAGCCTTCAGAAGAGGTCCAGGACCTCTTCTGAAGGCTGGCGGGGGGCAAAAGTCTTTGTCCCCCCTGCCTGCCTTCCCAGGGGCTTTTAAATCGCCCCGACAGCGGAGAAGTCCTCCGCTGTCCCGGGGCGATTTTAAAATGCCGCCCGCCAGCATTTTAAGATCGCCCCGGACAGCGGAGAAGCCCTCCGCTGTCCCGGGGTTTTTTAAAATGCTGGGGGTGGGAAGAAAAGCCCTTGTCCCCCCCCCAGCCTTCAGAAGAGGTCGGGGGACAGACTGTCCCCGGACCTGGTCTGAAGTCGGTTTCCCTAGGAACGCATTAATTGATTTTCAATGCATTCCTATGGGAAACCGTGCATCGCAAGACGAAAAACTCGCAAGAAGAAAAAACTTGCGGAACGAATTAATTTCGTCTTGCGAGGCACCACTGTATCTTGATGTCTCATCCCTAGATGGCTCATTGGTCTCTCTGAATTTTGAGCCACGTGTAAGGGATGGCTGGAATGGGATACAGCAACTGGTATTCAGTGGTAGATACCCTATAAACTAAATCATTTAGTTATAGCAGCTAATAGCCGCCGATAGACCTCTCATCCACATTTTTTAAAGTTCCTCATGACAATGTGATGCGGCAGGCTTGACAGATGTGCCTGATGAGCTGCCCATCAACTGGAAGGCCCCTTCTCCTTAACATAATATAGGGAAAGGGGGGGGGGAGAGAGAGCACACAGCTTCGCTGACAGTTGAGATGTGTCAGAGAAGTTAGGTGACGTCTCCCAAACCTGTCCTTGTTACACACACAGCTGTTCTAAGCCTTTACTTGAGACCCTAGGGATAGGAATAAGGTAGGTAGGTAGGAATTGTTAACAAGCTTGTTTGCATTAGAACTGGAATGTATGTTCTATAAACTAACCCCTTTCCCCAATCATCAAGCTCTGTCCTTTTAGTCTAGGAATAATGTTAAGCACTATTTTTGGAATTTGGTGGAACTGTGGTGGACTCCTGAATGGAGAAATATTTCCCTGCTGTCTTCTCCCTTGATGCCTGACCTTCTACCCTGCTCACATTGTTACGATTTATAAGGAATAAGGGTGCTCTCAGCCCAAGCAGAGAAAAGTAGCAAAACAAGGAGTAGTGGCATTAACCTCACTGGGGCAGAAATAGGATGTGTTTTGCTTTTTATTTAATGTTGGAGAGCCTCCTAGGTCCAAGGTGTTGGGTGTCAAGTTTCCCTTTTAAAGTAATCATCACCATAGCTTATGATCACAAATTCCCATATGAACTAAGCATTGTGAATAAGTACTTTTCTTCTGAACTGTTTGTTAATCAATTTCATTTGGTGACTCTGAATTCTACTACTGTAAGATAAAAGGTCCCTAGTCATTTTCTCTACATAGGCAAACTTTTACAAGCCTCTATCCCAGCTCATTATAATTTTCATAAACTACTATCATATCTCCACACTCAGTTACCTTTCTTCCTAAGCTAAAAAGCCTCTACATTTCCTATTAGGAAGGTGGTCCAACCACTTTATCACCTTGCTTCCTCTGTCTACACCTTTTCCCAGTTCTAAATATATGTATATTTTAAATGGAGAGCACTACAAATACACCCACAACATATATTTATTATACTGTACAGGCATTACAATCTTGGTGGCAATTTTATTTTCAGTCTATTTCCCAATAATCCCTAGCACAGAATTGGCTTTTTTTACCACTGCCTCACAATAATGCCTTTGATGCTATACAAATTGCTTGCTCTTTCTGAACAGTTATCACCAAGATCCATACCCTGAGAATAAAAGTGTGAAATTCTAGACAGGCCTTTCTTTGAAGAGTATGTGAACCAAAAGTCTCTTGACTGATAGAAAGCCTGAAACAGCACACTTCAGATAGATTCAGACACAGCTATAGAATCCAACTGCGGTACAGAATAACCAGCAGTTCCCTATCTGTATCGTTACTGTCTCTTTTCCTTGCTGGTGTTTCCTGCTGCTCTGTACTCTCACTGCTCATCAATATCACAAGGGCAAATATATTTTGAGGGAAAGGCTGAATTGCTAGGTGAATTATCACATAGAGCCTTGGGAGAAGGACTATTCAATTTCTGTTTTTGTTTTCTACTGCCAGTATTCCAGACTGAATACACACAAACCACATGCTTTTTTATATTTCCTTTCTTACAGGTACTCTCCTTCTGATATAAAAGAGAAGTAAGTTTCCTTTGCAATCAGCCTTCACCAAATGAACACCTTAGATCATATATAGTAAAAAATCTTCCTCCCTCCCTTCCAGTATTTACCTCCACTTCACAGCCGTATTCTGAGCCATCTAGAAGGATTACTTTGCACTGCATATTTTTCGGTTTTTTGACAATCTTTAGAGGAGATCTGGAAAGCTTGCTTGAGGATGATTTCTGAGAGAGCTTGTCGTCTTCAAACTGCTGGTATTCCAGTTGTTTTGCTGCTGCAGCAGCAAATTCGCGTTCTTTGTCACTGCCCTACAAAGAGAAAATAGGGAGATTAAGTTCTAATTTCAGATTAAAAAAATGTGGCCGATTGCAGCGAGCTTTCAGAATCACAAGGTACAATCAGACATCCCTTACAGAGGACTAGTTAGAGCCACGTTTTGAAACTGCAACGTAACTGCAGTGCAGAGAAATTTCATTCAATATTTTGAAAAGCTTTTCTAGTCAATGAAACTGCTGCTCCATTTTATAACTGCTAATTCATGGTGTAAAGTGTTGAGAATTATCATTTCGGTATATGACATATATTAACCTTTGCAGGAGTCTTGAGTTTTATATTTCTAATAATTTAGTTTTTTCATCATAGGTACACACACAATATTTACATTTAATAGAGAGATCAGATTTGATTATTTATTTTTATTTCATAAAATGTATATGCCACTTGATTGTAGAAAAACCGCAAAGCAGTTTTTTTAAAAAAAAGATATAACAATAAAACTATCTCTAAAAAAATTGCGACCATAATCTTAAACATACAGAAGGTTAAAACTGCAGTGAAATAGACTAAATTAAAATGCCTACAAACTTTCTAAACATCTGGGCAGAGCTGATAATTCATAATGCATAAAAAGAAGTCTGAGTTTAAAAGATCCAATGTGACATATGGCTGAATGCAATATGCCCCCTTTCAGGAAAGAAGGGGATGACGATTATATTCCAGCCAACACAGTGTGCTCTTCCCACCTGGCAGTTACATTCCAATGGCATTGCCACTTTAGTAGCAGCTAACTCTGTACACAGCTCTTCCACAACTAGTTCAGAAGCAACATTTCAGCAGCAACTGAAATGTAGTAATACGTTAGTTAAAGCTTAGAAATTTAATCTTATTTTCATCTGGCCATCATAAAAAAAAAAACAAATCTGATTCAGCTCGAAATGACTTCATAGTAAGTCAGCAGCCTGCAGAACTGACATCCATCACAAATTAATCCTCCAAGTCCATTTCCTTCATTGTAACAAGTCTCCATGAGAATGAATCAAATCTGGCCAAAAGCCTTAATCTGCTTTCAGAGCCAAAGAATTGTGTGTTGCACAATATGTGGGAAAGTGCAGGGCTTCTCTGAATATAGTAGAGCACATGGTGAAAGGAATTACATTTGCTTGTGAAAACGAGTGGGTGGTGCAGAGAAAACAGATATATATACACACACAAACCTGCTGGTAATGTTTAGTTTGAACTATAAACAGGAGCATTAGTATTTCAAAAGGGAAGGATGTGGATACCAATGTCTAGAAGTAGCTAACCAGGACAAAACTAAGCCGGGGAGAATTTATCCAGGTTAGACTGTCACAGAAGAACCTTTATAGTAATTTGTGCTGTGCACAAAAACATGCCAGGAACTATTAGAGCAGGACCCCAAACTGTCAAGATGTGTTCATGCACCTTCACAGGGAATTAAGTCTCATCTTCCTAAAGAAGCCTGACATCCTGTTCATGCAGTTATCTAGGGCAAAGTGACCAGGGAGACACAACTTGCATTCAGTATTTTATTTTTTATTTTACATGCATAAATGCACATTGTTTCATGTGTGATGAACTCTTTTTCAAAGGTTATTTATGATGCATTCCACAAGCAATTTGATTATCTAGCTAATGGCACCATAAATTAACATCTAACAGGGAAGAAAAAATGTGTTAAGGCTCTTTTTGGATCAAGCTACCTTCAGCTAGACTCAGAGCAACACTGAAATTGCTCAAATTTTCACACAGGAGGACTTCCCACTGCGTTTTTTGTGTGTGTTTGTGTGGGGGGGGAATCTAAATATTTATTTCTAACCGGACTAATCTATACATTTTGGTTTGTAACTTTGGTTCAAAGTTTGATATAATAATGTCTGATTAGCCCAACAACACCTGTTGTTGATGGAGTAAAGAATGTATGCATTATTCTAACCAAAGCCTACTATATAGCTAGTTAGAGATGGGGAACCTATTCCATACCTGCCTTGTTTTAAAGGGGGCAATGCAGCTGGTTATCTATGCACACCACTCTTAGCTTAATGCTAATACAGTACACATACCATCTCTTCAAACAAAGTTGTGGAGTATTTAATCCCAGTCATTACTGTTAGCCTCCTTTGTTTCCTTTCCCAATAACAACATTCTAATGTGATGCACCTTGTTTATGTCCCAAAAGCAATGCTTTGTTAAAGAGGGGGAAAGCCTCAGGGCTGAGTAATTATTCAATGTTAACACAACTGAAAGTAGTTAAAATGTAGTCATTTTGTAAGTATAGGTAAAGGTAAAGGGACCCCTGACCATTAGGCTCTGGGCTTGCGGCGCTCATCTCACTTTATTGGCCGAGGGAGCCAGCGTACAGCTTCCGGGTCATGTGGCCAGCATGACTAAGCCACTTCTGGTGAACCAGAGCAGCGCACGGAAACGCCGTTTACCTTCCCGACGGAGCGGTACCTATTTATCTACTTGCACTTTGACGTGCTTTCGAACTGCTAGGTTGGCAGGAGCAGGGACCAAGCAACGGGAGCTCACCCTGTCGCGGGGATTCGAACCGCCGACCTTCTAATCAGCAAGCCCAAGGCTCAGTGGTTTAACCCACAGCGCCACCCACGTCCCCATTTTGTAAGTACCAGGCCTTAATGAATGGAAGGTTTTGTTAGTTTCAAACATCACTCAACCCCAAATAAAATGGGATTTCAACAGGTGTCAAAGCTGAAATGTGTTTCCAACCTCTCCAAAATTTGCAGTTATCTAACACTGTGATGAATAGCGAAAGGTTGCCCCCCTTTTAACAATGGCAATAGGTTTTAAAAATTAAGCCCAGCATGTAAGACAATCTGACAAAAATTACAAAAATATTATATGACTGAAATTGAGAGAGGGGAATAGTATCTAACCTCTCCCCTCCATCCCCAGCAGATCACCAATCAGTGTGCAAGAGTACTGTTTAATCAGACTGATATATGTGTTGAAGTAAAGTTATGCGTTGGCTTTCTAGTGTATGTTAAGACTTTTAAAGAAATTGTCCAAGTTCTGATCTTACCGGTTCCTTTTTGACAGGAGTGCTGTGAGCTGCAACACCAGAAAATTGTTCTAATGCATTCTGGTGCTCTTCACTCAGCTGCTGTTGTTGTTTCTGTTGCTGTTGCTGTCCTTGGGCCCCTGTCCCACCCGATCCTTGTTGACCCGAAGCTTCTTTCTGCTCTTGATCCTGATCCTTTGATTCAGAATCTGATCCAGATTCTGTAGTCATGGTTGATTATTCTACAACACAAATAAAACTATTCAGTATCATAAAAAAATCAAAAGAAGGCAAAAACTGAATTGACAAACAAGTAAGATGGTTTTAAGTGTCACAAAGTATGGGTGGCAAAGTTAAGACCATTTGTGGGTGACGGGGAGTCACACCTACCCACCTACCTCTACATACAAGGGGATTTTTTTTATTAAGTGTCTTCACACTTGCTCTCCTGTCCCCTCATCACACTTAGGTGGTCTGAATTTGTTGGAATGCAGGTTCTTCTTAACTCTGGTCACTGAATCCAGCTACCAGAACTAGTCCTACTTAGGGACTTAAGATTGTAGAGGACTATAAACCATTTGTCAGATAACTAATCACCCTTTGTCCAACTCTTCCAACAGAACCCCAAGGAAATTAAACTGAAAACATCCTGTTCCTGCTTGGTGCAAAATCTCTGTGCGACTCAGGGATATCACAAAAATAAGGGTCTCATCATGGCCTGGCTGTAGCCTATGACACACCTTTTAAGCATTTAGACAATCTTAAAACTCAAGAGTAAAAGTTTTCAGATGAATAAATGCAGCATTGTCACAATTTGAATCTATCAAAAACAAAAGTATGACCCTAACGATCTGATTTTGTTAATCAACATGTAATTTGCCTTAAATCTGGTAGCCATAATAATTTATTTAATTGAGGAACTATGCAATTAACAGAGGGGAAATACTCCTTTAAAAAGAAAATCAGTATTTTTGCTGGTAAGGACCTGTCCACTACCTACTGCTATGTTCGCATTGTGATGTTCTTCACTAATCATCAATTATCACTGTAGGGGTCACTTTAGTAATGACTCAAAATCATCACTTAGATGGCTCACCTCCAACTCTTCCCAGTTAAATATATTGTATGGGGTTGCCTATCTTCAGAAGGGTGGACTAAAAGTATAACAAATTTTAACTATGGTTTAATCATGTGATGGCTGAACCAGGCCACTGTATGAAAGTCTAGGATTATAATCTAGTAAAACAGCCCTAGTAAAAATAACAAAATCCATTCTTGCAATCCTATTGAAATTTACTGTGAAATATAAGCTCACACGTGCCAATGTATCAAAAGTTATCTATGGACGTTACAGAGCAAATTGTACATTAAAAAGTTTATGAAAATAGGTTTGATGTATTTATTTAACAAAATTTATATATCACTTGATTGTAACAAAAACCTCTACACACTTTACAAAAATATAAAATAAAAACATTTAAAATATAAATAAAAAAACAGTAAAACAGGTTTTTTAAATGATAAAAGTGCACGGGTTGGGGGGGGGTTGTAGCCTAAAAATTTCAGTCTGCAAATAAACAACAAAGGAAAAGAACTGGAAACACGGGGTGCAAATTCTCACATGAGGTTTATTGCAACATTTCTTTTATAAGTAAACAGCAATAATAAACTTATTTACTTCACTCCATACCAAAAGCGAAAAGAGTATTTGTGAAAGGCATTATTATAGCCAGATAGCTCTGGAAACTGAATACAAATGAACAATAAATATTTCATCAAGCAATTAAGGAGGAAAGAAGGGTTCACTAAAATGGCTCATTACAATCCTCAATAGACTCACTTTTTAAAAAAACATTCAGGTCTAATCTTCTTTTCTGACCTTTTTTTTTTTGGAAAAAAAGTATTTTTCTTCTGATTTCCTTCCTGTGCATTAGCTTTCTTCCTTTCCCTCTGATTGATGACTACAGTGCACTTTCTGTAAAGGCTTCACTGGGATAGTTCAGCTTATTGCCTCATCACTTTTTTGTTGAAGAAACATCATTAGTACAACCTACTGCTTCTACAGTTGCTGTAAAGTGCCTTGCTTTCAAGGGGTGCATGCACACACATTATCCACCATTTAAAAGCTTGATTAATTTAATGCTTTTAAAGACAATACAGTGGTGCCCGGCAAGACGAATGCCTCGCAAGACGAAAAACTCGCTAGACGAAAGGGTTTTGCAGTTTTTGAGCTGCTTCGCAAGACGAATTTCCCTATGGGCTTGCTTCGCAAGACGAAAACGTCTTGCGTTTTTTGCAAGTTTGCTTCCTTTTTCTTAACACCGTTAATACAGTTGCGACTTGACTTTGAGGAGCAACTCATAGAACACGGTGTGGTAGCCTTTTTTGAGGTTTTTGGTGATTTTTGAAGCTTTTCCAAAACTTTTCCGACACCGTGCTTCGCAAGACGAAAAATTCGCTAGACGAAAAAACTCACGGAATGAATTAATTTCGTCTTGCGAGGCACCACTGTATGTGTTTGAGACAGAAGTTTATCAGCAATTTATCCCAGCTATGCACAAAGTACTGTAATTCTCTGTCTTTTCTCTAGTATGGAACATGTAGAAATATCATCAATGATCAAGATTTTGCCCCTGAACTAAAATGTGACCTGACAACTACATAGCTGGTAATTATAAATCACTAACGTTTCTTATATTTCCTATTTATTATGCTTGAGTTGCTTACATCTTACTGTATCCTAGAGAAGAGCATGGCTGACAGTAGCAATCCTCCCAGGGGACAAGGATATATACTGCATTATTTTGTAAGTTTATTAAAAGCATGAAGATCTGCACGCCTGCCTAGCCAGCATGAGGTTACCTGTATATTTCATTTCCCCCAATACTATCACAAGCTCCTGAAATGAGTCTAAGATGTCTAGAATGTCTAAATATCCTATTCTGTTTTTTTCTATGTGGATCATATTGAACTGTGCTAAAACATGCAACAGGAAGCAAAATGTCTATATTTTAATAATATAGTAAATGGGGCCCAAATTTTCAAGAAATAGCCACATGGTTCAGTGATACAAGAATATAGAAAAGGCAACAGGAAGCAAAAAAATCCCATACAATCTATGGGCAACTGCTTATATGTATTGTTTTTAAAGCGATATAAAATAAAAACATTTGAACACAATTTACATTAATGGCCGCTCGATCACTGGTGTAAATTCTGTAAAGATCTTAGGCAACACAGCTAACATTTAATCAAATCAGTAGTTTTTAACTATAAGAATTTAAGGATCTCACGACACCCATTTTCTGTTCATGATCATATTATGCTCATTAGTGCTGTCATATATTCAGTTTATTTTAAAATAATCAACAGTAAAATGCCAACAGAAACCAAAATGATGTGTCTTCAAGAGACTTTATTTTTCCTTTGTTCTACACATTGACTACTACAGCACAAACAAAAATACCCTTACTTTATGTAAATGAGGTTATTTAAGCATTGCCTTTTAGTTTTGCTCATCTAGGTAGATATGTTTCTGTGAATGTCTCTCTATGCTCAACATCTAAATGTGAATGAGACTGCCTCACACTTTTAAAATGGTTATCCTAAACTTAACATATACATACTAATAGGCTCCAACTCCTAGGGGCCAAGGTCCTTTTGCCCCCCCCCCAATTGAATATTTTAGGGGGCTGCCTCCCCCCAAAGTTGTGCATTTGCCATGTCTTGTGGTGGACTATGTGGGGTGGGGCTTACATGCCCCTCCCCATATTGTATTCAAGTTGGAAACCCTGCTAGCAATTAGAAAAACAGTATATATTAAGGCAGCCTTGATATTGAACCGTGACACTGGGGAGAGATTTTTAACAATTCCCTCTACACTGAGGGAAATTTTTTAACATTTACATTGGCCACAGAAACACAGTGCCAGCAGACCTTCAAGACACACATGCCCACGTTAATGCATAACAACAGCTGTTTCCTATATATGATTAGCCTATGGTTTTTTGGGGAATCCCTTTTTAAAAAATCATTGAAACCATTTGCGAAAAATGGACATTTGAATTCAAAATTGTAAATACCATTCTTATTAATTTCAGGGCTTAAGTTTAAATTTGCAACTACTCAAACATTTCCCCCCCAAAATGAACTACGATCCCCTAAAAATGGAGTTTGTGATCCTTCTTTGCTCTAGGTGTAACGTACAAACAAAGAGTAAAAGGCAAAAGTAGGGCACAAAGACAGATGTTCTGTGCCATCAAGCATCCATCACAGTGGTTGAACAGAAGATTAAATCTTAGGTTATTTTCCACATTAAGGGGAAAAATCCTTTTGAGTTTAACCATGAACACTGGTCTCTCTTCAAAGTCATATAGCTTGACCCTGAAAACATCTTCCAGGTGCACCTTGATCAATTGCAGATGTTTCCAAGATTGAACTAGCAGCTGCAACCACAATCAGTTTCAACTGAACACTGACTAGAGTAAGCAAAGTAAACAAACCCTAACTTTTACTCTTAGTCACCAAAAGAATTGTTTAAAGAATTTTCTCCTCCCCCACAAATCATCTCTTTTTGTACCTACTGGGTTATCCTAATTTATGTTCCAATTTAGTACACACACTACAATATGATCCTTGATGTCTGCTTGCTTTCGTTTAAACTTTGTAATTGTTTGGGATAAAAAAATATTAAACTCCGGATAATACACTCGTCTTCAATTCATGGGTCAGATCCTGACTAATGATGGGTATAATAGTAGCACTACTGTCATATGAATGCATAGATAGATAGCACTATAAATGTTAAACACTGCTAACAGAAACAAAATCTAAACCATTTCCATTTCTGTCTTGACTTCAGAAGCTTGTGGAATATGAGGGGATCTCCGATGCAAGGCTAGCAGTTGCATAATTTATTAATAGGTTGAGAGTAAGTTCATGTCCATTAGACGAGCAAATTATAGTTGTATCTATGCAATCTGTTGGTCTCCACTGGAATCAAGTACATTAAAAGGAACTGCTTCTGCCAGCTTGTCACTTCTGGCAACATATGTACATGGAAATTAATAATCACTCACGGCACAAAAGAAACGGGGTATTTCTAGAAGATAATTATATCTTTTGGGAAGTTTTTGTAAATACATGCATGAAAAGTCGAATAATGAAATGAAGACGACAGTAATTGCAGAGCATAACCCATCAGATAGTTGTTTCTATTCTAGTAACTCACTCTTTTCATTTCTATTGGTGCATCTTAATTAAAACACGACGTACAACCAATTTCTCCATTCTGAGTGCAAGATCCACTTATACTGCTTGTCTGATCCCACAACAGAGTTTGAGTGGGATTTACAGACAAAAGTGTGGTGATTCAAGCTGAACGACTTTGCGTACGCAGAGGCTATCTACACTGACATAAATTAACAGCAACACTATTATAGCAATTCAGCATTCTTTTTTAAACTTGGGTGGGGGTGGTGTAAAAAAGTATTAAGCAGATAATGGCTTACAACAGTAACAAATTAGGAACATAGGAAAGCTACCAAGTCAGACCATTAGTTCATCTAGTCCAGTACTGATGACTACCTGCAGCATTTCATGTTTCGGACAGGATTGGGTAGTTTTCCACTCCACCCAAAGGTACCAGTAACTGAACCTTGAAGTGTACCATTCCTTCCTAGAGGTATTGAACCAGGTATTGAACCTAGGCATCCGTGCATACAAAACAGATGTCCTTGCCCATAGATAACCACAGAGCAAATAAAAATCTTAAATCCATAGAAATTGGACAATTTCTAAGCACGTTATTTATTATCGTTGTTGTTTCAATAACTCATCTTTCGTCCCGAAGGAGCCTACCTGTATGTACAATCCAAAATATTAACCTACCTGACTTGGATAATATTTGTGAAAGGCAACCCCTTTCCCACACTTCCTTCATCTGCTGTGCAGATTTGCCACAGTTGCTCTGCAATAATTACCGTGGGTACCTCATCTGGGAAGCAATCCAGAAAATGGCTCAACACAAAGTCATGTAAAACTGTTCTAGTTAGCTGAAACACCAGTTTCCAGACAAAAGATAAAGGCACAAAGGATGCTCTGGTGCTTGCATGGAAGTTCACTCATGCTGTCCTAAGTAGTTATTATTCTGGATCGGCATGATTATGAGCTCGCTGCTGCTGTAGAAGAATGTTTCAGGGATGGGAGCAGGATTCCTGAGCAAACTATCATTCAAAGCCTGTACGCTAGAGTTACAGCTAGAACAGGTTTTCCCGTACTGGTGTTTTTAACAGGATTAGGAGAAATGGAAGAAAACACAGTAATCTGAGCAAGGAAGCAAAACAACACACACACACATACACTATCCTGACTCCACATTTTACTATTTAGCATACCATTGCTAGAAAACCTGTTTTAGCTGCAACCCTAAAGAGAGAACCAACAAGATCTGCTTATTAACTTCAATTAATTATTTCAAGATATATTTTTTTCTATGAACATGGTTAGTTGATTCCTTACTAGGAAAGGGTAGAACCTCTTTGCCACATTTTGTTTGGTCTTGGTTCATTCCGACCTCAGGAAACCCCTCTGGTGAATCCTTGTCCTGAATTTTAAGTACTTTGTGAAGTGCTTTCTTTGTCATACGAAAGACTTTACCAAAGAACACTAGCACTTAAAAAGACAGAGGTGCAAGTACCTTTTGTCCTGGCATGTTGAGGAAAATTTCACTGGACTTCAAAGCTAGCAGTAACTCACTTAAAACAATTGAGCTTTGATTTGAGCCATGTAATTGAGTCAAGAGTTCTTGGACTTTGAGACATGGTTATATGCCTCAAAATATCATTGGGAGAGCAAAAACTGATGCTTAACAATGTTTAATTTAATTTATGCAGTCCTCCAGGCCTCTTTCTCTTGCCCTCAAGACTCTCATTAGGCCATGTCCCCTCACTGGTCCTGCTCTGCATCCTCCTTGCATTTTCCGCCTAGCTGGAACTTGTCCCTGAACTGTGATAATGTCTCTTGTTGACCTGAGAGGAAACGGGAAAGTGGTGTTTGTGTGTTAGTTGCATCTCTGGCTTCTGCATGAGTGAAATTTAGTCTACCATACAGGTAAGAGAAATATCACTGCCCATTTTTTCCCTGGCCCCACTGAAAGTGGAATGTGGCCCGTGGTAGATCCCCATGAGGGAATGTGCCCCTCGGATTTATAACTCCCAAATTATAAAGTAATTCAGGGCAATTGTCATTTGGACTTCTCAGAGATGCAAGCATAATGAGAATAAAAAAATTCCTTCCAGTAGCACCTTAAAGACCAACTAAGTTAGTTCTTGGTATGAGCTTTCGTGTGCATGCACACTTCTTCAGATACACTGAAACAGAAGTTGCCAGATCCTTCTATATAGTGAGAAGGTGGGGAGGGGTGTTACTCAGAAGGGTGGTGGGAATGGGAGATAGGCAGATAGCTGGGAGAGCCTGTTGACGACTCTTAACGACTGTAATAGGTCTTACAGGAGAAGGCAAGGGGTGAGGAGGTGAGAAATGGTTTAGTCATGTATAGTGAGCACTATACATGACTAAACCATTTCTCACCTCCTCACCCCTTGCCTTCTCCTGTAAGACCTATTACAGTCGTTAAGAGTCGTCAACAGGCTCTCCCAGCTATCTGCCTATCTCCCATTCCCACCACCCTTCTGAGTAACACCCCTCCCCACCTTCTCACTATATAGAAGGATCTGGCAACTTCTGTTTCAGTGTATCTGAAGAAGTGTGCATGCACACGAAAGCTCATACCAAGAACTAACTTAGTTGGTCTTTAAGGTGCTACTGGAAGGAATTTTTTTATTTTGACTATGGCAGACCAACACGGCTACCTACCGTATTTTTCGCCCCATAAGACGCACCGGACCATAAGACGCACCTAGATTTTTTTGGGGGGAAATAAAGGAAAAAAAAATTATTTCCCGCCCAGGTGCGCTGCGCTACACCAGGAGCTTGGGGCGTGCGGAGCTCAGCGCGCCCCAAGCTTCTGCATGCGCGCAAGCAGTCCGCTAGCCTTGGGAGAGCCGCGGGGCTCTCCCAGGGCTAGCGGATCGCTGTGCTATACCAGGAGCTTGGGGCGTGCTGAGCTCAGCGCGCCCCAAGCTTCTAGGTGCGCGCAAGCAGTCCGCTGCCGCCCCAAGCCTCGTGCACCCGGCAGGAGGTCCCACCGGGTGCGTGAGGCTTGGGGCGGCAGCGGACTGCTTGCGCGCACCAAGAAGCTTGGGGCGGGCTGAGCTCAGCTGGCCCCAAGCTTCTCGGTGCGCGCAAGCAGTCCGCTGCCGCCCCAAGCCTCGCGCACCCGGCAGGAGGTCCCGCCGGGTGCGCGAGGCTTGGGGCGGCAGCGGACTGCTTGCGCGCACCTGGCCCCAAGCTTCTAGGTGCGCGCAAGCAGTCCGCTGCCGCCCCAAGCCTCGCGCACCCGGCAGGAGGTCCCACCGGGTGCGCGAGGCTTGGGGTGGCAGCGGACTGCTTGCGCGCACCTAGAAGCTTGGGGCGGGCTGAGCTCAGCCGGCCCCAAGCTTCTAGGTGCGCGCAAGCAGTCCGCTGCCGCCCCAAGCCTCGCGCACCCGGTGGGACCTCCTGCCGGGTGCGCGAGGCTTGCAGACACTTGCCCGAAGCAGGGGGAGCCCTCCCGAGGGCTCCCCGTGCTTCGGGCGACAGGCTGCCGCCCCAAGCCTCGCGCACCCGGTGGGACCTCCTGCCGGGCGCGCGAGGCTTGCAGGCATTCGCCCCATAAGACGCACCCCGATTTCCCCTTCATTTTTGGAGGGGAAAAAGTGCGTCTTATGGGGCGAAAAATACGGTATCTACTACTGGAAGCATAATGAGGTTATTCAGAGACTATGGCACAATCCAAATTATATCTTTTGGGGAGTCATTTACTGGTGCTAGGGCATAGTTTTGTCTTGAACAACAAAATACTGGTTGTAAATAAATACACACTGAATTTGGCTCTACTGAACATAAATTTAAGCTCTGAAAATCATTCCATATAAACATGCTCCATGATTTCAGAAATGCCCTGGGGTTTTATAATGCTTAAGGCACATGTGCCGGACATTACACTTTAGTCACACACCACACACATATTCTCTTTGCCTCTTGGGTCCTGCGGCAAACAGCTGTCATTAATATTCACCCCTTCTGCTAACACTTTCCTTAATCCCAGTAGGGCTTCCTAGCCTATAATTAAACTTTCCAGCTGCTGCACTGCTAGACAGAACCCAAATGGATCATTTGCTTTTAAAACATTCCCTCTTTGCTAGTCCAAGGATGAATTTGAAGAAACTTTTTTCACAATGTCATGGTTCATTCTATTTCTTCCAACCTATGTCATGTACTAAGTGCTTTGCATTCCCTAACATTACGTTCTGACATGAATGGGCAGCATTTTCAAAAGTGCTACCTGTTTCATGTTCAGAACTACTTAGTGAGAGCTGAAAAATTTGAATGCATGGATGTGATGTTAGTATCCGAGGAAGGGTTTTGTTCAGTTAGAGTCAGGGAAAGCTAAGCTAAGGGGTAACAATCGTAGTTAGGCAACAATCATAGTTTAATGGCAATTTTAAAAACCAAAGTAGCAGAAACACAGTTAAAAGAGTGATGTACTATTTACATGCCAAAAATGTCAAATCTTTAAAAGGAATGAATACATCCACAGAAATGCTCTTTAAAAAATTAAGAAGGTACTAGGAAATTGTTGCTATCCAATTAACGAAAATTCTGATCTTCCTTCAGACAGGGAGGTGCAGCACATACACCCCAACAACAACTAGAACCAGGATATATATATATATATATATATATATATATATATATATATATATATATATATGAATGAGAGAAACTTCTTCAGCTTGAAGCCTAACAACCCTATCATCAAATTACACCCCAAGTATTTCAGTGGAGCTCATCTGAAATGTCCTTGAACATCTCATCTAATTTCTCTCAGCATCTTCAAAACATGCTACCTGGCCTTGCAAATGAACTTCTTCCCCAAAAGCCAATATTGTGTTGCATCACACACACTCCCAAAGTGTTTACTAAACAGGGATTAAACTTCTACATACAAGCAAATCCTATGATTCATTCTGAATCAAAATATAATCAATTTTCAAAAAGAAAATCAAAGGCACTTCTCCCACTACAAAAAGTAGTACTGCTACAATAAATACATTAATTTTTATTGTTATTTTAAATATATTGTTACTAATGATTACTTGGTTTACTAAAGTGTGCCCAATGTCTCTTTTTTCAAGCTACATTTTCTACAGATCAGTTTCATTTGTTGAGATCTTAGTGTTACATTAGGAAGAAAATAGGGAAAGAGGTGGAGGGGGGCATGGTGAGCGGGGGGGGGGTGGCAATGCTTCTATTCTACTTAGTATATGTGTGGGGTTTTGTGTCAGCGTCACTTGTGTGGGAATACCTTTATGAACTCCATTCAAAGGAAAACTGGCAAGTGCCCACCAGCCATCTCAATAAAGCACTGCCCCAAATGAATTGCTTAGCCTCCTGACAACAGCAGCATTCTAGGTCACTTACCCTTTTTGTCTCCCTCAAAATATTTAAAGTGACAACATGCCTTGGCTGTCCATTTTGAACTGCACAGCAGAGATAAAAAGCAAGTACTCCGGATACCCGGGATTTCATGTTGGAAGTGTTTAACAGTTTAAACTGAGATATTCTCCTTTTCTGAAACAGTCTTCTGTTTAAACAAGGGAAGATGCCAAAGTATAAATTTAAATGGTGGTATCAAGCTGGTCTTCTTTCACTTATGGAGATGATTTTGATCAAGTTGATGCCTTTGCTAACGGAGGAGGCAAGGTTAGTGTTTTGCCAGCAATCCCCTTCCAAAAGCAGCTCTAAGGAGTTTGGGGGACCCTCCAAAACAGGGTAGAAAGTATTGCCAGAGCTTCAAGGTGAAGAACAAACTGGCACGCCCTCCTCTTTCATTAGTGGAGGTGTTCGGTGGATCAAAACTCTTCTGTAAATGCAAGGGCACCGACTGGATTCCACCCACTGGAATTAACACTGCTAATTGACCCATGTATAGATTATGCTATTTTATTTTCAAAAGGCTATCTCCATTTTGTATGTTTAATAACTAGACAGCCCTTCACATCTGTGGTGATTTTACTTCAAAACGATGGCTCTGTTGTTTATTTTACGAGTTTACAAGATACTTAACTTCCCGATCATAAACATGCTAGGCTAAGAAAGTAGGTGGTTATCAGCAGGTTTACCAGCAGCTGCATAATCAAAACCTTTATCAAGTCGTATAAAGGCATATATATATATATATATATATATATATATATATATATATATATATCTCACTGGATGAGAGTTAGAAATGTAAGGGATTCCAACTGAGATTTTGCATTAAGGAAGTGCAGCTACTGTATAGCTATAGCCCAGGTTCAGCATGACACATCCATAACATAAAATGTGAGACATCCCTACATCAAAGGACAGGCTATGGAAAACACTACTTCACCCTTTCTCTAATTAACACCATGCCGCAGGCTTGGAGAAAGAGAAATGGCACACTACAGCAACTGCTCTTTAGGATGGCACGTCCATTGCAGGTGTTTAAAAAGCTAAGCCTGTGTGAAATGTTTACAGCTGGAAATTTAAGCATGTAAAAGATGTAATTTGGTAAAATATATAATTTTTTGTTAGCTGTTGTAGATTTGGTCATAGTTCAGACTGGAAAATGTTAATGGACATTAATAAAAATATATATCATTTCTGGTGGCAAAAGATTAGACCGTGATGAACATGTTCATTCAGATTAGCTGATTATATAAACAAACAACTCCTTTTGGTTGTTTTTATTTTTAATATTGGGGGGCCTCAGTGTGTGTGTGAAGACCTGGTGAAAGAAAAACAATAAAACGGAGGAGAGCAGAACAATTTCTGCTGTGCAGCAACAGTGATGTTTCTAAGAACAATAAGGGGCTGAGGATAACAATTTCTTCTGCATAAGAGATAATTAAAGAGAAAATAAAAATAAGTAGGAACTTAACACAAGAATGGGCAACAATACCACTTTGACAGAGCTGTACTTGATGCAGGAACTAATAGGCTCCTTGAACCAGCTGTGTGCAAATTACAATGTCATTAACTGAACACAATTTACAGCCAAGAATATATAAATGCTCTTAAAAATGTATCCCCCCCCAATAAAAGGAGAGTATATTGTTCTGATACTTTCTAAAAATTTACTTCTAGTCAAAGTTGTTCTTACAACAGCGATTCATGCATAAGTTCCTCTCACATCCTCTTGTCATATTTATTATTTCATATCACACAACCATCTCTCTATACAATTGTAGCTCTCAGTAGTTTCCCAGATATCATTAAAATTAGATGGCCTATACAGGATGACTTAAGAATGCTCCCTACAAGAACCTTTTGTACCTCTTGTATCAACATGACTAAAAATTTAAAACGAGCCTTTTACTTGCTTCAACTAGCATTACTGGGACTTGCACATACTACCAGATCTGCATGAAGTCACTACAGCCAATACAAGAATTTGAATATCGTTTCTTAACAAGAACTCAGTCGTTGCTTCAAATCTTTCAACGGAATATATTAAAAATGCCACTGAGACCATTCCAATGTCACTCATTTATGCTGCCTGTCTCCTTTTGAATGATAATGTGGGTGAAAGTTTTATCAAACTTCTCTGTTCTGCAACAATAATTAACAATGTATGGATAGTAAAGGGAAATGGAGAAGAGTACACTTGGAGATACACAGTGTACAGGAACATTTCAAAAGGTTGTATTACTTCCTTGGCTTAGACTGAAGCAACTACAGCTTTTATAACTTTTTCCAGTGCTGACTGAGAAACAAACTTTTTCTTTTAGTGCTGCAGATGGCATTCATCTCTATCTTTCCCTATCATTGAATCTAGATGTGGTAGTGCAACTGATGGGAGTTGGGAGGCCAACAAGATTTAGACTCTACAGAGCCACATTCCGTATTGCTTGTGCTCTGCTGTAGCAAATGCCTGATCTCAAGATAACTCCTGGTACTCAAGTTTCTGAAATGCTCATATTTAGTAGGCTCAAACCATTAAACTTAGAAATGATGACGCTTCCGGCTCTCCTTTTATGATATAAAAATGCAATAAAATCTCTCAGGTTACCACAATGGCAGGCTAAAATTGCATTCCATGTTTTTTAAAAAATTAAAATTTGAGAAGCACAAGTTTGCTCGGTGTTCCCTATAAACAATGCTATATAGGGTTCCATGGCTTTTGTCTTGCTTATAACCCTGAATATTGGTGTATACGGTACATTAAAATGGCATTTTTATAACTTATCATTCTTGACATTATATATTACAGTTGCTCAAATAAATATCTATAGTTTTATTATGAAGACAGCAAAAATAGTAAACTATCATAAAAACTTCAACAAGGTAGAGAAGTACAAATGTTAAAGTTTACTAAATTTTGGATGCAAGTTGTAGTGCTCTGGCTCAACAATCGTTGGATTGTGCCATTCTTCTTTACTAAAGCTTATTTTCATCATTTTTGACAAAACAGATTTAGTGACGTACACACAGAATCTAAACCATTAAGTTCAAAAGAACTGGAAATCCTGTTCTCTATTCTGCACTCTCAGTCTGTTGCAGTAGAGAGAATTACGGTATTCACATTGCTCACACTGCTGCTCCAACAAAGTAATCAAAAACAGCAATGTGCTGGCACCAAACTAAAAGGCCCTTATAATTGCCATGTTTCAAATTCCATTTAGTCAGCCCCTAGCAAAGAGGCTACAAAACTCTTTAATAAATCATAAAACCAGAGGGGGGAAATTAGGTCATCTTGTCCATCCCCCAACATTTTAAACTTGCATTCTCCATTGTACTACTGAATACTCGGTCAACTTGTAAATGATTCAAGTGATGGGATTTTTACTGGTCCCCTGGAGAAACTGCTCTATAGTCCATGAGTGAGCTCTTTCCTGATAACATTTTCTCCACCTATTTACTCATTTTATAGGATAACATATTTATTATATTATAGCCATTACTATTTTCACATTTTTCGATAATTTAGCAAAAGACTTTGCATTGTTTACTGATCCCCACCACCACAAAAACCTTACTGCTACTTAAGAAACATTCTGTAACCCATTATAATTTGCTGCTATCTATGTAATTTAGGGGCACAAACGAATCAAAATGTGTTACCTACAACAATAGTAGATGTGTGTTATTTCATTTATTTAGTAGATTTATATCTCACTTTTCAACTGGAGTTCCCCCTAAGCAGCTATCAAGCATTTATAAAACACAACACATGCTCAAGAAACAAAACAACCATGCCTCCTGAAGCATAAACCAGCTTTAAATATTCCTTCCTACAGGGCAGTAGCTAAACATTAGCTCTTATGATGGTCAGCCCTGATGCTCCCTTTGTCTAACTCCCTCACTGCCTTCTTCCTTTTCACAGGGCACTTGATGTCAGTTGGCTCTCTGACATTGCTTTGATATCAGAGAAAGCAGATTGTTTCCTGAGCAGCAATACTGGATTGGGAGGGGGTGGGGAGGACAGTGGACAACCAAGTAGGTGACCAAAAAAGAAGTGCTACTGAAGAGATGAAATGTAAATATTTGTATTTATTTATAAAATTATTTATATACTGCCATCTCAGAAAATATCAGGATGATATACAACAACATGTATACAAATCATAAAACACCATTAAAAACAGTGCAAAATAATCATTAAAATCAAGAATATTTTAACCAACTGCTTAGGCCTGTCTGCATAAAAAGGTCTTCAAGAGATGCCCGAAAGTCAAAAGCAAGGGTGTCTGCTGAACCTCTGCAGCAAGAGTGTTCCACAGCATGGACGAGTGACACCAAATACCCAACTTCTATTGGAGGCCAGTTGGGCCTCCGTATCTAAGGGAACAACCATCAGTGTCCATCTAGATGATCTCAGTAACTAAGCTGAGATATAAAGACTCAGGCAGTCCTTAAGTTATCCTGGATCCAAGTGGTTCAGGGCTTTGTATATCAACACATGAGCTTTGAACCTGACCCAGTATTGTATGGGCCTGCAGTGCAGACCTTCTTTCAGAGGTGTCACATAATGTTGAAGGTCTGGCCCCATCAACAGCCTAGACGCTGATTTATGCACTAGCTGGAGCTTCCAGACCAGGCCCAAGGGCTGACCACATAAAATAAACATGTACTGCATACAGATTATCAAAGTCCTAAGTTAGAACACGTAGAATGCAGACTTTATGCTTGGTGGTTTTTCTCCAGCTTTTACACATCTTAACCAAACAGATACAAGTGTGGAAGTACTCGTATAATATTTAATGTACAATTCTTCCTGATATCCAACCATGGTTATTTCCACCACACATGCATGTAATGGTCCTATTTTAAATAGAATCATAGGATTGCAGAATCGAAAGACACCATGAGGGTCATCTAGTCCAGCAGTGTACAATGCAGGAATCTTTGTCCAACATGGAGCTTAAACCCACGACCCTTAAATTAAGTGTCTCATGCTCTACCGACTGAATACATTTATATTACTTGAAATTGAAAGTGAACAAACTTCTTACATCAACCCTTATGTGAAAGCATGCTACTTCTTGTTCACTTGAAACTGATTGCCCTTCAATTTTAAAGCAATTAGCTAAATCCTGGCTCTTGCAGTGTGAGACACCATGAGACAAGAGCTATCTTTCCACACACTATTACTGATCTTATCTGCTAGTGCTATTATATTCTCTCTTTAGTCAACTCTCTGCTAAGCTGAAGAAACAATCACTATTTGTTACATTAGCAGGTCCACACCTCCTGTTATCTGTTTGACCTCCTTTGTAACTGTTCACATTCTAATGTAGTCTCCTTGAAGGGGTGTGTGTGTGTGTGTATGGCATGTATAGCCACACTTTAGTCAAAAAATCTCTTAGAGAGCCTACAAAAATCAGTATTAAAATAGTGCCTGTCCTCAGGCTTACAACCTAAAAAGACATCACACATAAAGAAAAAATAGAATGAGAGGGAGGAGGGAAAAACAAGCTCAAGTTCTTAAAGTTAAAATTAGATATAACAAGAATTTTAAATTAAATTTTAACATCTCTATTCTATATCTCACATTTATAATTTCTTTTTATTTAAAAATATATTTATTTTCTTGAAATTATATCTAAACAGCTGGAGAAATGCAGTACATGTAATGAAATTCATTTGCACACAAAACGTCAGTATTGGGAACAGCAGAATATTATTTCTCTTCTTGGGTTGCACTGCTAAATGACCTTGAGTGGTTATATCACTCACTGCTTTCTTTTTCTCCTCTCTCCCATCATCTATTTTTATCATGCATCTCTTCAATGCAGGTACCACTGTGTATGATATTTATAGGCTCTTGTGCATTAGAGATTCCACAGAAGAGGATGAGAAACAGAACCGTAATTTCAAAAGGACTTACTGTTCAGAAGTACCATTAAAATTGGAAACTACTCATATTCTGATTGACACAGGTTTTGGCTTCAACTTAGCTTGCCTTTAAATAAATATGAACTGCTTATATAGGCATGAATTCAATCACCAGATACCGATCCTGAGCTGGACATGGTGCTAAGAATAACAATCCATGTCTGAAAGTAGAGCTATATACACTGGAGGAAAGAGCTTGGATTTTGGCCAGGGCCTGATGTGCCTACAGACCCCAAAAAAAATATTTACGGGGGCCCTGGGGTCCCCAAATTCGATAAGTGGTGCCATTCAAATGGTGTTTGCGCACCATATATTGTGATCAATTATGTGTGGTGGGGCTTATCTGCCCCTCCTATTTTATGTAAGATGGCACCCCTACACACAATTATCTCCATGGTGCAATGGTGTTTGACACAGTGTGTGTTGAAATCCACTCACTGAAGGATAAACGTGGCCCTTTGTGTAGCGATACATTGTGGAAATGGGCTGATGCTATGACATAGCACCCGAGGAGTGGTCCGCAGCAACCACCATGGCCCTAATGATGTCACTAGCCCATACTGGGTATTGCTAGACACTTCTTGGGTGCTAAACTAATGGCATCTGCACAACAGTATTCAAGCCACAGATGTTCCTCCTACTCTGATGTCCTGAGTGGTGTTGTTATATTTTACAAAGTGAGAAAATTGCTCTCTTTAGGCTTTAATGTATGCTTTATTTAGGCCTAAACCAAAACTGAACAGAGTCATGCTTCTTCCACCATATATAAGAGTTCAAAGCTACCACAGATGAATAGCAGATTCTTTTTAATAAGTGTTTCTGACATGAACTATATTTCTGTTATCGCACAAATGATGCAGTTCAGAGAAGCATACTTCTACCACTGCTAATCCCTAACCATTCAGGCAAGAACAAATCTATATAAATAGATAAAAGGAACTTACAAGTGTCTCTCATACCTCCTTTTGCCCCCATTCAAAATTACCTGCTCGTCCAGTTTTTAAAAATCTCCTAACATCCAGTGTTTGAGGGAAAAGGTCAACTGAATGCCAACCTAGCTAAGCAATGTTTCAATACTTCAGTTTCAATTTGCAAAGGGTTTCGTAATATGTGTTTGAGAAGCTAAGAGCGCAATAAAAATGGACACCCCCAACATGCTTCCATGTGCTGTAAAGATCTTGTTTGAAAAGGTTACAACAGAAAAATCCATGGGAAAGATGAAGAGTTCAGACCAAAAATAATTTTTTTATTCCAATATTAAATCTGAACTAGTAGCATTACCTTTCCTTCAGTTTCCCTGAGACAAAAGAAATCTGCCCGAAAAAAACAGCTCCCAATAGGCTATACATCCAACACTTGTCAAACTAAGAGGAGACCCACTGATTTCAGTGAGTTTACTCTCAGTATGACTTAGTTGGATATCACCCAAAGAGTTTAACCTGCCTTACCAATTACATACATACATACATACATACATACATACATACATATACACACACTCTCTCATACACACACATACAGGAGTTGCTAGTGAGCGTAGCTATTAGCCATTGTACAAATTTGCTACAGCTCATGAAGAATGTATGGAAGTGAGAGCTGGACCATCAAGAAGGCTGATCGCTGAAGAATTGATGCTTTTGAACTATGGTGCTGGAGGAGACTCTTGAGAGTCCCATGGACTGCAAGAAGATCAAACCTATCCATTCTTAAGGAAATCAGCCCTGAGTGTTCCCTGGAAGGACAGATCGTGAAGCTGAGGCTCCAATACTTTGGCTACCTCATGAGAAAAGAAGACTCCCTGGAAAAGACCCTGATGTTGGGAAAGATGGAGGGCACAAGGAGAAGGGGACGACAGAGGACAAGATGGTTAGACAGTGTTCTCGAAGCTACAAACATGAGTCTGACCAAACTGCGGGAGGCAGTGGAAGACAGGAGTGCCTGGCGTGCTCTGGTCCATGGGGTCACGAAGAGTCGGACACGACTAAACGACTAAACAACAACAAATTTCTTAGTCAATATACATATTCTCCAACAGGCCTTGGGCATTGTTAATATTTCAACAACCTTTTATGAATTCTCTGGCCATTGTGCAAATGCCCCAACAGAAGTTGGGATATGTGCCTATCTCAGCTACATTTTTACATTCTCTGGGCAATAGTGCCTGTTCTCCAGAAATTATGCATACATGCCCTTGATTTCTATCCCTAGTTGAAAACTGGGCAAATCATTGCCTGCAAGCTGCAAGCAGCCTGCAGTTGGAAAGATATACACATTGGTCAAAGCCTCTTGGAAAACATGCATACTGACTGGGAAATGAGTACAATTCTTTCTTCGTGGACATATGTGCACATTCTCCACAAACTGTGAATGTACACAATGGCCAGTTGTTATGTGCATTTGCTGTTCAGCTCACATTCCCCCTAACATTTGTACATTTCACACCTGGGAACAGACTTTACATGATTTATCTTCCGTGGAGAATACTACATTCTGGTTTAAATTTGTAATCATCCGGTCCTGGAGGTGCTCTTGAATATGATCAGAGGGGACCGGTTGGTTGAAGGAATCCAGGTCGGAGCTAAACAGTACAAACTTAAAGCTTTTGCAGATGACTTGATTTTGACATTACAGGAGCCAGAATCTAGTACGAAAAGGGTGTTAGAATTGATTCAAGAATTTGGTCGGGTGGCGGGATTTAAATTAAATAAGCAGAAAACTAAGGTTTTGGCAAAACTTGACAACTTTAGAAAAAGAAAGGTTTCAGAAGGAGACAGACTTAAATGTGGTTAAAAAGGTGAAATATCTAGGGGTTAATATGACGGCTAAAAATTTGAATCTATTTAAAGATAACTATGAAAAATGTTGGTCAGAAATCAAAAAGGATCTAGAAATTTGGTCAAAACTGAAGCTTTCCTTGTTGGGTCGAATTGCTGCTATAAAGATGAATGTATTGCCAAAAATGTTGCTTTTGTTTCAGACCTTGCAGATTGTGGACAAGATGGAATGTTTCAAGAGGTGGCAGAGAGATATTTCTAGGTTTGTCTGGCAGGGCAAAAAGCCCAGAATAAAATTTAAAATACTAACTGATGCTAAAGAAAGGGGGGGGGGTTGCCCTGCCAGACATGAAACTGTACAGTGGTGCCCCGCAAGACGAAATTAATTCGTTCCGCAAGTTTTGTCGTCTAGCAATTTTTTCGTCTTGCGAATCACGAAATCCCATAGGAATGCATTGAAAATCAATTAATGCGTTCCTATGGTCAAAAAAAGTCCAAACAAAGCCAAATTTGGTACAACAACAGTTTATTAACTGCTCTTTAAAGTCACACATACTGTAAAGAGCAGTTCAAAAACTGAAGGGAAAATAAATTAACTTTATAAACAAAACATGTCTTTGTTTTTAGACAAAGGAAACAAAGTCGCGAGACGTTTTTGTCTTGCAAAACAAGCCCATAGGGAAATTCGTCTTGCGAGGCAAATCGAAAACGGAAAAACCTTTCATCTAGCGAGTTTTTTGTCTTGCGAGGCATTCGTCTTGTGAGGTACCACTGTATTATGAATCAGCAGCTTTCTGCTGGTTGAAAGATTGGCTACTTCTAGAGAACACTGACATTTTGGATTTGGAAGGGTTCAACAATGTATTTGGGTGGCATGCATATTTGTGGTACGACAAGGTTAAAGCTCACAAAGCTTTCAAGAACCATATTGTCAGGAAGGCAGTGTTTAATGTCTGGACAAGATATAAAGATTTATTAGAAAGTAAGACCCCAAGGTGGTTGTCACCAATGGAAGCTAATGCTCAGAAAAGACTCAATATGGAGGCCAACTGGCCAAAATATTGGGAGATAGTAGAAAAAAATGGAGATACATGGAGATTGCAGAGTTTTGAGAAACTGAAGGATAAAGTGCGGGATTGGTTACATTATGGTCAGATCAGGGAGGTTTTTAATAAGGACAAAAAATAGGCTTCCAGGTGGAAAAATCAAAACTAGAAACAGAACTGTTAGAACCAAAAACTAAGGTACTTTCAAGAATGTATAACTTGCTGTTAAAATGGAATATCCAGGATGAAACAGTTAAATCAGCTATGATAAAATGGGCGCAAGACATTGGCTATAACATTATGTTCGCTGACTGGGAACAGTTGTGGACCACCGGTGTGAAATTCACGGCATGTAATGCCTTGAAAGAAAATATTATGAAAATGATTTACAGGTGGTACATGACCCCAGTCAAGCTTGCAAAGATATATCATTTGCCAGACAATAAGTGTTGGAAATGTAAAGAAACTGAAGGAACATTCTTTCACCTTTGGTGGGCGTGCCCAAAGGTTAAGGCCTTCTGGGAAATGATCTATAATGAACTAAAAAAGGTATTTAAATATACCTTCCTCAAGAAACCAGAGGCCTTCCTTTTGGGCATTGTCGGTCAGAGGGTGCTAAAGAAGGACAGAACTTTCTTTATGTATGCGACAACAGCTGCAAGAATACTTATTGCAAAATATTGGAAGACAGAAGATTTGCCCACTCTGGAAGAATGGCAGATGCAACTGATAGACTATATGGAACTGGCAGAAATGACTGGCAGAATCCGAGACCTGGGAGAAGAGACAGTGGAAGAGGACTGGAAGAAATTTAAGGACTACCTGCAAAAGTACTGTAAATTGTATGAATGTTAGAATGATGCAGGATACAAAGATAACTTGGCATTAGTAACTTAGCGGAAAGAAGTATGAAAATAACCGAACTATAAGAACAAAGGTGAAATCTGAATAATATTATGTCAAGCTTAAATATTTAAATATTTGATAACAAAGGGTAAAATTGGAGACATAATAGTTGAAAGGTACAAATTTAAAACAAGATTTGAGAGAAGGTGAAGTATTGCTGAACATGATATTGTAAATGGGAACACAGGAAAGGGAGATGTGAGGGAGTCCGAAAGGAGGGTTATGGAAATTTGGTTTATGAAACCTAACCACGCTGTATGTTTTTTATACGATTTTTTTTCTTTTGTTCTGTGTGTATTTTTCTATTTTGGTGTTGGTGTTTTTGATTGTTTTTGGGTTGTATATGTGTATGGTGTTATATTGTTTAAAACCTTTAATAAATATTTTATAAAAAAAATAAATTGTAATCATCATAGAAACTTTACCACAGGGCAGATACACATATTTTAGTTTTACAGTGTGATATTAAGGTTGTGTTGTTTTTTTAAAAAAATCTAACTTCACTGTTACTTGCTCCTTAATAAATGTGCTTAAGATTGCAGCTTTAAGATGCAATCCTATATGGATTTGCTTGGCAACAAGTCTCACAGCAGTCAGTGAGGCCTACTTGCAGTAAGTGTATATAGATGACGCCTGCAAATTTTACATTTTGTTTTACATTTGTCATTGTCCTCTCTGCCATATCTTTCTGTATGCATTCATGGTTGCCAATCCCATTAGCATCTATATTACTTTTGATGTGGGATTCTCAAACCTAAAAGACAGGTTGTTCATCTCATTTCACTTTATACAGAGCAAGGCCTAGGAGAAACCATGGTCATACCAAAACTAGTTTTCTTTCAGATGCTGTTGGTCATGCTATATATTTTGTTGTTATTTCATGTGGTTAGTTAGGAGATTTCATATTTCTCAAGACGCCAAGTTGTATATTCATCTCAAATCTCAGATCAAATACAACTTCAATCTATAACTAGAAATCTTGTCCAACACTTTTGCTGGATCAGTGCAAGCCTATTCATTGCTATTCAGTTGGACGTGCCCTTGAGGTCAATGGGATTTACCTCCCAACAAATATGCATAGGATTACACATATTTGCAAACCTCAAGAGACAGACTATATGTAATTGGTAAGGTGACACTGAATGGTCAGAGACAAAGTATCTTGAAACAACTAAATTTTAGTTTCTCAGAAATCCAACAGATTACATTTCTCTAGAGGTCCCTCTGCCCCCGTGCCTATAGTGACAACATGGTAGGAGACAGAACAAAAAGCCTGCAGAATCTCCCTTGAGGAAGCTATTAAGATGTGCCGGACTCTCACTTCCTACACTCTACACTGTTTCTCCTCTTGGAGGACTACAGAAAACAGCAAGGGGTTGGGTTTTTTTTTTTGTTTGTTTTTTTACCAATAATAACCACAAAGGTCATCTTCAGACCTTATGTCCACAAACAAAGCAAAAGATGCTGTGTTAAGTTTTATGTCTTTGGACCACAGGAATACCCAATATCTTGTGAGACTAGTTATTTTGTTCATTGAATGAAGAAATAAATTCAGTAAGATTTATTTTGGTTTCAGCTTTGTGAAATCAGACCTCATATTTATCAAAAATCAGTCTAAAGATAGGAAGACATTAAGCATATTTCATAAATAATTCTATCAGCATTTCTACTGGATAAGTAAAAGGTTAAAAAATTAATGAAACATATTTTATATAATATTAACAATAGTAGGCATGTTTTAAGGAGTCAATTTAACTACTAAAAATCTAAAGTCTGGAGAGGAGCAATCATGAGCAGCCTGTTATAGAAATTAATTTCAGTTAGCATTTCTCTCAACATCCCTCCTAGCATACATTTCTTGGATGTTTTTACAACTCATATTTCTTTGGTGAATGAAGTGTTAAAAACTCATATATAAAAATTTACACACACACACATATATGCACTAGGTGTCAAATGGCTCCTTAAAGGGTTACAGTCATCAAAATGGAATATCTAGTTGCCATTTTTGAGCGACAGGGCTCAAAAGACTTTTGGGTTCCTGAAATCTGTTCTGATTGTACAGATAAAATAGTACAGATAACATTCTACAGGATATGCTGTTGGTATGTGAAAACAAGCAAGATCCCAGGCATGCACTTCCAGGTGGTGGAGATGTCAGGCACCATTCAGGCACCCAAACATCTTCACTTGGTTGCAAGTGGTCGATAGCCAGGTGCAAAATGTGCCTGGCGAATTTCGATTGCTGGGTAAAAGCAATCCATCAATCTACAGGTAATACATTCTGGTGAAATAAGTGTATCCCAGTTCTAGACACAGATGGAATGTAATCATATTTACAAAGTTGTATGTTTGTTTCTGGTTTCTGGTAGAAAAATAAACCAATTTATGTGTGCAGTCACATGGCATCTTGCTTTACTTGTTCATGATTGCTTTCAGAAACAATTAGACTGAATTATTTCTCTCTTTTGTTAAACTTAAGGCACTGGCCTGATCACCTACACATGAAATCATATTGACATGAGTTCACTTGATTTAACTGGAGTTGTTGCACAACAAAATCTGCAATGTATTTAAAAAACAACTGATTTATTACTACTACTAATAAAATATTAATACTAATAATATTAATACTACTACTACTACTACTAATAATAATAATTTCTTATACCCCTGCTATCTGACTGGGTTGCCCCAGCCAGTCCGGGCTGCTTCCAACAAAAATATAGAAAATATTAAGAAACATAATAATTTTTAACCACACAGACACACACAGCTTGGATAAAACTTCTGTTACAACACAACCAGAATTTGAAACATACTCTAATTTCTTCCTGTCTCAGCACTTCTTACTTATTTACTTATAATACAGTAGTGCATTCGCCTGAACCATATAATCTTGTAAGTGTATTTTGTCCCATCAATGGTCTTCACAGACAACCTTCTCATCTTAATAATGTGGTGGATATATTAATGTTAAGAGAAATACATTCATGTATGTTGCTGCACATCTATTCTTCAAGGACAGCTTTGCTCACTCAACCCATTACCATTCCACATTCCTTACCAAACAATGAAATTTTCATAATTATAATTTGGGGAATAAAATTGTAAGTACATGGGCAATGAACACCGCTTTGACCTTTTGTCTTCAACTCAGCTTGTTTTATTTGCAAACACATATGCAAGCACAAACTCCGCATTCATCTCTCCTAGCCCCTCCTTCAAATGAATGTCCAACAGGGAAACAGTAGTCACATCTATTCAGCATTATGTATTATGATAAAATATGGCTCAGACAGACTGTGTCACTGCCCCACCCTCATTTCCTTGAGCCAAAGTGATGTCATGGTCAAAGCAGCAATAGGGACTCCATTGCTACAATTCTAGAGACTTCTGTGTCTCCACCCTCTTTTCCTATAACATTAGACTACAGCAGCAGTTAAGGTCCGCTCAAAGTTAGCTTACAACATGGCAGACACTTCCTGCAATAACAGATAGTTTTATAAATCATCCACTGGCCTCATGGGGAGCTAGTTCAAAAACCAAGTGATATGAGTGTTGGCGGCATTAATATAATTAACGACAAAACATTTATTTCTACCCATGCCAAAATGTATTTAAGGTGACGTGTTGTTTCTACCCATGGACCACTGCTATTACCAGGATAATGACCACACTAGGTTGCAAACCATGCTGCCAGACACACTGTCAAGTGGAAACTAGAAAAATAAACTTGTAGCAGTTTCTTTTCAGGATAGGTTGTCTCTTTCTCCTGATGTATCAATTTTACTTCCACTCTAGCGCTCCAGTTCAATTCAGTGGTTATTAAGATCATGATTAGGACTGACATCCTAAATACATTTAACTGGGAGTATGTCCCATTAAACCAACTAGGCTTACTTTTTCATGGAATGTAAAAGGCTGCTCTGTAATATCACTACTAGCAGAGTACCAATATCACACTGAAATGCAATGATACATTTTAAATGAAGGAATTTGGGGCAGTTGAGTTTGCAGAACATAGTATTTCCCTTTTAGCCTATGTAAAACAGAACAACATAGAACAACAGAGTGACAAGTATTTTTAAACATTAAAAACCACCAGTTAAGTTTGATAACTGAAGTATAAAACTAGGGAACCAGCAACTAATCTTATACATTTTTGCTCAGAAATAAGTCCCAAACACTTCAATGAGACTTAATAGATCAGACTGCCTACATGTACACACCTTGATTCATCCTAGTCCTCTTTTAAAAAATGTATATTTTAAGTAACAACTGAATATGAAACTTCTCTAGGGTAAAGTCAAAGCTACTTTTTCCAGAACAAGAATAAATGTGCTTTCAGTTGCAATGAAACTGATGTGAAGAGAAATTAGTCCTCTGAATACAAATTTAAGCTATATTAACTATACATCAGCTAAAATCACTATTCAAACAACACTAAACATGTTTTATAGAAGGTAATGAAGCAACCTACAGAAAAAAATCGCATATGTAACTTTTAAAAATTATTGAAATAATATTTTTTAAGCATTTTAAAATAAAATCCAACCCAGTTGATATCTTTGACGTCTTTTAACAAGAACAAGCTTCCTTGCAAGTTTCACCCACATGCTCAAAGATAGGACATGAAACCAGTTTTAAATGCTCGACAAAGTTTGATAACTGAACCACACCCTTTAAATACCAACCCTTCTCTCTACTTGCTACTACACTATGCATCACACCGTCCTCAAACCCTTGGCATCAAGAGGATCTTCATCATCACAGGCTGTAGAATTCACCCCACTTTGCGGTCAGGTAAGCGGTGGTGATCAGCTACTGAGTCATTCTTTCAAAGTAGCACTTAGGAACGAGGAAAGTAACACTTCCAACCCTAACCCGCGATTTAAGCACTTTAAGCGCTCCGCTTGATTCCCGACTCAACTAGCCCTCTCCGAGCGCCTCTCTTTTTCCTCCCCCATCGCACACGTCTGATTAATACCAGCTGTTTCCCTCGATCTTTCCGTTTAAGCTCGCAGCAGCAGCTTCTTCTTCCCCAACTTTAAGCTCAACTCTGCAGCCGAGAGACATGCAGCCATAGGGAACCTTGGGATTGGGAATGCGAGAGAGAGAGCAGGAGGAGACAGCGCTTCCACTGCAGAGGTCCAGAGCTACAATTTACTATATAACCACACCCACCGCATTGCAGAAGCCACGAGCTGGGGAGAGGCGAAGTGGGGAAGGAGGGAGGGGAGAGAAGGAACAAGCAGGAACCCACGGGCGAGGCGGGGCGAGACATAGCACGATGCCAAGGCCAGTTCCCAGGCACGGGCTGAGGGCGGAAGCTTCTTTCCCCGTGCCTGCGGCACTCTGCAAAGGAGTTAACCGCCCAAAGTTGAAGGAGGCCCAGCAGGTAAGCAAGGAAAAGGGATGCACGATGTTGTGCTCAGCAAAAAGTCTGCCGAGAAGGAGACCTGCTACATCAGACCACATGGAGTTGAAAGGGAGGAGAATGTTGCCACTTCCCCCACTTTGGGACGCCATCCTGCTACTGATGCGAAAACTGCTTCATAACCATCACCAGCGAAGTTTAGATAAGTTTTGTAGGGGTTTTTTGTGGGGAGGGTGTTTATTTATTTACCTCACATCACATCCACGTCCCTCCACCTTTCGGCTCCCTAACGTTACTCAATAAAAGAGTACCACAGCCAGGAAGGTCAATATTGCCATACTGGAAGAAATGGAAACGGCCAGTAATGGTGGGCGAAGGGGGCAACCTCGAGAAGATGCCCACGGCTGCGTTTGGGCACCAAGAGAAGGCGTATGACAAGCAGGACATCCCATCTCCTAGGAGTCAAATGAAAGGCTGTACAGAAAGGGGGAAAGGCCACGAAGCCCCGTGGAAAGGCACCATCTGGATGGCCCCTGGGACAGCCCGATGCTGGATACTAGATGGGCCTCTGGCCTGATCCAGCTGCGCGCTTCTTAGGACGGGCACTGCTGAGGAAGGTAAGCAAGGCAGCCCCAAGCAGCCAGCTCTCACGGTGAAACGGAAGGGCAGCGCAGGCAGGAAGGAAGGACAAAAGCTTCTTGGTACCTGGGCTCGGTCTGTGCAGGTTTTTGCTATGCTCGTCGAGCCCGACGCAAGCGTCCTTTTCCGCCAGCTCGCCGCAACCCTTCTCGCTCGTCTCAAGCCCAGACGACAGCGCCCTGCCCCAGCCGCCCCAGACTCCCTTCTTCCAGAATTCCTAAGCCCCAGGCAACTCCGGAGGGGGAGGCACTGCAGAGCCACAGCCACCCCGTCGCAGCAGTCAACTCACGCGCAGATTGCAAATGCTGCCCGTTCGCTCCATCATGCTCCACCCGCGCGCGCGCGCACCGAGCTCCCGGCCATTCCGCCGGCGCCCGGCTGCAGCCTAGGCATACCTTTCCCCGGCTTCCAAGGCAGACCGTGCCTTTCCGACTTAAGCCCCAGGCCATTCCCTGTTACTGCTTTATTCTGCTGCCTGCCCCCCCCCCCGGCAGCGCCCTTCCTCCTACCCCCATTCATTTCCCTAAGTCAGCAGGGAGACCTTGGCCGGCGCTAGCAAATGCAGCAGACAGCGAGTTCCCCGCCTAACTCAGATCTCCAAGCTCCTCAAACCAGGGGGACCACCAGGGGCCAAGGCCACAAAGCAGCCCCTCGCTCGGGGGCGCGGGGAAGCGGCTTCCCTGCCTGCCAGCTCCTCGCCAGGGAGGAAGCGCCAGGAGAGCAGCTGCCCACCCCGCAGCCCCGGCTTGGCGCCCTTCTGCAGGCCGAGTGCATGCGAAATGTTCAACCACGGACAACTGTTAACTTAAAAATGGCTTCTAGAACATGCATCACGATTCACGGGAGACTTAAATCAATCCGAGCAGAAGGCGAAGGCCTTCGAGAGCCCCCTTTCCCTCCCCTCCTTCCCAGAGCCGCTTTGCAGAAGGAACGCGCGCAAAACACCACGGGAATAACGAGCAACCGCAAAGACTCAGAGGTCTTGTGTACCTTGTCAAAAAGAGCGCTGCGAGGAGAGGAAGAGCCGGGACTCGGGATCCAAGTCGGCTTCCAGCACGTCACAAGGACGTGCAGCAGCTGCAGCAGCAAGAGCCACGCGTCAGCAGCAGCAGCAGCAGCACAGCGAGGCTCTACCCAGGACGAGCCCTCTGCGTTTTTCAGCAAATCAGAATTGTGCAGACGCCTTCCCAGACCCCCGAAAACGGAAAAGCGAAGCAAGATCCTGCCAGCTCTTTAAAAAAAGAAGACGACGAGCAGAGAAAAACTAACCTTCCAGTAAACAACAAAAAAGGACCATATGCTAAAAACAACCCACCAAACGCACTTGTCTTCATCAGCAATGCAGATGTCTGGATTTACAAGATCCAGCTAATTTTGGCCACATCTCCTGAACCAAACATACCCCAAAGTCAATGGTGCAATAACACAATTGCAGTTAAAAGGAATAAGATCAGAAGCTGGCTTGACACAAGTCGACAATCTAGTGGCATGTCTACAGTAATGATATATACTAGCACTTCAGCACTACTAGCATCCTTTTACTTGGAAGTAGGTCACATTGGTTTCAGCGCAACTTACGTTTATGTAAGTATGATAAGGATGTCACATGTAACACTTAGCATTATACTGCACTACAGAGTGTTCAAAGCATTTTACATACCTGATCTTGCTATAATCCTTAGAACTTATTGCCGGTGGAAAAGCTACAGTCAAAATGGATTGTCTGAAACCACATTATGAAACTGGAGGAAGCAAGATTCAAACTGGGGACTTGCTACTTCATAGCTCAGCCTGCTACTGGCCAAATTAGTAGAAACCTGCTAGTTTTCGTGTCCCAATTCACACACAACACTGTCAAAACCATGGCTCAGCATGAATGATAAAGTTTGTGGTTACCTGAGCAAAAATCACAGCAGCAGCTTTAACTTCTTCCCTGGTTCTGCTGCTGTTGCATTACCAGGAGCTAAACCATGGTCTGGCTTAGCTTTAAGTGTGAACCTTGACTCATGGTTTTGGTCTTCCTCAAATCACAACCAGTAAGCCAAGATCAAGACTTGGCTATAGCTCAGCTATAAACCTTACAGTGCCTGGATGCCCTTCATATAGAAGACGGAATATGCAGAGCAGGGATGGGGATCCTGTGGCCCAATGTTGTTGGACTCCAACTCCCATCAACCATAGCCAACAGAGCCAGTAGTCAGGAATGATGGGTGTTGTGGTCTGTTCTCACTCCTGTGCTAACACTGGAGTTTCTCATTCCCGGTGCAAACCAGGGGGACCACCCTGAAGTAGAAAGTGGCAAACGCTGCTTACAAAAAATGCACCTTACAAAAGGCCTGCAGGTCTTATACTGGTAAAAATGGTCCCAGGAATGTAATGGAATGGGATATATTTGTGCAACAAATATATTCCATCTGCCCAACTCTGTAGAGGTTGTATTATTTCTGGTAATTAGACCCCCAGTTCCGTATGAATGTATCTCTCTGGGGACTGACTGGTTAGAATGTCAGATATTGAGTTTTGTGCATTGGAAGTACTATGCATGTATGATCTCAGTAATCCTTACAACAACCTTGTAAGTTTTGTAACTATTACTTAAGGTTCTGCCAAAGGCCACCTAGTGAGATTTGAATCATGGGTATCTCAACTCCTAGCATACAATTCTAGTCATCACAGTACCTTGGCTTGCAAAGTACTGTCAATGAGACCTCTGAACCAAGTATATCAGTGGCATTATTTATATCTGTATTTTCCCCTTCCTCTAAGGAACTAGGGCATACATACTGGATTCTCTCTTTCTTTTAAAACGAACTCAAAACATGGGGGAAAGGAAAGGAAAAAGGCTAGAGAGTAGTTCAGACTCGGGGCAGGAGGGTGGGGGTAGGCAAGAGACAGAGATGAGTCAGCCTGCTGAAGAAGCCAGGGAGTCTGTCTCTCTTGCTGTGACCAGCTCCCCTCCTGCCTGGTCTCCAAGAAGACGAAGATAAATGAAGAGGGCAGAGCAAAGAGAAACAAGACGGTGGAGTCTTAGGCTGCTGTGGAAGTAACCAGGGGAAGAACCTTAGAGAGCGGGAAGCTGGGGATCTTCAGTCCTCACAACTGCCTCATTTGAGCAAGACCTACTGGAAAGAGGTGCTGCCATCACTAGGTCTGTGCTGTTTTGGTTTCTCTGAATAAAGGGTTAATTTCACTGACACCGGGTGTTTTATTGCTGAGCTGCCCCTGGTCAGCTCCTGCTCCTGACAGCAGGCAAGAAACAAAAGGCTTATAGAAAAGTGATCCATTTTTGAAATATATTGTGATATAAATTGGTATTATAAAGGTATAAATTTATATTAATTAATGAGGATAGGAGTGCATGGTACACCACATGTGTCCCTTTGGATTCCAGCCCATCTGGGCTTACAAAATGGTTAAGAATACAATACTTTCTTATTGTTGAAGGCATGGCACATTCCTGGTTCTTCTATTTCAAGTAGAGAGAACAGCATATTCACTTTACCTATGTATACAATCTCCTTGCCGGGGTAAACAATCTTACCTTTGTTCTCCTCTTCTGAATTTCATTCCTTCCCTTTTCCTTTTTAAGAGATGAGATCACTGGTCTGAACATAATGTTCCAGATGAGCATGAGCTATTGATTTGTACCACAGACTTCTAATAATTAGCTGCTTTTTTCCATATTATTCTTACTGAATCTTAGCTGAGCAGTAGTCTTCAATCAACTGTCCTCAATTACCCTTCTAATAAGATATCAGAATAGGGATGGAGTTGGGGAGTTACTAAAGCTGCAAAACCTACATGGCAATATTTACTCAGAAGTAATCCCCACTGAACTTAGACTTTGAGGAATACATATTAATATTAATTGTTAATATTAATAAATATTAATTGTTTTTCCCAGTTAAAAACTTGGCAGTCTTCTAGCTAATATTACATGGAGACCGGACTGCCTGTGATGACTCAGTGGTTGTAAGAACACATATATGCACATGTTCAGAAGTACTTGTTTCTTTACTATTGTTCAGCTGTTGCAAGTCTGATACTACAACCGTATAGTGCATTCAGAAGTAACGCCAATTGAGTTCAATAAGGCCTACTTCCAAGTAAGTGTACATAGGATTGTATCCTATGCCCCCACAATGAAAACAGGTGTGGTGACCCCTGAATTTATTCCTATTTAGTAATAGTATTTACCTGCCTCTCTGTTCAACTTAGCTAAATTCCCTCAATATCTTATTTGTAGTTTACTATTAGGGATGTGCACAATTCTCAAGGTTCACCTTGGATCTGTGTTTTAAGTAGGTAAGTAAGTAAGTAAGTAAGTAAGTAAGTAAGTAACCTGGTATATTCTCAATACTCTCTCTGCTTCAATCTGTACCACTCTTTCTAAAATAAAGATCTGTGCTCCCCTATTATTATTATTATTATTAGAGCAATCAAAAATTAGCTATAACTTTGACTCCTTTTGACTAGTGGATGGAATTTACATTAACCCTTCTAGCATGGATGCAGCCTTTCAGAATTCATTTTCCCACAATAATCCTTTACAAGGGAGAAGGGAGATTGTGCTCTTTCTTACTGTCAGATGAGTGGTGTGGAATCTGGCTTGTACAATTTTGAGAATTTTGCAGATTCATCTCAGACCTTGGACACATTCAGAGCATACTTTTAAAGTGCTGTCCTACCACTTTAAGCAGTCGTGCCTTTCCCCAAAGAATTCCAGGAGCTGTAGTTTGTTAAGGGTGCTGATGGTTGTTCCCCAAAACATGTAATTATTGGGTGAAACTTAACACAGTAACCATTCTTCTTTTGATCTTTACTGAGAAGGCAGAAGACAATTCAGGAGCTGTTGAGTAATTAATGAGATCTAATGTGTACTCTTTCTTTGCTTCATTTATATGCATGGATTATGTACTCTTCTGAAGCCGCAGTAAATTTATGTGCAATAAATTATCCTAAATTAGTGGAACTATAATGCATCTTTCATTGCTTTAGACATTGTATTACTTAAATAATTATACCAAAAACTATAAAAAGGCAAAAGGGGTCTCTCATTTTCACCCTCTTCTTTTAAGATTGGTAACATTTCTATCTAGCCTCTTCCAGAAAAATGTAGCACCTGGAATGTGACAATGGTGATGCTTAGCTATGAACTGCAGCAAGACTTCACATCCCTGTTTTGTTCCATTGGGTAGGACAGGAGAATTTCAGATCAGGCTTCTACTTCAAGCAGTTATGTTAGATTCCAGAGCTTTCAGAGCACAAAAGGAGAAATTTTGCTTAATTGTGCTTAATGAGAAAAAGAAAACTTTATTGATAGGTAGGAGATGAAAATTGTATAAAACTCAGGCAAGTATAATTAAATGCAGAATGTAGCCTTAAAGCAGTTGCCCTCCTGATGTTACTAGACTACACCTCCACAACCCCTGGCCATTGGCCATGCTGACTGGAACTGATGGGAGTTGGAGTTCCTCAACATCAGGAAGCCTTCCAGCCTTACCCTGGACTAAAGTAAAGTCTGCTAAAAAAAACCAGCGAGTTTTAGGAGTACCTAACTTTGCAGAATTGTTTTACAGTACTTTAAAAGGCAAGTTCAGTTGAGCTGCTTTATTTGTTTACCTCCACAGAGAAGCAAATTTCCTACTGCCCATCTACCAAAATCCTAATGGACATTTCTGCATTTTGTTGGAAAATTATTTACTATCAGACAAATATTACAACAGTTGAAGTAACATGGATTAATTCAGGGACATTTTACCAAATAGGAATACGTCACATAATTCCTGCATTGAAGACTCAGATTATTGTTTATGGAGTGAGAAAGTGGATTTTTAGGAAGAACATGGCTGCACATGTTTAATAAATACTTCATATGCCTAGAAACCTGAGGCCTCGAAAAATAGTCTAAAGACCCCAAAAGAATAGTTCCTGAATTCAAAGCACGTTTGAAGGGATATCTAAGTTGAACTATCAGATTTATGGAGAAAAAATAAATAAAAAGCAATTAAAGATATATTAAAAATGTTAAATTAAAACACGCACACCAATTTTGTGCTACATTTATACTGAAGAACAATCATGGCAACCTCTGAAAACAATCAGAATTGTATGTAGCGGTTTTGAATATTACACTTGTGCATAATCAGTGTCCTTCCTTTAAGGTCCTTTTATTATGTCTGCACTGCAGATAGATTTATCTTTGTATGTTTATATTTCCCGATTATCATACTGCTTGGGCAGGCAAGGACATTACGCCATGAAACAGAAAATTGTTAAATGCCAACTTCTTTTTCCATTTTATCAGGGTGCTTTTCTACAAATAAATCAACTGACTTCAGTGGAATTTTAAAACAGGCATACTTATTACTGTTATGGCAGTTTTTACCATTCCAATTTATTTGTGTAAACTGACAATTTGTTTCAAAGTATTCTGGAAACTGATTGCATTTGGTAACCAATTAAAAGTAAAACGTGATTAAGGGTTTTAAGCATTGTGCTCTGCTGCTGTCAATGCAACTTTGAACTCAACATTACCATAGAATGTAATACCCAGGCTACAGGGCTGATTGTTTGAAAGTGCTGAAACAGTATAAATGAGACCTCAAACAAGTTAACAGGACATGCTGACTGACTGCCTCAGAAAACAAAACGAAGGCCACCATTCTTCCAAAGAATGCTGCTTCCACAGAACATGACAAATGCAAAAAACAATTATGAAAGCTATTGGCAGAGACATAAGAGAAGATAAATGAGAGACAATTATATTGTTGGAAAGGAACCGCGAGTCCAATCTATTAGTTTTATATAGTACTATTATATAATACAATCTATTAGTATTAACTAGAATCTAGTTACTCAATTAACTTATTGAAGGGGTGTACCTAAAATATAAATACCAGGCTGTGCAAAATGTTAGCTCTACTCAGAGTATACCCACTTAAATTAATGGACATGATGGGCAAGACAATGCGAACCTATCCTGGCTTTACTCAGTGGTGAAACCATCTGCAGCCCCATTGTCCATGCCAGCTGGGGCAGTAGGTAGCAAATTCCTGGGCCCACCTAGAGCTGGTACAGTGCAGACTGACTCAGGATGCAGCAGATCTAGGGCTGGCTCAATGTCCCCACTCTCTGCAAGTAGAGGCTAGTAGGGATGGGTGGAGGGGCAACCCACAAGCTGGAGCAAAGGAAAGTTGGGTTGTAGCCTACTTTAGGTCATTTAATTTCAGTGGATCTACTGCAAATATAACTTAGTCGGATACAACCCAATGATTTGGATCTCTAACTTCCATAACTGAAGCTCTGCTCATGGGATAGGCCTTTCTCACCCTTCCCTTCCTGTTGCGATGCACTGCACATGCTCCTTCAAAATTATTTCTCAGTTTTGGAAGATCTTCCAAAAGAGATGTAGCATGGATGTGTGCTCCCCAGTGGTGTCAAGGAGCAGGACTGGTCTGGGACAAAGCACTGCCACTTCTTTCAGGAATGATTATGTTATCTCTCAGGGCATTATTTGCCAGTCCTCTGCAGCCAAATAAATAACTTTACTTCGAAAACTTTTGAGTCCACCAAAACACTTCATCAGGCTAGATGTTAATTCAAAGCTGGGGGAAGGGTGTGAGAAGAGAACTGGCCCACTAATGAATGCATAATATCTGTATTGCAATAAGACTCTGGATTGCTGTCCCTTCCACTTTCCCCCAGAATAAAACAGGGATTTACCTTCTGATTCCTAGTCCACAATACAGGAAGTGGAAGGTATTTACCCACCCTAGTAACTATTTGTGACTTCACATAACACCTGCCTTGGTAATCTGATAATCTGCTAAAACTCATAACTTGTACTTTGACCAATAGTAATTTGATAAACTACAGAAGCTTTGGGAAGCTTCCCAAATGGGGGCAGGGGACCGCTGGTCCTCCAGATGTTACTGGACATCAGCTCCAACTCCCCTAACATGAGGTTGATAGATGAGAATATCTGGAGGTCCCCACCCCTCTTCCTGTGTCTCCCCACCCCTCTTCCTGTGTCTTAAAAAAACCACAAAAAACCAAAAAAACAGTTCATGAGGTTTGTGAGATAGGAGATTGAAGCAGGAACGATCTGAGCATATAATGAACAAACACTTTCTGCTAACAGAGTTGTCCTCTGTTTACACAATAAGCACCTGTAGATTCAAACCTTTTTCCCCACACTGTTATATCTAAAAATATAACTGGGCCCTGATGGTGAATATTTTTTTATTAACTATCATCTAAAAATAATAAAATTTTTATTAAATCATTCAATCTCTCTCCTGCCCTTTCTCCCAAACTCATCATGACCCAGCGGTCACATGCAAATCTGACATGAAACTGAGAGACACTCTCCGCCCCCCATCCTTAAAATGCACCGCTGGAGAGACAGCATCCATCCAAATCAGTTCTTAGGCCCACTTTTGAATTTGTTTCTCCACAATATCATACATTAATGAATATAACATAAGAAAATATTTTGGCATTTCTATAGCACCTAATCAACTGTGTCCCCTGAGCAATTCACAATTTTAAATCCACATGTGGATTTAATGAAATATGAGAATAGAACTAATGCAATTTTCATGAACATAGAAGTCTGTATTTCAAGCATCGCTTGCTTACAGTAGTTTAGATACTATGTGAGCTCTCTCCCTACAGATGCAGGTGGAATCTACACACATATTTTAAAAGTTCTGAAAATGCTTTTTTAAAAAAATACATCTTGTGTCCACAGTGCTCATACGAAAAGTCCATGAGTAAATAAAATGTGTATATAAGTAGCTGGCTGTGACTGATAAATCGGCCCTCAATGAGATTTCTATCTGTTTCTTATGTCACATCATGAAACTATAGAACAGGGTTTCCCACGTTTGGGTCTCCATTTGTTTTTGGACTACAATTCCCATCATCTCTGACCACTGATTCTGCTAGCTAGGGATGATGGGAGTTGTAGTCTAAGACAGCTGGAGACCCAAGTTTAGGAAACCTTGCTATAGAATATAAGTCATTATCTTTTGGGTATTTTTAGGGGAACGAAGGATTTCACAAACATTTTTAAAGTTTGTAAGTCATCTTCATCATATATTAATTAACATTTACACTAAATACTTATCTATGCAGCTTTTTTGTTTGATAGACATGGAGATATTTTGGGCACCTTAATTTTATTTATTTATTTAAAAAGTTAACAAGATAGTAATAAAATGATTTTTAAAAATTTTAAAAATGATCTGGGACACTAATTTTCCTAGAGAAGTTTCACATTTCTCTCAGTACTCTTAAATACTTAACAGTTTGACTTTTTTTTTACTATCCCAGAGAAAAATACTCCCCTTAATCCTTTTTTCTTAGCAGCTCTTTACTATTTCCATGTTGCCCTTTCTGAGAAGTGCAACCAACAGGCATGATCGGAAGAGCATGTTCATTACGCACTTCAGTTCAAGAGGCCAATTAACTGCTTGTCGCTAAATACAGACTGAGCACACAAGAAAATGCCAATGTGAGTACCCCCACACGTGTGAATGTAGGAGAGTTATTATTTATGAATTCCCTTTTGTATGTACCAAGATGATTTACAAAAAATAATAATAAAAGCAGCTAAAAATAGTTTTTAAAACAGTACAAAAATAACTCAAGATGGTTTATAAGCAATACAACTAACAATACAACTAAGGCATCCAGTTGGGAAAAGCTTGTTGAGACAAAAAAAGTCTTCAGTTGTTTTCAGAAAGTGCAGATAGTGGCCATGTGTTGTACCTCAACAGGAATGCTGTTGCACAGAACAAAAACCTCTGCCCTGAGTTACTATGGAGCAGGCTTCTGATACTTTGAGGACTTGAAGGAGAAAGTCACTCTAGCCATCATCCAGGCTGTTTCCTAGCATGTAGCGCTGCACTATAAAGGTAAAGGTAAAGGTACCCCTGCCCGTACGGGCCAGTCTTGACAGACTCTAGGGTTGTGCGCCCATCTCACTCAAGAGGCCGGAGACACTTCCGGGTCACGTGGCCAGCGTGACAAGCTGCATCTGGCGAGCCAGCGCAGCACACGGAAACGCCGTTTACCTTCCCACCAGTAAGCGATCCCTATTTATCTACTTGCACCCAGGGGTGCTTTCGAACTGCTAGGTTGGCAGGCGCTGGGACCGAGCAACGGGAGCGCACTCCGCCGCAGGGATTCGAACCGCCGACCTTTCGATCGGCAAGCCCTAGGCGCTGAGGCTTTTACCCTCAGCGCCACCCGCATCCCTAGTGCTGCACTATACCAGGTAGCAAAACGTGCTCCACAATGTTAGAATAGGTGCTAAGGATTGCACCGTTCCACAGCAAGATTAGGGCTTCTGCAATATCACCAGCTCTATGCTCCACAAATAAGGCACATTCTTAAAAATCTGCAGCCATGTTCTCTGTTGTATGGTTAAGATTTGTCAGCATTACTTGCCTGTTCTAGTACGCAGGGACATCATGCAGGGTTGGACTAGAAGACCCTTGGGTACCTTCCGACTCTATGATTCTATCTGTTATTTGAAACATCTATTTCAACATATTTCTGTGCCTTTTCCTATCCAAATATGCTAGGCATTTGCTAACTTCATTCTACCCCGCCATACCTTTTCTTGTTCTTCCTAGCACAGGTATATCCATGGTGGCATAATTAAAATACTTATGGTGGCTGTTCCACTTGAAACACCCCACAAAGGTAAGTGATGGCTTGGAGAAAATGTCTTGCACCCTTTGCAACATGCTGCATACATATGCTGTCTGGAGAGAACCACTACAGGGAGTTATTCAAACAGGCCTCATAACAGCTATTTTATTGTAGGCTACTTAGATTGTCAGTCTGCTTGTGTTGGCATGCAACAAGTTCTTTTTAGAATTTTGGAGACAGTACCTGAGAACTATCCTGATCCATAATACACACACTATTCATTCATTCATTCATTCATTCATTCATTCAATCCCTATCCTGACATGTTCTCTGGCCAGCTTGGGTGTTGTTATGTTTTTAGGTTCTCAAAGCTATACAAAAATGCATGTAAACTATAAGAACCTCTTCAGAAATGTTTACTCTTGCATATATCTTAAAACTGCAATCCTATGCATACTAATGTAGTTTCATATCCTAATGAACCAAGTAGATATGTAGAGATATGCTTCAGGTTAAGAACTTTGCTTCAGGATAAGAACAGGTACAGTGGTACCTCGGGTTAAGTACTTAATTTGTTCTGGAGGTCCGTTCTTAACCTGAAACTGTTCTTAACCTGAAGCACCACTTTAGCTAATGGGGCCGTCTGTTGCCGCCATACCGCCGGAGCATGATTTCTGTTCTCATCCTGAAGCAAAGTTCTTAACCTGAAGCACTATTTCTGGGTTAGCGGAGTCTGTAACCTGAAGCATATGTAACCTGAAGCTTATGTAACCTGAGGTACCACCGTATAGGATTGTGATGTTAATCACAGAATAAACCTCATTTACTTGTTCTACACATACAATTGCTCTTCGCAAACTTTTCAGGTCTTTCATTTTCAAAAAGGTCATAAAGCTAGTATTGTCTTCATTACATTGAAGCATTTGTTCATCTCTAATGCAGTGGAATAAATGCTTCGTGGCATGGCAGTCATAGTTTCCTACATCAAACAAGTGAAATACTAATGACATTTTCCAGCTCAGTCTCCAAACTGATCCACAACTTTTGCATGCAATGATCAATTATATACTCAGAATCTCAGCTGAATATTTATTGAAAATGCATGGCCACAATCATCGCTTTTGTGTTCATTGAAAGGATATCCTACAAATCTTATAGTCAGGCTGGTATGTAATATTTTTAAACATCATACAAAAAGAAGGCCCTTTTAATTCTGTAAAATCAATGATGTAGGCTCAGTGTAATAAACTAACCTACTTAGTCAACAGCATTCAGGCACAAAATCCACAAACTAAATTAAAACACCTCTGAGGTATATGAGCATAGAAAAGAAACTACAGTACAAACTGGAATCCTTCTACTTTTCTTTAGCACTGTTATTTTTATGGATAAGGAAGAAAGTTGTTTGCAGCAAGAAAATGAAATCCACAACTGTAGTCTGTACAGGCATGGTTTTTTTTCATTTGTTACCAACTTCAGTGACACCCCCCCCCCCAATTTGTGCTATCAAACAAGAATCCCATAGCTAGACAGAAGTGATTCAATGAAGCAGTAGAGCAAATGGCCACCTCTAACAAAACACGACTAGGAGCTCTCAGACTAAAGAATCATGGAACTCCATATTCTGAAGGCGCGTCTCCACCCCCATTGTTCTGCCTGGACACTGAGGTCCAGCGCTGAGGGCCTTCTGTGGTTCCCTCACTGCGAGAAGTGAAGTCACAGGGAACCAGGCGGAGGGCCTTCTCGGTACTGGTGCCCACCCTGTGGAATGCCCTCCCATCAGATGCCAAAGAAATAAACAACTATCTGACTTTTAGAAGACACCTGAAGGCAGTCCTGTTTAGGGAAGCTGTTAATATTTGATGAATCATAGTATTTTAATATTCTGCTGGAAGCCGCCCAGAGTAGCTGGGATAGAAATAAATTATTAATATTAATTCTAGCTATGATAGACATAAATCTTGAGGATGCCACATGTCAGGCAATTATAAAAGCAATTCTACACCTCTCTCTTCCATCCCCTTACCGGACAATACCTAAACTGATAAGTCCTCTCTATATATATTATTACCAAATTGGCTATATCATTCAGTATGAGCTGTAACAAAATCAACCAAAACATCTGTTCTGATTGACTGGTGTAATCCTGCATTAATTCATTTGAAAAACATATAACTAAATGTGTAAAAACAAATAAAACCAAAAAAGAACAAGCTGGATAGGAAGCCAAAGATTTATGGAATTGTTTATAACCATATTTGGACCTAGGTTTTACAAACCGAAGTATCTGTACACACAACAGATACGGCAGTGGGAATAAAGAGTGAACATTCATGTGCATACTTTTGCCTGCATGTACACTTTTAACTATATTTCCTTTAAGTGGAACCAGTGCCACAAACTCATTACATGCTTGTTCTCACAGGTCTCACTCACCAAAGGAATAAACCTGGTCCTTATTGATAATGAGGCCCTAAATAATTGTGGTCTCTTGAAGAAATTATCTTGGTTAAACAGTTTGATAGGCAAGTGATTACTGACTAAATCTTTATTCATTTCGCTTCATTTTCAATGAAAATAATAAAGGCCATACAAATAAACAAATAAGTTACATCAAAAGTTGTTCTTCTTCATGCTGTCTCCGCTGCTTATATGCATATTGCTCTATATTTAAGAAATTTCTCAATTTGTTTCCAGGTGCTATACATCATATACATGGTATCCATTTTTCAAGACAATCCATAACACTTCCTTTGAAACTAGAAGCCGAGAGCCAGTCTGGTGTAATGGTTAGAGTGTTGGAATAGGACCTGGGAGACCACAGAGTTTGAAGCCCCACTCAACCATGAAGCGCACTGAGTGACCTTGGGCCAGTCACTATCTCATAGCCTAGCCTATCTCATAGGGTTGTTGTGAGGATGAAAAGGGGAGGAGGAGGAGGAGAACCATCTATGCCACCTTGAGATCCTTGGAAGATAAAGGTGGTATATAAATGCAATAAATAAATAAAATGAAAGCTGTATCCAATGTTACTCCTATTCAAAGTAAACCACTGAAAATAATGAACACGACTAACATGGGTCTATTCATTTATCTACTCCAAGTATAAGCTATATCTCTGTTCCATCACTCATATTCAGTTGAAGTTTCACTTTTATCAATTGTTGTGCTAAGTCACTGAAACAAAATGTTTCAGTAGCATGCTCTGCAATTCCCAAGACACCTACAAATTCTCAGGATTGGTGTGTTTTTTATTCAGCTCTGTCAAGCAGATGAAACTGTAAAGCTGTGCAAAGAGTAACAAAACCAGCAAGAAGCTAATGACTTTCTAAGCAATCATCATTTTATCTCAGTCAAAGCCCAAAAGGCTTCTTAGGCACACACTCTACACTGGTTCCACTTTCAGAAACACTAAGCTCATTCTCTAAAGTCAAAATTGTGTGGATAATCAATCAGATTTGAGGAACTTCAACATGCTCTAACCCAGTCAAATTAAACAAAACAGGCAGGAAATAAAACAGAATTATTCCATAATTCTAATTGGGGAACATGGTCATCTGATTGCCAGCTCCTAAGGTATAGGATCTAAGGGATCACTATTATTTGTTATTTGTGTGAGCACTCTGCTATTCCGTTCCTGCTCTGTGCAACTTGAATTCCTATGAATAGGTTGTCATTAGAGGATATGACTAGGTAACGTTAAATACAAAATGTGAAATATACTAAACTACTTTTTTAGTCTATAAACTCTGAGTTCTACCCAAAGTTGTCTTCCCTACTTCTGCCTGATAGTCATTATTGGCATTTTTATCTAAGGTTCTCATCACCACTCATTGTGTTGAACAGATATATTGGGGTGAGGAAGGAGGAACTAATGAATTCTTGGATTTGAAAGTGATGAGAACCTTAGATTTATCTAAATTAATGGACCTAACTTAGTCATATTAATTAATTTCAATGTGTCTACTCAGAGTAAACCTTGAAAATCAAACTATAAAAGAAGTAAACAGGCAGGAACTTGGGATACCCAGTTGCCTCAAAATCAGCAATAATGAACACCATGAGGTTTCTTGAAACTGGGCATCCTATGATGTTAATTTTCTTTACTAGTAATGTGTTCCACATCAACAGATACTTAACCTAACCAAATAAGATTTGAGAGAAATAGGAATGCCTGCTTGGTCTCTTTAGAACATCATTCCCTTTCTTGAATCCCAGCTGAAAATGTATCATTGTAGTGAATGTGATATTGTCATAATGCTATATACTTAATTGATTTGTCTATGTAACAAAACCATGAGACAAAAATAAAAGCCAATGAAGACTGAGAGCAATGCTTCCTCATTTGGTTATGAATGTGACCACAACCAATTCATTCACATATTGCCATCAATCTGTGGGTGAACACTTCCATCCTCTTTCAGTGCCGTGTCCAACCCATTTCCCAAGGGTGTTTCTTCTTCTTCTTCTGAGCCACTCTCAAAGGTGTTATCAAAAACTTTCTCTCCTTTAGGCTTAGTCCATCTAGAAATCTTCTCATCTCAGCAGAATATTGGATACTACTTTTCTCAGTCCCAGATACATAGGAGCCAACTCTACAGGATGAGGTCCATTCAGCCTGCCCCCCACTAAAATATTTGAGGGGGCCAGGTACCTCCAAAGTTGATTGCCGTCGCCATTCAGATGGTGTGCATGTGCCATGGTTGTGTGATTGATTTTGTGGGGCAGGGCTTACCTGCTCCCCCTGCAAATATTTTATTCAAATTAGCATCCCTATCTAGATGCTAGCGTCTGATTTTTTAAGGTAATTCATTTTTATTTGGAATCTATTCTTAAATGGGAAAAGATAAAGACAAGATTAAGTCCAGCAGTATCTTCATGGTAATAAATTATATAGCAATGAATTTGAGGAAAGTTTGAGAGCAAATACAATTAGTAAGATGGAAGCATCTAATTAGAGAGGAGAAATTTATTCATATCAAGAATTAAATGAAAGGAGAGATAATCACAGATTTTGATTATAGCAGTTTATTTTTCAATTAAGGAAACAGGTTTCAGAATAAATTGAGAAAGAACAATTTAAGGGGTAATGTTCCTAGAAACTGATTAAGCAAGAAAAGGGGATATTGACATCTAAGATATACAATATATTAACAGGTATTAACAACTGGTGAAACAACTATTGTGATAAGTGGGGAGTAGATTTAAGGAAATATGTAGCAGGTGAGATATGGGAAACAGTGAAAGCATAATCCTAACCACATCTTTTCAGAAGTAAGTCCAAATGAATTTGATGGTGCTTATCACTAGGTAATAATCTCCCCACCCACCTCATCCTGTCCTCAGGCAGGTCCCCCTCCCACCTTCTTTCTTATATCCAGTCTCAGCGTTGCCCTTGTAGAACTCAGCAGAGAGAAGGACGGAGACAAAACTAGAACTAGTTGGCTCTGTCTCCTTTCACTATTGGCCCTTCTGTCCCACCACTCCCAATGGGCACCAATGGGACTACTGGTGCCAATGCATCCTGCAGTCTATATAAACCAAATGGGATAGATAAGTTCTAAGATCTCAGCACAAAAGAAGGGCTTGAATGTATTTCATTTACTAATAGCAGTTACACACACACACACACACCAGCCCTGCTTAGCCTCACAAATAATATGAATTGCATTAGATAGGAAACATCTAAATGTTAACCTATTCCCCCCACCCCCTGGTATTGGCATATACAATTTTAAAGTGGCGCCAACAGTCTGAAATCTAAATTTGTAGATACAAGTTTATTCTAAAGTTCTTCTTTGTCTATGGCATTCAAGGGCTCCATAAGGTCAATAAATGCCACATAAAATTTGGAGTTCCTGACATACTCATAATTTTCTACGAGTACAAAGTTGTGATCAATAGTGAAACAGACAGTCTGAAAACTGTCCTTTCGGAAATATGTCATATTCCAGGCCCCATTCTTCTGTAAAATATTTGTTGCTTTGCATAAAATTTGACACATTATTCATCAAACTAATGGGCCTGTAGTTTGAAGGTGACCCTCTTAACAGGATTTTAAGAAACTTTACTGATATTCTAGAGATATGTAGCCAGTTTGGCTTACTAGTTGGCTGTAAACAATTCTCTACCGGTTTCAGTTATTTTTAAATTCTCAATAGATAGTCCATCAACCCTCAATCTCTACTTAAATTTTCCACCACTAAAAAAATGGATTGGCAACTTCATTGCAAATGAAATGGAAGTGTAGAGACTGTCTGTATATATTGAATATATTAGAAATGTCATTCCAATGCCAGTCTTGAAACATTGGTATGTGATGAATTATTATCCTAGTTTCCACTCTGTTTCCAGAAGGTGGCACTAATCTCCAGTTTTCAGCACATTATCTAAATAAAGCCATCTATGTTTCTGATAAGAGATCTTTTATTCCAAATTGTCTCTGGGTTTTCTTTGAAACCCAATTGATGTTCCCTGTGAAACTGATATGACCCTAGGAGATTTCAATAAGCAGTCACAATCTAGATGAAAACTTTTTTTTTTAATGATATTTTCATTCCATTGGTTTACCAGATGTTACAATCACCAGTTCTGGGGGGTTAGGTGAACAGGAAGATAAAACCATTCTAAGACTCTTAACTGTAACATAAAATAAATAGCCACTAACCTATTAGAGTTCTCTGAGAGTGTGAACAAGCATATAGATAGAGGTGATCCAGTTGGCATAATCTACAATATCGTAGTGCTGTTATATAAATATAATAGTGCAACTAAGGGACATCCAGGAAAGCTGAATGTTGGAAGACTCAGGACAGATAAAACAAAGTCTTTCACCCAGCACATAGTTAAATGATGGCATTAACTCTGACAAGATGCAGGGATGGCTAGCAATCTGGATAGCTTTAAAACAGGAGTAGACTACTGGTAGTTCATGGGACATTTGGCTATCAGTGGCTACTAGCCAAAATCGCTATGCTCAGTCTCCACTGTCAGAGGCAATATGCCTGTGTAGAAAATCACAGGATTTTATCACATTTGGAGGGGGAGACTTGTTTTTTATAGTCTGATAAACTCCCACTCTCCCCCCCCCCCATGTTGTTGGGGTGGGGGGAAAGAAAAGAAATTACTTGTAGGGTGTCCATATTTTACTTTATATCTGATAAAATTAGAAAACCAAAGTAATAGCTTAGCCATCAAAAAGATCATCAGAACTACTGCTTACTGTGCCTTGAAGATTAGTGCTGGTAAAGTGAACTGAGATACTTTCATGATAGGGTACAGTCACACAATCCTCATCATTTGGCAACTCCAGCAGTATATGTATGTCCAACTGTTTTGTAGCTTCCACTGCAATTACTATAAAACTCATAACCATTCAAAGACATACCATCATGAAATATTACTAACATAGTAATGTTACTCCCCATATGGCAAGGAACAAGAAATAACTGGTTCTCAATGAGAAAGAAGTCCTTTTGCAACCAGGGACCACTTCCTCCTCCTACTCTTGATCTTTGCAATAGCAACCAAAACCGACTACATGCATCTGATGACCACTACCTAAAGATATGGGGTTGCATCCAAAGTTAGCCCCTATCAGAATATAACTACTGAAATTAATGGAGATTGCTAACATACCAGTAAGTTGTGCTTTTTTCCCTTAGGCAGGCTACTCCAAGTATGCCTTAACTGGATACAGCCCATTATATTTATGGAATAGTTGCTTCCATAACACAATTGCCTCAATTGATTGGCTCTTGTGGTCCTTCAGTAATATAGGTTTGTTGAACCCATGAGAGCTGATCTGATCTAACACTAGTACTCTGCTTTCTTCAATCACATCTGTGAACACTAGGAAAATTGGATGGATCTCTGTGCAAATCCCATGACCTAAGTCTAAGGGTTACTGTTATGTTACCAGCCTTTGTTTATCAAGACTTGGGAAGGTTACAGACCAATACACTAAGCACACAACCGTTTCCTATTTCTTTTGTGCTTCTGGGGAATAAATGAATGCAAATATTACAAAGAGCTCGCCAGCCATGCATCTTTCTTAACTCCTGTTTGAACATTCAGCCACCACCTAGCCCTCCACAACCAAAAAGAAAAAAACGCCCTAACTACCTTACAAAAGCCTGTGCTATTTTAGTCAATACCTCTTGCTCTGTGCTTTATTCTAAGACACAAATAAATCATGAAAGGTTTGCTTCGTCATTATACTTCAGCTATAATGTATTCCTTGCAATAAAAAATATGTCAGAGCTTTAAATTATTCATCAGAGCATAGTTTGCCAAAATCTCTTGAGAACAGCCGCTATAGTTAATGCTCTTTAGATGCAATAGGACGTATGAATTTGTCCACAAATTGTAACAGAGATGCAAAGTGTTTCTGCAAAACATATGTCTTAGACCGAAACCATGAAAAGTTGCTGCTCTGTGTAAATGACCCATGACACTTTCAAAATGAGTATAGGAAAATTTTTCATTAATGTTGAATTTGGCAAGGTGGATGTTCATCTAGTAATGCTATTTTTACATAAACAGCCACCATTTCAAGTGTGTTGAAATGCCTTTCTACAGCATTGTGATCCAAGTTCACCTTTTGTCTCATGCAACCCCTCCACCCAAACACAAGCCTTTAAGTGCCCCCCCGCCAAGGAACCAGATTGTTCCACCTGTACGACCTGCCAAGATGTTCAGGAATTCAAGTCACTTGGAATTACCTAGCATGCTCTGGGTTGGTTTGCTCCAAGCCCAGCTAGCACCTCTCCCCCTTTACCTTGGTCCCTTGGCCCATCTGCCAGATTTTCATAGGTACCAGGAGGCATCTATGGCTGACTAGCCACCCAGTAATTGTTACCTAGTCATTCTCAGAACCTCATTCTACAGGTCTGACCTAAACCTGACCTCAGGATCACAGTGAAACTCAGGAGAGCCACTCCTCCTCCTCTTTGTATGGTCCAAACTCTTACCATGTATGTGCATTTGAGCATCCTTGGTGCATTCAGGCCTCTATTGCAATCTAGTGCAACTTCCTGCTCCTTGTACAACAGCAGGAATGTTCCTTTGCTCTGTGTCTATCATAGCAACAAGTGGAAACTCTTGATCCAAGGCAGGGTAGGATTTGTGTAGCATGTGGATAAATTGTACTCTTTGTAATGATTACATTTTGGTTATCCGAAGCCATTTGAAATACTATATTCCTTTTGAAACCAAATTTCGACCAGTGGTTCTTTCTAATGGTAATTAAGGGTACAGTGCAACATCCTCGTGGCATTCCTATGCTCTTGAAACATAATGCCCCCATGGGGGTGTCTTGAAAGCATGTTAAGGTGTAATACATTATCAGAAGCACATGAAAGCTCTGTAACACAGACCTATTGATTTTAATAGGATTCTTCTTGAATAAATGGATTGTATATTGCAACAGAGTTAATTAATATTGGCAAAGGAGGTTTTTGTTGCGGAGGAAGGAGCATTGCTATTTATTGTCAATTTCTTAAATGTGCGATACATTATAACAATATTGTGTCAAAGTAAAAAACAACAACACCCCACACTGTTGGCTGAATAATACAAAGGTGATCTGAGGACCAGTGACAGAGTCCAATGCATGGGTAGGCAAACTAAGCCTTGGGGGCCGGATCCGGCCCAATCGCCTTCTAAATCCAGCCCTAGGATGGTCCAGGAATCAGTGTGTTTTTACATGAGTAGAATGTGTGCCTTTATTTAAAATGCATCTCTGCGTTATTTGTGGGCCATAGGAATTCATTCATTCCCCCCCCAAAAAATATAGTCTGGCCCCCCACAAGGTCTGAGGGACAGTGGACCGGCCCCCTGCTGAAAAAGTTTGCTGACCCCTGGGTCCAACACAAGGCAGAATTGCTTTGCGATCATACAAGGAACGGGAAATTTTAGGAACCAGTCCCAGGAAAACTTTACTTCTCTTCCCCCACTCTCCCTGGCCACCTTCTAAGTGTAATTGAAAGGTAGTACAAGTTTAAGGCACTCAGCCACGAAAGTTGAGAGGTCAAGTCTCTAGGTAAACAAGGACCTTCACCCCTCTTCCATTTACAGAAAAGTTTCTGATTTATCACAATGACTAAGCCTAACTAAACAGGTCTCATGCAGGTCACAGTATTCTATCACACTCCACCTGATACCTTTTCAAAACCATATCCTTCAGTTATTTATATAATGGGAATATTACTCCAAAAGGCTTCCAAGCCAGTGATGTAATGATTGCATTCTGAAAGAACAAAAATTAAATAAAATCCTGAGTGGTTGTTTCAATGGAAAGAAAATGCAGTGATTTTCTTTTTTCTAACACATGTGCCATTAAAGCAGAGATACAAGATTCCTTAGCAAAAGAACTTGTTATTGTTTTTGTCCAAGTTGCAAACCTATCCTGCCCTACTTTGGCCATAAAAACATTCTATTCTTGTCTGTGATGTATGCACACACTGACATTGTTGTTGTTTAGTTGTTTAGTTGTGTCCGACTCTTCGTGACCCCATGGACCAGAGCACGCCAGGCACTCCTGTCTTCCACTGCCTCCCACAGTTTGGTCTGATTCATGTTTGTAGATTCGAGAACACTGTCCAACCATCTCGTCCTCCGTCGTCCCCTTCTTCTTGTGCCCTCAATCTTTCCCAACATCAGGGTCTTTTCCAGGGAGTCTTCTCTTCTCATGAGGTGGCCAAAGTATTGGAGCCTCAGCTTCAGGATCTGTCCTTCCAGTGAGCACACTGACATTAGGTTTATATTATCACAAAGTCTGTTTGAACTCATTGTGCTATTCAAAATAAGTTCAAACAGACACTGTGATAATATAAACCTAACATTACATCTATACATCTTTGCATAGATACAGCATTCATAGGTAACAAGCAGTGACGTGAGCAGCAATGCACAGTTGCTTTACTAGAGTAATGGCTTAAACAACATGTGCTGTGTCACTTCTATATTAGCAATTGAGAAAACCATGTTCTAGGTCACTGAGTAAAGGAGGAAGAACATTTATTTCTATATTCAAGCCAGTTAGACAAGTAATGGGGTATCTCCTCCTCTTAAGCTCCCTCCCTACAAATCTCTACAAGCATGATATAGGAGTTTTCTGTATATCTCTAAATATTGCTGGAAGCTTTGTTGCAGCCTTAAGTTAATGATTTTCTTACTATCTAGTGAAATTCATCCAAATATACTTTTCATAGCTAAGTTGGTATGATAAATGAACATCAGTGTGCCGATTTAATTATTTGAAAGGGCAAGAGAGTTCTATTAGTTCATGGGTGGTTAACCTGTGGACCTCCAGATGTTACTGAACTACAATTCCCATCATCCTGGAAAACTGGCCATCCTATCTGAGGCTGATGCATGAACCACATCTGGAGAGCTGGAGGTTACTCGCCTATCCACTGGATGAATAGGTGGTCCATTCGTTATCATATTTCAATTTTCACTGTAGCAGAGAATATCAAAACACTACAAAATAATTTTTCTGAAGAAATAATAATGTTAATTCAACAGCTACTTTCATGTGCATCATATTCTTTTTCTTGAAACTTCTAATTCAACTAGTTCAATCCTACTACTTCAACACTAGGTGGAGCCAATTTCACAAAACTGAATATAAAAGAAGTCAGTAAGGTAACTTCTTATAAACTATACTTATGATATCTGGTCATTAAAAAAACAACCTGGATTTTTTAATTATTAAAAACCAAACAAACAATTTCACCTGCCATTAAAGCTTTAAATACTGCTATAACCGCAAGGACAAAGTAAAATGAAATGTTCCATTTGGAAAATTCATATATTTTTTCATAGTACCTTCTACAAAGAAGGGCATATTTTAACATATGCGTTTTTGAAGTGCCTTAGATTAATGTAAAATTAAAGACAGTTGTATAAGTAAACTAAAGAAAGCAAATATTTACATATCTCCTTTCTTTGTCAATAACTATTTGAATCTTACACAATTTAAGCCAGGGCAACAATTTAACTCACTGATCCACACCCTAGCGGCTTAGAAAGGGATATACTGTATCAATAGTTCTGCTAGTGCTATTTCACCAAGTGAGATACAGTGGTACCTCGGGTTAAGTACTTAATTCATTCCGGAGGTCCGTTCTTAACCTGAAACTGTTCTTAACCTGAAGCACCACTTTAGCTAATGGGGCCTCCTGCTGCTGCTACACCGCCGGAGCACGATTTCTGTTCTCATCCTGAAGCAAAGTTCTTAACCCGAGGTACTATTTCTGGGTTAGTGGAGTCTGTAACCTGAAACGTATGTAACCCGAGGTACCACTGTATTACATCAGCGTCTTAGGCAGGTATGCCAACACAACTACCACGGGATAGAATAAAGATCAGGAAAGTGTATTACTAACTGCTATCTAAAGAAGCATCAGAGTGGGTAGGTACTGTAGATTCAATATTAAAAAGTATTTCAAAACAGCTAGTTCAAGTGAAGACAACCTGCAGTCCTAAGCATATTTGGAAAGCCAGAATTACTGTCCAAGTTAATAGGACCTATTGCCTTGTAAATCATTCAGAACTGCTGCTATAGGATCTCTCTGGATATGCCACCAAAATTTATAATTCCTCCTGTGAGACTGAGAAAATGAAAAATGGTATAATCCATTAATATCAAACAGCAATATATTTCACTACTGCTTGATAGAATGCGCTACAAAGAAGAAGAAAAACCTCATCTCACTCCCCAGTCTGAAAATAACTTGTCAAACCATGCAAAGCGCAAGACATAAAACAGTAGCAGATAGCATTTGTTCATTACTCAGAAGTTTCTGCTGGGCTGATGTACTTTATCAACCTCTTCACCAGCTTAGAGGACAATAAACTTGCTGAAAGTCTAACACATGGTTTCTATAAGCAATGCAAGCTATACTTCTGCTGACAATTTTACTACTACTACAGATTACTTCAACCTTTGAACTCAGCAGGCCACTGACCTCACTGACACTTTCTGCAACAGGCCTGTAGGATCAGTGCAATAAAGATTAAGATAAGCATGGATGCAATTAACTGTGGCCTACTTCTAACTAAGGAGGCAACCCTTAGGACTCTGGCCTAGACCCACTCAAACAGCAGGTGGGGGAGGGGCTCGCACTGAGTGCTCCTTCGCACATACCAGAAAGTGTTTCACACAGGAAACTAGCAAAGCAGAGAAGAGGGGGAAGAGGCATCTATAGTAAGGTTACCAGACGTCCCCATTTCCCAGGGACAGTCCCCGGGTTTACAAATCAGTCCCCATACAAAATTCATTGAAGTTGAAAAGGGTCCCCGGATTCATTGAAAAAAATCTTGTAACCTTAATCTATAGCCCAAGATGCAATGTAGCACAAGTGGATGTCTGCTCACACAACAGGGTTTCTTATTTCTCTCCTCCCCCCTTCAGCTGGCTTCATGGACCCAAAATCTACAGTGAAGGGTTGGTGGACAATCCAGAACAGATTCTGAAGGTGTGCTGGGGGCTGGAGGGGGGAGAAGATTAAGCAGAAGTCCCATTGAGAAAGCAAATTTCCACCAAGCAATCAAACAGACATCATTGGATGTCACCCATTATGTTTTCTTGTAGTTACCATATTTTTCACCCTATAGGGCGCACCGGCCGATAGGGCGCACCTAGTTTTCAGGAGGGGAAATTAAGGAAAAAAATATGACACCCCCCCCCCCCCCGTGCAGCTCTGGGAGCAGCGGACAGGCTGCACGCAGCCTGTGCGCTACTCCAAGACCTTCTCCCTGCTTTTGCGGGAGGTGGCGGAATTCCCCCACCTCCCGCAAAAGCCCACAGGAGCCGCGCGGGCTTTTCGACCAGGAAGGAGAAGGGACTGAAACGGCCAGTCAGTCCCTTCTCCTTCCTCGGGGAAAAGCCCCCAAGAGCGGCACGCTCTTTAAAGGGTGTGCGGCTCCTGTGGGCTTTTCTACAGGTTGGGGGGATTCTACGAGGTGGGGGTAAGTGCTGCTTACTTCCAGGTTTACCACTTTGGTGAAAAGTTATACAATGACTTGACAAATTTTATTTATATTTAGTGACCAATTAAGAGAAGGTAAAACTAGTTGCCATGTTCTGTGTTTGTCATATTGTCAGCTCTTTTCCTAGGAGGCTGTTCATGTTGTGTTTTAGCTCATGTGAGAACTCACTAGCCAAAATAGAAACTAAAATGTCCCTCTTACATGTTTATGAACATTTCGTCTGTGAAAGCATTGCAACTTTCTGGGTGGAATGTTCTCCCCTCTCCTGCTGACCCTTAGGGAGACAATTCTGAGGAGTATGGGGAGCACACAGAGGGGAGAAACTCCATTGTACAAGCAGAGGTCTGCCGGGGGAGCATTAGATGAATCCCACCCAAAATACAGGTTTCCCAAAGCAATAATTTATAGCATGGATTTAATACTCCAGTTCTTGCTGGATTACAACTCCCACCATTGCCCAACTAGTTGCTATGATACCTGGGGTGGGAGGGAGTTGGAGCCAACAACATCTGAGGGTCATAGGTTCTGCACTCCTAATTTATAGGAAGAAGAAAAGGCATCAACATTTCCATACGTCCTTAGAATGTGTGCAAAAAGTTTTTTTGATTACCCCATTTTCTGGAACATAGGGCAAGGGGGGAAATAGTAATTTATCAATTAAACCTACTGTAATAAATTTGGGGGATATGGGTGGTACTGTGGGTTAAACCACAGAGCCTAGGCCTTGCCGATCAGAAGGTCGGCGGTTCAAATCCCCACGACGGGGTGAGCTCCCGTTGCTTGGTCCCTGCTCCTGCCAACCTAGCAGTTTGGAAGCGCGTCAAAGTGCAAGTAGATAAATAGGTACCACTCCAGTGGGAAGGTAAACGGCGTTTCTGTGCGCTGCTCTGGTTCGCCAGAAGCAGCTTAGTCATGCTGGCCACATGACCTGGAAGCTGTACGCCAGCTCCCTCAGCCAATAAAGCGAGATGAGCTCCGCAACCCCAGAGTCGGTCACGACTGGACCTAGTGGTCAGGGGTGGGTCTCTATCTTACCTTCAAAAGATTTGAAACAAACTCCCCTTCCTGCACAACAGTGTACAGAGATGGCAGTAATATACGGGCTGCGACTACAAGTGGCTATGCATATTTCAAAGCACTACAAAATGTAGGTTTTAGTTTTACAGCGGTTTCTTCAAATCAGACTATAACCCTAAAGACTGCAAATCTGAATCTGACATTTGTTCAATATCAAAGAAACTAGGCTGCTTAGCTGAAAGACACTGGATGAACTGGAGTAGAGTGGATGGGGCTTGAGAAAAGTGAAATGTATATTCTCCTGCCCTCCCCCAACTTAGATGCATATGGACACACACACAGAGCCTCAGAGTGAGTACTCAGCCTACAGTGAGTAGTCAAACAGTCAAGTAGTGCTCTTCATAGATTTAATGGGAAATTTCCCCTGCTCATTTCACCAACAGTGTCTAAGGAGAAATGCTGCTTTATCCAAAACACTTCAGAACTGATGGTTCAGTGTTCTCATGGGATTACTCCAATACAGTAGCAGCAACAGGAGGATCCCTGCAATCTAAAAAACTACCTCCTACAGCAAGCATTCAAAAGAGCCAAAGAGAGAGGTACACCTGAAGGACTGGAATAGAGAATGAGTCAGTAGGCAGGTGATAAAACAAGGTGACATGGGGGTGGGTGGGGGGGAGGTGCAAGCATACTTCAAGCTTCCAGTGCATTTCAGAGTGATTGCCATATGGATCACGTGTACCTTTGTACCTTTTCTTTCATGTCTCTACTTTGACATTGGCAAAACTTTGAAAAAAATTGTGAAGAAGTTCTTGCCCAGCATTTTCCGTCCACTGTTTTGGCATAAGCAGAAACTTGCACAGTACCGGTTAAAGCAGTATCCCATGTAGGCAAATGAGAGCCAAGCTATTTCTAAGAAGCAAGGGGAAGCATTCACTAATCTCCAATCTGGCACAGCACTGTGTTAGTATCGCAAGGGGAATAACTAGAAGTCACATGCTAATGTATGCAATAGTGCCCTAAAGCTTTTTTCTTTTTCTTTTTTTAAAGGAAAACTAGTCTGCGAAGGGGATTTAAAGCAACGAAAGAGGGATGGGGTTGCTGAAACATTTTCACATCTAACTTTTCTCTGCTGCAAATTGCCCACCAAGTAGCTAATCCCTTGGAGTTCAAATTGCTGCTTTTATAGTATAAATTCTCATTCCCAATGTGACTTTGTTTTGTCAAGGAACTGTTAGCCTGGAACATGTAGTTTGCTCCTTATAATAGAACACATGCCCATGGAGGCAGTCCCATTTCCTTCTCCTGAAGGAAAAAGGGCTTTGGAGAGAAAGAACAGATTTGTACATATCAGCCTTTAAATTGTTGCTTAAGAATTTTTATTTTGTTAGCACCAACGGCGCTCCACTGACCTTATGAATCAATTGTTTCCTCATTCTGCTGACACATAAAGTGTGGGCCATAACTTGCTGTTTCTTCCCAAATAGTACCATTTAACTACTTCCTTATCATGAACATCTTCCTGTGCAAGTGTAATTTAGAAACCTTTGCCACTGTAATTTTCTTTGCTTCATTCTCTTTAAAGCTAAGCCTTTATGCGACAGACAAAATACTCATTCATCAGCACTATTATCTCTCCAAGAAATGAAAATGAACAGCTATGGTTTAAACACAAAAAGAAGGGACCAGAGCAAACAACTTATGTGCATACATGAAAAAGAAATAAAAGGGTGTTTTTTAGAAAGAAAGAAAATCATTTTGCATGATTTGGCCACTGCATGCTGTGTCAGGCAAACAGATAAGGAAAAGGAACTTTAAATATAACTCTGGGACAAGTAACTCTGAACAAGTTATAAAGAAGAAGCAATATACCTTCTCACAATAGATAATAATTTCGGCTTCCTGAAAGATTCTGAAGCAACATCCCTACTTTGCCTTTTCCTTAACCTCAGCCACTGCAGGTGTGACACTGGACACCACAGGGCAAGTGCAACAAACTCTATTGATGTGTGGGTGGGAACAGATGGGATAATGGAAAAAGAGAGAGGAGAGTCATCAAATGAAATGGTGGGTGGACAACTTCAAAGTCCCATTTGGGACTGCTAAATCTGTTCTCTGACCATAGGGAGAAGTGGATCAAAATTGGAACAAGTTCTAAAAGGGAAAACTAAAGCAGCATCGTGATGCATACGTGGGACTTATTTCAAATAGACAAGTAAAGTAGGTTATTTTGGAGCAGCAGAATCTTGGCCATATTGCAGGGCTAGTGGATCATGTTTCAGGCAGCTCTCTCTTAAAGTATCCATCCATTTCAAGCATAAATATTTATTCTGTTGCAAATTAGGATCCATTAGTTCCCAGATCATAAAAAGAGGTCAACAAGATTCAAAGGTTGTGCAGGGCAGGCAAGCTTGGTGAAGAGAAAGGTTTGATGACCATTTAAAAAGTATGCTCACCTATGCAACACATGTTTAACAGGGGGGGGGGATACTGCAAGGCAGACCCACTTGTGGTGCCCCTCCCTTCAGTAGATACCATTGCCCATAGGACTACATTACATTCCTAACAGAACCAGAACATGGTTTCTTGAGCAATACATTTCACCATGGTAGGAGTATTAGAGCTTGGAGTTTGTTGTTGTTCTGACTTCTCCCCACTTCTTGGTACCATACCATAAATTTAGATTTGAATATGAGGGTCGCGGGTGGCGCTGTGGGTAAAACCTCAGCGCCTAGGACTTGCCGATCGCATGGTCAGCGGTTCGAATCCCCGCGGCGGGGTGAGCTCCCGTCGTTCGGTCCCAGCTCCTGCCCACCTAGCAGTTCGAAAGCACCCTTAAGTGCAAGTAGATAAATAGGTACCGCTTTATAGCGGGAAGGTAAACGGCGTTTCCATGTGCTGCTCTGGTGCCGGTTCGCCAGAGCAGCTTCGTCACACTGGCTACGTGACCCGGAAGTGTCTTCAGACAGCGCTGGCTCCCGGCCTCTAGAGTGAGATGAGCGCAAACCCTAGAGTCTGTCAAGACAGGCCTGTACGGGCAGGGGTACCTTTACCTTTATGAGGGTAATCTCATTAAATGGGATTCCTGTGAGCCACGGAATTCTGAAAAGCTGGGTTGAAATCCACGTTCATCTCAGGTCCAAACTAGACACAAAATACACAGCATGCAGCTTCGTTTGTTTTGTTTTTTCCTTTACTAGTTACAAGCATGGGAAGTCAATTTCTCATTACAAAGGCAACAGGAAGGAAGGGGAGCTTATCTCTTCACTCAGCAATTGAAATGGGAACATTGCTTGCTTTATTATTTCTCTATATTATGCTAAAAACTCTGTTGTTATATAAAAAAAAATCATTTAACTACCCAGGTTCTCACTTCTTTTCAAGAAAGCAGTTCATATACTAATGGGAGATGTCATATAAAAATGGGGGAGGAGGTGTTCTTTTCAAGTTGATGAACTGAAACACCAAAGGCATCCAAGTGAAGTCTGTTAAAACTGTTTTTAAATCAGTTTCAAAGGCTTAAGTCCTTAACACATCTGTCAGCTACACTAACTTCCAGTATGTCTTCAGGTCCAATTTAGAGCTCGTCCGACACTCGAGTAGGACCCTGGCAGAGACACATGCCCGACTGGCATGTTCTCTCCCTCCTGGTTGATAGTTCGGGAGCTTCAAAAGCTTTCTTCAGCCCAAACATCACAGTGACCGATGTCAACATGTTATCCTTTTTTTTTATCCTTTAAAGTCCTGAATAGTTTTGGCCTGAACTATTTGATAGACCACGTTCAGTCATACCATCCTGCCTTCACAGAGATCACAATCACAGGCCTTCTTGGTGTTTCTACCAACCAGGTCTCTGACAGTGATAAGCATGAAAGAGAGAACCTCTTCTGTGGTGGCTCCACACCTTTTGAACTTCTTCCCAGTAGAGCTGAAGCAGGTACCTACACTTCAGATTTTTTTGAAGGCCTTAAATAATCTGATGGTGTTCTGATTGGTCACGCCAGAATAATTTTTGTTTGTTTGTCCCTGTCACTGATGGTGGATGGAATTTTATTATGTTTTTGGAGTTCTGAGTTAGTTTTTAACTTTGTAAATCTGATTTATTATTGATCTTAGTAATGCTTTTTAGGTTTTTTTAAAAATATACTTCAACTTTTTATTGCTTTTAAGTTGTTTTGGGTGGGCTTTGTCCAAAAGAGTACCAAATCAATATTTTAAAATAATAAATAATAGATTGCAGGAGGGACCATTTTAGACGCATCCAATTAGTGCACCATTGCTGATGCACAGGTCCTTTTGGACCCAGAAGAAGGCAGAATGGGCCAAGGCATACTTATGCACACTCCGCCAATGCACCCGGGGGCCAGGAATGAAACCCCGGCACAAAAGGGTCACCTGAGCCTGTTTACCTTTTCCAGTCCTGATGCACTGAGTTTATGATATATTGCCAGTAAAGTTGTATGTGGATTTGCATGACTTGGTGGCTAAGAAAGGGAAAGGACTAGTCACTCTTCTCCAGGATGAAGAGGAACCATTGATGAGCACCCTTTGGGTTCGGTCAGTCAGCCAGTTACAAATCCACTGAGTGGTAGCATAGACAAGACCGCATTTTACCAGCTTCTTTACAAGAATATCATGGGGCACCTTGTTGAATGCCTTGCTGAAATCAAGGTAGGCTACATCCACTGCGTTCCCTTCATCTACCAGGCTTGTAATTCTGTCAAAAAACGAGATCCGGTTAGTCTGACATGACTTATTTTTCAGAAATCCATGCTGACTATTGGTGATCACAGCATTCCTTTCTAGGTGCTCACAGACTGTTTGCTTAATGATCTGCTCCAGAATCTTCCCTGGTATTGATGTCAGACTGACTGGGCGGTAATTATTTGGGTCCTCTCTTTTCCCCTTTTTGAAAATAGGGACAACATTTGCCCTCCTCCAGTCTGCCGGGACTTCGCCTGTTCTCCAGGAATTCTCAAAGATGACTGCCAGTGGTTCTGAGATCACATCTGCCAGTTCTTTTAATACTCTTGGATGCAGTTCATCTGGCCCTGGGGACTTGAATACATCTAAACTAGCCAAGTATTCTTGTACTATCTCCTTAGTTATTCTGGGCTGTGTTTCCTCTGCTGAATCATTTGCTCCAAATTCTTCAGGTCAGGCATTGTTTTCTTTATCGGAGAAGACTGAGGCAAGGAAGGCATTGAGGAGTTCAGCCCTTTCTGTGTCCCCTGTTTGCATTTCACCATCTTCTCCTCTGAGTGACCCCACTGTTTCTTTGTTCTTCTTTTTGCTACGGACATACCCATAAAAGCCTTTTTTGTTGCTTTTAACCTCTCTAGCAAGCCTGAGTTCATTCTGTGCTTTAGCTTTTCTGACTTTGTGTCTACATGTGCTGGCTATTTGTTTGAATTCCTCTTTGGTGGTTTCCCCCCTTTTCCATTTTTTGTACACATCCTTTTTTAATCTTAACTCAGTTAAAAGTTCTTTAGATAGCCACCCTGGCTTGTTTAGGCACCTTCCATGTTTCCGTCTCATTGGTATTGCCTGAAGTTGTGCTTTTACTATCTCCCTCTTAACAAACTCCCAGCCATCATGAACTCCCTTTCCTTTTAGTATTACTGTCCATGGGATCTCACCCAGCACATCCCTAAGTTTTATGAAGTCGGCTTTCTTAAAGTCAAGAAATTGAATCCTAGTATGCTTGGCTGCTCCTTTCCGCTGTATAGTAAACTTCAGAAGAGCATGATCACTCGCGCCTAATGATCCTCCCACTTCTACCACACTAACCAGGTCAAAACCAGGTTAAAGCCGGGGTAGTTTGCATTCTAGTTCTCAACAGAGAAGAAGCAAAGCCACAGGTGACACTACATTGCACTAACAAAAGCAGAGGTGGTACAGGTGATTTGCTTTGCTGTCAGCCTGCAAAACCTCTTCAAGTCAGTCTGCATCATGCTGGACTTGGAACACAGCAGTCAAATAAAATTAAGATGTCCAGGTGTATTGCAACGATACTGAGGTAAATCACATTTATGTTGCATAACTGGTCTTATCACATTTCCAATGAATGCATATGCTTATTACAGTTAACCTGTTTCAGCTCTACTAATGAACTTCGCTGTTATCAGACACAGAACATACTCCTGTTGCCAGGCTTGTCATTCAAGCTTGTGATTCCTCTAATCTCTTTTTTGCTGTTGTTCTTTTACTCTAGACATGACATGCATTCCTATTATTTCATGGAGAGAAATATATGGTTCTTCACATTTTCAAGATGACTTCATTCTATCTTAAGACAAAATCTGCATTTACTTCTTTTTGTTGTTTTAAAAACCCCACTACTGCTGTAGCTGCTGGAGTCAGCCCAGGTACAGCTGAACAAAGATAGCAAAATTGCTCACTTTAATAATCACTGCATGACCATAATTCAATATGCAGTGAAACATTATAAATGTACTTTAACACAGAAAAGGCTACTATCATACACTCCTAGGCAGCATATTAGCAAATATAAAAACAAAACAGTTAGCTCTCAGAAATGTAGACTCTTTGATTCAGATGTTGAGCAAATAAAGTGAAGAAATATGCAACATGTATATTCCTGAGCTCAGGAACCATTACTCTTTCAAGCTGATCAAGGCTTCCTTGCTTCAAAGAAGGATCTGCAGCAGTTCACTTACAGGACTCACTGCTACTCAGTCATGAAATTACCTAGCACCAGTCATGCAGGAAAGCCACTTTAACTGCATTTCTAGCCACATATCAGAAAAAAACAACAAGAATCCCATAGAATGGGTCAGGGAAGAGATTAAAGGTGCAAATGGCATCCCTTGTAGTCAATGGCAAAACTTCCATTGATCTTAATAGGTTTGGATTGTCCCCTAAAGCAGCATAGCAACATATGTTCAACTAGCATGAAAGGTCATATGAAAAATGATGAGCATCATTAAACTCCAGCTCCATGACCTCATATTAAAACCATAAGACAAGCAGCTCCACAAATACAGAGCTAGGATATGAAAAGATTAAGAGACACACTACACATATTTGCACTTGTGGATTTATAACCAGCACATAAAAAAATATTTGTTTCTAGCTCATATGTCAAGCAGTCAATTAATATAAATCTAAGATAATAAGAACACTCTGTAGCAGTATCAATGCACATTTAGAATGTATCACAGAAAATTAAACCAAACAACTATGCACATTTCCCAGTTATTTTCATGCAACTGAAAAATATTGGCAATTAAATTACAAACTGCACTCTTGAATCCAGGGAACCATACTAAATCATGTACTTAAATAACACAAAAGTAACATCTCTCATATATCATTAAAATACAATGTGACATTTAACAATGTGACAGCAGAATGTGCCTTCAGACTGTGTTCTGGACCCCATCAGTGGGATTTAAGACACTGAACATACTGCTGCACCATCCTTAACTATTCAACTAGGATTTGAAACTTCGTGAACTTATCATATCAGTTATTAAACCTGGTGCCCCTGATATAGTTATAGTCACACATTTTTAAAAAATTGTTTAATACATGACTAGCTGCACAAGAATACAGATATGGATGCATGTTCAGATGTACTTTAGAATACACTGCCATTCAGAGAAATACAGAACAGATTAAAATCTATGCTTATTCTGCTACACATTCAGATGTGTAGCAAAATACACATCTAATACACATCTGTGGTTCCCAATACAGCAAACGATAGGCATGTGCAAGCCTGCTATTAGTGAGAATCTCCCCAAACAGTACTACTGGCCAACGCAAACATAAAATGTGGGTGTTGATGAGCAGAGAATATGGCGTAATATATCATAAATATGACATTCATATATACATACACATATTTTCTAAACCACACTTTCCTCTAAATTAGAAATACTAAAGAGCCATTTTTCATGTCTCAGAGAAAAATATCTTCATTCCATTACATTTTTTTAGAACTTACCAATAATTTCGATATGATGACCATCACCAGGCCATTGTAGTATGTTAAACATTGTAGTAGTAGTCAGTGAAACATACGAGTCAGCACATAAAAAAGAAGGGGAGGGGAAACAAGTTAGTAATATAATAGCAATGTCACCGGTTTATAAATAATACGTTAAAAGATAACAGTCAAGTGCTGGTATCAGTTAATTGCAGACATCAGCTCCATTAGAGACACCATTAGAGATACCAAAAAAACGAGCAAGATAATATCCTTAAATACTGCATTGAGTCGAGAATAGTGCAGGAGCAATGAGCTAGACATGGAATGAAAAAGAACATTGTTATAACACAAAGATTGTGGCTGAGGGAACATGTCAATTTGGGGAGTCTGGTCTAGGCAAACTAGCCAAAAGATTGAAGCAATAACTTGTTCTAAGTTCAAGCCAGAAGGAGAAACAGGTCCTTAAGGATACCACAATGTTCTGGGAATTGGAATAAAAGAGCTGGACAAGAAATGTAGCAAGAACTAAAAGATTGACATTGTAAGGAAAAGGCACACCAGGAAGGTGGCTCAAAACAATCAAACAAAACACTTCAGGAGGAGGGCTCTGTGCTTGCCCTCTTCTGCCCCCTCAACATTCAGGGCCCCCGGCCCCTTACTCCAGATATTGAGGGGGCTGAAGACCCCTCAGCCCCCTGTAATTGGCACGCCTGATTTCTAGGATAAAGGCAAAACAAGAGGAAAAGTAACTAACAACTGGTACTTTAAAAAGCTGTGTTGGAAACAAGCTGATGACTTTGATATTTAATCACTACTAGTTATGTTCTCAGATCATGGTCAGAATTAGAATATATTCAAAAACAGAGTGCATGTAACAGTGCCAAGATTTCAAGTGTTCCAAGAATCCAGTGTTATTGTGTTGTCTGTCACAGTCAATCTGAAAGTTTTGCCCATCTGTTATCTTAGGCCTAAAACTAGCTGACCTTGGAAAATATATACCACTGCATAAAATGTAAGCCCTATAAGAATTTCCAAGCTAAGCCAAAACACTGGATGGCAGTCAACAAAGTTTTAGTCAGAGTAAACCTACTGAAATTAACATAGTTAATTTCGCCTTAACATAGTTGTGCTCATTAATTTCAGTGAGTCTACTTTGAGTAAAACTTAGCTGACGATCACCTAGTATCACTATTATATACCTGGAAATCTCTAAACCACCCAGGACATATACCAAAAGCAGTAGTTACTTCTCTGCTAAACAGCAAGCTCAGGGAACCCTTAAGATTCACACGACAGCAGCAATATAAAATATACTTAGGGGGAAAATCACCTAAAGCATCACAAGTAATATATTCCTGTCCTAAGCCACTAAAACACTGACTGCATACAAAAACCTAGAGTCGACTCAGACTTCTTAACTGCCACCTGGAGGCCACTTTTACATTTCCTCAGTTGGCTATAGGCACAATAGAGTAAGCTGTGCGTGTCCAGTTTAGAATAGTAGCAGAGGTAGTAGTAATAATAATGTGACTTGTTTTACATCGCCATAGAACATTTTTGTTTTCGCTATCTGTGATGATCGGGGAAAAGGTGGGGTATAAATAATTAAATATTAATAATAATAATGGGGACAAAATGGATGGTGCTACATGAACAGTGTATGGTACTATTTTTTATTGTTCCTCCTTTTTCTAAAACAAAAACAAAGACCCCCTGCTTTACAAATTAAAACACAAGTGCATAACCTCAAAAAGCAAGACTCTGCCTAGTCCACTTCTTGCCCATCATGTTTCATCATTATCATTAGTAGTGAGTCTGATTCACAAAGGAAAACAAGTTTTTAAACTGATTTCCCATCCTTTGATGCTCAGAACTCTACTATTATAGTCTGGTCATTCATGTGTATAGCAAATAAATAATTGAGGGGGGTCAAGCAGGGACAGGCCAGTAGCTAAATGCTTCTGCCATCACTGTTCTCATTACTGCTCAAGTTGTGGAAGGTGACTGTCTGGAATGGTAATGTATCCATGGAGGTTTCAGCTACAATGGAGGTTTCTCATGATTTTCCAAAGTTCTAAAATATGTGGAGAACCTCCATAGGCATAAAACAATCCCTGCTTGAGGCAATCACCTTCCATGAGTCAAAAATGACTATGGACAAAAAAATGGAGGTAATGTGCTCATCCCTGCTGTATTTTGTGTGCTGTGTCTGTATTAACTTTTCTCTAGTTGCAACACCTAAAGAGGAGTCTGCATTCCTCAAGCACCCCTGCAACTCATACATATTTCTAATCAAGTGCTAAGGCCATAATTTGGATAAGCCCATGACAGGTCAGACAGAAAGCCATGCTACAGAAACGGGTTCTCCAAGAGAAGCTGTTCACATTGGCAAGAACACTGTTTTTTAGACATTATAGAGCCCAATTGCTCCCCGCACAGCAAGTAGCTAAATGCTTCACGGAACACTGGTGTGCCAACTCTGTGTCACTCTTGTCATTTATTCTAAATATAAATCTGAAGAGATTCAAAATTACGCTTCTACTTTACATTCCTGAAATAGCTGTCAAAACAAGAGATTAAATGGATTAGTTTGCTATTGTAGTCACACTGTTCGCTTACCAAGTCCTGAAAAATACTTGCTGCGAACTACTGAAAACAATGCTTTCTCAGCTGCCTAAGCATATAGGTTTGTGTGTGTGTGTAATATATTAAGCTGTATATAAGAAAAAAATCTATATTTTAGGGCATGGAATACATTCGGTAATTTATTAGCCAGTAGCATTAACTTTTTTCTCTTAAGGAAGGGAAATGAAGGTTGTAAATTGTTGATCTTCATTACAGTGTCAGGAATTTTTGCCTTCTATCTTACAATGAGGAGGGCTTTATGTCTCCAAATAGTCTTTTCAGCTACAATAGGAGAACAGAACAGCTATCTATTTCCTGATATTACCTTTCTTCAAGCAAGCAAAAGGCTTTATCTAGCCAGTATAAAATCAAGTGATTATATTTTGCAAAGCATTTGAAATCAATAGTTTACTGAGAAAATGTTCAGGATATATTCAACATTTCCAGAATTTCTGGAGCCATACATATATTTCTCAAAAGAAAAAATAGTACATAAAATTGTACTGTTCAGAATACTTCATGCATTTTGGATATGCACATTCATTTTATTAGAGCAATACAACAAGAATGAAATCAATCAACCCTGCTAAAACTTTGCAATTTCCTGGGGGCATACACAACCATCCTCATACATGCCTGAGGGTCTCTAACCTAGTAAAAGGTTATGTGTGGTGCTTTTAACCTTTGCTGCATCTGCATCGTGGTGGAAGGTATTTGGTTAAGCAAGATTAAGCAAAATGTCAGCCCAAACAATGCTGTTCCTGGATCCAAGACCTTCAAGGAATTCACTGGAGACCTACTACAGTCCAGGGTGTTGTGGTAGACAGTGGCGGAGCTTCATGCTCTGGCACCGGGGGGTGGGGGGCAGAGAGCAGGTGGGGCTGGCGCACGTCCCGGGGGCATGGTGTGCTGCATGCAGGGGTGTAGTGCATGTCCTGGGGGCATGGTGCGCCGCCTGCGGGGGCGTAGCACCCAGCGTGGGGGGGGGCCAGCCGCGATGGCACCCACCGGGATCACGCTGCAGTGTGCTCCCCCCGCACTCCTCTTCCTCCGCCAGTGGTGGTAGACTTACCTTCATATCCCTCAAGATCTCCAAGGCAGAGAGAATATGACTGGATAATCATGAAATGGAGAAATGGTCTGGGTGCTTGGAACAATGGCTTTCAGCACCCTCTAAATGTGAAAAGTTCAGCCTTCTTGGTTCTCTTGGGACAATGACATGAAAGGGTAGCTAGCAGGAGTAACAGTGGAGAAAATCTCCACTGTTAGAACTCATTCTGTAGCCTACTCTGTAGCAGTGATGATGCTCATGTCAACAATATCCAGCCAGTAAACCATATCATCCCAGCAGAGTGATATCCATTCAGAGCTGACCTGAATGGTGTTACATATCAAACTCCCATTAGCTTGCTGTTACTAGTTTGTAAAACATCTTGCCGGTCAAGATGCTCACATTTGCATTAGATTCCACATTAAGCGGAGTATCTACAGCTGTGACTCAGGTGACTCAGGAAAACCAAAGTTTCTTCAGCCTAAGGATGTGGACAAGCTGCCTGAAGAACTGAAGCCAAACAGTTCTTCTTTGGATCCTTACCCATCTTGGCTGAACAAGAATACTGTACCAGAGCTGAGTATGTTTCCTTGCATGGGGACTATGTTCCAATTCCAATACTAAAAGAAGGACTTGTGAGCCCTCTTTCACCTCCACTATCCTTATTTGTTACCAGCTAGGCTTTAACTTCCCATTTTTTGAGTAAGGTGTTGGAGAGAGTGGTGGCAACTCAGCTGCAGGTTGGATTTAGATCTGTTCCAGCCTGGCTTATCACAAGGCTGAAACCAGCTTAATGACTTTGGTGGGTGACAGGAGCCAGACACTACACAGGGGGGAGTCTTCCCTGCTGGTTCTGCTGTACTTCTCGGTGGCTCTGATATCATCCTTTTATAGGATTTCCTGCAGCAAATGGAGCAAGTGGATGAGTTGCCAATGGATTACATTCCCAGAATTTCTATCTTCAAGCATTTCTGCTGTAGTCTAATCATGAAAGTGATGCCAGGTTGATGATGAAGCACCTTCCACATGGTTTGAACTGTTCAATGTCCCACGCAGAATGGTTGCCATTGTATCTACTTTGTCCCTTGGCTAAGTGTGGGGAGTAGCACATACACGGCACCTTCTTCCTATCTCTTATATGCTGTCAATTCGGACCATCTCCATCTCTGTATAACGAAAGTTATGAAGCTGAAAATGTTGGTTCAGCTCCATGCAGCAATTTTAGGGGCAATTACTTCTTCAGCCGACACTGAAATTACAATTTTTCAGGCATCACGTCAGCTGTGAATATTTTGGAGCACAGTGGATATGCTATTTTTATAATGTATAACAGAGCCCTTCATCGACCCACCACCCTTTTTTCCTTTTTTTTTTGTTTTGCTGAAATATCTGTTATTGTCCTAGAGTGCTAACTGCCCAAGATCTATTACTTCCCAACTTATTTGATAGTCAGAGAAGCAGCACAATATCCCACTTCATGGTAGAACTATATACCGTATTTTTCGCATCATAGGACGCACCGGACAATAGGACGCACTTTGTTTTAGAGGGGGGAGAACAAGAAGAAAAAAATCTCCCCCTCTCTGCCCAGCGCCCCTTCAGTGAAGCGGCAGGAGGCGCTGCACAGAGAGGGGGAGAACTATCCCCCTCTTGTTTTCCTGCTCTAAAACAAGGTGCCGTTTAAGGTGCGTTCAGGCGGCTACCTTGGAAGCCTGGAGAGCGAGAAGGGTCGGTGTGCACTGACCCCTCTTGCTCTCCAGGCTTCAGGTTCCTTTCGACCTGCTCTTTGGGGCGGGGGAAGCCCACCACCAGCCCCAAAGAGCAGGTCAGGGAGCAGCGGAAAGGCGCAGCGGAGAGGCTCCTGCCATAGCCGCGCGTCACCTCTCCAGCCGGGAGAGGGTTGTGGGGCTATGGCTTCTTTAGCCCCGCACGCGCTCTCCCGGCTGGGGAGGTGACGCACGGCTATAGAGGCTCCTGCCATAGCCGCGCGTCACCTCTCCAGCTGGGAGAGGGTCGCGGGGGGCTGCTTTAGCCCCGCGCGCACGCTCTCCCGGCTGGAGAGGTGACACGGGGCTGTAGAGGTTCCTGCCATAGCCACGCGTCACCTCTCCAGCCGGGAGAGGGTCGCGGGGCTATGGCGTCTTCGCTCCATAGGACGCACACACATTTCCCCTTCATTTTTGAAGGGGAAAAAGTGCGTCCTATAGAGCAAAAAATACGGTATTTGGTAGCTCATTCGTCAATAGGCAGAATACAAATAGTGCAGGTAGAAGTGTGAAAAATGCTTTGGATTTTTTTTAGATCATTATGACTCATATTTTATCCATCCAAAGTACGGATGAGAAAAGTGAGAATGATTTAGCGATAAATGAATCATATGCACCAAATATGCACATTGGAAAAACTGGTAAAGGAAACAGAGCAATAAAACCTTGATTCTGCAGCTATATTGAATAGGATTTTAGTGAGCAACTCACAACACAATTGTCATGCTCCTACACAAAAGAAAGTCCTATTGAGGTCTATGGGACTTACTCCCAAAAAAGGGAATAGTATTACAGGCTCAATAGTAAAGTCAAATATTGAGGTTTGTTGTTTACTTTTTTTACTGTAACAATACACACAAAAGGACACCACAGAATTTTTGCATGTTTGGATTATGCATCTAAATTGCATCCAGAACAGAAAATTTCTAAACAAAATGTAGTATTTAACAAGCCCCCTCCAAAAAGAAGTTGGGCAAACGAGGCTGCAATTCTGTACCCACTTAACAGGGAATAAAATCCCTTGAATTTAGTGGGCCTTACTGCTGAATAGGCAGGTATAGGATTGCACTGCTATTCTCTTACACACACACTTCAAAAAAAGAAAACTGACATATTGTTCCCTTACAGATTTTACCCACAATCTAGCAAAGTTGGAGGCATTCAGCAATGCGTCTTAATTCTAAGTAGGCTTGTTATCATTAGAAAAATAAGCATTATTTGTGTAATCCTATATGGTTACTCAGAAGAAAGTCTTATTTAGTTTAAAGAAGCTTCTGAGCAAAATTTAGAAATAATTTTAGTCACTATGGTGGTGTTTTTTTTTAAAAAAAGAAAAATAGTGAATAGTATATGTGGCATAAAATTCAAAATGTCAGTCCCAGATTTTGCCTCATTATCATCAATGTCACTGCCATTTTTCTATTCTTTGCTTGATTTCATGCTGTTAAACCTCTTATCTGTGCATCAGTGTGATCAGGATTATTCAGCAGTGGCAGCTGCTGAATAAGGCCAAAGCATTTCAGTTGATTTCTGAAACAACTGCATTTCTAACCTCTTTTGACCCACTCTACAGACTAAACAGGAGTTCAAAATTTAATTCCCAATCTTGTTCAATGTTTTTGTCACTCACAATAATGTTAAGCTAAAAATGTGTCAGTGTTAAAAGATTGATCTCCTTCCTCCTCCCCACCCTTTAGAAGTGCATTTATGCTGCGATCTATAAAGAGACACTAATATGATCAACTTACAGGGATCAACAACATATGTGGTGTTGCTTACATTACAAGAGCAAATAATGAAGCTATATTTAGCCTCTTATAAAACATTCTGAGTATTTGGGCGATGGTAACCATTACATACATAAAGACTTAAGTAGATACACTGAAATTAAAAATAGAAGCGTTGGGGTTCAGGAACCATTCTCCATCTAAACATATCCATAGATCAATCAATATAAGGCACAGATACTAGTAGTCACATGAAATAAGGGCTTTCTAGTAATTAATAAACATTGTACTGTTCAAGTGCAAGCTCAGATATGGCACGGAATCTGCTTTGGCCTGTGAAATAATGTGTCTGTCTGTCGGGGGAGGGGTGCAATGACTCTTACAAGTGCTGCTCCGAGACTCTTAGCATGCTTAATACCCTGGCTGGCTGTGACGTGAGGAGGGGGACAAAAAACTAGGAGGGAAGGTGGAATTGAATGAGTGCCCTGGAAGACGGCAGCACCAGCTGGCTGAAAACCTTAACAGGAACACTCCACAACCACAACATTTTGTTGGGCGTCTCTCTTGGCTCACCAATTCTTTAACTGCATTAGAAAAATGGATAAGGAAATGGGTCTTGCAAAATACATCAGAGTTTATGTTCTAAACATGTCACAGACCCATTCGCTGAAGTCAGTAAGTAATTGCAGGCAGTAGGTTCAGCATTATCCACAAGTGCAATCAGCTGTTTGTGTAATACTACTGAAGACTCAAGAACTTTCCTGACACAGGCAAAATGCACCTTGAATCTGCTGACACAGCTTTTAAAGTTTGTACTCTGATCATTATTAGCCATTGATGCACCATAACCCTATCCAGCCTGCAGATTTCCCTTCTGAAACAACACCCTTCAGCAGAATCCTAGCCCAACCTTTTCTAGGCTTCCAATTAGCCGGCCCAGTTGACTGATCTCTGACTAGTCCCTCACTCCCCTTGTCTTTAGCATACTTTAGCATAATGAAATGCAACTGCCCATATGCTATTAGTACTATACATCTAACAACGCTCTCTGACAGTCAGCAATTAGCTTGGGCAGCCACAGCCTATAATGTCGCACAAGCAGTATGTGGAGCAACTGTGTTCTACAGAGAGAAAGATAAAAAGGCACTCTTGGAAGCAGTCCAACTTTAAGAAGAAGAACCCCAAAGTGAGCTTACTAAAAAAAGAATCCTAATTACTGCTGCAGATAAGGCAGGCCCTTTAGAGTTTACTCTTCAGCCCCCTCACAGCTAAAGTAGCTGAAGACTGCTATGTTTATTAGTTAATGTTTCTCCAATTCAGTCATTCTTTTAATTCCTATTTGTAGTAGCTAAGCTGAGGTGAGGAAGCAATCTAGGCAAGAAACAAGTGTTAAATGAAATATATTTTTCTACCTAGCTAACTTTATTTTCATTTCCTTACCGTTTCCCTGGAATATCAAGCTGTATGGAAGGAATCACATATTTACTAGAATGGAAATATTTACATACATTCATTACAAAAAATGTAATGAATGTAAATCCATTAAATGAAAATTTAGAGTTTGTGTGTGTGTGTGTGTTTACCAGTTGAAAATGTAAAAGACTTTACTGCTACCTAGTAACTTTTTCTTTTACAAACAATACTCCATAACTTTTAACAAAGTGACAAATGGAAGACAGAAGGGATACAACAGTGGATTGAAGAGGGAGAGGGAGAGAGATTATGGTTAACAACTATACAGTATCTTCATTACTACCAAAAAAAGATGATTATGCATTTTGGCAAAACAAATACTGAAACTTGTTTCACAATTTGGAAGGAGGCAGTCTATGCATTAAAACTTAATTATTTAACCTACAAATTAATCACTAAAGACGGGAATACTTTCATATATGATTAGTATAGTCAATAGTAAGTCCATACCACCTAAAAGCCAACAGTTTATTCTTGTAAAGCAAATCATCTCTCATGCACGCATGCACGCACGCACACATCTGTTAAGGCCATTTCCTCCTGCTTATGTTTCTATCAATGCTGTGACTCCAACCTTCTTATAGTGTCTAATAATTGTTGTCATCTGATTGTTGTTGTCCCACAGATGGCGCCACAGAGTGCCTACAGTCTCTCAATACATTAGAGCACTATAACTCCTGGTGGGTGAGACAGCAAGAATCTTGTGTGTCAACTCATTCCAGAAGAGAATCAATCCATAGTCCAGCCCAGCACTCTGCCGAAGATCTAGGAGTTTAGCTTGCTTCGGTCTTGTCCCCCTTAATGAAATAACTGGAATCACAATACAACCTAAGCAGTGGAACTGCGGAGAATTCACACAGTACAATCTGGCTTTCCCCTTCCTCTCTTCCCTTGACAGAAAATTTCACACTCCCTGTATGGTTTCCTCTAGTATTTCGGGGAGGACAAAGAGGGAAATGGTGATACTAATAGACTTTGATCTTCCCCCAGTGCTTATCCATGGTTACATCCCTCACATTATCATATCAGTTATACAGACATATGCTAAAACCAAACTCATCCGTCCTAGTGCTGAACTGGATGTAGCCAAAATAGCACCATTCACACACAAAGGAGAGGCATCAGCAGTTTGGGGAAACCCCAAGGTTTGCAGTCTGGCAGAAGAGAGGAAAAAAGCTTTGGGAGAGGAAGCCCAAAACAGCTGAATGAGGACTACTGAGGGGAATGCTGGTAGGCTGCTGGTGAAGGGGAGGAAACAACAGAGTGGAACATCGAGGCTGAAATCCTGGACAGAAGCACCGCGCACTGCAACATTTTGTTGCAGCTCTGGCGAGCATTGTTTTGCAGTCATTCCTTTCCTATCATTACTTTCCATCGATCCTTGTGCTGAATATTACAGATCACATACAGTACAAATGCGAATTTACTGAAAATAATAAAAAGAGGGATGGAAATATGCAGAGCGCTTGCTTCCCGTTCACGCGCACATCTCACGGAGCGCAGAGGGAGGTGAACACCTGCTCGAGTGCAGCAAATCTCAACATCTGCCAGAGTTCAGCATGCAGGTTGAAAAGCCCTTTGGAAAGAGGTGAACGAAGTGAAGAGATCCTCACCCTTTCAGCTGTGCTCCACAAGCGCTACGAAAATCAAAGCGCGAAGCTTCCTCGCCGGTTTCCGAGAAACAGACGGGCGAACAGCAAGTCCCTCCCGGAGCCAAAGTTCCTCCTGCTGCTGCTGCTTCTGCGCTCCCGGCTTGTCTGATTCCAGCAACGGGCTGGACCCTCGTTGGAAGAGCGGGGAGCGCAGAAGGCGCGGGAAGCAGGCGAGAGGCTACGCTGGGCGGGCAAGGAGAAGAAGCATCCGGGACGGCAGGGCTGCGGCTGCGGCTGGGTGGGGACAGGACTCCGAGAGGATTACACACACACACACAGAGCCGAGCGCCGACCTGGGAAGGGCGGGGGAAGAGCGCGAGCGAGAGGCTAATGGACTTCTTAATCTCGGCACGGGCGGCCGGAGAGACTCGCTGAGGGGAAGAGACGCTCCGCAGAAGCCCACGCGCTCGCCCTCGGAGGAGCTGCGGGAAGCTGGGCGGCGGCGGCGGAGAGCCCCCCCCCCCGCGGCATGTTTTTCTCCCCTGATACCTACCTCGCTCCCTTCACCGCCTCCTCGCCGGACGGAGACGCAGCAGGGCGGCGAGAGCGGCATCTGTCCCTTGCCCAGCCCTTCCCGCTGACCTCAAACCAAGGGCAGGACGCCGCTCTCCGGCGACGCATCGAGCAGAAGCCGCTCGGGTCCGCCGCCCGCCCTCCCTCCCTCAGACTTGGCCGCGCGGGACAGGAGCAAGAAGCGGCGAGGCGCCTCACCTGAGAGACCCGCCGCCAGCAGCAGCGGCCGCCGAGAGTCCCGCTCAGCCCCCGCTGGCCGCTTCCTCCTGGGAAAGTAGCGCGGGCGCCAGCCGGCGGCAGCTTTCGCCCAGGCTCCGAGGAACCAGGGTGGCGCGGCTCCGGGGCGCGCTTGGAAACCCTTCAGGACGGCGGGAGAGCGAGCGAGCGAGCGAGCTGCCAAGCCGGGCGGCTTCTCCTCCTGAAGCTCCTTTCCTGCAGCGGCGGCGCTCGCAGCCCTGGGAGCCCGCCTGACAGAGCGACCCGAGCGCCGCGGCCACGCCCCTGCTCTCCAAAGCGCCTCCCCATTGGTGCGCCGTCGGATTCCCACTGGCCGCCCCGCCTCCTCCTCCCCCCCCCCCCGGTGTGCGCAGTCTGGACGCCGCTGCTTTCCGCAGGGAGAGGAGAGATTCTGATGGGCAGCCAGCCCTGGAGCAGACCTGTCGGGCCATTTGCTCGCGATGATGGATGGCTCTTTGGGACGGAAGAAGCGAAAGCTAAATGGAACTTTTATAGAGCTGGGAGAGGAGGAAAGCTGCAGAGCGAACTCTGCTCGTCTGGCTTCCAGAGGTTGCTGAACTGCAGCACCCAGCACCCCTAGCCAGAGGCATGATGAGGCACCCTTGGCAAGAAGCGGCCCGGAGAGCACGTAGCTCCTGACCACTCTGAGCCAAAGTGGAGCGGCGCTATTTTTGCAGCCCTCCCCTGGACCTGCGCCCTTGGCGGGGATCAACCTGACCAACCCCTAGGTACGCCCTTGCCCCTGCCCATTGGCAATGCCGACTGGCACGGATGGGGTCCTTCTGGTTGCAGCTCCTTGCCACACAGGTAGAAAGGGACAACTCGGATAGTCCGGAGTTGCTACTAACCTTTCTTTCATCTTCCAATGACATCACAGATTCCCATCTCTGAATGCGTAAAGCAGAGATGGAAAACCTGTGCTCCTTTCCCCGATGCTGTTGGGCTCCAGTCAGCATAGCCCACCAGAAATACACCCGGAGAGCCACAACTGTGTGCTTACAAGATGACTGCAGCCAAGGGATACCTTTTCCACACACTTTATCAGCCCCCTCCTAGACTCACACAGCCTGTGCCACAGAGAGGAAGCAAGTGGTCACATTCGTGCAGAGTGCATGTCAAGAAAGTGAGCAAAGCCATTGCCTTTGTATTAAATTATATGGCCGAGGAGTTAGGCTTCTGGTAAATGCTGGTCCATTGAACAGGGAGGGAACACAGAGGCTAAGACTTGTGGGAATGTTCAGGGGTGCAGGAGAGGATATATTGTTTGATTATAGCCTTTCCAACTTATGTTAACAAGTTCCACAATTTAGCAGAGTAACATTCTCCCTTTTAAACCCACAGAGGATGCATTTGCTCAGGCTCGCTACAGCCTCTACAATAACTGTCCTGGTATTTTCCCTTTATTCCCTCATAAAAGATAAGACACGACACAGTCTTCATAAAAGTATAAAAAGAGTTTACTCACATTCTGTTCACAGTTGGATCCCAGAAAGCAAACTTAGCTTAGAAAAGTAACATACACCTGGAAACTATCCCATAAAGAGACAGCCCCTTTGTTCTCTCTTGGCTGGAAGCCAAGAGAACATCTTTGGCTAAGCAGATGTTGCTTTTTCAATGAAAGTAGTCAGAGAGAGAGAGATGGTGGCCAGTCCTATGCTTTTGTTACCTGCACAGGTGAGGCCATGCCCACCTCTGGTTGCATGTAAAGGAATTCTGTCCCAGACAGGAGAAACAGGAAGTTTCAACTGGCTGGTCCAGACATCCTCTTTTATGTCCACTCTAGGGAGGTTGTACTTGACTGCTCTTGTATTTCACATCCCACAAGACTAACCGCAAGATCAATCCATTAATTCATGGCAGAGAACTCAAAACATACAGAGCAAACTTCCACAGGGCAAACTTCTGCCTACCTTTTGCCTGCTATCAACTCTCCCTTTACCACCACAGTAGTCAGCAGGCCCTTTTACCTGCAACTCCTTGACCTTCAGGTAGAAAGGGGCAGCTAGCATAGCCCTGCTTTCTCTTGCAGCTGCAGTTTTGACACCAGTTCCATACAGGGATCAAGCAAGAATGTCACACTCCCTTGCTATGATCGGTGTCTTGCTCACTAGCCTAAAACTTGGTGGCTACATGCGGCATGTGGCCATTTCAAATGTTGCAATCATGTTTTACATACCCACATTTTGGGCTTTCCTTGATCACTTTGTGTGAGTGCAGTCCATGTGTGAACAAAATTAACAGTCACACACAATAAAGCTTTTGTCTTTCTTGTCTGTCAATGGGTGCCCTCCAGTATAGGAAGAAAAGGGAATCTCCCACACACAAAAAGCTGGCAGTTCAACTTGGGTTGCACTGATGGGGTAACACCAGGGAATTATTCTAGGTTTATGCCTATGTAAATGAAATCAACTTGTACTTTGTTCTGTGTTGCTAAGAGAGCCTTGCAGCTTTCTCAGAGAGCTGTCTCAATACAGAAATAGGATGCTCTATAAAAGCAGCAAGGATTTGATTTTTCTCTGCCCACGCTTTAATGCTGTTTAATTCTTCTTGGTAATGGCATTCTAGATTTATAATGGAAAGGCTAGTTCAGTAGTTGGCTTGCCTCAGTTCTATTTTATTTAAGATTCTATTGAGAAATCAGAACGTCCAGGCACTACTTCAGTCTTCTGGAGCAGGTTCAGGAAAGTCAATACCTTGTAGACAAGTTTTCCAGTAATCCTCCCTCCCTTTCTCCAGTGAAGTTTGATTTTAGTAAAAGTGATCGCCCCCCCCCCCCCGATTTATCAACTGCTAGTTAAATTAATTATTGAATTCCTTAAAAGAAAGAAAGAAAGAAAGAAACCAGCTTAACTGGTAGGTAGATTGTTGCCTACAATATCAATACTCTTCTATTTTATTCTAGGTATGTCCATGTTCTTCACAGGAGTATACTCTGGATCCCTACTGAATGAAATAGCTTAATCACCCTGCAGCAACACACAGTCTTTCTTTCCTTTGCAGAGACAACACTGAGTAGGTTAATGGTATCCATTGATTGATCCATGCAGACAGTGACCACAAAGGAAAGCACAGTCTACTTTGCAATTGCTAATAAGCAGGAAAGATAAGGCACCATAAAGCAGCTGAGCTGACATAGCAGGGAGGCAAAGGAGAAGGGAAATTCATTTTGCCACCCTTACAGACTTTCAGCAGTGCAAAGCCACCTTCTGGCCCCTCAGTCCTTCTCTTTGCCAGCGCCCAGAGTTGCTCTAATTTGGAAAAATAAGTGCTTTGTGCTTCAGAATATTCACAGCCTTATAAGACTGGCTGTGACCTGGGAATTGTCTAGTCCACTCATGTGCATTGAAACAGAATCTCTATACCCTATGCCCCAACATTAGTCTTTATCAACTTGATTCTAGTGTGCAACAACTAGCAGAGAGGGAGTAACCACAATACTCTGGTATCCTTCACAAAAAGCTGTAACTCAAGAGATGGAGCAAGTGCTTTGCATAAATCAGTTCTCCCTCCTCCAATCTTCAATTAAAGGCACCCTGAGTCATTGGCCAATCGTATGCAGGAAGGAAAAACTCCACACAAGAGATGGGAGCCAAGGAGTGCTGTTGACAACTTGTAGTGTCCATTCGTGCTCATGGATGAATCAGTGCAAGAGCCCCAGGGGCTGGGTCATATTACGTAAATATTAGTCGCTTTAGAAATACCTACTTAGAGTTTCAAAATAAAATGTCAACCTCTAGGTTTTTCCCGCTTGTACAGCATGAAAGAAAATGTCACTGATTTGAATTTGATGTAGGGATAACAGCTTTTATGCCATGGAATGTTTTCCTTCTCCGCTCAGTGGTATTTGATTTCTGAAGGAGTAAAAAATGGTTCTCTAGGGACAATTATATATTTGAGATAGGAAGATGTGGTAGACCAAGCAGCTTATGGAGTGACTGCGTGAAGTACAGACAATTTGCTGCTATAACACAGCTGCAAAATAGCTAAGTGAGACAAAGTATATTCTGCACTGAAAAGTTCTATAGGCCTGGCTTAATGATAATAATGAATGTGAGACAATGTCGTGCATCTCTTTTAAAGCTGAGAAAGCTAGAACTATTATGCAGTATATACAGGCCACTGCCTTTTTGCTACCATTATTACATGTGCTGCCATTTGTGTACTAAGAGGTCCAGATGCTTGTGACATATATATATATTAATGCATATATTAATATATATATATTAATGCAAGACTATTACAGCAAGATAATAATAATAAAAAACCCTCCTGTTATTTATCACAAGGTACTCAGAATCATGTTTGGTGGAATCTCATTTGCAGAATCCCTTCCTTAGTGATGGAAGTCCTTTTCACCACTGCACTAATCCCTACACATGTGAACACATTATTTTTTCTGAGATCTGCTTAGAAGAATAGATGATACAACATGACAATCTGTGATCACACCCAATTTTTATTTTAAAACATGTGAAATCTGGACCTGCTTTAAGAAATAAAGAGGTGGCTAATGTTTTTGTGAATAGCATTTATAAATGTTCTCAGCCTGACAAATTTTGTGGCTAGAGACCAATGCTGCAGAGACATCTGCAGCCGGGGGAAGATGAAGGTGTCTAGTTGTGCTGCTGCACATGCACCATGGCGTGTCTTGTCTCTGCGCTGCTCCCTTCAGCCATTCCTAAAATTCACAAAATGTGTTCATAAAATGTATCATTTTATGCACATATTATTTCAGTGCAGAGCATGAGAGTCATACTACGCAATTGATCGTCTTGGGTTTCTTTCTAGTGTTATTTGGCTACAGCAGAACAAATAGCTTCCCAAGGTATATTTTGATGGCTGTGGCATCTGTGGCATGAGAAGGCAAATTTGTTGATGGAAACTCTTCCTCTTTTTTCATCTTCTCAGTCTACCCTCTTGCCTTCTGTATGGAAGATTATGAGGCCATTCTCAGAACAGGCCACTGCCTTTTTGCTACCATTATTACATGTGCTGCCATTTGTGTACTAAGAGGTCCAGATGCTTGTGACAGCTTGATTTCCTGGAGCAACCTACAAGGACACTGCAAGAAAGGCAAAATGCTTTAGCTTCAGTGACATGGAGGGGGAAATATTCTGCAATGTGACAGTAGCAATGCTACAATTTCGTAACACTTTCATCTCAAATGTTTGCTTTTCTTTAGCTTCTGACAGCCTTAAGCATCACCCTTTCAGCTAAATTTCTTCTCCAGGCTGGAGAGATTTATACTTGTATACATTTAAACTGACTGTTTTCTATCAGTTGTTTTATTTGTTTGTTTATGTTACATTTTTTTCTACAGTTAAAGAGATAAGATGACTGTTATTGATTATGCCAATGCTTCTCAAACTTGGATCCCCAGCTGTTGTTGGACTACAACTCCCATCATCCCTGACCATTGGTCCTGCTAGCTAGGGATGATGGGAGTTGTAGTCAAACAACAGCTGGAGACCCATGTATGAGAAACACTGGGCTAGCTATATCATTCAGTGCTGCATGTGTGTATTGTAAATCAGGGATGGAAAACTGTGACCCTCTAGGTGCTGCTGGTCTATAGTTTCTTTGATCCCTGACCATTGGCCATACTGGCTGGGGCTGATGACCAGGGCTGAGTCCAACAAGATCTGGAGGGTGGCAGCTTGGCCACCCCTGTCTTAAACCATGATTCCTAAAGTTCAAGGAAGATCTCTATATACAAAACTGCAAGCACTAATTAGGAGAACTCTGAATTCTTCTTGAACTCCAAACCTCAATTTAGGTGTCTTGTTTGGATGAAAACGTGGGCGTGCTGCTTCCCCTCGTCCAAATCAGAGGAACACAAGCAATTGTCTGGATAATATGCCTTCCTACTTGTGCTGATTAGGAGTGCTTGGAATTCAGGACAACAAATGCTTCCCTCCCCTATAGGATTTCCTCTGCAGTTTTATTCTCAGGGCGTCCACATAGAGTTGCAGTACAATGACAGTTAGAAAAAAGGACCAGTGAGTACTATCAACTTCCCCCTATAATAATGCACACCATCTGTCTGAGAATAAAGCAACTAAGGGGGAAGTATGTCTAGTTATTCTTTTCTGTGAATTGCCAGGTTGGGCAGGGCATGAAAGAGTTCACAGACTCATCAGGATTTTTCTTCCTCTGGATTTAAAAGTTTTGTGACATGTAGCTCAGGATGGATAATTGTGTTGATTTTGTTTTGTCTCAGATTCTAATTTTCCCAGTCTTAGGTTTGGTTCTCCACATTTCTGCACCAGTCCTCCTGAAGATATATTAGCATTTTAGTACAAATTTCTCCTATTATCACGGCTGGCTCACTCATGGGGGCAGCTTCTGAGGAGTGTGCTGCTTACTACCTCCTGCGTTTGTCAACCTCCTCTGTATATCCTGCATGCCCTGATGGGCAGAGTGGCATTTTCTATATTGCTTCTAGTGGCAAAATGTCTTGGGGCTGCCGACCAATAATGCATGTCTTTGTATGCAATATTGCCGGATATACCAATTTTTGCAAGCCATATCCCCTAATAAAATGTATTTAAGATTCTGTTTTCTCTTATTGATCACCTTTGTGCACACTTTACCCTATTATGCACATTATTTGATTGCAAAGGTAAAGTAAAGGGACCCCTGACCATTAGGTCCAGTTGTGACTGACTCTGGGGTTGCAGAGCTCATCTCGCTTTATTGGCCGAGGGAGCCGGTGTACAGCTTCCGGGTCATGTGGCCAGCATGACTAAGCCGCTTCTGGCGAACTAGAGCAGCGCACGGAAATGCTGTTTACCTTCCCACCGGAGTGGTACCTATTTATCTACTTGCACTTTGACATGCTTTCAAACTGCTAGGTTGGCAGGAGCAGGGACCGAGCAACAGGAGTTCACCCTGTCGCGGGGTTTCGAACCGCCGACCTTCTGATCGGCAAGTCCTAGGCTCTGTAGTTTAACCCACAGCACCACCCGCATCCCTTATTTGATTGGAAAACTACATAGCAAAATTCAGAGAAGTGTGAATTTTGAAAGTTTGCATATTGTTACAGAAGGTGTAAATTTCTTCTCCATCTATCTATGGATAATCTCAAATAACCCCTTGGAGGAGATAGATAGTTTGGGGTTACCTCATTCATAAACCAGGAAGCCACATCTAACATGCAAAGCTTCAAAGCCCCAAATGCATTTTACCTACTTTTGAAGTAAGGTAATCTGGGAACAATGTATTGGTTAGAAAAGGCCTCAGAGATATCCAGATATGCGATGGAAGAAACAAAAGTATTTCTTTTCTTGATTACTTTGATTACAACTGCTCTCATGAACAGCTCAGAATTCCTCCAGTCCCATGCAGGCAACTGCAGATTGCATAGAATTATTTCCCTTCTGATTAAGCTCATGAGGATAAGCTGATGGAGCACATATTCCATTAATTGTCCAGTTCTTTAATATGAATTGCTTCAGTAAAGCCCCCCTGGAAGAAGAACTAGTTTCCTCTCTCCAACTTCTCCCCACTTCAATCACACAATGCATTCTGTTGATTAAGTTTTGAAGAACGTTGGCATCCATGTTTTAGGGTGTTGATCTCAAGCATCCCTAATCTTCTCTTAGCAAATTCAAAGAAGGTTGGGTTACATGGGGCTCAGGACACAAATTCTCCTCTGCCCTTGTGCTTGCAGAATGCTTAGCTTTTGTACAAGGGAGGCAGCATCTTCTTAGCTCCTCTGAAGTGATACTTGTAGACAAAACAGACCCATGCCCCACAGCTTCAAGGACATTAGAACCAGATTACTCAGAAGGTTGTGGTTTTTTTTTTCTTTTTACAAGCCACCACCTTCCAGGAAACATTGACCTAATAACATAAAACCCTATCAAACCATATCCAATATACATTAATTAAAATGACTGTTTAAAATCTATGGCGCCTGATTTTTTCTGACTTCTTCTTACTCAAGGCAAATAAAATATATTTAAATTCTGCCAGAATATTGTCAGGGAAGGACCTGATCTGCCCCAGGAGGAAGTTTCAGAGACAGGATGCTGTAGGACAAAAAGCCCCCTTTTGTGCTTTCACCATCCATGCCATGCATGGTGGCTGTGCTATGAGAAGTGCCTCTTAACCCATTGCCCAATCTTAGCAGGGCTCCACTTCAACAGATGTCACTCCCCACCCCTACTAAAAAAGAGCTCATCCCCCCCACTATGCAAATAAGTGCAGCTGCATTCACTTCCTCTGGTTAAGGAATTAAATAGCACGGTGCAGGCTCACTCTTTCCCCCAAGGATTAAATTACACCCAAGTCAGGAAATGCAACATTAAATTCACGGCAGCACTGATAGCTCAACTACATGGTGCTTCTGCTAAATTTAAGATTTTGCTTGGTGTAGGTGGTTTTGTAAAAGCTAAGGGTTACTCCTACTATAGTTTTATTACACTATAGCAACGTGAAATATGTGTCTTGTTTTAATATTGCATCACAATACAATGCAACAGACAATAAAATGTAATGTAACATAAAATGCAACTAAGTAATTGCCATTTTTGCTGCTTTGGCTAGGCATTTAATGACTTAAACTATGCTGTTTTCCCTAGGAATATTTAACACACTTTAAGTTGTGGGGCTGGGGAGTAAAGATTGAAATCCCTATATATGACTTTCACATATTCAGCTTCAAGGTCTACCACAGTGACCCTTCTGTCCATTATGGCATAGCTCCTCTTTGCCAGCACCATCCATTTTCAGAGTTAGTTGATTACGTACATGCCCCTTAACAGAGTCCAACTTCTATGGCTATCAACCAACACATTTTCCATGGTCTCATAACTGATGACTGCAGAGGCGGATTGAGGGGAGCACGTCCAGTTTGGTCACACTGGGTGCAGAGCCTCAGGGGCACTGAAGGGGACACCACAACTATTACAGTGGTACCTTGGGTTACAGACGCTTCAGGTTACAGACTCTGCTAATCCAGAAACAGTACCTCGGGTTAAGAACTTTGCTTCAGGATGAGAACAGAAATTGTGCGGCAGCGGCACAGCGGCAGTGGGAGGCCCCATTAGCTAAAGTGGTACCTCAGCTTAAGAACAGTTTCAGGTTAAGAACGGACCTCCATAACGAATTAAGTTCGTAACCCGAGGTACCACTGTATTTAGAACGAAGCACAAGAGGTGGGGGAAGGGTCCCAAAATTTGGTGTCACAAAGGATGCTGCTGAAATTGGAGACCCAAGGTCTGCCACTAACATAAGACACCTTAAGCTTGTCTTGGTTCATCCTGAAGCATCATTTATGGTTACAAAAAATGGTTCACCATTCCATGCAGTGAGTTGGGCTTCTTGCCCATATCAGGTTTTAGAAAAGGTTGAGATTGTTTTGGCCCCAAGACCTAAAACCATTCATTTTACCAGATTAAAGCAGGGGGAAGGTTCAGGTGATGAGTGCCAACTGCCCTGCAGGAAACTTTGAGGAGAACCAGGGACTATATGGTTCGATTAGTATTTTGTCCCTGTATCCAGGTCAGACTGCTATGATAGCTATTCAAACATAATTTAATGTTCTTTCCAAATCTAATCATAAACTATTTCAAACCATGGACATTACTCTCAAGTTAACTGAATGGACAAAGATCTCCTCCTGAGTTTAATTCTTTGAGTTTCTACTTACATATAAGCTGAACGTTTATTCATTTAGGCTTTCATCCATGGAGAAGTAAATGTTCTGTTCTCCATGCATCATCTTCCAGGTCTGTTGACAAAACCTGGCACAGGTTGCTTCTTCCCTGAGTGGATCAGTGTTAATTATTTGAGTGAGATACTTGCAATGTGTCCTCCCTGTTTCTACTCTGTTCCTGGCCACTCCTTCTCTCCACACCCACCCCTCACTGAGCAAGATCTCACTTGGGGTTTGTCTCTGCTAAAAACTCAGATCAGCCTGGGAGTGGGGTGGGAGGTGGAAGGGATGGAGCTGACTTAGGGGTGGGGCAAAGTGCTGCCCACTCCCATTTCCAAATGTTATGTAGTTCAGGAGTTCCCTTTCATTGCCGCTTTCAGAATCAGATTCTGCTGCTTTTCCACAGACCCTCCAAGTGTCCCTATTTTCCAGGGACGTCCCTGATTTAGAGAAGCCATTCCAGTTTCTGATTTGATCCCGGAATGTCCCACTTTTCCTTAGGATGTCTATATTTTCATTGGTGAAATGTTGGAGGGTATGGAGTTCCCTGAGCCGTCTGAAGGCAATCCTGTATTGGGAAGTTTTTTAAAATGTTTAATGTTTTATTATTTTTTTCTATACCTTGGAAGCTGCCCAGAGTGACTGGGGCAACCAAGTAAGATGTGTGGGGTATAAATAGTAACATTATCATTATGGAATGGGTCGTCCCTATTTTCATCAGAGAAATGTTGGAGGGTATGTTTCCATTGTGACACTTTCCTCCCAAAAAGAAACCCCTTCTATGCTGCCTGCCCCAGAATGTGGATTTTGTAAATTATGAAGTCCGTTGTGCAACATTATGTGCATTTCAAGTAGGTTTCTTGGCATCAGGTTTCAAAGCTACGGGATCCAGCTACTGGGCAACCATAGTTTAGCTTTCTCTCTCAAATGGCCGAATACGTCTTTCTCATCCCACACAGCAATGCTTTTTCTGAAGGCATTTTCAGCATGTTCAAAAAGAACATAAGTGAGGTTCAAAGCTCTTTAGGAAAGTCACCAGAAGGACAAGCTTCAACCTGAGCATATGCAGAGCACATGGGAATAAGAAATAGTTTGTGTGCAGTGATGGCAGCAAAAAATCAATGTATTTAAGAGTTCCAAATGCAACATCTGATCCCCAAAGCAAAATCTTATCTGTCCCATACAGAGGCTTGATGGAAAGAAAAGAGCAAACTTCTCAAAAAATTTAAGTTGAAATCGGGATTGGCTGTGCTCATGTTATGGCCTTCAGTCATAGCTGGGAAGTTATGTGGGAAATTTTGCTGTTTAAAAGCTCCAGTTGAAAGTGGAAGCAGCAGCACTGAAGAGCAATTGCTTGTTTGGTTGCATGGCAGCTTGTAATGAAGACTTTCCACCCATGTGGTATTTATTTATTTTTCAATAATGTTTATTTTTTATAATGTTGTATTTACTGTTAATGTTGTATATGTGTACACACAGAAAGAGATTTAATTGTATTTATTAATTTGAGTTTCCCCCCCTCTCAGGCTTCCCTAAATACAAAACTTAAATTCAAACATTTCTGTGCTTAAAATATTACGGTTTTGTGTGTTTCCACTAATAACTTTTGGATCAGCAAAAAATGTTTAAAGGAGTGTGTCAGGGAATTGACATCGGAGCTAGAGGCAGAGGGAAGGCTCTCAAATGATGCTGGAGAAGGGGCCAGCAGGGAGAGAGGCAGCTCAACAGATGGGGAAGCAAATCAGCGCAACACCAGGGATAAAGGGGGGCAGATGGGGGAATCGGAGAGAGGGCTCCAGGACTCTTCACCGGACACCAGCGGGGAGAGCACGGGTCCTCTGCTACCCACGCCCTCCCTGCGCAGAAGACTTCCATGCAGGGAGAGTAGGAGGAGACTTGGCGTCAAACAACTTCTATGTTGGAAAAGTTTTAAGAAACGCCCACTGACGGATTCTGCTAGCGACTGAGGCAGCCACGAAGTGAAGGGCTGTCCAGACAGAAAGGTTTAACAAGGCAACACAGCCAGGAGTGGCAGTAACTTACGCACGAGCAACCCCACACTCATTACACAGTGATACTGACGTAGAATAGAATGTCCCTATTTTTATCTGAGGAATGGTGGTAAAGGTAAAGGTAAAGGTAAAGGGACCTCTGACAGTTGCGAACGACTCCAGGGTTGTGGTGCTCATCTCACTTTACAGGCCAAGAGAGCTGGCGTTTGTCCGCTTCTGCAGACAGTTTTTCCGGGTCATGTGACAAGCATGATTAAGCCGCTTCTGGCGAAACCAGAATAGCACACAGAAACGCTGTTTACCTTTCTGCTGAAGCGGTACCTATTTATCTACTTGTACTTTGATGTGCTTTCGAACTGCTAGGTTGGCAGGAGCAGGGACTGAGCAATGGGAGCTCACCCCGTCGTGTGGATTCGAACTGCCGACCTTTCGATCGGCAAGCCCAAGCGGCACAGTGGTTTAACCCACAACACCACCCTATGAAGAATGGTGGACGGTATGCAAATGGTAGGTCTGAGTTATATTTTTTTAGCTTTTGGAATGCACAACCATGAAAAATGTGTATGCTGATAAAGTAAATTAAAATAAAAACCAAACACATTGTTCTGATTGTACTTCACATGTTTGAAATGATGCTTGAGCACAACGCTGGGCCTTTGCAAGATTCTTGCTGTTTCAAAACGTTCCTATTACTTGACATATCTGATATCTTTCTATATCTGAAAGCATTTCTATAGCTCAGCTGCTCACACTGTTAACTTAGATTGTGGCTGTTCCTAGGAAAGGAGAAAAGCATTATGGAATCCAAAGGCTGCAGAAGTAGCGGAAAGACATTTCATTATCCTTCTCTCTTTGATGAGATTACTCTTAACACTCAGAAAGGAATACAGACAGAATAATTCATAGTGACATTTTTATAATAAAAAAATACAGAATAGGCAAACAACTACTCAAACTATGTGCTAAAAATAATAGCCATCATTGTTTAATAAAGATGTACATCATTTAATGAGTGTATAGGAAAATAATCTATGTCTACTCTTATTTGGGTTGAAAGAATTAATAGCCACATTTACCAGTTCCTAATTACAGCACCAATAGCACCATATAAGGCAGAATTATCTCCCTGGCTATAATGGACCGATGTCTAATTTTGACATGAACTATATCACCTAGTAGTATCTTTGCCTAACATTGTAATCTCAGCAATTTAGTACATTAGTGTTCTATATTATAATGTCCTGAAAATTCCTAATCACACGAATAACTTTACAAATATATATTTTTTAAAGACACATGGAACCAAGGAGATTGGCGGGTGGGTCTGATATGCATGTGAATGAATGCTACAGACAGAACTCATGATTTTTATTTGTGCCGTTTGCAGCATTGCATCATAATTCATCCCAAATTATAATCCCAGATGTCCTTTTAAGAACAGCAGTTTCATTCTAGAACACCACAGCCTCTTACTTTCAAGTTTGTATAGAGCCCAAAGCATATCCTTTAGGCAGAATTCTAACATCCACCCATTTTAAATTTTTTGTTCCTAAAAGCCTTATCTCCAACATGGTGCCCTCCATATGAATTCTATTACAACTCACAGCTCAGGTGTATTGGCTTGGGGTTCATGAGAATTGTAATTTAAAATATCTGAAAGGCACCTAGTTGATGAAGGTTGTCCTAATTTTTCTTGTTTCTTAGTATTGCTTGGAAGCATCAATTTCTTTGGATGTTGTGATGATTGGTACCAAATCCAGTGTCCTTTAAGTTTTGCAGTCCAACAAATGAGATCCAATACATCCTTATCACTTAAGACAGACCAGCAACCCCCCCCCAGGTCCCTCTCCGCCTGCTGCTCCATCTCCTTCTGACCTCGCCCCATGATACTGTGTGTGTTTATGGGGGAACCGCTTCTCACTTCTAAGCCTCCTCCTCTTCCTCCTCAGCCCTGATGGCGCAGCACTCCTGCTCCCTGCCCAAATGCCTTGTTCTGAGGAGTGACACAAGCATTCATCCTCAGTCCCTCTGTCTGGGAATAACCAGGTTTTGCTACCATGGCAAAGCAGTGGTTTGAGCCCTTTGTAGGGGCCACCTCACCCCATAGTGCCTCACTCCAAGGAAGGCATGGGATGGGGCTGACAGAAAGAGATGGCTTTGGAGATCCTTAACAGCGCCAGACACTTCAAGCAGCTTTTGCCAATGCAGCAAAATGGTGACGGCACTGCTATGTAGCAGCTGCCGGTGGCTATTCAACAGTTTCTCATAGACACCTGGTTGCCCACTATGAGAACAGGATAATCTGACTGGGTTGTCTCAGCCACTTTGGATGCTGGAATGTATGGACCATTGGCCATTGAATCCCGCAGGCTCTTTGTAAGTAACAACAGGCAAGCATACCCTAGCATAGGCTATCTCTCTTGGACTGGAGCTGGCAGGGTATGTGGACTGCTGGGCCAGGACTGATGGTAGAAGAAGGCCCTGCAGCTGGCTAACAGTAACAGAGAGCAAACAAAGGGGCACAGTCCTTCCTGTCCTGCCACTTGAGTGAAGAGCCTCCTCACCTTAGCTCATGGAAGGGATAAGCCTGTACATAGATGCACATCTGTACAGCTGGGTGAATTGGGGGCATCTTTCAGCCATGCGCCTGATATATGAAACAACCGAGTTCAGGGATGGAGAAACTGGCCTGGCTACAAAGACCAGAGAAGCCTTCAACTAGATGCAGGCACAGTACTGTCAGATTAAAATGTTGCTCTTTTTTTTTAAAAAAAAAAGAAGACAAAATTTAATCCATATCTCTTTTGAGTCCATTATGGAGGAAGTCAAGTAAAAACAGCAGCACCACTTCTAATATATTTTGGAAGATACAGACCTGAGCTAAAGAGTTATTGATTCGTTTATTTATTTTTAATCATAATTCAAATCTATTTCAAGAGTACAGGGCACCGTTATATATTTTTGTGCTCGATCTATATTTTACATGAGGGTAAACTGTACTAATGAGAAAAAATATCAGTGCTCACTCTCATCTGGAAATATTTTCTAATTAAAATTGATTGCCCTAGTCCAGCTCTAGTCATGCTAAAGAAAAGGTATTTATGCCAGCATGTGGAAGGGGTGTACATTTTAAGGCCCAACCCATTGAATGCAGTGCAGTGGAAATAAATTATATCCACAGACTGTTGTGCATTTATGTTCATCGTTCCCAGGGCTGCATGTAAGTCTACTTGCTCAGATCTCCTTAGCTGGATTGGGGCATCTATTTGTTTCTTATGTTTTGATGAGGGTGGGGGGAGGCCTTCTGTTTAATGAGATGCAGTGACATTTTATGGAAATAACATGGGCTGAGATCCAAACAGATCTGACTTCCCTATGCACATGAGGACTTTTCCTGCCCTTCTTGCTACCTTTTGCTATTACCAGAAAATCTTAGATGAATGGTATTAATTTTAATTTAATTTATATTATTTATACCCCACCTCTCAGAATACAAACCCTATCAAAATGGAACTTTCTGAAATGCCAAGCAATGCAAGGGAAGCAGCATCTTCCAGTGCTTCCTCTGTTAAATGTGCAGTTTCCGGTGCAGGTGTTGACAAATATGGCTATATTGCAGGGGGTTGGACTAGATGACCCTTGTGGTCCAATCCAACTCTACATTTCTATGATTCTATGATTCTGTGTGATGGAGCAAGAGACTGGGGTCACATCCACACCATACTCTAATGCACATTTATACTACTTTAACCGTCATGGTTTCCCTATTGTCAGGGAACTGCCATCAGCTCAGAGGCGAGAGGTGGAAAGGCAGTTGGGTTACAGGGAGCCTACGAAGATCTTGAGAAGCAGCTCTTCTTTCAGGGAGGAAGAAAGCCATGCCTCCAGTGTGGAAGGCATGCAGGGCTCAGAGGATGCAAGGGAGAGCCATAACTCCGAGCCTGAGCAAAGTGGGGGGGGAGGCAGGTCCCCCTTTGCCCACGCCCTCTCTGTGCAGTCGTTTTATGTGCAGAGAGAGGGGAGGAGTAGAATGGGGGTCAAAAGACTGCTCTGCTGGGGAAAGTTTAAGGACCGCCTACTCCCAGATTCTGCTAGTGACTGAGCAGACATGGAATTGAATTGTTCTGCACTGTGAATGTTTTTGCACTGATAATAAAGCCTTGAAAAGACCAGTGGGGGTCTTGCCTGTTCGCTCTCGAGCAACCACGCCGGCACGCACCTAACACCTATGCAACAAACTGTTTCCAAAAGTTTAAAGGGTTTCTTTGAAATTCAAACAAAAATTAGAAAGGCTGATTGTTACCTGTACTGTAACATATTCTAAAACATGGTCAAATTTACTACAGTGGTACCTCGGGTTACATACGCTTCAGGTTACATACGCTTCAGGTTACAGACTCCGCTAACCCAGAAATAGTGCTTCAGGTTAAGAACTTTGCTTCAGGTTGAGAACAGAAATCGTGATCCAGCGGCGCAGCAGCAGCAGCAGGAGACCCCATTAGCTAAAGTGGTGCTTCAGGTTAAGAACGGTTTCAGGTTAAGAATGGACCTCTGGAATGAATTAAGTACTTAACCCGAGGTACCACTGTATAAGCAATGTTTTTAGATGATCATGGGATGGTATCCAGAAAAATAAATGGAAACTATTAATAAATATACAGTCAACAGGACCTTGGTTATGTTTCCTCTCTAGAACCCATTTCCATTCACCTCTCATTGCAAAATTGCTTCTGCTAGAAATGAATGCCAGCTATAGATATATAAGCAATAATAATCATATTTCACAGTCATAATGTGCAGAAGTCCCCATTTGGGGGAATAGGGGGCAACCGTTATAGCTCAGTGCATTCTGGGGAAATTATATTCAAATTCATGATGTAAAACTTCATCAGGGAACACATGTCAGTCCATTATACTCCAAGGCATGCAAATTTAAATTCAGAACAGAATTCCATCTCAAATATTTAGCAAGAGCCTTAAGGTACAATAAATGAATGAGCTGGGAGTGGGGGAATCGAAGTCTAGTAGATAAATAATAATAATTTTTTGACCAGTATTTTCTGCCGTCATCAAAAATTTTAGCTGAGAAATGGATTCCATGCATTTATACCCAATTAAATTAAAAGGAAAACAATTAAAATTGCAATTTGCCTGTTGCTCTTGAGGCAACTATTCCGATGATAAGTGCATATTTTAAAGCAATATCAGTTTTTAGACTTCATGTAAGCTTAACTTATTCCGAGACAAACCAAACCAAAACCCTACAGCCAGGTTTGCCCTGATTTTTGCTAGTGGAAAAGATGCCAATTTTAAGTCAGCTCTTGAAAAATTTCCAGGCATGCTGACTGGAACACAGCCCCTACAAAGAATGCAGAATATGAATATCTATCTGGTGCAGTATTTCTTATGTGACTGAAATATTCCATTTTCAGTGTGGAAGATTATTTTAATGTGCCCTTGATGTGCCGCAAAGGAATCATTTGGCAGCTTCACCAGGGGAGACAGGTGGTACTTCTGGCATCCACTGAGGACATGGAGGCACCCAGATAGAGGGATAATCGCATGAGCTGTTTTTGTTCAGGTTACACATTCAGCAGATAAATATGGAATAATATTCTCTTAAAATGATAGCTGGAATGATTAGTCAGTAGTCTACCTCATAGCTCAGCGGTAGAAAACATGTGTTGCATTCAGAAGACCCCAATTTCAACCTGTGGCATCTTCAGGAGGAGAAAAGAAGGATTATGCCAGGTGCTCAGATAGTATGCAGATAGGGAATAAGGTAGTTTCCTACAGCACTATGCTGCCTACACTGAGTCAGCAGGCCTTTAGACCTGCAGATGGCACCTGATTAAATCTCTAGTAGCAGGAGGAGGGTGGGGTGTTCTGTCATGCGAGCTGTTCGGCTGGGACTGCCTGCAGTTCCCCATTCCAAACAGTTGCCCTGGTGGCCAAAAGAGGGACAATATCCGATCCAATTTGCATGGCTGACCACAGGGCTGATTTAAAACAAATTCCTTTCATATTTTCAATGTGATCATAGGGTTGTCGTTCACACGCAGCAAGGAATTGGATATATGAGCTATCATTTCATGGCATATGCAGCCACAGAAACATAGCTGTCAACTTTTCCCTTTTCTTGCGGGGAATCCTATTCAGAATAAGGGAATTTCCCTTTTAAAAAAGGGGAAACGTTGACAGCTATGCACAGAAAGCATTTTACTTGCTTTTCTTTCTTTTTACATTTTTTAAAATATAAAAGCAGCCCCACTCAAGTCATAGACTCTGCAGCATTAAAAGGAACCCATCGCTGTAGAAAACAAGCATGCAAACTGCTCCAGGAGATACAGCCAGATAGGGGTCTGGGTGGGTCCCAAATACCTTCATGGGGCTGAGATTTATACATTTCCGTGGGATTTCTGAGTAACAGCAAATGAGTTATTTGGTGGGCAGGTCCTGCTTGTGGGCTTTCCACAGACATTTGGTTGGCCACTGAGAGAACAGGATACTGGATTAGATGCTTTGGCCTAATCCAGCACAGGTCTTCTTAATGTTTTTATTACAGCCACCATCCATAGCAGAAATGTAATAATACTGGCATTCCTTATTGGGTTGGTGTAAGGATTATGGAGTGTGGGTGGTGCTGTGGTCTAAACCATGGAGCCTCTTGGGCTTGCTGATTACAAGGTCGGCGGTTTGCATCCCTATGAAAGGGGGAGCTCCCGTTGCTCTGTCCCAGCTCCTGCCAACCTAGCAGTTCGAAAGCACGTCAGAGTGCAAGTAGATGAATAGGTACCGCTGTGGTGGGAAGGTAAGTGGCGTTTCTGTCATGGTGTTCTGTTGCGCCAGAAGCGGTTTAGTCATGCTGGCCACATGACCTGGAAAGCTGTCTGAGGACAAATGCCAGCTCCCTCAGCCTGAAAGCGAGATGAGCACCATAGTCGCCTTTGAGTGGACTTAACCGTCCAGGGGTGCTTTACACCTTTACCTTTCTTATTGAGTTAATGTATGTGATGTGGTTTGAACATTCAGGAGAATTTCTTATCTTCATCTGAATGTGTATATTTGTTTTAAAGGCATCAACAGTAAGTAACTTAAATGGATTTTTTTAAAAATAGAGCTTTCCAAGCACACATTAATGCAACTCTTCTATAGTTAATATGGCCCAGTGTATATGATATATATGAAAAGTCTGGAGAATCAGAGGGTACAATTTTAGGACTGCCTTCATTTTTGATGCTATACAATCCTATATACTTTGGAGTCAATACCATTTAACTTGATATATTTTACTTCTAAATAATCATGCATAGTTTATGTAATCTCCTTGAGCCTACAACTGTTCTGATTTTTAATATCTCATCTCATCCTGGCCAGTCAATGAATAGTCCATTACTGCACATTAAGCAATTCAGTGCACCCTTCCTTTATGCCCGAGCCCACTTACTTCTGAGTAAATGTACACAGGATCCAGTTCTTCGTTGCACATATTATATTAAAATCAAGAGAATTTACTTGTAAGAAAATTGAGCTCAGTCCTGACATTCCGAACTGCAATCCACTTCTCTTTAGATATGTATGGAATTGTCGATAAACAACAGAGGCTAGAATTAAGCCATAATTCTTTTGACTGAATCAGGGCTTCAGTTCTATTATTTTCCTGTCAAAGTGCCTTGATGAAAATGTAGTGCACTGACAATGCTGCCTTATCTCACCCTGATTTACAAACTTTCTATTACACTGACAACAGTTGAATGCTGAACATGAAGCACACATACGTTCCTGTGTCAGATGTTGTGGGCATTTCGCGCTATTAGCCTCTAAACTGGGGTCACAATGAATTTTCATTGGGGTTGTTTTTCACAGCAAGCAGGTATCATTTTAAGGGACATGCAGTGTCCTCTGAAACAGTGTTCCCCTAAAGGGGGGGGAATCCCTACTTTGTGTTGCAAGACTGTGATCGCCTCCCCCCTCCCTGCTTGACAAAACACGGTACCCATGGCGTGGGTGGGGATTTCATAATGGTACAGACTATTTCCAGCAAACAGAAGCATTACAGCATCCTCACAGCATCCTTACTTTCTCCCATTAAGTACTTTGCCAGAAGAAGGCCAGGATCACACCAGGCAAGCACCACGTGTTCCACATGGTGTGTTTTTAAGTAATTGTTGCTACATTAGAGGAAGCAATCTGCTGTCAAAAGATGGGGGGAGGATCACACTGCGGGGGCCTCCTTTATAGTAGAATTTCTTCTAAATAAAGGAGGTGAACACTTTTACCTCTGCTTGTGAGCCCCCCCCCCCCGAGGTAACTGAAACAAGGGCTCCCTTTTGCAGGAGAAAGGGAGAATGTACTTTTCAAGAAGATGCCCCCACGATTCAGCTCAGCCATGCTCTAAATCCCAAATGCCACTTTCCTTATGTATACGGATGCGCATTCTGCTGTCAGCACAAGGTACACTGTACCTTCTGCTTCATTCTAGTTGTTAGGAGATGTACAGAATATTATTTTCAAATAGACAGTAAAATTACTATTGGAAGGGGAAATCTAAGCTGATGAATTCAGCTTCTAGGTGAGATAATTACCAGGTATCTTATTTCATTTGCAGATGCAATAATCCCACTGTTTTTATTACATGAATGGGGGATCTTTGCTGCTCCAGATGCTGCTGAACTATTTATAATCCCCCACCATTGGCTGTGTTGGCCAGGGCTGATAGGAGCTGGAATCCAATAACATCTGGAGAACCAATGGTTCCCCAGCTCTGTTTTAATGACAAACTCAACTCCCCCCAGTTGTGATCTCTTCCCGTTCATTGATGTCAGTTGTGCAGAAGAGGTGGACTGACTTGAAAAGGGAATGTGCGACAATGCGATCCATTGGCCAGATGGGATGTTTGCCCGTGACCCTTGCTTGGAGGAGTCGCCAAGAAGCCAGCTGCTAGGCATCGCCAGCCCTGCTTTCTTGTCATTTTAACAGGAGCTCCTCATTAGGAGCACTTAAAGTGAAGCAGTGGTGCAAACTGCAGGCTGGAAGGAAATTAGTGAGTACAGTAGTATTCAAATGAAAGTGAGGAGGGGGAAATGGGGATAGTTTGCGAGAAGGAAGAGTGGAGAATTCTAGTCTGGTGCCTGAATTCCTGGAATCAATCCGTGAGAGATGAAATGTTGATTTTGCAGCCATCCTATGTCTGGAGAGCCCTTCTTCTTTGAGAGGTAATCTAATGCCATTGTGAGCAAAAAGAACAAGAGACAGCAAGGCAGTATTGATCTTCCCTTCTCACTACTATAATTAGATGTCGGCTTATTGCTGCAGTTGAAGCTTCCCCCTCGCTCCACCCCGTCTTTTCCATTTCCTCTTCCCTTTCTCAGATTCTGACAAATAACTGGGATTCTGTTTTCTGCTTTGGCTAAACAGAAAATATCTAGAGGGTCTTGCGAAAATAAATTGTGTGCTTCAACCCAACCTTCCATTTGTTACACTTAGAAGGTGAAAATTAAAAAGTAGTGATCAAAGAAGCACTCGGGATGGATAGTTCATCCCTCGGGTTTAAAAGCACTTGATTAAGCAAAGCAGTTCTCTGGAAATAACTGTTTCAGAAGAGTAGAACACATACTACAACAACAAGGCTGAAATCCTATATCTTTACCTGGGAGCAAGGCCTATCAAACTGAGCAGGACTTGCTTCTGAATAGAAATACATAGGATTCCACTGTAAATATAGAAATTGGAACAGAAGAAGAGTTTATACCCTCACTTTCCCCACAAAGCACAGGTCTTTAATCTATAAATAACCAGCTCTTCCTTATCTTTTCTTCTTGAATAACTAAAAATCATTCCGCTCAGCTTGTTTTGATTACTTTGGTAGGTAGATAAATTAAGCAATTCAGCTGTTTGCGAGTTAGAGCCTGCCAAGTTATGCTCTGCTGCCATATTTTTTAATAAGGTTATAAACTGGAATCTTCAAATCCTGATTGGTGTGGACTGCAACCGCTATAAATAATGGATACTAAAACCATACAACTGTTAGTGATATGTGGAAACTTGAATTCAGAGTGCCCAGTTTACAACACTTCATCATCTGTATGTTATCTGATATTTTTTCAAAGCCAAAATCATAATAATTAGGATCTTCTGGATGGGAGTTTATTATGAAATTGATGCTGTTCATGCACACAAGTTATTGTGTGTGTGTGTTGCTTTTCTTTTCTTTTCTTTTTTGCAGCTTGTACACATCATCACTATCAAAATGCTAGTCATTAATAATAACGTGGATTTCCCTTACTGCAGAAACCAAATATAAAAACAACCCATTATAACCTGCATTCACTGCTAACCTGGAAGCTTGCTAGTGCATTGTGGGTGGGGGTAGTTTGTGGGTGGCTTGCATGGTGCCGCCTTCGGTGGGTAGTCTCTCTCATCTCATCTGGGCTTCTGTTTACTTGTCACTTGAGTACATCCTTGTTTCTAGCAGCCCACATTATATCCCTCCCCCCTCAAGCAGAAGTCTCCAATTTGCCCATTATGAAACATGATAACTAGGATTGGTAACATTTGCTCCTTCACACCATCCTTGGATTTTATTTTATTTTTTAAAGGTTCATGTGCACAGATACAGAAATACGTGTATACCTCCTCAGAACAGAAAAGGGTAGAGGATGGCAGGGGAGGAATAACTGAAGTGAGCCCCCCCTCCCCCTCCAATCCTGGATACATTAGGTAAAGATCCCCTGTGCTGCTGTTGATGAAATTCAGATGAACAGCAATAATGGGTATTTGTGGCTGGGGGAAAAACAGAAGCTAAAATAGGAATGTGTGGAAGCTAATGTGTCAAACCTGCACAGAGAAAAATCACATCTGAACAGCCATTAGAAATACAACACCAGGGCCGTCTTACCCATAGGTGCTAGGGGTGTGGGGAACCCGGGTGCTGAGCTCTCAGGGGTGCAAGGCCGAGAGTCCGGGACCCAAGAGTTGAGTCCAGGGAAGAGCCCACCCATTGGTTGGAGCACCGAGGCGGGCTCTTCTGCTGTGCTCTCTGCACCATGAGTTCAGGGGCGACCGAGCCAGTGAGACGCTGAGGCGGCCAGCCAGCTCTGCCCTCCTGCGCACGTGGGACTGGGTAACCGGGGGGGGGGGGCGCCAGGTGGATCTTTGCATCCCAGCACTGCATATGCTTAAAACAACCCTGTACAACACACTAATCTCAAAGCACCTTCAGATGCAAAACTGGTCTATTACTGTTACCACTAAAATGGCATCCTCTGGACTGGCAGGGTGCTGGCTGGGTAGAAGGAAGACATACACAATCACCCTCACCCAGATTAGGAGGGGGGGAATACCGTATTGGCCCGAATATAAGCCACGCCCAAATATAAGCCGCACCTTTAAAATTTGGGGGGGGGGGAGAGAAAAAGACAACACCTGAATATAAGCTGCTTCCTCAAAATTCAGCAGGCACTCACACCCGTTCCGTTTTACTGTATGTCTGTTTCAGCAGCATTTTTGTAAGGTTGCAAATTTAAGCCGCACTTTAACTTTTCACAGTCAGAATTTGGAAAAAAGGTGAGGCTTATATTCAGGCCAATACGGTATATATTACAGCCACATTCTTACAAGCACAGTGTTGAGACTATAGCTTTGCATGAGGTGCAAAAAATGCTGCCTTCTTTACCCCTTCCTCCCCCAGAGTATCTCCACCATCTGCCACAGTGGATTTCAGCTTTAAAGCAGCAGGGGCTCTTTCCTACCTTCTGGTTTCCAGACCCTGAATTTAGCCAAGTACAGAAAGCTGGATGATACCAAAATGTATTTTAAAAAGTCAGGTATTGGTTTTTGTGTGTGTTTATGATTCAGTGATGATGCCCTTAAATTCCTTGTTAAGATCTTGTTCCAGCCAGGATTCCAGAGAGACTATTATGTAAAGGATAAGTTTTGGAAGAAATTAAGTCTGCTTTTGGCTAAGGTTCAGGATAAGAGAGGGGTAGTCACATGACCTATGTACACAAATTCAACTTTTGCCTCTAGTCAATAGGCCACCTGGGTTTTTGCATTGTTTTGAAAACCCCGTAAAACTCATTTGCCTAGTTGTGATGCTGGGAGAAAAATTATACGTAAGTATACTATGGGAATTACAGTGGAACCTCAGGTTAAGTACTTAATTCATTCCGGAGGTCCGTACTTAACCTGAAACTGTTCTTAACCTGAAGCACTGAAGCACCACTTTAGCTAATGGGGCCTCCTGCTGCTGCTGCGCTGCCGGAGCATGATTTCTGTTCTCATCCTGAAGCAAAGTTTTTAACCTGAAGCACTATTTCTGGGTTAGTGGAGTGTGTAACCTGAAGTGTATGTAACCTGAAGCGTATGTAACCTGAGGTACCACTGTAATGTTTATCTTAAATCATCTTCAGGTCTTTTTATATACCTTCAACAGAAAACTTACAATAGCATCACAAAACATCTTTGCCCATAAAGTCTAGGAAATATATGTAACTGGTGCAGAAATTATATTAAATTTCCAACAAAGGATATTTTACTTTTCAGATTCCAATTTACATTGTATTGCTTAACAGCATGTAGCAAACAGTAGAACTAAATGATCCATTTTTCCGCAGTTTTTCATAATGAACACACTTGAGCCTCAGGGGTTTTATTTTTTTGTTTTGTTTAAATTTTAGTTGCCCCTGGTACAAACCATTAAGCACTGCTTGAAAATAAGCACCAGCAAAATGAGTTGAAGGTAGGTGGATTGAGCCAGTTGAAGGCACCATTTCAGCTGAAGCTGCTCTCTAAAATAACATATATGAGCACAATCACTCAGAATTTTATATCATTCTCATATGGTAGAGTAAGTAGGAGATTATTCACCACTCGAAACAGCAATGCATGTAATCTTGAAGGGAAATTTCACTCTTCCCTAATCATATCTTGAATCTTCAAGGAGGGAAATGGTTTTGCAGATTGCTGACATATCTCAATCAGCATGTGACATTTTAGAAGCTATATACTTTGCATAACTCAAAAGTAGATGCAGGCCAGCTAGGACTGTTAAAGCACTTCTGCAGCATAAATACATCAGAGGAATGGAGTAGACTCAGTAGACGAAAATGTCTTGCCAATCTGATACTCAGACTGGTGCCACAATTGAACTTTCAGACAGTTTTGTTACATGACTTGTTATGCATTCCTGAATGCATGAATGGTACCAGAGGGAGGGCAGGGGGCAAATGTCCTTCCAAACAAGGAGCTTGCCTCCCACCCCATACAGTGGTACCTCGGGTTACATACGCTTCAGGTTACAGACTCCGCTAACCCAGAAATAGTGCTTCAGGTTAAAAACTTTGCTTCAGGATGAGAACAGAAATCATGCTCCAGCGGCACGGCGGCAGCAGGAGGCCCCATTAGCTAAAGTGGTGCTTCAGGTTAAGAACAGTTTCAGGTTAAGAACGGACCTCCGGAATGAATTAAGTACTTAACCAGAGGTACCAATGTACTTGCTTCCCATTACTGGACTCCCGTCATTAACATAAACTGTTATTTTTCTTTCAGAGATCTTAACATGCGGGACACAACTTTCCCATCTAGAAATATACTTTGCCCTTTCTGCCCACCACAATTGTGTGTTTGTGGTGTCACCACTGCCTGAATGTCACTGGTTTTCAAAGTGGCAATAATGAGAACAGACACAATCAGCACATGGAATTCCCCCCAATTATTTCACAAGTATCCTCAAAACATTACCAATATGATACAACATAATATAGAATATGCAGTGATAAAGATAATTGCACAAGAGATTTTCATCTTACAAAAATGTCTGGATTCTTTACTGAAATCCTGTACACACTTATGTAATAAAATTTCTATCTCCCCTTTCTCTGCCATTAAAATGCAAAATGGCTAACAAAGAAAACGGGCAATAAGTTTCATTAAATTCAGTGGAACTTTCTTTGAAGTAAACATGGATAGGATCAGGCTGCTCATATTATCAAGTTTCTTTAATTGCTACTCTTGGAGAATGGATTGGGGAAAGGGATCAGTTCAGCATATTATGAGACCTTATTCAAATAATTATTCATATCAGTTATATTCCAAAAAGCATTGTGATCTGAAGTCCTCAGGAATTTCAAGTCAATACTGAACCAAGTCAACTTTATACAGAACAACCCCTTACCTGTGCTGGATGTTATCAACTCTTTACAAGACCAATGGCACATCAACATTTCCCCCTTGAACAGCCTACCTCAGTGCAATTGCTTGGGTATACAGTTATAAACAAGAAAATTCTATGGGGATAGTTTTGCTCTGAAAAATCTTAAGCTACATTCCATGCCTTACACAGCAGCTGCCATCTGTAGAGCAACAAAGAAATTCAGATATCTTTTGTGCTATGGTTTGTAAAAGCTAGAAAAAAAGAAAATGATCATTTAGAATTAATGCAACAAAGCGCATAGCAGCTAAAATTAATTGGCTGTGGTCTAGAGAATTTTTGATCACTCCTGGACCACAAAATTAAAAGGATTAAAATTATAGTAACCTAAAGGAATGTATGGCAAGGATAGGAAAGGCTACTGCACCAGTAATCTTTATCCACCAGCAACAATATACACCAAAAATATCACCTATTTGGAAGAAAAAAATACTGCCAATGTGAAGTGGGCCTTTACAAAATGCTACAGTAGGAGTACCTACTCTGATATAAACCACCTCAGGCTCTATGATTCCCAGGATAGGCCCTTGGTGGTGCCACTACTTGGCACTACACAGTTAGCATTGACCAGTGACTGGGCCTTCTCAGTGGCAGTTCCCTGTTTGTGGGATGCCCTCCCTGGTGAGTTGTGCAGGGGAAAGAAAAGCATGCATTTCAGGGACAAATTTAGAAGCAAGAAGGTTGGCTTCGTCTTATAGGATTGAAAAAACTGAGAATGTTATTGCATCCAACTAGTTAAGATCAAATAATAGGATTGTTAACTGCCCCAAAAATATATTTAAGCCCACCCACCCTTATTCTGATAATATGTTCACATGTATTCAAGAATATTCTCAGTTAAACTAGAAAAAACAAGTAGTTTGATCCATCTTTTAGATTTAGGGGAGCTAGTCTCAAACGTTTGTTGGGGGAGACCTAGGTTTTTTTTTTCTTGTGGGGGGAGTTATTTGTCCTGTCTTCACGCTTTTTATGATGGAGGACCGCTGTAGCCAGCCCCAACGACACGTTCTCAGGATGGAGAGGGAGGGAACAGCTGGTCGTCTGCAGTCCCTGCGCAATGTTTGCCATCTTACCAAAGGTTGCAGGCAGCTTTACCTGCAGCAATTGCATGTTGATTGCCCTCTTAAAAGACAAAGTCCAGCAACTGGAGGAACATGTAGCTACGCTCCAAAGAATTAGATTGCTGGAGCTCTTCTTGGAAGCAACAGAGCACACCGTCTCCACCAAGGAGGAGACAGGGGACTCCCCTGAGAAGGAGGCTAGTTCACCAACACAGGAGCCAGATATATGGAGAAACGTGACTCAAAGAAGTAGGAGGCCCAGGGTTCGCTCTGACTGTTTAGAAATACACAATCGCTTTGAGGTCCTCTCCCCTAGCATGGAAGATGAAGAGCAGACTCCATTTGAGGATCTCTCCCTCATTACAGTCGATCAGGTATATGAAGACGAGCAGCAAAGTCAGTCCTCAGGGAATGTGCAGGCGACCTTGGAACGGACAGCTCACGGAAGAACCCCGACCAAACCTAAGAGGAGGCGTGTAGTGGTGATAGGGGATTCCCTACTGAGGGGAACAGAAGCAGTGATCTGTGGGCCTGACAAGATGTCTCGGGAAGTGTGCTGTCTCCCCGGGGCTAAGATCCAAGATGTAACTGAACGACTGCAAGGAATCATAAAACCCACTGACGAATACCCCTTCCTCTTGGTTCATGTGGGAACCAATGACACTGCAAGCAATAGCCTCCAGAAGATCAAAAGAGACTACGAGGCTCTCGGCAGGAAATTGAAGCAACTAAATGCACAAATTGTCATCTCATCTGTCCTCCCAGTTGAACGACGTGGCCCAGGGAGAGAGGGAAAAATAGTGGAAGTGAACAGCTGGCTTCGCAAATGGTGTAAACAGGAACAGTTTGGATTCTTAGATCACGGACTGCAGTTTCTTGAAGATGGACTTCTGGCAAGCGATGGGCTGCACCTCACAACGGTTGGGAGAAATGTTTTTGCCAAAAATCTCAGAAACCTCATCAGGAGGGCTTTAAACTGACTAATGTGGGGGAGGGAGACAGTGCTCCTGAAGGTAGGAGTCTATCAATTGATGAAGATGATCATCCAAATGTCATAGACCAAATGGAGCAAACAGCACGCAGACCTAGTGGTGGGAGGAAAAAATCCTTAAATAAGAGACACGGGGGAATGATTAATGGACTTCAATGTCTGTACACTAATGCGCAAAGCATGGGAAATAAACAAGATGAGCTTGAGCTCTTGGTACAGCAAACTAAATATGACATAATAGGCATCACTGAAACCTGGTGGGATAAGTCCCACGATTGGAATGTAATAATGGGGGGATACAATCTATTTCAGAGAAACAGACCAGACAAGAAAGGAGGAGGAGTGGCGTTATATGTCAGGGATGTGTATACCTGTGAAGAGATCCAAGATTTAGAACCTCAAAGCCAAAGTGAGAGCATTTGGGTCAAAATTAAGGGAGAGAAGAATAACAGAGACCTCATTGTGGGAGCTTACTATAGATCCCCAAGTCAAACGGAGGACGTAGATGATGCCTTCCTGGAACAGATGGCCAAGCATGCAAAAGGAAGGGAGATAGTAGTAATGGGGGACTTCAATTACCCGGATATTTGTTGGATGTCAAACTCAGCCAAGAGCATAAGGTCAAACAGATTCCTCACTGGCCTTGCAGACAACTTCATTGTCCAGAAAGTGGGAGAAGCAACAAGAGGAACAGCCATTTTAGATCTGGTCCTAACCAATGTTGATGACCTGGTTAGTGGGGTAGAAGTGGAAGGATCATTAGGCGCGAGTGATCATGCTCTTCTGAAGTTTACTATACAGCAGAAAGGAGCAGCCAAGCATTCTAGGACTCAATTTCTTGACTTTAAGAAAGCCGACTTCATAAAACTTAGGGAAGTGCTGGGTGAGATCCCATGGACAGTAATACTAAAAGGAAAGGGAGTTCATGATGGCTGGGAGTTTGTTAAGAGGGAGATAGTAAAAGCACAACGTCAGGCAATACCAATGAGACGGAAACATGGAAGGTGCTTAAAGAAGCCAGGGTGGCTATCTAAAGAACTTTTAACTGAGTTAAGATTAAAAAAGGATGTGTACAAAAAATGGAAAAGGGGGGAAACCACCAAAGAGGAATTCAAACAAATAGCCAGCACATGTAGACACAAAGTCAGAAAAGCTAAAGCACAGAATGAACTTAGGCTGGCTAGAGAGGTTAAAAGCAACAAAAAAGGCTTTTATGGGTATGTTCGTAGCAAAAGGAGGAACAAAGAAACAGTGGGGTCACTCAGAGGAGAAGATGGTGAAATGCAAACAGGGGACACAGAAAGGGCTGAACTCCTCAATGCCTTCTTTGCCTCAGTCTTCTCCGATAAAGAAAACAATGCCCGACCTGAAGAATTTGGAGCAAATGATTCAGCAAAGGAAACACAGCCCAGAATAACTAAGGAGATAGTACAAGAATACTTGGCTAGTTTAGATGTATTAAAGTCTCCAGGGCCAGATGAACTGCATCCAAGAGTATTAAAAGAACTGGCAGATGTGATCTCAGAATCACTGGCAGTCATCTTTGAGAATTCCTGGAGAACAGGCGAAGTCCCGGCAGACTGGAGGAGGGCAAATGTTGTCCCTATTTTCAAAAAGGGGAAAAGAGAGGACCCAAATAATTACCGCCCAGTCAGTCTGACATCAATACCAGGGAAGATTCTGGAGCAGATCATTAAGCAAACAGTCTGTGAGCACCTAGAAAGGAATGCTGTGATCACCAATAGTCAGCATGGATTTCTGAAAAATAAGTCATGTCAGACTAACCTGATCTCGTTTTTTGACAGAATTACAAGCCTGGTAGATGAAGGGAACGCAGTGGATGTAGCCTACCTTGATTTCAGCAAGGCATTTGACAAGGTGCCCCATGATATTCTTGTAAAGAAGCTGGTAAAATGCGGTCTTGACTATGCTACCACTCAGTGGATTTGTAACTGGCTGACTGACCGAACCCAAAGGGTGCTCATCAATGGTTCCTCTTCATCCTGGAGAAGAGTGACTAGTGGGGTGCCACAGGGTTCTGTCTTGGGCCCGGTCTCATTCAACATCTTTATCAACGACTTGGATGATGGACTCAAGGGCATCCTGATCAAATTTGCAGATGACATCAAACTGGGAGGGGTGGCTAACACCCCAGAGGACAGGATCACACTTCAAAACGACCTTGACAGATTAGAGAACTGGGCAAAAACAAACAAGATGAATTTTAACAGGGAGAAATGTAAAGTATTGCACTTGGGCAAAAAAAATGAGAGGCACAAATACAAGATGGGTGACACCTGGCTTGAGAGCAGTACATGTGAAAAGGATCTAGGAGTCTTGGTTGACCATAAACTTGACATGAGCCAACAGTGTGACGCGGCAGCTAAAAAAGCCAATGCAATTCTGGGCTGCATCAATTGGAGTATAGCATCTAGATCAAGGGAAGTAATAGTGCCACTGTATTCTGCTCTGGTCAGACCTCACCTGGAGTACTGTGTCCAGTTCTGGGCACCACAATTCAAGAAGGACACTGACAAACTGGAACGGAGGGCAACCAAAATGGTCAAAGGCCTGGAAATGATGCCTTATGAGGAACGGCTAAGGGAGCTGGGCATGTTTAGCCTGGAGAAGAGGAGGTTAAGGGGTGATATGATAGCCATGTTCAAATATATAAAAGGATGTCACATAGAGGAGGGAGAAAGGTTGTTTTCTGCTGCTCCAGAGAAGCGGACACAGAGCAATGGATCCAAACTACAAGAAAGAAGATTCCACCTAAACATTAGGAAGAACTTCCTGACAGTAAGAGCTGTTCAACAGTGGAATTTGCTGCCAAGGAGTGTGGTGGAGTCTCCTACTTTGGAGGTCTTTAAGCAGAGGCTTGACGACCATATGTCAGGAGTGCTCTGATGGTGTTTCCTGCTTGGCAGGGGGTTGGACTCGATGGCCCTTGTGGTCTCTTCCAACTCTATGATTCTATGATTCTATGATTCTATGATTCTAAGTATACCACCTCAAGTGGTTTGTTGATTAGTGCACTTTCAGAATATTCAAAGCTGAAACATTTCTTTGATTTGATAATGTATTGTTGCATGCCACCCAAATCTCTCAGCAGTGTGAGATTCCAGCGGTTCCAGGCATTTACCCAGGATTCATGTTTCCTTTTGGAAATGAGGCACAGCAGAGACTGTGGTGTCTTTATGATATATGGTTTATTTACACACATATACAGCATAACCTAAGCCTACAATGGAGGGGCTCACAGCATTAATACCTTAAAAGGGCCTCATACCCACAGCCTTGGATTCAAACAGACATGAAACACTGTGCTCTCTCTCTCTGCCTTTTCCAGCCTACAAGCTCTCCGCCCACCCCCACCCCCACCCCCGCCAGCCCAGGTCACATCACAGCCAACTCTCAACTCTGGATTTTGTTTTTCCAATTCTCTCAGAGCTGGAGGAGGGGCCCCACTCAGTTGCTGACTGGCTCGGAGCCTCTTCTCCTTGGCTTTCTTAATGGCCCATCTTGCAGGCAACCTTCTGAACAAGAAAAGCTGAGTGTAGGGAGTAGGTGTCTGGCATCTAGTTTAACTCCCCAAGCCTTGATTAAATTCAAATACCTACTGCAGCAAGGAATTTAGAGGAGTCTGGCACCCGCAAACCCATAACGCTATGAAATTTTGACATAATATTCCTTATGATGGGATAGAAATAATAATTCACCCTTGTACTAAAACAGATTGGTGGAAAAGGCAGTGACTGCAATACTTAAGCTTTCCAACTGGCATTCATACGAAAATGATATTCTGTTTGTTTGGAGGCAGCAGTGTCAGCACCTCTCGATATAAATCATTGTGTATTGTTGGCAACAATAACACTGAACTGGTACTTGGAGGCGGCTGCTTATGGTTTCCCTTTATAAATAACCAAGATCTGAGAGAATTGTGGCATTAGAAACAAAGTACGGTACATCCATCTCCTTCGAGCTTCAGACATTCAAGGGAATCATGAGGCAAATGCAATATGTCCTGAGTGGTTGTAAAATTGTGTGAGTGAGGATCCCTAAGTGAAAGCTGGGAGGACCTGGGAGTGGTGATTTGGGTACCCTGAGTGAGAGATAGTGGGGGGTGAGAAGAAGAATTCTAAATACTTTCCAGACCAGGAGATGTTGATTCTCTTAAATGTCTGAAGTCTGAAAGGAGATGGATGCAGCTCGCTTTTAACTCTCAGAGTACCATTCAAATGTTATTGTTGTCAACATTACACAAGGCACTAAGGAGCATTTGTGTGGTATGTGCATATGTGTGTTAGTCGGGTGTGAGGTTACAGCATATGTGGCTGTGTGGTGGCTGTCTCCATTTGTCATCAACCCAACACATAGAGCAGGTCACCCCCTCAATTTGGTATCTGGCTTGGGATGAGAAAGAGGTAGTTTGGAAATAGTTAAAATATCTCCATTGTCATGGTCAGACATCTGATGAAGTTTGGAATTGCAGTGGGTTTCCCCCCTGCAGGGATGGTGGTCTGAGTCTATCTTCAACTGTTCAGTGGTGGACTCCCTCTCCAAGAAGATTCAGCAGGTGATGTTTTTTCCTGTATTTTCAACTCTGTTGTTGTTTAGTCATTTAGTCGTGTCCGACTCTTCGTGACCTCATGGACCAGAGCACGCCAGGCTTTAAACTCTAATGCTCTTTTAGTATGTTGTGAGCTGTTCTATCTTAGCTTGATTTTTTGTTATTTGTATCTTGCTTTTGTAAAGGGCTCTGGAAGCTTGGCTGGAGGATGGTATGGTAAAGGTACCCCTGCCTGTACGGGCCAGTCATGTCGGACTCTAGGGTTGTGCGCCCATCTCACTTAAGAGGCCGGGGGCCAGCGCTGTCCGGAGACACTTCCGGGTCACGTGGCCAGCGTGACGAAGCTGCTCTGGCGAGCCGGCACCAGCGCAGCACACGGAAACGCCGTTTACCTTCCCGCCAGAGCGGTCCCTATTTATCTACTTGCACCCAGGGGTGCTTTCAAACTGCTAGGTTGGCAGGTGCTGGGACCGAGCAACAGGAGCGCAACCCCGCCGTGGGGATTCGAACCGCCGACCTTTCGATCAGCAAGTCCTAGGCACTGAGGTTTTTACCCACAGCGCCACCCGTGTCCCATGGGGGATGGTCTATAAATAGTTTAAATAAATGTTATCAATGCATCGTTGTTTTTTTCCAGACAAGAGTGCTGCATGATCCTTGTACTTGCTGCCTTTTAAGCTAAAATGCATCACATTGTACAAGCTTCATCTGTCGTATTAGGCTTGCTTTCATTAAATCTGAACTTTTTCCAGAGCTTATTTCATTAGTTTCCTGGCATCGAAGCCCAAGCAGACATTCTGAAATGCCAAATAAAATAATTCAGGTATTTAATGGCTTGTCACTTGTGAAAAAAGAGAGGAAATGCGGGCAGCAATGGATTTGCATGGTGGCCATTCAAAAAGAAGTCCTTCTTATTACCATAGCTTCCCACACTACGTGGAAACTAATTAAAGAACCATGGGGTTGTGGCTGAAGTGATAATATAACATGGCAGGATCCAGGCCTCTGTTTGTAAAATTCATTAAAAGGATTGTAGAGATGGACAGACGTAAATTAGTCCTGTCCTTCTCGGTTCAGTGTAACCATTTATCTGAATGGCAGTGGTGCAATTTGCATAGGGAATGTACATCCTCACCAATAAAGATAAAAATTGCAGTGTGGAACTCTTTACTTTCTTGGCTGTGAAGGAAAGAACGCTTGTTCCCCACTTATAATGCATGGTAAAATGGTCTGAAATCTTTCTATTTTATTGTTGCAATTATTCTCCCAGAATGGCAAGAGGAATTTCATAGTTTGCTTTTGCTCTTCTGGGGATGGGAGAGGAATTAGATGTGCAGCAAGAGAATGCCAAACTCCACTGAAAATGCATTATGCTTTTAGATGTCTGCTGCCAATTTCAAATTATATCTTGTTTAGATTATAGTGAGTAAATTTGCTTGTGGAGGTAAATAATGGCTGTACTGCAGAAGAACAATTTAAGAAGGCTTTAGGATCTTAGGTTTACCATCTCAAATATTATGACAAATCTGAGTAGTGATTTTGAGATATAAAGGAATCCCATTGCCGCTCTTAAATACTTTTATCCTAGAACAGCCATTATTTAAATTTGATCAGCCATGGATTGTGTGTCTCTCTGTGTGTGTGTACAGAGTGTATATTTGCGGCAGCAGCCAGGAATGTAAATCTATGCTTGTAGATGTAAGTGTATTTACCAGCTTTATCTGTGTACCGTATTTTTCGCTCTATAACACGCACCAGACCATAACACGCACGTAGTTTTTAGAGGAGGAAAACAAGAAAAAAAATATTCTAAACGAAATAGTGGATATATGATTTTTGTGGTTCATGCTGTGGCCACAGACATGTGATCTGACAGTGAGTTTGGAGTAGCCCAATGCAAAAATCCTGAGGATCCATGTGGATCCATGCTTTGTAACCACGGAGGAGGGAAGGAAGGGGAACCATGGATCCTCTGCTCACGACTGCAGCAGATCCCCCCCGCCAGCCGCAGGCATTCGCTCCATAACACGCACAGACATTTCCCCTTACGTTCTAGGAGGAAAAAAGTGAGTGTTATGGTGCAAAAAAATACGGTAATTAGAAAAGTCACCACTTAGGAAAATTAAATGGTTTTTTAAAAAATTAATGTGTTCACCTTACACAGCAAAGTCCAAACTAAAGTCATGCCAAATATAAAATAAAAACTGCAGTTGGGTGGAAGAGAGCCCCACTCTTCTTAACCACTCCCCATATGAATGCATGTGGACATTGCAGGGGATGGAGGATGAATGCTTATCTACAGGGTCGTCTTTAGCATATGTGCTGCGGGGTGCAAAGATCCGCTCAGCACCCCCAAATTAACTTTTATTGAGCTTTTTTGGGAGGGGAAGCCAAAGTTGTTGACAAAAGCTGCTTTTGTTTCCTGACTCTTCGGGAATATTTGACACTACAGAGTAACAGAGCGATGGAGGACGAGGGTGGGGGCTTTCGCTCCATTGCTTTTCACTGCTGCCGACCGAGAGGGACCGGTATACAGTAAGTATACATTTTGCACTCCCCAGAATTCGGCGCCATGGTGCCCCGCACCCCTTGCACCCCTGGGTAAAGACGGCCCTGCTGACCTACACTTTCTCTTGTTATGCTGCTTTCCCCAAGAGAGAATCACTGTTTAGTGTTCAATTGGAGCAGATGGCAATTCAGGTGTTCTCCAGATTGACATTGGCTCTGATTTAGAGATAAAGGAGAGGGGTTTCCCTCAGAAAGGAATGGGACAATGGGAAAACTGTTCAGAGCCATGCTTTCTTGGCATGGGACAAGTGTGGATGAGCCCTAACTTGCATGGCCAGAGACCAATCGTTGGATGGGCATACAGGGAAGAATGCAGAAAATCTTCCATTCTTTGCTGCTGTCCTTTGTGTGGCTTGCCTGCATGCCCATATAGTCACATTGGTAGGGTAGCAGGGAAAATGGGGGGGGGGGGGTCTGTTGAGGCTGGTGGTGTCTGCACATGGGCACTGCATCCCCACTCAGCTGATTCATGCTTTGATCTTTTCATTCCTTCTGTCCCCAGTGGCAATTCAGCGTTCCCCTCAACTGGCATGTGTACCAACCCAAAGCATATTAAAGCTGAGTTGATTGAGTTTTTATGTGATGCTAGAAGACCAAGGCTGAGAAAAACCAGACGCAGAATTCTAGAATTGGAGCATTTGGTGGATAGAGTACAATTCCCAGCTCAAAGCAGGACCAAAATATAAATGGAAAGACATTTGCTTTCCTGATTTTGAAGCGCTAAAAATTCAACAAAAATACAAGTTAACATTGCTTATTCATCAATGAAAGCTGCTTTCCACAATGTGGTACCAACAGAGCCAGTTTAGTTTTAGGATGCCTTAGATAGCAGGGTGTGTTTCATTGGCACAAATCAAACCAACTTTTACTGCATGGGACCAGCCCAGTGACTGAGACTGGACAAAGATGCAACCTTTTAGTTTTTGTTTGTGGGCAATGATGCACCCACATTACCTTTATTTGTGGGTTTGTTAATTTATTATTTTCACAGTTGTTGGTTAAAAGAGGGCTACCATGAGGTTGGGCGAGTGTAACATATTGAGGCCCAATCCACAAACAAAGGATTCGTTTAAATGAATGGGAGCTGAGCAAGAGACCTTCATATGTCCTTTGTGAAGATCACAAATATATTTGCTGTAAGATGCTACAATATTTGCATTTCTAACCAGTGATCCTGAGTTTCAGGGCCCCTGATGAAAAAATAACCAAACTCTGGCCTGAGCAACCACCTACCACACAACATGAAGTCTTCATCGTGTGGGGAGTTTCATATGAATGAAGGTGGTCCTTCAGTCTAAAGCTTAAAGCTCCAGAACAGTGGAGCAGAGAGTATAAAAAATTGTCTCTTCATTGATAACTAAAAGACTTCAACATATGCAATATGCCAATAAATTTGTTCATGCATTCTAATGGATTCTGGAATTCCGAGCCTAGATTGCCAACTATAGAGGGGGAAATCTGGTAACAGAATGACTTTGTGACTTTAATGGATAAAATATGAGGTTTCGGAGATGTGGAAATATTTAATTCTTAAAATATTTACATTAAATAATAAATGAGCACCTTGATTTTCCTTTGTCAACCTGATTACTTAAAAGGCTACTTGTAAGTTCCATCTTGGTTAATCCAGGATATTTACATTTCCCTCCAAGCAGTTAAAGCATAGGTTTGCTCATATGAAGATCAAAGGAGAGAAGAAACTTTAAATATAAAATCCTGTGAATATTTATTTAGTGGATTTCAGTTATAATGAATTTCAGAAGCTTAGAAGAGGTCCACACTTTCTAGTATTGGTGAGGGCTTCTCGTTTTAAGGGTTTATCCCTGCCCTTTGGAAAGAAAGAAAATGAAAAGTTTTTTTTAGAAATCAAACAGTTTCTTTTTAAAATGATGGAATATACTTCCCAATCTTGCATATGTTTACTCAGAAGCAAACCTCACCACTCTGAATGGACATTAATTCTAATCATGCAGGCTTTGAATTGCTATGAAATACCTGTGTAACTATTGAAAGAAAAATAGGGTAAATATATGATACTGCTCAACCTTAACTCTTCTGTACAGCTTTAAAGTTAAATTAAATTATGCCAGGAACAGATGTACAACAGAGGTGGAAGAATTGTTGCTATGCTACAACTTCCATCATTTCTCATCATTAACCATGCTGGCTAGAGAAGGGAGTTGGAGTCCAAGAATAGCTGGAGGGCCACATATTTCCTACCACTGGTTTTGTTAAAAAGCCCTATTTAGATGTTATTCATGTGTAGTGCGGACGCGGGTGGCGCTGTGGGTTAAACCACAAAGCCTAGGACTTGCTGATCAGAAGGTCAGCGGTTTGAATCCCTGCGATGGGGTGAGCTCCCATTGCTCGGTCCCTGCTCCTGCCAACCTAGCAGTTTGAAAGCACGTCAAAGTGCAAGTAGATAAATAGGTAACGCTGCGGTGGGAAGGTAAACGGCGTTTCTGTGCACTGCTCTGGTTCGCCAGAAGCGGCTTAGTCATGCTGGCCATATGACCCGGAAGCTGTACGCCAGCTCCCTCGGCCAATAAAGCGAGATGAGTGCCGCAACCTCAGAGTCGGTCACAACTGGACCTAACGGTCTGGGATCCCTTTACCTTTACATGTGTAGTGCAGTGGTGTGTGGACTCTGGAGTAGGACCACACTTTCAGACTTAACATTGGTTTTATTTCTGTCTGTAAAGTATTCTCAGTGTGTGAGCACATGTATAGGGACTCTGCACAATTGAGTCACCTAGTAGTGCAAGTCAACTGCTTTGCACAGAGCCCTGACACATGAGCAGCAGCTTGCATATTGAGTTTTCCTTACAGATTACTCTGTGCAATACTCAGTTGTTCAAGAAAGCAGACGTGAGGTTGAGGGTGGTGATCCCAAGTTAACACACCATTGTCCTACATGCAGGAACAGGGCTAATGTCAAACTATCAGTTTGGTGGTTAACAATTTAGCTCATTAAATATTAAGAGGCCATGGTAAATAGGAACGCTTCTGGCTTCCCTCCCCAAAGGAATATTGTGTTGGGCTGCAGGGCAACATCCTATTAACTTTACCAGTCTGATACTTAAACAAATGCGTATGTTGTCGCTTGTTTGCTGTACAGCAGGGGTGGGGGATGTGTGGCCCTCCAGGTATTGCTAGACTACATCCCCCATTATCCCTGATCACTGACTATTTTGGCAGGGAGCAGCACGCCAGCAACATCTGGAAAGCCCAATGTTTCTCACCATTGAACTGGAGCTATTTGCATGCCTTTCTGCAGCCTCTCTCCTATAGGCAGACTCCATATTGCACTGTTGGTTTTGTACTGGAATTCAAAGTACTCCAAGCACTTCATTCCTTCAGCCCAATTTAAATGATCTTTCTCTATGATTAAAGTATATGATCAAACCATAGTAACCGGTGCATTTGGTGTTAAGCCCAGCTTACTCTGTCATAGATGGGTTTAGGTGCATAGAAATGTCCCAAAAAATAAATAAAATACCACCACTTTTCACATCTGATTTTCAGAGGTACCTAAAGATATTTGAAAAGACTACAGCTCCAAAACAATTGTCTAGAAGGCAATTAACTTGAAAAGTTTTTATTCTTTTTCATTCCTGTACAGAGATGAGAAATAAAAGGAAAAGAGAAAATGAAGATAAAGTACGCAACACTTGCTTACGAGAGTAGGTGCCTGATCTATAATTTGCAATGAAATATCATGAACTCTGTCATGCTACATAAGCGTTTAATTAGGGTAATTTAACACATTGTAACTTACCAATGGATTCGCATTCAGTATGTTTCAAACAGCTGAGTTTTGGAATAATGTAGTGATTTCCTCACCACTGAAACTTCAATGGGCCTCTGCAGCTGTGGAATCTCATGAATTTGACTTGCTCACAGGCAGACAAATGATTTTCGAAGAACTTGAGAGCCACAGAAATAACAACTGCAAAGCTCTCCAGCTCTCCCCCCCACCCCCCAGCAGCAAAATGGATTAAGCAGTAGGGCTCCTGTTATAAGTACTCAATACTGATTTGTAGCTAAAATCGAGAGAGCGGGTGTGGTTTAGTGGTGAAAAATTGGATCAATACTAGGGAGGTTCAGGTTCCATCCAATCCTCACTCAGATATTAAGTTCACCGGGTGATCTTAGACTTGTCACTATCATTCAGTCTAGCCTACTTCACAGGGTTGTTGTGAAGACAAAATGAGGGCTGCAGAACCATGTCTTTAGCACTTTGGAGGAAGGTTGGGATATAAAGTTAGACATCAGGTGAAAGTAACTCTTTTCTGTTGGGCCTCTGGCTAAGTCAGAGATTGTGCTGCATCTCCAAAAAACAAACAAACATGAAAGCAGAGATCCTTGCTTGTCTGATTAAAGCAAGAGCCTTTCTAGTTCACCCATTGCTGTTGCTGGGTGGGGATGGCGGGGCAGGATAGGGAGGGGGCTGAATAACTTTGCAGTTGTTTTTTCTGTGGTTCTCAAGTTCCTGAAAAAGAGAACAGCATAGCTTAAGCAGCAAACACATGACTCAATGGTGGCGCATTGGAAGATGGCCGACAATAACATCTCTCCGACCCATACGAGGTAATTAAGAGGCTGCTATGGGAAGTATGCAGTCTTCCTGCCCCCCCCCCCAAGGAGATGGGGGGGACTGCCTTGCCAGCGGTGTCCATAACACACTCCCGGATTCAAAAGAAGGGGGTGCCGGTCACTTGGCATGAGCCCTCGATGAGGTCGGCTCTTCCTGACACCGGTTCCAATCAGCGCGTGCTGGTTCGCTTTAGCTCGAAAATATAATTGGAAACATATAATTGGAAAGAAGCTAAAGCACATACATCAAGCAAAGTACGGGAGATAAGACTGCTGATTAATGGATCTCTGTGACCGGAGCGACGGATGGGATAAATAAATCAAGTGATGAACCACCATTAAGAGACTGGTATGTTTGGAGTGAAAAAGAAGGAGGGTGGAGGAAAAAACTTTTCTTTGCCTTATGTGAATATTAATAACCCTCCACCCCAGAAAGAAGATCGTTGCGTTTTATTAATCACAAGCAGGAATTCAAGAACTGTGTGGAGTGGATTATAGTTAAAGAGATGATTGGTAAACAACGGAGAACGGAGGAAAATTTTATGACGCAGCTTTAAATGGCATCTCGCTAAGACAGGCTTGTCTAAGAAAGACGGGGGGAGGAGGATCAGGATCATTGGAATGTGAATGATGATTGGAATGTGATCTTAGCCTGACAGAGCCCTCCTGATATACTTGGCAAGCCTGAGAAAATTAAAGGACAGACCGAAGATAAATTTTTTATGGAAGCGTGGAATGGCGGCTGTCCCTAAGTGATATGATCTTTGGAGAGTGCAAAACCCACACAGAGGATGTCTGTTTCTAATCCACTTGTGAAGATTATCAGAGATCGCAAAGAAAGGAATATATGATAACAACAAGAAGATGAAGAAAGTAATAAAGGACTATCTGGATTGAACTGGATAGAACTGTTTAATTAAAGCAGCAATATAAGTGATGTTTGGACCTGTTCGGAGTTTGATGTATGGGTACCCCCAACAAATTTTAAAAATTTGGCTGTATAATTTGGAACTAATGTGATTTGGATAATGTGATGTGATTGGCCTGTTAATAAAAATTATTATTATTATTTTTTTAAAAAAAGAGTCATGCTTCAGGAGTTCAAGAGCAGGACAATAATGGATGGAAGGAACAAAGGTCTCCCAACAAGTTTCTGTGTCCTGCCTACCAAGCTTTTAAAGATGAGTGTGATGGCCTGGAATTCAGACTCCTAAGTTCCCGCAGGAGGAGTGCTTGCTTCCAGGCCAGGAGAGGCAAGTCACCAGAGGATCGGGGCCGCCCTATGCCTCAGGGCAGATAAAGCCGGCCAGCCCTGTCCTGCTTTCCTGCCTGAGCTCCTGACCCGCCCTGGCTCCCTGCTTGCAAGCCTGTTCCTGACTTCACCCGACTCCCTGCCCTGCACCCAGCTTCAGCTACTACGGACTGCCTCCACGTTGCACCTTTGACCATGGACCGGACTTGGACCTCGCCTCTCGGGTAACCCACGGGACCAGCACAATGAGGCATGATACACTCACTTGTGAGACTTGCTCACCTTCTGGAAATGTCAGGCTTTCAAATGTGTGCTCTTATGGGGTGGGCAGGCTGCTCCCATCTGTGTAAGTGGCACATGGTTCAAGATGACAAAACTGCACCATCCTGTTCAGGCTCCTGTTCTCTCATTGCTGCCTCTGGTTCTGCCTGCCTAACCTTGGCTGCTCCAAATCCTCCCAAGCTTTTCCAGAGGCTCTCCATTCTGTAGGAAAGTCGGGGTCTGGGGGGAACATAAGAATGTAAGAAGAGCCTGCTGGATCAGTGCAATGGCCCATCTAATCCAGGAAGAGATGGAAGTCAGGATGGAGAGCCTTGCTTCTCCAATTCAGTTTCCTACTATTCAGCCCTGCCATGTCTTCCTCCTGTGTAAGAGCCTGCCAACCCAATCCCAGCTGTAACGGTGTTGTGAGGCCAACATGATGCCTTCCAGAAGTTGTTGGACTACTGCTCCCATCAGCCTCAGCCAGCCTGGTCACTTGTCAAGGATTATGGGAGCTGGAGTCCAGCAGCATTCGGATGGCACCACATTGGCTACCCTATAGTAAGCAAACAGTCCTGGCAAAAATGGTGGAATGGATGGAGGATAATATATGAAAACTGTGTATTTTAAAAACTGTGTATATTTTACTGGTTGGTTTTAATTTTATATGTAATGACCTGCCCTGAGATCATTTTACGATAAAGGGCAGAATATGCATTTTAATAGCTGACTCAATACATGTAATCAATATTTGATTACATTTGACATTGTGGGTTAACTGCCCTCTTGATTATTGTTATCAAATTATAGCGTTTTTAAATGCCATTCTATTGTTCTCCTCCCTGAGATAAGTTTGTTAAAAAATGATTTCAACATATAAAATACCAGAGCGGCGTGCATTTCAAGATTTGAAGTACAAAATAAAATGCAGGAAAATGCAGGAATACACTCCACAGGGGAAGCCTGAGATAGGATGCTGAAACACAGCATCATAGGTACTTCTCAGATGTCCAGTGAGTGGGAATTCCACAAAATAGGGGCAGTGGTTCCAAAAAAAGTTGCTCTGGGAAGTCATGGAGCAGATCTCAGGGACATGTGGCAAGCTTACAAGGATGAGAGAAGGAAAAGATCAAGCCTGTCCCCTTGCACTATTATTCTATATTTTTTAATAATAATTTTTATTAGGTTTTCCATTTTAACAATCCAATCAGATCACATTAAATATTATACAAATTATACAAATACATATCATAAAGTCCAAATATTTTGCCAAATTATAAATTTTTGTTGGGGCTTCCCATGCTTCAAGTTCAGTGGGGTCCAATCATCTTATGTTTCTACTGCCTTGAGTTTCTAATAGTTCCTTCTTTAAATCTTCCTGTTGTTATCCTTCCCCTTGCACTACTATTCTAATGACCCCCCCCACCACCCATTTTCTTTTTGTCCTTTTAGGGGAAACTTGCAATCAGCTATGGGTGAGAGTGCTGTTGTTACACACACACCCCACCCAGTGGCATAGCGTGGGTTGTCAGCACCCGGGGCAAGGCAAGTAATTTGCGCCCCCTAACCCATGGATTTGCACCCCCTAACCCTAAGCCCCAGATGATGCGCCCGGTGCGGCCAGCCCCCCTGCACCCCCCACGCTACACCACTGCCCCCACCCAACCAGCACACAGAAGTCTTTTCCATTAGTTGATTGATGAATTCACTCTCCCCTTTTGGAATGGAACTGTTTAAATGGTGTGGAGTGTGGCTTGGATATTAAAAACTTTGTTCTAAAGCATAATCTTAGGCTAATAAAGTTTAATTATCCACTGTATCTCTAAGATGTCTGTCTAGGGAATCTGACCCATATGGGTAATGTCATTGTTACAATTTTCTTTTTTTTTTATAAAATTTTTATTGGTTTTACAAAGTTTTATAGAACAAACAAACACTTAAAAAGACAAACATACACGTATAATTTCATATCATATTTTCATAAACCTCTTTTCTGGGACTTCCCCATACCCCCCCTTTCTGCATCCCAATGTCCATAATTTTATAGCAACTCCCATTTGTTACTTTCCAACCTCTGTCATCTTTGTCATCTCTATATTCTGACCTTATATCACTGTATCCCTTTGTTCCTGAAAACCACAACACTCTAACATTCATTAAGTTTATAATAGTCCTTAAGATAACTTTTAAATTTCCTCCATTCTTCTTCCGCCGTCTCTTTTCCTTGGTCACGGATTCTGCCTGTCATCTCGGCCAATGTCATATAGTCCATCACTTTCATCTGCCATTCTTCCAGAGTGGGTAGATCTTGTGTCTTCCAATACTTTGCGATGAGTATTCTTGCTGCTGTTGTAGCGTACATGAAAAAAGTTCTATCCCTCTTTGACACCAATTGGCCGACAATGCCCAAGAGAAAGGCCTCTGGTTTTTTAGGAAAAGTACATTTAAGTACCTTTTTCATTTCATTATAGATCATTTCCCAGAAAGCCTTAATCTTCGGGCACGTCCACCAAAGGTGGTAGAAAGTACCTTCAGTCTCTTTACATTTCCAACATTTGTTATCGGGCAAATGATAAATTTTTGCCAGCTTGACTGGGGTCATGTACCACCTATAGACCATTTTCATAATGTTTTCCTTTAAGGCATTACATGCCGTGAATTTAATACCGGTGTTCCATAACCATTCCCAGTCAGCTGACATAATGTTATGACCAACATCCTGTGCCCACTTAATCATAGCCGATTTGACTGTTTCATCCTGTGTATTCCATTTCAGCAACAAGTTATACATTCTGGATAAATTCTTAGTATTGGGTTCTAGCAATTCAGTCTCTAGTTTTGATTTTTCCATCTGAAAGCCAATTTTCCTGTCCTGTTTAAAAAACTCCATTATTTGATGGTATTGAAACCAATTTTGTACTTTATGTTTCAATTTCTCATGACTTTGTAATTTCAACTTATCTCCATCCTGTTCCAAAATTTCCCAATACTTCGGCCATCCGACCTCCATATTGAGTTTCTTCACTGCCTTGGCCTCCACTGGTGACACCCATCTAGGGGTTTTATTTTCCAACAGATCTTTATATCTTATCCAAACATTGAACAATGCTTTTCTAACAATGTGATTTTTAAAGGCACTATGCAGCTTGATTTTGTCATACCATAGATATGCATGCCAACCAAAAGCATTGTTAAAACCTTCCAGATCTAAAATGTCTGTGTTCTCGAGGAGCATCCATTCTTTCAGCCAGCAGAAAGCTGCTGCCTCGTAGTACAATTTTAAGTCCGGCAGGGCAAAACCCCCTCTTTCTTTAGCGTCTGTCAATATTTTAAATTTAATCCTGGGCTTTTTGCCCTGCCAGACAAATTTCGAAATATCTTTCTGCCACCTCTTGAAACATTCCATCTTATCAAGAATCTGCAAGGTCTGAAACAAAAATAACATTCTAGGCAATACATTCATTTTAATCACTGCAATTCGGCCTAACATTGACAATTTCAAATTTGACCATATTTCTAGATCTTTTTTAATCTCTGACCAACATTTTTCATAGTTATCCTTATACAAATTCGCATTTTTGGATGTCAGATAGACCCCTAGGTATTTCACCTTCTTGACGACCGTCAACCCTGTCTCCTCTTGGAATTTCTCTTTTTCCATATCTGTTAAATTTTTCCCTAGAACTTTGGTTTTTTGCTTATTCAACTTAAATCCAGCTACCTGGCCAAACTGTTGGATTATTTCCAAGACCTTTTTTGTACTAGTGTTTGGCTCTTGCAAAGTCAGTACTAGGTCATCTGCAAATACTCTTAACTTATACTGTTTAGCTCCGACCTGCACTCCTTTAACCTGCTGGTCATTCCTAATCATATTCAGCAACACCTCCAGAACTGAAATAAAGAGTAATGGGGAAATTGGGCACCCCTGTCGTGTTCCTTTTTCTATCTTAAGTTCCTCAGTTACTACATTATTTACAATCAATTTAGCTTTTTGTTCAGAATATATTGCAGCCATACCATTCTCAAAACCTTGGCCTACCCCCATCCCATGAAGATTCTTTATCATAAAGCTCCAAGAAATATTGTCGAAGGCTTTCTCCGCGTCCACAAAAATCAGTACTGCTTTAGTATTTATATTCACCTCTAGCTTTTCCAAAATGTCTATTATATTCCTTACATTGTCTGCTAGGTGTCTTTTTGGGAGAAAGCCTGCTTGGTTCATATGAATCTTCTCCATCAGCACTTTTTTAAATCTTTTTGCCAAAATGTCTGCAAAAATTTTGTAATCCACATTAAGTAGTGATATTGGGCGGTAGTTCTTCAGTTGAGTCTTTTCAGTCTCTGTCTTTGGTATGAGTGAAATATATGCTTCTTTCCACGATTCAGGTGCCTTTTTTCCCTCAAGGATCTCATTACAGACTTCTTTTAGCGGCTGAATCAACCATTCCTTCAGCGATTTGTAGTATCTTGAAGTCAGTCCATCTGGTCCTGGAGATTTGCCCAGTTGCATATTCTGAATGGCAGCCTCTATCTCTTGTTCTGTTATTCTCTGGTTCAGATCCATCTTACTTTGATGAGAGATTTTTTGTAATCCATATTTATCAAGGAATTTGTCTATATCTTCTTCATTTTGCGGGCCTTGAGTATAAAGTTTTTTAAAATAACTCAAGAAGCAATTTCTAATTTCATTAGGTTTAGATATGTTCTTTCCATCCACTTCTAGGCTTGTAACTGTATTTAGTTTCTGCCTTTTCTTCAGTTGCCATGCCAGAAGTTTGCCACATTTATTTGCTGATTCAAATGTCTTTTGCTTCATCTGCTTTATCTTCCATTCAATCTCTAGGTTCATCAATTCCATATATTGTGTTTGATATAACTTAATCTCTCTTAAAATCTCCTGGGACTTTGGTTTTGCTCTTAATTTTTTCTCTCCTTCCTTTATCTTTTCCAAAATCTTTTCTTTTTTCTCATTTTGTTTTTTCCTCTTTATTGAGTTTTGTTGAATCAAGAAACCTCGCATCACCGCTTTGCTTGCGTCCCAGATCACTCTTTTCTCCACGTCAGCCCTCAAATTTATTTCGAAATAGTCTTTTAAAGTTTTTTGGGCCTTCATAAGGATCTCCTTGTCTCGAAAGAGGGTGTCATTCATTCTCCATCTAAATTGACCAGTTGTTGTAAGTTTCATTTCCATCTTCACGGCGTTATGGTCGGAGCAAGTTTTTGGGCAGATTTCTACCTTCTTAATCTTTGGAGCCATGCCACTAGTAATCCAGATTTGATCAATTCTGGTCCAGGTCATCATTGCTTGGGAGAAAAAGGTTCCCTCTCTCTCCAGAGGGTTCCTTGTTCTCCATATATCTATCAAGTCCATGTTTTCAGTCATTTCAAAAAAGGTCCTAGGAAGTCTCCCTTCTTTGGTAACTGTTAGTCTTTGTGCCTTGTCCATGTTAGTGGAGACCACACCATTCATGTCTCCCATGATTATCATGTTGTAATCCAAATAGTCCGTCAGAGTTTCATGAAGTCTCTTGAAGAAGTCAGATTTACCTTCATTTGGTGCATAGATTCCAACAACTAAAAGTTTTTCTCCTTGTACTTGTATCTCCACTGCCAGATATCTCCCTTGCTCATCTTTAAACATCATTTTTGGGGCCCATTTCTCTTTCACATATATCACAACTCCTCTTTTTTTAACTTTGTCTGATGAGATGAATTCTTGTCCTAGTCTTTTGTTTATAAGTAATCTCCTGTGAGCTCTGGTTATGTGGGTTTCTTGTAAACATATCAAGTCCAGTTGTTCTCTGTTCAAAATGTTACAATTGTTACAATTTTCAGCTGTGGAATCCTAGCACTATTATCAGGTGGGTAATTAAGAGAACGATTAACCTACTTGAATATATACTTGTTTTTAAGGAGTCTGTAAAGTAAAGAAGCATCTATTGTGCACAGAATTGCAGACCTCCATCAGACATACTTGTAAATATCAGTGGGGGTGGGGAAACCATTGAACTCAAGTTGGTCCTATCCTGATTAACCACTGGCAAAATTGAATTATGGAATTCTGTTACTAAACAAAATGATTTCCCATTAGGGTGGGTAGTTGGGAATCTTTCTGCACTTTTGGGATTAGAATTTCTAAGTGAGAGTCCAGGACTTTAGGTAGGGTGGCGGCCTTGGTGTTTCTTGTTCTAGGACTTTATAAAACCCACTATCCTTCATTCATTCCCTGCTCCCCAATGCCAACCTATAGGCTCCATGTCTATCCTCCAGCATCTTCACTATTTCATTATTCTTCAGATCCATTTTCAAGTTGTTTCCTACAATTTACAATTTACTTTTGAGACTAGCAGAATATAACCAGGCTAAGGACTTCTCTGAGTGCTGACTTACCCCAGGAAGAACTGAATTGGGAATTATTTCTAGACTTGCTCGGGGCTGAAAATATCTTGTTAATTGGAGGCAAAGCAGGCTGTCATGCTTAAAGGGGCTTCCTGAAATTGCTGCTTGGGGACACAATGGACCATCTCTATGTGGCTCTGAAAATGATAGCTCAGAAGTGCACTTTGTTTGTTATTCTGCTCTTCCAGTAGCATTGACAACTAAGCAGCATCTCCTCTAGACTCTCGGTATTTTGCAGGAAAGAATTGGCCACGTACTGGAAATCAAGGTTTCCACAATTAAAGTGGATTAAAGTGTTTTATCACTCTGGTGCAGCAAAATCACTCTTAAAATGCATTGAAAAGTGTGGGGTAATCAATTGATTAATGGCAAGGCGTATAACACAAGAAAGCAGAATGTATGCTGATTGTTGTATACCCTCCCTGTAAACAAATTAGAGGTATGTTCAAGGAACGACAGATATCCTCTAACCTCCATGTAAGCACTATGCAAGCAAATCAGGGTGAATGTTCAATAAACAGGTTGTCTGGTGGAGCCCAGGTGAAGTATTTATCCACATACATAGATGTAAATGTCACCACCTGTTAATGTCTCCATATCAAGTAGTTGTGAATTGCTCAGTTACAAAGGCCAAATTGGCAAGCCTGGGTTAAATGCAATGAAGTCATCTCATATGTGCAATGACTTCTTCTTGTGCAGCAGAGCTGCCCCCCCCCCCATTTACTCTCATGGGTTGGGGAAAACCCCAGAATAGATTGGGGGATGTAGGTTTTTTGGATCCAATCTGCCAAATCTTGACAGTGTTTCTTAGGCTGGATTTATGCAAGCAGGAGGTATCACTTGGACTACTGGCGAGGGATGCCACCTTTTGAATGCTTTTTTGTGAGGAAAAATTCTCCAAAAATAGAAACCTAGCATATCAGAAAGAAAGCCTTGCACTTTACATGCTGTTCTGGTTTTCTGTTTTAATGGAGCATTAAAAAATGTGTTGCCTCACTTCAAGTCCCATGTTATCACCTTATTCTGATGCTCTGTATAGAACAGGCATCAGATTCAGGATTCAGGATTCATGCCGTCTTTCTGATGTCTTTCACTTGGATTGATTGCAGGGATTCTGAGATGCTGAAACATTTTGTTGCACTACTCAGTACAAGACAAAGGCCACAGAAGACTCATCAAGCTCCTTAATTTGCTAGGCTTATATTTCTAGAGCAGTTTTCTGTGCCTCGAAATCCCACTGTGTGTGTGAAGCATTCAACACTGTTTGATGGATGTTTCTGCTGTGGAAGTCTCTCCGGCTTTTTATTGAAATCTGCTGATGCGTTGCTTTTGCCTCTCCTTTTTGCAGGTGGAACAGCAGGGTATTGCCCAAGTCTCTTTTGAGACAGTGTGATTATCCTGGGCCCATAAATTGGTAGCACTCTTGCTACAGTTTCATAAGAAATCAATGGATATCATTTGCAGGAGAGATCTAAATCCATGCTGGGTTGTTGATAGCAACGTTGAGCCTTCCAATCTCCTTAATATACATAATTGTCAGGGAGGACGGGAAAGAAAAGGTGACAGAAAAGAGCTTCTTGTTTTGAACGGTGACATGTGTTATTGCATAATTGGTAGACAGCATAGCTATAAATGGCTCTTTTTTGCTATTTGCCTCAGTAACTGTCAGTGCTCAATTATCCCTGTCTATACTATATTGGCTGGCTTCATAGAAATCAACAATTTCTGCTGTGGTCTGCTGTAGAAACGTAGCCTTGTTAAGCATTGCTTGAGATATTCCAAGTCTATCAAAACTTGAAAGCATTATTTTTGCAAAAGAAGATCATGTTTGTATGTGAAGCAAGCTGTTCTACAAAAATAGGAGACACATCTCAGAAGAGCGGGTTGCAAACACTCACTGAAACGTCAGCCGCCAGCCTTGTGGAGGCCTCCCACTTGCCTTTTAGATGCACATATTCATACAAGCAGTTTGTAGTCCCATCAATAATAGTCAGGCGATGTACGTGCAAACATTGTGTGTCATTAGTTGTTTCTGTGAGTCTCTGGACCTATATGACTGTACCAAATAATTAGCTCTAGTTTTAACACTGCAATGTATTTAGCAAACAGATGGAAACAGGTGTTCCTTGCCACACATTTCACAGTTGCAATCACGCTAACATAGCTAATAGGACTACATTCTTTACAACCCTCTTATTTTCTTGGAGGTCCAGGGGCACTGAGTGTGAACTGCACGCAGTTTCCTGAATGGAAGTTTGTTTTCAATAGAAGCACATCAGTGATGGCCATGTGCACATTGATGTGGTTGTAGAGGGGATAGGCACAATGTATTTGTATGGGTTTGACATGTATTTATGGGAAATGTGTCTTTTGATAATGTATTTTATATATATATTTGCTAAGATTGGGATGGGCAAAAGGAAGTACTTCTTCACATAGTTCAACTTCTATGATAAACTATGCAATTTGCTGTCAGGAGGTGTAGAGATCATCACTCACTTGGACTGCTTTGAAAGGGGATTAGACAAATCCATGGAGGGTAAGGTTACCAAGGCTGTGATTTATTTACTTACAAAATTTCTTATGAGCCCTTCCCCATGAGGTTCCAGGGTGGGGTACATCAATATAAAATACAGTTGTAAAAACCCCCAGATAAAACCATTGAGATTATAAGCAGCCATGTAAATCTGCCCACCCGCTGGACTTTTGAGAGTGGAAGAACTACCAAGAGAGCCCCCTCTGCCCATCTTAACATCCAAGGGGGGCGGTGGGACTTGGGGCCTAAATCATTTGAGGCTTTAAAACTCCAATGTGAGCACCTTGAATTGGGATCAGAAACAAACTGGTAACCAGTGCAGCTGTTTTAAAACAGGGCTTATATACTAGCTCTAAAAGGAACCCAAGCCAGTTATTTGGCCTCTGTGGACTAGTTTCTGAATCATCTTCAAGGGAAGCCACATGTAGAGGGCATTGCAATAGCTCAATCTAGAGGTTGCCATAGTGCAGAGTACAGTGGTCAAGGGGGGCTGTTATTAGTGAACCAGCTGTAGCTGGAAATAGACCCTTCAAGGCACTAAGGCCATCTCAGTGACAGTACTGAATCCAGGACATCCTCAAGCTAGAGACCTGTTCCTTCCAGGGGAGTGCAACCCTGTAGAGAACAGGCTGTCTCCTACCCACTGGACTTGAGAACTCAGAACACACAAGACCTCTGTCTCTTTAGGGTTCCGCTTCACTTTATGCTATGATATGCTCACACGGTCAGAAGATGTATGCCTCTGAATGTCAGCTGCTGCAGATCACTAGTGGAAGAGTGCTATGGAACTTGTGTTCTGTTGTGGGCATTCTCTGGTTGGCCCCTGTGAGAGTGTAATGCTTCACAGATTGGCCTTTTGTCTCATTCAGTGGGGCTCTTTGTAGGTTCCTACAATAAAGAGGAGGGACCATGTGTGTTGCCCTGAGCATCTTGGATGAAGGGCGTTTGATTTTGGAGGTTGCTTTTCCAGCCTGGTTCGTTGCCTGCAGAAATGTGGAATTTGGAGGAAGAAGCCATTTGCTTTGACTTGTCAGGATGTGCAGTGCTTCTTTCATTTCTGCTGCCAGTCTTTCCCCCATTGATTGTGATTGAAGCAACTGTTATGTTTAAGTACGACCAACAACAACAACCCTAAATTGTTCCATTAAAGGGGGGGTGGAGTCCAAAGGCTAATATAAAGTACAAATCCTAGTATATATTATAGTTCATCTTATTTTAAATATATACGGTTTTGTGTTTCTGGATAAGGTTCAGCTCCATTAAAATGAAGAGATTGATAGGTATGCTGTATAATATATAGACAAAAAAAAAGGTTGCCTTGCAGAGAATTGTGCAGAGAAGGAACACTGCAATCCTGCATTTGTCTTGTCAGAAAGAAAGTGTTCAATGAGGTATAGGATTGCAACTTAAATCCAACTGATTTCAATGGAGCTGAGTCACTTATGACTTGGGTATAGTGCAGCCACGTGGTGCCTGGTGGACTACATAGCAGCAATATATTTAGGGAACTGATGACTTATTGTGATAAATCTGCTTCAAACTGGGGTCCCAGTGTAACAAGAAATCTCTCCAACTATGCTGTGTTCTGGCATATTTCCCTGGGTAGAACACACCCGAGCTCCTTTTTCAATTGTATGCAGGCTATAATTCATTGGCTATCATTTTACTTCAGGAGAGAGTGCCAGCCATTTTCCTAGCTAATGGAAACTTTGAATACAGCTGACCTGGAAAGCTTGAGCAAAAGAATTTTGTCTCAGTATTAGAAAATAAGCATAAAGAGTGGGGGGAGGTATTTAAATTCTGAAAGGGAAGTGACATGCTGTTGCCCACACTTGTCTGTACTTGAGTAAGCGGTAAGAGTAGAACCAGGACCTGAGCAGGATGACATGAAAGTGGGCAGCCCTTCAAATATCCTGAGCACTTTACATGCACACTAGGAGTCGGGCTTTTTGCAGAACTGCTACAAATCTTGTTAATAATATACCTGTAGGAAAATATGCAGTTATTAGAAATTCTATGTTTAAACCTTGCTATTTTCAGCATTCTTTGGATCTTGTTTGATAGCAGGATCCAAAATGTTGGTGTCTTGGGCCCTTTGTGTCTTGTCTATATGTTCTAGGTTCCCTGTCACATTCAGACTAGTTGGAGTTAATATTTTATTTGGAAATATGTTCATTCTTCCTAAAATGAATATTTAATGTACTTTTTATTATGCAATAAATGAAAGGTGTAAGCCATAATGACATTTCTAACTGATGAGATTTATGCTAAAAGGTGACATAGTTTGGAGCAAAACTTAAGCACTGGTCTAAATTAATTTTGTGAAACAATGGTGAAGGCACTGGAAAGGAATGGCAGCAATCGATAAATCTTTGTACTGTGAACGTGTTATTTTGGCTGGCTATGGCCCCTGAGCTTTCTTTCAACAGATGCTTCCCCGTTTTGGTTTCTTTAAGCACCCCCTTCTTCTGCAGAGTGAGTGTATAACAGACTAATAGTGTGTGTGTTTGCGGTGGCAACAATGGAGAAGCTTAGCGAAGGCAGAAGACTGGGAAGAATGGCAACTTTGCATCTTTTCATTGACTTTGTGTCTGCAGCTTAATACAATACATTATAGCACATTGAGGCTGCAGTCCTAAGCCCACTTACTTGGGAGTAAGCCACACTCAACTCAATAGGATTTACTTCTGCATAGACAGGATTGCAGTGTCAGATGCTTAACACTGATGGTAAAGGGAAACGTGACCAGCTCAGTATCACAGGGCATGGAGCTTTTGGGGCATCACAGAAGGTGCTGCCACTATTGTGTCCAATGGAAGGCAAAAGGTGGGGGCAGTGGTGGATTTTGGCATTGCACAAAGCACCATTGAAATTGTATATGTCAAGGTCCACCATTGCTGGTAGCGGCTGGTGGAGGAAAAGATCAGAGACATGCAACTTCAGCCTCCTATAGTTTATGGATGGCAAAAGCTAGAAGGCTGGTTTTTTGTCTTGTTTTTAATTGCTCTACTTACAGCATCTGAACTGACACACTGTAAATCAGTAAGCGGAAGACGCTCCCTACCTGTGTGCACAGAGAGCTTGAAGTTTCAGCAGCAATATGCTTAAAGATCTGCACAACCAGATCTTAACAAGTGCTCTGTACAGATATAAATCCAGTGGTAACAGCTTTTTTCTTCTTTATCTGTTGCTTCTACATAATCATCACCTGGGAGATAGGATGGCCATTTAAATGTATGTGGTGTTGCAATGTGAGAAGGAAGGGAAAATTGGGGGCCTAGCCTTGGTTTAAAAACTATGATGTTGGTGACAATTATGGCACTATTGCTACATATACAAAAACACGTAGATGTCTGGCTTAGGTCTGAGTGCTTTCTTGAGTTGCAGGGGTGTGTGTGTGTGTGTGTATTAGATTAATCTGTTTAAACACAGGTCTTGGCAAAGTGTGAAAACTTCTTAAAATGTGGGGCAAAGTCATTCAGTGATTAGCTCCTATGGAGATGTTTTAGTGTAGCTGCTGCTTTTATTTCTTAAAGCATATTAACCAGAAACTGCACAATCATTTTGTTCTGTGGTGCACTTAAAATGCTGGCTGACTTAAATTAAGACATTGTGGAGTTTCTGTAATTCTAGCTTTACTGAATAGGTATTCCTAACAGCCCGGGCTTATGGGAAAAAAACTATTTTTATCCATCAATATATGCATGATCTTGGCAACTGCTGTGACCACACATAGCCACTACTTTTTATATATAAAAATGCAATGAATTGCTTAAATAATAATTATGCGATATTAAAAATTTATATCATGACAAAGCTTAACAAGATCTTTCAGTGTGATGAGCGGTGCTTAATATTAGTTAATAACTAAGTAATAGTAAACTTTGCCTGATATTCAGTGACTAACACTGGATACCCCCCATAGTCATGCTAAGAGTAGACCCATAGAAAGAAATAGGCTTAAGTAACTGGAATCCATTGATTTTAATGGTATACTCTGAATATAACATGAAAAATCATCCTGTGTTTGTACTAAAAGTAGAAAAGGAACAAGGTGACATTCACTAGTAGAACTTTGTTTTTTTAAGCATGGATATGAATAGAAAATTTTCAACAGGTGTTACCAGAGGATGGTAGGAACAGAAGGTGGGGAATAGATGGGTCCATGTTTCCTGTGCTTTTATATATTTAGGAATGTGAATAATGTCTCCCTCCAAGGAGGAGGATATTTGGGCTGGGTGTCCAGAACATTGACCCCAAATATTGAAAAAATCCCTGCCCTTTGTTGTACCTGGAAATGAATAGAAGAGGTTGCACAAACGCATGCAATTGGAGAATGATACAGAATGCACGAGTCCTAAACTGTGAACACACACCTGCATGCAGAAAACTGTAATACACGTGAGTAATACATCTAATTCATGCTTTTATCATACAGTTTAACTCCCACAGTCCCTTTTCTGGAGCATTGGCAATGATTTGTGCTCATGATGGTACTGGGGTGGTCATAAGTGATCCAACTTGCGATGCTATTTGTGCAAAAGTTTTGAAGCAGCCATACTGCACCTTTTCCAATCACTCCATATCCCATAACTTCCTGACAAAATCATGTGGTACCTTTCATGTTCTGGGCTTGTTTTTTTGTTTTTGTCTTGCTTCAGTGGTGCTGCATCCCCTCCAAGCAGCAATAATGTGGTAGCATTGCAGAACAAGTCATAATGCGAAAGAAAGCCATCACAAATGCACTATAATGTATTTTTGGTTTCTCTGGAAGCCGCCCAGAGTGGCTGGGGAAACCCAGCCAGATGGGCGGGGTACAAATAAATTATTATTATTATTATTATTATTATTATTATTATTATTATTATTATTATTATTATTTGTTATTATTATAACTGTTCAATGACATGTTGCAGAATATGCCCGAATAAAGCACCAGTCTGGAGGGACGCTCAACTGCACATACTAAACAGAACCCCCTTATTCCAGTCCTTTGCCAATTTTGTCAGTTTTCCTTCACCAGCCTTCCTATACCTCCCCCTGCCACACACACTCAGTCGCTGAAATGCTAGCAATAACACAAGAAATTATAGCTGCCTGGTGAGGATTGTCCTCAAGATCACCAGTTGCACATTACTCAAGTGTATACTGGCTGACTCCTTGCCATTCTCAGGGGTAATAAAGCAACCCAAATTAAAAGCTCTACTCCATTAAATTCTGTCTTCGGATTTGCTGACATACCCTTGGATTTAGCTTTAATTGGAAACAAAATGGAATATGTTTTGTGACCTACTGTGCTGATTTACATGAGACTATTCAATTCAATACTGGAAACGTGCAATTTTTAAAAAAGAAAATCCATTAACAGCTGGTTCTCTGACCCCACATCTCGACTCTTGGCAATGGAAAATGCAACTCTCAAAATTACAGTATTTGGAGAAGTCTATTATGCATTTTGTGTACCTACCAGACTCCTATTAAATTCAAAGCCATTAAATGTGCCTCCTGGAGTGGTAGGAGGGGAATGAAACCTCCAGCCACATAAATAGTTCCAGGTTTAGCAGCTTAGAAGGGGTTTCTCTGCTCTAGTTATGTAATTATCCTATGACTCATTCTAGGTGGCACAATTTAGAATACTAAGACAAGGCAGTGATTCCCCCAAAACCTAAGACATCCATCTCACCTTAGAAGTTACCGTATTTTTCGCTCTATAGCACGCACCCGACTATAACATGCACATAGTTTTTAGAGGAGGAAAACAAGAAAAAAAAATATTCTAAACGAAACAGTGGATGTATGATTTTTGTGGTTCATGCTGTGGCCACAGACATGTGATCTGACAGTGAGTTTGGAGTAGCCCAATGCAAAAATCCTGAGGATCCATGTGGATCCATGCTTTGTAACCACGTTTTTGCACCACTGCGGCCCCAGGCAACAGTGGATGCATGATTGTTTTGGTGCAAGATGTAGCCACGGACATGCTATGTGATCTGATGGTGAATTTGGGGTGACGCAGTTCAAAAATCCTGAGGATCCATGTGGATCTGTGCTTTGTAACCACGCTTTAAGTGGGGAGGGAAGGAAAAGCACTCAAGGGACAAGGAGGCACATGTGGGGTGTATGGAGAAGGATGCTGCTAATAATGCAGGCGAGGGGTTTAAGGGGAGAAGGAACATGCATGGGGTGGGTGGAGAAGGATGCTGCTAATAATGCAGAAGAGGGGGTTAAGGGGAGAAGAAGCACGCGTGGGGTGGGTGGAGAAGGATGCTGCTAATAATGCAGGAGAGGGGGTTAAGGGGAGAAGGCTCCTCTCCTCTCCCACTTTGCTCCTTTAAAGCAAGCAAGCTCTGCTTTTCTCCCTCCTCCCCGCTCATCCCTGGCTTAGCGAGCTGAGAAACTTTGCTGCTATGTAGCGAGCTGAGTGGGGAGGAGAGAGGGACAGAGAGCCTGCTTGCTTTAAAGGAACCAACCAGACAGGAGCCGCTTACACTTGTGTAAGCGGCTCCTCTCCTCTCCCGCTTTGCTCCTTTAAAGAAGCAGGCTCTCTGTCCCTCTCTCCTCCCCACTCAGCGGCTCTTTTCCCGCTTTGCTGTTTCAAAGCGAGCCACAAAGGAGGGAAGGAAGGGGAACCATGGATCCTCTGCTCACGACTGCAGCAGATCCCCCCCGCCACCTGTAGGCATTCCCTCCATAACACGCACAGATATTTCCCCTTACTTTCTAGGAGGAAAAAAGTGAGTGTTATGGTGCAAAAAATACGGTACCTTTAAAATTCTCTGGCATGCCATGCAGCTTTGCCTTAAGCACACTAAGCTATCAAATCTCTCATTTCTTGGAAACTTTGCAATCTCCTTGCTAGTAGGTGGCAAGAGGCGGGATATATTTCCTACATCAAAAGTTCCATATCTCTGTGTCCCTTGCCCTGTCGTTTGGAATCTCAAGAAGTTTCCATTTTCATCTCTTATGTGCTGAAAAACCACCTCTCTCTCTCTCTCTCTCTCTCTCTCTCTCTCTCTCTCTCTGTCTGTCTCTGTCTCTCTCTCTCTGAAAAGGTAGCTGTGCTGGCCCCATATGCAAAGTAATAATATAAAAAAATCCACATACATCTATCCAGTGCTTTTTTTCTGGGGGTACGCAGGGGGGTACATATACCCCTAAGCATTTTGTGACTCTTTGTATTTTTGTCCATTTACTGTATTTATTTTTCCTGATTTGAACTATAAAATGGTGATATTCTTGAGTCAAAATGAGAGAACCTTTAAACTTTTTTTTAAAGAAAAAAAGCACTGTGTCTATCCCTTTATTATGCCAACCAAGATATCACAAAGATAGTGTACAAGAGCTTAGACTAAAATTGTCTGGAGCAATACAGCATGTTTAGCTACATAGCAAGTCTTGTGGTCTCACTAATTTATTTGATTTGCTGGTTTTACTAATATTTTGTAATATTTTGTGCTGCATGTGTTGTAATTATACAAAATATAGCTTGAGGACTGAGAAGAAAGTGAATTTGACAGAACATCCCTTCCTTGATGCTGACATTAGAGAAATATTTGAAAGTAAGTATCATGCTAAATTGCATATTTTTCTTTCTCCGCTGTGAGCTTTCTAGTGTCATCCTATGATTTTCATCACAGAGACTGTTTCCTGAAGTCTTATATATTGTATCCATTTACAGTATAACACAGATTCATGCCTGTCAAATACATATATTCTGGTGCTAATCATTCCATATTGGTTTTGCCTTTAAGCAGCTGTTTTGCCAACTTGGCTCTGTAAACTGTTCCTTGTTCTTATCACTCAGTTTTCAGCATCCCCGAATGCTTGTGACACTTGGACAACCTGTGTTCAACCAGAAATAATGTGAACCAATATGGTCCTACTGTCCTCATGCTACTTTTTTTTTTAGCTTAGACCTTCCTCATGATGTGTTACAGTGTTACAATCAAGTGGAGTTATTATTTACCTTTTATTCACAGTTTTGGAATTTTGTGTTAGCATCTGTCCATTTCTCAATCTCTTCTACAAAGCAGATTTCAGACCTAGAAAAAAGGACAATATTCTGGAGGAGGAACCCATTTTGGAAGAAACAGTGTTGGTGTTGTAGACTAAAGAGGATGGGTCAACAGCAGCTGTTACCGTCTGAAGAAAATTATGGGACTGGGAAGTTTCCAAAGCTTCCAGGTCAATAGGCAAGGGTGGGAAATATACAATAGGCCAAAGCAAGGTCTACTTTCGATGTAGCTGTGCAAACTCAGACTGAGGAAAAGAAGATGCCATCTGTAATGGTTCATGTCAACAAAAACAACAGGGGAAAAGAGATAAAGCACAGTATGTGACAGTGACTGTTCAGCAGCAACGGAATGGAAGAGGAGAGGAGAGGTTCCCGAGATGACCGTACAGGTACAACAAGGACAAAATATGCCATCAGTAACAGTCAAGGTGTAACAATAGTGAAACAAAATTGGAGAGGTATCATGTGTGTCTGTAAAATCGCAACAGCAGATTGCAGGAAGAGAGATGCCCCACCCATGTGTACAGCGGAATGGTCATGAAGGAGAAATTCCTTGTAAGGATGCCCATTGGCAACGCAATAACAGGTACAAGGATGCACCTCATGAAAAAAATACCAGCAGCAATCGCAGTGCAAGAATGGGATGATAATGGAAGAGGACCAGGAGCAACAAGATTGGGAAGAGACAAATCTGTTGGATTCAAAGTCTCTGTGGAAGAACACGAATCAGTCACTGGGGAATGAGAGCTTGCAACAGCAGCATAAGTGGGACCAAAGCAGCACAGAGCAGCTAAAGGCCGAAGACCTGCTACAAAGAGAGCAAAAAGAAAGATTAGAGGTGATGGTGATGGAGAAGAAATTGCATGATGACAGCCAACATGGAGAACTAACAAATATGCTAAAACTTCAATCTTGTAGTATGAGAGAGGAAGACACACAACACACAACCACATAGAAGCAGCAGGGACATGAAAATGAAGATGACTTTTCCTCTCATCATCAGCAACATGGTTCAGATGAAGGAACCCAAAAGATGAATGTAGAAGAGAAGGAACAGGAACACAAAGAAAAAAATGTATCTAAGAAACACAGAAGGGATATGCCTAATGACCAGGTAAGGTGAATTTGGTTTAATAATTGGAATGCTGTGATGTGGATTAAAAATAATTAAGCCAGATGTGGGTGGCACTGTGGGTTAAATCACAGAGCCTAGGACTTGCCGATCAGAAGGTTGGCGGTTCGAATCCCCGTGATGGGGTGATCTCCCGTTGATCAATCCCAGCTCCTGCCAACCTAGCTGTTCGAAAGCAAGTTAAAGTGCAAGTAGATAAATAGGTACCGCTCTGGTGGGAAGGTAAATGGCGTTTGCGTGCGCTGCTCTGGTTCGCCAGAAGCGGCTTAGTCATGCTGGCCACATGAACCAGAAGCTGTACGCCGGCTCCCTCGGCCAATAACTGCAACCCCAGAGTCGGTCACGACTGGACCTAATGGTCAAGGGTCCTTTACCTTTAATTAGTACTTAATTTGATGTAACTATGGGCTCGTCCACACTTCCTTTTATGCCACATTTCTGGGCACAGGTCCAAATAGTGGTTGTTGTTTTTCGCCCAGTGCTTTCCCTGGGAAAATCCATGTTTTACTGCTGAATCAGAGCAAACGGCAATTGCAGATAAATAAAAAATAAATACAAATGCTCGTACACAGACCTGGAAAACCCAAATGTCAGGGGGCTGCATCAGCTGCATGACGAGTTCACTGTGGTGAATTCAGTCATGCAGCCAATCCCTGCAGGATGCAGCTTTGCCAGCCCTAGACTCAGGATAAGCCCTGAGCGCTGGGCTGGCAGAGCTCCTTGCAATGCTGTCAGGTGATGTCAGCCTATCAAAGTGGGCACACACAGAAGTGTAGGAAGAGGTTTGTGGTGTGTGTGGTCCGGCCCGGGTGTCATGACTGTGGGGTGTGTGTGACAAAATGGCAGGCGAGTGGGCAGCACACCTGGCGCCTGGTGGCAGCAGCTCTTCTGACCCGGCAGCAGAGAGCAGCCCACCTCAGCCGTGGCGAAGCACACCTGGCTGCAGCAGCTCCATTGCCGGGTCATGTCTGACCCGGCTGCGGAGAGCAGGAGCACAGTGAGCAGCAGCTTCCCCACCCCTCTCCTACCCTGAACTGTGGCACATGGAAGGGCACCCTCTGCCCCCGCCCCCCTCGGGAGTGCCCCCCATGCTCCACCCCCTCAGGAGCACGTCCGCCCTGGGCAGCACGGGAATATGCTTCTCCGCTGGGCACACAGGGATGGAAACAGATGAGGACATGGCTTGCCAGACCAATAAGGTTTCCCACCACTGGATTAATCCATCAATTTAAGCAGGGCTGGGAAGCCTCAGGCCTAGGGGTGGTCTGTATGTGTCCCTCCAGGCTTCTTTCTCTGACTGTTGGATGTTCCTCCTGCCACATGGGCCTTGCTGCACATACTCCTTGAGTGTTTTTGTCTGAACGCCTCTTGCTTGCCTGAATTAAAGCTAGAGTAAACTGTGAGTGTGTGTAGACACGGGACTAATGTGCAAGTGTGGAATCCACATTTACTCCACTCACATTGACCTCTGGCCCTGTTGACTACAGATGTGTGGCCCCCAGAAAGGGATGCATCCCTCAGGCTGAAAAGGGGTTTCCCACCCCAGAATTCAAGCCTGCAGCACTAATAATAAAAAGGGGGTTATGGAATATAAGGACACCATTGTACACCAGGCCACTTGAATGCCCTTGAACAGCATGTCTATATGCTTAACTTTTTTTGTTGAAGTATAGAAAATATTATGGTCTGGTTTTGGTGCCCCAGAAACATAAGTGCATTTTTAAGTGAACAAAACTGAACCACACCAATTAGAATTATAACTTCTTTTCAGTGCATGTTTAAGCTTCTGGCCATTGGGACATCCCTCTCCTGGTTAAATTCATTCATCTTAATCCTAAGAATGCTATTGAAGGTTCTTTCAAAAAGCATAGTATTTTTTCCTGCAGCTTTTCAGCTACGCAGATGAAACAGACTTGGAAAATGCTGAGAACGGGCTGTGCAGCTCAGCAAAAACAATGTCTTTAAAAGTGGCAAATTTAGTCATCTGAACGGATTTATTTGCCATCACAGTTTCCCACTTGGGAAAAGGCATCAGTTTCTTCATGTAATCAGAAAGTAGCACACAATTAATTATGGAAATGCTATTCCATTTTCCAGTCTGTTAACAATTGGCAGCTGCATAAGACCACACCAATAATTAGTTCTCTTAGTTTTGTGCCCTCAGTGAAGCTGAGGTTCAGAAATAGCACAATCAGTTTCTGCTTCCTCAGAATATACTCTATATATTTAAAATTTAAGGAAAGATCTTATTGAAATTCTGGGATTCAGGCAAAGGTGAAGATGCATTCTGCATTCTGTCAAGTAGATACAACTCAACTGGAAGTTGCACATAAGAATTATGTATCAAGAATGTGTTTCTTAGGGATGGTAAATCCGGGATCCCTCCCCTCCCAAAGAACTTTATTTTTAGAGCCTAAAAAAGTTCCTTATCTCAGTCTGTTTTCATGAACGCCAAAATGAGTTCAGTTTGATGTTAAAAATTGCTTTTGGTTTAAGAGAGATAACTTCAAATCACTGCCTAGCACCTGGAGAATGACTGAACACATCTTGAACAGGGACACTTCCCAAGTGTCTTAAGAAGCTAAATAAATTATCTCTGGGTCTAGGGTTCAAACGTTAACAAAGTGGGTGCATTATTTTTGATAAACCTCCTTTTTATCATTAGATTTTAGATAAAATTGAAGATGTCCAAGAGTTGATATTCACCAAAGAGCCTGACCTCTTGATAGCCCCAATTCCAGATCAAACGGTGCATTTATGATTACCGTAGCTCATCTGAGGACAAAATATGATGTGAGAAGGTAAGGGAACTTAAAACAGGGAGAGGAAATAACTTAAAATGTCGCTTTGCAATGAAATGAATGAATGGTTTTATTCCTAACACATTTTGTGTTGGATACCATGGTCAACATGGGATCAAATGCCACTGCGAGGGTTGTGTTTCCCCTGTCCATTTTCCAGCTTGGGTCAGCCAAGGTAGTAAGTTTATTCTCTGTGAGCAATATCCAGTTAACTAGGTTCATCTGTCTAAGATTTTCTGCTTGCACAGTGGAACCCTCCCTCTCCTCTCCCTGTGCACACACCTCCCCTTCCCCAAATCTACTACAGAATAGATTTAGGGGGTGCCTGGGGAGAAGGAAAGGAAGACAATTTCTGCTGTATGAGTGGAAATCCTTCCACTGACTGAATGTGAACTGGTCATGGAATCATAGAATTGTAGAGTTGGAAAGACCCCAAGGGCATTCTAGTCCAACCCCCTGCAATGCAGGAATCTTTTGCCCAATGTGGAGCTCAAACCCACAACCCTGAGATCAAGAGTCTCGTGCCCTACCGACTGGCGTTGGTGACATAACCTTTATTGTGAGTTACTAGAAGACTGTTATAAAATTGAAAGCTTCATAACATTCCAAGTATTCAGGACATGATAACCAGTGGTCTGATCCTGTTTTGAATAATAAACCTGGCAGTACAGAGGCAACGTGAGGCAAGGCTCCAATGGTTACCTTGGACAGCTCTGTGCAAGGCACAGGCAGTGGAAGCTCCACGTGAGCTGAACTCAGTCGCTGCTTCCGCAGCTCAGTTCATCCTCAAGATGAGTGTTAAATAGGAGACTGTGGCTCCACTAGGGCTTCTGGGCTGAAGTGCTGTGAGGTGGAGGAAGGCAACCCAATGTCCTTGGTTCGGAGGGGTCCTGGTATAGCAGACTCTTATCACACAAGTGTTTCTGATAGTTTATGCCTGAGGGCAATCCTACCCATTGGAAATAATCAATATGTCTGTTTTTGTAAATGTATATATTATAAAAAATAAACTTGCGCCGCTATATGAATAGCACCTCATAAAATTAAATGGAGCTCTACAAGGTACCTTCAGAAATCTCTTAGGGTTTTATGTTGCAGAAGCTATTTTAAACAATGGCTTATTTAATATTTATGTTTATCTTTTATATCTCAGAATTTATCTTTAGGAGTATGATTAAAGTAACTGGTTGAGCTTCAGGTTTAGAATGTATGTACAGTAGTACCTTGGATTAAGAACATAATTTGTTCTGGAGGTCCATTCTTAACTTGAAACTGTTCTTAACCTGAGGTACCACTTTAGCTAATGGGGCCTTCCGCTGCCTGAAGCAAAATTCTTAACCCGAGGTACTATTTCTGGGTTAGCGGAGTCTGTAACCTGAAGTGTCTGTAACCTGAGGTACCACTGTATGTTTTTGGGGTTTTAGCCTGACAGGAAATGAACGACTAAAAACGGAAACCTATTGTGGAGCTTGCAGTGTAACAGATAATGATCAATTAAATTTAATTGAATAATGGATTTGTTCTGGGGTAATAGTAAATAAACAGTGTGTAATACAATGATGTGGTACAATTACAGTTTAATATTATACAGGAAGAAGTCCAATTTATTTTTCTAAGGCTTTTAAAGGGCCTGCTACCTTCAACACAAGCAGAACTTTCAACACAGCAAACATTTTACTTGCTTCTTCAGTGCTTGATGCTTGGTAACTTATCAGACCTAAGCATACTTACTTGAAAGTAAGCAAACTTGAGGACACTTACTACAATGCCAGCATGGAAGACAACAGAGGACAGTGCAATCTGTGGATGAACCTCCAATATCTGAGGCAGGCAACTCATAGGCCACCAGACCCAGAGGAGCTTCCCTACCTTCCTTTTGCTGCTCAGCTGCTCAGCCATAAGTTGGAAAGGAGGGCAGTATTTCATGTGCATCCCTGCAGTGCTCCCAATCCTGTAAAGATCGGTGTCCCTGTACTGCTTAGACAACCCCTAGGAGAACAATCTCCTGCATTTTGATGAGCAGATGGACACACAGAGATGGTCTTCTCCATTCAAGGGAAGAAGCATAATTTTAATGGGGAGAGGGGGACAGAGAGAGATGCGAGGGAAGAGTTTTCCCTGCATATTTATCTTCTCATTAAAAATGTGTCACTAGCCTACCAAACAGCTGTTGGTCAGGCAGGCTCCCTCAGTTTTAATGTGGCTGACTCTGGCCACATACTGGCTTGTGGCGAATGTACACCCACCACTGCATGTGACCTTCAGGACCAAAAATGTCTGATCCAGGCTGCTGAGGAGTTCCCTCCACATTTTGCTGCACCTTCCGGCACCATGCCCTCTGAAAAACTGCTCCACAATGTTATGGGATCCTCTGTAGCGGTGAAGGTGGTGCTGGGCATATGTGCAGAGGAAATTGGTGAGAATTGCTTCCCACCTTCCTTCAGTGGGAACCTCTGCTGGATCCTATTGTGGTCAGGGAAAAGCTTATCTAGATCTATCCCATTTTGTTTTCTTATGCTGACCTTGTGCTTTTGCAATGAATATTTTGCATCTATGCAAGCAGACGTTCCAAAAAGCCATCTTGACCTTAGTATTTATTTCCAAAGCTGCTTGGCTGGTGATTTCCTACTTAGGAGTGTGTTTCTTTCGTTTAAAGGGCTGTTTCTGCTCTGGAGCACAGCAAGGCCAAAGTGCAAGCTTTGTTGCAGGGAAAACTCTTCAGCGTGGCATTTCATGGGATTGGCAAGTTTAACAACCAAGTGATCTATATTAAAATGTCAGAGGATGAACAGCAAATGCTAAGCAGAATTGTGGGGTAGTATTTAAGCATTCACAATTTGCATGAGATTACTATTTCAGTGAAACACTGAAATAGCATATCAGCGTTGAATACAATTATGGATGTTGATTATTTGAGTGTAAAAAGTAGATTTCTCCTGCTTCATTAAATTTCTGTTAACATATATTAAAATAGACCCTGTTTTCTTGGGCATCCAAGTCTCTCCACTGTTGCCATCATGTTTCAAACTCCCTCAGAACAATGTAAGCACGTGTAAATTGATACACAAAACTTCACATATCTGCTAAAGGGGTGTGTGACTGACCAGGAATAGACCTTGGGGTTTTAGTGGACAACTCAGTGAAGATGTCAAGCCAGTGCGTGGCAGCTACTAAAAAAGGTGAATTCCATGATCATTAGGAAAGGGATTGAAATGCTGATCCATTAAATCTACTGCAATGCACTGCACTGCATGTGGGACTTCCCTTGAGCTTAACCTGAAGCTGCAGGTGGTGCAGAATGCTGCATCTAGGTGGGTGATTCCTCAGCAGTGGTGTTTTATGCTGTCCACGGGGCACCCCATGGACACCATAGAACACCTCTGCTGGAGGAACTGCACCAGCTGCCAATAAGCTACAAGTGCAGTTCAAGGTCTTGCTTTTAGTATTAAAGCTCTAAACAACTTGGGACCAGGATATCAAAGGTACTGTCTTGCCCAGTATACTCCTGCCTGGCAATTGTACTTCTCATTTGGGGTACTACTAGGAGCACCGGATACCCCCAGAGGAGCACTTAACCTATACTAGAAACCAGGCTTTTGGTGTTGCCATTCCAGCTCCCTGGAATGAATGACCAGCTGAAGGTAACAGTTCTTTACTTGTATTCTGGACAGCCTGTAGATATGGCTGATCTTACGGTGCTGTTCAGGTATTATTCATACTAGCTCTTCACATTTTGCCTCAATAATTGCTTTAAAATAAAGGTTCCCATGTTTGCCAAGTAAGATTGCCATGGTATGTAAATAGACGAAGAAACTGTACACCAATGGAGCATATGGTGTGTTTAGTCTGCCTCCCTGTTTTGCTTAGAACTGCTACGGAGTGCCTGTATCTGAATGTCCTGTAAACAAATGTCTTTTATTTTCATCACTTGTCTCCTAGAAGCTGTGGTGAGTTCATTCACCAGAATGAATGTAGGCATCAGAGGCAGCAAAGATTTCAGACCCCACCTGACGATTCTGAAACTGTCCAAATCACACACATTGAGACGCACGATAATTAAGCAGATGGAATTATCTCCTCTTTGTGCTTTGTTTCCTTGCCCCTTTAGAACATTGAAAAATGTTTTGGATCACCATGTTGCATGCAAAACAATGATATATCAAAATGTTAGGAGATTTTATCTTATTCAGGGCATCGTGAACTTCTCTCACATGACTTGACTTGACCTCCACCCACAAAACAGCAACGCTCCAGTCAAAGGTAAACAGAAAATTAAGACCCAGAAGCCTGGGAGAACAAAAATGTTTTTCCCTGGAGCCTAAAAGCAGATGGTGATGGTGCCAGATGTTCCTCCCTGGGGAGAGCATTCCATAAATGGGGAGCCCCTCTGAGGAGGCCTGTTCTCCTGTTGCCACCCTCCACACTTCCCTTGGGGGGGGGGCTGGAGGTGCTCATATGATGAAGGAAGGGTCTGGGTTGGTTCATGTGTGGCGGGGTATTCTTTGAGGTACTGGGGTCCAAGCTGTACAAGGCTTATAGGTCAGAGCCAACACTTTGAATTGGAGCCAGGAACTAATGCAGTCATGCAAGAATTAGTGTGATTCTTCAGGCCATCTTGCCCTGGTCAGCAACTTGGCTGCTGAATTCTGCACCAGCTGCAGATTCTGAGGCACTCCTCAAAAGTAGTCCCACATATAACCCATTGCAGTAATCTGACCTAGAGGTTACCAGAGCCTAGATAACAGAAGTTAGGCTATCCCTGTCCAGGTAGAGGCCTTGAAAGACCTACATTGGCTCCCAGTACATTTCCGAGCACAATTCAAAGTGTTGATGCTGACCTTGAAAGCCCGAAATGGCCTCGGCCCAGTATACCTGAAGGAGTGTCTCCACCCCCGCCATTCAACTCAGACACTGAAGTCCAGCTCTGAGGGCCTTCTAGTGGTTCCCTCACTACAAGAAGCAAAGTTACAGAGAACCAGGCAGAGGGCCTTCTCGGTAGTGGCGCCCTCCCTGTGAAACGCCCTCCTACCAGATATCAAAAAGAAAAACAACTACCAGACTTTCAGAAGACATCTGAAGGCAGCCCTGTTTAGGGACGTTTTTAATGACTGATGTTTTAATGTATTTTTAATCTTTTGTTGGAAGCCACCCAATAATAATAATAATAATAATGGCTGGGGTATAAATAATAACTTCTTCTTCTTCTTCTTCTTCTTCTTCTTCTTCTTCTTCTTCTTCTTCTTCTTATTCTTATTATTATTTGACCAGCCAAAACTGATGGAAAGCACTTCATGCCCCTGAAGCCACTTGAACCTCAAGCAACAATAATGGATCAAAAGGTACATCTAAGCTACACACCTGCACCTTCAGAGAAAGTGTAGCCCCATCTAGGGCACCTGCTACCTCAGCAAACATCATGCTACTCTGCCTGCTAGATAACCAACACCTCCACACATTCCCTCTTGGCTGATTGAATTTAACACTAGCAGAGCTACCTCTTGAGCTACAATGATCCCAGATGTTGCACTTCTAACATATATAACACCAACTGAGCATGCCATTCTAAAAATCAATATTTTTTACTTGCACGAAAGCACTTCTTCATGTAATTGCTACTACATCAATGTCTGCATTTAAAAGTAAAAATAAACAAAAGGTTTGTTAACCCTTTTTATATATATATAAAATTTGAACATCCATGCTGCTAATGTGTCACTAACTAGAAAGTAATAGCCACAGTGTGTGGAAGTTTGTAAGCCGCTTTGAGATTCATTTGAATGAAAAGTGGCATAGACATACAATAAATCTAAATCAAACCAAGGTAAAGAGTTAGGCTGCTCGGAATGTCACTGCCATGTCAAAACCATGCCTCTTTGAAAAAAGATAGAAGACGTGGTGCTGAGACAATTTGTGCCTACTGACACCGCAGAACAACAGTTTGATGCAGACATAATCATGTAGAGTGAACACAGAATCGCAAATGCAGATTCTGTGCATGGAAGGACCCCAGCAGGAAATGAATCTTCCACGTCCCCACCTGCTCCTTAGGCAAAGTGGAGTGAGAGTGAGAAATAGGGTATTATCTCTAGTCAAGGAAAGAACTTTATATAGGCTGCAGGGTAACCATTTCATGTATGCATAAACTGCAGCCTGCAAACCATTTACTCCATAGTAAATCAGTAGGATTACTTGAGAATAAAGTGATTTGAGATTCAAAACTGCAGTTTTGCTTTTACTGCCTTTGCTTATATCAGTGGCACGGAAATGCAGCCCTGAGCTGTTTCCACCAAAGGAGCAAAAGAGGTTCTGGGGAATGTTCAGCTGGCTGCAAGATTTATGTCAGGTAGCATTCAAGGCTTCTGGGACTTTGCAGCATAAATACATGATATGCTGCTCTAACCTTTAACTGCAGTAGGATATAGGATTTGGTTGGGTTTTATTGCTTTACAATTAAAGTAAAAATGTGGCTCTGATTAGATTAAGTTTTCCCTGCTCAAATGCTGTCTTCCTTGTTTCCTGGAATAGCTGTGTGTTTTTATGAGGTCAATATAATAAGCAGAAGGAAACAATAATGACACACTCTCAGGACGTGAAGCGAATGCTTTATTAGTGGAAGAAAGTGTTCCCTGACCATGAGCTTCTGCCAGTCAGGTATGAAGTATTTCTTCAGATATTTGATGTCTCTCATTCAGCTTGGAAATAGCAGAGCTTATTTATAAAGATATTTACTCTAAGGCTGAGGGTGACAATATTTCTGTTGTCTAGGGAGAAATGCAGGAGGATAGGAATGAGTGATGTTGAGCTAATGGTGTATTTTGTTTTGTTTTGTCTTGTAAATCTCCATTAAGTAGATAATGTTGGGCACACAGCTGAAATGCACTCAGTAGCAAGGCTGATGGGAAGATAATAAATGCAAACGATACAAAGTGTTCCTTCATTGGAAGAATGACTCTGCAAAAATGTGTTTCTGAACAAAACACTCTCCTGTCAAAGGTAGACCTTATTTCTAGGACCTTTAAAGGTAAAGGTAAAGGGACCCCTGACCATTAGGTCAGGTTGTGACCGACTCTGGGGTTGCGCCGCTCATCTCGCTTTACTGGCCGAGGGAGCCGGCCTACAGCTTCCGGGTCAGGTGGCCAGCATGACTAAGCCGCTTCTGACGAACCAAAACAGCACACGGAAACGCTGCTTATCTTTTCCCAAGTGGGAAACTGTGCCTTTTCCCAAGTGGGAAACTGTGATGGCAAATAAATCCGTTCAGATGACTAAATTTGCCACTTTTAAAGACATTGTTTTTGCTGAGCTGCACAGCCCGTTCTCAGCATTTTCCAAGTCTGTTTCATCTGCGTAGCTGAAAAGCTGCAGGAAAAAATACTATGCTTTTTGAAAGAACCTTCAATAGCATTCTTAGGATTAAGATGAATGAATTTAACCAGGAGAGGGATGTCCCAATGGCCAGAAGCTTAAACATGCACTGAAAAGAAGTTATAATTCTAATTGGTGTGGTTCAGTTTTGTTCACTTAAAAATGCACTTATGTTTCTGGGGCACCAAAACCAGACCATAATATTTTCTATACTTCAACAAAAAAAGTTAAGCATATAGACATGCTGTTCAAGGGCATTCAAGTGGCCTGGTGTACAATGGTGTCCTTATATTCCATAACCCCCTTTTTATTATTAGTGCTGCAGGCTTGAATTCTGGGGTGGGAAACCCCTTTTCAGCCTGAGGGATGCATCCCTTTCTGGGGGCCACACATCTGTAGTCAACAGGGCCAGAGGTCAATGTGAGTGGAGTAAATGTGGATTCCACACTTGCACATTAGTCCCGTGTCTACACACACTCACAGTTTACTCTAGCTTTAATTCAGGCAAGCAAGAGGCGTTCAGACAAAAACACTCAAGGAGTATGTGCAGCAAGGCCCATGTGGCAGGAGGAACATCCAACAGTCAGAGAAAGAAGCCTGGAGGGACACATACAGACCACCCCTAGGCCTGAGGCTTCCCAGCCCTGCTTAAATTGATGGATTAATCCAGTGGTGGGAAACCTAATTGGTCTGGCAAGCCATGTCCTCATCTGTTTCCATCCCTGTGTGCCCAGCGGAGAAGCATATTCCCGTGCTGCCCAGGGCGGACGTGCTCCTGAGGGGGTGGAGCATGGGGGGCACTCCCGAGGGGGGCGGGGGCAGAGGGTGCCCTTCCATGTGCCACAGTTCAGGGTAGGAGAGGGGTGGGGAAGCTGCTGCTCACTGTGCTCCTGCTCTCCGCAGCCGGGTCAGACATGACCCGGCAATGGAGCTGCTGCAGCCAGGTGTGCTTCGCCACGGCTGAGGTGGGCTGCTCTCTGCTGCCGGGTCAGAAGAGCTGCTGCCACCAGGCGCCAGGTGTGCTGCCCACTCGCCTGCCATTTTGTCACACACACCCCACAGTCATGACACCCGGGCCGGACCACACACACCACAAACCTCTTCCTACACTTCTGTGTGTGCCCACTTTGATAGGCTGACATCACCTGACAGCATTGCAAGGAGCTCTGCCAGCCCAGCGCTCAGGGCTTATCCTGAGTCTAGGGCTGGCAAAGCTGCATCCTGCAGGGATTGGCTGCATGACTGAATTCACCACAGTGAACTCGTCATGCAGCTGATGCAGCCCCCTGACATTTGGGTTTTCCAGGTCTGTGTACGAGCATTTGTATTTATTTTTTATTTATCTGCAATTGCCGTTTGCTCTGATTCAGCAGTAAAACATGGATTTTCCCAGGGAAAGCACTGGGCGAAAAACAACAACCACTATTTGGACCTGTGCCCAGAAATGTGGCATAAAAGGAAGTGTGGACGAGCCCATAGTTACATCAAATTAAGTACTAATTAAAGGTAAAGGACCCTTGACCATTAGGTCCAGTTGTGGCCGACACTGGGGTTGCAGTTATTGGCCGAGGGAGCCGGCGTACAGCTTCTGGTTCATGTGGCCAGCATGACTAAACTGCTTCTGGCGAACCAGATCAGCGCACGCAAACGCCATTTACCTTCCCACCGGAGCAGTACCTATTTATCTACTTGCACTTTGATGTGCTTTCGAACTGCTAGGTTGGCAGGAGCTAGGACCAAGCAACAGGAGCTAACCCCGTCGTGGGGATTCGAACCACTGACCTTCTGATCGGCAAGTCCTAGGCTCTGTGGTTTAACCCACAGCGCCACCAGCATACCATTCTCTAGGACTTTTAATGATGCCTTATTATTTTCCCAACCTGTTCCCTCAATGTTGTGATCAAGCAGAGGCTGGGCCAAATGTTAATTCCCTGCCCTGGCAGCCTCTCAAACCTCATCCACTCTATATCTCAGGGTGGACTATGCCTGGCTTCCTTCCTCCCCCTTTGATGAAGATAATTCCCTCAGATTCCCCTCTTAGTGTTGATATAGTAGCACTGGGGGCTATCCCAGCACCCTTGCATCGAGTCAGTTGCATAAGCCATTTGCTTGCACTATGCTGGGATCCATCCCTCATTCCTATAATTTGCCTCAGTGTGTGTGTTTGAGATCTTAGCTCCGTTTCTCTGGGATAGAACAAACATGTCACAGTCTTTGTCTTAGGCTTGCACACACACACCCTATACAAATGGCCCTGTCTCGACCTCAGCCACATGAGGGGGGGAATGCAGTTAACATGAACCTTGCTACAGAAGTGGTTATGGGGGCAGTGCAAGCAAGTTAATACTCCTGTGCAGGTTTCCCAGTCTAAATCCTCTTCCCCAAAGCTGCTATTTGCCCAGGGGGGAGAAAACACGGTTGCAAACAACAGCTTTGGAGCTTGAGCTATTTAGATAAACCATGTGGGAAGAAATAGCTGGACCCTCTTTCCTCCGCCACTTCCTCAATCAAAACACAAGCTCAGAGTGTTTTGTGCTTTGAAAAAAGGGACATAAATATGTCATTCTAAGTGCTGAGCAACCCCATCACATAAATCTCAGCCCTCTGTGGAATTGGAATTGTTCAAATTCTGATTCAGGACTCTTATCTAATATAATGAAACACATGTCTTTGTTTGTCTGCCCTTGATTCCCTTATCCTGCCTTTATTCACGAGGAGTCCTGCTGAGCTTAATAGACACAACATTAAGAAGTGATAATGGCCACCTTAGATGTTGTAATTTTTGATGTGAAAAAATGAGTTAGAACCATGTGTCAATTTTTGCACTTCTTTCTGCTACATACAAAAATGCTGGGAAGTGCATTTGTCCACAGTCCTTACACAGGTGTATTGCATGTTTACTCGGGAAAGAAAAAGAAAATCCTAATGATCTGTGTTTTTCCTATACATTTTCTTACATAGAAATGCTCTCTCTCTCTTTTTAAAAATAGTTGCAAGATTTGGAGCTACATTCAGGGTTGGTGCTATCATTAGACCGATGAGGCAGCCGTCAAGGGTGCAGACCTCAAAGGGGTGCAGTACTGACCTTTGAGGGGCACAATTTTATAAGGATTAGTTCTGGTTATATAGTTTTGTTAATTTCATTGTTTTCTACAAGACATCTGCTTTTGAAAATAGAAACTAACAATTTGGGGCATGTGTGCAAGAAGTTAGCCTGGCCAAGGTTGCAAAATAGCCGTACCAGCACTGGCCACATTGTCAAAGCAACTTTGTTGTATCAGTTGAAGTACTACTTAACCTACATTCTTAAGCAGTGCTTTCCCCCCAAAAAAATATTGTTTAGGGGTACTCTCATTTCGACTCAAGAAAATCACCATTTTATAGTGCAAATCAGGAAAATTAAATACAGTAAATGGACAAAAGTACAAAGATTCACAAAATGTTTAGGGGTATGCATACGCCTGCGTCCCCCCAGAAAAAAGCACTGTCCTTAGGAGACCTATGCTCACCAGGGTTGAGAGAGACTTTCTTCCTGCAGACTTTTTGCAGCACAATATTGATCCAGTTCATTCTAGGTCAGGCTCGGTCAAAATGTTTGAAGTTAGGTGGTAGATGTCCTAGAGGATGTGTTAAGCTGGAGCCTGGATCAATTTGGCCAGATATGCTGTGGTGCTGCATCAAGCATCATTTTGAAGTAAATTCCCTGTTTTGATGGATGAAAAATGCACAGGAAAGGGATACTAGAATGAAATATTTTGGTTCCTTTGCAAAGAAGCTGAATATGAGATACTAAAAGGGATATGCAGATGACTCTACAGACACAGCATTGTAGTAGCTATTCTGATGCCATCTGCTGGCTGTACTTTCCCACCAGGTTGTACATTACATTTTCCCTGGTTATTTCTGAGCCTTACTTAAGTACTTGTTTAAATTCAGCAATTATACAGAAACGTTGGATGTCTAGGGGTGATATCTGTGTTGTGGCATGATTAACAAAATCAGTCCTCTTGGCAAACTGGGAATATCCCCTCATTCAGCCAAGTTTAGGATATTCCACCATTCTTCAGCAGAGTTTCTTTTTCTTTGAGAAAAGTAAGTGGTTCACGTAAATGTAAACAAGTTTTAATAATAAACTGAGAGAAAACTGTAGCAAAATAACATGATGTCTGAGAGAAACTAAAACAGTACCCTGAGACAAGTCTGAGGCAAGAAACAAGAAGAGGCAGTTGGTCCCTCTTAACTGACAGTTTTAACTGAACACACACTGAAGAGAGGGGCTGATTCTGGAGCAAAATACACAAGCCCCGCCCACCAAATACCAAGCACTCTACTATTCAAATTAGGGCCCAGTGTTTTTCTTACAATATAATGGTATCAGGATCTAATGGTATAATGATATCCGAACCTAATGTCAATTTAGTTGCATAGTTTTTTCCCTTCTTCTCCGCATCCCTGCGTCACACCCCACCCCCCAAAATTCTGCTCCTGGTGGGTTCAGAGGACGACCCCTAGGAGCAGACTTGAGGGGCACATGAGAGCCTGTGAGCGGGGGGGGGGAGGAAGAGGAAGATGTCCCATCACATCTGCTGGACATAGCTCTAGGATCTTCTCCCTTTGAAAAAGAAACACAAAAACTAATACTAATACTAATAATAATTTATACCCCGCCCATCTGGCTGGTATTCCGTGGTAAGAGTAATCAAGAAGTATAACAGTTAAAGGACTAAATTGTCATCTAAAAAAGATTAAGGACTCATTTGGCATCTAAAAAAAGATTAACATTTGATCCCCTCTAAATTATGCACTTCTACAAGCATTAACTCCGAGCTCTGTAAAAATGTGATCATGTAATTAAAGATTATAGAAGGCAGGCCAAGTGTGATATCAACGCCTTATTTAGACCCAATGAGCAATTGTGCACCAGTGGCTTGGCTGAATCTTTTTAGCATATGTGCCAATTATGCTTAATAATTTGCCATTTTCTGTCTCTCTCACACCCCTTTTAGCAATGTACACACTAAATAAATGGAATAAGCTGCATCAGGTAGCCTTATCTAACAAAGTGATAGGGTTGCTGCTTATTCCAAATTTGGGTTTTTAGTGCTATATGAAAACTGCTGAAATTTGTTAGAATGATAGTCCATGTTGTCTGATAACCTGTTCCCATGGGGCATTTCTGACCAGTGTAGGGATCCTAATACTGTATCTATATTTAGGAAGTGGATCATACAAGGAGAAACTGAAGCAGCTCTCACTATGTCACAAAATACCCACGTCATCTTCCATCTTAAAATCTTGGATTTTGCCATTGATTTCTATGGGCTGTGTGAGCTTTCTCTCTCTCTCATATCCCTGGTGAAAATTTAAAAAATAGCTGTGTCAGTATGAACCAGGAAGTGACATTTCGAGAAAGTGAGATGGTTCTTTCTACCCTTTATATATACCTGTGTTTCTCTTTGTTTCAGCCACTCCATTCTATTCTACCTCCCAGTGCTTTTTTTTTCCTAAAAAAATATTTAGGGGTACTCTCATTTTGACTCAAGAAAATCACCATTTTATAGTTCAAATCAGGAAAAATAAATACAGTAAATGGACAAAACACAAAGTTTCACAAAATGCTTAGGAGTATGCATACCCCTCTGTCCCCCCAGGAAAAAAAGCACTGCTCTCACCCATCCGTGTTTTCAGCCCTCCTCCCTTTTCTGTCACTCAACGTTCATTGCCATGAAGTTATTATGGGGCTGATTCTTGTTTGTATTACATTTTATTACTTGTAAAACTTTTTACAGATGTGTCTGCCCCTTTCTCTCTCCAAATTCTATATCTCCCTGTACAGCTGTAGTAACAGTTGAAATATTTTCATGGGCAGTTTGTTGCAGGGACATGTATTTATGCTACAGTGAAGGACTCCATAACCCTCAAGCCCTATTGGAACTGGTTGGCATTCAGTGTGTGTTGTCTCATCCTTGTTGCAAGATGGGTTGGAAGCTTTTGCGAATTCAAAGTACAATTACCATACTCATATCATATGAAGTTCTCTAGACCTTGTTGTATTTGAGCCCATAATTAAAGAACTTGACTAGAGAACAGAAGCATGAGAGGTGAGAAGTTATTATGCTTTTACAATTAGAAAATGACAAAGATCACTGAACAGGAAGTCTAGACTACAGTGACTCAATGAGAGTGTTTTTTGCATTAATATGTGGCAGAAGAGGATATTTATTAAGAGGTGTTTTACTTTGACATTTCATTTTGCACATTGTGGCTGCTGTAATATCCGTCTTCCAAATTTACTCTTGGTGTTAATCAGTCATCCAAAAGATGTAACTCTCAGCACTTGTTTCTTCTCCCCCCTCCCCCACTCCACAGAATGAGGCACCTTCTACATTATACTCCTGAGTCGTTGCTTCACTTTAATATATTTTCTTCCTGAATAAAGAGGCCCATTGTGTAGTGCAAACAGCAAGATAGGATAGTGTTATTTAATGTGGAAGAATGCAGTTGTGAAACAAATGAAACTGAACAATGGGGGGTGGGGTGGGGGGAGCTATGAGGAAAAAAGATCCTGTGAAAGTGATCCAAGAATATTGTTGAGAAGTTTTGCGACATAGTTAAACAAAATTGCTAAAAAGTTTATAGAGGTAGAATCATGCATTGAGGGTTTTACACCTGAGAAAGATAAAATAAGTTGTGGATTTTCCTTGGATGACAGTTATGTACATACCTGTTGATTTTTCAATCTCAGATCTAGTTTGTTGATTTTAGGAAAGCCATATGGTGTTGGGGTTCTACCAAGCTGTAGCTAATAAAACTAGGGTCCAAACAATGGCTGTGTGTGTGTGTGTATTCTTACTCAAAGGCATTGCTTACAAAAGCAGTATAAATGTTATCAAATCATCCTTTTTATGCCCACAGTATCAAATGTGTGCACAGAAAAAGCAAGTCGTTCCTGGAAAGTGAAATGACACAACACACAAAGTAAAAAATATTGATAGCAAAAATATTGAGATTCTGTTAGCTACTTATTCTCACTTCAGGAATGATCATACACCACATTTAAAATGTTGTAGTCTTTGGGCAGCTGATTAAAAAAACACAAACTCTGTTTCTTAAAAAAAAAGTTTCAAAAACACAGTGTGTAATACACAATGTATTTTCCAATGTTTTAGGGCTTTACAAAAATTCAGGAAGATCTCTATAGAAAGTATGAAGGCAGTCCTTTTGGCGCAGAGATTTTAAAGCAAATTGATCTCTGCGCTATTCATGAAAAGAAGCAGATTTCTGGTTATTACCACTGTGCATCTTCCATCAATGCATGTCCAACAATTCCAGAAGACATAAGAAAAAAGAGCAGCTGGTTGATGTTCCAAAACAGAATATTCCTGGTGTCCATTTAAAAGGCAGCATGTGTGACAATACAAGAACAAAGCCCAGAGACGATTATCTTGCTGTTCAGAGGGATTACAAAGTAGCAGGAAATCTTGATGGAGATGCATCCACAAGTGAAGAAAATGGTATGACTAAAATAGACACCGAAACGAGAGCCAAGCGTCAAACTTTCTCTGCAGACAGAGAGCTCTGTTCCAAGTCAGTACCTGAATTATTGCCAGCATTAAAGGCTAAGGATTAGGAACGGGGGGGGGGGGGGCACCACACAAAGATAACAGATGATGACTTATGAAAAGTTGTGGCAAGCAAAAAGGTTCCTCAGCCACAAGCCATTAATGCATCAAGGTACAAAGAGTTCCTCAGCCAGAAGTAGATGTAAACTGCCACTGCTGAATGGAAAAACATTGTGGGCTGTGCAGAATTGCAGCTGGGAAAAACCGCAAAGGGGACGGTCAGCTGCCTTTAGGGCAAGCTTTGCTTAAGGAGAAAACAGGAAAGGATGTTCAGAGATTAAACCAGGGTGGGAAACATGTGATTCTCCTGATATTGGTGCTCAAGTCCAGCTCACATAATCTCTGGTGGTTGGGCCATTCCAGATGGCACTGATGGGAGTTCCCCACCGCTGGTCTAAACATGAGCAATATGCACATGATATCTAGTGCTTATCCACTTGGGGGAATAAACATTTGAAAAATCGTCACCTTTTGTTTAAAGCATTTGGCTAAAGCACCATTGTTCCTTGACTTTATTTTGAGGTTGAATTAATGGGAATTTGCTTTAAAAAAATAATAATTCACTATTGGGACAATCTGGCTTTTAGACTGAAGAAGGATATTCTTTATGGCAATCTTCACAGAACTCTACCCAATGGTTGCCATCAATTTGATTTGAAGTAATTTTTTAATGAAATGATTTTAAAATGTTGTCTTATTTTATTGTTGTTAGCTGCCCTGAGCCCGGCTTCGGCTGGGGAGAGCGGGTCATAAATAAAAATTTATTATTATTATTATTATTCATTCCTGTAACCTCTATGATCTAAAAGTGTATTCATTTCAGAGATATGTGGTATTGCTATAATTTGCAATAGTCCTGTGTCAAGTCATGATGATATGCAAGCAATTCCAGTGATGTGATTTGGCAAAATTAAGTCACAGGGGCGGGGAAGCGTTCTAACTGAAACGGTTTTGCCAACTGTAGTGATATAGTTTGACCAGCAGATGGCACAAATTGAAAATGTCTAGCAAAACAGAGTAAAAAGAAATGAAAGAGATTTACAATTTATTTGACAGGCCAAAGGGCCTTTTACTTTAAGTCCCACCAATGGAGAAATACACAGTACCCATTGCAAGGAATACCTTTCAATAGCAGTTTTGCTTCTATCATTATGAATGGCAAATGCTGGTAGTTTAGATGCTTATTTCCAGATTTTTAGGATTTTTTTTAGGGCCATGTCAACTGTCAGGAATAGGCCTACATTATAGGCCAGCGGCTTCCAGACTTTGTTTCAAGGAGCACTTTATCTGTTGTCTGTCACAGAACATTCATGTCTGCTGTTGAACCCTTGTGTGCGGCAGAAGATTCTGGAGCATCGCCAGGGTGCGCAAGCCTCGCTTCCTGGTCATCCTCATTGCCTCATCTGAACTGAAAATCCATTATGTAAAAATAGCAAGTTTGCTCCTTGGGCTATGCATTGTAGGGGGAGATGGGTAGAAAAGTGTTTCCTTTGTTACTTGAAGAATCCTACATAAACTTTTAAGGAACCATCTATTGCTCTGGAGTGCAGCTGATGAAACTCATTGCCCTCCAACTCCCATTATTCTGGAGCTGATGAGAGATGGAGTCTGGAGGGTGACAGGTCCTCTCACCCCTGCTCCAGAATAACAGCCTGTGGTTTTAATGGAATTTTACTCCCAAATTATTGACATGGGCTACTTTTCTAGATATCAAACTTGTGGAGTTAAAAATTTAAAAGATGCATTAGAAACAATAACAAACATTGTCTTCACTAAGCTTTTCAAAAACTAGGTTTATAATATGGTGTTGTCTTCTCCCAAGAATTGAGTTCCTTCTGTCCAAAGATATGAGCACACAATCATGAGTTCTGCTGTGCAAGTGTGTCTGAGTGCACCTCTCCACCAAATAGATGTTATTGCTGCTATATATGGCTTTTCAGTCCAAAAACCCCTTAATGTGGCAAATAGCATATTAAAACAAAATATAATAGAAGAGTACAATAGAAGGCCATTAATCAATCAGCAGATAGAATAATATAAGACAGAAAAATCACAAGGTGGGAGAGACGAAAGGAAGTGTCTCTCCTGAGCTAGAAGGTTAAATGGTGTTCTCACAATTGTTTAGGGCGAGAATCCTGAACAGACAATAGAATAAAATCCGGGGGGGGGGGGCATCCAGAACTAAAAAAAAATAGGGCTGCTTTCACCCCCCACCCTGTTACAGTCTGGAGCAAGGAGTACTTAACAGCCTAATAATAATAATGAATTAAAGTAGATGAGTTAGTCAGTCTTGACAGTGATCAGCTGCTTGCCCAGACCTTGAACCCCTTGTTCGGATTCTCCCAACTGATCATCACATGTGGCAGCATAGGTGGTTTGCCTGTTGCTATTTCACTGCAGTTCTGGGAACCCCATGGAACTCCAGGTGCTAGATCATGGGCGCCTAGTCTGTGCACACCCATCCACACCCATTGTTGTTGGACCTCTGCTCCCATCAGCTCCAGCCAACATGACCAATGGTCAGGGATATTGGAAGTTCCCACCCAGCAACAGCTGGAAGGCCATGTAGGCTACCCCAGCACCACCACTGTGCTAGCTGCAGCAACTTGCCTACGGAAAGCACACCCACACCCACACACACCCACACACACACCCCTGACTGAGATATGGGAACCCTTTTTTAAGCATGTGCTACCCATGCTGGATCAGACCAAATAGCTCTGAGCTGTGATGTCACAATCTGCTTAATGTGGAGAAGGCAGACTTATGAAAGGACCCAAAATGTAGTGCTAGGCTCGGGGGGGACGGGACATTTTTAATTTTGAAGCTTCATATCAGACATACTTTGTTAAGTCGGTCACCTTTAGCAAAAGAGCTCAGATGTATTACCAATGCAATTCCACTGCAGCTGGCTCTTGTAAATCTGTTTGGTTCGTGTGTTAGGAATCCCTATTCTGGATTCGGTCCAGATTGTGCTGTTTGTGAGTAGCTCTTTTCAGGAACTGGGAGGAGGAGGAAAACACATTTGCTTTTGTATTGTTACTATGCATGTTACTTTTGTATGCTACTTTGTATTTCATTTTAACTAGCGTTAAAAGGCAATACAAAGTAATTTTCCCAGAGAAAGTGTTTCCCCAGAAAAACAGAACAGCCACTGAGAAGCAAAATCTTTAATGACTCTTCAGCTGTTTAATTACACCTCTTATTATGAATGTGACTCGATGATGTGACCTATTAACAAGCATTTTCCCAAGCAGCCATTATTTTATTAAAGCTCATTAATTAACTTTCTATAGACAGATGGCAGTGGAGCATAGCAAATACATTCTAAACATGCACCCGTTTAGAATCTTTAAGAGGCCTTTCTCTTGTGAAATTTGCACAATGTGTTAATTTTAAGGTCCCTATATATTTGCTATGCTTTTTTTGTCATGTGAAACAGAAAACTTACATTTCACCATTCAACTTGCAGTTTGCACAGTAAAAACTCACTGTGTTACTACTTCTACTACTAATAGTAATAATAATGGGTTGCCCCAGCCACCCAGCATTCTAATTAGGAATAAAAATTATGTCCAAACAAGCTTGCATAATACTGTCCATTTTATCATCTCATTCTAAATCCTGTGGTGAAACTGTTGTGTCAAATATTGGAGTTCATTGGGGTTCTCAAATTCTAGAAGTGAGGATGTTGTTGATTTTTGCTTTTATGCCTGCAGATTGATTGGAAGGACATATTTATGGTTTGGGCAAGGAAAGTGGTGGAAAAGTGCTTATAAAGTGAAAATAATGATACAGTATTTGACGTTGATGAATCTTCTCCCTTTCTGTTAATGCTTGATTGTGCTGTGGTTCACTCCCAAGGTGTGAGCTTTAAGAAGCCTTTATATATGAGTGTGGTTTCAGTCCCAAGGAGTCTAGGTGGTAGTGCTATGCAACCAATCAGGCTGAAGCCCAGATACTGAACTTAGGGCTTTTCCATTCTTCCCTTTCCTCTGCTCTATAGGCACAGTTTGTTATTTAAAGCTCCATGTCTGAGCACCCTTTTTTTCCTGCTCCTATGCTTTCACAGTGAAAACCCACTCTTTAAAGCTCAATTGGAGAAAAAACAATCTGCAGAAAACCCAAATTGATGTTTGCTCCAGTTCAGCTTCAAAGAGTGAGTTTTTGCCCAGAAAGATCCTGGCAAAACACAACAAAATAAAAAATCCACAGATATGCATATCTGTGGTACGACAAGGTAAAAATCCATAAGGCTTTCAAGAACCATATTGTCAGAAAGGCAGTGTTTAATGTCTGGATGAAATATAAAGACTTATTATAGAATAAGACCCCAAGGTGGCTGTCACCAATGGAAGCCAAGGCTCAGAAAAGACTCAATATGGAGGCCGCATGGCCGAAATATTGGGAAATATTAGAAAAAGAAGGAGATACTTGGAGACTGCAGAGTTTTGAGAAACTAAAGGACAAAGTACGAGACTGGCTACACTATGCTCAGATCAGGGAGGTTTTTAACTTGGATAAAAAAACAGGTTTCCAGGTGGAAAAATCGAAATTAGAAACAGAACTATTAGAATCTAAGACCAAGGTACTTTCAAAAATGTATAACTTGCTGTTGAAATGGAATACTCAGGATGAAACGGTCAAATCAGCCATGATAAAATGGGCACAGGACATTGGGTACAATATTATGTTTGCTGACTGGGAAAAGTTATGGACCACCGGAATGAGGTTCACAGCATGTAATGCCCTGAAAGAAAATATTATGAAAATGCTATATAGGTGGTACATGACCCCAGTCAAGCTTGCAAAAATATATCATTTGCCCGATAATAAATGCTGGAAATGCAAAGGAACTGAAGGAACATTCTTTCACCTCTGGTGGACATGTCCAAGGGTTAAGGCTTTCTGGGAAATGATCTATAATGAACTAAAAAAGGTATTCAAGTATACCTTCCTGAAGAAACCAGAGGCCTTCCTTTTGGGCATTGTAGGCCAAGGGGTGTTAAAGAAGGATAGAACTTTTTTTATGTACGCAACAACAGCAGCAAGAATACTCATCGCAAAGCACTGGAAGACACAAGATTTACCCACGCTGGAAGAATGGCAGACGCAACTGATAGACTACATGGAATTGGCAGAAATGACTGGCAGAATCTGGGACCTGGGAGAAGAGACAGTGGAAGAGGACTGGAAAAAGTTTAAGGACTATTTACAAAAACATTATAAGCTCTATGAATGCTAAGAGAATGCATGATAGAAAACAACAGGGTATCAGTAATTTAGCTGTATGATGTACGAATAAGTGATGACTAAGAAAAGGATGAAAATTTGAAGTAATATTATGTTTAAGCTAAGCAGCTCAGTACATGATAAAATATTGAAAATTTGGGACATAATATCTGAGAGTTATAAAATAAGAATTGAAATAAGGTAATAATTTGCTGTCCATAACTATATGACTGAGAACGCAGGAAAGGGTGATGTGAGGAAGTCCTAAGATTATGAAAATAAGATTTAAGGATAAATTGATTCTGTTGCATTTTTTTCCCCTCTTCTTATGTCATGTCTATTTTTTTCTAAACTTTTTTTCTGTTGTCTGTATTATGGTGTATGGTGATGGTATTTTATATGTTTATTGGTTTGTTTTCTTTGTTTAAAATTTGCAATAAATATCTTTTTTTAAAAAAATTAAAAAATCCACATTGCACACAGAGCCTTAAAGTCCATATATCAGCATGGAAAGAGTAGGGCCAAAGTTAAGCGTGGATAAGACCTTAGTTGACCCAATTTGGGCTGATTTTGGCTTCAGCTGGATCAGGATGAGACAACTCCAGATCACCCCAACTAAATATGAAGTGTGGTCAAGCACATGAGAAATAGCATGAAAACTAAGGATGGCTGATCACTGCACTTTACCATATTGCTTTATAGAAAAGGCTGTGAGAAATAGAATAACAGAAGTGATATATGTGCCATCATCACATATACTTTATATGGTATATTCTACAAGACTGAGCGCTTCATGTAGAAAATGTGTGACATTTTGAAGCAGAGTTGAACAAACAGATGATCAGACCCCACAGTTCTTCAGCTCAGACTTGCCAAATCTACTTCTACCTTTCTCAGTTTGTGTTTATATCGCGTAATAAACATAGCAAACTAGAGGGAGATATTTCTATGAATAAATGAGTTGTAAAAATGAACTTTTGCTGCCAGCTTAAATATTTCTTCACTCCATTGCTTGTGTTCTTTGCGGACTTCAGGGATTTCTAATAGTGCTTTGGAATCACAGTCTCTTTCTGACGCATCATCCTTCAACACGCTGTTGCATTCTGGCAGGCGATTAAAATAAACGTCAGCAATATGGAATATATCTATCATGTTGTTAGTGAAATGCTCAGAAAGGATTCTTCTCTTGCTTTAAATAGCTCTCCAGTCTCCTAACACATCTTTCTCAGCCAAAACTAACAGCATTGCTAATAAATCAGGAAATGTTCTCAGGCATATAAGTTGAATTTAATTACACAACGCCCCCACCCACACCCCCAATTCCTATTGTGAATCAAATGTGCAAGGAGCCCTGACAGAGGGCTTGCACATTACAGCTGCAAGGAGACGTGGCCTGAGACATGTGCTCTTTCATCAACATAAAATTGGAGTTGGGTCATTGAATTAGCCTTTTGAATTGCCTTCACTGTAGGCCAATTTACATAATAAATTGTGTAGTGAAAGAGTCACTGCAAGGTGACTTTCTCTCTCAATATTCCTGTTGCAAGGTTCCATGCTGTAATGAGAAGCTAAAAAAATAACTGGATATTGTGCTGGATATGGTTGATATGCCGAGGCTGGGATTAAGAGCAGGGGAGAGCAGCCCAGCTATCTGAAGATCATGTTGGTAAGTTAGTTTAGCAAGGGGTTATTAAATGGCACATTATTGGAATAAACTACGGCACATTTCCTCCACAACACTAAGCCATAACTTTTCATCTAGCCACTTGTGAAGAAATATATATTGGTACCACCATAAATATTTACGCTCCCTTCCTGAACTTTGGTACTGGCTTGTTGCCCTGGCCGTGCTGCTGCAACAGTATTTGCCACATCAATGTGTTTGCACTGCCGTTCTCAGTTTTGGGTCATCAAGCTTTGATCCTTGAGCAATTTATTTCATGGCATGGCGAGTAGAACTGGAAGGGACCAGATGGCCATTACGGCCTATTGCTTCCTGCTGCGGCACAGAACCATCTGCCCACCAGCACCCCGTAGGCCCATCAGGGCGATGTCGACATGCAGAGAGCAGGTGCATAAAAGAAAAGTCCCTCCAGAGCAAATGGCCTGTGGAAGTCTGAAAATTCAACTGTCCTAAAGATGTTGGTTCTTATTCTAATGAATATGAACTCTAATTTTGTCTCTTAAAATAAAACATCTTTTTTGTTTCAGGGATAAAGTTGTAGCATAATCTGTCTTTAAGATATAAATGCCTCAGCCTCACTTCCTTGCTATTGTCTGTCTGTCTGTCTGTCTGTCTGTCTGTCTGTCTGTCACTATACTGAGTCATTTTGTCCTGTTTAGTGTCCAGGGACAGATAATGAATTAACATAAGGTAGAGGTTTTTGAAGAATATGAGTCACTCTCATTTGCCAGCATTTGTGACCTGTGTTATGCCTAAAAGGGAGTGTAGAAGGAGGGGGGAAAGACAGTTTACTCAGAATTATCAATTTGTTTCCTCCAGAACACTAAGCTGTATCTGCAGAAGTAAGGGTTTGTTGAGGGAAGAACTGATGAGGCTAGTGGTGGGGTGGGCAAAAGAAGCCATTACAGTGGTACCTCAGGTTACAAGCACTTTGGGTTACAAACACTTTGGGTTACAAACTCCGCTAACCCGGAAGTAGTACTTTGGGTTGAGAACTTTGCCCCAGAATGAGAACGGAAATTGAGCACCGGTGGCACGGCAGCAGTGGGAGGCCCCATTAGCAAAAGCGCTTCTCAGGTTAAGAATGGTTTCGGGTTAAGAACGGACCCCAGGAATGAATTAAGTTCGTAACCCGATGTACCACTGTATTATTGATGCCAGTTTTGAATGATGCCATTTTTATTTTGTTCGGCTGCTTCTCCTGGAGCTATTGGCAAATGGCCCCTGTCTTTGCTTTTTCTCTCACCCTTAAAACTTGACTTACTGAGCCATTGCTAGTTGCTGCTGCTTTGCAGGACTTCGGAAGAATTTTACTCTGTCACTAATTAGCCACTGTTGACTGAGGGTTTGTCTTCCTTGTCTTCCCTTTTGCCTCTTTGAGATTCATCAGATGTGAGGGAGTTGGAGGAGTGGGTGTTTTGTTGTGTTTTTCAGAGATATCCCCCACACACACTTCGCCCCCCCCCCAAATCTGGCCAAAGAAACATATTTTGAGTTTTCCCTTCTGACTAGCAAGGAGTCTTGGGTGAGAGTATGGTCTTGCTTTTTAGCAACTGATGCTGTTCTAGGGCTAGTACAATGTGAATGCTTGGTACCTGCCCCTTTGCCCAACTTGCAAAAGGGACTGGCCCAGTTCTGTCACTAGGCAGAATAAAGTAGTTGCCTTAGGCAGTGAACACTGGGGGGGGGGGTTAGGTGTTGGAGGATAGCGCTGTGTGTACTATGAAGACTACTATGCCTCTGTAAATTAGCCTGCTTCCCTCAGGTTTGGTAAAGGATATTGTCCTGTCACTAATGTTGAATGCAAGAGACTCAGTTGCCAGTCTGGTTGACTTTTGTGGACTGGGGGGAAGGTTGCCATCTTGTCCTTAACCTCAGGCAGCAAAATTTATTGGGTTGGTCCTGGAAACTGTAAATAAACAGTTGTGATTACAGAGGACAGCATGAGTCTCCATTTCTCTTCACTAATAAGACACGGGTTGTCTTTGGGACTAGGCTCTGCTCAGAGAAGTAGACAGCAAAATGAAACTGTATGATGAATACACATGACAGGAATGGCTGTTGCAGGGTCCCAAGGGATGTCAGCACTGTGGTGATTGCTGGCTACATGATAAGATGAATTAGTAAGACCCAGAAGATGATGATATGGTGGTTCTCTAGAGCATCCCATGCTTTTTAGTCTCTCCTAAAGCATTAACAAAGCAAGAACTAACACCCAAGGGATGTGTTAAAATTGTACAGATGCCTGAACTGAAAAACTGTATAAGAGGAAGACCAGCAGTGCATAATAGTCCCATTGTGTTCCTTGGGATTGAATCCCACCTAAATTTCTATAGGATTGCAATCTAATGCTCCAATCATCCATTCCTTTTGTCTTGCTTATTTTTATAGTTCTAAACCTTCTTGCAGAGATTTGCCCCTGAAATAACTGAGCAGCCGAGCCCTTGGGCCGGGCTCATAGTTTGCTTATGCCATTTTCGTCCCTGCCACCCTCTTGCCCACTCAGATTACGGAAGCTGGAGCAGCAGGGCAATCTCAGTGGAGGCATCTCAGAGAAATGTGCTTAAGAGTGCCATTAATGAAGCACTAGGGGATAAGGCTATCAGTGAGTGCTAGTCAGGATGCCTATGTTCTACCCCAACTGCTTGAGGCAGCATGACTCTGAATACCAGTTGCTGAAAGTCACAAATGGGGAGAATGCTGTTTTATTCATGCTCTGCTTGCAGGCTTCCCCATGGCCATCAGGTTGTCCACTGTGAGAATAGATGGGCCTTTGGCTTGATCCAGCTAGGCTCTTCTTATGTTACCGATGTTTGACAGGGAGAATGCAAGCTGTTAACTCATCCATCTAAACACAGGCTATCAATATATGGAGGGAAAGGATGGATCCATTAGAAAAAAGCAATCCTTATCAGAATTCAAACTACCGTGTACATACAGTTTGTTTGTGATTATTGCTTACAGTTTCATAGTAGATGCATAATTCATTCAAATTGACTCTCATCCTGAGCTACGGACCTGGATGTACCGGTAAGCAGTAGTCTTCAAGAAGCCCTCCTTTCTCCTACAAACCAGATGTTCAGTAGTACAGGTGGTGGAAATGGATGCCTTCACAGACTGGAGTATAATGTATGTACTGCTGTGGTGCTCCAGGATATCTGCATCTAGACCAGAACCACAACCTGGCTGTGTGCAGATTCCTGATGCTTCTCGGGTGCAATCCCATATGAATGGGCTGGTAGTATGAGATCATCAGCTTGTGCCAAAATAGTTGGCTCTGTGTTGACTAATTCTGTAACATTTTTCTAATTTCATACCACTTTGTAACTATATTGCACCACACCTACTAATTACTCATCCTGTTGTGATGATACTGGTTGACTCACAATGACAGTACACCACTGTGTTGTGCCACACTGCAACAACGAGCGTTTATCCGTTGGCATTGGCTTGTAGGGGAACTAAGCTGTTTACATGGAAATAAATTTCACTGAGAACTGTGTTGATGTTCAGATGAGCAGCTTACTTAGTGGTCAGTCTACATTGGGAAAGGGGCTTTCCTTGGAGCAGCATCTCAAAAAGAAACTTTAACATACAATTTCTGAGATTAAGTATTTATTTGAAATGAACTGATAGTAATGGAATCTGATTACCAAGGGGCAGTTCTTAGGTTACAGTCACCATGTGGAAGCTGTTAGGAATGCTTCAGCAAAAATATAGCTCTGCGGGACCAACACAGCATGTGGAAGCAATGGATCATGTTGATCACCCACATATTATTGGTTAACACAAGAACTGCATATTCTTGGTTGTTCTTGGGGCTGGCACAGAAAATCTATCCATAATCAGAGCAAGCTGTTTTACATATTACTGCTGCCTATGGAGCTAACCCATTCATAATTGTTCCCTGTGGTTTCAAGGCATAAGCCTGCCCTAAATCTCAGATCTTTCAGATTCTTAAAAAATGAAAGGGGGGGGACCAACACTGATAATTGACGTCTCAAATTAACATTTAGCATTTCCACTCCCCAGAATTTCAAAAAAGTTTTTTTTTATTTGCACATTATTGCTCATACGATTTATGTTAACGGGCAAAACGAAAACCCAAGCCCTACCCTGTTTTAAATCCCAGTTAAAATGTCAGAATACTAACGTCAAATGTAGTTTACTGTCCAATCCATAATCAAATAGGCACCAGATAGACAGATTTAATCAAGGTATAGTTTGATATGGACTGGTATAGGCTGGCACCACATTATCTAAACGTACTGAATGCATTAACTGTGATAGAACTTACTTCCAAGTACATATCCATAGCTTCAAAGCACAGATATACATAATTCATGAACACTGTGGTTTGGGCTATTCTCTAGTTGCACACATGATGTTCCATCCTCTCCTGTCTGCCTCAGCACCATCTAATAAACCCCACCTAAGGCTGAATTCATGCATGTATATTCATCACTTTGTGACTGCAACATTAAGGGATGTCTTGCATGCATGAAACAGCCACCAATGAATAAATGCCAAAGGAGGGTGGATATACCTATGGAAATCAGGGCTAAGTACCATATCCAAAACACTGGCATTTTACCTTCTTAGTATCACTTTACCTTCTTTGGTGTCACTTTACTAATATTTCTGGAGACACAGGCCAGCTGGTACCGGCTGCATCAGAATACTTGCTAGGACAACTTCTCAGGTGTTCTACTTTGTCTTTGTAAATGCATGTGGGATGAAACTGATACTAAAAGCATCTCATAACTGCTAAAGCATGTTAAAAGTTAACCTGGCAATCGTACCCTGTCCCTCACAAATTAGTTAGACTTCAATCTCTTTCATTTCAGTAGGACATTTCCAAATTGTGCACCTGGTACCAGGATGCAAGGCTACAATTCTAAGCGCAAATATTTATTAAAGTTACGCATTTTTAACTTTTGTAATCCTATGCACACTGTCCTAGGAGCAAGGTCTACCCAACACAATGCAACTAAGGGCCAGACTAGATTTGATGTTAATTGTGTGAATGCAGTCAACATGCATAAAATAATAACAATAACAGTGTAAACAGCAGCTGGGGATAGCACTGATATGCATCAGGACCACAGTGGGTGAAGACACTGTCTTGATGCAACTGAGGAGGATTTTAGCATGGCAGGAAAGGAAGGGTTAACCTCTCCCCAGCCACTGAACAACCATGCACCAGGGAGGGTGTGTGTGGATTCTGTTTATTTTTAAGTGCATTCATTACATACATGCAATTAACATCATGTCCAGTTTGGTGCTTCCTCCTGAATTACCATAGATGGAATTGTATTGTAACTTAATTTTTTTCAGAAGTGTTATACACATGGTTCACTGTCTCTTTTCTTGAAAACAATGGAATTTAAGTGTTTTATTTTGCCTTGATGCTATACCACCTGCAGAAGACTTTTAAGTTTTAAATTAGTTAACTCAACCACATTTTTTCTGCTTCATTTAAGAAAGTTTTTACCATTGTTCTCCTTAATTCAACACTCACCGACCCACAGCCCTACCTATTCCCCTGCCTTTTTGTCTTTAAAAATTATAATTCAAAGTCCTACACTGAAAACAAGGCTTATTTCATTAATAAGAATTTAGTCAGAAATGAAACATTAGCTAAATCTACTTTCTCATTGTAAATATATTTTATTTAAATTAAAAATGCTTATTAATGCTATTGATTCATACATGTGCAATAATACTTCATAAAGTAATATTACTTGAATTTAGGAATGTAGAATTGCAGCTTGCTGGCCATAGGGCATCTCCAATCTTTCCTCAGCCGACACTTTTACAAAAATTAAAGCTGTTTCCCACCTCTCACTTTTGCCATAGTACTTCATCATTCTAACCAAACATTAAAAGGAAGGAAAAGAGAGGGATTCTGACTTGAAATTCACCTCTATCTGAAGCTAGGACAAGAGTGTGCAGTTAAGTGCCATGGCAAAAGCCAAGAGAGATGGAGAGAGAATGAAAGGGGGCAACTGGAATTTAAAAAAATCAGTAAAGTGCCACAATTATTGTAATGTTCTATTCCTTTGATCCAAAGAATTTACTCAGCTGTCAATGTGCAATACAATTTGGCTTGCATGGAATATAGTTGCACAACTGAACAGAACAAACTCCTGTTAGATGGTGGTGGTGTTTTTCTTCCTTTCGTTCCTGAATACATCTACAGGAATTTATTGATGCCATTCCACAAGAACATTCCTCAAGCTCTTTGGATGTTGACCAGTTCCTAGATCCACAAGGGGGCAGAAGGATCACAAATTGTTCTGGTGCTTGCCTCCATTTCATTTCGCTCCGATCTAATTCACGCCTCTGCTCTCCGGGTCTCCTTCCTCCAGCCCGGCCATGGCATTTGATCTGGAGATCATAAAAAGTTTCTCTTTATTTGTGTACTGTCTTTGCACTTTCAAAGGCCGCTGCTCCATTTGTTCTTTGCTGGGACCCTCCGAGGGGCCAGCTTCCCCACCGGGGATCGCTTCACAGTCCTGGGTTTTATGGGCTGGGGTGTTGGCAACAGATTCCAAGGAGGTGCCTGTCTCCTCCAATGGGGTGTAGCCCTTATTGCTTCTGTGTTGATCACACTGAGAGCTCTGAGAATCTCTCCTGTCCACAGGTGGCGTCGGAGGGGGAGAGTCCCCCAAATCGAGGGATTTGGAGTAGCTGGAAGATGAAGCTTTTACTAAAAGACTGGAGTCGAGGTCTGTGCTACTGTCCAGAGTCTGAGAGGGTTCTGGGGAGAAGGATCTCCGGGCATCAGGGAGGCAGCTTGTGCTCTGGCGTCTAAGGACCAATTTGCGCTTGCCTGCCCTGGGCAGCATTGTATACCCTTGCCCCGTGTCCATGTAGCTGCTCCTGAGATCTTTCAGGCTGAGCTCCACATCTCCCCGTGGAATCTCCCTAGCCCCTCGTTCCCCCAGCGGCCTCCGCCAGCTGCCACGCTCTCCCTCCGCCGCCTCCCCCTGAGCCAGAGGCAGCAAAGTGAAAGTGCTGAGCGAGGAACCCACAATGGAACTGGCTGTGCTATGCTGGTCCCAGCCATCTGGGGGGCTACAAGGTGGGCTACGAGCAGTTCTGGCCAAGGCAGCTCTCTCCCGATAGATGCTGTACACAGCCTCAGCCAAGCTGGGCGGCTGCGGCTGCCTAGAAGAGAAAGAGGAGGAGCGTGGCGAGGAAACCAAGTCTGGAGGAGACAGAGGGGCACCCACGGGTGGGTGCCAGCTGCCCTTGGCTAGCACACCAGCAGCCCCCAGGGCTTCCGCAGGGCCACTGCCAGGTTTCAGCTCCAGCCCTCGAGGCTGCACATAGTTGATGAAGCCGTTGATAGGAACTGGGGCGACAGGAGCTGAGGGCGCCCCATCCTTGGTCCGAAGGCTGTGTGCATCGATGACAGTGGAGTACAGGTCCCTCAAGTTGATTATCTTTGTCTTTTTGTCCCGGTTCTCGTGGAGCACTGCATTGGCACAGATAAAGAGGAAGATTCCAATGCCCATGATGAGAGGCCCGAGCACCTTGAGCTTGTCCGAATGCAAATACCGCGAGAAAAGCTGGAAGAGGAAGCTTGTGGAAGTGGAGGAGGACGAGGGGGCAGGTGGAGAAGGAGCGACACCCTTCTTGCTGCTCACAAAGGAGGCGTTGGCTCCCAAGCCTTCTGGGTGAGATTCTCCCGGGTCTTCCGTCTGGTTCCTGGAGCGGCTTTTGGAGGCAGTCCCATGTGCTGGCAAAAACTGGCTGTCCCCAGTGCTCCCTGCCCGGTAAAGAGGCTTGGGCCAGTAGCCTACTACCGCCAAGGCAATTCCCACGAGAAGCACCAGGATGCCACAAAGAGCAATGAGGCCGGAGAGGGAGCACAGCTTGAGCTTGCCCTTCACCACCACCACGTCGTTCTTGCGTTTCTTTTTGGCTTTGCGCTTGCGCTTTGGGACTTGGCTCTGAGGCCGCAGGGGATCCTGTTTTCTGGCTGAGATCCTCAAGAGGCCTCCAGTGGCGATCATGGCTGGCTACCCTGGGCACTGTTCCCTACAGATACTCCGGCTCCTACAGGAAAACAGGGAATGGAAACAAAAAAAAGATCATGAGAGCCTGGGGACGATCCAGATTGCAAAGCCGCCCACACGGCATAGTCCCTTTAAGACTGCACATTACATTTCACATTCATTTATTAAATCTGCTCAGTCACTAGTGACTAATCACTCTGACACAAGGACGTGTGTGCGAGACGGAGGCAGGTCTACAACAGCCCGCCAATTGCTGTTAACGCTAACCACAAAAATAGCCACTTAGACGCAACCCACTTGCCAAACTGACTACTTGGCCTTAATGTCGCTATCTGTGCATTTGCTGAACAGTAGCAGGGCACTTAATTTGCAGAGCATAAATTAATAAAAGGTTGATTAAGGCCCTGTATGCATTTGCAAACAAAAGAAAAGGGGAGAAAAGATGAGAGGCAGTTGTTGGGCTAGTGAAAGGGAATCTCTTCTTGCTGGCAGCATAGCTGGCAAAGCAGCCTTAACTGAATTCCACATGATGTTTTAGAGCAGTGCTGTATGGATCAGGTGCAAACTGTTGTTTGGGGACATAGGGAGACAGTGTGCTCTTGCTAGGGTTGTATTTGCTTTGAAAGAACAAGTGTGCCTTCTGGGGGTGCTTTCGAACCTGCCATTGTCTTTGGATGTGCAGGTGAGAATCTTTTATCATCTTTGACTGATTTACCAGTTACATCCATATCTAGAGAAAGCAAATCTACCCTTGGTTACACATGCCTTAGTTACATCCAAACATGACTATTATAATGTTTTGTAAGTGGGTCTCCCTTTAAAGATGGTTCAGAAACTGCAGCTGATGCTAAATGTGTTCATGACGATGCTGGCCACTGCTCAGTGATCAGAACAGAGGATGCCAATTTTTGTATAAGCTGCACTGGCTGCCTATCTGTTTTTGATCCCAATTTTAAGTGCTGTTATTGACCTTTAAAGGTTGCTAACAGCCCAGTACCTGAAGGATTGCCTTCACTCATATTGAACTGCCCATGCCCTTCAATGAGCTCCAGAAACCCTGCTCTCAGGTCTGCCGCCACTGGCCATATGCTTGACAGGTGTCAGGTGCAGGGTCTTTTCAGTGGTGGCTCAGCAACTGTGGAATTCTTTCCCTGGGGACATCTGGCAAACTCCTTCTTTTCTCACTATTAGGTGGCTAGACAAGGCATTTGCTTTTGGAGTTTATTTAGTTTTTCTTGCCTTTATTGGTTGGGTGCTGCTGCTATTGTTTAGCACCAGATTTGTGATTAATGTATTACTGTTAAATTAACTTGCTCAGGTTATTTGCTTTTTATGTGTTAAACACAGGTTTGAATGCATGCATGTGGAAAAGCAGTCTATGAACAACCAAAATATATAACTATACTTAACTACAAAATATATGACATCTTATACACACACACTAACCTGAGGTAAGTCCCATTGAACTCAACGGGGCTTACCTCTCAGCAGATACATATAGGACCACACTGTTAATAAAGAGTCTACCCTAGAACTCTGTTTCCCCACTAGGCCACACATGGCATGCTCTTAACTAGCTTTCACTTAATCTCCACCCTGGCAAGAATCCAAATCCATAGCATGCCAGTGCGAATGTTCCTTCATTTTGTCCTGCACAAAATGTTTGCTGATGGTCCTTCCCTCTTCCCCCAACTTCTGCTCAACTACTATAAAGGTAAAAGGTAGCCCCAATATCCCCTACCCTGTCTGTTAGCTGGGGTGAGTTTTAAATTGACTTCACTATAGAGAGCAAGCTTTCATTTGCCCTCTGCTGTCATAGAAGTATTGCCTTGGGCAAGCAGACCTAAAACTTATTCCTGGTCACCTGACCCAATAATATCCTCTGCCTTTACTTTCTCAGTAGGTGATGTTCAGAGAATCAAAGGCGCTGTACACCTTCACAAACACTCTCAAGATCTGTTGTGCTGAACAACTGGGTAGTGGCCGGGCAGGGTGCGGGGATGCAGCTGGAACAAGAACAGGGAACCTGTGGCCCTCCAGATGTTGCTGAACTACAATGCTCATTGTTGGCTGTGCTGACTGGAGCTGAAGATGGAAGGAATCCAACATCATCTGAAAGACTAGAAAGTTCCCATTCTAGAGCCAAAGTTTATTTCAGTGGTTGTGTGTTTGTTTTCATCCTGGACCTGCAGGTTTGTAGAAACCCTCCAAACTCCTGCAGATTTACTGCCATTGGCTCTGTGTGAATCAATACAAAATGTATTAGCATCTATATTTCATGAACTGAGAAACTGGGATGGATTCAACACAAAGAGGTCCATGGTTCAGCAGGGATTTTGGTTTCTTCTTTAACACACAGGTGGGCAATATGTGCTGTTCACAGTCCCAGCCTCCTTTTATGTAGCCTCCAACACCTTCTCAAGCTGTCCCATTCTTCTACCCCATCAGAGTCACATCCTTCCTGTTCATTTCCTCCTTTTTTGTTCTGGGTTCTCCAATTGCCCCTGTCCCCCATTTCCTCTGTAGTTTCAGAGCATGAAATGCCAAGTATTTTATTTGATAAGTACAAATTGATACTTCATGTCTGTTAATCCCCACACCAATCCCCCCTCATTTCTGATGTAGACTAAAAATTAGGCTGCAGGCTGGCTCCACCCTACAAATAATAGGGTGTCCTTATAAATATGCAAAGATTTCATTGGAAGGTTGTACTCTAAGTAATTCCCAAACTTCACTTGTGAGCTTTTGCCTATTTTGCCTCTCTCCTAAATCTAGTCAGGACTACTGAAGCCAAAAACAGATCTAAGAATAATGGGCCAGAATGAGGGTGCACCCGTTTATTTGTACACATGGAAATCAGGAGTAGGAGCAAAATCCTGATTTCCTTTTCCAACCTGCATTCCCTGACCATGTTAACACGGGCTTAACCATCTACTCCAGCTGCACACTCATAGAGCTAGGTGGAAGAAAGCACTCGCTCTTGAATGGAGCTTTTGTCCTTGTTTTGCAGACTGTACTTTCCTGAATGAATACCCTGTGGGTAAAGTGTGGGAGGTTTGTCGAAAATGGATGCATCAGCTGATTATGAAAGGGTTAGGTTGAGCTACATTATAAAGAGAATCCAAAACAAAACCTTACACTGATCTACCAATAGTAGTTTACAGAGACAACTCAGCTATGCTTTAAAGTTCCTTATACAAGCACTTTCTTGCATCTTAAGGTAAAATAATAAGGAAATGCATCCCATCTTGGTTAAGGGTAGGAAAGGAAGCCTGATGTGGCCTTAATCACACCACGAGTGACTGTTTGGCTTTCATAATCTGTACTGTTTCATTATGAATGTGGAGGCTCCTGTTTTGTTATAGGAGTCGCTAAGCTGTTTATGAGCCTCAGGGCATCTTCTTTGAATGAGGCCAAAAGGTTACATTACACAAGGGACTTAGGTATGGTGATCTACCATGCAAAAGAAAAATGCATTTCCAGTAGAAAACGTTGGAAATGATACTAGAAAGGCAACTTTAATTGTTTTATTTAGGTCACTGGGCATGCGTGTATTTATTGCACTGAACAGGCTGTGTGCTTTTATAAAACTAGAATGAGAAATTTAGCTGTCAATGAACAAAGGAAATAACCAAATTCTAGCATCATTAGAAATGTTTCTTTGAAGCAGATCCTTCTGAATCTATTTTGTTTTACTACCTAGACAAATCCTCCTTTATGCTTAAGGTGTGAGGATATCCTCTGGACATCTGCCTGATTGGAATCATGTATGATGTTCAAGGTAACTGGTTATGTAACACCAGTGAATTTTCAGCCCATCGATGTGAGAATGTGATGGAAACAGAAAGATTCTGTGCTAAACCTGATTTAAAATGAGATGGAGCACTACTTTGAATCACTAGGGGGAACAAATCATGTTCTTGTGTTGACAAAGTAGCCTGAAATAATTTGCAAGGTATTTATTTTCATGAAATCAGGGTTCATAGTCTAAGCATAATGAAGCGACACCTGTATATTCAACAGGACAGTCTGAAAATACTAAAGAATTCCTTACTTTCCCCAGAATGTCCAAAATAGATTATAAGAACGATAAAAGCAATCAGTTCAACATGCTGCCTAAAGTTAAATCCTTTGCCTTGAAATCTGGTTAAGTCAGCATCCTAGATAATCTTATTTCCTTCATCAGCTAAACCTCCCCATTTCCCAAATATCCCCAGATTCAACAATTTTCTGATTCATTTCAACTCCATGCATTTTCTCACAAAAGCATTCCTAGTCCTTACACTGCACCTTAAAGTAATTAAACAGCCAGTTTAACCTTCCCTCCTCTTCTCTGGTATGATTTGACTATTATAGAGTGTAGCTGGATGGGGGGGAGGGGAGATACTTCATTAATAGGGCTTGATTAAATCTCCATGTGTGCATGCTTCAGCTTCTGATGCAATGAAAAAAAATCATCATACAGTACTATGACAAAGATCCGCATTAACTTAGATGGGGAAACACATGCTTAAATGATATTTGCAAAACAGTATTAGAAGAGCATAACAGAATGAGTCCTGCAATTGGGTTTCCTAAAAAGAAAGCTTCTGTTAATTATTATGCTATGGGGAAATAGCCCCAATTCTGGAAGAATTCAGGACTTAGAGAACACTCAGATATATAGCCCAATGTGATCTACACCAGCTAATAGTTCCGTTAACCAAAATCGAGATCTTCTCTATTTCCCAGGCTTTCAGCTATATTTCAAGTCTATAAGACAGATGAACATCTTGAGATAAATAACCGAGTTACGCCACTTACTCTGCTATTCTCTCTGGCATAAATGAAAATACACTCCATTTGGGTAAATAACCCTGACCTGCGCAAATTAGCTGCTCGCCCTTGGGAAAGAGTTAGCTGCTTGCAGCGAGAGTTTAAACATTATTGCGTCCCTGGGAGGGTGGGCTGCCTCAGGGACAGAGGCTAATGAAACATTTGTGGTTGACATACCTGGGGCTTTGTTGTCCTACATCGTGTCATTAGCAAAGTTGCCAGTCCCTACGGGGGGAAGAGAGAGTTTTCGAGCGACGCTGTTGACAATCTCTGCATGAGGGGCAGCCAGCCTGGCTGCGGATCGGAGGGCTAAAAAAGCTGGCAGTGAAAAAGAAGCTTGCATCGGAGAGTCAGCGAATAAGAGCAGCCCACCCTTTCAACTTTCCAGATTTAAAACTCACTCCTGGAGCAAATCCATCCAAGGTGCTTTCAGCCTGAAAGGGGGTCACCTGCGCGGCTGCGCCCATTTGGGAGACCATTTTAGCCGGGCACCTCATTTCATAACCTTCAAAGCGCCAGGCTCTCTCTCTCTGTGTGTGTGTGTGTCCCTCCCCACCCCCACCCCACTTTTCAGGAAGGGGATGAAATCACAAAGTGATGTTCCTGGATCTCCACAAAGATAGGATGGTGCAGAGAAGGGACCGAGAGAGATCTTGGCGGAGCCCCATTCCTACAGCCCAGCCTTTTGGGGAGAAGGGAGGAGGACGAGGTGGGGTGCTGCTGCTGCTGCTGCTGCTGAGGATCCCCGGGTGAGTTTACGGTTCAAAATGGCAGCATTTTGTAAGCGGGGAAGCTCCATCTCTTTTCTCTTACCGGGGAGAATCGCGGGGCGTGGGAGCCGCAGGCAAGTTCCTCGGAGCCCAGAGAGAAACCATGGAGAAACTTTGCAGCAGGGCGAGTGGACACCTCGGACGGAAAGCGAAGCAACCCCCCGGAGCCCCCCCTCCGGCGCCGGCGCCCCTTCGGGCTCATGGGTACAGATCCCGGTTAGAAGAGGAGCCGCGATTGTATGGCTATGGGCAGCCGCCGGGGATCCACGGAAGCCAGCGGCCGCGGCACCGAGCAGTTCCTGCGGCCAAGTGCGCCTCCCGCTCCCTCCGGCATCCTGCCCGGCTTCCGACGGGGGTCGCCCTGCTCCAGGCGCTCCGCGACGCTGCTCCGGGCGCCGCTTCTTGTTGTGGTTGCTGCCGCCGCGGGAAGCCGCTCGCCTCTCCTGCCCGACGGAGCTGCTGCTGCCGCTGATTCGACGCTGCCGCTGCCGCCGCTGCCGGCCGGACTCGCTGCTGTTGCTAGGAAACCGGAGCCATGACACAGGGAAATTGCGGCAGGATGGCAATGATCGCCTCCCCGCGTCGATGCTCGAGGAGGGACCAGACCCTCGCCGCCTCCCGCGCCGCCTCCTCCTCCCACGTGGCCTAGTTGCCGCCGCCGCCCCCCCGCCCATGACCCCCGGCTGCGAGGAAGGGGGCTGAGCGGCGGGAAGGGAAGGGAAGGGGACCCGCTTGCTGGCCTCCAAGAGCCGTCGAGGGGACGGGGGGCGAGGGGGAGGCACTTCCCCCAACTCAGCCCGCCCCCATCCCACGCACTCGCCTGGATCTACGACCACCAACCAGTTTTGGGATCCCTTGTCTGTCGCCTGCAAGCTTACGTCGATATTTTCCTTTGCACCCCGCTTCATTTGCCCACCCCACCTCGACACCCCACCCAACACACACCTGCTTCTTGGGTTGCAGTGTTCAAGCAGGTTACAAAGGAATAGTTTCATTGGAGTAGGTGGTTCTGCTGCTCCAAAGTAGATCTGTTGTGACTTACAGTCTGGAAATGATCTTCTTCTTCTTCTTATTATTATTATTAAGAAGTCGGGTTTCATTTTAATGCTGCATGGTCTTTTTGTTGTTGTTAACATTTTTGTTCTGGGAGCCACGCTGAAGATGTTTGGGAGAGGGCAGGCTGTAAACGTTGAAAATAGTCTTCTTACGTGACTGTGCTTTCTTTATGAATGTGTTTTATGAATAGATACATATTAGCCTTATTATCGTTTTCTTCAAGAACATGTGTGGTTTTTCTTCAAAAAACAAACAAACCATTTTGGGTTAAAGTTTGTAAAAGAAAGCTGAAAGCTTGACATCGAGTACACACGATCTCTCTCACACACCATAGTCCTACATTTTGTACGGCCTATTTTAGGTTGTAAAAACAACAGAGTCTTGTGGAGAGAGAAAGTATTTTAAGGTACAACAAGACTGTTTTTCTGCAACCTAAATTGTTACAAACTGCGGGGCTTGCGTGTGTGAGAGAGATGCGCTCTCTCACACACTTTCTTCTGCAAAAAATAAGTGCCTTGTGACACCTTAAGGGCTTATCACAAATTTGTTACAGCATGTGCTTTCATGGGATAGAGTCCGCTTCATGAAATGCATGAAGTTATCTGATGAAAAGGGCCCTGGTCCATGAAATCTTACGCCACAATACATTTGTGTTAGTCTTCAAGGTGCCTCAAGACACTGCTTTTTGCAAGTAACTAACATTGCTATCTCTCTGTTAATTTGGGGTACAAATTTAAACACACGTATTATTAAGTAACCCCCATTGAATATAGTGGGACATACATTCAGGCAAACATGTAGTTCACCTGGTTTACGGGCCTGGTGACTGACCAGTTCAAAAAATAAATAAAATTTGAAATCAGGGTGATTTCTCTCTCTCAAATCTTGCACATTGTTAAAAAGTCAAGGGAATACTTCGGCAAGTATTACTTGGTTCTGAAAAGGGCTCCAGACTTTTAGAGAAATTTAGGGGATGGCCATCTCTCCTTTAAAAACTCAAATTATCTGCCTTGTGCTGTGTGAAACCCTGTCTGATGTTATCACTTTTCCTTCTGATAAGCAGAGCATTATGGCCAGTTTATCAGGGAGAGAGTGCCAACAGCCCTGCCTCCCATTTGCACTGCTCTCCAAAGAGCACTTTCAATTCCTTGGGCAGTAAGTAGCCATTATCAGATATGAGAACCAACCTCGCAGAGGAGGTTAAAGGACCCTGGGTTTCCTGCACCTGCTACAGACAATGTTGAAATTAAAAGACAGGCTGGCATCGCTGTTATCTACTGGATGCAAGGTGTGTGCATTGCATTTTCCTGAGGGGAAAAATTCTGATTGAATCCCAGCAGCAGCTGTGTATCAATGGCAGGGGGTGAAATGCGGGAGAAACTCTGAAAAGGTAAGGGATACGAAAACAGCAGCTGAAGGGACGGTGAAGGCACTGCGTATAAGGGCCCCAAGGCTTCCTTGCAGGCAGGAGAAATGAACTTAGGCAGATAAGGAGGAAAACAAATAAGGTAGCTGTGCGATTGTTCTGTATAATACACTTGTATTCAGAATATGTAAATTCCCACAAAGTATACTACAACATATCTAAGAGAATATCAAGCTAAGATATTGAAATGAAACACTTTATTTTTATAGCAGTTGGGGAGCAGTGAAGAGCTCTATTCTTTCCTACCCCCCAAAAAACTTGCAGATTAGTATTTTATCAGGCTTTTAGCTAACCAGCATTTGTACATTGGAAAATTGTAGCTGTAGTCGTATTGATGATCCCTTCAGCTACTGCAATGGCTAGAGGATTTATCAAATAAGATATGGTATTAACAGCGAGGCTGTTTGTTGAACTAGCACAGTGAAAACTGGCTAATGACAAACCCTGCTCTGAACATTCTTAAAAAAAATTGTCCTCCTTACCACCAAAAATAACTGCAGTTTTATTAGTGTAACCACATCTTTGCATCTGAATGATTGTATCTTCTGCATGGTTTGATGGCGTAGGATAGTTCGTGTGAAAAAACATTTGACAGAATGAGGCCTAACTCTAGACAATCTGCCTGTAAAGCAAGGTGATCCATACTATTATTTTGAAGGATGGGCTTTCTGAAAATGGGAGCCCGGCAGCATCTAGCCTTTTGTAAAGCTGAAGACATTCTGGCCCCTAATCAAACAGCTTTTCCTTTCCCTGTTCTGCTTAGTGCCTTGTGAAGCTTGCTTCTAAGTATGCTGTGCCAATTCAATCCCAGGTGCCTGTAGATAAGGGCATATTAGAACTATGGAACTCAACAATGGGTGGAAGAACTGAAAAATGAGTTTAAATGTGACTTTCCTATTTTTTTATATTTAGGCTGCACTCTTGCACACACTCACTTGGTGGAAAGTCCCACTGAACTCAGCAGGGCTTGCTTCTGAGTAGACGTGTGACTGTGAGAAGATGCAATTACCGCCAATAAGTTAAATCAAAGCCTTTTTTTAAAGGTGAATTTTAAGAAAGGATTTTAAGAAAGAGGTGACAAATAAGGAGTTCGGAGAGGAAGTTCCCAGTATATTCATTTTAGAAATAATGGGTTATTTGCAAGTGGAACTTTGTTTGCTCTTCTGCCCCTAAATCTCCCCAAAATCTGCTCTGATCATCCAGCCCACAAGAGCTGAAAGGGACAGGAGGGAGATAGGAAGTTCAGTTCAGTGGACAAACGTCCTTTGTGCCGCTGCAGTGCCGCTGGATACAGCCAGGGCTTTTTTTCAGCCAGAACTTACCCAAACTCAAAACTGGCACCTCTCAGGTGGGTGCTATTGCCATTCTAAGAGATTGAGGGAGGTGTTTGTGGTGAGTTCCAGCACCACATTTTATAGAAAAAGCACTGGATATCACCCATAAATTTCAAGCTGAAATCCTATACACACTTACCTGAGAGTAAGTCCCATTGGAGCTTCTTCTGAGTAGATATAGATAGGAGTGCCACTGTAAGATATATCCCGCTATATGGCTTTCAAATTTAATTTGTGGGTTATCTTGGGGAAAATGCCAAGCAGTCAATGTGTGCGTGAAATGTGTCTTATGCACCAGTGTGTTGTATTAAAGCTGAATATTTACTTTTAAACATGATGAATCAAACACATCTTTGAACTGTTTCATTGAACATGAATCCTGTGACTTACATTCTTTTTTAAAAATTGCTTTGTTTCCAGCAATAGCAGCAGGGTACCGGAAGAAACTGGAAGCATCTGTTTCCACAGGAGACTTCCATCACATCAATAATTCAGCCTGGCCAGGCATTCCCTTAAGACCTCCTGACTTTGAAAGAGAAGTGCCTTCAGAGGTTTAAGGGGAAGAGGAATCTCTTGCATATCAGTGATATTTTTACCTTTAGAGTGAAGTTTAGACCAAACCAATGGATGTGTAAGCAGCTGAACATTTGACTTCTATCTTTGCTTTCCAAATACGTGAGTTTGCTTAAGTGACTTTTCTTGTACAGAAATAGTTCTGATCATACCAAGTCAAGGGTATGTCAGTTCAGGTGCTGGTTAAGATGAAAATGTCATCAACAGATAAGACACATTAGGAATCTGAACACAGCAGGCTTTGATTGTACCCTGCAAGGAAATCAATGGTGCAATCACAGATCAGATTTTTGATAGCAAGTTCCCAATGTTGGTAATATACATCATGATGCTAACACATCCCCCCCCCCAATAACTTTTCTTTATCTTTTGATTACACATTTGCTGCTCGAATTCCTTATGTCATGGCTTGCAGGGAATGGCAAGCCATGTAAGGGGCTGATTTACTTTTTGGTTGCTGTGATTTGCTGAATTAACCTCTACTGACAATGTTAGCAGTGCTGTGTGCATTGTTTTAAAGTCACATTTACATCAAAATATATAAAAGAGAGTTCAGTGTTAACAAAATGGAACTTATCTAAAGACAAAGTATATGGTGAAATTGAATGTTTTTATTATGGTAAAGGAGAATTCATGTGTGTCAGAATTAAAAATTGGCCATCAGATATGTGGAAATGTGCATGTTTTACTGAAGATAATCACTTACAGCATTATTCAGGTTATAGACAAAACTATGTATATTATCAAAACAATGCATGCTGAGGTTTTGCATAGGTTTAAGAACCTGTCTGCACATTACTTTTCATGTTTACATGAATTGATACCGCCCTCAAATGTTTTCTCACACACATACAAGGGTAAATCTGTTGGCAGTAAGTTACAATTGTTGGCAGTTACATAATGAAAAGTGACGCACAATTGCAACAGTTAAGAGTTGACAAATAACTAGGTTTGTCCAAGTCACTCATTATAGTTGTACATTATTAGAAACTGGGACAATTGATGTAAAACTGCCTTCCAGTCTCTCCCATGATGAGTAATTTCATGTTCAGGCAGAAAATAGTTACTCCAAAGCAACCCCAGTTCAGTTTTGTGATAGCCTGAAGGAAGGTTTTCTTAGATACCCTTTTGCTACTTTTCCGTACAATAACAATTTCTCTGAAGTATTCAAGTGGCAGCTCTGTTTTTATCAAGTGGAAAGTGCCTCCATGCATTGCTGCAATCCAAGAGCAGATCCTTTGGGGTGGCATTACAATACTGAAGAACACCTTCAGCCTCACTCTCTGCTTGATTATTTGGAAGTAAGCCCTACTGAATTGAACAGGCTTACTACCATGTAAGGGTGCAATCGAAGCCCAAGATCCAACAGGATGAGAGCATTTGAATTTGGCACATCTTGGGCTTTCATCCAAGATGAGCCACAAGTAAACCAGCATAAATTTCTCACTCCAGCTCAGCCTGAATTCAATTGGCATAATTTAAACTGGTGTAAATTATGCTGAGGGATGCGGGTGGCACTGTGGTGTAAACCACTGAGCCTTGGAATTGCTGATAGGAAGGTTGGCAGTTCGAATCCCCACAACGGGGTGAGCTCCCGTTGCTCAGTCCCAGTTCCTACCAACCTAGCAGTTCAAAAGCATGCCAATGCAAGTAGATAAATAGGTCCTGCTGCGGCAGGAAGGTAAACGACGTTTCCATGCACTGCTCTGGTTTTGCCAGAAGCAGCTTAGTCACGCTGGCCACATGACCCAGAAAAACTGTCTGCAGACAAACGTTGGCTCCCTCAGCCAGTAAAACGAGATGAGCACCGCAACCCCAGAGTTGTTTGTGACTGGACTTAACTGTCAGGGGTCCTTTACCTTTTAAATCATGCTGCTTTAAGTCCCCCCAAAAGGGACCTTCCAGGGAGTGGCAGGGGTAGACAGGGCAAGCAGAGGTTTCCAAGTGTTCCAGATCTTGTTTCGCTGGGTTGTATCCCAGTCCCCCAAAACTTGGTCTCAAGAGCAGCCCCTCCTAGAGACTTCTAAACGGAATTTGGAATATAGTTAATTATAATGGCTTGCTATAGTTAGGATTGTTCTGCCTTTGGGCATAGAATTACAACCTTAAGTGCATCGTGTGTTTTTGTACTTTGTCCCCTTTGTCATACTGTTTCATGTGCAAGGCCATCTTGCAGACAAATGGGTGCAAGAAAATCTAGTTTATCCTATTGGCTTCTGTAACCAATTTCTGCGTCACAAGTGCACTGAGTTTTAATGTGATGAAAGAGGGGGTTTTTCCAGGAAGCTTTTAGTCAATAGATCAAGATCCAATGTCATTGTAAGCAAAAAGCGGAATATGGCTGGAGAAGCAATTTCAGTATGCCTACTAAGAAATTGTGGCAAGGGTATTTAAAAAGCGCAAGTCCCTGAATGCTGACTGTAACTCAAGGCAAGACCTTCAAAGTCTTTCAGTTGTATGTGATGGCAGATGTAGGAGCTTTGAACAGTCATTCTAAAGCCTTTAGCAGGGCTGTCGTACAGCCAAAATCTCTCAGGGGCTAATGTCAGTCTATGCATTACAAAATAGCCATAATATCCTGTCAAGAAAATGAGTGGAATTTCATTATTTTGTTATTCTGAGATTGCATTGTGTTCATTTTTGTCTACAAGCCAGGTTTCAGAACTGTGTTTTTCTTAGAAATACACTGCTTTTATATCATTTTATAAAGCTTCCAAGTGATACCATCAATACAGGGCCATAGTTAATTTGAAAGCACCTGAAATGAGCATACTTAGCACCAGGCTCATTCCGAAAGAAACGTCTCCTTGGCTGCCTGGGGCAGTATTGATATAGTTTTAAAAGGCAAGCATGACCCTGCGAAGGATGAGTGACATCTTTAGATCAGGGATGGAGAACCTGTGGTCCTCCAGATGTTGGACTCCAACTCCCATCAGCCCCAGCCAGCATTGCCAATGGTGACAAATGGCAGGTCTTGTAGCCCAGCAACATCTGGAGGGCTACAGGACAGCAATCCCCCCCCCTTTAGATTCTCTTCAGGCTTCCACTTCTCTTACTGGACTGGTATTAGGTGCAAATGCTCCGTTTTCGTATCTGTCAATGTCCTTGTTCCTGCTCTTTTCATTCTTCTCTGTTGCGGAGCTGTCATGGAACTATAGGAAACTGTTCCTATGTCTGCCTGGCTAAGTAACATTTTCTTCACCCTGTTCTGGTATTCTGTATGTGCAGTTTCCCTCAAGTGATTTCCCCTTCTCACTGGATCCTGCTTGGGAGCAGCTTTCTTTTCTCTCAATGTAAATGTCGGCATCTATTTCACATCCTGCACTTTTATAATCTTCAAGTTCTTTGGACTTCTCAACAGCATGCTCATACAGTAACTGTGATCATTTTGTTGAATTAAAGTCAGAATTCAACTCTGATGACCAGTAAAATAAATGACTCAATAAAATAGCAACTTAACTAAAATCAAAGAAAGAAACAACAAATTGAAGACAAACTCTTATGTCTCTCTCTGTGTGTGTTTATGTCCAGAAATGCCATAGGAATACATAGGGAATATTCCTTTAGGAGGAAGTGAAACAGGCGAGCAGCATCAGGGTGGTTAAATCCTACATGTTCTGTTTGACATCTTGTACATATCACTAAAACCACAATATGCATCCTAAGGACATCTTTCACATGGGGTCACTGGTTGGTTGGAAATGAGATACGAGTTTTCAAGTTCATTTGCTTCAAGAAGAGTCCTGCTTTAGGCAGATCTAACCATCCATTTCTTCATTGTTTTACTAGCGTTAGCAAAAGCAAGGTCAAATAAACAAGACAGAGACTTTTTGACACTAAACAAGATCCCAGTCTCTTTTCTGACCTTAAAAAGATGGTGGAAAGTATTCTGTGGACATCAATCACCTTTAGAAAGATAAATATTGGTTTCTGCTAGTAGAAAATGTTTGTGTCTACAAAATATGGATCAGAGGTTACTTGCATCATTGCTGTTGATGCTAGAATGTTTTAAAACTGTCTCTTTTACTGAATTTTGTTTACAGAGGCAAGCATGTCTAAAGAAAGCCATCATGCCGGTGGGCATATGCAGAAGATAAACATTGCTTCGTGTGTGCTTCCTGCAGTTCCTAAAGTGAAAACCTTTACACCTAGTTCATGCCTCATTGTGCATGGCATTTTAGAAGAAAAATGACACTTTTCATTTTTCCTAGTTCCAAAAAAGGTGTATTCTTTTATTACAAGACCTGCTTAAGGGTAAATAACATTTTATTGCTTATGCGTGACTGGAAAGGTGAAGATTACACCCTCTATCTGATTTTTAGAAACAAGTCATTGAAAATATTGTTATGAATTATGTGAAGCAAACTGTCTACGTTCAGTGAAGGGTCAGAATTTGAGCAAACTCATAAACTCCCGAATTTAGCAAGAGCCAGGAGTAGCAGCAGCCAACTTTCTCATGAGGCCAGCCAGGTGATGGGTCACTGAATAAACAATGGTGCTGATGGCCAGTCATTAGCCCCTCAGTGGAAGTCATCAAGCAGGCAGCAGGCTTTGCCAGGCATAGAGGGAGGTTGCCAGGGTAATGGGGTTTGATGTCACCATGGGAAAGGTGGACGCCCTTTTACAACAGAGATTTTTGGGAGCAGGAGCTTCTGGGACGAAGGAGCAGGAAGTGGGCAGAACTTCATGCAGGGGCTGAAGGGCAGCAGCCATACTGGTTGGCTGGAGCAGGCTGTTACTGAAAGGGGGGTGGCACTTAGGATGCTTCTGAATCCCATGCTGCACTGCTGGGAAGGACAAGCCCCTCTTGGGAAGTAAATGCTGTGATCTCAGGTGTAGATATGTGCCAATAAACCATATTTCTTAAATGCACTAGGCACCATGCCTTGATTTCTCAACAGAAACACAACCCTGGTTAGGCACCAAGACTCTTGAAATCGCTTCTACCACTCGGCAGAGATTGGGGTGGCTTGTAACAATATTGATGATCCAATTCGGATGGTCCGCCCCCGCCACTTAATGGATCCAAATGGTTTCCAGAGAGTGGTAGGGGATGCTTTATCCCATGTTGATGGCCTTTCAGCCGATTCCCTGGTGGCCCGCTGGAATGTGGAGTTAACCAGGGCTATTGACTGTTTGGCTCCGAAGCGCCCTCTCCGATTGCATGGAGCCCGGACAGCCCCGTGGTTTTCCACGGATCTGAGGGCAATGAAACAATCGTTGAGACGGCTAGAGCGCCGGTGGCGGATAACTCATTCCGAATCTGACCGGACACAGGTTAGAGCTCAACGTCGAGCCTACCAAGTGGCGATAGCGACGGCGAAGAAGAATTTCTTCACCGCCTCTATTGCATCTGCAGAAAACAGCAGCAGGAGACTTTTTCAGGTGGTTCACAATTTAGCGGAACCACCTGCAACATCGGGGCCCAGTACGGGCCACATGTTCTCCTGCAATGATTTTGCAAAGTTTTTTGCAGATAAAATCGCCCAGATTCGGGAAGAAGTAGACTCCACCGTGGGAGCAGGGCCGGGGCGGGAGAGTGCTAGAGTTCTGTCTAGTCAAGTTGAGTGGGATCAATTTCAATCTGTTACCTCCGAGGATGTGGACAGGCTGCTTGGACGAGTGAAACCAACCACCTGTCTCCTGGATCCTTGCCCATCCTGGCTTATAAAAGCTAGCCGGGAAGGACTGGGCGATGGGCTTCGTGGGGTGGTGAATGCTTCCCTCCGTGAGGGAGCCTTCCCAGACCCGCTGAAAGAGGCGGTTATTAAACCGCTTCTTAAAAAACCATCTTTAGATGCGGCCACGATGGCCAACTATCGCCCAGTCTCAAATCTTCCATTCCTGGGCAAGGTGATTGAGCGAGTGGTTGCTGAACAACTCCAGGCACGCCTGGAAGAAGCGGACCATTTGGATCCCTTCCAGTCGGGATTCAGGCCTCATCATGGGACTGAAACTGCCTTGGTCGCACTGGTTGATGATCTCCGGCGGGCTAGGGACAAAGGTGAGAGCTGTTTCCTAGTTCTGCTGGATCTCTCAGCGGCGTTTGATACCATCGACCATAGCATCCTTCTGGACCGTCTGGAGGGGCTGGGAGCTGGGGGCACTGTTATACAGTGGTTCCGCTCCTTCCTCCTGGGCCGTGTTCAGAAAGTGGTGGTGGGGGATGAGTGTTCAGACCCTTGGGCCCTCACTTGTGGGGTGCCTCAGGGTTCTGTCCTCTCCCCCATGCTTTTTAACATCTATATGAAGCCGCTGGGAGAGATCATCAGGAGGTTTGGGCTGGGTGTTCATCAGTATGCGGATGACACCCAGCTCTACCTCTCTTTTAAATCAGAACCAGTGAAGGCGGTGAAGGTCCTGTGTGAGTGTCTGGAGGCGGTTGGAGGATGGATGGCGGCTAACAGATTGAGGTTGAATCCGGACAAGACAGAAGTACTGTTTTTGGGGGACAGGAGGCGGGCAGGTGTGGAGGATTCCCTGGTCCTGAATGGGGTAACTGTGCCCCTGAAGGACCAGGTGCGCAGCCTGGGAGTCATTTTGGACTCACAGCTGTCCATGGAGGCACAGGTCAAATCTGTGTCCAGGGCAGCTGTTTACCAGCTCCATCTGGTACGTAGGCTGAGACCCTATCTGCCTGCGGACTGTCTCGCCAGAGTGGTGCATGCTCTGGTTATCTCCCGCTTGGACTACTGCAATGCGCTCTACGTGGGGCTACCTTTGAAGGTGACGCGGAAACTACAACTAATCCAGAATGCGGCAGCTAGACTGGTGACTGGGAGCGGCCGCCGAGACCATATAACACCGGTCTTGAAAGACCTGCATTGGCTCCCAGTACGTTTCCGAGCACAATTCAAAGTGTTGGTGCTGACCTTTAAAGCCCTAAACGGCCTCGGTCCAGTATACCTGAAGGAGCGTCTCCACCCCCATCAGTCTGCCCGGACACTGAGGTCCAGCGCCGAGGGCCTTCTGGCGGTTCCCTCACTGCGAGAAGCAAAGCTACAGGGAACCAGGCAGAGGGCCTTCTCGGTAGTGGCGCCCGCCCTGTGGAACGCCCTTCCAGCAGATGTCAAAGCGATAAACAACTACCTGACATTCAGGAGACATCTTAAGGCAGCCCTGTTCAGGGAAGTTTTTAACATATGACATTTTACTGTATTTTTGGTTTTTATGGAAGCCGCCCAGAGTGGCTGGGGAGGCCCAGCCAGATGGGCGGGGTATAAATAATAAATTATTATTATTATTATTATTATTATTATTGAAGTGAATTCAGTGAAATGGAGAGCATCAGGGTCACCTCCCTTTCACATAACTTGAGTTGTGTATAGAAAATGTCGAAGAAGGGACATTCAGTAATCCGCATGCATTACCTTATTTATATGTTGGGCAGTTTCAATTGCTTTGCTCTGCTCTGCTATGCCTAAAATGACACTGGCACATAGCCCAAATTGAACCTAACAGATTGCTCAGTTAGAAATGTAACCACTGGCTTGTCTGCTCATAATAAGAGGATTTATTAATCTGTGACAAATACAATTGGTTTGAACTTTTTTTTTTTTAGTGGGAGGACATTAACAGCATTAAAAATTGGAAATCACTTAGGCATATGAACACAATGAAGCAGGGTAAAGATGAAGGAGGAATTAGAACACTAGAGCTGCTTTCAATAGAATGTTGTATCACAATCTTCAAAGAAAATCAAAATTGCACAAACTATAGTCTTCAACTACTTTGGTGGAATCCAATAATATAGAAAGCACTGGTTTATTCTGAGAGTTAATTGCCAACAATATACATGGTGTGACAAACTAGACATATTGGGTTTTGTCTGACTAGGTCTTACTCTGAGTAGACCTATTGAAATCAATGGACAAAAATATGACGTAGGTTTGTGTGCGCACATGTGCTTGCATGCAATTTGGGGGAGGAGGAATGTGATCTGATAGGGGCTATATTATTTGAGGAATTAATTTGTCTCCATATCATATTCCTAAATAAAATTCCCCTGAAGCTGCTTACTCAATAGGAGGTTGGGTGATAACATCAGGGTCCTTTGCAAGGCAGGGGGAGCTTTTAATAAAAATTGACATGGGTAAGAGGCTTATTTCTTCCTAACCCTATAATCTCAATACATAAAATAAAATTTATCTACACAAATAGCTGCTGCTAACACTTCAAATCGTCATAACATACCTGAGAAAATAAATATGTTACCAGGACCATTCATAATTTTATCACACATTATCCTCCTCTTCCTAAGACGCTAACCCTTTCTTCTTTTAAAAATAATAGTTAAAATAAACCACTAGGCAGCTTTTGCCAACCCAGTGCCCTTCAGATGTTTTGGACTACAATTCCCATTAGCTCCTGCCACCATGGCCATTGTAGCTATAGTTGAAAGTTGTAGAGTAGTAGGCTGGCACAGGCTCATTTAAGGTGAAGCAAAAAGGGGCTAACTGGATATCTGAGACCAGGACTCTGCAGGCCAAGTTCAAACTCTATCCACTAGACCACACTGGCTGTCCCATGAGCCTTTGGGTTAGGATGGACTGCAAATAATATGCTGGTGCAAAATTAAAAGCAGGTGGCAGTTTTACTGCTTTAAGTTGCCATGGTTAAAATAGTTTTGGGCTTGTGGGTGGAGAGTCCTTTAGGAAAGCCTGTCTTGCAATAAAAGGGGATTTGTTTTATTTTTAGGAAACAAAGCACGTATTGTGGTATTAGAAGTTTTGGTGACAGTAAATTACAAATATTTCAATGCCATGTTCTGACTAAATACTTTGTCATTAGGAAAAATATGTTCGACATTAGCAAAGAAGTGATTTAACAGTTGGAGAGTTGTGTTTTCAAAACACCTGGAATCATTTAGGATTTGATGCTGGCTAGCACTGTAAATGTAAGGAACAAAAATCTGTTCTCATTTACATTTGTGGAAAACTGGAGAGTTGCTTTGAAGTGAAAGTGACAAAACTGAAATAAGTATTTGAGTAGTGAGTAAGGAGAGGACCTGCATATGGCAAGGTGAATCTTTGTGTTGTTTGCAGACACACATTTTCTCCCAGAAGCAGTCTCTCCTGGTAGCAGTGGGGATACTAAGTGTAGGTGACAGTGAGATTTATGCCTGATGTTTCATTTTAAAGAGGTGAACATTCATTTATTGCTGATTCAGCAAAGAAACAGATTGGACTGAGAATTATGTAGGAGTTGGGAGCTTCACCCCTTCCTGGTTCTCAATCAAGTGCTAAACAGGACAGGTGCTTCCATGTGCTTCCCCTTCTCCTGAGGAGTCAAGCACTTTGGTGGTGGTGCAGAAGCTCCTATTCAGCTTGCCATCTCCTCTGTTCCTGTGGCCCAGGGGAAGCGGTGTGAGTGTGTGTCTGTGAAAGAGAGAGCTGACCAGGAACCTAGAAAGCTGATGTGGGTCAGGGATGTCCCAGTCAAGTGGCACTTCAGGGTCGCTGGCAAAGTGGAGATGTGCTGGGGGTCCTGCTCCTTATCCAATGAGAATTCAGGTTCCAGTGTTGGGCAAGGCCAACCTCTGACCCTTATATGGCATAAAATTCAGGTGTGTGCTCAAAGACATCCGTGTGACATGGGCTGAATGTTTTGCTGCCTTTGGTAACCCATTTTTTTGGGGGGGGCAGAAGATGTATTGCTACCTCCTCTGGCAGTTTTGCCACTTGTTCCACTTTATTTTTGTTCAATAGAATTCAATGGGTGCTACTGACAGCCATGCCTAGTCTTCGCCCGGAAGCCAGGGCTACCCAAGCCTCACTGCCTCTCACTCACCTGACGTACCAGAAATGCTATACCTGTTCTAGTCACGTTTATTTGGAGCATTTATTTTTCATACACCCATCCCTGAAAAATTCCTGTAGACACCCATGTGCTAATCTACTGAATTATTTTCTTCATTACAACTGGCAATGGTCATTCTGATGTGCTTGGCATTTTGTATAAGTATTCCATGGGTGTTATGTATGTAAAGTCTGATTCATCACCAAATTACTCAGCACTTTATCAAAAGCTTTGGTCATTATGCTAAAGTGGGGACGGTGGATCAGGATACAGAAGTGACTCACATATTCTGGTTTTGTGTAAAATATGAAGCTGGTAGTCATGCATACCCCACCCACATTTAATATGTGTGGGCATCAGACGGCAGCCAGCTCACACATCTCACTGTAGTGTTTATGTTCATGTTCAATTGTCCCTTTTAGGGCATACGACTTAAGTGTGAAAAGTGGGCATGCAAGTCCTTGCTGCAGGCAGTTTATGTGCACTTGCCCACCCAAAGATTTGCACCTGAACGTGTGCAGTCTGTAGCCCAGCAGTATTAGTCCTAAAGCATCTTCAGTCTCCAAAAGTCACAGAAGCATCCTTGCAACCCTCCCAAGACTGCTTTTTGCCAATCAGCCATTTTTTTAAAAAAATCAGATTGAGTTCTCCATAGCTTCCCAATCCAAACAACATATTCTTGGTCTATACCTTGCAGCCAGATGTTTAGGGTACAGGCATGGGGATTAGCCCTCAATCCAAGACTGGTTCCAGGTTTGAGCCTCCCCACCATCTTCTGGTGGGCTTCTCCCAGATTCATGGTCCATGACAGCAGCAGCAAACAATACCAATTCTCATGTCAGTGCCACATACTTTGGAGTCACCAATTTCTGCCAATTCAGTACTGAGCTAGATTCAAGTTTTTACTATGGTTCTCAAGCATCTGAGAAACCTCCTCTCCCCTCACATCTCACTATGATCCCATAGATCTGCAGCCGAGGACCGTTGATGGTGCCACACACCCTTGTCAGTAAAGCCTGCTGTGACTCAAGGTTTTTGCATTGCACCAGCTGAAAGGACTTCTGCTCACACAACAAGATTTCTACATGCTCTCCTCTCCTCTGCACACCCCAAACCCTGAAATCTGCTCTGGGTGGTTGGGGGATTTCTTAGGGTGCATGAGGGCTGCAGGGAGCTTGCAAGGAAGGGGAAGACATGTACCACAAGCAAAGTCAATTTGGGTAATATTGCCTATCATTCATGAATTGTAGCATATGTTCGATATTCAGCTTGTGTGGGATACATAAATTGCACTACTTATATTCCAACTCCCACATATAAGTATTAACTGATGCAGGGCTTTTGTTCTTAAAGAAAGATCAGTATATTTCAGCAGGTTATCTCATTGTGATTGCTAGAACTTAAAATGGAAGATGTGTTAACACGGCAAGACCTCTTCTATCAAAAACAGCCATGAATCAGAGTTTCCAGACATTGGTGACTCTTTCGTGGTGTCTAATTTCAGTGAAAGAAATAAAAGGAGGATAGACTAATTATATAAACATTCTTAAAAACAAGTGTCACAAAATGCTGAGAGAAAGTGAGACTGTCAATCACTATTCAGAGAACAGAAAAGGAAGGTTTTCAGGTTAAAGCTAAAAGAAAGTATGACTCATTATCCTGCAAGAATATGTCATCTGTGTCACAGAGAAGACTCTGATACCAGGCCAAGTAAGTCTACTCACGACATGGGCAAACTACAACTATATTGCATATATACTCTATATGCTGTTAAGAAGGTTATCACAATTCCTCTCATGCTCTCCATCTCCCATAAAAGGTAAGACCAGCAGAGAGACACATTGTGTAAATTACACAAGAACAGAATGGCCATCACTATTTTAGCTGGACACATGGAAATCCAGATTTACGGTATATTAAAGAGGAAGCAACAGACCTAAGTCAGTTTCCTTCTATTAGTCAAACACTATTTAGATAGAGCAATCAGATGTAAGTGAGCCCATGCAAGAGAAAGGAGTAACAACTCTACAATTCTATGTGGGCGAAGTGATCTCACAAATGACTGCCTGCCTGAAATACAAGCTTTGCTCCTTGCCGCTGACTAAATTTGTTGCAGCCCCATCAAATGCTCAGATTGTTGAACGTACTTAGCCAACACCACAGGGGATGCAAATGGGGTCCCAAATGGCACTGGAATGATTGTTTACTACCTATTTTAAGGCATGTAATATTGCTGAAGGCACGGGTGTGTCAGGAAGAAGCCCCTCTCCTGGCTGCTAAGGCAAGAAATCCCAAAGAGAATACTTAGCAATCCTTATCCACAACCAAGCGCAGGACGAGTTGTATTTGTATCTAAAAGCCCTTCCAGTGGCCTCCTACAAGGTGGAGCCTGTAACGTTCAAAAATGTTGATCCATAAAGATCAAGTAAGTAGATTTTCATAAAACAAGCTGAGCTGAAGAACTGCTCTTATATTTGAGAGGAATGGTGCCATATAGTCAATTTTGAAACATTACTCTTGGAGTTGTGTTTTTTACAACGCAAACCATGGCAATTTTGCCATTGTTTTTTCAAAGGATAATGAAAAGGTTACTTATGAGAAGAACAGTGTGAGCTGCTGTTAGTTTTCTGCTAATCTTTAGATTACCCACTGATTTCTAGCTGATACCTGAGCACCCCCTTCTACAGAGCCTTCTGTAAAGGGTTATGCTTGGCTGCGTTCCTGATGTTGACATCATTCTTTTTTAAAAAACCTCTTGGGTGCTAATGTTATTAGATTGGGTCTCAGATGTTGTGCTTAAGTGCAAGTGAGTAATTAATCAGGCAGATCATTCATGACATATTACACAAGAGAGAGAAACCTCCTGCTTTGATGTGCTACTCAGAAACCTGCTTGTCTGTTTCTCAGTTCAGCTCACTGACTTGAGATATGTCCTTCAAGCATGCCCATCCTTACTACACTGTTTCAGCATCAAGTATTAAAACGGTATGATTAAGAAAGAGCTATGAATGTTTTGAGAATTGCAATACTTTGCTGTTTTCCAGATGTAGCGTGACGGACAAAGAAAACCTCAAGAGACTTTTTATTTTGTGACTTTGAGTTGTATCCAACAAAGTTTTTTCCCAAAGAAGTGACTTCTGCTCATGCAACAGTACTTGCTGCCCCCCTTACCCTGCTCCCCCTCTGATCTGGGCTTTTCCCTACCCTTCCTGAGCAGATTTGGTGTGGTAGGCAGGAGAGGTGCAGAGGGCATTGGGGGGGGGAGGAGAGGGAGAGGAAGTTCTTTTGCATAAATCTTTTTGCTAACATTTTGAAGATACTCTGAGAAAAAGGACTCTACATAAACTGGAAGAAACTAAACTATAGAATTGTGTATTTAAAAAACCAAACTGCTGGATCCAGTTTGCTTTCCCCTGTGGCAGATGGAGAACAGGATTTAATGCAATGAATTACACAAATCTTTAAGTGATAGATGTGGCAGGCCCATGGCACGCATTGTATTCTCTGTGAGCTGTGAAATAATATATATATATATGCACTATTTGGATACAGGCTGGACCTTTCTCTTATTAATCGGGACCAAAGGAAAAGCCAAAGCTTTCAAATGCTATTAGTTAATTGCTTTCCTCTCTTGCAATCCAACTCTATCCCATTAAGTAGTGCTTCAGCTCCAGAAATAGTCTCATTTATTTCACTGGAGCAAATAGGGAAGCAATGAACTTCTCAGTTTAGGTTAAATTGCAGAATCTGCCCTTAAAAAAAAAAAAGTTGCATTGACCTTTAAAGTTGGTTTGTAACATTACTTTATTTTGTTATCAAAATTTAACTGTGTGGAGTTTATTCAGGAGATTTGGTCTTTTCTCCATCTGCAGCTTAGAGCTTAGGGAACTTCTCTTCTGCTTATGAATGAACTCAGCCGTGACATCTCTCTCTTTCTGCTGCTGCACATGTTATGGCTGCTTTAAATCTCTCCACATGGTCACTGTTTCGAGGCATCAAGCAGCTCAACCTCGGCGGCTCGCCATGAAGATTAGGTGGGGTGTGTTGCTCATTGCCATTCCCAATCCCCTCCCCAAGGTTGCGGTGCATGGAGAAAACAACAACATGCTGAGCTGCTGCATAAACAGGAGGTGCAGTGGACAACCAGAGCTGTGCATTGGATCTTCAGGGATATGGCAGGATCCCTAAATCTCTTTGCTTTGCCCAGCAATATCATGAAAAATAGGCCATTTGCTTTCCAGAAACTATCTATTTAAACCACAAGCTGTGGATGGGAGACCCTGTGCCATTTTATCTGGCCTTTGGGACAAGGCCACACACACTTCTGAGCCATAGCCATTATCATCCTTGCTTGGCACCCTACTTGAGCATTTTCACCTGGCTGGAACATATTCTTGAACTCCAATCATGCTTCCTGCTTGCTGGAAGGAGGATAAAGAGTGATGTGTGAGCAGCCTCCTTTACAAAGGGAAAAGTCGCATTTATTGCTTTGTCCTCTTTTGCCTCTGGCCCTGCACAATTTGCCCAGAAGGGAATGCATCACCTGAGCTGGAAAAAAAGCTCCCCTGGCCACAAACCATCATCCATACAGACAAAAGCTCAGTCAGTACAGCATGAGGTCTACTGGGTCAAGCTCCACATTGGGCAAAGGATTTCTGCAGGGCAAGAGATGGACTAGGTGACACTCAGGACCCCTTCCAACTCTACAATTCTGTGATTATGAAATACAACAGTCATTTGTGGGTGGAAACCAAACAACGCAAAGAGAGAACATAATCTAACATTACGCTAAAACTGATTATGCAATTGTAGCAGAGGAATTTCTGTAATAGATAAGAATGGAAAAAGGGTTTAATGTGGAGGTATGAGTGGGAAGTCAATTTGTTTATTAGATTTGAAGTCAAATTGTGAATTTCAGAAATTTAAAATTATAATACAAAAATAATAACAAACCACAAATAATAACTGAAATCACAAACCGACCCAAGAACCCCTGACCTGAGGATCTGTGGGTGACAATAGAAAAGAGGGCCTTTTCTGTGATAACCCTCTCAACAATCTCCTAGCTGCACCTACTTTTTATTTTCCCAGCCCCCTTGCCCTGTCATGTGTTTAAATTGAGTTTATTCCCAACAATTTGTAGTTTTATGTTCTATCAATCAGTACATTATTTTAAGTCATTAAATCATAAATTGCTTCATTTCTTGTTACGAGCCGCTTTGACAACTTTAAGAACGCATTCCTACGGATGAAGCTGACCTGTACTGAGTCAGACCACTGGTCTAACTAGCTCAGTATTGACTGACAGTTGCTTTCCAGGGGTTTTGAACAAGAGTCTCTCCCAGCCTTAGAGTTGCTGGAGATCAAACATGAGCTCTTTTGCATGCAGTTCCAGTGCTCTACCAATAAGCCACAGGCTGTCCCCTATATCTTTATTACAGGGCAGCCTATAAATGTTGCAAATGAATAATAAACAATAAAAACATATGCTCACATTATTGATCTGGACATATCTTATGGCATGCATTCTGGGCTGAGCTAATGTAGCCTTTCAGCATGTCCCCAAATTTCATAGAAACAGCACTAGCTGGTAGCCTAGAGCTGCACAAAAACAATTTCTGTTTCCTATAGAATAATAAACTTGGCCCAAAACACAAAAATACATTTTTTAAAAATTAAAAAACCAGAATATTTTATATTGGGCTGTTGGCTTTAATGCCAAACTTCAGGCTAAAATAAGTACTAACAGCTGAGCGGTAAAATTGCAAGCTATGCTGGTTTCAACAAGAATGGCTCTTGGCCCTTAATTAGAACATTCTGTAAAATTACTGGTGGGGCAGTCATCTGAAAATGTTTTATTCTTACAGTAATTGCTGTACCAAAATCCTGCTCTGCCTCCTTTCAGTGATTTCAGAGTTTTCCTCAAGCCTTCCATTGCTTCAGTGATTAATATGACCTCTCTTAGGACTTATACAAAACTGGTAATTATATCCAGAGGGAATAATAGCGTCTTTAACACAAGCTCTAAAGAGCACTGCAAACACAGTAGATTGTAGTCTACCATTTACCAGAGTTGGCCTTTTGTGTATGTCAGAAATTGACTGCATCCCTCAAAAATACTACTGGGCATATGCTCTACCGCTGTTTGGAGGAAGCCTTCTTAGGTGGCATGGAGTGGCATTGGCCGGAATTCAGAAGCCCTGCTGCATGCCCAAAGCCAAGCCAAGTTCTAGATCTGAGTGAAGCCTGATCGAAGTGCCCTCTGCTGCCCCTCCTACATCCAGGCTTGCCAGCAGATGGTGGGCAATGACTATGACAGTGGGGGTGGAAGCGCTCCAATTGGCAGGAGCGAACCAGCAGTAAATATCACACTGCAAGTTATTAGCAAGAAAACGATCTGCACGGACTTGGCAGAGTGTCAGGCCTAATGAGCACAGCAGCTCATCCCCAGGAGGTCTTGTCTTATGTATCAGTTACAAGACTGAAAGCGCCCACCTCCCTGCAGCCAGCTAAGTCCCCTCTTCTTCAGGGTTTTCCCCAAGCAAGCAGAGACTTTGTCTGCATGAAGTCAACCTTTCCTCCACCCTTTTCATACCTCTTTTGGTTCTAGGAGACCAGTACTTGCTACAATTCTGTGCTTCCTCTCCCTACATACAGGATCAAATTAGTGTGCACTGGTGTGTGTGTGTGTGTGTGTAAGTAAGTAAATAAGTAAGTAAGTAAGTAAGTAAGTAAGTAAGTAAGTAAGAAGGTAAGTAAGTAATCAGCTTCTGGCTAGCTCCACAGCTATATCTAGTCCCACAAGAACCCCTGAGTTCAAGGGTTTGAGTCTGGCTCCAAACTATTGCTCATGCTTAAGCACCAAGCTCTCCCACACCAACTGCATTTACTCGCAGCTGTTGTAAACTAGTTGGGGACAACATGCCAATAAAAAGTTAGGCAAATTAGGTAGCTTCTCATTAGAATGCAAACAAAATCGAATTTCTACTCCATCACTAGTTGGAGGCCAACATTGTCTGGATGACTGCCAGTTCCCCACCCCTGGTTTAAAGGGATCAAAGTGGAGGCACTGCACTATTTTGCAAGAGTTCTCCCTTCCTTCCCTTGGAGAGAAGCTGCAGTCACACAGGCCTTTTAAATTTCATTCCTCCCCTCCTTTCCAGGGGATGGAATCACACACTGGTGGACAGAGAAGGGTGAGAAAAGTGAAAAATGGGTCAGAGACGACATGTGCCACAGCTCTCTCCTCTCTACTCAGAGGCATTCAGAACTCTCTAACAACATTTTATGCCTCAGTGAGGCTCACTGACATATGAAAAGGGTGAGCGGAAGCAGGAAGACATTTAGGATAGCGATGGAAGGTAAACCCACTAATCTGATAAGGATTAGGTCTCGTCTGTGTTGTTTGCTGAAAACAGAACTTGATAAAATGGAGGATAAAAAAACCCACCCTAACCTAGTCATCTTCACAAGCTTTAAGATAATGAGAAAAGTTAGCAAGTAAGGCAAGCATCCCCGTCACACTAATGATTTCTGCTAGCTATCTGTGACTTTCTACTTTAACTGTTTTGTGCTATTTGGAGAATATATATAATGAGTTAGCAGCCGAAGTACAGCGAAACTTGATACGAAGTAATCTCATAATAATGAGCACGGCAAGATGCTAGACAGGTGCAAGGAAGAACCCATCCATGCTCTCCAGGTTAGTTGGGTCCTGATGTGGATATTCCTTTGGGGCTGTTCGCAGACTTACCAGCCTTTGGGGAAGTGATGCTGCAAAGTTCTCATTGGCACATCATTATGGTGTGTCAAACATGTGGCACAGGGGGAGGGAGGGCTCAGTACATTTGGGGGGGGGCGACCTCTGTATGATTTTTTGTATTTCATAATGGTGTACATCAACTCTGTCATCTTGATGATCCTCAGGGTCCGCTATGCTTTATTGGATTGTGCTGTTAAATGCCTAGTTTACGAGTCATTTGTGATTATTGAATTGTGTCATGCTTTTCTCTGGATATGAGGGGTGTCGATACATCTCCTTGCCAGGCTACAGTGGATGGACAAAGGCATCAGCAGAGTGCTGATATGGCTTCTTGCCAAGGGTGCAAGGGAGCCTAGGTATGTCTCTGTGCACCACAACAAACTGTCTTTCTTTGTCCTTCCCACTTCTGGTAATAATGATAATTGTAATTTATTATTTATACCCTGCCCATCTGGCTGGGTTTCCCCAGCCACTCTGGGTGGCTCCCAACAGAATTATAATAATAGATTTAACATCAAACATTAAAAACTTCCCTAAACAGGGCTGCCCTCAGATGTCTTCTAAAAGTCAGATAGTTGTTTATTTCCTTGACATCTGATGGGAGGGCATTCCACTGGGCGGGCGCCACTACTGAGAAGGCCCTTCTCAAGCAACCTCTGCTTGAGAAGCCAGGTGAGCAGTGTCACCCCACCCTGTCAGCTGCTATTGAACAAAGCTGAGGCCTTAGCAGACAATCCTTCTATTAAGTTACGTCTTCAGCAAAGTTGACACAGACCCTGCTGCCTGCCACTGATACAACAAATCACTTCCAATGGCACTATGGAGAAGCAGCTCCACACATACTGGTGTGTCTGGATAGAGCTCTACTATATGTGAAGGGACCTTGACTGGGTCAGGCAGAGACCCACCTTGCACAGAGGAGCTCTACCCATTGACATCAATATGCATTTTCCAGCATCGTCCAAATGGTCATATGGCAAGGAAGTATGTCTGCTGTGAGTGGCAGTACAGGAGGAGGCATGGATAGGGAATAGGCTGGCAGTGGGTAGGGGAGGCCAGACTAGCCTGCATTGTTTAAACACTCTTTCATTACAATTTATGAACAGAGGTCCACTGGCATTATCCATGGGATTATTAATGGGTTCTGGAGATTGCTTTGGGCATGGAAGCTTCTATATGCAGATTTCCCTCCCTAACAAAGGGACTGTAACCCTAAATAATAAGACGTTGTACCCATGCTAAGATCATTATCTGAAGCAGGAAAAGTAACTGCTAAAACAGACTTTTAAAACTATTTTATTACTTTCTTTTGTATATTTATCTGTATTTATGCATACAAATTCATATTTAGGTAAAATTAGAACTGCAAAAATATACTTGAGATATTAATTTAGCCAATATATAATAAGGATTGCATCTTGGGAACTGCTGTTCACAAGAGCCTAAGTCAAATATGTGGACTTATAATACAGTTTCTTGCATAACTCACATTAAATTGGTGTTATAGTTCAAGAAAAAGTAAACATTATGTCAGCTTGAAATTGTCATTTGCATATTTGCTCATTATTATATGGTTTGCTCAAACAGTATTACTTGCCTGTGATCTTGTAACATTCTCACCCACTCCATTTAGGGGAGATATATAGTGGCAAATGGCAAAAAAGACTTCTGCAAAATAAAACAGTTGCAGTAAAATGGAAAATACTGAATGAAATGCAAATGAATGTGGGAATGGATTGAGGGACGTACATACATTCCTAGTACTGTCCTCAGTTAGTTGTTGATCAACACAGAATCACAGAATTGTACCTCTACAATTCTTTATAAGTGATTTGGATGAAGGAGTATTTGCAAATGACACCAAATTTGATGGGGTAGCTAACACATTAGACTGCAGAAATAGGGTCAAAGATTATCTTGGCACAATAGAGAACTGGAGAGCCCTATGCCCCTCACTGAGCTCCAATTTTCAGAGTGGTTTATCAATAAATTCTCCATACTTCCAGAGAAGTCTGGGAATTGTAGCTCTCTGAGGGGAACAGGATCTCCTAAGGACTCTTGGCAAACTACATGTCACAGGACTCTCTGAGGGAAGTCATGGGTGTTTGAAGTGGTGTGAAATTGCTTCAAATGTGCAGTATAGATGGGGCCTAAGATAATGTGGATTCCTAGGTGTCAGATTAAAAAGAGGAAATGGTGAGTGAGATGACTAAGGCATCAATTTTTCAGTTTCTTACAATTGGGAAAGGTACCGTATTTTTCGCTCTATAACACGCACCCGACCATAACACGCACGTAGTTTTTAGAGGAGGAAAATCCATAGGCATGCCACCCGTAGGCATTCCCTCCATAACACGCACAGACATTTCCCCTTACTTTCTAGGAGGAAAAAAGTGAGTGTTATGGTGCAAAAAATACAGTATATTTTTTTTGTTCCAGAAACTGCATACAAAGTCAGGTAGCATAATAAATGGCCATACCCATGTGGGAATTAACACCCTGCAGAGATAGCGCAAAGAGCCTAACTGAAAATGTGCCCCTAAGTCCTATTGCGCATGCTGCATTATACCTGCTTAGTTTAGTCTTCTTTATCAATAATAATAATAATAATAATAATAATAATGCAATTGTTTGAAAGTATTATTATTTGAAGTAATTTGAAAATAATCTATATGATTAACCGTGTAAGAAGATAGTAGTGATCTCACAACCCATTCCAGTTGATGTCCTACTAGTCATGGAATTTCCCCTATTGTAAGGGTGAACATCCAGAAAATGGAGGCCTTGTCCTGTTAAGACTGCTGTGCTCAGGGTAGCTGGTCCCTCAGTTTAAGTAAACAGTGTTCAGCCTATTCCAGATGTGGTTATACTCCAAAATATCTGCCATGCCAGAGTAGGGAAAGATGCCAAGAAAGGTCAACCTTTTTTTGCTAAGTCTTTCTCTCTGTCTCTCCTTTGTTTGTTTTACATGGGAAGTGAAAAATAATTATATACTAACTTAAATGAAAATGGCTAAAGGTGATGTCTGAAAACTTTTCTAGGCTCTGTCCCAAGTTTTTAATGTATATTAGAAATGAGAGGTTATTGTATCTTTTCAGTCTTTGGGAGTGAGTTGGCAGAAAAAGATGGCACAAATATTTATCCTAATAATAACACAACCTTCATTTTATTTGCCAAAACTCAACATGACCGTTTTTCTGTTATTCCTTTTATTCTTTGTAAAGTGCTAATAGAGCAGCCTTCCCAAACCAAGGAGCCCCGCCCAGAGGAATCTGGACTACAGCTCTCATGATCCCTAACTGTTGACCATGATGGCTGAGGTTGATGGGAATTGTATGCACCAGATTGGGGAAGGCTGCTATCGTGTAATGAACAAAAGCTAAGCCCCTTTCCTGAGAAGCTTATACTGTCTAGAATTTGACACAGGAAGAGGGAGCAGATGTAGGAAAGAAGACAGAATTTGAAGATGAATAAGGGGAGACTATGTGCTCAGTTCAGTTTCAGTAGGAAAATGAAAAACAGAATCATAAGATACATGCCACAAGGGATGATGCAGTCCTATACTTGTAAAGGTAAAGGTACCCCCTGACCGTTAGTTCCAGTCAATGACAACTCTAGGGTTGCGGCGCTCATCTCACTCTATAGGCCGAGGGAGCTGGCATTTGTCTGCAAACAGCTTCCGGGTCATGTGGCCAGCATGACTAAGCCGCTTTTGGTGAACCAGAGTAGCGCACGGAAACCTTCCCACTGGAGCGGTACCTATTTATCTACTTGTACTTGACGTCCTTTCAAACTGCTAGGTGGGCAGGAGCTGGGACCGAACAACGGGAGCTCACCCCATCACGGGGATTCGAACTGCCGACCTTCTGATTGACCCTAGGCTCTGTGGTTTAGACCACAGCGCCTCCCGCGACCCTACATACATCTTACATCTTTGTACAGTATGCCTTTAGAGACTGTTCATGACTCACATGACCAAACCATCTCATGATTCACAAATTACTACTATTTTATTTGGCAATATTTATGAATAATTTGATACATTTTGTATAAATATGAACCTTGTATCCCACCATTTATTCTCCATTCATTTTTAAGCTTTATTGTTATTATTTTTTAAAGCTTGATTTTTTTATTATCTTGTAGTTTACCCCTCTTGCCTTTATGGTTATTTTTATGTTGTGTTTTAATTTGATGTCTTGTTTGTTGTATTTAGAAAAAAGAAAGCAGAAAGGGAAAAGCATATGAATCACAGAGGAATGAGATCAGTGGGAAGCCGTCTGGTTTAGAATTCTTTTTAAATCAGTCTCAGCAAGAATGAGGGGAAACTCTTTAAAACAGGCACAGGCAAACTCGGCCCTCCAGATGTTTTGGGACTACAACTCCCATCATCCCTAGCTAACAGGACCAGTGATCAGGGATGGTGGGAATTGTAGTCCCAAAACATCAAACTGAATAGAATTAATGCACCCTTATCCCCCAGTTGCGGGAGAAATTGTGGTGAAATTGGTACATTTTTCCATATGTGGTGGTCATGCAAAGAAACATTCACATTCTGGTCAGAGGTTTTTAATGAAATGAACCAAATAACTGGCCAAAATATACAAATGAGCCCTCAGTCGGCATTGTCACCTTTTTTATAATTCTCAAAATATTATTTGTAAAGAGTTAATATTTTTCTTTATTGTGGTAGCAACTGAGAAACTGTGACTTGATTAATGCCCAAAGCTGACTTAGTGCGTGTGAGTGTGGTTGGGGCATTCAAAACTAGATTTCATAATCGCCAGATTTTGGAAGCAGTCACACTACAACTTGCTGAGTCTGTGGTATAAGGAAATGTGGAAATTGCTCTGCTGGAAAAGCTTACTTTTAAAGTAAAGGCTCAAAGAAATGGTCCGGAAACAGATAAAGTTTATGTCATATGGTATAAATTTATTGAGCATATAATTAACTTTGAAGGTATTCTTCATCATCCCAGTAGTCATGGAACATTTGGGAGTATATTTGACATAGATTCGGAACATACATGCCATTGATTTAATATGTGACTGTCTCACATTTTTTGTTTTCTTATTAATATTGTTCTGTATGTTTTACTTTTATGTACCTTAACCTTGATGTATAATAATAATAATAATAATAATAATAATAATAATAATAATAATAATAATAATTAATCTTTTTTAAAAAGGAATCATAGGGGAAAGCATTAAATGATTAGCAAATAGAGGGCAGCAACTGAGAAACTGTGACTTGAGAAGCTGACTTAGTGTGTGAGTGTGGCAGGGGCATTCAAAACCAGAACTTCATGCAGTGAAATCCTGTACATATCTATTGAGAAGTAAGCGCCACAGTTTTCTGTTGCACATACTCCCTGGTAAGTGCCTACGGGCATAAATATGTTTGCCCGGAAATAAGTCTCACTTTTCTGGAGCTTCCTTGCAGGTTAATTCACATACAATTTCAGCCTTAGAATGACTAAGGGGGAGGAGGGGTCAGCGACACAAATAATAGACAAAAAGTAATGAGTTGTTGATAATGATGTGCATTGGCTTCACTGATCAAACCAAAAATCAAGTAAGATGAGGAATTAATGAGAAATCATCAATATTTTCCTTTCCATATGCAAGATAAAAGATAACACATAAGCTAGGTTTTCTGTCATAAGGGTTTTTTAATTTTAAAGATGCACTATGTTTGCTTAATAACAGAAAGAAACCTTGTTGCAACAATCTTACAGGCCGTTAAGCAGACCTTGGTTGATTGAAGAAAACACTGCAGCCTATTAAGAAAAAACAAAATAGGGAGGAAAGCAGGACGCAATCCAAGTGTTCAAATCAGGTTAGTTAGAAATGGTCAAATGAGAGCATATCGTACTCAGAATTGTGTCTCTGTGATGAAGCTGGCACCTGATAAAAGAAAACATGTTGTGTCTAATTTATAATCTCACAGTCCTATTTAAGGCTGTTAATTAAAAGGGGGGGGGGGATACCAGAAGATTTACAAACTAGGGCTTGCTTAATGCCCTAGATATAGCAAACAGACCTTTCAAATGAAGAACTAATCCTGGAATTACCATAGTCCCTTACTGCCTGAGAAGTAAATTGCAACTAGGAGTTATTTTATTCCTTCTGCTATAGTATGCAAGATATAGCGAGCACATTGCAGGAAACACATTCATTAAACTGCACCCACCCCCGGGATTTGCAATATGCATATACCAAGTTTCAGCCTTGGAGACTTAGAAGAGCAATACATAAAACACTGATTTATAATACCAAGGCTGACATCCTTCATGTGAGATTATTTACGTCAGTGTTCGTCAACTTGGTGCTCTCCGATTGCTTTGGACTACAAATCCCATCAGCCCCGGCCAGCATGGCCAGAGCTGATGGGAGTTGTAGTCCAGAACAACTGGAAAGCACCCAATCAGAGAAGGCTGGTCTAAAGGCTAGTGGATTTAGGTTTGGACCATCAATGATCAGTCTTGATAAACAAAGTGGCCTGCAGGGTGCCTCCACTACTCTTGCCCAGTAGCAGAAGGCACAGTGGGGCTGTGGCACTCGCCTGACCTCTCTTCAGATGATTCACCACTGCATACCAGGACACAGATGGGTGAGTTGTCAGCAAAGTCCATGCAGTGCAAACACACTGGCAAGAGCTTTGGATGGGCTCCGTTGGCATGTTTGCATTGCACTGACCTTGCCACCATGTTCTTTTCTTTATGCATTTGTGAAATGGCTAATTGTGGATGGGAAAGACAAAATCACTTGTGCATACGTTGGGCATTCATCCTCTATTGCAGGCACAGGCAAACTCGGCCCTCCAGATGTTTTGGGACTACAGCTCCCATCATCCCTGACCACTGGTCCTGTTAGCTAGGAATGATGGGAGTTGTAGTCCCAAAACATCTGGAGGGCTGAGTTTGCCTATGCCTGCTCTATTGCATCTAGAATAGGAAGCAATAAGTCAGAGGTGGGGGGACCTGTGGCCCTCCAGATGGATCCAGCTCCCATCAGCCCCAGCCAGCATGGCCAATGGTCGGAGATGATGGGAGCTGTAGTCCAGCAACATCTGGAGGGCCAAATGTTCCACGTTATTTTTATTTTTATTACATTGCTATACCGCCCTTCATCCAAGGTGGTTTACAATATAAAAACACAAAAATGTGTAACATAGTAACAAGCAAGCAAGCAAGCAAGCAAGCAAGCAAACAGACAGACAAACAATAGCCCACCTCCACAGTTTAAAAGGCCATTAATTGTTTAATTAGCCAAAGGCTTGGGACAAGAGGAATGATTTTGTATGGTGCCTAAAGATATGTAACGAAGGTACCAGACAAGCTTCCATGGGGAGAGCATTCCACAAATGGGGAGCCACCACAGTTCTCGTGCTGCCGCCCTCCTGACCGCTTGTGGGCCTCGGATGATGGTTGCAGGGTTTGGGTCAGTTCATATGGAGAGAAGTGGTCCTTGAGGTACTGTGGTCCTGAGCCATTTAGGTCTTTATAAATCAAAAGCAGCACTTTGAATTGGGCCTGGAAACTAACTGGCAGTCAGTTCAGTTTGGCCAAAATTGGTGTTATATGCTCAAACCATCTTGCCTTGGTGAGCAACCTGGCCCATGATAGGTTGTGTGTGTGGCCCAGCATCTACACATATGGTTCTGCCTATTTTGTCTTTGCCTCCCAGAAAAAAATATCTTTGAGAACAGATGCAACAAAAACAGAAATCTATAGGTACAGAAAATATGTTATTGCCAAGCACATAAAGCATATTTTCTAGCATATTTTCAATGTGCACAGTAACAAATTCTGCAGATAACACAGGACAGAACACAAGTATTAATCCCCCGACTACTAGAAATAGATTGTTTTGTATTCAGTAAGAAATGTGAAACTCCTCCTTATCTAGTAATTGGTTTGTATTGAGAAGGAAGACTGGAACTCCCACTTTATCTATCACTAGCAAGGGATTCTAAGCTAAACTACACATGGTGCAAACAATTTGTGACTGGATCTCCTCATATATTTTTCTTTCCTCTGAAGCAGCCGTGGGCTCATCATCACTTACCGTACATTTTGTACTGTGCTTTCAGAGCACAGATCTGCACTTTCCTGGTCTGTGTCTGAGCCCTCTCCCTCACCGTTGCTGATCTTTACCATTGAATCAGAGCAAACAGCAATTCGGGTTTTCGATAGATGGTGTTCAGTGGTAAAGAGTAGATTTTCATGGGGGAAATGGCAGAAGAAAAAAGCCTGAACCCATGCCTAGAAATGTGGAGCAAAGGTAAGTGTGGATGAGCCTTGTACCCATGAATCAGTTGCATTAAGGCTGAGGTACGAGTCGCTTATACAAGTTGCAACAATAGGATAATGTGCATCTTTGGAGCAGGTGTACTCCAAATTTAAGATAAGAAGTAACCACGAAAATAGTTTGAAACTATTAGGGGGGAAGTGATCGAGACCTTATGACTGTCATCAGAAATAGGTGGTGTATTTTGAAGAACCAGCCATAGGGAGTACAGAGACACTCAAGTATATTGCTAATCAACAGTCTCATTACATAGATATGCACACTGAATCAAATAAGCAATCATGCCATAATGAAAAGTCCTTTTATTGCTTGTATCATGTTAACTGAGTCTTTAAGTATATAGTACCTATTATGCAAATATTACATTGAGTTAATTACACGTTTTAGCAGATGGCTTGGTGCCATAACTTCCTTCACTAGTGCTCCCACAGACATAAGCAAGGAGGCTTTAGCCTGTGAATGAGGTTTCCAGTCATCTACATAGCTGTGAAGCCCTGCTGGGATGATTTTGTAGAAGTTCTTTGACTATATCTATTAACTAAGGGCTTTTGAGAGCAGAAAGGGTGGGGTGGGGTGGCGCAGGGTTGGGTGGGGAACACAAATATTTCACATATATGCCTGTTCCTTCCTTTTATGCAATGATGCCTACATACTTAAAATACTAATGTGTGCAAATTCTGTGTGTCTTATGTAATGCATATGATGGAATAAACTATGATTGGTTCAGGAACTGAAAAATGTAGGTTAAAAGGTTCCCTAGGAACACAAAATTGCTCTGATAGGATTCTGATGGAATAATTTTGAGGAAAGACTTTAGAAAAGAAAGACAAGTTTCAATCAGGAAGAAAAAACATCAAAAACAGAAGGCAAATGCAGACTTAAAGCCCATTTGTACTATATATTTATAGCAGCATCATACCACTTTAAACAGTTGTCATGCTGTCCCAGAATTCTGGGAGCCAACGCTTGTTAAAGGTACTGAAAGCTATGAGGAGGTTCCTATTCCCCTCCCAGAGCTACAATTCCCAGAATTCCCTGGGAAGAGGGCCTGATTGCCAAACTACTCTGAGAGCTGTAGCTCTGTGAGGGGCCTCTTTGCAACTCTCTGTGCCCTTAGCTGACTACAGTTCCCAGGGTTCTTTGGAGAAAGCCAGGGCTGTTTAAAATGACATGATGATGTTTTAAATATGTGATGGGTCCTATGTTTAAATGAGCATTGTTCACTATGATTAAAAGTAACCCCCCCCACAAAAAAAAGATAACAGAATACTAGCCCACATCTCCTGAATGGAAAGGTGTCATAAACAAAGAAGGGCACCCCCATGACATAGCTGAAGGTGCTATTATGGGGAAGATTAGCATGGAAAATATCTTTCCCAACTTGGTGTTTTCCAGAGGTTTAGGACCACAACTCCAATGCTCTCTGAATATTGGCCCAGCTGCCTGGGGCTCGTGAGAGTTGCAGTTTGACAACATCCAGGGGTCTGCTTTCCTAAATCATAATTGGCCAAAGTATTACGTTATGTCACACAAGTTATCACAATGTCAAGATCTAGACTCAAATATTCAGTGGTTCATCTAATGAAAAAGAATGGGCCAACTTTGACCTCAGCTCACATGCTTTTTTTGCACCTGGGAATGGCAAATGTATGTAGAGGTGCTCACGCGAACACATGTAGGCAAACACACATGGGCACTAATACCTTTAAAAAAGAGCATTCTCCCGCTGATGAGAGCATATATGGCCTAGTTTGGTTGGCAATAAAGCCAGTGCTGTACTAGCTGCTGCTAGCCTAGGCTCCGATTTGCAAATTAAAAATGGAAACATTGCATAGAACTTACAGAAATAGGGAACTCTGAAAAGCAAGATGATAAAATGCATTGGAGCATAGTCTTAATTATGCCCCAGAAATATAATGAATTATTTCTGTGCTGATCCCAGGAAACATGAGTCATGCAGACAGCCTTGCCTTTCATTTGCTACCTGCCTTTGTGTTTCAAGAAGTGTAGATAAAGATGGGTGTCCTCATCATTATTTTCATTTCCCAAGAAGCACAAAAACTGATGGGAAATCATCTGTGGGTGGTGAGGGTGAAGGTGCTGTGCAAAATATAAAGGCAAGTGACTTTGAGGGGAGTCGCCCATCCATGCCACTATGTTCCTTATGTTTCTCACCCCCAAAAGATATTTTGTACCTGTGCATACCTCACAGTTCACCTGAGTCTTCTTATTCCTCCCTCTTTTACATGAGTGGTGTGGTTTGGGCTGCATTTGCAAGGCTACCTTGAATAGAAAATGGAGAGAAGGGTGATGATCCTTTTGCAAAACGCACAGGAATGGATAGTTTCTGTCCCCACTCAAAATATTTCTTACATGAAATGTATGACAGAATATATTTTTAGTCTGTGAGCTACACAAGAGAACACTCGCCCCTGATTTTGAGTGAAAGAATGGTATTAGGCTTTGTCACATAATGATTAATAAATAAACCTAAACCTCATTTCAAACAGTTCATTTTAGCATGGGTCAATACACCACAGTCCAGTGTGTCAAATTCTGTTTTGCCAGTGTACACAAACAGAGTCCATTAGTGTCAATTTTAACATTATATGTACTTAATGGGGGAGGGGACAGGGCAATTGAATGCCATTTTGAATGAGGGAGAGAGGATGAGAGAATAACAAATAATAACAGAAGGTGCTTTACTGTCTATATTTGGGGAAGGAGATTATTTACTAAAATGTCTGGTTTGCTTCTTGACACATTTTTCACTTTAAAATTGTAATTTGATTATAACATGTAATTCTACCAGTACAGCAAGCAGGTAAGAGATACATGACCTACCACCGATATTTTTATAAAAAGAAGACGTTAAGTGTTGGACGTATTTTGGAGCTTGTGCCACCCCTAAAATCTATTTAGTTTTGGTCAACTCATGAGCCAGAATGAGGTGACAAAATTCTGATATGTTAGAGTGAACTGTTCTTCTTCAAGCTGCAGGTGTGGAATATCATTTTAAAAATGCTTTTCCATGTACAAAAGTGCAATTTAAAAATAGCTTATTAAGGAGAGAGGTTCTGTCTCATCTCCCAATGCAGTACGTTTCTATGGGCACTTTTTGATTTAGGAAAGCATTGAAAGTGTGATTTCCCAGCTAAACAGACAATTTCCCCCCATTTCAAGACACCACCACCTCATTCATCTGAATGTACAGTGGTACCTCGGGTTAAGAACTTAATTCGTTCTGGAGGTCCGTTCTTAACCTGAAGCACCACTTTAGCTAATAGGACCTCCCACTGCCGCTGTGCGATTTCTGTTCTCACCCTGAAACAAAGTTCTTAACCCAAGGTACTATTTCTGGATTAGCGGAGTCTGTAACCTGAAGCATCCGTAACCTGAAGCTTCTGTAACCCAAGGTACCACTGTATAGACCAGGCCTCTTGATACACAGAAATGGATATTGCACAATGGGATTTGCAAGAAGATGCTGTTGTGCTGAGTGCTCATGTTCAGGATCCAAGCCAGCCATGCTGTATTCTAGGATATTACACACAGCCACACACCCAGTTTTCTGGCTCTCCATCTCAAGAATCAGTCAGTATTCAATGGTAACTGAGCATGCCCAGTTCTCATTGAGCTGAGTCCTCAAATTGTTTTGTACTTTTGCAAGCCTTGAGTTTCCCCAGCCTCTGATGCTTCTCCTTCATGTGAGTGATGCCATTTTAATTGCATTATTATTATTATTTATTGAATTTATATACTGCCCTATACCCAGAGGTCTCATGGCAGTTCACAGAATAAAATCAAAATATAAAACCACAAAATACATAATCAAAATAAAAACAACAACCCAATAACCCCCTTCCCCCCCCAAACCCCCACATTTTAAAAGGGTATAGGATGTCAATCAAATCTACCAAAGGCCTAGTTGAAAAGGAAAGTTTTTGCCTGGTGCCTAAAGGTGTAGAATGAAGACGCCAGGTGAACTTCCCTGGGAAGAGCATTCCAGAGACGAGGAATCACTGCAGAGAAGGTCCGTTCTCATGTTGCCACCCTCTGAACCTCACAAGGAGGAGGCACAAGGGCCTCAGAAGATGATCTCAGGGTCTGGGTTGGTTCATATAGAAAGAGGCGGTCCTTGAGGTATTGCAGTCCTGAGCCGTTTAAATTGCATATGGATTGGCACTCAGAGAATGAGTTTACAATTAGCATCTAGGTCTGAAAACTCTTTTCACAGTACCTTTTTTGAACTGCTGGTAATCACCACACCTGGTCTTGTAGCTTTCCTAGTACTAAGAGAGAGAAAGTGAGGATGAGACTCTATTTGGATGCTGCAAGATGAAAAAAGAGCAGACCAGCTGAGTGAAAATATAGTGCACTTCCAGTTGCCCAGAGCGATCTCAAATGTGAAAAATCAATAATGTCCCTATGATAAAATGGTAGAAGCAATTAGTGGGATGATCTGAAGAAAGAGGTGGACAGATAATATGAACAGAGAAAATGACTAGATAATAGGAGTGCAGTATTACTGCCTGTGGGGGGAGGTTGGTGGAATTGCATAAAGACTACTCTCATTTCAAGGAGTTGAGGAGAATTATATGCTAATGTCTGCTGTCTCTGTGTTTTACTGCTACTAATAGTTTAGGAAGATATTAGTTTATTAATTCAGCTCCATCAGGCACATCTGTCAGCTGTGGCATGGAATATTCATTGATGAGATGTGAACTGCTACTCTGTGTGGTGATAGTCTTGTTTTTTTGGTAACTTGTTTCTGAAAGGGAGTAATCTTTAGCTGGGATATGCAGTTTGCTGCTGTAAAATCAGGACTCTTCTGACCTGTTACTACCTGTCCTGCTCAAAAATAAAATTAGAACAGGGCTACCCTATTAGTACACTCAAGTTTAGGTCAAATATAAATGAACACATTCCCATACTATTAGAACCTGGGGGCATGCAATGAGCTGGATATTGGAAGATTCAGGACTGACAAAAGGAAGATCTTCACACAATGGTTCCTACAACAAGAAGTGGCGTCTGTCAACATGGAACTCAGCTAGACTGGTAAAGAGAAAACGATTTATATGTGTTATATATGTGATATAATATAGTGCCACCAGATGGCGATGTGGAGTCCTGTTTTTCTCTACCTGCTTTCCCTGTTTAAATTTACAACGCTTTAAACTGAAACGCTTCTTTGATGTGTCTAGATCCAGCCGTGGATGGCTTTAAAAGAGGATTAGGCAGATTCATGGATTACAGATTTATCAATGGCTACTAGCCATTGAGGGGACGCGGTGGTGCTGTGGGTTAAACCACAGAGCCTAGGACTTGGCGATCAGAAGGTTGGTGGTTCGAATCCCCGCAATGGGGTGAGCTCCCGTTGCTCGGTCCCTGCTCCTGCCAACCTAGCAGTTCAAAAGCACGTCAAAGTGCAAGTAGATAAATAGGTACTTCTCCGGCGGGAAGGTAAACGGCGTTTCCATGCACTGCTCTGGTTCGCCAGAAGCAGCTTAGTCATGCTGGCCACATGACTCGGAAGCTGTATGCCGGCTCCCTCGGCCAATAAAGCAAGATGAGTGCTTCAACCCCAGAGTCGGTCACGACTGGACCTAATGGTCAGGGGTCCCTTTACCTTACTAGTCATTACGGCTACGGTCTACCTCCACTGTTGGAGACAGTATGCCTCTGAGTACCATTTGTATTGGCAACAGCTAATGTAGGCTTACTTCTTGATGCAAATGTAAACTTCAAGGAGCATTTTTGTTGGGACTGTGGTGGGAAAAAGAGTTAAACTCTTCTTCATGCCTCTGTAGTCTAGATCCTGCTTTGTCCTCTCCTGGCTGCTGTTTATATGTTTTAAAGATTCATGTTACTTGCATTTGTGCAACAAATGTCACACCTACTGTAGCTTGTTCCTAGCTCACATACTTAAATGGATGCAATAATTCAAGGTCAGTAGAATCCTGTTGAATAGAGATCGTAGCTCCAGAATTTTTGAAAAATTGCCTAAAAAATCTTTACACAAAGCTATGCACTAGGATCTTCAAGAAACAAGCTGTTCATACTCTCTCACGCCATGTCAGCTGTACAGACTGGATTGGAGGGTTGGTGTTAATCTTAGTGTCAGAATTAAACCAGATTAGATTGATGGTTCATTTTAATTCAGTTACTGATTCATAAAACCCAATTTTTCTCCTGGCCTCCCCAAATCACTTTGTATTTGGCATATGCTGCTGTGTTTATATGTGAACCCACATGGTTATATTCCTGGTTTCTACAAGCAGTTGGTCAGGCCATTCGTGAAATGTTCTCAGCACTGGAGCCAGACTGTGATGAATCACTTTAACTGAAGCATCTTTCACAAGACAATTATGTGAGTATGAGGAGTTCAAAGCTGCCTATTGCTAGACTTCATATTTGTTGTTGAAGCAGCCTAAACTGCAGGAAGTAACCACTGTGTTGGCTTTCCACTCAAAAAAGTGAAAAACCTTGCTACTTTTCCCCCACAGAAGAAGCTATGAGCAGTGAAATCAAAAGCCCAATCAGAGATTTTTCTGGGAATAAATAACATATAACTTTGGACAGTTGTTACCACTCACATTTTCTACTAGAAGTAGGCTGGACTAGCTCTTGACGAGTCTTCACCTCAAAAGAATTGCATTTGCCTACAGCCACCTAAATATCACAGGTGGAATAGATTTTGTGTTTACTTCCTCTGGTTCAGAGCCACTGAAACTACAGTAGTGTGAGAATATCCTTTTGGACTGCTTGGGAGTTGTAGTCCAACACATCTGTAAGGCACAAGGTTGGCAAAAGCTGCTTTTATGGTATGAGGGTCAACACTGAAATGCAGAAGCTTGGCAGTCAGAATGAAGCTCCACCAATAAGAGACACTAACATTAGTTTCTCCTCAGATCACCTTGTTGATGTTTGCAACCATCTTAAATCTGGATTGCCTTGGAACCATTTTAAAGTCATTTTCTGTGACATGCTCTTGCATTCCTAGGGGAATGCAACTATTCAAAATTGATAGGAATGCGACTATTCAAAATTGGCACCCTGTTTGGCAGTAAATGAAGGTATTTAAATTACACAATGGCAACACTGCCAAGATGCATTGTACTGGTGCTTATGACTTGAGATCAGAAGATGCACATTCTCCGATTCCTGGCTCGGAAATCTGCTTCTTTATTTGGAACAGAGGTCACGTTTTTTCTCTGTCAGGTTTGGCAATAATACACAGACTGATATTCAGGGGACCACAAGCTGAAATGCCACTAACAATTTCAGAGGATGCCCTTAGGAAACATAAGATGTAGCTTGAGGTCCTTATTAACTCTGCAGTGAGAGAGGCAGACGCTGTTACCTCCTCAGACATATCTATTTATATACTATGACATTGCACACTCTTTTCTCCTGGTAGGTTTTCACTAACACACATAAAAGAAATGAAACACTCTGGATGTTCTAGTTATACCGATTGTGTTCCCTCATTACTACTGGAATATTATAAACTAGGTTACTTTCCAGAATTAAGAGATGTGGTAGAGATGTTCCATAAACGCCAAGTTTTAATTGCAATCTAGTATAGATTCACTTGCAATTTCTTGTTTGTACTTTTAAAAATCTAACCAGGTGGTGCGATGGAAGTTTCAACTGTATATGAAATCTGGAATAGATGCCATCTACCACTTTGCACTAGCTGTGTGTCTCACATATGATTGATCCAATGTCATGAACCCTTACAGATAATTTAATTGAACAAGCTGGAATCAAATATAAAGGAATTTGCAAAGCCCATAATGTGGCAGCTGTAAAAACAATGAGTACCACCAACTTTAGACTTAACAATGTAAACCATCACTGCATGATTGAATTTTATTTTTGCATGAAAACAAGAGCCCATTAAATGGTTATACAAGGGACTATGCTGATCACTTGTCATGCTAGTAACCCTGCTTCCATTAGAAGCACTAGTGCCAGAGGAAAACAATGACCTTTGTAAAGGTCTGTGTTTCTAAAATACTTTGCTTTTTCGTGCCTATATACCTGTATGCTATCTCAAACATACTATTAACAATAACAGATGGGTAGCCGTGTTGGTCTGCCATAGTCCAAATAAAAAAATCCCTTCCTGTAGCACCTTAAAGACCAACTAAGTTAGTTCTTGGTATGAGCTTTCGTGTGCATGCACACTTCTTCAGATACACTGAAACAGAAGTTGCCAGATCCTTCTATATAGTGAGAAGGTGGGGAGGGGTGTTACTCAGAAGGGTGGTGGGAATGGGAGATAGGCAGATAGCTGGGAGAGACACAGACACTGGCACCAGAGCCTGCAATAAACCCAGATGCCAACTTTGCTGCCACATACACCCAGACAACACCATTACTGGCCCCAACAACATCACACATACCATCTCGGGACTATTTAATTGCTCATCGTCTAACATTGTGTATGCCATCAAATGCCAACAGTGTCCTTCAGCTCTCTATATTGGACAAACAGGCCAAACCTTACGCCAAAGAATAAACGGACATAAATCTGACATCAAGAATCACAGAACAGAGAAACCAGTAGGAGAACACTTCAATCTCCCAGGACATTCTATACAAGATCTCAAAGTAGCTGTTTTACTACAAAGGAATTTCAGAAACAGACTGGAAAGAGAAGCTGCTGAATTACAACTCATTACCAAACTTAAAACCATGGAAAAACCTGGGCTGAACAAAGACATTGGATTCTTATCTCACTATACATGACTAAACCATTTCTCACCTCCTCACCCCTTGCCTTTTCCTGTAAGACCTATTACAGTCGTTAAGAGTCGTCAACAGGCTCTCCCAGCTATCTGCCTATCTCCCATTCCCACCACCCTTCTGAGTAACACCCCTCCCCACCTTCTCACTATATAGAAGGATCTGGCAACTTCTGTTTCAGTGTATCTGAAGAAGTGTGCATGCACACGAAAGCTCATACCAAGAACTAACTTAGTTGGTCTTTAAGGTGCTACAGGAAGGAATTTTTTTATTTATACTATTAACAAATTAGTGAATGCCGTTCAACATGGAAGAAGCAAGGGATGAACACAAAGAGTAAGAAGAAAATTTCAAATGACCGAATCTGGTCATTGTGTTCTCCTCCATCTGCCACTAGACACAATAATTAAATAAACAGATAGTCCTTATGGTTATTGTCGAACTGGAAAAATGAGCGACAATGATATATATATATTTTTAAAAAATAAAGAACTTTTTAAAAAGCAATCTTTGCTATACTTTCCATGATGCATAGCTTGTGAGCAATCTTACTCTAAACATTACCAAACTATTATGTGTAATAACCTTTTAAAAAAATTCAACTGTAGTAAAAGATATTTCACAGAGAGAATACAAAATAAGACTATTAGAAAAACCACTTTCTCAGAAATAGAAACAACTCTTCTTTGAGTTACAGCGAATGTGTAAAACTGGGGGGGGGGACCTCAACCAGTTATAAGGAAGCTTTTTTCCTTAAGCCTTTATAAATATTCCTGGCAGAAAGTGAGTCTTGAGTTAGGGATGTGGAAGAAATTCAATTTGGTTTGCATTTACGTTTGAATCTATCCAATTGGCACTTTTTGAAACAATTTGTTGTTGTTTAGTCGTGTCCGACTCTTCGTGACCCCATGGACCAGAGCACGCCAGGCACTCCTGTCTTCCACTGCCTCCCGCAGTTTGGTCAAATTCATGCAGGTAGCTTCGAGACCACTGTCCAACCATCTCGTCCTCTGTCGTCCCCTTCTCCTTGTGCCCTCCATCTTTCCCAACATCAGGGTCTTTTCCAGGGAGTCTTCTCTTCTCATGAGGTGGCCAAAGTATTGGAGTCTCAGCTTCACGATCTGTCCTTCCAGTGAGCACTCAGGGCTGAAACAATATATGAACCAAAACACAGTCATCATTTGAAATTCAGACTTCTCTAAGTTTTTCAGTGCATTTCTCTAGCAAAGTAATGTGTACAAAATGCTTACACTAGGGTAAAATCCACATAAAAATGCATATATTAGCAGTGGCGTGGGGGGTGCAAGGGGGGCCGGCCACACCGGGCGCAACATCTGGGGGGGCACGCTCGCTGCCTCCGGAGTCGCCGAAGAGCCTCGGGCGCAGGCTGTAGCAGAGCCCCATGTGTCGCGGAACCGACGAGCTGTGCGCGTGCCCGGGCTGAAGGCGTCCGGCAGTCAGCGGCTCTCAGCGCTCGTCGCAGTCCCCGCGCGTCAGGGCCGCGGAGGACGCACCAGGCAGCCCCTCCTCACAGCCCCGCCTCCGCCGCCGCTGCTGCTGCAGCTGCTGTTGCATTTTCCTCGCCTCTCTGCCCCCCTCCTCCTCCGGGCAAGCGGCGTCGTTTGGGCGGCAGCGCCAGCGGCAACTCGCCTTAGATCGGCAGGTTAGGGGTTAGGCGGGGCGCAAATTACTTGCCTTGCCCCGGGTTAGGGGGCGCAAATTACTTGCTTTGCCCCGGGTGCTGACAACTCACGCTACGCCGCTGTATATTAGTGAAAGCAGCATACATAAATTCATTGTGTAAGAGAAAATAGCTTTGTAAACAGGGGATTATATTGGGCAAAATTTGATGCACACATTAGTGATAACTTTTCACTAAAATGCTGTTGAATTTTCATGTGGAATTGTTCAAAATACAGTTGAAAACTGATGCACAAATGTGGACAATGGACCCCATTAACCTTGTGAGGAACAAGAGAGTGGGGGCAGCAGGAACAGTTGTCATCAGGGCCTCTCCAGCTGGAATGAGGGAAACCAAAATTTGTCCATCCATACTCTGGGGTATAAGAATGTTAAAGGAATTGAGAGGAAACAAATCTTATTTCGTCTGTCAAATCTCATAAACAACTAGATAGCTGCACTATTATATTATTTGCCTGTAAGTTCAGGGGTAAAGTCTCTGGCATGTAGGTGGGGGATGTTTCAGAAGGGTTAAAAAGTTACAGAGAAGTCCAAAGTTGTGTCTTTCTTGCTTTGAGCCAATGTCTAGTATCTGAGGGAAAATGGAGTCTCTTTGTTTTTTATCTTTTCATGTTCCCATCATTGGTTAAACCTTGACTATCTTTAGGCCCATTCCTGATAAGTGCTTATAGCATACTTGCTATCTCTTCTGCAGACTTCACTGCATTCCTTCCACTATCAAATCCCTTGATATTAACCAATGAGACCTGAAATGTAATCTCAGTGTTGTTTAAATCTTGCATTAGACATCCTGAGTTAGCCTCAACTAAATGCCATTGAACATGCACGGTTCCATTGGGAAATGACTGGGGAAATGCAAGAGATTCAGAAAAAGCCTATAGTTTCAGTCAGACATAACAAAATATATGAACGTGCCCTTTAACCATTTTAAAAGTTTAAGGAATAACAGCAATAATATCTTGTATCATCATTCAGGTTTTGCTTCCCTAAGGAATGTGTATATGAAAAAAATAAGGGTAATATATTTGACATTTGAAATGGTAAATGAAGAACTTTGATGATCATGCTAGAACTTATCCCTCCCTAAATACCATTCTGTATGGTTTATGTCTGCATTAAATTAGCAGAATGTTCAGACATTCATCTTGGCTATTTCAGTAGAACATTTCAAGGAAGGCAGCAGTTTAACCTTGGATTGCATAGGATGTGCAAAATAGTAATTGGAAGTTTTGGGGCAATCAAAGTAGAAATGAAATTGAGATTGAGGTGAATCAGCATATTATACTTGAGTGGTTGCACTGAAATGTCATAAGGTTGCTTCCAGATGGGCGCTTGATACTGTAAATGGATTATTCAGATATTGCAACGGGCTTTTGAACTTACGGGGAGGGGGGTGAGATAGGTTGGAATTTTGATGTCAATGTTATTGCGTGGCCACTGCAAAAATAAATAAATAAATAAATGTAAACATGACCAACCACGCCATAGTAAGTAGCCATCTGAGAACACCCTAAGGCCACTTCTATACCAGCTATGCATGCTGCTTTTTTACATTGTCCCAGGCACTCATTTTTTTTTGGGGGGGGGGGGTATCTGCATGATGTCATGCTTAAACTGCAAATTGCAATCCCTGCTTCTTAATGCAGATTTTCCCTTACCATTGAGGCTGCATTAACAAATTTTTGTATCCAATGTTTTCTTCCTGTCTTTGAATTTAACCAGTGTAAATTTGTAATATAAACATTAAATATAATAAAGCAAAATACAACCAAGTAGTCATCATGTAATTTTCATACCGACAGAAAGGCAGTCTTAGCTGACCTGTGGAGGAGAAGGATGCAGCATAGAAGTCAATGATTCTTGATGGATCAGTATCTGCACACTCCAAAGAATGCTGAGTGTGAAGTTTGTCGTGCTGGATGTCTATGTCCAGTGCTTGGAGATTACAGTGTATGCATACGTGTGGTTCCCAAATTGGACTGAGAGTCCCTGTGTACATTGTGGGAACAGATGGTTGGTGTTATCGATTTTGATAGTTCAGATCATCTTGTGTCTCTGTGAGTGCCTTCCCTTTCAAACAGGTGATCAACACAGTCAGTGCCAGCCATCTGTCAACTACTTAATTACCAGCATGTGTATCTATCTGGATCGGGGTAGATTTTTCAGATAGAAGAGATATGGGGCCTTGACAAATGACAGAAGAACATATTGGCATCAAGTTCCATGGCACAAAGGATAGATCAGTTTGTGAGACAGGATGGCATAAGGCAAAAGAGATGAGCTGGCACAATAAATATGTCAGCATAATGTATTGGCATACGGAATGCTGGCACGAATGACACAGTCTGTTGAGCAGTGCTGTGTATATCTGACAGTGTACCTGGATAATGAATAATGCCTGCACTTTTGAGTACAGCATTCAAGTCCCAAACACTTGCCACTCTGGGCAATGATGATGTCTTCCCCACAAGTGTTTTAATAATATTTTACCTATCTTTTCTTTGCCTAATTGTGAATTTCCAGGAATCACACATTAATAATTCACACTGTCTTCCTTCTACAGTCTAAAGCAAAACCAGCAGTTATTATTGTACCTAAGCTATAATCCCACTATGACTAGGCATTTCTCAAACAGCTCTGTGCAGACATTCTAATAAAAGAGGGCACTTTCTGAAATTGGCAGCATTGATACAATTATTAACAAAATGCTTGCTTTTAACTTTTTGTGCAGTCTTCCTGTCAGACTATCAGTACAAAAGTAAGAAGGATCATAAAGAACCCATTGAATAGATTACGAATTAGCCACGGCTTGATTATGATGTGTCCAAGCACACATGGAACAGCTTGTCTACTACACAAAACAATTTCTGCAAATTAATGTCTGAGAAATGGATAGGAAATGTGCCCTAATTGACTAGGTTTCCAATATGTTCCTAGGAACCACTACTGTACATAGAAGGTTCACCCACTGATCTCGATGGAACTTTCCTTCCATGTATTAGGCTCTAGATCAATTTAGAACAGTGATGCGCAGTTTGTGGACTAGGGGGACTAAGTTAGTCCCCTAAACGTTCCCCTGGCACCTCCTCCCCAAAGCCCAGGAAGATTCTGCCTGACTTAGGAAGGGAGGCATGATGCTCATGTGTGTGGCATTGGAATGTTATGATGATACCCCCTCTCAATCTTCCTTGCAAGCTGACGCCTCTGGCCTTAAGTGTTCCCCTACGAAAAATTTCACTGCACACCACTGGTTTAGAATAGAGTACGCTTAGCTAATGCAGAGTCAACACCAATGGACAGTCAATGACAACACAGTTAATGTGTTTTGTGATACTTGGTGGCTTCCCAAGAATCCCTACCTACAGAACTACAGGCAGGGTGTTTCCAAGTATGTACAATGAGCCCTTTTCTCTGCAGGGAGTCAAAGTCAGTTTTGAGAAATGGCTCTAAGGACACAATGTATCTGAGTAGATTCTGAAAACCCTTTGCTTTTGAAGTTAAGCCAGCTTTTGCTTAAAAATAGAAATAGCTGCAAGGAATAGTAAACAATAAAATATGAATTTCCATTGTATGAAATGCATAGGAAATACAGTTACCTGCCCCTTCTTCTTTATCTTCCTCTTTACAGAAACGCAGGTCCTTCTCAGTAACAGCCACATACATCTTAATGTGTATCCAAAGAACTGCTCGCAGCCTCAAAAGGTCGCTCACTATTTTGTGTGATTTTGATTGGTCATGACAAACGGACTTTGCAATTTTTCAAAATAAAAGTGGCACTTCAACCCTTAGCCATGCACACGAGTGTAACTTACCATGTCCCCTGCTCTTAGCTTATTTAGTGGGCTTCTCTCTGAGAAAAGGCTTATTTCTTTGGCATGCAGAGGATTGGCAAAGCGTGCCCTAGGAGATGACATCATCCTACCTGCTGTGAAATCAGCGCCAGGGCTTTGCCCCTGCTCCGCTACACAGCTGCTTCTGCAGCAGAAAAGGAGAACTAGTGGAGCATCTTCTGCAAGCAAAGTACCTTTTTTTTTCTTGTACAGGCAGTATTGGATCCAAGCCCATGAAAAGAGCAGAAGAAATAAAAGCACATTTTATGCATAAGTGGCAATTTATTGATCATTTCCCCCCGCAGTGTTTTGTGTTGAAAACAGATCTTCATGCAGCTGAAAACTGGGCAACCTTAAACACGCTTCTTAAAACACAGGCCCCTAGATGCACATCTGAATAGAATAAGCTTCTCAAGTGGGAAGCAGGCAGTCAGGGTCAGGAAAAACCTCAAGATCCACTGAAGATTTGCCAATTCAGAAGACTTTGAAGCTTTCTGTTATACCAGTAGCATTCTATAGCATCCTATTTAGAGCAACTGAGGAATTTACCAGCTGTGGCTGTTTATGGAGTTTACTGAGCAGTCTTGACTTTGATCCACCAGCTGTGGTCTCGAGGAATGATTGTGGAATCTATTTCACTCTATCAATAGGATATTCAATCCTTTCAAGTTTTCACTAGGAATATATGGAGTGACATTATGTGTTAGTCATGTTTAGTCATTTTAATAGTTTGTACCCCATGCAGCAACCATCCCATCAACACAAGGATCTATGCTTGTGCAATAAGACATCCACCTTGTTCCCCTACTCCCATCCCTTCAAAGCTGTTCTGGGCAGCTGGGGGGGGCATGGATAGGAAGAGGAAGATTTCCTCTTCCATTTTGCAAGTAGAAATTATTGTGCTGATGGGACAGTTACGTAGCACTACTTTGGATACAAGCCAATGTGTCTTGCCTAAGTCTAACTTACAGTGGTACCTCGGGTTACAGACGCTTCAGGTTACAGGCACTTCAGGTTACAGACTCTGCTAACTGAGAAATAGTACTTTGGGTTAAAGACTTTGCTTCAGGGTAAGAACAGAAATCGCACGGCGGCGGCAGTGGGAGGCCCCATTAGCTAAAGTGGTACCTCAGGTTAAGAACAGTTTCAGGTTAAGAACGGACCTCCAGAACAAATTAAGTTCTTAACCCGAGGTACCACTGTATTTTTAAAATTATTTATTAATTATTACATTTATATCCTACCTTTTCTCCCAAGAGCCCAAAACAATTCTTAGGTAACCTAGGCACTTCCGGGTTGGCGCGATCTGGAAATGACGGATTCCCTCCGAGCTCCGGAGGGAATCAGCTCAACTGAGGACGGGTCTTGCCGCGCCGGCGACGCGGGGACCCTCAAAAACCGCAGGTGCTGAAGCCTGCGGACTGAAGACTCGGTGGGCACCTTAAGCGCCCCCCGATTCACGAAGAGCCTTTTTAAAGGCTGCGGAGAGGATACGGAGGGTGGCGTGGTGCTGAGAGTCGATCGCTACCTCGGTTGAGCGAAGCCGCGAGCCATGACTGGAGAGCGCTGATTCCCTTCCTTGAAATTCGGACTGAAAAGAATAACCCGTGAGTAAAACGGAATTGGACTTTATGAATATTATCCCGTGAATTTGAGACGACCGGGGGGTGTGCTAAAAGGAAGTCCGCACCCCCCCCCTTCTTGCAGACGATCTAAAGCAACGATATAAGAACTAAGCTGGAGTGCCTACCCTTTGTGGGGTGAGTTGAAAAAGACATTAACTTCCTAGATTTGGCAAAAAGAAATTTTGAGCTGGAGAGTGGAGTGTTGGAAGCTTTCTTTTTGTTGTAAACAACCCCCTCCCTCCCGGGCCCGGGAGCGTCCTGCTTTTGAGCCTGTGGAAGAGGTGCGGAGTTTGACAGCTGTCAAAGCTGTCAAACGGACAGTTTAAGTGGAAAAATCGTTATTTAAGATCCCTCTGGACTAAAATGAGTTACAATTGAGTTAAAATTGTTGGAAACAAAGTAATAACAATAAGTTGGAGGATTGTTGGAGAAAGATTACCAAGTAACCAGATTCCCTCTAGGGGGAATTCTGTGAAATTACAATGGCTGTGGATGGAAAGTTACTAGTGGAAATCGAAAGAATGTTTCATCTGGTGGGAATCCTACAAGAGCAGAGTCTGGCTATGAATAAACAACTCATGACCTTGACTTCTGGAACAAGCAGCTCTGCTGAATGTATTGAGGACCTGGATGAGAAAGAATCCACAGCTGAATTGGAAATGATATCTAAAGAAGTGGAAGAGTCTAAACAAGAAAAAAAGAAAGTAAAGTTGGAAAGTACCAACCAGAAGCTGACATCTGTGGAATATAAACAAGGAGACTTTTGGATTACATCTACCACAAATCTGCGAAAGATGCAAAAGATGAAGGAGGAGGCCCCGGGAGTTTATGGAACACAGGAACTTAAAATAAAGAAATATGATGGGGGCCTCCACTTTGACTTTGACTCTGAAGATGCAGACTTTGTGGAAATTTTCCAGCAGCTGTTTCTAAATGTCCTTGTGGGAAGAGAATATGGTTGGATGGTGACAGAAGTTTTTCGAGATTCGATGACCGACACAAAGGATTACCAACAAGACCGGCGGAGAGGGACTGAAAGAGACTTGAAAGCCTCGGACGTGAGGAACCCAGGCTAAGAACTGATATTTTGGACATGTATTGGGAAGGGACGAAAACCGGGGATGGGAGGGAGGGAAGAATAGAATTGTAAAAACACTCAAGACCTTTGGGTTTAGTTAATATGACTTTTATTTAAGACAAATTGGGAAATCAATGGAAGAGAACTTGAGTCCAACTTAGAAAAAATTTACTTTTCTCTATAAAAGAGGTAATTTTAAGATGATTAAGAAGAGAAATACCAATTTGCTGACACAATTCTGGGAATTGGGATGCATGAAAGGGGGTGGGGGGAAGTCAGGGAACAAGGTTAGGAAAGTAGGATTTTCTGAAATTATACATGTTTTTGTCTTTTGTCTTTTTTGTGTGTATTTGTCTTTATAAAAGGTGAAAAACCAATAAAAATTTCTATTAAAAAAAAAATTCTTAGGTAACCTAGGTTCAGAGCGGGAATTTGAATCATAGTTTCCCAGGTCCTAGTCCAAACTCTAACCACTGTGCCTCACTGGCTGTCATATTTCATTCTTTATGTTCAGTTGGTTTGTGTCTGATATATGTGTGATAAACATCTGTATACTAGTAGGGAGAACAAGGTCCAACACTGGACTTAACACACTGAATCTGCCATTTCGAAGCAGATTCTCCAAGTCTTTTCAAGGACTCATTTGAAAAGCAAAGCCACAGTAGGGTGCCATTGCAATATACAGCTGAGAAGCCTAAAGCAACACTCTCCATCTTGCTGTTTGACTTTGAACACATAGAAACCCATTTAAACTCACTTCCTCAAAGACTCACAGAGGAAGACCCAACACTGGTGGTGATGGGTTAACTGCCTCGCTAGCAGTCTTGCTTCTGCTGGCAATGGCAGGTCTATATTGGCAGAAAGCTTGGATTCTGTCCCTGTCATTGTCAGCTGCTGCAGATGAAAAATGTGACAAGGAACATTTTCTGCTATTGCTAGTACTACAACTATTGATCATTTATACAGCTCTTGTAATTTGCAAAGTGTTCCTACAATATTTACTGTGCATTTGTCCTCCCAAGAGGACAGACATAACCACGGGAGCCCTTCTTCTACCTGGGACTAATTGTGTGCCTTCAATCCATTGCGTAGTAACAGGATTGTACCTGTAAGATTTATTTAACCCCAGGAGATACTCTGACATATATACTTTGTGATAGTATCCTTCATAATTTATGGATATGGATAATATGTCCTGCTCCACCCAGGCCAAGACTCAATTTTTGGACAGAGACTGGGCCAACACTGCCCCTCCCCACTATCCAGGTTGGCAGCAGACTGAAGTCAGAAACATGATGGCACCGGTAAAGAACAGTGGGTGAGGTGGGCACAGTGCCACTGCCTCCTGACAGAGGTGTCACTGCCTGATACAATGAGGGGGGCAGGGCAGGTTGGTGGCATGGTTAGAATTCTTCCAATGCACTTGCCAAGCCAATCTGGTGTCCCCAAACCAACTTGACCTCACCATCCTGTCCTGTAGGAATGCTGCTACTGGGAGGCCAGGTGTAGCCTTGGCCACAGCACAATAAACAAGCATAGTTCGAGAGGTGGGGTCTTTCAGTAGGTCAGTGGCACAGGAGGTAAGTCAAATGGTAGGGCAGAATTGGTAAGGTGATTCAGAAGCATCTGGGTGCTAAAATTCATGTGCTGTTCCAGCAGCTGCCAGACCTCACCCAAGGGTTTCTTTAGTCTGGTCTCCCAGATGCTTCCCAGGATCAACTGCAAATCTACTACTTTCCAGGAACCCTTTGCTGCCAAGGAGCCCCTTTCTCATACTGTTATTTTGGGCTTTTAGGCCCATACTCCTTTGCCAGGTAACCACCTGAGCCTGGACTTTCTGCTGTCTACACCCTCTGGAGCTGGGGGACAATTCAGCCTTCTCCATTGATGCACAAGGCCACAGGTGAGTCAGAATCATGCCCTTGCCAAAGGTCTCTCCAGGGTGACCTCTGGTGATAGGTTTGGTGAGCGCTCCCCCTAGATACCAAGGTGTTCATTATCAGTGCCAGAGTTGGGGCAGAGTGGCTCCATCTATTCACCAGGGTCTTCTGGCTAAAGCTAGTCTGAGGCCAGCCCAGAGCCCAGCATGACAGGAACGAGAATGACCATATCAAGTACTTCTGTGATCATCTTCTGAGGTAAAAACGACAACAACAACAACCCACACCTGTAAATGCAGAAGAAATGTTCTTCTGTTGAGTTAGATAACAGAACACAGTGCACTTTGAAAAGTATTAAGAAATGTTAAGGCACCATAGTTCATTTTGAATGACGTAGGTGAGGAGTGCTTTTGTTTTGTTTTTGTAAAGATCGGAGAGGGCACAATTCCGCATGAATGTCTTTGACTGTCATTATGATTAAAGCTCTTTTTATAGCTGCAAAAGTGCTATAACAAGTTATTTTTGGAAGTGACTTGTCTCCTCAGGATTGCCAAGTGCTGGGCATCTCATGTGATACACTCATGCATCTGTCACATGGTGCCGCAACTGAACTGCTTCCTTGCTGTGCAGCTGGATGGCAAGAACACAATTAGTATATCTCTCTCCCGTTTCTCTGGCACCAGATGTGAGTGGCAAAGGAGCAACTAGATGGAGCATCAGCTGGGGCTGCACAGAAATGGCTATATATTTTTTGTCAGAAATTATAAAACCAGTGGTCCTTACAAGGCTTAGTTTGCAGGGTTCATATTTTCCATATTTTGAAAGACCGTCACTAGCTCTCAGTTTGCTTCCATAAACTCAAGACAGATGTTGATCTTGATTCTTGATGATAAGGTTACTGATCTTAAAAGGCACAGGTGGCTTGGTCCCAGTCTCTTTCCATAAGTGGCACTGTTTGGCCTCCTGGAAATTCCCTGCCCCACATGCTTCCGTTAGGATAACCATGTGTCCTATTTTGCAGAGGACAGACCTTTATTTGGAAGGTCCACCAGAGGACAGTCCTTTATTGGAATGAATCTTCTGTCTGAGGACTCTCCTTTGCAAGTCTGACTTGAACCTGGAGTCCATAAAAAGCAGAACCAGGGAACATGAGTGGGAGAGTATTATTGTACCCATGTCCTACTTGTGGTCTTTACATAGGCACCTGTGGGAATACAATGTTGGACTAGATTGGCCTTTAGTCTATTTAACAGGACTCTTTTTATGTTTCTCTGTTTTTCTCCAGGAAACAGACCATGCATACAGAACTTACGTGTGTAGGTTATAATCTAATGTTGCTTCCTTACATGACTAACCTCTTGCACTGTGCAGGCTTTCACTGATCACAGTGCCGCACCCTTGGGACAAAGACAGCAGGTGGAGTTCTTTTGCAAAATGAAATAATCCTAATCTGTTCTGCCCTTAAGGACACTACATCCTTGTCCCTCTAGTATATGGATAGCAAATGGAGGCCTACTCTAGCCCATGTTTCATAGACTGCCAAGACAGCTTGAGGGAGCTTCTTGTGGAGGAATGTGTGAATAGGGTTGTAGCATCACCACTGCTAGCATGATTTTTCTGAAGTTAATGAAATTTTATTGCCTAGCACTGCAAGTATTTCTGGAGATCCTTATTCCCAGTGGATGACTCATCATGTTATTTCAATATGTTTGTTCTTGCAGCTACTTATTTTCTTCTCAGCTGGAACAGTGCCACTTGATTCTTTGTTATACTCACTCTCAAACTCACATGATAAAATTCTGTAATTCAGAGATTCCCGTCTCTCCGTAGGATTCAAATAATAAAAAATTCAAGGGCTCTGGAACTTAAGATAAAAAAAAAAACTATGCTCTTTTAGCTCATGAATTCAATATTCTTTACAATACTGTTCCCCATTAGTCCCAAATTGTTATTTAGAAACTCAGGTCCCTCCCAGTGTATTACTAACCCATATTCATAAGTGCAAAGTTGCAAAGTATCACAGCTATAGAAGTAGTACAAAGGTTCACAGGTGGCAAAAGCTATGCTGATTTTACTTCAGAGAGGATCAGACTCAGGATCCACAAAAGAATGAAAAACAATATTTTATTCCCACAGTTGTTAACATCAGTTTTCAGTTATTTGCATGCTTGGCACCCAAACTCAATGACATCCTTTTGCAGTTTATGAACCACATTCTGCGATGAGATCTCCAAGCAGAGAAATAGTAATTTGAACACAGAAAGTAAAATTTGACTTTGCATTAAATGTCACTGAAGTCTTCTTATAAAGCATAGAAAACAAAACTGATGTTCCTGACCCAACAGTATAACTGTTGCTCATTTCCAGTGTGAGTTACTAACCCACAGATATCAGATGCTACATTCTTCAGTCATTCTTCTTCTTTTCATACTAATATTTATTTATTTATTCTTACATTTATTTCCCATCTTTGCTCCAAGGAGCTCAAAGTGGCATATATACTGTAGTTCTCCTCACAACCATGTGAGGAAGGTCAGGTTGAGAAACAGTGAGTGGCTGAAGGTTACAGGGTAAGCTTCATGGCTGAGTGATTTGTGTGGAGATGAGATTTCATCAAGTCCTAAGCAGCACTCTAACCACTACACTACATTGTCTCTCATGTTCTTGTGAGAGTGTGAGAAAGACAGAGTGCTGAGGGGCGTTTACAGTTGACACAGGTGTTTGTGTAGGTGTGAGATAGGAGATCTGCACAGCTGACAGACTAGAAACTTCAGAACCAGTTTGACAATGGGACACATGGCTTACTTCAGGAAGGTAAAGTTGGTGAAGATTGTGGGACTAAGATGTATCTATGCTTTCCCAGGATAAAAAACCCTCTCAGGCAATTTCCCAGGAATATCACTCAGGTATTTTGCATTGTCAAAGCTACTGCAGATTCGTCAACAACTCCACTGTTTTCTAAATGTGGGAATCATAAGGTGCTTGAAAAGTATAGGAAAGTTAAATTATATTAGTTCAAGTTGGTAAAACAGATGGGGCAAGTTTCTAAAAATGAAGGATATTTGAGAGGATATTCCTAATGAAAGAACCTTCCTATACATTCTGGTGCTTTGATACAATTCCCGAGTGAAGATGGGAAGCTGCCTACAAATAAAGGGGGGACTAAACTGTGCCCCCTTTCCCTGTTTTGACCTCTTAGGAGATCAATGCTCGCTGTGTGCAATGGCATTGTGGCTTGCAGGGCCAGTATGTGCAGCAATCAGTCCATCAATGACCTCCACCCCCAATGCAATTCAGCTCCTGGTAAGTACACTGAGTCTTTGCAGTTCCTGGTGGGATGGTCCCATAATTAAATGAGCATTATCTGATCTCATGCCAGAAATGCTTCCATTTTCTTCCTGTGACACACAATTATAATTCACTGCCAATGTCTGCCTGCTGTGGTGTGATCCTGTTATCTCCACTGTTATTCTGTGCAGCAGCTGTACCATTAGTTTTTTTATTTAGCTTCTGTATTTTGAAGGTTGATGGATTAGTTCAAGAGCCTTGTGTTTCCATGGTGAGTCGGGCTCTCTAATTTTATGATTAGTGATAGACGGAATGGCCATTGCCATTTTCTCCATGGGAGCTGAGGCTACCAGAATTTAACTCACCTGAAGCAATTAGTAAAACCAAATTGAAAGATAATTACGTTAAGCAAAGCATAAGCAGAAAGTGATAATACTGAACACCTATTTTCAAAGACCTAAAAACATTGTCTTCTCTTTGATGTTACAAAGTCATTTTAAGTGAGGTGGGGGGGGGGAGCATGTGCTGGTGAGCTTCCCCCACCATCCCAACCGGCAGATGACTCATCTTTGGGAAAGAGGAAATGAAAGATATATGTTGTCAGCAGCATGCAACATGGTCATTTTTTTTACTCCAAAATCTCCAGACTACAGTCTCCCCTGTGCTGTTTAAGTTGATGGTTACAGAAGCTGGCTAGTCCTCTTAAGAGTCCTCATTCATTCTAGGCTCAGCTAGATACCTAGATGGTGCTACAGTTCTTTTTAAAAGCTCAGTCTGAGTTTGTTTGATGGTGAAACAACATTTGAGCTTGCTTCTATGACTCTTCAAGCTTACCTTCATATGGGAGCTATGCAGGCTCTTAACTGCTTTGTTTTGACATTGCTTCATTGGAACCTGACCTTGGCTCTGTTTTAACGTTTTGAAACTTGACCTCTTTTCTTCTTAACTTTGCCCTACTTGACATCCTTGACCTTGTTTCCCTCACTTGGTACTCACGCTTTGTTAAATCCCCCAACATTTGTGTCTCAACTACATATTTAAATAGACAAATGAAAAAATATTTTCATTTGAAATATCATGACTTTCTCCATGGAATTGAACTTTTGGAGTCGCTGAGAGTTCTCTTAGAGATCTCTGGGGAGCCCTGGGAAGTAGGGAATCAACAGAAGCTTTATTTAAAGCAATACACTAGATGCATCTTGAATGTGAATCCATTCTTGATGAGCCATTACGATAAACTTGTTATTAAACTGAAAAAGTAGCCCTTGGCAAGACTTAAGTAAAAGAGTATGAGCATGTTGAGGGGTATATATAGACATGGAGAACATCTCTTTATGCATAAGACTAAATTTGAGAAGTCTGTCACAGTCCGGTTCATGGGCGATCGAAGTCCTGGCAGGGGACGTCAGGGCTGGGGGAAAGATGGCGGGGTGGGAGCAGGAACAGGGGTCCAGAAGCCAGGAGTCAGGAAGCCAAGAGTCCGAGGGTCAGGAAGCAGGGAGTCAAGAAGCCGAGGTTCAAGGATCAGGAAGCAAGAAGCCAAACACAGCAAGGCAGGAGGCGTGTTGCTGTGGCAAATAGCCGAAGGGAAATGCTGACCTTATATCCCTTCCCAGCTCTTGCCACCAGGTGCTGTGAGTTACCAATCGGCCTCACCTGTGAGGCCGCGCCTTGCCTCTTCAGAACAAACTTAGGAAGGCCCCAGTCCTGCAGAGTCCTATTGGTCACAGGGCCTGGCTCCTGCATACACACCTGACAAAGTCCAACAAGGTCCCAAAGTGAAATTGGGCATATTTGGAGGGACTGTTAGACAAGTCAGGCATAGACATCTACAGATCAGGTTGGAGGATAAGGCTAAAAGAGACTACTAGCTATGAAGGCTCTGTTCTGCCTCCATGGTCAGAGGTGTGATATCTCTGAATACCAGTTGCTGGGAATCACGTGGAGTGAGTGCTGTTGCATTAAAGTCCTGCTTATGGGCTTTCCATGTGTATCTGGCTGGCTGCTGTGAGAACAAGATGCTGGACTAGATGGATCTTTGGTCTGATCCAGCAAGCCTTTTCTTATGCCCCCTTTTTAACATTGGTGTTAGTCATTTGCACAGCAAGGTAGATAGATTCAATCAAGTAGAAAGGGAGGAAAAGCCAGGTTTCAAATTGACTCGAATATTTACTCCCCACTGTGGTTTTGTTTATAGTGTCATTATAACCTTTAATTTAAAGTAGAGTGGAGTGCCGGAGGCAAGACTATTACATTTGCTTACTATGGGGGTAAGGGTTCGATGAAAGTTTAAGAACGTTGTTTACGAATAAAAGAATGGAAAGAACAGGGGTGAAACGAATATTCACCAATGATCCCAAAAGCTAAATTTATTCGGATATCCATGTATCTGTTTCTCCATTAGCTAGGCTTGTAAGGAATCTATTTCTCTATCTAAGGGTGGAAAAAACATAATATAAAAATATATAAGTATACAATAGACCCTCAATATACAAACATTTAACTTGAGTGCATTCAGCGTTACGTGCTTAATCTTTTTTTTTTTTTAAGAATTAAAAATTGGAAGGAAAGGGGGCAAAAAGGGGGAAGGAAAGACTTTGGCAATGGCCACCCACCATTGCACCCAAAGTGTTTTGACTATATATGATTTTGGCTTTAGGCATAATCCCTGGAATATAATCCCCGTGTAAATGGTTAGCTTACTGTATAATATAAAACATGGAACTTACAGTAGGTGCCTCAGCTATATTGTGAGCAGAGTTTTGTCCTGGTTTTGAAATAAAACACAAATCAAATGTTGCCTCAGGATGCTTCCCAATATAGATTAATGTTGTGAGCCACCCCATGATCGTCAGCACTCACCTCTAACATATCCAGGTTGGACTGCCTGCCTTAAAAAGAATAAGACTTCATATACTTCAATTTGATTATTAGTCATCTTATTAATTTAGTAATAAGTGTTTCAGTAGGCACATTCTTTAATGTCCTGACTCAGTGGAAACATTTGATAATTACTGATTAGTTTAGCAGCTGACAACCTCTTTAATCTCTCCTGTTGGTCTCTTGATCCCATAAATTCTGAGAATAAAAATACTACAGTGTGTCAAATGGTCAAATCTAAGCCAGCATCCCTTGCTCTTTATGTAGTTTGTTTCTTTGATATTTTCAAAACACTGTTGTTCTGGAATTGCAAAATGGACTTCCGAGGAATGATTCATATTCTTTGGACTTTACTTTTATTCTAATAAAATGTTTCACTTTAATTATTATCCCAATTATTACACCAGGACCTAGGTAATAAAAATTAAATTTTAAATTAGGTGAGCATCACATTCAATATAATAAAGGTTGTTTGTTTTTTAAAATCACTTTAGGCTGCACTCCTATGCATGCTTACCTGAAGTCTCCCTGAGCTCAGTGGGACATCTGAGCAGATATGTAAAGGGGTTGCACTGCCGGTGAACGAAACACCTCTATCCAAAAGGAAGTAAAACTACAGGCTGATAAGGAATTATTTGAAAGTGGTGAGTTGTAATTGTCATATACTATCAAATGTATTTTAAAGTAAAATCTGAGAAAGTAAAATCATGCTTTAAATTTTCCTTCTTTTTATAATGGTAGGAAAAAATATGTTTAAGTAAACACCAGTTTAAGAAGAAAAACATTGCTGGATTGAACCAAAGGTCTATCTCAGGGGTCAGCAAACTTTTTCAGCAGGGGGGTGGTCCACTCTTGTGTCTTGCAAGTGGCAAGGGCTGGCGGTAGCGGAGCCAATGAGTGGCGCACAAAAGGGCTCTGGAGAGGGGCTGCTTAAAATGGTGGCCGCTTGAGCGCTGCTGCTGCTGCTGCTGCTGGCACCAACAATGTCCAGCCCCCTTCTTCCTCTAGGCAGGGCGGGAAGAAGCCAGGAGGAGGGAGGGAGGAGGCGCCGCCACTGCCGAGGGAGGGAGAGGGAAAGAACTGAGTGCTGGCGATCCACGCGGCAATTCCTGGACCGTCCGCAGGCCGGATCCAGAAGGCAATTGGGCCTGATCCGGCCCGCGGACCTTAGTTTGCCGACCCATGGCCTATCTAGTCAAGGATTTTATTCTAACAGTGGCAAACCAGATGCCTATGGGAAGCCCACAAGCAGATTTGAGTGAAACTCGCCTGACGTGTTTTTTTGATGGTTATATAATGCATCTATCATTGTCATTGAACTTTAATTAACACACGGAGCTTGTGTTTGTTTGGTCTTTCATTTTCACTCCATTGGAAGGGAACTGATCTGTTTTTTTCGGTTACAAAAAACAATTTATGCACAGATCTGACCCTTCCCCAGGAATTTATTAACAGATCTGACTTACTCACCATTGGAGTGTTCTGGGTGCATCTCACTGCTTGGGGCCGCTGAACACAGAAGGACAGATGGATCACAGCGACATTTAGTTTTGTCAGGGTAGAAACTATCTTTTCAAAAAGATAATTGAGGCGGCCGCAAAGGGATAAAGTACATAACATTTCCTTAATTACAAAATTGCCTGTGTGGATGCTGCATCTTTCAAACGCTAGAGTTTATGCAACTATGATGATTGGTTTCTTTTTTATACCTTTCAAACTGGTGTGCTTCACAATGGAAATGCTGACGCAGCCTAACCAAATGAAGCTCGGCTCAGCCAAAATGTGTGAATACAATTATTTCAATAACTGTAGACATAGTAGCTCCAGGAATAGATTTAGACAACTGCCTTGCAGCAAAAACATTGCACTACTTTTGCCCCGAGTTCAGGATAAGTTGGGATTTGAACGCTGGACCATCGTCCAATTTTACATTGGCATGGCATTTGAATATGGATTGCGTTCAGTGGTGTCACTCAGCTGACAAGAAGGCTTCCCTCAGTGCAATGGAGGCACAAGCAATTTCAGCAATTCTCCTCCCCAAAGTACCACTTTCAAAAATGCTCATTAACATTTTGAATTTGAAATATCCTTCCTCGAGGTACAGTTAGGCTTCTGGGGAGGGAGTGGAGCTTCCATTGGCATTGCAACATGGCAGTGGTGGGTTGTCCTGAGAAAAGTGGTCTTTCCACACCCAATTCTTTTAAAAATTCTTTGTTTTTTTTAAAGATTGAGGTGCTGGTACTAATTACTTCATAAAAATGCCATTGATGCCAGCACAAAATTGCTGCTATGGGCAGCCACAAAAAAGATTTGCTAGTTCTCTGTGCTGGTGAGTACCGCCACACAAAAACACTGTCCACACCCATAATGAATTAAATAAATAGCCCTTAAATTTAGAAGAGCACTTTATCATTGTTCTGTCTGTCATTGTTCTGTCTGTCATGCCAGACCCCCCTCAGGCAACAACGATGAATCTTAGTCCAGATATAAATTCTTTGGGAATTACTGTGAAAGTAACCTTGACATATTTTTCATCTTAATGCCTGCTGCCTTACTATGTGAATTCTTCATTTTACATCTGCTAGGCATAGCAAACAATTCTGACCAAAAAATTGTCCACTACCTGCAAGCTGGATCTTTTGACTAACAAATTGCAGGTTGTTTACAATTAGCAGCTTTAATCACAAATGTAAAACCATTTATTAGCCTGGGGTTTTTTGTTTCTGTTTTTTTGTGTTGCTCTATTTTGAGAAGTATATTATTCCTGGAAGTGCAATACAAACCTAGTAATATAAATGCACACTGAAGAAGTGTGCAGGCACACAAAAGCTCATACTGAAATAAAACTTAGTAGGTCTCTAAGGTGCTACTGGACTATTTTTTTATTTATTTTGACTGCATCAGACCAACACGGCTACCTACCTGAATCCATAATAATATAGTAATAGTTACAACCAAATTTGAAATGTATTTGACACACTATTGATAAAACTGAACAATTGGCTAAGAAGATCATCCGCAGTCCCAAAGCGACCTTCTGCTTCATTTTGCTCAGTCATTGCATTTTATTTAAAAAGTGTGTGTCTCCTCTAAGGAGTAATAGAATACACTATGTCACACTGTTCCAAGTCAATATATAAATGAAAGAAGTCTAATTTCCACATTCTCTATTCTTATCAAGATACTGTATAAATAATCTGCATTTATTTATTTAGTTTTTGTAATCAATTTGCCCTCCTTGATCTTCTCTAGGCATATTATGTTTCATTCATTAACTCTTAACCAACCCAACCAATATATCTGCTGCGGAACTGAAATTTACCAAAACGTTTTACAGATTTTAAAAGAAAGCAGAATCATCCCTTAAGACTCACTTGAAGTAGCAATCACCATGCACAGACCACTTATCCACCTGTTGCCTCAGATCAGAAATTCCTTTATAAAAGCCTGCAAAAAGAATGTTTGCAGTGCAGGAAAACAAAATGAAAACTAACAATAAATCATTTATTTCAGTACATGAATAATACCAGAAGGTATTTTTCCCCACATGTCTATGATGCAGGAAGAGATATCGGAACCAAGATCTGTTCCATATCTGGTGGAATTTGAAGATTTCAGGATCTGTGACTTCTATCTAGCAGTCCAAATCTCTGATCAGCCACCTCTGCCATGCTTCCCTTCTTCCCCATGTTCACCTTTGAGGAGGGAGAGCAGTACGGCTGCAGTGCACACTGCCTATTGGGAAGATTGCAGAGTGGGGTACTCACCATTGCCCTGCATTTTCAACACAGTACTGGCAGCTGTAGTCTTGCCCGTGTACTGCCTGCACCAACATGGGCAGCAGCGGCAGCAGCATGTCTCTAATGCCTGTCACCGGCCAGGGTGGTGGCTGCTGCTGAGCAGTGGCATGCTTGCTTGGTGGGCCACAATGTTTGGGCCTTGTATTTGGACTGGTAGTTGTGCAGTGGCAGCAGCAATGTCCCTGCCTATCCAGGCCAAGCTGCAGGAGCAGAGCGAGCACATGCATGTCAATCAACAATGAATCAACGGTCATCCCAGCCTGCTTGCAGCAGAAAGCAGAATCAGTCAGGTGAAAGGCAAGTGAGATGTAAGCATGTGATATGCAGTGAATATGAAGTGTGATTAATGTAAGTGGGCAGTGAAACAGCACTACTGATTTGATCATTGCTATCATAACTGGCCTGTGTGTATGTATGTAAGTTTGGGCAGTGTGCAAGTGCTTGATAATGGAATAAGGGTGTTTCAAGGATATCCATTTCTGTCTGTGAAATGTGGGAGGAGATTTATTTCTTTACTTACAAAATGTATTTGTATACCACCCACTCACATAAAATCCCAAGGCAGTGCATCACACAGAATACAGTGGTGCCTCGCAAGACGAAATTAATTCGTTCCGCAAGTTTTTTCTTCTTGCGAGTTTTTCGTCTTGCGAAGCACGGTTTCCCATAGGAATGCATTGAAAATCAATTAATGTGTTCCTATGGAAACCGCTTGCCAGGCTGGCGGTGCGGAGAAGGGCTTTTCTCCCCACCGCAAGCCTTCAGGAAAGGTACGGGAACAGAGGGGAAGGGGCGCAGCGCTTCTCCTCTGTTCCCGGGGCTTGCGGTGGGAGGAGGGTTTTTCCTCCCCACCGCCAACATTCAGAACAGCATTCTGAATGTTGGCGGTGGGAAGGAAAACCCTCCTCCCACTGCAAGTCTTCAGGACAGCCATCCGAAGGCTGGCGTGGGGAGAAGGGCTTTCCGCCCCACCGCCAACCTTCGGAGCAGCCTTCCGAAGGCTGGCGCGGGGAGAAGGGCTTTTCTCCCCACCGCCAGCCTTCGGAGGAGCCTTCCGAAGGCTGGCGCGGGGAGAAGGGCTTTCCGCCCCACCGCCAGCCTTCGGAGCAGGCTTCCGAAGGCTGGCGCGGGGAGAAGGGCTTTCCGCCCCACCGCCAGCCTTCGGAGCAGCCTTCCGAAGGCTGGCGCGGGGAGAAGGGCTTTTCTCCCCACCGCCAGCCTTCGGAGGAGCCTTCTGAAGGCTGGCGCGGGGCGAAGGGCTTTCCGCCCCACCGCCAGCCTTTGGAGGAGCCTTCCGAAGGCTGGCGCAGGGAGAAGGGCTTTCCGCCCCACTGCCAGCCTTCGGAGGAGGTCCGAGGACAGTGGGGAAGAAGCGCTGCGCTTCCCCGCTGTCCCGGAGATTTCCCTATGGGCTTTCGTCTTGCGAAGGAAGCCCATAGGGAAATTCGTTTTGCGAAGCGCCTCCAAAACGGAAAACCCTTTCGTCTAGCGGGTTTTCCGTCTTGCGAGGCGTTCGTCTTGCGGGGTACCACTGTACTATAAAGACAATTCAAAATCACAAAATAATAATAATAATAAATGACTGGCTCAGCTAAAGAAAACAAAACAACCCAATAGACCTGTTGGCATAAACAAAGTTTTCAAGAGACACATGAAAGTAAACCTATGAATGCCTGCTGGGAGAAGCGTTCCACAGTGTGGAAATAGCAACGCTACATGCCTGACTTCCGGTTGAGCCTAGTCAGGTTTTGTAACATGAGAGACAACCAACAGCACTCCCCTAGATGATCTCTGATCAAGCTGAGATGTGGTTAGTTCATTCAGTTAGCAACATTATTACCTTTGGATCTAGGAGTTTTGAAGCAGTGTAATTAGTGGAACATTATCATTATCGGTTGCACAATAAGTTTCTCTATTTCACCCTAAATTTCCATTTTTCTATTGAAATGGAAAAATAACAGTCCCCCCTCTCAAAAGTTGATTTCCTCCTATTTTCTCTCTCATCACCATTTTTATCAGCCTTTAATAAGACCCTGTACAAGTTTACCAATAAACTGTTCTTGCAAGAGTTGGTGATCATGTGACATTCCTCTGCCTTGTGACATCACAAGGTCCCAACCCTTGATAGGGTGTTTTTTTTGGGGGGGGGGGAAATCTCCATCCTGCCAACCCTAATGTTTTGGTAATGCAAATATTGGTAACTGCTGACTGATGTGAACAGTGGTGGATTTTGTTTTGTAAACTTTGTAGCTGTGCCATTCCTTATCAACACTGCTGATTTATTAAAAACAAGTTATCTGTATGCCCTAAACGGCCTCAGTCCAGTATACCTGAAGGAGCATCTCCACCCCCATCGTTCTGCCCGGACACTGAGGTCCAGCGCCGAGGGCCTTCTGGCAGTTCCCTCACCGCGAGAAGCCAAGTTACAGGGAACCAGGCAGAGGGCCTACTCGGTAGTGGCACCCACCCTGTGGAATGCCCTCCCACCAGATGTCAAAGAGAAAAACAACTACCAGACTTTTAGAAGACATCTGAAGGCAGCCCTGTTTAGGGAAGCTTTTAATGTTTAATAGGTTATTGTATTTTAGTGTTCTGTTGGAAGCTGCCCAGAGTAGCTGGGGAAACCCAGCCAGATGGGTGGGGTATAAATAATAAATTATTATTATGATGATGTATTATATCATGCATATCATACAAATTACAAAGATCCCACAAGTCTGATGTCTGCCTACCCCTGATGTAGCTTATTCTGTAAAATAAGGATGAGCTGAAAGGAAGGATAGCTGCAGTATAATAGGCACTCATGGTCAGAGGGCAAATTTGCTGCAGTTATCATACAGCAATAATTATGTCCACTCCTGCAACCAATTTGGGCTGACAACAGATCCTTGAGGGAGAAGTGGTCTGTCAGTTCTAATAACACCCAGCTTCATACAGCTACATACAGACTCCTGCTGTGGAAACAATGGCCATTCCATGGACATATGCACAGGAAGCCATGTGGACTGTAAGAAAGATGGATGCACAAGAGATTTATGTGAAGTGGATTTAGCTTAGGCCATCTTATTCCACACAGCTTAAACTCAAACTCCAGAGAGTATAATGTTAGAGCTGATTAAAGCTTTGTCTTTCTGATGTTGATTCAGATGTGACATTAAAATTTGACACAAAGCAAATCCATGTAAATTACACACTGGGGCAAACCTGTCATTGAGAGAGAAATTAGCCATCAGCACAACACAAGAACTCGGTGCCAAAGAAACTGGTGATGAAATTGCTGATTGCAATCCTGCCCCCCAAATATCAGGTCTACACTGGACTCTTTGAGAAGCATCAATAAGGTAGAAGGAATTCCTTTCTAAAGGGCTGGGCTGCCTCATTTACCTAACATGGCAGGGAAGGCATCGACTGAATACCTGACTGAATACCTGAAGGTTACAATCTTCCCTCAACAAACCTTCTTTCACAATTCAGTGAAGAATCTAATGTAGGAGTTCAAGTGTTTAGCGTGGGCAAGAGGTTTTTAGTGGAGGGGAGAAAGTTGAGTGGGAGATTGTGCCCATAAACACTGCTGCCTTGGATCTTAAAACGCCACCTATTAAAAATTGTGTTTTTATTATGCTAAACCCATGCTTTTAAATTATTCAAATAATGTGGACAATTAACTATTCTGGTGAAAGGATTATAATTCCATTAACTAATCTTGAAGCCATATCATAACTTCAATGTGAGCTGCCTGATAATGACTCACTATCCCTTTTGTCCTCCTCCTCCTCCTCCTTGTTGTTTAGTTGTTTAGTCGTGTCTGACTCTTCGTGACCCCCTGGACCAGAGCACGACAGGCACTCCTGTCTTCCACTGCCTCCCGCAGTTTGGTCAAACTCATGCTGGTAGCTTCGAGAACACTGTCCAACCATCTCGTCCTCTGTCGTCCCCTTCTCCTTGTGCCCTCAATCTTTCCTAACATCAGGGTCTTTTCCAGGAAGTCTTCCCTTCTCATGAGGTGGCCAAAGTATTGGAGCCTCAGCTTCAGGATCTGTCCTTCCAGTGAGCACTCAGGGCTGATTTCCTCCTTACCTGGTGATTATTATTACAAAATGTAAGTCATTCTTTCTTCTCCAGCAACCTTCATTCCAATCTTTCACTTTCTGGGACACAAATGCATTCTCTTCTTAGATATAATCACCTGCTTAACATCTGGCTTGGCAATTTCAGGCATGGCAGAATGGTTTGATAGGCCTGGCCTTGAGTATCTTGTCACTGATCACAAATACTGATAATGCAAACGGTAGTGAGATTAACTGCTTTCTTCTTGGTGAACAAGGTAATTTTCACAGCATCAAAATGATCATATCAGCATTCTGTTTGGGAAATGTAGGCGTCACTACACCATTTATATGCTAAATCTACAGTATTTGATACCTGAAAAGGTTCTTCTGAAAGATAGGATCTTTCCATGTTTGGGGAGAACATAGAATTCTCAGGTGAGCAATGCTGCCATCAGGGCTCAGTAGTCAGGCACCTGCCAAGGTCCATACCCCGGGAAGGAGTTCAGTGGCCCTGCTCCTCCTCCCTACTGCCACTGCATGTTCACCTGCTCCTCCAAAAGAAGCGTGCAATGAAAGGAGTTGTAGCCCTTGCTCATCTCATCAGCTCCTAGGTGGACTGGTACAAAAGCAGCAAAAAGGAGGCGGGCCTACTGAGGGTATCTGGGCCAAGGATTGGGTGGGGGGCAGGGTACGGAAGGGAAGGACAATCACTCAGTGGCAGAGCACCTGCTTCACATGCAGAAAGTCTCAGGTTGGACCTACATTTTGGGGGACCTGAAACTTGAACTGATATGAGGGCCTCTTTACAACCAGCAACAAGGTCTGGGTAACCACTGTTATCTTTTTCAGTGGGGTTGTTCTATGACAGATCACCACCTTAAAAAACCCTCAAAAAACCCCTACTACATCCCTCTGGGATGGGACCCTGAAGCTGAAGCTTCATTGGTTCCATAGTAGATCTGCCCCTGGTCCCAGGTTCAGTCTCTCACTTCTCCAGAGAGAAACCAGGGAGAGCTACTGCCTGTCAATAAGCAAACAATACTGAGTTAGATGGATAGATAGATAAAATCTTTATTTGCATCAGCCACAAGCCATAGCAAAGGAATCAAATACAATCAAATACAGATATAGCTAGATGGTTGGCTATACAATCAATGGTCTGGCTCAGTACAAGGCAGCTTTTTCTGTTCCCATGCCCAGTGGTGGCTGGTGCCCATTGGGACTGGTAGGGCAGAAGGAAAGAGACCAATAGTAGGTGAATCCAGAGTCAGTGACTACCTAATTATCGTTCTGTCCCGCATCATCCTCCCTCCCCACCCCATGACTTGTAAAAGGGCAACACTGAGGCAGGGCCACCCCTTGGGCTGGTTGAAAGTAAGAACGTAAGCCGCTGAAGGCTGGCAAGGGGGCAGAGTAAGATTAGTGAGGCAGTGTGCCCTGTTTACCCTAAAGGGTCAGCCTCCATTGCCTGTGTTACAAATAACATTGGCTCCCAATCCATTTCCAGGTCCATTCAAAGTGCTGATTTTGACTCTTAAAGTTCCTCATGGCTTAGGGCTTGAATCCTTGAAGAATTGCCTTTCCCCATATGTGTCTATCTGTAAATTAAGATTGTTAAAAGAAGATCGCCTGTAGGTGTCCCCACCATTTGAGATGAGGAAGGTGCCAGAGAAGGGGCCTTCTCAGCTGTGGCACCTTGGCAGCTGAAGGACCTGTCCTAGCACTTCCATTATTATTATGTTAGCAACTTTTTATCAGCCTGAACTTTTAAGATGTGCTTTTAATGTTGCTTTGTGCTGCTTTTGGGCTCTTAGCTTATTTTATTTGTTGTATTTATATTTTAATTCTTTTATTATTTTTATAACCTGCCTGTGAATATGATTGAAGGACAGTATAAAAATACTTGTAATTAATAAATCCTAAAATTAGCTTCACAGCTCTTCAGCCAAATATATCACTAAGACTGTAACAGACATTTTCTAGGCACATAGCACCAACTGAGAGCACTGATGCTGATTCATAGGTCTGTCCTTGATCCATCTGTGGCAATGAAGCTATTCCCTACAAAGGATCTCCCCCCGCCCTCATTTCACAGTGCCAAATGTCACAAAGCATGTTTATCATAATAACACTTGTGGTTCTCTCTCTCTCTCTCTCTCTCTCTCTCTCTCTCTCTCTCTCTCTCTCTCAACTATAGAAGTTTAGTACAATGACATTGTAAAATATCTTAACCCACTTCTGGTAAACCCAATGATGCTCAGTACATAGCCCCTCCACTACCTCCCTCCATTTTAGCATATTAATAGCCTGGTAGTGTTATAAATATCTGGAACATTTTGCAGATGTGATGGCATCAGCCTTGGTATTTATGCAAAGCTATGTAGATAAACCGTTCAAAAGTCTGGCATGTGTCCATTGGACAAATTGCCCAACCAATATGTGGGCAAGCAAGGTCTTCACTGAAAGCAGTGCTAACAGCCAAGATATCTCATCATGTGTGGTTTTTAAGGGCATCAGTCTCAACAGACTCTCTAACACTTCTCTGCTAATAGCATTTTTAAAGGAATAGAATTACTAAGCAGGTTTATCAGATGCCAACATTTACCATGGGAGTACCTTGCCAATGTTTAGCCTTCCCTACTCATTGTAGTAGATGTGGCCTCACACCAAATCATGGATCTATATTCTTCTATACAAGTCCTCATAGTGTGCCTTCCAAACTATGGCTGCTCCTGTATGATAGCCCTATTATTTAAGCAATAAGAATTACATATGAATTGTTTTACAATAAACAATCTCCTGTTCCTTGGTGCCCTCTAAGCACTAGGAGCCAAAGACGAGACTCCATTCACCCAGTTAGCATTTTTTAAAAAGAGGTCCCATTCACTGCAATAGCAAGTATAAGGGGATTTGTCATGGAGCCTTAGCTGAAGATCATGGGTCGAAGCCCCACTTCCTTCAGGCCAAGGTCTCAGTCTTAATTACGGATAGTGGAAGGGATTCCATTCAGTTTGCTTATTGAAGCCAAATCCATCAAATCCACGTTTTCTGAAACAATATGAGAACTGAGACACAACTATCCTTCAAAATTCATTTTGAATTTTGAAGTTCTCCAACTTAACAATGTTTACAAAAATTAATAAATTAGGAGGAAATGTACATCATAACGAATATATTGGTGAAAATTACATACTAAAATGCATTATATAAGGAGGAATTGCTTGCAAAAATGTGTACATTAATCAAAACTGCATGCAAAAATATGTTTATTAGGAGAAATTCACACTAAAATGCTGAAGAATTTCCATGAAGATTCCCCCCCTCCAAATATTTCTTCTTCTTCTTAACCGAGTAAGATTGTCTTCCATAAACACGGTTTTAACAACGAGTCTGTAAGTAACTGTGGAGGCCAATTCTGAATCCACACGTCCTTCCACAGTGGGGACATTGGTTCCCAGGTGGGACTTGATCGCGGTGTGGATTTGCCAAGCATGCCTTCCTCTTAGCACGTTTTCCCCTTCCATTCTGAGTTCGAGTGTCTTCAAAGTCCATGACACCTTTGGTAAAGGCTGTTCTCCAACTGGAACGCTTGCAGGCCAGTGTTTCCCAGTTGTCGGTTTTTATACTACTTTTTTTTAGATTTTCCTTGAGACAGTCTTTAAACCTCTTTTGTTGACCACCACACTTTCCATTTTTAAGTTCGGAATAGAGTAGTTGCTTTGGAAGAAGATCATCAGGCATCCGCACAACATGACCAGTCCAACGAAGTTGATGTTGGAGAATCATTGCTTCAACATTGGTGATCTTTGCATCATCCGGTACACTGATATTAGTTCGCCTGTCTTCCCAAGTGATGTAAAATATTTTTCGGAGACACCGTTGATGGAATCTTTTGAGAAGTTGGAGATGGCGTTTGTAAGTGGTCTATGTTTCACAAGCTATATGTGGCTGTAGAAATTTAAGATTTGAAAAATGAGAACTGGACGGAAACAAGATGGATAGATCCTTCCATTCCTAGTCCAAACCAATCCATTCCCGTGTTCGCCCTACCCCAGCATGCCTCCAATTGTTATTCTAAACCCACGGCTGGATTGTTTCTAGTCTGGCCCTGAGTCAGAACACTGAGCAGTTCCAGGCTTTGAAGCAATGTTAGAAACTCTGTTCTGCAGGCTGGACAAGCTGTGGCATGTTAGCAAGAACATTTAACCATAGTACCTTAAATTATGCAAGTGTTGGGGGAAGGTCAAAACTGGCAGGTCCCTCATGGCTCTTAGTATCTGTGTAGATCTATGCTTAATAAGGTTCTGACCCTCATTAATCCAATAATTTCCTATTTATTTTAGATATTGAGATGTTGAGATGCTGAGACACAACTGAGTAAATATTCTTTTGAGGGCAAGGGCATTTCTTTCAGAGAAAATCTAAAGTAGCAGCTCTAGGAGGTCTAAGTTGCTGAGAAGGATCAATAACTTCAGGGTCTAAATTCGATATTCATGAAACCCAAGCAAAATTTGTTTTGTACAGACAACTCCCCATTTGCACATGTTCAAGGCATGTGTAACTATAACTGTACACACTGCAGTGAACCCAGAAGTGGCATGAAAAGGAGCCAAAGTGGACCTTAAAAAGAGTGCAAAAACAGCAAAAAAAAGGGGGGGGGACAAAAATCTAGCAATCCCACAATCCTTTGCAAGTGCAATTTCAGGAGCCTTTCCTCCTTTGAGGCCTATGGAGAGTTGGGAGTTCGAGCAAGAAAGTTTGGAGGAACCGATTATTGTGGAGTTTGATGAATTTTTGTTTTTTTTATAAGGTTTCTCCAGTCACAGTTTAATTTTAGAGGGTGTTTTCAGGCTTTTTCAATGGTGTTCCCAATATACATGACTTCACTTAAATGTGCAGTGTCTCAGAACGCAAATGAGGAGTTGCCTGTATGCCATCCACTCCACTAATCTTGGAGAATCCACATAAATGAGCCAGTTTCAGTTCAGTGACAAATTCCTTCCATCAGGGTTTGTTAACGAAACCTATCCTTTACCATCTAAACATCCCTTGCAATTTGCAGAGCTGAAGAAAATTTGAAATGTACAAAAATAGCATAAATCCAGGTTTATGGAACCTATTTTCTAACATTTTACATTTTTATTGCTGCACTACATCTTCCCTACTGCATTAAGCTACTATTAAAATCACCCTTATTCTAATCATGCATCTTCTCTCTCCCCTTCTCCCCCCCCCCCCCCGCTGCCTTGCATAACATTCAATAATCAGGATGTCAGGGAAAGGCTTTATAAAGTACCAACACCCTGCAGCATGAGTGTCAGCCTGTAGAATTTAGTGCCAGAGAGGTGTTTTATTCATAGCCAGACCAGCAATTGGTTTCACTATGATACATTTTGACCAGTGGATTTTTGGTTAGATTTCCGGTGTGTGTACTATTACCCAAGTACATCACTTTGCTGTTTTTGCTATGGATATATGCCTATGCTGAATGCTTGAATGCCCATCTGTGCACCTGTACAAAATATTAAAGAATTAAAGTATTCATTAAAAAAAAAAAGATTTCCAGTTTGCGATTGGGGGGGGGGGGGATATTATAATATGGATTGTATTCAGCATAGCACTAAGGTGAATGTACTGTCAGTGCAAGTATTTTTCCTTGTGTGGTGGAACTTCTCCCCCTCTCCTTCCCCTGTGTCCCCTAAATTTGTCCTGGGCATGTTCTTCCAACCCCCAATATTCCAGAGCAGTATTTTGGGTTGCAAAGGATGTGAGTGGGAGGAGGAGAGGGGGAAATCCTCTTGCACTAGCACTCATTCTTGTGTTGGTTCAAAAAATGAGTTGAACGCTCAACACCCACCAAGAGCCCCTGAAATCACTTACAAATTGAAATTAGCAAGCACATTAATTAAAGACATATTTGTTTATGAAGGCTTCCTCTGAATGTTCTTATTGTTCTTCTGTTCACTGAGTTTGTATTTTTTTTATTTTAAACTGTTTATTGTACACCACTTTGGTAACTTTGGGTTATGAAGTGGCTTGCGAATCTGCAAATAAATATGAAAAATAAAACGGGGACTCTACCACCCTGTTCAAAGTGCATACCTGGCCAGTGGCGTAGCGTGGGGGGTGCAGGGGGGGCCAGCCGCACCGGGCGCAACATCTGGGGGTTAGGGTTAGGGGGCGCAAATCCACGGGTTAGGGGGCGCAAATCCACGGGTTAGGGGGCGCAAATTACTTGCCTTGCCCCGGGTGCTGACAACCCACGCTACGCCACTGTACCTGGCCACTGGAGTTCTCCCACCATCTGAATCAAACACTGATAGTTCAAATGTTATTAAGCTATGTCAAACTATAACAGGTTAAAGAGTAAAAAATAATATACCAAAAAAACCAACACCGCACTTATAAAGATACTGGTTTCCATGCATCTAGGATTAAGTCCATCCTTCTTCCTGCCAGCCTGCTGGTCATGCCTAGACAGGTTCTTCTACATTCCTCTTAATCTTTTTTAATGTATAAAACACGATCACCATCAACTTGTATCGCCTCTTGCTGTCTACTGTAATCTTAGGTGTCTCTTTCTGGTTGGCTCCCTAGATTTCTGTCTTTCTCTCAGTGACAACCTCCCATTTAGTTCCATGTCCTCATTGTTCCAGGCAGAGCAAGCAACTTTGTTCTCTGAAGCCAGCACTCATGTGTCCTTCTTCTTCATTCTCTTTCTATAATCGAGACATTTGTCAGGCTGTGCTTCTGAAATTTCCTAGATAAGTATGCTAAGAGTTCCTGTATCCATCAATTCTATATTTTTAAATCTTGCCCAAGTATTCTCTATGTCTCCATCACCACTTCTGCTTTTGTTGTGAGCTCTTAATTGCTTTAAGATATGAATGCTGTGTGATTCACATGGTTGTATATCTCTATAATTTGAGTCCACTTGATTTTGCCTATAATCAAAAATGATTATATATGTGGGTGGATATATATATATATATATATATATATATATATATATATATATATATGCATGTTATTCCAATTGTACACCAGAAAACTATTCATCACTGCAAAGTTATGAAGAGGGCTCTTATTTTTATAATGGCTTCAACAATCATATGCTTTCAAGGGACTTTTTAGAAAGGAAATAAGGATAGACATGGTAATTCTTGGGAGGAGGGGACCAAGGTCTTCCCACCCCCGGACTTCCTGGCATCCTTCTGTGACTCCATGAATTTCAATTAGGCCTCACAGTCATCTTAGCTTCAGATATGATTGATCAGCAAAATGGGTTAGAAAGAGAACAGGGTGGGATTACTCCTATTTTATTAGACAAAAACTGACCATGAGTGCAAATGCATCTTCCACACTTAGAAAGCTGCTTTATAGCAGGTCAGGCTTCTTTACCATCTAAGTAGCAGCAGATATCTTGGGTCTCAAGCAGAGGACTTGCATATTGCCACCACTGGACTTTTTATCTGGAAATGCCATGACTGAACATGGCACCTTCTCTGTGCACATCTTGTGCTCTACGACTGAGCTTTGGTTTCTCCCAACTTTAATGCCATGACTAACCAAAAATCCATCTACATACATCTATCTCTCTTGTATAAGCACAATGTTATAATGTAACACTAACTGCAGCCTGGAATTTCAGTCAGTTCTGCCTTACTGACTTGCACAGAGACTCATGTGTAGCTTGGAAACATACATGTGTGGCTCAGTTAAAAATTACTGAATTACCATCATGCATATTGTTTTGCACAAGAGTCTAAATGCAGAATCCTATGTGTTCCAAAATAAGAATGATTGGTCTAATTTTATGCCTTAAAGTAGCAGCTGCTATTCCATCTCCCTCCTCTTTCCTTACAAGATTTTGTAAATAAGCAGGAGTTGTGAAAATATGTCTACTATTAATTGGGGATTTAGTTAACATGCGTAAATAGGGTAACCCGTGAGAATGAAGACTATAAATTGCACTAATAAAGAACATGACTCAAAGAACATATAAAATTAAAGTTCCAGCCAAAACATTCTCACTCATTTCTGAAGAAGATTTGTCTCAGACATTTACTCTTGAATTTGCAACTCAACCATGGGTGAGTTTTCAGACATGAAAATATAAATTGATAATCAAGCAGGGGGGGGAGTGCTTCCCCCCACAACATCTACAATGCTTTGTAATGTTTTGTAGACATAGAAGTCAAAGAAGGCAGTCTAGAGATGGACAATAAAAAGGTAAAGAGACCCCTGACCATTAGGTCAAGTCGTGACCGACTCTGGGGTTGCGGTGCTCATCTTGCTTTATTGGCCGAGGGAGCCGGTGTACAGCTTCCGGGTCATGTGGCCAGCATGACTAAGCCGCTTCTGGCGAACCAGAGCAGCGCACGAAAATGCCGTTTACCTTCCCACCGGAGCGGTACCTATTTATCTACTTGCACTTTGACGTGCTTTCGAACTTCTAGGTTGGCAGGAGCAGGGACTGAGCAACGGGAGCTCACCCCATTGCGGGGATTCGAACCACCGACCTTCTGATCGGCAAGTCCTAAGCTCTGTGGTTTCACCCACAGCGCCACCTGCATCCCAGAGATGGACAATAACCCTCCTTAAAAAAAAACCAAAGCTGCTCTAGTGCTCCTGTGATTGCCTGCCACCTCCTCTGCTTCAAATCAACAAAGAAAGATTTTCACCAGGAACATGGAAACATTTGTGGAAATAGGTTATCCATTGGCTGTGGTAAAATTATCCACACACACACAAACTTAAAGTAGTTTCTGTGCAGTATTAATCAAGGCATGGCATTATTGGCCATGACATTATTTATAAAATAGGCTTTTTAAAAGCAGTCAAATATTAGAGGCACCCTAGTTTGGTCTTCAAGTTCTGAAAACTATGGCCCCAAACTATGTTCTCAAGTTTAAACATTTTTCCTGGCATATCTCAACCTAGAGTCTTCATTATTTATGATTATTTAATATTTGAGAATGTAATAAAATTAAATGACACAGAAACTAGGAAAGCCAGAACTTTTAAAGCATTTGCTAAGTAGGCCACTTTGCCAAAAGCAATGCAAAAACTGTGGGTGTTTTCAACTGTTATCATAGTCACAAAAAATAGGAGAGATACACATACATATATGGGGGGGGGACCTGAGGGAGTTAAATCTCTTGCATTGCAAAGATGCAGGATACTAAAAACAAAAAACAAAACAAAACCCCACTGATATGAGTTGGAGAATACCTCTTTTCTGTTATGCCATTTTTAATAGATTAAAAATGGAACCTAATATACTTCTCTTCAAACACAATATAGTTCCTGACTGACTGATAAGCAGCCAACTAAGTGTGTAGCTTCAAGTAGCAAATATCCCCTTGTCGGTAGGGTCCTCAAAATGATGAAGGTGGTCAAGCGTTAGGCATGTTTGAAGGAGATTGATGATGATGATGATGATGATGATGATGATTATAGTTTATATACAGCCCTATACCTGGAGGTCTCAGGGCAGTTCACTTCAGGTCCCGTCATAGAACTGAAACTGCTTTGGTCATCCAGTTTAATATTATTTATCAAAAGAAAGATGGGGATTGGGAGCCTGTTCATTCTTCTTGACTTTCAATACCATAGACCATGGTCTCCTTTGGAGTGGCTCATGGAGGTGAGGACTGGGGACACTTTATTTCAATGGTTCTGCTCTTACATCCAGAGCTGTTTTCAGAAAGTAATTATAGGAGACCACTGTTCGATGGCATGAGAGCTTCCCTGTAGTGTTCCAATCATGTTCTCCACACTATTTAACTTCTATATGAAAATGGTGGGAGCTGTCATTAGGAGTTTTGGAGTGAAGAGTCACCAATATGTGGATGATACCCAGCTCAGTCTCTTTGTTCCATCAGACTCAGGAGAGGCAGCTGAGGTGCTACACAAGTGTTTGGAAGTGGTAATAGGTTAGATGTAGGCCAACAAATTGAAAATGAATTCTGAAAAGAGGCCTACTAAATAATTGCATTAGCAGAGCCACCACAGCATGTTCCACTAGTACAATGGGGCTTCCTCCTCCTCCTCCTCCTCCTCCTCCTCCTCCTCCTCCTCCCACGTGCTCCCCATGCCCCACAAATCAGCTCTGGAGAGTTGGGTGAACAGCAATCAGGGTGAGGAGAGAAGATAATTCTGTCAGGAAAGTAGAACACCTTCTAGTTTTAAACTGGCCTGATCATTTTTTTTCTTCAGCACTCGTGGTTTTCTGAAGGCTACATTTTCCTACATCAAGATTAATCTGCCTTAGTCATGCATCCACAGTGGACTATACACTGGAGCAGCCCATCTTAGATTGCAGGATACATATATTTTCATTACGTTCCTGGAGTGTGCTTTTCCCTATTGTATGTCAAGTTAACATTGGGCATATTATGATCTTATTATGATCCATTCTTATCTATGACAGCAGATTTATTGCAATTGTCTCAGACTGACTCAGCAGGGATTAAACATCCACAATTTACTTTGAGGAAAACTTTGATGCAGGGTTCACAGACAGATGTGATGTCTCAGAGGATCTCCTGCTAGTATCTAATGTTTTTTTTTTCCAGTGAAAAGGGAGATAGAAAGTGGTCATAATACAGGACTGATTTAGAATGTACAGACCTATTAATTTCAGTCAGTGAATTTAAGCACATTCAACTTTGAATTGTATTGGGCTTGCATATTCAAGGCTTATATACTTTTGCTTATTTTTATTTTTTATAATATATATATTCAACCAGATCTATTTTCCAAATTTCAAACATCTTCAGAAGCCAAGAACATGCTATGAGTCAATAATTTATTAATGTCTACATAAGCCATGAATCACCCATGACATTTTTATAGGCTTTATTAGTAGTAGCTATAGCTATATATTAATTAGTAGTTTGCTCTTTACCAGCAGAGCAATTTTAATGCAACCTTTCTGTGCCCAGTGCATTATTGACTTATTGATCAATATGTTCATGGAATATATCTGAATATAACATTTGTCAAAGATGAATAAATCTTTAGGTAGCCAATAGTAATTGAGCTTTGTTACAATGATGTCTTATCCCCATATACTGGGAGGGTACTGCTCAGCTGCTCTAACACAAAAGACTGTTCATAACTGCCATAACTGTACCAACTGACACAACTGAATCTGGCATATGACATCACAGAGTTCTATAGCCCTGGTGAGCATTAACCCTTTGCTTAGCATTTTGAATGATCATAATACAGCATAGGGATGGACATGAGTCGTACAGAGTTTTTAGTCTACAGCATAGGGATGGACATGAGTCGTACAGAGTTTTTAAAGTATAAAGTGTCTCCTTCCATTATAATGTGGACATAGACTGTCATGATCTGAATAACATATATGCCTTCTTTTAACAATTTTAATTATTATTATCTCATTCCATTTATTATTTTCATTCAAAGCATGTGTGTCTCCTAATTTACTGTGGTTTCCTAGTGATGGATTTAACTTTCAGGTAATATAGTGACTGCCAAGGTGACTTAGCCTTATTTATGCTCATAATAATTGACATAACATATACTGTATGTAGCAGCTGGGATACTGTTATCCCTAACATGAAAACTATCACAGCAATTCAACTTATTAATGGACAACTTGGTGTCAAGCACATAAAAACTATTTATGCTGGCAGATGTGCATCCCACATAACAAATGAAGACTGTCATCTGGCTGAATAAGAAATGTCAAGGAAACTTACTGATAGGTTTTCTACTGGCAGACTTCTGATAGTTCTAGGGGTTGTGAGCCTATTTGTGTCTATGGGCATATTTGGAATTTTGAGAGAGTGCTGTAGGTACCAACGCTCCATTTGCTTCTCTGTCCCCTCCCCTGAGAGAAAGTGTGTGTGTGTGTGTGTGTGTGTGCGCACACACACACACACACAAACACACACAATTTGCATCCCACTGGAGCCCAGTGGTGCATATGGGGTTTTGGGGAGGGGTAGTGCCTCTGGTGGGGGACACGTTGTACTCCTTCTGGGGTAGTTTGTATCAGGAGTTCAGCCTACACTCGAGTAGGACCCTGGCAGAGACACATGCCCGACTGGCATGTTCTCTCCCTCCTGGTTGATTGTTTGGGAGCTTCAGAAGCTTTCTTCATCCCAAACATCACAGCGACCGATGCCAACAGACATCGGCATACTTAGGGATCCTCAGAGTTTGCGCACCTTGCATGACAGACCTCAGCATTTTGGCTAATCTACTTTATTTACATATAAACACACACGGAGCACTGCAACATGGCTCCCTCTCTAGCATCAGACAGAAAGAGAGAAAGAACAAAGGACACTTCACCGGACACAGTAACACAAACATCCTGTCTCCGTCACTTCCCACTCTGTGGAGTCAAAATATACCGTCATGTGAAAGACAAAAATCCCATGACTGCAATCATGGATCAGGAATTCTAACACCTTGCCCATCTTTGGTACCCACTCTGCACTCACCACTCACCTGTGTCTGCTAGAAGCTGTCAGCATGCAACAGTGGCCACACCCCGGGAAACAGCATCAACTGACTGGATGAGGGTAGTTGATGGTTCTCAAACACTCTGTGAGTTAGGGACTTCCCCTGCATGCGAAGACAGGCTCTGGCAGATTGAGCGGATGAGAGTATTCATGGGTCCAAACGTCAAGAAGGTGGTTTATGCACATGCTGCAGAAGGAAATGAGGAGCAGATGAGACTTGTCAAGTTAGGAAGGTAGTCCACCTACTTGCACCCAAGGGAGGTCACTTCAGTGCTGCTAATGCAGTGTTTTGACTTCTCCCCTGGAGGCACAATCCATTCTCTCTTGAGACAGACATACCGGTATGCCAACAAGGGGTGTCCAATGCAATTAAAATAATATTTTTAAAAATCAAAAAATTTTGTGCAAAAAACGCTATCAAATTAAAGCTTACACTGGTAGTGTATACGTTGAAAATCACAGATCCAGTGATTACCATAACCACAAAAACATGGCCTGAGGGATCTTCATGTTTTTTACATAGAAAACCACAAATAAATCACAGAACTGATCTGCGGACCTCAAATTGATCTAAGATTTGATGGTGCTTTTGAATCAACCGCTTGTAAAAATTAAATGATCTATAAGCAGTGCTTTTTTCTGGGGGTACACAGAGGTGCATTAACTGTTAAACCGCTTTGGATTCTTTGGGAAAGCTATAACTCTTTAAAGAGGTATAGTATTGCTTAAATGTATAGTGCAGATAATGCGTCTCTCCCCCCATACCCTAGCACACCAAATAAAAAGAACAGAACATCCTCATTATGTCCAGCAAATCTCAATTAACGTCAGCATAAGTTGAGACCAATAATGTGATTTTATCCAGGCAACATAGGGTCACCAGGTACTATAAATAGTTTCCCCAGGGCTGCTGCTATGACAATGGTTGGGGGAAAACACAACCACTGATTGTACATGTTTTTCTGCACAATTATTATAATTAGGAACTGGCTATAATAGTAATATTCTTTGCCAGATTTTGAAAAAGGTCCAGAATCTCCCTAATATGTTTTGTCAGTTTTACCCAGGACCACCTAAGAAAATATCTTCCAGAAGAGCAAAGAAAGGGATTCTTTTTGACCCTGAAAATGTAAACATGGTTTGTCTTTTATGGAGCTGTCAGCACAAATATCTTATACTACAATGGCTTGCATTTTTTATATTCATCGTGTTATGTTTTCTGGAATGCTAATGGGGCTAAGTAAGCAATTGTGCTACACTGGCTGTGGGAGGAATGAATTAAGGAACACTTGTTAGGAAAGGTGGTAGAAAAGGAAATTGAGCTGGATTAGGAAGCTCCCATGGATCACAGAATTATAGAGTTGGAAGGGACCCTGAGGATCATCTAGTCCAACCCCTTAGAAAGCAGGAATATGCAGCTGTCCCTTATTGGGGTCGAACCTGTGACCTTCGTGCTATCAGCAACACATTCTAACTAACTGAGCTATGACAGCAGAGCTCTGTCGATTCCAACAACCTTCTCAGATGATGAAGGTATCTTATTCCCCTCTTAAGAAAGGAAGAGGTGTTATTTTTAGAATTAAGTTTCCCTGTCTCATTGTTTCATATGTCGTAAACCACCTTCAGCCTTTAGCGCTGGGTAGAATATATATCAAAATAATACATGGACAATTGTTGAAACAATCATATACAATTCTGTTCTGGAAAGCCTGACATGCTTTTTCTTTCTTCCTGAACAAACAGCTTGGCAATCATACTAGGAAGTGCACGACCTTTACCTTACGGCGAAGATAATTAGGTAGCCACAGGAACATCAGGCTGAAAATTTGAAAATCCCCCAAACTGTGGAAAGACAAATGTATAAATTCTGGGGGAATGGGAACAAAGGATGGGAGGAAACTGGAGGTGGAAAAAGGAAGTGAATGAAGTAGAGAATATTTGTGAATAATAGATGAAATTGCTGCTTTTCCTAGTAAATAAAGTGCTAGACAAAAGTGATACAAAATATGCTCCACTAGGCCATGGTAACCATAGCAACAACCAAAGGCGTTGCTGCCTGTCTTCCTGGTGGATCAGCCAGAAGTATAATACATATTTTATATCTACAATAATTACTCTCTAGACATTTTATAGTAGTGGATAGTTTTGTGTCCTATATACAAAAGACTTTTGATAACCTCAGAGTTGTCCACGACTGGACCTAACGGTCAGGGGTCCCTTTACCTTTATAAGAGCTTATTTTCCTATCAAACAGAAATGATGAATAAAATTGATGCCATTTTCTAATACCCTTTTTTGTCTTTACTATCTTAAAAGAGAAAAAAAATACTTGTATGGGAATCATGTATGTGAGATTGCACAGGGGAACTTTCTATACTTTAATTAGATAGCAAGTCCTTTTGAAAAACAAAGATCTTTCCACATTATAAAAAATTGCTGTTGCAGATCTTGAGTCACTGGGAGGAATGGGCACAATAAATCAAATTTAATATGTTGCATTTAAAAATATTTTATACTCCAATAGCCAAGATTATTTTCCCAGAAACGATTTAGGGACTGGTTCTGATGCAACATTTCCCCTCTACACACACTGAATATATACTATAGAAATAGAAATCCCATCCAGTTCAGTTTACTTTCTGTTCCTTACATTCCTAACTTTTCTGTTAAATGCATGTTGATTTCTCTGTTCAACAGAAAGTTGATCACATTCTTCTGTGAGGAAAAACATTATTGCAGCATAAATCCTATGTGCAATGGCACAGTTTTCTCTTGGGAAGACATGGCCTCTAGAGATGCTATGCACAGGGGGGGGGGAATCAAGTCTGAAAGTGTTATTTCACCCTTCAATAGATTTAACTGCAATTAAATTCCAAGAGACATTCAGCTAAAAAGGTAACCTTAAAATGGGGCATGTTGTTATTCTTATGCGGTCCAGTGGTTCAAATTTTAGCTCAGTCATGAGGTTATCATGGTTTTGTTTACACATCATGTTAAACCATGACTCAGCATGAATGCTCAAGCAGATGGGTTCCTGGAGAGGAGATAGTGGCCACTTTGCCCTTTTCTGGTTGTTCTGCATTGAGTTAAGCCATGGTTTGACTTAGTACATCATCTAATCTCAGACTTGTGGTTTGATTCTCTCAGACAACCCAGAAACTGCAAACCATAGGACAAGCCATTGTTATAAAAGGATGTCACATAGAGGAGGGAGAAAGGTTGTTTTCTGCTGCTCCAGAGAAGCGGACACGGAGCAATGGATCCAAACTACAAGAAAGAAGATTCCACCTAAACATTAGGAAGAACTTCCTGACAGTAAGAGCTGTTCGACAGTGGAATTTGCTGCCAAGGAGTGTGGTGGAGTCTCCTTCTTTGGAGGTCTTTAAGCAGAGGCTTGACAACCATATGTCAGGAGTGCTCTGATGGTGTTTCCTGCTTGGCAGGGGGTTGGACTCGATGGCCCTTGTGGTCTCTTCCAACTCTATGATTCTATGATTCTATGATTCTAATATGGGAAGAACTAAACCATGAGCCTGGGTTCAGGCAAGACACTAAGGGCGGATCGACACTCATGGTTTATACTGTTAAGGAAAGGGTGAGGAATGATTTTCATAAGGTAGATGGACACATTAAGGTTTGCTTGTAACATTCATAATGCATTATTAAAATGTGACACCGGAGGACGCTGCAGAGCAACCAGGAACTGGCAGTAGAGAAACTGCATTTTGATGGACAAAACAAGGAAAGAAAGTAGTGTGTCTGAGCCTAGTATAAAATCAGGGTGGGCTGATGATGGAAAGCCAAACACCAGGGTGGGGAGAAAGTGGGTGAGAGTTATATCGTGACAGACAGATCTAGTTTATAATCAGAGAGAATGGTTTTGACTGGAAAGTTGATATCTTTTATATCTTTCCACCCCAAATCAACTCTAAATATGCTTAGCACAAAGTCCCTGGACCTATTTATCTGCAATTTGGCAAGTTTCTTATCCAGGGACACCTCTCGGCATTTTTCAGACCGATTACCCACAAAGCTATAAGACAGATTTTGTAATCCACCCTAAAAGTGTAATCACTGCCCTTGTGGGGAATCTACTATAGCTAGGCTTCTGTCTGCAAATTTCATCCAAATCTGCCACAAAATAAAAATATATAGATTACTCATTTAAAACAAAAAAGCTTTGATGGTGCTCAGCACACAATTACACACAAAATTTGGGAGATTTTATCTACTCTTGAAGCACTAGAATGCCTGCAAATTTCAGCTACTCATGCCAAAAGGTATAAGCATTTTTTATTATTATTTCTGAAAAGTGAATGGTGGGGAGCAAAGCAGACTTGGACAGATCACAAGTCAAATTTGGCAGCCTATGAAGCACATCTGACAAAGGTGGGCTAATCTTGTGGTTGGTTCAATATACAAAATTTAGGGAGAAGAGAAGTAAACATCCATAGTAGGCATGCTAGGTTTAGGGCAATAGAGTGAGTATAGGGTATAGAGTGAGTAACAATCAGCACAGCTTTTGTTTGGACTAATAACATAGTGACAAGACAAAACTTGGGGAAGCAGGACTACAACACAGGTTTGGGGCTGTGTCCCAGTTTAAAGACACACTCCAGCCAGGCAAAAATACTTGAGGTATTAAGCAAGGGCTAGTGAGGGTGTGGGATTCCAAAGGCCAAATATGGAGGGCTGGAGGGCTACATTCAGTTCCTGGGCTTGAGGTTCCCCACTCTTGGTTTAAATTAATCCAATGAGCATTGTAAAGCCTTTTGCACATTAAATGTATTTCAAACTTATTCTGATTACTGAGGTGATTGACCATACATTAAAAGCAACTGAAGGGAAGCCAAGCAGATCTCCACTGGCCATATTTTCAGCTTAAATATATTACTGTAGCACAAAGAAATAATAATAATAATAATAATAATAATAATAATAATAATAATAATAATAATAATATATTATTTATACCCCGCCTATCTGGCTGGGTTTCCCCAGCCACTCTGGGCGGCTTCCAAAAGAATATTAAAATACTGTGATACATCAAACATTAAAAGCTTCCCTAAACAGGGCTGCCTTCAGATGTCTTCTAAAAGTCTGGTAGTTGTTGTTCTCTTTGACATCTGGTGGGAGGGCGTTCCACAAGGAGGGCGCCACTACCGAGAAGGCCCTCTGCCTGGTTCCCTGTAACTTGGCTTCTCGCAGTGAGGGAACCGCCAGAAGGCCCTCGGTGCTGGACCTCAGTGTCCGGGTAGAACGATGGAGGTGGAGACGCTCCTTCAGGTATACTGGACCGAGGCTGTTTAGGGCTTTAAAGGTCAGCACCAACACTTTGAATTGTGCTCGGAAACGTACTGGGAGCCAATGTAGGTCTTTCAAGACCGGTGTTATATGGTCTCAGCGGCCGTTCCCAGTCACCAGTCTGGCTGCTGCATTCTGGATTAGTTGTAGTTTCCGGGTCACCTTCCAAGGTAGCCCCACGTAGAGCACATTGCAGTAGTCCAAGCGGGAGATAACCAGAGCATGCACCACTCTGGCGAGGCAGAAAATTTAGTGTGATGCAGTCTGATCATACACACGTTCAGAAGTAATCTCCATTGAGTTCAATGGTGCTTATTCCCAAGTGTTTGTGACTCAGATTGCAATCTTAATTTTCAGCACTGCTGTCTCCTTTGCCCTTAGACTTCATAAATGTACCCCAATTTAGCTGATGCAACTACAAAGCACCAAATTTTACAAACAATTTATTGCTACTGTTTAGAAAAAAATGTACCCCCACCTAGAAGGGAATGAACATTTAAAAAAAGGCTTTCTACATCAAGATGTTCTCAAAGTACCAGATAATGAAATATAATAATGAAATGGGTAACTGTGTGGGAGGATACCGAGTTTAAAGGGGAGAAGGAAGGCACCTTTTGAAGTATCAGTTCACCTTATTCAGTGCCACAAAAGCACCTAACGACTGCTCACACATTTTGTCATTTCAGCCTAGGCTCGGAAATACATTCAGTTATTTTTTAGCTACACCTGATAGTAGAATAACTCTGCCTCTTCTGTGAATACAGTACTTGTAAGGAGAATAATATCCTTAGTTATAAGATGTACTTCTGTGACAGGCATTTTAAAAGCAAACCAGTGGTGCATGGTTCTGATTTTACTTCATGCTCTTCTGGTTCCATTGAGCGCTGAACTTAGTACTCTTCTTTTCAAAGCATTAAGTAAGTCTTTCTGGAGCATAGCAATCTCAGAGATGCCTTTTAAAGCAATATTCACTGTCATTCAACCAATGCTGGCAGTGTGGCACTCATCTCAGACAACAGATGCTCAGGGCGGCAGCAGTAGCCCTTGGCTATTTGTCCTAAGCCCTTAGCCACCCACCTTCTGTTTCCACATTCCCTCTGCTAGACTGCCTAATCTGGCCTGCTGCCTCAGTTGGGATGGAGAATCACCATTCTTCACTTCAGGCAGCAAAGTGGCCTGGACCACCTTGTATTCAACACTTCCTTCTGAAATACCAGTGGACAAATTAAATAATCCTTTCTGTAACATGGAAAAAAGGAACAGCATCACTGGTGGTGCTTTAAATAAAATCACACCAGTATCATATCAGTACATTTCCTTGAGTAATGTGAGAACTACTATAAATATGTAGGGTATAACTTGTTAAGCATATCCCTGTTCTTACTTGATATGAAAGGGACAATTTTCACTAAGTTTTAAAATGCGGAATATATATTTGGATGTTTTATTGTTGATCTTTTTATTGTTATAACACTTTGGGATGTGAATAGGAAGTGAATCTATCTATCTATCTATATATATATATATATATATATATATATATATATATATATATATATATATATATGTTTTTTGCTGGATTATTTCCCAGAACAACTTTTGACCCAATAGGCTGAATTTCTAACAAAGTGTCTATTGGCTGCTATAGCAGTGAACTTTTCACTTTCTGAAATCTGTAAATTTTATGAGACTATTAGTTACTGTCTTCAAATCCTGAACTGCTTATATTGCAAATAATCTAGGTCAGAATATATATACAAAGGCTACTTTTATAATTGCCACATAATTCTTGGGGGAACGCTGTGGAGCCATAAACCTATCTGTGTCAGGAAAAGGGGATATGATTTTTAATTACAATGAATGATGGCTGTGGAATTATGACACAGAATGAGAGTTCATTTGCTCTTTGTTGTTTAAGCCCAAAATAGTAGTCAGTCACTTGCTATTTATTTGAGCTGGAATGAAAAACTGAACAAAGGGAGCTTAATTATTTGAAGACTTGCCAAATAAAATTGGACTTAAATATTTTGCTGCATGTCTTTTCAAATCATCCAGCGATTAGTGCTGCAGTAAATTCTTATACCAGTTCTGTCAGTAATTTGCTACAAACATCATTCACAGTTTTACATTTTCATGGCCTTCTAGGATACTTTTTCATCTCCTACACTGTGATACGTTAGGCATGGACCAATGAAGTGGCAGGAAAGATCAAATGTGACTCCATGATTAAAGTTTTGGTCCATTCATCAAGTTAGCCTGGGTGAAGAAGTGCCTCATTTATTTATTTTTATTTGATTTATGATCCACTCTAACCCATAGTCTCATAGTGGCTTTCAACATTTTCCTAGATGCAAGCATCTGTGCCCAACCTAATTATAAATGGTTTGGGAATAAATGTTGTTTGCATTTGTCTGTCTCAAGAGACAATGGAGTGTTCCTTCAGGGGTGAAGTCAAATGCTTTACCAAGGCTTGAGGTGCAAGCCTGAGAAGTGTGAATGGAAGTTCTGGGCTACCAGACATCAGTGCCCTCCTCTCGGCCTCGCTGATGTGGTCCAAAAGAAAGCAGATCAACATGATGGGCACCAGCTTGGCTACAGGAGTTGCATGAAGGAGGTATACAAGATGCCGTCCAACCATCTTAGGGACTCCATTCTGGATTTGTGTAGGGTTTACTCCTTAGCCTTTTCTCCTGAGGATATCCCGCAAGGCAGCGGAGGTTTAGGATCAGAGTTTTCCTTCTCCAAGATAGGCTACCTTCCCAGGTCAACATGTCCCCCCTGCCCCTCACTTCCCTCTACAGCACATGCAAAAACCACCTTTATGACCATTGGACTCACTATTGGTGTCATTGGCTCCATCTGCCAGAACCTGTATTCGCATGCAGGGCAAGTCCCTAATTCACTGAGGGTTTGAGAACCATCTGCTACCCTTATCTGGTTTAGCTGGCCAGTTGAAGCTGTTTCCAGGGATGTGGCTGCTGTTGCATACTGACACATGCAGGTGAGTGCTCAGTGAGTGATCAGTGCAGGTTGAAGACCAAAGGTGGACAAAGTACCCCCGAAGGAGCACACTCTCTCCCTCTCTCTCCTAACAACCCATACTGTAGTTCTTTATTTATATGCTGTAGGACCTAAAATCAATTACTCCATTTTATCTTAACAATTACTTTATGAGGTAAAGTGAAAAGTAGTGTCTGGCCCACAGTAACAGCTTAGTGGGAATTTCAACCTGGGTCCAAACCAACCTATTAATGTAAGAAGCAATAGTTGTTCATCCTTAGAAGGGTCGGTTTTAATACTGTCTTGTGACTTCTTCATTCCCAGTTACAAGAACACACGAAATAACATTAGAAATAAACAACTGTGTGCTCAATTCACAGCTCTGCTAATTAAAATTGGCCCTTGGTGATTAATTAACAAAGGTTTAGTTTACACTGGTGACTAAATGAGACAACCACGAGTATCTAAACTTCTGTACTTCTGTTGCAGCAGCTATGAACTGCAGCAACTTCAGCAGTTGAACAGTCTCCTCCTGTCTTCTCTATGCCCTCACTTAGAGTGACACAAAACAGCAGCAAAAGGACCCAGTGGTACTGATTTATTTCCTTTGCCCGAGCTGCTGGAATGCTGAGTGAGTAGCAGTAGTAATAGCAATCTCCTTGCTGGGAACACAGGAGCTCTATGCATGCCTGTAGTAGCTGTCAGAACCAACTGCTGCAACATATACATGCATGGTGGTTTGGGGTCTCATAGTACCACATTTGGACGCTACTCTGTAAATGAGACCTTAAACGTTTAACTGATTAATCTTTTGATCCAAGTAAATAAAGATTCTAGAGTTTTGCCACCAAGAGGGCTGGAATTTGCAATCTACAGTATGCCTTGTAAAATATTAATGTAGCATATTAGTGAAACTGGGAAATATATATTGCTTTAGGTTTCCTTCTCAGGGATAAATCAAACAGCTTTTCTTTGCAAGCCAGATGTTGGAAATGGCTGAATCTTAATATATTTACCCCCAAAAATACCGTTGTTTATTTTCCCCAGACAATATTTAATTCCATATTTAGGAACAGAACAGGGCAAGGTAGGTGACAGAACAAAACAAAACTGGGAGGGGGAACCCTGGGAAAAAATCTCAGATGAGAAAGCCCTAGTTTCATTATTTTGTGAAGTGGAACTGACCTACTATAGGAACAGTAAACTAAATTAACACCATGTGCCTAACAGTTGTGAGTATTCATTCAGGCATTATTATCCTATAAATCTTGATTCTTCGTGAGTAACAAATATTTCAAATCTGGCTGTATGTTTATTGTTTCAGCCATTGTGGTCATGAAAGAAAGAGAAATTATTTAAAATAAACAAGATAAATATAAATTATAATAAATTCTATATTATTTTTTTAAAAAAAACATAGCCATTCTATAAAAAACACACTTATCTGAGCTTTGTAATACCATTATCTCACTAACCAATGTTTACAAAAATGCATATATTAGAGAGAAGAGTAAATACAAATTCACATATTAGTGAGACATATAAAACTGCATTATATTTGAGAAAATTATGTGCAAAAATGTGTGCATTAGTCAAATTGCATACCCAAACTTGCTAATTAGGAGAAATTTGCATCAAAGACTAGATCAATTTTTGTAAGTATCTTTTAAAAAAGTAATAATACAAACTGCTGCAGAAATGTGGAGAACTGAATTTAAGATTGTAAAAATGAGAAACTGAGAGAAATGAAATTGACAGATCCTTTGATCCCTAGTACAGAGGACTCCCTTAGTACTAATTAAGGAAGGCTAGGAGCTCAGCTAGGTGCTCTGGTCCATGGGGTCACGAAGAGTCGGACACGACTAAACGACTAAACAACAACAACAACAGGAGCTCAGCTCATCATTAGACATTTATTTTCTATTTATAATACACACCCTACTTGTCTCCATACTCCTGCTTCATGATCCTCACCACCTGGTATCCTGCCTGTTGATCTCTGTGTCTCAGCTCACCGCTGAGTCCTTCAACTCAGAAAAAGTTCCTTCATGGTTCCTAATCACTGTTCTCCAAAAACAGTGCTGGGACAGAAGGAAGCAGAATACCTGTTCCTCCGGTGCATTAGACTCCTTATCTTCCCTGCCATATCCCCCCCCCCCTTATTTGCCAGCTTAGCAGGGGAGGCAAGAGCATTCTGGGTAACCAGCAGCCACCGTGTAACATCACTCCTGGCCCACCTGTGCCAGCTGCTGACAGATTCTCACATACATAACGTTTTTAAAGAGACAATAAATGGAGAAGTTCTCAATCAAAAATCTATAGGTGAAGAAATATTCTAAAACAAGGCCCACAGAGTTTGTTTGTTCTTCTCACAAGAAGCACATCAGCATTACCATGTCCCTGAAAGCTTATAAATTTTTACATGCTGAAATGCAAATATGTATACATTCTAGATAATTAATGCCTGCAAATAAATTACAGATCAGAAAAAAGTTTCAAATGTACGTTGAATTTAGCCATGTTGCCAGTTTTGCATTATGTACAAAATGTTCAGAGGGAGAAGTTTAAATGGGGCGTTTGTTATGATCTATTCATTCAAGGAATCTTCTATTGTAAGGCAGTAACCCCTATTCATGATACTGATCTTGAAGGACAGGATGAGGGTTGGGAAATCCTTTAATCAACTACTCTCAGTTAGAAGATATTGATATTGTGAATGCCTTTGTGAATGGTTTCTCAGTTGGGTTTATAAAGGAGGAAAGAACTTAATTTGGGGTTGGCCTGCCATTTTGTCCAACAGCTCAGCATAGAGTGAAGCATCTGAAGAAACATTGTTGCCATTGATCAGGAGGAAGCTCCATGTGTGTAAAGCTTCTACCAAGTCAGCAGCTCATAAAACTCATTGTCGTATTGGATCCTTAACATAAGGATGGGGAGCATGTGGTTCTCCAGTTGCTACTGGACTCAGCTCCCATCACCTCTGTCCATTGGCTAGGGCTGATTGGAGTTGGAGTCCAACGATGTCTGGAGGGCCATTGGTGCCAGTGCAAGAAAACAAGCCTTGCGTACTAGAAAATATATCTGTAGTAGACCACATCCTTTATAGGAAGAAGATATGTTAAACCATCTCAAACAGTAGACTCTCAGAGAAAGCAGACAATTTGGGCCTATTACTAGACTACATTCAGTCAAAGGGCAGCATCATATGTTTTCACTTCTACCTGCTCTTGCTGTACTCAAACTGTCTCCCACTCCCCAATAGCTAGTCAATACAGTGGTACCTCGACTTACAAACACTTCGGGTTACAGATGCTGCTAACCCGGAAGTAGTACCTTGGGTTAAGAACTTTGCCCAGGATGAGAACAGAAATCATGTGGCAGCGGGGCAGCGGCAGCGGGAGGCCCCATTACCTAAAGTGGTGCTTCAGGTTAAGAACGGTTTCAGGTAAAGAATGGACCTCCGGAATGAATTACGTTCATAACTAGAGGTACCACTGTAACATCAAAAGGCATTAAAGAGGAACTTTAAGAACCCCAAAATACTAGATCCCACTTCATAACAGTTTAATGTAGCAATGACTATTGCTATGAGAAGAAGGGCAGACATGCTGATGAGGGTCATTTGAACATGAGATTAGTAGTTGATGGCTCATTCATCATTTACAAGGAAGACGATATTTGGCGCTGTGTTCATTGAGTGTGGCAATGTACAAGCAAGCTTTTTATCAATTTGAAGTTGGAATGGGTTGCCCTTTCTTCATCACTTCAGTAATCTTATAAGAATCCTAGGGGGGATTTGCTTGTGAATTCTGTGCTAGCTGAGCAGAGAGACTTTCATATCTATTTGTTTTAAAGTGTTGTCTTATCAATTCACCATTTATTTAAATTAATGCCGGAATGAGCTTCACTGAAAGTCTGGAACACAAGCAGGACTTCAATTGCAATGTAAATCATTCTGATTCAGTTTGAACCAGGCAGCAGAAACATGGACTAGCCATCAGGGGGACAAACATCAATATAAGCAATAACTAAGAAGGATAGAGGCAGGTGTGCCTTCATTTAAGTGGGCAAGTTTGGATTCAGTTCTAAAATCATTGTCTTCAGTTACTTCATAAAGGAGTAAATGAACATATCACGGCAATTACTTGATGCATTGCTGGTTTGAAATTCTTAAACGATCCAGAGGGCAAACATTTCAATGCTAAACAAAAATGCCCCCCCCCTTTCTAAGAACACACACACAACTGTGTTGCCTACATATATCCCTACCAAGGTAACAATGCATTATAGATAGTAAAATAAATTCTAAATAATTTATTTCTAAATTTTAAATGCATGTTACCGGTACTTTATGTGTCTACTTGAGATAAATCTGTTAGTGGATTCTTGATAGGAGAAATTTAAGATATTTGTGCTGTAGAAAGATCACTGGGCAATTTACAGGAGATCATTGACAGAGTAATCTTTACATGCACTGTAGTATCTATAGTTTTAGTTCTAATCTGATTTCATTTCACTACAGTCCTGAATATTTTTATTTATTTGTTTCTATTCTGCTTAATATATAAAAATATATCTAAGTGGTGTACAAAAAAACAAAAAGCCCCACCACAGATATTACAAAAATACACAATAAAACTGTTACTAACAAATTGTGTACAGCTACCAATCCTTTCTCCTTCAGGTACACCTCCCCACTGAACACCTCTCCTTGCTCTCATCTAGGATCCCACCTGTCTACCCTGGCTTTCACTCAGGGCACTAACATAATTTAAATATAGATTTAAATAAAGATAAAATATTTTCTCAAAGCAGGCACTCTGGCTTGCCTAACCTTTCGTTTTAAAAATTGAACTTTACATTAGAACCAGTGCCCATTTGAAGCTTCAGCCATTGCCCCAGGGATGCAGAGTCATGTGGGTGATTCAGCCAGTCACTTTGGCTTTGGTATGAAAGGCCACTCACTTGGTTCTGGTGGATGGTAAACACAGCATTTTATTAAACTGCTTTCAGGAGAAGACTTTGAAACTGACTTCTCTTATATAACACACAGTGTTCTGAAAACAAAATATTTACCATGTGAGAATGGCAGTGACTTTTAACAAAGCGAAAATTATATATAATATATGAATAAGGTAAGGTAAGGTAAAGGTAACTGCTGTGCACTTCCAGTTATATTTTTCTTTTCCTTCCATACTGCATAGCAGGAGGTGGGAAGGAGAGGTCCCACCAGAGGTTATTAGTCAGAAATGCAGCTTATCTAGAAGTACAGCTTAGTCAGCAAGAACAGAAAACTGAATCCTGTTGAATGAGGCTATCGTGACTTTGGGCAGTTATTCTGATATCCAGATATAAATATTGTTGTTTTTTCAAACTTCAATAACTTCTGAAATGAAAACAGCTATTTCATTTAAAATGTCATTAAAGGGGAATAAAAGCTGTTGGTGGTGCTGATTTCAGGAGATGGCTTAGTATGAGCATAGCGTATGTGAATAATAAAAATGCACTATTGACTATAGTAACCCTAAGGAGCCATACACTTAGAGGAAGGAAGGGAGGGAGGGAGCCTAGCTATGAAGGTGTCAGGGGCTGGACTGAGGAGGAATGGTGAGGGCCGCCCCCTTCTCCTGAACCTTCCCAAGAACAGGAGGACAGTATAGATTTAGAACAGTGGTTTGCAGAGGGGCATAGTTCAGCGGCTGCGGAGAGCAGAAGCTGGGAAATATTGGAAGATGAACAGCAAGAAGAAGAACAAACACTAGGGAAGAGACAGCTGACAGATTCAGTGTCTTTGGAAAGCATTCCTGACACACCCCCCCAGAACCAGGTGTGCATTACAGGCAGTAGAACAGAGAGTTCAGAGACAGAAAGCTCAGATTATCTGGTACAGGAGTGACGTAGAATAGGGACAACGTAGGGGGGAGTGGGACTTTACTTGGAGTAACGTCATCATGGCATAGAGACTACATTCCTTTGTGTGTGTCTCTGGAATACTGAATAAATTGTGTGGTAAGGACTCTTTGTGTTATCTGCTTTTTTGGCTGCCACCGAGGGAGGGATAGGATTCCCTGAGGCTTGACAGAAGGCAACCTTTAAAGTTTCTCATTATCCAAATATTGAAAATGATCAGATTAACATTTCTAAAGAGAGGCTTGGTACACATACAAACATTATTTAGAAAAAAATGTATTAAGTTTGTGGTTGTGTGGCCTGGAGCCCCATACATGCATGTGGCTCCCATTACCAGTGATAGCACAAGAAGTTTCACAAGTACACGAGTCTTTCCATGCTCTCTGCATAACTAGGGTAGGCTTCATTCTGAATGAGCTATAGGCTGCACTACAGTGCCACCCAGATAATGGCCAGAGGTACTGCATCTCATTGGTCTAGATAGACCATGTGACCTGTGAGCCAGGCCATATATAAACAGCTGCTTCAGACTTGTTTCTGCAATCTGTCAGCATGTAGCCATTCTGTGTCTTTCTTATTGCCTCTTGAAACTGGACCATTTACATGACTTTGGCAATATACCCACCTCTAGTCTTTGCTTCCAGACCTTGACTTTAACCTGACTTGTGCTATGCACCCACTTCTGCCCAGTAGCTACAGTATGGTGGGGGACCTCCAGTCAGTTGTGTTGCTGCTGCTTACTAGGAGGGAGGGGGATGAGGTGCTGTCAAGGTCAGCACTGTGTTAATTGCTTCTGGGCCTTCTAACCAACCACTTGAAGGCCTGATCCCACAGTGACCTGACTCAGTGGAAGTGAGATGCCATTTTACTTCAGCTAAAATGCATTATTTTGCACTATTTCCAGGGATACCTCCAGATATAGTCAAGTATAATATGGATTATTAGCCTTAAAGGGATGATATTAGCTTTAAAATCTCAGACATTAGATATGGTTAATTTGTTCTTCCTGGTATATAGCTCCAGTGTTAGCTCTATTGTAAAATGCTGCATTGTGGATACTTGTCTTTAATGCTGCATATTTTGCATTACAAAAACAATTTCATAAGGAAGAGAATGTTCTGAGAAATGAGAAAATGCAGCATTGGATATACAGATAAGATAACAAAAAGGCAGTGTTGCCACATTAAAGGCAAAAAACGATTAAAAATCATTTCACTTATGCATTTCTTAGTGTTAGCTGATTAGAATTTCAAAAGACTTGTGTATTCATATTGTTGCAGTGGATTATTTTCTTTTCTTGTCCAGTTACAAAGGAGGCCGTGTATTGTGAATGGTATAACACATTGTCTTGTAAACAAACAAAATTTGAATGAAAAACGTAGTATTGAAATGATTACAGCAGACTCCTCAAACAAAGGGTAATGTAAGAAGGATTCCTGGTTACCTCCTTTCCTAGGAGTAGGTTTGTCATGAAGTTTACTTTACAAGTTTACTTTACAAGCTAAGATCAGTGCACCATCTTAATTCAAAATAGCATCCAATTGGATCCAAACATGGACAAAACATAGACAACATTTCAAAACGTAGATAAATATTAAGGGTTAAACATGGTCTTCCACTCACTGCATGATCATGAACAACATGAGGTCCTCCAAAGTATTGTCCAATTCAGCATAATGAACTTTCAATTGGCACTGGAAACTGTTTAAGTCTGTATGTGTGTGTAGAAGTGAGACAGGCTGGCTCAAGGGCGCAAAAATAAAACGTGATCATAGGTGAGATGATTGGGCTGCAAAGTTCAAAGTGGGCTAAACTTTTAAAAAGCATTTGTGACAGCACTAACTCCCTAAATTCTGCAAGATGGTACCAATGTGAGAAAGAAATCAAGCAGAATCAGGGTGTGTGAATTTTTCCAGGGACATTGCTGGGCAGACCTATAGTAACTGTCAAAGTACTTCATGGTGCTACTAGTTTAGGAAAGAGATTAGGCTTAGTCATGATGTGTGGTGCTCTGGTTCTTGATTTCAAGTACCGTTTTTCAATTCTATATATAAAGAGTAGTGTGTTTTTCATTTTCTCTCTCTCTCCTTGTAGAAAAGTATTGTTTTGTTCAACTAGGACAAGCTGACCTGCTGTATAACAGGGAGCCTTCTGAAGCACCATCATGACTGCATGGGAAACCTTGAGACAGCTGAACTACATGCAGCCCTTGCTCAAGGGTAGAAAAAGTGTTTTACAGACTCAATTGCTTTTCTGTAGGGGAGGGGAAGCTTTGGGGGGCACCACTGAGCCCAAACGGACTTACTATGGAGTAGACAGACATAGGATTGCACTGTTAGAAATTTTACCAGTTTTTACACCACTTGAGGGAACCAGTGTGGTGTAATGGTTAAGAGCAGTAGACTTGTAATCTGGGGAACCGGGTTCGCGTCTCCGCTCCTCCACATGCAGCTGCTGGGTGACCTTGGGCCAGTCACACTTCTCTGAAGTCTCTCAGCCCCACTCACCTCACAGAGTGTTTGTTGTGGGGGAGGAAGGGAAAAGGAGAATGTTAGCCGCTTTGAGACTCCTTAAAGGGAGTGAAAGGCGGGATATCAAATCCAAACTCTTCTTCTTCTTCTTCTTCTTGAACATACTGCATACAGACCTGCTTCTTGGACCCAAAGCTACTTCTTTTAATAATGACCACCTACGGTACCTCTAAAAGCCCTCTTTTCAGCACAGAAAAGCCTGCTTTGCGAGGCTGATTTACGCCTTTGCGCCCAGTGATCACAGGCAGGGACCTTTTCACACCCTTCTCTGTTATTGCACAAGAGCCCTACAGTGGAAGCTCAAGTGAGAAAACTCTCAAGACCCAGCCACTGCTTCAGCACTGCCTTCCCTTTAACAATCCCATATTGTAGATGCAAAAACAACCTTCACACAGCATGCTGCAACCTTCCTGAATACAATGATGATTAAAGAAGAGTTTGTCAAATGAAAACATTGCATTCATTTGTACTCTTTTGTTCTGAAAATGCAGAGGGTTCTTTTTAATATTTTTAATAAACAAAAGCATGTCCCATTGTCAAATGGAACCTCTATGGGTAAACAAACCAAGCCAACCAGCCTCATTTAATAAGCAGGAAAAAAGTAAATCCCATCCCTATATTCTAATTCCATGTAATATTCTTCACTTATTTAAAGATTCCTCAAGTGCATATCACTTGTCTGATGATTAATGATAAGTATATTTGTGCCTTAACATTTAGCATTTCCATTTTGCAATGGGGAAATCTCCTTGTAACATCTCATACAAAAACTAGCTATCTGATTATATAATTTGGGAGTATACTACATATTTGGCTTGGGTTTATAGGCATCATGTAAATTATAAATTGGCCCCCCAAGTGTTGCTGGTTGGCTACCCAGCTGTGCTAGAGGTACTGATATAACTGAATTTCACAGTTAATCACTGTCAACTTCACTGTCAACTGCAAAACTAAGGATTATTATTTTTAAGACATGGAATTTTCAAATAAAGATTAAAAAAAGAAAATAACCACAGGCAACAAAAGGAAGAACACATGTAACAAACTGTGCTCTTCTAGGTAGCTTCATAAAACTTTGCAGAAATGGCCTCTCAGAGTTCGCCACCCTATTGGAGAAATGCATAGTATGGAGAAATGGAAGGGGGCAGAGAAACCATTCCACCAAATTCATCCAAAGATAAGAGAAAATATTCAAGAGTTCCTTGGGGTTATTCAACGAGGGGGGGTGACTGTACCATAGGAAGCAGAATCTAACCTAGGTCAAATAATGCAGCAGCTCAGATTTTCTTCCTCCTGAAGAAAGACAAAGACTAAGATTAGGTAAATGTAAAGGGACCCCTGACCATTAGGTCCAGTCACGGATAACTCTGGGGTTGCGGCGCTCATCTCGCTTTACTGGCTGAGGGAGCCGGCGTACAGCTTCGGGGTCATGTGGCCAGCATGACTAAGCCGCTTCTGGTGAACTAGAGCAGCACACGGAAACGCCGTTTACCTTCCTGCCGGAGCGGTACCTATTTATCTGCTTGCACTTTGACGTGCTTTTGAGGTTGGCAGGAGCAGGGACCGAGCAACTGGAGCTCACCCCGTTGTGGGGATTCGAACTGACGACCTTCTGATCGGCAAGCCCTAGACTCTGTGGTTTAGACCACAGTGCCACTCTCGCTGATTAAATGAGCCTTAATCTAATAACAAGATGTCAGCACCTAGCAGGCTTCAAACGATCAAGATTGTCCAATTAATGTATTTTAGAGTCTAGACTCATCTGCTGTAGAGCAGCCTAATGAGAAGACAAAAGAAAAACATGTCATGGTTTTGAGTGCAGATTAGCAGCTTCATAATGTCTGTTGGATTTCAGGTCCAGCCATACTATGCATTTTAAATAATTAGCCAGTTCTTCTTTGTGCACAGAGAGATATTAACCGTATGAATTTGCAAAGAGCTGTATCAAAGAGTGTGTGTGTGTGTGTGTGTGTGTGTACACACTGTAATTACTATTTATTTCTTTGTATATTTCAGAGATATTTCCTGCCCTTTCTCCCTGTATCCCTCAGCAGAGTTCCCTATGAGAGCTCTATGGGTATGTAACATAATGCCAAAGAGATGCAGCCCCAATGCTGTTTTCTCTTCTTTTTCTCTTCCACTGACCACAAGGAAAGATTCCTCCCCCCCAGCCTAGTGTGGTGCTCATGGACTGGGGATATGGTCATGGTCTGAGAGAGTGTTGGAGAGGGGTCAACAGCCTTCTTAGGCTAGTGAACATGTTTGATCTTTTGAGAAAGTGCTGGAAGAAACCAGTCATGAGGACTCGGCATAACAGAATGTGGTTGCTAGCTCTTGAACACCAGGAAAAAACCCCAGACATGATCACAAAATGGTGCTGACATATCCTCTCATCAGCCCCCTCCACAAGAAAAGGGCACCTAAATCTGCCACTGTTGAACTCTCTGCCACCATTTTTGCACTTCTTCTCAAACACCTCCAATAACACCTTCACAAGCATGACAGAAACTGTCCCTAAATGGAAAAACCATTGTATCAGTTTCTGATTATTTTAATGAACAAAAGTCCCATTTTTTATTTTTTTTACTGAGGTGAGTAGTTAACCAATATACACTGAAATTCTTTAATTATTGAGTTGAAAGGTCTGTCTTGTAAATTGGTGGTTGGGGACTTTTTCAAACTGTAATTTCTTTAAAAGAAATTAACAGTGTAATTGTCTATTAAGATAATGAGTACCTGGGGACTTTTAACTTGCAGCTTAAATTGTTGCCATTTAAACACATTCAGGTTGTAATCCTACACCCATTTTCCTGAGAGTAAGCATCATGGAGCTCAATGGGACTTGCTTCACAGAAGACGTATAGAAGGTTCTGCTGCAAAGGCTGTAGTTATCTACTCACCTGGAAATAAGCCTCACTGAACTGAATGGGACTGATTTTTGAGTTGACATGTACAGGATTGTGCTGTAAATCTCACTGAGTATTTCCTTATGATAAACTTTTAATTGAAAATTGTGGGTTTTGATATTGTGAATCGAGTAGGACTTTCAATAGCTGAGTGACCTGAGATGACATTACATATAAAGGGGAAAGGAGGACTGCCTCTCCCCATTTTGACCGATCTGGACTCTGTGATCATCATCTGAGGCCCTTCTCCATGTGCCTTCTCCATGAGAGGCCTGAAGGGTGGCAACATGGGAATGGGCTTTTTCTGTGGCTCCCAGTTTGTGGAATGCTCTTCCCAGGAGAGCACCTTCATTACATATCTTTAGGCACCAGGCAAAAACATTTCTCTCCTCCCAGAGCTTTGGCTAATTGATGGCCCTTCCAACTGTGGGGAGGGAATTGGTTTTGTTTATTATTATGGTATGCTTTTTTGTGTTTTTACAATGTAAACCACCCTATGATCCTCGGATGAAGGGCAATATAGAAATTCAATAAATAATAAAGCAATAATTTGCAGCAGGTGGCTTCAAAATTTCCCAGGCCGACACCCAAACATTATCAAGTTCAGTTGTACCCAGAGGCAAAGCAGAAGGAGAAATTCTGGAGGTGGTGCTGTTTTGTAAATTGTTGTACAAAAGATGGCAGCAGTGTTTGCAGAACACGGACTTCTCACAAGTATCCGAAGAACTTGTGCAAGATTTTATGTTTCCCACTGTATGGTGGACCTTGTGCTAGCAGATAAGGCCTTGTACAAGCTGGTGTGCAAAAGAACATAAGCTGTGTTCTGAATTTCTATCATGCAAACGTCTTGCACTAAGTTGGGGCAGCCCTTTCTCCCCTTCGGGACACCTCTGCATCAAACTCATTGGAAATTGCTGGATTTTATTATGAAAACAATGTTTTGTCATCATCATCTTCACCATCACCACCATCTTATCCAAAACTCATTTATGTGCATATCCTTCTAGCTGATACTTCTTGCATATATCAAATATGGTTCTGGAGAGCTCCCTCAGCCTTCAGGAAAACAATGAAATATGAAGGTGACTTAAAATGCTCCAGGGGACATGTAGAATGCAACACATCACCTTGGGGATTCTTGTCATAGTTTCTGAATAGACAGTAACAAATGAGGGAGGCATTGAAATGAGGCAGCTGTCTTATGCTGAGGCAGACCATTGGTCCAGCTTGCGCAGCAATCTCTACTCTGCCTGGCAGGAGCTCTGCAGGGTTTCAGGTGGGAGCATTCCTCAGCCCCATCTGGAAACACCAGGGATTAAACCTGGAACCTTCTACATGCCAGGCAAATTGTGCTGTGGTCCTTTGGAGAAATTGTTTAAAATCACATAGCACAGGGCTGTATCCAAAGTTGAAAGTCTGAGCCAGCAGAATGTTGACGGGCAAGATAATTCTTAAGCAGGTTGCTGGTAACTTTGCTGCACAATGAATTCCCTGTTGGTACAACTCTGGCATTGGATCCCTCTGCTGCACAACATCCAAATTCACTCATCTGCTAGCAAAAGAGGACAGAGGAGGTTGGCTGCAGCCTATTGTTTCTAGGGACATTACTGAGACTATCTTGAAGGTGCATGGTGAGATCATAGTTTCTGAATTTCCCAGAGAGGCCAGGAATTTATAGGGCTTGGTCATCTCTGAATGGGGGATTCAAGTCCTTAACCTCTCAGGTCCTAGTCCAACACTCTTGACCTCTACACTCCACAGGCTCTATCACTACCACTATCAAAAGGATACTTATTCTTTCAGTATAAATACCAGGTACCTCTTGGGAAGGAAGAATCCTCTGGCTTCATGAAGCATTTGCTGCTTTAAGATACAAGATAAATCTAATATTAACACAGACATGTTTCTGTATTTCTATCACACCAGCAAATGGTAAAATAAGTACTTTCTGCTTTAATGCATTGCTGGGATTTATTTCCAACAAATTATTAGAGCAACTGCTTGCACATAATAGATCCTTTCCATGGTTAGTTGAACATTTTGATTTAAATTGATTCACAGCAACCTGTAGGTTTTGCTTTATTTTAGCAGGATTCACAAATTCCATTTCTTTCTCTGGAAAAGCACTGTAAATATCACTAGGCCTGGATAGATGCTTCCCTTAAGTTTTCTTGTGTGGTGTGTGCACATCAGAAACTGTTAAGGTAACCTAATCTGATGTGAAAGTCACATTGCACTGTGGATTGCTCCAGAGAATATTACATGGTTTCCACCGAGAATATTCTGGTCGTCCCAGTAAGTGTATTGACTGGTCTATTGTGTGCCAATTTTCTTGTTCACTTAATAACAAAACAGAAGTTTTCTTTTGGGAACATCAGTATAGATTGAGCTTAGAATTTCCAGGTTAAACATTTATCATGCAATGACAAAGTAAATAGCTGATAGATGATAGATGATGATAGATGATAGATAGATAGATAGATAGATAGATAGATAGATAGATAGATAGATGAAAGATAGATGATAGATTGATTGATCGATCGCGTACCTTCCATGAGGTCTTCTAAAGCAAGACCCCTGTTCTGCATACCTAGCAATTTTCATCTCCTCTCTTGCAGAACTGTAACCTCATAATTCATCATAATTTATTCATTCCTTTCCTTTATTTGAAATAAAACACTCATCTACACAGAACATACAGTGTAACTTTCAGCAAAAAAAAAAAAAAAAAACAACCAAAACCCAACACAAACCAATTCTGAGGTTTCTTAAGAAGGCAAGATTTTGTCTAAGAGCCTTTATCCAAGAGACCATCTTGGCTGTGAGTCCTGGAAGACCTGCCCCCTGCCTTGGAGGCTTTTTTCCACCTGACCTAGGAGAGCAGGGCCCTGAATGACTCCAGCTACAAAAACTGGGGCTGCTGAACAGACTCTTGGGTCTGGGTGTTGTATGGGTTTGTGTTTGTTTGTGGGGTTGTTGCTGTTTTTATCTTTATTTTAGATCCTGTTGTGAAAGTGTTCAGTTTGGTTGTGTTTTCCTTAATGTTTTCTTTATTTATTTATGGCCACTTTTGCTACGCTGCAGTTATATATTTGTTCATGTTGTAAGCCACCTTGAGCATGGTTTGAACTGTGGATTGCCACATACAAATAAAATTATGTATGCACATATTTATCACATTTTCTTCTGGCCAGATGTGAAGATAATTGTAGGAATGCAATTACCATATCTACTAGGTACAGTGCCCCTAGAGGAACTGTTCAAAAGTAAATCCAACAGAGTTTAAGGGTACTAACTCCCTGGAGAGTTTACAGAGGCATTTGATGGCTGAAAGACACTGCTCCTGACAACTCGGAAATTATTAGACAAGATAATGTTTTAAAGTGTTTTTAGAATGTTTTTAATTGCTTTAGGATGTATGTGTTTGCTGTCCTGGTCTACTTTGGGAGGAAAGGTGGGCTGTAAATTGAATGTCTTAGTCAGCTTTCCAACAACACCTGCTTTGTCTGATCAAACTGTGTCTGTTCAGGGGTCTAGTGTATACATTTTATCCCTGAGATTATGCTGCTGAGATTTCTTGTAATTTGTCTCTTTCTTTGCTCACTGGCACCTTGCCCCTTTGGTGTAGTGTTCAACTAAAATTAGGATGCTGCTATAGTCATATTAGAAATTCAAGGCAGGATCCAACAGAGAATGCAATTTCTCATAAGCTTCATATGTCAGGGGCAATTAATTTTCATTACATTCAAAGAACTTTTTTTTCTATACTCAAAAGACTGTGTGGCCATTTAAATATGAGTGTTCTGTTCTCATGATCAAATGGTTCTAAGTAATAAAAATCTTTTTGTCCCATTAAAAGGACAATTATTAATGGGTGAATGCAGTCTCCAGAAGCAGCCAAAATTTAACTGTCTAGTTCAAAGAAAAGTTCATTTCTCTGAATATTTAATGAGATCTAAAAGAGCCACTTACCAAATGTCACTCACCAAATGGCATGCCTTCTCCCAAAGGAAGAAAATATTTCTTTTTGTCTTACTATACTGTACCTTGATATAAAATGTGAATAGAGTTACCAATTTAAGGGTACTGAGCCCCAGTCGTTTATAACAAAGCAGGGGTAGGAAATGTACATTGCATAGGCTTAATCTAGTTTAATAAACTTTACTCCTTCCTAGGGACTAGATTAGGGCTAGTGGAAGTATACAACTAACCTCCTAAGATTAAGTTCTTCAGTGTGTGCTTTTACAAAATGTCTAGAAATTAGTTTCCAGCAGTGGGTGCTGAAACTGATTATCTGTGCAAGCCCATACATGTTTACTCAAAAAGCTTCATCTATGTTCAGTGGAATTGAGTCACAGGTAATTATGCAGTCTGCCCAACAGTTTATATCCTAAAGTTGGCTTAAGGAAGTTCACAGAAGGAAAGTTTCCAATATCCTCCTCATCACTATAAGCCACATGTGATTCTCAAAAGATCAGGTAAGAGTCCATTAACGATGTAGGGTGAGATGTGGCTGCTGGAGTGGGGAGGACTTAAGGGAGGGAAACTTCATGAACTTTATCAAGTTAGCTTGTCGTAGGGTCCAATGCCAATTTTGATGGGTCTTTTCTTTTCTAGCAAACTCTCACATTGTTCAGGAGGGACCCTGACCTGATAGAGATCATAGAATCATAGAATCATAGAATCATAGAGTTGGAAGAGACCACAAGGGCTATCGAGTCCAACCCCCTGCCAAGCAGGAAACACCATCAGAGCACTCCTTACATATGGTTGCCAAGCCTCTGCTTAAAGACCTCCAAAGAAGGAGACTCCACCACACTCCTTGGCAGCAAATTCCACTGTCGAACGAGATGCTTTTAAAGGACTGGTGGTGGCTGCAGAGTGGAAGAAAGATGGCGATGAGGAGGAGGAGTATTTATCATCTGAAGATCACAGGGTGATTCACAACATAAAAATACAAAATGAAGACAGAAAATATATTCTAAAAACAAAAACAAACCAACAACTCCCTTCCCACAAATACATTTCAAAGGCCATAGAATGCTTTATCATTCTGACAAAGGATGGCAACTTTCCTTCTGTGAAATTCCCTAATTTATCTTAAGATCCAAGCCAACAGTTATTAAAATGAAGTTGAGTGATACTGTCCAAGGCGTTTCATGCAAATGCAGAATCCCAGGCTGCACTGACTCTGCATGCAACTGCACTATAACCTGTATAGTTAGTAGGAAGATCTTTTTTCGAAAGGAGGTTGGGAATCAGGGTGTTAACACAAACCATGATTCCCCCTTAAAATGGCCAAGAGCAGAGCTTGCTCCCAAATATATGACTGTTGCTGGCTCCAGGGCATGAAAGTTCACAGCTGCACTAAAAACCTGGATACCTGAACTATTTCCTGTGGGACTTCTCCTATATGGAAGATGAACATAAGAAGCTTAAAAAGCAAACCAAGGAGTTTCTTCTCTTCACAATCTGTGTTCACTCTAGCTCTCTCTTGGTCTAATTGACTAGATCTGCTTTCCTAAATGTCAGTCATCATGACTTCATTTGTTGGCTGAAAACACTGAACATCAAGAGCAGGCCAGTTTGTCTCACACAAAAACAGAGAGTAAAATGCTTGCACATTTGGCACATATCTCTTGTTTTATAAGTGCTAAAATTTGTGGTTTGTTTTTTTGTTTTTTAATGAAAGCTAGGAATCTGGAGATTGTGGTTTATCAGGGGGAGGGAAGATTGCCACCTGTGGACGACAATGCCTAATAGGTATAAGAGGAAAGATCCACACTTTAGGAAACAGAAAACAATTTTCTGTTTTCAGAAGGTGCACATTTTCAGAGGTGCAAATTTACTTGAAGTATTATTTCAAATATTTTGCAGCATTGGCTCAGATTGCAGGCTATCAGTACCCCATCACACACCATATGCCTGAAGGGGTCCAAACACAGAACAAGGAGTTTTGCCACACTGCAGTCCCCATCTCTCATAGCACACAGCCAGGCTAGGTTTTTCAGTATTTGGCACCTGGGATACAGCAGCATCCCAAGGATGGGAACCTGCGGTCTTTCAAATGTTGTTGGACTGAAACTCCCATCATCCTTGGCTTTTGGCTATACTGTTAGAGTTAAAGGGAATTAGATTCTAACCATATCTGGAGAGTCAGCTTCCTAATCCTTTTAGTACACCAAACTGAGCACTTTTCCATTTGCAGAATATCTGTAAAACATTATCTCCACGTACCTTATTTAATGCTGCCTATAGCCAGCAATAATGTTAGAGCTCTGATTGAATTCAGTGGTCTCCCTTGCTCTGTTAACACTTAACACCATTTACCAGTTACAACATAGGCATCCAGTGCAGTTGATGCAGCTATATATCTTTCCGTCCTGCTTGATTAATCACTTTGAGTGCCAGAACTAGGTCCAAGAGATTAATGGATGCTCTCCAGCTTAGCATATATTGTTCCAGTGCATGCAGAACCCGATCTTTAACTGCACTATCAGTCAATTGCAAATCAGGTCTCAGTCTCTAAATAAATATTTAAAACTAGTATTCATCAGTTGCTTACAACTCAAGTACTAATAATACTTCCCAGAGACCAAGATGGTGCAGATTTTGAATTTAGCAAGATGGTGATTGGGCTGCTGGGAATATGTTTGGGAGAAGGTGCAGAAATAGTGGTTCACTCTTAATGTTAACTCTGCATGAAATACTATTCTTGGCATGATTTTCAACAATTAAGTGTGATACCAAAATGCCACTCATTTCTCACCATGCCTTCTCCTAAAACCTCCAATCTCTCTCTCTCTCTCTCTCTCTCTCTCTCTCTCTCTCTCTCTCTCTCCCTTGCTCTCTTCAAGCCACAAATCACTTGTTAAATGAATAGTAATTCTTTTCCACCAAATATTCAGGCTTCCACTTTATGTGTAGTTGGTGGATTTCGTTCATGAAAATTCATGAGAAGGAAAAAGATATGACTGGTAAAAGATGAAGGGGAACAACATAGGTCAAATCAAGTAGTATTTTACAGGTCACTTGGCAATGAAAGATTTAATCATAAACAGTGATATAGAAAACACAGGCTCCATTTTACTTTGGCTTCTTGATATGAAATGTCTTGGGCTCTCTGCATTTGAGACAGCCTCTTCCCTACCATCTTATTGCAATTTCTGTAATTGGTTGATAGTCCAGAAGTCCACATGGCACGTACTGCTTGAAACAAATTCTCCTGCAAAACCTGATGTAAAATATTAACTAGGAGTTCTCCAAATGCTTGAATATTCTCCAAATGTTGCCTGAATATGGGATATCTGAGTGTAACAACCAGTGGTGCTGGATTTAAATTTCTGATAGATTACTGTCAATATGATATGCTGCTTTTCAAAGCTGACAAGCAAGGGCAACAGTAACAGCTGCTATGCAGTGGTATTTAGTGGTATTTTTATCTCACCTTTCCTTCAAGGAGCCCAAGGCAGCATACGTGGTTCATCCCCTTTCTCCCCACACCCCTGTGTGGTAGATGAGAAGATATTGACTTTAGCCAGTCACCCAGTGCCCTTCATTGCCAAGTGGGGATTTGGACATGAGTCCCTGTATCCTTTGTCCAACATTCTAACCACCACAACATGAGGAACTTTCTGCACTGGCATTTGCCAGGGAACACCTGTGTACCTACCACAGAATCTCAGAAATGTTCTAGGGCAGTAGTCTTCAACCTTTTCAGATCCAAGACCCACTTTTAACCACACATGCATTTGGAGACCCATTTCTTAATGTTTTACCATATACTTTATGGTGGTGGTGCTGTAGTTGCGATTCACCTTAGATCAGGCTATGACCCTGTAATGAGGCCCATGTGCTGGAGTGCATGTTCTAGAGGGACAACTTGGTTCACAGAGGAAGTAAGGAACTAAGGACCATGCCAGGAGCCATGAAACAGGTCAGCAGTCATAACAGATGAGGAAGGCAGATTGAAGAACAAACCATGAGGCAGCATTGAGGAATAAGTCAGAACGAAAGAGCAGTTCAGGACTGGAGGACGAACCATGCAAAAGAACACCTGAGAACAGAGAAGCATGGCATAGCACATGCAAGGCTCAGCTGAAAACTCCTTCCTACCCAGAACCACCTAGTGATGAGCCTGGGTGGGAGAAGTCAGTCCTCAAGGTTCTTTGCCCAGGTTGGTTCCCGTAGTTCATCAGTTCACCACATGAGGTGGCCACACACAGATTCCAACATTTCCAGATTGAAGATGATGTGTAAAAGCCTCATCTTCCAGGCTTTCTCTCACCTCATATATATTGGTCAGCTTCTGCTGGAAAACAGCTGCATGGCAGGGAGGGGGGGCTGTGCTGAGCTACGCTGATCAGAGAAGGAAAGTGCTACAGAGGGATGGGTGGCCACAAGAAGCTAGAGAGCTGGGTGGGGAGGCCCTGGGAGTCAGATATGGTATGTCCCAAGGGCTATTGGTTTCTTATACCTGATTTAAAGTCATCCAAACCCCAAGCAATCATGAGATACCAACAAGCTTTAAACAGTGACATTTTGAGTTAAATGTTTATTGCTTCAAAAAACTTATTAGGGCATTTGAAAAAACGGGCACATTTTGGAGATTTGCAGACATCTGTTACATCTTGAATACAGACTGGTTTGAAGTTATATCAGTAGAAAGGTGTGGTGGTAGCCTTGATTACCTCTAATTGGGCTGTACTTGTAATGATATACTTATATTTGCCTTGACGTCTTTTGACACCTACCTCAGTCCTTGAGAACTGAGTGTGCTCCTTTTTCAAATATAAAAGAGCTAAGTAAATGCTGACACATGAGGACTAAAATTGCTGGGTATGTAGAATAGGAAATCTTGTTATAAAAGAACACCTGGAAAGCGCTTTGTTCTCTCCTCAGTTCTGCTAAACAGGTGTAGTATAGGGAGAAAGAAAGGTAGCTCCCTTGTGGCAAATTAAAGCATTCCTTAGACCTCAGCCAGCCAGAACATTTTCCCCCAGATTGTCTCTAGTCCTTACTGCTTCTCAGTGATCTCAGTGTTTAACAGTCTAACTTTATATCCTTTCTCAGTGCTTGTGGTCATCTGGCTAGACACCTCAGTTGTTGGCCTGCCTGCACACCCAGTGATATTTTCTCTGAGTGAACTGTAGCGTGAAGGAGAGCATTTGTTTTCTTTAGCTGATTAATTAATCAATTAGCCAGTTAAATTATGCCAATGAAGTGACTAAAGCTAAGCTGACAGCCCTAGTGAGTCTATGGGTTTTTTAATTGGTCACGACAGAGCACAACATTGTGATTTTACATCAGTTTGGACAGCATAAAAGCTCCCAAAATACAAATGCATTTTGACAAACATGGTCAGCATGAAGACAACAAACAATTACTGCTCTGAAAGCACCAAATCATTGCTGTGGTGATGTCTCTACATAAAACTTGACAAAAATGCTCTCTAGGTAGAAACACAGTAAGAAGGCATTGAGTACTGCAGTCATCCCCCCCCCCCACTTCAGTCTTTGGCAACACTCAAATTTAGATGATGTATAATTATCTCCCTGGAGTAGGAACAGAAAAGAAAGGATTTTGTGGTGTTGTGTCACTTTTTCCCCACAGCTTTAAAAAAGAAGCAGACTTCAGATAAATGTTATTTCTATCTTATTTGGGGATCTTGGACACTATCAACCACTTCTAATGGCCCCACCCTCCAAATCAACAGGCATCTTAATGGTCTTATATCTAAATCTTAGATAACTCTTCCCCACAGTTCTATCACTTGATGGCTGCAGCATCAAGTAGTGACTGGTGTGAATGATCCATCATACAATAAATATTACAGAGATTTCCCAGAACTAAGTGGGAGAACATTCAGTAGTAGAGTACATTCTTTGAATACATAAGGTCCCAGGATACCTTTGGGGCATCTCCTGATAATGACATCTTCCTGACACCTTGGCGAGCTGTTGGCAGCTGAAGGACAACTGGGCTATTGGCTTATTCAACATAAACTGACTGATCTCCATTGCCTTTCCCCAAAAAATAAATGCATTATTGGAAAAGAAACATATTGTGGCATGAGTGAGTACATGCCTATTCTCCTCTGAAAACTCTCAATTCTGGTCCAAAATGTGTTGCAGCCTGAAGTGGAGCCCAAATGGAACCGTAATCCATTAAAAGGTCTTGCTGTGCTCTTCAGACATCAATTCCTGACTTCATGTTGCTGCCTGCAATGGGTGACTTCACCCTGCTGCCTATCAAAGCAGCCCCTGCAAACACTTATGAAGAGAGCTGCATGCAAAAGTGAATGCCATTTCTCAGAATTGTACTCATAGTTTCTAATCGAAACCCAACATATTTCTCCTTCACATTGAACTTTAGTCTGAGCCAGTGATAATACTGTTATTAGCATCACTTCCATAATCGACCACAATATTCATGATCAGTAGTGGTTCTGGTCAGAACTCTGTTTGACTTCCTGCAGCTAAAGGAAATATGTAGAAATTGGCTGCCTTTCTCCAGTTGTGACAATAGGAAGCACAGGACAAAATACACTTCAGTTCTTTGCGGGGGTTTTTTTTTTTAATGCAGAGAATTCAGAAAGGGATCTTATCATCTGGAGGAATTCAGAATATGTGATATGATTAAGATGCCCCAAAACAAGTTTTATAAAATACACCTGTCAGGGGTTCAGGAGCAGAGACGCAGAGAAGGGAGGAGACAGAGAGCGAGGGGGAGGAATACGAAGGAAAGATGAGTGGGGATGACGAACCGAGATCGCCGAGCTTATCCAGTGAGTCCGAGGATTCCCAGAAGGGAGCGCCAGCGGTCAGAGCAAGGGGGGAAAGCAGGGGGACACCCCAGGAAGAAGGGTCCAGAGAGGAATCAGAGAGCAGCAGTTGGAGATCGGGGCCCACGTACCCAGCCGGGAGCAGCGGGGAGAAAGGGGACCAGATATCGGGTTCCGGAGGCTTTCAGAAGGAGGGAGGGCATGAGTCAGGAGTAGTCACGCCCACCTCGGGGAGCGACGAAACGATCAAGAGGAAGGTTGAGAGTTGGGCGCGCGCGCCAAGTTCAAATGTAGCGGAAGCTGGCGCAGTAAGCAGCCCAGAGAGTGAGCCAGGTCCCAAAGCCCGCCGCAAGGAGGCGGAAGGGTCAGGGGGGTCCGCGTCAGAAGAGAGTAGGAAAGAAGAGACCCCGGGGGGCAGAAGGACCCAGAGACGGAAGGAAAGGCGCAGGAGGTGGAGCAAGGCTAGGGTATTAAGCTGGTGTGCTAGAGGCGGAGACTCAGACGGGTCTTCGCCGATCTGACCTAGAAGAAGTAGGGCTGCACGTTGCAGTTTGGAAATGGAACCTGTAATCCAATAAAGACTCTTTTAACCTGAACGCTGGCTAACGTGGTCCTATGTGAGCTGGGACTGAGTGGCAGCCCTGACAGTAAGACCCGTCTCCTTAAAGCTTAGGACACCTGATACCTCGCAGCGGAGGCAGAAGCAGCGAGAGGAGGAAATTGGTGTTTGGGAGCGAGCTCACAACGGTTGGCAGAGATGACGGAAGCAGAGAAAATTTCAGCGCTGCAACAGGCAGTGACCCAATTGAACGCGGAGGTACAGGCATCCAAGAAAAGGGAGGAGGATGCGGCAGCCGCCTACAGAGATCTCCACGCCAGGTTTGAAGCATTGGTTAAACATGGGCAGCCAGGACCCAGACCGGAGGGGGTTGGGTTGGCACGGAGAGCAGGAGGGCTTGTGGCTCACTTCGATGGGAATTTACAACAGTACCCCAATTTTCGAGCAGACGTAATGTGCGCACTGCAACTGCTGGCGAAAGACTTTAGGGATGAGGAAGAGAAAGTGGGGTTTATACTATCCCATTTGCATGGGGATGCTAAAGCGTGGCTACGCAATTTGTGGAGGGATAAAGATCCGGCGCTTCAGAATGCAGATGCCTTTATCAAAGCGATGGATGCGTGCTTTTTATCTACCATTGACGTGGATCTTGCCCGACGGGAGATTCATGGACTGAAACAAGGGAGGGCGAGCGTACGCCAGTATCACGCCCGCTTTTTTGCGCTGGTCAGTGCCTTGGAATGGGACCGGGATTCGCCCCCAGTCAGAGACCTATTCTGGGAGGGTCTGAGCAGTGCTGTTAAAGACGAAATTGCGAGGGGGGAGAGGCCCCGGAGCACGCAGGAGGTGGTCCAAAGGGCGCTGACTGTGGGGGTGAGGCTGGAAGAACGTCCATGGTGCAGAGACGAAGGACGTGGAGGGCGCGAAGCAGCGAGAAGTTTCTCTTTCGTTCCCAGGGAAGCTGCGCGTGCGCAATCCACACCTCCGCCAGGAGGGGGAGTGGAACCTATGGAGGTGGGAGGCGCCAGGGCTCAGTCAGCTACCAGAGCCCCTGCACCGGCGGCAGTCAAGACTAAACCTCCTAGAGGGACCAGGAAGTGTTATATATGCGACAGCTCTCAACACTTGGCGAAAGAGTGTCCCCAGAGGAGCTCCAAGCACACTGCAGCCTCCGCAACGGTGAAAGCGGCCACGCAACACAGCGAACACCAGCAGGGAAACGACGATGTCTGGCTGGAGACAGAGGCACTGGGGCCCAGCCAGACGCATCACTGAAGCAGTCCCCAGCGATCTTGCAACCCACGGACCCCCTCCCACCCAAACCAGTAGTGCAACTCACAGCATCTCTCCAGCTGCCCGATGGCGTCACTATCGAAGTGCCGCTTTCTGTGGATTCTGGAAGCAACGCAGACTTTATAGCACAGGATTTTGTGGAGCAGCACGCTATACAGCTATTACCGGCCACTCTGCCCCTGCAAGTCGTCACAGTGGATGGCAGGGAGTTGCTGGGGGGGCAGGTGGTGAAGCAAACACCGCCAATGGTGATGCGCCTTGGCAACCACAGGGAAGTCATCAGTTTTAACGTCACCCGACTGTCGGACACACCCATTGTGTTGGGCATGAGTTGGCTGGACAGGCACAGTCCGACACTGGCTTGGTACCAGCGACAGCTGATCTTCGGCTCCTCTTACTGCGCAGAACACTGCATCCTGCCCGGACAGGAGGGAGAGGAGGAAGAATCACAACTGCAGTTGGGAACGTTGCAAGCAGTCACCCAAAAATACGCAGACTTTCTGGAGGTCTTCTGCGAGAAGGAGGCAGACAAGTTACCACCGCACAGGCAATATGACTGCAAGATTGACCTCCTACCAGGGGCGACGCTACCGAAGGGGAAGCTGTATTCCATGTCTGAGGATGAACTACAGGAACTCAAACAGTTCATAGATCACAATTTGGAGCGCGGTTTCATCCGGGAGTCCAGAGCAGTAGGGGGCAGTCCTGTTTTCTTTGTGAAGAAGAAGGACACGCCCCAAAAAAGGCTGGTGGTGGATTTTCGCCTCTTGAACAAGATGACCAAGCCCTCTGATTTCCCCATGCCCAGGATTGACGACCTACTGGCGACGGTGCGCAAGGGACGCGTGTTTACCAAGTTGGACCTGCGAGGGGCGTACAATCTCATCCGCATGAGGGAGGGCGATGAGTGGAAGACAGCCATGTTCACGCCTCTGGGCACCTACGAGTACAGAGTGATGCCGTTTGGATTGCAAAACGGTTCTCACTGTTTTCAAGCTTTCATGCATCATGTGTTGGCGGGACTCCTCTACAAGAAGTGCGTCTGCTTTCTGGATGACATCCTGATATTCTCCGAGTCACAGCAAGCGCATGACCAAGACGTTCGGGAGGTGCTGGAGAGGTTGCAGCAGCATAGACTGTACGCCAAACTGGAGAAGTGCCAGTTCGACACGACGGAGGTGGATTTCTTGGGTTACAAGTTGTCGGACAAGGGGCTAGCCATGGACAGCGCCAAGGTTCGGGCGGTGTTGGATTGGAAGAGCCCGCGCAACCGGAAGGAGGTCCAGCGGTTTGTCGGCTTCGCCAACTTCTATCGCAAGTTTATCAAAGGGTTCGCGATGCAGACGGCGGCTATTACGGACACGCTAAGCTCCAAGAAAAAGAAATTCATCTGGACGGAGCAGGCGGAGCAGTCCTTTCAGGCACTCAAGCGTCTCTTCGCGTCGGAAGAGCAACTGCTGCATATCGACCCCAGCAGACCGATGCGGGTAGAGACAGACGCGTCCGATAGAGCAGTGGGAGCTGTCCTGCTGCAGAGGGACCCACAGGGGGTCTGGAGGCCGGGAGCGTTCTACTCCAGAAAGCTCAGCAAGTCGGAGCAGAACTACACCATCTGGGACAGGGAGTTGCTTGCCATTCATGCAGCCTTCAAGGCGTGGAGACACTTCCTGATCGGCGCCAAGCACACGGTGCAGGTCTGCACGGACCACAAGAATCTGGAGCACTGGCGCACGGCGAAGTTCCTGAACCAGAGGCAGATACGTTGGGCGGAGTTCTTTGCTGACTTCGATTTCCGAATATAGTACGTCCCAGGCGACACCAACATCATGGCGGATGCACTGTCCCGCAAACCGCAATACCTCGAGGAGGCGACGCCAGCGGCAGCCATGCACATCTTCGCGCCAACAGCGTGGGCGTGTGCTTCAGCCACAGTAGACCTGGATGCGGTGCGGCGGGCGTTGCAGGACGACTCATTTGCGCAGGCGAAGATGGCCGAGGTGCACAAGGGCACGGCGAAGAGCGACGAGTTCCAGATACGGGACGGCTTGCTCTTACGTAAAGGGGCCATCTACGTGCCGGGAGATGAACTTCGCGCCAAGGTACTGCAGCAGTTGCACGACGCACCCACGGCCGGGCACTTTGGCACGGAAAAAACGGTGGAACTAGTCGCAAGGGACTTTTGGTGGCCCAGACTGAGAGGGGAAGTCGCGGACTACGTCGCGAGGTGCGACACCTGCCAGAGGGCCAAGCCGGTGCACAAACCACCGGCGGGACTGCTGGAACCGCTGCAAACGCCGTTTGAACCGTGGGAGAGGGTGGCCCTGGACTTTGTCACGGATCTACCCAGCTCGAGAGGCAAGACAGCTGTACTAGTGGTGGTGGACTTGTTCACCAAGATGGCACACTTCATACCGTGTGCGAAGGTGGCCACGGCAGAACAAACAGCCAAACTGTTCATAGATCACGTGTTCAAAGTGCACGGGCTGCCGCGGTCTATACTGTCCGACCGCGGTCGCCAGTTCATCTCGAATTTCTGGCAGAAGCTGATGGGCTTCCTGAACGTCAAGATCAACCTGACATCAGCGAGACACCCACAGACCAACGGGCAAGCGGAGAGGGTCAATGCCATCATGCAGCAGTACCTGAGATGCTATGCCAATCAACAGCCGGCGACGTGGGTGGATTACCTGCCGCTCGCCGAGTTCGCCTACAACAACACGAAGCACGTGTCCACAGGGGTGACGCCGTTCTTCGCCAACAATGGGAGGAATCCCAGAACCTTCCCGGGACTGGACAGAGTGGGGGAAGGGGAACCGCAGACGGCGGACGCTTTCGCGTCTGAGTTGCAGGAGGTCCACGATCAACTCCGACGGCAGCTGGAGCTAGCGAAGCACGCATACAAGGTGCAAGCGGACAAGCACAGGCGGGTTGGCGAAGAGATCCGAGTGGGAGACTGGGTCTGGTTGGCAGCCCACGCAGTGCCGACCAGATCGTTAGCCAAAAAGAAGTTGGGGCACAAGCAACTCGGTCCATACCAAGTCGAAGCGCAGATCAACCCAGTAGCTTTCAGGCTGGTGCTACCGGAGGGTTCCAGGATGCATCCGGTGTTCCACAGGTCGGTGCTCACTCCCTACAGGACACCTCACAGGTTCCAGGAACCAGGAACAGCACCGAGTCCGTCTCAGGAGCGGACGGAGGCGGGAAGATTGCCACAGCAGGACCCCATCAACGAAGTCACGGAGATTTTGGACTCCAGATGGGGGGAAGACGGAGTGGAATACCTCCTAGCCAGAGAGGGCACCCGGGCAAGTGCTAATAGCTGGGTGCCAGACTACGCTTTGGAGGAACCCCTGCTCAAGGACGAGTTTCATGCCCTTTTCCCACACAGACCCATGCCAGCAGGCTTCTTCGACGACTGGTTGTTCACGCCCACACTTTCCTCCAGCACGTTCCATGGCTTCGACTCGGACGGGGAGCCCGCACAGCGCACACGTTCCCCAGAGGGGTCACCGGAGGGTTCGGCGTCCGACACCTCGTATTGGTGGGACGATCGGCCAGAGGAGCAGTGGCGCCGGAGGTGGCTGGAGATGCCAGGTCAAGCGACCGACGCAGAGACTGACATGGACGTGTGCGGGGAGGATCTCGGTTTCGAGCACGGCGGCACTGAAATGGAGGCGGAGCAGCTCAACGTTGACGAACGCGAGGAGGAAGACTCGGAGGTCTTCAGTTGGCGGCCAGCGACGAGGAGCGAACTGTATCCGGCATTCACTCCTGTGATGATGGAGCACCCAGCAACCACCCTTGAAAGTGGGGAGGGGGGAAGGGGGGGCTTCGAGGGGGGGATGGATGTCAGGGGTTCAGGAGCAGAGACGCAGAGAAGGGAGGAGACAGAGAGCGAGGGGGAGGAATACGAAGGAAAGATGAGTGGGGATGACGAACCGAGATCGCCGAGCTTATCCAGTGAGTCCGAGGATTCCCAGAAGGGAGCGCCAGCGGTCAGAGCAAGGGGGGAAAGCAGGGGGACACCCCAGGAAGAAGGGTCCAGAGAGGAATCAGAGAGCAGCAGTTGGAGATCGGGGCCCACGTACCCAGCCGGGAGCAGCGGGGAGAAAGGGGACCAGATATCGGGTTCCGGAGGCTTTCAGAAGGAGGGAGGGCATGAGTCAGGAGTAGTCACGCCCACCTCGGGGAGCGACGAAACGATCAAGAGGAAGGTTGAGAGTTGGGCGCGCGCGCCAAGTTCAAATGTAGCGGAAGCTGGCGCAGTAAGCAGCCCAGAGAGTGAGCCAGGTCCCAAAGCCCGCCGCAAGGAGGCGGAAGGGTCAGGGGGGTCCGCGTCAGAAGAGAGTAGGAAAGAAGAGACCCCGGGGGGCAGAAGGACCCAGAGACGGAAGGAAAGGCGCAGGAGGTGGAGCAAGGCTAGGGTATTAAGCTGGTGTGCTAGAGGCGGAGACTCAGACGGGTCTTCGCCGATCTGACCTAGAAGAAGTAGGGCTGCACGTTGCAGTTTGGAAATGGAACCTGTAATCCAATAAAGACTCTTTTAACCTGAACGCTGGCTAACGTGGTCCTATGTGAGCTGGGACTGAGTGGCAGCCCTGACAACACCCCAAGTTGATAATATTGTTATCATTGGTTTATCTGGCAGTGTATGAAATTACATTGCTGTCTCCATCACACATCTGTATGTATTTCTATTATGCACATCACCATAGTAACCAGGACTGAATACATGTTTCTTGTAGTGTAATAGAGTTATGTAATGTAGGTCATGTTTTATTCACCGAGAGAGATGAGCAGTGCACACAGACAGCTTCCCCACTGGCTCTGCGTCTTTCCCCTCTAAGATAAAGAATAATAATAAGCATTTGTTTCTGAATGTCACAATCAAGGATTTTATAAGCAAGGGTTATTTTTGAGAGCATTTGGCTATCTAGCAAACTGATACGTGCAACGGATGTTTTAACATCAGTGGAAATGTGAAATGTTGGTGGGTGAGGGCCAGTGGTACTATCATTCCTAATTTGTTTCAGATATGAATCGGAGTCTCAACTTGAAAATGTGGAGCTCTGTAAATTGTAGAGCAGGCAATGTTCTTTCATAAACATATGCTAGCTTTTGATAAAACTAAGCTTTAAAAATAGCCCCTTCTACAGTTTGCTTAATTATAAGAATTCTCACATAAGGTCATGGGGCAGGTTACAACAATAGAACACACACACACCAATTATAAAACATGTAAAACTTTTCCAAATGGAACAGAACAGTATAAGCTTAGCAACTGAGGTAGGTCTCACAGAACAAAATATCTAGCTGTTAAAGGCCAGGGAAAATAGTATTCAGTATACAGTGAAAGCCAGACACACCTCTATGGAGAGGGAGTTCCACAATTTGAGGGCTGCCATAGAGAAAGCCCTCTTCTGGACCACCATTTCCCACACTTCTTAGGATGGTAGAACTACCAAGAGAGGCCCCCTGAAGAGCCCAAGAAAGCCAATACAGATGGAGATGGTCTTCAAATATTTGAGGCTGCAGTCATTTAGGCTGAGCTATAGGTCCAAAACTATACTGTGATGATCAGTGGTACTGAAAGCTGCTGAGACGTCAAGGAAAAGGAGAAAGGTTGCAGTCTCTCCGTCCTTTTCCCAACAAATTTAATCAACCAGGGTAAACAAGGCTCATTCAGTCCCTTTGTGAAAGGATACATAATTGATGCTTCTTTTGCCTTTCTCTTCATAAAATGTTCCATCTACACAAGCAGTTTCACTTGCCATTTGGAATGATCCCTCCCCAAAATCAGGGCTTCTGCTGACGGGGATCATTAGATGAATCCCACCCCAAAATTATGTAAGTTACATTGTTATTACATAATTCCACCCTCTTCATTTCAGTGCAAAGCAAACAACATGTGAATTTGGGGGATTTAATTAATTGTGTATCAATTGCAGACTGAAAGCAACAACAACAACAGTGAATACTGATCACACTCACTGGATTGATTTCCAATCTTTATATCAGATGAATAAACAAACGTTGGCAATTTCCACTTTCGTTTCTGTTTTGTTGGAATTTTCTGACATCCCTGCTCCACACTACCACTTTCCCTATGCTCATCCATACAAAGTTCACCCTATGCTCGTCCATACAAAGATCAACTGGCAAAATACTGAATTTCAAATGTACAATTTTCACTATTTAAAACAGATTGGGGTTTTTTAAATATTTCAGCCACCTATAATGCATAATCATAAGCCATGGTAAACATCTAGCTACATTTAATTAATTTGATTAGTGTTAATAAGCATGACATTTCAAAAGTAATATATTTAGGCACAGGAAGAAATATGTACTTTCTGATGAGATGCTCCCTGTAATACCAAGTGCACGCGTTTTTAGTTGGTTGATGTAGTCCACCTACAATCCTTGGGAGAGGAAAAGGTTGGAAGAGGGAACTAAACTGATGAGAGGGTGCAGTCAACAAACATATAGATTGATTTCTGAAGGCCTTTAAACCAAGTGTGTTTATATGCTTATAAACATGAAGTACATGCCTTTGGTCTTCTCAATAGTTATGTTTTCCCAGGTGGTAGAAAATTAAAACATGTTCCTGGAAATGTGATTGATTTCTTAAAGCCAATAAATTGTAGAAATATACATCTGCTGTTCCCAATAGCTAAGCTAAGAGACGGTAAGTGCAGCATGCTTTTGACCTCTCACTGCATATATTGATTCTGGGATACACATCATGTCCCACAAATCTCTGCACTTTGCTTTCAGGGACTCATTGCTGAAATATCTCTTTGTTTGTGCTGAGAACAAATATTGCAAAAGATTTTCCCAGCCAGCACCACCTTGGCTAAGGTACCTCTACTCATTGCTTTTTCTTCTAGAAAAATAGGTGCCGGTACTCACCATGAAGTTGTTACAGTAAGTGCCACACTTTTTAACCACAACAAAAGAGAGGTGCCAGTACTGTGCCCCCTTGAGTGCCCCCTGAAAAAAGGCACTGCCTCTATTTCTAACTGTTATCCCTGCTGAGAAATATAGCTTCAGTTCACTCAGTCTAAATCCTTCCATTCGGAGCAGGCATAGGCAAACTCTGGCCTCCAGACAGTGGCGTAGCGTGGGTTGTCAGCACCCGGGGCAAGGCAAGTAATTTGCACCCCCTAATCCGTGGATCTGCGCCCCTAACCCGTGGATTTGCGCACCCTAACCCTAACCCCCAGATGTTGCACCCGGTGCGGCCGGGCCCCCCTGCACCCCCCACGCTACGCCACTGCCTCCAGATGTTTGGGACTACAATTCCCATCACCCCTAACTAACAGGACCAGTGGTCAGGGATGATAGGAATTGTAGTCCCAAACATCTGGAGGGCCAGAGTTTGCCTATGCCTGATTTGGAGCATCTCTGTGGATGCAGCCATGGGGAAGGAGGAATACCTGAACTGATCAGGTTCAGGTTATCACCTCCTAGTAGCAGATCTGTTTGAGTGTCTCAGGTTAGAAAACCTGCTCACTCAAATTTTCACTAGCAGCCTGGCAGCAGGGCTGCAAGTAGCAGGCCATGTATTAGAGGAAGTGAAATCTGGTCTGCTGCATGCATCCCAACTGCATCCATGGACATTTTTCTTTTCATTGCGGCACGGACAGTACACCATTAGCTCCGAGATTTCCATGGTACTGTGCAAAACGTAAAAACACAAGCATAAGGAGTCATTTCCGTTCATGAGATATTGGTGGGGTGCTAGAGGCACAACAGTTTAATTGACTTTCAGAGACTGATGCATGCAGAATCACAGGGAAGTCGCTGGATGCTTTTGATATGTATGTTTCTCCTATTTGAACCAGGGGGGGAAATGGATCTGATTGCAAAAGAATTTCAAATAACGTGCCAAAAATAATTTCATAGTGCAGTGGAGCTTCCACTGCTATCCTTATTTTTCCAAGTGTTTTGAGCCTTTGAGTCGGAAGCAAGGAGGGAGGACTAATTGCTTTGAGCTTCCTCCTTAAATTGCTGTTTGCTATGCTGGGGACTTTATCAATTTTAATCTCCCATATGTTATGCCATTAGTACATTTCAATGCTCTTTTCAAACTTTTTGAAGAGCTAATAAGCTATAATCTCATCTACTTGTTATTTAAAATTAATGAGCATCCTGATTTCATCTTAATGCATTCATATATATTTTTATCTTTAATGCATTAATGTATACCAAACTATGTTTGGATGTGTTCCACATAAACTTTCAAAGAGTTAATAAACAAACAAAATTTGTTAACTACAAATTTAGAATTATAATTATATTACGTCTTCTTTTGTATTTTACCTGGTCAGTGTGCTATGCCCCTTACTATTTGAGTTGTGTCACTAACCAGAGTCTGAGAGGAGGTGTCAGCTTGCACCCTGGCATAGAATCCACACTATTTTCTATTGTGGAGATTCCTGCATTGCAGGGGCTTAGACTAGATGACCCTTGGGGTACATTCCAACTCTGCGAACTCAGCTATACAGCTGCAAATAAAACGTTTTGAATGTGTTGTAAAGTGTAATATACAGTTGTGGCACTAGATGGTGACTGTGAGCTATAGCAAATTCAATGCATTTGTAAAAAAATAATAATGATTTTCATGTATTTAACATGTGTGTAGATTCCATCTACAATTCTATGATTCTCTGAGGAAGTCCCCATCACCTACAGGTTGGGCTAAATTGTGGGTAGGCAAACTAAGGCCTGGGGGCCGGATCTGGCCCAATCGCCTTCTAAATCTGGCCCATGGACGGTCCGGGAATCAGTGTGTTTTTACATGTGTGCTTTTATTTAAAATGCATCTCTGGGTTATTTGTGGGGCATAGGAATTCATTCCCCCCCAAAAAAATATAGTCCGGCCCCCCACAAGGTCTGAGGGACAGTGGACCGGCCCCCTGATGAAAAAGTTTGCTGACCCCTGGGCTAAATTAACAAACTTAATGAAGGGTGGTGATAGAAGATTGTGCCCACAGAAGGATAGGGCTAGAAGATTGACCAGCTCTAGAACTGTAGATATAGGGATCATTCTTCTGCCCAGGGTGAGGATTTCACAGGAAAGACCCATGTGATTGGTCACCTGACATACTTCCCAGTGACACAGGGAAGTGGCTTCCATGCCACTCTGTCATATATATATATATATATATATATATATATATATATATATGTCCTCAACATACAATTTGGGGTGCTCTAGTTGCCACTTTTCTAGTACAGCTTTAGGCTGCATTTGAATGACAAAACTACTGAGCAAAGTTGACCAAGAGGGCACCAGTTATGTGGAATGATTCACACAATACGCAACAGCTATGCAGGGCTGCATTATAAGAAAGCAGTTTACTTGCAATTGCAGCGTAATAACACTATAGGCAAAATAGAATTCAGCTGTTTACCAGAAATAAGAGTCAAGGTCCTGAATTCTGTGTTGCAGGCATAGAACATCTGTTATGTTAGTTCTTCTGCTCTAGAACTACAACTCCTGTCTGACAGGTGCTATTTTGGCTCCAGTCTCACTTAGCTTGCAAAATCAGTGCAACCTTGGTAGACCTTGTAGCCTAACTGTATTGACCACAAAAGACACTAAGTGCAACCTGCTTTGACTACAATACAATATCTTACTACTAAAGCACTGATGGAGAAAGACCACGCAGTAATAATCAGTGGTCCTGGTTCAGAATGGCTATACCACCAGCAGGGTGGGAAATATCCATGGAAAAGCAAGTCACCTTTTCCCAAGGAACCTCATCCACACAACAGTGAAAAACCTGCCGTGTGAACAGCACAGCCTGTTCTGGTACTGTATTCATCCCTATTCTATCATCAGCCTGGTTGGTGAACTAGGAGCCATTGTGGACTTCAGGCAATAGATGTACTTGCTGACCACATCCCCCCTCAAAGAAAAACCCAATTTGTTGAGGTGCAATGATCTGTCTTTATAAATAAATAGTTGACTCAGTAGGTTGGAAGCAGCAGGAAAAGTGTGGCCTGCATTGCAAAACAGATTCCTGCATTCCTGGCCATGCAACTTTGACAAGAGATACTTACAACGGATGTTTGCAGCAGATGTAAGCCACAAGGGAGGGAGGGACATGCTAGTGACGTATTCTTCTTAATTTATTTATATACTACCCTTCCCTCTCACAGAGCATAGACCATAGGCAGATCAATTTGCTTGAGACTTGAAAAATGTTGTAGTAACTGAACTATCGTTAGAATATGTTCTGGGAGCTGAGCCCAGAAGACACTGAAGTCCTTGTTCATTCATTTTTGTGTTGTTAAAGAAAAGATTTGAATTATTATTACTATCTTTTAAGTAAAATAAATTCTTAAATTAGCTTGAGTGAACATCTGTCAGCTTTGGTAAGTCATGAACCATAAGATAGGTCAATGGTGAAAGCTAATGAGAAATCCAGGACCAGAAGGCAGAACTGGGAATTAAGCCACATGTGAAGATCAAAGAGTAAGGCCAGAAACACAAGACATGCTAAAGCTCATGTATACTTTTTTTGCTCAAGAAAAGCAGCACTGAGACAGGGAGCCTTCTTTTACTCCTTTCTGCCCAGGAGGAGCCAATGGCCAGCTTGGACAGAGCTAGTCCAGAAGATTCTTATCTGAGAAGCTGTAGTAACACTACAGAGGCAGAAGCTACAGAGATGTAGTTCACCACAAGAGATGTTCAATTCCTGAGAACACCGCAGAAAAACAGGTCAATGGAATGCTTCAAAAAGCATGTGTTCTATAGGAAGTAAATATTTCCTACCTGGAGAGTGCTCCTGAGAATTAAGAAAGACAGCTTAGCATCTGAATGTTACAAATGACTGTGTTTATTGGCAAAACCACATTTCCCCAAAATGACTTTCACAGGTCAGCTATACATTAACAAGACCCTGATCACAGTGACAGTCTTCAGGTGCTGGTCCACATATTGTGCCCTCATATTGGAGGCAAGCGTTATTAAGAACATCCTTTACTAGAAAAGGAGTGTATATGTTATGAAATACATCTATCACCATGGATGAAAAAGGTCTTACGAATTCACTGGGTATTCTATCACAGGATCAGACAATTCCCTAGCAGGCTAAATGTCAGAAGAAATGTGAAGTTGTTACAGTCAGAAGCTATTAGCTTCTTCCTTGTGGACAGCTCCATTTTACATGTCAGATATAGCAATTTCCTGGTAGTTGTATGGTCTATGTCTTTGTTAGAGGAGAAGGGACTGTGATGACAGTCCAGAGAATTGGGGTTTGTGGAGGTCAAGAGTCCAGAAATTCATTTCAATGTCCCAAGGGGAACTGTTTAACTTGCTACCTGACAGCTCAAGATGTGGGGAAAACGCCAAGGCACTGTCAGTGGTATGGTGTGCTTAACACTAAAGGCATCTCTAAGTATAAAATGAGTATTTGCATATTAGAAATCAGCATTCTTCCCATGCGACCAATGACTAGGGCTACAACACTCCATAAACAATCATTTACAAAGAAACAGGCTATTTCCCTTGATGTAAAATATGTAAATCAGCCAATGATGAAAATGTATAAGATGTATGTGTCTAAATATAGGGCTAATCAAGTTGAGTACCGAGCTCTGCTGATCAGCTCAATTTTTGTGTTGGCTGAGATACCAAGTGAAGCATCAGGAAAAAAGCATTGACTCAAATACAAAATTCCAGTAAATGAATCATATATTCTTCTGATGCAAACCGGAGTGGAGGAGGATTTTCCCTGCCTTTTAAGGGTGGAAGGGATTTGTAAACTCATTAGAAATGATAAAAAGTATTCCTGTTCAGTAACACCTTCTTTCCGTTTTGGGGCTATGGAGTTACAGAAACATTTAGAAACTTTGGGAGACCTCATCTCTATATATTTGGCCCATTTCTGACCATATACAACCAAATGAGCAAACACATTTCATTGACGGCATGTTTCAGCTGGTATTTTTTAGTTTAAATATGGAGGGAAAGTTGACATAGTTAGGATTTCCACAGAAAATTCCCAGAGTGGTGGCATATCAGCTCTTCCAGTTAGAACTAATCACCAAGGAACCTTTTATTAAATGTTATATACGCTATGTGTATGCAACCACTCTGTGCTGGTACTGAATACTGTGGGAAATTGGGGTGATTTTAATCCACCCTGAGTCTGACTGCAGTGTCAACAAAGCACCCAAATCGCATCCTCCTACATAAGCACTTTATTTTTCTATGCTCTCCTTTTCTTTGTAAGTCTCTTTTTCTCTGCCTCTGTGTTTCCGTACTCCAGCTCCATGACCTTTGCAAGAAGTGAGCCTGTCTAAATGCTGCCAGAAGAACACAGAAGAGGACTGGATGATTTTGCTGTTAAAGCAGAGCAGTGGAAGGTCTTTTTAAAAGTTTAAAGCTTCATTTTCTTTTTTAGAAACAATGCCTGGTCTGCGCTGGGGCTGAATGATGAGGTAAACTGGGGCTGGTTTTGCCCCTCCCTGAGTTGAAAAAGGTGCGCCTTTTGCCAGATGAGCAATCATACTTCAGTTTAATAGTAATGCAGTCACCATCAACCTGCATTTAAAAGCAAATTAAAAGTAGGCACAGACCACAACATGATTTGATCATACATAAATAATGTTAACATTTTATATCTTTGCCTGGAGGAAAATAAATAAAAGTTTTCAGGAAATAAATGTAAATTGCTATGTTACCTTTGACTGTTTCGAAACCACAGATTGCTAATTTATGCTCTGTGTTTATTACAAGGAGTGTAAAACAACTATCAATAAAAACAGATATCACTGCCCATTATGCTTTCTAGTCAGAGCAGTATCCGCCAACAATTTGTATAATCAGGAGTGTGAATTTTCCATTCAGAGGATAAGAATGGGCTTGTAATTAAGGACCTGGATTTGAGCTAAATTCTGCTCTAGGTTTTATGAGGTTTCCTTTACAACACTGGAAATGCACCCAACCTTTTTAAAGCTTCCTTTCTTACCCTTATCATTTCTATACTACACTGAATTCCTCTGATAGGTCTGTGATCCTAGGTGACCTTTTACTGCTGAGCCACATGTTCTCAGTAGAGAATGTTTGCCTCAAATTTAGGCTGTGGAGGAGGGAAAGAATAGGATACTAAATCACCTCTGGCAAATTTCAGGGCAGGAGCGGGCACTCAATTGTGGAAGGCTAAAAATTGCTGCCACTAGTGAGTGGTACTGCCATGTTCCACTACCACCACCAGTTCCGAGAGCAGCAGTATGTGATGAATCAATGCTATTGCATCATCTGAAAGGGGATTATGGGGGCAGATAGTGACTATACTTTTAGTTGCCATTATGTTGAACTGTGCTGTATCATCATATAGCATCACTCCAGGGGTTGTTTGTTTTTTGGAGGCCAATGGTAGCTGAAGAAGTAGTTGCCCTCCTTGGACAACTAAACTTCTGGCCTATGGGCTGCAGTCCAGTGACACATACTTGGGGGCATGCCCCATTGAAACCCGGTTTAGTGAACTGTAGAAGCATTTTTTCCCCTTGTTGGTTTTAATGACTTTGATATGTTGGTTTCAGCTCTGTGCATATGCTTTTTTCACAAAGCACTCTGGGATTTTCTTATGAAGAATGGTATAGAAATTATAACATTATCATAATCCCTGTAGGACTAACTTCAGAGTAATTATGTATTGCACTCATGAATGTTCCTCATCCTTATTGTATCCAGTCTTTCCCAGTGCTTCTGGGATCTCTTTCCTGTTGCTTGGCTTTTGGGGTTCTCTAATTTGCCTATTTACTTGTCTTCAAGTCATTCAAAAGCCAGTTCCTTGAAATCCTTAAATATGAAGAAGGGGATTGTAACAGCTGTGTTGGGGAGCACATGGGCACAAGAGCGAAAGAAGTATGTCCCATGAGTTGACTGTCAAGCTGGACTAGCATCAAAGCAATCATTGACTATTTTGTCAGTCACATAGCCTGTGGTGGGTGGGGCTTGTCTCTCTAAGGGATATGCCTGATCTGTAATTGAAATTCCTCTCCCCTCTCTGGGTCTACTTGCTTTCATAGGGCAGTGGGAACTTTAGTCGTGTAGCTGCTTATGTGACAACTACTGAAGTTCTTCACCCCTTTGTTGCTTCCTGGTATTAGGGCAGGCCCATTGCAAGGTTTCCTCATAAAGTGAGTACCCTTCCTGAACCCGCAGCATGGTACATAGCCAATTTCAATAAGATTGACTTGACCTCTTGGCAGCACAGGCCCTACTGTTAGGCTGAGTAAGGCAACTGCCTCAGACAGCTGGAAGGAGAATGTGGCAGCAACGTGTTGAAATATTCTTCCTAAGCTTCCCCAGCTGATGCCTTTCATTGCATGACTGAGTTGTGGGTGCCACATAACCTGCCTTGCACCTCACAGGCTAGCCTGCTGCCTTCAGGTGTCGTGGAGGTTGCTGTCCCATTGCCAATGTTGAAGTAAGAGTCAAATGCCTGAGGAATCAGCTTCCTATTCACAATAAGGGTGCCATTTTGTCTTTTACCTCAAGTAGCAAAATATTTTCAGCAGGTCGTGTTTGGGCCTACAATAGAGATCATGAATGTTATTGCCATATGTCAAAAGAAATAAACCTGATCTTTATATAAACACACTTAATAAGTACCAGATTAGTTGTCAGACAATCCTTATAAATGGGTTGTCTGAAATTCCCTAGAAGTAATTATGAGTTTAAGCTAATGGGAAATACAAGAGAGGCATTTTTCTTTTAAGGCACTTTAAAAGCATATGTTTCAAGTACATGAAAACGAGCTTCCCTACTAGGCAGAGAATACTTCCCGGTAGGTGTTGACAGATACTACCAAAACTCTGTCATCAAAAAGGAATGGAGGAAGGGGACCCCTACTGGCATTCATGAATTAAAGTGATAAATAACAAACTTTCAAAACTTGCTTCTATGAATGAATTAAAGTGATAAATAACAAACTTTCAAAACGTGCTTCTATGTCCCTTAGCAATCACGAAAGAAATACAAAATGCACACAAACAACTGTTTTCTCTGCAAACTATCTGTTAGGCAGAGAAATCCCAACTGAGATGGGGAAACTGTGGACTTTCCACCACATTTGTAGCCATGCCAGCCAGGGCCAAAAGTGGGAGGCTGCTGCAGCAGAGGTGCCTATACTGAGCCTCTCACCTACAAATGGACCAGCTTAGAATCCAGTTGATCCACAGTTAGCCCTGCTCCTCTCTTATCTCCATAACACCCCATTTGAGGTGTGGGAAGGGGCTTGTGCCGACTCCTCCCAGTGTGAATACCAGCAGTGGCAACTTCCCAGTCACCCACAGCAGCAGGAGCCTCTGTGGTGGCAGAGTCCCCCTGTTGGTGGAGCCTAACAGAGGGACACCTCTGCTCAAACCTACCCACTCCCTCTACACTATTCAGAGGGTGAGGTTTTCAGCCGAAGTTGTTAAACCTATTGCTTGAAAGGAGTTAAGAGAACACTGAGAATTATAGTTACATGGCTTCACATAGATCTGTAATTCTGATGACATCCGAATGGATTTCGATTGTGGAACATTTCTTAGCCGCATTTGCTTTTTCCTGCAGCCGCTACTTCTGTGACAGCCAGCATGATGGTACCTTATAAAACATTCTCTGTCTCTTTTTTTAGCCAAAAAGACAGCTAATGTTTCTATTGATAGCTAATGAAAGTCAAAGGAATATTTAAACTATAAATCACTTTAGTTTTATATTCAAGTTCACAGTACACTGCTTAAGAACTTAAGAAGAATCTCAGTTAGTTCAGTATCCTGTTCTCACAATGGCCAACCAAATGCCTGTGGGGAGCATTTTCTTGCGAGGAATCCTATTCGGAATAAGGGAATTTCCTTTTAAAAAGGGAAAAGTTGACAGCTATGGTGGGGAGTTTGCAAGCAAGATCTGAAGTCAACAGCACTCCACCCATCTGTGATTTGCAGCAACTGGTCTACTGCATCCAGCAGTGGAGGTGGAACATAGCCATTGATAGCATTATCCTCCATGAATTTGTTTGATCTTCTTGTATCTAATCCTCTTTTCTGTTCTGCTCTATTATCTTGGTCAGCTGCCTTCTTCCTGCAGAACCATCTTAGATTGCAAAACAGCCCCTCACCCCAGTCTGGTGTGCTTTATACAGTATTCTCTGAATTCCCATTCAGCTCCTGCATTTACAGTCACCTCAGTCTGACCCGACCCAGTACTTTCTTCTCCATTGCAGTGTTTGTGAAACCCTTTCATAATTCAGAATGCACCCTGGAGCTCTCCTCTTAGAAAGGAATTGCTGTGCTGGGGCAACATGTTTCTTACCCTTGAATCCACCTTATGCAAGCAGTCATGCTCATAAGCAACGTGAGACAGTCAAATTTTAAGGTAAGCCAATCTATCTGCATTGGCCAGGAGCCATATAATTCAAAAACCATCTGGTTTACGAAATTCTGAAAAGAAGGGAAAATCTTACCACTCAGTGAATTGTGTAAAAAGGAGTAAATTCGGGAAGCACAGCCCCTCTTTCAGTGTGAATGTAGGATCTGTATGTGTGGATTTGCCCCTGTAGCAATCAATACCTCTCTGCATGTCAGCCCAGTCTCTTGCACTGATGCTAGGAGAAGGTTTGTACCAAACAGTTCTGCCCCCTAGTGATCATCCCACATATGCTGCTGGTTGCAAGACTTTTCTGCCACAAGCACATTCTATACATTATAGATGGAGAAATTTCCAGTGATGTCTTTCAGCTTTGCTACACAGAGTGTAAGTACAAATGGAATGAATCGTCGTGTCTAACTGTCTGATGACTAATGCTGTATTTCTGCACATATTGGAACCAGCTCATGATAAGGATAAAGTGGATGAAATAATATATTTAATTGGTTCAACATGCTTTAATTGACACTTCGTGATAATAGGAGGTTGGTGCTACATAGTACTAATAAATCTTTTTTTCAGATGGTAAGGAACTGCAAGCCATACCAGATGAGGCATTCATCCAGTTGCCAACTGAATGAACATTAAAAAAAAGGCAACTAGAAGGTGTGGCGGTACTGAGGTAGACTAGGGGCCTAACGTGGGGTAACATTATGTGCAGCCAGGGATTGCCAACTTGAATAAAATAATTGGGGGTGGTGGTAAGCACCACGCTGCATAACTGACCACAAGACATGGTGCATGTACACCATTTGAATGGCAATGCCCATCAACTTCTGGGGGGCCCAGCCCCCTCAAATATTATAGGGGGGCCAAAAGGACCTCAGCCCCTAGGTGTTGGCTCCTATGCATCCAGCTGAATGTAGCATATGGTTTGTTATTAGAGTGACTGAAATTTAGCTGTATTGCCATTTAGCAAGTGATTGAGATATGGACTCTAAGGCTGTGTACAAAACCCCATTTAATATGCTGCGCCGACACAGTTGCCATGCCGACCTCTGCCTCTATTGCGCAGCCCTGAGTGCAGTGCCGGGGAATGGCAGCACAACACTACAGAGGTGCAGGGATTCTACAAAGAGGTGCCAGTGAGTGACAGCTGAGAAAGGGCCCTGGTGATTCTTAACCTTTGTGATAGCACATTCTTACCTTCCGTCTCCACCCCCCATCGTTCTGCCCGGACACTGAGGTCCAGCTCCGAGGGCCTTCTGGCGGTTCCCTCACTGCAAGAGGCCAAGTTACAGGGAACCAGGCAGAGGGCCTTCTCGGTAGTGGCGCCCGCCCTGTGGAACACCCTCCCATCAGATGTCAAAGCGATAAACAACTACCTGACATTCAGAAGACATCTGAAGGCAGCCCTGTTCAGGGAAGTTTTTAATATGTGACATTTTAGTGTATTTTTCATCTTTGTTGGAAGCCGCCCAGAGTGGCTGGGGAAACCCAGCCAGATGGGCGGGGTACAAATAAATTATTATTATTATTATTATTATTATTATTATTATTATTATTATTATTATTACATGCTCACAGGAAGATATGTAAATAGTATGTAACTATTGACAAAATAATTATTTTGTGGTAAACTCGCCCTACTTCTGTTTAAGATGTCCAAGGAATGGATCAACAGTTCCATCAAAAGTACATGGGGAAAGAGCAAGCAGCCCCTAAAAAGATCAAGTAGTCTTGGTTCTTTAACCATGGAATGAGGAATCATGTTAACTATTGTGAGATTTTCAGCTGCTTGAAGAAGGCATTGAGTGAGCTGCGCATGGCTCAAAAACTAAGCAAAGAAGGTATAACAAAGCATTACCTCAGGATAAAAATCCTGAGATAGCAACCATGGAATATTATGTATCTATTATTCCACTGTTGTTCAATTAGAACCCAGGAGCTAATAGAGGAAGAGCATAATGTTTGTGGCCAGCAGAATATAAAAGCCTGAAAATGATTTCTTCTTCTTCCTTCATATATAATCATAAAGATATGTCTGCAGATATGTATTAGTGGTTCGCCACAGATTATTGCTATCCTTGGATTTCAAGAAGCCTCTCATATGAATGTGAAAGCCTTTTGACTTCCTGTTTTCCATTTTCTTTCCATACATTAATAATTTACCATTTCCAGTACTTTCTGTGTGCCGGTAAAAAGCCCCCAGAACAACAATGCTTATGAATATCAAACAACTGAACATCTAAGGGGTATTCTAGAGAATTCTCATATATGATTCTAAATGGATTAAAATTCCAAGAAAGAATTAAATCTACAATTTGCCAGTTGCTTTAGAGAATGGTGCAGCATAAGGTGACTTGTCACTGAACTTAAGAACAACTAATAAGATTGAAATTGTTGCTTTAAAACATTTCATGTGCAAATTATAGGACCTGAGTTATACATGGCATGGACCACACTTGGATAAAGCATTTACATGCACAAGGTCCCATATATCCCCTCACATTTACATTCACTTTTATTGAGCACCAGTCCATGGTCTTTGAATACCACTGATGCAGCATGTTCAACCAGCTTTGGTTGAAATAATGCTGACATGCATATTCAATATGTCTTTGCAGTAGCAGCACTATGACAGTTGTGCTATAACATTGCCCTGAAGTTCTCTCGATATTGTTGCTGTAATATAAACGCCTACAGAGAGAACAAAGTTCTGGAACTGCATTAAGAACATAAATACAGTGCTCCAAGCTTCCACATAAAAGTGAATGTCACTGAAATGTCTGCTTTGTGCGAGGAAGAATTAAACAATTGGATTTGATGTGCAATCAACAAATACTAAGAAGACTGACATTTCTTCAAATATATATAGATCTTTTGAAAAAGCCAGCTGGTTTAATTCTTTCAATTCTAAAATGGCCGTTTTGTAATTATTGTTATTGGTCATAATTCATCACCATGTACTGCCCAGATACTTCTATGATGTTTGCTGGCTTCCTGAGAACTTTAATGTGCATTTTCCGAAATGCACAGCTTCTGAAACGCACAAACAATATAGGGCAATTTCTATTGATTCTTGTTTCTTAGCTTCTCTGCACATCACCAGGCCATTACAATAAGAATGGCCCTTACTGATTGGAAAGGGCCATAACTCAGTGGTATAGTATTTGCCTTCAATCTCCGCCATCTTCAGGTAGGGCTGGGAGAGACTCATGCTTGGAGAGCTGCTGTGTTGATAGTACTGAGTCAGTGTAAACAGTAATGAGCAAGATGGACCATTGGTTTGATTCAGTATGTATTTTTGTGGTTTTTATACTGTAAACTGCCCTGTCATCTTCAGAGGAAGGGCAGTATAGACATTAAATAAATAAATAAATAAATGGACACACTGTCTTTGTTGTACCCACAGTGTCCCCATTCAGATCTTTCTCTAAACTGCAAGCAAGTTGCAAAAGCTTCAAAACCTCCTGGCACCTCTGTGTCCAGTTCTGCTAGTATTTTGCAGACTTGAAATTAGAATGCACAGAAGTTAAAGGCAGGGTTTGGTGCTTCCTGTGTAATAAAGAGGATGAAGACTTTATAAAGCTACAAAATAACAATCTGCAGCCATGAAAATCAGGCTATGAAGAAACTTTCCCTTCCCACTTGACCTTCTGTATCATCCAAGAATATCTCAGATACCTAATGCCAATAAACAGTTTGTTCCCATGAGAAAAAGACTAAAAAAGCAATTTCCTTGTAAATCATTCAATTAGAAATTATAGGCTCTAAAATAGTGGCTCATTGTTGACCATTTATGCTTAAAATATAATGATGAAATTATAATCTACTACTACTACTTTTTCTTTCAATCAAAGCCATAACATGTTAAGATAAATTCCATATGGCTAACCTGTTTTTGCTCTGCTTTTTAATGTTGCATCAACTCTTTTGTATTTTTAAACTGAGGATAAATTACATCTAGTAATTGACAGTTGAGTCAGCTAACCCAACTGTCAGAACTGGTCAATGGGGTTGGGGGGCTGAGATTCTGCCCAACAGGACTGAATTCTCCATACATTGTTTGATATGTAGGGAGTTCAGTCTTGCTTTCTGAAGGATTCAGCAGCAGCAGACAGTTCCCACAAACCAAGCAAAGACTAGCTACAGTAGATGGGAAAGACTAGCTAGATGGGCCAGTGATGTGACTCAGTTAGAAATCATCTTCATGTTCAAATTTAAACTAGATATTTACTAAAGTTTTAACTGTCATTGTTTCCCTACCAAGAACCTTTGGAATTACAATACATGGAGCAGAATGGACCTAGAAAAAATAATCACACCAAAACTTCTTAGGGTGATATGCTCAGAGTAGACCCATTGGAATCAATGAACTTGAGCTACTTAAGCCAATTGAGTTCAATGGCAGTATTCTGAATAACCATGGCTACTACTCATAGGTTTCCCCATGGCAGTTAAACCCAGCTAAAAAAGTCAGTGTTTAGTGCAGATTTTCACCTAGGAATGTAGTTAACTAAGAATTTTAGGCCCTTGAGGTAAAGGAGTCTATCTTGCCAGAGAGAAGAAGGATAGCAAAGATGCCCATCAGCTAAATATTCTGCCTAGGGGAACAAGTTTCTTCTTGAGTAGAATAATTTAGAATATATTTTTAAAAACTTGCTTCTTACTCCAGAAATAAAGGGGTGAAATTCTATGGACCCAGTTATTATATGGGCGTGATGAAACTGGCAGGCAAGTACAGGTGAAAGTGAATTTGTCTCTTAAGAACCAGGGAACTTGTCAGTATTGGTTTCTCTGGGTTTCTCATTTTACCAGTATTAAATTCAGTTCTCCAAATCAGTTTGCTATTTTATTTTATTTTTAAAAAAAGAGGCTTCATGAAAATTCATCAGCATTTTTGTGCTAATTTCTCAGACTATATACATTTTATGTGCAATTTTGCCCAAAACATACATTTTTTAAAAAGCATTTCCCCCTAACAATGCATTTTGCATGTTATTTTCACTAACATATGCATTTCTATGTACACTTTACTATATGCATTTTTGCACACATTGCAAAATTCATTGCATTGCAAAATTCAGTTAAGTGTGAATTATTAAGGATTATTATTGCTGGTGTTATTATTATTTTATTTATACCCTATCCATCTGGCTGAAACCATACCAGACCCTGTTTAGCTTCTCAAATGTGCTAGCAGTTTCATTGTTGCAACGCTAATTTTCTCTCTGGGCTAAGCACAGTATTTATTTTTCCATTCAGTCATATCTCACTCCTTGATTTTTTAAAAAAAGATTTCACATTGGTTACCACCTTTCTAGACTGTTATTAAATTGCTACTTAGCATCTCATTGTTCATAAGAATACCTCCCTGTCAATATTTGCAAAGCTATTGTCGTAGTGCTATTAAAACTGCTTTCCAGAATCCTCTTTCTCAGGAGGCCTACAAATCATTCCTCTCTGGCATTGGTTATTAGGTAATGAGCTGTGATCTCTCTGGTCATCCATTAAATTCTATGAGATTCATTTTCCTACTTCAGCCTTCTGCCATTCGGTGTATTACTATCATGGTATGGACTTGGCTCGTACTATGCCATGCTGATGATCATTCTCAGGAGAGCATTGCATGAAATAGGAAGATTTTCCAGCCTGATCCTAAATGTCAGCATTAGCTTAAGCAGTACTATATTTTGGATTTTTCTAGCTAAACTATGAGACCAGGGCAAAGTCACACAGCTCTGCTGCTATGTGATACAAGAAAGCCCTGAAATTCACATTATATGCAATCTTGGGAAGGGATGGGGGAGAAATTTGATTCACTTAGCATTTTAATTTGCCTTTCTTGAACCAATGTGCAAACTTCTATCCTAGCCTTCACCTGCCTTATGCCCTCCCAATGTTTTGAACTACAACTCCCATCAGCTCCCGTTAGCATGGCCAATGGTCAGGGAAGATGAGAGATGCACTCCCAAATATCTGGAAGGCACCAGGTTCAGGAAGGTTGCTCGATCCTGTCTCACTCTTACTTAGGAATCCTTTTAATCTAAATAATCCCTCCCCGTTTCCTCATAGGGATGGTGTTTCAATTCTTTGCCCAATTTGGTTGATCTTTTCTGCACCTATTACGCTATTTTTGAAGTGAAATGAATTCTTACATTCTACAAATGAGATCCAGCCTAAAATATTTACACATAAATAAAACTGGCACAAACAATTGGTGGCATTGAGGGATAAAAAGATAGACATTTTCCCTACCCTCTTAATAAAAATCTGACGTTGAATTAATGCTTAGGCATTAATTACAACCATGACAAAAAAGGCAATAAATAAATTCCTGTCAAGAAGAAAACATGCATCAAAACCAGAGATTATATATTTTCTCCTCTGCAAAGCCAGAATACATATTTTTTTAAGTCCTAAGGCTTACTGCAGCCTTCTGTTGATATCAGCAAAATTATATAGTTTTGACATTCTATTTCCAGCTCAGCAAATTCTGTATGTAATCATCCCGGCCCTCACTTTAATGGTGTTTAGTTTTTTCATTTTTAAAAAAGGCAGGTTAAGGGAAATAGATTGATGGAGCTTCTAGCTTTCTATATTACAAATATCTTGGGACATCTTACACTGATTAATCATCTGAACAACAGAATGCTGAACTATTAAATTATTATATCATTAGCTATTATAATTGACTACTCACCCTGATGAGGAAAACAAACAAACAAACAAGAGATATCTCTAAGCATGCATCATTTACCACCACCAACAGCCAGCCCAGGACTGAAAAGAACCAGCTGTCCAGAGCTAGGGAATTAACAGCTTCAGGCTGCAATCCTATACACATTTTGAACATTTAACAGGTGCACTCACTTGTGATAGTAGATTGAGATGGAATGCATCCCTGTCTCCTCATGCTTCCTAGACAGAAATGAATGAACGCATACTTTCCTATTGTTCTTAAATTTACATCTCTTGTTAACTTGTTTCTGTATACAGAAATTGTATTTGCTCCTGTATAGCTGTTGCCATGTATGAGGAACCTGTGGCTGTCCACAGGCCATTGGATTACAGCACTCAGCATCCCTGGCTGTTGAGCAGGGGCTGATGGGAAATGGAGTCCAACAATATCTAAAGAGCCAAAGGGACTCTATCCTTATCTCGGCCACTTCATCTCCATCCAGCTTTACTTGAGAAGTTCCCCCACAGACAAACACCCTACAAGCTAAAATATTACTTTGGGAGTGTCTTATAAAGCTTACCTGCTTTACCTTCGTCTGGGATTACATTTTGACCCAAGGAATTTGTGGACTGCTTTTCCCACCCCATTATTGGGAAACCTTTTCTCACCTGGTATCTATTCCCCTGCTGCCATGAGAGAACAAGGACTTGTCAAATGAACTTGTCAAATAAACAGCACAGTTCAGCAGTTTTCATGCACTAGTTTGACAAAGAGTAGAACAAGTCTTTTCATTTTGCTGCAAATTTCCCAACCTATAGCAGCATCTGTAATGTTGTTGTTGTTGTTTGTTTGTTTGTTTATGCCCCGGCCATCCGGCTGGGCCTCCCCAGCCACCCTGGGTGGCTTCCAACAAAATATTAAAATACAATATATTAGAAAGCTGTAACATAATTCATTCCTAAAAACAAGTGATTATTTATTATAGTGGGCAGTGTAAGTAGCACCCTTGTCTTAGAAAGTTAGGTTTCAGTGGGGGAATTATTTTGTTCTTAACTGAATTACTCTGAAAGATGGATTGCACATTAATAAGGGTATGTTGGTGAATTACATGTGTTTGCAGGATACGTGGGATGAGATTTAGGGAAACTAGGCACAGGTTGACAGCATAATATTATTGAACAATGAAAGAAGGTAGGGCTGAAGCAGGGGCTACCCCTAGAAAGGAGAAAAAGGAAAAACAGAAACCTGATGGGAGGGGCTGAAGTGCTGGGGAAATGCTATAGACCAAGGGTAGCCAATATGATGTCCTTCAGATGTTGCTGAACAACACCCCCCATCATCCCCATCATGCTGCCTGAGGCTGGTGGGACTTGTAGTTTAGCATCATCTGGAAGTCATCAAGTTGAATACCCCTGTTATAAGGAAAATATACGTGACTGATACAATTTTTAAACATCAAGTGTCCAGAGGCACATATACATGGCAGCTTTTAGCCTCAACACTGCAAAAGACCCAGTTCTGTATTTTCTAAACCTCAGCACTTCTTCTGCATTGGCAGCAACTGTGCACAACCACCCCTAAAAGTTCAGAATGGCATTCTGTGAGGCACAAGGGGTTGCAAAGCATTTCCTTTCACATAACAACTTGCTTTGTAAATGTGCATGGGTCTCTGAAATGCAAACAAAATCTTCCTTTCAATTAAGAGTGCTAATAGCCTTTGGACTAGATTGAAAGTGGAAGGGGCTGGGAGGCTCTCAACAGAGATGAAAAACAGGCTTGACCACAGTAAAAAGCTGTGGATAAACTTAAGGCATGCTTCCTTAAATCTGCATCACAATTTACATTGCTCTGAGATCCCTATTACTTCACAGAAGCTCATCTACAAAACAAGCAAAAGCATCTGTCTGCAAGCTGTTCTTCAACTCCCTGGGAAACCTTATTATCTTCAGAAAGCCAGAAAGGGTAGGCAAGCACTTATTTACTCCATCTTATAAAAAATATTTAAGGCATATGGTCCTCCACATTCTGGTAAAGGAAAATAATAAAATTAGCTTAAGCCTGATTTACAGATTATAAAAGAGAAGTGTTTTCCCCATCTAAGAAAGAGTGCAAGGCTATATATGTTGACTCAAAAGGAAGTCCCAAGGAAAGTGTGTAGTGGATTGCAGCCTAAGCAGCTACCTTGACATACAAAATGTAAGATTACTGAAATTCATGCTCTAAATACATCGTCTTCTACTTCATACTTTTCAAATGTCTGTCTCCCTGCCCACCTACATGGGGTGACCTATATAAAATCTGCAGTTGGTTTGAGGTAGGCACTCAAAACAAAGGTTATTAGTGGCATCATCTGCAGTTTCTTGATTAGGAAGGAGTGAGGCTCAGGCTTTGTCACAATACAAGGGACCTCAGCCTTCTGGTGTGCTACAGTGGGAACACCAGAACATGGAAATACTGATCAGAGCACATGTCCAGTCACTTGCATGTAGCTATTCATCCCCTTTAACAGAACTAAGCACTAATACCAATTCAATGCCTACTTTTATGTGTTCCACAGTATTTAAGCCACTCTCAGATAATAAGTATTAATAATTAATAGTTAATAATTAATAATAATTTATTATTTATACCTTGCCCATCTGGCTGGGTTTCCCCAGCCACTCTGGGTGACTCCCAACAGAATATTAAAAACACAATAAAAGATGAAACCTTTGAAACTTCCCTAAACAGGGCTGCTTTCAGATGTCTTCTAAAAGTCAGATAGTTGTTTATTTCCTTGACATCTGATGGGAGGGCGTTCCACAGGGCAGGCGCCACTACTGAGAAGGCCCTCTGCCTGGTTGCCTCTAACCTCACTATTCGCAGTGAGGGAACCGCCAGAAGGCCCTCAGAGCTGGACCTCTGCCCCCCCCCTTAATAAAAGAGTGTATCCTTATTGCCAAGATAACCTGACTGTGTTTTTAGTATGTCCAACTAAAAATGCATTGCAAGGGAATAACTTCTGCAGTCAGATATGCCGTGGGACATTTGTCTCTTGCTGCTGGTTCAGGGAACATAAGCTGCCACAGCAGAATGATGGGCCATCGAGAGCGAAGAGAACCAGTAGACACATGGCTAACTGTAAATTCCTTGCAGTGGGGAGAGCAACCAACCCTCCTTTTCCTTGCTGTTGTTATTTGCCTAAAGTTTTCAAGGTACTGTTCAAAAATTAACAAACTATCCCTGACCCAGGGTAACAAATAGACACAATTCTGTGGGGTTTACTCAAAGTTCAGTGAGGTTAGGACTGCAGTCTAATGCATCATAGTTATAGAAACTTGACAAGGTGCATTTTGTATTGATTTTATGATTCTTTTGTAAAACTTGAATTTTGTTAGCTGTTTGGCACATACAAATAAGATTAGATGGATGGCTAGGTTGTCTCAGCAATAGGAATGACTTTCCACCCACTCCCAGAGAAAGAATGGCTGTGAACAGACATGTAATATAATATCTATCTAATCTATCATCTATCTCATGCCTTCACCTTAATAAAGTATGCATAAAATCCATATATTAGTGAAAATAACATTAAAATACATATTATTAGGGAAAACTGCTTTGCAAAAATGGGTCTATTGGACTTAATTCCATACAAAAATTTGTATAATTAGGAGAAATTGATAGAAAAACAAGAACTGTTTTAAAAAAATAGATACTAATGTGGAAATGTGGAGAACAAACTTTAAGAGTGGGAAAATGAGAAACTGAGGAAAAATGAAATGGACAAATTTCCCTGAATTAACGGTCTGAATTAGATTGCATCATTTATATGAATTATTGTTGCTGTTTTCCCAAAAACACAACTGTAAAAAAAACTGCCTTTGATAAAATTCCTTCTCCACTGCAATCTGAACCCTAAGCATGCAAGAAAGCTTTAAATTGTTGTGCGCTGAAGCCCCATTTTAGCTCTACTAAAAGAAAAGCTTGTCTAAAGATTTGTAGGTCACATTTAACAAGGTAAGTTGTATTAAGGCTATTTTAGGCATTGATTGAACTACTGCTGGACTATGGAAAAGGTGATATCTCAGTCTGCTCTCCCATTGTGCTTGCATTGCTCCCTGACCAAGGGTTTCGTAAAGCGTGATCAAATGAGCATTCAGAATTGGCCACATGCACACCAGTCCAGCCAGCTGAGCCCTCTAAAGCTCATTTCTCTAAGCAGCTTACTTGACAGTTTGGAACTTTGTGAAGCATCTGACATAATCACTAGCAATGAAGCCCCCCCCCCCAAAAAAAAGGGAGGAAGAGACCTCATAATACCAAAATTACAGTTCCCTCCAACCAAACCTTATAGATGTGTACAAGCTCTAACAGTTTCCAGGCCAAATGTTTTAAAGCTCACCTGACAACTTCACCCTGCAACTACAGCTGGTCTTGCCTCTGGTGGCTGCAACAGGGAGTCCTGTTAGTCTCTTCTGGGTGACATCTCACCTCCTCACTGATGCCCAGAATGCTGTAACAGCCCCACATGCCAAGCAGCCTAAGAAATATAGTCATCCAGTTCACACCATGGATGCCAGATGCCATGTTAAAGTTGCATGTTACATTTTGCTGCTGAAAGTGGGCAGGATGCAGAAGCTGACAGAACTGGCTGTTTAATCTTACTTCAATATTGGTGACAAGAAAATGTCCTCTACTGCATCCGAACCAGCTGGCTAGTTTAGAGGGGCCATGGCAAGCTACATAATATCCAGCAGGATTAGGAAGGACAGATAGGGGGCTGTTGCTGCTGCTCCCCATCATCTGCTACCTGAGGCAGTCACCTCACTTTGCTTAATGTATGAGGAGCACCCAGGCCACAATAGTGTGATATCTGTCTTGGGAGAGTAAGAGACCAAAATGATGGTTGGCATGCATATTCCAGCCATCCATTTTCAAGGGGGCCAAGGAAGGTGCAAAATACATGGAAATTAAAGTACATAGAAAGCATTATCCCTGTTGAACATGGAGTTAGTGGGATTAAATTTGGTGTGAATATTTTTCACAACTTTCTCTGCCTAAAGTTTGGCCCTGCTTGACTGCTGTTTTCAAGGAGAATAAAGAAAGATGCAAAATAGATTATATTCCAATACCTGAAGCAAACCCTCTGGAGAACCATGTGGCAAAGAAGGCTGAAAGAGTTTCGGGAAATCCCTGAAAATCAGTCAGAGGCATTCCATGAACAGAGCTCCTATTCATGGAATGTGCTTTTCCCCAGTTTGGAGGGATCTCCCCTTCCCTCTCAGTACTTCACTCATGCTATTCAGCAAGATCCCCTGACCCATAGGAAAGGCTGGGGGGCTAGCAGCCCCCTCCATTTGGCCTTTGTCCAGAACCATCCCTACACATTTTGTGTATGCTATTTTAAATCTTGTTCCAATGCCCTTCTCACAAGTACAGAATTTGCCTGGCTTTTCTCAATAAATCAATACATTTGTTCTCTTCTCAAGGCCTTCCATTATTTTAGAATCCTATTTACTATTTTGTTTGGATAAAAAATAATAATTCCATGTGTATTCCATGAGAAGACTAACTTAGAGATCTCCCAATACAGCAAGCCAATTCTGTCCATGGGCACAGCTAATAGAATGTGAATTCTCATGTGCAGGCACATAACATTGCACATCCAAGCTCCACTGGTGTGTCTGGATGTGTCTTTGAAGTAGGTAGGGTCTGTTTTCCCAGGTCTGAAACCATCAGCCATCAGCTGAAGATATTTTGCTTCCTTGCTATCTTCTACTCAAGAAACTCCCTGCCAGAATATGTATATGGTGCCACCTCTCTCCCGTCCTTCAAATCCCTCCTCAAGAGCCACTTGTTCTATGTAGCTACTGAAATATTCTCTTAAATCTTATCCCCCCCATGACTTAATGTAAGGGCATTTGCCCATATTCTCTTTTCCCAAGCCTTGTTTGTCCCGTCCCCCCTCCCCTTTCCCTATGGTCTACTTTGGATTGTTAGTTCTTTGGGAGCAGGAACCTGTCTACATTGCCTATGAAACTTTGTAAGGTGCAACTATATATGGAATAAGGAGAAGAAAGAGGGAGGAAGGGGGATAAGGAAGATGGGAGGAGTAGTGGTAGCATGGCATTCCAAAAGAGAACGAAAGAGAGCATGTCTGCTAGTAATACAGTGTGTCTTCTTCTATATCCTTTTACCACATTTGTAAAATATGATACACTATTTTTTGGGACGTGCTTAGCAGATAATGGTGAGCTTACACTTTTTAAAATTAAAACAATATACCTATGACTATTTGATGTGTTGCATACCATATAAATTGGTAGTAAAAATATATGCTCTTTTCACAGTTTGAATTTAATAATCTAATCAATCATCCATAATTCATGGGCTGCTTAATAAACAAACATACAAAACAACTATAACTTTTGCAAATTCAACAGAAGAAAAATAGTCAACTTTTTATTAATTTATTTATGCTAAGACTGCTATTTATGAAGCATATGTCAGTGCTTAATAAAAAATGATCTCAATAAATTCAGTAAGAAGACAAACTATTCATTCTTTTAGCATATGAAGAAAACGAATGGGAAAATAGGATTCCTGTGCAAACGAGCTATTTGAAATCTCTGCCCATGACATGCAATTACCGACTCCAGACTATGTATCACCAGCATTGTCTTGATTTCTGTCTTGCATTTAATTACTGGTAATGCTTCACAACTTGCTGCAGTAGAACATACCTTTTTCCATTCATATCTTCCTCTCCCTCAGTTCTTAAGGACATGCTCAGAAATATCTGGAAACCCCAGAGGGTTTAATTTAAAGTAGGAAATAAATCCACACAACCCACAGTGTTGTGTTTTGTTTTTTTCGGAAAAAGTACAGTACAGCACTTTGACTGATGAAGCTAGAAAAGGACATTAATCACCACTGCAAGGTAGTTCCTTTAGGCTTTACTATGAAGCAAGAGCTTATCTTCTAACTAGTCCAGTGGTTCTCTAGTAGGAAAAGATAGCATCAGTCAATTAGAAACAAGAAAACCTATAATTATCAACTTGTAGGCTTCCACAGTCATCAGGGAGAAACATCTTCTGCCTGGCACTCCACTATCTACAGCAAAAGAGTTTTGATTTATAGTATTTTCTGCTGGCTTCTATTACACCAAGGCTCAATACTACACAGGGTGTTCAGTTGTGCCATTTCCCCCCTCACAAATCATTTGTTTAAATTTTTAAAAACCTTGAAGGTTGTGATTAAGAGTGGGGAAATGACAGGCAGGGTCATTGGTTGATTTGCCTGCAGCAATATAAAGTGTCTAATAAATTTAATAAAAAATAACTATGCCTATACTAAAAGGCAGCTGTTCTTCAGAGTTTCAAATGGGACATTCCCAACCCTACATGGAGATGCTCTACCTCTGAGGCACAACTCTTCTCTGGAGAAAGGGCCATATATTTTCTTCAATGACTTGGAAACCAGCTTGAAAGTGGGGACACTTCTAGGAAGGCCAATGTGAGGAGAGCTATGGGTTAAGGAGTCCCATCTCTCACCACTCTTTTAGCTCTCATTTGCAGGTTTTGAGTTTAAAAAAATCAAGCTGTCAAAGAGGAAGAATCGTGCAACTGCTATTGCTTAATATATGACAGAATCAGAGGGTGGCCTTGTTAAGGGCCTTCCCTTTTCCCACAGGAGTGAAGGAACCTCCTTTAAAAATATATACTGTTATGGGTCTGTGGCCAGTGTCAGAGCTTCATGCTCCAGCACTGGGGGCAGAGAGCAGGCAGGGGCAGGGCTGGTGTGCGTCCCAGGGGTGGGGTGCCCAGGGAGGGCAGGGGGGCAGCTGCGATGGCACCCTGGGGGTTGCACTGCCGGGAGCGGTGCGCTCCTTCCACACTCCTCTTCCTCCACCAGTGCCTGTGGCCTCCCCATGTGGGATCACTGTGTCTTCACAAAACAGCAACATGAACAGTAAACTCTTTCAAAGCTACCACCCACAAACCTACCACATTTATATGTTGCTGCTCAAGACTGAAAGCAAAAAACCCCCCAAATTGCTGTGCATCCCTATTACTCCACTGAACTTTTGTGATCTGAGGCTCAAAGATGTGGCTTGTGGATGGAGTTCGGCACGCTTCCCTGCGCCACTCTGGACTCCCGTGGGTAGCTCACCGTCAGCTTCGTGTAGCAGAGTCTTCGCAGCGGTAGAAAACTGTTGCAATGTGTGTGTAATAAATCAGACTGCACGCAGGCTTTCTTGCTTATCTCCAACAGTCTTTAATCGTGTAGAAAAACATCATAAATCCAGCCTAAAACATCCCGGCGACAGAGCGCACATCTTTCGCCTCTCGGTCAAAACCGAAAGAGAGATCACACACAGAGAGCATTCGCGTATGTGAACATAACCACGCCTCAGAATGTGAGACGTCACTCAGAACTGTTAACCCTGTAAGTTCTGATTCTCTTCACACCCCCTCTCGTCTCGCATCCTGAGGGAAACTGTGAACATACATTTACAGACCTCTTTGAGTTCAACTCCCTTCCCATTGCCTCTTGCCCCTTTCTGGCATCTGTCTCAGGCAACTGTTGAACCTCCTCAGAACTCCTAGGTTCGCACTGCGCGAAACCAACCCACGCGCTGGTGACCTGAAACCTCTCAGGTGGCACCCCCTTTGTTGTGCGTGCGGATCGTCTGAGCACAGTTTCAGGTGCTCCTCCTGACCCACTGGGGCCAGCAAGTGTGTCCTCTACATCAGAAGACTCCCCCTCTGACTTACTGCGTCTTCGGGCCTTCCGGACTTTGCTAACAGGAGACGAAGGCTCACTCTTGGGCTCTCTTTTAACAACCTGTGGAGAAACCCAACCCTGTTCTTGACCCTGTTCAGAGACCTGGTCCTCAGCAACAGGTTCAGCCTCTGGCTCTCCCTCCTCCTCAGAATCAGACAGACATTCTGAGAGAACGTCAGGACCCTCATTGAGTCTTGACCAACCACTCTGCTCACAGAACTCAGCATGCTTGCTGATCAGAAGCTTGGTCTGATCACCTTCTGGATATGCAAACCTCCACCCCTTTGTCGCAGGCTCATATCCACAGAAGATCATTTTCTGAAACCTCGGATCACCCTCCTTCCATTGAGCCTTTGGCACACGCACCCAGGCTTCACAACCAAACACACGGAAGAAATGCACTTGTGGCTTTTTCCGGTGCAACAAGAAAAACGGTGTGTCACCTATAACCGAGTTATAGGACCTATTCATCGTAAAGTTGACAGCCCTCCAAGCTTCGCTCCAAAAGCTCTGAGGCAAACCGGAGTCATACAGTAGAACCTCAGTAGCTTGAGCCAGAGCTCTACTCCTGTGCTCCACCACGCCCCTCTCCTGAGGAGAAGTAGCACCTGTCACCTTGTGACGTATTCCCTTCTGGCTGAAAAACCCCTGCAGAGCAGACCCAGTAAACTCTGCACCTCGGTCGCTTTTGAACCCCTCAACCTTGGTGGAGAACCGTAGTTCCACCTCCGCAACCCAGTCTTTAATCAGTTGCGCTGCCTCGCTTTTCGTCTTCAGCGAGAAAGACCAGCCATTTTGGCTAAAATCATCTGTCAGCGTCAGCACAAACCTGGCCCCGCCCAGACTTGGACTTTTCATGGGCCCAAAAAGGTCTATGTGCACAAGCTCAAAAGGTTTTGTGGTTACCCTCTCCTTTCTGGGATAACTGCACCTTTTTACCTTTGCCCTTCTGCATGCCCTACAATCTAGGGATCTACCACATGCTTTCAGTTTGCAACCTTTCGTGCATTGGGGCAACTTCTGTACATCTTCCAAACTGCTGTGCGACATTCTCCTGTGCCACAAGTGAACACAAGAATCATGACTGGGAACACTAGCACACTCCGCCTGTGCTGTCTCGTCGTCCCCCTTACCCTCCAGAGGTGTCTCCAGAACAAAGAGGTTGTTCTGACTTGCAACACTGACCAGTTGTCTCCCACCCCTGGAAATGGAACAGACATCATTTTCAAAGCAAACCTTATAACCCTCCTTTACAAGAGCAGGTACAGATAAAAGACAACAATGCATCTCTGGCACAACGTAGACTTCCAGCTCCGCCTGTAAAAAAGAAACAAAAACATTTCCCACGTTAGACAAAGGCCTCTGTGACCCATTTGCAAAGACAACAGTTTTCCCAGCTGAAACAGCTCTGCAGTTCCGCATTTCGACACTAGGTGGCACTGTTATCAGGTGATGGCTGGCTCCTGAGTCGATAACCCAGCGCATCACTCTGCCCTCACTGGAGTTGTCCCGTAGCGTTGCCATGGAGGCAGTTAGGTGATAAGAACCGTCTTCACTCCCTGAGTCACGTCCTCCCTTCGCTTTCCCACGCTGGCCTCCTCTCCTGGACTGGCTGCCATGGACACCTGGCTCCCTTCCATGGGAAACGACCTTGGAGACATCCTGCCCAGCCTCTCTGGCCCTCTGAGGACAGGAACGACGTAGATGATTGACAGACCCACAGACAAAACATCGACGAATGGAAAAAGCCTGAACCGTATCTTCAGCTGGCCTGCCCCCCCCTTACACCCGGCAGGGCTCTCTGTGCCAGCTCGGCCCTCTCTGACACGGCGTTCCTGTTCGTCACACAAGTGTCCAGTCACATACTGCAGGGTAAGGTCTGCAGGATTCATCGACTCCAAAGTTAGACACAAATTGTCATAACTTTTGTCCAAAGAGCTGAGCAAAATATAAACTTTCAGTTCCTCAGAAAAGTTAACTTGCAACAGCCTCAGCTGGTTGAAAACAGAGAGCATCTCAGTTACATGCTGCCTGATGCTGTCACCTGGACGCAGCTTCATCTCAAACAAGTGTCTAGTGGTGTGGATCTTTGCCCCAGCTGTGGTTCTGTGGTGCACTCTCTCTAGTGCTTGGTAGGCCTCATGAGCAGTCTCAAGCCCTTCCACCAAAGGTAGCTGTGAGCCCTCCAAACTGAGCACTATAGCTCCCAGGGCTTTCTGGTTGCGCCTCTGCGAGGCATGAGCAGCTGCGACTTCTGCTGCCGCTGCACCGGCTGCAGCTTGCTGTGGAGGCCCTTGGATCGCCTCCCACAGCCCCTTGGCTACCAGCCAGGCCTTCAGCTTCCTGCTCCACTCATCCCAGTTTCTTCCATTTAACTTTTCAAACAGGACGGTGTATGATTCATGGCTGTCTGCCATCTCCTCCCCCGGGGCTGAGCGTACTCATGTAACAGCAGCTCCTCCTGGCACCCGGTTCTCGGAGATCCGATCCTCCCAGCGAGCTCCGCTGCCTCAAACGTTAGGCAGGACTCTAGCCGGCTTTCACACACACCAGCACGACCTGGCAACAGTTTCAAAAGCTTGGCTGACCTCCCATAACCTTTGGCTTGTGGATGGAGTCCGGCACGCTTCCCTGCGCCACTCTGGACTCCCATGGGTAGCTCACCATCAGCTTCGTGTAGCAGAGTCTTCGCAGCGGTAGAAAACTGTTGCAATGTGTGTGTAATAAATCAGACTGCACGCAGGCTTTCTTGCTTATCTCCAACAGTCTTTAATCGTGTAGAAAAACATCATAAATCCAGCCTAAAACATCCCGGCGACAGAGCGCACATCTTTCGCCTCTCAGTCAAAACCGAAAGAGAGATCACACACAGAGAGCGTTCCCGTATGTGAACATAACCACGCCTCGGAATGTGAGACGTCACTCAGAACTGTTAAACCTGTAAGTTCTGATTCTCTTCACAAAAGATGCTTGTCAAGATGCTCTTGCAGTGCATTTTAGAAGGAGTGGGATTTCAAACAAATGCATTGCAGGGAGGGACCCAACTGAGTAAATGACTTCTTGTGCTCCTTTAAGAAGCATATAGAAAACCTGTATTCTAGGGGGAAATGATTTGGCTTAAGCATATAACACTACCTGCTGATGCTTTCAGGAAAAAAGATTCTGACATACCTCTTAATTTGCTGGCATTTGATACTATGAGAACAAGTGCATCTTTTTTTTGGTGTCTGTGATCTCTTCCATAAATATGTGCAAAGAGGCCGTTTGATCGTGGTCCAGTTTGTTTGTTTTTTGCTTAGTAATGAACTGTGCTTATTTTTTGCTTAATTTTTTTTTATTAAGTATTTTCTTGGTTTACAAAGTACACACCTTGTCTCTTTTTAGAAGTTGTATAGCTTTTCTACAAATCAGTTACATTTGTTATGAGACATTAGTGTTGAGTACAGTATAAGGTCACGAAGAAGAGGGGGAGAGAGGATGTATGTGTGGGGTTTTGTGTCAGCATCAACTAGAAAAGTTCTATTTCTATTCGCTTGTTACATTTCCTTGGTACTGAGAGGTTGGGGGCCCAGGGTACGGTCGGTTGTCTGTGGGTGTCTGCAATGGGGTTTGTTTGCCTTTGTGAGGGAAGGAGGGCTTGTTGTGTCAACAACTTCTTCCAAAGGACCTAGTTGGAGAATTTGTTGAGTTCCCAAGAGCACTGATCAATTTTTGCATCTGAATAAGACATGTTCTTGTTTTCTTTTCTACCCTACTGCAAAGGCTTGAGTAAATAATTTCAAGAATTCTACATGGAACCCATATAACATCACATCTTATCTTTTAGCAACTGGTTATTTAGCATTTCCTTTGGGCACAGTGTACAGAGCTGTGGTCCACCTAAGCACATTTACTGAAACTGACAAGGCATACTCCTGAGAAATGTGCTTATGACTGAAGTAGCAGACTTTATTATATCAGTTTAAACACTAATATTCTCATTCCCTCTATGGAGAGACAAACAATTCTTTTGACAAACTCCCCTGATAGAAAACACTGAGATAGTTAATAATAGTAAATGACAGAACATGAATGTTGATAGCTAACCCCAAATATTGCTTATTTCTTCTACTTCTACTTCTTTTATCATCCCTCCGACATATATTAACCTATGGTTATATTCCCAAATTTTGCTGACCCTTCATTGTTTACAAAGAAATTACTTCCATAATGTCTTAGAATATTAAATAACCGAATCTTACTTCATCTTCCTGACTCATACACTGGGGGACCTAGAAGTACTTCGGCCGCCTACTGTTCTTTACAAATTACTTTTCCTTGATACTGGATAAAATGCAGCAAGGCTCTTTTATTTAGCTTTTTTCCCCCTTTCAGATTCAAAGTGAGACCTAGCAAATATGCTGCCACCTTATGGGAGAGAAAGACATGCTTCTTTTATTTTTTTTAAACTTAGAATGCGTAATGGTTGATTCTGCATCTTTGAATTCAAGGGAAGCTCGTTGCTGACTTCAGGGAAGCCAAACTACAGAAGACAGCTTGCCATGTTGTGTACATCTGTTTGTTTAATGATGAGCATTTGGTAGTATAAATAGTGTCTTTGTAATACTTCTAGAAATATCAGTAGCATCTCAGCTCTCTGCATGCAAGGATGTCTCAACAATGGCTGTGGGAATAAAAGTTATTAAAGAAAAAACAATGGAATTAACACTATGTATATAGAGGAGGCAAAGGAGAGTGACGTGAAGAAGGCTGTTAAAGAAAAGCTTCTAAAAGTCATGCATAAGAATAATACTGGAAAACAAAAGGAAACCTTGAGAAGAGCTCAATTTGTTTCTGAAAGCTTGGCATATGGTTCTGCTAATTCATGTTGATGATATAAAAATAAAATATGGGGCTAAAGAAGAAAAGCTGCAAAACAACAATAAGTTAACAAAAAACTATTTAAAAAATCACACTTAAAAAGCAAATTTATTGTCTGATACATGAGCATTAGTGTTTGCCATTTCTAAAATAACACTGAATGAAAGCTCCCGCACCACAGTGGTACATGCATGGTTCAGAATTTTGGAAAATAAGAATGAAAAAGGCAAGCATATGAGTGTGATGGAAGTACATGTAAGTATACCAAGATAAGAATAGTTAGGTCTCAGATAAGGGAAAGACTTTTTAACGTGGGGGGAGAAGACATGATAAAGATGCACAGTGTGGAGAAAGTAGATAGGGATGCAAAAGGACATAGTTAGACTCATACCCTCCAACATTCCGATATTCCTGGGACAGTTATAGGCTATGTAAATGATGGGTCTTTCCATTTCTCAAGGTCAGAATGGATGCAGCTTGAATGAGAGCTGTTGCTTCAGCCATGAAATGGGCCAGACCAAAAGGTTATATAGGATTTGGAGGCCCCATCCTTTCCTGGCTCTCAGCCAGGCCCTCAGCCAAGCAGGTGCATCCATGCACTGTCCCCTCCTTCCAAGTAGCCTCACATTGCTGCTAGCTGAGTACTTTGGAGATGGCAAGCTTGAGGTCTGAACAATGACAGGAATTCACAATATGTCAGTGGTGCCATTGGGGCAGAAATACGCCATGAGGGGGGGGCACTCAACGAAATGAACAGGAGGGGCCCCAAGCACAGCAGGGCTGCCTTATCATATTTTGAAGTAAATGAAATTCTACACATCATTAGCTAAGACTAGTAAGCCCAGAGTCTAAAAAACAAAACAAAAAACCTTAACTTCTTGATATAGAGATGGCCACCAACTTTATTGGCTTTTCAATGAGATCGGACAAATTAATAAAGGGTATCAATGATTACTGGTCCTGCAGTCTATATGACTTCTTTTATCAGAGGCAACATCTTGCTGGTCACTCTTTGCTGGGGCACATGGGCAGGAGAGTGTGCCTCTGCTCAAGTCCTGCTTGTAGGTTTTCCATAGACATATGTGGTCGTCTCGTGCTGACCAGCCATGGCAGAGCTCAGTGGTGGGAGAGGCCAGCCAACCAGCCAAGTCTCAGGAGGGTACTTGTCTGGAGGCCAAGTCCCTATGAAAGGTTCAGTCTAGTCCTAAGGTCAGGAGTATCTCAGTTCATGTAGTCAGACCATCTGGGGGTCAAGAAAGCCGAGAGTCCAAGGTCATGAGAAGCAAGAAACAGCAAGGTCTGGCCAGGGACTGAGGCTGGAAACCCTGCTGAAGAAAGCTGAAGCTAGCTGGTTCACATCAGGAACAAGAAGGCTGACCAGCAGTTGGTGGAGTCACTTCACCTTCTGCTCCTTCAGGCTGCTGCTCAGAGGTAAACCCAATTCCTGGCACATGACAACAAATGCTTGGCCGCTGGGGGAACAGAATGCTGACCTAGATAGTCCTTTGATCTGATGTAGCAGGGCTCCTTGTGTATAAATGTATTAGTCACTTAATATTTTGTTGGGCATTGTTATTTATGTAGGTGAACTTTCATTACTATCAGAAATTTTGCAACCGTATGAGTCAATTCTTTCTTCCCATACATTTTTTGTGCATCCTGTCCTGCTGCATCATAGCTTTAGTGGGAATGGTTTATCATCACATGCTTACAATTAGAAACTATGAGATTATGTCACTTCTACTTTGTTCTGCCATCATCTCTTGCAGTTCTCAGGGAAATTTCCAGTCTACAAAATCTAAATAAAACCCAAGCGTAGCAACATTACTGCAAAGCACCAAAAAGCTCCTTGGCAGATAATATATCACTTTACTTGTTATGACTCACAGGTTGCTGCAAGATTATAAATGTAGACTGTTTGTCTGTAATTATGCAGCTAGCTATATGCAAAACAACTGCAAAGCTGTGTTGGCAAATGGAGGGGGAAATGTGTTTTGGCCAGGTTTCACAAAAGCAACAAAAAAAACCCAAAACCAGTGTTCAGGCGGCAGAGACTAGTTTAACTGGGAGGATGCCAGTGGCTCCTAATCAAAACAGAAATGCTTTACTTAAGGCAAATATACCAAAGTACATGGAAGTGAAGCCATCACTTTGGCATTTGGCTAATGACAAAGATGCTGTCTCGTTATTAAAATGGTAAATAATTGACTGTGTTAGGAAACATTTTCAAATAAATGTTCTCACACAGTTCTGACTATAGCTGTATATCCTGTTCAGTGCATCAAAGGCAGCTTAGAAGGTAGATCCACCAGTTGTTTATCCTAGTATACCAGGGAATTGCTGCTGCAGGGCATCTCTGTAAATTCCATAGGCTTGCAATATATGCCTGTACACAGAGACAGAAAATTGGCACTGCTTCTGCAAAAGATTGGTCTACTTGCCACAGCCGTGTAATATGTCAGCAAGCAGTTCACACTGGGCATTTTTCTTCCATGAGCTATAAAAATCAAAAGTGTAAAGGGAATGAGCAACTATGTGTTGGTTGCTCGCTTTTTACACTGCTCGCCTGGATGGACTGCTCATGTGAAGAACTATCTATCAATGGAAACAACTGTGGTCATTTTTTTAATCACCAGAACTAAGAGATTACCAAGGATAACACATCAGGCATCTGAGGAAGTAGACTCTGCCCCCTGCCAACTCTTATGTCATCTTGGAACTAGTGTGGTGTGCTGTAGTGGTTGGCCCTGGGAGAGAAGGGTTCAAATCTCCCTTCGGACATGAAGCTCACTTGGGCAACCTTGAGCCTCTCAGCTTCACCTACATTGCAGGGTTGTTGTGGGAATTCACTAATTGTATGACACCTTGAGCTCCTTGGAGGAAAAGGTGGAATAGAAATGTATGAAATGAAATAAATTAATTCTATATAAAATAATAAATTATTAGTCTTGAAGTTACTGCGAAAGGACTTGTGTTTTCCCCAGAGATATAATATATTACCCAGCAGTGCCTTCCTTATACAGTCATTTTCTCTCTCTACCCCTCTTCAGGCATTTTGCCGGTTGGTGTACATGGCCAGTTCCATAGCTTCTGTTGACTGGTCACACTATGCTTCTGGTCATTTCTACTTCTGTCATTCACGAGGTCACCAGTATCAATGATGAAGGCAAGTTTGGTCACCACTTGAATGGCACCCCCTAGTTCTTCATTTTTCGTTATGACTGCCATCCATTTCTTTGGGAGGAAGGAACTGAACGGTCACTGCAAATTGCTGTAAATTCAGTTGGGTGGGTCACTCCAAATGAACAGCCGGGCCCTTTGACAAATGAAAAATAGTGAATGTTCCTTTCCTGGATGTTTGTAGTTTACCCCCAAGGGCAATTCTGTTGCTCAGAGCTGTGGTCTGTGTGGGCAGAAAGGAGTTTTGGACTTTGAACTGAAAAGGAGAGCTGAGAGTTCAACTGGAGTTAGCTAAACTGGGGTGCAACTCTGGAGCTGCCAGCTACACCTGTCTATGAGAATCTGGCCCAGGATTAGCCGGTGTGCTGTCTGCTTCTGAAAGTGTAGTTGTCCCCACTATGCTCTACTTCAGTGTTTCCCAACCTTTTTTTGGCAAAGGCACACTTGTTTGATGAAAAAAATCTCGAGGCACACCACCATTACAGCCCCGTGACGTCAGCGCGCAGCGTCACGCCGGGAGGGACGCACGAAAGTGTAAGTTTCAATTTTTTTCCCTCCCCCTTGCCGGGGAACCTCCAAGCTTTGGGGGTGGGGGAGGAGGAGGCAGCAAAGTGAGGCAGGAAGGAGAGAGCGGCTTGGCTGGGTGAGCTTTGGCAGGGGCAGGGAATGAGAGCCGCGAGGCGGGCGCTGCCCGCCGAGCTCGCAGGCAGCCAGGCAGGCAGACGGCGAGAGCCCCGCGCTGGGCGGCCTCTCCTCGCCGCCGCCCCGCCTCTCGCTGCCCGCCTCGCCCGCCTCCCTCCAGGCAACATCTCACGGCACACCAGGCAACATCTCGCGGCACACTAGTGTGCCGCGGAACAGTGGTTGGGAAACACTGCTCTACTTTGAAATTTGTAAACAAAGCCCTAGAACTTGTCATGGCTCAAAAGTAGAAAGCTCTTAATGTTATACAGTGACATTTGTTTGATGTTTTATTGGACTCTGTCATGTGCTTAAATAGCTAACATGTTTTGCTTCAAGGAAAAGAAGAAAATGTATGTGTTTCTCAGCCACCTATGCTACCAAGTCCACTGACTAATTAATGAGAATTGACAATCTGATCATGTCCCATTTGTTTTATTAACTTTTAGCATTTCTCATTTCTCCTGGAAATTGTTTCAAGTTTTATTTGAAAGGATTAATCTCTCTCAAGTGCATTCCATGAGATGGAGAAGGTCTCCTTTCTGAGCAACTTTCTGAAGATAGAATCTATTGATGCTCACAGTGCTCCAGCGACTTCATGGAGACCACATTTCTCTCAGCTTGCCATTTAAGAATAAATTGTTTCTGGAGCTGGACCTATGATTATGTAAGTAAATCATTAACACTAAGGAAGCTGCACAACCTTAGATCAGCCGTATTTGTTGCCTTTGTTTTATGGTATTCCCAATTTTTATGGGGAACACCTGAGAACAGCATGTCTGTTTGAAAGTCAAAGAGCTGTTATGTCAGCTGCTGCAGTGGCAGTGAAGAGAAGACAACATTTCAAAAATATATTCATTTGTGTTGCTTTTTTCTGCAGCCCTTTACAAAACATTCATTTATTTATTTCATAAAATTTATATATTGACTGGAAAAGGGGGGGAAAACAACCTCAAAGCAGTTTGCAAGAGATAAAACAGTAAAATAAGAGGGGGGGGGTCACAATCATACTTTCAAAACATACAAACACCTCAGGTTACAAACACTTTAGGTTACAAACTCCGCTAACCTGGAAGAGTTACCTCGAGTTGAGAATTTTGCCCCAGGATGAGAACAGAAATTGTGTGCCAGCGGCGCCGTAGCTGCAAAAGGCCCCATTAGCAAAAGCATGCCTCTAGTTAAGAACAGTTTCAGGTTAAGAATGGACCTCCAGAATGAATTAAGTTCGTAACTAGAGGTACCACTATACTAGAACAGAATACAATAACCTCAACATTATAGCATCAGGGTAGATTTGTCTAAACAATGATGTTTTAAGCAGGTGCTGAAAAGAACACAGTGGTTGATCTGAATAGGCAGGCCACATTTCAGAATTATTTTTTATAAAACATAGAATCACCAAGCGTCATATAGTCTACTCCCTTGCAGTACAGGAATCTCAACTAAAGCATCTATGACAGGTAGCCATCCAGCCTCTGCTTAAAAACCTCCAAAGAAGGAGAGTCCACAACCTCCTGAGGGAAACCATTCCACTGTTAAACAGCTTTTACTGTCAGAAAGTTCTTTCTGATGTTTAGTCAGAATCCCTTTTCTTGTAACTCAAATCCATTGGTTCATGTCCTACCCTCTAGAGCAGGAGAAAACAAGCCTGACCATCTTCCATGTGACAACCCTTGAGATATTTGAAGATGCCTATAACATCTCCTCTCAGTCTCCTCTTTTCTGGGTTTAACATACCCAACTCTCTCAACCTCATAAGCCTTGGTTACCAGACCCTTGACCATATTGGTTGCCCTCCTCTACACACATTCCAGCTTGTCAACATCCTTCTTAAATTGTAGTACCCAGATTGGACACGACATTCCAAATGTGGTCTGACTAAGGCAGAATAGAGTGGTACTACAGTGGAACCTCGTGTTACGTACCATCCCCCTTATGAATGCTTTGGGTAACCTGCTCCTCTAACCCGGAAGTAGATGCCGCTAGTTGTGACCTTTGCCATTTCTAGTAGATGCCGCTAGTTGTGATGAGAGCAGAAGTCACATGCTGGCAGCGTGGCAGCAGCGGGAGGCTCCATTAGCGAAAGTGAACCTCATGTTAAGAATGGTTTCAGCTTAAGAACGGACCTCCAGAACGAATTAAGGTAACCGGAGGTACCACTGTATTACATCCCATGATCTGGACACCCACAAAATTGTTAAGTTTTTTTGGGGGGGAAACCCCAACTGTTGAGCTTTTGAGAAAACCTAACCCAAAAATAGTGATTTTAAGCTTTTTGAGCTGTTTCTGTTGCTTTTTCTATCACGTTGCCATACATCTGGGTTTCTCCTGACATTCTGCTGATTCGGCAAAATTCCCTCCAACATCATTTTTGCACCAGGAAACCAGGACATGCCAGGAATTTTCCTGATGTATGGTAAGCCTATCAAAACAATACCATGACCTTATATTTAGTTTTGCCTTCATCTACCAAAATTTAATTCATATAGGGACCTTATAAAAGTGGCTAATCCATATGCAAATTTCTGTATGTTATTTATCTTCCAATATCATCTAGCAAGCCATAACACTTGTGCAGATGTTCTGAAGGATGCAGCTCATATCAAACTACTACAGTATTTCTTCTTTTTTCTTTACTGTCTGCAGGTTTTTCCCCCTTCTCTCAAAAATCAAGCAGAATATGATTGCAGATAGATTACATCTGGCAAACAGCTGCTAAGTACTGAAAAGGAAGAGCTAAAAGAATAATATACAAATTTCCTATTGCTAAATCCCCTTGATGAAAAATTAAATTGACAATTCAACACTTCAGAGAAAACCATCCATCCAGATACTGTGCACACATCTGCTATGTTACAAACATTTCTAGTAAATGTATCTTCAGGGTGTTTATTATAAATTTGCTATAGAAAACACCGATAAAAAACAGGTATTGCCTTTGAAGAAAAGTACTGAATAATCTGCAAACTGAAAAAGTAGATGATAAGGTAGTTTTCAAGGCAAATTCTTCACTCCATTACACTTTGTGCAGTAAGAAATTAGACCAGAAAACGACCTACACCTTCCCCACTTAGAAAAAGATCTTGTTTCTAATCTGAATCCCACAATGTATAGAAATTACATTCAATCAGGACAGTCAATGTTACATTTTACAAAGCAGGCTTTGGGTGCATTTGAGATATCGTACAGTGATTTCAGTAGATTATGTAACATGCCGTGCAATCCCAAGAATGTTTTGTCAGAGAAGAAAATACCACGTAGTTCAACGGGACTTGCTTTCTAGCAAGGCTGGCTATGACTGTGGAAGTAGGGTGCAGCATTGCCTGTCATCATTGCTTGGCTTGCTGGAAGATGTGAGACCTGGAAGAAAGGGAGCAGCACAAACTGAGCGTACCTTGTTGAGGCCTATACTGCCTGTTTTGTATACATTGCCATTAGATGACTATGTATGGGAGGCCTGTAGCTCTGTAGCACAACGCATAATTTAAACACATGGGATTCTGGGTTGTGTTCATGGCACCTACAGGAAGAGCTGGCAAAGATCCCTGCCTGAAACCCTGGAAAGCTACTGCCAGTTAGCTAGCTAAATACTGAACTAAATTCACTGCATCGAAGAGTGGATCAGCTGGTAAGTGTAAATCAAGGTGGAGCACCTGTGGCCCATTGTGGGTGTAGCTCCCAGCACCCCTGACCATTGGCCATTTGTAATAGACAGAAGTGGACTAGATCAGGGGTCAGCATGGCTTACCGGCCATGGGCCAGATCACTCTCGTGGGCCGGAATGACGCAGCGCAGCATGACGCCAGAAATCGTGTCTGCGCATGTCTGCAGTACTGGAAATCACTTCTGCGCATGCCCAGATGCCGAAAGTCGTGCCTGCGCAGAAGCAATTTTCAGCTTCTGGGCATGCACAGAAGCAATTTCTGGTATCTGCGCATGCGCCAACGTGATTTCTGGCACTACTTGGAGAGCTCCTGCTCCACGCTGCACCGGTTTAGCACAGTGCGCAGGGGACTCACCAAGTGGGCAGCTTAGTTCGGGGGCGGCTCGGGGGCTGGTAAAACGGTCTTCATGGGCCACACGTTGCCGACTCCTAGACTAGATTAACCAAACTATCTAACTTAATGAAAAGAAACATCACTTGTCCTCAGATGCAATACTTTGTAATTGCGTCAGTTCACACATTCAGCTACTACAAGCAGATATGCATGCATGTATGAACTGGCAGGTCAAATATTTTTCATAATTTTCTGGGAATGAAAAATAAGTCATCCGTGTTAAAGCAACCCACATTTGTTCACTCGTCCTTAAAGTTTATCTAAAATGTGTTCCGTTTTCTGTGATTGGCCTCCTGTCATACAATCTGTCAATCTGTCAAGCCAGGTTGCAAGGCAATTTGAACGGGTGCCACACTCACTTTCTCCTCCTTCTTTATTTGCAAAGTTTCTGAGTATAAGAGCATAAGGAACTCCTTCTGGATCAGACCAAAGGACCAATTATTCCAGCATCCTGCTCTCACAGTGGCCAATCAGATGCCCACAAATATCTTTATGCAACATAAAAAATAATATACATCGAAGAGCTGAAAATGCGAAACATGTTCAGCTACACACAGAGCACCTATATTAATTGACCCAAATATTTTGTCAAAATGTGGCTAAATAAATACGCCTTTCATATCAAAAGAATATGATTTGCTGGTAATGTGAAGGGCAAAATATAATGACTCATTCAACCTATTGGCTAATGAAGATTAAAGAAAAGATTATTAATGAAGAGGCAAAAGCTATAAGTTGGTTTAGCTAAGTATGTGAAACTCAATAAAAAAATAGATTTGTTTTGCATCTTATTTGATAAAATTTCACTTATCTTCCACACAGAAGTGTGTGTAGAGGACATAAAATACCACATGACTGCCCTAAACTATTTCACTTTGTCACCTGCTGTGAGCAAAATTGACTCGCTTTCTTTTTTTTATCTCATAAAGAACGCCACAGGAGAAAGAACTACAGGGAGAAGAAGTGCGCTCTGTGATGCCTTGTATTTTGACACACAATGTAACAGATGACAATTCAAAAAGGTGGAAAGACTGCAATCCTACACACCCTTCCCCAGGACTGAGTCCCATTGAATTCAATAGCACTTACGTCATAGTAGATATACACAAGATTTCACTGTTAAACACTGGAATTGTGGCATCTTGGATGTGTAAAGTAAAATACATCGTTATTTGTTTATAAAAATCAAATAGTATAAATAAGATCAATATAGTGGTGCTAGCTGGGAATAAAGTGTAACACCTGACAGTGTGTTATGAGTTGCCTTAAAGAGCTCTTTTTTAAGGAGGATAAAAAGAAAAACTGGTTCCAAACTAGGGTCATTCCAAGCCATTCCAAGTGCAATGCAATTCAGAATGCTGAACTTAGGTAACCAAATATGAAAAACAATTATCGTTATTTCATTAGAACTCATGATTAGTGAGGCCTTTGCGATGTATTTTGCTGAGCAGTTAGTTCATATCCTTGCCTGATATTTTTGAATGATATAAACTAGAATCCTAAACAAGCCAGGTTATGGATGTTATTACCCTTTTATAATGTCAACACATTTGTATAGGGAAGTTGTTTTACTGTTCAATGTTTTATTATGTTTTTATATATGTTGGAAGCCACCCAGAGTAGCTGGGGCAACCCAGTCAAATCGGTGGGGTACAAATAATAACATTATTTTTATTTTATTTTATTTCAGTGAATATTGTTAACATAACTCTCAAATAAAATGAAGCCAAATTCATTGGTAAAAGCAAATATTGGAGAAACTGGTTTTTCTAAACACCCTCAAAACAATTATAAAGGTGCAGAATTCAGATTTCAAACAGATTCAATACCACTGACAGTGGATTGTTTGGCACCAAGGATGAATATATTTATAGCTTCTCCTGTGTCATATTGATGCGATGTGACAAATTAAGAAAAACTTGGAAGCAATTCTCACTTCAAAACAACAGCTTGCGGGAAATCCTTAGAGAGAGAAAATACCACTAAACCCAAAATGAGCCCTAACGAGTCACAGGTATTTTGATATAATATTACAAAAGTTCTCTCCTAATGGACCCACACAATTGCAAACAATCTAATCCATCTTTTCCCAATGAATTTCTTTTTCTGTGCATGTGTTTAATCTATTTGGCTACCCTGTTAAAGACATTACCTTTGTTTTAAAAAGGAACAGAGGTCACCAGCACGGGATACTCCTAGATCCAACACTGTCCCCTTGAGGATCAGGAGGCCTCAGTGGCAAAGAGTAACTATTTCCAGCTGTGATAAAGTCACCAACTGCAGTTCTTTTTGGACAGAGAAGACTTTGTCATTGCACTCCACAGACTGGTTGCAGTGCACTGCATGGGGCTGCCAGTGAAGACAACCCAGAAACTTCAATTTGTTCAAAATACAGATGCCAGGTTACTGGTAAGCCCTTGCCACCGATGCCACCGGAGTGATGCCACCCCCACCAGAGCAAAGTGGAGCTGCGCTGAGCCACCTGCCCACCTGGGCAGGGGAGAGCCTCGCCAACCAACGTGGCCTTTAGTAAGCAAAGAAGAGCACCTGGCAAGGCTATGCTGGGGTTGCCTGGTTCACACCCACTCAAAAATTGTGTGCCTGGGGCCACGGCACCCCACCCCACCCCACACTCTGCCTCTAACTAGGTTAGATTACTTCCTCAAGTGGATTGTGATATTATATTGTACCCAGTGGCAGCATAACCTCACATATCCCCCCAAACGACTCCCCCACCCCCAATTTCCCGCTGATTCTATAAGTAGCTTATTTGGGCTAAAAAGAAAATGAGTCAACAGGCTTCTTTTTCATGCTGCGAATTTTGTCCAGTTGATTTCTCTGAAACAGAATAAATTACAGTAAATGAAGAAGAGAGATTCGTCAGCTCTTTTAGGCAAGCAGTTCCTCCAGTCTGATGTGCTAGAATCTAAAGTGCTACATGATAATTTATGTTGCATTTATGTTGAGCTAATTCAAATTAATAACCTCTCTAGCAATACTAAAGACTGCTGTAAATTATAGAATGAATATAATCTGCATCAAGGCTGTCCCTAAGAAAAAGCAGTCAAGTTGTTCATAGCAACCTTAACTAATCATTTTATTATCGTTAGATGGCCAAATAAACTTTGGGAGGAGATAATGTCCCTAGGCAAAAACGATCAAACTCAAATATAATGTATCTATTGACATGTATTATGAAATTACTTGGATTAAGATAATAAGCCCATACAGCCATTGGTTCTCTTGTGCATTCTACCACAAATTAGCAGTTAAATGAGTGGCAAAATTTGCTTACCTCTTGGTAGTTGGATATAGATGAACAAACTGTCCAGGAACAAAATAACTCATCACAGGTTAGTTTAGACATTTGTATTGCTGCATAGTTCCATCTTCCAGAGTAAAACTTTTTCAATGAAACTCCAGGACAAGCATTATGTAAGCCACTTTGAGGTTTTTCTACAATCAAGTCATCATGTGGATCTAGTTAAAGGGTTAAGCAATAAAATGGCGATATGAAGTGGTATGTGATCCTGCTAATGAAGTTTATAATAGGGTTACATGCTACCCCAATCTCCGCCAAGTGATGTGAGATTCCAGGGATATTAGCACTTAACCAGAGTTTGTGTTTCCTTTGGGGAAAATGAGGCACAGCAGAGACTAAAGTGTCTTTAAGATCTATGGTTTTATTTATACACACACACACACACACACACACACACACACACACACACACATACACCTTACTCTTTATGGAAGGAGTATATTACAGCCCAAGAGTGTCTCTGGTTGCTTCTCCCATAGCTTTGGCAAGCTTGGGTCCAGAGCGGAAGCCAGCCATGCTTCCCAGTCTCTGGATACAGCCTCTCCCTGCCAATCTGCATGGAGTTCTGCCCACTTCCCCCTCCGCTTACATCATCACCAGAGGTGCCAGCTTCTCAGGAGGATAGAGGGCGCCCGATGTCAAATGTGTGACATTGCGAGGAGCCTGGGGAGGAGCTTAATGTCCTCAGTATATTGAGGAACCATGGCCCCCAGGAGCTGGCATCTATGATCATCACCCACTGTAACCCTGGCAACTTCCTCCTCTGTGCCTGACAGTGTCTTCTTTTTGTTAATGAATTGCATTGATGGGTTAACGACTGCCCATTTCAGCCTTTGTTTCTTAATGGCTTATAGCTGGTTAACTAGTCAAGCTGGCATGGCCTATTATCTTAAACTTAATCAAGCAGTGTTTAGCACAGTTTTACTGAAATTTTTATTAATTCTCACTTTACTAATTTTGGGAATTATGAGTGACTTGCACCCATAGCTCTGGTACCCAACTGTGGTCCTGATAATATAGCCACATGGTTTCATCCTAAATTCCTCAGTTCCTCTGGTCAGTGTTATAAAATTTGTTAAGATGAAAGGTGATACATAATATCATTACTCCAGAGGCCTTGCTCATGTTCATGATGCTATGGTCTTAATGTACAGTGAGGTGGGTGGCATATCTTTATTTAGTTAAAGGTAAAGCAGAGCAGATTTGTATCCTAAGGACCTAATCCCCCTAGTCTTGTAGTCAGAAACAGTTTCCATAGTTGTAGAAACTTTCTGAGAATGCTCTTGGTAGTAATAATTTTTCATCTATAATCAATGAGTTATGTCTTTCAAGATACATGCGGGTATTCCAGTTCTTTTCAGAAAATGGCCTTTCTTTAATCTACTTAATGCAAAAGGTTACAACACCCCATCTGATTGCTGCATTTGAAAACAGGCTTTCCTTTTAAAAAAGGAAAGAGTGCCACCTATCTGCAGATTTAAAAACTCAAATTTTGCTAAGGTGCACTTTAAATTATTATTATTATTATTATTATTATTATTATTATTATTATTATTAAAATTGCACTTGGATACTGCTGCAGGATTTTCTTTTAATATGTAATCATACTACCACAGGTCAATTTTTAGAAAACATTTTGGTTCAAGTCAAATTGAGACCCACAGTATCATTTCATTGTGCCAAATAAATAAATAGCTGGTGCAGTCCAGATATTGTGGGATTCCGATTCCCATTAACCTCAGCCACTACAGTCAATGTTCAAGGATGATGGGAGTTGTAGTCCAAAAGTTTGGAAGGCACCAGGCTGGTGATGGATGGAGTATAGGGTTATATCCCACAGTGGTCTTCCTCTGGAGCTGCTGACTGAGAATAATGATTTGTGCATCTAGCCAAGTCAGTTCTAGAACAAGAAAGCTAAATTCACAATAAATTTGTTAGTCTTTAAGGTGCCACTTGGTTATTTAGGGGCGCAACAGAAGGTGAATTTGACTTGAAGGGGGGGTCTCTTCTTGAGGATGACAGGTGCTTTGAAGGCAGCTTGACTGATGGTCATGTAGCAAGGAGAGCAGAGGAGTTAAAGATTGCAGGCAGAACATCCTTGTTAAGGATTTCTGTGTATTATACATTATGGCCAATGAATCCTTCTTTAATTACCTAAATACTTTTCAGAAGAATTCTCATTTAGTAGGTGGATACATTTTTAACAATAGGATCTTTTTTTCCCTTTAAAAAGGGAGCAACTGCAAATACCTTTTTATGTGACTGGAAAATTACCCTGGTCATTGAAATGGGGATGCTTAATTTAGCACAGTGGCTAAATGCCAAATCGGTTAACTAAATTCTGCCTGTGTACAGTCTTCTCATAGCTTTTGTTGTAATCTGCTGCAGTTTCAGCCTTCAGTTATTTGTGTGCTCACAGCAAAACACTGCCAAAAGGTACCATCGTTTGAATGCTGCATAAAACATGACCAAGAAGATGGTCTCATATGATGGCATTGGTTACAATATCCACGCCCCTATCTGAAGGTTGACTATGTTGAATGACTGCCTAGATGGGGAAGGATGCAATGCCGGATTTATGTATAGGCTAAGTAGGCTGAAGCCTTGGGCCTTAAATCTAGGGGGACTTGCCGGCCCACCCACTCCCCAGCGGGTAGTCTTCCATCTCCCAAAATTGCAAACCCAAGACTTCATGCAAGGGCAGGGCAACTCAGGCCTCTAAATCTAGGGGGCCTTGCCATCCTGCCCGCTCCCCAGTGCCGCAGTCTCCCCTCTCCCAAAAATTGTAAACCCAAGACTTCATGCAAGGGCAGGGCAACTCAGGCCCAGCAACTATGAGACTCAGGGCTGGCCAGTGGGGCCCAATTTGAAGCAGTGGGGCACAACTTAATATTTTTTTTTTTTGTAGGGCCCCAGTTCACAGCCAAAGTCTGCAAAATCTTATAGATATAAATAAAATCCATCTAGATTGCCCTGATGCGGGGGTCCCTTGGGAGCGGCACACGGGGCCCAATTTGGCCAAATTGCTCCAATTGCCCTAAGGTCAGCTCTGATGAGACTGTGCAGGGGTTGGACTGACAAGCCCCGCACCTTCTAGGTCCCTGGTGTCACTATTCAGAGTACAGACTCAAAGACTTGTTATGAAAATAAGGGGGGGCACTTATTGGAAATCAGTTTTGTCACCTCCCCCTCCCCCAAACCCTGAGACAATGAGCCCAGCCACCTTTTATTCACAGTCCCATAAGCACTACACTACAGCATGGCCATAAACCTGTACGTTCAACCGCTGAAATATACACCCAATATATAGCAATGGAGATTTATGTTACTGCTTTATGAATAAACACTGTGTTTTATGAATGGACTCAATGTTTTGTGAATTACCTAAGAGCCACCAATAGGAAGCTCTAGAATCTGACAGCTAACCAATTGGGTACTACCAAACAGTGACCCCTATTGCTGAAAGCAGGTAACTAGCAGGGAATGTTTTAGCTCAGCCTTTGCCCTGTTGACTGAAGACCCTCTGCTGTGCAGATAATGGAGAAAGCTCGTAAATTGTATACCTTCTGGCATCCTGGCCAACCCTATTACACTGATGTAAACCCTAGTGCACCAGAAGCCCAGAATAGCAGCAAATAAAATCCGCTCATACGTCAGTGACTGATAAGACTTGTCAACCAGTTCTTCCAAAGTCTCCCTAAATTATAAAGCTCCAAAATACAGGCCAAAAGAGTCTGGGAAGAGTGAGGCATACAATGGGCACCACCAGTGAAAAGGCCCTGCTCTGTGTAGCTCCTGCCCTGTCATTTGATAGGGTCCCACTTGCCCTCCATCTTGACATGGAATGCTCTCTATTGGAGTCTCCAGGTCCAGTACAAAGATCATAAGAAGGGAGAGCAGGGACCTTGAAGTTCCCAACAGCTGTTAATCAAGCAAGCAAGCACACAGGTCACCTTTGTTGAAGTCATGATGCCTATGTCCTGGCCAGGCCTGCACCCAATCTTGTTTTGTACAATCTTGTTTGTCCTCAGTAACCAAAATTATGTTATCAACATATACAAGCAGAAAAGTTGTTTTCCTTCATTTGCAAGGAATCGTACAAAACAAAGTGGCACTAATAAAGAAAAGTTCCAGGGTGGCAACAGAAAGCAAACTGAAAATGCTTTTGCAGTTCATCAAAACTATCCAGCAATATCAAGTAATAAGAAAACTGGTGCTATTAACAGTAATCCTTCTAGCTGGTTAATTGGTTTGGCAACTTCCATGCACATGACGTGTGATGCTAATTATTTCCCCCAAGAGTTAAATGATAACTAATCAAAGGCAGCTACAGTTGCAAATGGCAACAAAATATCTGTGAAAGGAAGAGGAGCAGGTTTGCTCAAGTGTGTTGCAGGTAGAAATACTTTTTCTAATAAGTGAGAGCAGTAGTTTTTTTGCTCAAATTAACAAGAAAGTTTTGAAAAATTTAATTCTAGATTAAAATTGATTACTTAATTGAGAAGGGGATTGTAACAAAAACACTGGGGCCTAATTTGAATTGTAGAGTGCCAGGTATTTGGTGGGCAGACCAAAGCACTCGTCAGGAGAGCTATGAGATTCAGGTGAGGGTCAGATGCCTTGTCAATCCCAGCAGGTATATAAGCCAATTCCTTACCAAGAGGAACTTTTGTAAATCCTGACAGCAGAGGTTTCCAAAAGTTTTGGGCCAATGGGCACATTTACAAACCAGAGAAGGTGCCATTGGCACTATGCACATACCATAGCCACACACACCACTAACCCCCCCCCCCACACACACACACTGCAATCATACACACACATCACGAACACATGCACACATGCCTGCCGCCCCCATAGCATTTTTTGGCAGGGGATTTACTAGCTGGGAAGATGAGACTTAACCCTTCCCTTCCCAACTGCAACCCTCACCGCTGAATCTCCCCCACCATAATTAGCATTGAATGAAGCTTTGTTTTGGGTACAATAGAGAGCTTCTTTGAAGCCTAACTGCACTGGGTGAAGGAGAAATGAGACCCTGCAGACACCAGGGAAGACCTCTGCAGAGACATGTGGTCTGTGGACACCAGGCTGGTGACCTATGTCTATAGTGTTTGCGGTTGTAACATTATTTTATGTCAAGTATACTGCTGTGGTGGATTTACTGACACATTCTCTATTGCTAATTCATGCAACTAGCCCAGGAACTACTTGTGAAAGACCATTTTAAAACTGAATTGCTTGCATCTTCTATATGAAACCCTATTAAAATGAACAGTGACAGGGAGATTTCTTTAGAAGAAGAATTTTCCCCATAAATGAGGCTTTTCTTTTTTCCTATCAGATTACAGAGATAACCATCATCTCCCAACAGTATATTTCTCAGGTTTATTGTAATTCAGTGACGTAGAAGCTCTTCTTTTTAAAAGTGAGTTGAGAAAATATATCAGATAAAATCTGAACTCTCAGAATGAATTTCGTTTTTATCATATTAAGAAACTGCATTTTTTGTTTCAGCTTGTAACTGGGCGGGAAATGAGCTGGATTAAAAGAACCTGTTCTGATAAATGCTTAATAGCATACTTTTTCTCTTCTGTGCTCATAAATCGGTCTATAATGTTCCTTGAAATTCAATAAGTATAAGAAAGGCCACGGTTTGTATGGTAATCAGTACATTACATGTGACCCAACGGGAGAACCAAGCTAAAATCTCACATATTGCTTTAGCCTGAAAAGCAAACCCAAATTTAGATTGATGCTATGATACTTGAGGGCCAGGTTAACCCCCGACCCCTGTACCATTTCTTTAACTGAAAAACCACCTTTCTCCTACCAGTATTCATTTCAGTGTGAGAAGTACCACATGGGTAACCATCAGTTCCTCTCTTCTGTAGTTTGTAGAAGCTGCTGAGTAGGATTTGTTTTGGGGGAAAATTTCAATGGGGGAATTCCCACTTAATCACATCCTATAATGGAACTCCAGGGTAAGTGGTTCCCACAAGGGAGCTGCAGAAAGAAGGTGGTTGGTCAAGGACACCGTGGATTCAAAAAGGTTGAAAACCACTGGTGTAGGGTTTCCTCCTGAGCCTTTTCCTCTCCCAAAGATGTTCCACATGACAGTGGGTAAAGGACATTAAGTTCCATTGATTCCAGTGAAGAGCTACTATATTTTCCCGTGTATAAGACTATATTTCCCCCCAATTTTTTTAAGTTTAAAATTGGGGGTTGTCTTATACACAGAATGTTGCAATTATTTATTTCTTAATTTGGGGCTCAAAAAATAAGGGTCGTCTTATACATGGGGGCATCTTATACACGGGAAAATACGGTATTTCAATGTGCTTAACACTGCTACTAAAATAGATGAGACTTTAAAAGTATTCAAGTCAGATAGATCATGCCCTTTGGATTTTTTTTCCAGAAACTAGTGTATCTCTCTATAAGATGCTGTATGGAGCTCAGTCAGCCTTAAATTTATTATCCTGTGGGCAGTGGCGTAGCGTGGGTTGTCAGCACCCGGGGCAAGGCAAGTAATTTGCGCCCCCTAACCCGTGGATTTGCGCCCCCTAACCGTAACCCCCAGATGTTGCCCCCGGTGCGGCCGGCCCCCCCTGCACCCCCCACGCTACGCCACTGGCTCCATGTGCCCTGGGGGGTCTCTTTTCTATGGTTCTATTAGGCCGCTCAGTTGAGAAGTGTAGGCCGAAGGAGCTAATCATCCTTGCAGAGTTGGAAAGGGACCACAGGGCTCATTTAGTCCAACCCCATCTTTTGCCCAACAGGGGACTCAAACCCAGGACCAAGGTTAAGAGTTGTATTCTCCAGCCTGAGCACCCCAAGGAGCAAGAGTGATGGGGCTGTAGGGAGAAGGGGCAAGTGCCCCACAGGAAGTGGCCTAGGAAACATGATAGATGGCTGGTTTGCAATCCAGGGGCAAAGGGAGGGGTGGACACTGCAGGCTCCAGACCTCTCCCCCTCCCCCCAGGAGAGGAAGGTAATGAGACCCTTTATAAAATACTTTGTTTATCCTTGACACTTTTGAAACTCCCACACACATAGAGATTATTATTATTATTATTATTATTATTATTATTATTATTATTATTATTATTATTATTATTTATTATTTATACCCCACCCATCTGGCAGTTTATTCAGTATGATGATGCAATGTAGGGAATAGGTTTTTTCCCTTTAAAATACGTTGTTTGTCAGTTAAAAATGATTCTTCACAAACAAACCTTTATTTTGGAAACATAACAAGAACTGACCACTCTCTTTTATACTGTCACTTTTAAAACAAACAAGCAAAAAAACCAACCCCTGTCTCTCCCTGCCTACTTTCAAATTGGCAAAACCAAAGGGGGATTATGAAAGTTGTGCTTGCAGAAAGGTTACAACGTTTTTAGAAGGGGGAAGGGGCAGAATGGGTAGGAGGCTGGGAGCAAAAGGCCGTTCAAGCTACAGCTTTGCAGCTACAGATTGTGGTGATCCCTCGTTTTAGGCGGCTTTATAGATCCTAGAGGTGGAGAGTTGGAAGGGACCCTGAGGGTCATCTAGTCCGACCCCCTGCAATGCAGGAATCTCAGCTAAAGCATTCTTTAAAAAGGGGCTAGACATGTTGGCAGAGGACCAGAGGCTCTGGGAGACCAGTTGCTGCCCCCCGGGGGCGTGTCCCGCTTACGGCCTCAGTCGTGGGGAGCTGCTGCCTGGCAGAAGGGCGGAAGGTTTGCTTCCAAGTTGAGGCGCGGAGAGCGCTCCCACCTCCGGCCTGTTCCTCCCGCGCCCGGGCGCGCGCCTCCCATGCCGCTGACCCTCCCCGCCAGCCGGGGCTTGCCACCTGCTCCCGCGGCCCTTCCCCCTTTGCAGACAGGTTTCTCGTGCCTTCCTTGTCAAAACAACCCTGCCAGGTAGGCCACCACCGCCGGCCCAGGTTGATCGTGCCAGGGCCCACAGGGCTGGGCTGGTGGGACCGAGCGGGGGCGTTGCGCAGCCCGTCTGGCTAAGCCCGTGGAGATCACCTGCCTTCTCCCCTCGCCCCGCTCCCAGTTTCTGGCGCGGCGCTTCCCCTTTGCACCGGCGCTGCTGCTGAGTCACAAGGGAGCCCCAGAATAGCTCGGGCTGCGACTTGACACCCGGGCACGCAGCGCAGGGCGCGGCAAGGCCCGGCGGCGCGTCGGGGTGCGGAGGCTGCCCGTGCCGGCCAGGCGTCGGTGGCGGCGTCGGCGCTGCTGCAGCGGCTGCTCCTCCTGCAAGCAGTGAGTGGAGCGCCGCCGCAGCGGTGGCGGGGCGCGCGCGCGCGCTAGGGCGCAAGGCTGGCGGTGGCTGCAGGGAGCCCGGCGGAGGAAGGAACTTGTTCCTTCCCTCTGGACTCGCGCCCCCCCAGATGTTGCGCCCGGTGCGGCCGGCACCCTTGGCACCCCCCACGCTGCGCCACTGCCTGTGGGGAAATAATGCAATATCATCTGAATCAAGCCAGTTTCTCACTGCACCGGAATATTTTAAGACGTTCTTAATGCAAATTTGAAAGATTGAGACCCAAAGAGGCAACTTCTACTTTTCATAAGACAGCTGATGTGAATAATAAAGATATTCATACTCAGCAGTATTTCAGAGAAATATGCTCACTGGCTTCCTTGTGTAGTCTGGTGAGAAAAGTAATTGTATCGCTGCAGCTCAAAAATGCGGAAAACACATTCATATGGGCAGTAAAAAAGATTTGAGGGCAGTAAAAAAGATTTGATTTCTCTCATCCTGTATCACAAATGGATGAAATCAATCTGGTGCTATAGAGCTGCTGCTGCTTTTCCACTCTTATTTTGAATTGCAGCATGAAAGTGGATATAATTGTGTGGTTTAAAAGACTTCAGAGCCCATTGGAGAATTTTTTACAGACCCTTTCCTCCTATGTGCCATAACCACTCGAACATGTGCTATTTATCTCAAATAAAGGCCTTCTATGTAAGTAGAAAATAGTTGAACACAATTACTTCTGTGGTATATTTAAGTTCTTATGTTATTTATCCCCACAACAATCCTGTGAGGTAAACTAGTCTAGTTGAGGCCCACTTACACTGAAAAGTAACCCTCCTTGACTGGACCCATGCCATGATGAATTCAGCTCTGCATTTTCACCACTTACCACCCCCAGGTACCACCTTCCTTTCTCCATAGCTTACCTGCTGGCAGAAGCAAAATAATGAGGCCTCTCTTGAGACTTCAATTCCCTTCAGGTCTGGAAGGCTGAGACAGGAGCATCCCATGTACCAGGGACCCTGGGAAATCCAGGGCACCTGCTATGGAGCTCAGGGTGCCCTGGGAAACTGTTGCTCCAACATTCCAGGTGCAAAGGAATGACAAGAAATGAACCAATCATGCCTTCCCATCATTGTCCTTACTCCTACTAGATAAGGTTTGAGCAGTAGAAAAGGATGGTGAGGTAGGACCTAGGGCAGCATTCGCCAATCTGGCGCCTTTCAGATGTTTTGGACTACAACTCCCATCAGCCCTGACAACATGGCCAGTGGCAATAGATAATGGGAGCTGTAGTCCAACACATCAGAAGATTATGATGACACCAGGTAAAGAAAGACTGACCTTGAGACTCGTAAAGCAAATGTAGCTGAGAACATTGTCAGTGTTGCCTTGCCTTCTATCTTTCATTTGTCTAGATGAAAATTTCTGTCAGAGAGAAAATGTCTGTCAGAGAAGCTCATATAACACATTTCTCTAGGCATTTTTGCTTTCCTTGTCATCCAGAGATCTTTGCCCCAGGTGAGCCAGCTACTATCATGTGAGGCAACCCACCAGACAAACGGCAAGTGCTGTTGGCTTTCCCACATAATAGTTGACTTCCCACCCCAGGGCCAGTTTCAGGACCAGGACTCCAGAACCCACTCTAAGGCAGCTGCAAGCTGTTATTTCTTATGATGTTCCAGAATTAGACAACATCCAGTGCTCTGGGGCATTGTGGAAACTGAAAATCATGTTTTGCGACAGCCCTCTACTGTTGCCAGGGAGGCCCATGGCTGGGGATATCGTCATCACAGAAGAAAGCTTGTGGCAGACACTTTGCTGAGGGCTCCCTCCAAACTGGAGCTGCTCATGGTTTCTACTGCTGGACTGGTGTGATTATGTTAGAAGGGCAAGCTTCATGTGGAAATAGGCTCCTATACACAGCTCCCTTTCATGCAAAAAGTTGCCGTGCATGTAATATCCCAACCTCCGGCACTCAGAGTTAGTGTATGATGAAAGTCCTTGTTGGTACAAGGCTAGTCTGAAGGAACACCTGCTGAAGAGATGGTTGGACTGTTAAACTTTGACAGCAGTGGGAGGGGTTCATTTCAGTCAGTTATGTTTCTTTCCCCTCTCTTATTTGCTTCTCTGTTATATTTACTTTGTGCAGTCTGTGGCATTTCTTGTAAAACCAAAAACAAAATGGAGACTTCATTCACTCCCCTGCTTGTTCACTAGAACAGTGATGAAGAAACGATGTCAAAAAAGGTAACTATTGCACTAAAGTTCAGCATGTACTACAACCACTAGATGGCATCGATTCAGCATCTAAATTCAAGATATGGACTATACAGTAAGCATACTTAACAAATAAAGTTCAGCAACCATATGTAAGTGGGCTTTTTAAAATTTACATTTTTAAAAATATGTTTCAGAAGACAGTGTGGTGCATATACCTTGGTTGTAGGGAAGGAAGGAAGGAACTGCTAGACCAGTTGCTTGCTCAAGAGTAGCTTGACCAATCAAGTTGAACAGGCAGCATTTGGGGATGGGTGGGAGTGGTAAGATGCTGGAAACTTCCAGGCGCCTCCTAAGGGCTTATGAGCCTCAGATTGCCTTCACTGAGGTTGCCTCAGTGTGTTCCAGGAGGGATTCAAGCTCATACCAGAGATTAAGTTTTTCACAATTAATGGAGATTACAGTAAGTAGAGCCAGAGGCGATGGCAGGCAGAGTGGGCTAATCCTAGTTTTATCTTCCTCCCTTCTGAAAGCTACAAGGGAAAACAGTGACTAAGAAAGAGGACCACGGACTGATCTTAAGCAAGGGAACTGGCAGGTGGTGGCTGACAGAGGAGAGATGGAGGTTGGTGGGGCAGTGCCCTATTTACCCTACCGTGTACAACTTCTGGAAAAAGCAACATTTCTGCTCAGATACCTTATGCACACAGTTTAACAAATTCTATGTCTGTGAAATCTGATGCAACCTGAAATGAAGTGCTTCTGATCTGCACTAAAATTGGACCCAAATTTTGCACTTCCCTAAATTTTGTGATACAGGGTTGGAGCCAATGAAGTTTTACTTAGAGTAGATCCATTGAAACAAATGAATTAAATTAGTCATGCACATTAATTTCAATGGGACTACTCTGAACATGACTAACACTGGATGCAATATACAGTTTTCAGGTCTAAACAACAACCCCAGAAACATTTTAAAATGTTAATGTTAAGACAAACGTGTGCATTGTACAATAAACTTGTAAAATATATAATATACTGTTATCAACAGTACAAAATGTACCGCAGGTGCTGCAGTAAGGGAAATGGCAGGTTCTGTACTACCTGGTGGCCACTAGTACAATCGTATATATATCTACTCAGAATTAAATCACATTAAGTACAATGGGACACCTAGCTGAAAGGGTATTTGATTGCAGTGCTTGTGTTCATATGCATCCATTTACATACACATGTACTGAAAACAAAATGCATCTATCCCTGTCCAGCTATTTTATGTATGTGACAGCCCCATCCAGTATTGCCAAAGGTCAGGGATGATGGGAGTTATAGCCTAAAATATCTGAAGGCTGAGGAAGGCTGGTCTAGGAACTTAGGAGAGCAAGTTGAACCACCGACAACAACTACCGTATTTTTTGCACCATAACACTCACTTTTTTCCTCCTAAAAAGTAAGGAGAAATGTCTGTGCGTGTTATGGAGGGAATGCCTACAGGTGGCATGCCTACAGATTTTCCTCCTCTAAAAACTACGTGCGTGTTATGGTCGAGTGCGTGTTATAGAGCGAAAAATACGGTAGTTTAACTAGGTAAAATTAGGGACAGTGGTTTACAAGGGACAGATACCAGAAAACTGAAATTCTCCCTAGTAAATGGAGACCCCCCAATTGTTGGAGGAAAGGGAGTGGCACTTCTGTCTTGGTTTGTTTTTTAAATAATCTGAAACACTTTTGTTTGTGGTATATTGCTCGTGATGACATTGTGCATGTTTACTATTGCTTATTTACTATTTTTAAATTCCCAAATACTTCAAACATGACTTAAAGGCAAGGAGGAGCCAGGGTCCTGGCAGAATGATTCATTATTCCGAACAAAAGTGGTGAAGTTGACTTATGGTTAATGGAACGAAAACAACCCAGCGGGGGCCTCTGTGATTTTGTTATGCCAAAAGGAAAGGGTGAGATTGATTGCACTCCTGAGCCAGGAATAATAGAAAAGCTCCCTTCTACATCGCATCACTTCTACAAACAGCTCCAGTATTTGTTTTGATTATTCACTAATTTGGCCTTTAGTAGAAAGCCATTGTGTAAGTAAAACATTGGTCATAAGGAAAGGGATCAGCTTTGTGATTACTGTAGTATATAACCAGAAAGTACAGTAGTACATTCAAAGCAGGAATGTCACCATGGCCTCTCATAAAGACCTGGTTTTGTTAATGAAGTGCTGACTTAATTTCTTCATTATGACATGGGCGAAAACTGCCACATCTGGAGTAAATAAAAGAGTGCAGAACCTAAGCCTTTCCTTTCATGTAAGAAATGTCCATATGATTTTGGAGAATGAAATGCTTTGATCAAATGCATGATTCTATCCAGATTCTTTCAGTGTGCTGTGTTATCAATGCTCACATGCACTTATGTGCATTAATAAAGTGTTGGGTAGAGGGAGAGAAATTTTAATCTGATTTTGCATGCAGTTATATCAATAATCTTTTGTATTACCACTTTCAAGTGCATCAGTCAAAAGCTGCACACACACAAAAAGAATCTGGACAGAAATATGTATCATCCAAGATCTGGGGGAAGGCAGTTTTATAGATATTTGCATATATATAGGTGATATGGGGAAGGGAGTGGATGCAAGTGAAATGGAGGTAAAGGCAGTTGCAGCAACTCTGCATGCTCCAGCTTCTATCACTCTATTCTATTCTATTTTTATACATTATCCTAGTTGATTAGGATGGATGGTGAAGAGAAAACAAGTTTCCTCCTTAGCTTTAAAGGAGCAATGGGCGGTCTACAACTTTTTGCCTTTACCTCTTCTGAAGTGGGCTGGACTTATATATTTGAAGCAGACGAGAGGCAGAGATTGCACATGTGAGAGTGGAGGCTGAAAGCTCATGGAAAGGAAATTTATTTGTATATGCAGAAAGGAAAAGATTGATGCTCTGAATGTTATAGGGGAAGCAGCAATGGAATATCTGTTGGAGAAAGCAAACACATTTCCTTCTCCTCAACTAGTGGATTCATGTGTTACTTTAAACCACAAGAGGGCAAGACTTGCTTGTAGTCTTTGCTTCATCTAAGTTAACTCCACCCCTAAAATCTGAGCCATTTTTGTTTGTTCTCTCCAGATGAGATGTCTCCTACTTTCTCTCATCTCCACTCATCCTGTAAATAGTTCTTGCATGAATAAAGCCTTTGAACTCTATAAACTGTAAGTGATTACTATAATCTAATTCATTCAAGCTGCATGGTCTTACAACAATATCAGTTAAGGCACCCTTCCTCAGCTAGAGGCCCACCTGTTTTGGACTGCAGGTTCCACTTCACCCAGGCAGCATGGCCATGCCAGAATTTGTAAACCAAAACAGCTGGAGAACACCAGGTTAGGGGTGGTTGAGCTAAACAAAGTCTGAATCAGTCCAACTCCATTGCCATTGGCCCTCAGATTATACGAAGCCTTGAAACTGCTTGCAAGAAAAGGTCGTATGCCTTAGTTTGCTCACCCTAACCAAGATAAATGTTCAGTATCTAGGCCCAAACTACACAGAGGGCTTTACACAATCAAGATATGTATTAGTGAATGTGTGAGATGGTGTGGGAGCATGCACACCAGCCATGCCTCCCACTTGCCAAGTACTCAGTTTCATCCATGTGACAGGAAGCCCTGTGTGCACTTCTTTCTCACTGATATCGGCACATGGCACAGGAGGAGCAGGTGATAGGTGTGCACTAGCGTGCAAGGGACATGTCTGGCAGGCCTGATCATCCTCCTCCATCAGGTTACATGCAAATGTAATGTATAATAATAGGGGAAAGACCACATTCAGTTAAAGCCATCAGTAATTGAGAAGGGAAGGTTGAAGTTCATGGTTTTGTTTTCTAAAGCCTTCTGGTGACCATTATATGCATTTGTGTGTAACTTGTTGTTTGAGGCGTAGTTTCCTGAAGAAGGAAAAGCTTTGGTTTTCATTTTGTCTTAACAAAACACTTTAATCAAAAAACATTGCAAGTCATTTTCTAGGCTAATAAAATGTTCTTGTTTCCGCCGTCCAGCAGTTCACGAGAGTGAGCTAGCTAGCATTAAAACTCCAAAATATATATTTTTCTTGCCAAACATGTAATGCAACAGAATTTGATGTAGTGTAGTAAAATAAAGGCTGCGCTCTCGTAAATCTGTGACTGTGGGTTTACCAAGCGACTTGATTTCATGGGTTCGGTGATGTCGAGACCCACTTCCGAAGTCCAGACAGGAAGGAAGTCTGCAGGGACACCCTTTCTCAGAGCGCAAGACTTTTTCATGTTATGTCTATTCTTTGGGAACAAGGGTCAGGATGTTTAGGGGACTGCTTTGAAAAGAAATATTATTTCACATTGAGATTATTAGGGGAAAGAGAGGAAGAACTTCAATACTGTGTTCCAAGTTCAGTGGACACTTTTGCCATGTAAATGTGCTTAGGTTTGTGAGGTAAGGATGAAGACAGATGTCACATTTAAGACCTGTGTGAAGTGGAAGTGTCATCATCAAACCACATTTGCTGCATTTCAGCATAGCTGTTTCCAGAATGGTGTGTTCAAACAACTTTCCCGTATTTAGACTTTTATGTCTGGCTTCAGTCTAATGCAGACAAACCTAAATAGAAACCTTGAAGAAGACCACACAAGGAGTCCAGCATGCAGTATGTATTAGAAAATTCAAATCGTAGACCTGAAACACTGAATCTGAAACATTGTTTCCTGTAAATGGTAGTCATTAACGCCCCAGCACTAGACACAATGTGCAATGCATGCTTGGAGAAACATCTGTTTGCTAGCCTCTTTTCGGGGGGGGGGGATTCAAAGCAAGGGCAGTAATATCATTGTCCATATGGCAGCTTCACCTCCTAACATATCCTTTCCATTTGTTGCTGTTACATTATTGTAACTTATTGTTCAATATTTAATGAGCAGCATCTTGGCTTTTAAAAGATGAATAATTCAAAGGTGTGGAGAGATGCTAAGAGCTTTGTTGGCCCTCTGAAAATGGCATACCCCTAATCACGTTATATTTGCTTTGTTTCATTGATATTTTTTAACGTGGGGAAATGTATAGAAAAGTGGAGCATAAGAGGAAGATCACTAGTTTTCTGCTGCTTTCCTGTTGACTTTCACATAGTTCCCAGATACCTGGACTTAGTTTAGTTTAGAAGCTTCATAAACTGCCTGAAGTTTTGTATCAAGGCTGCAGCCTGTTTTTCCCCTTAAGGCAGGGGTGGGGAGCTAAAGGCCCTCAGGATGTTTTTGGACTACAAATCCCATAATCCCTGATCTTTGGCCATGCAGGCTGGGGGTAAAAGGAGCTGTGCCCAACAACATCAAAGGGGGGAAACAAGCTGGAGTCTTATCCCCGGTTTCCTTGAAGTAAGCAGCATTGAACTCAATTGAACTTATTTCTTTGTATTATTATTCACATTTATTAATTTGATTTATATCCTATGCTTTCTCCTGAAGGAGTCCATGTACAGGATTGTGTTCTTAATGCATTCATGCATTTAACTTCACATCTGGCCTTTAGCCACATAAATTTTTAGCTTCTGAAAAGGGAACTACCTTTATAGTTTGTCCAGGGAAAGGTTTTTGTTAACCTTTTTCTATAGTTCTTGAAAAATTCCACTTTCTGTCATTCATAGTGATATATCAGCAGGCATACCACTGAATATTAATATCTCCCTTTCTCCCTCAATATTTGTGTCTCACTTTCCCCTTTGCATCCCCCCATTTCAGGCATTTCCATGCTTTCCTGAACGGATATGCCTGTGAAACATAAACTCTGCTTATGTTGATTGTGTATCTTATCTAGCACATGTTCCTCATGGCTGTAGCTGTAATGTTATAGAAACAGAATGCATTTGTTTTGAGAAAACGTATTGCCTGCAGTAAGTGAGCCTGCATTTATGCTTAGTAATTTATTTAATTACTGTTACTAAAACCGGTGACATGTTTACTACCCATTTTATCATTTGCTCTTTTTATCATTACCACTTGTTACGTAATGGAAAACTTATTTGCATCAGAAAAATCTGTGCAACGGCAAGGATACATTTAAGAGGTTGGGGTAGTTTTTGTTTGTTTGTTTGTTTGTTTGTTTGGAGGCATTGCTGGGATGGTTGGGGTAGTTCTAATCTTTAATAACAATTTTAAAAGTTAAGACTCCAATCCTATGCATGCTTCCCTGGAAGAAAGTAAATGGGGCTTAATTGTGAGTAAAAATGTATTGCACATGATTCTAATATGTATTTATGCATGTTATTGTTGTCATACATTTATGAAATACATTTGTGAGCATCATGGTTCTGTTGACTCAAATCTGTTTACCAAGAATACATGTATTCTGGTCTCCCTAGGGCAACAGGATCCCCAAATTCATTTCTTAATAAATATGGGTAATCTGGTTTCCAGATTGGTACCGTCTGGAGACTCAGAGATTTTTCTTACATGGTATATCAGGAAAACAGAAGAGATAACTTTCAGAAAATTAAGAAGGTGTTCCATCATTCAGAGGCCTAGGTAAGGGGAATTCCACAGCGGAAGTGGGATAGCACACACAATTGCAAGCAATTTTACAGTTATGTATGCAAGAATATGTGAATAGAACAACTGGAACCATTTTATAGAATCATAGAATCATAGAATCATAGAGTTGGAAGAGACCACAAGGGCCATCGAGTCCAACCCCCTGCCAAGCAGGAAACACCATCAGAGCACTCCTGACATATGGTTGTCAAGCCTCTGCTTATGATAGCCAGTGATACCATTCATATGTTAAAATATTTCCATGAATAAAAAGGGCATTGACCCACACTGTAGTTCTGTTAAAAGGAGGGGGGGAATGCAGATAAGAGGCAGCTAGGACATTAAGCAAATGTTTTTTTTAAAAAATGAAACAAGTATATGGCTACTACCTCAGCTCACTTTTGATTGTGGATTGTAATGCTAAACAGGATTCTTGGAGTGGGTCTCTGGAATTTCCCTTGTTAAACTTCATAATTTCTCCCATCCACTCTAAAAAAGCATTAATCTTTCCTAGATGAAACAGGGATCAAAAATGGTGCACTACCCATTAAAAGTAATCCAACCCTCAGAGAGAAGAGCTCTTGGTGGCTCCATCTGTATAGCCTGAAAACAAAGCAGCACATCTAATGCATAGACCACCAAGATAATTCATTGCTCATATGGGAGCCACTATACCCATGCATTAAAAGGTAATTTCCTCCAACATGATGGAAATGTTTTCATAAGAATTGAGCAGATGTACACAGATCAGGCAATTTTAATGTAAATGTAGAGTTGGGTTTGTTTGATTTGGTGGTGGTTGCTTTTTTAAAAAAGAATTATTTATTATTTCATTTGGGTCACTTTATTAATACAAAATACCACAGGCACTCTGAAACAGCAAATGGAAAAAAAATGATCCCTTTTGCCCCCCAAGAATATGGCACTTTTTGAAGTTAGAAGGAAGTGGCAATTTGATTCTCAATCTCAGAGGGCAGATATATACACAACAAAAAGTGTGTGTTTTACTTTGGACCTTCCAGGACATATCCTTTATACTGTGTGCCTAATTGGTACATAGAGAAGGCACAGGTTACAGAATGTGGAAGGTACATAATAGGTATAGACACATGGCTATGCACAAGCAATATGTTCCCTGAACCGTCCTTTTGAAGGGCAAGCAAAAGGCTTGCCATTTGGAACCTTTCCTCCTGTTTACTCCAAAGGCTTAAAAAAGTTGGCCAAGTCTGGCAATGTGGGCTTGAGTGAGCGCATCTTTGTTTGAGACACTGTCATGCCGTGTGATGCCTAAAGTCTTCCTGATGCAGCACATGTGGAAGGCGTTGAGGCGTCGCTTCCATAAAGCAGCATGCTGAACAGGCAAGCCTTGGTAGACCTTCATTCTTCCATACCCTTTCAGAGAGGCAAGCTACTGCTGTAGCTGCTTTGCTAATAATGCCTGTCTAGCTCAGCGTCAATGGAGAGGTTGCTGGTTATGGTGGAACCTAGGCAGACAAAATAGTCAAGTGTGTGGTCACCAGTGCTGATGCATTGAGTGCTGGTGACATCCTGACCCAGGATGATGGCCTTCATCAGGCTGATGGTGACTCCCTGCAGGCTTGGGCAAAACAGTTAATGAGTCTCTGTAGATTTGGACTGCACTGTCAAGGCTGTGTCATCTGCAAACAACATCTCTCAGATAAGAACCCACCACAGTTTTGCCTTGGTGTGGGGACATGCCAAGTTGAACAGACGCCTGTCACTCCTCAAATGGAAGTACGGTGGTACCTCGAGTTACAAATGCCTCAGGTTACAAATGCTTCAGGTTACAAACTCCGCTAACCTGGAAGAGTTACCTTGAGTTGAGAACTTTGCCCCAGGATGAGAACGGAAATTATGTGCCAGTGGCATGGCGGCAGCAAGAGGCCCCATTAGCATTTCTCCTGCAGCTGGCACAGTGAGAAAATCATGTTGACGGTTGACTTCTAAAGCCGCATTATGACTCTGTCAGTGAGTACTCAGCCGGGGAATTGCATGGTAGTTGTTACAGTCATGGTGGTCACCTTTGTTCTTGCAGAGGGTCACAATGCTAAAGTCAAGCATGTCTTTTGGCATGGATCCTTTCCCCCAACACTGCAAGAGGAGGCCATGGAGGTGTCTTACAAAGATGAGACATGAAGGTTGGCAACATCAACCCCGCCATATGGGAATCCCTTGCAGACAACCGTGGTGCCTGGAGACAGAAGGTCAGGTCGTGCATCCATAGCAGTGACCAAAGGAGGAATGCCTGCTAGGAGGACTGCAGACAGAAGAAATGCCATGGTGCTTCTGCAGCAACACAGCTGGATGCCTTCATCTGCCCCAGCTGCAACAAAACATGTCTCTCCTTCTTGGACTCTACAGCCACAGCAGGCACTGTAACCTTCCAACAGTTGGACTTCACCCACAAAGTATGCCACAAAGGCACACTTCTCTATTGTCTCCCAAGGTAGACGGATGCCAACAACAGCTGAAAGATCAAATTCTATTGAAGACACAGCACCAGGTTGGTCAGTTAACAACCCTTGCATCTATTTTGCAGAATAGCCTATAAATAGCTTTGTAGTTGTTCTGCATGATAAAGCCTCTGATCGGTCCCAAAATATGTAATGATACCGATAGTATTATGTGTGTTGACTAACACAGTACACATCTTTGGTTTTACTGAATGTATTTATTTATGCTCTATACAGGGAAGATTTCATTAAGATCAGTTTGTTCCTCAGTAGGCATTTGAGGACAGTCACTGGCACCCTGACAACAAAAGCCTGTCATATGATTCAGAATTTCTTCATTCCACAAGAGGTCAGATAAACAGAGCCTCCCCAGCTCTCCCAAGGGAACATCTAAAGCATATCCAAGTCACAACAAACTATGGGTGTTCCTGTACACAATCAAGAGATGTGCAAATAACATTGAGGTCAGCTCATGTTTAAAAAATTCATTCTTAGAGATGCACAATGGAGAAAAGCTTTATTAATCTGCGGTTGTATTATTTTCCAGACATGGAAAATATAAAAATCTATCAAAATTGTACAAATGTTAACACAGTGACATATTCCTGATAAGATCCTGAATGTGTTATAATGTTTCTGCTGAAACCTGAGTCCTTATCTTGGGGGGGGGGGTGCTCAACAATTCTCATGGTAGAAAATGGAAGGTGGAGAATTTTTCAGGATCAAGTGCACATTAGGCATTATGGGATTCTTTCTTCAGCTGGTGCTTAAAACAAAAACAAAAAAATGAAGCCGCTTGAGGGAGATGGAAAACAGGGAGAGATTGCTAAGTCCCTTCCCTTTCTATTTTGCAAGCAAAAACCCAGCCTCCTCAAGCTGATGTTTCTCCCACAATAAAAGGGAACTTACAGGAAATGTGTGCAGATAAAAGCCACACTCTGTTCTTTGGTTAGGCTTTCTTCACTTTGCTGAATTCTAGCTCCATAACTCTATTTGCAAGTTTGTATTCATTAGAAAGTACCTGTTTAATAAGAACGTGTCTACTTAATGGTTACTCATTCTGACTTTTGGTCCACAGCAGCAGATCCTGCCCTCCTGAAGTTTTGGATGAAAGCTTCCATAACTCCTAAACAGGTGGCCTTGGTAGCTGGGGTTGATGGAAGTTGTAGTCCAAAACATCTCAAGGGCACCAAGTTGGGGGAGGTTGTTCTAGAGAAACTGGCTATGAATTTGCTTTCTGTACACTGTAGTCCCTCTGAACTCTATAAAGTTCAGTGGTATTAACAGATACCCTTTTAAGGTTATAACCCAACAGTTTTCTACCCCTAACATAGAGCCCCAACTTCTGGCCTCCTCTCTTCTAAATTTGGAAGTGATAATTATTTTGTTAAATTTGCTATTAGAATTGCACGTGCTCTTCCCCTGGTATGGCCTGAATATATAATGAAGACTTACTGTAGATTTCTCTTCAGACTCTGTGGCTACTTGTGTTAAGTGGCTTCTCTGAAATAAGATTTTCTTCTTCTGTGAGATCCAGTTCAGAGCATATGGTTCCGCAATTAATGTTTAGCAACAAACACCAATCTGAACTGGCCTGCTTCACAGATTTTTATCTTCAAATATGGATCACTCAGTACCTTCAAAGCTCTTCCAACATATGGGCAGTCTTGATTTTAGCTTAGATGCTGTTTCGCTTTGGGAAGTTTTCAGTCAATTTGAAAAGCCACCAAACAATCTCATGTCTTATGTTCAGAAATAATTTAGTACCTGGGGTATTTTGCATGCCAAAAAAACTTTTACTTATTCATCAAACTTTATTTCTGCATTTTCTAATTTTCTGTATTTAAACTATGTGTGTTTTGAAACTATTTTGTTTTCTTAAACTATGGCAGCCTTGGAAATTTGTTCTCTACAAACTTGTTTGGAACAGGTTCTGCCTTACTGGCACTGCTAATTTAATTCACATAATGTAATTGCTTAATATTTAATAGCTTGCTTCCCTGAAATTCTCTGTCATGATATACATTTGCTTGTCCTTTATTAAAAGAATTCAGAGGTTTAATTTATGGTTTAGTATTTTCTTCCCGTGTCCTCCAAAATATTTATCAAAAGCTCCTGTAGCATTTTGGTCATCTTATACGAAATGCAGTACTAAAAGGATAATATTACAGTGGTACCTCAGGTTACAGATGCTTCAGGTTACAGACGCTTCAGGTTACAGACACCGCTAACCCAGAAATAGTTCCTTGGGTTAAGAACTTTGCTTCAGGGTGAGAACAGTAATCGTGCTTCCATGGTGCAGCGGCAGCGGGAGGCCCCATTAGCTAAAGTGGTACCTCAGGTTAAGAACAGTTTCAGGTTAAGAATGGACCTCCAGAACGAATTATGTTCTTAACCCGAGGTACCACTGTATATCCATGTCACAGTGTGTTTTAGATTAATTCTAAACAAATGTAATTTAGATATAAGTCCACTATCACCTGTATATGAGATCTCATAGTGATGTTCTGCAGATGTACTGCAGACATCTGATACATTCCATGTGCAATGGCCGTTACACTTTGACACACAAAGCTCAATAGCTGCAGTGTACATGCTGGAACTATTGGATGTTTTCAGTGCCTTTTGGGGTCAGGGAGAGAAGACCCCAAATTTGTTGTTTGTTTGTTTGTTTTTTGAAAAATAAGAAATTGTGGTGCAGCTGAGCTAACCAGCATGGAGAATTAATTATACAATGAAACTTTCCACCCAACATGATATGATTCCAGTTTGTTATCTGGACATGGATAATAGATAGCGGGTGGGCGGGAGGGTATTTGTATTCTTGGACAGTGAGACTGCAGACTTTGTACTTCTTAATCACTTCCTTCTTTTTAAAAAGTTGTAAAATTTAAAGTTTAATGTTCCCAGAAAATTCTAATAATAGAAATTACCGTAACATGCAGTACCTTCACTTAATGTGCTAATTTTCTAAGCAATGCCATTTTTTGTCCTATTCCATTAAGTTGCTTCCTTTACTTATAACTTATGTAAGACAACAATCTTCCGCTTTGCAAGAACACCTGCAACATGGTTGGTGACCATTCATTTCGCCTCTCATCCTTTCTCTTTCCTTGCCCCTCTCTTTCCCTTTTATTCTCTCAAAAAATGCCAAAGGGCGGGAAAATGCAACCCTACCAAGGCTTGGTTTCCTTTGGAAGGATACTTGCTCACATTTTGTAATACTTATTTTTATTACATATATACAGGTTGACCTTAGAGAGGGGTTCAGCATTAAACACCCCAGCAAGTTCCCCAGTTCATTGCAGCCACAGGGAGAACGGCTAACATCTTCAGAGCCCCAACAATCCCAGCTCTGGCCTTTCCTCAGTCTGCCAGTCTGAGAAGAGACATACAGTAGTACCTCAGTTTAAGAACAGCCCTGTTTATGAACTATTCAGTTTACGAACTCCACAAAACCGAAAGTAGTGTCCCGGTTTGCGAACTTTACCTCAGTCTAAGAACGGAAGCCGAACGGTGGAAGGGCACAGGCGGCGGGAGGCCTCATTAGGGAAAGTGCGCCTCAAGAACGGACTTCCAGAACAGATTAAGTTCATAAACCGAGGTACCACTGCATCTCTTTCCGAAACAGTCTCTTTGCTCATTCCCTAGGCATTGTGATTCAGCTATTGAAAACCATTGGCCACCAGCAAGTCCAAAGCTTTGCCCAAGTATGCCTTAGGCAACTGAAACCCATTCTCAGAAAGAGAAGAAACCCAAGGGAGCAATTCGCACCATTCCACCTCAATTTGCAAGATTATAGACAGAATGCTCAAGAGTTTCGAAGTCCTATAAATGTGGTGGACATCATGGTTGTCAAACAGAGAACCTTTAGCAGTGGAAGCTGACCCATTAGGGCAAATAAGTCCCTGTCCCACCAACATCAGTCTTCCCTCAGCCAGGCCCCACCTACCTGCCATTTTACTTATGAGTCCTGTCAGCTTCCTTCTCCTTGGTCTCCTTGTTTAAAAAACTCTTCAGACTAATCATGAAAGTCTAAACAGGAGCCGACACACCTGGGATGTTGGGGGTTGTGGTTCTGTGTGCACTCTGTCAACACCCTTGGTATTTTAGCATTGGTATGTTAATGTTATTGCCTGAAAACACCTTAGAGCCACAGGCTAAAGGAGAGCCACAGGCAATGATAGCTTGTCTGTTATCATCCTCCTAGCCTTGGGCATCAAGTTATTCAGGGCGGCTGATTTTGCCTGCTATAAAACTCCCCACCGGTAGGCAGTCATTCTGATGGGTAGCAGGCTGTGGGTAGAGATGGGAGGGGGGAATTAATTCGGTTGGCATTAATAGGCAAATCTACCTAATTTGCGCTTTCCAAAACAATCTGAGAACCAAAACACAGGCATCCTTCAAAATTCACAACTCTCATTTTTTTCAGTGCACTTTTCCAGCCAGCTAATGTTTAATGAAATGCATATGTCACGTTAAACACGCATACAAATAAATGTACTGGTGAAAATAATATACAAAAATGCATTCTGTTAGGAGAAAATACTTTGCCAAAAGTGTGTAGATTGGGCAAAATTGCATATAAACATATGTATATTAGGAGAAACCTATGTGTATTAGGACAGAAGCAACATTTGGGTTCATCGGGCATTCATTTAAAACTCTTGCCTTAATTTCTATCCTGAAAGAGAAGCAAAATAAACCCTTCTGTATAAAATATGAAAGTATGTATAGCAATTATTATTATTTATTATTCTGTCTGTGCATCAAAATATAATCCTTTGAAAATGTAATAACTCTTTATCCAGCACTTGGCCATTACTGAGCAATTCCCAAAGAGGCCTTTCCTTCTCCGGGCTGAAGTTCCCTCAGCTTGTCCTTAATATTATCTGAGGCTTTAATGGAAGCAAAGAAATCGTAAAAAGTCATCATGTACCTTGGCAATTAATATTTAATGTGCTTAGTAAAATACATTTCCTGGCAAATGCCTCCTGCAGAGATGGTTTCTCAAACCCTGGGGAATTAGTTCTGCTTTCCTTGTAGTCCATGGTTAAATCTCTTTTCCAGAATGAGCCACTAGCACAAAGAAAAGAAGTTTAAACGTGTACTACTAAATTAAATCAAGAGAAAGAAAGAAAAATATATATCGGAAGAAACATGAATAACATTGATTAAGAAGGAGAAACCTTACTGTGTTTCAAGCAAGAAAAGAAAAGATGGATAGGAAAGGTGCCCTTACTGACAATTTTAAGAAAATTATCAATAGTGCTACCAAACTTGGAACACTGTGTACAGTAGGAGTGGACAGAAGAGAGATTGGGATCTATTAGAGGATATTTGGTGGATTTACAGGAGATCGGTAAGGGGGTTCTGACACCCAGTTGCTTAACAATAGTCAACAACACGACTTTTCCCACTTAATAAATTAAGTTGGTGAAGCAAAGAAAGCTCACCAAGAATGGACTTCCATGCAAACAGATAGTGAGTTAGGTTCAACTCTTGCACTGAAAATGAATTCCTAGGCTCAGAATGTGCTCAGAGGTACCCTGATCTTTTTATTCATTTGCTACTGAGTCACCTTTATTTGATATTTATAATGTTTAATCCTGATAGACAATAATTTGTGCCTTTTTCTGGGGGTACGCAAGGGTATGCAGTATCAGGACCTTTTTTTCCAAATGTTAGAAATGTGGCACTTAGTGTAACAACTTCATGGTGAGTATTGGCTCCTTTTTTCTATTAAAAAAAAAAAGAGCACCGACTATAATTAATTATTGTCTGCCCCCTGTTGCTTAGTTTTGCACATTTTTTTAGTCTTGGCTTGGAGTTTTCCTTTGTTCCTTGGTTGCTGTGTAATACTGAGCAGTTTGTTCCTTGCTTACTGAGCACAGAGACTGAAAAATAGACATAGCAGAGCTGGTATTGCCATAAGAAGAAGTCATTGCTTGTGGAAAGAGAAAATCCTGCACATCTACCCACATGCACTTCAAGTTTACCTCCCGCCCACCCACACATCATAGAAGAGCCAGATTCTGCTTGCAGGCTGCCAGCTGCCTATCTTTGGTTGGTATGAAACCAAGAATTATGGGTGGAAAATAGCCAAATTGCCATCAAAATGCCCTCAGGAAACCAACTGCATGGACCAAATATTCATGCTTTTTAGACCTCAACCGAACATGCATTTTGTGCCAGATAAGGAATCTAGGAAGGAAGCAAAGGCAGCCTTTTACATCCAACTGGCAGAAAAGGCAGTGCCAGTTGAAAGTGTATACTTGCAGGTTTTAGCATTGAAATAACCACAGGCAAACTGTTATGACAAACATTTTATATCAAAATCTGGCACCAAAAGAAAGCAAATGTATAAAAGAGCTACAGTAAAATCCTACATATGTCTACTTGGAAACCCCACTGATTTTAGTTAGACTTACTATCAAAGTGTGTCTAGAACAGTATAACTTATTCAGTAGTGTATTGGAGTAGCTGATTGCAGCATGGATTCTGAAGGACAGTTGCAGAGCACATGCTTGGCTTCTAGAAGGTTTCAACAATAATCTGCAATGTCTCTAATTTAAGCAGGACTGGGGAACCTCCAAATATTGATGGACTACAATTCCCATAATCCCTGGCCATTTGCAAGGTTGATTGGGCTTGATGGGAGTTGTAGTCCAACAGCATTCTGGAGGGTCACAGGTTTCCCAGTCCCGATCACGTATAGGAACGCCTCCCACCTGACCCCAAAAAGTTGCCATCAGAGCATGACTCACAATAACTCAGCTTCATCTGTTCAATGTTAGATGCAATACAACAGCAGTAGTAGCAAAACTTCACTGCTTGAGTTACAACTTTCAGCCTCTTGAACACTGATAGCTCTGATATTTTCATATCACATTATGAGCAAGTATGTACTCTTTGCCCATGGTAATGCTCGCCAACAAAATGTTTGAATTAAAGTTTTGAATGCTGCTTCAGATCTAGTAGAGGATGGGAGTCCGTATGGTCAGTTTATCTCAACTGCCCAATGGGTGGTTGATTTTGGGGCATAAGCTGCACCATTTCCCCTTAACACTTTCCAGTCATAAGGTTGCTGGTCCCAGAATGTCACTCATGGCAAAAAAAAAAAAAAGGCAGAAACTATTCTTGCTGCTACTTCCTTCTCTCTGTGGCCCTCCGAAAAGCTTCTTTTGAGGGTTGGAGAATTTTTAAAACAGTAAAGGATCTGATGTGAGATGCGGCGGGCAAATGGGGGAATCCTTGAAAATCACCTCCTTTCCTTTCTCCAGCAGGAACCTCCACTGGATCTCAGTTCCTTCTGCAACAGGGGGGCATAGTCTGAAACCAGCCCCTAGTGTTTGAATTTGTAGTTGCCTGGCAAGCAGTAAATAGCAGTGCCATAGTCCCAAGTCTGTCACAGATATTTTCCCCATATGACATTAGTCAGCCTCGCCCAAATTACTGTGGGCTTGAAATTCCTTGAGAGTGCACAAAGGTCATGGCTACTTGCTCCAGTTCCTCTCTTTCTTGTCCCAGCTTCCTTACTTTGCAGCTGTTAAGGCCTTCTCAAGTTTTCTCCCAACTTCACAGATGCCAGTTCTTGACATATATTAATAGATGCAGTGAGTGGGAGGAAAATAAGGACAACATCAACATACTTTGCATTGGTTTCTGCTTCTTTATTGCCCCACCCCATAGCTGCCTTCCACATATTGATTTAGCTCTGGTGGTTACGTTTCCAATGTATTTTTTCACTCAGCTTACCAGTGTCTTGGCAAACTGTCCATGTTCTTAACCCATTTGCCCAGGTGAAGCTCTCCAATACGCACATGGAACCAGTGAAAACAGAGGCAAACTCAGAGTCTTTAATGTCAGAGAAAAGTTGCTCCTCATGTTCACATTCAACAAAGCTAGCCACCATACAAAAGAAGAGGGCTAAGAATACTTCTGAGGTTGTGTTACGACACAAAAATGAATGCAAGAATCTTGACAAATGTACTCACAGAGAATTATTTTTGTGTAAAATGAACAGCATAACCTTCAGAGCCTTCCAATAATTTTCATGCATCTAGGAGTCACTTTTAGCCACAATTTCTAGAGGGATAGCCATGCTAGTTTGTTGTACCCAAACAACCTGTGCTTGTTTTTCATACATATCAGCTTTACCACAATTGTCAGAGACCACTTTTTGTTTTGCATTTCCATCTGACCTCATCATTTCCTTTTCTCTCTCTCTCCACCCAAATACATATGTATGTGCGCCTAAGTAAACAGTATATTTGTGTGTATGTGTGTGCGCACGCTCATCTGTATCTATCAACTGAAGATAATGCATCTGATGAAGTGGACTGTAGTCCCCAAAGCTTCTTTTATGAATAGCTTAGCGATCGTTTACATGCATAAGCTGTATAAATAAATAAAAGCTTATGCCATAATAAATTTGTCAGTCCTGAAGGTACCACAGGACTCTTTGTTATTCTCAGCTGCTTATCTCATAGCCCAGTTAGCTGCATGGAGCATGCCATTCTACATCTGGAAATACATTTATCTTTCAGAGATAGTCTGTTAACACCCTTTAAAGTTCTCCTAGGATCTTCCTAGGAACTCTTCCAACTTTTGTGTCATAAGCTTTCTGTCTCTATGGACTCTGACTCAGTAATCAAGTTTTGAATATATACGTCTCATGGTGGAAATTTCTATTTTGCAATGGAAAAATACTAATGATTATAATGGGGTCATTCTGGATGTTTTGGGTGTTCACATAAAGAGCAGAAAGGGGTAAAGAGGAAAAGAAAGGAAAGGAGAGAGAGAGAGAGAGAGAGAGAGAGAGAGAGAGAGAGAGAGAGAGAGATTGGTTATTTCAACACTTCCTGTATTTATTTTACAAAATTATATGTGGGTCACATATGCTAGCAAATATTATTTGACAGCTCTTGAGTCCTTTAGAAGTGCTTGTGGGCTTAGCTTTTAGAAATTTTTTAAACTGAAAGAGAAAACACAAGTGGGTATCACAAATATAGCCTCTTTCAGCCAGAGTTGCAAATACAGTGCAACTTCACTTATCTAGATAGCCTTAAGGAAATCTATAGTACTGTATCCAGTTGGCCAGATGTATGACTTGACAAAAGCTATAAGTACAAAGTATTATATGGAGACATGGGATGTCAGGGCTCCTTCTGGGGCAGTATGTCTATCTTTGGTCCCCGTCCTGCACTAAGCTCTCACCTGTGGCTTGTAGAAGCTGTCAGCAGGTGACAGCGGCCACAGTCCAGGAACATCTTTGACTGGCCAGCTAAACCAGGTGAAGGTAGCCAATGGGTCTCAAACCCTCAGTGAGTTAGGGACTTCCCTGCTTGTGATGACAGGCTCCAGCAGATCAAGCAGACAAGACCAATGGTGGGTTAAGAAGGCAGTTTATGCACGTGCTGTAGAGGGAAGTGAGGGGCAGATAGGGCTTGTTGACCTGGGAAGGTAGCCCATCTAGGAAAAGGAACCTCTGATCCTAACCTCTGCTAACTTGCAGGATATCTTTAGGACAAAAATGGTTAAGGAGTAAACCCTACACAAATCCAGAGTAGATTCCCTAAGACGGTGGTACTCTTCCTTCTGGCAACTCCTGCAGCCAAGCTGGTGCCAAACCTACTGCTCTGCTTTCCTTTGGACTACATCAGTGAGGCCCAGAGGGGGTGTTGCCATAGACCTCCATACACACTGCTCAGGCTTGTTCCCCAAGGAGGTCACTTTGGTGCTGCTAATGTAGCAGTTTGACTTCACCCCTGGAGGTGCACTCCATTGTCTCTCAAGACAGATGGGTGCCAACAATATGGAGATGTAATTATTATGTTATGGGTATGGGGAGCCAAGTTTTAAATCAGTGGCAGCTAGTGCTCATTGGAGCTGATAAGGCAAAAAGCAGAGAAGCCAAATGAAGGTAGGACCAGAATCAATGAGAGGCAGAACTAATTTTAGTTTTGTCCCCATCCTCCTCCCTCCTGAGTTCTACAAGAGCAAAACTGAGGCTGAGGAGGAACCTGGTAACCATGGACTGACTGTAAGCAAGAAGGCAGGCCGATCGGGGCTGGCTGAGGGCAGAGTAAAGTTAGTGAGGCAGTGCCCCTAATATACCAGCCTCAGCTGCTCCAACTCCCTGCTTGTTACTTCCTCAGAGCATTAATTTAATGCAGTGAGATACTTCTCATATTTGGGATCACTGAAACAGAAGAGTTGCCTCTCAGTTCATAAGAGATCCAGACTAGGCACTCTTGCTTTGTAAATGTAAAACACATTGGTGGGCCTCAGGGGTTCTAGTTTGTTTGTTTTTAAGCAGACCATGGAAGACTATAGGCAGCCCACCCTTGAAGTATATGGTGTGGCAGACATGGCAGCAGCTGTTCCCAGACAGATGCCTGCCACAGCAAGTATTTCAACTCTGACAGGCAAGGCTACGGGGATTTGGGTGGGGAGATGCTGCACATCTGTTTTGTTGACTCAGGCAAAAGTCTGCTGACATTAAAGCTATTAGCAATCCTTTCTAACAGGACCAGGACTTGGGTCTGGGCCACCTCTGATATGTCATCCTCCAGTTCTGAATCTGCACTACATTTTCCACACTGAGAATTAGATTACTGGAGCTGGAATTAGAATCAGGTTGTGCCATCTGCATTGAATTCCTTCATTTCACCAAAGACCACTTCCTTTAACAATTTGTTCTGTAAGGAGGAAGGGAAACTGGAGCCACGCCACTGATTATGTTCTTCCCCCAATACACAGCTTGTAATTAGATCATCTGTTGTGGAAGAAGTGCCAAAAACAAATTCCAGTCTTATCTCTCTTTCTTCCCTCCTGCTTTTAAGAACGATAAATCTGATGGGGACCTACTCAAGTGTGCCCCATTTGCCCTGATTCAGCAAGGGCTTCAACATATCTATTGCTCTGCAGATTTAATATACAAAACTGTGTTGTAAATCTGGTTCCTGGGGCGGGCTTCTGACATCTAGCACACTCAAGACCGTGTGCACATTTCCTGATACTGAATTGGCAGCCATGGGTGACGCCAGGCAAATGCCAGGCACGGTCAGCTTTGATGGCACTAATCCAGGCCTCCCTCCTCTTTCCTCCCTCTCCTCATGAGTACTTCCTATACTTCCAAATGCAGGGTTGGCATTGTGTGGGAGCTGAATGTGGAGTTATATTTTACATGTTGTGTAAGTTGTCTTACAGGAACTCTGTTTCTTAAGAATTCACTTCTTCCCACTCAGTTGTATTCTCCTCTTAGGGCCATTCAACTGACCAACCTGAGAGTGGGGAAGTTGTCCCAACTTAAATCCACTTTGCAATCCTCTGCGCTTCTAACACTGCCACCATCTCCTCAAGGGATGGGACATGCCAGGGAGTGTATCACTCCAAATATGTAACACTTGAAGTAACACTTGAGGCCTAAGAAACATGGTCCTATATTCATATTTGTGACCTGGGCCAACATAACAAATTGCAAGATAGAAAAGATTTGTTGAACTAGGACCACATTTTTATTATTACAAACTGTTGCAGGGGGGAAATGAGCAATGTGGGAAGCTATTCAAGTAAAATGAGATAGTCAAACTGTCCAGGACAAGGTCATGACCTCTTTACCTGGGCTATATTGTTTAGGTGAGTAGGAAAGCTGCCCTGACCTCACTCCCACCCACAGCACTACAACTCCAGGCAGGAAAGCAGCTTCGTCTCAAGGATGCTCCATATCCTAGCTAAGGGTCCCACAGCCCTGAACAGCTGGCCTTTAGAAACTCTCATCACTCTCAGTTACTGTTATCCCTTCCAGTTAATTTCTACTGCCTTCCTGCCATAGGGCAGGGGAAAAAGCTCTGTTTAATCCCACTAGCCTTATCTGCCAATGATAAAATCACACAGGCCCCACCTGTAAGCCCTTCAGGAAGTTGTCATAACTCAGATCTGACAAATTGATGTCATCGGCACAATATAATTCAGCCCTGGCCATCTTAATTTCAGAGTTTGGCACCACAGCTCTCCCTGACCTGGCCAATGTTGGATCTAGCTCCCTATCAACTTTTTTACAAGCCCTGTTTAAACGCCTTGTACTGTCTCCAAACTCTATAGTATAACAACCCTAGGCCATCTCTGCCTGTTCACCCTAATAGTCATACGTTTCTGCAAAATTCGGGCATTGTCCTTCAACAACCCAAAATTGTTCCTTCCCAAATGCAACAACAAAACTTGCAGAGCCTGTTGAACTCAGCCAGACTGGAACAAGGCAGTCTTGAACTGATCCTATTCACTGGCAGACGAAGGTGGGGGCGGGGGGAGCAGTATGCCCCAGGTGCCATCTTGGGGGAGAGCCATCGCGGCTGCCCCCCCCCTCCGGGATGCGAGCCACTTGCTACACCCCTGGGGATGTGCAACGTGCAATGCGCACACTCCGCAACACGTGCCCCACCCCCACCTGTTCGCCGCTCCAGGTGCCAGAGCATGTCACTCTGCCACTGAGCCTATGTCATGCCATTGGCCCAGCCACTGGATGGTTGCTCACTGGCTGAATCCCAGTTGTCTTTAGTCAGCTTTTATTCCCCACAAGAGAGTTCTTATTATAATTATTTGTTTCCCTGCATTATCTTCTACCAGCAGCATTTATTTAAAATACAAGGAAATCAATAATAAGTTTATTCAGGGACCATTCATCACCATTCCCTCAACTATGATGAACAAGAAGAAATAAAAAGACACAATCTATGAACAGAAGCTTTAAATTAAAGGCACAGTGGCCTTTAAAAGCAACCCTAGGCTGATGGGTGCTGTGAGGCAGAGCCTCAAAGCTAACTTCCCAGCAATGGGGCCACCAGCCACTGCCACATACTGGCAGGGGGTGATGAGAAATGATGGGGAGGCTGCACCAATGGAACCAATACAGTATAGCTGTATGGCATCAACCTCCCTGCCATCTTGCACTTTCCCTCTTCCTCCTGCGAAATGGCAGCAACCTCACTATTGTGAAGCGAATATTGCAGATCCACCCCAGAAGTTGAGATGCGTCTGCATTCTTCTCTGTAAAAAGTAAACAAACAACAGGTGACAATTCTGGAGACTAGAGTTAGTGTGGAAACAACCTCCTTCTTGGGTTCTGAACCACATCACTAACTGAACACATATTTATTGAGAGATCTGTTTTTTTCTTCTTATTTTAGGTTAAAGCCTGCTTTGTTTTACTAGGAAATCCTTTTTGGCTGATTTACAAGTATGCGTCAGATAAATGTCTTGCTACGAAACCTGTTTGCTGTAATCACAAGACTAACAAAACAAGCGGTTATAATTTAACAATTCTTTTTGTTCTATCAGTAACCTAGTCCTGTGCTTATCACTTAAGATGCAATTCAAGCTGAAACTGTGAACTAACCTGCCAGAGCATATCTCTAATTCTACTGCTTTGAGGGGTTCGTAATTTAACATGACAATGCATTTTTCACAGTAGATTACTTCTTTTTGGAATGAAAAAAGAATTCATGAAACTTTGCAAGCTGACTTTTCCAGGCATTTTGTATCAGATATGCAGGTACTTCTTAGTTTTGAAAAGATCCAGTATAAATTCAGATCATGGGCTTGCAAGCATGCTGCAAATTGAATTATTATGTAATGGTCCATTTGAAAAAAATAACATGTTGGAATGAAAGGTCATGTAAGTCCACATAACATAAAAGAAAAACAAGTTTAATATAATGAAGGTTGGAGAATGGAGGGTGACCATCTGTGTAAGATGAAGGGTTGATCATTCCTACTCCTAGTCTTAGTTCAGCCATGAACTCCATATGTAATCCTAGATGAGCCACTAATTATTTCATCACTGGTGGAGGAAGAGGAGTGCAGGGGGAGCGCACCACCCCCGGCAGCACGATCCTGGCAGGGTGCATTCACGGCTGCCCCCCCCCCGTCCGTGCTGGGCGCCCCACCCCCGCAGGCACCCCGTCACACCCCCAGGATGCTCGCTAGCCCTGCCCCCACCTGCGCTCTGTCCCCCGGTGCCAGAGGATGAAGCTCCGCCACTCTATTTCAGCCCCATCTTCTGTTAGCAATAGATGGATTCTAACACTGGCCTGCATTACAAGGCTGTTGTGAACGAGTTTATTGAAATATTATATTGTCATTTCAGATGCTTTCAATTCCGGGCTTGGAGACAAATTACAGTTAATGCTTTGTCACTGGTTCCGTTCAGACATCATACCAGGTCATGATTAAGGAAGCTTAACTATGGTTTGAAATTATCTGAATTGACAAACCATTATTTGTGGTAGTCCAATGAACCACAACAAGAAACCAGAGTTTGAAGTGGGCTTGCAAATCATGGTTTGCACCAACTAGTTTGACATGAATGTCTTGAGAAATCATTACAGACCGTGGTTATGAGTGGCTATTGCAGCTACAAACTGGAGTGTTGAGCAGTGGAGGTAAACATGAAAGCATACAAATATTGCTTGCCTCCATGGCTGCATACACAGCATTCATCTAAAACACATTTAAAGCATGATTCACCCTCCACAAAAAAAGAATCCTAGGAACTGTAGTTTGTTGAAGGTGCGGGGAACCTAGGCTTCTTTGCAGGGGTGCTTAAAATGCCTGGTTTGCACAGAGCCTGTTTGAGAAGTCAAACTATGGTTCAAGTTCTGAATTACGACCATGGTTTGGCATGACATCTAAACCAATGATAAACTTGGAAGTGATTATAGAAGGCATCAAAGAGCAAGTGAAGAGTCAAAATGAGCTCTGTGCTCCAGACAGAGGCAACATTGACACACAAAGGCATTTCAGCTTAGTAATATGCTGAGTAGGCTAAATGTTTGACCAGAGAATGAGAAGATGGGGGAGAAGGGAGGGTAAGTAACAGAAATGGAAACCAGCTGTGTAGGCTGGGTGGTATGTTTATGGCTTCCCTGCTATTGACTCAAAGAAAAGTTGGGAAGGAGCGATGCTGACAGTGATGTGAAGATTTTAATAAGCAACTGATAGTGAAAGTTAAAAATGAGAGGTAAACTGCAGTGCATTTATCCAGTAAATGTAAACATTGCCTAAAATCTTCATAGTTCCGTTTCCTTCAGGACAGCTATGACATATATAAGTTACCCACTTTTAATTTGATTTTGTTTCAGCACAGATCGACCAATGAGGTCTAGAACTACAACAAAGGGCCACAGAAAATGATTTGGATTTAGAGTAAACCTTTAAAACTCTACTTCTAGAAACTGTTGTCCCTGTTCACTAAACTCCACCCCACCTTCCTGCTCCCACATGCATACATGTAGACACCACACCAGGCAGCTTTTGAGGTGCTTTCCAAAGGAAGAGCAAATCCTGCTCTGGCTGCCAGTTTTTGATATTGTAGCCCATCAGCACTAAAAGATAAATGCTTCTGATTTTCCGCTTTTGAAGCAAAGCAGACTAGAATGTATTTCTGCGACACAAACATACTGGCAAGTAAAAATCATCTGGAGGTCACAGGTCATCCTGAGCATGAAAGAGTCTTGCCATGGTGTTTAAGCTCTTGCTTACCATACAGTATAAAGTTAAACAACAGATAGAAAAGAAGAGGAAGAGGGAGGGGAAGCATCCATGGTTATGTATCTAGATTGTAAGGAAATATCTGCACCCATGATACATAGCTCTCTGTATGAGAAAAGGGCACAAAGTAAGAAACTGAAGAACGGAGATTAGTGAATTATACAGAAAGTGCAAATCACAAGGCAGAAATAGCCAGTGACTATACTGAGGAATCATAAGGAGCAAAGTAAATGAGGGAGGAACAAAAATGATCAGCCATGTCAAGTGAAGTGGCAATCTCAAGGAAGAGGAGGTTAGAACAAGTTTAAAGTGTGGCATGTTAACGACATTAGCAGAGGCAGATTCCACAACAGACTTGTCTGGTTCCAAAGAAAAAGTTGAGATAAGGTAAATAATTGGCATGTTTAACCAAATCTGGAGAGAATGAAAAATGAGATAGAATAGCAGAGGGATAGAAATGCATTAAGTGAGAGAAGGGGGTTCTTCTAGAACTAAAATATTGGAGCACTCACCTAAATAATGGGACACTTTTTCCATTATCTAAAAAGGAAGGAAGGAGTGGACTTGAAATAGGAAATAAATTTTGGCTGTTTTTTTCTAGATTAGTTTTAACTGCTTTAAAAATAGTAATTGGCTACTGATGATTACTTTCAGACATACGTTGAGGTAACATTTGTTGCAGCATTATGTAATTTCAGTCAGTCAGTGTGATTTCAGAGGAAGCATCATGATTAACTGATGGACTAGAGTTCTCTGATGGTATTTTTTTGTCTGGCAAAAAGAGAAACTGGATTAAAATTAATACTAACTTCAAAATAGATTTTTGCTTTGTCTTATTTAAATTCAAAAATCAGCATGTGATTGTTTTTTCTGTATTAAATTCACAGAAGCACCTGCTGCACTCTTCACCCCCAGCACTAAAGAAGTGCCACAGCAGGGCTGCAGTGCCAGCTTGTTTTAAGACCTTGGAAGAGATAAACAAGTTAGCATAAAAATGTAGATTCCAATGTGGCCCTTTTTATGTCACTTTAATTGTCCCTTCATCCACAGTAAATTTCCTTAGCACACCCATTCCTCTGCACCCAAGGGGAAAATAGCCCAGATTATTTTAAGCGGTGGGTCATAGCTATTTCTAGCACACATAAAAAAATCTGCCTGAGGACATTTCTATACAGATAGAAGACAATGTTCTGAGGGGGTGGGGAACCTCAAAAGCAAGTTTCTTTGGTGAATGGCTCCGCCGGGGTTCATTTCAAGAGTCATAAAAAATATAATTTTCATAGCTTGACCTCAACGCAGTTTACTCAGCTCCAAAAAATTAAATTACTGGTTCCTCTCTCTTTTTTTAATGATAGCAACGAAGTATCTTTGTCACAGCTGAGTTTTCACAATTAGGTCACATTTTTAAAAAAATGTAATAATAGGAGTATGGGGGGGCAGAAGTAAAGGAAGGGTTGGAAGAAGAGGTCCTAATGCGTAGTCAGAGGCAGCTGCAGGCAACCTACAGTCATCTGCAATTTTTCAAAAGCCCTCTGCGAGAGATCTATTCAGACATCTGGCAAGTGTTGCCTCCCTCTTCTGATATCTTTGGTTCTGCCTATTGCTGGCATGCAGTCCTGGACAGACTGCCCCAAATGAATGTGACCAAAAAAGGTTTCCCCCTGCCCCAAGGGGTCTCTAATCTCCTTGAGATCTTTTATTTATTTTAAACTTCATTAGGAATGCAACACATGGGATGGGGAGGCTTAAGTCTTCCCTCTCCAACCACAATCCTGGTGAAAATTGGGTGCCCTGGGGAAACTGTTAAGAGTTAGGGGCAAAGGCTCACATTGCTACCAGTGAACCATGGCTGTAAGAGAGACACCTTTCCAGGAATGTTGTGGCCCTGGTGAAGATCAGACCCTTAAATAATTTTAAAATGACACGTTGAGCAACACATGTAGTTTGGCCCATATGCCTGCCTTCGCCGTCAGGGGAGATAGCTATTTATTTGGGTAGGTTCCTAGAACTATGCTTTGCTCAGTTCAATATGCAGCCACACAGAGCTCAACATTTCCCTCTGTGTTCCTGATCCTATCAGTGTTGTGTAATGATCCATCTGTGTTTTGGCAGTCATGCACATTCTGAGGTGAAAAATAATTCTATAAAATTTGTTTCACCAATGTTAGAGAGAAAACTATCAGAATCCGATTCCATGTGTTGCTCAGTAACTGTGTTGAGCTCTGTCCATGAACTTTTGTCAATACTTCCATTGGTGAAATTGTTGGTTTCAGATGAAAAGTCAGTTAGCTTTCTTCCTGCAGAGCAAGCTTATAGTAGTTACTAGCATTCATGCTAGTAAACTTAAACAAGGGGAAGAAATTATTTTAAAAAATAAAACCATAACAACAATAATAGAAGAAGAAAGGTACAGAAGGTGAACAATGACGAAGGAAAGTAGACTTAAGATTATTAAAACCAAAAACCAAAAAGAAACACCCAACCCAGCCGGCGTGGTGTCTAGAAAGGCTTTTCCTGTCTTTAGTCTTAACATTTCTGTCTGTTCTCTAATCACATATTTCAAAGGAGCATACTTAGCTCTGTTTTTATTTCCATGAGTATGATAACCAATTTCCTGAAGTGTTGATGATTTCTGAAGTAAAGAACTAGAATTCGTTTACCCTTCTGAACCTGAATGTTACAGATATTAAATTCCTGTACATCAGGGGTAGGGAACCTGTCACCCCCGCCCACAATGTTGTTGAGCTTAGATTCTCAGCATGGCCAATAGTCAGGTACGATGGGAATTGTAATCCAACAACATCCAGAGGGGCACAAATCCCCATTCCTGCTCTTCACAAACCTCCTGCTCTCCGACAACCTCAGCAGCCCAAATAAGGTTGTTTTTTTAATGAAAAATATATGCTTCATTTGCCTCTCTTACATTGAAAATATTATATACAGTCACACAATTCTGATATGAAGGCCTTCCCATTGTAAGGTTTTCATACAACAACAAAATAGGGTTTATTGCCTTTTATGTGAACAGGAAGACGGGAAAATCACAGTGTGCTTACTCTTTATATTTTCAGGGACAAGTGAGTAGAAGAAACTGACTCCTTGCTGGCCCTAGACTTTTTCATGAGTGACTTATTAGTAACAGGAATCTTAATTGTAGTAAAATCAAGGCATTCCTTGGTAATTGTTAAATAACTTTAGAACATGTTCTGTGCTATATTAAGTTTTCCTGTAATACACAACAACTCGTGTAATACTGTATAATGCAAAAATCTCACTACCACTGCTCATAAGCAGAAAACAATGCTATCACAAGGGCAAAATTACTAACATAATGATGAACTGAGCTTTTAGCAGATAAGGTAATCACTGTTTTCAAACAGAAACTCTTGTTCAGTAAAGTACTTTGCTCAATGCTGAATTGCCTAATCAAGTTATTGTTGTATATTCCTGTACCAATTCATAGATCATTTTCTATGCACTTACGGCTTGGTCCATTTTAGTATATGTTTAGCAGCACAGATTGCCTCAGGACAACTAAGCATTTGTTCCATGTCTGAATAATTGTTTTTGTCATAACTGTTTTCTGAAAATTTTCTATCCAAGTAGCAAGCTGCCACATAAATCAGTACTGACCAGTACTGACCACAGCTCTTAACCCTTAAGAGCTTGTTCCAAGTGCATCAGCATCAACAAGAAATAACTTACCTATGACACTGTCCGCTTATTGTTCTACTTAGACTACCTAGGTTGTGATTTACCAATCTACTGATGCTTCAAGTACCCACAAAAATAAATGGCATAAAATAGATCTTTCAATGTTGAATCAATAGATGCTTTAGTAGTTGGATTCAGGGCTCCTTAAAGAAGTTCACTAATCTGTTTGTTCCCTTCTCTATTTCAAAAAAATGGTGCCTTCTGCTATGCTTTTTCCATGCTTTGCAGAACTGTCCCTGTTAGTTGATGTACCACTTCTGACCTTCTAACCCCACTTTTTCAGCAAAACTTTTATTTGGTCATCATAGTTTGGCTTTTCTCTATACTGTCTCCTTCCTTACCAGTCTAAAGACTCACCCAGTCCTCTGCACTGCTTTGCTGAGCATTGTTCTGTTTCTTCAACATAATCTTACATATTTTACCAGGAATTAGATTCCTCTGACAAAGAACCATGTCACTCTGTGTCTTTCATCTACTATGTGGCTGGTTCTAACTAAAACATGGGAAAGGCATGTTCTTTGCTTTCCCTAAGGCATCAATTAGGAGCCACAATATCAAATAAGTGAGTCTTATGCTAAACCTCACACTGATGTTCTAGGGATATTGATCTCAGTTAATACGAATAATATAATATACAGTGGTACCTTGGGTTACAGACGCTTCAGGTTACAGACTCCACTAACCCAGAAATAGTACCTTGGGTTAAGAACTTTGCTTCAGGATGAGAACAGAAATTGTGTGGCAGCAGCGGGAGGCCCCATTAGCTAAAGTGCTACCTCAAGTTAAGAACACTTTCAGGTTAAGAACGGCCCTCCAGAATGAATTAAGTTCTTAACCCAAGGTACCACTATAATGGACACACATCCTTTCCTCTTGTGACCTTATTAAGCTCTAGGTTGTTGCATGTTTCTCCCCATTTTTCTCCCCAAGCTTGTTTCATAATTTATTTGTTTTTACAATATTTGTCTCCCGCCCGCTATCCATGGAGGCAATGTGAATTTTGCAAACCAAACTAGCTACAAAGATAGAAAACAAAGATGCCAATCCTAAGAACACTTAGTAAATTAATGGATTTAAAAACTGAAGTACACAGACTGCAGGACAAAGTGCTAAAAACAACCATGAGAAGGATGGAAAACTTGGTTGTATGATTCATTACCCCAGATGCAAATGGCTTCTTATTGACTGAAACACATTGCATATGCATAGGCCTTCTTTATTATCATTACTGCACACACTAAATGTAGATAAACATTGAAAGATTCTCTGCAAGTAACTGAAGCTGAACACTCCAAGTAGAAGGGAAATGAGTGTTTTGTTTTCTGGAAAATCTTTTTAACTTGCTGGATTTGTACTCGGGGCTTTATTGAACTTCACTGGTGTACCCAGATGATTTGACCATATGGACCAAACCACAGAGGAAGAAAAAAGAGTATATTTAGTTATAATGAATCAAAATTATATACTGTATTTTTTGCACCATAACACTCACTTTTTTCCTCCTAGAAAGTAAGGGGAAATGTCTGTGCGTGTTATGGAGCGAATGCCTGCGGGTGGCGGGGGGGATCTGCTGCAGTCGTGAGCAGAGGATCCATGGTTCCCCTTCCTTCCTTCCTCCGTGGTTACAAAGCATGGATCCACATGGATCCTCAGGATTTTTGCATTGGGCTACTCCAAACTCATTGTCAGATCACATGTCTGTGGCCACAGCATGAACCACAAAAATCATATATCCACTATTTCGTTTAGAATATATTTTTTCTTGTTTTCCTCCTCTAAAAACTACATGCGTGTTATGGTCTTGTGCGTGTTATAGAGCGAAAAATACGGTATATAAAACTAATACCATTTACATGCAAGTAGAAAGTCTCCTTTTGTGCTGTTGCTTCATTTATGGAGCTCTTGTTCCACTTCTTTTGCACAGGAACATGGTCCAAGCACCACTGCATCCCTGATATCTTTAGCAGATGGAAGCAGAAAGAGGCACATGAACTCATCTGCTCACCAGTGTATGGACTGGAGATATGCATTTGAAAGAAACCCAGGGCCCTTGCAAATATTGAATGGAATCCAGCGCTAAACTGCTTTGAAAAACTAGTGATGTGTAACTTTGTTTCTGCTTCAGTGAAGCTTTAAAAAGTTATCTTGGATCATTGAATCTGCAGACAGATGTGTAAGGGGGGGAAGCAAGGTTGACAGGAGGAAACTGCTGGCTGCCTTTGGGACAGAGTGAAAGCTGCCTTTTAAAACCCAGAGATTTGCACTTCTATGTTGACATACTAATTCTCAATATAATTTTCAATGAAGACTCAAAGAACACCGCAGACAGTTTACACTGAAATGCTATCAAGTGCTGATGCATCCATTTGTCATGTTTGAAACAAATCCTGGTACTCACTGGCACCAAAAGGATGACTTCTGGTTGACCTCTTCCATCTGACTGCAAGCCTTTTCAAAGATGTGTCCCATGGTTGAATTCCCTGGTATCTGTCTTCCTCTGTTTATCACCGCTTTCCCAATGCAGTTAGACAGCTTGCACTGCAGCAAAGGCTACAGTCCGAGGCAGATCACCTTTAAATGGGGAATTTTTGGATATAAATGGTTGGTATATTATAACTAGTCTTATAGCAGTTCATGATCCAATACAGACCTTGCCTTTGAACTAACCTAGGAATATTGCAGGGGACTGGGGAGATTTAAGCCCATTGAGAGTAACTGAGTATTCTCCCACCCGTAACATGTATAAACTAATTACTTTGTAGTCCATCAATCATTACTTTCCACTATAAGTTATGTGGAGTCTTACAAAGCTTTCTATCCATAATGATTGCTTTGTTATGGGAATATAATCACACTGTCTCTGATCAAACAAGAGCGAACGTATTGCTTCCTTTTGAGAGATATCTACAAGATCAAAGGTTGTGTGTAGCCATCACATAAAGTAGTGCAACCACAACACAAATCTTCACGTTGCTGAACTAGCTTGTTAGTGTTGTCGCACTGTGAAATATTGGACTTTCATGAAATTTAAAATTCTGTATTCTGCATTAGGACAGTATCTTTATCAGGCATGCAAGCTTTCAATTTCTCCAGAATTCTTTATCATTCTGCATGATAAACAATGCTGGGAGTGGAGGGAGGGAGAAGAGAAAGTTGGGTTGTACTAAAAAGCTGTAAGTCTGCATATTGTAGGAGTCTTAAGCTGGAATGTGGGACGTTTTCAAATAAGGCTTTGTAGGTGCCGTGCAGATTTCAGGTTGTACCACGACCATTTGAGAAGAATAAACAAAAAAATGGTTGATTCCCCATCTTAAGAATTTTTACTTGCTTGCTTTTTCTTATGAGCTAACATAGCAACATTCTTTTTTGTATGACAATCAAAGTTTGTCATGGACCTACTATTCACTACAGATTATACTTTTATTCCACAAACTCTGCATTTTGTAGGGTACGAAAGCACACGAACAAAGCCTTTGTGCACACAGTTCAAACATGTGGGAACCACATGTGCAATTCTGCTCCCTCTCCACAAATCAATTGTACGTTATTGGTAGACTGTGGAAAAAGGTTTCAGTGTTGTTTGTTTGTTTGTTTTAGAAAACTATGTAGTTTTTCATATTGGGAAAACTCCCACACAGATATATTTGGGTCTAGCTTACGCTTTCTAATTGTGACCATTCCTTTCTAGCAGCAATGGTCACAAGCAGTTGTGATTTTGAGACCAGTGCATCAGGTCTTTGAAGTGTGCTTTAAGAACTGATTCAAGTCTAGCCCAGCTGGGAGTTAATATATAATTTGTTTCCTTTTCATTGCCCGAATTAGTATGTTGTGTTATAATGTTGAAGATGATAGAGGTTCAGACACCACTGTGCACCAGCAGCTGAAGTTTGAGCTATACAGGTACAATATATTTTATGCTGAAGACAAGAATAGAATTAATGGATCTATTCATTTGAAATAATAGGGCAGAATACTCAATGGAAAATCTTTAAGATCAACCTATATATAGAATGCCTTCTACTATTAAAGTTACAGATAGGTAGCCGTGTTGGTCTGCCATAGTCAAAATAAAAAAATTCCTTCCAGTAGCACCTTAAAGACCAACTAAGTTAGTTCTTGGTATGAGCTTTCGTGTATCTGAAGAAGTGTATATGAAGAAGTGTGCATGCACACGAAAGCTCATACCAAGAACTAACTTAGTTGGTCTTTAAGGTGCTACTGGAAGGAATTTTTTTATTTCTACTATTAAAGTTCATTTTGATTGCTAGCAGAAGTTGTTCTACAGATGCATCATGGGGACTATGCAAGTAAAATGTGAATTCAGCCAGCTACAAACACACAGTAAACTGTAATGTGGACAAGCCAACAAATTAGAAAATAGAGATGAAGCAATTGATGGTGGGGAACTAGACTCTAGCAGCAGAACACCTTTTATAGGCTCAGTTATTAGCTATATTAGGGACGCGGGGTGGCGCTGTGGGTTAAACCACAGAGCCTAAGACTTGCCGATCAGAAGGTCAGCAGTTTGAATCCCCGCGATGGGGTGAGCTCCCGTTACTCGGTCCCTGCTCCTGCCAACCTAGCAGTTCAAAAGCACGTCAAAGTGCAAGTAGATAAATAGGTACCACTCCGGCGGGAAGGTAAACGGCATTTCCGTGTGCTGCTTTGGTTCGCCAGAAGCGGCTTAGTCATGCTGGCCACATGACCGGCTCCCTCGGCCAATAAAGCGAGATGAGCGCCACAACCCCAGAGTCTGTCACGACTGGACCTAATGGTCAGGGGTCCCTTTACCTTTACCTTTTATTAGCAATATACTTACTGTTAGAGGCCACCCCAATCTCTGCAAGATTACAGGGGTCTGGGCACTTAACCAGGGTTTGCGTTCCTTTAGAATGAGGCACAGTGGATACTATGGTGTCTTTAAGAAATATGGTTTATTTACACATATTTACACCTGAGTTTTATGGAGGGAATGCAGAACATTACACCCCAAGAGTGTCTCTTGTTGCTCCTTTAATAACTTCAGCAAGCTTGGGTCTAGAGCAGAAGCCAGCCATGCTTTTACTAAATTAAGAATTGTGGGACCTGCAGCCCACAACTCATAGCGTTATGTTCATTAAAGTCATTCATTGAGGGCTCATCTTGTGTTTATTTAATCTCCTTCCATTACACATTCAACATCTTTCTCGGTCTTGGGTTCTACTTTTGTGTTTTGTCATGTTTATTGGTATCCGTCTGTCTCGGGAGAGAAGGAAGAAGTAACCCTCTAATTTCTCTTTCCTTTACAACTGGGAAGGCCACTGTGATGGTTTTCTTTAGTTATGGTTTTGGTCCTTAGCAATACATCATTGGAGCCAAATCTCTTGTGGTGTGGAAAAGCATTGAGTTAGTTGTCCTGGAATGCTAATGCTGTGCATATGCTGCAATCTGAGGTTGCTACAATGGAATGAATTCTGAAGGAATTAAAACAGTGGGGCAAAATCTATTTGTTGTTGTTTAGTCGTTTAGTCGTGTCCGACTCTTCGTTACCCCATGGACCAGAGCATGCCAGGCACTCCTGTCTTCCACTGCCTCCCACAGTTTGGTCAAACTCATGCTGGTAGCTTCGATAACACTGTCCAACCATCTCATCCTCTGTCGTCCCCTTCTCCTTGTGCCCCCAATCTTTCCCAACATCAGGGTCTTTTCCAGGGAGTCTTTTCTTCCCATGAGGTGGCCAAAGTATTGGAGCCTCAGCTTCAGGATCTGTCCTTCCAGTGAGCACTCAGGGCTGATTTCCTTAAGAAGGGATAGGCAAAATCTATAGTGATGCGCTATTTGCCTTTTTATGCTGTATGTAGATCCCTGCCCGAATGCTATTTTCTGTTTGCAACCTTTGTTGCTTCTGTTGTGTGTATGCCACTGTCCTGATGTAAGTTCCCTTTCTGCCACAATGCCATACACCAAATTCCTTTTTGTGTTTTGAAGAAGTGCCAATTTTCCCCACAGCTTCTAAGCTAACTACTGCACCATTCATTGGTTAATGTTTACTTCCTGCTTCAGCAATCCAGATCACAACACAGAAATGATGTCAGTACTCTGAGCTGAAACAGATCAAAAGTTGCATATAAGAAACAGAAGCCAACTAGAACTACAACATCCCTTTTAAATTAAGGCTATGTGAACAATAAACAGGAAATAGATATAAGATACAGAAAAAGTAGCTTTAGAAGCCCTAGAAAATTAACATTAATTGTTACCATAACATTCTAACTTGCTCTTTGAAGATTTAATGAAATTGCCATTGTGTTCTATATTAAGATTTAAAAGACAGCAACGTAATAAGTTATCTGGTGGATTGCTTTTTTCACCTGTGTGTGATGACTATTATTTCTGCTATGAAGAGCAGATTAATCATTTCTATATCTTCTAAGTCTGCATGTTTTGGAGACGGTGGGCGCCTCCTCGCTGTCCCTATTTTGTGGAAGTGGTTCATGTGCCAACCAGAAATGTAGGTCTGTGTTATTAAAATGGATTAAAGCACTCTGTCCTGCTAGTGTAACAATCCCACCTAAAAAAACAGACTTTATGCAGATAAAAAAGTGATGGGGAAATCCTCTGAAAAGTGTGGGATGAACTATTGAGTGTTAATCTGTCTACTTGCCCAGAAGATACAAACATGCCCTTAACCTGCTTTTTAGATGTTACATTTGATAGTCCGTTTAAACAATCTGAAGAAATCGAAACTTTTAAAAAGTTATTGCAGCTAACTGAATACAGTAATGCTAGCAGAGGAATAACTTTCCAGACATACACTGTAATTTGTAACAATAATCCTCAAAGGCCTTAATCTCAAAAGACTTCTATTCATGAGTTCGGATTTTTACTTCATAAGAACGTCAATTTATCAATTAAGCACATATGCTTCACAAGCAAAACAAGGTGTAATATTTCAAAGTACAAATGCCTCTTTCAACAGAATCTCTCAACGATTTATTCATCAACAATTACCTGAGATGTGGATTTCAAAGAACATATTTTCTTTATCTTATATCTGCATACTTTCATAACCGCCATGACTTTATATAAATGTATCATTGGAAACAATGAACAAAGGAGAGAAATGTAGCAAATTTTCATTCCATATATGGAAGGCTGAAAATATACTCCTAAAACTGATACATATTTGAAATCAGTAAGATGAAAATTATGCTTATTGGTGGAGGAACAATCGGAGGGTATGAGACTTGTTTGCCCTTTGTTACCAAAACCCACATTTCAGTATCGAAAAAACTCCTAAAAACAGCAGAGTTGAAGTTCATAGGAAAGCTGAATGTGAATACTGGTGGCCACAGACTGACACCCTGTCATTTTGTATTGTGCTGACCCCAAACATTAGAAAGACGTTTGATACATTCCTCACTTTTAATTGAGGCCAGAATACCCATCTCTTAATTTCATTGGATCTCTCACTCACTATATTTTGCTCAATATATTAAAATTCAGGGCAACACAGAAAGCTGCCTTGTGCCAAGTCAGACTATTGGTCCATCTAGTTCAGTATCCCCCACACTGACTGGCAGTAGCACAGCCACAGAACTGGGCTCTTTGGCATGCAAAGCACATGCTCTAACCCTGAGCTACAGCCCTTCCCCATGCCCTCTGATGCAGATTGAAAGGAATCTTTATGAAGCTTACTTGGGAGTAAATTTACACATCAAAACTCCTTGAAAGGGGTTTGCACAGAACCAAGAGGAGGGGTGGGTGGCAAAAAGCCTCAAAGGAAACAAACAGGTTTAAAAGGAAACCAGAGGGTCTTGGCTGAACTTACGGAAATACAGTATTTTAATGATCCTGTGACCAAATAAATCCAATTCGAAACCTGACCTCAGATAGACAGTTGCTGCACTTGGAGGTTCTACTTTTAACAAACAATTTGCATTTACTGGAAGGAACGCTCATTTTCCCTTTGGTCATACAGTCATAATATTTAATAGGATTCCTTTGTATTCGAATGATATATTGCCTACTTTTTATGCCCTTTATCAATAAATGTGTTGAGACGCTTTTGTTTGTATATATGTACGTATGTATATGTATGTATGTACACTGACACGCATCCGTGTTAGCGTACATACGTACCAAACTGGGTCTTTGACCCGGGTGACAGAAAGCCTCGTTTCTGCCCTGCCCTGAGGAACGATGATCTTTATTTTGCCTCCCTTGCCTTGGCCCAAAGACTAGTTCTGAGTCTGTATTCTGAGAGCCAGCATGCGCCACGAAGGATTCCTTCAGGAGAAACGCGGGTCCTCCTGGGGTGGAGGCGTGGCGGGTGGGCGGGGGGCGGCGTTTTTGAACCTATGCTAATTCCGCTGCTGGGCCCGGAGGAAGAGCCCCGAGGTCTCGCCAGCCCGGCAGCAGCGCTCGGCGGCGAGGGGGGGGGGGGAGGTCGGGGCGAGTCTTAAAGGGCCCGAGCATGCCGCTGCTTTTGTGACAGGGTCCTTTGATCCCGAGGAGCCGCGCCGCCGCCGGCTGAGGCAGGCAGTTGTCGCCGGGCGGAGAGGAGGAGGAGGAGGAAGACATGCGCCCGTTGCCATAATGGAGATAAAAGACACGGGCAGCGTGGTCCTGACAGCCTACCACTCTTACACTCCATCCCGGCTGGAGCCCAGCTTCGCTCCGGAGAGCCCCCCCAGCCGGTCGCCTCTCAGGTAAAAGGAAGCGCGCGGGGAGCTGGCGAGGGGCGCGCGGGGCTCGGCCAGCTTTTGTCTCGAGGTCAGTCATTGTGTGTGCGCGCGCGCGAGAGAGAGAGAGGCAGGCAGACAGGAGAGCGCGTGAGGGTCGCCCTCAGACACGCTCCTTCTCCCGTCCCTGCTTTTCTCCTCGTTTTCTTACGAGGCGCCGAGGAAGTCTCCCTTCCTCTTCCCGCTGCAGTTTTGGCTGCGCCCTTGACCAGACGTGCGTCGAGGGAGCGGGGAGGGAGGCAGGGAGACGGGTTGGCGAAAGGTCTTCCGTTTAAAGTCTCCGGAGAGCTGCGGATCAAGTTTGTTTGCTGGCCGAGATGAGCGTCCAGATAACCTGCCGAGAAGCAGCGAGGGAACGAAGCGGGAGGGAAAGAGAGCGGGGAATGGTCACTTATGGACGAGATGCACCGTTTAGGAAGGGGAAGAGTCAGCTGACAGCCAGAGCCGGCTTCATAGGCAAACTTGAGCAGTTTCCCCTTCTCCCCAGTTTATATATAAACTCACAGAATCAGTAGGGACCCTGAGGAATTTTTCGCCCAACGTAGGACTCGAACCTACGACCCTCAGATTAAGAGTCTCGTGCTGAGCTATCCCAGTGTAATCCTAGGCATGGCTACTCAGAAGTTGAGTCGCCCCGAATTCTGTGGGGCTTTTAGCTAAAGTGGACACAGGATTGCAGCCTAGGTGATTTATTTATTTCTTTGGAGCAGGGTTATTTATTATCATTGTACACCCTTTGGTTTTTAGATATCTGCTGATAGTATATGAAATGCCTAACCCATCTCATCCCAAGGGCAGGTCACAATAATTTATGCAATGCAGAAACAAGATTGAACAGAAACAAGGATATTTAATGTATTTATTACATTATAAAATACTTCTCACATACCGAAGGTCAGGAGAGATGACCATTACAAGAGTTTTCATCCAAACGCCAGCAATCCCCACAAGCAGGAATTTCACAATATGAAGTGTGCATCTTGCAGACATTCCTTGCATTTGTCCCAGATAAGTTTGCTGATAAAGGAAATTGTTTGGGTAACATCTTCCCTAGTGATACCTTTGGTCTTAGTGAAGCTGACCTTTCTTCTAAAGACCAGCCTGTTTTAGCTAATGTCAGCAAATGATATGTTTGTGGAAGTCTGTAGAGTTGGAGGGGGCGTCTTTTCCTGGAAATGGGAAGTTCTCCTGTTTTAGAAATGGAAAAAGTTAACATGCATACAATTAAGATATTAAAGCAATAGTCATATGCTGCATTCTTGGAACTTTAACAATGACCAGTGTACATATTATGGTAGCCAAACTAAGGGCATGCTACATTCTACATTATAGCCATCAGCAGGTGTCAGTTTAAGTTTAGAGGCCTACCATGTACATTGAACTATTTTCTCCACACTGCCACAAATGACCAAAGGTGTGCAGGTGTCATGGGGGCAATGAACAATATGCACAATGAATTGCTTTTTGTAAACAACTTGCCAGATAGTGTTTTAGTCCTATGTGAAATAATTTAAAACATGGATAAGGAACATGTGGCCAAGGCTGGATTTAGAGCTGTGTGAGCAGTGTTCATGTACTGGGCGCTGAGATGAGGCAGCTGTCTGAGGCATTGCCTTTCCAAAAGCGAGTAAGGAGGTGTATGGCTTTGGGAAGGAGGAAGGAGGTCTCTGGTAGGGTCCTAGAGCCCTCCCACCTACTTCCCAAAGCTGGGAAAGCGCTAACTAGGCTTGGCTTTGGGAAGGCAGCACAACAGCTGGAGAGGGAGGGTGGGTGCCAAATTTTGGCCTTCCACAGGGTGCCATGGTACCCAAGTCCACAACTCTTGTGGTCCTCCAGATGTTGTTGGACCCTATTCCCATCAGCCTCAGGCAGCATGGCTGGTAGTCAGGTGTGATGGGTGTTGTAGCCTAACAGGGATGATGGGTGTTACAGCCACACATTTTCTATTTTGGACTGAAAGCAATTTCCATGCCAGTCATCATGTCATTGTCTACCAATCCAAAATTAGAAGAAATAGGCTGGACTATAATATATGACAGTTTGGTATGGATTATCATTCTTCTGTAGAGTTTGTGAATGGTTTGTGGCACGTTGTCTCTGGGTTGTTGTTGTTTTGTTTCATTTCCCCATCTGGAACACTAGTTGTGATATATTTATAGGATACCCATGTCCATAAACAGTCTTCTATTTTATATTCATTTTATAGCACAATTTTACTCAGAATTAGGGCCAACTGTGGTTAATAGCATTCATTCATGGCATATTTGCTTAGGATTGCAGCCTGGGAATTGGCATTATAGTGACTGTATTAATTTACTCAGATTTCAAAAATATATTGTGGGTGTTAGCTGTTTTGTGGATCCAAGTTGTATGGAAAGGTAGGATAGAAATGAATTAAATATTTAAACATTTTGCATGAATGAGTGTCAGTGCGTGAAGGCCCTGGGATCAACGTAGGTTTGCTTTTGCTTTTCTTTCTTAATGTGATATCAAATGTATTATAATGATAGGAGGAAATTTGAGGCCCACATCCATAGCCCTAAGCCCAGTGGCCCTAGAATTTCGTGTGAGTGCTAACAGGGAAATATATATAGCCTCTGGTAGATTTCAATGAATGAATCAACTTGTAATTCCTTAGAACCTTGGACCTAATGAAACTAGTCAAAGTCCAGTCTATCCAGTACACTTGTCATCTAGATAGTTTCACAGCAAAGATGGCAATGATGTTCAGTTATCTAGCAGTGTTTGTTGGGGAGAATGTTAAGTATTTTAATGCTGATGTTCATGTGTTTGGTTTGATTTATGGGACTTGAAATCTATGGGACTTGAAATATGCTTAATTTAGTGACCTTTTAAAAAATTATTATTAATAATAATAATAAATAAATTATTTTTATTTATTATTAAATAAATTAATAATAAATAAATAATAAAAATTATTATTATTATAAGGTTAGCCCTGGCTGTTGTGGTTTTTTTTTTTGGGGGGGGGAGATAAAATGATGTTTGATATGCATAGTTGGCATCCCAAGTAATAAAAACAACACAGTAATGACTCATTGTTAAATTATTGCTGAAACCATCATTTCATTATCAGGGAGCAGAAAGAAAATGGCTTGGATCCAGAGCACTCAAGAGACACTCCTAGAGGAAGGGAGGAGATGATTTATTTATTTATTTATTTATTTATTTATTTATTTATTTATTTATTTATTTATTTGCTGAATCCTCCTTCACATTGCAGACCTTTGTGCCCACTGAAAAGTTGCTCTGGAGGAGTGTGGAAGGCAGGATAGGGAGCCACAGGTGAATCAGCAATACCCATTCCTCCGTAGCAGCTTCCTCTGGATCTCATCCCCTTCCACAAATGGAAGGAGCCCTTCCATTCACAGAATGGACCCAATAAATTTAAAAATACAACATTTCTGTTACTTAAACAAAAGAGTTATGTTGTGTCAATTCATGTTGCTTCTATCAAAAGTTTCTAAACTCGCTTGAGTTCCAAACTCTGAAGTTGTGCCAGGAAAGAATACAAATAAGAACTACTATTTAGAAATATAAATGAAAACGTTAAGCTAATTTATAGGATATACATATGAACAGCAAGTTTCTTAAGCTCCTGTAATGTTTTACACACACACACCCCTCTCCCAGTGAAGTTGCCCACTTCCTGCAGCTGTCTGGTTGCAGTAAGTGGTTTTTGCCATATGGGCAGTCAGAAACTCCATCTGTGTTTCCGAAGCTTGCTGTGGAAAGAGGTTGTATTACCTCAGCATGTGGTCCAGTGGAATGCAGAATGCATGAAAGAAAATGTACTAGTTGTTTTAGCAAAGGACAGAAAAGTCTGTGTTTGAATCCATGGCCTTTTTCATTCTTCAAATTCTTTATAATAAGTATTGTTGTCATAATTATTCTCCGTTTTCTGTCTCCAGTTAGTACAGTGTGTTCAGTTTGGGTTCATTAAGACAGCAATCTGGAAATGGGTTTTCTGTAGCTAAAGATTTTTTTTTAAAAAAACCCTACAGTTTTTCTTATGTTTAGTAATTGGACCTTGGAGTTTCATTCCACTTTGACCACTTTGATTAAGCAGATGAAACATGCATATAAAATTAGTTTAATAATTTGTTATTTGTACCCAAAATAACTTAAGTATATGGTATTATTTAGTACATTTTAAAGTGTAGAAATGAAGAATTTTAATTTATAAATTCAGTTTCTTGCTTTCATTAAAAAGCTAAAAAAATGAACAGCAAAGTTTAGTTTTAACATAGTATTGACGGACCCCATGGGGATACTTCACTCACCAACACACACACACACACACACACACACACACACACAGTCCACTAGAGCTAGCTATTTCCTCTTGTGTTGCACTAGTGTGGTGATTATGCAGGAAAATATACTTCTAATTTGTATGAAGTCCATTAACTGTTTTGATGTGATATGATATGATAAGGGTGGCTAACCCTTTTCCTGCAGGAGCTGCCTGCTAAAGTGGCTGTGGCCCAAATGGAAAAGTAGGACATGGTCATGGTGTAAAAGTGGGTGTGACTGTGGTGGAAAATTAATACCCTTTTCATTACATGCTGAATATATAGAATAAAGCATGGCTGTGGTTGTTTCTCCTTTGTGATTTTCCTGGTACTGAGGAAGCGACTACTTTTAGCTGGCATTCCAAAATACTCAAATGCCTTTATAAAAGGTAAAGGTAAAGGTACCCCTGCCTTAGACAGACTCTAGGGTTGTGCGCTCATCTCACTCTAGAGGCCGGGAGCCAGCGCTGTCTGCAGACACTTCCGGGTCACGTGGCCAGCGTGACGAAGCTGCTCTGGTGAGCCAGCGCAGCACGGAAACGCCGTTTACCTTCCCGCTAGTAAGCGGTCCCTATTTATCTACTTGCACCCGGGGGTGCTTTCGAACTGCTAGGTTGGCAGGCGCTGGGACCGAGCAACGGGAGCGCACCCTGCCGCAGGGATTCGAACCGCCGACCGTGCGATCGGCAAGTCCTAGGCGCTGAGGTTTTACCCACAGCGCCACCCGCGTCCCCCAAATGCCTTTATAATGCCCCACAATTGAATTGTCAACATTCTTTGTCTGTTGTGTTCCATAATCAGCTTTACTCAGTATTACTGTGCTACACCTTGTTATATGACTGCCAGTAGCCCATGATGCTGCAATAGTCAGTGATGAGGGTTGCTTTGTAATGCCAGCAAAGTTATAGAGATTGTGACATCACATTACATTCATTCATAAGTTAGCGTGCAATGTCATAAAACATGTGCCAGTGTAGTGGCTTATAGGATCAGGCTGTAAGCATTTTTATTTCATTTTCTTCACATTACTTAGAAGCCGTTGGCACAAGTTAAAACTTAGTTCATAGGATGAGTTCAACATTTATTTATTTATTTATTTATTTATTTATTTATTTATTTACTTTCTAAAATGTATACACTGTTAGATTGTAAAAAAAACACCCTCAAAGCTGTAAACAAAGTTAAAATACTAAAACTGATTGAAATTATCTCAGCTTTCTAAGCATATGGGTAGGCTTGTCTAAACAATAATGTTTTCAGCAGATGCTGAAAAGGGAATCGTGAAGGTGCCTCCTTGAGTTAGGCAGGGAGTTCCAAAGTGCATGTTTTGCCACTCTAAATGATTAAGTTCTTACTTCTATGTGAAACAGGTATTATGTGGCACCTGTAGTAGTACCAATTTCATTGAACAAAGCACGTGAGTGGACACATGTGGGGTACGATGATATCATGGGGAAACTGGTCCTAAGTCGTTAAGGGCTTTATATACTAATAGTAACATCTTGAACTTGGCCCAGTAGCAAATTGGCAATCAGTGCAAATCTCTGAGCACAGGTGTTATATGCTGACAAGGCCTCATTCCTGTCAGCAGTTGTGCCACAGTATTCTGCAGCAACTGCAGCTTCCAGATCAAGCACGAGGGAAGCACTACATAGAGTGCTTTGCATAATCCAGTCTTGAAGTTACCAACACATGAACTACTGTGGTAAGGCTTTCCTGGTTCAGGAATGACCATAGCTGTCAAACCAGTTGCAGTTAGTAAAAGGCACATCTAGCCATTGAGGCTACTTGAGGCTCCAGTGACAGAACTGGACCCAGAAGTGCCCCCCAACTGTGAACCTGCTCCTTCAAGGGAACCTCAACCCCATCCATGGTAGAAAACTGACCAATTTCTTGGACACAGGAGCTACTCACCCACATGGAATAAACACAGAATTTAATTTGTTTTAAAGGTAGGGATTTTTCCATTCCATTATTGTTCTGTGAGTTTGTTCTACTGAACATTTTGCTCCATCTGCTTTCTGGTTTAAACTACTAGAATGTCTTAAAATTCTTAAAAGCTTTCTAGGACTGAAAAAAAAAAAGTATCTGGATTGCTTCACAGTTAAGTTTATTTTTCAGTGTACTCTAGAGAATGTTAGCTCCATTGTTTTATTTGCTATGTTTCATATACCAATGATTAGATGCATAATTCATTGCTGACTTATTTACATTTTCTTACTGTTTCTCATAAAGGCAAGATACTGGCAGGGTTTCTTTTTTACTCCAATTGAGTTCATTAATCTAACTGAAAAAGAAACGTGTGTTTCAGCAGAGGTTAATCCCAAATTCATTTATCTTCATACTAGGTTATTTACTTACAGAAGACTAGTCTCCAGGGATAGTTCAGTATGCCAACCAATTTTGGAAGTCACCTGTAGCACTTGGGGCATGTACAAACATGCACATTCCTTTTTACTTTGTTTTACACACTTGTTGAGTTTCCTTTTCCGAAAGGTGAAGTAAGCCTCCATGGTGGCATGGTTCAGACATGCCATTCCCAATCCAACAAACCGTGGTTTGTTGGAATGCAAATGACCATGAGCTCAAGCGTTCCCGTTCTCCTTTTGTATGCCCAACTGCAGAGGAAACTACCAAGTGTGATTTAAAGTACTCTTCACAAGTTAGTAATCCAAACCAGGGAGCACTTAAATCACAGTGTCCTGTTTTGGATATCACAGGGAAGTTGTAATTTAACAAACCAGGAAGCCTTTTCTATAGCTGAATGTCCAAGAGGAGGAAGAAAAGAGCGGAGAGGATCTCATGTCCATCTCTAATTCTTATAGTTTGTTGGAATACTGCATCTGACCCAGGTTGATATCTCATAAGTAAAGAATCTTAGAGATAAAATACCGATTGCAATGGTTCCTGTTGAGTGTTTCAGGTATCAGACATATCATCAGTTTAGTGTTTCTGCACTTTTCAACTATACGTCTATTCTTAGCAGAATCAACACCAGTGGCAGAGTCAAAATCGGTACCTGCAGTACCAAATGTGTGCTTCTGCTTCAGTTCTCATCAACTCTTTTTTGATAGGTAAAGCAGTAACGTATAAAGTCCCCTAAGTGAGGTCATTCAATACTGTACCAATACATTTGTGGCACTGCTCCATGGGCTTCTAAGCAACTGTGAAATTTTCACCATTTAAAAAAAAAAAGTATCCTAAGCAAATTGTTGAATTACTTCATAATGCGTTGGTGCAAAATGGTTTAGAAGCCACTGCGTCTTAAGCTACCAATCTTCTACCTCACTGATGTGGAGAAAGTATAGCGGCACTCCATGGTCACTATAATCTTGGTCTGATTGTCTGGCAGATCTGATTGAGCAGGCCCTGCAGTTCACATTTATATACAAATGATGTCAAACCCCTTCTGTTAAGGTGCAGTGTAAACAATCTTAACTATTTTTGATGTTTATCTCATGGTACAATAAACTTTCTCAGGGGACAGGAATACACACACAAAAACAACCTTCTTTCAATAACATCTTTTAAAACACCCCAAAGTTTTCATAGACATTGAGTATTTGTTGTTGAAATCTTAAATTTCAGAGTGCATCAAAATTCTAAAATAGAACTTGGTTTAATTCAGTTGCCCATGTAAAATAAGCTGTAACCTAGGAAAAATGTGAAAGGCTGTATCTTTTTTTGAGGGGTAGTGGTAGAGATAAGGGAAGAACAGCATATGACTTATTTCAGACTGGAATTCTAAACAGCTTCTTAACTGGAATTTTAAAACCCATTTAAACATCTCTCTACAAATTATTATTAAACCATTCAGGAGGTAATGCTTATAAATAGGCAGACAATAGTAGACTCACTTTTTCCTGTAGGCTTTAGAAACATCTACAACATGTCCTTTGAGACCTTCACTAAGGAATGCAGTATTTATAGTCTTTATAGAATTTCATGTTATGGTTGAAACTAGAGTTGGCTTCTCTGATTTCTTTAGTATGGTGCCCCTGCTGATTTCCCTGGTGCTTTCATATGCAGAACTTATGGAAAACATCTGGCACCGTCTTTTTGATCAGCTTGTCAGTTGAACATTTGGCCAGCTGCCATCCATTCATTTTAGCTATGTCACTTATGGCACACTGATTAAATGATGCTTAAAGCTGCCTGGAAAAGAAAAAGAAATAGTAGTGGATTTGGGGAATTAAAAACAAAATAAAGAACAGGGTCCAATCTTCTGGGTCAAGGAAAGCCTAGACAAAAATGTATCTCTTTACAGGTTGTCTGAAGCAACTGTATGACAGAGGGACAACATTTTATGGTACAGGGACAATATTAGAAAATGCTATTTTGGGGGTCATCACCCTATGATATTTCTCAGGGATCATACAGGTCTATACTGGGGCAGGTGGTCTTTCAGGTAAAATGGTCCTGAGTTGCTCAGGGCTTTATATGAACAAGAACAGCACATTGAACATGGCCCAAGATCAGCCCTTTAAAGCTTTTCTATTTTGCCATTGGTAACCAGCATCAGTACAACAGTGCATTATAGATTTACATCACAACTTTATTTAGCCAAATAACACAACAGTAAGTCAAACTAAACAAGAAAGCTCGTATATTGTTACGTTGCCATAGAGATTTGTGGATGATATGGTGAATGAAGTTCAATAATTGAAATGTTTAATAAATTAGTTTTAGATAGTGCCTTTTCTATGTTATATGCTCCTGCTCTTTTTATTTCTCTCTGTGCCATATAAAGTATTACTGGACATTAGCAGTGACAATTAAAGGAACCAGAAAGTGAGGCTAATGGGTAAAAGGCAGGAAATAGTGCAATGGTGACCTCTAGATTGCAATTGACTATACTTTTCACTTTTCAGCTTTTCTTTGCTGGGGCTTTTCTTTTCAAGAATTTACTTTCTTCCCTGCCTGCATTTACTTTGTTCACCTTTCCAAATCTTCACCGAACTACTGTTTAGTGAAGAGCTCCAAAAACAAGTATGGTGGAGGAAATAATACCTCCTGCTTTGCTTTGTTCATGTGTAACTTTTGTTTTATTTCCTGGATATGTGCTTCCCTTTGATGCTATTGCCCATGTTGCTATTTTGTTTTTTGTGTAATATCTTCAACCATGCTTACAGTTGAAAATGGAGTTCAGTAGCTCTAAACTATATTTTATTAGAACATTTTCATGCCATCTGTTTGCACTGAGGTGTGTGAATGGAATTTTCTCCAGTTGTTGAATATAATTCAGAGCATTATCTTAAAGCAATTTCTTTTGTGTAACTTGTTTTATTTCTTGAATATGTGCTTCCATTTGTTGGTTTTGTCCATGAAACAGACATGGTTTCAGGGTGAGCATCAGCACCTTGGACAGCTGCTGGGGTTCCAGTGTTCCAACAGGGCCTATCACCAACTCCTACCTTGGGGGTCCTTTTAGGTGTTTTCATTTTTCTTAGCCTGATATTTAAATTTCATACTATGCCCCTGAACAATGCTGTATTAGAGGCACTGTAAAAAAATAATATGGCAGCTGGACCAAAATGTCTGGCATGTTGCTACAGTTACTACCAGGCAAGCGTGCCAGGAGCCAATGGTGGGCAATGATGCTTAAAGGCTCCTTCATGTTTCCTTTCACTTACAACTACTAGCAGAACAGAATACAGTCGTACCTTGGACCTCGAACGCCCTGGAACTCGGACGTTTTGGCTCCCGAAAGCCACAAACCTGGAAGTGATTGTTCTGGTTTGTGAATGTTCTTTTGGAACCCGAATGTCCAATGGAGCTTCCGTGGCTTCTGATTGGCTGCAGGAGCTTCCTCCAGCCAATCAGAAGCCGTGATTTGGTTTTTGAACATTTTGGAAGACGAACGGACTTCCGGAACGGATTCCGTTTGACTTCCAAGGTACAACTGTATATCTGAAGACTTTCAAATTTAACATTAAATATTTCTATTAAGCCAGGACATCTGCACTGTACACACATACATTCACACAGGAAACCTGTAAAACTTTTAGCTTCCATCTGTCTTCCTGCTGATTCACAGAATATATGGCATATATGTAAAACATGTTTGAATCTCCAGCATTTATAAAAGAAAAAATAACGTATCACATGTGGAACGCTTAACATTTTCTGCTGAAAGAAACCTCACAAGTTGCTGCAACTGATACAAAATGGAGTAATGTATATGTTTCTTCTTGGTGTTAGTAACAGATCTTGTTAGAACCCATTGATTTAAATGGTGGCACAAGAAAGGATCTCTATTTTAAGTCATAAAAGAAAGAAAGAAAGAAAGAAAGAAAGAAAGAAAGAAAGAAAGAAAGAAAGAAAGAAAGAAAAGGAAGGGAGGGAGGGAGGGAGGGAGGGAGGGAGGAAGGAAGGAAGGAAGGAAGGAAGGAAGGAAGGAAGGAAGGAAAGAAAGAGAAAAGGCCAGGTTTATTCTGCAGCTGTGTGCCCTGATCTGTGTTTCAACAAATACAGCTTTTTATTCCTAATGCAGTTTTGACATTCATTGTTATATTACACATATAATTTTAAAAACAGGACTTCGTGAAGCTAGTGATAGTTAAAATCCCTGGCAGTGATGAAGCAGTAATGTCAAACCAGCCTGAAGTATAAAATGAGCACGGCCACAAACAAATATGAAATTAATTATCAGTTATAACATTTTCTGAGTCTAGACTTTTCTAACCAGTCATTGTTTTCTGTGTGTGGCGGGGGGAGGGGGGGAATGGGGACTACAGCATGAAGCTGCCAGAACAAAGTTGTTATTGAAATGCAACATGAAGTGCCTGTTCATGCATTACTTTGCCCTCCTCATCCCATAACCCTGTTATTATCCCTAATGAGGATCTATATTGCTCCCGCCCCTACCCTTCACTCATACCACTCACTATGGAAACAGGTGAATGCTTAATGACATGCAAGGTCTTAAAATGGGGGTTGAAGCTTTGAAACTACAATAATCTACTGCTAAGGATGCCCCCCTCTTCCAGTTGTCTCAGAAAACTACAGGTAAAATTTCCCTCCCATTCATTCTATTGGCAGATTTCCCATTTGCCGATCTTCCATTTGCCCTCATTTATCCTTCTTTGGAACATAGGAAGCTCCCTTATGCTGAGTCCATCTAGTTCTGTACTGTCTACACAGACTGCGAAAGACACTTCAGGATTCCAGAGTGGAGTCTCTCTCAGTCCTACCTAGAGATTTCAGATTGGACTAGGAACTGCAGTGCATTTCCCTCTCATTCTGCCCTGACACTCTGTCTAGATGCAGCCGTCTATGTCTTGCTGCCATTCCTCCATTCTCCCTCTCTCCCAATTCTTCAGTAGCTTGTACTGCATGAATATATCACAATTAAGACGATATTTGTTGTATTATCTTTTAATAAACCTCTTTTCTGGAACAAGTCCTAAAGTCTCAGCTATGTTTCCTCTTCCTGGAAACCTTACTTGGTACGCCCCACTGTGTAGACCAAAGTTACCCATGCTCTTCTGCCATTAATTTGGCAGAAATGCTAGTTCCTGAGAAACAGAGCAAGGACTTCAGAGGGAAGTTCTCTTAGCACCAGGTTAATTTTCCAATTACCTGTTCTTCCTGAAGGGTTTTTTCCTCCAAACATAGAAGGAGTTCATTAAACACACACGTCTCAAAGAAGAGTTGAAATAGTGGTGATTGTCACTCACAAGTGCTGCTCATTAAATGAGTTGTGTAATCTGAACACATGGTGGGATAGCATTGTAGCCCCTTAACCCACCTGTGACATCCACGCATCCATCACAATGTCTGAAAATAGTTTAGACAGTTCCATATCTGTGCTGTAGTCACATGTTCTGGTAACCATGCAAGGGTCAGGGGGGAGGCTAGCAGCTGAATTTCATGCACATGTTCATATGGAGTAGGTTTTAGATGGTTTAAAAAAGGGGTTAGCCCAATTCACAGAGAAGAGACTTATGAAGTATTAGCCATGATGAATAAAATTACATAATGAGGCATGATCACACCTGAGAAATATCTATATTATGCTATGCTCAACCATTTCTTCATATGTGTGTGGGGGATATATATTGTATGTGGTACTTAGAAAGCTGAGCAGAAGCTGTTCAGGGTGTAACTAAAAATGGGTTCACACAGCACGGAGTGGGATGAGTCAGAAAGGACTAATTCCTGGTGAGCCAATTATACATAGATTTTAATGGAAATCTGACACAGTAGCCCCCATTCTGCTATGTCAAAAGTGTTGTATAATTCAACTAACAAGTTTTAAATGGCTTTTAATAGCACATGTAAATGGAAAACTGCATGGCATTCTAAGTTTATTCACTTCTATTTCCCACATAAGCACCAGGAAGCACATCTGCAGGGGCAAAAATATAACCTCTACATCATAACTGTTTTGAAATAAAAAGTCATTACTTAGCAGTTGCATGGCATGGGCAATGCCCACTGAAATTATTTCAGGAATTTTGTGTTGCTAATAACAGCTTGAATTTTAGACTAGCCCTGCCAACTGCAGCTAAGCCTGCGTAGGCTGACAAAGTACATTCCTGGCTGCATCAGTAAATGGAGAGCTAGATTACATTACAGACTCTGTGATGATCTTAAATGAGTTTTTATCATCAGGTTGGAATTTATGTTTTATCATACCCAAAATTACATATCTGACTTTGAAAGTGCATTGATCTTAATTACTTGCATTTGTTTCTGTTTTATCTGATTCCACAAACAAAATTCTGTTGGAAGTGACATTTTTGCTTCCACTGGACTTGGATTGGTGGAGATTTTTAAGTTTTAGAAACCTATCCACAAGAAGCTTGACATAAAGCAAATTAAGCCTGCATAGAGTTGCACTCAATCCAAACCCTGTCAGCAGCAGGGTTCTGCGGCTCTGCCTAAGTCTTTAAAACAGTGCTTTATGCTGGGGTGCAAGTCACGTGGCCAAACTGAACAGTTTTAGAATCCACCCTAAGTCCTCCCTCTCTGCTTCCACCCCCAGCTCACCCCTTTTTGAGGGCTTACACTGGCCTCATCTCAGCCAGCTTTGGCTCAGCTGGCTGAGTGGAAGGAGCAAGATTTGCTGGCCTATCTTCTGCGGAGCTGGGGTTGGGAACTTAATAATAGCTGAACCAGGAATCAGGCAGCTAAGGCAGAGTTGCTCATCCCAGTGGCCCCTGCTACAGTAATGTCCCTAAATATCTATCATTTTAAATAACTGCTATGGGAAAACTGACAGTTTCTCACATTATTTTTTTCCCCCAGACTCGTTTAGAAGGCCTCTGCAGTCTTGTTATTGGTGAATCCTGCTTATTCAGGCCTCAAATTAATCATCATCATCAAAAATATTTATTTATTATATACATTTTAGCCTTCCACCCATCATAAATAGATCCTAGGGCAAGATACCATAACCAGTTTACAGTATGTGGATGTCATATATTCAGTAAAAATAATTAGTGCTATTTTTCTAGGAAATGAGGTGCTGGAACTCACCTCCCTTGTTCTCTTATAATGGAAATGGTGCCCACCTGAGAGGTACTGAAACTGAGTTCTGGCAAATTCTGGCTGGAAAACAAAAGGCCTGAAAATAATAAACTAAAGCAACTTGACAAGAAGAATAGCTGAAAATATAGCATTAGAAGTACTAAAACACTGCAGAGTAGGTTACTTGCTGTGCATTAAAAATATCATACAAATGCCTTGTGCAAACAGACGAATCTTTATTTGGCATCAAAATGCTAAAAGGGTAGGTGCCAAACATGCTCCCAAATGGAGGGCATTCCACAGGTGGTCACTGCCACAGAGAATGGCCTTTCTATCACTGTTGCATAATGTCTATCTCCCAGTGGTGGAACACAAATAAGGGTTTCCTTTAAATGTGACATGAGCAGGAACAGGGAAAAACACTATTTCAGTGATTAGGGTCCTAGCCAAGGTCTGATAGACCAGTGCAAACACTTTGAACTCTTCCTGGATGTGTAAAGGCAACCAGTGTAAACAATTCTGATTTGTATCATGTGATCCCAGCCAGATGAACTGGTTAACAATATGGCAGAAGGCATACAAGTGGTATGTGCAGAATCCTTATAATCTGTACTCACAAAACTGCACAACACAAATTGTTGGAGAAAACTGCTGCACATACAGTTTGCACTCAATGACTTTACAGAAGAGCCCATCAATGTGTGAAAGTTCAGGACCAGCAGATACCATATCATACTTCCTGTTCCAAATGATCATTCCCATATTTTAGTCATTGGCATAGGTCTCTTGTGTTGTTCATTTTATTATAAACCACTCACATATACCTACTAACTAATAATAGAAATGACCATAGTGTTGTTTACAGGGACATATTACAAACAGTTATTCATTCAAAAGGCTATTTTCCCTCACCTTTTGTTACATGATTTATTTATTTTTTAAATTTGGAACCAACTCAAAAACTTTTTGAGTTGAGATAAAATGAGAATTTTATCACATGTTAACCTTGGATGCAAAACTGCAAATAAAACAATGAAGCAACACAGATCTTCCTTCCTTTTTCTGATTATATCACTGGAACCGTTGACTAATATAAAGGGATTTTATTTTATTTATTTATTTTTAAAAAGAAACTTCTGAATGTATTTCTCACAGTCCTCCGTGTCTGAATTCCTCTGCATCTGTAATGCTTTGTTAGAGGAAATCATTTATAATGAAGTGAAGCATGAGGCAGCTATAAATTCAACAGAAATAAAAACAAAAATGTATTTACCAATACCAAGTATTTTAGAGATGGCAAAGGCAGATACAGAAGCTCATGTGGATTTTGTTTGATCCCTTCTTATCATTCTGTAGTCAGGTGTGCTGTGTAGTGACAGAAGAGCTCTTCACTTTTGTTGAATCAAAGGTAAAGACAGGTAGCAGAGGAGCTGTTGTGTGGAACTTAACAATGTTTCTGCATCAAATAAGAGCCTGCCTAGGTACTTGGAAGAGATGGTTACACTTTGAATATATTCTATGAGTATTTGTAACACAACTTTCATTTCATTTTCATTTTTATCTTTACAAATGCAGTATTGTTTCTTTTGTTTTTCATTATATATGCAGTACTATTTCTTGTGAATATATTTGTGACATATTAAAGTGATAAAAGATTGGATATAAAAGCTCTATTTTTGTCTTCTATCTATTTATCTGTGTAACTTCTTTCTATTGTATGCTCTTGATTTTGATTGGATCATAGCAATGGAAATAATAATTTAATTTATAAATTCAGGCTGTTTAAGATGGGAATAATGTTGTTTTGTGTTACTTCCATGGGCAAGGATGTGTTTTATGTATTTGTATGAGCTAAAGCATGGATCCTATGGTAACAGGGTACAAACTTATTTGAAAGCCAAGGTGTTTTTTAAAAAAACACCCCTTTCTTTTAATTAAAATTTTAAATAACTAATTGAGCACATTTTAAAGATGCATAAGGCAAATCCTTATTCATTGTCTCTCTGTTGATAATAATATTGGTCACAATGCGGAGCTACTATGTTTACTAATCCTAAACTTGTTTACTAAGAAATAAAGCCACACCGAGGAGTTAATCCCTCGTTATTTACAACACAGGTCTATAGACATGCTTAAATCAGTGAGAGAGACTGCAGATAATTTTAAAACCAATGGATTCTGTAAAAGACATATAAATAGATTGCACAGAAAGTTTTTCATGTAGGTAGATTTAAGCAGTTTTTGTTTAGGTAAAGTCAGGTTAGTTCCATTCAGAGTTATGACTGTGTTTCAGCAAGAAATGCCTGAAGGAAACATGTCTCAATACAGAATGCAATTGAATAAATATAAAGGAAGCAACAGCATCACAGTCCTTGGAAGATTTGACAAAGTGAATCCCATTGTAATAATAATAATAATAATAATAATAATAATAATAATAATAATAATAATAATTTTTTATTTGTATCCCGGCCATCTGGCTGAGTTTCCCCAGCCACTCTGGGCGGCTCCCAATCAAGTGTTAAAAACAGTACAGCGTTACATATTAAAAACTTCCCTGAACAGGGCTGCCTTAAGATGTCTTCTGAATGTCAGGTAAATGTTTATCTCTTTGACATCTGATGGGAGGGAGTTCCACAGGGCGGGCGCCACTACCAAGAAGGCCCTCTGTCTGGTTGTAAATGTGATTTGACTAATAGCCAATGATAGAGATGCCTAGACACAGAACCTGTGCCTGGCCACAGTAATAGGCTGCATGTGGGCCAATAAACTCAAATGGAATCTCAGAAAGATGTAAGACCTGCAAGTAAATGGTTCGCAGGTCCAGGAAACTGGTCAACTGCCTGGTCTGGAGGGGATCGCACTCCCTCAGGAGGATCAGGTCCTTAGTCTGGGGGTGCTCCTAGATGCTTCTGGGGGTGCTTCTCTGTCACCTGAGACCCAGGTGACCTTGGTTCTTAGGAGTGCCTTTAACTAGCGTTGCTTCGTCTCCCAGCATTGACCCTTCCCATATATAGCTATAACTTGCCCACTGTGGTTTATATGCTGGTAGCCTTGAGGCTTTACTACTGCAATGCACAAAATTTAAACTCCAGAGTTAAAATTTAAGCCCTGGGGCATCACCTTAACTAATCCACAAGTTTGGTCTGGCAAACAAGATAGTGCCATAGCTCTGCGTAGACACTGACTTGAACAGGAGGGGGCTGGAACTTCTTGGCTCCATGTAAAAGGAAACAGACCTTGGTCTAGTTCTGATGGCCAAGCACTAATAGATAGAAAATAATCAGTGTGGACATATGCTGGTGAGGAAATCTAGACTTGTTGGCTTCCACCCCTCCCTGTGATGCAGAACACAGAATTTCCACAGGCATTACCTTATCAATTTTCATTTGTATGAAAGTTCTCTTTAACAAAGAATAAAATAGTACAATTTCTTAGGCACTGGGGGATTTCTAGTCTAGCCACTAGAGATTGTTACAGATAGTTTGAGCAAGAGTGCCAGCTATGGATACAATTTTTCCTTCTCTTGCTCTTTGAACCATATACCTTGGGCTTTAACATGTTTCATGTACATCCTGAATGCAGTCTTTGAGGTACACCTTAGCAACTACTGGGCCTTGGAGCCACTGTGGTTGGAATGCTTAGATCAGGATGAGGGAGAATTGGGTTCCATTCCCTTTTCACCATAAAGCTCCCAGGGTGACATTGAGTAAGTTACATTCTTTCACAGGAAACTGTGTGGGGAAAACATGGCTCCCCCCAAATAAAAATCAGAGCCAGACATTGCCCCCCTGTGCAATTTCCTCTGAGAGTGATGGAATGTCATTGTGTGTGTCAAATTTTGGGCCTGCTCTCCCCCACCACCACATGTGACAAGGCAGCATTCGGCTTGCGGGTTCCGTGTCCAAGTACTCTTGCAGCCCACTTGGTATGAAAAGCTGGACCATCCTGGTGAAAATTCTAGGTTTATGCCATACTATGATCCTAACTTTGCATGACAGCAGCAAATTCCTCTGTAAAAATCAGGCTTTGCCCCATGGATGCATAAAACTGTGGTTTGGGGCCCATTTTAAGAGCAAAAGGGCTGCATAGTGCTTTCAGTGCCCCTTCTCCCCACAGCTTTTCTACCCTCCACACACACACACCTGGGTTCCAGCTGTACCAAGGAACCATTACCCCTGCACCTCCACAATAGAATCGTATTTGTTTTCTGACTAGTACAACTGGCTCAACAATAATAGAAAATTAGATAACTTGCAAGAATCCTGAAATGGCATTCATGTACAACATTGTAAAATGACTGTCACTTCACTGCGACCAAGGGCTTTGGAAGATAAGAAGCAGCACCTGCTGGGGCACAATGCATTCTAAGCTCTGTTTCCACTTTTCAGGTCCTTGGAAAAAAGCTGTGTGGACCTTATAGAAGTCAATAATATGAACCCCAAAATCCAGTCTCATCATGCCCACGCTAGCCTTCAGATACCTCAGCCCACACCACTTACACCTCCATGGTGCAAGAGTGACATGGGGGAGAAACTGCTGTTATAGCCCAAAAGCAACTCCACAAGGCCTTATGTGGTAATCAGTAATTTTCCTTCTTTGTTACTTTGCCACACCTTTATGGAAAGAAAGGGAATGGCCAGTCTATGAATATGACTATTGCCCCATGGAGTTTGGCTCTGGTGCTTCAATCTCACCCCATCCCACTAAACTGAATGAAAGGAATGTTTGACTTCAGTAGCCTACCTTACAAATGTGCTTTGGAAATAATTTCCCTCTCTGCCCATGCCTCCTTAAGGCGGCCTGTTCCATCGTTGTAATAATCAGGGCTATGCAGTGTTTGGAAAACTTTGTCTACCATTATGATGACTGATTTAATACTGTCAGTGAAGTTGGGCAAGTGTGTTGCCAGCAATCCCATCTGAAACACGATAAGCTTATCACTTCTGTTAAATTTCCCCACTTTGATCCACCTCTTTTGTGCACTTCCTCAAAGCTCTCCTCAGCAACTTTTTCTTGCAAAAGCTGAGGAAGCATTAGGTTATCATTTTCCAGCTTTCCTACAAACAGATAAAATGCTTCTTTGGATGATAATTGTGTGGACCAACATGCAGTAGTATTGTGATGTTAAGCAGAATATTCCAAGTGGTTGAAGAGAAAATGCACTTTCACATAATTGCACCACTCTGTGGAGGAGGTATAATGTAAACATTTCCCAGTAATCACAGGTTGAGTTAAAGAGCTTGTTGGAAGCCTGTGGTGGAATGCTCCAGACTGGACCTGAAATGGTGGGTTTTATTTATTGTATGAGCCTAACTAGGCATTTCATGCAGGTACTTATAGAAAAGAAATTGACTGTAGTTTGAGTTCATCATCAACATCATCATCATCATTTTTTATTTGTATGCCGCCTTTCCACAGTTAAAAAAACAATGCTCAAGACGGCTTACAGCATGACAAGATTTACATAATTACAAAAATCATAAACAATAAATAAACCACATCAAAAAAATACACAACCAAATGGGAAACAATTTCCACATAAATCAAAATCTAAAACTAAGAATACAACATTAACATCACAGTTTAAAATGACATAGGTAAAAAATAACAGCAATTTAAACAAAAAGAAAAGAAAACGGAGCCCTCTCTGCCCAGCAGCAGCAGCAGTGGCAGCAGTCCTTTATAGGGCCCATCAGGCCCCGCCCTGGGCCAGGTGGTGAGTGGCAGGACTGGGGCCCTCAGGTGCTGAGCAGGGGAGTTCATATGTTTATTGTTGTAGCCAAAGGCCAGGACAAACCTTTATTAGGCAATAGTATTAATAAAATAATACAGAACACGCATCCATAATATAAAAATCAATGACGACATTGCCAAGGTCCTGAGCATTAAAATACAGTTTCCCTTCTGCATCTCTGACAGTTCCAATTCAATATTTATTAGCCTTTTAAAAATGAAATCTGCCAGCATCCATGATGTAAGAAAGAAAAGTTACTAGAGACACCAGCAGACTCAAATCCGGCTTGATTTCGGATTAAAACCCCGAATCATCACAACAATTTATTGCAATTTTATTTAACTCCCTTTTTCTGATTATTGTTATTTTTTGCAGCCAGTGCATAGAGGGCTACTCTCTGTGTTATAAAGATATTAAAAAGGTAAAGGTACCCCTGCCCGTACGGGCCAGTCTTGACAGACTCTAGGGTTGTGCGCCCATCTCACTTAAGAGGCTGGGGGCCAGCGCTGTCCGGAGACACTTCCGGGTCACGTGGCCAGCGTGACAAAGCCGCATCTGGCGAGCCAGCGCAGCACACGTATTATATCCGTGATATTATTGTCACTCAAAAGAACCTCATCATTTTTGCCAGGGTGTGCCTACTTCTTTGTGTGAACAAAGATTTCAGAAAGTGATCTCTGGGTCTTTTAACAGAAAATGAGTGATGTATTCCATCTGAGGTTGACGACAAAGACAAAGTCTGTCTGCATATGGGACTTTGTTGTAGAGCCATCCAATACTGCAGTGAGCTTTCCAGAGGTGCTTATCTTTCAACTCCATATAACACAGCACTCAATGGTATAGTAGCAATAGTAGCATAGTAGCAATTTTCAAAATATTTTAACTGAGCGCAGTTCACTCTTGCCTTAATTGTTGGCCACCCAGATTCTGTACAAAGAAGAGCTGTTGATATTCCTGATGGTAGAGAGTATAGGTGGTAATAATAATCATCATCATCATCTACACAGTTTCCAAAACTTCAGTGGAGTTCACATCAGAGCACCTGATTTCAACACCATAGAGCATTTCAGTAAGCACCAAATATCTTTGCAGTATCCCTTCTATTACAATAAGATGTGTTGATTGTGTGTAGTTATTAATTGTAGAAGTTATCAAATAGGCCTCTGTTCTGTGACAATTTGCTGGTAGACATCAACAAGATTTAGATATTTGGAGTGTCATGTGCCTTCAGACCATTCTCTTGGCATTATTCTATTTCTCTATGTTCTCTGGATACATAATTCAGTTACTTACAATGGTCAACACTGGGTTGCCATTTCAAAAAGTAAATTTCGAAGGAGACCATCGAAATTGTAGGGCTTTTTTTTTACTTTACAAAATTCCCTTTGAGATGTCTTATTTAGACATTTGTTGTTGTTTATATATCTATGTCATATTTTAGTGTTAAAAATACGGCTAATGTAATGTGATTTCTCAAGATGTGCTGGAGTTACACTACTTGATGATCTTTTCAGAAAGTTCATGCGTTTTTTGAGGGTGTTTCCAAAAATCAAAATGCTGGAAGATGCATATAACACATAGAATTCTGTACTCTCCCAAAACCCTGTATTAATTTACACATATTATAACTGCCACTGATGGAATCTGGATCCCTGATCCCTTTAGCTACAGTGGTGTTCTAATGCTCTATGGTTATTGTGTGAAACAAATCTTGTTCCAACTCTTTTGCAAATGTTAAAAGATCCACCTTGTTACACAGGAGACTTTCCCAAACCATAATGGTAAATGTTTGTTTTTCTTAAAAGTTCTTTCTAAATGTTTTGTGCATTTTCATTTATTTATATATTGCATTGTGTACTAGCAGTCTGGACAAGGCAGTGTCAATACAAAGAGCCTTTTTCATTCCTCTCTTCTCTTTTTTCCTTTCCTTTTTTTAAGTTAATGGCAAATGACTTATAGCCTTCTAGTGGAAAAGAAACAAATCATTTTTTGTCTCTTAGTTTCACTCTCACAACAGGGGCTCTTATGAATCTCCAGGGCTACTAGCGGCTGATTGAGCTTTCATTTCTTTTCTTGGGAAGTGCATGAAAGGTTTTAAGTCTTGACACAAACAGGAAAACAGAGTCCAAGCATTTGTCCTAAAGGCATGAAACCCTAAATAGTCACTGTGCAGTGATAGTCTATTTCCCTCAAGGACCAGCAATTCTCTTGTTCCTTATTCTTTCAAGACTAGAAGCACAAAGCTTTATTTTATCTCATTTTCAACACGCTTTGAAAACTCAGAATGCAAATGCTTGTTTAAGGAAGGCTCTATTGTCACTTGGTTATGGCAAAACTTGTTCTCTCTCACTCCCATCTTTAATATATCTTCACTGAAACTTGGATCGGCTAAAGGTAAGATTTGCATATTTGTGAAGAGTCATTATTTTCTTTATGGGTTTTCTTTATGGGTTGAAAATCCTTGTTATATATTGATAAGATATCTGCATGTATGTAATCGTCTTGATGGGCAAAATGGGCAAAGAAATGTTAGTACCACAGTACAATGTATACTGAGACTAAGTTACCGTATTTTTCGCTCTATAACACGCACCCGACCTTAACACGCACATAGTTTTTAGAGGCAGAAAACAAGAAAAAAAATATTCTAGACGAAACAGTGGATGTATGATTTTTGTGGTTCATGCTGTAGCCACAGACATGTGATCTGATGGTGAGTTTGAGGTAGCCCAATGCAAAAATCCTGAGGATCTATGTGGATCCATGCTTTGTAACCACATTTTTGCACCACTGCGGCCCCAGGCAACAGTGGGTGCGTGATTTTTTTTGGTGCAAGCTGTAGCCATGGACATGCTATGTGATCTGATGGTGAATTTGGGATGACCAGTGCAAAAATCCTGAGGATCCATGTGGATCCATGCTTTGTAAACACATTTTAAGTGGGGAGGGAAGGAAAAGCCCTCAAGGGCCAAGGAGCACGCGTGGGGTGGGTGGAGAAGGATGCTGTTAATAATGCAGAAGAGGGGTATAAGAGGAGAAGCAAGCAGGCTCTGCTTCTCTCCCTCCTCCCTGGCTCGCTGAAAAACTTTGCTGCTATTTAGCCAGCGGAGTGGGGAGGAGAGAGGGACAGAGAGCCTGCTTGCTTTAAAGGAGCCAACCGGACAGGAGCCGCTTACACTCGTGTAAGCGGCTTCTTTCCTCTCCCGCTTTGCACCTTTAAAGCAAGCATGCTCTCTGTCCCTCTCTCCTCCCCACTCAGCGGCTCTTCTCCCTCTTTGCTGTTTCAAAGCGAGCCACGGAGGAGGGAAGGAAGGGGACCCACGGATCCTCTGCTCACGACTGCAGCAGATCCCCCCGCCATCCGTAGGCATTCGCTCCATAACACGCACAGACATTTCCCCTTACTTTCTAGGAGGAAAAAAGTGAGTGTTATGGTGCAAAAAATACGGTAGTTGCATTTAATTCCCATTGAAATCGAAGGAACTTAAGCTATGGCAAAAATTTCACACTGATTTCAGTGTGACTTAAGTACAGTGTAATTAGTTTGGATCAAACACACTTGTTATTCAAAACCCCTGACAGAAATTATGGTTAATTCAATAAATTTAATATATATCACAGTTATTCTAATTAAAGAAAGTTTTGAAGCTTAAACCTTAAAGTTATACATGAATGTTCTAAGAAACTAAGAAACCCACCCCAGGATGTAAAATCCAAGAGATTAAAACTGCCTTAACTGTTCCTGCTCTTCTTATGTTAGATACAGAACAATATTATGTCAAATATAGTATATTAAAAGCATGCAACACATCATAATATTTTAGCAGATGTAGCCTGTACTTGCACAGGAAGATACTAAAAAATTCTGTTTAAATCTAGACTGAACGGATTGACCATAAATGACAGCCTTGCCTAACATGCATTTCAGTAGGAAGTGGGCTTTAAAAGCTACATTACAGTAAAAGCCAGGATAAACAATTTGGGAGGCTCATGGGAAGATAGCATTACAACCACTTATTGTGCTTATGTTCCTAGAGTGCTTGCAGAGAGAGACAGAGAGAAGCGAGAAAACCTTCGAAATATGGGAAATCATCCATAAAATATTTGCTCATATAAGGGATTTATCAATGCATAAGGGGAAACCTTGCAAAGTTAAAAGGATCCTAATTTTTAACAGCCTTTTTAGAGTAGAGCATCTACATGCAGCTGATCAAATAATGCATCACAGATGCTTGGTGCACCCATACTGTATCATCCTGAGAGGCAACCAATTCTGAACAGGAGGCATATTTTGAATTGATCAGTGGAGCATCAGCTATGTTGGATTTTCCCTTTGCCACAAACAAAGGGCTCTTGTTAACCCTTTCTTTGCAAGTATAGAGAGCAGCAGAGGTTGTGGAAGAGCTACCCCTTTGGGCAGCCTGGCAGTCCATCCTTGCTTGCTTGCATCTTGGAAAATGAAGTAGCAGCTGAAGTGCACAAGGGCAGAATTCTGAGAGTTGCTGCTTATATGGGAGGAGAAGGCTAAAGAATGCTTACAAACAGGGCTAATGTGGTTAAAGTGAGACTGAAAGTATATAGAACCTATACAAAAAAGGAGTGAGGACTCACTAGTAGAATCTGGTAATTACCAAACTCAAATTCTGATGCTCTTTGTCATCACTTAAACCAGGGGTGAGCTATCTCAGGCCCTGGGAACAATGCAGCTCTCTGAATCTCAGTGTTGGGGTCTCACAATAAGCCACACAATATCCCCAGGCCACAACCTCTTTCCCCAGGCTATATTCCCTGGAATGTGCCATTGGACTGTGACAACTCCTCTTGCTTGGTGGGTGGAAAGGTTTGTACTGAAACCTTACTTTACATGGCTGGAATGCAGCTTACAGTACAAAGGCAAGAATGTCATTCATTGGCCTGCCTTCCTTTTCCTTTAATGCCACCCATTTTTGTCTCTGTCTCTACCCCGCTGTCCTCCAGTGCGTGTGACATGCACACATCAAAGGTTGCCCAGGAGCAACACCTGAACAGATATATATATACAGCCAATTAAATGCCACAGAGGGTTGTCATATACATCTATTATTATTATTATTAATGTAACATTTTAAACATACACATTTTAAATCATTTTTAAACAATCCCTTTTAAAGTTTGAATCATCGGTAACCAAGTCTTTCCATAGTAGGCAAGGAGTACACTGACGATTTGTTGTGTATGTTTTTATAAATTCCTTTGGGAAGCACTTTGTTTGCAAAGCAATCTATATGTCTCAAAAATAAATAAAATAAATAAATTGAAGCTCAAGTTGTACTTCTAACAAAAAAAACCAGGAAGGTACATAATAACAACCAAATGGTTCTAGCGCTCTCCAGACAATTTTACAAGTTAATATGGCAAGCCAACCAGTGAAGAATAACACTTTACTATGCTGCTTTATAAGCAATGTCTTGTATTTATTGCAGTTAATATCTGGATGCTCAGCGTAAGTAAATGTGAAACTAGCATTCCACTGGGCATCACATTTGGAATGGTATTTAGGATGTTGTATTGAATCACTTTTATCAGCCATGGCTTATTTGACAATGATTTTTCCTGAAAGAATTTGCTCCATGTGCTGCATATTCTGATATACTCCTGATTAGGCCACTGTAACACAATCCATGTGCAAATTAAAAAAAGAAAGAAAGTTGTTTGGAGGTTGCAACAGGTGCTGGATGTGGCGGCCATGTTAATGTATTGTGGTGTTAGTCACATAGAGCGTAAAACATGGATCCTCTGTGAGCTCCAGTGACTACTAGCTTGCTGGTGCTTCCCTTTATGAACCAGGTCCACTTGAGGGAATGATTTCCTGTAAGTTTTTGACTGGTTGATTTTCTGTCACATTAGTGTGACGAGGGCTTTTTTGTGGGTGTTGAACAAATTATGGAAGCAATTGCACATTGAGTTTTGTCATATTGCTAGGCTTTAGAGACAAGCTTTTCATGGTTGATGTCTAATTGCTCTACTCTATATATTTTCTGATGCTTTTAAGCTTTCTTGTTCTCTGCCTTGAGAACTGTTATACCGAAATCACTGAAACCTGGTGGGATAAGTCCCATGATTGGAATGTAATAATGGGGGGATACAATCTATTTCAGAGAAACAGACCAAACAAGAAAGGAGGAGGAGTGGCGTTATATGTCAGGGATGTGTATACCTGTGAAGAGATCCAAGATTTAGAACCTCAAAGCCAAAGTGAGAGCATTTGGGTCAAAATTAAGGGAGAGAAGAATAACAGAGACCTCATTGTGGGAGTTTACTATAGATCCCCAAGCCAAACGGAGGACATAGATGATGCCTTCCTGGAACAGATGGCCAAGCATGCAAAAGGAAGGGAGATAGTAGTAATGGGGGACTTCAATTACCCGGATATTTGTTGGACGTCAAACTCAGCCAAGAGCATAAGGTCAAACAGATTCCTCACTGGCCTTGCAGACAACTTCATTGTCCAGAAAGTGGGAGAAGCAACAAGAGGAACAGCCGTTTTAGATCTGGTCCTAACCAATGTTGATGACTTGGTTAGTGGGGTAGATGTGGAAGGATCATTAGGCGCGAGTGATCATGCTCTTCTGAAGTTTACTATACAGCGGAAAGGAGCAGCCAAGCATACTAAGACTCAATTTCTTGACTTTAAGAAAGCCGACTTCATAAAACTTAGGGAAGTGCTGGGTGAGATCCCATGGACAGCAATACTAAAAGGAAAGGGAGTTCATGATGGCTGGGAGTTTGTTAAGAGGGAGATACTAAAAGCACAACATCAGGCAATACCATTGAGACGGAAACATGGAAGGTGCCTAAAGAAGCCAGGGTGGCTATCTAAAGAACTTTTAACTGAATTAAGATTAAAAAAGGATGTGTACAAAAAATGGAAAAGGGGGGAAACCACCAAAGAGGAATTCAAACAAATAGCCAGCACGTGTAGACACAAAGTCAGAAAAGCTAAAGCACAGAATGAACTCAGGCTTGCTAGAGAGGTTAAAAGCAACAAAAAAGGCTTTTATGGGTATGTTCGTAGCAAAAGGAAGAACAAAGAAACAGTGGGGTCACTCAGAGGAGAAGATGGTGAAATGCAAACAGGGGACACAGAAAGGGCTGAACTCCTCAATGCCTTCTTTGCCTCAGTCTTCTCCGATAAAGAAAACAATGCCCGACCTGAAGAATTTGGAGCAAATGATTCAGCAAAGGAAACACAGCCCAGAATAACTAAGGAGATAGTACAAGAATATTTGGCTAGTTTAGATGTATTCAAGTCTCCAGGGCCAGATGAACTGCATCCAAGAGTATTAAAAGAACTGGCAGATGTGATCTCAGAACCACTGGCAGTCATCTTTGAGAATTCCTGGAGAACAGGCGAAGTCCCGGCAGACTGGAGGAGGGCAAATGTTGTCCCTATTTTCAAAAAGGGGAAAAGAGAGGACCCAAATAATTACCGCCCAGTCAGTCTGACATCAATAGCAGGGAAGATTCTGGAGCAGATCATTAAGCAAACAGTCTGTGAGCACCTAGAAAGGAATGCTGTGATCACCAATAGTCAGCATGGATTTCTGAAAAATAAGTCATGTCAGACTAACCTGATCTCGTTTTTTGACAGAATTACAAGCCTGGTAGATGAAGGGAATGCAGTGGATGTAGCCTACCTTGATTTCAGCAAGGCATTTGACAAGGTGCCCCATGATATTCTTGTAAAGAAGCTGGTAAAATGCGGTCTTGACTATGCTACCACTCAGTGGATTTGTAACTGGCTGACTGACCGAACCCAAAGGGTGCTCATCAATGGTTCCTCTTCATCCTGGAGAAGAGTGACTAGTGGGGTGCCACAGGGTTCTGTCTTGGGCCCGGTCTTATTCAACATCTTTATCAACAACTTGGATGATGGACTCAAGGGCATCCTGATCAAATTTGCAGATGACACCAAACTGGGAGGGGTGGCTAACACCCCAGAGGACAGGATCACACTTCAAAACGACCTTGACAAATTAGAGAACTGGGCAAAAACAAACAAGATGAATTTTAACAGGGAGAAATGTAAAGTATTGCACTTGGGCAAAAAAAATGAGAGGCACAAATACAAGATGGGTGACACCTGGCTTGAGAGCAGTACATGTGAAAAGGATCTAGGCGTCTTGGTTGACCACAAACTTGACATGAGCCAACAGTGTGACGCGGCAGCTAAAAAAGCCAATGCAATTCTGGGCTGCATCAATAGGAGTATAGCATCTAGATCAAGGGAAGTAATAGTGCCACTGTATTCTGCTCTGGTCAGACCACACCTGGAGTACTGTGTCCAGTTCTGGGCACCACAATTCAAGAAGGACACTGACAAACTGGAACGTGTCCAGAGGAGGGCAACCAAAATGGTCAAAGGCCTGGAAACGATGCCTTATGAGGAACGGCTAAGGGAGCTGGGCATGTTTAGCCTGGAGAAGAGGAGGTTAAGGGGTGATATGATAGCCATGTTCAAATATATAAAAGGATGTCACATAGAGGAGGGAGAAAGGTTGTTTTCTGCTGCTCCAGAGAAGCGGACACGGAGCAATGGCTCCAAACTACAAGAAAGAAGATTCCACCTAAACATTAGGAAGAACTTCCTGACAGTAAGAGCTGTTCGACAGTGGAATTTGCTGCCAAGGAGTGTGGTGGAGTCTCCTACTTTGGAGGTCTTTAAGCAGAGGCTTGACAACCATATGTCAGGAGTGCTCTGATGGTGTTTCCTGCTTGGCAGGGGGTTGGACTCGATGGCCCTTATGGTCTCTTCCAACTCTATGATTCTATGATTCATTGATTCTATGATTCTATGAAATGTGGGCTATACATTTTCTAAGTAAATAATTGGATTATGCCTCCCTTGCCTTTAGATCTGAAGGTGGTTACTTATACCCAGTGCTTTTTTTCTAGGGGGAGGGCAGGAGTAGGCATACCCCTAAACATTTTGTGAATCTAAGTTTGGCCTCGTTGAGGGGCACTATTTCAATATGCGTAGGAAAGTGAGAATACCCCTAAACATTTTTTAGAAAAAAGCACTGCTTATAACTCTCTGATATGCAAGGTTTGCCAGACACACATTTTGAATAATGCATTGTCAATTGCTCTTACAATGTTGTTTACTCTTTCATGGAACTGAAACAAGGAGAAAAATACCTCGAGTAGCAATAAGGCTTTACTCTACTGCCCATGGTTTCCTAAAACATATTGTCAGCATTAGATTGGAGATAAGCGTGTTTCACTCATGTCTCCTGCACCTGTTCAAGGGATTAATCACAAAGTTAGTACATTGCCTTGTGCAACACAAGAAGCCATGTGGCTGTTCAAAACATTTATGTTGTCTTTGATTCAGAAGTAGTCATTTAAGAACAAAGAAGAAGAAGAAGAAGAAGAAGAAGAAGAAGAAGAAGAAGAAGAAGAAGAAGAAGAAGAAGAAGAAATAAAAAGTATAAATGACATCTGGCTTTTTCTTCCCTTCCTTCTTTGCTTGTTGAATTATTTAAGCTTCTCCCAATTTCCAGGTTTCTTAAGTTTGCGGTAGCAACTGTATCTTGTACTTGTTATAAATAATTTGTATAGCAGCATGTGAGTTGCTGGCAAAGCCCTGCTCAAAGCCACCCTGCCGATTCAGCTGCTGTTTTTTTACTCTTGTTTGATTTTAGTGATGCTGCAGGTTGTACAGTGCAGACTGCAGCCTTGGCAAAAATGGGAAATAGTACATAGTGTTTGCTAGAGATATTAGTACCTCCCTCAGACACCACTAGAAGTCCTTGAATACAAAGAATTAGATATATCTCCATTTTACGGCAAGTGTGATATGATCCATCTTCTCATGTGGCAACTTCAATGTATGCATCCAAACCCTTTATCCTATTCCAGTTCTTAATCACAGAGCTGCATGGTCTAGTTGTATTTCAATACTGTTCAGGGTTTAAGTCCACCAATTTATCCATCTGTAAGCTTTTAGTACTAATTTTAATTTAGTCTTGGTTCAGACAGTAGTGTTTACTATTCTTTCCTGCTCTCTCTTTGGGTATATATTATACACCTGTGTATTTTAGTATACTCTGAGACATAGAATATTCCAGTATATCATAGCTACACAAAGTAATATAAGTACTAGGGGTGCAAGTCGGATTAATTTAAAAGCCTTTAATTGACAGAAAGTTGGTCCCTGATTAATCGGACAGCAGAATTAACTTTTTAAAAAGTTTACATGTATAAGAACTTTTAAAAAAAGATAGCAGCAAACAGCATATTTGAAAAAATATTCCGTCACACATAAGGGAACGACTCTTTTAAGTTGGTGGCTGAAGTATACACGTGCATGATTATCCAAATTATTTTCTTTAACAAAATGCGTATACCATTTGATTGTATTTTTAAAAAAACCTGTAAGCATTCCACAGTTTTTTTAAAAATAAAACCATTAAAATTATTAGTTAAAATAGGTATTTATAATATTCAAATGATTATTAAAATCCAGAGTAGCTAAAAAGAAATAAAACACATGTGACTTATGTATGGATAGGCTTGCCTAAACAAAAATGTTTAAAGCAGGCAGCAAAAAGAGTACAGCAAAGTTGTCTGCCTGATGCCAACAATCAGGGAGTTCCATAGTATCAGACTGATTTCTTTCAAGTGATGGAATTAGTATTATTTGCAACCTGTAACAGTGCCAGTTCTGCAGGTCAAAACAGTCAAATGGGGTTATACGGAACGTGAGGAATAAGGGGAAGTATGCATCCCCCCCAACAGTTGGCCATATGCAAATTAATGTAGATTTAATTGACCAAGCAATTAAAACACAAACAGTGGGTGACCTATGAGTATCCCTTATCAAACGCCACCAGGTCAGTTGTCTACCTATCACTATGTAGCAATCTGGGGCTGCTGAAAATACAATGAAAAGTGCCAAGAAGGCAGGTGATGATGTACAATATCTGCATTTTCTCCCACACTACTCCCACCTGCTGTAAGGCAAAACTTTCTGTATTAAACAACAACAACAAAAAAAGATTGGACCACAGAGAAACAGAGCAAGAGAAGCTGAGGCTACCCTCAGCTTCCCTGCTCTGGGAGACGTAAAATAGATGTTTTGGTTGCTAGTTAGCAACTACCAGTTGCATTCACACACCAAGTTGCCCATTCCTTGGTATGTTTTGGTAGTGCATCATCTGTGACCACTGTGATCACTTAATTGTGGGGTGGTGGTTGTTTCATATTCTATGTCCAAGACTTCTCTGGCTTTCATACTAGAGTGATTAGTGAAACATTAACATGTCAGAAGTAGCAACAGATTTCAAGCAATGCTGAAGCACAAATGAGATTTTCCACCTGAAACCAATATAACATCATATTCTAAGTTTCTGAATCTCTTAAAAATGCAACCTGTGAATGATTTCTAAGTCGATGAAAGGAAGAACTGAGGCAGGTGAGCTCTGACGTAGAACAATAGTGGGCTTTTTTGTTCTACAGTGTTTATCTTCTAATGTAATTGCACTCCTAATTTGCCATTTCCTCATTTTTGTGTACATGAGCACATGTGCACGCTGCTCAGGCTTGCATCCCAGAGAGGCAGGGTGAACATAATGGGTGTAAAGCAAGATTCATCACTTGTGGATGAAACGGCGCTCCTTGCTTAACCTGGCTGCTCATCAAGATAGCTTTTCTCAGAGACATTAGGCTTTACTTTCTGCAGCAATAAAGCTGCCAATAAAGCAAAATTAAGGCAACAGCTATGACAAGCTCCAAGGAAATTACCATGTAGCCATACAAATACAGAGTTTTACTAGATGTCCATATTTACTATAATTATTCAGTTTAATTTGTAGAAAGAGCCATAGTTCAGTGATAGAGAACGTGCTATGCATGTGGAAGGACCCAGATCCACTCCCTGGTGTCTTCAGGATCTTTGGTAGAATTTTCAGCTTGAAATGTGAGTTGTTACAAGCTGGATGATACAGTTCTGGGCATTTATAATGCAGTTGGACTATAACACAATAGTTGTGCATATGCTTTGTATGCAGAAGTATCCCCTTTCAATTCCTGGCTTCTCTGGGTAGAAGGTGAGTTAGGAAACGATAGGAGAGGCCTCTGCTAGAGAGTCTCTGTGAATCAGCAGTAGCCAATGCTGACTTATGACATGACTGAGTATGTGGCAGATCTATTGGTTAATATGCTGACTGAATAGATAATGTTGTAGGGCTTTTGTGAGTCAACTAAGCAGGCCTGGTTACAGATTAAAGGCCCTACTTCCTTTATGCTAACTGCTTTGGGGCAAACATTCATGATTACTGGAGCTTCCTATCCATGTAATGATATACGATTGATTCTAAAGTTACAGTAAATGTAAAAAAAGTATTGCATGTCATCTTTAAATTACGCCTTTTCAGTATTTACCCAGACTAATTATTCTGCTTCATACTCAGTGCCTGCACATAATGATCCACTGCTATCCAAATAAGAACCCTCTCTATAAATGAGGATTAAATATGTCTGTTAACTACAATGTGGTTCTGTTGCTGCTCTTCTATGGATTCTTTGCTATGCATCGCTTAATTGAATGGAAAGCACAGTCATTCTGCTATCATTACTCAGCCTCTGATTAGGTGTCACTAAACTAGCTCTTTGTGTAGTATGATTTATTTAGCCTTTGAGTACATGAATGTAACTGCTAATTAGATTGATAAAGCCTATACAACAATCAATGTGTCTGATCGACTTTTAAATGTTGCACCAGTATTATGCAGAGACATGGTAAAAATCTATGTGTATCAGCAAGGAAAATAACTAATCCCTGTTTTATTCCATTACTAATGGAAACATAATGGTCCATGAAGCTCATGATCTTTCTTTGCCAACAAAATGATTTCCCAGGGAGCTTTTCTTTTGCAATTTTTTTCTGGGATGAAGTTAATCTAAGATCAGGATGCATTGGAACAATTTTCGTACCTTGCATATGCAATAAACACTTGGCAAATGGCAACTGCATGGTGGTATTTGTTTTACACTGGCTGGAGTTCTCAACCCCACCAATCATCCAACCCAGACAGCATCATTCTATATATTTCCCACATATTTTATTGAATCCATCTGGCTTAAAATTGAACCCCACGGATCTCATGTTGAGCTGTTCAAACTGATTTTGGCAGTGTGATCAACTTCACATCAGTTGGAAGGTAGGTCAGGTCAATGGAATAAGCCAAACATTTTGAATTAATAGACTAATGATAAATTCCAGGTTAGCTGACTTGCAACAGTTTCACTTTCTTATACAGCAAGCCCAAAACTTATACAGAGGTTATGTTCTGGGGGTAGTGCCTAAAGCCAAAATCGCGTGCTGTATGGGGTTCAATGGCTGGTGAGATTGCCAAAGTCATTTTTCTTTTCTGTCCCCTTAAAAAAAAATTCTCTTCCTTGCTTTGCACGTAAAGCTGAATACACACACATTAAATGTGAAGCTCAGCGACACAGGTTGCTTACTATCACAGTTCCGTTTATAGTGCTGTCACAATGCTGTCACATGTTAATGTGCTTCACATGTTTAACTTTCTTCATGCAAAAATAAAAATCAGTGTAAAAGTGAAGCTGCCCTAGGCTGTTATCTGAAAAAAAATATTAACTAGAAATAATCTTTATTTCAGTCAATAGGACACCTCCTTATAAAATGGTTTTAGAGTCATGCCACTATTAGTAATGAGTATGTGTCTGGCTTTCACCTATTATTTTGAGCAAATTGCAAATACTTCTGCAATTTAGAGATTACTGATGTGTTTTATATTTTAAATTTGTGTTGAGTAGGTGCGATTTTGCCTGTGAATATGTTATATAGATTTGTTTAATATTGTTGGTTATTTTAGATTTTGCTAGCATTACACAATCTGTTCTGTGTTTGTTATATGGTTGGAAGAACACCCTGTTGCTGGGACTATAAACTCTTTCTGCCTAATATGGGAGTGTGCATCACCAGCTGGGGCTAAATAAAGATGAAGGTGTGAGGCGTGGGGATGGCAAGGTTCTTGGTCAGTATTCTCCCTCTAGGAGGCTGGAAACATTTTAATTCCTTCACAGTGACTGACAGAAAATGTAATCCAAGCAAGCCATATTATGCTCATAGCTGTCAACTTTTCCCTTTTCTTGCCAGGAATCCTATTCAGAATAAGGGAATTTTCCTTTAAAAAAAAGGGAAACGACAGCTATGATTATGCTCCTTATTCTCTTTAGCCATCAGCTAATGTCATGCTGGCCACATGACTCAGAAAAACCGTCTGCGGACAAACGTCGGCTCCCTTGGCCAGTAAAGCGAGATGAGCACCACAACCCCAGAGTCATTTGCGACTGGACTTAACTGTCAGGGGTCCTTTACCTTTATCTTTACCTTTTTAAAGGTTGAAAAAAACCTCTTCCAACCTATGGGCGCAAATTAAGCAGATATTGATTTCATGCTATGTGTAGCCAAACAACAAACAAGCAGGAAGATGGCTTTCTGCTTAAGGCTGAAGCTTCCTGGTTGATGGTTTGACAAAGGATAAGTGGCTGTGAGAGGCTTCAGATTCAGCCAGCATAAGCGCTCAGCTGGTTTGAGGAAGTTACATGCTTCCTGCTGAACTGGGGTTGAGAATGTAAGAATGGCATAGCCATGGCTAAGCCGGGGGAGCCCCAGATCCACCTACTCCACCCACTCATTCCAGCAGATCTTGGATTTGGATTGTGCTGTTAAGTCTTTGCAAATACACTCAAAACTTGACTAGTAAGATTCTGTGATTTTTTAAATTCTTTAATCTGTGTCTTTCTGCAGGAAATCTCTTCCTCGATGCCAAAGAATTAACAGAATGCTGTCCAATGAATCCTTGCGGCCTCCAGTGTACAGCCGCTCCAATTCTCAAGCCTCTGTTGACAGCACTTCCATGGAAGATTTCTGGTGTGAGGTAGAAAATATCAAAGAGAACACAGAAGATAGGCAAGATGAGCAAACCCTATTAGATGTCAAGGCTCCAGACGGTGTGTATAGACACTTCAAATACATCCTTACATGTGCTTGCCTTACATTGTGCTGGCAAAATGGGACTTTGCCCCCTCTCCACCAGCGCCCTCCCCAAATCTGCTTCAGAGACACAGGAAAATGCCCAAAAGGGCATGCAGGAGGAGGCGAGGGTTGATGCACAAGAACTGCTTGTGCTGGTGGAATGATGTCCTTAGCACAACATTAAATACAACCCATTACATCTGCTTTAGAATTGCAAATTCTTTGAAAAACTCCTTGTTTTACACAAAGAACTGGGTACAATCTATACAGTAAGTACCAGTAGTAAATTTCACAGCGTTGTGGACTGCATGTTAGATGTGTATACAATATAGGTGTAGTAATTTAAGATAAATGCAGATGTTCAGTGAGTGGCGCATGTATTGGGCACATCCACCTGTGACAGTATGGGCCACAGTCTGTGCCATAAGAGAGGAGGGAGGGAGGCAAACACCAGGTAGCTGAGTCCCATCCTTCACCATTGCAACCACATGGATATATCCCCCCCCCTCCAAAAAATATTGATCTGCTAAACAGTCCTTTGACATCTGGAACATTTTTAACTAATTTCACATTCTCTCTCTATAGTGGGTAGACTGGTTAGGTAATAAATGTGAATAAGACCTCATACAAACTCAGGTTTTTGTAGGGTAGCGAGTTAACAGTTTTTTGAAAATATGTTCTTTTTTAAAAAGAAAACTTAAAAGTTTTTAATATCTTCTCTATAGTCATACAAGTTGCGTAATTTTATAAAGTTGCCCTATAATTCATCAAAGGTGCACCTTAATTGGCTCACTCGTGTTTTTAAACAGTAGCATCTTCAAAATCTTGGCAACTGTCCAGCCAGCATTAAGGTCATCTTTTCAGTCCCTCTGATTTCAAGTGGAGTAAATTCCCTGGAGCTAAGCAACTTTTTAACTCTCCCACTGAAATCAGCGAAGCAGGCAGAATGACCCAAAATGTGTTCATTTCTAAGTACTCCCACATAAGTCAGTAGGACTTACTTCCTAGCAAGTCTGCTTAGTGTTGCAGGTTTTAAAGTGCTTAACGTTGCCTAGATTATGCTCAGGCTCTCTAAATGTATCCCAAACAGAGATCCTTTATATATTGTATTTTTTAAAAAAAAAGTATGTGAAAGTGCCATTGAGGCGACCTGGAGGTTAAATATCAGCTTGGAGACAGGAGAATGAGTTATTAGTCCTGTTTGTGGTCTTCCAAACAGTTTCAGAAGACGCATACAGTTTCATTGGCCTCAGGGGCCGAATCAATGAGTTGGTCATGCTGCTATACTGAGATTGTGTTGATAAAGATTACGAGGAAGCATTCTCTCAGGCTGAGAGAGGGAAAACTTCACTTTCTTGGAGCAGATGGCAATTTAATTTTCTATGTCTGTGTCTGCAAGACTAGTCCAACATTTTCTGAGAGGCTTAAGAATTGGCTGGGATATGATTTTCTAATTTCCTTTTTTAATGTCTGTCACTTCTTTACTTTCCCCCATAAAACTGTGGGTTCTGCACAGCTAAATCATTGTGTATGTGGAAAGAGTTTCATGTGCACAATGGAATGTCCATCACCCTCTTTCCCCATACATCCTCCACCCCACCCCCCAATGATCTTAACACTCTCTGCTTACCTACTCTCTTAAGGCGTCCATTGCCCATTGGGGCCCAGCTCCCCATCTGAGGATCAACTGCCTCATGCAGATTTGAGGCCAGATGTTCTGAATAGCAGAACTTATTAAGGAATTTTGTGCTGCTGCTGCTGCTTCTTCCCTTTCCCACTCCTTATTGCCATATTAACACATGCCTACTCTTCCACAGAAGGGGAGCTGGAAGCTGAATGGTTGCAAGATGTCGGTCTGTCTACATTAATATCAGGCTCTGAAGAGGAAGATGGAGAAGCACTGCTGTCCACGCTGACCCGCACTCAAGCAGCAGCAGTGCAAAGGAGATATAACACCTATACTCAAACCATGAGAAAGAAGAATAAACACGCAGTCAGAGATGTGCGTGATATTTTTGGTATTCATGACACTCCTGTAAGTAGTATGCTTATTACTTTGGAAATTGTTGGAACTGTCTTTTATTAAGGATAAGGGTTCGGTTTAAAGGGCCTTTGGGCATACTAGTGGGCACCTAAATGTTGAGGAAATGCACTGAAAACACACCTTGAATTTTCCAACCTGCAAGTTAAGCAAATGCGCATTTTTCCAGGAAAAAGGGCTGCATCAGTTTGCTTAGCTTTGTATAACCTGTCTCTGTTTAAGAGCCCATACATTAGAAGACTATGTAAAGATGGTAATTAGTAGCAGAAACAAAAATATTCTTATAATCCTGAATGTGCAACAGAGGCAAACTTCTTTCCACCTGCCCTTGTGATATGGATTCATCTGAGGGACTGATGCATTGCATCTGTAATTCTGCCAATTTCTTCCCTCTTCTTTTTTTATTTGGTGCTTAGTGCACCCCAGACCCCAGACACTCATGCATCTCTCTCACATGCACACCACAGACACCTGTCCCTTTCATAACAGACCACATATACCTCCCTCCCACCGCCTTCTGTCCCCTCTCTTTCACACTCACACACATATACAACTTCCTTCCTCTGCCCAAGTGCATCTCTGCCTCACCTAGACCACACTTACACACAGACCCCGTTCTCTGTGCCCAAGTGCATTTCATCTCAGTCACACACAGAGAGTGTACTTGAGCACTTCCTACACACTTTCATGGGTGAAGGAAGTGCATGTCATAAAAAATAATAATAATCAGCTGCCACCACCACCCAGGTGCCCATTAGGTCCTGATATCTATAATAACGGATCCCATAAAAAGTAAATCATAGAACAAAAATAAAACTTGACACAAACTTCATATTGCATCTTTGTATTAATAATTCTTATGCTTTCTTGTCCTCAGCCCACATTTGAGGCCATACCAGTGTCACCTGTTGCAACCAATGGCATCCAAATTCCTGCACAGAAACCAGGTTGGGAGAAGGTTAACTGTAAGTACACACTAAACAAACACGGGGATTCTTGGTCCATGGTAGCATTGTCTTATTTTATAGGCTATTATCTATTCATAATTATCTCTGAGCAAGCCCTACTGAACTCACTGGGACTTCTGGTTTGAAACCCACTGTCAGTGTACTAAATGAGCAAAATATTTGTGCTTTTATTAGGTACTGCCATTGGCAAAGTGCTTATGGCCTAATCTCAGTTAATATAGGTTGTGTTTGTAAATGACAAAGGGCGCAATCTGGCTAAAATCAAGCACTTTTTAGTTCCATTATTTCAGTGTTGGGGAGAAAAGCACATGCAGCTTTCTGATAACAGCACAGCTTCCGTCTTTTCTCCACTCCTTTTCCTCATCTCTTCCTCTCTAGGTCAGGGATAGCCAGTGTGATGCCCTTCATATGTTCTGCCCTATAATGCCCATTGCATATGGCTGTGGCTTGTTGAAATCGTAGTTCAACAACATCTGGAGAAAGCTACTTTGGCTACCGCTGCTCTAGCCAAGCCATTTCACGTCCCTGGATAATGCACTGCTAATGCTGTTAACACTAAGCCAAGAAATGGGGTTATCTTACTCCATTGCTCAGTGGTAGCAATAGCAGGAACAGCATTCTTCTGGGTACTCTTTCGGTAATGCACAAAGAATTATCTAGGTTACACCTAATGGTGCTGGTGTGCAGAATGCTCTAGCCCATGCTTCGCAAGGGGGATGCACAGAATTGCATTTCTTGGAATTCCCTTACCCAGGTGTTGCTTTCATCGCTAGTGCCATAGCAATAAGCCATTAAGTGCCTCACCATTTCTTCACTGTCAGATGCTTTGTCTGCATCAGAAACTTAGTAAAGAACGGAAGGGAGATTTCAGTTACAAATATATGCAAGTCTTTTGTGAATCTGCAAATGGCCTCCATCTATAGTTAGCCTTCACTATAGGCAAACACTGATGGTTTAAAACAAGAGTGAGGAAGCTGTGGCTCTCCTGGATGTTGCTGGACTACAATATCCTCATCTCTAACCAATGGCTATGCTGGCTGGGACTGATGGGAGTTGGGAGTCCAGCAACAATGGAGAGCTAACAGTTTCCCACCCCAATTTAAAGGTCTTCTGACTGGAATGATTGCTGCTTTCTCAGTGGCTAGCAGTTTTCTTTCTCTGTTATTCCTCCACAGAGAACACAGTATTCATTAAAAATATCTCTTATTTTTAGCTGGTAGCTGCCTAGAATGTGAATTCGAGAAAGACAGTCAGTTGGTGAAAGAAGAGCTATCTTTTGAGGTCTCCTTCTCCGAATCAATTGTGGTTATTCCAAAGCACAGAGAATGGCACAAAAACCAAAGATTAAGAAAGGATGAATCTTCCTTGCCTGTAAGTTGAAGCTCTTCCTATTTTGACATTATTTAATCCTTCAGTTGGTTTCTGCTTTCTACTACAATGGCTATCTTAAAAAAAGATTACAGTACCTTGTGTGTCTTTTTGGGGGGGTTGTGTGAGGGAGCAGACCTTGTTTTAAATGTTATGGTTGTGACAGTTTTATCTGTGGTATTTATCTTGTTAAGTTGCTTTGAGACTTCTTATTTTGTATAAAGTGACTTACAACTATAAACAACAACAACAATGATAATAATAACTGCTGGAATACTGGGGATGGTTACTAGGTGAGTAACAAGTTGCATAGATGAAGCTACCAAAATTGCCCACCCTGGGGCTTGTCTTGTTTTGGACAACTCACAATATTTTCATGTTTGAACAAAAGAAGCATTGCCCCTGACAGAAGTATGCCTCAGGAGCAAATTACAAAAGACAAGAGATAATCTGTTCATTTACTTCTTCCTTGAGTCCACTTCATCACCTCCTTTTCTTTTTGTTAAAAAGAAATGCCTAATAAAGTCAAAGCATTGTTCGTGGATCAATTTTAACATCAGTAAAGCTGGATCAAAATCAAAGTATGCCCTGAAGAATGGATGCTGCCTCAAGAATTCATCCATTCATTCCATACCATTTCTCTACCACTTTATATTGGGGGGGGGGGGACTCAATGCGATTTACAACCTACATTAAAACATCAAATAAAACATTACAGAAGAAAATCAGATATTTTTAAAAAATGCATTCAAAGCAACATAATTGACAGGAAACTATTATCTTAAAATATTTCAAAATGAGACATTACAAAGGAAGGTCAAGTATATAATACAGATTTAATGACAAAATAATAAGTGGCAAAATTGTGAGGGAAATCCCATAATATAAAAAACATGAACAAATAGCTTTCCCCCCCTTACTGTTAAACAAAATTTTAAAAGGATGAATGCCATAATTCATTGCCCTGCCAAGCTGTGTTGCTGGACCACTATAGCTGTCTCCTAATAGTTTCTAAACAGAGTTTCATTTATGTAAATAATGCATGAATTCAGTTCTCAGTGGGTTTCTTTGCCCTTTAACATTAAAGTAATTTATTGTAATTGAATAATGCAGGCAAGATGGCCTGTGTTCAGACATTCTTGTATCTTAGTCCTGTACCAAAGCCATTAGACTTCCACCCCTCAGCTTTCCCTGGGGATGCATAAACTTGTATTTGTATTCATACCAAATTACTTCAGAGGTTCTCATAAGATGGGGAAAGGCAGAAACTGCCCTTCCACACAGGTAGCCTGTTACCTGTAGACTTTTGTAACTGGTTGGATGTCCTCTTATCAATCTGTGGAAGTAAAATATCAGATGATTTCTAAAACCACAAACTATGCATATGAATGTAGGGTCCAAAGAAGTATGGAGCTTTCCGTAAGTTCTCTGCTTGAACACTATGCAATACTACGGGATCTGTTTCTGCCCTTGCCAATAAAGTTAATGTAGAATCCATTCTGCCACCCTCTGCCTATGTGGTACCCTCCAGAAGTTTTTTTTACTACAATTCTTGGCAACCCATTTGTGCCAAAACACCTGGAAGCCCCAAGCTGCCAAGCTGCCATGGTAAAACTGTAACAGTATTTTCCCCCGATGCTGTATGTGAATGCATGTTTTCTTTATAAAGTGGGAGATTATTTAGCCCAAAATTTGGAAGGAAAACCCACTGTGTTTAATGGGGTCTACACCAAAACATGTTTCATAGGATTACAGCTTTAATGGCACAATTGCATTCTTAAGATTTCAATAGTAGCGCAAACATATTTTAAGATGAAATTTTGCTCTCACACAAAAAAAATAATATTTTTTCCAAAACTTTTAATTAAAGCAATTCTTTAACATATATTATAGAACTTTACGATTAGGAAAAGCCGTTTTGGACTGACGGAAGTTGGAGATTTGTCTCTTGATGACATGAAGAAAATTCGCTATCTCTCTCTGATTGAGCTAACAGCCTTCTATGATGCTTTAGGAATAGAGCTGAAGAGGAACCGAACAGAAAGAGTCAAAGGACGAGGTAACTGCATGTGTTAACGAAACCGTGGCTAATAAATAAAAAATAAAAGCAAAAACCTCTGAGAATTTTATTACTCAGTAAGGCTTTTTTAAAAAAAAATGTATTCTTATTTTACATTTTTAATTGTTTTATTAAATTACACAATACAAATATGCAGTAAGAAAAATAAAGGGATTGCAAGCTATTATCTCTATATACACTAAAATACAATATCAGAGGCGAGTCTACATTTTTATTGCTTTTTTAAATTGCAAATTCATTAAAGAAAAAGGAAGCAAAACCTGAAAGGAAAAAGGGGGAAAAATAACCATAAGGACACACACATCCCATCTCACATTAACAATGCATTTAAAAACCAATACATCCATCTTAGGTTACACATTTTGATCAATAAATATGTATCCAAGTGAAGTTAGGTTTATAGAAAGTATACTCAGAAGTGTGTTAAGGGCATCAAACCATTGCATAATAGATGGCAAGTATTCTTCCAGGTTTTAAGTACAAGTCTCTTAGCGACTATTAGACCATAGCAGCCATAAGATCTATTCTGGTCCTGTTGTTAATCCCTATACAATAGGAATGTAATTTAAAAGTACGTTACCATCCACAAATTTCAAGGATTTTGCCAATACAAAACTGATAATTAGAGGAAAGATATATCTCATGGATCCATTCTTTTCTTCTTGGTGCCTATATATACATTTATATTTACTATCCCTTGTTTTGGCACTTTTAAGTGTATATTTTTAGGACCTACTTGATTTTAAATATTGTGTTGTACATGTTTTTTTTAACGTTGTAACCTGCTCTGGGACCTTAAGGTGAAGGAGGGATAATTAATAGTAGTAGTTGTAGCAACAAGGTATTATAAAAATCTGTTATCTAAATGTTTCTGATGGTCACTAACATTATATGAATGCTAACTGGTGTATTTATTGACTCAAGGTTTACAAAACAATAGACCAAACAGGAAAGGAGGAGGAGTATTATATGTAAAGGATATGTAAAGGATATATACACATGTGAAGAGATCCATGACCTGGAGCATGGGATTTGGAGTATATAAATAACAATTATAGGAGAGGGAAACAACAGTGACCTTACTATTAGTGTCTGCTATAGACCACCAAGACTATAGACTGAAGACTTGGATTATGCTTTCCTACAGCAGTGAGAGCTGGACCATCAAGAAGGCTGATCGCCGAAGAATTGATGCTTTTGAATTATGGTGCTGGAGGAGACTCTTGAGAGTCCCATGGACTGCAAGAAGATCAAACCTATCCATTCTTAATGAAATCAGCCCTGAGTGCTCACCAGAAGGACAGATCCTTAAGCTGAGGCTCCAATACTTTGGCCACCTCATGAGAAGAGAAGACTCCCTGGAAAAGACCCTGATGTTGGGAAAGATGGAGGGCACAAGAAGAAGGGGACGACAGAGGACGAGATGGTTGGACAGTGTTCTCGAAGCTACAAACATGAATCTGGCCAAACTGCGGGAGGCAGTGGAAGACAGGAGTGCCTGGCGTGCTCTGGTCCAGGGGGTCACGAAGAGTCGGACACGACTAAACGACTAAACAACAACAACACAGCAGATTACCAAACATTCAAAAAGGAGAAATATAGTAGTCATGGGAGACTTCAACTACCTCAATATCTGTTGGAACTCAAAGTCTGCCAACAATGTAAGGTCCAACAAATTCCTCCATTGCCCTGCTGACAATTTCATTTCCCAGAAGGTGGAAGAAGCAACAAGGGAATCATCTATCTTGGACCTGGTCCTCACCAACAGGGAGGAACTGATCGAGGATGTGGAAGTATTGGGAATCTTGGGTGGAAGTGATAATGTCCTCTTAGGTTTTATGCACAGGCAAGGGAAAGCTGAGTGTAGTTGGACATTATCTCTGGACTTTAAGAAGGCTGATTTCTGAAGGCTGAAGGAACTACTGGGTGAGATCCCATGGTCAGAAATACTCAATGAAAAGGGAGTCCCAAGGTGGATGGGAGTTTCTTAAATGTGAAATATTAGAGGTACAATTGCAGACAATTCCAACAAGAAAGAAAAGTGAGGGCATGTAAAGCAGATGCAGCTTACAGATGGGGTGAGAAGGGTATATATAAGAAACTGAAGAAAGGGAAAATCCTGAAGAAATAGTGTACACAAGTAGCCAACAGTTGCAGGGAGTAAGTCAGGGAGGCCCAAGCTCAGAATCAGCTCAGGCTTGTAAGAGAGGTTAGAAAAAATAATAATAAAGGTTTCTTTGGCTATGTTGGAAGCAAGAGGAAGAATAAACTAGTAGTAGGTCCTCTGCATGGAGAAGAAGGAGAAATGCTATTGGCTGACAGAAAGGTGGAACTGCTCAACATCTACTTTGCCTCTGTCTTCACCTAAAACAAAAGCAGTGCACAACCTGGTGATAACAGAATAAATGATGCAAGGAGGGAGCTACAGCTGAAGATACAAAAAGAGGTGGAAAGGGAACACCTCGCTACATTAAATGAATTCAAATCTTCAGGACCTGGTGAGGTGCACCCAAGGGTGCTAATGAAACTTATGGGTGTTATCTCAGAGCCTCTGTTTATAATCTTTGTGAATTCTTGGAGAACAGGTCCCTGCAGTCTAGAGATGGGCAAATGTTGTCCCCATCTTCAAAAAAGGGAAATAACAGGATCCAGACTGGTGAGCTTGGCGTCGATACCAGGAAAGATCATCACAAAGTCATTCTGTGAGCGGTTAGAAAAAGATGCTGTGATTTCTAAGACTCAGCATGGGCAAACGAATCTCATTTCTTTCTTTTTTGATACAAATTACAAGATTGATGGATCTAGGGAATGCTGTGGATGTAGTGTAGCTTGAATTCAGTAAGGCTTTTGACAAAGTCCCCCGTGATATTAGAGCAGAGAAGCTGGTAGAATGTGGGCTGGATGAAGTAACTCTTAGGTTTGTTGACTTATAGAACTTAAATTGATAGCACTTCACAGGACTTTACTGTATAATTTTCCCCTATTTATTGTGGAGATTTTTTTCTTTTCTTTGGTTGTTCCTTTAACTGATATATAAGTAATTTACACCATTTGTCAGCAACATGTTATTAATCAAGAATCTCTAATTTTAAATTCTCTTTCTAAAGAAAATGGCCTTTTTGGTGTTCCACTAGCAGTCCTGCTGGAAAATGATCAGAAGAAGATTCCTGGAATAAAAGTTCCTCTCATCTTTCAGAAAGTGAGTGGAGCAAACTGACTTCAGTTCCTCCCTCTTTGTGGAAATGTATCTTTCACTTTAGATGCATTTGAGCTTGAATCTTTATTGTGAGGTTTGAGAAAAATAACTGGTGTGACTTCTCATATAATTAATCCAATTCAGTGTGACCTTTAAGGTCATATTAAAAAATATAGGACCAGGTGAACAGAGGATTACTTTTACTTGTACCAAACTGCCCATATCTCAAGATCTACTTCTCAGGCCCTTTGGATTTCCAGCGCCACGGAAGTCCCTGCGCCACACTGCGCCACTTTAGCGCAGCATGCGAGCGGGCACCTCGGATTGGGGATGGCTCATGGGCCAAACGATCTCTGTGGGCCTTAGGTTGGTGACCCCTAGTTTAGGGTTTTATGGCATTTGTTGACATTTATTACATTTTTGGTCCTCAAGATGCCATGAGATACTTTGTTCTTTAATTTCACTTAAAAACTAGGATCTTCTTGTATAAAAAGCTGTACAGTGACTGGAGTATCTAACTACTTATATAAAAGTAGTGGAAGCTATCTAGCCAATGAAAGAAAAATTACTAACTCTATGCTAGCTTTGCAGCCTTACCATTTCATGGTTTCAGAGACTTGAGTGTTCAACAAACTGTGAATGTTTCATTTCTGCACCAACAAACAGTATCTTTTGTCTGTGGTGCTTTAGCTGTTGCTCAAGCTTGAAGAGACGGGTCTGGAAACAGAAGGAATTCTTCGAGTGCCTGGATCTGCTTCAAGAGTTAAAGTACGTAGGTTTTTCTCACCTATTTTTAAAGACCAATGAAGCTTTCAAAGACAGAAAGTGGGCAAGCTGTATAAAAGCATTTGCTTGTGTAAGGCTGCATAAATCTATTTTGCATTACTAGTGCTTGCTTGAACTCAAGCCCACTGAAACGGATAGGTCAAGATTCAGCAAAACTGGACAGTGTGTGATGAAGATGGGGAAAAGAATGAAGACAAAATACTTAGGAGACAAGGTTTCATTGCAGAAGAGCAGCTATTGACACTGCAAATGCAAGCTGGCAACCAAGGGAGGTGGGACTAAATTCGGTGCCCCTCACTCACCAAGGCCTCAGCTCCTGAGCAACTGCTCATGAGATTTCAGATTTTTTAAAAAGGACCAGATGCATACTGCCCTGGCTATTACACGGAGGAGGAGAATTTGGACCTGTTTCCACACATGACTTCTCATTCACTTCCTCGGCACATTTGGCCTCTACCTGCTTGAGGCACAAATCTTGAGCTATTTCACTAATTTTTTATAATCATGCCTGACCTTTCATTTCCCTACATCAATATGAGAAGTGCAGTAACTACCCTCTTGTAAATTATTCTTTAAGCAATTTTAATATTCCACAATGAACTTAAGACCAGCATGTAAAATCTAATCCTGCTCATAACATCCCTACCAAAACTCTTTATTTTCTTTTTCCCCCTCAAGCTCCCTCCCAACCACCACACAAAGTCAGACTGTTGCTACACATTGTGTCTTTTGAGAACGATTAGCGAATACAGTTTTAAGTTGTCCTTTGGTGGTGGTGTGTGGTGTGTTTTTTTTTAAAAAAAAACCTATACAATTACTAGCAGGGTAACATGACTAGTTTTTTAAATTTATACATGCATGGTTTTGAAGTGGTTACATGAGAGTCATCGGAATTCCATTCTAGGCCACATAACTTTCCAGATGCATTTCAGCCCATGCCAGCGACATAAATTTTTATGTTTTGGTTTGTTTGTAATCAGTTTCCTCCCTGCATTTTTTCTCCTTAAAAGGCACAATTAAAGCCCTTGTTTTCCTTTTGTTTTTAGCAGTGTTGTTTGGCTTAGGTCACTGTGACTGCACACATTTTCTGTCCTAGTGGTGTGGGGAATAAAAATATTTGTTATTTGTTGCCTGAGTCCCAAGTTGGAGTTCCCTTGTGCCTAAAATGTATTTATTGTTTTGGCACATAAAGGGTGTGTCCTGAGGGCTGTGTCTAATTTCCTCCATGTATCGAACACCCCTGAATTGGAACATCTGCCACCTACCAACAAAAGCAAGTTGGTCTGCATTTTGACAGTTAACAGCTGAGAATTATGGCTTTGTTTTTTAAAAAGCTACCTAAATAGGTACTAGATCATATTCAAGCCATATAAGATGATTTTCAGAAACTTAAATTTAATAAGAGAAAGATTTGTTTATTTTTACTCAAGTGTTTGCTTTGATTCAGGATGTTACATTCTTGCCAAACAGGATATGGCAAAATTAAAAAGGCAGAATTCTCTTTATTAGCAGTAATTTATAAATGCCGTTTTTGTCTTGTCCTGTAGAGCCTTCGCCAAGAAATTGAAGCAAAATTTGATGAAGATACATTTGACTGGGATCAGGTACGCAACCATGATGCAGCAGGTCTGCTGAAGATGTTTATACGAGACCTTCCAAGCCCACTCTTCACTGTGGAATATCTGCCTGCTTTCATCACATTAGTGGAAAGTAAGTAGAGAGGAATTAAAGTTGTTGAATTGTTGTTTTTAAAAGCAAGTCAGAGGGAGCAGGAAAAACTTTGTCTCTGCATCCTCCAGTCACTATAAGACCCTGAATACAGACCATTTGAAGACTTAAATCTGCCAGAACACGGCAATCCCAATATATATTTACAGAGATGGGTTTATATGGTGAACTGAGACTAACAGAACAATAAATCTATGACCTAATGATAACTGGGGCCTGAACACCATTAAACAATGTGACACACACAAAAATATTTGAAAGTGAATTATATTGTTTTACCTTGAGACTGATATGTGCTATGTTCTACAGAAGACTGTTTTGAGCTACAGGGCAGGCTTTCTGAGATATCAAAGAAGAGTTGATGGGAAGCCTGCAGTGAAAGATGTCCTGCTCGTGACCCAAAGGATAAAGTATGAAGGGAATTTGTCCCTGAATACAAGGCTTCCTTCTAAGAGTCTTGCTCCTTTGAAAACCAGAACAGACATTTTCTGATTTAATTTATGTAGGATTATCTGCCTGATACAGTGTGTAAAGAAGAGAGAGAATGTTTACTCTTAAGTAAATCCCACTTAGTTTTGGGGGGACTTACATTCAAGTAACTGGGTTGCAATCAACTAACTTTTACTCAGAGTAGACATGCAGAAATTAATGGACTTGAGTTCATCGTGGCTGTTAATTTCGATGGGTAAAAGTTAGTTTAATACAACCTGCTGTGCGTAGGATTAAAGGGAGAGATTAAATGCAGAGCTAAGGAGATCACTCTGTCAGCTCAAGCATTTCTGTTTGCCTGGGGGAATGATTTCCCCTCTCTTCCCGAAGAGGCGACGACGGAGAATGAGGCCGGGAAAAGGCTGTCGCTGCAGCAAAGCTGCTGAACACGCCCCCTCAGTGGCACCTGGTTGGGTGGCCCTCCGAGGGGGCGTGAGCGCCAGCCAGGTGAGCTGAAGGCAGGGGGCTATGCCCCCTGCTAGGCGGGGCTCAGGCTCCCGACCACAACCCCTCCCCTCTCTTTCAGGGAGGAGAGTCTTTGTGGTTCGAGGACCCGACCCCCGTGTGGTGAAATAAAGACACAAGGACACGTGATATATGGTTAATGGGCAAGAAAAGGCCACAACTTTATTGGTTACAGCAATGGAAAAGGTATTGGCTTAGGCATTGGACGATGGGTTATTCAACCAGTAGGTGGAGCCTGTCGATGCTGATCCGACTCTAGGCTCACCCCTGTTGTCACCGAGGGTCGTGCCAAGGCCTCCCGCCAAGCAGGCATCGGACGGATACACGACCCCCAGATTCCTTTAACGGAATACCCCTAAAAAATTGAAGGCATAGGCGATGGCCACACCTAGCACTTCGACACACCACAACACATTATTCCAATGCCTAACCGCCACCCGAGCCAAAGGCTCGCCGCCAATACCCTCACTGCTGCAACCAATCCCAGATGCTTTTGCTGACACTAGCTAGCCAAATGTCGCTCCCCAAGTCCGATAAGTGGACACCATCATTCCGGTATAGCGCTTGGTCGCTAATACGAATACGATCATGCCGGATGACACGGCCAGACATAAAGCGCACCCAACGGGCTACCGCCCGATTTACGAGTTTCCTGGTTCTTTCAATGGCCAAACAATTTTGCGCTCCGCGCCACTCGAGTCTTTTCATGCCGGATGACACGGCCAGACATAAAGCGCACCCAACGGGCTACCGCCCGATTTACGAGTTTCCTGGTTCTTTCAATGGCCAAACAATTTTGCGCTCCGCGCCACTCGAGTCTTTTCAGGAAGGAGGACCAGAACACCATCGTTCTGGGGCACAAGGCTGCCAAAGTATTCAAGTCTCTTTTAATGCTCCCCAATAAGTCCACACTCTTTCTGCTGGTTAGGTCATTCCGATGGCGTCGGGAGGGCCACAATTGGCTACTTTCTCCCGGAGCAAGGGCATCAGCTCCTCCCATCGCATGCCTCTTCTCGCAAACCAGGAAACTCATTTGGGAGGCCAAGGTTAGGTGCCAGGCCGCAACTTGCTGCACGTACGCGGGCCCAATGAACAATACTGTGGCCGCAGATCCACACATTTCTTCAGAGCAACACTAGGAGTAAAGACAGAAAGACGGCAGGTGAGTGGGGCCCAGCGACTGGAGGCGTACTAGCGAATGTAAGACTTATAAGCATTTGATCTCCAACAGCCCATTTCTTTGATCCTATCCGCCGGTAGCCCTAAGTGCGCAGCCGTGGTTGCGGCACCAATCCTAAAAGAGTGAGCAGCGTACTCCTGGGCAGATAGCCCACAGGCCTCAATCGCCTTGCGCAGCACCCTGGTGAATTGGTATCTCGACATGGGCGACCCATCCTCATGAATCAAAAAACGGACCTGGGCCAGGTGGCCTAAGGTCGAGATACCGCCTAGTGTCCTTTACCGGACATGGGCCCTGCTGTGTTGACGCTGAGAGTTTGACCAGGACACCCTTGCCAGCCTGATCGGTCTTGGACTGTCGTATGAGCACTGACACAGAAGAGCTAGACAGCTGCACATCCTCGCACTGGAGTCCGCGGTTTGAACCCCGTGCACTAACTTCAAACACAACCTCCCCAACCCTTAGTGCGCCGAAAAAGGCGATAGAATATGCCGCAGAAAAAAGGCGTGCTTCGAACCTGGACCAGCAAATCAACCTGAGTTTTTTGCGAATTTGGGACAACAACCCGTAGGAAATCGGCTTACGGCCTTCGTCCCTGGGAGGCTGTAACCTGCTCCAACCCTCGATAGCCCTACGTATCATGAAGTCGCTACACGGGTCATGAGCAAATGTAGCTTTTGAAAAGAAACTGATAGCTGCTACATGAATCTTTAAAGTTTTTGGGGCACGTCCCAAGTCGTCGAGATGCGAAAGATACTGTAAAACGTCGTCTGTGGTGGGAGGCACATTATATGAGAGCCCGGATAACCTAAACCTGAAACCCATGAAATCACTCCAGGCCTTCTTGTATGACCTGAGCGTAGAAGGTGCTACGGCCGCTAATACTCCCTGTATCACTTCGCGTCTCCAACGTTCCACAGGTACTCCGGAAAGGGTTCGGGCAACCGTTGTGCTCCAGGTGCAAGCGACCGGAAGCGAGGAATCTGGAATCGAGACAAGGCATCGGCTATATCATTATTGGCTCCAGGTACAAATTTGGCTGAAAATATTATATTGTACTCAATGCAACGGAGGACGAAGGCCCGCAAAAGGGAGGAAACCCTCTCAGACCGAGATGACTGCCTGGCAAGAATGTTCACCACCGCCAGGTTGTCGGTCCTGAAGCACACACGGTGGTCCCGGAACTCCTCCGTCCAAATGTGAACGGCCACCACTATAGGAAAGAACTCAAGAAAGGTGAGATCCTGTGTGATGGCCTGGCCTAACCAAGCCGTCGGCCAACGCTGAGCACACCAACGCCCCTTGAAGTACAGGCCGAAGCCTATGGATCCGGCCGCGTCCGATTGTACCTGGAAGTCTGAGGACAGATTTAAAACGTCCTGCTATAGAGATACCCCATTGTAATTTTCTAGGAAGGCCAGGAAGTCACTGCATGGATCGGAGAACGTGACCGTAGCAAAGAAGCTAATGGCGGCTACATGTATTTTTAATGTTTTAGGTGTGCGCCCTAGGTCATCAAGGTGTGAAAGGTATTGCAAAAACGTCATTGGTGGTGGGAGGTGCGCTAGCAGAAAGCCCCGAAGATCCAAACCTGAAGCCCAAGAAATCGCACCAGGCCTTCTTGTAAGACCTGAGGGTGGAGGGTGCGACAGACGCTAATACTCCCTTAATCACCAGCGTCCCCTAAAGAATAAACTGAAGCCCAAGGACCCAGCGGCATCAGTGAGCCTGGCAATTTGAGGACAGGTTGAGGATTTCCTGCCATAAGGAGACTACATTGAAGCGTTGCAGAAACGTGATCCAGATCTCAAGGTCTGTCTTAACTGATTTTGGGAGTCTTACCCTGTGGTGCGGTTTGTTTGTTTGTTTTTGTTATTTTATTTTATTTTTAAGGTTAGATATGCACATAGGCCCCAAGCCTCATTTTGTATCATGACTTTTAAACTTCTGATTTGTTTCTGAGTCACTTGGTGCTCTCTGTGCTGAATCTGAAGGGGGCTGACACACAGACTAGTTGAATGTGGATGTCCATTATGCACTGTATCATAGTATAGTACAGTGATTATAGAATATCTGCTTGAGTATATGTTTTCATCATGTGTAAAACTCATAATGAATAAACAAATAGTTCTATATTGTGATCAAGTAACTCCTAGAACAAAATTGTAAGTTTTAGCTTCAGAAAACCAGTTGCTTCTATCCAACATCCTGTTGCCAATGTAGCTAAAATTTTAGCACTTTTGATTGTTAGCTGATAACACGGTTGTTAGTATGACAAGAGATTGGAGGGATGCTCTCCTACAGATTTCCCAAAACTGTTGTACTACAGACACAGCCAGGACATTCCAGAACACTTCTATCTGGTACTGTAAATGTCAGGTTTGAGTTTCACTCAAGCTAGAAAAAACTGCTACATATGCAACATGTTCTAGAAGATTGCCAAAGGTGAGCTCTTGGCCAAAGCGTTATCCACTTCAGTGAAGTGTTATTTCTCACCAAACTAGCAATTTGTTTACTAACTATACATGTTCCCTAATATAGTTAAAGCATTGAAATTATGTGATTTCGCCTGTTGGGCTTAAAGGCTTACTAGATTATAGGACTAAGGACTAAATCATTATTGTACTTCTTTGCAATTTTGCCCACAGCTGCCCTGCTAATTGGGAGAACAGGAAATGGATCTGGAACACTTCAAAGCAGTATCATTGCTCCCATGTGTCTTCCTGATTGGGCTGTCATTTTGTTAAAGCTGTGGTCTTGCTCTTGTAGTTGATCTGGGAGAAAAAGGCAGGTTACCCAGGAAAAATAAATAAATAAATAAATAAATAAATAAATAAATAAATAAATCCTGTATGAGGTGTTATGGAATGATACATTTTGTAGCCGCCCGTTGGGTGAGGCGAGCGTCCTTCCCCTTACTGACTTCTGATTAGGAGAGTCCTTCGCGGTTAAGGAGCCACTACTGGGATTCTGCAACCCTCTGAGAAACCCTTCCAAAGATAGGATGCTGCACTTCCGTCCGGATGGATAGACAAGAGGTTGAGGAGAGGAGAAAGCTGAATTGAAGAAAATGCTAGACCCAGAAGGACTTTATCGATGGTTCCCTGCTGTGGGGGCTCGTCTGGAACTATAGTGGTGGAAGCCCTGACCTCCCCAAAAGGGCCGCTTCCCTTTGTAACACGCTGTGGCTGGGTGAGCCCCCACACATCTCTCACACTAATGCGGGTACTTACAAGACTGCCTTTGGCATTGCCCTTTATTGAATTACCAGCACACCTTACGTTTTAAATCCTTTCTAAGGCCCAGCTTTCCAGTGCGATACACCTCTGATGGCTTCTTCTCGACATACGGGCTAACTGCCAGATGCTAATAGCGGCGGCCTCCCCAGAAAGGGCGTAAGCCATTCTGACTCATCATCACTGGCTGATGAGGTGCCTGATTCTGGAAGCTGGACCCTGGGCTGCTTATTCTGCAAAGAACTAGAAGAACTGGAAGCAACCGGGTTATTGATACGGGCCGGCAGTCTCCATGCAGGCGCCCTGGTGCAGTTCTCAAAGTCGGCGAGCAAGCCTGAGACCTAGTTTGCACAGCCGCCGTTCCTGTCTGAGGGCTTGGGCCTGCACCTGGGTAGTTTAAAGGCTGGCCACTGGTTTGCAAAACAAGGAAGTAAGAAACGCAAGGCAAATTGAACTAAAGAATAGCTAAGAGAAAGCGCTATTCATAGTCAACAATGAATGATCTGAAGGCATTAAGGAACTGCGAAATGGGTTTGGGTTTATTATTATGACGGTTGACAACTGCAGTGTGTGCTGGTACTGCACCCGTGCCTGCTCTGTGCACTAGAAAAATGTGCCTACTATTTATTTTGTCACTTATTATTATTATTATTATTATTATTATTATTATATTTAATTTTTTATTCATTTATTATATTTTAATATTATTATTATTTTATTTATTATTTATAATTATAATTATTTATTTATTGTTATTATTAATTATTAATTATTTATATTTTGAATTTATTTTATTTTATTACTTTATTTTATTATTGTTGTTATTTTTTAATTAGTATTAATATCATCACTCGATTAATAACTTAACTGTAATTAAATGCTAGTATACAATTATTGTGCATCAATAAAGTTCAGAGCACTGTTGAGGGATTAATTATTAATCGATAGTATCTCAATTAATAGCCAATGGATTTATAGCTATGAGTAGGAATTACTATTATCAGTTGCTCTGCGTAACTGCTGACAAAATGAACAAGCTATACGTCACTTAACTGCACTGCAGCAGCGCTCAACTACATATTAGCACCTGGCTCCAAGGAACAATACCATACACAGAGCAACCCCAACTCCAGTCAGCCAGAATTAGAAGATAGTTGCCTATGATAAGAGTTGCCCCTTTTAAATGATAGGCAAATCTAGGCACAAAGCATTGCCAAGTAATCAAACAGAATTGAAAATAACTGCTTACAAGGAGATGCTCAGAAGCTGCAGCCAAATTAAGAGAAAAGGAAATCAATAAGATTCCAGGCCCACACCAGCGGCCCTCAGAAAAGGGGGGGTGGGGTTGCTCTTAATATCCCACTGCTGGGGAAACTTCTTTGAAACAAAGGAAACTTTGCCAAACAAAGAAAAATAAATCTTTGCCCACAAGGTCGGCTCAATACCAGTTGATTGAAATAAGGGTACTTAAACAGACAAAAGACTGAAATTGGTCAAACTGCTGGATAGTTAAACTGACAATGCAACTAGAGCTGCTGAAAGAGCAGAGAGTTGAAAAACCTGTCTGGCAGCTGTGATGACTCTGGCAAGAAGCAAAGGGAACTCCCAAGACCCCGATGTATCTCCTGAAAGGGTGGGGGGAGGGAGGGAGGATGGGTGGAGGGAGGAGGAAAGCGTGGGGGGGAGTTGGGAGGGGTGAGGGGTGGGGGGAGTAAAATGAACATGCTGGGCAAGGAAGTCTTTGAAGAAAAGGAAAATAGCTGTCCTTTACAGTGAGCCAAAAAGAAATGGAAATATAAACCGTGGGTTAACCTGGACTTTTCAGTAAGGTACTATAAGCCGAAAACTTTTGTTGTTGTTGTTGTTGTGTAAAAGTGGTTTTCTTTAGGGAGCCTGTACTGGCAAGTGAAGCCAATGACAAGAACCAGGCAAAGGCCCACCCTCAAAGGTTTTAAACGTATAGACATGGAGTGCTGAGGAATGGTTCCCTGATCAGAAACCCTGAGTTGTCTACCCCAAGCCCTGCCCTATTTCTTCCCCCAAACATCAAGCGAAGGGGGGGTGGCTTAGAGAAACCAAGACGGGTGAGGTTTAAGCGCACAGTCTATTCCAAGCCCCGGCAGCCTTTAAAATTTTACAGGGGGCTCCCGCTTCAAGTGCTACCAATGGAAGGGATGGCAGGGTAAATTAAACCCACACTAGAAGAGTAATAAATAAATAAACGGCAGGCACAATAAACAGCAAGCACAAACACACGCTGCAAGCACGCACACACACACACACACACAACTTAAAATTAGAGAGGAAGAGGAAAGGGAACCCTGAGGATCATCTAGTCCAACCCAAGCAATGCAGAAATATTCAGCTGTCCCAAACAGGGATCGAACTTGCAACCTAGGCATTGTCAGTGCCATGCTCTAACCAACTGAGCTATCCAGGCTCTCAAGGACAATGGAGAGGGAAAACGCGCCAGCACACTGGCCAACAAATTAAAATGTAAGGCAAACCCACTCAGTCACCCAGACCAGCCATGCAATTGGACAGGTAAGGGCAATAGAGGGGAAAACGTACAAGCACCCTGGCCAAAAATTAAATAAAAACGCACTGCCACCAAGGCAGAGGCAGGGTAAGGAAAGCGAGGATACGAGGAAGAAAGAAAGACGGAGCCACACTCACACTCAGACCTCGCTGGGGGCATGTGCTGGGCAAGGGAACAAGCTGCAGCTTAAGAAAGGTTAATTCGCACTCAGGCTGCACAAACAAATCAGGCACCAGGAGTGGGGGGGGGGGGGGAAATAGAAGGTTAAATGTAGGTTTTTACCCGGAAAAGAAGACACAGCAAGGCAAACCTGGCTGCCTGGGTTTTTAAAGTTAAAAGGCAAGCCAGGAACCAGGCAGCCTCCACACACACAGACCCCTCCCCCGACTCCAAACCTCATGGCTCTTCCCTGTGATAACTGAGATGACTCCTAGCTGATGACTTCCCGAAGAGGCGACGACGGAGAATGAGGCCGGGAAAAGGCTGTCGCTGCAGCAAAAGCTGCTGAACACGCCCCCTCAGTGGCACCTGGTTGGGTGGCCCTCCGAGGGGGCGTGAGCGCCAGCCAGGTGAGCTGAAGGCAGGGGGCTACGCCCCCTGCTAGGCGGGGCTCAGGCTCCCGACCACAACCCCTCCCCTCTCTTTCAGGGAGGAGAGTCTTTGCCTGGGGGAATGATTTCCCCTCTCTTCCCCCTTTGTGCGCTTCTGGGAGTTCCCCTTCCCACCCTCCTCAGCCAGTTTGGGGTGTGTGGATGCAGAGGGAAAGCTCAGTTGTGTTAGAAGATGACATTGCACAGGCTTTTGCATCCAGCCCAAAGCCAGTATCTTGGGTATTACAGTAATTTTTAAAAAACCCCAAATATAAATATATAGTGTCGGCTTTCCCCCAGACGGTTCTTTAACAGACTCTCCCCCATCATTTTATTCTTAGAAATCTCCAAAGTCAAATTACAGCTGCAAGCTTTGCATTTGCTGATCATGTTGCTTCCGGATGCCAGCAGGGACGCAGCCAAGGTAGGCACGTTGCTCAATGAGGTTTGCCATCTGTATTTGTTTATTTTTAAACGAGCCAATTCTATATGTAGAACCTAGAAGCAAAAACTCCCCAAACTTGTCATTTTCCTTTCCTCAGCTCAGGAAAAGGCTTTCCTGTGGGGAAAACGTAGAGAAGGCTAGTTGAATTATTTCTGTAATTAATGGAACTCCTTCTTTCGCAAGCTTGCAAAAATGCTCCGCAGCAAGGACTCTCGGTTTCTACACACACACACCCAGCACTCACGTGAAATGGCTGAAGCCCACCAGTCACAAAATGGTGATGCAAGGGCAGAGTCAGTCACAGATTAGTGGCAAATGAAGACAGTTTGGCATAATCAGCTGACAGTTACTGACATACAGTGGTACCTCAGGTTAAGTACTTAATTCGTTCCGGAGGTCCGTTATTAACCTGAAACTGTTCTTAACCTGAAGCACCACTTTAGCTAATGGGGCCTCCCGCTGCTGCCACACCGCTGCCACGCGATTTCTGTTCTCATCCTGAAGCAAAGTTCTTAACCCGGGGTACTATTTCTGGGTTAGCGGAGTCTGTAACGTGAAGCATATGTAACCTGCAGTGTATGTAACCCAAGGTACCACTGTAATTGCCTACTCATATCTAATTCATCATTGGAAATTGCTAAATTATTTGCCACAGCATTTTCCTTTGGCAAGGAGTTCCATAGATCCAGTTTTTCTCACGCTATGCACAAACCTTTGCTCTGAAGGTAATGTGACGCTGCTTCCCAATTTACAAAGACTGTGTTCATGCAGAGACTCTTACGTGAAGGCAGCCTTTTATATAATTTTGCCCTTTCCACTCTCGCATACCTTTCAATGTGTTTTTAACTGTCCTGTAATTTCTCCTCCCCTTCTTTTTTCACACCCAGTTTTTAACTTTGCCCCCAAACCCAAAATACTGTTTATTATTATTAATAATAAATATCAACCTTTTATTTCACTTTCTAAATTCCTTCAACCCCTCTAGTCCTTTCCCCTCAAAGGAGAGAGACCTCCCTTCCCTCCTCTCCCCTGGAACTTCTTTGTCTCCCAGCCACCCTTTCGTCAGCATGCAAGGAGATGCTGTCCTTGGTCCAATCAAAAGGCTATAACGTGGCTGTGGTGGGAAGAGAGGAGGCACCGGGGGGCTGTGGCAGCACTCAGGCCCACCTGAAAGTAACCCAAACCCCACCAGGATGTCCACTGTTTTGGAAACATCTCTTTACACAATAGTGGAAGTACATGCAGGTCAAATTGAATAACTTGTTAAATAACATCAATGGCACCTTGATTTGCTATTCAGGAATGATTGTGCATGCTAATTAATTTCAGGCATCCTTTGATGTTTATTTTGCAAGTGCCACAATTCAGTACTGAACTAAGCATAATTAAATCCATTGAAAAGTCGTCCCTAGCTTATGTGTAACTCAGTAGAACATGAGACTCTTAATCTCAGGGTTGTGGGTTCAAGCCCCATGTTGGGCAAAAGATTCCTGCATTGCAGGGGGTTGGACTAGATGACCCTCACAGTCCCTTCCAACTTCCAATTCTATGATTTACTTTGGCTAAACTGAATAAAATTAATAACCATGCAGGTCAGGAAACACCCTAAAGGGTCTCTGTGATCCAGTAAATTGAGTCTGAGTAGCCTTCTCTCTACTAGGCCCTTTTACAGTTCTTGAAGAAGGTGGTTGCAAATGAAAGGAAAAACAAAATGACTTTATGGAATGTATCCATGATTGTTGCCCCAAACCTCTTCATCTACAAAGGCAAACGTGCAAACCAAGAAGAGATGCTAGCAGCAGCCACTACAGCTCATGTCGTGAGACTTTTGATTAAATATCAGGATATCCTGTGGATGGTAAGCAAAAGTTTTTATTCTGTCTTATTATTAAGGTTAAATAGACTTATCACATCTCCTTCGTAGAGCTCCTGTGATTTTAACTGATGGGTGCCAGGCAGAATCCAACAGACGCATATTTTCAAAACATGGAAATGCATTGATGGAGAATGCTTGTGGAGTTTATTCCTTGTTTTTCTGAAGGCACCCCTGTATCGGGTAGTTTTTCATATCTGACGTTTTATTATGTTTTTATATGTACTGGAAACTGCCCAGAGTTGCTGGGCTGTAAATAATAATAACATCAATCAATCAATCAATCAATTATGCAAGCAAACTCTGAAGAAGCTCTGCCAAATATGAGATAAAACTGATGCTAGAGAATATGCTACCTTGATAATTCCAAGCAGTTAAGATTTTTTATTTTTATTTTAATGGATAAAATTCTGTTACTTGAAAAATATAGCAGCTAGGGCTTAATTTAAAATAGTTCTTTTTGTATATTAAGATACGAATTAATTTCCATATAGGTATAGCTTTCCCACTTGCAGGCTTTCCAGATTACTCCTCTTGTTGTTGCACAGCAATATACTGGCTTTTCTGCATACTGGTCTCTGCATACCAGATGAACATTACTTCTCCAGGTTTGATTTAAATGACCATGTTTCTTGACCAAGAAGATCCACTTTTGAGGATCATCAATGATACCTCCCACACTTGTTTCTGAACATTCAGTCTAGCTGGCAAGAGAAAGCACCTCTGAGCATATACTGAGTACCATTTTCCAGTAGAAAAAAAATCAGGCTTCATGCCAGCCTAATCTCTGTCTTGCAGTCTTGGAGACCCTTGCAAATGCATCATCTCTATTTTTACAAATGTTAATTTCACAGTCTCAAGCTGAACAAGTCCAGGCTGAGAACTAATGCAGATATGTTTAGTAATTTCACAGAAATAGGGACTGAAGTGCAAAATATAAAGCACACAGAGCATTTATAGGCAAACTATTTCTTTTAAAGTAATAAATCAGAGGAACAGCTGTAGTAAAGGCACACATGAAAGATATATTTGTTAAAGCTTCTTTCTCTTAGCAAGGATTTGGGAAACCTAAGGCAGGAAGTCTGAGAAGCTGGAAGAAGGATAACCCAGTAGTGACAAGCATTTTTCATCTATAATCTCTTTGATTTGTCATTATGCAAGACCATGAAGGCTGGGCTTGATCCACCTTGTTACAAATGGGACTTCTGAAGCTTTGTAATAAGTGCACTGTTAGCATGTCAAACTATTGGTACGTTCAAGAACTTTGCAGTACGAAAAAGGCTTAAAAGGGGATATTGCAGGAACTCATCACCTTTCTCTGTAGAGAATTAAGAAGCTGAATAAGTAGATTTACAGCCAGAACTGTTACTTCAATTTCAGGGATGAAAGCTATGATTGATGAGATAGTGCAGAAAATGCTACTTAAGATTCTGCATGCTTCTTTTCAGGAAGTTGAAATGAGACCTCTGTTTTCAAGATTGTACACTGGGATTTTCTACAGTAGGATTATGTTCCAGGAGTGTGTGTGTGCACTGGGGTGGAAAGGCTTTTAGGAAGTAATTTGTAATGCAGACTCAGTTTTATTTTCTCCCTTCTTTTTAGGTTCCAACATTTCTGATATCTCAGGTGAGAAAGATGAACGAAGCTGCCATAAACAATACAAAGAGACAGCTGATGTTTGACAAGGGTGTGCGGAGGCTATTGAGAAGAAAAACTATGGAACGGGAGAGGCCTGAAAGAACAGAGGTGGTATTAATATTTTTACTGTTTGTGGTGGTTAGTTAGTTGCATTTATTTATTTTAAATAAAAATTATGCCAGAAGCAGTTCACAACAATGGCATTAAAAGAATGTGATACAGGGAAGGCTGTTCTGGGGCTTTATAGAATGAAGCCAACACACTGAATTGTGCCAGTGGCAAGGCTTTTCAACTACTGAAGGACAGATGTATTATAATTCGGGCATGAACCCCAATCCTTCCATACAAGGGGCTCCAAGTGGAGTCTGAGACATCAGCTGGAGCCTAGGACATGCCTTGGTGTCTTCCTTCAGAGCTTTCCTTGCACGACTCCTGCTCGCTGTTTTTGTTAAGTGTGTGGTTTTGCCCTTCTTAAGCATTGTTTTATTTTGCTTCTGTATTTTATTTTTATTGCTTTTAAGGTTTTTTTGAATTTTGTTTTTGAATTTACATTAGCTGAATTGTTTTCTGTTGATATCTGCTTTGGGGGGGGGGAGTTCCTCTAAAATGCAGGGTATAAAGTGTTAAAATATGAATGAGTTAAGTAATTAAGAGCCACCAACAGTCTACTCAAAAGGCCCAGACATGCCTTAATTTATTTCCAGGCAGTGCAATTCTACTGGGTGGGTAGTGGCTGACACACCAAATCAAAGTTCTGCTTGGGCTTGGGCTCCGTAGGGCAAAAGGTGGGAGGGGGAGAACAACCTATCTCCGGCCCCCCACCCCCAGCTTTCTTTTAGAGTCTTTTTCATCGGTCCCAGGGCTTTTCAGAAAGTGAAGACTAGCAGCTATCCCATATTATATTAGATGAATGGATGGTACTGCCTTTGAAAAGGATTCTTTGCCCAACCAATTTGTTGACTTTAGCAAGTTGTTTTTCTCCTCTGTTTCTACAGTCTGATATACCAGAAGGGGTGATAAGAGTTCATGCTCCATTGCATTCAAAAGTCTCTATGGCAATCCAGCTGAACAATCAAACAAAAGCCAAAGATATTCTGGCACGGTTTTACTGTGAAAACAGGTGAGTAAAAGCAAGAAGATGAGCAACAGCTCATGGGAAGATTTTGGAGAACCATACTGTTCCTTTCATAATTCCAACTTCAGTTGTATCTAACTGTGTGAGGAGCAAGAGAAGCTTCCATTCATTCTTTACATTCTTCTGAATGGTTATACATGCAAGCTTCACACAAGCAAGAGCTGACAAGAGTCAGGCTAATGTAAAGCTGCCAGGTGATTGCTTTGCAGGCACACAGTTTACAGCCCAATTTGTTTTCACCAGTCATCAAACAACTTCCAATAATTTGTTGCCTCTGAGCACCAAACAACAACAGCTGAGACCATTATGGGAGACAGAAAGGTGATGCAAGCCCATCAGGGCACTCTGTAGGCGGTTAAAATCCCATCAGATTAAACTTTACCACTACCAGCAGTCTGAGGATATGATTGTTAATGTTTTGTTTGTTTTCTTTTGTAGCCACGGATCATCAGAGAAGATGCAGATTCAAAGTTTACATGAAATCGGAGGAAATATAGGTTAGTGCTTAAATCGAAGCAATAACAAGCTTGTCTTCTAGATTGGTTTTTAGATATGTGCCTAAAGTCAACTGTGATAAGCAGCAAGCAAGGCAGAGTCATCTAGCTTTGCCAGGCGATATTGACCCATGCGCCACATACTACTGAAATAATGGAATCATGGGGTAGCATTAAAAGTCTCATTCTGCTGCCTCATGTATAGCTTACCATGAAAGTACTCCTGCCAGTACTCTAGCTAGAGTGGGTAATAAAAGCACCTGCCCAAGGCCCCAACCTGGGTAGGGACAAAAATGGGCATCAAAAATATCGTTATTATTTCAATAATTATTAAAGTCAAATTTACATAATGTTGTAGCTTTTAAACATTAAGATATGTTTTGAATGTGAAAGATGAAAACACATAGAACTTCTTGCTCACAGGCTTTGTTGAGGGACAGGTAGGAAGAGTGCAATTTTTCATTTACTATGTGTCTGCAGGAACACCCTTAAGACCTTAACGTATGTTCCGTTTATTGCACAGAAAATGAATTTGTTCTTCCTTATGTCCCAATCCCCCTGTCTTCCCTGTTTAGAGAGTCCCCAGTTCAAACAGAAACTACAAGGCCAGCAGATAAATATTTGTGGGGTTTACTGCAGTTATGGGAGTTCCTGTACCCTGATGGTTTTACTGAATTTCGAGCATCATTCAAAGGCAAAAGGAGATATTTCAGGAAATGTAGAATTCACACATTACAGCTATGGAGGATTTATATTGGAACAGGAAGAAGGAAATCTGTGGCCTTCCAGTTGTTGTTGGACTGTAGCTCTTGTCATCCTTGACTATTAGCCTTCTGGTGGGGGCTGACAGCAGTTGTACTCTGAGCAGTATACAGCGTGCTACAGGTTCCCTGTCCCTGAATGAAAAAAATGACTTTATAAAAATCTACCACAGCTTATAAACAAAGCTAAAAACATTTTTTTTAAAAATCCTATGTTTCTTTCAGGACAGCACTGTTTGGATCCAGATGCTTACATGCTGGATGTTTACCATGCAAATCCTCAAGCGGAATGGGTGATAAAACCAAAAATAAGTTGAAACTTGTAAAAAGACACCTTGGCAAATCACTTCCGAAAATGCCAAAAGGATGGTTGATAAGCTTCCACATGAAGAAGAGCCATCTTGCTAAGGATGAAACCAAAGTAGTTGCTACTCTGCATGATCTTCTGAACATATTTTATAATTTTGTCCCTTCCAATGCATCATACAACCCAACCTTAGGGTTTGTTATAATAATTTATTTTGAAATGAGTACATTTTAATACTGGTTTTACTGGTGGCTGTTTCAACTGACATGAAGGAATATAGATAGAACTTTTTGTTTAACAGAATATAAAAACTGGATTTTTTCCCTATCTTGCCACCTGCCTTTTATATGGAAGAAATTCTGAGACCTCCCAGGAGACAAAGGATGAACCACTAATAACAAGATAGTCAAAGGAAAAGAGGAAGTATCATTCAATATGGAAAAAGGCAGTGCCAAAATTCTGTGACAACTTATTCATGTTGAAAGGAAAGCTTTTATTGTCAAATGTTACCGTATTTTTCGCCCCATAAGACGCACTTTTTCCCCTCCAAAAATGAAGGGGAAATCGGGGTGCGTCTTATGGTGCGAATGCCTGCAAGCCTCGCGCGCCCGGCAGGAGGTCCGACCGGGTGCGCGAGGCTTGGGGCGGCAGCCTGTCGCCCGAAGCACGGGGAGCCCTCTGGAGGGCTCCCCCTGCTTCGGGCGAGTGTCTGCAAGCCTCGCGCACCCGGCAGGAGGTCCCACCGGGTGCGCGAGGCTTGGGGCGGCAGCGGACTGCTTGCGCGCACCGAGAAGCTTGGGGCCAGCTGAGCTCAGCCCGCCCCAAGCTTCTCGGTGCGCGCAAGCAGTCCGCTGCCGCCCCAAGCCTCCCGCACCCGGCGGGAGGTCCCGCTGGGTGCGCGAGGCTTGGGGCGGCAGCGGACTGCTTGCGCGCACCTAGAAGCTTGGGGCCAGCTGAGCTCAGCCTGCCCCAAGCTTCTCGGTGCGCGCAAGCAGTCCGCTGCCGCCCCAAGCCTCGCGCACCCGGCGGGACCTCCTGCCGGGTGCGGGAGGCTTGGGGCGGCAGCGGACTGCTTGCCGGCATGCAGAAGCTTGGGGCGTGCTGAGCTCAGCACGCCCCAAGCTTCTAGGTGCGCGCAAGCAGTCCGCTGCCGCCCCAAGCCTTGCGCACCCAGCGGGACCTCCTGCTGGGTGCGGGAGGCTTGGGGCGGCAGCGGACTGCTTGCCGGCATGCAGAAGCTTGGGGCGTGCTGAGCTCAGCACGCCCCAAGCTTCTAGGTGCGCGCAAGCAGTCCGCTGCCGCCCCAAGCCTTGCGCACCCAGCGGGACCTCCTGCCGGGTGCGGGAGGCTTGGGGCGGCAGCGGACTGCTTGCCGGCACGCAGAAGCTTGGGGCGTGCTGACCTCAGCTTGCCCCAAGCTTCTGGATTAGCGCAGCGCACCTGGGGGGGAAATAATTTTTTTTTCCTTTATTTCCCCCCCTAAAATCTAGGTGCGTCTTATGGGCCGGTGCGTCTTATGGGGCGAAAAATACGGTAATACCTGTGCCTCAGGTCTTATTACTACTGCCAATGAGAAGGGGGAAACTACTATGTAAAGGCATTTTTTTTTACTGTTAATTTACCGTGCATGTATATAAACATATAGGTATTCAGCATTTTAATGGCATTTCTCTGACTTTACCAATGTTCAAATTAATGTGTAACAAATAATACAAGTTGATTTGTAACACATTTATTTCACAGACTGTGCTATTGATTGAGCTACACGTGAACCACTTGGAAAGAACTAGATGATAGATGGAGGCCTTGATTGTTCATGAAATTTTCAAGTCTGCTTTAAAAAACCAGCCATACTGTTAAGCATTCTCAGCCTATGAGATGTGATGACTTATTTGAGAGGTGCCCATTCCTCCTTTTATTTCTTTTGCCTTTTAATTTTGAACCAACAGTGTTTAAAACAATGGCTTCTCTTTCACGTTTACAGAAATATGGGAGAAGTGATCTTAGATTCTTTTAATCAGAGCCTTAATGAAGTGTGTTTTTAGTAAGAGGCATTTTAGACCATTGGTTTTCATCTGTTGGGTCAGGGCCCCATTACTGCAGAAGTAGACGTTTCAGATTGCAGCTCTCATCAGCCACTGCCAGCATGATCAATAGCTTAAGGATAATAGAAGGTGTAAGTTCCACATTGGCTACCCCTTCACTATCAGGTCCCAGCCTGATCTAAGATGGGTCACAACTGCAGCACTATCACCATACAAATATATGGATAAAAAAAAAGAAATGAGTTCCCAGACACATGTTTGTATCAAAGGTCTCAAAACATTGAAGGCTACTTGTATAAACTTTGGGGAAATCCAGACAACACTGAGCACTTTTAACTGGAGAATTGAGTATGTGTTTAAATCTCTTGCATAACAAGAAAAAGAAAAGTGCCTAATGTTGGCTGAATCAGGCCTTGAATTAAGTTGAATTAAATAGATTTAGGGAGAAATTTGGATGTCCAATGAGAGGTATTAAGTGACTGATGGTTGCAATAGGAGGCTAGTTCTGCAGCATGAATCTATATTTCCATTTTTATTCCTATCTGTAGAAAGATTTTTGTGGGTTTTTTGGTAAACCTCATAAGATGCAAAGCAGAATCTCATTTAAATTCAAATACTTACTGCACAGTTAATTCAGTGTGGTTTGGTTTTCTCTTAAAAAGCTGGGCTGTGGGCCATGGAAAGCAAGAAGGGTGGGTATTTTGAGCTATAACTAGCAAGTGCACTAACTCAATAGGCCTCGGCATAGTTTTTTTCCGGATGGCATTGAACAATGGGAATCCCATTGATTTCATTAAATGAAGTCAATGTAGCATATATTGATGTAGTAACTTTTGGATATAGGGGGACAATTCAAAACATTTAGAGGGATATTAGGCAGAGATGGCACAAAGTTTACACTCCGTGAGCTGTATCCATTGCTGCAGCAGCAGGACTCTCCTTATGTACTGATTTTGAAGGCATGCAGGCAGTTGGAGGGGACAGGAGAGAAAGCTCTGTTGTGTGCCCAGGAGTGAGTGGAGAGCCTGTGATTGTACAAAACAGAATAAAGTCTTAAAAGGCTTCTCAGCCTTTCGGCTAAAATCAAGTGAAGTACTGGAACATTCTATAACAATCAGTTGCTCATGTCTTAACAGTGCAAACTACCTCATTGTATTTTTTTTTAGACTAATACATGCTCAGCACCTTTGCATTTAATCCGAAAGGACCCAAATACCTAGTCTGCCCTGATCAGCTGTTCATGGGGGGGGTGGATTGAACCAGCCGCTTCCCCACTACATGTGATCAGTGCTAACTAAACTTGGAGGTGTGCATTCAGCTTGGGGGCAAAATGTGGGGACATTCAGCTTGTGGGTTCTACTTTCCCTTCACTACAAGCTTACTGAGTTATTATTAATTTTTATTTGCATGTATGAACCTGTGCTAAATTGCCACAGGAGTGAAAGGCAAGGTTAAGAGAATGCATTTTCCGCTCTTGACTCTACCTTTCCAACCTGGTCTTTTTTGATGTTCATGTGTTATAAGCTTATCAGTGTGTTTTTAACAGCCGAAGCTCTTTTCCCTTCAGTGTCATGAAGTGCTATCTGGTTCACACAATGGTTGTCTTTTATTTTATCTAACTACCCAACTTTCAATCAGCTGGAACTATATCAGTGTTTATTTCCTGTGCCACTATTTACCTCTCTGCACATGACCAAGTATTTTCCACCAGTGCTTCTTTCCAATGCTTTCCATTTCAGTTTGTCAACTACTCATATCTGTATGGTCATGGAAAGAGCCATCTTCCCATATTTTCCTTTCTACCCTATGGAAGATTTGAACCCAGTTTCTCAACTGAGCCATTCGCTTTCCACAACAGGATCAGAGTCCAGATGGGGTAGCACAACAGGAAAGGTGCTGTGCCAACCACACTTGCCTCTTCTAACCTACCCTACAGTGCATCAGAAACTACAAAACTTTCCTCAGTGGAAGACAGACACTGGGATGGAAGTAAACAGATACTGGAGAGCTCTAGCTGTCAATTTGGTCAGCTCTTAAGCTGCAAAGGATACTCTCCCATTGTCAGTTAAAGGACCCCAGGAAAGGTGGGCAAATTATTCAAATAATCAAGCCAACTTTGTTCTTTTTATAAACACTAGCAGCCTTGTATACCTGGCCTTGCTTGGGAATTCTGAGGAACCAAAAAAATCACTGCAGTTCTGACATCAGTGGTTAAAATAAGTACAGTTTTAAAAGGTTCATGGGGGAATCTTGATTCATCTGACATGGATGAAAAAGCCTGCTCCTTGATCTCAGGAAGCATCATGCAAAATTTGGTTACGATATCTTAACAACTTTCCAAAATGTATAGTAGACACATACACCCCTTTAAGTTGCAAGCAAACAGTATCACTTGTACCGTATATTATCTTAGGTGGAAAGTGAAATTGGGCTCTGGGATAATGTTCCTAATTGTGCTTATCCCCACAACCCAATTTCCCCCCACCTATCATATAGGCCCCAGAATAGAGAGAAGCAAGTAAAGAGAAGCAAACAAAAAGCTGCTTGCTTCCCTTCAGCCTAGCTGACAGCAGGTACAGCTAGTGACCTGCACCTACACACTGCTGTTGTCCTGGCTGCATGAAGGCAAGTGTGCATTGGCTGCTCTTTTCCTCCAATTCATTTGACAGAAGGCAAGGATGCCCCCCAACCCAGATTCTAATATTTGTATAGCTGCAGGCATTCCCTTCTATTGCAACATCCATTTTTCTATTATATAGGGAGGGGAAACTATCATTCTGCAGTTTTTATATCTTCTTTTCCATGGTTAAATCTGGACTTTAGCGAACGTTTAACGTGTTAAGTGTCTTAAGTATTGTACTAGATTAAAAAAAACCAACCTCTGCACTTTCATTTCTGTTCATACTGAATTCAGCTGGAAGCTAATGTCAGAGGCATATCACTTTTTAAAGCACTCCTTAAAATATAATAATACTCTAGTAGTATTTAAACACTCCTTTAAAATGAAATCTGTTAGCATTTGTTTTCATTGACCATCTGTTGTGAATGTTTGATTACAGCATTCTGACTAAACACAGAGGATTTAGAAAGTAGAGCATGTGTGTACTTAATTCAGGAAAACAATTAAAATGCTATCAACTAAACCTCTTACATTCTTTCTTGCATCTTGTATTTAAAACATGGCTTCCTGAAAATGAGTGACTTAAAAGTGAAATGCATAAAAAGGACTTGATATATAGGCTTACTTAGATTAATCTTGTATTCCTAAACCAAATAAATAAGATATTTTGTTGTGTCTTGTTTGTATATTAGATGGCCAGGATTTTTGGAGGCATGAAAATGTTGTCTTATGCTTGAACAATTAATCCCAGTGAATTTAGTTAATGGTTCATGATGTGATCTGCTACAAAGAAAACCACCCTACACTTCAAAATCAAACAAACATGCCTATCAACTCCTTAAAACAGATTTTAAGAAGACATTAAGCTTTCCAAATTAGTTGAGTGCTCCCAGAATAAATTTAGATTCTAACAGATATTACAGACTTTGGCTGCAACCCTAACCATGTTCTCAGATGGAAGTCCCATTGAATTCAGTGGGGTTTACTGCCAGGTAAGGGATTAGGATTGCAGCCTCACTTCTGGAAACCAGTGGTCTCATATCAGCTGCATTAAGCATTATTAAGTCTTCTGAAGGAAACATGGGTGCTTTACTAATTGATAACTAGAAACTATATTTATAAAACCAAATAATAATGAAGTAATCCAAATAAGATTTTTTACCTTTTGTATCTTCTAGTCCACTTCTAAAAGTGAACCAATGACATCAGGCTATATATGTGACCTGCCAATCAGAGGCTTCCAGAATGCAGTACATGAGATCTGTGGGCCTCAGTTGTTACAAATGCTCTGGAGAGGGATGTAAAATGTTCTTAACAGAAAAACAGCACTGTCTGAAAGTCATTCCCAGAACACAGCAAATATAAATAGCTCAGTTGGTTGAGCATCAGGGTTGTGGGTTCAAGCTCCACTTTCAGCAAGATTCCTGAACTGCAGGTGATCCCTTCCAACTCTAGGATTCTGTGATGAAGATTTGTTGTCCAGGCTTCTCCTTAGCACAATAGTTTTTCTATTTGGAGGACATTTTTGTGGGAGAACATTCAAACATGCAAACCTCCACACCTACAATCCTAAATGTTATCTAGTCCAGGGAAAAGTTGCACCATGCGATTCTGCTGATTGCCAACTCTCTCATCTGTCTGTGACAAGGGCTGCAGAAGTGCACAGCACCAAGAGGAATCTTAGCATTATGCCTCCAGTGCTTTCATTACAATATAAATGGGGAGCATCTGCATAGCAAATGGCCACTAAGGATATGCACTTGCTTCAGCATGGGTCAAGTTGGACTGGCTCTGCAACCTGGCCCCTCTCTAAGTGTTAGGGAGCAATTTACATACTCAGCTTCCAGCTGAGCTTCTTTTCTATACAGAATACAAATTACTAGCAGCATTACCAGTGTGAAGTTTTCAGCAGTAGCGGTCAGATGTGATTTACTGAAATGCTACAGGCAGAATCTCCTCAAGATTTTAGCATTGACTTCCTACTAAATTCCTCAAGCTTGTGCCTTTACCTAACATTTTTTCTGAGTCACATTTTACAGCTACAAAACACACACAACCTGAAATAATGTTTTACTGCATGGGGCCCCATTTTATAGCTTTATTATAGAAAAACCAATATACGCCAAATGAAATACTGTCAAACAAATCCGCAGAAGATACACTGTAAACACTTTGGGTGGGAGGCGGGGAGAGAAAGAAACAAATTTCACCCAAAATGAAAACCAGTACTCAATGTTGTTCACATTTTAGTAGAGGTATCTGTTGTACAAAGAGACTTTAAAAATTAAATGTGGTATCGTAGAAGTTCTGGTTAAAAACAGTTGTCCTGAGTTGGAAAATACATGGATATCGCTGAGACCAGGATTATCATTAAAAACATCCCCCCCCCCCCCTTAAAAACAGATGAAACATATAAAGATGGACCGTTCACTGTTCAGCCCCAGGGCAGGAATGTGGAAAAACTCCATGCAGGTCAAAGGCTTCACTGAAGTCAAAGGCTTCTGCCTGTTGGCTTTTAAGCAGCATAAGGTTTCTCAAACACCCTCGGAATGAGCTCTTACTGGTCAAGCAGTTTTGTTTTACATCAGCTAGAAAACAAATGAAAGAACACAGTGAGCCTGTTTGCTGTTAGGAGGAGATTAAAATTGTACCTTAGAAATGGTCTGACAGCTTCCAGTAAGTCCTCGATTGTACACTACCAAGTAAAACAAAAAACAAAAACCCACAGCCTGCGGTAGTTCCCCTCACCCCTTTACCATCAATAGGATTTCCAAGGGGTCTATATGCACAAAGGAAACTCCAGACTAAAGGGTGGGAGAGAAACAGGCCTTCTGCCACAGCACTAGTTACCAGACAGCAATTTGGGGACTGTAGGGAGTGCCTAGACCCATGATGGGTTCTAAATGGGCTTATAAAAAGGTAAAGAGACCCCTGACCATTAGGTCCAGTCGCAGACGACTCTGGGGTTGCAGTGCTCATCTCGGTTTATTGGCCGAGGGAGCCGGCGTACAGTTTCCAGGTCATGTGGCCAGCATGACTAAGCCGCTTCTGGCGAACCAGAGCAGTGCACGGAAACGCCGTTTACCTTCCCGCTGGAGCAGTACCTATTTATCTACTTGCACTTTGACATGCTTTCGAACTGCTAGGTTGGCAGGAGCAGGGACCGAGTAACAGGAGCTCACCCCATTGCGAGGATTCGAACCACCGACCTTCTGATTGGCAAGCCCTAGGCTCAGTGGTTTAACCCACAGCGCCAACCGCATCCCTTATACGTAGCTGCTAATTCATACGAAGCCCCAACCTGGCTTGAACCAGGTTCTGAGGAGATGGGAAAATAAAGTATCAAGCAGGACATTCTCTAACTTTACCAACTTCATGCTGCTTTATGGCATTTGCACCACCAGTCAGCCAGAACACAAACCAAGGGTGGGATGAAAATATAATGAGTAAAAAAATAATAATTCTGCATTTTGAAAATGAGGAAAGCAACATACCAGGATATCCTCCAACATAAATAGGGTTGTTCGTATCTGCAGAGGTGGAGTGCAGGTGTGGATTGTCAGTCTGAACCAAGTTTCCATCAACTATCAAAGCAATACGATGCTTGCTTTTGTTTGCTTGGAGTTTGTGCCACACTCCATCACACAGACCAGTTGTGCCTTTGGGCTCATAGGTAGCTGTTATTCTACCAGCTCCGTTGTTGACACTGAATAAAACCTACACGGCAGCAGCCATGCAACAATAATAGAAGGAGGCAAGAAAAAGATTTGTTCTTTTAAATATAACAATTTGCTCAATAATGATGTGGGAAAGTTTTCATTTTAACCAAATGGTTGGTAATTCATTCAAAGCTCACTGCCAGTAGCTTTGACAGTTGAGCAGTATGTAATGCCTATGAGACTATTCCCTATCAGGAAGAGGCCAAACTAGCCTCCCAGGAGCCATCCCTATTTTTAGAGTACTACCCAATTGCCTTTTCTAACCCAGGCTAAGGGCTCGTGATGGATCAACACTCCGCCTTGAAGGAGAACTCTAGCATGTGGGGTGCCTTCGATCTCTCCTAGGAATTATGATGTTAGAAACTAAATGATTGCCTCATTTCTTCTATCTCCATCTGATCCCTGTTCTCTGCAGGAAAGGGCATCTTGCACATACCACTCCACACAATATCGGAATCAGGCCTTTAGTGTCGCAGCACCTACCCTTTAGAAATCCATCCCATTAAATATCAGATACGTGCTACCTCTATTGTCCTTTTGGCATGCATTGAAGACTTTTCTCTTTCAACAAGCCTTCTAAGCAGAGATTCTTATCCCAGCTAGCGTCCGGATTTGGTCTGAAACTGCTTTCATATACGTACTTGCTGTTAACTGGCTCTATGTGTGCAATTGTTTTATATTTGTTTTTATTATATTGCAAGATCACTTTGATATGCTGAATAGGAGGCGATTCATAAATGGTAATCATCATCGTCATCTGTCAAGATGGCTCCCTATGGCTCTGGGGAGTTCCCATGCATGGCCTCCTTGGCATCTAGATAGATGCCAGCTGAAGGCTCATGCTGGGTGTGGGGTGGGGTGAAGCATTGCAATAGGCTTCCTTGGCAAGGCTAGTGTTACTCCTGCTACATCATAATCCTTCATATGAGTGTTTATGGGTGGGGAGAGAAGCCGAAGTGGCCGTGACTCACCAGTGACTAAGGAAAAGGCAGTTCTGGATGAGCACAAGCTAGCAGTAAGCAGGGGCTGAATAGGACAACTGCACACACTGAGCAGATCAGGTGGGAGGGCTGCCCCAGAGTTGGGGGCATCATCAAAGCCCATATCTAATCCCCTGTACTTACCACGATGGAAAATTAATCTTTCTCCTGATCTAACAAAACTTTCTAGGAGGTAAAACCATGAAACAATTGTCCCCTTTTCTGACCTTCTGTGTGGAAACGTATTCATTAATGAATTTGCTCACACTCAAAAGCCTCCCCTCGTCCCACTTAATATAAGCTGAAAAGTGCAAAGGAGAAAAGAGGGACAAAGAAAACAGAGAGAGGTAATAGAGGGTTCAAGTTATTCCACAAAAGCTTCGTTTAATGGAAAAAATTCCTAGGAACCTAAAATAGTACTTTGAAGATGGCTTCATTGAAACTGTTTAGATGTATTTTGACGGTTCTCAAGATGGTTTATGCTTTCCTTCATTTGCAATGTATTATCTGACAAAACAGCTTAAATAATTAAGTTTTAGGCTTCTCAGGTTTATTATGGATATATTTATAAAACGATAGCCATGGAATTTATGTCTAACGGGTGTTTTGTTTTTTTTAAAAAACCTTTCACATTTTTCATCATCTTATTTTAGAGACCTTAACTTACTCATTGTTTAATTAAAAGTCCCCAAATAGACAGTTGTGAAATAAGTATTATACTCAGAATGAGGCACATGGGGAGGAAACACGGGTGTAGGAGAACACGGAAGTATGATTCACGGAGATAGCTAAAACATACTAGCTAACTAGTGGACAAACCTACATTCACAACAAATTCTGCATTCAACATTTTTCTGTCACATATTAATAACTGACCCAGCTTTTTCTTCCAGCATTACACATTAAATATGCATTCTCCTTGATTGTTATTAACAGACCCCTGCCAGATTGATTCACAAGCACATTTTCACACGACCTTATAACTCACCTTGCCATTAACTATTTCCAATCCAATGGCATCTACTTTAGCGCTACTAATTCCCAGAAGAACTCCATTGAGAGCTGTGGTGCGGAACTCAAATGTAACATTAACATCAGATCGGACTTTGTAGCCTTCCTTAACTATTTAAAAAGAGAGAGAAATAACAAAGTTGGGAGTTAGTAATCCTTCCTCTGATGTCATGTTCATACAGCGTTGCATTAGACGCAACCCAAAATTTGCACCATACCTAAAGATGTAATGTTGATTATGTGGGTAAAAGTAGGTACACATTTGGACTGTGGAAGATACGCGCTACTGAAAAGTTCTGGGGTAGTCACAATACAAGTTACCGGTACTTCTCAGAACATATACGTGCATGATGCTGTTGCATTTTATAGTCTTTGGTTGTTTGTTAAATAGGGCTTTGATCGAATGGTGTGAAACCTATCTAAAAAAAGTCATTTCCCCTATTGCTGGCTGGGGCTGATGAAAGTTGTAGCCCAAAACATTTCAGGTACACCAGATAAGAATCCATTTTATAATAGATGAAAGCCTTTAAAAAGTGGCTCAGAAACAGCTGTCGAGACAGGATGGGATACCTCCTGGCACACTTCCAATGTAAAATAATGGCTAAGGGCTTGGTTTTGTAGGAGAAAGTACAAATTAAAGCTTCCTCTAAATTTTGCTATATCATAAAGCTTTTACTTGCTCCATGGTTGGTAATACAATTATTATTTTTCTTTCTGACCAATAAACAGTTACTTGAAATGTGATCAATTAAGCAATTATGTTTCAGAATTAAGCAATAGCTGTTTACATATTATCAGTAGGGAATCAGCAAAACTGGAGCAGAGGATCAATACAGGAGTGGAAGTGTAGAATAATGGAATATTATTGTATTATTTTATTTTTGCTTGGGAAAAAAGGTTTGCAAAACAATCTGTTGCTTACCAAGGGCAGCAAAACCACTTCCATCAAAAAACGTTCCTTCCTGGGCTGCAGCGTAACATTTATTCACAGCAAAATTTGAGACTGGGCTCTCTTTGTCCATTTGTTTGCTATTAATGGTTACTCCACCAATGCATGCAGGGATACTGTGAGTAATCTGCAAACAATTCAGTGTCATGATTAATGCAGTATATACATCTCACACACATACACACCACAAAACCTTACTGCTTCAGAACTGTAAATCACTGAAGATCAGGGTTAGTAACACAGCTGTGAGCACATAAAAAGAAAAGAAACAGCATAAATGCATATAAAGTGTGTCCAGACTGTAAACAAAGCAAAGTGCCAGGGTAGTTAGTGAGCCAGATCAGCATTGAGGAGTCCAGGGTTCATGTTTCTACTAAGCAATGAAGGTTGCTGGGTAATCTTGGGCCTGTCATACTCTCTAAGCCTAGCCTACTTCATAAGATTGTTGTGACAATAAAATGGGGAGGAAAAACAGATATCTGAGCTTGAGCAAAAGGCAGAATAAAAAATGTAATAAATAAAAACAGATCAATAATCCTACTTCTAGGGCTGAAATGTGAATTTCTAAATTAAACCGAATCCTGTTATTAGCTCCACAGCAGGAAAAACACAGACACAATACAAATACCTACATTTTTTTCCTTGATGGCTACTGAAATAGAGGGATAGGGGAATTCAGAAAACAGGATGTAGGAAAGAGTTAATTCTCCCTTCTTGCCAGCACCACTGCTGGGATAAAAATCAGACCACCAGAAGTTTATTTAATTTAAGAAATAATGTTGGGAGCCCCAACCTGATTACAGGATACATTTTTCACTGTTCAGAAATGTCATACTGCTTTTGTTATGGCTATGAACAAGCTCCTACTTATTGCAGACACAGTGAAAGCTGAAGCTGCTTCTTTCAGACACTAATACACTTTGCAAAGCTTAGGTAGAAATCACTGCTCTTGCTATTATCTTTCTAAATAAAATAAAGATTCAAAGGACTTGCATACTTTAAACACATTCAGACCTAAGAGGCGAGAGGGATGAACAATGGTATAAAAGCACCAAAACTTCCATGCTGCTGAGATCAACATCTGATATTGACAAGTCAGTGGTGTGCAACGATTCCCGCATGGATTTTGTGTTTCAATGCACTGCAAATTGTTGTTTTCTTTCAGAATGCTGTTATGCAGCCTGATTTGCCTGGCAGACAATAGACATAAAGGACAATTAAAGAGAAAAAGCTTACATTTCCCATTTTCTTGGCTGCATAAGCCGAGGGTAGCCCCCCTAGGTACAGCTTCCCATCCACATCCAATGTATTTCCATCTCCCGGAACATTTACAGCTGCAGATTCCTGCCCATCAACTATGACAACACCTTTCCTTTTAGTATACTCTGTCTTCACCTATAAGATAAGATACAATATTTTGTAAGATGACACCAATAGTTAAGACTAGGAAACATCCAATTAAGAATAGGGTTCCATATATTGTGTGGGACGAGCATGACTATTTTAAGTTTTCTGCTTCTTCCAATACAAGACATCAATGCAATCTTTATTTACTACACAGTGTGTTAGTAAAGAAATGCAAAAGCTACCATGCATTTAATGAGAATTTATTTTTATTTTTAAAATTCCAACATGCAGATAATGAAAAGCTCTGAAATAGTGCAAGAAGAGAATACTTAATCGGGAATTATTTTTCCAACATAAGAAAGTATGTGAGAAAGGCAGGAGGCCCAGACCTAAGACAAGGCTGGATGCAGGCATTTGGCCCACCTACCGTATGCCATTTCCCATCATTGACGATTGCTCCATGAAAGGCTACTGCCCGACCCTTTCCAAGATCAAATGAAAAATAAAGCTTTCCCCCTTGTAGCTGAAGGGCTGCATAATCGACCTGCTTTTGGTGAGTCATGTAATATATTAGGCCACTAGAAGCAAAAGTCCTGAGGTTCAATTGCACAGAAAGCCTAGGGGAGGAAACATGAAATTGATCAGAGCTTGGAAGCCAATGGAATCCCCAATGGAAACTTTTCTAAGCTCTCCAGAGGAAGAGATCGGTGCAAGTATGGTATGCCTATGATAAAGAAAATGAAACGTCATCACACCTATTCTCTGCTTGTGGCTAGAGCTCCACAGGTAAGGAAGGAAGGTGAAGGCAGGTGGTGTGAGAACCAGTAAGGAAGGGAAGTGAGGTAAAGAAGAGGAAGGTGGAAACAAGTCAAGAGTTAGTGAACATGAAGATAAATGGCTATGTTCTCAGGAGCTGCAGTTGAACCAACCAATCTTCCACTGAGGAAGATGGAAGATTCTGGATCCTGCCTGTCTCCATTGAGGGAGGAGCTTTCCTGTGGAGAAGGACTGCCCTCCAAGTGTCTCTGGTGCATAGACTTTAACACACCCACACCCTTTAAAACTAACTGCTTTAGCTTATCCCAAAGAGAGATACATACTTGCTTAACTCTCCTACAAATCAGTGGAATTAAACCTTTCTAAACTTTTATTCAATAGCGCCCTGTGAAACCGGGATGATGGCCTATCTCACATGTTGTGCAGCATTTCACATGTTTAAAAGTTCCATTTAATTTTTTAAAATTAAAATTAATCATAGCAAAATATACCTACTTTTTTCTTACAGTGGACTGATTGAAAAGAAGCATCAAGTGACTGTTCCTTGCAAGGCCAAACTGATGAGCGCCAGAAACATACTTCAGTATTTCATCCTCTGCACAAGGTTTCTATTAAAGAAAACATTAGTTAAAATTCCACCCCTTGCATCCAAGCATTGCTTTGCTTAGCTTTTCACCTGAATGCTGATGCCTCACAATATATAAATCACAAGTATAAAATTCAAACAAAACTAACATTATCAGAACCCAGGCAGAAATGACACAACATTCATCTTTGCAAACAAGAGCTGTAGGTTTAGATCAGGGCTGGGGAACTGGATTCAGAAGTGGCAAGCCTTTTGCAGGTCATTCTGGCATCCTGCTTCTCTCCCCCCCCCCCCCCCGCTTTGTCTGTCTTAACACCTCTCATATCTCTAGGTCTTGCCATGGAGGAAAAGGCTGATTAGATTTTGACCACATACTTTCTTAATTTCTGCAAGAGGCCTGTAGGAAATTGGCATCATCTGCATCTCAGGAAGGATCTCAATGTCTTCTGGCTGGATGGTAGGCCTAGGCCTCTCCCAAAGGAAGCAACTGTCCATATCAACACCTTCATACCTCACTGCAGTGGTGAAATCCAGAAGTCTGGGTTTTAAAGAAAGAATAATTTATTTATTTCAATGAAACACACAAGAAACAGGACCACTGTTAACAGGTCCACTGTGCATACTATGAAAGCTGGAGACATTTTACAAGCAGCGCTTACAAAAACTCCCTATGTGAAATTCAAAAGAGCCCTCATGTTTATTTACACTAGTCAGGCGTCTCCACAATTATGTGTTTTGGGTGTAACATCTACAGGTTTGGCCTGTTCTCTGTTCCACCCAGGACCCATCCTCCATAACAGTCAGCTGTGATTCTGGACTTCGTTGCAACTTTAAACAAAGCGAGGCAAAACTTGACACCTGCATGTTTTCCTGTGACGTGAATGCCAAGTGACGCACATCTCCACCAGCAAGCAACCGTTGTACCCAGAGAATACTTGCAAGCAGCTACAGAGGGGCAACATAATCTGTTGTATCATCATCTGGGCAAAAAAAAAGGCCTTAGGAAGAATTTAAGGTTTAAGGCTAAAGCAATGGAAAGAAGGACAGCAATCTAATCAATTTGATATCATTGTCAAAGAACTATAGCTATGGATTTGCCCATGTTAACTTTGGGGCTTCTTGTGTGTTTTATTATTTCTGGTTTCTTAGCGTTAATTTATAATTGTGTTGTGTACATTATCACTTTCATAGAAGCCACCTTGAGGGAGCTTTGGCTCTGACAATAAAGGCTGTACATGAATATTTTAATTAAATAATAAACTTACTCCATATTAAATATCAAGTTGGTTATACAGCCATAGAAAGAGCCTGCCATCTTTAGTCCTAAAATGCCTTCTCCTGCAGGAATCCCACCAATGAAGAAGTTGGATATATTCATTGGCCTAGTTTCTGCCAATGGGCCAAGCCTAATTTCTGCAGGGCTACTTTCATCCACCTGGACAGTTATAATCCTGGAAAGAAGAAGAAAACACCACAAAGTGAACTATTATCCAATTAAAAAAATGTCTGATTTAAGAACAATAATAGTGAAGAATCAACAGTAAATGAACCAGAAATAATGGTGGTTCTCCAAATGATCTTGCAGCCCTGATTGTGTGGCAGACCAGGCGTGTTCAGTAGCATTCCAATTAATTTCTAGCAGTAATTCAGTTGTAGGTGTCGCATAAAACACTGGATTTATATGTTTCTCCATCTAATAAATAAAATAGCTAATTGTGTGTGTACTTCTTGTATCAGTACTTGGCATGATTCTCCCTGGTGGCCAAAATGTCTAGCAACTTCAAGGGAGCATCCATGCACAACTTAATCAGAGGCTCTGTAGTGTATGCAATTACCATATAAATCACAACTTCTCCATTAACAGCAGAAAAACACAACTGTGGTTATTCTACTGAAATAAACTAAACTAAACTAAGCCAGTTCTTTAGGGAACATGGTAAACTTGACAACAGGACTTAATTAAACAAGTGATTCAGCTTCTACCTCTTATTCCGAGTCAGGATGACCGAATGTTCTCGTCCATCGCTGTAAGTTCCATTAGCAGGCTCAACGAGGACCTTTCTTGTACTTGCTCTGTCCCCGGCATTGACATGCACTGCCAAATGGCCATTGACCAACATGATGGAGAAAAAGGGCTGAGAAAGATGGAGAAGATCAAGTTCAGCTATTACTCTCTTGCATACTCCTTGTAAACTGTGCTGCCCAATCCCGATTCTGCTCACCCCATTCCAATCTGAGTTGTGCTCAACAGTGTGAGCATCCCTGCTTGACTTTGGATGACACCACTAGGGAATGACTAAGAAGACACTTGAGACCACAAGAGCTGAAAAGATGGTCAGGTGCTTACCAGCTGGGCTTGCCTGCGCCTTCGCTTTTCTGCACCTTTACTTAGCCCAACGAGGATGATGCCGCTGGCATTCTTTGTTGCAAAAGTGGCCATAAGTTCTGATTCTGCTGACAGGGGTTTGGGCAGCAACTCAATATAGCCATTGCTCAAGATACTAGCACTGTGTATGGGCTATTTTGCAAAAGAAGAGAAATAAAATGAGTGAATTAGATCTTCTATCTGTCAGAGACATAACAATGCAGGAGTTGATTATCTGACAATTTATCAACATTATAGCATCCATTATAGTATCAGCAGACACTGTTGATTGGTTTTTCCAGCAACAAGTAGCAATCAGTTTAAATTTACCAAGAACTGCATATGTGTCCTACCTCCAGAATGCAGCCTTTCCTCACACCGTATGAGTTTTTAAGCAAATCAAAAGTGGAACGGGATATTTCCAAGTTCTTAATACATCCCACATATTTTCTGCTGTTAAGCCCTTTCCTAAAAAGAGAAAATATTATTGGAGTGGGGAGAGAAACATTGGTCTACGATATTTAGCTCAAAAGGAATGGCTGCGTAAATCCAAATTACAGAATAAGCAAGCACACAATGAAAACTAGTAGAGGGAAACGGTTACTGGATACATTCACAATCGTTTTGAATTCTGTCCATAAATTAAACCTGACACAGCAAGAAACTTTTTCTTCCCTCTCTCCCTGCATCTCTTCCCAGATTCTCAGAAAATTCTTAAGCAATGTCAGGGCAATTTTCAGTTTGGTATTGGTATTCAGTTTGCAATATGCTAGGCAGAAAAGAAGGGGGGGATGAGTGTATTTATATAGATGGTGATGCACTCATGTTTGTTTTCTTAGTTTGCTTGCTTAGTTAGTTTATGAAGACAAACAAAAGCAAAAAACACAAAATAAAACACGATATAAAAACAAGTAAGGAGTGTTATGAAGCCTGAAGTTCAAAGCAAATTAGGAGTTCAAAGGAACCTGGGACGCTGCATTTAAATACTATATTTGAAAGTTCAAATATAGGAAGATCTAAGTGTGTAACTCTTTTTATTTAAGCCTACCTTACTGCCCTTGACCGCGGTAACCCGCCAATGTAAATAGGATCCTTATCAGAACGATTCAGGTCAGATGCTGTACCAGGGGATATTCCTTGCTTGGTTTCTTTAGAACTCAGGTTATAAGCATCCATGACTGCCAAAATCCCTGAAAGGGTAATGAAATCAGAGATTAGCAAACAGAAATATCTGAGATTTTGCTATGCTACATTTGTTACGACTCAAACATTACAGCAAAACATAATAGTAACAGGATATCATTTTGACAAACTGCTTTACTAATATGAGTCTAGATATTTTACTGAGCTAATCTAATTCTTCTATGAAGGCCCCTTCCTCATTAAGGAAAAATATGAAACATATGGCTTATATGCTATTTTGGACACTATTTCCATAACAGGTAATAGCACTGTCAATTTCCAAGTTTTTCCAGTCTTCCTGATTCAACAAACACATATGCAGTAAATTTCTCATAGGTTCATGAACCAAAACCTCCTTGGGGTGAAATCCAACAATGTATGTCTGCCTGCAGAATGAACACAGCTGACAGAATGGATCCTGCTTTCTCCATAATTCCCAACCCCAAATTATTCTGGAGGACTGAAGAACGCTCCAAAGCAGATGAGGGAAGCAGGGGCAGGAGATGGGAGCTGAAAGGGAGTTAAGAGGATGGGGAAGCGCTCTTGCACAAGCAGATGTCCATTCACTTGACCCTGGATGACATTCCTTATTTATTTCCATGTTTCACAAGTCAAGCTCTTTGTGAGCAATGGTTTCCAGTCACTCCAGTTGGATAGTGACTGGGTAAAGTACTTCAGACACTGTATGATTTCTTCCTTCCACTAACCAAGTTCCAATACTTGGTTATACGGTTGTGAATCTTAAAGGGCTAATCTCAGTTTAAATCCTTGCCTTGCCTCCACTGTTACGTAGTTGAGTAGAGACCTCCACAGAAAACAACTATATAGATTCCATGCTGAATAATCTCACTGTCTGGAATTTACAACCTGATTTGTCGCATGGTTAAACTGATGTAAGGACATTTTAGCATTAATCCAAAAGATCAAAGGCCCATGGAGAATTCAATTAAAGTAAACAAACCTAAACAGATCTTTTGAATGTGTAAGTACTTGAGCTTATATATGAATTGTCAACTGTCAGGCGCTGACATCAGCGAGAACAGAACCAACCAGTCAAAACAATCTCCCACCAAGGAGTAATAAAAAAGAAGAAAAGTGACCTTCAGAAAGTGACCTTCACTGATAAATCAGATCAATGTGAACAGAATAACAAAACAGCATAAAAAGTAGAATCCTATAGCATGAGACCGAACCTCCATCTAGACCAGCATCCTACTTCCTGAAGTAATCTGGGAATGTTACAACATGTCATCGCATGCTAGCAGCCAATGCTCTCATACTACTTATCAAACCTTTATTAGGCATTGTGCAAATAAAACCATAAAAGAGGAAATAACATATAAAAGCTTTGAAATATATATAAAAGGCAGCAGTTGGCTACATACATATATATATATATACATATAAAATCAGTGGTTTTCGTTGTTAACCTGCTCCTTGGAGGACTGCTGCCAAAAACTCGGCTACCCCCGCCGTTACCCTTTGGTCGACGTCGGATAGGCAGAATCCCACACATTCACCTTGCTGGGGTTCCAGACCACCCAAAAGAGGGGACAGCACGCGTTGACGTGGGATACTGTACAATGGGCAATGAAAGAGAATATGCTCTACAGTGTCCGGGACATTCATAGAACATCTGCAGAATCTCTTGTTTCTAGGAATGTTTTGATACCTTCCCCTGACAAATGCTGAGGGAAAAACATTCAAACGGGCCAGCATAAAAGCCCTACGTTGGGCTGGGATTATTAATTTAGTGACGTAATTGGCTCTGCTGTCTAGGATATTTAAATCATAGAATATGGGGGAGCAAATTTTGTTTACAGCTGCCATAATATTTTGTCTCTCGACATCCTTTAGTCTAGTTAGGATATTATGAAAATGTATTGCTCATTAGAATTGTACAGGGGCTCCAGCTCGATGCCTAAAGATTCAATCTTTTTTTCGAGGTACTGATACCATCTTGATTTATAGGAGTCTTTGAGCAAATCAGCGAGCAGACTTGATGGAGGGCAGCGAAAATGGCAGCGTAACCAGTACTTTATTGAGGTGGACCATGCCCAATATTCCATTGTGTGTATGCCTATTTCTGCACACATTGTTTCATATTTGATCACAGCTGGGAGTCCAAGAATACGTCTCAGAAAGCTGGAGTGAATCTTTTTTAAATCACTGTTATATGCTTGGACCCATAGCGGGATTCCATAGAATATCTGGGATTGCACTTTTGTTTGAAATATCTGATTGGCCGCAGGAATAAATTGATTACCTTTCTGATAATAAAAACGGGCAACTGCTGATGAGGTACACTTTGCCTGTTTTATGGCATTTGTGCGATGATTTGCCCACCCTAAATTGCTCTGGAATAAGATTCCCAGATACCTATAGATTTTCACTTGTTGGATTTCTTGCCCTCTTATTTTCCATTTCTCTAATTTCCAACCATTCGAGAAGACCAAAATTTTTGTCTTCTCATAATTTATAGAGAGTTTGTTACATTCGCAGTAAAGGATCAGAGAAGATATAAGACGTTTCAGACCCAAGCTCGTTAATGATAGTAGGACAGCATCGTCTGCGTATAATAAGAGAGGAACTGGTTTCTGATTAAGTTTAGGGGCATGTGATTCTATTTTTTGGAGGTGATCTGGCAAGTCTGATAAAAATAAATTAAATAGAAAGGGAGCGAGAATACACCCTTGTTTTACCCCTTTCGAGTTTGGGATGTCTGATGAAAGGTGACCTTTGGTGTTAAGTTTGACTTGACAGGTATTGGAAGAGTATAGATTTTGTATTAGAATCAATAAGCGTTGATCAATTTTTAGTTCTGCGAGTTTCCTCCACAGCTTTGGGCGGTCAATTGAGTCGAATGCACCACGAAAGTCTACAAAAGCAGCATATATCTTAGATTGCCTTTGGGATCTATATTTTTCAACCAAATGCATAAGTATAAGGCAGTGGTCTAATGTAGAGCAACCTTTGGAGAAACCTATTTGTTCTTTCCCTGGTAAATTTAGATTTTTCATCCAGGTAAGAAGTTTAGATAAAAGGTGCTTGGCGTAGATTTTCCCTATCACTGATAATAGGCTTATCGGTCTGTAATTCCTTGGTTCTTTTGGGTCACCGTTTTTAAAGATTGGGATAATTATTGATCTTAACCATATCTCAGGTATGATCCCATATTTATCTATGAGAGTAAACAATTGAGCTAAGGGTTCTGCCCACCAATCTATATAGGTCTTGAATAATTCTATTGGTAGACCATCTGGCCCAGGAGATTTCCCCGATTTGAAATTTTTAACTATCTCTCTAATTTCCTCTTCTTCTACCCTTGGCCACTCCTGGAGTTTATTGATTTTATTTTTAGTGGTCTCATTTCCTTTGAGTTCACTGTGTAGATTGTTAAATACAGATGTGAAGTATTGGGACCATTTGGATTCTGCAATTGGTGGTAGAGTTAGTTGGTTTTCGGCTTTCAATCCTCCGTACACCAGGTTCCAGAACGCTTTGTTGTTTTTACTCTGAATTGAGTCGAGTAATTGTAGCCATTTTTGGGTTGCATATTTCTGTTTCTTTTCGGCCAGAATGTAATGGTATTGTCTTTTTTCATCAAGATAAGAGGGCTCTAGTTTAGCGCGATTATTTTTAAATGTTTGGCGCAGCTTTCTTTTTAGCTGGAAACATTCATCATCAAACCAAGGGCTAGCGCTATGTTTAAGTACCCAAACTTTAGGTGGAGTACTAAGCTCTACAAACATTTGGAAGATTTCATTATAAATTTTTGGAATATCACTGTAGGGATTAGTGGTCTTTAAGTTGGATAATACTTGTTTTCTCAGGTTGGCTGTAAGTTTTTGCCCCACTGCTGCATTCATTTCCTGGGACCATTTTAATTGGGTCATTTGTTTGTATTGAGAAGGTTCTATGATATTGTACTTGGTTATTTTGGTTTCGTCCTTTAAGTTAATAGACAGCAATAATGGCTGATGGTCGCTTTCGGTACGCGTTCCAATTTTGAGGTCCATGATTGAATTTATAATATTATAAGGGACAAGAATATAGTCGATGACACTGCATCCTCGGGGGGAGAAGTATGTAAACTCCCCGCTTCTATCGCCTTTTGTTGAACCGTTCACAATCTGCAAATTAAAGTTGTTACATAATTCAAGTAGGCGTAAGCCTTCGTTGTTTACAACCCTATCTCTGGAGAATCGTCCTATTTTCAGGGCATGTGCGATATCATTATCAGTATTCCAATTTAGTTTGCTACATAGTTGTTCATTGTTGGTTCCCACTCTGGCATTAAAATCACCTGCTATTATCAGTGAGGCATTTGGGTATTTATCGATCAAATTTTCTATATAAAAGGTTAGTTGTGACCAATTTTCACTGCTGCTGTTGTTTTTGGTTGGGGGGATATAGACATTTACAAGTAGCAAAGTATCGTCTTTTTGGGTTAAAAGTAGAGCTTGTGCAAGTGGTAAGCATTTTTCTAGCTGCTTGATTTCAAACCCTAAGTTGTCTTTGATCATGCAACAGAACCCTGCTTTCGGCCGGCCCTTCGTGTTTGTTTTCACTGCGGGTTTCGTATAGGAGGTGAATCCATTGATTTTAATATCTCTAGTTGACCATGTTTCTTGTAGAAGTATTAATTCAAAATCTTTAAGGAAGTTCATTAGGTCTGGGTCTCCGTCTTTGTTTCCCCACCCTGCAATATTCCAGGACAGCAAGCGTAGGATCCGTTTTTGAGTTGATGGCTGGTTGACAGTATTTAGTCATTCTAGTTCTGTTATTGAGTCCAGCGAGGGATTTTGTCTTGTACAGATACAGCCATTTCTCGCTGCTTTCGGCGGGGAACATAATGGTGGGTCTTTTAGATTCTTTTTTAAAGTGCGGGAATTTAAGATTTCCTCCCTTTCTTGGTTTTCTTCCTTAACTATTCCTTGTTCCTGAGAAATTTCTGTGGTTGGTAGACTGTTGTGGACAGTAGGACTGTTTTCAGTCTCTAGTTCCATTTCTTTGGCCTCATTTGATGTTGGGCTCAGTGAATCAGGTCTGTTGGAGGTCATCTTTTGTTCGGCAATGTTAGAGTCCTTTGTAGTACTTAAATAAGGGGTACCTATTTCGTTTAGAGCTAGTATTTGATATCTCAGCCAGGAATTTGTAGTCTCATTGCTGGAGTTTTTCCTTGCCATTTCATATTCTAAAGGAGGCTGGATTTGAAGGTCTGCATCTATGCATTTGAAAGTTCCATTGGTGGCTTTCTTTTTGACTATGCATTTAGGGGAGAGGGCTGGTAAGTGTAAAGTTTGATTGTGTATTGTTTCTACTGCATTTTGTTGCCCTTGTTGGTGAATTTCGGTCAATCTGGCCTGTAGTTTCGTCAATTTACTGAGTATGTTTATTTGTTCTTTGTCTGGTAGCTTGGTAAAGTTACTCAGCAGATCTACTTCTTCTGGGACTGTCCAGTCTATTGTATCAAGGGCGAGGCTGTTATTTGATGCTACAGTCGCTTGGTTTGAGAGCTTGGATTTTTCTTGTGTGATTTCCCGGGTAGCTGGCTGCGGTTTCTCCCATCTACTGGGTTCTTCCACGGGAGTAGGGCAGATGTCGGCTTCTGGTAGAATGGCCTTATTCATCTTGTTCTGTCTTTTAGATGCAATCAATGGTCTGAGTGATATATCTTCAAAGTGTCGACGCGGAATAATTCCTTTCTGGGCTAAATAAGCCTTTACCCTTAGGATTTTGGTTGGAATTCTATGACTACCAAATTTTAGTAGTACTTTTTTGGAATGTCCATCGTTAGTGAGCCTCTTGACTGCTTTTAGGTCGATGCTTCCACCCTCAAGGCCTAGGAGCAGATTTAGATGGTGTCTGGCCCAGAAGGATGACTCCCAGTAAGGTAGGGGCCCTCTATATGGAAAAATGTGGAGAACAATCTCGCATGGCCTCAGTATCAGGTTGACTGAGTGAGGGGGGCTTCCTCTGGTTTTTGGTTGGTTTAGAGGTATAAATTTGTATTTGTTCTGTTTGTCTCCAGGGCTTATTAAGGATGGCAAAAAGGGAGTAAGTTGCCTCCTTTCATCTGGGTTATCCAGCTTCTTGGAGATGTTTTGTAATTGTTCAAAGATTTTTTGAACTGTTTGAGCAGTCATTAGGCAGCATTCCTCCAGCAGCTCCACCTTTCTATCAATTAGCACTTGTGCCTCGATTATGGGAGTAGTAGCCTTGTCCTCATTTATTCCTAGGGATATCTCTTCAACTGTCTTTCCATGTAAAGAGTTGAGGAAGGTTTTGGGAGGAGATATGTGCTGTTTTTGAGGTAGCAGGTAATTATCTAGATTACTCTGTTTAAAACCGGAGAGCTCTGCGTCAGTTTCTGTATCAGAACATCTGAGTCTTTTGGCTCTTCTCATTGCTAGATTCTTCTTAAATCAATGAGATCAGACTTCTAAACGGAGTGATAGAGTGTTAAAGTTCTCAGGTCGCAATCTCATTCAGTTCTCATTCAGTCCTGGCTGGGCTGCTGCGAGGAGTTTAAGACTGGGTCCAATTAGAGCACTCCTTTGAAGTATCCCCCCCACTTCTTCTCAGTTTGTTAAAACAGCTGAGATGTTTGGGGGTCCACGAAATTAGAGGTGGTGGGAGAAATTTGTGGTTTTATAAATTTATAGTTTTTAGGGTTAAAAGCCCATTAGAGGTCCTTAAAGATCCTTGGGATAAGTTTGTCACGAGGAGTCAACGAGAAACTGGGAGGGAGTGCCTTAATGCCCGGGAGGGAATGTCTGAGAGCCTTCGTTAAAACTTCATTAACTTCACTAAGTCCCGGCACCGAGGAGGATAAGATAAGATGTTCAAAAGCCCAGCGAAGTAGCGAAAGGAAATAAAATCCAAAAGAAGGAGGAGAACCGGCAACAAAGGCATTTAGTTAAGAAATTCTTTGAGCTCCGATAAGAGCGTCTTACCTCGGCGCCATCTTGGGGAACTCTCATAAGAACACTGCTCTCATAAGAACAATGCTCTCATAAGAACACTGGAAGACCCGTTATAATTTGGTTCCTCTAGTCAAATATTATCCTCTAGTTGGGAGTGGCTCTCCGGGAGTCTAACCCAGCCAGAGGCCCCAGCTTAGGAAGATGATTAGTGGTGGCCAACATCTCATGCATGACATCCAGGACATTGGGAGGAGCCAGGGAAGGAGCTGAATGTGGTGGCCATGCAGCTTTAATGGCAAGTGGGAGAGAGAGAGCTCTCTCCCCCTGGTGCCACCACCAGTGGGAGGCTACTTCTTGTGGCAGGAGGAGGAGGAGCTGGCCACTGGAGCTGCATTGTGCTCGGTTCCATGCTTTGCCGCTGCGCTTTTTGGACATGGGGGCAGCCCCACCCCAAAAAAATATTGGTGCCCCCTAAAAGGGCTCAATCCACAGCAGTCGGTGCCACTAATCCCCACCCAACCTGGGGGTGCTGGGGATTAAACCTGGGTCCTCCTGCATGCAGAATGGATGCTCCACCCAACTAGGGGTCATCATCTTGTTCACACACACACACATATGCTTCTTGACTGTCACTTGGAACGTTTCCTGTCCCAGCACGAGCCCCTTTATTGATTTACGTTATTCACCCTAATGTACAACAAAGTGCATTGTCCTCATAAAACAATTCTCAAAAGCCAAGAAATGTTTAAGCATCTGCACTATATTGAAAATTAATTCACAGAATACAGCTTTTGTCACTGTTGCTGATACACAGTTCCAATAGATCAAGTAACTTCTCTTAGAAGTTGGATACAAAAAACATAAGAAAGAAGTTATGGTGAAGTCTATTTGGATTTAGCTAAAAACATGCCTGGACATTTGCATGAAGCTGTGGCCTTTATTAAAACAATGCAAGTTAAATCACCTGAGACCATTATTTCATCAAAATCATGGAGACAGGAATAGTTTACTTTGCTTGGATTTCCCTCCATTTGGCTATCTGCTAATAATTACAGAAAGAGTAAGCATCTGCTTTTTTCAGCCCATATGTAACATTTTACCTTCTTTTTTGTTTCGGGTGAATGAAATTTTATACCATGTCCCATTATTGTAGCGGCTTTCTGTTTTAAGGGTAAGAGGACCTGAACCAAGATCAACAGTTAGCTTAACTTTGCCATCCACAAGCTCCAGAGACAAGAAATCCCTCTGCAAGGATGAAACAAAAGTCAGAAAATAAATAAAATCTCTTTGGTAACCCCCTCTCCTCTCAATAAGCTCAAGGCAACATACAATATTAAACACCAATGGTAGTATCCAACCAACCTGATCCTGCTCAATGGAACTTCCCCCTTCATCTCCAAGCATGTTCCATGTGCCCTGCCCAAATCTGCTCTAGAGGGTTGGAAGAAACCCAGAAAAGATTTAGGGGTTTGTGCAGAGGGAGGAGGGTGACAGTTCCATTGTGCAAGAACAAGTTAGTTGGATACTGCCCAAGATCTTATGTATGCATGTCAGGGGAAAATAAAGATTCTATATGCCTTTAAACAATGTTTTTCAACATTCAGCAGAAAATCATAGTACTATATAAATAGTCAGTGTCACTTTTTGTTGAAAAGTATATACAATCACTAGTCATTTCCACAGAATCTTTGGAAACTACTGGTCTAAATAGAGCTTTTAAACACCAGGTGAGTTTTCTTACTGTGCCATTAGAAGTCAGGTACACTAAGAGCCCATTTGGCGAGAAGGTGCTGAAAAATACTATGATTTGGGTCACAGTGGAGCGAAGTGACTTCTCCACCACTGAATATCCACTCCCATCAAAGTGAAATGAAGTGTCTTCATCCTGTGGGCTACAGAAACAAACAAAACATTTCAATGGTTCCAGCCTCCAGAACCTTGAGCTAATCATTTTTATTTAAAAGCATTTATAAATCATTTATTTATTTAAAAAACACCTCTAAGCAATGCACATTACAAAAACTGGGCATTTTCAGCTGTTGCCTCTGTACTGTGGAATGCTCTCCTCTCTACCACATATAAAGCAGTAAGCTTCCGTTGCTTCAGGCATCTTTTACAGATTTATAATTTTGCCCTGGCTTTCCCTGATCTATGGGATCAGCCCATGTTTGATGTGTTTGAATTCCTGTTTTATGTTTTCATATGGTGTTAATAGTACTGTTTTTTGTGTTGTGGGTCACCATCCTATTATATTCTGCAGGGTGTGATATCACAAGTTGAATTTCTCCGGGTCATCTAAGTGATCTTACAGACCAATACAGGGGGAAATTTGCTTGTTTAACTTCAATTAACTGACACAATTTGCCTACCACGTTAACCAGCCTGATAAGCCAAATTGCAAATTGCGGGCATATTCTGACATAATTATTATGGTAAAACCATCAAGTGCAAAAACAGAATATGTATGTTCCAATCTTCCAAACTGCTGTCACTGATTTACTGGATAAACACTTTCAGGGAAAATGGCTCAAGAAATCAAGCCATAATTATAAGGATTGCTCTGATGATATTATAACATTTCTAAAATAGTCCTGCATCCCCCTCTGCTGGTTACAAATGATACCTACCAGGAATCTGCAAAATAAAATATATATTTTTTTGTCATATACAGTTGTTAAAACATGAATACTTGAGAACTAAATGAATGTAATATCTGATGCTATTTTAAAGCACATTTTCACAGAGAACAAATATACATGCATGGGAAAACATCCAAATCAGAGTTTAATCATGGGGAATGTGCTCTGCTTGCACGTGTTCCCTTGTCTACTTTCTAAGAGTAGCAGTTGTAATAAATTATCATCCCCTTGTCATGTAATCATAAGATCACTGTGAGGTAGGTTAAGTGGAAAGATAGTGACTGGCTGAAAGTTTGCTTCATGTTTGGGGATTTGAACCTAAGTCTTCCTGGTTCTAACCACTGCACCATGCTATCTCTCATTTACACCAGTTTCCTGTGACTTTCAAACTCAGGCAAAAAAACCGATCAGCGGTAACCACAGCATTCTGCCCAACAAGAATCAGAACACACTGTTTAGTTTTTTGAGGTATTGTTTTTAGCAGGAACCAAGGATTGCTCAGTTTGCATATCATGGCAAATTATAGTTACCACAAGCCAGGAAGTGGGTGAAAAAAATCAATCTGCATTTGGGAGGGGAAAAGCAAAGTCCTAAACCAGGAACCCAATAGCCATCCATAGTTTGGCTGTGATGAAGCACGTGTACTCCCTTCTTTTCATGTGGATTCTGTAAAATGGTTAGAAGGAGCTTCAATATGCTCACAGGAAACGATGGCAGGCGACTGCACCAAATAAAAGCCCCAAGGAGTTTCCACAGTCATGGTGGTGTGGTTTGGAACCTGGACCCAGCCACACAAAAGATCATGAGCCTTTATACAAATGAGGAGCAAAGCAGGAATGCCCAGCTCAACCAACCATCACTCCTGTGGAGGAGCTGCATTTATGCAAACATGCAAGACAACTCCTGTTTTAATTACAGATTTCTATAAACTGCTTCAAGTTCTCACCTTCCAAAGCATCCATTGCACTTGCCTTCCCTCTCCACATAGTTCCAAAGTCCAACAGATTTGCCATTCAAGGATGCTTCCCCCATGCATCCCTTAAAATGAGTAACCTTAATGGCAGGTGATTTCTGTTACAGAAGAAACACATTCACCATGAATGATAATAAAAAAGGGAATTTGACATTTATCCAGATAAACAGCAATCCGTGGCCTAAAGTTGTAACTTGATAATCAGGATAAATTGTACCAGGCAAATAAGAGCATTACTGATTCAGTTATTCATAATTATAAGTGAGCGGGCGGCTTAAAATAAGAAGAAAAATACAAAAATGATATCCATAGTCAACTAGGGGCACAATTCTACATTCAGGATCTGCCAGCTGAGAAGCTGCATGATTTGGAAGAAATGCTGCTAAACATATATCCTGTTATCTCTGAATGTGTGGCAATTATTGTTCATTCATCGAAGAACAGTGAGTGGAAAGCGACTTGGAAGTCAATAAAATGAACAATAATGAAGTATTACAGCACGGCTATTAATTTTTTCACCTTTATTTGTCCTCCAAGTCCACCAATAAACATGAGTGTTGATTGGTTTACATCCAGTACTGTAGCTGTCCCAGATGAGGTGGCAGTTCTCATAAAGGGCTTCTGAGAAGCGTTTGCCTCCTCTACACTCAGAGTGCCAGTTCTTCCAAACCTAATTATCACAAATAATAAGGGGATTAAAAACAGTTATGCATGCTTAACTGCCAATCTGTGTTATATACTTATCACTAAAGAAAGAACTGCAAATTTTTCTGAAATTAAAAATGGTTGCATTATACATGGTTGACAGCAGATGCTCTCATCAACCCCAATTATTTGGATGAGTTGTACTTTCCAATAAAATAATAATAATTCTCCTTTAGACAGTAATTATTTCAGGTTTATTGGTGACTGTGCAAATCTGATATTCCCCTAGGGTTCATTAATTACATGTGCTGCACACCAGTTACATCTTACCTTGTAGCATGTATTCTGTGCCATTTGTTGTTGTTAATGGAAAAGTCAGGGTATTCCAGCCTTGTTGATCCAGAGCCCATATCCCACAAAAAGGCCACCTTCCCACGTCGCATCTCCACTGCCATGAAATCAGCCTAAAAACAAGGTTGCCAAAACACTGAGAGAATGCCCATATGGCTAACGTTGGTGAATGTCAGCTACTAAAAGACAGTATTTGAAAGCATTGATCAAATCCAAATGAGACTCACTTCACATGTTAAATAAGTAGCACAGTAACACTTTACAAAGGGACGTGGGTGGCGCTGTGGGTTAAACCACAGAGCCTAGGGCTTGCCGATCAGAAGATTGGCGGTTCAAATCCCCGCTACGGGGTGAGCTCCCATTGCTGGGTCCCTGCTCCTGCCAACCTAGCAGTTCAAAAGCACGTCAAAGTGCAAGTAGATAAATAGATACCGCTCTGGCGGGAAGGTAAACGGCGTTTCCGTGCGCTGTTCTGGTTCACCAGAAGCGACTTAGTCATGCTGGCCACATGACCTGGAAGCTGTACGCTGGCTCCCTCAGCCAATAAAGTGAGATGAGCGCCGCAACCCCAGAGTCAGCCACGACTGGACCTAATGTCAGGGGTCCCTTTACCTTTACCTAACACTTTACAACATTGGCCCATATGGGAATGATTCTCTGAGGAAACTATTTGTGTCTTTTGACCTCACATTGTGGATTGGGCCATTTCAAACAAAGCAACATGACTCTGCTCAAAAAAGAGGGGCTTTAATGGGATGGAATGGCTAAAATTGGCCAAACACTGCAATAAGTAGTCACCACTTCACTTGCATATTAATCACTTGTACAAGAATACTGAAAATAAAATTGGCAATCTGAACACATGCAGATCACACTGAGTTTCGAGAAGCCAATGGTTTAATAACTCAAGACACACACACAGTGTTAAGTGCAACTTAAACACTAAAAAAACCCCCCACAAAAACCTCTATTCAGAATTTTGGGGACCATTAAACTTGCTATGTGCAAATGAAGCATTCAAGGAAAATAAAACTAACAGTGCATTTGTAAGGTGTGCCAACAATACAAAATTATCCAAGCTTAATTATCCGAAGGATTGTTTAATTGAAGATACAGCTGGTGCTCCCAGAAAGTAGTTGAAGAACCAACTGTTATTGTATAAATGCTAACCACTATACAAAACAATCCAAATTAGCTGTAAGCAATCATGAATGCTATTAATGTCAGGAACAGTATCTTTTCATGTATTTCATATATCATATGATACAAATTTAAGAACCCTTTCCTTACCACTGCTATTTGGAGTATTCAAGAGCTTACATAGATACAATATCACAGTCTCCTTTCTTGGAGGGTTTTCAACAGAGGTTGGATGGTCATCTGTCCTGCATTACAGGGGATTGGACTAGAAAACCTTCAGGGTCCTTTCCAACTCTACAGTTCTATGGTTCTAATGTGGATTAGAATCCCCATTTTACCACTGAATGTATAGAGTGACCTATCACACCCAATAGCCATCTAGTATAAAGGGACAGCTAAAAGGCTTTCCAGTAAATGACAAGAACACTTGGTCTTTGGTAAAGAGTTTCCAGCATATAAAATGAAGACTTAAGTTGCCATATAAAATGTTCTAAATCCTTCTGCTTACTTTACCACTGCTACCCAGGTAAAACAGGAGGTTATCAGGTTCAGTTGTTTTAACATTTAATGTTAATGTGTTATAGTTTGTAGACAGTATCTGGGGCTGATAAGCACGAATGCAGTCTCTTTCTGCAGACACAGCGACTTTAATCTGAAAAGAGAGGGGGGAAATAAAAGGCAAGGTTGGTATATACATTGTACATGTCTTCAGAAATGGTCTGTCAAATTTAAAATTGTTTAGGCTTGCTTCAGCCAATTAGTTTCTAGGATTGTGTCGTATTTATAGTATTAATAATCATCACCACCATCAATAATGGTGTTGTTATTAAATTATAAATGATATTAATTAATTTTAATTTTAATGATGCAACTTTGGGGCTTTATGGAGTGGCAGGGCCAGTGGCGTAGCGTGGGTTGTCAGCACCCGGGGCAAGGCAAGTAATTTGCGCCCCCTAACCCGTGGATTTGCGCCCCCTAACCCTAACCCCCAGATGTTGCGCCCGGTGCGGCCGGCCCCCCCTGCACCCCCCACGCTACGCCACTGGGCAGGGCCTTTATATATAGAAAAGCAAAAAAGAGTAAGAGAGAGAGAGAGAGAGAGAGAGAGAGAGAGAGAGAGAGAGAGAGAGAGAGAAACTGACAAAGAAGCATTTTTGTTACGTTCTGATCCAGGAATTCTAAACATAAATGGGACACCTGTTCACTGTGATCTAAGAAATTTGCTAAAGTTCTGTTTTGCCACTGTAGGGTCAAATGTTTTACAACAGCTTAGTAAGGAAATAGGTAAAATTGTTGCAGGGGACCCTTCTGCCAGCTAGTATGTCAACTGGCTATCTATGAACTACAGCACAAGGAGCAACAAGTTGACAAATGTTAATGTAACTTCACATAAAGGAAATTTCTCTAGAAACTCTGATGGATTAAGAAAACAAAGAGCTCAACATTACTAATAAGAACTACTATGGGTACAAGCTACAGAACTCCTCATGCCCTGTAAAGCTTTTCGAATTCTTTTTTCCTAACCAGTAATTTGACGCACTGCATAATAAATCACCTTTTAAACTGCAGGGAGTTCATACATAGGCGTAATGTTGTTGAAAGAAAGAAATCAAAAGTGCTACTGGATATTCCATGAGACCCTGAATTGTGGCCTGTGTCTTCATATTGCAACACACACACGTACAGTATTGATTAGGGCATTGAAGCTTAGTAGCATTTCCCCCTCCTAGACCATGTAGAAGGGAATAAGCTGCTTACAGAGGCGGCCTGTTTACGGGCTTGACTGATGAGCTCCTTAATTTCCGAGATGTTTCTGCTGAGGTTCTCTTCCAGCACTTTCAGAGGCTTCAGCCTACCAAACAGGAGGCCGGCCTGGATTTCAACTTCATTCACTTTTCTTTCAGCTGACGCTGCTGCCAAAAAAAATAGAAGTTGAGGTTTTTGAAACAGGGTGCTATTGCTTGAATTTAGAAGAAAACTGAAGGTTTTGTTGCGTTCAAGTAAAAAAATACACACCGGTACAAAATGCATATGTAATGGCCAGTTTAAAGCATTTCTTATAATTATGGCCTGTTAATTTAGGATTGCAGTTCTGAAATGCATACTTGTAATGGGAAAAGTATTTAGCAAATCTCATCTGCACACTTTTAAGAGAAGTAGTATAAACTAGCTTTAATGTAAATAAAGATAAGGAATACTTAGGTTTAAAAATTAACTCCCCTCTCACATGCAGGGACATTTCTAGGGAGCAATGAAGCAGCAAACCTACCAGCTTTTGATGAGTCGATTATAAGTTCATTGGTTTTCCGCAATGTCTCATTAACCTTAGACAATGTGAATGAAGTGTTCAGGAACTTCTCACTGAAAACCCCAGTGTGCCTTAAACCATTAAGAGCAGTTGTATTAGCAGACACAGCCAGCTCTCTTACAGCGAGAATATTTTCACTGGTATCTGAAACATATGATCAACATAAGTAGATTACCTACTTGCATTTGGGGCAGAAAACTCAGGCTCTGGGTCTTAGCTACCAGTTTTGAGGCCAAACTGGGTATGTAGGGGGTTGGACTAGATGACCCTCATGGTCCCTTCCAACTCTATGATTCTATGATGCGAGAGATAAGCAAACAAGATCCCTTAACAGACTTCTTTGTCTCTTTACAATAAAGAGCCATGCAGCCATGGAGAGTTGAGAGATTAATACTTTCCCCATGCAGTTTCCCCAACTTAAACTGCACCCACATCCCCAACAAAGCTGCTAGTTTCCTATGGATGCAAACACACAGGTACACACAGCAGAAGGTAAATATTTTAATTTATTAACATCAAGGAATGATTATGATTTAAGTAGTCATCAAGTCAATTACCTCCACTGCATTAACATTTAAATGTAGGTTTCGTTTAGTCAACAGATGTTACATTTCAATGCACCTTAATGTCCTGAATGGTAAAATGGGTTGGTTTTTAATCTTAAGAGAGACGTTGGCTCACTGAACAGTATTAAGTTAATTAGGCCATCAAAAACAGACTCAGCATCTTCTAGCAGAAAAAAATTCAGACACTGTCTACTGCAAATGGACTCGACAAGCAGTAGATGTCAAAAGTCTGTTCTTTTCCATTAAAAAATACTCTACGTTCCAAGCTATTATTATCTTAAACTAGGTAAAGTCCCTTGCTTGTTTAAAAATATAACAGAAATGCTATCATAAAGTTCTATTAGGTTGTTTGTATTATTAATAAATATTATTTAGAACAACACAATAGAGCTATTCTTTTCCTTCTCTTTCTTTTTTTTTTTTTTTTACTTATGTGAAGTTCTAAAGTTTTTAAGGCTTTTCCTAAGTCTCTTAAGGCTCTTCTTTTCATTACTGTTTCACCAGCATGCTTTCAATGAATTCAATTAAAATCTTCATTACAGCTTAAAGGTTGCAAAGGTTTTGATTTTATTTTATTTTTTTGTTTCATTTTGTTTCAGAGCTCCTGTGTCTTTACAGATGAATACCGGGCAGGATGTCAATACCTTAGCCATTGCCTGGCCTGGATATGGAGCAACGAAGAGTAAAGGCTGCCTGTTGAAATTTTCTTCCTCTGCATGTGGCAAAGTCATAGGAACCCTTCCAGGAAAAAGAAAATGTCTATCCTATATGGTACATATCCAAGAAAGTGATACACAATGAAGACCTTTTCTTCTTACATGCCATTGTCGCTTCCTCTGTTTTCAGCATTCTCAAAACGTAAAGGTATTGCTGAACTTTCCAATTAGTGATGACCAGCGGTGCTGCTCAAGTTAAATATACTTGCCTTGTATAATGAAAAGGAAGTCAAGATGGATTTCACTTACCATTTGGCAATGCAGTCAGTTGCAACAGTGAGCCATTAAACTGCTTAGCAAATCCACTAGCTTTCTCTTTAAGTTTCTCCACTTTTATGTTCATCTCATTTAATCCAGACGTAAGCCCTATGGAGGAATAAACACTTGTAATCCTGACATAGTTGGCTGCTTCCAAGGTTATCAAACTCAATGCATAGGTGCAAGGCAAGACCAGTTGTCTAATAGTCTTCCTGTCCATCTCCCTCAACATTCATCCCAAATCAGACCCCGTAGTAGAGACCACAGTATGGTAATGAGAGCAGATGTACTGTAAAAGTATGTCAGGAAAAGAAAAGGCTTTATATAGCACAAGTGAGCCAAACCGCATGCTGCAAGAGGACACACACAGCAAACATCCTGTCAAAATTCTTCCCTGTTGCCAAGTATGCTGCCAGAGGGGAAATGTGGAAGTGATTCAGGCTCATAACATGTTTCTTAAATGTTTATACTCCATGCTAATATACAGTATGTATCAGTTTTATTCTACCATTCCTGAAAGGAGCTCAGGTACATAATTATGCCCATCCCATTTGATGTTCAGAACCTGTGAGGTAGGATGGTTGCTGGTCCAAGGTCACTTTGTAATATTCATGGCTGAGTGCAGATCTCTTCAATATCCAAATCCAACACACAGTTATGGTGATCTAATTCTGATTAAATTAATGGTTGCTTTGCTCTCAATTAAGACATAAATCATAATACAGTAAGCCCAAAACTTATGCAGCATTTACTAGAGATCCCATCTAAAGCCAAAATCATGTATGGTCAGAACACATTGGGATCAATGGTGGGTGTGGTTACCGAAGTCTTTTTTCCTAGACACTGCCCCCTCCCCCCCCCACCTTTTTTAAAAATAATTTTTTGCCAAGTGTGTAAAGCTGAATGTGCACAAGCTAAATGTGCATAAATTGCAGGACTTTTCCCACACAGGTATCTGTAAGCAGAGAGTTTTGCATTCAGCATCCTTCTCAGGAACCAATTTCCCGCAAGACTTGTTCATCTTAGGTGACAACATTTCCCCACCCAACTGTGAATAAATAATTTTCTGGTTCCTCTTAAGACTGTGTACACATGTACAGTGCTTGAATGACAAACACGCTGTGGATCCACACTCACCCCTTTTGCAAACAGATGTGCAAACTTTCAAAATGAGGTGAGCAACCAACCATCTGCCAACTTTGCAGATGGATGATTCTGACAATTTTGAAGCCATTCCCTTCTCCACCAGCAGCCAGCTGATTGCTAGGCCCTTACATCAGTTATAAAGCCCTCCTCACCGGCCCACTGCCCAAAACAAAGAGCTTTTTTCAACGCAAAAAGGCCTGCATGAAAGGGACAAAAATTGATGGTAGGCTTGCAGCCAGGTCCATGTGTCACTGGGAGAGCAAATGAAGAAAAACCCCACACTGACTTCCAGTAGGATGGCTTCCATAGCTGGAGGTGATGTGGGATATAAATAATATATCTATAAAAGTCTGTATACATACATACACATCACCTGGGAAAGAGAGTAATGCAAAGGGTCAGCATTTTGTCAACGTCTGATAATTGCTGCTGGAAAGTTAAAAAACAATTCTCTCCTTTTAAAGGGAGAGGGTGTAATTGGACTTACTTCACTTGTTTTAATAACGACTATCAGTATAAGTAGTCAACATTTCATAAGCTATCCATATTTTATACTTACCTTCATACTTCTTGTGCAAACTTTTTGCTTCAGTCAAAAACTTGGAGCCAAGCTGGAGAATGTTTTTCCCAGTAGAATTAAAAGTTTCTTTTGGCTTAAAATAATCAAGTAAGGAAACATTGTTATATATGAACAAATCTATGAAAAGTATTATTTATATATATGAAAAGCCCTACAATACAATTTTTGAAAAAAAAGTATTATTTGCCAATGTATGGCCAGAATTTAAAGGATTACATTCTTATGTTTACATATTATTCTGGTTTATGTTCCTCAGTCCTAAGATTAGTTCTGCAAAGCATTTATTTCTTAGAAAGTGATGTAACAACAACAGTAGCATCAACAAAAAAATATTACTATACTGGATAGTGGAACAAAATGTGTAGAAATGGAGCATTGTGAACATATCCAGTATTTAAATGCAGTACTAACTTCCTAGGCATCCTAGATTTCACAGTTAGGCTGAAATCCTATGCCGTTGGAAGTAAATCCAATTGAACTTAGCAGAGCTTGCTTCTGAATACACAGCACAATCCTATGGATATTTACTTGTGAAGAAGTCACACTATGTTCAGTGCTGCTTATTCCCAGTTTGCACAGGACTACACTCTAACTCAGATTATTGTTATTTTTTTAATCTTTTAAGTAATTTCATAATGTGAAAAAAATAATTGATCAAGAACGCCAATTACTGTTACCAATCCAAAGTCATTCACATTCTCTTTTATGAGAATGGGTTGTGACCATGAACTAACAAATCAAACAATTACATCCAAGCTCAAATTTGCCTTTGGTTTTATCTTAGGCATGTCGGAAAAATCATATTTTTTATTTGAGGGCTAGCAATATGGTACATAGTTAAAGCTATGGTTTTCCCAGTAGTGATGTATAGAAGTGAGAGCTAGACCATAAAGAAGGCTGATCGCCGAAGAATTGATGCTTTTGAATTATGGTGCTGGAGGAGACTCTTGAGAGTCCCATGGACTGCAAGAAGATCAAACCTCTCCATTCTTAAGGTAATCAGCCCTGAGTGCTCACTGGAAGGACAGATCCTGAAGCTGAGACTCCAATACTTTGGCCACCTCATGAGAACAGAAGACTCCCTGGAAAAGACCCTGATGTTGGGAAAGATTGAGGGCACAAGGAGAAGGGGACGGCAGAGGACGAGATGGTTGGACAGTGTTCTCGATGCTACCAAGATAAGTCTGACCAAACTGTGGGATGCAGTGGAAGACAGGAGTGCCTGGCGTGCTCTGGTCCATGGGGTCACGAAGAGTAGGACACGACTAAACGACTAAACAACAACAATATGGTACATATTCTGGTTCTAGGTCAAGGGTGGTAAGCCTGCGGCCCTCCAGATGTTGGGCTACAGCTTCCATCAGGCCCAGTCTGCATGGCCAATGATGAAAACTGTAGTCCAATAACATCTGGAGAGCCAAAGGTCCCTCAGCCCCATTCTAGAGAGTGAAACATGGATTTTAGTAAGAATGCAGTGTGCTTCAGTTCTCAAAGCGGCACTTACCACATCTGTGAAAATCCTGTAGGCATCTCCTGCTAGATTCGCTGCACTTTCAACCAAACTTTTAATGGTGGAGAACGCAGAGACAGCATTTGTTGCATTCAAGGACACATTTCTAACATTCAAGAGACCACTGCGGTAGAAAGGAAAAATCCTAACTTTTTCATGTAACATTTAAGCCAATTAAAACATTGCACAATGCGGGAACATACCATATTTTGGAAACCGTTAAATAGCTTGACTATTGCACTTTAAACAGATAAATAATTTTCATGAAATAAAAAACATTATAGTGTTGCTTAAACTCTGGCAGTACATCCCCCTAATACCCAAGGCAGCCACACTAACTGAGCTTCCCTTTGCACTTTAGCTTTCATTTGGTTTACTTATTTTGTTCAGAATCCTCAACCAAGAGAACAGTCATTTAAATCCCAGTTCCTGCATCCTTGCCTTCCTTGTCCATCCTACATAGCAACTAAAACTTTAAAATGCTGACTAAATTCCAAGGGCAAAACTCAGAAGGGCATCAAGATCAGCAGGCCTATTGGGGTGACCTTATTGGTAAAGGTAGTAATATAGTCAACTCCACGCTTCAGTTCATGATGTACTCACCTGTCTAGTGCACGAGCAACTCTCTGTAACTCAGCTGCATGTTCTTCCACTCTGTAAACCAAATCCACAGCCCCCCGAGTGGACATCTGCATGACCAGGTCATCCACATGCTGCCTTAGTTTGCCATTCCATAGGACCAGTCCATCCCGGTGGATTTCTAGACTCTGAATATGCAAAATTAGTTATTGCTGAGTCATGGATAATTCACTTTAACAAATGATGACTCAAGTGTTCAGTAACTTACAGATGTAGAGTTAATTACATCTTTAGCAAGTGCAGCAGCTGCATCCACCTGTACTTTGGCTTCTCTGGTCAGCATAACAGAGAGTTCCTTCTTTTCTTGAATATTCAGCTTTGTTTGCTGTGGCATAAATGCAACGGTGGGCAAATTTAATACTTGGTAACAACAGTTATTATAGAATACGTATATCTGACATTCTATACTTAAAAGGACCACAAAAGGTTAAAAGTTGCCTCTCTCACTAATCTTAACATCAATCCATTTTTAAAGCAAATTTCCCTTAAAAGCTACTTTACAATTTCTCTTGTAAAATCAAATGACATATATTGCCAGTTTCCTTACAGTGTATTCCTTGAGGTTGCTGTTAATAAGAAAAAGCAGCCGCATGGTTTCATTTGTGTTAGTTGTAGCCTCGTTCACAAGATCCTTGGCTTCCTGAAGTCTGGTGCTGTGGTTTGATAATATGTGTTTTGCAGTTTTTTGTAATTTCTTAAATTCCTGCTGTGGTCTCCCATACTCTTTCTGGATTTGTAGCAACAAGCGTTCTGCCGCTCTAATAAATGTGGAAAGGACACCCAGTTACATAAGCTTTCTTAAAAGTAGAACAGATCAAAAGTTGTAGAAAGGTACAGTCCATTGATAAATAGTCACATCGCATTTTGGAGGGCAAAGTGAAAAAAAGATGCATGTAGTTTCCTATCACTGTGAATTATCACATACACTAGGCACACAGAATTCTCTCACTCTCCTTCACACACTCATAGACGAATTCTCACACACCAGTGAGACAGGCAGGCACACAGTCAGCATTCCCAGAAAACTCAACTCCAGGACTGGGCTGGATCTGGCTGCGAAGATCCCTCTGCAAGCTCCTAAGAAAGGTAAGGTAAAGGTAAAGGACCCCAGGACAGTTAAAGTCCAGTGGAAGGTGACTTGGGGTTGTGGTGCTCATCTCGCTTTCAGGCCGAGGAAGCCGACATTTGTCCACAGACAGCTTTCCGGGTCATGTGGCCAGCATTACTAAACCGCTTCTGGCACAACAGAACACCATGATGGAAGCCAGAGCACATCGTTTACCTTCCTGTCACAGTGGTACCTATTTATCTACTTGCACTGACGTGCTTTTGAACTACTAGCAGGAGCTACGACAGAGCAACAGTAGCTCACCCCATCACAGGGATTCAAACCGTCGACTATCTGACTGGCAGTCTCAAGAGGCTCAGTGGTTTAGACCACAGCGCCACCTGCTTTTTAGAGAAAGCTTCTCTAAAGAGCAGGCAGAGGGATTTTCTCTCTCCATCTTGGCACTAAGTACCACAGCACTAAGATCAGAGATAAAGTCTCTACCTGCTACTTAAATAAATTTTTTTATAACTACCATGTGCGAGAGCCAGAAATGTTGTAAAAATCAGGCTATTTTGTAGCAAGGAGTGGCTCATCCAGTGTGGTGGAGCTGCAGCAACAGGATCCTGGCAATGGCATTACCATGGAGGGAGGTGGTGGCAGTGAGGTCAGGGATCCACTACTGGAGCCAGTCTGGTGTGCTCATCAGTACACCAACACAGTCTGACCTCATTGCCTCTTTCTTCCTTCTTAGGCTTGCAAGCAGCAGCAATGCCAGTCCAGTGGCTATTGTTGTGGTTTTACTGAGCTCTTGGCATCTTCCTGTGTATCACTTTAAAAATATTACTGAATGCTTCCAAAACACAGTTCTTCAATTTTATTTTTAAAATGAAATAAGGCTCACTTATTTTCCAGCACTGATTCCTTTCCCAAGTTTCAAATTCAATTCCTTGCTTATAGTAGTAACAGATTAAAATAAGAGTTTCTGATTTTCTCATCAACATTATCTAGCTCATGGACCATGGAACTGTTTTAAAAATGAATATATAAATGTAAGTTATGTTTATTGTTTGATAGATAAAGATAGAAACTGTGGCTTTGTTTAAAACACAGCTGAAAATCAAATCATTTTATGCATTTAAAAAACACATATTTGTCTAGCTTGATTCAAACCTCCTAAAGTCATCATATATTAAGCTTCCATTTAAATTAATATATTGACACACTTCGGAGCCTACTGCCTGCAATTTCTTCTTTTAAAAACATATTAGATATACTTCTCTATATGTTCATTGCATATGTTAACAGAAGCATGATCAGAAACACCAGTTGGCTTACTTTAACTCAAGATTACTGTCTTGGTACATCTGCTTGAAATATCTTCCACGCATTACATCCAACATGACGGGGATCTCATCTTCCAGTTCTTGAAATGTCCTGTTTGACAAAGGGAAATCCATACCTAATGTTTCATTAAGGGATGCTGCCACTTCCCCAAGTACTAGATGAAAGAAAAAGTAAGTTACAAAAGAAGAATTGTTTTAGTACTTTGTACAAATGCACCACATATATTTTATCTTTATAAATGATTTTCACAAATAATATTTGTATTTCAGAAACATAATTACTATAGCCTACCATCAAGAATTTTACCTTTAACAGTTGCCTGTAATGTGTCGATAAATATAGCCAATTCTCGACTCTTGTTCAAGGTCCTTTCTGAAGCATCATGGAGAAGCCCTCCTCTTTCTAATATCCTAGTTAGCTAGCATAAAAGCAAATTGTGAGTTTATTTCAGTTGCTGTTAGAATAGTGGCTTCAATGGCTGAACCAAAGAATGAAGAGCGTATCTCGAATTCATACTGACTCATACAGGAAACTAACATTACTTTATGAAATGTATTTATTTGATTTTTTTTCAGATTAACTGGTTTCTATTAACCAGATCTTGCAGGAAGAATAAAAGGATCAGCAAAAGCCAATCATATATCCAAGAGAATTATCAACATGTCATTACTATTAGTCATAGTAAATCCTGACAGAATCAAATGATCAATTATTTCAAGTATTTAGTGCTATAATTTAGAAAGGGCATAGCTGGTAATGAAAAGATCCCAAATCTATGAGGGAAAACCTATAGTACAGGCAAAGCAGTTTAGTATTTTCTGGGTAAAAAAAATATCTAAGGCTAGAATCCTAATCCCCTCATTCTTGCCGCTGGAGGGGCTTATGATGCAGTGGGTGTTTCTGTCTTCTGGCCTCCACAAACTTCTGATGGAGGCTCCACTGAAGCGCCTGCCATGGCTGCATTAGGCGCAGCAGATGTGACCTGCTGTTTGTCCTGTTTCTGGCAGTGGTAGCTAGTGTAGGGCCCTAAAATGGGATGTTACACAGTGGAGCAGTGACAGAACAGAGCCAGTCATAGACCCACTGGATCAAAGGCCATACCATTCCTCAGCATAGCTGTCAACTTTCCCCTTTTTTAAAGGGAAATTCCCTTATTCTGAATAGGATTCCTCACAAGAAAAGGGAAAAGTTGACAGCTATGTTCCTCAGAGAGGCACCCAACCTGGACTCTGCGGCTATGCCAATCTGGATGACAAAAACCACACACAACCACACACCACACCTCCTGCTTTAGTTAGTGGGCCAGTTAGTTGGTGGGACCTGAAGGAGCGTCTCCACCTCCATCGTTCTGCCCGGACACTGAGGTCCAGCGCCTTCTGGCAGTTCCCTCGCTGCGAGAAGCCAAGTTACAGGGAACCAGGCAGAGGTCCTTCTCGGTAGTGACGCCTGCCCTGTGAAACGCTCTCCCACCAGATGTCAAAGAGAAAAATAACTACCAAACCTTTAGAAGACATCTAAAGGCAGCCCTGTTTAGGGAAGCTTTTAATGTTTAATAGGTTATTGTATTTTAGTGTTTTGTTGGAAGCTGCCCAGAGTGGCTGGGGGGACCCAGCCAGATGGGCGGGGTATAAATAATAAATTATTATTATATTATTATTATAGGGCTTCAGACAGTGGTTGACCTGATACTGCTACACTTAACCAGGACTTAGAACTGCTCTGCCCAGCTGCCACTTGTACTTTGATTTATAAACCAACCTAAGTAAATCCCATGGGAAACTTCTGTAGATCATTTTGAAATAAGTCTATTGAAATATCTTTGGGAATAAACAAGTAAGACTCCTACCTCTCTGTGCAGCTGGTCTGTGTCACCTGAAAGGGTTACAAGATGGTCATTCATGATTTCCGTTGAGGAGGTTGGTTCTTTCTTAGTCCAAAAAGATTCCTAGAAGAAAAAATAATATTATGTACTCAAATATATTCAGCTCAGTGTTCACGACTAGGAATGATAAACAAAGAACGTGTATCTACTGGCCATGAATTTTAATGTAGACCACTACCTTAATAGCACTTATGTGCTACTAATGCTTCCAGAGCACTCCAAAATGCCTATACGGTCACAAAAACTTCTTGATAAACGGAAGTAAAAATGACTATATGAGCAGCTAACCCAACACAGAAGCTAAGCAACACCTTACATACCTTTAAATGCTTTGTGGCATTTTCCAAGTCTGCAAGTATCCCATAGGGCACCAGGACAGGGCCAGTAAGGTTTACCAAAAGCATGGCTTCATCTAGTTTGTCCAAATCATTTAACAACAATCCTGTGCAGTCGTCATCACAAGCTGAAGAAACCATTTCAAAAAAATATTAAGTTTTAGTTGAATACGCAAAACTGGATAGCACCGAACAAGTAAGTTCCACTCATTCCAACAGAGCTTATTTCTGAGCGAGTGTGCTTAGGAATGCAGTCTTATGTAACCGTAGTATCTACATGCAGTATCAACAAACACCACCTCATGTCTACAGGAAATCCTTGTTCTTTTCTGGACCACCATATGCATCGACGGAGCGTGCCTACGCCCACTCCACCCCCTTCTAGCACCCCGCCCCTTTTCATAACATCTTTATGATGTTTGGAGGCTACGTCTGGGTTTGGTGCTGTGAACACTTGCGTGATCACTCATCATTCAGATGCGCCTAAATTAGAAGTTGCCAGTATTATTAACACATCAAAGCAAAAAAAGAAAGGAAGGGGGACACTCACCAACACATTCATTTTCCACAAGAATGTGCCTTGATTCACACTCATCACACAGCTGCCCTGTTACACCTTGTTTGCAGATGCATTGCCCAGAGATATGATCACAATTATTGTGAACAGAACCGTTTGGGTTGCACTGACACTGCTGACAGTGGCCACCAGGTGCTTTAGGATTGCCATAATAACCTGGAGAACACCTAGAGGGAAACAGAGGTTCATTTATTTATTTAGTTTATTTTGTTTCTTCAGTTTTCAGCACACACCCTTCATCAACACACAATCCCAAGGTGGGTTGCAACCTATAACAATGCAATGCAATTTAACAGCAACATGCGATGCTGATGTTAAAACACCATATAAAATGCTTAAAAATATATCACTATGGCTGCAGGAGGGCCCTCGCTCAACGACAGGCCATATTACTATATCAGACTCCAGCAAAAGCTTGGGCAAAGAGATGTGATTTTAGCTGGCGCCAAAAAGCAAGTAACATTGGCACAAACCATCTCTCAGGGGGAGGGGCATCCCATAGTCAGGGCATCACCACAGAGAAGGTCCTAACTCATATCATTGAGCAATATTATCTCACCTGGTAACTAGACCGTGAAAATCTTAACACATGGGCAGAGCCATTATCTCAAGTCCCAAGTTGTCTGAGGACTTTATAAGTTACCAGTCATACTTTTAACTTGGTTCGGAGGCACCCAGTGCAGATCCTATAGAACGGGCAATCTACCCAATTTCTGGAACTCAAAGCTGCCAACCCACAGTGGAAGCCTCTTGATGGTTCTGCGTATCCCTCACCTTTCACAGTATTGCCCTTCATATCCAGTGATGCAAGCATTGCAGTAGAAATCACTCACACCTTTCATAATGCATGTGGAACTAAAGCTTGGAGAAATAAATAAAAAGAGAAAGTTTTAGAAAGAATTCATATATACCCACAAAAAATCTATTCACACAGGAATGTGTGTTTCTACTGGTTTGTATGCAATAGAGGGTGAAAGTAACCATCTTGTTGGGGGAAAGGATTTCTGCTTGTGCAATGGGACTTCCTCCCCGCTCCCCGCTCAATCTGTTCTGTGGGTTCCTCCAACCCTCCAGAGAAGATTGGGGGAGGGGGAGGGGCATGCGATGCGGAAATCCAAACCTCCCTTTCTCTGATGGTATAGCTGCTTATTGCAGCATTGAATGCACACCACTGATTGTATGAACCGGCTCTCAGTTGGATATAGGGTGCTTCCAAATGGATGTGTATTGTGGAATCTGCGCTCCCCATGCACACGAGTTTTTGCAGTTCCACAACGCACCGCTGGCATCAAAATATCAGTCCATGTTTTTACCATTATATCCAAACTACCCTTTCTCGTGGAAACCTGGTAAACTAAGGAAAGGAAAGGGGGGGAGGGAAAAAGGGAAAACCGGCAGCCAACAATCCGTTTATGATATTTCAGCGATCCTTTTGCGGTATTGAGCTTCTGTATGGAAGCACCCATAGACACAATTCACAAAGAATATTCAGTGGAAAGCTACCGCTCTGGATTAGCCATTTCATCATCTATCACCATTACTTTTCAAGCTACCCACACTGACCCTGATAATGGAATCTCTTAGCTCAGGGATTTAAAAACAAACCAACAGATAAATGAAAAATTCCTAGAAATACAACCTCTACCTTGCTACAGTACTACCTGGAAACAGTAAGTATAACAATAGTAATTATTAAAAACATCAAAGTTAATTTTTAGTTACCTCCCTGGGCTCATTCTTGGACATGCACACAGAGAACAATCATTGACAGATCCAATCACCTTGCCGTAATAGCCTGGAGCACAAACACTGCACTGGTCACCAACTGTATTATCTCTGCAGTCCTAGCAGGCAAAATCAGGAAGTTTAAGATGAAAGCAGAAAATTCAACAGAGAACATTTAACTTTGGTGGGAAAAGAAAAGAGGCTGAAATCTAGAAAAACAGCAAGGTATAAGGAACAGGAACATTCCATCTCAAGCCCTAATATCCCTGCAAGAGAGGAACAGGTATGCCCCCACTTTGCCAAAGGTATTCCAAAATGCAGTCCCAATACCTCCCAAGTCCCTCAAGCCAATTCAAGTTACCCCTACTCGTGACTAGCCCATGTTAATTTTTATAAACTGTAATTAAAGCTTTTTTTGTTAACGCTGCAATGCTAAAACACTGAATTCAGAGGGCCTTACTTTATCAGTGAAGTTTAATTTGTTAAGCACAACCATTGCACTGCCAACCCCATCCTCCAGTGCTGCAAAAATGTGTGTGTGTGTTAAATTGTTCCTTGTTGTTGTTCTTTACAGACCTTAAGTAAATACTTAAATGAAATAAAAACATGCCCACCGATTAATCCAAAGCAGTGTGCAGCTTCCGTCGAAATGTATACTATCCAAGTGTAAAAAAATACTTCACATTTTCAATTTGGGAACTTAATAGGATTTTCATGAACTTTCATTCTTTGGAATTTTCTTTCCCCCCCCACCCCCCGAGTTGTTAAGTTATTGATACTGTGACAAAAACCAGCCTAGCCCTAGTAAGTCCACATACCAAACACTGTCCTGTTTCTTGGTTGCAAACATCACTGTGGTTGTTGCATCTGCATGGCACGCAAGGTGGAATGAATGAGGGGAAGGCTTTAAGGTTTGCAGACTTGTCCACATATTGTTTCTCTCTGTAGTATCCTTGTGCACAGTCCTACATTGTAAAAGAGTTGAACATGCTTTTAAACGGCAACTGAACTTTTGCTTGTTCAGAAGATATTTTAAGACGCCCCAGCAAGTAACATACCTGGCATGAGAGGCCTGCATAACCTTCAGGGCATATACATTTCTCAATGAGATGAGCAACTTCCTTAATCAATGGCATCTCGTCAGCTTTCATAGCAATTTCCATAGAGACATTTGAGATTCTAAGAGATAATTACATAAAACAAAAATGATGCAGTGATGTTCATTTAGGAAACAGAACCTGCAATTTGACTGTTTACTAGGGGTGTGCTTCAATCACAAAGTTTGGTTTGGAGCCCAGTTCAGTGCTTTTAAAAACAGCCCGCCTTAGGTATTGCCATTTATATCTTGACTATGCAGGTAATCTCTCAAATATGCACTAATAATCTGAGTCCTACTAATTTAACCCTTAGTTTCCTAAAAAAACATAAAAGACTAGAACCAAAGAGTGTTTCACCAAGTACAAGCAGTTTCCCACATGCACTGGGACACTACCAGTTTTCCACTTCAAGAGGCTGTACTGAAGGCTTGTTCTGTAAGGTACTATGATTTTCAGGTTTTTTTTGAGTAAAGTGGCCCTTGAGTATCACTCATATCAAGACAACATGCTTACTACCTTACTCACATTTTATCAAAGTTAAGAGCCCCTAGGTAGAGTAGTTAGCAGAGGTTTACCTGCTTTGTTGTAATCCTTGACCATACGATGCCTTTATCAAGATGTACTCAACATTGCTCAGCACTGACATGAAGTCAGAATGTGAAACAGATTCATCAGACACCGAATTAAAATATTTCCAGGAACTCTAAAGAAAAATAAATTTGCATCACTTGCGAACACCTAATGTTACAATGTTGGTTGATGGTATTAGTTTTGCAATGAAAGAGGAGAGCAACAAGGCACTTCCACAACCAATGAATTTGGTTCCAGGCAGAAGCCAAAACACTTAAGCTCTTAAATTGTCTTCACATGCACTCTGATATGGCAGGGGAATGGTTACAGACTGTGCGAGCAACATAAAATTACACTGTAGCCCATCCCTATGTTGCAATATTGTGCTATGCCTGAATATGAAAACCATAGTTTGTTGTTCGTTTATAAACCTTGGCTCATGTCAACCATGGCTCAGTGTTACTTGTGAACCCAGCCTATATCTTCAAATGGTGCACAACCCAGTCTGGAGAGGTATTTGCAGTGTACACCAAGCAAAATCTCTGCATTGCTGCTGTTACCTGTTTTCATCCAATAGTATCTATAATGTTTTCAAACAGAAATTGCAGAGTTATGACAAGCTTAAGGAGAAGGTGCGGGACTGGCTACATTACTTTCAAATAAGAGAGGTCTATAACTTGGATAAAAAAATTGGTTTCCAGGTGGAAAAATCAAAGTTGGAAACAGAACTGTTAGAACCCAATGTAAAGATACTTTCGAGAATGTATAATCTGCTGTTGAAATGGAATACTGAGGAAGAAACAGTAAAATCGGGAATGATAAAATGGGCACAAGCCATAGGTCATAACATTATGTTTGCTGACTGGGAGAAGTTGTGGACCACCGGGATTAAATTTACAGCATGTAATGCCTTAAGAGAGAATATAATGAAAATGATGTATAGGTGGTACATGACCCCAGTCAAGCTTGCAAAAATATATCATTTGCCCGATAACAAATGTTGGAAATGCAAAGAGATTGAAGGTACACCTTTGGTGGACGTGCCCAAGGATCAAGGCCTTCTGGGAAATGATATATAATGAACTGAAAAAGGTATTTAAATATACTTTCCCGAAGAAACCAGAGGCCTTCCTCCTGGGCATAGTTAAAGAAGGATAGAACTTTTTTATGTATGCTACAGCAGCAGCAAGAATTCTCATCGCAAAGCATTGGAAGACACAAGATCTACCCACCTTGGAAGATTGGCAGATGCAACTAATGGACTACATGGAAATGGCGGAAATGACTGGCAGAATCCGAGACCAGGGAGAGGAGACGGTGGAGGAAGATTGGAAGAAATTTAAAATTTATTTGCAGAAATATTGTAACATTTATGAATGTTAAGGACATTGAAATGAATCGCAGGGGCTTTAGCAACAAAGTAAAATGTAAGATTGGATTAACAACAGATAAATTAATAGGATATGAATTTGCTGAATTAATTTTTAAAAAGGGATACAAGAACGGGAGACGTGAGGAAGTCCGGAAAATAAGCTAATTGAAGATGAGAAATTAAGAAAGAGGGAATTTTTGTTTTTTGTTATTATATGTGTTTTTATCTCTTTTTTCTTTTTCTTTTGATGTGTTTAATGTTTGTATTTTTGTATTGTATTTTTTTGTGATTTTGTATTTTTTTTGTCTTTTATTGTGAAAACTTAATAAAATATTTATACAAATATATAATGTTTTCAAACAAAGCCTTGATCTAGGATTAACATGTTTCCACAATATGTGTGGAATTTTAACAGGCATCTAAGACTCCTTCCCAGATCTATATGAAGCGGCATTACATCTTGCTTGAGCAAAATGGTCCCAAGACAAATGTTGAGGGAGTTCCAAAGTAGTACAAGAAAAAGACTTTCTCGCAGGCAAAGCCTCTAACTCATCTAATTGAAATGTTTTAAACTCACCTCTATCATTTCTATTTCTTCATCTTGTCTTACTCCATTCTCTGGAGCAGGAATTTCCACATAGATGACTTGTTTACTGGTGCGACCCCCTTTCATTAAGATTTGTGGTTCAAGGTTTGAGGTTCCAACGCCATCCAAAGCATAAAAAGCTACTGAGTATTTCAATTTTCCACCATATGCCATGAGCTGTTTGGATGATAAATCATTACACTTTTATTTTCTTTGATGATTTTAACTGAAATCTAGATCAGGAGGAGGAAAAAGCTTAATTGAAACTCAGCAGCTCCTCATCCTTAGTCTGATATCGAAGTAGTCCGATATTGAGACTACCTTTATTCGGATGATTTTTTGCATCTTGGAATTTAATGGAAACCTTGCAAGAGCTGAGATTGCAAAATGAAAGCAAAATACTTCACAACACAGATTTTCTGGAAACGAATTTAAATAAAGTTTGGGAATGTTGATATTGCCAGTACACAGGTCCTTGCAAGACCTTGACTGTGTTAACAAAAAAAAGAGCACAGGTTGATCAAAGCCAGAATCTTCTTTTCAGCAGCAGCCAACCACAAGCTCTTCAGCTCTTCTTGAACAGGGCATGAAGTTAATAGTTTTCTTCCACTATGGCTCCCCAATAGCTGGTATTCTGGGGTATATTACCTTATAACCCAGAGAGGTTCCATTGGACAATCAATGTAAACATTGGTAAAGATCTCAGTTGTAAATTTGCCTAATTTACTTTAAAAGTCATCTAAAATAGTGGCCAACACCACATTGTGTGGCACTGAATTCCATAAACTACAGTAAGTTTAAGTGCTATATGAAAAAGTCCTTTCACTATTATTCTGCAAGCAGGCTCAAATCTAGCACAGAATCTAAATATGCTACAGAAAATACTTTTGCTTTAACATGCATTTAGAAATAAGAAGTGAATGAATACTAAAATTATGCACACTGGTTTTTTAAAATATATATTTATTTTTGTCTCTCTTCCAAGTTCTTAGAAGGTGGCAGTCCTTCTCATGTCCCCACCCCCAGAATATATAGAAACACAGTCAAATCCAGATTTATTCATAGTTAGAGCAGAACTATTGAAATCAATGGGCCCTAAGGGGGTTACATCAGTCACAACTATTTCAATGGGAATACTCAAAGAATGTCTAGGTCCGACCCTAAAAATAACTCATATGCTTACCTGGTCTCCCTGGAACTGATCCGGCAATTTCCAGTAAAAAGGTTCTGTATTCAAGTGTTGTCGGACTGCTTTGACATCCATTAAGATATCAGGGAACTGGGAAAATACACCTTCACTGGTTCCAGTGAGGTTACTGTGAGAAACCACATACAGAACCGTCTGCTGCAGAGAGAGGGTGACCTGAAATGCCAGACTAATAGGTCATACCTCTTTGTAAAATGCACTATATCATTTCTAGCTAAGCAAGATTTCAAATTATCTGTTTTCAAGTAAATAAAGCATACACATTATAACTTTGAAATTTTGAAGGAAATTTTTTTTTTTAAAAAAAAGTGTTATATTCCTGTATTACTATGAAGTAGTTTCATAAAGCTGAATGGCAGTATATGAATGCATCACTGGCTTTCCCATGTATAGTTCACAGGTCATGTCAAAGCAAGTCAGTGAGGGAGAAGCAGCCACAGCAGCAGAGGAATAAAAGGTAGCGAAGACCTTCTTTGCATGATTATCATGGTGTGGCAAAGCTTTAGGGTTGTACTATGGCCCTAGGATTACTAGAGCTCAATCCAATCCAAACTTCATTGACAAGGAGATGTAAACAAATGCTAGTAATATTTTATTTGTTTATTACAAACTTTTGTATCCCACCCGCCAATCAAATTATCTCCAAGACTGTTTACAACAGATACAAATCAACTAACTCATCTGATGCTATCTGGATGTCCAATAAAGGTGACAATGGCACATGGTTTTAAAGCCTCTTCCCAGCTCTCTGCTGTTCTTGCAGTCACTGGGATCAAATACGAGATCAAGCTGCGTGCAGATCAAATTATGACAAAACAAGGTTCATATGCAACTGAAAACCATGCACAAAGGGTGAAACTGCTTTACTCACTGGAACTCTCACATGGTCTTCTACTTCTGAACACAACTCCGACATCCCAGAGCAAAAGCATGAAATGCATCCCAAAGCATTGGTGGCATGAAGAGCAAACGTCCCAGGTTTGCATTCACTGCAATGCAATCCAATCACATTCTCCTGACAAAAGAAATAGATTGTTAACGCCAGTAAGGCTTGAACACTGGACTGAACAGTTTTTTACAGAAAACACTAGTTGATGTCTGATCATGTGTAAGTGACTATTATTGTATTATAGGCAAAGAAAAATGCACAAAGAAAAATAATAACCAGGCAAAGGTTTCATGCTACCTTGCAGACACATGTACCAGTTTCCTCTTCACAGTTGCAGATTCCTTGATTTTGATCACACATGTCTACTTTGCTGCCACGCAAGTCACAATCACAAGGAATGCAATCTGGGTAGTCTCTATACCCCAAAGCACAGATAGCGCAGCTGTCTCCTCCATATCCATTCTTACACTGACATTGAGCAGTCAGCTGGTCACACTGGAGACTGACTGAACCTATATCACTGCAATTGCAGGCCTTAGAAGAAAACAGGACAAGAGATATGTGAATCTTGCAAAGGTCATGAAGTTCAGAAACTATAAACTTTTGACAGACATTAAAACTTGCCAGCAATTTTCTGTGGAGGAAAGTCCAACTTTAGAAATTGAATACTTTACCCAACATTCTCAAAAGACTTATCATCTGAGCCCTAAATTATATTTCCCCATAGTAGATAATATCGGTTTGCAGGAGACCATTAAACAACTAGAATTGATCCAATACGAGACATCACCATTACAATACCTTTAAAAAAATAACCCGTCTAAACAACAAATTACTTGGCCATGAAGCAAGAAAAAGGAGGCAGAGGACTCTCACAACACCCCATATGTGGGACTCCCTACCTCAGCAAGTTAAATCATCTTCCTCTTTATCAGTGTTCCACCAACATCTTAAGATAAGCTTTAAATAACCTTTGATTCTATTGCTGTTTTTATTAGCTGAACTGCTGCTCTTCTCTTAAAAAATAATAATCTGGAAATTGTAGTTTAGAAAAGGTTCTGATCATACTTTGTGAAAGATCCCTGGTTCTCCTTGCATAATTACCACTTCCATAGTCCTCTGGACAGAGGAAAGGGTGTTAAATCTTACATATGTAGAGTAGATAATCCCTTGAAAGTGTATTAATGGGTTCTTTTCACCTAATGAAGAGCTTATTGAAGTCACAGCTCACTGGTTTGCAGTTTGCATACTGCATCTAATTCCTTATTATACCTTCTTTGTCTACCACTTACAATGTGCTTGTCACATTTCCCCCCTATACTTGCAGCTATAAGCTTGACGTCAAATATGAGCGTTCCCATGTGAAAATATGGAACTAGTCAAATTGTTCTAGAGCCATGCAATCTTGTTTTAGCTTCTTCTTTTTGTTTTGTTTTTAATGAAACACATTGTTATGATAAAGGTGATCTCCCTTGGTGGACAAATTCTAGCTTTCTGCTTCATACTGGCTTCTTAGAAATAGACTGCTTAGGCTTCAGGTTATAAATATTTTGAGAATATAGAATCCAAGGCTGTATGAGCCAGTTTTTTATTAATGAATTGCTGGATGGTATTTCTTTTTCCACAACCAGAAAAAGACTCAAACTCGGGGAAATTCCTTGTCCTCTCAAAGACAATGTATCTTTCTAGTAACAATTTAAATCATCCACCCAATATGGCTCTCATTAGTGAAGCTGGATTGATTAAGTGAAAGAAACTGTTATATACTGTGGAATTCTTACAGATGTTTACCTTGATTCATGGTTAAATGACATAAACCTCATTTATTATGATTATGTCAATAAAGGGGACATATATTGTTCTACATACATCAAAACATAGGGCAGGAAGAAGAAAAAGTTTCTTTTTACCAGCATTAGCAAAAGCTAATATAGCAGAAGCTGACCTAATTTGTAGTGTTTAAATACCACAAATTCAATGTGCTATCTTGTGAAATATTTTTTTAAAGCTTTATTTTTTAAAAGTTTCCTAACAAGCACAACATTACCTTGCACCCATTCTCTGGATCAAGACCCCAGAAGTTCTCCTCACATAGTTCACATTTTTCTCCTTCAGTATGAGGGGGGCAGATGCATCTTCCAGAATCTCCATCACAAACATCATTTGTATGAGCACAATTGCAAGCTACAGGAAGAAGACAGGGAGCAAGTAACCCATTTTGTCAGTGCTGGTAGACTAATAGCAGTGCTAGTAGCAGTGCTGTAGCATCAGGTCCATCTCTGCTTTAGGTGGGCTCCACCTGTGAGTTTACTCATAAGGATGGAAGTAGCTCATAAACGTTTCCTATAAAGTCCTTTCCAATGTCTGAACTGGACTGTACACTGGTATTATCCAAGGTACACTGTTGTGTCTTAGGTGTAACCAGTCCTTTTTTTTTCTTTAAAAAATGTTTAGGGGTGCTCTCATTTTCCTACTCATATTGAAATACTGCCCCTCAATGAGGCCAAACTTAAGAGTCACAAAATGTTTAGGGGTATGCGTACCCCTGTGTTCCCCCCAGAAAAAAGTACTGGGTGTATCCGTTCAACATCTCATTTGGTTGCCTCTCTATTGGGTCACCATTTTTTATCTAATGCTTTTTTCATGTTGGAACATTCAAGGGCCAACTTTGACATGACTACTGAGAACTACATTAAAAAAATATGCACACAGAGCTCAAACTTCTTCACAGATCGAGTCAATAGTAAAAGCAAGATTATTACCAACACACCTCCTATAATCCCCACACAAAATGGCAAAAGGGAAAATTGGCACAGGAACCATTTTCATAAACCCAAATCCTTATTCCAATAGTTGGATTAATTGGATTCCCGTTGCAGACAAAACTTGATGAGAAATGCTTTGATATTACTCTGCTGACCAGGCTTTACAAATAAATAAATGCTAAAGAGGCTCACAACTGACGTTTCCCATGGTGCAGCACAAAGCATTTTGTTAAAAGAAAATTTGTAAGAGTTTAAGAAACTGCCATGACCAGATTATGGGCTATAATTTACGTGTGCAGCCACCGTCCCGGAATGCATAAAAGCCATGAGCGCAACGATCACACTTCTCCCCAGCCACTCCTGGCACACAGAGACATTGTCCTTCATCATTACAGTCCTCAGCAGTTGAGCCAGCTTTACTGCAGTTGCAGGGACGGCAGCCAAGTCCGCTACTTAGGCCGTAATATCCAAGCTGTCACAGAGAAAAGAAAAGTGTTTCAGCAATATTTCATAGTTCCCTGAAACAAAAACAATTCCTCTCTTGTTTTCTTTTTCATCGCTGAATGCGATCCATTCCTGCTCTTTGGCCTGCATAAAAATAGTGCCTTTCTGCTAGGCAGTGTGTTGGGAAACAGCACCCAGCTCACATTTCCCCCACCACATAGAACTTATGGGTTCTACTGTGCCCATCAGAAGCCTTTGGAGAATATATAGGAAAAGCAAATATTGTTATTTTAGAAAGGCTTTTGAAATACACATCCAGTTTCCTAGATGAAACTCCTTAAATGCAAAAGTTCACAAAAATAAAAATGGGGGCCAGGTGGGGTGGGGGCAGAAGTTTTGTTTGTCAAGTATCTATTAGCATATGAATAGATCCCAACATTACTTACCATTGAATAACCATGCAGCACAAGTAAATGAAAAAAAAAGTTCAATTTTTTCACTTCTCATCAATGTCAAATACTACAATCCACATCAGTTACACATGTTTTAAGACATATATTTGGAGCTATTAGCCCAAATCTAAAAATTGCTGAGGTAACCAAGTTCAGCACAGTAACCTGTTCCGGTACTTCCGGGTTTCAGCAACCCAAAAAAATGCAACCTGAAGCGGCTGTAACTTGAGGTATGACTGTACTATGATTCGGCCCATGTCTCAAGACAGCATGCAGGTTACCACCAGCAGGCCGCTCCACCAACACAAATATGGAGTATAAATAGAGCATAGTATCTTCTGTCTGTCTCTATATATCTGACTGAAAAGAAAAGAGCGGATTTTCAGTAACTGCACAGGGCCAGGACCATAACACTAAGGTCATAGTATAATTGACAAAAGAGTAACTGCTGGCAAAGTGAGAGTGGGGGCGGGGTGCACAGCCTTCGCTGGCAAAAGGGAAGGCTTTCAAAGGGTGCTATTACACCCACAGGCACTGCCTAGGGGGACACCAGTAAAACATGAGTAAATTACCAATACATCAGTAGAGCAAAAGAAGTAAAATCATGTGTGCTAACATCAAGATTTATTATTTCTTTCTTACCAAACACTTATCGCATTGGAGTCCCACCACATTTCCTTTGCATTGGCACAAGCCAGTCTTCGGATGGCAGACACTGGAAATGGAGCCATTCGCATGGCACCCACACTCTGATGTGTAAAAAGCACAAATAGAAAAGCTGAATATAACCAGCTATTAACAAAATACTTGAATAACTTTTCTCTATGTGAGGTTTAGGATTCTATACCCCACTTTTGCATATTCTTTCCATCAATATTTTAAATTTGTATTTTTGGATCCTGGACTTAAAATTAAGGCCAAGATCTAAACAGCGCCATGTGTGAAAGGAAAGTATTTCCACTCAGGAAAGAAGGGGGGCATTCTGTGTCTCCCCCCCCCCCACCTGCAACTCTGTTCTACATCAATTCTGCTCTAGAGGGTCTTCCAACATTTGAGTAGCAGCTTTGTGCGAGTCACAAGGAGATGCAGTGAAAAGCAGAGGCGGGAATTGGCCCACAGACTATACAGATATCTATACATATCTTTGGAAAATAGACTAAATTTTCTAAAAAGAAAGCTGAGCACCAGAATTCAAAATACTCTTTTATGAGCTGTATAAAATGACTGGCCCCAGCTTGAACTACAGAGACAAATCCATTGCCAGCACTGATGTAGCATTTGGAAAACCCTCAAACACTCTTGCCTCATTGTTGTAAATAATGGAATCTACAATAAAAATGGTTTTGACTCCATTCATGTTGAAATACATCTATCTTACTCTCTTCTTGAGATGTCCTTGTACCAATACAAAAGTACTAGAGGCGATGCATACAAAGAGATGAGGCAGGAAACTACTCTCATTGCAGGAAACACAAGTATTTTTTGCATTGGGGTGCCAATGAAATGGCTTGGATCCTAACTAGGCTTCCACTGACAGGAATGTCTCCTGGGTGGAGTTCGACACACAGGACTGTTCTGCTAATGAAAAGCAGAGAGACAACTTTCACCAATTCCTCCAAAAGTCCTGTGTGCCACCAAAAATCTGCTCTGGAGGGTTGGGGAAGTAGACAGTAGAGCAGCATGTGAAGCAGCAGAGGGAGATGAAAGAATCAGTAAATATTACCCCCACCCTTCTGCAAAAATGATCCTCTGCTGGAACACAGAGGAACACCTGTGAAAAGGAGGAGATACTCTGTTCACAGTTAAGAGTAAAGTGATTCTATTTATTTATTAATCAATTGATTTCCTCAATCCTAATGTGCATTTTTTAGGACATTACATGAAACAACTGTCCTACGTATACAAAAATACTTGATCAGTTGATTTAACAGGAATTACTCACCACGGCAGTCTTTGCTGATCACCGCATCCCCATAATACCCATCAGCACAGCTTTCACAATGTTGTCCCACAGTATTCCCAATGCACTTCAGACATTCTCCTGTTAGGGGATTGCAGTGGCCATCTTCCATGGGATCTACATTGCCATTGCAATCACAAGGAATGCATGACTGCCCAGGAACCAAAGGATCACCATAGTAGCCATTTGCACATCTGCACAAGGGATTGGAAATTGTGTCAGGTTACAGAAAGCCACATATTAGAAACACATCACAAGCCTGAAGAGCATAGTGTGTTCATGTACAGATGCAAAACTAGGGTTAGTGGAGAAGTGGCTGAGAAAACTGTACATAACAGGACTGCAAAACTTAACTTCCATCTTTACTATGCTGCTTGAAAAGATAATTTCACCTTTTGTTATTCTATATGTGCACCTAATTTGATTTCAGGGGAAAAAGTAGAAATGGGGAGGGCAGGGGGCAAAATATTCTCTAAAATTACAAAAAAAAACAAAACACCACCAAACCCACCCACCCCTGCATACTTTAATTCCTCATTTTAAAAACATGAGATTTTATTGAAAGGTTATATATTTACAACTGCTTACAAGACTTATAGTGAAATGTTAGAATGATGGCAAACTTCCAGACCACAGTCCAAATTAGGCCCACCTGCCCCATATCTGGCATATGACACCAGCAGCAGGGCAGGTAAAGATAGGGCTGCAAAAGGAACAGGAAAGAGCCTGAAAACACACTCCTTACTGTTCCTTGCTCTTCAGCACTTCTGGTGAGGTCTGCAGGAAAACACTTCTTTTGCTCTTGCAGTTTGACTTCAAACCATTCAGGCAAAGGGAAATACATTACCCAACATCATGGCAAACCTTTTAAGATTCAGATTCAAGTTCACTTACATGTTTTCCCTATAACTGGGTGCACACTGCATTCAAAGTTAGCTCAGCTTTTTCGAATCACCCCAGCATACTGCTCTGCATTAATCTTTTGCAGATGCCCTTCCCCCATGGTGGGTCACAGGCAGTAGTGGCCAGGGTGGTGGGGCAGAGCTGCCATTCCAAACCCTGAGATGCTGCTACTTACCTGGACAGCTTTGGGGCAGGGCAAGGTGGTAATGAGGTCGGGGCTGTGCTGATGAACTGACAGAGTCAATCCAATACTCCTGTTAGTGCACCCACACAGCCCCAACTTTTCTGCCGCCTTGTCCTGCCCCAGTCTCAGTAAGTTGCAGCAGCATCAGCATATAGACCAGAGCTTAGGGTTGCCATACGTTCGGAATTTCCCAGACATATCCAGAATACTGCATTCAACAGCAGTGTCCGGGCAATACTTGGCTAAATGTCCAGGAAAATCCGGACATATGGCAGCCCATGGCAGCAATGCTCGACAACTTTTCTGTCCGGATTTTCACAGTTTGAAATGTGGCAACCCTACCAGTGCTTTCCAAACTGTGTGTCACGTTAGTGTGTCGGCTGCAGTGTGTAGGTGTGTCATGTGAACGCTCCCTGCACTCCTCCCAGGGCTGGAAACGGATTAGTTTATCCTCCAGTTTGCTAGTAAAACTGAATTACTGTGTCATGAAATGATGCATGTCTGAAAAGCGTGTCACCAACACGAAAAGTTTGGGAAACTCTGGTATACACACATGAGCAGATATGGTAACCATCAGTATTATTCCCATCATGAATGGACTAGCCCTTTTGCAACACCATCTCTCTCTCTTTTACACACAAACACACACGTCAAATCAGCAGGGAGTGGGGTTTCCACTTCTGCCAAAAGCAGCTTTGGGGAACACATTCCTGAAATGAGACTGACACGGGTACAAGTAATGTGTATTTTGAGCAAGAATTCTGAAACAGGAGAGAAGCAAAACTGTTATTTCCAAATATATTTAATTGACAATATTTGCTGTTATTTCCAGGGTTCTAGTTGCATACCTTTCACACTTGGGTCCTGCATAACCCGGAGGACATTTATCACAGATAACTTCACCTCCATTATCCAAGTGACAGGTAGGACTGAAACTAAAAAACAATTATTTGGGGGATTATACTCAACCTATACAGTTTAAAAGCAATACACGTTAAATGCACACTCTGCATATTTATTACATGAATTGTGGTCACTACTGATAACACCACAGAGAACACCACAATGAGTGTTGTCCGGTGAGCGTACCATTTCCTCAACAAGAGCTTCTCTGTGAGGCAACATAAACTGCTTTTTTACATTTCAGAAAGATGAAGAACTGGGGAGAAATATGCTTTCAGGGGAAAGCGAATGGGCATACACGAACCTTTCAGCATGCTTCTATAGCAGCTTGCTGGATTGCTACCAGTTTCTAGCAGCTGTGCAAGAATCAGCCTGAATTGATTTTGTTCACATAAAGAGCATTAACACTAAAATATTTTCTAATATTAGCAACGCATGAAAATACCTTTACAAGGAAAAAAACCCCAAGGGCGACATTTGTATTCAGTAAAGTATTGGAAAATTTCCAGCTCCTTGTCTTAGCCGTCTAGGAGCTATCATTTCTGAAGGGTACAGTGGAATTCTTGTCATGTTTTAACACCTTCCCTTCAGATTGATTTCTCTTCCCACCCCCCATTCCTTTCTGTTTCTAACTGGCACTGCTTGTCTGATATTGCTGGAGATGTCATGCAATGTTTCCAGTTAGCAGCTTACTTGTTGGAAGCAGTTTTCAGTGGGCAGGCGCACGGCTCACAGTCCTCTGGAGTCCCCCTGGACGGCGTCCCATAGAACCCAGGCAAACACTGATCGCAAGAACTCCCTGTAGTGTTGTGCTTGCAAGCCTGTGAGACATGCAAGACACCTTTTGATACTTATTCTGAGTGGAATTCTATCCCCGGAGGGGGGAATCTCAGCATGAAATGACATGCAGCATTAGGATTCAAAGAACAGAAACAAAGAAACAAGCAGGCTATTGACAATATGCTTTTCCAAGCCAGCAGCAACAATTCCCTCATTAGCAAATATTTGGTCTCATGGATTAGTTGTGTTACTTTGACTGTGGACTAAATCAGTTTGCTAATATTGAACTCTGAACTCAGGTTAATTTAGAAGATTTAAAGTTATTTTTTTAAAAAAAAAATCCCTTTGAGGAAAGGTTCCCTTTCTGGTGCAGAACTTAACGGAACCAGCACAAAAGTTGAGGAAATGTAATCACATAGTTATGCTCCAATATTTTTACTACTTGGATCCACAGGAATTTTTCCACTCAGCTGAGAAGGAAAAGCTATGGCTTTCATGACTTTTCATATAAAAGTGTTTTATGTCAGTTCTTGCCTAAGCCAGATAATTTAATTCCTTTAACATGCACACACAAAAAAAAAACTTTTTAAAGTTACAAAAGCTGGGTGGGAAGATGCGCTTCCATGCTTCTTTGGGGTATATTACAAAACTGCCTTGCACTGAAAAAATTATATGAATTGATGTTTTTTTAATGTGATCTTTTCGGAAATGAAAATGAAAGCGCACTGCAAGGTAACTTACAACACAAACACCATGAATGTCACACTCCGTTGCATGATCATGGCAATCACATGGCTGGCAAATCCCTCCAAAAAGTATGCCACCTACTCGGTAGTAGCCAGGAAGGCAGGACTAGGAAAGAAAGAAATGACAGCACAAAACAGTTCTTACAGCACTTCAACCCGATTATTAGACTATTTGAAAACCTATTAAAAGTGAGTTCTGAGTTAGCTCTCCTATAAAACAACAGCACAAATGTGTCTCTGAACTCAATCCACAGATCTATGCTTAAACAGAACCTTTGTCTGGCATGGGGAGTAAGTAGTGCTGTTTGCTATATAGCGTAATCGTCTGTATTTATAAAACAAAAAACACTAATTAAATATGTTATTTTTTAATATTTATACTCCGACACACAGGGACAGAATCCCATCATACAGATATAAAACCAGACTTGGAAAGGACCCAAATATGACATCCAGACCAAATAATCCCAAACCCTATTACAATAGTCCCTGAAATGCTGCCATATTTTCTTAAAGCACATTAAAATATATTCAGGAATCTTGCATACAGTGTCAATTAGCACATATGAGAAACTGTAATTTGTCAAATTTATAACAGAACAGCTGTTAGGTGTTCAGCTTTAAAAATAATCTATGGCCTATCCAACCTTCAGTTTCTTTAGCTATAAACTCCGTAAAAATGTGGGGAAATGTTATTTTTTAGCAAGTGGATAAAATTGCCATAAACAACTGTAAACAATGCAGATTAGAAAATGTTGTTCTGCCGTTAAGGTTTTAAAAACTGCAAGCAAAAACAATATGATCTTTATGTGGAAAGTATATTGAAAAGTGCTTCCTTCTTGTATATAAAACCATGACAGATTACCTCACAAGAAATCCCAGAGTAGCCTTGGGGACATTCACAATATTCTACATCTGCAGCTGAAGACACATCTATGAGATTAGCATTTGCTGTATCCAAAGTGACAGAATCCAACCTGTATCGAGACAGCAACACACACACACACACACACACACACACACACACACACACACACGAATATTCTAGTTAACAGGTATATGAATTGATTCAATAAAATAAATATATTGCTGAAAGATTTGAAAAGAAAAGCATAAAAGGGATCATGAAAACCATGTATCACTGAAAAGCTAACCTTCCTGAATAGCATTGTAAGCATCATGGTACTCAATGGGGGCAACCTCTGAGTAGACACTAAAGGATTTCACTGGAAGGGGCTATACATTTAGAAAACATACCCAGGTATGGATTCGGACCATACCTTGTTAATATTTATAGAGTCACTTATCAATTACATTTGGCGATGTATTAAATATCCTGGTATTAAATACCAAATTAATTCCCAACATAATTAATATGAGCTTTGCATCATTTGCAGTACTCCAGCACTTTCTATGGATACAGGGTCCTGTGTTCTCTGATATACAGAAACGTGGGGAAAGGACAGCATAGGAAGTTGCCTTATATCGGATCATACTATTTGTCCATTCAGCCATGTCTCTGGCAACAGCAATCCAGGAACTTGGGATGTGGGAGAGGGACCACATCACCTGCTACTTGAGTCTTTAATAATTGAAGCATCAGGGAACCTAGGACATTGTGCAAGCAAAGCATGTGCTTTACCACTCCATCTAACCCTGTACTATGTACTCTGATTCTCATGGTTCTCCAGACTCTCAGACATCCTTCCCCAACACCAGCTATATGGTATTTCTAACTGAGTATGTTAGGAACTAAAGCCAAGTTCACAAACATGTGCTAAGGTCCCTTCCCAGTAATTGATGTTTTCATAAAATCCTAACGTCTCAATTTACAAATTAGTCATTTGTGCCCAGGTCATCAGTTCACATCACCAGAGATGTAAAAAGATGGACTGCAATTGACTCAGACTATGCATTTGTGCATAGTCATTTGATGGCTGGACGGTGCTCTCGAAGCTACAAACATGAGTCTGACCAAACTGTGGGAGGCAGTGGAAGACAGAAGTGCCTGGCGTGCTCTGGTCCATGGGGTCACGAAGAGTCAGACACGACTAAAAGACTAAACAACAACATGCATTTGTGGGATTTCTGCATATTTGCCTACAATCTGAATCTTCACTAGTCAAAGACTTCACATTCCCAAGGTTTCCACAACAGACAGAAACTTGTTTTATTGATTCCGATGACTCAGGATACAAATTTCTGCATCAGATTTCATACCCTGCACATACACATAGAACTCTCAGCACATCTTTTCTGATGTGTCTATCAGTTTATCTTAACATGACATTTCAGCAAAAAAAAATTAGACATTACAGCTCCACAGTAGCAACAAACAAATGCACACAGTAGCCTCATCTTATTGGATGAAAATAAAGAATAAATGTGAGATTTGGTAATATAAAGTCTCCTTGTTCCACACAGTCTGGTACAGAACAATGATTAACAAAATGTCATCTTATTAGAATTCAGAAGCACATACTTTCCAACTTAAAGGCTCTAATAGGATGCAAGAAAGGAAGGTCCATCCTTCTCGCTCTGCAACTGGTCTTTTATAAATGAACTGCTTTGTCAACAATGCATGTGCTAGATGAAACCAATTTATTTAATACCCTCTATCACCATAGGCAAGGAGGGTTGAGTGTGTTCCCTCTTTTAATAATGATGATGACAAAAAAGTAAATGTCTGGGCCATGGGCCAAATCCAGTTGTGGAAAGGCCTTTTACTTTGCCAGAATAAGATTTCAATTGCAAGGTATAAATCTGCAACGAACTGGCAACAGCTTTATGTGGACCTCTAGTATACTCTGTTAATGAGTTGCCTTCTTAAACTTCCTCTTCCAGAGTTATTAAAGGTGTAGGATTCCTGTCCCCCTTTTTATCTGGAAATTTTGCCCATAAGTAAGGAGAATCTTGCGACCTAATTTTCCAAAAGTCCTCAGGTCAAGATCTAGGCAAGAATTAAGTGAAACGCTTGAATACATACATTCCAATATACTTAGAGCTGACACAGGTAAAGTTAGGATTTTGCTGACAGAAAATTATTAACAGCATAAATAAGGCCTTAAGACTGTGGAAACTTTTTCTGACTTATGTTCATCAAAGAATATTCAACTGGCATAACAGAAAATTTATTTCTAAACTGAATCTTCTTGTGTCCATTACCTGTATACAGCCTTTTTTGCAATGTTGTAACTGGCCCTGATCAAAAGATGGGTAACGTTTGCCAAAACTGTCATCAGCATATCTCGATCTATTAATTTCTTCGTATTAAAATCAACGAAGTTTTCAGACACAAGTCGCACAGTGCTGGAATACTCCTCATATGGTTGCAAAGACAACCCTTCAGATCTTGTACATAAAATTTGTCCATTGCCCTGAAATGATACATATATAACTGTATAGAGCTTTCCATGACAAAAGTTAATTGGAAATTTGTTTAACCATATAACTTATGAAACATTTACAAAGAACTGTCCTCTTATTCCAGAATCAACTTTCCAACCTTTTCACAGTTCATTCCCTAAGAAAAATTCTGTTTAAGTTGATCCATGTCCAAGGGATGCCTAGATTCTGATTTTAAACACATGGAAATAATTCCCACCAAAAACAATGGAATTTGCTTCCATGTAAGGTGTTTAGAGGGGACGTGGGTGGCGCTGTGGTCTAAACCACAGAGCCTAGGGCTTGCCGATCAGAAGGTCGGCAGTTTGAATCCCTGCAACGGGATAAGCTCCCGTTGTTTGTTAGTCCTACTCCAAGTGGACCCACTGAAATTACCGGACATGACTAATTTTTGTTCATTAATTTCAACAGGTCTCCGCTGATACTGGATATAACCTGCTTATATAGCACTTTTGGGGTGTTAAAAAGGCTTCATATATATATTATATTATTGAAATCCACCCCCATATTGCAGAAATGACAAGGCTGGAGAATGTGGCTTATACTTTCAGCCACCTGAAAGGTTTATGGCAAAGGAGACTATCAAATTCATAGCTTTAGGCTTTGAATTAAACTCCTCTAACTGGCAGTAACCAAAATGCCAAGCAATACAAATACACCATTCACTGCATTTAATTTGTTTAAATAAATCTAAAGGCAAGGGTCCAAAAGGCTGCATACACACACTGGAGCTTTTCGACCTGCTCATTCCATCAGCAAATATCCCACCCCCAATAAGCTATAGTCAAAAGGTGATCAGATCTACCATATTGCCATTCCATGACACACAAGAGTTGTCACCAGAAAGGGGGGGGGGACCAGCAACCAATACGACTACCATCCATGCGTGTTCACCTGTGTTTTGCGCATTCTTTCTCTTTGAATCCCATGCTCTACAAACCACTATTTCAATTCACATAATCTTAAATTACCTGAACAATAACATCCACATTAGATACCAAATCACTATCCGTACTGTCCATGGGAATTTCATAGGACACAGTATACTTCAAATAACCACCAAAGGAAGTGAGCTGGAAGAATAAAAGTGTAAATATTTTTCAAAAAAGAAGTTTTTAGCATAACAGGGAAGAGTAAAACTTACATGCAGCAGGCTGAACAACCATTTCCCCATTCTTACTTTTTAGCACCAGTGTGGATTCCTCACTATTAAGAATTTACCTGTAAAATGCACCCAAATAAGAGATAACACTGCATCACTTGCCATGGTAGAGAGTGTGTGCTTACTTTGCCCACCCCAACCCCTTGTTAAGTGCATAGAGCTGGACGAGGAAGCTAAAAGAGCAACGATCTTCCAACGAGAGCCAGTGTGGCGTAGTGGTTAAGAGCGATAGACTCGTAATCTGGGGAACCGGGTTCGCGTTTCCACTCCTCCACATGCAGCTGCTGGCTGACCTTAGGCTAGTCACACTTCTCTGAAGTCTTTCAGCCCCACTCACCTCACAGAGTGTTTGTTGTGGGGGAGGAAGGGAAAGGAAAATGTTAGCCGCTTTGAGACTCCTTAAAGGGAGTGAAAGGCGGGATATCAAATCCAAACTTTTCTTCTTCTTACTACTTCTTTTAATTTTGTGCCCTTTTCATTGGTACCTGAGCTGCTGAACAGAAAGCAGAGCAGCCCAAAGGGTGGGAGGGAAAGGGGGGCAATTGCAAGATGGGGAGCAGCAAAACAAAGTGATTGCTGGAGCGAAAGTGGGCTGCTGCAGAGTCTATGGGAGAGAGAGGCAACACAGATCATAACGGATCCTCATAATTTTTTAAAAGATTCCCCTCAAAACCATCAACAAATAATAGCTCTTCTCCATGCCCACAGATGTATTCTGAAGATTGTTGGTGTTTTTGTTGACATTCTTTGTAGAAACCATGAAGATCCATGTCTTGTTTCAACTTTTTGGTGATCCCCCAACTACAGTGCAGTAAATCACCTATGGAGAATTAACTTGATGGTGGTGGGGTTTGGGGGGGGCACATGTTAAATCATAAAAATTCAAAAGGGTCCATTTTAATTCTACTGGATCCAACTATTATCCAGACCCATTAAAAAAACCATTTGTGTGAGTTTGAGTAGACACACTTCCTCTTTATGTTTCTCTTCAGTGGACAGGAGTGATCCAAGGGAGGGAGGAGAGAAGAAACTAAAGGGTTTGATGCCCGTGGCACTCTCCCAAAATTCCTCAGGTGCCCATGGGCCCAAAAAGATTGGAGATCCCTGTAATACGATATAGAATAGTTACAAAAACAACAAGAAGTACCTATTTTCCCTTGGATACTTACTTTATTTCCAAGATATGGCTTGGGTGCAGACCAGTAATAAGGAGACTTCAGTATTTTTGCAGCTGCTATATTATTAATACTTATTTGATGAGGTCCATCAAACTGATCTTGTTGAGGCTGTACGGTTTTTGTGGTAAGTGGAGCAGTCACCAGCCACCCAGCCATAGAAGACACCTTAAGGAAAAGAAACTATAAAACATAATTTACCACACCTAGAAAGTTAATTTACACACAATTGTGTGTGTGTGTTTTAATGGAGTAACCATTTTATTCTACATAATACTGCCTACTGTTGAAGCACAGGACACTTTTATCTCCCAAAGGGGCACAGGGGGAAAAAGTATCATACAGAAAATTGTTTTATGTACTCTTGGCTGGAAGAGATGTATGCATGGACCAATTCACCACTGCAATCGGCACCCTCAGAACACCTGTATCCATGTGCTCAGGCTTCCACAGTCTGATTCACACATCCCATTAAACCACAGTGAAAATAAGATGGTTTCTTTCTGAACAAACCATGAACCTGGTCTACATTGGCTCCCAGTATGTTTCCAAGCACAATTCAAAGTGTTGGTGCTGAACTTTAAAGCCCTAAACGGCCTCAGCCCAGTATACCTGAAGGAGCATCTCCACCCCCATCGCTCAACCCAGACACTAAGGTCCAGATTCAAGGGCCTTCTGGCAGTTTCCTCACTGCAAGAAGTGATATTACAAGAAACCAGGCTTTCTCAGTAGTTGCGCCTGCCCTGTGATACACCCTCCCAGATGTCAAAGAGATAAGCAACCATATGACTTTTTGTAGACATCTGAAGGCAACCATGTTTATGGAAGCTCTTAATCTTTGATGTTTTGTTGTGTTCCTCTATATTTTCTTGGAAGCCACCCTTAGTGGCTGGGGCAACCCAGTCAGTTAAGTGGGGTTAAAGAAATAATAACAACAACAACAACAACAACTGCTACTAATTTTAACTACTATTAATAACTACTAACAATAGCTAAAAATTACTACTACCACTACTACTACTACACTCTTAACTTTATTACTTGGTACGGCCTGCTTATGTGAAATTAGATGGAGATGGGCTGTCTATCATGAAAGAAGATAGACAGGAAGTCTTGCTCAGTATTTTCTACTATAATTGGAAGCAGAAATCCAAGGTTTCAGCCAGGAGTCTTTTCCAGACCTGCCTGGAAAATTGGACCTGGCACTGTCTGCATGTAGAACATGTGCTCTGCCACCAAACAATAGCCTTGAAGCACATTTATGGGGCTGCCTGAGAAAAACTAATGAGGTGTTTGGACATGGAACATTAGCAAGATCATACCTGACTGATGGGCCATGGAAGGCTTTCACAGACATCAGAAACCCCAAAACAGAAACATTCAGTGCAGCCCTGGGGATTTCTTTCTTGGAGATTATAGAATCCTGGCATGCAACGGTCACAGTTTTCTCCTTCAACATTTTCCTGTGAAATACATGCAATATTTTTTTCTGTTATCAGCACTATAATAACCAGCATACACTAGAGGTTAGAAGTAATCCTGGCATAACAATTGACTGATGGTCCTAGAATTAGTATTAATGCATTTCATCATTATTTTTAACCTTCATCTGACCAATTTCTTATTTTGACATATACAAGAAAAATTAAGCATGTTAATTTAGGATTGGAAATATGAAGTTCCATACGGCTTACAAGTTTTTGGCTGAATCCAAAGAACATCAGTTCCCATTGAATGTGAGGAAAAGTAAGCATCAAGACCTCCCACTGTGATAGTTGTGTAAAAGTGATCCGCAAACATTTCCAGTGCCATCCTCAATGCTAAATAAGTTGCTGTCCTTGACTTAACTGTCTGCTGTCCATTCTAGCCACCCTTCTCCACCCTCAACTGCATTTACTAGCTCTCTCACACCATTTGACATGTAGTGAATCCCTGAAATTTGTGACAGATATACCATGAATCATAACTCAAATCCCCACCCCAGAGAGATTTTTGCCTAAGCCGCAGTTAATTGCTACACACAGGATGTGATCTTTACCACTAACAGAAATGTTTTCCTTATTAAATTAATTTACAAATCCCACTCCAAAGTTCACAACAAATCAAACTGAAAACCAGTAGTACGCTTACTTTACAAAGGCAAGGTTCTGTGCATGGGTCATCATTAATGCTACCAACCAGGCTACAGTTGCAACGCATGCAGCTTGGATAACCTTTGTAGCCGAAGGCACAGCGATCACACTTCTCTCCTGCGTAACCTTCCTTGCAGAGACACTGACCAGGCTGAACACCTTGAAAAAAGAGAAAAGGATGAAAAAGAGGAAGACCTATCACATGCAGATACATATCATTTTTTGCTCCCTGAGCATTAGAACCACGATTCTTGTCCTATGGTGAAAGAAGCCTTATGCAGTGTGCTATAGTACCAGCAAGTGCAAGAAGTCTGGGAAAAGTTGAAGCTCTGCAACCTTTTTCTGCGATATAAGTGAGCCATGGGCAAGCCTTTCTGGGAACCGAATACTGGCCTAATTATTAAGGGTTGTTCCAGTTATGCTTTGTGCTACTGGAAGTGCTTCCTTAAGGCAGGGGAGCTGATTCCCCCCCCCCCAATCTCTCCAACCCTGTGCTCCCAAAGAACTTTTCCTCAGGTTTGCAGGGGGGCCTTCTAGTGCAAGACAGGATATGCCATAGAGCACTGCAATTGGTAGGGAGAATTGGTGAAAATTGAGTGCCTTGCCTTGCACTAGCAGAAGCAGTTACATGGGCACAAATCTTCAGTTAGCAGTTAGTGGCATCAAGCCTGAATTCCTGGGCCCAATTTCCTCAGTCCTGGCCTTCATCCTACTTCACACTTGTCTCATGTCATAACAGGTTCCCTTTTAAAAAAAATTCCACCACCAATCATTCCCTGCATATCCTATGGGATTTGCCAAATCTCCAGCTGAGATTGCTAATAAATCCCATTCTAAATGCATATAACTACAATCCAGGCAAAAATCTAAACATGTTTGAACTAGTGCTTATTGCCAGTGTTTCCTCACATACAATTCCCAGTTACAAAAAATATTAGCTGGACTAGTTTTTAGAGAAAATGTATTTTCCAGTCACTTACCATGTTGTGGGTCAGCATGATCATCATCCTTAACACAGTCAAAACCAAGTGACCCAAATATATCACATTCACAGGGAAAGCAAGGGTTATCATCAGAGGGAGACACCTAAAAGAAGTTAATATTTTTGTTCACATTAATAATAAGATGCTGGTGAGCGTGCATAATTATTGCTGTCTGAAGATAATGATGATATGGCATGACAACGCACACAGTAGTACAACACATAACTCAACAGGATATTGTGATTAATTTAGTCCTTACGGGAGGGAAACTGAAAACAAGGAGCTGTAGGCATGAATGGAGTAGCATTCAAACTGGCCATCATATCTGTGAGATGTTTTGGAAAAGGAATGTTCTTTAGAAAGCAATCCAGACGTTTTTGAAGTGTCATAGATCCTAAGGTAGCCTTCCTGAACCTGCCTGGAGCTACTGGCAGTTGGCGTCCAAAATTTGTGGAGGGCAAAAGAAGTTGCCAAAAGGGTCTGTACAGCTTGTACTTATTTGCTCACACTGGCTGAAGGGATTCAAGAGGGAAGTCAGCCAGAGGAGAGGGGGCAATTGCATGTCTTCCCATCACTGACATCACTTCAGCTTGCCAGAAGGGAGAGAAGGAGCAGCAAAGCAGCTGTGAGATCAGTGGTGCAAATGTACTAGTAGGCACAGTGGATTGGCTCCACTGGTATGCTTACATTGCACCAACCTTTCCACCACATTGCCTCTCTCCTAGTAAGCCGCACTGAAGCTGGTGATGGGAAGTCAGAACGCCCTGCGGACCACTGCTGCCAGTCACTTGCCACTGCTGATGACTCCTTGACAACTGTTATGAGTTTATAGAATATGACCAACAGCTACAGCAACATATTAAGAGTTACAACAAAGTATTTTATAGGACTTGCAGGGATACAACCTCAGTATACTCTGCAATTTTTCTGCTAATAACCTTCCCTTCGTTATGGCTTTTTAAAATCAACAGAAATGGGCTGAAAAAAATAAGTGCTGTTTTTTAGCACAGTTCAAAGCAACAGAACATATGTTCATAAAATCCTCTTACTTTATGTGGCCTATAGTAACCGTCAGTACACATGTCACAGTTTATTCCAGTGGTGTGTTGAGTGCAGTTTATACACACTCCGCCACCTTTGAACTGGCCGTGAATGTTTAAACTTCTTTTCTGATCTGCCACACTCTGATCATAATAACAATCTTCTGCTTTGTTATGACAGTTGCATCCTACAAAGAAAGAAAGAAATTCACTTTCCATTTTTAAAAAACCAAAGCATAGCTAAACATATAAACAGTAGGAAAAAACCCCTGAATGTTTTCTGTACTATATGGCTTCTTACTGTGCATGTAGCAGCTAATATATACAGAACTGGCTTTTTAAAAACTGTGTTATGCAGTTCGCACTGATCTAAAAGTTTCACCATTAATTAAAGTACATAATTACTAATAGTATTCTAGCTTCTTCCTCCTTGCTTTCTAAACTTCTCTCATTGTTGAAAAATTAAAACATGAATAAAACATGGTTACTAATTTTCTTGTGACTCTACATTTTAAAGCCCAGGAAGTCCTGCAGAGTTCTTCAAAATGAACTACTAGAACTGGAGCATCTGATTCCCTGCAATTACTAAATGTAGTTCGGAGTATATTTCTGCAGCACAAGCTGAAGACATTAAATAGTCAGGTGATACTTGCTAAAGTTAATGCTGTACAGAAAGGGCAAGGAACCTTTTTCAGCCCGAGGGCCACATTCATTCATGGACAACCTTCTAAGGGCCACACAGCAGAAGGGTCACAGCTGTTCATCCTCTAGCCAAGCAAGCACAGTTCAAGGATGCTTTGCAGCCAGGAAAAAAAACCACTAGTGGGGATGCAGAGCACACGGAAGTGAGGAGTGTGGCTAACTGTGATGGGTATCATGGCCCAAATAAGAGCCCTGAGGGCCAGATAAAGAGACCTGAAGCCCACATTCAGCTTCCAGCCCTAAGGTGCCCTATTCATATTGTACATGTACACATTAAAACAAGCATTAATGAAACCATTACTAACAGCTTACATAGTTCCCATATGTGAAGAGGAACCAATATATACCACTGTTGTCACATCAGAAAACAAGGCAACCCATCATGCATCTAGTTGTGTGTGCATATTAGGGGACACCATGTGCTCATTAGGGGTCACTGAATCAGGGACACAGAGATCAATTAAGATCTTACAAAGACATACTATTTGAAAGCAAGTGCCATTATGGCTCATAATGTTAAAAAGTGGTGGGGTGAAATAAACTTGTAATTTACAACCAAAAATAGTCATGGCAGATCTGCAAACTCCTAGCATCACAAGCCTAGTGCAGATCTAACAGTCCCTGTAGTGCTAATATTAGAAACACAAGTACATCATATATTTTTTAAAAAAATTAAGGCAGGTTCACCTACTTGGCCATTCCACAGGCTTCAGTGGTGGCTGGATTACATACCTAGCCAATGTTAAGGCAAGTGTATAGAGAAGCATCATTTTAGTGCTACGTACTCTCACATTTGTTGCCAGCAGAAATGGTTCCTGGTCTCCACGGGGCCTGGTGGTAGCCAGGGCAACACTCATTACAGCTCTCACCGCAAGTATTGTGCTCACACTGGCACTGAAGCTTCTAAATAAAATCAGATTATAACACAGCTCTATTACCTAATGCCTTGGAAACAAAAATCCCCCTTTACCTGAGATCTTAGAACTAGCTTTTAAACATTTAGAGCAGCCTACAGGTTTGTATAGGACCTTCTTGCCATGGTATAAAAATCTACCTTGGAAGAGCAGCAGAAACCCATTCAACCTGTAGGAAGCAATGTAGTTCAGGGAAACTACAGTGTAAAAAGTGGTAAAAGGAGACAGAAGGGAAGGGGGCAGAGTGATGGGTAAATTATTTTAAAATAGAGAGAGAGAGCAGTGGGAGTTGCTGGTGGATGACTGACAAGCATTCACAAGGCCCTGCAATATTTAAGTATGGATTTCTGTATTGTCAGCAGTTCAGGGAGCGTACCTCTGACTCTCCCCTTCCCTTATTACTTGTTTGTTTAAGGGGCAATCCAAACCTTTGACCAGCAGCAGTAGGGCTTAATGAAGCAGCACAGCCATCACTGCATCCACAGCCCTGCTGCTCTTGCTAGATGGGACAGAAGGTTAGTAGAAAGGGGGGAATGCCTATTTGCTATGCCAGCCACCTGGGAAGGACAAATGAAAGTTCAGCTTTTAAAGAGCTCCTGGCTTTTTCTGGCCAATGAGAGCCACTGTCAGTTTGTCAGATATGTCCTGCTTCCCAGGAAGGCATTCTGGGGCTTTGAATACTTGGTGGGAGATCACCTGAGATAAAATGACTGCTTGGCTTACAGAAAACCATGAGGGGAAGGAGATCAACGCCCTGTGTCACAACCTTGGGGTTATTCTTCACCTCTTCTTCAATATATTTAAGAAAACAAGGCAGAGTATGTGTGCCTGCTGGAGTGCACGTGTGCAATTTCAGAATTTACTGTTAAAAGCAACAACACCACTATACTTGAAATTCTGGGAGAAGGAAGTATTTTATATGGCAAATGTAGAAATATTACTTCCAGATGAGCAAGTTGCTAAAGAGAACTCTTCAAGTACATGAAGTGCTGTCACAAAGAACAGAGAGCTGTTCACTGCTGCCCCAAAGGGAACAACTAGATGTGATGGGCTTAAGCTACAATGTAGTAGGTTTCAATGGAGCATTAAGATAAATGTCCTGATGGCAACAGCAGTTTAACAATGAAACCAATACCTACCCTAGAGGGAAGCTGAAATGGAATATGATAACATTGCTGCTGTGCGCACAGTTGTGATCATAACTGAAGTATGTAAGTGGAGGTAGAGAAAAACCTCTAAGACGTTCTGGTGGGTGAGAAGTTATTCAAGTTTGTAGAGACTGTATTAAGCTGTAGTGTTTGCAACACTCCTCCTGCTGATAGTATAGGCGCACATGCACACACACACTTGTATATTAAAGGTTAGCTGTGTGTGAATGAATGAATGTGTTCAAGTGTGTACAGTGGTACCTCAGGTTAAGAACTTAATTCGTTCCGGAGGTCCGTTCTTAACCTGAAACTGTTCTTAACCTGAAGCACGACTTTAGCTAATGGGGCCTCCAGCTGCCGCCGCGCCCGATTTATGTTCTCATCCTGAAGCAAAGTTCTTAACCCAAGGTACTATTTCTGGGTTAGCGGAGTCTGTAACCTGAAGCGTCTGTAACCTGAAACATCTGTAACCCGAGGTACCACTGCATATGGAAATAGCTGGAAGAATGAGCAAGGAAGACTTGCAAAAGAACAAGAGTTTTGATAAGGTATACACATCCTGGAACATAGTTTCTTTATTTCTATATTCCTATGCAATCCTAGAAGGATCCATTGGAAGTAGAGTTCTAATAATCCTGTAAGCCTTCCTCGCGCAGTCAGTTTAACACCTGTGCCACATAGGCTGCACTACTTCAAAAACCTATGCAGTGTAATACACATCTTTCCAGTATGGCTGAAAGGGCTTGAAGTGAGGGCAGATGACCCAGGCATTTATAATTTCACTAAATACTGAGCAACAAAGTAATGAACCAAGATGTATTTCTGTAACATTAAAAACTGGCTTCTGCAACATTTTAGCGGTATTCAGAAATTTGTTTTTCTTGAGATGGATGCATGTTTGCAGAGGGGGTGACACAAGCAAACAAACATACCTTTGTGACTTGATCCAAAGGACAGCTCCGAGCATGGCCATAGCAAATGCACATCCCTCCAACAGAGATGTCCTTTATTGAATAGTAGTACTAAATAAAGCAAAGTTTGATTTATAAAATCAGTTTCCTTTTAGTATTTGAAACAAGAAGTGCCAAAGTTCTATTTTTTAAAAAAACCAAACAAATCTTTCAGTTCAGGTGAAGTTTATACTAGTCAGGACTTATCCATGGAAACGTAAATGAACAGGTATTTCTTTCTCTCCCTCTCCCTGACACACACACACACACACACACACACACACACACACACACAGCAGCAGCAGCAGCAGATCAGGTTTTCTCTTTTTGCTAGCATTACAATTCTTTTTTTAAAAAAAATATTATTATTAATGTTATTCAAATACGAAAATAAAGGAAAAAAGAAAGAAAAAATACAGCATCAAACACCATTATAACATTCCACCCTACATACAAAATAAAGCAAATTACTATTACCCCATGTGACTTCCTTCCACCAATACTTGACATTCTTTATATTTTCTTATTAACATTGCTTCTTTTATATATTATCTCTAATATTCCTAATATTAATTTCATCTATTTCGCCATTACATACTTAGTCTATGCATATCAACATGTTATCCTTAGAATAGTGTTTTTTCATGTAGTCCTCGAAGCATTGCCATTCCATTCTTAATTTTTGATTTGTTTGTTATCTTATGGCTGCTGTTAACTTTGCCAATTCTATAAAATCACATAATTTATTTATCCAATCCTCTTTAGTGGGGATGGTTTCCCCTTTCCAATTTTTTGCAAGTACTAGTCTGGCTGTGGCCATCACATATAAAAATAGTCTTTTCTTATCTTGCGGGATATCTTTTCCTATTACAACCTTTGGCTTCTTTTCTATAGAAGTTTTAAACATTTTTTTCAACTCTTCATGAATATATCCTCAGAATTTATTAATTTTCTCGCAGCCCCACAATATATGTCATATATATGTCATAATCTACTACAAGTAAAGTAAAACTCTGCATGAATGTAAATTATTTGAAGCATAAATTACTCATTCAACTCAGAACTAATTTTGGCTTCAGGTATACTGATGTAACAACCAAAGAAGGTTTTTGAAAAACTCACTCATCTGTGAGAATGCTAATGAGATCAGTTTGGTCCAGAGGCTTTTTCTGAGAATAGACAACATTCATTTTAGCTATTTTCAGAAGAGCTAAGTTAAACTAATAATTAGGGAGAATTGCTTAGCAAATGTAGCACTGACATGCCTTGATTCACTCGATGAGGCAAACCATGCGTTCAAATGTAGATTTATGTCATCTGTCAAGCTTGTGTTGAACTTATACATTACATTGGTTATAGCGTCAAATAACAATAGTTCTCATGTGCTAATAATAATATCTACAACTAGGTATTGTTTGAACTGTATCATGCAATCTTTCTTTAGCATACAATACAAGTACCATATGAAAGGTATTAAACAAGAAGGGTGTTCTTGGAGTTTGATGGGGGGAACAGAAAATAAATTGAGGGGAATTGTGTTGTGTTTGGTTTTTCAGTTTTTAGGAACCAAATAGGAAAAGAACTGTAAGAATGTGGGGGCTGCGTGTTTCCAATCCTCACCATCCCCAATGTTTCTGGGTTCCCTCTCCCAGCCTTCACATCTCTAAGTACTAAGTACTTTGGACATAAACCTCCAGCTTCACAAGCCATGGATCAAGAAGCCAGAAATGATCACTAAGGCTGCACACTCCTCTTCCATTTGGAGACCGCTTTCAACATGGAGAGTCTGATTTGTTTTAATGCAATTCCCTGTTACATATGAAATGGGGAACTCTGCTTTAACACTGATTAACTAACTAGTACAGGGTGAGTCTTTTAAAAGAGGCCCCGTAGAACATGTGTACTCTGGATCCACGGGGCCTCTTTTAAAGGACTCACCCTGTATAATAAACCAGGTTCATGCCCCAGAAATCCCTGTCACATGGACAAATTTTACACTCATTGGGCATCTTCTTACTGCTGGTGGACAAATAGCGGGCAAATGTGGAGGGTGGATGTGACTAGCCTACATGCTTTTAACACACGAGGGGCTTCATCTGAACCTGCCACACTTTGGGATGCATTCAAACGGCATAGTGCCTATGAGAGAATGCTGCTTTATAAAATTAGCATGTGACTTCAGTCCCACAATGGGTTTCAATCTTTCATCAAGACATATTTGGAACAGACCACTTAAGTACATTTACCAATTTCAATGGGTCTGCTTTGAGTAGAACTAGATGTTGAGAATCACCCAGATATAACACATATCCAATTCATATGGTTGGTTAAAACCCAGAAGAAAGCATCTTACCCTTCTGGTAACAATAGGATCAAGATCTTTAGGATCATGGTGGCTAAGGGTCATGAGGTCCGCATTAAGGTTTCTTATACGTTGTAATCGAAGCCGGATGTACCGTGCAGAAGTAAACTCCAATAATGTCGGCGAAGGGTCATCAGCACTAGGTCTACCATTGATCAACGATGTATGGATCTAAAAAGAAATAATGGTTTCTGTATAAGCCTGTAAATAACACGTCAACATTTCAAAATACCTTCTGAGTGAAAGTTTAAAATCAACCTCCGCACCCATCCCACTGTTGCCTCCGCCACAACACCACAATACAAGCTGGGCATGTCTGTGAAGTAGTTACCAGGCTCAATACACTGTTGTGCTGTCCATGCTCACTGCTGTCCTCATCAAGGGTGTTGAATGAATTACTTTATAACTCACATCTCACAGAAATCGCTTTCCAGTCCGCAGATTAAATGCTGAGAGCGCATTTTTTAATGGGCTTCTGCAGGACGAGGGCAAAGGAAAGCAGGCCTGCAGCTAAAATACTGGCATAGGGATGCAGAATGAAACAGTCATTGGGGAAGCAGGAATGTACTTGCCCTCAGCATTTTATGAACTTTCATACCAATGCTTCAATGCTAGTTTTGATTCCCATGCAATGCATTATATACCCAACTAGATGAGCTAGAGGAAGAAAATCTAGAGAATAAAAAGATACACAGGAAGAACAAAGGCTGTCCCACAGTCTTCAATGTATTCTCAAGTACAACATAGTGGGGCAGCCCTTGGTCATCCCAGATCTTTGGAATCTAATGCAGTCACCTCTGGATATATTTGAATTAAACTTGTTTCTATTTTATTTTTACTATACAATAAAAATATTTTTTTTTGTACTTAGGCTATAACCCTTCAGAAAATTGCTTAGCATCTCCTGTGAAATGTTCGAAGAACTCAAACATGTTGACTTGTAATTTACTACTGAAATAAATGCAATTTACTCCTTAGTAAGTCTATTTAGAATTGGATTCAGACAATCTAAAATACTTAGCAATCTTAGGGTGATTTTCAACTAAGTTTCACTCAGAGGAGACCGACAATAATTAACTGACTTAACTTAATCATTGGTTAATTTCCACAGATCTATTCTGAACAAACCTTAGTTGAATACACGCTTAGGCTTCAATCAACAGATTTCACCCCCTTCAGAGAAGGAGACAAGGGCTAAGCTAAACATCCTGGAATCTGAACTAAAGTACCCAAATTAATTTCAGATTATGCTTCTGCTACGAATGTTGTTTTACACATCCCATTAAAAATCACATGACATACTTGCTTATACAGTGGAAATTTGGGTTGCGGACGTAATTCGTAACGGAGGCACGTCCACAACCCGCAGCGTTTGCATTCTGAAGCGCCGCGTCTGCACAGGTACGATTTGGTGCTTCTGCACATGCGTGAAGCGCGATTTAGCATTTCTGCGCATGCACGAGCAGCGAAACCCAGAAGTAACCCATTCCGGTACTTCCAGGTTTCCAGCAGTCTGCAACCCGAAAACATGTAACCTGAAGCGTCCGTAACATGAGGTATGACTGTATATGCACATTTAGCCTAAAGTGTTAAAGTAACATATAAAAAAGATAACGTTGATAGCATTTTAGTCCCAAACACATTCAGAACTCTGACAGCTTTCAGTCTAAGAATTTGGAATTCTTCTCTTAGTAGCTATTTTTATAAGGTCAACGCATAAAGGCAGACATTCACAGTGAACTAGTCACAGATTTTAGAGCCTCATTTCCTGATGTTGCTGGCCTGGCTCTCTGATCTATACTACAGAACCACTATGAACAGAGCTTGCTTTAAAGAAAGAACAATCAACTGTTGACCTGCACAATACATAGCTCTTTTAATTAGGCTCTCTCTTTGAAACAATGCCAAGTCCCCCTTCAGAGCTCAAGCTACACAGAGCAATTTAGACAGCATTTTTAATTTTATGATTGAGTATCAGGTGATCCTTAAGAAAAGCATTAAAAAAAAGCCAGAGCGCAAGTTTACACAAGATAACAGGAACTCTCAACAATTCACCACTGTAGATGTGTTAAGAGGTGCAAAGTTTTTATAAATACAAACTGCAGCATCAAAGATAAGAGTGGGCTTCCTGTTCAGAAGCTGCTTCACCTCTCTTCCTGGAGTGAGATCAACAATGAGCCTCCTCAAACGTAAGCAAGCTTTCCCACAATAAGTGAAAAGTATTTTTTGAAAAATTGGGAAGACTCTGATCTTCAGAAACAAAACCTGCGGCAGCTGCTAATAATGCCGAATAAATCTTGATGGAGGGGAGAGAAGACAAGCGTCTGAAGAAGCCTATTACTATCAAGCTAAACATAAGAGCAGAGTGGTTTTACTACCCCCATGCCCAAAGCATCTGAACAAACAAAAAGAAAACCTACCTCTCCATGTTCAAGTGGGACTAGCTTAGAATAATAAGAAGTGCAGATAACTTCATCATCTCTCTTATATGTAGGAGGCCCAAGCCTTGGTGTTATGTTGTATCTTACTAGGCACTCAGTATCACTAACTGCATAGTACTGCCATGGCTTGAAATCAGTCCCATCCAGAGAACGTTCCAAAATCCAGTTTCCAGGTCGGGGGGCGTTAGCAGCTTTGATGATCACATAGGCAACTTGAAAGACCTGCAAGAAATGTAGGGGGGGGATGCAAGACTTAGTACTAACCTATGAAAATATAGTTTTTCAGAGTAGCTCAAAACCCAGGTTTCAACTATCTAACATCTATAATTATTTCTCAAATTTTTAATGCTCTTGTTTGCAATGGAAATTGCTTTCAGCTCAATTTCCATAGTCTACACTTAAATTAAATAAATACAACCCCAACTTCAAATGCTATTTCCTATTTGGCCTTTGCACAAGAGTTCACAAAGTTCAAATTTCTGTAATTTCAGAAGTTCATACATTAGGACAAGGCATGTCATGGACAAGCATTAAAGCAGGACGTGTACATGCAAAGCATCTTGCTATATATAACATAATACAGAAAGTTGCACAATAAACGGTCCCTCAAGAATGCGCTTTTAGTTTCTATTAGCCTCAGGAAAGCATGCCAAGATGTTTCCTTCAGGCTGAAAAAAAGAAATCCCGATGACCCAAAATATTATGAAGATTTAGATTGTTTTTAAATGCACTAAGGGCATAAGCAACATTCAGCTTCATCCCTCAAATCACAAAAATTTCCTCCAAGCACTGTAGGAGAGAGAGCTTCATGTAATTACTAGAAAAACCAGTTCTGAACCAAACTTCAACTACAAGGCCTAATGAGATCCGCACAAATACTCTGTAGAACTCATTTCCAGCTGCAACCTGCCCTTATCAAAGAAATGATTCATATGGATTTAGGACAACTATCGGTCCTGTTAGAATACAAATTGTGAGTATTATCATAATTATTGTTTTTCCAGCAAAAGTAACTGTAATAAACAAGGAATAATCCAAATACTCATTTAGAGTGATATCCCTATTGTGGCATCCTGCCTGTACATCAGACTTCCACTTCTGCAAACAGGACTTACCGTATTTTTCGCCCTATAGGACGCACTTTTTCCCCTCCAAAAATGAAGGGGAAATCTGTGTGCGTCCTATGGGGAGAAGGCAGGCTTTCACCGGTACCATTCCTCTCCTCTCCCCTGATGTCCCCATGCACCCCCAAAATTTACTCCAGATGGGTGGGTATCCTACAGATCAGATGGGGTGTGGGGAAGGGAGGAAGGGAAATTCCAGTGCATACACCAGTACAACCGATGCTCTGATGTGAAATGTGCAGTAAGTCCAACAGTCAAATGCACTTATACGGTCACAGTGAGCAAGATCCACCCCTTGTTCTGGTGCAGCAGTAAGGACTTACCAACACCTTTCCTCCGCTCTTTCCAGGCATAGTCCGTGCTTTTAAGTTCTGTGTCTGAGTATCCTTCATTAAGTAATGCATTAGTAAGCGTAAGAAAGACAGACAACCATTTTGGAGTTTTTAAAAAAAAACAAAAACCCAAACTCCCAGTCTACCAAGGAGACCCCTCCCTTAACCTCTCTCCACTGTACTTTCTATAAACCAACGATAAGTAGGAATTCTTTGATCATGCAACACACCAAAGCTACATTTATACAATTTTTACTTGCCTGTCTTAAATCCAGAGTTATGGTTATCCAATGGTATTCTCTTCCGTTCTGAATGCTAGGACTTTGCCACCAGTTATTAGTACCATCTATAGCATTTGAGATAGGGTGTTGTTCTAAAATAAGCAAAAACAAATTAAGATCACGTTTCCCCTCTTCCCCCTCCACTTTTGCTGTTTTCGGTTATCATGATTACGATCTTACGAGTAAAGTACACAGGTCATATACTATGAGCCCATGGTGGCTATGAGCCAGTTTTCCCTGATATGTGAGTCAGATCTTTGAAAGTGGGTTTCTGGTGTCCTTCTTTTATGCATTTTATTTCATTTGTTGCCCACCACTGGAATGTTTACGATAAGTGTGTGTGTGTGTGTACACAAGAATAAGTGGTATATGAATTTGTACAAATAAATAAATAAAGGTAAAGCAGCCCTGACTGTTAAGTCCAGTCGCAAACGACTCTGGGGTTGTGGTGCTCATCTCGCTTTACAGGCAGAGGGAGCTGGCGTTTGTCCACAGACAGTTTTTCTGGGTCATGTGGCCAGCATGACTAAGCCGCTTCTGGCGAAACCAGAGCAGTGCACGGAAACACCGTTTACCTTCCCGCTGGAGTGGTACCTATTTATCTACTTGCACTTTGACGTGCTTTCAAACTGCTAGGTTGGCAGGAGCTGGGACCAAGCAATGGGAGCTCACCCTATCGTGGGGATTTCAGCCACTGACCTTAATTTGTACAATAAATACTACCTCCAATATTGGAGGTTATATGCCTCTGAGTACCAGCTTGGGGGGCACAAGAGGGGAGAGTGCTGTTACAGTCATCTCCTATTTTAAGACTCCCCATAGACATCTAGCTGGCCACTCTGAGACAAGTATGCTGGCCCAGATGTGCCTTTGTTCTGTGTCTTCTTATGTTTTGGGGGGTGGGGGAGAGTAATATGGACAAGCACAACATAAATTCAGATAGAATAAAACTTTCACATAGAACATAAATGCATTCCAGACAAAAATAACACAATGAAATTTTAAAAAACCGAATTTTGCTTCAGTCCCCACTGATTCCACTGGGATTACTTTGGATTACAGTGTTCATGTGGCTAAACCAGTTGCATTCTTGAACCAGCTGAATACCATAGTCAGTGTCTCTTGGAAGAGCCAGAAAAAAGTATAAAGTAGTGAACTTGCCTTTGGAATTTGCACTATTGTGGTCACAGATCCGACACTGCGCATTGCGTAGGGGCCGACCTGGAACATGCTCCACAAGTTTACAAAACATCTCAGGGCCCTTTTCACCACAAGTAGCATTGGTGCTGATATGAGCATTGCTAGCAAGGTTTAAAATGGCAGGAAATAAACCTAAAGAGTAAAAGGAAGGTCATTTAATAATTATAATGGTTTTTTCTTATTACTTTACACTTTTATTTTACTGGTGCCTTTAGAAGCCATTTGATGATACCAGAGAGGGCTCCCCACATTTTTCAGATTTCTGTTACCACTGGGTTGATTTCTTAAATGTGCTTAGCCTTAAAGCAACATGTCCTACATTAACTCAATTAGGAAGCAATCCTAAATATGAGAAGCCAGTGTAATCTGTGCCATCTTAAACTAAATTGGTGTTAAGTACAGTATGCCAGTTCCAAACTTTGTTCAGGAGTGGGGTTACTGCCAGATGAGACAGCGGAAGTAGGGCAGATGGAAAACTTGAAATAAGAGTTTGATTTACACCACCCTTTTTGCCTGTGTATGTTCCACTGGATTTGCAGGTCACACGTCTGAGATGAACTGTTAGGATCAAGCATAAATCTCCCTATCCGGTCCCATCCCTCTGCTCCCCTGGAACACCCATTTTTCAGGGCTTAAACTAGTGTAAATTCCAGAAGTCTTGGCTAGATGGATTAGCTCAATGAGCCAGGATTAGTGAGTTACGCTCCCATCATGACTCTGGCTGACCTGGGGTTGAGGACTCAAGGAGACAAAGTCTGGCTATGCTGAGAACCTGTGGGCTGAGCTAGAGTCCTGCCACATCCTCACTCACTCATCCCAGATGATCTAGGATTAGGGTAAGGACTGTGCCTTTAGCATCAGTTAAGTACACCATAGAAAAAGGAATGTCTATCTGCCAAGAGAGGCCAAAGGAGTGGTGACTATGTGCCATGCAACACACACACAAGGCTCACACAAGCCATGTACCACATACACATATGTGAATACATGCAGGCCAGGCGAGCACAGCACGTCCCATTCACTGTACATGCTACATTGCATCTACATATGCACTACTTTCTTTGCCCTCTATGTTTGTACACACATAAGTATGGTTCAGACATGTAAACAAATGGTACAACAAGGCTGGAACCTGCCACCACAGTGCTTTGCCCCAGCTTTAAAGGCAAGTGTGCCCCTGGGATATCTGAAGAAGGCTTGCTTGCTTTTCCTCTGAGTTTTGAACAAGATACTGTTGCCATAATCTTACTGGGACCTCAGCCTAAGCAAAATGTGTTTCCCAATTAAATAGTTTAGATTGGTGGCCCAATGTAAACAATTGGCAACTGCGAGGTGTATACTTGAACAAGAGAAATTGCAAACGAATTAATTGGCTTTTAAACCCTATCCATGGCCATTTCCTGTGCCTTCATCTTTGCTGAAAGAGGCCTAACAAGATTTTTAAAAATACCAATCAAGACTCAGAGAAAACAAGAGAGCAAGATAGACGACCAAGTGCTAAACTAAACAAGGAAGCTGTGTGGGTTTTTGTTTTGTTTTTTAAACCTTTCCCTATCCTTTTACACAATGATGTGAAGTTGTCTTTGATTTGTATTCCTTTGATTACTCAGCTGTGTCATTTTGTCCAAAAAAGAAAGAAGTTCCCACAGGAAAAAAATATGCTACCTGATACTAGGAAACATGCAGCTGTTTAAGACCATTTGACCTTGAATATAAGTCATACCTGGCACAGTAACAGCCAATCCTAAATACAGTATGTGAGAAAAAAATCTCACTTATTTGATTTAAGTACAGTCAGCTTGCACTTCACTTGTTTAGGGTCAAGGAGGCTTAAATAAATGCCAAACTAAAATACAATGAATGAATTGAAATTTTGGTAATATGAATTCTTTTTTAAAAAAGCGGTAGGCGACTTTGATAGAGATGTGAGAATTTTTAAGAAGATATGAAAAATCCATTCTGGAGAACTCTTAATGTTATATCAAAACACTTATTTTCAACACAATTCTCCATGCCCAAATATTCTGAATTTAAAATTAGTGGAAGAATAATGAAATCCGTGCAAGTTATTGAAGAAAGATGGAAGCTAAATATGCTATTCTGGTCTGCCATAATCAGTCAGTTCTATATAAGCATGTTAAGGCTCAGCCCTGCCTGGACCACAAACCTGAGGTCTCCTCAGGAGAGGAGCAAAGACAGCAGGATTCTCCAGCAGCTTACCAAACACTATTTTTTTTTGAGGAGCCAGATTTGGGCACTCTAGTTCCAGGACTGTAAGTCCTCATGGCAGCTGCCAGGACCCTAGCTAGTCTCAGTCACCACTACTACACTACTCCCCCAGGACTACAAGAATGGAGAAGAAGGTGAACGAGGCACAAACTTCAGTACCCAGCAAAGTGCTCATCTAACAGTACTTGAGGCTATGCTGGAGTTGGAGGAAGCATGTGGAACCTTACTGCAAACCAGAAAAGGATTCAGCCTCCAGCTCCTATGAACAGTAGGTCCACAATTTACATGGGGGTTATGTTCTGTGGGTCCACATGTCAAGGCAAAATCACATAAAGTTAGGAAGACCCCCGGAATCACCCCCCTGTACAAATTCATTTTGTTAAGTTTTTTGCTCAGTTCTCCAATCTGTTCAAGTTATCTTAAATCCCGATTCTATCTTCTGCAGCATTAGCTACCCCTCCCAGTTTGGTGTTACCAGCAAATTTGATGAGCATCCCCTCAATTCTTTCATCCAAATAAAGGTGTTGAACAACGGGCCTAGGACAAAACCCTGTAGCACCCCACTTGTCACTTTTCCCCCCAGGATGATGAGGAACCATTACTGAGTTACAAATCCAGCTAACAGTTACTTCATCCAGACCACATTTTACCAGATTCTCTGCAAGAATATAATGGGGGACTTGGTCAAAAGCCTTAGTGAAATGTGCCCACAGCAATTCCCTGATCCACCAAGCTTTTAACTCATCTTAAAAAGAAAGAAAGAAATAAGATTTGTCTGGCACAACTTGTTTTTGAGAAACCCATACTGGGTCTTAGTAATCAAAACATCCTTTTTCTAAGTGCTCACAGACTGACTGTGTAATTATCTGTTCTAGGATCTTTTCTGGTATCAATGTCAAATTGAGTTGCTCCATAATCACCATATTGGACATCTTTCAACCTTCTCTAAGGAAATATCATCTTAAATACAACCTTGAATAAACCACGACTATCTAAATTCAGACATTTTGCACTAAATTCGGACGTTATGTTTTGGATTAAGATCCAGATTTTGAATGTTACAAGCAGCATATATAAAACAGCTTTTGTTGTTGCTTTTGCTCCCAGAACATAGCACTAAGAAAATTGGCAAAATAAAAAGTCTTGTTTGAAATGGGCAATTATTAAAAAAAAAACAAAAAAACCAGCAACCAGTTGCAGATAAATATTAGGGTGAAGGAGAACAATAAAAAATTGGGTGTGTTTTATATGTCACCAACTCAGCCACATTACATAGGGGCAAAAGGCAATGGCTTATTATGCATCTGAGATGGAAATACTCCTGTGTTCAAGTATTGATTTTCAGACACTGTAGATACCTGCTTAGAACAGTTTCTCTGTGACAGCTTACAACCTAAAGTAAAGGAGACAGATGGGCAGTTTGCCAAAAAACAGCAAACTTGCTAGACCATAAAATTAGTTATTGCTTTTTCAACAATACCCTTTTCCCACATGCTCCAAGAGTCTAAACTTTTTTTTTGTTATCTTTAGTGGCTCCTGTCTTTTCTTAAATCACTTTTAGCACAGACTACCGGTATATTTTCCCATATAGAAATATTTCCATAGAGTTTCCTACTTGTTTTTGAATCAGTGACACTTATTTCGTCATTAAAATTGAATGTTGAAAATTATGAGACTCGGAGCAGAATATTTGGTAGCAGAACCAGAGCTGTAGCTAGGTGATCTTGCACCCCTGGCAGAACCATTCAGATTGCGCCCCCTAGACAAGGACAAATTAGCTCTTCTTTATAGACATATTTATGGACATATCTTAGCTGATTTTGCGCACCCCCCTCGCTTGCGCCCCTGGAAGGGGCCACGGTTACCACCCCCTAAGCTACAACCATGAGTAGAACTACTACAAAGATCTTCCTTGGGACTTTGCCCCACCCTACATGACTGTGATGTTTGATAACCAAGCATTCAATGGATGGGGCTATATGCCTTGTTTTGGGATGGCTGAATCAGTCAATGGAAAGTGCGCCCAGATTTCCTGCAGGGAAAACCAGCCTGTTACTGTTCTTTCTTTCTTTCTTTCTTTCTTTCTTTCTCTTTCTCTTTCTCTTTCTCTTTCTGACAACATCCTTCTTTCTTCCATATATCTGATGGGAACGTCAATATCTGTTGGTTTCTATCTGGAAAGGAGCAACTATTGTCCAAATCTCTCAGTCACCAATGAGTGAGTCCAGCCATTTTCCTTTTCCTCTCTTTGGTCAAAGTGTTTAGCATGAAAGACTTATCTGGCATGCAGTGGGGAAATCCTTGGCTTGTCCAAATGCATACAGTCAAACTCCAGATTCCAAATTAATAAGGTTTATTAAGATTAGGAATAAGGATGAGGGACAAAGAAAGTAGGTATCATAAAGAGAAAAGTAACTGTTTACTCTCGACTCAGAGGAAATAACAAAAGATGAGTTGCAGCCTGTCATACCTCATAATTTTGCATGAACAGATTTGTCACAACCCAGTACAGTGACCTGGAGAACTTTTAACACATGCATTATCCACCTCACCAGCATTCCCACAGGAGAAGCCAATGTGTGTACAAACTCCTTTTCATTCAAGGATCCAACATGGTTTTATGATTGCTCTTACTATTCTGTTGTAAATCCTCCTTGAAGCTCATTTTTGACTGAATGGTAAGGTATACAGTAGTTATAAAATCTCCTGCTACTGAAATTAACATGGACTTCCACATGCCTACAAAATCCATGGGCATACTGAAGCATACACAAACCTCTGGTGAGTAGCATTTAGTAAAATAACTGAACACCTGTAATTTTCATTAAAATTAATAAAATAATTTCCCAAAGACGACACCTCAATATTCACTTTTTAATAGCATTATTATGCACTATAGTTATCAGCCAGCATCCTTAACTACTGTCTCACTAGAGCCTCATAACAATTACAAGAGTTGGTATCCAAAGCTTCCTGTCCCACAGCATCTGAATTACATTTTAAAATGCTGACTCAGAAAAAGGTGATTTCTAGCTGGTTCTGGTTCTTTTGTAACTGCAGTCCTACAATATCTTTCTCATCTAATCAACTGGGCTTCAGGGTGGTTTGTTGTCTGACATACCAAGTTTTTGTCATTCTTGCTCCTGTGAAGGCAGATCCTTTTATCCCTATTATCTGCACTGTGGATTCTTCCATCTGCCACCTCACATCTTGAAATGTCTTGCTGTACATCAAGTAAGCTGTTGATACGTTTTCCTTTAGTTTTCCCTGCTTATTTTAGGTTATCTGAGATTAGTTCTTGAATTACAACACTGCCGGCTTGACTACAGTATTAGTTACTACTCAGTGATACTCACTGGTGAAAGAACGGGAGTGCAGAGGGAGCGGACCACCCCCAGCACCACTATTCCGGCAGGATGTCATCGCAGCAGCCCCCCCCCGGACATGCACCACCCACACACACCTGCACGCCGGGCATCACGCCCCCATAGGGTGCATCATGCCCCCAGAACGCACACCACGCCCTCGCAGGCGGCGTGTCAGCCCCCGGGAGCGTGCGTCACGCTCCCCAAGGGGCGCCAACCACGCCCCGCCTGGTCTCCGCCCCCGGTATCGGAGCATGCAGCTTCGCCACTGGTGATACTGTCTTTCTTGGATATGAGCTATCCCCCTCATTAGGTTAAAAAATGTATTTCTGCAAACTAGCATACTTCCCTCTTGTGTGTGGATGGTACTGCTTTGGCTCCATAAGGATCAGAATCAGAGAATGAGTTTACTATTAGCATACAATCTGCACAGTTAACTAGTTTGGTATGCATCTAAGCAACTTACGTAAACTCATACTGCAGAACCAATTCTACTAAGTTACTAATTCAGCAAGTTCACTTAGAATATCTACATTTCATAATGGAGGGAAATAACCCATTCATGTCTGAAAAACCCAATCAACGACAAATAAATCATTTTCTCTCTCCTCAGTTTCAAGGAAACATTGTCTATCCCACCATTGTGGGGCTATCTACCTAGCAATGAACTCATCTGATTGTCTCCCTGGATTATCACTTATTTTGCCACAGCAAACAGATACAAACACAATCCCACTATGTGTAGCTTAATTGCACCCTCAGAATAGATTCTGTCCTACTTGTATTTTATTACTGTAATAAAAAATTGTCACTTCCGACTCTGTTTCTCCTAGGATTCTTCCTGGGATGGTGTCAGAAAGAGGCTTATGGCTGAATTTCCAAATCTCAAGGTGTTAAGTTGCGGGCAAACATAGCAGATGACACAGTGATTTCTCCAGAGAAGCTCTTTATTGTGAGCAGGACAGAACTGAACAGCAAACAGCTCAGCCGGCCTGCTTTTATAGGCAGCCGGCTATCAACATTGTAGCAACAACAACCCAGGGTTTCCCGCTAAAATAACTGACGTGGACCTGAGTGAAAACTATCTACACTATCCCCCTGCTGGCCCAGGGTGAGAACTTTAGTACATAACACAAGGATTACAAATTATGTGTGTAAATTGGTGAATACCTGATTATTCCATAGTTTGCTGCAAACTAGAGGTTCATGCAGTACTTGGTTTACAGTACTGTGGCTTATATGACACAGAACCATCGCAATATCCTTCACCAAAAGCAGAACTGAAAACACATCTGTATTAAATTCACATCCTCCATACATCAAGTTGGTTGTATGAACAGACCCACTGATATGTTATGACTGTGCAGGATTGCCAACAGAGGCCATAATCTTGATACCTTGATACTGCACCCACTGAAAACATGGGTGACTAAGAAGCTACCAGAGGAAGTGTTTCCATCAGTTGTAAGCAAGCAGAGGATTCCAAAAACGGAGTGTTACAAGAAGGGGGGGGGGGGCACAGCAGGAATAGACATGGGTCCACTGAATCCTACAATTATATATTTCCCAGAGAGAGGACCAATCCAGCTCTCTGCTTCATCAGCCCATACGGTGCAACAAAAGAAGGGAGAAAATGCCCCACCACTGGCTTCCATCCTGGCCAGCATGAGTTTTGGGTGTAGCCATGGCTCCATCTCTCCAATCCTTCCTGGACAATAATTAGGATTTCTCTGCCTGGTTGTAATTCTATTCACACTTTCCTAGATTCCATTGAACTAAATGGGATTTACTTCCAAGTATACATATTTAAGATTGCACAGTCAATTCAGATTATTCACACATTAAAAACTTTTTAAACTGAACAATTATTCATTCTTAATATTTTAAAAGAAGTTCAGCAGAAGGCAGTAACACCAATAACATAATTCCATTTAAGTAAAAATGATGACTGAAGCTCTGAATGGTGAGGTGCGTGTTTATAGTAGTCCCACATAAAATGTGGCTGATTATGGATATAATTTATGTGAAGTGCTTTGAATCCTTAGTGTGCTATAAAGTGCTCTGTTTTATTGGATTAAACTGCTATGGTACAGTTTTTACATGTGGTTCCAATAAAATGTGATGAATCCTCCTTCTCAACATGATACTAAGAAATAACAGTGGAATTCTCAGCATGATAAGAAATAAATAGATACAGTATGAATAACAGATGATTTTGGATATATTAGGATCAAAGGGAGGCAACGAAATTAATCTTGCTCTGTGTGCAACATGGACATAGAGGAGGCACCATCCAATTTGCAAAGTATTATGCAATCCTTTTGGTCAACATTCTGAAACAGCTCATTCCCAAGAGGAAGCAATAAAACAATCTGCCGCTGCTCAAGCATTTCTGAGTTTAAGGTGATATCACTAAAGCTCCCAGTCTAGACCCTTTCAAGTTACTGGCCAAAGAAACCCCACAGAGAACTTTCCTGTCAGTTTAGCAATCACCACAGACTGCGGACCATAAAGTAAAGAAAACCCCCAGCATATGTATGGAGATAAGGCAGTGATGAACACAGCCTTATCTCCCAAGATAAATCTCGTGAAATATTTCAGAGTTTACTGGGGTGGGGGGGACAGTGCTGAGGTGGGGATAGGGTCGTTATTTCAAAAGGTGTTTTCTCAATCAAACCTGTTTTTGAAACTTACAAAACAGCAAGTGAACATGGGTTGTATCCAATGCTCGTCATAAGCAGAGCAGACCTACTGAAATTAATGAACACGAATATCTTTGTTTTATTCATTTCAATGGGTCTAGTAGTTAGAATGCAACTACAGTGGTACCTCGGGTTAAGTACTTAATTCGTTCCGGAGGTCCGTTCTTAACCTGAAACTGTTCTTAACCTGAAGCACCACTTTAGCTAATGGGGCCTCCTGCTGCCGCTGCGCCGCCGGAACATGATTTCTGTTCTCATCCTGAAGCAAAGTTCTTAACCCGAGGTACTATTTCTGGGTTAGTGGAGACTGTAACCTGAAGCGTATGTAACCTGAAGTGTATGTAACCCAAGGTACCACTGTACCTATCTTCAAAGGGACAATAGCAATATTTCTTCAAGTGATATAGTAAGGTAGTAAGGTAGTAAGGTAGTAATATTTCTTCAAGAATCATTATCAACCAAGCTGTTAACTCTTTAGTTTCAGAAAGCTGAAAAAATTGTCTTCTCTTTATGTAGTACAATATTGCCAAGCCACACGATATGTGATAAATAATGAACAAAGCTCATATGTAATAATATTGCATTTTTTCACATTTATAATTCCTTTTTAATATGAAAAAGTACTAGTCAGTGAAAAGCTAGGTCCAGATAGTTGCTTTTATTTTCATAGTCTTCCAGGTCACCCTACACGAAACATAAAACATAAAATTATAATTTAATGTACAACTCCTCTGGACCTTGGTTTTTAAAGAACAGGGAACCCAGATGGAAAGGATGGAAAAACTGAAGGCTCTGAATTATCCTTTGATGTACAAAGTGAAGATTTTCAATGTCAATACAACGATATCATTTTGGCTATAAGGTAACTCAAGATTAACACATATAGTGGAAGAGTTCTCACAATCTGATTTGCACATTTACAAAAATAGAGTGAGTACTTCTGTATATCAAAGGATGATGAAGTGATCTCATATTGTAGCACTTTTTCTAGTTTATATACTACACTTCTTTGTTCTCTCTGGAAGATATCAGGATGGAGTGCAGCAAGGACAGCAGCTGTGGAGCCCTTGTAAAACAAAAGCAACGGTGTTGAGGCTTTTGCTTCTTTTTTAGGATAAGCCCCCCCCCCTTTAAAACCTGGAAATGGAAACCCAGTAAATAATATCCTGGTGGACATGGACAAATGCACAGTATTTGTTGATGGCAAGGAGATTTTACGTTAATCTTTAGCCTGCTTAGGAAAGCATTCACACTACTTTTCTGTATCACACATACCTTTGAACTGTACAAACAAAGCAAATACCTATTTTGCTTTACCTTGGGCTGAAAATAACTCTGGTTCACTTTCCAAGCCATGCTGGGTTCTAGCCCCATGTTGGGCCAAAGATTCCTGCATTGCAGGGGGTTTGGCTAGATGACCCTTGTGGTCCCTACCATCTCTGTAATTCTATGATGACACCATGGTAAACAGTAATAGAAAGCTAGAACAGGATCCTGAACTAGTTTACAGAATTAAGACAAGTGGTCCACACCAGGCTCAAGTCAGGCAACATTTAACATCGTATCAAGGAGCCAACAGAAACAAACAAAAACTTTGTTTCACGTAAACAAAGCAAGTTTGCATTCTTACATGTCTCTCAGTGGCTCACAGACAGAAATATGGCTAACTTAGCCCAATAACTTGTCATATCATGTCCAAAGGCTGTGAGATTATAACTAGTTTAACTACCAAAAATATCAAAGACACCAGTAGGATTTGGAACACATTGTTATGCACGTGGCAAGGGGTCACACTGTTTAAATGTAAAACTCCAACTCAAATGTCTATGAAAGGCACTGAACAGCCCAGATGGTGTCCATAAATTTAATTTTATGCCTCTCTCTTTTTTGTTTAAGAAGATTTGCAGTTTTTCCAACCATGCTGTAAGTTGCATAGCAATTGGTTGAGCCATTAAAGTTACGGTATTTCACCTTCAACCTTTTTTTCCTACATTACTCCTAGCAAGTGCTTTAACAACCACACTTCCTCTTCCCACCCACCACCCACCCCCTTCTATTCCATATGTATACCCATGACACCTCTTGGTCAGTATTAATTTATAATGAAATATGTTCCTTCCAGTACTATCCCTTTGTTCTGAGATCCCTTTGTCTCTTATCCATACAGCTTACTTGTGTGAAAATATATATGCTTAAAATGTATATATGAGAATATTTAAGTTTACCTTGGGCCATGTAATAGACCCGCAAACTAATAATACCAGTTCTTAGAAATTGCTTTTCTAAACTGCTCAGTGTGCTTGACATACATCAATGCAGTAAGACTGATAATCACCTTTCAGCAAGGTTACTGAAAAGGTTAGGGAAAGTGCTATAAATACCCAGGGTCAGTTTAAGGCATGATGGGAAACCATGGTTTCCTTATTCATACACCATCTGGAAAAAGCTTCAGGCTTTTCTGTATTTCTCCTCCTTTCTCCTCCACATTCACACACATGTGGAGACTGAAGATTTTAGCTTAACTCGTGCTACTCTGGTCAGTTTAAACCAGCTATCTTCAACCTTTTCATACGCAGGACTCACTATTAACCACACTGTGCATTGTGGGACCCACTTCTTAATCTTTTACTATATATTTGCATAGCGGTAGTGCTCTTGTTGCAATCTGGATTGGGCCACGATCCACTAATGGGTCCTGAAGGAGTAGACTTTGGTATTTCAAATTTCAACAGCGCCTTGCGCAAGGCCAAAAATTGGATCCCTCCCTCGCCTCCCACCTTCTGTTCTGCTCAACTCACTACATCATAGTTATGTTGCCCTGTGATGCCCCCAAGCTCAGTGCCCTGTGTGGCAGAACCGGTCATGCTGCCCTAAACCCGCCTCTGTATCCTGATCTGACAAGCCACCTCTGGGTCCTTATTTCCGACAAGCAAGGATCAAACCACGGTTTACACAGCTGGTTTGTTCCCTAAGGAAAGCAGAAGAACACAAGCCCAGGGCTCACCAAGGCTCACACATGTAGTAGGAAACCATAGCTTCTCATTATAAGCAAACTGCAGGGCTCTCTGCAAGCACTGGCGATAAGCTTATTCTTGGTGCTTAAAGAAAGTCCTTCATACCTGACAATCAGCAATGCAGAGGGAGAAATGCTCAATTTATAGGAACATTTTCCCCTCTGCATAGCTGATTGGTGCCTTCTTGAAGCACCAAGAAGGAGCCCCTTGAAATCACCAATCAGTATATCTGCAGTTACAGCAACCTCCTTTGAACTTTGACAGGTTTCAATTATCTGGTGTCATTATGACATCAGGTGATCGATATGTGTGTGTGGCCCTACCCACCAGTCAAAGTTGACCAGTGGGGGATCTAGCATTCTGCCCCTGCATTAATACCCAAGTCAGTCCTAAGTATTTTTATTAATCTGATTTACACCCAAGTCTATCCCATGTTTTTAGAGCAACTCCCAGCAGTTTTTCTTAATGATAATAGCTATTGTGAGGCAGGGAGCCAATAATTTAAGGAACTCAAGACGTTTAGGGGGTAAAATAAGAGTAAAACAAAACATTAGTAGTCTAGTAGCCATTATATGTTGAAATCAAATGCTCCCAAATAACCATTTTTTAAGCATGTACCCATAATATGGAACCATGGTGAGGTCTAAGAGGATTTGACACAGCCACCTTTCTGAGTCTGGCCAGTACCTAGAGGAGAAGCGCTGCCTGGGAACCCTATGCTCCCCACCTCTATTTCCATGATGGACAAATGGACACTGGCAGAGGAAGGGAGTGCGGTGGGGGCAGCCCACCCCAGGTGTAATCCCTGAGGGCGGTTGACATCGCCATGCCACCCTACTGAGATGCTGGCTGCAGGTGGCTAGCCCCACTCCCACAGGTGCACAGCATGTGCACCACTCCAGGTGCCCGAGCAGCTAGCGCCACCTCTGCAAAAGGATACAAATTCACTAAATAATGAATGGTGTGTGGTTATATCCCTATATTACAGATAGGGGTGAAAGATTTTGGATTTTGGTTCATGGTTGAGCTAAGATTTCTACCAAATCCCCCTCAGGTTACATGTTAAACATTAAGATTACACCCATACCCATAGCAAAAGGAGTTTTCTGGGTCAAAGGCCTGGGCAGATACGCAACCCAGTGCTGCAGCAAGCACAATGACCACAGACGGTCAAAACTGTTCTGCTATATTGCAAACATTTGTGAGCACATTAAAAACATACTTGCTGGCTAGAATCAAAGGAAACTATGCTTCAGAATATGGTCATCATAGCTAATGTTGTGGAGTTACTGCATAATCAGCGTTTTTAGCAAGGCAATGGCATTCTTACATCTTAAAGCTCCTTTGTTTGCTGTCAGGAAATATGCACCCACATAATGAAAAGCAGGAAATGCTGAAGAGACTATTTCACCCAACATTATTTTCAATGGTAATCAAGCACATATATTTTGGCTGTCACCAGCAACAGGTTTCATTAGATAATGGAAATGACTTGAGTAGCTGTCTTAGTAATGCAAGAATCTAGGTTTTGTTAATTTTATGTTATTTTGAGTTTCAGCTGTGTTTATCTTCAGCAAAAGCAATGTAGGCATTTGAATTTTCCCCACATTCTTGGGATTGCTTCTGGATTAGCATCTTCAGATAAAAAAAGGAATGCTGCATTCTGTAAACCAGTTGCAATGATTTGATAGCCACAAAATTCCAGTAATGGGCAGACATGCTTATCTGTTATCTGAATGAATGAAAAGTGTGGTCTTCTGCCCAAATCATAAAAAATGGGGAAGGTTTTTTTTCCAGAAGAAAACTGAGAAGTTGCAGTGTGTATTTAAAGGGAATAATCAAGACTCTTGATTATAACAATAGAGGCTCTGGCGTGCACTCAAAAACACTATGCACATTCTTGCTCTCATGTGCACACATGATACATACATATATATTCCCATTAATTTCAGTGGAGGTGCAACTCTGCATTCACATTACTTGTACATGCAGCGTAGGTGAAGCGATTAGGAAAATGCTATGTGTATACTTCAATGCACATATGTGGTCCAAGATAAGGTTGAATATGCATCTTATCTGGGGAAAGTGGTAACGTGATCCTTGATACTCAGGATTTGAGTCTATCTTTGCCCAACTCCATTACAGTGGTACCTCGGGTTAAGAACTTAATTCGTTCTGGAGGTCTGTTCTTAACCTGAGGCACCACTTTAACTAATGGGGCCCCCTTTGCCACAATTTCTGTTCTCATTCTGAGGTAAAGTTCTTAACCCGAGCTACTATTTCTGAGTTAGCGGAGTCTGTAACCTGAAGCATCTGTAACCCGAGGTACCACTGTATAATGCCCCCAAGGAGACAGTATATAATTGCGGCGCTCAACAATTAAGACCACTCATGCAATAAGGTTGTGCTTTCTGCCTAACCCTGAATATGGATGTCACTCAATATTGCCAGTTTCAGAAGAATCTATGAGAAAATATTTTGCGCTGATTATGAAATGCTTTATAAAAAACTGCCTTCCTGTTCACCTATCTGATACCAGTTCAGGAGTGGCACAGGAAAAACAAAACTAAAGAAAGGCACTTTATACAGACCGTCACTTTATACAACTCATCACAAGGATAGGGAGCTTTCATTGGGCACTACACAAAGGAGGATGAAGAACAGTCTTCTCTTTTGGCTCAAAGTCCCATATAAGATTTAAAGATGATTACAGAGGAACCAGATATCAGGCTGTAAGAGCTTAAAATTCTTCTTGCTTGTTTACAGGTCCATAAAGTCTTTGCTTTCTAGTTTGTTTAGTAGGGTCAGTAAGTTGTCTGTTTTCTCATGTCTTGCCTCACTAAGAAGATAGCCCAGAGATGCAAATCCCAGATGACACAAACCACATGATGCATCATACCTTCTTTATAGGATGTTGCTTAACTCATTTCCTGTACAGCACAAAAACCCATCACTGTCTTTAATGTTATCAACAGAAGTCAAATAAAGATTTCAGCAGATTCTTACGTGCCAACTGCTTTTTTGAATGGGTCAAATTTATCTCAGATTAGAATTTTGACCAAGAAATGTTCACTTACTACTATTAATGATTAAAATTCTTAGTTCCCATATGTGGTCATCTCTAAAAACAAACACAGCAAATAAGTACACAGAATGCCAATGGGCCTTAACAGCTAGAATGTTTCCGGTATTGTCATGTTCAAATATGTCTAACAACTTGTTTGATTTATTATGCCTATACCCTTTTAAACCAACCCTTAATGTAATTTGAAGAAACAACCAGTGCTTCTTTCTTTCACTACACATTCAACACTAATTTTCATGTGATGTAACACCTACACTACACAAAACTTGTGATTCTCCAGATGTTGTTCAACTCCATCTGCCCCAGTCAACATGTTCAATGGGCAGACATAGGAGTTGCAGTCCAGCAAGTTCCCCATCTCTGCTATAGAGAAACAACTGCATTTCCACTTTCAGACATGGTGCCATTTCTGGTTTGATACAAATACAGTGGTACCTCGGGTTAAGAACTTAATTCGTTCTGTAGGTCCGTTCTTAACCTGAAACTGTTCTTAACCTGAGGTACCACTTTGGCTAATGGGGCCTCCCGCTGCAACCACGCTGCCACCATGCGATTTCTATTCTCATTCTGAAGCAAAGTTCTTAACCCGAGGTACTATTTCTGGGTTAGTGGAGTGTAACCTGAAGCGTATGTAACCTGAAGCACCTGTAACCAGAGGTACCACTGTATATCAACCATGCCTTTAAAGTGGGGATGCTCCCATACTCACTATTAACAGCTTAACGCACATAGTCAAGGTAGATCTGTATCCTTTGTATCTGACTAGCAAAAAATTACAAAATAATGCAGGATCCATTTAGGCAAATAAAGCCCCCCAATTTTCTACTGGTACACAAAACATGTGCATTTTACATACACACCACTACTTATGCACTAGTCCAGAGCACCTAGCTGCTTAACAATGCTTGTGATGGTGATTTTAACACTGCCTTGACCACGTGCTACATATTCGTCTTCATCTGTCCTTTCTGCTGTGCCTTATTCTTTATTTCATCACACTTGCAGCTCTACCAGACTAATTGAAGTGAGTCCCCAGGGCAATTCTTTTGCATGGGCTAATCTGTCATTGGTAAAATTGAGAGGAGCTGGCTCATAGGTAACTTCAGCTGGCCCTCTTGCATCTTTTAACAACTCACACAAATGATTTATCCATATGAGCAGGGAAACTATGGAATATCAGTTGCTGGAGTGGAACTCTGAAAATGTACGTTTCCATTCATGGAAGCTGATCCTTAGTTCTCAATGAGGTTACTAGTCCAGCATTATCTCACACATTGGAACACATGCCTCATGCAGAGATAATGTATGTGCCAGCCCCAAAGCTTTAGAGAAGACGCAGCACTAGGGTCTTAATAATGCGTGTCAATAAATTAATTAACGCTACATTCTTATACCAATTTACCTCATAGGGATTAAGTTTTAACTAGGCATATATAGGATTGTGCTGTCAGTTAAAGTATTCATGCAATAACTAGCAAAGCAATTATGACATCAGTATGACCCAATGTGACCTTTCTCTATATCACGAGTAGCCAACGTGGTTGCCTCAATGCGGACTACAGCTCCCTTTGTGCCTGGTGATTGGTCCTGCTGACAGAGACTGCTGGGAGTTGGAGTCCAACAGCGTCTGGATGGTGACACATTGGCTAACCCTGCATGACTAGTAGTGTGCCAATGGATGAAAAAGCACATTTTGCCACCATCATGATGGGAGACATAGATAAAGCAACATATGCTTCCAGCCTGGCTACAGATTGCCTCTTATGCCTTCCTAACTTTGTTGTAGAAATTCTGCCAGAAATTTGACTCAGTATGCATGAATGCAATCTCTGCGACTTGCAATCTGCTGAGAATTACTTCTTTCATATGTGATACACACTGCAAAAATGTTGTGTTTCTTTCTCTTTTTTTAAGGATTTTCAGCCATCATAGACACAGAATGCACATATTAATGAATTTTCCCAAGCTCTTTCTCTCTCACCCTCCAGCCCCAATAATAAGGCATGCCATCATCATCTACTCTGAATGGCTGACTACACACTTGCTTCAGCGCCACACAAAAGCAGTTTGATGAAATGTGTCCTTTCCCTGGGACCCCATAGTTCACGTGCATCATTAGTCTGGGATGCAGTAGCCCTTTTGCAGCCTGTGGGTGAGTGCCAGATCCTATCTATCTAATCCTCAAAGTGGCTGGAAGCAAAAAATCCAGAAACAAGGCGTTTGGGGGCAGGGAAAAGCCCAGCATCCTCCGGGAGATACAATGGCAAGTGAACCCCCTCCTAGCAGTCCTGAATGCCTGACTCTGTCCATCCAGAAAGAAAAGAACAGTTTGAGGAGGGAGGGGTAAGTCTGTCAAGTTTGGCTGCTTGTCCTTGTTAGCAGACAATGAGGGAGCATTTGTGAAAAGCATCCCCTGAAATAATCACATGTTAATCTGGAAGCAGGCCAACAGCATCAAACTATTTTAAAACTTTTTTTTTAATGCCAAGAAAGTTTTTCATACAATAAACCGTAACAAAGAAAATCTCTTGAGTTCCACCTAAATGTGTAGGGGGAATCCCAAACCAGTTGATTTCCCCCCTCACTTCAAAGCCTTCTCCCTACCCCTAAAAAAGTTTCATCTGCCACAAAGCAAATCGGCGGCCCCTTCATCCTCAACAGCTAAGGCGAGCACTGGAATCCACTTCACCGCCAGCAGAGGAGATGAAAGAAAAGGCAGGGGAGGAAAAGAGAAAAGGGGAAGAAGGGGGGATGCAAATTGCAAACAGAAAGTCCTGGAAGAAGAAGAGAGAGGAGGCGAGAAAGCCAAACGGGGAGCCATTGGGAAAAGCCAGGGGAAGATGGATCCCTGCCACAGCTGGGGCAGAGGACTTTGACACACACCAACACACATCTACAAAAAGTGCAAAATAAACCAGAGATGCGCCCAGCCAAGTCTCCCAAAGTGGCACCATCTGCTTTCTTCAAGCGAGTCAAGAAGCTACATTCTAAACACGTGGTAGCCAGACAATAATGGCTCTTATTTATTTTTAATCTGGTGGCATCGCCAGGGGTTTCTCTCCCTAACGAGAGCATCCCAATCCAGGCTTCACCCACTGCAGTCCACGGGCATTTTGGCGCCTCCAAGAACCAGCTCCCTCGGGCAGCCACCAGAAACAGGCTGGTCGCACCTCGCCCGTTTGCAAACCACCCCGAGGACGTGGAAGCGAGCGACCCGGGGTGGCGAGGAATGCAGGAAGGCGTCGCATCCTCCAAGTGGGAAACCCCAGCGACGGGGCGGGGGAGGGAAGCCAGAGTCCATTTTTGCACGTGTTGCAACGGCACCCTTCGCACGTGCTCGGCCGGCTACCCCCACCCCACCCGGCACTGCCATTCTGAGGCGCCGCGCTAAACCTTCGGCGAGGGGGGAGTCCCTCAAGTCCCGACCAGCGCGGCTTCCTCACCTCGGAGCTGGCCGTCGGCCACGGCGAAGAGCAGCGAAGCCAGGAGCGCCAGTTGCCAGGAGGAGGAGCAGCGGCGGCAGCCCATCTTCCTCCCGCGGGGATTGTTCGGCGACGGCGGCAGCAGCTCCACAGGTGGAAGCGCGGGAAGCCTCAGCCTGAGAGGAAAGTTTCCCCGGAGCCTTTTTGTTGCTGCTGCTGCTTCGCCCACCGCGCCAACCCCCCTCCTCCTCCTCCCCTCCCTCAGCCCACCCCTTTATTGCCGCCCGCCTCTGCCGCCCCCTGCGGCAAGTGAGCCTTCCGTCCCTCGAAAGCGGAGAGAGGGTCGGGCAGATACCATTCCCCAAAGGGCGGGGTTCTCCCATAGGGCTCGGGGCTTTGGGGACGCGGCTGGCTCCTCCTCTGGGAACCCGCGAGTCAAGGAAGCTGCCCTCCAAAGGCTCCTGCCCAAGATTCCCAGTGCGGTGTTTGGACTACCCGAGCCCCTTCCCAGCCACAGCGTCGTCCCTTCCCTCTCTCCATCTCTTCCCCCCACCCCCCACCCCGCTCGTGGTTCGTTCCAGCAGTAGCTGGGGTAGGCGCAGGGGAGACACATTCTTGAGTCGCTCAGAGCTATTTTAAGCCGACGTGCCGCGATCCCCCCCCCCCAAAAAAGAGAAATCTCCAGAGGAAACAAGAACAATGACTGTAGAGCCGCTTGCGTTTAGTTACGTTGCAAGCTTTGCATTCAACTCAAGGAATCCGTTGTGAGACAGGGTGTTTTGAAGACGAAGAATATGCTCTATCCTATCCATGTGAAATGCCCACCCCGGGACATCCTGTGTTACAAAGGAGAAGTGGCTTTTGGTGTTGGAATGAGTCTTAAATCAGGATAAAGCCAGTGAATACATGGAGCGGGAGACAGAGAAGCATCAATATAAAATGTTCATTTAATTCCACTGTGTATGCGAAGCCATAACAGCAAAGTTGCTCTCTCTCACCTTGGAGCTTGAGTTGAGCTGCAATTCAGAACCAGAACTTGTTTTCACGTTTGGAAGGATATCCACGACTTTTGAAAAGTGCACTTTTAGGAGTGCTCCCCAACGTTTGCAGTTGCACATCTGACATTAGGGGGCAGAGCTTTGTAGTTCAGCTGGTGGAGTTCTGATGTAGGCTGATGGGCACCAGCGCCTCTTTATAAATTAAGAAGCAGGGGCCAAATTTAGGGGCAGGCAGGGCCCAAGCCTGAGGTGCCTGGCTTGGGATCAGGGAGCCTGCCACTCAAATCTCACATATCTAGTACCAACATTTTATCTTCACATTTAAAGCTGACAACACCTTTTTAAAAACCTCATTGCCTATGCAATACCTAGTATCATGAGTGATGGTGATCCAGATACATGTATGCAAATATGTTGCCTTCTATAACAAAGTTAAGCCATGCATCATAGTTGTGAAATGGGCTACAACTGTGATAATAAAGAAAATATTCTAAATATATTAAACCAACAGAGTGAATGTGATAGATGCTCCTTGCCTAGGGTGCTGTTTGATGTAGGGGCAAGTCACGGCCACTCTACCCATCGTCGCATGTCCTGATGATGGGCACCCTTAAATTGCCTCTTAAGATTTAGAATGCCTTTCTATGAAAAATTTGAGTTGGGTAGACAGGAAGTAGGTAGTTACTGTTGGGAAAAAGCACCAATGCAAAAGCCAGCTCCAGATTGCTGGAATGCAAAACAGGATGTTGTGGTTTGCTGCTGTACTGTTGGGGAAAAGGTGGAGCCTATTCTCTGTACTGAGCACCGGATGTTAGCTCAGAGTGTCATGTGACCTGTGCTGGAAGTACAGGGGAGGAGTTGAGTCTCTTCTGATGGAGTCTGAAGGGAACAGTTGCATTTCTATGTACTGCTGAGTGACAGGAATAAAACATGTAAAGAGGACTCCTGTCTGTCTCATTTCTCCTCCCTGGGAGAATGCAGGGAGGGAGAGAGAAGCAGAGAAGCAGAGGGTGTGTTCTATCTCACGTCTAATGAGAAGAATCGCCGGGTTTGTTTACCTAGCCTGCCGGGAGGTCGCAGACGGAAGGTAGACACAGTATCTCGCTCAATTGCCTCGGGGGAGGCCAGGTACCTCTGACTGTGAGCGAAGATACTAACATATGGTAGCAGAGGATGGTTTCGATACATCGGACATCTGCATGAGAGGCTGGTGGAATGTCCTCCTCTGCTCCAAGGGAGAAGGCAAGCGTCTGAAAGAAGCCAGAGGCTGAACAGACCCAGAGGAAAGTGTTTTCCAAGCAACAGAGATCAAGGTATGCTGCATTTCGGGCTAAAAGAGTGAACGCAGGTTGATTAATTCCCTGGTTCACGGGAGCTCTGCGTTTGAAAAACAAAAGCTCCGGAAGGAAAGGCCTGCAGCTCAGAGGCTGAAGCCTGCATTCCACAAATTCCTGTGGTTTAAGATAAGAAGTCCTGAATGCACTCTTGCTAAGTAACGATAGTGGAAAGTTACTGGCATAGAAGGCTGGATTGTGAGCCTGGGAAAGCGAAACAAAGCCATAGAATGTTTTGGCTACACGTTTAAGAGCTCTTGGAGGGACTTTCCATAGCAGCCAGAATTCAGCTGCCAGGTGCAAAAGAGCGTAAACAACTTGCAGTTTGCCTGCCTGAGTGAGAAGGAAAAAACAACTGTTGGATTTTACAGTTTGTTTGAGAGTGTGGGCTGGAAAGCTGAAGAGGCTTGGATTCTAGATGGATCCCAAGAAAGGGGGAGCCCTGCCCTGTTCATCTCCCCTGACCAGAGACAGTTATTCATCAGGGTCTGGATGGATAACTACCCCAGAAGGGGTGAGCCAAGATGATGCTGGCCAAGTTCCTAAGAGCTCGTCGAAAGCTGAGGAGAGCTTTGACCCCAGAGGGGAGAATGCAGGAACTGTGGCTGTTGGAACTGTTGGTGTTCCTGAACAAGGTGCAATGGGTGTTGCGGACGGGGGGAGGGAAGAACAGAGTTCAAATCTTCCCACTGGTGGTGCTACTGGAGAGCATGGTGTAGCATTGAGCGCTGTCCGATGCTACAATTGTGGACAGACTGGGCATCTACAGCGGAGCTGTAGAAAGCCACGCCAGTCAAAAGGAGCAAAGAGCAGCTCTACGAAGCCTGAGGCGTCAGGCAAAAGCCGTACCAAGTGCCAGGTGAAACCTGCAAAGGCTATGATGGCGAAAGGAACCACACCAGATGTTGGGAACGCCTTCATAATCGACACGGGATGTACAAAACATTTATGCCCGCACAGACAACTGTTTTCGACGTTGAAGAAGCAAAGCTTCACTGTGAAACAGGCCAACGGTCAGGAGCTGGAAGCAACCGGAATTGGGACTGTGTATATTGAAAGTCTGAACTTGACTATAAGTGATGTTTACCTGGTTCCAGAACTGAAATTTAATCTGCTGAGTGTGTCGCAGATTGCAAAGAAAGGACTGAAACTGTCCTATGATGCTAAAAGCTGCAAGATCTACAAAGATGGAGAACTGTTTCTTACTGCCAAAGAGAAAGATGGACTGTATTTGTTGACTTTTGATCAAAGTGATTACATGAAATGTAATTCTTCTGATTCTAACGTAATCTCTCTTGCAGGTGTGACCAAGAGCGCCCGGAAGGTGCCGAAGGTCGACAGAGCGTTTCAGCGGGTGTATGCTGATGTGATTGGTCCTCTAGAACCATCTAGGGGCAGTGCGAAATATTACCTTTTGTGTGTGGATTGTTTCACTAATTATTCTTGGGTGTATTTGATGGAGAAACCGCAGGAAACTTTAGAAAAGTTTCAGGAGTTTTGTGACAAGGTTAAAAATATGCATGATGCTAACATTGATCGTCTTTTCACAGATGAGAAGCAAATTTTTCTGTTACAGAAGTTTCAGAAGTTCCTGGATGGAAAAGGGATAGACCACAAAGTTGCTGTTTCGACCGAAGCGTGGAACAGGGGGGTCTGTGTTAGGGTGAACAAAGAATTGCAAAAGGGGATGCATGCGCAATTGCTGAGTTCACATTTGCCACATGAATATTGGGCGGAATCGCTAGCGTCCTATCTTCATGTGTGGTTGAGAAAAGTCTCAACAGAGTTGGGATGTTCTCCTTTTGAGAAGCTGTTCAATAGAAAACCTTCTGTTGCCTATTTTAAGGTTTTCGGGTCTCATGTGAGAACAGAAGCTCCAGATGGAGTAAAGAATGCCAGAGGCATTTTTGTGGGATATGAAAAGGGTCTCTACAGAGTAATTTTGTCTGAATCTGGTCAGGTGATTCTCACAAAGTTTCTAGAGAGTGCTCCGGAGCAAGAGCGGGTAGTAGAACAAACATTTCCCACAGGTGACGATTCAGATGATGATGATGATTTTTCTGATGTCACAGATTACAGTGGTTCTGATAATGACAGTGATAGCTCAGAGAGTTCAGTTGTAACAGTCATTGAGAGAAAATCTCACACAATGGATAGACCTTCACAGGTGAAGGAGGAACCACTGAATGCTACTGGTTCTCAACAAAGTCCAGAGGATGAACCAGTGAGCACAGAGGATCAGAACCTCATACGCAGGTCTGAGAGAGTCACAAAGGGTGTACCACCAAAGAGGTACTCAAAAGAGTTTGCTAACTTAGCTGTTGCATGTGTTGCTATTGTTAACAACTCAAAGCAGGTTCAAGTAGTGTCTGAGTCAGAGACAAAGACACAACAGAGAGCAGCTAGCCAAGGTAGAAACACTCATTCCTTGGAAGCCAGACAACCAGAGAGGTACACTGGTGAAACCAGTGGTGGGGAGTTCCAAGGGTGGAACTGAAACAACAGGGGACTGTTATGTGTATAACAACTGTTTGTTCTCTTCTCTGGATCATGTTTTGCCAATTGATGCTTTTGGGGGAGGATGTTGGGAAAAAGCACCAATGCAAAAGCCAGCTCCAGATTGCTGGAATGCAAAACAGGATGTTGTGGTTTGCTGCTGTACTGTTGGGGAAAAGGTGGAGCCTATTCTCTGTACTGAGCACCGGATGTTAGCTCAGAGTGTCATGTGACCTGTGCTGGAAGTACAGGGGAGGAGTTGAGTCTCTTCTGATGGAGTCTGAAGGGAACAGTTGCATTTCTATGTACTGCTGAGTGACAGGAATAAAACATGTAAAGAGGACTCCTGTCTGTCTCATTTCTCCTCCCTGGGAGAATGCAGGGAGGGAGAGAGAAGCAGAGAAGCAGAGGGTGTGTTCTATCTCACGTCTAATGAGAAGAATCGCCGGGTTTGTTTACCTAGCCTGCCGGGAGGTCACAGACGGAAGGTAGACACAGTATCTCGCTCAATTGCCTCGGGGGAGGCCAGGTACCTCTGACTGTGAGCGAAGATACTAACAGTTACCTGAATACTCATTGAACTTAAAACTAATGTTCCATGTAGATCTTTAGCATGAGATACAGTGGTACCTTGGGTTACATACGCTTCAGGTTACATATGCTTTAGGTTACAGACTCCGCTAACCCAGAAATAGTACCTCAGGTTAAGAACTTTGCTTCAGGATGAGAACAGAAATCATGTGGCGGCAGCGGGAGGCCCCATTAGCTAAAGTGGTGCTTCAGGTTAAGAACAGTTTCAAGTTAAGAACGGACCTCTAGAACGAATTAAGTACTTAACCCGAGGTACCACTGTAACTATAAAAAGTTGAATCTGAACAGAAACTCAGTGGTTGAAAAAAATCCAATCTAAAACAATAGATGAACCAAGACGAAGCTGCAGAATATGCATTTATAACATTGTTCACTTGTACATGGAAACTGACAGCAAACCACATAAATGTTTCTCCATTTTGTATCGTATTATTAGACAGAGATAGGGAGCAGTGACGAGGTATTGCAAACTGTCCTCTTCCCTCTAAGATAGCTTATTTCTCTCAGATGCAATACTAGATGATGATTCGTTATCACTACAGAAGTACCATTCAAATACCAGAACATTTAATGGTTTCTGGACATTTAATGGAATCTTATTTTGCATAAGGTGCCAAAATACCTTGCACTGACCCGACTTGTGGTTAAGATGGAAGCTGGTTTTCTGACTGTGTCCCCATTATATTGGGGGGTGCTTCAGAATCCTGTCCAAAATGTATTAGGTTCTGTTAAAGCATCTGTGACAATAAAATTATAGATTTCTACGTACTTTCTGGTTGTGAGTTGAAAGGCATTGTGAATCTAATCTGAAATAATTCTAGAGTTTGCTTTAAGATAATTCCATCACTAAATTTGCCTTAGTGTTTGATGACCTGGTATCTTGCTATCTTGATGAGTAAGAAAAGAGAACTTGCAGATGTATTCAGTATCAACTGAAGGCTGGGTAAGGGGGATTTAGTAATTTATAAAGATTGTGTTTCTGTGTAAACAAGAGCTGTTGATTAGAGTCATGTTACTAAGAATGAGAAACATGTGGAATCAGAACCTAATTAGGAGTCTCAAGAGATAAATTCTCTTGCTGACTTTTATCATCAGTCTCTGCACTGAGACACGTAAAAAAAACTTTTCAGGTGTGCTTGAGTTGCTATCACTGACTCAACATTTTAGCTGTTCATTTACCATGACAATATTCTTCTATCTTTCATCTCCTGCCTAGCGGCTTTGAGCGTGCTTCTATTTACGTAAGTCTTAATTTAAAATGCAGCAGTACCACACCAACCTCATGTGGAATAGATCAGCCTCATATAACCAATATGTGTATCTCTAATGCATGAGGGGGTTAAGACCATAGAGTAAACTGTCCTGCCAGGTTTAGCTATGTCACACACCCTAACCTTTGGGAGGAAGGGATACTAAGCTCTTTGTTATCTCTCATTCCACAGTGTGAATCCTAGCTGTAAGGAGATCTAAGCTGGATGGTCCAAGTTCAGACCATGTGGCTTTAGCAAGCCATCTTTGTGTTTCTATACCAATAATTTAGAAACATTTACCATTTTGCAGCTAAGTTATACTGCCAGTCTTTTCTTTCTGCTGTATGGAAAAGCACATGAATCTGACCTTTGAAGAAGGAAGGGAGATAGTAGTAATGGGGGACTTCAATTACCCGGATATTTGTTGGATGTCAAACTCAGCCGAGAGCATAAGGTCAAGCAGATTCCTCACTGGCCTTGCAGACAACTTCATTGTCCAGAAAGTGGGAGAAGCAACAAGAGGAACAGCCATTTTAGATCTGGTCCTAACCAATGTTGATGACCTGGTTAGTGGGGTAGAAGTGGAAGGATCATTAGGCTCGAGTGATCATGCTCTTCTGAAGTTTACTATACAGCGGAAAGGAGCAGCCAAGCATACTAGGACTCAATTTCTTGACTTTAAGAAAGCTGACTTCATAAAACTTAGGGAAGTGCTGGGTGAGATCCCATGGACAGTAATACTAAAAGGAAAGGGAGTTCATGATGGCTGGGAGTTTGTTAAGAGGGAGATAGTAAAAGCACAACTTCAGGCAATACCAATGAGACAGAAACATGGAAGGTGCCTAAAGAAGCCAGGGTGGCTATCTAAAGAACTTTTAACTGAGTTGAGATTAAAAAAGGATGTGTACAAAAAATGGAAAAGGGGGGAAACCACCAAAGAGGAATTCAAACAAATAGCCAGCACATGTAGACACAAAGTCAGAAAAGCTAAAGCAGAATGAACTCAGGCTTGCTAGAGAGGTTAAAAGCAACAAAAAAGGCTTTTATGGGTATGTCCGCAGCAAAAGGAAGAACAAAGAAACAGTGGGGTCACTCAGAGGAGAAGATGGTGAAATGCAAACAGGGGACACAGAAAGGGCTGAACTCCTCAATGCCTACTTTGCCTCAGTCTTCTCCGATAATGAAAACAATGCCCGACCTGAAGAATTTGGAGCAAATGATTCAGCAGAGGAAACCCAGCCCAGAATAACTAAGGAGATAGTACAAGAATACTTGGCTAGTTTAGATGTATTCAAGTCTCCAGGGCCAGATGAACTGCATCCAAGAGTATTAAAAGAACTGGCAGATGTGATCTCAGAACCACTGGCAGTCATCTTTGAGAATTCCTGGAGAACAGGCGAAGTCCCGGCAGACTGGAGGAGGGCAAATGTTGTCCCTATTTTCAAAAAGGGGAAAAGAGAGGACCCAAATAATTATCGCCCAGTCAGTCTGACATCAATACCAGGGAAGATTCTGGAGCAGATCATTAAGCAAACAGTCTGTGAGCACCTAGAAAGGAATGCTGTGATCACCAATAGTCAGCATGGATTTCTGAAAAATAAGTCATGTGAGACTAACCTGATCTCATTTTTTGACAGAATTACAAGCCTGGTAGATGAAGGGAACGCAGTGGATGTAGCCTACCTTGATTTCAGCAAGGCATCTGACAAGGTGCCCCATGATATTCTTGTAAAGAAGCTGGTAAAATGCGGTCTTGACTATGCTACCACTCAGTGGATTTGTAACTGGCTGACTGACCGAACCCAAAGGGTGCTCATCAATGTTTCCTCTTCATCCTGGAGAAGAGTGACTAGTGGGGTGCCACAGGGTTCTGTCTTGGGCCCGGTCTTATTCAACATCTTTATCAACGACTTAGATGATGGACTCAAGGGCATCCTGATCAAATTTGCAGATGACACCAAACTGGGAGGGGTAGGTAACACCCCAGAGGACAGGATCACACTTCAAAATGACCTTGACAGATTAGAGAACTGGGCAAAAACAAACAAGACGAACTTTAACAGGGAGAAATGTAAAGTATTTCACTTGGGCAAAAAAAAAATGAGAGGCACAAATACAAGATGGGTGACACCTGGCTTGAGAGCAATACATGTGAAAAGGATCTAGGAGTCTTGGTTGACCACAAACTTGACATGAGCCAACAGTGTGATGCGGCAGCTAAAAAAGCCAATGCAATTCTGGGCTGCATCAATAGGAGTATAGCATCTAGATCAAGGGAAGTAATAGTGCCACTGTATTCTGCTCTGGTCAGACCTCACCTGGAGTACTGTGTCCAGTTCTGGGCACCACAGTTCAAGAAGGACACTGACAAACTGGAATGTGTCCAGAGGAGGGCAACCAAAATGATCAAAGGCCTGGAAACGATGCCTTATGAGGAACAGCTAAGGGAGCTGGGCATGTTTAGCCTGGAGAAGAGGAGGTTAAGGGGTGATATGATAGCCATGTTCAAATATATAAAAGGATGTCACATAGAGGAGGGAGAAAGGTTGTTTTCTGCTGCTCCAGAGAAGCAGACACGGAGCAATGGATCCAAACTACAAGAAAGAAGATTCCACCTAAACATTAGGAAGAACTTCCTGACAGTAAGAGCTGTTCGACAGTGGAATTTGCTGCCAAGGAGTGTGGTGGAGTCTCCTACTTTGGAGGTCTTTAAGTAGAGGCTTGACAACCATATGTCAGGAGTGCTCTGATGGTGTTTCCTGCTTGGCAGGGGGTTGGACTCGATGGCCCTTGTGGTCTATTCCAACTCTATGATTCTATGAATTTGCAAATAATTCATTTTTAAGTTACCAAATGTGTGGTCTCTTTCTAGTGCTATTTTTCTAGAAAAAGAAGCACTGGAATTCACCATGAACATCACCCTTGTTATCTTATAATGGCAATGGTGCCCACCTGAGAGGTGCCAGAATTGAGGTCCAGTGGGGGGGGGGGAAGCCCTGTTTCTTTCTATGCTAAAGGAAGTGGGGGACTTTGGAAGCAATTTAGAAGGGGATATTTCAAAGGTCTAACAGTCCATGTTTCCATGTTTTACTTTGCTACTAGTTTCAATGGCTATCAGCCACCACTGCCAACCAGTCGACAGCATAGTATTCTCTGCTTAAGGCAGAAGTAAGAAACCTGTGGGCCTCTGGCTGTTGTTGAACAGCTCCAGCCAGCATGGACAACAGTCAGGAATGATAGGAGCCGTAGTTCAATAATATCTGGAGGACCACAGGTCTCCTATCATTAGCATGAAATAAACCAACACATATAGTGTCACATTTCACTTGTTTAAAGTGATCTGAGACCCAAGGGTCCAGGGGGAATCAAAATTACTGAAAACACTGGGAGGTGATGTCAAAGTCTCTCTCTCTCTCTCTCTCTCTCTCTCTCTCTCTCTCTCTCTCTCACACACACACACACACACACACACACACACACACACGCAAAAGCTCTGTGGTGGTTCTCTGTTGACTGACCTTGCATGTAAAGAAGCTCAGGCCTGAAGTGATACAGGACCACTCCAAAGCCAGTGTTGGCCCAGCTCCTGACAGTTAATACCAAAGTGGTCCTTCTGTGAACTCTTTCAGCTGATTAATTCACAAAGAGAACACAACAGGACTTTCTAAATCATTCTCCTTACCAGTGGAACTCATTGTCCAAAATGTAGCTGACTCATTGCCCAAAATACAGCAAGGTAAACTATTCTTTTCAGTAAATTACTGACAGGTTATTTTGGTTTAAAAACATTCATTACTGTTTTATGTTATATAAAAACTGATATTTTATTAGGTTTGTATTATTTTACTGATTGATATGTATTAAAGTATAACAAGCCATTCAGCATTATCATTTGATTATTGCCTCTCTTTGCATAACCAGCAAAAAAGTGGCTTAATTTCCCTTGCAGATTAAACCGAAATGTTGCTTTTTCTTTAAAATCATTGAAACCAGTTCTATAAAACGCAGTATCTTTATTTTTGTTCTCAAAGTTATTACTTCTACTGAAAGTGTCAGTGTTAGAAAGTTATTTAAAAGCTAGGCATAGAAGATCCCACCCCCCACCCCCCAGTATCTTGTTCCATTTAATTGTGGGCTTGCAACAGTTGTATCATGTTTCAAACAGGCTCTTGTGAATAAAGTGTATTCTTTGAAATTGTTGCTTTATTCAATATTTATTTACTGTGAAAAAATGTATAGTGAAGGGCCAATGCCATTTGGGTGCGGGGTCTATGCAGCTCCCATTTTGGCAGTTGCTCAGGAGGTAACAAAATGAAATGAAAATCCTTACCTATTCAAGGTGAAGGCAGGAACCCTCATCCTCACCCCTTTGACTTCATGATATTATCACACATGGTGTGAGTCTCTTGATTCTCGTTGATCTCTCAATGGCACTTGATACCACCAACCGCAGCATTCTTCTGGGACACCTGGCAGAACAGATCCTGGTGGCACTGTACTGAACTGGATCCTATCCTGAGGGGTAGGATCCAGAAGGTGGGTCTGGAGGACTATTTGGATTGTGGTTCACAGGATTCCATTCTATCCCCTATACTGCATTGACATGAAACACCTGGGTTGAAGACATTTGGAGACTGGGCTGTGAAGTCATCAGTACATTGATGAGACCCAGCTGTTTCTCATTTGCATCTGATCCTAGGGAGGCAGTGGAAACACTGCTAGCTATGAAAGTCTGGATGGAATAGCTGAAGCAATCCAGACAAGACAGAAGTACTGTTGGCAGGTAGGCCACCAGAGGGAGGACAATGCTTCTTGCCTTTAGTCTTATTTGGCTTTGTGATGTCAAATCACCAGGAAACTCCTCCTCTTTGGAGAATGATTGCAGGGCCAAAGGCACAGGTTAGGGAAACTGTTGATGCACCACCCATTCTGCTGACTAACAACTTCTCTGATAGTGATAGTGGTCCTGGGCAACTTCAACATCCATGCTGAGGATGTCTCAGGCCATAAGATTTCATGGCAAACATGGGACTACCTCAAATGGTCATCAGTCCAACACCTGCTCAATTTGGCCTTTGCTCCAAATGGGAAGAGGAGTGGTCTGAAAGTAGAAGGGGTAGATACTGCCCCATTGTCATGGTCAGACCAATTTGTGGTGATGTTTGGTCTAGCTTTTCCCACCTCAGAGGTGGGGCCATGTTCAGATGGTCTGCCCTTGGAGGCTGATGGAATTTAATGGATTCCTGATGGCTCAGGAGGACTTCCCAGTGGAGAGAGCAAGTGCTCCTGTTGAAGCTTTTGTTTTACAGCAGAACAGTGAAGTGAGGACAGCAATTGGCACAATCATTTCTAAAGGTTCTCTCTAATGCAGGCATCACCAACCTTTGGCTCTCCAGATGTTTTGGACTACAATTTCCATCATCCCTGACCACTGGTCCAGTTAGCTAGGGATCATGGGAGTTGTAGGCCAAAACATCTGGAGGGCCGTAGATTGGGGATGCCTGCTCTAGTGCTACAGAGATTGCATTGCTCCCTGGATTTCAAGTTTGATGAAGCAGACTGTGTGGATTTTTAATGGCTATATAGTAATAATTAATCTGTTAGTTTGTCAGGTATTCAGCAAAAAGACAAACATAACAGTATTTGGCAAAGGGTAGATATTTTTTATTCACTGTTCAACCACAATTTAGCATTATATTCATACCTTTTCAGTGCAACTTGTTGACCTCTTGTGGGGTTTGCACTGTATTCCAGTTATAGTTAAAATAACTTTTTCTTTTCCCTTCCTCTACACCCGCAGTTCCCAGTTAGCTAAGTACCGCAGACCCCTTGTTTTTCAAGCCAAGGCAAAAGCTTTTGAAAATGTTGATATCTCTTAGGTAGTTTTTGTTACTTGAATGGTGCCACAGATCCACTGGGGTTCTCAAACCACAAGTTGGAAACCATTGCTCTACACGATCGTCTCTCAATTCTTTTGGAAGCTTGTTTAAATAATCTTCCTCACGAAATGCTTTGGACTTTTTCTTCTGAATGAAGTGTGGATAACCACTAGATGGCACTGTTTGATTGCACTGTTAAAGCATCATGTCTCTCAGAGAGATTATATAAACAATTACAATTTGTAGCAAAATATATGGCAGAGGAAAAATTACAGCAACAAATCTACCATGCTCTCAACATTAAATCATCAGGAACATAATATGGCCTATGGCCAATATGGAAATAAAACTGAACCGAACCATTTCTCAAGTAGTGGAAATCATCAGGAACATAATAATGACATACCTGTACATAATGCTAGAATCCATCGGTAAAATGTTGTCCACAAAATGTGAGAAATATCCAGCTTACTATGAAATATTTCCCCTGCAAAATATGTGTGTGTATACAATATAGAGATTGGCCATTTTCATGCTTATAGTACACGGGTGGAAATTGGTACCATGTATGCTGAATAAAGTTGAGTGTGGGATTTTTACAAGATTTATACCTCAGTAGTGAGAAGACAGGAAGTGGCCTTGCAGTTATGTGTTCTTTATGATGCTGAAGTTGCTTCCTGGGTCCCAAACCCTTATTTAACAAAGAGCTGTGTGAATAGCCTAAATCGTTTATTTGACTCAACACCACAAAATATGAATTATAATACCCCACATCGTGCACCTCCATCAATGGGAAACCCTCCCCTTTGAGGTCTACCATTATTCTCTTGGGGTGGGGGGGTGTTGTTTTATGCAAAGCACATGAATGCAAAAGAACCTCAGTCCACAATTATGAAAAACGAAGCACTGGGTCACCCTCAAATGATGCATGTATGCCAGCAGGGGAATGTCCCCTGTGACATGCCATATAATTGAATCCAGCCCACTGCTATCTTCCTGAGCAAGGCACTGTCAACTTTAGCAACTTCACAAGAAACTTCACAATTTCACATGTTAAATGAAATGTTTATTTAGTTTGTCTTGGGGGCATATATGGTTTGACTGGTTCATTTTCCAATTAGTCATCCTAATTATCACCTTTTCCCTTCTCAAATCGATGTTCATCGTCCTCTGAACTTAAGTCCTGGTTACTACAGTTGGGCAGTTTGTATATGAGCCCGTTTTTCATGCACACACATTCTGAAAGCTCACACTTGCAGGATAGTAGACTGAGCACGGTCCCAGGTCCCTGATAGGCCCTTCATCAAGGGTACAGCTAGGTGTTCAATTGCACCTCTGACTTCCAACTTCCAGCACCTCCCATTAGGCCTTGGTGTTTTTGAGTCCTGCCCTAAACACCTTTTCCATATTGCAGCCTGATAGTTTGCACATTGGGCATGTTTCACCAAACAATCCCTGCATGGTGGCAGTTGGTAACTCTCTACCTTTCAAGTACAGGTGGTACCTTAGATCACTGGCGTTCACTCCAGAAAGTTTCAGAGTATAAAGACAACATGCATCTGTCTCTAGTTTTTTCCATTATGTCAGCTTACAGATTCCACTCTTCCTCCAACTCATAAAATGTTTTCCAAAATTTTGCAGGGCATTTGACTATTTTTTAACAACAATAATAACAATAACAATAACTTTTTATTTATACCTCGCCCATCTGGTTGGGTTTCCCCAGCCACTCTGGGCGGCTCACAACAGAATATTAAAAACACGATAAAACATCAAACATTAAAAACTTCCCTTCAGATGTCTTTTAAAAGTCAGTTGTTTGTTTCCTTGACACCTGACGGGAGGGCGTTCCACAGGGTGGGCACCAAAACAGAAAAGGCCCTCTGTCTGGTTCCCTGTAACCTCACTTCTCGCAGGGAGGGAACTGCCAGAAGGCTGTCAGAGCTGGGCCTTTACTGGCAAATGCACTTGCATGATCCTATCCAGTGTGTGCATATTTCCTAATCAAAGCCCTACATACATCTCTGCCAAGCCTTGAGGGGGCCACCAGGGGGCGCATTGGAAGATGGCAGACAATAACACCTCTCCAACCCACACGAGGTAAATAAGAGGCTGATATGGGAGTATGCAGCCTCCCTTCGTTGCCCCAAGGGAATGGGGAACGCTGCCTTGCCTGCTGTGTCCATAATTTACCCCCGGATTCAAAAGAATGGGGTGAGGGCACTAGGCACAAAGCCCTCGGGTGGGTCCGGCTCTCCTGGATGCTGTCTCTGATCGCGCACTGGTTTGCATCAGCTCGAAATATATAATTGGAAATGAAGCAAATGCACATATTTCAAGTGAAGAACGGGAGTGAAGACTGCTAACTGAAGTGACCTCTGTGAAACGAGAGCAACGGGTTGGACTTAACGGAATTCAACATGAAGAAAATACACCAGGTTCAGTATGCCGGAGCGGGACTGGATGGGGGGACGACCTTTTTTTCTTTTCTTCTATGTGATTAATCAATAAACCCTCCTCAAAAAAAACCGTGGCATAACCGACCTAAGCAGGATGATTAAAAACTGTGTGGAAATGATTTACTACCAAAAGTTTGGCTTGTGAGATCGAGAAAAAGAACAAGAAGAAGAAGAAGAAGAAGAAGAAGAGTTTGGATTTGATATCCCGCCTTTCACTCCCTTTAAGGAGTCTCAAAGCGGCTCACATTCTCCTTTCCCTTCCTCCCCCACAACACAAGGGCTTTTGATGGCACAGCAACAAAAAGGGAGTCGCCATTTTGACAGGTCCTGTCAAAAGATTCATGATCGGGAGGAGGAAGCTTTGTTTTCATATTGGATTCCTGGTAGAACCTCCTCGAGGACTGAGAAAGAGGGACCGACCTGTGAAAAGCTAAGGAGTAGACAGCAAGAATATTTTTCTTTATGGATGCGATGGAATACTGCTGCTGTCTGAAATATGACTCTTGGATGAACGGAAAAACCCACACAGGAATATAAATTTGTTTGAACCCGCTTATGGAGACTATCAGAGGCCACAAAGACAAAGAGAAAGGAAAAATATATGAAAACAACTAGAAGAGATGTGGAAAACAGCAAGAAAGGACTGGACAGAATTGTGAACATCATTTGGACAGATTTGTGGACTTTTAAAGCAGCAGCAACAAGAGGATTGGATCCCTTTTGGAACTTGAAATATGGGTACCCCCAACAAAAATTTAAAAGTAGGCTCTGTAATTCGGTATTTATGTGTTTTGATTTGATTGGTCTGTTAATAAAAACTATTTTTTTAAAAAAATACATCTCTGCCAAACCTTGAGGTGATTTTCCCAATGTCAGAGTGCTGCAAGTTGTACCACCTCATTTCAGGAACAATTGTGCCACAATTCTGTCTCAAAATTCCAGGCACATAACCAATACATATGTTTCAGCAACGCAGAGCTCTATTCAGTAGCAAGGGATGCATGCAGACATAGTCCTGCATTCCCCTTCTTCATGCATGCACCAGGGAGAAGGCACCTCCTTGCTGCTGTCTTTTTTATTTTACAGATTTCCCATTGACTGTCGTGAAGAGCACCTTCTCCCTCAGCTTCTCTCTATAATCTTTTTTCTGCCACTCATCATTTAGGAATGTGATCAGACTGGTATTGATGTTGCTTTCAGACAGAAATTTCTTCCACGGTCTTACAATTTGTGCATTGGTGATACTCTGCAGGCTATGTGCAGCCTCTTCACCTCTAAATGATCTTTCACAGGTTTTGATTGACACTGCCTGGCAAGTGTCAAACACAGCGCCCTTTTACTGTTGCTCTCTTCCCTGATTGCCACTGAAGAAAGCTGTTTATGCAACCTCTCCAAAGTCAGCTTTACCTTCTGCACTAGAGTTGCCTGGTTCATTCTCTTCCTCTGTGGCATTCCTCTTCAGTGAGTAAGCTTTAATAATAATAATTTTATAATTTGTACCCTGCCCCTCTGACTGCGATGCCTCAGCCACTCTGGGTGGCTTTGTCTGTCTTTCTATGTAATCCTTCTGCTGTTGACAAACTTCATAGCATTGGATCCAAAGGATGAGAGAGGATATCAGCCATCTGCAGATCATAGGCTTGTGCCATCAAAACAATGCTCCCAAATATTAAGACCAGGCAGACCCCCTCATTCAACTTCCCTCCCTGCTGAAATTCCAATGCATGGCAAAGACATTTTTATTTCAACATTAGTTGAAATAAGTGTTATGGTTAATTTGAACTGATTTTCTGCTTTAAGCCTATGGTACACTGCTTAAACACTGTGGCATTAAACAGTATTTCGAAGCTTTAACTTTTGCTTCACTTAATTAATTAAATTTCTGTCCTGTCCTTCCTCCCAAAGAAGCTACAAACAACAAAGTAGTAAAACAACACTATTTAAATTTTATATAGATATATAGATATATCATTTTAAAAATAATTAGAAACATCTAAAAACATTTTAAAACAGTCACAGAACCTCACAGATAATAATTCCAAGACTGTCAAACAGTACCTTTTGGTCATCAAATGCCTAGGTGCATAGGAATGTTTTAAATTCCCCCTAAATCTTAATATAGAGGGGGAGGGAGGGAGGGAGGGAAGGAGGGAGACCAGGGAAGGCATTCCACAACATTCCACCAATGGGGCCTTCCCTGTCAATCATCAGGCCCACGATGCTTGATATTGGTGGGAAGCATTTTGGTACTTCAAGTACTTTGCTGCTGGACTAGGGTTGCCATATTTTGAAAAGTGAAAATCCAGACACAAAAGTTGTTGAGGGTTGTGTTGTTGTTTTTTAAGGAAAACAACACTGCCCATGTGGGTTATCATACGCCAGAAATTTCCCATAGATTTTTGCGATTTCCACCTGGACACTGCTTCCGACTGCAGTATTCCGGCTATATCCGAGAAATTCCGGGCGTATGGCAACACTACACTTAGTTCCATTAGGCTGCTCCAACTCACTAACCAAGCAGCCGCATTCTGCACTAGCTGAAGTTTCTGGGTTGTCTAAAAAGGTAGCCCCATATAGAGTGTTTTGCAACAGTCCAGAGCATGGACAACTGAGGTCAGGCTATCACAGTCCACAAACAGCCACAGTTGTAGTTGACACAAATCAGGGCTGTGACCCAAATCTGCCCAAACTGAATCAGAAGAATTTGGCAGGATCCAGACTAAATCAACCCAGGTTGGCTCAGCCCAAGCAGAGTGATCTGGATACAGCCCCTCTTTCTTCCTTTGTTCTCCCCTCCTGAATTACTGTTTAATTAGTAAGGGCCCCTTTAGTGGGTGGAACTCTCCATCCTTGAACAAAATTTCCTTCAGTTCATGGTACAAAAAGTACAATATTGTGCTGCTGGGTGGGGTTTCTTATTTTGTATAAGACAGTGGAATAAATGCAGAGAACAGACATAATGAATGCAAAAAGCTGTCTGAACTGCTCATTAAAATATGGTTTCAGATAATCTGTTCAAACTGGAAGGTGCAATATTTGAAACCAAGTTCTTCCCACTTGCTGGGCTCCATTCTGCTACAGTTTCTTGTTCCTTTTAATCTACATCTTGGGATCATTCTCAATGAAAAACAGTATGGACGAGAGAAGTAAAGATTTTCTGCCCTTTTCAAATGTTTGTTCTTTTTATTTTTACTTTCTTTTCTAATTACTAGGCTCCTATCTCTCTATGGCTTATCGCCCAGTTCTTCCATTGGCAACTTCTGATCAAAAGAGACTTTTGCTTTATAACTCGTCTCTTCAGAATAGGGCCTGCACTTTTTCCTACCTGACAGAACTGGGCACTAATTAAAGAGAGAGGGAGATAACCAAGGAGAGTGCAACATTATATGACATGATAGACAAAACTGTCGAGTTGCAGCTCGGCATCCAGGGAAAAATCAGTCTCACACCATGAGGGGTTCCGAAATATGGCTGCTCCTAGGGCTATCGCAGCTCCTCGGGCTAATGCAGCACAGCTTTTATTGTGTGAAATAGAAAGATACAAAATACAAGCCAAGGAAAGATACAAAATACAAGCCAAGCAATTTGTTCTAGCCAGCAGATAAGGACCTTCGGTACTAGACCGTGCGAGCGATCAGGCCATGCTACGTTAGCCAATCATATAGGACAGCACGAGCTGTTCACGCGCTGTTCATGCTCCAAGGATGCTTCTAGCTATGAGATCACCCTGCAACAATAAGAACTTTGCTCATGCTCTCATGTACAAGCAATCATTTTCCCACATGTCCTCTTTTTTTTGTTTATATTGTTAGAGGAAAAAAGAGGGATCATTAGTACACTTCATTGCCTAAGCGTCTACACTGTGCAACATAAATTCCTCTTGTAACCCCTGTGGTGGGCCGTGGTCGGTACCACCATGCAGTGCATTGGGAAATCAAAGAGGGTATGCATTGAATGCAACAACACACCATAATGAAGCCAGCAATACATGCAATTACAATCAATAATACTTTTCTTAACCATAATCCATTAGGCAACCAAGAAAACAACCACTCCCATGGATCAAAACCTTCAGGTGGATTCAAAGGATTATGAGCTATCATTTGTTCCATATAATCAATAGTAGCAGAGATATTGGTCGATTGATCGGTTATATACATGCAGCAATGAGAATGAATTAAGGCACAAATTCCACCTTTAGAAGCAAGGATCACATCTAAAGCATAACGATGTTGAAGAACTACATTTCTTATTTCTGACATTTCTTTGTTAATCATTTTTAAAGCCAAGATGGTGGAATTGAACAAATTTTCTGTCCAGTTTGCCAATTTATGCAAATCACGGTAATTCATGGCTGCACCTAAAGAAGGCAGAAGAGACCTAGAGATAGCTGTCCCTGTATATTGAGAAATAGGTGATTGTGCTTCCCTTCTGTTACGCAAACGGACCGCTGGGAGCTTATCTATTTTATACACCAAGGGTACTACTATTCCTAACGTGCAGGTACCAGAAAAGGCAGAGGGGATTTCTTTGTAGGCCCTTGTGCCACATAATAACCATAAATCAGATTGAAGCAAACATGTAGTTCTGCTGCTCTTTCTCATCCAGTCGAACCAAACATAAAAATCTCTACACGCGGCTTGTTGTTCATAAGTCATGTAGGTTGTGACATTATTAATTAAAACCTTTGGCCTACCACTCATGGTTGTAACATTAAGAAAACAAGAAGATCCGTTAATGTACTCATATGTCCAATTACAATATGGATAATGACCTAAAAATTTTTTGCTATTATGATTAAAACGAAAACAATAAGACACTATTTCTGCAAGCAACAAAACACAGGTGATAAACTTAATACGATTGTCCTTCATATTATTGCTAATCTTAAATGAAGCATTTACTGGAATGCTAGAATAGCATCACCAAAAAAAATCTCAAAGCTTTGAGAAACTTTTAAAAATCATTTTTCTCAGCAGCTAAAAGCACTAGCGAAGCATATTCTTTTCGCTTCAAGCATATTCCACTTGCTGTAACTAAAAAGATTGCAACAAGGTCGAGAACAGAGCCCATTGTCTTCCCAGGCCCTGTTAAAGAACCACATTGCAACCCGCTCTCTGTCCGGGAACCATGCCAAAGCACAAAAATGAAACAACTGGAACACACTGAAATCCCCTCACCCCCTCCCTTGCCAAGAGTCCACAATAGTTCCAAGACAGCCCTCTGTACATGCTCAGGGGAACACATCATAAGGCAGGACTCCTGAGGGAGGAGAAAAAAAAAAAAGGAAGAGATCTGGGGGGTAAAATCCAAGCGATGCCAATCCAGCGAGGGCATCCTTCAAAGCCAGGCTCACTTCCCAAACAAGAGGCAGCAAAACTGTAATGATGTTTGGTGGTTGAAGTGGCTTCCCAGGGAAAAGGGGGGCCAATGCAGTAGGGGTGAAGATGGCCTTTCAGCGTGCCAGGAAACACTGGAACAGCTGTGGAAGAGCCTCTTCCATTGCAGAGGTGATTGTGATCTTGTCCGCTGGATTCTTGTGTCCTTTAAGGGCAGAAAATAGTGGAGACAAAGTGGAGGTGGGCAGGTCCAAATAACTCTTTATCCGATTCAGCTGTCCAAGGATTTGTTGTAAATCCACCAGTTTAAGATGACCAGGAAACTGTAGTTGAGGCGTAACTGGAATGGCTGCAGATGCTGTCAGCTTGTGTCCCAGGTACGTAATGGGTAAGGTCCGCTGGATTTTTTCCTTAGCCACTGTCAATCCAACAGGTTGTAGCCTTTGCAGGATTTTGGGACACGGCGGAGGACAAGGCCGTGGCTAGCAGGCCGTGGCTAGCAGTGCCCACTGACTGGCAGGCTTTAAGCATATCAGCAATGGCTATATTTGATGTTGCCATTAGAAAGCGCAGCGCTTGCTTACAGTTCTCATTTGCAAGCTGGCGTACAGTCAGTTCTTGTGCTGCCAGGTCCTGAACTTGCCGCTTGAAGGTATTGTACAAGCGATCAACGAATTGTCCATAGGGCTTTGCAGGGCCCTGTCTGATGCTTCCACATCGGCCATCACGCTCAGTTTTGTCATCAGGGACAGAGGCCAAAGCCTCTTGGGCTGCAGCGGTGGTGGCTGCCCAATACATAGGATCAAGGGCCAACTGTTGGGCAATGGTAAGAAAATTGCCTCCTCCCGTTAACCCATCGAAGACATCAGCTTGGGTTAACATGACGGGGGCTGGGGGTGGGGCGGCACCAGCAGCGGCAGCAGCCAAAGCAGCCTGATGATTAGCCAATGCAGCATTATTAAGATTATTCCGAATCCCATCAACACGACGTTGGCAGGCCCAGTGCCAAGCTTGTATAAACAAAATCATTTGATGAGGCTGCATTACATTGCGGGCCAACAGCTTAACATCCTCTGGTATCAAATTTTGTTGAAAAATAGTGCCAAACAAGCCCAGGGTGTAAGGAGATTGTAAACCATTGTCCTTGACAGAGGAATGCAGTTCCTTTATGAATCTCAAATCAAACTGTTCGTGCCGGGCTGGGCCTCCCCCTGGCGCGGCAGGAGCAATCACAGGGAAGAGATTAGGAGTTGTACAGTCAAAACCCAACAATGGGGCAGCGGCACGGAGAGATTCTTGGAGAGGAGTAGTAACAGCGGTGCCAGAGGCCTTGGGCGCAGGAGTTGGAAGAGTGGGGGGTGCTGAATGCGAAGATTCTTGGAGAGGAGTAGTAACGGGAGGTGCAGGAAGTGAAGAATGCGGAGAATGCAGGGAAGGGAGGACAGGAGGAGCCGAAGGGAAAATGTCCGGCGGTTTAGGAGGTAGGTTTGAGGCAGGCAAAACAGGAGCCTGGAGGGCGGGCGAAGAAGCTGTCACAGCAGCCAGAAGAATGTTTGAAGGAGTTAAACACGACATAGCTTTGTAGACGTTACACCAGGCATGCAAAACCTTGACATCAATTTGTGGATGATTTTGAAAGAAGTGTCCAATTTTTTTCCAATCATCTAACTGCCAATTTCCGTCCTGGGGAAACCACGGGCAGTGAGTGTCCAGGGCTATTATAAGGGACTTAAGGTCAGCTTTCCGAACAGCAAGGTTGTTACTGGCCAAAAGGAATTTAAGGTCTTTATAAAATTTTTTCTGTGGTGCAGAGAGAGATTTTCCCATGATTGCAAAGTTGCAAAAAGAGCAGGGAGCACTTACCGAGGGATCCGTAGGAGGATGAGGAAGGCGCCTTTTTGCCCTGTCCGGGCGGAGATAAGTGCTGATAAGTCCGTAACGTAGTCCAGAATCACATTCACACGGGAGCTCTCACCAGGGATCCACTACGTGGATGAACGACGCGTCTGCAGCCCTTGCGGGGCGAGGTGAGAGCTGAACGTTGTAAAACAGCATGAAATCCGAAAGAAATCACACGGGAGCACTCACCAGGGATCCACTACGTGGATGAACGACGTGTTGGTGAGTGCTGAATAATGAAAAACAGGCAGTCACACGGGAGCACTCACCAGGGATCCACTGCGTGGATGAACGTCGTGTTGGTGAGTGCTGAATAATGAAAAACAACGTGAAGTCCGAAGGCAGTCACACGGGGCACCAAATGTCGAGTTGCAGCTCGGCATCCAGGGAAAAATCAGTCTCACACCATGAGGGGTTCCGAAATATGGCTGCTCCTAGGGCTATCGCAGCTCCTCGGGCTAATGCAGCACAGCTTTTATTGTGTGAAATAGAAAGATACAAAATACAAGCCAAGGAAAGATACAAAATACAAGCCAAGCAATTTGTTCTAGCCAGCAGATAAGGACCTTCGGTACTAGACCGTGCGAGCGATCAGGCCATGCTACGTTAGCCAATCATATAGGACAGCACGAGCTGTTCACGCGCTGTTCATGCTCCAAGGATGCTTCTAGCTATGAGATCACCCTGCAACAATAAGAACTTTGCTCATGCTCTCATGTACAAGCAATCATTTTCCTAAAGTGGTGCCTTTAGGAAGTCCGCTATCAGTATTTTTCTTTTTTCCAGAACCAGGCATGCAGACAAACCAGCAAGCTACAGTGACTGGTGGAGGAGGAAAGCCTTGAAAAATAAGACTTGTTGAGAACTTGTCATATTTTGCTACAGTGGATCACTGGGATTCTCTCATCAATGTGTTATCTTTAGCTGGAGCTACTCAATAGTTTAAATATTAAAGGATGAACTGTCAGTATTCTCTATTCAAGACAAAGCCATAAGTGGGACATGGTTTAATAAAGTCTGCCTGCAGTTTGTTTGTTTTAAATGATATATTGATATTCCAGAGTTTCTTTAACTTCTGCCTGTTAAATTTGTAGAGCAGTCATGAATCCGGGATTAACCCTACGAAGCAGCTTTGGTTACATTACTTCCATGCCTGTTCTTTTCATTCGTTATTTCAATGAACTTGAGATGCAATTGGCTGAATCTACATCCTTTCTGGTCAAATTGATTTGCTCCTTTTTCAAGTTTTTTTGTTTTATGAGGAACAAACATCAAGTCTAGGGTGCTTTCAGTTTAAGAAACATGCAATTGTTTTAAACTTAATACCAGCTAGAATTAGATTGTATTTGCTCAATTAATTTTCAACTTCTCTTTCATTTTCTCTGCCCTCAGGACATCATGGTCCAAAGGAAAGAGATGGGAAGGGAACTGGAAGTCAGAAGTTGGTACTGAACTGTAGTGTGACTCCAGGCAAACTGTTCAGAATGGCTTTGTCTTCCAACCATATAGAAAGAGTTATCACTTGTAAACTTATGTGCCTGTATACAATACTTGCCTGTATAAAAGGGTGGTTTTGTTTTGTTAAGTGAAAATCTGTTGATAATATATTCTTTTTGCAGAGCATTAGGCTGTGTTTCCTTTTTGGAATAGGAGTCCCAGCTGCATAGCAAAATGTGATTTATCTCTCCACGGTAGTTGTCCGTGGTCAAACACTATCTGAAATAAGCAGGTGCATTCCTGCTTATTTTAATCAAATCGGTCAACTTGATTGTCCTCATTCAGATCTGTACGATCCTTTCAAAGTTAAGCACTTTTATTCCCAAAGGAAGTAATTGCGGGGTTTAACTGTGCTGACTTTTAGAAATTTTATACATGTCTATTCAGAAACAAGGTCCATTGAGTGCAGTGAAGCTTATTCCCAGGTAAGTGGGTGTAGGATTGTAGACAGAAAAAAATCCATTTGCAATATCATGAACCCACAAAATCTTGGGAATAAAGATGAAATTTGGGGCACCATACCAGTATACAGTTCTTTCTTGCCATTTTCATGGGGAAGCAGAAGCACACATGTCCTTGAATTCACCTCCGAAAATGGCATCCTGGATTATTTTTGAATTTGAATAAAATTGAATCTGAAAATAAAATTTATGTGTGGAATTCCCTCTTTTTAAAAAATTGCAGCTGTAGATATTAAAGTTATTACGAAAGTTGTTCCTCAGCTGAATAAACAGTACTGAGAGAGGGGAGGGGATCATCCTCTCTCCATGTTTTTTATAGTTACTCTTCCTAATTGTCCTGCTGCTACCTCATGCTCCAGATATCCAAGAAAGCTGACATGGTAAAGTTATATACAGCACTGCAGTGACCTCTTTGCAATGAGGATGCGTATCTCTCCAATAAAGCCCCAGACAAAATGACAGTGACAGCTGCCTCGTGGCATTCAGCTTGAATGGAACAGGTTTGCTCAGAAGTGTCAGTCGCCAGCGTGTCATGACAGCAGATAGCACCAAGGAAAACATCTTTAAGCCCCATCCTGGAAAAGTGAAACTTCTTTCAGCAGCTGCAGAGGCTGTTTAGCAGGAAAGGTGCTCTTCAAAGTCTTTGCACTTCTTCTTGGGTGGATCTTCTTTTATGAACCTCCTGAAAGCTGAAACCTTTTGCCAGGTGTTAGTTGCAGAAGCCCATAAAACAAAACCTCCCTCAGCAGAATCAGCAAAGCTGGAGGTTTTATGGGTGGAAGGAACTCCAAGAACCAAGAGAAGAAAAGCACGATGCTGTTGAAGAGGAGTCAGAAGTTACCTCTGTGGGAAGACGCTCTCCTCTCTGGGAAAGACCCAAGAGCACTCCTGAAGCGTGGACTGCAGTATGTCAGCTTGAGCCTCATCATGAAAGGGATGACAAGGACGCCTGACTTTTTGTGGGGATTGCCACAGGTCCAGAAACTGAACCTCTCCCACAACCAGCTGGTGGTCCTTCCTCCTGCTTTGGCGAAACTTGACAGGCTGGTGGTGCTGAACCTGTGTGGGAATCGCATGAGGTCTCTGCCGAAAGAGATTGGGCTACTCAGGAACCTGAAGGTTTTATTTGTCAACATGAATTGCTTGACGGAAGTACCGGCCGAACTCGGACACTGCAAGAAGCTGGAAGTGTTGAGCCTCTCTCACAACTGCATCTCCCATCTCCCTTCGAGCATCACAGACCTGATAAACCTGCGAAAGCTGAACCTCAGCAACAATCGGTTCATTTACATTCCCCTAAGTGTTTTTGCATTGCGGAATTTAGATTTTCTACATGTAGGCTGCAACAAGCTTGAAAACATTGGAGACAGTATCCAATTTCTAGTCAACCTGCAGATCTTGATTGCTGATTATAACAAGATTCGCAGCTTGCCAAGGTCTATCTGCTCAGTCACTGCTCTTGAACTGCTAAATGTTGATTACAATTCCATTCAAATGCTTCCAGATGAACTCTATTTGCTGCGCCGATTGCCAAAAATTGCTTGGAATCCAATGGATAAGGGGCTACACATTGTGCACAACCCTTTGTCCAAGCCACTGCCACAGATTATAGATGGAGGACTGAATGCGCTCTACAGTTATCTCAAAGATAAAAACGAGCTCCCATAAATGTACACTTTGCTTGGGATAGACCTGGTGGCCATGTCTCAACTGAGTTCTTTAATATTTCTGATCAGTAGCTTTTACTGCACTCATCAAGAGTTGGAGTACGGTTGCAATATTTCCCCCCCCCCTGAGCAAGTACATTGACTTTATGTTGACTGTGCAATGGATGTATTTTCCAAATAGTATGTATCCTTGCAGTGCTGAGGTATCCTTTAGGATGGCAGGGGGTGAGGAGGAACCCCAGGGATTGACATATTTCTCTTTATTTAGCTGTAATCAGATTAATACAGAGCCAACAGCAGTTTCAGGCTTTTCCCACCTGTCAGATTTCAATAACATTAATATAAAGCATATTGATGTGGTGTGATGTGATGGTCTTGTGAAGTTCAGTGGCACTTTAAACTCCTGTTTAGTGTCTTGTACCAAGGGAGGGGGGGATGCTACAGAAATCCTAACCACAAGAAGCTGAACTGATTCCTTAGGAAAAAAGCTTGATTTGGTTACAAAGCAATGTGTTTTTGTTCCGTGACCTATACCGCGTTATCTGTTACTACATTCTGGCTGTGGTTCAGTCCAATTAATTTTCCAGTGTGTTTGATCCCAGACAAGCAAGTTGCTACCTAAAAAGATATTGAAGCAAAATCTTGAAGCAGGGATTAGGTAACGTACATCGCAACAAGTACTTGATGGAATGTATAGTTGCTTGTGATGTGAGAAGTGGGGGCATGGCCAGATCCACACCCCTTGTCAATGGGGCTTGTGCATGAGAACCGCCCAGTTTTCTGCCCAGGTGTATAGAAATGGTGAGCCAAATAGCTATTTTTTATGAGGAGAAACCTTCTAAGGCTTGAAGTCATTACTTGCCTCCTTTTCTAAAATTTTGGCCTGGGCACATATCATATGATGCCTGTCTGAGGTGGTTCTACCTAGTGTCCTTGTGGAAATGTATTTCATGAATGTTTTCTAAAGAAGCAATAGGTTACCTGCCTTTCTCATAAATCCAAAATGCAGGGCTATCCCCTCACCTATTGTATGGGCTAGGTCCCTAAATGCTAGAAATAATGGAAGAGGAAAAATCTGGCAATTGACCAGAACTTATCTATCTGGGACAGTTGTGAATGTGAATACAAGCTTTGGGTAACTTTTAAGTTCATGACAGCCATTTAAAAAAGAAAACCTTCACTTCAGAAGCAGGAATTTGTATCTGTGAAATGCACTTTTAAAAACGATGTTGTCAGCAGCTTCTGCAGTTTCGGTGCACAAGATGTAATGATGCAGAACGGGGTATATTGCCTGAGAATGTTGTGCTAATGGAATACCTCAAAAGTGAGCAGGCTGCCCAGATTGTAGAGGATGTAAACTTGATTTGCATCTCACTTTGGAGCTATTTGTGAAGGGAAATTCAGGAGTCCTAAATATACTTCTTCAGCAGTTTCTAGCTCCCTGGATGCAATTAAGGAGAAAGAGAAGGCATAGGAGACTGAGGAATAGTATCTGCAAAAAAAGAAAGAAAAAAGTGTCATGTAATTAATCAACTCAGGTTGCAGCCCCTCTGCACACTTACTGGGGAATAAGCTGCATTGTACTCAGTGATACTCACATCATACATAGGATTGAATTGTCAATGCCTGATTAATGTAATATACAATACAAAAATCCACTGGGTATTTTGCTATATATTTGGGGCACAATGCCACCAAATTCAGCACTTTGTAAATCCGATTGATTTCAAAGTCAAATATTTCATCACTGTCTCATTGAAATCAGTGGGGCTTAAAATAGTTAATCTTTGATTGGGTGCCCTTAATATCTCCTTTACATCTCTTCTTACAAAACATATATATAGGGATGTATTTGGGTTTTTATGGCTCTGTATCCTGAAATAAACATAGAGTGAGCTAGTACATTTAATATATAGCAAAGGGGAAACACACACAGAGACCTGAAGGCTGATGGACTGAGAAATGGATTGAGAAAACTCTTGAGTGTTTTGACAGAGTTTCCTGGTAGCAGTTATGTCAGTGCAACAAATGACAATGAAGGTGGTGAGTCCTATGGCAAACAAGCCCTATGGGGCACAACGGAAAGAACTGGATACGTTTAGCATGAAAAAGAGAAGCGTAAGGGGAAGCATGAAGAGCAATGCCACATGGAAGAAGGCAAAGACGTGAGTTCTGCTGCCTGAAAGAGACATGGCCAACTTAATGGGCTTATGTTGGGATAGAAGATTTTGGCTAAAGAGAAACATATTGAGAGTAAGAGCAATTCTACAATGGAACCAATTCTCTGTCTGTCAGTCTGTCTGTCTCTCTCTCTCATTTCACTATCCAGGCCTTTTAATCAGTGGCGTAGCATGGGTTGTCAGCACCCGGGGCAAGGCAAGTAATTTGCGCCCCCTAACCCGTGGATTTGCGCCCCCTAACCCTAACCCCCAGATGTTGCGCCCGGGCGGGCGGCCCCCGCTGCACCCCCCACGCTATGCCACTGCTTTAAAATCTACTAGTTTCATTTATCTGTATGCTAATGTATGTCCTGCTGCTTATTATTAACGCTGGTTTTATTATGTAAATATGGCTTTTCAATATTTTCATGTAAGATCAAGAGCCTGGCTGAAAAGTGGGGTCACAGCAAGAACATTTTTAAGACTCATGTGAGCGTACACTATTTATACATACAAATGGGTTCTAATTTTAAGGATGATAATTGTACTTAAAATATCCATCTCAAATGTCTGAATGTTGGCTCTTGTATGCCATTGTTGACAGTTATATGTTAAGGGTTGTTTTTTTTTACCGAGTAATCCAATCCGTGTCTACTCAGAAGCAAATGCCACTGAGTTCAGAAGGGGCTTGCTCCCAGGTAAGGGAGTTTAGGATTGCATCATTTGTACATTTGATGCTGTCACATTAATCACTGGGCCGGGGAGATATCTGTTTATCAGCTAATAAGGATTAGGCAATAGAAGTTAGTTATGATATGATTTGGCTGTGATATCTCCCCATTGTAATTTGTATGGCAGCTTAAGAGAAATTGGCACTGCAGGAATGTTTAGGGTTCTGTTTCACAAGATGAAAAACAGCAGATGGTACAAGGAAAAGATCCCCAGACAGTAGCTAATCTATTTGAAAAAATCAAAATAGTGAGATGTGTGGATAAAGAAGGGAATAGGATATAAAGCGGAACACCAGTATTTTGAAAGTGATGATGGTGCAGAATAACAATAATATTTCCCTTGTCCTAATAAAACAGTTTAACTGGATGAAGCACTAAAATATAAACAATCTTCCTTTAAAAGGGGGGCATCCCATAATTATAGCTGCAATACTATACAGAATTACCTGGGAGTGCTCCCTACTGAACACAGTGAGACTTACATCTGTGTAATTATGCATGGGACTGTACTGTTAACAGCAAACCAAATAACTGGAACTGCACATTTGCACGTTCCAGCGCATTCGTAATGAGGCAAATTATCCCTTCACATTAGCATTGAACCCTGCTTCATTTTGTCCACCACCATCCCAACCTCCTGGCAGAGCCAAACTGCATGTTTGCATTGGTCTGGGGCAATACCAGCTTGAGAGCATTCCCAGGAAACAGGACAGAACTGGCCATACATAGGGTTGTGTTTCACTGTAAGGAAGCGATGGGGAACATTTGGCCCTCCACATGTTGTGGGATTCAATTCTCATCAGCACCACCCTGCATGACCAATGGTCAGGAATGATGAAAGGTGTAGTAGCACAACAACATCTGGAGACCCATAGGTTCTCTTTGCCTAGTTTAAGAAAAGAACTAAAGCAGAACCGGGGAACTGGTGCCCTCCTCCCCTGATGTTACTGGACTACAACCCCCATCATCCCTGATCATTGGGCATGCTGGCTGATGGGAGTCAGAACCCAACAATAGCTGGAGGGCCAAGGGTTTTCCAACCTGGCTTAATGCCTAAATTTAATTTTTTTAAAAATCTTCTTATGTTTCTTATTTTTTAGTTCCTCAACCTAATTTTTAAACTAGACATACTATGCACGTTTCACATAGAAAACTACTGAGATTTTGGTATAAATAGTTGTTGGGGGGTTTCAAAGAAGGGCATAAAAATCTCCTGGTATTCATATCAAAATTTCAGTAGTTTCACAAATGAAATGTGCCTTGTATTTCTAGTTAAAAACACAGATAGTTCCTCATCCTCAGTTTCAAAAATTATAACTGCTACAGGAACATGCAAAACAATGTAGGATAGTGCGCGATACTCTTTGGTTTATGCATATGAACTGCAGTTCTGCTCAATTAATTTTTAATTCCCTTATTTCATTGGGATTTAAGCAACATAACTGCAATCACGATTGCAGCCTTTATAACAGAAGCCTTTTGGCATGCAAACCCACATCGTATTTCCAAATCTTTTGCTTTAACTACTGTCTACCATGCTGAAATCCCCTTTCTTGATGAATCCTCTTTTACCCAGGAACAGTAAGCCCAACGTGTTGTATCAATATTTACTCTTCTAATAAGAGAAGAATTAAAAGGAAGAAAGAATGACTGGCAAGCATTTACATGATACTCAGGTAGGCACATTTCATGGGGGGAGGGGGGGAGGAACAAGCCTTTTACTGCATCATAATTCTGTATTCCCCATAGCTTGGGAAATGTTGTTTATTATTGTGCTAAAATAATTGTGGAAAATTATATTTGTTCTCCTTAAGGCTATAAACACAGTCTATTAATGCAAATATGCATGATTAGCATGTAAATAATAAAGGAGAAAAGATCATAAATATATACATTTTTCTAAATATGAAGTGCTTCCAGTAATAGAATGAACCCTGGTGTCACAGTGGAAATCTAAGAGCCTCTTCTTTCTAATAGTGTGAAATTTCCATTTATAGCTGTGATAGGGTATGAGATGTTAAGCCCATCCCAGGCACAAGATTAAATGTTCTCAGTGCTGGTTGGAATAGAATGCATGAAAGTGAGATACATTTACCTGCAAGCTCTCTTATGGATGCAAATACATGTTTATTAGTTGGTTCTAAGGAATGACTCTAGGCAGCAAGTGTATTTTAAACCCCAAGAGCAGAGTGATTAGCAAGAAAAGTCAAAATAGAAAAAATGTGCTTTAACGCATCTTATGGGTCGAGTATGCAAGATACACATATAAGTAAAACCATATGGCTGATTTTCCTGTTTTGACTCTGGTGCTGAGTTTTTAAACTCCAAACTCAGGAGGGAAGACAATGCCCAGACAATGGATTTAAACTCTTGTCTCAAATGTATTAAGGATGAACAAAGGAAATTCAAAACAGGGAAAGGCTCAGTGAAAGAACTATTATATCACAGGCTCTATGAACTTGTCCAAGTAGATTTGCCACTCAGTTTAATGTGGTGATTAATACTTAGACTAAGTTCACATTAGGGACACGGGTGGCGCTGTGGGTTAAACCACAGAGCCTAGGACTTGCCGATCAGAAGGTCGCGGTTTGAATCCCCGTGATGGGGTGAGCTCCCGTTGCTCAGTCCCTGCTCCTGCCAACCTAGCAGTTCGAAAGCACGCCAGTGCAAGTAGATAAATAGGTACCGCTGCGGCAGGAAGGTAAACGGCGTTTCTATGCACTGCTCTGGTTCGCCAGAAGCTGCTTAGTCATGCTGGCCACATGACCCGGAAGCTGTACGCCGGCTCCCTCGGCCAATAAAGCAAGATGAGCGCTGCAACCCAGAGTCGTCACGACTGGACCTAATGGTCAGGGGTCCCTTTACCTAAGTTCACATTAGCAGCTTCAAATGCTGCGAGGCAACTTCCCCCCACTGTGTTTCCAAGTCGCTTTCTTTCGCTGATGCTAACCTGAAAGTGGGGACCAGGGTGTCTTCGCCAGGCTATTTATTTCCCTACGAAAGCTCTGATTCAATTTTGTGCAAGGACATTAATCTGCATGTAGCAAAAGCTTCGCGCACCTCAAGGAATTAAGACCTTTCCTGAGTTGGAATGTTCCCCAAAGCCTGGATAATAGGTTGTCAAGTGTGGTGTGAGCCAGTGTGGTATAGTGGTTAAGAGCGGTAGTCTTGTAATCTGCTGAACCGGGTTCGCGTCTCTGCACCTCCACATGCAGCTGCTGGCTGACCTTGGGCCAGTCACACTTCTTTGAAGTCTCTCCGCCTCACTCACCTCACAGGGTGTTCGTTGTGGGGGAGGAAGGGAAAGGAGAATGTTAGCCGCTTTGAGACTCCTTAGGGTAGTGATAAAGTGGGATATCAAATCCAAGCTCTTCTTCTTCTTCTTCAAGGTCAACTAACTTAGTGTTCATGGGAGCCATCTGCTTTCAACAATCCCCTTTTGCTATGCTTTATGATGTGACCTCAGTGGGCTGCATGATGATGGCATTCACATTACAGATAGTCTTCTTAGTGTTGTATTTTTGTATACTCAAACCGTCTCCAGAGACCCCACACATACTGTTTATAGAAAGTCCTGAAATTGTTCACAAGTAAACAGACTCCCATTCTGAGAGCAGGCTGATATACAGACCTATAAATAGTGTTAGATCATCCCCGATCAAGTGAAAGCATATATAGAAAAATAATCCCTTCACAAATGCAAATTAATTCAGTTTTGATTAAAGTCCTTGTGACCACTAACTACTCATCAGTGCATACCATCTCTGTCCATCTTGTGACGCACCCATAATCCTTTCTCCTTTTGGGAAATAAAAACGTTAGGAATTTATTTTAATACAGCATTAATTCTGTTCAAAAACAAATGAATCCACAACAGGCTTCAAAAATATTGGAGTCAATTCATTAAAGACCTTCTCTCTGTACCATGTGTGTGTGTGTCTGTGTGCGTGTATTAATCTTTGAGTTTGTTGAAAAGGCTGTGCTGCTGTTTGTAATGCCTTTTCTCATAAATGTAATTGAATATACTAATATAATCTCTTACTGCCATTAAAGGTATGGTAAACCCTACATCTGGGTTAACACTCAACTGTTTAGAGTGCTCAATTCTAATGCAATTGATTGCCTTGCAGATATTGACAATTTTTCTGAATGGGCTTATATCTTGCTTTTCCAGAAGCACAAAATTAGATCTAGTCAATTATCCCCAGTTATCACACAACTAATTTAGGCCTCCTTTGATCTATCTGAAAGATCTGGCTTAAACAAACACATATTGGCAGGCAATCTGGAGTTTATCTGATATACTTCCCCTACCCTCCAACGCCGCCACCAATACCTGATGCACATTTTAAGTTTTAAAATGTACACCAGGCTGGCTTCGGAAAGGAAACACATGCTTGAAGATGTCTCCCCCCCCCCTTTTTTTTTAAAGTCAAGCTTTATCTAAATTTAGCACCAAGATTTCTTCCATGTGCTATTTCATCAGCAACCTGTTCTCTCTTCTAGACCCAAAAGTGTCCACATTCACGGAATGTAATAGCAACGGGTCATTAGGTCAAGGATAAAGAATGTTGTATTGATAAAGCCCGACGAGAGACAACAGAGTTGAAAATAGAAATTTCTGGATGCCTGCCTCATTGTAACTGACAGAATGGATAAGAGTGCTTTCAAACATACCACAGATACAGTGAAATAACAAAACTCTGCAGTCATCTGTAGGGTTTTTTGTGTGCTTTTCTGCCTTGCATTTCACTTGTTCACAAAATGTTTCTTGGCACTCTGGGCCAGCTAAGCAGTTTTTGTGTTCACATCTGTCAATCACGCATCCACAAAGGAGGTTATAGTGAGCATGCAGGCGGGCTAGTAGGCCAAGACTGGCAACTGAATCCTGTTGTGCTGAATGATTGTAGTCATATTTCTTTAAATATGGAAAAGAATTCAACCCCAGACAAAGAAAGATCATATAGTGCAGGCTTTCTTTCTCAGAAGGCAGATCCTGCTTAACACACAGAGTACAAACTCTTCCACAATCAGTCTACATCCCACAGGTAGAAACAAGGGGTCCCATCCTAAAAGTGTGCTGTTCAACTGATGGTTTGCTAAAATAATCCAAATGGAGGCAAGCCACACAGACAGACTGAAAACAATAAATAGTTGATAGTTAATCCAGTGCAGGGAAACATTCCTTTCCAGTCCTATAACAAAAACTCTGCATGTAAAGCAAAATCCATCAATCAAACCTTCCTAGGAGATTATTTTCTAGACCCTCTAGAACTTGTTGCTTGACTCCAACTCCCAACAGTCCCAGACCGGATCTAGACACATTAAAAAAAGTGATTCAGTTAAACATAAAGGGAAATCCTGTTGGCCAAAGACGGGACTCCACAGCACCATCTGGTGTCACAGAGTTATAACTCATATAAAGCACTTTTTCTTTACTAATGTAGTCGAGTCTCCAGTCAGTGATGATAACAGCCATAGTCCCACAATATTTGGATGTCCAAACATGAGCTGCCCCTGCTCTCAAATAAGTCCACCAATGTCAACATCTAACTGAGGCAGTCATTGGTGCCTTAGAGGAGGAGGAGGAGGAGGAGGAGGAAGCAGGAGGAGGGTGTACTGGAGCAGGAAACCACCCAAACAGTCAAGGGCTCAGCTATACAGCTGCAAACAAAACGTTTTGAATGTGTTGTAAAGTGCAATAAACAATTGTGACACTAGGCGGCGACTGTGAGCCATAGCAAATTCAAAACGGTTTTTATTTTCACACGTTTTTAACATGTGCGTGGATTCCACCCCAGTCAAATTAACGCCACATCAATTGTCCACTGACAAAACATTCTCAGATAAACATCCACATTCTCATACTCACACGTTGTAATAGAAGCAGGATATAGGATAAAAACTCAGAACAATTTTTTAGTTGAGTCTCCTGTTCATACAATAGCAAAAATAAAATAACCACATCTCAAAAACAGGAATTTTGTGTGTGAAATATTCAGGAACTTAAGTGTTATTATATTTTACAGATGGAGAAGTAGAGAACAGGAGAAAAACTGATCCTTATCTCAGGATGCACATTTCATAGAATCATAGAATCATAGAGTTGGAAGAGACCACAAGGGTCATCGAGTCCAACCCCCTGCCAAGCAGGACATTTCTAGGGCTAGTATTCAAAATCACATCCTTAATACCTCTACCTAAATTGTTTTTGAAACCACTGAGGTTGTTTAGTACACCCACTGTTTAACAGAGATTATTCCAGGCTTTTACACTTTAAGGATGCCGTGACTCCTCCAGTTTTGAGACTGAAAGTAAATGCAGTTGTCTCCCAAAATTGGAATTTGGAATGAACTTGGAAACTTTAGTGAATTTGAAGGGGAAAGAATGGATTCTGGGATAGGCATTATGATTCATCCTCTACTCCCCTGAAACCTTTGTAGAAGATTTACACTCCTTGTGATGTATGATCTCAATTTGTAAATGACCTCATACTATTAGATTATTCTATCCACAGCTTTCTGTAACACAAATACAACTGTTTTACTCTGCTCTTTTTGGTTTTAAAAAAATGGGGTGCTGGTACTCCATACTGGTTAGTACTGTCACGCAAAACCCCCTTTGTTTTCCTCAATCTGATATCTTTGTAGAGTGTAATAGCTTCTGTGATTGTTCCCTGAAGAAAGATGGACAAAATGTTCAGTGTAATGATTCTTTCAAAATTGATTAGAACTGCTACATCCTCTAAGATCCATGGCCTGAAAGTAAAAGAGAAAACCACAGACAAAATGACAATTTTCACATACAAGGAAGCAATCCTAGGCAAACCATGTATTCAAAAATTATGGAAAATAAGTATCCAAAATAGTTCTTGAATAAATTAATAAACTATATTAAAATTAATAAACTATGTTACAGCAGAAATATGCTAATATTTATTTTATTTATTAGATTTATACACACATCTTCCTCCAGAGGAGTCCAGGGCAGTGAATATATCAATACTAATACAGTTGTACCTTGGAAGCTTGAATGGAATCCATTCTGGAAGTCCGCTCAACTTCCAAAACATTTGAAAAGCAAATCATGGCTTCTGATTGGCTGCAGGAAGCTCCTTCAGCCAATCGGAATCTGCGGAAGCCCTGTCAGACGTTCGGCTTCCAAAAATAGTTTGCAAACCGGAACAGTCACATCGGAATGAGAGCCAAAACGTTCGGGCACTAAGCTGTTCGAAAACCAAGGTACGACTGTACAATTAAACCTTCTAAAGAAAAACAAAATTTAAAACAACCTTCTAAAAAGCAGTTTAAAACTCCTACCATGTGAAGTCAAATAAACAATACATGCAGTAATTCTTCCAGTAATGTGATATGGAATGCATTTCCATGTGTTGGTCCTAGTGAGGCATCCAAATGGCTCAGCACATCCAAATGGCTCAGAGTTACTTGCCTCTCCTTTCCATATGTTACAATAAATCAAAAATGGAAGTATTCTGGCTGGGGCTGATGGGAGTTGTAGTCCAAAACGTCTGGAGGACAGTAGCTTGCCAAAGGCAAGAGAAGTAATGTGGAGAATTAATGAGAAATACATGTGTCGATTACTGCACATGGCAAGCATGCACATGGAGTTTTCATTCTGCATACATCAGGGCTAGGGAACCTTTCTCAGCCTGAGGGGCACTTTCCCTCATGGACCATCTTCCAGGGGCCACTGGTGTGTAGGGATAGGGGCAAAACTTGGGGAAACAATTGTGTGGATTATGCCATGGAGAGCATCCCAAGGTCCACAGAGAGAGGCCTGCAAGGCCACATTTGCCCTTGGACATGAGTTTCCCCACCTCTGATTTGGACGCACTAGGGAAATATAACCAATTATAAGGACTTAAGAGACCCCATTAAACTGAAAATGCAACTCAGTAGATTACCTGCATGAAGATGTGCAAGCAGGCAATATTACAGTGGAAAGATCCTCTGGCAAGAGTCAACAGGAAACTCAATCAGGCAAGACAGAACTGCTCCTGCTTTGGGAAGGAGACAGATTCTGGTACAATGGTTCAACTTGGTTTTGGTGGGGCCGTTCCTTCCCTATCAGTCTCAGGTTCATTGGTCCCTGATCATCCATATCAGGCTGAGATAGGAACCTGGTCCAGTTCCTCAGGCAGCTTCCAATTCAGTGTCCTGGCCACTACTGAACTCTGAGTCGTGAGACTATTATAGTTTCTCACACTTTTTTTCCTCCACAGGTATCATTCCAAAATACTCTCATTGGGGTAAACAACGGGACTATCCATCAGAACTGCAGGAAGGCTGTGCAAGCCTTTGTTGTTCTTACATGGCTTTTATTTTTACTTCCCCGGTGGTATCTGTCACTTCACTGCTAGCGCCACCCAATTTAACAAATAGTATATTTAGGGATTCCTGGAAAGTGTATAATCTCTCTTCTCATATGTCATTAGCTCAGCACATAACTTCTGGGCATTATGTGCACACAGTGCTTTTGATGAAGTCTCTCGCTGATTAAATACAGCATATCTTGGATGTCCATTTCACATTTCCACAGTGCACTTTCATATCTTCGCAGGAATGAAAAGCTACATGCGGGGAAAGCATTCAGCAAAGCCTGCAGCCTGAATGGACTTTCATAACCGCAGGATCACAGTAGGCCATTTTATCATCATTTCTGTGTGATGGCTCTAAAAGAAAAATACTAGATTCACATTCCCAAACTTTGATAGAAGCAAGCTGTTATCTCCGCTTTAAACACCTCCTTCAATACCTAGAGCCCCTTCTGGTCTTTCTGCACGCCACCACTGATCCCATAATCTTCAAGTCACATGTGCACCCCCATGTCACTGCTCAGGATGGTGTCAGGAAGCAAAACAAAGGGGAAAGTGGCTGATAAAAGTGATCTTGCTGGGATGTAGCTGCTCATCAAACACACTTTCAATTTGTCTTACTTTGGCTGGCCAAATGTGCTTGGACTGGTGAATGCCAACTATGAAACTTGCTAGCATTAGGCGATATCAAGACATTCCTGATGACAGATGCCAACAGCTGATGCACCCGAACCAGCTTCAATCATAGACTGATGAGAGCTTTAGAAAGGGAAATCAGTACTTGCCTACATGTTGGGTTGTTTCAATTACATGTGAGACTGACAAGGCTACAATTTGTTTGCGACAATCCATTTGACAGCCACACATGTGCAGACCACCTGATGGCTCTTCAGGTAGCTGCAACTAACCAATTTTCAACAGGATGTGTGTTAGTCATTTCCCCTTGTATCGGTCCCGTACTGTTATATTGCTTCTAGAAAAATCAAACACACAGTGATGACTCCAAAGCTTCAGAAATAAACTTGCACAGTTTGAAGATCTCAGGTCTCTTCCCGTCAAGGCCTTCCAAAGTTTAAGCCCATCTTGTAAAGGTTTCTGCCGTTTTCCTGACCTTCCAGATGCACTCTTCCCCTCTCCCATCCAAACTAACCTAGAAGCTACTACAGAGAGAAGCCAACAACATTGTCTGATCTCCACTGAACCGTTTGAGCTTCCACAGCAATGCCCTGAATGGGGAAAAAAATCAATGGAAGGTGGACCTTGACCTCATAGTAGGGTCATCAGTATCTATGGAAACTACCGGTACATTTCCTTTTGTTCTTTTTGCCTTGAATGTTGCTTTTCATGTGCATGATGTCTCAGGTGCAAGGATTCACCAGAAGCCAACATGCTGTCCTGCAGTGAGCCCTCCTTGCAGCAGGTAAGTTTTCACTTAGAATAGAATAGAATAGAATTTATTATTTATATCCCGCCCATCTGGCTGGGTTTCCCCAGCCACTCTGGGCGGCTTCCAACAGTGGATTAAAATACAGTGGTCTGTTAAACATTAAAAGCTTCCCTTAAGAGGGTTGCCTTCAGATGTCTTCTAAAAGTCTGGTAGTTGTTCTTCTCTTTGACATGTGGTGGGAGGGTGTTCCACAGGGCGGGTGCCACTACCGAGAAGGCCCTCTGCTTGGTTCCCTATAACTTGGCTTCTCGCAGTGAGGGAACCACCAGAAGGCCCTCAGCGCTGGACCTCAGTGTCTGGGCTGGATGATGGGGGTGGAGACGCTCCTTCAGGTATACTGGACCAAGGCCGTTTAGGGCTTATTGTGCTGCTATCACAGTTGCTGTAACTATTTATAATAATCATTGTTGTCATTCATTGGATACACACCACCACTGTTGTCATCAAAAATGTGTGTGAATTCAAGGGCTGAAATTATGCACTCACTGTCTCCCCACAGTGGATACTTGGCCCACTATTTCCCCATACGAGCAATAAATTATATGGTTGTCCTCCTGACTTTCAATAAGAAATTTTTTTCCTGATAGTGGTACCAAGATTCCACAGCCAGCACTGAAATTTTCTCAATAGGATTTTGAATAAGGACAAAACATAGGCTGAGATATGTTTCCTCCATCGAATTTACACATTGCAAAGCAAATGGGAGGGGAGTTTTTTAAAAAAGATTTTCCTTGTATTCTTGCAAACATCTTTCTTATCTTTCTTCTCCTTCTTAACCAATAACCTCAGTAGCATTTGTTCAGAAGAAAGCTTACATGGTGGTAGGATGCAGCCTTCTGAAAAGACAGCAGAGGTTTGTTTGATTTTTTCCCCTCCACAAAAATATCACAAAGGTCCCAAGATACAAGATATATGAACAAAGCTTCCCGTTGCTGATTTGGAAGGCTTGAAACATAATAATCTCCCATGCATGTTAAATAATTAATGATGCATCCAGATCTTACAGCTCCTTCAATCTAAAGTAATCTTGCAAAGTACCAGTGAGCCCAAAAAACAGAGAGGGAATTGCAACCTGAGCAAGAGAACAGAAGTCAAAGGAATTCCGTATTTATTTTTGTTGTCTATTAGATACACATATTAGAGTTTCAAAGGCACTGCGTGTTCACTATATAGGGGATTGTGGTTAAAAAGGCCTTTCAAAACATGACATGACATGCTTTATGAATTATGCCAAGTCACAATGGGAAAGGCAGGGGAGTGAGAACAGATCTACGTTACTCAGATTCACCAGTGGCTTCATGAGGCCATTGTAGGACGGAGTGAAGAGGGGGAGGAGAAAGGTATGGATTCTCTACAGGGTGCAAAGCATGCCATAAAACCGGGGGGGGGGGGTGATTTAGTTCACATTTAAAAACAAACTTAAAACTAATTCTCATTTTCTGAAGAAGAAAAAAGATGAAACACAAAGTATCCCTCGAAATTCATCAAATTCTGTGTATGTTGTGGTGCAGGGACTCAGCTATACAGCTGCAAATCAAATGTTTTAAGTGTGTTTTAAGTGCAATATACAATGTGCATCTAGGTGGTGATGGTGAGCATTATGGAAAATTCAATGTATTTTTTTAAATGCTTTAAAAAAAAATCAGAACAGTTTTTATATGTGTGTAGATTCCACCCATTCTCCAGCCAAGTAAAATGCATATACTAGGACAAAGTGTGCATATAAATGCACAGATTGCTGAAAAATAACCTACCTAATGCACTATACTTGAGGCAATTGGTTTGCAAAAATGTGTACATTAGCAGAAATTCACACAAAAATGTGATGAATTTTCATGTTTTTATTATTCATCTTTTAAAAATTAAAAATAAATAACAAACTGGTGTGGAGAATTGAATTCAATATTGGGAAAGTGAGAGAAACCAAAACTGGCAGATTCACACATACACAAGTGTAACACAAACACAGTCTTGTTTATCCTCAGCTTCACGCCATTAGAAGTGTTGTTGAAACGTTGAAAGCGAAATTCTTAATGTTGTCTCAGTATGATAACATAGCATTAAGAATTTCTCTTTCACCTTTTCAGTAACACTTCTAGTTTCCTGTTTTCGTGGAATCACTGGGTGGAAGTCAACATTACACTCTTGAAATTGTTCCATCTGTGCAAGTGTTTCAACTCGTCCCCTGTTCTGGGAGATCTCCAAACATCCCCCCAGACCCAATCTCAGGGGGCATGGGAGGAGAAAGCACCATTGCATAAGATAAGGTAAAGTACCCCTGGGTGGTTAAGTCCAGTCAAAGGCGACTATGGGGTTGCGGCGCTCATCTCGCTTTCAGGCCGAGGAAGCCGGCGTTTGTCCACAGACATATTTCTGGGTCATGTGGCCAGCATGACTAAACTGCTTCTGGCACAACTGAACACCATGATGGAAACCAAAGTGCACAGAAACGCCATTTACCTTCCCATCGCAGCGGTACCTATTTATTTCTACTTGCACTGGCATGCTTTCAAACTGCTAGGCTGGCAGGAGCTGGGACAGAGCAATAGGAGCTCACCCCGTCACGGGGATTTGAACTGCCTACCTTCTGATTGGCAAGCCCAGGAGGCTCAGTGGTTTAGACTGCAGCACCACCCGCAACAAGTCCTTGCACAGGGCTTCCACTGACAGGTTAAGTGAATCCTGCCCCTTGGGGGCATCCAGTCCAACTTCCCCACATCTTTTGATGCATGGCAAAATCCTAAGTCAGAGCATATTCCACAGTAAGAAACCACATCATTTCCCCTGCCAGGAGAATTAGCACAGTGTAGTAGTTAACATGTTAGACTAGGACTGGGGAAAACTGGGATCAAATCCACACCCATTATTCATTTAAGTAATTTTATGCCATCTTTCAATCCTATTCCCAAGGAATAAAGCCATGAAACACGAAGCTCATTGAATGATCTTGGAGCAGGCACTGTTTCTCAACTTTAGCCTATCTCACAGGGTTGTTGTGAAAGTAATGTGTGGGAGAACCATTCATTCTCCTCTGGCCACTTTGGAGGACGGGTGAGATAAAAATGCAATAAATAAAACATAGTTCTTGGGCATTCACCAATAACATATCTATCTATAATATTTATACACTTCTTTTGTAAAAACTGACCCCAATTATCGGTGAGTAAGCCCAGCTGAAATCATGGCTAGGATTACAGCTTAAATGCCTAACTAAAATAGCTTAAAAATTAAAACACAATAACAAAAGTGCAATTGTCCCATTAGCCTTCTCTTCTTGGATAGCTCAGTTGGTTAAAGCATGTTGGTAGTCATGCCAAGGTTGCAGGTTTGATCCCCATATGGGACAGCTGCATATTCATGCATTGCAGGAGTTTGGACTCAATGATCCTCAGACTTTCTTCCAACTCTATGATTCTAAGTAATCAGATCCAGATTTGCAAGAGTTGGTCTGAATCTTCTGATTGCTCGTGCACTACAAAAAAGGTATTGCAACCAGTTCAGTGTGATGGTGGAGGCATTATAAGTTATGCAGTGGTACCTCGGGTTACATACCTTTCAGGTTACATACGTTTCAGGTTACACACTCCGCTAACCCAGAAATAGTGCTTCAGGTTAAGAACTTTGCTTCAGGATGAGAACAGAAATCGTGCTCCGGCAGCGTGGCAGCAGCAGGAGGCCCCATTAGCTAAAGTGGTGCTTCAGGTTAAGAACAGTTTCAGGTTAAGAATGGACCTCTGGAACGAATTAAGTACTTAACCTGAGGTACCACTGTAGTTTTGTTTGTAGAGGTGTGTGTTCCATAAAGTCTTAAGACTGTGTTTCTGTATGTGAACGTTTTGCTAAGATCTGGCCAAAAAAACCCCAACCAATTAAAATGGGCAGCAGGTGGCGGTGTTGTTCAGGAGACAAGCGCCAGGCTTCTTGTCTCCACTTCTGAGGAGCTATTGTGAATCAGCTGTCATTTTTTTCTCCCCATGGCAAAATTCTCCAATCAGGTTTGTTTTTCTTTTTTTGCTGTTCTGCTCTAATCTGGGATTGTGTGTGCTGTTTATGTTTGTGCATCTGTATAAGGAACACTGCAGAACTGGTGGGTGGTGACAGACATCAGAGTATCAACTCAAAGTACTTGCTTTATGTTGGGCTGAAGGAAAAGCCAAGTGTATTTGCATAATAAGGTAGTCCCTTTGGTTCACACGCATGCCCAGTTTAATGAGCTTGTAACATCTGAGGAACATTTTCTCTGGATTTTCCTAACAGTCTGGGGAAGTTGGGAATGCTTACTGCCATCACCAAATTCTGTTTGACATTTATCTGTTTTCGTAAACATATTCCGTCAATATTTTTCTATTTGTATCTTTGCCCATGGTGTCTTGATATTTATTGAGTTGGTTTTGCAGCAGAAAGCACAGAGTTGCTCTTCTGAGATGTGTTGAATTTTCACAGATTCGTAGAGTTGGAAGGGACCCTCAGAGTCATCTAGTCCAGCCCCTTGCAATGCAGAAATCTTTTGCCCCACCTGGGGCTTGAACCCACAACCCTGAGATTAAGAGTCTCAATTACTAATCCAGTTACTAATCCATAAGAAACTTGTTGTATTATCCCATAACTCCTAAGTTTACTCAGGAGTCTTTGGAGATGGACTTCATTAAAAGCTTTTTGAAAGTCCTAGTATGCAGCGTCTACTGGAACCCCTCCTTCTGGGTCTCAGTGTCACCCCAAGAAAGACTTACATTTGGAGGTCACTGCCAGAAGTGCCATCTTCTGAAGAACATTGAAGGGGCCCAACATGATGCCCTGGTGTCACGCACATGAAGTCCTGACGTCCCTTTGCACCCAGCTCCGCGTTCATCCTCAACAATGAGGGGAAGCCCCCTCAAAAAAAGATTGAGGGGGGGCACAAAGAGTCCCCTGGAGCCAGCACCTATGGTCACTGCACTTGAAAAGACAGGCCTGAGAATCCCCTTTGACACTGCCCTAGTATGAAGATGGATCTATCTGCTTCTCCTGCTCCACAGCCACACAGAAATATGTGACTGTAGAATCAACTATGGGTCCTTCAAGGATTTCAGGCAGCTCCCTGAGCAGGTGTAGACACTGGAAGGGCAGGTTCTTCCAAGTCTTCTGAAGCTTTTAGATGACCTTGGTCCTTTGCTAAGACAACATATTCCACTGCTCAGCCACAAGAGCTACCCAAGGGTCTGTCCTGTCTTGCCTTCATCTCTCCTCGCCCTGCCCAGAAGAAGCTCTGGTAAGCGCCACTAGCCCCCATTCACCGTTTTGAATCCTCCACAATGACTGGATCTTGCATCGTTATCGGGCATTGGGAATGGCCAGCCACCACAAAACCTTGTGGAGAATCTTCACAAAGTGGCCTTTTTCTGGAGGGAAGAAAACAGTCTTCTAAGAAATTTCAGCTCAGCTTTGGTTTTGAGTGTTAGCTTCCAGACACCTAAGCTATTGCAGAGGAAGGGGGCTTTTTTACATATACATAAAAACAGTAACGACAACAAAAACTGATTTCTGGCCACTCATGGCTCCAGTTTCCTAGTTAAGAAAACAATGTGTGGTTAGGGTGGAGCTGAACATTTCCAACAAAATGATTGTGTTGGGCTCAGAAATGTGCACATGTTTTGTGAAACATTCTAGAAGAATAATGACGGGCTGATAATTATCAGTTAAATTAAGCTGACATTTGTACTGGATTCTAGATATGCATAAATTAGATACAATTATTCCACCGAGGTGATTCATTTGAATAAAAACCTTACAAGCAGCTTGGCCCAGCCTTGGTGGATGGCCTTGCGGAAGTCACAATATTTCTTGCTCATAACATGTGAATAATCCTTGCCCACCTCCAGGGAGAAATGAAAATGAATGGGCTAAGGGAATGTGACTGTATCATATTCACTAAGAGTTTGCTGTTCAGTTTGTGGATGCAGTGAACACGGGCAGCTTGGCTCACTGGAAGCACAGTGTAAGAGCAGGTGGAGGAGTCTATCCATTTATGTTTTCTCTGCTTAAGAGGGCCCTGCATTGTTCTGGCAGTGTTAGAGATGGAGAAAACTTCCCTTCCTGACCCCACATGCCCCCAAGGGTTTAGTGGAGAAAGGGACTAGGACCTGTGAGACCAGGGTTCTCGTTGAGCCAATCACTGCCTCTCAGCCTATTCTACCTCACAGAGTTGTCGTAGGGATGAAATGAAAAGGGGGAGTACCATGTACAGCTTCTTGAATACAATACAATCAATCAATCAGTCAATGGGCAATGCGGCACAGAGGTGAATGTACTATGAAACTAATGAAACTAAAGCTTCATAACCCCCAATCCCAGGGGGTCCCCAGAAGTGACTTTAGTGCACATTGCTTTAAAAAAAATTGGGTCTAGTAGACTCAGTGCTTTTTTTTCTGGAGCGACACAGGGGTATACATACCCCTAATCATTTTGTGAATCTTTGTACCTTTGTCCATTCACTGCATTTATTTTTCCTGATTTGAACTATAAAATGGAGGTTTTCTTGAGTCAAAATGACAGTACCCCTAAACATTTTTTTAGAAAAAAAAAAGCACTGAGTAAATCCAATTTTTAGTCATTCAACTCAAATTGATTTACAGTGGAACCTTGGTTCTGGAACTTAATCCGTTCGACTCCCAAAACTGTTCGAAAACCAAGGCACGTCTTCCAATTGGCTGCAGGAGCTTCCTGCAATCAGTTGGAAGCCACGAAAAGCGTTCGCAAACCGGAACACTTACTTCTGGGTTTTTGGTGTTTGGGAGCCGATTTGTTCGGGAGCCAAGCCTTTCAGGAACCAAGGTACCACTGTCTTTTTGTTCAATATAATTCAGCAATACCAACGTTTGAAAGTCACAGGCATTGTAAAGGTGTGTTGTGGAACAACCCCAATGAAAAAGATAACTGTGGGTATTCAGACCTTGTTGCTGGTTGCGAAGGACCCCCATGACAGTTCAAGCTTCAGGTCCCCCAAATGTAGGTCTGCCACTGATGCTGCATTAGCTTTAGAGGAAATAAGAGGGCAGCCTTCCAAATAAGAACCTGCTCAGTTATTTGTCCCCCCTTCACTTTCCCCCTCCCCAGCCAACCCCAACCTGCCTACATCCTCTGCTCTTGCTTGACCATATGGACCCTTTTGCTGCCCCACAGTGCTTTCCCTCTTGCTGTAGGGATACACTGGAGCTTTCTCCTGAATGGTCCTTTCCAGCCTGGAGACACAGTGGGAATAGGCAGGAGAAGGAATGATACAGCATAAAACACCCCATAGGGGATACGTTGCTACTGCTAGAGCGAGCAATAAATCTGAACATTAAAATCAAGCATTCTTTTACCATGTTCCCCGCATCAAGGCAGCTGGAAAACATATGCTAATGGAAAATATATATTGTCTGCTAATCTAATACTCACAAAATTAGCACATCAATCATGAAAATTAGACAATAAAGTCTTACTCTCCCCCCGCAAAAAAAAATCCTGCAAAAATATATTGCAAAAATAATTAAGAGATAATGTCATTTGGATAGAGCTTCATCATAAGACAATGAGCTCCATTTGCAAGATTAAAAAAATGACAAATCACAGGCATTTATCAAAAAGTATCAAGTCAAAGGCATGTTTTTTCAAAGCAAGAGGCACATATTCGTTGACAACATTTCATTACAATGACACTATTTCTATTAAAGTGTGTGATTGATGGATGCTCAGGGCAATTGAGTGACAATTTGTTCATCTTTTCTCCTTTTTTAAAGCACTGGATTCTGATTAGCTTTAGGAACAAAGCTTCTCTCTGAGCCAATAAATATGAATAAAAATAGATTTTGGTTTTTTAAAAAGGAAACTGTGGATACATGTTAATAAAATGGCCATCAGCTTATATTAAGCAATTAAATGTGACACAACATGATCTGACCATGATCTCCGACTCTCATTTTTTTCAAGAATGGTCACTGGATAGTAGCCAATAGCTGAATTGCTTCCAAACTCTTAAAAAGAGATTGGCAGCTTTTGATTACAGGGATGTGTTCCAGATTATTTTTTAAAGACAGCTTGGCTATCTCTTTTGGCAGGAAATGTGGCAATTTCCACAACTCGCAAGTTGTTGTTTTGATAAACCCTTAGCATTTGGCTGGATTAGGTTGCCCATTCTCCATCACCAGCGACCTGAATGCCTGCAAAAATAAAATATGTTAGTTCTGGAGAATTTGCATTGAGTTGGGAGACAATGAGCTTTCAGTTCAGTGTCCTAGTGTGGTACTCAGCCCATCTCACAGTGCCATCCAATACATTTACTCAAAGGTAAATTGCACTGCATTCAACGTGGATGGTTTGAGCTGTCATCCAATCTCATACAACAAAAATCACACCAACTGTTTTGGGGAGTGCTTTTGGTACCCCAGTGAAATTTTGGGGGGGTGATTTTGGACCTCAGAAATTGTGTGCCTTTGCTGTCAGATGAAGTGTGTTTGTCAAAATCAGAATGCCCAGAACCAGTCAACACTTATTCAGATGAGGTAGAATGATTCTGTGCAGTAAATCATCATTCCTGTCCCTGCATATCAAGTAAACACAATTACTTTCCCTTTAATAAGCTATGGTTTTTATTCTCAGTTACCAGCAATCAATACTATTGATTAAAATGTTATGAAAATATTGTAATTTGCAGATGACACAAAACTGAGGGGTAGCTAAGGCTGCAGAAGACAGAATCAAAATTCAAAATGACCTTAACAGATTGGAGAACCGGGCAGAAGCTAACAAAATGAATTTCAGTAGGAACAAATTTAAGGGTCTGCACCTAGGCAGGAAGAACCAGATGCACAAATATAGGATGGGGGACACGTGGCTTACTAGCAGTACATGTGAAAAGGATCTAGAGGTCTTGGTGGACCACAAGTTTAACATGAGTAAACAGTGTGATGCAGCAGCAAAAAAAAAGTGCATGCTATTCTAGGCCACATCCACAGAAGTATAGTGTCCAGATCAATGGAAGTAATTGTACCACTCTGTTCTGCCTTGGCCAGACCACACTTGGAATATTGTGTCCAGATCTGGGCACCACAATTTAAGAAGGATGTTGACAAGCTGGAACGTGTGTAGAGGAGGGCAATGAGGATGACCAAAGGGTCTAGGAGTCAAGCCTTATGAGAAACGGTTGAAGGAGCTGGGTATGTTTAACCTGGAAAAGAGGGGATTGAGAGGCAATATGATGGCCATCTTCAAATATCTAAAGGGCTGCCACATGAAAGATAGAGCAAGCTTGTTTCCTCTTGCCCTGGAAGCTAGGACTCGAACCAGTGGCTTCAAGAAAGGAGATTCTGACTAAACATATAGAAAAACGTTCTGGCAGTAAGAGCTAGTCAACAGTGGTAGTGTCTCCCTCCAGAGGTTGTGGACTCTCCTTCCTTGGAGACTTTTAAGCAGAGGCTGAATGGCTACCTGTATAGATGCTTTAGTTGAGATTCTTTCATTGCAGGGGGTTGGACTAGATGACCCTTGAGTACCTTCTGAATCTAGGATTCTATGGTTTTATGATTCTAGGGCTGCACCTTCACTCTAATCACCAACCCACCAGCCATTCTCCCCATATCAGTCCTCTAGAGCTCCCCCTTTCTACTCCCTGCAGCTACCAAGCTTGGTTTTCACTTTCCCAACCCCATTTCTGAAGCCACTTCTCTCATCTATTCTGAATCCCTGCTTTGCACCCCATTTTCACCTTCACAACCATGTCTATGCTTCCCACTCCTTTTGTGCAATTCCCCCTTGCATACACCCCCATGGTAACTTCCTGCATCTCCCTCATCTCATACACTGCAACTACTTTCATGCCTTTCATGGCCCTGCTTTCATTTTCACATCCAGTCCCATGCCTTGTACTCCCTCCCAGTGGCGTAGCGTGGGTTGTCAGCACCCGGGGCAAGGCAAGTAATTTGCGCCCCCTAACCCGTGGATTTGCGCCCCCTAACCCTAACCCCCAGATGTTGCGCCCGGTGCGGCTGGCCCCCCCTGCACCCCCCACGCTACCCCACTGCTCCCTCCATCCTTGCAATCCCCTTTGCACTCCCATTTTCTGTGTCTTCAAGACAGGGGTCCTCAAACTTTTTAAACAAGGGGCCAGTTCACTGTCCCTCAGATACTGTTGGGGGCCAGACTACAGTTTGAAAAAAATATGAACGAATTCCTATGCACACTGCACATGTTTTATTTGTGGTGCACAAAAAACAGGAAAAACAATACAATATTTAAAATGAAAAATGATTTTAATCAACATAAACTTATAAGTATTTCAATGGGAAGTATGGGCATGCTTTTGGCTAATGAGATGGACAATATCTGGTTCCATATTTGTCACTGCTAGCCGTAGCAAGTGATGCAAGCAGCTTTTGGCTCATTCCATCTGCTCATTACAAGAACTCAGTCATGAAGAAACAGGTTTGCTTTTCCACCTCCTCCCTCCCACTCCTTTTTCCTTTAGTGCTGTGTCTTCCCCTTTGTAAGTCTGAGAAGGCGGTTTCTTCACTGACATCTGCAAGCTGCAATGTGACAACACCCCCAACACACAGCACAACTTTTGTGTTTGTGTGGCCTAGCAGCAGGATAAAAAACAACCACTTTTTGACTTTGCGGGTTAAAATTAAACTGAAAGTGAATTGGGTAGGCCCCACCTCTGCTTGTTTTCTGCAAAAAGCTAAAACAGCCCATACTGAGCCCTTCCCAAAAACAACAATCCACCAGCTAGACCTGCCTAGCTAGAACCCAAAATCTAACCAGCAAACAAAGCCTCCCTTCAGCATTCTGGCCCTTACCCCATGGAAGCCGAACCAGTGGCCCTCAGGCAGCTCCTGGACTCCATCTCCCATCAGCCCCTGCTACCAGTTCGCACTGGTGGGGGCTGATGGGAGATGTAGTCCATGAGCGCGCAGTGCGTCAAGTGGAGTGGATGCCTCACTATCTTCCACAAGTGCTGCCTCAGGAAGATTTTGGGTATGACATGGCAGGACAGAGTCTCAAATGTGCTGTCCCAAGCCCACATTCCCAGCATATTCACAGCTCTCAGTGACATATGTTGGCTTGGCCATGTCCACAGAATGGGAGATGGCAGGATCCCCAAGGGGATGTGTTGTTCTACAGGGACCTGGTTCAGGTACCAGGTCTGTCGGCAGAGCAACTGTGTGTTACAAAGATGTCTGCAGGCATGGCATGAAGGCTGGCAACGTCAACCTGGGAATCCCTTGCAGACAACTGAAGTGCCTGGAGACAGACAGGTCACACATGCATAGCAGTGACCAAAGGAAGAACAATGGCTGGGAGGAGCGCAGAGAGAAGAAATGCCATGATGTATCTGCAGCAGCACAACCAGACGCCTTCATCTGCCTCAATTGCAACAAAACATGTCTTTCCCATATTAGTCTCTACAGGTAAAGTAGTGCTACAACCTTCCAAGAGTTTGACGTCACACACACCCACACCCCAAGGCACACTCCTCCAGTGTCTCCCAAGACAGATGAATGCCAACAACAGCTCAGCAGAGACTGGGGTTGCTTATAGCTGTATCGAGGATTAAGAGGCAATATGCTAGCAATCTTCGAATATCTGAAGGGCATAACAGATGCACCAGATGATAGGACCCAAAATAATGTGTTCAATAAATAATGCAAGAAAGAGGGTGTAAAGATGTGGTAAAGGTAAAGGTAAAGGGACCCCTGACCATTAGGTCCAGTCATGGCTGACTCTGGGGTTGCGGTGCTCATCTCGCTTTATTGGCCAAGGGAGCCAGTGTACCGCTTCTGGGTCATGTGACCAGCATGACTAAGCCGCTTCTGGCGAACCAGAGCAGCGCACGGAAACGCCGTTTACCTTCCCACCGAAGTGGTACCTATTGATCTACTTGCACTTTGACGTGCTTTTGAACTGCTAGGTTGGCAGGAGCAGGGACCGAGCAACGGGAGCTCACCCAGTCATGGGGATTCGAACCGCTGACCTTCTGATCGGCAAGTCCTAGGCTCTGATTTAACCCACAGCGCCACCCGCATCCCAAAGATGTGGTAGGAACATATTAAAAACTTGCCAGGTCCAGTGTGAAGCAGCTCACAGCCTTCAACATTGCCCCTCCCCACCCACCTTACCTAAACTGTAGCAGACTTACCAGGCATGTCGCGTTTCCTTTGATTCCTGATGCTTGCTTGCTTGCTTATTTGTTTATTTATTTTCCTGGGGTTTTTGTTTGCATGTTGATCTCTTGAATGATTAGAACTCAAATGCTCCTGACACGCCACAGTGGAGGGCAATAAGAGGAGTGGATACAATAAAACAAAGCAAAACATTCATCTTTCTTTTTTTGTTTTTAAGGCGGCTAAGTTTCACCTCCGTTATCTGATTCATCCACTGAGAAAATATGTGTGATCAAAATATTGTTTAAAAATATCAGAACCTGTTGTCCTTTCTGCAATATAAATACAAACACCTGCATTCCGTGTTAAATCTGCCACACATTTTGCAAAAAGTTTGGTTTCACAATCTGACTAGATAGAAATGCTAGCGCTCCCTTTCAGTGAGGATTTTTAAAGAAACAAAATTACAATGGCTTGTTCTCTCCATGTTCAAAAAGCCATTGATGGGGAGAAAAAAATGGCACATAATGCAGGCTTGGAAGACAAATAAATATTTTTTCCCATGACTATTGTTTAGTCAGGAATTTACTTATAAGCCCAGCTCAAGCTACTTATGATTATCTTAGCTAATTTAATGCTTTCCAGAAGGATTGATGCATGCTTATTCTATAGGTTGTATCCAACTAAATCACTGCATGTGCAGAATGCATGTGAGCACAAATTATTTTAAAGGAAAATACAAACTCTTCAGTTTGTGGGGTGCTTTTTATCAGCCTAAGAGACACACAGTAACAACTTGCTCCTTCCATATTAATTTAAACAAATGGAAGGGTCATTAGTTTTGAAAGTCAAAAGTACTAAAGGGCTCAAAGGATTTCCTGTATAAAAACAAACTGAAGTCCTTTCCTAACCACATTGCCATACATGCTTATTGCCTAATCATGCAGCCAAATTACACCATGCACACCTGCAGCTAAATGCCAAGAGTAGACTAACATTGCCCAATGAGAACCAAACCCCAATGGTTGATTTTCAAGTATAGACTTTGACAAGCTTTCCTCATTTGCTGGAAACCAAAGAATGGGAAAGTATTGTTGTGCTCAAGTCATGTTTGCGGGTTTCCCACCAGCATCTCTGGTTGGCGACGCTGAAAAGAGTTGATGTCTTTAAGACCACAATTCTGCCTGATTCCCCATTCATCAATCAAAGACTATAATCCTAAACAAATTGACAGGGGAGTAAGCCTCATTGAGCATAATAGGAGTTATTTCCAATTAAACATCTATAGCTGTGCACAGCTAGAAACAACTGAGTATCCTCCCTTCCCAACACAGCCTTTATATGTTAAATATTTCCTTACTACTTTTTCCCACATAGCACATACTAATCAGCCTCACAAATTCACAGTATGTCATTATTACATGTTTACTACAATCCACTCATATTTGAAGCTTTATCAAGACTATTTTGTGCTGTTTATTTGCCCGGCATGAATTCTTGAGTACACAGAAAGCCCACACTTTGTGAATAAATATAGCGCATTGTAGCCTAGATACAGGTAGCGTGAGAGTGTAAGTACATAATAATGATATGCTGCAAACATATAGAATCTATAATTTGCACTTGCTTCTTTGCTAAAGGCCAAGTAAAGCCAGGAGATTTTATAAAGTTTGTGGGAAACAACACAAACTGCAAATAAGCCATTTCAATACATAACAATTTGAGCAATTAGCTAAGCATATGGGACAACTCGCTTAGTACTTTGTAACAGCACAATCATAAGCATGTTTACGCAAATGGAGTCCCACTGAGTTCTATGACACACACCCGCAAATAGCTGGTTTTGTTTTATCACTTGTTGTTTGCTACCCAGGTCTCCCAGGGCATGAGATGAATTCAATAAATTAATAAAATAAGTAAGTGTTCATAGGATTGCACCTTGACAGAGACAACAGAGAAGCAGCTCTGTTTCATTTTAATAGGTGCTTATTTAAAATCTAAAGTGCTCGCTTCACATAAATCATGACTTCTGTGCTTATGTGAAATCCTCCTTCCTGTATCTGCTTATAGAAAAGAAATAAAAATTATTAACATCCAACTATTAACAACCAATGGTCTTGGAAAAGCTGTGACTGGTGTTTGAGAAGCCAATTGATGCTTCCTGTTACAAATGTGCTTAGTCAGAGGATGTGCAAATTATCCTGTCACTCAGTGGGCGCAGTTACATTTTCAACTAGTTTGAGACAAGTGTACCCTATCAGGACTAAACAGGGCTCTTCTCAAATACAATGCCAGGGTGCCAAATCACCTGGCCTCCAAGTTGCTACAGCATGCGCTGCATTGCCCTGTTCATTTTCCCTCCTCACCCTCACTCATGCCCAATGCCCCCAGGCACCCCCCCCCACAGCATAGTGTTCCCCTGTGGGGAGGGGGTGGGGAGTGTATCCCTCAATGGTTTCAGGCACTTCCTGGCCCCCACTGTAGCCACCATGGCCCCCTTTTGCCTGCATCATCTCCCCTGAGAGGCTCACAGCACTAATAAGTGTCTATATATCACAGTACTTAAAAGTTCCTTTGGTTCAGTGCCATGGTAAAAGAGGGGAGGGAGCTCCCACACAGCCTTTGACCTTCACTTCTGCCACTACCAAGTATGTTGACCACTTGAAAAGTGCCAGCTGCTAATTCAAGGGTCAGCAAAATTTTTCAGCAGGGGGTTGGTCCACTGTCCCTCAGACCTTGTGGGGGGCTGGACTATATTGGGGAGGGAATGAACGAATTCCTATGCCCCACAAATAACCCAGAGAGGCATTTTAAATAAAAGGACACATTCTACTCTGATTGCCAGACCACCCACAGGCCAGATTCAGAAGGCGATTGGGCTGGATCCGACCCCGAGCCTTAGTTTGCCTACCCATGTGCTAATCTTTAGCTGCTTCAGAGACCCACACATGTCTCTGTCACCACCTCCACCACATTCTTCAGGCACTGAAGGAGGAGGATGCCATTTTCTGCCTTTGGCTGCTTTGGCTGCTCTTCCATGACTCCTTCTCCTGACCAAATCTATCCTCCACTGAAGTCATAATGGAGCACAGTTGGCTTATATAGCCAGGAAACAGACCAGAGCCACTCCCCCCAGCTCACTTGCAATTGGCTACAATCGTGGGCAAACCCTAACATAAGGTTACCAGATTTTTTTCAATGAATCCGGGGGCACTTTTCAACTTCCTACTAAATAGATGGATTTTGTCAGGGGACTGATATGTAAATCCCGGGACTGTCCCCGGGAAATGGGGATGTCTGGCAATCTTACCCTAACAGCCTAGTGCAGCTGGTGGAGGAGAAAATGTTATCCTCCGGCCTGCTCCTTCACAGCCACACTGGAGCACAACCTCCACCTCCCTCCAGCAGCCGGTAAGTAGTCTTTACAAATATGTTTAATCAGAGCATGTGCAAATTATGCTGTCGCTCAAAGGGCACAGTACATTTTCAACTGGATCATTAGAATTCAGGAGGGGGTGGGTGTGTGCTGACTTACAGTGCATTGCTGTATGTGCCTACTCAAAAGTAAACCTCACTAAGCTCCACTACCAAGGGGAGGGGGCAGGGTGGCAGCTGCCACCCCTAAATCAAGTAAATAAATAAAAATACTTAACTAAATGAGGTTCTCCTCCCCTCTCCAACATGAAGCCTGCCCCCGCTAATATAATTCCTGGCTACACCCATGCTAAACTCAGCAGGGCTTGCACCCAGATAAGGAAGTATAAGATTCCCTCTTAAGCTATATAACGACCCCATAATGAGACTCAGTGCATTCAACCAACCATGAATTGTAAATATTTATGAAAGTGTGCCCTTGCCTCTTGAATCCTAGAAGAACCACTTATATTTTTCAATAAGCAATGTGACTAGTGCATCACTGCTTAGAAACGGAGGGCTCATTCTATTCAAAGAGGCTGGACTTGCATTGTATAGAACAAGGACACAGACTCATTGTAGAAACTACCAATAGATATCAGTGGCGGTTTCTTCTCCCCCTTTTTTGTTTTGTTAACAAAAAATCAACCTATCTAGATGTTTTTTTAATTACAAAGAAACAGCTGCATTAACATTATAATATATAAGACAATCCATCTGAGTTAAGGTGAAAGCACAGTGTTAATTTTTAGTTCTAATTAGAATCTGGAAGCACATTTTCTACAATGCAAGGCATATGGTTTAACCTACACAAGCTATGCTAATTGTGTATTACAGTAATTATGCCTTTCTTTTAAGTATCTGTACACAAAGTATTGCTAAATTTAGTTCTCTGTCACATGCATTGAATAAGTTTTATAAAGGCTTGGGGTGGGAGGAATGGACGAAAGAGTTATCAGTGCATATTTATTCCATGTTGCCTTATTAACAGAGATTTTGCAGTTCAGAGTAAAATACTCATCAATATAGGCAAATCCTATATATGAATACTGAACTCATTATACAAGCACATATCTTAATGTTGCCCAAACAGCTCAATTCACATACAGAAGGGCAGGGACAGCAGGAATGGGGGAGCCCAGAGACTTGAAGAAGTAGGGGGGTGTAAGCCACAGAATGCTGAGGAGTAGGGGATGGAGACAAGTTGGAGGGGGTGGAATGGCTTTTCCTGAAAAAAGGCATGGCTGGTGTAAGTTCTGACACATGTCAGCATAAAGCCTTTACCATAGTTCTGCTGATTAGGAACAGGAAATCCAGATCGCATAAGCATAAAGTTCCATACAGATTCAGATCAAAGGCTTTGCTCATGAAAGGCAGGCCAGCTGAAACAGACCTTCACTTGCTGGTTGGAACCCTGAACAGGAGCACTGTTTGTGGCAGTTCCCTTTTATTGTTAGCTGCCTTGAGCATGCTAATAGAAATGCTGATTCTAAATAAAATCAATAAATCTGCACATTGGATAATTGTGAACTAACAGAATTCTTTAATCTTCATCGGATGACCCTTGGGGTCCCTTCCAACTCTACAATTCTATGATTCTGTGATCACCACCATCTAGATGATTTTATCTAGAGGCAATCTCCATAAACCCACATAATTGTTTATAGTGTGTAAACAGTTTTGTTTCCGTTACGCAATCCTTCCCTTGAAACGCCACAGTACAATATTGCTGGATGTGATGCCCTGGTGCTGTGGCTTGAGGGTGTTTTTGTGTGTTTCTGCCAAATATATTTGCAGTCAGAATCAAGTAAATAAAAAAGATAAGCCTTGTGAGCTTTCCCTCTCTGATTTGACCGCAAGTGAAATTGATCAATTATGAGGATGTGTGCTGAAGCATAGATTTGGGTGATTGCATAGCCGAAAAAGGCCTCCTTATCGGTAAAGAAACTGACAATTCCTGATGGCTGCTGGGTGCTGGTATATTTTGGTATAGGACCACTGCACTGCACCTAAATGATGTATCTCACTACAAAGATGTGACTTTTAGAAGCATCACTGTGACAAATGGGTTCTATATGATTCGATCACCTTATACACATTAACCCATTTGGAGCACAAAAATGTAGTTTCTCTCAATCCGGAATCATTCATGCTCATCTTCAACATGCTGCTTTCAATCTAGATTGATTCTAGATCCTGCTGCCTACAAGGGTGAGTATGATTGCTTGATAGGCATTTGAAAAACCTCCCCTTGACTAGGTTATGCACACCATTTCCTCCCTACACATGTCCCAGATGAATGAAGAAGCAAGTGGTGATTTCAATCATAGTTTACACCAGGGTTTCCCAAACTTGGGTTCCCAGCTGTTATTGGACTACAACTCCCATCTTCCCTAGCTAGCAGGACCAGTGGCCAGGGATGATGGGAACTGTAGTCCAAAAACAGCTTGAAACCTAAGTTTGGGAAACCCTGGTTTTCACCTACCGACAATGTAACTGGGCAGGTGTGGATACTCTCTCTCTCTCTCTCTCATCACTGTGACTTCCTACCTCTGAATCTGTTTTATCATGCACACACTGTGGGGAAATGCAGAATCAATCTGCAATGAGCTGTTATTTTCAGAATGAAAGCTCTCTTCAAGGGCAGAAAATATGCCACCGATCTAGATTGTGTGTGGATTATGTAGAAAAAACAAATAACCCAGTTCCATTGATTCCAGAATAAAATGACATGTGTACACAGCCCTGTATCTCCAATATTCCATGGAGAGAGACAAATGCAAAATGAAACAAAAGGAGATATATAGCTATCCCATATCAACAGTGAGACCCCTTTTTCAGAGATCAAATAGGCTATCAACAATTTAGCGACTATTGTCAATCTTCAAAACCCCAATAAAATTCTTGATTCAAGTTGAATCCATACTGTATATTTCTGAGATCAGGCTACAATTTGAAAGTTGAAATATTATAATAAACTCCAATCAATTTAAGAACACAGCGGAATCTCAGGTTTTTTTGGAAATGGAATCAATATGCTATTTCCCTTTCTCACATCTGAACGTAATATTGATAAACAGCACATAAAAAATGATGCTTCGCTCACCCAATGTGAAGGGCGCCAGTGCTATCAATAAAACCATACCTTGAAAAAAATCCTTACTTTAGGTTGTTTCCAATGTGTGCTCCACTAGTACAAGATCCTTCCACCTAATATCCCCTCGCTGCAGCCTCAAAATGTTATTGACAGATCTCTCCAGCTCTCTAGAAAGGCTTTGAGAGGAGGTGGTAGAAGGAGCAGCAAGCAGGAGCGGAGGGGAGGAAGAAATCTGGAACACAAACTGCCTTCTGCTTATCCAATGTTGGACATAATCCTACAAGAGGTAACTTGAGAACAAGATGTGAAAAGTGAAATTATGAACAAGATAACTCATGATAATTTTACCCACTACTGGTCTTTGTAGGACTTAATTTATAACAATATCTACATTTGGAGAACCTTTGGGTGTAAACATTCCCCTTCATTAATTCTGAAGGGAGAACTTTAGTGTAGCTTAATAAGTTTCTTAAAAACACAGATTGTGAAATAAGTATATGGCTTTCTTGCTCCTTCACAACAAATCTGGCCGGCATCTACAAATCCCACAATATAGCAGAAGAAAACTTCAGGGTCAAATGTAAACTGATTCTTTTCATGATATTTTCCAGTTTTGTCTCTTCCCCCTGCCCCTCTTAATTTACCAGCGGGTCTTCCCAGTGTATGTTGCACTGTAAGCAGCATAATTCGCTCCATTTTTACATTAAACCATTTTCAACTCAATTTGCTTTCGTATTATACCTCAAGCCTCTGAATTTCTGGCTAGGGAAAGATTCCACATTCTCTCTATTTTTAATATTCTTCCATGTTATTATTTCCAGCTTTTATGTGTATAATCATACGCAGAAATGGACTTGCTTTTTATAAGAGAAAAAAAAGCTCTGTGATTTTGCATAATTTCCTCCCATTGCCTTTAACTTTTGTCTTTTCTCTCACAAAGGATAAGGATTTGAAAGGCAGACAGTATCCTTGGCTGATGCCTTTTAGTTGGCATTTTGTTTTCAGTAGCTTTCTTTCTTCCAAACATTTTACATTCGCTGCTTGCAGCATCTCTATCCTCCACTCTTCACAGAGGCTCTTCATGATATCTCTGGAGGGTTTTGTCCAATTTTTCAGGGAAAGAATTGAAGGGTCTATCATTAGCAACACTATACACATTTCTTTGCTGAACACTCAGAGGAAAAGCTATGCAGGTTCTAAAGGGCTCAATACCCAGAGCCAGACTTCTGATATACCAGTAGACAACTGGAAGACTAGTCAGTATGAACTACATTCGGGGGGGAGGGGAATCTATTTTATAAAAAAAATGTGGCCAGCAAAATGGAAAAGGGCTCTTCTTTTTCAAAGTGCAGCAATATAGTCAAGCTGATATAAACAATCACTTTGATAACACCACCCCAAAGTAAACTGCTCAGCCAGAATTGCTGACCCTCCTCACCCAGAAATGCTTTTTGTAGGTTTAGTTTCTATTCCAGAATTCATGGATATCACAGTTTACTTGCCCTTCATCAGTTTAGTGAAAACCACTTTTGTATTCTTAAAGCTCCCAATCAATCATTTAACTAAGGATGAGTTCTGAGCATGTACCTGCGATCTCCAGCACCCAATATGCCATTTTCTCTCTGGCCTCTTTAGTCAACAAGGAGGAGCATAAACCTTCAATTCCATTTATCCAAAAATCCAGTCAACATGTTCAGATCCATGTTCAGTATCCATAACAACAAAGGAAGAAGTCATGAGTGTATTCATAGCCATATAGCCCAAACCAGAATGGATGAGCATGACAATATCTACAAAGTATAGTGCAAAGTGGCCAAAGGTGATGCTTACATTCCCTGCCAAAACATGCATAGTTGTACCTGTAGCTCAGGATAAGACTTCACGCATCTGATTCAGTCGACCGTAGTCCATGAGCGTTTTTGCAATAATACAGCTTTGAATTTGTGGGGTGCAAGACACCCTAAATTCCTGGGTCCAATAAAAGTTAGAATTAATCAAGGTTTGAGAAGTTAGACTGTGCCAAACACCCAATCTCTGGATTCAGCTTATGTTAAAAATACAAGCCAGGCCAGTCTAGTAAAACTCGTGGAGTGTAGGTTATTAGGGGAACAAAGCCTGAGAATAGCCAAGTCATTAATTTAACAAAGGATAGGCAGATGGGCCCTCAGGAGATTCAATGCCAGGCAGCCAAATGGGTGAAGCCCTTCCCTGAGCCTTGGTTTCTAGTTAGTAAGCCAAAAGGCCAGAAGGGTGGGGTTTTTCAGGATGTCGACTTGAGGGAAATCCTTTAAGTCTGTTAGCAGTGACAGGCAGGAGGCAGGGTCACATTACAAAACAGACTGGCTGCTTGGAGACAGCAGAAAGGAGTCAAGAGAATTACTGGTTTTAGTTTTTGATCCAATGCTGCCACACCTATGGGAGAAGCAAGAGATCCTCTTGGAGTGTAATGCTTTGAACTCCTCCACAGTACGCTCAGGTCATATATGTGTGTAAATAAACCCTATATCATGAAGGCTCCACAGGCTCCACTGTGCCTCATTCCCCCCCCCCTTTATTATAAATATCAATACATTACAAAAACTATATACACTTGACATTACATTACATACATCGCATACAAAACATACATCACCTTCATCACCACTTCCACCTACCTACCAACAAAGACACTGACATACTGTGTTTATTGAGTTCCAACCAGTCTCATTGTGTAATTTTGTCAATCTTTAATCTATGCGCATTTCGTATTCCTTATTATGCTTATGCTTTATGATAATTACTTCCTTTTTCTCGTCTAACTTTTCTCTTTCTCTCGTCTAACTTCTCTATTTATTAGATTTATTTATACTTCTGTCAGAAGATTTGTGTTTTCTATATAGGTTTTGAGATCATTAAATATTGACCAATCCTTGTCAACTCTTTGTGTGGTGTTTCCTCTTAATCTCCCAGATAATTTTGCGAGCTGTGAGTATTCAATCGTTTTTTTTAACCAGTCAGTTTTCGTGGGAATATTGTTACTTTTCCAATTTTTGGCTATTAGCAACTGTGCTGCAGTGGTCGCAAACATAAATATAGGTCAGGCAGTTTTTGTAATTTCTCGTGGCATAATACCAAGTTAAAAAAACCTCAGGTTTTTTTGTTGAATGAAAATTTAAACATTTTTAAAATTTCATTATAAATAACCTCCCAGAATTCCCTAATTTTCTTGCACTCCCACCACATGTGGATAAACATGCCTATTCCTTCTTTACACCTCCAACAAGTTTTCGTGTTCTTCTTATATATCTTTGCCAATTTGACCAGGGTTAAATACCACCTATATTGCATTTTTAGTACATTTTCTCTTAAATTATAACATAGAGTTAATCTAATATCTTTTTTCCATAATCGTTCCCAATCACTCATAAGTATGTTATGCCCAGTGTCCTGTGCCCAGCGAATCATAACTGCTTTGACCTCCTCTTCTTTCACTTCCCAATCGAGAAGGAGGTCGTACATGTTGGATATAAATTTCCCTTTTGCAATTATTAATTTCTCTTCCAGTTTCGATACTTCTTTAGAAAATCCTTTTTGTCTACCCTTACCCAAACATTCATTAATTTGAAAATATTGGAACCAATCCACTGTGCCTCATTTCCAAAGGAAACACAAACCCTGGATAAGCACAGCTGGAACTCCTGAAATCTCATGTTGTGGAGATTTTGATGGCATTTAACGATACATCTGTTAGTCTTTAAGGTGCCACAAGATTATTGATGTTTTTGTTGCAAGAGCAAAACATGACTATGCCCCACCCCCACCCACCCCCCGGTGATTTTAAGAAGAATGTGCATCAGTTTGAGAGAATATCTCTCTCATAGTAGAAATAATGAAAGTTTGACACGTGTTTACAAGCCACACAGAAAATAAGGACAGCACAGTAAAAGAAAAGTGTCCAGAGGAGAATCTGTTGTTGCAGCTGCCGAGAGCAGGTGTCACCGTTCTCTTTAGCTTAAATGTGGAGCTGTGGTAAATTGAAAGGAAAATCAGATCAGGGTAAGCCAAGTCAAGCGGCCAGATTTATTATGCCTCCTTAAATGCGCAGTTTCCCTTTTCTCCTTGGTTCCTACTTACAAATAACACAGGGAGCCTTGCACAGCCTGCTCAATCTGTTGTAGAACAAGTACACTGATATCCTACATATGCTATCAGCAAAGGATGGGCATTTACATTCCTGGTCTTTGGAAAAGTACTGCTTTTTCAGAATAGTCAAACTCCATATCAAAAGCATATAGGAAAATCAGATTTTTTCTACAGATGGGATGCTATTTGCATGCCATTACAGATGCCTCCATTTGGGTGGCGGTGATGTGAGTTCAGCAACTGTCCTCATCTTAACAACTTAAGACAGAAAAATCAGCAAAAGCCATTAGACAGTCAGAAAATGCTGCTAATCAGAAAAGCAACCCATCAGTGGAACAAACTGCCTTGGGAGTTTCGTCCTTTCTTACATGGTTTCAAGAAAACTAGCATCCATCAGGCATGCCCTAGATGTGGCCAGTGCTATCCTTAGATATTTTCACCTCTGAAACAAACCTCAGAAATCCTTCCTTCCTTCCTTCCTTCCTTCCTTCCTTCCTTCCTTCCTTCCTTCCTTCCTTCCTTCCTTCCTTCTCTCTCTCTCTCTCTCTCTCTCTCTCTCTCTCTCTCTCTCTCTCTCTCTCTCTCTCTCTCTCTCTCCCTCCCTCCCTCCCCCTTTTAAAGAGCAAACTGAGCTGGAGGTTGCGAAATGGTATCACTATGATCTGCCTCCCAAGGCTTCACATCACTTCAGTTCTTGGTAAAGCCACTTCTGATGATAGGATATTAGACTGCAAAATCTACCGTCAAGTTCTTGGTATTAGGGGCCTCATGAGCATTCACATAGCTTCTGCTTGAATGCTCATGAACAGGCTCAAGATGAGTAGCTACTGATTCCCCTTCCCCAAGGTCCTGAGGTGTGGGAAGAGGCAGCAAAGGATCTTTTAGGCCTTGCAGTTGCTTTTTCCCACTGTCAATTGGGGCTACCAAAAAATATTGACTACACACATCCCATTTCCACCAGGAAATTTCCCACCAGGGATTCTGGGAGAAGGGAGATGGAATGGTGATGGAGGTCTCAAACTGAACATTCGCAAAAAAAGCCTCAACCTTTGTGAACATTTGATTGAGATGCTCAGAAAGGCAGAATCCTTTCAGGGCAAGTGGTGAGATGAGGCCCTTCTGGGATGAAGTTCTGGCATAGTGCAGAATTCCTAGAACCTTTGGCAGAAAAAGAAGGTTACTGTGAATTCTATAGAGTAGGCAAAATATCCAAAGATGAATTAACAGGCTGCAAGGTAAGAAGGAGCTTGCTGGGGGCAGAGCACATGGAAACACTATACTAACCAATATGGAGCTCTTACCAGAGTGCTTGCACCACCCTTCCTCTTGCCTCACCCCTCTCCCTCCCAATAAACAGCAGCTAGCTAGCATAGTGATTCTGCCACACCTGGTAAGCCACTTCTGATTACATCTCTTCCTCCTTTTGACCCCATCCTGATATGCCCTGCTTTGCTATAGCACAATGCTGCACACAATGTTCTCCCCTGCCCTGGAAGCTTCAGCACACATGGAGGCCTTTCTCCCAGCATCTCTCTGACCTGAGGAAGTTGTGTGGCCACTGGAAGAGTCCAGAGCAGGGCCAAACTTGGCCTTCCAGCTATTTTGGGACTACAATTCCCACCATGCCTGACTACTAGTCCTGTTAGCTAGGGATGATGGGAGTTGTAGTCCCAAAACTGCTGGAGGGCGAAGTTTGGCCATGCCTGGTCTAGAGCTACTGAAATAAGCATAGTCCCTTTGACCAGAGCAGCTTCTCCTGGGGCAGGGAAGCAGAGCTAACCGCTTGGCTTGAGCTACAGCCCTGTTTAAAGTTCAGTCTGGTGTTATTTGTTGTTGAATTTGTTCCTCTTGAAGCTCTCTGTTCTATGCCAACTCTTTGTATACTAGAATTATCACCTGCAGCAGAACAAAAAGCCAGCAAAATACAATGGAGCAGTCCAATGATTTCCCCTCAGTGAAATTTTGCTCAGACTAAGGCTGTTAACTCAGTTCCAGAATGCTCCTGCAGCTGGTGTTTGAAGCTGTTTACACAGGACATTAGCCACAATCCATATCTATCCTGTAGTTCCTTGAGAAACACTGCTGTTTCACGTGTTTTCCCTCAAATCAGCTTCCATCCAATCTGAAAACATAAGCCACATTCACTCTGCAGTGAAGTTGAGGTATGTACATTTGAGACAGCTGTTGCACATGTGCAGATGACAGCTTCATGAAGAAGAGTTTAGGGCAAGGATTACAGGCACGGGGAAGCCAAACAGGTAATGTGCGTCAGGTGAAGGGATCTCCCCAATGTATTCAGTAATATGTAAATGCAGCTTGAAATGCATTGAAAACATCTCTGCATTATGAGCCATTAATGTGCACATAGCCTATGGAACTTAAACTGTGGGAATCATAACAAGATACAGAATATGCTTAGTCTCCTTTAGTCTCCTAACTTCAGAGTTCAGGAGAATGCCCTGAATCCCTTTCAGCTCCCTGTAACAAATTTCCTCTGTGTAGCTCAACCTTCAACAGCCTGGCACCCTCCAGATAATCTGAACAAAAACTTCCGTCAGCCCCAGCTAAAACAACTAAGTTGGGTCGAGCTAATGGGAGCTATAGTCCAGAACACATGAATGGTACAAGGTTAACAAAAGCTGGCACAGACTTACGTGAATGGAGCCTAGCCAAGAATGTTCCATTATCCCATGATTATTATTGTTTGATTTCCAATGTGCCTCTTGGGGAATATTCAAGGTTGCCAGAACAGAGCCTGAAGAGATTATCTACTTCCTTATATGTCCCAAAGCAACACACAGTATAAGGATGCAGGAATGAGCTGACAACCCTGGAAGAAATGAGTCCCCCATCAACATGGAACTACCTTGACCTTTGCAGCATCCAAATGCAATAATCATGAGCAGGAATGTAGGGACTCTGTCGATGTTTGAGGTTCTATTACTTTAGCACTTTGTGAGTAGAGTATATTTCTTTGCGTTGTTTTCTGGTTGGGGAAGGTTAGCTTGTAACCAAACAATTACATCTTTATAGCATCTCCAGTCTGCTTCCTTTTGTGTGCTCTGGGTCTGTGCTGGAGTCATGAGAATCTTATAAAATCTTTCCTTAGCCCCATTAACTTGTGAAAGAGCTACGCTGTGAAACATAATTTGTTACTTTATGAACATTAAGCTGTTCCAGAAACAGATGGAGTCTGGTTCTCTGGGAGAAAAAATAGTGTTGTGATGCTCAACACAATTCTGCTAGGAAGGAAGAAAAACCTTCTGTTTCAGAGCGTTTGCTGTTTAAGCCCCCCTGGTGCATTTCAAGATGCCCCACTGATTGTGCTAATCCCTTTTCCAGAAATACCGCTTCTCGGGCTGCCTGCTCCCCAAGTAAGCATAGTCCTTGGAAAAATTATGAAGAGAATCATTCTTCTGTGTCATGAAGCTGGCAACCTGCGCTGGAGAATGGCACAGAAGCAGCTCCTTCCCCCTCCCTTCCCTTCCTACCTCAGCTACAATGTTTTCTCTTTACAAATGCAAAGGGCAATCGAGTCTCTCAGGAACCACATTGAGCCAAGCAGGAAATCCTGCTGCAGCTGCACTTATAAGGAACTACCTTTGGCTCCCCCGTTTAACATGCCCCCAAGAGGCCTTCGAAATATATTTGGGCATTGGTCACACACAAGACACACAGACACACACGGTCAACATAAAAGGATGAGCTGGGGACAGGATTGGTGCATTCCAGTGGTTAGAGCAGGACTTTGGGACAGAATAAGCAAGGGCTCACCCAGATGCAACAGACCTGGTCTGCCACAGTTTGAACGAAGTGAAGCAAGACATCTGAAGAGCCCTCCCAGTGACACCAGGATCTAAAATGACCCACCCACACCACTTCTTAGAAAGTGTAAATGTATTTTATTATAATTTCCAAATTGGCCCCTTGCCAGTATTTTGATCTCAAATTATTGGAACTTGCTTTTCCAGTGGCAGTATACCAGAGTTTATCAGATGCAGGTAACAAAAAGCAGAGGAAAATCAAAATCTTTATGCAATGTAGAGGGCTGCCCTTCCAACTCTAAAATTCTATTATCCTAATGGCCTGTTTGAAAGTTTGCTACAACAACTGCTGAAAAGAGAACGATTGACTAGCTGGAGCTTGGTCTGATCTACAAGGCAATTCCTTCCTGTCTTTCCTTAATAACAATGTTATTGAAATTTTTAAAGAAAACATCATATGAGTCTTTTGTTCTTGCTCTCCTTTGTAGTTTCAGTCTTTCTGGTTGCAATGAAGCTTCTACACAACAACAAAATCGCTGCGTCTTATCAACACAAGCATTGCAGTGATTACTTTAACAGGATGATGGACAGTGTGTGATGTTTCCGATTATGCTGCATTTTTTTTAAAAAAAGAAAAGTGTGTGTGAGAGAAAAACACAGGAATATTTCAGCCTTATTATGTGCATATAAGCAGCTGAACAAAATAGCTTGCTTGCATGAAAGTCAAACTGTGGCACCATCCGCTCCTTCCTTAGGCAAGCTATTAAAAGGTGAGATGATAGAACAAAACAACAGCTGCAACTGTAATGTCTGCACTGCTGATAGTTCCGCTGGTGTCTGTGCACTATAGTGATAGACACATTAGAAATTCTTAGTAGGGAAGGTATTTCACTTGTCTGACAATATTATTTATTCAGCAAGCAATGAGCGCTGGGAAGCACATTAGTAGTGCCAGGCATACACCTCTACAGAAAGAAAGAAAAAAACCTGTCCCTGAACGAAGTCCAAATTCTACAATCAGAATAAATTATGCAAAATGGCAATTACTTGCTTATTTTGCATAATTTATACTGCTTTCAAAGTTCATTTTTAAAAGAGTTTAGTGCATATTGGCAAAAACTAACAGGAGAAAAGGGTATGGAGGTTCTGGAGACCTGGACTTCAAGAGTAGTGATGGAGGAAGAGTGAGCTAAATGATGCACCACAGGGGGTATCATTTAGAGAAAGCCCCATGTTTTGGACCAGGGATGGAGAACTGATGGTCTAAGGTCCAATTTTGTCCCATCAGTTGTCCAATTTGGTCCATGAGGCCATTTCCCTCACCATGCCCACCTGCTTAAAAAGAAGCATGAACTGCTTTAAACAACTAAAATGGGTGAACAGGGGCTGCCTCAAAGCCTTTTGCAAAAGCACTCTTTGATACAGCCTCCTCCCTTCACATTTAAATACAAGGGAGCAGTTGCTTCAAACAGTACTTTTGCAGTTCGAAAGCATTTGTAAGTCTCCCCGTGCTTCACTTTTAAATCTCCAAGATTGTCTGATAATGATGTCATGGCTACAAGGATCTGGCTCATGGAGCGAAAAAGATTCCCCACCCGTGTTTTAGACCATGTGGTTTTTTCTCTCTCTCACACACACACACACACCTGTAAGCCAAATCCTATGTCCTGCTGTTTTCAGTGGAACTGAGTCTCAGATAAGTGTACATAGGACTGCAGCCTACATGTGTACAGTGGTACCTCAGGTTACATACGCTTCAGGTTACAGACTCCACTAACCCAGAAATAGTGCTTCAGGTTAAGAACTTTGCTTCAGGATGAGAACAGAAATCGTGCTCCGGCAGCGCTGCAGCAGGAGGAGGCCCCATTAGCTAAAGTGGTGCTTCAGGTTAAGAACAGTTTCAGATTAAGTACGGACCTCCGGAACGAATTAAGTACTTAACTCGAGGTACCACTGTAGTTCTAAGGCAGTATACGGTGTAAACATGTCAAACGCTCTTTAAATGTACTGCTCTTTAATATTTGCTCTTGAAAATCTCCAAGAGCAGGCCTTGAACGGCACTGCAAATCTTCCCCTGCTTCCTCCCCACCCAAGGAAACTTGAAATTCTACCCCTGCTGGAACAATAAACAATGAATTCTCCCCAATTGTTACAAAACAAACACAGCTATGTATAGTACAGCATTTAGGGTAATACAAAGCAGAAAAAGAGCACATTTCCACTTGTGCGCTCTTTTGAATTCATGGAATTCGCCTGTCTATTTGAATCCATTGCACAGCCCACACTTGATAGAACTCTATGTGAATACTCCTATGCTCGCATCAGATTTTTTGTTGAGCGAGAGCTGAGGGGGTGGCAAGAGCAGCTCTTTGAATGCTTTAATACAATGTTTGGAGGTGCCCCACTTTTCTTCCCAAACAAAAGCAGATAACCGCTTGGCAACAGCGGAGAACCTGCCGACCTCCAGATGTTGCTGGACTCCAACTTCCACTAGCTCCAGCTAATGTCCAGGAATGATGGGAGCTGAAGTTCAACAAAATCTGCAGGATCACTGGTTTTCCCATTCCTGTCACAGGGATTGGCACCCTTGCAAAAGCTTAACAAATATGCAACCATATGTATTAAGGATTTGATTCACAATGACTAGAAATGTCAGTGCAAGGAACCTTAGGAGCCCTCCAAACTGCTGCTAGTCATAGCTGGATTCCATAGAGACTTCTTATGGTATGCCTTAATCTAGACGTCAGTGGAGTCTTGTTCAGTTTTTTCAGGCTGGTCCCTATAGTCATCAGAATGATGAGAAGATTATTGTGGTGGAAACTAGACACATGTGAAAGTGCTCCTTAAAAAACATTTTGAAAAATATATTGAATCTGCCATAAGCTCATCCTCGCCATCTAGTGTCCCATTTGTATAATGATTTTAAAATGCACTTAAAATGTTATATTTTTAGCTGTATAGCTGAGTCCACAGAGGGTCACAAGAGGAGCAAGGGTAGACATTGTGGAACACAGGAAGCTGCTGTATATACAAGGCCAGAGAGGGTTGGATCTAGGGCTTTTCCCCAGCTGGAAGTCACCAGAACTCAGTTTCAGCACCTCTCAGGTGGGCACCATTGCCAGTATAAGAGAACAAGGGTGAGTTCCAGCACCTCTTTTTCTAGAAAAATAGCACTGGTTGTATCTAAGTCATTGCTGGAATGGAATTACCAGTAATTGCCTTTTCTCAGAGAACTGTAAGGATTGCAGCTGAGGATCTATGACAGAGTTTTCACCACACTGCAGTTCCCCATAACTATTATAGGGAAGCCAGGATGACTGGATGCAATAAAATGGATATAAGTTTGTAGTGCATATAAGCCTTTCCTGAATTAGACTGCCTGCCCTTCACAAAATAAACTTGGGGAAACCATCTTTCAGAAGATATATTGGGTCCCCTGTCTGTGTAAACTAGCACAGCCACCTGCAATTCCTGCTGGAGGATTATCATCCTTTTTTCAGATGGTGCCAGCTTTATAGAACATAGAACATAATGAGGGTGTCTTCTTTTGCTACAAGGCTAGTTCACAGAACTGCACAGAGTTCCCTACTACAGCTCCAAAGTGTGTTATTTTAAAGATTTTGATCCAGCTGAGCTCTTTATATTAAAAAAAGAGAAGTTATTATCACTCACCACTGGCCTTTTGCATCCTACGTGCATGCTGTCTCCACTGGAGTGTCACATCTTCCTGAAAACGATCGTGAAAGACCAATTATATGCAAATAAATCTGTGCCTTTAAAAATACTATTAACACACAGCACTGGCCCTTTTCATCCTACCTACACTCTGCCTCCACTGAACTGACACATTTTCCTGAAAGCTGAATTTGAAGGTGGCATATTCACCACTTCTAGAGCATATGCGGCCTTTCAGCTGTTTAGGTCTTGGATTGGCAGAGCTTTGAGATAAGCATTCCAAATATTTCTTCAAGAATCCTCATCCAGGCAGATAAATATGTGCCTGATAAGCTTAAAGTCATGGTCTTTATAGCTAGAACAGTCCATATTTTTCTATAAAGTAAATGCAGGAACCCAAAGCAAATTGTAACATGAGCATTCCAGTAGCCTCATTGTAGGAAATGATTAGAAGCACAATCTTAAAACGTTTTAAAAGTCCTGGTCCCAATGGAAGAAAAAACAAACCGAAAAATACCAAAGGTGAAATTCAGTATTCTGTTGCAGCTTGCCAGATGGAATAATTCCTCCTGCCCTCCTGCCCTGTGCTATTCTAGGGGTTCTATATATGTTTAATAGATTATTGTATTGTAATATTCTGTTGGAAGCCGCCCAGAGTGGCTAGGGAAACCCAGCCAGATGGGCGGGGTATAAATAATAATAAATAATAATAATAATAATAATAATAATAATAATAATAATAATAATAATTATTATTATTATTATTCTCTTGACACACACCCCAAATCAATTTTGTGGATGCAGGGGGCACGGGGGGTAGGGGAGAGAAAGGGGGAAAGCTCCACCACACAAGCAGAAGTCCTTACATAGGGCTTCGACTGATGGAGTGAGTTAGTTGAATCCTGTCCCAAATGATTGTTGAGGGACATTATCAGTAACCCTGAAGCAGCTCAAGTATAAAGAATGAACCCTCAAAATGGCACTGAACCTCAGATAATGAACACTGTCCAGAGTTAGGCACCGTTTGTTTGAGGAAGCTCAATATGAGGAAATTGAAGCATCACCACAGATATTTTACAATCCTAAAGGTTAGAAATGGCACTAATTCACTAAAGACTTAGAACATGATCAGCTTCTCACATTAAGCATTAGCATTAGATTCAGCTAGGGCATTTCACAATGAAAAGAGTCAGCATTCCATTCACCTTTGCAAAATAAAGCCTTTTAGCTGAACATCATTTGCTATTAATAACTCGCTCATAACCATGGCTTTGTGGTGTAGGAATTGCTAAAAAGATTATGCTGTCAAACTAGTCAACATATTCAGTTAATATTTAAGAGTGCTTGACGGGGAAACAAACTACTGCCTGAACATTGGTTGCATATTATCTCCAGACATGGGCATCATTTGTCAGTAGATCTCACTGTCAGTAGCTTAACAGAGGGGGTATTTGTCCAATTGCTCAGTTTTGCCAAGCACACCAAGCCAGCCACAGTTTATGCTACTGGTGGTGCCATTCTTTGCATTTTTTCTTCTGAAGCTGTTTTGGCCCCCCGATGTAGACATTGTCGTCCTCTAGGAATTACAGTATATAGTTGTCATGTATCTGGGTTAATCACCTAGTGCTAGTTCTGGGAAGCAGGGAATTGGTTCAGGTTCCAGAAGGAAATGGCATGGATTTTGGCCTCTGCTTCGATTGCCTCAATGCCTGAGGATTTGCTCATAAATGAGACTTTCCATTCCCTTTTCCACACAAAGGTGATTAGGTATTTTTACCATCAATAGTTAGTGAGAGAGTCAGAATGAGAGTTTTACAGATTGCTCCCTTGTTTGTTTCTTGCTTAGTCTGCAGTCCATTGCGTGGGCAGGCGGAGTCCCCAGATCCTGCACGGTCCCCCCGTCATGTGGAATAACGACTCAAGACAACGTGCTATGGGATTAAATTGGCCACAACTTTATTAAATTTCAAATGTGGGTAGACCTTGGCTCAGGCATTGGGCGTTCTCCCTCCCTGGTCCCCAGCCGGGGACCTAGGGAGCATCAGGGTTATCCAGTGTGTGTGTGGGGGATGGGCCAGCTCTGGAGAACATATGTTCAAGCAGAGATGGCCGCCCCCGTAACGCCGCCGCCGCAGGGGAGAGCAATGACAACCTTTCGGTGTACGGCCAAAGCCTCCCTTCAGAAAACCCCTTTAACGGGGAACCCTGGTATCGCCGCCGCAAGAGGAAGATGGACAAAAGGATTCCGCCCAAGGCCTGATACCGCCAAAGTTGTGACGTTTTGCTACGGGAAAGGCGAAACCTGCCAATGCAGGGAAATTCCTTTCCGGCCCTTTAACAGCGACCTTAACGTAGCAGCGCCCGCATACCTGTGAAGAAAAGTTAACCTGCAAAAACCTGTGAAGAAAAGTTAACCTGCAAAATAAGACATTAACTGAGGGTGGGTAGGGTGGGAGAAGCTCTGGAGCCAAGTGAGGATTCCTAGGTGAGATCCTCCCTCTATTGTGTGGGCAGGTAATCCCTCCCCTACCTGGCCTGGTCTCCTTGGCAACGCTTCCCCCAGGTGGGATTGGACAACTGACTGAGGTAGGCGGAGACCTCCAGGTATCACACCTGAGGGAAGGCAAAGCCAAGCCTATGCTGTTGGGGCCGCTCCAGGTCTAGGGGCTGCACGCGCCCACGCAAAGGGCGCCCCCCGTTTTAAGCGGGGAGCGGTCATTATGACCATTTTTATCAGATTAATAACTGTCCATTTTAACTCTTAAAATTCCCCGTCCCTTTCCTAAAATTATGATTCCATGCCACTTCTCTACTTAGGTACTTCTTATGTTTGTTCACCTTCTTCCTATATAGGATTCTACCACACATACACACACACTTTCTTATGGCTTCACCTCTTTTTTTTATAAAGAGCTGTCTAGTATTTGTGGATTCATTCTTTTCTCACCTCCACGCCCTTTTCTTTTCCAGTCAGCAGCTACATTCTTCTTCATTCCTAATCACCCAGGCACCCCTCTTTTGGCACATCTCCATTCTTTCCCGCTTTCGTTCTTTCTCCCTACCTGCCACCCAGACTGCTTTCAGTGACCAGGTGTCAAGATGGCTAGAGGAGTGCTTTTGACTGATGGGGCTCTGTAGTGATTATAGAGTGGAGCTCTGGACCTTGACTTGCACAGAAAGCTGTTTCGTTGTCTTGCTTATGCGTGTTTGTAGCACTGGTTGTTGCTGTCATCCATTTTCCTTTTCTGCACACAGTTCCATTTGGGTGAAACAATTTATCATTTCTGTTTCTATGACATTTTCCTCCCTCCTTTACTTGTGGCCTGGTCTTCAGGGCATTCTGTAATCTTCTTGTGAGGAGTCTCTCCTGCTGAAGACTCATCTACAGGTTCCAGTCAGCAGCCTTTTTCTGGGTTTCAGAGACAGGACATGACGAGTTTTATTTAGCACAGAAGCACCTCTCTCGGCAGAGTTTGCAAGCATAATCTCAGGATATATGAGTACGAGGAAAAGTCATGTAGTTCATCCCTCCATCTGACAAGACAAATAAAGGCTTCTTATGTATTTTTAATACTTTTAAAACCACACAGATATGAAATTGACCTCTTAGCTTCCTTTCCAAAATGATAATAGTAATAATGGTCGTGATGAATTATTCAAACAGATATACTTACAAAACTCTAAGTCACCACATTTATTAGCAATATATTAATATACAAGGGAAGAAAATTGAGTAGACACATCAATTTAAACTAAGCTGCTTAATCTATTTGGGATCTGCAGCTTGAGTCTTTGGGTGCTTCCTACAAAAGCGGAAGTGTGTATTTCCATTGCTCCTTTTCCATCTATGGATATAATCTTGCAGGTGTATGAAGGTAAGGATAGGAGCATCTGGCAGCTCCTATCCACAGCCCACACAGATTGTAAAGAAATTCAAGCTTCATTTGCCTCCAGTTGACTGCTTGTACTCCCCACACTGCTATCATAGTAGATGTTACTGCCAGTGCTACTGTCATGTGCTTTGAAATGGTTAGAACTGAGGAGCTGCTCAGTTCTTAGTAAGTGGGTCTTGCCCAAAGCAGAATCAACCTCAGCTGTGGTGCAGACTGAAGGGCCTGGACTTGGGCATAGCAGCCGCTAGAAGATACTGTGATCCCCTCCAGACTACCATTTTATTCTGGGTATGTTCTGCAAGATGTCCTTGGCACAATTAGTGGCAGCTTTATTCTGCTTTAGGATTTCTTCTGTGGTGCTTCCCCAATGCTATCACATTACTGGTGCCCAGAAGGGCTATAGGCAGCAAACCTGGGACAAAAATAAATCATAATGTCTGTGGCACATGCAACAACTGATTTAGGTGCAGCTGAATGACATGCAATCATGCACAAGGTGCTGAACGCAGAAGTGGCCCCCAATAGCCATGTCATGAAAAGGGGCGGAATGGGTCTGGGCAGGGCAGAGCAGAGCAGGGGTGGAGCAGGCTTAAGCGTGATCTGGGACAGAACCCCCTGCCCAAAATGATGACTGCCTGTATAACAGTTTACAGGATTTCAGCAGGGAATTATGGAATTTAAACTGATTGGAATGAAGCAGTGTGACTACACCTAAACATTTGCAAGCACAAAAAATAACAAAAGTAGGAAGTCATGTGCAGCGGCGTAGCGTGAGTTGTCAGCACCCGGGGCAACGCAAGTAATTTGCGCCCCCTAACCCGGGGCAAGGCACGTAATTTGCGCCCCCCAACCCCTAACCTGCGAGTTGCCGCTGGCGCTGCCGCCCAAACGACGCCGCTTGCCCGGAGGAGGAGGGGGGCAGAGAGGCGAGGAAAATGCAACGGCCCAGCAGCTGCAGCAGCAGCGGCGGAGGCAGGGCTGTGAGGAGGGGCTGCCTGGCGCGTCCTCCGCAGCCCTGACGTGCGGGGACTGCGGCGAGCGCTGAGAGCCGCTGCCTGCCGGACGCCTTCAGCCCGGACGCGCGCACAGCTCGTCGATTCCGCGAGACATGCGGCTCTGCTACAGCCTGCGCCCGAGGCTCTTCGGCGACTCCGGAGGCAGCGAGCGCGCCCCCCCCAGATGTTGCGCCCGGTGCGGCCGGCCCCCCTTGCACCCCCACGCTACGCCACTGGTCATGTGGCTGCCCCAATACCATTGTTAAAACCAGGAACGGGGGCGGTTAAATGATTCCTCCAAAATCCCACCACCCCACCACAGCCTCTAACTAAGGCCAGGACAATGACCATTGACACAGGCACCATACGCACACAACAGCAAAGAAGCTCAGAAAAGAAAACCGTAGCAATAAGTGGATACCATGTATTGCACTGTTTCCCCTGACTATCCAATATAGAATCAAATAATCGCCAAAATTCAATGGTTTGACCCATTTCCTTGGTTCCAATGGCTAATGTCTCCTCTGGAAGAGGGGGATCCAGGGCTTCCTCTGCCTCCATAATCCCTGATGCATAGAGTCAGGAACACCTCACTGCTCCCCAGGGCAGTGGCGTAGCGTGGGTTGTCAGCACCCGGGGCAAGGCAAGTAATTTGCGCCCCTTAACCCGTGGATTTGCGCCCCCTAACCCGTGGATTTGCCCTAACCCCAGATGTTGCGCCCGGTGCGGTCGGCCCCCCCTGCACCCCCCACGCTACGCCACTGCCCCAGGGAGAGGGGAAAAGTTAAGAATGGACCAGACAGATATCCCTTGATAGAGTTTGCTGAAGCCAGGTATTCACAAAGCCCAGAGGGCAAGGATAGGTGTAAATAGTTTTATTGTTCTCTTGGTGGTGGGTACTTAGAAGGTGTCAGGGAATAGAATCTGATAACAGGGATGAATGATGGACTGATGTTACTGTGCAAGATTCCCTCCTTCTTAGTGACACGTTGGTGATGTATCAATGATGTATCTGGAAATGCATTATGGGAAGGGGGAAGGTCTTAAATGTCCATGCAACCCCATGCTTGGGGTTCCTATTCTTTGTGTGTTTGAACCTTGTTGCAACAAATAAAGATCAGGTCTACTGACCGCTGTTTGCTTCTTTAACTTGGCTGGAGATTCCTTCTTGCTGACCAGGAGAGACCTGTGGGGAGTGGCACCCCGACAAGCTGGGCAGCAGAGTAAACCTTCACCCGGAATTTTTCCATAACACCATCCTGAGTGCAAATTATCATTAGCCACAAACTGTATCTATCCTACATCTATCCTGCCATTCCTTATGAAATTGCAAGTTTAGATATGCTTCTCCCCAAACCAGCTTCAGTTTGAATTCATAAAAAGAACAACTTAGCCGAGTTTTGATCTGGCAATGTGTACATAGCCTCACTCCCTCCAAAGTGTGCTTAGAAGTGCAGCTCAGCACACCAGACAAAGTGTGGGAGAAGATACAATGAAAGCCATGATACACAGCAGTGAATTGATTTGACCAAGGCTGCATAGAGTAGGTCAGGGCCCAGTGTTAGTACCCGGGAACAAAGTGTCCTGACTGCTATCTTGTTTATTAGACCACACTGCTCTCCTTGGGGGAGAAACTTTATTACAACTACTAAACAGTTGTCAGCCTTTAGGGGACAAATGGAATACCACTGACCAAATAAAAATAAACTTTTTTTTTAACGTCAAAGGAATCAGTTAAAATGAACAGAGCTTTGTGTCCTGCAGCCTAGGATGCATTGTACACAGCAGTTAGAGGAGGATGAAAGTGTCCTGTAAATGGAGGCTGGTGAAATGTAAGTGAAAGATGAGATTGGCAAACTCTGGAGACAAGAGCTCCAGCCATTTGTATCCTCCCAAAGCTAAAACGGGGGAAATGACAGAGTCTGGAATAAAGAGAAATCATAACTGCTTTTAACTGGGCCATTTCTTCTCCTTGTCAGGATTATTGACTCCATTATTGTCAAACTGAAAATGTGTTTCATCCCTTTGGTTGGAAGTCTCTCTCTCCCCCCCCCCCACTCTAATTCACAGAGGGGGTCAGGAAAACCTAGTGTCATTTTTAAAGCGAATTGGTTTCTTACTTCAAGTACTCATAATATCCTCTGATATATAGTGTACATAAACAATTTAAAATTTGTGGCGGCGTTTTCCTGTAATGGGAAACAAGACCTTAATTTAAGATCTATCCGGAAACATTATTACATCCACAGGATATCACAGTGCTTGTAAAATTATCAAGATGCAGTAAAAGTTTCATTTCAGCTACAATCTCAGCCCTCTCTGCTGTATATAATTGCCAGAGAAGCAAAACTTGGCATTACAATAACACCATCATAATGATGGATGGCCTGCATTAATTGGCATTAAAGTGTATTTATGTTGAAGTGACTGAAGTTTAAAACTTTAATTGATTAGCAGCACTCGGGTGATGTTAGCTAGTGAATCCTATCAGCAACAACCTGACATATAAGCTTATCTTTACTGTCAGCAGTGAAGCCATATAAAAAGGGTAACTTGCAATGTAATGCATTCAGGGTACAAAAGTGACCTTAGATTTATGACACAGAGAACTGCAAAGCAATCTGCCCTACTAGCTTCATGGCCTGAATTACAGATTTTCTATTTAGCTGGACAACATGAATCTGCTTTTACAATTATGCCCGCAATTACAGCATCCCTGAATGTGCATTGCATCATAATGCCGTTGTTTACTCTGTCATGTGCCCTTTCGTTAGCAGCAACAGCATCTTGGCTAGCCCTAAGCAAGCTGCAGCTAGACTGTCTCATTATTTCTTAGGTAGCTGAGCTGAAGTTGCACATTGTTGACATTCCTGAAGGAAGTTAGCTAAGTTGTTCTTGTGGCAGTGGAGAAGAAAAGAGACATTCTGTCCTTGATTCCATGCACACTTACTTGAGAGTTGTTGTTGTTTAGTCATTTAGTCATGTCCGACTTTTCGTGACCCCATGGACCAGAGCACACCAGGCACTCCTGTCTTCCACTGCCTCCCGCAGTTTGGTCAAACTCATGTTAGTAGCTTCGAGAACACTGTCCAACCATCTCATCCTCTGTCATCCCCGTCTCCTTGTGCCCTCTATCTTTCTCAACATCAGGGTCTTTTCCAGGGAGTCTTCTCTTCTCATGAGGTGGCAAAAGTATTGGAGCCTCAGCTTCAGGATCTGTCCTTCCAGTGAGCACTCAGGGCTGATTTCCTTCAGAATGGATAGGTTTGATCTTCTTGCAGTCCATGGGACTCTCAAGAGTCTCCTCCAGCACCATAATTGAGAGTAGTCTCCACTAATAATAATAATAATAATAATAATAATAATAATAATAATAATAATAAATTTTATTTATATCCCGCCCTCCCCAGCCGAAGCCGGGCTCAGGGCGGCTAACAACACTAAAATAGTGCAACATTATAAAAACATCATAAGAATTAATTAAAATCAAAATTGATGGCAACCATAAACTAAAGTATTGTAAAGATTGCCAAAGGAGGGAGTTAGGCTGCGCCCTGACCAAAGGCCTGGTGGAACAGCTCTGTCTTGCAGGCCCTGCGGAAAGATGTCAAGTCCTGCAGGGCCCTTGTCTCTTGTGACAGAGCGTTCCACCAGGTTGGAGCCACAGCCGAAAAAGCCCTGGCTCTAGTTGAGGCCAGCCTAACCTCTCTGTGGCCTGGGACCTTCAAGATGTTTTTATTTGAGGACCGTAAGTTCCTCTGTGGGGCATACCAGGAGAGGCGGTCCCGTAGATACGAGGGTCCTAGGCCGTATAGGGCTTTGAAGGTTAAAACCAGCACCTTAAACCTGATCCTGTACTCCACCGGGAGCCAGTGCAGCTGGTATAGCACCAGATGAATGTGATCCCGCAGCGAAGCCCCCGTAAGGAGTCTCGCTGCGGCATTCTGCACCCGCTGGAGTTTCTGGGTCAGTCTCAGGGGCAGCCCCACGTAGAGCGAGTTACAATAATCCAGTCTGGAGGTGACCGTCGCGTGGATCACAGTGGCTAGGTCAGGGCGAGAGAGGTAAGGAGCCAACTGCTTAGCTTGGCGGAGATGAAAAAATGCCGCCTTTGTTATAGCTGCAATCTGCGCCTCCATAGAGAAGGAGGTATCGAAGATTACACCCAAACTCTTAATGGACGGTGCTGGCACTAATTGCACCCCCGCAAGAGATGGGAGTTGCCCCCTCAATCCCATATCGTCCCGTCCCAGCCAGAGGACCTCTGTCTTTGAAGGATTTAACTTCAACCGGCTCCCACGTAACCATCCAGCCACAGCTTCCAAGCATCTGATCAGTGTGTCTGGGGCCGAGTCAGGATGGCCATCCATCAACAGGTAGAGTTGGGTGTCATCAGCATACTGATGGCAACCCAGCCCAAAACTCTGGACAAGCTGGGCGAGGGGGCGCATAAAGCCTGTGGGCCTTACCTCCAGGGGATAATGCAAAAGATACTGAGGATGACTGTGACAAAGTGAACACTACTACTTCTGAAACAGATTTATTACCATGTCTGGGGTTGGGGGATGTGTTCTGCACAATTTGTGAACAGGAGTACAAGTATCATTTTTGCCTTAGGGATACCAGTGCAGGAGCAGCTGCATGTACTGACTTCTCAATTCATGTCTTCTAGGGCTGAAAACATTCACCATACAATACAGGGATTCCCCCCTGCCCCCCGGATGCTGCTTCTCACTTGATTTCTCTCCATGTAATAGTTGGAGCTGTGCCTCCTCACATTATGGTGTGCTGCCAAGCAGGTTCAAATGTGGAAGAAAAGTAAGAAGCAGGGCTGATGGGGACTAACCCAGGGCTCAGCCCAGCATTTTACTGTGTGTGCAGTTTTCTCTCTCTCCGATGCCTGAGCAATGTGCTTACTAAGGAATGGACCTTTTATTCTGTGTTCCTTCAGAAAAGCCTCAAAAGAACAAGCAAAGCAAAAAGACACCATTCAAACAGAGAACCGGAAGATTGGAAGTATACTTTTTTATCCTGGCACTCCTCCGGTGAAAATCCACAGCCTGCTCTGGTCCCATTCCAGTATCTTTGAGCCATATAGATCAATCCTTTACCCATATAGTAATGCAGATAGAAATCTATAACTGGAAGGAGATGTTATAAAAAATAAACAAACCCAAAAGCCACGCCTGGGTCAGGCCAGAGGTCCAGTGTGCTGTTTCCTGCAGTAGCCTGTCAGAAACCTCTGGGAAGCCCTCAGATATGGAAGGCAATAAATAGCCCTCTCCTGCTATGACCCCACAGCAATTGGAATTCAGAGCCATGCTGTCTCTGAATTTGGGTGGTTCCATAAAATCATCATGATGCTTCCCCATACAGCCCTGCGAAGATGTTGGTAACATAGCAGAATGGTCCCTTTAACTTTCCCCCTCTCCTTGCTTGGCCTGGCTTGTGTTGTAAGGGAGGGCTTACTATGGAGGATGTGTTGCAGTGATGGTCCAAGACCTTCACTTGGGGCCTGAGACACAGAAGAAAATGGGTTCTCTCCATTCTCCACCCCTGGAAATTGTGTGTGGTACCCTTGAGTTAGTTTTAAAGGAATACTTTATTTCAAATCAGTAGGCAGAGCAAATATACGCCACACTACTACATCACCTGCTTCCCCTTTCCATAGGGTCAAATACATGGACACTCTCCAAAAAAGAAATCCCTGAGGCCATAGTTCAGGGGTCTGCAACCTTTAAGACAAAAAGAGCCACTTGGACCCGTTTCCGAAGAAAAAAAAACTGGGAGCCACAAAACTCGTCATTATAAAAATAACTTTTTGTCACTTTTTATTATTTCTTTGTTTGACCCCTCAGAATTACTCCTCCTCATAGAAATAAACATTAAATTAACAAGTTACCTTTTTGTGTGTTCTTCACTCCCCTTCAAAACAGTGACCAGCGTACATGCCCCTTACAATGTAGCGGGCGGGAAGGTGACGTTGGGATGGTGCGTGACTATCCCCCATGCGACGTCACAGCCAGTACAGCGCCCGTCACAGTGGGGAGTGTCGGGGCGCACAATGCGCCTCCTCCCCTCGCTAGTATCCGCCCCGGAGCCGCGGCAAAGGTGTAAAAGAGCCACATGCGGCTCCGGAGCCGCGGGTTGCAGACTCCTGCTATAGTTTAATATTTGCCTTTAGTACGGTATACCCTAAAGGTTAGTAACACAAACGCACCACTTTTTTTCCACACAGCAATTATCAGACCAAAAAAAAGGTTAAACAAATCTTATACTACCATTGTACACTACCACTGTGATACTGTTCATCCTTACATAATTTGCAGCTGGTAATTTGCCTGAAGAAATACTTAATGGCAGTTGATAATAATCACAGCATTGTCAATAATGATGCCCATTGTATTTGTGGTGTGGATGGTACAAGTTAAGGTAATGAGAAGTCTGGTCTGCCGTGTGCAGTATTTAGTTGTGGAAATGAATAAGGAGGAGCTATAGACTGAGTGGAAATATCAAATTCACACACACACACTCACACATTTTTTCAAAAACCTGTCTAGGATTTTGAGGATTGTGGGTGAAATGTTGCCAGGAACATTACAATGTTAAGAATTATATTACAGACAAATGTGGGATATAGGCTGTGTATACTGTTGTGGAGGATGGGTTTGATTTTTTAAAAAATCAGTCCTTCTGTCAGACTGGGAATATACCCTCACTCATCCAGTTTAGGATATTCCATCATTCTTCAGCAGAGCTTCTTTTCTTTCAGCAAAGTAAGTGCTTCACGTATATGTTAAAAAAAGCTTTAATAATAAAGAAAATGGTAACACAATAGCATACTGTCTGAGAGAAACTAAAACAACATCATGAGACAAGAAAGAGGCAAGAATGGCAGTTGGTCTCTGTAACTGAACTGAACTGAACTGAACACACGAAGGGAGGGGCAGATTCCAGAGCACAACACATAAGCTCCGCCCACCAGATGCCAGACATTCTACTAATCAAATCAGGCCCCAGTGTTTTTCTTACATATACACTAGGCCTTTAAAGCACATTTGAAGGACATTCTTTTCCTCAAAGTATTCTGGGCACCGTGGCTCATCCTTCACAGTGTTAATGGCTAATCAAGCTATGACTTCACATTGTAGTTAGTTGCCATAAAGCAAGCCATGGTTAGTCTGCTGAGCTGGGTTTGGATATTCAAACAAACCACACTTAGCCCTGGTGATTTCTTTCTTGGTAGCTAGCAGGTTTGCAAGGACACAGTAAGCCATGGTTTGGTTTGGTTTAGTGTCGTATGCCTTTGGCTAGCAAACAACAAAACCTAATGCTATCTGCAAACCAGGGCAATATCTATTTGTTTCCCTGATACCATTATATTTGACTGCCAGCAGCTGGAATAATTGTTACTTTCTTCCATCCATGCTTGTTATTACTCTTTTTAAAGGACTATTAATTTGCTGCAGTATATTGTAATGTACTATAACATTTAGAGATGGCAGTTTGATGTGCAATAATATTATTTTGCACAATTAATTCCTGCTTTTCCTCTCTATGAATCCATTCAAAGAGAGTATCAGTTATGCTGTGCTATTTTCAAATTACTTTGTCTTGTATGGTTTGTGCCAGTTGGATACCTTTCTCTATGACACTAGCATCACCCAGTAAATCTTAAAATGTCTTTTCTAATGCTGAAAGAGAGCAATATGCACAAGAGTGCTTTCGGAAGTGCCTTAGAAAATGAAATCCGTCACAAACTGCAGAGAAAGTGTGCTGCCCACCCCCCTCTGAAAAGTATGATCCATATCAGTTTAGAATGCAATCCTCTACATGTTTACCTAAGCCCCACTGAGTTTGGTGGAGCTTACCCTCGGGTGATTGAGTATAGTGCGTGTCTAGTCAGGGACTGAGTTCAATAGGAGTTACTCTCAGATAAATGGGTATCAGATTGCAGTGTTACCCTGCAGTCCTACTGAAATAAGCATCTGTTAAATTCTCTTTCCCTGAAATCAGGACTAACTAAAGATACTTACTGTAACTGGGGCAGAGATTTGTCACGAACGTTTATATATAATGTAAAAAACTTTACTCCAGATTAATCACATAGATTTCACTGTTTATAAAGATGGTACCCCAAAAAGGCTGTTTCAGACATGATGTTTTTGCTACATGCATATAATTTCTCTACTTGAAAAATGTGCCCATACAGCATTAGTTTCTGTTTTGTTATGAGTGCACCAGTCAGGAAAATCTGCAGCAGTCTAGCAGGTTCCCAGTGTTCTCTCATTCATTTTACTTACTTTACAATGTATTCACTGCGCGCGCGCGCACACACACACACACACACACACACACACTGTGTTAACTGAGAATTTGATTAGATGAAACGTCGCCCAACATCACAAAGATCTTCAGGAGAACAAATTACTACTCTAGATGTTTATTTGCAATTCAAAACACAACTTATGTACTACAGGGTGCATCTATTGACTTTAGAGCAAATGAGTGGTGCATTACCACCTTAATATATTGCTGGTGTTCTCATTTTATTACTGCTGATGTGCCAATTTTTAGATTAAAAAAAGAACATTGCTTGAGATTTGTCTGTCTTGTGAAGTAGCAAAGCTTTCACTTTTATTACATACTAACAGCCTCATGCCCAGCATTGCTCAGGAATTCTAAGAACCAAAAAAATCTGCACCATTTTGAAATCAGTAGTACAACTTTGAAAGATCCAGTCCACAATCGTGATTCAGATTAGTTTCCAAACATTGATGAAAACCTGTTCCTTGATCTCAGGAAAAATTAGGTAAAAATCAGTGCAGCTTTGATAAGTTCATTGATTAAACGGAAAGATTATTGAAGTGGCATCCAATTGGTTTTTTTTTAAAAAATATTTTATTAGGTTTTCACAATAAAAAACATACAAAGTCAAAGAAAATACAGCATCACAAAAAAAGAAAAACAAACCATACAATACAAAAATACAAACATTAAACACATCAAAAGAAAAAGAAAAAAGAGATTAAAACACATATAATAACAAAAAAAAAACCACAAAAATTCCCTCTTTCTTAGTTTCTCATCTTCAGTTAACTTATTTTCCGGACTTCCTCACATCTCCCGTTCTTGTATCCCTTTTTTAAAAATGGATTCAGCAAATTCACATCCTATTAATTTATCTGTTGCTAATCCAATCTTACATTTTACTTTGTTGCTAAAGCCCCTGCAACTCATTTCAGTGTCCCTAACATTCAAAAATTTTACAATATTTCTGCAAATAATTTTTACATTTCTTCCAATCTTCCTCTACCAACTCTTCTCCCTGGTCTCGGATTCTGCCAGTCATTTCCGCCATCTCCATATAGTCTATTAGTTGCATCTGCCAATCTTCCAAGGTGGGTAGATCTTATGTCTTCCAATGCTTTGCGATGAGGATTCTTGTTGCTGCTGTAGCATACATAAAGAAAGTTCTGTCCCTCTTCAACACCGTTTGGTCCACTATGCCCAGGAGGAAGGCCTCTGGTTTCTTCGAGAAAGTATATTTAAATACCTTTTTTAGTTCATTATATATCATTTCCCAGAAAACCTTGATCCTTGGGCACGTCCACCAAAGGTGAAAAAATGTACCTTCAATTTCTTTGCACTTCCAACATTTATTATCGGGCAAATGATAGATTTTTGCAAGCTTGACTGGGGTCATGTACCACCTATACATCATTTTCATAATATTCTCTCTTAAGGCATTACATGCCGTAAATTTAATTCCGGTGGTCCACAACTTCTCCCAGTCAACAAACATAATGTTATGGCCTATGTCTTGTGCCCATTTTATCATTGCCGATTTTACAGTTTCTTCCTCAGTATTCCATTTCAACAGCAGATTATACATTCTCGAAAGTGTCTTTACATTGGGTTCTAACAATTCTGTTTCTAACTTTGATTTTTCCACCTGGAAACCAATTTTTTTATCCAAGTTGTAAACCTCTCTTATTTGAAAATAGTGTAACCAGTCTCGCACCTTCTCCTTAAGTTTGTCATAACTCTGCAGTTTCAATTTGTCACCTTCCTGTTCTAGAATTTCCCAGTATTTTGGCCATTTGGCTTCCATATTAAGTTTTTTCAAGGCTTTCGCCTCCATAGGCAATAGCCACCTTGGAGTTTTGGTCTCCAAAAAGTCTTTATACCTTATCCAGACATTAAACAGTGATTTCCTGACAATATGGTTTCTAAATGCCTTATGAGCTTTAACCTTGCCATACCAAAGATATGCATGCCACCCAAAAAGAAGTGGCATCCAATTGTATCCAAACATAGACGAAAACCTGCTCCTTGGCCTTAGGAAACCTCATGTAAAATTTGGTTTTGATATCTTATGAGGTGTTCATAAGCATAGCAGACAAACTCCTTTTCAAAATATATAGCAGATGTGAAACACCACAGCAAGATTCTCATGAGTAGACCCTACACTTAATGAATTTAGTTTTGTATTTACTTGATTCTCATATCCTGTAGACCCTGATGAGGGGAGGAGAGAAATCAGTACAGATCATGGATGTCACCCAGTGGTTTGGTTCCTGGAATGAACGAGCAGCAAGGAAGAGGGTTTCCATACCAACAGCATGAGAAAGATAAAGTGCCTTTCTTCTGACCATGTAAGAGTTATACATTCCCAGATTAAGGAACAAAACACACTGTATTCGAGTCAGTTTGACCAATGTGCTCAGCTGATGTAAGCGCATACAAAATGCATGGAAATGGCAAACTGTTGGGATCAGTTAAGTGAGCCTTTGTATTAGACATTTCAAGCTGAAATGCATACAGAAGACCTATCATGTATATGCCTAGCTAAACATCTTGGAAGTACGGTAATCTGCATCACACCAATATTGAAGGCAAAACACCCTCATTTTAGTGGTTGAAGATTGTACCTGTGATGGCCATTTGCTCCAGACCAGGTTTTACCACTTGGCAAATATTGACATGGCCAGTTCAGACTCTTAGCCTTACACTAGAAATTTAGGACGTTCTGCCCTCTCCCACCTCTAAAGGAGGAGCCATATTGTAGAGGGATTTGCATCACTCTCCCTCATCTGTACTAATGCCGTGGTTCTAGTACCATGTGTGAACTAGCAGCGAGTGGCCAAACTTCCGTGTGACCTCCAGTCATCACGATGAGCTGAATCAGCAAGGCTATGTGGTGATTTTGAAACTTACCACTTATGTGACATTCCCGTTACTTGCTTAATTAATTTTTAGCTTTACAATCAAAGTTAAGACAACTGCCTAGCCTGAAGAGATTTGCTTAAATATTATCTCCTTCAGTCCTCATCAGAAACAGAAAATGAGAGTGAGCACAAAGCAGCCCTTCCCCTGAACATTTCCCAGCTATTCAACAGGGGAAACAGTTACTAGACTGAGTCCTATTTCACTGCTTATTGGGGAAAGAGACAATAACGTTTTCCAAATTGTTCCAATAACATAGCAGTGAATTCCACAGAAAAACCCTATAAGGCTGAGAAGTACCTCAGTGGCACATTAAAAGCCTCAGAGCTAATTGTGGTCTTTATATCCTCACATTTTTCAACACGCTCCTTGCATGCGCTCCTTTTGAGGTTGGGTAGAATTCTTGTCCCTCCATTCCCCACTCTGTCAATTCATCTTTGTCCTCTCATCTTAAATTTCCCTTGTTCCATTCCTTTTATCACTGCATCCTTTCCCGCTGCCACCTTTCAGAATGCTCTTCCATTTTCGTACATCCCCTTTTGTCACTCTAGCTGTCACTTTTGAAAAAGCTGGCTTCATCCGGTCCCTTGGGTCAGGCTTTGCACAGAAAAGACCCAGTACTTCAGGAAGGTGACCTCACTTCACTTGCAATGGCTTACTGGGAAACTTCAACAAAATCAGAACAGAGCTGATTCACTTATTTATCTGGCCCCACCCCAAGGGTCTCAGCAATAATACAGCGTTGAAGTGTTTACGAAGGGAGCTGTCCTCAAGCAGATAAAGAAATTTAATAGCTCATTAAACTGTATCTTTTATTCAGAGTGTAAAATGAGACCGGGTGAAAGCGGATAGGGGTGTGTGTGTGTGTGTGTGTGTGTGTGTGTGTGTGTGTGTGTGTAGATATAGAAATGACAGAGACAGTTTAAGGCAGTCTCTACCAACTTGATTCCCTTCAGATGTTTTAGCATTCAGCTTCCATCAGCCCCAGCCAGCTTTGCTGAAGTCTAAAATATCTGGAGGGGCACCAGATTGGTTAAGGTATGATTCACAAACTCTCTTAAGGCCATGCCACACATTACCTGGCAAATCTGCCTTTGCCACCCAGCAGGAAATTGTAGCCAATCCTGTTTTCCTAAAAGGTATACCTATATTTGCGTTTTTAAAAATGCACTCATAAAAAGAACTAACACATATACCTTGAAAAGCATGTGGCATGACTTTACTTGTAAAAGAGGATGCAGCATAAGAAAATCCAGTCACAGAAAGCAACTAATCCATTCTGTGCTCAAATATCCCATTGTGATCTCGTGCTTTATCTGCACCAGCTCTTGTAATTACTATCTCTTTTCTTTTCTGGTGATTCCAGGGGCTAGAATCTGAGGTTGTGCATTGTCTATGTAAATCAGTAATCACTGAGCCATCAGTGCTGTACAATGTGATGCAATACAAAATGCATCACACACACACAGCCAGTTCTATAAAATGAGGGACAAAAGATTTCAGATGGGTAGAATGTCCCTTTCCTTCGCTACACTCCCCACAGACCATAAGCTATTATGTGTCATAATAAAAAGCATGAGCAGAATAAGTTCTTTTAACGGAGTCTCTTTCCGGGCAAAAATACATGCAACACCTAGCCTTTGTGTTCTGGCAGATTGGTCCCAGCTAATTCTAAGCTTTTTGTAAGAGACTAGTATCTATCTATTCAGAAAGATGGTTCACACATAGCACTAAGTCAGACTATGACTTAGCATGAAGGCGCATCTCTACAAGCTCCAGGAGAGGAGTTCACAATTACTTTACTTTTCTCCTCCCCCAGTCCTACTGCTGTAAGCCAAACCATGGTGTGTCATCCAAACCCAGTCGTGAAACCTGGTTACAGTTCTGATTTGTCTGAACCAGGACAAACCATGAGCCCTAATTCAGGCAATATGCTAAGCCAAACCATAACTTAACTCACAGCAGCAGCACAGCAGAAGGATAACTATAGGAAGAATGCAGTAGTTGTAACTTCTCAGCAGGGACCTTCATTTCATGCATTTGTGCTAATCCGTTGTTTGGCTCAGTGTTATGTGAGAGGCTCAGTACAGTTGTGGCAGACTGAGAAGCACAGGAGTGTTTCATGAAGGCTCACAAAGCCAGGTCCCACATGGAGGGTCCAAAAATATGGGTAGCTAGCTACTCATTCATATATACACATGCATCCATACTCTTCCCAAAAAGCAGTAGTGCATAGGATATTGTTACAAAAGTTGAATGCCACCCTCACTCTCTGCCAAGTGGTAGTAAGATTCCACCATGGGGTAGCTTTAAGAAATATGGTTTGTTCACCTTTTTGCATCTTCAGTCTGCATGGATGGAGTTCTTACAGCATGGTCATTTCTAGAGGGGCTTGTCCCTCACAGCACTGGAGTGGAAGACATCTCTCCCAGCCAGCCTTCAGCCAACTTGCCAAAGACGGATCCCAGTCTTTGTACATTTCCCTTTCTTCTCAACACACCTTGCTGTAAAGACATGTCTGCAGCAATTCCATATGGAAACTGCAGAACGTGGAATAAGCAGCAGTATAGTATGCTAACAGTGGACAGTCTGCTGTCAGCATCATGGGGAAAAGTGCAGTGTTGTGTCTTTTTTCATAGGCTATATAAAGGGATATATAAAGTATTTTAATTCAGAGAAGTGAAAATATGATATATTTGACGGCTTGCTCCCCCATCCCCATATGCGTACATATGAGAACAATAGGGAGCGCACGTGATAAGCCTCTACTAGCTCCCTTCTTAATCCAGTCATCCTGACAATTCTCAAGTGAATCTGTTGATTAGCTATGTTAGGACATCTGCAGTAGGTAGGAACAATAGAAGGAAGCTGGGGGTTTGGCTACCCCATTTACAATTAGCAATTGTAATGCTCTTAGCAGTGTCCCCCTGAAAGCACATGAATATTCACGCTGAGGCATTGCATTATGTTTCACTGGATTCTGTAACCATAGCTGCTCACACAGGAGTCAAGCACACACTTATCAGGAAGTCAGAATAACTGTTCCAAGTGGTTTGTGGTGATTATTGCGAGGAAAGCTGTTATTTGCAATAAGAAGAGGGAATGTACATCCCTCCCAAACTGTTCATGCAGGCACCCGCAGTTCCCTACTGGCACCGCTTGCATCCGCCCTTCACAATGGAACATGCTTAAAGCTTACTGAAAGAGAAATTTCCTATGAAAGCATTGCCTCTGGTGATATGAGGTACTTTGACATGTCACAAAATTGGCCTTTTTAGCGCTCTCCTTAAACACTGAGCAGATTTCAAGACATCTGGAATGTTTCCTCCTTGACAAGCACGAAACAGTTGAACCCAGACAGTTATTTTTCTCTCCTCCGTCCCTCCCCATGTTTACCAAGGAGGCTATAAGTGCACATGCTGTGCCAGTTTGGTGAAAAATGCTTTGCAGTCTAAATGTATGCTTTGTATATAAATGCCAGATGCATGAATCTAGACTACAGTGACTAATTCTGAATCATTTCAGTTCCATCTGCATCGGCAAATTGGTGGCACCCACAGCCAAGTTTCATTGCTCATTTTCTTTTACCTCTGTTATAACATGTGACAGAAGAAATGCTCAATATACTTCTGGAAACCATCACTGGTACCACTAGGTGTGGGGGAGAAATTGAGTCAGTTCACAGTTAAAGGCAAATCAACCTGCTTTACATTTTCTGAAACAATACACAAACCAAAACACAGCCATCCTTTGACATTTACTCTTCTCCTAATTTTACAATGCAGTTCTTCAGCCACAAAATGTATAGAAAAAAATATATTAATGAAAATAGTATACAATAATATATTCTGTGAGGCAAAGTGACATAGAAAAATGTGTACATTAGGGGAAATTCATACTAAAATGCTGATTAATTTTTAAAAATTTTAAACTTTTTTTTAAAATGCAAAATGATATGGAAATGTAATCTGACCTTAAGAGTGGAAAAATTAGAAACTGAGAGAAACCAAAATGGACAGCTTTGCTCATGTACCACACAGATTACCAGGCGATAGCAGAAAGTCAAGTTGGCTCACAGGCAGCTACCAATGGCAGCATTTAATACAAGGCAGCAAAGAGTACTGATGGAATCTGTTCCTCAAGTTCTCACTTTGTCTTCAATTGACTGTTACTGGAATGATGCTGTTTACTGTGAGATAGCCCAGTGTTGAAAACGCAGCCAGAGGTACTGCTAAGGACCAGAGATGTCTGCTAAAAGAAGTCCTAATAATGCTCTAATACGTTGAAATAATAACCGGCTATTGATGGCTATTACCCATGTTGGTTATGCTCAACCTCCACTGTCAGTGGTACCTCGGGTTACAAACACTTCGGGTTACAAACTCCGCTAACCCAGAAGTAGTACCTCAGGTTGCAAACTTTGCCCCAGGATGAGAACGGAAATCGCGCAGCGGCAGCAGGAGGCCCCATTAGCGAAAGCGCGCCTCAGGTTAAGAATGGACCTCCGGAACAAATTAAGTTCTTAAGCCGAGGTACCACTGTATTCCTCTGAATACCAGTCACTAGGCATCACAAGTTAGGGGAATGCTGTTGCACTCAAGTCTTATACTTGGGGGTTTCCAGTAAGCATCTGGTCAGCCACTGTGAAGTTGGATTAGATGAGGCTTTGGCCTAATCCAGCACACATTAATGGACTTGAGTCTGAACAATGTGTACACCTCTCCATTTCCATAGTGGTCTTCTTCTAGACCAGACCCATCTCTGTTTTTCCCACTCCTATTCCCATCACAGTCAATTCCTCCCACGAACATTTACTCGGAACTTAGGTCACATTGCATTCAGTGGCACTAAGTGTGCATAATACATGTGCATAGGATGACCACACCACACAATATTCCCTTTGAAACAAAGAAACAATATGTCTTTCCACATTCAGTCTGACTTTCCAAATGATGTCTTTTCAGTTGTCCAAACCTTTCATCTGTGCATATTAATTTCATATCTAAGTGTTCCACTTGGGAGTCGCGTTTCTCCTCTCTCCTTTTGTAGTAGGATATTTCTTAAACTCAGAGACAATAGGGATACCTTAAGGAAGTGTTCTTGCTTTCATTAGCATGCATTCTTTCTTGCAAAATCCCTCTGTTTGGCTCCATGAATGCTTCATTATCCCAAACAATACTGTAGTAATGGATTTCCTTTGCCATTTGTATGAGGGAAATCCATCTGAAAGTATTAGATTAAATCTTGACTTCAATTTCTAGACTTAAAAAGGCAAGCGCCCTTTAAAAATAGCAGCAGAAACTGCTTCATTGTTTTCATTGTTGATTATGAATATTTCACCTAAAAGGTTAACTAGGTACCAAAAAACACAACATAGGTTAATATTTTCAGAAGATTCATACAATTTGTTGTATTGAAACCTATGGCAGGTCAACTTTAATAAGTCATCTTTAGAATGTGTTGTCTTCATTTAAACACCTACAGAGAATTAATAATGCAATCTTAAATAGGTTTACTCAGATGGAAGGCTCGCTGTGTTTTGATGGGGCTTACTAGGTTATAGAATGTAGACCGAATGGGTTAAAGGAGAAAAAGGCCATTTATTTTTCCTAGTAATGAAACTGCAGGAAATAACTTGCTCCTCAGCATTTTCAAATCAATCAGAAATTGGTGGCTATTTAACTTCAAAATATTCACCACTATAACACTTCTGTATTTTTGTCTTGCTGTTTGTTCAGTATTTACATTTACTTCCACAATCACCAAACACAACTGTTATACGCCTTCTATATTTTGGGTTGTGATTGTAGGTCCAGATCTGAAATCAGAAAATAGATCTGGGCGGGGCGGGGGGGGCATAGTTGTAGAAACAGTGAAAATAGCTTGCCTTGAAGCAGCTTGGGGGCGTACAGACCAAAATTGGACCGTTTTCATGGTTACAAAAGAAGAATAGGAAGAATTGATTCTTGCAGTTTCTTTAAGAATAATTGGAAATATTAGGATTGCAGTCATATGGGCAGAGACTGGCATGTGTTCATTTATTTACAGAGCCACTGCACTTTAGGAACTTTTACAAATAGCATCATAATCCCAAATTCACTTGCAGTAGCTGCTAAAGCTCTGCACAGAAACCTCCTACTGTTGTATTGTAACAGTTCTCAGGGGGACCTTCCACCCAGCTGCACACACAGCCCTGACAGAAGGACAAGGTTGCTGGGGTTGGGACCTGTTCTTAGCTGAACAGTATGGCCTCCAAGGGACATTTGCAGCAGGATAGGCAGACCTGCTCAGTTGCGTATGGTCTGAAGGCACACGAGGCCACCACCTTGCTGAAGTTAAGCAGGTCTGGATCTGATCAGCATCTGGGTGGGTGACTGCCTGGAACCCATATGTACGTTATCTTGGGTTCTATGATGGAATAAAGTTGGCATATAAAAAAACAGAGAGATGCTCTCCAATACACACAAATTTGGTGCGGAACCCATTTGTTTATTTATTGACTATAACTAATCCAGTCGTGGTCAAAGACTGGTTTTTATGTATTTATTGTCAACCACAGGTTTTAAACACAGGTATGTGAATTATACCTACTCATTTGCACATTTCCAGTAAAACTATTAGAAGGAGGGACACATTCCTCACTGTGAGATGCATAAGCATGAGTCAAGCATCTTACTAGGAAACGGGTGTTAGCTTCCCCTCTAGATGTTTTCAGAAGCATAAAAAGCAGACATGCTGCTCACTTGCTACATCTCCATTGGATGTAAGACCTTCCCCCACCACAAAGGAGGATTTGCTTAATAACTTACCAGGTGCAATAGTAGCTTGAACTTAGCAGACAGGAAATTCTTATTTAGACAAAAGCTGGCACACATCCCAGAGGGAAGGAAAGGGAAAAGGAAAAGGATGGTCATCCTGTCTGCACACATTTCCCCAGAAAGAAAAGGCAAAGGCAGGAAAGATGTTTTTCCAAGATAGTGTATTGTATTAAACAATAAACCTAACAGTTGCAGGCTACGTCATACATACAGTAATGCGTAAACTTGCTTTGGTGTGTGTTTTTATGTGCTGTTCAGTATTTAGCCACATAATTCTTACATACTTTCTCAGTCTGGAGTGTTGTTTTTACAGGTATTAGATGGAATTCCATCTACGCAAGCGTATCAACTTGCCAGAGAGGACAATCCCTCCCCTCCCCCATCTGATGTTATGGGGTGTTTTTTTTCAGCCCATGCAGAGACAAAGGTGGAAATGAAGAAGAAAGGGGGAGAAAGGGAAAAGCCCCATTGTGCGGGGCTTCCGCTGACAGGGTTCATTAGGCGAATCCTGCCCAGAATCTTTAAAAGTTTTGTAAACCAGCAAAAACAATAAGACATTAAGCTCCACCAGTGACCACATGCAAAAGAATAAAATAGATTAAAGCGCTGACACAAAGTTAAACCCACCCTCTACACAGTAGCATCAGCCAGTGTTTTGAAATAGGCGTGTTGTACTCTTTCCTGAATATGAAGAAATCAGGAGTCTACTTGATAAGAAAAGGAATCCGGGGGCTTTCCAGATGAACTTTTGTGCATGTAAGCATGATAAATTTGTAGTTGGTACTCAGTTGTTATGGAAAATTCAGACATCTTCCAGTAAGGAAGTGCTCCTGCTGCCAAGAAATAACATTTTCTAAGAACCTGAAATGCAATAGTTTAAAAACAAATGCCACTGGATCATTGGCCTGCATTTTTTCCTTCATTTGTCCATTTTGAAAGACCACCCAGCTTAGATAAACAACAATACACCAATGTTAGTCTGTTGCAGCAAAAATAATATAGTTTGAGGGCAGTCTAAAGGACTAAAGGTGCTATTTTTGTTTGGGATTCAATCACATACTAGAAAATTCAGGTTGATCCTAGAATTAGGCTGGATTCATAAAGTACCTGTTGCTTAGTCGTATGAATGCACTGAGGCAGTTTGCAAAATTATCCCATGTATCAGGGAGCTGAGAAATGTGAACCACAAACTGCTTGGAATCTAAACTAGCAAGTCATGGAGGATTGTGTGTCCAGGCCCATACCAGAAGATGGAGAAGCAACACCAGTCCCCTAAATTAGGAAGCATTTAAAGACATTTCTTCTAATTCATTTTATCCCAAATCAGAAAGAGGGGTGAAGTGAAAAGTGACATCTAAATTAAGTTGTTTTAGATCCTGCCATAAAGATCTGCAGAGCAGATAAATTTTTGCAAAATAGGGAGACAGCTGTGCCTTCTGTTCAATGTAGGGTGTAATGTCTGTTTGCATACAGTGTTTTCATAGAGACCCGTTTCAATGGTGGAAGTGTGGTGACTACTGGAGCAGAAATATCATCAAAAAGCATCACCCTGAGAAATGAACTCGATTTTGGCGAATGAGCAAAATAGGAATTGCCATGCCCTCGAGCAAATTATTTCCCTATATTGTGCCTCTTTGACCAGTGGCCTGTGGGGTTTTATCACAGCGCTTGCAAGAATAAGCGAGGGACCGTGAAAGGCTTTGATCTGTTTGCTCTTGTGTTTGAGCTGACACCATTTTCGAGGGAGAGTATGCAAAAGGAAAGACCATGTTGCTCTAGCCTGCTCCAACACTTCGCTGAGCCAGGATCAATTGCTACGGGCTTTGTACTTTGACGAGAAGTCATGGCTTTGGTTTGGTTTTGTGTGTATACCCAGGGCAAAATGCCAGCATACGGAATTAGTGGATGTAGAAAACACAAAGAAGAATTCAACAGCCTCAAAACGTAAACGTCTGCAAAACAGCAAGTCCTTAAATAACCAGAGCTATACAGCTGCTGTTATCTCTTACCTAAGCAGTAAGAAGATGAAGACGTGTCTTCAGGAGTTTTGTAATATTATTGTAAGAAAGTTCTTGATTTACAAATTTTGGACTGAAAACAAGGCAATATGGAAAAGCTAATTTCAGCCATGACCTTCCAATGCAGAATTGATGCAAATCAACAGTGTACTTAAGTCTGTGTTCATAAACATGCTTTCTAAAAGTAAAGCCCTATTGAAGTCAACAGATCCTTGTTTGGGGTAGATTATATCTTTCAGATGGACTATAAGACTACACTCTGGCAGATGGGCCAGATCCTGAGCTCCCACACCACCCACAAACCGCATTGACAGCTGGGTAGAGCCACGAACCTATCAATACCTGATGTACCACAATGTCAGGTGACCCAACTTCAAATGAAAGGATCAGCAGCACCCTCCAAGTGAACTCTCAGTTCTTTCCTTTCTTCCTTTGTCATTTATCTGCTTGAGTTTGTACCAGTGATCTAGATGAGCAGAACAAGACCATCCATGGAAAGAACATCAGTAGCAACCAGGCAGAATGTGCAGAGTAGCTAGTGACCAGATATTCCTGCTTCTGTTATCCTTGACCACTGATAGAACCATTTGGGGCATTAGAAGGACAAGGAAGGTAAACCCACTTCCAGCTGCATTTCCTAACCACCTGTTTCCAAGCAGCACCTAGTGGAACTGAACAACTAAGATTGACACTAAGGAGCTCAATAGGGAGGTATTAAGCAAGCACTGGCATAGAGTGGACTTGAGATACTTAATCCTATCAATTCTTGAATCTCTTGGTTTTCTGTTCTTGTCCCTCTTCTTGAGCTGCCTAATACCAAGTGAGACCCACTGGTCTATATAGCTTAATATTGTCTACACTGGTTGGCAGCACATCTCCAGGTCTCTTCCAGCCTTACCTGGAGATGCCAGGGATTGAACCTGGGACCTTATGCATTAAAGGCAGATGCTCCATCATGGTGCTACAGCCCTTCCCAATGATCTGCTTGGTTATTGTTTATATCAGGAGCTTTCCCCCTCCTCCCACATAGGTCCTGCCTCCCAGAAGGCCTCCCTTGGCCTTCTGGCAGCCAAATGAATGCTCACTTGACTTCCTGCTGTGTCCGCTGCTGCCTTTACTCTTTAGGCCCGTGGTAAAGAGGGGACACTGGGAGCTAAGGCAGGGGTCCCAGGTGAGACACTCATGACATGAGGTACTTCAGGCTGCCTTAAGACTATTGCAGATTCTTTCAGGTCCTCAGTTGCACTGGTGTTCTCCACATGCTTCCATGCCTTTTCCTCGGAGGAGATCTCCCTGGTGTCTGGGTAGAGTGGGGTCCTAATACCACAGATTCCTTGAAAGCAGTATGGGACCAAGGTGGGGGCACTGTTTAGTTCCTATTTTAGGCATCCATGTGTCTAGGAGTGGTCTGAGTTTTAGTAGTTAAGTTTTTCCAAACTTAATCCTGTTGTCCCTCTCCAGGGCAATCATTGCATAAATGCAGTCTCAGACACAGCAGTTCTGCCTCTTTTAGCCCAGCCTTCCTGAACCAGATACCCTCCAGATGTTTTAAGTTACAACTCCTATCATGTTGACTAGACCAGATGGGAGCTGTAGTTCAAAACATCTGGAGCAGACTGGAAAGGCTGCTTTAGCCTATGCATATAGTTCCTACATTTATGCATATTCTGATGTGTTTTCTTATATCTCCTGATCAATTTAAAATATATTCTACTACTTCTTGAGTTTTCAGTTTTAGTATTCATGGTTATTAATCTGAAAATTGCATTCTATTATCATTCTAATATAATTTTAAAATGAAAATTTGGCTAGCACTTTCACCCAGAAATTGCTGGTTAAAATATTCTGGGATGGAAAAACAAAAGAAATGCAAATCAAATTCCACTTCAAATAAATACTCACAGCAAAAAAAATGCTTTTTTATGTGTTTGCTCCGTGGCATCCAGTTCTGTTCTTTTATCCTGGCATGATGTTTGCCACGATGACCAGAATTTTAAGTGACTGATGGGGGGGGGGAGTTATTGGAAATTTATAACCCTTTGACAGATTAAAAGCCAGTATCATATTGCTTATCAAGTACTGTTTCATTTCCCTTACACATACAGAGCAAGAATGTCCCTTATTTTGCTTTTAGGAACTCTCTCCTACTTATTAAGGAGTTTTACAGATATAGAAACACTTGGAAAGTTCCTTTTTGTATTTGTTTTTCACATGTACCCAAAGCATACAAACAAGGATTAATATTTGCTGACACTCTACATTTGCATGTATGATTCTGCTCTGAATCTACATATTTTGAGCTTCTTAATCTGTTCTCTGTGGACACCTTTCTCAAATTGTTTTTGTCACCACCCACATGGCATCAAAAGCTCTCCAACGGTATCATCATATTCCTCCTTTCAGCTTTCAGATACGTATTGTCCTCAACAGCCACAAGAGAAATATCCATTACAAAGCCTGAACTGAATCCAAGTTGATATGGGTCTAGAAAATCTAGTATCCCTATCTTGAGATTTCTGATGGGTTCTCATAGGATGCATCCAAATGCAACATCCACATCATAGATTAAAAGCACATGTCTCCATCCCAGTGGTAGACAACTTCAGAATTTGCATATTTAAATCAGAGGTGTAGTAGCAATAATATTACCATAAGCTTAAACCAAATCTAAAAACTGCTGGAAAAACCCCCAAAATAAAAATATACATTGTATTTTTAGAGAAAATGAATGAGATGTTGAAAATCCCAAAAATAAAATAGTCTTTATAGAGAAAATGAATGGCATGCAATCATAAAACATCCCTGCTTCAGGAAGCTAGTTCGAAGTGTTTTGTGGTTGCAGGAACATCTTCAAAAAGAACAAAAGCAGGCACATAATTCACTGATAGCCTAAACCTTCTGACCTGTTTCGTTTAAAATGTACAGTACTCAGAAAATGAAAGGAGAACAACATGTTTTGAACACATAACCCAGGAAATCTGTGACTGGATCTTCCATTGTCTGTTTTCCAAAGCCTAAAAGCAAGCCAGGGTGGTGAGATAGGCAATTAGAACAGAGTATCACAGGGAACGAGAGGTGAGACCAGACTTCCAGCATCACATGCAGTTTTGGGCTCAGCCATGGAACAATACAAGATCCAGAACATAGCAAGAGACTACAGACAGACTTCGCACACTAAGTGAAGCATTCTGGCCAAGGTTAGGCACCTTGAAGACCCATTAAGCTCAGGGGGAGAGTTAAGCATGTGATTAACTTAGGCTCATTTCTGTCCATCATTTACAAAAACAAATAAATGTGTGCAATGCATTTTGCACTATAATCAACCACAACAAACTCTAGGATGACTTGGCTACAGTTTATAGCTCTGAACATTATTGGAGAATTGGCAAATAAATAAATGATAAAGAAGAACTTTGTGTTCAAAAATCAGGATCCCTGATTTATTTTTATGCAGGCATGCATCTGAACTTGAGTACTAGGCCTGTCTGTCAATAAGATTTAACAGAAGGTTATGGGAGGGGGAACACCTTCTTTAAACCTGAACGAACTTTTTAAAAAGCCTGTGACATATGGCATATAATGCAATTACAGTACGCCCCCATAAATCCCCCGCCTACCTAACAGAAAAGCTCCAAATGACCTTCTAATATCCACTCCAGAATAGGAAAAGAGGGTACATTTTATGTTTTACCATTTGGAGAAGGGCTGAACAGGTCTATTAGTAGATCTAGCATTTTACTTCGGGTAGCACTGAGTATACTGGCTATACAGTTTGAACTCTTATAGCCAATGCTAGCAGCAATCAGTATGTATAAGTTCATTTCAAGACCTTTAGCAAAATCAGCAGAGCTTTCCAAGAAATAATTAATGGTGCAAAGAGGCATCTCCCACAAACTGCACTGCCAAACCCAGAGAGTATTTCAGGTAGAAAGTTGCATCAGGGAATAGGGAACATAGTCACCATGGCAACCCACACTTTCCAGGACACTCTGAAATAATAAAGCAAGGGTTGCCAACTTGGTGCCTCTGGACACTATGATGCCATGAAGGCTTTCACTAGTGCCCCAGTCCAAAAATACGGTTTCAAAGCTTTGTTAACAGAACTTGTTCCAAAACAGACTTACAACGATAATGATACATCCAAATAGTTGCATAAAATCATGTGTTTGTCCAACCACAGGTTCAGCATTTTTAAAATATGAAATTACTTCAAACAGAACTGAAATCAAAATTCTCCCTTCATACAGACTCCATTACAGCCTGAGGTTGTGTTCTCTCCAGGAGAGACTTCATCAGCACACCACTTGTCTTCAGTGGCTTAAGAGCAAAGGCACCTCTCTCAAAACGGAGATTTGCAACTGAATAACCCTCCCATGTGATCTAAGTTAAACACCACATCAGAGAGCAGAGCAGAGATGCATTCACAGTTAATTATCAACCTATTAGGTACTCAGAGAGCCTCACTTAGCTTCAGTGGAATTTTCCAATGTTCACTTTAGCAATACACACACAGAGCCATTTTCCATTTCAATGTACAATTAAACAATTCTACTTAACAAGGTGCCACAGACACTGAACCTTTATTTTTATTTTTGAAAGTCTCCAGCCTTCCTAGAAAGAATGTTATGGGCCCAAATCTATAGGAACCTTCTCATCTATTTCTGTGAAATGAGAGTGAGTTGCTAGTAGGCAGCAACAGTAGTTGTGTGTGTGTAATCAATATTGTGTGATCCCATGGTAAGCATAAAGTTGTCTGGGGTGGCTGTCTTTCAAATTTTGCATTAATCTGCACACACTCCATTATCAGCAATCTTGTGTCACACTCTGAAAAATTCAAAATGTGCCCACTGGTCCAAAAGTTGGGGGGCCCTTTTTAGCCTGAGGACGACATTCCGTTTGGGGCAGCCTTGCAGGGGTCACATGACTGCAGTGCTGGATGGAATAACAAATGTAATTTTTATTTTTGCACATTAGGGTCATTTCTATACACACACCTCTCTACCTTCCATCCAGGCAAGCAAAAGGGATCAAGGGTCAGGTAGATATTTAAGGCAGGCACAAACATTCAAGGTGGGTGCAAAGCAGGGCTGCAGAGGGCCATGACCAGGGGGGAAGGGGTGTTTGGGGAGGAATGTGGTGTGGGAAAAGGTTTGCAGGGCTACAATTCCCCCTTCCCACCACCCACTAGGTTCATTACCCTAGTCTAAAAGAGGGGCATAAGTGCCAAAGGAGCAGGACCACATTCAGAAGAGAGAATGCCATTTATGCCTGCCATTTTCAATAACAGGTTCTGGCACAGCTGAAATGTTGCAACACACTCCTTATATAAAGGCAGCAATTAAGTTTGGGGTTAATTACAAATTATACTGAAGTTTACTTAATGTTTGACTTGCATTTCTACTCAGTACAAGTATTGGGGGAGGGGAATCCATTTGAATTTTCTCCCTTCCTGAAAATATTTCCCAAGTAAGAGCCTTAATCTGGAACTGTTAGGTCCCCCAGTTGAGACTTATTAATGAACCAACCCTAGTATCCTTCTTTATTATAACGACATAGTTTTATGCTCACTTTTGCTTTCTATTTACATGTGGAGAACTACACTCTGAGAGAACTGCTAGTTTTCCTATAATTAAGATGGATGGTCTAAGGTTTTATTTGATCAGCTTAGTTCAGAAAGTGACTGAAATTCTACACATTATGGAAATCCTGAGATCAATCAGATAAGCAAATTTCAGTATCCCCGAGTGTTATAAGGAACAAGGTTATTTCACTTCATGTTAAAAATGCACACACTAGTTCTGCCTGCAAAATACCATTGTAATTTCATTTGCATTACCATCCAGCAAAGTTTCTCGGGACAGAATTAGTTTCCATGCTGAGTTGAGCAAAGTTTTCATAGCATTGAAGGTCCCTTTCATACAGTCACCATGTCATGTAGGAGCCACTGCTCCATGTTTGTATTCAGGGGTAATAACTTGAATGGAATATGGCAGGGCCAGGTAAGCCCCACCCCACATAATCGATCACATACACATCAGTTGAATGGCAATGCCCATAAATTTGGGCAGCGTCCCCCTCAAATATTTTAAAGGTAAAGGTAAAGGTACCCCTGCCCGTACGGGCCAGTCTTGCCAGACTCTAGGGTTGTGCGCTCATCTCACTCTATAGGCCAGGAGCCAGCGCTGTCCGCAGACACTTCCAGGTCACGTAGCCAGCGTGACAAGCTGCATCTGGCGAGCCAGCGCAGCACACGGAACTGTCAGCATCGCCCTAGAGCCAGTGCGCCAACTGGACTCATGTACCTCAACCCCGACTGGGCTAGGCGAGCTGGGAAGCACCGCCAGAGACCTCCTTCTCACAGGAACAGGTCACAGTGCTGTGGACTCAGAGCTCAGAGCTCAGAGCACCGGATTCACTGTCTCAATAATACAGTCGTTGCGCAGCAGAGTTTTGCAGAGTCTTGCAGAGTATAAACCACTCGGAGAGCAGCTCTGTAGAATATCTTCCTTTTATTCTGTAACTACAACTATGATACAAAACTATATACAGAGCTGAATATTCTAAGCATAAATCAATGCTACACTAAGAGTCTGCAGCTGCACTTAGCAGCAATCTTATCTCTAGAATCGCTAACACTCTCACTTTCTCCAATACACTGACTGACTGTCTCTCACTCACACACACACAGATATGTTGCTGGGCAGAATAAGTAGATAGGCAGGACACGCCTCCTCCTCTCTGGAGAGTCAGCAGAGACCATCAGGAGATCATCAGGAGATTCTTGGGTGTGGGAGGGGTGAAATCTCCTCAGGAACGCCATTTACCTTCCCGCTGGTAAGCGGTCCCTATTTATCTACTTGCACCCGGGGGTGCTTTCGAACTGCTAGGTTGGCAGGCGCTGGGACCGAACGACGGGAGCGCACCCCACCGCGGGCATTCAAACCGCCGACCATACGATCGGCAAGCCCTAGGCGCTAAGGTTTTACCCACAGCGCCACCCGCGTCCCCCCACAGCGCCACCCGCGTCAAATATTTTAGGGGGAGGCTAAAGCGACCTTGGCCTCTCAGAACTGGCTTCTATGTTTGTATTGGATGTGGCCAAGGTGTAAGAATGCATGGATACTACAGCCACATGAAGGGCCGGGGAAAAGAGATGTATGAGACTTACTGTGCTTTTATATTAGAAAATGTTTTACAGTTATCGCAGGCCCAATTCAGCCAAAGCCAATAACTTTTAAGTGTCCCTGATTTCAACATGAGAGTTCAGTATGTGCTTAAAAGTTGAAATTGAACTGAAATCAGTAGAACTTAAAAGTGCATAATTTTGGCTGGATCAATAAAGTTGACTGAGCAACAGCATTAAATAGTGGATATAGTCAGGACATCTACAGTGTCCTTGCAAAGATGCTCAAGAATCGTATGGAATTCTCAGGAAGGTTTCCAATTTATATTTGTTTGATTTAATAACAGGGAAACTTCTTAAACCCCTACAGTGTTATTTACGCATTAAAAAAAGCATTCAGCAAAGAAATGTTTATCCTTGTAAGAGATCAGTACTGTAAGTTACAGTATATCTACATGACAAACTAGTTTCAAAACTACTTAATTACGATGGCTTCCAGGGAACAACAGTTCTGTAAGAGAATTAAGAGTTTGCTAATTTCCCAGCATCAGGCCTTGGGGAGATCACCGAGGGAGAAATTGGTATCAAAGGGGGTTCACAACTATAACAAATATACTCCTAACTTGCAACTTAGTGTTCTGCACTGTTTTGGATGCAATAGCTTAAATATAAACGGTGGCATAGCAACTGATTAGCTACTTTTGCCAAGCAGCCTTGTCACTTGTTTATCATATACTGTAATGCCTTTGCCATGCACACTTTTAAAAAAACAACTCTAGTTGCAAATTATTCTTTATTACTTCCATGGTTACACTTTATGGATGCATGCTGACATCCCTATAATAAAATGTCAAAGGAGAAAGCAGCGTATTAGTCTAGATTTAACATTATTGGAAGAAATATTCCCCCCCAAAGAGAAACATAGTTTACTTAGAAGCAATTAAACTAATTTCATAGCTAAGTGAAAAATAATTATATTCAACTGCCTTAAAGTTTTGCCAGGCGTTAGCTCTGTTGATATTTGATTACAAAAAATACCAATATGTTTTTGAGAGGTTCAAGGTTTGACTGTCATGGGGGATTCATCTAGCAATACAGTGAGGCCAGAATGCTTCATAAGGAAATTCAGAGCCAGGACGACATGAGAAATCTTTGCTGGTAACCATCTTGGCTTGAATGACCATACAGTACAAGTCTGAGAGTTGTCACTTGTACCTGTGTTGAGATGAGTAAGTGCAGTATTGTACAATGTATCTTAAAAAAAATTTGGGCCCGGTCTTATTCAACATCTTTATCAACGACTTGGATGATGGACTCAAGGGCATCCTGATCAAATTTGCAGATGACACCAAACTGGGAGGGGTGGCTAACACCCCAGAGGACAGGATCACACTTCAAAACGACCTTGACAGATTAGAGAACTGGGCCAAAACAAACAAGATGAACTTTAACAGGGAGAAATGTAAAGTATTGAACTTGGGCAAAAAAAATGAGAGGCACAAATACAAGATGAGTGACACCTGGCTTGAGAGCAGTACATGTGAAAAGGATCTAGGAGTCTTGGTTGACCACAAACTTGACATGAGCCAACAGTGTGACGCGGCAGCTAAAAAAGCCAATGCAATTCTGGGCTGCATCAATAGGAGTATAGCATCTAGATCAAGGGAAGTAATAGTGCCACTGTATTCTGCTCTGGTCAGACCTCACCTGGAGTACTGTGTCCAGTTCTGGGCACCACAGTTCAAGAAGGACACTGACAAACTGGAACGTGTCCAGAGGAGGGCAACCAAAATGGTCAAAGGCCTGGAAATGATGCCTTATGAGGAACGGCTAAGGGAGCTGGGCATGTTTAGCCTGGAGAAGAGGAGGTTAAGGGGTGATATGATAGCCATGTTCAAATATATAAAAGGATGTAATATAGAGGAGGGAGAAAGGTTGTTTTCTGCTGCTCCAGAGAAGTGGACACGGAGCAATGGATCCAAACTACAAGAAAGAAGATTCCACCTAAACATTAGGAAGAACTTCCTGACAGTAAGAGCTGTTCGACAGTGGAATTTGCTGCCAAGGAGTGTGGTGGAGTCTCCTACTTTGGAGGTCTTTAAGCAGAGGCTTGACAACCATATGTCAGGAGTGCTCTGATGGTGTTTCCTGCTTGGCAGGGGGTTGGACTCGATGGCCCTTGTGGTCTATTCCAACTCTATGATTCTATGATTCTATGACCAAGGAGGAGTGTGTGTGAGTGCATGGAGTGTAAATTGTAGGCAAGCACAATTTCTGACATTGTACTTAGGTGCACATAGCTTATATTAGAAACCAAGCTTTTAGTGTCGTAGCTCCAGCTCTCTGGAATCAATTAGCAGCCAAAATTAGACTGGTGTTAATGGCATGATGTTGAGGTGCCTACTTAATACATATTTGTTTAAGAAGCCTTTCTCTGAAGTAGATCCCAGTCATTTATGTTATACGATTTGTATCTGTATAAATAGTTTTCTTGTTTTGAGAACTTGTATTTTATTTTGTTTGATTTTGTTCACCACCTAGAATCAAAGAACCATAGAGTTGGATGAAACCCCAAGGGTCATCTAGTCCAACCCCCTGCAATGCAGGAATCTCATATACAGCATCCATGACAGATGGCCATCCAACCTCTGCTAAAAACTACTCCAAGGAAGGAGAGTCAACCATCATCTGAGGGAAACCATTCCACTGTCAAACAGTTCTCACTGTTAGAAAGTTCCTCCTGATGTTTAGTCAGAATCTTCTTTCTTGTAACTTAAAACCATTGGTTCAGGCCCTACCCTCCAGAGTAGGAGAAAACAAGCTAGCTCCGTCTTCCGTGTGACCAGCCGTTGAGATGGTTATCATATCTCCTCTCAGTCTCCTCTTATCCCAAGGATTATTGCTGATCCCAAGCAATAACACATCTGTCAAGGCAGCCATTGTCAACATGGTGTCCTGCAGAACTTTTGGACTACAACTCCCATCAGCCCCAGCCATTTGGATTTAAAATGACTTGGATGGTTGCAGCCTCCCTATGTTGTCGTCTCTATCATTGAAGTGTAGAATTGGGCAACGATCTATGTTATAGTTTTGTTTTGGTCTTACTTGAACTCTGAAAAGTGCAGTGTAGTGCTCAGCAAGGGTTCTAAGCCACAACAGATGGAGCAGCAGTATGTGTTTAAAAGTTTGGTTTCCTTCTTGGGTCTGTTCTTGTAAACCTGCCTTGCAAACCTCAATGGATCTGAGAGTGTTCCTTGTATGCCCTTCACAGCACCAAAGAAAAATGTGTTTAACTAGGCTTCATTGTCCCCCCGTAATAATATTCCTGTTGCTTGGTAACAATTCCCGAGATCCCCACAAGTCCTGTCAATGGCACTGCATTCACACTCTGCCCAAAGCCTTGCTCTGGTTTCCTTAAATTAAATTTCCATTTGTCATCATCTGCTGCTATTATCCTCCCCCACCCCCAATTTGTTTCTGCTTATGGAATCCAATTTTGCAAATGAGCTGATACATTTCATGCAACTAACCAGCTGCGTAAAATGAACACCTCTTTTCAAATGCACATTCTGGTTGTTGATGCTGGTTGTTGTTTTAAATGTATTTGTAGGAGATGAGAGAGAGAGAGAGAGAGAGAGAGAGAGAGAGAGAGAGAGAGAGAGAGAGAGAGATTATAAATAGATATAGATATAGATATAGATGATATAGATATAGATATAGGTATAGGTATCTATAGACACACACGCGCATTCATGCATGCATGCAGGTGCTGTGTTCCTGCAATTTGACAAACATGCTATTAACTTATCTTGAAGTACTTCTGGTTGACCTAAAATGTTTCCTTTCTTTTTCTCCATTGACAGATCAGCTAATCACCGGCTCCCTTCTAATTGGAAGTCCTTTTGTAGTTATCTGACTTCCATTTTGGAAGTTTCATTTCCAGTTCTGCTCCTCCTAAATTTACTAGGAGAAATAGAGGCAGAGTGTGCTCCTGTTTACAGAGATTCAGCCTCAACCGCACAGCATTTGGGAAATGCACAATAATTTCTAAATCACAGGTACCACTATAATCATTCCCCAAATCAGAGATTTTTCTATCTCCTACTGAGAAGCAAAGTAAAAAAAATGCTTAACAGAAATAGCATGTCAGTTTTTCACATAGTATGTGGTGCTTAATTTTTGATCTGAACATGTTTTACTTCTTGTTTAAACTGTTGTGCATTTTTTTGCCAATGTAAACATTTCCTAGAAAGGCAGAATAAAAGAAATATAATAATAACTAATAAGAGACTCAAAAATATCTCCGAAGAAAGAGAGGTAAGAAGAGTAAACTTGGGTTAATCTCCTATAGATGAAAGCGGTGAATTTCTCCCCAAATAAAATATCGGTTTCAGATGAGTTTTCTTTAGGATTCTAGCAAAAGAGAAGTAAAGAATTTTTTTCACACTGCACACCTGTGTGAGTACAATAATTCTCTCTCTCTCACACACACACATACACACACACAAATATAGATGGCATTTGCATTTTTTAAAGCCTACACCTTAAATGCAAAGTAAATTTGTAATGTATTTATTTCACATTTAAACCCCACTTTTCATCAAATAAATCATTGTAAAGCTTTTTAAAAAAAACTTCAGAACCCATTAAAAAAAACAATGCATATTAATAAAAAATAAGATAAAACATAAAAAACCCAAAATAATACAGCATAAAAAGTTACTAGTTTAGTTCCAATAGAGCACTGGTCTGCAACTGGTGGGTTGGGACCCACTAATGAGTTATAGCCTGATCCAAGGTGGGTCACAACATGAGCACTACCACTATGCAAGTATATGGTAACAGACAGATATGGGTCCCCAAATGCATGCTGGGGTTAAAAGTGGGCACTGCATCTTAAAAGGTTAAGGATACCTGGAATAGACTATTTACCGTATTTATTCAAATGGAATGCACACCTTTTTGGGCCAAATTAGGTCACGAAAATTAGGGCGTGCATTAGATTTGATGGCGCATTTACATTTTCCAGCAAATACTTTTTGGGTTTCAAGGTTTTCTTTGGACAGGAGAGTCATTCAGTCAGTCAATGCACACACATATTTGCATCTCAAAGTCATACAGTCCTTCCAAGGCAAGCTGTAGCATGTGCTTTCTGGATCATGGACCAGTCCTAACCCTCAGGCACAGACCTAATCCTCATCTTCCAAATACTACATTTTGCTTAGGGTTGCAAGCTTTGACCCTCTCATTTCATGCAGCTGTCCAGCAGCAACTTATTTTTATGTTCATGAAAGATTTAAAGGGAAGGTGGTTGGTTTTAAAAGGTGACTAGCCTTATGGTTTTTATTCCTCTCCAAGGGAATTGCTAAATAGCTGATTATAGCTTTGTGCCAACCTCAAATAAACCAAGCTACTGTGTTTGCCCTGCTTAACCTTTTACATATTCCTGATTCATCACAATGTAAGGAAATATGTCGCTGGCCTGCCATTTCCTGAGCATATCAGACTTCTGACCTTGCAGTTGTTGCAAGTCAATCACAGTGTCACATCTTACTGCACTGCATCGTGTTATAAATAAAGGTAACTTGTTCGCCACCTGTCAACAAACTGCCAGTCCCATTCTCCGTCTTGCACAAGGAAAGCTGTCCTGGAATCTACAGACTTAATTCAGACCACTGAAACCCTCAGTTCACTCCATAACCTCCAGTGCATCAAAGTGAGACTTCCTCACAGCTATTTTGAAATGTAAGCATAAAATGTGAGCTACAACAAGGGATGCATTTGAGCTGATATAACTCCACTAATCATCATGTAATCCTGCCCAGAGCCAGAGTTCGATGCACAGGTGTCTCAAGTCAGTAGTATTCTTTCTTGGTTTTCTCCCATATTAACCATTCCATCAGGATCCTGTGGAATTGTTGAAACCATGTGAGCCACACAACAAACGTGTTGGCTAGCCAGTGCTGCAGAATGGTTTTCACCATTTCTAACATTCCAGCTTTCCAACATTCAATTGCACCACAAGGCGCATCTTTTGCTGGCCTTCAGCGGCTTGGCTTCCATTCCTCCACTAAGCTGCTCCAAATCAAACACGATTGAAGAAAGAGCATCTGAAGAAGCAATCGCTAGGGAGGTTGTTGCCACACACACCCCGAGCAGGACCTTGTTTTGTTTATGCCGGGTTATAGACCTCAGATTAATTATTATTCAGGAGCCGAGAATCTTGATTTATATCACTAATAAGTATGTACTTTGTGCTGCTGCCAGTGCAAGCTGCTTGAAATGCAGGATGGAGAAGCTGTGAACTGATATCCATGCACCGCAGATCATGGTAAGCTCCAAAGGGGATACAATGCTATAGAAACAAAAATGTACCATATATCATGGATCCAAGAGGCAAACCTTGCCACATGACACAGTCACAAATTATCAGCGAGTGCCACCCATTCAGCACTTGCCTCATCTGAAAAAGATGTTCCCTCCTTGGAAAACATGGGCATTTTGTTATGACTCTTGCATACAAATTAATATACTCATGAAAAGACTCTGTTTCTGAGAATCAAATCTACTCCTTTGACATAGCTGCAGCCTGGTGAGGCTGCTAAAGCAGCAGGGTGTTTGAAAAGCAGAGCTCCAAACAAACTCTCGCCCTCCAAAGGAATGCACGGTCCGAATTTCATCAGAGGCATTTGTTCGTTTGCCATGCTGCAAACTAGGAGTGGCTATTAAGCAAAGGGCACCAAAATAGGCAGCAAAACACACTAAAAGCTCTGCTTTAACAGAAGGGCTTCCTGTTTCCAAGAGGAACAGTGCTGGCTTTGCTTTTTTCCCCTTCCCCCTCAGAGCCCCTCTTGGTCAGCAAAATAAACGGAGAGTGAAAGAGGATTCCTGTCCTTGAGAAAAGTTTGTTTTCCTAACGCAGCACACTGGGCAACATTTGAGATGCCGGCTGCTGTGTCATTTCTCTAAAACAAAATCCTGGATACATTGTGGTAAGGTTGGAGGTATATGGAGATCTCACAAACCCCTTCCCTCATATCTGGAAATGCTATCCCACAAAAGTGGCCCTCTCCCCACTGCTACTATGAGGACAAAAACATCACCACTTGATGAACTGAGCAGCCAAAGGCTGAGTGGTGGTGGCAGACTGCCTGCTTGAGAAACATGTGACATTTCGTGGAAAGGGGGGGGGGCAAAATGCCCCATGGGCAGCACTGGTGGTCTTCTTGGAAACATAATTTTTTATTTGTGAAGTTCTTTCTATGACTATCCTTTGCTTTATTTTCTTTCTTTTTTCAATTACACATTTCCTTTAAAAAAAATACAATATCAGATTTCATAAATATCTTTTATACTTCCTGGTATCATTCATCCTGGTATCTTATGAACATTTGCTTTTGTAATTTGCAAATTATTATCCAAGTGTATACAAAGAATACGAACTGTATTTTTTTTCTGTCGCATCTTATTTCATTAACTAAATTGTGTTTGTGTGTCAACGACATAGAGTATGCCCCCTGCCCTTGTTTTGTAGCTAGGGTTCCAAAAAAGAAAGAGAAAAACTTCACTTAGTATAAGAAAGGGAAGTCCTGGCTTTTTAACTCAGCGTCCTGTTGTGGACACCTGATGCAATCAAGCCTTGGGATGGACGATTTGATTTTAGCTATCTCTTTGGCTTCTCCATTTGTCGCTTTGCCCAAATATCCAGCAGACTTGATCAGCTCAGCTTTCACCCTCCATTCAAAGCTGATTACCTCTTTAAAATCATCGCAAGCTTCGGCTCTGAACTTGATGCTTCCCTTGGAAGGCAGCTTATTAGTTTCTTGGAGGCCTTCGTCTGTGCAGCTATTACTTTGCTTGACTTAATGAACAAGAGCCATCTGGACTCATGCTTGGCCGTGTTTGCACCTGTGCCTGCATCTGCCCTGTCTGGCCACATCAGGTGGATGCGCACTTGTAAGACACATTTCAGCATTAAAGAAAAGGCCAAAGAGGCAAGAGACTCTCTCGTTGCAACAGGAACCATACCAGATGGCTCATGAAGTAATCAGGGATGAAACAACAGAACTGAGACTTCACAGGGTGTTGTTTGTAAGTGATCATTAGACCACACTCCTCAAAGTTACACTCCTCTGTCTTTCTCAATTAGAAAAATCAATGCACATTTAAACAGTGCTTCTTATCCACTGCCCAGGCGACAGATCCCAAACCTGGCAAAAGGACAACTTATAAGTGCAGCATAGTTTAAATGCATGCCCAAGGGTACCTTCTGAGTGGAGACCTAACCCAGCTGTATGATAACATTCAAATTTGTATGCTGTTTCAACAACATAATCACTATAGGGCCATGTAGTTGGAGTGTACCCAATTGGTCATCTAGTATAATCTACTAAATATGTTGGTATCTGTCTGTCTCTGGAAACAATGGAAGAGTGCCCCTTTGGGGTAAAGTTAAACCAGTGGAGAGTTACAGTGCCTGCTGTGGCTGTGGAGACCGGGGTGGGAGAGACATGTTTTATTGCAGGTGGGGCAGACGAAGGCGTCCGGTTTAGCTGCTACAGGTATACCATGGTGTTTCTTCTCTCTGCGTTCCTCCCAGTGATCCTTCATTCTCTGGTCACTGCTGTGGATACTATCTTCAGGCACTGTGATCATACAACGGGGTTAATGGGGCCAGTCTTCGTGCCATATTTGCAGACATCTTGGTAATGCAGAGTTGGTCTGCCAAGAGGCCTAGCGCCTGAAGCCAGCTCCCTGTAGAGCACATCCTTGGGGATCTTGCCATCTTCCTATTCTGTGTGCATGACGAAGCCAGCACTGACATTGCTGAGAAAAAAAGTGTGAACATGGTGGGACTAACTAATAGCATACTCTAAATCTGAAAATTAGGAGAAAAAAAGACCACTTTGAGCTTCAAGGTATGTCCACAGAGTTAAAACATTTTTACAGTAGTCCTGATATAGAGAGTTAATTAGGAATAGAATACAAGGTAGACTGAAATATATTTGCAATGATATTTCAAAATGAATTGATTCATTCACAAAATAAATAAGAAAAAACAAAAACAACCCAATAATCCCTCTCCCACAATCACATTGATGATGATGATGATGGGAAATTTAAATGGTGGTGCCTGGTGCTGGTCAGAAGAGTATTCATCCAGGACCAGAGGCAGCCTCCAATGTGCTAGCAGAGGATGTTGTATGCTGTTGCTGGGCCTGCAATTAATAAAAACAAAATAGTTTTAAAAACAACCAATAGAAGGACAAAATCACAACAGCCAAAAGTTTTTATCAGCGGACCTAATTTAGTCCTAAAACTTTCTTTAAAAGGTAGGCTTTAGCCACCCCCAAACATTAGCAGCAAGGTAAACATGTGGGTCTCTTTGGGGAGGTTAGAGGGTCCACAGCCAAGGCACTACAAATGAAAAGAGTCCGTCTCTTTCCCCCACTCTCTGCAGTTCGGACAACAGGGGAACAATCAGCAGGATGTCAGTTGTTGAAAGAGATGTCCAAGCAGATTTATATGGAAATAGTATTCTGGTCTCAGACAATTTGGGATCTGAGTTCAAGATAGGAGAGAAAGTTCTTCAGTAGCAGTCTGATATTCCCTCTCCACATACCCACATACTCCTATGGTCTCTCTGACAAAGTAGAGGAAGAAAAAGCAATCACAGCTGAAAAAGTTATCTAGTGAATATAACATTGGATTAACTAATTGACACCCTGCAGACACACACATTCCAAAACAGAGGCGGAGGATACATGCATACATTTTTCTTTGTTGTTTTGATTATGGTATATTTTTTTCCTTATTACTATTAAAACAAGAGATTCTTGTGCTTATCTACAAAAACTGCCTTAATGTGTACAGCTTTTTAGAGGGACAGACAGAAGGTTTCCACTGAAATACTTCAGGAGCTGGAAGTAAAATAAATGTTAACAAAAAGAAGATAAACAAAATTTCATGCATATCAGTGAAACCAGCGTGGGAACTGCAATCTACTTGGAGAAAATATAACATATAAACTGTAATGAGCTCATTACATTTCCCCCATCTCTCCATTGCCTTACAGTTTAGAACCAATAATAGTTTAAATCACCAATGTACCTATTCTGCCTCAAGATCAGATTTTCCAGTCCTATCAAGGAAATTTATATTGGCTAAATCCCCTGAAAGCAGTGAATTAGCATTACTTTTATATGATAGGTGAGGAACCACATAAATGAAGTCACTCCTTCTGCCAAGATTTGCTCTTTTATTGTTAACCCATGAAACTAGTTATGTGTGCAAAGGGGACAGTGAGGCTTCAACAAAATCATTGACTATGAATCACTTATTACTCTGGTTGATATTACTGGAATGTGTTATATGTTGGGCTGCCATTGGTCCAGTACAAATTACAGCTTCTAGACCAATGCTTGGACCCAGTTATAAGTACCCTACAAGGATTTTGGCTTGTGCAATGGAATGGTCCCCTAAACCTCTGGAGCAGATTTGGGGAGGGTGTGAAGTGAGCACAGCAAGAGGAGAGGGAGGAATTCCAATGTGGAAGTGGACATATTTGGAGCTAGTTGGATATTGTCCATGACATACAGACAGGGAGGTTTAACTCTTTCCCAGTCCCTGCCTGCAACCTGCTCTTTGCCCTGGGAAGGAAGCTGCTACTGTTGGCACTTTAGTTTGCTCATTAGCTCACATGTGAATAAATCATACAGAATAGGAATCTTAATCAGAGCTGAAATCTTTTGTTGTTGTTGTTTAGTCGTTTAGTCATGTCCGACTCTTCGTAACCCCATGGACCAGAGCACGCCAGGCACTCCTGTCTTCCACTGCTTCCCGCAGTTTGGTCACACTCATGCTGGTAGCTTCGAGAACACTGTCCAGCCATCTCGCCCTCTGTCGTCCCCTTCTCCTTGTGCCCTCCATCTTTCCCAACATCAGGGTCTTTTCCAGGGAGTCTTCTCTTCTCATGAGGTGGCCAAAGTATTGGAGTCTCAGCTTCAGGATCTGTCCTTCCAGTGAGCACTGGTGGCTCATTTCCTTAAGAATGGATAGGTTTGATCTTCTTGCAGTCCATGGGACTCTCAGGAGTTTCCTCCAGCACCATAATTCAAAAGCATCAATACTTTGGCGATCAGCCTTCTTTATGGTCCAGCTCTCACAGAAGTGAGAGCTGAAATCTTGAATTATATTAATAACATTATTTAATATTCCCCTTCAACAGAACAGTAGTATTCTCATTTCACTCTAAGATGCTCAGAACTATGTTGTGTTGCTTTCTTTTTCTTTTAAAAACCAACTTAGTCAGAAAGGAACCACCGGTCCTGCTTTGCACAGTAAGCAGTCACAAAGAAATGGCCTTGAAACGCATCCAAAACCTGAAGGCATACAATTTATTGTTCCTGCTGGAACCAAGAATAAGTTGACTTTGTGTCCTCATTTATAAACTATGCCTGTCAATAAACAACACTGTACCTGTGATAAAACTATTACAAGCTCGGCGAGGTTGGCCAACTGTTCTCAACCAAACACAAAAGTTCAATAAATATGCTTAACTAGACATCTGCCTATCGCCTTGGAGGGAAGAAAGGGGTCAGCACCAAGCAGCTCAGTTAGAGTGGATGGCTTGGATCTCTGCCCTTTCTGCAAGAAGAAACACTGCAATATCGTGGCCTTCCAGGACAAACCTTCCTCCAAGTAAGAAGAACCCTGCTGGATCAAACGAAGTGTTTGCCAGAGGCAGGGAAGCTTTTTCAGCCTAAGGAATACATTCGCACATCACCAGCCATTGGGGGGCTGAACTAGACAATGCTGAACTAGACAGTCAGATTCAGTATAAGGCATCAGCCTAGGTCCCTGTAACATCCGTATTTCAGAAACACAGAAGAATAACAAGGCAATATAAACAAGACACATGACAAATGGAATAAAGTTAAAACCATTATTTTTAAAAAACAACTTAATGTAAGTAGATTAAAATACTTGGCAATCACGTCTCTAGAGGATCTCTGAAAGTTGAATAAGATATGGGACAGAAAGTCCCCAATAATATCAGGTGCATAAAGAATTCATAAGAAAATGTAAAACAATTATCCTGTTTGTGCTTTACAAAAATCATAACTGAAAGAGAATGGAAGAAAAAGTAGAGATGGATGAACTCTGGGAAATAGAGGCAGAATGCCTGTCACCAAAGGCACTAAGCACATAAATGAAACCTGCTCTATAAAATGCAACAAGTACATACCCCCAAGCTAATAAAAAGGGGGGAAGAAAAACCATGTAACAGGACAGTTAGCAAATCAGTTCTCAAATTTCACTGCATATAAGGAAATGTAAATGTAAATATAATATATGGAAAAAGGAACCACCATTTGAGAACAAGAAATAAAAAGAGAAAATACATCGCTCACAAGGATCTTCATATGTCTTACTCTGATATACCGGTTAAACAGCACATTATGATTATGACTGGTTAATTAAAATTGTAAATTGCACTTCATCTGCAGATCTAAGGGCAGTTTACAGCATAAATATAAAAGTCAAAAACACAAAATGCATAATAAGAACAAGACAAAACAATAGCCCCCTCCCTTCCAACTCTACAATTCTATGATTCCTGTGCACATCGAAATATTAGGTGGGAACTTCCGTTTCTCCCAGATGAAACTGAATGTAAGAGCAGGACCCTAGATTTCAGTCATTCTCTGTCCACCAAATAACCACCTGATGCTTCCACTGTAAATATTAGTGCTGTTAGCATAAGCCTTACACAGCAAAATAGAGTGGTTCTGGCTGGAAATTGTGGCTTATCATTGGAGATGACTGAGGTAACTATACAGGGCCTCAGCTGCCATTACTCCAAGTGATATATCATATAGAAGAGATGCATTGAATTTAAAACATGATTTTCAGATCTTGAAAGACACCTTCTGAAATCATTCAAAACCGAGGATCAAGGCAGGAAGAATTATATGCTTCTGGTGTTTTGCAATGCATTTCTAGGGGAAGGATTCAACTGGGAAAGGAAGAACGGGAATCTGTGTTTGCATTCTTACAATATGCAGCAAGGCCCAGAGGTTTTAGAGGAAACACGTTTCTATTTCTCAAACAATAGTGGAAGGCATATTATTATTCTCCCACATTAGTCCTCCAGCAACCCAACAGTTCTGTGAATACATTTGCCACATAGTGAACACACTGGGACACAACGTCAACAGTTAATAGCCTAAGAGAGCCACATCAATATTTGTGCATGCTCCTTCCCTTAAGCATCCATATAGAGCAGGGTTGGGGGATCTGTGGACCTCCATCAGCCCCAAACACCATGACCAATGATCAAGGGTGATGGGAGTTGTAGCCCTGAAGTTACAGGTTTGCCCACCCTGATGTAGGGCCTTTGAATGACATGAAATTCGATCACTCGGTTTTTAGAGTGAATTCATCTACTCTGCAGGATTTTTAATATGACGTTAAAGTGGGTTCTTTTTAAGTAAATACTGTTTCGGGGTACAACAGAGAAGCACACATTCTTCAGATGTAATGGAATCATGGTGCCACAGAGTAGCATGCATGCCATTTATTCTCTTTAAAACAACCTCATTACTACACGGGTGGTGCAGCTTGGAAGAGTCAGATCTCTACAGCTGCACAGAGAAGCCATGCATGAGCTAAAGATAATGGTAGGGTTTGGTGCAAAGCAAGGAGACTTCAGTGCTCTTCTCATTCTAACCTATTTGTCTATCATCTAATGCAGATGAACAACAGATAACATTTAACTGTTTCTTCACTGCCTGAAATCTAAGCACTTTCTGCTTTTAAAAAAACATACTTCTCTTTAAAACTAGTTTTTCTGGTTTAAAAAGCAACAAATCTATAGCAAAAAAAACCCCAAACCCCACCCCTATATTGTTCATTCCACATACATACTTCACTTTTACCTGAGATATTTTTATGCACTGACTTTGTGTCCCATCCGATCAGCAGATAAGCCGCTAAAAGCCGCTAAAAGCCGCTAAAAGCCGCTAAAAGCCGCTAATCCTTCAATGGGCTTGCTTCGCAAGACGAAAAAACCGCTAGACGAAGAGAATCACAGAACGGATTCTTTTCGTCTTGTGAGGCACCACTGTAATATAATTTTGGTTACTGAGGAAAAAGAAGATTGTACAAAACAAGATTGGGTGCAGGCCTGACCAGGACATAGGCATCCTGACTGTGACAAAGGTGACCTATGTGCTTGTTTGCTTGCTTGCTTGCTTGCTTGCTTGCTTGATTTACAGCTGTTGGGAACTTCAAGGTCCCTGCTCTCCCTTCTTATGGTCTTTGTACTGGACCTGGAGACTCCAATAGAGAGCATTCTATGTCAAGAAGGAGGGCAAGTGGGCACCCTATCAAATGACAGGGCAGGAGCTACAAGGAGCAAGGCCTTTTCACTGGTGGTGCCCATTGTATGCCTCACTCTTCCCAGACCTGCTCTCTTTGGCCTGTATTTTGGAGTTTTATAATTTAGGAAGACTTTGGAAGAACTGGTTGACAAGTCTTATCAGTCGCTGACGTATGAGCAGATTTTATTTGCTGCTGTTCTGGGCTTCTGGTGCACCAGGGTTTACACCAGCGTAATAGAGTTGGCCAGGATGCCAGAAGGATACAATTTATGAGCTTTCTCCATTATCTGCACAGCAGGGGGTGTTTAGTTAACAGTGCAAAGGCTGAGCTGAAGCATTCCCTGCTGGTTACCTGCTTTCAGCAACAGGGGTTGCTGTTTGGTAGTACCCAATTGGTTAGCTGTCAGATTCTAGAGCTCCCTATTGGTGGCTCTTAGGTAATTCACAAAACACAGAATCCATTCATAAAACACAGTGTTCATTCATAAAGCAGTAACATAAATCTCCATTGCTACATATTGGGTGTATATTTCAGCGGTTGAACGTGCAGGTTTACGGCCATGCTGTAGTGCAGTGTTTCCCAACCTTTTTTGGGCAAAGGCACACTTGTTTGATGAAAAAAATCTCGAGGCACACCACCATTACAGCCCCGTGACGTCAGCGCGCAGCGTCACGCCGGGAGGGACGCACAAAAGTGTAAGTTTCCATTTTTTCCCCTCCCCCTTGCCGGGGAACCTCCAAGCTTTGGGGGTGGGGGGGGGAGGAGGCAGCAAAGCGAGGCAGGAAGGAGAGCGTGGCTTGGCTGGGTGAGCTTTGGCAGGGGCAGGGAATGAGAGCCGCGAGGCGGGCGCTGCGGACGGAGGCGCTGCCTGCCGAGCTCGCAGGCAGCCAGGCAGGCAGACGGCGAGAGCCCCGCGCTGGGCAGCCTCTCCTCGCCGCCGCCGCACCGCCTCTCGCCGCCCGACTCGCCCACCTCCCTCCTGGCAACATCTCGCGGCACACTAGTGTGCCGCGGAACACTGCTGTAGTGTAGTGCTTATGCGACTGTGAATAAAAGGTTGCTGGACTCATTGTCTCGGGGTTTGTAGGGGGGGGAGAGGTGATAAAACTGATTTCCAATAAGTGCCCCCCCTTATTTCCATAACAAGTCTTTGAGTCTGTACTCTGAATAGGGACACCAGGGACCTAGAAGGTGCAGGGCTTGTCAGTCCAACCCCTGCACAGTCTCATCAGGGCTGACCTTAAGGCAATTGGGCCAAATTGGGTACCGCGGGCTGCTCCTAAGGGTCTCCCCGCACAAGGGCAATCTAGATGGATATTGCAGACTTTGGCTGTGAACTGGAGCCAGTAAAAAAAAAAAAATCCAAGTTGCACCCCACTGCTTCAAACTGGGCCCCACTGGCTAGCCCTGAGTCTCGTAGTTGCTGGGCCTGAGAAGCCTTGGGTTTACAATTTTTGGGAGAGGGGAGACTGCAGCACTGGGGAGCGGGCAGGATGGCAAGGCCCCCTAGATTTAGAGGCCTGAGTTGCCCTGCCCTTGCATGAAGTCTTGGGTTTGCAATTTTGGGAGAGGGAAGACTGCCCACTGGGGAGCGGGTGGCCTGGCGAGGCCCCCTAAATTTAGAGACTCTAGGCTTCAGCCTACTTAGCCTATAGATAAATGTGGCACTGCTCAGACCATGTGGTGGGCCGGACTATTTTTTTTTGGGGGGGAGGGGAATGAACGAATTCCTATGTCCCACAAATAACCCAGAGATGCATTTTAAATAAAAGCACACATTCTACTCGTGTAAAAATGTGCAAATTCCCGGACCATCCATGAGCCAGATTTAGAAGACGATTGGGCTGCATCCAGCCCCGAGGCCTTAGGTTGCCTCCTGTAGTCTGTCTTTAGCATTACAGACAGATTTACTGCCATCAAAGGAGACATTAGGGTATATAGGGCACAAGAGTCCTCAGGCTCCAAGAGCCCCACCAAACCCATCAATCTTTTTTAAATTATCACATGCAATAATCTTGTTGTGCACAACAGTTATACAGTAATTTCAGGGTTTTTTTATTCATTTTTCTCTGGCAGAAACATGCCTAGTTTGAGGGTTAATTCACCCTTCTATCTAATAGGATTATTTGATAACTATTCCAATAGACCGTGTGTGTGTGTGTGTGTGTGTGTGTGTGTGTGTGTGTGTGTGTGGACAAAGGAAAAAGGGGGGGGGAATACAAGAGGTGTTCTCAATTGAAATGCTTCACAAATATATTAGCATACCTGAGACCTATAAACACCTCCAGAGATCCCTTAGCACTACAGTACAGGTTATCTTCCACTAGAAAGGCTTAATAGCAAGTTCACTGCCAATATTTACTTACTATTGTTCCTCAAAAAGATTGTTCCCCTAGGAGCATCTGCAAGTGTGCATTCAACAGAAGTGCCTAGTGGTTTATTTCACCAGGGGATTGTTTCTGCAAATAAATATTTGCTTAGTTTAGGCAGACACCCCAAATATAAGCAGCCATGCAAAAAGGTGTTATTTTCTTGGTGTAACTACCACTTAAAGATAAAATGCCTCTGGAGAGGCCTCAATTATGTTTTCTCCTTGTAAAGGTAACCTTCTAATTAACTAGATGTCCTATAAAGGATGATGCAGGGTGCCATCAGGCTGTGTTGCGCATCAATAACATGCCCATTTCAATTGAAAACATCTGTTATTCTAAAAAAGCAAGGGGGGGGGAACACCACTACTATGGTTGCCAGAATGATAAGTGCTTGCCTTTAGCCAATATCCCTAAAAATAACAAAAGTGTAACAATCACATAGTGGTGGAAACAAAAAGAAACAAAGCAACGGGGACTGCCTTACTTCATTTCCTTTCCAGATGCCCAGTGAATAAAGCTATACAAAAAGACTTCCTATGTGTGATGTTCTAATCTAACAATGGCAGATACCGGCGAGAAAATGTTAAGCCATTCTATGAAAGGTTGGAATATATATTCAGCTGTAAACAACTGTTCCATTTGTAGCTCGATGTGCTTGGCATAACAGCCTAAGCAAAACTCCATGAAAGCCTGCTATGAATCGTCCTTCAGACTTGGGAGAAGAATTGTGTTGTTACCACTGAGAAAAGAATGAAAATCAAACCACGATCAGCAAATTTCACCATTTTACGTTTCTTCTCAAAGGCCCTATAAATGTTACCATAGTCATGTGTGAGCTGCTTTTCTATGAGTGTTTCCTAGATGGCTGGGATAGTGTTTTAAAAAAGCTATTGAATTAGGCTAATCAGGTAGATCCAGACCATGAACTGAGCCCTCCACCAGAGGGGTTTCCAACTCCATGGGAGCAGCCAAAATGAAGTAGCTCAATCATGGCTGGATACTCTCAGTGTCAGGGTAATGGAAAGCAGATGAATTATCCAACGGAACAAGTTGGAAGGAAGCTGACGTTATTAGAGGGCCATTAGAAAAAGCAGATGCATTCTAACAATGACAAATCTGCACAATGCAGCACATTTGACAATTTTAGGATCTTTGGAGCTTACACAGTAGCTTTCTGGTTTCACAAGGGAATCATACAATTGCAACCATTCTGATACCATCACAAGATGACAGGCATGTTACACACTCTTCATAATATTATTAACCTGCTGTATTTCCCAGTGCTTTTGAGCAGGGAACATTTTAAGATACATTTAAACCACATCAAAACCTATGGAGGTATCTCAACAGAAGACAAATCTGTTGGCTACTCTAGGTTTTGCTCTTCATTAGGATGTTTCTTCTCATTATGTGATGTCAAAACTATCTAGGGCTTTAGGCAGGTGCTTGTTAGAATGAGCCAAAATAAAACTGGCATCCATGACAGCACAACCCACCAGGAAATTCTCTTGTTCAGCCCCCTCTGAGTTGAACAGTTGCTCTACAATAGGATCATAGTTTCTATTTGTGAGTCAGCAAAGAGGCTTTATTAGTCCATGGCATACAAGGAAAATAGTTTTAAAAACTATGGCAATAACTGTAGCACTCTTGGTAAGTTTTTTTTTAAGTGGAGAGGAATTATATGGATGTGTGAAGAAATTATGTACCAATTACATTGTGATGTGCAATTACATTTGACAAAGCAGCACCCATTTCAGTATACAGCCTTCTTACTATATCGAAGTTGGTTTGTCGTGTGGCCTAGAACAGCCTTTGCCAACCTGGTGCCTTCCAGACGTTACGGAGCGCAACTCACATCAGTCTCAGCCAGAACAACTGCAGCTACCTCCATGTCACCACTACAGGGCTGTTTTCAAGTGAACATTCAACATGGTGGTACAAGTCTACACTGGGTTAACCAGGACAGCAAAAAGGTGACTATGTAGGAAGATCAAATGCTGTGAATCTTTGCTTGTGGATATTTTTTAATGAAGACTGGCTTTGGTATAAGTAAGACATAGAAGAATGTAGATTTTTACTTACATGTTTTTGCAGTGTTTTTGTACCACGGTTAGCAATATGCTGTGTTGGTGGACATAAAACTGAAACTATTAAATTGCTATCAGAATAAAATCAGGATTAAACATTGATGCCAAGTATTCCTTTGGGTTTATGAGATTAGATTTAGGTATCAATTCACCTGCCTAAGAACTTCTCAGGTAATGAAAGTCACCAGAATTTTATGTTCATAATTTCTTCCTGATTGTGTTGCTATATTAGCTGACAGTGATTTGATGGGCCTTTTGGTGCCTTTTCCACTGTCTCCTTCGAAGGGGATTTGTCTAGAACAACTTAATGCCATAGGAGTATTTCATTTGTACCTCTCTCCCAGTGTCTGTGGTAATTGTTCCACCTGTACAGTCGTACCTTGGTGGACGGATGCCTTAGCAATAAAACATTTTGGCTCCCGAACACCACAAACCCGAAAGTGAGTGTTCCAGTTTTGCAAACGTTCTTTTGGAAGCGGGACTTCTGCAGCTTCCAGTTGGCTGCAGGAAGTTCCTGCACCTTGGAAGTCGAACGTTTTGGAAGTCGAACGGACTTCCGGAATGGATTCTTTTTGGCTTCCAAGGTACAACTGTACAAGTATTTCAGCTTGCCAAGCAGAGCAACCCCCTTTCTCCTCTTTGGGGGAAGAAGGGGGAAAGCCCCATTGCAGTAGTAGAAGTCCATTTAAGGGCCTCTGCTAGTGGGACACGGTAGTTGAACCCAGACCTACAGTATGACCAGATAATTTAAAAGTGCAGCTTTAGAGAAGGACCAAGGCCCAGTGATGGACCACATCCTTGTGGGCAGAAGGCCCTAGGTACAATACCTAGCATCTCCAGACAGAGCTAGGAAAACAGTCTTGTCTGAAAAGACCAGTAAAAGTTCATGCCAGTTACTGTAGTCAAATCTGAGCTTGATGTACCAATGGTCTGACTCTGTATAAAATAGTCTTCTATTTTCTTAGAATAATAAATATAGCTTTTTGCACTCCCAGTGCAGCACTAAAATGCACAGCTGAGAATGTTTTTTATCAGTGTGGGAAGCAAGTCATGCACACTGGAGAGCCAGCATTGATCTCTCCCACTGATGTGGACTGGTAAGAGACTAGCACAGGCAGTAGAACTTCCTGCTGTATTCTGTGGGTGTTTTAATCACTAAATAATTGCATGCAAATATCCAAATAAGAGCCATCAGGACATTGCTGGAGGACTCCTGTCATCGAAATGCTTATCCGATACCCCAATCAACTTAATTCAAGAAGCCTCAGAGGAATTCAACCACATGAAGATGATAGCAATCTCACTTATACAACCTCCAATTATGATTTTCTATATTTCATCAGACTGAATATATGGGGCCACTCAACCTGTTGAAATCTATTTTATTATATTTTCCCAGATGATACTTCTAACCATTTTTCAAGGCATTCATGCATTTTCAGAATAAAACATTTTAGCTATGAAAAAAAGAATTATAATAAGGCTCTTTAGAGGTACTCCTCATTCAGCTAACACTAGACAATATATTCAAGGCCATTCTCTTTTACAGAGTGAGAAAAGGCTGTTAACGGTGTACTCAGTTTTGTGTCCATATACAACTTTGGTGTCTTGTTCTTGTTCAGATATGATTTTTTTCCCTGATCCTCTTAAAGATGTGTACAGCAAAGGTGAAACTTTCCCCATTCAATTTCTGACCTCAAGGCTTTTCCCACAATGAGAGCTACAAACCTCTGAGACTTTGATGATCCACCTAGCAGGTTTTAATCCATGTTCAACTTGTAAAAAGAGATATTCTGAATCCGGACAGCTGTGGTTATGGAAGCATTCTGAACTTGGTCATTATCCTTTTCGGTTTCAGAGAAAAATAGTTCCAATTGCTACAGCTATGGGGCACCATATTTCAATGAGTTGGATAAAACATGGTTAGCCTTTTCCTTCAGAAACCTGGGTTTGGATAAATAGTGAGTTGGGGTAGTGGGTAGTTGGGAATCTGGAAACATAAAACTGTAAAGCAAAACCATAGCCAGTTGTCCTTACTGTGTGGGGTGACCATATTTCCAGGCGTGGCTTCAAACATATGAATGGATTTGTTCAAAACCAAGATACATTTCTATACTCTCTCTGACCAACCTCAAAACGACTATGTGTATGTCATTGTCTGTTAGTTGTTATAGATAGATAACTAGAATAAGAATTTCTTTCCCCTGAAGTATTCACAGTCGTGGGAACTAAAGGGTTATTTTGCTTTATTTTTCAGCCATATCACTCAGTCATAAAGCTAAAAGCAACCTTGAAAAATCCACCTGAGTGAATCTTGTGATGTCAGGGTGAGTCAGATGGGTCGAGCACTACTACTTTGGGGAAAAACAGCTGCCATTGAACGGGAATTGCCTTATTCTAAAAAGCAGCTCTTCAAAGGGAAATTTCCACATATTCAAAAGCCTGCTTCCTGAAAAACTATTAGGTGGGCCAGAGCATTGGTTCTACATAGGGTGCTGCACCCACTGGCCTGACCTTGCCTACAGGTCTGCTATACCCAACAGGTTCATGGCATTACAATTTGTAATACAGCAACTATGGCTGCCATCCTAACTCCTGGCCAGGATCAGGAAGGCTGTATGGATCAGTAGTAACTGCTGCTGCTCCAAAGCTCTGCCATTGGGTCTTCCAGGACAGAAGGGGAGGAATAAAGCTATTGATCAGAGAGGCTCAAATATCACTCTTTGCTGGGAGCTTAGGTTCCAGTGGCCTGGGTCCACCCCAAAACACCTCCTTTCTGGGATGTTCTGCCAGCTACAGCCCATGCTTTTCATGGTCAAGCCTATGCAATGGCAGCTCCCAGTGGCACAGCCTAGCAGAGCAGAGTGGACTTAAACTTCTGCTGTATCCTACCTATCACCAGCACGGCAAATTGGGAATGAGGACCGCTCTGCTTCTTGTTCCACACTTACACAGCTTAAGACATTCACATGAGCCCTACAGACAACATCAACATGCACTTCGTCACCCCTCATGTGTTGGGGACTGAACATCTGCAGCAGGGAGCCTCTTCAGCTTGGCTGGCTTCCCATTTCACTTACAACTCTGAACCTCCATGGTTCTAAATCACAAGGGGATCCTAGACAAACTGAACAAGCCACAATCATCACCAGGGGTGAGGGGGAAAATGCCTGCACTTTGCCATTAATGCAATGTTTTGGTATTCTGCTGCATTTTCACAGGGCTGACCTCTGACACTGGAAGCAGATCTTTGGCAAGTGCACTAATTCAGTATGTTGATCTGGTGGTCATCCTTCTCCTTTTTGTGGTACAAGCTCTCACTTCTTCTGAAAATGTTTCAGGCAATTCCTCAAGAACATCCTGAGAGCTAGGGGGGGGGCCACTTCTTTCAAAACACAGCATTGTCCTGGGTGGCAAGATTGCCAGGGCCACCAATTGTAGTCTAGGTAGAGGTATAAAAGAGCAATTTATTGTATCGAAATTATGCAGTTCCATTGCTGGAATTTGACTCCCCCTCCAACATTTGTCTGTGGTCCAAAAAACAAACAAAAAAACCACCAACCCCAAGACTGAAATGAACAAACCCCAGGACTGAAACTGTAACTTCAAGGCAGCTTTTTTATTTTTCTTTCCCACCTTTCAACCAGCATTGCTGTCTGTGTCACCGTGATGCCTCCTGAGCCGCTCTTCCTCCTTTTGGCTCCAGCCGTTCTTTTGTCCACCATCTGAAAATGGTTCCCTTTAGTTTCCAGCTGTACTCATTCCAAATGCTTTTTGTAAAATGTACCAATCTGGCCTTTAGCCAGCGGGATAGCATTTACCTCTGTCCCTAACCTAAGCTAGGAAAGTTTTTAACAATGGGAAAAGAGCTGTTTCTTCTCAAGCAAGCTGACAGAACATCATCTTACAACATATTTTTATTATTTTTATTTTTAGAGAAAGGAAGTATTTTCTTTCAAGGCTACCTGTCCAATTACAAGACTCGCTGAAAACTGAACGAACTGGGAGAACAGGAAAGACATAAGGGTATCCTCAGCTTCTGTGGGGGGTGTTTTTGCAAAATGCACAATTCTTGAATTTTCAAGCCTTTTATTACCTGCTTGATTTCCTTTCATTAAATATACATATAATCTGCTGAAAGATAAAAGGCAGCTTTATTTTGCATCTTCTGCAGCAGCCTCTTTCAGCCCTTTTATGTTTTGGTTTTGTTCTGGGAACAGAGCATAATGGCAGCTGCTCATACTTCAATAAAAGACACTCCATGCAGCATTCACTTGTAAACATGTTAGCGCTCCCTACGTGGGCATAAGGGGCTGTTCAGAGTTCTCACACACCTGCAGAAGGCTGCTGCATCCGACTACAAAGATCTGCAGGCCCAGAAGAGGACTGCCTCTTGCAAATGGCACAGATACAGTTCTTGCTTCTGAACATCAAAAGCTCAAAGCCCCACTCGAACAAAACACTATGGATTGGAAAACGGTATTCCACTCAAGGGTGATCTACATCATAAAAATCAGACGAAACAGGTGCGGCAGGGACTGGGAAATCAAAATATGTGTGGCTGTTTTATTTTATTCTATTTATTTTATTGCCATATTTAAGCTCTACTCAATAACAATGGTCTCTGGGCAACTTACAGTATTAATCAAATGCTAAAAGTTTCACCCATTGCTAGTGCCACTGGGAAGAGACCCATTGGAATTAATGAATATGACTAATTTAGGTCCATTAATTTCTATGTGTCTACTCTGAGTAGATCTCTGAGCAACCAACCAATAAAACAGGAGATTTAAACAGTAAATACCCAGCTAGATGGGCAGGATATAAATAAATTATTATTATTATTATTATTATTATTATTATTATTATTATTATTATTTAAAAGTTTTAAGGTGTTTTTTAAAAGACCTAAGAAAATAAAAGCACCTTTTGCTGGCATTCCACAACCAGGGTGTCACCACTGAAAAGGCCCAGCCACCTGCCCCACCTCATTTGATGGGGGGGGGACCCAGTGAGGGGCCTCAGAAGTTAATATTGTCAAAGTCTAAATAGGCACATAGAGGAGAAGGCTATCTTTCAGGTACTATGTTCCTGGGCTGTTAAAGGCTGAAACCAGCATTTTGAATTGGGCACAGAAATGAAATGGAAGCTAGTACAGAGAACGAAGCAGTGGCATAATATTTTCAAATTGTTCAGTACTGGGACTCAGCTACTTAATTTAATTAATGACCACATGTTGTGTTTTTAAAAAGTAAATGCCAATGGCAGCCTTTTTGCTAATGCTAATTACCCTGTAAGGCGGGTGGGGAGTTAGCACTGGAGATTGCAGCTGGGGAAAGAAGGTTCAAACCTACTCGCCCTGGGTACTGTCACACACCAGGTATTTTATTTAAAAAATATACAATGCAGCTGCTAATCACCTGTAGTCAGCCCCCAGTGAACAATTTAACAACCCTTCCTGAATCAACAGACGTTTCCTGACCATTTTCAAAGGCAGTTTCATGCACAACATATTATTCCCAGAGGATGGCTAGCTGCTGCCTGGGCGTCTCTGACCAGGTAGGGTTGCAATTGGTGTGTCAGGCTAAGCTGATAAAAGGCACTCAAAGCCACAAAGGCCACCTGAGCTTCTGTTGCCTTCACAGGAAAATATCTATGCTTTTAAATGTATTGTGTAGATATATACAATAAACGTACTGTGTAGATATATATAAACGTATTGTGTAGATATATAAACGTATTGTGTGGATTTATATTGCTAAACTTAAAAGTGGAAAACAAAGACAACCAGAAAAGCAACAGCAAATTTTCTCAGCTTCTCCTCCTTAAAATAATGTTTTCAACCCTAAACAATTTCCTTAGTGCCCACAAGCGTCTGTTTTACTTATCACTTGTCCTGAGTAATAATCTGAACTTTGCTTGCATACTGCACTGGTCCATCAGAGACTGAAGTTAGTTTAAAAGAAACTTGAGAGCACTGGATAAGATCTGTTTCATCACAAGATCAGTGGTCCTTGAAAGGAGAAGGCTGCTTGCTGTTTCTTATGGGTGGCCTTCATAAAAACTCTTGGCACGTAGAAACCTAGCACATTGGGCTTTTCTCCCTGATGTGTCAATTTTCTGCATACAGGTGAAAGGGTTTTATTTGATGTTCAATTTATTCATAGTGAATCTCAGGCACAGTCTAGAAATTGAGACCTCTCCCTTGAGATGATCAAAGGGGTTTATTGCATTAAAGGATAAAATGCTATATCACTTGTCAGTACATTCTCATGATGTGCAACAGAGTCTCCTCAAGCTTTCAGCATAAGAAAGACTAAAGAATTTTGGCCTTGCTGTGACTTTAATAGGGGGAGTGGGGAAGGGATAGCTAGGCTTATGGAGTTGAGCTTAGAAAATGTTCACAGAAACTTCACAGAAGGAAGAGGAGGGATATGGCACAGTTCAGCCCCAGGATAGCATTGTATGAGCAGCCAACCACATCTCAGAAATCTGAGGAAAGATTGGGAAGGAAACGGAAATGAATCAACAAATTTCCCATCATGATGAGAGAGGAGGGTGACAGAACTATCTCAGAACTTTGTTGGAAAGGTCTTGTAATGTCCCAGACAAGACTTTATGCTTCTCCTTCTGGGAGAAAACAAGGAATTCCATTCATGCTCAGGGCATTTATATATTGTCACTGCCCATTGTGAAGCTTTAGAATAATTTAAAATTTAGTGTTCTAGGATCCTTTAAATTTCTTTCCAGTTCTAATGATGAATATCCAGTTGGGGGCACTATTATCCCCTCACAGCATGCATATATATATATATATATATATATATATATATATATATATATATACACACACACACACACACACATACACACACACACACACACACACACACACACACACACACACATTTATATAGAGCAAGGGAGGGGAGAGTAATGTGAACACAGCAATGTGATTTTCCTTGTATTTGGCTGTCCCTTACTTTCTCATTTAAACACACACACACACACACACACACACACACACACACACACACACACACAAAATATTCAAACCTTTTAGAACAACAAACAGCCACTTTCCAAACTGTATAGCAGGCACATTTTGAGAGTGTCCACATTGAAGGCATATCTGCCAAGAGAAGTATGGGGATCCTTTCCAGGGCTCAGCTAAACTGTATGCAGCTAAATGTTGAACAATATTTGCCTTTCTCATAGAGCTACACGTGATTTATTTTAGCTGCACTGAGAAGAAAACAACAAAGCTGATAACGGGTCTGGAATTTGTTACATCAAAGAATAGCCTCAGAGAACTGGGTATGTGCAACATGATAGCAGATAGGGCAAATAATACAAGCATTCAAATATCTAAAAAGCTGAGATTTTACCAGAACTGCTGAGGGCTACTTCTCACTTTACATATGGATGGTGTGGACATGCCTTCACAAGTTATTTCTGTGTTTTCAATGTCCAGTAGGGATAGTTGATTAAGATTACTGTCTCCAGGGAGCAGCAGTAGGGAATAGTCCTACTAAGGAGCCTGCCTTCCTTCACACACGGCAGTTTAAGACACTGGCTGTTTTGCTAAAGTGTTTTTGTGTCATCAGACACAATGTAGGAAACATCCCAGAGGCAACAGCAAAAAGTACAGTGCTCATACTGGAAACAAACAGATTTAGGATTCGTATTTTTAAAACTATCTTTAAGAATTATTTTGGGGCAACAATGCTAGTTGCCTAAAGAAGCTATAAATCTCCTTTATAGGAAGTTTTGTTGTTTTGTTTTTAGAAAACTGGGAAAAGACCTGAGAAGAAGAATAGTTCAGGTCTACAGAATCTTGTCTATGTGACGAGATGGAATAGCTAATTCTTGTACTTGTCCGACTCTATGGGTTGGCTCCAGTTCCATCTTTCTGTGAATGGAATCCAACAGGTGCCTCTCTGTAACGGAAGAGGAAGAGAGAACATTTCTGGCAAATCTTGCTTCTCTCTGCTGGCGGGGGGGGGGGATGCACTCCCTGAAATCTGCTCTAGAAAGGATTGGCGGATATCCAGAACAGCAGGTCCAATGCAGCAGAGGCCTATAGCAGGAAGTGGGGTTGACAACAAGCCCCAGCTCTCCTTTTCCACTGGTAAATTCACCCTCTTAGCCAAAATCTCTTCAGTAAAGAGACGGCCACAATTATATTCAACTCCATGATTCTATTGTTCTTGAAGATAAAAAAACAGAGATTTTCCCTTTTGTTATACTGTAGTTGTCCAAATAATATTTAATGTGAAGAATAAATGTTTTGAAGTACTCCTTTTTCAGGTGGGTTATGCCTGATAGTTGAAGTTATCTCTATAAAACTCAACTCTTCTCTTCCAGTTGTGAGCTGGATAAAACATTAAACTATAAGATGCACGAGAGGCAGGAAAATAAAAGCGTTGATGAGGAGGGAAATACAGTTGGAACACAATTATAGGAAAAGGAGGGAAAGGTGAAGAATAAGTGGCTGCTAAAGAAGGGGCAAAAGGAAAGCAAAAGCCCTTAGGGCAACTAGAAATCCAATTATGTAGAAGTAGAAAGCGGAGAGGTATATTTCTCAGGCAATAGCTTGGTTCTGTAGCCTTGTGTATGGCCTTACAGTGACCTAGTTGTAATTATAGGTCTCCTTAGGGAGATAAATTGCTGTTTGATCATCAGACACTTGTGCTAGCATGAGTGCCATTCACATGAGGGGAGTTTGCACTGGTGCAGCATTACAAAGACAGGGAGGATTGAAAGCATAATAAGCAAAGGGTCGAGCATAGGATAGACAATACGTAAGTAATAACAGCAGATTATGTGCATTGCAGTGCAAATTCTTTCTGCCTAAAACAAGCAAAACACACATGGGAGAGATATGAAATGCTGCCTGCGGACAAGTACAAGAAAAAGCAAAGAGGTTTATTATTTTATTTTAATGATCTTGTTACAAACCCGGTTGTAAAACCAGGAGCTGCAGCTGACATGAGGTCGACCTACCTGGAAGGAAAGCTCAGTGTGAGAGCATCTGCTTTGCATGCAAATGGTCCCAAGTTCCATCCCTGAAGCCTCCAGGAAGAGCTGTGAAAGTGTAGACAACATTTAGCTAGATGGACCAATGGTCTGACTCAGTACAGAGTAGCTTCTGTATATTGTGACACCAGCCAGGTTGACCAGCTTTGCTCATTTTGGTTGCTGGCTTGCACTGAAGCTAGAGAAGCAAATAAGGTTTCTCAGTTGGCATAGTGCCCATAAAAGTTTTTTCCCCACCTGATAACATTGTGATATTCGGTGACTGGTAGGTGGGAGGCCTCACCCATCTACCATGGTTTAAGGACCCAAATAATCAAGACTGACGTGACTTGAGAGGTGACCACCATCTCCAATAACTTGCACTAAAAAGGTAAATTAGAAACTATTTTAAATAAAGGTTTCTATAATTATATAATATGCCTATTTAAAATAATTGTTTCTCACTCTTACTTGCTGCCCACAGTCTCTTACTAAGGGGACCAATCAGGTCCCACCTGCTTGATTTCAGCCATGCCGAAACTAGTTTTGATATACATGCTAGCAATAGTAATGGCTGAGTCACTCGGGATTTATCAGTCTCAGACAAATCGCCTTACTTTAATACTTGGTTTAAAAAGACAGCAGCCAAAAGACTTTGCGCACCTAGATTTTCCATACGTTTTAGGCAAATCTGCACATAAATGGATTACTATGTAACCACCTTTAAAAATATGAATCAAGTAATAAAATAAAATAGGCTTCTGCTGTTATGGCAATTAGATGTTGCTTGGACCTAAGACTGCTAAGGAAATTCTCAAAGAAAGAAATATCAGAAGTCTTTTTTGGGGTCAGTACATTTTTACAATGTATTCTTAGCTATTGTTTCTTCACATATTGCTTATGAGCCGGTCCAGAAACATTACGGAAAAGATTATGTTTTCTTTCACCCATGTAATGTTATTCTTTCTTCTCTTTTGTTTTGCTACAAGGGATTTCCATACACACATAAGAAAAGAAGGTCAGTTTCTTGATACTATGAGTAAAGTATTAATCATAATTAATCATTAGTCATAAATGCATTAGTCATAATAACCATAACAAAATGTAAAAAGGAAAGTCAAAATAGTATTAAAAGCATGACTAAGATAATATACATTTAAATTATGGATTGCATCCAGCATCAGATTGCACCTATTGAATTTATTGGACATGTCTTCCAGGAAGATCAAGTATTTTTAAAAGACTGGAATAAATTATTAATTTACTTAAAAGACCACTGTAAACAGTTAAAATAATTGGCAGGGGTGTTATGACACTTGTAATGTGGGATTAAGTATGGTAACTATAGATATTTAACAGATGGATAAAGGAAAAGATGCAGAAAATGTTATCTTGAATATGGAAACCATGGAGGGAGGGAAGAAGGTCCGAAGGTTCAATAGAACCTTTTATTTTAATGTTTGAAATGGTTAAAGTTAAAATATATAAAATCTTGTAAAACCAATAAAAAAAAATAACAACAACAACAATAATAATAAAGTATTGGACATGTCAGGCCCATTGATTTTAATGGGACTACTTTGAGTAGAACTTAGCTGGCTTTCTATAACCCTGTCCTTTTAACTCTCCAAGGTAAATAGAATGACGGAGAAACTGAGTCGTCAAGCGAAGAGAATTGAAGTGACCACTGATCAAATTGTTCCTAGAAAAACATATGGCCAAGCTGCATCCTGTGCCTTATCAGTTCAGTAATGAACAAACAAGCCCCATTTCTGTATAATAACATCATTTTGTTCTCTCCTCTCTCTTGCCCTCATCACATTGTTGTGTTTGACCATGTAGATAATGGGTGACTCAAGATGACAAAGGACTCTTTCATCATCCCTGACCATTGGCCATGCTGGCTGGGGCTGATGGGAGTTGGAGAACACCAGGAGTGCCATGGCTCCCCATCCCTGATACATATTATATGCCACATCTTCAAAGACCACACCTTGCTGGAGAAAGGTTTCATCTATTCATACTCTATGGTTAACTGTGGTGTTTAACCATGTAATATGATTCTTAACTGACACATACAAAATAGATGGATACTTTTTTTTAAGCAAATAGATAGCACATTAAAAATTGAACATATTAAAATAAAACCAAGTTGTTGTTGTTTTTTATAATCGGTCCCTGACTCTGTTTACCCTTTATATTAAAATATATTGTAACTAGGGTTGAAAGAGAAATTCAATTCAGTTCTCACTGAAAGGCAAACCCAACTAATTCACACTTTTCAAAACAACACGTGAACTGGAACATGAAATGTGAACAGCTGAAGGCTGGAATAATGAGCAAGGGAGAGAAACAAAAGCTGACGGATTTGTCCATCCTTATCCATGGTGTTTTGAAAGCTGTGAAGATGATTCATATGCAGAAGCCAGTTCAGCACATGGACCATCTTTCGTATATCAAAGTGAAAATGTAAATGTGGTGACTGATCCACAAAAGGAGAGAGGAAGTCTGCATACCCTTCTGGAAAAGCTGGCCTCACTAAAATCAGTAACACTTGCTAGTCAGTGTGTTCAGGGCTTACACACAGGTCACGGTGAACAAGTGTGAAGTAGGAGATGTTTTAAAGTGAAAATGTTGCAGCTAAGAAGAAGGTTCCATTCTGTATTCTTTACTTGCCTTAATGTCTGTCTGTCTGTCCGTCCATGTCTCTGTCTCTGTCTCTGTCTCTCTCTCTCTCTCTCTCTCTCTCTCTCTCTCTCTCTCTCTCTCACACACACACACACACACACACAGAGAGAGAGAGAGAGAGAGAGAGAGAGAGAGTTGTTTTTCTCCTGACACAGTTTAATATCATTCTAAAAGTTCTGAAAATTTGCTAGGGGGAGAAAAGTGGAAACTGCGAGTTCAGAGCTAATTTCCAACCTACTGGTCCAAACCATCTTCATCCCTTACATTCTAACTCACAGGTCTGCTGCAGTCATATCAAGTCAGATATTAGGCCCTGAGGCTTGGGGTACAAGTCTATGCATACTGATACTTGGGCATAAGTCACACTAAACTCAAGTGAGACTTATGGAGCAATCCTAAAAAGGGTTCGGGAGGTTAAGAGCAGTGGATCCTCTGCCACATCCAAAACCATGTCTGTTTGTGCCAGTCGGGGTACAAGGTGAGGCGATGGTGCTCTGATTTTGCCATGCCAGCTCTAAGATCACTTGGCTGAGGAGCCTCTTGGGGGAATCTTTGGGATTTAATATTCCTGAAATCCATTTCAGGGCTTGCTGCAGCCCTTTCCCTCAAGCAGTTCTTCTTTCCATTGACAGAGACCCACAGAGAAAACACTGTGCGCCATCCTACACCCAACCCTTGTCTTGGCAGCCCAAACCATTGGGAACAGAGTGTGGCTTCGTACAGAGCCCCTGGTCGTTTCACGGACTATTGACCTGTACGCCACTACTTTATTCTTCCGCTGCCACCAATTTTGTGGGGGGGGGGGGGACCCAGGGTTCCCCGGTGAAGTATTGAGTCTCAGTCAGGTAGAGTTAACAATGAAGATTAAAGTTTATTTCAAACACAAACAAGTTTTAAAATATATTTGAAACGTTGTCAGTCTATTCCCTCTCAGTCTTGTCCCTGTCTCTAACTCACTCTGACTCCTCTATCTTCCCCGCCTCCCCCCCAAAAGAACCAACCAAACTAACTGTCAAAACCTCTGGGCTGAGCCTCAAAATCAGGTAGGCTCTGCCTTCGGGCTTTCTTTTAGGTCAACCTATTAACCCTTTCTCTCCCCCAATACAAACATATCCCCAAAGAATGGGCAAATGCCACACAGAGGTTTAGGACTGCACTCTTATTTCATTCATATATGTATATGTATGTGTATACATATATATATGATTTCACTAGACAATTAAGAAATGCACTCCATGGATGTTGGGTCCTTTGTTTTCAGCTGTCAAATTACCACTTCCAATGGCAATGTAACGCTTAGTTCCATGAAGAGAAATCAAACAACCAAAACTCTAAAGCAGTCACATGAAAATATAATCAGTGTGCTAACTATTGATCCTAGCAAACATCCACCCAAAGGTTAGCAGGCACAACCACCTTATAAGCACTTCATTAAATTATGACAAAAAATCATAAAGCTTAAAAATAAATGCCTGTTTCTTTAGCACTGCTGTTTGTTTATTTAAAACTCAATGAAGTGTGGATAAAAACAAACCAAAGTTAAAAAGAATGTACAAGAAATTATTTATAGGTTTTAAGTAATTATGTTTTATGTATTACGAATGCCACTTTAAAATTAGCTGAATTTGTAGCATTTCAGGAAACCCACTAACACAATTCAAAAACCTGACCACATTATAACCCTTCATAACTAACTAATTCCAATATTTATGATAGAATATACTACCTATGGTAAAAATACATACATGGAGCTTCTCCTGGTTAAAACGTATGAAATTAATTTGCAAACAGCCTTAGTCCTGCTTATTGCTTCAAAGCTTGTTCCAGTACCATTCCAGGTGGAATGTGCCCTAAAGCACTCAGTAAACTCTATGAGCACTAAATGTGAATAACAACACTAGGAGGTCCAAAATTGGCATAGAAGTGTTGGGGGGGGCATTATGGCATGGGGTTTCCTCAGGATGAAGGGGCTACTCAGGAGGAGAAGTAAGTCAAAGATGATTCAGCCTCATGGTCTAAATCATGGGATGAGCAATTTCTGCTGAGCTTTTCTGACTAGCTCTGGCCCTAATACTGGGTGCTAGTGATAGGTAGAATGGCATCTTTGAAAGGGAGTTACCAAACCTGGGGCAACCAGATCCAATGGAGGACAAGAACCAGGGTCTACTGGTGTATCCACCCTTTTGAACCTCTGTGTGACAAGCTACATCTGCCCAAATTGTCCCTTTTTGTATCTGGTCCAGTAGTGACTGGCGTCCTTTGGGACTGGTAGGGTGGAAGGTATGGAGCAAGGGCAAGTAAAAGCCAGAGTCAGTGACAAACAGAGCCTACCAATTCTTTTTTTGCCCCAATCCTCTTCCCTGCTGAGTTCCACAAGAAGCACCACTAAGACTCATTGGGGCCCCCGATAAAATATTTGATGGGGCCAGGCACCCTCAGGTTGATGGGCATTGCCATTCAAATGGTGTGTGCATGCTTTGTCATGTGATTGATTATGCAGGGCAGGGCTCACCTGCCCCCCCCCCCAATATTTTATTCAAGTCGGCACCCCTGGGAGGAGGAAACTGACAGACAGGGTCACCCACTAGAAAGGCTGTATGAAAGAAAGAAAGTAGCTGGGGTCTGGCTCAGGGTAGACTGAGGTTGGGCAGTGTCCCTTTCACTCTAATGCACCAGCCACCACTGATCTTGTGACTCTACTAAACTGAATTTGAGAGAAAGAGAGAGGGAAGGAGGGAGAGAAGGAGGGAGGAAGGCTGTATTACCAAATTATCTGTTTGATCCTAACAGTGGGAATCAGGGCTTTGGGGCACTCCTGAGGATTGTCTCCCTATTCATTGCTGATGGTAGATGATGCTGATTATATAGTTAACAAAGTCATCCAAATTGGGTTGTCCACAGTGGATAAACAGTCAAAAAGTGAGGGGCATTTTCCTACGTTGTTTGTTTTCTTTGCCAATTGCTCCCACACACACCCATTGGTTCCAATAGAATGGAAAACAAGAGCTCCCGTTTCAGGATAATGGTAATACATGTTGGGATATTGCCAGGGAGACAAAGTCCATCATGACTCCACGTCGTCTCCCTTGCGATCCATCGATCTCCCGTAGATACAGTATCAGCAATTAGCGACATGAGCTCCAGAAATAGCTTGCCACATTCCAGAGCTGATGCACGCTCTATCAGCAGATAATGCACAGCAAAAGATGCACTCAGGAGAGCATTATTTACAAGTTTATTCAGCGTTGATCAGAACAAAGAAAACATGACTGCCTGCTTCAGTGTCTCAGACACAGAGAGAGAAACGAAAGCATAGACACAACAGAAACATCCTGTGAACAGGAAATACGCAGACTCTGTGACTCACAAAGCCTGCTCCCTTTTAAGGTGGAACGGAAATATCCTAAGAATACACTCCTCCCGCAGCATATGAGGGTAGACCTCCCTTTCCACTAATGGAGAGAGGAAGCCAATTGTATCCTATGGACCCTGGGACAACGTCCCTTAGGGTTGCACCCTCAAATGATTGCAATGCTTCATTTGTTCTAGCTGTAACCCCCCTCTTTGTATATTTCAGCTAGCAGAGCCACCGTTTTAGATTTCGGAGGATCCCTAAATGCTCTTACACTTGCCTCCTATTGCAGTGTGAAAAGTAATAAGTAAATTAATAAATATTAATTAGAGCATAATACAGTGAAATTAAAACAACAAGAAGTTAATATTTAAAAACCTAGAGTCTGAGTACATAAACTGCAGACTGGAAAAATATTTAAAATTGCCAGCCAACAACATTAAATCTCTAGGCATCGGGAAACTGGATTCCTGGGGTTTAATAAATCCTGGAAGAACATGGGCATAATGTTTAAGAAACAAAGAAACACTAACAAAGCAAAAGCATGGTAAGAAAACAATGTAAACACCCCTGCTTTAGATTATATATTATATATTATATAAAATAAAATATTTTATAATATATTATATAAAATAAAATATATAATATAAAGTCATATACACAAAGTAGGCCCTATGATGAACATTGGATCTAGTCCAAGATATAGATATGATTTTTTAATTAACACTGTGCAAAGGGTTTTAACTTTAAAATTAATTCATGCTATAGAAACTTTGCTCAGGATTCCTTTATTATTTTGTTGAGTATCAGATATTTTCATGATGAAGGCATTTATTTGAGTTAGAAATAAGAGGTAATACCTTAATTCCAGCTAGAAAACAATCATTGCCATTGCTTTTGAACTGCAAGCAAAGAGCTGTGAAAAGATGCTGCAGAGCTGAAAACTTCATTTGCAGCGCAAATGATAAAAGCAGCCTGTGATGCTCTTATTTAGCAAGCTGTCATTCAAAGATAAAAGACAGAGAAATGGTTCTAGTGAGTTATGAGTGCTTTCTAACTGCTCAATAAACAGACAATTCTGGCAACTGGACACGACTTTAATTGGACTATCTTGTGCATCATTGCTGACTCAGTTTCAGAGGATGTCAAGTTTCAATTACAGGTGGAAGGAACCATCGGTCAAATAGCCCATCTGATTTTCAATCTTATTTCATACAATGCCAGCAGAGTGGAGATGCAGAGGGCACCAGAACAACTTTGTTTAGATGGTAACAATTTATTTCTAAAGGCCAAATGATGGCAAAGTAAAATTGAGGGGTTTTAGACTATCACCAGATAGCTAACATAAACAACGGAAATAGATGGAGCAATTACTCCAAGAAAATTAATCTAAAAATAGCAAAGCAATTGAAAAACCCCAAATAAGCATTCCACAAACCATTCCAGTTTTGTATCTCACATTCTTGGGTGAATTTCACCTCAATTTAGCATGAGCTCTCTTGACTAATAGATTCACACAGCCCTTAAGGGAACGCATTTAAAGCAAATCGCCACTGCTCTATAATTTATCACATGTAGCCAGTGGACTCAGTTCTTAATTACTCTCACTACTATTTGTTGCTTGCATAGCAGAAGTTAAGTTTATGCCTTCCTCTCCCTATATTCCTTTTTCATTAGTCTCTTTTCATCTAGTAATCAGGGTTTGTTCCTTGTTTGTTAAAATTCAAGAGCTGTTACTTGAGGACCTTTTGGCAGAGAAATCTCTATATAATTCTTGGCACAAAAGAAGTACCATCTTGCTCAATTTAGAATCAGTAAACAATAGTTGCTACCAATTTGGATGGGAAGATCTTGTTGCACTCTCCATATATAATCAAGCTTGATTTTAAATGCCTTGCTTCTGTTTTCTTCTTTTTGTCAGTATCTGGCCTGTCTCCTTTTCTCATCTCTCAGGCCAATCAAGCTACTTGTGATCTGAATCCCTCCTAAAACCCTTTCCTTCCATAAAAACCAAAACTCCCTTTTCTCAAGTTCTATTCTACCAATTCAGCTTTGCTGAATCTATGTTACTCACAGCCTGACCAAGCATTCTACTTCTGCATACAGGTCTTATGGCCATCTTGACTTCCTTGGTCTGTGAGCTGCCACCATTGGCACCAACTATAAGGGGCCCTGGGTGCCAGGGTACCTACAATTTTTTGGGTGGGTGCTCAGCACCCACACCATGAGGCCTCTGGTGCGACCTCCAGTGCTCTGTGAGGCCCAAAAGTCGCATTGGAGGCCTTTGGACATTATTTCTGGGGCTCCTAGGTACTGCCATCCATGCACATGATGTCATAACATCATGTTATGTTGTAAGCGCCGCTGGGTACCCATAATCTGGGGCCCAGGTCAGCGCCCCTGGCTACCACCCATGATGTGGACCCACCCATGAAAAGGGCCTGAGGAGTGCCCTTCTTGCCACCACCTGCCACTACCTCTGCTGTGATGAGTGCACCCTAGCCATGCCCCCACCTCCGTCTCCATTTCAGAGGTGAGGGTGGGGTGTGCCCACAGCAGAGGGTACAGCACTGGGGATATTGTTTGCCACAAGCAGCAAAATCTCCTGGACTGGTCCTGCACAGCTCTTGCTGCTATTGCCACTACACTCTAGGGAAGCTCTTGTGTTACCTAAACAACCACACCTACACAAGGATCTGGGAGGAAAGATGGGAACAGGGTTGAGAAGGTGGAGCCACTTCTGGTCCTTTGCATCTCATCCTTAGGACAACTGGAACAGTCCCTTTGTCTAGCACTGGTGCAATACTGGACCGTCAAATTGGTGTGTTCTGTGGTTCTTTTCCCCACCTGTCCAAAGTAACATGCTGCTTTAGTTGATGCAAGGCAAGTCTCTGCCTGTACCACCCCAACAGCAAAATGTCACCTGGGGCCAGAATGCACAGTGAAGCAATCTAAGAGCACCAGAGCATACTTTGTGTATATTGATGGCTCATTTATTTTTATTCAGCTTATATTTAATAAATCTGGAACAAGTTCTTGCTCTCTGATGCACTGGCAAAACTCCACGGAAATAAATTGGGATGCCCTGGGCACACAGCTCATTATAGACCACTGTTTGCTAAAAAGCAGGCTTTAAATAGGACTGACAAGCTCTCATGGTATTCCAGAGCAGATGCAGCTACGTGCAAATGGTTCCAAAGCCAAAGCCAAATGCTGCTATTGCCACTTCAGCAAAGGTTCTATCTGGGCCAGTTAAGCAGAAGCGCATTTGGCTTTTTCTTGATTTGGTAACTGAGATACATACAGAGAAATCGCATTGTTCTTACATTTGAATATAGATGAACAAGTTTATGTATCAGAATGGAAAGCATCAATTTATTCATACAGACAATTAATTTAGTAATTGGATGACTGACACTATGGAACCCACTCAGTGTTGAGTGATGGCATGACAGACAGTTATTGATGCAGAAGAGGTTTAAGATAATTTTTACCAAATAATAAATGACTTTTCTGTGTCAGTTTGGGCAAATCTGTCTAAATACCTGAAAATATGTGGGGGGTTTTGGAACCCTGGGAGGAAAAAGTTGGTTGAAATGGTACAATTTTGAATGAAGAAACACTGAGTAGGGAAAGAGTTACATGCCACATCTCTCATCTCAAAACAGATTTTTCATTTTTAAAGTAATGGTAATGCTCAACATGTATTTGCACCTAACATATGATTATGCCCCAACTTTGAATCAGACCATTGTTCCCTGTAAACCAGGGCTGTAGGAGGTCTAATAAACCGAAGAATAATCTACATAAAATGGAGGTGCTGTTGGTTTGTCTGATGTGGGAGGCAGCATTCTGGAGAGGGTTTTTCACTGGACAGCTTTACAGTTGGAGGAGAAGTTAGATCTGGCTCCATATCTTGATGCCCAAGGGCATGAAGGATCTTTTTGCCAGCTGAGGAGGATGAACCAACTGTGGCTCTTCCAGGGCAGAGACAACTTGGTCACAAATTAGCATGCAATAGGGGATTCATGAATCCGTTGGTTTAAGTTTCTCTCAAATCTTTAGCCACATTTCCACATTAGTTTATGATTTCAAAATAATAATAATCCCCCCCCCAATTAAACAGATCAATAGATCTGTCTTGGTTTTGACTTGCAAAGAAGCTTCCTACTGCCCTGCTAGCGGAGATCCTTTTAACCAAAGGAACCATGGATTGAAGATAGCATGAGCTCTCTATTAACCTATAGCTGCTTGATGGTATGCTGCTTTTCATACTGTGCCTTATCCCTTTGAGTCTGGGAGTTTTACAGCAGGAGGGCCTCTTCCCAGGGGTCTCTCCAAAATGAACAAGATCTGGAATCGGTTTCAGCTTTTTAAATTCCACTCACTACCAAGACATTTTCAGCAAAGTGCATCTGACCTATTAGAGAGGATAATGGTTATAAAATATCACACAATGTACAAACCTATTATCAAATCACGACTATACGAAACCATGTTTTGTGCACAAACTACACATGACAGAGTGGTATTTGACTGAGAGTCACTCAGCTTAATGGGTTGTTTCTCTGTGGTTTCATATCAAGGAAAGGCTTTGATGGCAAATGCTGTTTTCTTACATAAATGGAAGCCAGTGGGTTAGAGGTAGGGTTTTTAAAAAAATCAATGCAGAAGCAGAATAAAAGCTTATTTGTCCGTGACTATATGACCCATCTATTTAATGATAAATATATCTGTATTACGGGAAATACAATTGCTATTTAAGAGATTTATATTCCCATCTTTAGACAAGTTTAATTGATTTTCTCTTTTGTTGTACACCAGATGGAAGAGGGAAATAGGGGTAGCCTTGTGAATGGTTTTTTTTGGGGGGGGGGGGTAGGGACCAGTAAATTAATGAGCCAGAATTGTACACTGAAGGAATTCAAATCTGCAAAGAATTAAGGAATATTGATATAATGATCACCATATGTATATGCTCAGAATGGAGAGTAGGCGTGTCACTGTTCATTAAATTACAACTTCTCTCCAAGGCATATTGTGAGTCTCAATCAGTGCTATTTTTCTAGAAAAAGTGGTGCTGCAACTCACCACGAACATCCCTTTGTTCTCTTATAATAACAATGGTGCCCACCTGAGACGTTCCGGAACTCAGTCCTAGCAAGTTCTTGCTGAAAAAAAGTCCTGATCTCAATCATCATGTAAGTAAGTGGAGGAAAGAGAACAACTGCTGCCAAGGCATCAGCAGCCACTGCTACAGTCTCCCTGCTGCCACTACAGCAATTCCTAGGTTAGTGATTGTGTGAGTGAGTGAGAGTAAGGGAGATGGGGTGAAACTGTTCTCGGCTAGAGATCCCCACTACCAGGATTAAAATGGCTTTGCCCTTTTTCAAATGCAACGAGTACTGAGATGGCCAGCTCTAATGGCAGCCCTCAGAGCTGGTTTACATACATGTTGTTAGTTCTTCATTCCTTACTTTGTAATACAAAGCTCAGAAGCACACAGTGCTCTCCTTCAAGATGAGGTAGACATCATAGCCCTCAGACTTATTCTCAGCACAAAGGGCTTTCTTCCAGCCAGAACTTGCTGGACCTCAGTTCTGGCACCTCTCGGGTGGGCGCCATTGCCATTCTAAGAGAACTAGGGAGGTGTTCATGGTGAGTTCCGGCACCTCTTTTTCTAGAAAAATAGCACTGTCAGCACATAATTTAATCCAAGCCAGAACATAAGTCTTTCCCCCAATTTTCTTGTCTGAATATATGATTTGCATTAAAAATGGATTAGAAATGGGAACATGTTAACAGGAGATCAAACCTCTAGATACTGCGACTGTTCAGCAGTAGACCAGGAACTGATCACATGTCTGCTGAGATGGCAGGTACAAATCCCTTAACAACCCCAATTTGAACAGTTTCAAAATTAAATTAAGACCTACTGTACCACTCTGTTAAAGTTTCCCTTTCCTTCGGTCTCATAGCACCTTCTGTGTTTCATGCATTTTTTCTTTGATTCTTGTATAACTTTCAACGTACCACAGTTGTTTCAAAAAAGATAAATTATGTGATCTCCATTCTACAAACGGAACTGCAACATGCAACTCAGGCTACAGAGCTTCAGACTTGTTGACCGTTTAGGGAAAAATGTGCATACCTTACCTGAGGCTTTTTACCTGCTTTCATCATCTCTTTCTGCTTGCCAAGCTCCTTTTCATCCCTTCCTCTTGATCCTTTTCCTTTCTCTCTCATCCTTGTTTGTTTCTGTAGCATTTTACTTCCACCCCCATTCCATTTTACCTTTGATGCTATTTCTTTCCAGTCATTGATCTTTATGTATCACCTATTCATAGTCTTCTCCATTTCAGATCTCCAAGCATTTCAGATCCCCAAGCGTTCACTTCAACAACATGGGACAGAATTGTTGAATTCTCTTAGCAGTCTCTTAATACAATCAAATCACACTGAACCAAAAATAGAGTTAAATGAACACAGGAGTAAGAGCAGAACAATATTTTTCATTAAGACGTACATTTTAACATAGAATTGTATCCTTCATATATAATATATTTAGGAAGCTTTGTAAAATCTTTCTGTTTGTGCTGGATTCTGGAGACAAATGATAAACCATTTAAATTGTCTAATAACTGTGTTTTAATATCTGCAATTGTAATGGAATATCTTAGATTGTTTTATTTTTATATCTAGTACTCACCCTTAAGATAGACAGGGAAAACATTTTAATCATTGTTTTCTCTGAACTTTAAAAGAAATGCGCAAAGCATGGGAAATAAACAAGATGAGCTTGAGCTCTTGGTACAGCAAACTAAATATGACATAATAGGCATCACTGAAACCTGGTGGGATAAGTCCCACGATTGGAATGTAATAATGGGGGGATACAATCTATTTCAGAGAAACAGACCAGACAAGAAAGTAGGAGGAGTGGCGTTATATGTCAGGGATGTGTATACCTGTGAAGAGATCCAAGATTTAGAACCTCAAAGCCAAAGTGAGAGCATTTGGGTCAAAATTAAGGGAGAGAAGAATAACAGAGACCTCATTGTGGGAGTTTACTATAGATCCCCAAGCCAAACAGAGGACATAGATGATGCCTTCCTGGAACAGATGGCCAAGCATGCAAAAAGAAGGGAGATAGTAGTAATGGGGGACTTCAATTACCCGGATATTTGTTGGATGTCAAACTCAGCCGAGAGCATAAGGTCAAACAGATTCCTCACTGGCCTTGCAGACAACTTCATTGTCCAGAAAGTGGGAGAAGCAACAAGAGGAACAGCCATTTTAGATCTGGTCCTAACCAATGTTGATGACCTGGTTAGTGGGGTAGAAGTGGAAGGATCATTAGGCGCGAGTGATCATGCTCTTCTGAAGTTTACTATACAGCGGAAAGGAGCAGCCAAGCATACTAGGACTCAATTTCTTGACTTTAAGAAAGCCGACTTCATAAAACTTAGGGAAGTGCTGGGTGAGATCCCATGGACAGTAATACTAAATGGAAAGGGAGTTCATGATGGCTGGGAGTTTGTTAAGAGGGAGATAGTAAAAGCACAACGTCAGGCAATACCAATGAGACGGAAACATGGAAGGTGCCTAAAGAAGCCAGGGTGGCTATCTAAAGAACTTTTAACTGAGTTAAGATTAAAAAAGGATGTGTACAAAAAATGGAAAAGGGGGGAAACCACCAAAGAGGAATTCAAACAAATAGCCAGCACGTGTAAACACAAAATCAGAAAAGCTAAAGCACAGAATGAACTCAGGCTTGCTAGAGAGGTTAAAAGCAACAAAAAAGGAAGCAAAAGGAAGAACAAAGAAACAGTGGGGTCACTCAGAGGAGAAGATGGTGAAATGCAAACAGGGGACACAGAAAGGGCTGAACTCCTCAATGCCTTTTTTGCCTCAGTCTTCTCCGATAAAGAAAACAATGCCCGACCTGAAGAATTTGGAGCAAATGATTCAGCAAAGGAAACACAGCCCACAATAACTAAGGAGATAGTACAAGAATACTTGGCTAGTTTAAATGTATTCAAGTCTCCAGGGCCAGATGAACTGCATCCAAGAGTATTAAAAGAACTGGCAGATGTGATCTCAGAACCACTGGCAGTCATCTTTGAGAATTCCTGGAGAACAGGCGAAGTCCCGGCAGACTGGAGGAGGGCAAATGTTGTCCCTATTTTCAAAAAGGGGGAAAGAGAGGACCCAAATAATTACTGCCCAGTCAGTCTGACATCAATACCAGGGAAGATTCTGGAGCAGATCATTAAGCAAACAGTCTGTGAGCACCTAGAAAGGAATGCTGTGATCACCAATAGTCAGCATGGATTTCTGAAAAATAAGTCATGTCAGACTAACCTGATCTCGTTTTTTGACAGAATTACAAGCCTGGTAGATGAAGGCAACACAGTGGATGTAGGACTTCCGGGTTGGCGCGAACAGCTAATGGCGGATTCCCTCCGAGCTCCGGAGGGAATCGGCTCCGCTGAGGACGGGTCTTGCTGCGACGGCGACACGGAGACCCTCAAAAACCGCAGGCGCGGATGCCTGCGGACCTGGTGACTCGGTGGGCACCTTAAGCGCCCTCCCCGACCCACGAAGAGCCTTTTTAAAGGCTCCGGAGAGGGTACGGAGAGTGGCGTGGTGCTGGGAGTAGACCGCTATCCCAACGGAGCGAAGCCGTGTGCCATGGCTGAAGAGCGCTGACTTTTTTCCTTAAATTCGGACCTGAAAAGAAGCAACCCGTGAGTAGATTGGAATTTGGACTTTAAAATATCTATCTTTGAATTTGATACGATCGGGGGATGTGTCAAAGGGAAGTCCGCACCCCCCTCCTGCAGAAGATTTAAAGCAATAGCAGGAGAACTAAGTTGGAGAGCCTACCCTTTTGGGGTGAGTTAAAAAGACATTAACTTTCACGATTTGATAAAAGAAGTTTCGAGCTGGAGCGTAAGAGTGGAATTTTAAAAGCTTTTCTTTTGTTGTGTGCAACCCCCCCTCCCGGGCCCAGGAGCGTCCTGCCTCTGAGCCTGCTGAAGAGGAAAGGAGTTTGACAGCTGTCAAACGGGCAATTTAAAGTGAAAAAGCTTGCTATTTAAGATCTCCCTGGATTAAATGTTACAATTGAATTAAAGTTGTTGGAGACAAAGAAACCAACGAGGCAGAGGATTGTTAGAAAAAGATTACTAAGTTACCAGATTCCCTCTAGGGGGAATTCTGAGACATTACAATGGCTGCGGATGGAAAGTTACTAGCTGAGATAGAAAGAATGTTCTATCTTGTGGGAATTTTACAAGAGCAGAGTCTGGCTATGAACAAACAACTCATGACCTTGACCTCTGGAATAAGCAGCTCTGCTGAATGTACTGAGGACTTGAATGAGAAAGAATCCACAGCTGAATTGGAAGAGATATCTCAAGAATTGAAGGAGACTAAACAAGCAAAGGAGAAAGTACAGATGGAAAGAACCAACCAGAAGGCTACATTAGTGGAATATAAGCAAGAAGACCTTTGGACCACATGGTTTACAAATCTGCGAAAGATGCGAAAGATGAAGGAGGAGGCCCCTGGAGCACTTGGAATACAGGAACTTAAAATAAAGAAGAAATATGACTGGGGCCTCCACTCTGAAGATGAAGGGTTTGTGGAACTTTTGCAGCAGTTGTTTTTAAGTACTCTTGTGGGAAGAAAACCTGGTTTGATTGGGACAGAACTCCTTCGAGATCTGATGACCAACATAAAGGACTACCAACAAGACCGGCGGAGAGGGACTGAAAGAGATTTGAAGGCCTCGGACGTGAGGAATCCAGGCTAAGAACTGTTATTATGGATATGCATTTGGGAAGGGACGGAAACTGGGAATGGGAGGGAGGGGGAAAACAGAACTTTAAAAACACTCATGACTTTTGGGTTTAGTTAACACGATTTTTATTTAATACAAATTGGGAAATCGATGGAAGAGAATCTGAGTCCAACTTAGGAAAGAACCTAATTTTTTATAAAAGATGTCATATTAAGATGGTAAAGAGGAGAAATAATAACTTGCTGACATAATTATGGAAATTGGGATGCATGAAGGGGGTGGGGGGAAGTCAAGGAACAAGGTTAAGAAAGTAAGATTTTTGAAATTATGCATGTTTTTGTCTCTGTCTTTTTTGTGTGTGTTATGTCCTTATAAAATGTGAAAAACCAATAAAAAAATTTATATATAAAAAAATGAAGGCAACACAGTGGATGTAGCCTACCTTGATTTCAGCAAGGCATGTGACAAGGTGCCACATGATATTCTTGTAAAGAAGCTGGTAAAATGCGGTCTTGACTATGCTATCACTCAGTGGATTTGTAACTGGCTGACTGACCGAACCCAAAGGGTGCTCATCAATGGTTCCTCTTCATCCTGGAGAAGAGTGACTAGTGGGGTGCCACAGGGTTCTGTTTTGGGCCCGGTCTTATTCAACATCTTTATCAACGACTTGGATGATGGACTCAAGGGCATCCTGATCAAATTTGCAGATGACACCAAACTGGGAGGGGTGGCTAACACCCCAGAGGACGGGATCACACTTCAAAACGACCTTGACAGATTAGAGAACTGGGCAAAAACAAACAAGATGAATTTTAACAGGGAGAAATGTAAGGTATTGCACTTGGGCAAAAAAAATGAGAGGCACAAATACAAGATGGGTGACACCTGGCTTGAGAGCAGTACATGTGAAAAGGATCTAGGAGTCTTGATTGACCACAAACTTGACATGAGCCAACAGTGTGACGTGGCAGCTAAAAAAGCCAATGCAATTCTGGGCTGCATCAATAGGAGTATAGCATCTAGATCAAGGGAAGTAATAGTGCCACTGTATTCTGCTCTGGTCAGACCTCACCTGGAGTACTGTGTCCAGTTATGGGCACCACAATTCAAGAAGGACACTGACAAACTGGAACGTGTCCAGAGGAGGGCAACCAAAATGGTCAAAGGCCTGGAAACGATGCCTTATGAGGAACGGCTAAGGGAGCTGGGCATGTTTAGCCTGGAGAAGAGGAGGTTAAGGGGTGATATGATAGCCATGTTCAAATATATAAAAGGATGTCACATAGAGGAGGGAGAAAGGTTGTTTTTTGCTGCTCCAGAGAAGCAGACACGGAGCAATGGATCCAAACTACAAGAAAGAAGATTCCACCTAAACATTAGGAAGAACTTCCTGACAGTAAGAGCTGTTCGACAGTGGAATTTGCTGCCAAGGAGTGTGGTGGAGTCTCCTTCTTTGGAGGTCTTTAAGCAGAGGCTTGACAACCATATGTCAGGAGTGCTCTGATGGTGTTTCCTGCTTGGCAGGGGGTTGGACTCGATGGCCCTTGTGGTCTCTTCCAACTCTATGATTCTATGATTCTATGATTCTATGAAATGTGTTAGGTAACTGAACTTGGGATACAATATTATTTTCTTTGCTTCAAAGAATGTACCACTAGCAATACCTGATTCTGTATAGAAATTGGAAAGCAGGTGACAGAATCAGATTCCTACTTCTCGGACACAAAACCCCCCACCAACTTTTCTTTCTCGGGCTCCCAAATCATAGAACTTAATCCACCCATTAGAGAACCAGTTTCAGTCCCAGTCAGATACTCAGCACAGCTTGCAAGTACAGTGGTACCTTGGGTTAAGTACTTAATTCGTTCCGGAGGTCCGTACTTAACCTGAAACTGTTCTTAACCTGAAGAACCACTTTAGCTAATGGGGTCTCCTGCTGCCGCCGCACCGCAAGAGCACGATTTCTGTTTTCATCCTGAAGCAAAGTTCTTAACCTGAAGCACTATTTCTGGGTTAGCGGAGTCTGTAACCTGAAGCGTATGTAACCTGAAGCGTATGTAACCTGAAGCGTATGTAACCCGAGGTATCACTGTACCTAGTATCAGGTAGACTTCAGTAAGACAATGTGATGGTGACTATGCCTATGTGATACCAACTAGGTGGTTTAACATAAGAAGAGCACTTCTGGATGAAGCCAAGGGCCTATCAAGTCTAGCATCTTTTCCCCCACGATGGCCAACCAGATGCCTATGGGAAGACCACAAGCAAAACATGAGTGCAAGCACTCTCTCACTCATGTTCCCCAACTACTGCTATTTAGAGACATGTTGAATAAAATATATTTTATATTATGAGTCTTCTATTTAGCTCAGGAAAGAGAAGACTATGTGCAAGAAGCTCTGAGCTAGTTTACACTTGGCCTTTATTGTGAGCTAGAGACCAACTATGAATAAACTAACTTTCTTTCTTTTCTTTTTTTTAAATCATATTTATTAAAATTTTTCAATAATAACAGAGTAAGAAAGATAGAAAAGATAGAGAAAGAAAGAAAAAAGAGAGAAGCTTAAATCCTTACTTTCATAACCTTCTTTCTGGGACTCCCTCCTTCCCCTCCCGACTGTATTCCCCTTTCCTTAAGTTGGTTCCACAAGCTCTCATTCCCAATTTAAAACCAATATGTTTGACCCATTAGCCAAAGTTTATACAATCTTACCATCACTCCTCATCTTTAACAGAAAGAATAAAAAGATTTTTCCCCCAAGATCTGTCCCAATTTCCTTCCACGAGCTCCCCCCCCTTTTTTTTAAACATGTTAAATTAAAATACCAAAGTTATATAAACAAATAGAAGACAAAAGATATAAGAAATCAAAAAGTTGGTTACATAGCCTTTGGATTCCAAAACTCCCCCTCCCTTCCCCGGTTTGAATTCCCCATGTCCATCAGTCTATATGTTATCAGCCTGGAGATCTCAAGTCCATAGCCAGATTTTTCCCCGTTTCGCCTTGCCGGTTTTCTTTTAATTTGTTTATTTTAATGATGTTTAACTTCAAAAATCCAGTCAAATAGAGGCCTTTAGTTTCCTTAGTCTTTGTTGCTCCTCCCATTGTTCTTTCCGTGTCGTAATTAGTCCTTTGATCTTTTTAGTCCTTACTTTCTCAGGTTTCTTATCTTGTTCAGCTGCTAAAACGTTCTTTTTCCGAATTCTGGTATCTCTACAGAGGTTTGTTATTCAGGAACAAAAACTTACGTCCAGTCCCTTCCTTTCTTCAATAGAAAATTCTATTGTCTCCTTTTAGTGTAAACACCTCTGTAGACAAAATACTGTTTCCGTTTTGCCGCTTTCCCAGAGAATAAGTCCTGTACTCAGCCCAGAGTAATTTTCCACATACGACCACTTGTAATGTCCCGAAACCCCTCTAGGGGGATTGCAGTAACTTTGTATCCTCTAATCCAAAAGTCAAGTTGTTGTTTCTTTTCTTCCCGACAATTTATGTCCAAATAATGTCAATTTGTAACAGAGTTAGCCAACAAAATACTTGTAACAAAGTCCTCTTTATATTCTCAAGCTTTGACAGCTACTTTGACAGCTGTCAAAGTCTCCGTCTCTCTTCGCCAGGCTTTGCGAATCGCCCCGGTTCCCAGGGGGGATTGCCTTTTCCCTCTCACCCTCCACTCTTCTCCTCCAGCACAATTCTTGTAATTTCGCATCGTGGAATTAATGATTTTTATCAGCGGTAAACTTCTGAATCGATCTTGGTTACCCAGTCCTTGTTTTAGAATGTTTACAGTCGGGGGGGATTGACTTCCTTTTAAGATCGCCCCCGCTCGTGCCGAATCCGAAAAAAATTCTTTTTTTCTCCTTTTGTGCCCGGTTTCCCAATTACTCACGGGTTGTTGTTGATAGTCCGAATTTCAAATGGAAGAAGCCAGCGCTCTCCATCGAATGGCATGCGGCTGCGCTCGGCAGGGGAAGCGATAGACCCAAAGCACCACGCCACTCCCCGGCACCCGATCCGAAGCCTTTAAAAAGGCTCTTTCACGAGTCGGGAGGGCGCTAGCGGTGCCAGCCGGGTCCCCATGTCCACGGGCTCCGTGCCCGTGGTTTTTGAGGGTCCCCGCGTCGCCGGCGCGGTAGGACCCAGCCCCTGCCGAGCAGACTCCCTCCGGAGCTCGGAGGGAGTCCGCCATTCGGTGATGGCGCCAACCCGGAAGTTCCTATGAATAAACTAACTTTCAAGGCTGCTCAGAGATGCAGAGTGCACAATATTCTGAGCCAGCAAAACTAGCAGAGGTCTGCAAATGCAATGCCAACAGGTGAGCACGTGGTTAGCTACACATTTACTTTTCACTTTATATATACTGTACTGTATGTCATTTAAAATGCATGGAATCCCCATATGTTCTGTTCACATTGTTCTAGAACAAGACCTTAGATAGCTCAAAGGGCTATGTGTACATATCCATCAACTTGTGGCCATAATATATGGGTCATAAGCACTTGGTAAAACATTGGTGGTTACAAGGAGTCTGTCTTACAAATTATATTGTTTGGGGACCAGAATACAGGTAGTCGTATTAACAACAGGGCTAGCTTAATGGCAGTTCAGGGCAAGATCAGACACAATACACACCAAGCTAAATTGAATAAATTTTTCACTTCCAGAGTCAGGTTATAGGTAGAGAGTCCATCTGTAGAAGACATGTGATTTGGAGTTAGGCAGAAGGTGCAATGCTATTTGTGCTGCTGACGTATTTAGAAGTTAGATCAGAGAGAGTTTAGAGGTAGAATATGCAGAAAGTATCTGGAATACATGACCGCATGCACAATGCTCTGTTTCAGTAGACAAAATGTTATTGAGTGACTGTTACATTTATAAGGAGAGCTTATGTGTTCTGCCCATTAGTGTAGTTCCCTAGCATGGATAAGAGTGGATGAAACCACAATAGCCTGAAACAATTAATTCATCAACCATGATGTCATAAAATCTTGGCCAAATACAACCAAATTTCAGGTTTGAGACCTCCAAATTGAATACTATGATGAGAGCAGGAGAGACCAGGTTGTACTGTGATGCCCTGACGACTTGTAGAATAGGGAATAGTTTTAGCAGAACACACTGTTTGTGGGAATGGCCAAGATACTTATAAAGTCACATACATTCTGGGGAACTGAAAAGAAAATGGCTTCTCATCAAACCCCTCACACTTGTCAGTTTTGTAAGAGGATGTGATTAACTTGTTAAACTACTAATGGCGGGATACTGTAAATCAATTTCATTGGTAATGGCTTATGGCTGTGAAAGATTTAATATCATATATTGGTCACACAAACTTTATTGCCTTGGAGGTGTCCTCCTTGGCCACCTTAGATGTCTTTTCATCAAAAAGAGTAAGACAAATAATAAAATATTATAACCAATTTTTTGGTGAGTGTTCCTGAGATCAACTCCACCTGTTTGGATACAATTGGATTCCATTTTGAATCAAGATGGCTGACTGAACCTTTCAAAACTGCACTGAGTCGTTCTCACAACAAAAGTGAGATAAGCCCTTCTCGCTCTGGATGGCTGCCTGTAAGTTTTCGCAGCAGCAGAGAGATGAAGGAGCAGGATCCAGGTGATAGTAGGGGGTTGGATTCAACTGCAGAGGAAGAGGAATTAGCTGCACCTGAGTCTCCAAGAAGTAGGAGGTGGAGCAAGTGATTAGAACAAAGGAGGACCAGCAGGAAGTGGGGGCGGGCTTGGAGTATATCTCACCTTGGAAGGGGCCGGAAGCCAGTCGAGTCAACTGACTCTGGCAGTGAGGAATGAGTTGTGGGAAGCTCGGATTGCTGAAAGCCTGTTGTGGATAAATAAACCCCAGTTAGTCAAACTGCCAGCGTGTCGTGTCTTGTGTGAGAGAAGTGCTAAACCTGACACCCTGTGATTTTTAAGGCATACTCATATTTCTAAATGCTTTTGGTACATTTTAAACTTGCTGGCTATGGATTTATTTTTATTTGCCTTTGCTCTGTCTTTCACAGTATAAATATATATTTATAGCAATAAACAGGTAGCACATCATTCTAGTACTGGCATCTTAAAACAGTTGGGAGGCAAAACATATTCAGTGATGGCTGCAAATAAAATTATAATCTGCATATATGCCACAAGACCAGTGGCCCTGATCACATCTCTCTATATCTTTATTCCTGATAATGCTGCTGTGATGCTGTCTTGCCAAGGAACATAAAGAATTCACAAAAGCAAATGCCACCTGCAAAGCTCAAAAACAATAAATCAGACTCAGATCCTACTGTTCAGCCATCTCTAGCAAGAGGTTTTTGAGTATGAATTTCAAAATTGGATAGGACAAAAGTGTGTGTGATGCTGCAAGGGAATATTTGGAAGATACTCTCAATCACAGTAGCTGCCAAATTGTACTTCTCCCTGTTGCCCACATCTGTTGCTCTTTTTCCCTTTCATGTTTATTCTGTGCTTCTCTATCCTCAGTTCATTCATCTAGCCACAATTGCTTCTGTCCACCACTGTTTCTATCACTTGCTATTCTCCCCTTTGTTTTGGCTTCAGTCTGTACACCTACTTTGTTTTCCTTCTGTCTTTCACCTGTTCACTTGTCTTTGATAAACTAGATCCCTTTATCTCGGCCCTGACATAATTAACTGCAATCAGGGGGGAAAATATTTCTAAAAAACAAATAGGAAGATGGAGAATTCCTAAGTGCACACTGTTCAAAGAGGGCACAGGAGATAGAACGGAGAGGTGTTTTCAATTCTTGTTTTTCTCAGAGATTCATGTTAAACCACAGTTGTCCTATTATGAACTGAGTTTTCAAGGAAGCTGAAATTTTATAACCCTGCAATATCTACTAGGAAAAGAGTTAAAGGAATATTCATGTACAAGAGTAATATTTGATAGGAACTTGCTTGCTGTGCCTTGTATTGTACTTTTAACTGTGTTTTCAATGCATTATCTTATTGCTAGTTGCCCTGGGCTCCCTTGAGAGGAAGGGTGGGATATAAGCAATAATAAATGCTGCATACATTTGTTTACATGGGATTTTTAGAAGTTGATTTGGACATTACTTGAGGCTTTCTGTATATCGAGCTTCACCTTTCATTAAAAAAAGATGACAATACATTAACAGTGGCTTTAGAGCAGCATTACATAGGCTTCATTGTCTTCAGTGTGGCTTACTCTCAGGGAATTGTGTTTAGGAGTGCAATTTCTTTTTTCATAAGATATTTTTAAAGTTTTTTGATGATACAATAACATAAAAGAAACTAATCTAAAAAAACCCGGGGGGAAACGGAATCCTCTCTCAAAGGTCACTCTTTTTTATATAATTTTATTTTTCTCATTTTACAAAAAGTATCACAAAAATAAATTCACACAGTCAATTTGAAGCATCAAATCATCGGCTCCCTTCCCCACTTTCTGCAGTTACTTATGCTATATCTTTCACCTCTGCATATCCATTTTGTATCTATTTACTATTTAACCTTTATATTCTGTTTAGGTTACTCCCACTGCACATTTTTATGTCAATCCTGCTAATTATTTAAATTGTTTATAATAATTCTTCAAATAGTCAATAAAATTTCCCCATTCTGTATTAAAACATCTCTCTTCTTGATTTCTTAATCTTCCGGTAAGTTTTGCCATTTCTGCATACTCCAACAGTTTTTGTTGCCAGTCTTCCTTGGTTGCAACTGTTTATTCTTTCCATCTCTGGGTATATACTGTATCATTTGCGCAGCTGCAGTAGCATACATGAATAGCTTCCTTTGTTCTCTAGGGTACATTTACACCAACAGAACATTTATAGTTCTGCTAATCCCAGAATGGGGCCATAGGCATATAAGAATTTTGCTGCAACAACTATGATTTGCAATAAAATGTTGCAAATATACCTGTTCAGGTTTCAGCCAGCCAGCCAGGATTCCCCTCCACCTGGTTGTCTCTTTCCACCCTCTCAATGGTCACCATTTCATGACTTCTGAGCATTCTATCCTCATTTGTCTATTTGTTGGAAAACCCCTCAGGTTTCCTTTGTATCTCTGCAAAAGTTGAGGTTCCCCCAAATCTACCGATGTCTCCCTCCAGTGCATGGGATTTGCTCCATCAATGTGGCAAAAACACAATACAACTATGAGTGTCAACTCATCTCCTGTGTTGTCAAAACAGCTTTGACAAACCAATGTCAGATTTTATGTCCCTTTATCTGTATCTTGCAAAGTATTTTACTGCATCCAAATACAGTAGTTTTCAACTGAGAATACACTTCATTCCTTATCCTCTCATGTGTAAATATGCTTTTTGCCTGATCAAGGCTATAAGCTCTTTTTAAATAAGCTCCCATTATTTTCAGTGGAGTGACTTGCTGTTGGGCAATATTGTGTCCCTTCAATGGACATTTGCTGTTGGTACAAAAAGCAATCAAGAGGAAAATGACAGCCAAAGTAGGAAACTTTCATGCCTCCCCCTTATCTTTATAAAGTGTAGACTAGGCAGACCTTCAATCAAAAGTACTGTGGATGAATCCATACCACCTCCACCTCGTAGCTATAAAAAGCAGTAAATACGTAAAAGAAGATAAGCAATCTGACAAATATGAGATGATGGCTCATTCCATTCCAGAAAACTCCCACTCACTATGACCATTTTATTTACCACATATGAAAAAAAAATCTGCTATTATAAAACAATATGGGAAGCAAAATAACTTGTACAAAATAAGATTGCTTTAGCCTAATAACTGCAAACAGTTGTCCACTTCTAATGTTATGACTAGGGTGGAATGGATAATCAATAGGACACAAAGGTCAGAGACTACAGTGGAACTAGTCTGCTAACTCTTGTGGAGGTTTGGGTTAGCGATTGCTCCATTTTCTTTTGACTGGATGGTACTGAATAAGCAGACAAAAAATGTTCCTTCCCTCTGCTATTCCAACACTACTTTTTAAAAACCCAGAGGATTGCTTCGAATTCCTGAAAAGCCCAGTATTGTCACTTGGAATGCCAACTATTGTGTTGTGCTGACAGTACAAATGCAACATCTCAGGAATTGTGAGGGTCAAGAGAAATAAAATAAACACACACCTTATTTTTCAGAAGTTTGGAATGAATGAAAAGCAGAAAGGGGGTGTGTGCTTTGGGAGAAAACAGGTCTCAAATATAAGAAGGCATCACCAGCTTCTGTTAGCATAACCCAGCTTTTGTCAGGCTGGTGACCTGCAGAAGTCTTGGACTACGACTTTGGAACTGTAGCTCAAAACACCTGGAAGGCACCAGGATGGTGCTGTCTGGAACAGCCATGTAAAAGCCTTAAAGTGAACACTGTAAAAGTGATTTCATGCACTTTGGTTGGTTAATATATTTTCAGTAATAGGGCACATTTTAGATTCTTTACCTTGCTTGCCAGATCATGAGGAAGTCTTTTTTGGGAGGCAAAATCGAACAATCATGGCTGCTTAAGTGGTCCTATCCCTCTCATACTTGACATTTCAGGACTCAACTGGTGCTTTGGAAACTTTGCACTGGGAAACATAATTTTAACTTTGGATTCACCCCTGACACCATCGTCTGTTTTTTGCTTTGCCCAGTTTCCTTCCCAGCACATTCTTCTTTGGCAGGAGATACCAAAGAGACTGGCCACAACTGTAGCATGTGTGCCTTTAAGGTAACCCAGAAGAAGGTGTGAAGGGGAGAAAGAAATGGTTTTTGCATTTAAAGGTGAACATACCTAGTTTGTACTTTCCAAAACACAGAAATGTGGATAATGGAACTTATGTAGGACTTGAAAAAAATGAGAAACCGAGACAAGCTAAAGTTGGCCAATTTGTCCATCCCTACCTAGGACCCTGATTTTGCGTTATCATCTCTAAACCGCATCACCCAAACCTTACAATTCTGCACTATATAGTTGAGATGCAATCTTGCCAGTATATAATCTGATTGTGTGGACCACTAGGTTTCCTCCCATTTCTAGAAAAATTTAGAACAGCCTGTAGAATAAATAAATAAAGAGGAAGGGTTCCAACAGTGATTTCTGTTTCACTCGCTCAAAATAATTATTGGAATTATTTTGGTAATCAAGCCCATCCTCACTCATCTCAATAATAAACATGGGTTTAATCAGGATCAAGAGACTTCGGAGGACTTCCGGGTTGGCGCCATCGCCGAATGGCGGACTCCCTCCGAGCTCTGGAGGGAGTCTGCTCGGCAGGGGTTGGGTCCTACCGCGCCGGCGACGCGGGGACCCTCAAAAACCACGGGCACGGAGCCTGTGGACATGGGGACTCGGCTGGTACCGTCAGCGCCCTCCCGACTCGTGAAGGAGCCTTTTTAAAGGCTACGGATCGGGTGCCGGGGAGCGGCGTGGTACTGTGAGTCTATCGCTTCCCCTGCCGAGCGCAGCCGCATGCCATTCGTCGGAGAGCGCTGGCTTCTTCCATTGAAAATTCGGACATTTAACAACAACCCGTGAGTAATTGGGTAATCGGGTATAAAAGGAGAAAAAAAGGAATTTTTTTCGGATTCGGCACAAGCGGGGGGGATCTAAAAAGGAAGTCAGTCCCCTACCTGATTGTAAACATGCTAAAACAAGGACTGAGAAACCAAGATCGATTCAGAAGTTTATTGCTGACAAAAAATATCAATTCCACGATGGGATATTACAAGAATTGTGCTGGAGGAGAAAAGTCGAGGGTGAGAGGGAAAAGGCAACCCCCCCTGGGAACCGGGGCGATTCGGAGAACCTGGCGGAGAGAGATGGAGAGTTTGACAGCTGTTAAAGTAGCTGTCAAATCTTGAGAATACAAAGAGGACTTTGTTATAAGTATTTTGCTGGTTAATTTTGTTACAATTGGACATAAATATGGATACAAAATGTCGGGGGGGAAAAGAAACAACAACTTGACTTTTGGATTAGAGGACACAAAGTTACTGCAACCCCCCTAGAGGGGCTTTGGGACATTACAAGTGGCGTATGTGGAAAACTACTCCGGGATGTGTACTGGTCTTAGCTCCTGGGAAAGTAGCAAAACTGAAATATTGTTTTGTCTACAGAGGTGACAACACAATAGAATCTTTCTATTGAAGTAAGGTAGGAACTGGACGTAAGTTTTTGTTCCTGAATAACAAACCTCTGTAGAGATACTAGATTTCAGAATAAGAATGGTTTTGCAGCTGAACAAGACAGAAACCTGAGAAAGTAAGAAACAAAAGAGCAAAGGACCAACTATGCCACGGAAAGAATAACGGGAGGAGCAACAATGACCAAGGGAAATTAAAGGCCTCTATTAGACTGGATTTTTGAAGTTAAACATTATCAAAACAAGCAAATTCAAAGAAAACCGGCAAGATGGATTGAGGAAAATTTGGTCGTGGACTTGAGACCTCCAGGCCGACAACATACAGACTGATGGACATGGGGAATCTAAACCGGGGAAGGGAGGGGGAATTCTAGAATCCAAAGGCTATGTAACCAACTTTTGGAATCTTCTTCTATCTTTTATCTTTCTATATAACTTTGGTATTTTGATTTAACATGTTTTGGAATAAAAAGGGGGAATTCGTGGAAGGAAACGGGGCAGATCTTGGGGGAAAAATTTTTGCTTTATTTTGTTAAAGATGAGGAGTGATGTTAAGATTGTAATTTAAATTGGCTAATAGGTACAACATATTAGGTTTAAATTGGGAATGAGAACTTGTGGAACCAACGTAGGGAAAGGGGAATACAGTCGGGAGGGGAAGGAGGGAGTCCCAGAAACAAGGTTATGAAAATAAGGGTTTAAAAATTGGTCTTTCTTTTTCTTTCTTTTCTTTATCTTTTCTATTTTTTCTACTCTGTTATTATTGGAAATTTTAATAAATATGATTATTAAAAAAAAAAAAATCAGGATCAAGAGACTTCTGTCTTTACTGGTATTCAAAGGTTTGACCTAAAGTGGCTGTATTTATTAAGCCAAATACTACCTTAAGTACACAAATGCTGCAGAAGATAGCATGTAAAGCATGTGGCTCAGTTACTGAACTGTGTCCCTTCTCCCAAATCTGGCACAGTTGTTCATTCTTTAATGATTGTGCCACAGCTCTACTCTTCTCCCTGTAAGAAGCCAGGAGATGACCCAAAATCTTCAGGAAATGAGTTTCCACCTTATATTAGTTCCAGTGGGACTATGATCTAGATTCACAGAGCAACGTTAATCTAAAATAAAAGGCTATGAAATAACACACGGGTTAGTCTTCCAATACTTGAAAAAGCTTATGATTTTTATTTTCACCATAATATAAATCCCATCTCAACTCTCAGCCTAGATTACTATCTTTACAGGAAGAGAGGCATCAAATGTGGGATAACAACAGAGTTTTATAAGGTTTGTTCTCGCACAAGAGATACAGTAACTATAGCTGTAGAGGAAAGTGCCATTATTTCCTTAAAAACAGCAACTTTTGGAGATTTGAGCACAAGTACACTACAATATAAGAACACACAATATGACTACATACAGCATTGCACTTGGACAGCCAAGCTGAAGGACAGCACCCTCTGGCATTTGCCAATGGACAAGGACCGCTGGGAGGCTGCTCTTCCCGTTTCCCTGAAAGAACAACATGGTAAGCTGGAGATCCAAACTTGGCCTGGTAGCAAGTGGACAAACAGAGCAAATTTAGAGCAGATGTTATCTGATGATAGGGTCTCACTTGTGTCATCAACTGTGCTGCTGCATTCTGAACAATGTTCAGATCAAGCAAAAAGGACATTGCAGTAGTCCATTATTGAAGTCACCAATGCCTGGACTATGATAGTCAAACTCTCCTGGTTCAGCAACAGCCATAGTTGTTGCACCAGCTGCAGCTGGTAAATGGTGCTTCTAGAAAACACTGTGGATACCTGGATACCTCCAGTGAAAGGGCTGCATCCAGAAGCATCTTCAAACCACATACCTCCTTCCTTCAAGGGGAGTGCAACCCAATCCAGGCTAGGCAACTGATTACGGTAATTTCTTTGACATGGGAACAACTCAACTTTCACCCTCCCTCATGCATTTATTGCACCACTGCATCTAGACACCAGTCCAGGATCCACACAACCTGTCTAACTCAGATGTTATGGAGAAATACAGCATACTGATGGCACCTTGTCTCCAAACTCCTAATGTCCACATCCAGTGGCTTCAAGGAGATATTAAATAGCATAGTAGGCGACAGAATAGTGCCCTGCAGCACCCCATAGCATAACCTCCAGGGGGGTCAAAAACACTCTTCCACTACTATGCTCTTGACTCAATGCTGTAGGTAGGACCAGAACCACCGTAAAACAGTGTCCCAATTCCCATTCCACGCAGCTGGTTCAGGGGATGAGCCACAAAGAGATGCGGTACTTCTATTACCTTAAGGAGGGGTTTTGACCCAGGACCAGTTTCCTTAAGTCCGATACATACAGTGACAGGACAGGGAAAAAGCTTCCTCTCTACCGCTAAAGCCTTTCTCCCTGCAGTGAATCAGAGACATAACAAAATTATACCAGAATACCAATAGGAAAGCCTGAAGGCAGTCCTCTCTTTGATATTTCTAATGCTGCAGATGATTGTGTAAAGATCTTTCCATTCCAAGCACAGAGACACCATGGCGTAGGTTGCTTTAGGAGATGTGAATTAGTAAAAGTCCCCACAGTATTCCTTTTACACCATCACAACATGACAGTTGTGTACCTATCCTCTTTCAGACCGTGGCTGCTTTGCGGGTGAGGTTTCATTGCATATTGACAAACGCAGATTGTGAAATTAAACTGGATTTAGCACTCTTGCACATCAAACCTGCTCCTCCCTTCATGGACTTTTGGGTGTGAGGGAAGTGATGGGGAAATGCACAGGAAACTGTGTGATAACAATTTATTGATGTGATATCATATAACCTGCCTGCAAATGAATTGGAATGAATGTTCAACAAACAATACTTTGTATAACCTCCCCGCAAACTTTTTGCAAACAAATAAGGGTTCATGTTCAATAAACATGTTGACTGGAAGCAATCTTGCTTGCATATATGCTCTTTTGATTGGATGTTGTGTTTGGCATAGTAATCTTTTGAACTGCTTGGCTTTTAGGCTTTACTTTATAAACCCTCTGATGCACCACGGCACTTCCTCTTTGTGCTCCTTCCCAGCGATCGTTCCTCCTCTGGTCACTGCTATGGATGCATGGCCTGATTGTCTGTCTCCAGGCACTGTGATCATATGCATCTCTGTGACATGGAATTGGTCTGCCATCAAACTCAGTGGTTTACTCCTAGGTAAATGGTTATAGCCTTAATGTTTGCAATGGTGTGCACAAATGCAATCTATGGCAATGGTGTAAGGTTCATGTGATTGATTCCTCATAGGTAGAATAGATCTCAAATTCTTTCTCAGAAATAATTCAGGTATACTGTCTCAGTACTTGATGTTTCCTCTTTTGTCCTAACTCCATTCACTTCCCTGTATTTTCAACATTTGGAGGTTTGACTGTGAGTGAAAAATTTGGCAACCCAACTGCATTTTACTGGTTACTGCATAGAAATATGTAGAATAGTTTACACTGGTTTATATTTAACATTGGATTGGCTCCAGGTTCAGTCATGATGACTAACTTGGGTTCCATTGATTTCAACCACCTACTCAAGCATGACTAAGTCTGGATCCAACCCACTAGGCTTGAAGATTGGCGTATATGTATAGCGAAGGGCTCAGGAATCAGTTGCTGGATTCCCATCAGCCCTAGCCAGCATAGTCCATGCTCAGGGATGGGTGTTGTAGTTAAAGATCTGGAAGGTCCCAGGTTCCCCATTGGGGTAGTCTGAAGTAATTTAAAATTTGAAACTTGATGGTCTTACAAGGGTCTCTCTCTTTAGATGGAAATGTATATGGTTTCACTTATTTCCCAGTGTTGTAAGCCAACTCTCATACTGCTAATCTGCTGAGTGGGCTTTGCCCCAAAGCCCTGCCCTGAGCACGCCATTTTGGAACACAAAGTAAATTAATGTTCTAGAAACAATTCCTCTTGTTGCTAACAGCTTGATTCTCCTGTGCTATTGTATTTTCTGCCTGATATTTTTCCATTTCCTCTTTTGCTGCCTTTTTTTAGTGCCTCGGAGTTGCAGAGGGCCAAAGCACTATGGGGGAGCTCAGCTGTCAGAGAGAGTGGGTGGGGGAGGTGGAGGGAATGATTTTCCAGTGCGAGTGAACTGCACAGCACGAAAGGCTGGATTTATTACCACACACGGAACCTGTCTATTGCCTTTAAGCTTGTTCATTTTTATTTATGATTGAGCTGCACCATTCATTTTCCGATGGGGGGTTTCGCCAAGAGAGCAAGTTCTCTAACTTCTCTCGTGGACGCCGCAGCTGAGGCTCTGGCGTGTTGCACTAAATGAGAAAGTTAATGAGAGGCTTTTGTGTCCCGTGTGAGATTTGAGTTTCACAAACACACCCTTTTCTCCTCTAGCTAAAACAGCTTCCTGCCAGGAACACAAATCCTGAGCAGACTCCTCAGCAAACAAAGCAGCTGTGGGGAAGAGGAAATGCACTCATGCTTTCCTCTGGGGGCACCTAAAAGAATGACAAAAAATGAGACAGAGAGAGACGAAATGAGGAGTGAGGAATGGGCACCAGAAACCACAAACACTGTCCGCCTCCAAACTTTGTAGGGGGAATCATCTCCCCCAATGTATGCATACATAGCTAACTGTCGTGATAAAGTCATTTTCCTACTTGCAAACTGAGCTGTTTCTAATTGGTTTGGGGTCCCCTCTGAAAACAGATGGAAAAAGAACAGGCAACATAAATTTTTTGCACTAACATTATGTAAGTGTTTTAAAAGTTCAGGCCCAACAGTCCCATGTCTTCAAACCTATGGGTTCAGAATAAGGGTGAAGCTACTCAAATAAAGTGACGATGCTTTTATTCTGAAGGGATAGTGGTTAGTGTTGGACTCTGGCTTCAATGTGTTCCCACCACAGGATTTTGAATCTGTGTACACATGATGTTGCCCACGATGCAGAGCTAATCTGTACTACCTTGGGAAATACTGCTGTTCAATGTGTTTTTCCCTCAACTAGCTTCAGCCAGAAAGGAAAATTTAAGCTGCATTACATTTGAGACAGCTATTGCACATGTGTGGATGATAGTGCATATGCAGATGAAAGCTTAATGAACTGGAGTTCAAGGGCATTACAGGTGCAGCAAAACCAAACAGACAATGAGCATTGGATGCAGACATCTCTGCCCGTGTTAAGGGTGTCATATTTCAAAATGTGAAAATTTCAAAAAGTGAGTTGTTGGTTTTTTTTAAAAAACATCTCCAAAACAGATATTTAAGCCGCTTTTCGAAAATTCCGCCCATACGGGACAAGGATAACTGTGACTTTAGAGATGAATGGGAACCCTTTACAAAGTATTTGAAGACACAACAAAGCGAACTGGACTCCTTGGCTGGTTTTGAATAAACATTCACAAACTTTTTATTGATAATAATCAGCTAAATAGTTTGAGGATCTATACAACGGTGTAACATGCAGAAAACAGCATTTTTAGAGAAATCAAAGACTGGAACTGAGGGAAGTCGGGGGGTGGGGGTGGGTGGGTTCTGTGGGGGGAGGGAGGGAAAATGGAGGGGATAAGGATGATATGTTTCTGGATAATATGTTTTGTTTTAATTTTGAATAAAAAGTTATTAAAAAAACAACAAAAAATCTGCCCAGACAAATCCCAGCTATGTCTGACTTATGGCAGCCCTAAACGGTGTACAGCAGTGTATAGCAATGTGCAAATGTAACTTGAAACGCAGCAGGGTGCAACAACCTTCTTGCTAATGGGTACATAGCCTAAGACCTGAGGTTCAGATCTTCAGTCAGCCATGAAGCTCACTGGGTGACCTTGAGCCAATCACTATCCCTCAGCCTAACATACCTACCTGAATTGTTGGGAGGATAAAAAGGGTGAAATGTCTCTGAATGCTCCCCCATTTTTCCTTCTGGAAAGCTGTACCTCTACATACACCATCTTTTTTTCTGGAAAAGGAAGGCTTCTCTGGGTGCGTGTGCAGCCATTAGTATCCCTCTGCTAATCCTTGTGGGCTGTTTGTTATTGTATTGATGCTTGTCTGCTGTTTTCCCCCCATTCAAAATAAAATAACCAAGTTAAGCAGACTTGTGCTTAATGTAATGTGTAGTTTGATCAGAACAGATAAGCAATGGGTTATTCATACTGATAAAAAAGTCTGAAGACGTTAAAAAGTCTGGACCTGGTGTTGACTAAGCTGATCTTTGTTTGCTGTGGTCCACAGGGCAAGGTTAGTTCAAATGTTATATGGTCTCTGTCACTGCAATTGTGAAATAAAAGGCCACTTTTAGAAGCCTATTTGCAACCTTCTCCTTAGGAGAGGGAGAGGACAATCTTCCCAGGTGGTTCCTTCTGCGTATTTGCTGAAAGCCTGTGTGTGACAAGGTGGAGGGTGAATAACCCTAAAATAGTTACAGGAACATGTTCTTAAGCAGAATAAGAAATATCTGGTGGGAAGGCAAAAAGTAGCAATTTGCAGGGATCAGAAAGAACACCTCCCTCTTCTTTCCCACCTCCAATTATTTTTCTGCAGAGGTAGAGAAGGCACAGCAGGCTGACTGCATCATTTCCTTGGGAAGGGATGCCAAAAGATGTAGGAAAATGGAAGGAGCAGGGGGGAAAGGGGTGTAGGAAACATACCGTATTTTTAAAAACTGGGGGAAATGCTCCATACTATACAGGGATGACATTTCTTTCCGTTTTTAAACTAGGGCTTCATGGAGAGAGATCTGGAAGAGCATGCTTGAAAACATGTGCAGAGTTCACCTCCCTCATTGTAACTTGTCTCCCCACATAATTGTAATCAGAAAGCCAAGCTTAAGAGCAAGGTGTTACTCTCAAGAATGCCTCTGAACTTGAACAGACAAAATACAAGCCCACACTGCTAATAACTTTTAGACTTTAGTTCTTCCAAAGAAATTAACTAGTTGTCCACAAATGTCCAACTGCGCTTGCTGCCTTGTCGTTCTCTACTTTTCTCTGCCATTTTGGTAAATCCGCTTGCAGACAATACGGGAATGTGTGCTAAACTTTGCACTGTATTCCACCATAATTCCAGAAACGGCTTTAAATTGTGTGAAAGCTCAAGTGTGCAGTAATGTGGAAATCAGCAGTCGTGAAAATGGGATAAACTGCTATGCGAATGCAGCTGCAGATGATCTGCCTTATTCCTTTTCAGATTTTAAGCGTCTGAAAGGCGTAACAATAAACAAAAAAGGGCCTGCAAATAGCCTTCGCCTGGAATTCTTTCCCAGCGATCTCCGACGCGTGCGGAGGTTGGCTGCGGTCATCCGAGCCAGGGAAAAGCACGCTCTGCACACGTCCCGGGCCAGCCGCGCGCCCGGCCGAAGTTGCAGCGCTAAGTCGCGCCCTGCAAGAGAAGCCAGAGCGGCCCGGATTGGCTCCCAAGAATTAACGTGGGGCGCAGCTGCAACACTCACCTGAGGGGAAGCCTCAAAACGACTTACTGCTTAGCATTGGGGCAGCGATATAAATAATAAATTGAATGGCGGGATAAACTAGTGCAAGCTCATAATTTCTGTGCGGAGAAGAGCGCACTGCCCAGGTTCCAGCAACAAAGTTCCCCCGCGTTTCTTTCGTGCGCGGCACGTAGGACTTCTTCTCCCCCGAGCTGCTGCTTTGTTTATTTGCATTTCCCTCACAGTTTTGGTTCCTCCGTTTCCGTCCGGCGCTATTCCGCTCTTCTCATGGAGCCTACCTTCGTGCGGGCATTTCAAAAAGAAGACTTTCGGGTCCGCAGCAGCAACAGCCACTTAGCGCGCCTGTCCCGTTAGCTTCTCCCTCCCACAAGAGCAAACGCGGCGGCGGCGAGGTCCTCGGAGCGAGCGAGCGAGCGAGCAGCCAGCCAGCCTGCCTGGCGGGGGTGCCGCTTTTGGCGCCACTCGCCCTCTAGCGGGAGAAAGGCGGCCTCGTCGGCGGCTGGGCGTGACTTGGCTGCTGGCTGGCTCTCGGCTGCCTGCTCAGCGCCTGCCTGGCTGCCGGGGGGAGCGCGAGTCAGTGCGGGGACTGGAGCGAGGAGAGAGTTCCTCGCGAAGACGGCGCGGCGCTCGCGGCTGGGCGGCTGCGGGGCTGGAGCGGCGCAACAGGGAGCGCGCGGGCTGGCGGGAGTTTCCCGGGGGCCGGGAGGGCGCTGCTGACGGGGACGCGACGCTGCTGCTGCTTTTCGGAGCCCCCTCTCAGGCCGGCGGACCCCGCGAGGAAAGGGCCACGGAGGGCGCCCGCGCCAGCCTCCCCAACCCCCCAGGACCGGGGAGGGCCGGAGGGGGGTCTTTCTCGAGACGAAGGAAATATGGGGAAAGTTGAAACTTGCCTCCTGACTTTGGCTGGACTTTTGCTGGCAGCGGCAGCCGAGACGTTCACAGGTAACGCAAACCCCGCGGAGTCCCTTTCAGAATCATAATAATGAACTCTGGGCGACTGCTAGGCTCCTTCAGGAGCTTTGTGTGGAGAAAGGTGAAGCGGGACGGGCTGCCTTGGGGAATGGGGAGGTATTTTTTTCCCCCTTGTCGGGTGTGAGCCTTGGAGCTGCTGAGTGGATTTAAGGAGGAAGGAGAGAGAGAGACGCTTGGAAGGGAGAAGGGGAAGTTCCAGGCGCCGAGGGAGGGATCCCGTTAGTTTGGCTGCCGGGTGCAAAAGTGCAAGACGCGGAGTCTGGCACAACTCGACGAGCTCCCTCCCTCGAAAGGGAGGCGGGAATTCGGAATTCTAAAAAAAACAAACAAAAAACCACCATTACATTTTAAATATATATATATGTGTGTGGAGGGCCGTTGCTTTAAATCCAACCCCCAAACAACTTTCTGCAAGTTGGCTGCTCCCGGCCAGCAGTTGCAAATGTCCGGGCTTCTCTCCCTTCCCAGGCAGGGACGCTCCGTCTAGGCGAGGCGAGGCGGGCGGGCGGGCTGCTGGCCGCTTTCTGAGCCGAGCTCGTGGCGGGGGCGCTGGAGCCCACGGTCTCTCGTGCTGGGTGGCGAGAGAAGTTAGGCAAGAGAAAGCTGCCCAGAATACCTTGCGCGGACCCCTCTCTCCAGTCCGACTAGCCACCCAGTTTGTGTAGTGCAAGTCCTCGCTGGACTACTGTGGGGCGGAGGCGACCTTTGTGCCTTGAGTGCTGTGTGACTGACAGCCCCTTTGGTATGGCGTCCAGGTGTGGCAGGGGGACGCAGGGGTCCCGAGCTTTTAAGAGTAGTTGTTGTGAAGAAGTCTTTTCCAGTGCTGGTCAAGTTGTGTCAAGCTTTGGGCGAAGCAGTGCCCTGTGCTGTGATTCCTTCATTTCTCCCCACTTTGTAGCAGTGAAGTGATAATCAAGGCGTAACTTTTTAATTCTACCTGGCAGGCATTTACTGCCTCAGCATCCTCACTGCTTGGGCTCTCCTCCTCTGGATACCCTCCAGTGTGCGTAACATGCTTTAATGGTACGTGTGAGGCATACAACCCTCTAATTTTGGTCTGTAGTTGGATTATGAAACAGTTAGTTCCACATAGTTGGATGGGATGAGTAACTTGGGCTCATTTTGTTTGTTTTTCATATGAACTCTAGAAACCTATGACAGAAATTGAAGACATCTGGGTTCCATGTTCTTCTACGTGCTTTGATCAGGAGAAGTAGGACTCTGGTTGTTGCCTTGGCTGCAGGGTACTGGGTGTTTCGTCCATTAAGTAGTGCTTGTGTACAGCACCCTTGTGTAACCTACGTTTTGGATTTTAAGAAATCCGCTCTTCATGGCTTCTGTAAACACATTCTGGTTTAAAGGAATGTTCCAGGGACGCTATGTGTATAAAAGCAGCCTGTGTTTTCTCAAAAGTTCCTTTCTACATTTCTAGATAAGTCAGAAGGTTCATTGCGAGAGAGGCGTTCCAGAGGTTTCCCCTGGTATGAAATATAATTCTGAAGAAAAACTCTCCCCCGTCCCTTCTCTGGTTTCAATGAGGCTATTTGTAGCTGAGCTGTGAATCATGAAACTTTACTCGCAGTTAGCTCTCACTTTATTGGGATAAAGCCACACCTCAGCTTAACTGTATAATTTGCAGCACAACTTGTCAAAATATTGGAAGAAATGAGCATTATATGTGGGGCTGCATGCGCAGAAGTGTGTGCTTGCCTTGCTTAGAAACAATACTATCTCAACACCAATTCTGTAATACTTGATTCTTCTATTAGCCTACCAATAGAAGATTGCAAAAAAGAAAAACCAGTTTCCTGTTCCAGTCAATAAGCTTCAGACCAGTTTTCATGTTTAAGTATTGGAAAGTTGTATGCCAAAAAGCCTGTTGTGCCTGTATGGGTAAATATCTATATGTGTAACGGTAGGTACTACAGACAGCACTATTATTTGGAGCATAGAGTATGGGCAACTGCAGAAATTACTGAAAGATGTCAAGAGAACAGATGAGCTTTTCTTCTTATTTTTTAATGCAGTACACCAGAGATGGAGAACCTATAGCCTTCTAGACACTCCTGGGCTACCATCCTAACCATTGTCCATGCTGACTAGGGCTAATGGGATTCCCTATAACACCTGGTGGGCCACAGGTTTCCCTATCCTTGCTATATACTGAATCTGCATGTATCAAAAGTTTTTCAGTGTTACGTTCGGCCAGTCCCCACTGGAGAGTCTTTCTTAGGAAGTAATCATTAGGAAATCAGCAAGAGCAAAAGTTACAGTAAATATTTATATTGCTGTTGGTTTGCTGTTGTTTTCAAGACATTGTTGGGATGAGAAGTTAACTATTAACAAAAAGCATTGAGTTTTTCTGTGACATTCTTACAAGTTTGAAATTGTAAATAAACACCTTAGGTGTACAAATTCCCCAAAGATAATAAACAGTAATGATAGTTTATAGTTGAAAAAGCAATTGTTTCTTGGATTGTATCAAAAATGTTGTGATTCTTGTCTAAGATCATGCCATTTTGTAAAAACTAATGATTGTTCTGAGGCTTGTGTCCTCATCCTAAGCATATACTGTAAAAGTAAATCCCTTTACTGCAGTAGGACTTCAACACTAGTCCCTACACACTTGATTGGCAGCAAGCTCTATTGAACACAGTTCAGCTTACTTCTGAATAAACTTGCATAGGAACGGACTGTAAGTGTGCCTGGGATCTCTACATAGTTAATAGTTAATAGGTTTTGCCTGTATATTTAATTTCAGCACATTTAATCCTTTCAATTGAAATATGGTTGTAGACAACGTTTAAATAATATACAGAATGCTACTTTTTTATCAGCATTGATTTTAAATTTATTTATTTTGTCAGTGCCAGGTAAAACAAACGACTTTTGAAAATGCTTTTGTTCAAATAGAAATAGGATACAAGAGATGTCAGTAACAGCATAATCTTAAATTTTATGTTTTGTATACAGTGAAAAGTCTGTTCATATGAGTTCATATCAACTGCAATGGAAGATCAATAGAGGTGTAATGGAATTTGAAAAATATGCATTTTTATAACCGCCTTATTTTTTTGAATGAGTTACATATTCAAAAAGCCTGCAGAAAGTTGGTGCTTTTTGTTTACAGTATAACATAATATTGTTAACCTGTACAGCTATTTCTTGTATAAAGTGGTGGCAGAAAACTTGTATACCAGCTAATACCTCAAGCCTAAAACCAAGTATTCACAATGGTTAGGATTTCAACCTAATATTTTAACTTTGGAGTTTCATGAAGCCTTGTTGTGTTTGCTGGCACAGCACCTGAACTTTGAATGCCTATATCTGCTGTCAGTAATGTATTTATGGGCTTCTTGTAACATATAGCATTATGTAAAGGAAAGGATGTAATATAAAAAGTATTGGGAAAACTATTAACTTTTACACCCCACCTGTACAACTTCATTTTCTTACAATGTGTATTCATTTGAGAGTGATGGGGGGACGGGGGACAAGAAAGTGACCAAGACTGCAAAGAAATCACTCCTTTATAAAATGCCATATTTTAAATGCTATATTAGAATTCAAAAGTTAGTTCTAGTGCCAGTATTAAATATATTGGGAGCGTCCTTACATAGATGCAGTCAAAGCAAAACTGTGTCTATTAATCAGTTTTTCATTAAAGTACATACATTCTTAACTGGTTCATAATTGGTTAATTCAGTGCAGTGTTGTGTACAAACATTCTGAAGTCTATGTTGCAGTCCTGTTTTTTTAAACACAATAGTGTGAGACAAAGACCTTATTGTGGGTGCAAAATTGCAGACGAGAGAAATAAAGGCTGGTTTGCAAGTCTTATGGTTACTTTCTAGGCATGGGAATATAACTGGAATTTTGCCGTATAAACCCGAACTTTAGTGTGTCATTCTCACTACAGTGCACTGGGGTGTTGAATGTTTTGTTAGAGCTTCATACATGACCACACAAACAGCACGTGCACAGCCCAAACATGGAGCATACGGATTGTGACTTTGCACATTAGACTTCAGGCATGTAGATCTCTATACAAATGTATGTCCACATGCTGCATGGACATCAGGCGCTGCAAGGGAGGGTGGGACTGGTATGCTGAGAGAATTGGGCCAACTAATGTGTCTCCAATCCCCATTCCGCACAGAGAATAACTGCCTGCATAAGAGCTATTCATTCACATATGCCACTTGATTTCTGTGCATTTGGCTAATAATGTACGTTTGATGTCTCACAGCTGGATGTGTAAACTTCAACACATGAAAGTTCTGGTTAGTGGTTGTAGGGGGATGAGCATCACTGTGTGTGTGCTTACCTCTGTTTGTTTTGTGTATCTGGTGAAATTCCTTGAATTTATGTGGGTAGGTCCCAATCCCAAAGATCACTCTGCACATAAAGGCACATGTGTATATGCATGCCCTTCCAATGGATAGTTTGACTGAGCCAGCCACGTATTAGACAGGCGAGATGAGCCTACATTTAGATTCTGCCTACTCCCATCCCTAATGGACGGTGGAGGATGTCAGAACTGATCACACCAGACATCGGATCACCCTGGTTTTAATCCAGCTACAGGAACTGCTCGCACTGCCCCAGGCAGTAGATACCGGGGACCCAGTGCTGGGAACTGCACACGCAGCACTCTTTATGTTTTCTTTATACTGTTTCTTGTCTGTCTCTTTTCTTATATGATGATTTTCGTGCTGAAACCATCTCTGACTTGTCTTGTGTTACTTATTAAAAAATTAAAGTTTTCTGTTCAGTCACTGATTAAAATGGCACTGTTATTATGATAATATAGAGGAGAAAAGTATACCCTACAGCATATTACAAGGATGTAATTACGCTGAAGAAACTCGTATAATGCATCTTTGGTCTCACGTTTAGTTATCAGACTCTTCCAGAAAAATTACAGTGTATATGTATTTTTTTAAAAAAAAGAAAAGAAGTGTTTAATGCAGATGTAATCTGTTGGATTGACAATTGTAGAGGCTGGATTTGCAGTATAGTCATAAAATGCTTTTCTTTTCCTTTAAAAGCAAAAAACCTAAAAATCGCAACCCCTCCACCCCACCAGAGTTATGTAGCAATGGCTGAGGGGAGGAACATTTAGTGTCTGGTTTCTCTGTGTTCTTCAGCTGAGAAAATGTTCCAGTCATTTGTGATGTGTGTGCAGCTGACTTTCCCATTGGGAGTGAAGTGAGGTAAATTAACAAACTAGCCAAACTAGGCTGACCTTCTAGAAAAGCCATCTCTGCAATTCTTTTCAAAAGCTGTTGCATTCAGTGGCAGCCTTGACACAGATCCAGTGTGTTTTGGATTTAACCGATGCAGCAGGACAATTCACTAGTTTCATACTAAGAATTTTCTACAAATACTGTTCTGTAGGTTTTGTAGTTGTTTGGTAATTAGGATACATTGCAACCATTTTAAAAAACACCTATGCCCCAGGATTCAAAGTACCGTACAGATAGTTCCCCCACACCTACGGTAACTTTGAACTTCAATTTCTCAAATAACAGCCCAATGCTGTGCTGCAAACTACTTTATGTAGCAGCTGAGGGATGTGTTCTAAAGTGGTAATGGAGTTTCCTGTTCAAAATATTTAAAAAGTTACAATCCCACATCAGATGTGGTATGCACAAGTTCTTGGGCAAGCATAAAGTTGTCCTCTGAATTCTGACTCTATTTTATTTTAAGTTAATAGCACTTAATGATGACATTATTCGTTTTGGTGAACAAATGAGTGTGCAAAATAAATTCTTCTAGCAATTCAGTTTTCCCAGTGTGTTCAATTTTATTCATTGTTAGTTTGGAGAACCTGTTCTGGCAAAGTTTACTAGGTAAACAAGCAAATAAACATATAAACACCACCACATTTTAATTCTTGGTGGTGTGTGTTACCTATACATTTTGTTTTCAGCTCTCTCACTTGGGCTTTTGTTAGTGTTCTGGTTTTTATTTTAAAGGCATGAAGTCATTCAGCTACCGAGTTTTGTTTGCTGTGATCTACTGCTGATCACTAGGTGTAGCTGCATCTCTAAATCCACGTTCATAAGCCATGATTGTATGCTGAACTTGGCACATTCTGAGTTTGAGGCACAAAGAAGTACGGTATTTAAGGCATTTGGAGTGATTTGAAAGTTTGATCTAACGTAAGTTAGGTACCTTTTTGAAGGAAAGTAAACTGAAAGAGTTTGCTTGCTGTTTATATTTTTAGTCATTTACTTTGCTAGTGGCTTTAACAGGGAAATGAACTTACAGAAACAATTGTACACATTTGCTGAAGAAGTACTGTAAAATTACACTGTGTGCATGTTTTAGTATGTTTGTTCAAACAAACATGAAACTATAATATTGAATATAACTTTGGCAAAATGTACTTTGCTTAAAATCACTCTCTATGAGGGTAAAGCTACTGAAATTTGGATTACAGTTGTCTTGGGATCATCTGTGGGTGAAATATTAAGTCTAGTACTCTCATGAACTAGATGTGCTTCGACTCACATTTCTTCAGCACAATGAGAAGTTTCATTTTCCAAGGAAAAAAAGAATTAAAGAATTCCTCTGGGTACAAACAGTTCTTTGGTACACCTAAAATACATTTTTAGAACTTAGCTGCAATAGTGTTTACTTTTAAATTTGCTAGGAATTGAATTTTTTGGTTGTTGCACTGTGTTCTGAAACTTGTAGATTTTGTATGTGTCGGAGAATGTAGCAGCAATTTGGGACTAAGGGAGTATTCGGAATGTGGTGAAAGGAAAGAGTAGCTAGCCAAAAGGGATTGAACAAAAAACTAGCCAAAGTCATTACAACCACAATAACATTTTGCCAATTAAGCGATGATGTTGTAGACTGAGTCCTGTCCAGTGGTGTTAACAAGGAATTCCAAAGAGTGATGGTGAGTGGGATTTTAAGGGCTTGTAGGAATTGCCATTTTATAGGGATGGAATTGAGATGATCTTAGTAACCTATGTGTTGTGTGTAGAATAGAAACAACGTCTTATTTGTTTTCAATAAATTAGAAAGGGAGCAAGAAATGCTTCTTAATGCAGTATATTCATAGATGATCAAGGTGTGTCTTTAATCTGAAAAAGGATTAAATACAGTTATGGAGGATAGGCCGAATGAGCTGCTAGCCATGATGGAAATGCAACCTGTTGTCTGACAACATACCCTTCCATACTAGGTGCTAAGTAAAGCAGGGGATGGATGTAAGAGTTTTCACAACTGTATTTAGCTAGCTACCCAGAATAGTTATCTAGATAGCAATTGACCTGACACAGAGTTTCTATGTTTTTCCCCCCTGAACATCTTTATGTGGTTCTAGTTGAACAAAGTAGTTAAGGTGGGCCTTAGCACTGCTGAGGTGGTAATGTGACTTTTTGAGGCTTGCGGCTGTAGCCTTGTGTGCACTCTGCTAAGATTCAGACATATGACTGAATACAGAAATAATATAAAAAGAGCTCATATAATTGAGAATGTGGTGTTCTGTTTTTACATGAACAACTATGCCTAGCATATCAGCAAATCGTAACACCAATATGCCATACCCACCCTTCTCACCTGCCTGGTTTCTTCTTCCACTACTCAGAAACAAAGGGTCACACCGCTGGATGTCTGAGGTGGGAGGAGCTTGCTCTGCTAATGAAATCATTTAAAAGTGGATATACATCCTAGATCTGGTATTTCCAATAGCCTATCCCTCCAATGACATCCATATAAACTCTCTTCAGTGCCCATAAAGGCTGTAGAATTCCCCCGTCCCACTATTCCCATTGCTCTTTGCTGAGAGTTGTGTTACACCTCCTCCAAGATGTAAGGAAATCCCCCATTTGCAGCATTTTTGGGGTAGTGTCATAATTCTTTTTGAAAATTCCAGATGTGCCCATGAGCTGGGAAAAAATGGTGATCCCAACACTAGACACTGTAGTTAACTGTGGTAACGACTGGAAGAAAATACTGGAGCTGGTGAAAGCAGCCATAGGTTGGTATTGAGTTCACTTGCAACTGTAAACTATGGTTTAACAAACTTACTACATACATAACAAACATAATTTTATTTGTATGCCCCCTTCCCACAGTTGAAACCATGCTCAAGGCTGCTTACAACATGAAAAAAAAATACATAACTACAACATAACAAGTAGCTGTAGCTGGAGTCAGTCTGGGCTCTGCCTTTCCAGGCCTTACAGAACTCTGGCCACTCCACTCCTTGCTTATAGTCTGGTAATCTTGCATGGTTTTTTATTTTTATTTTAAACTAAATTTATATACCACTTGATTGTAAATAGAACCTCTAAGTTGTTTACAGAAAGTCTGATTTGGCAGAAATCTATAACACATTGTAGATTCTTGTATATACATTGAGTGTCATTTAAAATGCTCAGCCCAAACTGTTGTGCACTGCTGTAATGTGACTGGGATTAAATGTAATTTACTATGACAATGCATGCACACTTCTAATAAAGCTGTTAAATACTCATTCCCTGCTTGTTGTCAGGTTCTGTATAGCTCCACAGGAGGCTTTTATTTCCTTAATGGTTTAACTTATGAGTTTTGCTCTACTGTATCCCCAGTCTGCATGTATTGTCATATTTTTACCATTTGCTGCCTTGTTAATGAGTTGTTATATGGTCAGGGCCCCTGTTTTCTTCAGTTTTGCACCACTGTGCAGAAGGAACAGGTAGGAGACAAGAGAAACCTGCTCTGCATCTGATGGCATCTGCCATTTTAGTAGATACTGTTAAAAGAAAAATAAAAGCATTGTGATGATAATAATTTATTAACAACTCTTAAAAGGCTTTTCTAGTGGCCCTTGTAGCCTTAGTCTGTCTCCCATCATACCTGTCATATCCTGGACAATGTAGAAGCAGTGCTGAGGTAGATTTAATAGGATGAGCTGCTTTTAGAGTATGCTCTGTGCATATATAGAGGGAAAGAGCATGTATTAATAACAGCTAACTTGTTTCCAAAACTGACACTACAATCTGAATTTTTAAGAAATAGACTGTTAGAAATCTTACTGAGAATGCTGGTTTACAGGTGGGCAAGAATTGAATGGTTGTGTTTGCACATAACACTGTGTCATGATTTGTTTTAACAGTGGTTTGCTCAACAAATCATGAGTCACTGCGTAGATGAGCAAACAAACCATGGCCTGTTTCTACAAAGCTTGACTTGTTTTCCAGCTGCTCTTGCTTTGTGCGTTTGTAGCCTTAGTGTTACGTGCAAATCAGATCACTGACAACTGCTAAATTGAGGTGAAATTTAAACAAAAAACCATCAGTCCCCCTTTTCTAAACCTGCTCCAGTATGGTGGCAATCAGCTGGCTATTTTGGGAGCTAACTTCAAATGGTGACAATTGCTCTTGGTTCTTTCTCCCCCTGTTACATCCTTCTGATGCAGCTGGGGTCAAAATGACTCCAAAAACCGAATTAGTTATGTATTGTTCAACATGATCTCTGCAAATAGCAATGATAGGAAAAAGAAGCTTTGTTGGGTCATGAAGAAGATTCTGACTGGATTAAAAACTGATATTTGTGAAGGGATTTTGGAAGCCTGTGCGATATTATTGACCATTGAATCTGTTTGCAGTGATTTTAAGAAAAGTGAGAGAATTTGTCTATTATGAAACTAGTGGGGGAGAGTCATTTTCTCAAGAATATGTTCTGTCTGTTTGTAAAGGTTTTCCTTGTTTTATAATTGTGTGGTGTAATGGTTAGAGTGTTGGAGTCTGACCTGGGAGACCATGGTTTGGATCCCCACACAGTCATAAAGCTTACTGGGTGACCTTGGGCAATCACCATCTCTTGGCCTAACCTAACTCACAGGGTTGCTGTGTGGATTAATTGTGGAAGAGGAGAACCACATAAACCACCTTGAGCTCCATGGAAGATAAAGATGGTCTATAAATGTACAGTGGTACCTCTGGTTACAAACGCTTCGGGTTACGAACTCTGCTAACCCGGAAGTAGCTGCTCCTGGTTGCAAACTTTGCCCTGAGATGCGAATGGAAATTGTGTGCAGAGGGAGGCCCCATTAGCGAAAGCACGTCTCAGGATAAGAACAGTTTCAGCTTAAGAATGGACCTACGGAACGAATTAAGTTCGTAACCAGAGGTACCACTGTAATAAAATAAAGATTTTTTTTAAAAATAATAATGATATATGATATTGTATAACGCACCCTGGGACCTTATGGTGAAAGGTGGTTAAGAAATAAACAAGAAATTGAAATAACATGTTCTGGTCTAAGCATTAATGGACATCAAGGGTACGTTTGTTTGTTTTAAAGCAGCTTTTTGCAGGGTCACTTTGATCCTTGGGTCCTGATGTGCACAGATTTTCAATTTTCAATTTTTTGTATGATCAGATAGGGCAGAAATTGATCCCAAAAGTTGTAAGGATATACCATACTTTTCGTGCATAAGACGAGGATTTTCTACGTTAAAGTAGTGTTGGAAAATTGGGCTCGTCTTATACATGGATAGTGCATTGTGGGGACGGGGGATTGGTTACTGCTGGGAGCTGTAGATTGCTGGCAGCGGATGATTGTTGGCTGCAGCAAGGGCTTTTTTTATTGGCTGTTGCATCGGCAATTGGGCGAGTGATAGGTGGCTGCTGGCGGCGCACGGTCAGACGTTTGGTGGCTTTTGCGTTGTGTGCGATAGGAAGTGTTGTTCAGGCGGGTGAGTGATTTTTGGCAATCCCCCTCCCCCTCAAAAAAAGCTCAAGAACTCTGGGCAATATCCACCCATTTTCTTATTTTTGAATCCCCAAAAATAGTCTTATACACGGAAAAATACGGTAACTGATATGCCATGAAGCGCCATATGAAAATTATAACTTTATCATAGTTGTAGAATACTTAACCTACAGAGTTATAGAAAACATGGTGCTGTAGAAGTTTTATTAATTTGGGATATATTTGACCCCAGTGTTTAACCAGGGGTTAAAGCAGAATAATCTTGAAGTGGCGACATCCTTACTCCATTTAATTTCCATGCCCTGCAGAATGTCCTAGAAGGCAATATATTCCAGGATTACTTAAACAAGGTCCATGCAGTAGTAATGTTTAAAGTGCTAACCTGAGCCCGGAAAACCTTAGGTGCATCAAATGGGTAGAATTTGGAGCTTTAAAGCAGCATAGGTTTCTTTGTTTAGCTAAACATGTTTCTTTGCTTAAAGCAAGCTTTCCCTCCTAAAATGAAAAATGTTTTGGTGTCACAAAGGACTGTTTTTTAAAAAAAAATAAAAGGCATGGAACTCCATGTGGGCAGTGCACTCACTGGCCCCATTCTGGCTACAATCCTGTAAATATGAACAGGTATCACCTAACACTTTTCAGATTATTTTTGATTGGCCTAGAATGGATGTGGTCACAGTGTGAATTTGACAGCAACAGCAGGCAGCAGACAAGGGAGGATACGAATAGCTGTTATGCAAGACCACAATATATATTTTTCAGCTGAAAGATTGCTACCCATAATATTATCTTGATATTGTATCTGTAAGGGAAATAAATTTACCTAGATTACGTTTTGCTTTGCTCAGTGATAAACAACAGTGTGTTTATATTAAGATGAGCCCAAGATGCAGATGGAAATAATTTAAGAGCAGAGTTTTAAGCATTAGAAACCCGTTCAGCCAGTGTTAGAAACTGAGATATGAAAGCTAGGAGCTAAATGGCACCTTAAACCTAGGTTATGGGCGCAACAACGGAATGTCTAGGTACACTTTTTAAATAACAAGAATACAAAGCCGAAAATGAATGAACTGCAACTAAAATATTATGTTCAGTACCTTGCCCAAATGTGGATGTGGCACTGGCGAGAATACTTGAAGAGGCTATACTCTGTCTCAAGAGATTGAACTAAAGGATGCTCTACATCCCAGTAAGCTCCCAGGACAGTTTGTTGCAGATACATATTCTGGGTCTTAATGCGATTTATAACATTTTAATAACACCAGGCTCTGGCTGGCAGGCTGTGGAGTGCGCATTTGAAGAAGTGCTGAGGGGTGGTCGGTGGAGGAGCGCTGAAGAGTGTGTGTGTAGAGGTGCTGTGCCCTTGCTGCTTGGAATCAAGAAGCCAGCAGCAGCGTGTCAGAAGGTGAAGCACCGGGCGATTTTCTGACACAGACAGGCTCCTCACCGGCTCAGCCTCCTTGTCGCTCAAAGCAGCTGCGTCGCAACACACCAGAGAGAGCAGCGGAGAGGAGAATGCAAGCCGTGCATCCGGCTCCAGGCAGCAGTGGGCTGGGTGCACCATGAACGGGTCACAGAAGGATCAGGATCCGAGTGCAGAGGAAGCAGCTGGCAAAGAGGAGGGAGGAACTGGTGGGCCTGCTGCTGTTTAAACACGGCAAACCATGCCGCCTGCCCACCAGATTGTCTGGCGGGGTGGCATGACACGGGCCCAGGACTCCCTTGATGCAGGGGGCAATAACACGCCCCCTGCAAGCGTGACAGAAGATGAGTGGTGGCAGAGCAAGGCCAGGCCGGGCAGAAGATGGGTGGTGGCAGAGCAAGGTCTGGAGCTGGCTGCCTCAGCGGCAGCGCCTCACTCACTCACCCCAAACACGAGCAGTGCACAGCTGTTCCCGGATGCCAAATCTTGGTCCCAGACTCCCACTGATGGGCAGGCGCCCTGGTGGGGGCACCACTAAGCCTAATGGATAAGACAGCCCTGAACAACACCTTCAGATTGCAGCTAGTGGAAAATCTAAAACTCTGCTGGAAACTGAATGCCTGTCATTAATAATTGTTAAAGTAGCATATAACACAGTTTATCATATTTAACAACATTTTGATTTAATTCAATGCCGTTAGACTACGTGTTGGTATTTTACCTTAGCATTTAAAAAAATAAATAAGGCATATTACAATTTTATTTGAAAGTTATGTTAGCACAATATGTATGTTGGACATTGCTTTTTATTAGATGGCCATGAGAGCTGCCAGTTTCTATACAGTAAGCCTTAGGTTTTCTCATCATTTTATGGAAAATCATGTAACGCCAGAATGGTGTGTCAGGCTCTTCTGTATAATAAATGATATTCATATACATTACATGCAGCAATATGTAATAGCTTTCAATCTTTCACTTCATAAGAAGTCATTCTTAATCCCCATGTTAGCTAGAGTTTCTCTGGAATTGTTTCTTTGGAGTGCTAATGGGTTGGTTAATTTGTGAGCTACATTACTAATTGTATTAAGAGTCTAAACCTTATTAAGTCTTTGTGGTGAATTAAACTTCAGGGCTTTGGAAAACTGCATGGGGACTGGAGAAACGATGATGGGGGAGTGTTTTTGTGCTCTAATGCAGCAGCTAAAAGGGAGACTGCTAAAAGGACACTTCAGCAAGGGGCTAGTTTTTAACTTTAGAAGCACAGTGTTCTGCTCTTACCAAAGTGAGTACATTCTGTACATCTTGCTAACTTGCTGTAAATCCTTTGTGGGTAGAGGTAATTTTAAAGTATACGGAATAGGGGGAAAGGGTATTTAAGTGAATCTAACATCTTAAAAGTACTTCTCCATAATGAAGAGTTACAGTGGCACCTTTTTACTCAGCAGTTCCTGATCTTTGTGTATTCATAGCAATTTGCGGCTGCCACCTTCAAAGTAAAAATCGAGTTTTAACTGTTGTCTTTCCTGCAGAGCTGCCACAGCCCTAAGCAGCAATCTGAATTATTTTCTTAACTTGAGCACTAGTCACAGATCTATTCACCTAACAGCCGTACCCCGCAACAGAGAGAATGGTTGCTTTTTGCAGATGTTTTTCTGATGAACCGAATTTTGAAATGGCTTAAATACTTAGAGCTTGCTCCATCAGTACTGGTCCATCAGTGATCTCCAGTTTGATGTAGGCATATGTGGCCAAAAAGATGAGTTCATGGTGAATCCCTTCACAGGACATGGAGCGAGTTCATAAACTTTCTGAGCCATCATTCCAACTCTTATAGTAGAGGCAGTGCCGGATTTACGTATAAGCTAAACAAGCTATAGCTTAGAGTCCCACTCTCTTGGGGCCCCCAAAAAAATTTAAAGGAAAAGAAACGCTGTACATTTCCAAAATTTTAAGTTAGAGCTTAATCACTGGTCAACAACAAATTTGTTGTTTGCGTATTTTCAGATGATGCGCTGAATCCAAAAATCACATTGGTTTTGCTCAATCAGGTCAAGTTTTTGAGCTATGGCCACATGTCGTTTTTTACGTTTTTGTTCACATGTATGCTTGTGTGGAGCATTTTAGAAGACGTTGGTGGGAGTAAAATGCCATGTCGAATAATTGTTTTGATTGGAAATGATTATTTTAATGACAAGAAGTATTCAGGTCCGATAGTTCTGGGTGATTATGTCGAAAAGGGATCAGTTTGAAGTCATAAAACCTCGAAATCTTCCATAAATTGGTGCGGCAAAGCATAAAGTTGGGGGATCAAAACTAAGTTAATGGGGCAGCCACCCCACGAAGTGTATAGGAAACTCCATGCCGAACTGTTGGCATCCAGATTGAAGGAAAAAAACCTCCTCTCTGACAGTGCTCGCATCAGCTTCTTCCGCAACAGGTATCAAAGAGTACCTCCGTTTTTTCTCGGAAGAGAAAAACTTGGTGTATTGTGCAGATATTGCGCAGCTTCTGCTCAAGCTTGGAGTGCAACTGGAAGTGTGGAACTGGAAGCGTGGAAGGCATTTGTTCTGGTAGTGAAGAACTTTCTTGGCAACAATAAGGCCAGAAACTACGCAGAAGTTGTCAACAACATGCTGACTGCCTTCGGAAACCTGGGCTGCAACATGAGCGTCAAGATGCACTACCTATTTTCATATATGGACCGGTTTCCTGAGAACCTGGGTTCAATGAGTGATGAGCAGGGGGAGAGATTCCATCAGGACATGAAAGAGATGGAGACCAGGTATCAGGGTCACTGGGACGCAGTCATGATGGCTGACTACTGTTGGACTCTGAAGAGAGACCTCCCTGCCACTGAGCATTCCAGGAGTTCCAAGAAACAGAAGTTCAAGCCCTGAAGTTTGAAAAATGGTGAAGCAACATGCAATTTACTTGTACTTACCTTTATCAATGCCCACCATTCAATTTACAGTAATCGATATTTCTATCAGGTAATCAATATATGTTGTTGGAAAAACTTTTTTTTTCTCTTAAAAACATATTTAGGATGATATGTGTTGACAAAAATCAGCTGATAATGCCACAAAAATGTAATCGATTTTGTCACAAGATCTGATTTTTTTCGAATCAATATAGCACATAAACCTGACCTGATGGAGAGAAACGGATGCTATTTCCTGATTCAGCAGTGCAAAAATACCCTAAATCAGTTGTAGAAATCTTGACAACATTCAAAAAGTAAACAATTGTTGCCCAGTGTTATTTCACTATCAATATACTTCTTCTTAATTGTATTTCAGTTCAACAATTACTTTGATAAAATACATATTTTGTTATGTGCAAATGGCTTTAGATACCTGTTAGGTCCACAAATTACCATATAGCATATATTCAACACAAAAAACAGCAACAATTTGTTGTTGACAAAGGACAGCTGGACATATAAAGGGCCCCATTACCTTCAGTAGCTTAGGGCCTCATCAAACCTAAATCAGGCCCTGGATAGAGGAGTGGGATTGCACCCCTACAATCCAACGTAGTGATACAGTGGTACCTCGGATTACATACGCTTCAGGTTACAGACTCCACTAACCCAGAAATATTACCTCAGGTAAAGAAGTTTGCTTCAGGATGAGAACAGAAATTGTGAAGCGGCGACGCAGTGGCAGCAGGAGGCCCCATTAGCTAAAGTGGTGCTTCAGGTTAAGAACTGTTTCAGGTTAAGAAGGGACCTCCAGAACAAATTAAGTACTTAACCCGAGGTACCACTGTAGTCTAATTATTGTTGGCATCCATCTGTTTCAGGAGACAATGGGAGAGTTGGGGAGTTACAGTTCCTGCTGTCTGTAGAGACCAATACAAACTGGAAATATTTTCCCTACAGAATGTTATTAGTATTTTTAAAAAATTATTTAGATTAGAAATTTACAAATTTACATACAATCATCAAGCAACCAAAACAAAAAGAGAATTCCATAAATTCCCATGGACTTCCCTCCTCCCCATTGTGGGTCCTTATGTTAACTTTTTCTTTTTCTCCTGCATCTTCTCTGTTAATCCAATTCTATTAGATCTCCATTACAAAATGTTATTAGTATTGATGCTGTTTAGGGTTGAAACAAAATTATTCCGCTAAAACGGATATGGTGTTGTGAAGTTTTGAGGCATCTTGTGTAGAAACCAGTTTTTAAAATCACTTCACTAGACAGTAGTAGTAGTTGACATAATTGCCACTTAACAAAGTTACTAGCATTGATAGGCAAACTTATTTTCTGTGTTATTCAGTTCTCAAGAGACACTCATTAGGGAATGCTGTTTGACCACAGTTCCCTAACAGCTTTGATATTTTAGATGCTTACAATGGCAAAACACTGATTGATTGATGTATCTGTTGCACCCACAATTACTACACAACATGGGAAAAAGCTTAAAAGGCTGCTTATCACTGTTGGGTGGTTCTGAGTGGGTTCAACTTGACAGCTTCCAAATGGCGGTGCGGTACAAAGCCACTCTCATCTCTAGTCAGACTATCCTGTAGTGGAGCACCAGGACATGTGGGTTATACCTGCCATGAGGTAGTCCAACTCTTGACTTATGGAATCTGAGATATTCCTGAATGCTGTGGGGAATTTTCTGATCAATAGAGTTGGCAATACTGTTGTCTCACTTTGGAATGGCAAGATGTGGTGCACCATCAACATGATTGCTTCTGAGTCCCCTTTCTAGTACTGTAGAGCTTGGGCTGCTAAGAGCAACCATTACTTAAGGCAACAAAACACATGTTAGAGCACATAATCATGCCTACTGCATGGCACTGAGCGTGGGAAAGAAGTACGGTAATTCTTCTTTGCTATTATGCTTGCATCCTCAAGCAGCCATTGAGCAGAGCTGTTCCAAGTTGTTTCCTAACACCTGTTCCAGTGATGGGGATGCCTGAATTTTCCAAGGCCTGCTGTGATACGTTTTCCAGGCATGTTGTAGGTGAAATCTCTATTTTTTGTGCTGACTTGAATATCATGTTTGTGACAGACATGAGTATGCCATTTAATACACCATATGGGCTGATTTTGTATGATCAATATCAGTTGTTGAGGCCTGAGGACATGGACAGGTTCCTTGCAACTATTTGACTGACCACTTGTTCTTTTTCTACTGTTGCCCATTGTGGCCAGTTCATACTAGCCAAGTGGGGGAGTTGGCTGTGAGGTCCAGAGTGTGTTGCTGTGACATTATGCAAAAGAGTGGTGCCTGCTCCCCTTAAAAAGGACCCACTTTTTGAGAAAGCTGCTTGAAAGAGTAGTTGTTGCCCAGATGCTTTCGAAGGAAAAAGATTATTTAGGCCAGTTTCAGTCTTGGTTCAGCCCTGGGTATGGAACAAAATTGGCCTGGGTTGCCTTGGTGGATACACTTTGTCAGGAGGACTACTCTGCTATTCCTGCCTGAACGCAGAGCAGATTTTGATACTATCAACCATGGTATCTTAATAATAACAATTTATTATTTAAATTGGTTTCCCCAACCACTCTGGGCTGCTCTGGGTGGTTTCCAACAAAGATTAAAAATACATCAAAATGTCACACATTAAAAACTTTCCTGGACTCACTTTGTAAATTGGGAATGGGAAGCACTGTTTTGCTCTGGTTCCACTTCTATTTGGAAAACTGAGTGGGTAGCATTAGGTGATGGTCTTTCAGCCCCTTGGAAGTTATGCTTTAGGTTCCTATAAGGTACCATCTTGCCCCAATACTATTTATATGAAGCCTTTAGGAGTGGTCATGAGGGGGAAAGCGCTATGTATACGCTCCAATTTACTCTGCATCTGGTGTGTCCTCATTGCTGGTTTGGGAATCAGCACACAGACATTGCTCTTAGATTGAGTGTTTGAATTAGGATCCTGTATCTATCCTGTTGTATCTTATGAAATACTGTGTATTGATGTTTGTCTCTCCCCCCCCCCCTTTGATATGAATTGAGAAAAAGAGCAACCTAGCTGTGTTTTAAGCTAGTAATGTGTATATAGCCTTGGAGACTTAGCAGATAAGAGCCTGTTTCTTTGTCAAGCATTTATCATTACTTTCCTCCAATCCAGGAAAAAAAATGCCTGCTACCCTTTTGCATTTCGGCCTGTACGTAGAAGCAGAAGCAGAGCCAGTAAAAAGAAAGAACCTCCAGTTACTCATAGTTCAACTGGTAGAGCATGAGACTCTTAATTTCAGGATTGTAGGCTTGAACCCCACGTTGGGCAAAAGATTCCTGCGTTATAGGCAGTTGGACTAGATCAGGATTCCTCAACCTCAGCCCTCCAGATGTTTTTGGCGTACAACTCCCATGATCCCTAGCAGCAGGACCAGTGGTCAGGGATGATGGGAATTGTAGTCTCAAACATCTGGAGGGCTGAGGTTGAGGAAGCCTAGATGACCCTCATTATACCTGCCAACTCTACAATTTCACAATTCTGTGATCACAGCTGAAGCTACTGAATTCTTCACAAAGTTTAATTGGACAATGTCTTATGAACACAAACGTTTCAGGGAATTTAAATAACTCAACAAGTTAAAAGTTCTGCATTAATATACCATACGGTGGTCCATCAAAAGTAGGTAATCTTATCTTCTCAGTTTTGCTTTTAAAGACTGCAAATGTATGTTGGAAGGCCCCCAGAGGAAATTGTTTCAAAGCGCATTGATAGTGCTCCCTCAATGGATCAGTTCAATGCATTTTTTAAAATAGTGATTGGACATTGAAGAGCAATGTATAGTGGAACCTTGGTTCTCGAAAGCCTTGGTTTTCTAACATTTCAGAAGGTGAATGGACTTCCGGAACGGATTACATTCAAGAACCAAGGTACCACTGCACTAGGCATTAGATCATATTCTACAATGTGTCCTGGAAAAGTGACTTTTCCCTGTTTTCTTGAACAAACATGTTAATCATTATTTATTGCTAAGACAAACTTGATTTATTAATTTTTTATTAAAGATATCTTAATGAAGATGGTGATAGTTGAGTGGTGCTTATGTGCTTTTCCACTGTCTGCATTCAGATAATTTTTTGGCATTGTTTTGATTCTGTGATTGGTTAAAAACTGCTATTCTAACATTGTCACACTGGACAACTTTCTCATTTGGAGGGAACAGTCTAACCTCTTTGTGGAGTATACGAAATGCCATTTCATTTTGTAAGTGGTCATTTGCAAGAGTGCATTATGTGCATGTGCATGTATACACATGTTTGTACACACATGCCCTGGTGCCAAGGCTACATACCTCTCCTTACATTCTGGTAGTGCAATATGTTTCCATTATTTTTTTAAAAAAATGTTCCTGTTTCTGTATATAAATTCACCAGGTGAGCTGAGCTATACCTGGCATGGTTGTAAGTATTTGGAAAAGCTTTACCTAATTGCCTAACATTGTGTGCGTCAGACTCTAACCGTTACGGAACAGGGACAGTAAAAATAGTAGCAATCTTATACCTCATGTCGTTGATAGAAATTGGCCAGTTAGCACTGGTGTATCAGTTGTCTGTACAATTGAGTTCCTGATTGCAGAAGGGAGAGGAGGAAAAGTGTTCTATTTCTTATTGGAAGACTCTTTAAAGACTGCCAGTTTAGTTCTATATGCAGATCTTCCCAAAATAACTTTTAAACTATAAAGTTACTTTATGTCATCCACAGTTAGCAACTAAGGTAAAGTGGGGGCAGAGGGACCAATGATGAAATGACTCTGCTTAGAATTGGCTTTGTTTTCTCTTTCCTACTTCACTTTCATAAGGAAGTATTTTTCTGTTCCATGTTGAATATTTTGATCTTTTTTATAATAAGGTGGAAGAAGAGAAAGTCAGGGTTGAAGTCAAGATTGATTTTCCCCAGTGGCCTGTAAAGATGTGTTTTCTGCACAAAAGCAATGAGTGCAATTTAAACATTACTGTTCTGGAGAGCAGGCACTTAGGTTGTTATTCTTGCACATCTTTCCATAACAAAATATAAAACTAGTACAATCACTGGGCCCAGAGATAGAACATTTGAGTTATCCTTACAGTTACCCTATGCTCTGTTACTTTGTTCACTAAGTACTCCCTTCCCAATTATCTAAGGAAAAAAACGATAAAGGTAGCATAATAAACACCTGCATTCTAGCTGAGCTAGTGCTGTAAATATTTCTCACTTCCTATCCGTATTGGAAGTGAAACTATTGCAGATTATTACACTGTGGAACGGAAAAAAATGTTCCAGAAAGTGTGTACATCTAAAACACTGTAAAACCAATAAGCTTTTCCAGGTAACAGCATTTTGGTCAACTTTCATGGCTACAATGAGGCGTTCTAAGGATGGGGAGCATAGCTCTGCAGTTTATTCCAAGAAGATGAAGCTTCTGTCAAACCTAAAAATTGCTTCAGTGCATGGTTCTCATTCAAACACTCCTAGCTTCTAAGAGAAAGCACTTAGTGATGTGAATACTTATGGGTAGCTATAAAAGCTCTGTCCTGTTTGGATCTGGTAAATTGCAAGAAAAGAAACACAAAACCAAAAGCTCTGTTTAGGGCTTTCACTTGCAGTTAATAAAACATGAATACCTTAAATAGGTATCCCTGGTACTTTAATAAATTTGCTATCTTGCTAATTGTCCATATTGCCTTTCTTTCCATATTGCAGTCATAGGGTGGTGATTGTTTTGTAAAATAATTACAATAATTCTAGAGATGTATGGTACTGAGTAAGTGAAAGGAGAACTTTTGGTGCAGCTGACAAGTGTATAAAATTGACTACTTAGTGACTAATTACCAGTACAGTGATTTTGTTGCTGTCTTTTTTTTTACCCCCTAATTGGCTGCATATTAATAAATTCTATTCATTTCTGGGGTGCAGCAAAGTTTAATCATTTCATAGACAAGCATAATAAAAATATCTAAAGAATTTACATAATAAACAATTATTGCTTCCAGGGGTTTTGTTCTTAAGATAATAAAATGTTAAAAAGCAAGCCACTTGAGTAGAAAGTAATTGCACTGACAAGCACCACACAGCCAGCATTCACAATAAAGTAAGCCTTCCTTCAATGTCAACCTGATTTGCAACGCACATAAATGCTTCCTCGCATTATGGAAATGTGCTTTTTCTATCAACAGAAAAGAATAAAACTCCAGGCATCTAATTAATCTTGTCTGACATTTGATTTCATACCCAGGTTAAAGGCAAGAGGCAGGTGGGTCTATTTTTTCCCCTCCGTGTGTATGACCACAGGCAAATCTCTCCATTAATGTCAAACTGCATCTGTGTGTCTTGGTGTTGTTGCCACATGTCAGTCATTAATGCATTAGTGTTACTTGTATTCAATTCATATGCATCGGTTTTCCTGTCCAGAGGGCTCAGTAGAGAGGGGAGTGCAAGCAAGCCGCAGTTATACATCACAAGCATTTCACCTTGACCCTTTCCCGTAAAATAAGAGATGCTTTCTCCTGAATAAAATGAGGGATTAGAAGTGTTAATTTTCAAGAAAGGAGACTTCTCCAGTGAGCTTCACACCAGGTTCAGAAGTTGTGTTTTTGAAGAGTTCTGGATTGCAAAGATGTTGTATCAGCAAGAGGTAGCTCTAGGTGGAGCCTTTTTTATATATCTAGCTACTAGTGCTCTTTGACCGCCACCTCTTCTTGAAGTGCTCACTCTGCTTACTTTTTTGAGTGCTCAGTCATATACTTTGCTGCTTGATTTAGTTGGATGATGGTGCTTTCCCACAGAGAACTATGCCAAAAGCGGCTCACAATAACGTATCAAAATACATAGCCGTTGAAAAAACCCAATTTGTTACAAAACATACTGTTAAATTAAAATCGGACACAATTCTATAAACCTAGAATAAACAGTAATGCAGTGAAGGTGCAATCTAGACTGAATACCAGTATGAACAAAATCAAAATGAACAGGTAAAATGCTGGTAATGTTGGTACAGTGACTTGCCTGGTTTTATGGGATCAGTCTCAGCTGCTGTTGCATAATTAAGTGGACTTGCAGGAATATAACCAACCACATTTCCATGTAACACTCCAAGAAGTTCTTGCCTCTCCCATAGCTGGAGCCCTGGATCCAAACATAAATCTGCTACGGCTCTCTGATCCTGTGCTGCAGCTTGCAGCGTTTTACAGACTGCAACTTTCCTCTTCTAGGTCACATTCCAGCCCACTTCAATCCTAAACTGCAATCTTCATTGTGTTCCCAAACTAACTCTGAGCTCAGGGAAAGGCTCTATATGCCATTTGGCACACAGTCTTTGTTTTGCTGATGGCCCATTTCCTTGTCTTTGTTCTCTGTTAATGGCTCATCTCTCAGGTGATCTCCTGAACACGGGAAGCTGGTTTGGCTAAATCCAGTGTCTGGCAGTCAGTTTTAACACTCTAAGCATTACTTAAATTCTATCAGAGCCAGCAATTTAGGGAAACCTGGCACCCAAAACCCTGGCACCCACACCTCATAACAATATATTTGTTAGGAAGTATAAGCCTCATTCTACCCATACGATAAAGTCAACCACTTATCGTAAAATAAAATTGGGATATCTTCCCACCTTCAATGCTCTAGTTGTATCTTTATTGAAGAATAAATCTGCAGAGGGAAGAAAAACAAGCATAAAAGCAAAAAAGACCAAAAAGTGCATATTGCTGGAGGCAACTAGTGGCTGGGCATGGAAGCAATGCACTCTTTCTGATTTATTTTTCATTGTATAGCAACAGAAGGCAAAGTATGGTTATTCATTGTTTCAAGAGTTTTGCTCTGTAGGGGAGATAATAAAAGAACGTGTAGGCCTAGAGAGATTTGGGCAGAAAAACAAATATTTTATTTCCCCTTTTTCCTTTTGAGGCTCTTGCAAGACATTGGATGCAATTTGAATCGCAGCATTCTCAGCGTTTCTTTTGGTAATTTCATTAATTACTTTACTTTTTACTGCAGCTGGGTTTTTCTCACATGGATAGGTAGAAAAGCCAAACCTGCCTGTCTCACCAGACCATATTGTTTTTGGAGTCCCACTGGGATAGGCCTGAGTAGACTTGATGAGAATCCAGGGATACCAATTTCTTCTATTTCAGTGTTTGCGTCTCCTGAATGTTTTCCCTTTTTTTGGTTCTTCACACATTATTAGTCCTCTCAGTAGGTTCTGTAGTTTCAAACTTTTGCTCCCCCCCCCCCCGCCCATGGAAGTAATGGTATGGATTGTGTAATCACAGTTAACATTCTGACAACATTCAGAATTAGTCTGGATAAAAACACCAGTGAGCTGGCGAGTGGGATTATGAGCAAGACCAGAGACTCCCTGCAAGCATTCTGTGCTTCTTGTATCATGCGAGAAGGATTTATGAGCTGAGTGTGGGGAGAATCTGCAAGGAGGCGGTGGTGGAGACTTACTGGGGCAGCATGGAGACAAACCCCTGGAGGAATGTGACACAAAAAAGCAGGGCTGTCAGGAGCCATGCTGTGTCCACAAAACAATTCCATACATCTCAAACACTGATACTCAGCCAGAGGTGCAAGTACAATGGTTGCAGACCTCAGAACACACCAAAGTGGCAGTGGAAGGTACAGTGCACAGAGTGATTCCTGCCACTCTCCAGAAAAGGAAGAGATGTGTGGTGGCAGCAGGTGACTCCTACAGAGGGGATCAGGGGCAGTAGTTTGCGGAGGAAAGACTCATGATATAAGCTGTGTGTACACAAATGCACAAAGCATGGTAAACAAGCAAGAATAACTTCAGCTCTTAATACAGGATGGCAAATATGACCTAATAGGCAATACTGAAACATGGTGGGATGAGACTTGTGATTGGAATATAGAAGCTGAGAGGAAAACCTTTTCAAAGGAATAGATTAAACAAGAAGGGAGGAAGAGTAGCATTATATGTAAGGGATATATACACTTGTGAAGAGATCTACAACTTGCAGTATGGAAGGCAAGTTGAAAATATATGTGTAAAAATTGTAGGTGAGGGAAATGAGTGACCTTACAGTGGGTGTCTGCTATAGACATTCAAGCCAAACTGAGAACTTGGATAATGCCTTCCTAGAGCACATTATCAAACATTCAGAAAGGAGAGCTATAGTAGTCATGGGAGACTGCAACTACCCCATGATCTGTTGGAACTCAAACTCTGCCAAGAATATAAAGCCCAACAAATTCCCAAATTGCCTCACTGACAGTTTCATTTTCCAGAAGGTAGAAGAAGCAACGGGGCGGGGGTGCAGGGGGTTCATCTCTCTTGGACCTGGTCCTCACCAACAAGGAGGAAGTGATCAATGAAGTGAAAGTACTGATAACTATTAAACACCAGCAAAGGAAACTGAGTGTAGTTCGACATGCACTCTGGACTTCAAGAAGGCTGATTTTAAAAAAGGTTAAGGATGAAGTCCCATGGTCAGAAATAGTACTACTCTGTTCAGGCTTGGTCAGACCACACTTGGAGTACTGTGCCCAGTTCTGGGCACCTCAATTTAAGTAGGATATTGACAAGCTGGAATGTGTGTAGAGGAGTGCACTTTCCAAGGGTCTGGAAAACAAGCCATATGAGTTGTTTTCGGTTGAGGGAGTTGGGTATGTTTATCCTGGTAAAGAGGAGACTGAGAAGAGATATGATAGCCATCTTCAACTATCTTAAGAGCATGGAGGAAGGAGCAGGCTTGGTTTTCCTGCTCCAGAGGCAAGATTCAAACCAGTGGATTCAAGTTACAAGAAAGGGGATTCTGACTGAACGTTAGGAAGAAATTTCTGACAGTTAGAGCTGTTTGACAGTGGACTCTCCTTTCTTGGAAGTTTTTAAGCAGAGGTTGGCTGCCCATCTGTCATACATGATCTAGTTGAGATTCCCGCATTGCTGGAGGTTGGACTAGATGACTATCGGGATCCATTCCAACTCTACAATTCTGTGATTTTATGATTCTGTGTTTTAGTGACTGAAAAAACTTTACCATTATTTCAGATTTCTTTGGAATATTGTTATCATCTTTTTTAAAAAAAGTGGAGTTGTGCTTAGAACCCATTTATTCAGTTGTTAGAGTCAACAAATACATTTAATAGTGCAGAATTTGGTGGTGGACTGGAAAAGTATGACTTTGGCTTTATTGAACTCCCTGTGTGTTGGCGTTGTGATTCATTCAAGGTCAGGAATATAGCACTGACGGTTATGCCGAATGTGCACACATATTTCTGTTTTGTGATATGGTTATTGTGCAACTCCTATATCACAAACCAATCTATGATATATTGCTTGCTCACAGTGTTTGGAACAAGATGGAATGTGAACTTTGGGCACGGAAAGGGAGGCAGAATTCACACATTCGGTCTCTTACTTCAGAGTTGAGTGAAGGTCCTATAACCTTCTGAAGAACAAAGAATCCAATTAGCTAGACAATAATTGTAACTGACTTCTACTGACCCTGCGTTTCTAACTTGTAACTATGTATTAGATAATATCAGATCATTTAATTGGCAAGTGTTCTAGCTCCTTCTCCAGGCACGGCAGCAGAGGCTCTTAACAGGAGAGTTCAGAAAAAGACCTTCACTAAAGCAGATTGCAATGGAGGTGCAGCAGCAGACAAAAGCTAACTCAGTCCCAGGACTCCTGGAAGGAGCAAGGCCAGGATTCCAAAGTCCAAGATCATGACACAAAACTCAATGCTGCACGAGAACAGCAAATTTCCCCCAACCAGTTCTCATGCCCACCCAGCAAGCTTTATAGCCAAGGTGAGCACTAATAATAATAATAATAATAATAATAATAATAATACTTTTTTATTTTTACTCCGCCCTTCTGGCTGGGCTTCCCCAGACACTCTGGGTGGCTTCCAACAAAGATAAAAAATACATTAAAATGTCACACATTAAAAACTTCCCTGAGCAGGGCTGCCTTCAGATACTTCTAAACGTCAGGTATCTCTTTGACATCTGATGGGAGGGCGTTCCACAGGGCAGGCGCCACTATCGAGAAGGCCCTCTGCCTAGTTCCCTGTAGCTTAGCTTCTTGCAGTGAGGGAACTGCCAGAAGGCCCTCTGCGCTGGACCTCAGCGTCTAGGCAGAACAATGGAGGTGGAGATGCTCCTTCAGGTATACCTTACTCAAGAGGATTAGTCTCACAAGAATGTCTAACCTTCAGGCGTGCACTCTGTTGAGCCAGGTGCAGTTGTGTTTGTTCCAGCCAGTGGAGGTGTCTCCTGGCCCTGGGAGATAATACGGAGCATGCCTCCTTCTCTGCATCCTGTTCAGATACTCCAGGCTCTGAGCTTTCCCCAGTTTCCCAAAAGTGCTCCCTTCCCCCACACAGAGGGAAGCAGCAGCCAGGGCTCCTGTTTCAGCATCCCTGTCTGACAGAGAAGGGTTTTCGGCGGACAGGCTTTGCCCTGCTGCCTAAGCTTCCCCTCCCCATTCTTCCCCACTTGCCTCTTCATCTTCCTGCAGAGTTTGGCATGCCAGGTTTGTACCCAAAGGCACTGTGTGACTCAGGACAGCATGTGCCCGATTATCTTTATTTGAAGAATTTTGAAAATGGTACAGATTGTCTCATCTGAACCCACGTGACTTGCTGCATGGCATGGGTGCCTTGAGTCAACCCTACGCATCATGTTGTTACTGCATGTATATCAGTTGCTTCTGTTGTTGCCAATTACATTGTAGTAAGCGTTGCTGTTTTAAAGTAGGCCAGCTTCAATCATGGTCATTGATGAAGAAATGATACTGCTTTAGATCTGCCTGTGGAAAATATAGGATGGTACTCCACCCATCTCTTCTCTTGATGCATTGGGTGTAGAAGTTTTGTGCGAAGGTGCTCTGTGTAGGAAACCAGCTTTCTGCTTCCAAAGATTGACTCTTGATGCATCGAAGGTATTGAAAGACTGAGCAGGCTAGTATGTTGACAACATGTTTATAGAGGCTTATCCACATGATCAGTATATGTGTGCTAGCCATATATTGCTAATAAAAATACTTATGCAAATATTATGTGATACTGCATTAGAAATGCAGAATATAAATGCTTTAAATAAAGTGTAATAAAAATAAAATGCAGTGTCCACTTTAGAACCACCAGCTTTGTTTGGAAAGGCATAACTATACTATTGTTGGCCTCTAACAGCCCTAGGACTGTTGTTTGGCTTTTCCACATAAACAAAACTTTTGGCATACACATTCCACTCGCCCTTAAGAACAGTTAAGAGACTAAAGTGACCTACCCTGTCTTTCTGCCTTCTGATTTTGTCTTATGGCAGGCAGGTAAGACAGCTTTACCTTGATTTGTCTGTCATAGTTTCAGATTATAGGGCAAATTATATACAGTGGTACCTTGGGTTAAGTACTTACCGGTAATTCGTTCCGGAAGTCCGTTCTTAAGATGAAACTGTTCTTAACCTGAAGCACCACTTTAGCTAAAGGGGCCTCCTGCTGCTGTTGTGCCGCCGGAGCAAAATTTCTGTTCTCATCCTGAAGCAAAGTTCTTAACCCGAGGTACTATTTCTGGGTTAGCGGAGTCTGTAACCTGAAGCGTATGTAACCTGAAGCGTATGTAACCCGAAGCACCACTGTAATGGTATGTAACAAAGTGGACTGCCTCTTCACCCCCCAAAAAAATATTTGTGGGGGATTATTGGTTTTTCATTGGGATCATGGGTGGGTGGGGAAATAAATACTGCATCCCCACTTGTTGCATTCCTGACCATTATCCTCCCTGCTGCAATGGGTGTGGGGACAAGAACTGATATAAAGACAGTGCTGTTTGGAAAGGAAAGGAGAATTGATTCCTAGACAGCAGAAACAGGTAATAGAAAATAGAAAAGGAAATAGCTGGAAAATCTATGTAGACTAGCAACACAGTAGCTCGTCTACACTTGGGGAAATTGTGCAGTTATTCCACTGTGTTTTGATAGTTTGATTTCTGAGCTTCAGAAAAAAGGAAGAAACTGAACAGGGGAAACATGAAAGTGTGTGTGGGGGGGGGGTTGTTCATGACATTGAAAATGCGAGTGAGCAAAATGTGACTATTCCACAGTAAATGCCCAGTGTGGAAGTAGCTCTGCTCCACTTGCTACACACAGGGAGAGTTATATTGAGTGCTTTGTTACAGCTGAATATATTTACAGGTTTGAAGTCATAACACTTGAAATAATTTGGGCATGTTCATTTATGTTTGTATTGTGTTAAGTGGTGTGCAGTACCTTTGTGGAAGTTTCAACCTTTGTCTTATGTCTTTAAAATGCTTCCAAATTAGGCAAATATGGATTTTCTCTCCTTTTTTCAACATGACTGCTGAGGTTCTAATTGAGCATGAAATTAACATGGATTTGTTTATTAGCCTAGAAAGTTTTATTCACGTTATCAGTAAAGACAACCCAGCTCTGGGGATATTGTTTGTTAGTCTGAGCCCACTTGGTTTTGTTTTTCTAGGTCGTCTGTAAACAATTATTTTTGAAGAACTTGGTGGCAAGAGGGATCTGAGGCTTCATTTCAGGAAAAAGACAGTACTCTGGCATTCCTTTGTTATGTTAGCACATTTAGCTGTGTATGTAAGTCAAATAGTTGCTTTTTGGTTTTTTTAAACAAAGCTTTCTCAGAGCCAAGCTTGCTTTTAACAACTTTAGACTAGACTGTGCAAAAATGTGTCTTTTTTCAGGTGGGTTTTGTGTGTTTGTGTGCCCTGGATTTTTTCTTTTTCTTTTTTAAGAAGCCTGCTGAAGTGTGCTTTCTTGCTCTCTGAAAATTTATGCCTAGAAACAGTTTTGCAATAGACCATTCCACACTGCAGTTTTTGAATGGAACCTTTGTTCTTTTTAGACTGCAGCTATTTATAGCATTACGGGTCTGTTTAGTACAAGGATGGGATCATTTTTGGTGCCAACAGTCATATCTGAAATCGTATCATGAGGCAGAGTCTGTAAATAACTTTGCTGTTTCAGTTGCATGTAATTAAAATGCTATATAATTTAAGTACATATGTCTGCATTTAAGCTCGCATGCATATGAGAAAACTATTGACTAATAAGAATGGGGCTAAATTGTCTATATTCAGATCTTCCATATTAAGTGAGTTGTACCTCGTATTCTTGCATTTGTTATGACATATGAGTTATTTAGATACAATTCTGCATTTTGAAGAACCTTATGGGGGGGAAATGGCAGGAGCAAATACATTTGTCCAAACAGAAAAGCCTTTGTGGCTCTAAGTATGAAACACTAGTTTCTCAAAACTTTCCTCTGGTGTCCAGTCCTAGGAAGATAACACATGGCTGTCTCCACCTTTTATCACTAGTTGGATAAGAGTGTGGCATAGCATATTATGGAACTCTTCGGTACTCATAAACATGGTCACTGGGGAAAACTGAAGTACAGTGGAACCTCGACTTACATACACCTCGTCTTGCAGAGGTTCCAGGTTGTGTCCGCGAAAAACCCAGAAGTAAACACCGGGTTTGCCACGATTTGCGCATGTGTGGAAGCAGCTTCTGCCATCTGCGCATGCGCAGAAGTGGTTGCTGCCATCTGCGCATTCGCACAAGACGCCTCTTCTAGTGTCCTGTTTCGACCAGCGGACGGACCTCCTGAATGGATTAAGCAGAGGTTCCACTGTATATTGACATTAGAAGGAGTGACGGGAACCAAATCCTTGCACTACTTCTACTGTTTATTTTAACAGATTAGGGTTGTGTTATTGTGCATATCTATTTTCTGAAGCTGACTATCTTTTAGGCCCACACAATGCAAGCAGCAGTTAATGTAGCAAAATGGTTACAGCTTTTGGCTGCAGATGGGTGGTTTCGTATATGAAATGTTATTTCATGTTAAAAAGCAAAAACCCAGCAGCAACAATCTTCCTGTACAGTCAGTTGGAGGAAACAAATTACAACCTTTTTCCTGGACACCCAGTTATTTATATGCAGGGAGACTTTTTTGAGGGGAAGAACATATGAATCACAAATGCATTTACCATGCGATTTGCTTTTGTACTATAATAGGTAGTTCCCTTGCCGTGCTAGGCTGCCCAAAGTCATAGAGTTTCTGGGCAGGAAAGCAGACAGATGGACTTGATAGAAGATGGGGGCCCTATGTGCCCTTTGCCCTTGAAGTGAACAGAACAACCCATCCAACCCTGTTTATTGTTCATGGAGAGTAGGCAGAGAGAGGCACTCTGACAAAGCAAACTTGAATACCTGTGGGCAGCCAGTCACGAAGCAGAAGTTTGAAATGACAAGGCATATGGGTGTGGGGGATGAAAATAAACGGGGTGAGCCGAAGTATGAAGAAGTGAAAACACATGGCTCACCTCTCATCTTTCCACAGCATTGCAGACTCATAAGAAGAGAGAGAGAGAGAGAGAGCAGGGCTATATAACACGCTGCAGACATTAAAGTCTATATTGTAGAGAATCCTTGAGATGCAAAATTGCAAGGGGGAACAAGGTTTTCCATTGCATATGGTACATATACACTACTTTGTATGCAGTCACACTTAAATGTAATATAAACAGAAACTGTCCAGTGACGCCAGAAAATCTAATGAAAGCACATGTGTGATGAAGGGTAGTCTAGAAATTCAGATAAATAAAAGGAAAAAATAATGTGTGCCGTTATGGTGGACACCATGGGGTAAAGGTTGTTGTGCATTCACTACGATCAACTCTGGATTGACATATTGGAAGCCATCTCACGCCTTCTGGATGTTAAGCCATGACCTCTCTCAAATGAAAGAGCTGTTAGATGCTGTGAGTACGCAGCTTCATTCTGTAACCCATTTCCTATTTGCCTTCACATCACTTAGCTTGCATCTCTCGATCATTACAACAGATGAACCTTAAAACCTCTCTTCTGTTGAGTCATTTTTCACAGCCAAGCCAGAACCTAAAAAGCCATGCTTAGGGCTAGTTGGGATGACAAGACCTAATGGAGTGAAAGCTTTTTAAAAGTGGGATGGGGATATCTAGAGTTCATCTCATCAGGGCTCAGTTTTTAGATATATAGTCACGTATGATACCAAGTCCTTGTTAATGATCTGCACAACCTGTAAAAACAACTCCCATTTTTACACAGTATTTTAAAACCAGCAGTAAAACAAATGGGAAAAGATGCAGCCATTAGAAGATGATTTAGAGCCTCCTCCTTTTGACCCTCAAAGATTTGAAGGTGTAATTCGTTAGCAAAAACCCATGTTGAGAATGTTTAGATGTACTTAAATCTATCAGTCCATCCTGGCTGATAAAAGCAAGCCGGGAAGGGCTGAGCGATGAGGTCTGTGGGGGTGGTGAATGCTTCCCTCTGTGAGGGAGCCTTTTCAGACCCGCTGAAAGAGGCGGTCATTAAACCGCTTCTTAAAAAAACATCTTTAGACCCAGCCAATATGGCCAACTATCGCCCAGTCTCAAGTCTCCCCTTCTTGGGCAAGGTGATTGAGCGGGTGGTTGCTGAACAACTCCAAGCACGCCTGGAGGATGCGGACCATTTGGATCCTTTCCAATCGGGATTCAGGCCTCACCATGGGACTGAAACTGCCTTGGTCGCACTGGTTGATGATCTCTGGCGGGCTAGGGACAAAGGTGAGAGCTGTTTCCTAGTTCTGCTGGATCTCTCAGCGGCCTTTGACACCATTGACCATAATATCCTTCTGGACCATCTAGAGGGTCTGGGAGCTGGGGGCACTGTTATACAGTGGTTCCGCTCCTTTCTTGTGGGCTGTGTCTAGATAGTGGTGTTGGGGGATGAGTGTTCAGACCCCTGGGCTCTCACTTGTGGGGTGCCTCAGGGTTCTGTCCTCTCCCCCATGCTTTTTAATATCTATATGAAGCCGCTGGGAGAGATCATCAGGGGATTTGGGCTGGGTGTTCATCAGTATGCAGATGACACCCAGCTCTACCTCTCTTTCAAATCAGAACCAGTGAAGGCGGTGAAGGTCCTGTGTGAGTGTCTGGAGGTGGTTGGAGGATGGATGGTGGCTAACATATTGAGGTTGAATTCTGACAAGACAGAAGTACTGTTTTTGGGGGACAGGGGGTGGGTGGGGGGTAGGGGACTCCCTGGTCCTGAATGGGATAACTGTGCCCCTGAAGGACCAGGTGCACAGCCTGGGAGTCATTTTGGACTCACAGCTGTCCGTGGAGGCGCAGGTTAATTCTGTGTCCAGGGCGGCTGTCTACCAGCTCCACCTGGTACGCAGACTGTCTCGCCAGAGTGGTGCATGCTCTGGTTATCTCCCGCTTGGACTACCACAGTGCGCTCTATGTGGGGCTACCTTTGAAGGTGACCCAGAAACTGCAATTAATCCAGAATGTGGCAGCTAGACTGGTAACTGGGAGTGGCCGCTGGGACCACATAACACTGGTCCTGAGAGATCTGCATTAGCCCCCAGTACGTTTCCGAGCACAATTCAAAGTGTTGGTGCTGACCTTTAAAGCCCTAAATGGACTCGGCCCAGTATACCTGAAGGAGCGTCTCCACCCCCATCATTCAGCCAGGACACTGAGTTCCAGCTTCGAGAGCCTTCTGGCAGTTTCCTCCCTGAAATAAATGAGGTTACAGGGAACCAGGCAGAGGGCTTTCTCGGTAGTGGTGCCCACTCTATGGAACGCCCTCCCATCAGAAGTCAAGGAATTAAACAACTATCTGATTTTTAGAAGACAGCTGAAGGCAGCCCTGTTTAGGGAAGTTTTAAATGTCTGAGGTTTTATTGTGCTTTTAATTCTGTTGGGAGCAGCTCAGAGTGCTTGGGAAACCCAGCCAGATGGGCAGGGTATGAATAATAAATTATTATTATTATTATTATTATTATTATTATTATTATTATTATTAGTAGTAGTAGTAGTAGTATTAGTATTATTTATCATTACCCTCCCATGCTGAGGAACCTCTCTGGGGGTTGGGGTGGATCCTGGCAGTGAGTGATTTGATTATTTGGAATAGGAATAGTTGGGTGTTGTACAATATATAGTCTTCAGTTCCTGGAAGCAAAATATAGGTGATGGGCTCCAGTTGAACTAGGGTGGTACCAGACAGCTAGCTTGGGGATAGTGGACAGGGAAACGTTTTCACCATCTCTCATGACACTAGAACATGTGGACATCCACTGAAGCCGAATGTTAGAAGTTTCATGCCCATTAAAAGAAAGTACTTCTTCATACAGTGCAAAGTTATGGGAAATCCCTCCCAGGTAAGGCAGTGATGGCCACCAACTTAGATGGCTGTGAAAGAGGATTAGGCAAATTAATGAAGGATAAGGCCATCACTGGCTACTAGCCTCATGGTCAGAGGCAGAAAGCTTCTAAATAGCAGTTTCTGGAAACGACAGGGGAGGAAAGTTCTCTTGTGTTTGAGTCCTACTTGTGGTTTACCAATGGGGGCATCTGGTTGGCCACGGTGAGAACAGGATGCTGGAGACTAGGTGGGATCTTGACCTGATCCAGCAGGCTCTTCTTAGGGTAATCTGGTTGGTGTGACATGGTAAACCAAACTGTGGCTTGCTGAGACCAAGTGACCATGTGAGCTCTTGGACAGGTGCTCACAGCTGCTTTGCTCCCCTCTGGTTCAAGCTGCAGCCCATGGTTAATGATGAAGGACCTTAACTGTGAGTCCCAGTTTGCAGAAGTTGTTGTTGTTGTTTATCAACAGCTCCCAATGCTGAAGTGGCTTATCGTGCCTTGGATGGCTATTTGTTGCATGAAGTTAAAATGCAAAGGCAGTCTTGGTATGCAGAGTTAGCAGTCTGGTTTTCTGAATGGTGGCCTCATTTGTTGGATCAGACTGATTCTTCATTGCCCTTTCATTGGGCGATCACAGTGAGATAAAGCCGGACACCAGATAATAGTGCAACTTGCAGCAGTGTGGGGAAGCCAGAAGCTAGATCCCTCTCAAGGTTACCTCTAAGCCTGTGACTTTTATTACCTTCAGCAGATAGATTTTTCTCTCTCTCCAAGAGTCAGGATTAGCATAATCTGGACAGGTAAAAGGGATATTTTGCTAGCTGCTGTATTAGAAAGGTTACCTATGCAGTATCACTGCAGAAGTATTCTTCAATACAAAAGTTAATGATACTCTGTTATAGATTGCTACAAGAGTGAGAAAAATCTTAATTCCTTTAGCTTCCTCTATTACAGAAATGACGACAATAAAATACGATCCAGAATAATTTCCAATCTCTTGTGAAATTTCTAATATGTTTGTACAAAATATAGTAGCTTTACCATGCAACCCCGTGGTCCTTGTTAAGCTTTTTTCATCCGCAGTGGCAGTCACTCTGAAATACAGAAGTGATTGCATTAAATCCTTTGTTGGCAATTTAGTGTGGGATTGAGTATTGAAATGCAGCAAAGCAAATAATGAAGGCATATGTTTACCTATAATTCTTTTTACCTTGGGAGAAGAATTAAATAGGAACAGTTTGGTCGTTGTCACATTCTTAACAGTTGCTTTCAAGCATGAAACAGTCCCCCCCCCCCCCCCCCCGGCTCTCAGAGGATTTACTTAGCAGTTTGAATGGAGAGGTCTTTACTGCTAATGGAACTGAGATGGCAGGCTTAAGCAATGGGGTGCTTTATAGCCTCTTTAGCCACTTGAGAAGATGTAACATCAAATAGCTGAAATCGTCCCAGTCTCCAATGGTGTGCGGGAAGTTGCAGAGAGATTGGTGAATAAATAATTTAGAGTTGTAAGAATGTCTGCATGCCAGAGTGTTGCATGTATCTAAAAGCTTGATTTCACAGAAGATTTAATACCAGGAGACATTCTGCAGTTTTTGCTTGTTGTACCCCTGGGAGCATTTACTTGTGACTTGGGTTAGGGGTAGGGAAACTCACTCTGTACTTACTGATGGGTCTTTGTAAACAACAACAACAACAACAAACACCATATAATTGACAGTTCTAACATCCTGAGGGAGTTCTCGTTTATTGATACAGATAACATGAAGTTGCTGCATTTGTTGCTATACAAAAGGAGAAATAGTCAATGTACAGCACATATTTACAAATATTTTTCACATATGTGTTTTAGTAAACCAATCTTATAAGTTCTTAAATTTAAAAAATTGATGCTGTTCTATGTGAAGTATACTTGGTTTTGTTTCCAAGAATTAATTTTTAGATGCTTTAAACGTTGCATTTCTTGTTTTCAGAACTTTCATTGCCTGTTTACTGTATAGGATATATCTGATCATTGGAATTATTAATTCTTCAGACATTTACCCCTTGGCATTCTGTTATAAAGGTCGTTGAGACTTGACTTTCTTCCGTGTCACTGCTACTTTTACTTCTATTATAAAACACTCCTATATTCACATCACACTGATACAGGAGATAAGGTGCCATTATGCTGGTGGAAGAGCCACTGCATCCAATGTGTGCCTGAGAAGGAACGGGGGAAATATAAAACCATAAAATGTCATAAATTGTGTAAAAATGGCAGACAATTCTACAATTCTCAGAACTTGAACTGACATTGCTAACTCCACACAGCAGTTCTCTAACTGTGCAGATACAACAGCAGCTACAACACATGGCCACAGGGAGTTTGCCTTCTCCCTGCTCCCAGTCTCATTACCTAGTCATAGCATCAGGAGCCACAGGGACTGCAATGAGATTTGTTTAGCCACAATGATGGAGTGTGAGAGGATGAGAGTGCCAAATTTTAGCATCTCACAGGGTACCGCTGAAATTTGAGAGCCCAAAGTCTGCCACTGCTGCAATAGCCATAGCTGTATTGAACAGCCCATACTTTAAATGCAGGGCGTCCCAGGTTTGATATCAAGGGTACAGCCAACACTTGGAAAGATGGAGAGGGATGCTATACATAAAAACACCTGAAAAAATAAGTAGGATTGCTGCATGGACTAACAGCCTGGCCCCTTTGTGGGCCAACCAGCCCTTTTGGCTTTCCTCCATGTTTGGCATCCCATGTGACACAACCACTCCCTTTGCTATTTTACCTGATTGGCTAGCTATGCCAGGTTGCATCCCAGCAGAACTTATTGGTTCTCTCTTCTTCTTCCCCCACCCCCCCGCTTGAAAGAAAGAAAGGGAGGAAAGAAAGGGAGTTCCCAGAATTTGAACTGACATTGGAAACTTCACACAGCACTTCTTTTCCTGCAGCTTGTTGCTTAGCAGTCTGCCATGGAGATTGCATGAGTCTGCATGCAGGAAGTAGACTAAGAAAACCATAGAGGAACAATTAGGAATATGCCTTTCATATGTGATTTTCGCCTTACATACTGACTTCAGAACTTAACCTCAATCCCCCATGCAAGATGCCATTTCACTGTACTAACAATATTGAGCAAGAAGCACCATGGTGCTAAAAGGTTAGCACATTCCTTTCAAATTAAATTGCCAGAGCTATGAATTTGAGACTTTCTCCACTACAATATCAAGATTTAAGAAAATAAATCCTCTTTGCCCTGTAGAACCTTGGCTGTGAAACTGAAATCTCATTGCCATCTGTGCTTCTTTTAAATAAATAAATAAACAAACAAACCCCTCTATGTTTATTTCTAATGTTTAGGCCTATGTTGTGTAACTTTCAAAATGCCGTGTGGCATTGATTTTTAAATTGTGATCTGTGGTTCCTCAGTGGCCTGTTGTGCAACTTTGTATAATAAGATTTATAAATATATATAAATAATGGAGAATTCCTACAAACAAGATCATCTGGCTTTTGAAATGCTGTACTGTATAGGTAACAATGTTAGCTAAAACCTCCCCTTAAGGTTTTAAAAATGCCATAACAACAAGTATGCGGGTTTTTGGAACTTTTACTCTGTCTTTAATTTATAAAAGGTAAGGTGCTGATCAGGTGTAGTGGGGAACAATTTGGTTCCATTGATTTAGAAGCTCTGACACGGGAGCATAGAAGCTGGCTGTGGTTCTGATCAGGGAAAGGCACTCTGTATGTGTGGAGTTACTCTGCCTTCATGAAGAAAGGATGTCCTAAAAATGCATAGTAAGAAGCTTGCAGGTTCTGGGTTTGGTTTCTGAAAAAGTAGAGTGGAAAAAAATAAAGCTTACCTTTTAAAGTGTCTAAAAAGCTTTGGCCCTTTTATTAGCTTTTAGCTCTATTCCTGTGCTTGGTTTCCTTTTTTTAGTGACCCTTTTAGTGGCATCTCACTATGGTAAGATAAGCACGTTTATTTAGGTCAGCAGATCCAGTTGCACGATTTTAAAAGACAAGCAACTATAATTTCTCCTCTGGGATTCCCCTTGCCAAACTTCATAACGTAGTATAGCATTTAAAGATTCCTCTCTTTTTCTTATCCACAGAATATGATATTTGCTGCCCATCTCCAGGATGTTGCACACCTGTGGGCACCATGTTTTGTGAAGCAGCACCTACTGTACAAATTTGGGTAACTTCTGCACTCCTACAGGACGTTGCAGCTTTATTTTTATTTTTAGAAATATTTATAATCCACCCCAGCCCCCAAAGATCCCATGATGTAAATGCACAAAGATCCCATGGCATGAATACACAATCTAAACCAAAATTAAACAATAAAATTGAAAAAAAAATGAAGCAAAATGTAAGCATCAGTTACCATCAAACAGAACTATAAATACCTCATAGACCCCATCCCTTCCCAGAAGCCTGGGCAAAGATGTGTGTCCTTAGCTGCTGCCCAAATGCCAACAGTGTCATGGTGAAACCTACTTCATAGGATAAGTCATTGCAGAGGTGCGGTGCCACCACAGAGAAAGTCTGCCTTGGGACCCCTGCCCATAAATCTCATTAAACATGGGGCCGAAACAGAAGAACTTTTTCCAAAGGTCTTAAAATCCAGACAAGTTTGTTTGGGGGGTGGGGGAATCTAGTGTTAACATGAAAAATGTGGTTTTTTTTACAATGGTTTTTTTTTAATGAAATCAGTAAATAAGACCAATAAATTATATTCCTAAAACAAGTACAAAATGCAAGCTTGTTATGGAGAAAAGGTGTTCTTTCAGATATTTGTGGCCTAGATCACTTAGGGGCTTAAATTAGAGCCAGTGTTATGCAAATGAGGCACGGCCATAATTACTTGCAAACTTGGTATGCACATTTCAGCTGCACAGTCAATAGCTATGTGGGAGCCCCAAGCAGGGGCCACATATCCTTATAGTTAAACCATGATTGCTCCTAGTTGTGTGACTCTTGGCCCAGTGACTCCAATAACATTCCATATGCTGTGTTGTCTCAGGCTAGAAACAGTAATTGAACATAGTTTATCAGTTTTGTAGATATTCAGAATTCACCTTTGCAATCTGCAGCACACTTGACTGGTTGTAAAGGGGTAGAAATTTGAGAATCTTGGTGGAAATGGAAAGAAATTAAGTGGTGCTCTTACATGATGTGGAATTGCCCTGTTCTGCAATAAGAATTTACGGTATTTATTTAACAGAATTTATATATCATCAAAACCTCTAAGCAGTATACATAAAATATACATTAGAATTACCAATAAAATCTGATGTTAAAAACAAGTTAAATCAATTTTCTTCTATGATGCTACAATAGTGCAAGGATTGCGGTATAGCAGCAATTGATGGTCTGTGGCTATGCCACACTAATACGCTACTGTAGAATTGTTTGGTGTGTTCTAAGGAATGAGTTATTTAAATAGTTAAAGGCTCCTTTGAGTTCAAAGTACTCACTCACAGAGGCAGCTACAAACTACTACTCTGCATGATTTACTGGTCCAGCATTGCATCCTTCAAACCAGCCTCTGTGCCTGCATTGTGTGTGATTAGATAATTCAGTCCATCCCAAAACAGAGATGCAATAGAATTACTTGCCCTCTGGGGTGGCTTCTCCTTGTTTCTCTGCATGAGACATTGCTCTGAACTTGCTTCCTTTGAATCAGAAGGAAGAAACATAAGAAGTTGGCTTTACTGAGAGTTGGTAATTGTTATTTGTATGTATCCTTAAAACACACACACACACACACACACACACACACACACACACACACTTTAAATGACATATGGAGGGTGACCAACTTAAATTTTAAAAAGCGTGTTGTTTAAATTTTGGAAAATATTGGCAAAATGATTATATATTTTAATATATAAAGGTAAGGGCACACTTGTTTAATTGCATAATGAGTTTTCAGTTGGCACCCTTTGGGTCTTTTCCAACTCTAAGATTTTCAGTAAAAAGGCAAAATACCTGGCAAATTGAGAAAAGCCTTTTTAAAATCAAGCATATAAAGCTAATAATGAAATTCTATCTGGCTTTCTGTGCACAGTGTTCTATTCAGGAATTGGCATCGCTGAGAAGTTTTCAGTGGGCTGAGCCCTCACAGAGGCAGTGACTGCTGACCTTGCTGCCAACCTGCTTCAGCTACCTGGACCTAGTAGCCCTCTCAGTGTTGGAGCTCAGGAGCTGTGGCTGGCACCTGCCATTTAACTTCACCCCCACAATGTGTTGAGGGCAATATGTAGCACTCCTGGATCGAGAATGCAGCATATTTACAATTTAATCTCCAACACCAAGTATATTTCTAATTATTGTTTTACTAAAACAAATACATTTATATTTTTAAATTTGAGAATGTTCAAGATGTACCAGATACTATAATTTTGTGTGTTACGTAAGGTATTCATACAAGGTTTCCCAATAAAGTTCATTTTTGGTAAGAAAATTAGAATTGCATAGGTTTAATTTCATTTTTTCTGGAAAAATACATACCATACTCTTGAAAGCTTCCAGGAGTTCAAATTTATCTATACAGTGGATGCTTGGGTTGCAAACGTGATCCGTGTGGGATGCACGTTCACAACCCGTGTCTGCGCACGCACGGGTTGCGATTCGGCGCTTCTGCACATGCGCAAACGCGATTTAGCGCTTCTGCGCATGTGTGACCGCTGAAACCCGGAAGTAACCCGTTCTGGTACTTCTGGGTTTCGGCGGTCTACAACCCAAGAAAATGCAACCTGAAGCGGCTGTAAGCCGAGGTATGACTGTAATTTTAAATAATTATGCTGGTGGTTTGCTTCAGTTCATAGCTCTAATACTTTGTACAATTTCATTGTTACACAAGAAGTTTCAGCTCATAAATAATGAAGTAACTATATGACAGCTGAGGACTGTGCTTGAAGCTAATGAGATTATATCATTCATATTGTTGTAGAGTGGATCAGATTCTGTTAATGTGAAATTAATGATGTTGTTCTGAATTTGCACTGACACAGTTGGACCAGCAAGAGGAATCAGAGTGTGATGTGAGGCATAATGGACAAGTTGGAGCCCATTTTCCTTTTTTAATTGAATTTCAAAGGTCAGCAAATATCACACATAATTAAGGTTGGATTATCTTGGATATTATTTTTGTTATAATCTTGAAGAAGATAGAACAGATTCCCAACTGGCTTTTTTTATGGATAAGGTTTTAATTCAAGCCAGATATTAAATACGAAGCTTGCTTTGCAGTAACATGTCCCTTAGTTCTCTGCGGTATTGAAAAAAGAACACCTATGCAATGTCACATCATGATTTTTGTGAAAACGTGCTGTAAAATTTAGTAATCATAGGCAAATACTTCTACCTTTTCAAAAGTTAAATATTTACGAAGGTATATATTTACCATTGTTCTACAGAAGTTGTTGTGTTGATATGTTTGCCAGCAGCTGACTTACTCCATGAAACGGTAACCAATATTAAGTTGTTGAGGAATTTATCAGCAATGGAGTTTTATCAACAATAGAATGTTCAAAAACAGTTGAGTTTTGTGGTGGAAGTATAAAGTCTGTTTTGTAAAAATACATCTCACGTATACCTTGGAATAGGATAAGCTGTGTGGGCAGGGATGGAGGCTGAAAGGGTTGAAAGCCTGATGGTGTATTCAACTAGTGTTGTTGGCATCCGTCTGTCTTGAGACACAGTGGAGTGCACCTCTGTGAGTGAAGCCAAGCCATGGCATTAGCAGTTCTGAAGTGACCTTCCTGGGGTGCAACCCTGGGCACTGTGTATTGAGATCCTGGGCTGCCTAGCTGACAAGCCTTGCTGATGTGTTCCAAAGTAAAGGCAAGCAATACATTTGGCACCAGCTTGGCTGTAGGAGTTGCTGGAAGGAGGCATACAAGGCACCACCCAACCATCTTAGGGCCTCCACTTCGGATTTGTGCAGGCTTTACTCCCTGAAGACATCCCACAAGGCAGCGGAGGCTTAGGATCAAGAGTTTTCTTTCTCCTAGATGGGCCACCTTTCCAGGTTAACGAGCCCCATCAGGCCCTCACTTCCCTCTACAGCACATGCAGCAATAGCCTTCTTAACTGTTGGACACCCTATTGGTCTTGTCTGCTCAATCTGCTGGAGCCTGTCTTCACATACAAGGGAAGTCCCTAACTTCCTGAGGTTGTGAGACCCATCGGCTACCCTCACCTGGTTTAGCCAGCAGGTTGAAGCTGTTCCTGGGGTGTGACTGCTGTGGCATGCTGACAGTTTCTAGGAGCCACAGGTGAGAGCTGAGTGCAGGGTTAGGACCAAAGGTGGCCAAATTACCCCAGAAGAAGCATGACATATCCCCCACCAGAGGTATTACTCCTCCCCTAATACCCCATACACCCATAACTCATAATAGACCAATTGAAATTAATGAACATGACTAAGTTCCATTAATTTCAATAGGTCTATTTTTAGTAAAAGGTAATTAAATCTCTGTTCTGTGGGCTGTTGTGGTAGGGTAGCTGTAGAGTGGAACGGGTTCTGTGTGAAGAGAAGACATCTGTTATTGTCTGGGGTGGTAGTCAAACGATTTTTAATATCAATACTTTTTGGAAACGTTTAGGTGCTATTTTTGTGGTAACTTAAAATTCAGCATTTTGGAACAACATATATAGAGCTTATAAATCTCCCTGTATATTAGTAATTTGGTTTTGGTTTTATGGAAATGAAATTTGCATACCTAGTTAAAAATAAATTATCTGTAATCAAGTATGTAAAACATTTTTTCTCTGATAGAGCTGTATTTGATATGAAATCAACCAGGCTTAAATTTAGTGTAATTGCATGTAATGTTCCTTGTTCATGAATGTACCAGATTTACAGAAATGAATTTGCAAAAATAATATATGTCCCACAATGCCAAAAAATAATAATGAAATCCAAAGGCATATCTTTTCACTGGGGTCCCCATAACCAGCAACCTTTCCATTGATGCTGAGCTGGACAAGCAAGGCAGCTATGGCAATAATTTGCCTCTTCAAAAGGTATGAGATAATGTGATGCTAATGACCAATACCAAGGTTAAGGTGCACATGCTGGTGTTCAGCATGCTACTTTATGGTGGTGGGACATGGACAACTTACACCCATCAGGAGCGATGCCTCAACATGCACTGCGTCAGAAAGGTTTTGGGCATTACATGGCTGGACAGAGTCTAAAACAAAAATATGCTCTCCTATGCCCACATTTCCAGCATGTTTGCAGTCCTTTCTCAGAGATGTCTACACTGGCTTGGTCATGTCTACAGAGTGGCAGGATCCCCAGTGGCATGCTGTACAGGGAGCTGGATTCAGGCACCAGGTCCATTGGCAAACCAATACCTGCAAATGAAGGCTGGCAACATCAACCCTGCTGTGTGGGAATCCTTTCTGTACAGCCACAGCACCTGGAAACAATCAGGCAGGTCATGTATCTACAGCAGTGACCAAAGGAAGAATGACCCGCAGAAAGAAGCAACACTATGGTACACCTGCATCAGCAGAACTGGATGCCTTAATCTGCCTCAGCTGCAACAAAACATGTCTCACCCTTATCAGTCTGTACAACCACAGCAGGCACTGTAATTCTCCCATGGTTTGACCTTGCCCCAGAAGGCGCACTATTTCATTGTCTCCCAAGGGAGACAGATGCCACCATCCTTTCCTATACCTAGAAGAATGATAATTTGTTTAGGAGGAGTTGTTAGAACTGATTGTGGCCACTGTATGTCTGTTTGTCCACCCATCTATCTAAATTCTTGTATTAGATTTAACACTGATTGTAGAGTATTGCCAAGCAGATAAAAAGTATGAAGGCCTCTTAGATCCTTAACTGATTTATTATGACATTTTATCCCCAGACTGCCTTTTCCTGCAGCCCTAATACCATTGCTGATAATGACATGCTATAGTGTGATAGAGCTTGGGCTAATCCCGAGGTTTAAACAAATGATTCTCTATTATCTCTGTTCTTCGAATGTGCTACATCAGAAATCTGCTGGATTAATGTAACATAGCTACTGCTAATTGCTGACACAGAAATATTTAAGCCATTGAAGCAATCACAGGAATGCAAAAAAGGAGATGTTTTCATAGCTTTCCAGCGCACTCTGTTAATCAGTCATGGTAATTCTGAGAATAAACAGTGCATGTCTGCTGTAAAGAATCTTTTAAATTGTTTTTATTGCTTGGTGCCAAATGAAGTCGGCTTTTCACACCTTTAACTGTTTGTTTTCATGTTAATAGACGTATTAAGGAATTTAGTCACTGATGCTTAAAGTGTGTTAAATGCTTAACCTTTTTATTCAGATATAAAATTAATATAGTAGGAGCACAAATATAATGGAACACATAGTGAGAGAATACTAAAGGTGATCTGGATTGTACAGACTGATTTTTAAAGGGCTAATAGCTGGATTCTCTAGCTAGGCAGAACCCACCACCCCTCAGAACTAGTTCTAAGAAGGCAGGCAGGTGGGGCATTGCCATTCACCCTAATGGACAGGCCTCCACTTTCTGAAGGGAAGCATGTATGCAGGACAGGTGCTGCAGAAATAAGAAGGGGAAAAAAGAATGATTGAGGGGGGATGCAATAACTTCTCATTCAATTCAGTCATACAACAGTTCTAGTTGAGAAAAGTAAGAGAATAGCAGGAGTGGTCAGTAGGCAGCCTCTGGCCTGAGGTGTGTGATTCTTGTCTTCCTTTGTTGCTAAACAGTTAACAGGTTCAAAGAGAGGAGACTTGAGAATATTACTAAGAACCTGCGGTCTGGTAGTCAGTGGCACATTCTCATCTTTCCTTCCCCTACGGAAAATGAGGGACGGAGTAGACTAAGACTGAAGTGCCAGGGAGAGGAGGCTGGAACCTTTGAACAAGGATAAGAAGGGAACAAGGCAAAAAAGGAAAACAGTAGGCTTCAGTACACACCAATGCAGAACTCGAAGAAGAAGAAGAAGAAGAAGAAGAAGAAGAAGAAGAAGAAGAAGAAGAAGAAGAAGTCCCCTTCTTCCCAAAGGGATACATGCTCATCCCAGATAGTTATCATATTATTATAAACAAGAATTAGTGATTGGGAATAGTTTGTGATTTCTTTTTTGTATGTAAAGGAATGGTTAGTTTTAAAGTTACATTAAATTAAAATTCTTTCATCAAATTGTTGGTAATTAGACCTTGACTTAGAAAATAAATAAATTATTTTTAAAGGAGAAAACAATATGAGTGCATCTTTATTCTTGAGGAATATCCCAAAGCTACCTCCAGAGTTCTGTACTTGTACTGTAGGGACGCGGGTGGTGCTGTGTCTGAGCCTCTTGGGCTTGCCGATCAGAAGGTTGGCAGATCGAATCCCCTCAACGGGGTGAGCTCCTGTTTCTCTGTCCCAGCTTCTGCCATCCTAGCAGTTTGAAAGCATGCCAGTGGAAGTAGATAAATAGGTACTGCTGCGGCGGGAAGGTAAACGCCGTTTCCATGTGCTCTGGCACTTGTCACGGTCCGTGCGCCAGAAGTGGTTTAGTCATGCTGGCCACATGACCCAGAAAACTGTCTGTGGACAAATGCTGGCTCCCTTGGCCTGAACAGCAAGATGAGCGCCACACCCCATAGTCACCTTTGACTGGACTTAACTGTCCGGAGGTCCTTTACCTTTTTACCTTTACTTGTACTGTGAACACAACTGACTTTACCAGTGATTTCCCCCCCTGCCCCATATTGTACAGCTTACACAGATGCAAACTATTTAAATGCAAGAAACAAGGAGTGTAATATGTTTAAAAGTTTACTATCATTTTGGTGTCAAAAGTGTATTCAGATGATTTAAACTTTTAAAATGTTATTGCAGTGACACTTAATGAATAACAACAGCAGCAAGATAAATGGAGGGAAAGCAGTACAATGCTGATGCTTTATGGAGCAGCCACAGCTACACTTATTCCTTCATCTATTTTAAGGTGAAGCTGCTTAATTTGACAAACCTTTTGAAGTCTGCACCACAGGATGTATTTGGAATTGGATTACTAATCCAATCATGGCAGGAATTAAAGTTGATGTATCTCATAAGTAGTTTTATTCTTTGCCATGCAGCCTTCCTAAGAAAAACGGGTTTTATGATACCACAAATATTGCTGAGAGAGAAAAGCAGCAGGCATCCTATGTCTAGTCCAGTTTCCCTTGTCTAAATGGAATTAGTTCGCCTTAAACTATGAATGACTCTTTGTAAGCTGCTGGTCTGAAGGTAGGGAGAACATTTGCTTTATGAGAAACACTGTCTGCATGCCTTGCCCCTGCTCTACGATGACTCAGTATTGTTTATTCTCTAGCCGTAAATAGCTTGTTAGTATCTGTCATAACTCCAGGGTCAGACTCCCCTTCTTCGGGCAATGAAGCCATAGAGTAGGAGAGGAGATGGCCAGCCCTAGAAGAGATTAACCCGTTCGAAATACTGCAAAAAGATGCTTGGTACCAGTACATCTCTGGCTTAATGATGTTGTGTTGCTTTCTTCTTACTTGGAGAACTCCAGCCCAGTCCTATAGCCCAGTCCTAGCCTCTCGTGTCTCTCCCTATCTTAGGCTTCAATTCAAGGGTCACCAAAAAAAGGCCTCATGGACTTCATGCTGCCCACAGGCCACGTGTTGGACCACCCTGCTCTAAGGAAATCTGGAGCTAGCTACTGAAGCAGAGCTGCAGTTCTTACATTACACTTAGCCTGAGGATGACTGCTGCTGAAGCAACATTTGTGCCTGGCTCTAATGAATTCTTCAGCCCGAGTACTGCATGGGGTTGTCTCTACTGAGGTGAAGGGTCACAACAGAAGAGTATTCATTATCTGTTACTAGTGGCACATTTTATCTCTACTTCCATTTTTTATTTTATATACAGTATTAACAACCTTCATTAGAAACATACCACCCTTCATCCACAGATCACAGGGCGGTTTGCAGTGTAAGAACACAAAAATACATCATAACAAACAAAACAGTAACTTATTCAATGTGGTTTCTCCCTTCCTCCTCCCATGCGACCAAACTGGGTGGGGAGGGTCTGTAGAACCCCCAGAACTGCTCACAGGAGAGAGTCCTTTTCCATCCAGCAAGCTGGAGTGATTTGGAAAAGTGGAAGCAATGTTTCACGCATAATTCCATTCATAATTACTATTTGTGTCTGTACTAGGCTTCTGCTTCCGCTGACCTCACTGGTAGTGTTTCTCTATGAGTGTCCAATCCTTTATTTAAATGCTCTGTGTTGGAATTCTACTAGCCAAATGCATACTCTTCATGTTTATTAAGTGAATGGTGTACATAGGCAATTTATTTACTAAGAGAGCTTACCAAATTATAATGAAAATAATACTATAAGGATGTGTTACCTGTTCCAAAAGCAATAAAAATGAGCCAGCATTTTATTAAAGTTACTTTGTGATTTGAAAGTTTGTCAAAGTAAAGCAGATGCATTACAATAAAGAAAGAAATATCTGCCAAGTTAGCTCATCCTTAGATTAAAAAAAGTGAGGAAATGTATGCAGAAACAGAGCCCCATATGTTGTTTTTCTGATATGCTGAATCCTTTGTTGTCATACTCTTTATTGAGAGCACCTATCCTAAATGTGCAGCTGTTTAGATGTAATTCCCACCCCACCCTCATATATTCTGCTTTGTCTTCTGCAGTTCCCATCTGCTTTAAAAAATCTCACTTAGCTCTAATTTTTAAAACATGGTGATTACAAGATTAGGTTATATTATCTGTAGATAACGAAGTTATTTATGAAGCTTTTGTTATTAAGAATAATGGGATACAATTCCCTCTGCACCATTTCTACACTATTGCAGTTTAGAAAGCAGCTCTAAATCTGCCAAATCTGTGTCTCAGTTTAGTACTTCTATTTGGAGTTAATATAATCACATACCTGTTGTTATGTGATTTGGAAATATTTAGGACCTGTCCACAATTTCCTGCTCCTAATGTCTAGAGCGCCAACAAACTATGCGGTGTTTCCATAAACTCTTGCACCTAAGTAATGTAGATCAAATGCCTGCCTTTAGAACATTTAATACAAGAATGCTCATTACTATATTAAAAGTATTCTGGAATTCCCTGAATAGTGGCTGGGCAAATGCTAAGATAGAGAAGAGAAGACTAATGCTATGTAATGGAGTTTACAAGTCTGCTGTACAAAGTCTATACAGTAGTTCTTAAGAACTGGGGTACACATATAGTTGCTAGGAAACATGGATTACCTAATTGTTTGCATGGGCAACTGTATACGCAGATAGCTTTATAGGAGGATGCTACTACACAAAATGTGATTATCCCAAATACTTGAGACTTGTGCTTAAATGCCATTGTCGGAGAAGAACATACTTGAGCACAGTGCCCCCATCATTTCCCCTCCACATGGAGGGTAGAGCTGTGGTTGGAGAACTGGACAGGGATATGGGAGGCATGCAAGGACATGCCATTCCTTCCAATGTTCTCTTAAACTTCCTGTATATGCGCCTATGCACTCAATTGCGTAAGTAGTTACAATGAAAGAGAACAGGATAACTTTGTTGGATATAGCCCACTTTAATTGGCTATTTTATCAGAGAAGATCGCAATCTGTTGCAGGAGTGATTCTGGTGGGCCTACACAGAAATCTAACTTTTAATGTCTAAGTTTGCTGTAATTAGTTCCTTAACATAGACAAACTCCCAACTTAAGATAAAATCCTAAATTAGGAAGCTGTAAGAAACAGATATGACTTTATCTGAAATGCACTTTTAAAAACCAAATTGACCAGACTGTGTTGAGGTAAGTAATACTACTTAATTAAAAAATAGTACATGAAGTTGAATGGTTTTAAGTCTTGTTTGTGTGGTTTATTTATTATGTTCAGAAACATACATACACATGGGGGGGAGAGACTCATTTTCCCATTTTCTTTTTGGTAACTCCTACATCTGAGACATCATTCATTTAGAAGATTAATTCATACGTAGCTTTCCCTTTGCAAGCTCAATAATGACACCTGCTTTAATAGAGTCCAAATTTCCTTCGCACATCATGAATGTCCATGCTTCCAATGCTAAAGGCTTCTCTGCGTTCTCATCTCTCTTTCAGTCTTTCTGGTCTGTGTCTCTATTTCCTCTCCTACATACGTCACTCTTTTCTCTACTTCTCCTGACCAATTTTGTCAGCAAAATCTCACACAACAACAGTAGTTGTTCAGTAAAAGACTAGCAAGTCCTGGGTTAGAAATTTTGGTAGATTTCAGTTCACAGGAAACTATCTATCTATCATCAATCTATCTATATGTCTATCTGTCTTCTTCTTCTTCTTTGGCAATCACTCGTAGCCAAGTAAGATTGTCTTCCATAAACACGGTTTTAACAATGAGTCCGTAAGTGACTGTGGAGGCCAATTCTGGATCCACACGTCCTTCCACAGTTTCTCCCTTGCGTCCTGAATTCGAGTGTCTTCAAAGCCCATTAGTAGATAGGTAGCCGTGTTGGTCTGCCATAGTCAAAATAAAAAAATTCCTTCCAGTAGCACCTTAAAGACCAACTAAGTTAGTTCTTGGTATGAGCTTTCGTGCATGCACACTTCTTCTGAAGAAGTGTGCATGCACACGAAAGCTCATACCAAGAACTAACTTAGTTGGTCTTTAAGGTGCTACTGGAAGGAATTTTTTTTATTCAAAGCCCATGACACCTTTGGTAAAGGCTGTTCTCCAACTGGAGCACTCGCAGGCCAGTGTTTCCCAGTTGTCAGTGTTTATACTACATTTTTTAAAGATTTGCCTTGAGACAGTCTTTAAACCTCTTTTGTTGACCACCAGCATTACACTTTCCATTTTTAAGTTCGGAATAGAGTAGTTGCTTTGGAAAATGAGTATCCGGCATCCGCACAACATGACCAGCCCATCAAAGTTGATGTTGAAGAATCATTGCTTCAACATTGGTGATCTTTGCTTCTTCCAGTACACTAATATTAGTTCGCCTGTCTTCCCAAGTGATGTGTAAAATTTTTCAGAGACACCGTTGATGGAATCTTTTGAGGAGTTAGAGATGGCGTTTATAAGCGGTCCATGTTTCACAAGCATATAGTAAGGTTGGTATACAATAGCATTGTAAACAAGCATTTTGGTTTCCTTGCGAATGTCCCGGTCCTCAAACAGTCTGCACTTCAATCGAGAGAAAGCAGCACTTGCAGAGCTCAGGCGATGCTGGATTTCGGCATCAATGTTGGCCCTTGTGGAAAGATAACTGCCTAGGTAGGAGAAGTGATCAACATTTTCCAACGTTACACTATTGAGTTGGATTTGTGGTGCTGCAGTGGGGTTATTTTGTGCTTGTTGGTGCAACACTTTGTTTTTTTGGATGTTGAGTGATAGGCCAAGCTTTTCTTAAGCTTCTGCAAAGATATTTAGGATGGTTTGGAGGTCATGCTCTGAGAGTGTGCACACTACATTGTCATCAGCATACTGAAGCTCTGTGATGGAAGTTACGGTAATCTTACTCTTTGCTCTTTGCAAACTTTTAAACTTTTTAAACTATCATTTCAATTATTGGATACTGTATATGATTTTACTGGATTTTATGTTGTTTGCCTACCCAATCACCCTTTAGGGGATAGAAAGCAAGAAAGATGATAGATAGATAGATAGATAGATAGATAGATAGATAGATAGATATAGATAGATAGATAGATGGATGGATGATAGATGGATAGACTCAAAGAGTAAGAGAGCAAAGAGTCTATCTATCTATCTGTCTGTCTGTCTGTCTGTCTGTCTGTCTGTCTGTCTGTCTATCTATCTATCTATCTATCATCTATCATCTTTCTTGCTTTCTATCTATCCCCTAAAGGGTGATTGGGTAGGCAAACAACGTAAAATCATATACGGTATCCAATAATTGAAATGATAGGTATATTTAGGCACTATAGTTTTTTAAACTATCATCTTCCAAAGTCTTTGACAAATAAAAATGTTTTCAGGTTCTACCTGCACATGGCCACAAAAGGGGACTGTTTGATTTCACCCAGGAGGGTGTTCAGAGATGAAGTGCTGTGATGGAGCAAGCCTTCTGTCACATTCACACTCTTCTGGTCCATCTGTAGTGGTGGTACTGTGAGAAAGGTTGTATTGGAGCATATAGAGAGGACCACGGAGGAACCCTTTCCCCGATATACAGTTTTTCTATGTGGAGCAACTTACTTTCCCTTTTCTGTTTGCATGGAAGAATGCTTGATAATGTGAGTCTCCACCTACAGCCAGAAATAGCATTTTCCAGACACAGTTTTACTAGGCTGTCTACTGCTGGGCATGCAAGTAGCATTTCAAGATGAAAATAACTAGCCATGAACAATGTATTGCATAACAAGATCGGAACTAATTAAGAGCCTTCTGAAACCAACATTTTTAACTTGTTAGAAGTATAGAAGTACCAATAAAAAATCCCGAATGATTGGCTAAGAAGCAGTAACTTTATGATGTAAAAAGTCTACCTATATGATGGCTTATTCTGAACTTATCATAGACCATCATTTTTCTGAGGATTAATTTGACTTCAATATGTTCATAGATAAACTAGAACTGCTCAGTATTTATCGCCTGGGTCCTTCTAAAGAGAACTCTCAGATTGCTGCCATCAGCTTTTAGATGACAATTTAATTTGAAAATAAGTAGTTTAGAATTGCATTACAGTTCAGGTGTGACGTGCTTCTTTGTCCCAGCTAATGAAAATAACTGTTTTTCATTTGGGAAAAGCTACTTAAGAATCTGAGAGTAGTGTTTTCGTTGAACTGAAGTATTCCTCTTTGTTAAATCTGAAATCTTTCACATTAAATGCTGTAAGCATGCAATGTAGAAATAAATAAGTGAACATCTTAAAAGTATTCCATTTAGAAGGTGCTATTGAAAAATGTTCCGTCTTTTTTGTTCACCTTTTGTAAATGAAATTATTGCAGTCTTGTAGGATCTAAGCGTCCATGTTATCTTTAGCAGGCGGGCTGTGGTAAATCAAGCTCTTAGCATTGCAAGAGATATACTGTTATGGAGGAGTGAGGGTGAATCAAAATTACTTTTACATTCGGGATGCCATTTCTGCATGCAGTAATAACCCATTATATGAGGGAACAATTTTATGATGTGCACAGAGAAAAAAGAACTATCTATAAAGCTATCAGCCTAAAAAAAATCTCTGTATCTCTGATGGATGGTGAATCAATAATCTCCTGTCATATACAAAGTGGTCCATAAAGGAGTTCCATCTCAGTAGGGTAAATTGTGATTATCTCTCCTATGATAAAAATGTGTGATATGTCTCCAGGGCTCAACAACTCCCCCCCCCGCACCCCCCCCCCCGCGTTTTGTTTCAGATGGTAGCATCTGGAATCAGCAGAGAAAGAATAATGGCCAGTAATAAATTTTCATGTTCAGGTCTTTCATAATAAGGCAGGGTAACAAAAGGTCAGAAAGATATTATACATTGTGGATCTTGTTGCTTTCGCACATGGCTCTTTCCTTCCTTTAATAGGAAGAGTTCATGCTGCAGAGGATGTTTTTGCTTTTTTTGTTTTGTTGCATCTTTAGTTTTATTGACCACAAACTAGAAGCTCAATCAAGAACTAGCTTTATTCTGCAAATTTATGCCTTGGGAAATAAAACATTATTATATGTGGAAAGACCAAAGAGTGTATGTATTCTCCATGATGGAACTGAGTCTATGAGCTGACTTGATGGCCACATCAACCTATTTTTTTGTGCTTTTTATTTTTCCTCATCCCTGTTACCCCTTCCTTTGTGTAACATCTCACCCAGTGAAAAGTTCTGGGGAACTTAAAAGATTGCCCCACTTTTGTGACATTTTGGCTGGAAGTTGTGGATGTGGGTTTATATATAGAGAGAGACAGAGAGGTTTTTTAAAAAACCAGAAACCAAAAACCAAATCAGATATATTAAAAAAAACCATGATGACAGGAATGTTTCAGCCCGCATTAAGCACATTAAATTGCATTGATTCCAGTCTAACCTAACTTTGGACAAAACATATTTAGTAATAATATGAAATACAGTGGTGCCTCGCAAGACGAAATTAATTCGTTCCGCAAGTCTCTTCGTCTTGCGAGTTTTTCGTCTTGCGATGCACGGTTTCCCATAGGAATGCATTGAAAATCAATTAATGCGTTCCTAGGGAAACCGCCTTCAGACCAGGTCCGGGGACAGTCTGTCCCCGGACCTCTTCTGAAGGCTGGGGGGGGGGCAAGGGCTTTTCTTCCCACCCCCAGCATTTTAAAAAACCCCGGGACAGTGGAGGACTTCTCCGCTGTCCGGGCGATCTTAAAATGCTGGTGGGCGGCATTTTAAAATCGCCCCGGGACAGCGGAGGACTTCTCTGCTGTCCGGGGCGATTTAAAAGCCAATGGGAAGGCAGGCAGGGGGGACAAAGACTTTCGCCCCCCGCCCGCCTTCAGAAGGTGTTCCCACCCCGCTGCCCGGCTTCGGAGCAGCGTTCCGAAGCCCGGCGGCGGCGGGAGGAGGCGTTCCCGCCCCGCCGCCCGGCTTCGGAGGAGGTCCGAGGACAGTGGGGAAGACGCGCTGCGCTTCCCCGCTGTCCCGGATATTTCCCTATGGGCTGTCGTCTTGCGAAGCAAGCCCATAGGGAAATTCGTCTTGCGAAGCGCCTCCAAAACGGAAAACCCTTTCGTCTAGCGGGTTTTCCATCTTGTGAGGCGTTCGTCTTGCGAGGTACCACTGTAAAACCTTTTCTAGTGAGTGAAGAACATTATGAAAATGGTTGAATTAGAGCTATTAACAGGTTGAGGATTAAATATGTGCGTTACACAATTCTTCTGTCTCCTACACACTTTCCCTATTGTCAGTGTTAATTGTTAATTGTTTCAAACAATAGACATTTTAGGGATAAATTGTACATGTGAATGTATAAATAGAACATGGGGATATACCAAACTTGATTGCTTTCTTATAGCTGAGATTTCCTTGGGTCAATTTAAGTTTTATGAGGCAGCCGGTGTAAATATTTGTGTGAGAGAGAGATGGAGAAAGAGAGTATAAGCAAGTTCAATGCTCATTGCTAGATCCTACTTACTCTCCCATAACAAGTAGGTTTCTTCATGAGCTAAACATTTTCCCCAGGAAAAGTTGAAACAGTTTCCCACAGATTATTCACTGTGGATCTGAATCACAGGTATAATAAATTATTTATTCAAAATATGTTTTCTATTTGTTGTTCAGCTGGAAGATGCAGTGGCAGAGTAAGTATAGTTAGTGTTTCTTCGTGTCCCTCCTCCCTCGTTTTGGTTTCTTTAAAATTAAATCAATAGGACTAGGTATGGTAATATGTTATTAATTTCTTCATAATTAGATGTACATGAAGATTGCATTTAATTTTTGTATTGGATTTCTCTGTTCACAGTAACTCAACAGAAACCAATGATTTGTTCCAATGATTTAAAGTAGACAGCACCTATATTTGATTGGAGTGAGTATCTAGGATTCCTTTGTAACTTGGAGATTTTATACATATAGTTGTTCGTAAAGACAAAATAGGTTGCTTAGGCAAGCTTATTCTCAAATGAATAGGGTTATGCCATATGCATTAATCTTTGTGTTGTTGGGATGTAGTGCTTTATTTTCATATGTATACCGCTGGAGAAATTCTGGATGCCACATTTTTCCTCATAATTTTTATTGTCCCATAAGCAGTACCATATTTTTTCTCTTCCGAACACTCACTGTCACTTTATCTAATCTCAAAGGTCCTTGAAAGCAAAACTGATCGTTTATATAGCCATCCCTAATATCATAACAGAATGAGGCAAAGAAGAATTTTCATTTCTGTTTTCTTCTACATCCATCTTTCATTTAGAGACATTGTGAAAATGTCATTTTCACCTGCAGCATGCCTGAAAGAAGTGTTAATGAGATTACTAAAAGTAGACCTTTATGTTGTGGGATGCAAATTGGTTTGACACTATAATACAGATTGATACGATTAAATGATTGCATTAACGTAAGAAAAATAAGTGAACAAATTTTTTCCTTGACTTTTTTCAGGCTCATTTTCTCTGTCCATGCACAAATATTTAAATAGTGGCACCGGAAGTTTCCTCAGAAGACATCTGACTCAAACATAATTGTAATCTCCAGCCTCCTTTATCTCCCATGTAATTAAGAGGGAAGGTTCATTTTCCTAGACAGCATGCAAAAAGATGGTTTGTTTCGTGTGATGACCTTATGGAAGTAAATTGACTTGCTTAGTGACTATATAATATTTAATGTGATAGATGGTGCCAAAATCCACTTGTGCCAACAGGACATTTAATATTCTGGACTCAGTCCCATAGCGCAAGTTCATGAGCTGTAATAACAAACTGGAGGGCTGTTGCTTCCTGGCTGCTTTCTTCTTCTTCTAAGCATCTGGTTATTAGGTATGAGTTCCTATGTCCAGAGTATTTGGGCTTGTATTTTACAGAATTTATGTAACCTGTTGCAGATCTTGTTTATCTGTCAGTATGTACTGTCAGTATGTACTTTTAAAGCAAAATAGGAAAGCCACTGATTTTGAACCCGATGTGCAACATGTTTTGTAGTACTATTGTGCCAATAGCGTTCGAATTAAAAACAGTGTATTAATATATTGGACTTAATTGCATTTGTACTCTTCAGCTTGGGTGAGGACATTCAGGAATAACCATATCAATAGCCCTAGTACTCCTAGTTCCAGGCATCGACCAAGGCCTTGTATGAACTGCTGGCCAAGTCTGCAGGAGAATATTCTAGGAACATCAGGACACCCTCTGGATTCATATGTTTATAGAACTGACCACCAAAATAGGTCTTCTCCCCCTACAGAAGGTAGAAAGAACATAATGCCCAAACCTTCTCAGAGATCCTTGCAACAGACATGTTAAAGAGCTGAAATAAGCAGGAGCACCCATTATGGCAACTAAACCCTACCTTGCAGACTCTTGAGATACACATAACTTATTGAGGAGATAGCCAAAGACACTTCAGACTCCAAAAGAAGAGAGCAGGAAGAACTTGCTAAAGACACAGTCACTAAGAGAAGAGCAGGAAGTTTTAAGGCTTGAGCTGATGAAAGCATCAGCAGAACATATGACTTACAGGGTGAAGGGAGTAGAACAGTGAGTATCAAACTTTGAAGACTGCATTCACAGCAGAGATACCATTCTGCAGCAGCATCAGAGAGAACTGGCCTTCTTACGTTCAAAAATCACTGATATGAAAAGGTGAAGCAATTTGTCCTTGGTGGGCATTCCAGAGCATGTAGAAGGACACAGCACAGTAAAGTTTTATTATATTATTTTTTATTATTTATTTAGTTATTTATCTATTTATTTAATTTATATACCACCCTATACCCAGAGGTCTCAGGGTGGTTCACAGAACAAAATCAAAATATAAAACCACAATATATATAATCAAAATAAAAACAACATCCCCCCTCAAAAGAACCACATTTTAAAAGGGCATCGGATTTGTAGCTTACTTACTCAAGAACCTACTTGGTCTACCAGAAAGAAACATTATTTGACAATGTGTTGGCTTTTACATTTTGTAAAAAAAAATCAAATGAGCTAAGCTTAGGCCTTTGATTTTTTTAAAAAATGTGCTGATTATTATGTTTGTAAAAAGCATACTATGACAAAAATAATTTATGCAGCTCCTGGCCCAATCGGTTTACAATCTGAGAGCTAAAGTAGTAAAGCTTGTGATGACTCTGTCATGGAATTTGAAATAATTCATGTCTATATCTCAATGTACTAGTTTTTTATCTGTCATAAATTCCATCACAAAAACATGTAGAAATGCACAAAAATGCACCTATAGCAAGATGAGTTGATTGATACTGAGTTCCTAATGTTTGGGCATACATCTTTTCCAGTGCACTTAGCTGTATTTCCAGCAGCAATATTTTGGCTTCTTATAAACAGACATTCTTGGGCTATATAAAATACACACCTGGTTAGCACTGTCCTGGCTTTGACTCCAATACATTGCTAAAGAGAATGGAAATGATAGAAAAAACTGGTTATCATGTTTCATTGTCTCTTTTCCTTCCTTTAATTATGTCAGTCAGGGGTTGTTGTTTTTTGTCTTGAGTGTTAATCGACTTTTCCCAGAATGACTGCAAAATGCCAGAGGCATTGGTACTGCCATGTACTTAGGTTTTCTGATTCTCTTCACCCTCTTTCTAACCCATGGGCTGTTAGCTATTTGGTTGAGCCATTTCCATTCAGTCGTTGACTTCTCACCATTAATTGGATGACAGAAAGCAGGGCAAACTTTGCAACTTGCCTTCCTTGCACCCTTTTCTTTGATTTCTCCCTCTGCCATCCTTCCTGCTTCTTCTTAATCATTTATAGTTCGTGTTTTGAGGGCTATAAGTCGCATCGGATTTCAGTTTGTGAAGCTCACATTGACAGGAGGCAGATTGCAATGAAGACCATAAACTGACAGTTTAGGGCAAGCACGCTATTGGCCTCAGGCAATTGAGGATGTAGCCCGCTCCATCCTTCTGACTTAGGACATTTGTCCCTCTTGAGGTCTCATGTCCTTTCTGGTGATAGATTGAGAAAGACAAGCAGCACATGGGTAGGCAAACACCTCACCCAGGCACTTGGTGCCATTTAACAGTTTCCTTTTGCTTTTGACATTTCCCTTTCCCTTTTTCACCTCGCTCATCACTAGCTGTTTCTGTCTAACGTCCACTACACAGAACTAATATAAAATGACAGAATACATATATGAGCTGTATTACTCACTTTTGATTCTGTACGGGCTAGCTGAATTACACTGCACCTGTGAAAGAGCCAATTACAATTAATTATCGGCCTCCTGCTGTCATCAATCAGGATGAAAAGGCTAATTTTGGGGGGTGGTAGGAAATCAAATGTATGTATGGGTGTTCCACTTTTAACCTGCCTAGGTTTTCTGTTTTTGCTCTTCACACCAGTGACAATTTGGCCAGTCTGCTCACAGCATAATATTTCAGTTCTCATTCTCTCATTTGCTATCTGTAATTACTGGATTTTTATCCAACACAAATTAGAAAATGGGACCTTAATGGCTAGATCAAAAACTGCAACATAAAACATACTGCTTTGCAACCCAAACTATGATTTTAATTACTACTAAATTGCAGTGCTCTGTTATACATAAAAAAACCAAAACATTTTCTGTGGGGTCTTTATAGATTGGGATTTATTTCAACAACCGGGAAGCAGTTATACGTTGTTTTTTTCATACAGTTTTGTAAGAAGTGTGTGTATATGTGTCCGAATAGCATACCATTTTGCTTTTGACTGGCTTGACTGCCATCATATGGTACCTGTGAAGAGAAGGGAGTTTGTGTAGGCATCAGTGAGTATCTGTGGGTAGCACTGGTGGTGGTAGAGACCTGATAGTCCTAACAAAGTAATTCTCTTGTTGCTGATACCTAGTGTATAGTGTTGTTGTCGTTTAGTCGTGACCGACTCTTTGTGGCCCCATGGACCAGAGCACGCCAGTGTATAGTAGGCAGGGCTTTTTTCCAGCCAGATTTCTCTGAAACTGAGTCCTGGCACCTCTCAGGTGGGCACTATTGCTGTTCTAAGAGAATGAGGGAGGTGTTCCTGGTGAGTTCCAGCATCTCCTTTTCTAGAAAAAGTAGGTATAATTCATTAGCATCTGTGCTGCCCGTCACCTGGCCCCACACGTTTCTGCTGCTACTGCTTCTCTAGCAAAGCACAAAACCACACCATTCCCTTTCAAGATATCCCTAGTATCCTAGGTACACAGCCTACGCTTCTACTCATACGTTTCCTTCAAAACATAGAGTACTGCATGCAAGTTGCAACAATCCTGGCAAACAACTCCCACCAGGCTTTCCCTTAAAGATCCTGTTGCCTGCTCAACTTAACTCTTCCCATTAGCTAAAAGGCACCTCCCATGTTTAAAAGCCAAGTCGTTCTAAATAGCAGTAGCTGGGGACAAATCAGTAGCAGAGTACTCTTGTCCACAGGCCCTCCATGTGAGATCTTTTGGAGCTGGCTGAGTTCCTCTGAGATGTTGCATAAGGGTCCCTAGCCTTCTGGAGCCGGCACACTGAGTGGGCATTTCCCAGCAACCAAGGCAGAGAGTTTAAAAAGTCCTTTTTGTGCTGGGAATGCTCAAGCAGAATAGCCTGGGGCATGCCCTTAAGTGCCAAACATGCCCTTAACTCTGTGGGGCCTCTGCTTGAAGGAACGCATGCTGTTGCTTGAGGTGATGTAACAATGCAGGGAACCCCCATTTGTGTGTGTTACAAAAGCAGCTCTTCTCCCCAACATATCACTCTTCACATAAGGTGGTGCGCAGTAGTTTCCCTGCAAGCCAACTAAAATACACTCCCATCCTTGCAGGGACAGCTGCCCCATCCTTCCTCAGCCTGTACACGCCACTGGTGCTCATGGTTCAGATGAAGGTGGGATTTGTGTCCTGCTGGGCACATGTTGGAAGATGTGGAACAGCTTCTTAAAGTGGTCAGTTTCTGGCAGCACCCCATCTTGCATGCCTGAGCTCCAGGTAGGCATATAGAGGAGGAGGAGACATACAGGGCTAGTCTAACATGACGGAAGAATCTTTCATTGGGTACCAGATTACCTCAGCTGGAGTATCCCTGTATGCTTATAAAGTAACCTTTTTCTTTGGAAGGAAATTAAAATATACATTGTATTTACGGCGGGGGAAGAGGAATAGGGAATTCAGGCTGTCTCTTTAGTAAGAGCATGTAATAAACCATTTCTTTGCACATAGGGTTTTATATAGACATATGGTATCAAATTGAAATTGTCAGGTTTTTTTTTTACTTGAACTGATGCTTTCTATTATCTATTTGAGCTAACATAAAATCCTTTCCAAAGCACTTTTTTGTTAGCTTGCTCAAAGCCTTTTCAGTTTCTTGCCGTGCATTATATTCTAGCTGCTGCTGAAAAAGGGTATTGCATTTACCAGAATTCAACTTTAAATGTCTTAAAAATTTAATCACTGAAAAGATCAATACAGACAGTAGTTAGCCAATAACTCCCAGAGCTTAAGGGAAGTTTTGAGCTATAGTACTTTAATGAATTATTGAATGCTACTTGGGAGAGAGAGGGCACTTAAAATATACTAAAAATATTTGGCCTTTCTTTTCAAGCTTCCATTAATGGAATGAGACACTTGGGGGGGGGATTGGTAACCACTTACACTGGTGTTATCCAGTTAAAGTCAGTGAGCCTACACTTGTGACAGTGGCTGCTTGAATCCTCATCTTTCTGTAAAGCTACTTTAGGCCAGAAGCAAAAAAGTCATTTTATGCAAAAGTCACTAATCAGCTGTAATATGCCCCAAAATGGTTTGGAATGAGAGTAATAAATGCATGGATTGTTCAGGGTTACATAAACTGCACGCCACTTAATACATTATTCATTTTAGCCCAAAGGTATAATTATTCAGTGAAGTGAGAACCTAAGAAATTAGTTCCTTATTAATGTCTGTATGAGTAGTTCATTTTATTTATTTTAGTAAAATATTTTTATTTTAAAATCTCTAGAGCCAGTTTGTGCACAACACATCTATAATTTACATGTGTTTCTTTCTTGCTTTATTATTAAAATTAAATGGTTTCATGTTTAAAATCAGGTATTTTAAAACTGTCTTCATGTGTATATAAATGCTAATGGTTTATATGTATACAAAAGCTTTTTTTTACAGTTTATGCATGTGTATTTGTGTGTTTGTGTATGGGTATGGGTCTTTTAAAGATGTTTGAATTTAATGTTAGCAGTTGTATTCATGTTAACAAGTGGTATCCATAAAATGCAGGAAAAATACCTGACCTGGAAGAAGAATTAACCAGCAAAGAAATCCAGAATTTGGGAAAAGGAAGAAAAATTGTAGCGGGGGTAAGAGGGCACAAATAAAGCAAGCTGCTCCCAGTAATTGGTACAGTGGTACCTTGGGTTAAGAACTTAATTTGTTCTGGAGGTCCGTGCTTAACCTGAAACTGTTCTTAACCTGAGGTACCACTTCAGCTAATGGGGCCTCCTGCTGCTGCCACGCGATTTCTGTTCTCATCCTGAAGCAAAGTTCTTAACCCAAGGTATTATTTCTGGGTTAGCGAAGTCTGTAACCTTAAACATCTATAACCTGAAGTGTCTGTAACCCGAGGTACCACTGTATATGTAAAGTTTGTTAGGTAAGGGCCATTGCCCTTCAGGCAGGAGGTCCCTGGTTCAATCCCTGGTGCTCCAGGAAGGGCTGGGAGAGGCCCCTGACTGAACCCCTGAAGAACCACTACCAGTCAGTATAGATGATAAGGAGGTAGGTGGATCAACAGCCTGACTCAGTATGAGGCAGCTTCCATTGTTCTGCTGGTTATATAGTGTTATAACATTGGGCCGACTCAATAAATCATAATTGAACATACTGAGGGATATTTTCTGCATAAGGTCAAAATGGTTGGTGTTTGAAAAATGCTTCATGTTTAGCCTGTTTCTCTGCCACTTTCTGAAAGTGAGTCAATTTTGCATTGTTAGACATTCCCACCTTCTTCTTTTTTTATAAATGCCATGCTCTTATTGAGAGCAGAGCCTGTCCCTTCTAGCATGCAGCCACCTTCGTCTTGGCAATAGAAAACACATGTGGAATTATTTCTTTATGTAAAGTACCTGTTGCAAAGTCTGTAACGACCCCCAGCAGAGCTGTTCTGGAACTTCGTGCTAATTGCCGGGCACTAATTGTGCTCAGAATGCTAAGATACTTGTTACCATGCTTCCTCAAGGACATGTCTTTATACACCTTTAAAACCTACGTTTCTGTTTTCATGGACTAAGCCCTTCCAAAACGTGAAAGACTAGGAGAGATTTGCCTTAAGTGGACTCAACACCAGGCAGTGATCTAGCAAGCCAAGGATGTTGCATTCAGATTAGTCTCTGATGTTTCATATGAAAAATGGATGTACGTGAATTCTGTAATTTACTCCCACCCTCTAAATGGGCGCAGAACGAGGTGGAGAGGGGATGGGGAAGAGCAATAAGCGGGTGGGGAGGTTGGGGAGGCTGTGGCAAGAATTATCCACATTATCATAGGGAAAATTGATGTGTGATGATTATGTTTGTTTTGTTTTGTTTTTAGCTTTCAAAAAGCTATCTTAGTTATTGGTACTTGCCAGCTCCTGACGTAGTGAATTCTGTGTAAGGTATTTTGGTTGCATAAAGAAGTTAGTTCGGTTGCACATGGCCTCCATATGGCACTGGTCTTTTACTTGTGACCCTAGGCCCTTATTTACCTATTGCTTGTATTTATATGTTTGCTTGTATTTTAATGTTTGAATTATAAATTTAGCTTCAAACTTCAGTGCCTTGATTGGTGGATTCAGACGCAGGAAAGGGAATGGCTGATAAAAAGAACAGCAAGACCTCAATAAGGCTTGGAAGTGGGCATTGTAAGCAGGCAAGAGGCAACCATGTTGTGTTCCATATCTTCTCACTCTAGGAAAGTTTACATGTCATACAAAATCCAGCAGACATGTATGGAAAAATCCATGACTCTGCATCCTCAGCAGTGAGGAAGTATGCTTTGCATATTTTTGGTGCCATCATCGTTCAGTCATTGCATCGCATTAAGGAGAAACCTTAAAAAATAAAATGGAACTGATTTGACCACAAAGTGGGTAATTGAGAAAGATGAAAAACACACAATTTTTAAAAAGCAACCAGATCAATACCAAAACACTGTTGAAGTGTAATGTGTTATAAAGTTCATCCAGAAATCTTAACATTTATACCATCCCAGGTTTTTCTCAGTTGTCAACTTCTTTTCCTTTTCCTTTCAGATTACTAGTGGTCACATGAGCACCAGCTAAATGTCTAATAAATCTCCAGGCAAAGCTAGGTTGACTTGTGTGGAACTGACTTTAAAAATATTTGATGGAACATTGCTTCAGTCTCTGAATACTTGTCAGATTAGATTTATTACAGCGGCTCTGATTACAGAGATGTGCACTTTGGTCCATAGGGATCCTTCTGTGTCTTTGGTTATAGAGTCCTCACTATTGTTATGTCACCGTTGATCAATTATTCACTTTTGACACTCTTAGTCCAGCATAATGTTGTTTGATTCATACACCATAGCAACTTTGTGTGTGGATGTTTCTGCTTTGTATACATGTTCACTAAGAGGAATGGAAATCTTCCTGAATAAAAGATAAAATAGAAGTAGAGAATATTCTTTAATCTGTTAAGAATAACAAATGGTTAAAAGTGGTAACCAGAACTATCTATTTTAGTTATGGTTTTATTTTATTTTAATTTTGTTCTGTTCCATTTCTGGATTAACCTGCAAGTGGTTTTTTAACCCCATCAAAGCACACATTTGAATGAGTATTTTAAATGATAGATTTAAATTTGTACTTTACTTGTGTAGTTTATTTGAAAACAAATATTTTAAATCATAGGTGTGCATTTTGATATATTTCAATTACCCAAACTGCTCTGCAGCATTCAGAGAAGTGGAAAATTAAATCGATTGGAAAGTTCCAGTTCATACATTAGTAAGTACAGAAAGTTGCAAACATCATATTTTTCAAGTATCCCTAATAAGGACTTGCGAGTTCCTTACATAATTTTATTTATTAAAAGTAAACAGATCAAACTATTTTCAGTCTGTGTTAGTGTCAGAGCTGGAGTCAAACGTAGCTCAGCAATCAAAGCAAAACACGGTGTCAGTGAAGTAAACTCTTTATTTAAGAAACCAAAACAGTGCAGGCCTAGTGATCCCAGCAGCCCTTCCCAGAAGGTCTTGCTCCAAGAAGGAAGTTGCAAGGACTGAAGGTCCTTCCCACAACTTCCTAAGGTTCCTCATTTCCAGGGTCTTTCTCAAGCTGTGGCAAACTGCCTGCAAACACCCACCCACCCTTCTCTGCCCTCTCCAATTCTCTGCATGTTCTAGGAGACCAGAGGGGAGGGCAGCTGGTCACAGCAGAAGGGGGAGACTCCCTGGCTTCTTCAGTAGCCCTCCTCTCTGCCCCCTGGCCCCACTCCCCTCCAGCCTCCGCTTCTGCAATGGAGTCTGAACTGCCCTCTACCACAGCCTCTTCCTCCTCACTAAACTCGGTGGCCTCTTCAGCTTCCGAAACCTCCTCTTCCCACCACCAGCCCCCTGGATCTGAGCCTTCTTCTCTTGCTGGGTTCCCCAGCTGGTGTCTTCCACCACTCATCTGTATCCAACCAGACCATGACAGTTAGGTTTGCATGTGCTGATAAAACTGGCATTTTAAAATCAAACTGCAATCATCCCATTTCTGTATCAATCTGCAAATTTTAAAAGTATTTGAAATTTTGCATTACTTTTGCTTGTTTTAAACCTAAATGTTCATTTTTATATGCAAAATTTGAATAATGTGAAAAATGCATGAAGACTGTGTCAGGCCAGTTCCCTTAAAATATGGAATTGACCAGGGCTTCCCAGGCAGCTGTGCAGAGCTCTCAATGTCTGGCAAAACTCATCTCCATAGTTTCTCTGCCTGCCCTCTCTTAAAGCACTGTGCCTCATGAGTGTCACCATCAAGTATATGCACCTTTCTCCATTAAAGAAAAGAGAACTTTTATCAATGGAAAGTGAAAAATTAATTTAGTGGAAAATGTCATGTATGTTTGAAGTGTGTGTGTGTGTGTGTGTGTGTGTGTGTGTGTGTGTAACAACACACATAAAAACCTTCATTTCTTTTTCTAACTTGGGCGCATAATAACATGTTGTAGTTTTGGTTTTCTGAAATAGTGAAGCAACATGATGACTGAATTAATAATCTTTTGAATGTGTGATATATTTTTTATTGGCTGTGACTTTTCACAGAAGTCCTGGCTCTGTTTTATGCCATAAACATTGTGCTGGTTTTAGTAGAAATTTTGGAAAATGTATGTCCTCTACAATATGGTTACCCATCCTTAAGTATCCTTGAAAAATAAATGTTTGGTAAGCAGAATTACAGAGCTGAGGCAAAATGTGTTTTTTCCTGGCATGAAGCCCTGATTGTCTGTACACACAGATGGTTAAGTGTTTAAAAAGCTTCATTCAGCCTTGGCACGGGGTGAGAGGATGGAAGATTATCTGAAATAGAGTGCATTTTAGCTCATAACTTTTTTCCTGGGGTGTATTGGTTTTTTGTCTTTGGATGTTTCCCCTTTTGTGAACTTCCCATAAAACAAAATATAGTGTCAGGAAGGAGGTTGTTTGTTTAGATGCCATATGTTTCTCTTGAACTTGGTGCCACTTCTGAATTGACTGTGGTCTAATGGAAAGCAAGGAAATCACTCCTCACAAACAGTAAAAAAATGTTCAGAATGAAGGATATTTAAGAGAAGTAGACTGATTCCCTCAGAGTGACTTCTCTAAATATACTTTATACTGAGTCTGGCCATTGGTCCTTCTAGCTGGCATTGTCTTCACTGACTAGCAGAGACTTTCCAGGGTTTCTCAGATGGCTCTGTCCAAGCTCTGACTGGAGATGTTAGGGACCTTCTGAATGCAAAGCATGTGTACTCCCAGTGGGCTGTAATCTTTCCCCTTTTGTTGTTTTCAATTTGATTATCTCTGGCTATTAGGGTTATTGAGGAAGGTCTATTCTTATCCTAGACAAATAAATAATGCTACTGTACAGAATCACACTTGCTTTCTTGCAGCAACAAAAAGTCTTCTTGATCTGGTGTTGCAGCAGACCATACACTGATGTGTTAGAACTGGAAAAATGGCTCTGCTGCAAGAACAGCAACCATAGACCAGTATTTTTTTAGACCAGAGTGGAGCTGTAGTACTTTGTGTTTGACCCTGAGTGCTGTTCTGACAACAGACAAATGCTCTAGCATGTGGCTTTCTGCCCATACCTAGGACACTACACTACAGTTTAAGCCATTTAAAATACATCAGTGCACCTTCACTGCCTTTTTCAATGATATTTTCCCCTGTGCTTTTAGGTTTCACAACTCGGGTCAGAGAATAGCAGAACATTTTAGTGTCAGTGATCTGTGCAGCTTTATATGGCTTTCTAAATTGCATCCCTGTAGAACTGCTCATTTCCTCCACAAAAGTAGACTGCTTTAGGTCTGAGAGGTTAGTCAAAGAGCATATCTGCTAATTTTCTTACATTTTTTCCCCTGGGAGGGGCAGGGAGGGAAGAGATTTTTCCTTCCAATTCCTTGTCAGTCTCATCTTTGTTGCAGTTACAGATGGGTAGCCGTGTTGGTCTGCCATAGTCAAAATAAAAAAATTCCTCCCTGTAGCACCTTAAAGACCAACTAAGTTAGTTCTTGGTATAAGCTTTCGTGTGCATGCACACTTCAGGTATCTGAAGAAGTGTGCATGCACACGAAAGCTTATACCAAGAACTAACTTAGTTGGTCTTTAAGGTGCTACAGGGAGGAATTTTTTTATTTCATCTTTGTTGGAAAGCTTAAAACCATTTCCAGTTGTGGCACTTAGAACTGCACCTTCTGAGCGTTCTCGACGATTGAAATGCATATTGACTCACTTTTTTGTCTTTATTAGAAAAAACATTGATTCCCTTTCACTTCTAAATAATTTAGAATGTACTTGCAATGGAAAATGCATATGTGTAACTAGAAATAGTTTTGGAACAATTAGAGTTCAATCTGACATGTCTTTGTGGTTTATAATTTCCATTTTATGTGAGCCTTTCAGAGGTTCTCCTTATAAATTCCTAATAACAATAATAACCAAGCACAAATAGCCATACTCTTTGTAGATGGCATCTCTCCCTAGGCAGGAATATCATCAGCAGGTAGGACAGAAGTGGGGGGTGGGGATCTTCACTTGTAACTATATATACTGTATCTCCTCCTTCCAAGCCTCATTCTGTTTGGGAATTTAGAAAAGAAAGGAAAGGCAGAGCGGGGATTCAAACAAAATAATGGCAGTAGTTTTCTTTAAGCACAATAAGTGGCATTTTTGCTGATAGATGAAGTGCTACGCTTTTGTTCTTTAAAAACCAGTCTCTCAAACTTTTTTCCCTGAAGTATCTAGAAGATGAATTGGGACTTCAAACATATATGTAGCCAACCTTCCTATTGAAATCTATTGAAATATATTACCGTGACAAGTTTGGGGCATGAAACATTGCTTAATAAGATAGATACTGCGTTGTGCAGAATACGTCACGGCAATGTCATTTGGAGCTGACAGTAGCACAGGCAAAGAAGAGTCTGTCCATGAGAGCAAAATAACTCTTTTTTACTTACACCTATAAAAGTGTGCTCTTTGACAGAGGTATACATGTGCTTTTAGGTGTAGTTCAGACAAAAGGCTACATAGAGCATATACAAATACTGGTGTTTTTCACAAGTTGTATAAGTTAAATGTTCAGATACAGAGTGTTCTTCCATCTTCATCAGTTTCAAGAGTAGCATAACCTTGCTTCTTTCCCCCAAATGTTTTCTTTCTGCACTTAGATGTGGGTGGGAAGCAGATTATTAATAAGGTTAACTACCCCTTTCCTCACTGCTATTCCATATTTCACTGCCCCTTCCCAAAACAGTTTTCACCTAGAAAAAAGTGGAATTAATGTGCAATAATATCCTGTTGCAGCAATTTCTTTGCAATTTTTAAACTAGGAATGGGGGGTTTTATTTCTAAATTTTACAGGACACAGCATGAAGATTGAGTGAATCTGATGGTGGCTTGTTATATGAGATCAACAGTAAACAAAAACAAAACCCCAGAGCAAAACTCTTTTTTTTGTCATGTTCAGTGAAAAATTACACTTCCCATACTACGGCTGGCATCCTGGCGCAGGGATAAATATGCATGTATAAGATCATTTCTCTCTCCCCACCCCCCCAGTGACCTCATGCTAACTTCATTACTAAAACAGGCAGAGTACACATGTTAATTGGGGTGGGGGAAGGCACAGTGAATGAATCTTGTAGAGAATCATGCAGGTTGGAATGCCCTGAAAGGAGAATGTAATTATATCCTTTTCCTAATTAAACAGTGTGGCATAATTGATTGTTATAGTGAAACTGTTCCTCAGACTTGCATATAACAGCAAATTTATTCATTCAAAAGTTCAATAGGAGAGTGGCATTTAAACTTTAACCAATTCAACGATTCATCCATGAAATTGTAAGGGAGGCTGTGCTGGTGTCTATCAACTTAAACTAAAATAAAACTACCCAATGGGTTGGAAACTTCAAATTAGAAAAGCTGAAAAGATGCATATGTGTACTTTTTCTGGACTCTCGGGGCTATTCAATTATACTGTGAATTACTATTTCAGATTACTAAAGGACATTTATAAGTCCCAGATGTACGATTAGCTGTCCCTGTTGATATTGGCTTTGCAGAAGCTAGTGATAATTCAAGAGGGACTGTCGGAGAAACTATGCATACAACTCCTGATTGATGAATAGCATTTTTTCACTAATCAGCTGACCAAGACAGTTAAAATTTATCTCAATTCAGACTTTAAATATATGTAGTCAGTGTGTCCTCTCAGTGCTGCTGTGCAAGTTTGGGGAAAAGTTAGTTAAACATTAAAATGAACTTATAGTGAGCAAACTTCAGGTCTTTTGTAGGAAACTAACATCATACTAGAATTGGTATATTACATGTTTTAGTCAATACTGTATATTTATAGAGTGATTCCAAAGATTACACTATCTTTTGTCTGTCAACTTTTTTATGCTCTCTCTTGCACACCATTCTGTTCAGCTTGAAACACAATCACCTTGGAAATTATAAATCTGTGTAAAGTTCTTGTTCTTAACAGTTGAAACAAAACATACAAGAACATAAGAAAAGCCCATCTAGTTGAGCATCCTGTGGTCTACAGATGCCTGTGAGATGCTCCCAAGCAAGGTCCTTGCGCATGGGCGTAGCCAGGATTTTTGTTCATACAAAACTTCAGATTTGTATTGATTTTGATTGATTTAGGGGGGCATCTGGCCCCCCCAGCTATGTACATGCCCATGTGTAACGGTACTCTCACCAGTTGTGATACTTAGTACTTGATATTTGGAGACTTCTTGTCTCCCAACAGTTGAGGTAAGGCAATAGCAATCATGGCTAGTAGCCAGAGAAAGCTGTAGACTCTGTTAGTTTTTCTGATCCTAATTTAAAGCTATCCAAGTTAGTAACCATCACTGTATCTAGTTGAAGTGAATTCCAACTCTACACTGTGGGAAGTTCTTCCTTTTGTCTGCTCTGAATCTTCCAACATTCATCTTAATCGGAATGTGCTGGGTTCTAGTGTTGGATGGGAAAAAACCTTATCCCTGCCCACTTTTTCCACAACCTGCATAAACTCAAACCATGTACATAAAAGCTCTTCACATGTGAAGTCAGGATATGACTGTACATTTGAGATTTTAATACATTTCCTCTTGAAATCTGATATCTACTTCAAAATCCAGCACTCATGATGTGTGGATTTGCACACTTTCTAGTGGATTGGGAAGTGTCTTCCATAAAACAATGAAAGGATTATTCCTTATCCCTTTGACAGGTGCACTTAAAATGTTTTTATTAAGCCACCTAAGTATAATCCAGTAATAACAACAGCAATATTAGAATCACACTATGGTTTCTTTTCTGATTCAGGAAACAGTGAGTAAAAGGATGCAGAAACAAGAGTTCACTTGCAGAAATTAGAATGCGGTTGATGACAACATTTTTCTTGTGTGACGTGGCCCGTAATGTGCCAGGGCAGCACCCTGTCCATTATTGTTTTCTTCATAGTAGGATGATTCAGTGTGTGGTAGTATGGAGATGCTGTCTTAATACCATTCAGTAGCCAGATGTTGACAGCAGGATGCCTTTGCCATCTTTGTATCCAATGGGCAGCCAGCCCTTGCTTCAAGTGTATGCCTTATGTGTGCCCCCTGCATGTGATGAGTTGGGGGAGGAGACTGCTCCCAATCTAAGGGGGGGGGGAATGGTTGGCTAAATAGAGATTTGTCACCTTCTGTGGCAGTTAGGTGTGGGATGGGAACATGCTTAGACACCTTTCATGCTAAGGGGTGGGACCAAAGGCTGGTCTTTTGGCCTACAGGCCCAGGAGCCGGATAAGGACCACCTCTGAAACTGACTAGCTTCACCTGCCTGGAACTTTAGGACCCTGGGGAGTGGGGAAACCCTGCTTGCTCTCCTTCAGGGGGAGGCCTGGGATAAGGGGTAGGTACTTCTGTCATACCCCCCCCCAATTTCCGCAGGCAGGGTGGTCTTCCCTATTAGCTGCAGGCTTGACCTGAGGTTCAGTTTTCTCCTGCACCTATAGGAATTTTCCTCTGCAGGTAATCATATGGTTTGTTGTATTTAAGATTCATAAAGTGGCCCTTACTTAACCCAACTTACTGTTTCTGACTCCTTATTTGGCCAATGAGTTCAAATTACAAAAAAAGGAGATTCCAACTAAACATCAGGGAAAACTTTCTGGAAATAAGGGCTATTTGACAGACGCCCATGAGTAGTGAGGTACTCTCCTTCCTTGGAAGTTTTTAAGCAGAGGTTGGATGGCCATCTGTCATGTATGATCTAGTTGGGATTCCTGCATTGCAGGGGGGTGGACTAGATGACTCTCTGGCTCCCTTCCAACTCTTCTGTGATTCCAACAATTGTATGATTCATTGGATCACAATGGCAGGATCTGAACTGCCCAGATTCACAGTCCCTTTCAAAATACCCACAGATATGTTTTCTTTAGTCCTATGCTTAGGGCAGAATGCTAACCTACAAAAGGAATAGATGCATGTTTTGTAAAACAAAAGACATCTACCGTGACTAGGACATGTTCCTCACTTTAACTTGCACATTTTATCATTCTCTTTTGGGTAAATTAAGATGATGGGTGTCCGCTCTTATTGGGAGCTCACCTCTGACTGCTAAAATGCCACCTGGGGCTGTAGCAGGGAGGGTGGAGGAGTGGCAGCAGAGCTGGGCTGGGCTGGTGAGGATCTCTTCTGAGCAGTACAGTAATCCATTGCAGTACAGTAACCCACCAGGTTTAATTTCAAAGGAAAATATTTCCCCTCGGTGTATAAAATTATAGTAAAACTTGCTTATGTTTAACTCTTCCCAATTTACTTTCTAATGGGGATGGGGGGGGGGAGAGAAGCAGCTACGTTTATGAAGCCTTACATAAGCTAGATGGCAGGGGGGGGTGGAAATGGAAACTGAATGCAGATAAGTACTGTAGTGTGTTGGAATGATGGGATTGCATTCCAGTCCTCAACCAGTGCAGCTGGAGCTGGATTGAGTATATGTTGGTAAAACCTGATATGCAATAAGCAAAACGGGTTCTTTGGAGAAGAACTTTTCTAGACTGGTCTACGCCGATGCACATTTGCTTGTACATCAAAGCAAAGCACAAAAATGGAAAGGAAGTTGGAATGCAACAGGCAATATGTATTGCATTTACATATGTGTAAAAAAAGCTGACTGATACAGTATTCCTCATTCTGCAAAACTGCTGTATATGTGTGCGGAGGACAAAGAACACTAGCAAAGTCTGAAAAGTTAGAGCTGTGACTAGTAATCATGGACCATACTAGATGAACCAGTAGTCTGACTTGGTATAACGTAAGCTTTCTTTGTTCTTGTGCAGGAATATCTGAGGTTCGCTTTCTGTGAATGTCTGAGGATTGTGAGAAAGCAAAAGCAGAAATAAATAGACAGGTTTTTCATATTGCTTTGTTGTACCCAACAAAGCCAGTCCGTTAATGCAATGATTTCTGCATGTGCAATGGGATTTCAACTCCTCTCCCAGTGCCCCTAAATCTGTTGGTAGAAGACAGAGAGGAACTCCTGTTACACAAGCAGAAGTCCTTGAGCTAATGGGATGACTTCATAACTCTTTTTTCTGCTTCTCAGCTGGACTGAAATAAACAATTTCAGTAATAAGGAAGCCTTAGTTTTTGTACAATCAGGGACTTAAAAAAAAAATACTAACATTTAAAGCTTGCTTGACCTTGGTGCCTGGACTAAGAGAGGCCTGATATGAGTGTCTTGAAAAACAGCATGACCATTTCTCAGTATATATAAAATAATCATTTTTCTATTATCATGAAACATGATAGTATTTATTTTTAAATGAACAGCATGCTTCTAACACATATTTTTAGAACTGCTGGTGTATTGGTAAGTTATCATGGTGTAATAGCATTGTATCCAAAGCTGCTTTTCTTCATAAACCCTTATATTTAATCCCTCGACCCAGCAAGCAGCATGCTGCCCAGGGAATTAACTTCAGATTGAAGATAAAGAAGGGTCTGAAGTTAATGACTTCTTGAAAAGCCACTGGGAGATTCAATACAATTGCAATAGGATCCTGATGAAGAAAAATACAGTATTCACAAAACAGATAATGAAGAATCCTTTGTATTGTTTGCACCTAGACAGAACCATAGTTTTGGCAAATATGACCAGAACTGAGGCTACCATGACAAATTCTGAAATCAATCTGTTAACAGTTTCATTGGGAGTAATATAAAGTTTCCCTCTCTGAAAGGCATAATGCAGTTTAAAATAAATATAGGATAATTGTAAGACATTTGTTTTCAATGTCTGTTTCACAGAAAAGAAGCAAAACTTTGCTGCAGATATTACAGAGATAATATAATCAAAATATGATACCAGTTTTATAGTCTTTTGTGCCCAGCTATTAAAAACACATTGCTAAATTTCTAAGAACATTAGTTCGGATACTTACTTAATTTACTATTAAACTTGCCTTTGCTTCTAATAATGGATTTGGTGGCTGTAAATGTGCCATAAAATAGAAATTATAAATCATGGAAGAATTTGATGCTATCTTAATTGCTTTTAAAAGCAGTGATGAGGTTCTGCCTAGAATAATTTTATTTCAGCTTGATTGAAGTGGTAATGTAGAATGGCATTTGCATCTGTTAGCAATAAAGATGTTCATGAATTGCTTGGAAGAACGTGTGCGTGCACACACACACACACTGCACTATTGTTCATTTGCCCTGACTAAATTTGTTTATTAGCTGCTGGATACTAAATTACAGAATCCTTTCACATTGTTTCAGTTATGTATCTAGGAATTTATGAAGCTGCTTTTAACTCTAGGAGTTTCTACAGACCCTGTAAAAAAGTTGACAGCCGAGTCGTTGCTGCTTACTGTGATAGAGAAGTGCAAGGTGGCAGGGAGGTCAGCACTGTGCAAACACATCAGTGGAGCCAATCTGGTGCTCCTACTGGTGCATTTGCACCGGGCTGGTTTTCTCTCCCCTTTCTGATAAGCAACAGAGATAGCTGTCAGGAGCACAAGTGAGCCAACTCATCACACTGTCTGCTATTGACCGTGAACATTTAGAAAACTCACTTTGGTGGCAATATATTACTAGGCACCAGTAAGATCTTGTGGGTAGAATGCTAGACTATATCTGGCCTGTTAAACCTGCTCTAGTGACCTGCCAACCCCTGTTTTAAGGCTGTTGCCACTGGGTGAGAAAAGCATTAAGAGTTAAGTGGGGACAGTATCATGGGGCAGGGCAGGGTAGAGAGCAATCAGCATTGCCCCAGTGTGTGTGGTGTGCATACATGTATGTATGTGCAGATGAAGTGAGGAGTGGTTTGATACACAATTATGACTGCACTGACCATTGGTATGCAGCCCCTGGATGGTTGGCTAATGGTAAATGTGGCCCTCAGACAAAAGGTGAGCTTTCCTAGCCCTGGTTTAAACAAAGCCAACAGCTGTGGCCCAAGAATTGTTATGGCCCATTTGTGCAGGCAACAGGAAGAGGTGGAGGGAAAGAAATACAGTGAGGAGGATATGTTATGCTGGTAATCCTCGTACCTTAGCATTGAAAACACTGCCCTAAACTTTTGGTCACTATTGGCTGGCATAGGTTTGTTGTCCTCTCCCCTCTCCAGATTTGATGATTCCAAATCTGTCTGTCTCCTTCAGTTGACACTGAAGAGAGCTATTACTGTGTGGTCAGCTGGTGATATGCAGCAGCTCACTTCATAGATTGGCGAATTTTCGCACTACTGTTGGAAATGGCTCAAAATAATGGTTTGTATGAACACTGCTAGCAGAACCCAAATCACACTGTATGATATTACTCACTAACATTAATATGCAAATAGGCACATAGTTTTTTTTCCAGAGCAAAAGACCATACACTACCCTCTTCTTTACATGATTCTTGTGAAATTCCACTGCAGTGTCTTTGGTGCACTTATTGCATTGGAGACTAAAGATTATTTTTGAAAATAACCGGAGACTACAATTCTTCCTAGAAATACTTTGCTTCTTGTCTCTTGGTGTTAGTTAATCCAGGTAGTATGTGAGCACTAGTCTTGCTAAAGCTGCTTATTTGTGTTAGCATAGTAGTATTATTGTTATAAATAGCTAGCAAAGCATTTGGGAATGCAATAAGTTTTAAAAGCACTCTGTAAAATCAAATTTTAATTCTGAATATGTGCATGAAGCTCTGAAGTACAATAAAACGCTTATGTAAATACTCTAAAATATTAAAGCAATACAGTTGCCAATATAATAGCCTAGACACAAAGCAAGAAAAGGCACTTGGATCATCCATTCTGATCCCTTTATAATGACACAGTAATAGTAATTTGTATGTACATTCAATCAATCGTATCTAGCAGTACAAGAACTTGACCCTTAATGTAAATGTCATGTTTAACCTAGCAAAAATGTCTACATAATAGCTACTGCCTGTCTTCTCAGTGGAATTAATAAAGTTAATAGTATTGTAATATCAGTAATGTAAAATATATTCAGTTCGCTCTGATGAAAAATGCTTCTCGTATCAGTGCACACTTAAAATGGCCTTATTAGGAATTTATTTCTAAAGCCACAAAATTGCATACTTTAATCAACACATCTTGATCTCTTCTAATGATTGATCCACTATAATGGAGGTGGATAAGTGGAACAGTTTATTAGAACTACAGAATAAGTGATTTATAGCATACATTTTCAATCTCAGTCAATATACAAGAGCTGGAGTAAGCATTACACCAGGGAACAGTTTAATGGCAAAATCCTCTTATCTCAGGAACTAAGCAGTAAAAAATAGTTATTATTGTCTGGATACTTCTAGCTTAGCTTTGTAATTAAGCATCCCAAGTAGAATCTCCTCCTTTATGTGTAATTTTGCTATAAAATGTGAAGGATGCTAGAGAATACAACTTGTACAAAAACAATTCCCCCCCTGCCCCCACCTTTTAAAACCTTTAAGACCTTTTTTCCATACTAAAGATATAGCAGTTAGTATATGGTCAAGCATAATCAAATATTTATACGGCAAAACCCCTGACAGGAATAAGGCATAGTCATGTGAAGTTCTCTTTAAACTTGTATGAGGCCCTAATTTATTTGTATGAGCTATATAGAAGGATGTTATTTTGTAATCGGCTAATTATTAAATGCTGCCCACATACAAGCAGGAAATTAGTTTTTGGCTATATTTTGGATTTCAGCAGAAAAATATAAATGGTCTCAGAGAAAAATATAACCTCTCACACAATAATATCATGAAGTTTTATATATTCTCTAGACCCCCCCCCCGGGTATGCAGAAGTACAGCTGGTGACCGTTTGCATGCATTTGATTGGTGCGTAACTGCTGACACAACTCCTGTTTTCTGTCCCAGAAAACAGAAGTTTTCTGGGGCTTACATGCACTCCGCTGTTGTGTACAATGACCCAAAACCGCAATTCTGGAAAATGGGAAGTTTCCTGTATATAAATTTGTAAGATGAAAGAAGACTACATTCACCACCCCAACCCTACAATCTGGGTTTTAGAACTTCCAGGACCCTGTAGAAATATTGAGGCCATAGAAATAAGAGAATCCTACAGTAACTTGCCTAATTGTCTTCAGAGCAGAACTTCTGACTTCACATAGAATGCAATATTGGTCACCCCAGAATGGACGTAAGAGCTGCCAATAAATATAATGGGGAAATTAAGGATTTGGGCGTAGCTGAGCAGAAGCGTGTCCCTCCCCTTTACCCAACAAAAGCAGAGTGGCATTAATGCATTAATCTAGCTTAAATTCAATTTTATAGCTCTGAACTTTAGGCTGAAAGGCATTATGAACATGCATGCAGATGGTGGTAATTTATGAAATTTTTACCTAACGCCTCCTTCTAAATCAACTTCCTCCCCTGCACAAAAAAGCATGACTATTACTCAGCATTACTTACAGTATTGTGTGGGATGGGAATCCAGAGGAACAGCACAGAATCAGAGCATAATAAAGTTAGCAAAATTTGTTGATTGGGGCAATCTGTCATGTTTTCAGAAGTTTATTCCGTAGGTGTGTGTTGCAAATGTGGAAAGAACGATGACAGACCCAGTATCTAGGCCTGAATAGATGTATGTAAATGGTCTGGTCTGCATGAACATTAATAACTGATTGGGATAAATAGGTATAAAGATCTGGGTTCTGTTCATTCTGGGTGTGTGTGTGTGGGGGGTCCCCTTCTCCTTCCCACGGCATCTCATTGCACTTGCTGAAAAGCCATCCTTGAAATGGAGGGGTACTCCTAAATAGCATGCAGTTCAGCACAGAGGTTTAAAATTGCGAGGAGGGCATGCAACTGGCAGAAATCAAATACCTCTCTGCTGTGGTAAGTAAAAACTTTCTTTACTTCAGCTAGTGACTTTTGGAATCCAGGCCTGGTTTTTTGTTGCTGAAGTACAGCAAATCAAGGGGAAATTCTGGCTTTAAAAGAGCAGAAAAAGATTGTTCCAAGGATTCTCTTATCACAGAAACTAGATGAGCTATTTTTTTTCTTACTCTTTCCATGAGATGTCACATTAGGAGTAGGGCATGTCAGTGTGAACAGCACAATGATGTTCCTTTATCCTAAGCCCAAGCACAAAGGTCTCTTTGAGACCAGTGCAGCTGACATAGTTTGGATGCAGACGCTTAGACAGATTTAGATTATGCCAGTGATCGTTTCCTCTTCACAGTCCACAGAGACGAAACCACTAGATGCACCTCAAAATGAGTTCTCTGGAACCATGTACCAACCTCAGCGTTGTTTTATTATGTGTTTATGGACTTACTGTTATGTATAGCAACATCACTCATACCAAAGTTACCTGTTCTATCTTAAAAATGAAAAAGGACAAATTATTATTTTTTAATCACAAACAACTGAATGTGTGATACTTCCTGTTATGGATTATGCATAGAAAGCTTGCATTCCAAGCTAAATGAAATTCTAAAATTATGAAGTACTTTAAATTAAACCTGATAACCCCTTTTCAAAACGTTCTTGATCCTCCCCCCCCCCCCGGCTTGTCTTTTATGTTTCTACGGAGGGACATGCTAAAGTAGCTACAGACATTGAGAATTCAAAGAAGTATGGGTTCTGGCAGGATTAGCACCAGAGTTGAGTGAAACACTGGGACACAGTCGTAATATAGTTAATCCCAAAGCAAAATCAAATGCAGGTAAAGGGATATACTAAAAAATCTACCCAAAGTGACATGGGGGTGGCTACAGTGAGTGACCAGGTTGATGGGTGGCTGCCTGGAAGGAAAGGTATCATACTGAGAAAGGTGCAGATAGGCAGGGAGATACCAAGTAGCCTAGCAAGCATCACTGGAACATGACAAGGAACCCACATAAGCAAGTCAGAAGGTCAACTATACCTAGACTAGTCTTCTCCAATCTGGGTCACCAGATGTTGGACTACAACTTCCACCATTCCTTATCATGGACCCTGATGGCTGTGAGCGTATTGGGGGTTAGTGTCCCACACCATCTGTGGATCCCAGGTTTGGGAATGCTGCTGGCTAAGGAAAATGCTCATCTGGAATGACTTTTGGTCAGGTCAGGTGAAGAGAACCAATGGGCTGTCCAGTGAGTAGATGCATGTAAGGAAGTGGGTGGACATTACTGCCTTTTCTTCCCTCCCTTAACTTTATTTGGCCCACCACAAATTGTACCAATGCAGAGACTTAGAGATAATCAGTTCAAGGCACAGCTGTTCCTGACATGCACTCATTCCTGCATCTTTCCAGAAGGAGAGAAAATATTTTCTTCCAGCCAACATTTATCCAGGGGCGGAAGAAACTGTGTTCTTGGATTGCAAGAATATAAATTCAGTTATATTTCTGCAGTAATTTTAGAAGCACCACAACAGGAGAATTGTTTTGTATACCTTGCTTGTGATCTGACCTTGTTTATATCTGAGGGAGAGACCTTATTTGTGATCCATTGGCAAGGTAAGATCATGGAGTACAGCGGTTTTTAGCAGTAGCCTGTAATTCATGGTACGTCTAACACTTGTCACACCCTAACCTTGCTGGTGTTCCATAAATGTTACCTAGGCAAGCATTCAGTTGACAGGTGCTAAATTCTGATATTGCTCTAGAAACTTAAGAAACTTGTGATTCTTTAGTATGTTTTGTTTTATTGCACATTATTATAGTCAGCTTTTTTCAGATATTAGAAAGAAAGTGAAAACAAAATTGGGTTCTGTTTTTAAGGATTTACGGTTCTTGAGATGTACCAGTAAATGACAGAAATAAGCATATCAAAATTCTTGTTTTGGAAATTTACCAGAGTGCTTTATAAAATATTATCCTTTACTGATAATTTATGGAATTGAGAATGAACTTGGATAATTAATTAGACACCTAGCTTTAAGAGTCACTACAGATATCATAACTGATGCATTTACAATGCTTCTTTTTCATTTTTGATATTTATCTTCCTGCCATGACAAACGTTGTGCTTGACTCTTAAATGATGGAAATGGGGATGAAATATGACCATTAGCCAAAGGCGGTTGGTTGGCCACTGACATTTTCTAGTAAATGTCAGAATTTATGATATTAATTGTTAGTATTCAAAAAGTTAAGAATTAATGGTAAACTAATCACTGAGGTTATGACATTAGCCATAACAGACACAGCTTCTTCTTTTTAAGAGAGAGAGAGAGAGAGAGAGAGAGAGAGAGAGTTATTGCTATTCTTGCCTTGATGGTGTAAAATTAAACAAATATAATTGGATATTTTATATTCAAAGCAAATGTTTGTTTCTTGTTCATGTAGACTTAAAATCATTAGTAAATATCATTTATGCATTAGAGACCTGGCCACCTTTAAATATTTTTTCCCTTTTAGGAAACCAGTAGGCAGTAGTGTGTGGGGGTTTTGGGCTCATCAAATGCAAGAGAACAAATACACAATATCACTGTAATATTTTTCCTCAAAGAATATTTCATTTCCATATTTATCTTATTTATGCAAATTATGCCATTGCTGTATTTTCATTTTAGCATATTTCTATTCAGTGCCCATCGATGTATCTGTCTCAATGCTGCAACGCTCATGTTTGCAGATGATCCACAGAAATATAAACAAGACATTTGTAGCAGCAGTATTTCATTACTAAAGCTGAGAGATGTCAAACGTAATTACTGAGACTAACATCTGGAGCGCTTTATTGAAGAGGAAACTGCCAGGATTGTTAGCATACACAAAGCAACATTATTCATATGAGTGAGGCTTTATAACTGCTGCCAAGTTAGGTGAGTAGTATAAGCAGAAAGCATAAAATCCAACAGAGTCGGTTTATGAGTATACCTCCTACAATGATCTTTATGTCTATATAGCAGAACTCCATGCAATAGTTTCAGAGAATTCTGAAGCAATGAACATCATTCATCTGTAGAGGTCTATGGTGAAAAGGATACAGGTGCATTTGAGTTTGCATTTTCACAACCTCCCTGAAGATCTGTTACTTTTACCTTTGGTGAACCTTAGTATATCAGAGGTGACGTTTTTGTACTTTCTGTTCCTGTATTAGCACCTGATGCTCTCTATAGGTAAAGCCTAATGAAAAGCTTAACATGAATTTTTCCTTTCTTATTGACACCTGCCCATCACCACGCATCTTTTCTGTGCTAGTGTCCTTGAGTAAGAGTGATTCTTGCTAATGAGTTTTCAGTTGCCAACAAATAATTGGCATTGTTTACAAAATATTCCCAGTCTTTTAGACAGCCATGTAACCAACATTTCAGTAGTTCCTCACTTGTCATGCAAGAAGATAATACAATAATCAATGCCATTGGAAATCAGTGACCAGATGTTTTGTTGTTGGTCCAAAGCAACAAAAACAAGAATTTGACCTAAAATGGCAAACGAGGTGCACCTGCTACAAAATTTTGGTTGCAGTCCTATGCTCTCTCATTAGAAACTAAATGGGACTCACTTTTCCTTCGGATTGCAGAGAAAAAAATTAATGAACATGTTTTTGCAGCCCAGATCGTGATTGTAGAAACCATAGAATGGTAGCATAAACAATGCTAATGGCAGGCTCAAAAGTAGTTACCCTTCCCAGTAACATTCCTTATTTCCATGGGTAGAGTGTTCCATATGGCAGGTGCCACTATTTGTTTTAAGAACCAAATGCTCGTTTCTGTATCTTCACCAAAAGAGGAAGTAATGCTTCACTGGTATTTTAAATATACTGTTTCTCAGAATGGAACTTGGGAATAGATGCACCAGAGTCTTCTGGTAGCCCTTACACTGAAGAATGTTGGGGACATGGATTCCAAACACAAAGAATTTTAGGTCAGATTGTGGAGCAATTTACAAACACTACCAGTCAGAAAGAGATACAGGAATGTGTCTAAACATTCAATTTGTGCTTAATTTATTTGTGTACACGTTAAATCATTTCATGAATATGAATAATCAATCTGACTCCAGTTGGAAAAAGGAATAAAGTTAATTACTTTCCAATGGCAAAATATTTCTTCAGGTTATTTCTCTCTCCTCCCCCCCCCCCCCAGTGTATTAGCTAAGGCAAGAAATAATGAAGGCGAACTCCTTGTCCACTGCAGGCTTCTGATTAAAAGCCACAGTACAAAATTTATAAAGGACTTCAGTAGGTAAATGAAGTGGCACTCTTGAGAGGAGAATTACCTGTGTTCTTTCCAATGTCAGTTAAGCAGTGTTTAACCTCAGCAAGGTCTTGATACTCGCCTGTCAATCATTGAGTCATTCTGTATCTCAAGGATATAGATTAAAATAAAAGCAAAGTTGCACTGAGATAGTACCAGTGTGCATAGTAAGTCTGGATAAATAAAAAAACCTACCTTGTAACTAATGTTGAGAAAAAATAGCTGTATAATTTAAAACATCCTGTTTATCCTCCCAAAGCTCTCGCTTTTAACCTATTATCCTAATCTATCTGCTTAAAATAAATGCTGCTAAGTACACACATTAGTGGTGTGGAGAACTTAACATCCATAATCACACGAGTGTGTTAATGGGAGTTGCCTCTTGCTGTTATGGAGAGGCAAAGCACTCACTTTTCTTCTTGGGGGCTGGGCAAGGAACTGTATACATGAATGCCTAGGGAAATAATATTTATTTCTCTTTGTTGTGTTCTCTTCCCATCATTGTGCAGTATCACAAAGCATACATGCACAAAATCAATAACATAGATATTTCCCTGAAAGGAAAATGTCAGGGCAGCACAACCATATTTTCCTTTTTTTTGAACCCCACCCCACCCTGCAATCCTTGCTGGTAATTGACATTCTTTTGGGAGTGTGGAGAGTAGGCTTGGCTAATGCAAGTAGGGAATGAGATTGGGGAAAGGGCTGGAATTCTGCAAACATGACAGGAGGTGCAGTTGGTGTTCTGTTCCAGACTGCAGCCCATAGGGGTGTCAAGGCTAAGCATGGCAAGAGTCCAGAATGAGTTTCAGGTGGTCAGGACCACAGACAGCTCACTGTGAATTCTTTTTCACACTGTCAAGCAAGCTGGAAAGAAGGCAAGACCTAGCAGCAAGCAGAGTGCTTCAGCTGGCCTTGCAGCCAGATGGATATCTGATCCATCTACCTGTTTGAGGTTAAAGGTGCTATGTCCTATTCTGAATCACCCTGCTGTGGTTGGGCTTGGAAAGCCTCTTGCTAATCATGGGTCTGGCATGATAGTGGAGGCAGCCCTTGCTAAGTTGCAAGTACTTAAGGTGGATGGGATGAGAGGAGCAGGGCAATCTCAGGCAAAAAGAATAGTGGAAGCTCTAAAGCTACCCTTCTAGGAAAGTATATCAACAAGGTGGTTGCTTGGGAGGCTTCTCTGCCCTCTAGAGCGAGCATAGGCAAAGTCGGCCCTCCAGATGTTTTGGGACTACAACTCCCATCATCCCTAAATAACAGGACCAGTGGTCAGGGATGATGGGCGTTGTAGTCCCAAAACATCTGGAGGGCCGACTTTGCCTGTGCCTGCTCTAGAGGCTATGGGGTAGGGTGGGCAGAGGAGAAGGAAGGTGTTTGGAGCTCTGAGCCATAAGCAGGTTGATTAACTGATTGGAATACAGTGCTACCCCTGGATACGCACACCTCTGGTCATGTATCCTCTGGGTTACTCACACGGCAAACCCAGAAGTATTTTTTCGGGTTTTGCCATGCGTGCATGCGCAGAACAGCCAGCTCCGGTTGCGAATTCCTAGGGATTTGACCGGAGCTCCAGATCCCGTGCGCAACCAGAGGTACCACTGTACTACTGGATAGTTTAAGCCAATCATGCAGATTTATTCTGGAATTTTCTGCTGTGCAGCAGCAGGTTTATGATGATGCCTAGATATTATTATTAATTTATTAGAATGCAGTGATAACCATACTGATGTAAATGTGGCTATTCAACAGACATTGGTGTGCAGTGCAGGACTGATGAATGTCACCAGTGCGTTGAGAGCTGAAATGCAAAAAGTTTGTGATATCTTTTATAATTATAATTTTGCATTCAGAGAACTTTAGTTAGAAGGGGTTAAGATGCATGTCTGATTAACATGAGCAGAAGTGTTGCGCAAACAATTATTTCAGTAAAATAGAAATGCTTTAGTTTGAGCCTAAGATTTGCTGTTCCCGCACACAAGAAAGGTGTAGAAAAACATCTACATTCACATGGTGAAATCTGGTATTGCTCTCAAGATGTTGTTATTAGTGTTCCCTGGTTTCTAGGCTGCTATGCCAGTGTAAGTGCTTGCGACTGGCGTACCAGACTGAATTCTGTAGCTCTGAAGCACAAGTCCTTAAAGATACTGATTCAGTTCTGACATAAACCAAACATTTCACCATCTATTTCTAGGATCTTTAAAATGTGCATAATGGTTGGGTTCCAAAGAAGCAAAGGCGTGTACCTAGGCCTAAAGCAGGAGTGAGGAACGTCAGGCATGGGGCCAAAAGCGGCCCTTCATTCCTTTCTGTCTGGCTCTTGGGAAGAGTCCCAGGCCCCACCTCAATCCTCATGCCCTGCTTTGTACCTACCTGGAATGCTTTTGTGTAGCTAGAATGTGTCCCTCAACTGCACTGTGTCTTGTTTTCCTGGATGGTGGATGAAGAGGTGTAGATGTAAAAAACTCTGACTTTTGCAGGGAGAGAATGTAGCATTCTGTGCAGAGGTTTTTTAAAAAACTTTTTTACTTTTTTTCCATAACAAGAAGCACCTGGAAGGTTTCCCATAAAGGAATGTGGTACTTGGGCAGAAAACGGTCCTATACCCTTGGACTTTGCTGGTTTTTGCTTCCAGTTTTGCCTTTTGCACTGATTAAGACCATGGGTGGTGCTATATATGTCCAGAATGTCATTTCACATCCGTCCGACAGTTATTTAAATTATGGCTATTGCATTTGTATTTATTTATTTATTTATTTATTTTGGTTTAAGACCAAAAGTAAACCTTTATATTTATTCAGTAAATCCATTGCAAAATACATCCTGTCATAAAGCAATTCAACCATATGCAATTTAATTACACTCATATAGAAAGCAACACAAATTGGGATTTGAGTCCTGATTTATGAACAGCTGCTTTCAGTAAAAATAGAAATTAATGTTTTAAAGCAGTTTGTTAAGGTGACAATTTGAAACCTAGAAATATTGAACTACCAATGTTATCCTGAACGCCAGACTTTATATACAGTGATGTGTGATGATGGATATGGATTTTTTAGTTATCTGGATTTTTGAGATATGGACAACTTTCAGATTTTAAAAAAAATACTATGAATAGTTTTGATCAAACTATTTGATCAGGGTTTTTTTTTTTTACAAAGTTGTAGGAAAAAGGGGGAATCTTTAGCAGAACACTAAAGCAAGATAAAAACATTCTAAATGGTGAATCAATCAATGCTCCTGTTGTTCTACAAGCTAAAGAAAAGAAACCTAGTAAAATAAGAAAACCTCAGAACCGTGGGAATTAACTGTTTGTAAATGAGTGGGAGCATAATCATCTGTCTCACACCAAATTTATCTCTGATTTTTATACAGATTTTAAGGCATGAGTGGGCTTATGAAGCTTTTGTAGAATATCAAACACATAGTTAATTGGGCTTTATGGTACAGTTTAATTTTATATAATTGCCTAGCAAAACCATCCAGTAGTTCAGGTTGTTGATGCTTATGTTGTAACGTTTGCAGGAACAACAAATGTACATTAGTTTTAAGAATGCAAAAAGATACCACCCATTGCTTTGAAAGTAGAGACTTATAAAAAAAATGTAATCCAACCTAGAATAAAAGGGCCCTCCTTATTTCTTAAAGTTTCAAACAGAATTAAAACAAAAACCCAAACCCTTTAATAACCCTCTTGTAATCCTTTAATCCTGTAAGCCTTTATCTAGGGTTTGTGTATATTACCAGACTTGCTTTGATTACAGTCATCAAAGAATGGGATTTTGATGTCTAAGAGTACACATGGGGCTTTAAGGACCTTAATTTATCTATTTCACTTGGCTTGGAATCTTGTAACCAGTAAATAACATTTTTGAAAAGTATCATGGAGTATGCGGAAAATTGTGAAGAGGGAGTATCGTTACGTAGAAACAATCTAGGTGTGACACCACATTAAAAGTTCAAGATCTTGTGTGGTTGGAGAATGCCAAGATACTTTGGGCAGCATAAGGAGAAGGACTTAGATGTGCCACAATATATTTGTGGCTTGTTAGCATTTACTATGAGAGTACTGTGTGCGTTGGGTTGACTCTTAGACTTGTGCACTCTCATTTGTACTGGAGGCTCATGATCTTAAAGTGGATTAGCCTTCCCTCATCTCTGAACTTTTACTTTCTTTTTGGGGTTTTATAACATCTTTACTGAAGTTGGCGCAGGGCTGTGTCTTTTAGGCCCTCCATATGTTACTGCAGGGCCACTTAACTGAGGCATTTCTTCTGTCCCACCACGTAACATTTCGAAGCTCGAAAGCATGTAGTTGGGACCAACTGTAGAGCTCCTTACCTTTTTATTGTCACAGTCCTTCCTGTCCTCAGAACTAGACCCATAGGACCTAGCTCCTAGGGGCCGAGGTCCCTTTGCCCCCCCCCCCCGAAACAATATATTTCAGGGGGTCATCCGCCCCAAAGTTGATGGACATTGCCATTCAAATGGTGTGCATGTGCTACATCTTGTGATTGCTTATACAGGGCGGGGCTTACCTGTCCCCCAGTATGCTACTCAAGTTGGCAGCCCAATTGGATTCATGCAACATGATTGTAGGATTCCACTGCAATAATGTATGAAGGGCTCCTACTGTTTGTTGTAGTCAGATGTTTGATCCATTTGCCTTCTAGCAAAAAGTTTATTTAACTATTTTTTGTTCTTAGCTGCTATCGCTGACAAAACAAGGGTGTGTGCCTCAGATGTTTGTTGGTGTTGTGAGATCTCTTAGGGCACATTGGAACTAATCACTTGCTGTTTCTATGTGGGTGGAAGTAGCCAGGCAAATAAATTTAGTGTTCAATGCTTGCTGCTCTTTTCCAAATATGCACACGTACTTCTGGGCTGCTACCCAGGAGCTTAGGCCTTCAGTAAGGCTCAAAAGGCATGAGCACAAAGATTTGTACTAGTTGCCAAACACTGTATTTTTGTGAGGCTGGAAGGCAAAAATATAGCCTTGCCCATGAAATCTGGATATTAGAGTTGCTTGCCCTGGCAGCAAATGAAAGAATGCCACATAAAAAGAGAGATAAATTAGGAAAGTTTAAAACCATCTGGTAGCCATTTTTAGACTGCTTTTCTCAGTCAAATTGGACCTGCTTCTTACTGCCTAGCTACTGCCTGCCAATTTTCCTTCTTGTATTTTCCTTCTCTTGTGTATGTTTCCTATCTCCTTTATGCCTATGTAGATGGATGGATGTAAAGGCTTTTTTGGCACTTTTTTTTTTTTACACATCACTTTCTTTATGAGTAGTCATTATTTGAACTTAGCAATGAGTGAATGTGCGACTGTGAAAGGTTTGTTTTTAAAAAGGACTTTAACATTTAAAGGGATTAATTGATTAAAGCATTTCATTTGTGATCATTATTTTTTGGGATGAGGATAAGCTTTTTAAATATTCCTGGAACTCCTGAAGCAGTGAACACTCCATAGAAACATCACCCTTCATTGTTTGAGTATATATATATTTGTTGCTCATTCCTGAAATGGTTTTACTAATGAATTATATGGAAACCCAGAAATGCTTTATATCTGATGGTCCAGACAAAAGACAAAAGTTTGTGTAATGTAATCCTCATTCCACAACGTATCACGAATTCTTAAGGCATCGTAGTTGCAAGAGTGTGCCACCATTCACAAATTTATCAAATAACTGAATACTGCTATGAATCTATGGACCCATCTCGGAAAAGGCAGCTCACTGTGTATCTACATGATTCATTAGTATATCCTTTTATCTTGTGTTAATACAGTATATTGCTATTTTTTTATAGTATCCTGCCACCATTTAAGGTACTACAATCAAGTTACCCACTGTACACTCGAAGTATTCACAAGTAACTTTTCAGTTTGTTTCATTTAGATATTATTTTTATTTTTAGGTATTCAGTCCGCAAAATACTATAATAACCTGTTAAATTACATGGCAGGGAGAACTTATGGCTACATTGTGGTAACTTTGGTCTGGAATCAATGAACATGTAAACCTAACTAAAAGTTTGTTTTTCAGCATTTTAGAGAATAGATGGTCTGGGAAAGTTTGTCACCTGGACTAGGGAATTGCTCTTTGATCACCTGTTAATGCCCATATTTTTACCTTCTGAGTCTTAATCCATTAGCAGAAAGGGAATGCAAGGTTGTTGGAGATATATGGGGTTAGAAAGAAAAGAAACGGATTGATTCTGCAAGTTGTGACCTGTCTCTCTTGTAAAGTGGAGATTGCTGTGGAATAAGTTGTACCTTCACTCCCACAGCATGCTAAGAAAAGGAAATATATCCTTAGTTTCCAGTGTGGCATGCAGTCCTTTGTGTGTTTTCTTCTTCTTTCGTTATTACCTAGAGGTCTTCACATTGCTCCCTTGTCAAAGATCTGCAAAAGCATGTTAGCATCATATTTATGAACTTTCAAAGTAAGCTCTCTCTTTTTTTTACAAACACTAACAGTAAAATTAATGTTTGCTTTTAAAACAGATAACCCTTAAATCGAACCTTTTACAGGTACAGCATTGGAGAAAGCATGGCTTCCTAGGCTAGGTTGTGAAATATCTTAGTACCTGCTACACATGTTTAGCATGATTGACAGGTAGTAAAACACTTGTTAAAAGCCTTCAGCTTCCCCAATTCTTTCTATTAAACGACCTTTTTCTGAAAGACTGAAAGCTATAATCAAGTTCCCTCTGTGTAATTCACTGGTGATTACTGATCTAAGGAAATAACGTACATCGGCAAAAGGCTTTTATATTTATGGCTTAAGATGTGCTTCCGTAATTTGAAATGAAACTCTTGCCCTGCTCTTAGCTATTAAAACCGTTTAACCTGTAAGTTAATGCATGGGAAGTACATTGAGTATTGAAACAAGTGTATAATATTCAAAATGGGATTAAATTAATGATGTTACCATAAAGAAAAAAACATCAATTTAGTAAAAAATGCTGGTTGTCTGACTAACTTAACTGCTTTTAAAAAACAGTCTATACTTTATTGTAGGTATGTTAGTATCTCAACCCTAAACACAATACTTGAAAGTCTTATCTTTTTCATTCATATACAATCGGCAGTGAAGCCATGCAATATAAGGCCATGTTAAATTTAATTTAATACTTAAATTTAAGTATTCCTTAATCATATGCAATACTTGTACCAATATGGTGAGTGGGTAGTAGATTTATGTGGCATTCAGTCAGATTTTGCAGAAAGCCAGCCCTTACTACTTCCATACAGGAGCAATTACAGCCATGCAAAAGTAACCTTAGAGCTGATTTATAGCAGAGCAGCATGGTTGCTGCCCTCATGTGTCTTCCCCTCATTTTGCTCTAAATCTGTTGCACATGTAGAACAGGCTAATTGTGTGGAATGTAACCATGTCAACAATGCCAGCATCATAGGATTTAGGCTGGGTATCAGCATGCTAACTTCCTACATGACTTGCTTATTAATGTGAGTGCTGAATTTAGAGCTGAGCTGAAAATTCATCTTTTGCAGTATGGTTTGCAGGCCACAAATGTGACATTTTCACTTATTTCTGGGAGGGGGATTCCACAAGTTTCCAGCAGTGGGAGCCTTACCATGACAAGCAACTATGGTGCCCCCCTTTCCTCCCTTTCCATTGCTGCAGGCAGCAGCTTCAGCAGGCTAACAGGTTATATTTCCATAATCTCTAACTTCAGAAGTTGCAACATTCTGACACAGCTTCATTTGAGGGACATTGTTGGAGGAGATGATGGCCCACATTAGCTGAGAGATAAGCCCCGGTCTCCCACCTATGCAAAATTTTAATTTTTCCTTCGCCAATGGATTGATTTCTTTCAGTCTCAACTAACGTGTCCATTGGTGCAAAGATTTCTGCTTGTGCAATAGGATACAGGGTAAGAAAGAGGGGAAAGTCCTGCTGCCCAAGTGGAAATCCTTGTACTGACAAGGTGGTTCTTGACTAAGATGTTAATGACCAGATGAGTCTATCAGCAGTTTGGCTGCACATTCTAAACCAGATGGAGCTTCCAAACCAGACCCAAGGGCAGCCTTGTGGTAAGGTAAGCTATGCATGGACTGCAATAGTCAGACTGTCCTTATCTTTGAATGGTTGTAGCTGGCAATGTAGACGAAGCTGGTCAAAGGCATTCCAGCCACAGATGTATCCAGGAGTACCCCGAAGCTATGCACTTGCTGCTTCAGAGGGAGTGCAGTTCCTTCCAGAAGAGGTAGCATGCTATTTCCCCAAACATGGGAACCAAGCCACCTAAAGAACTTCCTCCGTCCCAGGATTCAAACACAGTTTACTGGCCCTCACTCAGTTTATTACTGCCTTCGAACACTGATCTGGAGCTGTCACATCCTCTCCTGAATCAGATGCTATGGAGAAGTAGAGCACTTTATCACCAATGTACTGGTGACATCTTGTTTCAGAACTTCTAATGACTGCCTCCGATGGCTTCATATAGATATTAAATCACACTGGGGAGGGCATAGAACTGCATAGCTGAAGTGTCAGGGTGCTGAGGAACACTCACCCAGAGCTACTTTTTGGACATTACCTTGAAGTTATCAATGGAGCCACTGTCATACAGTGCTTCTGATACCCGTCCTGCTTAGTCAGTCCAGGAGGGTACCACAGTCAGTCGTATCAAAGGCTTCATACTCCCACTGTCCCTCTCGCAATAATTGCCATCCATCAGAGCAGACTCAGCTCTGAAACTAGGTCTGAACCCAGATTGTAGTGGATCTATATAAGCATTATTCTCATCTACCTGCAGTATGGAAAGAAGATACAGGGAAGTTATGTTGCTCTCATAATGTATTGTAAGACATGGACCACTGAAAAGTTTATGGATATTTGAGCAACTGCTTGATACTTAGTATGAGAAATATCTATCCTTTTTTCTTGTTTGTTTTTATTCATTTGCATTATAGTGCAAAAGGGAATTAATTCAACTTGAAATATATTTTATTTGTGTAAGCAAATGTACCCATAACCATACACCCAAGAGTGAAATAATTAAAACACATTCATTTCAGTGAAAGCTTTAAACATATACTCAACACTCTCATTGAAACATAGGACTTAAAATCACTTAACTTGGCGTGATTACACTCAAATGATAAAAATGTACTAGAATACTAATGAGAATTAATACTTCTTCAATCTGCTTAAAAACATTTTTAGTAGCAAACTTTTTCTTATTTGGGAATATTATGCTGTAAAAAAAGAGAGGGAATCAGTAATTAAAACTCTTGCAGGGACAGAATTGAAAGTCTATCTCTACAGGTCAATTAAAAGACTTATTCATCACTAATCCATGCTTATGAGGAAACAATAAGATGGGCATCTCAGTAGACTGCTGCTAGTCTCCTTTGTTCCCTCAGTAATTAAGGCAGCAAACAACTTTGGCACTTCAGAAAGCACAACTGAAAAATGGTCAGAAAGGCCAAAATGGTTGCTTTCACAGCCCTTTCCAAAGTAATAGAAATTTATCCTTGCTGTTGTCCCCATTTCATGCTCTTGATTTGAGTGTGGAATTGTGAAATCCAAAAGATACACCCAGAAGAGTTACTGTTTAACAAGATATATTTATTTCCTTCCATTCAGCCCGAATATGTAGATAACTTTGGAACACATTCCCCCTGCTTAGTGGAATGCTGAGTGAACAGAAGATCCTACTTACTGCAGATATTTAGCTAAAACGAGGCACTGTCTTTCAAAACAGATTTGTGGTTAAGGATTGATGTGAGCAGGAAACAACAACAGATTGCCAGGCTTCATTCTGGAAGTTGTTATTTGGCTAAAAAGAAAATCCCATTAATATTTGAAAGCAGGCATTTTAAGATACCTACAAAATACATTTGACAAATATATCTATACACTAAGTATTTGTGGCTTTTGCCTTTGATTAATATTTTAATAAATTTGCTTTTATTTGATTAGCCATAAATTATAATAAAAGTTCAGAATATAACAGAAATGACAAAATTGTGATCAGAAGATATAAAAAATATTGTTTGCGGACTAAAAAAAATAAACATTATAATCTTCTCCTTGTTATTAGCAAGTACCGTATTTTCCCCGTGTATAAGACGATCCCAAGTATAAGACGAGCCTTGTTTTTTGCAACCCAAAATTTTAAAAGCAAAACCTTAAAATAGAAGTGAAAATCCGGATGATTGGCAGTGGTGACGGAAAGTTTCCAGCATGAGGTGCATGCAGTGCCGGTGGTGCGGAAGCAGGCTCAGTGGTTGGGGCACCACATGCCCCCCCCCCGGCGGCTGTGGGGAAGCGAGGGGCAGGAGGCTCCCGAGCAGGACGCTGGGGCAGAGGATGGGGAAGGGAGCACCCAGTCTGCTGGGCCATGTCATCAAGCAAAGCAAGCTGAGGAAGATGGGGAGCAGGCCAGGGGCAGGGTGGGGGGTTGAGGGGTAGGGGGGAAAAGAAAGAAGGGTGAGGAGAGGTAGCCAAGGTGATGGCGGCTGCAGAAGGCAAGCCATTTGCCAGCGCACAGCCGGCAGAGAGAGGAGAAGGAGGGGACGGCGGCTGGAGGGACTGCCTCAGCCTGTCCAACCCCCAAATCCCAGACATTTGTTTAAATATTAACCCCGCCCCCGATGCCCATGTTCCATGTATAAAACGACCCCCCCTTTTTTACTAATTTTTTAAAGCAAGAAACCTTGCGTTATAAACGGAAAAATACGGTGATGTGATTTTTAAAAATTAAGGCTAATGAGAACAATTCTATAGTAACCAAGAAAGAAACACGTGCCTATATCTTCAGAGATAGGAGAATGGAATACATAATAAGGAAAGTTCTCAACTACATCTTCCTCCCACTAGCAGAGGTTGAAAGTTAATGCCATGAAGAAGGTGACACGTGTTGCATGCTAAGTATTACATATACTTTTTTCATGGAAAAATGAGAAAATTCATTTAACTTTAATTATGATACACCCTGAGGCCATCATATAATTAGGTATTTTTTTAAAAAAAATATCTCAGAACTCTGTTCTTGAATTATTTTGTTGTTGTCCTGCCTCCACATTAATATTCCAAAAATAAAGCAATGTTCGTGTATAATTTGATTTTGTGATCTTACTGTGGTTTAGCATTAATGTACAGGAGCCGCAGGCCCATGTGCCTCCCCCCTTCTTCTTTTCCAACATTTCCTCAAGGAGGAGATTGCAAGCTTTTACTTCATTGCCCAATTGCAATTGTATTCTGCAACATGTTCTTGACACAATACCCCCTCCCCGAACATATGTGGTATGAAGAGTTGCAGGATTTCAGCAGGAAGTTACAGGATATGGCCTGAGAGGAAATAAAGCTGTAAGACCCCCACAAAATCTTTTCCAGCTACAAATAATATAGATGAACCTGACAATGTCATAAGCACTAGTAACAATAAATGTACAATAAAAAGAAAAGTGTAAAGTGAGAGAACATTTTGCTGGATGGATCATGCTAATATTTTTGCAAAATTAAAAATGTATAAATATATGACCTCTAAATGTGAAAAATAATAATAAAAATTAAGTTTCTTTGGCTGTGGTCAAACCAGGAGGAAGAACAAGCAAGTTGTAAGGTTGCTTGCATGGAAAAAATGGTGAAACGATATTGTGTGATAGAGAGAAGGCTCAGCACCTGCTTTGCCTCTGTCTTCACCCAAAATGATAGTGATGAGATTTATAACATGCTTATTCACTTGCACAATTGTAAATGATGGGAGATATGCATATTTTGTCAATGTATATCAGCAACCAGTATACGGTATACATACACTGTGCAAACTACACCTGCTTGTTTATTGGCTACTCCTGGGACATTATTTATTAAATTTCAATACCACCCTCCATCTGAAGATCAAAGAGCAGTTTAAAATATAAAAATGTACAACATAATAACCAACAAAAATTATAAGCTGCCACCAAGTATTTTATTTTATTTTATTTTATTACAACATTTGCTTTCACATATCATGAAGCTGAGGTTTGATAAACTGAAGGGGTTTATTGGGTGTAATACATAAGTTTTGTAATCATGGGGCATAAAGGTTACCGGAGAAGCCGGTGATTGCTTAATTTACCGTGAATTTTCTCAGAGCAACTGTAGCAAGTGTTCTTGATATCCTAGTGTATGAATGCTGAAATTTTGATGTTATAAAAATGGCCCAAGGGAAATGTTTATGATGCTGAAGTACAATAACAATGAAAGGAAGTAGCTTCTCTTTTTTCTGTAGCTTTCTTTTTTTTTAATAATAAAAAAATGAAGCAAGCTAAGGCTTTTAAGTAATCTACGGGCAGCATACCATCAATTTTAGTACTGTAGTTTGCAACCTCACTTGAATTGTTATTAAAATTAATGGAAATAATTTTAGGGAGATGGATGCTATGAAAAAGCAGGCAGTGAGCATTTTAATGCTTGTTACTGACAGTGCTGTGTATTGACTGGGCAGGAACCAGCAGCCTAACTGCTGAGTGATAAAATGAATGGACACAACAACTGTCTGGGATTTAAATGGCCACAGCTTTATTGATTTCAGATGTAGGAAGCTTTGGCAAAAGCATTGGGTGTTCATTTGGCAAAAGCATTGGGCCTCAGTTCCCCTGCTGGGGGAACTGAGGCATGACAGGGTCTATCCAGGTGTGGATCCATAGCAAATCGCAGGTTTACGTGGATGACCCCCAAATGCTGAGGGAAGCTCTATGGCCTACTAGCCATACACAGTTGGTTCTTTGTATAGAGACTTCCCTCCAGACCCCTTTTATGGGGTACCCTGTTAATGCCGCCGTAGGGAATGGTGTGGGTGGGTGGGTCAGCACTTCAACACACCCCAATTAGATGAAAGACTATAGGATTCCGCCCAAGGCCTGAACCGCCAAAGTTGTGACTAGTGCTATGGGGAAGATGAAACCTGCAGAGCAGGGAAATTTCCTTCCTGGCCCTGAATATGGCAACTGTCAAAAGACCACAGCAAAGCCCAGCTAGCTTAAAAGAAATGGTTAGAGCAGTAATCAACTTTTGATGAAGGGAGGGGAAGGGGGGGGGTGACACTCCCAGCCAACTGAACACTGTGCTGAGTGCTTGGCTGTGCTAAGTTGATGGCTGTCCCCTGCCCCCTCTCCAGGGCCACCGTGGATTGGCTCATTTGAAGGACAGGTTTGGCGGGAACCTGTAAGCCTCTGCGGTGGCCGGAGGGGACAGGGAAACATTCTAAAATGGCTCTGCGTTTTCAGGCATGAGGAGGCACCACATCGTGCTGTAAGTGCAGCTCACTGGCAAGACAGTAAGTGGCCATTGTAGGGATTTCAGTGGCACAGAATTATTCAGTGCACTCCGTGTTACTTCCTAACATTATCTTCTCATACTTTATTTTGGGTTGCATCTCTACAATTTACTTGTTGAATTACTAATTGATATATTTTTAGTGATTTAGTGGGAAGCTGGGTGAGAATAAGTAAGCTAACGCAGTCCCAGGTATATCACAGTTATATCCCTTGTTATGTCCCTGGAATCCTGCATTGAAATATTTTAGCATGCCATAAGCAGTTTGGAATAGTGCTTTTCAACTTCAGCTATAGTAATGCTAGTTCCACACAGTATAATTACTATGTCATCGTAGAATAACTTGCCCGTTTTGATGCTGTAGAATCTGACAGACATAATTTTGAGGCACATAATTTTAATTCACAGGTATTTATAATGGTACACAGTGTGCTCTCATTTTCTGAATGTAAATGCTCCTTTTGGAAAGGAAGTATGTGAAACAAGAGGAATTTATTTTGAATGGTGTTTTAAAGGGACCGATTCAGAGCCAACTGTGCATATCAGATGTTGTTACTTTAGATCAATTTTTTTTAATTGTGCCCAGAAGAGTCTACTTTGTGAGCAGAAGCAAAATACTTTATTTTACAATTAGGCCTATTAGGCCTACTTAAGCATATGATACTTTGTAACAAAGTATTGGGCTATATATATTTGAAAGAAAATGTTATAAATAGCAGGGCATACATGTTACATTTAAAAAAAAAAACAATTCAGAAATCCTGAACTGAAGCACAAAAATGCTACATATTTTGGTTTTAAAAAAATCTACTTTTGTGCTGTGTTAATCATTGCATTTCAGTAGATGTTTGTGAGGTTTTATACCTTGCTTTCTGGAAACCTTTTTAAAAAAATGTTTGACTGTGCCTTTTTAAACTGCCTGATCAACACTTAGAATGCTAAATGTCACTCATGGAATTGCATGGGCTATCCTGAGAATTATAGTGCAGGGTTCTTGCGAACTGAAAAAGAGACACATTCATCATCATTATTATTATTATTATTTAATTAATTAAGCAGCTTCAAAATACCTTTAAATAAAAATAAATAATGTGGTTTGTACAGTTGCAGTGGCCTGTAAATATGGACGTCTCCCTGATACCCCTTCTAGAAAAAATACATATTCAAGTTCTAGACCTCTATACACTTCACAAAATAAAAGTGCAGCAGATAACCCATATTCTCTCCAGTAAAGAAAAGAAAATTAATTGGTCATATACTCATTCCATGTTTAATACCAGCAACTACATCTAAAATTCATTTTAGAAATGCAATTAAGAATGACCTTTAAAAAGTCTCAATTCTTCATACCAAAGCAGGTATGAATAGCAAGAAGGAAGGGGAAAGAGTAATTTCAAAGATCACTTTCCTCATTCCACCACTCAGTTCATTACTGAATGTTCCTCCTTTGGTTTATAGCCTGCCGCTCGCTAATCTGCTTGCTTGCATACAAGGCCCCCCTGGCCTTGTGCCATAATGAAAAACAGATGCTATGTCCAGACTCATCCGCCGAGGGTGCTTCCATGCATGGACCTATTTTGCCCTAGAAGAGCTGTGGGTGGTGAAATTTGGGCAGTGAAGAAGGGCAATAGCTAAAAGTAGTTGACACTCAGAGTGGTTCAAGGGTGAATGCTTCTTGTTTTATTTGATTTACACCCACTGTCAGTCTTCTGCATTCTGTGATACTGGTCTGTAAAAGGGTCCCATTTATCTTGCTAGTAAGGATGCCTGCGGAATCCATTGAGTCCAAATTCTGGAGTGAAACATCCAAACTGATGTGCGGAACCCTCCCTTATCAAAATTCCTCACCACACATAGGTTTTGAAGCATATTCACCTGGATATTTTTAGAGGACTCCTTCAAATGCATTCAGTCAGTGTCGTGCCTGCAGATGCTGGCATGCATGGAGGGTGGAGCCATTGTGTGCATTCCTACACCACCTTGCTTGTGGCTGAGCTTGCTGGCCTTAAGCATTTGGCTGTCAAGACTTCAGGCTTTCCTGGGTTGCCTACCTCTTTCACCGTGTCAACCACAGACCTAATTGACAGACTCACACAGTCTGCCTGACTTCTGGTTCTTTAGTTCATTTCCCCTCATCCTCTGAAGCTGAAGAGAAAACAATAGAGAATAAAGAAATCCAGGATTCTCTCTTTCCTGTCATTGGTTAACAGAGGTACCATCAGTCATGAAACAAAAGACAGAGATGCCCATAGAAAACAATAGATAAATCCAGGATTTCTTCTGTAGTGTGTGAGCTACTCTTGTTTCTTATAACTGTAGGCTCAGCTGTGAACAACATTCCATAGGATCTGGAAGCTCATGGTTCTCCTACATACTTTTTCATACCTAGGACATTCCTGAGTATGTAGGAGCCACTGCTTTCTTTTAGACAACTCCATTTCTCTTTCAAACTGGGCAGCATTCAAGATTGCTATGACAGGGGATGATGATGACACATGTTTATAGGGAGACTTCTTTTTAATTCAGCAGAATCAGTGATGATGAAATCTATAGACCAACTGCATGTTGAAGTATTTTGAGCCAGCACTGCTGCAAATTTGCTGAGATAGTTGCTCTGTATTCACATGCCAGTTGCTCCTCACATCATCAAGGGACTGACTCTGTAATGTTTTGGCCTTCCCCTTATTTATCATCATTGCTGACTGTCACATTGTTCTGGGAGAGATAGATTATGAACAACTGTGGATGGGATACTTTTAATTAAAGTAAGGGGGGGACTTCATTGAAATTCTGTAATGTACATAAGTCATCTGTCATAATTTAACAAATGAAAAAGACTAAGAGAAGGTACCATCAATCAAGACTATTTAACTACACTCTAGAGTGAATTAAATTGTATTTAAGAACTTTTATCAGAATAGCAATAAAGACTAGTACAAAGCACACCATGTTTTGTTAATCTGCTTCCTGATTTCTGCTTAGTAATCATTTTTGGGGGTCAGAACAGAGTATATAAAAGTTGAGGGTGTCTCTCTCTTTTTTTTTTTGGTGGAGAGGGAGTGTTTGCTCAGTTTAATGAAACTTTATGTATACAAAAAAAGTTTTGCCTTGGACTAGGAAAAACATTTTTTTTATGTTTAGCCCTCTCCCCTTTAACTTCAAGAAAAGCAGCTTTAATATTTATTTTAAAAAATGCTTCAGTCATATGACTCTTACTTTCCATTTTGGAATTTTGAGCCCAGTCTTTAGGCAGGTGGTATCAAACAAAGAGCTAATGGGAATTGCTTTAAGGCTCATTTTCATCTGGCTTCTTATCTACAAAGTGGGAAAGAAGTTCGCTGCTGGTCTTGTCCAAGTGGACACAGCGGTTGCACTTTGTTCTGTTAACTGGCATCAGGGGTAGGCCATCACATTTTGTTGCCTGAGGCTAAACAAGAAGGTGCAGTTCCCGCTCCCTACGGCAAAGTGTTGCTTGCTGGGGTCGTGCAGCAGAGGATTCCAGTGATACCTTGTGAGAGTTTTGCAAGATCTCACGAGATCTTGCCAGAAGCCACCGCCATGCAACTCTGGTAAGCAAGGCTTTGGGGTAGGGGGGCAGTGGTGGCAGCAGGGAAGGGTTCTCACAGGGGCAGCACCCTGCAGGATTCTGCCACCAGCGGTGGCTGCTTCAGTCTGCCTCATGGGCAGGGGTACTTGATATACACTATGTCAGAGGTGTACAAACATTTAATGTGCATGTTTTAAATTATTTAAAACACGGATCAGACCGTTGTGTGTGGGGAGATTCCCTGCTAGAGCTTTTGGAATGTAGTTTTTGCAGGATCACAGCACAGAAATAAAGGGTTAGCACCCTTGCCATGCTCAGCAGTCTTGATCCTGCTTGTTGCCCTATTGATGATATTTTAAAACATGCATATTAAATGCTCACACACATATTTTGTCTTCAGCATTTCATTTCTTAAAGCTCCATATGTTAAGGGTGCTGAAATAATTCACCTTTACATAAATCAGCTCTTTAGTTTTTCTCAGGAAGGAAAAAAAAGATGTGAAGCACAAAGTAAAATTGTTTTTGATTATCAGAGATGATGCTTAGAAATGAACTACAGAAAACAAACTACAGTGGACCCTTCGGATACGAACTTAATTCGTTCTGGGGGTCCGTTCACACCCTGAAAATAACGTAAATGTTGTTGTTGTTTAGTCGTCTAGTCATGTCCGACTCTTCATGACCCCATGGACCAGAGCACGCCAGGCACTCCTGTCTTCCACTGCCTCCTGCAGTTTCGTCAAACTCATGTTCGTAGCTTCGAGAACACTGTCCAACCATCTCGTTCTCTGTCGTCCCCTTCTCCTTGTGCCCTCCATCTTTCCCAACATCAGGGTATTTTCCAGGGAGTCTTCTCTTCTCATGAGGTGGCCAAAGTATTGGAGCCTCAGCTTCACGGTCTGTCCTTCCAGTGAGCACTCAGGGCTGATAGTAAATAGAGGCGTGGTTTTGCCCATGCGCAAGCGATGAAACCCGTAAGTATACCCTTCTGTTTGCTGTGGCTGTAACCCAAAGATTCTGTATCCAGAGGGATATGTAAGTAGAGGTACAACTGTACATTTTAAAACAGAGATTTGGACATTTGAGTTTGACATGGCTACCAACTAGATAAGATGACACTTTTGGATGCAAAGAAATCATGTGATAAAGTGGCTACTGGGAGTTTTGGGTGATTTCAGTTATGTTGATCAGTCTGGTGTGCAGCAGAAGCACAGATTTCTGAAGGTTTTTCTGTTACAGACAAAATACTCTACCAACAGCTGTTACTAAAAGGATCTAAGTTGAATAATAAATTCTATTGTTAGCACTGGGTCATACATGAGCAGATTGGAATCAAACTATGGTAGCCTTGAGCAGTGGCAGGAAGTTGACTTTTATGCTTAGAAACAGAAACTTTTCAAGCAAAAAAAAAATTGAGAAAACAAACGCTTAAAACTGCTTTCAGCAAAATGGGTAAAGAAAGTATAGGAGTAAATAGATGTAGTCAACACACCATTGATTTTATTTCACTCAGTATATGAATTTCTGCCCCAAATTGAGGGTTTTTTTTTTGGCAGAGGTTAGAAGAGATCATGACAGAAAAGATATGTAATATGTGTCTTATTACCCAAGGCACTGGAGTGTGTATAGCACTTCACAAAATAGACACAGTAGCTACCAGTAAAAATACACAAGGATTAAGATAACATTCTGCAAATTAGGAATACTTGCTGTATCCCTGTACAGTAGATTCAACCGTCACCATTGCAATGTGTTTTCTGTATTAGCTTGGTGAATTGCTCCCTATGACTGCAATCCTGTTTTTGGTTAATCTGTGTGAATTCCAACTGAATCACTTTGACAACCTTTTAAAGCCTATGATAGTAGAACACAGAACTTGATCATGGAGGCCAAAGTAACCACTGGTTAAAGGTGCATTACTAAAAGTACTGGTGCTGGTGTATATTTTAAAGAAATGGTTGGTAATTACTGCAGAAATGTTTCTTTTTGTCTAACTGCAATCCTTTCAGGCCAAGAAAACTTAATACTGCTTTTGTTCTTTACTTAATACAAGGAAAGTGTTTTAAATACACAGGATTTCTACTGCTGCTTTAAATGCTATTATTTAAGAGCATGCACTTGCAGCTGCAAAACTCATCAAGTAAATTGAAAGGATTACCCATGAAATCAGCTTCAAACTTTTTATTTTTATTTTCTCACAACCAATATGAAGGTAATGCACTTGGAATTATAATGATATTGAGATTGACTGTTTAAATCCTTTCTAAAGTTCAAAGCATAAAGCACACTGCATGCACTTCCAAGCCACAGTGGGGCTTCTAAGCAGGAGCTTGTGATAAAAAAAAAGAGTGAAATCAGGTTTGACTAAAATCGTCCACCATTCCCATATGGCTTTAACAGGAAGTTTTCAGGCTCAAAAAGACAACGGTTTGGGGAAGCAGCAGACCTCATTTTCAAATTGTCTGAGATTGCTTTGCGGATCTTGTCTTCTGGGGAACATGAAGACAAGATGCTCATTAAAAATGAGCTGCACCAGGGAGCTCGACTGAGCTTCAAGTACACTTAATAGTTTTTTGCTTGAGTATAAAGGGAGACGATACCTCTTTTAAAAGCTGAAGTGCAGATGAAGAGAAATACAGCTGGATTCCTTATGGAAAGGTATAGATTACAGAATGCAATACCTTGCTTTGTTTTGTTTATATGGGATGTGGAGTGAGGAATGCTCAATTCTTTCTGCCTTCTGATTGCAGCCTCTGGGAGCTCATGACCAGGACTTGTAAACAGGGGCGTTAGCGAGGGCATTTTGAGGGGGCGTCCCAGAGTGCTGTTTCATGGTGTATGTAGGACCAAGAGATATGGGCGGCAAGGGAGCTGTTGCAGACCTGCAGTACCTGTGCCATGTTTGTCTTACTGCCTGAGAACGTGCAAAACTACAACTGCAGCAAGTGCAAGTTGGTTGCCTTTCTGGCAGTGAAAGTACAGCAACTTGAGTTCCACCAATCCACACTTTGAGCTACTGGGCAAGATGAGGATTTTTTCAACAGAGCAGAGTGGACTGTCCTGGAACAGGGATGAAGGTAGTGTGCTCCTAGAGAGGAGGATTGCCCATTACAGGAGGCGAACTGCTGGAGGAATGTGATGCACAGGAACCATGTCAGGAACCATGCTGTGTTACTGGATTCCATGCCCTCATATTGGGTACCAATTCTGGGCAAGAAGAGCAAGGACAGCAGTTGCAGATTTCACAATACAACAAGGTGACTCTGGAAGGGATGGTGTACAGAACGATTCCTGCTGCTCCAGAGGGAGAAGAGATGTGTGGTGATGGTAGAGACAGAGACAGCAAGGTGTGAAAGTAACAAGATGTCCTGGGAAGTGTGCTGACTTCCAGGTGCAACGATTCAAGATGTGACAAAGAATTTGTGAAGTCTTATAAAGCTCGCTGACCACAATCCCTTCCTTATAGATAGAAATGATACCACTGAACACAGCTTTCAACATATAGCAAGGGACTATGAAGCTGCACAGGTGGTTTTTAATCACTCCTTCATGTTGAAGGTTGTGTCCCAATAAGAAGGGGGGGGGGGATAAATCACTCGCTGTGTAGGTGATGTTGTCAGGAAATATTTGGCTTCTTGGACTAGTCTCCGCTTCCTTGAGGAAGGGCTTTTGGCAAGAGATGGCAGGAATGTGTTTGCTAAGAGTTTGCTAAGATCCTGAATCTGATCAGGAGAGCTTTAAACTATATATTGAGGTGGAAATAGACAATATTACAGATGACAGGGAGCACCTGGTATTCTGGATACTAGCTTCATTGATGCACAGGAAACTGAGGTGGTGCTCCAGAAACCTGCTAAAGGGTGGGGAAACTACAAAAAGGAAGCAGCTGGAGGGAATGACTTGTGGTTTCAGTTGTCTCTATACTATATACAGAGTATGAGGAACAAGCAAGAAGAATATGAGCTCTTAATACAGGATGGCAAATATGACATAATAGGCATTACTGAAACATAGTGGAATGAGACTCATGACTGGAATGTAGCAATTGAGGGTGTAATCTGTTCAAAAGGAATAGACCAGATCGGAAGGGAGGAGGAGTAGCATTATCTGTAAAGGATGTGCACACTTGTGAAGAGATCCATGAGCTGGAAAATGAAAGACAGATTGAGTGTATATGGGTAAAAATTGTAGGCAAGGGAAACAACAGTGACCTTACTGTGGTTGGTCTGCTATAGTCTTCCAGGCCGGACTCAAGACTTGGATGATATCTTCTTAGAACAGATTACCAAACATTCCAAAAGGAAAGATCTAGTAATCACAGGAGACTTCAGCTACCTTGATATCTGTTGGAACTAAAACTCTGCCATGAATGCAAGGGCCAACAAATTCATCAATTTTTTCACAGACATTTTCATCTCCCAGAAGATGGGTGAAGAAACAAGGGGTTTCCTCACCAACAGGGAGGAACTGATTGACAAAGTGGAAATACTGGGAACCTTGAGAGGAAACGATCATGTTCTCTTGGGTTTCATTATACACAGACAAGGGAAAGCATGCAATCGTACACACACTCTACTTGAATGCTGATTTCAAAAAGCTGGAGGAACTACTGGGTGAGAGTCATGGTCAGAAATACTCAAAAAGACAAAGTCTTCCATGATATTCTTGCTGACAAGCTGGTAAAATGAGGGCTAGACAGATGGATTTGTAGCTGGTTGACCAACAACCCAAAGACTAATAGTTCCTTAACATACTGGGGAAATGGGACAAGTGAGATGCCACAGGGTTCTGTCGGGCCTGTGTAAATGACTTAGATGAAGGTATTGAGGGTCTAGAAGTCAAGCCTTATGAGGAACAATTGAGGTAGTAGGGTAGAGATATGATAGCCATTTTAAATACCTAAAGGTCTGCCTCATGGAAGATGGGGCAAGCTTTACACTACCCTCATGCTATGGAGGGTGGAACCTGAACCAATGCCTTCAAGTTACAAGAAAGGAGATTCTGACTAAATATCAGGAAAAACTTCCTGATGTTAAGAGCTTTTCAACAATGGAATGAACTTCCTTGGGAGGTGGTGGACTCGTCTTCCTTGGAGGTTTTTAAGCAGAGGTTGGATGAGTATCTATTATGGATAGTTGAGATTCCTATACAGTAGTCTCTCTGGTTATGAACGCTTCAGGTTACAAGCTCTGCTAACCCGGAAGTAGCTGCTCCTGGTTGCGAACTTTGTCCCAGGATGCGAACGGAAATTGCCTGCCAGAGGTACGCGCACAGCCGGAGGCCCCATTAACAAAAGCATACCTCAGGATAGGAACGGTTTCAGCTTAAGAATGGACCTCCGGAACGAATTAAGTTCGTAACCAGAGGTACCACTGTATTGCAGGGAGTTGGCCTAGATGAACCTCATGGTCCCTTCCAACTCTACATATCTATCATTGTGTGATTCTCTATGGAGTTTATACTGAATATGAAATATAGCTTCATATTGATAGCTTGAAAAGTACTTGCTGCTTTTAAGTGTTAGAATTCAGAGGGAATATATGAATGAGGCAAAATCATTCTTATAAGTTGGTCCACAGATGTTCATGCAACCCAAAAACATAGGAGAATTTTGTAGACTTAGTTTTTTGGACCTGCAAAATAAATAAAATTTAAATTTTCACTTTAAATATCTAAGACAGATAATGATATTAAATCCCAATTTATAGAATAGCTAGGGAATATGAGATAATGAACTCTTTTAATAGATCTTTTCTTTATATCATCTTTTGGGAGCTGCTTGCATTAACTGGTAATTTTAGTCAGTTTTGTAATGAATAGTTAAACATGGACATTTTAACCTACAATGCTCAGATGGAAACTATTTTAATAGCTTTATATTCCCTAGCAAACATAGGGATTGGGAATAATACATTGCTTATTGCAAATGTATGTATCTCATCTAAGTCCTGTTCAAGGATGTGAAATCATGCTTTTTCAATAAAGCTAGGGGAAAGATTAAGACAATCAGGCAGTATGAATGTATAATAATTCACATGCACATTGCTCAGTTTGGCTAAGTTTGGCTATAATAGTTTAGCATGAGAAAAAAGTTGTGTGCGCCTTGGCTCACATGCTCATCCACCCTATGTCAATGGAATGGTATTCGTTTTATTTATCTAAATAAACCTTACATAAGGGTCTCTGATGGATCTGTGTTACAACACCTGATAATAGCTTTAGTAGAAGTATAAAGAATTGTTTGTGTGTGTTTTATTATGTATGTTTAGTGTGGTGTTGTCTGTTGGTGTGTGTGTGTGTGTGTGTGTGTGTGTGTGTGTGTGTGGAGAGACTACTCCAATGCCTTGGCTTTGATGTAATAATGTGCACTGTTTTGGCAGCAGTCCAGATTTTTGGTAATTTGGGGCAATTCCAAAGCATATGTTAGATCATTCTGTCATCTATGTATTATATCCGAATCTTGCAAATGATAGAGTTTACTTTAAAGTTTTCCAGCTGGTGTTTTAGAGGTGTAGCTCAACTTCTTAATTGAAGCATGTACCTGAGCTTATTAATATTTTACATAGCTTTCATTCTTTTGGACGGAAAAAAAATTGGCTCCACATAGACTGCTTTGATATTCATTTCCTTTATAGTAATGCAGTTTCCTCTCTATTTCTACTTTGGGTGTCAAATCTGGCAGAAGTGTGAGGCTTTGATCACAGTTCCTTTCTTTTACAAACTGGAACCATTCAATATGAGTATGTTCTTTGTCTGCATGTATTCTTGATGCGCTCTGTTATGTTCTGATTTTATTATGCTCAATTATGCCTTTATTTTGTTTTTGTTTTCTGTGTTTTATATATAATGGTATGTTGTTTGGAGATTAGTTTGTTTGACATGGATGTGACACTTAAAATCCTTCAATGGTACTAGTTTGAATGCTGCGCCTCTTCCTCCAATCATAATTGTGAAAAGTTATGTGAAAAGTTAAGGACTTTTATGCCTCACTGTAAACTTAATACAGTATAAGAAACTTTCTTATATCCCAGCTCTTTCAAACCACTTGAGCCATCATTCAATCAATAAGGAGCATGAATCCATTATATCAGACATGTGCTTAAGATATTGCACTGGCATACTTCAATGTGCTGCTATACTGCTTACATACCTGACTAACATAGGTGTGGCCAGTAGTATTGCTCCTTCCCGTATTTTCAGCACCTGGTGAGGATCAGGGGTGATGGATGTGTAAGAAGCACCTGTTCGGTTGACCTTACATACCCACAAAGAAAACTCATGAGAAATGGAATGGCGCTTACATTTATTAAAATAGAACAACTTGAATGCCCCCATGTGAGAAACAGTTGGAATAGAGTATTTTCCATTATATCCACATTTACAATCCAACCTATTTCTCAAAATCCTTCCTTAGTCCTACTATCTTTAGATATAGGCTTGGGCTCCAACTTGCACCACAGAGAACTAATAGACTTCTTACTGACTGCAGTACGATTGATGAAAGCTCAACAATGGAAGAACCAGTCTAAAATGCCCCTGAACATCTGGGATACAGCAGTGTCTGAGTGTCTCACTGGACGCAGGAGGGCGATTAAAGGCATAACATCTTTTTAAAAAGGTTGTGTTTCCATCTTTAAAAATGGCATGACACACCTGCTCTCTCTCTCTCAACCCGAGCAATTTTGCACCTGATTTCAGTTGATTTCCTTGTTTACCAGTGTTCAGTTTTATCACAACCCTTAATTAAATGTAGCATATAGGAGTGGCATAAGGAAGTGGGAGAACAAAAGGAAGCGTGAATAGACTGGTTGCTGCTGTTCTCCAATGCACTATCCTTTGCTTAATTTACTGTTACCCTATCTGAATTAGGTAGTCATATATTGTTGTATTATGTTGGGGTATAATGTTTCCGCTTGTAGCTATAACCCCCTTGTATGGAGGCTTCCACAGGACGTAACAGAACTGTGCTCTTGCCCTTCTGCACACAGTGTGTGCACATCAAAGCCTGCATAGTTAGCACCAGGTTGTTACAGATAGTCAATGAAATATTTCCTAGATATGGCAACCATTGGATTTTTCCGGAGTTCATTCTTGATATATTTTCTGTGGTTTAGCACAAGGGATATAATTTCACTGATCCATCCATTAGAAAATACATATTTTTAGTTTTATGGAACTAGCTTTTCTTTCATATTCTAAAATTCCCAGACACAAAATAATAGCAAACTATAAGCTGTTGAGGAGATTTCCTTGATTTCAAAATTTATCTCATTCTTCCTATCTGAGACAAATTATATTTTGTTGGCGAGGTGAAATATTGAGTAAGAACCATGAGTTCTTTAATGAGCTTACTATTACAGTGTGATTTTTAATTGAGGTGGGTACAGTCAAGAGTGTTCAAGAAAGATGCAGTGTCCAGGACTGCTAATTTCCCTTGAAAATAAACAAGACTCTTCCTTACAACACAATTTATAACTGTGTGAAAATGACCTATCTGTCTTCCACCGGGGCATATGCAATATGTTTGTGAGGTTTATTATAAAGGAAAACAGATGGTGGTATTTAAGTGAAGAAGAAAGTGTTTGGATGAATGTTGAAAAAAATTAATGATTAATGTTTGCTTCCCAGATGAGTCGTTTCTCATATCTCACATTAAGAGTATTAATGTGCGAGTATAGTTCAACTAGCCATTCCTGTTCCTTTTCTTAGTCATAGCTCTTAGTAGTATTTTATTCCCATTTCATTATTTTTTAGCATAAAGCAGTATATAGCAGTGAAACCACCAACCTTTTTTGGCCAGTTGGCATACTTGCAAACTGGGGAAACTGTTGTGCATCACAAACATGCATACACCACACACACCCCTTGACATGTATGCACACACTATCTACCTCCACCAGGACTTAGGCTTGGGGAAAGTGTTGTGTGTTTTTTTAAGCATGACAAGTGGGGATATCCTTCCTGAAGAGTGCAGTATACCAGTTAAACCAAACACTAGCATGGTTGGGAAACCTTTTCTGATCACATCAACATAATTTGTGAAAATGTTATTCTTATAATTTATTAATTAACACTTGCTGGTATTGTGAACCAGTTATTGTGAACCAAAGAATTTTTGAACCCAAGTTCTAGATTAAATTTATAGAATAACAAGATAGAAACTGAAGACAAAACCAGTTATTGGGAGTTGCGTAAGGGTAGGGTGACTTTATGTGCTAGCAAGTCATTGGATGTTCCATCTACATTTAAATAGAAAAAGAAAGTGTGATTCATTGTAGAAAATGTGTAAACTAATATTGCCTCAGGGTTACACAAACCAATTGTTGAACTTGCTTGAGTATTTGAACTAGCATGTGTACTGTATTTCAACTCATGGCTATAAGTGGAGTATTATAGTGCATTGGTACCATACTAAAAGCAGCAAATAAACTCAACATTGAGTGAGAACTTAGTTTCTGTTGTTGATTATAGGTCCTTCTGACAAAGGACATGATTGTAGTGCATAGACGGCAGACATTGACACATTTGTGTCAAGCACATCTCCATCATAATAAGAAAATAATCCTTTTCTGCCAGATCCTAAGTTCCCTCCTGCCCCCATTCCCTCACTGTGGATGTGTGGCTCATACAGTGACTATCTGCATTCTGGGGATTGCAGGGATTTAACACTCATAAATTCCTACTCTGGTTACTGGAATGGGCCTGTCCATATGGTATAAATGAGTTTCAACAATTCCAGGATAATAAGCTGCCTTATAAAAGCAAAGGCATATGATATGCTGATATCATTCATATCTGATGCTAGCAACCACTGACTTATTTGTAATTAAAATTAATGATATTTTGGAAACAAGTTTATGCTGGGTTCATTGGGGGGAACTTGTTCTATTGTGATGTTCAAGGTAGTAACAGATTTGCAAGCAGGGAATTTAAATGAAAATGCAGGAGTCAAAGAATGCATTCAAGTTATTTTATTTCCTTTCTTTTTAACAGGTGGCTGTTCATTTGATGAACCTTTTACGTCATGTGGATATAGTCAGTCTGATGATGATGACCTTAACTGGGATCAAGTGAACACACTGGTAAAGCCCTCATCAGATCCATGGTTGCCAACAGGTAGTTTTCAGTTAAAATTATTTCTTTTATATATTGTATGTTTTATTACTTGCAGTATCTCTTTATACTATTGCTTATGAAACATGTGGGGCACATCAAATATGACAAAGATAGGGAGATAAAGCACTGGTGGTGATATTTCGTTACCACATCCTGTCAGCAAAAGAATTTCCACTTGTTCTCCTTTCCCTGCCTGTGTCTTTTGTACCCTCTCCAAATCCAGAAGGTTAGGAGAACCCTTGAACCCTTAGATGGTGTACAAGGAAGAACATTCCATTGTGCAAGCCTAAAATATTGAGCTGGTGGAAGGTTCACTTAGTGCTACATTGAATTCTACCCCAAGTCTTCTCTTTAAAGAAAACTTTCTAAAGATCAGGCAGAGTACTTTACATTCACATTGGCAGATAAAACTGCTAGGGTGTGAAGGCCACTTCTGTCAGCATACTGGTTGCTCTGGCCCATGGGTTAACCATGATATAGGGCAGGGTTGGCTACTCCAGCTACTTCCCTGTTTGCTTACCTTTTCATATCTTAATGTGGTTGCGAATTCTAAATATTGTCTGATATTTTATGGCAGCTACCTACTAGTGTCACCTTCTGGTTTTGATGTTGCAACCAAACCTTAGCTTGTGAGCCCTTGAAGTCTCTTGTTCAGGTTACAAAAGGATATCCATTTTGCTACTAATGGGATGTTTTCAGGCACACTGCAAAACAAATAGCTTTCTCTTCAGTCCAAAATAGAAATGTTGTATTTCCCTTAACTCTTTAAGATTTGTAAAAGTTGAAAAGATATAATTACCACAGGTTGATGTCTAGATACTTATTTATGTGTAGGCAAAGCAGAGTGGAATAGATAAGAATGCAGACACAATTCTCTTTCAAAATCACATAAGGTTTGTTGGAGTGAGTAGGTGGTCTTAATTGCACATATCTGACAAATACTTCGTAAAACAAGACAATGAGTAAGAACATCAAATAGCATTTAGAAGTGGTTGAAAGAAGAGCACATTATATCTTTCAGTTGTTCAGAACTATCATCTTATTCCTTGCTGCTCACAAAAATATATAAAGAAGTACCACAGTTCAAATTAGGTGTGAGATCCTTTGAAAAAATAATTATTTGAACCGAAGCAGTTCAAAGGCTGTCTGGTTCAGCTTGGGGTCCAAATTTTGATTCAGAAAAATGAAAACTAAAAAATGCTAGCTTTTTTCTTTTCAACAGAAATGAATGAAATTTCCTTCTGAGTGGACAAAGTTTTCCGAATCAGAGACAAACTTGTTCAGGGTTTTTGTTTTGGACACATTTAAAATTTTATCCTTCCTTCCCCAAAAAGAGCCATCTATAACTTTATTATTTCTTAGGCAGAAACTTCAGCCTTGTGTTCTACTCAGTTGGCATCAGAATTCACAGGAAGTAAATGCTGAGTGGATAGGAGCAGTGACACAAAGATAAAAGAACTTGAATATCCAGCTTTTCCCAAGCAAACACCACTTGTATAGAGCAAGTAGAGAGGAGAGAATAGAACAGACAAGAAGAAGGTGATTACTTTAGCATCACTTCCCCAAAAGTGTGTGATTGGAGACCCCTGATAAAATAAATATTTCTCATTAGAAGCGAGACCTGTCCTATACAAAAGAGATTTCCTCCACACCTCTCCTCACTGTGGTTATATAGCAATCTTAGAAAGAGATGTTTCAGTTTTTGCAGACAAATTGCAGCATCTTTTTAATTAAAAAAATCCAACTCTTTTATGGTTTGAGGTGCTTTGATGGTCCCTGCTTTGGTTCATGGTGCTTTGGGCATCCTGCCTTGATTCAAACAAGCCCATAATCTGTCTTAAGCTGTCCTGCTTTGGTTCTGGATCAATCCAAATGTTTTGCATACTCCTAGCTCAAACACAACATACTTGCTTTGATTGACATCTCTTTTCCAGAAATAGAAGTGACTGTATTATAGTGGCTAAGAGATGGCAAATTTAACCAAGTTGTGTCATTAACATTTCACCTCTTGGAGAATCTACTTTGGAGAAGAGCTCCAAAACAATGATGATAAGGCTTCAGGCAGCTGTGCAGTCCCCAAACTAGGCTACAGGACACAACTTAGAGAAACTCCTGACCCGTAGCAACAAACAAGCTTTGCAATATCTGGACCTGTCTGGCCAAGTTTGAAGAAGCATAGAAGTAGATCCCTCCTGGATCAGATGATATTTTATTTTAAACTATATTACCAGAGTTGGCAACTGGTCAACCAGATCTGTGCTGTTTTGCCCTCAACCTCAACAACTGATATTCAGATGAATCCTGTCTCTCAATCTTCAGTTTCTATTTAGCTAACACAATTAAAACTGATGGTTATACTCCTGAAACCGTGTTAAAAATTATGCAACTAACATTTATATCTAATGTCCTCATTCCAGCTAAATGTACCTCCCCTCCAAAAACAAAGACCCCACACAGCAATAACAAAAGCAAAAAGTAAATTAAAAAGATGGTTTGTCTCAGCAAAATTAATTCCAAACACATGAACCTTTGTAATAGACAGTGTGGCACATACTAAGTGACATAGGTATCAATTGAAAACCAGGTAAATTAATTTAGCAAATGGATAAATGATTTAATTCGCAGCATTCTGTGTGAAGAATCTATATTGTCATATAGAGATGCTTGAGGAATGCATTCTTTGCCAATTCCCGTATGAACTGTATTGATCTGTACTTTTGGAATCATGTGCAAATCAAAGCTTAGCTATTTAACGTATGTTGCACCATTCTGAATTCTGCAGCACTTTTTTTATTTTATTTACAATTTAGTTACAAGTTAGTTTCCTTGCAGTTCAGTATCAACTCTTAGTTCCCCCTCCCACGTGTATTTAACTGCCTCTCTACTTTCCAACACTATTAGTCATTCACAGTTCTTACAATGATGTTATCAGCTGTGGCCTTTCTGAAGCACACTGAGACCATATTTTCCTTCTGTAGGATATGAGGCATCAGTTACGGGACGTGTACTTATTTCGTAAAATACTTTACAATTTTTTTATAATCTTATGATCCGCATACTGGGTACTCTGAATGCAGGATAGGTTGCATTGGAACACTGGACAGGACTTGATAAGAATTACTAATGATCAGGAAGTGGGGTTGGGATAAGTCTGCATTACTTGTCATGAAACAGGACTAAGTATTGAAAATAGTACGTAATGATTATTTTCCTGGTGAACCCTTTTGTGTGAATGGACTTCCCCAAACTTCCTCACTTTGTGTTATAGCAATTAGGTTGAAAGTTTCTTAGATTTTCCAGGTCCGGTTCCCTCAGCTGCCGCTTTCTTTTGCTTCCAACTTGAAGCTAAAGTCACCGTGAGAAGCAAAATATGGAAGAGCTCCGAATTTCAAAAATCAAAATGTGTTTTTACTCTTTGGTTTAAAAAAAGGTTGATTATAATTCTGTATATGTTCTCTATTTTGTGAAGGCAGAATAAATTAGAAATTGCTGTCACTGAAGGGACAGATAGAATTTAATTTCCCCCCTGTGCCAAGCATCACATTTATGTCAGAGAAGGTAGCTAATGTTCCAATCTGCAGAAGAAGGTCGTGGCCTTGTGAGAATAATAATGCTTCCATCCTAGCCCTCAAGGATCTGTGCCCCACCCCTCTGCAAGCTGCATGACTGAAGGATAACAAGGCAAGAAGCTGTGTAGGTACAGCAACCCAAAATTAATGAAGTATCCCAGGACGGTGGAATGACAGAAGAGCTGCCTTTTTGCCCCTTAAAGGCACCAGAAAGCATAGCAGGGAAGAGAAGACTGGAATGCAAGCACCATTCTTGAATGGGGAAAAAACCCCTGAAGTTTCATGTTGCTCATCAACACACCCTGTCAATATATTGCAGAAAAACAAATGTATTATGCTAATAATATATGCAAACTAAGATTCACTAGCAGCCTCCAGAGAGGCTCCAGTTGATGAAATGTGTGCATCCTTTGAAATTGACTGGTCTCAGGTACTTTTAGAAACACTCATCAAATTATATCTCTGCATACGTGGGGGTTGTGAATTCTCAAGTATCAAAGGGTTTTGCTAGAAGACTGTAGTGGTATCTGGTTTGCTCTATTTGCAGAGCATCTGGGGTTACTGCACTGAACTATCGAACCTGATGGTACAAGTAAAATTATAGAATTCCTTCAGTTTGTTTCTGACAGCTCATCTATGTAGAGATAATTGTTTTCCTAACTTTAGCTTCCTTGATAATTCAAGAAAAAAAATAGGCAAATATGATTTTGACAGTATTAGATTCGTCATGCAAGAAACAACCATTATTACTTTAAAGCTTGCTCACAATTTTGTGACAACTGGGTTGCGTAAGTTGAGGGCTCGTTGTATTTTAGTACAGTAAATGATCTGTCAAATCCCCAAAAGGTGTTTAGTCTTTTCTTCAGATGGCTAAGTAATATTAAAACATCCCATCTTGTTTGCTGATAATATGATGGAACAGCTGAAGACAAGCTTTAAGAAAGTTCAGTTATTAATATTTATGGCTGTAAGAATGCTCATCCAAGAAAATGCAGACTAATAATTGGGTGTAACTGCAAGAGGTTTTAAAAACTTCTGCTGAGCCACAGCATTTTTTAAGCAAGCTGTTTGGACTCCCCCCAATGAATAAATGAAGTGATTCAATTATTTAAAAGTTTACTCAAAAGCTAGTGTACATAGTGATGGTTAAGAGAATGAGCTGAGAGCCATTTAGTCCCCAGTTTCACCTCATCTCACCCACAAACTTAGTTTTGCTCTTCTCCATCATCCCATTCTGCTGCACTGCCCCAAGTTCTCAGTAGTTGCTTGTTATTTTCATCTCTGACCTTGTTCCACTCTCCTGCCCTCCTCAGTTCATGCAGTTGGCTGGCTTATCACACCAGCAATATCCCAGGAGATTGGAGCTGTTGCTTATGCTTTCGGATGCTTTAGCGGGTAGTGTGTGTACAGCACTGGATATATCAGATTTGTGTTCTTTACAGTGCTTGGAAATTTCTGTTTAAAAAGGAGGTAGTTTGATTCAAGTTTATCAAAATGAACTTTTTAGTTTATTAAAAAAAAAATCAACTTTGGCATTTCCCCCTAGCATTCAGAATGTGGGGAGTCCCAAAATAAGTTATACATTGCAGACAAGTTATCAGATGTTTGACAGAATGTCAACTGGTAAAACTTTGCCATAATTGTATTTCCCTGCTAGAAAAGGCTTGGCTTGTTTAATTTGTGCCAGACACATAGCTGTTAAAGGCACAAAGCATCATTTGTTTTGTTTCTGTTCCTTTACTTCTTGCTGCAAGTTGCTCCTGTTAGAAGAGCAAATCTTTTCAGAAGCAAAGATTTTTAAAAGTTTCATGTTTATTCCTTCTGATCGCTTAGCCATAGTTTTAAGGGCCATCTACCTAATAAGCCTTAGACCACTGCCTTCATGTTTACAGTCTCGCTTACTTTCTAGATGTCCAGTTGACTACTTCATTCTGAGCACTGATTCTTCTGGATCTTATGTATTGCTACTAGCTTGCTATGACTGGCTGTAAAGCTGGTCTGAATGCCACCTCCCATTATGACCGGGGCAGTAATCTTGGACTCCTACTGACTTCAGTGGTGAAACACAACTTTTATATGTGGAGCATTACACCAGTGTTTGGAGTGGGATTGATCTTTCATTGAATATAGGATTTTAATCATATTCCTTTGCATAAATCAGTTACGATAGTATATCTCTGCATCCTGCTGGTGTAACGAGTTTATTTGGAGTCCTATCCTCATCCAATGAATGTAATTCAATGATAGGACTGTGCCTACAAATGTTTTGCAGTGGTCTTAACTAAATGCAACCAGTACCGCTGTAGAGAGAGTTTTGCCCCTCTTCTGCTGTTAACCCTTGTCTATAACGAGGATGTTATGCAAGGCATTTTAGTTGTAGCATAATAATTTAAAGTATAATTACCATTTTTTCTTTTGTTCGATGCATTCCTTTGTGTGGCATTACAAAAGTGTAGATGTTCTCAAAGGCACTAAAAAATCTCATTGTTGCTTGTAAGATATCTAAGTGAAAGCATCTTGATGTAATCTTATTGGAGACGTACACAAAGCAATTCATTAGTGTGAAGTATTATACTACATTTAACAGCTTTGATCAGAAGTCTTTGAATGTTGCATAATGGGTGTAAAGTTGGGGCTAGCATAGTTGAAATTTAACTGCAAGCTTATTTTAATATGTCCTTGGCCACAATTCACATTTAATATAAATTGCAAAGGCATTATCCAACCACCACTGATTCACCTGGACTGCTGTAGATGCTGGGAAAATGGTGATCACTGCCTGCAGTGTGGTGACCACCTGGAAGCTGCCATCACTGGGCTGGCATGGAGAGACTTTCTGCACAGTTTCTAACATGGGGAACACTTCCATGTGTTTATGTTAAAACATATTTAAAGCAGCTTTCATATGTTAAATCCGCCATAAGGAGCTCTACCATGCAAAGGAGATTTGGGGCAGTTTCCTCATGGGGCTTCTAATTTTTCAGTTGGCTCTTATTAGTTAAAATATTCATATCTCACCCTTCTAGTGTAAAACTCAGGGGAGTCTTTAACACATATAACATTAACTGCAAAACAAAAACAAAAAAACCCTGGGTCAGCAGTTGAAGATGCATAAAAACATTGCCGCCTTCAAAAAATAAAAGCTGTCTGGTATTAAAAGTTTTTCAATAATGTGTGAAAAATAGTGAGGGAAGGGGTCAGCCACACTTCATAGAGAAAGCTGTTTCATAATCTGAGCCCTTAAATCAAGCTGTTGATTAAAATGCTAGAAAACTATTATTAGGTTTTGCTACCCCACCCCACTGCTTTTACTGGTAGACCTTGAAAACCCATTTCTGCATGCATTACTAACATAGTCTCCAAGTGAATGCAACAAAATGTAATATGACCATCATAATGTGGATTGAACACATGATTATTGCCTGTAGTTTGCATGAAAATGCAATAGAATATGTGGTGGCTGTGAGTGATAGCGGGGATTTAGATACCAAGACATCCCAAGCCTTGCAGCCTGTCTGGAGAGCGGGGAAGAACTTGCCATTGTGATGCTGACTTGACTTTAGCACGTTTACACTATTGCTGGTGAATAAATAATAAATCATTATCAATAGAGTTATTTGGTGTATTGTTGCTTCTTCTCAAAATCTTAGCAGTATTTTGTGTGTGTGCGTGTGTGCACATGCTAAATTGAGGGGGAGGAGAGTAAGCTGTTGCTTCCAAGAGGTTATTTTATTTTTAAAAGAATGCTGTCCATATTTACATCTGTATGTCCTAAGCTGTGCCAATGGAAGGAGTTATTTTATTTTATATTATTTATAGAGAGAACTAAAAAACAAACTACCAAATTTTTTAGTCTGTACATTTGCTGGGAGTGGGCGAGTGGTGGTCTAAGTATTATTGAAACTAAAATGCAGCATATGTCTAATATTAATTACATTTTTTAAAAAAAATTGAAGGTATTTTTTCAAATGTGTAGTCACATATGGTGTGATCAACATGGCACATTTTTAGGTATGAATTATTTATCTTTCTGCAGGGAGACTCTAACTTTCAAAGTGCACATTTGAATTAAAAATAGTTTAATTTTTTTATTGCCATAGGGTAGCATTAGACTATACTCAAAGTACACCTATTGAAAGGAAAATAATAATAATAATAATAATAATAATAATAATAATAATAATAATAATAATAATAATAATTTATACCCTGCCCACCTGGCTGGGTTTCCCCAGCCACTCTGGGCGACTTCCAACCGAATATTAATATATACAGCGTCAGACATCAAAAACTTCCCTAAACAGGGTCACCTTCAGTTGTCTTTTAAAAGTAAAATAGTTGTTTATTGCCTTGATATCTGCTGGGAGGGCATTCCACAGGGCAGGTGCCACTACCGAGAAGGCCCTCAAACTTAGTCATGTTTATTAACTTAAATGGGTTCACTTAGAGCAAAACTTAGCTGAACACTACCCATAGTTGTTTTCTGCACATTTTATGTGCTGGTTAATAATAGTGTACGTAAGAAACAGCTTTCCGATAGTCGTACACTTTTTATGTACCACTTCTACAAGTAGGCAGATTCACATTTATGATAATGATTATATATGTCTCTCTGCTCCTTGTTTTTTGAACTTGGGGCTCATCCAGATTTCCGCTTGTCCCACCACTTTACCCTGGGAAACCCAATCTTTACCGCTGAATTGGAGCAAACATTGGTTGAACCCCAGATTGTGGGTGATGTCATGTTGCTTGCAAGCTGCTCGGCTTCCGCCCACCACTGCCGGCTGCCTTGCCTCTGTTGGCTCTCTGGCACTGCGGCCAGAGATTGTGGAGATTGTGCCCATGTTGCTCTGTGCGACATCACACACATGACTCATTGGGTCGCCCGGCTGAGCACCCACAGTGTGTGCCCAAATGCATGCACGCGCACGCGCACGCGCGCACACACACACACACACACACACACACGGCACTTCCAACCACCCCACTCTTTGCTTTTGGAAGTCTTATTTATAAGAAGCTTCTGTAGGTGAGGAACACCAGGGTAGAAGTGTTTCTAGAACCAAGGTTAAACTGTCAAGCTGTTATTTTTGCTGTTGGATGTCATTCATGTAATCTTGCTTATAGTACTGAAATTTTGTTTTTGTATGTTTTTATATTTGCTGTTGTGCTGTTGTTTTATTATGTTGTTATGAAATTGTTTTTGTAGTGTTTGATTTTGAAATAGATTCCTGTTTTCTTTGTTGTAAGCTGCTTTAAGCATATTTTTTGTGTATGGAAAAGTGGCATACAATAAAATTATGAATGAAATGAAATTATGAACAAGCTGGTAAGGAACAAAGCAAGCAAATCAGAAGACAATAGAAGATGAAGTTGCAAAAGTACAGGCAAACATTGGCTGTTTAGAGTCTTCAGCATTGAGTTTTTGACGAAGTATCAGTATCTTTCTAGTTTCATTTTGAGATCTTGCATTGTTCTGGCAGTATTTCATGGAATCTACATATCAAAGTGAATTATATTAAATAATACACATATTAATAATATTTAAAGGTTCTGTGCGACCCACAATATATATTTAAATTACACAGGCATGTAATAATTCTCTGGAGTTCATATTATTGGGCATGTTATTCAAATAAGTTTTATAAATTCCTTCCAGGCTATATCCAGTGATATGTATATTTCTTTCCCTGAGGTTGTTTGATAACCAGTGGTGCCTTGATGTTCTTGCATTGCAGAACAAATAGTTATTATTTATTTTCCTGTAATTCTGTCTTTAAATGAAAGAGCCATGAGGGTGTATATCTTTCTTGCTGAGTTGTTATAGATGTACTTGCACTAATGGAAAATTGCTAATGTATTACAGTATTGTACATTAATATGAAACACTTACTGCTTGTTTTCTTTTTTATATATAAAAAATAGCTTCATCTTTCATAAATATGTCTAGATAAAATAAATGGAGGTAATTTCTGGTTAGAAAAACATTTGTTGGCTGTAGCGTCTGAATAAAGCAAGATGCAAGTTTTCCTCCTCCCGCTTATGTTTCCATATGAGTATATGGATCACCAATAAGGATTTGACTCTTTGAAAAGATGGAGCAACTGACTGGTTTAGTGCTTTTAAGTATGTTGGCATTGGTAACTTTTATATGACTTCCAAGATCCTTTGTGATTGTTGCCAACAGACTTCATGGAACTGTGGATTTCACTGGGCTTGTAAAAGAGTTTCACTTCCTTTATACCAGTGCTCTCATTAGTGTGCTATAAGCGTCTCTAGCACTGTGTGTGTGTTTGTGTGTGAGGGACAGAGGGTGGGACTCAAGGTACAGTGCTCTCAAGTGCTTTACTGCTGACTTCTGGCTGTTTGCTGTTCCAAACTGATAAAACAATTATTTTTCTGATTGTTGAGGCCCATTTCAAATGTGTAGGCAAAAATAAGCACTGTAAAAATAAGAACTAACCTTCGTTCTCAATCTCAAATTATCTATTGATGTTTTAAATAAATAAATAAATAAATGGCCACCCTATCCAGAAGATTTCCACAGTTGTCTCTTCGTGTAGTCAAATAACTTACTCAGAGTAGACCCACTAAAGTTAATAGACCTACCGTATTTTTCGCACTATAGGACGCACTTTTCCCCCTCCAAAAATGAAGGGGAAATGTGTGTGCGTCCTATGGTGCGAATGCAGGCTTTTGCTGAAGCCTGGAGAGCAAGAGGGGTCCGTGCGCACCGACCCCTCTCGCTCTCCAGGCTTCAGGAAGCTATCCCAAGTCTTGCAAGCCCGGAGGGATGTCCCGCGGGCTCGCAAGGCTTGCGGGCAGCAGCCTGCACCCAAAAGCTGGGGACAGCGGGGAGGTGCAGAGCCGCCACCCCGCTATTCCCCGACCTGATCTGGAGGCTGGCGGGGGGAGAAGCAAGCCTGCTTCTCCCCCCCAGCCCCACAAGCTCGGGGGATAGGGGGATGGCGAAGCGCCGCCATCCCGCTATTCCCCGACCTGATCTGGAGGCTGGGGGTGGGAGAAGGAAGCCTGCTTCTCCCCTCCCACCATCCCCACAACCTCCAGATCAGGTCGGGGAATAGCGGGATGGCAGCGCTCCGCCATCCCGCTATTCCACGACCTGATCTGGAGGCTGGGGGTGGGAGAAGCAAGCCTGCTTCTCCCCCCCACCATCCCCACAACCTCCAGATCAGGTCGGGGAATCGCGGGATGGCAGCGCTCCGCCATCCCGCTATTCCACGACCTGATCTGGAGGCTGGGGGTGGGAGAAGCAAGCCTGCTTCTCCCCCCCCCACCATCCCCACAACCTCCAGATCAGGTCGGGGAATCGCGGGATGGCAGCGCTCTGCCATCCCGCTATTCCACGACCTGATCTGGAGGCTGGGGGTGGGAGAAGCAAGCCTGCTTCTCCCCCCCACCATCCCCACAACCTCCAGATCAGGTCGGGGAATCGCGGGATGGCAGCGCTCCGCCATCCCGCTATTCCGCGACCTGATCTGGAGGCTGGGGGTGGGAGAAGCAAGCCTGCTTCTCCCCCCCACCAGCCCCACAACCTCCAGGCTTCAGGAGAGCCCCACCGCCAGCCCCACAAGCTCGGGGGACAGCGGGAGAGGCGCAGCGCGCCCTTCCCGCTGTCCCCCAACTTGGTTAGAAGGCTGGCGGGGGGAGAAGCCTGCTCCTCCCCGTCGCCAGCCCCGCAAACTCGGGGGACAGCGGGAGAGGCGCAGCGCGCCATTCCCGCTGTCCCCCGACTTGGTTTGGAGGCTGGCGGAAGGCTTCCTCCTCCCCCAGCCCCGCAAGCTCCCAGAGCGATGCCAAAGCTGCGCGCAGCTTCGGCATGGCTCTGGGTCCCGTTCTGGGGGAGGGGGAAGCTCGGGCGGGGGGGGATAATTTTTCCCCCTTTATTTCCCCCCCCAAATCTAGGTGCGTCCTATGGACCGGTGCGTCCAATAGTCCGAAAAATACGGTAAGTTAGTCATGGCCATTAATTTTAATGGGTCTACTATGGATAACAGTTGACTACAATCCCACGTTTACAATTTCTGCTAAGGTCAACATGGTAGTAAATACAGTTGTACCTCGGGTTAAGTACTTAATTCGTTCCGGAGGTCTGTACTTAACCTGAAACTGTTCTTAACCTGAAGCACCACTTTAGCTAATGCGGCCCCCTGCTGCCACGCCGCTGGAGCACAATTTCTGTTCTCATCCTGAAGCAAAGTTCTTAACCTGAAGCACTATTTCTGGGTTAGCGGAGTCTGTAACCTGAAGCATATGTAACGTGAGGTACCACTGTACGGAAAACTCACAAATATTAGCGTAGACAAAATAAAAGTAAGGCTAAATAAAATGTGACAGATACCAGTGGAAGAGTCACCCCATAAAGAATCTCCAGTAAAGGTATACTTAATCCTTTTTGAGAAATATAAAGTATCTCACTCCATTTACTAGATTACTCTTGCTGAGAATTGTGATCATTATTATTATTATTATTATTATTATTATTATTATTATTATTATTATTGTGATGATGATAATCACAATAATAATTATTATTATTGGCAGGGGGTTGGACTCGATGGACCTTGTGGTCTCTTCCAACTCTATGATTCTATGATGATTAAAGTTTGAGTTTGCTTGCTAGCAGCTGCACAAACAATGAATACTTAAACAGTATTAACTTTGAAGCAATGTTTAAAACACACAACAGAAACCTATCAGAATTTGAAATATGCATGATTGCACAAAGTCAGAAAAACAGCTCCTCCTCTAGAATTTAAGTATTCCAAGCAAAGTTGGCTAGCCTTGTCTCTGAAGGAAACAATCAAATACAAGAAGTACTAAGGCTTATTTATCCAGAGAAATTGAGTATAACAAAAGTGCAACAGATCAGTCTATTTATCACTTGAACAGAGATAAATGGAAAGCTGTAAACAATGATAATGAGTAGTGAAAAGATTAATCTTTTAATTTTCTCTCTTCCCTCTATGAGCTCCTCTACTCAGCATTCTTTCTAATTTTGAGAAGCTGACCACATAGTCCACAAATCAGTTAAGATACAATGCTGAGATTCAAGCAAGCTGATTCCCTTGGAAATTAATGAGAATAATAGACTATCTTAAAAGCTAAGCACTGTGGCTTAGCAGGTGTATAAATCAGAATATTTGCTTCTAAATAAAGGAAGATGTGCCAGGAGGTATGATATTATTTTAAAAGCTAGTAGTTCCTAAGTTCCAACATGCTCCCAATAAAAATCAGGACCCGAGCTTTGCACTTCCTTCCCAAAGCCCAGTAAGCTTCTGCCTTAGGTAAGGAGGCATGATGCTCTAACAGGGTGTGAAAGCCCTTCTGCCTCCTTCCCAAAGCCCTGTAAGTGCTTGCTGGCTTTGGGAAGGGCTCCAGGATCCTGCCAGAGCCTCATACCTTCTTTCCAAAGGCTAGAAAATGCTCCTTTACAATGCTTCTGCCGCTACAGGAGCTGCTTCTACAGACCCCATCCACAGGCGGCGTGAAATTGGGGCAGCCCAGGATGAAGGCAGAGTCTGGGGCACCTTCAAAGAAAACATGCTTGTCCCACTTAAATTGGGGCACTTAGAACGTATGTTAGTCCTGTCCTTTTACCTTGACACTTTCACAATACAGTGGTACCTTGGTTCTCAAATTTAATCAGTTCCAGGAGTCTGTTTGACTCCGGGAACGGTTTGAAAACCAAGGTGTGGCTTCCGGAAGCGGCAATCAGAAGCCGCGGAAGCTGCGTTGGACGTTCAGCCTCCAAAGAACGTTTGTAAACCGGAACACTCACTTCTGGGTTTGCGACATTCAGTAGCCAATTTGTTCGACAACTAAGCCATTCAACTACCAAGGTACCACTGTATCTTTTAAATGTAAAGAGTATGAGACGACTCAGTATTTGAAGAGCGGAATTGTGTAGTGCTGTATCGTTATAATGCGGCTATATTAGTTATTTTTACAATTTTATTGGCAACTATAATGTGTATGCTATTCTTTATTGGAAAAATATTGTCATAATATCTCTCTGTTATACAAAACTGTTCCCACACTGGCATCTCTCAGAATGTATTAGCCCTACTTCCTGTATCAGAGCCTGGTTAAGGAAGAAGGGATTAAGGGGATGGACTGCAGGGGTGAGAGTTTTCTTAGTATTGGTGTTCGGCGGTTTTCACCCACGTGACCACTCTCACACCTAGCTTTAGATGTAAGTAGGACAGTTGTGCATTTACAATACAAGTCTATCACCATCACATAGGTTGTGTCTTTAATGACATACTGACCTTAATTATGGACTTCTGTTATTGGGCATCAACTAGGTTTCAGTGATAATGACTGTTATGTATCATTCTTTAGGTCACATACATCTTGTATTGTCATTGTTCATTCTACAAGGAGTTCAGTGTTGTCTAGTTCATTATGGGGAGAAGGAACCTGTCATCTGAATGACATCAATTTCCCTTTTTCTCTAGCCCTTTTAACATGCTACTCATGTTCTCAGCAATCATGGATACAACAGGAAGCAAGACTGCACCTACAGTGTTCCATTTCCCACTGGCCTTGCCCCATTGCTATTCACACGTTAAGCACCAAGTCTGCAAATGGGTGTCTCTTTGTAAGCAGCTTAAGCAGATGTTTATTTGCAGATGCCCATGTGAGGTACATAAACAGCAGTGGGATAGGACCAGTTGAGGGCACCATTTTCAGTGCCAGCAGCACAGCCATGTATGCTCCCCATAGTATCTTATGATTACCCTTCATGTGAGTGACGCATGAAAAGAGTGTTTGAATTCAAAGGAAAGTTTCTTTCCTTAGTGACAACTGTATGCATCTCTGTATTAAATAACTTTTTGAAGATGAATAACTTTAAAATAACTTTTTTAAGCAGGGCAGAGTGTGTAAATGAACTAAGGGTTTCTTCAAAACTTCTTTTTGTAAAAGATCTGAAAAACAATAGTTAGAGATGACATGAAACATCACCACAGGTATAAATTTCTGCCTAGCAGCTGTGAGTCAGTCATGGCAATTATAGAATCATGGATCTGGAAGAGGCCAAAAGGCCTTCAAATTGAAGCCATACACACCACAGCCATGCCGCACAATCTAGACCATTTTGTATCATAGTCAGAATGCAAGTGTGCTGTCAAAGATGACTGCAGAGTAAACAGCAGTGCGTCTTGACAATGCATTTTGTCCCCTCAATTGAAAGCTTGAATTTGTACTGTAGATTATTGTGGGCAGTCAGTTTCTTGCCTCTGATGTTTTATTGTGTTTTGATAGTGTCTGTTTTAATATTGTGTTAACGTTTGGAATTTTTATGTATACCACTGTGAAATCCATATTTGTGTGAAGGTATGATTTACAAAATTTTAAAATAATAAAATTATGGGGACAAGAAAGAGAGTTCTGCAGAGGTTATGGAACCTTGCAGTGAGCCCAAACTCTACAAGGTAGTGATTGGTCCCTGGCAAGAGGGACATCAAATTCTTCTGGATACAAATCACCACCATAATGTTCTCTGGCATCAAGAAGAATTTTCCTTAAGGTTCTCCTTTGGATCACCCTTCCTTCTGGTTCCAAAGTAACCAGTTGAAAACAGACTATTTGAATTTAATCAATAATTAACAAACATATAAAACACTGACACCTCAGTAACAAGAATGATCCTTTCCCTATTCCAAGACACAGATTCCATTCTAAGCAGCAGACTAGGATGTCCAAATGTGCAGTCATCTCAGAAGGCTGTTGTAACTCCCAGACACATAACAGGTGATGGTAGTATTACTCTGCAGAAAACAAAGGGTTGTACTCAACATAGCTTTAAGAATAATGTTCTATTGTTGCAAGGATTTCTCCTTGAGCAGCAGAACGTTCTGCTCCTTCCCTTTCCCATGTCCTCTAAATCTGTTCTGGCATTTCCCTCCACTCTCCAAGACAGATTTTTTTTGGGGGGAGGTGGTCTCATTGTGCTAGCGCAAATATGTAATGGAATCCCACCCCAAGTATCTAATCATGATAATAGGACTTTTCTTTTAGATGCCGAACCACTAAAACCACTTTAGAGGGATTTTAAAGGGGTTAAACAAATGAATGGAGGAGCTTTGGATGGCTGTCTCCTTTCTACAGTCTTAGTATAGGGAAATTTTCCTACCTAACCAACTCTGAATTTACCAAATTAATGAGGGTTGTGTGAGACAGTGAGGTCTTCTTCACTTTGACTCTGAGAAGATGGTCCTTCTTTAGTTAGAAAAAAAATTCCAGTTCCTTTTCTTCAAAGCAGCTCTTTTAAAAACCACAGATATCTCATAAAAGCACTTCCATCTCCTGCTTAGACAAGAAAGTTTCTGAAGAGGTAGGCTATGTGACATCCTAAGGAGTGCCTTCAAGGAAGTTCTTTGCTATTACCTGCCTCCTACTGGTCAGACAGAATTGCCTTCCAGTTTGGAGTGACACCTGAGAAACCGACTTTTATATTTGCTCATTGCTAATGCATACAGGAGTAAATCCAGATGAAGAGTTGATTGGCAGAATGAAAAGGAGACTCTGCTATAAAATTGAATTGTGTCAGCAACTTGTTTTGCTTCCTATTTTTCCCATCCAAAAAGAAAGTACGTAAGAAGGAGGAATTGTTAACAGCTTTCTTCTCATCTGAAATTTAATTACTATGTATGAGCAAAATAATTCCATAGAAGTATTAAACAATATTAATATAAGGTTGCCTATCATTGACATTTTCCAGCCATTGCTTTTTCTGTTTCTGGGTATGATCTCTGAGAATTTTATTACTAAAATATATTGCAAAGTGACAGAGAATTAGCAAAAGATGAGGTGATGCCGTACATTTAAAAGACTAATCCAGTATTCATTGTCTCTGATCTGTGTTAAAATTAATGATATTAGATAATGCACCAATTGAACAGATAATGAAGTGAAAGTAATAAGGACTTAATAAAACTGTTTTTCTTTTATTAAATTACCTTACTTTTTGAGCTTATTGAAGTTTATATTTAGCGTTCTGATAAAACTCAGATGAAGAGCATTGGGGAGAGGGGTGGATGGAGATTACTATGTTTTTTCTGATTTTCACAGATATCTGAACTACTATTGCAGTTTAATCTTGTTTTATTTAGACTATTTCTAGACTACTTAATATAAAATATATGTCTAAGTGGTATACAGAAACTAAAGCAACAACAGACAACTTAAACGGCATTTTTTAAAACAAAAATGCTATTACATATACAGCTGTTACATTAACACAAAATTTCTAATGTTTATATGTAAAGCAATATGAATCCCTTCTCCTTCTGACGCACCTCCCCTCCCCTCACCCACCATTGCTCTCTTTTCCCACTTTTTTTACTGGTGTTGCCACCCTTCAGGAGTCCTGCTTGCTTGACTGACTTTCTTTTATATACAGAACACTTTAGTATAAACTATTTAACTTCTACCCTGAGGTCCTAATGATACTTTCCTGCATCTGTTTGCAAAAAAATTGCCTTTTTTCTTCAGCAGTTCTATCTAGGGAAAGGAGGAAAGAAATGACCAGAGGCCACAGCAATTCACTCAAAAATCCAAATGGTCCCACTGGCCTAAAAGGATTGGTGATCCTTGATCTGTAGCCTCTCCAACTGGGACATGATCTCAGATTGTAATAACAGGGAGTTTGTTAGTTTTCACTGACTCTACTTGAGCCTCGTGTGATCCTCCTCCTCTGGTTTTGTCACAGGAAGTTGGTGGGGCACAACAAGAACCCCTGCTCCCAGGCGCAAACCTTTGTCAGGCTGAGGAACAACATGAGCCAATAGGGGTTGTGTGGGTGATTCTTATGGCTGGATCTGGCATCTATGATGTGAGACTGTGCTGTTTGAGTGATTGGGCTGAAACCACAGTATAGCACTGAGCAGATTGTCATACTGACAAGATTAAGTGATAATTACCTCCTCCCCTGCACAGTGAGACTTAGATATACTTTCAGATCTGATTATGCTGACTAATCAATGAGATGCGCACAGTGTAGGCAGCCCAACTCTACATGCATATTTCTGAATAAGGGCATTTATTAGTGGCAGAGTGAAAATGGAAGAGAGGAATCCCACATTTCCCAAACTTACCAAAGTGTTTGTGGGAGAAGGTAGCTTAGATAGTTTCCAGGAAACAGCTCAGTAGGGCCTCATGCCTTTAACGATGTTGTTCATGCTCACAGTGTACTAATGCTACTAATGCTGGGAATCGTGGGAAATGTTCCCCATTGTCTCTAGATATTATAGTACATTAAAGACACATGCACAGCAGTATCTGGAGACACTATGAACTCCTTTTCCATGGTTTCAGGCATCTGTGTGTCCTGCTGTGCAGATGTGGCAACATTCAGAGGAATAAGGAAAGCCTACTGAATGTCCTCCATGCTGCGTCTCCACTTTGGTAAGTTAGGAAGGGTGGCATTTGCCATAAGCAGGCCTCTAGGTGCCATCACTCCCAGGGAGGCATAGATATCTCACCAGAATGGAAGGAATCAGTTGTTTAAAAGGGTTAATTTCAGGTGCGTGGTGTAAGTCCTTATTTTATTTTATTTTCAATTTATTCTTAAATATGTATACCACCCTTCATCCGCACATGTTAGGGCAGGTGACAACATAGAGATGCCATATAAAAACCACAAAATGTGTAATAAAAACAAGAAGGGGGGGGGACCCAAATCAATAAGTCCCTTACCCTACTCCCTCCCACAAACACATTTGAAAGGGGTATGCGATGTTAATCAGCCAAAGGCCAGATCAAAGAGGAACGTTTTCACCTGTCGCCTCAAGGTATATAATGAAAGCACCAGCCAAACCTTCCTGGGAAGATCATTCCACTAACAGGGAACCACTGCAGAAAAGGCCCATTCTTGCATTGCCACCCCCTGGACCCTCTTGTTTGGGAGGCACACGAAGAATATCCAATATGAACTGTAAGAGGGTGATGGATTGGTTCCGCTCATCCATAATCTCTAGGGATAAATTGATTTTTTAAAATGAGCACATTCCCATTTTAATGTGTTTTACATAGCATTTCCACATAACCCTGTTACATGGAAAAATGATTTTAATTTTTAAATTCGAACTTGTACAGTGGTACCTTGGGTTACATATGCTTCAGGTTACACACGCTTCAGGTTACAGACTCCGCTAACCCAGAAATATTACCTTGGGTTAAGAACTTTGCTTCAGGATAAGAACAGAAATCGTGCTGTGGCTAAAGTGGTGCTTCAGGTTAAGAACAGTTTCAGGTTAAGAACAGACCTCCAGAATGAATTAAGTTCTTAACCCGAGGTACCACTGTACTTTAATATTTTAAAACATTTCCTGGAATAGCTACAGAGAGGAATCTGTGTAAAACAAAACAATTAAATCAATTGGCACATTTCAGAGTAGGAATGCGGGGGTTGGGGTGTGAAGAACTTGCTATACATCTAGCCTTGTACAATGGTGCTTTTAGAAATATGGGACTTATTTGCAGTTAACTACAGGAGGAAAATCAAACAAGAGAATATTAAAGGTGGTGGACTAGTTACAGAGTGAACATTTTTTATGTTCTTCATTGCTTTTCAGTGCTGTAAATGATTTTGTTAGCTTTATTCATTTTGGGATCAGGGGTGGAGGATAAAATGCTTCATAAACAGTTTGTGCTCACGATATGCCATTTTTGACATGTTGCCTACAGCGTATTGCCAAATATTCAAAGATAGCAGAACATCTCATTCTAAATTTTCTCCATGTGAAAGTGGTTGTTGGGATCAGCTCCAGTGGCATTAATCCCCCATTTTGTGTGGGATGCAGCGGATGCATCTATGCTGCCCTTGTATACTACATTCCTGCTAGCAGAGATATTGCACCCTACTCAGCAAGAGTGCTACTTGCTGAGTACAAGGATTTGTGGATTGGGTGGGGTGTATTTTGTGTATTTCCTCATCTGTAGAGTATGCTAATCATTAAGTATGCTTGTCCTGTAAAGTATTTTATTAAGCATCAGCATATTCAGTATGAGACCAGTCTTCCTGTATATTTGTTATTCAGCATGTTCTTTAACACACACACACACACACACACACACACACACACACACGACAAGTTGTAAGCTCTGCAGTGAAAATGAGATCTTCTCTGGCAGTCATTTACCTGCAGTGAGCAGTTTCCAGAAGCAACTTAACAGTATGAGTATATACATTTGTTATACAAGAGAATTCCCACAGAGCAGGTCAAAAGTTGCTGCGTCAAGGATGAGGTAGTTAGCTTTATAGAATTCCTTTCTCTTAATGTTAAAATCCGATTTCCCTCATTCAGATTTATGCACTGTGCCTGTGATCAACATTTCAGACTACTTTAAACAGATTTTTCCCACTGCAAGAAACCACACGTTTAGAAAAGATGTGTAGTTTCATGCATATTGTTCTTAAGGCAGCAATCCTAAATGAAATTTCCTAGGAGCATTAATTTAATTTAGGGTTGCCACATTTCAAACAGTGATTTTTTAATTGGGGGGGGGCGAAGTTGTTGAGCAAAAAATTGACATTTTTGAGCTACTTTTAGGGAAAGTCGGCAAAAACAACACTGACAAAATGGGTTGTCATACGTCCAGATTTTGCTGATTTCTAGACGTATGGCAGCCCTATTTAATTTGACCTACACGGGATTGTGTTGCTTATAACTAGTAGTAATATTTCAAGTCATTTGATTTTTTGTTATAATAGCAAAAGAAACTCCATCTGGTAATAAATAGTACTGCATTATTTATTTATTATGTGTGAACGTAAGCCTGCCCTCTGAAAAGGGGCTGGTGGAGTAAAAAATAGGACTATTAGCCCATCTAGCTCTGTCTTGCCCACATTGACTGTCAGTGGTTTCTTCCAGAAAGGAATCTTTCTTACTCATGCCTAGAGATGCCAAGAATAGAACTTGGAATATTCTGCATGCGAAGTATGTACTCTGCTACTGTGCTATGACCCTTCCCATCACGCTAAGATAGTTCAACAATATTACATGTATTTATCAACACACATTATCTGATGACATTATGGAGCTGAAGCTTCAGTATAGCCTGTTTGTGTTTCTTTGTTTGTTTTTACAAATAACTTTTAACCTTGGATTAATTCTGTAGGTTTTGACACAGTCTTTTCCCCTTTCAAATATTTAAGACAGTTGTTTTCCCACCAGCCAAAATTACATGTTTTGTACAAATGAAACAACATATACATTACCATCTTCTTGCACAGCCTCTAGATGTGGGGATAGTGTGGATCCTGGCCAGTAAAATGCTTATTTTATGTTTAACAAATTAAGGAATAATTACTTTTTTAAAGGGGTCTTGTGGCACATTAGCAGTTACATATATTTTTATGTTACCTGAGGTTTGATAGGCTAGAGCAGAGGTGGCAAACTCATGGCGTATAGGCTGGATCTGATTTGCCATACCATTTTGTTGATTGCTTGCCAGTCCTCTGTGGCCCAGTTTACGCACCCTCCTCCAGAACATTGAAATCAAGGTGGGGATTCAAAAGGCTGTCTTCTCAGTCCAACACCTTCTCTGCTATTGTGCTAGAGAGAGGTTGGGATATAGGGTTTATCAGGGGTCAGCAACCTTTTTTAGCAGTGGGCTGGTCCACTGTCCACTGTCCCTCAGACCTTGTGGGGGGCCAGACTATTTTTTTTGGGGGGGGGGGAATGAATGAATTCCTATGCCCCACAAATAACCCAGAGATGCATTTTAATAAAAGCACACATCCTGCGTGTGTAAAAACAGCAGGCAGGCCCCACAAATAACCCAGAGATGCATTGTAAATAACACATTCTACTCATGTAAAAACACACTGATTCCCGGACCCTCCGCGGGCCGGATTGAGAAGGCGATTGGGCCGCATCCGGCCCCCGGGCCTTAGGTTGCATACCCCCGGTTTGGATGATAGCCTCTTACATTTTCTCTATCCGCTTTGCTCTCTTCCCAGCTAAATGGTCAGTAAGTGTGTGATATATATGTTGGGTGTGGGACCCTTTTCCCTATTGGAATACAGCTAGGCTGCAACTCAGGCTCTACCCTCTCATTGGCTGGATCTCAGAGAGCTGCATCATACAGAATCGGTTCTATGGCTTGCAGATGTTCCTGTGAAATGTTTGTCTAGAGTTTAACTGTGCTTCTAGGCACCAAATCGCAGGGAAAAGAGAAGAGATATGGCGAGTCATTTTACATTATATAAATGTATAATGGACTTTACAGATTGTGTTTTGCTGTTCCAAGTTTCTGCTTCCAAAGCAAACAGCCTGCCGTTTAGAACAGTTCCTTCAGTGCAAGTTTGATAGTATTTGCATTGTTGGAGGATTTTTTGCATGAGTGCGTGCAATCAAATTTCTGCAAAACAATTAAATGAAGCCCAATGGGGCATGTACCATAACATGAAAGATGTGAGCTTGACCTCTCTTCACTCAGAATTTTTGTGTTATTCTGGCTTTCCCATTAGTAGATGGATGTAGACAGATGTGTTCTGGAAATAGTAGCACAAGACTTTTTTTTTTATTAGAAAAAAACTTCTTCACCAGCACTTGTATATACTGTAATTTATGTTAGTTAGGAAAAACAAAGAACAATGCAACCTCACCTTTGCTTAGTGCAAAGCAGTGTTCTCCAAGTTGTACTACAGTAATTTAAATTCGCCGAACATGAAGGCAAAAGTCAGGATATTGTTTCAACTGCCACATTTTCTACATATATAATAATAGTTTTCCAGCCAATATGGATCTGTTACAAAGCTACACTTTATAATGTGCCCTGCTCCCCTAGGACTTATTAATGGATCTAACAGATTTGCCTGTTGCAAAACTTTCCACTGCAAATGCTTGCATTTTTAATATTATCCACTGACGAAGCTGAACTTGAAACTGGGCCTACTAGGGTGTAGCAATTTGCATTTTTTACAGATGTGGTCAGAGGGCCCAAGTTTCTGACGTGAAGCAGGTGTTAATAATGAGTACAAAGGACGTATTTTCATCTATAATTATAGCAGCCTTTCTCAAGCTTGGTTCTCCCGATGTTGTTGGACTGCAACTTCCATCATCCCTGACCACTGGTCCTTGTGGTTAGGGAGGTTCGGAGTTGTAGTCCATCAACACATGGGGACCAAGGTTGAGAAAGGCTGGTCTATAGTGAAAACTTATTAACAAGTACCTTGAACTCCTGACTGAAATTCATTGAAACAGGGACAGATGCCTTTGGCAGTGTGCCACAGGGGAGGTCTAATGCTATCCATCAGCTTTTCATCAGCCATTACGTAGAGAAATTGACAGCTTAAACTACTATTTAATATTCAATTCCAGGGTGTTGTATATATTTAATGATGTATTGGACTACCAGTTGTCAACTATAATGACTGGCTGGATCCCGGTCTCTCTTCAGGAACTAGGAGGCTGCTGAATAAGAGAATGTGAAGATGTTTTCAGAATTAGCTGGCTTTTTCTCGTTTTTTTTCTTCTGTTTTACCTTCTTGCAGTTTAATGTCTGTTCTAGTGGAAATATTTTTAACTCACGCATTCTTCCACTCAATTCACATGTGACAGCATATATGCATGGCACCAGGAAATACAGTTAATGTACGTTACCTGCATATTATCATATTTTTATTTCCTGGGGTGGGAGAATTAGTCTGGAAATCTGTATGTTTTGTGCTTTAATTTAAAAAACACACACGAGGCAGTGAGGTTGGGGATTCACAGATGGACCAGCAGAGCCAGTGCCTCACTCCTGCTGGTGCATCCATGAAGCCCTGTCTTGCTCCTGCCTTGCCCCATCCCCATCCAGGTAAGCTGCAGTAATGTCAGTATCAAAGTTTGGCTCTACCACACCAATTTCCCCTGGCATTTTCATGTTTCTACCACACGGTCTTTCCTGTTTGCATGACATACAAGCAGTGCATGTTCCAAGAATGTGTGTGTGTGTGTACAGAGAGAGAGAGAGAGAGAGAGAGAGAGAGAGAGAGAGGGAGAGAAATGTAAGTTTACAAAAACACACTGCAGTGCATTCATGCACTTTTCATTAAAAATCATTTTGAATGAAATGGTATGACATGAGAAGCAGCTGAAATTTGCTTTGGCAGATGAGTTCTTCCTCTAAATCTCACACAGCTTAATGATATTCATTGTGTGTGTTTGTGTAGGTATGTATGTATTTAAAATATTTATGTCCTGTCTTGTAAAAGCAATCTTCCTAAGACTTTTTAAAAAGGCTGCTGGCACAGTATTCTTTCTGTCTACAGTGCAACTTTAAGACCAGTTTGTGTACTGTTGTGAGCAGTTAGTTTGTGGTGGCTGGTGTTCATTGGGACTATTAGGCCAGAAAGTAGTATAACCAACAGTAGATGGATCTGAAGCCAGAGCCAACAAGGAGATATTTAGAGATGTGACATTACTGGACATGCTGATTTTGATTGTTGTTGTTCTGGCAGCCCAATCCTGTGTATTGTTACAGAAGTTGGGTGCCTCCCCCTCTTTCTGCCAAGCGGTGGCAAGAGTCCATGGAGTTCCAGACACTGTTAGTACTTTGGAGAACTTAGACATGGCAGAGACCGTAGCAGCTTTAAGAAATGTGGTCTATTCACCTATTTACACCTTCAGTCTGTGGAGGGAGTCCAGATCTTATAACGTGGTCATTTCAAAAGGAGCTTGCCCCCACAGCAGTGCAGCCAGTCTTCAGCCAGCCTACTGAAGACAGATACCAATCTTTTCTTCTTTCTTCTTCTTCCCAACAACCCTTGCTCTAGACTCTTCTCCTGTCACTTCACACCCAGTTACACTGGCAACCTACCAACCCCACACCATCCTGTCTCTGTTCACACCTCAGGGCAAGGGAGGAAGACAGTTCTTTTGTATTGCCAGTGGCCCTGTATTGTTTCCTAATGGCCCTAGCTTGGCCAGGTTGTTTTTTATCTGATAACTCAGGAAATTCCTCTACAGCTTGTATTTCTCTCACCACATCCCAAATAATCAAAATCCTACCATTTATTATTTCTAGGATTTAGCCCCCCCCCCCAATCTTTAACAGTATATTTAGTCAGATGTGAGTTCCAATAAGTTGAGTGGCATTTAGTTCCAAAGATGTATGCATATGATTTCAATATTTATTTTGTACAAGCTGTTTCGATTTTTCTTTTTAAAGTCCCTACTTTTTTAAAGTTAATTTGTCCCACATATCCAAGAACAAACAGTACCCTGTTTTCACTTCCATAAACTTGTGTAAACTTTATAAACTGTAAACACCACAAGTTACTGAGTACACATTTAGATAATGCAAATATTTGATCATCACAGTGAGTTGCTACTGATGCCCTCATTGGGGATTTCATGGCCTTTCCGAGAAAACAGCCATTTGTATAAACAGGGGTTATTTGGATGTAATTAAAGCCCTTGTTTAAACTGTTTCTTCAGAAAGCTCCTAAAGTTACAGGACAAATAATGAATATAGCACCTAAGTCAATAACCAATTTAAAAGTTGAGATTAGAATAGTAAGTTGCATAATTTATATTTTCAAAAATATATGTTAACTAGTATTGTTACATACTGCTAAATGTCAAAGTTAATTTGATCAAGTTTAATATTTCATCTGTGCAAAAGGGGCCCAATTCACACTACTATCGGTTCACAGTGTCCACATGGAGACTGGATCATAGATGAATCAACAGTGTGTGCAGCTTCTCAGCGCATGGATCCAGCACCAACCATGTGGATTTCACAATGTGAACTCTCAAAAATGGGTGCATCTGTATGATGCGGGTTTTGTGGAAATTTTTTCTTTGCACATTGGGATGATTTGCACTAGAAAACTTTCAGTTTGGGTTTGAAAATTTTCTAGAGAGTGGTCTAATTTACCATTTTTATTTTACTTGTATTTATTAAACAAAGCTGAACACATCAAAAACTTACATCTCATTTTAAAATGTGCTCATCCCTTATCACATTTCTCCTGTCTATGTTGAAGGAAGACTAGTAAAACTAGGTTAGTTATGAATGTATGTTACAAGCATAGGGAGTCTTTCATACTGCCATACGTTCAGATTGAAAATTTGACGTGTGCAGTATTGTAATGTGATTTTCACTTATCTTAATTAGCTTCCAGAGCACCTGAAATCATGCAGAGGAGCACTTACAGAACACATATTATCTCAGCTTAGAAAACTACACTGAAGAAATAAAACGATTATAACACTTGATAATGTGTAGTCCCTTGGGAACATTTTTAATAGAAATGGTGTAACTTCCCTCTGTTCAGTTCGGAAACAGTTTGGTATTTACAAGCTTTCTCAGTGAGTGTTCTGAAAAAGCTAGATGGTTTCCCAAGAGTGCTGTCCAGACATGTAATCTTGGTGCATGTGCACAGATGGTGTTATGCACATGTGCATTATTGTGTCTCTCCGCCCCCAAACCCCATTGTAGTTTGATTACATCCTTCTGCACCCACTCCACAGCACAGCCGTGACAAAGACGTGGTTGGAAATTGTCTCCCCCAAACCATTAAAACTAACATGCTCCACAACTAGATGGATATTTTAATTGCAAGAAACAACCAGGATAATTGCCTAGACAGAGAAGGTACTAACCAGAGAAAATGATGCTTGGTTAGGTAGTCTGATCCACATATCCCAGCCATCAATGAGAATTCTCTCATTGGTGGAATTCAAGATGTAAGGGCTAAATAATAATGATTTTTTAAAAATGTCTTATTGACATCTGAACATGGTAAAAAGACAGAAGATGGTATCCAATTGTACCTGTCTACTAGTGGAACAGACTTATTGAGTAACATGATATTTCCTTTCTCTTTTCTCCCCTGCAATGCTCTGCATGTACACTAAATCTGAGTTGAAGGGTTGGGGGACTCTCTGGAGCAGATTTTTTGGGGAGGGGGCTAGGGGGAAGGAGGGAAAGGGGAAATCTGCTCCCATAATGTTGGATAACTTCTAGAGTTCTTAGTTTTTTAAGCCAAACCTTCTGCTGTTGGCAGTCAGGGATACTATCTTCTGAGTTTCTGGGACATGAAATTACTTTGACCCTGTATTCTTGGTTTTCAAATCCCTTTAGTCTTTCTGCTCTGCAGCGTTTTTCTCGTTCAACATCTTCAACATCCAGCTTTACTTGTATTATTAGTTTCATCAGTTTCTTTCTCCTTCAAACTCTTTCTCAGTACCGTACTTGTTTGATAAAGCTTTCACTGAAGCTTTCTAATTTGCATTTACCTGTAGAACATTGCTGCTTGACAAGCACATCTGTTTCCACTACACACACCAGGACCTATTCCTAACTTATTTGTGTTTTTAGATCTTAAGGTGTCTGGGAAGGATCTATGTAGGCTTTCATTTCTCTCCACTGTAGCACACTAGTGGTTTATCATTTATCATAGTTGTGGTAGAACACATGCATTGCAACCAGAAGGGACTTGGTCCCTCTCCAGCTTCTCCAGGTAGGGCTGAGAGAGACTCCACCCTGAAACCCTGGGAGCCACTGCCTGCCAGTGCAGACAGTTCTGAGCTAGATGGGCCAGTGGTCTGAATGATGGTTTAAGGCAGCTTCCTAATCATAGCAACTTGCCAATAGATCTGCACAAATGATAATAGAGAGAAAGAGAAAAGTCAAAATATTGTGTTGTACCATGTCTGTTACAGTAGACTAGATATGTTGTAAAAATGAGATAATGTAGGCATATCTAATGGTGTAGGGCTTTAGTGGGTTGATGTTGATCCAATGGTCATTTTCCAAGTTGGTGATTTATTAGCTTGGTTTCTGAAGCAGAGCCATTTCAAGGCTGACTGCCTTGTGTATTGTGTATGTGTTGTATATTGGAACAAGCATACAGGGAAGTGTTTGTTCTCCAGCAGTTATGTTGTTTGTGCTCTGTTGTCTGCAGTGGATCTTGTATGTGGTTATTGCTGTTTAAGAATTAATTTTTATGTGCGGAGAAGCATTGATATTTTGATTTTGAAACCTTGTTAAAAAGACATTAGATATGGTTGTACTTTGGTCAAAGTGCATGATATCACCAAAATAATTTAGATTCATAAATTGTTAAAAGACAGATTTCCTTAAAATTCAGTAAGTTGTTTTCTCATGACTTAGACTCATTGTCTATTTTCTAACTCAGCAGCTAAAACAATTCATCTGAATGACATACTGTAACTTAATTTAGTTCCCATTAAAGATTCACTTTTCTTATAAAACGCAAATCACATCACTTCTCTAAATGGAGCCCAAAGGATTTCTTCTGTTTACTCTGAAGTTCCTTAATACTTGCTTTTTCTCTTTAAACGAGAAAGTCTCAAAGGTCTTTTGCAAGCTGGATTTGACAGTTAATGTCTTGCCTTATTCCTCTGATTATTATCCATACATTCCAGGTCATACAATATTTACTCATTAAGTCAAGCTTTTGAAAGCTGATGGCTGCACATGTATTCACATTATGACCTTTTCTTCAGCGCATAAAGAGTTACTTTATGAAAGCTTATGAGATGGCTATGAAAGCTGCTAAGAAATCTTACTTTGCAGCTTCTATTGCATCCGCTAGCTCTCGCCCGGCACAACTTTTTAGAATAATTAGGTCAATAACGTCCTTAGGAGGACAACCAAATTTAAGCACAAATTCGACCCACAGCTGTGAGGCATTCGCGAGCTTTTTTGCGGAGAAAGTCCTGTTGCTCCGCCGTGACCTCCCTGCCAATTTAGATACAGTGACTGAACTGGAGGCCCTTCGACTGACTTCAGGTCCAGTGTTGGACCATTTCGATCGGATACTCCCTACTGATGTGGATAGATTCCTCCAAGTTGGTAGGCCCACCACCTGCCTCCTTGATCCGTGCCCGTCTTGGCTGATTAGGGAGTGTCCAGATGTTGCGCGGACCCCCCTGGTTGAAATTATCAATTTGTCCCTTGACACGGGGACATTCCCAGGGGAACTGAAGGAAGCAGTGGTGCGTCCACTCTTAAAGAAAGCTTCATTAGATCCCTTAGACCTATCCAATTACCGCCCAGTTTCAAATCTTCCATACCTGGGTAAGGTAATTGAGAGAGCGGTTGCTGAACAGCTTGGTAGGTTTCTGGAGGAAACATCGGCATTAGATCCATTTCAGTCCGGTTTCCGTCCTGGTTTTGGGACGGAGACGGCTCTGGTTGCCCTAACAGATGATATCCGTAGACAACTGGATCGAGGCGGGTCAGGACTGCTGATCCTTTTAGATTTGTCAGCAGCCTTTGACATGGTCGATCATGATCTTCTGGACCATCGCCTTTGCAGACGTGGGGATACAGGGCATAGCCCGTAACTGGTTGTGCTCTTTTATCTCTGGTCGGGGACAGAGGGTGGCACTAGGGAGGGAAATGTCGTCACGCCACTCCTTGGTGTGTGGAGTGCCGCAGGGCGCAATTCTCTCCCCAATGCTTTTTAACATCTTTATGCGCCCCCTTGCCCAGATTATCCGGAGCTTTGGGCTGGGCTGTCATCAATATGCTGATGACACTCAGCTCTATCTACTGATGGATGGCCACACCAACTCGGCCCCTTACACACTGACCAGATGCTTGGAAGCTGTGGCTGGATGGTTTCGTGGGAGCCGATTGAAACTAAATCCTTCGAAGACAGAGGTCCTATGGCTAGGTCGGGATAGCATGGGGATGAGGGACCAACTCCCTTCTCTTGCGGGGGCCCAATTAGTGCCATTGCCTTCCGTTAAGAGTTTGGGTGTAATCCTTGACGCCTCCCTTTCCATGGAGGCGCAAGTCACAGCAACAGCCAAGGCGACATTTTTCCACCTTCGCCGCATCAAGCAGTTGGTCCCTTACCTTTCCCGCCCCAACCTGGCCACAGTGATCCATGCGACAGTCATCTCCAGGCTTGACTACTGTAACTCGCTCTACGCGGGGCTGCCCTTGAAGCTGTCCCAGAAACTCCAGCGGGTACAGAATGCTGCAGCGAGGCTCCTCACAGCGTCTCTGCCATGGGAGCATATTCATCCAGTGCTTTTCAAGCTGCACTGGCTCCCGGTGGAGTACAGGGTCAGATTTAAGGTGCTGCTTTTGACCTTTAAAGCCCTTCACGGCCTAGGACCCTCGTACCTACGGGACCGCCTCGCCTGGTATGCCCCACGGAGAGCCTCAAGGTCCATAAATAACAACACCCTAGTGGTCCCAGGCCCTAAGGAAGTTAGATTGGCTTCAACCAGAGCCAGGGCCTTTTCAGCACTGGCCCCAACTTGGTGGAACGCTCTGTCTCATGAGACCAGGGCCCTGCAGGATCTGATCTCTTTCCGCAGGGCCTGTAAGACAGAGTTGTTCCGCCTGGCCTTTGGATTGGAGCCAATTTGATTCCCTCCGCCCCCTTTTTCTTTTTTCTTTTCCTTCTCCTGCAATGAGGCTCCATTTTAATATTTTAATGTTCCATTATTTTAATGTTGTATTTTATTTTTGTTTTTAAGTTGTAATCACTCATCTTGTTTTTATTATTGCTTGTAAGCCGCTCTGAGCCCGGCCTTGGCTGGGGAGGGCGGGGTATAAATAAAAAATTATTATTATTATTATTATTATTATTACTTCACATGATTTTTTAAAAATAATTCTTACTATTGGAAAATAATAATATATTTTTTCAGTTTAAATCTTGGCAAGATGCTAGGGGTAGTTAGATTAGAACTGATGTAAACACATTCTTTTATATGCTTGAAAGTAGACGTTTATGTGTTAAGTGTGGCCAAACTGGGATGTATTTTTTATATATATTTAGCAATTGCTAGATCTTTTAAAAAAATGTTTTTTTTTTAAATCATTGAAAGCTGCAAGGTATTGTGGTCTATTGAGATAGTGCTACTACAAATCTTCACTACACACTTCCTAGAGAAATACACTTCAGGAAGATGCCATTGGTTGCTTTAGGATATAATGGTAGGCCATGATTTAGCAATACATGATCCAAGCTTCTTCCTGGGCTTGTGGGATCTCACCTTCCCTCCTGCATGGGTGAGAGGAGGAGTGTGGAAACTTTTTCACTTTGCTTTCTCTTAAGCATGTCATTCTGTACAGGCCAAAGGTTGTGGTTTAACACTAAACAGAAGTTAGTATTTGCTCATTGATTCTCACTGATATTTCCAATTGAACTTTGAATAATTTCACTCTTTCCTGATAAGCCTTTCCTCAATGTACTCATCCTTCACTGCTATTTTTAATCAAACTAACCCAAAACCTTATCTATTTTTTTATCTCCCTCTTACAGCCACTGTCCTAAATTTTGTCCCTCTTCCATTTTTGTACTACTTTCTTCAAATAATTTAAACTCCTTTGAAAAGATTTTCTGTATTGATAAAATACATTGGTTTGAAGGTGGCTTGCTCTGCAACTAGACCTAGTTAATGCTAAGTCATGATCCTAGTTTAGATGAAACAAGAAGCTTGTAAAGGGAAACAAATGTCATCCTCCTGGCTGTGCAGAAGGAGGAGGCTGGAACTCAATGAAGTACCAGTTTTCATATGGGATTTTGATGTGATGTTGAAACTTATACAAGCTTGGACTTGGAAGAGAACCCCAGAGGACTCAAATGCTTTCCAGATTTAAATAAGATTCACGGTCCATCTACCTAGCCCAGCGCCTCTCCTTATAGCACACCTATTTGTCAAAGGCAACCAGGATTGTGGAAGGCTCACAAGTCTTTCATAATCCCAGGCTACCTCTCACAGATCCATGTAAAATCCAAGCAGGGTGGATGGGAGGAAGACCACTCATGACATGAAACTCTGTGGAGCTACATTTAGTTGTGAAGAGGCTTTACCATCAAAACTCAGGATTTGAGGATTGGGCGGGGAGGGGGGTGGTAGCTGTATTTTCTAGTGCAGCACTGTTGCTCCAGTAGATTTGATAGAGGAGATTTAAAATGACTGCAAAGATAAGAATAGAGGGGGCAAAGCCCACCCACTGCTGGGGCCCTAAAGGTGCTGTGTGATGGATGATTTCACCCACTTTTGCCCTTGTATTGAGCACACTAAATGCCAGTTGCAGAAGGCAGCTGTGCTTGACTTTGGCTCTCTTCTGGGCACACTAAGCTTTTGAAACCTCCACATGAATTTGGATCGGTACAGGAATGAACCTATCCATTTTTTAATTGTTAACTGCCTCTTTTCAAGCTAATCCGATCTAATTTGAACCTGGCGTATTTCTAGATTTTGAGACCATTGTAAAAAAGCTATTAAACAATTGCAAAACATTGTTAGTAATGTCTTCTTTTTAGTTGCACAAAAATGCATTTCTTGGTGGAAAGGAAATTGTTCAACAAGTGACTGGTTTTATTTTTATTTTTTGTTTCCTTCAGGATCTTTCATGTTGGTGAACACCACCGAGAAGTTCGGACAAAGAGCCCATCTTTTGCTACCACACCTGAAAGAAAACGACACTCATTGCATTGATTTCAATTTTTATGTTTCCAGCAAGAGTGGATCCAATCCTGGCATATTAAATGTTTATGTGAAAGTCAACAACGGTCAGCTTGGTAGCCCAGTGTGGAATATGTCCGGAGGTCCTACAGGAACCTGGAACAGGGTAGAATTGGCAATTAGCACCTTTTGGCCAAATTTCTATCAGGTACTGCTTGTTTGTTCTTTTCTTACATATATGAAACAGAGTAAAATATTTCATGTGAATCACTGCTGAATAAGGCATTCTAACCTTATTTAACAGGTGTGCACTTGGTTCAATTTTGACATCAGTCAATGTGTTTGTTTATTTGTTTGTTTCTTAGTTTGATAGGCATTCATGCACTGTCGTATGATCAAGTTCTTGGGATGGCTTACAGTAAGAATAAAAATAAATCACAAATGCATACAATAAAACAGACCAATGGTAAAACATGTAAAAGCAGCATCTGGCAGGCTAATCGATTATGTATTTATAGCAGCCTTGGGAACAAGTTATTTCAGGATGTAGACAAGAGCATTTACATTTTAAACTCTTGTATAATGAATCGTTAATACTTTCCAACAACCCAGGTAGGTAAAAGAAAGTGATGAAGAGACATTTCCTCATCTTTCCAAGAAGACAAGACTCACCAGGTGGGAATTCCATCCTGTCAAGCTTGGTGTGTGACAGGAGAACTTGGTGCCCCAGGAAGGTTGTCTTCATCTGAAATGTGTTGTTCATTTTACTTTTTCTGTAGGATTATCATTATTGATAAGTATATATTTTAGTAGCATTTTGAGGCTGAGTGATGACAGCATTACATTTTTATGCATATAGTAAGATTCCCTTGTGAAACTTCTGGTCCTTTGGGAGGAAGGGTAAGATTTAATAAACAAATGAAAATAATTTAAACAAAATGTGATATACAAATAAAAATAAATAAATATATGAGCTGTTGATTGGTATACTAAAATTATCCCATTATCATGAATTCTAAAGAAATAATTTTAGTGTCTGGGTGTTTGCTTCACCCTGGAACATATAGGCAAATAACTCCCACTAGTATTTATTTAATAGAAGTGATACTGTTCAGTATAAAGTCACACTTCTGAAGACATTCTGCTTCTATACTTAGAATATCTGCTAATTCTTAGTGTGCATGGCCTTTTGAGCATAATTATTGTTTGATTTCAGGATATTTGTTGTAGCTAATACCGTTCATATGGGACGCGGGTGGCGCTGTGGGTAAAACCTCAGTGCCTAGGACTTGCCGATCGCATGGTCGGCGGTTCGAATCCCCGCAGCAGGGTGAGCTCCCGTCTTTCGGTCCCAGCTCCTGCCCACCTAGCAGTTCGAAAGCACCCTTAAGTGCAAGTAGATAAATAGGTACCGCTTTATAGCAGGAAGGTAAGCGACGTTTCCGTGTGCTGCGCTGGTGCTGGCTCGCCAGAGCAGCTTTGTCACGCTGGCCACATGACCCGGAAGTGTCTGCGGACAGCGCTGGCTCCCGGCCTCTAGAGTGAGATGAGCACACAACCCTAGAGTCTTTCAAGACTGGCCCGTACGGGCAGGGGTACCTTTACCTTTACCTTAACACAGTTCATTTAAATGTAAAGTTTCAAATTCATCTAGCCTTTTGGATTTAATTCCATAACTGATACTTGCTCTTTTTATTTTATTTCTTAGCAGTAATACTTGTTCTAATTGCTCCATCCTGGAGAATGCTTATTAGTTAGAGCTCCATCACTAAACTAAACTAAGTTGTCCATAAGTAGCTGGTGTGTGTATAATGGTAGGGGGGCTATTTTAGACTCATCTGGGTCTGTAGCATGCACATTTTTAAGGCTTTTTATTGCTAGACTCACCTTGTCTATAATTATATCTTGTTCCATATAATTTCTATCCTCTCCATGGTTGTTTTTTTTAAAGTATCTGGGAGGGTTGCTTCTGCAGAATAAGATACTTGTCACTTGCTGCCACCCTCACTGCAGAATAGTTGTTACCATGTCAAAGAATTATTTTATGGTGTAGAACAAGTTTGCAGTTAAAAAATAACCTTCCGGTAGGATGACTTATGCAGCTCCACAGGTTGTTAGTACCCCTACTGTGTTCAGTCTGCTCAATATCTTGTATTCTTAGCTCCATATACCCACGTGCAAGCAGTAAACTGCATGCCTTCTCTTCTTAAATCATTGCTTCCACGTTTACATGGAGCAAAAGCAGGTTGCTGAAAAGCAAACACATAAATAAATCCTCTCCTTTATAATCTGAAAATCCAAGCCCAAAATGTGCTTCATGTGCTTGTGCCTGTTTGTTTCAGATTGCTGTTTTACAGTGTTTAAATGCTAATGAATGGTGGTCACAAATCCATTTTGTATTTCAGTGCAGTTGAATGAAAAGGGGACTATAGCAGATCCGCTGTTACCTAGATTCATTTTAGTTCAGTAGATTCCATGTAGTGCAATCCCAAGCATGTGTACAGGACTTGCAAATAAGTCCCATTGAGCTTAGTGTGACTTACTCCCTAGGAAGTGTGCTTAGAATTGCAGTCTGAGTCTCATTTAGTGCTAGACAGCTTTAACCTTTCCAAGCCCGACAGCTTTTTCTGTAAATGAGGTACTTAGGGACCTAGATCCTCCACAGGTTTTCATATCTAAACTCATCTCTTCATTAGCTGCATAAATGTACCATGTATTCGCCTAGTTTCATATTAGCAAACGTTGTGCAAACCTTAGCCTATCTACCATGTTCCTTTACATGCTGTAGCAGGGCATTAAACACAACTAAAATGCCACAACTAACACACCAAACATTTATTTTTGTAACCTTTGGATTACGGTGCTTTCATTTTTTATGTTCCCTGGGCATAATGTATACTGCCTGGAATGGAGAAAAGGCTGAGAGGGAGCTATAACTGGTTCATGACTTCAGAATAGCAGCAGCCCCTTATATATGTGTACATGGCCAACAGTAAACAGACCCTTTACTCAAGCCATATCAATGAGATTCAGTCACCGCTGCTAAAAATACTAACAGATTCTGAGAACGAAAATAGAGCACAATATTGGTTCCAACTGGGAACTGATTTACTGTGAGGCAGTAGAAGCCCTTGTGAAATAAATGGGCTCAGGATCGTGGGCCTTGAAAAATAACCCCGTACAAACAACTTCATTACTTATAAGCCCAATTTTCAATCTTGCTCACTTTAAATCATTTTCATGTAGGTGGTCTAGTTGACATTAACCTCATAAATTCTTCTTTATGAGCCTAAGTGCGAATTTGAAAGTGGCATGCATGCAAAAATGTAGTCACATGGAAGTGCTACATGGAGACAAGGGGACGCAAGAAAAACGATCCAGAGCAGCAGTGAACTTTTTTTTGTTTGATGGGATTATTTCCTTTTTCTGTTCACATAATTGCATTAAATAACCACATTGGTATCAGTAAATTCTTTTCTCTTTTTAAAATAAGTTTTGTGAATTAGAGTTTATGATTAGGTATAATTCACCTTTGGACTGCAGGAATTGTAATTGCTTAGCAAAAACAAAGGCAGGAGTTTACTAAGTGAGGTCATGTATTGAAAGTAAATCTATTTATTCCCTTTGTTCTATGGAGCTGACAAGTTATCTCTGCCAGCACATTTTCAGCAGTAAGCATTTAGGGTGGCAAGCCAGCCCCCCTTCTTTGTTCTCCTAGAGAAGGGGGAAGTGGCAGGAATGAAAAGCTAATTTTGCTCTTCACTGAAGCAGGGAGGATCAGGGACAGTGCAATGTTAAACTGCTTCCCTATTTCCTGTTTGGCAGGCATCTGAGGGATAGTCTGATGTAAAACATCTCTCAGGCAGACATCCAACACAGCTTTCCATGAGCAAATGAAATTTGTGTTTTTAACCAGTTGTTTTCTGACTGATAAGGCAGCAAAACAATTTCCAAGAAATCAAACAACTATCGTGTTTGCTACAGCTTTATTTTATTTTGACTAATTCGCTTCATATGTTGCATTTAAGATGTTGTGTCAACTGTGATGAAATGCAAACTTGACAGCTTGGAGTTAACTTTTTTTTTTAACCTGGCAGCTAGACACGAAGAAAATGCTAGACAGTATTTTTTTCACAAAACATCACACATTTATAGGATTTGTTACCTTTCTTTTCTCTCAAATAAAGTATCCATACACATGCACACACACACACAAATCTTGTATATAAAGGACTTGATTTTAGTGTAGCACCATTAAAAATATGGAAGAAATGTTCAGTCACTCAATCCAGCAACGACCAATTGCCGTGCGTCCATCGCCACAAACTGGAAGTGGCCAGAAGAGGGGGTAGGGTGGACCTTTGAGCGTGGGGGAACACTCCCCAAACGCAAAATGTTTGTTGCCTGCATATCCATTTATATCAGAGCCTATGTAGTATGGAGCATAAACCCTTAGACTTAGCAGATATAGATTCAAACTTCTGCCAACCAGGCTAAAGATATGATATGTCCTCTAGCATGCATAACTATTTCTTTTGGCCCACTGCTGCTTCTGGTGAAAAGGGTTTCATCGATCTTTGAAGGACTACAAAAACCTGATGACTGTGAGAAGTGTGTACACAACATAGACCTTTACTCATCTATTACAATGACTTCAGCTGTCTGAAAAAGATACTGTTTCTTGCTATGTGGCCACATGAAGTTATGTTTCCATCACTATTAAGCATGTTCCTTTTTCTTTTCTAAGCGGAGTGTTGCAAACCATGTATAGGATCAGTTATACTTAAATCACTCTTTTTTTTTTTAATAAAATTTTTATTGGGTTTTCCGCTTTTATAGAGACAATACAAACACAACAATAACACAAGACACAAACATGTATAAATTCAGCAGATCCTCTTCTCATAACCTTGTTCCCTGACTTCCCCCCACCCCCCCCTCGTGCATCCCAATTCCCAAGATTATATCAGCAAGTTGGTATTTCTCCTCTTAACCATCTTATTCATTTTGTTGCCTCTTTTCTAATAAAAAAAAAATTTGATTTTCCTAAGTTGGACTTAAGTTCTCTTCCATCGATTTTTCATTTTGTCTTGAATAAAAGTCATATTAACCAAACATGAAAGTCTTAAGAGTTTTTAAGAATCTCCTCTTCCCTCCCTCCCATCCCCGGTTTTTGTCCCTTCCCAATAAAAATCCAAAGTCAAGATTCTCAGCCTGGGTTCCTCACGTCCGAGGCTTTCAAGTCCCTTTCAGTCCCTCTCCGCCGGTCTCGTTGGTAGTCCTTTATATCAGTCGTCGAGTCTGGAAAAGGATCTTTCACCATCAAAACATATTCTCTTCCCACAAGGAGATTTGAAAGCAACTGCTGGAGTATTTCCACAAAGCCTGTATCCTCAAAGTCAAAGTCCAAACGGAGGCCCCAATCATATTTCTTTATTTTAAGTTCCTGTACATATTGTCCCAGAACCTCCTCCTTCTTCTTCTGCATCTTTCGCAGACTTGTGGTAGATGTGTTCCCAGAGTCTCCTTGCTTGTGTTCCACAGATGTCAGCTTTTGGTTGTTGCTTCCCAAGGTTACTTTCTCTTTTTCTTGTTTAGTCTCTTCCACCTCTGTAGACATTGTTTCCCATTCAGCTGTGGATTCTTTCTCATTCAGGTCCTCAATACAAACAGCAGAGTTGCCTGTTCCCAAGGTCATAATGTTAAGTTGTTTATTCATGGCTAAGCTCTGCTCTTGTAAAATTCCCACCAATTGAAACATCCTTTCGATTTCCACTAGTAACTTTCCATCCACAGCCATTGTATCCATTGTAGTTTCACAGAATTCCCCCTAGAGGGAATCTGGTTACTTATTAGTCTTTTCTCCAACAGTCCTTTAGCTTGTTATTGTTACTTTGTTTCCAACAATTTTAACTCAATTATAACTCGTCTTAGTCCAGAGGGATCTTAAATAGTGATTTTTCCGCTTTAAACTGCCCGTTTGACAGCTTTGACAGCTGTCAAACTCCGCAGCTCTTACACAGGCACAAAGGCAGGACGTTCCCGAGCCCGGGAGGGGGGGGGTTGCTCAAAACATAAAGAGGGTCTCCAAAACTCCACTCTCCAGCACAAAATTTCCTTTAACTAAATCTTGAAAGTTAGTGTCCTTTTTAACTCACCCCACCAAGGGTAGGCTCTCCAGCTTAGCTCTTATGTCGTTGCTTAGATCGTCTGCAGGGGGGGGGTGCGGACTTCCTTTTAGCACACCCCCCGGTCGTCTCCAATTCAGGGAAAAGTTTTTTAAAGTCCCAATCCGTCTTACTCACGGGTAATTCTTTCAGTCCAAATTTTCAAGGAAGCAAGTCAGCGCTCTTCAGCCATGGCACACGGCTCCGCTCCGCTGGGGTAGCGGTTTACTCTCAGCACCACGCCACTCTCCGTATCCTCTCCGTAGCCTTTAAAAAGGCTCTTCGTGAATCGGGGAGGGCGCTTAAGGTGCCCACCGAGTCACCAGGTCCTCAGGCATCCGCGCCTGAGGTTTTTGAGGGTCCCCGCGTCGCCGTCGCGGCAGGACCCGTCCCCAGCGGAGCCGATTCCCTCCGGAGCTCGGAGGGAATCCGCCATTAGCTGTCCGCGCCAACCCGGAAGTCTATACTTAAATCACTCTTGGCCCTTTTATTAATAATGGTCTGGATTCAAGTAACCCATTCCACCAGCAGAAGCCAGTACAATGACTCCCTTTATTGCAAGCAGTCTTCCCCTGGGAGAACTTCCAGAACAGTGTGCGGAGGGAGGAGAAATACGCTGAATTTCACAAAATGGAAAATTATTTGAGAGGGGTTTTGTTCTTAATTTTATTATGTATTTTGTGTTTTTATCTTGTGAATCTTGTGAGTGAAGAGCAGTATGCAAATTTAATAAATACTAATAATAATCTGCAGAACATGACAGTTTCTGCAGTTATATTTAAGGGCTGTTGTTTTTTAAATGACACAAAATTGGTTCATGTAGCTTATGTAAGACAGAAACGGGATTAAAGATGATCTTAACAGAGGTGAATGTAAAGTTCTGCATTTGGGTAGGAAATATAATATGCATAAATGTAGTAGCAGGTGAAACCTGACTTGACGGCAGTTCATACACTTAGCAGATCACAAGCTAAAAAATGAGTCAGCTGTACAATGTGGTGGTTCTCACGTTGGGACGTTCCTTTATCTACCTTTGTCACTAGAGGGCCAAGTGACCTCTTTGGCTGGGAGTGTCTTCTACTAGCTTCAGCTGGTATGCCAGAAGTGATCATTCCTTGCCAGCCTCTCTTATCACACCATTGTGGCAGGCCCACACCACTGGCCCATGGCCTGCCACTGGTCTAATTAATACCAGAGATCCTTAAACTCCTGCCTATCATTGTTTCACCTAGCTGGTGAAGTACAGGCCAGTAAACCTATGTTGTGTAAAGGTCTGTCCCTTCTGCTGCCTTCCTGGTCCAGCTTCTAATTCTCCTGATTTCAGATCTCTGCCCAGATTCTCATTCCCTTTACTGGTAGGTCTGAATCTGCCGCCCAACTTTACTAGCCCTGCCCATGCCAGCAGCTGCACATCTCTTTGCACATGCTTCTTCCAGGCACTGAAGACTTCCAATCCACCACACCTGCTGCCTCTCCTTTCTTTTGCTCTCTGCCTGTTGGTGAGCCTTAGGACCCACTTCTGCTACCCTGAACGTGGTTCTTTTATCCTTATGTGGGTCACCTTACTTAATGTTGTCCCTTTAACACAGACTTTTGCAAACTTTTCATGTTGGTGACACACTTTTTAGACATTCATCATTTCGCAACACAGTAATTCAGTTTTACAAGCAAACCAGAGGTTAAACTAACCCCTTTCCAGCCCCGGGAGGAGTGCGGGGAGCATTCGCATGACACTGCAGCTGACACACTAATACGTCGCAACACATGGTTTGGAAAGCTCTGCTTTAACACTTGGCTTCCCAGCAGTCTCTCTTCCTTCCTGGGCTGATCAACGGTTTCTGTGCTGCTGTTGCTGCTGCTCCGTCTCCACACATGATAAAAACAAGTTTCATGAGCTATGTTATTTCTTGCAGAATAGCAAATGAACTAGTGTCCTCAATCTGGATATTTAGTACAATAGTAAAGTAGTACAATATACAATGGTACAGTATTTTTATCTTACAGTTATTCCAGAGTTAAATGAAATAATAGATGTGAAGGCATTTATAGTCTTTATTTACTTTGTTTGAAACTTGAGTGTTTTCTTTTCTTTCTTTTTTAAAAAAAGGAAACTTGTTTGTTATTAATAGCTTATATACTTCAGCAGCGATAATAGGATACCCAAATGCATGCATGCATAATAAAATTTCCCTCTCTTTCCAGACACACTGACCACCCAAATATAAAACCCCATAGTGAGTCCATAATCAAAAGCAATAATTGTGTTTCAGTTTCAGAGAAGAAAGCAGATTTAACTTATCAGACTTCAACATGCATCGTCTATGCTTATGAAAGCTTTCATATTTATGTCGCTGAAACATACTTTTCTGCCTAACCAACTTTGGATTATTTAAAGCTAGGCCTGCCAAAATTTGGAATGGTTTACTTTGATCCTTAGTTCTTAATTCAGCTGACAAGAATAGTCCATTTATTTTTGTGGCCTATTTATAAGCATCGAAAGAACTAGGAGCAATGGATATCGAGGAAGATTGGCTGGGACAAAATAGCTTAATACCTCCATCTTGCCCTAAATGCAAGATTGCTATTAAGTTCCTCTTTTTTTAAAAAAAATAAAAATGTTACCTGTTTAAACAGCAACAAATTATTTATTTATTTACCGCTTAATTCCAAAATGGGCTTCTCTAAGTAGATTACAAAGTTTCTAAAAAGTTGCATAAACATTAAAATATAAGCATCCAGATTGTTTTTAAAAATGCAATAAAACAAACCCATAAAACAATGCAGCAGTTTTACCATAGTTGGCAAAATCAATAAAATACAAATGAATCTTTCTCATAGAAGATATAATTTGATTAAAAACAAATCATGAGGAAATGTTCTATGACATAGAACAGGGCCTTGGGTCGGGGAGGTCCCTTGCTACTATTCTGGATAAGAAGAACCTCAACAATTAAAACTAGGAATATTTTACTTCCACTGCTTTTGATAGGTCTACTCCAAGTAGGACTTAGCTACAACCTAGTACTATGTTTATTTTACCCTTAGACCAGAGCTTTCCAAACTGTGTGTTGCGACACGTTATTGTGCCGGCTGCAGTGTGTAGATCTGTCATGTGACAGATCCTCCCGGTGCTGGAAAGGGGTTAGTTTAACCTCCGGTTTGCTAGTAAAACTGAATTACTGTGTTGCGAAATGATGCATGTCTAAAAAATGTGTCACCAACATGAAAAGTTTGGAAAGCTCTGCCTTTGACCCTAAAACTTGCCTCTAGGTTAGCTTACGTGTTAGATACAGATGTGGAAATACTAGTCAGTTTACTAACAGCTTCAATGTACCATCTGGAATGATTACCATTATCCATCCAGTGGCGGACATACATTTTTGGGACCCTAAAGTTTGAACTGTTATGCGGGCCCCTTCACAACCAGTAACATGGTCTGGGTAACCACTGTTATATTCATCAATGGGGTTGTTCCATGACGTATCACCAAACCTTTACAACACCTGTGCTACTGACTCTCAAACTTTGGAATTGTAGAAATATATACAACAACAAAAAAATCACTTTGAGTTGTATAATTCATATTGGGTCTACTACACCCCAAAAATTTTAAGCAATGTGGACTAAAGTTGCTTCTGGGGCCCCTCCAGGATTAGGGGCCCTGAACGTGAGCTTCATTAGTTTCATAAGATCTGCCTCTGTATCCATCATGTTTTGGAATGAAAGCAGAAAACAAATGAAGGACATTTTCTCTCGATATCCAGAACATGGGAAGCCCCTTCTGAATTTTTTTTTTAATTTGGAATGTTTAATTGGCTGTATTGTTTGTATTATGATTTGGTATGATTGGAATCGATTTGTCATTAATTGGAAGGTTTTTACTTGAAAAAGAATAAAAATTACTTTTTTAAAAAAGAGAAAGCTATAATGACAATATGCAGCTATATAGTACATTTGCATTATTGTAATTTTTTGGGAAACTTTGTTGTTCATTATGTTGCACAAGCTATCATGCAATTGGTTTTGTACTGAACTTTTACTTAACAAAAGTAATATAAACTTTTCTCCCTAGCCCCTAAAAATATGGGTTTGCAATTTGTGGTTTATCTGCAGAGACCATAATCACAAACCTGGGTTTGGACGTCAGGTCAAAGCACGCAGCAGCATGCAAAAAAGACTGGGGGAGGGGAGCAAAACTGCTGCAAGCTCTTTTCTGAGACCTCACATGCTCATGCAATCCTCCTAAGCCATAGTTTGGCTTTGCATGAGAGGCAAGCCAGGCCACTGTATTTATCTAGGAAGAAATAATTAAATCATACAACTGTAAGCCCTCCAGATCTGGCTGGGTCCAAATATGAATGCAGAAAATAAAAAAATGCTAGAAAAACATTGAATTTTTCTGGCATTTAGTGCATTATATTTAACCCTGAAGCATTGCCTATGCATAACTTTTAAAAAGCACCGTTCTTATTTTGGTCGAGTTGGTACATTTGCTATTTGCATTTTATTGACCTATTTTCTTAAAGCTGAAATAGTGAGCTCTTGTACTGAATTGTATATTGATAGAGTTAATGTATGAGTAAATCAGCTGCAAATAGCCATTGAGTTAGTCGTAAATGGTTCACTTGATTCACCATTGAATCCGGTACTTTAAGCCTTTTGCAAATTCTTAGCACTGGTTTTTAAAAATAAAATAGTTGTGTTGCTTTAATAGAAAATATTCATGTTCCTGCAAAGTTACTTCCACTGACAAAACTGATAACACAACCTTTTCATATTACAGGTATTTTTTGAAGTCGTAACTTCAGGGCACCAAGGATATCTAGCCATTGATGATGTGAAGGTTTTAGGACATCCATGCAGTAAGTGACTGAGCATTATAATTTGAAATTATTATGAGATACTGTTGAAAGGTATGCATCACTGCTGTTCCCAAAGTGTGCTCCTTGATAAAGGTCCTTTCCAGCTCTGGGGAAGCTCAGAAATCTTGAGACTGAAGCCCTGATCGGCCATTGGAAGAAGCCATTATTTGCTGTGTGTGACAGTTGCCCCACACTCTCTAAAGCAGGAATCCCCAAACTCAGCCCTCCAGCTGTTTTGGGACTACAACTCCCATCACCCCTAGCTAACAGGACCAGTGGTCAGGGATGATGGGAATTGTAGTCCCAAAACAGCTGGAGGGCCGAGTTGGGGGATGCCTCCTCTAGAGACTCGAAGCAGTTATTGAGTATAAAAAAAGAAAAATTAAATACAGCCCTCAGAACGTTTCATAAAATTTGGAGGAGTGTAGATTTCATAGTGGGACCACATTCTGATCACCAGCTCAGTTTGGCAGCTGTAAATCAGGAGGAGGAGGAGTTTGGATTTGATATCCCGCTTTATCACTACCTGAAGGAGTCTCAAAGTGGCTAACATTCTCCTTTCCCTTCCTCCCCCACAACAAATATTCTGTGAGGTGAGTGGGGCTGAGAGACTTCAAAGAAGTGTGACTAGCCCAAGGTCACCCAGCAGCTGCATGTGGAGGAGCGGAGACGCGAACCCGGTTCACCAGATTACGAGTCTACCGCTCTTAACCACTACACCACAGGAGAGCTCATTCTTGAATGTGGATCCCCAAATTCTTCAATGGTCTGTAGCTGGAGCAGCACCCTGTCCTTGCTACACAGGAAGCATGCAATGTATAGCCTTGTGTGTCAGTTGCAATCCCATTGTAAAATATTTGTATGAAATTACCGGTATTAGCTACCTGATACAGTTTTCCTAATTAAAATTAAAACAGGTCTTTTTTCTTTTGTCACAGCATGGTTGATGCTAATCTTTAGCATATCCTTTTCTTTGGTGCCTTTACTCTTGTTGCCATTGTTTCAAGATTTGTAGCATTTTAATATGCTACTGAATGACATTTTGTGGAACGACTGGATTGTATCAAACTCTGCCGTTCCACTTGTGCAACAGACTTCTGCTGGTACAATGGAAGTTCTGCTTCTCCCCCATTTCACATCCTCAACATTTGCTCCAGAGGGTTGTGAGATGTGGAAGTGGGGTGGCAAGGTGGAAGGAGGAAGGGGAAGTTGCGTTGCATAAGTGGAACCACACTCACGCCAGTGTTAGGTGCAGCCCCCTGCCATTTAATTACATGCAAAGCAAAAATACAAGTAAAAGTAAATGGAAAAGTTAGTTACTGATAGATTATCACACGTGATTGTGACCATGCACATAGGTGTTAGGCAAACGGTTGATGTCCACAGTCTAATGTAGAGCTAAATGAATTTAAGCCAATGTACACCTTAGTCTTTGGTAGATTGTGCCATGTATAACAGAAGCTAGAGCTATAAGGAAGTCCAGAACAAGTTTGGGCCTGGTGTGCCTTTATGCAACCTTAATTTCTGATGACTTGCTTTACATCAGCTTCTTGCATATAGGATTGTTCCCTAAAACAGTATATCATGCAATTGCTCTAAAACACATTTCCTATATACCTATAAAACACCTGGCTTAAAAATAGTTTTCTTGACAACTTTGTACAGTTCTTGTCTACTAGCTAGTATAAATATCTGCTGTGGTTTTGTTCAAAATATCAATTAAATTTCAGTCTAGCCTTTATAAACATCGAAACGTTTTATCAAAGGCTTAGTAACCTAATATAATTTCCTCAGTAGGAACAATAAGCTAGCACCTTTATATTTTGTCATATCCTGGATTCTTGTAAGAAAGTAATATTAGAAATGTAAAACAGCCTTATTATATTAGGCACAATTAGAGTCAGATATTTTAGTACACATTTTGGGACGCTTAAGGAAATATTTAAAATGGCTGTCAAACAGATGAATTAATTAGAAAAATTCAATGCTAATAGCATGTTTCCCTCCTCTCTTTATTCTCAACAGCCAGCACACCCCATTTCCTGCGTATCCAGAGTGTAGAAGTCAATGCTGGCCAGTTTGCTACTTTCCAATGCACTGCCAATGGCAAGACCATTCCAGGAAATAGGCTTTGGCTACAGGTGAGCATTTTCCTCTTTTGTTTTCTGCAGTACAATGGCATGTGTAACATACATCATATTTAAGATATGTTCAAAACAACACGTTTAAAATACACTGATGCTGGCATCGAAAGAAAGACCATATACACTTGGGAGAAAGCTTCATGGGTAGTGAGAATGGCTGCAGTGTTAAGAAGTGAAACCTAAGCTCCAAATGTGGTTCTCTTGCTCATGTGCATGCCTATGAATAAAAAGAACAGAAAAAAACTATTATTGTTAATAACGAACCTTGAATGTTCGCTAGCAGCATTGCTAATTGATCTTTTCAACATGTTATGTTTGGGGCTGCCTTTGAAAAGTGTTTGGAAGTTTCAGCTGGTCTGGAATGCTGACTGGGGCCGGTCACAGGGAACATGTTCCTCCATTGATCCAGCAACTGCACTGGTTACCAGTCCCTTTCCAGGCACAATTCAAGGTGCGGACAGTGACCTATAAAGCCCTATATGGCTTGAGCCCAGGCTGCTTGCAACGTAATATCTTCCTATATGAACATGCCCAGGTACAATGATCCTCAGGTGAGCACCTTCCCTCTGCCCCATCAATATCAGAAACACAGTTGAGGGTGTCCACAGAGAGAGCCTTTTCTGCGGCAAGCAGGCCTTTGGAAACAAAGGTACAGGCAATGCAGAGCACGGGGTGCTATAAATGAAAACGGTAATTTAATTGCTAGTTCTAAATGTGTTTTGGTGTATTTCAACTATTATTTTTAACCATATCGTTTTTATTACTTTGGGGCTTACTGTGTGAGTAAGAGATGTGAGCAGCAAACACTCCCACCCAATGCCCTTACCAGGTTGCAGACACATTGCTCATCTGGAGGTTGGAGAATACTGATGGTGTTGAGCTTAGATGGCTGTCGTTTGTCTCATTTGTTGCAGTGCAAATGCATGGTGGGCTTGGATGGTGCAGCCCCATTGTATTGTGGGGTGTGTGTGTGTGTGTGTGTGTGTGTGTGTGACTGAGGAACAAAAAGTGGAAGTACAAGGCTAGAAGGAAGCTGTAAAGAGAATATCACATTGTAATGTATACTCTTATCCATTGGTATTAATACTATATTGTACTCCCCTTCCCCAAATTACTGGATAAGTCAGTATGTCAGTGAAATGCTTAAAAAGCAATGTGGAAATTTACTGTTAGTGGAGGAAAGTTTTCCTAGCAAATTACCTTTCCTCACTTTGTTGTGAAACATACGTTGTTTTTGGCGTTTGGAATAATTTGTCCCTTCCTCTTTTCACTTGCATTTGGAAAAATGCACCTGTTCCTTAAGGATGTAGTGCAGTTCATCCACCATAAAGCATAGCAATGGTGCTACGTATTTATTCCCTGACCCTCTAAAGAATAGATGGGGAACCTGTGGTATCTGTGCCTGTACAAATCCCATCATCCCTGACCATCAGCCATGGAAACCAACAACATGTGGAGGACCACAGGTTTGCCATCTCTCCTACTCCTTTTTCAGATTTTAAAGTAATTTCCCATGATAGAGGTCTGCCATAATGGATAATAATCTGACTTTGTCTCCATCCAGAAACATAACATTAACTCATACGGAAATGCCTAAAGAGGAGACCAGCTTATTTAATTTTAGAAATTCATAGTGCTTAGATCACCCAGTGGTTGGGAAAGGAAGGGGGGGGGACCCAAACCAAGAATAGCTACATGGTAAGTCATCCTAGGTAATGACTTTAATCTGCTCCTGTACCTTTTCAGATGAACAATGAATCATGAGATTTGATTATAGCACATCAGGTAATGTGAAGACAAATTGTCACTAACTGCATCCATTTAACCTTAGGTTAAAGTCAAATGAAGGAAATCATGAGCATAATGCAGCTGAATGCAATATCTGTTCTTTTTCTCTTATTGTCACCATCGTTTAAGTTTAAAAGGTCATTGGCTAGATAGTATGCACCAGGAATGAAACATTCTCATTAGCAGAAGCTTCAGTGTAGGTATAATACAAAAATAAATTCAGTGATACCCCAGAAGTGATGTTTACAATTAACAGATGCTGCCCATCTGTTTTTGTTTATTGCATTTGTGGGCAGCATAGGTTGTATCCCTTTAAATTGGAAAACTAAACAAATATGATTCTAATGCAGGCTGCCTTAGAATTTATATATCCTGTAATATAGTTCACACATATTAATGACAGAGAGAGCATTTAGCAAATCACCCAAGTACAATCACCATCTTTTTTAAAATGTAAGAACTGCCACTACAGTGGCATCTAAGAAAACCATCACATTATGCAAGGATTTCTGCCTGCTCTCTGTGCAAACTATTCCAAAATGTTAGGAGAAAACCCAGAAATGATTTGTGCAGGAAGAGAAAGCCCCATTGTTCAGGCAGAAGACTTTGCACTAGTAGGAGTTTTTCACTGGATACAACCTGCTGGGCTTTACTGGATGTTTCATGGGGAACCTTATAATAGAGTGCTGAAACAATTCAGTTGTACTGCCCCCAAAGATGTAGACCCATAACACTTTCCATCTCATATTTATTTTTCTGCTGGTTTTCAATCACCGTACACTGTGTTTGCCGATTTCCAGTGCTTCGTATATGCTAGAGTTCAGTTATGATAGTATTATGGATCATGTGAAATGATACTAAAGAAGATTGCCTCAGAGAATGTGTCAAATTATTTATGCTGTATGACCATAGACTGCTCAGTCCCAAGATTGAGGAGCATAACTGGGCAAAAGCTTCAACTTCAGCATTTATTCTTTCTCCCTTGGTTTCTTATTTATTTATTTAGAATTTAGAAAATGGTCAGTCCGGTTTTATAGTAATCCCTCGTGTTATCTCGGGATTTGCTTCCAAGGGTTACATGTTTATGCAAAAATTGTGTATAGTGAAACGCTTGGAGCTGGTGAGTGAGGGGGAGACAGAGAGCATCCCCAGCACTCCCAGAGTTGGTGTGTGTTGAGGAGGCCTTGTCCATAAAGTCAGGCCAGGAGTTTAAAAGCTCTTTTTGCCTTTTGTCCACTTAAGTGGTGCAGAGAGAATTCCTAGACAAGGCCAGCTTACCATACCACCTCTGGAAAGCAAGGGATGTTTGTGTGAGATCTCATGAGAGCACCCTAAAGCCTCCCAGAACAGTCGCGATGAGCAGCGTATTGCCCAGCAAGGAAGGTGGAGAGCTTCAAAGCTCTTTTCACACTGGTTAACCCCAAATGTACCCAGCACAAAATGAGTTTCTGAGCTCTCTGCCTTGCTTACGACTTGACCTGCATAATTTCAACCAGCCCACCTTTAACTGCCTATGGTTGAAATCATGAAAGTCAAATGCATGCAGGATGAGGGAAATTCAAAAACAAACAAACCTGGCTTTGCTCCTTTTTCAGTGGGCAATCCTATTGGCTGTGAGGCCTGGAAGACCTGATCCCTGCCTTGCAGGCCTTTTCCTACCTGGCCTGGCAGGATGGGGCCATTACTGACTCCAGCTACAAAAGCCGAGGCTGCTGTATACAGAATTTTGGGCTGGGGTATTGTTCAGAGGTTTTTGTTGGGAAGGGATTGCTGTTACTCTTGTTGCTGTCATTTGTGTGTGTGTGTGTGATTTTTAAAATATGTTGTAAGTCATCTTGAGCATGGTTTGAACTTTGAAAGCCTGGCATACAAATAAAATGGATGATTGATTGAAGTCAGGCATAGGCAAACTCGGCCCTTCAGATGTTTTGGGACTACAGCTCCCATCATCCCTAGCTAACAGGACCAGTGGTCAGGGATGATGGGAATTGTAGTCTCAAAACATCTGGAGGGCCGAGTTTACCTATGCCTGATTGAAGTGATTGAAGATCCTCTGGGCATCTTAAGATACAGCAGATCTCGGTCTGAACTGGGAGATTCCCAGCTCACCCAGACTCTGTCAATGTTTAGTCCCCAACTCTGGCTCAGCCAACATGCTCATCATGGCTCAACTGAGGCTCACTTAGCTGAGCAGAAACTGACGGAGCCAAGTCCAGCATAAGTACTTCAAAATGGAGCATTCCAGGAGTGGAACCAGAGAGGGGGGAGACTTTGGCTGGATACTTAGTCAATTCAGCTCAGTCATGTGACCTGGCAACCAAGCATCAACACTATTTAAAAGGCTTGTTTTCCCTATGCCAGGCTTAGGCAGAGTATGATCAGCAATTGCTGAATGGGTTTTGGATCGGGAGTAACTTTATGCTGGTTTACTTACACAGCCTTCCTTTACCACTAGCATTTTGTGTATAGGATTGCTTTCTTAGCCAAGCAATCCTTGTACAAGGAGGACTTTTTGTTCATTAGATCTGATAATGAAGGGAACAATTAATTTGTACTGTGTGCGCTTTTACTTCATGGATTTACATACTAAAGAGTTCAACACTCCAATATTGCTAGGTAGGTGAGTTGTTTATTATTATTATTATTATTATTATTATTATTATTATTACAATAATACTATTTAAAGTTAGTGTTGCCACTTTTACTATGTCGGCTGATAAAAGTTACTGAACCATCTTTCCATGGCTTGTCAGCCTGTCTGAGCTTTTCTTTCATGCTACTACTTTGAAACTCTCTAGTGGCCTGGTGGCTTTACTATTTATTTCATATTGCAGCCTCCACTTGCTTTAATACACTGCTGTTTATTTAGTGTACGTGACCATGAGAAGTGAAAAGGCTCCACTTAGTAAAGAAATGAAGAGCAAAATCAGTTATAAAAGAATGCGACGATTAGTGAACACCATTAATCTGGCATCATATTCATGCTTAAAAATTTACACAGCAAAAAGAAGGCTGTCAAAAACACAAAAGTGTTTTGTTACTGCAGAGGTTGCATAACATAAAGCAAGATTAATGATTAAAAGAACTGCATGGACTCCATATCTGAGGGAAGTGAATAAGAAATAAGTGTTTTAATAGTTTTGCATTTTCATGCATTTCACATTCATAATAAAAACTCTATGGCAATTTTCCCAAGTATTTAAAGGGTTTATATCATTATAGCACATTTTACTTCTGTGTTTTAATCTTGCACTGAAGTAATTCATTTATCTTGCATTATATTAACATGTAAATGAGATATCCAGACCAATAGCAGACTTCGTCTACCATGTGGACAACTGTGAATGTTATTTGGAGAATTGGACTTCCTAGCTTTAAGTTTCTATCAATGTGTAAATCCTGAATGTAGGTTTTCCAACACTCCCAATATGTTGGAGCCCAAAGTGAGCAGAGGCTGTTTTACTGAGAATGTATAAAATATTACAAGCAGAAGATTAGCTGGAAAGCAGTTCCAAAACCTAATACAGCCCAGTTATCAGAAGAAACTTCACACCTCAGCCTGATTAAGCCAACCCTCAGAGAAATTGAAATACAAGCAACCAAATTTCACACAAATATCCTTAAAACTTGGAAAAGCACCCTATCAATTATTTAACTGATTGATAAAATGAAAGTCTGCACTACCCCCTTTTAGAAGTTAATGGCTTAACAATAATATGATATTCAACTGCAGCCTTATACCCAGTTTCCTGGGATCAAGCTCCAACTGAACTTAATGGGGCTTACTTTTGAGTAGTTATGTACTGTATAGAATTGTGCTGTAAGTTAGTGAAGCTACACTTTAGATAGACCCCCAAAGAACTACATATCAGTCAGTGAGTGATATCCCATGTTTCCTTTCTGCTGATGGAAGGCATCCATCAACAGAGCAGAAGAGAGAGGCAATTTTGGGAAATACACTCCCCTTTCACTCCCACAAAATCTCCCTAGAGCATAACCTAATCCTACAGAGCAGATTTTGGGGGGATGCAGAGGGAGAGGGAATTGCTGAAAATTGTGCCACCTTCCTTATTTCTTATCCATATTTCACTTATTTAGCCTCCTTTGAAACTAGCTACTTGTCCTTTAATGCATCAATCATTTCCCATCCTCTCTTTATCTCCTTTTCAGTAATTTTTACCATGTTGGTAATTTCATGCAGAATTATTCAAACCTCATTCATGGTTTTGACTTTGAGTATATAGGTGCTGTTGGAGTCAACAGACAGTGTTGGTCAAGGGCATATCTGATCTCTATAATGAGATACAATTTAGAAATGTAATTAGTGCTTCACAAGTTATAAAATGCCATATAAGATATTACAGATATCACTAAAATACAGTGATGCAATTTCTAGTTCTGTTGAAATGAAGTTTTGAGTTGCTTTTAAAAATAAAACTTTACCAAAGTGAAGCAGAACTACCACATCAAGGAAGAACTACATAGATGGTAAAAGCTTTCCAATGCCTTCTGTTCTTTTTATTCTTCTTTTGCCAGGAATATTATTTTACTTTTTGTCAGTAGGAATTGTTGGAGACTCAAGGGGACCGTGTTTCAATTGTTCTGTAGAATACTTCAAATTATTCTCTAATGAACAAAGTATTTCATGGAAAAGGCATTTCTCTCTTAACTTTCCAAGTGACCACCCCCACCCCCCTTTGGAGCTGTATTACAGCATTTTCTGAAAAGGTGCTTATCCTTTTCCTCCCACTTTAATGGACAGGCAAAATAAAGTAGTTTTTGGAATCAAAATTGAGAAAATTTTCCAATACATCTGTTGTTTATCTGCTGTTAAAGGTTTATTGGCTAAACCAAACCTCTTTTGTGGATAAACAGATTTAAAAGCAGAATATTTTGTCAGCATCCAAAACATTTAACAAAACAAGCTGTGTTTTGTGATAAAGGGAACAGGTTGTTGTTAGCAAATCATTCAGAAAAGCAGGTGCATCCTAGTTCAAAAGATGATGCTCCATAATGAGTAGTCATTTTGGGTATTCCTATACCATTTTTTCCTGATTAAGGGCAGTGTCCAACAAAGTACTTCTGTTAGTGCAGGGATTTTCATTTGCACAACATAATTTCCCCTTCCTCTTCATGAATGCCACTGTTCACCTCAAATCTGCTCTGGGGGGTTGGAGGGCAATCCAGAACTGATGAAGAGAGATGAAGTTATATTGCGCCATAGTTTTAAAAAATGGGTACATGAACTATCAGCTCTGTAGCTATTCTGATTTTTTAAGCCCAATATGTACACATATGTTTTGAATTCGATGGGAGAGAGCTTTAGCTGTGATTTCTGAATTGCAGGGGGTCAAACTAGATTACTCTTTCGGTCCCTTCTGAGTCTCCGATTTCCCAAACATACAGAATGTACATTACATGGGAAGGACACAGAGAGCTACATAAGTACTATATCATTAATGTGGTAATATCACACTTTTGTGTAAGTTTTGTTCAAAGGGTTGGATGCAACTGTGCCCAAGTTGTATACCTGCCGAAATCTTCGAAGTGGGTGGAATTGAACTTACACAACAACTTCACAAGCTCATTGAAAATATCTGGGAAAGAGAAGAAATCCCAGCAGACTTTAGGGATGCCAAAATTATCAATCTCTTTAAAAAAGGTGACAGAACTTATTGTGGAAACTATCGAGGCATCTCTCTATTAGCTGCGACCGGCAAAATTCCTGCAAGGATCAGTCTTAGCAAACAGTCTCGTAACAATATCCGAGGTGACCGTTCCTGAATCCCAAAATGGTTTTCAGCCTTCTAGGGGGACAGTGGACATGATTTTCACCACTCGACAGCTTCAAGAAAAACACAGAGAGCAAAACCAACCCCTGTATATGGCATTTATTGACCTGACTAAGGCTTTCAACACTGTAAATCGTAATGCCCTGTGGACTGTCCTTCTGAAAATTGGCTACCCAGATAACATCATTCGGTTCCTCCATGATAATATGACAGCAACAATCGCAGATAACAATGGCTCTCAAAGTGAACCATTCACAGTGGGATCAGGCGTTAAACAGGGTTGTGTTATTGCCCCAACTCTATTCATTATTTTCATTGCCATGATCCTACACTTTGTTGAAGGGAAACTCCCCACTGGAGTAGAAATCATATATTGAACAGATGGAAAGCTCTTCAATCTGAGCAGGCTGAAAGCAAAGAGTAAGGTTACTGTAACTTCCACCATAGAGCCTACGTTCTACGTTCCACCATACAGCACTACGTTGCTGATGACAACATAGTGTGCGCACGTTCAGAGCATGACCTCCAAACCATCCTAAATATCTTTGCAGAAGCTTACGAAAAGCTTGGCCTATCACTCAACATCCAAAAAACCAAAGTGCTGTACCAACAACTACAAAATAACCCCTCTACAAATCCAACTCATTGGTGTAACATTGGAAAATGTCTATCACTTCTACTGCCTAGGCAGTTATCTTTCCACAAGGGCCAACATTGATGCCGAAATCCAGCATCGCCTAAGCTCTGCGAGTGCCGCTTTCTCCCAACTGAAGTGCAGACATTCACAGGGAAACCAAAATGCTTGTTTACAAAGCTATTGTACTACCAACTATACTATATGCTTGTGAAACATGAACCGCTTATAAACGCCATCTCTAACTCCTCAAAAGATTCCATCAACGGTGTCTCTGAAAAATTTTACACATCACTTGGGAAGACAGGCGAACTAATATCAGTGTACTGGAAGAAGCAAAGATCACCAGTGTTGAAGCTATGATTCTTCAACATCAACTTTGTTGGACTGGTCATGTTGTGCGGATGCCTGATGGTCGTCTTCCAAAGCAACTACTCTATTCCGAACTTAAAAATGGAAAGCGTAATGCTGGTGGTCAACAAAAGAGGTTTAAAGACTGTCTCAAGGCAAATCTAAAAAAAAGTTGTATAAACACTGACAACTGGGAAACACTGGCCTATGAGCACTCCAGTTGGAGAACAGCCTTTACCAAAGGTGTCATAGGCTTTGAAGACACTCAAACTCAGGATGCAAGGGGGAAATGTGCTAAGAGGAAGGCACGCTTGGCAAATCCACACCGTGATCAACTCCCACCTGGAAACCAATGTCCCCACTGTGGAAGGACGTGTGGATCCAGAATTGGCCTCCGCAGTCACACTTACGGACTCATTTTTAAAACAGTGTTTATGGAAGAAATCTTACTTGGCTGCGAGTGATTGCCAAAGAGAGAAGAGCTCAAGTTGTATTTATTGACTGCAAATTAAAGCGCCCACATTCAGTGTGATCTGTTTCTTAAATGGGTATTGAAATTGCATTGGATTAAACACATGTCTGATCTAAGAAATAAGCAGTGTAGATATTACATGCTGTGCAGTTTTATATCCTGTATCCCAAATAACCTACATAAACCTGCACTGCGCTGCACAGCTAGTAACTTGGTGAAGTTGTTCTTGGTGGGCAGGATGTAATCTGCAGACTGTGTTGCCTACATGTGCAGTTAGTTTTCAGATATTTCATGAAGCAGCACAGTGACTATTGAAATAAAGAAAATGGTAAGAAAGTGTTTAAGTATAATAAAATCATTAGTCCAACCTTTTATTTTCAAAGGCGGTCAAAGAATTAATAAAACAGTTATGCAACAACTTATCTTAGAACTGGAGAAGAATCCCTTGTGACAAATTAGGCTTAAAATAGAAGAAATTGAGAACTGCAGCTAATGCGGAATGCAATCAACATCCCATTTAAATCAGTGGGAAAACTCCCATTGGATTTAATAGCTTTGAATTGCACTCTTGCGCTAATTGGATAAGCAGCTAGAAAAAATATGTAATAAATCAGTAACTAGGATTCACTACAATAGGGGTATTTCCAAAGGTACTTAATTTGGTGTAATTTATGATCTAATAATCCACAATGACGACAGCTGCAAGCTGCAGTTATGCAGATTAAGGGCAGAAATGCAAAATAGGTTTAAGAGAGTCACTCTGCCTATTTTCACCAAACACAGAGAACTGGAAAGAAGCCTGAATAACAATATTCTACAAATGCTTCTGAGTATGTCCATTCATAACAAACTAGTATTGTTTTGATATTGCACCATTGAACTAAAATTATTCCAGTTGGGACAAAGTAACTTTAGAAATAATTTTTTACAAAGGTAGCCTTTTTGGTTAGTGGAAATGCTAATATATGTGTATATAATAAGCACACACACACACACACACACACACACACACACACACTATATTATTCTCAAATCTAAGGGAGAGAATTGTCTTGGTTATAAAAAGTAACTCTGGGAAGTAATCATAAAAATCGAATCATGAATTCTGTAAAGCAATTAGGTGAGGATATTAACACCACTGGATATACTATTGTTGATTTAGATTGTGTGTGAATTTCAAACAAAGTTACTGCTTGCAGTTCTTGAATAATTAGTGATCTCTATGGTATGGATGCAATACCCTTACTAGTAATATTATAAATGTTTGCTCAGATGACCAACTCAAGCTCTTTAGAGGCCAAACCCGCAACACTACAACAATCTGGTGCAGGTTGTTCTGAGTTCACCACCAGCCTGTCATTGCTAGCTACTCAGTTGCCAAACAAATTTAGAAAGGGAAAACCAGCAGGAAGGGCTGCCTGGAGACGCTTCATTTTCAAGGCCAGGTTGCTCCTGAATAAGTGGCAAGAGCTGTAGATACATGCAAACTGTACTTCCTTGCAGCCCAATTAATTGAACCAAAATGCTTTGAAATTACAGTAGTGTTCCATTATTAGCTGGAAAATATATTCCTTAGTAGGCTTAGATGCATCCAGGTAATATGGAAATGGTCCACAAGACTTATACCATTGCTTGCCAGATAGTCCTCACAGCTGTTGATTCTTATCTACACACACCCTTGTTCAGGAAGGAGAACCACGGAGGGCTAGTGGGGAGCTCATCCAGGTGTACCAGCATTCCAGATTTTCTCAAAGAACTCTCAGTAAAAAGCTCAGAAGATAATGAGCAGATCAAGAGGAAAGCTAAGTAGAGTTCACTCATCACTAATCTAAACGTACTGGAGCTGTTTAAATCACACCAGGGAATAAAACGAATGCTCCAAGGATACTGTTTAATATATATTGATAAAAAGGAAATATTTTTTTCCCTTCAGTGAGTTTGAGATAACCTTCAGCTGTGGGTGATTACTTTTTTGGTGGCCACCTTTCCTAATGTACCTCTATGGTACCAACATGATTTATCAGGCACAGTAAATCACATGGACTGACTTTTCTTCTTTCATGCTTCTGTGAGCACTAAAATTATTACTAGTGTTTCTCCATTTAAGTTAGCATATTACAGGAGCATATCAGTTAAAACTGTGGTGTAAAGAGTTCTCGCTACCCCTGTTCTCTTCACACTCCAGCAGCTGTCACAATTGCATTCAAGGCCAGGGTGCATATGGTTGAGGTGCTAGCTGTAATTACTGAGAAGTAAACTGAAAATCATGTTAAGAATATCATTTTTGCAAGACTGTAGATATCAGCTGTGCATTCTCAGGTGTCTGTGGAAATGTATATATGAGAATGCATCTTGTATGTTATGAGTATAGAAGCAACTATATATTTCTATAACATATCTGTGTGCGTTCTCAAATATACAAACAAGATGCACAACATCCTAAAATAACAGGAATTTGAAGTAATGTTAAGCTCTGGAAAACTCTTTAAGTAAAGGCATTGAAAGTACATGCATAATGCCATTTCTTACAGTAGAATTTAAAGTGTAGTACTATAGTTGTGTGTGTTCCAAACGCACACACACATTGAATTCCACACAATAGAATTGTGGTCTCCGAATCGTTTTTTTCATGACTGTAGGTTCGTGCTTTACAAAAAGAAATGGATGCAAATTTCAAAAGTTGGCTTTGCGGTTTGCCCACCACACATCACAGTACAAGATCTTTTTGATTGATTGATTGATTGATTGATTGATGTTGTTGTTGAAAATTGTCTTGTGCAAGCACATTTTAAGCATGCATCCCATTTTTTAAAGAACTTATTCCTTTTCTGGTTGCCAGTGATAACTATCCAGTGCTACTCCCATTTATTGTGAAAAGGGACACATAAGCTGAATTTATATGCTATGCAGTGCATGTTGCTTTAATGGTGTGTGTGTGTGTGTGTGTGTGTGTGTGTGTGTGTGTGTTGCTGACCTTGGACTTCCTATGGTGTGGCTTTTTGTTATAATCAGATCCGCAGGCATTTCCACTTCTAAAGGTACATATTAATGTATTCACTGTGACCCTTTCAAAATCACTTCCATTCACTGATCAACAAGTTGAACGATAATTTGCTATATATAAAATGCACAAAATGTTATTTTAAAAGATCTACATTGAAGTCATGCCAATTTCACTGCATCAATTTTTCCTGGGCAAAATGGAACCTGAGTTCCATTCAACGGCTGCATATGTGTCTTTAACATAGCTAATGAAGATGAGTCTTCAAAGTCTCTGTCATCCATGATCTTCTGCTATGAAATATGAAGTCCATTGTGTTCTAAATATGAGTGGACTGTGAATATGTGATCATTGTTCTGTTTTTCTTCCTCCTTTTTCTAAATATTCTTTATGTTTTACTGTTGACAACTCAAGTAAAGTAGGTTCTCTGGATTTTAGAAATGCTGGTCTGACTGGAGCAAACATCAGAAACACTAATTTGTTGGTGGTCAGTTCTGTCGGATAGCGCTGCTGGTGCTGTCGTGTAGAAATATGAATATATGAGTTCACATAAATGTTGGGACATTGTGCTCTTTGGATCGTGGTCATATGCTGCAGTTGTCAGGATTCATCTATGTGACTTGGTTGTACAAAAATGTTTTTTCTTCCTCTGACTGTAGGGTTTATAGCTTACGGCCTCAACCAGGAGAGCATTCCACAGGTGTTGTGGGGTGGGGGGTAGGGCTATAACTGAAAATATCCTCTCCAGTGTTGCCACCCTCCGAACCTCTCCTAGCTTTGTAAGGTTGCATAGGTTAAAAGCAGAAATTGCAACTAGAAATGTATAGGCAGCGAGTGCCATTGTGCTAATACTGGTGAGAAAAAAGTAAAAACACAAATAAACATATAACAAAATATTCAGGTCTGATAGCTCCCAGGTAATCATTGGTATGATTGCAACCTTTTTAGTCTTGAACTTTGCAAACTATGTCTTTTAAAGTTATTTTACTCCTGTTTATTCCAACCGTTTCTTAAATAAGGGCATGCCATAAAACCGCTTGTAAAAGTTAAATGACTTCATTATTGCTGTACTTATTAAAGAAATTAAAATCTGTTATTTACTGTTTAATATCCAGATACTTTGGCATAATGCTCTGTTTAACCTTGACTTTTGCCTCATGAATTATGTACAAGAGTCAGTTTAATGTTGACATTCTTTGGAGCTTTCGAAAAACCTATAAATAGAATTTTAAGGTTACTTTCAACAAGTTGACATCTGAACACTGTAATTAACAAACTGAGTTCAGTCATTTCCTTAATAGGTTCTATGTTTTGCTTTCTGGCATAGGAATCAGGGCTTGCTCTTTCCACTTCATAAAGGCAGGCAGGTTAGATTTCATGCAAAGTTTTTGTAATTTCATTTCTGTTTGAGGACAAAAGTAGAAATACTGAAAAGTATTTAAAGTCACATAATTCCAAATATATTGAAGCCAAGAGTATACTTACGCTATGGGAAGGATTTATAGACATTCATATTTGATTGGGGTACACCTGGCAAGCCACACCTAGATTTTGAAACTGTGCATGGTTCATGCTCCTACCACCAAATAGGTCCATTTGGTGCTATTTTTTCTAGAAAAAGAGGTTCTGGAGCTCACAATGAACGCCTCCTGTGCTCTCTTATAACGGCAATGGTGCCCACCTGAGACATGCCGAAACTGTGTTCTGTCAAGTTCCGGCTGGGGGAAAAAGCCCTGGTTCTATTATATGGTTTGCGTGTTTTGAAAGAATGCATGGTCCAGAGTTGCATTCTGATCTGCAAACAAGTTTGGGTTGATCTGTTTCTCAAGGTGTGGACCAAATGAATTCCTCCTCCAGCCCTACTGCCAAATGAGTTTCACTGGGGTAGAAAAGTATTGGAGAAATTAAATCTCTTTACAATAGTTCCCCCCCCCATCAAAAGTAAACTTTTAATTTGTTTTTCACTAGGGATTGCTTGTACGGGATGCACCTCTGAAGGATATGAAAGTTTTTAATGATCGGCGATTCGTAGCTTCGTTCAGTGTGGTAAATGCTACCAAACGAGATGCAGGCAATTACCGCTGCATGATTCGCACAGAAGGAGGAGTTGGAGTATCAAATTATGCAGAACTGATCGTTAAAGGTATTTCAGAATGGATGTGTGCATGAGAAGAGTACTATCTTAGGTTATAACAGAGCTCCTGTAAATAACACGTACTGCTCCTATAACAATGAAGAGGTGTAGTCAGTGTCACATTCTTCTTTTAAATGGAGGCTAGAGAAACTCAGATATATCCCCTTACACAGTCCTTCCTAGGACAATCTCCAGAGTCTGTTGATCATTTTATTGGAAGGCTCTAATTTTTTAAATTACTAAGCAAGTTGCAAAATGTCTAAACATTGCAACTTCCCTTAGACACTTTATGATTGCTTTTTCTTTTTAACCTCCTCTTTTAACAATCTTATGTATTTTACATTTTGCAACTTTTTATTTGTGGCCAATGGACCATAAAATTATATTCAACTAACAATGATTTTGTTCCTTAATCTCAACAAGAAGCGAGCCCCTCTGTTCCACTAAAACTACAGAACAAGTCTTACATATTATATTAATCATTATATGCATTATTATATACATAATACTGTATGCCTATTAGATGCATATATAGTCTAGGTTTCCTAAAGTGAGCAGTACATAAACAAATACATATAACTGCACATGACTATATGAAATATACTTGATATACTTATAAAATTATGCTGCAAAATGAGGTCTGACCTTTCTTTTTTACACATACTGGGGGGGTGTATAGTTAGTATAATTCCACACATAATTAGGCTTTAAAAAAAATAAGATACAAGCAGAAAGGGAATAGTGCTATGCAAAAAGTTCTTCAATGAACATTTCTGGCACATTTGTAGGGGCGGGGGGGGGGAACAGGATGAAGGGAGGGAAAGGTGGTATGGAGAAAGTTGTGATGCCTTTTGTTACTCTGCTGATATGAATTCAATTTTCTATATGTTCTTTGGTAGTGAATCTCACTCTCAGTGACTTTTATGGATGGTGCATCTACACAACTATTTTTTGTTGTTCTGATGCACGATACCAGTCAGAAGCTTCTCTTTCTTAAATCCCCACCTCAACTTTTATTTTTATTTAAAGGAGGCAGTCCTTGAGGTATTTTGGTCAAGAGCTTTTAAAAGGATTTATAGGCCAAAACCAGCACTTCGAATTGGCCCTGGAAAGTAATTGGCAGCCAGTGTAGTCAGGCCAAGATTAGTGTAATATTCTCAAACCTTCTTGCTCCAGTGAGCGACCAGTCCACTGAATTCTGCACCAGCTGAAGTTTCCGAACTATCTTCAGAGATAGCCCCGTGTATAATGCGTTACATTATTCTAACCAGATTACCAGAGCATAGACAACAGAAGTTAGGCTATCCCTGTCCAGATAGGGGCACAGTTGAGTCTCAAGCAAAAACTGGTGTAAAGCACTCTATGCCATTCAGGCCACCTGAACAAAGGTGCATACCCACTCCTTCAGACGCAGCATAACCTCAAGTGCAAGCAACTTCCCATCCTTCCAGTCTGGGGAACCACTCACTAACAGTACCTGAGTCTTAACTGGATTCAGCTTCAGTTTATTTCCTCTCATTGAGTCCATTGCCTTCCTTCTTCCTTGCATAGTTCTCCTGCCACTTTCCCATGGTGGTAATGGTCTTCTGCCCAGTACCATCCCATCCCATAGTGCATCTGAGACATTTAGGACTGATGCCTTGTCCCATTAAGAAATTTTTCAGCCTGCCCCTCAAGTGTGCAGAAAGTTCTGAAATGGAGCTGTGAAGGTGATCATCCTTAAAATAAACAAACAATGGAAAGGTTACTCTGCTGATATGAATTCAATTTTCTATATGTTCTTTGGTAGTGAATCTCACTCTCAGTGATTTTCTTGTGAAAATGACTAAAACTTGGATTTTATATATAGTGGAACCCGGTTTTCGAGTGTCTTGGAAACAGAATGATTCAGAACCTGAACGCCGAAAACCCGGAAGTGAATGCTTCCGTTTTCGAACGCACTTTGGAAGCTGAACAGCTTCTGAGGCACACTTCTCCATTTTCTCAATGAAATTTCCCAGCTGCTCATTGCGCCTTGGTTGTCGAACATTTCCGGAGTCGAACAGTCTTCCGGAATGGATTACATTCAACAACTGAGGTGCAACTGTATTGCTAAAATGGAAGTTTTTCGATTAAAATTCTTAAGAACATCTCATTCAGAAGCAGATATATAGTACACAGGGGTGGGGGCAATAATGAGGGGGGAAAGGAAGTGATCTACAGGCATGCTATATATTGATGAAAAATGAGGACAAATAAAGAGTCCTCAGATTCAGTTTTCTTAAAAACTTGTATCAATATACTACCATTGACCTTGCACCTTCCATGTGTGAATTTATTTATCATATCCTTATAATATTTGGTCTTATCCACCTCTCAGCACATTTACACTGTGTACAGCGAATAATTGCTTACCCTTAGGGTGTAATCCCATTAGCTACTTGTAGTGTGATGAAGTAATTATGGTAATTCCTTTTGCTTGTGCCGTAGCTTTTATGAGACCTCATGCGGGCCATTCCTTGTGACCTAAAAAGCCCATTTTAAACAGTGTACTGACCTTGGAACAGATTATATTTAAATAACAACATTATGATATACTTAAGCTCATTTGCATTGTTACTGATAGGCAATTACACATTCCTTTTTTTAAAGTGTGTTTTACAGAAAATTGCATCCCACCTTCCAATAACATATGTGTTTTAAATATATATTTATCAGGGAGTTAAACGTGGACATTTGCAGCTTTCTTTTTTTAGGCTTGATTAAATGGCTTAGTGCTTATTTTGAAACATTGTTTCATGTATTTAGAACTTCACATATTTTGGACATCTTCACATAACAAAAATTTTCCTACATGGAATTACTGCATAAGCAAAACTATGTACACTGTGGGCCTTTTGAAATATGGTTTTGTGTTATGTGCAACAGACAGCACATATGCTCCATATGGTCTCATATGCTCCAACTACCTTTTCTTGCATGGTTGCGACATGCTTTCCTCTGCCTGAACTCCAGGGAAACTCAGGTTAGTTTTGAATTACTATTTATTGAAATAAGACAATATCAAATAGTGGTTTATGATCCTGGCTTGTTCTCAAACCATTTAAACTTTAAGCTAACCAGAGTTTCTGGACCTTGGGTATAATGGGAAGCTCTGGTTAGTTTAAAACCAGAAGCACTCACTAATTTTCTATCTGTAGCTTCACTGGGGAGGCAAGGAAATGGGGAACATATGGAAATTCTTTCATTTATCAAAGAAAATCTCCATTCTCAAAACCTACTCATGACAATAGATCTCCAGGAAGGAAAAGATCAGCTGAGAGGTTCAGACCCTCATCAAATCCAAGAAAGTGGGTCTCATGTTTATGGCACAGGTACTAGATGTATGAATCTCAGTGGCACATATAACTCTGTGAGCAAAGCACCACACCTATCCTCTCCAACGCTCTACTACCCCTCCAGAAAGACATCTCATCGAGCAGACAACTGCACGTTAAAGTCCCCCACCACTTTTACTGAGCCTTGAGATGATGGACATTGTGATCCACCATCTACATAGGGGCTCTCCTTTTCATGTTCTGCCGACAACAACGATCACCCTGGATGCCAGTCTCACGGGGCGAGAAGTTCACTGCAGAGATCTAAGCATCCAAGGCCTATGGTCTCCAACAGAAGCATCAATGAGCATCAGTTGGTTAGAGCTTCAAGCAGCTTGCTTTGCCCTACAACACTTTGCTCCTCGTCTCCAACTCATCAGTGTCCAAATATGTACATATTCCACCACAGTGAAATCCAACATTCACAGACAAGGAGGCACCTGATCTTTGGAGTTTTGTGCAGTAGTATCTCTTTTCCTCAGCTGAGCATAATAAAACTTCTAGTCACTTATTGCTGAGCTCATCTCTAGTCTCCTGAACACACAAGAGACAGGCTGAGCCACAGGAAAAGCTACCAAGAGGAATGGCAACTGCATCCTGCAGTTTTCCAACAGCTCCTGTCAAAGTTCAGATCCTATGGTTTTTTACCAGATTCCAGTCAGCATCAGTGGAGACCTTATATGTTCTCCCCTTGTTCTCCCTTGGCCACCAGATTTTCTCTACACCCTCCCTTCACTTTCTATCATTCCAAGGGTGGTCCTCCAGAAGATCAGGGAAGAGAAAGTGAGAGTCCTTATCACACCATTCTGGCCTTGCAGCCCTTGGTTCCTTCAAATAAGCCACCTGGCACTTACCTCCCAACCACTTTTGAAATGATTGCTTAAAGGGCTAACTTTAACATGCTCCTCGACCAGCCACAGATTCCCATCCTGAGACCTCCACAGAAGCCTCCCTTTGAACCGCTGAAAGAGATCTTCCTCAAACTACTGTCCTTCAAAGTTACCGTTTAGTGGCCATCATTTCATCTTGCAGAATTTTGGAACTCAGCACTCTGTCCACAGCCAAGCACCTCTACCTCTGCACCTTTCACAAAGATAGGCTGTCTTCTGTACTGACCTAGCCTTCCTGCTTCCTAAAGTTACTTCTAGCTTCTATTTGGAGCAAGAATTTGTTCTTCCCTCCTTTTTTCCAAATTCAGTGCACCCACGAAAAAAGGTTTGGCATTCCCTGCATGTTTTCAGAGCCCTAAAAGTCTGCATTGCTCAAACCAAAGAGCTCAGAAGGACAGAATCCTTCTTTGTGTCCTTCCACCCTTTTTTCTTGGGGAAGAAGGTAACTTCTGCCATTTTAGCCAGTTGGATAAAAGCTTTCATTGCTCTTTTCCTATGAAACTCAAAGGCTCCCTGTGCTTTCTCACATCACTGCTCACTTCACTCATTCTGCAGCCACCTCTGCCGCATTCTCCACTTATGCTCCTCTACTAGAAAAATGAAGGGTGGCCACCACTATCACATAGATGCCTTCACTTCAGTGGAACCCACCTTTGATCGGAGGCTCCTACAAAGGTCCTCTTTCCATAACACTGCAGCATCTCTGCCGCCCAAGATTGGGATAGCTCTGGTATGTCCTAATCTGCTGACCTTTCATTGCAGGAATGGGGAAAAGTACAACGGTACCTGCCTGTATCGTAGTTTTCCATTCCTGCAACTCCTGCTCTTTACTGAGCTTAGGGAATTCGCAAATTGAATCCTGGGACCCCATTGTCCCAAAACATTGCTGCCTGCCTTCAACCTGTGGGTAGAGCCAAGACCCAATCTGCTGACCTTTCATTGGGAATGGAAAACTACAATTTGGGTAGTTTCTTAAAACAATTTGCGCTTCTTAAAAAACAACAACACACATTTTAAAAAAACCAAACTAATTTTTTCTCGTGTTACATAAAATAAATCAGATATTGCAAATAAGATAAACTAAAAAGAGCTGAACAGAATGGTATTTGGGAACGTAAATTAGTATTTTATGTGCACACCCATCTTTTAACGAACTTTTCTAATAGTGGTCAGCTGCAGCATAGATTAGATTTAGAAGAACAGAATGAGCCTGTCTGAGAAGATATCAGATTATTACAGAGTTCAAAGTACTTACTGAGTTCATACAAGGTAAACCTAGGTGTCAGACTGGCTAGGAGGAGTTTTGTTTGGTTTTTAAGACAGGGCACGGAAGGGCAGCCATCTGTGCTGTCCATAGCTTATATTTTTTCAGGTTGTCAAATGGAAGGTTTAGCACCTTGAATAGCACTGAATGTGCCAAGGGCGAGTGTAATGGCGATTGGTCTTAAATATGAGGGCAAAATCATTTGGAAAACTGTGGCAAGATTTAAGAAAATATACTGTAGACAATATCAATGTCTCACATCGAATATAACTGATCTGTAGAAAGGTCTTTATGATCTGAAAACAGAGACAGTGTATGTACTTTCGTAACCAAATAAAATCTTTAATAAAAACATTCTTTTAAACACACACACACACACACACACACACACACACACACACACACAAAGTATCATTGCAGTATAAACCGTTTTAAAGTTGAATGCTTAAAACTGTAGTCTTTGTATTGTCTTTGTCCTTTTTAGTGACTGTGTTTATGTGTACAAAGCTTCAAGCATGCACATTTCTTGATTTACAGTTTTATGCGGTTCAACAAACAATTTATTGTGAGTGGAAGACTATGGCATATCTTCTCTCATAATAACAGGCACATAATATGATAGACTTCTTAGCCATAATTGTTATAATGTGGAATGGAGAAGAAATGCATTTTTGAATGGGAAATGAACTTGTGCGTTCTGACCCAACTCTTGGATTTCTGCACATTTACTGTTCATCAGTGCCGTTGTCTGTGTGTTTAGACAGCCTTTCGCTGGAAGTGTAGGCTGGGTGGGGAGCTAACTATTACTCTTCCACTCTTGTCTCTCTCCCGACCTGCCAGCAATTCTTTATAGACCTTTTGAATTGTACAAATCTATTTGTTGCTTTTATTATGGTCACAACACTTTCATCCGTGGCAGTTGCTGATATCTTGAATTTCTTCAAAATACACAATGAGGATAAACTATTATGCCTTCTCTTTTCAGTAGTTTTGGGCACCTCAAAAACTGCATTGACATACAGATGTGTTTCAGTGAGCATGTTCTAAACACTTGTTATGTCTGACTTCCCATAGTCCTTGATGAAAATGTTCCCTGTGTACTAATGAGGAATATGCCTGCCTTTAAAAAATCATTACAAAGCAACCTTTGCAAATTCAAAACTTCAGTGGATGACAGGGATTCTAGGAAAAAGGTGGCGGGGAAGCAGAATACTTAAGACTTTAATCTAACTGGTGGCTGGGCCCAGTCTCTGTTCCCGTTCTTATAGCCTAGGGTAATGCACATATGTGATGTCCTTGCTATTAGGTGTCGAGCTAGCAGCTCTGGATAGTGTCAGACTCAGGGGCGGAGGAAGGGGGTGCGGAGGGGGTGGTCCACCACATCTCTCCTGGGAGCCACACATCTCTCCTGGGAGTGATGCGGTGGTTTGGACACCTGCAGGCTCTGCGCTGCCCTAAACGGTCCACCCACCGCCTCTCCCTCAGCTGAAGGGCAGCTGAGTGGGAGGAGGCAGGCAGACTCCTCGGAAGCCCCACATAGCGTCCTGCCCCGGCTTGCCCCACCCCACAGGCAGCTGGCGCCGCCCCTGGGTGTAGGGCGCGCGCACCACCCCAGGTGCCCGATCAGCTTGCTCCGCCGCTGGTCAGACTATCCTCTTGCTTCTATACTAATCTGTATACATGGGAACACAAAGTTGTAATGGAAGAAATGAAAAAGCTCCCAATTGCTGCTGTTCCTGTTGCAGGTTGTCCTACTCTTAGTTTTCTTTGTTTTTTGCCCCCCCCCTTATTTGAAAGTAAGGTTAGGGCTGCTTCTTGTGATCTCTATCTGTTATGTGGGGACCTTTTGGCACATTCTCTATTCAGGGAATCATTCCTGAAGCAGTCTTGCCAGCATATTGTTGTGAAATGGAGACAAACCACTTGTCAGAGATAGAACTGTTTGGTGAACTAGCACGTGTGAATAGCTCACCTTATGATTTCAAGTAGTCTTCTCATTATAGCTATTTCTGAGTAGCTGCTGTTATACAACCTAAGAATTAAGTTCAGGCATGCATATTCATTGCTTGATCTGCAACATTAAGTGGTAGCTTCTATGGGAAACGTCAACCACAGGCTCACAACCAAAGCCATCACTTCAAACACAGTACATTTCAGTGGTAACACTTTCATGCCTTCTAGTCCAAACCAGTTGTAAGTCACTGATGATTCATTTATCCTTAGTTTCATATTATTGAAGTCCAGCTTTAAACTAGACCAGTTCTAGAACAGAACAAGAAATTGAATGTAGGTTGTTGAAACAATATATCTCTTTTGAGTGCAGGGGATCAGAAAATACCCTTAGGGCTGAAAAACCATTAAAATAAAGTCTGTTTCTAATACTTGTAACACCAAAAATGAATTAGTGTAACCTCTGTAGCCTCAATCCTGAGCTTGAATTTCAAATGGCAGTTCAACAGTCCTTACCAGCACTTGAAATTTGAACGTAATTAACTGTTGTTTCAGCATGGCTACATAAATGCCTCAGGATGTTCTATCAAAGTTCCATTTCATGTTTTGGTTGAAGAAACAGACTAATGATTTAAAATGAAGTTAAATCATTTTTAGTTAAGCCACAGCTTTCTAAATTGCACAGATTCTGCATAAAGATGTAGCTTATGAACAATGGTGTAACTGTGTCTTTGCAATGTGAATTGTTAAGTTTTGGAATGGTTGAGCTACTTATAGCGGCATTTATTGTCACTGGTAGTATAATAAAACATTATTTAGTGATTCAAAGATGTTTTCTTAATGCAGCAATCTATATTGAGCAAGAATAATTAATAAGAACTTTTGTAGGCATTTTGAATTGCTGCCAGACTTGTCATTTTTATCTCATCGGAGTCAGTGACAATAGCTCATTAATGCAGGGATATGTAATGTCTCCTCTTGTAGCTGTACATTTTCTTTGTCATTTTCACCATGACATTTAATGTCTAAGTGCCATCATTTAACAATATTTCTAGGCTTAGGCACGTATGGGAAATAGTACTGGTTATAGCTTCTGACTAGTCAACTAGGGCCTCTGTTTTCAAATATTTTTAGGGTATAACACATCTGACCAAGCCAATTTAACATGATATCATGTAATATCTCCTATTGTTTTAAATTTTTATACTAACAGTTTGGCCAATATATTAAGTGAGCTATTAGCACATGAGTATGTAGAGATACTGGCCAAATTCACTGGGCTCCAGGTCAAGAAATGACTAGAGATTCAGGAAACCACTCCCCTAGATTATTACACCCCAAACAAAAGGGGAAATGATGATGAGAAACAGCCTCTCACTCCCAAATCACATTAAAACAAATAGGATTGCATAAAGTCAAAGCCCAGTGAAGTAACTTTCAGGAAAATGTCATGCATCTGCTGGTATAGTCAATGTGGTATAGTAGTCAGCGTGTTTGACCGGGACCTAGGAGACTAGGGTTCGTATTCCACCCTGGGCTCCACTTGATGCCAGATTAATCTACCTCCTGGAGAGGAAGAGGTGGTGTTTGCTACCTTGAGCTCCTTAGAGAAAATGTCGGATAGAAATGTAGTAATAAACACCTCTAGATTCAGTATGGAGCCAACTGCAGTTGTTTCCTGAGTAAAACCTTATCATGCATCCTGAAAATTAAATAAATATGGATATTTGTTTTTAGAGGGAAGTTTTGTTGTTTAGTCGTGTCCGACTCTTCGTGACCCCATGGACCAGAGCACGCCAGGCACTCCTGTCTTCCACTGCCTCCCGCAGCTTGGTCAAACTCATGCTGGTAGCTTCGAGAACACAGTCCAACCATCTCGTCCTCTGTTGTCCCCTTCTCCTTGTGCCCTCCATCTTTCCCAACATCAGGGTCTTTTCCAGGGAGTCTTCTCTTCTCATGAGGTGGCCAAAGTATTGGCGCCTCAGCTTCAGGATCTGCCCTTCCAGTGAGCACTCAGGGCTGATTTCCTTAAGAATGGATAGGTTTGATCTTCCGGCAGTCCATGGGACTCTCAAGAATCTCCTCCAGCACCATAATTCAAAAGCTATAACTATATAAAAGTTTGCCATCCTGGGCTAATTTGTGGGGAAGGATACGATATAAACTGAATCAATGAATAATGGCAATGAGAACATTTATATGTGTTGTTAATTTTATTTACTTGATGAGGGGTTGTTGTTTTTTAATACACAGTTGTGATTTATGTTATTTCAGAGCCACCTGTTCCCATTGCACCACCTCAACTGTCATCAGTTGGAGCGACATATTTATGGATACAGTTGAATGCTAATTCTATCAATGGAGATGGACCTATTATTGTGAGAGAAGTAGAATATCGCACTTCAAGTGGAAGCTGGTATGATATACAACCAGTGGATTCCACAAGCTATAAAATTGGACACCTGGATCCTGACACAGAATATGAAATTAGTGTGTTACTCACTAGACCAGGTGAAGGAGGAACTGGATCTCCTGGACCAGCTCTTAAAACAAGAACAAAATGTGCTGGTGAGTAAACCTTTATATAGCTGCAGTTCTAGTTCCCAGTGCATTTCTATCATGTTTTTTAAAATCCTGGATGACTTTTGCTTTGAAGCCAAATTAGTACTAGCAGTTAGTAATCCTGAAAGTTACCTATGGCAAGCATGATCACGCTAAAGATAAGCACTTGTAATTCCCATTGATTTCAGTTAGAGTTAAGTATGTGTTTAATACTTAAATCAATTACAAGTTAAAGAGCTAAACTGCTAGGTTGTGTTTTATTTTCTATTTGTTCATTCCTTACAACTTTGGGCCTCAATATCGTGCAGATGGATTTGTTAAGTGTCTCTCCATGGAATGAAATAACAGCAAATAATAGGCATTAATTTTTTTTTGTAAAGCTGTGAAAGGGCTCTCTCCTTGTACATAATCATAATTCCAACATCTACTAACCGGAGGAGCATGAGGGTACACAAGGGGTGTGACTACAGCCATGGAAGTTGTCTAAATTTAATCAGAACTCACCATTAGCATGAAGAAAGGGAAAACTACACTCACCCTCTAATTACAGTGACATGACATGTTACCAAAGGTGCAGACACTTAGGTACAAATTCTTAAAAACATTGAATCAAACATCAGCTATAAGTGATAAATATGGAAAGGCCTTGGACTGGATCCAAACTTAGTTAGATTTAGGTCACACTAAAATCATTGGGATGAATTAAGTTATGCCTAATCTGTTCCATTGATTTTAACTGAACCTATGTTCAGCTAACAGCATAGGTCTAACCCATAGACTCTTCCATTGTAAATCATTGGTGTTAGCCTTTCTACCTGTAAAAAGATACAAATGAGAGCTCTAGTAAAATCATCCTGGGTGAGAGAAGTAGAATTGTTAGCATTACATAAAACTTGGTATTATAGCACACCTAGTAGATAAGCAGCACACTAAAGATTGTAAAACTTACTGTTCTTCCCTCTTAGTTTCAATTCCTTTTTGAGAATGAATAAAAGATAGTAAGTTATTATTTCATATCCGGGGGCTCAACCCCATAACCCTGAAATTATGAGTCTCATGCTCTACCGACTGAGCTATTGTTTACTTTTTGTTAAAAAAACTTGAGTATGCTTAGATGCATATGACCACAAAAACCATTTGTATGGTCTCGCTTAGATTCCTGCTCCAAAATTTCTTCTCTATTGTCAAAGAGCAGAGGGAGAAGTGAGCAATGCTCAGGAGATACCCTAGTCTTCGCTCTGTTGTCTCACATAACTCCACCTATGCTTAAGAGTGTTTTACAGAGTAAGCATGCTGACTCAGAAGTACAATTGAATTCAGTGGGGCTTATTCCCCATTGGTAAGTGGGTATAGGAGTGTAGCCTTAGGGTGCAGCCCTATGTGCTGTATGGGTTTAAACCTCATTCAACACAATAGGACTTGTTCCTGAGTAAACATGTATAAGAATATACTTTTCAAATGGTTAAAAAGTTGCATAGGCTGCTAATAATAAATCAGTGAAACTACTTAGCGGTGAAGCTATGCTTTCTCAAATATGCACCGTAGAATTGACAGAATGGGTAGTCCTTTAAGAGATGAATCATTGTGCCTTTTAAATTGTGGTGATAATTGTATGCTACAAGCTTGTTCCCTTGGGGAAGAGCAGACCACTTTGAGACTCAAAGCACTGAAAGAAGTTGCGTTTTTTAATTTTAATAGTTCCCTGAAATGCTTTTTTCTTTCTTTCTTTTTTGGCCAGGCACAATGAGATTCAAGTAAGTTAGAACATTCTAGCACTGATAAATAAATGTACCTATAATTACAATGCAAAGAAAATAAAGAGAATGTTCTCCAAAAGTAGCTGTAAAATTCTCAGAGAGCTGTTTACATATTGTTCATGAAAATGCTTTATGCTGTGGTATGAAAAAGTGTATTGGGAAGGGAAGCATGTTGCAGGCTAAATGAATAAGTTTCCATTTCAAATTATACTTCCATAACTTGCATGTTCTTGCTGAAATATTCAAATTCAAATATATACAGCTATGAACATTTTCAGATCTATGCTATGCATATTTGCTCAAAAGTAAGTCCCGCTGTGTTCAGTGGGACTTATTCCCACAAAAGTAGCCAAGGACTTCCATCTCTAATTGTGAAATATGCTGAGTTTCTAGAAGACGTGTACAGGTCTTGTTGTAGCAACTGCAGGTCTTAGGCAATCTCCCTTGCCCATGCAAATCTATTGCCAGCCAAGCGTTGTTTGCATTCTCCCTGAACCCTACCTGTCACAGACTTTGTGTGAATGTGGGTCCAGATTGGCTTAGAAAGGAGCTGAGGCTGTCTAGAAAAGTTCACTGACGAGTAGGTGCATATGGCCAAACCTTTTCCTCTTTTATCTGAGTAGCAGGCAAGCACTGGTGCACCGGACGTTGCTTTATAAACTCATCCAGGTATTCAGAATTATACTTCAGAAATTGTAGAAGCTTTACTGTATGCACATACCTACATAGCAGGTATGCTGGATCACAGCTACAGTTTTACCTTTGAGGAAGATCCTAGTATGGCCTATCCCTGAAACTGACTGTATTACCTGTTTGAGGTGGAAGAGAATATGGTTTTCAGGCATTGTTTAGTGTTTTCTGCTTGTATCTTGTCAGACCAGTATTGACGATGGTGACTGGCAGATGCTTTTCAGCATTTCCCATTGAGCAAGGTTTCCCAAACTTGGGTCTCCAACTGTTTTTGGACTACAGTTCCCATCACCCTTGAGCACGAATCCTGGTAGCTAGGGATGATGGGAGTTGTAGTCCGATAAGAGCTGGAGACCTAAGTTTGAGAAACCCAGCCATGGAGGAAACAGAACTGGGAATAATTTGGGAGTGGCATTCCATACTCTTGTGCTAAAAAAGGTAAAGGGACCCTTGACTGTTAGGTCGGCCGCGGACGACTCTGGGGTTGCGGCGCTCATCTCACTTTACTGGCCGGGGGAGCCAACGTACAGCTTCCGGGTCATGTGGCCAGCATGACTAAGCCGCTTCTGGTGAACCAGAGCAGCGCACGGAAATGCCGTTTACCTTCCCGCCAGAGCGGTACCTATTTATCTACTTGCACTTTGACGTGCTTTCGAACTGCTAGCTTGGCAGGAGCAGGGACCGAGCAATGGGAGCTCACCCTGTCATGGGGATTTGAACCACCAACTTTCTGATCGGCAAGCCCTAGGCTCTGTGGTTTAACCCACAGCGCCACCTGTGTCTTGTGCTACTCCTGTTCATTTCCATGAAACTTTCATAAGAAAACTCCCAGTAGATTGTTCCATTTCTTAAATACCAACCCAAAAGTACCAGTCCCCCCTACACCCTCCCCCCGAGAGAGAGAGAGAGGGGGGGGAGTTATAAATTCATTTATTAATTACTATTTTAAATACATTGTAATATTAGTATGCTAGCCTTTTCTTAACTTTAGAATAGAATAATATATTGAAAGTAAGTGAGGCTTGTTAATGTTTTTATACTAATTTCTGCAGAGTGATAAAACAGATTAGTTCCATTGTTCTTTATTTTGACATTTATAAGTGCTGCAGTGTTTTTTAAATCAACCTTTATAAAAGTTCTGATGTGCTTCAAAATGATTTGCTCAAAATTATATGTACATTAAAAGAATAAAACTTTCTTACAATTAGGATAATTTCAGAATGGAAAATGTGTAGCTAAAATGCGCTAATAAAAGGGACATCTAATTGGGGTATTAGGAAGACACTTCCATTCTTAACACAGAATTGGAAACTGTGAAAATTCTGCACGCCTGAAGCTCGCTGACCTAGAATAATTTAATGTAATTTACTGATGTCTTATCCTGTAGCCATTTAATTTGCAGAAAAATGTCTCTAAAGTAGGAAGTATATTAATTTCATGTTGACTTATCAGCCTTATTTGAAATATTCTGCGCTAATCAGCCTTCCCCTCTTTTAGCACTTATTTTCAGGTAGTAATGTTTATATTCTTTTGCTTTGACTTCCCTACTTATGTGAGCAGTTATAAATAATTGAATTTGTAGATGCGCTTGAAGAATGTAACATACTTAGAATTGCTTCTGCCATTTTTACATAATTGCTGTTTGTGACCAGATAATGGGCCACCACAAGAGGGGTGGTGTATATGCATAAATGCTCCTGCAAACATAAGCTTCTCATCCAAAATAATGTTTATATGAAGCAGAAAATACATTTTTGATGCAAAATAAATTAATTGAATTATAGTGCATAATTGCATTAGTGTCACTACTGGTGTTATAACTAATTCTATTAGGAGAACTTAGAAGCAAATGTAACTTACTGATAGGATTCCTAAACAGGAAATAACTCTCTCTCTGCATAATGTTTTGGCAGAATCCAAAGTATACCTCTAGACACAAATAGCAATAAATAGCTGTAACCTGCAAATCCTAGACATAAATATGTTGAACTCATTGGGTAGTAAAATATTGGGTTCTATCCGATCTCTCTGTTCATAGCAGCAATTCTAATAAACTGCCCTTCTCCTGCAGGCCTTTTCAGAGCTCCCAATGGGTTCCCCAATCCTTTGATTTAGATTAGGGGGTGCAAGAGGATGCAGAGGCAAGGGTGATTCAGTGAAAATCTCCTTGTTCATAGAAGCCCCCACTGGATTGAAGAGCCTTCTGATACAACCCCTTTAGAGTAATGACAAGCAAGTAACAACAGAATCTTAACTGCAAGAAAGAGGATTATCCCACAATCACCAAATGCTCAATAGCATTAAACTCTACTTTCTAAAGTGTTGGTTCACTGTGTATGTCTGCGAGCACTTGTTCAGATTAATCACAGTTACACCTGGTTTGGATATAAAAAAGAGAAGTACAGTAGAGTTCCATTAGCCTGCCAATAAAAGCTAAATAGATCCAAATCATCTTGGGAGACAAAGTAGACCCTTGTATCAGGGATAATAGCATTTCTAATAGAAACCAGTGTGTGCGAAATTATTATTATTCTGCATAAATCTCTTTATTTTAGACAAATTCTAGGTAATCTAAATGGGGATGTGTCTCTGTCACTTCTGGTAAAGGATAGTGGTGCTTGCGGTACCTTTGTAGTCAGCCATTATTTGTGCTGGCCATTGAGCCTCTGTTACATGTGAAAGACTTGAGCGAGGTGTCAGTTTCTCACTTTGCATGGCTTTGGGGGAGACACAGAAGTGGCGGGAATCCCTCTCCAAAGCATAGAACAGGGTTTGCCAACATTTGGGGACACGTTTGCAATCTGGAGAAGCTGGACACCGCACATATACAGCACAGCCAAGCACACACCATAGTCTATACTTTTAGTTACAATATAATGTTTTTTTCAAGCCTAATTTCCCTTGGGGAGAGGCCCTCTGGGTTCCACGGAAGGCCTCTGAGGATACATGTGCACCTGTGAGCATCACATTGGTGATCACTGGCCTAGTGCAGGGTGAATAAAGAACTCTGTACTTTCACTGACTTGTAGAAGACTCAGGGGTTATTCTCTCACTGTTCACTAAGCATTGGAGGACAGGTAGAATCAGACTGCAAAGTGAGAGACCGACATCCCCAATTTATCCATGGTCTTGATTTTTCATATCATGCGTATTCTTCACAAATGCTGTTACCAGGCAAAAAAATAACAGCATAAATAATAATTTGAAGGCACTGATGAGGTGTTTCAGGATGTTTTTTTTAAAAAACTGTAAGCTTTAGTCTCTTTTTCGGTCTCCTTAACTTGAACAAATTTGGCAAGAGACTTTTAACAGGTATCCATCTAGCTTCATTGAAAATACATTAATACAAATGCTAGGTATTCAAGATCATACAGATATTTTCCCCCCTCTTCTTACATTCCCAAGCGGGTTGACAGTTGTGACAGAATTGAGAAAACAGGGAATCCACTGCAGAGTTGACATTCTCATCAAGGACTTATCCAGGGAAGAAATGATTCTATATCCAGTTAATATGATATATTGACTCAGCATACATTAATTTGCCATAAATCTAGGCAAAAGCAATCTCATTTAAAGAAGGGCACTGTCTCATTTAGGGTTTCATAAAAATATCAAAACAGACGAAGATGTATTTGGGAAGATAAATTCAGGGGGAAAAGAATGTTACCACAGTTTAGGCTATTTGAGAATAACCACTGATTCTATACATTGATATAGTTTAGAACTATGTCTAGTGCTGCTCTGAACTTTTGTTTTGAGTCAGTTTTTTTATTTGAAAGTTGTTATTTTGGGGGTGGGCAGAGGAGGTTCCATAAAAACCAGTGATAGGTACCTTTGGTACCTTGGCAGATAGGCAGTATATAAATGGGGGGAGGGAATACATGCTTATGTTCTGAATTTCATCATGCTGTTTTGTGGGTAATCTCTCCCCCCACATTCTTCTCCACCTGTCATCTGGTTTAAGCTACAGGCAGACACATACCATATTTTTCTGTGTACAAGACTAGGGTTTTCCCCTTAAAAATGTCAAAAATTAGGGGGCGTCTTATACTCTGGGCCATCTCCCCCCCATTTTCTTAAGTCTGAGTCCCCCAAAATAGGGGGTGTCTTATACATGGGGGCATCTTATAGATGGAAAAATACGGTAATTTAATTAATGAATTTTGCACAGAAGTTTAATTAAAATTTGTGCTCGTGGACATCAGTGACCTGTAAGGGACCAAAAAAAAAAAAAAAACACAAAGTGAAAACTGGCATAGTGTTTATATACACAGCAATCTGAATGAAGTCTGGAACAAAAAATGGATGAATGGTAGAATGCTAACTCATCGGTGCTGCTCCACAAAAGAGGTAATTAAGAGTTTTAAATATGAGGGTGGGGGATTCCGATGGGGGGTGGAGGATTTCAATAGTATCACTAGAATTATTGAGGGGTCTTTGGGTATCTGTGTTCGGGGCTTTCCACAGCCATTGTTCCCTGAGTTTGCTGGCTTTTTGTGCCATTTTTTTAAAACCTGAAAGTACTTGTTCACAGAATTATACTAGCTACTCAAAGATCATGTAATGAACAGGGTGACAAAACAGGGCAACATAGTGAGTCTAGTCTGGTTACATCATAAGATCATTGATAGCGAATGAAGCCCTTCCATTGCCCTCATTCTGAGGAGGGGGAAAACATATTTCTATTGCACAGGCATCTAGGCTGTTATTTCTTTACTTGTTTCACTGGCAGTTCCATTATCCACCTGCATTGCATAACAAGACTTTCACCCCATCTACTTGCATATATTTGTATATCATTTAAAAATAGTTTTGAATATAAGATATTTGTTTATTTCAATTTATGAATCATTTCCCATAAAGTATCTTGAAACAACTTCACAATAAAACACCAGCAAGTAAAATAATAACACAGTGACATACATAAAAAACAGTATCTGAAGATTCAAGTTTCTGTTCTTTTTCTTTGGTACAGCAACTCAATATCTTGTGGCAGGACATCTTGGGGATTAAAAAATAGCTGTCTATTTTGATAATAACACACTGTTTTCAAACTCATGTGAAAGACTGAGGCTTAACTGTTTTTTAAGATTGAAAAATTCTGGATAGTTTACTTGTATTCTCTGTAGAACCCCAAACAGAATTTCACTGATGTTATTGTTACATGAGAGGATATTGATGTACCTCCAGAGTGTACAATACATCATTATATAACTGGCAATACTTGGTTTAAAGCAGTTCACAAGCAGGATATAAAGACACCACATCCATGGTTTGGAATGACATGATAGAAACTAGTCTGCTGTGGAATAATGCTTGTCACAAACCCATCAGACAAAATTCAGGACATTGTATTTCTCCCTCAGGTGCCATGAAGCCCAAGTCAATAGTTTGTTAAGCTTTAAAAGTTTGCTTTTCTTTGATGGAACCACATTGATGATCTGCCTTTGCTTAAAACTTGCTTTTTGGTTGAAAATGAAGCTTTAAAAATAGCCCAAGGGATTCACTCCCTTTTGAGCAACAAACACAAAATGGCTGCTTGAATGTGGTGTATTAGGATTTCATTGCCTCCGCTGTGCAGGCTTATAAAGGAACTGTAACCAAACTGTACTGACATATATATCCCGTATAACTTTAAATGACTAGCAGTTTTCCTTACAGCAGTGCAAATATAGTCACATTCTCTGTGTGTGCATGCACACCCATGCAATTACATGTATGTGCATGCACACACACATTTAAAACATAATAATAAAATAAATAGTCCAGTTTCACATTGAGCCTACATTTTCAAACCACTCTTTTTATAAAACCATCTATAGCAACTAACTTAAAGGGCATGAGTCCCAGGAGTCTCTTAACTTTTAGAGCCTGTTAACAGAGAACGCTGTGTGTTAACCCTAAATGCATATAAACAAGAGGGGGGAAATCACTTTAGATGAACTCTAAAATTTCAATGCAAGTATAATACAAGCTCTGTGAGATGATAATGCATTGCGGTTACTAATGCTGCCAAGAGCACCTTTATAACCTTGCAGGAAAATGCAGTATTTTGGTACTCTGCTGGAATATTTTTGCAGCAACATCTAGTACTCTGAGCTGACTTCAGTGTTTTCTAAAGGAAATGTGTCCTTTATGGCCCCTTTGAAGAATTACTTACAGAGCAATCCTAACTCTGGCAGGGGAGCAATGGGACAGAGCAAAGCGGTGGAGCTTTTGTAACTTTGTACCCCAGTGTGGCCCTGATATCATTGAGAAGACCAGGGAAGGTGGTGACCGTTCCAGAGCCACCACTGCAGCCGAAACCCTGCTGCTCACACTGGCTAGAGTGGAAGGCGGAAAGATGGTTCAATCAGTATTTTTCACAGGCATAGCAGAGAAGCCAGGAGTGTTCCTATCTCCAGAAGTTGGCCCGATATCAGATTCAGCGGATCCTTAGGTGCCCTGTTTTAGGGCCCACTGCTGGTGGCAGCATGGCCTCTGCTCTGCTTTCCATAACAGTAGCCATGGCATCTGCATGAATGAGAATGTCGCTTTACTCTACCCTTGGTAATGGGAACCAGGGATAAAGACTGTGGCTTTACCCCCGTAATCCCACTTCCTAGGGAGTAGGCTAGCTGAACACTCTGGATCTTCTTAAAGGGTAAGCATGCATATGATTGGGTTGTTTTGCTGCAAGTGGAACAGATCTGTAAAATACACAAGCACTGCTTGCAGTCATCTATTATTTGAATATCCAGTGAGAGTGACAGGATGCAAAAAGTTTTTGACCGCATAATGAGATTCTAGTTTTGCTGCTCTTTTAACAGCCAGTATCAGATCGTCCTCCTACATACAATGGAAATTGCAGAGTATTTGGTATTTACAATAGGAAGTCTGTAGTTCAGCCTCATTCAATATAAAATAGATGTGTAAGAAATCAGTAAACAGGTGCTGACACACTGTAAGGAAATTAAGGCCTGACAAAGTAAGGTGAGGATGTGTCAGATTGTTAAATTTAAACGGCTGAAAAGACTGAACTTTTAGTGAGTAGAGGCTGATTATGGAAGACAGAGCAAAAAACAAAATCCCTCTCTCTTTCTCTCTCTGTGTTTCTCTCTGGATTTTAGTCACTTGCCACACAATATTTTTTCAACATTTTTGCAGATTTCAGGTCTTGATATATTCATCCATTTTAATCAGATGAGATCCATTGAAATTAATGAACAGGATAACTTAGATTAATTAATTTCAATAGGGCTACTCTTGGTAATACTTAGTTGGATTATTTCCAGAATTATTCGTTATGTAATTTTTTATAGAATTGTAGAGTTGGAAGGGACAAGGGTCATTTAGTTCAACCCCCTGCAATGCAGTAATATTTTTGCCCAATATGGGGCTCAAACCCACGACCCTGATATTAAGAGTCTCGTGCTCCACTGACTGAACTATCCCAGTGGTATGTTGCATCTTGCTGCATTTTCAGTTTCAGAAGTACATTATGATAGAATGATTCATGCCAAGACTTCAAGCTGTATTAGAGCTGTCTTGGAGCATTTGGATTCGGTTAATATACATACTGTTTTCAGGTAGTTCTTGTTGTGACATCATTATCCCTAGAACTCAAGTGAAGATATGAGTGTTTGGTGTTTGTATTGTAACAGCATTAAATTTTAGTCCTGGATTTTCTACTTACAAACAAATAACTAGTTAAGTACCTTGTGTCTCAGATTTTTCTTTTATTCCCTCGACCTGATAATTATTTTTCTCTGTTCCTTTGTTTTGCAGAATTGCTCTAGTTAGCATTTACAGTGGCTACATTTGCTGCCTTCTTAGTCATGACAGTATAGTTAACACTTTATGGACTTCAGAACAGTCAGACATTTCAAGCAGCCATGTTGGTCCTTTAGGTGGTGGTAGAGAATCCAAATAACTGTAATGGCCTTCATTTTAGGACCCACTAAAAATCACAAAGGAATGAGCAAACTTCAAAGCAGCCCTTCAGCACAAAAGTTTTTGCCCATTTTTGTGTATTTCTCCTAATACATGAATTTTGTATGTAATTTTGCCTAGTGTACACATTTTTGCAAGCAATTTCCCCATATGAATTTTTATACATTATTTTCACTAATCATTCCATTTATGTGGACAGTTTTGTCTAACATCCATGTTCTTTTATATAATTTGGGTTGCAGAATTGCATTGCAAAGTTTAGAGAGGTGTGAATTTCAAAGACTAGTTTCATTTTGGTTTGCCTATTGGTTCAGGAAGTGCAAATTAAGTAGGTTTGCATTAAAATACGAACAGAACAATTTTTTCCCTATCCCTGCGTATGGATACATACGGCTATAGCTATTCACTGTTAAATGCAGTGTAGAACTCTGCATTAAAGTTGAAGAACAGCTATTTGCAGACAGATTCCTTGTTTTCAGCTTTTCCATCTAGACTAAATTGGGAAATGTTTTTATACTGATACTAGTCTGTATATATTGCCTAAGTATATTTTTGCCCTAGGTAAACATAAAGTTTTCTCTGATATTATTCACCCTTTATGTGGCATTGCAGTAATGTAATACCATGAATCCAGAGAAAAATTGTCAATTACAGATATTCACTCCCATGCTCTGGTAGCCAACCAGTGACTGAGAGAAAAAAGCTTTGCTCATCTATGTCCTTCGCATTTCATTTCCAAGAGTGGAGTTTCATCTGTAGAACTCATTCTGATAAGCTCACTGAACTGCAGAAATTGTCTCCTCTCCATAAATCCGCATTTACACATGTTGTTTAGTGCATCCACCACTGACTAAATCATAGTATGAAAAGGGCATAAAATTTGTACACGACAGCCTACAGAGTGTGTATAGTTCCTGACCCCAATCACTGCCTTAGCAAAATGGCCTACCCCTGATAGATAGGGATGTTGTAGTCATAATGAAAAATTGTTGCACAGAGGCTTTCTAGCTATTTCCTCACCGCCTCCCCCATTTCATTGTGTGCCTTGGGGGAAGGAGATTAAATGCATTTCTCAAACCATTGGATAGGGTGTGTTAAATGAAGTTGTTTTGTTGCTTGCATTACTCTCAGGGTTTGTAAACATGGAAATATAACAAAAAATAAAGGTCTCCCATGTATAGGGTTACTTTTTGAAATTTGCCAAGTAAAAATGTCACCTTCTTTGATCCCAGAGGTAATTAGTATTTCCATTTTAAAAATGGACAGATTATAATATTTGACCCTTTGTATACATAAATGATCCACATAGCTCTGCTGCAATCCATACACTATTTATTCCTATTAAATTCATGTTAACATCACATTATTTACCGGTAATATGAAACAAATCAATAAACAAAACTAGTGTCAATCTGTATATCTAACATCTGCTTGCATTACTTGTTTGAGAAACCTGGATAGCTTTCTTAACTTGTGATGGACTTGTGTTTATGCCCAAGAACCACTTGTGGTATCTGTAGCCCTGTTCATATGTGAAGAGAGTCCATGCTATGGCTGGGGATAGGGCTATGCTGCTAACCATGCCTTTGGTACATTGCTGACAGGGTGGACCTGCTCCTGATATCTGCATGTTGAGCAGATGTTGAAAGGGGTTTGTGTATTGCCTCTTTTTAACACTGGGTTGAATTGGGTGTTATTCTCCCCTGGATCGTTGACCCTGGGGGTATTTGGGAGCAAAGTGTGCCTTTGGGAGCAAAGTTCTGCCTTCCGTGCCACCAGGCAACATGTGTAAAAATCCCAGTGCATGTATGCAGTTAATATCCCAGATGAAATACACATTTGAATGTACACTGACATCAGAGCTGGTGCAGTCGTCCCAAGTGGGATGGCAGGCTGGAGGAACTCTTGTTCTCCATGATGCATGGGTGAGTTATCTGGATAAGATGCGGATCTACCAATAAGTGCAAGTGTGTTGTGAGGCTGAGACACTAGGTTGAATGAAGACTTTGCCTCCCCTGAAAGAAAGGGCTCTTTTAGCCTATGTAAAGCATCTGATTCAGCTGAGGAATTCTGGTGGTGGGATGGTAGAAGAGAATTTTTGTTGTTGATTTCCCCCTACTTCCTATGTTCTCGAAACTTCTGCTCTCAATAGTTGGGGAACCCTCCGAAATAGCCTGGGAGATGGCATGAAGATTGCAGTGGGAGAAGGAAATGGGCAAAACTTCCTTCTCACTTAATCCCCTAAGTGAAATTCCACTCTGAACATACCAATAACAGCAGTAGGAAACCCTGGATACCACCCTCTACACTTGGGAAAATACTCTTGGTTGAGACTGGTTCAGCTGCTTCCAGGAAAACAAAAACATGTTTGTTTCCCTTGAAATCCATCTAGGTGCAGTAACAAAGATAAAGCTTAACATTCTTTTCCCCAGGCTAGAACTTATAAAGTGTTTCTTTTAATCTTGGCTACCAAAGTAGGTATCGTTCAAGAAAATTTTATCTCCTTGTTGGAAAAGGAGAAGGCAATATTCTTGGCATCCAGCATTGTCCTAGTTTTATTCTACTTGGCACCCAGCAAGAATGATTAGTTCAGGATACCAGCACATATGAGCTTGATTAACCAAAAAATTCAGATACTGCCTGGCAAAAATGTGTGTCTGTTGTTAATACATCTAATTTTTCTACTTGGCTGCCCTCCCTGAAGGTTTCTTGTAACCTTGGATTTTATTTAAACCTCTAAAAAGTGTTCAAGCTTCAAAGAGCATCATATCAGCTGACAAATACAAATTAGAGAACTTTTAGTTACTTATGGCACAGCCCTTCCTAATACACCCATCTGAATTGAGTTGAAGACATTTTGTATTAATTATTTGCTTGCAGCTCCCCCCATACCAAGTAAAACAGGAGTTGACATGCCTTTTCATTGTATGAGAAGAGCTCAGTTTGATAACAAAAATATTACATTCAGTAAATGCAGTAAGTGTGAAGTATTTTTCCATTCATGTTCTTGTCAAAAGAAAACTGCCCTGAGATATTTCCTAATAGAGAAGAAACTTTTATTTATACTTTTAGTTTATTTTTGTTGCAAAAGATTTTACATACCTCAGAGAACCTCTAAAGTGGAGGTTCGTTTCTATGCCCTAGCCTCGGGATCAGAGTTTGTTGCAGATTTAGTTGCAGATCAGCATTTGGTTTTCTCAGCTGCTGTAAGCAATCTGAGTGTGCAGTGCCAATATCCAGTGCCTCTGATGTGGTTGCTGGAACTTCTTGCATACTGGACTCAAAAGGCTGCTAAACAATTTTCTGGGGATTTCAAGCTTTGAGCCCATTCGTCTGCCACATCCTTCCACTTCTGTAAAAAACTGAGTTATGGTTGCCAGGACTTCGCCATCTGGCTTCCCCAATTTTCCCACCTTGGTGGTCATTTTTGAGTTCTTGTTAGGGAGAGTGTAGATAACTTCCTGACCAGAAAAAGGGCATTGAAATGTGTGGTAAATGGTTGCTCATGGTGCAGGAGAGACTTACAAAATTTTTGGTGATCCGATAAGGTCTGCGAAGGCTAATAGGGTAAACAATGCCGTGAGGTCAGAGCAATCAGATCAAGCCTCCATTTGGATCCACTTATGTCACTTCCTTGCAAGAAGATCAAACCTATCCATTCTGAAGGAAATCAGCCCTGAGTGATCACTGGAAGGACAGATCGTGAAGTTGAGGCTACAATACCTCATGAGAAGAGAAGACTCCCTGGAAAAGACCCTGATTTTGGGAAAGATGGAGGGCACAAGGAGAAGGGGACGACAGAGGACAAGATGGTTGGACAGTGTTCTTGAAACTACAAACATGAGCCTGACCAAACTGCGGGAGGCAGTGGAAGACAGGAGTGCCTGGCGTGCTCTGGTCCATGGGGTCACGAAGAGTCGGACACGACTAAACAACAACAACATGTCACTTCCTGCACTCAACTCCAAAACTCCGGATAACTTCACTCAGTGACTTCATGTGATTTTTAAAAAGGATGTGTTAAAAGCATCCTCAGAATGAAGGGGCATTGGCACCACTGACTTATCTGATGGAAGTGCTTCTGGAGCAGGCTCTGCCTGCCCTTCCCCTTTTATTTCAGAGTCCTCTCCCTCATTCCCTGAAGAAAGGGAATATTACTCCATGACACATGGGCATATTTCGCAGAAACTGAAACTACCCACAGACATTGCATTACAACCCACTTTATCGTTCAGACGTAATTTCAGCAGTGTGAGGGAACTCGTGATTGCAAAGTAGAAGCACTAAAAGTACTGTACTAAGCTTCTTCCTAGTTTATCCTATGGATTTTGAGTAGCCTTTTCATACCCACAAGATTTTTTTTTTTTGGGGGGGGAGTTATTGCACACTTCAAATGATAACTAATTATGTGCTATTAGCATTTGTTTTGTTTAAACAATGTCCTGTACATTGTTTTGTTTAAACAGTGACCTGATTTCTGTTACCAGATTTGTAATGGAATTTATAGCCTTTTTCTTTTTAAAACCATTTGTCAGAGATAGTTCCTCTGAAAGGTATGTGTTGTTTGTGTAGCTATGTTGCTTTCAGTTCTGTTTATAAGCCTCTCTGAGGAACCAGTGTTGCATTTTAAACCAGCCAAGTGAGTCGACTGGATTTACCAGTGTACGTGTGTGGAAGGTTTGAAGAGATTCCTTGCATTTATCCCCTCTTAACCTGTGATAGATTTGATATATTCTCAATTGCCATTCAAAAAATAACTAGTATTTAATTGCAGGTGCTGGTAATTGCTGAGAATACTAAAGTTTCTATTGATGTTGTTTGGTTTCCAATGCATGAATGAAGAATCACAATTGCCTTTCCAGTATGATAGCATCAGGAGATTTTAGCAGGTAGCAGTTAGGAAATGTTATGTTGTTCTGTTTCTCTCTGCTTTGTCACAAAGCACTAAACCTCTCTCCCTTCAGGCAAAAGCAGCATCTGTTCTTCTGGCCTACTTATGAAGAAGAAATGAAACTTTTATTGACATCACATCCTTATTTTTAAAGGTGGTTCAGAAAATAACCCCACAATGGATTGCTGGGTTTTCAAATGAAATCCCTCTCAGTAGTAGTGGCAAACTACTGTTGGGAACTTAAAAAAAAAAAGTAAGGAAAATGCTTTTTCTCCTGCGCTACACTGAATCTCTGAAGTGGAAAATAAAGTTTCACCATGTCCCAGGGGGAGGTAGGCCGCTGCCTGAAAACCAATATAAAATTTGCTCCATAACAGGACATTGATTAAGGGTTTTCACTTTATATACTCATACCCAGTTCAGGAACAGGTCTAAAGAGGGTCTAATATCACAATGTCTGGAAGATTAAAATAATACATTCACATATGCTTCCAAGTTTGGGTGTGTAGCTTTTCATGCAGTAAGGAGAATGATAGAGGAAGAATGTGCAAACTCAAGGCTTTCTCTTAGTCTTTACTGGGGAGAATCCGGGGAGGGGGGGAATGTAACATCTGAGTATGCCCTAAAAAATGCCAGGAACCATCCCAATATGTAAATAATAGTGGTGGGGGGAAATATAATACATAAGTGGTGCAAATAGTCACATTTTCCTCCATCTGGATGAAAATATACAATTTTATAATGTTTACAAATGGTAGCAGGGTAGGATTTTTAGGGGCAGATGGGGTCCATCAACCCCGGAAGGTAGCACATGTGGAAGAAGGAAAACTCTGATCCAAAACTTCCACTGTCTTGCAGCTATACTCATTTGTGAAAAAGGTTTCAGGAGTAAATCCCTAGGAAAAATCAGTACCCACTGCCTTGTGGGACATCTTCAGGAGAAGAAAAGGCTTAGGAGTATACCGTACAGAAATCTGTAGACGCTTAGATGGCATCTTGTATGCCTCCTTCCAGCAGCTCCTGCAACCAAGCTGGTGCTAAACACATTGTTCTGCTTTCCTTTGGACCACATCAGTGAGGATGAGATGTCTTGTCATTTGGTCGGTCCAGGACCTCCATACATGCTGCCCGGGCTTGCTTCTGGGGACATGACGTTAGTGCAGTTCACATAGCAAAAACAATATGGGAGGCAGCAGTTACAAGTTACCAGGCTCTGTAGCCACAGCAGGCACTGTGATTCTCCAAAAGTTTGACTTTACCCCCCAAAGGCACACTCTCTTGAGACAGACGAATGTCCACAACAAGAATTTTAGACACATTGAAAATCTCAAGTGTTATAATCACTTCCCAGAGGAAACTGTCACAAGGCATGTTTCCATTGTTGCACTCACCATTGTCAAGCAAATGTGGATTACAGATGTAAAATACCAAGACGTTCTTAAAGAATTTGAAGGAAGGGGGGCCCTCTTTCCTGTTCATTTTCAGGAATAGAAATAGCTGTTTAAATTTCAGAAAATTGTGTGCTTGTTTAAAAATAAGAAATACTTGGTCTTGCTTGTTGTGGTAGATAGGGTCTTCTGTAGGTAGAAGGAGGATGCCACATTTGCCAGCAAATCAAGTTAACTTCTCCATTAAGTAGAAAGCCATTGCATGTATAGTCAGAGACATTCTCCATTCTCCATAACTGGCTTAAGAAAGAAAAGTAAGAATCACACGTATGAAGCAGATTCATATAATAAAAATCCACTCAAATATTAGCAATATACCTAACATTGTGTATAGTCGTGATATACAACATGTTTCAACAGGTTTTAGTCTTGCAGCACTGCAGGCAGAATCAGTATGTACACAGGATGTCTGTTTGAGGCTCTGTAAAGCACACATTACTTGTGGTTTCCTTTGCCTTATTTGTAATTAACATTCACTTGTTGAATCGCAGGACTGCCCTAACTAGGGCAGGTCCCCAGGTTGCACATGCTGGCTTGCCCTGCCCCTGATATCCTTGCATTCAGTGCACATGTCGGTAGTAAGGAAACCTTTGGCCATGCAGCTAAGGCATCCATGCCGTTTGGAACCCTGGGACATACTGCTGCCTAGACTAACAAGTCTGATAGTGGGGACCATTTTTTCCCCTGGCAAATTTGTGTCCAGGCAGAATTAGGCCCTGAACATCCTCATTTTACATATTAATACGGTTAATTGCAAAAGTAAGTTACATTTTTAAAAAATCTGGAGAAACATGAAGCATTAGCCCATAAGCCACTCATTTCTTGAGTGTTTTCTCTTGTAGCACTCTGGAGTAAGCTGTTTAAACACCTCGTTTGTATTTCTATGCAGTATTCAGCTACTGAAAAATGCTGCAGCTCATGAAATGTGCTTTATTTATAACTGTCAGTCATGCACTGGAAACAATGTGAATTTGTTCCGCTTTAATTTTTATCAAAGCTAATTAAATTCTAATAAGTTTATGTCAGAATCTGGCATTCTGAAAACAAGAATGACATTCCTTTCTTACCCTTATACCAATTATATATATGTCATTGTAGTGTAGTAGGAAAAGAAAGTGATAATGAATCCTCAGTTAAGGAATGAAATGCCTTTTTGGCCTTAAACTAATGAATGTCCTTGTCATTTTGACATGTGAGTTATTAGAGGCTCACATTCTCTTGGGATGTTTTATCTTCACATAGTTAGCATTGATTGATTGATTGATTGATTGATTTCTAGTCTGCCCTTTATTATATGATCACAGGGCAGGTTGTAATACAATAAAACAGTAAAACAATGCTGCAATAAAATCAGTTCAACAGAATTTGCCGTTGAAAATACTGCATCTTAAAACACTGATAGAGCAACAAAATTCCTAATAAACCAAAAGAACCCAGGTGAGTTTTCACCTGGTACCCAAATGACATAAGTGTTGATTATTCCAGTCATGCTTCTAAAGTGAGGTCCCCCCAAATTATAATTAATAGAATTAGAATATCTCAGTTTCCTCCACCCTTCCAATCCCTTTTGTGTTGGTGTCTTTTAGACTGCAAGCCTAAGGAAACTTGTTTTTTTTACTGATCTGTGAGGCAGTCTGGGATCTGGCCAAAAGGTGTGTGGGGAAATTAATTTACCATCATTACTGGCATGCTGTAATCTATTATACAACATACAGTATGCATAGGCTTGCCATACGTCAGGAGGATTCCTGACATGTCCTGGTTTCAGGTATAAAAATGGCATGGGGGGGATTTTGCCGAATCAGCAAAATGTCAGGGGAAACCCGGGTGTATGGCAACATGATGGAAAAAGCAGCGGAAACAGTTCAAAAAGATTAAAATCACTATTTTGGGGAGGAGTTTTCCTGAAAAAAGCACAACAATTTTACTTTTACTTTTTGCGCTCTTTCTTCAGAAAACTCAGTACAATTAACACGGGATTCAGAGTGATTCTACTACTAAGATCTCAAACTCTTAACTGGTGTTACCCATTTGCTTCATTTGAGATTACAAACAAACTAAGGTTTACAAACACTGACGTCTAAATTCACATTCACACAAAAAGCACTGGTAAGGCATATTGAATTTAATGAAACTTATTGCTGGGTAAATGTGCTGAAAACTTAAGTTAAAGCTAAGTTGAATATTCCCCTCTCTGCTTCCGTAGGCTCTTTTGTCTCCTATGAAAGTAGGGGAGATTTTTAGGTTAGGCAAATTCCAGCAATTCTGAGGGATGCGATCTTACATGGAAAGACAATATGGCCCAGGGTTTTATTGTTTCTTTTTAAAATCACACACAGACAGACACGCCCTTTGCCACAACATCAAGCAGTGATTTGTCTGCTTCAGTATAATCATATACAGTGGTACCTCGGGTTACATACGCTTCAGGTTACACACTCCACTAAGCCAGAAATAGTGCTTCAGGTTAAGAACTTTGCTTCAGGATGAGAATAGAAATCACACAACGGCAGCGTGGCGGCAGCAGGAGGCCCCATTAGCTAAAGTGGTGCTTCAGGTTAAGAACAGTTTCAGGTTAAGTATGGACCTCCAGAATGAAATAAGTACTTAACCCGAGGTACCACTGTAATTGAAAGGGTTTACGAGGGGCATCTAGTCCACCCCCTGCAATGCAGGAATCTTTTGCCCAACATGGGGCTCAAACCCACAATCCTGAGATTAAGAGTCTCATGCTCTGCCAACTGAGATGTCCCAGCTCTGTAGTCCAGAGACATTCCTGGGAAAGCAGCCCCCGCCATGTACACAATGCTACATTATGATGTAATGCTGTTTCCATGGAGATTCTGAGGGCGGGGAGATCACTGCCCCCATTGGCCAAGTTCTTTGAAGGAAAGTGTTTTTAAGTAAGAACAACAATGACAAAAACAACAACAATTCTAGTGAATTGTTCAAGATGTTCATACTAGCAACTGTGGAGCAGATTACTATACACTTAATATAGCTATGGCAGTAGTGTTTGGTATCAATTTTCAATAGAAAAAGCAACCCATCATCAAACCCATAATCTCTTAATTTTGTTTACTAAGTTTGGATTTTTAATCCAATTTTTAAAGCGTCCAGTTTGTGGAAGGAAAATTTTCACATCATTGAATTCCTATAATTTACAAAGTGTGTCTCTTGCTTTAGTTTATGCTGACAATGACAAACCTACTGTTATATACTGAGTTGAATAGGATCCAAACTGCAGCAGTCTGATTGGTCCTAGAACAATAGGATCCAAATTGCAGCAGTCTGATTGATCCTAGAACAATAGGATCCAAATTGCAGCAGTCTGATTGGTCTTAGAACAATAGGATTCAGAATGCAGCACTCTGATTGGTCCTAGAACAATGCAGCAGTATGATAGGTTGGCAGGAACCACCCAATCATGCTCCAGATATAAGTGAATCCACAACCTGATTGGCTTACAGTAGAATTCCAGAATTAGCCAATCATGTGCAGCCCATTGTGTAAATAATGTATATAAAGCAGATACTTTGAGGGGACTTTCATTCATTCCTCCTCACCACTATGAGCTGAATAAAGAGCATGTAATCACTTTGCGACTCTGAGTAGATTTCACCTACTTTACCTGTCTTCAAGTTTCTTCTATGTCTCCAATTATTTTGCATGATAATGCAATCTCAGTGGCCTTTTGAGCTGGACCTTTTGTTAGGAACATTACAACAGGTTATGTTTACCCTACCACCTATATTCAAACCAAATGAGATCTCACAATCTGTTTCAAAGAGAAGAAAATGGAAAATACAGCATTATTTTCTATATTGAGGACTATAGTATTAAAAACAGTAGAGAAACGAAGAACTTTGAAATAAACTCATTTGAAGACTGAATCTTTCTAAAATATTTATCTATTCTCCCATTAATTTGCTGTGCATTTTACTCTTTACATTCTGAAGTCACTGGCCTCATGGGCATTGGACACTTGATGCCCCTCATTTTACCTAGCATAGTGATGGGGCTTCCTAGGGAAAGTTGCCAGTGAGGGGGAGAGGGAGAGATTTCCTCCAAAATAGCCTTAGAACGACATTATGTTACTATGTAGTATCATTTAGTGAGGAATTCTGGGGAAGAAATAATCATCACCCGCCACCAACACTTCCCTGCTATAAGTTTTTTGTTACCCTCTTTCAAATGGAGTGGCAAACATACCCACAATCAATAAGCTGCTCTAGGGATTCTCCTGAACCCCCAGGTCAGTTTTGCCAGGTGCGGAGGGGCGAGTGGAGGAGAGCCAAGCTGTGGAAGTCCTTGCACTGCACAGTACTTCCATTGGAAGAGCTGGTTAGGTGAATCCTGCCCTATAAGTAAAAATAGCTGTGCTATTTTTTCACATGAAATTATGCTTTTGACTGAATTAATGTCACTGTAGGATGTTCCACTCATATCTTGTTAGCTGAAAGATAATTTTAAAAAGCATGGGTCTTTACTAATGCACACAGTGCTTTTTGAAGAATATTTGGATTCTGCTGGGCAAATTTACAGAATTTTTCTCCTTGTGAGAGCTAAGTAATCATATGTTTAAAAAAGAATGGGGCGTTATAATCTTGTATCACAGTAGAAATCATCAGTATGAAAAATTAAGCAGGCTTAATGTACATTAAGTGCAAGCCAGCAAGTGAAAATATGTGTAAAAATATAAAATTAATGTATAAAATATAATGAAAGCATTCTTATACAGTATTTGAATTTTTAAAGCCACTCATCTTTTTCTTCTTCTTCTATCAGTACAAGATGAACAGTGTGCAAAAAGTGTAAAGTACTTTAAAATGCAGTTGTTGGTATAGCTTTTTAATTTGGTTATTTTATTTAAAGAATGCATGTAGGGAAAATGTAGAAATGTGCTTTCTCCTTTCAGCACGTTGAGAGGATTGAATCATTCTTTGTGTGAGAGAGAAAAGCTTTGTGTTGTGAATTTTCTGAGTTCAGTCTCTGTGTTTTCAACCTGTTCATTCTTGTCGTCTTCCACACTCCCTGACATCTCCCCAATGGCTCTTTTTCCTTTGTGGTTTTTATTGTTTCCTTTGTAAGGTTTTGAATGGAGTTGTATATTATAAATGTGTGAAGTCACTTAGGAAAATAGGAAGCTCCTTTATACTGAGTTGGTCTGTTGGTCCACCTAGCTCAGTATTGTCTCTAGGGTTTCAAAATAAAAAAATTACTTCCAGTAGCACCTTAAAGACCAACTAAGTTAGTTCTTGGTATGAGCTTTCGTGTGCATGCACACTTCTTCAGATACACTGAAACAGAAGTTGCCAGATCCTTCTATATAGTGAGAAGGTGGGGAGGGGTATTACTCAGAAGGGTGGTGTGCTGGTCCCGGGGGTAAGGTACCGTGAGTGTAGCAGAGTCCACACGAAGCGGGGCGAGGTCCGATGCAGAGAGACGGGCGGGGAACAGGAACGCTGGAACAGAAGGCTGAGCAGGTAACAGGAACACCGGATGGTCGGGAACAGGAGGCTGAGCAGGTAACAGGAACACCGGATGGTCGGGAACAGGAGGCCGAGCAGGGAACAGGAGTACTGGATAGTCAGGAACAGGAAGCCGAGCAGGGAACAGGAGTACCGGTTAGTCAGGAACAGGAGGCCGAGCAAGGATCAGGATCACAGGAAGGTCCGAAGCCAACAACGACGTTGCTCCCGCAACCTGGGGCCGGGATGAGTGGGCTTTTATCCTCTTCTAAGGTCAGGGGCGGTCCCGACCCCCAGGAGCCCCGCCTACTCTGGCCTTAAGGCGAGCACTCCTCCTGGGGGCAACTAGTTCCCTTCGCCTCTCTGCCCTAAGCCTCTGCAGATCAGGAGAGGCCGAAGGGTTACTGGGCCCTGGAGGAGGCTCACCTGTGGCCACTGAGTCATCAGGCCCCTCTGGGGCCAGGAGGACTTCACCTGGGGCCAGCTCCTGCTGCACTGCCACAGGTGCAGGCTCTTCAGCCTCTAGGCCTTGCCCCAGTTCAGCCGGCCCTGGAGGCGGGGACTCCTGTGCAGGCTGGGATTCCTCTGTTTCATCCTCCGAATCGGAATCCCAGGCCATCACAGGTGGTGGGAATGGGAGATTGGCAGATAGCTGAGATGAGCCTGTTGACGACTCTTAACGACTGCAATAGGTCTTACAGGAAAAGTCAAGGGGTGAGAAGGTGAAAAATGGCTTAGTCATGTATAATGAGATAAGAATCCAATGTCTTTGTTCAGACCAGGTCTCTCCATGGTTTTAAGTTTGGTAATGAGTTGCAATTCAGCAGCTTCTCTTTCCAGTCTATTTCTGAAATTCCTTTGTAGTAAAACAGCTACTTTGAGATCTTGTATAGAATGTCCTGGGAGATTGAAGTGTTCTCCTACTGGCTTCTCTGTTTTGTGATTCTTGATGTCAGATTTATGTCCGTTTATTCTTTGGCGTAAGGTCTACTTTCGCCTTTCCTTTTTAATATCTTTTTGGAACCTTTGGTGTGTACTTTTAGATAGCATAAGGAAATATTTGCTGTAATTCATAACTCACTTGAATACAAATTGGTAATGTTTGCAGATGATATTCTTCTGTTTATCATGAAACCTCACAGTACTGTTCCAATATTAATGCAAAATATAGATGTTTTTGGCAATATCTCTGGATATACTATAAACTGGCCCAAGACGGAGTTGATGTTAATAGGAAATAACTTTTTGGTTCAATCGTTTAAACAATACCAATTTCGTATTTGCATAGACAACATTAAATATCTAGGCATATTAATACCACAAGACTTATCTAAATTTGCGTCATTAAACATCAACAAAATACATCATGAGGTATCAATGGATATCAACAGATGTGAGTCATTGAACCTGACCCTGTGGGGAAAAGTCAATGCTCTTAAAATGAACATAATACCTAGACTAGTTTATATCTTAAGAGATATAATTCACATACCGAGCAAATAATTTCACAAAATTAAATCTTTGTTTAGAAGATGCCTTTGGGGCTCTTCAGTTTCAAGAATATCTATGCAAAAAATGTGGGGTGCCTCAGGGTTCTGTCCTCTCCCCCATGCTTTTCAACATCTACATGCAGCTGCTGGGAGAGATCATCAGGGGGTTTGGGGTGGGTGCCCATCAATATGCGGATGATACCCATCTCTACCTCTCTTTCAAATCAGAACCAGTGAAGGCGGTAAAGGTCTTGTGTGAGTGTCTGGAGGCGGCTGGAGGATAGATGGTGGCTAACAGATTGAGGTTGAATACTGACAAGACAGAAGTACTGTTTTGGGGGGACAGGAGGCGGGCAGGTGTGGAGGACTCCCTGGTCCTGAATGGGGTAACTGTGCACCTGAAGGACCAGGTGTTTGATGCATTACTGTATTTTAATATTTTGTTGGAAACTGCCCAGAGTGGCTGGGGAAGCCCAGCCAGATGGGTGGGATATAAATTATTATTATTATTATTATTATTATTATTATTATTATTATTATACCAATGAAGGAGGATTTGGGATCCCAGAATTATATCACCAAGCATATTTACTGTCAGGTATACAATTCTGGGGAGACACAACTGAAAACAACTGTCCAAATTGGGCTACTTTGGAATATTCCTATATAGCACATTTAGAAATATGGGCGGCACTTGGATCTAAATACATTAATACTCAAGATGCTATTGAAACAATAACATCAGTTTGAACAATATGGCACCACATGTCCCCAAAATTATAAATTTGACCTTTTCTCCCACTACAAAATGACTTTGTGGGGAAACTGATCTTTAAAAATCTGAAAAGAAATGGTCGTATGGAAGAGGTGGGTAAATTTGGGTGTATAAACGTTAGACCGGCTGATAAACGAGGATGAATTGTATACATATTCTGTCTTAAGAGACAAATGGTGCAATAGATTAAGATGTGGTGAAGTACAATAATAACTTTGTAAAGTAAAAAAGAAAGAAAGAACTCCCTTGAAATGTGGTGGACTCTCCTTCCTTGGAGGTTTTTAAGCAGAGGCTGGATGGCCATCTCATGGATGCTTCAGTTGAGATTCCTGCATTGCAGGGGGCAGGACTAGGTGACCCTTGGGTTACTTTCCAGCTCTGCAATTGTACAGTTCTATGATTTTGCATTTCTATAGCTAATTTCTGTACTTAGATTTATGGATGTGACAGGAGGGTGCCTCAGATTCTAAAATTGCAAGGTTTGTGCCACAGATTTATATCACATCACTTACAATTTCCTTGTTTGTTTCTGTGAGTTTATTTCATTTGAAATAGATTCATTTCAGATTGAATTTGTAGCAGAAGTCTTGCGATGTCTTGAAAGCAGCTTGAACGAAGATGACAATTATTTGTTGATTTAAAAGCATTTTAATAGATGACAATTTTTTCTGTCTCTTGAGTATTGTAAATTTTTGAACTCGGGTGTGCTTATTTTTCCATACCCCCAAATACATCTATTTAACCAAAAATACCTAACACTTCTCCTCTAGAGGCTGGGAGCAACACTTCCAGTTAGAACTCTTCTCATCATAACAATTAGTTTGAAATGTTGCATCCAGATCTTAAGAATAGCATTCCTATTAAGATTATAGCTGTCTTTAGGTTATAACCTGGTGAATTGGTTGTAATACAAGTGGTCCAACTACTCATCTTTTAACATCAGGAACAATGGATTAATTAGTGTTTCTGCTTTGGTTTGGTGAAGTTAGTAAGCTTCCCATTGTTTATTCAGTAGCTTCTTTTGTACCTTAAGAAGTGACACATTAATTCTTTCACACACTATAAGCAGGCACTATGAGGCATAACACAATGCTTTTGCCCATACATCTTCTGACATCCATTCTGTTTTCTAAAGGGTTGATCCTATATTTGTTAATATAATTCGTCTTTTATATCCTTAGGTGTAGCCCTGCATGCTAAGTAATAATGTGACTTAATTAGGTGTGTGCTGCTTCATATATTCAACACACATCTTATCTGGCTGCCCAAACTAATTTACAACAGCAACAATAAAAATATAGATAAAACAAACAACATTGGGGGGGGGACTACAAAATTCAGGCAAAAGCCACCTTTAAAATAAGAGAGGGATGAGAGGAGTTTGTAGGGAAACTTAGGGGGCTCAAACAGGCAGTAAAAAAAAAGAAGTGGAAAGAAAGGTGAAATGGAGGGAATTATGGTAGTGGTCTGAGGTGAGGGATGTTATGGGTGTGGAAGGTCAGTTGTGAAAGGCTGAAGAAGCATGGAAGAAAGGGTATTTGTTAACCTAATGTGTAGGAAAATGTGGATTCTTTTGGAGAAATGAATCCTAGTATACCAAAATTACAGATGTTTAACTAGAAGAAACAGCGCACAAACACACATGAGTGATTCAGTATTGCATGGAGTGGTATAGTAACTAACCAATTACTGTGGCTGAGCAGTGCGTTTTGTTCCCCTCCCTCCTGGCTGTGTATCTAAGAGAAAAATACAGAATATTTTCAGTCTGCATGCTGCTTCTATTGATAGAGAGCCTTGAGAGTATTTTCAGATGTTCTTTCTTGATTCTTTGTTAACTGGGTGAATAGAGAAAGCTCAAATGAGATGTTAGGAATACCTTTCCAGAATGGGGGTTGTGGTAGGCTGCCCTAGGCTAGAATAAAATATTTTATGTATGTCTACTAGTACACTCTTTGTTGAAGCCTGTGTGAAGGTAAGGTAAATGACCCCTGGACAGTTAGGTCCAGTCAAAGGCGACTATGGGGTGCGGCGCTCATCTCATTTTCAGACCAAGGGAGCTGGCATTTGTCCACAGACAGCTTTCCAGGTCATGTGGCCAGCATGACTAAACCGCTTCTGGTGCAACAGAACACCATGATGGAAGCCAGAGCACACGGAAATGCCCTTTACCTTCCCACCATAGTGGTACCTATTTATCTACTTGCACTGGCATGCTTTCGAACTGCTATGCTGGCAGAAACTGGGACAGAGCAACGGTTTAGACCACAGTGGCTCCCATGTCCCCTTTGAGAGTAATAACTGTTAGATTTCCTGTTCCATGATTGCGGTCATAGGATTGTTGTCTATCACATGATGGTGTATGTTTTGACTCCACAGAGCGGGAAGGGACAGAGGCAGGATGTTTGTGTTGCTGTGTTCCGTGAAGTGGGACTATTGTCCTTTGTTCTTTCTCTTTGCTGTCTGATGCTAGAGAGAGAGGGAGCCATGTTGCAGTGCTCCGTGTGTATTTATATGTAAATAAAGTAGATTAGCCAAAATCCTGAGTTGCTGCGGTTTGTTACGCAAACTGTGAACACTCTGCAGATCCCTAAGTGTGCCAATGTCTGTTGGCATCGGTTGCTGTGATGTTCAGACTGAAGAAAGCCTTTGAAGCTCCTGAACGAATGACCAGGAGGGAGAGAGGATGCCAGTTGGGCGTGTGTCTCTACCAGGGTCCTACTCGAGTGTAGGATGAGCTCCTGACAATAACATCTTGTGTGGGGAGATAATTGTGCATTGTAATCAAACCCTTATACCCAGGGAACACTCTTTCCCACAGATCTACAGGAAAGGTTCTTTACATGTGCATAAAATGTGGTAATGTGTCCAACGACATCTGCTGTTGTGTCATACCACACCCAATGGTATGAATGAAATCTGGCATGACAAGACAGTATATCAATCAAAAAGCCTCAGTTCCCCAATGCAGTGTAAAAGGAATATTAGAAACTGGGAGAGAAAGGCTAGCATTATAACCAAGAAAGCTACCACAATAATCTCTTTGTCTGAATGCACCTTTAGTTCCATGATGGAAGAAAAGCAGGATGCATATGTAGTAAATAAATGAATGCTGTGTAGTGTTGTGTGGCAGATTTGTGGATTAGATGGGAACACCCAAATACTGTACATGTTGTATGACAGATCCAAGTACAGTGGTGCCTCGCAAGACGAAATTAATTCGTTCTGCAAGTTTTTTCTTCTTGCGAGTTTTTCGTCTTGCGAAGCATGGTTTCCCATAGGAATGCATTGAAAATCAACCAATGGAGACCGGTTCCTATGGAGACCGTCCGGGGACAGAGGGGAAGCGCCGCACGCCTTCCCCTCTGTCCCCGGACCTGTTTAAAGCAAGGGGCAGCGGGGAGAAGATTGCTTCTCCCCGTTGCCTGCCCCGCAATCTCCGCGCGCGCCTTCCCCTCTGTCCCTGGACCTGTTTTAAAGCAAGGGAAGGGGCAGCGGGGAGAATCGCTTCTCCCCGTTGCCGCCCCTTGGTTCAAAAGGGGTCCGGGGAGAGAGGGGAAGGCGCGCGCCTTCCCCTCTGTCCCCGGAGATTGCGGGGCTGGCAACGGGGAGAAGCGATCTTCTCCCCGCCGCCCCTTGCTTCAAAAGAGGTCCGGGGACAGCGGGGAAGACGCGCTGCGCTTCCCCGCTATCCCCGGAGCTTGCGGGGCAAGCTTCGTTTTGCGAAGCAAGCCCATAGGGAAATGCGTCTTGCGAAGCGGCTAAGAAAACGAAAAACTCCTTCGTCTAGCGAGTTTTCGTCTTCCGAGGCGTTCGTCTTGCGGGGCACCACTGTACGTAGATGTACAACAAAGAAATTTCTAATTGATTCACGTAAACAAATTTACTTGGTTTAAACACCTTATAATGTTGGTTCCAAAAATGTTAAGAATTATGACAAGAGCAATTAATGTTGATAAAAATATCCTATAAATATTTTGTTTAAGTTTCATAGCCTGCTATTAATGAAACATGATTATGAATATCATAAGCACATTTCTGATTAAGTGCAGCTGAATGAAATGGTTTTTGCCCCTGGTAAGCATAATTTGTTTAAAAATTATGTTTCGCTAGCAGCCAAGTTTTAAAACCTATATGATCATAAAGCAGGATTTGGTTGTCCATAAACATTGAGTCTTGGTTGTATAAATATTATACTAATGAGCAGAATTTAGAATCATATAGTAATATTGCACTGGGTTTAGTACACATTCAGTGTACTATTACTATATTCATTTTAATCGCCTGGGAGAAAAATAAGCACTCTTCTTAATATAAGACCATAAAAGCTTCCTATAAAATAATGTTAGAAATGCAAAAGGAGTACCTTCTCTAGTTTTCTACTAAAATACTGTCCTTGAAACTAAATAAATTGTATCACAATGAAATGATTATATACTTTATAGAAGTAATTTTAGTTTTCTTTATAGATGTTCAAACCGGGGGGTGCATAACATCAGGCTGGAATGAACTTCTAAACTATAGTGGGTTTTTTAAAGTGAGATATAAATGTGAAATTACTGGACTTACAGATCACATGTAGTCCAGATTGATGAGGCACCCAAAGAACATACAGGATCTTTACTGCAGCTTAATTAGGCAATTTATTTTCAGAGGCATCTGAATTAGGGTAGGAGGTTGACAGTAACTTGTTTGTCCCTTCTAGTCCTCTGAATCTGTGGTACTGTGTCTCCCTCTTGAGTACATGCATCCAATCACATTCACTCTTGATGGGCATGTTGAGGGGAAAGTACATGATACATGGGGTACCACAGGTTGAATGTTCTCCCGTGTCACAAAAAATCATTGCTTGTAGAAAGGAAGCATGTCAGGGAGAATATAGGTGCTCAATCGTCTCCTAACGTTATAGTGTGGGAAGGTTATATGAAGAGGTATGACCTTCCCCAGCTGTGTTCTGAAAGGACTTTCGTGATAGTATGGGGGGATCTGTAGGGGTGTGGGCCAGGGTAAAATGAATTAGCAAACATGATTCAGACTTTTCATATTCACATTTGTGAGATATTGGTGTGATGGCCTACCATACAGCTCAGCAGATAAGAAGGGAAAATCCACTCTAGTTTCTGTTTACCTTCTTAGACTGCTGTAGTGAGCTAACCTTTCAGAACAATTAAATTGTGTAATCTTTTGGTACCTCAACCAGTTGAAAGAGTTTAGCATTATATATCAGTACTCATTGGCTAAGCTGTATCATTAAATAAGGTAATGACAGTGGCTCCGCAGTATTACCAGGCACTGGCTTTTAATATTGGTTCATCAGCTCTTCTGCTTTCATCTTTAAAAGGAAACAGAGGCTGAGACCCAGTCCATAACTGGTACTGAAATTAGGGCTTTGGAGATAAAAGCTGCATACACACGGCACAGCACAGCACAACACAACACATACACCCTCCTCAAGAATATACGGAACTGTAGTATTTTAAGGGGTCCTGGGAACTGCATGCATGCTGGCAAAATGGGAAATCATTGGCCTAGAAGAGATTTTCAGATTTGTTCTTCCTCATTCAATTTTTTTTAAAAAATAGATCTTTAAAGGCAATAAAATGATAACTGCTCAGAAAGGAAATCAGCATATCCTACTGCCTTGTAATACTCAAACATCTTAACATTCAAGGTTTCTTTTATCAAGCTAATCCAGGGAATCCTATCCATTTATTATCATTTTTTGTCATTTTGGAGTTATGTTCTCTAAATTAATTCCACGCTACAGCTCTTTAAGGTTGATTGCACATGTTGGATTAAGAGGAATTTTAAGTATCATATTCTTCGTTGTTGAGTAGCATTAATTGGTGACATTTCTTCCAACATAGATTCATGCTACCATGCAGTCTTCTCTCTTGAATTCAAACAAATCAGTGGAGTGACAATCCCTTCTAGTTTTCGGGAGGGGGGGCAAGTATTGCTGCAATCCTAATGCTGCTTTGCCTCTTTTCCTTTTGTCTGCTCTCCACCTTTGTGCTCTCCTTGGTTAGAATGATGCCTCTGCTGTAGTTGCATGCCTTAGACCAGAACACTTCTAGCTATGTTCTGCAGGGAACTTAACTACACTGTGAAGACATAAGAGAATATCTAGCTGGGTAAACTCTCTAATTGTGCTATTCCTAATCTGTGCAGAAGGATAATTACTAGAGGCTTGTGTTTCTTATATATTTGCATTTTCATCACTGCACCTGGAATGCACTTGGGGTGAACTGACACTGACATAAGTGTGAAATGAAAAATACATGCCTGCACTCCCATATTTTCCCCCCATTTACCAGTTCGATTCATGCTCCTTTCAAGCCCAAGGAAGAAAATAGTAAGAACACATGCTTGTCTGTCTTTGGAACTCTCTAGAATTAGCCTGTCAAGTAATGTATAACTAATGTGTGGTTGTAAAAACTATCACCAGCATTTTCCTTGCTACTGGCTGATGGCTAAGTAGATTTGGGAATGAAAAGGGGTTATTATAAAGTGAGTACTGAATAGCTAGGTATGTCATGTTAAACAAGCAACAAAAATGTCTCACAAATTTGGAATATAATTTTGTTTATATTCATAAGTTTATTTTTTTTTTAAAAAATACATATTTTCTATTATGGAGAAATAGGCAAGCAATCTAAGTAGTTTGAAATATTAGAAATATTAGTAATTAGAAATATTTTAAAATTTAAATACTGCATGTCACCCTCTAAAATACAGCTATAAAATGTCAGTGTATATGGTTCAGATTTAAGCTATATTGTTGTCCGGATAATTTTGATTGATGGAAAACAAAAGAAGGAAAAGTGTTTAGGTTTATGAAGGGAATTATTGACAGATTCAGTAAACAGTATCAACAGCACAATCCTAACCATGTCTCGTAACCATCCTAACATAGGATGTGAATACATGCAACAGGCTTGTGCACAGAAAAATATAAGAAGATGGTTCCACATTGTATTTTTAAAAAAATGTGGCTTAAGTATACAATTTATGAAGCTATGCTTTTTGGTGTTAGTCTTGAATGCTCACTCAAAAGCTTTATGTTTGCTCAAGAGTAATAGAGATGTTCATCAAGCTGACGTTTCAAACTTGGTTATAGATTTCCAGGAAAAACAACAAAGAGTTGTGGCACTCTAATAACAAACAAGTTTATTATGGCATTAGTTTTTGTGGCTCTCAAATGTGCAAGGAGTCTCCATGGGTACAGGAGCCTCCTTGATGCAGATAATTCCCCTTCAACTCAGGCATTATGAAACAGTAGCCCAACTACCCTCTTTTATGTGTTTACGTTGCATGCAGTACAAAATGCCTGAAGAGGGCTACTGTCGTGGAACAAACATCATATTGTAATGCTCTGACCTATTTTCCCATGCAGGAATCAATATTCATGAAACTTTATTACTTTGTGCAGATGTGGCCAGCTAAATAACATTGCTTCCTCCACCTCTCCCCATCACTACAGACTAGGAAGGGGCAAATGAAATGGAAGTTGTTGTTCACAATACATGAGTAAGGTTGAGAAGCAGAGCCTACCCTCTATTCTACCAATTTGTGCCCGAACCCACCCTCCCCCCCAAAATTGATGAATTCCAGCCTCTTGTTTGCCCCCTGTGATTGTGGCAATTAATTGAAGGAACCATTTCGCAACATTTCTACTACTATAGAAGTTTACTGGTGAAGTACAGTAATGTTGAACTTTGGTGTATTGTGAATGTGCAAGTTATCACATCAGTACAGTGGTACCTCGGGTTACATACGCTTCAGGTTACAGACGCTTCAGGTTACAGACTCCGCTAACCCAGAAATAGTACTTCGGGTTAAGAACTTTGCTTCAGGATGAGAACAGAAATCATGCTCCGGCGGCGCGGCAGTAGCAGGAAGTCCCATTAGCTAAAATGGTGTTTCAGGTTAAGAACAGTTTCAGGTTAAGAATGGACCTCCGGAACGAATTAAGTACTTAACCCGAGGTACCACTGTACTGGCCTTCTGAAACAGTGATTAGGTGTTTATATTTTATTTATTTATTTATTTATTTATTTATTTATTTATTTAAAAACCCAGTAACAAGGGGCTCTCCAGGATCTTGTAACATGATTAACTGATCAGGATTTATTTATTTTTATTATTATTTTTTGCTCAGATGACAGTCCTACCTCTTTGCTTTCAAGCTTATTTGCTCCCATACATTCCAGTTTTGGAGAGCACGGCTTCCATTTGTTTGTTTAAAGGGAGACCAGGTAGTCTAGCAAAAGTGCTAGTTCTGCCATTTGGCCAAATGGGTTATTGCGCAAGCTGTATGAATGCAGCCGGTGCTTTCGAGTGCACTGAATGAATATACTCAAGCTCCGAAAAACCCTCTGGCTACAATCCAATGCAATGTTAAGCGTGCTTCAGCATATCGATTTCAAAGGGCTTACACATGCTTAATGGTTGTGTTAGATTGTTGCCTCTGTGTGGAAGCATGCTAAGATTTAAATCTCTTGCTCTGAGAAAATGGCAATATTCAACGTCTGGATCTGAACTCCAAATAATGCTTTCTCAGACATGATCAGATTTTATGTCAATCTGAGTGCACATCTCCACAAATAGCCTCTTCAGTTTTGCTGTTTCGTATGTCTTGCATGCACCTACTTTGCTTCTGAAAGCTGTCAGAATGTTGAAACCAAACATTTTTCAAAAGCCAGGCAACTAACCTGTTCCTGGGAGCATTGGGAAGGTGCTCTGAAGAAAGGAAAAACGGTGTGGCCGAGAATACTGGAGCAGCCCTTTACAGGAATGTAAAAGAAAGAAAATGGAAATCTTGTCTCTTTAGGCTAAGTTCTGCTTACATTTGTGCTGTTAGGGAAGCATGTTGGCATGACAAGAATATGCAACAGCCCACCTCCTATCTGCTTAGTGAAGTGTAGTGATATGTTATGTCGGGCAGATGTGTCCTGCTGACATCTGACTTTTACTTGAACGGTGAAGCTAAAGGTTCCTTTGTAATGTACAGTGAAAGAACACAAATAACAATTGCTACTTGTACTGCAAAAACATTTTTGTTTAATGCACCATAGAGGCTCAGTCTTGTTAGAATATTTTGCATTGCATCCCGTATCTTATATCAGAATCTCAAAGGAGTTGTCATGCTGCAGATGTAAAGCATAGTCTAAACTTTTATCAACCTACTAATGAGTATCAGGTGCCACACAAGGGTCGATTTGTTTTAAAATGGGATGAAATGTAGGTTGTGTTAGGTTATCCAAATGAATGACCCTCCCTTGTTTGTTTAATTCCCTCCAATTTTTATATAACACCGTTTAACAACAAAAAAGTTCCAAATACATGTTTAAATAATGTTTTACTGTTTTAATGTAAAGCAGTATGAATTCATATAAATTCTGAACAGGTAACAGTTAAAAATACAAGTCCATTTAATTGAGCAATGGCTGCAGAATGTCCACTATGTTAATCTTTAACATCTCTGCATGATATGAATTACATCTACTAGTTATCCACTATCTACAACTCCCCCACCATTAAAGACCCAGTTTGGGGTGGAAATGGATTGTGAGCTTTAAAGCCTTGTTTTGTATGCCAAGTTGATCAAACTTGAGACGCACAATTCAGCGATCTTTTATTTGCAAAAGGACAATCCAGGGATACCAGGATAAAGATCCAGATCAAAAATGTAGGTTCAAAGCTTTAATTGATATTATATTATATTAGTTATATTAGAATAGGGGTGTTATCTCTCCACTCAATAATAATCCTGGAAATGGGAGAATAGAAATTGGAGTGAATGAATTATCCTGCCTTCTTCTGCTCCGGAGGGTAGGACTGGAACCAATGGCTTCAAGCTACAATAAAGGAGATTCTGACTAAGTATCAGGAAGAACTTTCTGATAGTAAGAGTTGTTTGACAATGGGACAAACTCCCTCGGAAGGTGGTGGACTCTCCTTCCTTGGAGGTTTTTAAGCAGAGGTTGGATGGTCATCTTTCATGGATGCTTTAGCTGAGATTCCTGCATTACAGGAGGTTGGACTAGATGATCCTTGGGATCTCTTCCAACTCTACAGTTCTGTTTCAGCTTTTGATTGACACTTCTTTAGGTTAAATCATAATGTCCATATCCAAAGTTTCAGCCTACTATTCCTCAGTTTGCAGGACCGGCACTATTACCTAAGAGGAAAAAGAAAGTAATTTAATATAGTTGAAGAATCTGCAAAGCCCTACAAAAGCCCTTTTCCAATAGCACTGCATTGGGAAGATCATTACTTTGTCTTCCTTTAGTGATTAGTGCCTTTGTGACAGCAGCTGTCAACTCACCAATATAGACCCTCATTTTAGTTCTGTTTGTGTGTCTAGCACTAAGCAAAAGCACAAAGACTGCCATTCTGAAGAAACCTGGAAGCAAATAATCAATAATGACTCCCCATTTAGAAAGGCCATTCCATGTACATTCTCACCATTTGGTAGAAATTTTGCTACTAGCTGAGCTTTAGATCTTTAGTTCTTTATGTTGTTCAGGGCTGGAATTAACTAGTTTGGTTGGGAAAAGTTCACTGAACTAGTGGAAAAATCTCTGAACCAGGTGATCTGAAGATGGATTAAGTTAATTTTGCTGTAGAACTTAAAATGATTTCTAGTTCATCTTCACATTCCTTCCCTACCACCACAGCAGAAGGCTCAGACTCTTAGCTTTATTTTTAAAAAATAGTCAATCATGCATTTGTAAAGAAAGTTAGAAAACAAAAAGTGGCAGCAACCTTCTAAGTCAGATGCATAGATGCTCTGTTGCTAAGGATGTGTTCTTACTTAATAACTATTGCTAAAGAATAAGAAGGAAGGTATTCCTTTTATCTTCCCTGCTGAACAGATTTCCTCTCTTCCAAGGAAGGTATTCCTTTTATCTTCCCTGCTGAACAGATTTCCTCTCTTCCAAGAGAAACAGCTTGTAGCAAGGTATAGGAATAAAGTACAGGTATAGGAATAGAGTGAATGATGCCTTGCCCCTTTAATAGCTGCATGGCAGGCAGAAATTAAACATGGTAACCCTTTTCTGGTATGGAGATGCAATTATGGAGCATGTAATCTGTTTATCAGATACCTTATAATTTGTGTGTAACTCCTGATTTTTTATTTTTACCCTAACTTTACCAAAGCAATTCTTAACTTTCTGACTATTTGAAAAAAATGTGGAGGATTAACTGAGAGAGCAAACTTTAAGTGGAACTGATTTTTGTTCTATGTGTATATAACCCTGCTGTTCATAAGGATGGCTGCTTTCTGAATCAAACAGCCACGTTTGTGTACCTCCAGCAGCAACTGTGCTGATGAAGAGTAGGGACTAACATGAAGGTGAGGTCCCCTGAGCACATATTGCCCAAGGCAACCTTCCCTTGCAATGCTCTGTATCCAACTGCATAAGAACTGTATAATAAAATAAAAAAAACAACCCTTCAGATGTCAAGGAGATAAAGAACTACATAACTTTTAGAAGAGATCTGAAGGCAGCCCTGTATTGGGAAGTTTTTAATGTTTGATGTTTTATTATGTTTCAATATATGCTGTGAGCCGCCCAGAGTGGCTGGGGAAACACAGCCAGATGGGCGGGGTATAAAAATTATTATTATTATTATTATTATTATTATTATTATTATTATTATTATTATTCTGTTTCAAAATGCATCTGCAACCTTTGATGAACAAGGCAGCTGGAAGTGGGGGAGAATCCCTTGCAGCATGTGCATTGCTCCCATCTCAAGTTTTTTATTATCAGTGACAGGATCCTAAAATTACACCTAAACGTCTCTCACAGGTTCTGAAATTGAGTTTCTGAAAAAGCAAGGCAGCTGTAATAGGAGTTAAAGTATGAAGTTCCAGAGAAATTAGCTGTGAATTGAACCTGCAATGGAAATTGATCCTATCAGTCAGTTTTAGCTCTATATTCTCTGAAAAACACTGGTGAATGTCGAAGACACCGGGATTACTGATTAAATGGGATGCTCGAGTGCCAGGGGCTGGAACTGGGTGCCCCTAAGGTCGTGAGCCGCAACTGTCAGACTTCACTTCACTGCTTGATACCTAGCGTGAACTGGCAGAAAGAGAGCAGTGTGAAAAATGCTGCAGGTACTATCAGGGGAATCGCAAAGAAGTATCACACTAAGCTTGAGGCATGAGAGACGTTGCTCTCTTTAGAGAAGTAATCCTGCCCTCTTACCATGAACCACTGGGCGCAGATTGGCCATATGATTCATACCGTTCAGGGCCAATTATAGTAAGTCGGCGTGCTGCAGTCCAGTGACTGTCACGCAGTTGCAAAATGGTAAGGGTATTATCTTTATAATCCCAACCCCCCCCCCCCGAATTATACCAAGTGAGGAGAAAATAAATGTGGTGTTTCTGAAAACATAATTAATTACCCTATTACCAAAGCCTGTGAGATTTATGTGTAGCATACAAAATGGTTGCTGTGGCATGTAAACTGCTTTTGGCAGGACTGGTCTCCCCCCCCCCCCAAGCCTAATGAATATGGTCTGCATTGTGATTAGCACTGCTAAATTGCACTTTCCTTGTTACTAAGCTGATAAATCATTAAAGCTTGATTATTTTGAGGCATTGGCCCACTGCATGCAGAGAATAATTAGCATTACCTGATGCAAACAAATATTGCGTTAGGGTTTCTGCTTTGCAAAGTTTTTCTGTAGTCTTTGTGGTTCTATCAGAAACATCGAACAGTTGGGCTTAACTATGACGCTATACTGTGGAAACAGCATATTTCTCAGGAGATCTCTAGCTTATTCCCTGCCACACAGACACACACTTCTTTTAAAATTAGAAATTGCTCATAAATGACTTTTTGGTGTTTCTTGAAAATTTCATTGTCTCATTGGGACATTTTTTTATTAAGAGCTGGGTGTAGTATTGTGGTTCAGAGACTTATCTTCAAATCAGGTAATCCCTAGTTCTGACATCACCTCTGTCTCGCTAGGTGATTTTAGGCAATTCACTAGTCTGTCTTTGGCAAAGTACTTTATCCCAGTCCCTACATTCTTGCAATATGGGATAACAAAGTTGTTGTAAGAATTAAAATTAAATAATGCATGTGAAAGTGCTTTGAGCACGTGAAAGCACACCACAGATGTTAAGTGTTATCCATATTACTTTGATTCCAATGATATGGTTGGAAGGCTCACGATACAGAAACCTTGCTAAAACTAAGCAAGTCTGAGTCTGGAAAGTACTTGAATAGTAGACTGTGCAGGGCAGGAATCATTCATCTGGACTAAAGACTATTTATGCAACCCCATATAAATCAGTGGCAAACTAAGGATTTGAACCACATATTTCAGTTACAAAATGGAAGAATACGCCTTTAGTGAATTCCATCTTTTTTAAAAAAAATGTCACCTTCTGTGGATTAAGGATATTGATAGGGTTCATCAGTTAACCAATGGAAACTTCTTATTTTTTAGCCGAACAAAACTAAGCAATTCTATGGCAGCAAATAAAAATATGAAGCATGAATGAAAGTGGGAGGTGTTTGGCTTGGTACTGCAAGCTCATGTGAGCTCAAGATGTTTAATATGCATGCAGATTATTCTTACCTGTATGGATTTTATTCATTTCAATGGAAGAAACAGAATTGTTTTGAACACATAAATCTGTTGAAAGTAATGGGGTAAGCCATGTACAAAAGATTTGCTAGTGTATCTCTGAGTGTGCATGGATATCTGGATTGGTGCAAATTTATATGTTAGGTTATCCTGGGGGAGGTTATGAGACATCCATAAGAAGTGCTGGGACTATGGGGATGTTCAGGTAACAATAAGAGGGGAAAGCAGTTCAGTTCCTTTGGCTTAGTGCTTAGAGCAGCAAGGCAAGTCCTTACAACTCCTCACCCTTTTCCAGCCTCCCAGAACAAAGAGCCTGCACCTACTTCAATAAACAACTCCTTCACATACATCTCCATTAGACACCACAGGCAGGTTGGCAGTGCTAATCTCATATCTCTGGCATCTAATGCCAGCCCATGCAGCATCATTCTCTTCCTCAGTCTACTGGTAACCACAGAGAACGAGCATCCAAGAAAGAGCCCCTTCTCCACATTTCACTGTGTGTCTGACCCATGTCCCTTGCCCATCTCTTTGCCCACGGCCTACACAACATGACTGTCTTCAGGCACGCTTCAAACACCACAGGGACACTAATAATAATAATAATAATAATAATAATAATAATAATAATAATAATTTATTATTTATACCCCGCCCATCTGGCTGGGTTTCCCCAGCCACTCTGGGCGGCTTCCAAAAGAATATTAAAATACTATGATACATCAAACATTAAAAGCTTCCCTAAACAGGGCTGCCTTCAGATGTCTTCTAAAAGTCTGGTAGTTGTTGTTCTCTTTGACATCTGGTGGGAGGGCGTTCCACAGGGAGGGCGCCACTACCGAGAAGGCCCTCTGCCTGGTTCCCTGTAACTTGGCTTCTCGCAGTGAGGGAACCGCCAGAAGGCCCTCGGTGCTGGACCTCAGTGTCCGGGTAGAATGATGGAGGTGGAGACGCTCCTTTAGGTATACTGGACCGAGGCCGTTTAGGGCTTTAAAGGTTAGCACCAACACTTTGAATTGTGCTCGGAAACGTACTGGGAGCCAATGTAGGTCTTTCAAGACCGGCGTTATATGGTCTCGGTGGCCATTCCCAGTCACCAGTCTGGCTGCTGCATTCTGGATTAGTTGTAGTTTCCGGGTCACCTTCAAAGGTAGCCCCACGTAGAGCGCATTGCAGTAGTCCAAGCGGGAGATAACCAGAGCATGCACCACTCTGGCGAGGCAGTCCGCGGGCAGATAGGGTCTCAGCCTACGTACCAGATGGAGCTGGTACACAGCTGCCCTGGACACGGATTTAACCTGTGCCTCCATGGACAGCTGTGAGTCCAAAATGACTCCCAGGCTGCGCACCTGGTCCTTCAGGGGCACGGTTACCCCATTCAGGACCAGGGAATCCCCCACACCTGCCCACCTCCTGTCCCCCAGAAACAGTACTTCTGTCTTGTCAGGATTCAATCTCAATCTGTTTGCCGCCATCCATCCTCCAACCGCCTCCAGACACTCACTACCATTCTCTCGTAGGGCATGAGCTGCTGTAGAAATTCTTCTGCACTTAGAATGAATCAGAACTAGTGCTCAGAACCAGTATTTTCATGAAATCTTGTTTTTAGGCTTGGTAGGTGAGTAAAGGGGATCAGAGTCAGGCAGAAGAATAGAGGTGATAGGGATAAGATGAAGATGGAGGTACTCTCATGTATGAGTCTGCTCTTCCATGGATTTTCTGCCATCAAGTACTAAGTGCTAGGATTTCTGTAAACATCTGCAAAACCGATGGCTTGCTTGCAATGGATAAGTGAGAGCCAGAATGGACAGCAGAAGTTTAAAAAGGCCTGTGGTCAAAAGGTTTGATGTAATTAGAACAGTGAGACTCTTAATGAAAGCATGAACCATGGGTTTGAAGGCTATATAGTTTGTGATTTTAGTGCCTTTTCCTGCAAACTTAAGATAAAATGCAAAATATCTTTGAACAGTGTTGCAAGCTTGCAGGGAATTATTAGAAGCCAGAAGTGATGGAATCTTGTGGCAAGTGTTTAGAACATTCTTGGTTAAGACATGTTGATTAATAAACATGAGCCAGCAGATGCATATTAATCTGTTTATGTATAAGAGATTTCTAGCTCATTAAAACTCTTCTTGGCATTTCAACAAGCGAAGCAGTAGATAAAACTACTCATTGTCTTTTATCTTGTTGAGGACTCTCATATGAAATAAAAATCAGATTACAGCTAAATTTGTATAATAGCTATACTGATGACAGACTTCTTTTACCAGATATGTAAGGAACCCATAATATAATATGATGGAAGTTTTTTCTCGAGTTTCCAATTGTGATCCCTTATTGCTTTGGACAGTATAGATAGAAACAATCTTTTGCATTTCATGGCAGTAGTTTGGGGTCAGGTCTCTAGGCACATAACCGGGAATGGAAGGATCCATCAGCTTTGTTTTGTTCTGGTTCTCATTTTTCCAATCTCAAATTCCGCTCATAACATTTCTGCAGCAATTTGCAAAAAAAGTTTTTTCAAAAAAAATCTCCCTGAAAATTCATCAGTATTTTACTGTGAATTTCTCCCAATAACTACATCTTTGTGTGCAGCTTTGACTAATGTGCATGCTTTTGCAAGCAGTTGACCCTAATATACATGTTATTATTTTTTCATGTTATTTTCACAAATATATTGATATTTTTTTATGTACACTTCCCTGTTATGTATGCATTTTTGTTAACATTGGTTGCAGAGCTGCATCAGAAAATTCAGATGAGTGTGATTTTCAAAGGATGTTGATTTGGTTCTCATATTGTTTAGGAAAGACATGTTGAAATATGAATGATTCACCTTTAAATGTGAACTGTATTTTTAAAAAATTGCATCCCTAGTTATACAACTGTTCTCACCACAAACTATGGCTTTGTTATAGTAAAGCTAAACAGCTTTTGTTGCTGTCTGTCTGCTGTTGGATTTGAGCCTGCAGAAAAATGTTAAGGTGTCTTGTTAAGGACATCTGGCTTGCCAGTAGTACATATGAAAAGGATCTAGGGGGCTTGGTAGATCACAAGCTTTATATAAGTCAACAGTGGGATGCAGCACCAAAAAAAAGCTAATTCTATTTTAAGGTGGATCAACGTATAGTGTCCCAATCAAGGGAAATCATCGTCCTGCTCTGTTCTACCTTGGTCAGACCACACCTGGAGTACTGTGTCTAGTTCTGGGCACTGCAATGTAAGGATATTGACAAGCTGGAGGGTGTGCAGAGTAGGGCAACCAAAATTATCAAGGGTCTAGAAACCAAGCCTCATGAGATGTGGTTGAGGGAGTTGGGGATGTTTAGCCTGGAAAAGAGGAGATATATGATAGCCATTTTCAAATATCTAAAGGCCTATCACATGGAAGATGCAGCAAACTAGTTTTCTCCTGCCATTGAGGGTAGTTACTGAACCAGTTGCTTCATGTTACAAGAAAGGAGATTCTGACTAAACACCAGGAAGAACTTTCTGACAGTAAGGGCTGCTTAACAGTGGAAGGGGCTCTGGAAGGTGGCCTTGGGATTTTTTTAAAGCAGAGGCTGGATGGCCACCTGTCATAGCTGCTTTAGCTGAGATTCCTGCATTGCAGGGGGTTGGCCATGGGCTCCTTTCCAACTCTACAATTCTATTATTGGTACACTGTTTGCTTTGCATTCATAAAAGGAGCTGTTTCAAGCCTGTTAAGACATTTTGTAACACATGTTGATGGAGGACTGGGACTAAACTCCTTCTTCCAACAAACTGCCAGTATCATTAACACTGACAGTGTCAGTCATCTGTCCAGCCACTATTCATATACAGGTGCAAGCTAGCATCCAAGCACAGACTCTGTAGATCAGAACCTATGTTCTTTTCTCCTTCCCTATACTACTTAAAACTATCTTAACAGTATTTATTTTCACTACCATACATCAGATACAAGCACTTGTATGAAAATCCATGTCTTAATTTTTACAGATCCTATGCGTGGTCCAAGAAAACTAGAAGTTGTCGATATCAAATCCCGGCAAATCACCATCACCTGGGAGCCGTTTGGCTACAATGTCACTCGTTGCCATAGGTACAATATCACCGTCCATTACCGCTACCAAGCTAGTGGACAAGAACAAGTCAGAGAAGAAGTGAGCTGGGACACAGACAATTCGCACCCTCAGCATACCATTACTAATCTGTCCCCATATACTAATGTCAGTGTCAAACTGGTTCTTATGAATCCTGAAGGACGAAAAGAAAGCCAAGAAATTGTGGTACAAACGGATGAAGACGGTGAGTTTTTAATGGTTTGCTGAATGCATTAATATGCATAGACATGATTTTAGGGGTGCTTATGCAGTCCAGCAAAAACCATATAAGACATATGCATAACTGCATAAAAGTGTGTTGAGGATTTGTTGGATAAAGGAAGCATAAAGATGAAGGATACTGAGGACTGACATGACTGTCAGGGACAAATGAGTGAAATGTAGTTTGCAGCGTTACACGCAAACACATATTTTATGGGTTGGATCTAGCATGGCCAGTGCATAAGCCATTACTATTTAAAAACCTGAATGCAGCATTTACAGTGTGGAGCTCATGTTCTTATAGTGATAGAATCTCAATGCAACATTCTAATTCACAGTACATATTCCTAAGCATCCTCTTTTTTTAATGCATTAGTTCCAAGTCCTGTACCACTTGAATCTATCCAGGGAAGTATGTTTGAGGAGAAAATCTTCCTTCAGTGGAGGGAGCCAGTGCAAACATATGGTGTGATCACCCTATATGAGGTATGTAAAACCACTTGCCCTGCATTCTTGGTGTAATCTAGTTCCGCATCCAGTTCTCACAGTGGCTGAACAGTTGCCTGTGGCAAACCAGCAAGCAGGATTTGAGCACAAGAGAAATCTCCCCACCCCATGATTTCCAGCAACTGGTATACAGAAGCATTGCTGCCTCCAGCTGTCGGGGCGGAGTATAGCCATTGTGGCCAATAGCCAGTGATAGTCTACACCTCATGAATTTGTCTAATTCTGTTTCAAAGCTATCCAATTTGGTAGCCATTGCTGCCTCCTGTGGGAACATCTTCCATAGTGGTTCTCCAAGTGTTGCGTGAAGTACTGTCCTAAATCTTCCATCTTGTAAGAGAAAGAGGGGGTCAGTACCTTTCATAACTGACGGTCGAAATAAATTTGCAGTGCTATACTGCTTATGTATCACATGTCTTTCCTTCCTTCCCACCCCCAGTGTCCCCACGCCCCACAATTCCCTCATGTAATAAATTTTGGCTAGTATAAGACAACACTCTGTTATTAGTAAATCACTGCATTTTTAAAGCCTGTAATATCCAGTCTAGTTATGTAGATTAGTATTTGAATGCTACTAAAAGTATCCACTAGGCTATAACTCAGGAGTGAAAACAGGAGTGAGAATGTAATACTGAATACTGCTGAATTTCTGCAAACCTTTTGTAATAAGAACAAGCAGGTCCCATTAAATGAAACACACTAGCTTTTAAAAACGCAATTTCAACAAAATTATATGTTGTTAGTTTTACATACAAATCCCAGCATTCCATGCTATAGGGAACCTGGCCCTAAATATCTTTCAAAAATATTAACAAAGGAATTCATTTATTATGCTGTTGGACCATAATCACTGTCAAACATCTCACCTAACTAAACTACCCTTATATTTATTCTTTCCTTTCATTTTCAGAAAGCATTGTTGAAATGCTTGGCCCCAAGACATAAAAGAAAAGTAAAATATCTAATTTGGTATTATTAAGCTTTTAGTGCTGTCTTGCTGTTGAAATAGTTGTGAAAGGATAATTTATTATGAAAAGATATGTATTATGGAAACTAACTAGTTTAACTAATTGCAGTTTCGTAAGTAATCAGAAGATGATTGGTCTTGTCATTTGTTTTTTATATTTGGCCACGTAAGGCCTTTCAAAGAACTGAAAGGAGGTGTCTTCCTCTCCCGTCATCCCCTTCTTTGTGGTGTTTTTGGTGTTTATGTGTAGTCTGATACAAAATGATGAATGTGTTTGGACCTGGGCTACAAACCAGCCCACGCTTCAGACAATGATTATCTGTGCCATCTTTTCCCCGCACGTCTCATCATAGTCTCAAAGCTACTCTGTATTTTCTTTTTCAGAGGCTTGGTTTATATTCTTTCTATAGGGTTGTAGCTTTTATGTTCTCCGGAACTCTTTATCAAGGTAGATTGTAAACAGTGGGAAAAGACAAAAAAAGGTGGCGTTAAAGCCACTCGTGCTTGCATTTGGTAAGAATTTTCAGTAAGCATGAGACTCTTAATCTCAGAGTTGTGGATTCGAGCCCCACACTGGGTGAAAGACTTATGCATTGCAAGGGGTCAGGCTAGATTATCCTTGTGGTCCCTTCTAACTCTGCAAGTCTGTGATTCTGTGAGACAATGGAGTGCAGGAGGAAGCAGCAGCAGGAGGCCCCATTAGCTAATGTGGTGCTTCAGGTTAAGAACAGTTTCAGGTTAAGAACGGACCTCCAGAACTAATTAAGTTCTTAACCCGAGGTACCACTGTAATCACATCCATCTGAATACCTGAGTGTTGGTACTAAAGTACAGTAATCAGCATGTTTTAACACTACAGGTATATGTTCTGAAGTGAAATATTTCACCATAAGACTATGTTGACCCTTCCCATATAAAAGCCCTTGTGCATGATGGCACAGAGAAGCACATTGACTTACGTTGCATGTTCCTGGCATGTAGTTGTCCCACCAAGGCATCAGTGAACCAGCCCCATAAACATGTGGAGGTTTCCACCATAGAAGGGAAATAAGGAGGAGAGAAACAGAAACATAGGTGAACTAGGGCCACATTTATTGATTTAGTGGCTCTGAAGTGGTGGCAACAATTCAGGAAGCTAACTGTAACACAGCAACTGTGGGTTAAAAATCCTATTGATGAGTGCCACTATTGCTCAGTCCACAGGAATCCACATTGTTTCAAGCATGAAACTCATTTGTGTGGCATCCAAAAACATTGTGTATTGTCTTTTAAAACCTATACTCTATTCTGAATTAAATTTCCACTTTGCTAGTAACCTTTTATAATCTCAGAGGTCAAAACTGAGAGCTTCTGTAAATTAAGAGCTTACACAGGGTCAGTGCTGAGTTGAAGTTAATTTAACCTGTAATTGACCTATGCAGAATTGGTTTCAGTAGTGCTTGTGTGATTCAAGTTGCAATACCATGTGTTCTGATCTTTAAAACTGCAGTATTAAAGACCTACCATGCTGTGTTGTGAGGATGATATTTACTTCAAAGCACTTGGGATATTAAATACTCTGGGATACTTAGTTCCAATTTAATGGGACTTAGTCATAGGTAAAGTGTGGTTTGGATTGCAGCCTAAAAGTGTCACAGAAGAGAGCAAAAGCAAGCCACATACGACTAAGAACACCATCCAGATATTGCATTGTAATCATTTTTTAAAAATAAATGTTGAATAAGACATGAGATTTCTTCAAATGGGGAGAAAATGTGGTCATTAGTACTCTACGGTTTTAGAAGAACGTCCTAGAATTGTCCTACTCTTCAGAGTTCGAAGTAAAGCTCTTTCCATGTTGTTTCTGTTATAATAATAATTGTCATCATTATCATAATAGCAACATTGTGTCCTTTATGGAGAATTTGCTTGAATTTCACCTTATTACAAGCAGAGAATACTTTTCAGTAGAAGCAGAAATTTGGGGCAGGCTACTAAAAAAACGTGGCTATAACTCTTGTCGTTTTAAGTCAATGTTTATTTGTATTTTTTGTGCAAGACCAACATTAATGCACTTCCTCCTAAAAGAATTACAACATGAAAACCAATGAATTAAAAGTATTAGCTTAAGTCTGAATCATAGCCGTTATAGTTGTCATCTAGGTGCCTCTTAAGTCCCTGTATCTATAAAAGTGATAACTCATAACAGTTTTGTCTGAGCCTGTGTTCCTTCATTGGATTCCGGATTTGAAGCATATAAGGGAGTAAGATAACTTATCATAAAATGTCTGACAGTGCACACATCAGAAGGGTTTATTGGATAAAAATGCAATCTTTGTACAACTGCTGAAGATATTTTATAACTTTGTTTTTCTTTTGTAGATCACCTACAAGGCTGTCAGCTCCTTTGACCCAGAAATAGATTTATCCAACCAAAGTGGACGTGTTTTAAAGCATGGGAATGAAACACACTACTTATTTTTTGGGTTGTATCCTGGGACTACTTACTCGTTCACTATAAGAGCCAGTACAGCCAAAGGCTTTGGGCTTCCTGTTACAAGTCAGTTCACCACAAAGATCTCAGGTATTAGTTAAAGCCAAACAACATTTCTGATTTGAACTAGCTAACCATTACATTAATGTACATATAATTTTGCAGCAGTTATATAGTATGGGTGCAGTGTAAAATACCTGTCTTTTCTGAACAATTTAAATGTTGTGTTTATAATTTCTTGAAGATTCATAAAAACCTCTGTTAAAAAAAATGGCATTTAAACATTTTCTGTTAAAAAGCCTATATATATATATCCCTCAATCCACAAACCTATTTGGGGATATATTGCTTTTATGCACCTTAAGAAGGTTAAACTTGGGACATTTGTAAAGCAACCCTGCAATGTAATCCATTGCTTTTCACCCAATTGCAAGTTGGCCTGAGAGTAGTATGCACCACTGTTTGGTGTAGTTCACTCTTCTACCCCTGTTGCTGAAAGGGCTAGTAGCTGCAAGTCAGAGATGGGTCAGTTCAGATTCCCATCTTTCATATCTTTCAGATTTACCAAACAATAGTCACGTCTTCTTTGTCTTTCTTCTCAGACCTCCTTACAGGCCAAACCAAACACTCATTAGCATCTAGAAGTCTCATGCTCTACTGATTAGTAAGTTCAAATGTGGTTGCTTTTACATGATGGCCTAGTGTAGTGCAGCAGATATACTAGTTCAAGGTTTCCCAAACATGGGTCTCCAGCTAGCTGACCGCTGGTCCTCCTGCTAGCTAGGGATGATGGGAGTTGTAGTCCAAGAGCAGTTGGAGACCCAAGTTTGGGAGACCCTGCACTAGTTGGTTATGGCATGTCAGATCCAGGTTCAAATTGCAACTTAGCCACAAGCTAACTGGGTGATCTTGGTTACTTATGTCTTAATTCATTATCTAGTTATGGTGATACAGTAAGGATGATAAAAATCTGGTGGGAAAGGCTGTTAATAAGACAATGGTAATAATTGAATACCATATTTAGTTTATTTTGTTGCGTAGCAGACCAACGCAGTAATCCATGATATAAAACTTGCTGCAGTTCACGAGACTAATATTACACACGAACGTACGCTTTGAGTGTTCAGTCAGCAGAAAAATGCCCTAATAAAGGTACAATATGTACCAGTTTATAGCTTAACTTATTATTGATGGGCTACCCTATTAACTAAAAGCATAGCAATTATTTTATCATAGTTTGTGCACACAAGGACTGCTCTAAAATAGTATCTGCCCTTGAGAAGGTTTTTTGAAATAAGATTTTAAAGATCATAGAAAAGCTACACATTAAAGAAGTCTGCTTCCTCTATTCTTGTTTTTCTAGCACCGTCTATGCCACCTTATGAACTGGAAACACCTTTAAATCAGACAGACAGTACTGTAACTGTTACACTGAAACCTGCACAGAGCAGAGGCGCTCCAGTCAGGTATGATGGTATTGGGGAATCTTTACAAAATTAAAATTAAATCTATTAATTTATTGACAGTGTTTTCTGGTGACTTTTTTTCTAAGTCAGCAATCTGTGTTTAAATCCATATTTGTGTTATCTCTAATTCAATTAAATAAGGAACAAGAAAGAAAGTCCTTTGATATGGAGTGTTTAGGAATTGTGTAGAGGATTTCAAAGCTTAGTCTTTGAAAATAAGGAACAAAGCTGCAATGTTGTTGTGTGGGTGGCTTCTTCTATAAGGTAATTGCTTACTGCAGTGTTATGAGTTCAAGGGTACATCATTATTTTTATCCTCTACTACTATGTTTTCAATAAGAACTCCTGTGGGCTTAATCGTCATTATTTCAGGTAATCAGCTGAGACAATTTAGGAGATTTAAAAACTAAAATCTGTCATCATCAAGACAGAAAGGAAAAATATATATACTTGTAACAAAACAAAACAAAAATCTTGCTAGTCCAGAATTTACAGCTACTTCACTTGGGAACTAATGTAGCATGGTGACTAAGAGGCTGAGCTATGAATCAGTATATTCTTGTTCTCACCTTTGTGACAAATTCACTATGTTCTTGGGTAAGCCAGCCTCTCGTCAAAATGGGGATAATAATATCAACTTGTATTATAGGCTTTGTGTAAGGGTTACAGCAAAATAAATACATCAAGCATTTTGCAAAGTCAGAATAATGATTAAGTTTCTCTATAACAGTGTCTATATACGAGCAGACCAGACTTCCATTTGCACAACAAGTGTTCCTCTCGTCCTTCCACTCACACACTCCCAGTGTGCCCTCAATCCAAAGGGGAGGTTGTAGTGAGCAGAAATTTATTTATTTATTTATTTATTTATTTATTTATTTATTTATTTATTTTAGTAGTAATTAAGCAGTTTCCAACTTGCTTTTCATTATCAAGTAGAAGATCCATGTAAATGCTTACAGAAAAGGAAATAAAATAGTTGTCTTTTGCCAGAGCCAATACATGTGCCAATTATGTGTACTCAAGCTCCATATATGCTCATTTGTCTTTTTGACGTCAAGTAAAATTACCAGATGGTATTCAGGACGCCACACAGCTAAAGTTCACATTGCCATAGTAAGGAGAAGGAAACATCAATCCAAAATCACTGCCCAGCTGTATTGTGTTTCTTCTTTGCTAATTAGCAATTTATGTTTGGAGCTGTGGGCTAACTTGCTTCAGCTGACCTCCTTCCCACGTTCAGGGTGTTGAAAATGAAATAAGAAGCTGTGGGTTCAGTTGCAGGTGAAGAGTCATGGAGACTAACTAGTTCTGAGAAACATTTTGTTCCCAATTAGGTGCTATGTAAGTATGTGATTTTAATTCTCATACTCCTCATGGACTTGTGAAATATGGTGTTTATTTGCATCTGGTTTGTCCTGCATTTATTTTCCTTGACAAAATGCAGCTGCAGAGGTCCAGATTCATTTAACTGGTCCTGCACAACAGGGCCTTTCCACCTTGTCCTCTCCCCACTTGCCCTTGCCCAAATTTGGTGAGAGATGTTGGAACAGGCATAGGCAAACTCGGCCCTCCAGATGTTTTGGGACTACAACTCACATCATCCCTAAATAACAGGACCAGTGGTCAGGGATGATGGGAGTTGTAGTCCCAAAGCATCTGGTGGGCCGAGTTTGCCTATGGCTGGGTTGGAAGAACCCCAGAAAAGTGCCTAGGGGGAGGAGAGTGGAGGTGGTTCCATCAGGCAAGCAAAACAGCTTGTGATGATGGAGCAGTTTCCTTAGCGCTATGTTAAATATTTCCCAGGGCTGCAAATTAAAGCGGAAGGCTTGCACAGGTTCTCCTCAAAATGATATTTTTTTTCTACAAAGAAATAGCTGCCCAGCTTTTTTGTGACACGCGGTTACATGGAAATTAGGTGAAAGACTGGCACATAGGCAAGACCAATGGATACAAGTTACAAGAAAGGAGATTCTGACTAAACATTAGGAAGAACTTTCCCACAGTAAGAACTGTTTGATGGTGGAATGGACTCCTTCTGGAGGTTGTGGACTCTCCTTTATTGGAGGTTTTTAACCAGAGGCGTTAATCTATCGTGGGTGCTTTAGTTGAGATTCCTACATTGCAGGGGGTTGGACTGGATGACTATCAGGGTCCCTTCCAACTCTACAATTTTATGATTCCAAGACATGATTTCTTATCCTCAGGATCAAAAGTAAAAACATTTTTTGTTATACTGTATATTGTTGTGAAATGTTTGCAACACACTTCATTCTCAGCACAAGTCTCATTGAAATGAACAGAAAGGAGACAAGAACACCATATTTGTGTTTGTTCAAAGTAAGAGGAGTACCCAATAGATGTTTTCCTTAATCTGTATTCAGGGTAGAAAAATGTAGCTGTACTTTATTTATGCACTTCACTAAGTGCAATGGCTGTCTATTGATTCTGCTGTAACCACCCAGCATGGTTAATGCAGATTCTTGGAACTGCGCTAAACTTTTCAGTGTAAATGATTGTTGTCGTTTTATTGATCAACACATCAGCTCTGTCACATAAAAATCTTTAATTCTTCTGATGGATAGAGGGAGAAAGGGAGAGAGAGAGTAAGCACAAATTCTAGCACATTACTGCCAAGGATTGCTTGTTTTACAGCTTTGCCACCTTTCCTCTTTACACTTGGGGCAAATATAGAATAAGAATCTGGCTTTCTATTTTAACCTTGTTTGGATCCAGTCCATTACAATTAGACTTGCAACTTATTCAAGAAATTATTGCTAGGAAGCATGACTTGTTTAAATGAAGTCAAAATTATATAAATCTTATGGAATCATTTGTTATCAGTTAATGAAAAGTGAACATAAATCCAGAAAACCAAACTGTCCATTAGATTTTGGAAGCATAGCTTCATTGATTATTGCAATCTTTATTAACAGAGATACAATATAGCCAAATAGCATGAAGTTATGAGACTGTAAAATCTATAATTTTGGGTAATTAGTTTTAGAAAGTGAATGAAATTAGACTCCTTTAATTTGATAATGCATTCATACATATTACTAAATTACAGTTTGGCTTTTGTTTTTAGAATAATTTCAAAATATAGGCTTTCCTCCCTTTTTGAAACATCTAAACTTATCTGGACCCTTTGTTCTCCTTTTCAGGAGTATATATTTTATCCTAAATTATTACTGCCAATTCATTGTTACGGTCATTGACAATACTTACCCAACTCATACAGAATGCAAATGCATCTTAAAACAAAGGTTGAAAGGTTTCTTTGGAAATAATTATTCCAGAAAGGAAAGTTTTTTTAGTAGTATAATTCTAGAACCATAATATTTGACCCGTACTCTGTTGTTGGATACTGGTACTTGAATTTCGGTCACATATCTAGTTTTTAGGTAGCCCTTCAGATCAACAATTCCATAAAACTGTAGCATAAATGAAATTTTTTAGAGCAACCAAGAACCAGGTTGTGCTCTGCACTTGCAGTGCCTCCTCTTGTTGCTGCACTCGCAGCACTGAAGTGACCTTTCTAGGGCACAAGTCTGGGCAGTGTGTATGGAGCTCATGGGCTGCCCAGAGGACAAGCCCCCCCATCTCAGCCTCACTGATGTGGTCCAAGGGAAAATGGAACAATGCATTTGGCACTAGCTGGGCTGCAGGAGTTCCTGGAAAGAGGCATACAAGATGCCATTCAACCTTCATAGGGACTCCAGATTTGTGTGGGGTTTACTCCTTACCTTTTCTTTTCCTTAAGAAAGTGCCTCCTGTATTGTTCCATAAATCTGGGTTCAAGGGTATGTGTCTGTTTCTAGTTTACCTCCCTTTCTCCCTGCCTTCACCAGATTCATCACAGCAACTGAGCATTACAGGGTGCCTGTTGTTTTGTAAGATATCCTTACATTGGCAGTGCACATGACTCATATGATCTGCACCCACTGCAGCTTTACTCAGCTGTAACTAATACACAGTGGACTTGTACAGTCGGCTCTCTTCTGTAGACTTTAATGTGAAGCTTAACTGAACAGCAGGATATCCTCCTCAGATTGATATGGCAGTTCTGTAGGCATTTGCATGATTTTGGAAACTGTGTCACGTCCGTATCAAATTATCCTGTTCCATAGCCTTCTTGATTTAAGAGACAAAAGTTGTAGTTTAGTGTTCCTATCTCTTTCCATGCCAGGATTGCACTTTTAGACAGTGCAGGCATATCTGTCAACTTCAGTGCTATTGCTCAATACTGAGTAATTGCCAGTTTGTGCAGGCTCACTGCTCAGGCGTGAGGGGAAAGACTTACTGAGTGATAACTGTCACACGTAGATGTAAATAATAGTAGTGAGATCTAGATTACAGCAGGCACTGTGTACTGAAGGAGGTGGGCAACTTCCAGTTTCTAACACATATCTACTACTTCCCCTGATAAACAGTTTCAGGCAGTGCCTATCCAAGTGGTAAAACTGTTCCTGGGTAGTAATACTGTAGGCTGTATATTACTGAATGCCCCTTGCCCAAATCACCAAATCCATATACATAGAAAGTGAGGGAAGGCATGTAGGACCTTTCTTCCTGACATCATATTTATTATATACAATGAGTCTTTTAATAGTGAGGAGCATTTAGCTGTGAGATTCCCACCAACTACAATGAGAAGTGACGCAGTCCTGTTAAAGTGATACTATGTGTTGAGCTGTTTGAATAGTAATAATAATTATTATTAACATAACATGGTGAGCCTCTGGATGTTCATCAGCATTTCATTCCAAAGTGGAAGCACTGGGCTGGATTCAAGTACATAGTTCGACTAGTATGAGTTCTGCTAGCATAATGGGGCTTCCCTCACTCTTTTCCCCATGTGCCCCTCTCATAAGCTCTGGGAGGTTGGGAGAACCATCAGAACAGCATGTTGGGTAGGAGAAGAGTGATGCTTCCATCTAGCCAGCAGAAATGCTTGTGCAGACAGAACAATTGTAATAGCACAGTGTTGAATCCCACACATTGATCGTGTGTTCTAAAGCAGGGGTAGCCAATGTGGTGCCTTCCAGATGTTTTGAACTAAAATTCCTATCAGCCCCAGCCAGCATGACCAATAGTCAAGGATGGTGGGAACTGTAGTCCACAACATCTGGAGAGTAGCAAGCGGGCTATGCCTAAATCTTTAAACATTAACTTGGAATATTCTTATATGAGACTGCAGTAAACATAACAATATATGTTTTTTTAAAATGTGTAGAGTTTTCTTAATACTTTTGTAGTTATAGTCACAGAATGGCACTAAAGTTATCCATATACTTTTGAATTAAACCCATGACCTGTTTGTGCCTATGCATGGTAATAATTGTTACCTTATTTGGAAATAATGTTATATTTTTTAAAAAATCATAGCACCACAAGGCCGGAGTTCTGGATATATATATATATATATATATATATATATATATATATATATGCAGGTTTTGGTGTCTTCGGGTATCTTATATAACATTTGCATGTTTGTCATTATTTTTGACAGACATTATAGGGTTCTGTAAAGTTATCGCCTTGCAAGGTAAACTACAGGGTCATCTGCTATTATTGTCAGCAAACTGTTTCTGAATTATAGCTTTACAACGTATACAATAACCCAAACCATGGTTCAGCAAGTATGTGATATAGAAGTGATGGAGCTTTATTGATGCCCATAATTTTCCCGCTTTTATGGCAAACAAGAATTCTTATTTATGGCCAAACAGTCAATTCCAGTTACACTGAAGGAACAGTGCAGTAATTGCCTCTATTGTAAAATATTGTAATTCATTTTTGTTATGTAATAGAACTTGTCCTTGAATTTCAAAGTAACTGGAATTAACTTTTTTTTAGGGGGGGATGCAGATTAAGTATGATATGTGTATCACAATGACTTGTTGGGAAAGTTACATGACTATTCCTATGCACATTTTCTCACAATATTCATGGAAAACAACATGAAAAGTTTTTGGTAGCTTGCTCTCAAATCCTATAGCAAGAGACTTATTAAAATAAGTGGCAATTAGAATACAGTGGTGCCTCGCAAGACGAACGCCTCGCAAAACGAAAAACTCGCAAGACGAAAGAGTTTTCCGTTTTTGAGTCGTTCCGCAAGACGAATTTCCCTATGGGCTTGCTTCGCAAGAAGAAAGCCCATAGGGAAATCTCCGGGGACCTCTTTTAAAATGCTGGCGGTCGGGAGCAAAGACTTTCGCCCACCGCCGGCCTTCAGAAGAGGTCCTGGACCTCTTCTGAAGGCCAGCGGGGGGCAAAAGTCTTTGCTCCCCCCGCCTGCCTTCCCGGGACAGCGGAGACTTCTCCGCTGTCCCGGGCGATCTTAAAATGCTGGCGGGTGGCAGCGAAGCCTTCGCTGCCACCCGCCAGCATTTTAAAATCGCCCCGGGACAGCGGAGGCTTCGCTGCCACCCGCCAGCATTTTAAAATCGCCCCGGGACAGTGGAGGCTTTGCTGCCGCCCGCCAGCATTTTAAAATCGCCCCAGGACAGCAGAGGCTTTGCTGCCGCCCGCCAGCATTTTAAAATCGCCCTGGGACAGCGGAGGCTTCGCTGCCGCCCGCCAGCATTTTAAAATCGCCCTGGGACAGCGGAGGCTTCGCTGCCGCCCGCCTGCATTTTAAAATCGCCCCGGGACAGCGGGGGCTTTTAAAATGCTGGCGGTCAGCAGCAAAGCGCTCCTGTCCCCGGAGCTTGCGGGGCGGGAGGTGGGGAGAAGGGCTTTTCTTTCCACCGCCAGCCTTCAGAACAGCCTTCTGAAGGCTGGCGGTGAGAAGAAAAGCCCTTGTCCCCCCCCCCCCAGCCTTCAGAAGAGGTCGGGGGACAGACTGTCCCCGGACCTGGTCTGAAGGCGGTTTCCATAGGAACGCATTGATTGATTTTCAATGCATTCCTATGGGAAACCGTGCTTCGCAAGATGAAAAACTCGCAAGAAGAAAAAACTTGCGGAACGAATTAATTTCGTCTTGCGAGGCACCACTGTACAGTGGTACCTCTGGTTACGTACTTAATTCATTCCGGAGGTTCGTTCTTAACCTGAAACTGTTCTTAACCTGATTTGCCACTTTAGCTAATGGGGCCTCCTGCTGCTGCCGCGTCGTTGGCGTGCAATTTCTGTTCTCATCCTGAGGTAAAGTTCTTAACCGGAGGTAGTACTTCTGGGTTAGCAGAGTTTGTAATCCAAAGTGTTTGTAACCTGCAGCGTTTGTAACCCGAGGTACCACTGTATCCGAATTGGTACTAGGAGAAAAACGTCCCCAAACAGAGCAGGGATGGAGAACTGTTGATCAATGGCTGGATGCAGCTCCTGGTCTCCTTTCCTCAGCTCACCTCAACAAAAAAGCCAACTCATGAGGTAGTAACACAAATAGTTTGTTCAAACAGAAGCTTCCCTCCTGGACCCACATTGCCTCCCAGGGGGCAATTTTCATGCAGGCAGGTGCAGAGGTCAACGTTGATCATAAAGCACTTAAGGTTAGATGAAGATTCCCACTTGTTTGAGCAGGAATGTTTTTCTAAGCAGCATTTCTTTGTTTCTAAGTCAGCAAAGCTTAGCGTAAGACCAGTTTTCCTTCCCTAATGATACTGTCTTGGCTTCAAAAGGATTGGCAATTGGATAAAAATATGATAACCCCCGCCGCCGCCAGTGGGTGCCATCATCTTTTGTTCATTTGTGGCACATTTGTCCATTTGTGCTATGGACATGCTAGATTAAAGAACAAAAATCTGGCAAATATCCTTTTTGTGATTAGCTTATAATTTTAATAAGAATTATCACCACAAATGCATATGCCTTTTACTCCTGCGCATAAAAATGCATAACCTAGGTATGATTCCTTACCCACCTGCCCTCCCAACCCTTTGCTTACTTGCATGAAGAAGGTTAGAAGTTCACAGGGTTATTTGCTCATCTGAATATAATTTAATTCAGTAAATGAGCATGTACAATGATTGCACTGGTGATTCTGTAGGTAGATTTTGCGAATCTAAACCTTGAAAATTTCACTGATATCAAGCTTCACTACTCATGCACAGGAAACATGAAAGAATTGTGTTTCAGAGCACAGCTATACATTGTATAACACTGATATCCATGAAACGAATACACCCATAAAAGTGGAGATGAATCTTATATCAGTGGTATAGAATGTCAGAAAGTCCTAAGTTGAATCTCTGGCATGAGTGGGGACTTAGAAAGAATGATTATTCATTCTGAGTTAGACAACTGGATGGAGCAGTGGTATGATTCAGCACGTGGAAGCTTCCAATGTATTGTATTCAGTTTAGTGTCCCAGCACTGGCAGAAAGCTCTTTGATCCTGTGGAAGAGGTAAAGGTAAAGGACCCCTGACAGTTTAAGTCCAGTCACAAATGACTCTGGGGTTGCGGTGCTCATCTTGCTTTACTGGCCAAGGGAGCCGGCGTTTGTCCGCAGACAGTTTTTCCGGGTCATGTGGCCAGCATGACTAAGCCGCTTCTGGCGAAACCAGAGCAGCGCACAGAAACGCTGTTTACCTTCCTACCACAGTGGTACCTATTTATCTACTTGTACTTTGATGTGCTTTCGAACTGCTAGGTTGGCAGGAGGTGGAACTGAGCAATGGGAGCTCACCCCTTTTTCGGGGATTCGAACTGCCGACCTTCCGATCGGCAAGCCCTAGGCTCAGTGGTTTAGACCACAGTGCCACCCGCGTCCTGCCTGTGGAAGAGGGACCGAAGTAATTTTGAATTATAATAATTTGCCTTACACTGAATCAAGCCATTGGGTTTATCTAGCTCAGTAATGCTTGGAATGACCAGCAGCAGCTCTCCATGGCCTTAGACAGGGAGTCTCTCCCAGTTCTGCCTGCAGAGGCCACTGGAACCTTCTGCTTACTCTGCGCCACTGTGCTACATGGGTTGGTAGACTCTTCAGAACAAGGTGAGGGGGAATTGCTGAAAGTCACCTTGATCCATGTTGCACTGACCGAAGCCTCTGCTACATCAAAAAGCCTTAATGGAGGGACACAAATTGGATACAACCTTTTGTCCTCAAGATTAGATTTTCTTAGGCTCACTATACATGTCATTGAATCACTGAAAAAAGACGGAACAGTGTTTTCCCACATAGAACACTAGGAAAGTCTTCAATTTAATGACATTTACCATGAAAAAAGACATGGTGGTGTCTTATGGCATTCTAAATACTAATTTAATGAGTTTCTGCTTGCAGAAGCTTACTTCTTAAGGCTGCCTCAAGACTCTTTTTTTTTATATATCAGCAGCCTCAAACAAGTAATCCTCTGGAATATTTGCCATTAAAACCTCTGGAATATTTGCCATTAAAACCATCCTCTCTGTAATGCCCTTCACTTCATCTGGAAAAGAAATCACTGATATTTCCAATGAGGTTTGTAATTGTAAAATATTGCTAAGCGAAAGCTAATCTTCTCAACAAGATTATGTATGAGGAAATATTTCAGTCATTTCCTATGCTGTAAGTGGCAAATCTGTAGCAGAAAACATCTGTAAAGCAAAGATCTTAGAAACAGAAGGAAGTATAGATTCTCATGGCTAACTAAGCATCTCCATACAATATTATCTGTTACTTCAGCCAGTGATGAGATATCAGCTGTTTCTCTTGGATTGAATCCTCTTAAGATTTGGTATAGTCCACAGTTCATCCCAGAAAAGGTTTTACAGTTAGGACTCCACTTCTGGGTTTTGTTGCTGGGGAGTAGCTTCCTTGCTATAAAGAAACTTTCCAGTCCTGCAATGTCATTTGCAATTTCTGGAACAGCCAGCTGTTTTGGACTAAAACTCACATCACTCACAACCAACATGGCTAACAGTCAGGAATAGGGATGAAGAACAAATTTGATTAAGTTCACATTTAAAGCTTACAAATTCATACCTTCCGATTCAATAAGCAAACTGAAACAGTTCTTCAGACAAGAAATGTGTACAAAATTGCATGTTACAGTAAAGTGTACATAAACATGCATATATTTGTGAAAGGAACACACAAACAAATGTGCATTATAATAGAACTGTTTTGCTATACTTAATACAGAAATGTATACATTAGGACAAAATTGTACTAAAATTGAACTTTTTAAAAACAAAAATGAACCACAAACTGATGTGGAAATGTGGCAATATTAACTTAAGATTGGAAATATGAGAAACTGAAGAAAATCAAAATTGATAGATTGACCCTATTCAGGGAGCTGTAGACCAAAGCAATTGAATGGCACCAGACTGGGGAAGGGTGGTCTAGACAGATATCATACTAGAAATAATGGGTTGTGTCCAACAAAGTTGTCTCATTTCTACAACAGAATGTTACCTTCTTCTCTCCCATTCACCAGTGAGGGGAGAGGGAAGTCATTGCGCAAACTGGTCAGCTTGGTTGGATACCACTCACTGCCCCCAGAAACCTAGATACCTGAAACAATAAAGTACTACAAGGATTCCCAGAGTCTGGTCCACCAGCGGTCCACTAGCTTCATTCAGGTGGCCCACAGATTGTCCTTGAGTATGGAATTCAGATTGTAACAATATAAGTAATAAAAGAAGTTTTAAAAATACATTTTAAAGTCATCTGCAACAGGCAGAAAAATCATTCATGGTCCACCAAGACCCCACAATATCCAAGTGGTCTGGGGGGGGGGGGATGGGTTAGGGAATTTGGTTAAAAGAGTTGCTCTGCCCATACACCTACACTACCATTTCAGAGTGTCATCCGTGCCTGTGGATGTACTTGCCAAGCAGGATGCCAGCTTGCCATTTCAAAATCTGAATTCCTCCCATCAAACCCATTGAATGTATTTCGGAAAGACATATAGATGCAGAAATGCAAAACCAGATTTCATGTCACTTGTGAAAATTATTCTGTCTCAGCATCGCCACTATATTGTTGGGTTATTTCTTCTTCTTTTTTTCATCCTTTTTTTTTTTTTTTTTTTTGGTTAGAATAGTGTTGTTTCTCCAGAGTTCAGGGTTACCCCACAAACAAATGGTCTTGGCAACCAGAACATTTGAGATTTCAACAATAAGCATAGTTCTTTGTTCTGTTTCTATTTATACCTTAAGCAATTTTCTGTGTTCTTTTAAAAGGGAGAATTAACCCAAGACATAAAGTAGATTTAAAATCTTTGAAATTATCGTTGCATTGTTGCAAGTGTCAGAAATGTAAATTTGTGCAAAAAAGGTTTTATTTATATGTTCCAAATAAATTGCTGGTGTGTTATAACTTTTTACTGAAACCTGCATTATTGTTTGAAAGAACTCTTAAGCTTCAAGAATTCAAATTTCCTGGAACTAAAAACAACAACAACACCAATCTTTTTCAACATAGTTACACATTACAGATTGCAGCCATGGACAAGATAATAGCTCTTTAACTTTAACAGAGAATGTATGAGACAACTGTTTTGTTTGAAATCAGTGGTTTGTTCAGAGCAAAATAGCTCGCAAGCCACAGTAATTCCATCGAAGTTCATTAAGTTTTGATTCAGACAGATATGACATTGAGCAAGACTTTTCAAATGTTGGGAAACAGCTACACATCTGTATTCAGTGTGTGAAATTGAACATGTGACCTTTTCAAATAACCGCTGTAATAGCTGTGCCTGCTTGCTGTGTAACATTCAAGTTAGGAACTTGCACTTCTGTCTTACGGGAGATGCATGCGCACCTTTAAAATGAAAATATAGGGTGAAGCAAGCATACATTGTAGAAATCCTATGTAATTTGTAAGCTTGTATCTGACATTTGTTTCAGCAAGACACCCAGCCTATTTACTTGGCTAAGGGGCAAAAGTACATACAGTATGACTATGATTTCTTGGCCTTGTTTCACCAATACTGTACTCAACATCCTAAAGCAAGTTAACTGAATTTCTCAGAAAGTACTAAACCATATACAACCAAGTATTGTGACTAGGATCTGCAGTTTTGATTAAAAAGATAGGATCCCCTTGATTCCACGCTACGTCTTCTGCTAGGAGAGCAGAGATAACCTTGTCATTTGGGGCTCAGCTATTGCCTTTTGCTCTGGATCCTCTTAAGCTTCATAATTCAACGTTAGAACCAATATTTTTATGTTACGTTTATTCAGTTGACTACGCTTCTGCACTGTCTGCTTGTTCTGATCAAAAATCAGTTAATAATCTTAGCTTTTTGGTTTATTAATTTGGTGTGTGCTGATCTGCAGAGATTGTTTTTTGACAATTCTTTATTTCACCCCATGTTAATGCTGTTCACAGGAATTCTATGTACACAAAAGCTTTTGATTTAGCAGAAGCTCCTGTGTATTTTTGCGACTTCCTATCCAAAACACTGTGCATTTCACATGCTATTCCACCCTAAACCTCTGGAGTAAATTATCAAGGGGTTGTCAGGGAAGGCAACAAACGTGGAAAAATTATTTGTGTTAAGGCCTTTCTTCAATTTGAAGGGTAGCTTGTGTTCTTAGCCAAGCTGTGAAAGCATGTGCTAACCGTATGGGGAGTTGAGTGAGCATAGATTGCAAGTTGGCAATAAGTGTCTTGCTGTTCAGTAGCAGAAGTAAGTGTTGACTCTTCAAGTTTCTAACATACAAATTTCAGTTTGACTTATCTAATGAGCTTCTGGGGTACTCACTATAGCAGGGGTGGCTAACCCTTTTCCTGCTCAGGGGCCACATTCCAAGACCATATGCCAGTGTGCCTGTGCAACTGGTTGTGACCAAACTGGTTGTGCGCATTTATGCACGCCCACTGGTACACAAAGATACACACCACAAGTATAGCACACAAAAACCCACACTGACAGACACACATGAATGCACTTAGCTTACGCTTACATTTATTTATTTCTAAATTAATTCTTACTCACACTTCATTGTTACAAAGAAAATACAACACAGAAGTAGATAATTCACAATGCCAACAACCAATAAAACAGTAAGACATAGTAAACTTTGGCATAATAAGTTTTCCTCCCAGCCCAGTGCTGTCATGGGGAGGAAGTTATGGACTGCCAAACCACTTGAGATAGCCATAGATTTGCCCCTGTACACATGCATCTCACCATGGAGCTGATGTGCAAGTTTGCACTTCTCAGGTTGCATTGGAAGCACTGAAAGTGCAATAATAACTTCAGATACCATATAATGTAGAAAGAAGGGGAAATTGGAAGTGAAAGTATTTAAGAACTGCTGGTCAACAGTTTCTGAGGTCAATAATTTTTGTGAATGACTGAAGAACCCAGTCATTGCTAGTTTCACATCTCCTAAACAAAACATATCTGATATTTGGGAAAGTGCATTGTCAGCTGACCTCATAATTTTAGTACATGCTTGTGCTGTGGTTTTAATAATTGCACTGAATGAAAAATGGAGTTCACATATAGTGTATTAAATGTGGGTTGATTTTAATCATGGGCCAGGAACCTCTGATCTGTGGGACTAATTAGGCTCACACAACTGTTTGGACCAAGCCGTGCCCACCAACCCCACACCTGACATCAGAAAAATAAGTAACTAAAGGAGTTTGCAGGCACTGGCAATCACCTGAGTGTTGGTGCTTGCAAACCATCATGGGCAAAGGAAAATACACATCATGTGTAGCTATACCCACATGTCAAAGTTGACCTACAGGGGTCAATTTCCTACTTTGATTTAAATCAAGGCAATTTGAATTATGATTTAAAGCAGCAAGAAGAAAAGGCTGATTTGAACAACTGGTTTTAATACAGGTTTATACTTTGGTTACAACATATTTTTTTTTCAGATACTTCCTAAACAGTGTTATCTGACCACTAAAGCATGTTGATCTGCAATTAAATAAAATACTGTTTTACAGTTTATTTCTGCAGCCAGGTCTTGCAGCTCCTTGTTGCACTGAATTCATTTTGCACATTTCCATTTTTCGCCTATAGGGATCTTTAAAAATATTCTCTTATAGGCACATCTTGCAGCCAACACCTATCTGAGGTTAAATACAGAAACATGGGGACTCTGCAGTGGACAATTTTGTCCTTTCTTCTTCTTTCTTGCTTTGCTGTTTTCCTCTGCCCTCACCCAGCACTACTCTCACAAAAACAAAGTAGCAAACAGAAATTAAATGCCCATGTCTGAAAGGCAGAAATAAGAACTAATAGTTATTGGACAGATGATTTTATCAGGTGACAATGAAATTCCAGTGTTTGGTAGCTATACTTATTCATATTGGAGAAATGATCAGATTGGTTCTTCATTTATATGAAAAATCTGCCTTTAACTCAAACTATCTAGTAGAGGCACTGATTCAGTTCAGAGGCTTAACTGTAGGGCTGACATACTAATACCCATGTTGTTTAGTATTAACATAGTTATTATTCAAGAGAAACTTAATTAAATCCCTGTGTTTTAAATTTATTGATTTTTATCCATGCTGAATATATTTATTTTGCTTAAAAGGTGGGGTGTGCAGGAAAGAACTTTGAATTCCGTGGCTGATGTAAAGATTAATAGCAGGTGGCCTTTTAGGAAACTTTCAGATTGATTCTAATGTTCCAGTTGTTACGTCCATAATGAACAGATTTTTCCCACCCTGCCCTTTGTGCGCAATATGGGGCTGTAATTGAGTTCATATTTTTCACCCAACCTTTCAGCTGTAATTAATATTTTATTATATCAGATTTTATCACTAAATAGGCTAGCAGCAAGATATTGTGCCACACGGAGGAGTTTTTTTAAGGCACTAGTGACTTGCTGATGCCAAGCCACTTTTTGTAATGACTTATGGTTGAGAGAACACAAAGCACATTTATGGTACCCAGCTAATATTCCAAAGCAATTTATGACTGATCTTATCTAGATCACAGCCAGAGCAAGAAAAATTAATGTTACAGAAACTGAATATTCATCACTGAAATCTAGCATATGTGGCACATTACAAAAAAAAATGCTGTTTTCTCATTATTGCTTTTTATGAGCAAAGTCTGGTTAGGTCAGGTGACTTTTCTGTAATAGGGTATCCAAGCTTTTCAAAGTGACATGAACCGTGAACACCTATCTAGTATGCCAAATTTAATGGAAACAATTACTGCTTCGCATACATTCAGGTTTGAACTTAATGCATTTGTTTCACTAAAATGCTTGTTGGTTCTGTTCGTCTATAGTCTATAGTCTAGTTTTCATGATGCAAAATAATCTAGAATATAAATTTTAAAGAATATTGACACAGGCGGGAAGTACTGATTTCATTGGGCAACATCCAGTGGTGTCTGCTTGCATGTGCATTGGAAATCTGCTTGTTTAACATACATGCAGTTTCTCTTCTGCCCCCTCCCAGCCCTCCTTATGTGTCCCCAAAATCTGCTCCAGGGGGTCCCCCAAATCTTCCAAAGCAGATTTGGGATGTGAACATGCCTAGAGGGCTGCAGGAGAAAGGAGAGATAAGAGAAGCACCAGTGCATGAGCAGATGCCCACTTGCAATATATTGGATCTCACCCACTGGCCTAAATTTAGTGACAATTGATTTCCTTAATAATCAACCCATTGTAACTCAGTTCAGACATAACTGACAGGTTCAAAAGAGGAACTAATTCCTTTTCTTCACCCTGCACTGAATAAGTGATTGATACAGAAATGAAAATGTTACCGTTTCTGTTTCCCTTTAAATAGACAAAAAGTTTTAAAGTACTAATATTTATAATTTCCACAGCAATCCTGAGTAGCATGACACAAATCGCAACTGTCAGGTCTATTGCAGCATGCCTTGGCAGATTTTGACTAGTTAACGGAAGCCGAGGGTTTCTATGCTAGGACATTGGTCCATAATATGTTCAGAAGGGTGCTGCAGCACGCTTTGAAAGGCAGAACTGTTATATTTTCATAGGCTGGGCAAATGAATTATTGCCACATTATTTGACATTATAATGTAGGTACTGGATTGTGCCACTGAAAATCATTTTTTCTTGTATTTTGCTAAAACCTAGCATTCAGAAGAGATGTGCAGTGGCAAATATATGCAGCTTTTGAAGCTCCCCAGGCTCTTCTGCAATCAAGATATCATATAAATAAACAAGCATTTTCCCTCCCTGGAGAAGTGAATAATTGGTCTCACTCTCGTAGAAACGCCCTTCTGGCAGCGTGCGGGGGGAAATACCTCCACCTTCCAGTGATGATCCACTCTCCTTTATAGGAGAACCATAGGGATTTCCTGTCTGTATGCATAGGAATGCTAAGGAAAGGCTTTGCTTGGATCTCTTTTTGGCAGAAAATCCCCTTTGTAAATAGTGACTTTTAAATCTTTGAAAATATTCATGTGAAACAGTTGGGCAGTCACAAAGAAGCTTAAGGGTTGCATGTAAAAAGTAGATGCCATCCCTGCACTCTCCCTCCCTCTGGACTAGGACTCTGAAAATAAATCTTATCCTAGCTACTTGAGAGTTTGTATTGGGCATTTATCTCTAGAGGCTGAAATTAAGCCATCTTTTATTTCCTCCTCCTGAAAGGCTACATGGGCATTTCTCCTTAGCTTTATTTGTGGAGTCGGTCTTTCTGTAGTCAACTAGAGGGGGAAATATTTTGGCCTCCTCGTCTCTGCTTGCCCTGTTTCAGAGATTTATAGTGCCCAGAGTTTGAATAAAGAGCATCAGCTTAATTTCAGTTGCTGCTGAATATATTACAATGCAGCTAAGAAAAAGAGCTGCAACGGATAGTACTTGCAGCATATAAGCTTTTGAAGAGTGCAAATCCTAGTTTGCAGATATACTTATTGCTGGCAACTTGTAGTAAAAAAAATAATCTGTGTTTTGAAGCCCTCAGGTAATGATTATTATGGAGTCTTCCCAATTCTCTACAACTAAAATGTAATACCTAGTTTTTGGAATGTAAGTATTCCAATAAATGGCTTCAGGATGCACAAAGACAAAATGTCTTCAAGTCACAACAGCAGTCAAAACAACTCAGGCTCCCTCCACACAGGTTTTTGACAGTGTGTGTATTCAGCAACAACCACATACACTTTCAGTGTATGTTTTTAACAGTTATGTTCTGCTCCTCTTCCTGCTTCAGAAATGTTCTATTCTGCCACATTATTGACTATGCGCTGTCCTCCTTTGACTCTGCCCTATCCTTTGTTTGCCTTCCTCTTCATCTGATTTTATTTTTTCATCAGGGGAAGTTAGTTGTGCTATGATGGCATACCACCACTTGTGGTCTTTAGATTGAGTCATGGTTCCATATCGCCCTGCCTGGTATTCAGCAAGATTGAGCTGCAATTTGCAGAGCATTCAAAAGGAGCACAGAACCACACACTTCCCTCTCTGGTAAAAAGAGGTATTATCTAGAGTTTGTGGGGACTTTTCACCTTGTCCCGTTCCAATTCCCACTCCCAACCCCACATGTGTTGGAAAGCAGTGCTTGGAATCCTGCATTGGAGTCTTTTCTCTCCCCCAACCCTATTACCTGTCAATGTTCCTGGTTGCAACAGGTATTCACACCATTACTGTCCATTGCTGCCTGGAAGGTGGTTCTGCTGTGATGCTATGCCTGCTCCTGGTCCCATATAATGACTCCCAGAGAAACCTGGAGAGGGAGAAAAGTGAGACAGGCAGACAGGTGGAGAAAAGCACACACTCTGCCCCATCTTTTCCAAACCGACAAATTGCTACTTCTAGTCCAAGTGAGTTGATAAAATGGATTAACAAGGCCAGGCTTGAATAAGCAGAAGTCTCACAAGGGAAGACAGAGAGAAACTTACCATAGGCAGCCTTTCTCTGGCTTTTAAGGTTGCCATACTTACCGGGGGGCGGGGGGAATCAAGAGACTGCTGGGATGAAAGCTGCATTACCGGACTTAACTAGAAAAAAGTTGACACTAAAAAGATAAACAGCACAATCCATCAGGAAATTGTCCTTCTCAAGCCTCACTGAAGTCATAGCAGTGCAAGACCTTACGTTGCAGTCTTCCCATTAAGGTCACCTGGACTTTCGCAGGAGAATGCCCCACTGGATTGTGCCCAAAGAATCCTATAGTACCTTAAATGTCTGATCAGTCTATTGTGGCAAGAGCTTTTATAAATAAAAGCCTACTTCATTAGATTTGTGAGCTAGAAGGAAGATTTTTTTTTAAAGCAAAGGAACGCAATGAGACCTAAGGACAGCACAAATGCAAACGAGACTTCATTATTTATGTTGCATGAGACATGGCAGGTGATCTGTGTTTGTTGCAAACCAAATGTGATTTTGCAAAAGCATTTGTTTCGTTGATCTGTTATTTGGGCATATTCTACCTTAGTGTGGGCTTTATTTCACATTTTAGTTAAAATGCAAAAGGTTAGGCTAATAGGCACAATGTAACTTTAGACAATGGGAAGATATGGTTAACACACAGCAGGAATATTGAGATCTGGATCGGTGATGGGTTTTATCAAGCTTAAACCTAAAGATTTCTTTCTGGCTGGTGCTATATTATTATATATTACCAGGAAGCATTTCCAGCAGTGAGATTTACAGAAGGGTTTTAGATTATGACTGTAATTCAAAGGATCTTATAAATGTCATTAGCAAGATGATCTCATTTATACACATTTAAAACATATAACTCATAAAATGCTGTCAGGTTATAGTTGACCCAGGTACTTACAACGTGTTAATTTACATCAAGAAGAGAGTCCTGTGTGGAAATGGGGCAGTAGACAGGATTTAGCCATTTTTCATTACCACTTGGACTTTGATAAAGGGGAACAGAAAAGAGCTTTGTGACCTTTTGGTGCTTAAATTATTAAAGAGAAAATAGGTTTGAGGTCTGGTTGCTCACAAATCTAATTTGTCTTTTAGAGTAAAGATTAAAAGATATTTGGGGTTTGAAATTGCTCTAGTCAACTAGGTTCTTTCTTTAATGTGTCAAAGGAAGAATTCAAGCATTTAGAATGAGGTGTATATGGGGTATTGTGTGTAGAATAACTAGTATGAGCTGTTCAGGATAAAACGCCCTGAAAGCCAATTGTATTTCAGTAATTTGAAAGACGCATTATGAATGGATTCTACATGTGTAATTAAGATCAGCTTTCAGTCAGGTTAATAAAATAACTGGACTTGTTATTAGAGCTTGTTGGAGTAAGAATTGTGCATTTGATTTTATTCTCTTGGTTGCTAGATTGGCAACTGTGGATTTTATCCAAAAGCAGTTAGTAGCAAGTAATTTGTTGGAGGTCAGTACAGTTGCCTATATTTTGCAATGGAGACAAATAGCAACTATATCGGAGCAAAGCTATTTTACCCTGGGCTAAATGTGGAAATGTGTAATAGGCAGAGATTAACAGGACAATTCTATACTCCCATTTACACTGGTGAACTCTTACGTTGTCACAATGCTGATACAGTCATACCTCGGGTTGAAGTTGCTTCAGGTTGAGCGTTTTCGGGTTGCACTCCGCGGTGACCCAGAAGTAACAGAACACGTTACTTCTCGGTTTCGCCGCATGCGCAGACGCTCAAAATGACGTCATGCGCAGAAGCGGTGAATCGCGGCACGCACAGACGCAGGTTGCGTTCGCTTCAGGATGCGAACGGGGCTCCGGAACGGATCCCATTTGTATCCAGAGGTACTTAACCGTATAACATATACGTATAACATATACGTATAACATATACATATACAGCAAAACATATAACCCTAACTTCTAACAAAGAAGTTATGTTGTTTAACATCTTTATAAATGGCTTGAATTGAGGAGTGATCATCAAATTTCCAGATAACACCAAACTGGGATGGGTAGCCAATGCTGCAGAAGACAGAATCAGAATTCAGTATGGCCTTAACTAACCTTTGTTAGTTTGGGCCCAAACTAACAAAATGAATTTCAATAGGGACAAATATAAGGTTCTACCCTTGGCCAGGAAGAACCAGCTCCAAAAATATAAGATGGGGGACAACTAGGGGGGCTTGGTAGACCACAAGCAGCAGCAAAAAAAAGCTAATGCTATTCTAAGGTGGATCAACAGAAGTATAGTGTCCCAATAAAGGGAAGTCATGGTCCCGTTCTATTCTGCCTTGGTCATACCACACCTGGAGTACTCTGGACACCACAATTTAAGAAGAGTATTGACAAGCTGGAATGTGTGAAAAGGAGGTTGACTGAGATGATCAAGGATCTAGAAACAAAGTATTTAGTTTTAGGCTGCATAAAAATAGACCTCTGCACAAATATGTGAACATTTAGCAAATGTGAGCACTATTTCAGATCTTCAGCGCTCTCCCGTGATTGCAGAAATCGATTTGCAGCAGGAAAGCAGATTGGTTTTCATTTATTGCTGAAATGTTCATGATTTCAGTTCTTCAAATGCACTGTGAGCAGAACATGCGAGAGTTGTTTTTTCTCATTCCAGTTTTAACATCTGGTATATTGTTAACAGTTGAGCAAAGTGCTTACAAGCTACAGTGCAGGAGTTCCTTTTCAGGTTACCAATTGATAACCTTGAGCTATTTATTTTGGCTTCCAGAAAGTATGCTGTGTTTCTAGATAACTAACTAGTTGCAGTCAAACTTTTTAAAAAGGACCATGTTGATTAAAATATTAAAGGGCCCATAAACAATCATAAGCTTAGTTATTAATTGATCAGATCAGGTCCGCTTATTTTTATCTAGTCATCAAACCATCACAAAACCAAAGTTTAACATAATATCAATTTAGAAAAAAATAACTGAAACCCAAATATACAGCTTAAACATAAAAATCCCACTTTGCTGCAACACCAAGAAAGAATTAGACAAATAATTATGTGTGGACAGGGTGAATAAATGATTACCGTATTTTGCGCCCCATAAGACGCTCCGGCCCATAAGACGCACCTAGTTTTTGGGGGGGGAAATAAAGGGAAAAAATTATTTCCCCCCCAGGCGCGGGGCTGGGGCAGCCCGAGCTTCCCCCGACCCCAGCCCCCAAACAGGCAGCTCTCTGCAAGCCGTGGGAGCCCAGCGGTGGTTCCCGCTGCTTGAGGAGAGATCCGCGAAGCCTGCACGTGCTGGGATCAGCGCTTGCAGGCTTCGGGATGCCTGCAACTCTCCCCAAGCAGTGGGAACGTTCCCGCTGCTTGGGGAGAGATCCGCGAAGCCTGCGCGTGCTGGGATCAGCGCTTGCAGGCTTCGGGATGCCTGCAACTCTCCCCAAGCAGTGGGAACGTTCCCGCTGCTTGGGGAGAGATCCGCGAAGCCTGCGCGTGCTGGGATCAGCGCGCGCAGGCTTCGGGGTGCCTGCAACTCTCCCCAAGCAGTGGGAACGTTCCCGCTGCTTGGGGAGAGATCCGCGAAGCCTGCGCGTGCTGGGATCAGCGCGCGCAGGCTTCGGGATGCCTGCAACTCTCCCCAAGCAGTGGGAACGTTCCCGCTGCTTGGGGAGAGATCCGCGAAGCCTGCGCGTGCTGGGATCAGCGCGCGCAGGCTTCGGGATGCCTGCAACTCTCCCCAAGCAGTGGGAACGTTCCCGCTGCTTGGGGAGAGATCCGCGAAGCCTGCGCGTGCTGGGACCAGTGCGCGCAGGCTTCGGGATGCCTGCAACTCTCCCCAAGCAGTGGGAACGTTCCCGCTGCTTGGGGAGAGATCCGCGAAGCCTGCGCGTGCTGGGATCAGCCCGCGCAGGCTTCGGGATGCCTGCAACTCTCCCCAAGCAGTGGGAACGTTCCCGCTGCTTGGGGAGAGATCCGCGAAGCCTGCGCGTGCTGGGATCAGCGCGCGCAGGCTTCGGGATGCCTGCAACTCTCCCCAAGCAGTGGGAACGTTCCCGCTGCTTGGGGAGAGATCCGCGAAGCCTGCGCGTGCTGGGATCAGCGCGCGCAGGCTTCGGGATGCCTGCAACTCTCCCCAAGCAGTGGGAACGTTCCCGCTGCTTGGGGAGAGATCCGCGAAGCCTGCGCGTGCTGGGACCAGTGCGCGCAGGCTTCGGGATGCCTGCAACTCTCCCCAAGCAGTGGGAACGTTCCCGCTGCTTGGGGAGAGATCCGCGAAGCCTGCGCGTGTTGGGATCAGCCCGCGCAGGCTTCGGGATGCCTGCAACTCTCCCCAAGCAGTGGGAACGTTCCCGCTGCTTGGGGAGAGATCCGCGAAGCCTGCGCGTGCTGGGATCAGCGCGCGCAGGCTTCGGGATGCCTGCAACTCTCCCCAAGCAGTGGGAACGTTCCCGCTGCTTGGGGAGAGATCCGCGAAGCCTGCGCGTGCTGGGATCAGCGCGCGCAGGCTTCGGGATGCCTGCAACTCTCCCCAAGCAGTGGGAACGTTCCCGCTGCTTGGGGAGAGATCCGCGAAGCCTGCGCGTGCTGGGATCAGCGCGCGCAGGCTTCGGGATGCCTGCAACTCTCCCCAAGCAGTGGGAACGTTCCCGCTGCTTGGGGAGAGATCCGCGAAGCCTGCGCGTGCTGGGACCAGCGCGCGCAGGCTTCGGGATGCCTGCAACTCTCCCCAAGCAGTGGGAACGTTCCCGCTGCTTGGGGAGAGATCCGCGAAGCCTGCGCGTGCTGGGACCAGCGCGCGCAGGCTTCGGGATGCCTGCAACTCTCCCCAAGCAGTGGGAACGTTCCCGCTGCTTGGGGAGAGATCCGCGAAGCCTGCGCGTGCTGGGATCAGCGCGCGCAGGCTTCGGGATGCCTGCAACTCTCCCCAAGCAGTGGGAACGTTCCCGCTGCTTGGGGAGAGATCCGCGAAGCCTGCGCGTGCTGGGATCAGCGCGCGCAGGCTTCGGGATGCCTGCAACTCTCCCCAAGCAGTGGGAACGTTCCCGCTGCTTGGGGAGAGATCCGCGAAGCCTGCGCGTGCTGGGATCAGCGCGCGCGGGCTTCGGGATGCCTGCAACTCTCCCCAAGCAGTGGGAACGTTCCCGCTGCTTGGGGAGAGATCCGCGAAGCCTGCGCGTGCTGGGATCAGCGCGCGCGGGCTTCGGGATGCCTGCAACTCTCCCCAAGCAGTGGGAACGTTCCCGCTGCTTGGGGAGAGATCCGCGAAGCCTGCGCGTGCTGGGACCAGTGCGCGCAGGCTTCGGGATGCCTGCAACTCTCCCCAAGCAGTGGGAACGTTCCCGCTGCTTGGGGAGAGATCCGCGAAGCCTGCGCGTGCTGGGATCAGCGCGCGCAGGCTTCGGGATGCCTGCAACTCTCCCCAAGCAGTGGGAACGTTCCCGCTGCTTGGGGAGAGATCCGCGAAGCCTGCGCGTGCTGGGATCAGCGCGCGCAGGCTTCGGGATGCCTGCAACTCTCCCCAAGCAGTGGGAACGTTCCCGCTGCTTGGGGAGAGATCCGCGAAGCCTGCGCGTGCTGGGATCAGCGCGCGCAGGCTTCGGGATGCCTGCAACTCTCCCCAAGCAGTGGGAACGTTCCCGCTGCTTGGGGAGAGATCCGCGAAGCCTGCGCGTGCTGGGACCAGCGCGCGCAGGCTTCGGGATGCCTGCAACTCTCCCCAAGCAGTGGGAACGTTCCCGCTGCTTGGGGAGAGATCCGCGAAGCCTGCGCGTGCTGGGACCAGCGCGCGCAGGCTTCGGGATGCCTGCAACTCTCCCCAAGCAGTGGGAACGTTCCCGCTGCTTGGGGAGAGATCCGCGAAGCCTGCGCGTGCTGGGATCAGCGCGCGCAGGCTTCGGGATGCCTGCAACTCTCCCCAAGCAGTGGGAACGTTCCCGCTGCTTGGGGAGAGATCCGCGAAGCCTGCGCGTGCTGGGATCAGCGCGCGCAGGCTTCGGGATGCCTGCAACTCTCCCCAAGCAGTGGGAACGTTCCCGCTGCTTGGGGAGGGATCCGCGAAGCCTGCGCGTGCTGGGATCAGCGCGCGCAGGCTTCGGGATGCCTGCAACTCTCCCCAAGCAGTGGGAACGTTCCCGCTGCTTGGGGAGAGATCCGCGAAGCCTGCGCGTGCTGGGATCAGCGCTTGCAGGCTTCGGGATGCCTGCAACTCTCCCCAAGCAGTGGGAACGTTCCCGCTGCTTGGGGAGAGATCCGCGAAGCCTGCACGTGCTGGGATCAGCGCTTGCAGGCTTCGGGATGCCGGCAACTCTCCCCAAGCAGTGGGAACGTTCCCGCTGCTTGGGGAGAGATCCGCGAAGCCTGCACGTGCTGGGATCAGCGCTTGCAGGCTTCGGGATGCCTGCAACTCTCCCCAAGCAGTGGGAACGTTCCCGCTGCTTGGGGAGAGATCCGCGAAGCCTGCACGTGCTGGGATCAGCGCTTGCAGGCTTCGGGATGCCGGCAACTCTCCCCAAGCAGTGGGAACGTTCCCGCTGCTTGGGGAGAGATCCGCGAAGCCTGCACGTGCTGGGATCAGCGCTTGCAGGCTTCGGGATGCCTGCAACTCTCCCCAAGCAGTGGGAACGTTCCCGCTGCTTGGGGAGAGATCCGTGAAGCCTGCACGTGCTGGGATCAGCGCTTGCAGGCTTCGGGATGCCTGCAACTCTCCCCAAGCAGTGGGAATGTTCCCGCTGCTTGGGGAGAGATCCGCGAAGCCTGCACGTGCTGGGATCAGCGCTTGCAGGCTTCGGGATGCCGGCAACTCTCCCCAAGCAGTGGGAACGTTCCCGCTGCTTGGGGAGAGATCCGCGAAGCCTGCACGTGCTGGGATCAGCGCTTGCAGGCTTCGGGATGCCGGCAACTCTCCCCAAGCAGTGGGAACGTTCCCGCTGCTTGAGGAGAGGTCCGCGAAGCCTGGAGAGCGAGAGGGGTCGGTGCGCACCTACCGCTCTCGCTCTCCAGGCTTCAGCGAAAGCCTGCATTCGCCCCATAAGACGCACCCACATTTCCCCTTCATTTTTGGAGGGGGAAAAGTGCGTCTTATAGGGCGAAAAATACGGTATATATTTGTTCCCAGCCCAAGAACTGAGGAAAATGTCTCCCTCTTTGCTGCGTGAACATTTATAATTAAAGTCCAACCTGCAACATAGACCCACTGTCCTAAGGGCACCCACAATGCCACCAGACCTCATGCTATGGGTGATGACTCGAGTACCCTTACTCCCATAATTCCTCAGGATGACTGAGAATTAAATTATTATCTTTTCCTTACTTACCTTCATAATGCAAATCAACAAAAACTGTGTTAAACTGTGAAGTAGGGGAAAATAGGGAGTCCCAAGTGTCAGTCATGGATCCACCCAAATTATTATTCAGTGCCATAAAAGGCAGCTAGCTAAAGCCCATACTAAAAAGGGAGGGAGGGGTGCTGCAAAGGCAAATGGGAGGGAATAGAAGAGGCGGAACAGCCTTAAATACCAGGCTAATCTGATCCCTCTCAATGGTCATCCCAAGTCTCTTTCCCCTAGGAGAGGGTAGGGCAAACTTGACCCCATAAAGAACGGGAACACAATTCCCTGGCAGTTCACAACATGCACATTTTGAAACAGTTACTAACAAGTAAGTCTCTTAGACCAGCTCACTACTGCAGTATTCCTCTTATTTATTATTTTCCTGTGAATTTGACCGTCATACCATTTCATTCAAACAAGACAAATGGCGTAAAGTAGAGTATTTATAGCCTCGTACCTACTCTCTGTTCACAAAAATATGTGTTGCACCTTTTATTACCAATGAAACTTATATTTCTTACCTGGGAGTACTCAAAGGACATATTTCTAACCAGTTTATCTATGAAATGCTTTAACAACTTTATGGTGTATACCATTTCCTTCTGTGTATTTAAAAAGGAAGAGACATGTACTTTATAGATGCAGTTCTTGAATGATAACTTTATTTCACTCTGTTCCTTGCTTTCAAACATAACATATTTTATCGTAAATACTGGGTTATGTGATTCAAAATTACATTTTGCATACTCTAAATTAACCCAGCATTATTTTTTTGTCTTTTCTTTCTCCTCTTCCACCCTCTCCTCCTTTTCATTTTTCATTTTTTTAGTGTCTACCAAATAGTGGTTGAGGAAGAGCGTCCTCGCAGAACCAAGAAAACAACTGAAATCCTGAAATGCTATCCAGTACCAATCCACTTCCAGAATGCTTCACTTTTGAACTCTCAGTATTATTTTGCAGCCGAGTTCCCGGCCAACAGTATTCAGTCTTCTCAGACTTTTACAATTGGTGACAACAAAACCTACAGTGGCTTCTGGAACACTCCTCTTCTCCCTCATAAAAGCTATAGTATTTATTTTCAAGCTGCCAGCAGAGCCAATGGGGTAAGTTTTAGGACGTTGGTTTGAAGCGATATTCATGTGTGAATAGACCACAGGTTGTCTAATTTTGGTGCCAAATAGACAATGGAAAAAAGAAATTGAATGTTTTTCTTTGCATAGTTCTGTATTGGCCAGGCCAGTCATTCTTGGGAGGGAAATGGAGCCAGTGGGAGGAAGCACATATTTCTGTCAATGGTTAAGAGCCTAGGCAATCATTCCTTACAAAATTACTGTCATTCTGTCCTCTTTTCGATCATGCTGCTCCTATTAAATGATTTTCACTTTTATACTTGGCTTATTCTGCTGCATTATATTAGCTTGCATTGGCTTGTGCGCCCATTTTCAGTCTTGATTGCCCTGACTTAAGACACAAGCCTTTTCTCTCTCTCTCTCTCTCTCTCTCTCTCTCTTAAAGAGTTTAAAAGAAATGTTGATGGAGCCAAAGTGAAAAGTGCATAAAAGGTCCAGCCTTTGCAGGTCGCTTTTAATCCAGCTTCTACATTCTAGAATTGTTTTCCATTTCAGGACAGACCTACCCCGAGCCCTTCAACTCTTGATAAGCTTTGGCTGTCTCCCCTGACAGCAGGGAAATGTTTTCTGCCAAATAACATAATGGCCCCTCTTTTACAGTGCACTGACAGTGCAGAAATGTGAAACACCATTGATTTTTGTTTGCTTTCTTACATTGTCTAGCATGTTGCTTGGAACTGTGTAGCTGACTGTAAAGAAAAGAAAATATCCCAAGGTCAATGTGTTGTAAAAGGAGGGGTGTGTGGAAAGTACACATATCATGTCTAATAACATCTCATTCATCTTCTAGGTTAATATTAAGTGAAGTATTGATGTTACATGCCCAAGTGCATTTTCCTTTGGTTGTCCATAGCAGGGAAATACATTGACTAGTGTAGGAGGCTATTAAGCTTGAAACCAAACATGTAAAAGTTGGTACTGATTTTAGATCTTGGCAGTATTTTAAGCAGAAGCAATGTATTATATTCTTGCTGTGGATGTAAACTAGCAAATGACCTTTTCTTTCTTTATCTGGCATAGGAAACAAAAATTGACTGCGTCAGAGTGGCCACAAAAGGTATGCTTCCATTGTGTCTTCTTAGCCTTAAATCTGTCAAATTGTGTATCATAATATACATGGCTAAATACACATATCCAATTCTGCCATTTTAACAATATTTTTAAGTATTATTTATTTAAGTATAAGAGTAAGACTATGAATGGCTGAGTTTGGCTGACCTAATTTAAAAAGGTGGTGAAAGCCTAATTTCCACTCACATTTCAATTGTCCAGCAAAAGTTTAAAAATAATTGGGAGTTTTCACATTTTTTGGTGCAGAGTAGCTATGCCTATTGGTTCTCCTAAACATTGATATAGTAGGTTGAGAAAACAATAATTATTTGTCATCCCTGTTGCTCACTCTAGGATTGCAAGAGGTTTGCTTCAGCTTCCTCTCTCAATAAGGCCGTCAGTGGTTGAAGCACAAAATTTATGGTGGTCTGATGACCTCCATTTGTGACTGTGATATAACTGTTGGGCTGTTGTAATGAATTGTATATTAGGATTGTTCGAAAGTTTCATATGTGAAATGTGATAGTCCATCTGCTTACATGGGTGGGGTGTTGGGAACACATTACACTTGTGCTTCCCTACAGTGACTTCCTGTATTTTTTCAAGTATGATTCAAGGTGAATTGTTTAAAAGAGGAAGTTCTACTTTTGAAGCCTTTCATGGCTTGAGCCTTAGGTACCTAAGAAATGACTTCCTTTCATGTCCTCCAATGCAGTTTCCAAGCTCAGTTTCTTTCATCTGCATTCCCAGTATGACTAAGAAGTGTACAGGCACAGAGACATTATTTGTCATTGCACCCTATTTTGAAATTCCAGTAATCTTGAGTTTCAACAGAGGTCAAACCTGATCACATTCAGGAGTTTCATGATTCAGGAAGCTAATCCAAGTCTTCATCCCCTGATTTTGTGGGGCTGAATTGTGAAATGAAATACTTTTTTTCATATTTTTAAAAAATAATTTCTTAAGTGAAGAAGAACTACCCACCACTAGTGTGGATTAGTTTCTTAAAAGAAGCTGGAAATATTTGACACAAAGCTTGATTACCACATCAATAAGAAACATAAAGTTGGATCTAGACCTACCATTCCTTAAATGGAAGCTTTCCTTCCATTTGCAGAAGGGAGTTGCATCCACAGAGATTCCTGCTTTACCAACTGGATGTTCCCACTGGTGGAAGGAGACAATCCCCACCACCACCTACAGCACCCAGCAAGCTCCAAACATAGGGGCCTACAGAGAACAAAGAGGCAAAAATTGTCTCCTTGTGTTCTGCGCATAGGAGTGTCCATGAGAGTTCCATTCTGTGCAAATTGTTGCAACCAATTATTTTAAGCAAACTTTGTAAATGAAGTCTTATGTTCAAAGATACTATAGTCTTATCAACCTCTTCATGCAAAGAGTATTCTCTTATCAGCATGATTATATTGCATCACCTCATTTTTAAAAGAATAATATAGGTAACTATTTATTATTGGATGTTCTGCATGATGAATAAACATCCAATAGTCTACATACTGCTAGTTGTTTACTATAAAGCGTTACATCACCTCTACATCTTACCAGTTATGTTTCTTCAATCAGTATATCATTCCTAGCCAAGCAGAATTTTGTCTAACTATTGTTCTGGCACTTTAAAAATTAAAATAAAATAAAGAGGAAGAATCTGGTCCAATTTATTATATAAGGCTACACTGGTTTAATAACATCACATGGCAATCTGTGGTTTAAATATTTAAAGATTATTCTGCCATTTATTTCACTTATTTGATTGGATTAATTTTTTTACTTATTACATTTGGAAAAAAAGATCATATTTTCTGCAATGTGGTAGCTACCATAGCAACAGATGACATCAGACTAGCCTCTTAGGAGAAAGGAAAGAAGGAAATTCAGCTTTTTATTTAAATATGCAAGTTCATTTTATGTTGTGAAAGCATATTTGCCCACACTTCATAAAATCTCTGGGAAAACCATAGTATTATCAGAGACACCCAACCTGTGAGTTACTGGAAATAAGTGCTCTAAGCTGCATGTCAGGATTAAAAAGCTGCAAAACTTTCTAGGGAATCTTCTACAAATGATTATTACTAACACTGATACCTTTATGAAGATATCCAGTAGATATATCAATTTAACTAACTGCTAAATATCTAGATCAGGCATAGGCAAACTCGGCCCTCCAGATGTTTTGACACTACAATTCCCATCACCCCTGACCACTGGTTAATTGGATTAAAAAGGCCACAAATTTATTGATTTTCAGATGTAGGCAAACCTTGGCATAGGCAATGGGCATGTATCCCTCTCAGCCCCCTGACGGTAAACTGAGGGATGACAGGGCCTGGCTGGGTTGAAGGGTCCATCCCAAAACACATGTTTACACAAATGGGCCAACCCAAATGCTAGGGGAAGCTCTGTGGCCCGCTGACCAGCTGCTTCTGACTGTGCATAAATATCCCAGGGAGACGCACAGACTTAAAATGGTGTCAGAGACCTGCTTTGGGTGCCCCAATGGTAAGAAGCATTGAAATACAAGTTGTATCTCAGATTATCAAATATTTGCATATTTGTAAAAACAAAACAAAAAACCCCCCACCAAGTCTAGTGGCTCTCATATCAACAAAGAGACAAGTGAAGGTTTCTAGATTAGTAAATAGGGATTCAGTGTGTAGTAAGGCAGGTAGCAAGTGATGCCAAATGTGAAAACAGCAGCTTGTCTGGAAGCTGCTCTGACGGACAGATGGAATATAGCAGAACCCACCTTTCAGGTGTTCCTAAGGAGGCAGTTATAAGTGGTACTGCATTCTCCACACCTCCCAGTTGCAGTGTTGTAATTGATGGTTGTGCCTACTAAGCAGCCCAGGTTTGAAAGCATCTCCATCTCTTGTTGAAAGTGAGCATTTGTCAATCTTAATTAGTGAGCTGTATTGTTATATCACAGGTTGAATTTGAGAAAGTCAGAAATAAAAGTATTGGAATCAAGAGACAATTCACCAGTTGAGCTTTCTACACACAAACTCTGGTATTAGCTTTCTTTGCTTTCTGGTTAGCAGCTGACTCCCAAGTTGAGAGAGGTGTTTATTATGTAGAGCAGCACAAGGACAATGATGACAATTAAAGTGAGTCAACAATTGGAAAGTGTTTATTTGAATGTGCAAATAATTTAATGTTTATAACCACTAATTTCAGTGCCAGTGCCCATTTCTATATCTCTTCATAGTTTCCTACTGAGGCAGTCAATCATGCAACAAAAGGGTAGACAAATGGACAGGAAAAAATCCCACTCATTAAATATATTATGAGGGATAGATACCTTTGCAACCACCAGAAATACAGTTGCTGTGTGAGCTAGAGTGTATCTGAAGACGTACACCTCTGTAAACCTCTACTTTGTAACTTGCATAGTCTGAACAACCTGACCCCTAAATTGTTATGGGTATGCTGAGCAGCATACAAGATTTTTCCAAGCATCAAAAGGAAGTGTGTAGACTTAAACTGGAGATGAGCAGGTGGAAACGTCAGACATGCCCTCTGCCCTCTCATCTTCCCATGTTGATCAGGAAGGTCTAAAGGGCACTTGGAAAGTGTTGATCACCTTTCCTACCTGGACAGTTATATTTCCACAAGAGCCAACATCAGTGACGAAATCCAAGCATCTACTGAGCTCTGCAAGTGCAGCTTTCTCTCGATTGAAGCTCAGAGTGTTTGAGGATAGGGACATTCGCAGGAAAACCAAAATGCTTGTTTACAAAGCTATTGTACTACCAACTTTACTATACGCTTGTGAAACATGAACTACTTATAAATGCCATCTCCAACTCCTTGAAAGTTTCTATCAGTTGTGTCTCCAAAAAATTTTACACGTCACTTGGGAAGGCAGGTGAACTAATGCCAGTGTACTGGAAGAAGCAAAGATCACCAGTGTTGAAGCAATGATTCTTCAACATCAACTTTGTTGGACTGGTCATGTTGTTTGGATGTCTTGATTATCGTCTTCCAAAGTAACTACTCTATTCCCAGACTCTCTCAAGACAATTTTTTAAAAAATGTAACATAAGCACTGATAACTGGGAAACACTGGCCTGCAAGCGCTCCAACTGGAGACCAGCCTTTACCAAAGGTGTCATGGGCGTAAAGGAGAAACATGCTGCAAACCCTCACCGTGATCAACTCCCGCCTGGAAACCTTATGTTCCCACTGTGGAAGGGCGTATGGATCTAGAATTGGCCTCCACAGTCACTTACAGACTCACTGTTAAGACTGTGTTCATGGAAGACAATCTTACTCGACTATGAGTAATCGCCAAAGAAGAAAGGGCACTTAATGAAAGGCATCCAATGAGACCTTTCCAGCCTTGCTGTGAGAGAAATGCAGTGAGGCAGCATTTGAGAGTTTGGAAAGGCATGTTACAAAGTGATATTGCCAGGAATACAATAGTGTCAAAGGTGTGTGGAATTGGGCTCCAAAGAAACCAACCTGTTTTCCAATTTTATTTTATTTTATTGGAAATTAGCTTCGTTTGCTGAGCGCAGCTGAGGGGCATTTGTGTTTTCCAGTCAGTAGTTTTCATACTTACTTATCAATGTTCAAACAGAAAGGTGATGTCTAAGCTATTGTGCCAGGAAAGCATGCATCCATGGGAGTGTTTGTGGATAGTGAAGGTGAAGGTGCATTTGACAAGAAACACACACACACACACACACACACACACACACACACACTCACTCAGAAAGAATAAATTGTTATAGGGAAGAGGAAGGGGATTAGTTTTCCATCCATGTCATTGGGTCCTCCCTGCAGAAAGTGAATAGTGAAATGCATTTTGACAGGAAAGACTTCCTGACTAGAATTGCTTGGAATATTACTTTTCTTCCCCACTGCAGATTTTATACCCCTTTCATAAAATAAACTACTCAGTTCTCTCTCTCTCTCTCTCTCTCTATCTATCTCTATCTCTATCTCTATCTCTATCTCTATCTCTATCTCTTTCTCTATCTCTCTCCCCTCCCTGTGGGTGTGCAGTGGTTTCCTACAGCAAAAACTAAAATTTCATACTTCAGACCCACATTTCATATACTGTGTGGCATGCACAAAAAATAAAAAGAAATGGCAGTATGCTGTTGAGTATGAAGCTAACATATTCTTCAGCGCTGTCCTATTTTGTATAGAAGTACTTTCTGAGAACATGCTGTATCACAATATAACTAGACACAGGGGCGTATGAAGGGGGGTGCGGTCCTCCTCGGGTGTTATCCCTGAGGGGGTGTCAAAATGGCACACTGTGGTGGTGGCACTTACCGCGGGGCCTGGCCTGCAGCGCGCCCAAACCACACGTCTCTGCCGTTTCGGGCAGCATGGGGCTTGTGTCCGCCAGGTGGACTTGGTGGGCAGCTCGCCGCACTGCCGCCCTGGGTGGATCGCCACTGCACCCTCCCCTGGGCGGATCGCTGCAGCGCCCCCGTGCACGGATTGCCCCGCCTCCATGGGCAGATCACCCTGCCCCCACCACTCTGGGTGCTGGAGCAGCTAGCTACGCCCCTGATTAGACATATAACTGACAGATTGGAGCCATGTGTGGCCTTAGGTCAGCATTTTGTTTCCTTTTTCCTTTTGGTGTGCATAAACATCCATACCGTATAATAGACAGAACAATCCTAAGTATAAGAAGCTAGCAGCCCTTAAAGTGCTTTAACTTTAACTGGCATATATTGCCTCATTCCAAACTCTGTCTGGGAGCAAGGGCTTCTCCTGGCTAAGCTAGCCTGATCTTGGCAGAGGGAAAGCACACATTTAAAATAAGAGTTGGGCGTACACCATCCTTTTTACTATTGTAAGCGGCACTGGGTTGTCATATCACATGACCAAGCTGAGCCGAGTTTGGATCTAGCATAAGTCTCCCTTCCTGGCCCCATCCCTGCCACTCCTGCTGTATGCCCACTTTTGGAGGCTTACTCCACCATAAGATCGTGGTTCTGTCAGTGTGTCTCTTTCTGAGCCCGGATGTTGGGCTTATGCTGGTGTAGTCTGGCTGTGCTGGGAACTCGATAACTAAGCCAGAGTTCTACCAGATCCTATTTCCCTTGTCCATGTGGATGTCCGGTTACTGCCCTCTCAGACATCATAGGATTGTGGTCAAGCAGGAGGCAGATGGATGCCAACAGCAACAACCAAACTTTGCAAACTACTACTGATCTTGACTCTTTGGTCTGTATCTCCATCATAGACACCATCATTCTGAACCAATATAATGCTATTTAAATACCAAATAAAATATTCATGGAAATAGTAGTCAGGTTTCTTTTTGGGGGTAGTGGTGGAGAAACCTGTCGGAAATGTCCAAATGTTCAATTTCTAAAGTTATGAGATATTTTTCTATCCAGCTCCCACAAATTATACTACTTCAGCCTATGTCTACATTTTCTACAATTCTCTTTTTCAGCTCACAGGTGACTATTGTTTTAATCTTGGAAAGTATCAGTTGTAGAAGAAGAGGGTTATTATTCTATTTATATCTTGTAGCAACAGTACTGTAACAGTTACTAACAACATAGTGCTTCAGAGTTGCATGGAGATATTTCAAAATATTATGCAGCAGCAGTTTTGAGCTTAATTGTCTGCAGATGGTGGATAATCTCCTTTCCTCACTCATTGCCACATATCTAACTGCACCCAGGCTGTTCTGTGTAATTTACAAGCTTTCATATGATTCTTTCACACAATTTTCAGTGGGTTTTTTCTTTTCTCCACTTCCCAGATGTTATATGCTGGAACTGACCTTTTAAAAGTTGTTTTATTTCCCCACCTTACCGTAACGTATATAACAAGGTTAATAATTTAGTGGCAATTATTTGTAGAATGGGGAGGGGAGAAATGTTAAACAAATAAGACCGTGTTCATAATAATTTTAAAATATTTTCTCCATTCTTGTGTTCATGAAAGGAGACATGCTTACTATGATCTCATGCATTAAACATTAATCAATATGTAGTCAAATTTAAGGAGCACATGTAATCTGTGGGAGAAGTCATAACAAGATTCAATTGGAGCTTCATATTTTGGGATGGTTCTAACAGTGACTCTTGTGAGTCACTCTATCTGAAGATGCTAATAAGAAGTATCTTATTAGCATGAATAATGTGCAGATGAGCCTTAAATCAAAACATTTAGCGTCTTTTTAAACTTTTATTTTCATTGGTTTTTTCATGTATAGAAATTACAAACAGCCACAAATGAAACTTCAGTAAAAATCATACACATTGTGATTTAAACAGAAAAAAACACAATTAAAATATGAAGACATTAAAAGCTAAAATGCTCACAAGATACAATGCAAATTTAAGGAAATGGCGGGGAAATTCAAGTATTTCATTGCTGACTGTAAAACACCCATTTTATTTTAATATGTTCAGTAAATGGACCCAAGTTTGCACATCAGGGTTTGTTAACTCTTTTGTAATCTAATTGGAAAGGTTAATTTCTTCTAACCAAGATGACACCCTAGAAAGAGCAGGGATTTCCACTGTTTATCTATCTCCATCCATCCAGGCAGTAAAGGTATGTTATTTCCCCCATCAGGCTTTCAGTACGAATGTGTGAAGGGGCCCCTAATGCACTAGTCAGCTAGCCCCACCCCAGAGGCAGGTGTATATGTTGGCTACACATCCCAGTGTTGTGATATCCAGCTAGGTTATACTTAGAGCAGGTCCATTGTAATGAATGAACTTAGCTCTGTGTTGAGTGACTAATGCTGGATATCACCCCAAATCAACAGATTTTCCAGAAATTTATTTGTGGGATAAGTAACATTGAACATGGGTTGAAGACAAGATAAGTCGAAGCTGGTGCAGTCACTAGTGGTTTTTTGTTTGTTTGTTCATTTGTTTATTTGAACCAAATGTTGTGTAAAACTCAGGAAGCATCAGAGAATATTTAAGGACTGGTTCACATTGCTAAATTCCTCCATGTAGTTGTGAAAATCGGGGTGGACTGTGATCCCCTCATAAGTCTCTGTGTGATTTGTAATATATTAGCAAGCATTTGATTTCTGATTGTTCAACAATAACAATAAAGTGCTCCCTCCCTATATATAAGGCTGCTAACCTAAAGAAAGGTTGGGGTAACAAAAATCAAATTTCATGTGGAAGAACTGTGAACTCAAAGTCAGTTCTGGTGCTTAAAACAAATTCCTGCGTTCAGCAGGTGCTCCAAGTTCTGTAATTCTGTCTTTTTTCACCTCCTTCCAGTTGATAGATCTTGGGGTTCAAGTAAAGCACAAAGTAGAGTCTGATCCTGAAGTCTGACATACTCTGGTGAATGTAGAACTGAATGGAGAAATTTTAGTCAAGACCAAACATTGCTGGTGGTTAGCCTGTAGCCATCCCTGGTGGTTCTGCTTTTTCCAGCAGCCATCATAATATAAATGGCTGCCAGCTCACCTGCACACAGTTAAGTTCACATTAACTTTTATTCAGATGTGTAAACAATCACATGAAGGAATTTATCAATGTAAGTCACTCCTAACCATTTTTTCCCTCCCTTTCTTTCTTTAAATTTCTAAGGAATTGAAACAATAACATCTGAACAAGTTGTTTCTTGCTAGCTTAGCTTCAGTCTGGCTTTTTTTTCCCTCATGCATGCTGACCTGGAAATCTTCCTTTGCCTTAGCTGCGATAATCGTGACTCAGCTTACAACACCATACATTCGCATCGCCCCTGCTGCAGGCGACGACCAACTAACAGGTCAGACACTCAAGTATAGACAAGTCATCTTACCCATTTCCATCTCGCTTTTCGGGCTTGTTTTCCTCCACATTCTCATCATTCTTTGCTTGTAGCTGGTTTACCACAATGTAGACCTTTTTGAGGTTCAGCTCTACATTTGTTTAGCAATTTGCTGGATACCAAATGTTTGGCACCTATATCCAAGAGCGCCAAACAAATTCGCTGCATGTTTCATTTGTGTGTTTGAGCACTGGGATCATCCCTTTTGAGCCTAATGTCACAAATACTTTGTCTGTCCTAACATTCCAGCAGCTAACATATTGTTCAGGATTCAATTATATACACAAAGTATTCAGATGTATAATTTTTTTTCTGAATTTTTGTAACAAGACACATGAGTAGTAAACAAACATCTACTTTATGAATTCTAGGATCAGGCAACATTTTCTCACATGAAAAGTTTTTTTTAAATTCCACTAACAGCCTGAATGTACTTAATGTACTATTAAACATACATAGAATTAAATAAATATTTATTTACATCCAGATTCTAAAAAGAAAATGGTACTGTTCAATCTACATATTTTAAACTTATATAAATTAATTTTTCTGGAAATTTCTCTTGTTGAGAATTTAACAAAAAAATAAATAAAATAAATTTAAAACTTGTCTCTAAGGGACTAGAGATGGATAACCTGTGGCTTTCCAAGTTTTGTTTGACTATAGTTAACATCACACTGGCAAGGGTTGATGGGAGTTTGATTTCAACATCTATTGCGCCACATATTCCTACCCCTATTGTATTCAACAAGCATTCACAGATGTTTGTGAGAATTGCAAGGTGCTGCATTCTCAGGGATAAAAAGTTTGTTCAGTAGGGATGTAATGTTCCTATTCCCTTATTTATGTGGAGTGTTCTACCCCATGGTGACTGATATTCATAGAATCCATGTATCCACAGTTTCCAAATAACTTGTGCATGAGCATCCATACATTCTTCTTTCTGAAAAAGCTGGTGGTGCTTCTTGGTGCTTTCTTGGGTAACAAATTGCACATCCAACTGCCAGTCTTGGAAAGTTTGATGATAATTAAACATCATCTAGTTCCTACAGAAATGTTGCAAAGAATTGTCAAACTGACAACATTTTCTCCCCATCTCTGCAACAAGTCCCAGTGAGTCCATTCATTGAAGAAGTGAAGTTCGTAAGGAATTTGGGGCCCCTTATCAGTTTATATCTACTGTGAACAAGCTTTTCCAGTTTAACAAGCCCATTTGCAGCAGGGACTAGATAGGGCATATCTTTGCTTAGATTTGAAAAGTTGTGCAAAAGCTGCAAAGCCTCTTCACTACAGCAGTGAAACAGATAATGGGTTTAAAACCCCATGTCAGTATTTCATCTATGGTTAAAATGTTTCTCTAGACTTGCTGCCAGGCATGGGAAGAAGCTTGTCGTTTTCAGCACAGCTTGTTGCAGCCTTTGTACAAAATGTTTGCTAGGTTATGCATGTCCAACTACATCTAATTCCCCCCCCCCCCACTCTGAGAAGCTTTAACAAGAGTTTATGTATCCAGTTGTCAATATTTCCCTCCTTGATGGAATTGAACATGGGGGTGATTGAAGATATGTAAAGGCCAATGGGATACATATCCTCACCTGCAGAACTACATTATTCACAACAGAAATAAAACATGGTAGATTACCACAACATTTGTAGTTGAACCACAATATCTCCAGTTCTTTGGAATATAAAATATGCTGCACTGCAAGACAGGAGCTAGACCTGTCCCTTCATTATACTTAACACCTCCCAAATTGTCAGTATTACATAAAGTGAATCTCAATATTTATATTAAGAACAGCAGAGAAATGTATTCATTTGCTTGGTATGTGGAGATATTCACTTGTTGGCTTGTAAAATGTGGTTTTCGTTGTGGTATTTTTGTGCTAAAGAAGTAATAAAATGCTGGGTTGGATAAGACGCCTGATGATTCTTACAACCTTTATGCATCACATATTTTGGATCAAATAAAACATGGTACCCCCCTGATTCAAAGCAAAAAATAAAATGGTACTATCCTTGGGGTGTTCCATTGCCAGGTGGAAAGTCCAACCTGCCCTACCGCAGTGCTTCTGCAAACCATTCGCATTCCCCATAAAATGCTCTGTCTGCAAGTAGCATGCGAGGCTACTCTTCCTTTCAGCAAATCTTTTCCCCTCTTGTATTTTAAAATAGTGAATTTTCTGCTTGAAGAGGCAGACAGTAGTTGCTAAGCACCTTTAGTGAAACATGATCTAAATTAGTACCACACGGTTTGTTGCTGAGGCAGCTCTCCAGCTCTGTCAGCTAAACAGATGAATGGTTAGCTGAAACTAGCAGAATTGATTAACAAATGCATATATAATATCTCTGAGGATGAATCCAAAATCCACATGCTTTTGCAGTAACAGCTTTACATTTTTCTTGTAAGTGACAGCAGACTTGAAACCACTAACTCACAAGTGATGTGTAATATTTGCCTGGACTTTCCTTGTGTTAATAATGTATGCTTTAGTTAGGCAACATCACCCATTATCCTGCTAAACCAAAGAGCTGAAGTATATAGTACTGTTGACATCTGTAGAATCTACTCATCTGTTGTATCATGAGAATCACTTTTGTCATTGCTGCTCAAGATAGTTTGGGGATGATCTACCCTACATGGTGATAAATGATTATATTTCCTGCCTGCTTTTATTTCTTGTATATTCATTCCATGTATAACAGTGATGACCAAACTTGGCCCCCCAGCTGTTTTGGGACTACAACTCCCATCATCCCTAGCTAACAGGACCAGTGGTCAGGGATGATGGGAATTGTAGTCCCAAAACAGCTGGAGGGCCAAGTTTGGCCATCACTGATGTATAATAATCAGAGCCTATGTTCCAGTTGTGGGTATTTTTTCATCATGTTCTTGTTTTTCTTATTTATATCTGGATCAACAATTTAAATTATTCTGGGCACTTGTCTCTCAGAGCACCTTCATATCTCACATTTGATCATGTTGGCCTTCTGTATACTAATACTTCTGACAACAGTAAACACATAAAGTCAGAATGACAATTGTCTACTCTTTTATATGTTCATATGTTGGGGAGCCACAGCCTAATCAGAATTCTTAAGAGCATACACACTGGTGTTTAGTCATGTGTTGTTCACACTTAGCAGATACTCTTAGAAAACACAACCGCTATGTAAAGTGCAGAGCTCTTCTCAATTGTAGTATCTCAGCCAAGTTAGACAAAGACTTCTGACTGACAGCCCTCATCAGTTGCAAGGCTTCTCTTTGTCACCAACCTTATTGCCAGTATATCGGCTTCGATTAGAGCTCCAGCATTTGTTACACTGATAGTTCAAAGATTCTGTTTCTCCCCATTCTGCGGAGCAGAATGTAAAGTGAATGGAAAATGCTCTCCTTTCTGCAACACCAGCTGAATGCATTTTAATAGGCTCCAGTGTCACTTGTGATTTATGGCCCCTTTTTGTTCTTTTATGTGTTATATTTGTCATTTTTTCTGTGGCAGTTTCATCTATAAAACAGTATTGTTACAAGAAAATGTTAAGAGGATATACGTAGAATTGCCACAGGAGCTGCTCCTTTTAAGCACCCCCCTTCCCCTCTGACCCCATCTGCAGGAGCTTCTCCCACCTGCTTTATTTTTGCAGCAAAAACATGGGGTCACATAGGCAGTATTCTCTCTGAATGGGAATACATACACTTTAAGCATGTCTGTCAATGTGCAGCAGAAATAAATAGCTACATTAAGTGAATAATTTAGGATAATAGGAACAGAGCATCTTCTCCTGATGGTGACAGACTCCATAAATACTAAAAGACAGCAAAAGGAACAAACCTGTTCCAATTGTATGCAAATAGTGAAGTGATAAGGAATCTTTTCAGTGGTATATTTAGACTGCTCTATCAGTATTTTGAAAAAGGAGCTAGATATTTAATCACAATTACAATAAGAACCAGTGGTCAAGAGTTCCAAAACTGAATTCCGTCCTTTCTGATTGTTGTTCTGATTACTGATGCAGCACAAGCTGCAATTACAGAGCTGTTGCCAAGATGGCTGCTGCTTTGTTCCATGTCACTGTTAATTATTTCTACGTGTTGCTTTGTTGTTATCATATTTTTAGACTGTGCATTGCCTTTTTACTGAAGTGTGTCTTTTAAATAACTGTTGGTAGTTGATCTATTTTGAATTAATAGAGAGGATGAAAACCTAAAGTTGATTCTATCTTTGGAAGATTACTGGCGCTCAAGTAAAGGCCACATTGTAAGCAAAAAAAATCAAACCCACTTTGTAACCTGAGGAAAAAATTATACAACTGTGCTAATTGTCTCTGTGTGCACCTCAACACTGTTTTAGAAGCCTCAGAAGAGATTATTATTATAAGTGTAGAAATTCTATTTATGGTTCAGACCTTCAGGTATCACCTCACAATCATTGTAAAACAAAGTGAATCTGAGTTTTCTTCAAGAAATAAAATGCAGTATATGTATACTGTGGGCTGTTTAACTATGAATGTCACTCATTAAGACAAGATTCCAAAAACTGTTTTTTGAACAGTGGTTCATCCATCATTCACAGAACTAAAATAGACAGTTTTACTCCATTTGATTCTCACCACTGTCATGCTCTGTGAACTAACTTTTGCTGCAAGAAAACTGCTTTTCTGAATGCACCCTACATTTTTGCTAGTTCGATGTTAGCTATGATGTCTTTGTGGCAGTCAAAAGCATACTAGCATAAGTTTCTTGGCTGTCTGTTTTCCTTCCTGCCTAATGATTGGGAACTGTTCTATGCAAATGGTAATCTAGTGCAACAAATTCCAGTGCACAGCCAGTTTCCATGGGCTTATGAAAGCTGGTTGTGTTCCTTTGCTTTGAGACACAGGAAATGCATTTTTATGACTATTCATTCAAGTATTTCCAGCTCAAAACTGATTTCAAATTACATATGAAAATCTGATCAAACCATTTCGGTATAATTGCCCATAAGATCTAGGCTTTTAAAAAGTTGAACTATTTTAATTCAGGAAAGTAATTCAGAGATAGCTTAAGCCAATGAATATCTAGAGCACACTTCATTAGATGCATGAAATGTTGTCCTGAGTTACTAGTTTTAATATGCACACATACAAACACAAACATCCCAGTGTGGGAGGGAGGATTGTAATCAGTACAACTAAAAGGCCATGACATTTCTGTGCAAAGTTAAAATGTATACAAGATAAGAACAGTGAGCATTCACAGCAACCATAATTAGTGATAATACAATCATCCTAGCTTTTTATGCTAATTTAACACCTGTAGTGGGGACATGAAAAAATCTTGGTTCCAATTAAGTTTTAAATAAATACAATTACACATAGCTAAACTCTAGTTTGGCACTTTGATGCTGGAATTTCTCTCCTCATTTGAAATTCTTTGGCTGAAGAATGATGACCCTTTGGTCAGCAGCAGTATGTCATAAGAGACTGAAATGTTCTCCCTTTAGTTTCTGAATGTCCAGTTATTCCATTCTGTAGAGAGTAGAGACTGACATTGTCTGTTCTATGTAGACAGAAGCTAGACATAGTTGGCAGGTAATGGCATATATCATGTCAGAGGAGGCTATTGTGTCATATAATATCATTGTCTGAGTAGATATGGGGAAAGAGTTGGGGTCTGGGTTTGTAGCATTTCTTTGTTCCACCTCAGACAATGATTCAAAATTGAAATAAAACTGTGCCACAAATGCCATTTTAGCTCATTATTATGGATAAGTTTTTTAAAAGTTAATTGAGGAAATGTGAGTTTCCATGGGCACAGCAGTGCAGTTTCTATCAAATTTGAAAAGTTTGTGCCATCTGTGTGGTATAGGCTGGCACTCAGTCTCATTTTAAAAATGTCAGCTTCATTAGCAATTGCAAACACAAGAATAAAAATATGAGCTAATGTCTCAAAAAATGCATGGCCTGAAATTAATTTTAGAAACAAATGATATATCTGATACTAATTTCAAAAGCCAATGGTATTTAAGTTACTAAAATAAAATGAGAAAAATATGTTTTTATATATAGAAAATAAAACCATTACTTTACATCTCTCCCTTCATAGAGAACATACACATATAAACAAGACATGAAACAAAATTTGAATTTCTGGTCTTTGTGGTGCTGGACAAGGAGGTTGTCAAGTCAAAATTTCAAAATGCTTAGGTAGATATAAATGAGAGGTCCTATTGTACTCTATGGAGCAAGACTGTTTTGAAATGGAGGAATGCAATGAGGGTTTGTCTGTCCTTTTAAACAAGAGAGATACAGCTTTAACAACAACAGATGCATAGCCCTTTAATAACAGAGGGTATTGCCTTCCACAGTAACTTGACAACTGATGTGTGTTAAGCAGTGTGTGTGTGTGCAACATACACAATTTAAAGCTGGACTGAAAAAGCTATACTTTTTCTGTGAATGTGTATTACTGTTGTCTTGTATTGCCAAGACAAAATGCATCCGGAGAGAGGTGTGGCTCCTCCTTTTCATTTGCCCCATACTACTTTGCTACTAAAGGATGTGAAACTTGACCCACTGCCTCCTCTGTTAGGGCCGGAACCCTCAGCTAGGCATCAGTGTCCTGGGCCCAATGGAGACATCTTGGCAGCACTGATTAGAGAGGGAGGAGAAATGGGACAAAAGTGCAGAATTGGATCCTAAGGAGGGGTCCAGCTCTTTGGAAAGCACTGATTAGATGCTGGGGAGCAGCCAAGTGGGTTGTCAGAGTAGAAGCATTGACATTGGATACCCCAATCGCCACAATAGAACCATCTGACTTGCCTAAGGTGCCGCCTCCTGCCAATGAAGTGAGGCTAGAACAGACAGTGAGCTGGCCATGTCAACTCTGCCTCCATTGCCAAGGACATGGCATCAACTATGTCAGCACGAGCAGACTCGTCCTACTCGTAGGAGTGCCTCCTTGCTTGTTCACTCCTCAGGCTCAGGAAAACAACAGTGCAAATGACTATTCCTGCCCTGCTCTTCAGAAGAAGAGCCCGGGGGCATGTCAGGTGTTGTGACAAGGCCTTAACTTATAGCCATGTAACATAGAGCTCTGCTTCTCAACCACGTAGACTGTAACTTGATCTGTGTTTGGGTGCTGTAGTGAATTCTGGAATAAAGCCTTCAATAATAATAACGAGTTGAGAGTCCAAGTACTGAGTTCATGAGTCAAGTCAGGGTCAGGACAGCAGAGGATTTTCAAGGGGCTTTTTTATACCCCTTGAAAATCCACTGACAGCAAAAATCATACCTCGTGAACATTTGATGCAGCACTATTGACTTGATGTTGGCCTTGGCCTGATTCATATCTTTTCCAAGTATCCTGTACTGCCTTTTGACTCATCTGAGCCCTCTGCTCAGACTTCATTACTTTGTTTCCAACTTCATCTAATCCCAGCCACCCTCTCCTAGGAATGCCCTTTGACAGCAGTATTTATCTGGTGACTGACAGGCCTTTGGCCTCTGCCACAAGATCCTGACTGTATCTAGCAGGGAGGGATGGAATCAAGAAAGACATTCTAAAACAAAGCTTCAGTATCTTTAGTAACCCATGCCTCTCTGGGATAAACTGGAATTCTTTCTGAACTTACTGCTTGGGGGAAGGCGGTGGGGTGCATAGCAACCCAGCATTAGCAAGGAGACACACAGAAAAGCATTAACTAAGACGCACCAGTATTTTTCAAATAAAACTGCAGCAAACATGGGGCATTATTCTTTTGCTGAGGGAAACAGATTTTTAAGAGACATTTCCTGTTCTTTTTAAATGATTTTTATTAATTTTCCAAATAAAAGTTATACAAAATTCTGTAAAATGCAGAGTCTGATGACAGTATACATAGTCCATATACAATTATAGATTGGTTTTATTATATGCCTGTTTTGGTTTGACAACAGACACTTTGACATTTTCAGCAATAGGGCGAATTTTTACATTCTTTTTAAATATTTAGCAGAAGTCACTATAATGTAATAGGGTATTGGTCTTGGATTGAAAACACCCAGTTTCAAATTGCTGTTTACCCCTGAAACTCACTGAGTGACTTTGGGTCAGTTATTCAGCCCTCATACATCAATTTTGCTATGATAAAAAAAATAGAACAGGAAGACTGTGTGTGATTAGTGTGTCAGCTCAGAACCAAAAGGTAGCAGTAAAGATAGCATCTCGTCATATTTCTAACTCTGGTCTTATTTCATACATTAAAAAAAAATCATTGAGTTTGTAAACACTTTGAAGATTACTCTGTTAATGCCAGTGCACATGGTCCATTCATCCAATATTCCAGACTATGACTGAGTGTGGGTTACACCAGCCCTGCAAAGCACCACAGTGTTGCTGTAACCATTTTGTTGAAGGGAGGGAGAAGGAAATGAATGACAACCTTGCAATGTAGTCCAGCATTTGGACTAGGGAAATGCAGTGGGGAGGGAATGCAGTGATGTTGGTTGTAGCTCCAGTACAATTAGGTGCTGGAGAAGGTGAAGAGAGCCAGGGAAAGAGCAGCTCCCTCCCTGGCTTCTGGAACACTGTTATGTCAGCTTCCCAGATTCCCACCTATTCATTCCCACAAGGCACAAGGGAACTTGACGAAGTAATTTTCCCAGGGCACCTGAATCCTTAGCGTGGACATGAGGTGCCCTGGAAACAGCATGTCCCAAAGCTCCTTCTGTTCAAAATGTGGAAAACAAGCTGAGGATTCAGACTGAAAGCCAGCGTGGCATAGAGGTTCCAGTATCAGGCTTAGGACCAGGGAGAATAGAGTTGAAATCCCAATTCAGCCAATTCACTGGGTTGCTTGCTCTCAGTCTAATCCACCTCACAGGTTGATGTGAGGATAAAATGGGAGGAAAGTACACAACTCTGAACTCCTTGGAGAAAGGGTGGGATAAAAATACAACAAAGACATAAATAAAATAAGTTTCCAGGCATCTTGGGAAAACTACATTTTCTAGAGGTATACTTCTTCATATTGTTACTGTTTGATATTGTGAGTATTCATTATGACTTAGCCAAGTTCATACTCTAAACCAGCTAGATTTGGTGGCATCACTAATCGTAATTGTAACCACATAGGTGGAAAGCCAACACACTTTTAAAGCCACAATGACTGAAATTCAAGCCATATCTATTTTTTTAAAAAAGGAATAATAAAACCAGCACAAAGCATTATATTAAGCAGATCAAGAATGAATGGTAGTTACTTTTTGGTGGGTATGCAGATGTGCTGTTTCATCATCTTTATGCTTCTGTAAGTTGTTTATTTTGTTGGCATCCAGATCAACCAAACTAAAAAATCAGAACTGTCAGAATCCTTAATCTGATTTACAGTTTGTAACAGCTTCCATAATACTACGCTGCTTTTGCCAGGGGTTTTTTCTCTCCAAGATTTTAAGGTGGTGTTGGCATAGGGCTCATTCTGGCTACTGCTCTCCTGGGCCATCTGGCTGTGAGTAATGCGTGCTGATCCAGTTCAGTGGGTGCTCTTGCATCTTGCCCTTTCAAGGGCTTGAGGTGAACTCAGATGCATTTGGATCTCACAATCTCTATAGTAGGTTTAGAGACTGTTTTTGCTTCCAATGACTAGATGTGCCAGTGGGTGGTGTGTGCATGCTGATGGGGTGGGGCAGGGATAGAATACTCCCCCCTCACACATCCTTTCTCTCACACCCACAGATGTACACCCACTCATAGGTATATGCATAGACACACAGTCTTCCAGTTTCTTTCTTTCGTTCTCAAACACAGACACAAACTTCTCCCTCTCTCTACCCCAGGCACATACTGTGACCTATCCCCGCTTCCCAGCTGCATGAGGATCACTTTGCCACATGCTTTCCTGCATTCCTAATTAGGGACGTGAAAAGTCTTTGCTTTCCATTCTGCCCTATGTTTGTTGTATGCATCGCTATTTCTGTTCCACTGCAGTTTGTCTTCCACCAAAAATGTTATTCATCTCATTGTGCACAATGGGAAAATTACATAACTTACGTGATTACTTAGGGAATTTATGTAATTAATTACACTGTTTTTACATAATCCCACTACATTTCAGTGCAAAGGAAACTCAACACAAATGGGGGAGAAGTATTGACTAACGTATCTTTGCAAACTGAAAGGAACAACAGCAAATACTGGTTGTATTTGCTGGGTTGATTTTCATTCCAGACATGGGATGAAGAAGTGAACATTGACATTTTCTGCTTCCGTTGCCACTTTTTTTCTTTTTCCTTTTCTTTTACAATTCTCTAGCATTCTTACTCCTGAAAGCTAAAATTGTTATTCCTGCACTGCTGTTAGCACAGAGATTGCAATATTTGTTATATCAGGTGCGTAGGAGGGCAGGTTAAACCTGCACTTATCAGAAATCCTGAAGCAGCTAAACTTGCTGGTCACACGCTGATTAGCAGTGCAGGAAAAGCTTGTATGCCCATCTGATGGCTGATTAGCTGGACAGTGGGGGAAAGTGGACACGGTTTTGTTGGCCACACTGAGAGCAGCTGCAGGCTCATGTGGCCCACAAGCCTTGAGTTGCCAACATGTCCTCTGTAGGGTCCATTCTGTTCTCTCTGCTGAGTAACCTTGAAAGCTCCCACTCTTTCCTTGTGTTCCAAGTTGTGAAATACTCCCCTGCCTGGTGCCATTAATGAATGCAACCTCTTTAGGATTTAGGACCTCTCAGCACCCGCTGACTGTGAATACAGATTAGCCCCTTGAACTGATGCCTTGATTGAACTCTTCAGCATTTGACCCAGTTTCTGCATCAAACACACCTCAGCTGCAAGGGCAGAGGATCATAGTCTGCTGAGAAATGGAATCATGCCAAGTCTTTAAGGCAGAACTGAATGTCTTCCCTGTCTCTTTTCCCATCCTCTCGCATTGTGGCAAATTCCTTGAATTAGATAATCAAAGGCAGAAGCGCACCACTATTTGACAATTTTAGTCCTGTCCTATTTTGCATGATTCCATGTTCCTAATCACAATGCAGCTGTCAAATAGGGGGTATAACATTTCATTTCCCTGACCTTATCTGCAATATGAGTTAAGGGTGGGTGCTGAAAAGTGATATTACTTGGATCCTGCTGCCTGCATCATAATTTGATTGCCGGCCTCTTAAGAGTATGAGTTTTTTGAGCCTGTGATCATTTACTTTGCTCTCAGGAGGAACAGATGGATATTTACCAGTTCCTATATTACAAAGGTCAAGAGTTAGCGCTAAAAAAAGAAATGGAGAAAAGAAAAACCATCATGGGCCAGTTCGTAACAGGAAAAGTAGATTCCATCAGTAACTCAGCTCTGCTGTGACTTTTTTCTTGGGTGTTTTAAAACTTTGCCATTATATTATTTGATCAGAAGAACATCTGTTTAAAAAGCATCCAAATGACGCATTGAGCAAATGTATATAAAGCCAACAACAGTGAAGAAATTGCCCCAGCTTCTGGTCAGACTTAAACGAGAAATTGAAGTGAAACCAGCATGTTCTGATAAAGGAAAGGATTATTGAACTAAGTGGCACCATGGAGGCGGGGGGAATTAGCAGCTTCTATGTCTCTACACAACAGACCTGATTTTACTTTTATACATGTTTTTTCACACTTATGCGAAGGTTACAATGAAAAATGTATAATTAAATCTAATTAACTAAACTGCAATCCCCTTAAATTTAATGTAGCTTATTCCCAGATAAGTGGGGTTAGGATTGGAGCCTTAGTTATTTACTTTCAAAAGAAGTAATATGAAGTAATTTTTCCTAGCTCATACAAGTTATCATTTGCGCTACAATTCAGCCCATAGCTATATACACTAAAGCTGTATTTGTTTCAGTGGGTTTACTGATTACTAGATTGTAAACAAAACTGCATGATCCTATGAACTGCTTTGTAGGTACAGCTGATTATATTGTAGGTGCAGCAGCTCATGAGATCAGGTAGGCTTGAAGCCACAGTTGATTGCTAATTATTTTACCAGGATTAGCTTCATTGGTGGGACTTAATTTGTAGATGCTTGCCGACCTGTCCTTGCTGAGGCATAAATATAAAGGAACATGGGGGATGTGCAAATCCCCACAATGCTGATGGCCTTCTGTATTCAACTTGGCCATTGGAGGCCTAGATCAGTGTTTCCCAACCGGTGTTCCGCGGCACACTAGTGTGCCGTGAGACGTTGGCTGGTGTGCCGTGGGAGGGAGTCGGGTGAGTCGGGCGGTGAGAGGCGGCGGCGGCGAGGATCCGCGTCGAGCCGGGGGCGGCTCCGCGGTGGTGGTGCCGAGGTTTCTCTCTCCATTCTCCCCTCACACACAAACACAGGAAATAACACAGGATCAGCTGACAGGACCCAGCCAATGGGGCGGCGGCGGGGCAGCGCGTGCAAAAGGGAGGAGCGCGAGACAGCAGACGAGGAGGAGGCCGGCATGTCCGGGCAGCAGCAGCAACAACAGCAGCAGCAACTCCCGGCGACGGCTCCTCAAGCCCCGGGCAACCCTACTCCCTCACCGGCCTCGGCCGCCCTCCTGCTCCACCCGCCGCCGCCTCCCCCGCCGCCGCCGGCCACCTCGGCCCCGCCGCCGCCCCCTCCTCCGCCCGCTATCGCCGCCACCACCACAACAGCCGCCGCCTCAGCTGCCGCCGTCCCTCAGTCCCTCGCTTTGCTGCCTCCTCCCCCCCCCACCCCCAAAGCTTGGAGGTTCCCCGGCAAGGGGGAGGGAAAAAATTTGAAAACTTTCACTTTCGTGCGTCCCTCCCGGCGTGACGCTGCGCGCTGACGTCACGGGGCTGTAATGGTGGTGTGCCGCGAGATTTTTTTCATCAAACAAGTGTGCCTTTGCCCAAAAAAGGTTGGGAAACACTGGCCTAGATGGCCTGATAGAAGGAGTGCCTTCTGTCAGCTTTGGCTGGTATTATAGCTGCCAATGTTCCTGGACAGGGATAGCTTGGCCACAGTAGTCCAGGTACTGGCAACTTCAATACTATTACTGCTCCCTAGGTGGGGATTCTCTTGTGCCTGGTCTAGAAACTGCAGCTAGTGCAGAATGATGCAGCATGATCGCTGACAGGAGTGAAACCTTGTCAATGTATTATACACTTCCAAAAGACCTACAATGGCTGCCAATTTGTCACCAGCCCACATTCTATTCAGTATGTTGCTATTATCCACTTAGCCCCACTATTTTGAAGGATCACCTTACCCTATACGGACACCCCCTCTATGCCCACTCAATTACTTCAGTCTGTAGAAAAGGCCCTTTTATAAGTGCCATATGCTGTTCATTCTGCACTTGCGAGGAATCGATATTTTAGTATGGCATTGCCTGTGCTTTGGAGCTGCCTATCAATATCAAAAAGGTCTCTTTGTTTTACTGTTTTTGATGCCTGCAAAAACCATTTTTGTTTAGATAAGCCTCCCCAGACATGTAAATTTAATAGGTGGAAGTGCTCTTCAACTCTGTTTGGTCCCCCCCCCCCTTATATTTTGGTAATTTTATTATGTCTACTTTTAAGTCCATTGGTTTCATCAGTATTTTCTTACTCATATTTCATTCTATTGAATGTACACCCCTTAGAAGTTTTCATTTTTATTCTTTTTATTAAGTGGTATATAAACCTTGTCAAATAAATAAAATAAGATCCAGAGAGGGTTTCCTAAGGAGTGGATACATGTGTGCTTTTACCTGACTGGAAGGTGTCCTTTATCCTCTTTGCTTACCTGCATGGAGGACAGAGAAGGGTGTGAGCGCCTTCCAAAACTAGCCCATTGCGCAAAGTCAGAATTGGCACTCTTTGCTCTGTTCAGTTTTATATCTTGCTCCACCTGCCGCTGGCTTGTGGTGGCCCCTGGAAAGTTGTGCAGAATTGAATGTGGCCTTCGGGTTGAAAAAGATCCCTCACTCCTGATATAGAGGAACTGTACCAAAACTGGCATCAAGGTCAGGGTGAATAGAAGTGACTTTATTCCAAAATGCCTGGCAAATTAGTCTCAGCCGAGTCCCCGTGTAGGATGTTGTTTTAATATCCACTGAAGACATTTTTAGTTTAAATAGGCATTCCCTCAAGTGTGATCCAGCCATTGTGTGGAATATTAATTGTACATCTGTAGAAATAGTGAGTTGTGGGGTTTTTTAAGAGTTTGCATTTCAAAAAATAAATATAATTTTATCTTGTTGTGCATCACTTTGATGGCCTCAGCCTGTAAATCGGTTTATAAATGTGTAAAACAAATAAATAAAGTAATAAACATGCAGAAAAGGTCTGTTGAGAGTAATTTGATGTAGTGATGCTGGAGGAGTAAACATGTGTTACTGCCTTCAGTGTGGTATTAATGTGCTTTTGCTTGGGTTCAGAGATAACCACTTCAACACTTGCACTATCTATGTTTTAGTTGTCTCTTTGCTTGTTTTATGGCCCCTAACTCCCTGGTAATCCAGAAAGCCAGCCAAACTCTACAATGTGGGAGATGATGCTTGCGAGTGATAGGCTTGTACCAGTTCAAGGATTTCTGATTGCATAACTAGATTTCCCCTGCTCTCCTTTCTCACACCTGCCCCCTAAATATGTCCTGGGAGTTCTCCAATTCTCCAGAGCAGATTTTGGGAGGGTGTGGGAGTTGGATACAATCCATTGTGAATACTTCCTCACTTGATATTAGATGGAATAAAATTAATATGAAGGAAGATAGAAGGATGCAGCTGCCAAAACGTGGAAAGTTATGTAGGTTGCTGTGGGAAAACAATTGCAGGTGGGCTAAGTTGGGCTAGATCAACTCCTCCCAGTTCCCCCTCCCAGGTTTTAGTTATGCATGCCAGGTTGACCCATTCTTCCACCTTTAAATGGTTTGTGACATAGATGTTATTATAAGGGGAAGAACCACCCCACTTGCCCTGTCTTGCTCATTTTGGCCACACATTCCCTCTACCATTGTGATGTTTTCTGTTGGGCCATAGCAAAGTCCCAAAGTATGGCCATAGCTAACTGGGGAAAGTACAGTGGTGCCTCACAAGACGAAATTAATTCGTTCCGCAAGTTTTTTCTTCTTGCGAGTTTTTCGTCTTGCGAAGCACTGTTTCCCATAGGAATGCATTGAAAATCAATCAATTCATTCCTATGGAGACCGTCTGGGGACAGAGGGGAAGCGCCGCACGCCTTCCCCTCTGTCCCTGGACCTGTTTAAAGCAAGGGGCAGCGGGGAGAAGATTGCTTCTCCCCGTTGCCTGCCCCGCAATCTCCGGGGACAGAGGGGAAGGCGCACGCGCCTTCCCCTCTGTCCCCGGACCTGATTTAAAGCAAGGGAAGGGGCAGCGGGGAGAATCGCTTCTCCCCGTTGCCGCCCCTTGGTTCAAAAGAGGTCCGGGGACAGCGGGGAAGATGCACTGCCCTTCCCCGCTATCCCCGGAGCTTGCGGGGCAAGCTTCGTTTTGCGAAGCAAGCCCATAGGGAAATGTGTCTTGCAAAGCGGCTAAGAAAACGAAAAACTCCTTCGTCTAGCGAGTTTGTCGTCTTCCGAGGCATTCGTCTTGCGGGGCACCACTGTACATTATCAAGTTGGCTTTTGTGATATAAAATAGGAGGGATGTGTCCCTTCCACAGTAATTTTAAACATGAAGGCAAAAAGTGCTTGTATGTGTTGAAAGTAGCAATACCCATTTGAAAACATTTTATGTATGTGAATCACAAAGTTAGTCACTTGGGTCCAGTAATAAAATCTAACCTGCAGATCATCACTTCTTCATGCTCAACATATATTTAAAAAAAACTTGCTATATCAGCACCTTCCTTGCTCTTCTCAAGCATTGACATGGCAAGCAAGGTTAGGAAGAATTGTGAGGTGTGTCATATCAGGCAAAGCATAAATGGTATGACAAATGTCACCCATTAGTGACACTTACTCCTAATTAGTGCTAGTGAGAGACCAAAGAAGTGCTTTCTCCAGTTTGGATATTATGGGTCATCTTTGGGGATGATATATGATGCAGGGATTTGCACCAATGTAGAGAGATCATATATACTGTGTCTAGAGACGGCTCTGGTCGCCCTAACAGATGATCTCCGCAGGCAGCTGGATCGAGGCGGGTCGGGGCAGCTGATTATTCTAGACCTGTCAGCAGCCTTCGACATGGTCAATCACGAACTCCTGGATCACCGCCTTGCCGACGTGGGGATCCAGGGCACAGTCCTTCAATGGCTGCGCTCGTTTCTCTCTGGTCGGGGACAGAGGGTGGCGCTTGGGGGGGAATTGTCATCGCACCACTCCTTGGTGTGTGGAGTGCCCCAGGGTGCGATACTCTCCCCGGTGCTTTTTAACATTTTTATGCGCCCCCTCGCCCAGCTTGTCCGGAGTTTTGGGCTGGGCTGCCATCAGTATGCTGATGACACCCAACTCTATCTGTTGATGGATGGCCATCCTGACTCGGCCCCAGACACACTGATCAGATGCTTGGAAGCTGTGGCTGGATGGTTACGCTGGATGGTTACGTGGGAGCCGGTTGAAGTTAAATCCTTCAAAGACAGAGGTCCTCTAGCTGGGACGGGACGATATGGGATTGAGGGGGCAACTCCCATCTCTTGCGGGGGTGCAATTAGTGCCAGCACCGTCCGTTAAGAGTTTGGGTGTAATCTTCGATACCTCCCTCTCCATGGAGGCACAGATTGCAGCTATAACAAAGGCGGCATTTTTTCATCTCCACCAAGCTAAGCAGTTGGCTCCTTACCTCTCTTGCCCTGACGTAGCCACTGTGATCCACGCGACGGTCACCTCCAGACTGGATTATTGTAACTCGCTCTACGTGGGGCTGCCCTTGAGACTGACCCAGAAACTCCAGCGGGTGCAGAATGCCGCGGCGAGACTCCTCACGGGGTCCTCGCTGCGGGGTCACATTCACGCAGTGCTATACCAGCTGCACTGGCTCCCGGTGGAATACAGGATCAGGTTTAAGGTGCTGGTTTTAACCTTCAAAGCCCTATACGGCCTAGGACCCTCTTACCTACGGGACCACCTCTCCTGGTATGCCCCACAGAGGAACTTACGGTCTTCAAATAAAAACATCTTGAAGGTCCCAGGCCACAGAGAGGTTAGGCTGGCCTCAACTAGAGCCAGGGCTTTTTCGGCTGCGGCTCCAACCTGGTGGAACGCTTTGTCACAAGAGACAAGGGCCCTGCAGGACTTGACATCTTTCCGCAGGGCCTGCAAGACAGAGCTGTTCCACCAGGCCTTTGGTCAGGGCGCAGACTGACTCCCTCCTTTGGCAATCTTTACAGAACTTTAGTTTATGGTTGCCATCAATTTTGATTTTAATTAATTTTTATAATGTTTTTATAATGTTGCACTATTTTAGTGTTGTTAGCCGCCCTGAGCCCGGCTTCGGCTGGGGAGGGTGGGATATAAATAAAATTTATTATTATTATTATTATTATTAGAGGGATGATCAAGTAGTGACCGGCTCGTTAATAGCCACTAAAATAGATACAGAAAGATATGTTCACCTAATGTGGCAACCACTTTGTAAAAATTCAGCTATAAACTTTGACAGTAGAGGTTTTGGAAATCTGACCCTTGTTTGTCTGAGTGAGAATTTGAGTACCCTTGAAAATTTGGCATCATTTGATACTGAGCAATGAAAAACCCTCCCTGAGTTGATTATTCATTACCATGGTTTCTAGGCAAATAAAAAAAAAAGTTAGAACTTAATCAGAGCTTTCAAAGACCTTGATGAAAACAGGAGTGTGCTGGTCCCCAAACGTTAAAAGTTTAATTACATTTTACTTGTTCCCCGCCCATACCCATGTCAGTCCAAAGGAACTTTAATGAGGGAGCTTATAAATCAGACTTGTTTCCAGGATTGTCTGTCTACCTTGTGAAGGTGACATGGTGCTTCGAATGATGAATACTGTCATATTTTGATTAAAAAGTCAGAAGTCCTTTAAGGGGGTCAGCATGGTGAATTGAATAATGCATCCTTAACAGTTTTCATGCTAAAATTATTTACCGTAGAAAATGGATGTTTCATGAGACATGGATTCTGATGTTCCGTCACATTATACAGTAAACAGAACAAACATTACTCTTTTTTTTTTTTTTTTTGTAAAGAAGCGGCTATAAAAGCTGAAGACCGTGGCTGCTGTAAGGCACTGGTTATCTCATTTAAACAGATATTTAATGTGGGTGCCAGTGGTGTGATCATCAGCTGCTTCCATTTTGTGAATAAATTGCTTAGAAGGAGTCTTTTGCCTACCAGATGTGACCTAGATTTAGATTTCCAAAGGCAAAAAAAAGTCTATTGTGTAAAAACAAAACAGTTGCTGGTAAAATGCATGGTAAATGAGCTTATCTCACATTTCCAGGTGTTTAAGCTAATATGTTAAAGAATTACTGCTTCATTTATGAAAAATAATTGCAGAAAATGTTTCAGCAAATCAAATTTGGATAGGGGATTATGATAGTTATTGTGTTTGTTAGCAAGTTTTTAAATAGCAAGGCCAACAGGGAGGGTAACACAGATAATAAAAATATAGAAAATTGGTGTGTGAGAATAGGGTACAGTGTGGGTATAGCATCAGAATTTGGTATAGGGTTATGAACAATTGGATTTGTCTCATCGCATATGAATATATTATAAGAAATCAATGATTTGGTGTCTGCCAGCTTTGATGACGATTAAGATGATGTCAAATATTACGAGAAAAAACCATGCAATGTCTTAATTATTTTCTCCTCTCTTTTAAAAATGTGTTTTTGTAGGTGCAGCAACTAGGAAACCAGACCCTGAACCAGAGAATCAAACAGACCACACCGTTAAAATTGCTGGAGTAATCGCAGGAATCTTGCTGTTCGTTATTATATTTCTTGGGGTTGTGTTGGTTATGAAGAAAAGGTGAGTAGTTAATAAATCTTTCTGTGTCTGCATATTTGTGTTGAAGCATCTCCTGCAGCAGTTCTCAGTAAAACAGATGCAAAGTTTCTGGCTACTCTTATGGACAGTTTGAAAAGATATGCTGCTTATTCTCCCTAAAGCCTTGCTAGTGTTGAATGAATTGTGATATCTGACTCTTTCCTCCTGCAGCAGCATTCTTAGTAAATTAATGTTAGCGCCTTTTTATTAAAGCACCCTGCAGTTGGGGATTCTTGCACTGTATACTGTACAATCAGCCCAAATGGCATAAGGATAATGTTTATGTGTAGCCCCACTCAATCTAAGAGCTAAGGCGAAAATTAGAGAGAGAGAGAGAGAGAGAGAGAATATATATGTCCAACAGACACTGTTTGGAACCAATATATAGCATTGTATCCAAAGAACTGTGAAAAGAAGGTAAATTGGAAAAGTGCTGAAGGGTTTGTGCCAGACCATAATAGTAGTTGTCATGCTTCTGCTTTTGCAAGGTGCTGTGTAAACAGTTACACAAGCCGAACAATATTTTTGGAGTTAGTTTGGCTTTTCTGACACAGTGTTTTAGTGAAAAGAATAGCCCTGCACCAAAAGACAACTCCGTCCATGATCAAAATGACACTTCTGGATCCAAGCCGGACAGAATTGTAAGAGTGGAATTTTGAAGACTGCAGTTTGAAGTATTTGCCCACAATTTGCTGTGTATATTTTCCTCAGTGAAAACAAGTGAAATGATTACAGTGGTACCTCAGGTTAAGTACTTAATTCGTTCCGGAGGTCCATTCTTAACCTGAAACTGTTCTTAACCTGAAGCACCACTTTAGCTAATGGGGCCTCCTGCTGCCGCTGCACCGCTGGAGCACGATTTCTGTTCTCATCCTGAAGCAAAGTTCTTAACACGAGGTACTATTTCTGGGTTAGCGGAGTCTGTAACCTGAAGCATATGTAACCCGAGGTACCACTGTATATTGTTATAATGCTGAAGTTAACCTAGGGTAGGTTCAGCCACTGCATTTAAGTGAGTGAAAGCCAGATGGCCCTGTTCTGAGCAAACATTACAAGCTTGTGGAAGTTTTGATTGTACTCAAAAATTATAATGTCCTGCAAAATCTACCTGACATCAAGGTAATACATTTGGGAGTGGAAGCGAGGGAATCGTTTTCGCCGTGGAACTAGTAAGAGCATATTGCAAACTACAGTAGAAGATTGGGCCAATATTATTCATTCTTTACTTTGAATTTGCTTAGGTTCATTTGTCAATGAAGCTCTGAGTTGATAGAATATGATTGGTATGAAAAATATCTGAATGTTTGTACTTAGAATGCTTGATCCTTTGCAGTTGTAGGCTTCTTGTGTGCAGTGCACACCACTGCAATTTCTCCAGGCCTCAAGTTCCTTAAATGAACTCAGATATACTTGCGAAAGACCTTACAGAGTTCCAGGTATGAAACGATCTATCAATAGAGCTAGGTTTGAAAAACACAAGTACATTTAAGTCACCTGCATATTAAAATGGTTCCTATGGCATGACTGTGAACCAGATGGAATTCAGTGTCATAAGGTAACAGAGGAAACTTGTGAAGAAAGCAGCTAGAAGAGCAAAAGAACCTCTGTGAAAAGCAGATGCAAAATCTGAGTTTGTTTATTATTATTATTATTATTATTATTATTATTATTATTATTATTATCTTTCTGAAGATTACAGCGTGGTTCGCAACATAAAAATACAAAATGAGAACACAAAATACATAATAAAACAAAAACAAACCAATAACCTCCCTCCCACAAACACATTTAAGAGGCCATAGAATGTTACTCAACCAAAGGTCTGGTGATAGACAACATTTCCACCCAGCACCTAAAGATATGTAATGAAGGCACCAGGCAACCCTCCCTCGTTTAGTGTCGGAAAGAAATATAAAGTACTGCATTCATAAAAAGATGTAGAAATTATTTTTGGCATGTTGTAGCCTTAAAATCTATATAAAGAAATAAATGTATCAACGATGAACTAGCATTACGGATTGAACTGGGCCAAATTTTATTATTCTAAAGAAAAGTTGTGGTTAAGATTCTTCATTTTCCACAGGCAGCACATGGGGCCTTTTTATGCACTATTAGCTGTCACTGACTGACTGGACACCAACGAATGGTGAGAGGTACCAGCTGGGGATTCCCCAGGGGATGAAGACTCAGAGCTCAGGGATTGCTGGTGGGATGATAATGAGTGGTAAGAGAGAGAAGAAGGTGTTGGATGTTGAAGAGGTAACAGTGTTTAGTGAGCAGGGAGAGTCTGTAGCAGAAAGAAGTCCAGAAACAGAAGCAGGAGACAAAGGGAGGTCAAGAGGCAGAGATGAGTCAGGCTGTAGACTATATGGAGTTGGCAGAAATGACTGGCAGAATACGAGACCTGGGAGAAGAGACAGTGGAAGAGGATTGGAAAAAGTTCAAGGATTATTTACAAAAATATTATAAGTTGTATGAATGTTAAGAAAATGCACGATAGAAAACAACATGGCATCAGCAATTTAGTTGAAAGAATATGAGAATAAGTGATGTTTAAGAAAAAGACGAAACTTGAAGTAATATTATGTTTAAACTAAGCAGTTAAGTATTCGATAAAAATATTTAAAGTCTGAGACATAATATTTGAGAACTACAAAATAAGAATTGAAATAAGGCAATAAATTGCTGCTTATAATTTTATTATTGAGAACGCAGGAAAGGGTGATGTGAGGAAGTCCAAAGGTTATGGAAGTATGATTTATGGACAGTTGTTTTCGCTGTATTTTATCTATTCTATGTTTATTTTTCTGTTTTTCTGTGCTTTCTTCTGTTTGTTATATTTTTCTTTGTTTAAAATTTGCAATAAATATCTTATAAAAAAAGAGAGATGAGTCAGGCTGTTGAAGAAGCTAGGGGGTTTCCCCCTCCTGCTGTGTCAAGCTCCCCTCCCCCCTGGTCTCCCAGGACCTGAGGAGGTTTGAACAGGGAGGAGCAGAGGGTATAGTGATGTAGTCTCAGATTGCTTAGGAAGGAACCAGGGCAGGAATAGATTTAGGCACTGTGGGAAGGTGGGGACCTCCAACCTCCATAATTGCCTCATAGGAGCAAGGCCTACCATGAAGAGTTGCTGTGCTCATTAGGCCAGCACTTTTGAATATGAAGCTTAAAACAAGATATAATTTTCTTTCAAATTTGAAGCACTGGAATAACATCTTTTGTATATTTAATCATGTACAGCGGTACCTCTGGTTATGAACTTAATTTGTTCCGGAGGTCCATTCTTAACCTGAGGTACCACTTTAGCTAATTGGGCCTCCCGCTGCCACCGCACCACCGATGCGCGATTTCTGTACCACTTCCAGGTTAGCGGAGTCTGTAACCAAAAGCGTTCGTAACCCAAGGTGTTTGTAACCCGAGGTACCACTGTATACTTCTTATTAGAACATCTGGAGCAGGCCACCATGAACTGCTTTGTTTTTATTAGTCCTTCTATAAAGAAGCCATGCTTAGCAGATCATTTACAACATTGGACATTTTAAAAAAAATATTTTTTTTCAAAATTTCAAATACGAACCACAAAAGTACAACTCTTTCCTTGCCATTTTGCTTTCTAGAGCATGTGCTTAAAATAGTTAAGCAGTGTAACTGAGTGTGCCAAGTAGAGATTTCGGCTCATTTATTTCTTTTTTTAAAAAAATAAATCTCATGCTGCAACGCAATAAGGTTTTGAAAGTTGGACGTTTCAAAACCAGTTTGTGATAGTTCAGAATTCCTCTTGGGAATACAGAATATCCTAGGCCCCAAAAGAGCAATGTGAATTGTGACCTAAATATGACTAGATTAAATACAAATAAGGGTCAACACCTATATGATACCAGCATCTTCGCTAAGTACAGTGGTACTTCGGGTTACATAACCCTCTGGATATGTAATCTTCGGGTTGTGAATGTGGCAAACTCAGAAGTGTATACTTCCGGGTTTTGCCATGCACATGTGCAGAAGCGATCTGTGCGTAGCACGCATGCGCAGAAGGGCTCCTCCAGTTACGGATTTTTCAGGATACGGCCAGGCCTCCGGAACGGATCCTGTCCGTAACCGGAGGTACCACTGTAATTTGGTATTTTTGTCAGCCTTGCTGTTGTGAATCTTTCATTAACCACATGCAAAACAGTATTTTTCAGTCTGTTATACTGTAGAATTGTTCAGCAGTAATTGTAAAGGATTATCAGATATAAAACCTCATGATTTTATTATAAAGATTCAGTACAGTAGACCCACAGCTTATGCACGGTTAACTTGTGTGCATTTAGCTTTACGTGCTGGACAAAATAATAATAAATAAATAAAAGGAGGCAGAAAAGGGACAAGCGTGCAGAGAAAAAGATTTCAGCAGTCTCACCCACTGGCAGAGCATAAGCTAATGGCAACTGGGACACACCCCTGAGGGGGGCAGGGCCTGTCGCGATCGAGTGCTTCAGGTGCTGCAGCCTCTCTCCACTCCTGGGTCAGGCTTGACCCAGGAGTGGAGCTGTGGCTGGTGGCGCCCGGCTGCCGTGTTGTCTCTGTAGCTCCCTCGCACTCAGGAGTCAGTCTCCAGTGAGGGATTCCTGTTGTAGGGGCGCCTGGTTGTGCCCCCTCAAAACAAAAACACTGGGCCACGGTCCCCCAGCCCCGCTCCCCAAGCTATGCCATCTGCCATTGCACCCAATGTGTTTTGTCTATATGTGATTTTGGCTTTATGCCCCATCCCTGGAATGTAACATCAGTGTAACTACTGTATAAAAATATCTGGAGCCGTTTCCTCTTCATTTTTCTTCTGTAACATCAAAGAGTGATGGGATCCATTTGTTGAAATTAAAGCACCTGATTTCAACTATATTTTTTTAAAATATGCAATCATTTATCTCAATAAATTCTTAGCAGAATTTTTCATCCAGACAATATCGCACTGATTAATTATATTTATTGTTGTTTCTGAAATTGCTGTACAAAATTTAGAAGCACGGTTGCATTTATACCAATTATGTTATAATGCTGTCATTACAACTTATGTTAAAAAATAGGGATTGTTTTGTCATGGGACTCAAAATGAGGAAATGTTACAATATTTATTCACCAGAACAACCATACCCTCTTGTTCTATCCTTGTAGGTAGGCAGAATTATTTCCATAGGACTTACTCCTTGTTCAAGTTTTGCTGGGTTTTGCTGCAAGAGCACCTATAACAGCAGCTTTCCTACCAAAACAGCACATTGCATTCTCCTTTTAAACAGAATTAGAACAGGTGTACATTGAGCAAATATACCACATGTGATTAAATATTAAGCACTTCACTTCTTTAAACAATACGGTTAGCATCAGAAAAATAAGAATAGAAAACTAGCAAACATTTCTACAGGCAAAGAAGATGAGAGAGAAAACTTGATGAAAGCCTCATTTTCAAAGGGATGCCTGAAGCATGTAGCTAGAGGCAAGTTAACATTAGCTGTAGTCCTTTGTAAGACCTATTTATGGAAAGGGATGTAGGGCTCTTTTGTTTTTGTTTTTACCATAACAAGCAAGCAAACAAAAACTATGCTGCAGAAATTACCATACTTACAGTACTTATTTGTATTTTTGTACCTTGCCGCTATTTGACCCTTAATTTAGCAAGTTTTCCTAATTATTTTGCTGCTTTATAAAATGCTGTTTCTTCTTTTTTTGCACTACTGTATAAAAGAGGTCATCAGTAGAGCAGAAATACAGAGACGGTTGTACTGCTTTATAGCATATGACTATGTTTTCTTGGCTCAGAATATAGACATTAGTTGGATAGGCTGTTTGGTCCATAATGTAAAGAATCTCTTCACTTTGTTCGGGGGGTGGGGAGGACAGAACTGTGGCAAATTAACGGGTGCAGAAGCACCAATTTGTATATATATATGTACCGTATTTTTTGCACCATAACACTAACTTTTTTCCTCCTAGAAAGTAAGGGGAAATGTCTGTGCGTGTTATGGAGGGAATGCCTACGGGTGGCATGCCTACGGATTTTCCTCCTCTAAAAACTACGTGCGTGTAATGGTCGGGTGCGTGTTATAGAGCGAAAAATATGGTACTTTGCTTCCCCTTTACTCTCATAGTCAGTGGTCAGGGGTGATGGGAGTTGTGGTCTCTAACAACATCTAGGAACGCAAGGTTGAGAAAGGCTGCTCTAGACCAAGGATAGCCAACCCGGTGCCCTCCAGATATTATTGGACTTCAGTTCCCATCAGCCTCAGCCAACACAGCCAATAATAATATATGATGGTAGGTATAATCCAACACCACCTGGAGGCTACCATGTAGGTTACCCCTACTTCAGACAGAACTGCACTGGGTTTTTAGCAGGCCCAACATCCTTGGAAAACTCCAGGGCTCCGTGAATACACTTAGGCCTTGGCCTGCTCACCTCTCAGCCTTGCCTAGAGCAGTAGTGGAGGGTTGCAAGCCTTTTGTCAGTATTTTTCCCCACAGTGCGATGGAGCCAACCTTTGTCATAGCACTGTAAGCAACTAAAATGGTGGGCGGCTTGTCGTTATTGCCAGAGGCCACGGGGCTGTTGTCACCACCATTAGTAACCCTACCAATAAGGGCAACAGTGTCAGAGAGGTCGCACCCATGGACACTTGGCCAGGCAGCCAAGCTCTCTTTTTTAGTCATTGTATGGGACTAATTTGATTTTCCTAAAGCAAGAATAAAACCGTAATTGTAAAGTAAGCATATTCATATAAGGCAAGAATGTTTTGGAAAAACATTGGGGGGGGGGAGTTGAAAGACTTTGTTTATTTTTCATTAAACATACATTTGCATGCAAAACTTATATTTTTATATTGCATTCCCAACTAGATTGTGGGGGTAAACAGCCAGCCCACGGTGCCATGCTCCTAAGATTTATTGGCATATCTGAGCAAGTGGAGCTGTGCATAGTGTTGCAGCATAGTTGACTTACAAAGAAAGAAAATTTAAGAAGGGTACTCAGTATCAAATAACCCACAGTACGCTGGCAAAACAAAAAACTTTTGAAATTTTACTGTTTCTAATTTCCTTAGTGATGTTTTAGAGGTGGCATGCTGTCCTTCCTAAAGGAAATATTATGATGTGAAATGAAAGCATGGTTAATGAATTAACATGTGTGTGTCTGTGTTATGTATTATATATGTGTAGGAGACATTTCCTTGTTAGTCATGGCTATTAGATGTGTGGTAAAGTGTGTTTAAAAAAATCTCAGTGAGGAATTGCTGAAGCTTTTGTAAAGATTGGATATGTCACCTGTCTGTTCCAAATGTGCTGCATGATATTTCTGAGATGCATTCTTGCTACCTTTTCATTTGTTTCTCCAGTTCTAGTCTCATCTTGATTTTTTCATACATTAATATTTGGCTTTTCTTTCCTTCCATTTCATCTTTTCCTCCACTGCCTAAATCCTTCCACCATCATGGCAGAAGAAGCTATCACTCCTACACTTATTACCTGTAAGTAACTTACTTGTGCATCATCAGAGACATGCTTTCTGCCATGTTGTTCCTCTGTGCATGAATAGTGAATACTAATGATTCAAACTTCCTTTGTGAAACTTGAAACACTTTTCTGCCTCGCTTGAAACCAAACATCTTCATGTCATTGTATTCAAATCCACGTTTCCTTTAGGTTTCCTTTGCCACGTACTGTGTGTTAAAAGTGTTGTAATTTTTTTTTCCTCATCAAAAATATTAGGAAAATACAAGCACCATTATTAGGATTTCAGAAAACAAAACCAAGTTTAGGGTACCTTTAAATAAAATACTTGGATCCAGATCTTATGCATGTTTACTTAGAAACAAGCCCAACTGAGTTCAAAGGGCTTATTCCCAAGTAAGTGGGCATAGAGTTGTTGTTTTTAATTTTTTGTCCTTGTTGAAAATCTAGTGATGTATGTACATGTGCAGCCATTTACCATACATCCATTGCTGTATACATTTTAATCCAATTCATAAATAAAATGCTGCTTAAATGTTGCATATTCTGTAACACATAGTTGTGCTGTGTTGATCCCAGAGAATGAGACGTACATAGTAGGTAAGAGGGTATTTTCTATTTGAAATCAAAAGGGCGTGTTCACAAGGTTATGTTTACTTGTTCGCTGTTATTTTTAAAGAGGACCAAATTTTAAATAGAGCAGGAGTGTTTGTACGGCATTGTCTGTCGGGATGACCTGCCTGTTCATTTCTTTCTGAAGAAAATCTATAGGCAAGTACATAGTGCATGAACCATAACTGTATAGTAAGCATTTATGGTAGTTAATTTGTAGATAATCCTCCTTGGGAGGAGGGTTGTTGCCTTTATGGAGCACATAGAAGAATACCAGTGAAATCTGACAAACCACTTTTGGAAATGGAGTGATGATCTCGATGGACCTTTAGCAGAGCTCTCCTGGCATTCTCACAATGGCATAGCCCTGCACAAGGTTTCCTACTCCTGCTCCTGTACAGCAAGAGTGAAATGTATGAATCAAGCATGGAGGGGTGAGAGGAGGCATGAGATATTAATAAATAACTGCAACAATTTACCTTAAAATACACAACTTCCTTTTAAAACATTTTTAAAATCTTCAATTTATCAAAGCGTGAACATCTGTGTGGTTGTACACCTTTTGACCCCCATCTTATCTGAAATCCATGCCTGGATGAAGCATTCCCAGCCTAAGAGTTGATGATGATGATGATGATGATGATGATGATGATTATAGCTCAGGGCAGTTCACATACTAAAAGATTAATTGGTGAAAGACCTATAGTAATAACCAGTGTTATTTTTCTAGAAAAAGAGGTGCCAGAACTCGAACACCTCCTTTGTTAGAACGGCAATGGTGCCCACTTGAGAGGTGCCTGAACTGAGTTCCAGGGAGTACCAGGTGAAAAAAAGCCCTGGTAATAACTAATGACATTTGAGTTCTGTGCATGGTTTAGTGTGGGCATTGGGGAGAACTGGGATCTTTAACAGCTGTCTAGCAAGCAGAAATTAAACAGGTTGAACCTTTTCAAATATGAAAATACAAATAGTGTGTGCAGATTTTATGCCAATTTGAGTCTTCTTTTGTGAACGCAACAGAGGGCCCCGTCCACTGAAATTGCTGTTGGCGCCCCTGGGGACAATTCCAGTATGTGAAATAAATGACCCAGTAAAGTTAATTTCTGGAATGTAGGGGGTTAGACTAGATGACCCTTGGGATCCCTTCCAACTCTACGATTCTATGAAATGAAAATCAGCCTCAATTGCAGGCTTTTACGCTCTTGGCCCAAATCTCTTTGAATAATAGAACAAAGATAGTTGCACTCCTGTGGCGCAGAAACAGTTGGGATGTTAAGAAATTATTTGTATATAGCACATTCCCAGAGAAAAATAAAGGGTGCAGTAGAAAAGCTTGTGGGGAAGGATTTTATATTCTGCTAAGCTTTTAAATGGCTATAAAAAAGAGCTAGCAGACTGCTCCTTGAATGCAGTGCATGAAAGGAAGTATTGGATTACCTTGGGCACTGACAGCATGTGGGGAAAAGACAGAAAACGTCTTGTGGAGGCTTCGATGGCGGGTGTCATTCTATTTTATTCCATGATTCCTGAACATCTGAAGTATCATTGTGACTGTGCCCACCTCATTACGGTTTGCACACTCTTTGTGTACAGAAATGTTGCTTAAGGCTAAGTTACACTGCATGGCGAAGCCACAACTTGGTAGGTAATTTATGTTGCTTAGGGACTGTAGTTTCATAACAAATTAAGCTGTTAGTTTTCAGGGTGATTTAATGAAATATTGAACCAAGTGCCAAGGGCAGAACCATGAGGAATGAGGTGAACGTACACAAATCAGTGCACAGTTTTGTTTTGTTTTAAAAAGGCGAAAGGTGGAGAAAAGTAACTCAAATGTCTTTTTATTCCTGTGTTTTAGTTCTTGCTAGCTCAGAAAAGTTAAAACAAAATGCTTCTGTCTCTGGAGTGAAATGTGTTCATTTAGCCTGCTAGCATTAGCATTCCTGTGTAATTATATTTTTATTTGAACTCTGAATCTCTTATCCTTTGAATGCCTTTTAAACCCTACAGAATATGCTCTGGATGAAATGCCTTCATTGACCCTATTGGTGGGTGTTATGACTAGATTAATGATAATCTACCCCAAGGTACCATCTGTCAGCCCTCTTTTGTATTTCCACTAGGTAAATTGTCTCAGCCTGCCCATTCTTTCCCCCTCTCCAACTCTTCAAAGAATTTCTTTCCTGCCGTAATGCCACAGGAGAGAAGACAGCCCTATCTCATGATTAAGCAACATCTGGTTGGGGTAGCTTGTGTACAAAAGATACCAAACTTTCCTTGGGTGATTGCCACTGGGTAGTGAGGGGAAATGTAGGTTAAGGAGTAGACATGGCCATTTCTTCACTTTGGTTTATTGTTTTGTTTTTCAACATCATGATTGCAATAATATATTGTCAAGGTGGGATGAACAACTGTTAGCTACTAAGGAGTCAAAGAGACATGGGAGGGATGAAATCTCAACTACTTTATTATTTTAAAATTCACTAACACATTCATACATATTCCTGGGTTTGAAGGTAACAGCATTGACCCATTTAAAAACAAACAAGCTGGACCAGATCTGTGTTATATAGATGGTGTCCCAAATTGTTCCACAGGTAATAGTGCTGAACTATACAGTGTGGAGCTGCTGTTTCATTCTTTGGAGGAAGATTTCGTGTCTGAAAAAATGTGCATTGTACCTATGACATGACAGCACTTAAGAAGGAGATGAAAAGGGAGGGCAGGGCATGATTTTTAATGATAGGGCTGACTAGAACAAAGTCGTTCCGTGTGGCCTCCACCCACTAAATATGCTCTGGAGAGTTGAGGGGACACCCAGTACAAGTTTAGGGGGTACAAGAGAAGGGGGATAACTCCCCTTGTGTGAGCAGAATTCCCCAAGCACATATCCCACTTAGCACTACGTTGAATTCCACACATTATATCATTACTAGGCAGTGATTAACATTGCATAATGAAATAGTGAGGATTGTCAGTCTATTGAAATTAAAATTTGCTGCCCAAAATTAGGCGACATTGCAAACACGTTTTATTCTATGAGTCTCTTCCCTCGGCTTATGAGTCTAACTCAGGAAGTCTGGAAGCTAGGGATGTAAGTGGACAGGCTAAGAAGACAAGGCTAGATAGGACTTAGGGAACATGTGGCTGCTGACAAGTGCCCACAACTTATATTAGTTAATTAGGTTGTGCCAGGATTTTTTGGGGTAGGGGGATGTTTCATTTACCTTTTTTGCTGCTGTATGTCCTGATTACCTCAAAATTAGGGGGGCGATATTCCTCCCCTTCACCTCTGCTCGGTGGGCAAACACTTTTGCCTATGTTTGCTTCTGAAATTGCTTTTGCAGGGATTTAAAGAACCACATGCTCTCCCCTTTTGAGTCCTGTATTTCGTAGGCATTTATACAGCTTGTGTTTGGCAATTGATGTTACACCTTAACAGTCTACTGAAATAATGTTTTCACAGTGTTTGAATCTAGGTGTATATGGAAGACTGGTAATGTGCCTATGGATTTCTTTTTTATTTTATTATTGCATGTTAACTTGGAGCTTTGCCTTCTCTGTTTCTCTCTCACTAGAAGCCATTAAACACAGATACTTGCTGAATGTGCCTACTGCATGAAAGCTTTAATTAAATCTACAAGCTGAGCCTTAAAAAGAACAAGAATCAAATTAATTGTAACCAGGGCTGTGCATTTGTTTCAGTGACAGGCCTTTGCGCTTTGGAGAAAGTGCAATCTGTGTACCCTTATCTGAATTAGTAATTTCAATATCACTTTTCATTAGCATGGTAGGTCATTGCCGTGTGTCTTCTGTCTAACACTGTTTGCCTCACAAATAGAGTCTGTTCCAACCACTTTGCCATAGGATTCCATAGCTGTAAACCCATGAAGTGGAATAAACTCTTTTTCAGCTTTCTGCACCATTGGTTTTTGTGAGTTCTTCTCCAGACTGAGCTTCCTAATTAGGCGACAGCATAATTAAGGCAAATGCAGGATATGCAAATATGGCAACTGGATTTATAGCAGATTAGGGTTATTATGCTGGGCTAGAGATAAATTAATTTATAAGCATCATTATTATTGACTTTTCAATGACCTAAAGGCAAAAATCTATATAATGTAAGATTAGATTGTAGGCTTAAAAATATAGTCAAAAGAAAGCAAGTATTGAACCAGGCCTGCTTCCACAGGTCTTTTAAAAATGAAAGCACCTGTAGACATTATCATGCAAGTATTCAGCAATTGTTTAAATCAGTGTCAGGTGCTATTTATCTACTGCTTCTCTATCTGTTCCTCTGCGTAACATAAATCAAGATGCACATTCTGAAATCACACTTTCAAGGGAAAGGCCATTTTAAATCTGATAAGGTGCCTAGACTGCAGGGAAACTCATTTATTTAATAACAATGTGCATGTTAAAGTCTGCTCCAAGTTTGGAGGCATGCCCTAAGGATAGGAGGTCCTATCCTGCACAGGTAAATATAAAATTGCTTTCTCTTCTCCCACAAATTGTCACCACAGAGAGTCTGATCAGGCCCCTGGCCTGGAGGATTGAGGACTTTAACGAACAGGACCATTTTTACCATGTGAATTGTAGGCTCTATTTTGATTGCATGGGAGCAATGGGTTTTAAAAAAACCTACATCCCATAGTCCCAATCCATATCAAAGGTCAACATAGGCAGGGTTTTGTTTTGTTGAGGGTCGGGGGAGGAAGGGAGTGAGCCCTCCACTCAAGGGTAGAACAATGCAGTTAAGGGCATCTGGTATTTAGTCCTTAGGGTCCCAAATATTTGTATTTTACTATTTTTCACTGGTTATTTATTGCTTATTTGTTATAATGTGTCCTTCTGTTTGGATATACTTCATGCCAGGTTGCAATAGATTTTCTTCATCTGAAATATTAAACAAATTCAGTTAGATTGAACCATAACTTTGATTTCCTTCAACTGAAGGGGCAGAATTTTCATATTTACCAGAGCTGGTGTATCATAGTGGTTAGAGTGTTAGACCAGAACTTGGGACACCAGGGTTCAAACCGCCACTCAATCATTAAACTCTTTTCTAGGCTTTGGGCCAGTCACTATCTCTTAGATTGACCCACCTCACAAAGTGGTTGTGAGGTTGAAATAAGGGGGGGGGGAGCACGTATACCACCTTGAGCTCCTTGAAAGAACATACATCAAATAAATAAAATACCTGTTTTGCTTATTATCTGTAGCCAATATATTTTAAAGAATGCATAGCAAACAACACAGTAGAAGGGAAATGAAAGGAAGCTATTAAGCATCCAGTTTTGTGGTGGCCACCCTGAAATACTACAGTATGCCTATTTTCTAGGTTTGAATATGTGGGCTGCAGTGATAAATATGCTTACTAGGCAGTAATCCACCCCCGGCCAGAAGACAGTAAGCCTTAAATAAACATAAATAGTATCGCACTGTTTGTGACTCATTGAAATACATTTTAGTTATCTGCCATAATAATAACATAGTAGTTGCCTATCTAGCTTTACTGGATATTCATTTTAGTGTGGGATTAATGTAAAATTGGAAATGTCATTTAATGTAATTGGTTACATTAGTGGAAGCATTATTTACGGAAGGTTTTGTTATTGTTAGGGTCATGCCATCAGGCAATCAAGCAAATGAGATCAAACTAGTGAACCTTAGGAAAATAAATTAACCTCAACAATAAATAAAAGGTTAGTATCCACTGCAAGCACTCCCAAACTAGCTAATCTTGATTAATTGTATATTTCACTTTAGGCTATAGATCCTCTTTAAAATGCTATTCAGATTATTAATGCATGATGCCATTATATTAATGTAGACTAAAAGTAATGCTTCTTATTTTCGCTTATTAAAGAAAAGTAGTTATCTAATTGGCTTATCAGCATCAAATTAGCTTCCTATTTATATTTATTTATTCTCACCTTTTCTCCAAGGAGTTCAGGGTTCTATGCACAAAAGTTACCAATTTTATCTTTACAATAACCTTGGGTGGGCATTTGGCCATAGAACTCCTCGATCCATAGCTTTGTTAAGAGGTTTATATGTTATTTGGTGTATTTTGTACTTTCTGTGAGTTGCCACGTTTCTAGCATACTTGAAGGTTAGAATCCAATGCGTGTTTCTTATACTATCATTCATTGCAATGTATGCTCCTACTTTTCCATTTTAAGAGTGCAACTACTGTGACCTCAGAAGCCAGTATCCACACATAGCAGGTGCTGTGTTTTGTGTTCTAGGGCACAGCATGATATAACTATAAAAGTAAAGCACATTACTTGTCATGGTGGTTGAAGTAACATTTTTACAGCATGACGGCCTGACAGCTTCTTGTTGTATCTAATTAACTAGAAATGCCTGTATAATTTTAGCAGCACGGTCTTTCCCCCCCCCTCTCTCCCCCCCCTCCACTTTCCATTCTGGGACCACCGTGCAGGTGGCAACTACAAGAATTTTCAATTCTTTATTTCCCTTTGAGTGTTGGGGGGGGGGTTGTGTGTGTTGTTTTTTTAAGCATGCCAGCTTTTCATCTTGTAAACTAAAAATAAATGATTTGCCAGGATCAGATTGAAATTAAGGGTTGATTCATAAATGTTAAAAAAAGTAATTATGTACATTTTCATTAATTATTGCATGGGTACTTTTGCATGCAAGAACAAACTGCTGAGTACTTCAGTTTTTTATGCATATATGAAGGCATCTGATTGAACAAAGCTGAGATATTTTCTTACTAGATGATAGACACAGGATGTAACTAACATTTTGATTAACTTGTGGGGCGGGGAGAGAGAGAGAGAAAGAATGAACACCGTTAAAGCTAAAGTATTTACAAAACTTCATTGTAGCAGCCATGTTCCTGTGAAACCAAACTGGTTTATACAGTCTGTTCATCATTTGATGGCTGAAATATAATGTGAATATATGCATGTGGGAATGGACTATTACAGAATTTCATATTACTCTTCAGTTTAGACATTCAGCTGCCAATCATCATTAGGTTCACTGAATTAAATCTAGAGTTACGCTTCCATGTGAGTAAAGGCTCCTTCCATTTACGGAAGAGACTGAGATATAGTGATTTTAAACTCCTGTTTGTCAGGGGAATAAGAAACTGTCAACAGGAAAGCAAGAAAAACAAACAAAATGGAATAAATTAGATGCCATTTTCACACCCCAGTGTAACGCCTCACTTAGCACTCTGTCTATTAAATAAGAGGCACAGCACGGACTAGGATGCTTTCAATCTGTTGAGTAATAACTGATCATGGCAAAAACTGCTGGACAAAAGCCTAGAAATAAACTAACTACTTTATGAATAGGAAATTCTTGGCTTGTCTGTGGTAGCAATTATTTATTTGTTGTGACTGTAGCAAGAGAATGATTTATAGCCTACTCAGGCTCTAAATATCACACACAGGAAGAAACATAACTACTGGCTAAAAGGTCCAACACATTCTGTCCACTTAGTTAAAATGCAGCACTGTTTGGATGACATTTTTGTGATAATGTGAAGGGGGAAATCTGTTTAGAATAACCGCAGTTATGTTCTGCTGATTGTTGTTGTTTTAAATGGTATCGGGCTGGCTTGAATTGTTCTTTACTCACTAGCAGCATTTTGAGCTATCAGAATATCCCTTTAACTTTAAAGAATTTGTTTAAAATACTGATTTATATGGGGGAGGGACAATCATCTCCATCCAGATTTTCAACCAGATCCATGTACTGTTAATTTCACTAATGCTGAAACATGAAATGGTGTTCCCATTGAGAGCCAGTGTGGTGTAGTGGTTAAGAGCGGTAGTCACGTAATCTGGGTAACCGGGTTCGCTTCCCCGCTCCTCCACATGCAGCTGCTGGGTGACCTTGGGCCAGTCACACTTCTCTGAAGTCTCTCAGCCCCACTCACCTCACAGAGTGTTTGTTGTGGGGGAGGAAGGGAAAGGAGAATGTTAGCCACTTTGAGACTCCTGAAGGGGAGTGAAAGGCGGGATATCAAATCCAAACTCTTCTTCTTCTTCTTCTTCTTCTTCCCACACTATCCACTGAGCCCCTACCCAACTCCTTCAAGGTAATTAAAAGGAAATGTACAGTTTTCCTTCTGTCACAACAAAACATATTTATGGTGAGCTCATTACATTGATGCAGTCACCAGATTCCCTTCACTCAACATTTTATGCTTAATATCGGAAAGGAAGTTATATTATTTTTACATGTTTGAACATCTGTTTGTAACCACATTCTTGTTTGAACTTACGTTAAACAACACCAGTTATGATGATCATAATAGTACACTAAGAAAGGTTTGCTGTGTTGGAAAAATTGAACTTGGATTTTGAACTCTGTAAAGGTGTTCATTGCTGGTGCAAACTGTGTGATAGCGTTGCACATAGGTATTACAGAGAGAGCTTTTCTTCTTTCACAAGTGTATGTTAAGGATTTGCAGAAGGCATGCAGCAGTTTTGTGAAAGCCCATCACTGTGGCAGATATGAATAGCCTAGCAAATACCTGTTTTAACCCACTGCACATGTCTGGAGAAAGCAGTTGGGTTGTGCCGCACAGGGGAGAGTGTAGTGGTGTTCAAGAAGAAGAAGAAGAAGAAGAAGAAGAAGAAGAAGAAGAAGAAGAAGAAGAAGAAGAAGAAGAGTTTGGATTTGATACCCCGCCTTTCACTCCCTTTAAGGAGTCTCAAAGCGGCTAACATTCTCCTTTCCCTTCCTCCCCCACAACAAACACTCTGTGAGGTGAGTGGGGCTGAGAGACTTCAGAGAAGTGTGACTGGCCCAAGGTCACCCAGCAGCTGCATGTGGAGGAGCGGAGACGCGAACCCGAGAACATGCTAGATACCAAAAGAAGTAAACAGACCAAAATTTGTATGGGATACAACTTCAAAGAAGCAAGCCAGGTCCTATTTCTGATAGTCCATGCATTATCAACACTATTGGTCCAACCTAGACTGCTGGAACATGCTTAGAAGAAGAGGTGCCAGCTTCTGAAGGAGAAGGGGGGTACAACATCACGTGGTGCATGACGTCAGGACATCAGAGGAGCTGGGGATGGAGCCTAACACAGCAGCAGCATGGCTTCAATGGCCACAGCTCCTCCTCCTGCCACTGCCACCAACCAGGGGCTGTTTTGCCACTTCTTCCTCTCCACGGCAGGAGGAGGAAGAGAAGGAGCTGGTAACTGAAGCCCCACTACACTTGGTTCTGTGCTTAGCCCCTCCTCTGAAGCTTTTGGACATTGGGGGGGCCTGCCTCCCCCCAAAAAAAATTGGGTGTGGGAAGTGTTTGGCCCCCGCTTGGAAGGTGAGAGCTGACTACAGTGGTACCTTGGGTTAAGAACTTAATTCATTCTGTAGGTCTGTTCTTAACCTGAAGCATCACATTAGTTAATGGGGCCTCCTGCTGCCGCTGCACCACTGGAGCACGATTTCTGTTCTCATCCTGAAGCAAAGTTCTTAACCTGAGGTAATATTTCTGGGTTAGCAGAGTCTGTAACCTGAAGCGTATGTAACCTGAAGTGTATGTAACCCGAGGTACCACTGTATAGCTGTCAAGAGCTAACACTGTTCCCACGACTCTTCTCACCAATTGTTCATGCCAATACACTGTAGAAAATATCATAGAAGCTGATATTTTGATCAAATGCAGGCTATTTCTTTAGGTAAATACCATAAAAATGCCTAATGGTGAAAGGACTAAACAGAAATTTAGAGTTCCTAACTCAGCAAAATGGACAGTGGGTGGAATCCAATTTCCTTTTGTTCCAATGGAAGAGAAAGGAAGGTGATATTTGCCAATTCCCCCTCCTCCCTGCAACCCCCTGTGTCCCAAAAGGTTGGTTACGGGGTTTTGGAAGACCCTCCAGATCAGTGTATAAGGTTATGCAGGGGACTTAACATAGGAAGAAGCAGCCGGCAAAATCACCTGCCCTCTTCTCTCCCATTTGCAGAGGCTTCCAATGGATCAAAAGCTCTTCAACAAGCACAAAGATACAGTTGGAATCATCCCTCCCTTTTGGACAGTATGCTGCCATTGAAGTAGTAAAAGGTGCAATAGTAACAACATTGTGATGCTGTTAGGAATTGGGCACTTTTATATCCTTTCTCCTAAAGAACAGTGTGTAAGGCAAAAGGTAGCATATTATCTTGTGGGCCACAGCACAGCAGGCTGGTGATGGTCGACTGTGTGTGTGTGTGAATTAGCAGTGTGAATACAGTAAGGAAAGACATGACACCAGCCTGGGATCAAAATCAGCCATAACTTTATTGATTGCAGATGTAGATCAGATTTGACTTAGACATTGCTGACTGATATTTCCATCAGGGTCGGTCCTAGTGAGAGGATATCCTCCATTGATGCAGATCTATTGGGGAAATCCCATCAGGATGCCATTCAAGGATGTTCTGTGGCCCAACAGCCCCAGTCTGGACTTCCAGAGAGAACCCTACCCTTGGACCCCCTTAGTGGGTTACGCAGAATTTATCCTGGAATTTTGTGGGTGGGACACTCCCTCCGAAAATTTTTGATTAAGGACTTTTATGCCCTGCAGTCAGAGCAGACTGAAGACTAGCCCAGCCAGTTCCGAAGACAGGCTGTTACCACTCTTCAGGGCCTCTGAGTGACCCATTTGTATTTAAAATCACTGACGGGCAATCCCACTAGTCGAGGACAGTGCTGGCCTAACCTGACCATGCAGGGTTGCCTCCTCCTGGCCCCCCTCCATCAATTGTGCCAGACCACAACTGCCGCCACCATCAGAGTGGTATCCATAAGCAGTATTCGCTCTCACAGAAGGTGGTCTGTTTAAAAATGTAGCCTGCATTTATTTTCTTTTTAAAAGAACAATATTTTTTAACTTTAACAAAAGCTTGTTTCTTAGAAACACAGTGTAGATTTTGTTATCTGTCAGAGGATTTCCAAAGTCAAATAAATATTAAGATACCAGTAAGTTGGCACGCGCGCACACACACAGCGCCCAATTTAAAGGTTATGGTTGAGGACAATACAAGCTGAAATCCTAAGAGAAAAATTTACCAATATGTTCCAACTGCTTTGGGATATTCTGAGGATACAAATAAGCTATTAAAAATTCTTTACTGGCCACTTAGTCTGGTTTATGATACCTTTGTTTTGTCATAGCTGCACAAAGCAGCTGGAACAGACTTGGTGAATCAGGTCCTAAGAATGTAATAGAGGATAATTCAGGGTTAAGGACTCCATAAACAAGCCTATTTTTCCCTAAGAAGCTTCAACAGAAGGCTCCCTCTGCTCCTTGTAAGCACAAAAGTGGTTTGCAATACAAATGCATAGAACAAAGTACATTGCTCTAGCAGACTCTCATTTGAAGGTCAAACAACAACATATTGCAGTAGTTGAGCATGTGGTCTGTAAGAATAGCTATTGTCAGTCACATGACATAACTTTAAGTTTCACCATGTATGGTTCACTTTCCCCAATTACTATTTATTTTTACAAAATGCCCCCACAGAAGTTGTAGATGGCAATGTTTAGGTCCATTGCAACTATAGAGCAGATGTGAGAACCTTTGGCATGCCACATGTTGCTGGACTACAACTCCCATCACTTCTCACCATGGTCAGTAGAGGATTTACAGGATCATGTTGACTTGTTTGTAAATTATCCAGAGTATATATAGATTTGTCGTCTTGAATAACAGAAAGCTGGTCCAAGCATCAAACTTCACTTGACTCCCACAACACCTTCAAAGCAACAACCCTAAATGTACATTTGGAATTTGCAGAATGCAATGCAAGTCATTGTGTGTGGGCACAGGAAAGGTAGAGGCTACTCATTCCTCTCTGGTAGTTTGTGTGTTTTTTGTTTTTTTTTTTTGGGGGGGGGTTAAAATCAAAATCACCCTTCCCCAGTTACTTTTCCCCATTGTGCCCCTGGAGTGGGACTTCTACATACAACAAATGTACATTTACTTTGCAAAAAAGAAGACAGGAATGGTCTTCGTGTGGCTAGGTGTCACATATAGTTTTCTCCATAGGTCAATATTCTCTGTCTCAAAATGCCAAAAAGGTGTCTTGAGATTATCATACAAGTCAATATGTTGCAACAATCCCCTATTGTTTGCTCTAGAGGGTAGGACCTGAACCAATGGATTCAAATTACAAGAAAGGAGATTCCAACTACACATCACAAAGAACTTTCTGACAGTAAGAGCTGTTCAACAATGGAAGGAACTACCGTATTTTTCGCTCTATAACACGCAGATTTTTTCTCCTGAAAAGGAAGGGGAAATGTCTGTGCGTGTTATGGAGCGAATGTGTGGTCCCTGGAGCCGAAAAATCAGACAAAAATCAAATCGGGCTTCACGATTGCTGAAACGGAACAAAGAGCAGGGAAAGCCCCTCCCCTCCAGGCAAGAAGAGGAAGTGGTTGCTTTCCTGCATTCTGCCTCAGGGTCTTACTGCCCACCCGCTCTGTTTCGTTACTGTGTTTGCTCAAACGGAACAAAGAGCAGGGAAAGCCCCTCCCCTCCAGGCAAGAAGAGGGGAAAAGCAGAGCGTCCTTCGTTCTATCCTCTCCCTGCTCCGGAGGGAACAATGTTTGTGAAGGGAGAGAGATTACAGGTTCAGCTTAAAATTCTGATTTGACTTCCTGCTTTTTGTTTTTGGGGACACACAGCATTCAAATATGCTTTCTTCAATTTAAAAGGATGAAATCCTTAAACAGTGTTTTGCCTGTAAATTCATGCGATCTGGAAGATTACAGTGTTGTGTACCTCTTAAGGGATGGCAAAGCTTAGGTTTCGCTGCTAAATAGTTCTTAATGCAGTTAAAATGCTTTCTTCTGTCAAGGCAATTAAAAAAAATAAATATCAGGCAGCCGGAAAACATGCAGATGGGAGGGAGGGAGAGAGAGAGAGAGAGAGAGAGAGAGAGAGAGAGCGCTGGCTGGCTTGTGTGGGTAGGTGGGGGGACTTTTGCCTTCCTTTCCTCACGTTATAGCCCTCTCCTGCATTCTTAGCCTTCTGTGTTTTTCCTTCCCTCCCCACTTAAAATGTGGTTACAAAGCATGGATCCACATGGATCCTCAGGATCTTTGCATTGGGTCACCCCAAATTCACCATCAGAGCACACAGCATGTCCATGGCTACAGCCTGCCCCCCAAAAATCACGCACCCACTGTTGCCTGGGGCTGCAATGGTGCAAAAAAAGTGGTTACAGGGATTCTCAGGATTTTTGCATTGGGTCACCCCAAATTCACCATCAGATCACATGTCTGTGGCCACAGCATGAAGCACAAAAATGATACGTCCACTGTTTCATTCAGAATATTTTTTCCCTTGTTTTCCTCCTCTAAAAACGATGTGCGTGTTATGGTCAGGTGCGTGTTATAGAGCGAAAAATACGGTACCTTGGAAGGTTCTGGACTCTCCTGCATTAGATATGTTTAAGCAGTTTGGATGGCCACCTGTCAGGGATTCTATAGCTGTGATTCCTGCATTGCAGGGGGTTGAACTAGATGAGCCCCCCCCATCCCTTCCGATGATTCTGTGAAATATACCTCCATAATTTTTCTAACCCTTTTAAGTTATTTTATGCTAGTGACTGTTACACTATCGTGCAACAATGGCTTTCACAGATCAGGCTTGTATTATGTGAACAACTACTTCTTTTTGTTTATCTTCCAACTGCTTATCAGTTTAAATGGGCGAGCCTTTGTTCCTGTGTTTTGAAACTATGAGAATATTTTTACATGTTATAATATATTCTACACAAATTAATGATTTTATGAACATCTTGTATTTTGTTTTTTAAACCCACAAGTTCTAACTATTTGTAATCAGCCCCAGCATAATTCTGGCCATTTTATATTTCATTTTTCTCCTGTTATTTCTAAGTAGATGGAGAACACAACAGATCAGTATAATCCACGTGTTGCATTGAGATAGAGTTGGCACCTGGATGCTTCAACCTACACTACCCTTCAGTATTGTTAAATGCAATGCATTAGAAATAACATTCATTATACCTGGGCATGATTCATTCTTTTCCAGCGCAACTGTTTATGTATTTTATTCCCAGTGATAAAAGGCTGTCGTGAAAATTTGTAGCAAGAGGTTTTTCACTCACTGACTGCTGAAGTTAAAAGTATCATCAGTTCTTTTATAATCCTCCTCCCTGGAACACAAGCATTTACTAAGTAAATGGAGGTGGGAAAACTGATCATTTCAGCTGCCACTGCTAGTTTTCTTGAAAGACTGAAAAACTGCACAAATCCAGTCAATCTGTGGTGGGTGCTTGTAGATAGTGAGTTTATATTTTGTGTCATTGCTGGCTATTATTCATCCTAGGCTGTTTTGTTGCTTACCTCTTCCGTTGTAATACTTTTCTCTGCTTAGTACAGTGTGTGTGTGTGTGTGTGTGTGAGAGAGAGAGAGAGAGAGAGAGAGAGAGAGAGAGAGAGAGGAATTACTATTATTAGTGACTACCTCTTACTGTTCTTCTTCTCAGAGCTCCATCAATAGCCATCTACCCAAATGTGACATTTTTTATTGGTGCTCGTTCATGACACTTTGGGATGTATTTCATCCTTTTCTTTGTGTGCGCCGAGAAGCATAGTGGGGAGAATTGAATCTTGACATTTTGGAGTGAAATTGTCATGTTTTCTTTTTGAAATCCCTGTAGTTATTTAGTGAAATACTGCAGTGGATAGGGGTTTTTTCCCCTCCTGTTGATATATAAATAGAAGGAAGATTAGTTTTGAAAGCACAATGGATTCTTAGAAAGTTCTTTTTTTTAAGTAGACTATACCTTGATGTCTGTAATAGCTTTGAAGGAGTGAAAAATCTAGAAATGAAAGGAAATGGTCTGCAGCCTACTAGCTGTATCACTGAAAGGTGCTATAATGAGAAAGAAATGAAAAGTATTGTGATAAGGAAGGTCATTTTTCTATAATTCATTTCACTTAAATCTTGATAAAAACTCCATTTGAACTTGATTGAAGGTGGTGATGAGACTGAGAAGTATGTGTCTAGAAGACATACTTGGCCTATATCTTGAGTTATAATTGCAGCAAAACCAAAACACTACATTAAGAACTGTGGGATGGAAAAAGAATGATAAGGAATACATCGTGAATGTACCATGGATTCCGTACAGCAGAACTATAAAAGAATGAAAACATTATAGGAGCCTACATGTAGATCATTAGAGAAGCACTTGGGGATAGTTGGCCCATAAGACAAATGGACAGCAAGCCACCAAAAGCAGCCAGTTCCTCCCCCTTTAATCCCAGAGCTTGACCACTTTCCCATTCCTATTCTCCCATTTTATAATCACTCTGCCTGTCTTCCTGAGTGGATCCTGCATGACCTATTCCTGCATTCATAAGTTTCCAGAATGGGAGAGAGAAAAAACAACTTTCCCCCCATGGAAAAATAGTGTCCAGGCAGGGCAACAAGAAGCACCAGTTCTTCCCAATACCTGTCTTTCCTTGAGCTTGGCAATACCTAGCAAATCAGGACACAGTTACTTACTGCAATTTGCATAAGATGCTTCGTTCTAGAGCAACACACACAGTCCATACATTGCAAGCTCTGACTCAGTCTAAGGCAGCTTTCTATATTCCTGTGCATTTCATTGGATATTTATATGTTTGTGAAACACTGGTGTTCCATCTTTCTTGATCTCGCCAGGCAGTTTATGACAACATAAGGGCTTCTCTGTTTTATTAAAACGTTGGTTCTGGTAGCTGTTGCTGCAGTTGCAAAAAATCTACCTCCCAACACTTGTCTATGACATAGATATAAGGAGCTCTGAGCCCAATCCCTTCCTCTATGGTGCACACACCCCAACTTTTAGGAGTAGTCTCTGAAGTATGAAAGACTTGGAAACTCAAAATGCTGTAGTTACCTAACTTAAATTATACTATTTCAATGTATTTAAAAGTTCCACTCCGACTCTTCTACTGCAGTCATGTTCTCAGCACATTTCTTTTGTAATCAAAAACTCTTCAAAAAATAGTGTGGTGTTTTTTAAAAAAAATGCCTGATAAAAAGTATGTCAGGTGGCACCAGTGAGTTGGGGCTTCACATTTCACCACTATTCAAAATGGCATGCCTCCAAAAATGTATGCTAACAAAACTTCAGATAGTATTATAATTAATCTTTAACCTCATTGCAATGGGAACAATGGCAGCAGATCATCTGGCTGCAGTATTTGGTCAGAATATGGCAGAAAAGAGCCTACTTGGGTTTTGTTTCAGGAGATTTGAAACGGACATGTAAAACTGACAGAATTAAAATGTGGCTGATACTTACAATAACAACCCTATGGACTCATCTGCCATTGCAGGACATGTTTATACTATAACATAGTAAGTTAAATTTAGCACAGAGATGATACATCCTTTTCTTAGGTGTAGTGCAGCAGGGGTGGGGAAATGAAACGAGCTTAAAACGTCAAAGCAGGCTTCTGTTCATACAGTTCTTACTTTCAAGTATCGAAAACTTCATGGTTTCCTTTCTTCATGAGTAAAAAGCTGAGTCTGCATTACATGGATTTGTACCTGCTGATACAGCAGGTTCAAAGTACTATAATGAACAAGTATGTTACCTTGTTTGAATGTGACGGTGGCAGAACATCACTTTCCCTCATTGTGATAGGCCCAAATGCATTGATATGTAAGTAAATCACAACAAATAGTGCAGCACAAGCAAAATAATTCGTTGAGTCGTTTCAATTAGAGTTTATAGTTTTTAGAAAGATTCTCCCGTTTGTGACCTGCGCCCATGCGTCTCTGTACAATTTGCAAGCCTTAACTTCTATTTGTTAATGATCTGTTTTCCACTCGACACTTCCGTGTAGCAGTGTTAAATGAGTGCCAAGGGGCTAAGTTTCCAGCTTAGGGATGAGTAATCTCAGGTAACAAAAAGATCCAAAGTACAATTAAAATAAATAAATACAGTTTGATTTTGAGAGGCTTGAACAGGCAAACGTGCATTGAAAATGTCCCCATCTAAAAGTTCAACTGCAGGACAGCAAGAGCAGCCGATTTGTATTCAGCCTCTGTGCAATTTAATAGGCCTTGTCGGGGTGCTCTGTGCAAGCTCCATTTACTTGAACGGAAATGGTGCAGTATTCTGCAGTGCCTGGTGGAGTTTCCCTAGTTATCTGCAGTGTCATAAAATTACAATTCAAAAGGTTTTCACTAGGAGAGGTATAGTTAAAAGTCAAATGCTAGATATATTGACTGTCACATTCCTGCCTATCATGCTTCCATTATGCTTCCTCCATTAGCCATACGATGCAAAATGTCAACACACAGCAGCACTTATTATGCAGGTATTTCAGAACAAATTGACACATCCAAAATAAATGTTGCAGCTTTCAGTTCAGAACCATTCTGCTGAAATGTTTACCCATAGTTAACGTTCCTACATTATTGCCTATCTTTTCATCTCTGCCTGTAATGTCTGCACGTGTAAATGAATTTCATTTTAGGTGCATAATGGTTTCAGAGTGCAGCATCTTTTTGTTGGGGTTTTTCCATGTTCAGGAAACTGTTTTACTTAGAGAATAAGGTTTATGAAAAATCAAAATAAGTTTTGGAAGTTTTCACAAAATAATTGCAGTATATCCTGGTAAGGAAGCAACCTTTAACTGATGGCATTTAATTCACAATAGAATGTGCAAGTAAGGTTCTATTAGTGATATATTTGGAAGTCTTAAGAAATCAAATACTAGATTGCTTTAAGACTATGCTGAAACATTGCATTCTGTGTGGTTAAAAAAGCAGGTATGTAAAAAGAAGAAAATCAACAAAATTATGATGAAATAATTATTTTTAAGAAGGGAGATATTAAGAAAAACCTCCTTTACGTACCTGCTTTGTCCAGGTGAAAGTCCACTTAATGAACTTGTTTTATGTTATTTCTATGGCATTGTTGCTACTCAATATTTTCTCCTCTTTATGCTTTCATGAGTCATTAACTACCTAATTACAATGGTACCTTGGGTTACAAACACCTCGGGTTACAAACACTTCGGGTTACAAACTCCGCTAACCTGGAAGTAGTACCTCGGGTTAAGAACTTTGCCCCAGAATGAGAACAGAAATTGCACGCCAGCGGCGCGGCAGCAGCAGGAGGCCCCATTAGCTAAAGTGGCAAATCAGGTTAAGAACAGTTTCAGGTTAAGAACGAACCTCCGGAATGAATTAAGTACGTAACCAGAGGTACCACTGTACAGAAATCACCTGGCAGTAGCGCAGCGGCAGGAGGCCCCATTAAGCTGAGTGGTACCTCAGCTTAAGAACGGTTTCAGGTTAAGAATGGACCTCTGGAACGAATTAAGTTCGTAACCAGAGATACCACTGTACATTCCAAGTAGGTGAATAAAAGGGGGAAGTAATGAACATGGTTCAGGATTACTTTTAAAGAGAAATATTTTATATCATTTACAGAAGTGGACTAAAACCTTTTATCTAGATGTGATGACAGACTTACAATGAGATATCAACAGATATGCAGCTGTTTTGCCACCACAAGACTGCTAAAGAAAAAGTCAGCTACACAAAACCCAAAAAGCATGGCAGTGATCATTGTATGAGCAGTAAGCTTGATAGGTTTCTGCCACATGATTATCTCCACCAATCCACTTAAGAATAGAAACTGTTGGTGTGATTTTTATAAGATTTTCTTGTCCCTAGAAAAAAAATTAAACATGACCTTTTATCAAAAAGTAGCCAAGCTGTAGCTGAATTAGACCTAAGGGCCATGCTCAGGAAAATTCCCTTAGCTGACTGAAAAAGAACACAATCTCTCTTTATAAATTAATATGCCAAGACCACTACACTGACAGCCATAGAAGGGTTCATTTGAGAGGCTGATTGGTTTGCCCAAGCCTTTGGAATTCCCCAAAACATAAATTTGCTGCATATAACTCTTCAGTTGCATACAACTCTGATGCTGGGCTGATTCCTTAAGATCGCCTAATAGCAGAAATGTTTACAATCAATTTTGAGACGGTTTTTGGTTTGTTTTTAAGCTTTGGTTCCATTTCAGTTTTTTTGTGGTTATGTTGACTGCTTGGGTTGTGCTTAATGATTGTATAAAACTTGGTAACTTTAAACAGAACTGTACAGGTACTTACTTTCATTTGGTATGTATTTTTGTTTTCTACAAATAATAATAATTTTTTTTAATCCCAGTAAGTCAGAAGTATGCAAGTCACCAAATGTTGCATTTTGGGGTGTTACTTATGACCCCTGGTTTGAGTATCAATAACTCAGTTTTGGAGACATGACAAACATGGGGTTTGCTCTGTAAACTGTAGCAAAATAATTGCAAAACTTTGGCACTGGTTTGGAGTAAATTAGACAATGTGGGAATTTGAGTGCTGTTAACTATAGTGGCATTAACTTTGAAGCCTGGTTTGATGTATTTACTTGCTGTGTTTGGGGGGGCACTGTGAAACATGGGGTTTTCGCTGCAAAATGCTGCAAAACTTTGGCAACCGTTTGGAGTGAATCAGGTGGTTTTGAGTTTCATTTTAATACCTATGATCCCAGTGTGAGCATCATTTACTCAGTTTGGGGGCACCACAAAATGTGGGGTTTTCACTGAAAACCTATGCAAAACGATTGCAAAACTTTGGGACCAGTTTTGAGTGAATAGGACACTGTTGGATTTCTGTGTATGAACTGCGAACTCTGGTTTGCTGTATCAGTTACTTAGTGTGAGAGTGCTGCAAAACATGGGGTTCATGCTGCAAAATGGCTGAAAAGCTTTGGAACTGGCTTGGAGGGAATAACAAATTTCGGGGTTCATAGTTAATGAAACTGTCCACTGCATATATTTGAGCACACACCCCTTCCTTTTAATAATATTTATAGGGTGTGTGTGTCCCCCCCCCCCCAATTTAGAGCTGGTAGAATGAGTCGAGATCTATTACAAAATGAGCCAGTTCATCTTTCATAAGTTTAGCCCGCTGTGATCACTGGGGAGAGTGTTCTTCCTTTGAGAATTGAATGTAAAACAACTGAAACAGATTGAAGTTGGCAGTGACTAATGAAGTCTTGTGCAGAAGTCAGGAGAGTCAGTAGCTTCTCACTAGCATAGATTGAGAAGAGAGAGACACAGCAGCTTCTTTGTCAAGTCTGTGTTCTTTGTGGGTGTGTCTCAAGATTGACTGAGGAAAAGGTTTGAAAATATTTCCAACTCTTTCCGTCCTGCTGCTTAATATTCTCATTCTCTCTCTCTCTCTCTCTCTCTCTCTCTCTCTCTCACACACACACACACACTTCTTACAGAGCAGATAATTTCAGGCTTCCGTGTTTAATGAGCCAGTACAGTTGCCTAGAGGTGTTCTACATAATAATAATTTTAATCAGTCGCACAAAATTTATGAAGCTGGAATTCTAGCCCAAATTACCATAAATTAGAGCTGTAGTCCATTTGTTTTCCTGAGAGGCGCCTAGACTTCCCCAATCTGTCTATATGGCCTCATTGTCACTTAACCTTGCAAGAAAAACCATCATTGGTATAAATCATATGGACCAACTTGGAAGCTGGAATCATTTTTCAATTGGAGGCAAGCATTTTGGATATGGATTTTTGTTGTCATTTTGCACTGAGGGACTATATTGTTTTATCTGTCGTGTGGCTGGAGCTTGGGTTCAGGATTGATACATGCCACCCACAATCTCTACAGCAGTGTTAGATTCCAGGCAAGCTTTACACGGGTGTCTGGACAAAGGGGCACAGCGGAGATTGCGGTGGCTTTATGATATATGGTTTATTTGCACATATCTACAACCTGAGACTACAGTGGTACCTCGGGTTACAGACACTTCAGGTTACATACGCTTCAGGTTACAGACGCCACTAACCCAGAAACAGTACCTCGGGTTAAGAACTTTGCTTCGGGATGAGAACAGAAATTGTCTAGCGGCAGCAGCAGGAGGCCCCATTAACTAAAGTGGTACCTCATGTTAAGAACAGTTTCAGGTTAAGAACGGACCTCCAGAACAAATTAAGTTCTTAACCCGAGGTACCACTGTACAATGGAGGGGCTCTCAGGATTACTCTCTAACTGCAGTCCAAGTACAATTCAAAGTGCTGGGTTGATTGTGTTTTTAAATAATTTTTTTAAAAGATTTTCATGGTTCACCAAAAATGTGAATTGTCTTTTCACAAGTCATATAGTCCTTTTTTACATTTGATGTGCTACATTGTACAGAAAAAGGTGTTAGATTTGACCTATAAAGCCTTAAAAATTGGGTTAAGACCACAATACTTCAAGGAGCGCCCCTCCCCATAGGAACCAAACTGGACCCTGTGATCATCATCTGAGGCCCTTTTTCATCTGCTTCCTCAGTGAGAGGTCTGGAGGGTGGCAACACAAGAACAGGTGTTCTCTACAGTGGCTCCCCATTTGTGGAATGCTCTCCCCAGGGAAGCTCACCTGGCGCCTTTGTTCCATATCTTTAGGTGCTAAGCAAAACATGCCTCTTTTCCCAGGCCTTTGGCTCATTAAACAAACTATGACCTTATAAACTGTCGAGGGGTACTGCTTGGTGATTTTTGTTGTTGTTGTATTATTTTTGCATTTTTATGTTGTAAATCGTCTTGTAATCCTTGGGTAAAGGGTGGTGTAGAAATTTTTTATAATAATAATAATAATAATAATAATAATAATAATAGTGCAAAGAGAATAAATGCCGTGGTGCATCTTTAACAGCAAAACCAGACGCCTTCATCCGGCTCAGCAGCAATAAAACATGTTTCTCCCATATTGGTCTCTACAGCCACAGGAGGCACTCCAGCAGTTTGGCTTTACCCCCAGTGGCACTCACTTCCATCTCTCAAGACAGATGGATGCCAACAACAACTTAATAATAAATAACACCCCAACATATATTCCCCCCCCCATGCTGTTATCAGGGCAGCCTCAGAGACCAGCACAGAGCAGCACATAACTAAACATGTCTCTATGTCCTGAGCTTCGCAGCAGCTCTCCCCAGCTCTTTTGCTCACTCACACAGCCATTCTCCCTAGTTCCCCTTGTTGCTTCTTTGCCATCTTAGATGCAGCTTCTTGCAACCCAGCTCTTAAATTGTTCATCTGGTCTTTATCCACAAAGGGACACCATATATACTCGAGTATAAGCCAACCCAAATATAAGCCAAGGCACCTAATTTTACCACAAAAAACTGGGAAAACATATTGACTCGAGTATAAGCCTAGGGTAGGAAATGCAAACAGTGGCAAAGGCGCCATTGACAACAGCCTCTGCCGCTGCAAGGGCAGGCACAAGGGAGCCGCGCTTGGCAGAGTGGTGGCAACAAACAGTAAGTGGGACCCTCACTCGAGTATAAGCCGAGGGGGGCTTTTTCAGCATTAAAAATGTGCTGAAAAACTCGGCTTATACACGAGTATATATGGTACTTAACCAGTTCCGCCACCTCCTCCAAACTCATAACATATGTTAGCCCAATGCCAGGGTGGCCTTGGAATGGAAAAGTCAGTCCTGGATGTGAATCAAGCTAACACCAAACCACAGGATAATGGAGAGAATATGCAATTTGCCTAGCAGGCCCTTGAGGTTGGGTATGGGAAAGCTTATTATTTCTATTGGGCGTTGTTTTATTTTTATTTGGGGTGTGTGTGTTTTAAATTGTTTTAAAATGTTATGTGTTAATTTGGACTTTGTATAATAATCCCCCCATGAGTATTCATAGTGAATTTTGGTAATATGTTGCTATGACAAAGTCATTACTGACACTATATAATTGTTGTGGTATTTAGTAGATTTATTCAATGAACAGCACTCACACACTATAGACTCATTACTACACAATGTGGTATTAGCACATGCATTCCATGCAGATGCTCCAGGCACAATCACTAGCATCTCCAGATACAGTTTTGAAAGACTAGGTGGACCAGTGGACTGGCTTTATAGAAAGTAGCTTTCTATGTTCCTAATGCCCTTGACTTAAATGTATGTGGGTGCTTGCTGGAATTCTAAGTGAACAGCGGCCATCATACTCTATTGTAAAATACCCTCAGTCTATTCTTTATTTTCTTATCAAAGTCACAGTAATATAGAACAAAATATAGAAATGTTGCCTTAGCAGTTACTCCTGAGCTCTTTGTAATTTGCACCCATTTAGCAGCTAAAACATTTTAATGTAATATCCCTCCATAATTTATAGTCTTGCATAGGATAGTTAAAGAGTTAAAATAACCAAACCATGCTCTCCCTCTAATTTAACTATTAGTCTGTGCAAGAGTGCTAAGATTTGTGTTTTCCAACTCATTAAACTGACAGCAGAAATTAGTTTGTGGTATTAAAATCTAAAAAGTTAAATTACAGCTACACGTGTCATTTACGTAATGGCGCATATAGAAGATGCTTGATTTTAATGTTTGCTATAATGGAGAATTTAAATTACAATGTTTGTCAAATCTCTAATCTTTGTTTCAGAGTGGAATATTAATTACGCTCTTAACTATGAGAAGTAAATAAAACGAGCATCCACTGACTGCCTAGGGGTAAATTGCAGATTACTGACAACGTGACATGATGTGCTAAATGTCAGTTTTGTCAAACAAATTTAGAGGAACAGTTAAACTATTAGCTTCCTGTTGTTAGAAGGGCTTTTTTGTGGAGAATGGCTGCTCCAAGCAGCAGGGCCACTGTACCATATGGAACACTAACGAAGCTAAATTGAAAAAGTGAGATGAATGAGCAGATAACAGTACAGACACACTCAATTAGTTTATAACCATCTATTAACTTCTGTCGGTGGCATTGAATAAACAATAGATTAACAGTTACACATTTTGGGTTTGCAATGCCAATTGGAAGGCAAGGTTGGTGTACATGAAACTATATGCACATGAGGGATTCCTCAGGATTCTTCAAAATACGGCTGCTGCATAGGTGCTGTTTAAAATTATCTCTGTCTTGGCTATTCTATGTGATCATATATTAAGCCTGTGGCTACTTTCAGTTTTATCACTGTTTTCTTGCTGGCATCGTATGTTTTGAGCATTGTTTGGCTGTTATATAGGGGGAGGAACACCTGACTCACTGAGTCAGTCAGTGAACGGAAGGAGGAATTAGGCAAATGTCCTGCATGCTAGTCCTTGGTGAGTGTGAGCCCTCTGTCCCTGTGGTTTGTGTTATTCCTTAATGCCAGGCCAGTGCTTGGTAGCAGTGAAGGCTTCTCTGTTGGACGAAGTGCGGCACAGCCCTCCAAAGTTTCTAAGGCCCTCCCCCCCAAAAAAAATAGCCCAGTCTTTCTCCTGTCATCCACAATCATTATTAATACATTTCCACTGACTCAGAGGCTTCATAGATGCTTCTGCTCAACTCCTCCTCTAAACAAATAAATATCATTACCAGCACATAGTGTTGTGTTAGATTAAGTTGTCCCAACTGTATCTACCAGGCATAGGAGCCAACTCCTAGGAGCCAAGGTCTTTTCAGCTCCCCCATAAAATATTTGAGGAGGATGAACCCCCCCCCAAGTTGATGGGCACTGTAATTCAAATGGTGTGTGTGCATTGTGATCGATTATGCAGGGTGGGGCTTACCTGCCCCCTCAACATCTCTCAGAAAAGGGCTCCCTGCACTTTTGGCTTGAAGACATACCAAGTTGAATAGACCCTTGTCGCTCCTTGAATGGATGTACACACCTGCTTCAGCCAAGTTGAAGCCATAAGAGAGCAAGAACTATTAATATGTCAAAGAGAATCACAGCAACAACACAGCCCTATATTACACTGCTGTTTATAGGGAAGGCATTTCAGTATGAGCCGTCAACTTGGACGGTGCTGCACATATTCTCATGGAAGGACACAATCATCTTGTGAAGGTTAGGTGGGCATTCTATCTTGTTGAGCAGTGTGAAGAGTCCTTTTAACTGACAAGATCAAAAGCCTTTGTCAGGTTTATGTAGGTGAGGTTCAAGGGACATCTCTTCTCTCGGCATTTCTACTGCAGCTGGTGCAGTGAGAAAATCATGTTGACTGTTGATCTCTGAGCTCAAAAGCCACATTATGACTCTAGATAGACCCAGTCAGCAAGTGACACTACTCTGTAGAGAACTACACAGGAGAAGGTTTTCCCCACTGTACTCAGCAGGGAGATCCCACAATCATTGTTACAGTCATGGCGGTCACCTTTGTTCTTGGAGAAGGTCACAATGCTGGAGTCATGCATGTCTTGTGGCACGAATCCCTGTTCCAAACACCACAAGAGGGGGCCATGGAGGTGTGTCGTGAGGGGGAAATGGATCTGGCTTCCAACACTTCTGTCGGGATTCCGTCTTTGCCACATGCCTGAGTGTTGATGGTGTTCTTCAGCTCATTAAGGGAGAGAGGGAGGGACATCCAGCTCTTCCAAGACAGGCAGGGTCTGTTGATGGCTGTGTCAGAGACCATCTTTTTCTGCAAATACAGAAATAATATGACTGGAAAGATTTCATTTAGATAAATAAATGGGATACACATTTCCATGTTTATTTTCTGCATGTTTTATCTTACCTGACTGCTAAGGCTCTAATTTATGTAACTGATTCCCCCCCCCCCTTGCTCTTATTATACCAAATGTTGCCATATGGAATCAGGTTGAACTTTTTATTTAATAGGTCATAATGAAATAAAAGTGTCAGTATGCATGCATGTATGCACATAGTGTGCACCCTAAATTGGCAACATATAAAGTATTTTGACTTGGTCTAAGTGCTTTGTGTACTAGCCCAACCACAAAGTCTGGGCAGCATAGAATTTTCCCTTCAAGACTTCCCTATGAGTTTTGGTGCACTTGTTTAGAACTATTGCATTACGGACAATTTACTGCACGATTTCGGGATAGCGATTTATGCTGGATGGTTTAAAATATATAGCCACCTATGATTACGCTTGTAAGCCCAAGGATGTGACTTCCCATTCTTAATCGGTTGAGAAAACTATAAAGTAATTCTAAAAGGAGAAGCAGCCACCAAATCCTTTTCTTTACATATAATAACACGGCAGTTTTTAACATGATGGCATTTGTCATTTCAGAGACCAGAAAGCTAGAAGTTTTCCTTTTGCAGTTATATAAAGGTTTAATTACTGCTTCTACAACAGAGTTTTACTATGTGGAAAGTACATTCAGATACCCAGCATAAGTCTAAGCACAAACTTTATCTCTTATTGAGGCATTGTGTGAATGACACAGCATTGACTGTCCTTTGTCTGGAAAAGGGAAACATTTGTAGTTAGAATTTTCATAGAAACCAACCAATTTTCATAGAGACAAGAAGAAAGGCGACATGTGTTTGAAATTATTCAGGATATGTATATTAGCATAAAATCAAAGGGTTGAATTGTGGTTACAAAGCATGGTGGCATCTAGAGGTATCAATATAACCTCTAGCTCCGAAGTGCTATCACAGAGTCATATCATATGGGTCCTTGAGTTACCTACTATATGGATCAAAGGTGGCCTTTTCACAGATGTAGCTTTGGTGTATCACAGGACATCTCCGAATATATTTGCATTAGTTTTAAAAAGGCCTCCTACTTAGCTTCATAAAAGCAACAGAAGATGGATGCCTACAGCGCATACCTCTCTTAATATGTTTCAAGCTCTGTATACAATTGACAGCATGACTGAATAAGAAGGTGGACTCTTTAATCATTAGTCTCTTTCCCCCCTAAAATGGTAATTAGTCTCAAGATGAGAATTTCAGAATCTGTCATAAAGGAGAGCCAGTGAAAACCTTTCATGCCTACGTTGTCTGCTGCTATATATCACACAGCTACCCCCTGAACAGGCCTCAGTGGTATCTGTTTATTTCCTCTTTACTGTGCTTCTTTGATATTGTAAGAAAAAACGAGGGTGAAGAAGGCAAACTTTCCAAATATCAGATTTCATTTTTAAAGCAATAGGACAAATATGAACTTTTTTTTACTAATGGGAAAATGTAATTCTACTTTATATGCAATTGAAATGTATTTTTCTACTGCCTTGATATATGAAAGACAACTCAAGCAGAACACCTCATGACACAGACATTTATTTCACATTGGAATGTTACGTTATATATGGAACAAATAAATGTGACTGAGTCACATAAACAACACAAACACATAAACAATACTAACACTTGAACTGGTAGATCAAGTGTGGGCCTTTGCATTTGCAGGGATTTATTTCTTCTGTATTTTTTGTCATTTATAAAGACTGATTTTCTGCGCCCATCTTTTCAAAGCAGTATACAACTAATCAAAAACAAAAGTATATGTTAAGAATTAAAGCAACCGAGACTGGCATACTTGAACTACCGTATTTTTTGCTCTATAAGACTCACTTTTTCCCTCCTAAAAAATTAGGGAAAATGTGTATGCGTCTTATGGAGCGAATGCAGACTGCGTAGCTATACCAGAAGCCAGAACAGCAAGAGGGATTGCTGCTTTCACTGCGCAGCAATCCCTCTTGCTGCTCTGGCTTCTGAGATTCAGAATATTTTTTTTCTTGTTTTCCTCCTCAAAAAACTAGTTGCGTCTTGTGATCTGGTGCATCTTATAGAGCGAAAAATACGGTATGTCTGTATTTTCTGTACTTTCTGCTGTTCATAGTATACATCACTAATAAATTGCTTGAATTTTATCCTGCTGTGTTTTTTTCTTTTGAATATTTGGCTATGCCCACTAAGGTTGGTATGCTCATTATTACATAACAGATAATGTATTCATATAAAAGTAGATCTGAGTGTTATTCAATGAAGTATTGCAAGGCTATATTGCCTACCCTAAATAATTTCAGGTAAAACTGGTGACAGCAAACTTAAAAACAGTCATGGCATCCCTCGAACTTATAGAGACTTTTATAGCACGTTAAGTCAGGCAAAAATAAATACCCTAATTTTCCCCAAGAGTCAAAAGCAAACAATGGCTTTTGACCAATTGTGAAAAATTACACCCGTCAAAATTAATACTAGTTGCTCAACTTGCATGTTTTCAGTGGTGTTCATATTCCAACAGAGTGAGTGGAAATGTGGGGGTGAGGTGGAATGATAGAATCAAATATAGTCAGAAATAATAGCCGGTAGGAGCTGTTCATATATTTGTCCTATAGTTCTGCTAAGAGTTTTCAATGCTTTTTCCCTCAAATTCTTTTTCCTGGCTCAGGGTTGTTTTTGAACAGAATGTCAGTCATTGTAACTTCAGGGGTGGTCTTTTAAAATGGCCAGCCTTGACTAGCATATAGCTGTTAAATTCATTTTTACCTGTGACCTGAGCCAAGAGTTGACATCCTTGTTATATATGGTTTTCTGATTTTATTCTTTTTAAAATTTCTATTTCAATATTTTGTAGAATAGCTAAAATAGCTTCTAGGTGGTGGATAGGTGACTTCAGCCATTTTGTACTTTTTTGTACTTGAACAGAAATTGAATTCAATACAGGAATATTTTGAAAGAGAATATGACAAATACCTGAACAAAGAGAAACAAAATAAGTACTCATTATTTTGGATTGTGTGTTTTTATGACAAATTTAAGCATCATTTTAAAAAACTTTCCTTTTTAATCATATAATAATTGGATACCATATTCCTTGCAAATCATATAGTGACCCTAAAATCTTTCTCATTTTTAGATACTCTTGATTCTAGCAATATAACAAAGTTTTCTTGATCTCTGTCAATCACCCATCTAGAAATGACTGACATCTTTTGAGAATTGTAGTTGGCAGTTCAAAACATGCTATATGGAGCTTTGAAAAGAACCTGGAGATATTGGTGAACTGGAAACATGTTTCTTTAGATTGGTTTTTCAGTTTGCTAATCATATGTAGGAGGACTAAAGTGGTTTTCAGACCTTCATTGAATGTGTGGAGACAGGAATTGGGATCATTCGTCCTATCCCTGCTTTTGATCTCTAGATGTTCATTGGAAGTTCTGAATAGAGCCCACATGTGTACCACGTGCACCCATGGGATCTCTCCATGTAATCAGGAACCCTGCAAAGGTACCAGTTGTTCCATCTGTGCAAGCACCCCAGCTTGCCTGACAGAACAATACTCCTTCTTCCACATGCTGTTTTAGGGGTTTTCCTCCCCCCCCCCCAATTTCAGGGGGCATCGGGGAAGAGAGGGAAGAATGCCCCGTTGTGCAAGCAGGAGTCATTGGACATGGACTTTTACTAATATGGCTGGTTAGGTGCATCCCACCCATAATTTGTTGGAGTAACTAGAAATGAGAAGGGGTTAATTTCCCTCAGGAGTTTGAATCTCCCCATGGGTGAGCTAATTGCAGGTACAAGGTTAGCCAAGCCATTTGCTATGGTAACAGCCCAGAGTCCTGATTGTATCTGTGATTAATGCATATCAGCACAGTAGTGTCAATCTGTTAATCTGTGAGTGGTCAGTCTGATGGTGTTACTTGTCCAGTGTTATGTTTTGAATTGCTGGAGTTTATTTGGAGCAATGGAAATACCTTGTACTTGAATGTATCTGTGTGTGTATATATATATATATATATATATATATATATATATATATATATATATCTGCCAAAGCCTATAAGCTGTATATATCTATGTCTAGAACTGTTTTACTGAGCCTTATCTTTTGCAACAGTAAATTATTAAGCTGCTTCCATGTGGTGACTGGTACTGGGAACAACTTCCACTGCGTGGATATCTCACCTGAGATTCCCAAGATAATTAATATATTGCACCTCAACATAGATTTATGTTGCCAGAGTGACTGACAAGAGTAGTAAGAAATGAAGAAGTGCAACTGAAAGTAGTAATACTAATATAGATAAAACAATAAAATAACAACAGCCAATTTAAATGCGTGCTAAAAATCATACTGCTCTTAGTTAAAGATTGCTTAGGACTTAAAAATGTGGGAAAACAAAATGTTTTTATCTGGTCCCGAAATGATAGTAAGGCATTCCAAAGATGAGGAGTCACCAAAGAAACTGCTATCTCTCCAGTCACTGTCTGCCATACTTAGGGGGGAGTACCATTTCCTTGTGGTACATACAATTCCCCTCCAGAGCTGCTGAACTCTATCTCTGTTTATTCGGGACTGAGTTTCAATATTTTGACCCTCTTCCAGTCTGTTATTGCTTACATACCCCAGATCAGGAGTTCTGTATCACCTTAATTTCAAAAGCAGACAGATCTAGGTGACACCCAACTCCTTATTCTATGATGACTTTATTCAGCCGTTTCATATGAATCCTGAACAACAAGGGGGGGGGGGGAATATATATTTTTTGCTTACCTTGTAGAAGTAAGCAAGTAGTGTTTTTCTTTTAACCAATTTTATCACCAAAGTTCAGACCATTCCATTGCTTAAAAATCTTGTTTTAACAAAATGCTGCTGCAAATTCTTGTTTAAATATGTTGCCTGATAAGAGTGTTGATATATAGTTTAATGTCACTGTGCAGTGATATTTTTTCAATTTCATATGAAATTGAACATTATAAGCTTGTTGCATGATCTCACTCTCACCAATATCCTATTTTCCCTATAATACTTATAGTTTAACCGGCTTAATAGTTCTGTCTGTCACTATCTATAAACTGATTGGAATGTTCATTATTTCACAGAAAATATAAACCTGCACTAACTCTGGAAATTTTGTGTGAAGGGTGGCAGTAATAGCAGACACACATATAGCTCTCACTCCCTCCTCTATAATTTGCCAGTCTCATGATGAAACAAAACATTGTATTTCCTTTCTCTGCCTACAGCAGCCACTGGAGTAGAGCAGGGCTAGGGCAATGTATAACATTGTACAGTAAGGACATGGATAAGTTACAGTAGACTTTTAGAGCAGGGGAGGTAACTAGATGCACACTTGTCATAGGCTGAGTAGAGCCCTCTCTGCCCCACTTCCTCAGGTGCAAATGCAGGTAGCATCAGAGACCACTGCAGGGAAGAGAAGGTCCGTGCATACTCACAAGATCCAGTGATAGTTACCATGTTGAATGGCTTAAAAAGACGGTGATAAAAAGTCATTGATAATAAGCCTAACAATGTGTGCCCATGTATAGGCATTTGTGAGTGGAGGTGACAGAAGCCTTCAGGGGAATCCACTGTGTTAGCTGTGGAAAAGTTGTGGGCACCCATATGTTGCTAGACTACAACTGAAATCTTCCCTGACCATTTGCTGTGCTGGCTGGGGTTGATGGGAGACATAGTCCAACAGCGTCTGAAGGGTGCAGGTTCCCAATCCCTGCTCTCTGTTCAGGCTCTGTGCCCCTGATGGATTGGATTAAGCCTAAAAACCTCTATTTCACTTACCCCACCCCACCCCATCCATACAACAAGTGCAACTATTTTATAGTGTTTTGATGAATCTGGTTATATTTACGTTTTACTGCTTTTCTCTTTAGCAAGTATTTGTTTTAACATAATTGAAGATTGTGTTTTTTACCGTTGACTTAAATGTGTGGGGGTTTTTGTCAGTAAAAGTTGTATTTCCAAATGGACAGCTGGTATAAAAAGATAAATTCTGTGCTTGCTTACTGTGGCATCATCTTTCTTCCCTAATGTTCATTCCTTAAGGAAATTGGCTAAAAAGCGGAAAGAGACATTGAGCAGCACACGGCAGGAAATGACAGTGATGGTGAACTCAATGGATAAAAGCTACACTGAACAAGGCACCAACTGTGATGAGGCTTTCTCTTTCATGGACACACACAATCTAAATGGGAGATGTAAGTTTAAAATGCACTGGGATACAGCAATCACTTTTTATTTTTGTCGGGCAGGGGAGGGAGGGAGGGAGGGAGGTGTAAATGGTTCTTAATATACTTGTTAGTCAGTTCCATGGGCAGATTATTGACTCATAGAAAATCCATAGGCCCCAGAATGTCTCACTGTTCATTACATCACAGCAAGCATTCTGGTGAGAAAGAATAGTTGTTATAAAATAAAGATAAGTTTGCATTTTTGTCTTTGACAAAAAAAGCACACATCAATGTAGCAGGTGTTGGATTCTATTTCCTTTTTTATTTTTACAATGCTGAAGGCTTTATTGCTTTCATACCAGCTGCATGTCCCCATGTCAGTTTAGCCACTTTCTAAAAATGTCATAATGCGTTTGGAGGGCAGCCATTTAGTCAGTCATAAACATCAATTAATGTTACAATTGACATATTTCAGGCTTCCTGGGGTAAGAGAATTAGTGAAATTAATAAATGTTTTGGACTCATACCTAGAGTAATTCTTAAAGACAGTAAAAAGAAGAAGAAGCTCAAATCTCATATATTGCCATTATTGCCCAATAAAATAGTTCCACTTTTCTCCTCAAGATAGAACAGTGAATATAGGAAACTGCCTATAGCAGGTCAGGCTTTTTGTCCATCTAGCCTGGGATTGTCTACACTGATAGATTGCAGTCCTCCAAGGCCTCAAGCAGATGTTCTTCTCAACCTTGCTAGTTGACTTCCTTTTAACAGGAGATGCCAGAGATTGAACATGGGATTTCCTGCATACAAAGTATATGCTGACCGCTGTCAGAACAGTGCACAGGCCGTAAACCAAGGGTAGCTGGTATGGCACTTTCCAGCTGTTTTTGGCTACATTTCCCATCAGCCTCAACAATGATCAGAGATGGTGAGAGCTGCAGTCTACAACATCTGGAGGGCACTATGTGTCGGCATCCTTCGGGGGTCGAGAAGCCAGCTGGCTAGTCCCCAGCTGGATCATGCCCTTCCAGCTGTGACAATCCCTTGACATCCAGCTTGACATAAATCAGCGACTCAGACTTCAAAGCCTGAGCACACTATATCAGCAGAGCAAACTGCGCAAACAGAAGAGGCGTGAGGCTTGTGGAAACATACTAACAAGCTACAGATTTATTAAGCATAAATCAGGACACACAAAAAGTTGTCTCTCATTGCCGTCTCCTCAGAGAGAGAGAGAGAGAGAGAGAGAGAGTCAAAAGCAAAAGCTATACACAATGGAAGTTCCCAGCAAACTCTGCTGGAATGTAAACAGTCATGTGACATGTAACAATCTCACATGTCTGCAACTTAAGGTGGAAAATCCCAACATGGCTATCCAGGAAATGGACAAATATTCATTTTCTACCACAAGAAAGAAAGATGCTCCATGAATTAACATGGAGCATCAATAAAGAATACATTATTGTGGTCTAGCTTCATGTTTCCATGAAAGCATTAGGCTTGTGTCCAGCATTAAAATGCTGTTGGTCAGAAATTCCATCCAAATGCTATTTCCGAAGAATGAATCCCGGATATGTCCAGGAAATTCTGGCAGCCCTAATTTATATCAGGATGGGCAAGTCCGTTGATTTCAGTTTCTGTTAGTTTCTCAGTTTTCCAATCTTAAATGCAGGTCCCCATCCCCACATTTCCACATTAGTTTGTGGTTTAAAAAAAAAAAATTCAGAACGTACATCAGTATTGTGGTGTGAATGTATCCTAATATACATTTTCTTGTATGCCATTTTGCCTAATATACACAGTTTTGAAAAGCTTTTCCTTATATAGTTATATTTCCAAATAAAATGCATTTTTATATGCAATATTTGCTAATATATACATTTTTGTGCACACTTTGTTCCATTATATGCATTTTTATTCACATTACTTGACTAGAAAACTGCATTGCAAAATTCATAGAAGTGTCACTTTCAAAGGATGGCTGTGTTTCAATTTACATATTGCTTCAGAAAGTACAAATTAGGTAGATGCACCTTTAAATATGAACTGAATTAAATTTTTCTCCCATCTCCACTCAGAAGTCGCATTGAGTTGAATGAGGCTTACTTCCAAGTAAATGGATGTAGAATTCCGTCCTAAATTAGAAATGCTTTTAACCTAAAGCATCTTCCAAAATTGCCTATAGAAGCTCTGAAGCTGCTATAGTATGGTTCCTGCCTACATTTCCTGATCATCTCAGGAATCCAATGGAAGGAATACATAGTACATCTTCATATCCCAACAGCTTTGCTCTTCAGAAAATTCAAGCAAATCTGGTGTGAGAAGGGGCTGTAGTTTAGGCTCCCCGCCCCGCTCAATAACTTAAGATTTTCAGTCTTATTGAGAAAAGATGATGATGTTAAAGGTAACAGCACAAAGGGCCCCAATAAAACATAAAAGAAATTAATGGAGTCTAGTGCCATTTTTCATGGATATTTTTCTCCACCAAATCAGTTTTACCAGATTTGAATGACCTAATCAGTTACTGCTATGTTCATCATATAAGGGTGATTTTGTAAATGCGGTGTGGCTTACTAATGCTTTTGTTTTCCTGAATACTGTGCTTCTCTTTCCAGCTGTATCCTCACCATCTTCATTTACAATGAAAACAAACACACTGAGTACAACAGTTCCTAATTCTTACTACCCAGGTAACCATTTCTGTGCTTGTTTTATTTCAATAATCATAATCTCCTAGGAAATAGAGGGTCTTTCCCCATGCAAGCACACTTGCACACATCTTGAAAGGGATCAACAGAGGGCTCAATAGATCCCTCTTTTCTAACCACACCCCAAGGCCACCTCTGACCCCTACACAGAATAAAAAGCTGGGACATGCCTCTCTTACATCATCCAGCCATTACTCTCCTTCAGGAACCTGGTTGGTTACTGATTTTAGCCTGCTCAAAAGACCCACCCACTCAGGAATGGATCATGCCCCAGACTTAACAGTGAAATTATTCTTGAGGTTGTGCTGTTAATTAAAACAAAACAAACGCAAAAAAGCGCTAAATAGCTTTGCATGTTATAACAACTTGCTTATTTGTGGCTTTCTAGCAGAAAATTTGGGAACATTTATAGGTCATTTACTTCTCTTTCTCTTTTTGCCTTTTCTGCATTGACCTGCTTATGATGTATGACAGATCCATTTGTGCCAACTGCAATTTTAGGTGAGAACATTTCCCTTTATCAACATCTGTTGAAGATTTAAAAAAAAAGTTCCAAACTAGGCTACAAAACATTGTTTTATGCTGCTGAAGAATATGCAAGCTGTTCTGCATTTTTAATTCAAGTGCCAGCTAACATACTGGATTCTTATTGTCATCAGAAAATTCAGTAAAAGGGAGGGGGGAATTAAAGGGGATGGGGAGGAGTGCGTTTTTAAGCAATGAATTAGCAAATCACCAAAGAGTGTAAATATCATGGCTGGCAATTAAAGGTTTGTCATTATTTTAGTATCATCTGAAAAATAAAGTATGGTTTAAGAAAAAGATGGTCATCTCTCTGCTGCCTATAGCACAGACAGGACTTTCATTTTCTTTTCAACATGCCTCCGAAAGACTTGAAATGTTATTGTGACCATCAAAATGGCAGAACATTAAAATAATGTTTATGAAGTGCCACATCCTACAAGGCATAAAATAAGATACCAGCACTATAGAAGGAAAGGCACTTAGACCTTTCTGTCAGGAAGCTAAAAACAACCATTAAAAAGTGAAGGGAAATGGATTTACCATGCTGAGATAACAAATATAGATGAAAAATCATCGTATCTGGAATATATAACAACAAAGCTGAGCTATGCTTTTAACTACTACCACTGTACTAACCTTAACCTAACCCAATTTACACACAGCTTTCTTAAAAACCATCAAACAAAAATGCAAATTTAATAAGGCTGCAATCCTGTACCCACTTACCTTCAAGTAAGTCCTGCTGAACTCAGTAGGGCTTGCTTTGGAGTAGACATGTATAGGATTGTGCTATAATGCGCTGTGGCAAGAGTTTCATACCAATATTTCAGTTCTTGTTTTCACACTGACTTTGCAATGATTTTTTAACTTTTTCTACATCCAAGCCCATGCACCTTCTTTCTCTCTTAAGTTCTTACTAGTGTGCAGCATTGCCATGTGAAGTCTGGTGTGAATTCCTCAAATCTGAATTTTTTGAACTGAACTGCACATGGTCTGCAATGCAGAAAGCACCTTCAGATCATCACTAGAACATGTGTGCACCTAAAATAATTCTAGCGGACTTTAAAAAATAGTTTTCAAGGGGAACATGCCATGTTGCATCATAAGCTGTTTTTGAAAATACTAAGATTCAAAAGTGATTTGTGGTGTGATGGGAGAAAGGAGAGTTGCTCTCAGAAAAACAAAGTGAAAAAAGCCCTTTTAGGCCAGTTACCTGTTTTATGGCCGTGGTGTTAAATTCTCAAGAGTTAATTTGTGCCCTATCCCTCAGGGGAAAAAATAATGCAAGAGAATAATTACCACAGAAATATAATTAGCAAAGTTCATTTTATCTGACATCCAAAGAAAACAATATCTGATAAATCAGAGGAAATGACACTGCAGCCACCATAATAATGTAATAACATCCGTGCAAATGAAATTTGCAGTGATTTTTAACAGCCTGAGAGCATTGCACATCTCTTAGCTCTGACATATGACAGTCTCAGTGGACAAAAAGGAAATCATTGCTATTAAATTTTGTAGATTTCTAATATGCTTTACTGTTTGATATATTTAAGTACATTCCTGTACAGTAAAGTTTTGAAATTTTATTTGCTTAATATGAGAAAAACAATTAAGAATATAACCTTAGCAATTAAGGGTTGTTTTTCTTTTTAACAAAGATGCAAATTTAGAGGCATTTTTCCTCATTGAATCAGAAACCGTGAAATTTTCTAGTAACCTTAAAAATCGCTATTTATGAACTTCCCTGTAGAAAAATTGTTTCATTTTTAATTGGTACATTGTATACCAAAAAAGTTCTTTTTGTTGCCAGTGACCCATACCCTTGCCATTTTTTAACACTTACGGTATGTCAATTTGCTGTCTAACACACACTTTAATGTCTTAAAATAATGACTATGATTTAAAAACAACATCTGAAGCAGCTCTTTGATATGGGCTTTGATTGTAATCCATGGCTCTCATGCACATGGGGCTCATACTGGGTATTTTCAGACCTAACCATGGTTTGGTGTTACGAGAATGCGGAGGCACAAGTTTGGGGTTCACGTAGCCTTCTCCCCTCTGCTCAATTAGCAACTTTGAATCCTTGCTTATCTTCTCAACAAAGCAGTTTGTTGTTTTCTCCAAACAGGCCACATATGGTTTGCATCCCACAATTGGATGAATGGATTTGCATAGAACCTTTTAGTGCTCTTTAACCAAAGAAGAGGTGCTACAGTTAAGAGAAGCATACACCTTCCCCTTCAGTCCTCTGCTGACTGCTACTGTAGCAGCAGCTTTCAGAACTTGCTCCATGAGTTTGTTCTCTCATTGGTGGAGCATCTATTTTTGTGTATAGTGTTTATGTGTATAATCTTACACATATAATAATGCATATAATAAACAATAATTGTTAGCAGAAACATGGTTTAGCACATAGCTGTCAATGTTTCCCTTTTTAAAAGGGAAATTCCCTTATTCTGAATAGGATTCCTTGCAAGAAAAGGGAAAAGTTGACATGGTTTAGCATCATGACTGAACAGCCCTAATGTGAACTTTATGTGCATGCAGGACTGTGGATTACAACAAACCCATTGCCCATCCACATAGCCAATTTGACACAAGGTGTGTGAAGCCTACTGAAATTCCTCCAACATTAGGACGTTACAGTTCATTCTGTGAATTTGCCACATTGTGGTGAATTTGGAAGCCACTGTAGCTATAGTTTAGCAGTGTTATCTTGAAAACCAAATTGAGTTCATGGTGATGTATGCGTACAACCAGCTTGTCACAAACGAAAGGAAATGGATTTAAGAACAAGTTGGATGTGTCCAGCAGCTCTCTTTCATTGAAAGATTTGTGTGAAGCAACTCTCAGACAGAGCCCTGTGAATTCCTTCCAGTTACATTAGCAAGAAACAGAAAAGCTCCACATGCATGTGCAGAAATAGCTTGCTTAATTATAGCTTTTATACTGCAAAGTGAATAGAGTTCTGTATATCAGCAGAGCACTGCTTGCCAAACATTTAGGAACCACAACCCCCACACTGTTCTCCACTCCTGATCAAAGAGTAAATATCACTTAAGGAGCAAGCCTAAGAATGGGAAGCCAGCATAATTTATGCTGACTTAAGTAAAACCCAAGTAAAATACACAGATCCTAACTCCATTCAGGAGTTATTGCTGGCTGAGCTGGCCTAAACCTGGCAGAGGGGAAATAAGCCTCCAAGATAGTTTGACTTACACCACCCTCTTTGCCAGTGTAAGTCCCACCAGGTTGTCAGGTTACATGATGGAGCTGAACAGAGTTAGGATCCAACGTGAGTCTCATCCCATCCCTTCCACTCGCCCCATTCCCTCAGAATACCCATTTTTCAAGGCTTATGCCAGTGAAAGTTCTATCAGTCTGAGGGAGTTACACCAGTGTATCTCCTGCAGAGCATAACTCTGGTTAGATGCTTAAGGCAGCTGAGCTCAACTGAGCCAGGAACCTGCTCGATGAGCTGAAGGTTCGCCACATCCCAAATTATTCATTGTGGTGTATGTAGGATTAGGATTGTGCCCTTTCTCCCTGATTTACTGTCTGAAAATCTGAACTAGCATTACAAATTCTGTTTTATCTTTTCTCCACTTCCTGGATACATTTACACTTCTGCCTGTAGTAGCAGTCCTTCCACACTACATATATTTTTGTCTGAAACAGAAAGTGACAGCCAAGTTGGGTCCATCTGAACAAATCAAAATGTTTATTCATGACCTACGAGGGAGCTGGATTTTTCATGTTCATTAAATTATGACATGCGGAGTAACTTTTCATATTAAAAAGCTCTTTGTGATCCTACAGCGGGCATAGTCTAACCAAAGTAAATCACTGATAAGTCCAGTTAATTCTAAAGGACTTGGTTGCATCATGTTCCATGTATTTTTATACAGCAGTGAGTTTTGGCAAATATATTTGACACAGACCAGATCAGAGAAGCCACATTTCCTTACAGTTAATGTAACACGAGATATAACACGAGATGTAATTCAAATGGAAATGAAATGTAAAATAACATTAGAATAACTACCCATTAAAAAATGTTATGCCTTGGAAATGGAAAACAATAACTAGGGCTTATAATATCTCCTATGTATAACTATTCTGAAACTCTCAGTATTTAAGGGCTTGGGGAGCAATTCATAAACCACGATTACTTGTTGAAATGTTACAAAACATTTTTAGACCAGAAAGCCTTCAGCTATGTTACATATTTTGGCAACCCAGTTTTAAGGTGTACCACAGCAAATCCTGTTTCTAACGAAAAACAATAACCTGAAAGTCTAGTACACTTAGTAAAAGCAGACTGGATAAAAAAAGTCATCATTTCAAAGACCCTTGTAAAATTATTTACTTATGAAAATAATAATACTAATGCTAAAAATATGGATAGGCAGCTAGCAGAAATAACTTCACTATACTCTGGTTCCATTTGACACAAAAACATATGAACACGTAGCATGTCTGCAAAGTTGCACTTAACCTGGTTTTGCATCAAAGGACTTGATCCTGACCTTTATCTAACAATAATAATAAAAGCTAAAGTTACAAAAAAACCATGACTTTTCTGCATAAATTTATTTTAAAATATCATAAATCAACTTCCAACTCTTTCTTTTTATTTATTTACTTACTTTGTCGTTTTGTGTCTTAGCCACCTTGTAGTAATCAGGTGCCATTTCAACAACAACATACTGTAACAACACTTGTATATATCACCTTTCATGCCATGCATTCCAAGGTGCTTTGCATTACAGTTTTGATAATGGTTAGCTAAGAGGAACAATGCTTTTCTGTATTGGTATAAAAATATTAAGGCAGGCCCAGAGTAAGGGGAAAATGGTTACGTTCATGTAAATAAATTGTTGCATATATTATTTTCTGTTAGGCTTTGAGACCTTTGCTAAGTTTTCAGAGTAAGATTAGACTACTTTTATGTGCCTCACTATAAGATTCAAATAACTGGGCCAAAGTAATTTCAATTCAGTAATTTTTGTGTTGCTTCCTTTATATGGATTATGAGGTGTTAGAGTCTTATCTGCTTCAGGTACAAAGCCCACTGTGTTATAAAGGGCTGGAGCTGATTGAGAAGTTTGGGAACTACAGCTTTCATGAGGTGCTGTAGTATGTCTGAATGAGATTTTCGATGAACATGAACTCTTTTCTGTTCATGGAAGGAAAGTTAGGCTCCAAGTCAATATCTACAGAATATGATTAGTGAAGCTATCTGTTGCCACATATAAAACAAGAACAATGATAATCATACCATCCCAACTAATCCTTGTATATGCTGTTTCCCCTAGTAAAATTAACATTATTATTTTTAATGTAACTCCTACATGGGGTCTGCACACTGTTTGCACACTGAGGGGCTCTTTTACACAAGGGAAGAGTGTGACAAGGCAGTAAGTGTGAGCATTTCCTATCATAGGCAAAAACTAGAAGATCTACAGTGAAACAAGGGCAGTGTCAAACAGTATAAAACAGTAGGAAAGGAGAGTGGTTTTCAGCAGCTGAGCATTGGATTGGAAAAGATGCTTAATGTTTCCTTTGCCCATTGCTTTTTCCCTCTGCAACACCACCCCAATCCACTTTTGTACACATGCTGCAGCAAGCATGCACCTGGAAGCCCTCAGAGAAGGAAGGGGAAGAAATATCTACCCATGCGCAGAGCTGTAGGTACATATCACATCCCCCACAAAGCTTTTTATCAAGATTGATAGTCTACCATCATTGCAGAGTGTTCTGTCTAAATAATGACACTAAAAACTAGCTACATTGTTATATTCGCACCATGAAAAGCCATCAAGCTGTGACAGTTGCGAATTCTGAACGAGAAGGAAAAGCTGAAGGTGCTTATCTATTTATAAAAGTATTTATAGACCACCCTCTCATAGGATAGCGGTTTTCCACAATATGTATACAGTAAAATATAAAAACAGAATAAATGTATCATTAAGATTACTGTTGAGCCAAAAAAATTGTAAGTGGCTACATAGGCCTCTTGGCATAAAGCCTTGAAGAGATGCCTGAAAGTAAAAAGTGAGGGTGCCTGTCGGATCTCTGCTGGAAGAGCGTTCTGCAGCATGAGACGGCAACTCTACATGCCCAACTTCTTAAACGTAGGCAACAACTAGCAGGGCTCCTCCAGAAGATCTCCCTGATCAAGCTGGGATTTATAGGGGCAGGCAGTCCTTAAGGTATCCTGGACCCATGTTGTTCAGGGTTTTGTGTATGAAGACAAGAAGCTTGAACACTAGCATATGTCCATTCACACTAGAAGAGCCAAAGATGCTGATAACATCAATAGCTATTCTCACTAAGCTAATCCCCTCTTGCTCCTCAACTGCTAGGCAAGATTAATTGAGTGAGTTAACTGGAGATCAGAGCCTGTGGGCCAGCTTGGTTCTGTTCTTGTCATCAATATAACTGGAGAGAGGCTTTTGCAGTCTGGTCAGAAACTTGCTATATGAGTAAATTAATGCTTAGGGTAGAATCCAATATCATTGTTTCATAGGCCATATCTCAAACCATGCATATAATGTTAAGATTATAGTGATGTAATTCTGGCACTGCAGCCTTATAATCTGTACAAATATTTAAAAATGAAGATTAGGATGAGTACATGTTTAACCACAAGCAGGGAAATCCCTGTCATCTTATGGTGAACCACAGAAAGATACTGTTAAATTCCAGCAGTAGGATGTCACATGAAGGTGTATTTATAAGGACACTTACAGAGCTAATCTGTTTATGTCTTACTTAGAAGTAAGTCCCATAGAGTTCAGTGGGCCTTACTCCCAGTTAAGTAGATACAGCATTGCAGCCTAAGCACACACAACATTTATAGGCAATATATTGAGATTTGCCCTATAAAAACTGTGGTGTCAATTAGCCCCATTGGAGCCACATGATGTAATGGGCTGTCATTTTAATACTTGAATAGGGACATGCCAGTTGAAATATGCCTGCTTTTTTGTGAGAAACTCTCTAGCTTAGTAAGATGATAGGCTTGTTTAAATAACAGCTTTGTGGCAGATACAAACATATTTTGAAAATTGTTGCTTGGGGGGGGAGCTATGATGAGACATGGTTTTCAGTTTTAGGTTTCCCCCACCCTCTTCTTTTTGTTACATAGGAACTTAAAAGTGGCACCCCAACCTAGTAAAGTGGGGTGGGGGGAGAGATAATTATATTGGCTATTCTACACTACCCTTTATATTTAGTTGCTTTGCTAGGAAACCAAGCTGAAGACACTTAATTACAAACATTAAAATACCTGTAATTATTACTGCAGTACTGTTGCTTATGGCCTGTTTCCTTTTTCTTCTCCTCCTCCTCTTTTTCTCCTGATAAGTGCCAATAAATGGTAAGTTGCCCATTTGCCCCATTGAAGAGGTGTGGAGGGGGTGGGTGATTGTTTGCTTCATACCAGTATTGACCAACCTAGTTGGGGTTATGTTGTGTGTTGGCTTGCATGTCAGTTGACATATAACATTTCATGCCTTATGTGATGGCCCATGATATATTGCTTATTTGAAACTGCAGCATGCTAAATTCAGTCAAAGCATTAACCCAAATCAAACTTACTCCTTGCATTTATCCTTGTGTATTTTCTTTCCTAGTGTTGTATCCAATCTACATTTCCATTTTTCTCCTGGCTTAATAACCCATATCATTTTATGCATTAAAAATTTTGCTTTCACTAACATGTCCTGAATCACTGTGAAAGAGAAAATAAAAAGTTTACTAATCCAGAAAACACTCAAGTCCTTTTTTATATTACTGGGACTTGATGAAGTTTCAGCCTGAAACTTCTGCACCATTTACAACTAAACACCTAAAGAATTTATTAGTACAGCGAAATAAACAAACATACAGTATGGACTATACAGTGCTTTTCATTGTAAACCAATAGAGCCCCCTCTTTCCAATATATCTTGATAACTCCCCAAGTAAATTACTCAACTGAGTTTATTTTCATTATGGTTTAGCCCACCAAATAGTGATGATAGAAAATTCTGTTGGTGTCAGACGCCATCTCATAAAGGCAATGTATCATATACTTCTGTGGAAAACTGGAAATAGCTGGTATATTATTCAGTGTTCTTTTCCTAGATGAAACTCACACAATGGGCAGTGACACAAGCAGCTTGGTCCAGTCACACACCTACAAGAAGCGAGACCCTGTGGATGTGCCGTACCAAACAGGACAACTCCATCCAGCCATCCGTGTCGCCGATTTGCTGCAGCACATTACACAGATGAAATGTGCAGAAGGCTATGGATTCAAGGAGGAATATGAAGTGAGTAAGCTTCAAGCTACACATGGTGCTCTGTGGTGTTTCCCCTATCACAACCACGTGTGTGTGTGTACTGCGAGAAGAACAGTTTCCTTGCAAAGCAGCAATGATGCAGAAACCGGGGGGGGGGGGGAGAGAGACGCTGTTTAAAAATATAAGAGTTGTGCTAGATGAAATCAAAGGCCAGTCTCGTTTCCCACAGTGGCCAACCTGATTGTAGGGTGATAATTCTCTCCTGCTTCTGTTTCCCAGCAAATAGTAGCCACTGATAATCTTATCCTCCATGAATTTGTATAATCCCCTTTTAAAGCCTTTGAGTAAGTTGCTGGCTTGCCATCACATCTTATGGTAGTGAAATCCATAGTTTTATTATGTGCAGTCTGAATAAATACTTCCTTTTGTCTGTTCTGAATCTATCTACCACGAACCAAATATTTCTTTCTTGGTAAACTTCTGCATCAGTGTATATGTGAAGTTAGGGTACATGTTTTTGCCCCAATGTGTTACAGTTACTTACATTAACCACATTTAACATTTTATTGCCCATTCACCTAGTCTGGCAGTCTTTGACATTCGTTTTGAAGCTCATTGCAATCCTTTGTTCTAACCACCTTGAACAATTAGTTGTCATCAGCAAAGCCGATCACCTCACTGCTTATTCCTAAGGCTAATTCATCAGTTTTGAAAACTATTCCTTTTCTCTCCATTACCTTCTTTGATCACTTTAGCCATGTTGCAGTCCTCTTGGATTTGGTGGTAACTGTCCTGATCTGGCGTATACATTCTAGCTGAGTTAGATCTGTTTCAATTTTCAATAACTCCCAAATGTTCTAGGAAGTTGACTGTTCTTTCAACTTCCTTTTTACCAAGCCCCTATTTTTTTTTTAGAAGTTCATTCTTTGAAGTCAAATAATGTTGTCCTTCCTTGGGAATTGTTCATATGCATTAAATTTGATAACATTGTGGTCACTGTTTCCAATGAATTCAACAAAATTTACACCTTGTTCTAGGTTCTGACTACCATTTAGAATTCAGTTTAATGTTATCTCCCCTTTTGAATTTGATAGTGCTGCAGTGCATGTTTCTTGTCATAAAACGTCTTCCATCAGGTCTTTGGAATCACTTAGGATTATACATGGCTGATTCCATGATCTACTGTTCTAGGGCACACTAATTCAGAATATCTGGAAAATTTTGCCTCTGTGTTATAGTTAGTGCATATGCCATGTGCCAACCCCTCCTCTGTCTATCCTAACCGCTGGGCTTATGTTTTTGGTCAGACTAGGAGGAGATGCCAGTTTATCAACATCCTTTCATCCAGTTGAAGCTTATAAGCAGGGAGGTTTCTAGGAGAAATATTACACTACATTTGCCCTCCCATTGCACAAAACTTTTTGATAGTTTGTCTTCATTTGGGCAGCACATTATTTTTTTCTTCATAAGAAAATACTTAAAAGCAACTTTATTTTCTGAAAACAGTGTGATCCATGCAGAAAAGCTGGGGTGGTTGGTTTGTTTTTGTTTTGTAGTGGTTGATGCAGCCATTTACAGGGCCTAGCTGGCATTGTTGTTCTACACAAGTCTGCTGTGACATGACACATCCAAATTGCACCACCAACCTGCACTCTCTTCAAGTGTTCTTATTTCATATTCTGCAGCACCAGCTGCGTCACTCAATTGTAGTCATCGCTACAGGTTATTTCTGTTGTATAGAGTATAAATAATGACCAAAACCAAAATAAGTATGGAATATTGAATGAAAATAGGGGATGTTAGCAAGCCGTATTGATACATCTGGAAATGCATGTACTACTTATTTTCTTGCTTCTCTGTTTACAATAATGATTGAGATAATGATTATGGTAAGGTTTAGAAAGAAAACTATTTGATGGCATCCAGGGACTTTTTAAAAACAGCCAGACACTTTCATAGACACAAACTTCATTAGATACTGAGTTGGAAATGGGGAAAATAAGGCAGGTAAGCGAGTAAAAAACCTGGCCAAGAGAAAGAATCCTCAAGTTCTTAAATAAATGATAATAGTATAAATACTTTTTATAGTGTGCATTGTCTCTCCTGAGCACCCATTAAAAATGAACTCTCTCTCATTTCATGTGATGATGATTTTGTAAAATTGCATTAGACAAATCCATATGGATGTGGCACTACCCATATGCAAATTGGGATCTAAAGGGAATCTGCACCAATCACTGCAATTCAAGGTTGCTTTTTTATATAAAAGAAATATTCCAAGCAGGTTACAAAATTAACAAAATGAGATAAATCCTATTTTGTCTTGTTAGGTTCCTATTTACTTATAATAATTTTTTTATGTGGCGATGATAACAACCTTGTTTCTTACCCACATGCCCATCTAATTGTTTATAGTAATATTTACTCTGTGGGTTTGATATGCGGCTTGTAAACTTTATTGAGAAATCTTTTTTTTTTTTAGTTGAAAAGTAGTTTACAAATTAAGTAAATAAATTAAGTAATAATAACATTAACTCCTGTGCTCATAGGTAAATCCCATGAAGGACAATAAATATTTATTACGCATGAGAATAAATTTATTGTAAGCATATGTTAACCCTCAAGTGTGTGCAAGGTGACTCTTGCTACATTCATAAAAATATCTTCCAACAATTTGGTTTGCAACAAACTTTTTGCAGACAGGAACTGGAAATTCCTATCAGCCTACCCATGGCTTAATAACACCTTAATAATGGCTAAATAAAATTTGGGTGACCATGATCATGTACAAACTCACTCAAAATATGTCCCTTGCAACACAACAAATCCAGTACCTAAACAGAAACCCATGGCATCCTAGTTTCCCTATACTGTATCTCATTTGTGGAGTCTCTCCCAGAATATAAATGCACTCCTGCCAGATGCAGTCATGAGTTAAGGCATGCCCCTTTTCTGGTCCTGTACATGATTTCTCATTTGGATCACCAATTCAACGCTCCTTACTATTCTTGTCCTTTTTTGGGTTCATAGGTTTTGGGGAAAAAAGGAAGGTATTTTTTTCGGTGCAGCCAATCATTATTATATAAAACAATGTAGTTAGTTTTTCCTTTCTCCTATTATTATAGTTATTTATTGCATATCATGCTTTCATATATTTAATGTATTAATATTTGTGGTTGAAGTTTAATGAAAGGCATGTTTAAGAAAACAAACAGGGATAGTTTTCAAGAATCAGTTAATGAGTCAAAACATGCACGCACACACACACACACACACTCACACACTCATTTACTCTAAAGCAGGGAACAATCTTTTCAGTGGGATGAATTTCTTGTAGAAATTCCACTTTTGTGGTTTCCAATTTGCATGTAAACGGATAATTACTGAACAGTTATATCCTCTATTAATAAGAGTACATTTGTGCAGTTTTGCACATTAAAGAATTCTGCAACAAACGCAATTCAGTATCTTTTGAGATCCATCATAGCACTCAGATCTACAGCCATCTGTTCACTGGTTCTCTTCTACAATGAACAAGACGGCTGTTCCTAAATAAACAATATTCCCATATCTCCCATTCTCTTTCATTGCCTTAAACTCTAGCATTCTTAATGACTATCCCCATTCACTAGTGTTGTGGGAGGGGAATGTTAACTGCCATAAAATTATGATTTGGAGACATCAGAAAATGCCTCCAGCGTTTTGGTATTGAACAAATGGCATCATGTTGGTCTACTTTGTGACTGAAGTTTGGGTGGGCATGGGGCTGTATTCTGCTGAGTCCAGACATGCATTTTAACTTTGGTTATTATCTTTACATCTTCAGGCTAGGTTGATTAGGATGAAGTTTTGTCAATATGTCCCTGAAGTGTTTGGGAACTTCTATTATCATTTTATGTAGTGGGTGAAGTTAGGAAGCATGTCTTGTCTATACCGTAATATGGTTTGCTGCTTCACTTTGTAATTTTGGTGACATCAATTATGCTTCCCCAAGCAGAATGTGCAAATCACCAATATTCCACCCTGTTTGTTGACCAAATAATTTTGTCCTTTGTTTCATGTCACATGAAAAAGTTGGAATTCAGCGGCCTCTTTTTTCTCCTTGCACAGTAAATTATATGCTGGGGTTGTTGCTTTTTTTTTCTTTTTGCATTGTTCATTACATTTACAATTAGATTTTGTTCATTACCCTTACAGTTAAGTATGTAAGAAATCACATTGCAGCAGTACCTATTTCATGTTCTTCCTGCACAAATAAATACAGTGGTACCTCTGGTTAAGTACTTAAATTGTTCCGGAGGTCCGTACTTAACCTGAAACTGTTCTTAACCTGAAACACCACTTTAGCTAATGGGGCTTCCTGCTGCCGCCGTGCCGCCGGAGCCCGATTTCTGTTCTTATCCTGAAGCAAAGTTCTTAACCTGAAGCATTATTTCTGGCTTAGTGGAGTGTGTAACCTGAAGCGTATGTAACCCGAGTTACCACTGTATGTGAGAAGATAAATAATTCAGGTAAACATGTGGACAGAAAATAGTGGGTTCCATGAAGAGAGTGTTAGTAGTGAGATTAAAGAAAAAATGAGTAAGGTGTATTTGCAAACCTAGGGATTCTCACTGGAACTTTGAATTTTCTGTTTACTATTGAAAGAGAAAGCTTCCTTGCGTCTCATCCTTGCATCTTTGTCTGTCAGTTGCCTAAACCATGTGTATGTTATTTTAGTAATAACAAGGGAAACCACATCGGGAATGGAACTACATGTGATTTATTTTTCAGTTTCACCCCTTGTTTCTGAATCAATTTGTGGTAGGGTCTGGGAAACTTTGAGACTGTGGATTAGGGATTTGACCTGGGTTTGATGGCCACACCAGTTGGAGATCCGCTTTTATGCATGGAAGAAAATTGACAGCACTGAAACCTGGTTCACTTCCCCAATGTGCTACACAGTGGCATGAAGTAGGCAGTGGGGAACAGACAAGACTGAACCTGTGTGCCTTTCCTTGGATGCCACCACAGTCAATGATGTTGTTGGCTCTCATGTTGAGCATTACTTGAGTTGCCGTTAATATTTTGTTTAACAGCCTCTGTGGCTGTATCTTCGTTTGTACTTCTGTCCCCTCTTTTTTCCTTGCCAATGTCTTCCTTGTCCTCTACAATTTCTTTCCCCACTGTAGCTGAAATGGGAGGTAACTTCTTAAAGAACATTAGGAGTGGAAGGAAGTCATGTTACTCTTTTTTTAAAAAAAGAAATGGCAGTTGAAATTATAAATGTAGATAGTGAAAGAAAGCAGACAGCAGCACACCTTAGTAGGTAACTTTGTCAAAAGTTAGAAGGCTTCCCTCAGGCTCTAATCATGCCAATCATGCAACCTTATAATACAAGATGCAGTGATTAATGCACAAAAAGAACCAATCACAAAACAGTAAATTGCTTCAGGAGTTGCTTCTAATACCTGGACATTAATGGAACATCTCCCCAAAGGACTTTATCCCTTTTGTTGAAAAGGCTTACCAAGACCACACAGTGACCTGCCTCATCAGGAAAACAATGGAAAGATAGATACTTCACTGTGGCTGGTGCTGCAGCGGGACCCATGTATTTATGTTTGTTCCACTGAACTTGAAGATGGTTCTTCCAGAATGGAAACTACATCTCAGTTCAGGAGCAAACTCACAAACATCTGGTCAGTATAGCTCACCAAGTCAGGAACAGAACTTTAAAAAAAAATATTAAAATTCCACTGCAGAGTTTAAAGGCTAAAATAATAGTCACGTAATAAATGAATAGGTATTTTTAAGCACAGCTCCCTTTAGCAAGAGATGAGATAATCCTTCCTTGCCCCTCATCCACATATCCTGCCTTGAGTCTGAGTCTTATTTTCATACCCTTGTATTACCACTAAGTCTCTGAACCATGTACTTGTTGTTCTGCTATTTGTTAATAGGCAAATCCCCCTCAGAAACATAACCTCATATCTAACAGCGCTAATACAGATTAGAACAGATATTCTATATTTTGCTTCATCATGCTCTCCAGACAAGTAGCCCTCTCTCTTATACATTTTGTGTGTCCCTAATCTCACCCAACTTTTGCTCACAATATTTTGAACAATAATGCTTAGCGTGTGAACTCTTCCCCTTCCTGGTTGTCTTAGTCTTAGCCAAGACAAGTCTTTAGAACTATGCCTAATTTAGGAACCCTCCTTTAGCTCCTCCCCTTCTGTCTCTCCATAATAGTAACTAACAGTGCAATCCTCACCATGAATTCAGTGTAATTTACTCCCAACAGCTGGAGACCCATGTTTGGGAAACGCAGTACACATAATACCATTAGGGAAGGGAAAAATGGGAAGGATCAAACTATACATCACTGTATTGTCCAACATAACATTTATGGAAAAACAAAAGCAACACACACTATATATAAATAATAACAAAAAAATTAACGAATACAGTTATATTTTGTTTGGCTGCATGCAAGTCTCTATCACCATTTTAAACAAAAACACTAGTTATTATGATTCAAACAAACATTAATATTTTGGTTTAAAAGTTAGCAAAGTGAATCAACCTTAATAGTCACTGATTTTTGCAATTTGAATTATATTATTTTCCCATGTTTGTGTGTTACGTTGCTAATTAGTTCCTTCACGGACATCCCAAAAAAATTAATTCTCTATGTAATGGTTTCACCTGTCAATAAAAGAAAATGAAAAGCAAAATATTAGCACTGGTATTTAACATAGTCAAGTGGAATCTGTAGATACCACTTAGTTATGCAGCTATGGGAGTCTATTATTCACCAAATAGGTAGTCTGCTCCTGTTCTCAAATCACATGCATGCCCCATTACCACAGTATGATAACTCAAAAAAGTTACATTGTGTTTGCAACTACTGAGATCATCAACAGGCTTACTGTATTAACCAAAGGCCATAAAACAATAATTACATAATACAAGGCATCAAGTGTTTAAAGAAAGGGCATCAGAGTTCATAAGTGTCATCTGTTATCTCATACCCAGCTTAACTTCCGTTATGCCTCCAGATCACCATCACAACTTGTTACAATAATGCCCATCTCTCTTTCTTATCTTTCTTGCAGCCAGAGCATAAAGTGCCACTTTATGTATAAAAAAATCTGTTAGCGTCCCTGCTTCTAGGAATTAGCAAAGGTTTCAGGAATCGATCTCTTGTATCCCTATACAAAGGGCAGATTAGCAAGTAATGTATGATATTTTCCACCTGTGGTTGGCTACATATGCAGAGTCTGTCATCATATGGAACCCTATTGTAATGGCCACCCAAGGCCGCCATTGGCATCACTTGGAATCTGAGCTCCATGAAGTGTTTGCAAACCGAGCCTGATCTAGGACTTTCTTGTAATCCCTGGGCCCAGGAGCAGAGGAAAGGTGGTGCGGTGGAGGCAGGCCACCCTGGGTGTCTCCACTGAGGGGGGTGACAAAATGCCGGGTGGCACTCACCGCGGGGCCAAGCCATGTGTCTCTCCTGAGAGTGACGCAGTGGCTTGGGCGCCTGCAGGCTCTGCCCTACCCCAAATGGTCCGTCCACCACCTCCCCCTCAGCTGTAGGGCAGCTGAGTGGGAGGAGGCAGACAGACTCCTCAGCAGCCCCACGGAGCGTCCTGCCCTTGCTCACCCTGCCCTATGGGCGGCTGGCCCTGCCCCCTGGGTGCACGGGACACACGCCACCCCAGGCGCCCCATTGGCTTGTTCCAACGCTGGCCAGGCCTCCAAGGCATCCTAATGCGAGAACTCATTTGCAGAGAAGGGTTTGCTTGAGGGCAACAATGGTACCTTGAGGCAGGGAACATGACTCGAGTAATTTTCAAGAAAAAAATCCTATCCTAGACTCCTGTTTAGAGCAACTTAAGAGTACAGTGGTACCTCGGGAGTGATTCCTTCCACATGCAGCTGAAAGCAATATTCCTCATGGGAGCATTTAATCCTCTCTTTTTTTCTTTTCTTTTTTTGTTTTGTTAATTAGGAACAAAGTTAAACATGTTGAAATCCAAATTAACAAATTTGTTATTAACACATTCAAAAAATTAATAAGTATAAATATTCCAAGGTTCTTTCACACACGTAAACCCCCTCCACCTTTGCAGATTTCACTGATGTCATTAGCAGAACAGGGGGGGGGGAGAGTAGTAGTCCCTGAGTAGCCACATTCATACAAAGGTTGTAATAGGCAGGGAAGGTACCAATAGCACTAGCCAAAATTATTTCACAATTCTGGATCATTCATTGGTGGAAAACAAAATAAGGAAAATATCAGAATAGGCCTTTGATAGAAAAGAAAACATATACAGTGGTACCTTGGGCTAAGTACTTCATTCATTCCAGAGGTCCTTACTTAACCTGAAACTGTTCTTAACCTGAAGCACCACTTTAGCTAATGGGGCCTCCTGCTGCTGCCGTGCCGCCGGAGCCCGATTTCTGTTCTCATCCTGAAGCAAAGTTCTTAACCTGAAGCACTATTTCTGGGTTAGCGGAGTCTTTAACCTGAAGCGTATGTAACCTGAAGCGTATGTAACCTGAGGTAGCACTGTACAGAAGATATCTTTACTGAGGCAGAGTAAAGGTGTGCACCGGTAATGTCACAGCAGCCGCAACTTTCAGGCTAGGTGAAGGAAAGGCAATCTTAGCTGGGCTAGATAGAAGCAGCAGCCCAAGTTTAGGGAGTCCAAGATCAGGACAAGGATGACAGAAGCAATGAGGTCATTCCAGTGGGTCAGCACACCGACCTCTCAAGCTTTTAAATGTAAAGGCTGGCTTACTCACAAACCCCCTGGGCCTTGTGAGAGTGTTGTGAGAATTGTGATCATGCAGACCTGCATTGTGTTGGGGATAATGTGTCTGTTCCAATTGATGAAAAGGTTGCTGGGTCCTGGGTGAACAGGCTCCCCTCCCCTGCCCCAAAAATAACTTCAAACACTGGTTCCTGCACCCTGAACAATTGATTAAGGCCCTCCCCAGATTCCATTGGTGCTCTTCTGTCCCCGTGAGTTGGGAAGGGAGTGAGGAGCCCTGCTTCCCCATCCAGAACAGCCATTTACTGGAAGATAGAAGTACCTGCCTCTTCTGACCTCTGTTCTTCAGTCTCAGAGCCATTTCCTCTTCCTCTCCCCCCTCCTCTTCTTCACCTGTCACTCCATGCCCAAGTCTGGCAGGACTCATAAAGCTACATAAAAGCATTGGACTGCAAGGCTTGTTTCCAGTGCAGTTCCCAGCAGCACAAGGATTTATGATTGCATAGCAGGACTCCCATCCTCTGTACTCTTGTTTCCTCCCCAAATCTGCTCAGCAGGAGGTACAGGAACACATTTTTGCGGTGGGGAGGAAAGTTCCTTTTCAGAAATGTACATCATTGTGCTGACGGGGTATATAACTTAGCACTGCATTGTTTACAAGTCATAGTTATCTTTGGGTGCATTTTGGTTGAACTTGTCAACACAGACCAGGAAGAGCAATTTTACTAGGATAGCAGTCATGTAGTCATCAGGTTAGATCTCTATCTAGCATGTTATTCATAGTAAAAAATAAAAAAGTTAAAGGACACCCTGGACAGTTAAGTCCAGTCAAAGGTGACCGAGAGATCACTCCGTCACAGGGATTCAAACCACTGACCTTCTGATTGGCAAGCCCAAGAGGCTCAGTGGTTTAGACCACAGTGCTCTGGTTTCCATCACGATGTCCTGTTGCACCAGAAGTGGTTTAGTCATGCTGACCACATGACCCAGAAAGCCGCCTGTGGACAAACGCCGGCTCCCTCAGCCTGAAAGCAACCCCATAGTCACCTTTGACTGGACTTAACCATCCAGGGGTCTTTTACCTTTTTTTATTCATAGTAATATAGGTGGATACTATTTTATTATGTTCATCAAGATTCTGAGGTACGTCTGTATGCTGCATGGGTCTTTGGACAATTTGTCTTCTTGTATGGAAACAAAGAGCTTTGTTTGAAGACAGTGTGCTTTCAATTATATATGAGAGATAAATTCAATACAGAACTGATATGATGAAGTACTGTAACAGGCAACCTGCAAAGCAATGGCTGCTGGCCTGATATATGTGTTATTGAAATATGGCGCTGAATTTTTGATCATATATAATAATAGTTTCTTCATATGTTACACTTCTTTTAAATGGCTGTCTTTTTAGCTCTATTTTAAAAATAAGCGGATTCTATTAATGCACACAGAAATCAACATCTTTCATTCATATGGATAGTGTGCATTAATTTTATTGGATGCAAAAGCAATATAACTTCTTTTATATTTTATTATAAGACCATTAAACATCCATTTATTTACTTGTAAATTATGCAAATGATTTTACTTGCAATTACAATGTTCACTATTAATTATAAATGCACCCTTTACATATTGCATGAATTGTATTTGTTTATCTTTAGATAATTAGATATTTCAGTCTATTGCTTTTTTATAACTAAAATATTATTCTTGGCTAAATAATACATTTTGAATCACATTAAGCTATTTTAGCCATGAAATCCGTCTAATTTAACTTTAGTTTATCTGTTGTATTTTTAAAGCATGCCCATATAAATTTATGATGCATTTGTCTTAGGAGATCAGAAGTCTTGGTGAAACATTTATCAGTGACAAAGAACAGGTTTTGTAAGCATGTCTTCCTCTTAAGCAATTTTAAAATTTAGTATTCATCTGACTTCACACACACACTTTTTTTGTAGACTCTGTTTTCCCATTAAAAAAGACTGGCTTATTTATGGATGAATTTAAATCCCAACTAGAAAGACATCTTAGTTTGATTAAAGCTGTTGCTGTTTAGAAAGTCAAGATTATAGCACGGTATGATTCACAAATCTATTAACATACTGGATATGTGTGAAAATACATTGAGGAGCACAGGAAATATGGGTTGGAGAAAGCGCCCTGATCAGTTTACTTTATGGAACCCCATAGCCGATGGAAGTGGGACATATTTTGTCAGCTGACACAGGCAGGACCAAAGATATTTGGGAAGTAGGTCCGACTTCATCAGTTTTTCTCTCCTGCCTAACACAGCAGTATGTTACTCAGCGGCTCTCAATCACCTAAGCTACATTTATTGGCTTATTGGAAGAAAAGGACTTAAAGGGCCTATTCACATCAGCATTTACATATGTAGTTAGGTTTGCCAGCTTTTAGGGTGGGAGGAGCACCTATTCCCTTAAGGCGGCAAGACAAGCAGGATGTTGACATGCACAGTAGCCCTGTCAAAAAGAAAAATGGCAACTCTGTGTATTGGTTCCTAGCCTATGGCAAATGAGCAGATGTTTCTACCACCAGACACAAAATTCTTCCTTTGGTGCATGGCTGCAAAAAAGGAGTTTTGTGCAGTGCCTTGACAAAAGTTGAATCGTGAACCTGGCGGCAGCAGCTACATGTGTCTGCCTAGTAGCTTGCTGGGAAGCAACAGCCACAGGATTCTACAGCATTTATTACATGCCCACATGGTCTTATGAATGCAACTTAAATATGAGTACACGCAAGTACCCCTCACTTTCATGGGTCACAGGGCAGCATCTTAGTATGCTAATAACTATGCAGCATTGTTAGCAGATAATTGCTGTGTACATTATTTCAAGCAATCTCTAATGGATTTAATGAGAAACAGATGTCAGGCATTTCATTTCAATGCCTTACAAAGGAAATATTTCTAGGAACTCAATTTTAAAATGTTCGTTTTATGGGCGCTTGCAGAAAATAAAGACTTCAGCTAAAGTTTTGTTCTTTTTTTAAAAAAAAGAAAATATTCTGTGACTTGAATTTAAGTCCCTGGTTCTTTAAAAGGGTATGTTACATAAATCTACAATGTGGAGAAATCATAATATTCTCCAGAGAAACAGTATGTTCATATTTTTTAAGTATACGCAACATTTAAAACGGAGCGTATTAGAACTACTGAAGAATTGCATTCTCATTCTAAGTGAATGAGGGCAGGAGACACTTTTGGATGACTCCTGCAGATCTCATGAGGGAGTTACTTGGTGTCTTGGCTATGATGCTTGCACATGTCTTGCTATTCCCTCTGCAGGCATCCTGTAAGTGAGCTTTCTGCAGATGCACCACTGAGCTCTCATGTGTTGGCAGCTCAGTTGTTGGGGAATTGTATTCTGAAAAAAAGCAGGTCGAAATGCTAAATGTATGTAAACCTCTTAGCTACTTGGACCTTTGCCTCCTGCTGGAAAAAAAATGTATGCTAACTGAATTAAAAGAGACGCAGGTGACGCTGTGGTCTACACCACTGAGCCTTGGGCTTGCCAATCAGAAGGTCGGCGGTTCGAATCCCCACAACGGGGTGAGCTCCCGTTGCTCGGTCCCTGCTCCTTCCAACCTAGCAGTTCGAAAGCACATCAAATTGAAAGTAGATAAATAGGTACCGCTCTGGCGGGAAGGTAAACAGCATTTCCGTGCACTGTTCTGGTTTCACCAGAAGAGGCTTAGTCATGCTGGCCACATGGCCCGGAAAAACTGTCTGTGGACAAACACTGGCTCCCTCGGCCTGTAAAGTGAGATAAGCGCTGCAACCCCAGAGTTGTCCGCAGCTGGACCTAACTGTCAGGGGTCCTTTACCTTTACCTTTTAATTGAATTAAGGCAGGGTTTTTTTTATTGCATTAGATATTTGTTCTTTGTGGTTATTTTTATCAGTATAGAGTATGTAAAATTATGTGTGGGTGAGAGAGAGATGAAACCCTAATTTTATTAGACCAGTATAAGATTAGCATTTGTTAGCCTTGGATATTCAAACAACTTTGAAAGCATTAAAGTATAATTGATTAAACAGGCAGCAATTTATAATTCATACTGTACTTGAAGAGAGTCTGTTTTAGCTTGGTATGCCTTATTATGCTGAAGTAGTGAATATTCCTGAAGTAGTTCTGGCAGTCTAGTATGCTGTCTCCCCTCCCCACCCCCGCAACCTGTTTATTATTTTGGTCAAGTGATGGGAGTGATTCCTTCCACATGCAGCTGAAAGCAATATTCCTCATGGGAGCATTTAATCCTCTCTTTTTTCTTTTTTCTTTTTTCTTTTTCTTTTTTGTTTTGTTAATTAGGAACAAAGTTAAACATGTTGAAATCCAAATTAACAAATTTGTTATTAACACATTCAAAAAATTAATAAGTATAAATATTCCAAGGTTCTTTCACACACGTAAACCCCCTCCACCTTTGCAGATTTCACTGATGTCATTAGCAGAACTGGGGGGGGGGGGGCGGGGGCGGGGAGAGTAGTAGTCCCTGAGTAGCCACATTCATACAAAGGTTGTAATAGGCAGGGAAGGTACCAATAGGACTAGCCAAAATTATTTCACAATTCTGGATCATTCATTGGTGGAAAACAAAATAAGGAAAATATCAGAATAGGCCTTTGATAGAAAAGAAAACATATACAGTGGTACCTTGGGTTAAGTACTTAATTCGTTCCAGAGGTCTGTACTTAACCTGAAACTGTTCTTAACCTGAAGCACCACTTTAGCTAATGGGGCCTCCTGCTGCTGCCGCTCCGCCAGAGCCCGATTTCTGTTCTCATCCTGAAGCAAAGTTCTTAACCTGAAGCACTATTTCTGGGTTAGCGGAGTCTGTAACCTGAAGTGTATGTAACCTGAAGTGTATGTAACCTGAGGTACCACTGTATAAATGTGCTTTAAAATCATTTGAAATTAACCATATTGTTTATATGAGTACTGATTTTGTTTTCTAGTTAGACTTTTTGTTGTTGTTGTTGTTAAAGCTGTCATTTGTGTTCTCCACTCTGCTGTTGACCTAATCATAAAGTAATGATGACAACAATCTAATGCCAAATCAGTATTATGGAAGTGACACTTGGATGGATAGAATGTTGGATTAAGCCAATATGTTTTCCTTCTTAATGCTTCAAACTGGCTCTGGCTCTCTAGAGTCAGCAGCTGTGTTTGCGTGTCAGCTAAATATGATTCATTCCTCAATATATCCAAAGGTATATTCAGACAAAGAATTAAAACGAATTATTTACTCTTACCTTGGATTCATAAATATACTAGTTACAGAACTGTCATTTGACAGTTCTTCACAGAAATCCTTCCAATCCCCTTCACCATATGGACAATACCTTGTCAGGTGATTGGTCCACTTAGCTCAGTATTGTCTACAGGATGGGGAATAATTCTAGAAAGGTGAGATCAGAGTGATCCCCTCCCTCCATGGATTGGAGCACCAATAACCCCTGAAGTAAACCCCAAAGCCCAGGCTGCCTGAGGCATTTGAATGAACCTGGTAGTCCTGGCATGTGACCAGCAGGGCCTGCCAGAGAGAGACCCCATTGTATGCCTGCAAAAAGGTTAATCTGACCCTCAGATCCTCTTTCATTGCCTGCATAAGCCCACCCCCACATAAATGGAGAAGGCAGACAACCAATTTGCAAAGGTGCATTGCACCTGAACCTTTTTTACCTTTCCTTGAGCCATCTGATTTTCTGTTATCCCATTTACCCTTTTCTGTCTCTGGGGGGCAACATGGGGAACATAGTCTTCATTCAAAATATGTTCCCTGACTTACTTCAATAGGTGAATGCCAGAAGGATCCTCAGAATCCATGTACAGTACTGTAATTTGATTCCCCTTTTTTGCTTTATGTGCTTGGGCACCCTGGCACCACTCTGGCAACCATTACCTGTCCAGGGATGCCTTACTGCCGCTATCTGAAGCCGTTGACTCACCTGAGCACTCCCTACTGTTCCCCACTGTCTGACAGTGGGCAGAGGCATGGATATAAATTGATGTTTGCATAATAGGCTAGTTTCTACACACCCTCACCCACATTATCAGAGTTTAAGGACACATTCCAGCCAATAAAAATACTCAGGGAGGGTGCTTATCCCTCAGTTTCCCTACCTGCGCTCTAGGCAGAGAATTTACACAACTTGGGAAATATTTTTTGGCATAATAAACAAATTACTTAATTACTATATCAGGATACAAGATTAATCTCAGCACATCTGATTGCATGTGTTTTAACCTGCAGGGGAGAGAGAAGAAGTAGTAATTTTTCCCCAAACTTTATCCTTGAGTGTGTAAAATACGTTATTCTTTCTTATTCATACACAAATAAGAATAACGTATTTTACATACTCAGAGGCATGATCATACACTTATATTGTTAAGCTTACCAATATTATACGAACCAGGTAGGACAGACAGCAAAATGGCCTGCCTTTATAGAAGTGGAGGTTGTTCATCCAATATTGGAACAAAATGCAAGGAAGCAATTCAACCATATGATGTACTAGGAATAATCTGATAGTAATCTTTTTTTTCTAAGAACATAAGAAGAGTCTGCTGGATCAGGCCAATGGCCCAATCCAGACCAGGGACTCCGCTACACAGCTGCAAACGAAACATTCTAAATGTGTTGTAAAGTACAGTATACAAATGTGACACTAGATGGCGACAGTGAGCTATGCCAAATTAAATGTATTTTTCAAAACGTTTTTTAAAAACGCATTTACACAGTGTTGTTTACATGTGTGTAGATTCCACCCAGCATCCTGTTCCCACGGTTGCTGAATATTTGCCTGTGGGAAACGACTTACTTTCCCCCCTTTTTTTCACCCCCTGCTTCTAGCTGTTTCTAATGTTTACTTACTAGGTTAATTAACTGATTCTGTTCTACCTGGATGTATTTTGTTTTCAAAATGATATCAATGAGCAATGGCAACAGCTATGATAACAGAAACCATTACATAGTTAACCATTCTATGGAAAATTCAGAATACAGTGGTACCTCGGGTTAAGTACTTAATTTGTTCCGGAGGTCCGTTCTTAACCTGAAACTGTTCTTAACCTGAAGCACCACTTTAGCTAATGGGGCCTCCTGCTGCTGCCGCATTGCGGGAGCAAGATTTCAGTTCTCATCCTGAAGCAAAGTTCTTAACCCGAGGTAATATTTCTGGGTTAACGGAGTCTGTAACCTGAAGCATATGTAACCCGAGGTAACACTGTATCATAACAATTTCTTTTTGAACGTATTTCTAACACCCTTGGTTTGCCCAGTAATATGGAGGGACAGATTTATTTAGCAAGGCACTGGACATAAATTGGCTTGTGGACCAGTTGCCATGCACAGCAAGTTTTAAATAAGCCCCACAAGGTGGCAGTCTCATTCATATGGACATAGATATAAATATTTTTTCCAGTTTTGACCCATTATAAAAGATTTTGAAAAACTGCTGGGATATGGGAAAAGGCCTGGAAAAAGTAGATTACACAAATTAGCACATCAAACAGAAAATGTTGTTACATCTTAGGAAGTGTAAGTAACTTATTGGGGAGAAAGTATAGGAGCACTTCTAAATCTTAACAGAGTGAAACATTAAGAGGACAAATGGCTAAACCTTGAAAATCTCAAATTAGAAATAAAGCATAAAGTAGTGATAGCGTTGATTTACTGTTACGACAAACTATCAAGGGAACTGGTGTTGGATTCTTCATCATGTACAATCTTTCAGCTCGGGCCAGACTTAGTACAAATGAAGTGCTTCCGCCAAATATGATATAATAGGTTAGATCTACAGTAAAGTTGTACCAGAAAGAAATTTAGTTGAGTATCAGATCAGGAGGTCAAATAAAGATCAGACACTCTGTCTCTCTCCTTCTAAACACCTTTGAGTTCTCCTAAGCCTGCTGATCCCTCTTTCTTTCGCAGCTTTTCAGCTGCATAAGCAAAGGCACTCACCACTTGATTATCAGGAAAGGGGTGACTTGTCATGAACCATGTCATAGAGAATACTCTTGAGACCAAGCCCCCCCCCCCCCCGGTGGCTATGAAAGATTGAACTAGTCAGTTTTATTTGAGAAAAATTGAATTGGCTTTGTAAAATAAAAGCCATTTTATTGTTCAGGATTACATCCTTTTCATACGATTAGAACTGCATTTTGATAGCCGGGTGAAAAGTAGCACTTTTGGGAGAGCAGGAGGAGAACTATTTCGGGGGCGGGGGATGGGGACTTAGTTGTGAAAATGTTCACTATTCTTCCATTCTTTTTATGGCCACAATTTTTCCTATCTTTTGCTGTTTCAGTGCCATTTTTTTCTTTCTAATTGCTCTAATTCCTGGAGTAATAACCTGGAAAATTCCATCCATTTGAGAATTGTGTGATAAATGGCATGTAACAATGCCGCAAAGCCAACAAGTTTTGGCTATGGTACCACTGAGAACAAGCAAAGGCAGTTCAGAGTGAGGACAATGTTTCCTGAATAGCAAACACTTTCACGTCTCTGAAAAATTGCCAAAAAGGAGGGTATGCTCACAAAAAGAACAATAATACTTTTGGCTAAAAAACATAACAATCCAGGTTTTTTTCTAATATATACATATTTTAAAAAACATTAACAATATCGATCATACTTCTTAATTGTCCACATGCTGTTTGTTATATGTCTTGGAATAAAAAAAACCTTGTAGTTTAATGCTTTCAGCGGTGTTCAAACTACAGTGCATAACTGGGTGGCATAAAGAACTGGCTTCTTCATTATTTTGTATAACTTTGCTTCATGAAGATGGCAGTGGCTTTGTCTAAAACAGGCATAGGCATCATCCCTAGCTAACAGGACCAGTGGTCAGGGATGATGGGAGTTGTAGTCCCAAAACATCTGGAGGGCCGAGTTTGCCTATGCCTGGTCTAAAACCTTGCCTGCACAGATACCATTTTTGTTTGATACTTGTGCAACTGTTGTGCACAATGGGCATGTCTTCAGGGCTTTTTTTTCAGCTGGAACTTGCCAAAGCATCCTTAAAATGATGGTTTGCATGGGAAACTATGCTTAGGGTGCCTGACAGTTTTAATATAGAGAACATAGGATCTGTACAGCTTCAGATTCTATAATGGTAGTTTAAGGCTTTATCTGTAGTTTCTTAATTTAAGATGTTAGTAGTGAAACTGTCTGAAAAAGAGAGAGAGAGAGAGAGAGAGAGAGAGAGAGAGAGAGTGTCAAAAGCCGAAACATTTCTTAGGGCCCATTTTTTTTTACATTCAGCAGAGTCCAGTTCTCAGGTTATACCATTTTAAGCTGCAGGAAAACATGTTTGAATAATACTTTCTCATGGAGAAAACTGAAATCAGCTCTCAGGTATACTAGTTTTCTATTTTCAGTGAATAATTTTATGGAGTAGTATTTATCCTGGAATCCCCCACCTGCAGTTTCACATGGTACAGTCTGAGAATAGCTTTACCCCTTGATTCTGACAAATGTATAAGCCAGCCATGAATTATGATGCGACAAGTTCTGGTATTCCATTTTATTATTGTGGACTCACTTTCATTGTGTATTATGGAGTAGAATTGTAAAAGACAAGCAAAACTCTAAAACTTGTATCCATACTGCATGGCAAACCTACAGCACATGATGTATAACTCTGACATCGGTACCCTTCTGGGTAATAATATATCTATTTATGGGAATAGGGAGTTCTCATTTTAAATATCTTGTTGCCATTTTGTACTTGCAGTCTCCTGAGTTGTCCAATTGGGACATGTAATTATATCTTTCAGAAATTGATGAGGGAAGGTTGATCTGGAGAAGGTTTTAGAATCACAAGGCATGTGTTTTGCTTAGGAAAAATATATGCTTGTTTGTGAAATGTTCAATTTCCTTATACACAGTATTCAGAAATAGTTCTGAAAATGCAAAGTAGTTGATATTCATGGAGTGGTTTCATTTTATTGTATTATAGACATTCTACTATTATGAGTGTTTCCATGGTTCACTGACTTGCTGCAGAATATATGAGATATAGTCAGAAACAACACTTTAATTACATACTATAAAGAATGAAATTGGGGTTTATTTGTGAAAATGCCACATACATTTCAGTGAAAGCATTTGTTCAACCCTCCTGAAACCATTTTTATTGCAGGAAGTAGGGAGGGGGACTGCAGCTTGAGAACAAATGTAAATTTTAGATACACAAACATACACAAACATACACACACACACACCTTGTACATTAATTATATCATAAATGTGTATATTGAACCTAGGGAATTCTTTGAATAAGAGGAGAATTATAAAAACTTATCTGCTCACTCTAGAGGTTCATTGTTTAGAGATAAATCTGAAAGACAATTTACTTTGTTACAGTTAACTATGGTGCCAAGGAGTGTGTTGCTACAGTTGAATTTGAGTTGTTGTTCTTCGTACATTCTTCATATTAATACAGAATAAGCCTCATATAGAAATCTTCCCTTTTGGAAGACCCGGCATTAGAATTTAAAAGGAGAAGAGGCTGCTAGATGTCTCTAAAATTTAAATTGGTTTTTGTGAAAATTATTCTTAAAGTACTTATAGTTAAATAGAGAAGGATGTTCTTTCTATTCAAATTTTTAACTTTATCTTATAAGGGTTTTAAGTCCTGTTCAGAAGTTTTATTAGGGGAGACTGAGCATTTATATTGGTGGATGGCAGGTCAGGGAGAGAGAGAGAGGCAGAGAAATGGAAGCTCTTTCCTACAGCACTCACAGGCCTAAAGATACCACTTATGCATTCAGAATCAGACAACTGCTGTTGTATTTACTAGAGAAAATATTATTCACAATGAAGGATTATTATTTCTGAGGAGAGTGAGTATACATAGGAAGGTGCAGGTTCATGACCACTGTCCTCGGTGCTTTTGGCATCCATTCTGAAACAGCCTTCATACCAACAAATTGTACACATGGGAACACTGTATGCCCCCGGTTCTATGTACATAGCCTACGCCCAGACATACAGACTCTTTCATAAGTTATGCTGAGCACAGGTAGGGCAGGTAATGGGGCCAAGCAGGCACAAACCATTTCTGCCGCACACAAATCCCTATGGCAACGGAACTCTAACCAGGGATGTCAGATAATTCCATCAGAAAGGGAAACGAGAGTGGGAATTGCTGCCATTCTCATTTTCGTCGGAGGTCAGGAATGGAAATCATGCAAGCAAAGACAAGTAGTATCTGCTGCCTTTCTTGTTTGTTTTTTTAGCCCACAAACATCATGTAAATATTTACAGTGTTTTCTGGATTGTTTTAGTTGTCCCTTTTCCATTGAGATGCACTGAAATCAATTACATCATTATTTACATTATATCTGGTCATATAGCAGATAGGAGACAAGCAATGTGGGTTGTAGTGAAAGCCAAGCTGTAGCGGAAGAGAAACGGCTCTGCTTGGGACAAATACAGCCTGGGGTGGAAATCTATCTGCCTACTTTCATCCCTAGTTGACCAGTGAATGTGCACTCCTAACCCAAATGAATTAATTCTTAAATAAACCTGATTAAATAATATAGTGCTATGGTTAAGCAAATATTGAACCAGGTTATCTGCATGATGAAAACATTTTCCCCTTCCTGGAAATTCAATAATCTTATGAGGTATTGTAAATAATGACTTTAACAAAACAAATGTGGACATGAATTGCATGCAAAGAGGTATTGCCTAAGGAAAAGCCATTTAGCCAAGTGCCATTAGCTATAGAAGTCTTTTCTTCAGTGGAAAGCCTTTATAACTGAATCGCGTCTTATTGGGTCCCCCTTATTTAGGCTGCATAATGGAATTCTGTCCTTTTAAAGAGAAATCCAGTCATGACAAGTTGTCCCAACCTTAATGATCCAGTGAACAATATGGAATAAATGAATGATGCTCCTTTCTCATGGACTGCATACACACCATACATAAAAACACATTTAAAGCACATGACTCCCCACCCCATCTTAGCAACTATAGTTTGTTTGTTTGTTTGTTTGTTTGTTTGTTTGTTTATTCTTTCCCTCATTCCTTCCTTCCTTCCCATCTGGCTGGGTTTCCCCAGCCACTCTGGGCGGCTTCCAACAAAAGATTAAAATACAGTAATTCATCAAATATTAAAAACTTACCCCCCACAAAGCTACAATTCCTAACACCAATAACAAACTACATTTCAAGGATTCTTGGGGGGAAGCCATGCACTTTAAATGTGTGTATACAGACCTTTAAATCTGAAGAAGACACACGTGTGTCCGGGGTAGTGAAAGAGTATTTCATACCTTCAGTTGACTGTGTATTCTGAAAGTTTAAACACCATATTGAGCCTCACTGATCCATGATAATCAGAGCAGGATAAACTTTTGACTTTTGTTGTAATGGAAATGACCTCTAAAAGTTTCAGGATGATTCTTAAAAACCTTTCACTTCTTTTTTGCTGTCATTATTCTGAATGTCCGGCTCATCCTATCTCTGCTAATACTCGACTGTACTATGCTTCAGCCTTATCTTCTAAATCTATTGATGCTTCGTTTATTTTAAAAAGAAAAATGTTTTCATAACCGCTCATGAAATTACTTATAAGTAACAAGCAAAGGAACAAACAATAACTACAGTTCAGCCTTTACGTGTTTTGCACGTTGCTGTGGTATTTTCTCCTTGTGTCTTTCTGTGTTATCTTCAGTGTTTGTTCTACTACATATTCTTTCGCTTAGTGTTGTTTTTGCTTCCCCTGTTTCTTTTTAACAGAGTTTCTTTGAAGGACAGTCTGCACCTTGGGACTCAGCTAAAAAAGATGAGAACCGAATGAAGAATAGATATGGGAATATCATTGCATGTAAGTGTTGACAAGTGTAGTTGTACCTCTGTGTAAATTTCCTTTTAGCAACTTGACAACGCTGCCCACCTCTATATGTTTGATTTGTGTTGACTTCGTTTATTGTATTTCTTTGCCACTTTTCATTCAAATGAATCCCAAAGCGGCTTACAAATAATAAATAACCAGAACATAATAGAACATCACAAATGCAGCATAAACTATACAAAGTAATTAACAAATCAATAAAACAATTACCATCTATTTGTGTGGAGTAAAAAACTGAGCTCCAGCCACCATAATTAAAGAATATGGGAGAAGTAAGTACTTTAATAGCTTAAAGACTTCAGAACAGAATTGGCGAGAGATCCAGTGTGGAATAGTGATTAGTGTTGGACTGCAGGAAAGGATTTCACCTTGTATCTTAGCCATGGCGCTCAGGCTGGTGACCTTGAGCTCCTCAGAGGAAGGATAGAACCAAACTATATTTAATAATGATATATTATATTCTCTAGGGTCTAGGATCCTCCTACAGTAGCACAATGGAAAAATGGAAATTGAAATATGGTCCCCTGTCCTGAAAACATTACAGTTGAAATATGAGACAGGTTGTTACAGTACTACATTACTGATTATTGATGTGGAATCAGTACTGTTGATAAGTACACATATAATAACTTGTCTCATATTTCAGCTGTAATGTTTTTATACGTAATGCTTCAACCATAATGTTTCCATACAGAAGTGGGGAGTGGAATGCTGTGAAAGCGAAACACACCTAGCTCCCAATAAAGGGTTAGTGGTACACTTGATTTCCATTTATTTCAGTGGGACTTTGAGAACCAAAGTAGACATGTGTGGCAGTTGTGTGTCTATTAAGCACATGAAATGAAGGAGGGGAGGGTCTACACATGTCTTCTTTAAAAAAAAGCATATGGGGGAGGAGGGGGAAATCAACCCCTCCCTTGTCTATTACACTGTACTCTGTAGGTTTGAAGCAAACTTCTCAGTGCCCAGCTCATGTCTCATACTGGAGGCAGCTAAGGAGAAACTACTTAAATAGCAACACAAGGCAGGAGAGGAGGTTGGGTTTTAGTTCCCACCCTTGAACTCATAAGCAGACCATCTCATTCCCATTTGTATGTGAAACTGCCTGCACATTTAGTTTGGCTCTCAGAAATGCCTAACATTTGCTGGATTGTGTCCACTGTGGCTGAAGGTTTGTGTAAATATCAAGTAAGCAATGATGGTATTGTTTTTGTTTAAAATATATTGTCTACAAACTGCTACATCTACAGCCCAATGCCAGTTACACTAGCTTCAGACACATGTTGCTTAAAATATGCTCCTTTAGTCAGTAAAACTAAAGACGTCCAAAGAGAGTTGAGCATCACATTTTATGTAATTAAAATAGTCTGTGACCCCATTTCCTCATGTGGCTTACAGCCATTCATGACACTTTCCCCACAAGTATGACAGAACTTTCTTCTAGGTAAGTGTGTGTAGGATTGCAGTCTTCATTCCTACTGGATCAGAGTTTTAATTAATCACACAGATAGGTAAATGATGACACTAAATAATAAGCATTCGCCCTTTTGAAGACGGCCTCTAGCGAATAGACTTCACTAAGGTTCATGTTCACTATGAGGAAAGCATTTAATGGCTTTGCCATCCTCTTATCTGAAGGTCTCTTGACTTAAAAGTAGAACCATTAAAGAATAAGGGTTATACAAGTGTGGAACGTTTGCTAAAATAGGGTAATGGATTTTGACAAATACACATTAGCTGACACTGGGTACATTTACAGGAGAGCATATTATGTAGTGAATAGAATAAGGGTATGTTGAATGAGGCGTTTGCTTGCAAGGAAGAGACACTTCTGAGAAGGTGTAAAGAAAGAATTCTTACCAAGGAAGCTTTCAAAACTGCCCTTTTTCTTGGCACCATTATTGTAGTGCAAAGAGCAGGCATGTGACATCCATCCCTCTTACCATGTCTGTGCCTTAGTTTAAAGAATAGCTGAACAAATTGAATGCAAAGAAGCAGCTCAGCCAAAGTTCCAGAGCAGTTGGATTTGTTTCCTATTAATTAAAGTGACTCATATTATCATTCGAATATCTATTTTTTAAAAATAAAAGCAATATTGGAAGTGGCCAAATGCCTAAAGCAGACATTACAATTGCTAACTGCATCATATCCCCAGAGACCTTCAGCATGGACTCCCTTCAGGTACCTCTCCTGAAGCTGCAGAAGTTTGTCTCTCAGCAAAATATTTCCTAGCTTCCCACCAGTGTAAAGGCTGGAGAAAGATTCGGAACAATTTAGGTGCATTAAGCTTGTTTTATCGACCATCCTCTTACATAAAACCAAAGCGATAGGCGCTTTCATAAACTTGTAACAATATCCAGCATTCTAATAACTATACGCTGCAACTTGTTACTGTCAAAATGGCTTTGGTATAGCGATACAGAGGTAAAATATTTTAATATCAGCAGCATCACATCCTTTTATCACTACGCATATTCAGTAATGGAATCTAAATCCACTGTAAAGCACCATAAAACAGCTCTTTACTTCCTGCCCTCCTAAAGGGTGCAGTGTGCAGTGAGAGCCAGTGTGGTGTAGTGGTTAAGAGCGGTAGTCTCCTAATCTGGGGAACCGGGTTCGCGTCTCCGCTCCTCCACATGCAGCTGCTGGGTGACCTTGGGCCAGTCACACTTCTTTGAAGTCTCTCAGCCCCACTCACCTCACAGAGTGTTTGTTGTGGGGGAGGAAGGGAAAGGAGAATGTTAGCCGCTTTGAGACTCCTTAAAGGGAGTGAAAGGCGGGATATCAAATCCAAACTCTTCTTCTTCTAAATATGCACCATCCATTTCCCCATAAGGATTGAAAAATAAGAAGCTTTTGTAACATCAGGTTCGGGCTCTTTGAGTCTTCTGCTATAGTTATTCAAAAATACAGACTCGCATAGTAAAGAAAATATGAATTTCCACAAGATGCCTGTTACAATCTAGTTTCCTCTAGAAAGTAACCACTACCGTAAAGCATTCAAAGTCGTATGTGCTTGCTCTAGCAAAAAGGCATTTACATATTCCTGTTTGTCTGACAGAGCTAGCACAGCTAACAAAGAGTCAAGATATTTCTGTAGGATTGTTTAGTAGACAACTAAGGCAGTACAGTGGTACCTCGGGATGCGAACAGGATGCTTTCCGGAGCCCCGTTCGCATCCTGAATGGAACGTAAGATACGATGCCACGTCTGTACATGCGTGGGTTGCATTTTGCCGCTTCCGTGCATGCGTGTGACGTCATTTTGAGCGCATGCGCGAGCGGCAAAACCCAGCAGTAACGCGCTCTGTTACTTCCGGGTTGCTGTGGAACGCAACCCGAAAGCACTCAACCTGAAGCACATTCAACCCGAGTTATGACTGTATTCCAAAGAGTTGTGCACATGTCATGAGTTTTTCCAGAAGAACCTACTTACAGAGGGGCATACAAGAGGGCAAACTGTTTAGTCTTGAAATAAACTTCCCATGACACAAACCTCCTTTCATTCCAGTTGAACATAAGTTAAACATGCCTTGTGAATTTGGCCATGAGAGCACAAACACCATTTTAAGGAATAGCATTTAATCAATCTGAGAGCGACATGGACTTTTTAAAAAACACAACCAAAACCAGGTGGAATTCCATAATTTTATCTTTCTGCTTTCCAAGGTATCATATTACTGATGTGCTTGGGGGTTTTGCAGAATGCATTAAGGGAAATAATCTTTCCTGTAAGACGTACTCTTCCAATTTCCACAGTTAATCAGTCATTTAAAAGTAGTATCATGAGTATTTGTAATGCATCCAGAGAGACACCCGTGGAAACAGACATACAGAATATATTCCAGAGATGCTGCCCTGGTGTTGATTTGTTGGTTTGTTTAGGTAGTTTATGTCTTGCATTTTCAACAGAGGTTGAAGCTAAGAGGGGTGGGGAAGCAAAACAACAACAACAACAATGCAATGATTCAGAACAGGGGTAGCCAGGGTGGTGCTGTCTTGATGTTTCCCACTACAATTCCCATCAGTTCCAGCCAGTATGTCCAATTTTCAGGCATGATGGAGTTGTTGTCCAGAAAATTGGAAGTGCAACATGTTGGGTATTCCTGTTTTAAAACAACACTATATTTCTTCTTACTTTAACAAGTTACTATTTGTTCAGAAAGTGGTGACAAGTGAAGAGGAAAAAGTAGAGTAAAGGTTGCTTGTTTATTCATTCTCCAACTCCAGAGAGAATGAATCTAGTTACTCTAAGTAGCCTCCCTAACTGCAGAGTAAAACCGCTGATTTTCAGAGTACAGGTAGCTCACTTTCCCCCCAGAGTTTCTTAATACTTACCTTCTTTGTATAATCTTTCTGGCCTGGTAAACCTGTGAGTAATTGATTTCTATTTTTTATTATTTAAATTTGAATTGTATTTTGAATCTAAATTATAATTGTAATGTGAAAGTATAGTAATATTCAGCTGGTGGGTGATCAGTAAGTTTCCCTATCTAAATTACAACTGCACACCTAATCACATTGACACTTCCAGGTAATTTATTTCTGTGATAATACAGAAACCCCTTTCATATTCCTACAGAGAGCAATTTTATTCCATGGCCCATAAACCTACAGTGATCTGAAGTACGTTTTCAGGTCAACTCCAATACCATGACACGTATAATAGTGGAAAATTTACTGTGGTGGATACCAAATTAAAGTGAGCTGCACTGAATTAATGGAAGGTAGAAATGTTGCTAGGTGCATGTAAGTGTCGCTGTGCATGTGCTCTGTCATTCTCCACCAGCATTCAGAGTAGATTCTGACCTGATTGCCATCATGCCGGAAGTCAATTGAAAGGTTTCTGTATCATGGGTAGTTTCATGGAAAGTCTCCACATGGTACAGGTGATCAGAGGCGCCAGTTTGTTGAGAGCAGTTTGGTGCGGGGTGGTGGTGTATCACACATGTGATGTCAGGACATTGGGAGGAGCTGACAGAGGACCTAAACATGGCGGCAGCACAGCTTCCCCCTCCTCCTCTTACCACTGCCACACTGCCACCAGCGGCGGACTGCTTTGAGCCTCTTTTCTCTCCATGGCAGGTTGGAGGCGGAGAAGGAGCTGGCTGCTGATGGCCTCCTCGACTCCCTAATTTTTAGGACATTGGGGAGCCCACCCCCTCCCCAAAAATATTGGGGGTGTGGCCCAAAGAGCTCAGCCCCCATGAATGCTATTTTATGCTGAAGCCTTCAAGCAGCCTTTCACATGGAAACTGGAATGTAACATTGTGACTGTGTATTAACATCTTGACTGAAACATCTCAGTAACACGAACAACCACAAACCGAGCAATACACATTATTCCATGGTGTTACCTGTTTCCTTTTGCATCCTAACTATTCATTCTTCTGCTTGGAACGCAGAGGACAGCCTCCACAGAGATAACATAAGGAGTTGAGTTCTAATTCAGAAGGCTTTCAAATGTCTTTGCACTTGGCAACCGATCCAGGAAGAAAATGTTGTGGTCCACAAACAGCAAGCCTATGACTGATTTGCATCACACAAAGACTAAGAATTGGGAAGAAATGGTTTGTAATAAGGAGTGCATGAAAGTCGTGCCAACTCAAAATCATCACTAATATTGCATTTCAGTCTGAACTTTGTTTACGAAAACACTGTTAGGGGAGGAACACTGAAAACCATAAAGATTTTTGGATGGAAGTTTATTTCAGATTTTATTCTACCCCTGAGGACAGGGCCAACTGACTTGTTTTCTTTTTATGTTTTTTTAAAGTAATCATAGCATTGTGAGGGGACAATGTATCTTGTCATCTTGTGTTCCTACTATTATCCATGTGACTATTTGATGTTGACTGTTATTTGATGAGTATTGAGTAGAATACAAATTCCTTAATGCATGTGTTATGTGTTCTATTTCAGATGATCATTCTCGAGTTAGGCTGCAGCCCATTGAAGGGGACTTAAACTCTGACTACATCAATGGAAATTATATCGATGTACGTATACTCATCTAGACAAGAAATTTAACAGTATTATTTTAAGGAAAGACTTTCATTTGATATTTCAAATGATGTTGCATGCAATCAGGATGCCAGCTGTTAAATTCTGTGAGAAACCAATCTGGAGACCCCCTCTTGTATGCTAGAGTTGAGATTAAAACGACCAAAGAAAATAAAATCAGGCATTTCCTAAAATTGCCATGTATTGGAGTGGAGACTTGCCAGTAATTTTATCTGGCTACTTTTCCTCCTGAAATTTATGGGGGACCAAAGACATGTTATTTTCATTTTCTGTCAACAACTTGGCATGATTCAATTTTTAAAGGGGGTCTGTTTGCATATTAATGTGACAAAACTCTATAATTCCTAATGCAGTGGCTTGCAATCTCTTGTCATCTCGGCACTTTTAAGCAGCCTTCAAAGTATAGACTGCATCTGTTAAGCAGGACTTCTAATGCAAGCAAGACAGTTCATTAAATATGTATGCTGTTTAATTATTGAAGACTGTTTCTTTGTTCATTCTGCATCATGTTAACTTAATGTTTTACATTAGAATAAATTCTTTAAGAGACAGCATTTGGGGGGCATAGAAAGAATGAAATCAAAAGTAGAGCTGGAAATCAAGGAAGAGTCAATGCCATTTTAAGCACTAAGTCTGCAAAGAAAATCAGTAATTTTCATGTTCACACATAACATTAATGTTTAGTAACTCAGAACAACCTAGTCATCTTAATTGATATCAACATTGCTTTTGTCTTCATTAGTGACACCTTGTGACAAAGCTGCCAATACCTTATATGCACAATTTCCCAATTACTATGACAAAAGTGAATTTAGATCATTTCTTTCTCAGTTAATTAAAACTAGTTTGTTTGTTTGTTTGTTTGTTGCGTTTTTTTTACCCTGCAAGAGTTTCAACAAGCAAATTGCACATCTTATTTGGCAGTCTCAGCGTTAAGGAGTGTGTGTTTTGCCATGCTGTAAACTAAATGCTTCTAAATAGTGGTTAATTTAGCTTTAAATCGAAACGTAAGATCCCCCAGAATAGCACACATGGGGAGCAGAGGGGAGATCATTCCATCTGGCAAGCAAAAATGCTTCAACTGATGGAAGAATCCTAATGCACAGGACTGAATTCCTCTTGTTGTTTTCAAGTTAGAGCTGAGCAAACCATTCTTAGTTCAACAAAATGGAATTTCCCCCCAGTCACAAACAACTATTAAAGCACATTCAAAACACTTTTCCCCTTAAAGAATTCTGGACACTGTAGTTTACTCCTCATAGAGTTCAATTCCCAGCAACCCTTAACAAACTACAGTGCCCATAATTCTTTGAGAAGGTGGGAATGTGCTTTAAAGGTATAGATGTCTAAAGATGGAAAAGATTTAGCATTAACTTTATTAATACTGATAAGAAGTTTCTACTGTTAACAGCTTGGTATGCAGTTTTGCCTGTAATGTTTCTCTTTTGGATTCATTTTTAATTTTTAAGTACACCAGAACTGCAAATCCTATTAGTTTCAGTGGCAATTGTACATAAATTTTGTGCTTCATTAGAAGTGTGTATGTAAAGGCAATGTAAACATAATAATCATTGATGGGCAAGTGTAATACAAACCTTATAGAATTGTACGTAACAGTTACTTTTCCTGCTCTTGCCATTTAAATTTCATGGATGAGCTGCAGCTCAGTGGTAAAGCATATTATCGATAATAAGGAGCAGTTAGGCCAGTGGTCTGACTTGATAAAAAACAGCTTCCTATGTTCCTACTTTAAGGAATGGCCAATCGTTTAGAGCTTAGGCCTAATTCTTGTATTACCCAGGCCCAACAGTAGCCACAGAAGAAGTTCCATAGTTCTTTGTGGTTCCGTAGTAATAACCAGATGAGAAGCACTGATTTCAACATTATTTCTCCCTTTACTGCTGCTCAGTTAGCAGAACTGGGCTGGCAAGTAACCATGTGATGATTGGATGTGCCAAACAGTATCTGGGTGATGTAGAATCAGATTACAGGAAAGCAGTTTTTCAGTGGATAATATGCTGCCCTGATAACTTAAACATTTGACCTTAGCTGCTGTGCCTTGCAATGCTGCAGGAATTTTGAGAAGTGAAAGGGTTTTAAACAAATGTTGCTGCTACCTGCAGGTGTCACTAGGTTAGACCATTTCCTTGGAAAAGAACAGGAGCCTCTAGAATACAGCAGCTGTAACTCCTTACCTAATCACACACAGCTTTAAAAGCCTCCTGTCAGCTATAGCTGCTACACCTGTCAGCTTTTCTCATATTCATAAGGTGAAACCTTTGCCCTTAGTAGGTTTCTTTCTGCGTATTTATGTTTATGTTTTTTGCCTTGTTCCTGTGACAGATTGCGCAAGATTCACACAAAACGCTTTTTAAAAATTTATTTCAGGGTTATCACAGGCCAAACCACTATATTGCTACGCAAGGTAAGTTGATCTCACATTTATAAGTTTCTTGTATACATGTGTATTGCTCTTTTATGTGGGAAATGCACTTGTGAAGGTTTTCACTTTCGCTTATGTTGTAATAAACAACTAATACTATAGTCAGTGCACCTGATTTCTTCAGATTAGCTCTCTGATCCCAAAACACCCCCCAATTTATGACAGAAGTGAAGAATCTTGAAAGAATCTGTGATGAACAGTACTGTATATATTTAATTAGGCTTTTAGGCTCATTAAAAATGGCTGTACAACTTCCTAGTTCTAATACTCTTGTACCCAAATCTGGCACAGTATACAGAGCAGCTTCACTCGGCTTCATATGCTAAGACAACAGGTGTTTTAAACTTGGTGTAATTTTTTCCTCTACCTTGAGAAAACTGATTCCTAACATGTTGGGAAATTCTCACCTTTTTTTACTGATATTTTGGATATGGTTGCTATTTTAATGTTTCCTTATACTTCGTTCAATGTGCAAAACCAACAGCTTGGCTCCATAGAACAACTTTCTTCTACCTACCACAGAAAAATGAAGGAAGGACTATGGCTTTGTTTTGGTTTCTAAAATTTAGATGCTCATGTTGCCCCTTACAAAACAGCTCTATACTGCCACCTAGTGACAATTTATTCCACTACAGGGTATTTAAAGTGATAGCCAACTGTGTGTGTGTGTGTGTGTGAGAGAGAGAGAGAGAGAGAGAGAGAGAGAGAGAGAGAGAGATGGTTCATGTTTAAACAAGGTTCTGCACTTTAATGCAGAGAACCGGTAACAGATGAATGAATGAATTGTAGTCTCCCATTTTGAGCCATATTTGCAATGCATTATGCACTCCACCTGTGTGGCTTCGGGATGAGGTATAACTGGCCTGATAGAGGCCTGTTAGAGATGCCTGAATTGGAGAAAGATAAGAACATGAATGTCACAGTCTTGCCTTTTCCTCCATTATCTCCAGACATAAACTGGTGACTGAGGAAATTAGCTGACTCTTACTCCTATTTTGGGAGGAAACGAAAGGGTTCCATCCAACTAAATTTTACTCAGAGTAGACCCACTGAAATGAATGCACCCCAGTTAGTCATGCCCATCAATTTCAAGGAGTCTACTTTGAGTTCGACTAGCAATGGCTGCAACCCATACCTTTACTGAAAGCGAGAACATTTGACTAAAACATCTGAACAGACATTTTGGATATGTCCATTAAAATATTTCACCATCATTCTTTCAGTAACATTTCTGATCCAACCCATTCCCATTTTCATGCATGTTATTCCTTTGTACTATGCTCTTCAGGAAAAGGAAATCATTTGAGAAATTAGTTCAAATCCCTACAGAGTTGAGATTGCTATTTAATTGTCCTAGTGCTCTTCTTAAGCTCCATTCAACATATCAAGTGTTAATGAGCAAATATAATTGGATGCCACTAAATAGTGGCAAACATAATCGGTTTGCAATCGGCTACCAATCTGGCTTTTCAACAAAGCTGGAGGGTTGCCTAATCACTTGTGTTTTAGTTTTTTTTTACTGTTTTGGAATCTTCCAAATGAACAAGATTTAGCTTTACAGGGTTTTGCTTAGCAATGAGCTTACCTTTTGTGTCTTTCAAATCAGGTTGATTAGGAAACTGGTGTAAGGAGGACAAAAACTGTTTTACCTATTGTTGTATCAAGGGACCATTAAGCTATGTTTTAAGTGCAACATATTCTAAACCTGCAATTTGGGTTAGAAAATGAGCATCTACGGTACTTTTCTTCTTTACAGTAGCTATAATAGGCTGAAATTGCCACTAATGAAGACTTCAGGTGATCTACAGTAATTGACAGAGACAGTCACAATAAGCACCTGGGTCATACTTGTAATAAGAAAACTATTGTCTTGATGTAATGGATCATGCATAAAGAACAGGCAGGCACAATTTTAAAAGGACTATTTGACATTTTCCAATTGAGAATATTTATTTAAAATCCCATTTCAGCTAAAAGGTGGGCTGGTAGCCGTGTTTGATTCCACAGTGTAGGTCATCTTCCTCAAACTGATCCCCCCCCCCCCACCCAATATTTAGGTCTACACTGCCATCAGCCCCAGCCAGTATGGCCATGCTGAATGGGCCTGAAGGAGAGTTACAGTCCAAAACATCGGTAGAGCAGCAGGCTGGGGGGAATTAATGTAGACAGCAGAAGTAGACAGCTCAGTCGGTAAAGCATGAGACTCAGGGTTGTGGGTTCAAACCCCACATTGGGTGAAATATTCCTGCATAGATGATCCTCATGGTATCTTACAATTCTACAATTCTATGAATGTTTCCATGCTTTTATCAGATAATTGTTGAAAAATTAAACAACATGCATAAATGCATGTTCTCTGAACTGGTCACTTGCTTACTACTAAGAAAAACTAAAACCTTTAAAGTGGCTTCATTTTTTAAACAAAAATTAAAAATGCAAGTGCTAATTAGATAGACAATATCTGCAGAGTAAAAAGTAACTGGAGAACAAAGAGCCATATGGCAAACCCCAGTATGTTCACAGAAGATTGAAATCGTTGAAATGTCCAGCAGAAATGTGTACATTCCACAGAAAAACTCAATTTGTTTGTGCATACTCATAAGTTGATTCGTGTGGTGCTTATCATATAACAAATTTGCCTGCATATCATACTTACCTGACATAAGCAGTGTAACCAGTAAAAGTAATATTACAATTAGACATACAATTAAACACAGGAGCAGTAATTATATTTGATGTGCTTAAGGCTCAAGTTATTAAGGTATGGTTTAAATATATTAGGCCTAATAAAATATTTTAATTACTAATTCTAAATCAGCACCTGCAAACAGGCATTCTTATACCTTCAGTTTGCCTCTAGCTGTAAAACAAACCATTTACTTTCTCACTTATATTGTGAATATAATTTTCTTCCTCAATGCAACAAACTTATCATGCTTCAACCATGGGAAAATCCTTTCGTGTCAGCCTTATAAGCCCCTAAAGATAAGCATTTATAACGCAAGTGTTTACACAGCTTTGACTGTGGTAGCATAAATAGCAAAATTGCAAAATACCAAGCAATCAGAATACAAATGGCACATAGTGCATTTCCTGGCCCAGTTCAGATTCCCAGCTCTAATATTTACAACCTTATACAGAATACATTCACTGTTCCCAAACAAGCCTATCCTGGCCTCAGTATCATCTCCAAATGCCCTCCTCAGAGTGCCCTTTCCATAGGACGTGTGGAGGGTGGAAGCAATAGAAGGGGCCTTTTGGTGGTGGCACCTGTCGGTGGGATACATTCCCCAGGGAAGCTTGCCTGGTACCTTCTGCATTCAGTGAAGACATTCATTCATTTCACCTCCAGTCTTTTTAGTAAATGTTCTCCTTATTCTCCCGGAACAGAATATCTATGGGAAAGAAAATCCTGTTTTCTGTACATTCCTTTCTTCCTTGTTAATTAGATCCTACTTATGCTATGAAAATCACTGCTGTACCTAGTGTTGTAAGTGGTGCCCAGATCTTGCCTTCGTCACAGTGGTAGAAGCTTATTGGCTCTTTTTAAAAAAAGTATCTGCCTTTCCTTCCATGTTCAATTGCTATTTAGATCAAGGCTTTGTAGAGATTACCTCTGCAGTTCCTAAATCTCATTTGAGCCCAAGTGTTTTCATTTAGAGCTTTTGGTGCAGATACATTTATCTAAGCAACACAATTAAAATGGTTCACTTCATTTACTTGGCACTGCAGCTGTATTGTAAAGCACAATTGATTAAAAAAAATATAGAAGTGTACAGTTCTTTTTGTGACTTGATTTCTGCTTGGATGAGGTGAAGACTGGTATCAGAGCTCCTTGCTATACAAGAAGAATGCAGTGTCATTTAAATATTGTTTGGTTGGAATTTTCCTGATATTGGTTGGAAATAATTCTTGCTAAGCCAATAAGGATGTGTGGTTTTATTGTGCACTACCTAGTTTATACCCTTAAATATGACAGAATATTTGCTATTCCATGACTTTGGGACGTCATCAGTAAACAGAAGTCAGGCTGATGCGAAGTATCAAGTGGATCAAAGCCCTTAAGAATTAAAGGAAAAGTTGTTGTTCATGTACAATTTCATTTTTCTTTTATGATATGTGGCCATCTCAAACCTGAAGAATTATGATTCTTTTGGTTAACTTAATAGTATGTTGTTGTTTTTCATTTATTACTGCTCTAGTGTGCACAAAATTATCTTATAGGTTATCTTGTTTGGCAGCTGAAACTCATTCAAGATTAGTACAAGGCAAAGCTGTAATACAGATCAAGCAGTAGGAGCACTTAGATGCCTCTTTACACCAACCATTCCAGAGTCACTTCATTTTGCAGGACAGAATATGTAAAAATATGTAAGAAAAGTAAAAAGTGACCAGTTCAGATGTGGATGGAACATGACAAGAGGAGGTGGAACTAAGAGTAAGGAACTGTTGTTACAAACTCAAATGGTTCCACAGATTTGGTGGATGTTATTCAACAGAATATATGGGCTTTTTTGTAAAAGATTTTTTGCCATTTAGTTTCATTAAGAAATCACTTTAGAACTTTATTTTATGAAGCAGCTATTTTTTATTTTATGTATCTCAGTTACTATATTGAGAATTTAAAATCCCAAATACTCTGAAAGAAAAATAATGTATACACAGTTCTTATGGGTAATTAGCCAATCAGATCACTGGGCTGGCAGAAAATTAGTAATCCTGTAATTTTGCATTTAAATTGAGCCACATGCTGTGGGAACTCTCCTTAGAGATTAGTCTATTAACAGTTGTGGTGCTCCATAAGGTTACCGTATTTTTCGCCCCATAAGACACACTTTTTCCCCTCCAAAAATGAAGGGGAAATCGGGGTGCGTCTTATGGGGCGAATGCCTGCAAGCCTCGCGCGCCCGGCAGGAGGTCCCACCGGGTGCGCGAGGCTTGGGGCGGCAGCCTGTCGCCCGAAGCACGGGGAGCCCTCTGGAGGGCTCCCCCTGCTTCCGGCGAGTGTCTGCAAGCCTCGCGCACCCGGCAGGAGGTCCCACCGGGTGCGCGAGGCTTGGGGCGGCAGCGGACTGCTTGTGCGCACCTAGAAGCTTGGGGCTTGCTGAGCTCAGCACGCCCCAAGCTTCTAGGTGCGCGCAAGCAGTCCGCTGCCGCCCAAAGCCTCGCGCACCCAGCGGGACCTCCTGCCGGGTGCGGGAGGCTTGGGGCGGCAGCGGACTGCTTGCCGGGATGCAGAAGCTTGGGGTGCGCTGAGCTCAGCACGCCCCAAGCTTCTAGGGGCGCGCAAGCAGTCCGCTGCCGCCCCAAGCCTCGCGCACCCAGCGGGACCTCCTGCCGGGTGCGGGAGGCTGGGGGCGGCAGCGGACTGCTTGCCGGCATGCAGAAGCTTGGCGCGCGCTGACCTCAGCACGCCCCAAGCTTCTAGGGGCGCGCAAGCAGTCCGCTGCCGCCCCAAGCCTCGCGCACCCAGCGGGACCTCCTGCCGGGTGCGGGAGGCTGGGGGCGGCAGCGGACTGCTTGCCGGCATGCAGAAGCTTGGCGCGCGCTGACCTCAGCACGCCCCAAGCTTCTAGGGGCGCGCAAGCAGTCCGCTGCCGCCCCAAGCCTTGCGCACCCGGCGGGACCTCCTGCCGGGTGCGGGAGGCTGGGGGCGGCAGCGGACTGCTTGCCGGGATGCAGAAGCTTGGCGCGCGCTGAGCTCAGCAAGCCCCAAGCTTCTAGGTGCGCGCAAGCAGTCCGCTGCCGCCCCAAGCCTCGCGCACCCAGCGGGACCTCCTGCCGGGTGCGCGAGGCTTGGGGCGGCAGCGGACTGCTTGCGCGCACCTAGAAGCTTGGGGCGCGCTGAGCTCAGCACGCCCCAAGCTCCTGGTATAGCGCAGCGATCCGCCAGCCCTGGGAGAGCCCCGCGGCTCTCCCAGGGCTAGCGGACTGCTTGCCGGCACGCAGAAGCTTGGGGCGCGCTGACCTCAGCTTGCCCCAAGCTTCTGGATTAGCGCAGGGGTCCGCTAGCCCTGGGAGAGGCGCCCGGCTCTCCCACGCTAGCGGAGACCTTGCCGGCACGCAGAAGCTTGGGGCGCGCTGAGCTCCGCACGCCCCAAGCTCCTGGTGTAGCGCAGCGCACCTGGGGGGGAAATAAAAAAATTTTCCTTTATTCCCCCCCCTAAAATCTAGGTGCGTCTTATGGGCCGGTGCGTCTTATGGGGCGAAAAATACGGTACATTAAGGAGAACAGCATTCCTAAACTTTTAATTAAATTACTCAGATTCTGTTATTTTGGTTACTGTCTCAACTATGTTTGTGTTCTAACAAAGTCAAATGACATTTGAAATTTGGCTGCTCCTTTGTTTTCTTTGCATTGGATTGATGCAAAGCTTTATGTTGGTATCATAAGCTTTCCTAACTTTTGACAGTGCTGTTATCATCTCAGAACAAAGTATTGTACCAATGATTATTATTCCCTACCAAAGTCAGTGGTCACATCCACATCATATATTAAAATAATATTAGGTGGTTTTCAACTAAGTTTTTCTCAGAGTGGATCCTTTAAATTATTAGACCTAATTTAGAAACGGCATGGTGCCACTGCAGCAGTACAACTGGGTGCCTTTATCTGGCCCATCAGCAACACAACTTGTCTCTCCCACTTTGGTCTCTACAGCCGCAGCAGGTTCTGCAAGCATCCAACAGCTTGACTTCACTCCCAAAGGCACACTCCTCCATTGTCTCCCAGAAAAGATGGGTGCCAACAATTTAGTAATGTTCATTAATTTCAGTGCCTGGGAACTATAGTTTACCCCTCCCAGGGAGCTAAAGTTCCAAGCATCCTTAACAAACTACAGTTTCCATGATTCTTTGAGGGAAGCTATGTGCTTTGAATGGATGGTGTGGATGTGACTGTTTCAGTTTCCGCTTGTAGGGGCCACCTACACATCTGTTTGTCCCGTGATCTCAAGTCATGAATCTGAGAGGGGTTTTGTTTGTTTTTTGTCCTGCCACTTTCCCTGGGAAAACCCAGTCTACTGCTTAATCAGAACAAATGTCAATCCGCAGAAACCTCTCAAGGACTTCCTGCCATCTAACTCTGGATTGTTCTTCCATATCTCAAGCTCTCTACTATCACTTTTTTCCTTCAGATTTTTCTGTTCTTTCTCATACCTACAGGATACATTTTTCTCCTGGTCCATTTCTCCAATACATTTCTATCTCCCATCTCTTTTGTATGGACAGAAAGATTGAGAGCTACAAACAAAAGTGTGTGTGTGTGTGTGTGTGTGTGTGTGTGAGAGAGAGAGAGAGAGAGAGAGAGAGAGAGAGAGAGAGAGAATTTATTTCCCCGAGATGTTGCCAGTGTTCTCCTTGAGCATTCCAGAGACCAACTGGAAACATGTAAAGATACTTATCTAGATAAACTTTAGAAGAGAAAAGTCACAGGAAACCTTTTCTCCAGAAAAATTACCTCTTGAATTGCAACTAACAAGGGTTACATTATGGGGGAATTTAAGCCAAAGCCCAACTCCGCATACTTTTAACACTCTAGTAAAACCTGGTAGAAAAAGAACGACTATTTGCAAGGGAAATCAAAATTAGGGAGGTAATTGTGCTGATTGGTTTAGGGAAATTATTATCTTTGTAAAATACTAAAGCTTGACTTCTTTTGAGATATTGTAATGTTTATTTTAATCAGCTACTACAGCAATTAATCAGTTAAATGTAACAAGGTAAATTTCCTGAAAATGTATTAAGTCGACAGCTCTAACTATTACAAAGTATGGCATATGTGGGGCATTAAATTCACTTAATAATTACTGGGGATTGTACAGTTTGAATAAATACTTACCCATTTCTTACTAGCTTCTCCTTGTTTTTAGTAGTGTCGCAGTAGCAAAAGAGACTATTTTATATCATTTCCTCATGGTAGAGAGTATTTATAGCAGCCATTATATTATATTGCTAGTAGATTATGTCATTGGATTCATAGCAAGAAAATGCTGAACTTTCCCGTAAGGGGAATGAGAATAAGCTGAACCACACCAAGTCCTTCTGCAAAGCAGGTTCTGTTTATTTTTGAGGTGGTTACTTGCACAGACTCCTGGTACATGCGCCTTGAAATTAATCAGGGCTGCACAGCAGCAGTTCTTAGTGGACTGTGCTCTGTGTCAACCTCTGTAAACTTGGCTCCTATAGTGATTACAGTGTCGCTTCCTACCCCAAATCTCTGAAATCGAATTGTTCAGCTCCAGATGACAATAAATCCTGTGCCCCTACCTGCCCTTTAATGCTTTTCAATTCTGTGTGGAGACATGACAGAGTAATAATTTATTCAGATGTCAGAAAATAATTTGAAAAGTGTCAAGTAGAAAAGAAAAATAGGATAGAAGAGAATTACTTTCAAAGACATGCAGCTAGCCTCTTTCCCTCCCATGAATGTCCTGAGTCCAGAATAATTTTGGTGGCTCTCTGGCATATAAGAAAGCAGGTAAAATGGATAGATAACAAATTCTCTATTAAATTCCTACTCCCTGGGGTTATTTTAATTACCATTGTCTTGCTATAGCAAGTAGAACGGAAGCAGGGACACAGCTGACATTCCAAAGGAGAGCATTTCTCTCATCACTCATTCCTAGAGGATTGTGGTACAAACCTAACATCTGCAAGGCTAAAAAAGTGATTTTGGGGGTGTGGGGAAGATGATGGATTATCTTGGAGGAAAGGTTTGATCCAGTTCCTTCCAGAACAATTGGGATTCCTAGTCTTATAAAATTATTTTTCATCTTTTACATTCTTCTACCACCATGCTAATGGTAGGATCTATTTCCTGCATGATCTATGATTTGCATACCCCAAACAAATACATCTACACAGAAGGTACTATTCATTAAAGATTAATACTACTATCCAGTACCCAGTCATGCAGGTTTAGTTCCTACTGATTTTAAAAGGGACATAGCATGCATAACTTATATACAACAACCCAAGATTACAGAATACTATAAAATGCACAGGAAACATATCTGCAAATGAGCTGTTTAGGTGGTGGTGCATGTCTTTTTGCCATTGTCTACATCACTACAGAATTATTTTACCCCATTTCTACTACTCTAGTGCAGGCATCCCCAAGCTTCGGCCTTCCAGATGTTTTGGACTACAATTCCCATCATCCCTGACCACTGGTCCTGTTAGCTAGGGATCATGGGAGTTGTAGGCCAAAACATCTGGAGGGCCGCAGGTTGGGGGTGCCTGCTCTAGTGTTTACTACTTCATTAGATATAATGTGGTAATGTGGGCTCAACTGTTTGGGATAGGGAAGTGGCATTGGGTTCCATGAAGGCCTTTCTCCTCTCTGGATAGCCCTCAGCCATGCACACATTGCCCATTAAGCAGGATTGGAGATTCATAAAACCTGCCATCCCCTTTAACCTTCCCTGAGTCCCTTCCTGCTCTTTGGGCTTAGAGCCCCTGACTGCGTCCACATGGAGTCATGCTCACACACTGCAGGACAAATTCTCCTGTTTTTAAGAAGCATAATCAGCCTGGGTAGTGATGGTGGGTGGATCCCTCTTCTCCCAGTTCTCCTTGGGGTGGCTCAGAATGTGTCAAAGAACTCCCCCACCCCAGTAATCAGATATTCAAAGTGGTTTCAAGTCGTTCTGGACCCTTTCCAAGCCTCTTGTGAGTCTCCCCCATAACCCACAACTCCTCAAGCCTCCAGGCCACGATCATACCTGGAATATACATCTGATTGGCCACTGTGAGGACAGGATGCTGGACTAGATGAGCCATTGGCCTCATTCAGTAGGTTCTTCTTACATTTTAAAGAAGCTGTCGGGAGCTGTTTTCAGGATCTGAGGTGTCATAAATATGTGAATGACGCCCAGCTCTACCTCTCTGTTCCATCTGAATCAGGACAATCGGTTAAGCCAGAGGTTTTCAAGCTCCCTTGACCAATTACATTATTTCTGCGGCACCCCATGTGGCTCAGGAGCCCAGTTATGCCACCCCTTGCCTGCAGAGCTGGCAGCCTCTTGCCCTTTTTCGAACACATTCCCTTGCATAGTGTTCCCTCAGCCTCCACTCTTCTCCCCTCTCCTTGTGAGTCCTTCGGGCAGCTGCTGCTGCTGCTGCAATAAACAACTGTGCAAGTCTTTGGAAGGCAGAGGCATGAGAGGGCATAAGGAGAGGGAGGGAAGGAAAGAGGGGCAGAGGCCAGTGTTGCCCACACTACCCTTGACTCTCATTCAAGGCACCCCAGGGTGCCATGGAACACTGGTTGAAAACCACTGGGTTAAGGTGTTAGACCAGTACCTAGAGGTGAAATGGACCAATAAATTGAAGCTGAATCCTAAAAACACAGGAATGTTTGGTGTCCCAAGTTCTTGAGTCTGGGAGGTGGGGAGACAGCCTGTCATAGATGGTGTTGCATCCCTCTGGAAGAACCAGGTCCTCCTGAGTTCAGCCTTATCACTGGAGGCTAGTAGTGTCTTTTTCCAGCTCTGGCTGGTTCACCAGCTACAGCCTCTTTTGAACCGAAACAACTTGGCCACAGTACTCAATGCTCCAGGTTGGATTATTGCAATGTGCTCTACGTGGGGCTGCCCTTGAATATGATTTGTAAACATCAGCTGGTCCAAAATGCAGCAGCCAGATTACTGGCTGGAGTTCACTTCAGAACTCATATAACCCCTGTTTCAAAACAGTTTGCTTGCGACATCATGTCTAGGCCTAGTTCAAGCTGCTCATACTAGTGTTGGAAATCCTAAGCAACTTGGGCCCCAAATATCTGAAAGACCACTTCCTTCCCTGCAGACCCTCCTGGGAGTTACAATCAGTGGAGGGGGCTCTCTTGGTAGTTCCACATTCCTCCTAGGTTCAGGGGTTGGTGAGCTGGGAAAGGATATTCCTTGTAGCAGCCCAAAAGTTGAGGAATTCCCTCCCCACAGAGGTACATTTGGCAGCTTCATGGAACAGCTTTCATTGTATGCTGAACATACACCTCTTTACCCTGACAATTGAGATGTATGTTTTAGGCCCAATCTAGTTGTGATTGTAATTTCTTTTAAATTTTTAGTGCTGTGTTTATATTTCTGCAACACAACCTGGGCGCTTCTGGGGAGGGACTGATAGTGGTAGTAGTAAAAAATACAGATAGATGGTTCTGCTCAAGTGCCAAACATAAGATTCTGTTTTGACTGCAGAGGGCTGTAAGCAACTACTCTGCAGCCACAGTTAAAGCAGATATTTGAGATTGGACAGCTTCCCCTTATAAATAATAACTCCATACAATGCACCTGCTCTGAGCCCTGCAGGCCAATGATATTGATCTTGCAAGAATGATTGCCTAATTTTAATTGCCTTTGTCATTTTTGCGTAGGGCACTCACACAAAACAAGGCTGGAGATGCAAGATGAAAACATTAAAGCTAAATGTTTTCAAATGTCAATGAAAAATACATTTTAACAGATTACTGTTGGATATGTGGGTGTGGGTTTCTTCACTTTAATAGTATCCTTTAATGGGTTTCTCCTGAGATAAGTGGGCACACGAGCTTTCAGGTGCAATTAGTGATGTGGTATGTCGTTTGCAGCTATTGTTTTAGAAAAAACATTCTTATTTCAAGGGTGATTATTGTTGCCCTTTTTTTATCAGCTGTCGGCAACTCTGATGTTAAAATTTTAAAGGTATTGCAATGTTTCAAGCAAGTCCTCAAATGAATAGACTAGTAAAATTCTAAATAAGTAACTAAAAAGTGTTGTGAAGAGGATTAGTAATTGGTTGTTTGTAGATGCAAGATTTTAGTAATTGATGGTGTTTTATATCTGCTTATTATCTCTGTCTCCAATAGACGCTCAGACAAAGTGACATAGCAGGGTAAAAAAAAAAAATGACAGGAGCAAAAGTGTTAGAAGAAGGAATACCTGGGTAGGACCACACCCTCCCCAAAGGCCCAGTCAATGCTTGGGATTCATTGTGGATCCAGCTTTTAGCCTGGATTCCCATAGAGCACTCCAGAAACAACAGACATAGGCTATTCTAGAGCCTAGGCAGATACTTTAGGGGTGGGGGTGGTCCCGGTCTTCCCCCTCCCTCGGGCTCATTTCTTTCGTTATGTTCTAAAATTAAGATAGTTGTCAGGCCTGGCATTTAAACAATGTTCTCTCCTGCTGTCAAAGGGGGAAAAACTGTCTCAAAAAACCTGCCTCATTTCAGAAGGAGAGATTTGAGAATTAAGACTAATTAGAGCAATAGTGCAAACTAAGAAAAATGTTTAAACTGAGAAAGGCCAATATCGTCCACTGAAACATTACTCATGTCAAAAGCATAAAAACCTGGTGGTGTGCTACTATTTATTTATTTCAACAATTTATACATACTGTACTTCCTAAGTCTCTAAGGAGTGCTCGCCAGGACAGGGGTGGGGTGGGGCAGGCCTGGGTTGGCCACAGCCCCTCCTGGCAAGCAGCAGAAGCGCCCCACTGCCGCTGATGCTGCCCTGCCTGCTCTATTATTTTTTCAAACTCTCAGCCCTAGTAGTTACAGTGGTGCCTCGCAAGACTAAATTCATCCCTTCCGCGGTTTTTTCGTCTTGCGGATTAGCGCTATTAGCGGTTTAGCGGCTATTAAAGGCTTAGCGGTTTAGCTGCTAAAAGGCTATTAAAGGCTTAGCGGCTTAGAAAAAGGGGGGGAAAGCAAAAAAAAAATCTCAAGACTCGCAAGACATTTTCGTCTTGCGAAGCAAGCCCATAGGGAAATTCGTCCTGCGAAGCGCATTGAAAAACGGAAAACCCTTTCGTCTAGCGGGTTTTCCGTCTTGTGAGGCATTCGTCTTGCGGGGCACCACTGTATTTAACAGTGCATTCTTAAACATTCCTATTAGAAATAAACATATTGATTACAGTGACACTTTCCCTCAGGTATGTTTGTGTATAGGATTGCAACCTCCTGTTAAAAAACAACAACACCAACTTTCTTTCAAGAGGGGGGGAAACACTTAATTGCAAATTAGTTTGAAAGAAACTGAAACCTCCATTGAGCCTTTAACAAGCTAAATTAATGAGCCTACAGAAGATCTCTGCCTCACCTCTTAACGCACTTGAGAGCTGTCAAGTTTTTAATATTGCCTATAACATTATCAGTGTGTATTCCTCCAATCCTGTTATGTGCTGAGAATAACCTGTGGATTGATTTGTCCTTTCAGGACCAATGCAAGAGACAATATATGATTTCTGGAGAATGGTCTGGCATGAAAATACAGCAAGCATAGTCATGGTGACAAATCTCGTGGAAGTGGGAAGGGTAAGAAAGTTTGGGAAATTGTCTATATTTATGCATGGTGTGGGGATTTCTCTGTTTTGAATTTAACAACCTTGCTGCTAACTTTTCTACTTAAGTTGTGAGTTAGCCACTCCAGTCTCAAACACAATGGACTTTTGTGTTTTAGAGCAGGGGTTGGCAATGTGCGGCCCATGGGCCAAATGCGGCCCACAAAGACCGTTTTACCGGCCCATAAGCCACCCCTGAACCAAGCCGCCTGCTCGGCAAGTCCCCCGTGAGCTGCGCTAAACCGGCGCAGCGTAGGGATTTGCTGAGCAACGCCGGAAATTGTTTCTGTGCATGCGCAGATACTGGAAATCACATCTGCGCATGTCCAGACGCCGGAAATCGCTTCTGCGCATGCACAGTTTTCGGCATCTGGGCATGCGCAGAAGCAATTTCCGGTGACGCGTACAGGCACAGATGCAATTTCTGGCATCGCGCTGTGCCAGTCCAGCCCACGGACAATCTCCGTGGGAGTGATCCAGCCCATGGCCGGTAAACCTTGCCAATCCCTGTTTTAGAGCAAGCACGGTGAAGTGGCTCAGGTTGCTAGGCTCAGATTCCTCTATTCAAATCCTCACCCAGGGCCAAACTACATGTGATGGGAGATCTGTGGCTGGATCTCCAGATACCTCTCCCTCCCCCCCCCCATAAAAAGAGCTGGAGTGGGTTTTGAATCGGGGGATAATTCACCCCTGTCCCCCTGCTTCTGACACTTTCCATCACATGCTGAAGATGCACCTCTTTACCCATGGTCTTTGACACCTGAGAGAGAGAGATTCAGAAAAATTATACTTTCAAAAATTATATACTGTACTGTCTTTTAGGACAAAATAGTAGCCATTTGGCGAACTTCGCATACTTGTCGTAAAAATAGAAGTGTGTGCATGCGCGTGAATGCGCGCACACACACACACACACACACACAGCTCCTCTGGAAGGATGGGATAGAAACATAATAAACAAAACACAACCTCAACAATCTATTTCTCCAGGAAATTTTCTTACTTATATTAGCCAACCACAGATTTCCTCAGAAATTTGGATGGCTGCAGAAAATTGCACCCAGGTTTCCTTCAACGTCTAAAACACACAGACAAAATACAAGGGAAACCTCCCTAATACACTTCAGATATAAGAGAATTTATTTCTACTCCTATGATTCCAAAAGTACTTCAGTGTGTTTCACTGAATGAGGATAGGCCATTTTTGGACTTTCTGCCTAGTAATTAATTTTTGCAGGGTATAACTACTTTCTGCAGTGACCAGATTGCCTGGCCTTTCCTCGGTGAAGCTGTGCTTTTCGTTTCCATAGAAATAATAAGGAGAAGCAATCCAAATTTCTAAGTTCCCAAGGAATAAGTATCTTAGGTCATGTACACTTTTATTTTCAAAAGATAGTAACAGAAGTTTGCTTTTCATTTTAAATGGTCAACAAGAGTTGTTGGGTTTCTTATTTATTTTACTGTATCATTAGCATTGATGCAGGTCAGGGTGTTTAAAACAGCCTAGTGAGTACACTGTTCAATTTCCTAGTGAAAATATCAAACTCCATCAACTATGTTGTCAACACCTCCAGGAACAGTGCATTTATTAGCTGCTGAAAAAAATGGGAAATTGTAGATATACTTCGGTGTAGCTAAAGCAGTCATGATGCATGTTTTTAATTTCCTGCCAAAACAGTAGTTTATAATTTCCCCCCTGAAAAATAGACATGTGGACTATAAATGATCAATTAATTTTTCAGTAATATGAGTAAATGTGTCATTTCCAGCTTCCTTTATTGTAAATTCAATTTTCATTCTGTGTTTAGAAAGGGGATTTTTGTTCATGGTTTATTGTGAGTTTAAATCCTAGTGCCTAGACATCTAAAGTGCCTGAGCCTGATCACAAATCAGGGAACAGGACCACTTTTGGATGAGAAACCAGCACGATTTGTGAGTATAATTAGGTGCTGTTATGAGAGCACAAAGATGCAACCAGTTGGACTGGCTTAAAAGGTCAGATTGAGGCCATTTAGGACCCAAAGGAGTTTGAGACTTGGTGGATCAATAAATCACCTCTGTCACTTGCATTCAAACTGAAGCAAAAAGTTACAACTAATTTATTGATATGAAACTTTCCAGTATATTCTTGTGAGCAGAGAGTTTGACTTGATGGCCTGCAATATTCCTTCTAAGTTCATGATTCTCTGACTGTAAAACTGGAATCTGGACAAGAGGATGGCAAGCTTCGTGGTGCTGGTATACAGTTCCATGGGAGTGGGTTATATTTTCTAATGTTCTTGGTGTATCATTGCTGCAACGTCTGAATTTTTAAAAAGTATTATTAAAATTTAAGTTGGCCTAAGAAGACATAGGGTGATGGGTGAAATTATCCTTATTTCCACCACACCACCTCTGTAGAGAGAGGACACCTATTGCAAAGTAGTTTTCTGGTTTCTTCTCTAAGTACCTAATTCATGGTTCACCATATCACTGCAGAACTCGTTTTATTATTTATATATCCTCATTACTCCCTACCATTCAAGTTAACCACATGACATCAGTCTATTTCTTTAAATGAGGACTACTGTATTTTTCCTAGTCCTGAACAAAATGGATTTATCAATCGCCTGACAGCTTAAATACTTAACTCTTCCTTCCCTGTATCTCATGATATAAATTAGCATTAGCCCTGTTCTACATTTAATTTCCAAAGGGTTCCAGTTTTTCCTATCTTTGACCAAGGAATGTTCTTGCAGGTAGCATAAGTTGAAAACCACAGCTTGCCCAAATCTCTTAATATCACTGACTCATGGGGTATTCCCTTGCAATCTCCAGAATCATTGCATAGCTTTTAAGAGAGATCTGTGCTTGCCAGATGGTTTGCCATAGGATCTGCTCAACCCAGGCCCATCATTGGCAGGGCCCACCAGAGCCGACACTTGGGCTGCACATCAGTAGCTCTGCTGCAGCCACTAGCACCCCACTCCACCTTGCACTGAAGGGCTCACTCACCTGGGAGCTTATACAGCAACTAGTCCATTACAGCACTGCCAATGGGTAAGCCTGTAATGAAGAGGCTGGTAGCTGCAGGAACATTGCCATCAGGGCGCAGCAGGTGCTGGAGGCGCCCACAGAGGGCAGCTTGCTCAGGTTCCTCCAAAATCTAGAGCTGCACCAGTTGTTGTTGTTTAGTCATTTAGTCGTGTCCGACTCTTCGTGACCCCATGGACAAGAGCACGCCAGGCACTTCTGTCTTCCACTGCCTCCCGCAGTTTAGTCAAACTCATGCTGGTAGCTTCGAGAACACTATCCAACCATCTTGTCCTCTGTCGTCCCCTTCTCCTTGTGCCCTCCATCTTTCCCAACATCAGGGTCTTTTCCAGGGAGTCTTCTCTTCTCATGAGGTGGCCAAAGTATTGGAGTCTCAGCTTCAGGATCTGTCCTTCCAGTGAGCACTCAGCGCTGATTTCCTTCAGAATGGAGAGGTTGGATCTTCTTGCAGTCCATGAGACTCTCAAGAGTCTCCTCCAGCACCATAATTCAAAAGCATCAATTCTTTGGTGATCAGCCTTCTTTATGGTCCAGCTTTCACTTCCATTCATCACTACTGGGAAAACCATAGCTTTTACCATACAGACCTTTGTTGGCAAGGTGATGTCTCTACTTTTTAAGACACTGTCTAGGTTTGCCATCGCCTTCCTCCCAAGAAGCAGGCGTCTTTTAATTTCGTGGCTGCTGTCACCATCTGCAGTGATCATGGAGCCCAAGAAAGTAAAATCTCTCACTGCCTCCATTTCTTCCCCTTCTATTTGCCAGGAGGTGATGGGCGCAGTGGCCATGATCTTCGTTTTTTTGATGTTGAGCTTCAGACCATATTTTGCGCTCTCCTCTTTCACCCTCATTAAAAGGTTCTTTAATTCCTCCTCACTTTCTGCCATCAAGGTTGTGTCATCTGCATATCTGAGGTTGTTGATATTTCTTCCGGCAATCTTAATTCCTGCTAGGGATTCATCCAGCCTTTCGCATGATGAATTCTGCATATAAGTTAAATAAGCAGGGAGACATTATACAGCCTTGTCGTACTCCTTTCCCAATGTTGAACCAATCAGTTGTTCCATATCCAGTTCTAACTGTAGCTTTTTGTCCCACATAGAGATTTCTCAGGAGACAGATGAGGTGATCAGGCACTCCCATTTCTTTAAGAACTTGCCATAGTTTGCTGTGGTCAACACAGTCAGAGGCTTTTGCATAGTCAATGAAGCAGAAGTAGATGTCTTTCTGGAACTCTCTAGCTTTCTCCATAATCCAGCGCATGTTTGCAATTTGGTCTCTGGTTCCTCTGCCCTTTCGAAATCCAGCTTGCACTTCTGGGAGTTCTCGGTCCACATACTGCTTAAGCCTGTCTTGTAGAATTTTAAGCATAACCTTGCTAGCGTGTGAAATGAGTGCAATTGTGCGGTAGTTGGAGCATTCTTTGGCACTGCCCTTCTTTGGGATTGGGATGTAGACTGATCTTCTCCAATCCTCTGACCACTGCTGAGTTTTCCAAACTTGCTGGCATATTGAGTGTAGCACCTTAACAGCATCATCTTTTAAAATTTTAAATAGTTCAGCTGGAATACCATCACTTCCACTGGCCTTGTTATTTGCAGTGCTTTCTAAGGCTGGTTTGACTTCACTCTCCAGGATGTCTGGCTCAAGGTCAGCAACCACACTACCTGGGGTGTACGAGCCATCCATATCTTTCTGGTATAATTGAGCTGCACCAGAGTACTCCTTAATAACTGCAAAACATTCACATTTTCTGACTCGGTCTAAATTTTCCAATGCAGTGAACAAAAGAAACTTGTAGATAGATCCTGCAACCAGGATAAACTGTTTGTAGATCCAATGCCATATAACGTAAACCAATGCAATCTCTCATATTTTGCATTAAACATAACCATCTTGCTCAGCGAGTGTGAATAATGGCCAGCCTGTTCCCAAACCTATAGACCTTCCTCACCCATAGCTCTTAGAAGAGGCATCCATCATGTGGGCAGGGATCGCCTGAACCCTCTTTCTTCCCTAGAAAACACACAATGCCAGTGGCACCTCAGTTCACACATGCGCCTTTTATGTAAGCTTCCGGTAAGATCCAGCTTAGGATAGCAGTATCTTTCGGCAAATTTGGGGGAATAATGTGTTTTCCAGTGCATTGTGTGAAAATATTCTTGAAGCTGTTGTATAAACTGTTGTGTTTATACTACAGTAAGTTTCACTGTACAGAGTGGATCTTAACACCAAGTAAGGGCTCATCCAGAAAACCTGATTGCCATTTGCCTTGATTCAGTGGCAAAATGTGTGTTTTCCTGGCAGAAAGCACCAGGACAAACAACAACAACAGCACTCAGACATGGAGCTTTAAAACCTGAACCTAGAAAAGCGGCACAAAAGGAAGCCTCCTTTAAAGAGCGTCCTTCAAAAATACTCATTAATAGTTAGAACACAGAAGTCTGGCAATTAATCTTCACTAGGACCGTGGCCTCCAAGGGGGTACAAACTCTGTTTCCTGTCCATCACTGCTGAGTCACTTAGGGCTGTGTTATGCTTCCATTAGTAATAACTTTAGCTGGTTCACTGTCCTTGAGGGTTTTTCTGGCAGTGGCAAGGGGGCGGCAGCGTTGTTTTCACTCCACTATCATGTTTTGACAATAGGTTAGATTCCTGTAGAGCCAGCACTGTGACTTTTTGTGGCTTTCAAGTTTTTTATTTATTTAAACGTGCTGTTGTAACTGCTCACCGCTGCTTTTGTTATTTGACTTACAGATTTCTTGGGAGACCACCTGCCCATTTTTTACATCCAAAAGCAAGGGGGGTGGGGTGGGGGGAAATAGCTCAACTTTTTTTTTTTTCCTTTCCAGGAGAGAATACCTATTTAACATGTTTGCCACATAACTTGTGTTTGTCCTTCATGAATTAATCATGGAGGGGGCGTATGTGTGTTTGTTTACCCGGACTGGATAGTCATTAAATTTGTGCTCGGATATAGCTTTTGCCCTGGAGCTCTATGCATCAGGATGGTTTTAATTGCAGGCAGAGGAGCCACTGGGAGGCTTTCTCTCACACAGGCACCTGCTGCAGATGATTCAGCCCTTCCATTCGCCTCTAGCAGGGCCTGCATACATCTGCCAATACCTGTCATTATCTGAGGCAGGCTTGTCAAAACCCTGCATCCTTTAAGCTCTCCTGAATTCCAGCAAGGGACCCTCGTCGGTTTTCCTGGCACTTGTAGACCGCAGTGCACCTGGTATTTAAATGGCAGCAAAATGTGTTTTGATTGTTTTCCCCCTTTAATGAATCTACCTGAGGGACATTTAGCTCTTTATCTGGTAGCATGTAACTGAGTAGCTCACATTTACACTGTTTCTGTGGAGAGACCAAAAACAAGCAAACAAACAAACAATGCCCTCCTCTCCCTCCCCCCAAAACCCCTTGCATTCTTGTGCTATTATACTGATCCATCTGCCATAGGTTCTGTAACAAAATCTGCAGAGGTCCCCCAGGAGTGTTTTGCTCTGGTAATCTACACTAATGATTTCCGAACATATTTAGCCAACTTTATGAAGACCTCATTAGAATGTGACTGAATTCTCCCCAAAAATGCAAATAATGCCTCATTAGAATTTAGAGCAAGCCATTATGGAGTTGCCATAAAAAATATTCTTTGAAAAATGATGTGGTGCAAGGGCTGGTTTCCACAGACCTTCCACACCAGCAGTGCACCACCCTACATATACAGAAAAACGTTATGGAACCTCTCCCGTGATTAGAGAATCATGTTGGATCAGAAGTGGCTTTATCTAAGTCTTTCAGAAAAGACCTATCAGCAGGCATCAAAAGGTCTGGCAAGCTGAGGGACACAAGGCAAAGATTCAGTGGCAAGTCAATGGAGGGAACTGGTGCCAGATCAGCCCCACATCCATTGCACCAGTAGACCATCACCCCCTTTTTCATAACCATGGCTTCTGGATCAGGCTTGATCATTGCTCATGCTGCCCCACTGCCTTTGGCTTGCCTCATTGCACCCTAAACTAAACAGACCCCAGTTTGACAATGGCTTTAAAAATATTTCCACTGACCCTAGCTTACATCTATGTGGATGACCGTTGTTGTTGTTGTTTAGTCGTGTCCGACTCTTCGTGACCCCATGGACCAGAGCACGCCAGGCACTCCTGTCTTCCAGGACTCCTGGATGACAATAGGTGCAGTCCATACTGTTTCCACATGCTTGTGTAGGAATGATGCCAGAAATATTATTTAACTGTCCTGGAGCGTGATGGTCATGCATTTATTGATTTGTACTATCTTGGCCCACCGGACATAGTTATTAGCTGCACATTATCAGTTGAGTTCAATAATTATTGAGCACCACTATCTCTGGATCAGGGTCAGTGCATTTAATGATAAAAGCTAGCAATTTTATCCTTGTCCTGGGTTGCAGCAACATACGCAGTGAATATAAATTGCCAAGAGTCCAAAGAAATAAGATGAATGTGCATGTTGTGGACCAAGTGCACAGCGGGGGATTTTTGCATCTCTGGGTTGTTGTGCTTCTGCAGCAGTCCCACTGCCAAAGTGGCAAGCCACTATTAAGCAGCAGTCCTGTGCACACTTACCTGGATGTGAGCTCCATTAACTATAATGAGACTTAGGTCTAAGTAAACATGCATGAGAATGTGCTGTTTAAGGTGAGTGATGGCTTTGCTTCTCAGCAGCTAGAACTGCTGTTGTAATAAACAAAGTTTAGGCTGTGTTCACAGTTTTCCCCCATGCATACATCACTTCCTTATATGCTAACTGAAGCCACTGCCTTCGATGAACAATAAAACACTTAAGCAGCCATTTATTTCTGCACAAAAAACGGGGAGAAATAACCATCCATGTTACAGCTAAAGTCATTTATCTTACTTTAAATCAAATGTAAACAATTGTAGTTTTCCAGTAAAGATGAAGGCAGATCTGATAGATAACTTTTTTATATAAAAAAAAGTTGCTTCATAAAATTCAGCAGCTTAAAATCTTTAATCTGACATCAGTAAATAAGATCATGTGTCTTACCAATCAAACCAGATTTCTGCTTTCTAAATGTACAACCAGAAATTACAAGTTGGCTTTATTCCATCATGCATAGCAGGAGCAAAATCCTTAGGGGGAACAATTGGCTGTTATTCTCCAGGAAGCTAGGCAGACTCTTCTATAATCGTTTAATAAAGATGTCCCCAAATCAACAGTGCTTGCCTCGCTGAGCAGGGCAGCATAAAACATGTGCAGAACATTGCCCTTTGTAACACCAAGAGAAGGTCTGATTGGTTTTCCATTTATCTTGCATGCTGTTTTCTACTAGAGAATGATGCTCTAGATCCTAGAATGTATAAAATCAATAGCGATTCATATCTTAAGCCTTTCTAAACCAATTAAGGGTGTCCAGTTAAAAAAGTGTAAATAACTGTTCTTGACGAAAATACACAAATGTGTGAGGAGGTTTAGATATTAAGAAAGGAGCAGAATTCACAAGCTAGTGTCCTTCGACAAGGTGATGTCAGGCTGTCTTGTACACTGCTGCCACAGTATGTAGATTATACATTTTGGTAGTCTAATTTACTTAAGTTTTAACTAAAGAAAAGTCCTGAAAGTGTTAGGGCCAAGCTCTTTGCAGCCGACCTGCAGGATTTTTTTATGAATGCAAAATGCATCAGCTAAAACGGATTGGTAATTAACAGGATCAGAGCAAGCATGAAGAGGAAATTTCTCTCTCTCTCTCTCTCTCTCTCTCTCACACACACACACACACACACAGAGAGAGAGAGAGAGAGAGAGAGAGAGAGAGAGAGAGAGAGAGAATCCTGAAACTGGTCTCTGCTTTGAGACACCCATTGACACCTCTTATTTGTTCGCAGAAGAATCAGTGTTCCTGAGAAAAGGCACCCAAACAGGTCTTTGTAACTGTGCTTGCTAATTACTATTGTCTTTGGTATCCTAGTCTCCCACCATAATTACAGCCCTACACTTGGGAAGGTTAATGTCACAGCTGAAGAAGAAACCGTCAGTTGTGCTTAACACTGGAAGTAATGCAGAGAGACATTGAACCGCTGTGTCACATGTGTCTGGCAGCAGAATAGTGTCAATGTCAACATGACTTGGAAATTTTCTGGGTAGCATGGCTTGTCCTGTGCATCAGTACTGTGATTTTTTTCTCTTTAACCAGTTTGTACATAGTCTAGTTACTATGCCCTAGTGCAGGGCTGAAGAACAGGGTCCAGCTGACAGGCTGCATCCTGAGCTCACACACGGGCCACTTGGACCACCCATTTGTCAATCACGTGATTTCACCACAACATCAGGTGATGTAACTTCATATGGTGTGGTTTGTTTGGATACCGCTTTTTGGACCATAGGCCCCCAAAAGCAGCAAGCAACATTAACACATACATATAATCAACCCAAACAATATAAAGCAAAAACTTTAATATTAAGCTATCAACTATGCAATTGGAGTGCTCTCCCAATTCTTTCCTTTATTCCTTGGCAAGTGATGCTTGGATTCAAGCCACTCTGCAAAGAAAGAGGAGGAAGAATTGGGGATTTGGCATCAAATGCAAGTCTCACTTCCAGGAGGGATTAACTTGACCCAGGAGCCCCCAGCAGAGCTTTCATCTGGTGCCAAATTTAAGGACACCAAATGCAAACTTCACTTGTAGAGAAACAACTGGGAACAGCCTTTAATGCTTCTGGTTGTTCCTTTGCAAGTGTGACATCAAGTGTTGGAGGAGGGCAGCATGTGCCAAATTAGGATCCCTGCTGAGATCCTAGCAGAGGATGCAAAGACGGTCCTGATACATATTCAGGGAATACTGAGTTGTCAGCTGTATAGTGTGCAGTACACTATTTTGCACGACTCAGCTGCTTTTCACTATATACCAGCATACCAGACAGTTCGGAGAACTAAGATTAACTATCTAGCATATAGTACTGTGACTGTAAATCACTTCTGCTGCAGATCAAATGGCATTTCCCTTTACTTGCACAAAATGCTTCAGTATTCAGCAATGCTTAACTCAATACAAGAAAACAACAACATGATGGAATTTGACAGTCCTATACTCAGTGAGAAATGAAAGTTCAAACATCTGCTAATTAGTTTAAATTCTGTCACATGTTGGTTTCAACACACTTTAAGTAGAGAAGTGAAGTGCCAGTGGTAAAGAAATAATTTGTGATGTTATCTCCTCATTGTAGCAAGCTATGCAATTCTTTGAAAAATGGATAAGGATCCTGCACATTTTCTATGTCAGTCAAGATAATTGTATTTGGGTAAGGCCAAACAATTTTATACCATTTATATTATTTTCTAGTGTATTACTCTTATCTCCTTATGAGATGGCAGAAGAATCTGTGCAGGAAAACAACAAAAGAAGCCAGAAATATTATTATTTTTTTGCCTGAATATGCTTTTAAAAATAATTATTTAAAATATTAATAGCTCAGCTTTCAACAGTATCAATATCAGGGTGTCATACAACATACACTTTTCCTCATGTCATGTGCACCTGCCCATACCTCACGTCATCTGATGTCAGGTCTGGGGCAAGTAAAGCCACAGCTGACTAGGCTATCAGGCTAGCCAAGCTAGTCTCTGGGGCTTAGTTGGAGGACCCTAACCTGGTAATCCTGGCTGACTTGAAGTAGCCACATGAAGGCTGATGCTGGGCCAGCTCAAGACCATGACCTCCATGACAACCATGGGTCTCTCTCAGGTGGTCATCAGTCCAACACACCAGGGAGGGCACACCCTTGATGTGATCTTTGCTCCAAGTGTTATGACAGATGAACTGAAGACATGGGGAGTGCAGTGCACTGCCTTGTCATGGTTAGGCCATTGTTTGGTTAAGTTTGGACTGACAAAATTCTCAGAACTTTGTAATATAGTTTGGCAACCAAAAATGCATCCATAATTATATTATAAGCAAAAATGCTTATGAAATGTATTTATTGGTGCAGATGATTTTTAAAAATGAACCACATTAGGGGAAATTATGTGTAAAATGTATCATTAAGGAAAACTGCATGTTAGAATTCAAATTTAGACAAGATACAGAGGACATAGTAAGCAGAGGTGGTTCCACGAAGAGAGGGAAAGAGTTGCAGAAAGGTAAAAAACTGTTAATTAAAAATGATGAAGATGAAAGGACAAGACTGATGGCCTGTAGTACCTGAGAATTTATGAAATCCCTTCAGTATTGAAACTTTTTTTTTAAGTATACGTTTTTTAAAAATTGCTATGACTTTTCAATGAAGAAGAGTGTCCCCTTGTGCAACAAATATGTTTGGAACTTACAGATCCCTATCCATGCCCCCCCCCAGCTACAATTCCCAGTTCCTTGGGAAATAGGTCTCACTGTGAACCTCTTAAGAATTGTAGCTCTGTGAGTGGGATTAGAGTCTACGCTTAAACTATAGTTCCCACGATTCTTTGGAGGAAGCTATGGTTACTTAAAGTGGTATGGTGCTGTTTTAAATGCAAAGTGCAGATGGGGCCTTGTTCTGTTTAAGATCAGCTGTCACAATATGTTGTTGTGTTAGGCTGGGGAAACTATCACGTTTGGGATGCAGGGATTGCTGCTTGAGCATCACAAGTTGTGGATTATGCTGTCAGTCAGACAATCCCGGATATTGAGGCAGGGCAACAATTTCATGTGGCAGCACCAAGCCGTCAGCAGTCACCATCTGCTGAGTACATTATAGCATCATGTCACATACCATGTAAAGACACTTCAGCCATCATGCATTGGATGCAGTTCTAGAAACATGATATACACAGCTAATCTGATAATATAAATGAAAGGCATGATGGCAAGATGGACGTGCCCAACTTCCTTTGTACAACCAGCTATTGTAGCCATATCAGACCAGCCAGTAGCTGTGTGCGTGTGACTGAAGTGCCTGTTAGATATTTAATCCTGCCTCCAAGAAATGCCATATAAGACTGCATGCCTGTTTCATCATCCACGGTACAAGTTGAATTCTAAAGTAAAATTAGCATGTGTAGAAGTGTCCATCCAGTGACCTCATATGAGCTATCAATATCAACTCTACTAGAGATAACCAGTAAGTAATTTAAAATTCCCTGTGCAGCTAGAAGATTAATTTGGCTGCCAGTTCACATATTAGTATCACTTTCAGCTATAAAGAACTGTGAATTGCTGTACTTACTCATGACTGCTAACTACTTCAAGGTACCGCTGAATTGACTTTTACAACATATGGGTGTGTGCTTGGAAATACTCATAATTTCTTAAAGGTGCATGAAATGCAGTGAATGAAAAGTAGTTTATACATCTGATTCAGACAGAAAGAAGATGTGCGTGCAGGGCAGGGAAGCCTTCCAGAAGTGATGCTAAAGTTTATCCATTGTTCTTTATAAAGCAGATGAGCCTTTTCTTTTTCCTAACTTCTATTTCAGGCCTCTTAATGGCTCCCGAGAATACTGTAGGAGTAACATGGAAGCAGTGCTAAAACTGCCGGAATGCCAAATAATAATCAGGCTTAATCTCTTAATCCATCCTCATAGATTTTGTCTCTAAACCTGTTCAAAACTATCTGGTTCATCTACCTGCAGTGTCAGTATAACACTTTCTCTGAAAAGGAAACTCCTCTGCTTTATAAAGCAGCTGCTCACCTTTAGGGGTTCCTTTTCAGCCAACCATGCTCAATGCACAGCCATCAGAGTGTGGGGCTAGCAAGTTGGGGAACTTATTTCTAAACTAGCTCCAGATCTGAATCTTTTAGTGTGCGTAAAGGTTAAGGTAAAGGACCCCTGACAGTTAAGTCCAGTCACAAACAACTCTGGTGTTGCGGTGCTCATCTCGCTTTACTAGCCGAGGGAGCCGGCGTTGGTCTGCAGACAGTTTTTCCAGGTCATGTGGCCAGCATGACTAAGCTGCTTCTGGTGAAACCAGAGCAGCGCACCGAAACGCTGTTTACCTTCCCGCTGGAGCGGTACCTATTTATCTACTTGCACTTTGACGTGCTTTCAAACTGCTAGGTTGGCAGGAGCTGGGACCAAACAACGGGAGCTCACCCCGTTGCGGGGATTCGAACCACTGACCTTCCGATCGGCAAGCCCAAAGGCTCAGTGGTTTACACCACAGCGCCACCCACGTCCCTTCAAAAATATGTGCGTTAGGCAGCATTAATAACAAAATGTTCTATACATATTAATGTGAAACTCTACATAGCTTAGACTACCTGTAAATGTAAATTGGTACTGACATCAAGTTGTTTTCCATCACTTTGGGTGAGTACAGTGAAAACAATGTTTACTGACATTTACTTATCAAAATCTAGATTTGTGAAGAGTGTGCATAAAATTTGCATTGTAAACCAAACTAAGTTATGGGTATAAAATGAATACAAGGCATGGTGTATCTTTATAATGTTTCCCAAACAAGAGGAGCATTTTGATAAACTTGGTAGGTTTGGATGCAAGAGTCCCAACTTCAATCGCTATGAAGTTTGCTGAATCGAGCATGTCTTGGTTTCTCTGCAGAACCTAGGTTTGTTTACTGATGACATGTGTTTTACAAAAACAGTAGCTAATGAAACCCAGGATCTGATCATTTTAAAGTGAAAACTCTCTTGGAAGTGTCTCCTCCCCAGAGTCCAGTCTTCTCAAACTTTTGTATCATATAAGCAAAAGTTTCCTTTCAAATCTGCTGGCTACCAATTGACAAGTTTTGTGTCTCTGCCATATTTAATTCATTATAGTTACCTAAGAATGCTTATTAAGAATGTTAATAACCCTTAGAATAATGTGTTTCATTGACAAATTTAAAGTCTGCTATCTCTCAAATGAATTTCCCATTGACATTTGTAACTGACTTATTTAACAATTGACTTCAGCTGTTAGGTAAACCTTGCAAACTGAGTTATGCACTGCAATCCTAATTACCTCTGTGTTCCATGGGGCTAGCTCCTAAGTACATTTAGAATTATAGGCTGGAGTGGCTTTCAGAAATTAGGCTCCATGTCTTCAAAGCAGAAGTGCCAGCTTACAAGGGTGATGGGGCAATGTCCCAATTTCCCATTGTCAAGCATGTGATGTATCAGTAGGTCACTGGGCCAAGAAGCAGACTGTGTCCTTATCCAGTGGCAAAGTCTGGGCTCTCAAATTTCAACAGCACCCTGTGCAACACTAAAATTTGGCGTTTCCCCCAGCTCCAGCTTCATCTTCAGCATTATTGTGGCGCCTCCTGCAGGACTCTGCCCAGTGCTGCCGAACTGGTCGTGCTACCTTAAAACTGCTTCTGCCTTATCTCAATGGTATCCCTTCTATGGAGAAAAGGAAAGCATAGGTGCACTTGGAGACACTGCTGTCATGAGTACAAAACTGCCCTTCATCCCTGATACGGGATGGCCCGGCCTTTGCTGACAGGGATCTGAGAGTGGGCTCCAATGTGCTTCTGCACGCAGACTGCACAGAAAAATACTCTGTGCTCCTTGAAATACGTTTTGCATTTCAGAAGTACATTAGCTTGATGTAACAAAAGTAGCCAGTAAGTTTTCTCTTAAAACCAAGTGCCGTACCCTTTAAGAAAGGAGAGGTTGTTCCCTCCTGCCTTTCTCCTACCTGTCTTCTGCTGGACAGACACTAGATATCCTGGGGATACAAACTTGCAAATCCAACAATATGCAGCCAGAAGCACATGGTGTCTGTACACATCCTAAGTCTGCAGATGGGTTGGAGAAATTGCTTTTTAAAAAGGAACATATTAGTAAGCCAGAGTGTCTAGACTATGCTGTTGTATGTTTCTTTTCTAAGCCAAGCAATTCAGTCCAATCTATTTTTTAAATTGTTTATCCGGCCAAACTGAGCACTGTGGAACATCGGCAAGTGCCCATCTCAAAAGGAATTGTGCTAAAGTTAGAAACCTGATTTAGGTCCCATGCTGCAGCTGTTTCCTTCTTCGCATGTGCCTTGGACACGTTGGTGTGGATCAGATTCTACCTATGGAAGAAACAAAAACAGCAGGCAGAGAAAGGAAATGAGGGTCAGAGAGTGGGCTTTGATAGTTTGCGCCAGACTGGGGATCTTGGGAAGTTCTGTTTCTTCTGAACAATGCGGAGAAAAACACATTTTCCATGGGGGGGGGAATTGCTGTTACAAATAGCTGCCTGACAATGGAGACAAGCACTGTGAACCTTTTAAGTCAGGGATTTAAACAATGCTATTGGTCTGTATTATCAAGCAGAACAGACAGACAGATAAACAATGAGCTTTCAAATGTGTTTCTTGTGGTTTCTATTTCCCTGACTGCAGGGCTTTGTGTGTGTGTATTTTCCAGAGAGAGTTTTAGGAATTGTTACAGAACTGGCAGCAAAATGCCAGACAGAGATAAAATGAACTGCATGGTATGCTTATTTTGCATCAGTACTTTGCATCTGGTGCTCAGATGTATTTTTTTCCTCAGTTGGAAGCGATATAAAGAATCCTGCCATATATACACAAAACTTTGCACATTGCTTTGGATGCTTCTACAGAGTTCTACATTACAGGTTCTGTCCTGTGTGTCCTGCCACAGGGCCTATGGTTGGCATTCCACTTGTCTCAAGAGAGCCATGTTCCCACAACAACAAACATGAGGGCACAGAGACAGTTGTGCAGAGCAAAGGAACTATATACAATTTCCATATCACCAAACCCTTCATCGCCACAACACAAGGCATGTGCATAGCACATGGAGGGAGCACTGAATTCTCTTCAGTGCTGCCTCATGCACAGGAAAAAGGAAGGGCTGGAGCTTAGTGAGGCTCTTCCAGGCACCAGTGGTCCCATTCACAATGGGGGGGGGGCTATAATATTTTAGAAGGAAACACAGAGCTTTTAAATTTATATCTGTATGGTTTTTAGTTTTAAAAAAGCATTTACAAATAAACATACATTTCTATGAGTGTATTGTGTATAAAAGTGTGTACACACATGTTTAATTTATTTAATTTATTTTTATTTAAAAGCATTTGTGTACCACCCAATATTACAGAAATCTTTTAAGCAGTGCACAGTCTAAACACAAATGTCACTAAAACAAAAACATAACCTAAAACTATTTTTCAAAAAGCAATATAAAAACAAATAACAGCAAATAAAACAGAAATTCAGAAGATTCAGACATGGAAAACAGGGTCCAATCATACAACTCTGGGAAATCCTGTACAAAATGTTAAGTGTGCACAAGAAGGAAATGTTAAGTGTATCTTGCCTAAGTGTTTTGCCTATGTGTTCCTTGGCTAGGGATCGGCTGTGTGAAGTAACCTGCCAAGTTTTCTGCTAGGGGTCTAATGAGTTATTCAGTCTCACTGGGCATCAGGTTCAGGTCCACAAATAGAATCTTTTTGCCATTCAAATCTCATTACTGCATATGTCAGATTTTACACATTCTGTGTTATGTTTTACACATACATGGTTACCACCACCCCTGCTTTTCTGTTAGGTTTTCAGAGCAGTTAATATCTCAAAAAATAAAATAAACCTTTCTTCCACTAAAAAGGAATCATGTCACAGTGTGCTTTTTCATAAAGGAATGAGACACTTTACAGACAAATAACCAACTTCAGGAGGCTGTGAATGTTTAAATGCAGCTTTGTTGCTTTTCCCTCTGGATACTCCCTCAACAGGGAGAAAAACAGGAAATGAGTGGTTATTTTAACTGAGCTGTTCATGGCATAAATACTAACGTGATTCATACAATTTCCCCAACTTGCGCTGAATGCTATTTCCACCTTTAACTCACAGAACTATTCTATGAAAAAGAAGATTGTGTTCTTTAAAACTAATGATCCATTTCTTTTGTGTAGGCAGCATGGCTGTTTTATGGGCAGTTCAATTGTACATCACTGCAAAAGTGTTAAGGAATGCTTCAAATTGAAATATATATAAACCTTGATTTTTAATTTTTTTTATTATTTCTAAAAGGTCAAGTGCTGTAAATACTGGCCGGATGACACAGAGATATATAAAGACATTAAAGTTACTCTAATAGAAACAGAGCTCCTGGCAGAATATGTTATTCGAACATTTGCCGTGGAAAAGGTTAGTGTTTAAAGATATAGTTTCTCATATGTTTCTAATCATGTCTGTGTTAAAGTTGCAACATCTTTAAAGTCAACCCTTTTTCCAAACTACTTTGTGGGTAATACTCTACTGCCCCCTAATGGTGAGGTCAGGTTCCCCCCCCCCATTTAAACAGCAACATGTTCCTCTCCAGTGGCTTATGAAATAGAAGTGGGGGCAGGACTTTAAATCGCTATTGTGTTTTAAGAAGTGCCACATTAAGGAATTTCTGCTTTTGTTTTCTTTTAAAATGCTTTCTGCAACATTCCCGTTTCTTCTCTTTTTATTCAATGATGGATGGCCAGAGAGGTGCCCATGAAATCCGAGAAATCAGGCAGTTCCACTTCACAGGTTGGCCAGATCACGGTGTACCTTACCATGCTACAGGACTTCTAGGATTTGTCCGGCAAGTCAAGTCCAAAAGCCCACCAAATGCAGGCCCGCTGGTTGTACACTGCAGGTTAGTGCAATGAAAAGGCCTTCTGGCATGCCTAGTTGAGAAGGTCACTGTCTAATTTTATCCCTTTAAATTAAACACGCACTGGGCTGAGCTGTTTGTAGTCAATGTTAATTTGAATGCCATTTTTTTTTTCAACCACTGCTGATCGACAGCAGTCTGTAGACAGGTTACAATGATCTATAGCATCCTTAATAAGAAATTGTTACCCTCAAATGTGAAAGATGTCAGCTACATTGCTGAAAACCCTAATGATATATTTAAGGCACATTCAAATGATGTTCATTACGTATGCCACTCAAGAATCTGTTTTCAAATTCAACGGCAAGCACTTTCTGAACTTTTAACTTGTACTAATTGTGCTTTTGTATTTACAGCGCCGGTGCTGGCAGAACTGGGTGTTTCATTGTTATTGACATTATGCTAGATATGGCAGAAAGGGAAGGTGTTGTAGATATATACAACTGCGTCAGAGAGCTTCGGTCTCGAAGAGTTAACATGGTGCAAACTGAGGTATTCCCATCACCCTTTCCTGCCCCAGTCTCTCTCCTTGTGCATAAGAAAAATGCATTTCATTTTACCAGAAGTTAGAATTCAAATCCATTTAGGTGATGTGCCCTGTTGCTGCTTCCTGGCATTATTTAGCATCAGCTTCTTGTGTCCGATAAAGATGGAGCCGTGCAAAAGGCTTATAATATGCATTAGAGTGACACAGTAAAAGTGGAAAGAGAGGTCACAGAGTGAGAAATGAAGTAGGGAGGATGAGACCACAATGGGTGGCAGTAGGGGTTGTTGGCAAGGTGAGGCTGGGGTGGATCAGGAAATATTTTGCAGTACATATGACACCTAAGGAGAGACTTCAGCAAGCAGAGGAAACTCATTTACTCAGTACTGTAGGGAGTTTTTTATTAAGTAACTGTGGCTGGCCAGTTCCTTATTGGAAGCATAAATGCAGTACATGAAGTCTCCTGCTGTTGTTTCCCAGCAGCTGGAGCTCAAGAGACATGCTGCCTCTGATCCTGGAAAGTAATGTGCCACAATCAAGGCTAGTACTCACTGACAACATTCTTCTATGAGATTCTCTAATCCCTTTTAAAAGCCATCTCAGTTGGTGGCCATCAACACCATCATGAGTTCCATAGTATAGCTCTGCCCTATATGAAGAAATGCATTTCCTGCTGCAGCTGTCAGCTCACTGATGGTGGTGGGTTGAAAGCATATACACTTCTGCAAGGAGGAGAGAACAAAAATGGGACTAAGGGGAAACTGAATGCAGTCCAGAGTCGTAAGGTAGAATAACACCTGCCCTTCATATTTAGTGAATTACAGTAAATATGTAACACAGTAGTATTGTACTATAATAGCGGATACTGTAGTTGGTTTTCCAACAGCATGTGCAAAAGCTGAAAACCACATTTAGTTCTCCATTTTTTCATTGGGGAAAAAACTATCATTTATGTGGGTACTATCACCTATCTCTTTACTTCTACAGGAACAGTATGTATTCATACATGATGCGATATTGGAAGCTTGTCTGTGTGGGGATACCTCTGTTCCAGCCTCTCAAGTTAGATCTGTATATTATGAAATGAACAAACTGGACCCTCAGACCAATTCAAGCCAGATCAAAGAAGAATTTAGGGTAAGCCATGGGCCATGGATACATTTTTAAAAGCACAACAGGACAATGGCCTTTGTATTGTAAGGTTTATTTGTTTGTTTTAAAGTGTGAGACCAGAATCTTTCATTATTCTCTGAAGCACAGACTCTCTTTTAAAATTAAAGATACCCATAATCCTGTTCTGAAGGCACATTCATTGCCAATCAGCTCTTCCTCTCATAATTGTTTTGTTGTTGTTTGTAGACCCTTAACATGGTGACTCCAACTCTGCGCGTGGAGGACTGCAGCATAGCACTTTTACCACGGAATCACGAGAAGAATCGGTGCATGGATGTGCTTCCTCCAGACAGATGCCTACCTTTCCTCATCACGATAGATGGGGAAAGCAGTAACTACATCAATGCTGCACTGATGGATGTAAGCGCCTGTCCTGATCTTAATAGTCTGGAAAATACAGAAAAGCAAATTCAGCAAAAGGGGGCTCAATTTTTTGCGCCTGAAAAATGACTCCCCTCCAAAAGTCTTTAAACTTTTGGATATATTTGATATTCTAGATTTGTTTTATCAAATCTATATGTATCAATATTCTTTAAAGTCTGAAAGCTTTATTAAGAGAACTAGAAAATGGGGAGGGGGAATATTGACAAAGGAAATGGCCTAGATGTCTTATCTAGTACTTGAATATTAATTATAATAACACCTAAGAGGGAAAAGAGCTATTCAGAATGTCAAAAACAGTACAATCCTGTGCATGTCTACTCAGTTGTTTGTCATTAACATACCACAATAGGATTTACTCCCAGGTAATTGTGTAAACAATGCGGCCTAAGTCAACCAAACAGCATAATGAAAAGTTTGCAGCAGTGTTTTAGTTTTCTTTCCTTCTAAATTTCATAGCAATTAACGAAGGAAAATAATAGTTGCTAGTTGGTATAGGTAGAATGCAAGCCATTACGTCAGTCACTCTGTTCGTTTCTGAATGAGTGAACATTTCCTAAACATGATTCTTTCTCCCTCCTCTGCTCCCCCCATTCCAGTTAAATGCAGCCATGGAAGTTTTAATAGCACTAATAGGGTATCAGTACAAGGATACTTAAACATGTTTTACACTCTCTAGAGACTTGTAGAGTATCGCTGACATTTTAGAGCAACAGTAATTAAGGCTGTCACACATGCCAAGAAAGCAGACTTTGGAGAAGAATGAAAACATTTAAAATAACCTTCCATAAAAGCAATCCTTTAAAGAGTAATAATAGTAGTATGCATTTATATAATGTTCTCTGAGGATTAACCTGATTGTAATAAAGGTGTGCAGAAAGATTGTGCATAGGTAGGGTTGTTTCATTGACATCCATTGATGGTTGCCATCATCACATATCTAATGCAGCCGCATGATTGGTGGGAGGCAATAAAGGTGTCAGAGATGCTATGGGAGTGGCTGGTGGCGTTAGTAGATTTGCTCCCGTTTCTGTAGGTGTTGTACTTTGCAGCTAGTTGAGCATGGGCTTGCAACTATCTTGTTCCTGTATTAGCCCTAACATAATAGTGGCCATCTTAACTGGACCATAGGATTGCCACATAATATATAGTTAATCTATTCATTGTTTCTAACATACAGTATGAGCAGACCAGAGGTTCTGGCTAGGTTCCATTCCTCCCACACTACACCACTGCTCTACCCACCTTTTCCCCCTTCTATTGGTAGTATTCATTTAATGTGCAGATTTCAAGAGTGATAGGCTGGTTCAATGATAATATTACTATAGCACCAGTGTATATTGAGGCTCCATTTGTGTAGGTGGGACCTCGAAACAAGCCATGTCCCTGTCCAGCGGTAATAAAATTGCTCCATTGAATATTCCAGATCCATTCAACAACTGCTGCCCCTTCCATGAAGTCTAGCAAGTCATCAGATTTCACCAGTAAAGTTCAGCTAATAAAGACGTCTGTACATGTCCTCTGCTTCTCTCTCCCATGCTGTTCTGAAGCTGTTCAATACCGCTGTCATCTATTAATGCCCTTAGACTTGAGTGCCCTTTGTTGCAGCTGATACTTTCTTATTAAAGCTTTAATCCTGACAGTTTTGCTCGGTGGAATTATCTTTTCTCTTGTTTTACAGAGCTATAAGCAGCCTTCAGCTTTTATCGTTACCCAGCATCCTTTACCAAACACCGTCAAAGATTTCTGGAGACTGGTTCTAGACTACCACTGCACATCAATAGTTATGCTCAATGATGTAGATCCAGCACAAGTAAGTCACATAAATGCGCTGAATGAAACATCATCATAACTAGCACCTTCTCGCTGTATTCTATCATTTGTAAAGATCCTTTCTGTGAAAAACTTGATGCTCAAACCTAGCTCCTCTAGTCCCCATAATTTTAACTGATATTGCATCTTTTTCAAGCCAAGACTCCTTCAGGCAATGTGTTGTAGAAAATTGTTGTTGGAACTGTAGCTCGGACTGTTACTCATTACTCATTCCCATTCTGACCATTAACAAAATGCCAGTCGACTGGTTTTAGTTGCAGTTCCTTTTATGCAGCTGCTCCATTTGCAGTGCTGGGGAGGAACACTGGAAACAATTCATTTGTTTAGTGGAGTAATTGTCAATAGACCAGTTATACATAAGCCCCAAAGTTGTAACTTTTAGTTAACTTATTTTACATGTTTAATCATGTTTTATTTATTACATTTGTATCCTGCTTTTTGTCCAAGGAACCTTGTGTGTGTTCTGCAAAGAAATTAGTCCACGCTATTCTATCAACAACCCTGTGAAGTAGATTAGAAAGAAAAATAGTGACATAAGGTCTGAGCTTTTATTGTTGAGAGGGAAATTTGAAGTTTGGCCTGAGTCAGACATTATCCATCGTACTACGCATATGAGCTCAACTTCTATTCCTTGGGGGTTGAAGTGCAACTTACTGCAACTGATATTACCTTTCTGAAGAAAATGAGCATTGATCAGAGTCAAACCTTTTCTTTTTTAATTGGATAAGGCTTTATATGTGTATCTCCATTGGAACATCCCCCCCGCCCCCCCGTGGAATATAATGCATCAATCTGAGAATAATGCACTATATTGTAGGGCATGCCATTTTAGGGGGTCTTCAACGAGGGGTCTTAAAAATATGTTTTGAGGTGTGAGGAATTTAAATCTATTATTTTTGTGGTTGGACAACATTTAGCTTGCTAAGTCTACATTTGATTCAAAAGCACATAAATTTTACTTACTTAAAATGTCAGATAATACTATAAAAAGGTTTCTCTGCATAAAACATATCCTACTAAGTATACAACAATACCTTGTAATCATAAAACAACATTAGAAAGTAATGACATCAGTTAAACAGTTCTTAATCATGTTTCTCATGTGTATACACCCTGCCTGCTGCCTCTATGACTTGTTTCACACACCTCTCTCTAGGCTGAGTATGACAGGGCCACTGTAGAACTTGTATGGGCTTGTCAATTACCTTGTAAACTTACTACAGCGGAAGTAAACATGCCAAAAGATGTTCATATACCCCATCAGACTAGTCTATCATCTCAAACAGGGATGAAACACTGGGGTTGATAGAAGGTGTCAGAAAGATATCCCAGTGTCCCATCATTTTTACCCCTCAAATTAGTAATCTTTTGGACACCAGCTCTCCACTCCTCACTGTCATCTAGCACAAGAGTGTCTGGATTATCATTTCTCTGAATGCATACCATGCTGAGCTCTGGATGCTTGCAAAACAGCATCCACCGCAGCCTTCCTTTGGTAGCAAAATGGTAGCTGCCTATCTTGGCATTAGACTCAAACAGTGGATGCAAAATGCAAAATTCCTGACCACTGTTCCTATACAATTTCATGCCCATAGTATGTACTTATTAATTAAATGTTTTAACTAAGCAGTGTTTGGAGTGGATTCATCATGAACAGTTTTAATAGTTACAGGAAAGTATTTGTATTAGCATTAGAATAATTTTGTTATCATTTTTATGAAAATCATCACTAATGCAAGTCAGTTTTTACAAACTTAAACCCCAGCCACACTCACCTATCTCAAGGGAAATATATGAAATGCAAAATCCTTGTTTTTGTGCGTGGGTAGGTTGTTTTTCAGAGTGAAAGAGGAAAGGCTCCAGGGACCTAGACTTTTAGCTGCCACTAAAATGCACATTTGAATATCTGCTCCCTGATTTGAATATACAAGAGCACTAAGCTGTTTAGCTTCCCATTGGTCTTAGCTGCCTTTTAAAACCACTGGGGCATGCTTGGTCTCAGGTACTACATCTGCTCTGGTACTTTCACCAGTGTCAGTTACAAAATTTTAATTAACAGATTCAACTCAGTATTCAAAGGGTAAAAGGGATGTGGAAAGGGAAAGAGCAATCATAAAGTTCATGTACACTTTTAATTTTAAATAACTCCTTTATCCCTATATTGCATCAGTCACACAGACTATTCATTAGATTGGCTACCAAAACATAGTAAAAACATTTTGTTCATACACTTAAAGCCAAATCATTCATTTGTATTATGTTCGAAAAGTCCTAATATGAACACAGTCCTCATGCTAGCAGGAAAAATTTCCTTTTGTGCTCACTTCACTATTGTTCCCACGTCTTGCCCAGGAGAATTCCTGGGTAAGTACATCCCTTGGAAACCCTCCATATTTTTTTCTTTTCCCACTGTGTCAGGTGTGTCTGTTTCTATTAAAAGATCCATAGCTCACTTATAAATTGATTTCTGGGAATATTGGAAGGTGAAGGATTAAACAGCCCTGTAAGACTGTTCAACCTACACAACGTTATCTAACACGTAAATCAACCAGAATACAGCTCTGTAATGTCTGTGAGCCCCTCTGGCTACTATTTCCCATACTTAAACTTTCTGGGACAAATTTTCAAAGGAGAAACAAGACATTCACAAATATAAAAATCAGCAAAACTTCCAGGCAGCTCTGGTATTATCCAGTAGTGGTGAACTGAAAGCAAAATGTTGCCTCTGGGAATTTAGTAAACGGATAGGGTTCGGTTTCCAGCTATGAACTGTTTATCATACCCTGGGGATAGAGACTGGGATTCTAGTGGTGTGTGCACCTCAAATAATGCCCAACACGTTGAGGTGTTTGACAGCACCCTTGCATGCTGTCACAGGCTATTGCTAAACTGATGTTTAATGTCAGAAATCTGTCACTCCAAATGCCGAAAAGGTTTAAGAATTTAGCAGCAAGCAATACTAGGGCAAAATTGTATAAAAGAAGATGAGTATAGTTGGAGTAAACCAAACCCATTTCAAAATCTGGTTCTGACCTAAGGTTCTACATTGTGCTCAAATATCTCCAGGGACAGCATCTCCAATATGACTATCCTAGATAGAATGCTCTCCTCAGAGAAATCCATCTGTGTACTTCCCTGGATGCTTCTCAGAAACAGGTGGAAGTTTTTTGTTCTGCCAGACATTTAGGAATTAGCCTGAGAGCTTATTGCAGCTGGTGTTCATTTTTAAATTATTGATTTTATACAGTTATAATTAGATTTATTTTATCGTTTCATTGAAAGGGGTCCAGAAATGCTGTAAATAAATAAACAGAAATAAAAGTCTAGTAAAAGGGTTGTACATCAATTATATACTCACTGATTTCCATGGAACCTATATATATGTAACTCTGAACAAGACAGTACTATGTGACAATTAGAATCGTTCCTGTGTGGTTCGGCAAAAGTTTTGTTAACATTGTTAATGAACAAAAAATATATTAAGGCTTAAACTGCTGACTTTTTGTTGGAAGCCTGCAAAATAAGTTGCGATCCATAGCTCCAGTGGGGGTCCAGGACACATATGAAGCTCTATACAAGCATAGGTAGTGGCATACTGTTGCATGCCACGCCATCTGACAAGCAGTGAGAGTTGTGCACTTACCCAGGGCTCAGTTTTCTTGGAAGAAAGGTCAGCAGAGATCCTAGTGTCTTTTAAGATACATGGTTTTATTTAGGATGGAAGGGCTCACAGCATTGACACCTCTTCATTAGTCAAAGCTTTGGCTCCCCTGTCGCCAGCATCTCCTTACAGCTCACTCAGACTGCAACTCTCTAGCCTACACCCCGCCCCCACTGCCCCTTTGGATGTTTGTCATTTAGATGCAGCTATTGCAACCCAGTTCATCCCTTTGAAATGGCACTGAAGTGGCCATCTGGTCTTCATCTTCAAAGAAACTTGCCTGACCCCTTCCCCAAATAATATATGCATTTATATTTATATGCATTTACTGTATTTGAACACTACACTAGTTTTTACATTTTAGTACATGTTACCTGGCCAGAAAACTGTGTGGCAAATTTTGGAGAATTGTGAAGGAAGGCTGTCCTTTGGTTTGTGTATTATTTCAGATTTGAACTAAATAAAGCTTCTCCCTCATCTCTACTCTTTAATGCTTGGAAGTGATTTAGCATTTGGAGCATTCCCCAGCACCGAGAGGGACAGGGCACCCGTTCTTCTATGGAGTGCTTTGGGCACATTGGCCCACCTGTTCACATGTGAAAGCCAATGGATTAAGCTATAGGGCGACATGCTGAAACATATTTTGTAGTTAATATGTCTATGTGTTTATTGATCTTTTTGTTCTACAGTTGTGTCCACAATATTGGCCTGAAAATGGAGTTCATCGACATGGTCCTATTCAGGTGGAGTTTGTTTCTGCTGATTTAGAAGAAGACATTATCAGCCGGATATTCCGAATTTATAATGCAGCAAGAGTAAGGACCTTATTCAATTATATGTTTCTTGGAAGATGGTCAAAAAAATCTAATTCACATGTGGATTTATAACAAATAATAATAATTATGGTTCCTAGCTTTATTGAGTTCCTTTGTATTGCGCCTGATGTTAAATTGAAACAAACTTTTTACATGTAAAACTGTATGCTCAGAATGCAATGCTCAGAAAAGGCCTACTTAGCTAAACAATAATCATCTACTACCTCCTACTTAAGAAAATATTGTAGAAGTCTACTCAGCTTTTTTTTCAGAGTTTTCTTTGAAAATTATTGTGCTTAGTAATGAGAGGGACAAAATTGACAAGCCTTTTTATATGGTGATATATGTAGATAAGTTTCCAAAAATTAAGGGGGCATATTAGAACTTGAGGTTTTGAATATTTCCACACCCTAGGGTTGCAAGATACAGCTTAAAAGGCAAGTGTCTTGAAACCTCTTTTGGATATTTTTCAAATCCAAAGTGCCAATTGAAACTTTCTTTTATCTCACAGCATTCAGAAATGTAAATCAAGATTATTGAATATGTAGGATTGTCAAGAATGAGAAAACATTTCCTCCCCTTTCTTATAAATTAGTAGAAAGATTTCATTCACATATAAAATAAAATGTGTCTTTGGAGAGAGATGCTAATGAAGTGATGTTATTCTGAATATGTGGGTCTTTATTTGGCTTATTAACAATCAGTCATCACACAACGAAAGTTCATTCTGAAAATTTGAAAATGATGAGCATATAAAAAGGGCAGCCATAATTGGAGCTATATTGCAAATTTCACTTTGCCTAGCTGGTGATTGCTATAATATTGGCTCTTGCAGCTGTAGCATTGTTCCACTCTAGTATATTTGTATATTCAGCAGTTTAGAAAATCATCTTAATATATCTCTGAGATTCAGAGTCATAACTCCCAAATGAGAATTCCTGTAGCAAATAACAAGTAGTAATCTGCTTTAATAATCACTGTTGATGAGAGCATGTAACATATATATTATTTGGATGTAGAATAAATAATGCTGTCTTTTTATTCTTCTACTGGTTGGGTCCCCACAGCCCCAGGACGGCTATCGAATGGTGCAGCAATTTCAGTTCCTAGGATGGCCCATGTATAGAGACACTCCTGTATCCAAACGTTCTTTTCTGAAACTCATACGTCAGGTAGACAAATGGCAGGAAGAATACAATGGAGGTGAAGGCCGTACAGTCGTCCATTGCTTGTAAGTGAATATTAGCCACTAGCTTAGATGGCTTTAAGAGGAAAAAAAGACAAACATTAGGCTTGGTTTTGGCACAGAAACTGCTTGGGTTATGCTGTATGATGACCTCTGTTGGGAGAGAAACAGAGGAAATGTTAATTCTCCTTGACTTCTTCAGTGACTTTCAATACCAGCGACCATGGTATCCTTCTGGAGTGGCTTGTCCAAGCTCAGAGTGGGTTTCACCACTTTGTGGTGGTTCCAGTCCTACTTGGATGGTCATTTCCAGAGGGTGATGTTTGGAGAATGTTCATCAGCCCTGTGGAGCCTTCAGTGTGGGTTCCTCAGGGTTGATCTTATCCCCCATGATGTTGAACACCTACATGAAACGTCTTGGAGTACATTGCCAGCAATATGTTGATGACTCCTCCTTTCCATTTGCAGGTGTGGTAGTGGATGTAATGGACTAGATAAGAGAGTTCCAGTACTTCTTTTTCTAGAAAAATAGCAATAGTTTTTATGCTTTATATTTTGATGCTTTTATATTGTACACCCTGTGATCTTTGAATGAAGGGCAGTATAGAAATTGAATTATTATTGTTATAATAACAACAACAGTATACATTATTCCAAGGGTGTTCATACCATGATTTGTATAATGATATGATACTGTATTTCAGTCTCTTATTTTGCCTTTATTCATAAAGCTTATCCACCACACCTCAAGATATCCCTCTTGCTCTACTACAGCTTAAAAAAAAATCTCCTCATCCCTTACTTATTCTACCAATACTCACTTTCATCTCTGCCCCACTCCCCTTCCTAAGAACTGTAAGGTGTCATTGTTGGGGGGGGGGTTAAAACTGCTTGCTATGGTTCCCCCCAAAATTATCACTTGCCCCCTAATCATGGTGTCTAGTTTTCCCACCTGTTGAATAGAAATTATAATTCCTAATCTTGTGAGGTTTTGCTTATTAATGGTTTGAGATCCATATCTGGGAGGTCCTTTTAAAATGCAAATTGATATCATCTCAATTATTCGTGATATTAAATGGCTGAACCACATCTCCTGCACACACGCATATACATCACTTCCAGGCAGCACAGAAAGTGGGGGAAACCATCGAACATAATCCTTTTAAATGACTTAATTTTAATTAAAATGCTCAAAGAATGGCACAATATCATCCAGTATTTGGCAGCAGGGAACATTCTTTTCATCCTGCCTGGATGTGACAGATGTGCCATATTGTCACTTCCTTTGAAAATCAACCATTTGTGAGTTCTAGCTTTAAAAAGCTGCAAGCTAACTAGTCTGCACTCTGGTAATTATTAAGGTTTATTATTTTCAATGAAGTGGAATCTAAAGATGCTGATTAGAATAGTTGTGGAAATAATAGTGTTTCCAGAAGGAGAGAGATTATCTATGGTTATTTTTAATTTTCAGAAGAAAGTTTTATTAAATGCTATATCTAATCATGCATCTGAACACAGAAGCCTCACATTTTTGTTTTCTCATCTTATTAGACAGATACAATACTCTCAATCTGTTAAAACATGTCTTAAGAACTAGGATCCAGACCATGAGTTTGTTTCCACTACCCCAAGCATAGATTCCTGGTTAGTATGGGCCATGGGTAGTGGATATTCTAATGAAAAGCCTTAATTGTGGTTCAGGCCAGTAGAGGGAATTTTGGAAGTTAAAGAATTAAGGGTCCAGAAGAGGAAGCATGTAGTTCTGCAGACCGCTTCTGATCCCCCAACCATGGTTGGGAGTATTGAATGTGAATTGGCCCCTGAATTGGATCATGATTTAATTCAGTTCCAAAAGTAAAGTTGTTTTCTCTGCAGCCACTCTTCCTGCTTATTTCCACAAGACAAAAATAAGAAGTTTGGGAATCTCTCATACCTTCAGTAGTGTGTAGGTTTGTTTGTGGGTTTTTAGAACATCGAGCAATTAGAAATTGCATCAAAATGAGCATAGTTCAGCTAAATGAATCTAGACATAATCTGATACTGATCAGTTGTGTTAGTACAAAACATTAGAATATAGGAAACTGCTTTATCCCAGGTCAAAATATTTGTCCATTTAGCCCATTGCTTTTTCTCTTGACTGCCAGAGGCTCTCTGGAGGCAATGAGTTAAAACGTAATCAGATAAAGTGGAATTAAAGTGGTTTTATATCTACAAGAAATAAGACCAACAGGTGGACTTCACTTTGATCTGGACCATTTTATGTATTTTATTGTACTGGAAGAGTTAAGGATTTTTTAATATAGTATACCTGAAGGAGCGTCTCCACCCCCATCGTTCTGCCCGGACACTGAGGTCCAGCGCCGAGGGCCTTCTGGCGGTTCCCTCATTACGAGAAGCGAAGCTACAGGGAACCAGGCAGAGGGCCTTTTCGGTGGTGGCGCCCGCCCTGTGGAATGCCCTCCCATTGGATGTCAAGGTGATGGACAACTACCTGACATTCAGAAGACATCTTAAGGCGGCCCTATTCAGGGAAGCTTTTAATGTATGATATTTTAGTGTTTTTTAGTTTCTGTGGAAGCCGCCCAGAGTGGCTGGGGAAACCCAGCCAGATGGGCGGGGTACAAATAATAAATTAATTATTATTATTATTATTATTATTATTATTATTATTATTATTATTATTATTTAAAAACTATTTGAATTTCATTTTTATAAATAATTGTAAGTTTGTTCTTCAGTTGTTAAAAAACTGGAGGACATATAACCATTTAGTTACCTTCCAAGACATGTGTGAACTTTGCGTGTCCACATGTAGATATGGTATGGCCAGTGATTGCTTCAATAACAAGACTGTCACAAATCCCCAACACCCACCTTGTGAAATAGGCTGGTGTTGTTTAGAAGGAACAGTCAAGAAAGTAAGAAACATATAGTTTCAGCGCTACACCAAAAAAGCCCCTACCTGAAATCAGCCTATGGGACTTAAATGCAGTAGATGCTCTGTGAACCCTCAAATATTATCACAATCCAGGTGGATTGGCACATCAACATATGTCATACTGGGTTTTTGGGGGGGAGGGGAGACCCACGTGTACTATTAAGGGGAAATAACACAAAGCTACAAAATAATCAAGTCATTGCTTTTCTTGCAGAAATGGAGGTGGCCGCAGTGGGACGTTTTGTGCAATCAGTATTGTTTGTGAAATGCTGCGACACCAGAGGGCTGTTGATGTTTTCCATGCTGTGAAGACCTTGAGGAATAATAAGCCTAACATGGTGGACCTTCTGGTATGAGCTTTTAAACTGCTCTACTAAGTAGGGGGGGAAATTCCTATTATCATAAGGCACAGTGACATTTTTGAGATTTAAACTGAGAGCAGTTCATAAAAGCAAGCCTGTTGTTTTCTAAAGGGGATAATGAAATCACTTGGCTTGTAAAAGTATTTTACACTGTTTTCCTCCCAAGGAGACTTGTTCAGTGTATGCTGGGGGTTTTTTGTGAAAACTTTCAACTTTCAACAGAACATCCTTATTAATTTCCCTTTCTGACAGTGCAATCCACATGGAGAACAGCCTTTGTGTGGCAGAAATAATAGTCATGTAAAATGAAATGCCAGATTTTCAAATTATATATTTTATAAATAGCTTAATCTCCTAATATTTATCAAGACTGTGAATTTCAGTTTGACATTCAGAGTATTGCATTTAATTATGGCTCTTCTATCTTGCAGAAGGATTAAAAGAGTTCAGAAACAAAGGGCCAAGAGCAATTATTTCCTTGTAGAGTGTTTTATGGAACTTCTTATATGTAGAATTGCTGAAATGCCAGCTGTTGTTCTATAAAAACTATATAGGACATCACAAAGCATCAGGGTATTATGGTCTACTTTGTTCATCAGTAGTGTAAGGAAGGTTGCATCCTGCTAAAAGGGCATTTGGATAGCTAAACAAGTACTTGGTCATTGTGATTTCAGCGTTTGGAAGAAGGGTAAAATAAATATGAACCAAAGAGCTCAGAGAAACATATATGGCTGTTTCCTTCCCCTCTGTTCTATCACTTTTCTGTAACAGAAATTTCCAAGTGTTCTACTTATTTATTTGCCTATGTGAATAATCTTATTGCCAATGCAATAGGGTTTTAAAACTGATGAACATTAACCATGTATAAATCTGCACAGAAATTTGTATTATTATGTAATTATAACTACCGTCTTTTTCGCTCTATAGGACGCACTTTTTCCCCTCCAAAAATGAAGGGGAAATGTGTGTGCGTCCTATGGAGCGAATGCAGGGGGGAGGCAGGCAGGAAAAGGCCCCAAAAGCTCCGCACACACAAGCTCCGCGCGGCTCTTGCGGGCTTTTCCTCAGGAGGGAGAAGGGACTGACATGGCCAGTCAGTCCCTTCTTCCTCCTCGTAGAAAAGCCCACAGGAGCTGTGCGCTCCTTAAAGGGTGCGCGGCTCCTGTGGGCTTTTGCGGGAGGTGGGGGTATTGCCATAGCCGCACGCAGGCAGCCTCTCCCAGCAGAAGCCAAGACAGCGAGTGGGATGCGTCCCGCTCACTGTCTTGGCTTCTTTGCTCTTGGGGGGGGGGGGACCCGGGCTTCCCTGGAAGCCCCGAGAAGCTTGCGGAGCAGCGGGAAGGCTGTGTGCCTTTCCGCTGCTCCCCGACCTGCTCTTTGGGGCTGGCAGTGGGCTTCCCCCCGCCAGCCCCAAAGAGCAGGTTGAAAGGAACCCGAAGCCTCCAGAGCGCAACGGGAACTCCCGCAGCGCTCCGGAGGCTTCGGGTTGCCTTCACCGACCCCTCTCGCTCTCCAGGCTTCCAAGGTAGCCGCCTGAAGGTGACTGAATGCACCTTGAACGGCACCTTGTTTTAGAGGGGGAGAACAAGGGGAAAAAATTCTCCCCCTCTCTGCACAGTGCCTCCTGCCGCTTCGCTGAAGGGGCGCTGGGCAGAGAGGGGGAGAATTTTTTTTTCTTGTTCCCCCTCTAAAACAAGGTGTGTCTATGGTCAGGTGCATCCTATAGAGCGAAAAATATGGTAATTGAAAAACAAAACTTGTATCCTTCATTTAGTCCTTGCTGCAATTGACATTGTTTTCATGTTTTGATTTTCCAGGATCAATATAAATTCTGCTATGAAGTGGCTTTGGAGTACTTGAATTCTGGCTGATGGTGCAAATAGTGCTGGGAGGAATCAAAACCTTTCACCACCACAATCAAAGCAAGTTGCTTCATGATATCTGTGTGTATGAGATGAGGACTTCTCAGTGTTATGCTTATATTGCTTTGTACTGGCTCTTTTTAAGAGCCCAAGAGCGTCTTTCCAAAAAAAAATAATGCTTGCACTGCCCATTTTCCACAGTATGGCCGTTGTTTGAGACACCTACAAATCCCACAGTAACACAAAAAATGCACTTCAGTGATTGGAAACCACTATCATATAAATCCATCAACTTGATATACCAGTCTAGTCACCTGGTAAATTAAAGAGCACAATTCTATTCTAATGAAGAAATTTGTACTTTTCTGTTGTACTTTTTTGTTGGCAGTGATCCTCTGTTGTTGTCAGAGACTATAGTGTACATTTTTGTTCTGTGGAGAATGCCGTCTAGCATTTTGATAATGTATTTTAGTTACATTTGTATCCTATTTGCTCCTAATAAAACAAAGCATTTGTAGCTTCAACCTAACTAATAGCTACACAAACAAACCACATTAACTTTGCTGAATTGTATTTTCTGTCCAACTTGTATTGTTTCAGAAAGGAGAGACTTGACAGACTTTCCATTAAGAAAATGGAAAAAATACAGGATGATCAGATTAATATATCCAAAGCTTTTCCCCATTTGTTTATATTGTAAATATTTTTTTGATTTCATCAAATTATTTATTCATTAAAAAGAAATCTTTTGTGAAGCACAGTGAGTGACAATCATTTTTATTAAACCCGAAAATGCTTAATGTATTATACTGTAAACATTTGTTTACCCTGTCTGGCTTCTCAGCTTAATAAATAATTACATATACAATACAAATCTCATTTAATAAATAGACTGCTATGGCATGGAACTGCCTTCAGCTTAACTTAGTACAAGGCTTTCAAATTATTACATTACTGTGGCAGAGTTGGACATTCTGATTCCTGAGAGGTCATAGCTCAGCATTTGAACATGTATACATTTCCTTTGTACATAACATTCCAAAAACCAGTCCTTACTATCTTCAGTCAAATAATATTTTCCCTGGGTAAGAAACCTGCCAAATTACAGACAAATAGGTCCAATGACTTTTGCGCTAGTTATCTGTAACTAAGCCGCCTGTCAAGGAATGAGGTGGGGGATATAAATAAATATATTGTGATATTATAATCTTCATTTAATTTGAGGGTGGTGGAAGAGAAGAACTAAAAGCAATTAACTTTCTTGGTAAAATCATTCCTTCTAATTACAAGCTTTCCCTATGGCATTTGCTTTCCCTTCCCCTGTCACCCTTCCCTGGTGGTTTCCTTAAAGACATTTAGTTTTGCTTTTGTCATACATATCTGGATCACCAAACACCATGAACCGAATCGCTTCAAGAGCCACTGCTTTGACTTGTATCACCTTGTATAAACCCCACTTCACCTCTGACAAGCCCAAAATCCAATACTGATACAAACCCCTAGTATGTGATGTTAGGTGTTAAACATGCTCCTGATGGGCTGCCCCTCTGAACAGAAGTTTCCAGACCATCTTCAAGACCACCCCCAACACTGGGTGCATTTACAGTGGTTCAGTCAGAAACCACAAGGGCTTTGGTCCTTGTGGCAATATTATATCTGTCCAGGAGCAGCCAGAGCTGGCAAATCAGCTGGAGCTGCAAAAAGGGTGCTGGGAACTGTAGCTGTGGTAAAGGTAAAGAATCTGGGATTCTTTAGGTGAAGCCATCTGCTTCAAATGTATGATGTGTACAAAGCTTGAATCTGTGCAGAGTGTTTCTCACCTCACTATATGTCTTTGTGGTCCTAATTGGAGAGAAAGAAAATGACCTCTTTTACCTGGTCCCAATGTGAGCGGCAGTTGCAGCCTGTTGCATCGGGCCCCAAGCCCCCGGAAGCAACACATGACTAGGCGGCTGGTAGTTGGGAAATCCCTGGGCAGGCCATGTGGTACGACAGGAGTCCCCGCCAGCTCCCAATTTGAATTCTGGTCAATCAGGTTACACTAAGGGAGAGAAAAGACGTATATTAAAGTGAAAGTGAATCCTTGTTTGTTCTTACAAAATCATGTAACCATTATTGTTAAAATATGTTATCCTGCACTATATCTAATGTTAATCTTTTATGGAGCATAGTGAAATTTTCTACTAAATGCTTTGAGTCATTTTGACATTACACTCTCATGACTAACTGGGAAGGTAATTGCAGTGTAGCTGCTGGTGATAAATGAGAAGGATAAACCCTCTACCATAATAAGAACCAGCTTTCAAAAATATTGCAGCCAAAAAGTTAAGTTTTCAAACACAGAAAAGGTACAGATAAGTACCTTAACTTTTTCCATTAATAACTTTTTCCAAGTTCTATCCCTGCAGGACACTTTCTTGACTAATTGCACTCATATTGGAGCAACCCTTGTTCTAATGCACACATTTTCCTGGTTATTAAAAAATTATTTTACAAGGAAGGGCCCCAGACTCGACATCTTGCTTCAGGAAGCTAACAATAGCTTCTTGTAGTTCTTCTCTAACAGAAGAAAATGTACCTGGAAATGGAAATAATCCTAGGTTAACATATCTGGATAAAAGCATCCTGAAGCTGAGGCCTCATACAGATAGCAATTTTTCATTAAAGTTCTAACACCGACTTTAAAGAAGTGTTAACATCAGTCAGGAGTGGCAACCAACAGGGCAGAGAAGACTGAAAAAGTAACCAAAAAGTTGCTTCACTAGACACTGGTGTGTAACTGATTTTCTATTTCGCTAGATCTGCTTTTCAAAATGCCAGTCATTGCTATGTTTTCATTCATTGGCTAAAAACACTGAAAGCTGGGAGCAGACTCTCACAAAACAAATAAGCTGAACAGTACCTGCACATTTTAACTTGTACTTCAGATTTTACAGAAGCAGTCACAGGTTCCAGCTCGTGTGTGGTGGGAATGAGGACAGATTATACACATTTGTGGGTTGAAAATAGGCCACAGCTATATTTGGACATACAACTGGCAAGCATGCTTGGGCATGGCAGTAGGGCAGGGATCTAGTCTGCTCCACTTAAAATGTACATTGCTGGAATATACTGTTCATTATCTGTATGGCTTCTGCTCACACTTTCTTCAAAATGTAACACAAATTAAACTGGTTATTTTATTACATCTCTTAGCAGTTCTGATTTGTAAAAGTATGGCGGTCAACATATATAGATTCTAACTGGGTGTGAAATACTTCACGATGCAAGGCAGGTAGAAGCTTCCCACCTGAGAAAAAGAAGTGAATCTGATACAGGCCCTTGAAGGCTTAATTATCAGATTTCTGACTCTGTGTCCTTTAGTCCTTGCAGGTTTTGTATCAAATGCCTGCAAGGTACCTGCCAAATTAGACTTAAAAAGAGCTGACCTTTGCTGGCAAAACAGCTTAACTTGTCTTAATTTGTATCAGAAGCACACATTTGAAGCCAGTGCTATTTGTATTGTTCCTCCTGTACTTGGGAACTAAGGAAGAAATGGTGTGCTTCCAGCCAAGAAATGCTATTCCACAAACTGATTTTTCTGATTGGAATTTTCTGTGCATGCAACAGGCAGGTTAGCTTTCGCATGTTCCATCATGGAAATGGTGGCTATTCTGCAGTTTGCCACCCATCTGAATGGGTGGAGGAAGATGGAATGTATCCATATTGTGCTTGTTTTGCTCTGTTTGTATCCTTCCACTCCATCACTCCATCCCTTGCCCTCTACTACCTTTTTTCCATATCGGGCATGCACACAGGTATGTTTGTACCTGTGCATGCATAAGAGCTCAAGAGCGAATGCTACCAGTTTGTTACACAATGGGCAAAATGACAAAGTCACATGACCCACACCTTTCTATGAGTTCCATATATAATAATAGGCCAGTCAATACTCGCAGCAGCATTCAACAACCGCTACAGCCTCCAAACCATCTTCAAGGAAAGCTAATGTAGAGCACATTACAGTAATTTAGCCATGAAGTTACAATGGATCACTGTGGCAGGGCTATCCCAATCCAGGAATGGCTATAGCTGGCAAAACAACCCTAGCTGGAGACAGGTACTCTTAACCACTGCAGCCATTTGGGTTTCCCATGACAAACCTGGATCCAAAACTATGTGTCTGCTCCTTCAAGGGGAGTGCAAATCTGTCCAGAACAGGTTCTTTCTCCATTTCCCAAATACATGAACCACCAACCAAGAGTGCCTCTGTCTTTTTAGGAATCTTTCTCATTTTGTTAGCCCTCCCCTCATAAAGGTCATTACTGCTTCCAGACACTAGTCTACCATCTGCACTGCTGCACCTGATTCAGATGGAATGGAGACAGAAAGAACTGTGTGTCATCAGCATACATGGTACCTTACTCAAATCGGATGACCTTACCTTGAAGCTTCATATAGCTGTTGAAAGAGTACGTGGAATGAACCCCTGCAGTATAATAGCCACAGGCCAAGCAAGTAGGGTAGGAGAGCTGAAAAAACCACATCTGACAACCAATGCACTTCTAGAAGGCCAGGAACACAGTTTCCCACAGTCCTCTTGGGGCTAGGGTGCCTCATTTACCAGAAGTAAGGTAAAGGTAAAGGACCCCTGGACAGTTAAGTCCAGTCAGAGGCGACTATGGAGTGCGACGCTCATCTTGCTTCAGGCTGAGGGAGCCGGTGTTTGTCCACAGACAGCTTTCTAGGTCATGTGGCCAGCATGACTAAACCGCTTCTGGCACAACAGTGATGAAACAGCAGTCAAACATGGGTCAGTCAGTCCTAAGAGATAGGCGAGTGCTGTTCTGAAGGGACGGGCGATGTTATTTTACCAGAAGTAATGTATTTTGCATTAACTCTGGAAGTGTATATTCAATTCTGACCAAACAAAGCCTCCTGGTGTATATTTCATAGAATAAAATAATAGAATCATAGAGTTGGAAGAGACCACAAGGGCCATCGAGTCCAACCCCCTGCCAAGCAGGAAACACCATCAGAGCACTCCTGACATATGGTTGTCAAGCCTCTGCTTAAAGACCTCCAAAATAGGAGACTCCACCACACTCCTTGGCAGCAAATTCCACTGTCGAACAGCTCTTACTCCCTTTGCTCTAAGAGCTTGCCACATGTGAAATATATTGGCATTATTTTCAGCTCTCCTACCCCACTAAGCAGAAATCCCCCAATGCTGCTTTTTGGAAGTGATCCTGTACATAACACCATGTTTCCACCTTCCACAGAAGGATGTCATGTTTGATAGCAAACAGAACCAGCAGAGTTGCACTTCCCTTGCCTCTCTCTCTCTCTCTCTCTCTCTCTCTCTCTCTCAGAGGTGGCCTGTCTCGTTTTGCCACCTGAGGCGAAATGGGAAGTTGCTGTCTCCCATGGCCATTGCCACCCATACCTGTCAAAGCCAGGGTCACACAGTTTACCAGGTCTCATGGCTGCAGCATCAGCTTCCAGGTTCTTGTGGCAGCCCCCCCCCCCCCATGGGAGAAGCAGTAGCAGCTTTTGCATTCTAGCGCAATCTCACCAGAACTTAGAAGGCAACATGGCAGCTGCTCCTACTTACTTCCCTGGGACCAGGGTAGGGCAGGAGGCATTTGCAGTGGCACCAGAGAAACAGCTTCTTGCAAGAACCCAGAAGCCACTATCACTTCTGTGGTGAGGGGCCTCCACCTCCGGAACCTGCTTCTCACTTCTCTGGTGAAGGGGGGCCAGGAGGCACCTTTGGAACTCTGGCACCACAATGGGTGCCTCCCACCCACCCCACACCACCAGAGGAGGGTCAGCAGCAGTGGTGAAAGCTCTTGAGATTTCCCTGAAACCCCAACACCGCCAGGCCTGTGGTGATGCCAGTAGGGTGGCATGGTGACAGGCAGGCATCACAGTGGGATCTGCCAACTCTGGATCCTGGCAGGATCCCACCACCTGGGGCAAGTGCCTCGATTTGTCTAATGATAAGTCCAGCTCTGCTCCTGACACTTGGTTAACCAGGATGACCAAGGCAGTTTCACTGTCAGATCCAGGCTTGAAGACAGGTTAAATGCATCTTTAAAACTCATTACCTCCAAACACCCTCAAAGTTGACCAGCCACTACCTTATTCAGAAATGGGATATTATCAGTTATTTCCCCACTTTTCTATTTAGAATTTATTCTTATTCCAGGCTAGGCAGTGCTTCCATTGCTTGACTTTAAAATACAGAACACCTATTTTCCATTTTAAAATAGCATTTGTCTATCTTCATTGCAAGCCTGACTTCCCACACTGCCCTTTCGTTAACATTAACCAACCTATATGACTGCTTAATATCTTGTGATGAACTGGACAGTGTGTCAACACTGGTACAACGACAGTACTCCACATTCCAAATTAATCTGCTAACACTTCATCTAAAGCCCTTTGTTGTAATTTTATCAAACCTTTCACTTAGCCGTAGACCAAGCTATGCTATTAAATGCTCTTCATAACCAACCAGCCTGAATAATTTTGCAATGAAATTCTCATGTTCATCACCGTAAAACCTATTAAGGTTACCTCTGTGGTTACCTCTCAGAAACAGCCAGGATCTTCTTGTTGTAAATTGCAAGTTTTGACATTATCCGTAGAATTACTAAAGAGACAAATTAAACTCAGCTGCTCATTCTTGCAGGACTGTGTCAAGTCAACTGCTTACTCAAAACAGCCAGAAACAATAAAGGGAAAACTGATTTTACTTGTTTGGACTAAAGCTCTGAAAAGTTGGCCATTTACATTGGGTCTTCACTTTTGCTCAGTTGGTGATAGCTCCAAGGTTGCAGATTCAATCCCCTTATCGGACAGCTGCATATTCCTGTACTGCAGGGGGCTGGACCTCCTCAGGGTCCTTTCGAACTCTACAATTCTATGATTTCCATGAAGCAAAATATATGAAATGACTTCTCTATTAGGCCAATTTCTCCTCTGTTTCTTCTACTGCATATTTCATTGGTAAATTCTTTTATTGACTCCACATATACAAGGTCATGCAATTCTGCTTGTCATTCATTAATTTAATTCAGAATCAATTTTTAGGATCAGAATTCACCCATAAACATGGATCAAAAAGAAATGTGGAACTTAACACTGCTCATATGAGAAAACGATTTAAGGGTGCTAACTAATCTGCAATAACTCCAACAGCAGAATTGGAAAGGGCATGAAATAGCTGAGTTTGAACTAATTTTTTTTTTTAAAGAGGCAGTAGCTTCCTGTCCCCTTAACAGGTGTTCATTAGAAATGCTGAGATGTAAGAAATTTAAAAATAACAGTAGGCTCGATATAGCGCCTGCGACGTAAAAAGATTTAAGAAAGTGAAACTGCAGAAAGAAAATCTTTTGTAACATAGTCCAAAACTGAGTTGAAGGGAAGTCAACTATTGTCGTGTTATTTAGTTATTGTATGTTTAATTTGTTGGTGTTTTTTGTTATGCAATGTTTTTCTTTTCTTTTCTTTTTTGTTTTGTCTTTTTTGTTTTATTAGTGTTTGGTGTTGTATAGTGAACTGAAACTAATACAAAGAATTTAAAAAAAAGAAAGAAATGCTGAGATGATTGTGTGATCAGCTAATGCTGCTGTAAGCAGACACTTGTAATTACTTCACATACGTTAAGCTTCAGTTAAACTGCCACAAAGTTCTTGTTCTTCTTCGCCGTTTACAGTTCCCACATACATATTCACTTGTGTCTGCCTCCAAACAAAGGATAACACTAAATGCATGTGATGAACTCAACTCAAGTCCACAAAAGCTTGTGTCATTGTACATTTGTTAGTCTTTAAGGCTCTGTGGAACATTTCTAACTGGTGTAAACTGGTTGTGCGTGTATGCACTATTGTGGCAGCACCAATGGAGCCTATCTCCAGTGCCTATGGAAGACTTTTTTATTCCAGCAGGAACTGAAGTCTGGTTTTATAGTTTTAACTGATCTTTATCTTTTTCTCTCCTTTTTGTATTGTATTTCTTGTATACCACTTAGAAATTATACTATTTAAGTGGCTTATAAATTGTTTAAATAGAATTTAAAAATACGGCAAAAGGCTTCCCTTATTTCTCTATGTTCAGTGCAAGCCATTTGCCAAGGCTTCCCCCATTGTAAATGGGAATCTAGCATTTCCACACAAATCGACACTTATTCAAAAAACTATATTGCTTAACAGAATAAATAAAATAATCTTAAGTGAGTTACATAAAACCTAAAAATACAATGTTCAATTAAAAAATGTAAAAATGAGATAAAAATAAAGTGCATCTGTATATCACCAATACAGTGTACAAAATTAAAAGAAAAAATGTTAACAGTCAGCGACTGGGGAAGCTTAGGTAAACAAAGACTTTATAAGGGGCATTGAATGGCTTTGCAAGTATAAACATCATTGAAAGATGCCCACATTTGCAGCAATGCTTTTGAACCAAAGTAGTGAGTTCTTATTTCCAGCCTCGTTGTAGAAAAATGGCCCTGGACTTGCACAGCTGGACTTCCTGTTCAGCAAGGTAAGGGTGGAATTGTGGGCAAGGAGGTGGTGCTGCATAAGCTCACCCAGCAAACGTGTAAGAGAGGGGCTGAAAAGCTCCCCTGCTTGCGGTAGTCACGTAATCTGGGAAACCGGGTTCGCGTCTCCGCTCCTCCACATGCAGCTGCTGGGTGACCTTGGGCCAGTCACACTTCTCTGAAGTCTCTCAGCCCCACTCACCTCACAGAGTGTTTGTTGTGGGGGAGGAAGGGAAAGGAGAATGTTAGCCGCTTTGAGACTCCTGAAGGGGAGTGAAAGGCGGGATATCAAATCCAAACTCCTCTTCTTCTTCTTCTTCTATGACATTTGGGGGATTTATTAATAGCATCCCTGCTTGTTATGAAATGCAACTCCCGTCATTTTATTTTACTTGCTATCAAGAGGTTGAGGGGACGAGGAGAATAACTCAAACGACAAGCAACCATTTTGTGCTTATTCAGTCTTCTTCTGATAGAGCTTTAAAAGTCGGTTCCCAGGGGTAGTTCTGTGACAAAGACCAGTTTTGGCACTGAATGAGAAAAGAAGCTAAAATTGCTTTGCAATATAACTGGAAGTAGAATTGCAACTATAAAATCTGTGCTCAACAGGCAGAAAACATGTTTATGGCCCTGTTTTCAGGGCTGATATCCTACCCATATATACAAATTTATATACACTTGCGGAATGCAATTTAGTAACTGAGGAAGAGCTGTTTGTAGCTGTTCTGCTGATTTTGTAATTACTATGCGGTATGCAGTGTCAATATACTGACAAGAAGGGCACTCAAATTACAAATCACGCTGTCCTAAGGTGGTATGCCTAAGTATATGCTAAACTATACTCTGCAGATGTATGGAGATTAAGAGATTCTACTCAGTGATGACAAATGGGCATAAAATCATGCTCTGGTTCCAGAAGAGAAGTGAAGGCTAGCTTACTGGTGGAATAGGAATAGCCGAACTCTGCACTCACAGTCACATTTTGGGTTTTTAAAAAATCCAGTCAGTCATAAGATTTCCTTTCCTGAGGTTACCAGAGTTCGAGAACTCAGACTGGTTCATAGGACCTTCTGAGCCCTGAGGCAAAATTGGTAGTGTTTTACCACCAATGCCTCCTACTCCTCTTGTGTAACAGGATCTCCACCTACTCATCCCTCAAAAAACCATGAAAGGAAGGCACCTACAGGCAGCTCCCCACTTGTGTGTGATCTACTTATCTCAATGGTTTTGCTGCTGAAGCAGAACATTGGAAAGTCTGAGGTTATTTTTTATTTGATAGGCAATCAGGACAGATACCAACTCTTTACTATTCAGCCTGTAAAACTAAAATAGTAAAAATAAAAATAAAATACAACTCTCTGCTTTCCACAGTGTCTCACCTTGAGTGGGTGCAGGACTAAGGTAACTTAGTAGGTAACTTAAGGTAACTCAATTTTTGTTGCAATTAAACAGAAATAGGTTTAATGCATTAATAATACGTACAGTAATCATGCTATATCGTTTGAATTCTTGAAGCTGTTCTAATTTGTGGAGGTAGGGAACCCAGAGAAATATGGCCCTTTATAGGTTAGGCTGAAAGCTGGTGACTGACCCAAGTTAGAAAGTGAGCAAAAACAGTAAGTAGTGAGTTTAAAATATGAAACTGAACGTGTTCAAAGTATTTTCTTTCTGTTGATTAAGGTTGCAAAATTGCTTTTGTTTGTGTTTTGCTGAGAGTGGTGAAACTGTGGACTTTCGGGGTGGCGCCATCGGCAATGACGGACTCCCTCTGATCCGGAGGGACTGGCTCTATGGAAATCGGGTCTGTTCCGCTACGGCGAAGCGGGGACCCTTTAAAAAATCACAGGCGGGTGAAGCCTGTAACTGTGGGACTCGGCGGGCACCTTTCGCGCCCTCCCCCAATTTGTAAAGGAACCCAATTACCGGCTCCGGAGCGAAGCGGGGCAAGCGGCGCGGTGCTGAGAGTCAACTGCTTCTTCCGTGGAGTGAAGCCACACAGCCATTACCGGAGAGCGCTGCCTTTTTCCTGTGACAATCTGGCTACAAAAACAACTACCCGTGAGCAGGTTAAATTTGGACAATTGGACTCTAAACAACGACCCGTGAATAGAACGGAAAATTGGACTAATAAATTCCTTTAATTTGACACTGAAGCGGGAAGGTCTAAACAGGAAGTCAGCCTTCCGCTTTTTGTAGAAAGATTAAAGCAAAGACATGGCAAGCTAGAGTTTAGCAAATCGTTTGTAAAGGATCAACTTTCATCATCTAAAATTACTGAACCCCCTTTGGAAGCAGGAGAAGAGGGGGGATTTTTTTCTGGACTGTTTAAACCTGCAGAAGAGTGTGTAAAGAAAAGCAATTTTCCACCGTCTTGAACCTCAGAGCAGGGTGTCAGGACAGACGTTTCCGGAGTTCATTGACTATAGCAAACGTTTTTGACAGACAGTTAAAAGAAGAGAAACATAGTGATTCCATTGTTCTCCTTCGCAGTTAAGAGGAATAAAATATTGACAAAATATCTGAAAAAGGAAACTTTGTTGTTAGATCTGCTTTAAAAAGAGAGAGAGAGAGAGATGGATACAAATAGAAGTTCTTCCCCTAGAGGGAGCTTGTGAAACTGTTATTAAATCTGAACTGGGGAGCTTTGCAGCTGCAGTAGATTAAGATCGTGGGATCAGACTTTGACCTTGCACAACAATGTACTCGGAGGCTCTGGTGCGTGCTTTCTGCAAGACAAGTGCTTTATTGGAACAGTTACATGAGAAGACGGATTTGATGACTGTTGCGATCAGAAATTTTGGACAGGTAGTGGGTATCTATATAGAACCCACTCAGGAATCAATTCAGGAGTGTGCTCTGACATATCAGATGAGGGAGGAGGCTGTGGCTGGACCCCGGGAGGCAGAGATGGAGGGAACTGTGGCCCAGCAGGAACATGAGTTGTTGGATCTGACGAATGAACCTGGGAAAAGCCAGATTTGGAGAGATGGAGTCTTGTTTGGCTTGGAAATGGGGGGGCTGGATAGACCCCCCCTATGCAGGGATGTTTTGACTTTTCAAGTCTGGTGTTGGGCCGGGAAGAGTTTGGAGTTGTGGGGGTCCTCAACTTTGGAGGGACCTTGAAACATGCTTTTAAATACCACATGGAGTTCAGTGTGGACAATGGAAAAGGGGCTGATCTGTCGAGAAGGGACAAAAATATTGTCAAGCTGGAGTCTCCACGAGTGAAAGGAGCAGAAGACAAAGTAAAGTACAGGTATAAATATGAAGAAGATCTGCGGAAGGGACATGGAAGAGACTTAAGGGCCTCGGACATAAGGTTACCAGGTTAATGAACTAGATGGATGGGATAGAAAGGACTGACAAAACCCGAGACCAGGAGGAAGAGACGTTGGATGAAGATTGGAAGAAAGTTTTTAAAAATTCTATTTAGGAATGTTTTCTAAAATTAATGAGCATTAGAAAAATGTTGGAACGAAATTATTTGGCTTTAGCAGAAATGCTAAAAAGAACTATGTAAGAATATGCTATGGTTATGAGAAATTGGTATAAATAAGATTTAAGTTTTACGTTTTAGGGTTTTTATGGTAAGATAAGGTTAAAATAGATTAAGGCAATTTAATGACAGAATATTATGAAAAATGGAAAGGGTTTGCTGTGACAATCAATAACTAGAATACAAAAAAGGGAGGTGTGAGAAGGTCGATGAAATAAGGTAATGACAGTTAAGGATTTGGGAATATTGGATCTGTTTTTAAATCTTTGTGGTTTATTTTTGCTTTCTGATTTTTATGTGCTATGTGTTTTGTTTTTGCTTTTGACTTTTATCGATTTGTATTGTTTAATTGTTATTGTTTTTTCTGGTTTTTTCTGGTTTTTTTCTTTGTTTTTTTGTAATTTTAAAATTCTTAATAAACACCATTTTAAAAAAAGAGAGAGTGAGTGGTGAAACTGTGGGTTTCAGAGTACAATAGTGTATGCTACAATAACTGCGCTAGTCTTTAAGATACCATAACATATATTTTTGGGTACCTTATTTCATACATTCCTTTTGAGGGGAAGGCGTACTCCTCTGGGAAATGCACCAGCACCACCAGTACCGCCTTAAGCTGGCCTTGGCCATTCATACAGTTTGTGCCTCATTTTTAATTCCATTGTCTTCTTAAAGGGAAATAGCCCCAGTTCGGTTGCTCTCTGCATGGGCTTCCCTTAGCTTTTCCTTTATGAAAAATCCTCTATCCTGATATTCCGCTATACCCATTTGTATTAAACTAGCCTTCTTACCTCATGCTTTGTGTCACTAGGAGAAACTAGCAATCCCGAAAGCCGCCTTTGTCTTTAGACATGTGCCCTCTGATATCATTGACCTAGCTCAGCCTTCCTTAACTTGGTGCACTCCAGATGTTTTGGGCTACAATGGCTTTAATGGAAATTGTAGTCCAAACCTTCTGGAAGGCACCCAGTTGGGGAAGGCTTGCTTAGCTACTGCAGCTTTAAAGAAGACCTTGATATATTTTAAGGTTTCCCCTTGCTGGATCTCAGAGGTGCCTGTGCATACAGAACAGAACTGGCAACATCTGTTCCACACATGCTAGCTGCATTAAAGAGATTTAGAGATCTATCAAGCTAAAAGTTCAGATTTTGTAATTTTAATAGCAGTTAGGACTTTATTCTCATCTTATCCCTCTGTCTGAACAGATTTTGGCAAAGTGGGAATGCCCATAGGGGAGGTAGAAGCTAAACTTATATCCAGATTTTTGCATCAAATTTCCTCCTTTCCCATTGCATTAGTTGTGAAGACATTTGTAAATGGAATCTCATCAGCTAAAAGAGCAAACATCTTGACTGCAGACACTTCATGTTTCCTTAGAGACTATGCCTGTCCACAAGTTTCTACACGTGTGTCAGAGCTTCTTCCTACATATTTAGAGTGGAACTAGATCACTAGTGAGTGTGGGACAACAATACTTGCCACAAAACTGCTGCTTACCGCAAGGTGGCAGGGAGGCGGGTGTTGTGCAAATGCACCAGCGGGCATGCCAGTTTGGCTCTGCCAGTATGTTTGCACCCCTCCCCTCTGGTAAGCAGCAGCAACACACCTACATTAGTAAAGAAACTGCGCCAGATGGTTCCAGAGAGCTAGAATTGTTTAAAACGGGATTTCTCATTGGGATTTTTTTTCTTTTGTTAAAACGATTTAATTTCCAACTTATTTATAGTGCTTTTCTCCTGTGTTTAGATCCACCACAATCAACAAGGCAAATAGTAGGTGGATTCTGTGTGTGTTGCAATTTTCAACACTTGTTTGTTATTGGAACTGTAGGGTGTGTGGGTGTGTGTAGATTTGAGAAAAGTATGAAAGCTGTGCATTCCTGATTTTTACCATATTTTTCACTCTATAGGATGCACTTTTCCCCCTCCAAAAATGAAGGGGAAATGTGTGTGCATCCTATGGAGCAAATGCAGGCTTTCGCTGAAGCCTGGAGAGCGAGAGGGGTCAGTGTGCACTGACCCCTCTTGCTCTCCAGGCTTCAGGCAGCTATCCGCAAGCCTTCGGAACCCAGCGGGAGTTCCTGCTCTCGTTGCGCACCCCGGGCTTCAGGCAGCTTGATAGCAGCAAGCTCCGGGAGTGAAGGTGAGGTTGCGCGCAATCTCGCCGCCGCTCCCAGACCCGTTCTGGGGGCTGGGGTCGGGGAAGCTCGGGCTTCCCCCGCCCCAGCCCCGCGGCTAAAAACGAAGCCAAGACAGCCAGCGGGATGGATCCCACTCGCTGTCTTGGCTTCTTTGCTCTTTGGGGCTGGGGGGGGGGGAATAATTTTTTTTCTTTATTCCCCCCCCCCTAAAAACTAGGTGCGCCCTATGGTCTGGTGCGCCCTATGGAGCAAAAAATACAGTATTTGAAAGGGTTTTTTAAATGGTATGGGTGTTTGGTTGGCTGGTTGGTTGGCTGACTGGCTACTGTGAGAACAGGATGCTGCACTAAACAGGCCTTTGGCCTGATCCAGCAGGCCCTACTACTACTACTACTACTACTACTACTACTACTACTACTGTTGTTGTTATTAAATGGATTATTTATACAAATAACACTTGATGTAGAATCACCTTATTAAATACAAATAGAGGTTCCTTGGTGATGAGACAGGTGCACTCTGTGCATGCTCATGCCATTTATTTCTGAGGATTATCCTTTGTAATCAGGTCTGTGAGAGGATTCTATGATTTGTGAGGTGGAGCTGATGGTTCTAATACTCAAACCCCTTCAGCTGCATCACACTTCAATTGGGTAGACTATTTTCCTTCTCAGCAAAACTGCCAACAGTCTCCTTGTCTTTATATATTGAAAAGACAAACATACCAGGGGATCTGGAGACTTAACTTTAAAATCCTCCTCTATCACTTGCTAGTTGTGTGGTGTTGGGTACATTACTCAAAGACGCAGCCAACTAGCCATAACTTACACCAGAAATGAAACAATTATGAAGTAGCACTTTATAAGCTAGCAAACATATTATTCCATAAGCTTTCATGGAATACCAAGAATGATGCATCTGATGAGGTTTGCTTTGGCGCCCAAAAGGCTTATGCCATAATAAATTTGTTAAAGGTGATAGTACTGTTCCTTCTGTTGTTTTTGTAAAATTGCAGTACAATCTACTTTACATGGTTCTTGTGAGGATTAAAAAAAACCCTATAAAATGCTTCAGCAAACTTAAAATGATGTTATAAAAAGTAGGGTGGTGCAGAGGATGGTTTGGATGAGAATTCATTGTGCAGAAGCTAAATGTAGTGCAGGATTGTGGATTGTGAGCTTCCTGCACTCCCCACCCAGGCAAGCATGCTGCGACAGCCAAACATGGGATGTGCCATGGGCTTACATGCCAAGTCCAATGTTTGTAGGTGTGGATATCCCAGCTGTGCCCCATATTCTTATTTCTTTGCTGTTTGGGGTTACGCTTTTTCATTATTCCAAACCTGCCCCCCCCTCCTGGCTGGAGAGAGGCTGTTTGTTTTGTTTATTCCTTATTTATTACGTTTATATCCACTCCACCTTTCCTCCAAGGTGCCACTCAAGGGCCTGTGATCCTCATAGCAACCTTACGAGGTAGGTTAGGCTGAGAGACAGTGACTGGTCCAAGATCCCACAGTGAATTTCCTTGGTCTCTAGGTCCTAGCCCAATATTGCTCTACGTTTTTCCACATTCTGGAAAAAAGACATAGAAGTGAATAGTCTGTAGAAGGGGGGTAATTCTCCCCCCCCCACAGGTCTGGAAAATTATGGGGGCCCATGTTCTTGGTCCTGTGTTGCACCTTTAAGACTAACCAATTCAGGTTGCAATCTTGCACATATTTATGAGGGAGCAATCCCCATGGAAATCAGTGGGGTTTACCACTGAATAATATAGTTCCTTTGGTATGAACCCATACTAGAAATTTTGACAGCAGGGACTCCTTCTGAACCAAGAAAAGACACTTAAGTTCTAAGTATTAGAATGCAGTGTTTAAGTATCTACTACAATGGTACCTCGGTTTAGAACATCTCCATTGACGAACATTTCGGTTTTCGAACGCCGTAAACCCAGAAGTAAATGCTTCAGTTTTCGAACTTGCCTTGGAAGTCCAATATGCCACGCGACTTCTGTACAGTGATACCTCGGGTTACATACACTTCAGGTTACAGACTCCGCTAACCCAGAAATAGTACCTCGGGTTAAGAAATTTGCTTCAGGATGAGAACAGAAATCATTCTCCGGCTCCGCAGCAGCAGTGGGAGGCCCCATTAGCTAAAGTGGTGCTTCAGGTTAAGAACAATTTCAGGTTAAGAACGGACCTCCGGAATAAATTAAGTACATAACCAGAGGTACAACTGTAATGAGTTTTCTGTATTGAGTTTTCTATTTTAAGGCTTCCGTACTGAGTTGTCAGTTTTTGAACATTTTGAAACTCGAATGGTATTCCAGAACGGATTATGTTTGAAAACCAAGGTACCACTGTATTTATTTATAAAGAAGGAGGAGAGAACCAGAACACAACTTTTATCTGAGCAAAGAAGCAACTGTAACTTCAGCAGGGTCATCTTCTGAACTAAAGAAATACACTTTTCAGTTTACTTAAGTGCTAACAATTTATAAAATTGCAATGCTTAAGTTTCCAAAATAGCTTTGCAGGGGAGGAAGACAGTGCTGGATTACCAAATAGGCCCCACACCTTTTAGGGGGCCTGTGACAAAGGATCAGAATAATATTGATTAGGTTTATTAAAATTGTTGGTTGGTAAAATCAAAAACGTATTAGGAGATAATCTGATAGGCCTCCACAGGGTTTATCCAGCACTGGAGGAAGTTGGTGAGAAAACTAGAACAACACAGCCACACCCCTGTGATGGCTAATTTGCTGCAACCCCATGACCCCCTAGTAGCCCTAGTGGACAATCTGGTCTAGTAGGCGCCAGCTGGGAATAGTGTTTAGGGCAAAGGTTAATTCACTCATGTATGAATATAGAATGTGTTTGCAACTGTCATGAATTAAAAAAAGATTCTAGAGACCCAAATACAATGATGTACAGACTTCCTGACTCAAAAACAGCACATACTTCAGCTGTGGTAAACCACAGTATAGACAGGCCCTAAACACAGGGGGACGACTACAGGAAAGAACCTAAAATACATCTTATTCTAATGACAAGTGGGGAAGCATGGCTAGGAGTGCAAAGTTTTGCACTGTATTTCCTCATGGCTTTCACGCCCTTCAGTTCAGCTGTGGTATAATCATCTTTGCTGCAAGTAAAGAATGCCATTTCCATGAATATATTCACATATAAAAGTTTTCCTGGATAAGGCTTCATATATACCTTCTGTGACATGTTAGATTCACAAACACCTTACATTCATAATCTGAACCAACTTTCGTTAAAACACACAACATACACCCACAATTATGGTTCCTGTTAGCATAAATATGAAGCTAAAAGTAAAATTGGAGAAAGGGAATATCTCAGATATAATCTCTACAGCCCTCTAGCAAATCTCCTCCACAGATCAGTGCCCTGGGAGAGAATGGGTTGGTTGGAGTGCAGAGTTTATATTGCAGAAGGGATCAGCCCCAAAATCTGCTGTTAGGCTGAGTCCTGGAACATGTGCAGCAATAATTAGAATAGCACCAAAACATGTGTAAAGTGCCTTTTTTGTATTGCCAATAAAGACTCTCCTCCTGCAAGAGAGGGGAGTGGTTGTGGTCGGGATCCGGACTCCGCCTCAAGCAGGGGGCGTTAGAAAGGATTTAAAACGTAAGGTGTGCTGGTAATTCAATAAAGGGCAATGCCAAAGGCAGTCTTGTAAGTACCCTCACGAGTGTGAGAGATGTACAGGGGCTCCCCCAGCCACAGCGTGTTACAAAGGGAAGCGGCCCTTTCGGGGTGGTCGGGGCTTCCACCACTCTAGTTCCAGACGAGCCCCCGCAGCAGGGAACCATCGATAAAGTCCTTCTGGGTCTAGCATTTTCTCTAATTCAGCTTTCTCCTCTCCTCAACCTCTTGTCTATCCATCCGGACGGAAGTGCAGCATCCTATCTTTGGAAGGGTTTCTCAGAGGGTTTCAGAATCCCAGTAGTTGGCTCCTTAACCGCGAAGGACTCTCTTAATCAGAAGTCAGTAAGGGAAAGGACGCTTGCCTCACGCCATGGGTAGCTAGCCCCACCCCTGGGTGCACACCATGTGTGCCAGTCTGGGTGCCAGAGCAGCTAGCTCCACCTCTGGAGTCACACTATGGCATACAGCTAATTGGGATGAACCCAACAGGGCCGCCACTTAGCCCCTGCTTGGTCTCCAGGACAAAGGCACCCCTTTAACCATATTAGGGAACATGTATAGTTAGTAAACAAATTGCTAGTTTTGTGAGAAATAACACTTCACTGAAGCAGATAACGCTTTGGCCAAGAGCTCACCTTTGGCAGTCTTCTGGTACATGTTGCATATGTAGCAGTTCTTTCTAGCTAGAGTGAAACTGAAACCTGACATTTACAGTACCAGATAGAAGTGTTCTGGAATGTCCTGGCTGTGTCTGTAGTACAACAGTTTTGGAAATCTGTAGGAGAGCATCCCACCAATCTCTTGTCATACTAACAATCTTGTTATCAACTAACAATCAAAAGTGCTAAAATTTTAGCTACATTGGCAACAGGATGTTGGCTAGAAGCAACTGGTTTTCTGAAGCTAAAACTTACAATTTTGTTCTAGGAGTTACTTGATCACAATATAGAACTATTTGTTTATTCCTTATGAGTTTTACACATGATGAAAACGTATACTCAAGCAGATATTTTTATAATCACTGTACTATACTATGATACAGTGCATAATGAACATCCACATTCAGTTATTCTGTGTGCCATCCCCCTTCACATTCAGCACAGAGAGCACCAAGTGACTCAGAAACAAATCAGAAGTTTAAAAGTCATAATACAAAATGAGTCTTGGGGCCTGTGTGCATACCTAACCTTAAAAAATAAAATAAAATAACAAACAAACAAACCGCACCACAGGGTAAGACTCCCAAAATCGGTTAAGACAGACCTTGAGATCTGGATCACGTTTCTGGAACGCTACAATGGAGTCTCCTTATGGCAGGAAATCCTCAACCTGTCCTCAGATTTCCAGGTTCACTGATGCTGCTGGGTCCTTGGGCTTCAGTTTATTCTTTAGGGGACGCTGGTGTGCTCAACAATGGCCAGCAGAGTAGCAAGGCGAGGCTATCACGCGGGATCTCACTTTTCTGGAGTTTTTCCCCCTTAGTTGTGGCTGTTCACATTTGGACTGAGGAGTTCCAGAATCGCCGGGTGTGCTTCTGAACTGATAACCAGGCTGTGGTCAACATACTGGCTAAGCAGTCATCGCGTTCCGATAGGGTGTCGCGCCTACTCCGATCATTCGGCCTCCGGTGTCTTGCTTCCGAGCATAGCTCCCAGGGCTCAGCCACTGCCAGAACCCGTTCCGGAGCACCTGTGGAACCTTGGAGATGTGAAGTGATTAAGGGAGTATTAGCATCTGTCGCACCCTCTACGCTTAGATCATATAAGAAGGTCTAGTGTGATTTCATGGCGGTCAGGTCCAAAGTATCCTTCCTTTCCACTAATGTTACACCCTCCACAGAAAACATTCTGCAATACTTAACACACCTTCATGGCCTAGGTTGAGCCTCGAAAACTTTGAGGATACACATAGCCGCTATCACATTCTTTAGTAGACCCATGTTTTTCCACCGATTCGTGCTATGACTTCATGGTCCGCAGGGCAATTGAAGGTTGGAGTTGACTGCAGCCTCCAAGTAACAAAGGCCGCAAGCCTATTTCTTACGAGCTGCTGTCCCAAATCCGTATGAAACTTAGGTCAATTTGCTGGTCCAAGTTTGAGGCCCGGGTGTTCTCTGCAGCATACGTTATAGCCTCCTTTAGGCCGGGCCCCCCAAACTTTAAAGATACAAAGGCAGCCCTGTTCAGGGAAGTTTTTAATGTATGATATTTTAGCGTTTTTTTGGTTTTTGTGGAAGCCAGCCAGATGGGCGGGGTACAAATAATAAATTATTATTATTTATTATTATTATTATTATTATTATTATTATTATTATTATTATTATTATTATTACTACACGTAGCCGCCATCAGCTTCTTTTGTAAAGCCATGTTTTCCTCCGACCCGTGCAGTGACTTCCTGATCCGCAGAGCTATTGAAGGTTGGGGTAAGCTGCAACCTGCTAGAGCCGAGGGCCATAAGCCAATTTCTTACAGGCTGCTCTCTCAAATACGCATAAAGCTTAAGTCGATCTGTTGGACCGAGTTTGAGGCCCGCTTCTTTTCCGCAGCATATGCTAAGCCAATTTCTGACGGGCTGCTCTCTCAGATATGCACAAAGCTTAGGTCAATCTGCTGGACCAAGTTTGAGGCACGCCTTTTTTCCGCTGCATATGCGATCGCCTTTTTTGATGCCTTGAGGGTCAGTGAAGTAGTAGCCGAGGTTAACGCAACTGGGTCAACTCACGGAGGACGTGCAGTTGTCCGAAGCTAGCATGACGGTGCGGATAAGTCAATCCAAAACAGATCAGGCAGGTAGGGGTTCCCTCGTAAAACTTACAGCTTCAGCGCAGCGGGGCCCATGCCCGGTCAAGGACACTAGATGGTACCTTTACCTCAGACTGCCCGGTCCTGGCCCGCTCCTGGTTCACGAGGATGGGTCACCTTTGTTGAGACACCAATTCACAAGGGTACTCCACAAAGCTATTGATGCCTGTGGTTTATCTTCCCAGGATTATGCTGCACACTCATTCAGGATTGGCGCCACCACAACAACGGCGCGCTTGGATCTGCCGGCGGATAGGATTAAAGAAATGGGCCGGTGGAAATCCGATGCTTATAAAGGTTACATTCGCTAGTATGCACTCCGCTGCATTACCTCTACTTACCCGTCTTTCTCTTTCCTTTATTCTCAGCCGTTCTCAGAAAAAGTGTTTGGATTTGCGGCCACAGTATAGTCTATTGGGCCCGTGTCGGCTAGCTGCGGCCTCACCCCTAATCTTGGGTTGCCACCTGGAGTGCGAGTTTCCTGGTTTTCGAGACGAGGCATGCGTTGGGAAGAGCTTGTGCCATTGCTGAGGGAGAAAGTCGCCATGTTTGGCCCTCCCGACATCCTTATCCTTCAATTAGGGGGAAATGACCTTGTTAACAGAAGAAGTGCAGGCTTGTCGTGGAACATAAAAAGAGATTTGGATGAGATTGCTGCCTTGTGTCCCGGAACAACGGTGTTCTGGTCCTCCTTCCTGAAGAGAATTGTTTGGTGCGGTGCGCAGAACTGTATGGCCATTGAAAAATCCAGGAAACTCTTAAATCGTGCAATAGCCCGTTGGGTGCGCTTTATGAATGGCCGAGTCATTTCTCACGACCATATCCGGATTGGCAATCAGGCCTTGTACCGGAATGATGGGGTTCATCTTTCAGGCCAAGGGAATGACATTTGGTTAAATAGCATCAGCAGCAGCATCAGGGATTGGTTAGAGCTGTGAGGGTATTGGCGGCGAGCCTTTTGGGCTCGGGTGGCGGTTAGGCATTGGAATAATGTGTTGTGGTATGTCAAAGGGCTAGGTGTGGCCATCGCCTGCACCTTCAATTTTGGGTATTCCGTTAAAGGAATCCGGCGGTTGTGTATTCTGTCCGATTCCTGCGTGGCGGGAGGCCATGGCACGACCCTCGGTGACATCAGGGGAGAGCTTATAGTTGGATTAGCATCAACAGGCTCCACATACTGGTGAATAAACCCCCCTGTTTTAGACTCACCCCTCTCTGAGGGGGTGGAGTCAGCTGACGTAATCCAATGCCTAAGCCAATACCTTTTCTCTTGCTGTAATCAATAAAGTTGTGGCCTTTTCTTGCCCATTAACCTTATATCACGTGTCCTTGTGTTTTCATTCCACTATGCGGGGATCGGGTCCTCGAACCACAACTGCAGCCTGCCCCACAGGTTTAGGATTAAAGAGCAGGAGCTGAAAGACATATGACACTATCCTTGGGGGATGGTGAAATTCGGGTGCTGACTTGCCACATGCGTCATGGCCACATGACGCATCATATGATGCCGCCCGGCATGCGCCAGGTGGGGGCAGGACATGCAGAGGGCGATCTTCACGCTTACTCATCCCCACCTGGCTCCTGGCCTGCCGGGCAGAGGCTGGGGCTGGGGCATGTGGAGGGTGCCTCGCAGCAGCAGCAGCAGATAATAACAACCCCCTCAATATTGGGTGGGTACAGCCCCTCCCCCAAAATATGGGAGGCTGGAGCCCCTGCATCCCTATACCTGGCACCCCTGGTAGAATTATTACATAATTTCAAGCACCACCCCAAGCATTCCTGGTATCTGCTTTGAGCCCCAACTTAAGTGCCATAACAGAAGACTGTCCCATAAGCCAGCAAATAAAAGGATCTTCCACCCTCCCAACACCTTCTCCTCTCTGTCTATAGACAACTGTCCTACTCCATTGCCATCGCCTTTATCCCCCCTCCCACGAGGCAAGGGGGATTCACTCTGAAATTTGGGGGACAAGCAATATGTTAGACTGCACTTCTATCATGCCATCTCCCTCCTTTCACTCAAGTCTAGTAAACCCCTCTCCCCAAATGCTGTCCTTTGCCTTCTGGTCTCACACACCCCTTCCAGTTCCCTAGAAATGGGAGTGAGGAAAGACAGATCCTTGGTGCCCCATTTTCCACCCAAATAAGTTTTGCAAGCTCCTTGTCCTCAGAAAGAAGAAAAATGTTGACAGATTGATCAAGAAAGTCAAGACTGACTCCGCTCAGTAACAGTGAGTGGAAGAACAAAGACCTCATCTCCTCCTCGTCTACCTGCCCACTTTAAGCTCCTGACAATAATTAGAGGCTTGACAGGTGACAACAAAAGCTATCAAAGAAGACAGAAGTGAGAATGAAACCCCCAACTGAATAGGCATAGATCAAACAACCTTATTGTGATGCTATAATCCAGTCAGCCAGTGGAGGGCATGTTCAGTCTCCACAGTTGCTGGGCAAAGTTTTAAGAACTGTACGTTTTCCTGAAAATGGTAAGAACTTCATTTAGCATTCTTGTTCTTTTAGGTATTATGTACCTGAACATAAATATGGGACCATTACTGAAATCTGAGGGGCAAAATCCCCATTGGGCACTAACTGCATCTGGCAAGAGCCACTCTAAAAGTCAGTTTACAATGGCTTGAAAAATTTGACCTGAATGCAACCTAGGTGGCCATGGCACAGAGTCATGCTCAGCCCAGTGGGAGGCAGTATGCTGTGGAGAGTGCTCTCGCAATCATGTCCTATTTGTGGGCTTGGCCACTAAGAATGCCCAAGCTGCATTTTAAGACAGTAATGTGTACACAGCCTTAGTGAATGAAAACTACCTGCCACTGGTGAGGCTATCAGAGGGAGAAGAAGCAGCACTCAGGCAGGCCTCCATAGTACCTGGATAGAGCTCTAGGAAAGATTCTCTTATGTAGATGAAGCATAAATTATCCTGTGGTGCTTATGAAAATGGTTCTCTCTTTAAAGTCCAAACACCTTTCTTTGCCAACCAAATTGTGCAATAGTATAATATAATAGTGTGCAAGCTTTTGAGTCCGTGCTATTTTGGCCCTAATATGGACTTTGGGATTTTTCTTATTAGGGTTACCTTTGCTAATGATCATTTGGAAGCTGTCTTGGGAGGGGTTTGAGATGTAAGTAGTATATAACCACTTTGGATGGGTGGGTGGATGCATGGATGGAGCTGAAAAAACTGTTGGCTTTGGCATTCCTAGTACAGTAATAATAATAAGCTAACTTTTCCTCCAAGAGATTTGGACTGCATTCACCTCCCCCAGCCACCATAAGTAGCTCCCAAAAGGAACTGGCAGAGTTCTTTGGGCTCATTCCATCTCCCACAAATAGCTAAGGAAAGTGCACACACGCACAGAGAGAATGAATGAATGAATGAATGGACTAGAGCTCTCCCCTCCCCCTCAGTGTCATAGGAAAGTTCATCTGCTGAAGAGATTTTCTTTGTATTACTAAAAAGAAAAAAGGGGGGGGGGGAAGAGTATCATTAATCTCTGCAGTCAGAGGAAATTAGCCTCATCCTGTGCCAAGATTCTGCTTGTCACGTGCAGCAGCCTCATCTTACACAATGATCTATAAACACCTCAAAAATGAGTATCAAAAGGTCCAAGGCCTACCAAATATGAAATTGCTTCAGCAGCCACAAGAATATAAATGACACTTTTCAAATCTGCAAATGGTTGTAACCCACCAGAGAAAATCAGGTTTCTTAGAACGATGTTTTAAAAAACTATACAAGAAAAGGCTTGACTAACTTTAAAGTTTGATACAAGGAAATTCTCTCTCTCCCTATTCACCAGCTTGTCCAATGAATTTGTTCAAACTGCTTCACCATCCTGCACCAAGACAGAATATTCCTAATATTTAAAGCCAGAGAAAGACGTTTCATAAACCTTTGCATAATACAGATTATAGAATTTAATTCCTTTACCAGATAAGTAACATAATGGTTGAGTACTTTGAGGGCATTTTTTCATATTCTCACCCCAAGCTGACTGGGGCAAAAGCAGAAACTGTGTGTGTGTGTGTGTGTGTGTGTGTGTGTGTGTGTGTTGGTATTCAATTTTGTAGTTATTTGATACATAAAAATATCCAAGCAAGTTACATTTAAAAGCATAAAGCATGGCATATAGCAAAAAAACCAACCCCAATGAATTACAGACAAATTCCAATAAAACAGCAGCAAAAATTTCAGCAGCAAACAATTAATAGACACCAAAACCATACTAATCCATCAAATGCCTGGGAAAAGAGGTAAGTCTTACCTGGCACCAAAAGTATGTTAATGATAGCATCAAGTGGCCCTCACCAATGAGAACATTCCAGAATCAGGAAGCCACAACTGAAAGATTCCTAGCTGCATGGTGAATCTCATGCACAGTCTTATTCACTAACAGGTGTGCTGTATATAGTCTCTCTAACAGGTGTGCTTTCATCTACAATCTATCTGAAGCTCAAAGCTGTCAGGTGAGGGCTATGCAGTGGGCTACACAAGCTCACCTCTTCACTGCTGCATGCAGATTTGTCCTAGGGGAACTGGGCCTAGGCTTACTTGGTAAATTAATAGAAATGTGAGGCAGAATGACTTCTGCACCCATTTAATCTCCTACTTCCAAGAAGCAAGAACTAAAGTGCCACTCTCTGCTTCTGGGGCTTCAGGCCAAAGAAACCAAATTATACAGTAGCAATGCAAGAAAACACACCAAAATGAATAGGTAATTGTTATATTGATTAAAATAGCAACAAACTCTGCCTCTATCTGCCACCATTTTGTGACTGACTTTACCCTGCACTACCATTTTGTGACTGGTGAGCCTCAGTAATTTTCAGTTGTCTTTTCTGGGCCCTAGAGGTATAAAGTTTGTATACATTGTATAAGACTGTAACCTCTGATTCCCACACAGCTGTGAAGCTCACTAGGTAGTCTCATTCTCCCGGTCATTCCCGATAATTCAAATAAATTGTGTGAAGATACAACATACAATACCTTTGTTCCTTTTCAAGTTAAGCAGCACATTATAAGATACTTTAACAGTTAACCTGCTGATGACCACAGATGTGTTGTAATGCAAAATCAAGATTTATTTCAGTGGCAGCTGGAAGTCTCCTCACCGAAGTTGTGCAATGGATGTTTCCCCTTTGCCTCCTCCTCTTATTGTGCCCTCTAACACATACCACATTTAACACATTTATTCCAATTAACAACCTTTCTGTGTTGATAGTCTACAAAATGGTTCTCTGTCCAAGACAAATTGATATTAATCTTCAAGATTAAATTTTGTGGCTAGATATATTGAAAACAAAGATCAATTTCATCGACTCTGTTCTCTTTATCCACTAATTTAACAATCTGGTTTGTGTTCTATAATTTGTTGTGTGTGTGCATTTTAATCAACCGGAGAGGCTAATTCTTCATGGTTATATTATGCTCTAAACATTTTTTGCTTCACATCTCTTCCATTTGCTGAGCAGAAATTAAAGTCAGAACGACCAGTGTGTTTAGATTGAAGAAGCAAAAATATGTTTTTTCAGGAAAACATATGTTAGTAAAGTGAATTCCCTGGAAAACTGCACTTTTACACTTTTTGTTAACTGTTGACCAAAAGGGGGAAAGGGATTTAACACTTCAGTAGCTTCTCTAACAGCAGTACAGAATTAACTGAATAAAGTATACTTCTGAACATCTAAAACTATTGATCCATCTACCACAGGGTGGGAGTCGAGAACTGTGGCTAGATTATAGGTCACACCATGCCTGATAACTGACCTTGCTGGCTGGGGTTCAACAATAGGCAATATAGAAGAGGGAATATGCTTGTTTTCTCCTGCTCTGGAGGGTAGGACTCGAACCAATGGCTTCAGGTTACAAGAAAGGAGATTCTGACTAAACATTCAGAAAAACTTTCTGACAGTAAGAGCTGTTCGGCAGTGGAACAGACTCCCACGAGAGGTGGTGGACTCTCCTTCCTTGGAGGTTTTTAAGCAGAGGTTGGATGGCCATCTGTCCTGGATGCTTTAGCTGATATTCCTGCATTGCAGGGGGGTGGACTAGATGACCCTTGGGTCCCTTCCAACTTTAAGATTCTAGGATTCTATAGACTATTCACCTATAGCTCAAGTTATTGGGTTTTACAGTCACCTGTACTTTGCTGTTACTGAACTTCCTCCCCCAACCCCTGATACAAGTATGGGTTGTATCCAATGTTAGTCCTGCTCAGAGTAGAGCCATTGAAATTAAAGGACATGGCTAACTTAGGTTAATTAATTCCAGTATGTCAACTCTGAGTAAAACTTAGTTGGAAACCATGCTGTATCCTCAACAGGACTGTTCACTGGCTCATGTAGGGGTGAGCAGTGGGGCCCTCCAGATGCTTTTTGACAATTTCCACCAACCCCATCAGGGGCAGCATCTTCCCATTTTTGCGGGATGCCACCAGAAGCCCCAATGTTCAAAAGGGGCAGAAGAGGCCAAGCCCAGAGCCAAGCACAGCGTGGCTTTAATGGCCAGCTCCTCTTCCTCCTCCTGCCATGGCCATCAGCCAGGGGTTGCTTCCCTGCTCCTTCCCTTCCACAGCAACAGGAGGAGGAGCCACAGTAATTGAATCCATGCTGCCACCGTGCTCGGCTCCACCCCCCCCAGCTTCTCCTGAGGAAGCCAAACGCAGCGTGGCTTCAGTAACCAGCTCCTCCTCCTCCTGCCACAGACTGGAATGAGCAGGGAAGCAGTCCCCCAGCCAGTGGTGGCAGAGGCAGCAGCAGAAGCCGTGGCCATTGAAGCCGCGCTGCCATCACATTCAGCTCCACTCCCAGCTCCTCCAGTGTTGTGACATCACATGTACAATGTTGAGCCCCCTTCTCTTTCGGAAGCTAGAGCCTCTGAGCTCCATCTACCATGGCAAAACGTCAGGGATGATGGGAAATGTAGTTCAGCAATATCTGGAGAGCCACAAGCTCTCTATCCCTGAACAAAGGATTCAGCCCAGTCTTAAAAGTGACTGTTACTGGCCTGGAAAAATTGCTCCAATGTGGAATCTTCATTCCCCACCTCCAAATTTGGAAAGGGCTGGAAATTATCCAGCTGCCATTAGTACTACTAGCTAAAGCATTTACTGCAGGCTCTTCAGATGGGTGCCATGTGATTTCATTTCAGAGAAACAAAGAATCTCTCAGAGCAGTTAGAATAGGGTGCTGATTTATATTTATTTGAGAAGCAAAATCTGAAGCCTCTTTTAAAAGGGGATAAAATTTCATTGTTGATGAGTGACAGATCCTGCCATAAGAGGTTTAGCACTTTTATTCATTCTCAGGGAACGTATTTGTCCTTGCTGCAATGCTTAACAATTCCAAAGAACCGTGATGTCTTAAAATATGCTTTTATTGAAACAGAAGGAACGTGTTAATAGAAGCCTTGACAGAATGTGAAATATTATCTGTGCAAATAACTTCTTTTCAGGGTCATTGTCTAGCTGCCATTTTCAAAGAGAAATAGTAACAGTGGCTGATCTGATACCTGCAGATGTTACAAATTACAATTAATCTCTCTCAAAAGAGAAAGAGAGAGAGGGGAAAAATAGAAAGAAAGCTGTGCTAACAAGGTTTGACAATAAGGTCACAGAGTTGGAATTGTGTGGGTGCTATCCTGATTTCAGACAGTCTGTTCAACCCTGTGCAAAAAGCATGTAAACTCCCTTCACTGGCTCTCAGAATGGAGGTATTAACTCCCTTCAGCCCTGCAGTCTACTGGTGATAAGGAAAGTCAGTTGTTATAACCAGAATGGACTTAATTTGAACTAGGGATCAGCTCTGGAACTTATAGTTAATGCCAGGAACATATTGCATGGTAAGAAGGAAGAGAGTACATCTGTGCTTTCAAAAAAAATACACATTTTTCATACTGAGTTGGGGAAACACAATTAGTAGGATTTTATTATAAAAATCTAAATGTTGGCAATGATACTTACCGGTACTTCATTTTGCTTTCTACAATAGCTTGTATATGTTGATGATAAGCTAAAGAAAAATTATGCATGATAAAGTAGTTCCAAACTCCATTCAGGAGCAGGCTCCTGCCAGCTGAGCTGGCTTAAGCTTGGCAGAGGGAAAGCAAGCATTTAAAATAGAATTTGACTTACACCACCCTTCTCCCTGGCATAATTTCTGCTGGGTCGCCAGGCCACAAGCTGAACGGAATTACAATCTTGCCCAGTCCTGCCTCCATCACTCCCCCAGAACACACTTTTTTCAAGGTTTACACCAGTGTACGTTCCTCCAGTATCAGAGCAGCCTGCATAGCCCCAGCTGAGCTGGGATGAAGGTTTTACACAGGCATATCTTTGGCTAAGGAGGGTTGGGAATGTATTCCAGTATAGCCCAGCTGATCCAGGAACCTGCCAGTTGAGTTGGAGGTCTATCATAACCTAGCTTGCTCATCCCAACAGATCTAGGTTTAGCATTGTGCCCTTAGTCAGGAACAACCTAAATTGATTTCATTGGAACTTATTTATGAGCAGATATGTATAGCAGGATCATGCGAAAGGCTGGGCTGGATGAGTCCCTAGCTGGAATTAAGATTGCCGGAAGAAATATCAACAACCTCAGATATGCAGATGACACAACATTGATGGCAGAAAGTGAGGAGGAATTAAAGAACCTTTTAATGAGGGTGAAAGAGGAGAGTGCAAAATATGGTCTGAAGCTCAACATCAAAAAAACGAAGATCATGGCCACTGGTCCCATCACCTCCTGGCAAATAGAAGGGGAAGAAATGGAGGCAGTGAGAGATTTTACTTTCTTGGGCTCCATGATCACTGCAGATGGTGACAGCAGCCACGAAATTAAAAGACGCCTGCTTCTTGGGAGAAAAGCAATGACAAACCTAGACAGCATCTTAAAAAGTAGAGACATCACCTTGCCAACAAAGGTCCGTATAGTAAAAGCTATGGTTTTCCCAGTAGTGATGTATGGAAGTGAAAGCTGGACCATAAAGAAGGCTGATCGCCGAAGAATTGATGCCTTTGAATTATGGTGCTGGAGGAGACTCTTGAGAGTCCCATGGACTGCAAGAAGATCCAACCTCTCCATTCTGAAGGAAATCAGCCCTGAGTGCTCACTGGAAGGACAGATCATGAAGCTGAGGCTCCAATACTTTGGCCACCTCATAAGAAGATAAGACTCCCTGGAAAAGACCCTGATGTTGGGAAAGATGGAGGGCACAAGGAGAAGGGGACGACAGAGGACGAGATGGTTGGATAGTGTTCGCGAAGCTACCAGCATGAGTTTGATAAAACTGTGGGAGGCAGTGGAAGACAGAAGTGCCTGGCGTGCTCTGGTCCATGGGGTCACGAAGAGTCGGGCATGACTAAACGACTAAACAACAACAACATGTATAGCAGGAATGGGAAGCCTCTGGTCCACAGGCCAGTCTTGGCCCAAAAGGAGGTCCCATTTGAGCCACAATACTGTTTTTCCTACCTGCCAATCCTCTGGTCTCACTCTGAAGGCCTGACAGAGAGCAGAGACTGAATCCCGTAGAGAGCAGGATTAAAGTCTATTCATCAGCTGATGAGCAGGGACTTCAATGTCGCTGGATGCTACTTCAAAGCGCAGTACAGGGGTACCTTGGGTTACATACGCTTCAGGTTAACCAGAAATAGTGTTTCAGGTTAAGAACTTTGCTTCAGGATGAGAACAGAAATCGTGCTTCGGCAGCATGGCAGCAGCGGGAGGCCCCATTAGCTAAAGTGGTGCTTCAGGTTAAGAACAGTTTCAGGTTAAGTACGGACCTCTGGAAAGAATTAAGTACTTAACCCGAGGTACCACTGTATAGAGCTGTTTGAAAGCTCTTTTGCAAACAGCCCCGCACTACTCTATAAAACTTTGGTTTTTAGAGGTTTCAAGAGCAATGCAGGGCTGTTTGCAAAAGGGCTTTCAAACAGCTCAGCACTGTGGTTTGACATTCCAACATGCTGACCCTCTGGTGGCATATTGACACCAAGTGATTGACAAATGGGCAGCACCACCCACCAGTCAAATTTGGCCCACCAGAGGTGGAGAAATAAGAATCTGTCCCGCTGGCCAACAAAGGTTCTCCACCCCTGATGTATACAATTGCAGTGCCTGTTAATAATTTTATTTGCCTCAGGGCCTAGGTTTGCAGCTATCCACAAATCTCTTGTGCATGGAAACATGATATATAAATGAGTTTGTGTGTGCATATGTGGGCTTGGAAAAACTGCATACAGAAAATTAATACCAGCAAACAAGCTATGCAAAAATAAATTGGAGCTACCAGTCATTTCTCTCTGAAATATTTAGTAAATCCTCATTTCACTACCATACAGTATCTTTCCATGAAGTGTTTGAGAGAAATATTAAAGCTGCCATTGGTAATGATTACATTTTTGTATCATCAGATCTCACAACAAACCTCCTCTGGCTTGTTCCCAAACAACTGTAGAATTTGTATTTGTTAGTATATTTGTGGTTAGAGAGCCATCTTGTGGTGTAATCATACTGATGAAGAAAGTTGACATTACGGTAAGTATAAAACTACTGGGGGTTGAGGGGAAAGTACATATGCCACAGCCATCCAATATATATATATATATAGATGGCAAGTTCCAGTGTTATTCAACTCCCAACTGGACTTACACATGCTGAAATAATTGCTGGAGTTGAATATGATGGCAATCCCCCAACATCATATAACTCAATATGGCCAAAATAAACCTACAAAATGAAAAGGGCTTGGGCATCCAGGTTCTCCCTTTCCCACCACATTCATAATTGTAGTCATACTTATATTTATAGTCACATTTATATAAATATATCTGAGTTTCTTATCTTAATAAGGAAGCATTTAATCTATTAATAATCATTCCTGATCCAGACTCATGGGAATCTAAGTTTTTTTTATAATTAGAAAGCTTTCACTCAAATAATGTTACTGAATGTATCTAAGAAATGTTGTATGATTTCCAACTAATAATTCCTTTCTTTTTCCCACTTTCTTTTCTTTCCCCCTACAGTGGTACCTCGGGTTGAGAACTTAATTCGTTCTGGAGGTTCGTTCTTAACCTGAAACTTTTCTTAACCTGAAGCACCACTTTAGCAAATGGGGCCTCCCGCTGCCGCCGCACCGCCAGAGCCCGATTTCTGTTCTCATCCTGAAGCAAAGTTCTTAACCCGAGGTACTATTTCTGGGTTAGCGGAGTCTGTAACCTGAAGCGTATGTAACCCGAGGTATCACTGTATTTTATATTTTCCTTTCTTGTTGATAATTAAATAGCTATAATATTATATTGATCAGAAATGCTTCTCACTTTTCCCCTCAGAAACTTACCAGTAACCTGGTGGTACAAAGCAAGTCATGTATTACATTTAACAAACGATTTTATGCTAATTTATTATAAAATTATTAAATGCACAAACTTATCTGGCAACTTAAAATAGTACAGTATCTTTAAATGAGCATAACCTTTTTCAACTTGTTGCTGTCACTTTAAATACCAACAGCTTATATTAATCTATTAATGATAGAGTAGGACAGCTTTAAGGAAGCTATTAAAATTCTTTAGCCAAATTGCCCCCTTATTCTCTCCACCCCAGTTAAGCCTCTCCAACTCTGCTGGAAACCTCTTTGTCCAACCCTGTTGAAGTGCAGATTTGTCTTGCTGTACTACACCAAAGACCAAGCTTCTTCTCATTTCTTCCCTCAGCACTGCAGACAGTTTCTCCCTTTGTCCTTTCAGCCCAATACAAGTGATTCAGCTCTACCCAGCAAGTATTTGGCCTCCAAGCCCCTCCACCTTACCTGTCAGGTCTTCTTCCTTCCTCTTCCCCCATCCTCTTCCTCTACTGTCATCTTTGGGCTGGCTCCCTGAACCTCAAGCACCAACTATTCCAACAAATCCTCTGCAGAGCTTTATATACCTTTCTTTTGGCCCCTCTAGTTCAGCCCCAGCCAATCACACTGTCTAACTGAAAATTCTAAACCTGCACCCACCAATCAAAATGCGCCTACCTTTTGATCTATACTGAGAATTCTAACACCAACCCCTCCTCATAACTGTCAGTTAAGGCCCCAAGAGATATTTGAAATAAGTTTCCAACAGAAAACTTCCCACGCCGAATATAGTGGAATGTACAATACAATACAAGTGTCAAAATACATTACACAATACCTATTACAACTTATTTCTTCACATACTTCTTTAAGATAGCCGGTACATTAGTTGAAAATATTGTACTTTTACCACAGTTAATTAAGGCTTTTCTTCATCCATTTCTCTGGCATGGTTGGGTGTTGGTAGAAGCTAATGCTGGTAAGACTGATAGAGAAAAGCACCTGTGCATTAGCCTCTAAAACTCTTGCAGATCTTCATATCCCACCCAGCTTTTTGTCCAAGGCTTTATGAGCCTAGCAAACCTGCTGCTCCACACCTCAATCCTGAGTACCCCCCCATTGCTTTCCCCAGTGGCGTAGCGTGGGGGGTGCAGGGGGGCCGGCCACACCGGGCGCAACATCTGGGGGTTAGGGTTAGGGGGCGCAAATCCACGGGTTAGGGGGCGCAAATCCACGGGTTTGGTGGCGCAAATTACTTGCCTTGCCCCGGGTGCTGACAACCCACGCTACGCCACTGGCTTTCCCAGTCTCAGCCACAGTGCCTCGAATATTGAGTGATGTGAGGAGAAACATAGATTTTCACTCTTCTTCCCCTTTGGCTGTGCATGGTGGGGATTGGGAAGGTTGCCAGGGTTGCTGGGTGTGAGGTGACAGGAAAAGAGGTTTTGAGCAAGGGGTCTGGGAAAAAGAAGCAGGAAGAGGGCTGGGAGTCCATCTTAGGCAGGCTGGCTGAAGGCTGGCTGCACAACTGTGAGGTACAAGCCCCTCTTGAAGTGACCATGCTGTAACATCTGGACTCCATGCAGACTGAATGTGTAAATAGGTGAATAAACCATATTTCTTAAAGCTACAACAGTATCTGCTGTGTCTCAATTCTCCAAAGGAACACAGACACTGGGTGAGTGCCTGGAACCCTATGGACTCTTGCCACCACTTGGCTGAGAGGGGGAGGCACTCAACTTTTGCAACAATATTAATACCTCAGAATTATGCATAGCTCTGTAATATTTCCAGTCAACACAAGGCCCTGTGAACATTGCTCCCACTGTGTGGGAACTGCTTGTCTGTGAGTGGCTCTGTGCAGCTGGTTAACATATAAATGACCCAACTTGGTGGCTGTGAGAATAGGAAAGTCCCATACAATTAGTCTGCCCACCCAAAAGACCGGATTGTTTTAACATTGCTGCAGAATTGCTACTGCTGCTTATTGCTACTAAGGACTATAATAATCCCAAAATTTAATTTTGTGGGATATTCACATTTTGCATTAATGGTTACCCAGTTTAGATCATCCTGAAGGAAAAAAACAACTGCTGGTGTCTGTAACATTTGAGCACTGTAATGATATCAAATCAGTCTGCATCTACCAAATGAATCCATCCGCAAAGTACAATATGTGCCTGTGCCCTATATTAAAGAGGAGAGAACCTGCAATTTGTTTTACTTGATGTAGATTAAGTGTTGCTAATAAATGTACTAAAAATTGCTAAAACAGCTTTCAGTTGAACAAGGACTAGGCATCCTTGAAGTAATGTAGTACGAGCAGTGAATTTCTGCATGAGAGGCATACAATTATGGCACACAAGGCCAATGTTCATGAATTAATGAAGCTTGGGCAACTTGGTGGAAAACTGAAATTTGAATAGAAGTATAAAATAGAAGCGACCATGTTTAGCAGAGCCAATTAACTAGTCCATAGAGAAATTTGATACATTGAATAGGATTGGTTGCCTTTTAACACACTACAGTGAGGGTTGCTAGCTGCATGTATAACAATTTTCTCTTTCATCTAAATTAGCTTTAAGCACCATTAACCAACCATGTTATTTCTAGTTTCTTGGAAACCAATAAACAAAAATAAGAAGGATTAGAAGGAACTACACTCAATATAAACCAATAGCTAAAACTGTTTATTTTTTAAAAAATACAATAGTAACTCACCCTAAGAACAATTTTACGCAGTTTGAATTCAGCATAGTAATTGCACTGCAAGCTTTATAGACTAGTAAATTTCATCAGAGTACAGTACAAAGTGGGTTCTCCCAGCTGAAATCAGTAGCAACAAGCACAACATTTATGCTGTTTTCTGTAACAGGTGTCTGACATTTGGGCTCCCTATCCTGCTATTAAACTGCCTGCCATGAGTAGATGAAATTTCAGTCAACAGGTGGTGTTGAGGTACAGATAAGAATGTCATTCCAGATTTCTCTGAATGTGGAAAATATGTATGATGCACCACAACACATAACTTGGAAATGTGATTATTTCAGAGTTGGCAGGAGGGACAATCATGGTTTCATGTGTTACGTTCTCCTTCCAAGGAGAAATGGCAGCTGTGCCAGTGATACTGGGAAGAGCAATCTGCAGAATGTTGTGCTACATCTTAATATCTTAATGCATTGGCCTACTATGGTGATACTCTTCCATCTCCAGCATTAATAATAAATCTTGACCGTTAGACTCACCCACTCAGTCCGCCGAAGCCTGTCTTCACATGCAAGGGAAGTCCCTAACTCACCGAGAGTTTGAGACCCATTGGCTACCCTCACCTGGTTTAGTCAGCCAGTCAAAGCCATTTCCCATGGTTTGCCCACTGTAGCATGCTGACAGCTTCTAGGAGGCACAGGTAAGAGCTGATGTTAAAGGTGATTACTAATAACAACAATAACAATAAAACAGAGTTGCATCAAACTGAAACGCAGTAAGCCCAGCAAGAGACGAAAACACAAAACTTTGCTTTACAAAAGTGAAGTTGACAATACAACCCATAATAAAGGTCATTCCTTCCTCCTGTATTATTGTCATTTTCCAAGAAAGTAAAGCATTGCTTCCATGTTCCTCACAGTCAAATACTCTTTTGGCATTTTTAGGAGCTGGATAGGTCTTAAGGGACAAGAAAAGTTTTGTTTTTACTTCTAGATTGTCAAAAGTTCCAGTTAACTGGTACAACTAAATCTGGAAAAGCGTATTACTGATGTACATGTGTATCAATTATGTACACAATTCTTTAGAAAAGAAAATATGGTACATTACATTTGAAAACTTTGTTAGACATTGATGGCCTTAAGGCTGCAATGCAGTTACCTGGTGATGAAGCCCCAGTGACCACAGTGGGGTTTATATCTGAGTAAACTTGAATATAATTGCACTGCACAGCACAAATGAATGGCAAATGTAAAGCCTGATTCAAGGCTCTTTGAGGAAAACTGGTTTTAAATCAGTCTTGAAAAACTAGATGTATGAGCCATTAATATCAGCACATTGTACAATTTTGGGTGTTTTTACATTTTATTTATAATTTGAATATATTTTATGTTTTGTACAGTATGATTGCATCTTGTGCACAATAAAATTGTGTGATTTCAACCTTAACAACTCTGTGCCTTGCTTGGAAGGTAAGGATGGTTGTGCAGGGGCAGTTTCAAGGGGGTAGTTCAGGTATGTGCATTTTTGCAAAAGACGCCGTGTGTACCTTATATGTGATCTGAGCTGGGGCAATTAAGTGTAGAAGGGCCCAGAATACATTGTTTCCAATAATCCTCAGATTTCTCAACTTCCTGTAAAACTGTGTGAAGGGTGAAGTTGTTAAGACTACTGATATTATAATTTGAACAACTTTATCCTTGCCACAGTTTTCACCTCACAGATTTTACATTGGACAGCAGCTATACTCCCTCTAGTGGCCAACTATTTCTTGATGTTTTCCACAGGGCAAAAAAAACCCAGTCATGTTGCATTGCTAGCCTTTGCACATAGAATTGTGAACGTTTGTAATTCTCTCACACACGTATACATCCTGGACATGCATGCTTAATAACATAAGCAAGGTCTAGCTAGAATAGATCCAATCAAGACTCAGCTAGTCTGGCATTTTTATTTTTGCAAGAATCCCAGCGAGCAGTAGGCACTGGACACTCTAACAGAAATGGGTTGGAGATCCACAGCAATCAACTTTCTGCCTCCTCTTGTTTTACAGGGCTGGTTCTGAGTAGAGAAGAGAAAAACAAAGTTATTGAAAATGACATTTGCCTTCCACTACCTTGCTCTCCTTCAGTCATCTTGCTAATTACCCAGGAAAGATTCTGAATATAAATCCTTTTGAGTGACAGAGAGGTAAAGTATTTTAACTGCAATATCCCCTCCTGTTGTTGTACTGGATGCAGGCCATCTGATAAGTAAGCTAGGAATGCTGCAGCAAGCAGTTTTGTTGATATAAAAGCTATTTCCATAGAAGTTCCACAGAGGCTCCAAAATAATTTATTTTGGGGGTGTTAACTCAGCAACAAGAAGGTAATTTTCTAAGGACAGATGGATATGGAAGCAAGCAAATGAAGAGTGAGATCCATATGCTCTTTGACTACACTACATTGATGAAACATAATGTACTTTTTTCAGAGGATATAAACTCAAATTTATGACGGGTATAGTTAATATTATCACACTATTTATATTGTTCCCTCAGATGCTTGATTTATAACTGTCTGAGAGAATTTAAAAGAGATGGCTTCTATTGCAGAAAAATAGAGGAGCTCTACTCCGCTGTCATTTTTGAATCCTGTTTATTGGCTTGGCATTTGAAAAGTTCAAATGTTTTTGTTCTTTTCGCTTATAGCTGCAGACATGCTGTCAGCTTTTGTCCCCAGGTCCTCAACTGCTGTCAAATACTGACTTAATTTGTCATGAAAACAGCAGCATTCATATTTTATAACCTGTTGACATATTGATTGTTTCTCCAGAAAAATAATTACAAATATAATCTGAACTATCTGTCTTGCAGGTTAATTCTGTGGCCTTCCATGTGAAATTCCATGGAAGAGCAAAGGAGAAGCTGGGGGGTGGCGGGTGGGGGTAAAGGCTGGAAGCACAGGTGAAAACTGACACACAAAAATTGTCCAGCCTGCTCTTGTACATTTCACAGCAGCTTCAATGGGAGAAAACATGAGGTGAATAAATTACCCAATTGGAATTAAATTTTCACCATCAACTAATGTCTGCATAGCAAACTGCCCTTAAAGGGAATGTTACAGTGGCATTAAGCCAATGAGGAGGGGAGGCATAGATTACAACCAGCCCTTACTTTAGTTGTTGCATCTTCTACCTTTTAATTTCTCCCATCTAAGCAATATTTATGAAAAGGCAGATAAATCAACCTAAAACCACAGAGCCTAGGGGTTGCCGATGAGAAGGTTGGCGGTTCGAATCCCCGCGATGGGGTGAGCTCCTGTTGCTCGGTCCCTGCTCCTGCCAACCTAGCAGTTTGAAAGCACATCAAAGTGCAAGTAGATAAATAGGTACCGCTCCGGCGGGAAGGTAAATGGCGTTTCCGTGTGCTGCTCTGGTTCGCCTGAAGCGGCTTAGTCATGCTGGCCACATGACTGGAAGCTGTATGCCAGCTCCCTCAGCCAATAAAGCGAGATGAGCGCTGCAACCCCAGAGTCGTTCACGACTGGACCTAATGGTCAGGGGTCCCTTTACCTTTACCTAAATTGAGCAATGGAGAAATATATACCGTAAGATACCTTAATGTATCTTCTTCTTCCCCCACCCATTTGACTAGGTTGCCCCAGCCACTCTGGGTGGCTTCCGACAAGATCAGAAGGTGAGTGCCTGCATGATTATATACAAAACATGGCCACTAAGAAATAAGATGGAAATATTGACAGAATGCTGAGATTTAGAAAATGTTTTCTAAAAAAAAATTCTGGGAGGAGGAAATGATAATAATTGCATAACAGTCCACTGAGGTATGAGCATGTTTAGCAGCCCTGGAAATGGGGAAGGCACTTGCTACTTAACACAATGGTTCCTAACTTTGTTTTGGGTGACAGACCCTGTTGAGAATTTGATGAAAACCACGGAGCTCCTCCCCAGACAACTGCACATAAACACATACAAGATTTTGCAGACAACTCATTTAGTTGCATTGAAATTTATCTATTTTCTGCCTGGTTACAGACCCCTTGAAGCCTATCCATGGACCCATAAGGGTTAAGAACCTCTGCTCTAACAACTTATAGCATAGATGGGGAACTTCCAGCCTGAAGTCCTGATTGTGTCCTGGAAGGGGCATGACTAGCTGGCAGGAGCACTTAAGAGGAGCACATCTGGTAGGCAGTAAGGATACATAGCAAGGTTTGGTTGCAGGTCCCACTTATTCCAATATTAGCTTAAGGCTGCAATTCCATGCAGTTCCTGGGAATATGACTTGCTTCTGAGTAAACATATTGTTACACGCCACAAGCAGTGCAAAATTCCAGGGGTTCCAGGTGCTTACCTAGCGTTGTATTTTCATTGAGAAGATCGAGGCACCGTGGAAGCTAGTGTAATATGCTTTATTAACATACAGTCATTCCTTGGGATGAATACGCTTCAGGTTAAGCATTTTCGGGCTGTGCTCCGCAGCGACCTGGAAGTAACGGAGCGTGTTACTTCCGGGTTTCACCGCTCGTGCAAGCGCACTCAAAATGACGTCACGTGCAAAATGACATCACATGCATGTGCGGAAGTGGCGAAACGCAACCCGTGCACGCACAGTTGCGTATTATGTTCGCTTCAGGATGCGAATGGGGCTCCAGAACGGATCCGTTCTCATCCAGAGGTACCACTGTATATTAATACCTGGAGGTGTGCAATGGAAGGGTGCAGAACATTATGTCCCTCTCATGGCTTCAACAAGCTTGGGTCCACAACAGCAGGCAGCCATGGCTCTGGGTCTCTTAGTGCAGCCCCCTCCAGCCAGCAGCCAAGATGGTCCTGCCCCACTGCCCAGCAGCTCATGGAGGTCTGCCCTTTTTTCTCTCCTTCCTTCTTCACACCACACCACAAGTGGGGCTCTGCCACTTGAGGCTGCTGCCTCTCTGTGTGTGTGCCTAATGGGTGGGTTGGCCCTGGCTGTGCCTCTTAATGCAGCCCAAGCTCAAGTTGCTATTAGAAGTACAGGTAAGGGGATGCTTGAAAAGAAGGGAAGGTTATTTATTAGGGTTGCCACTCTTCTTTCTTAAGACTAAAAAAAACTTTTCATGAGTGAAAAAGACATCACCGATTAATATATATACTCAATTAACCTGATCTCTTGCATACGCGCAGCATGAGAGCAGGTGCCATGATAGCAATCTCCCTTCTTTCCCACACAATGCGAAACGCCTGGTGTGAGAGGCCGGGGATGCTTTATCTAAAAAGGGGAGTGACCGCCTTAGTTGTCGTTCTTCTTGTTTTTGACAGGGCTCATAAAAGATGTCCGAAAGGTCAGGAATTCAACAGGCGAAAACTGTGCCCTCGCTGTATCCCTGCGATAGCTGCTGCTGCGCCCATTAAATTTCATCCCGTGACGCCGCTGCGGGTGCAGCTCCTCCTTGCTGCGGCCTCGCGCGATGAGGGAGGCGCTCGGTCGGAGAGAGCGCGCCAGCCTCAGGGCCCGGCGGCGGCAAAGGTCTTCCTCCTCCGACGCCGGTGGCCGGGCCGCTTTCCCCCTCAAGGTGACCGCGCCGAGTCCTCCCGCGCCGCAGAGGGCGCTGCCTCCCTCCGTGTGACTCGGGGCGTCTCTGGCTCGCAGCTTCTTGCTCGTCATCCGGGTGGCCGCGGCACAGACCGACTGGAGCCCCGCTTCTCCTCCTCCTCCGGCCGGGACAAGACGTAGCGGGCGAGGGCAGCCGGGCCTTGGGCCGGGCCCTGACTGAAGCAGCGGGCGGTGGGCAGCGGGGCGCGCGAGCCGCATGAGTGGATGGAGCCGGGCTCTGGGCTGCAGCGGCGGGGGCTGGGGCTCGGCGGCGGCGGCGGGCTGGGCTCGGCCGGCGGCTCCCCTGCGCTCTCGGGGCCTCAGGGCCGCCGCAGGAAGCAGCCGCCGCGCCCGGCCGACTTCAAGCTGCAGGTGATCATCATCGGCTCGCGGGGCGTCGGCAAGACCAGCCTGATGGAGCGCTTCACGGACGACACCTTCTGCGAGGCCTGCAAGTCCACCGTAGGTACGGTGAGGCCCGTCGGCGGGGCCGAGGGGGAGGGCGAGGAGAAGGGGACTTCCAGGGGGAAGCGGGGGCGTCGTGGGGAGGGTGGAGTGGGGCGTTACAAATCTTATTTTAAAAATTAGGGTTGCTTTCTAAGCCTGGGGCTTGGGTTCCTTAACCCACCCCATTTCCTCACCCCGTTGGTTGTGAAGACGCCTCTTAAAACACCTGGGCCCCATCCATAACTTTGCGGTCCGTGTGAAATCCGTGTTTCCTTCGAAACTGCAAGCAGCCCCGTAGTAAGGTTGGGCTGGGAAATACAATGCTGCTATTGTTTGTTCAGGTGAAGCTCTCTCTCTCTCTGTTATCCTTTAGGGATGAAGTGCTCTCTCCTTTCCTCTCAGGGCGGGGAGTGAATAGTATTTTCCTGCCCTTTACTGGGATGACAAAGATAAACTTGTATTATTAAAACTACCTCCAGTTAGATTTGCCTGAGAAGGGGTACACTAATTTAGTGAACCTGTGTGTAGAGACTCAGGCACTGGGCACATTCTACTTGCGTTGTTGGAGTAAAGAGCCAGTTATCTTGCTAGAATGCTAAAGTGATGAGGGAGGAAAAAGTATCCCATCATCAGATTAATTTATTGCTAGTGGCTTCTCAGTTTGGGGAGTGCTTAATTATTAGAAAATGTTTATCTGTTTTCACTCATGACATTGCTGTTTTGTTGATCTGATGTTAGAGTCTTTGTTTAGTACCCAGGATCTGCCCCTGACCCAGGGTGACAGGGGAGACTTTTCCCTTTCATTTGTGATGAAAGTAACTCTGATTATACAGTGTTACCTCATCTCTCTAACACCTTCTTAGTGGTGGTAAACAAAAGCTAAATATGACAGTAATAGTAAGACAGTCTCCTTCAGTGGTAACTGCATTGCTATTAGTCCACAAACAATCCTTCAGTTAGTTAGTTCAACTACTTTTTATGGAAACTCTTGATAGTTATTTCACAGAATTGGCCCCAGTGTGAACACACCTATAAACTAGTGCAGTGTTTCCCAAAGTGTAGTATCCCTGGGGGCAGCAGTCAGGGATGATGGGAATGGTAGTCCCAACAACATCTAGGAACCCAAGGCTGAGAGAGGCTGCTGTACACAGTACTGAGCTAGATAGAGAAATGGCCTAACCTTGTATAAGGCAGCTTCTTGGTCTACACTAACAAGCAGTGACTCTCCAAGGTTTCGGACAACAGACATTCCTAGCACTATCTGGATATATCGGGGATTAAACTTGGGACCTCCTGTGTGAAAAGCAAATGTTTTACTATTGAACTTGAGCTGTTCTCCTTGTGGAACATAAAATGTCTAATATGCTATAGCTGGACATCTAACAGTTACAAAGGAACAACTTAAAAGTAGTTTCTTGGCTGTTAAGATGGCTGGTACAATCTTTATTAAATCATCTGCAAGGCTACTTAAATCCACCTGCATCCTTTATTAAGATTTATTGACCTACAGTGCTACAATCTTGCAGCAGTTAAATCTCCTTGATTAGTGAGGCTATTCATTGTGTGAATGCTAATAGCAGGGAAGGGAACCTATGTCCCTAACTTTTGCTGGACTCCAGCTCCTATCAGTCCCAGCCAGCATAGCCAGCAAGAGCTTCAGGGCCACAAGTTCCCCACCCCTGGTTTATAGGGTTGTCCAGTGCCTTGAGCTCTAAAGAACCCCTGGTATTCTACTAAACTTATGACATTAATTGGTATTCTCCTTATCATTGTGGTGTAATGTTTTAATAGGGATAAGCAGAGCTTTAAGTTCATTTTCCAGCTCCTGCATGTTCAGTGCATATTACATTAACGTTAACGTATGGCACTCTGGTTCTAAAATTCCTTTATGGGAGTTTTCTCTGTTCATGTTGTCAACCAAAGGAATATCTCTGTTTAATATAGGATTTGTTTGTAATTTAAACAACATTTAATTGCAATAAGATGTTGTAATTACTGTTTACTTACTATTCAGTTCTATGTATATTTACTCCTTAGTAAGCCCTATTAGGTTCAATGGGAGTAATTTCTAGGTGAATACAGGATTGTAGTCTTGGTTACATATAATAGTAACTTACTAGCCACAACATGTGTGCTAATTTTAGAAACTGGAAGCAAGGATTGCAGAAGTCACTGCATGGTGACTGATAATCACAGAACAGGACATGGGACTTCTGGTTTGGGCTGTTAACCCAATTGTTTCTTAAAGCAGAAATGTGTAAGATATCTCCCAGAATCTGGAGTACAGCAATCACTCATTTCCCCTGTGCTCCTTGCTGGTATAAAGCATGTTTCTGTAAATTTCTTATCGGATACACGTACATGGGTGTGTATTGTGAGATAAACCAGTGTAGGTGTTCTCCAAAGCAGTCATACCATGTAGAGAATTTAGAAAACATTTATAATGATTTTACAGAAACTCTGAAAGTACAACATATACTTAAAAACAGGGATAACTACCACTATATCTTAATTTTACGACATTTCTGAGTCACCTTACCACAACACTCAAAATGGCTTATAGACAAAAAATACACTTGTTCTGCTGGCTTTTTTTTCCATTTCCATTTCAATCAAGTAAAAATAGCAAGTGGCTCACAAAAAAGCTAGCCAAACATTTATCCGAAACAAAAATATCTTATAAAGAAGAGCGCCTCCTAACATCTTCAGGTGAAGCATTCCCTCTTCCTTGAAGTTCTGGGTGAGGTCAAAGACTATGCAGCAATTTTAATAACTAAGAAATTAGCTGTTTACCAAGTCAGAACCCAGGGCCACACTGACTCTTGACAATTATTTCTGATAAGGGTTAATGTTCAAAATCTAGGTTGTATAGAAAAGAAACATACAATTGTTTCTGAATAAGCAGGCAACCAATTCTTTAAGGCACCTTGCTTTAAGTGTATTATATACATATTGGACCATGGAAAGGACTGAACAGCCTTTATTCAAAATGGAGCCATCTGTGAGATTTAATAAAATGAAAAATGAACTAATGGGTAGAGCTAAGTTTAGTAGATGAGTGTTCGTTTGGTAATGAGAGAGATCAGCTGTCAAGCTGTAAACAGCTGAAATAGGATCGGAAGAGTCAAAACAAGTAGGCGTTTTTGATGTCATTTTAAGATTGAAACTTTACTTCTGACTCTGGACTATAAGCTTTTGCTCTGTGTTATATTTGAGATTGTGAGTGTGTTTGAGTTGTGAAAAATATAAGAGAGAAAGTTAAAAAGTTAGAGGATTTGAAATATTTCTCTTTTCTCTCTCCTTTCCTTACCACTTCCCAATTGACTAGCTTGGGACATAAAATTTAATGAATCCCCCCCAAATGATATCAGTTTTAAATAACCTAATTTTCAAATGTCGTTTCTAAAATAAAAATGTTATGCAGAAGTAAATATATTGTTTATTTATTAAATTTCTATACCACCCTTTATCTGAGGGTCACATGGTGGTTTACAGTATAAAAACGGAAAGTCATTGTGCTACGTGCAATGAAATGTGTATAATGGAAGCTGATATACCTATATACATACATCACCAATTTCAGTGGCGTAGCAACCCCCTCCCGACGACCGGGGCGGAACTTTTAAAAATATTCCTTTAAGTAGAGGTTGGACAAGTTTAACTTCTCTAGCTATATCCCCACACTCGATAACAAGGCTGAAGCAAACAGAACTATTAAGATGCAATAACTGATGGGGATCCTTTTTTAAAAAAATAGAACTTCTGGTGGTTCCTAGAAAATAATTGAATAATTAAAAAAAACAACCCAACCTTTCCCCTTGTTGAAAATATTTTTGGTGGTAGCATACTAGATAAGTTCACGTGGAGTGCTTATAAGAAATATCTGTTCTTTGTCTCCCCCTTGCCTCTTTAAGTGGTACAAGTCCACCTTCTTATGTTACTTAAATATGAACAGGTACTAAATTAAACTAAATCATACCTGTGTTGCTTTTACTGCTTATTCCTCCTTTTTTGTTTACTGTATTTTATTTATAGGTGTTGATTTTAAAATCAAAACAGTAGAGCTAAGAGGAAAGAAAATTAGATTACAAATCTGGTAAGTAAAAATAACAACCAAAACCAGCAGAATGTTTTAAAGTTTTGTGTTCTAGCATGGTTTTAATATGCTTGTCTAATATGATTAACTGTTATAAAACGACTTAGCTTTAATATACCTACTGCTCCTTTCCCTTTCCCTCACACAGCTATAGCAATAGGTATCAAATTCATAAGGTAATCTTTTTGGGGTGGAATCAAGTGATGTACCCTACAACTTTTATTTAAGCATCTTTATGTTGCTGTTCAGTTGATAAGGCTCCCAGAGCAGCTTATATAAGGTCAATGAGAGGAAGACAGTCTATTTTAATATTTTCAGTATGCATTTCCAACAAGAATCACCAGTGCGTTTTTGGCTGTTTCATTAAATAATTTCCTATACTTTTTATTAGCTTCACATACACCAATTTTTGTCTTTCAGCATGTCAAATCATTATACAATCTTAAAACTGGCATGTTACTTTAAAAGTGCTTAGGGCTGGGGAAGTCCGTGGCATTTGGAGATCGTGGTGCTTAAATACTTGATCCAGACATCACCAAAATTGAAATGAGGAAAATTGGGCTTTCTCTAAAGACCATTAGTGATACTAATGAAAAATATATGTATGAAAACAGGGTTATATATTGCTTTAAGATCCAATGAATGAGGGATAATTGTTCAGATGTAGTTTCTGTGCTGTTCATCCATGCTATAAAAGTATACATAGTAGTGTGCTGCAAATTGCTGTTGTGATAAAATAAACCACCTATGCTTAACAGTCCTAATCCTGTAAGATAGCTAATGGCTTTATCCTAGTGTATTAATAATACTTCATGCATTAAAGATAACTTACTAGATTTGCTAATAACTTGTAGTAGAAAAATTAGACTGTGGCTGTTCAGATGGCAACACTGATCTAATCTGATAGTATTTAACTCTTGCATAGATGCAGTAAATTCAGTTTACTAACTCCTCTTGGCAGGTCACCATCAGCTCTGTTTGTCGCACCATGTGTTTGTCTTGCTTCCATCTGAGTTATTTGCTGTTGCATCTTTCGTATCATCTGTTACCTAATACTTGAAAGTTACTGGCATGACTTCATTCCTCATCTGTGTCCCCATCTGGAATCCTATGGCCACAGAATGGTATTTGAGCCAGCATGATGTTTAGCCAGGGCCTACTGAAGCTGATACGAGGTAATGTAGTATTTCAATGTGCCAATATCTTTGGGTGTGAAAATAATCATTACTGCAACCTTCTTAGATTCAGTGTTTTTTTTAAAAAAAAATTAAAATCCTGAAAAGACATCTGAAATTCTGCCCTAAGTAAAATAAGATCATCCTATTTATTTCAATGAGTGTTCGTCACATGTAACTATATACTTAGATGCCTAACAGGAGCCAGTTGTTCTGACATTGATTATTCTCCATAAATTGAGATTAATTTTTTTTTAAAAACTGTCAAAAGGATGTTACTTAACAGATTATCACTCCATGGAGATTGTGATGCATCAAAGATTTCCTACATTTTAAGTAAGCAAAAATATTTATTAAAGATGTTATTCCTACCAAGGAGTACTTTGTGCACTCTTGTGCACACAGAGCTTTTGCACACTATTTTTGTTGAAGGAAGCAAATGAACACAGGTTGAACGTCTGTGCAATGGTCTGCTGCATCCAGTGGAATGAATGGGGAAACTCTTAGAGTCAGAGTGTTTCACACCTATATAAATATATTGAATTGGTTATTTGTAAGATTTTTTGAGTCAAGATAAATCTAGAGTTCAATTCCTGATGAAAGGTTAAAGGAGTTGGGCATGTTTAGCCCAAAGAAGAGATTGCTGAGAAGTGACATGTTAGCCTTCTTCAAATATTTGAAGAGCTGTTACATAGATGACAGAGAAGAATTATTTTCTGTTGCTCCGGGGGGAGGACCCTAGGACTTGAACTAGTTAGTTCAGATTAGGAGAAATGGATTTTTTTTCAAATATTAGGAAGTACTTGCTGACAATACAAACAGTTTGACAGTGAAACAGGCTGCCTTGGAAGATAGCAAACTCTGCTTTCTTATACTTTTTCAACAGAGGCTAAATACCCACATTTCTGGGGTGCTGTGGTAGTGAATTTCCTGCCTCAGTAGGGGAATGACTTTTGAAATCCCTTTCAGATGTAAAATTCCTATAAATTACATTATTGACAATTAAAATGTTGCTTTATTGGCTACTATACAAATGTAGCATAACGTTTATTCATTTTACTCTAATTTTAATTTTTGTTTGATCTCAGCATCTTTCATCAACAAACATTTGCCACTATAATAATCTCATTGTCTTCATCGCCCCCCCCCCCAAAACCCCAGGGAGTCATTGACCTATTTTAAATTAGTTGTTAGCATTGCCTAGCTTTTCTACGAACTTAAATCAGCTGTTGGGATCATGCAGAAGCTTTAAAAGAATCCATGCTGCCATGCTTATGTTCTCGTTGCTATAAAAACAAACGTGGCACTTCTACATCTTGAATATTTCTCAAATTGTTTCAGTTTTGATTAACTAATTGAACACTACTTGAAAAAATGAACTTGTATTTTTCTCTTCAGCATTTGGGAAATTCACAAATGTTGAATATAAGGTCCACTTCAAAGATGACCTTTCCCCATGCCATTGGAACTTATATAGGAAATGTTGTGGAATGTATATGTAGTATGAATTATTGTGTGCAAGTTTGCTTTTGTGCATGCATTATCCATGTAGGAAAATAATCCATTTGAAGTGGCCCTGTGTCTATAGCTGGATGTCTAAAGTTTGGTGTTTCCTTTCCTGTTTCCCTTTGTCATAAAATACTGATGCCACAAAGTCTAAAGTGTGTGTTCAAGTGTTTTCATTTACATTTTAAGCATGCCCACATATTTTTAAAGCTTTTTGTGAGATATTCATTTCCCATGTCATTCCTTCAGGGTATATCTAGGAGTTAGATGTTCTTTGCTAAGTGTACATCAAGACAATGTGTCATTTACATTGGGAATGGTAGTGTTGGCATGCATGTTTCCCATGTTGACATCCTACATTCATGTTTTTCCTTCAATTTGAAGTGCTCAAGTGGAGTTCAGTGATTATTCCTTTTTGTACATGCAAATTGTGAAATATATATGAAAGTTTTAAGTGAAAAAATATTTCCAAAGATAAGTCTAAAATAAGAGTGGTTGCCCTCTGAAAAGGTGCTCTTGAAGTTGCACAATCCTCCAGAACAGGGCTCAGTGTATACAAAGAATGAATAATCTCCATACTTAGGAACTGAACTTAAGGGTTGGTTTGCTTTGTCACCTTGTTAGAAGGTTGGGTCTTGAGGAGGAGAAGACTTAGTTGTATATAACAGCCTCCTTCTTTCCATGTTCCTTATTGTGATGCGGACTAGAAAAGTGTTACCGTGTAATTTTTAGACTCGCTGTGTTTGCAAGCCGAAGTGATACTTGGCATACAATACAAGCAAAGTGTCCATGAAACTTTACTGGTAGCCCAATGACCACACTAGACAAAACAATAAACATGTGAATGCATTTAACAAGTCTATTTTTAAACTTGGGGTCGTGGGTTCAAGCACCATGTTGGGCAAAGATTCCTGCATTGCCAGGAATCTATTGCCAGGAATCTATTATTCTGCTGACAGGGTTCATTAGGTGAATCCTGCCCACAGTGTTGCTGAGCTTTGACTGTAAGGAGATATATTTGGCACAAGGGGGGAAGCCTTCAGCACTTTGAACCCCTCTTAGGATGTGGAGAATAAATCAATTGTTATAGGCATGTCATGCCCATCTTGAAAGTTTTCTGAAGCTGCAGTAGCAAAATTATTTCCCAGATATGCTGAGAAGAAGGAACCAAGGAAAGGCAGTGTTAAGTGTGGAAGCTGTACCAACCCTGGCTTATCTCATTCCATCACTCTGGCCCCACTTGGCCTTTCTATTTTATTTTTTATGTTACGTCCAGGTATAAGAGCCCACCTATATATTATCTATCACCTGTAGGATCCCTGCCACAGAAATCTAAGATACAGAAACTGTGATATTAAGTGGTGTATAAACTATTAAAACAAATTCATAAAAAATAGCCTGCTTTCCTTATCCCTTTTAGAACCAAATAATTCCTTTAGTCATATTTTACATACCTCTATACGCACACACACACATACACACACACACACACACACACACACACAGAGAGAGAGAGAGAGAGAGCTGGGTTTAGGCATGGGATGAACAGACCAACAGACATATTTAAAGAGCAAACATATATATACTAATTTACTTTTTAATAATATAATAGGATTATTTGCCAGTTTAATATAAAATAGAGCTTTTATGTGCTTTGAAGTGCTTATCAACTTGCCTTAATTATCTTACTTAATCTAAATAAATATGCAGTTGCCTTTAATGTTCACCTAAAGTCTTCCCTCTGGTCAAGAGTCTCTTTACCCCCCAGATACCTTACAGGCTTAACTGAGGACTTTACCCAGGGCCAGGGCCTTGCTACTTTTAGGCAGCCTCCTACGAATGGACAATGTGGCTTCAGCTACTCTGGAGGAGTGATGCTGGAGTATGTCTCTTTCTTTTCCCTAAGACCTTCTCAGCTTTAGCCTTCAGCTCTGTGTCTTGGTTTCTTCTTAAATGGCCATGTGATGCCATAAGGATCTCCCAAGTTTCAGCACAGCTCTGGCTGCTTCCTCTGGCAGGGCAGATATTGCTCAGCACCATCCTCTTGCTTTCAACCTCTTCTGAGTCTCTTCCTCAGTCCCTCTCAAAACGGTGCTGTGCTTGCCCTTCCATTCTGTTCTGTCCTGTCAGAAACTGCTAATCAGTTACAAGTCTCTGCATCTCATTGAACCAGTGTGTTCAATTGGAATATCTTCTAAATGACCTACCACAGCTTGACTTTCTAAATTTTAATGACCCTTATAAAAGCTGAGTTCTGCTAGTTGTCATAACAGAAAACCTCACAAGACACATCATCACCTCTTTAGTACCAGCCTAGCTATTTCTTGGCAAGCTGCCATCTGAGATACACCTCGCCATCTCCTGAGCTCCAGTTAGAAGTTGCCAGCTTTTTCTCCTCATTCTGTTTGCTTACAAACTGAACAGTTTTTTAACAGAACATTCTTATATTTAAAATTCTCCACACTATGTTAATTTCTTCTCACTGTACCTCTGAGCCCTTTGTACTCAAAGCTACATCACATTGACCCTCTCCATGTCAGTTCATTCCAGTCATTCTCTGTTTCTGAGTGTGACAGAAATGGAATTTTTTTTTTTTATTTTGAGAAATGGAAATGTTGTTGCATGAAAAAAATGAAGAACTGTCTGTTAAATATAAGCTTTTGCTAAGAAATAATAGTATTTGCTTTTTGCCTAGTGCAGTTTTTTCAGTTTGTGACCATCAGGTACTCTTAGAACTTCAAAGAACCAGAAAACATACTTAAGAATGGAGAAAGGAAACTTGTCACACGTAGGGCTGAAGATTGAATATGCAATTATCCCAAGTGCATTTTGAAAAGTGCCTTACAGTGCATTTTTTCTGAGGTTAGCAAGATTGGGTCTGTAAATCATTTAGATTATACTTTACATATGAGAAACCATGTACTCCATACAGTTGTGTGTTTACCTGTAACATTACAAGCACTGATTTTAAAGTTGCTCAGACAGTGAGAGAGACAATGCTATGGTGTCTATTAGTGTTTTTAATTTAATGCATAGAGAGCAAATACAACATTGTTCTGTTAATACTGACAAACTTGAAAGAAGATGCAAGGTTTCTTTCTTTTAAATGAAGATCTGGCATAACTGCATTTGTTTAAATAAAGAACTTTAGGAGCAACTTTAATTCTGCCCTCTTAGTGTCAGTGACTAGGATTGCACGTCATGTTAAACCAAACCATGCTTAGTGTGAATGTGTGTCATCTGCCAGAGAGGAGATCCCAGCTGCTTTGCTCCTTCCTGATTGTTTTGCTTTTGTACTGAGCCAGTTTGGCTTAGCGTGTTATCCAAATCCAGGCTCATGGTTTGGCTCTCTCAGACAAGCTCCCAGCCATAAACCATAGGACAAATCTTGGTTACAGCCTGGGGTTAGTCTGGAGAGATCTTAGCAATGAGTCTGGATTCGGACAACATGCTAAGCTAATCTATGCAGCAGAACAACTGGGGATCTCTTCTCTAGGAACCTGTTCATTTATGTTAAACCATGGTTTGTCTTCGTGTGACATACAAACCAGACCAGTGCCACTGCAGTAGACTTATCATTAATTTGTACATTGTAGCATTGCAGACAGAAGGGCTATGGAGTCTTTTTCAGCTAGCTGCTTCTGACAAACTTAAAATTGTGTGGTGAACAGAAAGGCAGTTATTATTTATTTCTCTGCATGTTGTTGATAATCAAATTTTTCTGTTCCCTAGGCAGTCTGTTGTACTACTTTTATATAAACTTTTAGAAGCTCATCCCTAATAATAATAATGAAAACATTTCAAAAATTTTGAGCAGTGTTTGAATTATAAACCCATGAACCCAGTGAGACTTAATTGTGAAAAAATGTTTGGGGTTGAGGTACAGTGGAACAGAAACATTTATTAGAATCATAGAATCTTAGAGTTGGAAGGGAGACAAGGGTCATCTGGTCCAACCCCCTGCAATTCAGAAATCTCAGCTAAAGAGGTGGCCATCCAACCTCTTCTTAAATACTTCCAAGGAAGTAGAGTCCACCACCTCATGTGGGAGTCCATTCCACTGTTGAACAGCTCTTACTGTTAGAAAGTTTTTTCCAAATGTTTAGTCAGAATCTTCTTTCTTGTAACTTGAACCATTGACTCAAGTCCTACTTTCAAGAGCAGGAGAAAACAAGCATGCTCCCTCTTCCATGTGGCAGCCCTTAAGATGGCTACCATATATCCTCTCAGTCTCCTCTTCTCCAGGCTAAACATACCCAGCTCCTTCAAGCGATCCTCATAAGGCTTAGTTTCCAGACTCTTGATCATCTTTTTGCCTTCCTCTGCAGATGTTCTAGCTTGTCAACAACCTTCTTAAATTCAATGCATCTTTCTTCTTAATCATTGGTCTTATGAGCAAATGCAGCTGGTATGGTTGCTTTACTACCTTACACTGCCAAATGAAGGGATGTGGACGTGATGTCACACTAGCTACTTTGCCCAGCTGGGAGCACCCTTTCTTTCTCCCCTCTCAGATGAGACAACTTGCCCCCACCTCAGAACTAAGAGAGTTTTACTCATCTTATGTTCCTGTAATGTTTAATATCTTTTAACACAGCAATGTGTTTTATAAATAATGATTTAGGATCACATACTGTTGAAATTACTATGTTGTATGTGACTTCTCTGGCAGGCTCACAGTAAGTGTGGCTGTAGGATGTTGGGGTCTTGTCTTGGAAACTTAGTTTTGCCATACAGTGGTACCTCGGGTTAAGTACTTAATTCGTTCCGGAGGTCCGTTCTTAACATGAAACTGTTCTTAACCTGAAGCACCACTTTAACTAATGGGGCCTCCTGCTGCCACCATGCCACCAGAGCACGATTTCTGTTCTCATCCTGAAGCAAAGTTCTTAACCCGAGGTACTATTTATGGGTTAGTGGAGTCTGTAACCTGAAACATATGTAACCTGAAGCGAATGTAACCCAAGGTACCACTGTATATTTATGAGCAGTCTTGACAGACATCATGGATATATCCATGTGCATTGGGTTTAGTTTTTAAGACAAACAGTAAATGGCAGTAAATGACTTGATCCCGTCCCAGTGATCATTACATTGTCCACATTCATGCATCATAGTAAACCATAGTTAATGGCTTACCATGAACACACAGGTAGCTCCCACTTTGCTCCTTCTCTAACACAAGTAGGAACAACAAACCAGAATCTATGGCTTAGCTTTCTGTCCAACATATGGATTGTGGTTTGTTGCACTCCATACAAGCCATGATGTTTAGCCAAGGTTTGTTCTTGTCTTATCAATCACAGTTTGTTTGAGCAAAGCAAGCCATGATCCTCTGTTTGGGGAATCATTGAGTATGGTTTACTTTGACATGTGAACAGAGCCATTGCATGCATGAATTATTTCACCCTTACAGTTGAATATACTTGCTAAAACTGTATGTGGTAAAAGTGGAAGTGCTGATAACTCTTTGCATGTTTCATTTGGAGTTCTTTAATCCTACCAAGAGCTATTTTTCTTCCTTGTGAGTTCATCTACTTTTCTTAGACAAAACCTCATAAAACTGGTGGTGGTTCTTATTTGTTTGGTGGAGTAAGATACAGATTCAGTATATGGACTTCCTTATTTGCAATGTCGGAGTTTGTAATTGCAGTTTGTGAAGTTATAAAATTGTTATACCAATATTTGCTCCTACTGCTTCTCAGGGACACAGCAGGTCAGGAAAGATTCAACAGCATTACCTCAGCTTATTACAGAAGTGCCAAGGGTATTATATTGGTGTATGATATCACGAAGAAGGAGACATTTGATGATTTGCCAAAATGGATGAAAATGATTGACAAGGTAAGCTTCAATCTCTCAAAATAAGCAGTAGTGGTTTTGAAACTTACAGTGATAAAGTCAAATTGCATGGTGGCAGTACACTCCAAAGAATTCATTATAGTAGATCTATGGCCACTTTTCTAAACTCATGAGTGTTGGTTAATTACAGTGTGGAGGCAGCTTTGTGGTCTCTTATTCATTACATCACCACATAGCTCATCAAGCAACCTCTGTGTTTCTGTGTGCTTTAGAGCTCTAGACCTAAACACCAACTGGTAGCACAAAACTGAAAAAGTTAGCAGTGGGTGTGAGAGAGGGGGTGGCTTCTTGAACAAGGGTTACCACTAAATCAGCAGCTGTCTTTTCTGCCTAATAATATATGAGAATTGAAACAAAAATGTTTGCCTCAACTGTGCATTTGCTGTATAGGATACTATATACACCTTTATGACCTGGCCTTTTGACACTTGAGGTTTATATTTTTAGCACCAACCCTATTGTTGTGACTAAATTGTTGTCAACTGTGTTTTGTTTTATTTTAAATTGCTGTGACTGACCCTGAGACTTTATGGTGAATCCTGCCAAATTTTTGAGTTGAAATTGCTGTATTCAGATACTAGAAACAATGTAAACCATTATGGTCACAGTGCAACATAAGGATTATTTTCATTTCTATCATTATTCAGCAGTAATGCAGTGTTTGTTACAGGAGGGTGCACAGTCCAACAGTTCTCAAATAATCAAGAAGTTACTAAATTGTACTGGTAGAGTGAAGCCTAAGCTAAGGGGGAAATGATCAAGACTGCCTTAACAAGTAGCTTAACAGCCTAGAACTGTTATGAATGTATTGACTGAAGAACTTCATTTTGACCAATGTGAAATTTAAAATCAAAAGGCCTAAGCTAGTGGAAACATGCCATTTTATGCTTTGGTGTTTCTTCTTTCCACCCCCACCCCCCAGTATGCCTCAGAAGATGCTGAGCTACTACTGGTTGGAAATAAGTTAGACTGTGAAGTGGACAGAGAGATCAGTCGGCAACAGGGAGAAAAAGTAGGTGAAGGTGAAACAAAATTAACATACATTGATGAAAATAGAAAATTGCTTCTGTGGAAGTGTGAACGGCGCAGAACCTTAACATTACATACATTTTGATCTTAATTTTAATGTTGGGTAACTTCATGCCTTGGAACTGTTTTACTATAATCTTAATTCATTTTCTTTAAAAGTTCAGAAGCTCCACCACCTCTCCTGACTTTTTGGGGATTGCAGTGAGGAGGAAAGCATGGGAAAAATGCCTTCTGTTAACTTCTTTATCTTTAAACTGGCTTATCTTCCTATTTATCATAAGATCCAAGTCAGAATATTTAAATTAATTCTCAAACTTATTTTGCATTTGTTCATTGTTGTTTAATTTCATCCTAATGTACTAGTAAATAAACTGGATCATTTAAATTATTATGGAACTAAATATACTTTTGATCAAATGAAATTTCCTTGAGCCAGACTAAAAATGTCATGATTTCTTAATTTTTCCCATCAGTTTGCACAGCAGATAACTGGGATGCGGTTTTGTGAAGCTAGTGCCAAGGATAATTTTAATGTGGATGAAATATTTCTGAAACTGGTTGATGACATTCTAAAAAAGGTAAAATGCTTCCATACTGTAAGTTAATGGGACTTAAAATGTTGACTGTTTAAAGTACTGTGTTAATGTTTCTTTGAATAAATTATGTTTCTAGAGTGCACCTTTTGGGCTATTTGCCACAACCAGTTTTTCAGCAGAATACTTTGCATTTCTTTCATACGTATGGTACTTAATACTCCTTTAAATGGGAATTGGTATCAGTGTAACAGCTCCAGTAATTCTTCTTGCTTCAATGAGGGAATGAGGTTGTATAGTTTGATTTTAGCTTGATGGGCTGTTTTGTTTTGTTTCGTTGCTGTGAGGCCAGGAGTAAAGGACAGAATTTCATGCTACTGACCAATAAGCTCACCAAAATGTAGCAGGCACAATCCAAATAAAATCTGATGCTTTTAAGTTCCATCAGTAATGATAGTTTGTTAATAGGAAAAGTTGATACTTGATTTAGCAGAGCTATATGTGTTAAAAATGAATGATGGAGCTTTATGGGTATTATTTGCCCTATTAAAGTAATTGCCCTAGTAAAGTAATTATGAATATTATGCCAGGATCTGAATTTAGGTCACATAATTCAGATTAGGTGGCAGTGCTTATATTTCTAGGCTATACCATTGGACTGTGTTAGACTCTATAACATTCTGTGCAGGACATTGCTTACAACAGGATTTTTTCCCCATTTTAAGATGCCTTTGGATATTATAAGAAACGAATTGTCCAACAGTATCCTGTCCCTACAACCAGAGCCAGAAATTCCACCAGAACTGCCGCCTCCAAGACCTCATGTCCGTTGTTGCTGACCGGCTGCTTCATCCAGTGTTCAAACGATAAGTGGGAGGAGGGAAAGTGGGGGGGGGGGCAGGAAGCACCTGTCTGACTCTGCACTTACAATCATGTGGCAGTTCCTTGTTGCACTTTGATTCAGAGTCAGAGCTATACACTAATTTGTAAATATGCAAGCCTGGGTAGGATTCTGCTGTAGCTGGTTAAGTATTGCCCTTCCCACAAGTGGTTTTTCACTCCTCTTTCCCAGTGCTATAAATATTGTACATTTGGCTGGGAAACGCAGCACTCCCAAACCTAGGATGTAAGAAATTAAATCCATACTTCACTTATTCTGAACATAAATGTTGTAATGGTCCCTTGATATAAACAGAATCTCTCCTAGTATATGGTGCTTTGCTAGCTTTTTCTAAGATAATTTTTAAATTTTTGACTTTCTAAAGCTTTCTTAAAAGGCATTGTTTCCCACTTACAAATTCAAAATAAAAGTGTTTACTGTAGCATTTTAAAATGACTGACAGCACAATCCTGTATATGATTGCTCAGAAGTGAGACCCACTGTGTTTAAGAGGGCTCACTCCCAGGTAAGTATGCCTAGGATTGTAGCCAGAGAATGAAATTTGCCAAGTATTGGTGCTATACACAAACCATTCATTTCATTGGGGCATGTATATGTGGTTCCATGCAAGCATCATTGAAATGAATGGATCGTATAGCAGCAGGATTCAGTGCATTGAGCCCCGAACACAGAATTGACATTTCTGGCAATTCTTTATTATTTATTATTTTTAATGCTAGGTCATTTTTGTGTTTGTATGTGTGTGCGCGCGGAGGCACTATATTCTGTGCAGTTTATAAAGAATGAATTGCCAACTTGCACAGTTAGTTTCCTCAAATATAAATTAGCTAGCAATCGGGTTCTGTAAGATACAAAAAACAGAGATATATTTGAAACCTAAAATAGATATATATATATAAGGCATTGCTGCTGTCCTAGACACATTCTTTTTTAAAATCATTTTTAGGACAAGACATTTCCTGTCTCATATATATGTATTTGTCTGAACAAATTGGGGAGACATCTTTGTTACAATATACTCTTTTCTAATAGGTGAGCTTATTCCCATCAAATATGCTGTACTAAAGGATTTTTTTTAGTCTGAATCAGTTTGTGAACCATATCTTTCTGGTATATCTTTTATTAAAACTGCACTGTATAGTTTAGCTGTCGTAAACCAGTAGCTACATATTGGAATAACTTGATGTGTCCTAAATGTTGTTGTGGTATTGAAAAGCATTGTCGTTCTAAACTAATGATGTGCCAATAAAATTTTGTATTTATGAATGACAATGGAACTGCATCTCTTATTAGAATGCCAAAAATCAAATGTTGGCCAAAAAGGACCATTTTAGGAGAAATTATTTTTAAATGACTTTCTAGTTTATAAAAACCGGACTGGATGTGTTGACTTTTAGCTTAATCCTAAGCATGTTTATTAGAAAGCAAAAGTTGCTTCCAGTAAATGATTAGGACTGTAGCCCCAGTCAAATGTGCATCCTACATTGCCAGTAAGACTTGCTTATTGAAAGTGTCTCAGCAGGCTGTAGCAAAACTAGTGATGACTCATGGAACATAAAATAAGAGTTACTGGCTCTCAAACTCCAAATTGCCTCCTCTTTATTTTTCAGTGCCTAAGCCTCTGTTCTACAGTGGTGCCCCGCAAGACGAATGCCTCGCAAGACGAAAGGGTTTTCCGTTTTTCGATGTGCTTCGCAAGACAAATTTCCCTATGGGCTTGCTTCGCAAGACGAAAACGTCTTGCGAGTCTTGCGATTTTTTTCGCTTTCCCCCCCTTTTTCTAAGCCGCTAATAGCCTTTTAGCCGCTAAGCCTTTAATAGCCACTAAACCGCTAATAGCGCTAAGCCACTAATAGGGTTGCTTCGCAAAACGAAAAAACCGCTAGACGAAGAGACTCGCAGAACGGATTATTTTCGTCTTGCAAGGCACCACTGTATATACTAAGCAATTAGTCTGACCAGCAGTGTGTTCCACTGGCTTTCCTGGCATTTTGACCTCAGGTTTCAGGGAGGAACTAAGAATGTTAAATAATTGGTTGCAGTTAAATATATGATATTTCTACTGATCTTGGTATACCTCTTTGGATCATTTTAGTTTCAACTAATAAAAGATGCACAATTGAAATGTATACTTATTTCTGCTACCACAACGTGCCTATACAAATGTCATTCTTCTCACACAAAATATCATAGAGTACTGACTAGGCGAAGTTTGCCATTTTTGTAGCACTGGTAGGGCTTGTAATAATGCTGTGGGCAATAACAGTGGAAAGGAACCTATGGGACAGTAAGTTTAAACTTGACAAATTTTTAGGTGATTTTCCTGTATTTAAAAGTCTGTTTTTTGCTTTCAGTTCTTGAATAAAAATGTAAGAAAACAAGTGTAGATAAATGCTTTTATCTTATCAGGAACTTGTACATCCAAGCAAGGAGTTTGTTGATCTATTATTATTGGTTTTAGGTTACTTGAAATGACTTTGAAAGAACTTGAGGGGGGGATGACCTGATTTCCACTGAAGTTACATTTTCTCCTACTTATGTCAGTTTGTGTCTTCTGACATAGTCATTATAAAAAGTGACTTATGTGCAAGCCTGATCACACAGCCCTTTGTTTATACATAGAAATTTCTATAGATACTCAATGAATATTGCCATTTTCTCCAGTTTATGTTAATTTCCTGTCCTAAAGAGGAAAGGGATATCACCTCCCAAGTGACATAATAATACTAATAATGCATGTCTGCTTAGGAATAATCCTAACTGAGTTTGATTGGATTTTCTCCTAGATAAGTACATATAAGATTGCAACTTATAGGACCTATATTTACAATAGCTGAAACAAAATCTTCAAAAACCAACCATAGTGATTCCAGTATGAAGAGAAATGCTTTCTTTCACAGTCATTCTTGCCCAGAATTAGACATAGTGTTACACTAGATTACTGTATACCAAAATGCATCTATTCCACATTCCAGAAATACTAGGGACACAAGATACTTACTAAGTAGTGGGCTATACAACTCCAAATAGAACTTTCTTTTATCCAAGTTGCATCCTACTAATATAATTGTTTGTATGCAGTTTTTGTAAAAGCAGCCCAATCTTAAGTGTTCCTTGTCTAGCAAATTTCATTTGTGGTAGCTGAGTGCTTTCCCTTCCTTAACTAGGTGTTAATTGTACCTTGGAATAACCTAATTTGGCAGGAGAACTTCAATGTGGAAGGGATTGGCCACTGGGTTTGGTAGGGCACACATAATTATTACCTAATGTTATGTCTGAGGGAATTTAGGTGTGCCACCTACAGAAAGGAGGTGGAGCCTGCCATTTCAAGAGATTTGTGTGATTGCTAGTAACTGGTCATGTGGGACAGTTATTATCAATAACAAACATAAAAATAGTTCCGGCACTTCAATTTCTTTTCTAAATTATTACCTATCTTTTCGCAAAATACATTGCTGTGAAATGCTTCAAAGTTTGTGTAAGATCTCCCAATGCTGCTACAGCTTAGTTTTGGCTGCTTCTCACAATATTGAACACACATGGAGGGAGGTAGCTTAATTTGTATACTAAGTTTGCTATTTCATTTCCAATACTTTTTGAGAATGCTAAAAATTAACCATGTATTGTGGCCTGCTGGATGTATGCAAACATTCTTGTTTCTGCAGTTCCAGAAAACAAAAGAGGCTTATCATACCTCTACATGGCTATGTTTGGCATAGCAGGTAGTCAGATGAGAGTCACTTGCAAAAAAACTCACGGTGTCTGGACATCTGACAAAAGAATGGCTATTCTCTGCTGGATTTTTTGTCACTTTGAAACCTGATATTTCTTAAATCAAAGCTGTAATTGTGAAATACGTAAAAGCGCTGAAAAGTTGGTAGTAGGTTATTAGATTCAGTTGCTATATATCATAAGGTTTTAGGAAAAGCCTTGGATATAATGTGCAGTAACAGGCAAGTGCCATTAGGTGTCACTGGTGTACTTCATATAAATATATATTCATCAGAAGTGAAATACAAGCTTTCTTAAACACATTTTGGCTTCTCCACAAGGGAGAGATGTTGGTTCAGAACACAGGCACACAAACACATACATTAAACTTTGTGGAAATATGCAATATATAGTATCTTCAATAAGAAAACAATACATAACAATATAGAATACCTTTTTAAAACCCTAAACCAGGGCAAAATAGCAAAGTTAAGTGTATGAAGCCAAGGTCAAAGTGAAGTGTTGTCTTCAGCTTGCCTGTCTTCCATCACCCATGGTGAAAGCTGTACCTCTTTGAAGATGGAATGTCACTGGACTGGGAGGTAAATAAGCAAAATATAGCAGGATACTGGGACAGTTGCTCACTATGTCAGGAAACCTGTCCTTGGAGCCTGCCTGGAACAGACCAGACATGCCTCCCCTAAGTATGCCTCCATAGGTGCAATGATTTTCAAACATGTTCAGGCTTCGTCATTGATGGAGTTTCCAAAAAGCAAATTTCTACAAGGGCGCGGGGGAAGAGAAGTTATTTACATACGGGGAGCTGATTGGCCTTAAGAGGTTGTGAACAGAAGGGTGAACTTGAAGATATGTAGGACTCAAAACTGTTTAGGGTGTTACAGGTTGAAATTGGTGTTGTGGATTTTGCCTCAAAGGCACTGGAGGATATGATGCAGACACTGGAGTACTTGATTAATGTGTTCTTGGTGAAAAGCCATTATCAGTAGAGGACAATATTTGCCAACCATTCCATGCCTGTAAGAAGCTCCAGAAGATACCACATTGCAGACATGATGGCTTCAGCAGCACTGGATTTAGTTCCCCCTCACAGAGCACTGAGCTGAGGGGGTGCAAAATTAAGAAGATCCATTCGGGGGCACGCCAAATTTTGGCCTTGCACAAGGCGCCGTATGATGAAAGATTACCAATGTCTGCCCCTGATACTACTACAACATGGTCCTTCATTTTAAAAAAAAAAAGTGGGAGGAAGGGACTTGTCTATTTGGTGCTTACTGTGGCAGCATCCTACTAATATAAACCAGAGACAGGAACTGGCAAAGGCCCAGCTTCAAGTAAAAGAAAGGAAAAAACCCTCAGAGAAGTCCTGAAATAGCAGAACAGGAAGCACTTTAGAAATTGCGATCGATAACTCTGACTGGAAAGCTCACTCTAACTATGAACCCACACCATTTGAGCTGGTTTGCTATATTTTAGCGTGGTCAACCATCTCTGAAATGGACTGCTATTTTTGGAAGATAAAAGTAGATAACATTTCAAGCATATTTGATTAGGAAAATCCTCTAAGAGCAGCATGTCCTCTGCTTCAGCTTCATGGTTGTCATAAAAATATTAATGCTGTGGCTTTGTACATATGCATATGTACAACAGTTTAGCAGGTTGTGGCAAATTCTTTCCTAAGTTAAAAAAACCTATTCTTGGTGAAATATAAAGACATCCTGATCCATGACACACAGAACAAGAAAGAAAAGTCTAATAAAAGTAAGAAACTTGTAAAGCAGCAGAGAAATTACCTAAGTTTGTGTCAGCTTTGCAAGACTAAACAATTCTTTGTAAAAACAATCTATCGCCAAATTTAACAAGCTAAAGGGGGGAAATTCCTACTACTGCATTTGTCGGTGTGCAACTATAGGCATATATACTTGTGGCCTTCAAGGGAGGAGTCGATTCACTAGTTCCTATTGTTATCAGTTAGGGTTTAATGGGCATTAATTGCTTAAAAAAACGCTTTGCAGTTGAGTTCCATGCATGCTTATTTAAAAGTAAGCCCTGTTCAATGGGGCTAACTACTAAGTAAGTGTGCCTAGGATTGCAGCCTGATTTATTTACTTATAAATATATTTACATACCAACTCATATAAAATATTAAGGCCGTGTACAACAGCACCTGGGATAGCTTAGAATAATATAATATAATATAATATAATATAATATAATATAATATAATATAATATAATATAATATAATATAATATAATATAATATAATATAATATAATGGGATAGAGCATAAGACTCTTAATCTCTGGGTTCTGCTTTGAGCCCTATTTTGGGCAAAAGATTCCTGCATTGCAGGGAGTTGCACTAGATGACCCTTGAGGTCCCTTCCAACTCTTCTGTGAATCTATAGATTAAAACATGAAACACCATAGAAAGAATGCAAAATAATAATTAAAAGGACTGTCTAGTCAAGGAAGTTTAAATAGCTACATAGGCCTCTCAGCATAAAAAAGTCTTCAATAGATAAAAATAGATAAAATGCTTGCAGAATCTCTGCTGGAAGAATATTTTAGCTGAAGCCACTTAGACCTCTGCAACACAGGTACAACTAATGTGTCCTCTTCATGATGTCAATGATTGAGCTAGGATATAAGGACCCAGGCAGTTAAGGTGTCCTGGGCCCAATTTTCTCTGGGCCTTGTATATTAATAAGAGAACCTTGAACCTATTCTGGAAGCATATGGGCAGCCAGTGAAGATGTTTTAACAGAGGTATTACATACTGTCAGTCATGGGCCCCAATCAGCAGTCTAGCTGCTGCAGACGCTGAACTGCAGTAATCCAGTCTCAAGGTTACCAATGCATTGATTACAGTGGCTAGGTTATTCTGATCCAGATACAGCTACAATACTTGCTTCCTTCAGAGAGAGTACAACTCCATCCAAAACAGGCACCAGTCTTATCTTCCAAACCAAGGAACTATCTACTCACAAAGCCTCTAGTCTTCTCAAGGTTCAAATGCTGTTTATTAGGCCTCATCTAGTCCACCACTGCATTCATGTACTGGTCCATGAGGCAAGGTGAAATGACCACTTCAGCCAGCAGGATCCACAGGGCAGCAGACCCCAATGCCATTCTTTATTCTCCCTCTCCTTGTTCCTGATGTTGATATTCACTCCCCCCTTTTTTTTGGCAGTGAGGGGAGGGCACCATTTTTTTGGGTCTGCCTCAGGTGCCAAAATGTCTTGGGTAGCCCCTGAGTCCAGGACTTGCACAGCATCCTGATTCAGATGTTATGGACAAATAGAGCTGTGTGGCATCAATGTAGTGATGGCTGTATTCTCTAAAACTTATAATGACTGTTCAGTTACATTGAGGATAAAATGGCGCCCTTTGGCACAATTGACAGCCAAAGAACACTCCCCCAATGCTACTCCCTGGGCTTGACTGCACAGGTAGGAATTGAACAACTGCAACACAGTGCTTCCAATACTCATCCCATACAGTCAATCCAGGAGGATACCACGGTCAATAGTATCAAAGGCTGTTGAGAGATCACGTAAGAGTAACAGGGTCATATTCCTCTTGATAAAGGCTATCCATAAGTGTAACCAAAGCAAATTCAGTCTTGAACACAGATTGAAGTTGATCCAGACAATCTGTCACCCAGAACTCATGAAGTTGGTCCACCGCAATCCTCTCCACCACCTTCCACCCAAAAGGACTATTGGTGTTTGGGTCAAGGGTAGACTTTTGAAGGAACATACACACCACAGCCTCTTTAAAGGCAGTGGGTGTCACCGCATCACACAATGAGCATTGATTGCATTTGAAATCTGGTGGATACACCAGAACCTCTTGCTTTTGCTGTCTCTTTATCTTTTGTCACTGCTCCATTTTTAAAAATCCTTCCTTCTTGGGCACTTGCTTCATGCCACCCTCCTTTCTTAGGCTTCCTGTTTCTTGGCTGCTGCTTGTACATCCTCACATCTATTAAACAGTGCAAACATTTTAAAGCGAGAGATGATGGGTTTCACATTTGCTTTGAAGTTACGTTCTCAGTGCAGGCCCATAATAGTTTGCGGCTTGTGGTGAAGGACAAGACAGCAACCGCTCCCTTTCCATATACAGAAGTCAACCAGAGAGACAGTCAAATCTTACTTTAACACTGGTGAGAGGAATGTGTCCTCCATCACACCCGATGGCAGCAGGTTAGTTCAAAGGACAAAGAGCAGGTTGCACGACACACTAAGCTCTGTTCTCCAAACCCTTCTTACTGTTCCTGCTCTTCCAGAGCCAGAAGAGCCAACACTGTACATTGTATGTTTTAGAATTCATTCCATTTAATCCCAGATGTTTGATATCTGGTTAAGGCACTCTATATATTGTCAAGGATATTTTTTTTCTTATATTCTAGATCTGAACCCTATCAATGAAAATAGGTTCTCAGTCCATTATCCAACCATCATTTTATTTGTATGCCACCTTTCCAAAGTTAAAACCATGCTCAATGTGGCTTCCAACATATTAAAAAAATTCACGACTACAGGCATAACAAAAGTACTCATAAATACTAAACAAAATGTCAAAAAGTACACAACCAAATTGAACAATTTCCACATAAATATTAAGGTCCAAAAGAAATATTTTTTTTTAAAAAACAACCTCCACTTTCAACAAAAACCACTAGAAAATACCCTAGCCCAATAATCTGTTCAGCAGCCTCAGTTTTTGTAGCTGGAGTCAGTCTCCCAGTCTCCCAAACCAGGTGGGAAATGTCCTGCAAGGCTGGGAGCAGGTTTTCCAGGACTCACAGCCAAGAAGGTCTCTGATAAGGTTCTGGGCTCTGATAAGCTTTGTGGCAAATTGACTGTGTAGAACTTCACATTTGTTATGTAGAATAATGAAACAGAGAGACACCAGCCTCTTCTTGCTATTGTTTGGTCCCTTTAGCTCAGTATTGTCAGCAACTCTGCAGGATTTCCTATGTGCTTGACCACTCATAATAGCATTGCTCTGCACATCCTCTGTACTATATCTGGCAAAATATTAAAATGAAAACATCTCTGTTTTGAAAATGTAGCAATTTAAACAGATTTGTGACAAAATAAGCAATCATTACATACCACACCTTCAGTCATTGCATGTCACATTCTACAGCAGGATGCACTTACAAATGTAGTCCTACAGGCATGTTGCATGGATATACATATATTAGTTCCCTGCTAGCATGAATTTTGTGAGTGAGAAGAACCTCACTCAGCTCTTGTGTAACAGAAAGGCATAAGTTCCAGTCAACAGCTCTAGTTTCTTCATGCAGTGTGACTCACAAAGACAGAGCACTGAATTATCTGGTGGAACTGATTATGTAGGACACTTTGTCTATTGTGTGCTATACAGGAAAGTAGGGGAAGCTCCACATTATAGAATCTAAAGCTGTTTAAAGACGAAGAGGAGGAGGGGGGTTTCTGAAAGGAGAAACTCAAGCTTAATGTTCACTTTTTAATGGTCTTTCACAAAATCACTGCTCACAAGCAGAAGGTGGAAAACGAATAACAAAAAATTCAGCCAGCAGAGGCACATTTAGATGGTTATTCCTTTAGCTGTTTCATGTTTGCTGTTTTAGGCACAATTTGAGCCCCTCTATCATGTACATTTTCTGCAAGTACCAAATGCAAATTTGTAATGATATTTGCATCATTTCTCAAGATAACATTCTCCCTGCTGCCCACTTCTCTTACTAGATTTAACCAGACATCAGGGCAGGGGTGGGGGCATCCTTCCAACAATTATTTCATATTGCCAACGTTCAGATCCAGGCTGAGAACCTGACCACAATCTTATGCCTTTAACTGTGTGTCCCAGGTCTGACAGCTGGGGCCTAATGTGGCAAGTGATTTGAGCCTGTGCATTTCTATGTCACCAACTGTCTATGCCTAGCATGCTGCATAGCATATGTAAGTAAATATTTGATGTGCTCCTCCACTCCCCTTCCCTATTTATTACTGCATGCCCATATTAAGAGCAGAGCTGGAAGACACAGCTGTAGTTAACCACAATGGTTTCATTAAATAAGGAAGGATGGGGGGGGGGGGAATGCCTGAGAAATCTGTTGATTTTTTTTTTAAACTTTCCTAACTTGCTTGTTTCCACTAAGCAATGCTTTGACATAATTTTATATATCAACATATTATGTTATCATCAGTATATAATAGTGCTACAAGTTTTACACAAACACAGCTGAACATCATGTCTCCAAATAACTTTCAAAGTATGTTTCTCAAACACATTAGCTGGTGTTTTCTTTATGAGTTTTAAATAAATCCATTTGCATCATGTGGAATAATGGATTTGACTGTATATATGTAGATATATGATTTAAAAAAAAACACGACACATAATTTGAATACAACATGTGAACAATCTTAATTTAAAAGATTGTACAGGAAAAAATTTTATGTTTAATTTTTTATTATGTTTTTTTGTATATGCTGGAAGCTGCCCAGAGTGGCTGGGGCAAACCAGTCAGATGGGTGGGGTACAAATAATAAAATTATTATTATCAGTGCTTTTTCTGGGGGGACGCAGGGATACGCATACCGCTAAACATTTTGTGAATCTTTTTACTTTTGTCTATCTATTGTATTTATTTTTCACAATTTGAACTATAAAATGGTGATTTTCTTGAGTCAAAATGAGAGTACCCCAAACATTATTTTTAGAAAAAAGCACTGGTTATTATTATATAACTGAGCCATTACCTTTATATGCAAAGAACAATGTTGTTCCATGAACAAAACAAGGAACAGTCGGGTAAGTTTATCTCCCCAAAAAGATTATTAGTCAAGTTTATACAAGACTCTGGAGTTCTGGCTGCTCCAAAACTGAACTGAACAGAAGTTAGGCTACCTCAATTAAAGATACAGTATCAACACATTGCAAGCAAACCCACCACAATAAATTATTTTCAGGGGCCAAACAAAGGAGTCCAAATTTGTTCCCTTAGGGCAGCTACTATGCTGGAGTGAGTCACTTATGGCCAATTCTAAAGGAGCCAAGGTTCACAGAAACTGTGTGAAAAAAGACCATATACATTTCTGATTATTTTTTAGAATATTTTCTTGCAGGGCTTGTATATTGCAGATATAGTTGTGGTGTCTGCACACGTCTGTAAATTGTGTTAAATTTCATAATAGTAATTTTTAAAATAGATACCTGAGAAATATTGTTCTCTCAAGGAAGATCTGAAGTGGGATACACTTCACATCTCAGCAAAACCAGGAAGAAATGTTTTCTGTGAGCAAGTGGCAGGTGGCAAGGAAAGGTGTTGCTACCAATTAGTAACTGTGCTAAAAATGAATAATTAAAGAGAGAAGCGGCTAACACCCTTTCATCTTTTTTTCTTTTTTCACATCATTGGGAATAACATCCCACCTACCTCATAATTTGCATGTGTAAGCTGGAGAAAATTTTCCAACTTAACCTTGAAATAAGTTTGAATAAATAGGTAGGTGTTATCAGTTGATCAGTGGCCAGACTATAGGCTGTTATTCGCTTTCCCATAATTATATGTTCATTTAAAGTTTACCACCATCCAGTAACTACAATTTCTTATGGGTTTCAATCCAGTCATCCACTGCCTGAGAGACTCATTTAACGCTCCTGAGAGACTAATTTAAGACTGCATGTATTTAGTTTTTACCGGAAGAGTAGAAGAAACACATTTTATACAAGCTCCTAAAGGTTCTGTTCCTAAACATTTTCCTAAAGATCTGCAATAAATGAATAGGGATACTTTTGTTCTTGACTTAACACTTGTAGTTTGTTGGGGGGGAACCAGCTATGAACACTGGTTTGTCTGCAACAAAATGCCAGCCTCTGGTTTATTTTCTACCCACTGCAATGAGGTCAGGAGCGAGAGAAGAATCTGGAATCTCCTCAAGATTTTTCCTCTCCTGTGGCATTTCAGACATATGTTTACCTCACAAATGAATCTTAGCTACTGAAGAATACATTTCAGCTGCTGAAGAAATGCTACAGATCACCTGGAAATACAAACTGCTAAATTAAAGGAGATTTGGCCACATTAATAACTATGTCATTAGAAAAGGGTACTACAGGAGCGGCTGCTTCCACCCCAAAGCTTCACTGACAAAAGCAATGAAACCAGCTAAGCTGGTCACCATTATACAAATATTGAAGACATGAGAACTACAGTTGGTTGATGGCACAGGTGGTGCCTGAGGTAAAAAGGAGCATTGAAGTTGAACTTTTTAGAAAGCAAATTTACTATATAGTTTGTGATGGGGGGCTGCTCTTTGAACTACACAAATGTCAAAGGAGATTTGCACATGAAGAAACAAAAGGCAAGGCAGTTTCTAAAAGCAGAATGGAACAACAAAGCACAATTAAAATCCTCTCAGCTTCAGGCTGACCCTGCCATTAGACAAAGTGACACAGATGCTTCAGGTGTCAGGTGCTGGTAGTGGAGAATGGTGACAAGGTGTGTGCCATGCATAGCTTGCCTTCTGTGCCCTTAAGATAGCTTGCTGCCCTCAGAGGTCTGTCCTGTCACCAGTATTAAAGTCTGATTCAGCTGCCAGTCCAGCTGGCATTTGTTTGTGGAATTGGAAGGGGCCACCAAACTAGTCCTTTGCCTCAGACAGAAAATTGCTTCAGGCCAGCTTTGAAAACATCCTACAGAAGTGCTAGATGTGGAATTAAAGGCTGGAATTATGTCAACCCATAATGTATACCTCACCACACGGCATGTTCACTCTGCATATCTTGGCACCTTCTTGTGAATCTTCAGCTGCCAGAAACATCACAGCTTCTGTCTTCTGTTAAGCAATAAGCATCTTTATGTCTTTCTTTTAAAAAGTCATTTATAAAAGCACCTTTTAATGCACGTATTAAACTTTTTAACATGCAAAAACACAAAAGCACCATCTCTTTAATGTACCTCAATGTAACAATAGCAATCCTAGTTTAATGCTAGAGAGACACAAAACTACAACAACCCACCAAGTGACTAGTGCTGATGTGACAATGGCCGCTTGCTGTTCTTGGCAAGTGGCCAAAGTTTATCCTACTAATACTACATATCAGTTGTAATCTTAACGTGAAAACTAGCTTCTAAGTATGTGCTGATATAATGGTCTCTCTCTATAAATTTCTAAATTGTCTCCAGTCCTGTCTCATCACAACTACCAACCCTTCCACGCAAGTCTGTGTTTCACAACACCTTTACACATCAACAGTGTGCCACATCTGGCGATGATGGCTACGCAATTATGACATTGCTGATCCACAGTGCTGTGTAATTGTGACATATTGGGTTAGCTTAGCATACCAAGGCCATGTCAACAGTTATGGTGTTACATGGGTAACCAGTGTTGTATTATATCCTTATTTACAGGTACAAGGCTGTGCCACATGTGAAACTTTCACCCCACGTGGAGACCACAGCAATCACCGCATTGCATCAAACAGTCAAATGCAAGGTTACTAGCAGAAATCATATCCTCCTGAAAGGAGGTAGGAAAAGAGTAGATGCGTGGAGCAAAGCCTGAATCCAAAAAAAACTCTGAAACTAGCTCTGTAAGCACCACAGGGTGGGGACTTTAGGCTTGTCTTCCTGACAAAGGAGCCTCATGCACATGCAGTGTGAACTGATTTCAAAATCATGGGAAGTTTCAAAAGTAGCTTGTTATATGGGCTTATATGTCCTATGTAGGAGAAAGTGTCATTGCACAAGCATAAATCCTTGTATTTAAAGGATAGTTACCATAACACTAAATTGAATACAAGCCATGGAAAGGGATCTGTTGTTAAAAGAAAAGGGGAATTTAGGGCAATTTAGTTTCCAGCCCAGGACAATAAACCTTCACTGCTACTGAAGTGACCCAACAGCATTTGGCCAGAACTGCTTAATCTGAAGAATCTGCAGTGGTGAGCAGACCTCAGTACGTGATAGAGAATATTTGGATACTGGGAGACTGTTTTTTCCTTTAAAGCAGCAAAACCAATTTCATTAAAACTCAAGAGCTTTTTCCTAGGAAAACAGAACATTGGCCGGAGTCCCTCTCTTGAACAGGCACCCAGTGACAGATGAGATGTTACACATCTGGTACAATATGATGCTAGCATGAATACAGTGCCATGGGGGTGGGAATGTTTTTAACATCTCTATTAATTACTTAACACACTCTCTTCTTGCTTCCAAAGCTATCGGTTGATCACAATATGTCTCCGTTGGTTTGTCAACGGCAATCTGTTATAAATGGAAGTGTTTTATTTCAGATATGTTATTTGCAAATAAATATATGAAGTCATTGCTCTCAGGCAAAACATGCTGAATAAGAATTGTATATGTATAAAGGCTGAAAGTATCTTCCCAGTAGCTCTGTGAGGAGAATAGGGAAACAGGGGTTGCCAGACATCACTCAGCACCTGTAGCCAAGTACAGTTCCCCAGGATTCTTTTGGGAAAGCCATGGCCCCTGACTGTTTCAAATGTTAATATACTGCTTTAAAAGCATGGTTCAGGGGGGCCTTATTGTTGTTAGTTCTATATCTATCAATTTACTTTGAGATCTCTGGGCATAAGGTGATTCATAAAGTAATCAGCAGCAGCCAAATGTTTTAAAAATTAGGGTTATGTGTACACAGGCTGCCAAATGTGCCAGCACCCATAGATGACTAGGTTGTCTAAATTCATTCTCTGGAATGTATGCCTCGTTTTAAATTTTAATCAATATATGTAAAATTATTCTGTGTAATGCATGTTTGTCTTTTATTCATGCAAAGTATTGTATCCTCTTTGATATCAAATTACTAAGCTTTAATTTCTTAATTGATTTAGTTAAAGCAAGCTAATCAAGAAGTACAAAACCTTCAGTCAACTGGCAGCAACCTGAAGTCACGTATAGTAGCAACTTAACAAAGGAATATAGTTAGCTTGCTTTCTTCAAAGTGAAAAAAGTGAAAAAAGTAGGTACTAGCTGCTTTGTAGGTCACAGAAATCGTGTGGTGGTGGTAGTGGGTTGCCCTCTGATTAAATTACAGTTATGGTTGTTTACATTTTAGCCATTCCTAGGGGCTTTAGTCAAGGACCATTAAACAGAGCTTCAATTGCATTAAAATTTATATGAATGCATAATAACACAGCCTGTGACCCTGAGAGTATACCCAGCCAATTCTTCTGAGAGAAGAGTAGCTAAAATCATCCCTATGTATGACATTTAAATTAGACATATATCAAAGCTGGACTTGGGAGCTTTTATGTAAGCTGATGTAAATAATATTGTACATAAGATGTAAAAATCATGTAAAATCTATTTCTGATATATCATCATCAGTACAATTGCTTCTTCGAATATCTATTGTTATATTTCATACTGATGCTATGTTTGTATAAGATTGGTAGAAACTGAGATATTGAGCAGGATAAGACATGTCTTGAGTATCACTGTTACTGTCAGGTTCTATGTCTGGAAGCCATAACAAACTCCAAATATAACCAAGTAGCAGACATGTCATGAACTAACCAGGAAGATTTCTATTAAAAAACTGTAATGTTTCCATATATCAGATTTAATTCTCTAATTACAATTTTCTTATAGGCTGATTTATACATTTGACTCTTCTCTTTTTTTACTTAAGTCAAGGCAGAAGTAGACCGGGATAAAACAACTGGAGTTATAGGTGAATTGCTTTAGATGTTGTTACTTCTGGACAGTGTAGGTGGTAGCCAACAAAACAGTTCTGCAAACACTTTTGTCCGTGCAAGAAAACTTCCTTTCCTTAGCACAAAGGGTTTTGCCAACCTTATGCTCAGTGCTTTGGGAAGTGCCAAATACAGGGCTGGCAAAGCACTTCTTTCTCACCTGCCCATCAGCTGACTGCAAGATCAGTAAACCTCCAAAATGGCAAACCAACCCATATTTTCTCTAAAGCATCCACAGAAGAATCCTGCAGTAAAAAACAATGTTAATGTTCAATGCACACAGAAACCAGAAATGGACCTAATTCCCACCATGCTCGCAGTAGTCACAATTTTTCATAATTAGGGATGCCACATTACTAGTTGTGTTTTTTATCTTGTGTTTTAATGTTGTGAACTGCCCTGAGATCTACGGAATAAAGGGTGGTATAGAAATTTAATAAATTATATATATATATATATATATATATATATATATATATATGTTTTGGTGTCTTACGAAAGCAAATATATATATATATATACACACACACACACACAGTATGTACCACTGAAGGAAAAAATGATGTAGTTACTCCCCCTGTTCTTTCCCTGGTTCCAACTTTGACCTCATTGCAAGAGTCTTTTGGGCAATATAAGATCCCTGTTTGTGCCAATTCCTTCCCTGCTTGCTTATAAAGATAGAATTACAACATCCTTTCAGTTTTAATGACTGACCTGGAAGCAACATTCCCTCACTATTTCTCCTGTGTTTAGTCCAGCATCCACTGTCATCATTCTGGGATCATATCCAGAAGACTTTTATGGTGTATTGGTTGGTTCCCTACTGAAAAAATGATATTTTCTAACTGCTGCAAGCTTCTTCCTTTTTTTCATCTCACTGGGAAGATGGTAAAATTGTGAAATGCTTCCTTTGAGAGCCATGGTTTGGCGGGAGCCATGGTAACCATTAATAGCTACAGACTGTGGACCAGTATACTAAGAGTGCAGGACAGAAAGTAATGCATGCTCTTTTAGGTATCTACTGGACATTCAAGTTCCTTTAAAATGTAATACTGTAGTCTCATAAGATATTTTCCTCAGTGGTGAACAGAAAGCAAAAATGGAACTGAGCTGGGATGGGGGGGGGGTTAGGAAGCCTTCTGAATGGTATTGTAACAGCTGAGACTGTCACTAAGCAACCTCCCCCCTGCCTTAGATGTTCCACAAACAAATAAATGCAAAGTGTTGTTTTGGGGATTTGATTAAGCGGTTCCTGCAAAGCACTGCAGAGACCCATTTTATTGCATACAAAATAACACCAACCTTTGTTTTGCAGAATGGCTTAGCACTTACAGGCTTTATAGAATAACACATGCACATAATCATACACCAGCAGAACAATGCAGATGCTACCAAGTCTAACAATCATAATGAATTCATTAGCATCCCCTTCACAAGCCTTGTCCCTCTGGTCGAAACCCTTGCTCAGCCATGAAGCCCAATGGCTCGTCTTGAATGAGTCATTCTTTCTCAGCCTAACTCTGGTTACACTCTTTGTTTGTTAGATATGATGTACCACATCCTAAAGCTTTGGGAGAGGGCAGGAGCAGGAGAAAGCTACTAATTACCCCTGGTGCATTAAAAAAGCACAATCCTTGCTGAAAACAAACCCTAACTTACTTATCTGAGAAAGTGAGAGAGAGAGGTGCATCTTAGCCCAACCTACCCCCACAGGGTTGTTGTGAGGGTGAAAGAACTATGGGTCAAAGAACCATGCATTCACCCAGAGCACCTTGGAGGAAAATGTGTAGTAAGTGCATACTAGAGATGTTCAGGACATTTTGGTGCCTGAAGCAGAAAGTACAAATAGAATTGGTGGTGGCAAAACTATAGTAATAAAAAATATGACTGACTTTAGTTCCTGAAGGTAGATTTCAGAAGATGGTTGTGAGGGGCAGCTCCTCTTCACAATGAGATCCTCACATGAATCCACCTTGTTCCCCATGTTGTTTAACACTGACCCGTGGAGAGGTCAGTTGGAGAATCGGGGTTTTGTGTTACCAATATGCAGATGATACTCAACTCTCTTTCTCGCTTTCATTTCACTACAGGGAAGCTGTTGAGGTCCTGAGTATCCATGAATGATTGGGTGTTGGCTAACATGCTGAAGTTCGTAGACAAACAGGTGGTGGCTGGGGCAAGGCATGCTTTTGGAAAGCTAAGGCTGGTGTACCAGCTGCATCATTTCCTAAAGAAGAAAGACCTTGCTAACATGCAATGGAGTACTGAAATCAGCTTCATATGAGGCTGACTCTGAAAAGTATCTTGGAATTTCTGTTAGTTCAGAATGCAACAGGTAGGCTTAGAGCAAAAGCCTGACCTTGGCTGCACACTACTGAATCACCTTTGCTGGTTCCTGATATATTTCCAGGCCCAATTCGAAGTATTGGCACTATATTATAAAGCCCTAAATGGTTTGGGACCAGGGTACCTGAAGGATCATCTACTTCTGTATGAACTGGCTGGTGCACTGTAGTCATTAGAGAGAGCTTTGTTTTCTGTCCTGTTCCCAGCAGGGAGGAAGTTCGGGGCCCAAGTTGTTTAGGGCACTTTATGTCAATCTGGGCACCTTCAGTTGGACTCAGAAGCAAACAGGTATCCCTGTGTAGGTCTTTAAGAACTAATGTAATACGTGGCCCAGACAGTAGTGTCCTCCAGCATTTTGCACCATTGCAGCTTCTGAACCATCTTCAGCACATAACAATCTTAGAATCATAGAATCATAGAGTTGGAAGAGACCACAAGGGCCATCGAGTCCAACCCCCTGCCAAGCAGGAAACACCATCAGAGCACTCCTGACATATGGTTGTCAAGCCTCTGCTTAAAGACCTCCAAAGTAGGAGACTCCACCACACTCCTTGGCAGCAAATTCCAATCTTCCCACATACAGTACATAATAGTTCAATCCTGACACAACAGGCTCCTACAGGTTCAAAAAAGCGGGTCCAAAAAAGAAAAAAAATACACAGGAAAGGGGAATGAAACAAATGAGTCTTTAAAGTCTCCTCCAAAGCCTGATATGTAGCCGCTGACCACAGCTATACTGGAATAGAGTCCCAGTGCTATTGTGATTCACTTTATTGTGATTATTAGCTGTCCTAGAGATCTCATTCCTGGGATAGACAGGGGAATAGATATTTTGAATGTTTGCAATCTGTACCCCAAAATTTGCTGCTGGAGACATTCTACCATACCCTGCCTATAGTAGGGCCCTGCCAATTTACCTAGGCTATAATATCCTGCTAGTGTGCTACAAAATCAAACAGAAACACATTTGTACTACTTATTCTAACAGGCAAAGCATCTTACATTTATTTATTTATTTTCTTTCTTTCTTTCATTCTTTTCAAATAACCATACCACACACTTACTTCACTACAGTGGTACCTCGGGTTACAGACACTTCAGGTTATAGACGCTTCAGGTTATAGACTCCGCTAACCCAAAAATAGTACCTCAGGTTAAGAACTTTACTTCAGGATGAGAACAGAAATTGTGCGGTGGCACGACAGCAGCAGCGGGAGGCCCCATTAGCTAAAGTGGTACCTCGGGTTAAGAATGGACATCCAGAACAAATTAAGTTCTTAACCCGAGGTACCACTGTATTTGCAAACTGCCAAGCCACAAGACTCCTTCCAAAGGTAGGAACAAGGCTGGTGAAATTATTTGTGTATCAATATAAGACCCAGTGCAAACATGTCTTATGACATTTGAGTGACACTAGCATTTTAGCTATTGACCTCAGTAAGGTGTTATCCAATGATAAGCCCACTCTGTATTGTGTGAGATTATCAGATTCTCCCACATTTCAACGATGGTGATGGGGATCATCTTTCATGAGACCACCTTGATTTTGTAATAATAGAGGTTTTTTTATCTCCCAGCTTAATCAGGTGCTATTAAGACTCTCATCTTCTGTTTTTCCTATTTCTACACATTGCATAAATTACTGCGGCAGTTCTAGAAATATTGATCATGATTAAGTGCCATTGAATAGTTGTTGTTGCTGTTGGCATCCGCCTGCCTCAAGGGACAATGGAGTGTGCCTCTGGGGGTGAAGGATTAGAGATGACAATCATTGTCACTTAAGAACTGTGACCACCATGGCACTTGTCTAAAGGCCCATAACTGAACTATATTGCTTGAAGTGTATTGTTCTTCATTTTTACCTTATTTCCTATGCTTTCACTCTTTATTTACTTGCAAGAAGCTTTTCTACCATAATAAACAACATTCAGCATGATTCTGCCCTCCTCCCCGAACTTTTTGAATTTTTCATTGGCTGGCCTAGTTTTAATTAAAAGATCTCTTGCTTGAACTACCCTTCTGAATTCCTGATAAGAGTGGTAGAAGAATACTCTCAATGACTAACAGAATATTTTCAATGCTCACTTAATGTAACCTTTTGGGGGAAAAATTAAAATGGTGGGTGGTATTCAATTAAGTTTCACTGATAATAGGTCTATTGAAATTAACCATAGATATGCTCATTCATTTCAATGGGTTTGCACTGGGTAAAATGTAGTTGAATACCACCCCATGGTTTGTATCCAATGCGAGTCCTATTCAGAGTAGACCCATTGAAATTAACCAACATATCTAACATTGGCCCATTAATATAAATGGGTCTACTTTGAGTAAAGTTTAGTTGTAATCCTTTGTTTCTTTCATTTTCATATAGTTATCCTGAACACTCTGGTGAATCATGGAACTCTGTATGCTGAGAAGGTCCCACGGAAATGAATGGGGAAGTTGTCTACTTACCTAGCTCAGATCACAGCGATAGGATTCCAAAATGGTCTTTTCCCCCTTCCTTTTGGGGTTAGACATATTTTTGGAGCAGGGTGGATTTAAAAAAAAAAGATTTGATAATCTTGTATTGTGTTCTGCTTTTAACCATTCTATTTCTCATATTTTAATGGTTCTAAAAATGATGATGAATAGGCCCAAACCTATTTGACTTGCAGTTCTAGGCATTCCAGCTCACCGAAACAGCTTTATCAAGTTTAAGTGCAAAGGATATCAGTTTGGGGATTGCAGTCAACATCAGTCTACTGGAGATTTTCTTAGTGCTCATCCTCTGGACAAGAGTTGCTTATCTTCCGGGCAATAAAACCTGTTCTGATGCCAGCCTGTGCTACAGGCAAGCAGAGGTAGCAGAACAGATTTATTGCTATTGCTGCTGCGGCTGCAGCCCCAGTACCAAAGGGCTTGTTTTTGCCAAGGTATAAACATTAGGAAAGTGTATAGGTTGCAACAATACACCCCAATGGCTACAGAATTAAGTTTCCATCATCTCTTGCCCCCTCCTCCGCGCAATCCAGGTTTATCATAGGCTGAAACTGGCCGAGGAGCCTCAATAAATACGCATGCAGAAAGAGAGAGCTCTAGGAAAAAGTGGCTCGCGCTGAGAGCAGCTTGGCTGGGTGACAGAAGGGGAGGATCATGCGCACAGAGGGGCAGCGTCAGTACGGGAGACAGCAGCGTTTGCAGTTTTCTCTATTTCAGGAGCTAAGGCGAGGAGCAAAGAGCTGGCTTGGGGAGATCGGGAGGTGCAGTGGCGACGAAAGCGAGGGACGGCGAGGAGAGGGTGGCTCGGGAATGATGAATGAATGACGGTCTCGGTTTGCGAAGCTGGCGAAGCGGAGAAGGAATCCGGAAAACACTTGTCTGCGTCGGACATAATGAAAAAGGAGTCGATGTTGCAGGCTGCAACGTTACCGTGAGCTGCATCGAGCGGATTGGAAAGAGCTGGGGGGGGGGGGGAGATTGCCACCGATTGTGCTTTGTGTGTGTTTGTGTTTTCTGACCGAGGGGTGGAGGAGAGCAGCCCGTCTCGCTGAATCAGACCGAGGAAAAAGTGTGAGCTTTGTGGTGGGCGAGGTGGAAGCAGGAGTGATGAGAGAGCAAAGGCGAAAACTAGAGGAAGGCGCTGTTGCTGCGGGGCTCTGCCGGGAGGACTGTCGCCTCCGCCACTCACACTCCTGCGCTCCGCAAGAGCTCGAGGAGCCGCAAGTGTCCGCCCCTCCCCGGCGTCTTCTCGGGCAGCCGGGACCATGGAGACTTTGAACGGCACCAGCCTCGGCGAGGCTCTGAAGCCGCCGCCGTCGCCGCAGAGCCCGCACCACTCCTTCGCCGAGAAGAAGAGGCTCCACCGAGCGCCTTCCCCGGCCAGACCTTTCCTCAAGGACCTCCACGCCCGGGCAGCTTCCGCCAAGCCCCCGCCGGTGCCCCCCAAATCCCCCAGCCTCTCCGGCAAGCCGCAGTCCCCGCAGGTGGGAGCCCGCCCGCACTCGCCGGGGCTGCTGGCCACGCAGAGCCGCCTCTCCCGGAGGAGCTGCGCCCAGGGCGCCAAGGCGGCGGCGGCTTGCCTCGCTGCCGGCGCGCCTGGCAAGGCGGGCAGCGCCAAATCCGCCCTCTCGAGCAAGAAGGCAGCCCGGGCCCAGGATCAGGCGGGCGCCAAGGCCGGCGGGAGGCAGCCCGGGAGCGACCCCAGCAAAGGCAGGAAGGGCAAGCGATGCGCCTCCTTGGCCCCGCCGGGCTCCCTGGTCCCGGCCGCTGGGCTGGGCAGCGGACCCGGCGCCAGGATCAGCCACACGGACAGCAGCTCCGACCTGTCCGACTGCCCGTCCGAGCCGCTCTCCGACGAGCAGAGGCTGGCTCAGGCCGCCAGCAGCGACGCGGAGTCCGGCACCGGCTCCAGCGACCGGGAACGCGAGCAGCCGCAGCCAGCGCCCTCTGCACTGCCCCCGGGGCCAGGCGTCGCCCCTCAGCCTGCCTTGCCTTCTTCGGACGCCGCCAGCAAAGGGCCGTCAGCAGCGCCACCTGCCTCCCCGGCTCCCTCGGGAGCCGCCAACGTGGAGCAGCCGCCGGGCGACGAGGCGAACTGGGGGAGAGCCCCGGAGAAAGCGGCGCCCGCCAAAAGCGCGCCGCCTGCGGGGAACCTGAGGCTGGGCGGCAAAGCCCCGCTGGTGGTGCTTCCCTCCTGCGAGAGGCAGCTGGTGGTCGACGAGGAGGAGCTGCTGAGGGAGATCGAAGAGCTGCGCTCCGAGAACGATTACCTCAAGGTAAAGGGCGGGAAGAGGGAGGAGGAGGGCCTGAGGGGGCAGCCAGCGGGGCGGGGAGGCGGGGAGGCGCCGAGGAAAGGCAGCGCTTGGCTGACCTGGGGGCAACTTCGCAAAAGTAGCAGATACTCCAGACACCGACTGGGGTGGGGGGTGGGGTCGTCCATCTGGAACAAGGGCAGTTTCTTGGCGATGAGGGAGGGGATTCCTTGGGCCAAGGAGCATTGACAAGCCGGACTGGACGGCTGGGAAGTTTCCTTCCCAGTTTGAGCTATTATAGGCTGTAATAACAGTGGTGTGCTGGTCTAGACTCTAGAGGCAGTAGTTTCTAGCGAGGAGGAGAGATATGGATGCCCTCTTTCACCCCATCTTCTCCAGAGCAAACGGGGTTCAACTTGGTGGTTCCTGAAGTTTTTCTGCTAACGGGTGTTCTTATAAAAGACATACAAACGCCATGTCTCATGGCTGCAGAAATATGCGCTCGTTTTGTGTCCTGCAGTTGAAGCACAGTAATGTCAAACTTCTTTACGTTCAGAGGGGTGGCGGTGTATAAGTCCCCTGCAGCAAAAACAACCCAAAGAGTCTTGTGACCCCTTAAAGTTAGCCTTTTAAGCGAGACTCTGTGTTGGTTCTTCTTTCCATTTAGGCATGTGGGCTCTTCAGAATGGTGCTGCTGTGCTGGGTTCCAGATTAGAACCTTGCAGCTCCCTCGAAGGGGGCTGGACATTCCTTCTTCTATCAGGGCACTTTAATTCCACAAGAGAGACACCAGTTCTGTAGAGACGGTTCCAAAAATGTTTGTGTGGCTGGAAGGGAGTGTGGCTCTTGGAGAAGGAGGATGCCAGTCTTTTCACCTCCAGGATGTGTATGAGAGAAGCAGTTAGTTATTTATGCTTGGATGTTGTGCGAGATGTTTGTGAATTAGATACTACAGTGGTACCTCGGGTTAAGTACTTAATTCGTTCCAGAGGTCCGTTCTTAACCTGAAACTGTTCTTAACCTGAAGCACCACTTTAGCTAATGGGGCCTCCTGCTGCTGCCGTGCCGCCGGAGCACGATTTCTGTTCTTGTCCTGAAGCAAAGTTCTTAACCTGAAGCACTATTTCTGCGTTAGCAGAGTCTGTAACCTGAAGTATATGTAACCTGAAGCGTATGTAACCCGAGGTACCACAGTACTGACATCAATTTCCTTTCCAAATTCCTTTCAGCTCCTCTTTATAGTAGTTGGATGCTGCCCACTTTAAAGTAGTGTAGGACTTTGGATTTAAATCTTTGGGAAAGTATGGTACTCATGAAGCAGGTTTGTGTGTAGTATGTGATATTCCGTAGGGAAAAAATCATTTTAGTAGGAAAGTTTCTGAGAAGAATCTTATGCAGTTTGTTCCTATGCATGTTTGTCTGGAAGGAAATCCAAATAGGTTCAGTGGCATTTACTTCCAAGGAAGTTTGTCTATGACTGTAGCCTCATTCAGCCTGCTGAAGCACAATCACAATCCATAAGGAAGAATAGATGTTTTATTCTTGGAATCTGTGAACAATTGTTTCCCACTTTTATATTTTACTTTGTTTACAAGCCACTATATGTTGCATTCTGTTAGATTTCAGTTATGTAAATAAGTTGCAAATCATACAATTGTTTTTTCAACTTACATTTGGCATAGTGGTTTTCCAAAAACTGTAATGCAACTTGGAAAGTTGGCGTAAGTGGAACTTGCTTCCAATTTAAAATGAGGATTGAGTTGCCTTTGAGCTTCATAGTTTTTGTTTTTATTGTTAAAATATTCTTAAAGACATAAGACAGCATAGTAGAAGCATGTAGATATTTGACCTTCCACTAGTAGTTTGATGATCTAACGCAGTAACATATGTAATTTTTTCTCTGTAGAAGTCTGACTGGCAAGCTGGTTGGTTAAAATGCTAGTGTTCTAAAAGCTGGTTATGGCTTAGAGCAGGGGTAGGCAAACAAAGGCCTGGGGCCAGATCCGGCCCAATCGCTTTCTAAATCCAGTTTTTACATGAGTAGAATGTGTCCTTTTATTTAAAATGCATTCCTGGGTTATTTGTGGGGCGTAGGAATTTGTTCATATTTTTTTCCCCAAAATATAGTCTGGCCCCCCCACAAGGTCTGAAAAAGTTTGCAGACCCCTGGCTTACAGTATTCTAATCTCTCTGATAACTGATATATAAAATACCTGCTTTCAATAACATTCCCTCCCCATAACAAAATGAAATGGTAAAAAATAGAACGAAGATAGAAGTTAAATAGTTGTTTTGATATTCAGTATATATAAGTATAGTTTGTTTGTGAGAGAAATGACAGGTGAGAGATCACACATGGAGAGCTCTCTGAATGCAGGGTTGTCAACATTTTTTATGGTAGGTGTTTAACAGCTGTGGCAGGGGGCGAAATTAGCAGAGGCTTTTCCTGCCATGGAAATTGATAGGCAGTCTTTCTGTGCTAGATTTCTGTCTGCTGGGCAGCTGATAAAGACACAGGGGGGTTTAGTAGAAAGGAACTGCCCATCCTGTCTGCATAATCAGTTGCAGTGTGTCTCAACTGTCTTCTTCTTCTTCGTTGATCACTCACTCGTAGCCGAGTAAGATTGTCTTCCATAAACACAGTTTTAACATGAGTCTGTAAGTGACTGTGGAGGCCAATTCTGGATCCACACGTCCTTCCACAGGGGGGACATTGGTTTCCGGGCGGGAGTTGATCACGGTGTGGATTTGCCAAGCATGCCTTCCTCTTAGCACGTTTCTCCCTTGCGTCCTGAGTTCGAGTGCCTTCAAAGCCCATGACACCTTTGGTAAAGGCTGTTCTCCAACTGGAGCGCTCGCAGGCCAGTGTTTCCCAGTTGTCAGTGTTTATACTACATTTTTTAAGATTTGCCTTGAGACAGTCTTTAAACCTCTTTTGTTGACCACTAGCATTACGCTTTTCATTTTTAAGTTCAGAATAGAATACGGTAGTTGCTTTGGAAGACAATCACCAGGCATCCGCACAACATGACCAGTCCAACGAAGTTGATGTTGAAGAATCATTGCTTCAACACTACAAGTTAGCTGCAAGTCTTCTCAATGCCAGCAGTATGCTATCACATGCACACAAAATAGGGTGGGGGAAATGCAGCAGTTTATTGACATTCTCTCACATTTACATTTTTTAAAAAAGATTAAATGTGTGCTCTAGAACAGGAGCAAGGAAAGGCAAATGTTCCCAAGAATTTTGAAAAACTTGTACAGGTATATGTGTACTTATACAGGTATATGTATATATGCAACTTCATAGCAGATTTGCCAGCTAAAAGAAGAAGAAGCTAGATGAGTTAAATTGGATTGTGGGGGAGCCTACAGAGATCTTTAAAAAATAAAAATAAAAATCAGAAGTACTGTATGTTTTAAAACAGATCACAAAATAGTGTGGGTACGTGGAACGGCAGTTTGTATCAGAAGCATATCCACCAGAACACAAAGATCATCCCACAGGTGCCAGAATTGCACAAGAAACAAATATACCGCCTGGCGGGGGCGGGGGGGAGATAGCATTTCCCCAGCTCCAAAATATAATGGTTTCTTTGTTAGGGGAAATGTGATATCCCTGTAAGGGAAGTTCAATAGTCAGCCTTGCTGTGTGCACTGTATAGGAAACAAAAGTGTATTTAATGCACAAAACTGATTGTGGGGAGAGTCCCTTGGAGACATGTGGGAATAACTTTGTCAGGGTAGGGGATGAGAGAACATGAAGTGTGGGGTTTTAAATCAAAAGGCTTGTGTGAGCCTTGACCACACTTCCTCCCCCCTTGCTCTGTTCTTTAGCATGGCCTTAAAGAAGAGATCAGGCATTTTTGCTCCCATCGTTACCTGACTACAACTTGTATTTTTCAAAGAAACCTGGAATGTTCAAGAGACCAGGGGTAGCCAACATGGCTGCCTGCAGGAGTTGTTGGGAATTGTAGTCCATTAACATCTGCAGGGCACCATGTTGTCTATGCCTGCTGTGGGCTATAATACAGACCCCATCCACACTATGCATTTAAAGTGATACCATACCACAGTAAGCAGCCATGCGCCCTCCCAGTATTCTGAGTTTGAGTACCACTTAGTGACTTGGTGCAGTGCACAAAATGGAGTGGTTTTGTAGGGGGTTGGATGGTTTCAAAGTAGGAAAGGGAAGTAGGATGGTTAGGCCAGGCTCTATTTGTCTAAAAAGAAGTGGGTGGCATTTCACCCATCCTCACTTTTCTTTTGGGAAAAAGTATAGCCAGACCCATCTATTTTAGCCAACTGTATGGTCTATGCTATGGTGTGTAGGTTTTTGTTTAATTTAGCCTTTGTAAGGGTGAAAATATAGCAGGGGAGAGCAAGCTTCTTTTCATCACCAAGTTTGAACGGATAAAAAACAAAGCACCCCACTTCCTTTATCAGTTAAAATGAGATCTCTCCCTTCCCTAATTTGGGGTTCAAAGAATTTGTTATCTTATTCATGTATTTGTTCCATAACAAATCCTGTTAGTAAGTGACTAAGCTGAGATCTGCCAGAATGAGTGAAGATGTGGCATCAGGTCAGCCATCAAGTTCCCTGCTCAGCCAGGCTCTCTAGCTCCTCAACCCTCACTCAGCCAGAGATCCATGGGCATAACTTCCTCATCCTGGCTCAGCAAGGACTATAATGAGACCAGTGGAGCTTACCCTGGCATGAACCTTAACAAGTAGGGAAGAGTGGCAGGACTGGGCAGAGGGATCCTAACTCCATTTAGCTTGGTCACATGACCTGGCAACCCAGCAGAAAACATGGTGGCAAAAAAGGGTGGAATAAGTCAAACTCAATTTTAAAGGCTTATTTTCCAGGCTTAGGCTGACAGCAGCCACACTCCTGAACAGAGTTTGGATCTGGCGTACTTTATGCCAGCTTCCCATATTTAGGATTGTTCCCTTAACACATTAAGCAGGCCCCTAGGATAAAGAACAGCCATCCTAAAAAATGTTTTTATAAAGATGCTGCTTAAAATTATTTCTCTTATGTTAAGTCTTCCCATCCATAAATAGAAGTCACTGTTCAAAATGCTGCTGCATGAATTTTTATGTGCTGGAACTTCTACAAGGGTTTGTATTTACAATATGATCTTTTGGCACACTACTGAAGCTACATTCAGAAAGATCTATAAATAAAAGAAACTGAGATGATTGAGTAACCACAAATACTGTACCATTTGTCTTCCCTTCTTGTGAATATAGTATTTGGGGTTTAGATTAACAAATGCTTCAGTTTGTAGCCTTTTATTTACAGAGACTATGTGAATTTTGCCTGGAGAGGGAATATGTTAGAACTGGACCCAAAAGAGTGGATTAAATGCAGGTAAAGATTAAGCTGAAAAAGGGAGTTGTTATTTATAGAAGCAACATGGTATGGTAGTGCTGGGCATCAGTCTGGCAGTTGTTTTATAAGGTTGGATTAGTTTACTGCAGGCCTAGACGGGGTAGGGTAGCCTTCTCAGCCCCATTTGCATTTAAAGTAAGGGGTTTGATTTGTAATGTAACACATACAAATGGATGAGAGATGAACGTTTCTTCATAGGAGAATAGGAAGCTGCTATGGGGCTCAATATTGTCTACTCTGGCTGGCAATGGCTTTCCAGGGTTTCAGGCAAGGAACATTCCCAGACCTGCCTGGGCATACCAAAGATTGAACCTGGGACCTGCTGCATGCAAGGCAGATGCTGCACCACTGAGCTACAGTCCTTTCCCTAAACTGTGGTCCTTCATTTTGCATCAGTGCATTCCATCACTTTGAGAAACTTTTCTGCCAAGTGAAATAAGGTGGTGGGAGGGCAAAGAGTTCAGCTCCCCTCAGCCTCATATTCTGTATTGAAATTAGACACTGCCCCTCCAATCAAGAACAATTAAGACATGGAAAAAGTCCAGTTCATGCTTGTGAAGAACAGCATTGGCTGCACCTGACATATCTAGTTGGACCATTATTCATCTGGTCCAAAATGACACAGTAGCTGTCTCCTTCAACTCTTGTCACTTTCCCCAAGACTTTATTTATGCAGCAGAAGTTTTAGGCATATCATATGAATGGTATCCAAGGCTTCCTAACATCCTGTAAAACAGGGTGGGAAACCTCTGGCCCATGGATGTGACGCAGTCTCTGGGGCCTCACTGTTTAGACTGTGCTCCCTCTTGTGCCACTCCCTCTTCCACCCACTATGACTAGCTGCTCTGCATGTTGGCAAGGAAGAGAGGCAGCTGGGGAGGAAGAATTGCATGAATGGACATGCATTTGAATGGGTGGGTATGTGTGGGTGAGAAGGGGAGAGAGAGTGGGGTGTCCCTGGCCCCACCCACTTTTGGTTTTGGCCCCATAACACTGCTTGCACATGGTCCCTGACAGATTGAGTAGGGGAGGTTTCTCACCTCTGCTATAAAGAATATGAAATTTCCCATGAAATCACCAAATATCATATAAAATGTCAAATACATTTTATTAAATTTATTTGTTGAATTTATATACCTTTTTGCCAAAGTGTAGATAAGATCCTGAGTGATAGCCAACTAAGTTAGAGTAGATGCATTCATTTCAATGGGTTTATTGATGAATGTGGCTAACGGTGGATATTACCTGGTGTATACTGTATTGTAGAGTCTTTTTTTGTTTTTTCCACAGTAAGAATATCTAGAATTGATGGTGATTATTTAAAAACATATATATCAAAGGCTATGCCTTACTTCTTTAGGAAGGGTTTGCCATTCTCTTGCATCTTAAATGTATTAGTCATGAGGAAAAGGAGATAAATCTAACCTTAGGCATCAGAATAACATCGACAATCTGCAAATGCTGGGGCAGTCAGCTGCTAGAGTGAGAATTCAGCCTGGTAAACAATGTCTGTGGGTCTATCTTCTTAGCCACAGCTGTGGCTCTGCTGAAACATGGCATTGTCCAGAGGAAGCAGAGTGAATATATATATATATATATATATATATATATATATATATATATATACACACACACACACACACACCCAACTGTTTAAAACTGGGAGCAATTTGAAAACACATTGACACTCTTAAGAGCTCTGGTTTTTTTTTTTTATTGGCTTTACATGCATGACCTTTCAGAGGGTTTCATTGTACAAAAACAATATTACCAAAAAGCCTGAAGATCCATAATAAATAAATATGCTTCTAACCATAAACGTTGTAACTGGTACAAATGGTGACATGAGCATGAGAATATTGATGTGTATAGTTATTTTGGATCCCCCCCCCCGAGATTAAAAACATTAGAGTAATTTAAAGAATGGAGAGATTAGTATTCAAAAGTTTCCTAGGGCAAATGTATAGTACTAAGTCTTCTTTAAAAAGAGAAGAAAAGAAATATATAAGCTCTGGCTGAAGCTGCCACTGGTTCAAACCCTTTGAAGCCACTTAAGTAGCAGAAATGAACAGCATCTTCTGCATCACAGCAGTGCCTTTCTTTCTTTTTTTACAACAGTCACTCTCATGAATTTTTATAAGCTTTGCATTTTTCAAAAGCAGGCACAATCTCAACACACTTTCCCCACCGCATGTTTATTTTCACCATAGTGTAGATTTACATGTTGGTTTTTCTGTTTACGTTGACATAAGTGTGGTGAATCTTGTTAATAATAAGGTCACTGCAAAACAAAAGAGCATAAATAACTGTGTGTGCGGTGCTGCAACAGTAGTGTGTGTGTTAGGCATGACAGATCTTCTAGTTTTAAGCTTCCATCTGGTTTGACTGTTATTAAATAGTAAGGATACTTTGCCTCACTCTTTCTGCCCTTCCCACAATATCTTTGAGCAGACCTTGGTTCAGTGGGTTTATCAAGGAAACACAGCAAAGAATTTGCCAAGCATTGCTGCTCAGCAGTTTCCATTCAGTTCAATAGGGCTTGAAGGGCAGCCCAGCCCCAGCCTGATTAAATAGAATGGCAGCTGTGCACTCACATTATGGGCAGGTTGATTGTCGCAAAGTACTAAGCATTTAGATGGCAGTCCTAGCTCAGTTAGGCTTCAGAGGGACTGGGGCTGCCACCCCTAAGCACCAGGGACTAAGCCTCACTAAGCTGGTTGGGCTTTATTATTGAGTAACAGGCATAGGGTTGTGTTGCACTCTGTGTTTGCCAAGTGGATTCAGGATCTCAGACATAATGTGGATCTTACTTACTATCCTGAAGGGGGATCTTTTGATGATCTTGATGTCATAGACACCACGCTCTGTGAAGAATGCTTGTGAGTGGAAAATGACTCTTAACGACATTTCCAAACATAGATCCCAAAGTTTGACACCTACTGTAATAACATAAATAAAAGTGACCTAATTTCACTTTCTGTTTATTTGCACTGATGCTGAGCAACCATATGCACCCACTGCCAAAGCTAATTATTCCTCCTGTATTTAAGGGTTTACACCAGACCTTATTTGAGTTACTATGGGAGTCTATAAATTTACAGCCACTCGAAGGATAGGTGTTTAAATATTACTGAGAGTGTTTAAGCATTCACCAAGCACAACTTTCTTGATTATCGCATTAAAAGTACTGTGCTAATGGAAAGGACAGTTCCCTGCCCCCTTCTGTCTCAGTGGTTTTTTTAAAAGTGGATTTGTTGTGCCAGAGTTCTTTAGTCCACTTGTGCAAACCCAGTGCTTCCCCCCCCCAAAAAAAAATGTTTAGGGGTACTCTCATTTTGATTCAAGAAAATTACTGTTTTATAGTTCAAATTGAGAAAAATAAATACAGTAAATGGACAAAAGTACAAAGATTCACAAAATGTTTAGCGGTATGCGTACCCCTGAGCACCCCCAGGAAAAAGCACTGTGAAAACCTATGTGTGTGTATAGCACGCACACACGCACACACACACACAATGCTATCCTGCAGGGGCGCCAACTTAGGCCACAGATTATGGGTCCCTAATTGCACCCGTGATGTAACAGTGTCATGACATCATGACATAACATTACATCAACGCACTGCAGCGGCATTTCTGAGGTCTTGCGGCACCTTGGAGATCACGTATGAGGTCTCGCGAGACCTACGACATAACTTCCGGTTTGTACCAGAAGTTGCGTCCTGATGTTTCCTCGGGGGTCGCGTCTGGCTTCTGATGCGACTTCCGGTACAAACCAGAAGTCATGTAAGAACCTGTGCTGTGGGGTGCCCAGGCCTCCAGGGCCCCCTATAGTTGGCACCTATGCTATCCTTAAAGAATTATAGGTGTAGACGTGTACTTGAAAAATATCCAGTAGGCAGAACTGCTTCGTTTTGCTCCTTTTTAAAGAGGCCAATAAACTGCAAATTGAAGGTATCTAAATCTTTGTTGGAAGCCTTTATGTGAGAACTAATCTTATTGCTGCTTTCCATCATCCGTTTTCTTTTTAAACACAGAGCTAGGTTAATAATAGAATAGTTGGTGTCCCAGGAGTCATCCTCCAGCAAGTTTATGGCCTATCCACTGAGCCTTAAGACCTGCTTATAAAGGTTTTAGCTTGAGAGATTCAGGTATATACAGATTAGATTAATAGGAATGAGTTTTTTTTAAAAAGGATATTCTTTTCTAGAAGAAATGTACTGTATTGCAAACTTTAGCAAAAAAAAAATTCTTAGAAAGCATAGTATTTTATTTTTATTTTTTTTTTAATATTTTTATTACATTTTTCAGGTACAGATATAAAGTCAGATATAAGAAAGAAGTAACAGAAAGCAGAAAAAAGAAAAAAGAAATCCAACATTCCAAGACATTTTTTCATAACCAACCGGACTTCCCCACATCTCCCTCACCCTGCATTCTTTACAATAAAAATATCAGCAAATTATTACCTTGTTTCATGCATTCCTTTGTACTTTTCAAATATTATATTTTGAGTTTAAGATACTTATTATCAATTTACTTATACCTTAAATTAGATATAATATTACTTTGAACTTTAACCCTTTCATACTTATAACTTAGATTCCTCTATCTCCAAATCCTGATTGCTGAAGCTAGATTTTCCAAATCATGCAAATTCTTAACATTCATATAACTTATAATATTTTTGTAAATAGTCCTTAAATTTTTTCCAGTCCTCTTCCATTGTTTCTTCTCCCAAGTCTCGGATTCTGCCAGTCATTTCAGCCAGTTCCATGTAGTCCATCAATTGCGTCTGCCACTCTTCCAGTGTGGGCAAATCTTGTGTCTTCCAATATTTTGCAATGAGTATTCTTGCTGCTGTGGTTGCATACATAAAAAAAGTTCTATCCTTCTTTAACACTTTCTGGCCGACAATGCCCAAGAGGAAGGCCTCCGGTTTCTTAGGAAAGGTATACTTAAATACCTTTTTTAACTCATTATAGATCATTTCCCAGAAGGCCTTCACTTTTGGACATGTCCACCAGAGGTGAAAGACTGTCCCTTCAGCCTCTTTACATTTCCAACATTTGTTATCAGACAGGTGATATATTTTTGCAAGCTTGACTGGGGTCATGTACCACCTATATATCATTTTCATAATATTTTCCTTCAAGGCATTACATGCCATGAATTTCATTCCGGTGGTCCATAACCTTTCCCAGTCCTCAAAAATAATGTTATGCCCAATATCCTGCGCCCATTTTATCATGGCTGATTTGACTGTCTCATCCTGAGTGTTCCATTTAAGCAGCAAGTTATACATTCTCGAAAGTACCTTGGTCTTTGGTTCCAGCAATTCTGTCTCTAACTTCGATTTTTCCACCTGGAATCCTATTTTTTTGTCCATTTTAAAAACCTCTTGAATTTGAGCATAATGTAACCAATCTCGCACCTTATTCTTTAATTTGTCCAAGCTCTGCAATCTCCAATTGTCTCCAATTTTTTCTATTATCTCCCAATATTTCGGCCAACCGGCCTCCATATTGAGTCTTTTTCGGGCCTTGGCCTCCATTGGTGATAACCATCTTGGGGTCTTATTTTCTAATAAGTCTTTATATTTGGTCCAGACAATAAATATTGCTTTTCTGACAATATGGTTTTTGAACATTTTGTGAACCTTTACCTTGTCATACCACAGATATGCATGCCATCCAAAAGCATTATTGAACCCTTCCAGATCTAGGACATCAGTGTTTTCTAAAAGAAACCAATCCTTCATCCAGCAGAAAGCTGCAGCTTCATAATATAACCTTAAGTCCGGCAGGGCAAACCCCCCTCTTTCCTTTGCATCGGTTAGAATTTTAAATTTTATCCTGGGCTTTTTGCCCTGCCAGACAAACTTAGAAATATCTTTCTGCCATTTTCCAAAACATTCCACTCTGTCCACGATCTGTAGGGTTTGAAACAAAAACAACATCTTCGGCAATACATTCATTTTTATAGCTGCAATTCGACCCAACAAGGAAAGTTTCAATCTTGACCAAATTTCTAAATCCTTTTTGATTTCTGACCAACATTTTTCATAATTGTCTTTAAATAAGTTCAAATTTTTAACAGACAAGTTTACCCATAGGTATTTCACTTTTTTGACCACATTTAACTCTGTCTCCTTCTGAAACCCATCCGTTTCTAAAGATGTCAATTTTTCCCCCAAAACCTTGGTTTTTTGCTTATTCAACTTAAATCCCACCACCCGACCAAACTCATGAATCAATTCTAAGACTCTTTTTGTACTAGATTCTGGCTCCTGTAATGTTAAAACCAAATCATCTGCAAAAGCTTTCAGTTTGTACTGTTTCACTCCGACCTGCATTCCTTGCACCAATCGGTCCTCCCTAATCATGTTCAAAAGTACCTCCAGGACTGAGATAAATAACAGAGGGGATAAGGGGCACTCCTGTCGTGTTCCTTTTTCAATTTTAAACTCTTCTGTCACCACATTGTTCACTATCAGTTTAGCTTTTTGCTCTGAATAGATTGCCTCTATACTATTTTGAAACCCCCGTCCCACTCCCATCCCTTCCAAATTTTTCTTCATGAATTTCGAGGAAATGTTGTCAAAGGCCTTCTCCGCATCAATAAAAATTAACACTGCTTTCGTGTTAATATTGGTTTGCAAAAGTTCCAAAATATCAATAATATTCCTAGTGTTGTCAAACAAATGTCTACCTGGGAGAAAGCCTGCTTGGTCTTTATGAATTACTTCATTTAGCACTTTTTTAAATCTACTTGCAAAAATGTCTGCAAAAATTTTGTAATCCACATTAAGGAGTGAGATGGGACGGTAGTTCTTAAGTTGAGTCTTTTCAGATTCCTGTTTAGGTATCAATGTGATGAAAGCTTCTTTCCACGATTCCGGTGCCTTCTTCCCCTCCATAATCTGGTTGCAAACCTCCATTAGTGGTTGTATCAAGAAGTCTTTCAATATCTTGTAGTACTTGGAGGTAAGTCCATCTGGGCCTGGAGATTTACCTAGTTGCATATTCTGAATGGCACCCTCAATTTCTTGTTGTGTTATTCTGTAATTCAGGATTGTTCTCTTTTCCTGAGATAGCTTTGATAGTCCATTAATTTTCAAAAATTGGTCTATCTCAGTCTCTTCCTGCGGCCCTTGCGTATATAGTTTTTTGAAATATCTCTGGAAGCACTTTCTAATTTCTTCTGGTTTCTGAATGTTTTTTCCTTCGACCTCTAAATTGGTAACAAAGTTCAATTTTTGTCTTTTTTTCAACTGCCATGCTAGCAGTTTTCCACACTTGTTCGCTGATTCAAATGATCTTTGCTTCATCTGCTTAATTTTCCATTCAACTTCTTGATTTATCAATTTCGCATATTGTGCTTGATGGTATTTAATTTCTCTCAAAACCTCTTTTGATTTTGGTTTTAATCTCAATTTTTCCTCTCCATCTCTTATCTTCTCTAAAATCTTATCCTTTTTCCCATTCCAAAGTCTTTTCTTAATCGTGTTCTGTTGTATCAGAAACCCTCTCATAACTGCTTTACTTGCATCCCAGATTGTTCTCTTTTCCACCAAAGTGTTCAAGTTTATTTCGAAATAATCTTTTAAAAATTTTTGGGCCTTCACAGTCTCCTGATCTCTTAGTAGGGTGTCATTCATTTTCCATCGGAAAGAACCGATTGGAGTGAGTCTCAATTCCACTTTCATTGCATTATGGTCAGAGCAAGTTTTTGGGCAGATTTCCACTTTTCTAGTCTTAGGTGCCAGCCCTCTAGTTGTCCATATTTGGTCGATTCTTGTCCATGACAGGTGGGCCTCAGAAAAGAATGTTCCTTCTTTACCTAGGGGGTTCTTTGTCCTCCAAATGTCAATCAAATCCATACTGTCAGTTAGTTCAAAAAAAGTTTTAGGCAGTCTGCCATCTTTTGTTAAATTTTGATTTTGTGACTTGTCCATATTTGTAGAGACCACCCCATTCATATCTCCCATCATAATGATGTTGGTGTAGTCTAGATAGTCCAGCATTGTCTCATGCAGCTTCTTATAAAATTCTGATTTCCCCTCATTTGGTGCATAAATTCCTAATATCAAAAATTTTTCTCCTTGTGTCTGTATTTCAATTGCCATAATTCTTCCTTGCTCATCTTTAAATAAAAATTTAGGTGACAGGCTCTCCTTTGCATAAATCACCACTCCTCTTTTCTTGACTCTGTCCGATGAAATGAATTCTTGGCCTAATCTTTTATTAATTAACACTTTCCTATGGAGCCTAGTCACATGAGTTTCTTGCAAACAAATAATGTCCAATTGTTCCTTTTTCAATATATGAAAGATTCTTCTTCTTTTTTCTGGGGAATTTCCGCCATTAATGTTCCAACTAAGTAGCTGCAGAGACATCCTGGATCATTCTGTTGGTCTTATAGTGGCGTCTCTTCCTTTTCCTCTGATCCCGAGGGTACAGGTGTTGGTGCAGGTACAGGCGGAGGTGGTGGCCAAGCTGCTGCTGCTCCCTTCTGAAGGTCCTCTCCGTGATCGTTCAAAAACTTTTGTTGGTCTTCTGCTGTTCTAATTTTAACTTTCTTTCCTTTGAAGTTAAAAGATAGTCCTTGGGGGAACTCCCACCTATAGGAAATTGAGTTGCCTCTCAATAGTCTTGCTAGTTCTGTGTATGTAGCTCTAAGATCCAAAAGTTGTTTCGGTATGTCTCTGTAGATTTCTGCTCTGTTGCCTTGAATTACCAGTGATTTTTCAAAATGTAGGCCTAGTATTTTGTCTCTTTCTTGCCTGGATCTCAAGATGATCAAACAATCTCTAGATCTGTCCTTCCTTACCACTCTTCCCAATCTAAAAGCATAGTATTTTAGTTTCAAATTTGGAAGCTTGTATGTGTGTTTGTGTAAGGCAGTGATGGCCAAACCTGGCCCTCCAGTTGTTTTGGGACTACAACTCCCAGAATCCCTAGCTAACAGGACCAGTGGTCAGGGATGGTGGGAGTTGTAGTCCCAAAACAGCTGGAGGGCCAAGTTTGGCCATCACTGGTGTAAGGAAACATAAAAAGGTAAAGGAACCTCTGACCATTAGGTCCAGTCGTGGCCGACTCTGGGGTTGCGGTGCTCATCTCGCTTTATTGGCCGAGGGAGCCGGCGTACAGCTTCCAGGTCATGTGGCCAGCATGACTAAGCCGCTTCTGGCGAACCAGAGCAGCACACGGAAACGCTGTTTACTTTCCCGCTGGAGCGGTACCTATTTATCTACTTGCACTTTGATGTGCTTTTGAACTGCTAGGTTGGCAGGAGCAGGGACTGAGCGACAGGAGCTCACCCCGTCACGGGGATTCGAACCGCCGACCTTCTGATCGGCAAGTCCTAGGCTCTGTGGTTTAACCCACAGCACCACCCGCATCCCGTAAGGAAACATAGCAGCACAATAAACAAGGAGTTTCAACTTCATATGAACTGATTTTACAGCTTTGATATATAACTTTTGCTGTTCCTATTATTTCTGAAGAGGTAAGTTACAACTGGTATTAGTTTGCAAGATCAACATGAGCTTGATGTTGCTTGTAAGATCATTTCAACAGGATTCTCCTTGTCTGTTGCACAGCAAATAGGCACTGTGCAGCAGTTGTGAGTGCTGGATTACTCCTATCATATCTTGATGTGTGTCTTGATGGGGAGGGAGCAGAATCACTTTTTTGATATATGATAGTGTTTTGGGTCATGGCAGGATGAGCTCGATGAACTGCGGGCTGAAATGGAAGAGATGCGTGACAGCTACCTTGAAGAAGATGTTTACCAACTTCAGGAACTTCGGCGAGAGCTGGACCGTGCAAACAAGAACTGTCGCATTTTGCAGTATCGTCTCAGGAAAGCAGAACAGAAAAGCTTGAAAGTTGCACAGACGGGTCAAGTGGATGGGGAGTTAATTAGAAGCTTAGAGCAAGATCTAAAGGTGAGTGAAGGCTTTATGCATAAAGACATCCAAGTTAGTCATGGAGCTCTGCACATGCTATCTGCTATAGGCAAGTCAGAGTCCCATGTGCAATTGGCTGCTACATTGCCTTCAATAAAATCCTTGATAAGTAATTGGTAAAAGCCTGTCACATTTCACAGCTGTGTCTGAGTATTTGGTGGGGGGAATGGTTTCTGTGAAAGCAATCTGGCACAGGCAGATCTAAAGACTAATGGAAGTTTTTGCTGGTCATATAATAATAATAATAATAATTTATTATTTATACCTCGCCCATCTGACTGAGTTTCCCCAGCCACTCTGGGCAGCTCCCAATCAAGTGTTAAAAACAGTACAGCGTTAAATATTAAAAACTTCCCTGAACAGGGCTGTCTTAAGATGTCTTTTAAAGATAGGATTGCTGCTTATTTCCTTCACATCTGAAGGGAGGGTGTTCCACAGGGTGGGCGCCACTACCGAGAAGGCCCTCTGTCTGGTTCCCTGTAACCTCACTTCTCGCAATGAGGGTACCGCCAGAAGGCCCTCGGTGCTGGATCTCAGTGTCCGGGCTGAATGATGGGGATGGAGACACTCCTTCAGGTATACAGGACCGAGGCCGTTTAGGGCTTTAAAGGTCAGCACCGACACTTTGAATTGTGCTCAGAAACGTACTGGGAGCCAATGCAGATCTCTCAGAACCGGTGTTATGTGGTCTCGGCGGCTGCTTTCAGTCACCAGTCTAGCTGCCGCATTCTGGATTAATTGCAGTTTCTGGGTCACCTTCAAAGGTAGCCCCACACCCGCCCGCCCCCTGTTCCCCAAAAACAGTACTTCTGTGTTGTCAGGATTCAACCTCAATCTGTTAGCCGCCATCCATCCTCCAATCTCCTGTGTGAAGCATAGCAGACCTTGTCCTGAAGAACTATCTGTCTCACTTCTCAGGAACCCCACTGTCAGGCAGTAAGGACCAAGGCATTTCAGAGTGCACATAGGAGAATCACACTTGCTATAAGAAGACATATAGGAATCAGCTAGGGCGCATCCATAGGAGGGTGACTGGGATGGTGAGGGATTTTGGAAATCAAGCCCCATGTTGAATGGTTGAAAGCGCTGGGTATGTTCAGCTGGAGAAGAGAACATTAAGGGGGAGAAAGAGCTGTAAAATATCTGAAGGGAAGCCTCTCAGAAGATGGAACAGACATGTCCTCTGATCCAAAGGGCAGGACTATAACTAACAGGTGGAAATTGTTAGAAAGCAGATTTTGGCTAAAATGTCAGGATAAACTTCCTGATGGTAATAGTTGTATGACAGTGGAACAGAGACTGCCTTGGGGGGGTGTTGGGTTCTTCTTCACAAGAGGTATTTAAGTAGAGGCCACCTGTCAGTTACAAAATTTCTATGTTAAGCAGGAAATTGGACTAGATGACATTCAACTCTATATTCCTCCCAACTCTAAATTATATGCTTTGAATATTCCCTGCATTTGGAAACCTAGCATTTTATGAGGAGGTGTAGGCTATGAAACCCTCCCAATGAAATACTAACTTTTCACCTGAAAGGAGCCTTGGCTGTTCAGGAGCAATCAAACAGGCTTCACTCACATTCTGAAGTAGGGGACTGATTTAAGATGTATACACAATAGATGCATCCAAACTGAGCCATGTTTCCCACTGCCTAAACTGAAAATTCCCTAATTCTCCAAATTGTGCTAATCATGTGTGCAACTTGGTTTTCAGAAGACTTTCTGTCTTCAGTATGTACACTTGATCTGTAAAAAAGAGATTTATATACATATAAAAAGGGGGGGAGATAGAGTTTTAGGTATGCTTAATCTAATTAATGAAATGATTTGTTATTTAATGCTATAATACCCTAAAATTGTATGCTAGTATTATAACATAGACTTAGTTAATGATAAAAAAGGTAAAGGACCCCTGACAGTTAAGTCCAGTCGTGGACAACTCTGGGGTTGCGGTGCTCATTTCGCTTTACTAGCCGAGGGAGCTGGTGTCAGGAAAGCTTTTACACCTTAAGTTATTATGCATTTATATTTTCAATTTTGTTAATGGAAAATGTTTTTAAGACTGCTACTGCTGTTGCTACTACAAGATATGTTTGTATACTGTACTCTTTTTTGAATAGGTAGCCAAAGATGTATCCGTTAGGCTGCACCATGAACTGGAGAATGTGGAAGAGAAACGAGTTAAAGCAGAGGATGAGAATGAAATCCTTCGTCAACAAATCATTGAGATGGAAATATCGAAACAGGCACTGCAAAATGAGCTGGATAGATTGAAAGAGGTAAGTAGCAACTGATGAGAGATAACTAATGAGAGGCTTGCTAGTAAAAGAAATCTGAAATGCATTTGAAACAAAACTCACTGATAATATAATTCCAGCCAACAAAACACCTGTCACTTTATACCTGTGAGTGACAGCATCCCCCAACTTGGTTTTTTGCTTTGTCCAATAGCCTCTATATTCTAGAAATCCATTGTTTCTGACTCAGAGATCCTCTGGTGTATCAGAGGGCTACATGCTTCTTGGCTTCATGTGAGATCTTATTTCTCCCAACCACTAGGCAGATTATTGATGCCGTTAGTGCGTTGTGTGAATGGGTTGTCCTTACTATGTAGGAATTTGTTTCTATAATGCTTGCTTTTCTCACATTTGAAAGTTATTCGTCATATTTAATGTTCCTGTGGGAGGACTGAATACATCTGGAGGATTTAAATCAGAGATGTTAATTGAGACATGTATAGCTAAGCTTCTGTTTAATACCTCATTGAAATCTGGGGTGGGGTGGGGGATGCTGCCAAGCAGTAGAGAACTGGCTTTATGTACAAGTAAGAGTTTGTATTAGAAAATTATTTACATTGTACATCCAGCCATAGAGTACTTGTTCTTTTATTTGGTATCTAAATAACTATTATAATTAAATTAAATTGTACAAAGGGATGATTGCATGACTGGATGAAAGAAAATGAAATCCAAGCACAGTTTCTTGTCATTACATGGTCTTGTATGGTGTAGCATCCTTCCTCTTGTGCCAGCACAGATCGTTTTGGCAAATACAGTCTTGGGTTGTTTTAAAACCAGATTGTCATGGGACATTTAGACACACTCAAAAACTAGCCGTGACTTATTTATTTTAATCTTTCAAACAATACTTAAGAGAAGTAGCATGTTCAGGTCTTCTATTCTATAAATTGGGCAAAACATACTTAATTTCTTTGTGCATTATGGTTAAAGAAAAGCTGGGTTTTGCTGAAGCTCTTGATCAATAGACCTGAATATGCTTACTTAGTTTATTTGAAAAAAAATCCTGCCTCTAAACTTTAACTTCCAGGGAATGTACAACATAATTAAAACCTATATAATAAGCCAAATAAACAAACCAACAACAGGAGAGTCAGCAGTTAAAAACAGTCAACACAATAAAGCTTTTTAAAAGACATAAGAACAGCAGAACAAATATTTATAACACCAGTAAAAATACACTTAAAATTTTCTATAAACAGCACTGAACTCAGCTGACATTCATTAAAAATGATTATGGACAGAGGGAGCCCCTTAATAATTCAGGCACCACAACTGAAAAGGCCCTGTATCATGTCACCTCCTATGTCACATTCAAAGGTGGGGATATTCTTAACAAGGCATCTGATGAAGATCTTGATAAAGGGCAGGTTCAGATGAAATCCATATTGATAGCTCAGCTGGCAGAGCATGAGCCTCTTGATCTCAGGTTCATGGGTTCAAGCCCCACATTGGGCAAAACATCCCTGCATTGCAGGGGGTTGGACTAGATGAACCTTGTGGTCTCTTCCAACTCCAAAATTCTATGATTCTATGTCTTTGTCAACTGTTTGCCTACTGTACCATGGCAAGATATTTATTATTAACCACACTTTGTGCAGCTTGTATGACAGAAAAAACAAGAAGAATTGTTGTATTCACTTAGTAATAAAATGTAAAAAAAAAGTAAACAGCAAGATATGTGAGTCTGTAAAATGAAGCACTTATATAAAACCAGGGAATGGAGGAACTGAAATATAGTACTTACATATTTGATTTCCAAAGGCATTTGTCAAAGAAGGTGAGTGACACAGTACAGAAACCAGTGTTATTCAGTCTTTATTTTAGTTGTTATATTGGCATGGCACATTTGTGCCTGCTGTGACACTGAAGGTTGCTCACAAAAGGTAAAAATATCTAGCGCAAAAAATGCAACAATAAAAACAATAAGGAGCAAATGAAAACTAGACATATAGATGGATGAAACTATAAAAGCTTGACTGAGCAGAACAATAACAGAATAAGCAATCACATTTACATTATTACCTAGTAACTAATACAATGAAGAGAAAAAAGGTAACTGAAGAAGTGTGCATGCACACGAAAGCTCATACCAAGAACTAACTTAGTTGGTCTTTAAGGTGCTACTGGAAGGAATTTTTTTATTTTGACTATGGCAGACCAACACGGCTACCTATCTGTAACTGGAATGAAGAGAAAGCTCAGGTGGAGATGAGAGCCTTCATCTGGCAACTCATAAAATAATAAAGTACGTGTTGGGCACATCTACCAAGGGAAGGAGTTTCACAGTTGAAGTCCAACTGCTGAGGTAGCCCTGATAGATCACTACTTATCCTCTGAAGGTGGTGAAACGTAAGGACAGGCTTCCCATAATTAGCTCAGCTGCTGGGCTGGTTTGTATGGGAAGAAATCAGTATTCCAAATACATTTACTCTGGACTGTTTGGGGCTTTAAATGTTAAAAAAATAATAGTGAGTTGAATTATGTCCATGGTTAAACTGAAAAACAGTGAAGCTTTCTTAATTCAATATGTTCATTGTGACATGACTGGCTGTACTTCTACTTAGTTTCCAGATGGTAGTCTTGGAGTTGGATCCAGAAAACTGTTCAAGCACAATCTGTCGGTTTCCGACAGCACAATGACTTATTGACATGGAGAAAACTCTGTGGGGAGTGATGTGCAGTGAGCTGTAGAGCCGCTAGGTTTAGATACAGTAAACAAGGAATTTGTATCTTATGTTTCTTGAGAATTCTTATATACCACTTTATGGTCCTGAGAGGTTCTCCAATTGGCTTACAAAATATTTTCATAATAAAAATCACTTTTAATTACATATGGCAGGCATGTCCAGCCAGTAGATCGTGATCTACTGGTAGATCCCCAGCTGATCCTAGTCGATCGCGGGACCCTTGCCGATTGTGGGATTAAATGAAGTTTAACAAATAAAAACTGAAGACCTCTGGGCCATCCTTCCCCCCCAAAAAGCTAAACAACTCTGGCCAATCCACTCACCCCACGCACGCTCCTCCTCCCTCCAATGACAATGGGTATATCACTGCCAGGTTTTTTTTATACTGGGAGTAGATCGCAGTCTCTTGGGAGTTGGACGTGCCTGACATATGGTATCAGGAACAGAATTAACGTTGTGAACCTATTGTGCAGAGTCTATTTACGTGGCATTTCCAGCCCTCATTCTTGTTCTATAGTAATTAGCAATTCATTGTCACGTGCTGGAGCAGAAAGTAGCCACATGAATCTGTTCCTGTGCATGGTACTGTAAACTTGTGGATAAGAAAAATGACTGTACAGTGGTACCTCGGGTTAAGTATTTAATTCGTTCTGGAGGTCCATTCTTAACCTGAAACTGTTCTTAACCTGAAGCACCACTTTAGCTAATGGGGCCTCCCGCGCCGCCGGAGCACGATTTCTGTTCTCATCCTGAAGCAAATTTCTTAACCCAAGGTAATATTTCTGGGTTAGCGGAGTCTGTAACCTGAAGCATATGTAACCCAAGGTACCACTGTACTTCTTCCCACCATTGGGTTGTTGTTGGAATTATTGAGAGAGGGATTGTAAAACTTTGACTAAATTTGTTCTTTCTTTCAAAGTCATGTGTTCTGCAGAACATATAATGTACAATGTGTGATTACATACAAGAATGGCCTAGTTAACCCAGTGCCCGACACATCCACAATTGTAAGGGGAGAGCAGCAAATGAAAGTAGTCCTGAACCATCACTTGGCATTAGCCAACCTACTTCTCTCAGGTTTTAGAGAGGCTGGGCTTTTCACCCTCATTTTTGCAGCCAGTTCCTGACCTTCGGGCACAGATAATCTGAAAATCAGATAAACTGTTTCCGGATAATCGGGAACTCACTGTAATTGAAAGATGCTATTTCCCTCCAGGATTATTTCAGAGATGCAGAGCTGTGAAATAACCATGTTAGGCATGCAGGGATGAAAGCTAATATTTTGTAGCCTTAGAGGGATCAGAGAAAGATTCCTTTCAAGGACTATTCCGTAATGTTTTTATAATAATAATTAAGAAACCCTTCAACTTTTGCTGTATATAGTATATGCAGAGGTGCTCTTGATAGATTTGCCCCAATACTTCTTTTATAATAAAAAGGTGATTCATTCCTCTCAAAGTTACTATGTGTTTAGTCACTGATACACATCAGTATTGTAATAAAAATCAATAATGTATATTTTTGATGAAAACAGTTTAGAAGTTTTTATGATTAAACAGTATACAAAGTTTATTAAGTAAAGAAAAAATGCATACCTACAGCAATCCTGTGATAGGTAGGGTTGTGTCAACAAGAAGGGTTGTTCTTCTGCCTTCTGAAAAGGGAGGTGAGTTGTTTCCTCCCCCCAAAAAAATATTTTTATTTGATTTACATAATTTTACAAAGGAAGGAAAAGAAAATACAGTGTAACAACAAATAGCACACCACAGTTATCCCCGCTCCCTCTCCTGCATTTTTACCAAGTCAGTTGGAGATACTTACACTTGTTGGTTTTTGTTTTATTTGTTTTGTTCTGAACTACCCCTTCTTTCATTTGTGCCAGTGTAGATTTGGACCCTTCAATGTGCATCCTGCTATGGGATATCAAGAAACCTTGCACAGGATTCAACAATTCCTTTTCAGTATGCAGTGGAATTAGTTGACTGTGTAGTAAGGGAAGGAAGAAGGGGTCCTTCCAAGGTTTATTCCACTAACACTTCAAGGTGATCTGAGGTCTTCTCTATTTCCAGGCTCTCTAGCTCTTTTTGGGTGTGCTCTGCACACAAGCTGCTCTGAATTCCATCTCTGAACTTTGTTTCAAACAGCTCTCCTCTTGGTGCATTTTTACCCATGCAGATAATCTCAATTCTGGAATATTGCTTCTGGCTATTTCTCAGTTGCTGCCTGCATGGTTGAATATTGTTGGCACACCAGAGCTCACCAACAGATGAACGCATTCTATTCTGTGACCAGAAGGTTTATGAGAACACAAATTGGCAAGCAAGATGTCAAGTAACTGTTTGCTGATGAGAATTTGGTGATCAGAATTACTCGACATTTTGCAATTCGTTCATTTTTCTAAAAAAAATATTGTGCAGTATATACTACATGAGCCGCATTGTGCTCTTATAACAGGACTCTCCTCTCCTCTCCCTGTGTGCTCCCAAAGCCTGCTCCAGAGGGTCCATCAACCAGCATGGCCAGTGGTCAGGAATGGGATAACAACAACAACAATTTATTTATACCCTGCCCATCTGGCTGGGTTTCCCCAGCCACTCTGGGTGGCTTCCCACAGAATATTAAAATACAGTAGTCTATTAAACGTTAAAAGCTTCCCTAAGCAGGGCTGCCTTCAGATGTCTTCTAAAAGTCTGGTAGTTGTTTTTCTCTTTGACATCTGGTGGGAGAGCGTTCCACAGGGCGGGTGCCACTACCAAGAAGGCCCTCTGCCTGGTTCCCTGTAACTTGGCTTCTCACAGCGAGGGAACTGCCAGAAGGCTCTCGGCGCTGGATCTCAGTGTCCGGGCAGAACGATGGGGGTGGAGATGCTCCTTCAGGTATACTGGACCAAGGCCGTTTAGGGCTTTAAAGGTCAGCACCAACACTTTGAATTGTGCCCAGAAACGTACTGGGAACCAATGTAGGTCTGTTATGTGGTCTCGGCGGCTGTTTTCAGTCACCAGTCTAGCTGCCGCATTCTGGATTAGTTGCAGTTTCCGGGTCACCTTCAAAGGTAGCCCCACGTAGAGCGCATTGCAGTAGTCCAAGTGAGAGATAACTAGAGCATGCACCACTCTGGAGAGACAGTCCACGGGCTGGTAGGGTCTCAGCCTGCGTACCAGATGGAGCTGGTAAACAGCTGCACTGGACACAGAATTGACCTGCACTTCCATGGACAGCTGTGAGTCCAAAATGACTCCAAGGCTTCGCACCTGGTCCTTCAGGGGCACAGTTACCCCATTCAGGACCAGGGAGTCCTCCACACCTGCCCGCCTCTTGTCCCCCCAAAACAGTACTTCTGTCTTGTCAGGATTCAACCTTAATCTGTTAGCCACCATCCATCCTCCAACCACCTCCAGAAACTCACACAGGACCTTCACCGCCTTCACTTGTTCTGATTTGAAAGAGAGGTAGAGCTGGGTATCATCCGCATACTGATGAACACCCAGCCCAAACCCCCTGATGATCTCTCCCAGCAGCTGCATGTAGATGTTAAAAAGCATGGATAGATGATGTAGCCCAAAACATCTGGAGAGCACCAGGTTAGAGAAGGCAGCTGTTCATTCTGGGAGTAACTGATCTCCAAAATTCAACTTATGGCTGAGAGCCATTTTAATTATTGGAAGGAAAATCCTACTGCGTGGTTCCAAATGAGCATAGCTAGGAAAGAGCATAGCTAGGACATGGTACCTTTTACTTCCATCAGCATATTCCCCCTCACAGTTTACATTAAATTGTACAACTTCCCACTTCAGGCACTTGACTTTCCACTCTTTAATCAGTCAGTTACACCCCTTCTGAGAGGGGGAGTATCGATCAGCAAAATTTTGCTACTAATCTGGATGGTGTATCTAAATAGAGCATATTGAATGGTAGTAAGTACAACCAAGACACACCATGCATGCTCAAGTGTGGGTGGGAATGTTGCTATAGAAGATACAGATCAGCTTTGGTTTGATTTACAAGAAGGAGGCATGGTACTGGGGTACTGTAAAGACCCAGGTTGGTTTTAGGGTACTGTTGGAGTTCTGGTCTGTTCTTTCATGCTCCGTGCGTTCATTTGTGAAATCAAAATAAAAAGGCACCAGAAATCTCTAGTGATAGTTCATTCAAAAGAAAATAAAACTGTATAGCACTGCCTATGAATTTCTCACTGATATGGGAAGATGGAATATGCAAAAGATAAATCCTATAAAAGAGAAGACTCCAGCAGAGAGAAAATAATCTGTAAACTGGGTTTTACTTTCTAGGGAGTCTATGAATGCCTTTGTTGCGATTCCCTATGCTCTAAATATCAACCCCATAAGGATAATAATAATAATTTATTATTTATTATTTATACCCCGCCCATCTGGCTGGGTTTCCCCAGCCACTCTGGGCGGCTTCCAACAAAACACTAAAATACAGTAATCTATTAAACATTAAAAGCTTCCCTAAACAGGGCTGCCTTCAGATATCTTCTAAAAGTTTGGTAGTTATTTTTCTCTTCGACATCTGGTGGGAGGGCATTCCACAGGGCGGGTGCCACTACCGAGAAGGCCCTCTGCCTGGTTCCCTGTAACTTGGCTTCTCGCAGTGAGGGAACCACCAGAAGGCCCTCGGCGCTGGACCTCAGTGTCCAGGCAGAACGATATATCCATTGTATAGTTTAGCTCCTCAATTATGCTCAGGGATTCTGGATTTGGATCTAACAGTTGCAAGTTAAACCTGATAATGTTGGAGACAGAATATTGTTGACAATAATCCATTCTTCAAATACTGCTGGCCAATGAAAAGTGGAAGTGGGCTATTCCTACTCGGCATTCCACAAAAGCATTGAAAATATCTGGAGCTTGTTTCTGTTTCCTCAGTAAAGCTGCTATATTTTTTTGCAGCTGCCTAGGGTGTGTGTTGGTGTATTCTTTGTCTGGCCTGGAAACTTTGAGCCAGCAAAGAGAAAAAGGCAAACAGTGCAATGGCAGAGTTCAAGCTGCTTTGGAAAGGGTAGCCCTGTTGAAAGAGACAAAGCATGGGGAGGATTAGGAATTGGGTAGCAGCTGCAGAATGATTTGACATGAATGTTATAAAACAGTTTAGCAAGAAATGAATGAGATTGTGTAACTAGTAAGAAAGGAGGATTTATTTTATGTGCAACAGCCGTATTGAGCAGCTGATGATCCCACTTTTATGGGGGAGGGGATATGAAAGTGTAAGGGTCAGCAGGAGAGCGGCATAAAAATCTATGTGGTTAGAAACTGTTGTAAATGCTTTTATGTATTATCAATTTAGAAGTGAAATATGATGAACACAAGCAGTGAAGTTTAATCTAAATTGAGCAGCTCACCACTCCACTTCATCTCACCATTAATGCACACACACAGTAAATAACTTTCCATCGTGGAACATTGTTGACTTTTCTCCGGGTCATATTAACCAAAAGAAAGGGGTGTGAAGAGTCTTGAGGAATCGGAGGCTACAGTAGAAACTCTTGTTTTCACCTCTTTCCAGCTGCAGCACTAAGCCCTGTGTGAGGTTTTTCCTTTTAGAACAGCAGTGCTTCAGACAGAAGGAGTGTTGTTCCCATAGAACAAACCTCTTTACTAATCAGTTTAATGAAGATGGATGTTGCCTGTGTGCAACATGGTACCACCACTTGTTGCTTTTGTAAGCTGTCATTCTAAACAAATACAGCTGCCCTGTCTTCTATACGACATGACTTTTATCTTGCAACACAAACTTAGTTTTAATATTGTTAATAATATGTCTTTGAAAATTATTTCTTAGTGTTGAAGTATATATATCACATTTTTATGTTGCTTTGCTTCAGCTTGCCAGATTAAACGCTCCCCTTTTCCCTCTATGTATGTTGTTCTAGGGTTCTCCTGAACCTTCCCTTAAGCCAATTTGAGGGGCAGTGGGGGGAGAATAAGGAAGTCTCATTGCACTAGCAGAAGCCCTTACATGGGCTTCTGTTATTAGGACTAATTAGCTGAAACCAGCCCTGGGAACCTGAAGACCACACGGACATTTCAAACTGACGATCCAAAGGAGGACGGGGACGGGACGGAGGACCCAGAGGCAACAGTTCAGGAATCTGCTTTACAATGTTTTTAGCAGCGCATTTTTTGTTAAAGGCTTGTTCTCACAGTTAGTGAACTTTAGCAAGTGAGGGGGCGATTGCTTTTATTTCACATTTCTACACAGTTGCATCCCTGAAGCATCTGGAAAAGATTTTTCATGGGAAAATGATTTTGATTTGAGTCAAAGGTGGTGAGAACTGCTACCTCTCCAATAATTTAAAAAATATTATTATCAACTGTATAAGCCTGATTCTGCTTTCTTGCACGTTTTTCAAATGCAGCAGAATATTGTTTCCCTCTTCTTGTTACCTTGAATGAAAAGCAGTAGGTCAGCACAAAGCCTTAAAAGTATGTACCAGCTATTACCAGCTTTTCTGTTACTGAAATAATAACATGAGGGGGAGAGTGTATGTTTTTATAAACATAAAAGTGTGTCTGCTGGATCCCTTTATTTGGGGAGGGGGTAGGCACAGTTGGCAACAAATACTTGGCATTCTTAGCTGCCGGAGTCTCTTAAGCATTTTCTACTCCCACATTATATGTTTGGATGCCAGATTTATAAAGAAATGAATACTTTATAATGGAATGGCTAAAGGTGCTCATATCAAACTTCTTAGGGGGTTTTCCATACCAGATGGTTGAAAGCAAATGCAAAGTCATTCTTTTAGCACCTATATTGATATTTGTGGAGTTCCCATGAGTGGAACTCCACTCATGGAATGCTTCCATATGAGGAAAGGTTGGAGCCAATCTTCACTAAACCCTCTGTCATCCTGCAGCCTCTTGAAAAACTGTTCCATTATGGGACTCTCTAGAACGTTGTGGGAGGTGGTATTGGGGGCTACAGTGAATCAGTGGACATTGGCTGTCCCCGCCCCCCTTTTCCAGTAAGAGCCTGCCCTGCATATCCGTCCTTTCCACCAATGGAAAGAGTAGGGACGGGGGAGAAATTTGATTCAGTTGTCACTTACAGGCAATAACTACTTGGATTTGCTTTCAGACATTCTCCTTTTTGTATCACATGTGAAACTTGTAAGTCAGTCTTGGAAAACCATTCGTGTATCTTGCTAGAAATGCTAAGAGTTTAAAGGCATAATGTCTGTGGTTCTAAACAGTATAAGCCCGATAGATTTCCTTTTATTTTAATGAAATGGAAATTATGTGTCAATATTACATAATGAATGATAAACACGAAGCTTAATTCAATTAGATGTGTGCATAAAAAAGTCATTTTGTTACTCCATTCTTTTCATTAATTGCTTCATTGTTCACTTGTTAGAACTGCATTTGTACCATTTGTTATTGTCACTTCCATTCATTTTCATTTCCCTTTTAAACCAGATGCTTTTTCTACTGGTTGTAACTTTGGTGCATGTCTGTAAGGTAGCCTTTAGTACAAAGGATTTGCATGGTGGATGAGCAAGCAAGGGAAACGATTGAGAGGGGTGGCTGAGAGGACATTAATAGATGTCAGCCAAGCATAAAGGAACCCACAAAAGTTCTACTCTGCAGAGGGGGATGAGAACATCGCAGGCAACTGCTTGAAAGCAGAAAAATCTAGCAAGGCTGTTATTTTCTCTCTCCTCCTTTCCTCAAACATTTTTCTATTTTAGCTGTAACTCCATGTCTGCAGTCTCAGGAGTACTTCTGCAGTGAGAAGCCTGTAGTTCTGAATGTGGCTTGACCGTGTTCTCCATTTCCTGTCCATGTCTTATGTCTCGAAGATGTGAAGAGTTTTCTTGTGACTCCTTGTCACATTGCTAATAACAGTTCTAATAACATTATCTTGTCCTTATTCAGGAAATGAAGAAGGATGCTTTTTGTTTACTTCCAATCTTCTGAGAAAGTAGTCGCTTGTGCATGACTGCCATAACTTATCTGTAAACCCTTACATAGGAAATACACTTGGGTCTGTATGTCATGGCTGATAAGAGCAAAGACCTCTTAGCAATATGTGGACTTACTGGAGGTTCCAGGATTTACGAAAATCAGTTAAAACAGAACTGCCAACGTGGCTTGCCATAGGTCCGGATTCTGCTTATTTCCACCCAGACACTGCTTTCGACCACAGTATTCTGGGTATGTCCTGGAAATTCCACATATGGCAACCCTAAACTAAGCACATGCTGTTCAAAAAGCAACCCAGAATTGAAAAAGTAAGGCAATTTCTCAAAATAATAGCAGCTCTACTTTTCCTCCCTGCTTCCATTGGATTGTAATTTCCACATTGCAAATGTTTTGGAAGTGATATAAGCCCTTATGACTCAGACTTTAAAGTCAGTATCTAAGCGCTCAAGTTTAGGAGGGAGTTTGCCTACAGACAAACATTATCTCATTGTGCATATTGTAATATACTGACATCCTCATCTGAAAAATATGAGGTGTGGACTGGTTATCCAATATGGTGTTTTTTATATTCCTAAACTTCATGAAGTTCTCCCTGCTACTTATTGTTTAGTGTTGGGCGTTTTACATAGCACAGAAGTGAGACAGTCGCTGCTGTTGAAAAGCCTTTGCAATAGAAGACAGACAAGACAAAGGTGAAGAGAGGTAGATAATAACTTGCAACACAGATGAAGCGGAGGTCAGGAAAGCCTCAGTAGAACAGCTGAGACATGTGGGCATTTATAAACGGGGGGGCTGGCATACCAGTTCCAAACAAAGTGTGATAACCAGTGTTTCCTTGGTTTATATTGTGGATCAGCATGCCTTCTGTTGGCTAGCTCAGGCTTCCTCAATCTCGGCCCTCCTGATGTTTTTGGCCTACACTTCCCATGATTCCTAGCTAGCAGGACCAGTGGTCAGGGATGATGGGAATTGTTGTCTCAAAACATCTGGAGGGCTGAGTTTGAGGGAGCCTAGACTAGTGTGTTAGATTTGGACATGATCCAGATTTAAATCTCCACTCTGTCATGAACTTCACCAGCTGCATTTCAGGGGTGTTTTGTTGCTAAACTACAGCTTTGAGGCCATTGGAAGGGAGAGGCAGGTTAAGGCTTTAGATCTGAGGTAGAGCACATGCTTCACTTCATGTGCAAAAGGCCCTGTCCAATCCCTGGGATCTCCAGGTAGGGCTGGGGAAGATTCCTGTATGAAACACTAGCGAGATACTGCCAGTCAGTGGCGTAGCGTGGGGGGTGCCAGGGGTGCCAGCCGCACCGGGCGCAACATTTGGGGGGGGCGCGTTTGGCCGGCCCTCCTTGAGGAAGCAGGAACCCCACTGTCTTCGGACCTCCTCCGAAGGCTGCCGGTGGGGCGGAGAGACCTCCTCCCGCCGCCAGCCTTCGGAAGGATGCTCCGAAGCCTGGCGGTGGGGCGGAGAGACCTTCTCCCCGCGCCAGCCTTCGGATGGCTGCTCCGAAGCCTGGCGGTGGGGCGGAGAGACCTTCTCCCCGCTCCAGCCTTCAGAAGGCTGCTCCGAAGCCTGGCGGTGGGGCGGAGAGACCTTCTCCCCGCACCAGCCTTCGGAAGGCTGCTCCAAAGCCTGGCGGTGGGGCGGAGAGACCTTCTCCCCGCACCAGCCTTCGGAAGGCTGCTCCAAAGCCTGGCGGTGGGGCGGAGAGACCTTCTCCCCGCACCAGCCTTCGGAAGGCTGCTCCGAAGCCTGGCGGTGGGACGGAGAGACCTTCTCCCCGCGCCAGCCTTCGGATGGCTGTCCTGAAGACTTGTGGTGGGAGCAGTGGCGTAGCGTGGGGGTGCAGGGGGGCCTGCTGCACCTGGCGCAACATCTGGGGGCGCGCGGAAGAGACTCGAGTGCTAAAATCCACGGGTTAGGGGGCGCAAATTACTTGCCTTGCCCCGGGTTAGGGGGCGCAAATTACTTGCCTTGCCCCGGGTGCTGAGAACACACGCTACGCCACTGCTGCCAGTCTGTGCTTGATACTGAGCTTGATAGAACAGTGGTCTGACTTATTATAAGGCAGCTTCTTATATTCAGCTATACCACTGTTTGTTTTGCTCAGCCAAAAAGAAAAATCAAATTAAAAAGTTGTCCTCCTCTTCCTGAAAAAGTAGGGATATGTTTTAAAGATAGACTCCTCAATATCACTTTAATTCAGTTTTCTTCAACAAGAACCTTGGAGATGCTTTGGACTAAAAATTCCATCGGCCTCAGTCAGCATTGCCAGTGGTCAGGGATGATGGCAGTTGTGGTCCGAAACATCTGGAGGTAGACCAGGTGGGGAAAGTGTCTTTAATGAAGTTAGAACCATTTTTATTTTTATTTTGTATACAAAGGATTCATGGAGTTGTTCATTCCCTTTGAGGGTAATTCCATGCAGGTCACATGGTAATTTTTCTATATGTTATATGCACATGTCAAAAAGCAATTCCAGGATTGGTTTCATGTAGCTTTCCCAGAGACAATGCTTTGAACACTGTCAGTTATAATGCTTTTACAGCTTTACCATAAGGGTTGAGGACCCTTTTCAGACTGGCAAACAAATATCTTCATCTTCTCAAGCTTCCATGAGCCACGTTTGACAGGTGGATAAGGTCACCCACCTGTCAGTCACCTGACATCATAATGACATTGGTTGACAAGCGTGGCTTTGAAGTGCTTTTCTGAGGAAGTCAAATTAAAATATGAAAATACTGAAAAAATTATTAATTTAAAAATATTGTGGTTAGCTTTTCTGGTAAAAGTATCTAGCAAAAACCAGCCCAGGTAAATAGGTAAATGTATTTGAAGTATTAAAAAATTATGAAGAAAGACATAATACAAAAAGGAGGAAGTATAATAAGGCAGCTGGGTTACCAATCATTTGTGGCTTTGAGAGAAAATATTTTTTTCTAATCTTGGTGTTGCGTAGGATAAATGTGATTTTTATTTACAAATTAGTGTACATAAAACTGTACTCATGCAGAGCCTCACACATTCATCATTGTTTGTAGGCTCAGCCTGCCTGTCCCATGTCACCCCTTAAAGCAGTGTTTCCCAACCGGTGTTCCCCGGCACACGAGTGTGCCGTGAGACACCGGCTGGTGTGCCGCGAGATGCCTGGAGGGAGGCGGGCGAGTCGGGCGGCGAGAGGCGGGGCGGGGGCGGCGAGGAGAGGCCGCGCCTCCTGCTGCTGCCTGGCGCTCCTCCTCGCAGCCGGCAGCGCTGCCTGGGCGCCTCCGCGCGACTCTGTCTCGCTGGGTTTGGTCTCCCAGCAGAGACGGGTCACACGCGCCCCTCCCTCCCTCCCTCAGCCTGCGCGGAGGGAGAGCCAGAGAGAGGCATCGCTCCTGCGCTCCGAGGCGGATTGAGCGCAGCTGAGAGGAGCTGCCGAGGGAAAAAAACTTTCACTTTTGTGCGTCCCTCCCGGCGTGACGCTGCGCGCTGACGTCACGGGGCGGGGCTTTAATGGTGGTGTGCCGCGAGATTTTTTTTTAGTACACAGGTGTGCCGTTGCCCAAAAACGTTTGGGAAACACTGCCTTAAAGCACTGAACCTGCAATAGGCTCACTAAAATAAGAGTTCCATGGCTTCCTTGGCAGTATTCCAAAGTTAATGACTTGAAAAGTGTCATCATGGGAAAGTTTGTAACCTTATGGCTTATTTTTCACTTAGCAAAATCGTGGGAAATAACCTAAAAAAGACATCTACAGACTCCATTCCTTTGAGTGGGGCCTGCTCAGAACTGCCATTAAAATGTCCTTGTGTTAATGCTCATTCTCATCAGATTCGTTGGGAGCTGCATTTGTGGCCCTAGCATGGCCATGGCTGGACTGGCCTCTTTTCTTCAGCCTTTGGTGCAGTGGGAGGGTGCACATCTGTCTCCTCTTACCACACCAACAGCCAGAAGACTCACTTGCAGGGCTCGCCAGCCAATCACTGGTGAGCTGAAGTGTCTGGCTAGGGAGCTGTCAAGCAGTGAAAATCCCCCTAGAAGGGGAAAATCCCCCTAGAAGGTAAAAAACCATTTTGGGATTCAGGAAGGATATCCTCGGATATAGTTAGGAGACGGGTTGCTAAGATCCTTGCAAGAATTTTGCCAGCCGCAGCTAATAAAGAGATCTCTTAATAATTTCCGCAGTCCGTTCTGTCACCTTTTTTAAAAAAATATTGATGATTTTAGCATCCTTGAAGTCTGCTGGGACTCTCTCTCTCATTTTTTTTTTATGAGCTTGTAAGTTCAATTCCGCCCTCTTTGAAGACTTCGGCAGGTCTGCTGGCTTTGTTGTCTTTGGTTTGGTTAATAGCTGTACACAACTCTCCTAGATTTGGAGATCCTGCAAACTTATCTCTAATTTGTTTTTGTGGGATTTGTGACAGCAGCTATGGGGAAGCTGCGGTTAAGGAGATGCTGGTAATGTTCTTTCCAGCGCAATGCAATACAGTAGTTTCCTTGTTTTTTAGAAGAAACTATATCATAGTTTACTGGCCCATAGACCCATAGAAGGTCTTTGTGACTTTAAAGAAGCTGGATTTAAAGAGTGCTGGATCTCTTGAGCTTTTTTTTTATCCACCAGGTGTTCTTTAGTTCTCTGGTTCTTCCTTGAACCTCAGCCTTAGCATTGACATAAGTTTTTTTCTTAGTGGCGCAGTTTCTATCTCTTTGCCAGATCTGAAAGGCCTTCCTTTTCTTGTTGATAATGCGTTCAATCTTACTGCCGACGTGTCTAAATTTTTTGAATTAAAAATTGAATTAATATTCAGTGGCCGCTAGCCATGATGGCTGTGTGTAGCCTCCAGATTCAGAGACTGTATACCTCCAAGTGCCAAATGCTGGGGGAAGAACAGCAGGAAAGTCCTGTTTGTGGGCGTCATGGAGGCATCCAGTTGACTACTGTGGGGATTGGGATGCTGTACTTTTGGTTCTTGCAGAAAGGAAGCACTGCTTGAACCACTTGTTCCTTACTTCAAACTACCATGGCATTCTATGGGGGGCGGAAAGGAAATGGTCTCTCCTACAGAGAACAACTGTACCTTATTGTCAGCCCACAAGCAGGCCTAATTCTACATTTGCAGATTTGTGTATGTGGGCAATGTGCCATTCTTTTGACATTTTTTAAAAATGAGCACGATCCATTTTCTGTTACTGATTTCATACAGGAGACGTCTTATTGCAGACATGATAAAACTGATGGGTCAATAGAAGCACTATTTCAGTGGTCATTATGTATACACATAATAAATATAGTGTGATCCCTGTTTTCTATGTATGACAGTACATACATGAAATTGTATGTCGGAACTGTTATTTCTCTCTCTGCTTTTAGCACGCACATTAAGAATGTGATAAGGGAACCTATTCCTCAATAATTGCTTTCTCCTCAGGAAGCATATTCTTAAGACACTGTTTTCTGCTTTAGGCAAATGAAATTGAGTTTGAGATACAAAATCCATGAATTCAATTAACACACAATGTTGCAGTTCCCTGTCACACACAATTTCCTTTTTTTAGCATACTGTAATTATAAAAAGGGGAAATTGACACATTCTTTCAATGATTTAGGCTACAATCCGGTACTCAGTTACCTCAGTATGAGCTTCACAGAATAAGACATTTACAGAACTGCAGTATTCTTTTTTTAATATATATACATAAAATTCAATTAAGATTACAGATGAGTTCCTCAAAATGTGAGCTTATCTTCTTTTGGGTTATTCTGTCAAGTGCCTCTGTGTAAAAATGTTGACTTGTGTCACACAATCAGACACAAAATCCTAGAACTTTACAATATGAAGACATCACTTAACAATATATTGCAGATGTAATGATAGTTGAGAAAATTGGCTCTCTCTTTTCTATAAGTGTCGCCAAGCTTCACAATTCCTTGGCTCAAAACTCATGATGCTAAAGTATTGAAAAGCATCTGTGAAACCAACCACTTTCTATGCCATTTGGCGGCCTTTTATCATATACACAAATGAAAGAAGACTGAAAGACAGGCGTTCACTGGTGAATCAGCAAATATGGGTATCGTGATGCCACACTGTAAAGGTGGTGTCTCCCCTTCGTATTAACACCCCAGCAAGGTCAGCTCAGTATTTACAGTTTTTATTACATATGTACAAGAAACAGGTACAGTTCAGGATTACGCGTCCGAACCCGTTGAGTCAGATTTGGGGAGTGGCTTCCTTCGATTCCCGCGCATCCCTGAGCCCTTCCTCCTCTCTGTCCTCTCTTCCGCTTCCTCTGTCTCTGGGCGGTTGAAGGGCTCCACAGCATCCCTTCTCTGCCTCTTCTATCACTTGCTCCTCCGAATTCTCCCTGACACACACAGAAGACTTTTTTTTTTTTTACTAGTTGCTGTTTTCATTATATATTGTATAGTCTATACAGCAATTCAGTAATTAATATAATACATTCTGGTCTTGTTTAGATGGCAATACGTTAAAGGCAAGTACAGTGGTACCTTGGGTTAAGTACTTAATTCGTTCCGGAGGTCCGTACTTAACCTGAAACTGTTCTTAACCTGAAGCACCACTTTAGCTAATGGGGCCTCCTGCTGCTGCCGTGCCGCCGGAGCACGATTTCTGTTCTCATCCTGAAGCAAAGTTCTTTACCTGAAGCACTATTTCTGGGTTAGCGGAGTCTGTAACCTGAAGTGTATGTAACCCGAGGTACCACTGTAGAACTATATTAATATTTATTAACATGTTATAAGGTGGGGAGGGAGGTATACCTTATGGCATGTTTGCTTCTTCTTTTTCTTTCTGGCTTCATATAAATAAAAACTGATGAGGTGAGCAACACTCCCCACAAGTCCTCCTAAAAAACCAACAACCCTCCAATCACACATCCAGCTAGCTGTGTGGACAGTAAGGATGCAGCCAACATATTATCTGCACTGACTCTACGCTCAAATATTCAGGGGTTTTTTAGTCTTAGAACCAGCATGGCACCCTGTTTATTAACTGGCACATATTTCCCCATTTTCGCTCTTCTAAATAAGATATCTGTGAAAAACTGTGACAATTTTTAGACATTGCTTTTATAAATCCACACACTGCCACCACTTGTATTTTGATGTTGTGTGAGAATGCAGCCAGTTAAACAACAGGATGTAGGCTTGAAGTAGAAAATGTTACTGAATAGAAGACAGAGAGATGGTGATTAGATCAAGCCTGCAGTAATTATGTCCTGCCAAACTGAATATAAGTATGCTAGAGAACTTTGAAAAAGAATCCTATTTCACTGGAAAAAAAGTGTCAAGAAAATGTACTGTTGGAGAGGCATGGTATGACGTAATCTGTGAACACATGGCGTAAATTAAACAAAAGCATCAGGAATAAAAGCAACAGGGCCTAGAATTTCCCCTATACTACTCCCCCCCCCCCGGTCACAACTTACCCACAACTAAGTTCCACGTTATATTTGTGCTTTCACACGGCTTAAAAGCCACTTATGGAACTAGAGTGGAATGTCATGCAACTTTAGTGCACATTTCCATGAGCAAATCCCCCCTAATCCATTTGCAAATATGGAAATAAATGCTAAACCTGTACAGTGATACCCCAGGTTACAAACACCTCGGATTACAAATGCTTCGGGTTAGAAACACTACTAACCCAGAAGTAGTACCACGGGTTACAGACTTTGCCCCAGGATGTGAACAGAAATCGCGAGCCAGCAGCAGCGGGAGGCCCCATTAGCGAAAGCACGCCTCAGGTTAAGAATGGTTTCAGGTTAAGAACAGACCTCCAGAACGAATTAAGTTCGTAACCTGAGGTACCATTGTACTCTGTTCCACTATAGTTTCACTGTACGGTATTGCACCGTCATTCAGGGAATGGCTTTCACATCAATACAATGCTAAAATTAACAGGGAAACATGAAAATGGAATACACTGCTGTGTGCCTGTAGCCCTAGTCTCAGCATCAACCCTAATCTTAGCATGTAGATAAGAGTTTGGGGGCCTGGCTACAGCTCTGGAGCTCAGCAATCAGAAGCTTTTAGGTAGAACCAGAAGACACAATCCTGAACATTACATAGACAATCTCATTTTATTTTGTATTATTGTGTGAAATGGACCAAGGAACAGAGGCTGTGATGGGTGCAATGTCTAGAAAAATCCTAGACCTGCGCTACAGTGCCACAACAAAAATAGGCTTTATCACTAGATTCTATCTTATCTTCTAGAATCCATTCTCTTAATAGGATTGAACTGCCAAGTCCCAACAGAGATTATTATCTCTAGAGCAATGACCTAGTGCAGTTAGAGTTGCTGCATGATAATATTTTGTCATGTTTGGAAAAGATAGTTTCCCTTTCTTATCATTTTGTTGTGTTATACTTATTTTTAGCTTGGAGGTTTATTCCATTTGAAACTATTTATCAGGGAGTGAATTGCATTAAGCTTCTTCAGTAGTTTCATTGCTAGTTATTAAAAAAAGAAAAGAAATATACATTTAGGCAAGTGGCTTACTTTTACTGCAGCAACTTTTACCCATCCATGATATCTCTAATTTGCACCATTTGTCCAATTTTTTGTTTCATTATAATTCTCAATGAATCAATATAATCCTCCAACAAAGTCTTTAACATTAGATAATTTGCATATAGATTATTTTATGTTCTTTAACTCAAGCCTGCACTTCCTTAGGTGGTAAGTGTTGCTTTTAATTTCTTATTTTTTAAAAGTACCAGTAGTCACTTTCCTCAGATCATCTTCATGAAATGCCCATTTAGCACAAAGTCTAATCTGCCCCAATTTTTTTCATCTGAAATAACTACTATCTCTAGTTCCATATTGAGTTGAATCCATCTGATATTCTTCCACTGCTGCAGCCATCCATAAGCAGAACAGGCACTGAGATGCCTTTTCGTGTTCCCCCTGCAGCTCCGCTCTTCCTACTTTGTTCTTAAAGTATATCCCACTAAGGAGGGAATGTGTGGGAAATTCTGGAAGGAAAAATCACCATGGAGTCCTGTTCCATTGGATTGATAGAAGGCTCTGGTGAATCAGAGTCTTCTGTCAGTGAAGGCACACTAATTGGATACAACCCAATCACTCCTGCAGAAAGTAACACCTGCAGCAATGCGTTATGGGCCTGCACAGGGAATCTCACATTCACAGAATGCTGAACTAGAGGGACCTTCCATTCAAGAAAATATCAGTCATTCACTCATGTGGAAAAAAACAAAGAGCGGGAGCCAAACCTCTTCTAGTATTCGATGCTGGCAACACATTCTAGGAATGGGGAAGGCTCAGCCCTCAAATTGTTACTTTCACAGATATAAACAAATGTTGATTTCTCTGATCAAACAATTAGAGTAACAATTTTGGTCATGGTGAAATATTCTTTCTGTTACTGGGCAGTCCAGCATCAATATAAGGTGGAGGACACTGATTTGCCAGAAGTGCATGTGAAAAAGATCCAGGGGTATTAGTAGACTGCAAGCTTAATATGAGTCAACAGTGTGATGCAGCAGCAAAAAACCCCAATGCTATTCTAGACTGCAGCAACAGAAGTATAGTGTCCCAATCAAGGGAAATCAAAGTCCTGCTCTATTCTGCCATAGTCAGACCACACCTGGAGTACTGTGTCCAGTTCTGGGCACCACAATTTAGGAGAGATATTGACAAGTTGGAATGTATGCAGATTAGGGTGACCAAGATGATAAAGGGTTTGGAAACCAAGTATGATAAATGGTTGGGGGAATTGGGTATGTTTATCCTGGGTAAGAGGAGACTGAGAGGAGATATTATTGCCATTTTCAACTCTCTAAAGGGCTGTGACATGGAAGATGGAGAAAGCTTGTTTTCTCCTGTTCTGGAGGTTAGACCTGAACCAATGGATTCAAGTTACAAGAAAGAGGATTCTGACAAACATCAGAAAGAACTTTCTAACAGAGCTGTTCAACAGTGGAACAGACTCCCACGAGAGGTTGTAGAGTCTCCTTCCTTGGAGGTTTTTAATCAGACGATGGATGGCCATCTGTCATGTATTATTTAGTTGAGTGCCCTGCGTTGCAGGGGGTGGGACTCCAATTGTGTGATTCTACTTTTAAGGGTCTCGTGGTGTCCTCAGAAAATTTTGAAATGCTATATTGACTATTATCTGTTGCCTGTCCCACACTCACCTCATTGTAGGTGTAAATTGCAGGTATTCAATGTAGTAGTAAATAATATTAGTAAGGTTTCCAGATGTTCTAGCAATAGATCCTTTTTGGAAACAAGAAGTCCACTTTCTTCCACCCTCTGCTCATGATGTTATGGTGAACCTTCAGAGTGGCATTCTCTTGAGTGCAAGGAATTGTCTAGTTTGCTTAGTAGCCAATATATGAGTGTACAAGCATCCTTGTATCCACAAGCATCATTTTGAACCTGAGAGACCCAACTGAACTGAGTGTACTAAATGAAATCTTACTGGTGTCTTTCACAGTGGTTTTTTATTTCCTATCTTTCATAGAAATGTCATTCTTAATAGTCCAAGAAATGCACAGGCATTATTTGCAGTCACAGTACTTATTGGTTCATAGTAATTGTGGTTGACTAAGGTTCCATTTAATACCCCCCCCCCAGCTTTTAAGAATATAAATATTGAATTCCAGTTGGTGAGGTCATCTGCTATACCTTCATCATTTCTTAATCCATTTCTATTTTTACAATCCCATCAGTACATTTTTATTTCTCTCTCCAGTATCACTAATGAAAATATGGCATTAAATAGGATCCAAGGTTGTTCCTTAAGGAACTTGTTCCATTTACTTTTTTCCAACATCTTGAGATAATATATTAATATATTGTGGCTTTTTACATAGTAGTTCTGTATAGTCAAAGGGCGGGGGACCAAAGTCATTCTGAGCTATTAACTATTAGATTCAATTTTTAAAACCACATCTTATGTTGTCAAATATGGATTTATGTAATTACAAGAAATAAAGTAGCAGCCTCAATGCTAACTGAATAATTTTCAGGCAGCTGCAGTTATAGCTGTGCTATCTACAATATATTACATAGAACATTTAATCTTCAGGTCACTTTGCATTCATTTGCTATTCACCCATGTCCTTTAAGTATTAGATAGAAAGTCTGTTGTGATGTCCATTTTATAGGTCAGGCCAAGATTATGTGCTTTCATCAGTGCCGTACAGGAGATCATTAGCTTATTTCAGATACTGTAGGTGTTTTCAGGTAGGGTGTTTGTGAATAATATTAGAGGCTCAATAAGGGGAATGAATACACATGTGTGTACAGTATAACAAAAATGGCAACCAAGGAAGAAGATTTGAACTCTCTGTTACCACTATTATACTGATCATTTGTAGGTGCTGGAGTCTTAATATGTTAGTTGCCAGCTCTCTGGCTGATAAATTTGTTGCTATGAATGTGACCAGAGGCTGAATAATGTTAACATGACAGCTGGGGATGCAGGATAATTGACTGGGACCAAACATCAGCAGTAGCAGGTGCAGAGTTTATTCTAAGCTTTCCCCCCCCCAACTGCTCAAGCCCCCAAACTTTTAGTAAGCCAAAGAAAGAGAAAGGAAAGGAGGGGAGGGGAGGGGAAAAAATAATAGATAAAGAGGGAGACAAGAGGCCAGGAAGGTTAGGAAAATAAGAAATAAAAAGACAAAGAACAAGAAAAATGGAGGTGCCTTGGGGAAAAAACTGGAATAAGAGAACGCTTTCCCCATATTATCTGGGGATGAGATTATCTGCCTTTCCTAATTTGAAGTTTGGGTACTGAGACTCCCATCTGATTATAACAACTAATTATAATTGTAGTGATTGGTATTTGCTCTATGTGGAAAAAATTGTTATTGTCCCTGAAAAATATATCGTTTCTGTTTACTGTTATGGTACACTAGGGGTTAATGAAAGCTCTTCACAAAACGGATGCTCAAAAACTTCATATTTTAGTTTGTATATTATTCACCATTTTACCTGGAGTAATGCAAAGAAATAGAGGAAAACAACAGAATGGGAAAAACCAGAGATCTGTTCAAGAAAATTGGAGGTAAGAAAGGAACATTTTGTACAAAGATTACCATAATAAAGGACAAAAGTGGAAAGGACCTAACAGAAGCAGAAGACATCAAGAAGAGGTGGCAAGAATGCACAGAGGAATTATACCAGAAAGATATGGAGGTCTCGTACACCCCAGGTAGTGTGGTTGCTGACCTTGAGCCAGACATCCTGGAGAGTGAAGTCAAATGGGCCTTAGAAAGCACTGCTAATAACAAGGCTAGTGGAAGTGATGATATTCCAGCTGAACTATTTAAAATTTTAAAAGATGATGCTGTTAAGGTGCTATATTCAATATGCCAGCAAGTTTGGAAAACTCAGCAGTGGCCAGAGGATCGGAGAAGATCAGTCTACATCCCAATCCCAAAGAAGGACAGTGCCAAAGAATGCTCCAACTACTGTACAATTATGCTAATTTCACATGCTATCAAGGTTATACTTAAAATTCTACAAGGCAGGCTTAAGCGGTATGTGGATCAAGAACTCCCAGAAGTGCAAGCTGGATTTAGAAGGGGTAGAGGAACCAGAGACCAAATTGCAAACATGCGCTGGATTATGGAGAAAGCTAAAGAGTTCCAGAAAAACATCTACTTCTGCTTCATTGACTACACAAAAGCATTTGACTGTGTCATCCACAGCAAACTATGGCAAGCTCTTAAAGAAATGGGAGTGCCTGATCACCTCATCTGTCTCCTGATAAATCTCTATGTGGGACAAGAAGCTACAGTTAGAACTGGATATGGAATAACTGATTGGTTCAACATTGGGAAAGGAGTACGATAAGGCTGTATATTGTCTCCCTGCTTATTTAACTTATATGCAGAATTCATCATGCGAAAGGCTGGACTAGATGAATCCCAAGCCGGAATTAAGATTGCTGGAAGAAATATCAACAACCTCAGATATGCAGATGACACAACCTTGATGGCAGAAAGTGAGGAGGAATTAAAGAACCTTTTAATGAGGGTGAAAGAGGAGAGCGCAAAATATGGTCTGAAGCTCAACATCAAAAAAATTAAGATCATGGCCACTGGTCCCATCACCTCCTGGCAAATAGAAGGGGAAGAAATGGAGGCAGTGAGAGATTTTACTTTCTTGGGCTCCATGATCATTGCAGATGGTGACAGCAGTCACGGAATTAAAAGACGCCTGCTTCTTGGGAGGAAAGCAATGAGAAACCTAGACAGTATCTTAAAAAGCAGAGACATCACCTTGCCGACAAAGGTCCATATAGTTAAAGCTATGGTTTTCCCAGTAGTGATGTATGGAAGTGAGAGCTGGACCATAAAGAAGGCTGATTGCCGAAGAATTGAAGCTTTTGAATTATGGTGCTGGAGGAGACTCTTGAGAGTCCCATGGACTGCAAGAAGATCAAACCTATCCATTCTTAAGGAAATCAGCCCTGAGCGCTCACTGGAAGGACAGATCGTGAAGCTGAGGCTCCAATACTTTGGCCACCTCATGAGAAGAGAAGACTCCCTGGAAAAGACCCTGATGTTGGGAAAGATGGAGGGCACAAGGAGAAGGGGACAACAGAGGACGAGATGGTTGGACAGTGTTCTTGAAGCTACCAGCATGAGTTTGACCAAACTGCGGGATGCAGTGGAAGACAGGAGTGGCTGGCGTGCTCTGGTCCATGGTGTCATGAAGAGTAGGACACGACTAAACGACTAAATAACAACAACAACAACAGGTTTCAGGGTATGAAACATAATGACCTTATTCCAGTTTGTCTGGAGACCTTGTGCCTATTGACCTAATTCAGTATGTAAATACTTCCAAGCCTGAGGGTAAACCTCCATGTGGCTATTAGTGCCACACTGGTGACCCCTGTCCTAATGTATGAATACTTTGGTTTGCAGTTTTTATTTTCTTTATTAGGGATTTGGCTGCAAGGCACCTGGAACTGCATTTTCTGGCTTGTGTACAGTAACTTTGCTGCACATGCAATGTGTTTGAGGCTGCTCAGCAGTTTTAGAACTCTTTTCATCATAAATATACAGGAGTAAGGAACTGTAGAGCAAACCCAGCATGGCATATCTCTTTTCTTTATGAGTTAGTGGCTGCTGCATTAGATCATATTGGGCTTCCATCAATTTTCTGGTGCCATGAACATTTTGGGAAACAGAGGTTGTCCTAACTGGGATAGATGCAATGTGTAGGCTCTTTGTATCATATCAATAGGACTAGGAAATGTCAGTTGTTTGGGTTTTTTAAAAAAATAATGACAAAGAGAACCAAATACACTTTTTTGGAGGGGGCACCCATCTGTCTTGAGAAACAATGGGGTGCACCTCTGGGGGTGAAGTCAAACCCCTTCATTAGCATCACCAGAGTGACCTCCTTGGGGAACAAGCCTGAGCAGTGTGTGTGTGTGTGTGTGTGTGTGTGTGTAGGTCCTGGGCTGCCCAGATGGCAATACCCCCCTCTCAGTCTTGCTGATGTGGCCCAAAGGAAAGCAGAGCAATACATTTGGCTGCTGGAGTTGCTGGAAGGAGGCATACAAGGCATCATCCAACCGTCTCAGGAACTCCACTCTGGATTTCTGTAGGGTTTACTCCTTAGCCTTTTCTTCTCCTGAAGATATCTCTCAAGGCAGAAGTGATTTAGGGTCAGAGTTTTCCTTCTCCTAGATAGACTACCTTCCCAGCCTGACAAGCCCCATCTGCCCCTCACTTCCCTCTACAGCACCTACAGAAACCACCTTCTTGTCTGTAGGACCCACTATTGGCCTCATTGGGCTCAATCCACCAGAGTCTGCAGGGGATGTCCCTAACTCACTGAGAGCTTGAGACCCATTGGCTACCCTCACCTGGTTTAGCCGGCCAGTTGAAGCTGTTCCTGGGTGTGGCTGCAGTTGCATACTGACAACTTCTAGGAACCACAGGGGAGATTCAAGTGCAGGGCAGGGACCAAAAGTGAACAAACTAAACCAGACGGAGCATGACATGTCCCCCACCAGAGGTACTACCCATCCCCTAACACCCCATACACCGCAAGTACAGACCATAAAGAAATAATGCTTCAAGCCTGAAAGTTGCCAGAAATCCTAGCAATATCAGCATGTGCTATAAGCATAAGAACCCAGCTAGCAGAATGTACTCACATTTTTAACCTGCAGCAACTTTTCATTAATTTCATAACAGTACAAAAATACAAATAAATTTACTGCAGATAAACGTACTGCAGTAAAACTGAGTACACAAAACTGCACGTGTGCAGGCAAAATATATTTCCAGAAAAGAGGTTGGCTGATCCCTGTACCCCTCTTTTTAAATGTAGAAATAATCAACAGTTCACAAAACAATTGGCTTTCAATAGAAAGAATTACCTAGCACAGCACAAAAGAAATATAATGACAAATGCATTCCAGTTTATTGTTTCAGTACAGTTTAAAGAAAATGCTGCATGGTGATTTGTTGCCTTGCTGGGCAGTGTATTGTTTCCTGATAAGTAGTGTGTCATGAATAGTGATTTATATTCAGCATTAACTCCTCCCCATTGCTTACAAAAGAAAAGTACAGAAATTTTAGTGGTATTATTTATGCTCTGGGGTTGCTTAGAGCCCTTGTAAGATGTTTGTTATGTAGTTTCCTCCACCAGAGGTACAGAGGGTGGCAACAAGAGAAGAGACCTTTTCTGTGGTGGCTCCCTGCTTGTGGAATGCTAAGGGACATACCGTTAGGTACCAAGCAAAAATATTCTCCTTCTGCAAGACACATATATTTAAAAAGCTTCTCAAGTAGCTGGCTGCCAACTGCTCCATGTGGCTGGCAGGCAGCAAAACAAAACAAACAGAGCAACAAATAGGTTTATCCAAGAATTAGAAAATAAGATAGAAGCAGGAAAGATGCACTAAAAGGAAGGTAGAAATAGCTCTTTAGGATGCTAGGGATTCTTGTAGCCAGGGTCCAACAACTTATGTCTCAGTCACCCATTTAGTTCACCCATTGGCTAAAAACATTGGCAGCCAGGCTGACTCATTTCACAGAAATTGCTTGGGTACCTGCGTGTTTTGCTTCATATCTTTTTCTTAAGATGGCTAGCATATTGGAGGGCTATTTATGTGCTCCTCTGCTTTCCTTTGACCCACTGTTTTTAGAAAAAAAATGTCAGGAGATCCTGTCACAAATATCTCATGCCTCGCCTAATTTGGTTCTCAGGGCAACTCCTAGAGTGCTTTCATACTTGAGGGTAGAATAGTTTTTGTGCATCTCTTCCACTATTTATGGTAATGGCTCATGGAAGGTTAAAGCATAAGAGAATGTGGAGCAGAGGCATTTGTGATGCAAATGACCATTCTTGTCAACACAAGTTTTGCATTTGCATCACAAAGCAAACTGAAGCAAGAGCCGCTTGTCTCTCTGCACTTTCTGTGGACACAAGCTCCAGAGTGGAGGAAGCAACAGCAAGATCTGTAACTGGGGTTTCCTCCCTCATCACTTAGTGCAGACTAGACATAGCATGTGATCACTTCTGGTTGTTGTTCTTTTTAACCAAAAGCAGCTTGGGGAGCCTGTGAGTTTAAGTGGAAGGGGTGTGGGTGTGTGTACACACACACACACACACACAAAATGTTTTGTCATCTTGAGTTTCAGACAGTCTTTTCCAGCCTTGCCTGGAGTGCTGGGGAGTGAACCAGGGCCTTTTTGCATGCAAAGAATGCACTCTCTGGCACTAAGCTTTTCCCACCCCTGAGCCTGTCTTCCTTTTGCTAGAATTTCCATGGACAATCTATGTGTTTTAAAGTGTTTAAGAACATAAGAGCCTTTCTAGGTCAAGACCAAGGGCCACCAAGTCTAGGGTTCTTTGCAAGTATCACTTGCACACTTCGTCTGCTGGAAATTGATCAAACGTCTGTCAGTGGATCACCGTCCACCTTCTGTCAATTTCTGTGACAAGTGGAAGTAAAGCATCAGCATGATGGCTAGTAGCTGTTAACCCTATTTTCAAGCCATCCACATTGGATGTCATCACTGCCTCCTGTGATAGCGAGTTCTATAGTTTATAGTAATGTGTGAAGAAGTGTTTTCTTTTATCTGTCCTTTTATCTGTCCTGAACCTTCCAACTTTCAGCTTATTTAGATGTCCGTGTGTTCTAGTGCTCTGAGGGAGGGAGGGAGAAAACCTTTTGTGTCTATCCCCATGCATAAGTTTGTACTATTTTATCATGTCGCTTCTTAGTCACCTCTTCTCTAAACTGAAAAGTCCCAAATGCTGCAACCTTTCTTCACTCCACCCCCTTGTTCATTTTCGTTGCCCTTTTCTGAACTTTTCCTAACTATCCAATATCCCTTTTCAGGCGAGGTAACCAGCACTGTGCACAATATTCCAAATGTGGTTGCACCAAATATTTGGATAACAGCATTATGATATTGACAAATGTACACTGTCCTCTGGGGTTGACTTATTGGGGTTACTGTATTTTTTCGCTCCATAAGACGCACCTGACCATAAGACGCACCTAGTTTTTAGAGGAGGAAAGGGGGAAAGCCCCATTTTTTTTGGGGGGGGGTCAGCTCACAGTTGTGCAGCTCCTTTTGCAAAGGGGAAAAGCCCATTTTTTTGAGGATCAGCTTAAAGTTGTTGAGCTTACTTTGCAAAGGGGAAAAATCCTGTTTTTATGGGGTTCAACTCGCAGTTCTGTAGCTTCTTTAGGAAAGGAAAGGGAGCCGTTTCTACACTTTCCAGACAGATAATCTAATCAGCCAGTCACATGTCGTTGGGGAAACAAACAGCCTCCGTGTGCAGAACATTCAACAATGGAGGCCTGGGCAAGGGGGCGGGGCCAGAAAGGGAGCCAGCAATCGACCACACATTCGCTCCATAAGACGCACAGACATTTCCCCTTACTTTTTAGGAGGAGAAAAGTGTGTCTTATGGAGCAAAAAATACAGTATTTCTTAAAGTACGGGCTGACTCCAGTGGTATGTTCTGCTATCGGACCCTTGACTATTTCTGTTGCTTTCATAGCAGTGATCATGTTAACATATGGAATTTTAACTTGGCTGTAATCTATCTGTGTTGGAGTATGCTGGGAAAAGAGAGATGGGAAAATGCAATTGTTAGACCTGCACAGATTTGTACACTTAAAACCATGGGCTCGTTTTTTAGAAGCAAGTTTGGAAGGAAGTAATGAAAGATGGATTGCCTGAAGCAGTTAAAAGATGGACTGGCAAAGCACTCAAGAATATAATAAAATATTAAAATATAATGGTGCCAAGGAAAGATGACTACATGTCTTTTCCACCTCTAATCTAATTCATATGTAGACTTACTTAAAGTGCACTCTACGTCTGGTGTCTTTTTGGCCTGACCGGGCATTCCTAGGTAAAAAAATTCCAGTTCATGCTTTGCCTCTGGAAGACTGAAAATTTGCGTCATTATTTTTAACATAACTAGACTGTTGTTGTTTTTTGTTTTGCATATTGCTTTACTTTATTGTCTTACATATTTTTATCTTGAACCCCACCCTGGAATTTATTTTAATGTAAAACAGGTAATAAGTCACATAAATAAATAAAGCCTGCAATCTTAGGTGCACTTACCTAAGTATAAGCCATTGTGGCACATTGAGACCTGCTTCTGATGCCTAGACTTTTCTTTTTCACCATTGTAGGAAATTTACTGAGCATTCCTATGTGGAGCTGGGAAACATCTGAAACCAGGCTGCTTGCATTCGTAGAGCTGAAACCTGTGGGCAGGTTTCCTTTGCCTTCTTTTGTCCAGTACTAGCTCCCTCTAAGGGGAGCATAGCAAGAATGGATCGAATGGCCTGCTCCAGTAATGGCCCCTTTTGGAACACTATTCTGTTTACTGTTGGTGAGAAGACTGCAGGTGGTAACTTCTCCAATTCCCATGCCTTCAGAGGGTGCAGCAGGGCCCTCCAGTAGCAGAGCTCCTCTCTCCCACCGGGAGAACGCATCAGAGCCTGGGCGAGAGACGCCCCTGGCTAATCATAATCCTATCCAGCAGCTCTCCTTAGGGGACAAAGCTTGCACTGTTGAATTCTTTAACTGCTTGTTATTTTGCCGCTTCTGACTGCAACTGAGTAACGTTATAGCTTCTCTTATTGACAATTAAAGAAGTGATCACACATTTCAGTGCTGTTTACTTGTGGCCAAAGGTATCAAATTGCTGGTACATGTTATTGTGTGATTTGTTGGTATTATTGTTTTATTTTCTATTATGCTTTCAATTAAATTAATACATAGGAACAGTTTTATATCTGCTTTACAGAATATTTCTATAACTCAACACATTTCTTTACATTGTTGTTCCATGTTTGTAAAAGAAAATGGACTATGGGATGCACCTCAGATAACACCCAATAGATCTTACATTATTAGGTTGATCAATATTCTTTTTTGTTTCAGTAAGATTTACTCAGAGTAAACCCACTGATATGAATGAACATTACTAAGTTAAGTTCATTAATTTCAATAAGTCTACTCTGAGTAAAACATAATTGAAGACTGCCAACCAGTATTCAAAACCCCTTTTCTGAGATTTATTAATAATGCCATTGTAAGAAAGTTGTGACTGTTTATATTCTGATCATTTGTATTATGAGATTTGGGCAGAATGAGGAATAGGAGAGAGAGAGAATGGGAAAGACAACAGAAGCACTATTGCAGTAAACAGTGCTTTACAACTGTAAGCAGATAGATGGGCAAGAGTAGATTATAAAGGTTATCTGGGGCATGTCCAGTGCAGAGGGGATTGTGTTGCTGCCTGTTTAATCTCTCAGCTCCTTAGAATTTTACCTAATACTTCATAGAAAGTAGAGGTCCTTTTGATCCTGGAGCTTGAACTCAGAAAGTCATATTGAATATCATATGAACAATTTGAAAATTACATCAAGAGTATCATTTTTTAAAGAAATGTTTTTCGAATCTACTAACTCTGAACTTGGAAGAGACTGCAAATTACATCATTAGAGGAATAGGCAAAGATTTTTGGCATAGCACATTAGCATCTAGAATATCCTATTACAAGAAACTTTTAGAGGGTACTACACCTAAAAGGATTTATGAAAGTGATGGTACAATATGTTCAGTTTTGAAATAAAAACAGCTGCCACTCTGAATTTCTTGGAGAAATATTAAATAAACAATACTGCCTGTTTTTTTCTGAATTTTATTTTTATAACAAATTTGCATAATTGATTATAGTCCACATTACAGAATGAGGAGATCAAAATAAACAGTGGGTAAGTGCAAATAAATAGATCAGAGCAATTGGGAATACTAATAATTACAGCCTATTTTACAAGATTATTAAGAAGAGGGATGAAAAGTTGGATTTGCAAGGTCCTGTGCAGTATATACGGTAAATCACAATGCTAGCCATTGCTCCTTTTGCATTAATACATCCTGCGGTCAGACTGGTTGATGTGAACTTACTTCATATGTAAGGATTCTACATGTAGAAAGCCTTAACCATTATCAGTTTTTGCCTGGCACTTGTCTATTGTAAGCATGAGTATACAGGATCTGGATTTCAGGCTGCTTTGTTTTCCTGTGCAATGAGCTTTCTGTGGGCAGACTATAAAGGATCTGTTGAAGGTCACCGGCTCCAACGATTGTCCTTTATGTAATGGTAGCTCTGCTGAGGGAGATATCAGAGTGGTGGGGGAGGAAAGGAAGTAGGCAACAGCAATGGCATTTGCATTAACTTGATAGTGCAACATACACCTCATCTTGGAATCAGGCAATTCTTTGAAAGCCACTTAAAGTTCCATAATAGCCCATGGGTTTTGATTTCCTCTTTTGATGTGTGAACTTGAAGCAAAGCCACGGAACAGGAAGAACTACAGCAAGTATGCCCGTAAAGTTGGAACTGAAAGAACAGGCGCTCTATAGAGAATTCACATTTTTGCATCTGCTTCATTTAAGAGAGGAGCAGCACTCAGTATGACACACTTCCCATTGCACATCAATATGAGATCATGATTTTAACCGAACTGGATGGAGGAGGAAGGAAAATACCATGTCAGTAATTTTGTTTCCTTCACACATTAAAGAGGTATAAAATGTGGTTTGCAATGTAATACAGGATGTGTAATAAAATGGAATATACCTCATACCATTTGCCAAATTAACGTTTTCTGTGATGATTTGAAGAGAGTCAGATGTTACAGAAATTTCACTGAATGAAATAGAGAGGTATCCAGACTGGAGATGTTCACAGACTGACTGTGCACAGTGGACTGAATCTCCATTGAAGACTCAGTCTTCAGTGGATGGTTGTTTTCCATCAGAGGAAGACTCCTTTGTCTTTCTAACTACCAGTGAGTTGAGGGAAGGAGGCCTACCCATTTGCTGGCTGGCATAGAGCCACTTCTTTGTTACCTAAATGGCCCAGGCCTCTCTGCTTCACCAGCCTGGGAGCCAACATAGGGAAGGAGCACCCCTCACACTTTTCCTTAGCTGGTACCAGTGGTGCAGCTGTGAATGTGCTTATGGCTGCACTACTCTACCAAGTGTTAACAATCCCTAAATTGGGGGAAATGACTGGCAGAATCCGAGACCAGGGAGAAGAGTCGGTGGAAGAAGATTGGAAGAAATTTAAAGACTATCTACAGAAATATTGTAAAATTAATGAATGTTAGAATGATGTTGGATAGAAATTAAGTGGTTTTCAGCTGTAATACTATAAGGGAATATGAAAAATGGATTATTAATAGGTAAAAATTTGACGTTACAATAGCTTAAGATTAAAGACTAGGATAAACAAAGAGGGTAAGGATTTGCTGAACCAACAAACTGAACTGGAATACAAAAAAGGGAGGCGTGAGGAGGTCCGGGAAATAAGCTAATGAAAAATAAGTAATGGAAAGAATGAGTTGTTTTTAACCATTTTTATTTTGTATTTTCGTACTTTTTTATTTTTATTTTGTAATACTTTGAAAATCTTAATAAATATCTTATAAAAAAAAACAATCCCTAAATTGGGATGCACTTGGTCCCTTTGTTACCATCACATTGTGTTGGCCTTGCTGCTAGCACATGACAATGGGCTCTGTGATAAATGAAAAATATGATGTGGCAGTCCATCTTTTTGATATGCATACGGTTGAAGTTTAACATTTTATTGTTAGATAAGGGAAAAGATTCTTATATATGAGGATTTAACTGTAGGAGGTTTTTAAATTAGGTACCAGGTGCTTGATCTGGAAACTCCCACGAAATTCCCACCACTTTTACTTAGCCCATGGAGATTTTGGCCACCCTCTGGACTTACGATGCAATTAGAACAAACGAGGTTATGAGGCTACTTTTTCAGTGTGGCTTAACAATCAATCCATCTTCCCGGGGATTCTTGGAAATTATAGCTCTCCAAGGGCAATAGGATTTGTCTAAAAAACTACAGTTCCCAGGATTCTTTGGGGGATTATACCACTGTTAAAGTGGCATAATAGTGTTTAAAATATATAATGCAGATGTAGCCCCATACTTCCTGTTATTACTGGGTATTGGGAGCTAGATTTCAGAGAAGTCATGTTACTAAATTGGCTGCTAAAAATATTTTCCTAAGGCCTAAATGAGAACGCTAGCATGTATGAAGATTGTATTTAGCATTAGCCAAAACTGTTGACTATAAATGTAGCCTAAGGTATTGATTATATATTTAGCAAAGTTATTAATTACGGTGTACTGTATTAAAGTCTAACAATGTGTAGAGCAATGTAATCATTTAAGAGCCTAGCTGCAGAGTAGTAAAATAAAATAGATGAAGGACTACAAAAAAGAATTGCTGTTAAAATAAGGCCTATAGCAGCTACTCCTCCCTTACCAATGTGCTTAAAGGTCTTGGATGTGATTCTGGATTGTGCTTCATATTGCATTAAGCAGTTTATTTTCTGGGTAAAATATATTTGTGAGTCTTTTATGTATGGAAGCTGAGAAATAAGTAATGGTCATCCTAGTATAAATCCCATTTGCGACCTACTCTGAATTTTCTAGCACAATATTGCAAAACGTATTATGTTTCTAAATAGTATGGTGTTCAAAAAACACTTCTTCTCTTGGACAGGGTTTGCAACATACAGCAATAACAAATCACAGTAATCTTAAAAGCAGATTAACATTTTGAACATGCAAAGAATAAAAATAAATTGTAGAGTATTTTGAGCATATGCTGCTGTATATGAGTGAACTGTAAATAGCTATGATGGTCAGAACACAGGGGAAATGGGATTAATTGTAACCCCACAGCATTTGAGCAGCTAAAATCATCCAATAGCTGGGGGGGGGGATGTCAATTGATCATTTTAAAACTAATTCGAATATATTTTTGCTTTAGAAAAAGCAGACAGACAGGAAGAAAACTGCAACAATCTCATTTACAGCTAATGGCCAGACATTACAGATGTTTCTACTAATCTTTGCATATTTGAGTAAGAATATATTTACAAAAACAAGCCTATTTGCAGTGCAATCTTATGCCCACCTACTCAAAAGTAATTCCCATTAAGTTCAATGAAATTTATTCCCAGGTAATTGGGAATGCCGCCATAGTTCAATATATTGACCTGGTGTGAACAACATGGTAAGCCAATTTATGGCTTTCTGGCACTGCAAAAATGTGCAGTCTCCTGGAGAAGATCTCACAAACACTTCTTTCCTCCCTGGTCCTTTTTGTTGCCATGCTCCACTGAGCAAAGGTTTAGTTTAGCTTACCATCCATATGTGGACTCCTTGTTAAGCTGTCTTCTCACTAACCATGAGTTTGGCTTCTCGTGTTGTGTGAACCAAGCAAATGTCACAATTCCTGAATTCTTTAGTGGACCTGTATGATGCTTTTATTTACATACACAAACAAACACACACTATGTTTAGGGTTATTGCAAAATCCATGCAACATATCAGTTAGACTCATTCAGAAGCATGTGGGCTTCTGTCTGTCACCTCCCCTCTCAACTCAAATCATGCTTATTATTACCACATTCACAATGTACTTATTTAAGCAAAAACACAGTGTTATATCCAATTAATTCCTACACATAGATGATCCATTGAAATTAATGGAACTTATTTAATCATATTTATTAATTTAATTTGATGCTACTCTGAGAAGCGTTGGCTACGGGTCTTAAATTACAACAGAGGTCACCAATCGTTTTGGACCAGAGGGCAAAATTTTGAATTTTGAGAAAGTGCTGTGGGCACAAGTGAACAAAATAGCTACCATTAGAGGCAGAGCTGTTGTATTCTGCTCATTATGAGTTTGAATTGAAAGCATAACACAAAATTAGAGTCATAGTCATTCTTGTTTCCCTATCCCGTGGGACAATGCTTGCCATGCGACATTAGCTACCTCAATCTGGTCCTGACTGGGGAGCTCAAACAATTGATTTCTCCTACATGCACACCTATAACAACAGGGAGCATTATCCAGTAACAGGAAAAATATACAAAATGGCTACACCACACTCACTTTTTTGCATACAAGATACAGAGCACAGACACACATGCATCTCTCCCTCTCTTTCATAGACCACACATTCATACATTCCCCCCTTAAACACATGTCCATCTCTCCCTCTCATATATATGGGTGTCTGCAATAAAAAAAATCGTGTGTGTGTGTGTGTGTGTGTGTGAGAGAGAGAGAGAGAGAGAGAGAGAGAGAGAGAGAGAGAGAGAGAGAGAGAAATGTTGAAAGGTTGTAACAGACTAGCAGGGAAAGCTCCTGCTAGTGCAACTGTTTAGCTGAATCCGACACCAACTTTTTTTTTAAATGAAAGCTGAGTATCTGGGGGTTGGGGTTTATTCCAGGGGCAGCACAGAAGGCTTCACAGGTGCCATGGTGCCCGCCTGTGCTGGGTTGGCAATCCCTGGTACAATGTTTAAACTCCTTGTTAATGTCAAAGGCTTGTGAGGGAGAAAGAGAGAGAAAAAGCTTTTCAGGTTTCAGGGGTTGAAATAAAATGTCATGACTGCACTAGAGAACTTAATGCTGATCCACTGCATTGATTCACTTTGATGACCTCTCCCTAAAACTTTGTGTTATTAATTAGGTCTCAATTGTGTGTTCCTTAGAGCTCCCTGAAGAGAAGAGGCAGCAGGGATATTCACAAAGAAAAGAAGGCATTTGCTCAGGTACCTGTTTCCAACCAAGTATATGTTTTATAAAGTCCACATGAAGATTGACCGAGCAAATTGGTGCTGTTCCTCTGTGTGCCCAGGCGCAGTGAGCCTGCTACCCCTAAAGCGTGGAGGATGAGAAGCAAAATAGCCACAGTACAACGATCTGGCATCAAACAAGCCACAACTTTTATTGATTACAGGTGTACGTAGGCTTAGGCTTTGGCACTGAGTACACTCAATCATCCAATACATCTGCTGGCTGGTTACAATTTGGGGTTGATACTGAGTTAGGATTGACTTATGTCATACATCAAATAGGAGCAATCCCTCAGGATTGCCACCCTAGGAAGTGCTATGGCCCTCAGCCCCCATCCAGGCATTTGGACAGAAAGACCTCCCTAGGATCCATTCAGTGTGACACCCTGTTAGCTTAGAGTAGGGAGAGGCTAAGACTTCTGACTCCACCCTCCCCCCGCTTGATTAAGGTTCCCCCACAATGCTTTATCTGCCAAAAGGTGTGACGGTTGCTATAAGGTAATCAAAAAACCCAGACGGGTCCAGTTTGCCTGGAGGAAAAATCCCTCACCTTGCATAGCAAAGTGTTCCCGCGGACCCACCTGAAACTCTGCCGAAAAAGGGAGAGAGGGTGGGAGATCATTATTCAATTGAGCTGCGCGCAGAAAAAGAGACAAACCTCTTTTATGTCCAAGGAATGGACCTGAGTGAAGACCCCCCCACACACAAGGGAGACCCCAGTTGGGTCTGCCCCCCTCCCAAGGACATGCAGCCAAGGACATGGCCAGATTCACAGGCAGGCTAAATTTAAATCCCACGATTAGTGGGAAAGGATGGGAGTTCTCCTGCCAGTTGTTAAGGAGCCAGAGAAGAGGTGTCATGCCATGCTACAACTGACACCTCACAGGGGAAAGGTAAGCAGGATTTACAATTTTTTGAAATGCTAAAGTTGTCAGAACCTCCTTAAAATCAACTTACAATTCAGAATTGCTTGTAGTTTTTATATAATACGCACCTTTGATTCCCACCCCCACCCCCACTTCTATCATCTCTCTAGACAAAAGCTGAAACTTTTCTTATGGAAAATAAAGCACCTTGTCTCAAAGTATTTGGAGCAAAGAGAGCTCAGGGACATTCACTAAATTTATCCTTGGTGCCAAGGTTTTTGTGCTAATGAGCATCTTGGCACTTCACACATTGAAACAACACATAGTGTGTTATTCTCTCAGAGTTTGAGGCATTGTTTTTTCATGAGAGCTGAACAGCATGTGATAGCAAGATACCTGTTTCTTTCCACCGGATTAAAATAGAAAAGTTAAAGCCATCCACTTGCCTCGCTTGCATTCAATTTTTATTAAATTCCTAAAGTGTGGATTTCCTCAGTACTCTTGTTTAGAATTCTACTCCTATCCTGTAAAGAAACCCCACCCCCCAGTTTTTATACAATTAGTTGTTATATAGATTGGGCACATGCATTAGATTTCCAATCAGTGGTTGTGTTTCAACTATCAAATCTCAAATTAATACGCCTCTGTATGCACAAGTTTCATGCACCTGTATGATTAATCTGACTGTTGCCAATGGAAGCTGAAGACAATGACAGGCAGATAAAGATGCTGTGAGTCTCCATGTTACCGCTCACTGCAGACTGTATCTGGACTATATTTTCCACCTACATTTGCCCTTTTCCAAATACAATAAAGTTACTTTCAAACAACTGAGAGCCAGCCATACAACAGAGCTGTTAAGCAAACAGAGGCCAGAAAAGATGTCTTAACTTGGAGCCTCAAAGCTTGTGATGTCAATGAAGTTTTCTTTCCTCCTTGAAAGATTGACAACATGTTCCCCATTATATGATCAGCTGAGGGAAAGTGGCATTTCTGTTCCTTCTATAAATACATATACTTGTCTGGATCTTAGTTCCTAAGTGTTTGTTGTCACTTACATTAAGGTACTCAAATTTTTTGGATCAAATATTAGGTTTAAAAAATCCAATGATGTGAAAACAAAGAGAGTGTTAGCTATACTTCTCTGCATTTAGTTTTATTGAAAAAAAAAGTTTCTGTTCAGCAGAGCTGCAGAATGGAGCTTCTTGGAAAGTGCCAGGCAGCAGTCAGGACACAAAGAAAACTGTTTCTTCAGCGCAAGGTAGGATTATTGGCACCTGCCCAATTTCCTGGGCACCAGCTATGCTGCCATCTCATCCATCTTACAGCCCAGTAAGTGCATAGCCATATTCTGCCTGGCAAAGACCATTGAGGAGGTGACAGGAGTTGGAAGATTTGATTTTCATCCCTTTCTCTTCAGGTCTACCTACTGGTCAAAGATACAGATATATATATATATATGCTGGTTTTGGTGTCTTCGGGTGTCTTCCCGTGTAAGAGTTGGGGTGTCTAGGCGACGTTTCGACGAGGTCTCACTCGTCATCTTCAGGCTGGTGCTTTCGTCGAAACGTCGCCTAGACACCCCAACTCTTACACGGGAAGACACCCGAAGACACCAAAACCTGCATTCCTGTACCCGTGAAAATCTACGAAAGCATATATATATATATATATATATATATATATATATATATATATATATATATGCTTTCGTAGATTTTCACGGGTACAGGAATGTAGGTTTTGGTGTCTTCGGGTGTCTTCCCGTGTAAGAGTTGGGGTGTCTAGGCGACGTTTCGACGAGGTCTCACTCGTCATCTTCAGGCTGGTGCTTTCGGCTTCTTGTTACTAGAACAGAGCAGGATCTCAGTGTTTGAGTTCCTATAAATACTGTTGAGGGGGTGTGGTGTATAGCCTCCAACGTTCTGGGCAGAGAGGAAGTTCCCAGGTTATTGTGCCTTTTCTTCTTTTGTTCATTAATTACTTGAGGGATATCTTGAGTGATTTCTTGAGTGATATTCTGAGTACCACTTAGGAGGGTCATTAGGTGTGGATTAGTTGCTAAAGCTTTCGTGTCTTGACCTCTTGAGCTTGTGAAGAGTTTTTCTGAGTTTTTCTGAGAAGAGTTTTTCTGAGAAGATGGCTGTACTGCACTTAGTTGTGCTCTGGCTTGGCTTCGTGTATAGGGGCGAGCTGTGGTTTTGTGCCCTGTGCCAGCCAGATCTGTGTAGGGATTGCAGGGGGGTGCAGCATCCGGACACAGAAGAAAACAATGACACAGAAGAAAACAATGGCATGGCCCTCCTTCCTTATATCAAGGGCACCACAGATAAAATTAGCAAAATCCTCCATAAACACAATATCAAAACAGCCTTTTGCACCAACCAAAAAATAGCCAATATCCTCAGAAACCCAAAAGATAAAATCCAGTTAGAAAACCAAGGGGTCTATGAAATACCCTGCAAAGTCTGCCCAGCCACGTACATTGGACAAACAAACAGACGAATAAATGCACGTATCGCAGAACACAAGAATGCCGTCAAAAAAGAAGAAAAAACTTCCTCTCTTTACCAACACATGAAAGAAACAGGACACGAAATTAATTTTGCAGATTCCAAATTGCTCTTTAACATGGAACATCACCACAAGAGAATAATCATGGAAGCCATCGAGATAGAGAAACACCCTCACAACATGAACAAGCGTGACGACACGTCCCGCCTGCCAGACATCTGGAAATTAGCCCTCCCCACAAAAACCGACACCAGAACCAGAGGCACACAGAACGCCATCTCCAATCAACCACACCAGACCCAAACCCAGACCCTCTCCACAGATAAATTACAGATACCATCCAGTAGCCAAACCATAGTGGCACCTCCGGATGCTGCACCCCCCTGCAATCCCTACACAGATCTGGCTGGCACAGGGCACAAAACCACAGCTCGCCCCTATACACGAAGCCAAGCCAGAGCACAACTAAGTGCAGTACAGCCATCTTCTCAGAAAAACTCTTCTCAGAAAAACTCAGAAAAACTCTTCACAAGCTCAAGAGGTCAAGACACGAAAGCTTTAGCAACTAATCCACACCTAATGACCCTCCTAAGTGGTACTCAGAATATCACTCAAGAAATCACTCAAGATATCCCTCAAGTAATTAATGAACAAAAGAAGAAAAGGCACAATAACCTGGGAACTTCCTCTCTGCCCAGAACGTTGGAGGCTATACACCACACCCCCTCAACAGTATTTATAGGAACTCAAACACTGAGATCCTGCTCTGTTCTAGTAACAAGAAGCCGAAAGCACCAGCCTGAAGATGACGAGTGAGACCTCGTCGAAACGTCGCCTAGACACCCCAACTCTTACACGGGAAGATACCCGAAAACACCAAAACCTGCATTCCTGTACCCGTGAAAATCTACGAAAGCATATATATATATATATATATATATATATATATATATATATATATATACTTATATACATTTTGCAGTATGAGCAAGCCCTCAATTTCATCACAGCTTCTGCGCTGCAATCCTAATTTGTTCATGTTCCTCTTTCTGCCCCCCCCCCATTTTTGCATCTGGTGTACATTGCAAGCTCTTTGGCAGCTAATGTATCTGTATGTAGAACTCTCTTCAAAATGCAGAGTACACATTGTGTAAAATTAGCTGACATGCCTATACCCTGTATGTGCCCAGATTCTGTGAAGAAGACCTCATCAACATACAGAGGTTGGATGAGGAGGTGGTAATGGGCATGTTATGACCTTCTCGTGGATGCACTGACTGAATTTTGCATGAACAGTTCTAGTGTTGGGGCCAATATAAGGGGCAAAACAATGCAAACACACCTTATGCCTGGGGGATGGGGTTGGATTAGGTAGATGTCCCCACCACCACCAGCTCAACCAGCCTGCCACTGTTCATCCTTCTGCAGACCAAATGGAGCTGGGTGAGCAGTATTCCTTCTGATGGCATTCCCACCAGCAGGGGCCAATGAAACTCCAAAGCAGGGCATTCTGATGGCAAGGAAGGGATGGTGTTGATCACAGATAAGACAATAGAACAGCTTTTCCTAGTTTATGGCACTTATAGCTAGATGGGGGTGATGGGAGTTGTAGTTCAAAACATCTGTAGGTCATCAAGTTGGAGAAGGCTGCTGTAGATTATTTCTAAGAGAAACTGGATCCCACAACCAGTGGAAGTTCATATCTGATAAACGAGACTGTCTAATAGATCAGAGCAGCTAATCTGTCACTTTAAGATTGGTTCACATTACAGATTTATCTGGTAACAAATGAGCTAACTTCAATTTCTAATGTAGCCAATGCATGGAACTTTTATTTGCATATTCTGTGCTATAATCCTGTTATTTTCCTGCTGCTTAGCATTTAATAGCTCTGCCTTGCTACCAGAGATGGTCCTTAATTAGCATGCCGTTTGGTAATGAGCATATGCTTACTTAATATTTCTTTATGTATTTCTCACAATATTTAAGGCTCTGTGCATGAAAAAAAGGAAAATGGAAAATGCTAAATTAACCTTACCCAGATTTAACATAAGATGTCAACAAACAATCCTAATCGTTCTAATTGAAATAAGATATATGTTGTCGAACATTTTGATTTTGTTAACTGATGTTGCCATATGTTTTTCTCTCTGCAAACATGCATACATAACACACACACACACACACACTTATTTACATCTATCATAATTTGTTACTTTTGCACTAATTGGGATATACCATTTGAGAAGTTTTAGTTAAGGAAGTTAACCTCAGACTGCAATTCTGTACACACTTACCTAGAAGTCAGTCTCACTGAACTTAACGAGGCTTACTTTTTAATAGACATGTATGTGTAGGTTTATACTATTAAGGTACAATAATTTTTAACATGCATAGGGAATCTAAGTCTAAGTTCTTGGGAGATCACTCGTGGCTGAGTAAGATTGTCTTCCATGAATATGGTCTTAACAGTGTGTCCGTAAGTGACTATGGAGGCCAATTCTGGATCCACATGTCCTTCCACAGTTGGAACATAGGTTTCTGGGCAGGAGTTGATCACTATGAGTCTAAGTGCCTTTCATATGTCTGCCTTAAATTACTATATGCTTATAGAAATCTTGAACTCCCTCTGCCAATGCACTCTTTAATAGAGCAGACATCACTAGGAGATGCATGGGAGCTACATTGCTCCCATAAATGTAATGTACAAACAGGGACTTTATTACTGAAGGTGGAAGTAAATGTCAGCTCTGCCCATGGACACCATTTTTTCCACATGTGTGTGACATCTCTCATTTTATTTTATTAGTTTTGATCAAACAGAAGCTGCAATCTTACATGTCACTGCAGACCTTCTAAAGCAGGTGTGGGGAACCTCTGGCATGTGAGACATACTGGGATTTGCTATAAGATACTTTATACTGGATTTTGTAGCAGCTGATTTTTCAGTTATAAGTGGCAATAATACTGGACTCCTATAAAATCAAGGGACGCGGGTGGCACTGTGGGTTAAACCACAGAGCCTAGGGCTTGCTGATCAGAAGGTCGGCGGTTTGAATCCCCGCAATGGGGTGAGCTCCCGTTGCTCGGTTTCTGCTCCTGCCAACCTAGCAGTTCGAAAGCATGTCAAAGTGCAAGTAGATAAATAGGTACCGTTCTGGCAGGAAGGTAAACAGCGTTTCCATGCACTACTCTGGTTCACCAGAAGTGGCTTAGTCATGCTAGCCACATGACCTGGAAGCTGTACGCCAGCTCCCTCGGCCAATAAAACGAGATGAGCGCCACAACCCCAAAGTCGTCCGTGACTGGACCTAATGGCCAGGGGTCCCTTTACCTTTTACCTATAAAATCAACAAAACTTCTATACTTATTAAGTATCACACAGTGCTGCGATGATTTATTGAACCATTTCCTACACTGGAAGATAGCCATGTACACTTCAGTGTGCATGACGGATTAAAGCCTCACATAGTGAGGGTTATGCAGCTCACAGAAAAAGTGTGTACAGAATTACACTGCTGCTTGCAAACTTTGGGCCTTCTTTGGGGTGGCATGCATAATTTTTTGTGGAAGGGCTTCTAAACTTAGAAACTAATAATTTGTTCATTTTGTAGTAGCTGAAAACATGTGCAATCTTTGAAACATTTGTATTTGTAGCTGTTATTTTTCTGAGAATCTATAAGGTGGCAATTTTTCCACACTTAACCAGCTGTGCGTTCATTGAATGTGTGTGTGTGTGTGTGTGTGTGTGTGAGAGAGAGAGAGAGAGAGAGAGAGAGAAAGATGTTGAGCTACAACTCACATCTTCCCTATACCTGCTTTATGGAGTTACAGCCATTGTGTGTGTATTTTAAACAATTTCCTCTTTCTCTCTTCATTTTTGGGATATTTTTCTTGGCAGGAAGACAGCGCTGATTTAAAGTGCCAGCTTCAGTTTGCCAAAGAAGAAACAGCATTGATGCGTAAGAAGATGGCCAAACTAGGCAGGGAGAAAGATGAACTGGAACAAGAACTTCAAAAGTACAAGTCTATCTATGGAGATGTGGAAAGTCCACTCCCTATTGGGGAAGCTGGAGGACCACCCAGCACAAGAGAAGCTGAACTGAAGCTTCGTCTGAAACTAGTAGAAGAGGAAGCTAACATTCTGGGGAGAAAATTAGTGGAGCTGGAGGTAGAAAACAGAGGTATTAAGGCTGAGATGGAGGATATGAGATGCCAGTATGAGAGAGCATGTTTAAGCCAGGACCATGTTTCAAGCATTCCTACCTCACCTTATGGTGACTCTCTGGAGTCAGCAGCAGAGCTTCGCCGTCATTTGCAGTTTGTAGAAGAAGAGGCAGAACTGCTGAGGAGATCGATCTCTGAAATTGAAGATCATAATAAGCAGTTAACAAATGAATTAAATAAATTCAAATTTGAGCCTGGACAAGAGTCTGGCTGGCTTGATGAAAATGCTTCCAAGTGCAGTGGATCCTTACAAGAAGAGTTAAAATCTGCTCGAATTCAAATCAATGAACTGAGTGGGAAAGTGATGAAACTCCAGTATGAGAATCGTGTATTGATATCCAATGTACAGCGCTATGATCTTGCCTCACATCTAGGCCTGAGGACTTCAAGCCCTAGGGACAGTGATGCTGAGAGTGATGCAGGGAAGAAAGAGTTTGACAACGAAGAGGGCCATCTACCTCAACCAAAGAGAGAGGGACCCATTGGGGGTGAAAGTGACTCAGAAGATGTATATGAAAAGACATCAGGTTTTGGGAGTGGGAAGCCATCAGAAGTTAGTGATCTTTGTTCCACTGAACTAACAAGGGCCAAAGAGGATACAGAGTCTTTGATCAGCATCAGGCGTGAGGCTGAAAGGCTTGAAAGAGCTGTTGACCGTCTCATCATTGACACGGATAGTTTAATATATGAATCAAAAGTGCACATAACCAGCAGTACTTCCTCTGAGCAAGGTCTGGAAAAAGATGAAGGAAAACCGGAGAGTAAGAATGAGCCGGAACTTTTGGATAATATTAATTCAAGAATGAAAAATTTCCAGAAAGAACTGCAGACTTTCCTAGAGAAGGTTGACAGTATTGGGGAAGGCCTCAAAGACCAAATGGAAGACCTTTCCCCTCTCCCTCACCTTACAGAATCCTCTAGTTTTCTCTCCACAATGACATCTTTATCCCGAGACTCACCCATTGGTAACCAGGGAAGGGAGCTAATTTCAGATTTTCAGGTAGGTGGACTTCTTGTTTGTCACCTCACTTTTTTTTTTAATTCTTTCCTGCTGCACTGGTGCTATTTTTACACATGGCTGCTTTGTTATGATTTTGAAGTATAAATGATAAAACTTTTTTTAGGTTTTTATCTTCTACTTTGCTACAGAGCTGTTCCTCGTGGCAAAAAAAGCTAACAGAAGCTAAAGGCATCTGAATCTTTTCATTTTCTCCGTCCTTGATCTGCTATATTCATGGCCGTTTTGTTCTGATGTCAAACTTTTTAAAAAAGTTACTGAGAGGCACCATCACAAAACATTTTCTTTTCATACGCCATTAGCAGCTTTGCTAATGAATGTGTAAATTACCTTTTCCCCTCCTATTATTCTGATTCCTTAAATGAAATGTCTTCTCAAAAGGTCTTGCTAAACATAAAAATCCAAAATAAAATAAGATATTCTTGCTAAGCCTGCTTGCAGCTCTCTCACATAACCGAGGGGTGAGCAAAGAAGCACTGTAGCCAGCGAAGGACTGCCTTTCGTAACCCGTTTCCCCTGGGCTCATGTCTATACTGCCACAGCTGCCACACTGGATATGGCTTTTCTGCACAGCACAAGTAAGGATGGAAGAGCCTTGTATCCCCATATCCTCCATAACTTGTATGCTTGCTGTTGGTTTGACTCATGCATCCTCATTGCATGCGCCTCATAACCAGTGTGCATTCTTTCCCCTCTCTTTCTCTTTTTTGCTTTTCAGATATTTCAGCCCATTATTTTGCTCATCCTCATTTTAGTTCTGTTCTCTTCACTTTCTTATGCCACTGCATTTAAGTTGGTTTTTCTGTTCATGCTTTTCTTTGTCTTGTAGTTTTTTCAGTCGTCTACCTTACCCATTTTTCTTTCTTTTATTTCCTCCTGTCCTTTGTTTTTTTGTGTTATCAACCCCACCCATGCACCTAACAGTCCAAACTGAGGGATCAGATGGAGTGGCAGCGCAGCCAAGACCATGGAGACGAGAGAGAGAGTCATCATCAACGAGGCACCACCGAACCACACTGCAGAGCTGATGGAGAATTTAAACTCTACAGGCCAGGAAACAAGGGTTGTTTCAGTCTAGAGGTTAGCACAGCCTATTAAAAAGCTCTTGCTGCCCTCAAAGGGACCAATAAGTGCTTGTCACAGAAGCTAAGGCAAAGTGGTGGGAAATAATTCATATGGGCTATTATGACTTGAACTTGAGCTAAAGCCAACCACAACAACCCACAATGTTTGCTTAAAACCTCTGCACTCTTAGACTTCTGTGATCCTAATGGCCACCCCTGATATACCTGTAACTGACCTGGAAAGAAACAGATAGCCAGAATGCCATGTGTGAAATGTGGGTGGTTGGTGTGTTGCTCACCTTGATGGCTTTGAAAAATCATTGGAAGTTAAATTATATACCTCAACACTATATCAAGCAATAGTCACTACAAGGTTGCAGTGTAGTATGTTCCTTGTATTTCTCACCAACAAAACTTTCAGAAAGCCCATGTAATTTTTTCCATGCTTGATAGCATATAAATAGTTGTGATTTTATGGACATTGTAATGAATATGGGTTGCTCGTGCGTAAGTTACCGCCACTCCTGGCTAAGTTGGCTTGTTAAACCTTTCCTGTCTGGACAGCCCTTCACTTCGTGGCTGCCTCAGTCGCTAGCAGAATCCATCAGTGGGCGTTTCTTAAACCTTTTCCAGCATAAAAGTTGTTTGACGCCAAGTCTCCTCCTACTCTCCCTGCGCGGAAGTCTTCTGCGCAGGGAAGGCGTGGGTAGCGGAGGACCCGTGATCTCCCCGCTGGTGTCCAGCGAAGAGTCCTGGAGCCCTCTCGCCGATTCCCCCATCTGCCCCCCTTTATCCCTGGTGTTGCGCTGATTTCCTTCCCCAGCTGAGCTCTCCCTGCTGGGTCCATCTCCAGCATCACTTGAGAGCCTTCCCTCCGCCTCTGGCTCCGATGTCAGTTCCCTGACATCCCCCCAGGACCCCCTCCACCCCCAGCCCGACTTTTTGATCCAACTTCGTCCCTTTCTTCGGCCGACGATGCGGGGAACCCCCGGAAGGAGCTGTCGCCATCCTCTGAGGATTCAAAACCCGCTTCCCACCTGCTCTGATCCCTTCCCGCGGGGCGGGCCTCCTAGTCTGATTCTTCCTCCTCCGAAGCCTCTCCTCCCTCCTCTTCGGAGGCAGGAAACCCCACAAAATCCTCTTCATCGTCTGTGGTTCCAAATTGCTCCTCCCAGAATCTCGCTAGTGGTTTGGGTTTATCCGGGAACAAGTGGTGGATTTCCTCCACAAGATACCCGTCATTGATTGCCTCCACGGGAACCCACGTGTTTTCCGACCCGGGTTCGCCCTCCCAAGCTACCAAGTACTCCACCTGGCGTCCTCGCCACCTTGAATCGAGTATTTCCGTGCCCAGGTTGTGGTGTTCCCTCTCTTCTATCTGCGGGTGCATGGTGACTTCTCCCTCTCGTCCCGGGAATTCCCGCCCCCCCCCCCCGTACGGTGAGAGTAGGGACCTATGGAACACCGGGTGTATCTTCATGCTGTCAGGCAACTTGAGCTTGAATGCCACGGGGTTCACCTCTGTTACCTCAAACAGTCCCAGCCACCTTGGCTGCAACTTCTTGCACCCCCCCTTAAAGGGTAACCCTTGGGTGGACAACCACACCCGGTCTCCCACCCGTATGGTCTCTCCTTCCCTACGGTGCTTGTCTGCCTGCCTCTTGTAAATTTCCTTGGCCCGTTCCAAGTTCATCTTAAGTTGCTGGTGCAGGGCCTCCATTTCTTCCACAAACTGCTCTGCCGCCTGTACGCTCCACCCTTCCTCCCCACTCCCCGGGAAGGCCCTAGGGTGACACCCATAATTGGCCATAAACGGGCTCATTCCCGTGGACACATGTTCCGCGTTATTGTACGCAAATTCAGCCAGCGCTAGTTTCTCTACCCAATCGTTCTGCCTCTCGCTGACCTAGCAGCGTAGGTATTGCTGGAGTATACTGTTCGCCCTTTCTGCTTGCCCGTTGGTTTCCGGATGTCTCGCCGTCAAGAAGCTCACCTCTACCTGCAGCAAGCTCATGAGCTTCCTCCAGAACCAGGAAGTAAATTGTTTCCCGCGATCCGAAATTACCCTCGATGGAGCCCCATGCAACCTGAAGATGTTATCCACAAACAACTTGGCTGTCTCCTCAGCGGTCACCGCATGTGAACAAGCTATGAAGTGGCACATCTTTGTCAGTAGATCGACTACTACCATGACTGCTGTCTTTCCCCGGGACTTGGGCAAATCGGTCATAAAATCAATGGACACCACCTCCCAGGGTTTTCCCGGCGTGGGTAAAGGTTCCAGTAATCCTGCGGGGGCAGCCCGCTCCCCCTTTGCCCTTTGGCAGCGGTCGCAACTCCGTACATATTCCCGTACATCCTCCCTCACCCTTGGCCACCAGAACTGCCTGGTGACGAGCATCATGGTTTTGTGCTGTCCAAAGTGCCCAGCTGTGGGGTTGTCGTGGAGCTGCTTGAGTACCTTCCCCCTCAGGGTCTCCCCTGGTACATACAGTGCCCCCTTATAGTACAGCACCCCTTCCTTTTCCTCAAATCCCCCTTGGTTTTCTCTTCCATCCCGGAGTTCCCGGATTTTAGTTTGTGCGAACACATCGTTTCTAGTAAGCCCGGCCAGTTCTCGTCTCCCCACCAAGGTTCCCCCACACACCCATCGGTCCTCGGGGATCACGTGTCGTATCTCCGGCGGTCCCTCTCCTTCCATGTACTCCGGCTTCCGGGAGAGAGCATCTGCTCTTACGTTTTCCTCTCCTGGCACGTATCGGATTTCGAAGGAAAACTTGGAGAACTCCTGTGCCCATCGAATCTGTCTCTGGTTGAGTACCCGTGCAGTCCTCCAGTATTCCAAGTTTTTGTGATCTGTACAAACCTGGATCTTCTGCTGTGCCCCTATTAGCAGATGTCGCCACCGACGAAACGCCGCATAGATCGCAAGCAGTTCGCGGTCATACACAGTATAGTTTTGCTCCGACTTGCTCAGCTTTCTCGAGAAAAAGGCACACGGTTTCCATTCCTGCTTGCTCCTCCCTGGCTGCAAAAGAACCGCCCCAATGGCTCTGTCAGACGCGTCGGTCTCTAGCCTCATGGGTTTCTCCAGATCAACTCTTCTGAAGCGAACGCCTTCTTCAGTCTTTCAAAGGATTGCAGGGCCTCCTCTGTCCAGACAAACTTCCTTTTGCTACTGAGACAATCTGTGATGGGCGCTGTCAAGTGGGCAAAGTTCTTGATAAACTTCCTGTAGAAGTTGCTGAACCCTAAGAACCTCTGCACGTCCTTCCGGGTTTTGGGGGCCTTCCATTCCAGCACTGCCTGCACCTTGCTTGGGTCCATCGCTAGGCCTTTGTCTGACAACTTGTACCCCAGAAACTCGACTTCTCTGGCGTGAAACTGACATTTTTCCAGCTTGACCCACAGCTGGTGCTTCTGCAGTCTCTTTAGCACTTCCCTGACGTCTCTGACGTGTTGCTCCTCATTGTCTGAATAGATTAAGACGTCGTCCAAGAAGGCTACGCAGTTCTTGTACAGCAGGGACCCCAACACATGGTGCATGAAAGCTTGAAAACAGGCGGAGCCCGACTGTAATCCAAAAGGCATAACTAGGTACTCAAAGGCCCCTAGGGGTGTGAACATTGTGGTCTTCCATTCGTCCCCCTCCCTCATCCTAATCAAGTTGTATGCTCCCCTGAGGTCAAGCTTGGTAAAAAATTTCCCCTGCCTCACCCGTGTTAAAATGTCGTCAATCCTGGGCATTGGGAAGGTCACGGGTTCCAACACCAAATTGACGGCCCTATAGTCCACAACGAGCCTGGGTTGATTGGTGTCTTTTTTGTCCACAAAGAACACCGGACTGCTCCCCACCGCCTTTGATTCTCTTATGAAACCTCTTTTCAGGTTATTGTCAATAAACTCCCGCAACTCCTTCATCTCCCTGTCCGACATGGCATACAGTTTACCCACCATTAGGGGCCTGATCCATTCTCTGGCCCCATGCTGCAGATGTCCGACAATATAGGCAACCCTCTCCCCATCGTCTGCAAAATCATTCTGTTGCAGCTCCAACGCGTACTCTATTTCAGTTCGGAACGCACTGTAGTCCTGGGGTTTCCCTCCAAATTTGTGTACCAGTCCCGGTACCTTCCTTGCTACGGGGGTGGGTCTGACCTGAGCATCCTGAGCCCGCCTTTCGTCCAGCCGCGCTGTCAGAAGAGCCACATGCTGTTCCAAATCTCGGTTCCTCTCCACCAGATTTTGCACTCCAGCTGCTCCGTCCGTGGCGCCAGCTTCTCCGGTTTTGCTCATGATGCTCCCTGCCTGTCACTGTGCACGAGCGACGTCAGGGACTGACGGATTGCTGTAATGAGTATGGGTTTTTCGTGCGTAAGTTGCCGCCTCTCCTAGCTATGTTGCCTGGTTAAACCTTTCTGTCTGGACAGCCCTTCACTTCGTGGCTGCCTCAGTCGCTAGCAGAATCCGTCAGTGGGCGTTTCTTAAACCTTTTCCAACATAAAAGTTGTTTGACACCAAGTCTCCTCCTACTCTCCCTGCGCGGAAGTCTTCTGCGCAGGGAGGGCGTGGGTAGCGGAGGACCCGTGATCTCCCCACTGGTGTCCGGTGAAGAGTCCTGGAGCCCTCTCGCCGATTCCCCCATCTGCCCCCCTTTATCCCTGGTGTTGCGCTGATTTGCTTCCCCATCTGTTGAGCTGCCTCTCTCGCTGCTGGCCCCTTCTCCAGCATCATTTGAGAGCCTTCCCTTGCCTCTAGCTCCGATGTCAGTTCCCTGACAGTATAGAACTATTTCTTGTTGTATACATCAACCACTTTCATTCTCTAGAACAACAATCAGCTTGCATACATAAGCATCATAAGTATGATGACTTGTATATTTATCCATAGATGATACATTGTGAGCTGTCACTGCTAATGGTTGCAAAAGCATTAGTTTCCATCATAGTCCATCTGGCTGTGTTCTGGAACCAGCCAAATTTGAATTCTTAATCGTGGGTATGTACAGATGTTGAGTAGTGATCTCTGTAGAATAGCAGTCACTACATTTTGTTTAGATGTATGACTTTCATCCTGGATTGAGTTGACAGGAAACTGTTCCCAGTCCTTACTGACTGAAAAGCAGTGATGCCACTAACCCAATTCTCTTCACCTTCCAAAAGCAGTTTTAAAGTGTTTTAAACCTTTTAAAGAGGGTATGAATGTATATTTGATTCCTTAAGTTTACATGCAGCATTTTAAAATTACAAAAAGGCTGATTGCATGGAGGAAGTAGCAAGATAAGACAATTAAATCAGCGTTTGATTCACAGTCCAGCAAGTCTGTCAGATGCATTGCCTAGATTGGCAGGTGGGGAGGAAGATTTGAAATGTAGAGGAGAGAAGAATGCAGCAAGCCTCAATTTGCATGTATGTTTGTGCACAACATGTATTAACTTTTGTTGTGGTTCAGCCAGGCACAGAATGAATAGGCATAATCAGAATTAGGGAAATGAAAGAGGGCAATGAGAAATAAGCAGAGTTTGGAAGCATGTTGGTATTACGCTAAATAGTTTGTTCTAATGGCCTGTGTTGAACAGACATATTATTTTACAGTCTGTTTAGGGCCCAGACTTGCCAGCTCTGTACCAGATTCCTTCTTTATAATAATAATAATAATAATAATTTTTTATTTATACCCCGCCCTCCCCAGCCAAGGCCGGGCTCAGAGCGGCTTACAAGCAATAATAAAAACAAGATGAGTGATTACAACTTAAAAACAAAAATAAAATACAACATTAAAATAATGGAACATTAAAATATTAAAATGGAGCCTCATTGCAGGAGAAGGAAAAGAAAAAAGAAAAAGGGGGCGGAGGGAATCAAATTGGCTCCAATCCAAAGGCCAGGCGGAACAACTCTGTCTTACAGGCCCTGCGGAAAGAGATCAGATCCTGCAGGGCCCTGGTCTCATGAGACAGAGCGTTCCACCAAGTTGGGGCCAGTGCTGAAAAGGCCCTGGCTCTGGTTGAAGCCAATCTAACTTCCTTAGGGCCTGGGACCACTAGGGTGTTGTTATTTATGGACCTTGAGGCTCTCCGTGGGGCATACCAGGCGAGGCGGTCCCGTAGGTACGAGGGTCCTAGGCCGTGAAGGGCTTTAAAGGTCAAAAGCAGCACCTTAAATCTGACCCTGTACTCCACCGGGAGCCAGTGCAGCTTGAAAAGCACTGGATGAATATGCTCGCATGGCAGAGACGCTGTGAGGAGCCTCGCTGCAGCATTCTGTACCCGCTGGAGTTTCTGGGACAGCTTCAAGGGCAGCCCCGCGTAGAGCGAGTTACAGTAGTCAAGCCTGGAGATGACTGTCGCATGGATCACTGTGGCCAGGTCGGGGCGGGAAAGGTAAGGGACCAACTGCTTGATGCGGCGAAGGTGGAAAAATGTCGCCTTGGCTGTTGCTGTGACTTGCGCCTCCATGGAAAGGGAGGCGTCAAGGATTACACCCAAACTCTTAACGGAAGGCAATGGCACTAATTGGGCCCCCGCAAGAGAAGGGAGTTGGTCCCTCATCCCCATGCTATCCCGACCTAGCCATAGAACCTCTGTCTTCGAAGGATTTAGTTTCAATCGGCTCCCACGAAACCATCCAGCCACAGCTTCCAAGCATCTGGTCAGTGTGTAAGGGGCCGAGTTGGTGTGGCCATCCATCAGTAGATAGAGCTGAGTGTCATCAGCATATTGATGACAGCCCAGCCCAAAGCTCCGGATAATCTGGGCAAGGGGGCGCATAAAGATGTTAAAAAGCATTGGGGAGAGAATTGCGCCCTGCGGCACTCCACACACCAAGGAGTGGCGTGACGACATTTCCCTCCCTAGTGCCACCCTCTGTCCCCGACCAGAGATAAAAGAGCACAACCAGTTACGGGCTATGCCCTGTATCCCCACGTCTGCAAGGCGATGGTCCAGAAGATCATGATCGACCATGTCAAAGGCTGCTGACAAATCTAAAAGGATCAGCAGTCCTGACCCGCCTCGATCCAGTTGTCTACGGATATCATCTGTTAGGGCAACCAGAGCCGTCTCCGTCCCAAAACCAGGACGGAAACCGGACTGAAATGGATCTAATGCCGATGTTTCCTCCAGAAACCTACCAAGCTGTTCAGCAACCGCTCTCTCAATTACCTTACCCAGGTATGGAAGATTTGAAACTGGGCGGTAATTGGATAGGTCTAAGGGATCTAATGAAGCTTTCTTTAAGAGTGGACGCACCACTGCTTCCTTCAGTTCCCCTGGGAATGTCCCCGTGTCAAGGGACAAATTGATAATTTCAACCAGGGGGGTCCGCGCAACATCTGGACACTCCCTAATCAGCCAAGACGGGCACGGATCAAGGAGGCAGGTGGTGGGCCTACCAACTTGGAGGAATCTATCCACATCAGTAGGGAGTATCCGATGGATGAGCAAACATGCAGATGGGCATAGATATTATAAATAAATTTGGTCAGTGTATTTAAAAAAATATTATCCCAGAGAATACGAATATGAAGTAAATGTTACCCATTTATTTCAGACATGTATATGACACAATATTGCAAGATGACATAAGATTTTTTTGTTACAGGGTAGTCCTTTACAGGTAATAAAACCTGTACTTTAATCCATGGATCAAAAGTGTACAAAACACACCTGTTTGCCTGAGATAAGAGTTTTGGGGGGGTTTTGCAATCAGTTCTATGTTTTGTCAAACTAAGGCCACGTCAACAACTGATCAAACTTTATACTGTACTATAATAAGCTGACATTAAATTTATATACAATGGCACAAAGTTTAGAGATCCCAGGAAGAGCATTAATTTGCCATTTTTTTGCCATTATAAAACAGGGAAACCACGGTTATTTGCATGTGGCGAAATTATTTTTGAGTGTTGATTTTAGATTTTGTGTTAACATAGTTTGGTTCATAACTATGGGCACTAAGCTATGAGGGCATTAACACTTGACGAAGCCCATTGTTTATTCAGTCAGAAGGGAAAGCACTGGAGTTTTACTAGCCATATAAAGTGTTTTTAAAGCATGGAATGGTGATTATCATTTGTGACTGTGGGAAAAATAGTCCACTTGCATTTGACAAGAATAAAAGACGTGGAGTAACAGAAGACTCTGAAAAAGAGTGGCTTCAAGATGTTAAAGTTTAACTAATCTGCATTAAGTGCTCCTTCAGAACTTTCCCTGAACGGTGGATCAGTTATTCCAATCTGCATTTGTGACTATGAGAACAGACCCATGAATTTATTTATTCTAGATTCATTAATCCTACCTCTTCTCCTTCATTGGCAGGGATATAGAAGATATCCCAGTTCACAGTAATTTGCCAATCTGTTGATACAAAATATATTTTAACTGAGCAAAATTATATACATTGAAGATAGAAAATGGGAAGTAAACTGTTAAAGAATGATGTTGAAGATAGCACTATTTTGTTATCTTCCCCAAGTAGATGTGCCATTGATGCTCTCCCAGATCAAAATGGCAAAAGGGAACTTTTTAGCTGCTTTGCTCTGAATAAATGTCTTTGCATTGGCCACTTAGGAAATCTGTAGATTTTTCATCTTGTTGGATAGGGCATATAAATAATGGATACGGGGACGTGAACCTCAGTTTGGTTTAAACTTGCTTTTTGAGTATAATTAAATTATTGATTTGATGCTATTTTTTCTTGCTATTGATGATACATATTTCTTTTTGCAAATAAAATAAAAATAGATGGAAGATAAAAAAATTAAAAAGAAGCCCCCCCCAAAAAAAAATTTCTAGGTCTGTTTTCCCACTGCAGATTATTTTATACATAGTGTTGTGGTAGATTAATTGTTAGATGACAGACAATGTAAGCCTGTTGTCTTTAATTTGGAACCACCCTCTAGTCTTAAGTTACTTTAAATTGCTGCCATTATTTGTGCTGCACCAGTAGTTATTAGCATACAGTATTATTAGTAGGTAAGCTCTTGGGTTAAGTATATGCTTTGAAAGAAACTTGTCTTTTTTTAAAAAAAGTCTTAAGAGCAGACTTCTTATTTTCTTCATTAAAGCTAGTCATTCAACTAGTTCAGCACAGGGGAGGAGACAAGCTCCTACTGAAACATTTCAACTCATTATTCACAGATAGAATAGAGCCCTGCTATTGTGCGAGAGAGAACTACATTTCTAAATCTTTAATATGAACAAACTATTGGCTCCGAGGAACTGTAAGCAGAAGGGAAATAGCTAGTAGCGCTGACTACAAAACCTTGGGCAAGTGCTGGAGTAGGAGTTCTTCTTCTTTATTGAATTTATATACACTGTGCTGTATGATGTGGATTCTGTAATAGTTCTCATGTTTCTCCTTGCAGAAGATTACATTTGGGTTTCATTTACAACACTCTCGTGCAGGAGTAGGGTAACGGGGCTCAGCTGGCAGGCCAGGTCCCAACTCCCCACCCCCAGAGTGGCTCACAGGCCACTTTGACAGGTCAGTGAGTCTACCCACCTGTCAGTTACCTGATGTCAAAGGTCAAGTGTTTCCCTAGGAAACATGTTTCTTGCCCATGTGGCTTGATTTCAAGCTATACGGGCAAAGGAGGCATTTCTAGCAAGTGCTGATAGGCTAGTTGCCAATCACAGCAATCCCCACTTTGGCCAGGGAACTCCATAGTCCTGTCAACTCCAGCAGGGCTTTATGCCAGCTGATTGGCACTAACAGCAATCCTTGCTCCCAAACAACAATTGGGAGTGTACTTTAAGGTTCCAGATATCAAATATGAACACAGGAACCACTTTTGGATCCATAGCCAGTCATCCCACTTCATAAATTGTCCTTTCACTGCCTTGCTTTTTCCTCTTTCTTTGTGTCTTTTGAATTGTGAACCTGCTGTCTCAGAAAATACTTTAATTTGTGGGACAGAACTAAGTATTATTATAACATTGTTCATTAATGTGGAGCAAGCATGTTGCTTGTTCCACAAGCCCTAAGATGTTTGGAATTCCTAAACAAGCCCTCTGCCATTCTGCATGACAAATTACTTTTGAAACTGAAGGGAGTGTCACATAAACACTTTTGTGAAATGGTAACAAGAAGAAAAATAGCACAGAACAAAAGAACAGGGCTACTTGGTTCTGTTTGTGTGCCTTGGGATGGTATTTTCTCAAACAGAAATTTCCTCACACTGCACAGGAAGCAAATTGGGCAGGTTGTGGTTTTTAGCTTTAGAAAAAGGGACCAGAAAAGTCAGAGTTAAGCAGCCTTTTTACTTATGTCCATCTTTTGCTTAGATAGAGCCTGTCCCAGGTGGCTTTGGGATTCTAAAAATAAAAATAAAACTGCAGAAAAGAATATCACAAATCTCCTCATGGCATGCAGTTTGAGCCTTAGTTTTCTAAAATAAGAAATGGAGTAAAAGTTTTGCTCTACTGTTGAGTGAGTACCTACAGATTTTGAACAGAAATCTTCCTGTTCAAAACTATAATACTTTAATTTAGTATCCTGTTTCTTCTTATGGTGTTGCCAATAAATATCTGATGGAATTGTGACCAAGGGGAATATCTTGCTTTTCATGGTTCCACCTTTCATCATTATACAAGTGCTTTCAATTTCTGTCTCTCAAGTGCAGCTTAGACAGGGCAAGGATGAATTTTGTTGAAGCTTAATGGTTGGCCTTCACACATTACCGGTAGATTCAATTCAGCCCGGTGGGCTGAAACAGCATGTAGCATGTTGTGAACCAAGCATAAGAAAAGTATAGTGAAATGAGAAACTCCTTTCCCTTGCCCTACCTTAGTGGTAGCAAAGAAAAGCACAAATGCCTTTTATCTAAATAAGAAACAGTAAAGACATTTAGTCAAAATGGATGAATATATTGTTTTGTTATTTAATATGCTTGTATTGTAAGTAACAGTCTAGAACACAAGTATCTGTAAATCAGAGTTGTTGTTTTGTTAACTTTCATTTTGTATCTGCAGGGAATTCTCTGTATAAAAGATCACATTGGACTGAGTTGAAACCTAAAAATTTTGAATTTCCCTCTTTTATGGTTTCAACTTTCATAGAATGTATTATATGAATATATGTTTTATTTCCAATAGCATATTTCATTAGACATTCCATAGCCTTTTCATTGTTGCACAACCATCAGCTACCGGTAATCTGTGTAGACATTCCCTTCTTGTGTTAGATTGTGTGTATGTATTTGCATGTTTTCACCAATTAAATGGTTGCATGTGGATCTTGTAAATTCACTTTCAAGATAAGCTTGAAACATTTATGCAATCATAAGTAAAAACCCTAACAGCAAGAACAAATACTTTACATATGTGCCAGAGTGTGCATGAAGCTGACAAAATAATAGTCTTGGAATGCCCATTATAAAACCATTTTTGATACTCAAACTCTAAACACATTCAGAAAATGGTGCATAATATTGTTCAACATCCCCGGTCATCATTTTGGCAAAAGTTTCAGGTATAGACTTGCTTGGCACCAAATTAGCTTTTATCATATTATTATATTTCATAAAGTGGAATGTTCTAAATTAGAGTTAGAATCTGGACTTTATTTTTAACTAAATGAAATATAGTTTATGTATAATACTTGGATTTATGAAGTAATATTGAATGGTAAGATAAATTCGTATCAATTTTAGATGTAATTACTCTTAAGTATGTTCGGCCCTGTTTTCATATTGTGTTTTTTTATTTTAAAAGGACGTGTGAAAATTTAAACTCAGATATGTATTTTGTGCATTTCTGAAGATACTTTATCTTAAAATGCGCATTTTAATTCATTTTGATACTTTTTTAAGGCTAAAACTATATCACGTTAATATAAAATAAGAGCATGGTATGCAGTACAATGTCAGTGAAAGCATAATATGTTTACTTATTTATATTTGCAAACAGGGATTGGAACTGCTCATCTCTTTTTCTTTCCCCAAATACTTTCTTAGCTTTTCTTTTTTATTATTTGGTGCATGTTTGAAATTGAATCAATGAAATACAATTTTCAAAATAGTTGCACATGGGCTAAAAACGGATGCCATCCCCCCCAAACCCAAAATGGCAACACTCTTCATCATTATTTGAATGTACATTAATTTGTGAGTCCAAGTGACCTTCCACCAGTTTCTTGTGTGTCTCTCTCTTGATTTTATGTATATCTCTTTTGATTTTCACTGTGCATCAAACTTACAAAATTCTATAGCTTTTGGAGAGTAAGAAACATACCAAAGTTTTCTTGTTATTCTATAATCAGAAAGCGTTGGGAAAAGACTTTTCAGCAGTGAAAACATAGAAACCAATCCTTCTTCCTAGTTAACTGCCCTAGTTAAAGGACTGTCTTAAGATTGTTATGGATTTAGGAGTGGGAGGACTTTTTTTTTTAGTAAGCAAGCTTTGAAATTGAACAACAAATGTAAAAAGAAATATTTGTAAATTAATGTTGAGTTTTCTAAAATGAATCTATAGAGTTCAGTGCATTAGAACCTAATCTAGGAACTACAAATGCAACAGCATTCCCATTTGGCTGATTGGGACGAGAGTAGAAACCTTCTGCTGTGCTGATATGTTGTTAGGTGGATTGAGAGCAGGGAGTAGTGTAGTGTGGCCAGACTCAGGTCAGGTTTTTCCTATTTTCTTATCCCCCTACTCCCTGCTCATATCTTCCCAATAATGGATTGGTGCTATGGATGTGGTAGGAGATGTAAAAATATTGATTCCAGTAAAAGTAACAGCCATTTCCCTGGATTGGGATGCCTGTGAGTTGTGTTGTTCTGCATTTGCATTATGTTCAACAGTGCTGTGGTAGACTCTGCTATCCAATAGTCTGCATTGTATGAGTTTATTTTTCTGGGGCTGTGACTCTCCCCACCCCCCTTTTCCCTCTGATGTAACCAGGTCATAATGATGAATGTCGCCTCACCTGCATCAAATATATAATTACTCAAAAGAAAGAAAGGGAATAATAGGGATGAATAGAGTTATAAGAATGTATCGTTGCTTCAGCAATTCAGCTTTCATGACAAATCAGGAAACATACCTTATATTTGTGTGAAATTCCTGGGATCCCTTAGAAGACTCTGTCCTCTGATGGTTAGGGGGTCAATCGGTCAGCTGTTATGTTAAGTCTGGATTCAAGTGGTTTAGAAAGTCTTCACCTGCCAGTGAAAGGACAACAAGGAGAGGGAGCAAGTCTAAATTATCCAGGAAGGGAGCTCCAAAGTCTGAGAGCAGCCACTCAGAAGGCCCTCTCCCATTTATGTGAATACATCCACACAATACAATATGGGGTGAGATATACTAACCTTAGTATCCACCCAGGCCAGAACACAGATAATTAAAATGTAAACATATATTTAACTGGGAAACATAATATCTGGAACAAGTAATATTAATAGTGCTAATAGCCTAAACTAACATACCGTTACAGTTATCCTAGGTCTCTATACTTTCCTTTTTCTTTTTTTCCCTTTTCTTTTTTTCAATGCAGAATCATAACAAAAATTACAAACATTGAATCCAAAATAATACTATACAAACAAAAAAGAACGGAATATACAGAAAAAAGCAGAAAAGAAAAAGCAAAAAAAAAGTAAATGAAACAAAACTAAACTAAACAAAAACGGAAAAGCACACATCTACAGAAAAAAACCATATCATTACGTACATATACACATATTGACTTCCTTCCTTTGTTCTAAGACCTCAAAAAATTTACTCTTACTATATTGTTGTGTCTGGTTAGATTACATCCATCTTTGTACTTTTTTTTTTACACCATTTTTTTTCTTTAACCCTGTAAAGCATCATTCATTACATACCAACATACTTACTCCAGAACAATGTTTTTTCATATACTCTTTAGCACAACCCCATTCTTTTAATAATTTCTGGTCCAATTGTCCCCTTATGAATTCTGTGAGTCTTGCCAGATTTATGTATTCACAAAATTTAATTTGCCAATCTTTCACTGATGGAATTTTTCTCCCTTTCCAGTTTTTTGCTATAAGCATCCTGGCAGCTGTTGTTGCATAAAGGAATACTTTCCTTTGATTGTCGGGGATATCATTTGTAATTAAACCTAAAAGGAATGCCTCCGGTTTTTTAATGAAAGATATTTTAAACATCTTTTTGAGTTCTTCATAAATTTCGTTCTAGAATTGTTCGATAGGTCAGCATTCCCACCACATGTGAAACATTGTTCCTATTTCTTTTTTACATCTCCAACATGTATTCGATTTTAATTTGTAAATTTTAGCCAGTTTTACCGGAGTTAAGTACCATTGGTACACCATTTTCATAAAATTTTCTCTTATTGTATAACATGCCATGAATTTAATATCATATTTTCATAATTTCTCCCATTGGTCCAGCAGAATTACATATCCTATATCACATGCCCATTTGATCATAACTTCTTTTACTTCTTCATCCTTTAATTCCCATTCTAATAATAAATTATACATTTTGGATATATTCTTTTTTGAGTTTTGTAATAATACTTTTTGTAATTTTGATTCTTCTTTTTCAAATCCTATTACTTTATCCTGATTTGTGCAATTTGGTGATATTGTAACCATGTAGTACAGTATTGGGTCACATCTTCATATGGTCTCAGTTTTAATTGGCCCTGTTCTTCCTTTAGGAGCTGCTGGTATGTCGCCATTCTTCCTATAGTATTTTTCTTTTTTAAAAGAATTATACTTTCATTTTTATTGCCATCTCATTCCCTCTCCTCTCTGTCCCTACAGAACTATCCCAACTCTTCATCTGCCATTCTCAGCCATCATTTCCCACCTCACACCTACTGTGACTCACACCCTCTTCCAGTCCAACTTTCTCTAAATGAACTCCACCCATGGAAGTATAGATTCTATTCATGTTGTGTATACAATACACTGTAAACACCACAAATATTAGACTCACTGATGCCGAGACTTGCCAGTAGAAATATTGTTTCCTCCAGTTATTGTTGCTAATAAATAATAATGTGTTATATCTTTATTTAGAAGATTTAAAAATCTTCTAAATTTTTTATAGTGAAACTGCCTTTCACTACAAAGTTATAGGGCAGGTTACTACAACAGAAAATGCAATTATAAAACAAATAAAATCATTACAATTATAAAATACGCAAAAACCATTCCAAATGAGCAGAACAATATAAATTCAGCAAAATACTTTAATTAATTAATTAACTAATTAACTAGCTCTTCATTGTTTATTTATTAGACTGGGAGACTGGTATGCATATTTCCCCTTCTGCTTAAAGGGCGCTTGAGGATCAGGCTCTCTAGAAATCTTTAGAGACGGGAATTACTAATTAAAAGATTTTAGTCATGTACTTTGTGTCTATTAAAGCTGTATTCAAGGAAGCTAACAACATTTCATTTAAAATGCAATAAACTTATGCATAAGCAGTTCACAGATTAGCCTCATTTCTTGAAACTTTTACATTTTGCTGACATAGAACTCTCATGATAGGAGTCACTTGCATAGGGAAGCACAGTACACCTTATGTTATCTCCATCATAGTCATAACATGTTGCCCTAACATAGCTTTATGTACTTCAGTTACTTTTGGTGAGCAGTGTTCATGTGTTGTGAGTATAGCATGCTCCTTTATTCATGTAGATTAACTTGTGCTTTCTATATTTTTGATACATCCTTTGGAAGCAAGACATTGTTTTCAGTGGAGCTTGCCTCCATGTAAGCATGCTTAAGACAGATCTTCAGCTGGAGATAGGCAATACTTTTAAAGAGATTTAAAAGTAGTTTCACTTCTCACAGTTGTGCATACATGTTTGTCCTCATCACCTGGGTTTTTTTTTTTAGTGGGGGGATATAAAACCTGTAGACCAAAGCCAATGTAGAATGAGCGTACACACCACTAGCAGACATCCTACTTTCAAACCATATTCAGCTATCTCAAAAATACAATAATCTAGTTTTAACATGAGTTTAATAGAACTCTGATATTTGTTTTTTTGAATATTTCTCCAATCTTAAGTCATTGTGCCCCACAGGATTCCACTGGCACAGTGAAACTTCTTTTTCCTTTCCTTCCCCCCTCAAAATCTGCTGCAGAGGGTCCCCCGCCGTCCAAAGCCAATTTTGAGGGCATGCAATGGAGAGGAGAGGAGAGGAGGCAGAAGTTCTGTTGCATGCACAGAAGTCCTTTTCACCAGTAGAGCTGCCCTGGATATGGCCCACTAGTATCATCTGATTATTATTATTTTTACAAGTTGGCTGTATGTAGCTTTTTCCCCTTTGGCATTTTCCAAAATCAGAATACAACAATCAGTCTGCCCAAGCAACACAGAAATGCAGGAAAACAAGAAATGTGGAGGGGGTTGCATTTTCTGTATCTCCTCCTGCCCAATTATTGACACATCTGAAGCAGCCAAGGATCCAGGCTGAGAACAGATTTTGCCCAAGGCTGTCAGGAAGGATCCTTTAAATATATACTTGATTTAACATTTTAAATTTAATTATACTTTTACCTTTGTTGCTCGAACGTGATGTTGGGCTGTGATTGATGACACATAGAAATTTGGCTATTTGAAATTCTGCAAATTAAAATCTAGATGTATGGATAATCTTGTTTTTTTATCAATTGGACATTTTACTATCAAATAAAATAGAGCCCCTAAGAACATAAGTAACTTTTTGTTGACCTCCATAACCTTCAAGTGACACACAGACTAGTAGATACCTAGTCTCTGATCCAGATACAGTTTTTCACAACATGTACACAGTCTGAGATGTGCATGTTATTCTCAACAGTGCAAATGAGAAAAGGCCTGAAAGCCCTCTGTCTTAATGTGTATCCTAATATGGACCCAGGGCACAGGTCTACATGTGCAGTTCCTGATCCAGCAATGGAATCTGTGTGCAGATTTTTCATTCATTTGGAATTAGATCTCACTGAATATGAACACAATGCATATTTGAAGTGTCTTTTCACTGTGTAGTTGTGTGTCTCAGTGATGTCTGTCCTGTAGTTCTGTCACACCTGTTAGAACCTTACTCTTTTGTCCTGCTGATCAGCTCAGGAACTGCCATGTTTTACCTGTACAGAATATCTCGATTCAGGAGCTTCAGGCTCAACTTGAGCAAGAGGTGAAACTTCGCCAAGAGGAGCAAGAAACATTTACAGAAAAGATAATTCAGGTAAATGCATAATGCGGTTGTTGGAAGAGACCTTTGTCTGTTTTTCTGACTATCAGAAACTCCTTAGTTTGTGGTAAGAATTTAGAAGTTGCTTAAATGTGTTTCAGTACTGTTTCATAGATAGTTTTGTTGTGGATTGGCAGACTTGTGGAAATACAATTAAGAGAAAATTAATTGGTGTTAACAGGAACTATAATTCTGGCTTTCAGTCATATTGCCAAGATGATAAATCTCAAAGTTACAAGGATATTTCTAGATCCATAGATATCGTATGCTGTAAGGTTCTGCAGTTTTCCTACTCTCTATAGCCCAATTCTACCTCTTGAAAATGTTGTAAAACTCACATAGCCCAGGAATCTAATGAAAGGAATGGCCTCTGAAAACAGTATTATTGTTTTTTGTAGGGTATGTTCTAGAACTATTTTTGTGCATTAAATTTATCTGGTTCGTTATTGGGTCTAAATCAATTGACATGGAGATTTGGCCTCTGTTACATTTCCCCCCCCCCTTGCTTACAGCCAACTAAAATGTACATGATTATTTCAATCAATATATGTTAAAAGTAAATCTTTCAGGATCAGAAGTCAGGATAGGACTTAAATAACTTTTTTTCCAAACAGAAACTTACCACAAAGTAGTTTTCTTTTGTTCTTTTCATTGTTTCATTGGTAATATTTGGCAGAGATAAAACAGATGTGAAAGTGGTAGATGTGACTGCGTGGCAAGTATGCTTTCCTACTGAAGCATAAATATTCTAAAACTATGGCAACTCTGAGATTGTGGACTGTTTTATTTCTTTATTTGTTGGTTAAATAGCCTGGGTCCTCCCAGGCTATTTATTTGGATATATGCAGATAGCATACAATAGTAGCCATATTCTCCCTCAATAGGATTTCTTCTGCTTCCAATGATGAGTCCCTTATTGTTTTAGCATCATTGGTCCTGGAAGGCAAGTAGCTCTCTCTCCTTAAGTCAGAGAAAGTAATATTTCAGAAAGGAGAAAGGGAGAGGAAGGAGCTATAATTATTGAAGTTCTGGGTGCCTTAATATGACTAGTCAAAAATAAATTTAGCAAAGGCAATTCACATACCTCAATAGCAGGGTCAGCGTCATATGGTGAGCATATTGAAAGGATACAATGAAGAGAACATAGAGCATAAAAATGTTTATGCTGCACAAGTCTGATGCAGCTTGTTAAAGTAAATGAGCTGTGTATTTCCTCAGTAGATTATTCACATACGCTTAATTAAATTAAGGCTACAGCCTGTGTTCTTCAGGTTCCTCAAAAATCAGATCCGCTGCCAAACACAGTTAGCTGATGATAATTAGAATGAGCAACCTTGGTTTATCTTGCCCAGATTTTAAAAACACACACAAGAATGAACCCTCAAGGGCGATATCCTGTTGATGTTGTGCATGGTTGTTCTGTTCAAAGCTGGAAGAGGACCATCTGCAGAGCCTACGGAGGAAAGACTTGGAGGTGCAAAGCTTAACTTTGCAGAACAAATTGGAAGAGAAGACCTGGAGTCAGGAGAAAAACCTGATGCATCAAGAACTCAGGCATTTCAAGCAGAACACCTTTCTCCTCTATGCCAAACTGAAAGGGTTGCTGAAACAGTGGCGACAAGGCAAGAAATTGGAGGAGCAAGGAGAGGATGTTCTTAAGGTAAGTGTCCCGTGTCATTTAATGGAGTGAAACTACAAGGAAAAGTGATGTGGATAGTTCTGCTAGGAACAAAATAGATTTTAAGAGATAACCTTGCTTCAAGTTCAGGTGTCAGAGCATCCTGAACTGTAGTATTGGGATCAGTGTCACATTGATTATAGAGCAGAAAAATCCTGAAGTGGAATCTGAAGCTACCTGTCTCTGGTATTTTTTTTGAAAGAGATTTGCAGTGTGGGCCTAGCTGTACAGCTATTCTCAATTACCTGTTACTTATCTCCACATCAATCCTGTCTGACACAAATCTGTGAAGCAAATCAATAGCCTTATAGGCCGTTCTTCCTCACCCAACACCCAGGGTCCCAAGAACCTGGCACTGAACTGAAAAGATTTGCAATAATCAGTCTATTAATAGTTTCAGATCAGTTTGGAGGTCATAGCAATATTGTGCATTTTAGGTAAAACGTGCTCTGAATAATGAAAATGCGCTTTGTTTGAAAACTAACAGAAGAGTCCTAAAACAGCATTTTGTGAGGAAGTAGAAGTGGTTGTCATTCATTCTGTTTTCCACCCTCAAAATATTTGGCTCTATCATGAGTGAACTGTTTTCTTATGCAGCTCCTAAATAATGCATTATAGAAAATAGGAAGGAAGAGAATAGCATATTGCTCTTTGAGACTACTCTACTAAACCACCTCAGGAGGGGGAAATTACCCTTTGAATCCAAATCATTCAGTCTCGCACGTAGCTAACATGTTTATCATGTCTGCTATGTTTGTTCACATTTGTTGGCTTTGTACTAAACTAGATACTGTATCTACATTACCAAAAGTGAGAAGAATATGTTACCTTTTGAATGAGACAAGGGTTTGAGCTGTGGAATTTTACATTTTTTAAGCTTCCATATATGCTATAAAATTTCCATCACTATTGTAGTGGCCATATCACTAATAATGATGATTTATAATGCCTATTGTATGCATATTGGCCATAATGGAGTTAGTCTGCACTTAATATTACCATGCCAAAGCAAAATCTCTTCAAGGTTTTAGACACTGTTTAATATTATTAAAATTAAACAAATGGCATGTTTAAAATAGGTAATGATCTTCTTCCTTGAATCTGAAATATACATTTGCCATTGCACATTTACAGCTTGAACCAAAGCTATGTGTGCACAAAGCCTTCTTCCCATCCCAACTTTATCTTCTAAGGAATGAATAATTCCTTATGGAATAAAGTCATGGAAGGGAATGTGAAACCCTGCACATGCAGTGTAACACATGCTTGTTCGGAACTTCTGGATCCAAACATTCAGACAGCAATGTTATCTTTGATTTTATTCACTTGCTATTTTAGTTGGAACACCTTGAGTCCCTGCCAGAATTCAGTTTTCAGCCTGAACAAAAGCATGATGAACGGGACGAAGAGGAAGAGGAGGAAGTGTTTGGACTGGCAGACTACTCCCAACATTCCACCGTGGAGATAATGGACCATGGACCACCACTGCAGACTGCAGAATTGTTGCAGCATCAAAAGCAGGTACCAAGGCAGGTGCTTACTGTGTCTGATACTTACTTCCCTTGAATTGTATTCAACATTAACCATACTCAGTGTAGACCCACTCAGGTTAATGGACACTGCTCACTTAGGTTCATTAATTTCAATGGGTTTGCTCTGAGTAGAACTTGGTTGGTTATAATCCCTCATGTTCTGCAATATGTAAAACTCATTTAATCACAGCATGCCAGTGATCCTAATTACATAGTGATGTTAATGTGTTTCACTTATTAATCAGGATAAAAAGGAATGATATGATTGCTGGTGCCTTTCTGACTGATACTTTAAATGAAATATTCCATTTCCTAGCATGGCTTATTGCTCAGAAACATATATATTTGTCTGATGGTTTGCAATATCTACAGGCTCACCACCTAAGCATCATAGCAATGTACCATCTAACCATTTGTGTGGGGGGCTTTTTATTTCATATAAATAATTAAAGAAGGAGACATATGCTTTAATTTATTTAATGAAAGATAGATATGGTGGAAGAAAACCCTTTTAGTGCAATGGGTGCTTTTAAAACAAGCTACTTAATGTTAATATCTTCTCCCCCACCCCAAGTGGATTGAGAGGTTTACCTATTTTGAGCTTGACCTAGATTCATAGGCAGCATTTGGGCCTCAGGAAATACCAATAGATACATTAAATCAGCAGTGTGGTTTCCCAAATAGCAGCAGTGACTTGGGGTGCAATGCAGAGCCTTTAAAAATCATTGGCTGTTTATCCAGTGCTCTTTGATATAAAGTCTTTGAAAAGGCTCTATTTCAGGATGAATATACGAGTCAGAATTATGTATTTAGAGGGGAAGTAACTCACTGTTTAATAAGATATTCCAAAGGCAGTAAAAAAAAAAATACTATCAATACAATGACACTAATACAATTCAATAAAGCACTCAAATAAAAACAAACAATAATGACAAGCAAATAACTATTTTAAACAGCAGTGACAAGCAGCAATTACAGCACTGATATATTTAGCAACCAAATGCTAATTTGGAAAAAAGTTAAAAATAAAAAGATCATACTTTCAGAACTAGTGGATTTCTTGTGGGAGATGGTCTGCAATTTTGTGGCTGTAATGAAAAAGGCCTTCTCAGGCATCCTAATGAGTAGTCACCATTCCCCATTCTCGGACTGCTTTAGGTGTAACATCATTTTTAGTAAAATTGGCGGCTGTTGCTATATTTACTCAGAATGCACTGCATTAAACCACAGAGCCTAGGACTTGCCAATCAGAAGGTCGGCGGTTTGAATCCCCGCGATGGAGTGAGCTCCCATTGCTCGGTCCCTGCTCCTGCCAACCTAGCAGTTCGAAAGCACGTCAAAATGCAAGTAGATAAATAGGTACCGCTCTGGTGGGAAGGTAAATGGCGTTTCCGTGCGCTGCTCTGGTTCGCCAGAAGCGGCTTAGTCATGCTGGCCACATGACCGGAAGCTGTACACCAGCTCCCTCGGCCAATAAAGCTAGATGAGTGCAGGAACCTCAGAGTCGGTCAGAACTGGACCTAATGGTCAGGGGTCCTTTAATGCAATTTTTAATTATGGAAATAAAATTGGGCAATACTTCCCTGACTCATTGTCTCTAGAACCTTTGCCTATAGAAAGGATGTCCTGACAGTAGTAATCCAGCGACTATTAAGACACAGAATAGCATTCCTGAACAAATGGACTACAGTATATGATATTTCTGTGAAAGTAGGTCAAAAACAAGAAAGGATGTAACTGCCACTCTAGGGTAGCCCATGTGTTGTTTTTTATAGGCTGTCTGACACTTTCAACATCTGCAGAAGCTTCTCTTCTGGCCCACAAAGGGCATTTTCTTTAGAATCAATTTGAGAGAAGGGAGGGATGGGGGAGCAACAGTGGTTGCCCAGAGACATTAAGTTTTGACTCATCAGGACTTGAAATAAGCCATATCATTTGACCTCAGGAAGAACCTACCACCACCCCATTGGTCCAAATTAATAAGCAGAAGAAACATCAAGCTATATAGTCCTGCACAGTGCAGGGTAGTCCTGGCTTCCATGTGAACTTTTGCTTTTTATTCATTCACATACCGCTACAGTGCTGAATGTTTCATTGTGAATGGAAAGGATAAACAACAAAAGTAGAAAAACGTAAACATGGATGCTAGGTAAAGGTAAAGGGACCCCTGTCCATTAGGTCCAGTCGTGGCTGATTCTGGGGTTGTGGCGCTCATCTCGCTTTATTGGCTGAGGGAGCCAGCGTACAGCTTCCGGGTCATGTGGCCAGCATGACTAAGCTGCTTCTGGCGAACCAGAGCAGCGCACGGAAATGCCATTTACCTTCCCGCCGGAGCAGTACCTATTTATCTACTTGCAATTTGACATGCTTTTGAACTGCTAGGTTGGCAGGAGCAGGGACTGAGCAACGGGAGCTCACCCCGTCGCGGGGATTCGAACCGCCGACCTTCTGATCACCAAGTCCTAGGCTCTGTGGTTTAACCCACAGTGCCACCCATGTCCATGGGTGCTAGCCTTGGTGTATTTTCACTCTGCCTATCTTGTAGGGCGTCACCACAGTGCAAAGCACCAGGGCACATATCCTTGTTTTTCCTCAGAGTTGTCCTTACCTTCAGAGGAATGTATTCTTGCAGTGACTACTGGATAGCTCAGTTGTTTAGAGCATGGTGTTGATAAATACAAGCTTCAATCCCCACATGGGACAGCAGCATATTCCTGCATTGCAGGGGGTTGGGCCAAATAATCCTCAGGATCCCTTCTAACTCTGCAATTCTATCATTCTGTGACTCTGCAGAGGCAAGATCTAGCAACAGCCCTGCTTCATGAGAGAAGTGAAACAAAGGTCCTATTTGACTTTTGAACAAGGAACCTAGATTTTAGAGCACACTGAGAATTGCCTCTCAGACATCATAGTACTGTTACACACAATGATAGACTCTATTTCATGGCTTTTCATAGAAATGTACTTTCTTCCGTAACATTTTTTCACAGGCATAGGAGTTAAGCAGCATCCTTTTATGCTTTCTTTTCATCTCTCTTCTGAGCTATGGTGCAGGCTTCCTTTAATCCAGGGGTCAGCAACCTGTTTGAACCAGCAGGCATATTTTGAATTTTGAGAGAGTGCCGTGGGCCTCAGTCACAAAATGACTGTCGTAGAGACTTGCCATAACACAACATGACTGCCGTGGCGGGCAGTGGTGGCGACATAATACAAAATTAGAGGCTTTAGAGTCATTGTTGCTCCCCCGGCCCCAGATAACCTCAAGTCAGCTACATCTTGCAGGTCCTGATGGTGGAGATCACAGTATTGATTTTACACACACACACACACACACACACACACACACACACTTCATATGAACATTTATCCCCATGAACACACTCTCTCTATCCAAGTACGCCTCTCCTTCTCACACTGACATGGGCATCTACAGGATTTGGGGGGTGGTCAGTGAGGGGCAAATGAAAACACTTAAACAGTACAGCAGGGTAATTTCTCATTTTAGGTGCTGGATTTGCAATCACTGGGTTAGGCATTCCAGAGAAGATGAGATGAAAAGGTTTTGAAAATATAGTAATAAGGGTGTGGGTTCCCACTGTGGATGTGCCAGGCACCAAGACACTTTGGATGCAGCCAAGTTTGATATTATGGACATCTTTGACTTGGTATCTTAAAGTTGTGGGCTGAATCGTTTTGTTTATTTTATAAACCAGGAAATCGCACTATAGACAAGCCAGGCTTCAGAGGCTTTTTTCCTCCTATTTCTTTGGTAGGAAGCTAGGGGTGTTTTTCATGCAGCTAATCACCTTGACAAGAACGTAGAAAACAAGAACAACAAAAACCCAACCACCCCTTATTTATCCCGAGATGTTTGAAAATACAGTTTAATGTATTAAAATTACAAATAGCTTTTGCTTCTGCAGGCACGAGAAAACCGCAGGCTTCTACATGCCCTAAAAATACTGTTGGATGACTTCCGATCCGAGCTCCGGGATGATGAACGAGAACGTCATGGCCTCCAGCAGCAGTATGCCACTGACAAAGCTGCTTGGGAAGTGGAATGGACTAAACTGAAGTGTCAGCTGGAGCAGGTACAGTCCCCATTGGGGAAGGGCAGTAGCTCAGCAGCACAGGATCTGCTCTGCATGCAGAAGGCCTTAGGTCCAATATTTGGCATTTCCAGGTAGGGCAGGGAAAGGCCATATTTTCAAATCCTGCTGCCGGTGGGTGTAGACCACTGAGCTAGATGGACCAGCTGTCCAACACAAATAAGGTAGCTGCAAATATGTCTGAAACAACAACTTTGAATGAACCACCAGCTCTTATTATTGTTTAATCAAATTGTAGGATGGATTCAGGTGCACTTACTCAAATAACTAGTGCCTCATTCTCTAGATGGTTTCCCTGATGTGATGCTGTTTGGAATAGCTATTTAATGGGAGTAGACAGTATTAACATTTTGCTTTTATTTAATCTTATTAAATTGTAGAATCTTATTAAGTCCTAGAAATTGTGGTTTTGTGTCTCCCTGTTGTAAGTGGTTTTGATTTTTAATTTAATGTAAAAAATTTATGTTTGAGTAATTTATTAATTGTGCTTTATTGCATTTATTCAGTAAAGTATTACAAATTAGAGCAGATGGTTTGTGGCAGGCATGTTCTAAGCCATAACAAATGTATTATTTGATGCTATTATTTTACATCAGGCACAGGTGGTGAGAGCAAAAATGACAAGAGCCCTACAAAAAATTCGTTTGGTAGCATTACCTAATTTCAGTGAGGATAAAAGTCAGAAAGCTACTGGATGTAATGAATGATAAATTAAGTGGGTGGGGGGGCATGAATAGCAATCTTGCAGCTTAGGTAGAAATGCAGTTGTGTCTGCAACTGGTGATTGCCAGTGAATGGGGATTCTTCATTCTTTCCCTGCACAAGTTCTTCACCATAGACACCAAGAATAGGGAGACTATGTAAGATCTCCATCAAGCTATTCATGACACATGCCTAGAACAGCAGACAGAGATGACTGCTTCACAGCTTTGTTGCATAGATACAGACAGATCACTTCTTTGAAACTGCTCCAGAGTCATGGTATTGGTTCAATTGGAAGATATTTTAGCTGAATGTAATCCTAATTATTGATAATGAACAAGGAAGCTCCCAGGATGTGTTTATAGGGCTGGGAAGCAGTGGCGTAGCGTGGGGGGTGCAGGGGGGCCCGGCCGCACCGGGCGAAACATCTGGGGGGTAGGGTTAGGGGGCGCAAATCCACGGGTTAGGGGGCACAGATCCACAGGTTAGGGGGCGCAAATTACTTGCCTTGCCCCGGGTGCTGACAACCCACGCTACGCCACTGCTGGGAAGAGCTGCATAACATTCTGTGATTTCAATATGACATCTTTACAAGGAACAGGGCATTGGATACAGAAATAGGAGAACACCCACACCCCCTTCACAGGCTTACTCTGATTCATAATACAGCTATCCTCCAGCTCAGATAATAGCTTGAACTGCAAGAAAAGCTGTGGATTGTAATACTTGCCTTAGATTGAAGACAAATATAATGAGTTGCTGAGGTTGTATTCAGAGCCAAAGAATTACAAATTTTGGTGACATGTCTAATTGGATTTGCAGCCTTAATCTAGCAATTAGGCAAGTATGGAGTCCTTGTATGACTATTATACTATAGCTGCCTCTTTTAGAGCAAAGCTGTGCTTCAGAATGTTAAGGCATGTTTGTAAGAATCCCCTTGTCAACTGGGTAGCAAAGCCCAGCCTTTACATCTGCCATCAAAAGAGATGTTGACACTAACAACCTTTGTTTCATTTATAGCTGGAAGGGAAGAGCGAAAAAGCACAGAGTGAGACTGGTCTTGAAGCAAAAGCAGCTTTCAAGAGAGAGAGGGAGGAGCACAAGAAGCTGCTGGCTGACAGTCACCGATTAGTTATGGACTTGCAGTGGCAAATCCAGCACAGTGAGAAGAACTGGAATAAAGAAAAGGTAGAGCTTCTGGAGCAGCTCAGCAAGGACCGGCAGGAGTGGGAGAGGCAAAAGAAGGAACTGCTGAGAAGGCTAGAGCAGGTAATTCAGATGTCAGGTCATGATGGAATGTGTCTGCACAACTACGGTATATTGCAAAAATTAAAAAGGAACTATACGGCTTTCTTTATATAAAAAACAAAAAACTGTACAAACAGGGTGAACACTCTGTTTCATTGTTTCTCATAACAGATAATTACAGAAGCCCAAGGGACCTAAGGAAGAATGCTTCCAAAACTAATTTTAGAAGCCTCACTAGTGTATAGGAAATTAGTTAAAGGTTAAAGGCTATTTCCTGTCATTTCACTTCTCCCACAAAGGCAGAGTCACTCTGACCTTTACAATGCAATGCTTTCTTGTTCTCAGAACACAAAATTATATTCCTTTTCCTTCTTAAAAAATCAAGATCTGCATATTGTAGTCCACTTCTCATTTTTAATTCTGTGGTTTCCTCTCACAAGAATGATTTCCTAGTGTGAGTAGTTGTGATGTGTGAGCCATAACCCTCTAACCAATTGCAAGGCTGTCTCTGAAAACTCTACGTCTCATTGAACCTTACTTATAGTCCAAATGAAATATCCTACCTCAGGTTGATCTTTTGGATACTACTGAATCATATAAAAGCTGAATTCTATTGTCAGCTGTTATAACAGAAAACCTCACAAGACAGATAGTCACCTCTTTAGTAACCGTATCAGCATAGCTGTTTCATGACAGGCTACCAACTGGGGGGGAAACCCTGTACATTGTATCTCCCAGCTTCAATAAAGCAAACTTTCAGTTCACTGAGGAAGGGGAAATGACTATTCACAAACCAAATAATTTATAAACAGAACAACGTTTTTGCATTTAAATTCATTTTCATAATGTTAATCCCTAGGCAGCAGCACTCCTCTTTAACCTAGGAAACTTTCAGAAATTTGTACATCTTTGGATCAATATAGCTTCTTAGCAGTTAGCTAGATGGTACTTTATGTGGAAGCAATTAACTTATCTCTGGTATTTTGCATGGCACTCTGTATGTTTGGAGACATCACAACAATATATACATAAAACAAGAAGGCAAATAATCTGAAGCATTTAAAAACAGAAATAGAGGATTGTGGCATAATCAATATGTATTCACCATAATCACTGACCATTTTTCTTTCTGTTTACTTTAACCATAATGTAGGAAAGCAAAACATCCCCAGATTTATGAAGCATGAAATAGATCATTTAGGATAATTGTGGAAATAGAAGCATGCTGACCTACATTTCTCAAGGCTTCCAAATATTCTCTTTCAAGCTCACTGCTACAGTGTTATCTCTTGAGACACAACATCAAGCCTAATTTTGTACTGATGGTGACTGCACGCTTTTAGGTTTTCAGATTAATTATTTCACAGCTCTTTTTTTTTTTTGCTGTTTAATTATGAAGAGGAACCTTTTGCTGTTCTAGTATATTTATGTACACACAGACAGTTTATTGCCAAATCCTTGAACATGTGCATATATTGAAGACTAGTGATAGACTTCAAATGTGATTCAGCATATGCCACCCCTGCAAGTCTTCCTGTGTCTGTGTTGACCACAGATTCACCCCATGCACAGCAGACAGGGGAAGTGCTGATAGCAGGGTCTACCAGGTGGAAAGATGCTAAAATCCCACTTAATGTGGTGCCTGTGTCCCCAACAGCTTTCTACTCTTCCCAGCATGAACAAAATAATTATGCCTGACACCTATAATCCACACAGGCACTGCACTAGTTGTTGCACTGATCTGTGTTAGTCCAAATAAAAATATTAGGGTTGAGAACAGATGGTACAGACAAGTTGGAACCTTCTCTGATATTTCCTTCCCCTCCTAAGTATAGCACTAAAGCAGCTGGAGGATACTGCCATTTGAATGCAGCCTAACAGGGCAATCCTGTGCATGTTTACATGAAAGTAAATCCCATTTTGTCCTATTAAATGTATTTAGGATTGAAACCTAAGGCATTGAACAAGAAGTTTCCATGTAAGCGTGCTCTTGCCATCAGAAACACAAACTAGGAACTACCTTATCCTGAAACATCTGAGTTGAAACGATTTTATGGAAATAATCAATCTTTCTACCTTTTTATTTGAAAACATCAATATGATATTTAAGTTTCATATATATCTATATCTAAAGTGGGATAAGATGAAATAAGTAGACAACTACTGTGAAAGCTACTCTGTATTCAGTTGATGTATGATTAATTTCTTTCTCAGCTTCAGAAAGCAAATCCACAAAGAGGAGACAACATTCTTTGTGACTCAAAAGAAACTAGCCTTCATTCATTTTCAAATCAAGTGCCTCACCCAATGGGGTCAAGATCCTACTCTGATTCAGACACCATGCCATTTGAAGATCGATCACTGTCGAAACTGAAGGAAAGTGACAGGTGCACTGCCACAGAAAACCTCTTTCTGGAAACACTGTCCCTTGATTCTCCAGATGATTCTGATGAACGGCAGCCTCAGAAACTGGAACGAGAAAGGTTCTTAACTTGTGCAAATGAGGTGTGTCCATTGCTCTTTGTATTGTCAGCTCAATTGTAATCCCACATCCCTGCTATTTTGTCAAAGGGTGCTTTCCACTGCTGTTTATATAGGGCCTTCTGGTGATTTAGCCAGATGCATATTGGATCTTTCTTGCAGTGACTCTATTCAAACATTATGCTGCATATAGCCAGGGCCAACACACCCATGAGGCAAGTTGAGGCGACTACCTCAGGCAGCAGGATCTACCGGGGCAGCTGATGCTGATGTTGATCTTTCTCTCCCCCCCCCCACCCGCCTTGTTTCTGATGTATCTCTTCCCTCACCTGCTTCTTCCCTGGCACCATTTTGAGGTCCACCTCAGGTGCCAGAATGTCTTAGGCCAGCCCTACATATATTGTGATATAGATGCCACAATCTCACATCCCTACCATGGATAAGGAGAGGTTTGGTGGGGGACTGTGTTCCCTGATCTAGGCTATTAAAATTAGAATTGGTTATGGAGAACTTCCATTTTTGCCATTGTTTATCATTTGTGTCTTCTTAATAGGGCTCTAAACAGTTATCTTTTTAAATTGTAGAACAAGCTCTTTCCATAAAATAGAAGTTTTTAAAAGCTGGGCTTTTTAAAACCTCCCCCTAGTCATAAAAATTATGACTAGGGGGAGGTTGTTCCTACACTGCATGTTGTGAGGAATTGTTATGGTATTCCCCATATGATTAACATAATGGTCTGCCTACACATTTAACAGCAATGGTATAATGAGTTTCAGTTGATGCTAATTATCGATATCTAGTAAATTTATAATGAAATAATGTCAAAAAGTAGATTTTATCTGATCTCAGCACTGCAAGGTCACTAATATCAAAGAGAGCAGCATAGAAAAGCAGCTTCAGACATGCAAATATAATACGAGATATGTACTAGTTGTCTTTATAATTATTAGAACTAAAAAAAAGTTGTGCTCTATTGAGAGATAATTAATCTGTGTGTCTGGTCTTAGCAATGTGAGGGTTATTTGTTTATACTAGTCAGTTCAACTGGGAATACTTTACACAGATGCATATAAAGAAAAAAATCCTTCTTAATTATCCAAGTATTGGAAGCATGGAGGGGGTCAGATATGCCTTCAAAGGGTTTTCAAGAATTTGATATATTGAATAAAGTTAATGCAAATACAGCCCACAGGCGCCCAATATAGGCATATATGCAGGCTCAAAATTAACAGTTTTTTTGCTTTCAGGAAGAAGAAATGCACAAGGGAAATCTTCAAAGGTGAGTAAAGTGGGGTGAAACATAGCACAAAATGAATTACATGAATTATATTAACACACTTACCCTAAATTGGCTTCAAGATCTTAAAACTAGATACCAGAGGTTCAGTTCTAGAATTTTACTGTGAATAAAACTCCCCACTATTCTGTAACATAATATTATGGAGAGCTGTCACACATGTGATTTCCTCCCTTAATGATGACTTCTTATTTTTTGAATCCCTTTGTTAATATATTGCATGCCATTTAGTTTCTTCCTCAGTTTACCCATCAATAGCCGTGGTTAAGTGTAGGACAAAACAGCACAGAGATTCAAATATAAAGTGAAAACAAAGCAGATTGCATTTTCTTTAAAATAGTGATATTGGCAGGTGGTGACGCTTATGTGTATGGTTACTTAAACTAGACGGTTAACTTCACTTTGTTAAAGTTGCTTTAAATAAGAACGTTTACACTATATGGTTACTACTACCCTAAATGATACAACAAATTCAATACAGACTTCCTGTCAATTTTGTTAATTTGACGTTATGTGCTTCCTTCTTCAGGGCAATGTCTGTCTCCTCTATGTCAGAGTTCAAGCGTTTGATGGACATTTCTCCTTTTCTTCCTGAAAAGACTCTGCCTTCTTCCAGCAGCAAGGAGGAGATAACACCTCCTCTGTCTCCTGATGATCTGAAATACATTGAGGAATTCAACAAAACTTGGGATTACAACACTACCAGAAAAAATGGTGGAGCTGTCGAAAGACCTGGAGATACTTGGGCAGAGAGGACAGAGATTGGGAAGGCAATCAATAATTCAGTTCCAGATCCATTCCAACCACCTTCATGGTACCTCACCACCAGTGTTACTATGACAACTAATACCATGACCAGCCCTGAGCACTGCCAGAAACAACCACTGAGGAGTCATGTTGTTGCAGAAAAAATGGGAGTTAAGGTCTTTCATAGTCCACCAGTTGTTCGCAGGTTTGAAACCTCAGTGGTAGCTAGCAATGAAGGGAAAAGCCAGTCAGAACCAGACTTTTTGTTCCCTATGACCAAAGTTAAGGGAAATGGGGGCGAGACAAAAGGTGCTTCTTCAGAAGTGTTTGGGCGATGGTCTTCTGACCTCTCCAAACACCACAACGATTTCCTGGAGAGTGGTATTCATCCTATTGAACGTCCTATTTGCACTACTTTGGGTTTTGCGTCGTCCTTGCACAGCCTGGAGATGTCCAAAAACATGAGTGATGACATGAAAGAGGTCGCTTATTCTGTCAGAAATGCAATACGTTCAAATTCAACAGAGCTTCAGTTCAAAGACACAGCTTGTCAGACTAATGGGTTGAGAACTACGGGCACACAGACCACTCAAACTATCAGTGTGGGCTTACAGACAGAAACTTTGCGTAGTATCACAAGCAGTCCACACAGGTGTCTGACACCAAAAGGGGGTACTACACCTGTCTCATCACCATCAAGAAGCTTAAGGAGCAGGCAGGTGGCACCTGCTATTGAAAAGGTCCAGGCCAAATTTGAACGCACATGTTGTTCTCCCAAATATGGCTCCCCAAAATTACAGAAGAAAGCCTTTTCCAAATCAGATCAGCCAAATAACAGGACATTACCAAGCACACCTCAGAAAGGGTTCAGTGAATCTGCTTGGGCCAGATCAACCACCACAAGGGAGAGTCCAGTTCATACTACTATCAATGATGGTCTCTCCAGTTTATTCAATATCATTGACCATACCCCTGTGGTTCATGACACCCTCCAAAAATGCTCCAGGTCCAGCAGCCGATCAAGGTCAGCAGAACCCAGGTCAGAACTGGGTCCTATGCAAGACATGTGCACAAGTATCCGTGGCAGGTCACCCAGTCCCCTCCGTTTTGGCACAGAGCTACAAAAGGATGAAGGAGCTGAAACGACAAGTATCAGGCAGGACTTATCAGCTCCTCCAGGATATACTCTTACAGAAAATGCTGCCAGAATTCTCAACAAGAAACTTATGGAGCATGCCTTAAAGGAGGAGAAAAGGCTAGCTTCATATAGCCCTCCCAGTCTTAGCAATGAGAACAGCACAGGAGAAATAAACAAAGTTGAACCAGGGTCCATTGAGGTAATGAGTTTTATCCTTGTATAGTAAACCTTTTTAGATGATGAATGTTATTTGTGAATGTTGATTAAAATATAAATGTGCAAACATTTTTAAGCAAAAGGGAATTGACTGTATAATGTATGCTTCTTTGAGACTGCATTTTGGAAGAACTTTAATGCAACACTTTTCTATGCTTCACACACATTTGGGGGGGGGGGACATGGCATTTGTATATAATAGAGATATAAGTAGCAATGGGTCTTTAAATGAATGCACCATGATGATGGATCAAGCCATAAGATGATCATATCGAGGAGTGTTTCATTGTAATATATTTGAAAGATAACACAGCAGTTTTCATATGCGGTATAATTTAAAATATTAATTAACTTGTATTTCATACAGTAACACCATGACAATTTTTAATGGATGTCAGTACAATTTTAAGCAAGTTTATTTATCAAAAGTAAGTTCTGCTGAATGCAGTAGAACATAGAAAGTTTGTTTTAGGAACTGGAGATTTCATATACACAAAAGGCACTATTTGCCACACTCGAGTATCCATGCACAATTGCTTTGAAACTAGCCAGTTTTGTGAGCCAAAGCCTCCTGAGACAAATAGGTTTTCAGAGCCTTTCTGAAAGTCTGGAAGGTGGTAGCACTCTGGAGGTCAGCTAGTGATGAATTCCAGACACAGCTTTGGAAGCTACTGACTACAACAAATTTGCCCACAAATTTACTTTTGGGATGGAGGAAACTTTCAGCAGGGCCTCTTTCTTTGGTCTTAGAAGATTTACGGAAGGATACACTGTCCATAATGCATCCCAGCAAATATCTTCCTACTACATCTTTGAACCCCTAGGTATTCTATAATCTTCATAAGTATCCTGCAACATTGCTGTATTGCTCCTTGAGCTGCTCCAGATGTTAATATTTTTCTGGATAGTTCACCTGTGCCATCATGTTTGAAAACTATGTGAGGGTTGCACCTTGGATTACATGTATTTGAAAGCAGAGCAGCACAATAGATGTGATTTTCACCCAAGGTTGTATGGTTTTTCTCCTATGTGAAAATTATGTATAAAGATGATTATGAAAGGTTTATTGATGATCAAGTATGGTCTTATGGATAGAAGTTGTCTTGGGTCAAGGTTTAAATTCCAGTTCAGCAAAGAATTCACTTAGGGGCATGTCATGGTAACTCTTGTTATTCTTGAATAAGTGCAGTATTTGCATTTGCAATCCTGTACCTACCTACTTGGGAGTAAGCTCCACTGAACTCTAAGTAGACATGTATAGAATTGCACTACAATTTCCAAAACTAGTAACTGAAGTTAACCTTAAATATACACATTTTATAATCTCTTAACATAAAGTAATAATTAAGAAGTGTTACATAAAGGCAAACATGTTGTGTGGGCAACTTTTATAACCAAATGTCACATACAGGGGAAAAGAAATATTGCCATTGTGTGGTGTGTTACTACTCTTGTTATATCATCTTTTCACAATGGCAGTTACTTCACAGGAACTGACTTCCGTTGCTTGGATGTTGTTTGAACTCACTTCCATAGTTCCACAAAAAGATACAAGTCTCGCTGAGGGTGCTTCCAGACAGGTCTTAATATTGTAAATGTGTTGTAAACAATTATTATTTTTTAAACTTACTGGATTTTCCTCAAAAACGGTAAATCCAAATTAATTTGGGGAGTGAGGATACTGGCTGGCATTTTTATGGCGGTGACATTGTGGGGACGCTGCAAAAATGTATGCAGGAAGAGAACCACTCCCACAGCAAATGCTTTTCTAGAAGCACCCTGAGTAATGCTCCACAAATATGTGGGATGGTGAACTTTGAAAGGCTCAAGTCCAAAGGATGGGCGTTTAAAATGTGATAGCCCGATGAAAAGTTTATGGAATAATCACTTAGAGCAAGTCAGTTTAGGAAGTTACTTGCTAATGGCTTCTATTCAGATTTCCAAATGCATTTTTGCTCGTTTGGTGGCTGGGCTGAACTTAAAATGGCATGCCATGTGAAGTAAAGCATCCTGTCAGTATTGCTCCTTTCTTGATTCTGGCAGTGGGAGTGCCTTACGTATCTGTTCCAAATTAGCCAATCTGCTCATACTGAAAGAATAATTTATTTCTGCTGTGCAGGAATAATGCATCACTGATTTTTGAATACCTGCATGGAATGCCAGTTAGAAGCTTGTTGCTATTTCATTTGTGCTTCTTACAATTGTTTTCTTCAAATTTTCCATTTAGGATGCCTTCTGTGATACTTGCTAAAATATAGAATATTTGTGTGCATTCACATGCATATGTGTATTATGTATACACATGTTAAATACACACTGGTGTTTTTTTTCATATATGTATATATATATATTGCTCTGTCCCAGGGCAATATGATAAGTTTTGTATCCTCAAAATGCTGTTTTCGAAATGCCCTCTACATCTGCCCTGACCCTACCTCTGCCAAACGTCTATCTGATTAGGAAGTCATGGCATCTATATACAAGAAACTTCTTCAGGTCACAATAAAAACAAAATGTCTGGTTTTTCCTTGAGCTGCCAAGAACTTTGCATACATTCGCCATAGTTCTGTTATTCAAGAAGCTGGGAAAGAGAAGAGCTCCTGAAGAAAGTCCAGCAGACCACATTATTTGGCAAGAGAGCTACTGTAGCTGCTGTGCTGTGTCATGCTTCATATTCTGTTCCTAATTGCGTGGCCCTCACTGCATACTGCCCTCTCTGCTGACAACCGTTTCCAGCGCTAGAACAGATGGCATCAGAATGCTTTCTCTTTTTTTGCTTCTGCTTTTTCTCCCCTTCCTTAAAGGCAAAGACAAAACAGCAAATTCATATCCACTAGATGTGATTTGTCACCCAGTCTTTCCGATTCTTGCTATATGAACCCATTCCTTGCCTTTAAAAAAAATAGACAGAAACTTTCTAATTTCAAAACTTATTCGGACTTTGGAATACATTTGGAACAAGTGGAATACATGCTTACCAATCAGATATAGTCTTTAATGCCATACCCTCATGTAAAGACAATGCTAAAAATTGGGGGTGTCTCCCATTTGCTTTCTCAGTGTGATGTTAGCAGTTTACTTGCATCTTTCACATAGCCTCTCCAGTTATGGCTGTGGCATAATAAATGTTAGCAGTGAAATATGGAGAGCTCTTCAATGCTGACTACATTTCTCTGGTTTAAATATTCTTTCCAACCTACTTCCTCTTTTTTCCCCTCTGTCTGTCTATGTCCAGAACCAAACTGTCTTACTAACTGCCCCCTGGGGACCCTAACCCTGCCTGCCTCACTGCTGTAAGTCCTTTCTACCTTTGTTTCCAAAATTCTTTACTTAAAACAACAACTTTTCCTTGGTGTAGAAGTATAAACCGAAGAAACAGCAGCATTCCCTGTCACTGGCATGAGCTGACAGTGGATTCCAAATAGAGAATGAAGCTTTTGAGTCATATAGCTCTGTCCTCTAAAACATTTCCCACCAAATATTATTCATTAGTCACTGTCATGAACACTCTCAAACCAGCATGTTTCCTCTTCAACCAGGTCCATTCCATGGAACTAAGTTGAACCAAATTAGTTTTAACGCAGCTTTGCTAGCTATAGGATTCTGCCCACAGTGCAGTTTTGAAGGTATTTTTACTTGTTGTTCTTTCGTTCTCCACCATTTATTGCACCTGTTAATATAATTCTTCAGTTTCCAGATAAATAGGGCAGAGGCAGCTGCCTTGTTAGGGTCATGCTTTAGATGCAGCAACATGCTCCATTGCTTGTGCTGTGGCAGCTGAAGACCAATCCACAGGACAAGGTCAGTAAAAGCCCCACAGAAGGCTGGGAGTAAAATGGAAAGAATCTCTACATACCTAGTTTCGAGACTAATGTTGCGTTCAGACTTTCATAAATACAGAATTTGCCATTGCAGCATGATAGCGTTGTCATTGCAAAAGTTTTCATTGCATGGTGGGTCATTCCTTTTCTCTCAGATGGAAAGGAAATGGGAAGAAAGCTTCGCAAGGTGAGATGGTTGCCTCACTGAACGAGTCTGTCCTACAGATGTATTTGAACATACATAGTTTGAGAGGCAGGGCTCCTGGGAGTGCACATTCATTACATGTTCAAGACATGCAAACTTCTGCGCAGGCACAAACACATGAAAAACCATTCTTTGTGTTTGCAGCAAAAGTTGGCTGTGCACAGCACTGATTGGCTGGAAGTGATGATGGCATGAGTTTTCCCCCTCACAGCTTTTCATCTGTTTTAAAATGGGTCCTGCTTTAAGAAAAAGAAAAAAGAGACACAAATTGAGTATCGGCACAATCCTATGCATTTTTATATCTCACTGAGTTCATCATCTCATTAACTTCAGTGGGAGTTTTACCCTAGTAAAGACGTTTAGCATTGCGACCTAAATAAGCATGCAACACTTCAAAATAACAAAGCATATAGGAAGAGCAAGATAGATTACTGGGTCAGTTCAAGCCACTTGCTATTATGCCTGCCAAAGGCATAGCAACTGTGGGAGAAAGGTGGGCTTCCCCTGTGGGATGAAATGTGTTGTGAAAGAAGCAAATGGAAACGGGACAAATGTTGAAATGTTGCTTGCATAAATTGCATTGCTTTGACCAAGCAACAACAGAAAGTCTGGTTTTATTCAAACCACAGATTAGCTTTGCACAGCAACAAAACAGCTAGAGAGGAGCCAAGCAGTTGTGATCTCCACTCTGAGGGTCTGCCCATTTGCTTGTTCACACTGAGGCATATTTGCATTTAGGATTATGTGTGAACCAGGCCAGTGCTGTCCATTACTAGTAAGTGGTTGCACTGAAGCATCTTACTTATCCCGTCTCATATTATAGACACTCTAAGCAGTAGACTTAAACATAACCATGTATGGCAAAACAAAACCTGCCAGTCCTTTATTCACTGAAAGCAGCTATAAATGGTGTGTTCTACATATTGGAGTTCAGAAATAAATGTGGGCCTAATTCTGCCTTTCTCTTAAAGCTGCAATAGAAAGTTGTCTGAAATAGGAGTAACATCATTGAAATAAATTAATAAATGTGGCCATGTATTTAGCAAGAATAAGTCAGAGTAACCAAAATTCAACTGAGCTGTGCATATAATTACATCTAGAAAAACATAGTCTCAGTCCATCTTTTCTTATGGTAGACACTGGGCATGGTTTTAGTATTGTACCATATTTTAACAAGATGGAGACTTATAATTTCTTTCCAATTGGCATGAATGTATTCTTCACCTTATTACTGGATGTTTCTTGATAGCTTTCCAGTACAAAAGCTCTATTACTGATTTAAAATGCTAGGAATTCTCAATTTAATGGGATCTTGAAGGGTAACATTTTGTCTCTAGCGCTGGAGCTAAAGAGATTCGGCACTTGCTAGAGGCCCGATACATACAGAATATGTATCCAATGTATACCACCTCTTTATTCAGTTTCAAGGCACCCTCCCCCATAAAGTGTTGTGGTCCTTTCCTTCCATAGGGAAAGGGCTTTTTCAAGGGTAGCTTGAAGACAGTAACACGAGTGCAACCTCTCTTCATTCCATGACATTGTGTTTTGTGCATCCTGTTTCAGTCTGTTTCTGTCTCTTCTGCCCTTTCCTGTACACAATTACCTGAGAGTAAGTCCCCCCTGAATTCTGTGGGACTTATTTCTGAGTTACACGACTAGGGATTGTGGAGCAAAATACTTAACTGTCAATGTCTGCTTTATATCATGTTACCAGGCTCAGCATCCTCCTGTCTTTTACTGCCTTTGTTCCATTTTTATAGCATGGTGTGGTAAATCTCTCACTCCATTTAACATGTGTCTTTGGCTCTTATTCAGTAACTTATTCCATAACTCTTACTATGTGGTATATAACTTCCAGCTTTGTATATTGCCAGGGTACATTTTGATTTGGATTTTTGTATAGCTTACATATCACTCTCTCACCTGTTTAGTGATTTACACCCTCATTGTGAACCTTTTTCTTCTATGTGTTGATAATCTTAGCACTTTTTGTTTTTAGATTCTTAAAGGTACACAGTGGAAACCTGATTATGTGCTTTGGCAAGTTTACACCTCTGTACAAATTGTACGCAAAATTCTCCATTCTGTAGGAAAGTCTGTAATTACTAGCTGCCATCATCAGTCCTAAAATATAAATAAACTGTCAGTGTGAAACATCACAGTTAAAGGCTGTGTACTCCAAATGCAACCAGGCCTTGCATTAAGTTTACTTTTCCGGTCTTTAACTTTTCTCCTTCAGTAGTCCTGGGTTGCAGATTGATTTGGGCTGTGGCCAAGGCTGACAAGGCCTTGAAGCATCCTGAAGTAGTGCCTCATGTGACTGATTTCTAAAAGTGGCACTCTTTCCTTCTACTTGGATTGATCGATCTCTTTGTGCAATTACAAAAGGGGGAGGGGTGCTCCAATTAAGAACTGTGGAGCCAGAGGTTGGGGGATGATTTTCATTTTTTTACTTCAAGGAAATAGATATCAGTGACCGGTGTTAGCTGGAGCTGCTTGTCTGTTTTACTACTTTCAGTTCAGTTATAAAGGTCAGTTTTAAGTCAGTAATATTGTTTAGCAATTGCCTACCATTGCTTTTTGGTCCAAATTATTTTTAAATCCAAGTACACTGAGAGGAAATCATGCTTTCTATTCTGAGAGTTCTTCAGTTGATGATTATATCATAATTTTATAGAGAATATTACTTGAACAAACCTGACCAATTGTCCTCTCACTAGCAAATGTAACATCCAGCGTCACTGAAAACGTATTAAAGATACTTGGGGGCACGTCACACGATGGAACTGCCTCACATCAAGTATTTTAGTTATGCCTACAGCCAGTGTTTATAATTATGAACATATTTAAACAGTAGACTACTTCTGAATGTGAACATTTTGAGCCAGACTGCATGTGACAGCAAGAGAATTTTGTGTAGAATCAGGTCCAAATCTCTCTAGCTCATTGGGAAGGTGCAATTTGAATAGCAGCATAAGTAGACAAGATGAGGTGTTAGAAATCTCCCCTATTCAACCAGTCTTCTTCCTGGGTGCACTTTGTTGTTGTTAAGTAACCTTTGAGGTGACTCCAATATCAGAAGTAAACCTCACTGGGATAAAACTGGTATTAAAAACGGGGTGGGTTGGAATTTTGTCTCCCCCCCCCCCCTCCAGCCTTGTATTATAGGAGACTGGCAGGACTCTGTTTGGGCCTCCTCTAGTTGCCATCTCAGTTATTTTCTTCCAAAATTCTAGTCAGTGAATGTTGGTCAGAGACATCAGTTCACTTAAATGCTTGCCTCATCCTTTCATATTTTGCTTCATTGGTTACAGGCAAAAGTCAAGAATTTAAGAGCTGTGTACAAAAAATGTGTTTTTTTGCTGCTTTGGTTTCCTTGCCAAATTACATATGCTTAGATTTTGGATTTAGCTTACTTTCATTGTGTGATATATAAATTGGTAATTTTGTTCCTCTCCATTTTTTCACAAAAAAGGAACTACCTTGTTCCGCACTTGCTCCATCCTTAGAATCCTGCTTCTCCCGACCAGAGAGACCAGCGAATCGACGCCCACCTTCCCGATGGGCCTCACATTCCCCTACTGCCTCACTATCTCAGTTAACTGGGGAGGAATATGGAAGCATGGAACTGCCGTTGGAGAACCCAAACCAGTGATGCAAGCCTGCATGAATTATCACAGAATAATTCACTGTCTTTTGCATAGTAGCACCATTACCATGGCCAGTCTCTGTCAGTGAGGAGAGCTCAAGTTGCAGAGGTTAAAGAATGTTCTAGAATGCAGCTGCTTTGTGTACCTGAGAAACAGATGTTTCTAGAATGAAACAGTTAATGTGCCTGTAATAACTTATTTTTTTCATAGCTCAGAAAACTATTTTTGCCTCCATCTTTTCTACACACAGTATATTAGGATCTAAAAAATATGCAGATAAAGATAAGGTTTTAAATAAAACATGAATTATGTTTCAAGGGAAACTGAATGTGTTCTCTCTTTCCCGCTCTCCGACTACTGACTGCCTTCTGTTATATTAGCACCGTTAAGGTTTGGGTTTTGTTCTGGTTCTCTTTTTTTGTTTTTAAAATTAGAATTTTAAGTTAATTATGTTGGTTATCAGTTTGAAAAAGAAAATTCATAGAGGTGCTTTAGCATGTCTGAAGCAGTAACTTTTAAGTAGTGAAAAAGCCATTGAACTAGTTGACTAGAGTTGTCTTAAATAAACTAGAGGGGAATGCAGGGAATATGGAATGAAATGTTTAGAAAAGGGCGGGGGGAACCTCAGACAGTCTTAATGAAGTGAGCTGTACGATACATACACACACAAAAGATTTGCATGTCATTAGGTTCCTAGCACTTTAGTGCATGTACACACTGCTACTGTACTCTCACTGTCACATCCGTGTCTCAATTTCTTTCCCTGTTATATTGTTGTGAATTTATCTGTACTGTACTTTTAATGTTGGTATTCTTGCATTGATTGTACAAAAAAAGATTTTTAAATAATTGTTCAAACAGTTCAACTGACTATGTACAGTGTTTATTGAAAACTTCCCTTGTTTGAGGGAAAGCACTGAGAACTCTGGGCATACTAAATTGTAACTGGCCTTGTTTTAAGAGTCTGTTTGAGACCATGTGGTGTGGAAATAAATTCCTCAGTATTTACAAAATGCTGGTGTTTGTTTGAAGCTTGATATTCCTAAACCTGTTTCCCATCTATTACATGAATGCTAGCAAACATCCCTAACAAGATAGAAAAATTTGAATATGAACAAATGGATATGTACATCCCCCTCCCCCCAAAAAGCTGAACTTGTAGAGTATGAAGAACTATGTTGGGAGTGTTCTTTGTTGTTTGCAAAAGAAAGAAAAAATCTAGTTCACTAGGGTGGCAGTTTCTTTTTTTATGTTTCCTTTGATATTTAGTGTTTGATCATGAGCATATGCTGATACCATCTATCAAAACAGACAAAATTTAAAAGCCAGACTTAAAAGCCAGATTTAACACATTCTTGTATCATACCAGGTAAGAATTGGCAGACGTTTGCTTTTCTTACAAGTATCTTTGCTCTGAAAGCATTTATGGGCAGTTAGGACAACGCAAGGATGACTAGTGCTGTGTGATCTTGAGCCATTTTTCAACTGTGCCTCCTATTGCATTCCCAGAGGCCACATCAGAACTTCTGAGCACTTAAAAGGGGCCTCCTGGGTATTTGCCCTTCAGTGCCTCTTGGCACCCTAGTCAAGTATTCCACATTTTTTAATTGTTAGGGACAACATAAAGAGGAAGACAATAGGGGCTGAAAGAGAAAGGGGAAATGTGGTGTATGGAGGCTACATTGCAAGGAAACACAAGAAGACTGTAGATCATTTTTAGTGCTAAGTTGGTGCAGAAGCTAAGAGAAGTGCCCTAACTTACAGTTTCTGTGTCTTTTTTTGTGAATAGGCACACATATAATTCTTTAATTGTGATACCAACGTTTCTTTTGATTTTTTGAGCTCAAGGGATGATGCTGTACACTATGTTCCCAATCAGCAATACAGTAGTATCTCAATGTGTACTGGAAAAGTTTGTTAATCTTACAGTCAGAGATGTCTCAGATGGTTTGATAAGTGAGAAAGGATCGATTCCATTAGATATTTCCAGTCTTTTCAAACCCAAATCTCAAAAGAAACGGGTTGATTCAGCTGATGAATTTCAGTAGTAATTTGATAATTCTAACTCAGATGAGAATTATGAAATAAGCACCTTGGATAGTGCAGTCTTTTTGATAGATATTGTTATCTGCTGGAGGTTTTGATACAATTGAGGTGTATACATTTTGTTAAATAAATAGTCAATCAGATTAAAGAGAAAGAACTAGTTGCAGTGGTGTAATCACTCCTCTGCAATTAACTCCAATGCATTGGGCCAGGAGATGTAATTTCATTTCTTTATTTCCTCAGGTTAAAAAAAGATGAAGCTGATATCCCAGAAACATAAGCTCTCTTTTTCCTATATAGAAAGATACAAATGGGAAAACAGATTATAAGGAGTGCAGCCTAGGGCTTCTTTGAATATTCATAATCGATCTTCCTTAAGAGAGAGAAAGAGTCACACATAACTAGTTAATGACTCCCAGAAGCGATGTTTGCTCTCTGAAATCAGTGCACACAGCCAAGCCATCGGATTAGTCCTTAGCCATCCTGAAATAGTAAGGTGTGTCAGGATAAGCAGCTTGCCATGGGTTGTCAAGTAAACTGCTTACATAACTGCAGGAATGACTGATACAAGAGGCCGGCTGAACACAAGGAGCCAGAAAAGAAAAGAAGAGAGGGAGCCAAATGCATAAGGAAAGCGCTTCAAAAGATCTGAAACCCACATTAATGTAACGTTATGTTCCCTGCGGTCAAATCCTTGAGCACAACAGTATCAAATATGTCGCCCAAGATCTTTAAAAGCATGTGGGCTTTCACGTTTTAATTATGACAGCGTTATTTTTCTGTTTCAACAAATATATTTTCTTTGTTAATATGATTGATATGTTCTGCAACATTGATATGTTCTGCAAAAGATTTAAGGTAACTTCTGTCTCAGCTTTATGAAAGCTTGATGTCCACTGGGTGCAATTGTGCTGGCGAATTACAAACTGAAGGACTGAGCAGAAGCTTAGATAGAAACAAATAAATAGACTGGTGTAGGTTTTCAATATGATACTTCCCTTTGCTTTTTTGTTATATCATTTCTCACCTCCAATAAGTTATATTTTTATTTTCTCTTTACAAACCTGATGTAGATAATAGTTAGATGTTGTTGGGTTGTTATGGCTGTGTGTGATGGGTATGAAGATTGAGCATTTTCACATACAACTGAAGTTTTGCAGATAATAATCATTTTGGGCTGCTGCTCCAACTGGAAATCTCTTGTACAGGCTATGATCTCCCAACAAACCCTAAATAACTCTCCTTTTGATAGTTCATTCAGAAGTCATTAATACTGATTTATGCCTGGTTACTACACTGCTAACAACAGTGAGACAAGTGTATTGCACAAAAATGGGGAAATAAAGATCCTACCATAACTGGCTGGTTATGGAAAACTTGCCAAACTATCTTAATGAGAAAGCTTACCTATGAAAGCAATGAAATACATAATAAGAAAACAAATTCATTGAGAGGTGGGCCTTGCTTTTACAGTTCTGGAATGAATGTGTAAATAATGTTATTTTTCATTTTAATTTATTCATGGTACTATAGAGTTTCTGTTATGTTGTCACTCCACCCTCTTCATATGTCAGCTTCTTGTCTTTTTTGTTTTTGTTTCATTTGTTTACTTTTTCTGCATGAGAAGCAAGGTTGCCTGGATATAATGGTTTTTGTTTCATGTTGTTATAATATATTACTATTATTATTATTATTATTATTATTATTATTATTATTATTATTTAAAAAGTGGTATGATACTGCTTTAAATGTATAGTGCAGTGTGATTCAAAATGCCAAGAGCTGGCAGGCCTTTCTTTGATCACAGCTGCTGAAGAAAATGCAGTTGTGACCTCAGATATCATTGCCAACTTGCCACATGTACAGCCTGATTTTCTGAATTCTTGGTGTGAAGAACTGACCCACCAGCTGTTGCCATCTCAAAGGTCAAAGTTATTAGCTTGTAATAGAAAAAAATAATGTGACATTATTCCTGAATTATTAAGCTTAAGGCCAAGGAAGCAAAAACGCACATTATTTATTCACATAGACTGCAGCTTTCCACTATGGCATGTCAGCATTAATCACCCAGGCACTTATGTAGCTTATCTTTTAAGCAGCAAATAATTAGAGCTTCTTTCATAGGCTGAACTAAATAATTTAGTAGAATCATTTCTTCTAATCAGAAAAGTCTTGAGAAAGGGGCAGCAAGGAAAATGATGAGCAGGTTCCCTAAGCAGCAGCCTAAGGAATTAAAAAGACTGTTCACTATAGTAGTGTGGTAGGAAGATATGTGTTACATAGCTCTGATTTTTAACACTTTTCATTTCCCACAAAAGAGAGGAAATCCTGATATAAAAGTAGGTAATACCAAGGAAACTCCTTTAACTCCAAACCTTATGGGAGCTATTTTAAATGTTGCCTAAGTTCATTTTGACCTAGCCATGATAGTAAATTAAGTTGTTAAACATCTGCTGCCATTACAGTGAGATCCTTTTGTAAAAGCTTACAAAATGTCAACTGCGCACACATCTGACAATGTCCTGTGACATTTTTTTAACATTGATATTCATTACCTCAGACTTCCAATGAGTTTATTACCTCATAGAAGTGACAGAGAATTCTAGCAGAGAAGGTTATTAGACTTAGTGCATATAGAAATGCTGGTGGTGTGATTACAACCTAGAAGCAGGTATTTTAATGGAGAGTAATGCATTATGCACAGAAATTTCTTTGGCAACTGCTGAGTGAGAAGTACCCCTTAGGCAGCTATGAGGCGGCCAACCTAGTCCCATATTCTTCCATTCCAATATTACAATGGATCTGTAAGAAGATTTTCCAACATGATATAAATTCTAACTACTAAAACAGGGATGGGGAAACCTGTGGTCTTCCGAATGTTGCCAGCAAGACCAATGGTCAGGGATGGTGGCACCACAGCAAGATCTCAGGTTTCCCATCCTTGGAAGACAGCAGAAGCTGAAATATATGCAGCAAAAAGGGGGAGAGGTATGTGTGTCACTTAAAATTGGGACTTCAGCTTTACTGTTCAGCCTGTCTTTACTGTTTATGATTCCCATGTGTAGTTTCTGAGGTAAACAAAATAATTGTTCTGGAATGAGATGAAAGGCAGTAAGTAGATCAAGGTCACCTGGTAAGTTTCATGAGTGAATGGGGATTTGTTCTGTGGTCTTCCAGACCCCAGTACAACACTATAATCATATACTAGACTCTGTGCTTTTAGAAAAAAGGTACCGGTACTGTATACCCTTGAATACCTACAACAGAAGGTATTGAAATGGGGCAAAAAAACAGCTAAAATATTAAATAAACCTTGAGATGTATTAGATCCTTTGAACACCTTAACATTAAAAGAGGTCATACAACCAAATAAAGCTATCACTTTACAATTACAAGAGAATCAAACTAATAAATTATAAAGATTGCATAACCTAATTTTGTGAGATGGAGAAATAAGAGAAACTGGAAAACAACATCTGGAAATATACTTTCAACATAACATTACTTCAGAAGAAGAGTGGCCAACTATACGGGATGCAGCTAAAGCATGTATGAGAGGGGTCCTCATACTGAATACAATCAAACAACAAAGAAAATCTAAACAGAAAAATAAAGCTCTTACTGTATATTGGATATCATAAGGAAAGGACATAAACTAACCCATAATCCAGAAATTCTAAATCTCTAAGATCATTACATCAACAAATACAAAGAGGAACTAGAGAAATATACAAATAGTATGAAACAAAATGGTATGGATATGACAATAAATAAACCTTCTAGATTTCTACTTGCTTTTTTGAAGGATAAACAAGTGAGAACTTTGAAACTGGTAAAAGGTATTTGCAATAAAAGCTTCTCAGCTCAGGAAAGGCCAAGAGTCCTGTCTTGTGCCCTGAGTCTTCCACCCTTTCCTGCCATTTTGATATATCTGTGATGTGCATTATAATGTTCCCATAATAGCTGTCTGTTTTTTGTTTGTTTGGTTTTGGCTATAACCTGTTTTTGGTTGACCAATGAAATCTGATGATGATGATGATGACGACGACGATGACAACAACAACAACAATGATACTGATAATAAAGCAGTTAAAGATAAAATAGCCACAAGTTCAAAGGATATTATACGTTACTTTCAACAATTCTACCAGAAGCTATACTACTCGTGAACAGCTTTCCCCTCCCCACTTCACCAGAGAAGCATCATAGATTTCTGTTTCCTTATGCCTCTGGTTTGAAAGAGTCGTTGCCAATCATAATTCATCATGATTATTATTCCATTTTTTGTGTAAAAAATCAGAATTGAACGTCTTCCACACCGTCCTTTGTATGCTGACATATGGTGATCACAGTGTGAAAGAAAGTGGAGCCGGGGGTGGGGGCTGCTATTCGTCTTTCATGTCTGGTGTTGCAACAAGGAGGTCTTCAAAGCAATTCCTGGAAATTGGTTCCTTCAGTATCTCTGATGCCTTAGGAAAATATGTTAATATAGCAGCAGAACCATAGATAGAATCTAAGCTTTGATGCCTTTTAACAAGCTATGCCCTGTGATTGCAGTCACTCTTTATGCAGTGTTTCTTCTGCTGACAAAAAATTCTTAAACAATAATAATACAGGGATGTAGTAATATAATTTGGGAAATTAGTAAGCCATTTGGGCTAGAATGGATTAGTGAGACGGAGTCTACTACTATATATTGGTAACATTACAGAACCCAGCTGGGTTTGGGTGAATAGTGGAAGATGGAGGTGTTCATGGAAACTGTGTCATGGCTTTGAATACTTCATTTTAATTATCTATCACAATGGGGTGACTGATGAAGTGGGCATTGTCCCACTTGTTCAATAAATGGGTTCATCTTGTTATGTTAGAAGCAGATGCTCTCCTATTCCTCCTATACCAGTTCAGATACCCAGGACTTAGGACAGGTTTCTTTACATTGCAAAACTTACTACAAGAATTGGCTTTATATGCAGTCTTGTTCAGTTGTTGCAGAGCTGACATTCTGAGGATAGCTCAAAGTAATTGTGCCTATATGGCAGTTTCATCCAGAGACCAGCAAAAAAAAATATTGAAGACTGACAAAAAAATTCATAAACTTTCCTTTTCCCCCTTGAGTAACTTCCTCCTGTTATATGTAGAGGTCTGTCAGGGACTGGGCAGAGAAGGAATGGTGGAGACCTCCTCCCCATCCTGACCCTTCCAGGGAGGAGGAAGAGGAAGACAGTATAGATTTACAACAGGAGTTTGTGGGAGGTCACAGCTCAGAGGCAGATGAGGGGGAAAGCTGGGAAATAATGGGACAGGAGGAGGCAGCAGAGTGACAGCTGACTGAAATGGTGCCATTGGAATGCATTCCAGTCCCTCCATCTCCCAGAACCCGGTGAGCCTTGAAAGTAGGAGAGCAAAGAGCTCAAAAACAGAGGGCACGTAGCAGCACCCATAGAAGTGATGAATGAGGATGTGGGAGAGAGGGAGGGTGGAGATTCCACTCAAGACAACACCATTATCCAAGAGGCTGGGTTCTATAACCTCTCTCTGTAAATATTGAATAAAAAAGGACGGTAAGAAACCTTTCCTTGTCTTTATACTTTCCTGGGCAACCAGCCAGGAGCCGCTGACAACATCCTGACCAGGTCCAACATAACACTGATTTGAGAAGAGGGAGTTTGAAGGATGTGAATGCATGACCTTGCTTATATCATGTGTAACATGCAAGCCATAAGAATCAAGTCTCATTGAACTCAGTGGGGCTGAATGCCGAGTAGACTTATGTAGGAGCACATTGTGAAGTTCGCAAAAGATGCTAACAAAAAGCACTATTTCCCTATTGAGCATATGAGAAATAAGATTTTTAAATGACATTTAAGACCTTATCAATTAAATATATTCTAAGAAATAAAATAATGATTGGTTGCTCTCTCATCACCACTAGCATTGTCTCAAATAAAAATATTTTTGAAACTACACACACACACACACACACACAGAGAGAGAGAGAGAGAGAGAAAGACCTGTATTGATAATTAATTACACTTTATCTTTCAACCCATTGAACATTCTGCTTGAATACCTGGAAGGTGCAGTACAGCTTGAACATTACAAATTGATTTGAAACCTTTTGGTAGGTACCAGAATACTAATAACAAATAAATGTGGTGATCTTAAACCTCCTGCATTGAAGGAGTTCAATTGAACTTTAGTGGGAGTTGGTTGGCATTGCCAAACTGATTGAAAATATGCATTCAAAAGATGCTACACAATTAACAGAAATGTTTCAAACATGATAGTTGCTAGTTATTGGCTTTCCCATGAATATAAGATATAATTTAGACAATAGCTATTGTAATTTTTTCCCCTTTGTTATGAATTTTGGGTGTAAAGTCTATGAATACATACTTGGGAGTAAGCCTCATTGAACAAAGTAGGACATACATAGGAATGCATAGGATCGTGCTATTTTTGTATCAGATCACACACACACACACACCCTGAAAGAGGAAGAAGAGGAATGAACCATTATCAATATGTAAAAAAACACCTCTTGGCCAGACTTTCTTTTAGGAACCCAATATGGAATTGACAGATTGTCCATCTTTAGAGGAGGTAGGTTAATAGGATCCTGCATCTGTTGCACTGGCCAGACTCCAAACATTCTCCTTTTCCTGCTATCATATCATAGTCAAGGTTAAAGAGATAATAAATAAGTAAGAAAAGATGGTTTTTAGAATTACTTCAAAACAGAATAACCATCACCACTTACCATTTGAGTGATATTACTGTGTGGTTGCTATAAGCCAATGCTTTTCTTTCTGGTGAACGAAGAATTGTAAGAAAGCTTGAGGCCCTTGCCTTTGTTGAATTGTAAAGGAAATAAACCCATCAGGCAGAGAGGAGACACATAAGTGCTCTGAAGCTGCCTTAGGAAGAACATTTTAGAGGCATTGACATGTTTCAAAGATAATGTGAAAAAGGACTACTGAATTTTTGCTCAGTGCATTTACCCTAGTCAGTAAACTGTGTGGAGACAAACCCAGCAGAATTTTTGTCACTTCCTAAACTAGGTTTTAACACAACTGGTCCTATTTCAGAAACTCTACCTACATAATGAGCAAAGCAGACAGGGACCTTTTTTGCAGTGGCACCCAACATCTGGAGCACCCTCCCCATTCAATCCTAGAAGTGTCAACTATGATGCGTTTTAGATATCATTTATTTATGTATTTATGTATTTATTTATTTTTTTATTTAAACATTTATAATCTGCTCTTTCATAAAATATAACAAGGTGGCTTACAACATATTAAATACAATATAATCAATCTATAAATATGTATAAAAACATAATTAAAAACATCAGTAAGTCATCAGTAAATATTTGGTGGTTTGAAGAAAAAAACATATTATGATGGCCTGTCAAAGCCGGCCTTTTTAAAGATTGCACTGTTCAGTATTTTGATTCTGGATTTTTATTCATAATATGTGTTTCTTTACTTTCTAAACCACTTAGAGATTGTTATTTTTATATTCAGTGGTCAACTCTAAATCGCCTGATGGACCTCACTCTGTAGATCCTTATAGATGTTGACTAGCACGGGGAGAGGAATGGAATCCTGAAATATGCTATGGATCATGGAGTCAAGCAGAAGTCCTCTAATGCCATCCTTCTGAACCGGCCTTGTAGGTAGGAGCAGAATCACTGCAATATTGTACCCTCCCCCAACCCATTCTCAACTGACAGAACTGGTAAAATAACATGCTGGTGGTATCAAAAGTTGCTGTCTCCCAGAGGAGTGCATAAAGCAATGTGACTAAGTCTGTTTTGGTACCAACCTGGAGCCTGAAATGGGCCTCCGCCATGAATGCCTGAAGCTGACCAGGCATCACTCCCTAGAGCACCTTGCCCAAAATGGGAAGTTTTGCAGCTGGCCCATAGTTATCATGTAGCAGTGGGTCCAGAGAAGGCTTTTTAAAGAGGGGCTACCAATTAATCTCTTTCAAGATGGTGACACAATGACTCATTAACTACCTCTAGGATCCAACCTGCCAATCTTCCACTGCCTTTCATCTGCAAACATTTAAACTGATTCCATGACCAAACAGTGCTCTGAACACCATCTAGCAAGAAGGACGAAACGTCAAATTTTAAAATAAAGAAATAAATACATATAATATTAGAACTAGAGTCTGGCTCATCCACCTGTCCACACCATATCTCCCTCAGACACATGGCCCCTTCCCAGTTAATACCTCTTCAAAAGTAGGAATGGTTCTGCTATCACCCAGGTCTACTATTCAGTCAAAGTAGGGAAGTACATAACTAGTGATGGGGAAGAAAAGGTCTCTATTCTGATTTCTGATCAGTCAAGAGAGATACAAAATCTTGAAGAAAAGCTGGTTCCCTGAGCTCATGCTTCCGTAGGGAGTCTTACCTCATATGCTCGGATGTCAAGATTTGCTTTCGGCAAATAATGTAATTTAATTATCTTAGGAGACAGCACTGTGCATTCCCATAGCTAGCAAGAATGGAAGATTTACCATCACACACAAAAAACCCCACTGTTGTTCCCTGGTAGCAAATATTGTTTGATGTAATTTAAATTTAGATTTCCTTTCTTTCTCTTTTCAAACTTACATGAAGAGGTTAGCAAGTGTGTATGATGTATGTATTAATAATCCATTTTAAACTGTACTCCAAAGGCATCACTATAAATGCATCTCTGGCACATTAGGAAGTGTTCTAGCAAATTATCTATCAGTAATAAATAATGCAGAATGCATTTTGCTGGCAGGGTAAGCACATCCATTAAGTTTGAGCTCTCATATGCACACTTCTGTGGCAGCAGAAAGCACTGTATTGATTCTTCTCCCCCTGCTCAGGTAGTAACATAGATGCGATGAGTCACGTTGCTCACTTACTGAGAAAGAGAATTTGCTGATGTGATCATTGCTCTCCATAGAGAGTGTAAAGTAATGGAAAAATCACAGGGTATGTGGCATAGTTATCAGTGAAGAAAACTAAAGGATATTCTTCTCTTATTTGCACTGCCAATTCAGGAATGAAGCCTACTTGCTTACAATTCCAACTTGCTCATGTATCATTTATTTATCAAAGCCATCCATTTCAGTTCCTTGTTCTCTTCCCACCTCAAGCACAGAGTCAAGCTGGGTGGTGAGTTTAAATCTTTTGGTTCACATACACAGAGATGCCAAAGTTGTGAGGGAAGAATCCATTTGTTAGAGCTTTTAAAAATATGCTATAAAAGGATTTTCTTTGCTCTGTTTTTCAATCACCCAGAAGCCTTCTATTCCATTTATTATTTATTGGCACAAGATATTCCTGCCAATATTTCTCCTATGCTGTGCTCAAGGTTACTATGGTTTGGGCAATATGAACTGATTTACACAGCATATCCTGAAATGACAGCTGCTTCTGATTTAAAACTCGCACAGGATCTAACTGCTATATTTTATATTTCTTTACTTCTGACAAAGAAAGGACCAGATAGAGGTACTATAATAACTGAACTAATCTTCTTCAAACGGACAAGCATGTATATCCTTCTGTGAAAATCTGTGCTATTTCTCAGCTGAAATGTGCCCAAAACACTGGTTTACAATTTCAGACAAGCCTTCCATTTCCCTTATCATAATTTTAGATAACTCTTCTTTCCACAGTAGAATTTGGAGCCCATGTCAAAATCAGTCACATTTAGTGTATAGCCTTTGCTGAATCCATTCCCTTTTTGTACAGTGGTACCTCAGGTTACATATGCTTCAGGTTACATACGCATCAGGTTACAGACTCCGCTAACCCAGTACCTTGGGTTAAGAACTTTGCTTCAGGATGAGAACAGAAACCATGCTCCGGTGGCGCAGCAGCAGCAGGAGGCCCCATTAGCTAAAGTGGTGCTTCATGTTAAGAACAGTTTCAGGTTAAGAACAGACCTCCGGAACGAATTAAGTACTTAACCTTAGGTACCACTGTATGCTTATTTTATGTACATTTTCTAGACAGTCATACACCATGCTCATAACTTTTTTCTTGGGTGGGGTAATGTTTGGGACATGTATAGAAACCGATAGCACTGGAGTGCACGATAATATCTTGATAAATGGTTATCACAATAAGCACTACATTGGAATGCCAATTTCATGCGAAAACCACATCAACTAACCTAGGCATGAAGATAAAGAATTATCGATTTCAAATTGTTAGTCCTGTTTAATCCATTTCTCTGCATTTCTCTTATTTCTAGCAGCTCAAGTCATGGAAGAGGTGTGATGCCTGAAACTAATGCATTGAATGAATTAGATTCTCAGTCTCCTCCAGTCTGTCAACTGACAATTTGTTGGCAATGAAGGAATAAGACATGAACCTGTGCTAAATGTTTTGAATCAGCATTGAAAGCTTCTCAACCCAGTGCTTCTTTTATCAAGTAGCTGTGTGATGGCTGTCACTTCCTCTAGGTGACTGCTACACAGGTTCAAAGGCTTGCAGTAAAATCCAAACCCTGCTTTCCCAACCATTCAGCAGGCAGAACAGGGATTCTCATGTCAGTGGAGTAACTCTCTCAGCAGTCTACAGGCAGCGGCTGGGAGTGCTAAGCAGAGAGACACCTCCACCCACTTTAACCCCCTGCCAGTCCAGCACAAAGGGTAGGGGGTTGGGTTGCAATGCCCCTCAGCAATATGGGAAGTGCTGGCATTTGGTGCATGACATTAAAGCTTCTGGCTTCATATTCCAAAACAATTTTAACACTAGAGAAATGCTGTATAAGTGTATATCACTTTTACAAGTAGCCCAGACTGGTATGTTTGCTTGTTCTCTCACAGCCAATGTGACATTCTGTACCTGGCACAGAAGACTGAACTGATTGGTAGCCATTATTATCAGTGTGCAGTGTTTAGTTTTAAGCCACAGTGATGCTTCAGTATCTTTCAATGCCTGGGCCTGCATAATGTCAGATGAATCTATTTTACTAGCCCATGTAGAAAATGTTCAGACAGTGATGCCTGCAAAGGGGTGGCAAAGACCATGAGCAAAAATTTAGTCCATGTTATATTAGACCTTAATACATTTTGATTAAAATCTGGGGGAAACAAATGGAACACTGTGGAATATTATAGGAGAGTGGCTGCTGTCAGTCACCACCCTTGGATTTATGAGCAAGATAAGAAAATGAAGTTTTCTTCCAGAGCAACTTGCATCCTGCCACTTTCCCCTCAGAAATTACCTCAGAATTGCCTCGGAATCCATGGAATTTGTGGACACTTACCATTTTCACCATTGGGTTAGATAAGCATGAGTTATTTAACGTTATGGTTTGTTGGTAAATGTGTTTCAACATAAGCATCATTGATTGATTGATTTTGAAGACATTTGGGGGTCTTCCCCTTGTCTTATGACTCTATATTTCTGTTCAGTGTTCATTCATCACAACACTGGCCTCACTCATCAGCTCAAAAAACTGAAAGGTCACAGTTCACAAAGCAATTGCTTCAAATGATGCCTGTACATTCTGCTTCATAACTTAGAATCACCAAGTCATAGAACTGAGGAGTTGGGAGGCAGCATGAGGGTTGTTTTACAAGGGATAGAAGAGTCCTGATCTCTCTTTTTTAAAGCAAAAGCTCATAGCCTGAGCTTCCAGCTGACTCTGAGGCCCATTATAGCTGCACTCCCTGCATCTCTCCCCTTTGATGGCCCTGAGCAATTACTTTAAGCTAGCCTTCCCCAGCTTGATACACTCCAGATGTTTTGGATCACAATTCTCATCAGCCCCAGCTGACATGGCCAAGTGGACAAAGTGGAGATCATCCCCAGCCTGGACCAATTGGGATCATCATCACTATGGAAGATGAAATTCCTGGTGTTTAAGCATAGAAGCTGGTGTGTCCACTCACCACTCAAGGGCATCCTGATCAAATTTGCAGATGACACCAAACTGGGAGGGGTGGCTAACACCCCAGAGGACAGGATCACACTTCAAAACGACCTTGACAGATTAGAGAACTGGGCAAAAACAAACAAGATGAATTTTAACAGGGAGAAATGTAAAGTATTACACTTGGGCAAAAAAAATGAGAGGCACAAATACAAGATGGGTGACACCTGGCTTGAGAGCAGTACATGTGAAAAGGATCTAGGAGTCTTGGTTGACCACAAACTTGACATGAGCCAACAGTGTGACGCGGCAGCTAAAAAAGCCAATGCAATTCTGGGCTGCATCAATAGGAGTATAGCATCTAGATCAAGGGAAGTAATAGTGCCACTGTATTCTGCTCTGGTCAGACCACACCTGGAGTACTGTGTCCAGTTCTGGGCACCACAATTTAAGAAGGACACTGACAAACTGGAACGTGTCCAGAGGAGGGCAACCAAAATGGTCAAAGGCCTGGAAACGATGCCTTATGAGGAACGGCTAAGGGAGCTGGGCATGTTCAGCCTGGAGAAGAGGAGGTTAAGGGGTGATATGATAGCCATGTTCAAATATATAAAAGGATGTCACATAGAGGAGGGAGAAAGGTTGTTTTCTGCTGCTCCAGAGAAGCAGACACGGAGCAATGGCTCCAAACTACAAGAAAGAAGATTCCACCTAAACATTAGGAAGAACTTCCTGACAGTAAGAGCTGTTCGACAGTGGAATTTGCTGCCAAGGAGTGTGGTGGAGTCTCCTTCTTTGGAGGTCTTTAAGCAGAGGCTTGACAACCATATGTCAGGAGTGCTCTGATGGTGTTTCCTGCTTGGCAGGGGGTTGGACTCGATGGCCCTCGTGGTCTCTTCCAACTCTATGATTCTATGATTCTAAGAGACTGTAGGTTGCATTGCTGATAAGAAAGTTGTGTACAAATAAGTGTTTGTGTAAAGCTGAGCAACTCTGTGCTGCTGTAGGACAAGGAATATGTGAGCAGGAAGAGAAGGACACTTAAGCTGTAGGAGGATCTGTAAGGCATAGGCCTTGGCAGCTCCTTAGTTGCTAAAGATGACCTTGAACCTACCAGACCACATTTCCCCTGCTAAAGATAAAGTACATTACCATGATTATATTACTGCTGTTTCATTGCACTCCTTTTCATTGTATGAGTGCTACCAGATCTTATTTGCCATGTCTTATCCAGTTAAACCTACTTTAGGCATTCTGATTTATTCAAATCCCTTTGGTATGCAGCACTTTATCAAAATCCCATATTGAGAAATGAAAATGTATATGTCGTGCCTGAAACACCCTCATATATGAATGCGTTGTTTTAAAATGCAGAAGTAAGCATGTGTGTTCCAGAGAAAGGAGCTGCACTTGGATTTGAAACATGAAAATTCAACTCCAGCCTGATATTTCATCCCATTATTATATTAACAATGGCAAATGTTGAAAGGGGTTTTTTTAAAGGGTTTTTCTGCATGGCCAGTCATGAATTGTGCCTTGATACAATACAACTGAACTGATATCCCCTCAGCGGGATATCCCTACTTGGAAGAGAAGAGAGTAGCTATGCTTTTAAATACAAGTAATGTTTGCAATGTCTGTTGGGCAGGGCCAGCCCAAGACATTTTGGCACCTGAGGCAAACCACAAAATTGTGCCTCTCCCATCAGCGAAGAAGGGGTGAGTGAAGATCTCTATCAGGAACAAGGGGGGGGGGGAATAAAGATATACACTGATATCAAGGGGAGAAAAGGATTGACATTGGGAACAAGGGGGAGTGTCAAATCAACCTTTCCCAATGGTTGAACTGGAAATCAAAGGCCGTCATGGGGGGTGGGGAAGGGGCCTGCTCGGAATCACGCCAGGTGGGTGCAGAGACCAGGAGACTCCAGAGGGCAGCCCCTGCCATTTCCTCCCTAAGGGTGGAAAGAAACCAGCAGTGTTTGCTGTGTTTGCTCCTATGAACTGTAGAGGCAGCATTGGGTGATGCATTTCTTGTAGGCCAGATCTGCTGCCTATGTGGATCTTGCTGCCTGAGGCCGTCGCCTTACCTTGCCTCATAGGTGGGCCAGCCCTGCTGTTGGGGGACACTTTGAGGGGAGGTGTTTAGTCGCTGAGTACTTCATGAACATCCACATGACAGTTTAATGTGGATCACATATAATCTGAGAAAAGTGCGGAAATCCAATAGAAAATTGCATGTTGCTTGACTATGGATGCACTGAAGCCCATTATGCCTTCACATTTCTATGCCCAGCTCTTTATGCATGTGGTGAGCTTAGGGAGGGTTGCATTATGTCACCACCCACCGTTTCCCTTTGCCCCTTGCCTGAGCACAACCTCCTCATTTTGTTCCCATCAGTCCAAAGGATGCAGCATGCCTCTTTCCACCAGTTGTCCCAGAAAGAGCATTCGTGGTACACATATATGCTTTTAAACAGAGTTGTTTGCAACATTTCTGTTATGTACTGAAGTTCTCACCATGGGCTAGCAGGGTGATACTGTAGATAGTTTTCACTCAGGCCCACGTATGCAAATAAGGGATTGAAAGTGACATTCAGTGATTGGATAGTTACAGAAAATGGTTACTGTTGCATTCTAGTGGAGCTCTATATAAGCAGGCTGGCTGAACCCTTCAGTTCAATTCTGTTCTGGCCTGTGAATAAACAAGAGCTGTTTGAAGAATCGCTGTATCGTCTGATATGTTCACCCACAACTTAACAGTTTCCTTTGCACAAATCTGCTATATTAAAAATAAATAATGAATTTGCCCCATCAGGATATAAACAGGAAGTGGCAGAGGCTGGGAAGGAAAGGCAGGAGTGTAGATAGAAATGGTATTTGCTATCTCGCCTCATGCTGCCTTGGCCAGGAAACAGACAGTTTGTTTTATTCTTATTTTTAACACAGCTGTTCTGCAAAAACTGGATCCTTCACAATAAAATTACCCCCCCCCCATTTGCCCATTTTATGTTCTGTTGTTTTCACAGAAATGGAAGTGGGTGAGCAAAGCAGCAGAGATCATTTAATCTGTGATGAAGTCCCTGGAAAGAGGGCAGCATCAGACCGTAACTTTAATAGCTGATCCTTGTCACTTTTGCTTGGAAGTAGCTCCCAATAAGTTGCATGGGGCTTACTCTGGGGTAGATAAGGTCAGCACTGGAATACAGCCTTGCAGTCCAATTGCATGAGGTTTACTCCAGACTAGGTGCAGGCAGCATTGTTGTACAGCCTCCCAGCCCAGATGTAAATCCTACTGAATTATATGAGACTCCTCCCGATAAGTAGCTAACCCAATATGAATAAAGGGTGCACAATGAATCTCACATATTATTATTATTATTTTGGTTACTTGATAAATCCATCTTAGCTATAAGCTGGAGAATTGGAAATATTCTCCACTTTCTGCTGGCAGAAACATTTTTTAAAAAAGAAAAGAAACGTAATAGTCTCTTGCAGAATAGTTTTACTGTTCATTTATTGATCATCTCAGATAATCATAAAGAATGATGGTTGTGTCACCACCAGTAAAACAATCACATATCCTACCTGTTCTCTAGAATAGTCTTTTTAGTATGGTGAAGGGTGCTGTCACCTACTTTTGGTCAATAGCACTCAGAAGAGCAACATGAGGTTTTCTTATAAACCAAGCCATGAGACCAATGGCATAAAGAATGATCTAAAAATTGGCAGGCATAAGGCAATCCCAGCAAAATCTTTATGAAGCTAGCCAACTAGGACTTTCCCTCTTAATGATGATTGATCATTGTCAACTTGCTAAACTGGTCTTATGCATATCTGTAATCTATTTGAATTGTCCTTAATATTTGAATCCTTTCTCATTAGATTCCCCCCCCCCACATGAAATCCTGGAAAATCTACTTTGCTTCTTGTTTTTTAAACTTAGAATCCTGGACCTTTCATCAAGGAAATGTTCTTTTTGGGATCAGCTGCTGTGACCTTAGCATTCAGCTAAACATTAATCAGTCTCAGGATAATGTTATATTACATAAGTAATTGCAAATAATGCAGTTGCTAAACATGGAAAATAAAATCCACCCTGCATCTGTTCTGTAACACTTTTTTTCTACAACGCTTTACTCTTTAAAAAAAGGGAGGGAATGTCTGGTTTAAACTAATCTGTAGAAAGGATCTTGAGAACATAATGTACACACTAGTTCATCCAACTTGCCTCTTGCTTATATTGCTGTTTATAATTGATTCTGTGTGTTCTCCAGCAAGCAGATCATATGCCATAAATTTCAATTCTCTTTAAAAGGTGTCTCTTTATTAGGGAGATCCTGGAAATCAGATTCTCATCCCATTAAATCTGTGCTTCTCAGAATGTCAATTGGCTTTTAGTAGAACTGGCACTGAGCATCTTTAGAAAATCTAGATACAGCAGGATGTGTCAATAATATCATAGCAGTGCAAATATACAACTCTGTAAGTGAAATAATGCCCTTTAATGGTATTTGTATTCTCTCTCACAACTCAAAGTTGGGCTCCTTCCATTTTAATGTATTGCCAAAATCTAAAATTGTATTCAAAGCAAATAAACTGCAAGAGCTGATAAGAAAGACTGTGCAATACACATGCAGTGTATTCTGTAAAGTACGCCTATCCCTGAAGGGAAAATATATAGTTTTCAGGAATATATACATTCTTTTCTGAAATAATTGATTGCTCTTTTTCTAATTAACTTGTTTTGAGTTTTGCAAAGAGGGTATTAAAAAGCTATGCAGCTCTTCAAGATACGGGACTTTTTGCACAATATAATTGGCAAATCTAATTCATCATCTCCCAGACACTATTTTATCCCAGCAATCTGATGCCTATTTAATGCATCTGTCCATGTTTATTCTTAAGTACCATCTGCCTGCACTGCCCTGTCCGTCCCACACATGTTTTGAGCTACTGCACCTCAAAGTGACAAATGAGCAGTCAAGCTAATTTCAAAGACATAGGAGTATAATAGCCAGATGGACATCCTTGAAAGAATCAGGATCTTTGGTATAAAAGAAGGGAGTGTTTGCAGGAAGAATCACCATAACAACAGCAAGTCCCATTCCAATTTAGTTCCATTGTGGCACAAATGATTATGGTACCTTTTGCATTTTCCACGCGCATATCCAGGACAATGGACAGTCTAGCAGATGCCACCTTATTGTTCCTTTCTAAAAGGGCAGTAGATGATAGGATTAATAACTTGTATTATATATTAAAAGGAGCATCAACCAATGTAACAAATGGACCTATTGTTGCTGTTTGCATCTTAGTTTTATCATTTATTCTTTTTGTTTGTGGCCAACTTTTGCTATATTAAGATAATTGTGCTAAAGAAGCCTGTTAAAGGTCTGGTGAAAACAAAATGCAGGGGTGATTTTAAATTAAACTAGGATTTATTTAGAAAACATGCTTGTCTACTTTGGGACCACTGAGGTTTTCTGTTCCACCTCTAAATATGCACTGAAGACCTAGGGGTAACTGAGAACAACTGACCACAACAAATCAGGGATTTGTTTAATGTGGAAACGAGCTCAGCAAACTCTGTTTCTACTTTGCTGCTCCATCCTTTGTCAGTTGATTCATGTTCCAGTTTCAAAAAGGGCTCACTGCTCTCTTTTGTTTGTAGAGTAAATCTTGATTAGAGCATATGTTTATATATGCTTTTTGTGGGCCATTAAAATATGCCCTGCAACTTGAGCTAATTTTGTTTACATTAAAATGAAGTGCTTCTGCTGAATTATACACAATTTGGATGTATGTTGGTAATGTTTGGTCTTGTCTCCTTCAACATTTGATGGGGGCATGGTGTTTCCTCCAACATACTCATCCAGTTGGCCTTTGTTAATTAAACAGCCATCAAAAGATTAACATTACAAACCGTGCTGCCTTACTAAAGTGAGTAATATTTGCTGGTGTCAATGATAACACCAGTGGATTGGCAGTAAGCCATTTAAAGCCATATGTATACTTTCAGCTTTGTTGCATAAGGTTGATAAAAGGAGTACCGTAAGAGGGATAGTTACTCTGCTTCTCCGTTTTTAACAAAACAGTAGAAAGAACAAGTGGCATCTGAAGCAATATGCTGCATTGTGATGTGCTGCTTTTCATTGTTCCAGCCAGCCATAAGAGCCAAATCCTTGGGGCCGAGGTCCCTTCGACCCCCCCCCCCAACAAAATATTTGAGGGGACCGAGTCCCCCCGAAGTTGATGGGCATTGCCATTCAAATGGTGTATGTGTGCTGTGTCATGTGATCAACCTGCCTCCCGCCATATTTTATTCAAGTTGGCACCCCTGTAGCCAGCCATGCCTTCTCCCTGGGCTTTGGCTACTTAAACAATCTATGACTTTTTAATTTGGGGAGGTATTGTTTTAGTTTATTACTATGTTATGCATCTTAGTGCTTTTATATGGTAAGTAGCCCTGTGATCCTCGGATGAATGGCTGTATAGAAATTTAATTAATTTTTAGGTGTCCTTCTGTAAACATTGTGGGCTCCCCAAGCATGATAATACCTCCCTCTTGCGTGCACTGGCCGAGGAAGAGGAGTGCACTGCCCCTGGCAGCGTGATCCCGGTAGGGGGCCATCGCAGCTGCCTCCCACCCACGCTGGGTGCCACACCCCTGAGGGTGGCACACCACACCCTCAGGAAGCACGCCATGCCCCCAGGACACGGGCAGTATGCCACACCCCCAGGATACGCGCCAGCCCTGCCCCCACTTGCTCTCCGCCTCCCAGTGCCAGAGCATGTACCTCCGCCACTGCTTCCGTGTGGGGTATGTGTGCACTTTTGATGACATAAGCACAGTATCCACAGCCCAAACACTAGAAACAGAGGGAATGGTACAGTAAACAGTGTTAAGCCATGCCACTGTCCTCTTGGGATTAATCAGAGCCAGTCTACCTGTTGTCCCCTTGGTGGGAGAGGCCCCTGTGGTGGCTCTTATCACTCCAGCTGATCACATGGCGCTTTTCTTAATCTAGTATTAGATCTATTCCAAAAATATCTATGTTGTTGGCATAGACATTTTCTGTGTACAGTGGTACCTCAGGTTAAGTACTTAATTCGTTCCGGAGGTCCGTTCTTAACATGAAACTGTTCTTAACCTGAAGCACCACTTTAGCTAATGGGGCCTCCTGCTGCTGCCGCGCCGCCGGAGCACGATTTCTGTTCTCATCCTGAAGCAAAGTTCTTAACCCGAGGGAATATTTCTGGGTTAGCGGAGTCTGTAACCTGAAGCATATGTAACCTGAAGCGTATGTAACCCAAGGTACCAGTGTAATCCAGAAGATTCACATGGGCACCACAATAAGGAGAAATGGCATGTAGAAACTGCCGATCACAATAATGCAATAATATTAACTATCCCTCAATATACAGAATCTTATTACAGATCTATGTGAAATAAATTTACGGTATGTGTTTCTGCGTTTGCTGTCTTTCTCTTTCAGGACCTGGATGTTCAGTGCTTTAAAACTAATATAATCTCACTAAAGTTCATTCTGTCCTCTTTGAGAAAGTTTCCATCCTGGAGATATTGCTACCCCATATCCCACAAAAACCACAGCAGTTATTGGTTTTTTAAAAAGTTGGAAAGTCCATCCTTTCCAACTAAACTCCATCACTTTGAAAGAGCTTTGTAACTCCCATCTCTTGAATGTAATTAACAGAGTGGCAGTTAGTGCTTGAGGGTTTTGTTTATTAACAGTTAACAGATCAGCGGGTGCAGTCTGGCCTGCAATCTGCAACTTAATTTTCCTGTATGCTCTAGTTCATGGGTAGGCAAACTAAGGCCTGGGGGCTGGATTCAGCCCAATCGCCTTATAAATCTGGCCCAAGGATGGTCCAGGAATTAGTGTGCTTTTACATGAATAGAATGTGTCCTTTCATTTAAAATGCATCTCTGGGTTATTTGTGGGGCCTTCCTGGTGTTTTTACATGAGTAGAAGGTCTGCTTTTATTTAAAATGCATTTCTGGGTTATTTGTGGGGCATAGGAATTCGTTCATTTCCCCCCAAAAAATATAGTCTGGCCCCCCACAAGGTCTGAGGGACAGTGGACCGGCCCCCTGCTGAAAAAGTTTGCTGACCCCTGCTAGTTTCTCTTTCATACAATTGAATCCATTTTAGAATTGTTTCATTCTACGTTATCTGCTTTGTACTTTAAAAGAAACAATGTACCTATCCTTGTTCAGAACTTAGATGTCTGTGTATTTGGTACACCATTTCCTGCTTCATTTTAGTACAATATAATACATGACAAAACTATATAATATATATCGTTCTGCTGTGATTGTTCTGCTGTATTTTGTTTCAGTCTGTAATTTTCACATTGTTTGCTTACATAGAGCACAGGTTATACCAAACCACATACCGTATATCCCTCTTCTCCCAAACTTTCATGTGCTGAATATGAAGATCCTCAGGGAGATTCTTGAAATGGGGAGAATCTTTCCCACAATATGTAACTCTGCATAGTTAAGATTCCTGATCTAAGGAGGGATTTTAACTATGTTTAGATGAACATGGTTAGACCCTCCCTGGAGACCTTTGTGCTCAAGCAAGTACTTTAGAAGCAGTTGGATAAACATTGAACTTGCATTAGTGATCTAATTGACTATGGCTACAACCCTATGTACACTTATTTTAGAGTAAGCTCCACTGAACACAGTGGGACTTTCTTACAAGAAAACATGCACAGAGCTGTAGGATTAAAAGATCCCACCTTAGAACCTGTTCCAGCACCAATACGACCAGTGCCAGATTTACGTATAAGCTAAACAAGCTATAGTTTAGGGCCCCACTCTCTTGGGGGCCTCCAAAATATAAGATAAAAAACAAATGAAATAAAACCTACATACAGCAACAGTGTTTTGTGTTGTGTAGGCTCCTGTGATGTAAGTAACGGACCTGCTAGCCTGCTCCCTAAAATATCACTGGTTTGCTCATTTCTATATATAGTGTGCCTACATTCTGCATGTGCAAATAGCTTTAGATACCTATTAGGTCCATAAATTACCATATAGCATGTATTCAACACAAAAAACAGCAACAATTTGTTGTTGACAAAGGACAGCTGGACATATAAAGGGCCCCATTACCTTCAATAGCTTAGGGCAGTGTTTCCCAAACGTTTTTGGGCAACGGCACACCTCTTTACTGAAAAAAAATCTCGCGGCACACCACCATTAAAGCCCCGCCCCGTGACGTCAGCGCGCAGCGTCACGCCGGGAGGATTTCCCCTCCGGTCCCATGCCTTCGTTTGGGGCATCGCTCCGGCTGCTCCCTCTCCCGCCGCGCAGGAGCGATGCCTCTCTCTTTGGCTCTCCCTCCGCGCAGGCTGAGGGAGGGAGGGAGGTGCGCGTGTGACCCGTCTCTGCTGGGAGACCAAACCCAGCGAGGCAGAGTCGCGCGGAGGCGCCCAGGCAGCGCTGCCGGCTGCGAGGAGGAGCGCCAGGCAGCAGCAGGAGGCGCGGCCTCTCCTCGCCGCCGCCGCCCCGCCTCTCGCCGCCCGACTCGCCCGCCTCCCTCCAGGCATCTCGCGGCACACCAGCCGGTGTCTCACGGCACATTCGTGTGCCGCGGAACACCGGTTGGGAAACACTGGCTTAGGGCTTCATTAAACCTAAATCTGGCCCTGAATACGACCCAATGAAGTAGGACTCTGGGAAGCAGCAGATTTAATTCTTTTTTTGGTTGACCTGAGTGTCATAAATAGAAGGGAAGATGGGAAACTCAATATCAATAGCAGCATGGTGGAAGAAATGAGCCTCATATTCAGTTCAAAAGTTTTCTCCTGCCAGAGGCCGGCTTCTTTCAAGTAAGTAATTAGGTATATGCCTGTTTATGCTGGTAAGTTAAGGTTTTGAGAAAGTAAGATACTCCCTCCCAACTGATCTATCATTTTCTCAAATAAATTTCTAGAACTATTGTTTGAGGCATTTTGCTTCTGAATGCATCTAGGGGACTTATGCACTGAGCCAATATATTTCACTGCCTGCTGCTTAATTTCATTCTATTTTGAGACTGAGTCAGCATCATTAATCCAGTATCCTGGGAGGGTTTTCTTTAGTTCCTGTAGCATTTTCTTCACATTAATCTCTGCATTCACGTAAACACATTTGGCAAAGTACAGCCCTGGAATATTTCCAGTGAGTCAAACCTAGTGATCCCAGGGAGATATTCAGCTGTCTGAGTCATTGGCTTCCTATTAGCCAGTTACCACTGTTTACCCATATTTTATCCTATTATAACTGGTCTGTGCCTTGCCTCATTCATCACGGATATATTTTTGCAGGTCTCTTTTGTGAAGCACAGGTTGGAGATGGGGAGTTGGGAACTGTGTCATTTTCAGTCTGAAAATGCTGTTTAATTTGATGTGCTTCAATGATTTAAAAATCTTTCCTTTTTTCTCATTTCATGAAATATCCATGGTTTATATTGAAAAGATATGTTGTGGTTGCTGTCATCCCAGATCTGCAGTGAACCATGCTGGTTATCTAACAACTACTGAGTGAGCCAAATAATTCATATTCTAGCAACAACGTTATTTACTCGCTCTTTCTAAGAAAGCAGCACTTGTTTTCTTGTGGCCATCTCTCATTCTGGCTCTGTGGTGACTATGGCAATGTAACCTCTGTGACTGGTAGGAGTGTTTGTGTGCACGCGCGCATGTGTGCATGCACACCTGCATGTACACCCATGTTCAAAATGGGGTGAAATACAATCTCACTTCTTTTCAACAGATGTCATAAAAGTCTGGTTTAATTTGAAATGAATCCATCCTATTTCCTTTTTATTCCCACTTGGGATATTTGTATATACATAAGTGCTTACTCAGAAGTAGTGATGGATAAATCTGTCAATTTTGATTTATCTTCGCTTTTCATTTTTCTAGTCTAAAGTGCACTTTGCCCACTTTCCACATTACTCTGTAAGGGAAAACACTGAAAGTCCACAAGGAAAGTCATGTGCATTTTTGCACACATTTCCCTAATAAATGCATTTTAAAACAACATTCCCAAAGATATGCATTTTTGCAAATAATGTCCCTAATATAAGGCATTTTGCACATTATTTTCATGAATATATGCATTTTTGTGTGCATTTTCCTGTAATATACATATTTTTATATGCATTTTTAAACTGGAGAAATGCATTGCAAAATTCAGATAAGTACATCTTTTGAATGATGGCTGCATTTTAAATCATGTATTGGTTCAAGAGATGCAAATTAGGGCAAACAAAAGAAAACCAAACAGACATGAGGTAAAACTTAATAATTAGGAGTCTCAGGCAGGATTTCTTCAAATAAACAATAACAATTTTATTTAACAAGGAAGTTTATGACACGAGTGGATAAAATTTAGGATACTTCAGTTTACAATGTTATTTCACTTCAAGGTTTTCTCAGTTATTTCACACTTAATACCTGGGTTCTTAACAAGGTGGTACTGTCAGTTACACACCCCTTAGACAACCCTACTCCAAGTAATAGGCCCAAGATTTCACTGGTTTGGGAGTCTTCTCTTACTAGAAGAATCTCTCACCTCCTGGCTGGAACGAGACCTAAGTAGACTGTCTCTTTACAGCTTTTACTTCTCCTGTCTCAGCCTCCCAGTTAATTCTGGCCTAATTACTCTTACAGGACACCATACACCGCCCTTCACACTAAGCTCAGAGACTCCTTTCTCTAGCTTGTGGTACTTTCCTCAGAGTGGATGCTTCTACCCAGAGCCAACTCTCATTCCCTCTTCCTACCTATCCTCCCAAACTCACTTTCTCTCCAAATCCTCTCCTTTTCAACTCCCCCTCCTGGAACCTCAGCCAATCAGAGGCTGCTGTACATTAACCCTTTTCTGGCATGGGGAAAAGAAAAAGAAAATACTTGGGGACCCAACCTGCCCCAGCAAAAACAAACTTTTCTATCATAGTAGACACAGTGCCCTCCCTTAGACTACTCTAAAAACACGGGACCAGTTCTGAGATGTGGAGTGTGTGGATGAGGCCTACATTTATGTTCTGTCAATATCACAAGCTCCATCCCCATCTCCAGTGCTTCTATTCCATCATGTCCCCACACATAACAAAACACATGACCTCCCTTCCCAAACCATAAGGGGCTTTCCGGCTGACTACTCTTTCCTTTTTCCTAAGCCAGGGATAGGGGAGAAATTCTATTTGAATTGCATTTAAAGACAAATTCACCTAATTCTCACTTTTCTAAACAGTATGTTAAGCAAAACACACCTATCCTTTGAAATTCATACTTCTCTGAATTTTGCAGTGCAGTTTTACTGTCTAGTAATGTGCGCAAAAATGTATGTGCTAAGGTAAAGTTTGCATATAAATGCTTCAAAATGCACATATTAGTGAAAATAACATACAAAAAAATGCATTGGCACTACCCTGTCTTTAAAGGCTGGTGAAGGAAGAGAAGTCTGCTCTGGCAAAGGTTTTGTATTGAAGCATTTCCTTCAGGCAAGGGGCATCTCTCATCAGCCTGAATTACATATCCATGATTAATACCTCCAGTGAGTTCGAAAGATCATTCTGAGCTGTCTGCCTCTGTTCATCCAGAATTCAGTTGATTGCTTCCTGTCATCATTGCCTCTATGGAGATGACACAGATACTTTCCAAGCATTTTGAAAGATGGTCTGTAAGTTTCTGGGCAAGCAGAAATGTAGAAACAAGTTCAAATAGGAAAATATATCATTTCCATGATGTGTAGTTTCAGCAGACTTAGTTGCAAGATGTGTCTTCAGGTATAAGATCAGCCAATACCTCTTGCTGTTGTTCCCACATTCTTATGTGAATCCTTTTAATAGGTTTTTGTAAAACCAAACTAACATGGTAGTTTCTCATTAGGAAGAAATAGTGCCATCTGGTGGTAATGAAACTTGCAATATTATAGAATGCAGAAGCAAATTAACAGTGTTACCAGGGGAGATCTGGGATTACCATTCCTTGTTCACACACATTTTCAAGGGTAAACACATGGTGTTGTTATCAAATCATTGACTCACTATGTTTTCTCTACATTTATTCTGTGTCTTTTGTAGACTCCAGAAAGTCTGACTTAAAAAAAAGAAAAAATCTCCACAAGTGTAGACAACTGTAGTACCACATTTCTGACTTTTCAAAGAATTATTGTTCAGTGTGTGATTTACCAGGAAGGTGACCCAATCACCACCTTGCATTTGGTTTGAAAGAAAACATTTAATATTGAGGTCTGACACAACACTGACATTTAGCTATACAGTGGTACCTCGGGTTACATACGCTTCAGGTTACATACGCTTCAGGTTACACACTCCGCTAACCCAGAAATAGTGCTTCAAGTTAAGAACTTTGCTTCAGGATGAGAACAGAAATCGTGTTCCGGCGGCGCGGCAGCAGCAGGAGGCCCCATTAGCTAAAGTGGTGCTTAAGGTTAAGAACAGTTTCAGGTTAAGAACAGACCTCCGGAACGAATTAAGTACTTAACCCGAGGTACCACTGTATCAACCTGTTGTTTCATTTGGCCGGAATGAGCATCATTGTTAATAGCATCCCCTACAAAACAGCAACACCACAGCAGCTATGAAATACTGAAATCATGACAAAAGTATTATTATTATTAATAATAATAATAATAAGAAGAAGAAGAAGAAGAAGAAGAAGAAGAAGAAGAAGAAGAAGACTTTTGTTTGAACTGCAACAATTTGTGAGGTAATTTCCCACAATTATCATGTGGAGATCTTGAGAGAACAGGTCCTCTGAACCAGGTTGTTGAAATCTGGATGTGCCTTCAGCATACAGCAATTTGCGGAAATAGGTGGTTTTAGTTTAGTATTGTGGCACTGCCAGAAATAAAATGGACAGGTTGCACTCAGATGTGGAGCAAACTGAGATAGGTTGTGATAATAGAGGTCATCCACCAAAATGTCACCTCAGAAATGACAAACCACCCACAAAAAATTAAATAAATGCACTAAAGAGGCCCCACCCTAGTGGTGACTATGGGTGTATAATGTGTTGTTTTTACTTATTTAGTATTCTGCTGTAAGGGGAAATCCAGATTAAATGTAAAAAGAGAAGAAGTATGGTCCGACATTTTGATGAAAACTATGTTACGTGGATGCTACAAAAAAATTGCTTGCATGAGCAGTCCACAATTCCACAATAAATTCCCATCTGGAAGCACCCAGAAATAACAAGCTAGAAAAGGAAAACTTTGGTTAGTCAAGGCTGCACCTGTGGATTTGTACCTACCTGCTTCTGGTCCAGGCAGCAATGGCTCCACAGCAGGAGAACAAAAAGAAGAAGCATGATGACTGGGAGAGAGAGGCATAGCAGGCAAGGAAAACAAGAGGTGGGTCTTCTGTGTTCGGTTCCCAGAGCAGCTATTTACTAGGCTGCTATAGCTCAAGCCATGCATTCATCAATTGTCCTTTACCATGCCACAGTCTTGAAGCTCTTTGTCATCAACATCCACATCAAAGCAATATTTAAGTAGTATTTAAAAAACACACACACAAAAATCTGTTACTGGTGTGTACTCCAACATCTGTTTTCTCTTACTTAATTATAACTTTAAATGTCTGTCAGGAGAAAGAGCTCCAGTCCTGGCCCATTGGGGGATGGGACATTAATTGGAGCATTTGGCAGAAGAAAAATTGCTCTTAATGGTGAACAGATGAGCTCTTTCTCTGTCTCTCAAACCTTCAACTTCATATTTTCTAACCCTGAACTTCTTCATTCTAAAGGCGAGAGTCCTTTACACAACTTGCTTGTCATTGCAGGTAACTAACATTACTAATAACTACTAGTAGATGAGGGTTTTTGTAATTCTAAATAAGCCAGATATTTTGTTTTCTGCCTTTCCTTCCTTCAAGTGGAATACTGTAGAGCAGGCATTGCCAATATGGTGCTCACAGGCACATATGTACCCGAAGAGACTTTTCCTGGCACCTGCAACTGCTCTCCCCCCCCCCAAAAAAATAGGCTTCATTGTTATTGATATATATATATCCAAATTATATGTATGACAAACATATGTGAATGAACCAAGGTACTGTATGAAGGTGACAACGGAACCAAACTGGTATTATGTTAAAAAGTAAATGGCATCACTGAGAACATATCTGCAAGTTTATGCACTAATTTTTGCACCTGTCTTAGAGTTGTAGCTGCTTTTATCTACTTCCTGTCTTTTACCTCACTACTACAGAGACAAACCAACATTATGGTCCAGAGGCTCCTATGACAACTGTCTTCACAGACCAATCACTGAGCAAAAACAAAAAATGGTAAGTATTTTCCAATGACACTGTGACCTCGATGAAAGCTTTTCACCAGACAGACACACAAAGGAACTATTTTAGCCCAATGAAGTTCAAATGGCTCTTTGCCAGCTGGCAATAAATCACCTTTGTAGGAGTTAATCCATCTGAATTAATACAGGATGTTAATAGCTGCTTCCTTGGCACAGAAGGTCAACATTTGATCTCCCTGATTATAGGTTAGTGCTGTTGCGAGGTCAGGAGATTCACACCTTTTCTTACCAGCAGTGGTAAAGTCTGCATGGAGCAGAATGCCTGACCAACTCCTCTTTATGTGAGGAGCTGTTTGTGTGCAGTCGTCCCAATGTTTCAATCAGTGAAAAATGGGATTTTCTCTTATTATAAATCCTTCATTTTTTCCACAAATAAAAATATGATAATTTTATTTAGCAATGAGTGTACAGGTGTGGCATTGTTGTTGTGGAATAGCCAAATGTTGCAGGAATTTATATTTTACTAGCTCCTGTGATAACCTCCTTCTCCCAGTTAATATGTGTGTTGTTATTGGAATGTTGTGTCATTGAAACATGTTGGCTAGTGCCCATGTCACCACTTATTTGTGACATTTTGTTTTTGTTTTTTCCTTTAAAAAACACATTTTTAATCTTTTGATTTAGTGGCTGTGCACTTCATACTGTAACATTCCAGTGCACAAGTGCTCACATACTCTCAGATAGACATATGATAGGCAGACATGCACTGCCTAGGCTTTATCATCCTTTGCAGAAATCCCCCAGCATTTTGTAAATATTTTTGTTTCTTTTTGCAATTCACTCCTCAAGAGGGTGTCCTTCCCCTATCTCCCCACTTTTAGCAAGACAGCCTGCCAATTGGTTACATGGGAAGAGGATATGGTGCTAATTGTGGTGGATTGGAATAGTGCCAGAAGAGGTCTAGAAATAAGCAGGAGAGATATTTCATCTGAAGCTCACTCTCTTCCACCACTGCTATATATTGGGATTCACTTGCACTTGACTCTTGTAGATCATTGCTTGGTCCACAGTCTGAAACTGGATTGTGGAATGGTGAATTTGGTAACTTGTAAAACACAGGGCAGGGTGGGTGATGTGCTTGAAAGGTATGGTGTGTACACAGTCTGTATCTTTAATAGAGCTTTTCCATCTTCTGAAGGATAAGAGGAAGGAATCTTTTATGGTAGAATTTCCATGCATCGTTTTCCAAAAACATGTCACATCAGCGGAAGAGTCACCCTGCTAGTGTACTCCTTTAAGTCAGGCACAGAATCAACAAGGAGGTGTTTTCTTGAAGAGAGCAACGTATTGTGGTGTGTGCTGTTAGGCATATCAAGAACGTCAGTGACAGGCGCTACATCATGCCAAGCAGGCAAAGCAAAAAAAATTAAAAATATGCATTTGTTTAAATGTGCCTCTTTTTAGCTTTATAGCTGCCACAGAACAGAGGGAGAACTTATATCTCTTTCGCAGGCTATCACTTTAAACTGACGGAAAAGATGTAGTTATGATTTAAAGGCTCACGGCAAAGCAAAATATCAGAGCAGTGCCCCAAATCTGACAAGCTGTGAAAAACGGGAGGACTGACTGAAAATATGTACCACTATGCTGTGTTCTTGTCTTCTTGTTATGATATCCTTGTGCACCTTAGTGCCCTGGATTAGTCTTGTGCAGAGAGTGAAAAGGAATTAAAAGGATGAAGATATATACCAGCAAGATAGAATCACATATGAGGACAGCAGTATGAACTGTGCATCTGAATACAGGAGATTAGACTTTCTGTAGGAGAGAAAAATATGGGGAGAATAATAGCTCTCTTTATTCTTCAAACTCTGGTCTCTGGAAAGCAGAGGCAATGTTTGTCCTCCCCAAAGCCCAGCCCCACATTAAAGAGGAAGATGGGGGGCTGGGTGGACCTGCTCCAGCCCATGGGTTCACCCTCTCTATATGATAGGCAGATCTGAAGTTATTGTTACCATTCACCATATTTACCTCCTTTTCTAAGTCAGTACTGATGAAAACTCAAGCCTGCTGAGTCCTTGAGCATTAAGAGGCTTCATGTCTAATGGTCCAGAGAAAACCATCCAAGTGCTGACAATCGAATTGGAAATGTCGCTACCTGCCATAATAGCCAGCTTTGAAGGGATCTGAACTGCTGTGCCAGCAGTTTAGACAAGATAATTGGCAGTCATCCTAATCTTGGAGATAACCTTTCAGCGGAGCAGAGGAAAGACCCATAAGTACTTGTTTTAAACAGTGTCTTTTAAACTCACAGATCTCCTTGGTATACTGTGTTAGTTTATTCATTTAAAACCTGGGGAGAAAGTGATGCTTCCTAAAGAATCTGTTGGACATGGCTATCTCCTAGCAATCTAGAGAGCCAAAGGAAGTAGGCAAGTGCAAGAGAACCTGGGAAATAATTAGAAAAGCATGCATTATGTATTAATTAATTAATTATATACCGCTTCATTGACAAAATGGCTTCTTACACGTTTACAAGTAAGAACCAATTACAACAAATTTAAACACACTTAATTAAAATACACAATAAAACAGTTTCATCAAAACATTGCAATAAGCACCCACAATTGAAATGTGCAATAAAATAGGCCCATTAAAACAGCACAGCAATTAAGACAGTTTAAAAAACATGATTAAAACAGAAGGTCCAGGTCAGGAGATCAGAGGAATGCTTGTCTGAACAGCTGTGCTTCAAGAGCCAGTGGAATGCCAATGCTGATGGAGCCTCTCCTATTTCAGCAAGGAGGGCATTCCACAACACGGGCTCCACTAGTGGAAAAAGCTGCCTCTATACACCACAAGTTGGAAATCACCAGGCCATGGCAAAACTATCCAGATTCCATTCATGTCCTTATTGCATAGTGGAGGGAAGTCTTTCAGATCAGCTGGTTCAGAGTTTATGGTTTGGATGTAAGTAGCAGGACCTTAAAACTGATTCAGTGGTTAGGAGGCAGCCAGCGCAGATCCCTTCACACTGGCATAATATGTGCCCAATGAGAAGCACCACTCACCATTGGGGCTGCAGCAATCTGCATCTGTTGCAGCTTCCCCTCCAAACTAGCCATGAGGGAAGCCTCACATAGAGCACATTACAATTTTCCAGACATGAGGTTACCAGTTCATGAATCAAAGTGGCCAAGTGATTCCTGCCCAGAAAAGGGGGCAGATGATGCCCCAGCCAAATCTGGTAATAGGTGCTCTTCACCATGGAGGCCATTTTGGACAAAGATGATTCCTTTAACACCCCTAAACTGTGTACCTGTTTTTTCAGTGGAAGTGTAACTATGTTTACAACAGGCAAAGTCCACAATTCTAAGATTTCGGAGCCACTCACCCATATTCTCTTTGTCTTAGCAGGATTCAGCCCACCACTCTTTCCAGACACTGATTCAGCTTGTGCACAGCTTTACCTGACTCAAATTTAATGGAGAAATAGAACGGGGTGCCCCAGCCCTCCTGATGACTGAGCCAACGTCTTCATGTGGGTGCTAAACAGCACTGGCAACAAAATAGTGCCTTGTAACACACTCCAACTAAGTTGCCAGATTGTAGACACACAGTCCCACAATGGTGTTCTCTGAGACTGGCCATGCAGGTAAGAACGGAAGCGCCATGAAATAGTACTTCAAATTCCCAACATATGGAAATAGTCCATGCTGAATGGCACCAAAAACATTGAGAGCTGCAACAGGAGCAAGAGTGTTGCACTCCTCTTGTCTTTCCGCTGAAGTCACCAATCTGTTTCCGCTGAAGTCACCAATCAGGGCAACCAGAGCTGATTCTGTGCCAAACCAAGCCTGACCCCAGACTGAAATAGGTCAAGATAATCTGTTTCCTCCAAAAGTGCCTATAGCTGAATCATCACCACCTGCTTGAGAACCTTGCTTAAGAAGAGGTATCTGCAACAGGGCAATAGTTGTCAAATTCCTGAGATCCCAGGGAGTCTTTTTCCCCCAGGAGCAGGTACACTGTCTCCTTCAAGTTGGTGCAGACCACTCCCTCATGCAAGGATGCATTAGTTACCCAGTCAGCCCATTCCCTGTGTGACTCGCATGAACAAGCCAGAATGAGCAGGGGTTGAGAGGACAAGTTGTGGAACACACAGCCCCCCCCCAAAAAAAGAGTTGAACTTGCAGTCCAGAAGCTTTGATTAAAGGTGCAGGTCTCTTGAAGATCCTCAACAGATCTCTGCTATTGGTCCACAATACATTGCAGTCCACCAGACACAATGTGCTTTAAACCGTTTTTAAAATGGCCACATGAAAAACATGAGATGACAGCACAGGATGGCTATTCCAGACAAAAGAGCTAATATGGGAGCAGCTAACAGCACTAGGTCTCAAAAGAGTCATGGTCCATATCTGTAAACTGGAAACTGTAGATGTTCTATATCAGACCTTCATTCTAAGCCTTTCCCCTTGACTTTTGCTACACCATTTGGTATTTTATACTTGGAACTTGCTCATGCCACAGCTTCTGATTTTAAAACCGGTCATTAAAAAAGGAATTTTAAAAATGTGTGCAATTATATATTTGACATTTTTAGATGAGGCAGTATTTCCAGTGTTCTCAAGTAGCTAAATTCATTTTCAGGAGCTGGAATTATCCCCTTATGAATGCCTAGTAGGAACTATTGCATTTTAAGTAGTGGGCCCTATTTCTGGAAATGTATTTCATACATACATTTCAAGAGGATGAAATGGCTTCATCCAGAGATGTATCTGGGGTTGTTGAAACCAGCCCCTGCCAGGGACACAAAAATCACCCGTCAGAATATGGAGTGTATGACGTGTATGTGCGTGGCAATGCACCACTGCTGTCGCGGTGAGATCAAACACATGAGAAACTTCCTATCCTTCTCGCACCATGGCACAAAGGCATAAAGTGATTTTTTCCTGGGTGGGTGCCGATACAGCTCCTTGCCAAGGACACAAGGGGCCCTAGGTATGTCTCTGACCTCATCACAGTGGAACCATTTAAATAAAATCAAGAACTTGCAGGTTTGGTTATTTCCACGAAAAAACTAGCAAACACTTGGATGGAAATAGGACTATTTGGCAACTTGGGAAGAAATGTATTCATTTATTATGTATGGAAACATTTATATACCGTCTTTTGAACCCCATAAGTTTCATAGTTATGCTTATAAGGTATAAGGCAGGATGTTAATAGGACAGCTTTTCTGTTTGCTGGCATATTCACTTTTCACACACTTCTAGAGCAAAGGGGGATGCTTCTATTGCTGTTTCATAAAAGGAAGGGAAAAGAAAAGATTTTTCACCATCACATTTGCTTTTCTCAATATTAACTTACGTCTTATTATTGGGGGCGGGTTTCAAACTGCAGTACCATAAACTCTTCACTGCAGCATATTAAGGCAGTGCTTGATTTAATTGACTATTCAGCAGGCAACATGCTTTTTCACTCCTGCGTCAAACTGCAGCAGGTGTGTTTCCCATCTCCTGGGCTACATGTAGAAAATACCGTACTGTAAATATGAATGCAAAATTGCTGGCAAAATTCAAAAGATTAATACACTCCCTGAAAAGAGAATGCATATGATAAACAAGTAGGTGGGTTCTTGAAAATGTTTTAGAACATCTAATGGGCAATCTTATGGATATCTATTCAGATGTACGTTCAGTGAGTAGTATTCAGTTATGTTTTGCCCAGAGCAGACCCAGTTAAAATAACTGGCCTCACTTAGTTATGGCCATTTATTTCTATGGATCTACTCTGAGTAACACGTAGCTGAATACCATGCAAATGAGTCTTCTGCCAGGTAAGTCTTGCAGTACAAGCCTAACCATGTCTACTCAGAAGTAAGGCCTACTGAATTCAGCGTGGCTTAATTGCAGCTCAGAGAGGTTACCTGAGAGTAAGTCTGGTTACACTGTGCTATTTCAGCAAATAAATGAACTGCCAAGTATTTGGGTCATATGAGAAATATGAGAACATTGATGAAAAATGTAGCTGCTTTGAATATTGATGTTTCTTTTTAAAGTTCATTTTAATTATTTTCATTTCCGACAATAAAGGAACAAACAAACAAATATTTTGTTGGAAGCCACCCAGAGTGGCTGGGAAAGCCCAGCCAGACCGGCAGGGTATAAATAATAAATTATTATTATTATTATTATTATTATTATTATTATTATTATTATTATTATTATTATAAATTATTATAAACAGAAAGACTACACATATAAATATTTAGAGGGAAATAAAACAGGCAAGTGGCCTAGCAAGCAGTGGCTCTCTAGAGAGGGACAACAGCAGGAGAGGGCTATTGCTTGTGGGTTTCCCATAGACAGCTGGTGCTTGTAGCTGATAATACTACAGAAAATCATCCTTCTGTGAAGGATGAATCAGCTCTTTGGTAACTAATTCAATGATAATTTGTGGTATTCAGCCTAGCTTTCATAGACTGTTTAAGCAGTATCATTTTCTGATATGATTTCAAAAGATTGTATAACTTGCTATTGGAAGATTTCTAGCATTGTGCAGACGCCTCTATGTAAATATTTAAAAGTCTTCCTCCAATTATACACATTCTATTCTCCCACAATGCAATAGATGTAAACAGGGACAGAATCTGGCTCAAAGGCATTGGCTAATGCATCAAAATATGTCATCATCTATGAATGATGGATCTGACAAAGAGAAATAATTTGGTTGTTGTTTTTTCAACATTCCTAGTGAAACAGATTAAAGTGCAACTGTAGATTGAAACCACTCATCACATTAAATGTCTACAGGGAAGAAAGGGAAATATGCCTCCTCCAAGTGATTTCTCTTTGATCTTGAAAGCAGATCTATGAAGTGAAAGAGGAGGCTTCATTTGGGTGTTTAGTCAGCATTATTTTTCATCAAGCCTTATAGACAAAAGAAAAACTTTCTGCATTATTGTTGCAGTTAAGTCATTTCAGAGGTGCTATACCAATAACTTGCTCCTCAATTGCCACCATGTGACGACTTTGCTTCAGATAAAAAGTATCTCCTACCTCACCTGTGCAACATCCCCAAACCATGCAATTGCACCAGCATTGCAGTGGCAATACACCTATGTTGTGGGCAGATGATAGCAAATGACGCAGCTACTTGGCTGAAACTACGCAGTGTCCGTTTATGTCCGTTTATTCATAAATCTGACATCAAGAATCACAAAACAGAGAAACCAGTAGGAGAACACTTCAATCTCCCAGGACATTCTATACAAGATCTCAAAGTAGCTGTTTTACTACAAAGGAATTTCAGAAATAGACTGGAAAGAGAAGCTGCTGAATTGCAACTCATTACCAAACTTAAAACAATGGAGAGACCTGGTCTGAACAGAGACATTGGATTCTTATCTCATTATACATGACTAAGCCATTTCTCACCTTCTCACCCCTTGCCTTTTCCTGTAAGACCTATTACAGTCGTTAAGAGTCGTCAACAGGCTCATCTCAGCTATCTGCCAATCTCCCATTCCCACCACCCTTCTGAGTAATACCCCTCCCCACCTTCTCACTATATAGAAGGATCTGGCAACTTCTGTTTCAGTGTATCTGAAGAAGTGTGCATGCACACGAAAGCTTATACCAAGAACTAACTTAGTTGGTCTTTAAGGTGCTACAGGAAGGAATTTTTTTTATTTTGACTATGGCAGACCAACACGGCTACCTATCTGTAACTCAAATAAACAGGACTTTGTCTTAAGCAAAACATCAGATTAAATGAAAACAACATTTCTTGAAAGGATAATGTCAGGGACTGGACATAGAAGGAATGGTGGAGACCACCTACTTCCAGGGAAGAGGAAGATAGTATAGATTTACAGCAGTGGTTTGCGGGAGGTCATAGCTCAGAGGCAGATGAGGGCAAAGTTGGGAAATAATGGGGGAGGGGGAGGAGGAGGAGGCAGATCCAGAGCAGCTGGCTGACATGTTATCACTAGAAAGCATTCCAGAACCCGCCCCCCTTCTCCCAGAACCCAGCGAGCATTGAAAGTAGGAGAGCAAAGGGCTCAGAGACAAATGGCTCTAAACAGCCACTGTAAGGTAGATTGTGTTGTTGACAAATGAGGAGAGAAGGGGGGTGGAGATTACTCGGAGCAACACCATTACTCTAAGAAGCTGCATTTCCAAGCCTCTCTCTGTGAATATTGTTCTCAGAGCTGCATGTTGTGCATCCTTAACACTGTTGGCAGCATGTTAATAATGAACAATAGTGAGTTTAAAGTGCCTCTGTTCCACTTCAAAAGCACTCATTTAGGGGGGTTTTCAGATTCCAACATATCAGCAAGCAAGACACAGATGATGTTGGAACATTTCCAAGCTCATCTAGTGCTTATTAATAAGGAATGAATTCAGAATTCATTCAGGCTATAAACAGGGTTTCTATCAATCTTCCCATGGTCAAAACAAAGGAAATGGAAAGTAAGAATTTCCTCACTTGAGATCAATGAAGTTGGTGCCACTAATGCACCTTCTAGGCAGAAATGGCTTATTTAAAATAGATGCACTTCATGGATAGAGAATAGCATAATGGTACACAGGGGATCCTTGCAATAACATAAGAATTATCTGTTTGCCATATTATGAATATATTAGATACATACCTATACAAGTCTTCTTATACCAGGTGAGAAATTCAATACTGTATAGCAGTGGTGGCCAAACTCGGCCCTCCAGATGTTTTGGAACTACAATTCCCATCATCCCTGACCACTGGTTCTGGTAGCTAGGGATGATGGGAGTTGTAGTCCCAAAAAACATCTGGAGGGCCGAGTTTGGCCACCACTGCTGTAAAGGAACAGAGTTGATTTTTGGAACTGCAAAAAGGTTCCGTGAGCCAGGAAAGAATAACAAGGCAGCTGGTTATATTCTTCCTTTTTCTTTTTCCTTTTCCTTTTCCTTTTTTTTTTTTTTTTGGCAGAATAAGCTTTCCCTTATCTTATTATGCTGGTGTACTGAATGCTGTCCTTCATTTGAGATGTTCATTTGAATGTTTGCCACCGATGAGTGCAACATCAAGTTGTCACTTGCATGTGTGAAGCACAGTCACAGATAAGCCCCTGCCAGAGCCTTCCTATCACCTGACATAATTTCAAACACAATAGCTTTCCACAGAGCACATCCCAATACAACATGAGCAATACCATGGTATTTGATTTAAATATGTTTTGCTCCTTTATTTATTTGTTTATTTTTTACATTTCTGTTCCATCTAATAGGGATTTGCATAGCCCCCAAAGTGGCTCACAACATAATTTAATAAGGCATACAAAATAACACCGAACTCAAATTAAAATCTAAATTTCAACTTGAAATCTTCTAATTGGAGGACAACATTAACATATTTTACATGCCAGGCTGACCTGCCATTGGGCAGCAGCCTCAGGCAGAAAATGCTAACAGAATGGGCTCATAAGGGTCTGTCCTGATCTCACACAGACAGGAGGAATGATAAATTCATGCACAACATATGCCTGTATTGCCTGAAACTAGTGGCTGAAGTTTCTTCCCAACATTAGGCAATCATCTACTCTTTTCTTCCACATCATTACTACCTTTGGTTCTCTCTTGCCTGGTAGAACCAACGTACGTGTGTGTGTGTGTGTGTGTGTGTGTGTGTGTGTTCTCTCTCTCTCTCTCTCTCTCTCTCTCTCTCTCTCTCTCTCCTAGGAGTGGATTGGACAAGCTGTTTCCCCCATGGCCCTTTCCCCCAACTTGCAGAACTGAAAGGCCTGTTTTTTCTTACAGAAAGGTGTTAGCTGGTTGGTGCAAGTATACTTGAAGCCTGAGTGAACCTCTTACGCAGAAACCCTTTCAAAGGCTCACAAGCACTTTTACAGGTATGTGTGAAATTGCATTTCTGTGCAGTTTTGTTTTGTTTTGTTTATTTAACCTGGAGACAATTGCAGCTCACATGATATATGTTCTAAGCATACATTTTCCCTCCTTGTTGTCCTGGTGCTTGGGGAAAGTAATAGAAGCCACAACTTGGGTAACATGAGGCAGTGTGAAAACTCCAGGATTGGAAAGCATTTTTAGTGAGAATGGAGGGAAGAGGACAAGGAGATGGGGTCCTGTCTGAGACATCCTGAAGATGAAGACCAACTCTGTATACTTAGAATGTTGTGAATCATGGGCCTTTTCCTTAGTCTAATCCTTTTGACTGTGTGTGTTCCTTCTTTAAAAAGTGATTACCTATAACCTTGCAAGATATGCTTTGGTCACATATTAGCTTGGGAAACAGAAGCAAAATAAATAGAACATTTACCCCTTTTAAGTGGACTTTAACTATGGATTTCTAATGCTGCCATAGCAACAAGATTTGGATTGTTTGAATTTGAAAAGCCACTGCAGTAAAACAAAAACAAAACAAAACACTGTTGAGGAAGAAAACAATTGCACTGTTAATTTAAGAGCCTAAACAGAGTATTTCTGAAATGTGAGTGCAGCTGAGATTTTTCTATGAATGCTCTCTCTCTAGCTACAGCACTATTCATAGCAGTGTGATTTAAAAACTGACCTTGGTGCAACCTACTTTTTCCTTTATGTTTCTACAGTTCAGATTGGTAAGCATATTGTTTTTAACCTGCAAACTGCCAATTTATTCCTTGCAAGTAGTTTTTGATGGGTGCGAAGTTGGAGAACTATTTAATGCTGACAAACTTCGTTACATACCAGGCAAAAACATTTCTCTTGCGCCAGGCATTCAGCTGATTAACTTTCTATGTCTTTTTACATGTGTTTGTAGGATAGGGGGTTATTGAGGAGTTGTTGTTGTTGTTGTTTAGCATGTATGTACTGTATTCTCATTTGTATTTTTCTGTTGTGAACTTCTCTGGGATCCTCAGATAAAGGGTGGTATACAAACAACAACAACAATTGTGTAGGTAGTACAAGAGTTTAGTCTCCACGTTGGTTGTGCAGTGTGACCAAGTCCCGATCTAATCTAAGCATGTACTGTATCTTGGAATCTGCATGAATAGCGAAGTAGGTCCCTCTATCACACTGTCCCTGATTTTTTAGATATGAAGTTCATTAGCAGGAGTTCTTCCTTCACTTCTCTTTACTCCACTGGAGTCAGCAGATGAAGTTCAGATGCAGTCTTGTCACATTTCATTTCACTTTGGTCCACCTCTCGTTCTTTCCCCTCCTCCTCTTTCTCTTCTAGAACGGCAGCATGCTTAGGATTTGGGGTTTTCTTAATTCTGAGTTGGCATTTGGCAAACACCGGCATTTGAATTTAACCTCCATCTCAAAGACTTGGCAAAAAGCGGGAGAAAAATCAACACTAAAAAAAACCTAGAGAACATTGGAAGCTGTCTTATACCATTGTATATGGGCAGCACCTTTTGTCTAGAAAAAAAGGTGCCAGAACTCACCATGAAGTACAATTCTTGGCTGACTGGCACACTGTGGGCTGGGTTCAGTGTGGGGTGGGTGCCCATTGAGTGCCTGGAGCTGCGCTAACTGCTGCCGGGAAATGTGGCCTTCCACCTGTGTGCCAACCATGAGGTCTTTGAGGAATCCAGAGTTTTCTTGGTGCTGCCCACCAAGCATCTTCCACCAGCCTCTGAGCTGACCGAATGGCAGGAGGTGCAGCAGCAGCCCGGCAGCTTCCTGCAGCTGTGTCGCCACAGGACAAGGAGGAAGCGCTGCCACTGGGACTGGCAGTGCCAAGGGACACACCGCCATGGACGTGGGAGAAAAGGCGCACCCCACCCCCACATGCTCACTTTAGAAGCCAGGATTTGGGGGTGAGTGCCAGTACTGTGATCCAGTGAGTACCACCAGAAAAAAAGCACTGGATATGGGGACACTAAACAATTAGGGAACGTAGGATGCTGACTTATACCAGGTTGAATTTCTCCATCTAGACCAGTACTCTATAATTTGACAGTGGCAGCCTCTCCCTGGGGTCACAGGCAGAGGTTTTCCACATAACCTGCTACTTGAGCCTTTTAACTGGAAATGCCAGGGGGGGCTCATCCTGTGATGTCTGTGTCATGTGCTCTCCCCCTGAGCCAGCATCCCTACCCAGTAATCTGTAAGTAACGCACATAAAACCTCAACAAAATCAAATGGGGACGGAGGAGGATTTCTTGACAATCACAAAGAGTACGAATGCCTTTGAACCATTCAGGAAAAAATAAGATGTGTATTTATGCAAATGTAGCAGACAGGCTCTTCATTTGTACTGCTCAGCTTTGCATATGCTCCAGTGCCTAATGAATCTCCCTAGCCATGTGTGCAAGTGAACTTACCAATTAAATTAAAAATTATCATGTCTCAGCTGAATGGTTAACCCCTGATCTAATTAATTTTGCTAGTGGACCGGTGTTTCAGCAGATTGTGCACCTGGAATCCGTCTGCAATCCCTTGGCGTTGCTAATCATCCCTGTTTCTATTGTTTCCCTGCCTCGTGCCACATAAAAAAGCAGCTATTTGAAACGCAGGCTTTCTGTAGGTCACCAATCCAGATTTGGAACATTATGAATAAAGGCTCACCATTCTACTGCTCTCCATGATAGTTTAACACCGAATTAATACCACACATTCAACCCTGAGCAGAGAATTGTTTGTTCCTTTGTTGCAAAAAGAAGGCACTGCTCTAGAGATGGAGAGGCAGTAGCACTGGTCTTTACCCAGAGCTAAAGGGTGAGGAAGGGGGCAAAAGATGGATCTTGAGGCATGGCTGCGCATAGCTAGCCACTGCAGTTGCTGAGACAGTTATTTCCATGTGATGCCTTGGAATGAGGCAAATGAATGAACCTATGAACTACCTTGAAAAAATGAAAATTGTGCAAATCCGTGTGGTGCATCTGGAGTTGCTCTGGAAGACTTGAGGAATGCACACCCTAGATGGATGCTACACATGTATGTAGCATCTGTGTAGAAAAAAGAACCGCTAACTACACTTAGCAAATGGAAGTAGGTAGTTTAGTGCATTACTGTCCCATGGACTGCAAGAAGATCAAACCTCTCCATTCTGAAGGAAATCAGCTCTGAGTGCTCACTGGAAGGACAGATCCTGAAGCTGAGGCTCCAATACTTTGGCCACCTCGTGAGAAGAGAAGACTCCCTGGAAAAGACCCTGATGTTGGTAAAGATGGAGGGCACAAGGAGAAGGGGACGACAGAGGACGAGATGGTTGGACAGTGTTCTCGAAGCTACCAGCATGAGTTTGATCAAACTGCGGGAGGCAGTGGAAGACAGGAGTGCCTGGCGTGCTCTGGTCCAGGGGGTCACGAAGAGTCGGATACGACTAAACGACTAAACAAGTCCTATAAAAGGAGATCCAGGCTGCTATCCTCATACACACTTAGGAGTAAGTTCTGACTGAACTCAGTAGGATGTATTCCTGAGAACATGTATATAGGACTGCTCCGCCAGTCACTTTAAAAAGTTTTGAAGTAAACCAACGCAAATTTACAAGCACAGATTTAGGGCACAGCCCACAAGCCTGCACATTCATATTTATTGATGCACTTAACAGCAGTTGTGATTCCCCATCACCAAGGGATGTGTTTGCCTAGTACATGTTTCAAGAAAATATTGCTTTCATATTAGGCAACTTTCATAAACCCTCTTCTGACTGCAGGGAAGGTTGAAGGGTAAAGATTATACAGTACGTAGGTTTATTTAGCAAGTGGCTGCAACACTGCCACCTACTGGTACTGACTAGGATGCAGTGGAACATGAACAGAGTTCTGAAGAATGGTGATGTAATGTGTGAGATGCCTGCCTTTTTTACTGTGTGTATACACTGCACACAGCCATGTGTACCCCTGGTATAGATGATATATAGCACAATACTATGCACCCAGGTGCTGCTATATGAGCCTAATCCTTTACTGAAAAACAGTTTGTAAGGCAAGTGTTCATATAAGAATCTGAACAATTATTGTGGGGGAAACTTCCAGTGTATTCCTGACTCAGAACATGGTCACCCCAACTGTTGTTGTTTTTCAAAAAACCCTAAACATTATCCTAATGCTACTTTGCAATATATTTACCAGGAAAAAAACATTTCCCGAAGTTAAATATATATATATATATATATAGAGAGAGAGAGAGAGAGAGAGAGAGAGAGAGAGAGAGAGAGAGAGAGGGAGAGAAGATGACAAATAACATAAAAATTATGTTGTGTTGTGTGAAAGACAGTGTGTGTGTGTATTTGTAACACAATTTCCATCTCTACTGGGAAAATTCCACTGCATTAGCTTGAAATAATAAAATGATCGACATCATTACACTACATAATAAACAAACCAACCAAAGAAGCATGAGAAACAAGTCAAGCCAGGTTGTGCAGCACAAAGAATTGATGAAGTAGTAGGAGGGGGATTTGGAAGTAAAATTTGTGGTGAAGGCAATAAGCAGTGAAGGGCAAGATGAACTCAAGTCAAAAGAAGTCGGTGAATCAGCAGAGTCTGCAGGTTCAGTTTTCATTTCTTCAACATTATCCATGATGATTGCAGTCTCTTTCCCAACAGCAACTGCCTTTCTAGGAAGAACATAACCAGATGGGAAGGCAAGGGTTCCAGTTCAGAAGTGCTGGGGGAAATCATGGCTCATTGACTGTTTTGCTTTCCTCCACTTTTTTCATAGAGAAATTTACAGGGCTCTATTAGTTTATTGAGCATCATTTAGTATTTATTGAGCCTTTAGTGGCATATTCCTCAATCATAGACAATAAACCATCTTGCAGTTCAAACATTTAATTTAGAATTGTCATGTCTAGAATTTTCCTTTCCATTTTCTTACTCCCATCTTGAAAATGGTTCAGAAGCTTCAGTTTCAGGTGAAACTGGCAAGTTTCAGGTGAACAGATTAGGACACCAATTCTGTTACAACTACACTGGCTGTCTGCATGCTTCTGGACCCAATTCAAAGTGCTGGTTTTGACCTATAAAGATCTCAGGGCAGTTCACAACACAAAAATACAAAAGAAGAATACAAAATACACAATAAACAAAACAAAAAAACACCCCACAAACCAATACCCACCATTCACAAACACATTTAGAAAGCCATAGAATGTTAATCAATCAAAGGCCTGATTATAGAAAAACGTTTTTGCCTAGCACTTAAAGATACGTAATGAAGGCACCAGGCAAACTTCCCAGGGGAGTGCATTCCACAACTGGGGAGTCACTGCAAAAAAGGCCCATTCTTGCGCTACCCCCCTCCAGGGGAAGGCACACAAAGAAGGGTCTCATCATGATCACCTTGTCCTGGTTGGTTCATATTATTTTCAAGCAATATATGAAGTTAACAGAAATAAAGTGTATACCTCCTTTTTGTACTCAGAGATGCCAGTGTTATGCCTTAGTGGAAGATTCAAAAGAAATAACCTAGTATCACATGGGTTTTAAACCTGATGATAAAACCTGTTCACTTGGGATGAAGCATACTGGTCATCTACTTTCAAAAATATTTAGTTGCATGGCTATTTTAACTTGGGAGAGATGTTGGAACAAAATGTTTAAAAACGGAATATGATTGCTTCTTAATAATGTTGTTGTTGTTGTTTAGTCGTTTAGTCGTGTCCGACTCTTCGTGACCCCATGGACCAGAACACGCCAGGCACCCCTGTCCTCCACTACCTCCCGCAGTTTGGTCAAACCCATGCTGGTAACCTCGAAAACACTATCCAACCATCTTGTCCTCTGTCGCCCCCTTCTCCTTATGCCCTCCATCTTTCCCAGCATCAGTGTCTTCTCCAGGGAGTCTTCTCTTCTCATGAGGTGGCCAAAGTACTGGAGCCTCAGCTTCACGATCTGTCCTTCCAGTGAGCACTCAGGGCTGATTTCCTTAAGAATGGATGCGTTTGATCTTCTTGCAGTCCATGGGACTCTCAAGAGTCTTCTCCAGCACCATAATTCAAAAGCATCAATTCTTCGGCGATCAGCCTTCTTTATGGTCCAGCTCTCACTTCCATACATCACTACTGGGAAAACCATGGCTTTAACTATACGGACCTTTGTTGGCAAGGTGACATCTCTACTTCTCAAGATGCTGTCTAGGCCTGTCATTGCCCTTCTCCCAAGAAGCAGGCGTCTTTTAATTTCGTGGCTGCTGTCACCATCTGCAGTGATCAGATGATTAAGATTTTTTCAGTGATTAAGATTTTTTCTTAATAATAACAAATATAAAATAGACATACAGTAGTTGGGTGTTAATGTTCAGCTTAACAGGATTCTTCTTCCCAACTTAAGCCAAATTCTAAAATGGTTTAAAACAGATTTTTTGCAACATACAACATATACCAGTAGGTAAAGGGCTTAACAATACACAGCTAGAATGAACTTTAACTGATAATGAAAGCGTGCACACATCAAAAATAAGCTTGCTAAATCCCTCCTGCTAGGCTGTCATGTCCGCCTTGTAAGCATTTAAAGGTCAATGAACATCGGGAAGATCCATACAATCATTTGAAATGTCTTCACTCTGCTTCTTATAGCTATTCCAGATGAACAATGTTGGCCTTTATAAGTGCAACCTGTGTTTTCTTCCAGTACATCTTAAAGAACTCGACACTCCTTTGTGATATACAGGCTTTTCTTGTAGCCCTGGTGATGACTTGTGCAGGGAGATGGAAAAGAAAATTGCACCCATTTGATACTATTATTAGAAATTTGAGCAGTGTTTAATACTGTTGGTCACAGGCATAGGTAAAAGCAACTGCAGATCCATTTTGCTCATACATGGCAAGATAGTGAAAAGATATTTCACGTGTCTTTAAGAAGTCACTCAAAATGTCCTCCACTATCTTGCCAGGTATTGGATCTTCCCTATGGATGTCAATGAGTTCATTGGCATATTAGTAGGGAAAAGAATGCTTTGCATTTAGCATGTTAAAAATAGATGAAAGCCTCTTAAAGAGCACCTTCTCAAAGTTCTTAATAACGGCGACTCTATAGTCTTCTTGAATGTAGAGAGGCGTTCCCTGTGCCTGCCCCTAAAATATAATCTTTTCCCCCTTAGACAGTACCAAAATATTTGCACTGAGTCTCTTCTGTAATGGGACATCACTTGGCAGCTAGGTGTTACACTATTAGGGGACGATTTTTATTAAACATTTGTGCATTTTATCTCTCCCTAATTTGTGATTGCCATCTAGTTTTTAGGACACTACCCTCCATGGACTGCGCACACAAATTTAAACAAACATCTGAATATGTGATTAAAATCTATACAAATATATGATTGAGTATTTGAATCTTTGATGCTCAAGGGTTTATTGTCAGAATTCTATGCACAGGACTGTATGGAGAATTAATTGAGCTTCATGTATGCTGTAAGAGAGTAAGAGAAATCTTTTATATATCCAGGAGGTGGCAGCAAGTAACAGCACTATTTTGGATGTTTTCCGGACCTAGAACAAAGCACTCCTCCTCCATCAGAAAATAGAAAACCATTTTAATCTTCTATTAGAGGATACATGATGCTGCTGGAATTTTTCTTATCTATTTATGAAGGGACAGTGGGAAACTCAGTTTTAGTTAATTCCCACAAAAAAGCTGATCTAGTTGATCAGTTACTTGGGTCACAGAGGAGCTTTGCTTGTTATTCTTGTAAGTAGATCTACAACCTGTGTTTCACACCTCTTTATGCCTTTGCCTCTGTCAAAAACCGGAGGTACCACTGTACTGTTTTGGGGGGACAGGAGGCGGACAGATGTGGAGGATTCCCTGGTCCTGAATGGGGTAACTGAAGGACCAGGTACGCAGCCTGGGAGTCATTCTGGACTCACAGCTGTCCATGGAGGTGCAGGTCATTTCTGTGTCCAGGACAGCTGCTTATCAGCTCCATCTGGTACGCAGGGTGAGACCCTACCTGCTGTCTCGCCAGAGTGGTGCATGCTCTAGTTATCTCTCGCTTGGACTACTGCAATGAGCTCTATGTGAGGCTACCTTTGAAGGTGATCCAGAAACTACAACTAATCCAGAATGCGGCAGCTAGACTGGTGACTGGGAGCGGCCGCCGAGACCATATAACACTGGTCTTGAAAGACCTACACTGGCTCCCAGTACGTTTCCGAGCACAATTCAAAGTGTTGGTGCTGACCTTTAAAGCCCTAAATGGCCTCAGTCCAGTATACCTGAAGGAGCGTCTCCACCCCTATCGTTCTGCCTGGACACTGAGGTTCAGTGCTGAGGGCCTTCTGGCGGCTCCCTTGCTGCAAGAAGCCAAGTTACAGGGAACCAGGCAGAGGGCCTTTTTGGTAGTGGCACCCGCCCTGTGGAACGCCCTCCCACCAGATGTCAAAGAGAAAAACAACTACCAGACTTTTATATATAATAGTTTTTTTATTTGCTTTTTTCCAGGGTAAGAATACAACATCAGTAACACAACAAAAGCGGTTTTACAGAAAAGAAAAGAAATTATAGAGAGAAAAAAGAAATTCACTTTTTCAGATCAATTTTCATAATCAACCAGACTTCCCCACGTCCTCCATCCCCTGCTTTCTTTACAATAAAAAATAAACAGCAAATTAATACCTTATTTCAGTTGTTTTTGTGTTTTCATTTAGTTATATAATCCATAATTTAAACGTTTCAAAATCTTAAAACTTAGTTTCTATCATTTACCAATTTCAATACTGAAGCGTGTTTTTCCAAAGCACTTAGCAAACTCTCAACATTCATATAACTTATAATGTTTTTGTAAATAGTCCTTAAATTTTTTCCAGTCCTCTTCCACTGCATCTTCTCCCAGATCTCGGATTCTGCCTGTCATTTCGGCTAATTCCATATAGTCAATCAGCTGCGAATGCCATTCTTCCAGCGTAGGTAGTTCCTGTGCCTTCCAATATTTAGCTATAAGAATCCTTGCTGCTGTGGTTGCATATAAGAAGAAAGTTCTATCTTTTTTTAACACTCTCTGGCCCACAATGCCCAGGAGGAAGGCTTCTGGTTTCTTGCAAAAGGTGTATTTAAACACCTTTTTCAACTCATTATAAATCATTTCCCAAAAAGCCTTCACCCTCGGGCATGTCCACCAGAGGTGAAAAAAAGTTCCTTCAGCCTCCTTGCATTTCCAACATTTATTATCAGACAAATGATATATCTTTGCAAGTTTGACTGGGGTCATGTACCACCTGTATACCATTTTCATAATGTTTTCCTTTAAGGCACTACATGCCGTAAATTTCATACCGGTGGTCCACAACCTTTCCCAGTCTTCAGACATAATGTTGTACCCAATGTCTTGTGCCCATTTTATCATTGCTGATTTAACTATCTCATCTTGGGTATTCCATTTAAGCAACAAGTTATACATTCTTGAAAGCACTTTCGTCTTAGGTTCAAGTAGTTCTGTCTCTAATTTTGATTTCTCCACCTGGAAACCAATTTTTTTATCCTTTTTAAAGATCTCTAAAATTTGGGCATAATGAAACCAGTCTCGCACCTTTCCTTTCAATTTTTCAAAACTCTGCAACCTCCAAGTATCACCATCTCTCTCAATTATATCACAATATCTCAACCAGCCACTCCCCATATTACGTAGTTTTATGGCCTTGGCCTCCGTCGGTGATAACCACCTCGGGGTCTTGCTTTCAAGTAAGTCCTTGTATTTAGTCCAGACAATAAGTAAAGCTTTCCTGACAATATGGTTTTTAAACAATTTATGAGACTTTGCCTTGTCGTACCACAGATATGCATGCCACCCGTACACATTACTGTGCCCTTCTAGATCTAGGACATCAGTGTTTTCCAACAGAAACCAGTCTTTCATCCAGCAGAGAGATGCAGCTTCATAATACAATCTTAAGTCCGGCAGGGCAAACCCCCCTCTTTCCTTTGCATCTGTTAATATCTTAAATTTTATTCGGGGCTTTTTGCCCTGCCAGACAAATTTCGTAATATCCCTCTGCCACTTTCCAAAACATTCCACTCTGTCCACGATCTGAAGGGTTTGAAACAAAAACAACATTCTTGGCAATACATTCATCTTTACTGCAGCAATTCTTCCCGACAAGGTAAGTTTCAATCTTGACCAAGTTTCCAAGTCCTTTTTAATTTCTGACCAGCATTTTTGACAACTACCAGACTTTTAGAAGACATCTGAAGGCAGCCTTGTTTAGGGAAGCTGTTAATGTTTAATAGGTTATTGTATTTTAATATTCTGTTGGAAGCCGCCCAGAGTGGCTGGGGAAACCCAGCCAGATGGGTGGGGTATAAATAATAAGTTGTTGTTGTTGTTATCTAAATTCTGGTCTCAGTAGGCTACACCTTTTCTAAATTAAAAAGTAGAAGCATATATCCATGCCAGTAACTGTCAAAGTACACCCTGCTGGTGCCAGCTGAGTGACAAGGCCCCTGTAACTGCTGTAAAGTTTTTTGGAATTCATATGGTTTTCAGAGGAAACAGAGAAAAAACAGGATGAATAGCAACGGATTTAAATTCCAGAGACGGGATATGTATACAAGCAGCTTTTAACAGTAACAACTGATAATAGTGATAAGCACCACATTTTGTACATGGCATATGATGAGATGGTTCTTCGCTACAAGTAACAGCCACCCACAGCCAGATGCTGCATAGTAGCACCCATTAAAAAATGGTGGTGCCAGAGCATGGCGTGGGAATTATGGAATAGGGAAAGGAGATAAACTGCATGTTGGATGACCAGATGAAAAGAAAGACAGAACTCCTGTTCATTACCACACCCTAAGTATGTGACCAAACTCCCAACAGCTCTAGGTGAGACCTAGAACTGAGTCAACCTTATCTTGGAGAGGGCAGAGATACAATGACTTTTTCAGCAATATAGTACAGTACATCCTCTTTTTAATGGGCACTACTTTGAAGGCAAGCCATTATTAATTTTAGGACTGGCCCACCCATGAAGCAAGGTGAGGCGACCGCCTCAGGTGGCAGGATCAGATCCACAGGAGCAGCAGATCTGTCCTCCAAGGAATGCATCACCTGCTTTCTGCTGCTGCCACAGTGACACCAACAGCTGTGATGCGCTCCTTGGAGGCACAGCATACAATATATACAGTAAAATAAAATAAAACAGAATAAAATCTGACATGATGACATCTATCATGAAAACTAAGAACCATCGGGTTCGAAAGACCTGGACAAATAAATACATTTACACCTGTGGTCTAAATATAGCTAGTTTTGAAGTTTGGCACATTCTGGCTTAAAAAACACATGTTTTTCCATTAGCATTCCATAACGCGATCGGGCTGCCTTTCGAAACCCATCGCCTAACTATTTTCCTCCTCCTCCTCTTCTGGGCGCGCGTCCACAATCTCCGGCAGGCGGCGAGGGCGCGCGCGCATGCGCAGATCAGCCTGCGGCTCGCACTGCGACTGCGTGCGCGGCGCCGAGCGCGTAGCAGCAGCAGCAGCAGCGTCTCCTCGAGAAGGAGAAGTTTTTCATTTGTCTGCCGGCGGCGGCGGCGAGGAGCCGCGGCTGAGCGCCGCCATGTTGCTGTCCGCTCCTTTTCGGGCCGCCTTCGCGCGTTCGGTAAGGAGGGCCGGTGGGGTTGAGGGAGACGCTTCTTCGTCCAGCGCGCTGGTCGGGCGTCCCCGGCAGTGTCGGCGGAGGGCAGTAGCGGCCAAGGGCATGGAGGCGGCCCTCGCCTTCCTCGGGGGGAAGGGGAAAGGGAGGAGCTTGATTCGGTTCCTGCCCCGCTCCCGACGAGCCTAGCAGCCTCTGCGGCGGAGATGGCGGGAGGGGTGGACAAGGGCTGGGCGAAGGGTTTGGTCGGGAGCGGGGTTGCTTTACGGTCCATGCTTTGCTGGGAATAAGCCTTATAAAAGAAAAATAAACCATACGAGGAGAGGGAATGGGCTGCGGACCGGGGGGAGGCAGGTAGATGGGAAAGGACAAATGCCGCCGTCGTCTTCTTCACCTCCTGAATGCCACCCTCTTTTTTTTTTTTTTGGAATGGCTGTTCTTCAGCAGGAGCGACCGTAAGGGTTGCGTTACACATTTTTCGCGTGCAACGTGAAGTTAGGTCTTGGGAACGTTCAAACTACTGCAAGTGACAGCGTTAGACCAAACTCCTAATCCTGTCAAATCTTGATAAAGTTGTGGATAGAGAATTGGAAGCGCAGGTTGGGTGAGCATATGAGCTCTTTTATCTGTGGGGTCCTAGGAAGCACTTTAAATCGATTCCGGCTTTAGATAGATTCCGTGGCAGGCCCCATTTAAACATGTAGGTCTGTATCTGTCATGCCTGTTTCATCACCGGCACTACCCTCCTTGTTGTCTGTTTACTTGCCCAGACCTTGTGCTGCGCTTCTTTATCGTTGCTGCTTTTTCCCTCTGACCACAGACAAAGGCTGCCCAACAGACCAGCAACACAAGCCCTGGGTGAGCCCAATGATGGCAGGAGTCCTGTGTTATACCTAAGAGATAGCTAGTGAATAGGAAGCACAGTGACTGGAATTGGTATTCCATAGCAGGGGCTACTGCTGAGATGAACAGCATAAAATCTAAAATAACTTGGACTGTTGTGTCACTTTGGTTTTTAAGTACCGTAAATACATGTTTTTGACAGGTGGGTGGTGAAAGAAGAGGACAATGTGTATTTCTTAGCATGGAAAAGGAGTTCCCTAATTGCAGGCAAAAAGGGATCGGAAACAGTTATAGAAATTACCACAGGAGCATTAAGACAGTTGCAAGATTGATGAATTTCTAGTGCATTTTGAATATATTTTTTATTAAAGGAACAGTCTCATTCCTTTTTAAGGAGTTACTTTAAATAGTAGAGTTTGTATACAACTTTATTGAGCTGTTTTCATGAAGCATATTAATAGTTGTATGTGCATACAAATTTCTGTATATAAATGAGTAATATAGGTCAGTCAGTAGAGCAGGAAACTCTTAATCCCAGGGTTGTGAGTTTGAGCCCCACATTCGGCGAAAGATTCCTGCATTGCAGGTTGGACACTAGATGATCCCCATGGCCCCTTCCAACACTACCATTCTAGGATTCTACTTTAATAAGAAAACATTCCATTTAATTTAAATTTAAAATTTGTTTTTGGCACCAGTCACATAAGAATCCTGATGTATCAGATCAAAGGCTTGTCTAGTTCAGCATCCTTTTCCCCACAATGGACAGCCAAAGGGCAATGGAAAGCAGGACACCAAGGCAATAGCCCTCGCTAACAAGTGGTATTCAGAGGCATATTGTCTCTGAACTTGGCATATAGCCATCATAACTAGTAGCCATTGATAGTCTTATCTCAATCATTTGTCTAATTCCCTTTTAAAGTAATTAAATTGGAGTTAACATGTCACTACATCATGTGGTAGTGAATACCATAGTTTGAACTATGTGCTGTTTGAATAATTAATTTCTAAAAACAGTAGCTTTTAGATGAGAACAGATTCTGGTGCCCCTGCAGGAAAAAAAAATTGATTGCCTAACTATTTGTTTCTAAACACTTGTGGTTTTTTACCTCCTACAACTAAAGTTTGTGGGAGGCAGGGTTGGAATACGGATGTGGCTATTTTTAGTCCATGTTTATCATCCCTTCTCTAAAGTTAGGCAGCAGTTTAGGAAAGTGTTCTGATGTTCTCTCACAGTGATGCACCATGCTGTTCAAATGTATACAACTGCTGTTCCTTCTCTTTTGTAAACTTGAAAAGGTATATCAACACACACCTGAATTCTTGCAGCAGTGTGCTACCAGACTATTTCTCAAGACAACCACTAGGAGAGAGTATATAGTGGCAAATAGGTATTCCAAGATAAATTCAGGTTCATTTTTGTTGCTTAGCCAGAAGCCTGTAGATAGCTTCTCGTTAAGTTCTATGTTTTGGCAATAGCTATACACTAATGGGCATTGATAATCTGTTTGTTCATATTGGTTATTGTACGCTTGCTTCATGGTAAAATTGCCTCTTGCCCAAGACCTGCTCAAGCATATACTGTACTTCTTTTCCCGTTTCGTTCTCTATGACCTCTTAGCACATTGATTTGCAATGTTTTCCTACTACTGCACTTTATTTGGGTACTATTTATAGCAATTTCAGTGATTCAAGTAATGTGCCTTCTTTAGCGCTGCAGCACACTTTGGTAGTCTTCTATGATGCAGACCACTTAGTTGTTAGATAAGCATGCTGTTAGATCAAAATTACTGGAGGATTCCAATCAAGCATATTGGTGTGAGACAGTGGATTGATATACAGTGGTGCCCCGCAAGACGAATGCCTCGCAAGACAAAAAACTCGCTAGACGAAAGGGTTTTGCGTTTTTTGAGCTGCTTCGCAAGACGAATTTCCCTATGGGCTTGCTTCGCAAGACGAAAAACGAAAACGTCTTGCAAGTTTGTTTCCTTTTTCTTAACACCGTTAACACAGTTGCGACTTGACTTCGAGGAGCAACTCATAGAATGCGGTGTGGTAGCCTTTTTTGAGGTTTTTGAAGACTGGTAATTTTTTAAGCTTTTCCAAAACTTCTTTTGCAGCCATTTGGTAAGTTAAACTTTTAAAACTTTTTTGGGGGGGTTTGGTTTTTGGGTTGGGGTGTTTGGAATTCAAGGACTTGGTGTTGGGGAGGGGTTTGCAAGAATCTGGAAGCTTGTGTGGTTTTTTTCTGCATTTTTATGATTTTCTGTGACCATTGGGCCACTCTGCTGTTTTTTTAAAAAAATTCTGGATTTGAATTTCTGTGTGGTGGGTGGCTGGGGGAACAGTTGAGGAGGGGTTTGCAAGAATCTGGAAGCTTGTGTGGTTTTTTTCTGCATTTTTATGATTTTCTGTGACCATTGGACCACTCTGCTGTTTCTAAAAAAAATTCTGGATTTGAATTTCTGTGTGGTGGGTGGCTGGGGGAACAGTTGAGGAGGGGGTTCTTCAGCAAGAAGCAAAGAGTGGAAGAGGAACCTTCTTCGAGTTGTCCCCCAGAGTCTTAGAAAATGTACTGTACACTTTGCTGATTTTTAAATGTTTTTCTGTCATGTTTAGAAACTTAATTTATTGTTCCTTCAATTTTTGAAATGCTCTTTACAGTATGTGTGACTTTAAAGAGCACTTAATAAACTCTTGTTGTACCAAATTTGGCTTTGTTTGGACTTTTTTTGACCATAGGAACGCATTAATTGAATTTCAATGCATTCCTATGGGATTTCGTGATTCGCAAGACGAAAAATTCGCTAGACGAAAAAACTCGCGGAATGAATTAATTTCGTCTTGCGAGGCACCACTGTAATGGCTGAGGGTGATAAAGCTTTGAAAACTGATGCACAAGCAAACTTTACTGTGGTTTTGTAGTTCCTGTGGAAAAGAAGTATTTGAGGCGGTTCTCATAGGAGGGTCACAGGCAGGCTAAAATCATGCCCATCATCATCTTTTGCTCTGAGCTTCCAGTTGGTAGCGCCATCATGAATTATATAAGTTGTTTAGGAGCAGAAGGGATGGGCAGACACAAAACTTTTTTCAGGTGGGTTAAATATTGGTTTCTCTGGTATTCCCTGCTTTTTTTAAAATGCGGTACTCTATATGTAAGATGTAACTTTAAAACAGATGCTTACCTTCTATAAAATGTGCTTTGTAGGTGGCACAGATTCGCTCTCTTCATGCAACAGCTGTACGCAATGGTGGTGGTGGAGCTTTGTTTGTGGTAAGCAATTTGTATGTACAACTAAAGCAGATGTAACTGAAAATTGAGAAATGTGGTTTTTATTGTCTTTTTTATCACTTGTCCTCCACAGTAATATCACAATCCATTTTTCTCAGCAAATGTAAGACTACATTGATAATATCTCTCTTTTTTATATTAATGAAGATGAGATTTTATGGAGAGAGAATGTATTTGAGTAACTCCATATGAGTTCAAAAGCTTTAATTATTTCTGTTTATTTGGGTGTTGGAATAATGCATCTGTTCTGCAGTAATGGTGGTACTGTTAACCTGGAAGTTAACCTGTTTCAGCAGGAAGTTTTCGTGGGTCATAATTGTAACTTTGATACCGTTGTTGCTTTATAGATTGTACAAACTGGTGCTTCTATTTGGCTTTATTTCAAAGACTTGTATCTACATTTTCACTTAACTGTACAATAGAACCTCTACTTAAAACCGCCTCCACTCGCAGACATTCCGAGTTGCGACCGTGGTAAACCTGGAAATAACCAGTGGGTTTGCTGCCGTTTCCGCATGCGCAGGGGCTATTGCCATTCACAGACGCAAAGGAGCGGCAATTGCCATTTGCACATGCGCAGAAGCAGGTAATTGCTGCCCGCGCCTGCGCACAACGGCACCTCTCCCAATGACCCGTTTCACCATAAGGATGGGCCTCTGGAATGGATTGTGGTCGTGAGTAGAAGTTCTACTGTAACTGGAACCTGTAAATAGACAGGCAAGAGAAATTTGGCATGAAGGCAGCAAAAGAGTTATCACAACATTAACCCCACTCGGTAGGGTATGATGAAATGTCAGTAAGGCTTGATAAATTTTGCCCATGTTGTATGACTTTACAACACTTCTGATGTTAAGTCCTGCTGTCTAGCTTAATGGTGGAGCACATGCCTTGTATGCAAATATGTCCCAGGTTCAACCCCCTTGACATTTACAGGTAGGATCAGGAAAGACTCCTTGCTGAAACCTTTGAGAGCTACCGCCACTCAGCATAGACAATACTGAGACAGTTTGACTGAATAAAAGGCATCTTCCCCTAATATAGATGACCTGCTGATATAAAGACAAAATGTGCAGTGGGGAAAACTACACAATAGGGGGCCATGGGTCTAAATGTGTCCATATATATATATATATATATATGCTCAGAAAAATAACATGAACCATTCTTTATGATACATGACTCCTCTATGTGTACCTATATTGCAATACATAATTATACCCTCTGTAGCTCTTTTGTATTCTCAAGCAGAAATTATTGCTTTTAATTTTTATCAGGCACTTAGCTACTTGAACGTATTTAGTGCTTTTTTTCTTTACTTGAGATGTACGGTAATTATTACTTATGTATATAATGCCATCAATATGCATAACACTTTACAGAGCACAAAAGTACTGGTCCCTGTCTCTGAGGAGCTTAACTAAACTTCTGTACAGGGAAAACAAAGACGATGGGGAGGGAAAAGAAGGCAGCAGTAAACACACAGAATGGTGAAGCTGGAGGGGCAAACGTCATGGGCAGGGATATATTGGATATAGTGGAGAGATGAGAAGGGGAAATACATTTGAAGGTAAGAGCAAGGTGTATGTTCTGAATGTGGGAACTAAGTAAAAACCAGTGAGGGGATTTAGGGAGGAGTGTCTCACAATCAGAGCAGCAACAGAAGTGAACAATTTTGGCAGGAGAGTGCTGGAAAAGAAATGAGAAGGCAAAATTGAGAAGACCAGCAAGGAGAAGATTGCGCTATTCTATATGAGAGATGATTAGGGTATGAACCAGAGTCTTTGCCAAGGGGACAAAGAAGAAGGGCTGTGGAGGGAGTTGAGTAGGAAAGAAAAAGGCAACATTACAGGAATAAGCGGCATGCTCTAGGAGTTCAAAGATGGAAGGTGGTAGGTAGTTGGAGAGTGGATCAAGGGATGTTTTTTCAAGAAAAGGTGCACTGTAGCAGTTTCAACCTGCCTGTACTTCATACTATGTTTCATGCTAGAAGATATTCTGGCTGTCCCGTTTGGTATTAACTTGGCTTGGGGGCTATGAAATAGTAAAGTGATAGTTAAATTTTGACTAATCAGCTGACTGTTGTACAATCCCTGCAGTTTGCATTACGTTTTTATTTTTGCAATCCTTAAAGCAAATACACCAATGTTGATAGTAGTGGAATTTACCTATAATACTTATACCGGGTTGAAGCTCTAATTCCCTCTTTTTAAAAAGCTTTTTTCATATTGTGTTGAGTCTATGATTAAACTGCAGGGAACAATATTTTATTTCAGTCTGTTTGAAATAGGCTGACCAGATGTATAGGAGAAAGCAGCTCCTGTATCTGTTGAATAGAAGAATTTTTTTTTGCAGATGCATCTTTTCATACTTGCACGAGAAGCTGTGTTTGTACAAAATACCATCTTCTACATAACTATTAAGGTAGAATAGTCTTGTTTTTGCTGCATCTGACATATGTGTTCTAAATATGTGTAATTGTTTCATTATTTTGTTTGTACAGCACAGAGATACTCCTGAAAACAACCCAAATACTCAATTTGATTTCACACCTGAAAACTATAAGGTATGTCATGATACTTGATAGGCTGTATCTTTACAGAAAACTGATTTTTTTTGCTATTGTAATGCTTATTTTCTTTAACAGCGAATAGAGGCAATAGTAAGCAACTATCCAGAGGGACACAAATCTGGAGCAGTGATGTCAGTCCTGGATCTAGCCCAAAGACAGCATGGATGGCTACCTATATCAGCGATGAATAAGGTACTTCATTATTTCAGGAGGCAAACCCTCCATGGTTAAGATATTTTCAAACACATTCCTAGATATAATGATCAACAAAAAGATATGGCAGAGTTTGAGAAGCTTATATTGAAGTTCATCAATTATTGTTAAATTATGATGCAGAGGAACAGGTCAAGGAATACATTCTCAAGCGGGCTCAGAATATTGGTGAAAATGTTCTGATGAAAGTGTAGGAAAAACTTCGGCTATTGGTTTGTAAGTTTTTGTTAAATATGGGAACAAGCAAGAACCGTTTTACAGTCATACCTCGGGATAAATACGCTTCAGGTTGAGCGCCTTCGGGTTGCGCTCCACGGCAACCCGGAAGTAACAGGAGCGTGTTACTTCCAGGTTTCACTGCTCACGCATGCGCAGACGATCAAAATGACATCATGTGCAGAAGCAGCAAAACACGACCTGCACACGCGCAGACACGCTGTCACGTCTTACGTTCTGTTCGGGACGCGAACGGGGCTCCGGAACGGATCCCGTTCGCATCCCGAGGTACCACTGTATATGCATGGCCCCAGTGGTATATTACTCTTGCGAAATGACATAAAATAGTAATTACCCAGACACCTTCTGCAAATACCAAAAAGAGGAGGGTGGTTTTATCATCTTAGGTGGAAATGCGACTGGGCAAAAAAATGTTTGAGAATGATTAAAGACCAAAAGAATAGGTTTCTGGTATACAGAGTTCTGCTACACATTGTTGTTGTTGAATTACTTGGATGTGTCAGTAAAACATGACATTTGGAAATGGGTGCTTATTAGCTGCATCCAGAATCCTATACGAAGGGAACTGGAGCTCCATCAACATCCAGTCCATCACAGAGTGGTATAACACAGTGTTTCCCAACCTTTTTTGGGCAAAGGCACACTTGTTTCATGAAAAAAATCTCGAGGCACACCACCATTACAGCCCCGTGACGTCAGCGCTCAGCGTCACGCCGGGAGGGACATGAATTGCTAGCAAATTACATAATCACCTCCTTGAGGGCTGGCTCATCTTCTCCGAAGGCAAAACCCCATTAATTAACAGCACAGACTCACACCATAGCCAAGATGAGGGGGGAAAACCTCAGTCATGCACAGTCATGCACATGTGGGGGCTAAATGAGGACGAAGACCGGGCAGAGAGCAGGGTTCAAATCACCCCACCTGGCCAGGACAATCCCTGGGTGCTCCCTTGGGCCACTCGCCTGACCCACCTCGCAGGGCTGTTGTTGCGAGGATAACACGGGGAGAACCACGTGCGCCCCCGGGAGCTCCTTGGAGGAGAAAGCGGGCGATGAATGCAATGCACGAAATATATGAGAGGCGGCCAGGTTTTGCAGGTGAGGGGCCCCCGCCAGCCTCCGCTTCCAACACCCGGCGCAACGACGCCGAAGTTTCCCCCCGGGCTCGGCTCGGGGAGCAGCACTGCTCCCCCCCCGGCTCCCCTTCGCCCTCCCGGCTCTCTCTGCCGCCCACTGGGGACCCCCCTCACCTGCCAAGTGCGGAGCGCCGGTGGAAGTTGCATGCATGCATGCAGGGCGCCGCGTTGCCATTGCATTGCACTGCACTCCATGCAACGCCTGCACGCATGCATTGCCTTGCACGCCCGCCAAGGGGTCTCCCCGCGGTCCGATGCGTCCCCTCCGGCGCGGATGCAGCATTGCAAAAATAACCCCCCCCCGACGCAGCCCTACCTGGGGGGCAGCCTCCGCGGGGATCCCCGGGCTCCATCCTGCCGCCCGATCTCCGCGGGGGCGCAGGCAGGCTGCGCGGGGTCTGCGCGGAAGAGCCCCTGCCCGCCCGGCCGCCGCCGCGCTCATTCCATGGCCGGGAGAAGAGCGCTTCAAACAAAACGCCAGGCCACGCTGGGAAACGTAGTTCGCGCACCCCGCGCGGGCGCGGAGCCCAAGGGCGAGGGGACTACGGATCCCGGCAGCCCCCGCGCCGGGGACGGAGGGGGAGAGGCCGGGTGCAGGGATGGAGGGACGGGTGGGCGAGCGAGCGAGTGAGTGGCAGCCGCCAAGCCTTGGCCGAGAGCCAGGAAGGGCCTCCTCCTCGGAGGAGGAGGGAGGCGCAGAGCGGGAGGGAGGGAACCCCAGGGGTCATCTAGTGACGGCGCCCCAATCGAAAATTTGACTTTTAAAAAAAAAACTTTCAAATTTTTTAATTTTTCCCGCGGCACACCAGGCAACATCTCGCAGCACACTAGTGTGCCGCGGAACAGTGGTTGGGAAACACTGGTATAACAGATGTTGGGGAATATATCCTGGTAGCTAAGCTATCGTATTTACAGTGGGGGGGGGGAGTATTTGATCCCCTGCTAAATTTGCCCGTTTGCCCTCTGAAGAAGAAAGGACCAGTCCATAATTTTTGTGGTAGGTTTATTGTATCTGTGAAAGACAGAATAACAACAGGAAAACCCCAGAAACCCAGAAGACAAAAGTCAGAGATTGATGTGTAGATTAAGAGAACAGAATATCAGACAGGCCAACTTTTGGCTTATATAGCTTGCCTATATTCAATATTTCACTAAGGCAGGTTTTTTGTGGATATTAGTTAAGGGTTTAAAAATGTTTTGAGTGTGAGACCTGAGTTTTCAGTTTACAGTTGTTTGAGCATGAGAATTGATCTGTTTAATCATTTGCTTATGTGATTATTGGTCTTGAGTTAAGGAATATTGTACATGATTTCTTAAGGCCCTTTGGAATGTCCCTGTTGTTTATTTGATCAGTTGTATGTATGTATGTATGTATGTATGTATGTTTATTTGTTTGTATGTAATCATTATTGTGTATTTTTGCATTTGAATCATGGATAATGCTGTTTATAATAGTTGGTTAGTCTTGTACAAAATGTAAAGCACATTATGTGAAAGAAGCTATACCAGTGTAAGTAGTAGTAGTTATTAAAAGCTTTACTGTCTATACTATGGATTTTTAATAAAGTTGTGTCATGAAGAAATCTTCTAAAAGACTTCTGTATCTGAATAAAAGTGCACTGACTGTTCCTATCCGACTACGTTGCTGATGTACTATATGCAGGTCAAGGGTAGTGCACTCATAGGTATACTAAAAGACAGAATAGGACAACAGGGATGTGGTTTTTTTGGTGCTGCTTTGTATTATGTGGTAGAACATTTTCTAGTCTGTAAATAGTTTTGATAGTCTGTAAAATGGTTTTGAATAGTCTCAAATCTAGCACTGTAAAATATTTATTGATAATTTCTACCAGTGAGTTCATGAGATTAAATCATGGCCTGTGGATCTACTATTGTTGTTGGATTCAAATTCCATCATTCGTACCCCAAAGGCTCTCCTAGCTGGGGCTGATGGTAACTGTAGTCCGGGTCATGGACTATATTAACAATAACACCTTGTTAATAATTATTAACAATAAACCTTGTTAATAATCAATCTTGGAAGAACAAACGCTTGAAAAAAATGCACATTTACTATCACATTTTGTGGGGGAAAATTGTTGGTTAAGAAATACAATATCATCGCTGGCATTATAATTGCTTTTCAAAATGTTGGTGTTAGTTGAAACTGCTCATTTTATGTCCTGAAAAGATAAAACAGTCTTTTATTGTTACAGGTTGCTGAGATTCTAGACATACCTCCCATGAGAGTTTATGAAGTAGCAACCTTTTATACAATGTATAATCGTAAACCCGTTGGGAAATACCATATTCAGATCTGCACCACAACGCCTTGCATGCTGTGTGACTCGGATAGCATATTAGAAGCCATTCAGAAGAAGCTTGGTAGGATATATAGCTTACTTCTCTTATGTGGGGTTCTTCATTTACATTGTACTACCTTTTACAGAGGATTTCGTAAGGCTCCAGAACATTTTTAATGTATAGTCATTTTCTCTGCTACTACACCTTTTTCTTCCTGGAAATGAAAGTAAAGAAAGTGTTTGGAATCAATCTAAAATGTGAAAACCTCATCACTTCAAATAACAGTGTTTTAAACTGATACTGAACACACTTTAACTGAGAGCATAGGAGCAGGCCTGCTTAACAGCAGTGATAATTATCTGCATAACCGTAGGCCCACATTAAAAGTAGAAATTGTATGCCTTTCTCTTTTTTTAAAAAAATAATATTTATTGAAAGTTTAAGAATTAAAGAAAGAAGTAAAAAAGAAAAAGTAAACAATACAAAATTACAGTACATATATAAAAAAAGAAAAAAACACGATACACAAAAACAAGAGCAAAAACAATTAAAAGCATATCCAACATTTCCATTTCTTTATCTTTCATTAACTTGTTACTCCTCACACCTCCCTTTTTGTCTTCTAGTTATTAATTATTTCAGCAAATCCTTTCCAACTTTCACTATTTTCTGTCATTTTATTATCTTAATTTATTTTAACCTTATCTTACCATTAAAACCCTAAAACTTATTTATACTTAACTCCTTATAACATTTCTACTAAAGACATATTTCATTCCAACATTATTCTAACACTCATTAATTTTGCAACATTTCTCTAAATAATTTTTTTTAAAGACTTTTTTCCAATCTTCTTCCACCGTCTCTTCTCCCTGGTCTCGGATTCTGTCAGTCCTTTCTATCAATTCCATATAGTCCATCAACCTGGTAACCTTCTGTCCGAGGCTCTTAACTCTCTTCCATGTCCCTTCTGCAGATCTTCTTCATATTTATACATGCACTTTACTTTGTCTTCTGCTGATCTTATTCTTAATTTCCTTCCTTTGGCACCGAGGAGTAGATCTCGGAAAAACTCCAACCTAACAATGTCTTTATTCCTTCTCGACAGGTCAGCCCATTCTCCATAGTCAGAACTAAAGTCCAAAAGATATTTCAGAGCGTGCTTCAGAGTCCCTCCAAAGCTAAAGGCCCCCACAACTCCAATCTCCCCCTGACCCAAATCCAAATCCCAAAGGCCAGAACATCCCTGCATAAGGGGATCTATCCAACTTTCCTTCTCCAATCCAAGCGGGGCTCCATCCCACCAAATCTGGCATTCTCTAGATTCGGTCGTAAAAGACAACAGCTTATGTTCATCAAATTGCCTCTGTAAGGCTGGGGCTCTGTCCACTTGAGTTACTTGAGGTTCAACAACAACTTTCTCCTTCGTCTTCTCCACAGCTTGCCATGTCAAAACAGATTCCTGAATCAATTCCTGAGTAGTTTCTGTATAGGTATTCACTTTTTGTCCCAAATCAGTCATTTTTTGTCCCAAATTGTCAATTTTAGTAATCATCACATCCGTCTTCTCATGAAGCTGTTCCAATAAAGCACTTGTCTTGCAAAATGCAATCACTAAGGCTTCTTCTGTCAACATTCTTGTCCAAGGTCAATTTCTGATTCTCACGGTCTTTAATCTCTGCAGCTGGAAAATTCCCCAGCTCCACTCCTGCAACAGTTTAAAAAGCTCCCTTTAGAGGAAACAATTTCTATTTGTATCCATCCTTTTAAACGCAGATCCAGCAACAAAGTTGGTTTCGATTTTCAGTTACTTTTTTGCTCCTTTTTAAGTGCAAAAGGAAACAATGGAAACAATATATTTCTCTTTTTTAACTATCTGTCAACATACGTTTTATTCACAGTCAATGAACTTTCCCAAAACGTCAATCTTACTGGCAGCCCATTCCCAGGATCAAAACGGTGGTAATTTATCTTTCTTCACTCTCTCCTGCAGGCTTAAACGATCTAAAATTCCCCCCCTCTTCTCCTGCTTCCAAGGGGGGTTTAGTAATTTTAACCGATGGAGATTTAATCCTTTACAAAAGACTTTCCAGACTTTAGCTTGCAACGTCTTTGCTTTAATCTATTTACAAAAGAGGAAGGCAGACTTCCTGTTTAAAACCTTCCCGTTTCGATGCCAAATTAAGATGTTTAGAGATCCAATTTTCCGTTCTACTCACGGGTAGTTGTTTAGAGTCCAATTGTCCACAGGAAAAAGTCAGCGCTCTCCGGCAACAGCAATGCGGCTTCACTCCGTGAAAGAAGCAGTCGATTCGAAGCACCGCACCGCTCACCCCATGTCGCTCCGGATCCCCGAAACCGGGTTTCCCCACGAGTAGGGGAGGCGCAAAAGGTGCCAGCCGAATCCCACGTCCACAGGCTTCTCCCGCCTGTGGTTTTTAATGGGTCTCTGCCTCGCCGTGGCGGTCCAGACCCTAATTTCCACGGAGTGGATTCCTCCCGATCAGAGGAAATCCGCCATTGCCGGGGGCGCTAACCAGGAAGTCCCCATATGCCCTTCTCTTCTGGGGACTTCAGTCTGTTCTGAATAACAGGTTATACAGTATATACAACTTGAAGTTTCAGGAAATGCTGAAAAAAGGAGGTAAACATAAAAATTAAGGGAGCCTAATGTTTTCAACATCCCCTCTCCTAATTTGCTTTAAAATGGCTGTGGGTATTTTAATGCTATAGTTTCTATAGCTTGGATCTTTGTCCAGGTCTGACCAGACATCATCTCTCACTCTACCACACCTTGGTCAGTAACCTTTTCAATGTTATGAGACAAGTACAACCTTTATGGATCTGTTCAACAATGGAGAGAAACATTAAGTTTTCACATCCTGACACTTCGCTAAATATATTACAGTGGTGGGGGTGTAGCTGTCATCCTGGCAGGATGCCACTGCCACACAGGCATTCATATAATGCAGCCAACTGCTTTCAGTTTTATAAGGTCTAAAATAGCTATAATTTTAAATATTAGTCCTTATTCAACAATGCATGCACTATAAAACTAGATTCTCCAGCCTGCTCTAACAGCCAGATCTTTATAGTCTTGCAAGTTTGAATGCAACCCCTGCTGCTAGATCAGGCTGGGAATCACACAGAGAGGACCTGTTTGCACACGATTCCCAACTCAACTAAACAGACACAATCTATGCATTTTGTCCTTGTTTATATTTAAGGAAATCACTATGAAAATTTACTGTTTGAGATTACAGACATACATACAGTGGTGCCTCGCAAGACGAAAAGAATCCGTTCTGTGATTCTCTTCCTCTAGCGGTTTTTTTCGTCTTGCGAAGCAAGCCCATTGACGGGTTAGCGGATTAGCACTATTAGAGACTTTTAGCGGCTTATCTGCTGATCGGATCAGCTGATAAGCGGCTTAGAAAAGGGGGGGAGGGGAAAAAACAGCAGGAACTCGCAAGACATTGTCGTCTTGCGAAGCAAGCCCATAGGAAATTTGTTTTGCGAAGCACCTCCAAAACGGAAAACTCTTTTGTCTAGCGAGTTTTCCGTCTTGCGAGGCATTCGTCTTGCGGGGCACCACTGTACATCATTTTATTTGTATTCCTCCTTTCCATAGTTCAAACCATGCTCAAGGTGGCTTACAACATGAAAAAATACATAATTACAAACAACAAAAGTGGTCATAAACAATAAACATACAACAAAATTAAACAATTTCCACATAAATCCTAATAAGATCTAAAACAAAGATATTTTTTTAAAAATATAAATAACAGCAACAACCTCCCCCTAAACAATACCCCAGCCCAAGAGTGTTCAGCAGCCTCAGCTTTTGTAGCTGGAGTCAGTCAGGGCCCCGGTCTCCCAGGGCAAGTGGGAAAAGGCCTGCAAGGTTCTAATGCTTTCTTTTTGCTTATGACCCTAGGTATAAAAGTTGGAGAAACAACACCTGATAAACTCTTCACTCTGATTGAAGTGGAATGTTTGGGGGCTTGCGTAAATGCACCAATGGTACAAATAAATGATAACTATTATGTAAGTACAAGTGGGTCCCTCCATCAAAATGTTGCAGTGTATCCATGGGGTGCATTTGTTGTCTGATCCTGTGGCTTTAGGGGAGATGAATACACAAACACTAGCATCAAAAAAGTAGTCTCTTCCTTGACTTGACTCCAACCTTAATATAAAGTGCAGCTGGTCTGCATGCAAGTTAACAGAACACAAACCTTCCTCTTTGCAAGGTGGTCTGAAGTAGCAGTTCATGCAGAGTGGCCTTTTCTTCCTCCTGAGAAGTATGGAGAATTTTTGACTGGTAATATGAATCGACTTCAGCTCCACCTCTGACCTGCAATATTAATAGTTGTATATGGCAGAGCTGTCATAAGCTTCTCTATCTCTCTCTCTCAGCACAGCCCCCAGCCTGCAACAACCCTGCAGGGTTGTTGTAAAATCTTTTATCAGCTCAATCTGCAATGAGAGAAATGGGTATCACTGCAGATTTGCACACGCTATTTGCTTCATCCCAATCCTCAAACCTGCACTAGGGTGTAATATCTCTGAACGATGCTGAAGTGTAATAACCACTTGAGCTTGATTTGCGGCATACAGTATGACTTTATTGCAAGGTTGTCATAAGCCCCTCTCTCTTAGCCGCAACTTATTCTGTCCTGTACTACTGGGACACATAAGTAGGTTTGCTTTGGAATTTGCACGGCAAAATAGCCCCCAAAATTGTAACAAAATATTTGCATTAAAATAACTAGGGAGCTCCTGTTCTGATATCCTGGAAGAGGACAGTGCTAGCAGGTTAACTCATTTCACTCCCCCTTCCTCCCCCAAACACACACTTTTGTTTCCCCACCAGATACTGAGTGTGCTCAGTCCTCAATGAGCTGTTAGAAGAGGGGTTGTCCTGTACCACCCCTTTAAAGTGTACTTCTGCAATACCTCTTGGGTTTACCATCTGAGTTTACTATTCAGAGTAACCAAATATAACCCAATGTAATCAAACTATGTTTATCCAGTTTAACTTATCCTGTTTTTTCTTTATTTTAATAGTACTAAAAGTTGTTTCCTCACATAAATAATTAAGTTTATTGTTAATTTTTTTAATTGGAAATGAGCTAGATTTGAACCAGTTTGTATTCCGTGTTTGCTGTGTGACAGTAGCGTATTGCTGTAAGCATTTGTTCCCATAACCATATTGACAAATTGTAGGATCTACTAGACAGCAGGAAACCTGCCCCACTTAAAAGCTATAATTATGCCTACATTTTTTCAAGAGTTAATAGAATTACCACAGAGTGATACTTTTAGTCCCCCAAAAATGCTATCATGCTTTTTTAAATGTCTGGAAATGTTTACATTTTCCTTATTTCACATTTCAGGAAGATCTGACAACAAAAGATATAGAAGACATAATTGATGAACTAAAAGCTGGAAAAGTTCCAAAACCTGGACCAAGGTATTTTATTCATTTGTACCATATAATAAATACTAAGGAAAATTGGGAACAGTAACATTGTATGTAATTAGCATTACATATTCTTTCCACAGCAAGTTGCAAACATATCTATAGATATGGGAAACCAAATATAAACCTTTATTCCAATGATGCTTCAAGTTTATACACTTTAAGGGTCTGTGTCCTAGTTGCCAAAACATTTAATTGAAATAGCTGAATTCACAGCAGTATTGAGTCTTGACGAAACTTCAGAGATGGGATTGCTTCTAAATTTAATTGTGTGTTTATTCAAGTGTTTATTTGACAGGCTTACATCTTCACTTCTTTACAGTCAGGAGGCTCAAGCTAGTTTTACACTGCATAGATTTCAGATCAAGTGCCTTCAGTGGCTATACAGCACTCTAAATAAATCAGATTCACTGATTTGTGGCAATCATTTTGCAAGTTATGGTCAAATTGTGATGCTCTCAGACACGAAATTATTTTTATTTTTGAGAAACAGTATTTGCCACATCACTTTCTTTTGTTATTTGATTGTATGCTTGCTACAGAGGAAGAATGTTATGCCAGTGAGGTACAGTGCTAGACTAAGACCAGAGAGAACCAGATTCAAATCTCTGCTCAGCCATGTCGCTCACAGGAAGACTGGGCTGGTCCCATATATGCTTAACATATTTCAGTGGGTTGCTGTGAGACTAATATGGGGGTCCTCAGAAAAACGGCAAGATAAAAATGTAATAAACACACAGTAATTTAACAACTGACGTTTTTTCCCCCTAACATTCAGCTTGTAAAATTCAACCTATGTCTTTGGTTTACAAGACACAGCCTGATCCTATACTCAGATGTAAGCCCAAGTTACTTCAGTGGAGCTATAAAGTTGAGCATGCAAGAACTACAATTGTGCTTAGAAAGTAGCATGCATACATTGGCTTTTGAACTTGTTTTTAAACTTGCGACTAGGTTCATGTTTTCACAAATATCCAGAACTAAAGAGGTTTGAAGAAAATGAGTCTACTTCTGTTTACCCTTGAAGATGAGTAGTGCGATGGAAGTAATGCATAAGTTAATTGCTCTCTCTTTTTGCAGGAGTGGGCGCTTCTCTTGTGAGCCAGCTGGTGGTCTCACTTCTCTGACAGAACCACCCAAGGGACCTGGTTTTGGAGTTCGGCCAGACCTTTAAGACTATTGTTCTAGCTGTAAGGAACTACTTCAGAAAATAAAATCTGAACTGCATACAGATGAAAACATGAGTTCAGTTGCTTACAGTCTGGTATAATAATTTTTCTTTAGTATAGTTACTCACCTGAGATTAAAATTCAAGTTTTATTATTGTTAATATTTATTAATTTTGTTATAGGCAAATGGAAAATGCAAGAATCATCTCCAAACCAGGGCTATTCTAACCCAAATAACACAACACTTTATATCAATTTTACATAAATTTGAAATTAAAATAAGAACAAAATAAAGTCTCTTTAAAAAACTTTAATATAGATATTTTTAGGTACATAAATTATATAAATCTAACAAGCAGTCAAAAAAAATTGAGTAGAAAGGGGGGTGGGAAAAATATGATATTAACAGAGACCAAACTGCTGTGCAAGTGGAATATATACATAGCTAACCTGTGGCCCTCCAGGTATTGTTGAACTTCTACCCTCATCAGCCATAGCCAGCAAAAGCCAGTTTCAGGGATAATACGAGTTGTAACCCAGCAGCATCCACACAACCTAGCAGTTTGAAAGGACGTCAAGTGCAAGTAGATAAATAGGTACTGCTCCGGCGGGAAGGTAAACGGCGTTTCTGTGCGCTGCTCTGGTTCACGAGAAGCGGCTTAGTCATACTAGCCACATGACCCGGAAGCTGTCTACGGACAAATGCCGGCTCCGTCGGCCTACAGAGCGAGGTGAGCGCGCAACCCGAGTCGTCTGCAACTGGACCTTACAGTCAGGGGTACGTTTACCTATACTTCAGAACAGTGAGCTGTGAGTTATCAGGCTGTCAACGGGGGATGTTTAATGTAAGAAACCAGAACTCAGATAGGGTAATATACTGCGTAATCTGAAGCAGATTTTAATGTACGCTCCTCAAAGTAAAATATTTTGAAATGACTACATTACCATTCCGCCTCTCCTCTCCAAACTTCATTCATGAAGTTCACTTACATGTAGTGGAAAAAAACAAAAAAGTAAGTTTTAACTTTAAATGTGTATGTTATGCAGCTAAACCTACTTAAATTACTAGATACACAGTGTACTCTTGAACTAGAATTGCAATCTAAGGAGAGAAGTTAGGAGATTATCTTTAGATTCATGATTGCTTCTGCACAATCCTCCCAAAATTTATTTTTAAAGCATCTAAAAGCTGGTCTTGTGAGGTTAGACAGATGTTTCTATTCCTTACAGCAACTGTATTTAATCATGTTTTAGCAGTGGCTGTCACTAACTTGATGGGGGGAAAGTCCAGGACTTAAAACTCTGATACGTATTTGGCATGCGTGGATGGAAAAGCTATAACCAGTTAATTGCCTTTCCAACAAAGTATCACCTTTAATAAACTTTTAATTTAGAACTTTAATATGTTTTAATTTCTGATTTTCACAAATCAAATGGAAATTGTAAATTGCACCTACTATGAACTGCAGAATGTCAATCCCAGAATTTTACGCATCTGGACATGTGCCTTATTGTTGATGCCTTTTATGGGTTTATGCAGTATTAAAGGTGTGAAACCGGGCCTGTGCTTATCTGTATGTTTGGGAACAGTAGTCTTCTAGTATCCTGATGACAATACACAGTATCCAGTTTGTTTTATAAAACTTCTTATGGCAAATATCTTAGCCTGGTTCAAAATGAACTTGAATATTGTTTAGTCGTGTCCGACTCTTCGTGACCCCATGGACCAGAGCACGCCAGGCACTCCTGTCCTCCACTGCCTCCCGCAGTTTGATCAAACTCATGCTGGTAGCTTCAAGAACACCATCCAACCATCTCATTCTCTGTCGTCCCCTTCTCCTTGTGCCCTCCATCTTTCCCAACATCAGGGTCTTTTCCAGGGAGTCTTCTCTTCTCATGAGGTGGCCAAAGTATTGGAGCCTCAGCTTCACGATCTGTCCTTCCAGTGAGCGCTCAGGGCTGATTTCCTTCAGAATGGAGAGGTTTGATCTCCTTGCAGTCCATGGGACTCTCAAGTCTCCTCCAGCACCATAATTCAAAAGCATCAATTCTTCGGCGATCAGCCTTCTTTATGGTCCAGCTCTCACTTCCATACATCACTACTGGGAAAACCATGGCTTTTACTATACGGACCTTTGTTGGCAAGGTGATGTCTCTGCTTTTTAAGATGTTGTCTAGGTTTGCCATCGCCTTTCTCCCAAGGAGCAGGCGTCTTTTAATTTCGTGACTGCTGTCACCATCTGCACTGATCATGGAGCCCAAGAAAGTAAAATCTCTCACTGCCTCCATTTCTTCCCCTTCTATTTGCCAGGAGGTGATGGGCCCAGTGGCCATGATCTTCGTTTTTTTGATGTTGAGCTTCAGACCATATTTTGCGCTCTCCTCTTTCACCCTCATTAAAAGGTTCTTTAATTCCTCTTCACTTTCTGCCATCAAGGTTGTGTCATCTGCATATCTGAGGTTGTTGATATTTCTTCCGGCAATCTTAATTCCGGCTTGGGATTCATCCAGCCCAGCCTTTCGCATGATGAATTCTGCATATAAGTTAAATAAGCAGGGAGACAATATACAGCCTTGCCGTACTCCTTTCCCAATTTTGAACCAATCAGTTGTTCCATATCCAGTTCTAACTGTAGCTTCTTGTCCCACATAGATTTCTCAGGAGACAGATGAGGTGATCAGGCACTCCCATTTCTTTAAGAGCTTGCCATAGTTTGCTGTGGTCAACACAGTCAAAGGCTTTTGCATAGTCAATGAAGCAGAAGTAGATGTCTTTCTGGAACTCTCTAGCTTTCTCCATAATCCAGCGCATGTTTGCAATTTGGTCTCTGGTTCCTCTGCCTCTTCTAAATCCAGCTTGCACTTCTGGGAGTTCTCGGTCCACATACTGCTTGAGCCTTCCTTGTAGAATTTTAAGCATAACCTTGCTAGCATGTGAAATGAGTGAAATTGTGCAGTAGTTGGAGCATTCTTTGGCACTGCCTTTCTTTGGGATTGGGATGTAGACTGATCTTCTCCAATCCTCTGGCCACTGCTGAGTTTTCCAAACTTGCTGGCATATTGAGTGTAGCACCTTAACAGCATCATCTTTTAAAATTTTAAACAGTTCAGCTGGAATACCATCACTTCCACTGGCCTTGTTATTTGCAGTGCTTTCTAAGGCCCATTTGACTTCACTCTCCAGGATGTCTGGCTCAAGGTCAGCAACCGCACTACCTGGGGTGTACGAGACATCCATATCTTTCTGGTATAATTCCTCTGTGTATTCTTGCCACCTCTTCTTGATGTCTTCTGCTTCAGTTAGGTCTTTACCACTTTTGTCCTTTATTATGGTAATCTTTGTACGAAATGTTCCTTTCATATTTCCGATTTTCTTGAACAGATCTCTGGTTCTTCCCATTCTGTTGCTTTCTGAACTTGAATATATGAATGTTAAACCAAAGCATAGAGACTCAAAAAACTAAATCCAATTCTTATGGTCAATTAACCACACCCACTCTGCTTTGTAAATATTGCAAAATTTATTTTTTAAAATAAGGATATAAGACTTGCATCAGACTAAAGCCCCATGTAGTCCAGCTGTGTTCACATATTGTTGACCAGATGTTCACGAAGCCCACAAGCATAACCTGAGTGCTACAGCTTTCTCCTCACCTGCAAGTCCCAGCAAATGCCTATTAAAAGGCATGCAGCCTTTTGACAGTGGAGGTAGTACATAGCTACTGAACCTAGTCCTTGATAGCTTCATCACCCATGAATTTATCCAGATCTGTTAACTCCCATCAGGGTGCCGAGCTAAAGCTAACAAACCCCAGTGTGAGTCTACTACATAGAACACAAAGTCTAGTACTATGCGTGACAGCTTTTGATGGTTAATCATATAACCTTACATCATTATAACAAGCCTTGAGCTACAAACTTATGAAAAGCCACTTTCTAAAGAAATAAAACTCATTTGTCCAGCTGCTTGGCAGTAGTTCTGAGGAGAAGACATCTTGACGAGATCAGGCTCTTGTCACACGAGTTTCTAGGTGTCTTGTCTGCGGTAGGACGTGAAGGGGACTACTCCAGAACGCTATATATCATATTTAAAGTTAATCAAGTTTGTGCCTCAAATGGGTATAATTGTACCATTAGTTCACGTTTCCAGCTATTTTTCCTAGTCAGAACCAGTGACGCGAATAGTACTACAAGTACTACGCGCTACCCTGCTATACTAAGCTAATGCCAATTATCCACTCTCAACCGCTTTTCGTTTCCAACGCGGAGCTCCCTCGTCATATCGCTTACTGAGACCACACACCACAAAAAACGGTCACAGCGGCTGCACGCTCTGCAGTGGTGGGGAGGCTAATTCAGTTCTCGTGCAACGTGAACCGGTGCTCCTTGCAGAAGCCCTTGTTCCCCACGCGTTAGCCCCGTGAGACTGTAGTCCTCACAGGGGAGCAAAGCCCTGCGTCCTGCTGCCCCCCCCCCACCTCCGCGCTTTTATTAGGATGCGGTTGAGCCACACACACCAGCCGCGCATGCGCGTTCGATGTTTATGAAAACTCACTGCGCCACCGCCGCCGGAAAGCCCTTCCCTGGGGAAGGGAGTGACCTGTAGGAGTGGCTCCGGGGCGAAGATGCCTCCATTCGCATTCGGCCCAAGCGAGGAAGCCTAGCCCGCGCGTTCTTTCTCTTACCCGTAGCCTGCCTCTTCGGACAACCGCCGCTGGTATTTCCAGAAATTTCCAGCAGCGCCACCCGAGAAGGAATAACTAGACGACGGGTGCGCATGCGCACCAGGCACTCGCTTTCTGTCTCCGCCCTCTAACCGTGTCAGGGCCCGTTATTCCTTTTATTTTCTCCCTTACATCTGCGTGGTACACTAGGGAGGAAGTAGCATTTCTTATGTGGAATGCCGAGGAATTCTGACAAGAGGGTGATTATGACGTTGGCTCTTACTCTCGTGCCCTCTAAATCCCCCCCTTTCTTTTTAACGCTCACGGCGGCGGCGCGTGCCTACCCGTTTCTGGTGCCCTTCTGCAGGTCACGTGATCGGCGCTCCAGCCAATCCGCGTGGAAAGTCACAAACCGACATTCTGACGGGCTTGAAAAGCGGAGGGGGTGGGGGGAGAGCGAGCGAGAGGGGCAAGGGAAAGGGGAGCGACTGAGCTGAGGGGAGGGGGCGAGAGGAGAGAAGGGGTGTCGTCAAAACCTGACTCTTGCCGTGGCTTTCGGAGCGGGGTTGAGACTCCAGGCGCCGCTGACCGGCAGGGGGTGGCTGCGGAATTCGGATCTTCTTTAAAGGACGGCGCTTCTTGTAAAGAGCCGCCTCCCTTCCGCTGAGAGAAGGTAAGGAGAGGAAACCACCAGTATCTCCACCGCAGACTCCGCGGGGAGGCGGGGGAGGCGGGGAGGGAAGGAGCAACGGCAGTTACGCGAGTGACACCCCCTTTGTAGGACACCCCCACCTTGTAGGTCACCCCCTTTACAGGTGAGGGTGGCAAGGAGACACTAAAGAAGAAAACAACTGCTCTAGAAACGGCTTGCCGCCGCTTTGAAATCCCCCCTCTTCCTTTCCTGGTGTCATATGTACGTGCGTGTCTGTCAAAACTCCCTCCTTTCTGCAAATGGGGCTCTCTTTATGCAGCCTATTCTGTGGCGGAGGTGAGTGTATAGAATATATATGTGCCCCTTTCAGTGGGTGTGGGTGGGTGGGTGTGCGCGCAGGCGCGCGCACGAGCGCGAGGCAGCCCACCCTAGTCTGTAGCACCCCCTGAACCTCCCCTGTGAGGCGGGAGGGAGCCGCGGTTCGTATAGAAGTGAGGTGGGCTTCTTTTTGCTGCTGCCTGTTCCTGCCCGGCTTGCTTTGGGTGTACATTTAAAAAGCAGAGAGAGAGCGAGAACACTCCCCCTTTCTTGCGCTGCCTTTCCTCGTAATGGAGGTACTGCAACCTCTTTGACTACATGGAACACGCACGAGCCCTTTCTGAGGAGATCTCCTGACACACCTTCCTTCGGTGCGTCGTCGTGCCTTCCTTCCTCCCTCGCCGCTCCCGCCCCCGACCCGCTTCTAATACTGTGCACGAGGACTGTCAGCCCGAAGAAGGGGCTCTTTCCGTCCGGCAGCCCTTTGGCTCCCTCGATCCCAGCCTGTCACTGTTGTTGCTGCAGCTGGAGCCATGGCTGCCGCTGCTGTCACTGCTTCTCCCTCCTTGTGGGGCTGTTTCTCTGATACGTGGTTTCTCTCGTATTCCCCGCCCCGCGCTGAGGCTTATATTTTTGTGAGTGAAGGCAGGATAATCGCGTTCAGTAATAATAATAATGCTGATAGGACTGAGTTCTTTTGGTCTGCAGCATTGTCAGCCCTTTCTAAAGGGAAGAGGCAGTGGTGAGCTTGTGTGTGTGTGTGTGTGTGTGTGTGTGTGTGTGTGTGTGTGTGTTAGCGCGCGCCAGCCTTTGCGTCTGTTTCGACAGGCTGCTAGGGGGAGAGAAAGCAACAACGAACGTGCAGTAAGTAATTTCTTTTTCAAAAAAATGGTGCTTCTGGAGCGTAAAGGAAATGCTATTGCCAGTATCATTTTGGTGGCTCATGTTTAAAATTAGTAGAGCAGGTGACAGATCTTTTTTTAAAAAAGGTTAGGCTAGTGCAACACGTGTGTAATTCGCTGGGATCATTGAACTTTATGCTTTAAGTTTAGGATACAGCCTCCTGTGCTGAAGATTTTTAGTGCTGTATCTTTGTTAACTTTTGACACTGCTATTCCTGCTTCAGTGTTTGAAAGTGAAGAGCATAAAAGCCACAGTAGTATTAGTAAGCGTATACAGTATTGTATTGAGAGCTTGAAGAGTTTGACTTGGGTGCTGTGTGGCCTTGGACAATCTCTTACCCTAGTAGGTACGGTACTAGGGATGAGTGTCTGGTCCAGCTTCTTCCTGTCCACATGCTACTTTATACCACACATACAATTATTACTGGATGCCACATGCAGAAAATAGGTGTAGGTGTGTGCAGCAAATGTTTCATAATTTAAATGGCAATTTAGTATTTTTTTAAAAAGCATAGGCCTCATGCAAGTGAACCAGGATAAATGCTACAAGGGGAGAGCTACCCTCGGTAGCCTCCCATGTTTCCTAGCTTTCCAAGCTTGGACAATATTTTTTCTGTAGTCAAGTGCAGCAAGCAGGTAGTTCCTGAGCATGAAGCAAAATACACTCACTTCTCTGGGGGACAGAGAAGGGGGGTTCCTTGTATGTAGATCTATGTCACTTAGAACCACCAATTATGGTAACCTCTGGTGATCATAAAGGAGGCAGAGCTGCCCAGATATAAAGTCTTGGCTCAAAGTCTATTTAAAAATATACAGACCATTACTTTCTTCACCTTCTGGTCACCATTCTGAACTCATCATTGAAAACATTATAAATGTTAGTTGCGTCCATAGTTAGAATTTACTTAAATTTCCCTGCGTGTTTTACTAGCCTTATTGAATCTAGCTATAGAAAATATTCAAATTCCTTCTCAAGACACCTTGTTTCTATCTGACCCAGCTTTCTTAACCTTTCTAACATGTTTGCCTGTCCTGTGATGTGCTGTGCTCTTGCTCTTATTTGAACCTGTTCAAATAAGCCTTCCCCTGAATGACTGACCAAAGTTGAATATAGTTCAAAATTATGGCTCCCTGACACCATATAATGTGGCATTAATACTCTGCAGTTCTTCCTAAAAACAAAGACCTACACGTGTAATATGTCCAGTCATTTAATGTCCTTTGTTTATGGATGCACTGTATCTGTTGCTCATCTGAAGCCTTGTTCACTTATTGACTTTTTTCTTTGAACCTTTTGAGAATTTCATATTCTGGATGATTGAAGAAACCTTTAGAGGCTAGCATGTGAAAAGTAGAAATTTAAGTTCTAGAATTGGCTTCCAATTAAAATTAGACAAGTGTTTCATTTTCTTGCTTTTAGCCAGCTACTGAAAATGTCTATTTAATAGGGCATTCCCCCCAAAGTGTGACTTAGCCATTTTATAATGTATACTGAATTTGTGCAATTTGATGTTTTTAAGATTTGTTTTTACATTGCTGTGTGTACTATATGTTCTTTTTTATACCTTTATTGTAGAGTGCTTAAGAAACATTTGTTGGGAAGTGGTTTATAAATTCTTAAAGTAAGCAAATAAAAAAATAAGTCTGAGGAGAATTATACTGTGACACAAACTTTTTTTGTATTTTTAAAAAATAACTTGGCCATTTTAAAAAATCATTATCTTGAATAGTCGTAACATTTAAATATTATTTGTGTAATTTTATATTCAGTTAAAGGCATGTGTGTGTGTGTGTGTGTGAGAGAGAGAGAGAGAGAGAGAGAGAGAGAGATGGAAATGATTGCACGCCCACTTTTTCCATTTCCATTGTTTTGGTGCCTAATGATTTTCTGGATCAGTCAAAAGACTGGACCAGTTTTTGGAATGAACTTCTATATCTGGATCTAGAAATTCCATTATCTTGGAATTCTGTATAGCTACACCAGCTTCCTAGTGATTACCTCATCCCCAGTGTGATATAAATCATCAAGAAAAAGTCTTATTCAATCTTTCATTTAAATAAAATCCCCCCTTTGTAAATTTAGATATTTTCTCCATGCCTGTAACTCGCTGCTGTGATAATCAGATCTCTGACATTCTAGGGGTATAATCTGGAACTTCTGACGAAGCAATTCATGTGCACTGTGTAAAGAAAATATTTAGATCCCTGTGTGGTTCTCTCTTTATGCCTACGAGGATATTAAGCAAGATTGTTCACTTTTTCAGGATGGACAAAAAACTTATGGTAAAAAATGATACTGCTAAATTTATTTATTTATTTACGTTATTTATATACTGCTTAATCATTAATATTTCTAAGTGGTGTACATAAAAATAAATTATGTATACATTTAACATATTTTGGTTCGTGTTAGATACCATCTGTAAAACATCTTTATCAAATTTTCTTTTATTGCCTCACAAATAAAAGCTTCCATACCAGGCGCAAGTCTAGCCCCACATTGAACACGTTGCAGTAGTCTAGTCTTAAACTTGCCAATGCATAAATCACTACAGCCAGGCTATCCTTGTCCAATAATGGCCATAGTTGGTGTACCAGCTGCAGCTGGTGAAAGGCACTCATAACAGCCAGTGCTGCCTGAGCCCTGAGTGACAAAGATGAATCTAGGAGAACTCCCAGACTGTGCACCCATTTTTCCAGACAGTGTTACTCCATCCAAGGCAGACAAATGACCATTCTCCCAGACACTGAAACCACCCACCCACTGTGCTTCCTATAATTTTCTTTAACCTGAATATATGACTCTTTTAAAAAATGGAGTTAATTTTATTTGTTTTATTTCACAGCCTTTTTATATTGCTAAACCTTTAAGTGGTTTACAGAAATAAACAAAACTATCAACAAATGACAGTTTTAAAACGGTTATTTAGAAACATTAAAATAATAGTAATAATAATAATAATAATAATAATAATAATAATAATAATAATAATAATAATTTATACCCAGCCAAGACCGGGCTCAGGGTGGCTAACAACCGATATAAAAACAAATTGATTGAAATAATACAACTTTAAAAACAAGATTAAAATACAGCATTAAAACATTAAAATGCAGCCTCATTTCAATGGAAACAAAAATAAAAAACGTTTTTTTGGGGGGGAGGGGATGAAAACGTCAAGTCTTCACCAAGGCTAACTATCCAGACTGGTCCTACATGGGCCAGAAAAAAGCCAGGGAAGTCCCTAAATAGGAGTTCCATCACAGGAGGAGAAAGGAAAAAAGAAAGAGGGGAAGGGAATCAAACTGATTCCAAGCCAAAGGCCAGGCAAAAGAAAAATAATTGAACAAAACTATTAAAACACATATCAGCTTTCTATATGTCTGGATAGGTTTGCCTAAACTAAGCAGGTGCCAAAAAGAAGTACAAGTAAACGGAGTTCCAGAATGTATATTCCGCCACCCTAAAATATTGATTTCTTACAAGTGTAGAATGAGTGTTATGTAACTGTCAGTTCCACAGATCAAAGTGGTTGAGTGGCTATACAGTGGTACCTCAGGTTAAGTACTTAATTCGTTCCGGAGGTCCGTTCTTAACCTGAAACTGTTCTTAACCTGAAGCACCACTTTAGCTAATGGGGCCTCCCGCTGCTGCCACGCCACCGGAGCACAATTTCTGTTCTCATCCTGAAGCAAAGTTCTTAATCTGAAACACTATTTCTGGGTTAGCGGAGTCTGTAACCTGAAGCATATGTAATCTGAAGCGTATGTAACCCGAGGTACCACTGTATATGGGGTAAGGCGCTTTCACAAGTAAACTGGTCTCAAGCTGTTAACAGCTTTAATTACTAATAGTAACACTTTGAACTTGACCAGCTGACAAATCAGCAGACTTCAGACTAGAGCTGTTGTAAGTTGTCACGGCCTCATTCCCGCCAACAACCTTGCTGCAGCATTCTGAACACTAATTGCAGTTTCCAAATCATGCACAAGGGGAACTTTATGTAGAGTGTGTTACAGTACAATAATCCAGTCTTGAAGTCATTAGTGCCTGAACTACCATGGTCAAGCTCTTCCTGCTCAGAAATGGATGTTACTAGCCACAAGCAGCTGGAGTAGGAGAGGACAGTGGGTGAAGAAAGAGCTGCGAGTGGAGGAGGGTCCTTTTCCTATTTGGGAAACTCAGCAAACCTGCTGCACCTGGGTGTGGAGAGTGCAGTTGAATGGGACACAGCTGTGGGCAGCTTGAGGAAGTACAATCCACCTTGGGCCTGCCCTTAAAATGCAAGTCTAGAGATGATGTCTAGAGTGATGTCCACTGTTTCCAGGATCTTGTCTCACTGTGAGACTTTTGTAGGTGAGCTGAGAGTTTGTTGGACCTTGGGTGAGAACCCAGAGGCTGGGAGGGAGGGTGTATCAGAAGGAAAATGAATATATTTGTATTAATGTAACTTTTTATATGTAACTGTATTTCTGTAATATTTTGTTAAAGTTATCTGTATTTCTGTAGTATTTTGTTAAAGTTATCTGTAGTTGCTTCATTTTTTTTGTACACTGTTTAGAGATATTTTAAATATATTAAGCGGCATAGAAACCAATCAATCAAGGGGTAAAAGGCATTTCTTGCCACTAAGGCTATCTGATCCTTTGTTTACAAAACTGGATCCAGTAGCATCCACAGACTGCATTCCCGCTCCTTCAGGAGGAGCAGAACTCCATCTAGCACAGGCAATTTACCAAATTCTTAGACACAGGAACAACTCATCCATGGTGCTTTCATCTTACTAGGATTCATGTTCAGCTCATTTTTCTTCATCCCACTACTGTGTCCAGGCACTAAAACAAATGGCCTCTCCTGATTCAGATTGTATGGAGAAAGAGAGGCAAGTGTTATCGGCGTACTAATGATACCATGCCCCCCAAATCCTAATGACATTCATCAGGGTGACCTGATGGTAATCTGTCAGGTTGAAGGTTGCATTCAAATATAAGTAAAGAAGCATATCTTTTTCTAAGTCAAAAATTATGTCAACTTGCCAGGGTCTGACAAGTTGACATAGGCCCTAGAATTCAGCTTCTGGAGGTAGAGAATTATCCCAAGTAGCATACAGAATGGCAGTCACTGTGTCAGTGCAGTATAAGTCCCATTTCTTTGTTCATAATATACTGTACTTCAGCTCTACATGTATAATGAGAAAAGGCAGTTATTAAATAAGCAAAATACCATTTCATCCTCTAAAATGAGAAAAATATTTTAAATTATATGTACTTTCTATTTTGGTTTAAATTAACATGTTGCTAAGACTTAAAAACAGAGACAATGAATGGAAAATATTTCAATTAAAAAAAACCAATAGTAAATAAAGAGCAGCATAAAGAACAGCAATTAAAACTGTTCCAGCACAGGTTAAAATGTAAAGGCACTACAGTGTGAATGCTTTTACAGTCTGGATAACGGTGACAGATGCAGATTATGAAGGTAGTATAAAAATTTGGTACTCAGTTCCAGAGTAAGCTTTATAACGCTATAAAGATTGCCCTAACTTTGGTAGGGTGAGGGAAGAAGTGGCGCAAAACAATTTAATGCACTGGAATGAAAAACTTACTGAGAATCAGATGTATGAAGTATTTGGCCTGATTTTGGGATTGGTGGTGGGAACTATGTAACTAAGCTTTTGCAAGTGTTTAATAAACAGCGACCAAAATCAGGTAATTTTGCACTAAACTGTTTTCCCTTGTTTAGTATTCAGAGAGACAACACTTATGTTACCACCCATATTTGCTGCATGAACAATCTGTTGTAAAACATTCTGGCATTTTTCAGTGTGGCAGTATTGATATGCATCTGCTAAAAATATTATTAAATATAACTAAAATCCTAAATTAATAGTATATAGAAACAAGTGTTATAATAAAATCAAGCTTTTTCTATTTCCAAATAATTTAAAATCATGTTTTAAAAACATTTTATAATCTAAAATGCATGAACAAATTTTAAAGCATTTGTTTTAAACCCAAGAAGCATAAGCACAACTATATAATTTTGCGACCATGTTTAGGGTAAAATAAAAATATCAGTCAAATAATGGTTAATAATAATATAATAATTTATTATTTATACCCCACCAATCTGGCTGGGTTTCGCTAGCCACTCTGGGTGGCTGCCAACTGAATAGTTCCCATTAAGGAAGGCGAGAATGAATATAAAGAAAATATGAATGCTGACTTACAATTTTAAAAAATCTGCACCTTTCCTCATCAGTGTTTTATACTAATGTGAACTCTCAGGCTATTAGCTGACCAGTTAGCTGCTGTATGTTGTACAGTTCAATCTTTAAGCATGTTAACTTTAAAAAAAGGAGCACTTTGTTCAATAGGGACTACTCCCAAGGAAGTATGTGTAAGATTGCAACTCAAAATTCACGTTACTGTTTTCTGACTCAGTTTACCATAAGGACATCAACTATCTCGGGCCATAAAGTTGGAAGGGGAGGATTTGTTGATAGTATAGCTGCTGGATGCTCCCTGACTGGTGTTGATCTATGACAGGGCCTTTTGGTTAGTGGGCTCCCATTTACAGACTGTTCTTCCTGATTAGGTGTATCTTTCCCCTTATTATTAATGTTTAGGTGGAATTTAAGGCCATTTCTGTTTACTCAGATATTTGGTTGTTGACAGATTGTTTCTGGCAACTTTGAAATTATTAAGTATGAGGGTGTTAGAGTTGTTTTTAACATTTTTGTATTGTTTTATTGGTTGTTTCCTATGGCTCCTTTTTCTCCAATGTAAAATATGACAAGTATGCATAGGAAAAGGTACTGTAACAGGAGGGCTTGGGAGGAATGATTAGGGGAAGGAGCAAAGAAGCACTACTAACTGGATGTACTTCATCAAGCTCTGTCCACTGGTGTGGACAGCAAGCAGCAGAATAGTAATGAATACAATGACTTAAAAATGAGGATGTGCAGGTACTTATGTGCCAATCACACACAGAGAAGAATGACGCTTGGAAATGCTATTGTTGCTCAAATGCAGTCTGTGGTATGATTGATAACCACTTTGTTTGATTACACTATTTGTGGCCTTTAATGGACAACCAGAAGCTTACCATGGTTGCCCATTAGTCCATGTTTGTTAATGCAGTGTGCTATGAGTGAAAAATGTTCAGAAAATAGAACTGGTACAGAATATGGGGACTGAATTATTAATCAGGACTTGTCATGTGGAACATCATAACAATATTGATAAACCTTCACTTTAAAATTTGTTTCATGTTTCTGGATGCAAATGATTATGTTATTTTTGACCCATAAAGCCCTTACCAACATATGCAAGGGTATCTGAAGGAATAAAAGTTGCTCTCTGTTGTATAAATCTGCTCACGCATGGATATGATCATCTGATGTCCTGCTCTGGATGTCCTTTGAAGTTAGGCTGCTTCTCTGTTCATCGGTTGCTGGCGATCCCAGGGACAGTGGAGTATGGTAAATTTTTTCATAGGGGAACAGTTGGGGCCAGAGGTGCCAGTTTGCAAGGTTGATAAAGTGCACATGACCTCAAGACATCCAAACATTTCACATGTGAGCATTGCACTTCTCTCTCTAAGCTGGGCAGAAGTCTCTTGCACTTTGGGATGGAGGCCAGGCCTCCGACAGGGTGATGGAGCCCTCCTGCCTCCTTCCCAAAGCCCCAAATTGTGGGAGGGCTCTTGGACCCATTGGAGCATTGTTCCTCCTCCCCTAAGCCAGGAAGATGCTTCCTGGGCTTTGGGAAGGAGGCACCAGGAGAACATTTAGGGGATTAGCCTAGACCCCCTAGTCCACTGACTGCACACCACTGCCCAGAAGGGGAGGGTTCTCTTGTGCTTGGTACCTGCTTTCAGGTTTCCCACAGGCATCTGATTGACCACTGTGAGAACATGATGCCGGACTAGAGATGGGCCATGGGCCTGACCCAGCAAGCTCCTCTTAGGTTTGTTGTGGAGCCCAGATTAGACGTAGATCGAGTGTCTATTATCTTCTGGACACTAGTTGAAAATGTTTCTATTACTAAACTTTTAGCAGTATTTAATTTCAGTCTTCTGTTGCTGTTGGTTTTCAATTTAATTTTAGATGTAATTTTTAAAAACTGTTAATTGTTTTATTCTGTTCGTAATGTTTAATTTTGTTTGTAAGTTGCCTTAGAAACTAAGTGGAGAAAGGTGAGAGATAAAATTCTTAACTTTTCACATTGTACTCTTTAGTATATTAAAATTTAAAAGTATAACTAGTATTAGAGATGGAGCTACAAACTGCTGCATCCTAAATTATTTAAATTAGATCTTTCACCTTGTTTAAGAAATATTAGCTAATAATCAGATGTGGTAATCAATTAATACACATAAACTTACATGTAAAAGTTCATTTTCAAGGGAATAGTATAATTTGTTTCTTTTAGATAGCGTGCCTATATATTGCTAAATGCACCAGTTTATAAGAAAAGCTTTTTGAGAGTAAAGGGAATATATCTCTGCTAAAATGGTGTTTGCCATCTGCAGTTTTTATACATCTTTAACATTGATCAAAATGTGTTGCATAGTTAATCAGGCGTATCATTTAGTTGATTATAAATATCTTTAACTGATTAAAAGTTTCACTGTACATTTGGAAAACTTTCTATCAGCTGGTGTTTAAAATACTTGATGGCTGTAGCTATGGTGTATAACTTGTAGGACTGACGGTACAGATCTCAACTATACATGACAAATGTATCAAATTGATGAGGAACTCTGATCTCCCATAAATTCCTTAAAGTGGTTATACTACCACTTGTCTTTGGGGTATGCAGTGGGATTCCTCTTTAACCCTTCCCCCTGCTGCCTCCAATCTGCTCCTGAGTGTTCCCTACTCCAGTATAAAAGATTTTTGGGGAAGGAGGGGAGAGGAAGTCCCATTTTCACAAGTGGAAACCAGTTGTGCAAATTGAACACCACAATTAAATATTACCCTTGAAGTGGATATGTAATACAAAGAGACGCCTCTATGTAAACCTAACTCTTACAAAGGGATTTTCAATAGTGCTTAGTATCTTGCCATTTTATGTGGATTTAAAGAAGAAAATTGAACTGAGTGATCTTAAATTCATTATCAATTTGCTATCAGTTTGCTACAGCATGGCTCTGTCTCATGTTCCCCTGCCTCAAGTTTGTGGTGAGGGCTAGATCAAACACACTGAGTTCATGTGCAAGGTACCGTACCTTCAGTGCTGGAAAAAACCATGATTCCCCACCTAGGAAACTTAAAGATGTGTATAATATAATAAACTAGATACTTTGAAAGGCAATTCTTTCCCAATTTCTGTAAACCAGACTAGATGCCATGGGTATTTATTACCAGTTTCTGGTAACCAGAGGAGAATAGTGTTATTGTACTTGGATTCCGCTTGCAGACTTCCTAGAGATATCTGGTTAGGCACTGTAAGAACAGGATGTTAGACTAGAAGGGCCATTGGCCTGATCCAGCAGGCTCTTCTTATGTTGTTAATGTGCCTCTTTAGATATTTTAAGGAATGCATTCATTGTTCAGTCATTCTCTTCCCCCTACCCTGGCCTGATAAAATGATCTTGTACTAAGATAATATTTGTGCCTATATCTGTATGAAAGCCCTTGTTGCTAAGTGATGCAAAATTTTGTATCATCATGTAGTCATCATGGGTTGTCTAGTTCTGAGCCCCAGAGCAGTGTCTGGGAAAGAGTGGCCTGCAAGGATTCAGAAGTTGGTCATCCCTGTCTTACACAGGGCAGCAGGAGGAGTATATTGAAGCACCCATGCTGTTGTTTCCCCCCAAGCACCAGAATAGCATTGGAGCACTAAACCCAAAGTGGCAAGAATGATTGCAGTAGCATAGGCAAGGTGCTATAGACAGAAACCTCACACTTTATGCAAATTAGTGTGTTTTGCTTTTTTTCTTCTGGTTCTTAGAACCATACTGCCACAGATGGTGAATTCTTACTATATGTGCTAAATGATTCTGAACATGGTTTTTGGAAAAGTCTGTAAATCAAAAGTTGGAAAATGGGTGGCAGACTTACAGCAATGATACTGCTTTGTGTGTAATCACAATTTTAACAATAGCACCCTTCATTTTTGTCATAATTTCCGTATGAGAAATCCTAAAAAATACTTTATTATTAATTTCATTTTTATACTGCTTTATATTTTTAATTAAAAAATATCGCAGTGGTTTTCAACCTATATTAAAACGTCAAATAAAACAATCCAGAATAGAACATTACTGAAGAAAGTCAAGTATGCATTCAAAGCAACATAATTAACAATCGCATGCTAGCAAATTCAGATCACCTACTTTAAATTAATTTGGAGCTCTTGTGCAGCAAACTCACTTCCCCAAAATATTGGACTTTTTTATATAAGGAAAATGATGGGATTCAATTGCTGGAATAGCCAGGCCACCCTGGTAATTGTGAATTTTTGTCAAAAGGTGACCAGGTGTGCAGTGTTGACTACATTAAAAAAAACAACCCACTTATTTATAGACAGGATAAAACATGCCTTTAATCCTTACTAAGTGAAATAAGAACTAAGGAATTCCCAGTTACTGCCTGAACTCTTGATCTCTTCAAAATGTGGGTGTATGCTGTTCAACATTGTCCTGCTCATCAAATATGAATTAGACACCAATAAAATGATCTATGAATGCTTTAATATACTTGTTCTTAGCATCCCAATCAGTATCTCTTATCAGCACATATTAAAGGCAATTATAGCAATTTCAGAAGCCTACATTTCAGGCTTTATTTTGTTTCACTTTTCCTGTCCTGTGCCATCTGATCTGATGTGCTCATCTGAAAATTAATCATTAGAATAACCATCCAATTCTTCCTCAGCTATATGTTCACCATTCTCTAGACTTAATACCCAGTTTCAACACTGTTGGAGTTTGAACATGTTTGTGCATGTGAGCCTATTTGCCAAGCAAGCATGTCTGGGCAGTTCAGATGACTTGGTGCAATTGTACACTTGTAGGGAAAGCATGGCTTTGGGTGTTGGCAGACCATCCAGTATAAGGTATATGGGTATATTATTTCAGGTGGCCCAAAGCTTATTTTTGGGTGCACAATCCCAGTTCCTTGTTCATTTCCATGTACATTGAATATTACTAGCCAAGTGTGGCACCCAAATGAAGCATTGGATCAGATGTGATGCTATAGTGTTTCATACAGGATGCTCTTCCTTGAGGTAAGGGTGTATGTTTTGAGGTTGTCGGAAGCTTAGTTTGGGTACATAAACACACAATTTCTTTTTCATATGTGCATACATTGGGTATAACCACTAAGGGGGCCCTGGGTTAGATATATATAAGTCATTGTTGCACACAAAACTACATGATTGCTGCAGCTCTACCACGTATATTCCATCTCTTGGGTGGCATAGCTGTGCGGGGGGATTGGCCAGGTTTTTTGCCCCAGGTGAAGCCTCCAGAGGGGCGCCATTGAGGCTCCCAGGCTGTGTGTATGTGTATGCAAATACGTGTGCAGGGGGTGCCAAACTGGGTAAAATAAAGCCTAGTTTCTCTGCTGCATCATGTATGGTAAGAATTTCAGTCCTGGTTCATGGACTATATAGAAAACTTGGCATAACTGCAACTGCAGTTTAATCACTGTCTCCCCTTCATCCTGTAGATGGCAGCAAGGAATCAGTTTCTTTTGATAGCAGTAACTAAACCTTTCCAACTGTGACCCCTTCAGAATGTCAGTTTCTTTACTATCTCCCTCCCCCAATCCCTGGGTCTGGTTGGCCCAGCTGTCCAATCATGTAGTGACCGTTCATCTTCTTCTGTTTTGGTGGAGCCATTTTAGTTACCTATATCTCATCAGTTTTCCACTTTTGTTGTGCTGGGTTCCCCTATGTGGCGCTTGCATTCAGCTGTAATTCTTCTGCAATTGTAAGCAGCAGAATGGGCCATTAATTAAATGAGAAATAGTACCCAAAGGTGCTTCAAATCTTCACAGTCTTGTCCAGATGAGGCAGAGCCATGGGTGATACCCACTGGGGCAAATTAAGAATCTCAGGACCCAAGAAGCTAAAATTTGTTTGGAAATACTTATTTTAAATGCATCAGCAGACCACCAGTGAATACATTTTAGCTCATGAAAGTTATTAGCATGGAAAGTCTAGGGCTTGCTGGACCAAGGTAGCTGCTTAATTTGAGAGTTCCTTATTCTAGTAGCTCATATTACCCAATATGAAGCATAAAAAGTGATAAAACACAGCTAAAAATAGAAGGAAGCTTTGAAAGATGTCTCAAGGTTCTGACAGCTAAAGAAAAATATGGTTTAAAATGCTTCAAAGCGATACCTCTCGGTGGGGCTTCAGGATGCTCAGCAAATCTGCATGTAAGTGAAACTGACATGGCAGAAGGAAGGAAAGTGACAGCTCATGAAGGCGATAGATTTGAAGCCAAGCTACAGCAAATATTAGATAAGCATACATGGTGAATGAAGAGTGCATTGGCTGGGAGTAAGGCCCACTGAACTCAGTGCTGCTTTCTTCTGAGTAGACACTTAGTTATTTACTAGCTGCAAATCAGCAGCACCAGACGACCTTGTATAATTCAATAAATAGCAGAAAGATATACACCATTACAAAATTAGTAAGAAACCCATAACAATTGTATTTTTGGGTGCCTAGAGGCCTTTGATTATCTAGAGTTACTTTTTATGTTCTGGCTGGTGCTGCAGTTCATACAAGCACTCCAGACTAGTGTTTCTCATGTAAAGTGGTGGGCTAGCATTTCCCCCGCGATGTGTTAGGAACTGGTACCATATTCCCTGAAGCATGCCATCCAACCTAGGCTGATGACTCAGGGACTGGCCCCGGTCTGTGGACTACCACTTTGAGTAGCAATGCTGTACGCCCTGTACTGGCTCTTTGTTGTGAAGTATGAGTTAATGTGTTCAATTACAGAACATTCAGCATATATGGGCAGGTGTTGGAAAAGGTGTATTAATTGTCATTGCACTTAAGCAAATCATACCTGAGTGTTTGATGTGCTAGAATGATGGGGTTATTAATTACTACATTGCAATAAAGAATGCTATGTGAATTATAGGTATATGCTAGAATGTTAAGTGTAAGATAATACAAGTGCTTTTAGAAAAATTGAACCTGAGAAAGTGTTTGTAGATATTTAACTTGAACATAGTTCTCTAGCATGCCTACTTTTTAAAAAAATAGCTTTATCCCAAGCCAAATCTCCCTGTCTCAATAGAATTCTGACTAGAACCACATCACAGACATAAAGTTTTCAGTTATTGCAAAATTGTAATTGGGTTCACAGAATCATTGCAATTATCTGCCTGCTCTCCAGCCTTCACTGTAGGCAGCTTGAAATTATTATTGACTCTCTTCTGCTGAAGTTGCAGTGGTGTGCATCTGTAGAGAGTGAATATAAGAACTCAGGGTTATATCCAGTGATGTTGCTTTGTCCACACAAGGACTTTCATGTGTGCAGCGGACATTCCCCTCCCTCTCCCCACCCGCTAAATCTGTTCTGGGGTTTTGCCAATCCAGTCCTTTCTAAATATTTAGAATACAACCTCCATAAACCCCATCTAATATAGCCAAAAGTCAGAGATGGTAGGAGTTGTCCAAACACTTGGAGGGTACCAAGCTGGAGTTGACTGGATTAGTAGATGATACCTGTGGTGACTTGCTAGTCCCTGAGCTCAGTATCAAGCCATAAAATAAGACAATACACATTGCGCTATATGATGACCACTGAACATGTTATTTGCATAATTATTTCCCTAAACAAGCTGCTTTTCATAAAGCAATCATAAGTTCATTTTCAATACATGTTTCCTTTAAAGTTAAAATTGAATTATAAAGCACATTATTTTAAGCTTTTTCCTGTTTGTGTCTTGCTGCAGATAAAATAATGGGTTTGTTCTTTCATTGCCATGTGTTGAGTATGTTGGCATCCTGTGCATTAATAATTTGGGCTCATTCTCTATGTACCGTTGATGAGGCGGGTGGGTGCAAGAATGCAGTGAGAATGTTGGTATTGCTGTTATTTCTTGTTTGTACTGCTGTTACTTTGCTTTTTTCTCTTCTGTTGTGAGTTCATAGGATTCCAGCCAAGTTATGCTGATGTAATCCTACTGTAACTGGTATCAAGGACCGTAGCATAATGGAACCAGGCTGCATGATATGCATACTCAGAGATTCTGCATGGTTTATTGGCTGGTTCACAAATGCATATTCCTTATCTAATTACTGCAGCAAGCAGTGGTGACTATATGTATGAATGAGCCATCACAAATCAAAGAGTATGAATAGAAGTTTCATATTATCTCACATCATTGCTCCACAGCTTTTTTCAATGCTGTATTTTATACATTCATATGCAAGTCATCAGGCATTGAATATGTAACATATGAAAAATGTTAATTGAAAAATAACATGGCACTAACATTACCATTGCTACTTTCTGAGTAGAACCACACTGAGAGTGTGTGTTAAGCAATATTTTATTTTCAATTACACAGTAATATAGCTAGAAGTATTTAGGAAATAAAGTTAAGATTTATTAAAGCATTTGTTTACCATATTTGTATTTTGAGAAAATGGTTGGCTACAATTCTTAATTATCTTATTTACTTTAGTAATTGTAATAATTTCTATTTAGATCTGCTTTGGATATTTCATACTAGCTACAATAAGCTGACCTCAAGTTTGAATAGTACTGGCAGTCTGGAACTAACAACTGTGATTCCACTTTAGGTAATCTCCTTTTCTTTGTTACCTCACTTGTCACAGCTTGATTTTTTTGTTGAAAATGGAAATCCATGACTTCTTATTGTGAACCTTTTACTTTCTGAAATTAAAAAAGGAATGTTTGTGCAGATTGAAGCAACATTTCAGGATTTGGAGGTACAATCCATCAGATCAGATACAATATTTCATTTCTAATCCCACAGTTAAGTAAAAGCCTCTTAGAATTTGGTGCCATTTAAAAAACTAGTGGTAAAAGCTAAGGATGTCTACAGAAGCTTAGTCTCCAAAATTTACATTTTAATTGAAAGTTCTACAGGTGCTAATTTGGGGCTCAAAAATTGTGGGAGCAAACCTTAAAAGGAGAAATGGAAGGTCACTGCTGGAATGCAACTTGGCAGGGAACCCTTTTAGATCAATTTCAGTGTACAGTGGTGCCCCGCAAGGCGAATGCCTCGCAAGACAGAAAACCCGCTAGACGAAAGGGTTTTCCGTTTTGGAGGTGCTTCGCAAAACGAATTTCCTATGGGCTTGCTTCGCAAGACGAAAATGTCTTGCGAGTTCCTGCGGGGTTTTTTTCCTCCCCCCCTTTTCCCAAGCCGCTAAGCCGCTTATCAGCTGATCCTAAGCCACTAAGCCGCTTAACAGCTGATCCGCTAAGCCGCTTATCAGCTGATCCGCTAAGCCGCTTAACAGCTGATCCGCTAAGCCGCTTATCAGCTGATCCGCTAAGCCGCTAATATCGCTAAGCCGCTAATGGGCTTGCTTCGCAAGACGGAAAAAACCGCAAGACGAAGAGACTCGCGGAACAGATTCTTTTCGTCTTGTGAGGCACCACTGTATATGACAGAATACTCTATAAAACTGTTGCTTGGATGTATGGTCCTAAACTTTGGTTAAACTGATGTATATAATGCACAGTCTGTTACTGGAGGTTTGTAAACAAAGGGAAAACCCCAAAGTGGATTTCATATTCATATTGTTGTATTTTTCTAACAAAACATTTAGTTTTTCACAATTATGTAATATTTTGTCAACAATAATAGTAATGACAAAGAGTAAATATGCTATAGAAGATGGGGTTTGGGGAAGATGAGTTTATAACCATGAGGACAAGACAACTTTTCTTGGACTATATACAGAATTGTTAACCATGCACTGTGTAGTGGCTGTAGCAAGCCCAATACAGTGGTGCCTCGCAAGACGAAATTAATCCGTTCCGCGAGTCTCTTCGTCTAGCGGTTTTTTCGTCTTGTGAAGCAACCCTATTAGCGGCTTAGCAGATTAGCGCTATTAGCGGTTTAGCGGCTATTAAAGGCTTAGTGGCTATTAAAGGCTTAGCGGCTAAAAGGCTATTAGCGGCTTAGCGGCTTAGAAAAAGGGGGGAGCGAAAAAAATCAGAACACTCGCAAGACGTTTTCATCTTGCAAAGCAAGCCCATAGGGGAAATCGTCTTGCGAAGCAGCTCAAAAACGGAAAACCCTTTCGTCTAGCGGGTTTTGCGTCTTGCGAGGCATTCATCTTGCGGGGCACCACTGTATTATCATTTGCTTCATCCATTAGATTGCAGAAATGCTAGGCTTACTGCATACATAGGCCTTTCTATGTGGTTGTAGTTATCTATGCATTTGGTTCTCCAGAAGCTGTAGCAATCTGGGGATAATGGCTAAGATCCTAACTTACCTCCTTTGAACTGGGCAGAGTTCGTGGAGCAGGCCTTTCCTGCCTCCTCCTTTGTTCTGCAGCTCCCTGAAAATCTACTTCTGGGTTTTCTGGAACCATACAGAATGGATTGGGATATGGTGTGGAGGCTGTAGAATGGAGAGGTGGTCGAAATGCCCCCTCCCAATTTGAATGGAGGAGCCACTTTAGATTCAAGCCAATGTGAATAGAAATACTTATCTTGATGAAAGTATATATGAGTTTTCTAAATTTGTTGTCAGTCACTGATTTTCTTCCTATCAGTGAATACTTCTTCTTCATGACAGTATCTAATCAAATGAACTGGAACATCACAATTCTAAGTGTGCTATGGTATCCTTCTGGAGTGGCTGTCTGAGTTAGGGTTGGGTGGCACTGCTTTGCGGTGGTTCCGGTCCTGTTTGGATGGATGTTTCCAAAGGCTGATGCTTCCAGAGTTCTTCAGCCCTGTGGAGCCCTCAGTGTGGGTTTCCTCAGGCTTTGATTTTATCCCCTATGCTGTTTAACATCTACATGAAATTGCTGACTGGGGTAATCTGGAGTTTTGGAGTACGTTGTCAGCAATATGCTGATGACACACAGCTCTACTTCTCCTTTACATCTGCAGGTGTGGCAGTGGATGTGCTGGACCCTTGTCTTGCCTCGGTAATGGACTGGATGAGAGCCAACAAACTGAAGCTCAATCCAGATAAGACTGAGGCACTGTTAGTGGGCGGTTCTCTAGACCAGATGGATGGGAGGTTGCCTGCTCTTGATGGGGTTACACTCCCTCTGAAGGAGCAGGTACGTAGCTTGGGGGTACTTCTGGATCTTTTGCTGTCGCTTGAGGCTCAGGTGTCCTCAGTGGCATGGAGTGCCTTCCATCAGCTTTGGCTGGTGGCCCAGCTGCACCTTTATCTGGTTAGGGATAGCCTAACTACTTTTGTCTATGCTCTGGTAACCTCTAGGTTAGATTACTGCAACAGATTATACATAGGACTGCCCCTGAAGACAGTTCAGAAACATCAGCTGGTGCAGAATTCGGCAGCCAAGTTGCTCACCAGCGCAAGATGATTTGAAAATATTACATTGATTCTGTCCTGGCTGCCAATTAGTTTCCGGGCCCAATTCAAAGTACTGGTTTTGACCTGCAAAGCTTTAACAGCTCAATACCTCAAGGACTGCCTCTCCCCATATAAACCAACCCAGACTCTGTGATCATCATGTGAGGCCTTTCTTTGTGTGCCTCCTCCACAAGAGGTCTGGAGGGTGGCAATATGAGAATGGGCCTTTTTTGCATTGTCTCCCCGTTTGTGAAATGCTCTCCACAGGGAGGTTTGCCTGGCACCTTCATTATACACCTTTAGGCGCCAGGTCAACCAGGCCTTTGGCTGAGTATCATCATATATTCTTTTTCATGTGTTTGTGGGAGGGGGTGGTTGCTGGTTTGTTTGTTTTGTTCTTGTTTTTATCTTGTATTTTTATGCTGTAAATCGCCCTGAGATCTGTAGATGAACAGTGGTATACAAATTTAATAAATAAATATATTTGTGAAACCCTGAAACTGATGACTCTAGATACACTGAAATGTTACCCAATACTTGTAGATTACTTCAAGTATGCTGATATTTATTTTTTCTTTCTTTCCCCATCTTTCTTGTCTTTTCCCTGGCAGATGCATAATGAGCACTCTGATGCAAGATAAAGTCAGTGAACAACTATAAAATGCCCAGATTTGGGTCAGCAAAGGCAGTTCAGATTCAAAATTCTGACAGCGATAGCACCATGGTGGAGAAACCAACTGGAAGAAAGGTATAAAAAAGAAACTTGATTAAGAAGATTACATTGCAGCTAGGCAAATCCATGAAAGCAAAGAACATGTATGAGTCAGAAGAGATAGCATTATGTGCAACTAAACAAAGTTGTAGGAGGTACTTGCTAAAATAATTCTGCCTGTGGTGTAATGAGCTAAAACCCACCATAATCTCCTCTTTCACTGTGTGCCCTGAAACTTTTTCATGCATTCTTTCATAGCTGATGACATTACTTACATTTAAGGTGTTTTAAAGTTGATAAAACACAAACTTGAAGTATTCCTCTGATTTTTAAAGAAACATTCACAACATTCATTTTAAAGTATTTATGAGGTGTTATGTTGTGAACTTTTGATATTTTCTTTTGAGTAGAATTCAGTATGTATCATATTAAGATTACTATGAAAAGACTGTTGCCTACCTAATAGTATTCCAAAATTAATTCCTTCTTTCAATAGGGCTTAAAGTAGGCCTGTTAGCTGATCTGATCATTTTATCTGACTTAATCCAACCTTTCCCAACCTGGTGACATCCAGGTATTGGAGAACTCCAGCTGTGCTCCATTTCATCTAGCATGGTGAATGGTCAGGTATGATGAGAGTTGTAGTCAGTCACTATCTGGAGGGCACCAAGTTTGGAAAGCCTGGTTTAATCATTGCATTTAATCAATAAATTTTATTTTAAGTTTAAATAAATATGTATATTACCAAAATACCAATATGAGAAGTGTTAAAAAAGCTGAAGGAAGTGCGGTAACTTAGAATTTTAGAATCTATGGCTCAGCTAATTATAGTTGTCATTAAGGTTGCTTCCACACTGGTGGGAAGAGGGAATTGCTGGTGTTTTCTCTCTCAATTTTTTAGAGTCCATACAACTTCATTACCAAATTAATGCATTCTATGTTGTCATCCCATGTTATTTCAAACCTGATTTCTGGTAAACATTTGATAATAATTGGACATTGTGAACATGTGCCATTTAGGTTTTTAGGGCTATTGTGCAATTACTTGAAAGCTTCCCGTTCACAAATTTAGCCTATTTTGTTGCTTCCGACTTAGATTAGCAGTGGGGATGGGGGTGGGGAACAGATTATTGTCTCGCATCTGTTCCCTGTTCTCTCTCCAGGGAGAATGAAATTAATTGCTTCCTTCAATTATTTGTTCCTCCTCTTATTGCAAAGCATATTCACAATAAAAAATAATGGGAATTCAAGCACAGCCCACCCATAGTGCAGAGCTTTGTCTTGCCAGGAGTCAATTTATTGGTCCTTAATTGGCACAGCACTGAGTCCAGGCTCTGGTCCTGGGCTTGCAAGGCCTCTCCCAATTCAAATGTTACAGAAAAACAGAGATGGGTATAATCAGTGTCCTGATGGCACCTCATCCAAGTACCCCTAATGACTGCTCCCAACAGATTCATATAGATGTTAAGTAATGGTACCCTGCAGCACCAGGCAGCACAAAATGCTGCTCCCTGAAACCAACCAAAAACAGTGCCCCCAGTTTCCATCCCACAGAGCTAGTTCAGGAGGATACAATGATCAAGGCCATATACTTAGGGATTTTTTATATCCTTAAAAATCAAAAAGATGGCAGCGCCCATTATTGAAAAATGTTTCTCTAGCAAGGGAAAAAATGTGTTTATACTTTCTAGTAACAACTGCTGAGGAAAATATTTATGCTTTAACACACCAAAGCTGTAGGAAAAATGTCAGGAGTGCTGTGAATCTGTGTAGCTGTCTTTTTGTGTCTTTGACTTGTGTTTAAGCTGGTTTTGATCCCTTTTTTGAGAAAACAGTGATGCCACCTTGTACATTCCACTCCTTTGATAGATATTCTTGAGAATAGGATGGAAATGACCTTGAGAGGTCATCAAATCAACTTGTAAAAATATAGAGCAGCACTATATCAACTGCATATTTGAGTTCTTTTAGCAGTGCCAGCCCAGAATGATGGCAATACAGTGGTGCCTCGCAAGACGAAAAGAATCCGTTCTGTGATTCTCTTCGTCTAGCGGTTTTTTCGTCTTGCGAAGCAAGCCCATTGAAGGATTAGCGCTATTAGCGGCTTTTAGCGGCTTATCTGCTGATCAGATCAGCTGATAAGCGGCTTAGCGGCTTAGAAAAAGGGGGGGGAGGGAAAAAACCCAGCAGGAACTCGCAAGACATCGTCGTCTTGCGAAGCAAGCCCATAGGAAATTCGTTTTGCGAAGCACCTCCAAAACGGAAAACTCTTTCGTCTAGCGAGGCATTCGTCTTGCGGGGCACCACTGTATTAGTTACATCAAGCTTCTTGGAGGAATTTTTTATTTGACACAGGCAACTTGTTGCCTTGCTAAGCCAAAATGTGGGCAGTAACTAGCCAGGATGGTATAACGGCCCTTTAATTTCCAGTTCACAATCCTAACAGCTAGGGCACAAAATGGTTCCTCCATCATCCATGTACTTTTAAAGTTAGTTTTATATATCCAGAGCTACTACAGTCCGTATATCCTTGGGGCTCTGGTCTTTGATTGTAGCATCCTTTACAGCTATAATCTTAGCTGTCTTGTGGAATGACATCAACAGCAGTCACATAGCATTGCCTAATGATGTTGCAACTCCTGCTGTGACCTCCAGGCCTATGTCTCCAATGAGCTGCAGACAAATATTGATAATTAACAGTTTAAGTATCAGCTTTGTAATTTGCCTTTAACTGAATGAAATGGATAGTTTCATAATTGGTGGTATTCAAGATATTTAAAAGAAAATAAGTTATGAATTATTACAGTGGATTGTTGTATTGCTCTGAAAATATGGTGGAAATTTAAGATAGCAAGATTGTGGCAAGTATAATATATTCCATGTATTGCTGCCTGGCTATTAGTGACGATTCATGAAAAAGCAGTTTGTCTAACAGACATAATCATAGCTACATTGAGTGTAACTTAGTGTAATCTGCTTGCCTACATTTGCTCAGTATTATTAGATGAGCAAACAACTTTAGTTTGAAAAATATAACTTCAATTCTGAATGAACAAGCCATGGGAAATGATTGGTTTGTTTGCTCTTTTGAAAATCCATTAAAAATATTAACTGCTCTGTTTAAGATGCTAAGTCGGATTGAAATTTAGAATTGTACTTACTACATATATTTTATGTGAGCATTTTAAAGGATTTTGATTTCATTAATTATTATTGTCTGCTTCATAGCAGTAATTTTCATGACATAAGAAAGCTAAGTTTTTTTAAAAAAACTTACAGTAAATGCTATTTCACATCTGCTCTGTTTTCTACCTACTAGTTCCTCAATATTCAGCATAGTAAACATTTTAATAGATGGGGGCTGGCCAACTTTTTTCAACATGGAGAAATCGGATTATCCCCTAGAGCTGGACTCCGTGGATGGGGAAGAAATTGGATGTCATTCACATTTTAATGCTAATCTACTTAATTTGCATTTCTGGAAACAATCTGTGAACCAAGACAATAGCTATGCTTTGATATTCACATAGCTCCAAATTTTATGATACAGTTCTTCAACCAAAAAAGGAGTACAGAAATTGCAGAAATTGCTTGTTTATATTATGAGAACTGCATACTAAAATGTTGGATTTTCACTTAAAAAAAAAATCAAACTGATGTAGAAATGTGGCAAACGGAACATAATAATGGAAAATATGGGAAACCAATGGCAACAGATTTGACTATCCCTAGTAGATCCAGTCCATCCATAATGGATGTGCATCCCCAGGGTAATGAAGATTATATTCTATTTCTAAAGGGAACACCTGCCAAATTGGAAGCACTTCTGTGTCTGACAGGTGCTGCACATGAAGTGACATGTGAAGCCTGCCAGGTGGGCAGCAACACCTGGCATGCTGTTAAACAGAACTTAACTCCAGCAAAAAGTGAGGCCTGGGTGCCCCAGAGTTCTGTGATAATGCAGAGACTTCTCAAACTGTCTCACTTTTCACAGGAGCTCCCTCAGTTGGAAGTGATGCCCCTAGCACTGTTAAGCACCATACCAGGTGCCAACTTTTAGGTCAGTTATTTCCACCCTAAAACAGAGTGCAGTGGGAAATACAGAAAAAGGGGCAGGGGTGGAGTCAGAAAAGCTAGTGGCAGCCAGATTACGTAATTTAAACCATCCCTAAAATAGATTATTGTGTCAAGTATGTTTGTCTACTGTTTGCCCAATCCACCCTTTATTGAGAAAAGGACTGAGTCTGAGAAAAGAATAAGAGCTAAGCATTTATCCAACCTGCTGTTGTATTTTTTTCAGTGTATATTTAGAAAACTAATGTTGTCTTCTTAGGTAGATACACTTGTAATTTATATTGTTAAGAAAGCAAACTTTATACAGTCAAGTGGCTACAATTATAGTCTAGGAACTGAATCACAAACGTCTATCAAATTGTACTTCTGAGTTCAGTGAAATATTTTTACACATGTGTTGACTGCATTAGCTGTTTTGTTCCTAGTGTTTTTCTGTGACATAACAAGGCATTTAGCTTTCAGCTTCACTAGTCTTTATTCTGTCTCAATTTTTCACAATAACAGTTTTACTCTCCTTTTTAAACTTTATTTTGTTTTTTGTTTATACTTTTTATTTATTTTTAACATGCTTTATTTTCTTTATTACTTATGACAGAAGGCATAAGATGATGCAAGATTCTTTAGCATTCCATTACTATTCTGTTCTGTATTTGCTGTAGTAAATCTGTAGTAAAGTCTAATAATCCTAGATTGTTGTAATCTGAGGAACAGATTAGGGGTGTAATTCTTCTATTGGTTATCTGGTTTTTCATAGAATGTGTTTATTTTTATTTTTTTAAAAATACGCTGTTAATAGTTTTATGTAAACATTGTACTTATAACTCTGTTTATATCAGAGCAAGGACAAGATTGCCTCCTACACCAAAACTGCCAAAGTGGATAGGAGTGATGTGGGAAAGGAGATGAAAGAAAAGTCTTCCATGAAACGTAAACTTCAGTTTAATGTTAGTCCATCCAGAAATGAAGATCGAAATTCAGACACAGGTAGTGCCAGTTTTATTTTTTCCTCTTGAAAAAAATTGCTATAATAAACCTTCACAAAAGATTAAAAAGTAATAGTAAAGTGCTTGCTTATATCCCACTTGTCAATCATTAATCTAGCTGCACAGTTTTTCTTATCTTTTTTCCTAGTGCACCTATTAAATGAGCAGTCTGCCCATTAATATATGTTGATGTTCGTGGAAAAACCAGGCCTGGCCTGATTATTCAAATCTTACTGCTTTCAGTTTCCCTTACCATAATGTGTTCTACTTGGGATGGTGCATAAGACAGTTTAGAAGCTTCAGTTCATTCAGAATAGATAAGAACATAAAATGAGTCCTGCTGAAACAGACGAAAGGCCCATCTAGTCCAGCATTTTGTTCTCACAGTGGCCAATCAGATGTCTGTGAAAATCGCACAAGCAGGGCCAGAGTGCAACAGCACTCTTCCCCATTTGTGCTTCCCAGAAACATACTCAAAGGCATACTGTGGAAGTAGAATGTAGCTATCATGGCAAATAGCCATTGTTAGCTTCTTTCTTCTATTAATTTAACTACAGTAATCCTTTTTTTAAGTCATCCAACATTGGTGGCCATCACTGCATCTTATGGGAATGAATTCCATAATTTAATCATACATTGTGTGAAGAAGAGTGTTTTTTGTGTGTGTTGTGAATCTTTTGACATTCAGCCTCACTGGATGGCCCCAAATTCTAGTATTATGAGAGAGGGTGGAAAACAGTTTCCTATCAACTTTCTCCACACCATGCATAATATTATTCATCTCTATTATGCCCCCCTTACTCCCCTTTTGGCTTGCCCTTTTGTAAACCTTTCGCACCTCTACAATATCCATTTTGATGTGAGGTGACCAGAACTGTCTCCTTAACCATCTTAACCAAACCTGAATCTAAACTAAAACTTCCCAAAGAAACTGATATCAGCTTGCTCTTGGAATGAGATCTGCAAAATGTTTGGGACTTCCCCGTTTTAATTATAGCAATGTATTTCACTAATGATTTTAGACATTAATACAGATAACTTAATGCTCTGTTAGCTGGTATAAACTTTATCATAGAATGGTAGAGTTGGATGAGACCCCAAGGGTCATCTAGTCCAACCCACTACAATGCAGGAATCTCAGATACAGCATCCATGACAGATGGCCATCCAACCTCTGCTTAAAAACCTCCAATGGAGAGTCCACCACATTTTGAGGGAGTCCGTTCCACTGTCGAACGGCTCTTACTGTCAGAAAGTTCTTCCTAATGTTTAAACCTGGTGTTTATTAGATTTGGTTCTTTTATACTTCCAAAAGTAGTAATTAAGTCTTAGGTTTGGCATGATTTGCTATTTGTTAAACACATGCTTTTGAAGTGCCTTATGAATTGTTGGAAGCTTTGGATTGTGTCCAGGACCGCATGAATGCTCTGTCAATGCAAGGATTTCTGCACGTGCAACAGAACTTCCACCCTTCCCCTGTGTGCCCTCTAAACCTGTTCTAAGGGTTTTCTCAATATCTGGAGCAGATTTGGGAAGAGTGAGGGAGGAGAGAGGGGGAGGTCTCATTACAGAAATGGAAACCTTTGAACTGACAGGATAATGCCCTCTGTTTGCATTGCAATGCCAGCAGAGCTTTATACCACAGCCAATTAAAGTTTTCTACCTCATAATTAATGCCCTGGAATATTTTGGAGAAGAGTTGCTCTTCCTCAGCATGCTGCTTTCAATCTAGATTGATTTTTGATAAAAATTTTGGAAAACCCTCTCCTTGATTACCTTATCCATACCTTTTCCTCCCTAAACATGCCCCATATAAATGAAAAAAAGGAAGTGGTTATTGTGATATTTGTATGTGCCCAGCCACAATGTGCAGATGTAGAAACACTTCCAGTTGCCAGAACTGTCTACATTTGTTTTCATCTGTTTTATTATTTATGCACTAGCGACAGGGTAATGCAGAATCAATTCACAATGAGCTTTTATTTTCTGAATGAAACCAGTTTCTCAAGAAGCACTTTTCAGGGGCCAAAAATATGCAATAGATCTAGATTCTGTATGGACTACACAGAAAAAAACAAATAGTCTCCATTGCTTTTATAGAATAAAATGTTGTGCATACACAGCCTGAGGTCTACCTCCTCTGAGACCTGGGACGGGCAAACTTTAATAGTTCCATCCATCTCTGGATTATATTCCACAATAACAAAAAATATTCTGTTGAAACATGCTGTAAAGCATATGCTCTGGAATTCTTAAAATGTTGTGAATCTCAGACTCCTCTTACATAGTTGTTTCATTCTGATGTTTGTCCATCATGTACTGAAGAACTTCTATGGTGAAGTACAGTATGTTCTTTACAAGTGTTCTGCAATATTTCCCTGTAAAATCACAATTTGTTACTGCTTTAGACTGTTTAGCAATGGTGTGAATTCTTAATTTTCTAGGCATTTATTTAACAGCACTGTAAAGCTAGCATAAGGATTCTGTAGGAATAACAAAAAAGTGGCATGTCCATATATCTATATTGTATGCCACACTTCCTTGCTCTCCTCCACCCCTTTTCTCCCATGTCTTCTTCACTCTGTAGATTCAGATCCAGGACATACAAATGAAAACTGGGGGGAGAGATTAATATCTACTTACAGGACATATTCAGGTAAATGCATTATCAGGTATACTTAAAATAGCTGCACTTTTCCCTATTCACATATTTACAGTAGTTTTCATTAGTTTTTTGTGTGCCTATAAATCTCCTTGCAAATACTTTATGTGTTAATATAGGCTTAGCTTGTGTTACTTTTCAGTGGAGAATCTAAAATGACCATCAAACTTAAGCATGTACAGGAATATTATTTCCTGTTAATAAAATCCCTTCAGATCTGTGTTGGAAGATGGCAGCTACCATGTGGTAACCACAGTAACTTCTTTAGGAAGAAAATGTTTCATGCTGAATAATTATTATATTAAATGACAAATGGAAAAAGTAATGCACAACAAGTAAATGTGTGTGTGTGAATGAGAATGTGAATGAATGATATCCAGCCAAGTCATATCCAGAGTAGACCCTTAAGTAAATTGATTTTATTATGCCTACTCTAAGTATGACTTAGTTGATTGTCACCCTAAGATAATTTTCAAAATATTTGCAATTATTTATAGATATATTTTTAGTTGTTATAACAAATGATATAGGTATTTAGAATCCATTGTAAACTGAGAATTAAATCTGTGTGGCAAATGTTTTTCCTATAAAACAATGTTGTTTTATAGGAAAAACATTTTTGCTTCCTATAAAACAATCAACAAATCATGCCAAACAAGTATGAACAAGTATAATCAAATACTTTGTCTGAAATATGTAGACATTTTGAAATGGGAGAGTATGTTAATATGCAGCATTTATACTTCTGTCATTCTAACAAATCTTACCTCAGAAGTAAAAATAAAGTAGGGGTTCCATTTTTTGATCATTGAATTCTAAATTCTATTCATATATCAAGACACCCCCACAGTAAGCGTACAGGGATGTCTGCTAGTATGAGATTTTTTAATCTGAATATCCTATGGCCCAATCCACGTGTCTTTGCTCGTACTCAGAGGAAACAAACCCATGATCCCTTTCTTAAACCCCAATCGTTAATCCAGTAAGAAAACTTTGCTACAGATTATAGTTTGGAAGTGAAACAAACCATGGTCCCTGGTTCACATATGACACCAAGCCAAGGATTGTGGTTTGTTTTCCCTATGTGTTAGCAGAGAGAAGATATGGTTTACTGTGGTTGTGAATTGAGGTTACTGTAAGTATATGCTTATTCAGTATTAGGAACATAAAGGTGAGTTTTAGACTGCATGTGTTTTCTAAAGTATTCTGTTTGATTTTAGGTTTATATCACTTCCTTTAAGGAGCTTAGGGTTAAACTATATGTAACAATGGCTGACTCGACACAAGTAATGTAAAATACTTATAAAGTGCTATTTTATTGCATGGGGAATGGAGGAGATAGCCCTTTACTGCTGTCTTTTCTGAAAACAATTCTCCCCAGCTGTTTCTTTCCTGATCAAGTTACTTCTAATTTTGGAGGCTTACCTGAAGAAAAAGCTAGGGGGGAACGATTTTAAGAAAGAAGCACATACTTGAAAGCAGTTCTGCAACTTCCATGCACCATGTGCACTTTAGATTGCCTTATCCCAACTATGGTTGCCTTAAGAAAAGATTGCCTTACCTGTGGACAAACGCCGCCTGAAAGCAAGATGGGCGCGGCATCCCCATAGTCTCCTTTAAACTGGACTTTACCATTCAAGGGACCTTACCCCTTTTATTTTACCTATCCCAACTTGTACGAGTTGAGTGTTGACTTAAGTCTGACATAGAGGTCATGCCAAAATCATATCTAGTTTGTTTGTTAGAGTGGCCTCACAACAGTTCTGTGAAGTATTGGCTCAGTTCTCATGTAACACTAAGCCAAACACAGTGTGTATATACTCATAGTAAAAGTCATGACTCCCTCCTCTCCCAGTCCTACTGCTGACATGCTATCTGAAGCTAAACAAAGGATTGGCTTAGTATCATGTCCAAACTTAGTGTTGTGGTTTATCCTACTCTAGACAAATCACAAATTGTAGCCAAGATTTGTTCAATGTGTGCTGTTAGCTGTGATATTTTTCCCCCTACCGTGAGTACCTATACACCTACATGATCACATTTAGCCAGTTTGGCTTAGCATTAACATGCATATTGGGTCATTGGCTTGTCCAGTGCCACACAGAGAACTTAATTGCTCAACCCAACTCCTCCACAAAGCCAACCTTAGCCACTACCTCACACTGACTCAACTTAGGTAACCTAAATATTTTCAAGAGAAGATTTGCTAATATATTCTTTCCATTTGCAGAGGAAAGCAATTTAGTAACTTCAGAGGGAGTGTGTAAAATGATATACTTCTCCAGTCTGTATATCTGTGCTTTCTCTTGAATGTGCTATAATTGGCAGTATTTTGTTCTTACTGAGATCTACTGATATTTCCAGAGAAAGAAGTCCCAGAGAAGAAGAAAATGAAAAAGGAAACTGGAAATAAGAAAGCAGCACCTGTTAGTATTCTGTTTGGTTACCCACTATCAGAACGCAAGCAGATGGCCCTTCTTATGCAGATGACTGCCAGAGACAACAGTCCAGGTACTACCAAGCAGTCACTTCCTCTGTGTGTATACATACAGATGCAGGGGCCCTATATCAGGACCATGGGGAAAGGGGGTCTAACATTTTCCTCCTCTGCCACAGGCTCTGTGAAAACTCCACCCCCAAGTTGCCATTGGCCCCAGGGGGGAAACCAATAAGAGCTTTTCTCCCAGGACTTAATAGCAGCTTGGTGTGGGAGGAGGAGTTTATTGGCTCAGTGGCATAGGGGAAAGTAGACATACATTACATAATTCCCTGGATACAGTATACATGTATAGCCCGATTGACATGGCTTCAGGTCCTGTTACGGCTGCAAGATAATAAGGAGATGGTGGGAACGACCCTTTTGTGATGCAAGTGTTGTATCAAAGACCAAAACCTCCAGGTTTCATGAAGCTATTGCAACATATCATGGCCTAGGGAACCACCTAGTCCAGAGTTTTTGTTAACTGGGAAATTAATCAGTTTGCTAGCTGTCTTTTGGAGCTGATGCTGGGATCCAGTTAGTCCTTTCTTCACCATTTGAATAGATTATTAACAGATGACATGACACACACAGCCTGCCACCCACAAGAAAAAAAATGAGATTGTAAGAGGACTTCAGTCAAGCAAATTTTATTCACTATGGCAGAAATTTTTAAAGTATTTTTTGTCTTGAATTTTAATTTGTAGATCCCAGTCTAAATCATCCTCTGCAGACAACACCAACACAAAAGAAAACACCAAGCTCTTCATCACGACAAAAAGACAAAGTTAACAAAAGAAATGAACGAGGGGAAACCCCCTTACATACTGCAGCCATTAGAGGCGACATTAAACAAGTTAAAGAGTTAATCAGTCAAGGTGCAAATGTGAATGTAAAAGATTTTGCAGGTAAGTTTGACGAGTAATCAGTTTATATAAGACTCTCTGGTCTCTCTTACAATTAGGATATATGAAATAATGACTCTTGAATAACTTGCTCTTTGTTATTGGTCTATAGAACAAACAGCCTGTACTGAGGAGTTGAAGGTTTTGGCATTACTGTTTTATGTTCAGTGACAGGCACATGTTTCTTTACATGGTAATCGGTGTGGCATGCAAATTTTAATATTCCCTTTGAAGAGCAGCATGTATAATTTCAAAGTGTGAAATGTTTACTCTAGTGTGAGATTTGAGGATTTTTTTCTATAGCTTCTGGACACCTTCTTTACAAATTTGCTTGTGAGTTTTCCTGATTCATGATGGTAAACTATATTATTTTTTTAGTGTGCTGGTACTTCAGAAGATAGGTTTGTCAATGTCAGTTTGCCACAATAGCTAAAAATGGCACTTTTACTTTCAAAGGAAGTGGCTAAGTTAACATGTAATAAGACAGACTTTCTGGCTTATTATGGTTTACTGTAAATGAGCAGTGTGTTAGCAGACAATTCCTGATCGCTCAGCTTTGCTTTTACCCTGGTGCAAGCAGGATAACTGAACCTGGAATCCTTGGCTTCCCCTTATGTCCAAACAAGGAATTGTGGTTTGTTGCACCTTCACAAAAAAGATCAGCAAACGAATAACAAGGCACAACTGAAGATTGGCTTCTTAGAAGGTGACAAAGCCAAATCCCTGATTGGGATTTCAAGGGAAACCAAGACTTTCCTAGTTTATTCTGCTCACTTGAGGAGAAGAAAAAAGCCAGTGACTGGGCAGTGACTGGAGCTAGTACATGTCAACTCCAATATTTCACAAAACTGAAAACATTGCTGTTTGAATTTTAATTAACCTAACAAACCACATAGCAAAACACTACATTTTAAATGGTTGTACCTGCAGGAATAAAAGAATGATTTCCTATTAAAATTTTAAAAGTGTGTATCAGTCTTTGCAAAACAAATCAAACTGCATTATCTTTGAATTATACACACATACATCCTTCATATTTGGACTTCTTTTGTAATAGGTTGGACACCTCTCCATGAAGCTTGCAATGCTGGCTATTATGATGTTGCTAAGGTCTTAATAGCAGCAGGGGCAGATGTGAATACTCAAGGACTAGATGATGATACTCCACTTCATGATTCTGCAAGTAGCGGACATAGAAAAGTATGTACCATTCATGCAGTAAATAAGCAATCCCCATATAGATACAGTGGTCCAAACTAACTAAACAAAATCTACAGAGGATTTCTAGACACTAACTTGGGGGACTTCCAGCACACCAGTGGAACTGCCACTGCATCCTATACTGGTTCAGCCTAGGAGCAAAAGGAAAAAGGGAGACCTCAAAACATTCAAAAACAGCAGGAAAAACGCTTAGTGCCCCAGTGACCCTAGAAAGACCCTCAAACAAGTTATGCTGGCAACAACACCAGTATGCCAAAAATGTGCTGAGGGAGCCAGTGAACTCACAATAATGTGGGCACACCCTGAGCACATATCTTTGCATCACAGCACAATGTGTACAGCACAAGACAGAAATCAGACACATCATGGTGCATTTGTCTCTTCGCTGCCCCCAAATTTAGCACCAGTTTATAGATTCCAGTAGCACCAGTGCTACAGGGGGAGTCCTAACTGGCTGAAATGGGTTATGTTCAAGGGAAGGAGAGTAGAGCATCTGTTTTGCATGCAGAATGTCCCAGGTTCAGTGTCCAGCGTCTCCAGATGGAACTGGGAATGCTCCCTGTCTGAAGCCTTTGATAGTCACTGCCAGGCTAGTGTAGATAATACTCATCCTGACCATAAGAAAGGTAGGGAACACCCAAGCCAATTGGGAAGAGTGCTGCATGGACCCAGAGCCTGGCTCCTGCATGGGTGAGCCAACCAGCTCACCACACCCCCTGCAACTCATATGATCAATCTATCCTCTTCCTCATTTAGCATCCCGGCAGCCCTCATTACCCCGCTCTCCATTTCTCCAACTGAGTGCTTCATTCATCCTGGTGTCAGCAGTTATCCCTGTGCCTGACAAACAAGGGAACCTGAGTGAGCAGAGAGAAAGGGGGCCTCTGCTTGACAGCAACTGCTTGACAACATGGTAGCAGTTGAAGTGTTTCCTGTGGCATTAACTTTTTGTTAGGAGCACCTGTAGCATCACTGTCTATCATGAAGCTTGCCCAGGTGCAGAAGCCTGCCTGGAACTGGTAGATTATCAACCCCTGTAGAGGAATAGCAGGGAGCATTCTTAGGTGGTGGGCCTCCTTCATGGTTTCCATAGAACAGAGTGTGGGGTGGATCCTGTACCTGTAGAGGAGCAAGCAGCAGAAAATTGGGGAGTGGGGACATAGAGGCAGTGGGTAGCTGCTGGAAAGCATAGACCCTGAACCTGGTTGCATAATAGGTGTTTGTAAGTGACAGAGAAGAGTAAATGATGCCACTTGAGTGTTCTGCCAGCGTAAATGCCTCAGCAGGAGTGGGGGAGACTGCATGTACTTGCCCTTTGGGGGGTTTCACTAGAACTCTGTTTGCAAGGGATGTTACGCTTATGAATGTTTGGCCAGTAATGGCAATGCTTGGGGCAGAGTGCCTGGCCTTCATCAACAGAGAGCTCATCTGTAGTGTGGTGGTTAAGAGCAGTGGACTCATAATCTGGTGAACCAGGTTCGATTCCCTGCTCCTCCACATGCAGCTGCTGGGTGACCTTGGGCTAGTCACACTTCTTTGAAGTCTCTCCGCCTCACTCACCTCACAGAGTGTTTGTTGTGGGGGAGGAAGGGAAAGGAGATTGTTGGCTGCTTTGAGACTCCTTAGGGTAGTGATGAAGCAGGATATCAAATCCAAACTCTTCTTCATCATCATCTGCATGTGGGAGGGACGAGTGCTTTCTCTGTGTGTGGGAGACACTGCTTCCTGCTGTTGAGGAGGGAGGTGTAAGAGGTACTAAAGCAAAACAATTCAGACAAGAAATGCTATTCACATATAACAAAGTGGGAGGAAGACATGGGTGACAGTTATAACAGTTACACTTCATAGCATGGCTGCCACCTTCTCTTGCATTTCTGGATGGGCTGCTTTGCCCTGGCAGACCCAGTTGTTGGAGTAGAGTATTGGGTGTTTTGTATCTGGAATCTGAAGCACTTGTAATGTGCAGTGTGCATAGTTTGCATAGTGGTAACACATCTCTAAAGTTCATATTGGTGTTCTGGAGACAAGCAGTTTGGTATGATGTTCTCTCTTTCTTCCAGTAGTGGTGATCTATGGCATAGTGGGTTATGCTGCCCTCTTGTGCCCCAAACCGAGAAACACAGGCTGTTGACAGTTACTCTCCTCCTCCTCCTCTTGACCAGCCAATCTCCTGTCTATGCTATGATGCTCTGCTTTCATATCTGGAGGCAGTCATACTTCTGAGTACCAGTTGCTGGGAACCACAGAAGGGGAGAGTTCTCTTGTGCTCAGATCCTGCATGAGGGTTTCCCACAGGCAGCTGGCCAGCCACTGTGAGAACAGGATGCTAGACTAGATGGGCCATTGGCCTAATCCAGCAGGATCTACTTACATTTTATATAGAGAGACTTAAAGAAGACTTATGTGTGAGCTCTGAGATACTGCCCCATGTCATGCACTCTGTTTCAGTTGTAGCCACTCTCTGTGGGTGTTATATATTGGCAGTGGTGTACAGTTATTGGGTTCTGAAGTACAATGTTCTGCCATGGTGAGATTGGCAGGGGCAGTCATTGATAAAAGGGTGGCTTAAACAACACGCACAACTCCTCAGTGAGACAGCAATTTTTTGCACCAGGTCTAGGGCTGGTATAAAGTTCCAGTATCAACATGAACATGGCAGCAGTCTAGACGACTACAGAACAATGTGTAAATATGCCCAAGTTATTTAGCTTGCCATTTTTTACCAGCCTGTGACGACAGTTGTAGTCTGCATTTCCATGCTGGTCACAAGAGATGGGGAAATTCCCATCTCTATGGCCATCATGAAAATTCAGGATACCAGCTTCTCAGCAGGCCAGTTTTTTGTTTTTTAAGTATCTAACTAAGAAGAGATATTGCTGAGGGATGGGTTTCCCTGCACTGAAAAGCAGAAACAAAGCAGACTGGCAGAGGAAGAATGTTGAAATCCATCCCTTCTCCACCAGCCCATTAACTTTTCTCCATAGAATTCCTGGTGATCTATGGCTACCAAGCAGATAGTTAGGTACAGGGATGGTAAGGAACATGGTGTAAATGTCCTCTACCCTTGATCCACCTCTGTCCTGTTCATGACTCCATCCTGTTCTGGCCATTCCATCAGCATATCTTGGTTGGCAGAGCTGTTCATTCAGCATATTTGGGTATTCTGCCAGCAGCACTGGCATGCCAGTGTCATATCTTGATTTCTGCCAAATACTATAGCCTCTCAGTCAACAGAACTTAAGGAAAAGATTGCTTTGTAAAATATGTTACAAGAGTTTAATCTCCTGTGTTGCTTAATTTTTTTATCTTTGGCACCAATCCACAGATTTAGAGCAGTCAAAATAAATCAGTGTATTGTTCTGGAGTGTGTTATGTGTGGATTTCAGCACTGCTGTCCTACCCTGATTTACTTACTGGTATATAATGTCATCCATGTATATAGCATTTTGCAGAGTGAGATGCTTTAAAAAAACAGGTGTCTGTTTACAATCTAATCACCTCCCAAGGCCTGTTTTTAATGTTAATTAATGTCTAATAAACTTAAATACCTAATGTTTCAGATTGTGAAATTGCTGCTCCGACATGGCGGAAATCCATTTCAGGCTAATAAACAAGGAGAAAGGCCTGTTGATGTAGCAGATACAGAAGAACTAGGGCGGTTGCTGAAAAGAGAAGTTCCTATTTCTGATGATGACGATGGTTGTTCAGGTCAGAAAAAAACCTTTTAATTGTACTTTTACAATTATACATACGTGTGTATAGATAATACACAGACTTTCATATTGGTGTGCATATACAGAAAACAGGATCCTTGCAGATAAGTACAGTTATACCTCTCTGACCTCCCACTGAGTTTTACGGAACAAAGTAATTTGCAGAGACATGGTTCTGTGAAATTATCTCCTACAACTTTGTCCTCAGCTTAGTTTTGATGAATCATTTTGCTGATTGATCCTCACATTGGACTAAATGGGGCTTACATCTGATTAGATATGCACAGGATTACACTGTTCATCTCTTATGGGCCCCCCATAACAATAGCTGGGCGTGTTTTCGAATAAAGCATATTTATTCCTTCCCTGCACACTTCCAATTAACATTTGGATGTCCTTCACATGGGCCAGGTAGACACAAACTAAAAACTTGCCAAGCCCTTTGGGATTTAACCAGCAAGTTTTTTGTAAGCCTAATTATATATATATATTTAATAAGCATGTTTCAATCGCTGCCCTTTGGAAAAGTTATTTTACATATCAAATAAAATGAGCTATTGTAGAGGTGATCTGTCCACTCTGTAAAAGTGTGTGATTTCCTATATCTATTTCAACTGCTATCTACACAGCTTGACAAGAAACCTCAAGAGACAACAGCAACACCAAAACACCCATACTTGTAATGAACTTTTTTGCACTTCTTCACACAGTATGTAGTTAAACTGTGGGATCCAGTGCCAGAAAACATTTAAAAGATGGTTAAAAAGAGATAAAACACATGTAACATACACGTCATTTTAAAAGTAATATTCACTGTCATGAATAGTAAATAAATAAATATATTTGTTGACTCTTCATTTTCTTTTCTAGATCTTGAAGAGACACCGTCTGTAAATCCTTCCAGTATAGATGGGACTATGGATTCTGAGACAGAGAAAGAATCTCTAGACAGCAAGCACATTCCCAATAAGGCATCATTTTCATCTGCTCTTGATGAATATGAGTTTAAAGATGATGAAGAAGATGAAGTTAAGAAAATGATTGATGACAGACATATACCTAGGAAAGATCTGAGAAAAGAGGATGAATCTGAAATAGAACAGAGTAACCTATTTCTTAAACAGGAAAAGGTAACATTTCCAAAATCATTTAAAAATAAGAAACAGAAGCCTTCCAGAGTCTTATATTCAAGTTCTGAAAGTTCAGATGAAGACATTCTTCAGGACAAAAAGATAATCTCTTCTCCGTGTTCTGTCACAGAAACTTCAAATTCTGATGGAAAGATTAAAAAAGAATATGCTTTTGGTGAATATAAACAGAAAGGAAAAGTTAAAAGAAAACTAAAAAATCAAAGCAAAAATAAAGAGAACCAACAATTAAAACTTGAAAAAGAGCATTCCAGAGTGCTAAACCTGGGTGCTTCGGTATTAGAATCTTTAGACAAAAGCAGAGAAGAAGAGAATTTTCGAAAATCTTTTAACTCAAAAGAGGATTCTTCTTTGCCCTTACTCCATATTACTGCAGGCAGATCCCCCAAGCACCCATGTGGATTAATTGAAAAGCAGTCAACTCCACTAAAACAAGAAAATGTTAAAACATGTTTATCTCCAGGAGGGTCTGACGTAACATCACAATCTGAATTAGTGCAGTATGATCATAATACAGACTCTGAGTTTGTACTGGAAAGCTCCAGTGGCAAATCCTACAAGCACAAAGACAAAAGTAAACATCAGAAAGAATTTATTTCTGAATTTGGTGAAAAATCCAGCCCTAAACTTAAGGAGGAACAACACAATAGCCCATCCTTTGAAATTTCTGAATGTACCTTGAAAAAAGTTGATAAGGAGGGGAAAGCACTTAAGAAGCATAAACTGAAACATAAAGAAAAGGATAAGCACAAAAAGGAGCAGGATGGAGAAAAGGAAAAGAACAAGCATCGAGAGAGTTCTAAGGAGGCCCAAAGGAATATTGAGTTTGATAGAGAGTTTTGGAAAGAGAACTTTTTTAAAAGTGATGAAGCAGAGGATATATCAAGTTTGGACCATGAATCTCAAACCTCTGAGAGAAAATCTAAGCTGGAAAAAGTTCTGATGAAGGAAGACAAATATGTGAAAGAGAAAAACTTTCAAAAAGATAGAAATTTTAGAGAGGAAAAGGAGAGAGAGAAAAATAAAAAAGAAAATGACAAGGAGGAAAAAGCAAAAGATACAAAGGAAGAAAAAGACATGTTCATTGATAAAGAAACAGAATTGTTTTGTTTAGGTGGTAGGGATTTAGCTACTAATGTATCTTTGGTAGAGAAAGAAACAGACTTTGAGAAACAGGAAAAACCCACAAAGGAACATAGAGAAAAGCTGGAGAAGCGGAATTCTGCTACTGAAAAAGTAGAAAGAAAACATTTAGACAGAGAGAAAAAAATAAAATGTGAACATAAGTCAGAAAAAGAAAGATCAGACCCCATTGAAAATGTAGAAAAGACAAAAGAAAAAGAAAAATCATATTTTCAGCAAACAGAAAAATCTCATAAAGAAAATGACAAATTAAAAAGCATAAATACTATTAAAAAGCTTGATGACAGAGAAAAAATCAAAGAAAAGCTTGATAAAAAGCATGACAAAGAAAAAAGTGATAGATACTTGTCAGAATGCAAAGAAAAGCCTGGAATTGAGAGAAAATCCAAGGTTTCTGAAAAGGAAGCTGACTATTCAAAAATTGAAAAGGGTAAAAAAGAAAAGGAAGCTGAGAAAAAAGAAAAACCGAGAGATCGGGATAGTTCAACAGTTGCAACTATAAAGCATGTTCCAGAAGAGAAGAAATGTAGCATTGAAAAAACCTTGTCCTTGAAAGAGAAACCAAAAGATGAATTACTGAAAACTCCAGATGGAAGAGAAAAAGATAAAAAAGATAAAGATATAGATAGATATAAAGAGCGTGACAAACATAAAGATAAAATACAGCCAAACAGCGTACTTAAGCTAAAACCTGAAACTGAAAAGCTTAAGTCAAAACCAGCATCAGCACCTAAAGACAGTCGGCCTAAAGAAAAGAGATTATTGAATGATGATTTGATGCAGACAAGCTTTGAAAGAATGCTTAGTCTTAAAGATCTGGAAATTGAACAATGGCATCGAAAACACAAAGAAAAAATAAAACAGAAAGAAAAAGAAAGATTGAAGAATCGATCCTGTTCAGAACTTAACAAAATAAAAGATAAGGACAAAACAAAACATCTGCTTACTGAATCAAAAACTAAAGAGCTGATTCGTTCAAAAAGCTCTGAGTTGTCAGATACTTGTGTGAAGGATAAGCAGCTGAAAGATGCTACAAGTAGTAGATCGCAGTCTGTTGACATAAAGAATTTAGCAGCTGGTGGGAAACTGTCACTGCTACAGGACAACAGCTTAAGTAGATCTCCCAGATCAGAAAGTGAAAAGACAGGGCTAACATCCAGATCAGTGTCCATGCTTTCAGTGGCTAGTTCGGAGGATTCTTACCATACAACAGTGACTCCTCCAAGACCAATAACTGAATATGATTCAGACTTCATGCTTGAAGGATCTGATTCTCAAATGTCTTTTTCACATTCACCATTTTTACCTAGTGCCAAATCACCTGCTCATCATGAGACTGATAGTTTATCAGAGTTGCCGGAGCGCAATAAAGCACCTTTTCCAAACAGGTTTCCACCAGCTTATGTGAGATCAGCATCTGTTGAGGATGTTAAACTTATTATAAACGAGTGCAGGCCGGTTGTAGAAGTTCAAAGGTGTAGTATGCCATCTGTTGTTTGTGAAAATGCAAAGCAGCCCCGAGTGTCAGAAGAAAATAATCACAGTGCGTTGCTTTCAGTTCAGAGTCATAGTTGCCCTTCTCCTAAACATGAATCACTATGCTGTAATTTGCTGGAGAAGGATTCCCAAAATGGTATGTCAAGCATGCATTCCAGTTCTGCATCATCTCCAACTAGATCTGCTAGCAACAAGCATATTACATCAGATGCAGTTAAAAATGCTACTCTGACAAACCCATCAGGAGAAAGTCATACACCTTTGGAGCAGTGCAGCCAGAATACGACTCCATCAAGTAAACCATGGGATGTACCTTTGGATAGATTTAACTCATTGAGCAGTGAGTGCATCTGTTCAAATTTTCCTGGCTTTGAGCAAGATGCAGCAACTGTCCCAGCCATACACAATTCTGAAAATAAAATCTTGAAAGAACAGAAAAATTCTGAACCTTTTTTTCATCATGCTGAAAACATAGCAAATTTTACATCACCGGAATCTGCAGCTGTTTTCTCTCTCCAGTCTTCTTGTTCGTCTCGGATTCAGCCAATCACAGATGCAGTCTATATGTCAAAGCGTTCTATACCAGATATTAGCAGCCAAGAGTCTCTGGTTGTTAAACACCAACAAAGTGCCATTCAAGCTACCAATTCAATCTTAGATGTAGATACAAACAGTAAAAATAAGATGGAAAAAACTTTCTTTCCATCAAACAATAAAAAGTCAGATGTGCTAATCACTGTGTATCCTGAAAGCTTCACTAAAGATATTTCACAACATTTTGAAAAGGATTTTATTGCAAATGATCCTCGTTTACACCCTAATGCAAGTTCTGTAGTCAGTAAGCTCATTTATAAGACATCACAAGTGGATGAGCTAGATAGCAGCATGATTGATATTCAGATTGCAGGTGAAAAAGACCATTCTGATTACCTGTATTCATCCCATATGACAAGTAATAAAAATGAAATGGATCTACAGGATCTAAATGGCAGAACGCTGAAAGGAATTGCTAATGAATATAACAGAAAACTTTTTAATATAGACAGCATGGAAAACAGTTCAATGGAAGAAAACTTGCAACAGTGCCTTTCACCTTGTTTGGAAAGCCATTCACAATTAACTGGACATGAAGTGCATAAGTACAGTGCGAGTGTTAAGTCAGAATTGGAAGAAGCAATAGAAGACCATAAAGGAGAACAGTATGAAGTTCCTCAAAGAATCACAAGGAACAGAGCAAATATGCTTGCTAATCAAAGTAAGCAAAATCTTACTGGTTGTCCTCAGATATCAGAAAGAGATTCTGAATCATCTTCCTCTATAAAAGGAAGGATAAGACTGACTGAGGAAGATGATGCTCAGGCGCATCATCCTCGTAAAAGAAAGCTGTCACGTGTTCCTCAGCCTGTGCAAGTGAATCCCTCATTAATGCAAGCTAAAGAAAAAATTCACCAGTCTCTGGCAGCTATTGTAGACTCTCTCAAACTAGAAGAGATCCAGCCATACAGTTCGGAGAGAGCAAATCCATACTTTGAATATTTGCACATAAGAAAGAAAATAGAAGAAAAGCGTAAATTACTGTGTAGTGTTATTCCTCAAGCGCCTCAGTATTACGATGAATATGTGACCTTCAATGGATCATACCTCTTAGATGGCAACCCTTTGAGCAAGATATGCATTCCAACTGTAAGTAACTGGGTATTTAAGTTTTAATAGAGTGAATTATATACTCTCAGCAATCTCTTAAACTGTTCAGTTCATTCCAGTGTAAGCTAATGGAACCAGATTCCTATTCTGCATAGTAGGAGCATGCTGCAACCATGTTACTTTTTGCTTGATAGTTCTGCATGCTCCTTGCCACCCCCTGTCCCCATCCCATAACTGTCAGAGGCTTAGTGCTGTCCAGCTGGCCATAGATAAGACTCCGGGCTCCCAGCCAGTTCCAAACAATTGATTTATTTGACAAAGTTCAAACGTACATCTCCAGCGTTTCCATTAGCCTCCTTCCCCTTGTGCGCAGTTGCTCCCTCTAATCTTACTTCCTCCTTTTCCGCACCCAGCATGCAAGACTGCGAAAACTCCTCCCCTTACTTCCTCTGTGTACAGCATGACTTGTCCCAGGCTCATCCTCCTCCCCCTCTATGTCAGACTGACTGTCAGACGACAAGCTGCTGATAATCACTTTAGGCTCTCTATAACTGCTGGTTTCTGTCCTTTCATCTTTTCCCATTTGCCTCTCCCTGACAATAACAATAATATATTTTACTTTCTACATAAACTAAATGAGAAAGGGGATGTTTTTGTGTAAGGAGAATAGCTATGCTGCTGTTTTCTACTTTCTTATTAAATGTAAAACAAATATGTATTTTTGATGCAACCAGCTGATGCCAAAAGGGCCAAGAAAATACTCATGAGTAGCATAGTTTGCTTTCCACATTTTTTACAAGATAACTTTACATTGCCCTTTTGGCTCCAGTGATTATGCAACTGGAAAATTGCTAGGAGGACTTGTTAGCCAGATTTTTGGAGAAGACAGATAATGCTGTCAAAAGGTGAAGGAGTTTGGAAGCTTCCACTTCTGTTTAAACATTACATCTGAACCTTAAACTGCAGATTAACTGTTATTATGAACTACGGTTTATTCAAGTAAGCGAGCTTCTTAAACTACAATTTGAAATTGGCTTTGTTTTTGTAAACAGTTGTTAAAACTAACTGCAGTTTGTCTGGTTCAGAAGTCAATCTGAAACAGAAACAAGCTTTCAAATTCCTTGCAAGCTGTGCCAGGGAAAAATAGACAAGGCTCACACAGACTTGTCCTATGCCATGGTTTAGCGTTACATATGAATGCAGTCCATTGACCTGCTTGATGTGCTGCTTTCATATACCGTATTTTTCGCTCTATAACACGCACCTGACCATAACACGCACATCGTTTTTAGAGGAGGAAAACAAGGGAAAAAATATTCTGAATGAAACAGTGGACGTATCATTTTTGTGCTTCATGCTGTGGCCACAGACATGTGATCTGATGGTGAATTTGGGGTGACCCAATGCAAAAATCCTGAGAATCCCTGTGGATCCATGCTTTGTAACCACGTTTTTGCACCATTGCAGCCCCAGGCAACAGTGGGTGCGTGATTTTTTTTTGGGGGGGGGGGACAGGCTGTAGCCATGGACATGCTATGTGCTCTGATGGTGAATTTTGGCTGACCCAATGCAAAGATCCTGAGGATCCATGTGGATCCATGCTTTGTAACCACGTTTTTGCACCATTGCAGCCCCAGGCAACAATGGGTGTGTGATTTTGGGGGGGCAGGCTGTAGCCATGGACATGCTGTGTGCTCTGATGGTGAATTTGGGGTGACCCAATGCAAAGATCCTGAGGATCCATGCTTTGTAACCACATTTTAAGTGGGGAGGGAAGGAAAAACACAGAAGGCTAAGAATGCAGGAGAGGGCTATAACGTGAGGAAAGGAAGGCAAAAGTTTCCCCCCATCCACCCACCCAAGCCAGCCAGCGTGCGCTCTCTCTCTCTCTCTCTCCCTCCCACCAGCATGACAGAAGAAAGCATTTTAACTGCATTAAGAACTATTTAGCAGCGAAACCTAAGCTTTGCCATCCCTTAAGAGGTACAGACACTGTAATCTTCCAGATCGCATGAATTTACAGGCAAAACACTGTTTAAGGATTTCATCCTTTTAAATGGAAGAAAGCATATTTGAATGCTGTGTGTCTCCAAAAACAAAAAGCAGGAAGTCAAATCAGAATTTTAAGCCGAACCTGTAATCTCTCTTCCCTTCACAAACATTGTTCCCTCCGGAGCAGGGAGAGGATAGAGCGACGCTCTGCTCTCCTCTCTACTTGCCTGGAGGGGAGGGGCTTTCCCTGCTCTTTGTTTGGACGCTCTGCTCTCCTCTCTACTTGCCTGGAGGGGAGGGGCTTTCCCTGCTCTTTGTTCCGTTTGAGCAAACACAGCAACGAAACAGAGCAGGGTGGGCAGTAAGACCCTGAGGCAGAATGAAGGAAAGCAGCTTCCTGTCTCACGGAGCTCCCTTCTCCCTGAAGCGCGGTTTGATTTTTGCCTCATTTTTCGGCTCCAGGGACACACATTCGCTCCATAACACGCACAGACATTTCCCCTTCCTTTTTAGGAGCAAAAATCTGCGTGTTATAGAGCGAAAAATACGGTATATAAAGATTCTTCAAACAATGTTCATGTTAACACAGTAAACTTCATATATTTAATTCCCTATTTGTGATACAAATATGTGCATTCGGTGACATTTTAAGCAACATAATTTTTTCCTCCAGTTGACTATGTTATGGCTCTTGCTTATGTATACAGTATTGTATATAAATGATATTGCATGAACAATTTTTTCACAGATCACACCACCTCCTTCACTGTCAGATCCACTTAAAGAACTGTTTAGACAACAAGAAGTTGTAAGGATGAAACTTCGTTTGCAGCACAGTATTGAGAGGGTAAGTGCCATAAAATCTTGGCTGATAGTGTTTATTTATTCATTTATTTTCACCCAGTAGACTGATGACTGTATAAAGATGGGCAAGTCTTTTAAAAGTTTTATCATTTTAAAGAGAAAGGATTAGAATGAAGAAAAACTGTTACATGTTAAGATTTAAGCACAATATGTACCGTACTTTTCGCTCCATTAGACGTAGTTTTCCCCCTCCAAAAACTGAGTGGAAATGTGTGTGCATCCTATGGAGCGAATGCAGGCTTGTGCCATAGCCGCACGCAACCCCTCCGGCAGGGAGAGGCTGCACGGGGCTATGGCTTCTTTAGCCCTGCACAGCTTCTCCCGGCAGGGAGAGATTGCGCGGGGCTAAAGAGGAAGCCAAAGCAGCCAGCGGGATCCATCTCGCTCGCTGCCTTGGCTTGTTCCATAGCTGCGTGCAGCCCCTCCGGCAGGGAGAGGCTGCACGGGGCTATGGCTTCTTTAGCTCCACGCAGCCTCTCCTGGCAGGGAGGGATTGTGCGGGGCTAAAGAGGAAGCCAAAACAGCCAGCGCGATCCATCCCGTTCGCTGCCTTGGCTTGTGCCATAGCCGCGCACAACCCCTCCGGCAGGGAGAGGTTGTGCGCAGCCTGTACGCTGCTCTTTGGGGCCGGGGGAGATTTTTTTTATTGATTTCCCCATCTAAAAACTAGGTGCGCCCTATGGTCCGGTGCACCCTATGGTGCGAAAAATACGGTAGATTGTTAAGAAGTTGTTAAAAACTTGCATCTCCAATCAGAACCTATATATACCTGGGAATTCCTTTAAAGAAAATGAGAGTTTACACTGTGCTCAGAAATTCATATAAGAAGCCATTCTTACCGGAAAGTTTTGAAAGTTCTACTTAGATTTCTAAGCCAAGTCTCATAGTATTTTCTGTATGAAATCTCTGTAAATGTGCATGTTTATTGGTATGAATTAATAGAGAGAATTAATAGAAATATTACATTTCAAAAATCTTGAAAGTGTACTTCAGAAAAAGGAAAAACAATGATCAAATAGTATTTTAATGAAATTTTGTGTTTTAAAACTCTGATTATTATTTTTTTGTTTAACTAGGAAAAGCTTATTGTTTCCAATGAGCAAGAAGTATTGCGTGTCCATTATCGAGCAGCAAGAACTTTAGCTAATCAGACTTTACCATTCAGTGCATGCACAGTACTGCTGGATGCTGAAGTGTATAATGTGCCTATGGACAGCCAGGTAAATTTTTAAAAAGACTGCTTTTAAGGTTTGGTTTGGAAATAAACCCATAGCTGAAGTTACTTTTTCAAACTAAGTCTAATAAAGTTAACATGAAAACAAGTTTTACCATATTGGCCCGAATATAAGCTGCACTTTTCCCCAATTTCAGACCCTGAAAGTTTAAAGTGCGGCTTATATTCGTGACTTTTTACCATATGCTGCTGAAAGCGGCTGGGAAGCACACGCACTCCCTAGCTGCTTGATGGCGGGAGTGGGGGGAGCAGCATCTGCCTCCCAGCTGGTTGGCAGTGTTTGCTCCGTAGCTGCTTGGCGGTGGGGGGAAGCAGCGCAACCGCCTCCCAGCTGCTTGGGGGGGGGGGAGTGGCACGCCTGCCTCCCAGCTGGTTGGCGGGGGGGAGCATGCGCAGGTCATCCAGCTAGGGAGCACATGCACCGCCAAAAAGCTGGGAGGCAGGCGCACCCCCCCCCCCAGCTAGGGAGTGCACACACCACCAACCAGCTGGTAGGTGGGCACCCAACTCCCCAAGCCGGTGCCAGCGCTCGGCTCTTGAGTGCGCTGTGTGCCCGCCTCCTGGCATTACCGCCCTGAACGGGGGCGGCCAGCACCGGCTTGGGGAGCGGGGCGCCGAGTGTCAGCACCGGCTTGGTGGCCACACCTGCAAATAAGCCTTGAATTTTAAGGGTGTGGTTTATATGTGGGTGCAGCATATATTCGGGCCAATATGGTATTTAAATTTAATTCTAATTTTAAAAGTTGCTGATTCAGACAGCATACTGCTAGAGTTCTTTAAGAATTCACATATGAAATTGTTCGTTGAATTGTCTAAACTTCTAGCAACTTGTTCCTAAAATTATCTTCCTTGCTGGACATTTGGAAGGTACCCATTGTAAAACCAATTTGTTAAAAAGGAATCTGTTGAGGAGAAATTACTCTATTTGGCTAATCTCAGTCCTAGTTAAATTAGTGGGAAACATTAGGCTAGAATTCTTATATAGAAGAGCTGGATGCTGAAGACAAATTTGCATGGTCTGCAGAGAATAAAGTTCTTCACTTTTAACTTTTTTAAAATATTGAAAGAGTTTGTGTAAAGTCTTGTGTAAACAGATTTAATCTGGCTCATGGGAGAATCACTTTTTTCACTCTCCACACTAGGTCAGAAACAGCCTGACTGGAAGAGGCCTTCTGCTAGTGCAGAAACAGCAAACCTGTGGACCTCCAGGTGTAGCTAACTCCCATCAACCTCAGCCAGTATGTCCAATGGTCAGAGATGGTGGGAGTTGTAGTTCCAACATCTGGTGGGCCACAGGTTCCCCATCTCTGCACCTAATGGAGACAAGGTCACATTTGGATCCAAACTACTATTTTTCATCACTCTTAACATTTTAAAAATATGGGTCTACTATTTTTAGCATTGGAATAAATTACTATATAATTAACATTGTCTATAATTTCTAATACATTTGATTTCCAGACCGATGACAGCAAAGCATCAGTTAGAGATCGATTTAATGCACGACAGTTTATGTCATGGTTACAGGACGTGGATGATAAATTCGACAAATTAAAGGTATGTGCTTTTATTGGACCTTTTCCAGAAAAGATCTTTCAGTAGAAAGCTGCAATAAACCATCTAGCACGTGGTCTCCTTCACATTCTTTGTGTCATAGCAAATTCAGGAGAAAATAGATAATACATGTCTTAATTCATTAAGTTGGTCACATGTATGGAATAGAACAACACCTGAGTTCCTACCTCCATGGGTTTCTCAGTTCAGGGAATTTGCAGGGATCACAAACGTGTCAATTTTATTTGTGGAACTGCCTTAATATTGCACTGAATGAGGAAGCCAGTACTCAGTGAGTAGACCTCATGTATATCAAGGTGTCAGGAGGATATTCTTAGTGTATCCCGTGTATCCATCCAAATGGGTGGGGTGGGGAACAAAATATGGAGAAGCCCTGACGTGCACATGGAAGCATTTCCATTCACCTTAAGAATTCTTTTGAAATCATGCCATTGGCATCTATGGAATATATGGTGTATGTCTAGAGGGCTTGGACCCAGAATTAAGTGCATGTAACAAGGTTGGCATTAGCTGACTTCCCCACCCGACCTCATCTCCACAGCAGTTCTCCAAAAATACCTAGAAATCTTTCAGGGGACTCTGCTAAATGGGATGGGCTGTGACACAGAGTGATGAGGGTAAAGGGAGGATACCTGAAAATTAGGTGGGGATACTTTTCATGAGCAGATGTCCTGTTCATGGAAGTTGCCTTTTTAATTACACATGCTTAGTACTGGATCTAATTCAGAGTGAACTGCATATGTACAGAGTTGAGAAAAGAAAATGGTGCAGAATGAATATCTTTTTCTAAAGACCCCCCTTAAAGCAGGAATAGCCAGCATTTTAAAGCTTTAGGTAAAAGGAGCTGACGCTTTAGCATCTAATTGCTCTAGGGTTGATTTATTAAAAGTGCTAGCATTGTTTTATGGAATATTTAAATGCCTCTAGAATTACAAAAAATAAAAACCCTATTCAAAACATGAATAGGCTCACAAGTATAAGATCAAATCGTCTCAGGGGTTTGATTGGCCTGTGGACTGTCAAATTGGCCGTCCCTGTCTTGGAGAATTCAGTATGTGGTTCACATTAAGGTGTACTTGGAATAATTGACTATTCATCTGTTTATTTTGAAATAGACATGTCTCTTGATGAGGCAACAACATGAAGCAGCAGCTTTAAATGCTGTTCAGAGACTGGAATGGCAGCTTAAACTACAAGAACTTGATCCTGCAACTTATAAATCCATCAGCATTTATGAAATTCAGGAATTCTATGTTCCTCTTGTGGATGTTAATGATGACTTTGAATTGACGCCTATATGACTGCTAGCATCTCTTTGCTGTCTGTTACAGCTTAACGTGAAATATATATGTAATTCGTTTAAAAATATAGCACTAATGTGGAATACAGCCTTTTTCAATCTTCCATATATAACATCAAAATGCTTTACAAAATCTGATTCAATGTTGTAAATGTGCATACCATTTATTACAAATGGTATTTATTTTAGATCCTAGGTCCAAAAAGCATCTTCCCAACAGAGCTATTTATGTACACAAAAAAAATCTTTCACTGAAGTTTTAACAGCGCTGGCAGCTGTTACAAAAAAATCTGCTGAAAAGCACTTGCTATTTTATGTTCACTTTAATGATTTTTATTAAACTTAAACTCCTACAAAAAACAAAACATCAAGCTGTGGGAAATATTACACGCTTGTGGGAATGTGGGGAGTGAGGGTCTATTCATCTTATATAATTTATACGTTAACTGTACAGTTTTCTTTTTGGAAAAGATGTAATATTGTTTTCATTTTTTAAAATAACTTATTTTATACATATTGCGCAATTGTAAATAATCTTGTATTTAACGTTCAACCCTGTATAAAAATAGATATTTTAATTGTAAAACTGTTTTGTCTAATGTTTTATTGGACCAAAGTTGTTGTTTCTTATGTGTAGTGTATAGGCAATTTTCTTTTAAAAGGCATGTATTTGATTTAGCTACTTGTTCCATCACCATAACTGTTAAGATTTGAGACTGAGTGGTATTGCATGCTAGCTCAGTTCAGGTTTTTTCCTACTGTGTGGTACCTAAATGATTGCAACATACGGTGCCAATCCACCAAGCACTGCTTCTGTACAGCATCCATTCATTCAGAGGAATTTGCATGAGTGTCCCTTTCAGTGTGGTTGCAGCAGTGCTTAATGGATTACACTTTGACTTCCTAGAGTCATTTGTCTTTTGCTATGCTGCTGTAATGCCATGCCTATGACTTACTATGAAGAGTATTATGTTTAAAATCTTAAAAGATTATAAATCTGCTCTTACATTGTGGTCTCAAAACAAGTCTTTTAGTGTCCTGCTTCTCCCTTACAAATGCCTCTCAATGAAAAATTGTACATTGTCTATTTTAATATTTACCTATTAAAGCATATGTAAATAGTTGTAAATACAATGTTTAATAAATTCTATTGGTCATGCTAACAGATGGTTGAATCCTTGTGATGGTGAAATTTTCATTCTTGAAGTTTTATACACTTTGACAAAAATAAATCTTTGAAAGTTCCATGATAAGATTGTAGTTTTATATTCTGACCAATTCTCCATTTTTTGTGAAGAACTGACTAATAATATAATGTTCTTATTGTACTATTAGAATGACTGCCATTATGATTGGGTATACGTTATGTGGAGGGAGGGATTCTGGATGTGCCTAGGGAGACGTGGATCCAAATCCTCAGTCACTATGTCTCAGCTTAAGCCTATCTAAGCTCCTGGGGGGAACTCTGTTAAGTTGTCCCAGAAGAGTATTATTATTATTATTTTGTTAAATCATTTTAATTAATTTTCCAATAAAAAAAATCCAATTATCATATCAAATTATAATCCAATTAAAATAAAAAACTAAAATAAAAAGACCAAATTATCGTCCAAATTATAGTTATTAATTTTTCGGGACTTCCCATAGCCTGGACCTTGAAGCATATCTCCAAATCTCAATCCTGCTTCTCCTAGTTTCCATATTTTCCACATCTCAATTTTAACGCTTTAACCCAGAAGAGTATTAAAATACATTGCCCTCTGTGTCCTATCCCTGTTGGTGATGGTCAGACCACTCCACTATAAGGGAGTTTGCTCATGCTAAATTTATCAAAAAGTTTAGTGTTTTATTTTCCCTAGTGTGAATGAATAACAAACACAAAATTAACCTTCCTTTGCAAGGTTAACAAGAACATTGAGAAACCCTAGTGCCTTTGGGTGGGAGGAGGTGAAGAGGGGCAATTTTTGCTGTCTCTGATATGTCTCCCAAATTGGAGGCTCTTTGCCATCTACTCAAGGGAAGCTCATGAAAACTGAGTCCATCCCTGTCTGCATAGACTCTTTCATCTACAGAAATGTGTCCCTTAGTCATGCCAAAAGTGTGACTAATGTTTCAAGAGTGTGACACAGAGAATGTTGGAAATCGTTAGATAGATGGATTAAGAACATAAAAAGAGCCTTGTTGAACTAGATTGAGATCCATCTCACACAGTGTCCTGTTTTCAAGTATGGCCAACCAGATCCCTCTGTGAAGCCTTCCTTATTCTTTGTCTCTGGCACTGTCTATTCCAAAGATAGAATAACTCCAAACAAGGACTTCACTTTGGCTGCTATGCTGATTGCTGTTGATAGCTATGTGATGAACTACTATTTCTTGCTATTTTTGTTTTAAACTATTTAATCAAAGTACTTTCTAAGCAGTGTAGAAATTGTAGATGGAGCATAACTAAACTAATGTGGTCATTGTGCATTTTTGCTGCATGTAGAGGGGATCTGGTTGTAGCATCCAAGTGTATAAACATGTCAAAATTCATGTATGTAGAATATTCACACAGGAAGTGTGTGATACTTGTATTAATTCAGACACAGGATGCTTGTATTAATTCAGAAGCTAACCCAGCAGAATAGGCACACAGATTCTTCATTTTCCTATTGCTGATTAAAATGGGATAAGCACAGAAGCAGCAAAGTGGCACAAAGTTTCCCAGCGGGTTTTTGTGTTTTGGCACATTGTTTGCTCCCAGAGAAATGGTGTTTGGAGTATACACGCCACAGGCAGAACACTAAGCTGGAATTTCGCTAGGAACTTCTGTTTCCCATGGACAGTATTCAACTATCATGTCCTATCAGCACAAGAATTCCTGCTTCCACAACAGGACTTTCCACCTTCTCCCTACACTTTCCCTGAACCTTCCCTATAACTGCTCCATAGAGTTGGGGGGACTCCTAGAACAAATTGGGAGTGAAATGAAGGTAGGAGAGGGAGAAAACATTCTGTGGCTCAAGCAGAAATCCTTGCACTTAAAGGATGTTCACATAGTACTACATTGGACACAACTCTACATGTTTATTCACCATGCGGATGTTCTTGACGTTCAGGTTTGAAAAGGATGTTGTTGCTGTTTAGAGAGTATGATGGGCCAGTAATTGCACACTGCTAGCTCTCTGGTTAAGCACCATATAATATTCTATATAGTTCCTTGGGACATCGCTCTAAAGTAAGGAATGTAAACAGTTCCCTGGGGCATCCAACATCAAATTTCAAGAGGCACCATCATGCACATTCTTGTGTGTGTGTGTGTGTATACACACACACACACACACACACCTGTATGCAGGAAATGGATGCCTTTTCCCTCCCTTTCCCTCATAGCTTGGGAGGGAAGGAGTTTAGTGCAGTTGTGCCACCATGCTTAAAATGCACATGTGGAGCTTGGAATCCACAAGAAAATAATAGACACTGCCCCGCCTCTCCTCTTCAGTCACACAAGCAAGTAAAGCAGCATTTGATAAGAAGAGGTTGGGTGGACAAGGCTTTAGTAGCAGCTGGTGAAAGCTATAGTAGAAGCTGCCCAGTCTCAATAATGGAGAAAACCTAGCCAGCAGATGATAAGGATACTGCTACAAAGGACTGTGTGGCAAACTTGTTCAAAGCTAGCAAACCAGGTATTCTTTTTCTTTTTATCTCTCCCCATAGACACCTGTGTGTTTAATACCTTTATGGCAGGCAGAATTCAGCAGCTTCACTTGCTGAATTTTTGCCTCCCATGTTAAAAGAAAGGCCTAGCACCCACTTATTTATCATTGTACAAATTACTCACTGGTGTTAGATGCACTGAGCTCTAATAGAGACAATTATTTTACATCTAGGGAGCAAATATTGTCGGCCTGTTCCCATTTACTTTTATTTTGTCTTTAGGATATGGTTTTATTTACACATATATGCAACCTGAGCATTGGATGGGAGGGGGTTGGTCTGTTCCCATTATGTTCTCTGTACATACGCCGCATTGTGTATGTGTAAATATTAATAGGAATGTGAATTGGATTATCACCATTTCTTGTCATGATTCAACAAATGAAGCTTTCACTTATTTTCATGTTGGAAGAAACATCTACAGAATTTTACAGCTGCTATATACATAGGAAATATACTGTGGTGGGGGGAAATGGTGGTAACCTCATCTTCATTTCAAGTTGTGTTCTAGGGTTCCTTTTCCTTCATACTTCTGACACTTTCTTACCTGTCCCAGATGGGATTAAATAATCTACCCACCTCCCAGGGCACATTTATTTTCATGCACCCTCAGTATGACTCATGGGATGCTCTTCCTCTCATTTGCAGAGGGAAGAATTTCCCCCCTCTTATTTTCCTTTTGTAGTCTTTCTTAAATAGAAAGCCAAAATGTTTTTCCCCAGTGAATCTGTTTGGCCCACTAGGCCTTCAATCCTGTGAACATTTGGGAGTAAGCCCCACTGAAAATGAGGAAATACTACAAAGGTTGATTGCCTCTTAACATGCTTTAACCAGCCACAAATGAAGTAAGCTAATGTGTGAGAAAGCATTGGTTTTGCTCCCTCTTTAAAAGTATGGTTATGGATAAAATGGGACTTCTTGGAGTTTAATGGTGTTGCAGGGGCTAATCACCTGGGTCTTAGTCTTGCAGTTGGCACTTCATGCTGTGCCTTATTATCTCTAAAAATCCACACACTTGATGTCGCTTAATGTTACAGGCTACTTATTGACCATGTTTTAACCACTCTCTTGTAGAAAACCCATGAGAAGGCGGCAAATTTCTGTTCCACTCATCCATTATATGCTTATGAGTGAAGTGGGAATTTTAGTCGATGCTAACACTGATGGATAATCCCCATTAATAGCTTTTATGTTAGATAAAAGTTATGGTGGTAAACAATTTCTACCTGTAATTTGTAAATTTAATTTGTAATTAATTAATTGTAAATATTGAGGCAGAAATTAAATGACTTTCATATAATCGGATTAACAAAGGTGAGTCCTGAACAAGGATTGCATCTCAATGGTAATTTTGGACCCACTATCCTATACAGAAAGGATTGAAATACTTATGACTATGAATGAATCATGACCAAATCCATTAAATGGCAGGTCTCTTCAACTTTCATACCCTTTCTTTCAACCTTTATTCTCTTCATTAATTTATAAAACTGGCTGGGAGCTGTACTGTACAACAGGAGACTGGTTGAATGTTGTATGAGCTTACTAATTATAAGAAACAGGGAGGGAGGCTGTTCCTGAAATAACTAGATCCAGATTACAGTGTAGCTGAAAGGGACAGAGATCTCACCATACTGAATTACATAAGAAACCTATGTAGCTTAACATGTTCTTGTCCATTTGCTAAGATCGGAAATGAGAGGTGTGTTATTGTGTACCTGTTGGCCAAAGAGACTACTGTATTTTGTGTGCACAATTACTTAGGAATAAGGCACATTGACAGAACTGGAAATTACTTTTGAGCAAGCATGAATAGGACTGCACTGCACATAAACTTCTTATGGTGGATCAGCCTATTATTTACATTCATGCCCAGATGGATCCTGAGAAGTTATTTCTCCTTGAAATGCTAGTAAATGCCCAAATGAGTTGTGAGCTATAGTCTTTCTTAGACATATTACATTTTTTCACTTACTTTGTTCATCTCTACCCTGCTTGTCCTTGTTCTTTTGTTTAAGGTGAATTCTGGAATACTTTACATTTGGAATCTCTAGTTACTGGTGCCCATTGAAATTTGAAGGGTGGAAGGGAGACCAACAATAGGTAGAGCCAAATCCAGTGACAGGCAGAGCAAATTCTAATTTTGTTAAAGCGAATTATACCACAGAGGAACGGACACCGCTTGGGCGTAAATTTGTTAATTCGGACGTCTATGCAATGCGCATGCGTGCGCCTGCCTCAAACCATCCCTTCTCTTCCACCCCCCCCATAAGACTACATCTCCCAAAATGCATCAAGCAAAAAAAAAGGGGCAGGCGGGACTTTCTACCCGTTATGTAAAAATAGGGAGAACAAGTGCGCAGGCGCGGGCTCCCTTCTCCGCTCCTCTTGGGTAGCTCGCTCCCTCAGCTACTACGACAGCCCCTCCCTGTGCGTCATGCGCGTGCGCTGCCTAATTCCGGCCTCTGCCCTCGATAGCCAAAGGGCTGCAAGAAACAGGCCGGAGAAGCGGGGGGGAGGAGGAGAGAAGGGCGCTCGCGCATGCGCCTCCAAACTGCCTCCTTCTGTTCCCTATACCCGACCTTGTAAGCGGGCGGCGAGGGGATGGGGCGCGGAGCGGGGCCAGGATGAGGCCGAAGAGGAGCCAAGCTCAGCACAGCCGTCCTGCCAGCGACGGGCTCCCCACCCACCCGCTCAGGTCAGTGCTGGGGCCATGCTCATGCGCGTGAGGGCTCCCCACCCGACCCGGGTTCTCCCTCACATCAGCTCCGTTGCCTCCGAGAAGGGGGTGAGGGAGGGAAATGTGGCCGAGCCTGTGGGAGAAGGGCATTAACTGAAGCGCTCTCTGCGGCGCGCATGCGCTAGTATCCCTGTGCAGCGCCCCCTAGCGCCTGGGGGCGCCTTGTGACTGAGGCCCGGTTGGTTCGCAGGCTGCCACTCCCTTTTTCTCCTCAGGATTGCTGAATGGGGTGTTGGCATATTGGCACACCCTGCGGGTGGGATGAAAACGATGCAAGCAACGTCGACATTATCAACCGCTTTGAGGTGTTTTTTTGGGGGGGGTTTGCACTCAAGCGGTGTATAAATTTTATGAAATAAATAAATACTTTGCAACAAGTGGTTCAGGTTGCAATCCTATGCACGCTTAACATGTTAAAAAGGCCCTTTGCATGTAGTGGGGTTAACCTCTGAGTAAATGTGTGTTGTCCGAGTATCTTCCACTCACCATCATTCCCCCCACCCACTTTTGCCTGCTTAATGCTCCCGGTGACTACTTATGTGGACTCTCTTAATGCATAAACATGCCCCTTTGAGACTATGGCAGGATGGTTAAAAGATAACTAATTAATGATGTTAAACTGCAACCAGCCAGCGCCCATTCACAAGCATCCTGTTTGTAGGATCAAATAAACTTATGAAATGGGAACACAGTGGTAACTATTGTGATTCAGGATGCATTTATGTAATGGTTTTTCTTTTTGGGGAGTAACTGTTGCAGTCTTCCATGTACCCTTTCTTAGTTACTTAGATGTGCAAAGAGAAACAGGGATTTAATTTATTAAAAAAAAAGGATTACAGAAGCTCATATACCGTATTTTTCACCCCATAAGACGCACTTTTTCCCCTCCAAAAATGAAGGGGAAATCTGGGAGAGCCAGTGTGGTGTAGTGGTTAAGAGCGGTAGTCACGTAATCTGGGAAACCGGGTTCGCGTCTCCGCTCCTCCACATGCAGCTGCTGGGTGACCTTGGGCCAGTCACACTTCTGTGAAGTCTCTCAGCCCCACTCACCTCACAGAGTGTTTGTTGTGGGGGAGGAAGGGAAAGGAGAATGTTAGCCGCTTTGAGACTCCTGAAGGGGAGTGAAAGGCGGGATATCAAATCCAAACTCTTCTTCTTCTTCTTCTATGGAGCGACTGCAGGCTTTCGCTGAAGCTTGGAGAGCGAGAGGGTCGGTGCGCACCGACCCCTTTCGCTCTCCAGGCTTCGGGAAGACATCCGCAGCCTAGGCAGCCCTGTGGGAGTTCCCACAGGGCTGTCTAGGCTACGTATAGCAGCCTGCTTCCCGGAGCGCTGGGCATGCTGAAAGCAGAGCGTCTGGCGCTTCGGGAACACATCCACAGCCTAGGCAGCCCTGCGGGAGTTCCCGCAGAGCTCCCCACGCTGCGGATAGCAGCCTGCCGCCCGGCACGCAGGGCGCCCTGAAGCAGATGGCCCCTTGCGCCAGGCAGACATCCGCAGCGTGGGGAGCAGCCTGCCGCCCGGCGCACCCTGAAGCAGAGCGCCCCTCACGCCGGGCAGACATCGGCCAGCCCCACAAGCCCGGGGGACAGCGGGGAGGCGCAACGCCGCCATCCCGCTGTTCACCGACTTGGTTTTGGGGGAGAAATAAAGGAAAACATTTTTTCCTTTATTTCCCCCCCCAAAAAAAAACTAGGTGCGTCCTATGGGATGGAGCATCCTATGGGACGCAAAATACGGTATGTGTCAGCAGCCAAACAGAAATCAAACAGAATTGGGGATAAAAAGCATCCCGTGGCACCCCACGGTGCAACTGCCAAAGAGGAAAACCTAATCCCCTAATGCTATTTACTAAATCCAGCCACTTAGGTATGAGCAGAATCGCTTCAACACAGTGCCACCAACTCACAACACAGAAGTGGCCATAGTCAAAGGTATCAAAAGCTGCTGAGGGACCAAGCAAGAGCAACAAGGTCTGTCCTGCTTCTGAAGGACATCATGTATCAGGACATCCAAAGATGATTTTGTTCCCAAACAAGGCTCAAACCCAGACTGAAATGGGTCAATATCATCAGCTTCCTCTAAGAGTGTCTGCCAGCCCCCTCTCAATCACCTTACCCCCAAAAGGGGATATTTGTGATAGGGTGGTAGTTGTCAAACACCTCAAGATCCAAGGAAGGCTTCTTTAGGAGCACTACTGCCTCCTTTATGTACGTTTATAACATACTTTAGTTTCTGTATTTAATGAAAACCATAACATACCAGGATTAGTTGAAACAAATACTGTGATATATTTTAAAAGATTTCTAGATTTGTGTCTATGCTCGTAATTGTATTGGTCACACAGAATGCTTGTTATTAGCAACAGAGCAAATACTAAAGATACCAGTGCACCTTGTAAAAGAAAAAAAGTTTAAAAATACCTCTCTCTGAAATCCTGGAGAGCTACTGTCAGACAGGACTGCCCTCATTCAGGCACAGTTGGTCTGGCTTTGGAAAAGGCAGCTGCTTATATCCTTCAGCACCACAAATAACTCTCTCTAAGAAAGGTTTCTTTTTGTATGTGTCCTGTTGGGTGCATTTGTTAACACAAGGAATTGTTTTAGCCACACAGAATGATTTCTGTATAGGTGGCTACAGTTTCCCTAAAGGTTTTGGAAGTGCTTCAAACTGTAGCTGGTTATATATTTACCTGAGCTACATGGTTGCAGCTGCTCCATGGCTGGATCTTCCACAGCTCTGGTAATATTTGAGTAACAGAGGAAGATCAGTGCAGCAGCAGGAGTGTTTAAATCAAGCTGTGTATATGTAAATACAGCTTGCATAGTGCAAGTAACCCCATCCTGAAGATTGTTAACGCACACTAAAGCAATTTCAAGTTTGCCTTCCTGGTTCACAGTGAAAGCTTTTCTTCTTCCAATCGGTGACTGATTTGGAAGTCCCATGTTCTGTTCTGTTTTGTATCCCATATCTACATTGCTTGCGCTGTGCTAGTATACCGACCACTGAGATCAAAACAGATTTCATGCCCTGACTTTCAAGGAAAAGAGATGGGGAAGTATCATTTTAAAATTTTTCTTGTGATCAGAGAACCTTTGCTAAGCATCAGGCAAAAACTACCATTCTTCCCACCTCCTCTCTTTCCTTTAGGAAAGGTTGGCAGGAAGCTTCTCTGGCTGCTTCTCCATAATAGGGCTCATCTGATGAGCTTTTGTGACCATAATTTTTGGCTTTGCAGGCAAGGCCAGCCAAAAAATATGGACCTCTGCACAGATGTCACAAAGTAAAATGCTTCCTCAAAGCTGTGGAAAGCAGTGTTCTCCCCATTCATATTTTTTGGTGTAACCCAGCCCATTTTAGCCACATTTCAGTTTTAGATCCCACTGACTTCAGTGGGAGATACGTATGTGCTTAGTTCTCTCTCTGAATTTAATTGAATTGTTCATCCAGATAAGATTTTTTTCTTTTTTATTGAGGCAAACATTCTGCCAGATTTGAGCATGTGTGGACACATGATATTAGCTGTGGCTCAGCAAATGAGGATTCTGGAATAAGAAAATGTTTCCCAGAACATTTCAACACCAGAGAGAGCGGAACTGTTCAGTGTTTGTTATTTGTTGTACCATGACTTTGAAATGAACTTATGATAAAGGTTATACTGTGTCTGAATGTTTGCTAATAAACTGCTTAAAAAGCAAATTGTGTATGGACTTGAAGAGTTGCAGCTGTGCTGTTAACAAAATAGGAACCTGACATGGGTCAAATCAGGTTTGTTTATGATACATAGATTCTTTGTATTCATTCCCTTTGACCCACTTACAGTTAAAGGCACCTTATGGACACTTTTCTAGCTTTTAGTCATTCAAGGTCAGTGGGGCTACTCAGGGCAAAGTGGTTTAAGTTTTGACTCATGAAGCTCAATTCAGTGCATATTTAGTGAGGGCTAAGTCTGTTCAGTTATGCTAGGATTGCAGGCTCAGCTGAGAAAACTTCAATTCTGAAATGCAAGGCTATGTTTTCAGAATGAGTTATCTTCTGATTAGGTAGCAGTAGCTGTTTGATTCAGGGCCAAAACTTCATGAGAGACATGGCATCTATGGTGGGAGCTCCCATTTTTATTTTTTATTTTGAAGTAATTTTAAGGGGATTCAATTTTTGTTGGAACAGTTGTGTGGAAGGAGAGAGAGATAAACTCCATGGCTTCATACTCCTTATCTAAATCTCCAAGGTGTTGTTTCACTGGTGGTTTGGCACTTGCTCTTGGCTGTGCAACTTAATTGGAGGACCTTCGTAAGACTTTCATAAGCAATAGTAGGCAAGAGAGTGATTCACATGGGAGTTATGAGTTGTCCTGATAATTTTTATTCTATGATTCTGGTTTTGAAATAACAACATGTTCTACCAGTGTATAGTCTACACATGATAAACTTTAGCGCTGAGAGAGAACAGAGTGTTCTTTACATAAATGCAAGTCAGTCTGACATCAAGGATAGCTAAGGCAAGAGATTCAAACAAGGCTTATAGCTTTGCCCTAAGACAATCCCCAGGTTCTGTGATGGAAATAAACAATGTGCATGCAGGAAATTGGCATAGACATACTTTAAACTAGTGTACTCTTATACTTCTTGTTTTAGGTTTACCTCCTGTTCCAAGATATAGAATTCTTCTCTCAGAATTGACATAAAAGGGGAGAGATTATGAGCTAAGAGGAGTGCAGGGCAAGAACTGGGGTCCAGCGGGAAAAGGATGTATGAAGAATAGGTGGGGTGGGGGGTCTTCAAATTGCTAAGATTTATTGAGATTGAAAGGTACCTCTGGATATTGAAGGGTTCCCACTTCTGCATTGAATTTGGAACTTCAGGTCCCTTTGTTTAAAGTTCTGACTTTAGAAATCCTATAATACTTCACTGCTTGCAAAAAAAAAGTGCGCTTGCAAGGCTGAGATGACTGATGAATTTTCTGTCTGATATACATCATTCCAACATCACATTAACCATGCTGTGCTGGGATAACATTGTGTTGCATTGTTTGTATTGCTTTCTTTAAAGTACTTGTACTCTGCCCTTCCAGGCTTGTGGAAGGCAGCACACAATTAAAAAAAAAAAATACATAACAGGGCTAACAGGATAGAGTAGTCAAACTTAAAAATAGCCCAGTTTGCTTCAGGTCGAAAGTGGATGTCAGATTTCTCCATCTGATCCATAGTCCCTTTGCTGTAATAGACTTCTACAGGAAAGTCCATTACTAATTGAAGTTTCTACTTGGATGACATAGAAGATATAATTTGGAATGGAAAAACCCTAGGTTGAAGACGTCGTTTTCCAAAATAGCCATTGTCATTCTCCTCCTCCTATCTCATGAACCATGGCATCTACATCCATAAAATTATGCCAAACTGTAAGCTTTAAAATGTTTCCACAATAGCTTCTGCTCTGTTATTTAACATATACAATGCCAGTAATAACCAAAATATGTAGAAGAGAATCAGAAACTTTGGGGTGTACACTTCAAAATAAGCTTTGGGCCACCACAGATTATATGCCTACTCTTCTAGTAGAAAGTTCCCACTGAGGTAGCATTGCATTGCATTTCTCTCTGTATCTGTTTGGGGACAAGTTGTAACCAACATAGTGCCACATACCAATCATATCCAAAATAAACAAAATACTGGACTGAACTTGACTTGATACAATCGCGTAGAAGACACAGTCCTGGATGTATGAATATATGATTTGTGATGAGCCAGAATGTGGAGTGTAAAGGAAGCTACACTTAACAAATTCTGAAAATTGAAATTGTACTTCATGGTTGCAGTTGAATTTCAGATTTTTAAACTTGAACCTCAATGTATGTGATATCATGAGTAGTCCTGTTTATATCATGTGATGAATTCTTGAGTGAAATTGAGTGTAATACATATTGAGTGTAATACATGTAAAGCTGTATTGAAAGCAGTTTCTTTCACTATAATAGTATTTTGCAGCGACAAAAATACTATGTGTTCTTTTTATTGCAGGCATAATGGATAGGTAACAGGATATTGTTCTGCTGTGGTGCCAGAGAGTAAGAATGACGGAGTGCTTCCTGCCTCCCACCAGCAGCCCCAGTGAGCACCGTAGAGTAGAGCATGGCGGGAGTCTTGCTCGGACCCCGAGCTCTGAAGAAATCAGCCCAACAAAATTCCCTGGCTTATATCGAACTGGCGAGCCATCACCACCTCACGACAGCCTGCATGAGCCTCCAGATATTGTGTCTGATGATGAGAAAGAACATGGGAAGAAGAAAGGAAAATTTAAAAAGAAGGAGAAAAGAAGTAGGTAGTCCTCCTCCTCTTCCAATCTGTGTGCTACTAGTGTGCTTTTTAGTATTTACAGTTTGCTTTTCATGACTCAATACTTGTGTGCATGTGTTTTAATGTACAACACGATCCCATCTTGTGCACAGTTAACGAGTGTGATTTCAGTCTTGCGCAGTTGAAAGCAGGCCAGTTGAAACTGCGCAAATTAATTGCACACTTAAAAGCTCCTTTTGCGCTGGGGTTTCCCAGTGCGGAAAGAGCTTTTAAGCTCTCCATCTTGCTTACCAGGCAAGTCCTGCTCTGGGATGCTCTTGCAAGATCTTGTGGGAATGTGGATGCCCCCACGAGATCTCGCAAGAGCATCCCAGAGACCACAAGCTGAGCATGACTTGCTCGCTAAGCAAGGCAAAGAGCTCAAAAGCTCTCTGCCTTCCTTGGGTATAAGGTCCATTTGGCACAATGGCTCAAGAAGGTAAGTATGGTCACACAGTGACAGTTTCAAGGGGGTGGGCTGAGTATATGCGCCATCTCCAGAGCGTAACCTTGTGCAAGATGTGATTATACTGTAGCCCTTTATATAATTTATTCATTTAGTTATCAATGTGTGTGGCACCACAAGTGTAAATGTATTTCATAAGTGTTACAGTTTTTTGTATGTAAATGTTTTCTAAGGAATAAGGTGCTATAAAATCTGTGCTAATTCTAATCAAATGTTTTGGTATGTGATGCCTTCGTATCCATCAGAGTCTTAAGATTGTTTGTAAATCTGCTAAGGCTTTCATGACGTCTAAATGAGGACTATAAAAATATTTCCAAATTGCAGCAGTGACATCATGGCTATGGATCATAATTAACTGAGGTATGAACAAGCCTCATGGAGCCACCTCAGTCCTTCCTTATGATCCAGGAAATAAGACTGGAATTCTCAGTTAACTTATAGTTTCCTGATAGGTTTGTACTGAGAAACTATGGTTAACAAATTCCAAACGAACCAGGATATTAAACCAACTTTAAAGAATGCCTTAGTATTCCCTGCTTGTTCAAGTGTTCTTGAAGCTACCAGCATGAGTTTGACCAAACTGCAGGAGGCAGTGGAAGACAGGAGTGCCTGGCGTGCTCTGGTCCAGGGGGTCACGAAGAGTCGGACACGACTAGACGACTAAACAACAACAACAATCTTCACTTTGAACCCATGTTCATCAATAGACCAAGTACTTGATATTGTTTCATTGGTAACATAGGGATGTGTGCTAAGTCCCTACCCTATACATACGATTGTGTATCATCTGACCCATCTACTGCAATTATTAAGTTTGCAGATGACACCACCATAATGGGTTTAGTAACAGGTGGAGACGAATCAGCGTATAGAGGGGAGGTCAAAAAAATATCTCCATGGTGCCTAGGGAACAACTTGCACCTTAATACCAGCAAGACAAAGGAGATGGTGTTGGACTTTTGGAGGAAGAGAGGAGAATTCGCCCCACTGTGTGGAGAGAGTCTCTTCCTTTAAATTCCTAGGAGTTTATCGCAGTGAAGACCTTACTTGGAAAATCAATACAACCCAGGTGCTTAAGAAAGCCCAACAGAGACTCCATCTCCTCCGAGTATTGCGGAAGAACGATGTCAATGTAGTTTCCTGGTTTGGAAACAATGGGAAACCCTTGTTAATTGAAACTTGTTGACTTACTTGCGTGCTCATGCAAAGGGAGGAGCAAAACAGCTCTCTGCAAGTGTATGATACTCATTCATATCTTGGCTTCTTAAGCTAAAGAAATTACAGTCTAAAGCTAATGCCGTCACTTTAAAACAGGTGGGGAACCATTTTCAGCCCAAGGGCTGGATCAGAAATTGGGCCACCTCTCCATGGGCCTCTTTTTAAGGTGGTTGGGGTAGATCAGCTTATTGGTTCTAAAAGCCCCCTTGAAATTGTTCATTTACAGGTGCAGTTTGGTATGAAACCTTACTTTCAAATGGACATTTTTCCTTGGCATTTGCAGGTGCAAACAATTAAATATTTCAAGGGGGAGATAGCAGCAATGCCTTTTCCCAGCCCTGTGCATACTATGGCCACTACTACCATCCAACCTGTGTTTAATGTGTAGATAACTAAAGGCTAATGAATCAATCTTCTGTTCATTTAAAATTGTTGACATTAATTGCTCCCTTTGGTTTCCGTTGTGACAGATTCATTTATTGTCGAGCTATCTGAAAATAAATTTATTGCAAAAAATGGCATTAGCAGTAAAATTTCCAAAGACAACTAAGCCTTGTCAAAAAGTTCTGAAATTGCTTCTCTAATTGTATTGGGAGTTATGGCTTTTGGCATTTTTATCCACATCCACTGTTTCAGTGCTAATTCTACTACATCTGTTCTCCTTCTACAAGTACCATAGCTGTCAAAATGGCTGCTTGATAATACATTTTTTTAGGGATTGCTAGTTCTCCATTTTTTGTATTTTGGAGTATCTTTGATTGCAAGTTACATTTTATCTTGGTGCCTTGATCTGTGGTGAACATTCTGTTCTGTACTGTGATGCTGTTATATTTTTGTGTATACAGAGGTATTAGTAGGCATTCAGAAAAACTCAAGATGCTTAGCTTCAAATTATGGGTCTAATATTTCAATAGATGTTTATTTATTAAATATTTTAAACAAATATGAGAGCCCAGAATTTCAGACTTCAAGTGTGTGTTTTTCCTTCTTTTAAAAGTGGCAGCATTGTTTGCCTGCTGGTTTTTGAAGTAATGTGAAGAATTAGAGTTTCTTAGAGCAGAAGGCTATGAATGTTTGCTTGGAAATAAATCCCACCATGTTCAGTGGCGCTTAATCCAAAGTAAGTGTGCATCCCTAGGTCATTTTGGATTTGATTTTTAGTGCAGGACTGCAACTGTTGGGTCAAGGCTTGGTTACTCTCGGTCCTAGGGCGTAGCAGAAGGCAAGAGATAAAGAAAACCAATTTGTATAAAGGATTTGGGACATACAGTTGAGCTAAGGGAATGGGTTAAATAGAGATGTGATATAGTGGAATACTTGCTGGAAACAAGGGCCATTGGTCCAATCGGGGATCTTTTAATCTGGGGATGTTGGGTCAGGTCTTTACTGTACTGAGGCATTTCCCAAATCCCATCTTTAGTGAGACAATGGTAGGGTCTTCTCATAACAGAAGTTAAAAGTCAGAATTTGGGGTTTGTTAAAACATTTTTTTAAAAAAACCAAAGGCCGGAAAAACATGATTTTCTTCTTCATTGAGCACGTTTTTAAAAGGCTGTACCATGGCGGTCTATTTATGGACCATATATTTTAGTTCCAAGTTGGTCTACATCTGTGGATACAGAGCTCTTACCCCCACTTTGGTGGCCTGACATTCATGCTGGAATATCACTTCAGCGCTCTAGCACAGTGGGTCTGCGTAACTCACCCAGGGCACCATCCACATAAAAACTACCATAAATATATCAAAATTTTCAAAAGTAGGGTTCACGGCTTGGCTTTTGAAAAAACAGTGGGTCCACAGTACTTAGCTAATTGGGAACCAGTGCTCTAGCAGGTTATCCATCAAATTTAGTTCAGGGGGTTTTTTTTAGCCATTTCCTCCTCTGTCTTAGCATATGTGCTGCAATAAGTGATGGGTGTGTTTTAGATATTTATTTTCTTGTTCTTCCCTACAGGGTAGGCAGGGCTAGTTGCAGAAGAGGTGTAGCTTATTGGACTCCTGTGCATTTATTTCAGAGGCAGCAAAGTAAAGCACCTGATAATTTGCAGCAAAAGCTTTGTTTGTCTTATGGCTGTGGAATTGAACTCTCTTGTGCAGTTTACATAATCCAAATGGGCACATGTAGTTAGAGATTTGTCAGGATGATTGGGACGACTTTGCCCATGGAACTGAAAAGTAAGTTATTTCTTTTTAGAGGTTGTACATTAATTTTTTACGTTGTAGAATATCTGGTTTGCCTAGAATATCTGGTCTAGCCTTTTTATTCCAAACAGTTAACTTAGTGGTTTTTGCAATGCAATCCACTTCTCATTGAAGTCAGTAGCAAAGCTCTCACTCATTTTAATGCAGCAGGATTGTAGTATTTGTATTTTTTGCAGGTTGATTTTCAGATGTGCTTGTAAAGATGTTGAACTGATGCCATGACAGTGTGTTATATTCACTGCAAAAATACATATATTTTGACATTCTAATTTTAATAATGATTCTTATAATTAATATTTATGATGAAAATAACAAATGTGCAAGTTCAAGAAGTTCTAACTAATTTTCTATACTTTTTGCAAGTATGAACAACTGTGTTATAATGCTTCTTAAATAACAAATGAAAGTTCAAAAATTATTTCCATTTATTAATGGAAAATGTGTGCTGTTTGAATATTGTTTCTGATTGCAATGGTTATTAAATAATTTTATTAACTTCACTTTCATACAACTCTTCTTCCAAGAACCCAGGGCAGGACAGTGTACATGGCCCACCTACACACAGACACACACTAATCCTTATAATAACTTTGTTGAGGTAGGTTAGGCTAAGATATGGTTACCAGCCAAATGGCATCCATTAAATTTCCAAAGCTTAGCATGGATTTGAATCTGAGTCTTCCTGCTCATATTCTGCTTCTTATCCGTGAGACCCTCCTGGTGGTAATAGAGACTAGCAATAGCTCTTCTACTCATCTTCTACAAACTCTTTTGCCACAATAATGAGCTTTATATATGCACTCATTCATAAATTATCACATATCCCTGTTTGCCTGTTGGCCATCTAAGAAAATGGTAACCAAACTGGAAAATTCATGCAACAGGATGCAAGTGTCTACCCAAGAAAAATCACATAGGCCTGAATCATATACAAACTTCAAGATTCTCTGCACGTTCTGTTTTTTTACAAGTCTACAGCAGATCCTGGAATATTGCTAAAGGTTTAAGATAAGCAGATATGTGCCTTTCATATCACTTTACAGCATCAGTTCTGTATTGATTTTGATGTTACATTTTACTTTAGGAGGAAACGATGAAAAACATTAAGGTGCCAGTACAAAGTTTACTTACCAGGGAATAACTCCACTGAACACAATGGGATATTCAAGCCTTGTCTTAGGCTTGCATTGCAAGTTGGAGTTAAACTTCAAACTGTACATTTTTGCATATTTTTGCCAGCAGGTAATCATGTGATTCTGCTTGTGTATCTCTCCTGAAAAATGTGTATGAAGCTTTCATACCAGAGTAATATTTTTTAAAATTCATATACATTCTTCAGGGGAAGAAAATGCATCAGAATTGTATCCAAGTCCTGCATAATTCTGCAAATCTGTGTACGTAGCACATTATTGCTGAGCATTTTTCTGCCTTTTGGCTTTTCTAGGTAGATTATGCATTTGATATTTTCCCTCCTTCATGTCTTCTTTTTTCTCTTTAACAGCGGAAGGCTATGCAGCCTTCCAGGAAGACAGCTCTGGGGATGAAGCTGAAAGCCCCTCCAAGTTAAAGCGCTCCAAAGGGATCCACGTTTTCAAGAAGCCAAGTTTCTCCAAAAAGAAGGAAAAAGATTTTAAGATAAAAGAAAAACCCAAAGATGAAAAACATAAAGAGGACAAGCACAAGGAGGAAAAACATAAAGAGAAAAAATCTAAAGACTTGACAGCAGCGGATGTTGTGAAACAATGGAAAGAGAAGAAGAAGAAGAAGAAACCAGCTCAAGAGGCAGAGATGCCGCAGGTGGATATTCCCAGGCCTCGCCCTGTGTTTGGGATCCCTTTGGCAGATGCAGCAGAAAGGACCATGTTGTATGATGGCATCCGCCTGCCAGCAGTTTTCCGGGAATGTATAGATTACGTAGAGAAATATGGCATGAAATGCGAAGGCATCTACAGAGTTTCAGGTATAGTGGCCCAAATGAAGGTAGCTTTCCTCTGCTTTGCCTCCTATCTTTTGACCCAAAGGGCATGGTGGGGCTCTCCACCTTCACATTGCCCAAAACTTCATGTGACTTTGTAAATGCCTGCAGCTTCCTAAAACCAAATGTGTTTAGCTGCTGTTGAATTTAGGCTAGCTCTAAATTTAAGGCTGGAAGGATTGCTGATAAGCAGGTATAATTGAAAAATGATTTATCCTGCTTATACATATTAAAGTTCAAGAGGTTAAAGACACAATTCTATATACACCTGCCATTTGTGTTCAGTGTTGCTTGCTGCTGGGTAAATGTTCATTATTTTTTTATCTAGTTCATAAAATTTATAAATTGCTTGATTGTGGGTGGTTTTTTTAACAAGTTACATATATTACCACTGCAATTAAGACTGCAAATTTTATGCCCAGTTTCCTAGAAGTAAGCCCTTTGAATTTGACTGGATTTCCTTTTCAATGAACATATAAGATTATGCCGTAAGTTAGCAAATCTAGTCTTTTGCATTTGAGGGCACAGTGTCTTATCAGATCCATTAAAATCATTCATCCCTAGAGTGGCACTGATTTCCAAGCGGTTTCCTCAGCCATCTGCCACAACCTGCTTGCTGAGTAGAGCAATTGAAAAACAACAACGACATGGTTCAGTCTTTGTGATAGAAAGAGAAAATTGGCACATGGCACTTCCCAACTGCATTCCTCACAACGCTTGCTCTGGAGTAGTGTCTTCAGTATGTATAATGGTATATAGTGGTGTAAGTAGCTTGAGGACTGTGAGAATATAACCTAATCAGAGATGTTAAGAACCTTGCAGTTGTTTGCTATATATTTTTAATTATTTTGTATAAAAGATTCAGTGCTAGCAAATAAAATAGTGATTTGTCAAGTGGCATATGGTAGGGAGAGAACATATTCTTCAGCTGTTTTTCCCTCCTACACTTTCATTTTGACTTTCTTCCAAATGGAATTTATACACAAAGTCCTCATTAGCTGGTATCTTGAAAAAACAGGGGAAATGTTGCAATAGCAGTTGAGGATTTAGCTTGGATTTGAAGAAAACACCATGGTGGTAATGCCAAGATAATTAGCAGCCACAGTAGTTGTGTAACCCTTGATCCACATAAAAGTAACAATGGTTCGAGTCATTTATTTAATTATACAGCTGTATTTTGAATTGTGAATGCCACCTGTGAGAGGCATCATGCCCGTGATCGAAATGCAATGCACGAGCTGTTTTGACAGGAACTGAAATGCAAATTCCAAGGCAGAATTTAAAGACAAAACTGCACAGGAAGTAAATATTTTGAAGAGATGTTTAGTGCAAACATTGCACATTGGTGATACATAAATATGAAAGCATAGCCACACTTTTATTGACACTATGTCACTATTTCTTGCAGAAATATAATTTTCTGATCTTTGAGGTTCATAGGTTTATATCCTTTACTATGCCAGGCCATGCTACAGTATGATCATGACAGTGTAAAGTGTCCTTCTCTGGGTAGTAGATATGGATACTGCTTGGAATTTAAGCTTGAAAGGGAATTTGTGCAAGCATTGGAAAGTGTTTGGGCAAGTCTGAACAATGCAGAGAAGTAAAGTACTCTGATTATTTATTTTATTTTTTACTAACCTGCTAGTTTCTAAGCTGGCCATGGAGGAGGGAAAGACCCTCCTCTTAGCAAACTGGTGGTGTGGATGGGTGTTTAAGCCTTCTGCATTTCTGTGCCTTTCCTTCCTCTATGACTAGCATGGAAACCGAACACGCAGGCAGAGGACAGCAGAGCAGTTTGTCTCTCCTCCACCAGTTTGCTCATTCACCAGCATAGAATTCCATGCATTTGCCTGCATGGAATTTGGGTGGCCTGTGATGACCAGCTGTGTTCTTAGAAATAAGGATTATAAGTGGATAGTGTACAACACATCAGAACATGGGTGTGGTATTTTATTATTAAACAAATTAAAAGGATGGTCGGAATTCCAAAATCAAAAAGTCACCATCCAACCACTATCTCTGCTGTTTCTCCTCTACCTGCTTTTGCTGTAAATTGGAGACCCTGGATGCACCCACAAAATACACAAAACTATGGTTTAACACCCAAGGATGAGCCTGAGTGACTTGTCAGGCTTGCATGCATCGTTCTCTTCCGTCATGGTCTTGAAGTGCATTTTGACAGAGTTTAGTTTCACAGAATCCTGGGTCGTTACTACATTTGAAACATGGATTCTAATTTAAAACAAACTGGCAAGTTTCATAACAAGCTGGTGTCAGACTGTGGGCTTGTTCTGCTTGGGCTTGTTCTGGCTCATCCATGCAGTGCTAAACCATGCAGATGCAGCCTAGTGCTCCTTCCTTCCCTCCTCCATTGCACACACCCTTATCTGCAGTCAGCATGCTGTAGTGTTATTTCTTGAGTTAAGAGCCCAGGGTGGTATTCAACAAAGTTTTCCTGAGAGCAGACCTATTGAAATTAATGAACGCAACTAATGTAGGTCCATTCATTTCAATGGGTCTGCTCTGAATAAAATTTACTTGAGAACTTTCCCCAGTGTTTTGTGACTTTGCAAAATGAACATAGTGCTTTACATGTGTGATTGCTCTATTTTTGTTTGTTTTTGGAATTATTTTGTGAAATCATTCAAATTTTTAAATATTTTTTAAAGGAATTAAATCAAAGGTGGATGAGCTAAAAGCAGCATATGACCGAGAAGAATCCCCCAACCTGGAGGAGTATGAGCCTAACACTGTAGCCAGCTTGTTGAAGCAGTATCTGCGTGAACTCCCTGAGAACTTGCTTACCAAAGAGCTCATGCCTCGCTTTGAAGATGCTTGTGGGAAGAGCCTGGAGGTTGAGAAATTGCAGGAGTGCCAGCGTCTCCTGAAAGAACTACCCGAGTGTAACTATCTCCTAATTTCTTGGCTGATTGTGCACATGGACCATGTAATTGCAAGGGAACTAGAAACAAAAATGAATATACAGAACATTTCCATAGTACTCAGCCCAACTGTTCAGGTATGCATAATAGGCTCTCTCTTTCCCTACTTCTCTCTCTCTCTATAAATATATATATCAGTGGTTTTCAGACTTATTACTCTGGGCCAATTTCAGAATAATAATTTGCTCTTGCCACACTGAATTTTTAATTGATAAGAAATACATTGGGACACAAAAAGAAGCAACAACTAGCAGTGCTTCATTTTGAAAAGATCTATCCATATTCTGCAAATAAATATATATATATTCTGGTGCTATACTATACTACACTGGAATGTTTAGGTATTTATTTGATTGTCCTTGAATCTTCCCGCCACACTTGCTATCCTTTCCTGCCACACCAACGCACCAACGTAGCATGCCACACTCTTTGAGAACCACTGCGCTCTCTATATCCCTGCCTACATCCATATGTTGCTGAAGGTAAGCAGAGTTGGAATCTGCGTAGGACGAATGTAGAAGCTGTTTTGACTCTTCAGAGGAAGAGGGGATGTAAATGTAATTAATTGTGCACCAAGCTATCATTTATAGTTGGTTGGGACCAACAAATCAAACTTAATGACCTTCTGGTAGTACCCAGTCACCCTCTTACATAATCCAGACCAATCTGCAACTATCAGAGAGCAGGTGTACAGTAAAATGGTAACTTCAGAGCCCATCGTTCCAGATCGTGTTCAGGCAAGGGAGCCACGTTAGACACTCCTAAACTGGGACTGTGTTAGTTCTCTTTGTGTCCTCCTCCCCAGCCTCCCAAGGTCTAGAACAGAATGGATCTTTGTTTTGGTTGAGGGTTTATTTGACATACCCTAAAGTTATACATAATTTACCATTCTTCCTGCAATGTTTTAATGGCTCTCTATTCATTACTTCTGTTCTCTCAATTAGCATTGTAGGGAAAGAAAATTATGCAAACGAAACCCAGCTTTACCAAGCAGCAGCAACTTTTGAGATTTTGAAGCTTAAAACAGCCATCCTTTCTTTGATGTATTTAGTAATGTCTTTACAATCTTGGATATTTTTGAAATCAGAGGCCACTGTCTTTGGCATCCCAAATGGTTGGCATTTTTAACCTTTGGCCATGCAGGCATGAGAAAGGGTTGCAGAAAATATACTTTCTAGGTATTAAGTCCCATTGAACAAAGTGAACTAACTTTTGAGTACACAAGGGCTACACTGTTAGTCATATGTTAATTTACATATATCAGTATAAAAGCACTAGAACCTGGACTTTTGCTAGGTACTGAGGGCTTAACCACCTGCTACCTTCGCATCTCCAAATTTAGATCACATATGTTGATCTCCTTCCAGAATGAGTAATTACAGTAATCTCATTTTAATTTTATTACTGAATAATGATGCTGTCAAACCAGTTGTTCAAGTGCTAAACAAGATATTCCGGTTGAAACTCCTTTTGTGCAATGTATCAACTAAAGTCAAGACAAAAATCAAATCATTTGATAGTGTTATACTTTTTGTTGTTTAAATTTATTCCATTATATCTTTGAATTTCAATTATTCCCAGTTGAGAATTGAAGTCTGGGTAATATTTGTTTTTTTCATATCACTGCCATTTTTATGTAATCCAATGAGAGTGAAGCCTTTTGAGCATGTGGATTAGGCAATGTTCTTTGATGTCTTTGCTTTGCTCCATCTCCCTTCTTAGCAGCCAACATAAAATGAATGCAACATGGTATTACCCTGTCATATCTTGTTATATATGTAGGATTAAGTTCAGTTGAAGTCATATATTTCTAGACTCCAGATTTTTTATGGAAACTAATGTGACAGCTAGATTCCAAAACAAATCAGTTTTCAAGGCCATGAACAGTAGTATCTCTTCTCAGTGTATACTTCCTTGTGTTTTTTAAAATGACAAGTGATAAAAAATACTTTATGCTTTGAATATTCTTATTATAGGTAGGGAGTTAAAAAGGCACTTTTTAAAATGTTGCAGGTATACAAAGTACTACAAAGTACTAAGACTTCATAGAGAGGATATAAATCAATGTTTTAACCCAGCTGGAGATTCTGAAATTGACAGTATAAAATTTTAGCAAATATTTTGCTTATTAAGAGTTCTGACATTTTTGGGATTGCAAGACATAAAGTTAACACTTTCTCTGGGATCCATTTCCTAGTGCTTAGACGTAACAAAGAAGGCTAACAGCACAGGGTCTTTATTTAAAAAACCCTGCTCTTGCCTAGTCAATTTTAGGAAGTTTGTAGGAACAGACTGGATGGATGTCTCTGGTTTTCTGTTATGTAAGAGCATCAAACTGGGGCATTCGGATTAGGCGGTCAGAAGTGCACGTTTGACACGTCACCTTCATAATCCATTTATATTAACATGTTGAATAATAGTATTGCTGTTATTTTACACTTCCAAAGCTCCTAAGATTTTCTAAGCCTATATGTGTATTAAAGATAAGGCAGACACAACATCTCATATACATCTCATAAAAGGAATGGGAAAGGGAGAAGCAAGCAAGCATTGGAGCAGCCGTTCCTTCTCTGATCAATGAATTAATCTTCTGTTTGCCATGGTGTTCTTCCTGGGAGCAGGGGGTGCAGCCTCCCATTGGTAGAGTCCAGAGTCTTCTTCCCTTTTGTTTTGTAGTACTAGAGCAACTGGTGTTACAATGCAGTTGGTATTGCCTAAATAAGAGAAGTCCAATGGTGCCGTTTTATCGTAAAGCCAAATCATGGTGAAAAGAACAAAGGAAAGATTGTCAGAAAGGTTTTTGCAACTTTCCTTTGTGGATTCTTCTACTGTTCTACAACTACCTGTCATTTAGTCCATCCTTGGCCTCTTCTCAGAACCCCTCCCATATCAGGCTAGTGGAGATGAACTCAAATATTGATTTCAATCATGTTACACTGGAAGAAAATGTACTGCTATTGCAGAGCAGAACACTCCACATTACTCTTAAAGGCAGGTCAAGCCAAAAGTTCAAAGTAAAAAGTAAAACAAAATAAAATTGTAAGATCATTTACTCAGCCTTTCCTGGATGAAAATTTCTCTTTGCCTGAAGGTGGCAAATGGTCAGACCCCAACGTTTAAACAAAAAACACATTTACTAGATTCCTTTGGAGCCTTGACAGTTAGGGAGTTAACAGTAGCAACAGCCTGGAGTTGTTATTAAAGCCAATTTGGAACTTAATTCTTATTTGCTGATGGTTACAATTGACATAAATGAGTAACTTGTTTAGGATCAAAGAGTCGACCATTACATTTCCGCCCAGATAGTTGTGTGATTTTTTTTTTAGGGGAAACAACGCAGTTTTAACATGATTACATTAGATTTTAACATGATTACATTTCAACAGCTAATTATTTTTAAACATGATCTCTGCGTCTTTAGCCTGTTCAGGAAGTTACAGGAAGGAATATCTTAGGTCTGTTAAGAATTATTTAGCATCTATGCTGTGGATGTTTGCAGACCAAATGATTAGAGAGGAAGGTCAAAAGTAGTAATTTGACTGTTACGTCTTTTCAGATCAGCAACCGTGTCTTGTATGTGTTTTTCACACATGTTCAAGAGTTCTTTGGAAATGTGATTCTGAAACGGGTGACAAAGCCTCTACGCTGGTCTAACATGGCAACAATGCCAGCATTGCCTGAAACACAGGAAAGCATCAAAGAAGAAATTAGAAGACAGGTTGGTGCACTTGTAGTTTTCTTGGCTCTTTCAGTTGAATTATTATATTGAAACAGGGCAAATTTCATACTGACCAGACAAATAATAATACAGGAGAAATTATCTTCATTTTATAAGAAATAAGTTTGGGTTTTAACATAGGATGTGATACATCTCAACTACAGAGTTGCTTCTCCTACTTTAATAAAAGAGGTGGTGAAGAAGGCTCCAGAATTTTTTGACTGGAAAGTAAGAACTAAAAATGAAGGAGCCTCAAGCTTCCCCTCCCGTTGTAGACAATTGTGTGTTGGGGGCAGGGGAATAACAGGGCAGGTTTACACCAGCTGTCAGCAGCTACTACTCACAATGGCTATGTTCTGCCTCCACTATGCTTCTGAATGCTATTCTGGGACTCACAAGTGGGTAGACTACTATTGCATTCAGATCTTGGTTTTGGGCTTCCCATAGACATCTCGTTTGCCATTGTGATATCAGGATGCTGGATGGGCTGCTGGCCTGATCCAACAGGCTCTTCTTATGTGCTTAAAAAAAAATTAAGCTTAGAAAGTGAATAATATTGCTGAATATGGTGTGTGTTTTACTAGGAATTCCTGTTGAATTGTTTACACCGAGACCTACAGGCGGGGATCAAAGATTTATCCAAAGAGGAGAGATTATGGGAGGTGCAAAGAATTTTGACTGCTCTCAAAAGGAAGCTAAGAGAAGCTAAAAGACAAGTGAGTTTCTTTGTATGTAACCCACACGAATTTTACCGGAAGAGTACTCTCATAATTTCTAAGCTGCCTCATTTGGTTTTTTGCTTTGGTGATAGAAATAGTAGCTAACATTGTCTTAATCAAAATACCATGCAATCCCTGACAGGGGAGACAGAGCTGTTCTTCCTTTCTGCTATGGAGGCTTTTAACTAGTCTAGTGCAGGATTGTTTATAGTTCATAGTTCTGATGGATCAAAATGTCTCACAGCATATTACTTCTTTTCCCCATCCTTAAATAAGAGGCTCCCTTTGACCATTGCCGTCCAGCATAGTTGTCCTTACTTAACACAGCATCAGAGGCAGGGATTCAAGTTCCTTAAAACACTGGGCACTGCTGCACATCAACAGTGGTTGAATTCCAGGATCTCATTATTGGGATCCTTGGTAGCCTATCCTGTAATAATGAATGGCCTGGTATCTGATAATGATAAAATTGTGTGTATTCCTGATATTTCACTTCTAAACCGTGCTGAGTTTCTGTTGCAAAGGCATGGAATAGAAATGTTGCATTAGATGACTGCTCTTCTCTTGGGACGCTTACAGTTTCTGGCTCTCAGTTTCACAGTTTGGTGTTTGAGCTCCTGACAAGGTTACCTTTCAGACTTTTGTTGTAATTGCCTTGGGCTTTATTGGCCGATGCCTTTTGTGTGGTTAATCACGATATCTTCAGGTATGTGAAAATGTCTGCTTGCCACAGTGCATAAATCAACTGATCTGTCTGCTGGGGGAACCCACAGTCTGCTTGTTCACAGAGAATCAAAAGCAGCTGCACAGATTTAACCGCCATCTGTCCTAGAAGGGAAAGCAAGTGATTAACCTGACCCACTAATGCTACTTCAGGAAGTTTGAAAACTTTAGATATTTTCTCAGTATAATAACAGCACAAAAACCTCTGTGAGCTCCTGTTTAGATACAGTTTCATTTAACCATATGGCTATGTTTGGCAGTGGCCATTAATCAAGATTTTTTCAATGCAGGAGTGTGAAACAAAGATTGCACGAGAGATTGCCAGCCTTTCAAAGGAGGATGTTTCCAAAGAGGAAATGAATGAGAATGAAGAAGTTATTAATATTCTGCTCGCTCAGGTAGTTTCTGATGTTGAATGCACTATTTTTTATTTTTCTTCCTCTTCTTCTTCCCCTTTTCACTATTCATTAAGGTAACATTTAACTGTTGCCAAACTGACTTGGAGAGAAACGGACATTCATATTTAAAGAATTCTTTGATACTTTAAGAATTCTTTGTTACTTTAACGAAACTTTAATTTATACAGTGAGGGGGGAAAGTATTTGATCCTCTGCTAAATTTGCCCGTTTGCCCTCTGATGAAGAAATGACCAGTCCATAATTTTAATGGTAGGTTTATTGTAGCTGTGAGAGACAGAATAACAACAGGAAAACCCCCAGAAACCCAGAAGACAAAAGTCAGCTACTCGAACCTTCAGCTCCCTCCACAGATTTTCAATGGGATTAAGGTCTGGAGACTGGCTAGGCCACCCCAGGACCTTCATGTGCTGCTTCTTGAGCCACTCCTGTGTTGCCTTGGCCGTGTGTTTTGGGTCATTGTCATGCTGGAATACCCACCCTCGACCCATTTTCAATGCCCTGGCTGAGGGAAGGAGGTGCTCACCCAAGATTTGACAATCATCCCTTCAATGCGGTGAAGGTGTCCTGTCCCCTTAGCAGAAAAACACCCCCAAAGCATAATATGCCCCCCTCCATGTTTGACGGTGGGGATGGTGTTCTTGGGGTCATAGGCAGCATTCCTCCTCCTCCAAACATGGCGAGTTGAGTTGATGCCAAAGAGCTTGATTTTGGACTCATCTGACCACAACACTTTCACCCAATTCTCCTCTGGGTCATTCAGATGTGCATGGGCAAACTGCAGACGGGCCTGTACATGTGCTGTCTTAAGCAAGGGGACCTTGCGGTCTCTGCAAAACCTCAGTCCTTCATGGCATAGTGTGTTACCCACTGTTTTCATGGTGACTATGGTGCCAGCTCCCCTGAGATCATTGACAAATTCCCCCCGTGTAGTTCTGGGCTGCTTCATCACCATTCTCATGATGATTGCAACTTCACGAGATGAAATCTTGCATGGAGCCCCAGACCAAGGGAGGTTGACAGTTATTTTGTGTTTCTTCCATTTGCCAATTATTGCACGAGCTGTTATCACCTTCTCACCAAGCTGCTTGGCAATAGTCTTGTAGCCCAGTCCAGCCTTGTGCAAGTCTACAATCTTGTCCCTGACATCCTTGGACAGCTCTTTGGTCTTGGTCATGGTAGCTACTTTGGAATCTGCTGGATTGATTGCTTCTATCAACAGGTGTCTTTTGTACAGGTACTGTAACGAGCTGGGATTACAGGTAAGACCTCTCCCTTACAGCAGGTGCTTCTAATTTCAGCTCGTTACATACAGTGAAGATACCAGGTAGCCTGACATCTGGCTGGTTGATAGATAGATCAAATACTTATTTCACTCATTATAATGCACATCAATCTCTGACTTTTGTCTTCTTGGTTTCTGGGGATTTTCCTGTTGTTATTCTGTCTCTCACAGCTACAATAAACTTACCATTAAAATTATGGACTGGTCATTTCTTTGTCAGAGGGCAAATGGGCAAATTTAGCAGGGGATCAAATACTCTTCCCCCCCCCCCTCACTGTAGGTGCATTCTAATTAATCTTATTGAGCATCTGAAAGGTGGGGCAGGGATGGCTAGAAAGATGTCATGCTTAGTTCCAGATGCTCATTTTGTTTGTGGTGACCTTGATGAGCACCTGATGAGGCTGGTGTAACTGCTTGCTCATCCCAAAATGGACCCTTCTTAGCTCAGACCCCTGGGATCCTCACTATTTGGGAGTGGATGGGGAAGACAGTGATTTCAACCACTGGCTTCTGAGTTAACAAAGTTGTTACAGAAGTGTTGTTAATTCAGGATAACAGGATGCCCTTTCGGTAGTTGCTGTATGGATTAATTTAATGAATTGCTGCCTTCCAGCAGCCCCTGCAATTTCTGGCACTACACTGGCCATTCCTACTAATACTGCTTGTTCCTCAGCTACCTGTAGGAATCCCATGTCCATTCTTTACCATCCTTGGTTTTTTTAAATTTCTGGTCATGCACCCCAAAACAGTCCCTTAGGTGCCCAAGTAACACCCACCTCCCCATTTATTCTTCCTATGTCCCAATCCTATCTTCATTAAAAGAGAAAATTGTGGTCCAGGGCAAGGTTATCAAAATACTGTAACTATGGTAAGTCAAGCTTAAATCATGCGGTACAGCCCAAACTCCACCAGGCCGTCCCACATTTGCTTATTCAGGATTTCTGTGGGATGTAGTGCTTCAGTTTTCCACTGGAGCTGAGAGCATTCAAGTGGTTAGGAATCAGAAGAGGAAGTAGAGCTTCCTAAATGGTGGTTTTGTACACTAAAGAACAAACAGTATATTGAACTTCCTCCCATAAAGTTGTGCAGTTGGTGAGATAAATGCCTTGGTCTGGAAAATTATATGGGGAGATGTCTTGGCACGGCGAGTTTTATGCTTTCTTTCCCAGTCAGCATCCTAACCATCTCTTCCCTTTTCCACCCCCTGCCCAACAGCTTTAGAAGCTATAGTTCATGTGTTTAGTCAAGAAAGGAAGGGTAGCAATTGCAGTGTAATATCCCTGATCCATAAACCAATGGCTTAAGTAATCTAATCTTTTGCAGGAGAACGAGATTTTGACAGAACAAGAAGAGCTGCTGGCAATGGAGCAGTTTTTGCGCAGGCAAATTGCCACCGAAAAAGAGGAAATAGATCGCCTCCAAGCAGAAATAGCAGAAATTCAAAGGTAACAACCTCTCTGGAATCAAGCTTTCTGAATTCTAAAATAATATTTTTAAATCAATATGCTCATACTGGAGTGTGATGGAAGGATAATTATATTGCACCCTTTGGCTATTTTTGACTACATCATCCTAACACTACACTTTGGCTTCAATCTTAGTAAAATCCAGTAAACTTAACAGGCTGTTGAATTTTACCATATTAGCAGAAGTGGTTCTATGTTTTAGTGGTTCTGTAAGTAGCTTCTTGAAAAGTGTTCTAAGTGTAATATTTGAAAGTATATGTTTAGTCACACTTCTCCATATACAGTATAAAAGTAAAGGTAGCCCCGCCCGTAGGGCCAGTCTTGACAGACTCTAGGGTTATGCGCTCATCTCACTCTAGAGGCCAGGAGCCGGCACCGTCCGCAGACACTTCCGGGTCACATGGCCAGCGTGACGAAGCTGCTCTGGCGAGCCGGCACCAGCGCAGCACACGGAAACGCCGTTTACCTTCCCGCTATAAAGCGGTATCTATTTATCTACTTGCACTTTAAGGGTGCTTTCGAACTGCTAGGTGGCAGGAGCTGGGACCGAACAACGGGAGCTCACCCCGCCGTGGGGATTCGAACCACCGACCATACGATCGGCAAGTCCTAGGCACTGTGGTTTTACCTACAGCGCCACCCGCATCCCTCAGTATACCATACAGTAAACATGTATTTGTGCTCCAGTTCATGTCCATTATGTGGCAATTGATTAATGCTGTATAGCAATCTAGGCAAACCGAGAAGTATGCTTAAAAAACCCCAAACGTGTTCATCTATTTTAGTCGGCAGCATGGTCGAAGCGAAACCGAAGAATATTCTTCTGAAAGTGAGAGTGAGAGCGAAGATGAGGAAGAGCTACAAATAATCTTGGAAGACTTGCAGAGGCAGAATGAAGAACTGGAGGTGAGACTGCACTACTGCAAAATATTTATTCATTGAACTTTTTGTAGAGCTGAGAGGTTTAATCAGGAGAAGGATCAGAATATTTATGGCAGGTCTGTGTATGTCATCTGGAAACACAGCCTCTGATACGCCTCATTCTGTCACCTAATGAATCACAACCTGTTTTTGGCAGGCATGAGGTTGTTTTCATTGAAAATGTCTTGAATATATGTAGTTCTGCTACAGTGCTGGCAATTTTCAGGGGGGTGGGCAGATATAGTGGTTAACTCCTTTTTACTAGTTTCCATTGCTTTAGCTTGGGAAATAGAAAAACAATATTGGAGCTACATATACAGTATGTTCTTAGGACTAGTGATACATTTCAACTGAATTGCTGCCTTACTAGTTTGACAAGTATAGAATAGACATTTTCAAATACTGGGTGTGTCTTCAGATCTAAAAACATTCTTAATTGCTTTATTATATTTTACAATAACTTGACTATCTTATGTAACTTAATAAATATTAAAATTATAATTAAAAATGTGGAAGGGTGGACACTTAAAAGATTAAATTATATTGTACTATTGCCACATTTATATTGCAAATTATGACTCTTGCCCTTCCTAGTGTTGCTTTTGTAATCTTTAATACACCTTCTCTGCTGGTCTTCCCAGCACTGGCAAGGAAACTGCACAAGTTACATAATCTCCATTACTAATGGAAACGATTGTATTATATGCATTTATTTTAGTTACTTTATATAGTAACAATAATACATAGATATGTGAAATCACAAAAACTACATAAAAACACGTGAGAGAGACTGTTGCCAAAGAATCACTGAATGAACTGGAAATACAAAATTCTTCTCTGAAGCTAAATCTTAGATGGGAATTTTTTCGAGTTGTTGATGAGGTCTCTGGATTATATCTTGCTTTGTTACTACCTCAAAACCAATGCAGAAATCAGGAATTTTTCAAGCTTGGGAGCTGCAAATAATCCTCTGGCTTCCTATGCATTTCTTCCAAAGCATGTTTCCTTGTGGAAAATTTGAATGCTAACAAATTAATTAAACAATTAACTTAGTTGAACAATACAGAATTACAAATATGAATCAACTACCTGATGTAAAGCATCCAAAATAACTTAACCTGCAGAATTTCCTAAATAGGGTTTTTGCTCCCTACATGTTACAATATAAAAGGTCTTAATGTTATTAACTACTGACGTTTTAAAATAAAAATGATTTAGAGTACTCCGAGTGCTTCATACCTTGCTACATACAGTCATACCTTGGTTTTCAAATGGCTTGGCTCCTAAACAAATTGGCTCCCAAATTGTGAGTGTTCCGGTTTGTGAACGTTTTTCAGAAGCCAAACATCTGACACAGCTTCCGCTTGGTTTTCAAACAGTTTCAGGAGTCGAATGGACTCCTGGAACGGATTAAGTTCGAGAACCAAGGTTCCACCGTATTATCTCTGTAATCCATTCAGCAACCTCTAAGGTAGGTCACTGTTGCCTCCATATTGCAGGTGGAAGAGTGAGGCTAAGAGACAGTGACTCAGCTAAGTCAACCCTGCACTAACTATTCTGAGAGTAAGTCCCACTGAACCTGGGATTTCACTTCTTGTACAATCTGAACTAGGGATTTGCACCTCACATTCAAAGCCACCATGTTACCGTCATTTTTGTAATACTTGTGGGCACACAGAAGCTCAGAGTAAAGTGAAAATGCAAACTGTATAAACAAATGTAATTTCCCAGTGAATGCTAGGGAGGAAAGACCCACAATTTTAAACTTGTGATTACTGCAAGAACCTTCTCTAGTGGAGAGGGAGTTAGCAGCATCTTGTGTCACTGTTTATTCTCCTGTGGTTATAAATACCCAGATCCTCCTGGGCTGGATTTTCCACACGCCTCATTTCTAACCCTTCTCCCATGAACATACTTGTGCCCCTTCCAAGGAAAAGTTACATTGTGTGATGCTCTATTAACGATTCATTAGCCGCATAAGTAGCTGTTTGTAGCTGAAGTGACCCTCCCCCCTCCCTCCCTCTTGTGCTGGATAAAGATTAAGAACAACCATCTGAACCAAGCGATTCATGAAGAGCGAGAGGCCATCATTGAATTGCGAGTGCAGCTCCGGCTCTTGCAGATGCAGCGAGCAAAATCGGAGCAGCAGGTGCAGGAAGAAGAGGAGCTTGAGAAACGGGCAGGCGCATCCCAGCAGCAGCCCCAGCCGCAGCCGCCAAGAGAGACTGTCCCGGAGACAAAAGCAGCGAAAGAGCAGCCAAAGGCAATCAAGGAGCCAGTGAAGCCATCGCCAAGCAAGGAGCGAAAGGAAACACCAATTTAATTGGATTCCTAAGGTATTCAGGAGACCACCTGGGGCAAAGCCAGGACTGTGCAACTTACTGTAAATCTGAGGCATGTATATTCTGTAAATAGGTTGTCTTTTACACCCTGGAGACATTTTGTCTCCTCCCTAGCTGTGGCTTCTGCCTATCAGGCTCAGGTTATTTGGAAGGACCAAGCAATTTGAGATGGGGAAGAGGGTGCAGCACAGCTGTTACTTTGCGACGTCAGATACTGGCATCAGGTGACAATAAATGACTCGCTGGGAAGTTTTATTTTCAAACAGTTGGGTCTGGAGAAGTCTTGGAAATTCTCTCATGTGTTTTCTTCCTAAGGGCTACTTCATGCGTTTCATTTCACTACCCTTAGTGTAGGGGGAAAGCCTACATACCCAGCCTTGTAATTGGCCACTCTTCCTGGTAGCCATAGGCAGTAGAATTTCCCGCCAGTTGTATAGATGCTGGTGGGAGAGGGTTGGATTGCTCTGTTCCTTTTTCACCATACCACTTGACAGAAGGCCTTTTTCCTAGTATTGACTCTAGAGAAGGGATCTTCCTTTCCTCTGCAGCCAACTTGAAAATGTAAGCAACTAGCCTTGTAGCCTGGATTTTTTTAAAAAAACTAGCCTGTTAATAAGTTGTATGGGCTTATTTAAAAGGCTGCACATGTCTATGTATGTGTCATGTGCAGATCATGCTCGTTTCTATTTTGCTGTACACACACACACACACACACACACACACGTTGGGAAGGCACAGTTGACAGCAACAAAATAGATAAATGCAACTATCATTCATAATAGTGTTCACATTTTTTCCACTGTGCTGGTGAAAGATAAATGTGTGAAGTGGCTCTTGGGTCAGAATCAGTTCCAACCCATAACCATAAATTTACTTGCTTTGTGAATTTCTTTGCTCTCCATTGTAATTTCTATCTTTTTACTTACTCTTGCTTGTGCTTTTGGTACAGATTATGAGCAGTGGAGCTTTACAAAGTAGATTTGTCCTGAGTGGATGGAAAGTCTCCAAGGGCAAAACATTAGTGTTATTCAGCATGTTCTCATTCTCATTTGACATTTTTAAAGCTGTATGGAACTATACGTAAAGCTGCGATGCAAAGATTGATGAGCACAGCCCCATAAATGAAAGTTACCCACAAAGATCTGTTAAACCTTGGCAATGCACTTAAGTATAGGACTAATTAACTAGGAAATGTATGTTCCTTACAGGTGAGAATACAAGCACCGTATAAGTAAATAGTAAGCACCTCGTAATGCAGACTCTGTTCATATATTTTTAAAGTTTATTCATATGTTTGTGGATAATGCTTTGATAATTTAACAGGGACCCACACATTTTCACTTAATAGCCAACCCCCAATTGGTGGTTGCTAAACTTGGAAAGGGGCTGGAGCTTATTTTTGATGTACTGTTCTTCTGAGATGCAGAGTACTTTCAAGTACAGTGCAACACAAAGAACTCTGACCTCCTCCTGGAGCTAGAAAGGTGGTGGGAAATCACCTGTGCCATTGTACTGTGCCCCTGAGAAGCATGGGAATTTCTCCAGGATTGTCACAGAAGTTGCACTGTGCTTCTGGTGCATGTGGAATGCCTAGGATACAGCATGACACAGAGAAGCAACTACCCACTTCTAAGGATTGAGGCTAGGAAGGGAATGGTTGATCATCCGTGAGAGTGATGCAGTGATTTTGGGGCACCCTAAGCTACTCTGAAGTATAGTGTGACTACTGAGACAAATCCTTAACTCCAAGCTCAGGAGGCGGACTGTGGCTCATCATTCTTTCCAAAGGACAATGGGACATGGTGAGCATATTTGTGAACTTCTGAGTAATTAAAGCTGTTGGACAATGTGGCTTACTTAATCAGGTAATAATATACTCCTCTCTTTGTAGACAAGTTCAAGCTATTCAGATGTCCTCCAACAATTCCTGATGGAGAGCTGCTTCCTTTTGCTTGATCATTTTCTGTTGCCAGCAACAAATTGTTTTGGTAACGTTTGTATTTCAGCAGCACCCATTTTTAAAAGCCCAGTTTAATTGAATTGGTCGTCTCAGTAATGTAGAACAGATTCCACAGGGTGCTTTATAGCTTATTTACCGTAGTTTCTAGTCTGCATTATTTATTTTGTTTGGTGTGGTTTTCTTTGCCTATTGCACTGCTTATGAATCATTGGCCGTGATTTTATTTTGTACAAATAACGCTTTGATATATGTTACAGAGAACAGATTTTTTTAAACCTTGAAGAAAAGAATTTATGGGGACTGGTCAGATGACGGTTGTGTGTGCATAAAGCATTTTCCTTTGCCTGTTACATACATTTTATATTTTCTGGCAGTATTTAAACTTTTTTTTTGTTTAAATTCTCACTAATTTCTATTAAATTGTCAAACCTTTATATAATCAATGTTCATCAAGCAAATATCTTGCTGCTGGTTAACTTCTATTTTGTCAATACCATGTTAATCAAGTAAATAAATTCTACAGCCATCTGCATGTGGTTTTATTTAACTACAGGAAACAACAAATAACTTGGACAGGTTCAATACCTACCATCTCCAGAAAGAGCTGGGAATGTCCCATCTGAAAGCCTGGAGTGGTGTTACCAAGTAGCGTAGACAGTACTGAGCTCAACAGTTCAGTGATCTGATTCCATGCAAGGCAGCTTCTAGGTCGATATCCACTGTAAGCTGTAACTATCTCAAGCACTTGTTGCTGTCCAAATGTGACTTGTACAGGCACATGTAAGGCTTCTGGGGAAATGGGGAAGTGTTGTGTAATAGAGACTCTGCAACTGGGAACACCCACAGACAGCATTTGCAGTCTCTTGAGATAGGAACAAATTCAACAAGGTTTGCTTTTGAATAGATGTGCATACATTTGCACCGTTAATTTGCAGTCTGCATTGTTGCTGCTTCATGATAGCAAAAGTAAATATTAAGCAGCTGCCTGTGTGGTAACACAGTACAAAAAAAATCTGGCAAGTTTGACATGTTATGATCAAAACGAGTATGTTTTTCCACTAGACGGCAGGTGATGGGAAAGAACAAGCTGAAAGAAAAAGATTAGTCAACCACATGAATATGAAGAACTGGTTGAATTAATCACTGTACATTTATTCTAACACTTATGAAAGCAAATGCAGGTTTAAACATTTTTTTAAAAGGCTGCATGAACTTAGAATTGGGTATGTTTTTTTTCAGATTGTGGTGCTTTCTAATAGACAATATGGGGTGCACCAAGTGGTCAGATGCTGCAACATTGTTAAGTTAAGCAGCTATAGACCCTTGGATGAGAAACCACTGAAACTTCAAGTAAAAAGCAAGGCATGAATACAACCATTTTTAAAAAAAAGCCCAATATGTAGCTCAAGGAATAAAGGAGCCTATAGTTCTAAAAAGGATAAAAAGAGCACTTCAATACAGAAACATACCAGCCATTAGACACACTGAAAAAACAATACAAAAACAAGTCAACGGAAGGTGGTAGGGGCAATGGCACTCTGTTGTGTATTGTTTTGCAACAGACTTGTGGGATCCAAATAACAAACCAGCATCATGGCTCACTGTGGACATTCTCAAGGAGACTGCATGAGATTTAGGACGCTGTCTGAACTGGAACACCCCATGACACATGGTTACAACCCAGCCTTCCTACTCCATCAGAGCATTAGTGTGCCATACTACTTTCAGGCAGCCTAGTTTTCTAATACTGATTATCAGGCCAGGATCTGGCCATGAATACTTGGCTTCTCAGAGCTTCCAAATAACTAACACCATAGTTTTATCTGAACATCACAAGTTGAGGTAGGAGCATATGCATATAAATTCATGTATACATAGACAGACACATATATATGTGAAATAACCGATATCACTAAACATAGTAAATCATAGTAGGGAGCTGCTACAACTACTATATGAAAAGAAATAAGGCAGAACCAGCATTCGTTATGCATTTCTAACCTCATGATTTTAACAGCCACTTTGCACATCGATAACTAGCCACCATGAACATGTGCAGCATTTGTCAGTCCCCCGTCCCCCCCATTATGACTCTTGAACCAAGCTTTCAGCCTGGGGACATACATACACAATACCAGTTACACACATTTCTTCAGAGTAGGACATCCACCTGTCCTTGGGTAACCACACACACACACATACACACACACTCGCCATGAGAAGTTAAACACAATTTTAGACCCACATGCCACCATCAGAACAGGAAAAGGAGAGACTTGATAAAAGCATTCCCTATTTGCAAGCTTTTATACAGTATTAAGAGAAGGAGATTTCATTCGCTCTTATTAATAAATTTTCTTTTTATTTGGACAAGGAGAGAACATTTTATCACAACAGTTTGAAATAGCATGATTAAAGACTGCAGCCCTCCCAAGAGTGGTCACAGATATGTACAGTATATGAAGAGCCGATCATGATCTAGTTAAAAATACCTGATGTGAAGTACATGTGCTAACAGGTTTCCTTCAGGTCATGACCAGCATGAAAAACACATTAGGACACAGGTGGAGTTTTCTGCTAATGAGTACAGCAATATGCTGTGTTTAAAGGTTTACAATCAAATTTTTGTTAGTGTTAGCACTGAGCCCTTCAGGGGAGAAAACAAACACCAAATCTCTACTTTTCCCTCTTTTACACACATCAAAACTATTCACACTTAAGGAAGTGCCCAGCTGCATACAAATTAAGTCTTTTCAAGGATAAAAACTTTTAATAGCTAATACTGGAGGTGTCTCTTGCTTCTTGGTACAAATCTGCCTTTATAGGGTATGAGAATTTCAGCTATCAGTTCCTAAGAGGGGGAAAGCTTGTTACATTAACTCCTCAGGAGAAAACAAATGCCGGTCTATGGAAATCACATCCCTTCTACACTGAAAATGCTCAGCCAATTCAAGTTTCACATATTCAGGAAGACAGAAGATTTAAGGCTCTGGTGGCAAATACAATCCTCTGAGCAAAGTTGTTCTAAAGTCAAGATTCAACAGGTAATGTTTATTTTTATTTTTCCTTGACTCTTAAAATCCTTGGTCTCAGGTTTAGATAACATCCAACTGAAGTTAAAAGTCTGGCAAGAAATTCCTTCCTCCATGGGAAAAAAAGAGGTTTCAGTCATCCATTTTAGGAGCACTTGAGGATTGCCCTGCGATTTTGTAATGTTTTTGGTTTGTTTGTTTTTTAATTAAAATTATAGCAACATTCAGGGACTACTTTTAGTAAGTTGAAGAAGCTGTGCTCATGGCATCATCTGCAATTTTGGTACTGGCAGGGTGGATGCTTGCAAAGTATTTTACATCATTATCATTATCCATTTGGAGGGCCACAATTGTCTGCTCCACTGCTTCTTGGTGAGCACTGACACATGTTAAAAAATATTCTGTATGGAGAAAAAGCAAGAGAATCTTTTTTTATAAAGGAAAAGGTAGCATCACAAAAGATATGCTTCTTATAAAACCCCAAATTAGGATGCAAAGTCAATGCTTATTTTTTTGCTGCCAGTACAGAACATTTATACAAAATGCATACAAAGACTAACATTTTAAATCATTTATATATATTATAATTTAGCATAAACAAACAAAGGACCATGCTTATCATGACTGGGTTGCAGAAAGTATACAGCACAGGCTCCCACATTCTTCTGGCTCAATTTTAAGGTGCTAGTTATAATCAACATTCACTGAGAAGTCATCTGTGCTGCGTAAGGTTGAGCAGGGAAAAGTCACTGATCCTTAAAGCACTGTACTGGATGCCTGTGACCTACTGGGTACAGCTTAGGACCTAAGTACTTAAAGGAATGCCTCTCCTTTACCTACTGACCTATGTTTTGAGATCAGGAGGGGAGACCCTGCTCTTGATCCCACCAATGGGCATGGTCCGTGATAATGTGGCACAACACAGGGCAATGCCCCAGTGGTGGAATTCTTTCCCTGGGGAATGGCAGTTGTCCCCTGTGCTGCTAACGACATACTTCTTCACCCAAGCTTAAATACCCTGGACCTAGCAGTGTTACTAATGCGTTTGTTGTCTCGTGCTGTTGTTTTGGTTTTGCAGTTTTTATACGTTTTAACTATGGTGCATAAATGGCTGCAAAGGTGTAGAATACAAGCAGAATAAATAATACCACCACCACCTCTTTACGTTTTTCAGCCATGTCTCAAGTGAAAACTCCTGCCAATTGGATTCCTGATTCCTTTATGGGTAGCTGGCCTGGCCTGCCCCAGCAACTTTTCTGGTCCTCTAGGATTGCATCAGTTTTGGTGTCAGTGGCAAAAAGGAAGGGGGGAATAGAGACTATGCTGAAGTGAACAAAGCCCAGCACCCTGATAGGAATGCAAATCATGCAAATCATGCATAACCCCGTTCTCAGCTGTTGTAGACCCTGAAGTACTGGCCAAGGCTGAATGCAACTCTTAGGCCAAAAAAGTTAGCTACTCCTGCTCTAGAAGATGCACAGAATCTTAAAAGAGTTTTTCCATGTGAGGAGGAACCTTTCTTGGAGGCTTCCTGTGTTTGAATTTTCATTTCTGCTTCCAGTCTGGTACCTAGGAAATTCCCACAGCCTCCCAGATGTTAACTTTTTTTCATCCCTTGTTGCAAGTATTTCAAACATCAGGAACCAGTCCAGAACAAAAGATGTGCTTGAGGAAAAAACAATGGCATGAGAGTACATTTACTAGCTAATACTACACTATAAGGATGCACACAGGAAATGTGTGATTTCTACAGAGCAGGAAATGCAGCAAGAGTACTTGAGTCCACAAACCTTTCTCTAGAAGCGTTTGCCTTAATGTTTTTGCAAGTAGGACTCGAACGTTTGGAACTCTATCTGAGGCCAAGAGCAGTAAATGGGGTAATAGACGCTCAGCAAACTGATCCATTGGCAGGCAGTCATCTTCTATGATAGTCTGAAAAGAAGATAAAGTAACTGTTTTAGACTTCCCCGAAAAGCAGGAGCAAAGCCTCTAAAATAGCAATAAAATATATTCTATAGGGTCATTTTGAAGATCTCATCTTTTTGCTTTCTTGGATTTGGGATTGCTCCCCACCCATCCCCCTTCTCCACTGATACACACAGCTAGCCATCCACATGGAAAGCTTCAAGGAGACATATTTTTGGATAACACACATTAAATTAGGACAAGAGAATGATAACCATCATTAGGCTCAACCTCCAAAAGCTATTTATCTTTTTGTAAGGAGCGGAGTTCACAAATACTATCCAGTTAGCTACTCTTACTAACTTCCTATTGTACCCATGATCAAACTCTGGAATCCAGAAATAATTCAGTGTTGAAAATGGAAAAACTTGTAACTTTGTAGCAGTGGCTTACATGTCAAGAAAATAAGAATAATTCATGAATCTCTTACCTGGCAAATAAAGGCGAACGTTTGCCTGCCAGACCACTTTTGGCACCTGCAGAACGTTTCAACCAGTTCATTCATGAGATCGACCACAAATGTTGGTGGTGGAGCACTATACAGCTTCTTTACCATTTCACTAACCTAGAAAATATACAAAGAACTCAGTACATGGATTACCTGCTAAAATGGTTACTAAGTCAAATTCCATTTTTAACGTTTACATTATAGTTCATACCAGTTTGAAGGAAATCCAACGAACAGAGGAAACCTTGTCTGCACAAAGACTGAGAGCAATAGGTCGTAGGTAATCGTATATGTCTCTGGCACTATACAGATCTAGAAGCAAGATCAGCTGCCTACAAAAATAAAATAAACAAAGGACTTAAAACTGCTAACCAATCATGAAAATGAAGCTATGTGCTGCAAGCAAAGGTGAATATTCCAGGAAGAAGAAGAAGAAGAAGAAGAAGAAGAAGAAGAAGAAGAAGAAGAAGAAGAAGAAGAAGAAGGGTCTTAAAGCGGCTAACAATCTCCCTTCCCCTCCTCCCCTACAACACACACTCTGTGAGCTGAGTGAGGCTGAGACACTTCAGAGAGAAGTGTGACTAGCCCAAGGTCACCCAGCAGCTGCATGTGGAGGAGCGGGGAATCGAACGCAGTTCACCGGATTACTAGTCCCCTGCTCTTAACCACTACACCACACTGGCTCTACACACCACGCTGGCATAGAAGAGCAGAGACGTGGGTTCCAGCCGGATTGAGTAGTCTCTCTGAAAAAAAGCTACAGTGCAGGAGGAACTCCCTGTATCTTACCACCTGCTCTAATGGCCACCAATGGCTGCTGGAGTGTTCATTCATTATAAGGCACCTCATGGGGATGAAATGGAGCATGCCCGTGTGCTGCTGATGGTGTGGAGAGGTTTGGTTCTGCTCTTTCTTAGATCTAAAAGATCCACACACTACAATTCCAAACATGCTTACTCAGCAATAAATTCCAATGAGTTAAATTTTATTGGGACTAAGTCCCACTGAACACAAAAAACCTTACTTTTTACTTAAGCATACATAGACCCTAAGTTTCAGCCTCTCATCTGGCAAGTGGAATAAAAAACAAGCAGCTAGTGGGTCTTTCCACCTTCTCAGAACCTAACTGTGCCCAAACAGCAGTGGTATTGTAATTCTATATTAATAATAATCAGGTCTAGCATTTAGGCAGCATAGTTTACTACTAAAACTTACTCAGCAAGTTCTGCTCGGAAACGCCAGTTCCTGCTGTTATCGGTGACTAAGAATTCCTGAAGCTGGTAAAGATATTCCCGCCTTTTATCAGGGTGAAGAAGCTGGAAAATAAAGATGAATGTTTTCAGAACCATACAAATTATAGTTGATTGTAGTTTATCAAATTATAGTTGAATATAGTCTATCAAAAAACGAGGCTATTCCAGAATTTCTATGAAATATCCTGGAACAAGACAGTAATGCAATATACAATGTGAATGACGACAGAAATTAAACACATCTTCGGTTTCATCACATGATATCCAAGTTTTACTAAATACTAAAAGTTTATAAATTTAATTATCTGTCACCACAGAAGTATGCATACAGGGAGGAGGGAAAAGGAGGATTATTTTGTATGCATAAAAGGAGGATGTACCTTCAGAAAATCATGCAGATGCTTAAGCACTCCAATTCTGACTTCATCAAGGTCCTTTAAGAAGCCATTGAAGACTGGAACCAGATCACCAGCAGTAAGCTGGTCTCCAAGAATGACGGCAAGTTCATGTATGGAGAATGCCAACGTTCTTCGAACTTTCCACTAAAACAATGCACAAGGCCAACTTGTTAGCAAATCATACAACTTATTCAATGTTAGGGTTAGATTTGTTGCACAGCCAAGAGTACAGCAACCGAAAGCAAGTCAGTTCAGCAGATTATTTTACAACAGCAACCAGAAAAAGCTGATAAAATAAAAATATTATTTTTCACTCACTCCACCCTGCCTTGAAACTGAACAGAAGTAATTAAAACAATCTACACATTCACAGCTTGGTTTGAAGGCTGGAACTAGACAAAAAGGAAATGTGGTTGCTTCCATGCATCTCTTCTTTCCTCCGGTGAAGTCTAGTAACATAAAACCCATGCTGGACATCATGGTGCAGTGGAAAGTCTACCCCGGCCTAACAAAATTTTCAATGCAATTAAATTACATTATGCATTTTTATTTATTGGATATTACTGGAAACAAAGGAGATGTGGGGCTGTTTTCAGCAAAAAGCCAAGCATCTCTCAAATCTGGTTCCTCTACCATGTTGCAATTAATCAGTTAACTTACAATCAGTTAACATATTAACGCAGTTACTATTTACTGCTGAGAAAGGGGCTGGAGGGGAACTTTTTATTTGAGTGATAATATATAGAGATTTATATACCACCTAATCAAAAAACCACAGCTCCAAGCAGCTTATACAAAATAGAAATTGTTTGGATCAGCTTTCCTAAACAAAAAAGATGTTAAGCATTTTCTCATTCCATTCAATCCCTTCTTATAACTTTTTGGGGGCAACAGGAGAAAACAAAAGATGTCCTAACTTCCTCCACCTGTTCCCCAGAGGACCTTTTGTGTTCCTGCAAACCCAGCAGAGGAGGAACCTTTTCAAAATTCTAACACCACAGCCAAAGGATCAGGCATCCCTTGCATAGGTGTCTGAAGTACAATCCTAGGCTCTCTTCACCACTATGAAACAACACACGATTGTGCTCATAATTCTATTTTACTGATTTGTCCGGAATTTTAGACATAATAAGATTAATCCCATACAGCTGGTAAACTCTGGCCTTGTATGAATGCTATCGCAAACTCTTGGGATAAATGTTGGCACAGAGCAAAATTCTTTTCTAATCCTTCCTTTGAATTATTTTATGAGTTTAGCAGATTCATTGCACTGAATTCAAAAAGGAAGAATGCTGGGGGGGGGGTTCAGAAATTATATTAGAGCAAGCTGTTCCTACAGCAAATCTATTAGTTGATCAGTGTAAATGGAAAAAAGAAATCCAACAGGTTATTTATGGTTTACAGAGCAATCTTACAGCAAGATCTGTCGGAATGAGTAGGTTAGGATTCAGTAGATCTCTGGCTGAACTGGGAGGTTCCCAGTACAGCCAGGCTACACTGCTTAACTCCTTCATCTTCACCTCAGCCAGAGATCTACCAGATTATATTCCCCATTCTAGCCCAGATGGAGCCCAATTGGCTGAGCCAAGCCTAGGAGATCTTAAACCAGCATAAGCCCTGGAAAAGGGGTGTGACAGGGACAGGATCCTAAGCCTGTTCATCTTGGTCATGTAATCTGGCAGTAAATTAAGCCAGTAAACAGGATGGTGTAATTCAAATACTATTTTAAAGGTTTACTTTCCCTTTGTCAGCCTTAATCTGGCTCAGCCAGCAACAGCCTTGCTGCTGAATGGAGTTTGGATCTGGAGTAATTTTATGCCATCTTAATTTACACTGGTTTCCTTTACACTAGCCTACTATGCATAGGATTCCTCCCCTAGAAAGAAAAATATGATAAAGACATGTGCAAATTCTCCTTCCAGAACACAAGTAGTTACCACCCCTTCCCCTCAGATATCCCTATTCTCAGGAAAAACATCAAGAATGCTACAGTAATGAGAAACGGCCCAACATTTCTGCTTTCCCATTACATCAAGAACCTTAGACTCATTTCTGGAAGACTAGAGAAGCCAAAGCATACAATTTCAAATTGCACATAGTATCTAAGTACTTTCAGGTCTTATAAAGATCTATAACATTACCTGCATGTCAGAGGCTAACGTCTCATAAGTATCTTTCAGACAGTGCCAGTTCTGTCTCCCTAAGGTAAGTGCCACACCTGGAAGGCTGTAGGCACAGTGCTTTGCAATCTCTGTATCAACAGTCTGAGCTCGAGAGGGATCAGTCATGGATAAATACTGGTCCAGCAAGGCCTGAGGTACAATGTCCTAAAACGCAAAGCATATGAATTTAAGCATATGTTCTGAGAAAACTACATCACCATAAAAAATAATTAATTAAAAATGTTAAGACTGCAGGGAAAGAGAATGAAAAATAAAATTCAAGTACTATTTCTTAGGTTACATTATTCTTCTAATAACCAACTTGTTACAAGTATAAATGGGAACTTTTTAAGGAGAGCAGGAGCGAAGTTGCTCACCTTTCAACAGAGCTGATGGAGGGGCCTTGCAGTCCCATCTCCCTCCCTCTCCTGCAGTCCAATAGGACAGCTGCTGATGACAGTTGAGGGAGAAGCCACAAAATGAGGATGGGAGTCATGTGCAGCCCCCATGGGTGGAAGGTTGCCACATGCGCCCTAGGTCCTGAGAGTACAGAGTACAAGGGAAGCAGTAACTCAGGGCAACAGGATTAGCTACCACCTTGCTGACTATATGGGCTATGATGTTTCTGTTTTGCCTAAAGCCATTGAGGCAAAAGGGAAACAGAAAAGCTTGTGCATAGTACAAGCCATCTCTCTCACACACTCACTAGACCAGTGTGCAGTTACTGTAATAGAAATTCTTGCCGACTGCATGTACAGGTCAGATTTGCAACTGATGATGCTCTCAAGGGGACAACAGTAGGCTCAGGTTTCAATTTTAAATATCGAAGTTCAGAATTCTTTAAAAAAGACGGAGAAAGTTACAGTGCACAATTTAAGCAAAGTAAAAATTATACTTACGGGTGTCGGATCATATATTACATGTAAAATTACTTTTAAGTTGCAGTTTCTCTCATGTACAAGGATGAAACTCTTTAAAAATACCTGAATTTTAGATTTTTTTTCTTCTTCAGGGCTGAAACTACTATTAGTGCTAAAGTCGGAATCATTATGAATATAACGCAGAGCAGATTCTACAATGTCCTGTGGTGGAAAGTTAAAAACAACAACTTACAATGCAGGCATACTCTGCAGCACTATCCAATGCATATTTACTCAAAAGTAAATCCAAAGCATATGAAAATGAAGTTACTTGTTTTCTGACATTAAGCTCAAGTGATAAAATTCATAGCAGCCAAATATTTACCTCAGCAGTATCATTGATTAAAGGCACTGGGTCATCCTGAATGGATGTAAAGCTCAGGTGATCTTTGATGCTCAGCTCATTCTGAGAATCCACTGACTTGCCAATGCCTGCTGTCGTTTCCGCCTGAGGGTCCAGGCTTGAGGCTCGAAGGGCAGCAGAGAGCACCTCCACTTGTGCTGTGCATGTAAGGAAGGGGGCAAGCAGGTCAAAAACTTGTTCTACAACCATTACACAAACATTTCAGTGGTGTAGTAGTACTTCCCCCACACCCTGCTTCATATTCCATTAACACAGCAGTTGAGAACCTCCACTGATGGAAGCAGAGCCTTTACAGAAATGCCCTGTGGCTATGGAATGATCTTGCTGCTAAGGTGTAAAGTCTTTAAATGGTTTCAGAACGAATTACAACACACTTCTGGTTAAGCATGGAATAAATCTGTTAGGTAAACTTTGGGAATATGCAGACTCTGGTTTTATGCTGCATTTTTATTGCTTTTAGTATTTTACCCTGATGACGGCATGTAATCTGCTTTGTAAGCTGCTCCGAGCTTATGAAAAAACATCCTATCAATGCTCTAAATCAGGGGTCAGCAAGGTTTATCTTGCCTGCGCCGGATTGGTCCCATGGAGAGCCCTCCGTGGGCCAGAGGGCCCATAATTTCTGGCGTCTGCGCATGCGCAATTTCCGGAGCTGCAGAAGCGAGTCCCCGAGTTGCGCCGGTTTAGCACAAAATTCGAGTGGGCAGCTCGGTTTGGGGGCAGCTCGTGGGCCGGTCAAACGACCTTCACGGGCCGCTTCTGGCCCATGGGCCTTAGGTTGCTGACCCTTGTTCTAAATGAAAGCTGTACGACAGTGCAAGATGCAGTTCCACTAGGATTTCCAAGCATGCATACTCAAATATAATAGTAAATAGGTGAACAGGCAGTACACATTTGGAGGCTACCAAGGAAGCCCTTTACTTCTTTCTGCAGAGCCAATGAAATTAATGAACCTGACTTAGTTAGGTCCTTTAAATAGGCTCACTCTGACCCCTTGCATCAGCATTTTTCATTTGCTTTCTAAAGTCTTGCATATTTTGATAGTAACAATGTAGGGTTATATATAGTATTATCTACTCACAGCTAATTCAAAGACCTGAATGTTCATGATATGCAAATTCTGCAAATTTATACATCCAGAGTATTTAAAGTAGTTATGGAGATTTATCTCATTACATATTTTCTTCTGTTCTTGTAACTGCACAAGTTGACCACCATAGACTATAGGCCTCAGCAGTGGCCAACAGACAATGTTGACTGTATGGTTCTCCTCCTGCTACACAGTCAGCTGTATTAGTGGTTGTTATATTCAGCAAAGAGCTGAAAGAAGCAATTCATCCTGGGGAAGCCATTGTTTCTGGCCATTTGCCATTTGAGACAGGGGTCACTGTGTTAGTTATGTTCTGCCTAGGTTTTTAGGCTTTTCAAAAGACTCCGAGGGGGGGGGGAGAATCTTCTTTTGAAGAAACCAAACAAAGCTTCAGTGTTAAATATGCAACTATAAGAACCGAGACACTGGGAACTAACTGGTGATTGAATTAGGATTTGCTAGGCACAACTAAGCAAGGCTTGGTGACATGAAATGCATGTAGCCATATAATGAATAATAAAACATCCATATAATAATAGTAATGATAACATACACTGAATGCTTAACTATTTCTCTATTCACTACTTTATTCATTCTTGTGACATCCTTAAAGTGATGCCAATTTTATTATCTCCAATTTGAGGGGAATGGGGAAGGAAATGAGAGATAGAGAAACTTGCCAAAGGCTGTCTAGTGTCACAGTGGGCAGAAGTTAGATCTACTTGTACATGCCTAGCAGTAGATTGGCATGGGCTTCTGATTCCCAATTGCGTGTGAATAATAGCAACAAATTGATACCTCTCCCTGCCACCCTAAATTATACTGCTGAAATGTAGAAAGCTTGGGGTAACCCAAATTAGAGTTTTGTGTGAAAGATTGTGAGCTCCATTCAGGATTCCTAGGCCCCAAATTATTTTATTTGCCTGCCTCTTGCACTAGGCAGCTTTGAGTAGATCTTGGGGTTTAGTAAAAAATACAGTACAGTGGTGCCTCGCAAGACGAAATTAATTCGTTCCGCAATTCTCTTCGTCTTGCGGTTTTTTCGTCTTGCGATGCACGGTTTCCCATAGGAATGCATTGAAAATCAATTAATGCGTTCCTAGGGAAACCGACTTCAGACCAGGTCCGGGGACAGTCTGTCCCCGGACCTCTTCTGAAGGCTGGGGGGGGGGGACAAGGGCTTTTCTTCCCACCCCCAGCATTTTAAAAAACCCTGGGACAGCGGAGGACTTCTCCGCTGTGCGGGGCTATCTTAAAATGCTGGCGGGTGGCATTTTAAAATCGCTCCGGACAGCGGAGGACTTCTCCGCTGTCCGGGGCGATTTAAAAGCCCCTGGGAAGGCAGGCAGGGGGGACAAAGACTTTCGCCCCCTGCCCGCCTTCAGAAGGTGTTCCCGCCCCCCGCCCCACTTCGGAACAGCTTTCCGAAGTGGGGCGGATGGGGCAGGTGTCCCCGCCCCCCCCGCCCCACTTCGGAACAGTTTTCCGAAGTGGGGCAGCGGGGCCAGGTGTTCCCGCCCCCCCTCCCCACTTCGGAAGAGCTTTCCGAAGTGGGGCGGCGGGGCCAGGTGTTCCCGCCCCCCCTCCCCACTTCGGAAGAGCTTTCCGAAGTGGGGCGGCGGGGCCAGGTGTTCCCGCCCCCCTCCCCACTTCGGAAGAGCTTTCCGAAGTGGGGCGGCGGGGCCAGGTGTCCCCGCCCCCCCTCCCCACTTCGGAAGAGCTTTCCGAAGTGGGGCGGCGGGGCCAGGTGTCCCCGCCCCCCGCCCCACTTCGGAACAGCTTTCCGAAGTGGGGCGGCGGGGCCAGGTGTCCCCGCCCCCCCGCCCCACTTCGGAACAGCTTTCCGAAGTGGGGCGGCGGGGCCAGGTGTCCCCGCCCCCCCTCCCCACTTCGGAAGAGCTTTCCGAAGTGGGGCGGCGGGGCCAGGTGTTCCCGCCCCCCCTCCCCACTTCGGAAGAGCTTTCCGAAGTGGGGCGGCGGGGCCAGGTGTCCCTGCCCCCCCTCCCCACTTCGGAAGAGCTTTCCGAAGTGGGGCGGCGGGGCCAGGTGTCCCCGCCCCCCGCCCCACTTCGGAACAGCTTTCCGAAGTGGGGCGGCGGGGCCAGGTGTCCCCGCCCCCCCGCCCCACTTCAGAAGAGCTTTCCGAAGTGGGGCGGCGGGGGCAGGTGTCCCCGCCCCCACTCCCCACTTCGGAACAGCGTTTTAAAATGCTGGGGGTCGGGAGCGAAGCGCTGCCGACCCCCAGCATTTTAAAATCTCCCCGTGTCCCGGGGAGGTTTTAAAATGCTGGGGGTCGGCAGCGCTTCGCTCCCGACCCCCAGCATTTTAAAATCTTCCCAGGACACGGGGAGATTTTAAAATGCTGGGGGTCTGCAGCGCTTCGCTCCCGACCCCCAGCATTTTAAAATCTTCCCAGGACACGGGGAGATTTTAAAATGCTGGGGGTCTGCAGCGCTTCGCTCCCGACCCCCAGCATTTTAAAATCTTCCCAGGACACGGGGAGATTTTAAAATGCTGGGGGTCGGCAGCGAACGCTTCGCTCCCGCCCGCCAGCATTTTAAGATCGCCTGGGGCAGGCGGGGGGGGGGAGCAAAGACTTTTGCCCCCCGCCGGCCTTCAGAAGAGGTCCTCTTCTGAAGGCCGGCTGTGGGCGAAAGTCTTTGCTCCTGACCGCCAGCATTTCCCTATGGGCTTTCGTCTTGCGATGCAAGCCCATAGGGAAATTCGTCTTGCGAAGCGCCTCCAAAACAGAAAACCCTTTCGTCTTGCGGGTTTTCCGTCTTGCGAGGCATTCGTCTTGCGGGGTACCACTGTATATTTTGCAAGCCTTAAGTCTGTCTACCCTGGTGTAGTGAACTCACAGTTGAGGTGATATTTGATTTTAAGACAGTTTGGAAAGCAGCCTCTCAGGTATGATTCTGATTAAGGGACTAATGCTTTTGCAAAGGATTTTAAAAGATGACTGGTAATACTGTGTGATGCGTAGATGAGAGAGTTGTGAGGTAGGGTTCAATTATTCAAAGAAACTAGATACTGCGATTTCAGGACCATTTTTTTAGGTCCTGAAAGTGAAAGAATTTATTGTGAAACTTTAAGGAAATAAATGTCATTCAGGTATAGAATAATTTGGGGGCACCACCACTAATTGGTACTGGCTTTTATCCTTGTCTGACTCTGCAACTTCATATGAATCATACCTCAGTTAGCATCAATACCAAAACACATTGCTTTTGGCTCCTTTCCCATTCAGTTGAAACTTCCCCAACTCCCCCGGTTCAAATCAAAATGTATCTCTCTCACACTACCTAAAACCTGGTGCCTACCAAACCATTACACAAGACATGTCATGCTGTTCTCTCTAATGCAACATGTGCATTATATGACATTGGCTGTGACAACCCATGTGATTTTTATGAACATTTATTATGTAATCACATCCAATGTAGTACTGTGGCATTAAAAAACCAACATGTTAGCCACTACAGGGAATAAGATTAAAGATTAGAAGCACGGGGAACACGACAGATGACTGTAAGGGCAAAGGAAGAAAAGCAGCAGAGACATTTATGGCTTTAAAAGCAATATAAATGTGTACAAGTAACTGAGAATGCGATGGAAAGCACTTTCATCTACTTATTAAAACAAGCATAAACTGAGGTTGGTAGTTAGAGCTCAGATCTAGTTCAAACTGACCTTAATAGATTGGAGAACTGGGTCCAAATGAACAAAATGAATTTTAATAGGGACAAATGTAAGGTTTTATACTTAGGCAGGAAGAGCCAGCAGCATAAATGGGGGAAACCTGGCTTACCAGTAGTACCTTGTGAAAAGGATTTAGGGGTCTTAGTAGACCCTAACTTAACATGAGTAAACAGCAAAAAAAGCTTATGCATCAACAGAAGTCTAGTGTCCTAATCAAGGGAAGCCATAGTACCGCTCTATTTTGCCTTGGTCAGATCACATTAGGTTATCTGGGGAAATTTCAGGGCAATGATCTGTTTAGACGAATTCAGGGTTTCCTAAACGTGGGTCTCCAGCTATTTCTGGACGACAATTCCCATCATCCCTGACAACTGGTCCTATCCTACCAGCTAGGGATGATGGGAGTTGTAGACCAAAGCAGTTGGAGACTCAAGTTTGGGAAGGCCTGATTTAATTTATACTACCTCTCATTTCCTTCATTTAGTAAATTCTATTTATTATTTTAGTTGTGTGTAGTTGCTAAAATACAATGCTTGCACAGCAATACAACATCCTCCTGTTTTTTTATCATCTGCAGCTTCTGTTTCCTGAAGTGCTCTTTCTTACTTCCTTTCTACTTCACAACACAGTAAGTTGCTATGTGATTACTTCACGGAGGAGCATAATTTTAAAATGCTTCCTGTGGTGCATTCACATAGGGAACATTTCTAGTACTGAATCCCATCTTTCAGAAAGTCCTCTAATAGATACAATACTTAAGAAGCTACTCAGTAGTACTCATGTTGGCAAGCTGCCTGCAAGTGAAAATTCATTTAAGCAAATCTGCTGTAAAATACAAGGGTGGGAAGCTTCCTAATAAAGTGTATTTTGAGATTCTGTATTCAAACCCAAGCCAACTGAGTTGAGACTACAATAAGCTGTCCAGAGTCACTATTTGGTATCTGACATCATTAATGGATCAAGTAGTTCATTTTCTAGCCCATTTTCTGCAATTAACCATTTATGGATTAAATTCGTAAATTAGCACAATGACCAATGGGAGTAATTCAAGATTCAAGAGACACACTTGGAAGGGCTAAGTAGTAATAATGAAATGGACAAACTGGTTTTTGTTTTGGATGTAAGAGGCAGCTGACCTGTTTCTTCCATAGTTCATAAAGAGGTGTGCTGCAACCAACACCCCTAATATGGTGATGGATCCTGCTACCAGAACTTTTATCTTTCATATGAACATAAGAAGAGCCCTGCTGGAAAAGGCCTAGCTAATCCTGCATTCTGTTCTCACAGTGGCCAACCAGATGCCTATGAAAAGTCAACAAACTGGACACACGAGCACCCTTCCACTCATGATTCTCAGCAACTAGTATAGAGGTTTCCAGAACTGATGCTGAATTACATTACACTAGCTGTCTCAGACCCAGCACTGCTTGGGAATTCTAAGAAACAAAAAAGTGAGTACCATTTTGAAATTGGTGATTAAAATTTGCACAGTTTTGAAAGGTTCAGTACGCCATCTTGATTCAAAATGGTGTCCAATTATATCAATAGACAAAAACCTGCTCCTTGATCTCAGGAACCATCATGCAAGCTTTCTTAAGAGGTGTCCAAATTCAGAGAGATGAGCTAAAGAGACCATCTTCCAAAATACATAGTAGATTCAGCAGCACCTAGGAACATTCAGTAACTTTACAGAAAAAATTGCCAAGAAGAGGGTTTGTAAACCAGTCCTAAGGGCAATTGTATTCAGGTGGAGACACAGATTTATGCAAATTATTATGAATTACAACCACATAAAGAGCTTCACATGCCACACCATATTTAAAAGTGAAGTGGAACAGGGATCAAGAGGCATGTTCCATGACATTTCTGATAGCAAAATATTAAATGAAATGCAAAATGTTTGCAGCCCCTGAAGGTTCCTGGAAATTAATCTACATAGGAATGGTAGAGACTTTGGGCTTGCAGCTTCACTTCTAATGTACTGCAATATGTTGATATAGTTGGGATTTGATAACCCAAATCACTTTTTAACGGGCAGCTTAACATTTAAACCAGGGAGTAAAATGGCCAGGGAAAACTAGCCCAACTAACTTGTAACAATTTATCCACTCTGTAATTTAGATCTTTGTTTGAAATCAAGAAAAGGAAATGGAAGGACAGAAGGGGGGGGGGAGTAGTTGTGCAAAACAGAGACCTGATTTTCTTGATAAGTAAGCATAGCGTATTTGCATAAATCAAGGCTATTTACCTACAGGATTCTAAGATTCATTTCAGTTTCAATCAATTGGCCTTAATCTTTCTTTTCTAGGCATCTAATTCACACCTCACCTGGAACTAGGAATGTATTAACATGTATTAATACCTTTAACATCTGGATCATCTATATGAGGCTCCAAATTTTCTATCATTTCTTCCAACTCCTTCCTTGTAGCCATGGTAAGGTTTGAAGAAGCTGATGCAACAACTTCCTGCTCTCCTTCCTGAGTTTCTGAATCAAGTGTTTCTGCAGTTTCTTGAAGTTCTAAATCAATATCTATCTTGGGAAGTGGAGTCCTCCAGAAATTGAATGAGTTATATAGCTCCTGATCAGAAAGGGGGTTTTCCTGGGAACTCGGTGCAGGTGCTGGCAATACTGCTATACTACAGCAATCAAAACTTTGTTCGTTCTTATTTGCTGCTTCTTGACATGATTCTGAAGACGAAGTGCAATGAAACATTGTCTCAGGCAGGGAATGAACCAACATGGAGTTACTCTCTTCCTTGTCATTTTCAAGGGTCTCTGCAAAATCACTCTCATCAGCATCTAAAGGCAACTCTGTCTGGCTTTGTACATCATGTGTTGGGATATCTTCTGTATCTACAATTCTTTCATTGCTGGACAAAGAAAATAAATGTGTGTGTTATCTACCATAGTGGTTATAAAGACATAATTGGCTACAACATGGGTGGTCAATCTGCAATATGGAGGTCACAAAGGGAAAAATGGAGGGTGGTAGGATGCTGGGACAAACAAGCAAACACGAAATTAAAGACACGTGTTACACCAAAGCAGAGAAGGAGCTGTATGTGCATTGTAGTGCAAAATAAACTGGCCTCAACTTCTGGCATAGTTAGTCACCGCTGGCCTACATAAGGACACTTGTGCCTTTCTTAATTGCTCACAAACAGGCAGCATCAAAATTAAGGTACTTCAAAAAAAATTGAACATTTGGCACATATATTCTGTATCCACAATTTTTTCATTGCTAGACCCAGAAAATGTGTATGTCTAATAATCAGAATGGTTGGGTTGTTTAAAAGAAAGATTTTTTTAAACCCATCCTACCTCAGAACATGAGACATGAAATTTCCTTCATAATGGTAGAACATACAATCAAAGTATCAGTAAAAAAAAGTGCTAAGAGCCAATGAATTTAAATGAAATTAATAACCAGTCCATACCTATGTTCCTCTGCAAGGTTCCGATCCTCAGTGTTTTTACATTCTTCTTCTTTAAAAAATTGACCACTGCTGGATGGATTAGCGAACGTTGATATAAAAGGCCCCAGGGATTGAAAGGCAGCTTGGCGGACCTAGAGTAATGGATTCCAGAGAGTTCCTTTAAATATAGCTGCTTGTAATGAGTGCTCCAGCTGTCAGTAGTGGAAACATCATAAGTTCCCCAAGGTATGCTGCAAGGAAATCTTGCATCTTGAAACAAGGCCAACAAGTGGGACATGGGAATGCATTATGCTAGCTGCCTCAAGAATATTACATTACAACCGGGTACATACTTGAGTGTCACACCAGTGTCTGAATATGCATATTAAAGTACGTATCTGTCTGCAGAAGAATATTTAAAAACTCTAGAGCAAGGGTGGGGAACCTGCAAACCCTGCAGATGTTGTCAAGACTCCAGCTTCCAAAAAACCTCAGTCAATATGACCAATGGTCAGGGATGATGTTCTTGGACTACAGCTCCTGTCTGGAGGACCACAGGTTAGCTACCCCTTATTCTAATCCAGAGAAATCTTGCATTAGTCACATATATTTCACCACAATTTTACTATAAATTCCTACATTACATTTCCATCCATATTCAGAACTTACTGAAGTACTTACAGAACTTACAGAAGTATTTTCAAATACATATTTTAAAAGCTGGAGAAGGAACCAAGTAACAAATACAAACCAGATTGTAAAGTGTTTAATAGATATATATGCATTTTCACATCCTGTTTCCTGCCCAATTGTTTATCCCTTTGTCAAACCATCTTAAGAACTGAAGCAACTGATAAGGGAGGGGTTGCAAAAACGGTGTGAGGACCCTGTTGCCTGTGGCCCCCACAATTGTCACTGCTTGATTGCTTTTTGCTTTTAACGGCTTCGTGAGCACCGAAAATTGCGCTCCAGTGTCTATCATGAAATTTACTAAGCGGCTCCCCAGTTTAACCGAGACCATGGGCTCTTGGGAGCCTAAAGAAAGAGTTGAGCCCGGTCTGTCCTATGCATTCTCATTCTCATATTCCTCCAGTTGCGCTAATCCAACAAGGTCTCTGCTACTTCCTCTGTTCCTCACATATCTTCCAGCTTGCATCCTTCCTCTGTGCGATCCCCAACCACGTCCACGCTCCCTCTGTTCCCTGTATTCACCTTCTCCCTCTGTGTCCCTTGCTTCAGGGCACTCCTGTTTCCAATGACCTTCCTTTCTGCCAATTGCACACTGATTTCTTCCCAATGGCAATCCCCTTCCTCTTCCTCTTCCTCGTGCCCTACTGGAACCTCTCCCTTGGGCACCCGTATCAAATGCTGAGCCCTGGCTGATGGCTGCAGCCAAAACACTGCCTTTTGTTTCATTTCCCGAACTCTGTCCTTCTTAACCTCATTCTCTCTGTTCAAATAAACCTTTTGAGCGATTGCTAGGAGCTGATCCATCTGCAATGTTTCAAAAGCGTCTAACTTTTGCAATTTCCGCTTAATGTCCGTAGCACTTTGAGCCACAAATGCCGCATTCACCATTTGCTTGCTTTCTGGGGCTTCTGGATCAAAGGGGGTGTAAATTCTATAAGCCTCCATTAAGCGTTCCAAATAATTAGAAGGAGATTCATCTGGGAGTTGAAGTACCTCAGCTACCCTAGAAATGTTTGTGGGCTTTCTAGCAGCACCTTTTATAGCCTTTATAACTTCCTGCCGATAATTGTCCAAGGCGTCCTTATCCCTTTCTGGGTCCCACCCTGGATCTGTGAGTGGATATCTGGCACGGACCCAAGCATCTGGATTGTTTTCTGAGTTTGGCACCTGAGCTTTAAGATTGTTGTCTGCAGTTGTATCTATCCTTCTCCTTTCCTCAGAGGTGAAAAGAGTCATCAAAAGATGCCTGCAATCTTGCCATGTAGGCAGATGAGTTACCATAATGGAAGCAACCAAATCCAGCATGGCCTGAGGTTTTTCTGAAAAGGGTATTGTATGTGTTTTCCAATTCAATAAATCTGTGGTTGTGAAGGGGACATATTGAAGTGTAACTGCCCTGGAAGGCCAAGGACCCGATGGTCTCCCATTTGCATCCACTGGCCGTGGCTCTTGGGGCCCCAAAACAGCCCTTAGGGGAAGCATTGGCGCTGGTGCCCCTTTGTTATTACGTAAGTAATAGCCTCCTTTTGCAAGCTTAGGCGAGGCTGGGCTTTGAGATGTACTGGGTAAATCACTTTCTCTCATTTTAAGGACCAATTTTTTGTCCAGAATCTGTAATTGCATCCATCAATTTCCATAATTTTGAACTGTCATGGCTTTCTGGGGTTCTCAGTGAATTAATTTGTTCCCCCCATGCTCCAGACATTTGAAATGCGCTGGTTTCCCCTCCTGCTCCCTCCGTCTGTGTTTGCAAGGCTGACATGTCCACCCATGGGTAGACATGTCCTGGTTGTATTTTTCCTCGGGAGGGGAGGGTAACGTGCTTTGATCTAGAGCTGCTGTTTGTTTTGGCTGGGAAGGCAATTCTGGAAGGCTAGGCACATCCAGTGATGCTTGAGAAGGTGGGGCTGCCTGCGAAGCACCATTTGTGGCTTGCGGGGCTTTATTCAATTCTGACTGAGATTGGCTGGGCATAGGGGTCCGTTGGGTTTGGGATTGTCCTGCCACTGCATTTTGATCTGGCAATGCTTGCCTTGAAGGCGGCTGTATTGCTTGATTACTGCTGCTATAGTTGTATGGCGGGGGAGGGATTCCATCCTCCTCTGAAGGACCAACATAAATTTTCCTGTCAGCTGCAGAAACTGTTAAGGGTTTTCTGGCTTCCTGCCTTACAGCGAAAATCTCGCAGCTGTTACTTCCTCTTCTCACCCACTCTGGATTTTTTAAACAAATGGCAGTCCACCTTGAAATGTAATAGTACTGCTCCTTATATAAATCCGGATTTTTCATTATTGAGTCCATAACTGCCTGACATTTCTCAATGCTGAAGGAGCCAATTTGTGGCCAGGATTTGACCTGCTGGGGCCACAACCGTTGACAATATTTCTTTAAAACTTCCTTACTTGGTCTGACCCCCCCTGGTTCTTCTGGAAAAACCATTTTAAAATTTTCTAACATGCAGTCTAGGGGTGTACAGGCTTGAATTGGTTTTGAGCATTTCCCCCCCATAGTTCTGCAAAAAAAACCTTCCTTCTTCGCCAGACAAACACTTTCAGCTAGGCAGTTTCAAAAATAGAGCAAGGGAAAACCACAGCACACTTCCTTTTTTCAACTCAGTTCTTACACATTCACTCGCGTCCCGGGACTTTCACACAGACAACACAGCCCTTTCTCCCCCCTTGCCTGCGGCAAACAACTTGGCAGAAAAGCACACTCTTTCATACAGCGTTTTTACCCTTTTTTCTCTCTCCCCCCCCACAGCTGTTTTTCCCCAACTTTTCCTGCAGAACCTCTTCCTATCCTATATCCTTGGTTGACTCAGCTTCTCCTCCCTCACCCTTTTGGTGATCCTTTCCCTTTAACGGGAGGTTACTGGTGGGTCACCCTGAGTGTTGATCAGCACTCCCTTTATCTCAACTCACCGTGAGTTCCTGTCGTGGCGCGCCTTTCCTTTTGGCCCCCCTTCAGATTCTCCTGGTTCGGTCCTTGCCTCCGTCTCGCCGGGAGTCCGCGCCGAAGGCGATTGCCTTCCTCCTTCGGAAATGATGTCCGATTGGCGCCTGGAACGAAGCCAAAACCCTCGGGGCGCCCTCCCCTCGAGAACCGGAGGCCGGCTCTTTTTGGGTAAAAAAAACCCCACTGGCCTGTGTGATCCGAGTCACGGCACCAAATGAAGCAACTGATAAGGATCAGCCAGACGCAGCAATGGAGAATAAGAAGGTGAAGTTTATTGCCAGGCAATAAGGACCCAGTTGGAATCTCTTCCAAAGAACTGGGACCCCGATTGACAGAAATACAGGGGTCTTTATACCTGAGCAAATCACAGCAAATCATAGATCATAAGACAATCATGAAGGACTCATAACTTGGTCAGCAAAATATCAGCCAATCAGCAAGCAGTTGTCACGCTCCTAGCTACTGGAATAGCACTGGTCCAGCACAGGGTTCAAGTTCCGCTTTCCAATGCTCCCAGTGACGCTCAGTCTAACCTTTCCCCTAATTATGACAGGACAGGGAGCTTGGACATTCTGCGGTTTTGCTCTTCCTGTTCTGAGGATTAATTTAGCCCGTTCCTGATGGGGAATTTGTACCAGAATCTCTGATTCATGTCTTGTCCGGGGTTCACAGATGTTTCTAGGGGAAAGGTCGGTTCCTACTTGCTGTTCCAAGCAGTTTGCATTTTTAGCTAAGGCACAGCTTCCCTTTTGATTCAAGTGGATTTATAAAATACTGTAATCCTTGATTCGTGTAAGCATATATATATTGAATATATTGATTATTGATAACTGGTTATATGAATAGTATAGGGGTAGCCCTTCCTTCCTTGCCTCAGAACCTCTGTACACTTTCACTGTACATGGTTATATTTACTTTCATAATAAAAGGTTTCATTTTGGGGCATATACTATTACTTTTGGTTCTGGCAAATAACAGCACTGTTCCTTATGCTTTTTCAAAATAGTAAAATATGTTGTGGCATTTAACAAATAAGTAATACGACAAAAGTATCTGGACATAGAGTTGCCTTGAAATGCTAGCCCTAATAGTTATTGAAAACATAATCAACGTCTACAAAACACTACAGAGGATGGAGCTTCTATATCTTGCATAATACATTACCCCTCTTCCACGTCAACGGTATTATCAATACTTTAAACATTAATTAAACTCTCTCAAAATAATTGTCAAGTATCTTGCAAGAGGAGAAGGGGAACTTAACAACTGAAAACTTACCCATCGTGAAGGGTCACTGATAAGGTTAATAAAAAGTGTTGATAATTTTGTTCGCCGGACCTCCTGTGATGTGGCACATGAAACAGCCATAAAACATTCAGCACAAGCCTTCCGCACACCCCAAACATTATCAGAACAAAGCTGAAAAAATCTAGGAAGCTGAAAAAATACAAAGCATAACACAAATTTTGTATGAATAATTTAAATGCAGTTTTGACTTTTTATCTTGAAATAATTTCTCATAAACTTGTAAAATGTTATAGTGGAAAATTAGTAAGTGTGCTAAGGACAAGATTAAGACAAGGGTGCATTCATTTTTTTGCTTCCTATGTTTGGAATTGCTTTACTATATTGCTTCCTTTTGGCATTAAAAAACCATCCCATCGTCTCACAAAGAGCTTAAGCTACTCCAGTAAGCTACTCCACTCAGCAGCATTCTACACAACTTGCAGCTTTTGGAACAGCCCTACACAGAATTCATGTGTAACTGTGGCCAGGATATCTAGGTCCAGGAATGGCCGTAGCTGATGCACTAAAGTTGGTGAAAGGCATTAATGAAATCTAGCATAAATCAGTGTACTTTGGTTCCAGTGATTTCAATAGGAAGAATTATAACTAACTGCAGCTTATCGAAACCTATTCCAGAATTTACCAGCATTTCTTCAGTGGCTTGCTGTCCAACTACACTACAGATGTCACCAAAGTTGGCTGCACAAACCTGAAAAAACAATACGTTTATTATAATATGGCACTGAGCAGACAAAAACTATTCAAAAAAGCAAGACTGCGGTTCTCAAACTACTCCATGTAATGCTTTGCAATCAACTGTAAATCTATTGCACTGGGCCACAGGTTTACTACTCACTGCAGGTCTAATCTTGAAAGTTAGCTAATTTTAAAATAGGAGATACAACTTGATATGTACAAGAAGTCTTGTTTCCCTAAAAGTTGCAGGAACAAACTGGTAAAGAGCAGAATTGGTTTAAGTATTAAGTAGGATAAAATATACATTTTTTAAAAAGGTTCTGGAAACTTATGAGCCAGTGTGGGCGATCAGAAGAGTCTTCTTTCCTAAGTTGTTGAGTTTACCCAACTCCCTCTGGTTCATCCCCTTACTACAGAGCTGATGCTGAATGAGGTGAACATTCAATGCAATTATGTTTTCCTTTGGGGAGAATGAGGGTGGATCTCATTTCACATTTAGCTGTTAACCAATCACCAGATTTTGAGTCAAGAAAGAATTTCCCCCTAAAGTTCAGACTTTACTTGCATCCACACCGTACATTTAAAGGACCCTTCTTCCACCTTAGGAGTAATGGCTTCTCCTAAAGTATCCTGGGAAATGTAGTTTGTTAAGGGTCTCTGCACCTTTCACAAAATATGGTTTCCATTACTCTCTGGGAAAAGCCATGACTCTTAAAGTGGTGGAAGAGTGCTTTAAATGTTTGGTGTGGGTATGATGCCAATAACACATTTGGAGAAATCTGCCCTTCCCATAGTGCAGCAATGGCTCATTTGTTTGTTAACTGCTCTTGTCTTGCACTGATGTACCTCAGTACTATGGACTTTGTTCTGCTTTGGCCAACAAACTGTGTTGTATTGGTCATCTGTCATGGATGCTTTAGTTGAGATTCCTGCATAGCAAGGAGTTTGGACTAGATGACCCTTGGGCTCCCTTCCAACTCTACAATTTTATGATTTGAAAAGGAAATATTGATGTATGTAAGATCTTGCCTTAAAGTAGCTGGGCTGATCTTTATGTTCTTCCTGATCCTTCCCAGCTTTATGATACTAGCATTTTAATTTCGGGATTCCATAATTTTTGCAGAATAAAGTGAGGATAGGATAGGAGTCAAATGTTATCATTCTAATGCTTTAATTTTTACAACTGTTTGACTGGACAATATTCAAAGTATGTGCTCTGGTGAGTCAAATGCCAAACCCTAGAGAGTATCAGCAACAGCTGACGTTTACTTGCTTCTTCATTTGCAGTGATGTCCTGAAAATCCTTCATTTCTGCCCTGCCTTGCTGTGAATAGAGCCAGTGAATCCCGCCCTTCCTCCAAGAAATGAAAGATGGCATACAAGGAGTTATAACATTTTTAGCCTCTTAGCTACCATCAGTGATGGTTAGCTACTGAGATAATGATTCACTCAAAATTACCCACTGAGCTATCTGGCAGAGGAGGGACTTAAAAGTCATGTCTCCAGAGTCCCAAGTCATATTTTTTAGATGCCACACTGACAACTTAAGACAATGGTTGTTTATGGACATAATCGTTACCTATAGTTTCCTCATTCATTCCAATAAACAGGAAAAACCTGCATATACAAAGCTGCCAAGAGATCAGTGCATTCACAAGGAGGTTTTGATTCCTACGTAGAATAAATGCTTTCCATTTCCAAAAAAACATGGCTAAAATTCTGGCAAGGTAAAGAAGGGAAATAAGAGATTTACAAAGGAAAAAGGTCATACCTTACGAACATGAAACATTCTGCAGTCACAGCACATCTCACAAAACCTGGGAAGAATGAGCCTCTCTGTAATGTCCTTTCCTACCATAGAGGCCATTTTGCACATTATCTAATTACAAGAAAAACATTGATTATGCATCTGGTATCACTGCATTCCTAGATATGCAAAAATTCCTACTTGTAATCCAATAGCATTTTTATGAAAATGTGTATTACAAAATGCTTAATTAGTATTTTCTCTTGCATCCTCTCTGTACATTGAAACAAAATGCTCTTGCCAATTAAAATTAACAGAAGGCAGATACATTGAAAAAATGTTTCTCTTGATCTCAGCTAGGAGTTGCCTACCTTTTTGGACTAGTAGTAGTATTTTGAATTTTAGGAAAGCACCATGGGCACCAGTCAAAAAATGGCTGGTGGGGCTGGTGGTGGCATGACACAACATAAGAGCACACACATTGCTGCTTCATGCTCCACCCCTTATGAGTAATGTGAGAAGTCAGCTATGACCTTTTAATCCTGATTGTGGAGATCATACAATGTTGATTCCCCCCCCCCAATTCCTACCAGGGAAAAATCTAGAAAATGGTCACACCACACTCACTATGTCTTGCATAACACATGCACATGTTCACCACACACATACAGAACACAGACACATATGCATCTGCCTGCCCAAGTGCATCTCTCTCTCTCTCTCTCACAGACCTACCTGCAACTCCCCTCCCTACTCACACACACCAACCATACATACACTGGTACCTGAGACTCCTTTGGGAGGAAGGATGTGATAGAATTTTAATAAATGCAACACTCTTTCTCTCACACAGATCACACATACCTCCCCCCACTCTTTCTCAGACACAGACTACATCTCTTTCACTGACCAAGTATGTGTCAAAGAAAGTGCCTGCTGCTAGCTTTCAATGGCTGTTGAGCTACAGCCAGCTGAATGAATGAGGTGAAGCCTTTCACTCCTTTTCTCCCTCCACCAGACATTGACAAAGAAAGAAATCATGGGTGAAATAATTTTCCTTGTTTGAAAGGCCCAATAAGACAGAACAAAGGCAATTAATATTTTTTTTCTAATTATTTTCTAATTTGAGTTCTTGGTCCACATTAAGTTCAGTGGATGCAATCCTGTATAGTTTGGATGCTTTATTCCATGGAAGTTAACCCGGAGTTTAACAACTTGTGAGCAGGATTGAAGCATCACCATTCTTCCATTTCCTCTGTTCTTGGTCCAAAAAAAATGTTTTATGAACTCTGAAACATGCTTATCGCTATAACTACACCATTATCTTAGTCTGCAAAGCACCATTTTACATCTCATTCATGACAAAGGATACTCTATGGGAAAGCAAGCATGTTTGCTGCTTAGTAAATCCAGATAATTAATTAATATAGACAATGCAAAGTCATCCTCCAACTTACTGCCACAGCCTCTGTCTTCACATCATCATTGCTGTCTGGAGCCGTCAGCTCTACAAGAACTGGACATACTTTGGCCTCCACATCATATCGTTCAATAAGTTCTTGCTCTAAAAGAACAAGTAATGCTGCCTGGCTTGTTTTTCTCACCTATGTTTAAAAAGAAGAGAGGAAGGGACTTGAATTATGTTTCCACCTGTGCCACAAAGCTTTAGAACAAACATTTTATAAGACAGCAAGAACTAACTCCTGTGAATCGCTTTCAGGCTCCACTCTATATTTACCTAGGAATGTCCCACTGAACTCAATGGGCCTTATTTCTGAATAGGATCTACACAGGATTATGTTGTCTGGGATATTGCCATACACTGTTAGTATTTATTTCCATGAATTCTTTAACATATGGAATGATACCATTGTAAATCTTTAATTTGATAATATTTATACTACTGCTACTATGTAACACTGGTCAAGTACCACTGCAAAAGGCACTAAAGAGAACACAGAAGTAAACACGTTATTCATACAGACTAGCCTTTCCCAGCATGATGCCCTCCAGATGTTTTGAACTATAAGGACATCGGTTTGTGGAAGACTAATATAAATTGTTTAACTACTGAGTCTGTGACACAAATTTATTTCAAAACTCTTTAATCTAATTTTAGTTGTTGGGACATTCACTGATCCAAATAATTGTGAAATTTCAAAACCACGAAACTGCCTTGTTTTTCCCTCCCTTGTAGTGAATATTCAGGTGTCAGCCCCTATGGGAAGGGACCTGTCATGTTGCTACTTCAAAGTCCCATACATACTGATGCTGTTAGGTAAACAATTTATTTGGAGAAGCATTAACAAGGTACTATTAAACGCAGGTCCAGCTTACCGAACACAATGCATTCTCAGGAAACTGTTCATTAGAAGAGCATTTGCATAACAAGCTGGCAATTTCCATTATTTCCTACGGGAACATTTCTAATCCATTATCTCCCCCCCACCCTAAAATGGCTGTCACCAATCAGCAAAACATAAACAAGTACGGATGTGGGCAAATTCTGGCTATTCAGATATCTGAATCAGCTGTGCGTGTAGTAAGGTTTGGGTATAATTGTTTATGTTCAGGTAAGTGAATTTTTGGATAACAAGTGGGAGGATCACAGGATCTGCGTGTAGTTTATTTCAAACATGTAAAATCTGTACACAACTGTGTAATTATTCAATAACTTCAATGAATTCTCACCTGGTTGTTCTGGTCTGCAAGATATCTCACCACAATAGGCAATAAATATTTTGAAAAAGCGTAAGGGATTGAAGGCCTGTTTTCTTGACAAAACATAGCTATATGAGGCACCTGTTCCATCAATTCAGCTCGTACTGTTGGCTCTATTGATAAAAATGTCAAGATGAACCAGTAAATCATATGCTATCGATCTCCTGATCGAAAGTCAAATACCTACTATAATGCAGTACTAATAAACTATCTCTAATTGGTCATAAAGGAATCGTTTTGGATTCAAATTTATTGCTTCATGAATTAAAAGTTCAAGAGAGTCACTAATCCTTCTTGTTTTGCAAGTAGTATTAATTGTGGAATTCAACTGATGTCCCTGTGCTCACCAAAGTCCTTTTAATCCAAAGGATGCATCTGCTAAGTGGAATAGGAAGGGTGGCAATTTTTGCCAATATCCCCATCCCACTGCACTTCCCTACCACTTTCTGCCTTTAATCTGCCTTTAATACCTTATGCCAGTCTCCATTTTTCTCTCATTTTATGGTCTCCTTGTTTTCCTGAAAAGCCTCCTTGCTATTAGGAGCCATTTTGAAATAGGTATTATTTTGATCCTTTTCTAAATATTCTTTACAGTGCTGCCAGCAATAACATGAATTTGGTTTTATAATCATGATTCTTCAGCAGCTGCAAAGCAACAATTGCTTTTCTGAATGAACTACTGAGGATACTAATAGCATGGAATAAAGAAAGAAATATAATCTAGTTTATCCACTGTTCACATTAACCACCCCAGCATTTAATCTACTTCATTACCTCATTAAGATAGCTCATACTACACACCTGAATCATTAGCTAGCCTGCTGACTCTTTCCAGTACAGCAATACAATCTCTCTCATCATCGCTCACTTCTTTCAAAGTGTCCAACAAACTTCGAGCCACCATTTGCCTAGAACATGAGAGAATAAAATTGCAATATTGTGGAATATAAGTTTATAGCTTTTACATGTCAAGAAATAATTTATCTATCCCACCTTAATATAACACATTTGCATCCAAGAGAACTCAAGATAGTATATATGGGTTACCCTATTTTGCCCACAACAACCCTTAGTGTGTGTGTCTTGCCCAAAGTTTCATGGCTGTGTGGCAACGGGAACCCAGCTTTCCTGGTCCAAGTTTCTGTCTTCTACACCAAATACGGCCCGCTGCCCACAGGATAAAAAACTGTTCAGAACAGAATACTTAACATTAAAAAATCAAAACAAACATTTTGAAATATTACCCAGAAAAGAATACTAAAATTAAACCACTGTATAAGAATACCGAGTACAAAAAGAGGGAAATATTTCCTTAGAACTCAACAAAAACTAAGGTGAATTTTACAACATTGTATATTCCGATATCAGATGGCAGACAGATCCTTGTAAACAAAGACATGTTACATTAAATGTAAATATGAGGAGGCCACCATCTTTAATCATGTGTACAGCTGTTATTCTTACATTTGGAAATGAACTGTAGTCTCTGCAAACATTACTGTGTTATAGTGTGAATACAATACAAATCTTAAATACATATCTTCTTACAAAGTAATGTACCAAATAGCTCTTGATAAGGACAGATAATCCATTAAATGAAAAAGGTGGACAGGTGTGTGAATTTAATTCATAGAATTTCCTTGTAAAAAGAGATTAAGTTTTGTCCTGCACACAAAACATTTTAAGATAGCTCCTTATAAAACAGATTATTTAGGCTAAAATACCATACCTGTTAAAAATATTCTCGCTTGCAGCGTACTTGTCCAATCTTCCCAGAGGAGTCAACATTTCATCTTGTGAGACAAAGTCCAGGGCTGAAGGTATAATAATCACATCAGACTCTGAGCTGTAGTCATCCACACCAACTATCAGAGACATCAGAAACATTCCTTATAATCACAAATCTATATTTTAAAACAGATGCCTAATGCTGAGAAGAAGCTAGGCTATGCAGCAGTCTGCTTTCAACACAGATTAGTCTTAAAACTTTGTGTGCCTTTACCATTCTTCCCTTTCAAAGCATGTTTTTTGTACAATTCAGCCATTCTTCTTGGACTGTATCCACTTTTTGTACAAAATTATTCTCCAATTTCCTTCAGTCTCGAATATTTTGTAAACCACACACCATCTGCAGCTGACTGCTTTTTCTACTAGTCCTTCAGTAAAGTAACTGTTTTCTAAAACCTCTCCTGTCATACCAGATAAAGATCTCTAGTAGCCAAATTTGTATACATAAATGAATATGAACCTCAAAATTGATGAAGACTCAAGAAACTAGTTAGGAAGTACAATTTCATTAAAACCAAAATCAGGACTTAAAACCACTGTTAAGGTTAAGTATAGTTTAAATATTCAGCATGCTGGTGCACAGGGCTAAAAATTTTGCTTCTCCTCTGCTCCTACTGTGCTGCCCTAGTTTTGCTTAGCATTACATAGAAACCATGGGCAGTAAAGCCAAGAACAAACTTAGGTTTTAATTAATTGCTTGGAGGGAAGCAAACCACAAGTCTAGGTTCAGGCATAATGCTGAAGCAAATCCAAGGCTTCGCTCCTGGAAGCAGCAGAGCGAAGTACCTGTGATTGTGGCATCTAGTGCAATTATCTAGACGCTGCTGGGCTGTACTTTGTATTTCTTCAAATTTGTTAGTTAGTTTTAAGTTCAGGATGGGGTGGGGGAAGAAGTCAGCCTATATCCATGATGTTGTCTTCCAACCTATTGCAACACTATTCATGTCAGCAGCAATCTGATCAAGTTTAATTACCAACACTTACATATTGTCAAAGCAACAGACATAAAAATCTTGTGAGTACTAGTTATCTCCAAAAAAACAAGGATGATCCCCACTTGTTCAAGGATCGGTCATCTATGGAATCCACTGCTGTCATTCTAACTACTCTCTCAATTTACCATTTTGCTTTCACTGGCTGGCTGGCTTATTAACAGTCTTTTTATAAGAGTAATGCTTTTAATAAGTCAGATGGAGCACTTTCCATTGTTCTACCCTTTTGGAGTACAGTGGGAAGAGGAACTGGCCATTCCCCATCTATTTTCATACAGATGAATATTCCAGTTGTCTCATGCTTTCTTATTTTACACTTATTCTACAGCATAGAGGATAACGGTCTCTTGTTACCTATGGTATACACATAACAATAGGACCCTTGATGCATGATTAGGGCTCTCTGGCACTATCACAAATTGCTAACAGTCTCCCAAGTCCCTGCCCATGAATCAACTGCTCCAAGTACAGTCATACCTCGGGATAAATATGCTTCAGGATAAGTATTTTCGGGTTGCACTCCGCGGCAACCCGGAAGTAACGGAGTGTGTTACTTCCAGGTTTCGCCGCTTGCGCATGCACAGACGGTCAAAATGACGTCACGCGTATGCACGGCAAAACATGACCCGCGCATGCGCAGACGCGTCTTATGTTCTATTCAGGATGCGAATGGAGCTCCGGAACGGATCCCGTTCGCATCCCGAGGTACCACTGTATTCACAATATCCTTGACAAATCCTCCTTGTAGCAAACAGGAGCACACATATTAAAACAATTGATGTAAATTTTCAGCTGCTATATTTTTCCTACAGAAAATTAAGCCACTGCCATCATTATACATGGATATAATATCAGTCTAACAGAAACTGTCCAGCATTGCAATTAGCTTCTCACATGACTACTCTTTGAAAGTGCTTGCACATGTGCACCATAACACTACATTTCCCAAATTAAATATGCTATTTAGGCATGTTAAAATTGGCACAGTATATTAGCAGTTTTGAGTGTCTTTACATGATTTTTTAAACATTTAAGCAATGTAGGGATTGTTTGCTATTGAGTTGTCAGGTTTTAAAATATTTACATTTACTGTATCCCAATAAAAATATTTTTCAAGTAAAGTTGTGAAATTGTTTGACTATCACATTTAAACTAGAAAGTCTGTTTCATTTATTTATTTTTTCATGTAGGAATATTTCAGATAAATGGCTTTGGCTAAAAGAAAAAAATCCAATATATTTATTTATATAAAACAAAATTATGAAATCAAAAGGTGTCTGAGCTGTACCTCCGTGTATAACATAAGAAGAATCCTACTGGATCAGGCCAAAGATCTATCTAGTCTAGCATTCTATTATCATAGTGGTCAACCAGATGCCATGGGGGAGTCTGCAAGTAGGACCAGAGTAGGACCAACTGTGCTCTTCCCCACTCTCACTTCCCAGCAACTGGTATTAAGAGACATGATGTAGCACAGCTGTATACTGTACCATTACTATTCACCTAAAACTGAATTGAAACCATCTCATTTGACAAAAGTTTTCAGCAATGAAAGTTTCATTGTTGCACGGGTAGCTGAAAATATAATGCTAAAGCAAGCAATCAGTACTTTGGTATGTGTTTTTAAGTCAGTTTCTTAATGTTAATGGACACACCTCTCTACATTATTATTACTATTTCCAAATTTAAGTTCTGCATGGGCTACCTTGAGTTTTTCACATCTGAATATTGTCAAATAAGTGAAATAACATACAGTAGTTAACAGAATTCACAGTTTGAATGTGGAAGGTGTCAAACCATGTGCAACTCAAGCATACAAAGCAGCTGCAGTAGTTCAGCATTCCCCCCCCCCCAATGTGGCCTTTAATGCTTAATTAATTGTTAGTTTCCAGGCTGTCAATCGCTAACGTCTGGGATTAGAAAGACATAGCATTTGATTTTCATTCCTGTTACATTAGTTTTTTCTAACAGGTTTCCCAGGTAATATACAGATTATGTTAGCCTAACCATCAATTTTCATTTCAATGAAGTTCTCGTTATCTGTACAAATCTACACATGTTCTCATATCTGAATCAATTAAGTTTAGGAACCTGAATTAAAGTAATTTTCCATTATGGTAAGAAAAATTACCATACAGTGGTACCTCGGGTTACATACACTTCAGGTTACATACACTTCAGGTTACAGACTCTGCTAACCCAGAAATAGTGCTTCAGGTTAAGAACTTTGCTTCAGGATAAGAACAGAAATTGTGCTCTGGCAGCGCAGCGGCAGCAGGAGGCCCCATTAGCTAAAGTGGTGCTTCAGGTTAAGAACAGTTTCAGGTTAAGAACAAACCTCCGGAACGAATTAAGTACTTAACCAGAGGTATCACTGTATGTCCATTCATCCAAAACATCACTGTTTATTAGTTTAATAAAATGTACTAAGACGATGCATAAATATTTCCCTTTATAAGCAACACCTGCAGGAGACGAACATTTCTACTACTTCATATAACTTTTAATAGATGCCAATATTCGGGGGGGGGTGGAATGTTTATGGAATACCACCATGACCTCAGTGTAAACACAAGATCTGGTTGTATCATGGAGATGGGAAGCATGTGACTCTCCAGATGTTGTTTGACTTCAGTGTTCATCAGCTTCAGCCAGCATGGCCAACTATCAAGGACGAATGGAGGTGTAGTCCAGCATCATCTGGAGAGCTACAGGTTCCTATCCCCTCTGCTCTAACATGAAGGAAACATAGGAAACTGTTTAAAATTGTACAATATTGTAAACATAAAAAATAACCCCCAAAAAGAATTAACTTAAATAGGAAGCAAAAAGCCTAGATAAATGCACTGAATTCAAATAAATCTTAAAACTCAAAAACCTACTGCCTAACAATGTACAACAGTTTTGGGATTTTTTTAAAGGATACAGCAATCAATGTTTGCCCACAAAAGGTAGGAAAATTTGCACACTGTTACCAAATACCATTCCATTTTGTAAGCATAATTTTGAACTCTTCCATTTAAACATATTTCAACAGTGTAGTCATCCCTTATGGAATCTCCTATGCTACTAACCACACAACATTGCTTTCCTAATGTCTATTGAAAGTACCTCCTTTTCTGATCTTTGGCACCTGCCTGCCTGTAGTTTATAGGCAATTCACTTACATGTCTATATTCAGAAATGACATTTATTATACAAACAAAACTCATGTTCACTGTGGAATGTGGACAACCATCAATTTTATTCTCCTATGTAAATGAAATTCACAAACCTATCCAAGACGAAAATACTGTTTTTCCATCTATACTCAGATGGTTTCAAAAGAACAAGAAATCTTTCTACTATTCTCCTAGTTACTACTGGTCAAAGTGACCATGCTAAACAGCAATGTGTTGTATTCATCTAAGTCACCCTGTTAGTGCAAGGGCTTCTGCTAAATAGAACTTCCCTCCCTTGCATCTCCAGAGCCCCCCCAATCTGTTCCAGAGGGTATGGAGAACTCTCAGAATAGATTTAGAGGCACACAGGGGGAGGGGAAGTTTCTCTGCACAAGTGGAAGTCCTTGCACCAACAGATTTTACTGTGTATGTATGCCTTTCTACCTCTCATCACACAATGAAGTCACATTTTTTCTTTTGCTTCTGTCTGTTCCTGGTTTATGCTCTACACACAAAAGCTTAAAATTAGCAATTGAAGTTGTCCACCTAGAAGCACAGACACAGTTTTTAAAAAAGAAAGATGTCTTCAAGCTAAGAAGGTACACCCGAGGCAACCCTGAAACACTACCATTAGTTAGACACAAATGCTACTGGGGGCATTTCAGCAGCTTATGGCCTTTTTTTTGGCAAGGATTTGTGGATTACCATAACTGACTGTATATGTAGTTTGTCACTAAAATAACAGAGAACAAAAATAAAATATGCAGTCACCAGTCTCGCCTTAGAAATCAGCTTATTAAAAGGAATCAGATTTGCTGGCATCAGTGTCTCAGTTCTGGGCTGCTTAAGGTCCCATCTCAATCCGAAAAGGCATGAGTACAAATCAGGTCTTTTGATGACCCATTTCCCTCTATGAAGAGCCAAGACAGCTGCAATGCTACAAGAACATACAGCGTACAAAGTTGAGGATGAAGCATGTGAGAAGAAGAAATAAAGTGTTCTCAGTTGAAGAACTTTGGCACCAAGCAGACCTCTACAGGAAATGATGCTAATACAGAAAAGGAGGCTAATACAGAATTCAAACACTGAACTCATTGATAGGTGCTCCACTGAGATAAAACCTTCACACTAAGACCCTAATAATCAAGAACTCAAAAGCATGACAACTCATATGGCAAGCATCACTTACTATGGACAATAAAAAGGAGACAATGTAATGAATATTAATTTGTATACAGCTGCACTGTGGTGAATACTACAACACTACTTACAGCAGCAATTGACTTCACTTTCATCTAATGCCACCCTCTAATATCGCCTTGGAAGAGAAATTATGTTTTACTAAGTGCTCCTATCCAAAAGTTAACCATCAAAATGTATACCAAAGAATCTGCCTCCAAGAAAGAGATGGTAAGTAAAAGTAGCAGAAATTAGAAAGGACACTTTATTATTCAATCTTCTTACATTCTTATTCTGAAGCATGTATTTTTAATATGGACACATCTTCTAAACTCTCTTCTATACTTATATTTTATTTAATTCAGGTACTTCATTATTATTTTCCACAGTACCTTCTCCATTATTTAGTTCACACAATATTCTATACCAGCCTTCTCCAGCCTGGTGCCCTCCACATATTTTGGCTACAACATCCATGGGAGTTGTAGTCCAAAACATCTGGAAAGCACCAAGGTGGAGAAGGCTGTTCTACACAATCACTGATGCCTGCAGTGGTCACCTATCACGAATTTACTGCTGTAAAAAAATTAAGTGTATATTCATATACATTACTAAAATATTTTGAGTTACCCAGGTTTATCTTCTGTTCAGAACATAAATGCACATTACTCTGTGCGTGTGTATGCTATTGATTCAAAAAGGTGGTAGCATCAGTTCTCTAAAGTCTGATATGTACACAATACATTTTAAAAGATTAAAAACTAAAGAAAGCAGGTCAAAACCTAATTAGAAGACCTGAACCTCATACAACAGACCTGCAAACCAGCCACAAATTAATTCAGAAGAATATGCATCATTCTATTTATCTAGCATACAAAGTCAAGGTCACTGTCGTATCAAACTTTACCAATCTTGGGTTTTGCTTTCTTGACCCTTTATGGATCACAATGCATTTTTTAATCTCATTAGCTGTCCAAAATTCAAAATAAATGCTAACTTTTAAATATCAATGTATTAAATTTTAGTATTATAAAAATTTTGACATTTAAAATGTAAATTTAATTTTTACAATTTAAATATTCAATGGATATATCAAACCTGAACACACCTTGATTTTAAAAAGCACACAAGCATAATTCCTATATGAGAACATTCAATGAGTTCTGATGGCAATTAATAAGGTGTTATTAAGGGAAGACGAATTCTATTAGTACTGTATCTCAATATTAAGACACTGTTAAGCTTCAAGTACAACGTGACCTAAATCTCATTCATCAGAATAGCAGCAGTAATGCTATAATCACAACCAACCCATCCAACTCACAACTTTCCCCATTTTCCCTTCGTGGTCTCCAGAAAAGTAAAACAAACTAACAACAACAACAACAAAATCAAGACAGGCACAAACATGAGCAAGTTTGCAAGCCATACACATAAATGCCTGTATGGGGGGAAACGGGCAAGGACAGCTGAGCATGGCTGCTTCCTCCCACAATGCAACTTGGGCCTCCTCCACGCTTTCAAAACCATTTATTCGCGGAAGCAAAAGCAAACTAGAGCTTGACACACACGCGCAATCCATCCGTCTCCCTCCCCGTTCCCGGTTGTATTTTATGAATATATACATATATAGATAGATAAGGAACAAACCCTCGTTAGACGGGAACAGGCTCCCTCTCCCCATTTCATTCCAGACCCAGGATCCCCTGAGTTTCCGGGTGCGAGTGAAGTGGGACCGCCCCGACCCAGCCCCCACACCCAAGACGGACTTGGGAAGAAGGGGCGGCCCGGGCAGCGCCGCCGAGCGCGCTGGGGAAGAGGGAAAGAGGAGAAGAAGCTGTTGCAGCTGGGGCTACTCACATCCGTCTATCTCCTCCTGCAGGTCCTCCTGGAGCAGCGACAGATCTAGACGGGGGAGTGGGGGGGGGGGAGGCGGAGAGAGACAAGACAAAGTGAACTCCAGCCGAGGGGGTTCCTCCCCACCCCAGACCGACTCCCCTTTGTAAAACACCCGTAATACACACCCCACGAGAGCGCCTCGCGGTTCTTTACCACGCTATTAAAAACACACACCCCTGCCCTAAGCGCCCCCTCCTCACACTCACGGGGCCGAGAGAAAGAAGGGGGACGCCTACATCTGGCAACAAATCCCACAAGCCCTTCTTGCCACACAAGGTCGTTAATTTCTCAGATAAATCCCCTCGCAAGCTCCTGCCATAGTTTCCCCAACACACACAGAGAAGTAGGTAGGCAGGCAGGAGGCAACCCCCCCCACCCCCAAATCGATGAGGTGAGGTGGAGGAGGACTCGCTAAAGGGCGCTTTCCCTTTGCTTTCTCCTTGAAGGGGGGGGGGTCCGGACTGAGGTGTTTCTTTCGCGCCCGGACGGAGTTTCTGGGAGTGGGAGGGGGGTTGGGGAGGGAGGTGCTACCTACCCGCCATGTTTCTGCAAACCTCCCCGCCCGATTTGCAGGGGCTACATTTAGCCCGCCGTGGCAGCCGCAGGAGGCGAGGGCTGAGGGAAGGGGGCTCGGTTGGGGTGGCGGTTGCGGCCTTTGGGCCCAGGCGGCGTTTCCGGGCGTCCCCGGGAGAGTCTCACACAGAGCGATCAGTCCGGAGAGGGAGGGGTCTGAGCCGGACACACACTCAGAGAGAGAAACGGCTGCCCCCGCCTCCGCCAGGGAGGGAAAAAGAGAGAGAGCTGCCTGACATGCGAGGCAAGACCTGCCGCGCTTTTGCCCTCTTTTTCCACCGGCTGACTCACTCCAGCCTCAAAAGCCGCCTCCGTCGGGCGCAGCCAGGTGGGGCCGCTCGGCAGGTATGGCCCAGCCGGAACCGGTGAGGCAGAGTGAACTACTTGGGACACTTCGGAAAAACGCCCCGGTGTCTGTGAGCGCCCTCTCTCTCTCTCTCTCCACTCGCCTAGCAGTGCTTTCCCTTGACCCTGACCCTGCACTGCCTTCCCCACATGGCATGGCCGTTCCCAAAGTTGGTTTAAGAGGGCACGGCAGTTTCCGTTCTCCGCGCCCTGCTAGGCACTGGCACGGCTGCAGGGCACGGCGACTACTCGGGACAACTCAGACCTACGTAACTTGGCTGTGACGCTGTTATCTCCCCCCACATCTAGGTTTGGCTCTGGTTTTCTACTACTGCACTTGTTTCCGTGCCACTTGGCTCCGGTTTTCGTTTCCCCTCTCTGGGCTCGGCCATTGCATTCTTCCCGCCCCTCCTTCAGCGCTGCTGCCCCAGGACACTTCGCTGCCCGAGGCGAAGAAGATTACGCTCCATCTCCCTTCCTATTCTGTGTACACAAGCCACCTAGACCAGCTGCTGACTCTTCTTTCAACAGCAGTGATGGGACAAGGGGGCGATACCCACACCTGAGGGCAGTTAGGCTGGTTTAGGGAGCAGAGGGACAGCCACTGTGGGATTAACAGCTCTGTCCTCTAGCACCTGGCTGCACTTCACCTGCTACCTGAAACAGCGGCCTAGCTCTGCCTCTCATTCTCTTTCCTTTGCTTGATATCACTGCCACCCATCCCTGGCTGTATTTTTCTGTTATTTAACCTTGCTCCTCTTAAACTTACTTAGGAATACTGCTGCTGCTTTTCATCCCTTTTTATTGCCTTCCTATAGAGAATGAAGCGGAACACACTATTTTAATGGAGGCCGAACACTGGTTTAGAGGATGCCAAATGGAGCTCTGAGATATGACACACTGCTATAAGTAGATTGAATCATTGTGATGTCATTCTATAAAGAACCACCTTCCTCAGGTGATAATTCCAGGGTTGGTGTCACAATGTAACCTATACCGTATTTGTAGGCACACATGCTTTGTTTTGTGGCCATTTGTACAATATATGGATTCAAAAATTAAAATGTTCTCTGCAAAAGCATTTGGGACAGCTATCCAAAACTGGGCTTTTGGGTCATTGCCTACTTTCATTAAAATAAGTCTTGGACTGATTTAATAAGAGCCAGGCAACCCTAATAAGAAATCAGCATTTAGCTGCTTATATAACTGTACTGAGGTTTAATGAAAATCTAATATTTTGACAGAAAGGTAGTTGGCATAGCACAGTAGATAAGGCTGCTGTTCTAGACACACTTAATGTCTCATTTAATTCTATAGGACTTCTGGGTAGGTATGCACAGGATTGCCTTGAAAGGGTATAAACCATGTTTATATCCAAATCAGTTAAAATTTCTGCTTGATTAATATACTAAATATAGTATAATATTTCCCTTGAGGCTAGTAATAGTGTCCCCTTGCCACTAGACTCCCTTTCATTTGTCAATAAAACACAAAATAAAAAATATGTTTAATTGCAGAACCACAAGGTTCGATAGGTGCTCAGTCTTTCCTGCAGTCATTATGAAGATCATAATTCTACAATATCAGTTGTACTAGTTAAGGTTCTCTAGTACAAAGAAATAGGAATACAACTGGCACAGTGATTTCAGTAGCTGATACCTATACTTATCATACCATTGGGTTTTCTACATTATAAGCTTACCATGGGCCATTTGCAGTGTTGATTGAGGTGACTGGTGATCTGCAATTCCTTTCCTGGAGAAAAGGGAGAAGCCAGAAATTAGATTAAGCATCACTAAATAGTGTACTTGCACTATCCTTACTGCACCATTTTGTAGTCTGAACAGTGTAAACACCAACTTTACAAAACCATATGGTAATCAACAGAACTCCCAAGAGATCTCTGTAACAAACATGTACACTGACAAACCTCGTCTTCTTTCTGCCTGCTGTTAAGAGAAGGCCCCAAGATCAGTTCCCATCATTTCCAGTTAAAGGATCTCTTGATGGCAAGGATGGCAAAATATATCTGCCTGAAGCTTCAGGGAACTGCTTTCTGTCAGAGTAGACAGCATGGGATGCCTCCTATATTACTCTTTGTTTTTCCGTTGCGGTAGCTTTGGCCATTCGGCTTTTTACTTGGCATAAAAGGTAAGAATCTTGCAAAAACCAAAATTTAATTTTGTGCCTCCTATGGGTTGTGTTTTTTGTTTCTGCTTGATAACTTCTATATGAGATTTCTTGGTAAACTTCACACCGTTTCCCTTAATATTAAATAAGTAAACCTAAGATCTGCTTACAATTCTGAGCGATTAAGAGTCAAACATTGAGATATAATGATGACATAGCCCTTGCACTACCTCAGTACCATGCAAGCAGTAGTGCGATGTAGCATAATTTATGAAAAATATTTATATACTGTTAAATCATAAAAAGTCAAATAAGTTTTTAATAATAAATAAGGAAAAAACATTTAAAATTTCAATATTAGAGACAATCAACTAGCTATTATGGAAATATATTATCTGAATGGCCTGCATAGGCCTGGCACATAATATTGTGACTTGTTGGCCTTTGTAGCTGCAGTAATTTCTGATCTCAGGCATTTGTGGTTGAACTAGAAGGAATGTCATGTATAGGTTGAGCACATATAAAATACTGATAATAAGCAGCATTTTTCTATCTGGATGCTATATTGTTGATGGAGAATGCTGGAGAAAAATGGATGATTACGTAGCTGCCAAAGATTCAGTAGTTATGAGTTTAGTAGAGTTCATGTTTCTGTTCATATGCAAAACAGTGCACAAGCTTGATGTGTTAAGGAATGAAGCACTGTGGCATATTAAATTTTCTGTCAAATGTGATTAGCAGCTGTATGGATTAACTTTAACCATTACATGTATAGTCAAGCATACAGTGCAGTAGCACAGGGTGTTAATAAAGATTTCAAAGGTAGCACCAACTTTATGACATTCAAATCATTCTCTTGTGACCAATGACAGTGTTTTCTATAAACATTTTACTGGACAAATTTCTGCTGTCCTAAATCAATGGAGATATGATTTAGCACACATATATGACTTATTTTTTTAGTTTTCTTTACTAAATGTACCTCATATTAGCTTCTTCACATGTTGTATAAATGCTGTATCTCTTTTTCCAAATGTAATTGAACTGACATATGTTAGAAAAATAAATAAATGCACTCAGGCCGCACGGTTCTGTGCATGCTTACCTGGGAGAAAGTCCCATCAAATTCAGTAGAGTTGACTTCTGAGTAGACACATGCAGCGTTGCAGTAACTGTGTGGTTTTATTTTATGTTCATACAAAATCAAAGTTACTTTGATTGGAATGTTTATAAAGGTTCTAAACAAATAACTACTTGGCAGCATACATTTCCCTTACGTTACATTTTCAGGGGAGGGACTGAGGTATTGAAAACATGGTTGCGGGACAATCCAAACACTAGCTGGGCAGCAGTGCAATGTGAGAGAACAATAGAGCAGTGTTTCCCAACCACTGTTCCGCGGCACACTAGTGTGCCGCGAGATGTTGCCTGGTGTGCCGCGAGATGTTGCCTGGAGGGAGGCGGGTGAGTCGGGCGGCGAGAGGCGGGGCGGCGGCGGCGAGGAGAGGCTGCCCAGCGCGGGGCTCTCGCCGTCTGCCTGCCTGGCTGCCTGTGAGCTCGGCGGGCAGCACCTCCGTCCGCAGCGCCCGCCTCGCGGCTCTCATTCCCTGCCCCTGCCAAAGCTCACCCAGCCAAGCCGTGCTCTCCTTCCTGCCTCGCTTTGCTGCCTCCTCCCCCCCCACCCCCAAAGCTTGGAGGTTCCCCGGCAAGGGGGAGGGAAAAAAATTGAACCTTACACTTTCGTGCGTCCCTCCCGGCGTGACGCTGCGCGCTGACGTCACGGGGCTGTAATGGTGGTGTGCCTCGAGATTTTTTTCATCAAACAAGTGTGCCTTTGCCCAAAAAAGGTTGGGAAACACTGCAATAGAGCAACAGTTGCATCTCTAGCCTTATTGCTCACACAGGGTGGAAGGCAGAGGGCAGGGAAATAACAATCGGCCCCAGTGCCATCAAGTGGGCTGGCTCAGCAGATCCAGAACACCTGGTTTTCAGACTGGGTGTGTGTGTGCTGTTGCCAGAGGCAGGTGGGGTGCAGACCATTAGGAGCATCACAACTATTGCGTAGAATGGAAGGCAAGAGAGTGCTTAATTTTGATGTTGCACAGGGCACCACGGACATCTTGAGACCCCAAGGTCTGCCACTGCTGTTACAGAACAGGGACCTTTGTATTTTAGCCAAGTAATACTAGTGTCACTCCATGGGCAGAAAGCCAGCAGGGCTGGATGGAGAGACACCTCTGCTCAATCTGTCCCCCCAACCCTGCACCCATTGTTGGGGGTATGGATTGCAGCTTGATTTTAGCATGACTGAAGAACTCTGCAAATAAAGAGATATGTGCTTCCTAGGGAAAGTAACCTGAAAGTTTTATTGTGTTAATAATAGTAATGCATTTCTATGAGACAGGAGATGAAAATTTAATTGAAAAGTATCAATCCTACATCAATGTTTTGAGATTAATTTTTAAAAACTTTCAACTATATGTCTAATCTCTTTTTTCATAGATACTACTATTTATAATTTTTTAATGCCTTTTCATAAATTATAACATCTTCAATGGGAAAGAAATAATTTTGGGAATTGCATTGTGGAATCTGATTTTTCCCCCAAAAGGGGAAATAGATTTTTATTGTACAATTTTCAGTCGACATACTATGCAATTGGTTGGACAGTATGTGTGTGTATCAAGCAATTTTTAAAAATGAAACATCTGAAATGAGTGAGTTTGAAAATATGCTGCTCACAACCCAACACAGTTAAGCATGCTTAAGCCCATTTATTGCAATATATTTTATTCAGCTTAACTTTGTGTTGAACTTGAACCATTATTTTTGAAGGCATAAGCATGATCAGAACTCAGATGAAAGACTTGCATTTTCAGATATTTATTTCAAGCATGTTAAGGCATGTCGGCCATTTGAGGGCTCTATACACTTGGAATGGAAAAAAGGGGAAAGGAGAGTAAAGAATGACTGTTGAAAATAAAAAGAAGTCCTACCTTTCATAGCTCTGTTTACTTGAAGGTTAAGGAAAGTAGCATGGAGTAGAGTTGGAGGACAAAGATAAATGATTGGCTGCTATATATGCCTCTGTACAAGGAAATGTCACAATCTCACCATGACAATGAGCTGTTCCTTGGGTACCAATAAGAAAAGCAGAATGAATTACTAAAAACAAAGGCTCTAGTCACTCACAATAGATATACCTAGGATCCCTCTCTCATTGATTTCCCACACACTAATAGTTGCAGTAATGCCCCCTGATGAGTGTACCTGTAAGAGGTACTGTTAAAACATTAGGTACACTGTACACCTGAACCTAAAGCACTAATTGTTTGGGATGGCCCTGACCCTGGCTAAATGGGCTTTAGTGGTATGTCCAAGCAACATAAATGTAACAGCTCATGCTAGCCATCAATTGCTGAATTATTTTACAGGGATTACCAGCTACCTTCAGCAGAATTTCAGGTTGAGCTACTGCACCAAATCCTAAATGGCTATTGCTGTCCATTTGTCTTCATTCTCTTTTTCTAGACCAACTAATTATTCAGCTATATTAATTGATTTTTAAAGTGGTTGATTGATTTAAAAAGGTCCTCCTGCATATGTAGCAGCAGTGTTTCTTAAATGTAGCCTTTTAAAATACATTTACTAAAAATTTGGATAGGAAATGGAATGGAATGCCTTTTTTAAAAATAGATTATGCATGCATGTCATAGCAAGCACTAAGAACAGTTTTTAATTATTTTATTATACCGTATTGCTTATTTTTGTAATTTTTATACTGCTTTTTAAAATTAGTGAACAAAATGTAAATGTGTGCAGATTTACTTGATTGATCGCAATCATAACTCTTATGATTAGTTTCCTTAATCAGGTGAAAAGCTTAATTTCAGCTCTTTCCAAACTCTGGCTGTAAATTACACTTAGATGATCTTATTTTCCAAAATATTCTCAATTTTTTAATTCACCATGTAGCCAGCTGTTTTAGATATCTCTAATACTGTGTGTCTCAGCAAGCAAGAAAAGAATGTACCCCTATTTATGGGAGGCTTTTGATACAAAACATGTACAATGACTAATCAGTAAACATGTAGTGTATAATTGCTAAATGTATGCATTCATGCAGTTGAATTGTTGTTTGCACAAGTTCTATGTAGAGAGAAAAAACTAGTTTGACAGTTTTGTTTTACCTTCTTCACCACTTTACCAAGTGGTAGGAAGCTGCAGTGAAGCTTTTGTGGGTTGGCTATGTTGTGAGGAAAATACCCACCCAGTGTCTGCTGTCAGTAGAGTCCCATTTTACTCAATAGCACCAACAAGGGAGGCCAAACAGACACCAGGATTGATCAATCAAAGCATAATTTTATTTCCCATTCAAGTACATAAAGGTGCAGCATCTAGCAACCTGGAAAGCTATTAAAACTAAAAAGGCTGGACCCTAATGTTAATCAGGGGAGATCTTTATACCTGTACAATAGTGCAATGGGGCAATTAGCCTTGCAAGCAGGGAGGCAGATGTGTGGAATTCCTCATCAATCCCCAATGCCAAATGTTCTTTTTTCAAGGGCAGATAGATAAAAGACCACTCATCTAAATAAAAGCTGTTATACTGCTTTCTTGAGCTCATATATTTCCCATTGGTCTGATAGGCAGAGCATGTGCCAATTGCTCCTTCTTCTTGTCATAAGCTTGAGTTCGGTGCATGATTACCTCAAAATGGAGTCTCTTTTTTTCCTTACAACAGGTGTCTTGTGAGGACAGATGATAAAGATTTGCCAAGTTTCAGGTCTGTCAAAATGTCCCATACAAAGTTGGAATTGGTGAAATGCTGCAACAACAACAAAAAGTTTCACAGACAATCTACATACACTGCAGGTAGTGAATTCTCTAATTATATATATATGTATTGATTTTCCTAGCATTTGCCACCCCCGGCTGTTCTGCAAATGTGGTTATATAATCAGTGGGCCCTGCATATTTATATAATGAGAATCATCATTACGATCAAGGAGGAGTTGCTCAGGCTCCAAAACACTGGAGAGGATGCTCAGGAGCAACTGTTTCATCTTGCAATTCCATATTGAGATCAGGGCTTCATCAGGATCACCAGTTTTCTCCACTGGAAAACACATAGAGCATTGAGGAACGCATTTTATATTAGTCTCCAAGACTGGGCTATATAAACGGGCCCACTGCTGTTAGATGAGGGAAGTGTCATTGCCGTCACACAAAAGTTAGATAAAGCTTTCTGACTGCTTGCCTGGAGAAGATTCTTACCATGGGCAACCTATAAAGAAATTGTTTATAATGCTGCTTTATCCAGCCACTGTGGGAGTTTCTGACAGTTTTATCCATAATAGTCTGGTTCCCAACTGATGTTGCAGTGCAACAAATCCATGCACAAGAACATGTATAAATCAAGAAACTTGAGTAATTCAGCCCTTCTATCACCTGTACAAAATGTATCCAGCTTGAATTGATCTAACATTACATTCCGACATTACATCCAAAATTATTTTTACCAAGATTTTAGTGGGTATTTAATAGTCCCATATTTTGCTAACTTCATTAAAAAGTATATTTGAGGAAGGAAATGTGTGTGTCTCTTTGAATTAAACTCCTTGTTTGAAACAAGAGGGAAAAAATCACTCCATTTCCATGACTGATGAAACTGCACAAAATTAATTGCAAGACAGTGATCCAGGAAAGACTAAAGTATTTTGCTTCATCTAATGTTAGTGACATTCAGTACATAAAAAGTGTGTTCCCGTGGTTGATAAATTATTTAGCAATCACTAGCCTTTTAATTCCTCTGAGAAATTTTAATGATAGCAGATGGTGATGCCAGGAGGTACTGAATAGAATACTTAGGCTGAAAGAGCAAACTATGAGTCCATTTCAGATGTTGCACTGGGGCAATATTTTGCAAACATGGAGATTTCTCTATCTCTGCATCAGTGAGACTGAAATATTATCATTACTTGTGGATATTTCTGTGGTCATTTTGCAGTGTTCATTTTGCTCATGAAACTGCTGCTGATACCAGCTTGCATGCTTACAGTCTGTGATAATACTCTGCTATAATATAATCTGGAAATAAAATGTATTTTAGAATAGAAGTTGTATATTAGACACACAATAAAAGGCATATACTGAAGGACATAGTCTGTTAAATTCTGTAACATAATGCGTAGTACTGGATTATGTTGTGAGTCTGCAGTATTAAACCTCTGGTGTTCTTCCTGAACTCTGATCTATACACTACTGATTTATACTCAGAACTACATTTCATAGAATTGCACTGTGAATATGGAACTTTGATGGATAACCTCTGGTTATTGTATTTTTTGTTGTTGTGGGGGACAACATATGGCAGACAACAATGATCAAATGTAATTAATAGTATGATTTTATTGACCAAGGAAGAAGTTTGGTTTACTTAAGTACATTAAAAATTGTTTGAAATATTGCTCTTAGATAATGATTATTGAAATATTTATCATCCATTTGCTTCTGCAGAATGCACTTATGAAACACTTCTACAAACTGAGCATTTTAAAGCCAGTTTGAATCTGAATTTCTAGTTGGCAAGCGGTACTCATCATGCTCATGCCGATTTGGCAGTATATGAACTGGCTGTCTATAAAAGAAACTTGTTATCTCTCTTTGGCATTGGGCACAATACAAGTCTGTTTACATGACAATAAGTCTTTGGAGTTAATTTAATTCCCTTTTCATACTTTGCAATGTAAAGTAAAGGGACTGAAAGGAAGACTTGTGGCTGCTTTTTCCCCCAGCTGTCTCCTGTGCAAGAAATAAGACTGTTGATGCACAACTGTTGAAGCCACATTAAAATACTCTCCTGACAAAATGATTTTAAGAGATTTCTGGTGCTATTGAGTTAAATCATCAGTATTTCAATAAAATACACCCAAAAAAACACTGGTATTAGTATACTGTATTTTTCGCTCTATAAGATGCACCAGACCACAAGACACACCTAGTTTTTGGAGGAGGAAAACAAGAAAAAAAAATTCTGAATCTCAGAAGCCAGAACAGCAAGAGGGATCGCTGCGCAATGAAAGCAGCAATCCCTCTTGCTGTTCTGGCTTCTGGGATAGCTGCGCAGCCTGCATTCGCTCCATAAGACGCACACACATTTCCCCTTACTTTTTAGGAGGGAAAAGTGAGTCTTATCAGCGGCGTAGCGTGAGTTGTCAGCACCCGGGGCAAGGCAAGTAATTTGCGCTCCCCCTAACCTGCTGCGTCAGGTGATCTGAGGCGAGTTGCCGCTGGCGCTGCCGCCCAAACGACGCCGCTTGCCCGGAGGAGGAGGAGGGGGGCAGAGAGGCGAGGAAAATGCAACATGGCCCAGCAGCTGCAGCAGGAGGAGCTGTGAGGAGGGGCTGCCTGGCGCGTCCTCTGCGGCCCTGACGCGCGGGGACCGCGGCGAGCGCTGAGAGCCGCTGCCTGCCGGACGCCTTCAGCCCGGACGCGCGCACAGCTCGTTGGTTCCGCAAGACATGGGGCTCTGCTACAGCCTGCGCCCGAGGCTCTTCGGCGACTCCAGAGGCAGCAAGCGCGCCCCCCAGATGTTGCGCCCGGTGCGGCCGGCCCCCCTTGCACCCCCCACGCTACGCCACTGAGTCTTATAGAGCAAAAAATACGGTAATCTACATAGCATAACACTTGCTGTTAAATTTTGATACAAACACATAAAGGTATTCTTCCATTCCTCTTCGTAGCTGTCAACATTTCCCTTTTTTAAAGGGAAATTCCCTTATTCCGAATAGGATTCCTCGTAAGAAAAGGGAAAAATTGACAGCTATGTCATCTTTCACTGTAAAGAAAGTCTATGTCATACCCCAAATATTATATTTATTTATTTATTTATTTTACAAATCTCTACTCGATTTGATCTTCAAAAGAAAACAAAGTGGCTAATGAGTAAAATCAGCAATTAAGGCAAATTAAACTACAGATGTATTGGAAAGCTACAGTGCCCAAACCAATCATCCCATCCAATTTACACAGTTATTTCGTTACAATACTATTCTGACCCTTCAGCAACTTACTGTTACAAATCTGGGGTAACAGAGTATGGGGCTACAAGGGCATCCATAACTGCTAGAATTAGTGAATATTATAAATTAATAAATGATAGACTTCAGATAATATTTGGAATATTGAAGGACAGATGTTAGACTAGGGGAAAATACAGGTGAAGCTTCTTTTCCAGGCCAGGGGCTCACCTGGAATAGAAGTCATTAAGAATGGCAAAAGCTCCTAGAAGCAAGTCATTAACCCATCAGTTGAAACCATTAACTAGGCAGAAGATTCTGACAAGGTGCCTTGAAGGCCAGAACCATCCTGGCAGGCTGGGACAGAGGCATGGAGATGGTATGCAGGATGCCTTGAACTCCAATGCTGCACTGCCGTAGAGAAAAATACCCTCTTTAGATGTAATGCTCTGAACACTCTCCAAAGTAGACCCAGGTGTAAATAGGTGTGCAATGAACCATATTTCTTGAAGAGCGCCTGGAACCCCTGGGATCTCATGCAGCCAATCTCCAACTGGTGGAAATTGGGGTGTTGTTTAACACAACAGTAAGATTAGACTTAAGTCAGAAGCCAAGCTCAAACATGCTTGCACTTGAACTGTATGTAGAGCCAACTGATGGATGGAGATTTTTATGTGCAGGGGCATTGCTAGGTACTTAAAAGACTTGAGGGAAAGGAACATCAAGGAAATTTGTCTTTGGGCAGATTAAGATGATGGGTGGCTGGGGTCTCATTTACGCTGCAACCAGCCACCCTGTTAGCATAGTTTTGGGGTTTTTTAAGGCAACGGGGAGAAGACAGGACAGGAGATTGGGGGCCCAATGCAAATTACTGAGTGCTTAGGTCCCATGGTCCACAGCCTAACCAACAACCCTGTTTATATGTAATGCTTTTAAATATGCCATCCCTTGTATGCATTCTGAGGTGGTACAGTCATTTAGTAATTATACTTAGCAACAGTTGCACAGCTAATGGGATTAGTTAAAAGAAGCAGATCAGATGAAAGAGCAGAGTAATTTTAATGGAAGTCAGCACAAGAATAGACACGGGTCATTCTGCACAACTGGTTTTTGTTAAATGAATTAATGAGAACATAAGACTGGCCGGCTGGATTAAGCCAATGTCCCATCTAGTCCAAAATCTTGTTATCACAGTGGCCAACCAGAGGCCTCTGGGAAGTCCAGAAGCAGGACCTGAACGCACAAAATTAATTTGTTACCTTTCTTCATACCACTCATAACTTTGGTTTGTTTAGTCTAGTATTGTGCACTGTAACTGGAGTGTCTCAGACTCCTGCTTTCAGACCACTGCTACCACAGGTCTTTAGGGCTGAAGGTGCAATGGATTGAATTGGGACCTTCTACACGTATGCAAGGCATGCACTCTACCACTAAGCAGTGCTTTCTCCATTCTTATTCTTTTTTAGTTTCTCTTAATTTATTTATAGAAGGGGAAAAAATCACAACATCACAAAAGGAAAACAACAACACAAAAGTTGCTGATCAACCAAGCTGCTACAAAAGGGGGAGGGAGAGAAGGCAAGTATCATCAGAGTTGTTTTTCTGCAGTTTTAAACATACTAAAATATGACAAATTCCCCAGAAATGTTTCCCTGACCACAGCTCTTTGAATGCAGACAAACAATTATGGTGGTTCCTGGAATAGAATGGGTCAGAGGCAGCTTGAAGGACACGTCTGTAACTTTTTCTTTGTGTGAGTTAGATAAACAGAGAAGATTGTCCTTATATTTCCTCCTTACCTTGTTTGACCTTGACGTTCGTGATAATCACATTTGTTTAACAGATTGAATCTTGCACAAAATATTTGTAGTGTGCTTTATGAGTGCTTTAGTCCTTAAAACATTTCAGCCTATTTAAAACTGGTTAGTAAACTTAATTACTTTTACATGAATGAGACTACAGTTCACAAACTAGCTATTTTAGGGTAATAATTAAATAAGTTGAAAAGTACTCAGGAACAAGTTCTGGGTCATGACTGTATAGGAAGATTTATTGTTTTGTGTCAGGTATTTATAAGAAAGTACAATGAGATCTGGTGCAGTGTTGTGCTGGCATATATATTTGCTTTTTCTATACCTTACTGCAACCCATGCTGGCTTACTACAGGCTACTTTTATGTGTATTGTATCTGTTGGGGCTTGATAGGAGTGGAGGTGTGTGAGTTGTGAGGATGAGATGTGCAACTTAATTGAGCCTGAATCCCTGCCTAATATAATCATGAACATTTTGCTAAGTCGATAATACATCTTGTGACAATACTTTCTTGACACAGGCCCTAGAAGTTCAAGTTAGAAACTCTACTCCTGATTGGCACAGCTCATGGAGATGGCCTTGGACAAAAACAAAGTGCCAACCATTTTATATTTCTACTATAGTGAGATGTAAGTAGTGTTAGAGGCCACCCCTATCCCTGCTGAGCCATGCATGGGATTCCCTCAACTGGGGTCTCTGCCCCTTTGGAGAATTGAAGGCACATTGGAGGCTGTCGTAGTTTTAAGATTTATGATTCATATATTTATACCTGCATGTAGATGGAGGGTGTACAGATCTTACAGAACAGGCATCTCTAGAGGAGCCTATTCCCCGCAGCAGTGGAGCCCGAGGCATTTCTCCCAGCCTGCCTTCAGCCAGCCTGCCCAAGATGGATCTGGCCTTTTCCTCAGCTATCCCAAAGCTTATTCTCAGTTATGCCAATAGCCCCAAACTCTTCCTGTGACATCACGTCCAGTTACCCTGACAACTTTCCAAATCACATGTCAGCGTAGGAGAAAAGGACAGTTCTCTTGCATTGCCAATGGCTCTCAATGGCCCTGTATTGTTTGGTGTAGCGGTTCAGAGCAGTAGTGTTGTAATCTGGTGAACCGGGTTCGCTTCCCCACTCCTCCACATGCAGCTTCTGGGTGACCTTGGGCTAGTCACACTTCTTTGAGGTCTGTCAGCCTCACTCACCTCACAGTGTTTATTGTGGGGGAGGAAGGGAAAGGAGAATGTTAGCTCCTTAGGGTAGTGATAAAGTGGGATATCAAATTCAAACTCTTCTTCTTAAAGGCCCTAGCTTGGCCAGGTCGGTTTGCATAGGCTAGCCCAGAAATTCCTCTGCAGCGGATATTTCTCCTTTCATATCCCAATTAGTTAAAATATTACCATTTATTAATTTCTAGGCTTTGGGTCCTCCCCCACAAATCTATAACAACTTTCACTGATTATCTGCCTTAAGTCTGTGGACACTGAGGGGGTGTGTAAGACGTTGATCTACAGATTTACCCATCTCCATATATTTTTCTTTTCTGTCCACTTCCTTAATACATGCAGATAAATGTTAGTTTCTCCCTTTCAACAAGAAACCCTTTAGACTAACTAAACTATTTTTTAATTATTATATTTACCTTGGCAGGAAAAGGAACCACATCACTGGAGAAATTTGTCTCCACTGAAATTTATTGTTGTGGCCTTTTAGGTCATTGCATGCATATTATGGGGTGTTTATTTGATCTGTTCGTCCCATTTGCAGCCTGTTTGCTTTATCGCACGGAACTCAGCGGATCCCATTGAAATCCATGATATAAAGCACTGTCTTTACCATTTTGGCTTTACTTTAAGCCAATTCACTTCTGTGACAGAAAGTTACAGGCTATGTCAATCAATGCATTTTATTGCAAGGAATCCTCACTTGGGCTGGCAAGTTTTTTTCTGGTATGAAATTCTGGACAACATAACCATAATTTTACAGTGGTAAAATACTAGGGCTGACTCTTTGCCCATCTAAAGCCTTCCTCGCCCTCCAGGCTACTACACTCTAAAATTACTATGTGATATATACAATACTAATAGATACCTACCTGAATATGGACTGAAAAACAACAACTGTATTTAGGCTGAATTTCTGTCTGTAGACACTTCCTGACAACCTTTTTATTGCGCATTCATCTTGATTTGTTTGCACACAGTGTGTGTATGGATTATAGGATGCATGTTGTTTATTAATCTGTTTGTGTAGAAGTTATATTATGACAAGTCACGATGCATTTTTATGTCACTTTTCTTACTGCAAAGTCTATTTTGTTTTTGTTTTCTTAAGTGAGTTTGTTGTGTAAGAGCCAAATCCATTTTAATTGCACAACCTGGATTTGCTATATGTGATTAAATCCCACAGGCAAAATAGCAAGTCTGAAAGCGCTCTGTGATTCTGGAAAGATCTGGTATGCATAGAATTTTTTCCCATAATCATTGCTCATTCCTTTGAGGCAGGGCTAGGTTTCTAATGACATCTCTAGGGGTGGTAGACTATATTATGCAAATAAGTACTTGTACACATCAAAGAATCCAGTTTCCCTTTTTAGTTTACCAGTGCAGAAATTGATTATTATTATTATCATTCCTGGCTATGGCGCAGATTATACTATTATGTCAGTTAATCAGTAGGGCTTGACAAATCTTGCTCAGTTAGAGTGTCCTGACTAACTAAGATATTATTTTCAGTTTCTTCTGTGAATAAATCCTGTTATATCATGAGTGATATATCAATGACATTTCTGGTTACACTTTTTTTGGGGAGCGAAGCTTTTAAAAACAGATTATTACTTTTCAAGTTTGTTAACCCACGCACGATTGAGTGGAATTCTGGTAAATGAGCATTTATTGAATGTGTCAAGCCCTTTTAGTTGTACTTTTTTGGAATTAAGATTTTATTTTTTATTTTTTTACTTGAAACGTTTCCCCCAAAAGATTATGTTCACCTCCTCCTCCTCCTTCTCCTCCTCCCCTTCCTTTGGAGCATTGCCTCTTGCTGTTCCTTTTGGATATCGAACAATTTCCCCAGAAGAATGTGCGAGGAGAAAAATGGGCGGGAACTCCAGATTGCTATTGTGAGCCGCAGAAGAGTTTGTCTCTTTAACTTGCCTGTCTGGAAATGCAGCAGCAGCAACAGCAGCACAGACCCAAGAATGGAAACCGCGTCTCCTGAAATATGCTGAAGCGCAGATATTTTGTACGTGTTGGGTTTGGGTGAGGAAAGCACCAAAAAGACGCGAGGAGGAGCTGGAGCCTCTGGGGCTGCGCTCATGTGACCGGTGGCGGCTGAGGGCTGGGGCTGCCCAGAAATAGCCGCAGCTGCTTTCCTTGCTCGGTGCAAGTGGGTAGCGCGAGGGAGATTGGCTCCTCCGAAGGATGCGAAGCCGCCTAGCCCCAAGCAGATGATGGCGATACGAGAGCTGAAAGTGTGTCTGCTTGGAGTGAGTAGCGACCAAGAGGCGGAGTGGGCTGGGGTGGGGGCTGAAGGAGAGATGGCGGGGAGGAGGCGCTGGGTTCTCAAGCCGTGTCGTGGGGATAAAACAACAACGCGCAAACTGAGGAACGAGAGCGAGAAGGATGCCTGCCCCGAGGCACCTTGGAAAGTTTCGTGGTCTTTGCAGAAGAGCTTCCTTTGTCTTCCCTTCGGCCCCCACTTGGCCAGATGTTCATTTGCTCTGCAAAGGCTTGTTTGGCTCTCGCTTCCTCGAGTTGCTTTCTGGGAAGTTTGGCAGTTGTGCTAGATAGGGATGTTAGGCAGACATCCCCTCACCCTCCGCCATCGCGCCTGGGATCTTTCCCTGCTTAATCCATTCCTGCTCTACCTCACTTCGTTCCACCAGGTGGAAATGGAGTCTTAAATCTTCTGGGAGATATAGTTCTCACTGAGATGGCGAGCCTGTGTTTGTAGATATATGCAGATAGAAAATGATCGTCCTAGAATCATTTCCCCTGACGTCCAGTTTTCTACCTGGAGAGCTTTACTCTCCCCCTCATACCAGCCCCCACCTGCAGTGGTCCAGGCCCAGATTCACCATCTCCATACGAATTAGTCCATTGTTTCTTTTGTGGTGGGGGAAAAGTGGCTTAAAAAAAATACTGGTGCTTCTCATATGCTGAACTACAGAAGGATTTTGCCCATCCCTCCTCCCTCTCTTAAACTTTCTTCCACAAGCTAAAATATGTTTTATCCAAACATGGTCTTTTGTGGTTTATCTTTAGCAAGTAACGTTTCGTGCTGGAGAGAGGAAAGGGATTGCTACATACTTCAACTGATTTTGGCAGTAGTTGGGACAGTAAACTGCCCGCATGCAAAGCAGTTAAACATCAGACACAGCTCATTTAAAATTTTGTCTTTCTGCGCCTGACTGTGTCCTTAGAAGAGTTTGCATCAGTTGTGCTAAGTTCCTCTCAGCTGAAACTTGGCGGGCAAACACAGACCGGTTTCCAGGGAGTTGTTTCTCTTTTTGCTTTCAGTGTTCTTGACAAACCTTTTGTTGGAATGACACACTGTTTTGCACAGCCATGTTTGGCTTATACTAACTACATAGACTTGCATCCCTTTTATTTGGGCAAAACAAATAAACCTAGTATTAGTTTTAAGAGAATGGCATTGTGTGTACAACAAATAAGGAAGAAGAAAGTTTAAAAATCAGCAATATTTGCCAAAAAAGTAAAGAGCCACTTAGAATGGATTAAATAAAAAACTACTCCAGTGTGTGGAGATATGATCTGAAGGCACATAGGACTATTACTTTGCTGAAGCTAACCTGGGCTGGGTCTGGTCAGTTCTGGGATGAAAGAACACCTGGGAGCCACCTTACATATGCCACATTGTGTTCCATGATGGAAGAAAAGTGGGATATAAATGTAAATAAATTAATACGTGCCAAACAATGCCAGCTACATAGCCCATTGCATAGATTATTTAGGTCAAAACTCTTGGAGATAAACTGTTGACATTACCAGCACGAAGGCTTGTTCTCTTGCAGACGTACATGAGAGTAAGCGCCCATAGGCGCCGACTCCATGGGGCTTGAGGGGGCTCGAGCCCCCTCAAAAAAATTTTGGGGGGGGCTCAGCCCCCCCAATAATCTCGGGCGGGCGCCCTTCCAGCAGAGCGTCGCCGCCGTCCCCCGCCTCCTCCCCACCTGCTCCTTCGCCAGCCAGCCAGCCGCGCGCCCTAATCGGAGAGCCCCGGCCGGAAATCCCGCGAGAACAGGGGAATCCCGACTGGCCACACCTCCCAGCCAGCCAATCGGCTGGCTGGGGGGCGTGGCTTGCCCTATTTAGGGCCGGAGCCACTTTATTTGCATATTCATGAGCTTATTTATTATTCATGAGCTTTCCCGGCCCCCCCCCAATATTTTTTCTAAGTCCGCGTCCCTGTAAGCGCCACAGAACTTATTTTACAGAAAGCTGGCCTATGATTGTCCTATGGATCCACAGTAGGTTGTGCAAATCACTCGGGGGAGTCTTTATTTTGCTGTGCTGTATATTATGCCTAGGTTTTGGCCTAGAATCCTTCTCCTGCTTTAAACCTTGAGTACAATGGCCACCCACACAGGATATAATCACCCATGCTGCAGCAGAATGGGTGGCAGCTATAGTGCAGAGGTGCTTTTCTACTAGGATGTTGCTTAGTTCAATCAACATGTTCTTGTCCTTCTTTCTAAAACCTTTAAACAAGTATTTTCTGTGTACCACCCTATTTCACTGATTTCGCTGGAATGATGGAAAAGATGTATGTGACCTAATGAACTAATTGCAGAAGTTTCATTCTGCTTAACTTATTTCCATTTGCTATCCAAACCAGCTGTGTTACAGCATCTAAAGAAAAAGAGAAGTACTTATATTTGCAGCTACTTTGCCTTTCCTTTTGTCATAAGTAACATAAATTAAACTGCAATATACAGACTTTTTATAAATGTTAAACAAAACTATTAAAAACTGCATATACCTCAGTTTTAGTAATAAAAACTTTTAAAAGTTTGTTGTGAGCATTTTCCACTGTGTATTCCTAGGGAAGTTAAAGTGCAACATACCTTTATGATCTGTACATGCTTCTGTACATTTAATAGCTCATATAAAGTTTTGCATGGTTTATCTTATGGTATATGACCTTTCATTTTTTTAGGTTAGCTCTCTCCAGCATGATTACTGAACTTCTATTCTAGAAAATGTGGCATGGTTTTTTTCTTGAGCAAGCAAAACACGTAGCCAATTAAATTACAGTCCTATACCCACCTATTTGGGAATAAGTAACGTTGAATTCAGTTGTACCTTTCAGTAGAGTAGACATGTATAGGATTGTGCTGTTAGCCTCTCTTAATTCAATAGGGCCTAACTCACACGAGTGCATGGGATTGTACCTTTAGAGTCAGTATTTTGAAAAGCTCATTGTCTTGTGAAATCTGTGAATGCTAAAGTTAGATTTACAAGAGGCCTTTTAAATAAGACTCTGTGGATGTACTGCATGTACTAGGCTTGCACAACTCTCCAGCTTGTAAACAAATGTCAGAGAGAAACACAGGAAAAAAAGAGGACATGAAGAGTTTCAGTTACACCAGCCAAGACTACTAGTCATTGGGAGGAGGCTTTGTGACCTTAAATGCAATATCTTACAAAAGCATCAGCTTTGATCGTGGTTTACTTACATCACCTTTCATAAAGGCTTGATGGTCAGTTTTTCCAAGAGTGCAATATCCTTCCTGTAGCAGAGCAAGCTGCCCTGTGTCAGATACAGATTATTAGAACAAGGCAGGTCAGTGCTTATAACAGTAAAATTTCATTTATATTTTTATAGGTGTTGCTGTATAAATAACAATAACTTCACTGTTCAGACCTTCTTCCCCTTTGACTGCAAAATGTGATCAAAGATGCATAAGGCTTTATAAAATCTGGGCAACCATACTTACCATGCTGAAGTCTGTGACTTGGACTGTGTTCATGGAATTTCCCGGACATATCCAAAATGCTGCAGTCAGTAGTCAGCGGAAACAGGCAAAATGTCCAGGAAAATCCAGATGTATGGCAACCCATATTGACAGTGTCATTTTTTCCGAATTCCCATAAAAATAGCACAAAAATTGGTTTTTTGGGGGGAGGGTTGCCCCCAAACGCTCAACAGCTTTGGGCAAACCTAAAAAAGCTCATAAACTTTGGCCAAAAAAGGCTTCTGTCTCACATTTTCACTGCTTCAAATATTGGAACCCTAGTAGAAGACCTGTTTCCATTAACATGTTTATTTAGTAGCATGTTACTGAAAAGATGTAGTTTATGTATGCACTTAAATGTGTTATGTGGAAATACATATACTGTACACCAAAAAACATGGACCTTGAGAGGGAATTGAAGGAATCCAATCTGACTGTATTCTGTTTTGGGTGGAGTACAGTACATATGGATTTAGATGAGGAGAGGAGCAAATGCAAGTGATGATATAATTTGAGATAAAGTCTAATTAGTGGCCCTCTAACCCACTTGCAAAAGAGGACACAGATTTGAATAAAATTTGCATATGCTTTGTGTCATGCAAATTGTGTCCTTCCTAGAAGAGGGCACGTGTTGCGGTGAGATCTGGAGACTGACCTCTTGGTTGTGGGTGGGTCCATTGGATAGCCACAACACCCGATTGGTAGGTCCCTCAATGCTGGGTTTCAATCTGGCCAATTGGGCTGCAGTCTAAACGGATCGAGGGACATATATAAAGCCATGCACATGACCCAGAGCTTCCTCTTTTGGCTTGTGCATCAGAACACCCACCCACCTCTCCCTATTTTTAGGGCCTTTTGCGATTGACCTTGCTATGCTGTCGTGTGTCGTCTGTCTTTGGGACAGGTACGGCAGGAATTTTCCCACTTGGCTGATTGGCTATTGTCATTTGGGTTTCGCCTGCCGCGCAGCAATGCGTCACAACTTGTAAGGTTGTGCATAGGCACTGGTTCATATGATAGGGATGGGAGAACGGTCCGCCATCCCTGTGTGAAGAGTATTCTGTTAAAGGAATCCAGGGACTCAACTTGGTTTGGCCAGCCCCCGAAAAGGGGTTGAGCCCGTGCCTGAGTCCAGGGGAGCATCTGGGGAGTGAATAGAGTCTGCCCCCAGGCTTTTCACCTTCCTCAGGTGTTCACCCTTGGCTGACCTATGATAGAGCTCTGGGTCAGCGCTACCTACAAGGGTGTAGTGAGCTAATCAAACCAGAGCCTTTGCAACCACTCACTTTTCTGTAATGAATAAAGTTGTGGCCTAAATTCTGCCAAAAACCAAAACTAAAATTTGAGTCAAATGTGTCTTTATTTAGGAGGGAGGTCTCTGGGTCTGAACACGCAAATTTGTGTCCTCTTCTGAAGATGTAGTAGAGGGTCTAAAAATAATTTAATGGCCATACACACAAAGTATTTGACAGAAAGTATGTGAGCAGGTGAAGCTTTCCCCATAATTATATTTCTGTATTAGAAAAAAGCTTAACTTGTAGTTCTACCTTCCACAGCTCTGTTAAAGGCACAAGAAGTGTGCTTCCTCCTAAGTCCAACTGTATACCAAGGCCTGGGATGTAGTCCTGTATCCACTTTCCTGCGAGTAACCACTATGAAGCACAAAGTGACAAACTTCTGAGTAGACATGTGTACCATTGTACTGCATAATAATGTAATAGTGAATTCTTAATGAGTGTTTAGCCTTTGACTCTTCTTCAGCAGCAGACATGACTCTGCAAAGTTTTCATAATTTGCCTTGGCCGTTGCAGGGGGGATGCTTTAACATACAGTGGTACCTCAGGTTAAGAACTTAATTCGTTCCGGAGGTCCGTTCTTAACCTGAAACTGTTCTTAACCTGAAGCACCACTTTAGCTAATGGGGCCTCCCACTGCTGCTGCACCGCAGCCACACAATTTCTGTTCTCATCCTGAAGCAAAGTTCTTAACTCGAGGTACTATTTCTGGGTTAGTGGAGTCTATAACCTGAAGCGTCTGTAACCCGAGATACCACTGTACTTACTGTGTAATCATATTTGCAAAAAACAACTTCTAGAAAGTACCTAACCACAGTTGTTGGGGGGGGGGGGAATAAAGGCAAACTGCAGAGATTCCAAGGACTAGAAAATGAGAAAGAAGCAGGAAAAGTACACTAAAGGGAAAAGGAAAGCAGCAGCTCTTCTGGGATCCCATGAATCCCTTTTGCTTGGTGTCCTCACAACTTACTTGTCAGCCACAGCTCCCAATTCACTCATTGGCTAAAATCACTGAAAGGTGGGGGCATCCTGGTTGCCTCATTTCACCGAAATCACTTAGAAGGGTACTTGCGCAAAAAGAACATAGCCACAAGCAGAATGTGTGGTTTGGTTTTGTTTTTTTTAAGGCATAAATTGTACGTACGATAGAAATTTGTTACAAGCCTTTTTTTTTTAACTCTTCAGCAAAAGAACAGGATGTTGTGGTGTCATTGGGAGTCCGTGGCTGACCTTAGTTTTTAATTTGTACTAACTACCAAAGTTAGATTTTTTTTCATTTGCAGAAGTCAGATATACAACTGTGCTTGTGTAATATATTTGTAACCTTGGGCATTCTTTCTTACAAGAACATTTGCAACACAAGTAGAACCTTTAAAATATATATCATGTAAACAGATTGTATAGGCATATAATAGACAATTCCTGCCTCTTATCTGTGGGGGATTAAGCAGGCAAGAGAAAATGTAAAGAATTTGATAACACCTAGGTTATAATTAAAATATGTATTAAACAGCCTGTACTGTCTCATCTCCTAAGTTCATGAGAATGTTGTCATATGCAAGTGTAACCCATATTACAACTTCCTGATAATAGGCTTATTTAGGTTGGAATTTTTTTTAATGGGTTGGTTCAGTCAGTCTGCACTGGCAAGTGATGGTGGGGGAGGGTTGTATGCCAGGCCAAAAGAGTGTAAAATAGTGAGTTACTCAGCACTAACAAGAACCACTACAAGAGAGGGGGAATTCATGGTCCATGAACATACTTTGGATTTCTTTTCAGTTCAGTAGGTACCACCTTTGTAAAAATGCCTGTGTACAGGATAACCTTTGGGTGGTAATGAATCTGTAATAAAGAAAAATCTGCTGTATTTGTAGTAACGTGCTTTAGTCATGTTACAATGGCAAATTTTTTAAATTATAGCATATTTTCTGATATAAAGTTTGGGACTTTGGAGCAACTTCATGGTCTTTTGTCATCCATTGCAAAGGGTCTTCAGATTCATTAGATAAATCCACTGAACTCTTTGTATGTCACCGGATTGCCATCTTTCCCTCAGGATTGTGAGTTTCTGCCCACAGACATGTGACGTCACACACACATGCCTGCATGTAGTGAATGTGATGTCACACACACTGTGCAAGCATCTGCATGTGACGTCGCACATCCGCATTACATTGGCCAACGGCGGCCACTCCTCTTCCTCCTTCTCTCCACAGCCAGCGAGGCATGCTTTTCTGCAGCGAGGGACTGAGAATCGGTGGCAGAGAGACTCTTCAGAGTTGATTATTGTTTCAAAATAGACAATAAAATTAATGGGTGGAATTAAACATTGCACTATTAGAATAGTTCTGTCAGCACAAACGTCTGCTTGCCCAACAGAGTACGATAACCTGCCCCCTCCCCACTCACTGTGTGCTTTTCTTAGGGTTCTCCTGACTCCCAGAGCTGATTTAGTGGGGAGCAGGGGGGAGAATGGAAGCCCCAGTTGCAATAGTGGGATTTGTGCTGGCTTCTGCTAGCACAAATGTTTCATTGAATCTGGTTGAATTAGTTAGTTGAATCTAGCTCAATGAAGTGTGTTAATGAATAGCTTCAACCAGATGCAGTTATGGAGGTACATATATTGCTTTCAGCTCCAAATGTAGGGATTTGGGGAAGGGGGAAGTGTTATGGGGGCCAGAGAGAGGTGGTGTCTTTATTCAAGTAATATCGTTGTTGTGGGGAGGATTACTTAGAAACACTTTCACTTGCATTGTTGTGGAAGCAAAGAACTGGAAATCATGCTGGAACTCCTGATATACACTTGCTGCCCCTAAAGACATAGGCTGTTCTTATTTTCCAGATGAGACATTAAGACATGGATAGTCTATAGTTTTGCACTTTTCTCTATGGGCAACAGTTTAAAAACCAAGGCCTGCTTTTCACTATGTATATTTTGCCAACTGTTTGTGTTTTCATTATCTGCACTTGGTTGATTATGGACTACACAGGCTGTGGGTTGACCACATCACCCTCAAGTCATATGTGGAGTCCCGTGGGAAGCGTGAAAAAGATTCAACATTTAGCACAAGAAAATAAAACCAAGTTGTTTTGAACGGAACGGAACTGGACTGGATTTTCTTTTCAATATGAGCCACCTTGGAATAGCCCTTGAATGAAAGGGGAAAAAAAGATTCCAAAAAGTGTAGCCAGAATCTTCAGAACACTCCCAAAAGTATTATACAACTTGTATTCATTGACAGCCAGGTTCAAATACTCTCCAAGCAGCAGAGCAGATCTTTGAAATGTGGTTTTAGAAACATGACTGCACTAGTAAGACATGGAAAAAGTTGCAAAGCTGTCACTGTCTGATCAGCTGGGGAAACAGCAGTAAGGGAGGAAAACTTCCTCTTATGCTGAATTTCAGGAAATAATTTCTCCCAGGCATTTTCCTCTACCTCAGAAGTTGCTCCCTAAATTCACAAATAATTGATCATATTTATCCACATTTACCCATCTGCACACAGATAGTAACTATGCTCGCCACATCCCACAGCCATCTCTTTCTCTGACCTCTTTTAGGGCTGATTGGTAAGATTCTGTGTGGTTGGTGGAGGTGTTAGGGTTGCCATATTTTGAAGAGCAAAAAAGTGGATGCTATGACAGCTATTCAAAGCAAATAAATGCAATTTGTCTCAGATTTTACCCCTTAAAAAGAGGGTGTGTCCTGGAAAAATAGGACACATGGCAACCCTAGCAAGCGGGATAGGATAAAGGGAGGTAATCCTCCATAGGATATGTTTAAAATCAAAATCTTAAGTTCAGCCAACTTTGTGTATGGAAAAATATTTTTTCCACATTTAAACAAATAATAAAAATAACAGGCAAAAATATGATTTAAGTATTTCATTTATAAATTGCTTCCTATAAAGCATCTTGAAGCAATTTTACATCTCAAAGTGCTGAATAAAGGATATCCCCAATAAAAATTACTACAATAATATCATAGTAGTTATAGTTTGTGCAAATGGAAATTTAACATATAAGATAATATGCCAAGTTGTAACACAGCTTTGTTCTTTAGTAGCATCTGGTTGAAGTTATGGAATTGGAAATCTGACAGTGTATTTAATAAACACCCCTGAAACTTAAAATACCATGCTTGCTTACTACTGTTTTGTCTGTCTATGTTGCCAATCTTTATGTAAATAAGAAACAGAATGCTTACAAAATCTTTAAATCACACAAGCAATTTTAATATTGCATAACAGTAAGAAAATGCCATTTTTTCCCATGCAGTTGTTTAAAACTGACTTTCGTGTTTGCTTTACTATAAATAGATATATTTTTATAGCTTCCTTTCCATCAGGCTAGCCAGAGAGTTGCAGTGGTTGAATATAGTCCTTTAGACCAGCAGTTCTCAAACCATTTCCCCCACAGACCACTTGAAAACCGCTGGGGATCTTGACAGACCACGGTAAACTTGCATTGGTTTTACTTCTCCATCATTATCAAAGCCAGTGTCATATTATGAAAATATAGATCCCATAGTAGGGTCTTTTAAGCTTGTTTGATAATCTGGCCTGATCGACACAGCCTCAGTCTCCATTGTTGTCAGAAGAAAAACATGCAAAGTGCAGGGCTGAGTGTACAGTGGTACCTCAGGTTACATATGCTTCAGGTTACATACACTTCAGGTTACACTCCACTAACCCAGAAATAGTGCTTCAGGTTAAGAACTTTGCTTCAGGATGAGAACAGAAATCGTGCTCCGGCGGCGCAGCAGCAGCCGGAGGCTCCATTAGCTAAAATGGTGCTTCAGGTTAAGAACAGTTTCAGGTTAAGTACGGACCTCCGGAACGAATTAAGTACTTAACCTGAGGTACCACTGTAAAGATATTCTTGGCACCTTGCAATTTTACCACAGATCACTTGAATGGATTTCATGGGACAACATTAGTCCACAGACCACAGTTTAGGAACTCCTACTTTAAACTATATCGTGTAAAGGGACACATTATTATATGTTTTATTTTGTACTGAAATAGAGATAGATGTTGGATGGTGTGAGCACTTTAAGAGTAGGGTTACAAGCTTTATGCTGCAGCCTTAGGGTGTATGTGTGAAATTATGGCAGTTCAATACTGTACTGAAGGCTACTTCTTTATATGCATATTAACATGATGTTGCTCTTAAATGAAAAGGATTTAGGTACTTATTAGCTTTGTTTAATAACTCACGTGTGTTATCTGAACATATGGTGTAACAAATGCTGGCTAGGTCTTCCTCTTGTGGCAAGATGAGAGACTGCACTGAGGGAGCACGGTTCATTCATGTGCATGGAAACGGTGGCCATGTCAAAAAAGCATACACAAATTATGTTTTCCACAGCTTTACAGCTCAAATTACTCTTACATTTTCCACCCTTTGCCTACTTGGATGTGTGTGTTTTTATTAGACCTACTTCTTAGTAATGTTTTTTAGGATTAGATATTAAACATTTTACCTCCTTGCAGTAAGAAAATGCTTACACAAACCAAGCCACGTGCAAGTGAAACAAACCTATTTTGATAAGGGGACTATTAGAGGAAAGATTAACCTATATTATGACTTCTAATGAGCACATCCAAATTGTGCTTTCCCTCTAGCAATTTCTCTGTTTTAAATTTATTTTATTATATTGATCTGGCCACTCAGTAACGTAAATTCTTGTTTAAAATGTATTGTCCTCCTTCCCCCGTCCCCATAAGTGAGGAGTGGTGTTCCCATTCAAGCATGTAATTAGCAGGGAATGAGCAAAAGTCACCTTCTCCAGCCCCAGCTGTCCATTGAGACCCACAAATCAGTCTGTGCAGTTCACAATGTGCTACTGTAGCAAGACAGTGAGTACAAAATGAGTGGAAAATCATACTGAAAGCCGGACATCTTTTAAGAAACGGGGGCCAGGATTTTGAATAAATAAAAACACCAGGAGCAAACAAGTCGGACATATGCATATGGAGTGGGGGCTACGGCTGCTGCAGTGGGAGGGGGGGAAGCCGGGAAGCCACTTGCCTTCTTGGCTTTAGGCAATATTGTTTCCTGACTTCTGATTAGTGGTAGGTTTTTTTCCCCCTTGCTCACACTATTCTCAAGGGAACTTCAGAGGCTAGAGCAGATCAGGAGGACCAGGAGACATAGATGAATTCATAAAGAGTTAACTACAGTGGTACCTTGGGTTACATACGCTTCAGGTTACACACCGCTAACCCAGAAATAGTGCTTCAGGTTAAGAACTTTGCTTCAGGATAAGAACAGAAATTGTGCTCCGGCAGCGCGGCAGCAGCAGGAGACCCCATTAGCTAAAGTGGTGCTTCAGGTTAAGAACAGTTTCAGGTTAAGAACGGACCTCCGGAACGAATTAAGTACTTAACCTGAGGTACCACTGTATCAGGCATGTTTCTTCCTTGGCTGAGGAGGGTCAGGACACCAACCACACCCTCCCCCACCCAGGCTTCATACCCTCCTTGAATATTTTTATCTTACTTGAGGTGGGTGAGGAAAAGGAAGTTAAAATGAATCATTAAGCTTCCCCAACTCAAAAAAACATGCATTAGAACATAGCTGCAGAAGTCTTATCACAGAAACAGTGGGTCAAATTAATTAAGGGCACATTCCATACACTATCACAATTAATTCCAATAGGGTCAATGAACAATAGACTATGAGAACATTAAATCAGCTTATACATGGTAGGTATTTGCAAAACCAGGGTCTTTTAATTTGTGAGCTGCTAAACTACCATGATATTTACCAAGATGTGTATGAACCGGAGGTGGTTTGGGGTTGTTTGGAACAAATTAGATTTTAAAAGCTGAACAGGAAACCATTTAACCACAGAAGGGGAAATGCAGTTTATGTTTTCAAACATTCACTTCAAATCAGGAATAACAATGGTATTGCCTGAAGTTGACTACAAATAATTTCTAATCTTAAAAAAAACTTCACAATCCTGGAATTGCAACATCTCAAATGAAATCAGTAGGCGAGGTAAATTTTTCGTAATAGCAATATCGCTATTCTGACACAGTTACTGACTAGAATCTGCCTGAATGGTTTTAAATCACAGCTGCCTCAGGACTTTATTGATTTCTACACTGCAGTATACCGGTAAGTGGCATGTACTGAGGAAAAACTTATTATGGACCATTAGGTGGTTAAGTAAACATTCCTCAGACTAGACAATTGTTCTTTTTAACCCACACCTTATTTCAGTGTAATGTTGAATTGATTATTCCTTTCTTAATTTTCAGGATACTGGAGTTGGCAAATCTAGTATAGTTTGTCGATTTGTTCAGGATCATTTTGACCACAATATTAGCCCCACTATTGGGTAAGTACTATACATACATACATTCATTCATACATACATACATATATAATATGTTACTACAGTTTCAGTTTAGTAAATAAACAGAATTGATATAATCCATTTATATTTCAAGTTTATGGGAAAGCTCACTACCCAACACAATAGTGGTTTTGTTCATTCTTTCAAAGTGTTGTATAATGTAGAGAGCTATTAATTGAGTAAGCCTATTAACTTTCTCTTTAGGTAATGCCAGTTCCACACTATTATCCATTATGTGCCTTGAACGGTTATTTGTTATGCAACTAGGTGGGTTGTTTTTTTTTAGTCTAGCTTCTAGAGGATGGAATTATGGGTTTTTTAGTTATTTTATATTGAGTTTTGATGTATAAACACTAATTAGCAGTCAATTAGATCTCAGTATTAATATATTGTTTCTAGCTTCTCTCAAACCTCTATTTTATTACAATTACTTTACTGAATAGATGTGTATTTTTGTCTCTTTATTTTGTTATTTACTGCTAATTTGTGTTGGAACATAGCCATTGTCAGTAAATGTTTTGGCAGGACTTAGTATAAGTCAAGTTACAGTTCTGGGAACATGTGAAATAACCAGTGCATCTGTGTGCATAAAGACTGCATTTCCTTGTATCATCAGGAGGGATATATGGTACTCTTCCTCCCCATTTTATCCTCACAACAGTCCTGTGAGATACAGTAGATTAGGCTGAAAGTGAGTAACTGGCCAGAGGGCACCCTGTGAGCTTCATGGCTGAGTGGGGATTTGAACCCTGGTCTGGCACTCTTAACAACTGTGACACATTGGCTCTCTTTTATATAGCTATGGTTTTCAGGCAGGCTTTGGCCCAGCAACTATTTTATTAAATAAAGTAATAAGAGCTCTTGGAATATAACTGATTTGTGGAAAGCCTATGGCTCTGAGCCATTTGGGTAGATGTAAAAACCCCCCAAAAACTTTTTTGAAAAAATTAGTGCTTAAGGCCCGTATAAGTGATTGCTGTTTTTGACCTCTCTCACAACATGGTATTAAATAGCTCTTTTATTTAGGTTTGTATATTAAGCTTTGGTTTTAATAGCATCTACATGAGGAACATCGGAACCCAAATTACGATATTTAAAATTTACTTGCTGACAGTTCCTAGGCGTGTATCTGCTTCCAAAGATTTTATAATTCATCACATCGCCTTGGCTTTTAACAAGACAGGATAGCACAGTGTAAGTGCATGGCATGTAATTCATCTTCATTAATTTTTCCAAAACTTCAAAGATTACCAACTATGCAATGTATGATTTGAATTTAATGCATGCATGTTTATGTCTAGAGACAAATCTGCCAACTTGTGCTAAAAAGAAAACTTTGGAGGCTTAAAGAACAATTTTATCCTTGTGTCATGCCTGCCAGGAATTATTCTATCATTGCCCAAGTCCCTCTGTGCCAACATAGCATAGTGCTATGCTGGCAGAAAAAAATCACATTGGTATAGTAATACCCCTTGCACTACTCAGATGAGCAACAGCATAAGAGATGTTGTTGTTGTTTCATCATGTCCAACTCTTCGTGACCCCATGGACCAGAGCACGCCAGGCACTCCTGTCTTCCACTGCCTCCCGCAGTTTGGTCAAACTCATGTTAGTAGCTTCGAGAACACTGTCCAACCATCTTGTCGTCTGTCGTCCCCTTCTCCTTGTGCCCTCAATCTTTCCCATCATCAGGGTCTTTTCGAGGGAGTCTTCTCTTCTCATGAGGTGGCCAAAGTTGGAGCCTCAGCTTCAGGATCTGTGTTCCAGTGAGCACTCAGGGCTGATTTCCTTAAGAATGGATAGGTCCATGGGACTCTCAAGAGTCTCCTCCAGCACCATAATTCAAAGAGATACGAGATACTTAACTGTAAATAATTTGCCAACTTTTACTGGAACAATACAATTTTTTCTCATTGAACTGGAAAGTCATATGTTCATAATTTCATTTATTCAGAGAAAAAGCTACATGGATATAGTTCGAACTAGCAACATTCATATAGCAACTTCTGTAAATCTTTGATTGAACATCACTGGTACTTTTATTATCTAGTGGCAGTGTTTTTCATCTGTAGTATATGTACATACCTGCCCAGGTATTAACAGTGGCCAGGTATTAAGAAATAATTTGTTGTTAATATAAGAAGCTTATATCTTATTGTACTGCTTTTTCTTACAACCTTTTAGTGCTTCTTTCATGACTAAAACTGTGCCTTGTGGGAATGAACTTCATAAATTTCTGATCTGGGATACAGCAGGGCAAGAACGGGTGAGTATGATTCCAGTATCTTTTAACTGAAGGCATTTACATGCTGTGCCTCTTTATTTTCACTAAAATATTGGGAAGTAGATATAATTGAGAATTACAATGTCAGTGAGGAGTGGAGCACACACAAAAGAGTTAAGGTGCTATGGAGGCAGGGTCAATAATTTTTTAAAAATGTGATTGGCTGACTGGAAGTGGGGGTAACCTCCTTGCAACTTCCAGTTGTTAACAGGAAAGGCCTGTAAGGGCCAGGGCCACAATAACTGCAACGAACAAGAGACCAAAAAAGCAGCAGTTTCATGGGCCATTTACCTGTTTGTGCTTGTTGTTTTTCTATCCAATTAGTCAGGACCCTTATGAGAAGCACAAGGCAGTATTATCTGAAAAGAAAGCTTTTTCTTTTTAAATAATTTTACTGGGAGGATTATGAGGAACCCAGAGTGGTGAATTGACTTAGCTCAAGGGTGGCCTACAAAGGTTAGCCTACCTTCAGCCACCTGAATTATTTTTCTGGTTGTTTACTCACACGTTGCTGTCAGTGACATCTGGTTAGACTAGCCATCAAAGAATTTGTGCTTAGTTTTTGCAAGACGTCCTGGACCCAGGGGCTACCGTACCCCTGCAAGTCATGGTGAAACTCAGGAGACAGCTTATCTTTACCCAGGTCTAATACAGTGGTGCCTCGCAAGACGAAATTAATTCGTTCCGCAAGTCTCTCCGTCTTGCGAGTTTTTCGTCTTGCGATGCACGGTTTCCCATGGGAATGCATTGAAAATCAATTAATGCGTTCCTAGGGAAACCGCCTTCAGACCAGGTCCGGGGACAGTCTGTCCCCCGACCTCTTCTGAAGGCTGGGGGGGGGGGGACAAGGGCTTTTCTTCCCACCCCCAGCATTTTAAAAAACCCCGGGACAGCGGAGGACTTCTCCCCTGTCCGGGCGATCTTAAAATGCTGGCGGGCGGCATTTTAAAATTGCCCCGGGACAGCGGAGGACTTCTCCGCTGTCCGGGGCGATTTAAAAGCCCCTGGGAAGGCAGGCAGGGGGGAGCAAAGACTTTCGCCCCCCGCCCGCCTTCAGAAGAGGTCCAGGACCTCTTCTGAAGGCGGGCGGGGGGCGAACGTTTTTGCTCCCCCCCCGCCTGCCTTCAAAAGCCTTCCGGGACAGCGGAGAAACACGCTGTGTTTCTCCGCTCTCCCGAGAAGGCAGGCAGGGGGGAACAAAGACTTTCGCCCCCCGCCCGCCTTCAGAAGGTGTTCCCTCACCGCCGCCCGGCTTCGGAACGATGCTCCGAAGCCGGGCGGCGGGGGCAGGTGTTCCCGCCCCGCCGCCCGGCTTCGGAGCATCGTTCCGAAGCCCGGCGGCAGCGGGAGGAGGCGTTCCCGCCCCACCGCCCGGCTTCGGAGGAGGTCCGAGGACAGTGGGGAAGACGCGCTGCGCTTCCCCGCTGTCCCGGATATTTCCTTATGGGCTGTCGTCTTGCGAAGCAAGCCCATAGGGAAATTCGTCTTGCGAAGCGCCTCCAAAACGGAAAACCCTTTCGTCTATCGGGTTTACCGTACTGCGAGGCGTTCGTCTTGCGAGGTACCACTGTAATTATTAGCACCTCACTCTTACTTCCTACTTCCATCACCCTCATTTCCCCAAATCTCTCTTTCTCTAAATAGCTTTTCCTCCTGGTGTGTTTAGGCCTTCACTGCATTTTTCCTGGTTTTCCTACCTTCAATCCATAAAAGGCAATCAGCTTGCCTAATAGTTTAGGTTTATGGTCCAGACAATATATGTTTTTCTATGTTGTTCCACCTGACTGTCTTGTTACTTTTATTTGTGTACTAACACTTAAAGTTGCAAAGCCGTTCACTCTTGTCTGCCATTTTGTGTTAATAAGACTTTAATTGCAGTAAATTGTGTTGGTTCTTGCTCATTCCCATAAGAGGACATTACTGCATTTCTAAAGTAATTGTGTCCCTTGCAATATTCTGTGGCATGTGGTTGTCTCCAGTAAAGATTACTGAAGTGATTATTTCTTGAACATGCATGTAAGATACATTTCCATGCGTATAGACCAGGGGTCAGCAAACTTTTTCAGCAGGTGGCCGGTCCACTGCCCCTCAGACCTTGTGGGGGGCTGGACTATATTTGGAGGAAAAAAAGGATGTAAGAGCACCACAAGCCCCGGTGGCTACTTACCTGTGTCTTGCAGCAGGGGCTAGCGGTGGTGGCAGCGGAGGGACGATGAGCAGCGCGCGAAAGGGCTCCGGAGAGGGGTTGCTTAAAATGGCGGCCGCTTGAGTGTTGCTGCTACTGGAAAACACTATTTAGCCCCATCCTCTGACTTCATCAAGTGTTGATCTCATATTATCATCATTATTTATAGTTTTATTGCTTACTCCATAAAATGTGGTGACTTACAATTGTAAATATCACTGCACCCTAAGGGTTAGGGTCTGCGTAGCTCATTTTCTTTTTTAAAAAATGAGACCTGATATTCACTGGATCCTGATGGAGGACATTCATTTGATAGGGATGACACCTCCTACTGGTGGTGATAGGCAGGGTCCAGTCTTTCACCTCCTTTCCAGGGGGAGGAGCCAGTCTTCTCTTCCCAGACTGACCATGTCTGGTTGGTATAGATTGGGTTCACCAGTGCTCTATAGAGATTTGTCTTCCTTTCTTTTCTTCACAGATTTCTTCAGGGGTGTTTTTGTCATTCCCCAAATTAAATCACAGATAAAGAATGAAAAATGATTTTTATAAGAGCTGAACACCATTCAGTTTTTGTATATTTTGCTGTATAGTAGGGGTAGCCAAGGTGGTGCTGGCCACATAATCTGTTGCAGTTCACAACATCTGGATGGCAACATGTTGGCTACTCCTGACGTAGGGCTTCACCTAAAAAATGTATTACGGTACTCCTTGATACTGATAACTAAATGTTCCTGTGGGGAGAAACAAGTAAATACAGAACTTACTTAGGCCAATATATTACTATTATTGTGATTAAGCTACTCAGTTGAACTAAATCAGTAAATACACTGAGGATCACGCTGACATTACTTTAGTCTTTATTTTAGTCTTTATGTTTTATAAACTTTTTTCCTTTGGAGATGTAAAGGAAGTTGAATGGATAAATCAAATAGTATTGAAGAGACTGGTGTATATTGTCAAGTATTCATTCTCTCTCTCTTACTTATTTTAATAAAACCTATTTCCAAGTAAGTGTTTCATAAGTTTAACCATTTGCTTTTTTACTCAGAAGTAACTCCCACTGAATTCAGTGGAACTTATAGGACTACAAAGTTGTAGTTCCTAAGTTTCTCTGGAACTAAAGTTCCTATCTGTTACTGTTTTATAGAAAGAATGTATTTAATCTGTTGGTTTTTTTAGTGTGGATTAATATTTTCCACACAGTTTTCACCAGCTGGGAATGTTAGCTATTTCCTACCCCCCCCCCCGCACCTCTCTTATGAACCAAGCAGCTTTTATTTCATGATAATGTGCTTGACATTTTTAGTTTTTTGAAAACAGATTTTAAATTCATAAACCAATTCTTCTCCATGCTGCTATTACGTTTCTAACCTCTAGCTTTCCCAACATAGAGATATGGATTCAAGTGTGCCTTTCTGTACATGGAAGGTGTCTGTTGCTGACACTAGGAATGCTTTACATCTCCTGCTAGAGCGTTGTGAGATAAAATGGAACTAAGTCTTCAGTCCTAGGTGCAACTCCCACTGAATCTCTGTGGATTTACTTCTGAGTAGACATGTGTGGAATTGTGCTGCAGATTCCAAATATGTTCTTCAATTTGCACAAGTAAAAGCGTAAAAATTGCTAAAAGGTGGTTTGTGAAATACTGCTTGCAGCTATTTTCCTTTTGCTCATGGCTTTTTGGATCTGCATAGTCCATGCCTTATAAAAAAATTCTAGTATTGCCCACAGGAGGGGTCTCTAGACAAAAAGTTGCACAAGTAATTCTTTGATGTCTCTTTAGAGTAGAATAATTGTAGTTCATATTTTGAAGTTCATCCACACAAACTCAAGCACAACAAATGCATTATATACCCAGACTATTGTAACCCTTTGTTTATTTGTAATTTTGTCCCTTTCTATCTTGGAATAAATCTTTGTGCACTTTTCCTACTACATGTCTCTTGTTTTTCTTTGATGCTTGATAAACACTGAATCTGCATGATTACATCCATAGACCTTTATTAATTCTTAAGAGGGTCTCTTCTCCAGAGAGTAGTTGGAAGTGGGGAGGCAGAAAAAGGTTCACCTTTCCTTCCACGCTGCAGTTTTAATCTGAAATCTTAGGCACAGTACTGCACCCAGAGCTCAGAAACTGCTCGCACTAATGAAATTCCCTGTCGTAAAATTCACCTGGAACAATGGGAGTTTCAAACATTGACAGAAATACTTTCAAGGCTTATTCATAGAGGTCTGTTCTTGAAATGTGACTGGTAAGTAGTGGAAAGTAAAGTGCTTTTAAATAATTCACTGTCATCCTCTTGAAAGCTATGGTAAAACTTGTATTGATTTGTTCTTCCCTCTGATGCACAAATCCAGTAGTAGAGTCCTTGTGAGAAAAAAATCATAGACAACCAATGAACATCCCTGCTGCATAGGCAAGTTCTGCTTTGTGCAGTATGTAGGTTGATGGAAATGTATGAAATGGTCACTGTGCCTGGGCCCATCTACAGCTATGGGCTTGTTGGTTCCTAACAAGCTTGTTCATTTTGGTATATTAATTCATTACTACTTTCAGGATCCATTTCTTTTTAATCACACTTCGTAAAACAGATTCTCTTACTTCCCTGGAACCCACATAAATCCAACATCTTTTCTATCCATTTTATGCATCTTTGCAGGTTCTCATACTCAACTCAACCTACACAACTCACTAGTGTTTAAGGTACCCCAGGACTATTTATGGAGCAAGTTTGTTTATTTCATATATACTACTTGATTGTAAAAAACCCCCCAAAGCTGTTTACAAAAGGGATAAAACAATAATATCAGTAGAAGAAACAATGAAAACATTCAAAAAATCAAAACCAATAATAAACTAAAAGCATATCAGTTGAGTAGTATGAGAGTTAACTGCAATAACAAAAGTAGGCACAGCTCCTTCCTCCAGCTTGGAAGACATTGCTACACCCTTCATTTACCTGATACTCTCTGCTTTGTGGGAGGGAGGGCACAATAAGATGAAGGGAAAAGTTGGCATTCAAGCCAAGCCAGCCTTCCATGCCTGTTTGAATATTGTGTGATAGAGACAACTGGATTCTAAGTATATGAAGTATGATTGGTCTCTTCTCTTGCTATCTTTTTTCAGTTACTAAATACTGTTTTATTTTGGCAGGCCTTTGTTGTATGTGGCAGATCTTGTTTTTATGATTGGCTTTAGCTACTGATCCTGTCTCCTTGGCTAATTGTTTGTTTAATTTCTTTTTATATTTATCCAGACATTTATATTCCGCTATTCCGCTGTAAAAGCACCAGTCAGCTTACAACATGTAAAATTATAATTTAATAAAAACAACACTATAAAACAATCAAAGCTAGCTGCTTTTCACATGAGCAACTATAGGGATGTAAGGCTTACGGAATGGTAAGAGATTTGGACAAGTAATCTCTGGTTTTCTACTTCTCAAATAAAAAGGGATGGCAAAGCAATCAAAGATGATCAAAATGCATAATAGGGAACAAATAAAACTTTGGGGTGACTTGGAGGAGGTAACCTTTACTATGCCAGCAGCAGCTGCAGCCATTTTAAAAAATGCTTTCTAAAAGTGTACAAAAGAAACAAGCAGTCCAAGTCATTTGGAAAGCATTCTGCAGCAAAAAGACCTACCAGTTGAGACTACAGACTGTGGAAAAGTTTACGACATTAGAGGATTTCATCCAGCTATAGGAGCACAGTGATATTTTTGCTATCATATTTTATACCCAGATGGAACAAGAAGCAGACCAGTTTTTCTTAGGCTACCCATTTTGTAAAGACGATGATCTTCCCTGGAGAATAAACTTAACTATTTATGAGACAACATTAATTTTAAAGTAGTTTGAGGAGCCGATGTATCACTTCTTTCAGAGGAGACCTGTAACAGTCCCCTATCTGAACCTGCATAAGACAGAAACCATTTCACATAGACCAGAGGCTTTCCTCCACTCCATTGAATGTTGTGCCACACAAACAAGCTACAAAGAGGAGCAGTTTGTGTTCACTGTGCTTTTCAGGACTGGCTAACCTGTTTCACCTCAGATGCTCAGCTCCTATTAGACCCAGCCAGTATTGCCAATACAATGGACATTGTAGTCCAACAACAGCTGGAAAGCCACAGGTTAATCACCCTGGTGAATGCCTTGCTACGTTATACCGGGATTATCGCCTCAGTCATGGAGTAGTAGCCAGAATGGTACTACTGACAACATGGGAGAAACTGAAGGAAAGTTTCAAGACTGGTCTAGTAAAAAGAGATCCTATGCACACTTCACCACTGGCATCCAGAAATGCCTTATTTAATTCCAAATGGCTAATCATGGAGATCAAGAACTTTGAGAAACCTTATACTATATTGGATCAGCATTCCATTGCTTCGGAGATGACTAGAAAGAACTTTGCTGACCATGAACAAATGGGTGAATTGGAAGACTTATTCCAGACCTTATGGTCTAACCAGATGGTTTGAGCAAATCTTACCCTGTAACTACTGCAGAAGAAATAGATCAGCACAACAGAAGGAACTTTAATCACTGCCCAGTAGACCTTGTGAAAGGCTAGCAGCTGACCTTTGTCAACTGAGAGACTGATATTATTTGGATGTCATGGGCCATTTCAGTGGCCTGTACTTGATATTACCTGCTGCATCATCATTGTTGCACAACTGAAGAATTAATATTTTTGGTTGCTTTGGGATATACCTGAGTGAAGCCAATGCTATTCTAGTCTTGTTTGAGAGAAACAGAATTTTTGACCCGGTTTCAACTAGTGTATCCTCAGAGTTTGTAATAGGCCTGTAATAAGACTTGTCCTGGGCACAGGGCAGTATTATGGATTTCCAGTACCTATATGCTACTGGACTAAGGGTTTCGGAGAAAAGTAATACACAGTTTTCTTGGATTTAAAAAAGAAGAGGAACGTTTTTATTCAATCTTCCATATTCTTTTATAATTGTAAAGCCAACAGAGCAAAAATCTGAATTCTTTTTTCATAGGGTGTATAGTTCTTCAAAGGCATGCTGTGAAAACAGCCATGCTTTTGAAAAGCACATGCCTTAATACATGTTTTTCGTTATCCACAGGGTGCCAGATATTACTGTGTTAATAAAACAGCCATTGTGAGGAAATACAGTATTTTTTTTTCCTTTCAAAGGAGAGTTTCTAATGAGAAGTCACATGAAATCATATGCATTCCCGCTGGATTAAATCCAGATGCCTAGCATTCCAGAAAATTAGCTACATTTCTTTTGCAAACTTGAAACTAATCACCCAAAGTTGGAAGACTTAATTTTAATGTTTGCTCAGACATCATAGTAAGAAAAGGAATGAAGAAACAAAGCTCCAAATATTCTTCCTGCCCCATTCCAGTTCCTTGCCTACCTGAGCCCATGATGTTGGAATGGAATTCTTTAGCTTGCTCCAAACAGCTTGAAAATTAATTCTGTGTCTGCTAGAGCTTCAGGGCAAGAATCCAGTTGCCCCTTCTACTGCTGCTGTTCTAGGTATCTGCTAATGGGAGAGGAAGGAAGACAATCTGGAGGGGACAAAATGTTTTATGAAGAGGAGGCCACACAGACAGCATGTAAAACAAGTCCTTCAATATAAAGCAGTCACTCTGCAAGCCAGAGAGTCAATACACTTCCCCCTTCCCATCCCAGTCTCATAGTCCTGAAGATACCAGGAGCAGGTTTTGCTGCAGGTTAATAGGCAGCAGTCATGCACTGGAGAAGATGGTGTGCCACCTAGCCACTCATTTGACTGATTTATGCTGGTTCTTGTCAGGATCCAGACATGAATGCTCTTCCCTAGCTTCTGGAACAAGTCACTGGCTTATTGTTTCTTGCCACTTGAGCAAACTGGAGTTGACCTGGTACAGAATGTTCCTGTAGTTTTTTTAACTATTTCACAGAACTTTGGTTGGCCTGTACCAGAGTATGTGCATTCATTATTCTAGCTTAGTAGATTTAAAACACTGTATTTTTATGTGATTTTAATAACAACACATTAATGCAACAGTGAGTCACAAGGCATACTGATTAAAGAAGCTAGAGCAATCATAGTGTCTTTTGTTGACTTACAAAAATGCAAGAACTTTAACTACTTTTTTCTTCTGTTTCTGTGTTCATTTTTTAATAGTTCCATTCATTGGCACCAATGTATTACCGTGGGTCAGCAGCAGCTGTTATAGTATATGATATCACCAAGCAGGTAAGCTTTCAAATCTCAGTTGTTCCATCAGGGATGGACATTGGTTCTTCAGATTTCAGTGGTGTGAGGCACCCCCCGCCCACATTACATTCTGCTCAGTTCACTACCTCATAGTTGTGATACCCTGTGACACCTCCTGGGCTCAGCGCCCAGTGTGGCGGAACTGGTTGCGGTGCCCTAAACCCGCCTCTGGTTCCATCACTGGTATGTAGGTTACTCAGCAATTCACTTTCAAGTGGTCATAGTGTGAGTGTTCCCTGTGCCTTCTGCTAATATTATACTGTGTTCGCTTAGTCTTGCAAGTTGGTAGTATTTTCCTTAGTTCATTGATGGCCAAACTTGGCCCTCCAGCTGTTTTGGGACTACAACTCCCATCATGCCTAGCTAACAGAACCAGGCATGATGGGAATTGTAGTCCCAAAACAGCTGGAGGGCCAAGTTTGGCCATCACTGCCTTAGTTAGTCAATGTGTTCCTGCATTCTGGATATGACTTCCAGATGTTTTCAACTACAGTTTCCATCAGCCTCAGCCAGCATTGCCAGTGGTCGGGAATGGTACTTGTGTGCCCAGGCTCTACAGCCCTCCAACATCCCAAATTTATAATTAAGAACCAAACAAGACACAATACTTCTGGGTGAAATAAGGCCACAACTTTATAGATTACAGATGTAAGAGGTTTGACATAGGTATTGGGTATAACTACCAGCCCATGTGCTGGCAGTATTACCAAAGGGGTCAGCCCCGAGGCAGAGAGGACCTATGACTTACATCAAATAGGATTGTCTCCATGGGATTGCCATCTTAAGGGGTGCTGTTGCCATTGCCCCTGCCTGAGCATCTAGACAGAACCAGAACTCTTTACCAGGATACCCACTTTTCTTGGAGGGGCAGGCCAAGGCCTACAACCTTCCCTCCAACCAAGACTAAGGCCAACCCAATGTCAAACCACCAAAGTTGTGACAATTGCTATGAGGTAGGCATAACCTTCAGACTGAGCCAATTTGTTTGAAGGAAAATCCCCACCCAACCTTGAATACGGCAACCAACGATGTCCATAGCAAGGTAAAGTAGATAAACAACAGTAGACTAAAACAAGGGAAGAGTGGGCGTGAGATCCGACAAGGAACTGTGTATGGATCAGGTGGCGGGACTCTTTAAATAGTCAGAGGCAGACCCAAGTGAAGCCTGCTGGCTCAGTTGAGCCCGCCCTCTGGAGAAAGCCTGTCTCTTGGCCTGCTGGCCATTGGCCAATTTGGCTGGCAAGCCTCCCAGCTGGTGAGGAAGACCATTTTGGCTCCCCAACCCCACCCCGGTCAGAAAACCTCCATTAAGAGGCTGCCACATTGTATTGTGTAGGGGGAAGTGGTGGCCGGTCCACAACACCTCCACACCCATAAGTAAGGTAAGCAGACATGTAGCTCTAAACAGCTGGAGGGCATCAGGCTAGAGAAGGCTGGTGTATTCAGTGGGGCTTACTCCTCACACTAAGCAACCATGACATTCCCATACCTGCATTGGTATAGGAAAATTAGTACCTAAAAATATGGCATATTTTCTAAAAATACAGAAATATATACATTTTATTTTGTGCAATTTGTATTTGCTTGGATATTTTTAAACTGTTCCAAAACAGTTCAGCTAAGTAAATGAAGTAATAACAAAATTGGCTCCATATTTATAGCTGAAATTAAAATTACGTAACAACAAGTCTTTGGTTTTTGACAGATTACTGAAATTGGGAAGTCAGTGTGGTCAGGACGTTCTCTGCTACAACATCCAAATGGAAAGCTGCACATTTTCAAGGCCAAATTATGTATTTGTATTTTAGTAAGAAACCCATCTGCTAGTGCTGTGTAACAGGAAAGACATTAATGAGTGAATATAATAGCTTGCCTACAGTTTACATATTTAGCAAATTGAATTACATATTTGATTTTAGCTCAGAAGTGTTGGCACAATTAATTGGTATATTAGCAAAATTATTTATCAAGGGCTAACACCTTCCTGCGTAGTGGTAGTGAACTTGAATGAAGTGTTGGGGAGCTATGGAGGAAAGATAATGCACTCAATGCAAATAACAAATCCCATTAATTTCATACTAAATGGATATTTACCTTTAAACTAAACAACGGTGATTACAAAGCCCATAATCTAGTATGGTGCCTTAGGGGTGCATAAATTGACTTGTCAGACAAATCCCAAGCTCTCTTGTCTTGCTGTTCTCCTACTTTCTCACTCTGAGGAGTAAGTAACATCTAATCCAGGTGGTACAATGATTTTCAGTAACAGTGTCTTCATTCATATATATATAGAGAGAGAGAGAGAGTGTGTTTTCTTGGTTCACAAAGGTATGCACAATGTCTCTTTTTTCAAGTTACATTTTCCATAGGTCAGTTTCATTTGTTGAGACATTAGGGTTACATTAGGAAGAAAAAACGGGGGAAGAGGTGGAGGGGGCCATGGTGGGTGGGGGTGGGGTCGGGAGGCGATATTTCTGTTTTGCTTAATGTATGTGTGGGGTTTTTTGTCAGTGTCATTTGTGCAGCTTCTCTTTGCTATTCTCTTGTGTTCTTTGGTGAGAGAAATTGTGGTTGGCCTAGGGTGCAGTTGCTTGTGTTTGATTGGCTGTGTTGAACTTTGTTTTCGTGTGTGAGTGGGGTCAGTGGGAATTTTTAAATCAGATTAGCCATATTGATTCATATGCTGTTGGTGGATTCTTGTCATTGTCTTGTTGGGCTGTGTATGTGATGAAGGGTATCGTCTTCTATTTGTCCCCGTGTCAGTTTCAGTTTATCTGTTATTTTTTCTAGTAGGGCTGTTTCCCATACTATTTGGTACCATTGGTCCATGCTTACTCTTGACAGGTCTCTCCAGTGTCTTGCTATGATGTTTCTGGTTGCTAAGAGTAGATGGGTTACGAGTTCTTTGTGATATGAATGGGCATTATTGTCTTGGAATATGTTTAGGTGTCTTCCTATATTGACTCTATTGGCTTTTTCATCCTTGGAAAGGGTAGAACATGACATCAGAGATATTGCATTCAAATAAATGGTATGGTAGATAATTGATTTCTCTCCATGGGGGAAGAGTCATGCATACCCAGATCCTTTATCAGGTTGTTTAAAAGGCCAAGAACTTTATGCATCCACTAAAATACGTAACCCTCAATTTCACATGGTTTTGAGTCATTTTGACGCAGACTGGTTTTGCATCTTCCCAAGCTCCCAAAGGCCTCCTGGGCAAACAGAATTAGTCATAGAGCTGTAGACTATGATCAAAATATGTTTGAAAATTAAAATGAATAGTTTTACAAAGAAGGATTAAATGGTATTAATAGCAAGGAATTCTCAGGAGAAAAAAATGAAAACCATGCTATTGCCAAAGAAGCAAGTATTTGTGTGCAGCACAGAAATATAAGAGCACCCATATTTTTTTTAAATTTTTAATTAAAGTTTAAATTATTGTATATTTAATTTTAAATATCCTATATTTGCTTGTTAATGTATTCATATTTGGCCTGATGTGGGTTATATTTTATTTTGCACGTGGAATTAGGAGGTAGAAAGACTGTACAGTGGTACCTCGGGTTAAGAACTTAATTCGTTCCTGAGGTCCGTTCTTAACCTGAAACTGTTCTTAACCTGAAGCACCACTTTAGCTAATGGGGCCTCCCACTGCTGCTGCGCTACCGCCGCACGATTTCTGTTCTCATCCTGAAGCAAAGTTCTTAACCGGAGGTACTATTTCTGGCGGAGTCTGTAACCTGAAGCATCTGTAACCTAAAGCATCTGTAACCCGAAGTACCAATGTATTTCATAAATAGTTCCCCCTCAGACAACACTTGGTACTTAAGTATCAAATATACCAATGCCACAACAGTTCTGAATTATGCAGTCCCAGTCCTTTAAAATTCACCAAAGCAGAGACTTGATTTCCCCCCCTGCATTCAGTTTCCATGTGTCTTTAAAGGGAGATTACTGAATTAACCATGCTTGTGTCCTTTATAACTGCTGCCACAAATAGGTACTTCTGTAATTAGGTGTGAGCAGATTGTTTGAGAAGCCACAATTGGACATGCTGTTCTCTCAAAAGCTGGTTTAGTTAGATATAGGTTAACATCAGATGCAAATTAAAGTTTATATTTGTTAAGGGCACTGATAATATCTTATCTAGTACTTTGGTATCCTTATGTCATTACAGGGTTCAGTATATTGATGCATTTAGCAACTTCCTGTTAATAGGCTCTTGTATTTAATTTAGGATTCATTTCATACACTGAAAAAATGGGTAAAAGAACTAAAAGAACATGGTCCTGAAAACATTGTAATGGCCATCGCTGGAAACAAATGTGATCTTTCTGATATTAGGTAAAGTATTGACCTTTTGTCTTCAAATTGCTTGTTCTTGCCTCTTCCCCCCCCCCCCCTACAATATCCCTGTGATATTGAGTGGCATATATGCTTGATTGCACTGGCACAAAGTCATATCAAGCCAATAAACAACATATCTGGATTTCTGTTTTCCTTTTATCAGCCTTTTGGTCATAGATCCTAAGTGTTTGATATCAGACGGTTTTTCTCAGTATCATAGAGAAATTCCTCTTCACAGTTTATTCACTTGATGAAAATACCATTTTGTTAAGGCTTATATAAATAGTGCAAGTTTATTGGATTGGTTTAAAATTAATTGGAAAGTTTATTGGAATGGTTTAAAACAGCTCTGCTTTTCAATAAACATCGTTGTCCTCTTAAATACAGTGGCACCTTGAGTTAAGAACTTATTTCATTCTGGAGGTCCGTTCTTAACCTGAAACCGTTCTTAACCTGAGGTACCACTTTAGCTAATGGGGCCTTGCGCTGCCGCTGCACAATTTCTGTTCTTATCCTGAAGCAAAGTTCTTAACCCGAGGTACTATTTCTGTGTTAGTGAAGTCTGTAACCTGAAGCGTCTGTAACCTGAGGTACCACTGTACGACGGGACGGGTAGGGCCCAGTGCCCCTGCACCTACTGGCCTTGCGGACAAGGCCTACCCCAAATGGTGGGTCTGGCAATGCCAGAGGAGGCTGTGCCTGAGTGACAATCCCTTCCCCTGGCCCACAGGGAGATGGTGGATGCCATCCCCCGAACCAGCCGTGGCTGTGCTTTCCAGACATGGGTCTAAGCACTTTTGTCTTTGCCCCACCATTCCCTTGGAAAACTTGCTCTAAATGGGAGGGAATGAATCAATTCAGAGAAAACCCAATTGATGTTTGCTCCAATTCAGCTGTAAAGATGTGGTTTGCCAAGAGGAGGGGGAGAGGTAGGGCAAGCAAAAGTGTGGATGAACCCCAAGTGTCCTGTGGAAGCTATGCCCGTCCCTGTAAATTAGGGGTGGGGAACCTTCTTAGAACCATGGACCAGATCTGACAGGTAGGTGGGACTGCCCATCTGTCATTATGTTATCACATGATTGCCAAGTGGGTTACCCCACCCATCTGTCAAAATCCCTTAAGCAGCTGACTTGGGCAAGTGCAAGGGAGCTCTCTTTGCCTCATGCTGCTCCTTTAAACTCCTGAAGTCAGAGGCTTAAAGGAGGAATGTGGGGAAGCTTGCAACGAGCAGCACGAGGAGGGGAGAAGTGTTTTCCATTGAGTAGAAACTGTTTTCCTTTCCTAGAGTAATGCAGGTTATGATAAGGAACACTTTAACTTGAGCAGCTACTTCCTATGTTTTTGGATTCACAGCAGTTTAATTTCAATTTTTAATTTTAGGGAGGTACCTATGAAAGATGCCAAAGAATATGGAGAGTCTATAGGAGCAATTGTTGTTGAAACGAGTGCCAAGCATGCAATTAACATTGAAGAACTCTTTCAAGGAATCAGTAAGTAAAGTCAGAATATTTGTGTGTGTAAAAAAATAACAACTTCAAGTTGCTTAGTATTTTAATTTTTTTTACATATAGAATATTTTATTGATTTGTAGTAAAATAACCAATCATTTTCAACAAAACCTATATACTGTTACATACTTATATCATTAACATATAAAAATAAAAGTTGAGTGGGGACACTGTCAAATAACTGAATCATTCAATGCATTGTCAAGACTTCAGCTATCCATGACATAGGCTATCCATAAGTAAGCATGAGTAGCTGGAGGCCTTGTGAAAAACATTGCATTTCTCATTTCTGTTTTTATGGAATAACAATAAAGGTGTTAGCAGCTGTTTAGAAATAAAAATCATTTCAGAGAATATAGGTTTAGATAACTTTTGGAAAAAATGAATGCATGTCTTCTTCTTTGGCAATCACTCGTAGCCGAGTAAGATTGTCTTCCATAAACACGGTTTTAACAGTGAGCCCGTAAGTGACTGTGGATGCCAGTTCTGGATCCACAGTGGGGACATTGGTTTCTGGACGGGAGTTGTTTCTCCCGTTCATCCTGAGTTCTTCAAAGCCCATGACACCTTTGGTAAAGGCTGTTCTCCAGTTGGAGTGCTTGCAGGTCAGTGTTTCCCAGTTGTCAGTGTTTATACTACTTTTTTAAAAAAACATTTGTCATGAGAGAGTCTTTAAACCTCTTTTGGTGACCACCAGCATTATGCCTTCCATTTTTAAGTTAAGAACTTATGAGTTAACTTTAACTTTGAACTTATGAGTGGATGTACAATACTCATAACAGGAGCATCATATACATTTACCATCGACATTAGTAACATCTGAAATATTTTTGAAAGTATTTGCCTGATTAAAACTATACCTGCATAGTCAAGAGAATATATATTATAGCCCTATATTTCCTTAGTATTACAGAACTGACGTTCCAGATAAAGACCTAAGGGACTTGTGAAGGATTTGCAGCTGCTGCTGTTTTATGTCTAACTGTGCCACCACTAACTAAATAAATCCACCAATATTACATTATTTTTAGTCTGCTGCTGAGAAGAGATAATTCAATATGTGTGAGGAGCCTTATGGCTGTAATCCTTAATGACACTGATATAGCAACCAAAAATAGCTGCCTACATTTTTCTTCAGCTGAAGTATATGCTACTTATTTATTATTATATTTGATACATTTATATCTCCTATTTCCTTCAAGGACCTTCACAGTAATCCTAGGAGATAGGACAGGCTGAGAAAAAGTTGCTTGGCCAAGGCCACCCAATGAGTTTAATGCTGAGCAGGGATTTGAAGCTGGATTCCCCATCTACTCTTAATCCATTGCAACATGCTAGCTGTTTCTTAGGAAGTTATATTTATTTTAATTTATCATAAACATTTGTATAGTTGCTGTGGTGATTGCTCCATTTTGCATAGACTAGCTTGGCCTGTCTTAACACAGCAGGCTCTGACAGGTAGAACTTGATAGCCAGCTAGCATGATTTCCCAGGCATAAGCAACCCCTCACATAAGCGGGTATGACATTGATTTTTCTAATTCTCATCCTCCTTTATCTCCTTTTTCCTATTCGTTTATACTTTGGAAGAAGGGCAAAAAGGAGCTTATTCTTCTGGAAGCTTCGGCCAGTTTAGGACATAAGCTCTAGCAGGTTAGATACAAGCAGTGGTGTGACTGAGCAACTCAGGGCTAGTTGTAAGGCTAGCCTTTTTTTACCCTTCTACTCAGGTTTTAGAAAGGTAAATCTACTCAAAACTTTGAGTAGAGTTTTTGAGGGCTGAGTCACACGAATACTCTGCCACTAACATAAATGTTAGAAGCCTGATCTTTGCTATTGAAAACACCTCTGACATCCAGGAGACTTATACTGACTGGCAAAGAATGTGAAAAGGGATATGGCTAGTCTCCTAGGGGGCACTAGAATCAGTGGCAGATGCCGATGTTTGAAATTGGACAAGTCTGACAAGAAGACACTATCAATCAATATATGTCAGTGGGTATAGCTCATTCAGAAGCTGACTTAGAACAGAGCCATCTTATCTTCTCTAAAGAGTGGCTGCTGACTTGCATAGTAAAATATAATTTCATCTGCTTGTCTATTACAACGCTCTGTGATTCATTAAATTTGGCCTGATTATAGGAATTGCAGTCTTAAGACTGCAGCATTGCTGTACAGTATTCCCCTCCCTGCAACAGCTACCCATTGGGAAAGCTTCCCATAAAAGACATTTCAATATAGTTTCAAATAGAATTCCTTAAGGGGAAGGTGGATTTAGTTTGGGTTTTATCCTAAAGTAATTCTGGCACTGATTAGAGCAGCTGCTTCGCATACCTTCCATTATGTGCCCACCTCCTCTGCCCAGATTATGAAGAATTCCTTTAGAAGTTTGTGACAATATGCTGCATGTTCATGCTTCCATAGCAAACAAAGGGTGACATATAAAAAGTGGACTTCACAAACAATAGAAGTTTAAACAAAGAGAAGCAAAACTGAGAAGATGCCATAATTTAGCACTATGCGACTATCAAAGCTCTCAGATTTGTAAGGGCAATAATATATGAAAAGAACATATAAGCCCGCTCTCCGCCCCCCCCCCCGGAACAAGAGGCTACCACAGCTAATTTCATCTATGATTTCAGTGCAATATAGTACATTTGATCTGTCAGCTTGAAGTGTACTTTATTATGGAAAGATTAGACCTGAACTTCACTTATGATAAACTCAGCCCCAAATCTCCTTGATAGTGCAGAACATTACCTATTTGAGTGGTTTTTGAAGATGAGTGGTTTGGAGCAAGCAGCCTGTGTAACTTGTGTTTGGGTAGTAAATAAGCCTCTCCAAATCTTTAATCATTAAGCAGCCTAAATACTTAAGTAAAGCAGCGTAAATCTAATAAATCATAAGAATGCAGACCCATACTTGTCAATAACTACATTTATTTCATTTCATGGGTTCATAGTATGCTGATGCATCAACAAAAAGGGAGTGAATACAAATTAGCTAATTTAGTTAGAATACTTATATCTACTTTATAGCATAAATAAATGCTGCAGTTCTATATACTTTTGCCTAGTATATAGCCCTATCAAACTCAATACAGTAAATCTTACTACTAAGTAGATATGTATAGGATTGCTAAATTACATAAATTATATAATTGCTAACATCATGCTTCTTTGAAACCAACCAAATGTACCACAAAATAGGAACCAAAGTTGAACAAATCCTTGCTGTACAATAAATGGTACATTAGAATAATTTATGTAATTCAGCTACTGCCAAAGGAACTTATTTCTAAGTGGGAAAGAGCCTCCCATTATCAAAATCTCTGTTAGTGACTTACAGTGCAATCCTAACCATGCCTACTCAGAAGTAAGTCTAATTGAATTTGATGAACATTGAACAGTGCAACTGACAAAATCCCAGTTTATGTGATGTGACCTTTGGAAAGCTGCCCAGCAGGGAATGCTGCCCTCTGGTTGAAAAAGGCTCCCCACCCTGTGCTACAAATTGCAGCTGGGAACCTGTACATGCAAAACATGCACATTGATATTGAGCTGTGGCCCTTCTTAATTTAGGCCACTTAAATTATCAGCGTCTAGGATAGGTGCTGATTTAAAAGCCTTGGCTGGCATATGCAGTTAATGCATGCAGTTCTCTTTAATTTAATTGGAACTCAGAGTGTATAACAAGGACTATAATGCAGATCTACCACTAGAGCTAAGCAGGTCTAGTATTGCAAGATGCTTGGATGAAAGAACGCCTATGAACCATATGCTAACTTGCTCAGAGCAATTCAGAAGAAGTGTGGCATGTACGTAAAATAAAATTGCCTGGCCGTCAAAGATTATGGTTCAAGTCTAAATATACGAGCATTCAGAGATAATTGCCCCAGGGTTGCATTGTTAATTATGACCATGACATTCTGTATAACATACCACAGTATTGCCTCCCACTGAAAGACCAAGAAAAAGTGGGGGTGCAAGGAAACATCTGAAGGCAGCCCTGTTTAGGGAAATTTTTAATGAGTGATGTTTAAAAATACATTAAAATCTTTGTTGGAAGCCACCCAGAGTGGCTGGGGAAACCCATTCAGATGGGTGGGGTATAAATAAATTATTATTATTATTATTATTATTATTAAGCACAATATTAGAGATTGTTTAAGATCTTTTCTGCTTACATAGAACCACAGAATTGTAGAGTTGGAAGAGACCCCAAGGACCATCCATTCCAACCTCCTGCAGTGCAGGAATCTGAACTAAAGCATACATGACAGATGGCTGTCCAACCTCTGTTTAAAAGCCTCCAAAGAAGGAGAGTCCATCACCTCCTGAGGGAGACAGTTGCACTCTTACTTTCAGAAAGTTCTTCCTGATTAATCAGATTCTACTTTCTTGTAACTTCCATTATTTTGGGTCCTAGACTCCAGAGAAGGAGAAAATAAGATTCCATCTTCCACATGACAGCCCTTTAGATATTTGAAGATGGCTATCATAGCTCCTCTCAGAGTCTCATCTTTTCCAGGCTAACTATACAGTGGTACCTCGCAAGACGAATGCCTCGCAAGACGAAAAACGCGCAAGACGAAAGAGTTTTCCGTTTTTTGAGTCGTTCCGCAAGACGAATTTCCCTATGGGCTTGCTTCGCAAGACAAAACGTCTTGCAACTTCTTGCGAGTTTGTTTTCTTTTTCTTAAAACCGCTAAGCCGTTAATAGCCGCTAATAGCTGTGCTTCGCAAGACAAAAAAACCGCAAGACGAAGAGACTCGCGGAACAGATTAATTTCGTCTTGCGAGGCACCACTGTACCAAACTCAACCATTCCTTATAAAGCTTGACTTCTAGACCCTTGATAATTTTGGTCCCCCTCCTCTGCACATGGAGCTGGTCCTTCCTGTGCAAGGGTAGAATCTTACATTTCTCTATATTGAAGTTTATTTTGTTAGTTTTGACCCAGTTCTCCAATTGTTAACGTCATATTGAATCCTGATTCTGTCTTCTGCAGCATGGGCTACCCCTCCCAGTTTGGTGTCATCTGCAAATTTGATGGGCATCTTACATGATACAGACGTTCCAAAGGGTGCCTTAACTTGAAATTGCCATATGTTTCAGAGAATGAGTGAATTGGCAACTGCCTTAGTTTTTCTATTAAATCATTAAAAAAAATCCTACAACATGAAGCAAAAAATCTGGCAATATATTGTTACTTAGATTATTGATCCTGAGTTCTTTAGAAATCCACAAGTAATATTCAATCATATTTTTGTGTAAAAACATTCTGTCCATGATGGAGAACCTCTCATCCTTGGTCCTAATTAGGCCCACCAGGCCTCCCTGTTTTGTCTAAGCCACACCTACAGTATCTGCCCTAAATGTGATATTGTATGCTGTCAGCAGGTAAAGACTAAGTTGTCCCGAAAAAGGGGTTGCTATGCACCACCAGTCATCTGAGTGGGAGTATTGCAAAACACTTTGCATAGCACCTTGAGTGGCTCTTTGCAAGCACTGATAATCAGCTGTTTGTTGTTGCTTACAGAGGGCCATGTGCAGGGCTTTGAAGCCCCGATGAACAACTACCGTATTTTTCGCTCTATAGGACGCACTTTTCCCCCTCCAAAAATGAAGGGGAAATGTGTGTGTGTCCTATGGGGCGAATGCAGGCTTTCGCTGAAGCCTGGAGAGCCCCAGCGCCAGCCCCACAAGGTCGGGGGACAGAAGGAGGCGGAACGCCGCCATCCCACTGTCTCCCGAAGTGGTTTGGAGGCTGACGGCGGGGAGACCCCGCCGCCAGCCCCGCAAGCTCCGGGGACAGTGGGGAGGTGCAGCGCGTCTTCCCGCTGTCCCCGGACCTGATCTGAAGGTGGGCGGCAGGGAGAAGAGCGCTTCTCCCCGCTGCCGGCCTCACAAGCTCCGGGGACAGCTGAGAGTCGCAGCACGTCTTCCCACTGTCCCCGACCTGATCTGAAGGCGGGCGGCGGGGAGAAGAGCGCTTCTCCCCACTGCCTGCCCCACAAGCGCCTGGGGGGGAAATAAAAAGTTTTTCCTTTATTTCCCCCCCAAAAAACTTGATGCGTCCTATGGGCCGGTGCGTCCTATGGGGCGAAAAATACGGTAATTGTAGGGACTTCAAAGCAGCAATTCTGTTTGTGCCCTTACTATTAGCTGATTATCTCGGCTTCAAAGCACCGTGGAATTTCCTGTTCACAGATCCCTTGTGTTGAATGCAATTTGGTCCTAAAAGAACATACCAGGCTTTGAACACTTGCATGTGTTTTGTTTTTCAACATGTCTAGGTCGACAGATTCCACCCTTGGAAACTCATGAAAATGGCAACAGTGGGACGATAAAACTTGGAAAGCAGACTGCACAAACAACTAAGCGGTGTTGTTAAACCAACTCAACCTGGTTTGCATTACTTGAAAAAAGAAAAGAAATCATTTGCTTATTTATTGAGCTACAGACTTCAGAAACTCAATGACAGAACATCTTGTCTAAAAGCAATAATATCAGTGCTTTCATTGGAATTGTAGGAGAAAGGTTTTGGATCTGCACAATTAAAGTGGACAATTCATTTTAGCAATAAACTGTTTAAAATATTGACTCAGATTATTGGAATAATCTGTTTAAACCAATGGGTATTTTAAATAAGCCTTTTGTTGATAAGAGCAAATGTTACATTTTCAGTACAATATTCTGATTTGACCTTTATGAAAAAACATACTATGGTATTTTAACTAAGTGAAGGATATGTACTTCTTAATCTTTTTTTCTAACCAGATTTGGCTTCTGTGACTTTGTTTCTAAAGCAATAACTTAAAAGGGTGCCAATTAGGTAGCTATCTTTGAACAATAAATAGATAAAAATAATAGTAATTTTTAAAAAATAATAAAATTCTGGTAATTTTTAGCTTAAAGCTGTAGTTTCTTCTATACTTGAAAGGTAAAAGCAGTAATTGCAAACTCGACACTTTTAAGTACATTAGGAAGTCTTAAAGGAGTCGAGAGCGGGTGTAGCACTGTAAACTCAAAATGTTTGCATTTAACATCCAATTACCATAGTAAAAATGATTAGCAGAAGCTGTTCCAGAAGCCAAAAATGAATAGGATAACATACCTTCCACTCCAGATACTTGAATTCATTTAAAGCCCATCTGGTGGTGATGCAGTGCTATGAAGATCTGTCAGTAGTTGTGTCTTTCCCTGCTCCATAGTTTGATACAATGAACTAAATTCTTCTTCTGTCTCCTTCAGTTTCAATTAATGGACTGAAGGTAGACAAGACAGCAGCAAACCCAGCTCTGTTCACATCTGCCCTTTTTCACAAAGTATAAATCAGCTTTTAAAGGACTTCACCTTACAAATACTGAACTGGCATTTGATGCCAATGATATGTCTGGAAATAAACAGCTGGAAATAGCCAAATTATGTGGCATCAATAACAACCACTGGACTCCAGTCCATAAAAACAGTGGTAAGAACAGTAGCGCATATTTTATGTGTGTGTTGCCATATTCATTTCAGTCTTGCCACTGTCTTTGTTTCAAGTTGTTGAAAGTGGTGGAGTAAGTAGCACTGACGTAAATAACGTTGATCTGTGAGAAGAAAGCAACCTAAATACATTAGTAAAATCTGTGCATGGCCTTGTCAATCACAATCATGGGAAATGTGGCATGGCTACATCACAACCTAAGCCTCAAAAGCCAGTGTTTTGCTGTTTGAAAAAAGAAGTGTGCAGTTGATTGTCTTTAAATATCTATAGGTTTTGCAACATGCATCCTTCGTGGTTGATTGAGAAAGGGTAGTTGCATTATTCTAGCATTTACCTTGAAGCTGTTGAAGGCTGAAGAATAACTTTCTGTGCAGTGAATTAATATAGATTGTACCACAACAGCTTATAAATGCAGTTTGGTTGCAAATACAGCATCAGGAGAGGTTATTTTCATGCCCTCAGACACTGTATATAGAGATAACGCACAATACTGATTCAATGTTTGGGCAAGTTTATTGAATTGATACATTGCTATTAAGTTGCTTGTTCATATTTTATGTACTGAAGTCACAAAGAAAATGCTTCCATGTGGGCATGGGAGGAGCCAGTCAATTTTGTAATCCATGAGAAGCCCATTGAGCTGCATGATATGCTACTCCAGAGTACTTCTTGCTTTTTGGTGATGTTTTGGGGCTTCTACAGAAATGGGGGAACTGAAAATCCCCAGCTTATAAGTAGAAGTAATATTTTTCTTCTCTGCTCACATACATAGGTATTCTTACCTGAATAGGTTGTGAACCACATTACCAGTGGCTAAAGAAAGCCCCTTTTGGGAGCTAAAACTGTCAAATGACAAAATCATAAAGTTCTGGGTAATGTGCCTTTTCCTATGATAAACCAGAATGACCTTTTGTGTGTGCAAAGTTAGCTATATAATCCCCATTCCCACCCCCACCCCCGCAGTTGGAATAGTTTCTGCCACCTCAGTTCTGCTTCTGCTTGCAAGATGACGGAAGAGATCAGTTGTGAAAACAGTAGCATTTTCCATAGGGGAATAGTATTTCAGAAACAAAAAATGAACATGAAATTGCTTAGATCTCATACTGTAAAAATGTTAAATCAATTCTACAAGCAATAGAATGGGTCCATACATGATACTGCAAATGGAGACAAAGCAAAACCCATCACTAATACAGTGCAGACCGTGAATGACTTCACATTTAATTACTTTTAAAATTTAATATGGTATACAATGGTGACAGTTTAAATGAAATTATGTCTTCCAGTTTTGCATGAAATATTATAAAAGATGGAGTAGGGGGAAAAATGCTACAAAGCATTCGAGATATGATTCCAAATTATTACAAGCTGCTTTACCTGTCTTCTATTAATGTATATGGCTGTTCAGTTTGAAAGCATCCCAGCGCAAGCAGATAAATAGGTACTGCTGTGGTGGGAAGGTAAATGGCATTTTTGTGTGCTCTGGCTTCCATCACAGTGTTCCATTGAGCCAGAAGTCATTTAGTCATGCTGGCCACATGACCTGGAAAGCTGTCTGTGGACAAACGCCAGCTCCCTAGGCCTGAATGCAAGAAGAGTGCCACACCCCATAATCGCCTTTGACTGGACTTTAACTGTCCAGGGTTCCTTTACCTTTAAGTCGCTTTACGTGTCTTCTATTAATGTATATGGCATATACATGGCATAATGTATATATTTATAATAAGAGAGCAGAATATTGTTGATTGGGAGAAGCAAGTATAACGCATCATAAGTTATAGAGTAGGTGCATTTATGTGTTTTATGGATAAACTGTTTTATTGCAAAACTGTTTTTTCATGCCAACTGAACTGAAACTCCATTACTTTACAGAACTATAGAAATGTGTGTTTGTCAGCGCATAGTTCACCATTATTTGTTTCATAGTAGTCTAACTTTCAGAGCCCAGCCAAAATGCTATACTCAGAAGCGATATACTCCAGAATAGCTATATAGTAGCCCAAACCAGAGGCACAGCTTAAATAAGAGGAATTAGGTGGTTTTGCATGAGCATTCTCTACTTAGGCCCTGGAAGCTGATACACAAAACCCTCATGTCTCATGACCTGGTCTCAAGTATATCATTTCTGTGGAATGAAATTGCTTTATTATCTCCTGTAGACCTATTTGATAAAATGTGAGCTTCAGAGTATAGTAACAGTCTGTAGAGCAGAGAAAATAGGTTATGTATTTAACAAATTCAGTGGCGTAGGAAAGTGTGAAGAACTGGAGACACTGACAAGGTCTTCCAAGATTAAGCAGGTATATGGAAGCATAAAACCAGTCTCAACAGGCTTTTGTTAGGTTTGATCATTTGGACAAAATGTAAAATGTCATTTGTTTCAGAATGAAAGGTCAAAATCACAAATGAGAGAAAAGTAGGGCATCACTTGTACTGCTATACAGGATGTGGCTTTAGCTGTGCACAGGAGTGACTTTTACCTTTTCACAACTAATATCTGTTCCTATTCTGAAAAGTGGTTCTATGCTCAAGTCCATTAAAATAAAAGGGATTTATATACCAAGCAGAATGCAGAACTTCAGCCACATTTTCAGTTTTCTGTAGTGTTTATTCTGTGGCAGTTACATTCAAGTATATTCAACACTGCAACTTTTGATAAGCTGCTGTTTGAAAAGGTTTCCCTCTCCCATTTCCCCTTCATAAGATAGCATGCAGCTTGCACAATGACTGGTATTTAGATTCTCCCCTTCCTCCTTTGGATTTGAAATAGACCATTGTAATCAATATTATGCTAGGTCCCAATTTAACAGGAGCTACCACTCTTAGTTGGCATGGTGATTATACCAGGTATAGGAGTAGAGCTGGTGTTACATTGGGAGTGGCATGGTTTCCCCCACCCCCACATTTTGAACTTTGGGCTTTGCAGTCCTGATGTTTCTATGGTTACTGGTGATTAGAAGGCATTTCCAAATATATCTGGCCTACAGCAAGGCCATAGAGTCACAGAACATCTGACAAAAAGTGACTTGATCCCATGACTAATGTGATGGTGATTTTGGTGTCATGATGATATTGTCACTGATGTTGGGAAGGAATATGCCGCTGAACTGCAGGTAAGAACCTCTAGGATGTAGGATGGTGGTGGAATATGACTGCTAATGTTGACACAATGCAGGCTGCAGTAGGGCACATTACACGACTGCTGGTTAAAAGAGATACTGGCTATTGCTTCCTACTCTTGCTCAATAGCAATGCAAAATCTCCAGCACATGCCACACTGTTAATGTTATACAGATATGGACCAGAGCTTTGGCTAAGTGCTTGGCTGGGTCAGAGAGCAACGCTGGAAAATATTTGTATCTGTAGGTAACATCATCTGATTACAGTACAAAATGCCCGTCTTGACCAGCTAGCCCGACATGTGTCTCTGGAATACTTTAACTGGAACAAGTGCTAACATAGCTATAGCATAATCTGCAAATCCAGTATATCATGAGTTTCCAGCTCAAGAGAGTTGAGTTGGAATGAATACAAGTTTCTGGAATCACATGAATGAACTGCTTTTTGAAGGAAAAGAAAACCATGAATTGTCTATTTATATGTTGACTTTGTGTTTGTTTGTGTCATAATCCCTCAGATATTAAGATTTGGACTTAATGGTTTGAACTCATACATATGACTTCTTAAAGCAATTGCATCAACACCTCCAGACAGATATGGGGGCAGCAGCATATTGTTAATGTAGCTATGATTTATATCTGGTCCTTATTAGCAGATGTAAGCCAAGAACAGTTGTATAGATAACATATTCCATATAACATTTGTGTATAGCGGTACGCATTTGATCGCTTTTTAAAAGTCTCCTTATGACAAGAGCATTGTGCAGAAAATGCCAATATGTATATTAACATATGTATCATTCTATATATATTGGTAGCTATTTCTACTGGATAATTCTGGTTTGCATTTCTAGTGTATACAGTCAGAAACATACTTATTTTTTAAAAGGTCCCATTAAACTCAGTAGGACTTACTTCATTCCTGCATCCCTCATGCCATCTGGAGCAAGAGAGCTATGTTAGCTGACCAAGAAGTTGACATATTTTATTTACCTCTTAGTGAAAACAGTTGCTTGGCTTGGTGGGAGAACTTTGGCTGATCCTGGTTGATGGTGTTCTGCAAAAGATCATCTCAATGGCACAGGGGCCTATATTCCACTGCCTCAGAAAGACATCATGAACGGAGAACGAATTAGGCACTGAAGATGTGGCATGCATCCCAAAAGCCCAAATTGCTCCACTAGGATTATTTTAGAGATGACAGGAGCTGCCCCATTTCCAGCAAAAGGAATGTGAGGGGAGGTGAATTGGGCTCTTATGATGCACTTCCCTGAGTCCAGTCTCCATTTTCTCCCAGGATCTTTGATTGATACCTGCCAGTCTAAAGTGTTAAAATAGCATAATAGTGCACATGTATCTGTTGACCGATGGCAGCAAGCTGCAGAACAAGAAACGAATCTTCAAATGGCAACAGATTTATCTAGTGTGCTTGAATATAATACAAGTGAATAATATTTTATATAGTTGATTCCATCCACACAATTGTGATTGTGCTTCTGTGCTCATGACACTATTTCTGTGTAGACATGCTTTTTCTTATTCCATCTTATTTGTTTAAACCCAGAAAAGCAATCAATTCCAGTGTAATGCTTTGTACTCAGTACTATCACTCTGTGTTGTTTATGCAAGGGCTTTCAATGGGCTGGACCCATTGGTGGTTATGTATGAGATGTTATAATCTTTTAATATTGTTGTGTCTATATTGTAATTGTATGATCAGAAACAAGATTTGTGTCTAAAACAATCATTTTTTATTTAATCAATAATGAATGATACTAATAAATATTCTTAATTTTTGCACCTTTTTGCCTTTGTTAGATGACAAAAATAAAAAGAGAACAATGATCAGAACAGAAAGCACTTGTATTTCCTGATGGACATTCTTTTCTCTGTAGAAAAGCATTTACAAGCCTATGCAAAAGTTTAGTTCTTCCACCATTTTGCATAAAATCAATTGAAAACTTTTGTAAGCAGTCTGTAAGTAATCTGACAATATAACTTTAAGAATTAACTATGCAAATCATTTTTGTGACCATTCCTTCTACACCTTTTAAATAAAACAGCTGCACATCCAATACAATTTGTGAGATATGAAGCTGCAGTCTTATGTAGACTTATTTGGGAATAAGTCTCATTGTACTCAGTGGGATTTACTTTCTAATAAATGTAAGCAGGTGCCATATTTAAGATGCCTCTGGCTATTCACACATCCTTGAAACTATTTTTTTCTGGAGGCTTTAACTTATATTGAGCTCTGGTATTGGGTGGGAGTTATAAAATCACAAATACACCTGGAAAGACATTGCTGTAGTTTATTATATTTTTTAAGAACATTTCTATACTACCTGCCAACAAGGTCTTGAGGTGTTGAACGCGAAAAAAAGAAAAACAAGTACATCATAAAATGCAGCTGCAATCAGGCAGAAATTTAAAAGCCAGCTAGAACCAGAATTATGCATCAGCAAAAGCTTGGTCGAATAACTACACTTTAAGGAGGTGCAGAGATAGCATCATGGATGGTGCTTGCCTAAGTTTAGAAGATGTGGGTCTGCAAAAAAGAGTGCCACTACAGAAAAGGCTTACCCTCAGTGTCTGCCAGTCAAATCTCCAGTAGTTGTAGCATCCCCAGGAGGTCCTTATCAGATGAATGAAAGGCTCACATCATGCAGCAGGGAAGATGAGGCTCTTGTATGGGTCCTGGGTCTCAAGTTGTTTATGGCATCATCATCATCACCACCACCACCACTTAACTGCCCTTCACCATACACTCCCTGGATGGGCTACAACATCACAACACAATATCAATACCAGTTTACCACAACGTAAGTCACAGAAATAAGGTGGGCCTCTCTCCCGGATTGCCACCTCTAAACTTCTGAAGGTGCAGTAACTACCAAGAGCGCTCTCTCCACTGTTCTTGGTACCCAATAACAGTTGAAGAATGCAGAATCTTCAAATCTGAATAATAACTCCCAACCCAGCTGCAAGGCAGGAATGGATCTGAGATACTTTAATTATTGATTAAAATGCCTCAATAAGTAGAAATAATACAAGAAAGATAGAAGAAAGAAAGATACTATGGTAGGTTCGTGGCTGCGTATAGAAAGAAAACACAAAATTATTTACATGCATTAAATATCAAATGTTTAACAGTCCGTCTTACAACTGAATTATTAATGCTAAAACTGAATGACCAACAATGGGAGTGTTGTAGTGCTCAGGGGTTTTTGGTCTGGTAGGAAGTATAAGGGAAGCTTGATAGATGTAAAAGATAAGGACAGATAATTTTATATCATATTGAACCAATGCTTTCATCTGCAAAAGCAGTGTCCACCCTTTTGGGGCTGGTACACAGATATGTTTTTCCTGAATGAGTTGGCTTGTGCTATTATATAGTTTGAAACAGATATGTAATAACAGTAGTTTGATCTCAGATCAGTTAGTAGACACAAGCTTGTAAAAGAGACTACCGTAAATATGATTGCAAAATACTATGGCGACACATCATGTGTGGATCTCTCTCCTATGGAGCGACAGAAACAGAACTGCCCATTGAAAAGTTAACCACTTTGCTATCAATGCAAGATCACTGCCAGATAAGGTAGTGCAGAATAACTTATTTTTGTTTCTTTATATTAAAAGGTACAATTTTCTTTCTCAGTTCTAAAGGTCTTAGAGGTGTGTGTGTGTGTGTGTGTGTGTGTGTGTGTGTAAACAGATATTTCATACTTCAAAAAATAAATACCAAAGCGAAGTGGAGCTTTATCAAGGAGTGTCACTTTAAATACAACTGTGATTTCTCAAAGACCTGTTACAACTCCTGGTAATATATCTGATAAAATACTGTATGTACTTCAAACCTCCACTTGCTCATTCAAGTCTGTTAAAGCACTTAGGTTACCTACCAGAGTTGTGAAATAGATTCCCTGAAATTAAGCAGTAAGCTCAACTTCAAGAGCTTTTTCTTCCTTATTCACATATCAGCTCAGTCACTCTATCTATGTAATTATGGGTAGGCTTGAGATAGTTGCATGGTGCCCACTGCATGTAAAAACTAGACTGTTCCAAAGATAAACCACTTACCTGCCATTTATATTTTCAAGTTAGCTCTACATCTATTACTATGCATCAATGAATTATGACTTTGGGGTGTGTTGGGGGAAGGGAAGCAGCACAAATCATTGAGAACTTTCAGGAAAGAACACCAGTGCGGATTGCAGAAGATGAGAAAACGGATGTACTGAGTCAAGGCTCTGAGAGGGGTCCTGTAGCTTTAAGAATTCCATAATATGGCAGGTTTTGCCTAATACTGTTGTCCTCATTACAATATTAGTACTGTAATGGAAAAGTGCTGCAATTGGCAGAAAGTTTCATGTTATGCAGCTCTTAAAGGTACCAGTGTCTGGACATGGCAACCCAAAGGATTTAACCATGGCAAGAGGCATAAAGCAGCAGAAACAGCTACTCGTAAGCTTCGTCTACTATTAAAGCTTAATATTACTTTATCATGATTCTATGATTACAAGTCACACAAGATCTGAAGGAGTAGGAAAAGGTTCTCCCCCTCTTTCTCCCTCTCACACACAAAATGTAGAGACACGTACATTGTATCGGTTGCAAGCTCCAATCTAGCAAGTTCTCATTAGTATCACCCATACCGTGGCCCTATGAATAATTCAACAGGAGGCTGTCAAAGATTCCGTCTATAAAACTATACAAGCTGACTGAAAAGGAATAAATGTTTTATAAATCACCTCAGATAAAAATGTAAGAATGGTACTTCATGATATGGAACTAGTTGCATGTAATTACATAAGATATTTGCAATAAACTGAATGCTGACTAAAAGTAAGAACAGAAGTAGGTTAATTACATTAAAAATTCAGTATTATTTTAAAAATTTGTATCCTCCCAATTTTTGGATTATGAAAACAATGAAAGTCATACTGACATTTCAGAAAAAATAACCCTAACAAGTCCTATTATTATTATTTTTTAACTCAGGGGAGCTATGTTGGAGATTTGGGCTGCAAGCCAATGCCTTACCTTCAAATCAATAAAGTAAGAGCCCTGCTGGATTCCTCTCCCGTTCTTGATAAATATCCATCAGGGCAACCAAATCTCACTCAATCCCACTGCAAGGCCTTTTCTGCATCCCTTATTGCCTGTTTGCACTTTAAAGGCAAATTTGTGTTCCTTTTTGCTCTATTTTTCCCCCTGAAGAAAACACCCTTGGCTCTGGTAGCTGCCCTGTGTTTGCACTTAACCACACCAGCATTCTCTATGATTTGGTGATATGTTCCCTGTTCTGCTGTATACATTCTAGTGGAGCTTTCCACTGAGCACTACAGCAAGACTTTCTTTTAAGTAAACAAGCATAGGACTGTGGTTAACATGTCATGCATCCTGAGCAAGACTCATAATTCCTGTACCTAAACAAATATTGGCACAATTGTCTTTTGAGTTCAGATGCTTGTAACGGAACAATTTCTAGTCAGTTGCTACATTTTAGTGGCTGCCCTAAGATCTGTTCTTTTCTCTCTTCTTTTCCAGGGTTCCCTGTTACAATTGGGTACGTCAACATCTATATTTTGTTCTCATTGTGACAACATATATTCATTTTAAATGTGATACATTGATTGTAATTCTACTATGTCTGCAATGGGTGTGCCAATGCTTTTATTATTCCTCATACAGTATATTTTTATTACCACTGCAGTTTAATTCTGATGTGCTCCCCACCATATATTCCAAGTGATAGCTGCTTATCAATAAAAATATGTGGAATTGCTTGGAATTTTATATATTTTCAGATAATTCTGTTATCAGTATTTCCACACCCACACCCTTGTGCCAACCTCAATTAGAGGGTCAAGGTCTCAAGGTGCAAAAAACACTTTGCCAAGGGAAACTGGGCAAAGATAGTGAGCAGGCTTAGTCTGCTAAACAGATTGTGCGATCTTTGCAAATTTATAGCCAGCCCAGCAATATTTACGGTGGTAAAAATAACAAAGCAAGCGTTATTGAAAGAACTCAAGTGAAAAATTAATAAATCCAGTTTTCCTTTCTTTCTGATCCTCAGCGCAAAACATGTTATCTGTTTCGAATTTAACATTAAGCATTTAACCCGGCCACTCCTGCCACACGGGGGCAATTAAATGTCCCCAGCACTCAATGTACAGAGGGAACAGAGACCCGGACGGGCTACGTTTCTAACCCAAGTCAACTCCGTTTCTCCTTTGGTTGGCGACTACAACTCCCAGCATGCAACGTCCAGAGAACTAGAGAGCGATGCATGCTGGGAACCAACAGTTCCCAGGCCGCCTCCTTTTCCGCTGTTTGGAGACTCCCGATGCTTTAACCCTTTGGTGTCATTTTCTCCTTCCGGTTTGCCCCGAGTACCACACTGTATCCCCCCACCCACCTCCTCCGGAGGGGAGAATTCCTTTTTGACTGCCAAAAACCCAAACTTGTGGCGCCTTCAGGGCGCGCGTGACAGCTCTCTCCCCCCCCCATCCCGGCCCACGTGAGAGGAGGAGGCCCGCGTCTAGCGACCAGACCTGTCAACCGACCAGGGGGCGGGGGGGGGGAAGAGGGACGAGCAGGCGGAGACTCGAAGCGGCGTTGGTGTTATGTGTCTTCGCGCGTGGCCGTGCGTGCGCGCGCGCGCACGGACCTGCCTGCCTTTCTCCCCATAGGCTGACGTGCGGGTGCCGGAGCTTGAGGCGGCCGCTGCCCTCGCGCCCGTGCCGTCGTCGGCGTCGAACGCAGTGCGCTGGGCAGCCGCGCGGGGGGTTCCTCACAGAGCGAGCCAAGTCCTTAACGGGAGAAGAAGGGGGGAAGGAAAGCGGGCAAGAAGAAAGCTGAGGCGGCGGCGGAGAGAGAGAGAGAGAGTTTGTGTGTGTGTGTGTGTGTGTGAGAGAGAGAGAGAGAGAGAGAGAGAGGGAGAGAGGAGGAAGGAAGGCGGCGCGTGCGCCTCTCTGTCCGCGCGCGCCTCTAGAGGGAGCAAGGAGGAGGAGGCGGCGGGCGCTGCTGCTGCTACGACTGCTACTCCTCGGTCGGCGTCCCTTCCCTTCTCTCCTTCCTCCCTCCCTCCCTCCCCGACCGGAGTGTCCTCCCTTTACCTACCCACCCACCCTCTCCGCCTCCTCCTCCCGGACTGAGCGAGCGAGGGAGCAGCGATGGCGGCCGCCGGGGCTCTCTCCAAGCACGAACAGATCCTGGTCCTCGATCCGCCCACCGACCTCAAATTCAAAGGTACGAGAGAGCGAGAGAGCGGGCGGAGGAGCAGGAATCCTTCCCAATGGGTGGGGGAGGGCGGCGGCGATACCCAAAAGGGTGGACGGGGGAAGGCAACTCTTTCCTCCCCCGCCCGGCGCCGTGTTTAGCGGTGGGGCGGAGAGATGTGGGGCGGGGAGCGGAGCGGGCGGCAAGAAGGCCTGGCCCAGCCGCCCTCCTTCCAGGGAGATTCGGGTGGGAGGTTTGAATCGGGAGGGACGGGACGAGGCGTCGCCGTCGCCATCTTGCTCTCTCCTCCTGTCTTCTCCCGCCCCGGTTCGCCGTCGGTGTGCGGTGCTGAGGCGGGAGCCTCTCTAACCTCCCCCGCTTCCCCGACCTCCTCGCGTCACCCTGAGCAGCGGGCTTGGCCGGCCCCAGTTACGGCTCCATCCGCCGGCGGAGGGCGAGAGAGGGAAGCTGGCCTGGCGAGTCTGCGGAGCCGGCCTTAGGCGCTGCCAGCTCCTCCGCCCCTCCCCGGGCTCCTCTTCCGCAGCGCAGCTTGGACCAGGCCCTGCTTGGGCCAAATCGGCTCTTGGCCGGCCACCAGCTCGCCGCTGTCAGAGGAGTGCGGGGACGGCTTTCGCGCCACCCGTGTTTCCACGAGAGGCTCAAGATGCGGCTGGGCATCCCTTGTATAAGATGGGGGAGGGGAAAACTCTGCACGTTTCCTACATTTCCAGGCGGCGCCTTCCCTTCCCCCGATTTCGTTGCCACCTCGATTATTCCATTCTGATATACCTGTAGTCGAGTGGTGGTATCTTGCACCAACGCCCTCTGACGTGTCATGTAAGGAGCTCGGTAATGGGCGTTTTCCATAGCAACGACACTCTTGATATTGGACACCTTGGGTTTAGTGAACGACACGTTTTTGTTGTTGTTGTTGGCAGAAATAAAAGCTTCCCCTCCCCCCGCCACGCAGGTGTGTTTCCTGAGACCGTGCATCGAATATAAGAATCGCGTACAAAGTACAGGATAAGTTTCTGTGCTTTGAGTATTTGTTGCTTCGGTATTCGGTGTGTTCTTATTTGCAGAATGTTTCTAATGCAATATATACAGAATGTTAATTTTTTTTAGTTATCCCCCAATATAGCAGTGATATAGATGGTGATGAAATTGTAATGCCATTCGGAAAAGAGCCAAGATTCTTGGAGGGTAATTGCCAAAACACAGTAAACATACTCTGTTAGTCGTAAAATTATACTCTGTCTCTGATTAGCACTAGGTTGAATGGTTGGCTTTAGAAACATCACAATCTAGGTCTCAGTTGTCTGCTAATAAGAGGAATTAATATTACTTAAGTTACTGAGTTAGGTATAGGGAGGACTATAGTAATACTATAAGCTACCTTGAGCTAGATTGTAACTCTAACTGAAAAATATATCATTTTGAGCAAGTTTGAAATATTCAAAGGTTGATTAATAGGAGTTTAAGGGAGCAAGCAGTTAAAATGACATATTAGTGTTAGCTTTTTGGACACTTGGGGTGATAAAGTAATCTTGTTGCTCAAAGAAGGAAGTTGTGAATTCAGGTAGCATTTTATAATTTAATTATTTTATTTTATTTTTTATATTTTAAATAGCATTTCAGAATCTTCAAGCTCCGTTGCAACTTGACAGTCATAAATCAGTTTTAGTTTAAAACCTCAAGCTAAACTCATTGCTTGGGAATCTCACTATTTTTTTGTGAAATTTACAGATAATGTGTTCAGGAGGAAGATATGAAAATGTAAAAATTTAGACTTAATTGATAAAAGTTACTCATTATGAGGTTTTATGTGGTGAAGGTGGGATGAAGGGTAAGATAGAATGTTGTGGAAACATCTGTGGAATTCTTATAGACTCTGGCCATTGAAAGTTTGTGTGACATACAGCCTGAGCTGATGTGTGTTTACTCAGAAGTAATTCCCAGTAAGCTTTATTAGATTTACTCCCAGGTAAATATACATGGGTCTGCAGCAGGCCTTCAGCTTTGGTTCTTGCATTACCTAGGGAAGTCATCTAGTTGAATCAGTTAAGGTTTACTTCAGAGGAATTTTTGAAGCATCTACCAGTTGGGAGGCATGCTACTTTTTAAATCAGTTTTTTTTAAAATTCCTGATATCATGTTTGCATTTTTAGAATAATCTGTAGCATAAAACCAGATAGTGGTTTCATTATAGCACCTGAACACAACTCAAAAGTAACTTAAAAGAAGAACATTTGCTTTCTTTGTATAAAGCCCTGTCAATGGCATTTTCAGCTTAAAAAACAACAACTTGGATGGCAAAGCTGAAGGTGTACAGTCCTTAGCTAGGTAGAATATATAGATGCACCTTACCCTTGGTATGTTGGACTATCCTAAGTCGGTTTATTCAAAAGTAAGTTGTCCTGAATTCAAGTTAGTGTGTTTAGTACTGTTGCCTCAGTTAAATTTAAATCTGAAATGAATATACTTGTAAGTATACTTGTTTACTCTGATAAAACTTCTAAGCAAGTTTGCTTAGAGTAGTAACCATAATGTGGTAATGTACAGTGCATGTAAACCAAGCGTAGGCCTATTGAGTCTTGCCCTTGAGTCTCACTGGCATATATAGACATTTGTATAAGTAAATATACAAATATTTACAAACGCCAGCTCACTTGGCCTGAAAGTGAGATGAGCACCGCAACCCATAGTTGCCTTTGACTGGATTTAACCATCCAGGGATCTTTTACCTTATAAGTAAAATGGTTGTCATTGCCAAATGTATTGAAACAATTAAGTAATGGGATTTCAGTTTGTTTCAGAATACAGAAGGATCTGGACACATTCTCATCCAGAGCTCTGATAAACTGGATTTCTGCCACAATCTTAAAAAAGGTTTCCCTAGCAAATAAAGGCTTAGGACAGAATATATGGAGTGCTGTGCCAGTGCAATATCACAAATATGACCTTATTCTGATATTGCAGGCAGACAATTCAGTGCAAATGTTTCAGATCAGGATGTAAGTGCTACAGGAATCAGCATAATTTCAGTAGTTATGATAACCTGACTTTTAGACATACTGCAGCTTGTAAAAAATTGTTTAAAGTTAGAGCAAGAATTGTGATAATACAAAATAATTTAAAGTTTATGACACAGTTCCAATGATGTTTTGACATTGCTGACAATGCATTGGCATTAACATATTTAGAATAAGGGTAGTAGTTACACTGTATCCATATTTAAACCCCAGAAAAGCTTATACTATTAACACTTTAAAAATTGTAATATTATGCTGAAACCGGCTAGAACTCTTTACATCATAATTCAAAATAAAAGATTTTGCTGCAGTTCACCATTTGAGTAGTACAAACAAATGGGTCACTTTCATTGCCTTTGTATGTTGCTGATAATGCAAGTGTGCTTAAGTGGTAAACAAGACAAAAGTATTTCAAATATAAGTTCAAAATTACTATTTTACGTTCTTAAAAGTTACAGTTGAGAAGTCAGTGCCAGGCTGTCTTTCTCTGGTCAGGATACATTGATTTCGAGTTAATAGCTTATTGTATTGCCATAAAATTTATTTTAAAATGTTTTCTTTGTAAAAAAAATATATTTCTTAATAAAAAGTCTCTTAAATCCAGTAATGATAAAACATTCTTAATAATAATGGATGATGTTTAGTGCATAACTGCATGTGGTTAAGTTAAAATTGAAATAGATGGGCCTCAATCATGAATAGCGATGTTAAATCCCTCAGATATCCGATTTAAATTTTATCATATAGTAGGGCTGAAAGAGATGTCTGCCTTGGAAAGGAATTGCCAGCTGAAATACTTGGCTAGGTGGCCAATAGCTTGACCCAGTAGAAGACACCTTATTGTAACTATGTGCTATATCCTTAAGGGTGAGATCCATTGTACAGTGGTACCCCGCAAGACGAACGCCTCGCAAGACGGAAAACCCGCTAGACGAAAGGGTTTTCCGTTTTGGAGGCGCTTCGCAAAACGAATTTCCCTATGGGCTTGCTTCGCAAGACGAAAGCCCATAGGGAAATCTCCGGGGACCTCTTTTAAATGCTAGCGGTGGGGAGCAAAGCCTTTCCCCCCCCCTCCGGCCTTCAGAAGAGGTCCAGGAAGGCTGGCGGGGGCCGAAAGGCTTTGCTCCCCAGCGCCAGCATTTTAAAAGCAGTCCGGGATAGCAGGGAAGCGCTTCCTGCTATCCCGGACGGCTTTTGAAGGCAGGAGAGTCTCCGCCAGCAGCGGCAGCGCTGCCGCTGCTGGCGGAGAGGTCCGCGAAGCCTGGGCGCGCTGCGCGCAGGCTTCGACATGCCGGCAAGTCTCCGCCAGCAGCGGCAGCGCTGCCGCTGCTGGCGGAGAGGTCCGCGAAGCCTGGGCCGGACAGCTTTTGAAGGCAGGCGGGGGGAGCAAAGACTTTCGCCCCCGCCAGCCTTCAGAAGAGGTCCAGGACCTCTTCTGAAGGCTGGCGGGGGGCAAAAGTCTTTGTCCCCCCTGCCTGCCTTCCCAGGGGCTTTTAAATTGCCCCGACAGCGGAGAAGTCCTCCGCTGTCCGGGGCGATTTTAAAATGCCGCCCGCCAGCATTTTAAGATCGCCCCGGACAGCGGAGAAGTCCTCCGCTGTCCCGGGGTTTTTTAAAATGCTGGGGGTGGGAAGAAAAGCCCTTGTCCCCCCCCCCCAGCCTTCAGAAGAGGTCCGGGGACAGACTGTCCCCGGACCTGGTCTGAAGGCGGTTTCCCTAGGAACGCATTAATTGATTTTCAATGCATTCCTATGGGAAACCGTGCATCGCAAGACGAAAAAACCGCAAGACGAAGAGAATTGCGGAACGAATTAATTTCGTCTTGCGAGGCACCACTGTAGCTTGAATGGGTGTCCACTCATGTAATGGGGCTTCCCCTTCCGGGGGACCCCTTGAAACAAATTTTGGGGGCAGATGGAGGTTCGAGAAGAGCAGTGTTAGAAATTAGTCAGTTGTGTTTTGCTACTGGCCTGAGTCCAGTTGTGACCACATGCAGCTCTCCATCTGGCTGGCTTCTCCAGCTTTCTTAAGCTGGTAAGCAGAAGAGCTTGTTTACTGCATTTATATCCCACCTTTTTCTCCAAGGAGTACATGGTTCATTCCCTCCCTCCCTCCTCCCTCCCTACCTCAGCGACCCTGTGAGGTAGGTTAAGAGGCGGTGACAGGCCCAAGGTCACCCAGTGAGCTTCATGACTGAGTGGAGATTTGAACCCTGGCCTCCCAGGTCCTAGTCTAATACTTTAACCACTACACGACACTGGCTTCCTAGATTACTTCAGCTGTGGGGCAGCTATATAAATTAAGTAGGTAAATAAATAAACAGGGGAAAGCAAAATGTCACTTACGGAAGAATCTGAAATATTTTCCTTGAAGTTTGCATTTGTTTTACTCAGGATTGTTTTATTTGATGTTTTAATGTGTTGTAAACACATTATATCTTTAAAATATAAAGCAGTATAGAAATGAAATGAAAAATCATCATAATAAAAATAAATTTCAGTGTTAAAAAATGGTGTCTAGACATTCCGTTGTGGTGACCACAACCTTGGCTTAAGGTGCCATTTGGCGATTAGCTTATATATCGTGAGTTTCTCACACTGGAAAAGAGAAACCAGAAGTTCCATTACACAAGCAGGTTAAATAATTGTATTTCACCCAGTGGATTTAAGTTGCCACACATAACTATTCTCTGTTGGTTACAAGTTTACACTAGCCATTGTTAACACTGCCCATATTAAAGAACAACATTTCATGCTTTCAAGTACAGGTAGTTTAGTTACTGATGGAATTTCACCATGGTGAAGTCATGATGACATATTTTGTAATATTGTATTGGTGCATCAAAAGGTTTAAGCATTTTGGGAAATCTCTGCAAATAGAGCACAGAGGCTGTAGAATACTTTAGGCTTAACTATAAACTGCAGAATGTTGGAGACTTGGTGGATAATTGTTAAAACTGGTCTGATAACAGAAGTATAGTTCACCATTGCATAGCTGCTGGTATTGCAAAGGATATACACTTACTGCAAATTGAGACGCTTGCACTTAAGAGTAAAAATAGCTCACCATTAAACCCATCCCTCTGCCTTTAAGATCAGTTGCCAAAATTGGTCATTGGTATGTCTTTCATGTAGGCAGGGTTGGAACATTTTAAATATGTATCTGTCATATGTCGGTATGTCTTTTTTAACTTAGTTTATGTTTTTCTCAAACTTAAGACGCTGAAGGAAAATAAGTGAGAATTTTCATGATCTGGCTAATGTAATAGCTGTTTCTTGCATCACAGTTTCATATACACACATCTTTCATTTAATTTTTAAGATACCTGTTAGGGGCAAATTGGTATTTGGCTTCTGCATGTCTAATGTGGAGTATTAAAATAGATCTGCATACATGTAATATGAAACAGCCCTCATATTGATTAGACATTTGCATTGCTGTTTCAGAAGTCCATTAAGTGAGATAGTAAATTGGTTTCCTGGGTGCAAAAACTTCTGTGTTGGTACATTTTAATTATTTGCAACATCAAATTGTGGGGGGTGCTGTGATGAATGGCACCTACCTTATTCTAAGGTGGAAATATACTGCAAAATATATTAGGTCAGAAATAGAATTATAGGACTGAAAACAGTGATGAGAGTTTTTAGAAAAAAATCCAATGCAAGTTAGTTTGCATATGGAAATTTGCACTAGAAGTTTTTTTTTATGTGCTAGAGAATGGTCTAATTTAGCATCTTTATTTTACTTGTATTTAGTAAGCAATGCTAAAAACATTGAAACTGCCAAGTTCGCCTAATATATTTTCCATTTATATCTGTGCATTGTTGTTAATTAAGTTATGAAGTGGAAAAATAAAGCGCTGGAAAATGTTCTGTCCCACATCACTGGCCAAAACAAACTTGGTTTCATTCATTCTAAGTCCAAAACACTTTTTAGTTCTGCAGTCTTAATGCATGTTTACCTTGACATAAATTCTACTCAGTTCTTAAAGTTGCAGTTGGGCAGGTGGGTATTGATTTCACCTTTAATTTCGCAGGTTGCCTTCTTGCATAACAAAGCTACTGATATTTAGGCTGTAATACTATGCACTCTTAATAGGAAACAAGTCCCATTGAAATTGCTGAGACTTTTCAATAAAGATGCGTGGCATTTCATTGTTGAGTCTAATTTCTGTAATTACTGTTTTAGTAATCTAAGATTATTGTCTAATATTTCCAGAAATTATTGCTTAAATCTTACCAGTATTTCACATAAAATGCACTGGATTATATCAGACAGAATCATATTGCCCATGGAAGAACCCTTCTGCTCATGGAATGATCATAGCACTAAAACAATTTCGTAACAAATTTATGGCTTCCTGTATAGCAGTTGGAAGTCTTTATTTATATTTTATCTTTGCAAAGCAATATAGAAAACAACAGTATTGGCAATATAGTTAATAACACTGCTAGAAAGTTCTAGGGAGGTTGTAGTATGAAGTATGGTTACAGAAGTATAAAACTGGGAATAAAAATTCTGCGTGTTATAGCTCCGTGGCCACCTGTGCAGCAGTGGTTGAATACAAAGCCAGTTAAAGCAAATTGTTTGGGCTACTTAAAGCTGGGGAGCAGAGGAGTTTGTTAGAAATGTCTTTAGTAGATTTGAGTCAGTTGAGCATGATATCACTCCAGTATTGTGTGTAACTTCTAACCAAAAAGTAGTAAATGTCTAGAATAGTTAAGGAATGGTAGGTGGGAATCAATGCTCTTAATTTTTGTATAATGGTTGCTCATATTTGTCCACCAGACTGCAGTTTAATAAATGCAATGTCATTAGGATTTCTACTAGATGACATTCTTTTGGATCAACTATATAGGGTCATGTATGTCATGTATTGATAATTAAGGAGCTGTAATGAACAATGCTGTGGGTTAAACCACAGAGCCTAGGACTTGCCGATCAGAAGGTCTGCGGTTCGAATCCCCGCAACAGGGTGAGCTCCCGTGGCTCGGTCCCAGCTCCTGCAGTTCGAAAGCATGTCAAAGTGCAAGCAGAAAAATAGGTACCGCTCCGGCGGGAAGGTAAACAGCGTTTCCATGCGCTGCTCTGGTTTGCCAGAAGCGGCTTAGTCATGCTGGCCACATGACCCGGAAGCTGTACGCCGGCTCCCTCGGCCAATAAAGCGAGATGAGCGCCGCAACCCCAGAGTCGGTCACGACTGGACCTAATGGTCAGGGGTCCCTTTACCTTTACCTTTAATGAACAACTAGATCATATTGTGAAATGTTAGTCAATCTAGGCTAATAAAAGGATTCATGATGTTGGTATGATGTGGTACTTCATTCCAGAATAATTTGTCTAATGCAGCTCAGCACATCATACCATTATATTGTTGCACAAAAGCCTTGATAATATTAATGAATGCAGCATAAAAATCTCCATAGGACAGAGACAAGAGCCCAACCTCTCTCAGACCAAAGGTAGCGTTTCATGAGGGGAATTCTGTGTATCTAGAAGCAGCATACCATATTTTAACTATACAACAGCAAAGAATAATGTGCTCATCAGTAATTTCTCCTGATGAAGGAATAATTTTGACTTACAGTGCATGGGGTTCTTTTTCTGTCAGTCAACTTATTGCAGTATCCATTTGCTGGCTTTTTGTGCTGTGTTTGCTTTGGAACCTTCATTTTTGTTGGTCTGCTAAAATGATAAGCTGGTTGTTGAAGTAAGTCCTGACATATTTGTTGCAAACATTAGGTGTATAATGGGTTTGATCTTGGCTGGGTGTGTATTAACTGGGGCTTACATAATATTATTTGCTTAGTTCATCATATCCTAAGAGTATCAGTATGTTGCATTTCCTGTAGTTTCTTATCTCAGTTGGTATACTGCTCTAAATTATTAATGTGATTTTTAGTGTGCTGAAAATGAAGACAAGGTAAGTTGACTTTAAAGGAATGTTGTAGATTCCTTTGAAAAAATCATTTTAATTTTAAAGAGTCTGTTAACAGTGCAATTAAATAACTTCATGTAGGAGAAAACATTTTATTTTCCCTGTTTATTATCTCTTCTTATCTTTTCTTTGCTTACAAAGTGATTTAAAGCTGGACAAGTAGTAGTAGTATTATTTGAAAGTATGACTTTTAAATATATGAGTTACTGTTCTATGTAACATGCAAACTAACAACAAAAATAAATTTAGTTATCCAATTTCTATTTGTATGAGGTAATACATTGGCAGATTATTATTATGTATAATGCATGTGATTCTTTACTAAGTAATATAATCAAGATAAATCCTGAAGAACCTTAAATTTGGGTACTTACCGAGGGATGGGAGACAAACAAAAGAGTTAAGCCAGATGCTTCATGGAATAGGTGATCGTTAATGAGGAACTTGAAGGAAAATGGTGCCACCACTTGGGTGTTCTGGGCTTAAATGGGGCAGCAAGGGAGAGCAAGTGGGATCGTTCTTAGATGAGGTGGCCAACATGGGCCCTTCCAGATGTTAAGATCAGCATTCGAAACTACCATCTTTCTAGGCACATTTAGTGACAGGGAATTTCATAAAAGTAAGCAGTTTCTGAGCTCTGGATACAGTACTGCTCCTAAGATTTCAGATTAAAACTGGCACTGCGGGTCTGGGAAGAGAAATTCCTCCCCACTAGACTTCCAATAGATCTAGGGGTCATCTTATGGAAAAATATGGCAAGTCTTAGATTTGCGAACTGGACACTCAAGGTGGGTGTCTCTGCCAGGATGAGAACAGAAATTGTGCCGTGGCGGCAGCAGGAGGACCCATTAGCTAAAGTGGTACCTCAGGTTAAGAACAGTTTCAGGTTAAGAACGGACCTCCAGAACAAATTACAGTGGTACCTCAGTTTAAGTACTTAATCCGTTCCGGAGGTCCGTTCTTAACCTGAAACTGTTCTTAACCAGAAGCATCACTTTAGCTAATGGGGCCTGCTGCTGCTGCTGCGCCGCCACTGCACAATTTCTGTTCTCATCCTGAAGCAAAGTTCTTAACCCGAGGTACTATTTCTGGGTTAGTGGAGTCTGTAACCTGAAGCGTATGTAACCTGAGGTACCACTGTAAGTTCTTATCTCGAGGTACCACTGTATTAGGGAGGCGGGCAGGGGAAGCATGGCTTTGTTTTTTGCAGTCTTCAGATGAGGACTAGCAGCAGTTCATACACTTACAGCTTTGTATTCTTGTTATTAAAAAGTGTGCCTAGACATTCCGTTGTTGCGCCTATAACCCAGGTTTAAGGTGCCATTTAGCTCCTAGCTTTCATATTTTAGTTTCTAACATTGGTTAAGATTACAGCTCAACCATTCCTGCCCATTGGCAATGCTGGTTAAGGCTATTGGAAGCTGTAGTCAAACAGCATTTGGAGGGCACTATGTTGGTTACCCCTGCTCTAAGAGTATAAGACCTTTGGACAGGCTGAGGATGATAGTAGTTGAATGACTAAAGGTCATGGACAATGGAGGTATTTATGGAGGAAATGATATCGCATGAAGGAAGGAAGAGCTGCATGATTTTGACAGGATAGTTCTGGACAGAGGTGAGAGGATCTAAGTGTTCAAAGGGGAAGGCCAGAGAAAAGATTTTCTTGTCAGGAACAAATAACAGTGTTCCTCTGGATATTCTCACTGGGGTATAAGGACTCAGGCGGCCTTTAAGGTATCCGGGACCCTAGTTGTTCAGGGCTTTGTATGAACCTTGAACCTGCCCAGTAGCATTTGGGCAGCCAGTGCAGATGCTTTAGCAGAGATGTCACATACAGTCAGCCCTCTTCACACAAGCCGTAGACCCACTGTATTATACACTAGCTGGATCTTTTTGGACCAGGCCGAAGGGCAGCCCCACATGGAGCTCCACACAGAATATCTCTAGTTATAGGTAAGGCAAAAATTGCTTGGGTTGTTCTGAATGCCAAATCACTTTATTAGGATTTATCTAAAGAAGAAAATGTTTACATGCTATTTCTTATACTCTTGTGCAAGTACTAGCGGAAGGTTACTTGTAGCCCAGTACTAAGGTATATCAGGGTTTGCATTGCAGTTTGAGAAGCATGTTGAATAAGTAGTGCATGAACTACTTTTAATGGGTCATAAAGTCTTTGAAAGAGCATGTGCCAAATCTTGGGCTGGAGCTTGCACAAGTAGAATAACTTTTTTGGATAGGGAATCACTTTTCTATTGCAGTGCTCTCCCAGTAGGTCAGAAACAACCAATTTCTGGTAGCAGAAAGGCACATTTGATCCAAGCTAATATCATAAAATTTAGAAGCCATTTAAAATGGTGTAATATGCAGCCCCTGTTGGTAATGGAATATATTCTGTGCTATTTTGTTACATTTAATGGAGAAATATGCGTAACATTTATACTAGCATAGTGAACATCATTGGCACACGTTGCATTTATATCCTCATAAACAGCTGCTGGCACTCCTGGTTTGGCACTGTAGTGTACAACCGGAAACATAGACAGTATGATTGAAAAGTTCAGTTACCTAGAGGACATTTGTGCCAAGAACAAGAAACAGGCTGTACAGCTGACATAGTTTGCTTTGCCATGGGTGGGTGAACTGGGGTGGTTTAAGGAAGCCCTTGGTATGAGAATCTTACATGTTGTAAAGCACTGTGGCCATTAAATATGGGGTCGGGAGAATTGAGTTGCAACCCAATTTGCACATGTCTACTTAGAAGTAAGGTTCACTCAGACTTACTCTGATTGCAGTCTCAGGGTGGAATCCTATACATACGTACCTGAGGTATTTACTTCTGAATATACATGCATAGTCTTGTGCTGTTAGTCTCAAATAATCATGTAGTTTGGGAAGTCAATGAGGTGGTTTTGTTTGTTTTGTTTTTGTTTAAGAAAACATCAATCCCTCATTCATTTTTTATTGATTTAAGTTATATCCTGCCTTTCTTTTGGGACAGGATCCAAGGCGGCTCAGAGCTTGAATTTCAACAAACGCAACTAGAAACACAGTATCAGTATAAATACTAACAATTAAATAAGTAACCCTATTAAAAACAACACTAAAACCAATTAGAGGGGACTTCCAGGTTGGTGCCTCTGGCAATGGCGGAGTTCCTCTGATCGGGAGGAACTTGCCCCATGGGAATTTGGGTCTGTACCGCCGCGGCGAAGGCGGAGACCCGTAAAAATCACAGGCGGGAGAAGCCTGTGAACATGGGATTCGGCGGGCACCTTTTGCGCCTCCCCTACTCGCGGGGAAACCCGGTTTCGGGGATCCGGAGCGACGTGGGGTGAGTGGCGCGGTGCTTCGAATCGTCTGCTTCTTCCATGGAGCGAAGCCGCATAGCTGTTGCCGGAGAGCATTGACTTTTTCCTGTGGACAATTTGACTCCAAAGTAATTACCCGTGAGTAGAGCTGAGACGGGAGAATCGGATTTTAAAAGTTTAATTTGGCATCGAAACGGGGAGGTTCAAAACAGGAAGTCCGCCTTCCCTACTTGTAAACAGACTGAGGCAAGGAGGCTGTAGGCTGAAGTCTTGGAAAGCCTTTTGTAAAAGCCTAAATTTCCATCGGTAAAGAGCAGGAGGCAGGAGAAGAGGGGGGGGGGAGTTGTGGACTGAGTATGCCTGCAGGAGAGAGTGAAAGGAGTTAAAATAAAGCTGCTCTGACCCTGGAAACGGGCTGCCAGTAGGATTGACGTTTTGGAATGTTCATTGACAGCATTTAGAACGTTCCTTGACAGCTAGCAAAGGAAGAGAAATACATTGTTTCTATTGTCTCCGGCTGCTTCTAAAAAGGAGTAAAAAGTATCTGAAATCTGAAATTAACTTTGATTAACTTTGGATTGTATGAGTTGTGTTTAAAGGGGACATTGTTTCCCTCTAGTGGAAATCTCTGAAATTGGTTACTTTATAAGAGCTGGGCTAGGGGGACTTCCAGCTGCAAGATAAGAACTGTGAGACTCTGAGATTGACCTTGAATTTCTCAAATGTTATGGTAAATGGAAAGGAAAAAAACAGGTGAAATGTCGACAGAAGAGGCCTTAGTGGTCGCTTTAGTGAAAATAAACGATTCGTTGGAACAGCTTCACAGGAAAATAGACAATCTGGGACAAAAGGTGAACACTAACACAGAAACCATTCAGAGATCGATACAGGAATTTACGTCGACACGGCAAACTGCGGATGAAGTCAGGGAGAAAACCCTTGCTGCTGAATGTAAAATAATACAACTGGAGTGTGAAAGAGCCCCATCCATTCAAAGGCAATTCGATGTGACATCTGTTATGATGGAACTTAAAGGAAAACAGAAGAATTTGAGGACCAGAGCCCTACCTGAATTGGGAAAGGAAAGCCTGACAGAGCTTCAGGAGGAGACTGGACTAACATCAGTTGAGAAAGAGAGGTTTTTGGGGGCCAGTATGACCGCCAAAAATGTGAATTTATTTAAGGGTAACAGTGAAGGACGTTGGATTGAAGAGAAGGGGGATTGGGAAATATGGACAAATCTGAAGTTGCTATTGTTGGGCCGAGTTGTTGTGGTGGGGATGAGGGTTGCTAGGATGCCGGGGATGTTGCTTTCGTTTCAAACAGTGCAAGTTTTGGATGGGATGGATTGTATCAGGAGGTGGCAGAGGGATGTTTTTGGAGTTGTTTGGCAGGGCAGGAAGCCTCGAGTAAAACTTAAGATATTGATGGATGCTAAAGAAGGAGGTGGACCTGCCCTGCCAGACCCTTAAACTTTGTTGTGAATCATCAGCTCTTTGCTGGCTGAGAGAATGGTTGTCTCCTGGAAGTACAGAAGTGTTGGATAATGGCAGATGAAGTTGATGGACTAGATAGAATTGGTGGAAAAGATTATTTATAGAAATATTGTAAAATTAATGAATGTTAGAAGAACGTTGGAATGAAATTATATGGCTTCAGTAGAAATGTTATAAGGTATTAAGTATAAATAGATTAAAATGTAAAAAAAATTCCTTCCAGTAGCACCTTAAAGACCAACTAAGTTAGTTCTTGGTATGAGCTTTCTGAAGAAGTGTGCTACTGGAAGGAATTTTTTTTATTTTGACTATGGCAGACCAACACGGCTACCTATCTGTAGATTAAAATGTGTTAAGATAATTATAAGATAGAAAACAGGGGAAGATGGATAGGAATTGGAATTAAGTATAAATAGATTAATTGAGCTTTAAAGGGAAAAATATGGTTAGAATGTGTTAAGACAATTATAGGATAGAAAACAGAGGAAGATGGAAAGGAATTGCTGAAACAATTAACAGAAGTGGAATACAAAAAGGGAGGTGTGAGGTCGAGGAAATAAGGGAAAGAAAGACAAGATGTTGAAATTGAAATTTTAAATGGTTTTTGTTTTGTTCTGTTTTGTCTTGTTTGTTTCTTTTATTATGTTTGTTTGTTTTTTATGTATTGTATGTTTTTTTTCTTTTTTGGCTTTTTTGTAGTGTTGTGCTTAATTTGTTGGAAACTTAATAAATATTATTTAAAAAAAATAAAACCAATTAAAAGCACAGAAGAAAGAAAAGAATGTACAAAATCCATATATTGCTTCAATTTAAAGCTGATGAATGAATGAATGGTAATACATAAATGTAAAGTCAATAAGCAGAGATTAGGGCTGCATAAGAATACCTGTTGCCTAGCTCTGCTTAAAAGGTAGCTAAAATTTCAGATCTCAGTCTCAGTACTAAGTGCAATGTGACATATTCATTTCTTTATGAGAAAATGTTAAGAGGAAAATTTTAGTGCTGTACTTTCATCCTTAGCTCTGGCAATATGTAGCACGATACCAGGAGGACCCGTCTTTAATTTTAAAAGTGTAGCACACTGAATGCATTTTCTAGCTAGTCTGGTGAAGGCTAGTTTCTCTACAGTATAGTCAAACATAGCCCAACAAGTAGTGCTCTAAAAAGCATTTATTCACCAAGGCCCTTGGTGGTAATGAGATTTTGTTGAAGTAATTCAGAAATAAGTCCGTTGACCAGTTTCTGGCTATGTTGAAGCTAAAATCTTTTATTTTTAAAAGACTCCTAATTATTTAGCTGCATGCATAATTTTCTTCAGTTTCATAATGTTTATATTATTAACAATGACCAGCTAACAATAATTCTTTGTACTTTACCCTGTGATAGAAATTTAGAAAATGACTTTGAAAATAACTGTGCATCGACTTCCGGGTTGGCGCCATCGCCGAATGACGGACTCCCTCCGAGCTCCGGAGGGAGTCTGCTCGGCAGGGGCTGGGTCCTACCGCGCCGGCGACGCGGGGACCCTTAAAAACCACGGGCACGGAGCCCGTGGACATGGGGACTCGGCTGGTACCGTTAGCGCCCTCCCGACTCGTGAAGGAGCCTTTTTAAAGGCTACGGATCGGGTGCCGGGGAGCGGCGTGGTGCTGTGAGTATATCGCTTCTCCTGCCGAGCGCAGCCGCATGCCATTCGTCGGAGAGCGCTGGCTTCTTCCATTGAAAATTCGGCTATTTAACAACAACCCGTGAGTAATTGGGTAACCGGGTATAAAAGGAGAAAAAAAGGAATTTTTTTCGGATTCGGCACGAGCGGGGGGGGATCTAAAAAGGAAGTCAGTCCCCTCCCTGATTGTAAACATGCTAAAACAAGGACTGAGAAACCAAGATCGATTCAGAAGCTTATTGCTGACAAAAAATATCAATTCCACGATGGGATACTACAAGAATTGTGCTGGAGGAGAAAAGTTGGGGGTGAGAGGGAAAAGGCAACCCCCCTCTGGGAACCGGGGCGATTCGGAGAACCTGGCGGAGAGAGATGGAGAATTTGACAGCTGTCAAAGTAGCTGTCAAATCTTGAGAACATAAAGAGGACTTTGTTATAAGTATTTTGCTGGTAAATTTTGTTACAATTGGACATAAATATGGATACAAAATGTCGGGGGGGGGAAAGAAACAACAACTTGACTTTTGGGTTAGAGGATACAAAGTTACTGCAACCCCCCTAGAGGGGCTTTGGGACATTACAAGTGGCGTATGTGGAAAACTACTCTGGGATGGGTACAGGACTTATCTCCTGGGAAAGCAGCTAAACTGAAATATTGTTTTGTCTACAGAGGTGACAACACAATAGAATTTTTCTATTGAAGCAAGGTAGGAACTGGACGTAAGTTTTTGTTCCTGAATAACAAACCTCTGTAGAGATACTAGATTTCGGAATAAGAATGGTTTTGCAGCTGAACAAGATAGAAACCTGAGAAAGTAAGAAATAAAAGAGCAAAGGACCAACTACGCCACGGAAAGAACAATGGGAGGAGCAACTATGACCAAAGGAAATTAAAGGCCTCTATTAGACTGGATTTTTGAAGTTAAACAGCATCAAAACAAGCAAATTTAAAGAAAACCGGCAAGATGGATTGAGGAAAATTTGGCTGTGGACTTGAGACCTCCAGGCCGACAACATACAGACTGATGGACATGGGGAATCTAAACCGGGGAAGGGAGGGGGAATTCTAGAATCCAAAGGCTATGTAACCAACTTTTTGAATCTTCTTCTATCTTTTATCTTTTATCTTTCTATATAACTTTGGTATTTTGATTTAACATGTTTTTAAAAAAAGGGGGAATTCGTGGAAGGAAACGGGGTAGATCTTGGGGGAAATTTTTTTTTTCTATTTTGTTAAAGATGAGGAGTGATGTTAAGATTGTAATTTAAATTGGCTAATAGGCACAACATATTAGGTTTAAATTGGGAATGAGAACTTGTGGAACCAACTTAGGGAAAAGGGAATACAGTCGGGAGGGGAAGGAGGGAGTCCCAGAAAGAAGGTTATGAAAATAAGGGTTTAAAATTGGTCTTTCTGTTTCTTTCTTTTCTTTATCTTTTCTATTCTTTCTATTCTGTCATTACTGGAAATTCTAATAAATATGATTAAAAAAAATGAAAATAACTGTGCATCAAGGAAAAATCTGTCAGTTTTAGTTAAGTTCTTTTTTGTTCTACAGTTAATAACAGTCAAATTCTGTTTTTGGAGCAAAGCCTTTTCAGCATGTGATTTGCTTTTATTCACTTCTGGGGGATACCCCTGGAAGTTCAGTGCTAATCCTGTTAATTGCTTTGAATGGTTCCTAGATGAATAACATTAGAAAGGGATTGTATGTAAACCCATCTTGGCTAGTGGTGTCAACAATCATTTTTGGTTGTATAGTCAGATGTGGCTTCTTTTAGTCAGGTGGCACCTGTAAGACCTGTGTTTTATTTATATACCGTATTGGCCGAATATAAGCCGCACCTTTAAAATTCAAGGGGGGGAAAAGACAATACCCAAATATAAGTTGCTCCCTTAAAATTCTGCAGGCACTCACACTGTTTAATTTCTCCGTAGAAGTAATATCTTTCACTGTCATTTAAGAGCTAAATAGCTTTTATAAAGCTTTCTGTGCTAAGAATTTCTCTTGCATAAGTTGACATATGTTCAGGAATACACTGATACTATTAATTCGATACCATGTTGACAGTCTAGCATGTATGTGTTATAAACATGAGCTGTTTTCTACTTTTCGTATTTTGTTTACAGGAGAATAATGGTTGCATGTAGCATAAGGGCTACTAAGATGCCACCTGATCTGACAGTTGTTCTCCATCATAATTGTTTTGCTACATCAGACTTGGGTTCAGTGTAGTCCAGCGCTCTGTCACCAACAGCAGCCAGTAAGGTGATCCTGGAAAACACACAGGTAGTGATAGAAGAGAGGGCCTATTTGTCCCTAGAATTAGGTAATCAGATAGATGTTGTCTCTGAGTATGGAGGATCTAGTTTTTTTTATTTGTTTTAAGTTGAAGAGGATTTAGAGAGCTCTTGGCATAAAATCGTTAAAGTCAAATGATAATTTCTTTCCAAATGGGCTGCATAGGAGAAATTCCAACACGCTTGTGCAAGGGTAACATGATCTTCCATGTTGAAAGATCCATTTTTTGCTTTTATGGTTAAACCTATTGCCAGGTCATTCATTTTTAAAATTTCCTGGCCAGTGCATTTATATGTTGAATAAATATCTCATTTTATTGGTCCTGGACCAGTTGTTAATTTCACCGTACTACCCAAGAACCTAAGAGCTCAGAGAGAGGAAATACTTTTCTTCATTCCTTGCACATCATGATTTTACAAGCTTTATTATGTTCCATCTTGGCTTCCATTTTCGGAACTAAAATATTCTAATTTCTTCCACCTTTCCCTGTATGCAAGATGCTTGGCTTATTTTGGTAATTAGCTACTCAGTGATCGTCCAGCTGCAGGGAGTATTCAAATGCACGTGCACCATAGATCTATGTAATGACATAATAACACAAATGTATAGTTCTGTTTTCAGCTAATAGGATACCCACCAAATGATGGGAATTTTTGTAGCAATATGGTCATAGCAGGGCACATCTTTTTACAGCTGATTTTTCTCCATTGTTTCTTTTCTTGGCCACTGTTCCCTTCTTTTTGTCCTTTGAGACCTCTGCCTCTATCTGCTGCCTCATTGGCATGCTTGCCTCTGGCTGTTTACGTGCCTTCTCATTTTCATTCTTTTTCAGCTGTGGCTTATCCTTGTGGCTATTAGTGAGATGCCAGCCTCAAAAAAATAAAATAATAATAAAATCATTCAAATGGATGGATCCTTGCTGGTTTTTATTGACAGTCATGAAAATAGGTTGGCGTAGTGCAGGGTGCTGAGCCATGGGCCAGATGAGGCCCACCAATCTCTGTAAATTGGTTTACAAGGCTTCTTCCTCCACATTGGAGTTCTGACCTAGAAGTAGATGAACCTCACAGCCCAGTGTTGCAGTGGGGGAAAATTATGCTGTCTTTTCAGAGACGATTCTCGGCAGTTCAGAAGTAGGTCTCTGAAGAACAGAAACCGCTACCATTCTGGTATGTGTGTGTGATGCATGTTCCTTTTCCAGTCTTTCTCTTCCATGAGGTTGTTTTCCAGAATAAATGTTGCAGATTCCCTAAACAATATTTTTCCTTCCCTATCAGCTTGGACATCATATTCCTGTGATAGTAGAGTAGTTTAGGCAAAGGCAGGAGAGGTTTTGGACAGTATTGCACAGAGGATTCTTTTTCTAATTATTCCCAATTTTTATTTGGGTGTTTTCACTGCCATAGCACCAATGGCTACGTGAATGGAAGGCTGCTCTTACAACTTATTTTCCGCTCTTCCCTCTGAAAGGGTATCTCCAGAGGGTTTGGATAGTATGGGCTGTGTCGTGGGGACTATAGGAAGAGAAGGGAATTGTCAAAAACCAGACAGAGAAACATTGCCTGAGCAGAGCAGAGCACAAAAAGAGTATTAATTGAGGCAGGGACTTGCTGGCAGGCTTTTCTAAACTGCAAGATATTGGGAGAAAGGATGGAAGACAATAATAACTTGCTGGTTACCATTGACTACGTCTTAAACAAGGTCTGTAGATATGTCTTGATTTGGACCATTGGTTTGCTTGTGATTCCTGTTTTTGGAGATCACATCTAACAAATAGACTAATTACTAAACATAAACCTTTAACAATTTCAGGTCCCTTCACAGATGTAGTCACTACAAATCTTAAATTACGAAATCCATCGGACAGAAAAGTATGTTTTAAAGTGAAGACTACAGCACCTCGTCGATACTGTGTGAGGCCAAACAGTGGAATTATTGACCCAGGTTCTTCTGTAACTGTATCAGGTAAAAATGTTTGGCTGTTTTTCTTTCTTTTATTAGCAGTGGGAACCTTTTTCCTCTCCAAGGGACACATTCCTTCAGATTTTAATTTTATCCTGACTTCTTTTTAAGAGGTGATTTAATTACTGTTTGATTTTATATCAATGTTTATATTTGATGTTAGCTGCCCTGAGCCTGGTCTTGGCCAGGGAGAGCAGGATACAAATAAAAGTTGTTGTTGTTATTATGTTATGTCTGGGTCTACATATGAGCAGTGAGCAGGGCAAATTCCAAAATGGACAGGGCCAAAGCATGCATACACTGACTCCAGTCACCCATCCACACTAATACATAAAGTTTTATTGACTTCCATTTTGCATACTAAGAAAGGAGCTCCCTTTCTCATCATGCATCATTGAAACCCAGCAAAATGCCCATGCAGAGAACAATCTCTTACTCCACGAACAGCTTTGCAGCAGGGCTCCTTGACTGTATGTGTGCCTGCCTGTCTTCCATTAAGCTCCCCTGTCTCTTGGTCAGCATCCCTCTGTCTCCTGTGAGAGTGACAGAGATACTGTCTGGGAGGCAGACACACATATGAAAAAGAGCACTGAGCTAGATCATCTATTGATCATCTATAAATGATCAAAGTGCCATCCGTGGTAGGCTTCCCAAGCTCCCATGCATGACTTCCTCCAGTCTCTCTCCCATCCTTACCTTCTCTCTGATGATGAGACTGGAAGAAGTCAACTCTCTCAACTCTCTTCTCTTTTAGAGCTTGGATCCAAGGAGTGTCTTTGGATCCAAATTATATATGCAAAATATTAGGGCAAGAAGAATTCTCTGCAAACTCTCTTTCTCTGGTGATCATATCATTCCTGTTTGAAGGAGTGTGGCAGATCTCTTCTGTCCTCCTTTGCTAACATTCAAGGTCCTGGGCATCTCTTACCCAATATTTGTATACAGTGGTACCCCGCAAGACGAATGCCTCGCAAGACGGAAAACCCGCTAGACGAAAGGGTTTTCTGTTTTGGAGGCGCTTCGCAAGACGAATTTCCCTATGGGCTTGCATCGCAAGACGAAAGCCCATAGGGAAATGCTGGCGGTCGGGAGCAAAGACTTTCGTCCACAGCCGGCCTTCAGAAGAGGACCTCTTCTGAAGGCCGGCGGGGGGCAAAAGTCTTTGCTCCCCCCGCCTGCCTTCCCCCCCCCCCCCCGCCTGCCCCGGGCGATCTTAAAATGCTGGCGGGCGGGAGCGAAGCGTTCGCTGCCGACCCCCAGCATTTTAAAATCTCCCCCTGTCCCGGGAAGGTTTTAAAATGCTGGGGGTCGGGAGCGAAGCGCTGCCGAACCCCAGCATTTTAAAATCTCCCCGTGTCCCGGGAAGGTTTTAAAATGCTGGGGGTCGGGAGCGAAGCGCTGCCGAACCCCAGCATTTTAAAATCTCCCCGTGTCCCGGGAAGGTTTTAAAATGCTGGGGGTCGGCAGTGCTTCGCTCCCGACCCCCAGCATTTTAAAACGCTGTTCCGAAGGGGGGGCGGGGACACCTGCCCCAGCCGCCCCACTTCGGAAAGCTGTTCCGAAGTGGGGAGGGGGGGCGGGGACACCTGCCCCAGCCGCCCCACTTCGGAAAGCTGTTCCGAAGTGGGGCGGGGGGGCGGGGACACCTGCCCCAGCCGCCCCACTTCGGAAAGCTGTTCCGAAGTGGGGAGGGGGGGCGGGGACACATGCCCCAGCCGCCCCACTTCGGAAAGCTGTTCCGAAGTGGGGCGGGGGGCGGGAACACCTTCTGAAGGCGGGCAGGGGGCGAAAGTCTTTGTCCCCCCTGCCTGCCTTCCTAGGGGCTTTTAAATCGCCCCGGACAGCGGAGAAGTCCTCCGCTGTCCGGGGCGATTTTAAAATGCCGCCCGCCAGCATTTTAAGATCGCCCCGGACAGCGGAGAAGTCCTCCGCTGTCCCAGGGTTTTTTAAAATGTTGGGGGTGGGAAGAAAAGCCCTTGTCCCCCCCCCCCCAGCCTTCAGAAGAGGTCCGGGGACAGACTGTCCCCGGACCTGGTCTGAAGGCGGTTTCCCTAGGAACGCATTAATTGATTTTCAATGCATTCCTATGGGAAACCGTGCATCGCAAGACGAAAAAACCGCAAGACGAAGAGACTTGCGGAACGAATTAATTTCGTCTTGCGAGGCACCACTGTACATCACAGTGGTAATGGGTGGCCCTTTAATAAATTCTTCCCACCATTTTCAGATGTTTCAAACTTCTGTCTGCTTTAACTTAATTACATACTTACATCAAATTTGGAAGCTCAGGTTGTTATGTGGAAATTGAAATCCTGATTTTGCAAGTGAACTTGTTTTCATAATATTGGGGCATAACAGATAACTATAAAAGGCAAATTTGCAATAAATAATAGAACTTGATTCTTGCAAGAGATCTTGTTTATTATCTGTTCCAAATGACTGCACAGTTCTTTCATGCTGAGTTTAAAATTTTGAAATTGACAGGAAAAGTAGGTAGCATGCCTCTAGTAATTCATATTTTGTCTATTATACAGTGATGTTACAGCCTTTTGATTATGATCCAAATGAGAAGAGTAAACATAAGTTTATGGTACAGACAATCTTTGCTCCCTCAAACATTACAGATATGGAAGCAGTGGTAAGTAAATATATTTAATTTCAGTATTGTAAACTAACAAGATGAATTCTTACTTTTTGCCTTTTGCCATATTTTATCCAGTAGGGTTCTTGTATTATGTTCAACATACCGGTATATTTTGAGTGTCCAACTTCTCCTCCTCTGTTGCTTTGCTGGCACAAGCTGGAAGAAAGAATACTGTTGCGAGAGACCTCAAAATGTACATTCCACTTAGGAACTAAGCCTTGAGCTGCTTTCTTCATCTTCAGGGGGAAAAGTGTGTTTGCCATCAGTCGTTGTTACACCAATACTTACTTGGAACTAGTTGCATAAACTAGCCATTTTAATGCATCAGACATTAATGTTGGTCACACTTTTTTAAAAAAGTGTGCTTAATGTTACCACTTCTATTTTGAAGAAAAAATGGCCTGCTTCTTTTCTGACAAAATTTCAGTAGAATATAACATGGTTGTACAGTACTAAGCGCAGGAAGTAGTATCTACAAGGATTATCTTTGTTTTCTGCCTTTAAATTTCATAAATGCTGTTGCAAAGTGGTGCACATCTTTCCTTGTTACTGGTAATTTATTGGATTGCTGTTTCACTTCCCCTGATAAGATCTATAATCTGAAGAGTCTTGTGTTTATCAATTTTGTGGCAAATACAACTTCAGAGTTTCTAATTTTAGAAAGTAGGGGGAATCTCTTCTTTCAGGGAATATGCCAATCAAATTTCCTTCCTGATAGCCTGATCCAAACAAAAAATAAAATAAAATATTTCCCCCCCCACTATCTTTGAACATGACATGTTTTAGTCCCCCCCCATTTGATATCCACCAAAGCACTGAAGATTAGGCTGAGAGATAGTATCGTTTCTTTGTTTATTAAGCAGAGAGGTGCACAAGCCCCATACCTGTGTATGTTATATTTTCTGTTACATCTAAACTGGAAGCCTATGCTTGCCAGAAATGGAACAAACCATGGTTTCAGATCCTGGTAACCATAGCCTCCCAATTTGGGGAGTGTAGTGGGATATAGTGGGAATGTATGGCTAATTAAACCAGGAAAACTTATAGTGGTATACCCCAGTGTGCTCAGACACAAGACTTGTACATATTTTTGCTTAATATCTTCCCAGACTTGGTTTGCCTAAGAGCTTCATGTCTAAGTAATTATTTAAACCATAATTTCCCACTTCTAAGCCTATTCAGTCTTAAAATACTTTGTATTTTGCAAAGTTTGCATATTATGACTTACTAAAAAGCAGCTAAAATTTAATTTATTTTCGTTGTCCTAGTGGAAGGATGCAAAGTCTGATGACTTAATGGACTCCAAATTGAGATGTGTATTTGAAATGCCTAATGAAAATGATAAGCTGGTAAGTAAATAAACAAAAATGAAACAACTTCAAGTAGTGATTTTATAACAACATATCTTAAGCTAAGAATGTGCTTTGTAGTTGTTTTGTATCTGAACAGTTTATGTAATTGTATTAAATAAATTAAAATATGGGGCAGTGTAACCAGTGATTCAGTAGCACACAAAAAGCTTTGTATTTTTACATTTCTTTTTAGCATACAGTATAAGTGCACTATTTTCTGTAACCTCCCTATCAGTCTCTTCTTCATCAGTGTGTGCCATATGAAATTGTGCATGCATATCCCTAGCTCATTTTGTCAAAGTGAAAGCTGCCTTGGTTCCACCTCTTGAAAACTGTGTTGCTTACACAGTGAGTGCAAGCTAGTCAGTTGGGAAGATGGGGTGTGTTTCAAAGAGGTGCAATGACCTTGTCACTGGGAACTGAGCAACAAAACTTCAAGACTCCCATGTATGATCACATAAAAATCTTTGAAGAAGGGTAGCAGTTCAAAAGATAAAGCAGTATGGTAATATATTCTAAGAGCTCATATGTTTTTATGACACAATGAGCTACGGGCAATCCTACAATACTCTCCTGTTAAGGAGGATGAAACAAGTTGGAAGCATGAGTGAAAGGGGTTATTAGCATAGGAACTTCTATATTTTTTATTTCAGTGCTGTAGCTAAAAGCTACAAGTGTGAGATCTGAGAAAAGGAAGCTGACAGTATGCATCCAATTCCTTCTTTGCCAATTTAGGCTGCACCATCTTACCTGGTACCTGGTGTTAAGTTGCACATGCTGTATAGGTACGTAGGAAATGGTCCTGGGCAGCAGAACATGGTTGTCATACTATTTGCAAGGATGTGCTTTTTGTTGATTCTTGCATGAAGATGCACCATTGCTCAGTGTTGACCCAAGACATTTGCTGCCTAAAATAGAGCTCCAGTGCCCTCTCCCGTTCAGGGACAACAGTTTTCAAAACGCTTGCTTGCAGCATTCAGACAGCAATTCCTGCCCTTACTGCCTGCCATCTCATAGTGTTTCCTAAAGCAGGGCTAGCCTTGCCACTGGTGTAACTGTAGTCAGGGTATCTAGAAATTGATATGGCCAAGATCATGCTATGAAGCACAGAACTCTTAGATTTAATGAAAAAGCTGCTAAATCCTAAGGCCTTGAGATCTGTAATGTTCTTAAAACTGTCTTCTAATTTTTGTTATTGAGAGACTTAAATGGGCCATTGTTTTGCAAAATATTTAAAAACTTCAGATAGCACAGTAATGGCATGATGATAACCTTGGTACAACTTAAGAATTCCTGCCTGTGATTCTTAAATCCTTGTTCTTTTGCCTCTACAAATCTGTTGCCCTCCAATATCCTTTATGCTTTCCTCTTCTCCCCCTGCCCCGCATCAATAGTCCAAGCTATTGCCACTTAGTTATTGCGGTCATTGTCACAAAGGTAAATAAATGTATGGCCTTGAATTCCATTTGCAATATTTTGAACAGTGTACCTAAGGAAGAGGTTGCTGTGGGAAAGTTGAGGGCCAGCTCTCACATGATTATACATGGTTGGGTTGTGGGGAAAAGTGAAACCTATATCCAGACAAGGATGTAGGAACTTTTAAATCTAGTTGGTTGGGGTAATTTACCAGTCCATAATTGATAGAGACAGGGAAGACCATGCTTTAATCTCTAGGGTTGGGGTAGAAAGTTATATACTATATCATCCACCTTAAGAAGAAAGACAATTTAAAGCTTTTCAGAAGTATTATTCACATTTGTCCACCATGCACTGATGTTTGATATTTGCTAGCTTAGTTTTCCATTTATTAAACCAGAAGATTATTTGCAGATTTTTTTGTATTTCAAGCATGTTTCCTTGATACAATTAGTTATGTAGCGCTGCTATTTTTTATAGAAAGTGCTGCTTTACAGAAAATAGGAGAGAGGAAACAGTGAACTTAATTGAGCTGGAGGATACACTATAATCCAGCCAGAAATCTGTTTGCTATGGTTTTGCCGTTGAAGTTCTGCTGTCAAGCTGCTTTTAAAATTTCTTGTCAGCAGTTGGAAGTGCTGTGGAAACCCCAACAAAAGTAGCCTTAGCTTCTATATGTGGTTCTGTATATAGTTTACAGTATACAGTGGAACCTTGGTTCCCGAACAGCATAGTTTCCGAACAAATCGGCTCCCAAATGCCGCAAACCTGGAAGTAAGTGTTCTGGTTTGTGGACATTTTTCAGAAGCTGAACGTCTGATGCAGCTTCCGCTTGACTGCAGGAAGCTCCTGCAGCCAATCGGAAGCTGTGCCTTGATTTTCGAATGGGCTCCCAGAATGGATTAAGTTCGAGAACCAAGGTACCACTGTATTGTGTATAGCACAATCATATACATATTTAGCCAGAAGTAAGTCCTGCTGTTTTCAGTGAGGCTTACTCTCTACTAAGTGATTAGATTAGCACCCTTAGTCAATAAAATCAATAAAAGAAGCTAGCTTTTTTGCCTATTCCTGTCTTGTAAGCTGTTACTTGACTGCTTGTGCATAACATTTATGTTTTTCTAAGTAGCAGAGAGGGGTTGCAGAGCCTAATCCTTTAGCCGTTGGTTTAGTCACTCCCCTAAGTCTTGCAATGAGAGATCTGCTGAGTGCTGAGGGCATGTCTCAGCTTCCACCTCAGACTTTATCTTCATCAGGATCCGTACACATAACTCCATCCAACAGCAAGAATCTTCAGATACCTGCAAGTTATAGCCAGAAGATTGACATGATGGAGCAAGGCAGTGAGGTCAAACACAAGATGAATCAGGTTTGTTTTAGGGAGCTGAAAGCACTCAAACTCTTCTAGTGCCTCAGTGGTTAATTGAATTTATTGTAGTTAGCTAAGAAAATATCAATAGGCTTAAATTGGAAGAGAGCATTATTTGAACTATGAAAATGGCTAAAATAGCATTACTTTTGTAGTGTATTCTGCTCTCAAATTTTGCTTTATTAATTTTTGTTGCTAGGATTGAGATATATGGCAAGGGGAAGAAGTGAAAGGCCTCAGATGGAAGGGACCAAAAAGGGTTAGTAAGGCAGTTGAAACAGTCTTAGGGCAGGAGCCTAAATTCTCCTTGGCAACTGGAAACAAATCTTTGGATTTGTTCTGATATTACACCAAGTCATGGTTTGGTTCTGAGAACTGCCTCAAAAGAGCCCATTCACTCCATCCTCCCCTTGTACATGTGGTTATTTTCTGGTTTTCACAAATCATAGTTTGTCACTATTTCTGAACCAGGAAACCATGGTTTGCACTTTTCCTGCAAAAAAGGTATGTGCATTGGGTAGAATTATTTGCCGTAGCTGAAAGAAACATGTGTCAATAATATTTGACAGAGATAACAGTTGATATTAAGGGGGTTATTAGTTTACAAAATATACTTATCTGAAATGTTACAGTTATTTTAATTCCAAACCTATGCATAATAAATGTTTCCTATTAAAACTCTTTTAAAAAATGATAATTTTAGGAAGCTAAATTTTGTGCTTGATTCAGCCTTGTATGTGTCAAATGCATACAGCATACACAATGACGTCTTACTGTACTTTGCAAGTCTGTGTCTATTGCCATATCATTTATTCAAGCCTATACTGTTTGTATTATAATCAAATACAGTAAAAATGTTTCCTAAATATTTGAAGTTTCTTGAGTCATATTGCAGATTAGCCACTGTGCTTAGTGACTGTCACATGAAATACATAGTTTTTCAGTTCTTGATGTCCTAACTTCTTTCTCTGCCATGCTCTAATTTATTCCTCTCCATTATATCAACTAATCGTAAGGCAGCATTACCTTTTGCAGTGATGTTAATGCTAATCCTGGTTAGCTCAAAATCACAGTTGGCAAACACATTAAGAAAGGGGAGCATAAGGAGTGTGCAAGCCCAGGGACATTCCTAATCTCCCAACCATGATTGGGTCATCAGGAACATTGTGTGGACCCGATTACTCTCTGTCTTACACCCAGGGCTAAGATGTTTATTTCTGTTGAGTTTTTCTCATCTTAGAATCAGGTGGGTACAAATTGTTTCTCTATTTTTAATCCACTTGAATTTTTTTTAAAAAAATTGATGTTGGAAAATTTTGTAAAGGGTTCACCCTATCTAGGGTTTTCCTAAGATATGCCAGTGGACAACAGCTTTAAGTGAAAAATTAGGCCTTTATTAATACAAATGTATGTAGAGTCAGCAAATGAGGCTGGCTGAACTTTGATCCTCTCGGGCATTATCTTTTATACACATTCAGCTACACAGGCAATTACCACTTCAGACAATTACATCAGTTACAGAATCACACTTACAGCACACTGTCATTATTCTTAAACCACTTGGAGGTCCTTTGGCTTTTCTGACTAGCCCACCCCAACTTTCTCATGTGCATACACATAGCCACAGGGTGTGTGCCTGTGTATCCCCCCCCCACTTTTTGGTTATTATGTTACTTATTTTCTGTTTTTATACTGTAAACTGTCCTGTGATCTTTGGATAAGGGGCAGTATGTGAATTTTATAAATAATAACCATCTTTCTTCATTGTCTTCTGATTAATTGCTCTTTGTATTAGATGTCTGCCAATGTCTGCTTTCAGGTATCTATGCTGGGTCTCTTCTTGACCCAGGATTTAGTGCAATAACTATACTATACATCTCCTAGTGTTTTGTTCATACCTCATCTGTTTACATTTTGTTCCTTTCAGTTGTGCTAGGAACTGTAAGAGAACACAGGCTTGTGTATACTTCTATTTTAAAACAATTTGTTCTTTAGGAAAGATTTAGTAAAGCTCATATGCAGATTTCAGACTGCAAAGCTCTAAGTGAGGAAAATGAATTCAGAGATGAAATAAAATGGGGAAATGGTCCTGCAACATATCTTTATCAATCATCTTTAACAATGGTTATTCTCTGGTTGTTTTTTCAGCTTTGTCATCTTTGTAACTAACTTGGTATCCCCCCCCCCCATGGTACTAAAACTAAAAAATGCTTAATGCTAGCTTTGATTAAAGAAAATCCTGTTCTGAAACCATGTTTAATATTTGCAGAATGACATAGATGCAAGCAAATCTGCTCCAATACTGAATACAGCTAAGCAGGATGGTCCAATGCCAAAACCACACAGTGTTTCGCTTAATGACACTGAAACAAGGAAGCTAGTGGAAGAATGCAAAAGACTTCAGGCGGATGTGGTGAAACTATCAGAGGAAAACAGACATCTGAGAGTAAGTTCATAAGAGCAGATTCATAAAAGTTGTTTTTAAAAAAACACCCTGTTTAAACGGAAGTATTTATCATAGTACCCTTCTTATACATCCCATATCATTTTTTTCCAAGAACAAAGAATTGGTAAGCAATAGGCAACATCACAATAGCAGACATGATGGGATTTCACAGGGCTCTCCTCCTCACCCACCTCACACCTGAGCAGATTTTGGAGGAGCGTAAGGAACTGTGGAGGGGAGGAAGGGATGTCACCCACAGGATTTAGCAAACCTACAGCAAATTTCCCGGTCAGAGTATGTTTAATTCTTCAGATTTTTAATGTCAGAGATAAAGTTTAATTTTTTAATAACACACAGTAAAATAATTTGACGCTGGCTTCAACTTAAGCGACTTTTCTTAACTGATAGTCCTGTTAGCACCAAGCCTGCTCTGTTCATGTGCCTGTTGTTAAGGACTACCTCCAAACCAGAATATCAAACCAGAATCTGACTAATCAGATTTGTTGATGAAAATAAAATTATTCTTAAAACTTAGTTCACATTTTAAACTAGGATTTAGACTCTAAGATCCTGCCTGGGTCACCTAGATGCCTGTGGGAAAGCGACAAGCAGGACTCAAGGACAAGATCACTCCCCTCCTGTAGTTTCTAGCTTCTTATTCAAAAACATACTGCTTCCAACAACTGCTGAGGCAGCATATAGCTGTCTTAGCTAGCAGCCATTGATAGCCCCATGAATTTGTTCAATCTTCTTTTAAAGCCACCCAAGTTTGTGACTACCACTGGCATTCCATCGTGTGGGAGCAAGTTCCATAGTTTAACTGTGCTATGTGAAAAAGTACTTTCTTTTCTATGAAAGTATTTTCTTTTATATGTGAGTTTACTGTGAGGTTCCCTTGGTTTGAATCCAAGAGATGTCATCCTGTAATTGTCATCAAGAGTATGTCCTGTATTCTAGTGGCTGTGAAAACTACACACTTTGCAGAGATGAGGTAGCTGGAGGGTATAAAATAGGAGTGCAGGATCACCCACTTTTAAATCATGAAGATTTATGACTACAAACAAAAGAACATAACACTTACTCTGCATCTCATGGACCAACACTGACTTGGATCCAATTTGCAGTATCCCATGTGCATGTAGAAAATTTCTCACTCCCCCTTCCCAAAAGAGCCACTCCCACCCCAAGGTACTGTAGAGGGTCCAAGTATGATACCTGAAAGTGTATGATTTCTGTCCAAGAGTTGCAGTTCTGCAGCTGAAATCACCAACGTCATATACCATGTGCAAGTAGAAGTTCTTTCTGCTCATGCACAAAGCTCTGGGATTCCAAACAGTCTTCTTTGCCTAGTAACTATTAGCTTTGCTCCTAGAAAGTTTCAGTTTATTTACAGCCTGATATATGAAGTTTTAATCAGAAGTAAGTCCAAATTCAGTAGTGCTTAATTTCTAGATAAACATATGTAGTAGTGCAGCTGTTAGCCTTCAAGTAAGTGATCTTGCTTAGTATGCTTGCATGTGTACAGAGAGCCAAACAGCCAAACAGAAACCTGTCCCTTGATCTTTAGGCATATATAATTATGCACAGTGTAAAATCTATGTGGTATGCATGATTTAAAATTTGTCTGCAGCCTTGTCTCACTCTTTTAGTCCTTGTTTCTCATTATGTCCTTGCCCATGACATCAGTTCTCTTGGCTTTTATCACAGTTGACTGAAGGTCCCTTCCTCTGTTACATGACTATTTTTCCTTGCTGCGCCTTATGCATCACTTCCAACATGGCCTATAAAATATCTGCCCACGTTCTTTCTTCCCTACCCTTGGCATTCTTTGCCTGTCCCTGTAGCTTCCCCCACCCACTGCCCATCTTAAATGGGAAGCCCCTTGGGGTCAGGGACCTATCTGATTTATTCTATTCTGCAAAGTACCATGTACTGATGGCACAATACAAGCATATAGGAATAATAATTAGTTGTGAACATGTATTTTATTTGTTATAAGGTATTTGAGTGTATTCTTATTATTCCTAAAGGGGATCAGTTTTCAGTTACTTAAATTGATCCTTTTTTCTTGGTAATTTTAAAATCTCCTTGATTTAAAACCAACCCACCCTTGAAATAATACTATAACAGCCTGACTAATAATCATAGTCAGTGGCTTCCACTGACAGAAAGGGTTTGGCCTCTCCCGAGAATCAGGGGACTGTCCTAAATGAAGTCAGTTGTTGAACAGGGGGTTGAGGGTAAAGGAGAGATAGGATTTGCCCCAGTTTTCAGCTTTTACACTTCCTTGCATCCAAGGTAGTGTAAGCTTTCCCTTGGTGTTTTTTGTTTCTTTGTTTGTTTGTTTTTGCTTGTCTTTACGTTTCATTTCTGAGCATTATACAAAGCCATGCAAATCTTGTGTTCACTGAAAATCTAGAAGGTGCAGTGTTATGCTGTTTGATTAATTTGCAATCCTGAGCTAATAGTGGTGTTCTGGGATAAATTGCCATCATCAGTGGAACAGTTTAAATAGTTGGGTCTTTTGTTTCCCCAGTTTTGTAAACAGGCTATTATTGATGGTAAATAACAGTAGAAGGATTACTATATTTTGCTGTTGTTGCTAATTTATACACAACATGCTACATTTTATTTTGTGCTACATTTTGACATCTTTTAAAGTCAGATACTGTGCACACACACAAATAAATTTGTATCTCATCTTAACCTGTCTTAAGTTTTAAAATGTTTTGGTTAAATTCAGATCTGTAACAATCTCTTTGATGATTTTTGATTGATTATTTCCCCCCATGTGTTTTCAGGATGAAGGTTTGAGGCTGAGAAAGGTGGCACACTTGGATAAACCTGGAACATCAGGCTTGGCTCTCCGAGATAATGTCTCCAATCCTCTTCCCTCACTTCTTGTTGTAATTGCAGCCATTTTCATTGGATTCTTTTTAGGGAAATTCATCTTGTAGAGAGGGGAAAAAGAGAGAGAAGCATGCAGAATGCAGCTTCCTTTTTTTTCTTGGCCAGAAAAAAATGTATTTACCTACCACTTCATTGGTAGTATGGCCCCAAGTGACCATTATTGTGTACAGCATCATACAGGCTTTGCCTCTAATGATCTTGCACGGTTAGACAACACAATAAAAAGACAAACTGGCCGGCTGCTGGACAAATTGTATATTAATTCATCAATAGCAGGTGTCAGTTGCACATTCAGTCCTTTATGAAAAGTCATACATAAATAAAGAATTGTTCTTTCTTTCTGTGGTTTTAATAAGAGTTCAAAAATTGTTCAGAGTCTTGTAAATGTTATTTTAATAATCCTTTAAAAAAAATATCTGTTGCTCTTGCCTCTTGGAAAATGATTATTAGAATGTTAATCCCACTTGTTCAGGAATATGATGAGGCATTCTGCGGGGAAATGATTCCTCTTAGTGTGTAAATTTTATCCTTTACCTTACTTTGCTAATATCATGGCAGAATTTCTTACCCCTTGTGAGGCAGTTGTTAAAGTTTTCATCCTTACAGCCCTGTCCCATGGTATTTAACATACAAAAAAATAAAACTGTTAACATACTTTATGCTGGGTAGCTTGTTTCTGTGAATTCCACTTTGAGAAAAGTTTTCCTTCAAGTTTTACACATAACCTTGTCACAGGTGAATGTTCAGTTCACTAGCTGTGGCTTGAACTGGTGCCAGTGAAGCTTTGGAAGAAACATAGCTGTTTCCATACTATTTAACCGGCAGAAAAGGTTTCTGGCTTTTTAAGCAAAATGAAAGGTTAGAATTAGTTCTGTTTTGGGACATGGGACTAATTACAAGAGGCAGGTATTTTAAACTTGTCTTTTAAAATAGTGGTGGACTTTGCAGGTATCAAATAGGTATATTTCTGTTGATTCATTGATGCTCCCTTATCTGGAGTCCCCAGTAGTCCTTTAATGATCAATAATTTTGCATTCAGGCTGACTAGTCCAGATGTTTTCTGGAAATACATTCTGTGTGACCTTTCCAAATAATTTTTCCTTAAGTACCTTAGGTTGATTCCAGCTGAGCAATCTTTTATCATTTAGTTGTATGAAAGGAAAATAAAGTTTTGTCCAGCAAATATGTCTTGGCACACTTGCCCATTAGCTATGCATACCTTCTATGTTCTAGAAAGTTTATTTTGTTGGGTCTGAACTGCTTCTCCTCACTTAACCTCATGGCTTGTTTCATTTCTGATCTCTATGTCATTAAGTAGATAATTTTGAAAGCACAATACTTAGCTATTTTTAACTGTTAGCCACCATAGGGAGTTATTTCAGAACTGACATTCTTGAAAGGCTTATTCCTGTAGGCAGAATTTTGTATATTCTTGGATATGGATGCAGCTAACTGTTCGATCTTATGTAGCTGAGAAATGTTCTAGCAAAAATATACATATTGGTTGCCTTTGATTTCTAGTGCTTTTTTATTGGAAAATATACATCATGTACTGTCACTGCTGTCTCTGGCAAACTTTTATAACATGCAATTTGCAAAGAAGAAGATGAACAATCCATTGCATGATGTTTCACTTTAAAAGCATGCAAATACAAACATTTCCTTTTTATGTGTTCTGGTATCTGCATTCAAGTCTTCTCTGACCATGGTGACTGGAAAAAGTATGCTCAAGTCTAATTCTCATTTCATCAGTTCTGAAACCATAAGACTCTCCATACTGTGCTGTATAAATGGTACGTCAGAAGAAATCATTTATTCCTTAAAGGAACTTGACCATTGGAAGATTACAGGGGGAGGGGGGGGCTAATGTACAGGCTGTAACTTCTGGATGCATTTGGATATTTCTATATGGAAGGAGAAAATTTAAAAGTTACATTTGCTGTTAAAGGAGTGTACACAAAGGTTTGTAGTAATAGCTACACATTTTAGGGTTAGAGATTAGAGAATAATTCATCAAAGACAAACTGAACTTAGAAGCTTGATATTGAGAAGTATCCTGATGTCAGACAATAATGACGATCCAGAGACTGCCATCTGATTATCATAAATATTGAATAAGTGATAAATTAAGTAGTGAGAGCCTGTTGGGCCATGTAGTTGGATTATATGTTTTAAAGAGAACTATTATTGAACAAGTCAAGGCGCATTTGGGCGTCATGTCCAGTATACGTAAAGTGCGGTGCTCCTTAAATGGATGCCCTTCTGGTTTCTAATAATCCTTTCATAATTGTATATAAAATGTAATGCTAAACTATTTTTTTGCTCTCAGGAGTGATTTTGGATGATATCAACTGTATTCAGTGAAATTATGTAACACGGATTAAATTGTCTGTTTCTGAAATGGTTAGAACTTTGCCTGCTTGCTTGTGTACATAAATGTGAGGAAAATCTGTCCCTGTTACTAATAAGCGTCAGAAAACTGTGTGTGTGAGAACCTTCTGTCCCCTTAACATTAGATTTCATGTATGTTGTGAATTACTTGATCCTGCAGCCTGGATAGTCATAAGCCTTTGTAACATGTCTTAGTGTACATTACAGCCGAATATAAATTATGATAGAAAACATTGTGTATTTCAAATTATATAGACAGCCTAAAAGAAGCAGATGAATGAACAGAGAATAAACTATGTATTCCTTCTTTTGCTCAGTAAGTATAAAGTGGCAGAGAAGCATTGTTGAAGCTCTGTTTAATCAGTTTAAAAATGAAGCCTCTGATAACATAATATTAAATGAAGTTCTGAGGTGTACATCCCTATGCATATATCTTTGTTGTCTACATGTAGACTGATATACTACCGCAGCCCAATACTTTAAGTGGGTGCTATTAGTTTAATTGTAAAAAATGAATTATTTTGAAAATTTGTAAAGGTGTTGAAGTCTTTCCAACTAAGCCTTAAGATTGGTGGTATTGTGCAGAATAGGATTATGATAAAACTTCGTAGTTGCTGCTTTGGACTATTAATACATGGTCTGAAGAATCAGGCCAACTCTTTAAAATCTGTTAGCATTTCAGCAAATACATCTAGTTTGGAGAAATGTTTTTATATTTGTGCATGCAGAAATCATTGCACATTTTCTTTTGGTGTTATTTATTTTGTTTCTAAGCATGCTGAGAGAAGGCTGGAAGTTTCAAGTAATTTTTGAATGGGTGGTTGAGGATGTGCACGCATACTGTTCCTACAGCGTTGCCTGTAGGGTGAATTACTGACCTTTAAAGCCCTAAACGGCCTCAGCCCAGTATACCTGAAGGAGCGTCTCCACCCCCATTGCTCAGCCTGGACACTGAGGTCCAGTGCCGAGGGCCTTCTGGTGGTTCCCTTGCTGCAAGAAGCCAAGTTACAGGGAACCAGGCAGAGGGCCTTCTTGGTAGTAGCACCCACCCTGTGGAACTCCCTCCCATCAGATGTCAAGGAAATAAACAACTATCTGACTTTTCGAAGACATCTGAAGGCAGCTCTGTTTAGGGAAGTTTTTAATGTTTGAAGTTTTATTCTGCTGGAAGCTGCCCAGAGTGGCTGAGGAAACCCAGCCAGATGGGCGGGCTATAAATAATAAATTATTATTATAAAGAGACCCTGGTTGTATTAGCAATTTCTCAGGTGGTTATCAAATGATATCTTGCTGCAAAAATTCTGGGCTGGTACCTAATATTGTAAGTGTGTAAGATGAATAGGTGGTGTCTTTTAAGAACGTTTGTTTTCTAATAGTTTTATTTCTTACACAAGAAAGGCTTTGATGGAAGTTGCCGTCCATCATAGTGTATAGATTGCCCCCCTCCCAAAGGAGAAAAACCTGATCACTATATTTTAGTTTATGGTTATCACAAAATGTTTTCAGACAATTGAGTTAATATCCCCAAATCAGTGAAACTTTCTAGAAGGGACATAATGATTACAAATTCAACATGCTCACATAAAAGTATTTGTACTGGTAAACATTCTCATAAAATATTTCACCTTTAGGGTTATATTAGCATAAACTCTGAACTTCAGAAATCTTAGCGATGGGGAGAAAATGGACGTTAGTGGTTGATTTTTGTCTTAAGCATCAAACTGGGACACTGAACAGTTTGCTTACCTGAGATATGGATGTCTACTTGTTCATAAACAATGGACATAATTTGTACTTGGTGGAATTCAGATGCATCAAGTATTGTTACATATATCAGGTGTCTGGGGTAGTATGAAATATTCATGGTGGATTTGGTTCTGTAGACTGAATCCAGGTAGTTATTAATGAGAATTTTAATATTTTGTCACAGCTGCTACAGTTGGGGGGACAAAGGAGGGGGAAGGGGAGAGGTTAGGATAACCAGGTTAATAGGCACAAATGCCTTGATAGATATTTTGGATTTTCAGTTTGGGATGAGACCTGAGTTGGGATTTTGTCTCTTGCACTTCTACCACTTTAATAGTCTGCTTTGCTGCCACCTGCTGTTCGTTGGGCCTGGAAATTGAAATCTTGCCATAAGGACAAATAATGTAAACTGAAGAATGCTTACTTTCTGTTTATATTCATTTGCATATTTTTAAACTTTCAATTTGTAAACTAAAATATACAGTGGTGCCTCGCAAGACGAAATTAATCCGTTCCGCGAGTCTCTTCGTCTTGCGGTTTTTTCGTCTTGCGAAGCGCGGCTATTAGCGGCTATTAGCGGCTTAGCGGCTATTAACGGCTTAGCGGCTTTAAGAAAAAGGAAACAAACTCACAAGAACTCGCAAGACGTTTCGTCTTGCAAAGCAAGCCCATAGGGAAATTCGTCTTGCGGAACGACTCAAAAAACGGAAAACTCTTTCGTCTTGCACGTTTTTCGTCTTGCGAGGCATTCGTCTTGCGAGGTACCACTGTACTTTGGATCCCATCATGGCCCTATATATTCTTAGGCCCCTTGTTCATAATAGTTTTGATTTTTACTGCAGCGTATCTCAGTAGGTTGTTTGAAGTTGACCCATGAAATTGCTGAGGGAGGAAATTGTTATACTTCAAATAAAAGTGGTCTTCAATAGCCAGCATAATGTGGTTATCCCAGATTCAGCTCCTTTTGCCTGCTGTTTGCTAGTTGCCCAGGAATGCTATCTGCTGGGTACTTCAGCACTGCAAATTGTGTGCACGCATTCCCTTGACCACACAATCTTGAGACTAAGCATTTTCTTAAAGTATGGGCTCATATTATTTTGAGCTTTATCTCTTCTAAGTGTTGTAACGCACCTTGAACATAGGGAAAACGACAGGAAAGGTACTGAAATTTAAGGCTTCGACTTAGAAAATTGTACAAGATAATGCAGAAGCTGAGTGGTAGAGCCACGAATATGCCAACACTACATTCCACTGAAAAGTGCTTTTTATATTTTATATTTGATCTGACAGCTGCTGAAATTGGCTCTTCTTTCTACTGTACTCTCTTAGGATCACTGGATTAAATGAAATGAACTAATATAGGCAGTTCTGCATGGTATCGAGGCCCTGTTGGAGGGATCCTTATCAACTATAGTTCTTTTCATAATATAAGAGTTCAGCTTCATTAATTGGATTATATGATAATCCGAAGCAGTGAAATTATCAATAAAATTATCAACTGCTTCTTGACTTGGCTTTCCATCACCATAATTAAGTTCTGAATATAACAAACTGATTCTACTCTGTAATGGAAAAAAGTACTTTATTTAAGCATTCTACTGGTTTGCAGACCATTTGTCTGAAAGTTCAGGGCACCATCAACATGCTGTCCTTGACATTAAGCTCCAAACCTTTCAAGTGTTGGTAGCAAAGTGGCTTATGAAAAGCATTTATGGGAGTCAACGGAGCAATTATGAAACTGTATTCTGGCTTTCAAGACTTGTTGATACACTGAAGAGCTGAATTACATTTTAATGCTAGGCAATTGAATTACTTTAACTTTTTATTGTGTGTTCTGTTTTGGTTTAAATCACTGAAAGTGTTGGCTTTGAAAGTAGTTTCAGTGCAGATGAGAAGACGTCAGAATGTCTGTGTTAGTCATCTACACTGCCAAGAACTGTTTTGGGTTCCCTTAATTGAAAGTTGGAAAGCAGAAAGTGCTGTTGATTAGCTATTCTTTCCAAGACCTGGAAATTTTCCTAATTGCTGAAGTTTGTATATATGTATGCCAGCTTGAAAGAGTTGATAGAAGTTACTTTAATTCTCTTTTACACTGTACCAGAATGGCTAGTTTAAAAAGTTAATACTGCTTGACTAGGATGTAGATTACATGAAACGTTAAAGTATTTTCCACATTTTCAGATGTAATTTAATTGTTCATAGCATTCTTATCTTAACCCACTTTGTGTTGCGTTGCATTCCTGAATTAAAGGTTTTTATGAGAAAGAGAACATGTACAAAGGTAAACAATAGATGTACTTTTATTATGAGGTTTTGAAAAGAACACGAGAATACCTAATTCACTTGATTTCTTCAAAATGTGATCCCCCCACAGCAGCAGAGTTTTCTATTTGCAATCAGTTTTAAACAGAACATCTCAGAACTAGCTAGCTTATAACAATGTTTGAGAGACTTAATATTGAAATAGTAGTTCCCTAGTCTCATAAAACCTGTTTGACTTTTTCCATGGAGCAGGGTTTCATACCCCATCCCCAAAAAATAACAATTCTCCATTTGTGTTTGCGGGCGAAGAGCTCTTAACTTTTGAAGTCTTCTTCAGAGTTGAGACAAGAAGTTACCACTAGGTGGCAATGTTTTATTATACATCATGTTTATTACAGGCCTTTAAGCAACCTCCAATCTGAATTAATTTTTGTGAGCGGTTTTGGATTCTTAATAGGGACTTGTGCTTGTCTCCTACATCCCAACTATTTTAGGCAAATGCATACTATATTTGCATTTCTAAAATTTGCTTCTATTATCTGCCCTGATGACTTGGGAAGGGTTAACTTATAAATGCAAATGAATGTGTAAGCATTAAGTAATGGGTCAGTATGTTCATTACTTGATTAAACCACTGGACAGTTTAGGGGTTTGCGCAGTAGTTGCTGAATGGTGTAAATGCAAGAAAACTTTTTCTCTGTGTGCCTACAACTTGCTGCACTGTGTGACCCATAACTAAGATTTTCAGAAGCCAAGTGGAATACTTGTGATTACTGATGTTGAAGGGAAGCTTTTTAAAATTATTGGGCTCCATTTAGTTAGGGATGAAAGCTTATATGGCAGGATTGTGTTGTTGTTTTTAATGCCAAGGGAAATTAAAGATCAGTTTGGAGATTTTTTTGGGGGGAAATCTCTCAGAAAAAGAAAAGCGCTTGAATGCTTACCCCCCCAGCTATATGAGCATGCCCTGTTTATCATATGGTGTATGAACCATTTAACTCAGATTAAATTGCTACTTGCTATCAAACAAGATTTATATTTAACTTTATATGGCCTGATATACAGCTGTAGATAATAGTTGCTCAATATAAAATATAAACTTTGTGCACATGCACACAGCAAGAGTTTATAGTTAAAATTCTTCAGCTTGGTGGATACAACTATTGAATACAGAAAAACTACTGAGAAGACTTCCAATAATTTTGGTTTCATTTACTCTTTATTTAATCAACATTTTCAACTAGTACTGAAACTTCCCTGGCACTTTAAACTAGAGAAGAAAACTGGGAAGAAAAAATAGTTTTTTAATGTTACAAAAATAAAATATCTTTTTTTTAAAAAAACACACCCTTGGTTTTATGCAAATATACAACCACCTTAAAATCTCAAACCTGCCCCCAGCTCTACTCTGTTCCAACTTCCCAATCCAACATGCCTTCAAACCTGGACGGTGCCTTCCTAGAGCACTTTACCAAACTATTGAAAAGAAGTGGGAGACTTCCAGCTATTTCAGTATCTGTTGGAACGAAAACTCTGCCAATAATGTAACATCCAACATTCATTCCCTCACTTCCCAGAAAGTGGAAGCAGCAGCAAGGGGACCTGGTACTAACCAACAGGGAGGAACTGATCAACAAAGTGAAAGTACAGGGAACCTTGGGAGGAACTGATCATGTCCTCAAAGGCAAGAGAAAACAGAGTGTAGTCTGACATGCATTCTGGACTTTAAGATGTCCGATTTCAAAAATCTTAAGGAACTACTGTGGTCAGAAATACTCAGAAGAGAAGGGAGCCCAGTATGTGATTCTTAAAGGTGAAATATTGAAGGCACAAATGCAGACAATTTGCAACAAGAAAAGTGGGAGGCACCTAAACGAGTGTGGCTGCATAAGGAGCTTACAGATGAGCTGAGATATAAGAAGGGAATGTATAAGAAATGGAAGGAAGGAGAAATCAGGAAGGAAGAGTATACAGTTGCAGGGAGAAGGTCAGGCAGGCCAAAGCTCAGAATGAACTCAGGCTTGCAAGAGAGGTTTAAAATAATATTAAGTTTCTTTGGTTGTGTTTGAAGCAAGAGGAAGAACAAGCAAGTAGTAGATCTCTTGCGTGGAGAAGATGGAGAAATGCTATTGGGTGACAGAAGGCGGAACTGATCAACACCTATTTTCCTCTGCCTTCACCCAAAAGGAAAGCAGTGCCTAACCTGATGAAAGCATAACAAACAATGCAAGGAGGGAGCTGCAGCTCAATATAGTAAACCAGGTGGTAAGGAATTCAAATCTCCAGGGCCTGATGAGCTGCACCCAAGAGTAGTAAAGGAGCTTGCACATTTTATATCAGAGCCTGTGTCTATAATCTTTGAGAATTCTTGGAGAACAGATGAAGTCTTTGTAGAAGGCAGAAGTATTTCACCTGTTCTCCAGGCAGGCAAATGTCCCCATCTTCAAAAGGGTTGGGAGATGAGCCAGGTTACTATTGACCAGTCAGCTTAACATTTTACCAGGAAATGCCCTAGAACAGATAATTAAAAGATGCTTTGATTACCAAGACCCAGCATGTGTATCTCAAAAGCAAGTCATGCCAGAAGAGTCCTTTTTTTAAAAAAATAGTTGCAAGCATGGTAGATCAGGGGAATGCTGTGGACATAGTGTATCTTGATTTCAGTAAGGCTTTTGACAAAGTCCCTCATATTCTTGCAGAGAAGCTGGCAAAATGTGGGCTGGAAGAGGTAACTGTTAGGTGTATTTGCAAGCTGGTTGACTGCCCAAACCAAAAGAGTACTCACTAATGGTTTCTTGTCATCCTGGAAAAGACGTGACAAATGGGATGCCACAGGGTTCTGTCCTGGGCCTGTTCAACATCTTTATAAATGACTTGGATGAAAGTATTCAGGGGCATCAGAATCGGAATTCAAGATGACCTTAACAGATTGGAAAACGGCCAAAACTGACAAAATGGATTTCAGTAAGGACAATTGTAAGGTTCTACACTTAGGCATGAACAACTGCACAATTATAAGGTGGGGGACATCTGGTTTGTCAGTAGTACATGTGGAAAGGATCCCCCAAGCTTAACATGACTCAACAGTACTATGCAGGAGCAAACCAAGGGAAGTAAGTCCTGCTCTATTCTGCCTTGGTCAGGCCACACCTGGAGTATTGTGCCGAGTTCTGAGGGCCACAATTTAAGGAGGATATTGGAGGTTTTAAAGTAGAAGTTGGGCAGCCATATGCCATGTATGATTTAGTTGATATTACTGAACTAGATGACCCTTGGGGTCCCTTCGAATTTTACAATTCTGAGATTCTATTATTCTAAGTAGCAGGGAGGGCTGATGGACAGGTGAAGCTTTGTAGCAGATTCCCAATTCAGGAATCATAATCTACCCTGTAGCAGAACAGTCAAAGAATCTGCAGCCCAGAGCCAAATATACGCAGAGGTTTCTCACATCTAATTATGACAGATGTGGAAATACAGGTGTTGCACATGGTGCTTTTCACTGATTGTCAAAAGTCCAAGATCTCTTATCTGAATTGTATCTTTGCTTACTTCAGCATAAATGAGTTCCCCTTTCACTTCTGCAGATGATAAAAAACAAGAGAAAGCAAGCCCATGGCAGCAGCTTCCAGTGAATGTTTATACATTAGAAGCGTAATTCTGCTGGTAAAAATGGTCCCTTTTCCGAGATTTTGTAGATTCAGTTGCATCCCTCACTTTCTGTTTGTTGTGCCTTACCACAGGTTGTATATAGTTGTATCCCTTTGTCGATAGAAGACTGATCTTATGGAGGCTTCTATGTACAGAAGGGAGAAAAGTTTCTTTATGCCACCTTCCCTCTGCAACTTCTTATCGCTCCTTTCCTTCTTATCATGCGTTCCAATTTGTAAGTTTGGATTTTATCACAGAACACTTCCTATTATACTAAGGGACCCAACACCGTGGCTTGGTTTACCCATTGCTATTTTTCACCAGTGGATTTGAAACTTGTCCCCCTTGTACATGTCAATAAATTATATGTGAATACACATGCATGAAAGAGAAGAGATAATTTGTTCTTCAAACTGCTGGTTTTAAATATGATGATATTTAGGGAGAGTATCTTTTGATTCTGTGTTTCCTGGCCTTGTCATTGTGGCATTATGTAAAGAGGCTACTGAGAATTTAAAGCAGGGGTGGGGAATCTGTCCCTCCAGATGTAGCTGGACTATACTCCCATCATCAATGACCATGCTGGCTGGGGTTCTGTCCAATAATGTGAAAGCGATAGGTTTCCCTGTCCCTGATTTAAAGCAATGGAATTTACATGACCACCTGTCCCCCTGTCCCATTCTTGTTTCCTGCTTGGCAGGGGGTTGGACTCGATGGCCCGTGTGGTCTATTCCAACTCTATGATTCTCAGTGAAAAAAGGAATCATTTAATATTCAGTTTGTCTACTTCACTAATTAAAAGGAAACAGACTTGGCTAGCATCCTGTTCCTAGTTAAACTCCATTTTTTGCCACAACTTATTATGAATTCTTTTAAAAAAGTCTTGCAGAAATAAATATATAAAGATAAAGATTAAGCCTTGCTTACTTTATTGAATTGCCCAGTCTAATAAAATGAATGTCAAGTGCACTGCATTTGGCAAACGGTCCACTATCCTGAATTTCTTATGAAGATATGGTGTAATTCACCTTGGTTTCTATATTTGAGAGATCTTGTTGCTTTCTTCCCTTTGTCTGTGCCTTTTCAAAGTTGGTGGAAAGTGGTTGGTGGACCCCTGAAATTGCTTTGAACTGTGATAAGTTGGACAACTTATTAAAGAACATTGGTGCCATATGTCACTCTAAATCTCTGATTATTCTTAAATTCACCACCTATATATACAATTATTTAAATTATCTGTGCAGGTTTAATTTGAGATTTTCCATTCAGCATTCTTGATCCTAAAGATCATTTAATATTTTATGTAAACTCTATAAAAGTGTATTTAAGATACATCCTTAGTTGGACTTTTCATATATACATATATACACTGCAACATAAGAACAATGCAGTTTATCAGTATTGACACAATACGATAAAAGCATAATTCTAGACAATCAAATTCAAAGATGAAACTGATTTGGGGAGTAGGAGCAACTGCAACAGCACAGTTGGTAGATGAAAAGTTGTGTAAGATAGTTCAGCCCAATAAGTTTTTCTTCCAAAGAACAAACTGAGGACAGGGTGAAGGGTGAAGAACTGCAGTTTTAAAGTGCAATTACTGTTGTGCAGTCATGTCAGGCCATGGATCAGATTGGATGAAGTTCAAAGCAGAAGCAAACTGGTGCTATTCATGATTCAAGGAGGATAAAAGGAACAACAGTTCTTCAGGCATCAAGAAAATGTCCTTTTTTTGTCTGTTTTTTGTCTCCCCATGTAGCCTAAGTCCTACACTTGCCCTGATAGGAGTCATTTGAAAATGCAGTTCTAGCTGTAAATGCCCAACGTTGGCACAGTACTAACAGCCAGCATCATAACCAAAACAAAAGCACAGGGATTTTTTGCTGGTGCTCCACTGCTGTACCATCCTAGTTTGTTTTCTTCTAAAGTTTCATCTACTCTTGGTGCCGATGAGGTACATTGAATTAAGGGCATTTGGTATGAGGTGGCTCTCTTTTCTGGTCTGTCTGGACTGGATCCATCACTAGGTCTCTGGCCATTATACAACAAGTATCTCCCTCTGGCATCCTGCTCCATTTTGAAGATCTCGTACTCTGTATGCGGCAGGCGAATTCCCAAAGCAATGCAGCCGTTGGTGTGAGTAACATCTTGCTGCACCCCAACTTGCCAGGATCCTTCTGCCCCACACTCATCTCCACTGAAGACATTCAGTAGAGAGGCAGTAGCTATGTCCATGGGTGTAACCTTCATATGATTCACTGCAAAAAAACAAAGAAGGAACTGTTAATTGTGCCTTGAGGTAATAGGATTTTGTCAACAGCCAGATTTCTGTTTCAGGAAGAGCTTGATTCTCTTCTGTAGAAGTTTCTAAACCTGTTGACCTTGAAAGACACAGCATTTGCTTCTGAACTGAGCCTTTATAAATGTGAAGAGTAACTCAAGTGTATGGGAAGAAAGAAAAAAGTGGTTTGAAACCAAAACCAGTAAGAGTTGCAAGTGAAGTCATAAGAAGCGCCCTGCTCATTAGTTCCTGGGCCCTTCTAGTTCAGCATCCTGTTCCAGCAGTGCCCAGCCAGATATGTTAAGAAAAGTCCAAGCAACAGCCATTCCCGCTGTTTGCCCACAGCAACTGCTTTTTCACAGGTAAGCTTCCTGTAAACCATTTAGCTATCATAACTAATCACTATTAACAGATCTATCCTCTGCTGAGTGTGTCTCAATCCCCTTTTAAATTTATTTAAGCTAGTGGCTCTTAGAACAATGTCCACAAGTTAGTGAGTTGAATAAATGGTTGGCTTATCGTAGGAATTTCTTGTAGCAGTGCTCTCTGTTTTGACTAAATGAAAATAATGAAGTCAATTTTAAGGGTGAGCAAAATGTAAATCAGATACAGTTGTACCTCAGAAGTTGAACAGAATCCGTTCCGGAAGTCTGTTTGACTTTCAAAATGTTCAGAAACCAAGGTGCGGCTTCTGATTGGCTGCAGGAAGCTCCTGCAGCCAATCGGAACCCGCGTCGGGACGTTCGGGTTCCAAAGAACGTCCACAAACCTGAACACTCACTTCCGGGTTTGTGACATTCGGGAGCCAAAATGTTAGACTCGCAAGGCGTTTGACTTCTGAGGTACGACTGTACAGAGATTTAATGACACTGCTGAATTCTCAGTGTGGTAACAATGCTCAATAATTTGAGCGGTACCAGAAAACAAGCTCTCAAGGTAGCCATTTTGTTTTTGCAAATCACCCATTTTATCTTTATGGTCACTTTGTATGCCTGTATGTTGCCGTTCATTTCTCCTCTCTTCCTACTGAATCAGGGATAATGTAGTGAATGTGGTAACATCATGGAAAACAAAGCTGATCTGAGAGTGAGAACAGGGCTTCCTGAACTGCTGAGATAGGTGAAATCAGCCAAGAGAACCATGCTCCCTGCCCCACAATGAGCAAACACTTTTTTGCTCACTCCCTGAGTAACAAAATTGTCTAGTGTGGTGGTGGTTTACTTTCTGTTGACTTGCAAAAAGTGTCATTTCTTGTAGCTCAGCCTTGACAGTGTTCAAAGGAATTAGTCCTTGGGCATGACCTAGATTTAATATGCTGCTCTAGCTTATGATATAAACAGGTTGCATCACCTTCTCTTCTATAGTAACCATTGCTGGTCTGTATGGTATATGTATTCCTCCTTGGCACGCTTCACTTCTCATTCTCACTGGACTATCACATGACTGCTTTACAGCTATTGTACAATGTTAAGAAAAGGTTTAAATTTCCTTAAAATATGAAATCATGCAACTGCTGTGTAACATGTATGTGCGTGGAAAAGCTACTAGGAAGACGGCAAACTGCCAATCTTTATTGATTCACTGACCCTTGGTCATGAACAAATATTTCAGCAAGGCACAGACATATCCTCATTTTTTCTTGTTTTAATGAGCATGGCCAATGCAAGCATTTAATTTTATTAGCAGTGTTTACATCTCTTTGACATTCATTTCAATGGAGGACTTGAATCAAAGCTTATGCATTCACATGTTTATAAGCAAGAGAGTTCTGAGCTAAAATGGAGTTCCTGCACCCGTAAGCAGCCTCTGGATTGGAGGGTTGTCTATTATTGCCCTAACTTCCTTATGCACATGCTAGACAAAATAGCATCAAAGGTGAGGACATGCTGCAATCTTTGATTTAGGAACAATAACAATTACTTTATACATTTACTCGTTAGATTAGATCATGTGATTACTTAGAGTGGTTCTGATCTAAATATAACATAAAACTACATTTAACATTCTTTAAAATAAAAAAGCACGCTTAATTCTGATACTTATTTTACAGGGAAAACAGCCACAGGGTGCTGATCCAGTACTTTGCTCTCAATCCAAGCTTTAAACATACATTCATAGAAATTTGTTTCCATACACATATACCCCCAGATATCCAGTTGCTCAATAAAGCTTCATTAAAGTAAGCACAAAAATTAATACACTTTTTAAAATAAGGTGCAAATTTATTTGAAATTAATTATAAATAATTTTTCCAGTTTGATGCTCTTGAATTCTTTTTAAGCCTCTAAATGTCATCAAACATTTTAATACGCCTATTTTTCAAAGTGTAAAACTCAAATGTATTTATATAATGAGCTGGGGACAATAAATTGGGTCAGTTACTTGTTCAATCTTCACAAACATTTTTAGCTTCTGTGTAGTGGGCATGCTAAGCAAATGAACTAACATTGGTTCACATAATTAAGTCTTCAAGGAGGGGGGAAAGCAAGTTCCACCAAAAAAGAAAAGAAAAAAAGACTGATGTCTAGATAGGAAAGGCAAGAGATTAAACAGTTTCTATTTCACAACCCTGCTGCCCCAGGCAAGCCTACAAATAAAACTAAGTTGGTTTTCATGAGAGAGGACGCTATAAAACTGCACTCAAATTTCATTTAAAAATTGTTCTGTAGCCAGGATATAAAGCTATGTCTTTTAACATATACTTGCTCAGAAAGCTAATGAAGTAACCAGTTCCAAATGGAAACCAAAAACCTCAGAAAATGTCAGCTCCATTACCATCATATATTATTCACACTTTTAAAGCTTCATGTGTGCAACATCTTGAGGAATGGATAATCTATAAACTTCAGAGCTTTAAAAAAACAACCTTGATTTATATCAGCCAAGTTCTCCTAATCCTGAAAAGACTGACTAGATTTAATTTAAAAGTAATTTAAACAATTTTGTTTTGAGTTCCAGCTGAACTGAAAGGGCCTCAAAGAAGGGAATTCCAAACAAACTTAAGTTGGTCCAGTTTCAAGTTTGGGTGGCATATTTTAATAAATTTATATGAACAATTCAACAAATCCTAACAAAAATCCAGGCCCCCTTGCATGTCATTTCAACACAGAAGCAGCCCTATTTAGATTTGTTATGTTTGACTTCATCCTTTGACTTCATAGGTTAGCTTTTATGGTCTATGCTTAAGACTGGAATGCCCACCAATTGATCACAAACCCAGGAATGCCTTTATAAAAGTGATGGGCAAGGTCTCCAAGTCTGTCATGGATGTTAGGAGTGAAGGCTTTTTGTTCCTCAGCTCTGCAGGAGTTTGGTGTGTTCTCTCACCATTTCGGAAAAAGAACGTGCAGCTTTACTCTTTAGGCACAACCACATTTCATTTTATAGTTGCCATGTGTCTTTTTCGTTTGATTCTTTTAAGAACTGTTTGTAGCTCGGCTATCCCTGGGGTTCTATATAAAAGCCAAGGAGAACTGCTTGCTCTCTTTAAGGTGACTGATACACGTTTTATATTTATTTAACACAGTTGGCTGTGATTACAACACTTTCGAATTTAATTCCATTGTTTCATAACAGGTATCTTAACTTGATTTTTTGGTAATTAGTTCAAGTCTGTCTTGCACTACTTCCAAGCTTTAAGTACTTGCCCTTTATTAGACAGTATTTGACCTTGCTGCATTGCAGCAAGTTTCTTTCTTTCTTTAGAAGGAAGGAAGATCTTTATTTTCAGTTGCAACAGAGCTTCCACCCCTGCAAGGAGGTGAGGATCCAGAAGAAAGATGTGTAACAGCTTTTAAAGGCTTTAGAAATTGCCCAACCCCTCTTCCAAAGACCACCCAAAAGCATCATACAAGCGTCACAGAAAGAGGTGGTCTATTACAGAAATCTGAGAGTCTGGCTGCTGTCTGTCAAAATACCCAATAATGCTTGCTGATTCCCCTTCCCTGGCCAGTCTGGGCCATTCAACTTAGTGTGGCAGCACAAGGCAGGAATCATGAGAATTACAGGAATACAGTCCTACTTGAAGGCAGCAGGAAGCTTAAATAAAATGTTGCATGGATACAAGAAACTGAGCTGGTCTACTGTGAGATGGATATCCAAGAACATGTGGGGCAATTTGGTATGATATTAATCCCTCCACATGTGTTTTGCTACATGCTATAAAAGTTCTGCTGTACTTTGGAAAGAGCTTTGGTTCAAAACAAATGATCTTACCTTTAAACACGAATTCTGTTCCGCCCATCACTCTGGATGAATGTACTCCCCGGCTGTAACGACCCTTGGCATAGATGGTGAAAGTGGGGTGCTTGCAGATTGGGTCAGAATAATGATAGTAATGACCTTCCCAGGTATTATTGTTGTCATGGAAGATGAAGTGCCTGGTGAGAAAGAGCACTTCAGGACGCACTTCGCAGCGCTGGCTCGCCCATTCCCCATGTAATCCAATAGTCAAATCAGCCTTCGGAGGTAAAATTGGTGGGTGGTGTTCATCTGACCGATAGATGATCCTGCATGCTATACATGAATGGTCATGGTTCTGAAACAAAACCAACAGAAACCTTGTAAAACTGATAGAAACTTTGTAAGACACATAGTCAGTTGCTAGCAAATCAAATTTCCTTAAAGGTTCAGTACTCATTTAGAGTGCCTAAGAGATGGGTGGGCTGTCAGACGCGTATTTTTCAAACTGGAAACTTTCAAAATCAAGGAAATGGGCAAGGTACAAATAAATAAAAATAATCATTTTGTAATATGAAATGGAAGGGGAAGCTCCCCCCCCCCCACACTTAATTGAACTGGGCATATTCAAACACTTGACCATATTTACATCACTTCGGGATGTTTTATGGGAAGCAATTTGTAAATAAATAAATAAATAATTTGGTGCATTCCACCCTACAGATAGTACTTCAGAGTAGGTGAAAGTGAAACACTTTTTTCCTTATGTGTCAACAGCAAGAGTTACCACCTTCCCTTGACTGATCATGGCCACAGAATTTAAAGTTTCCCCTTTTTGTTATATTGGGTTCTTTCATGCCATTTCATAAATTAACACATTTTTTTAGCTTCTGCTTTTATGCATGCTAACATTTGTAGAATTCTAAAATTCGGATTCCGTTCGCATCCAGAGGTACCACTGTAGTGCTAAAAAGTCCCCAGTCTAGAAGCTCCTAGAGGCATGTTCTCTTACTGGTTCTATAGCATGCGGGAAAACAATAATGGCAGAATTTCTGTGTGTGCCACTTACACTGCATAAAAGTTTAACAGGCAGATTCTTTTACGGAACCAAAATTTGGCAAACAACATTAGCCATTGTAATAGCCCTTGGGATGCAAGTGTGACCTTATGCCACTGATGAGGAGTCTGTGATCCTCCAGAGGCTGTTGGGCTCCAACTTTCATCAGCCCCTACAACAGGTTCTGCATCCCTGACTTGTGCTGTAATATTTACTTCCAAGGTTTGCTAAGGCAACCAAGGCAGACTCTGGGGCTTCTGTGCTGTGCAAAAATGGAAGTTTTTTTCTTCTCCTTGCAGGTTCTACACAGTTGCAACCACATTTGATACATGGCCAGATTTGTAATGTATTTCCATACCTCTTTTCACCTTTTGCACTAATAATGCTTTTCAGTATAACCATATTCATTTATTCCAGTGAATGATTTAGTATCCTATAGCGTTCTTGGAAAAACAAACAGTATAATATGTCGTGCCATTTCTATTTGAACACACACTTGTTCTTTTGTGACCCAAGCCTTGCTGTTCAGTCCCAGGCAAGCAGCTGCCTATTTCAGTATACCTTTGATTTTTTGATTTTTTTAGTCTTTAGAAGAGCTCTGGGTATTTTAACAGGAAGCAGTTGCCATGTGTTGTCTCCACCTCCCAGATACCAAATGTTAATTGCGAAATGAACAAAAGAGGGAAATGCAAGACTGAGTAGTTGAGAATGTGGATCATTATGCACAGTATCTGCATAATATTTATATTTTTAGAAGAATAAATAACTTTCTTAAAAGGGAATAGAAGAATTTGAAGTACTGAAGTGTGCCTAAAACTGTATCTTAGCACAAAGCATTTAAACGACACTATTGATTAAAATCTTGTACATTCCAGCCCTTCGTGGGGATCTCCACTGTGGCTCTGCAACAATGAAAACATTGAAGACTAAACACAAAAAACACAAAAAAACGATTACAAGAAGCCCCTGTGTAACTCCGGTCAGTTTTAGTTTTCTTGTTCTTTCCTGAGTTAATGCATGCTGCATCCTCTATCAAGCACTGTAATCCAGACTGCAGGTTAATCCTGGAAAATGCTGGTAGATGGGAAAGCTTCGTTTTATTGGAGGGAGTTAAGACCATTCTAGTTCCAATCACTCTATGGGAATGGGCTTGCCTCCAGAATATGTGGTTTAAGAAGGCTTATAGAGGGTTAGAAATACAGCATAACCAATCCAAACAGTTGCTTGAGGTGGCAAGATGTGTGAAGTTTGGCTGAAGTACCACATGACCCAAGAGTTGTACCTCAGCATTCTCTGTAGTGGAATTTCAGATAAGTGGAGTTGTTAAGAGTAGCAAAAAATCATAGGCAATCCATATGGTAAAGGTAAAGGTGACCCCTGACCATTAGGTCCAGTCGTGACCGACTCTGGGGTTGCGGCACTCATCTCGCTTTATTGGCCGAGGGAGCCAGCGTACAGCTTCCGGGTCATGTGGCCAGCATGACTAAGCTGCTTCTGGCGAACTAGAGAAGCGCACGAAAATGCTGTTTACCTTCCCACCAGAGCGGTACCTATTTATCTACTTGCACTTTGACGTGCTTTCGAACTGCTAGGTTGGCAGGAGCAGGGACCAAGCAACAGGAGCTCACCCCGTCGTGGGGATTCGAACCGCCGACCTTCCGATCAGCAAGTCCTAGGCTCTGTGGTTTAACCCACAGCGCCACCATACATGGTAGCCATATATTAATAATGGTTCCTATACTCAGAATGGACACTGTGCACATTTGTTTCGTGTTGTATTGCATATGGAATTTCTATGGTAATTTCTGTGTATAAAAAAAAGTGAAACAGCCCTACCTCCAGAATAAACACAGGAAATAAGACTACTGTATGAGACATGCATCCTTCCACCAAGGAAAAATGACACCACTCCTCAAGAGGTATTTGTCCTAGATATAGTGCCCTTTTAAGTTTGTAGCCCAGTCAATATAGCCTGTGGCAGTAAGAGCCAGTGCCAGTGTGTTCCATATCCTGAGTTTTAAGGTGAATATAATTGGCTTGCTTCAGGCAAGGAGAGATGGAATCCCGGAATGCATGAGACAATTTGCCTTGCTATAAAGTCCTATTAAGCAAAATAGACATGCAATATATTTCCTTGGATGAAAGCCAACAAACTATCTTGAATGTCTTGGAATACTCTACATTACTTTCCAGTCACTGAACCTCATATTTATTAATCACTTTCATGTTCTCATCCCACAGATGCAAATAATAAAATTCTTCATGCTACACTCACTTCAGGTGACTGATCTTCTTTTCTTTGTGTTTAATCAACCCCAAAGCTCAAACATTCTTTTTCCTTGTATGCATTTCAATGAAATACCATGTTAACTCCCAGAATCTCCTGCCCAAATTCAATATAACTTAATATAAAAAATACACACACACACAATCTTTATTACGGTCCAGAGACCAACAAAACATTACAAATCAATACAGAGTTCATACAGCCTACCTCCAGATTACTCAAGCACTTTGTTTGGAATATAGGGCTCATTTGTTCTTGCAACCACCGATAAAAACTTTGCCACTGCCAACGTTCTAGCTTTTGTCCGGTCTTCCAGTAGAAACCTGACATAGTGAGACTCAGACTTTCCCGGGAAAGGCACCAGCAAGGGTAGTATCAGTTCAGCCCTGGCCTGCTCATACTTCGCACAATGTAACAAAATATGACCTATGGAATCGATGTCTTGGGCGCACGAGCAAAGTCTGTCCTGGTAGGGAACTCCTCTCAACCTACCATCCAGCACTGCAGAGGGGAAGACATTCAGTCTGGCTTTGGTGAAAAGCCTTCGATAGTTAGGTACTGTCAGGTTTTTGATGTAAGATGTTAACTCAAAGACATACCCATATTGAACTCCTGCTGCCAGTGGACTACAGACTGCGTGTGACCGAGATCTCAGGTCACTGTGTGCATTGTCCCATAATCTTTTCTTTAAAACCTTTTGGGCGCCTTCATAGCCCAGGTAATACAGTTGGGGGGGAGACAGACCAATAGAGGTGGCTTTTTTAGCCATGGTTTTCTGCCATTTGCTGACAAATTCCTCATTGGTCAAATGTTGGTACAGACCCTTCCCTAGATTAAACACTGAAATCCTGAGCCAATGTCTTAGGGCAGCCCACCACGCTCTAGCTGAAATTGGGCATTCACCAGCTTCCAACAGAAGTACGGAGTTGGGGACGCAGTTAGGTACCTGCAGCAGAGATCGTATAAATTTTGCCTGAAAGCCATCTAGCTTTGGCAGGTCCCCATTATGCCAGACATTTGCTGCATACAGGAGTTGGGAAATGGGCTTTGCATTGAAAACCCTTAAGGCTGCTGGAACATATTTGCCGCCCTTTGTGAAGAAGAATCTCTGTATGGCTAGCTTTGTAATCTCCGCCTTTTGAAGGGAGGTTTGCCAATGGTGCTTCCAAGATCCTGTATGATGGAATGTGAGCCCTAGGTAACTGAAGTATTTTACCTGTTCAAGGTTATGGCCATCCAGCACCCATTTAGACTGGGAGAATCTTCTTTCGAAGACTAAGATTTTAGATTTTTCATAATTAATGGATAAACCATTTCCAGAACAGTAATCAGAAAATTTCCTCAACAGATAATTCAAGCCCGGCCTGGAACGCGAGATGATGGCTGCGTCATCAGCATACAACAACAAAGGGGTCCTTCTCATTCCTATTTTTGGAATGTGTCCATCTGGGTCCATTAAGTTCTCTTCTAGGTCATTTAAGAATAGACAAAACAATGTGGGGGCCAAAATACAACCCTGTCTCACCCCCCTAGTCATCTCGATGCTGTTTGATAGCTGTCCCTGTTGACCGCATCGGACCTGCAGTTTGGTTCCATTGTACAGGGCTTTTATAAGGAAGAGAAGTCGTTTGTCCTGCAAAATCAGACTCAATTTGGACCATAGCTGGAATCTGGGGATGGAGTCAAATGCTGATTTCAGGTCCATAAAGGCCACGAAGAGTTTACCCTGTAGATGTCTGGTATACTTCTCAGCTAGGAAGGACAGCATTAGACAGTGGTCTGTTGTTGAATGGTTCTCACGAAAAGCTGCCTGGGCTTCAGATAGTATATTATGTTCATTTAGAAAAGTTGTCAGTTTGCTACTGAGGAAATGGGCATACAGTTTCCCAATTATTGAGAGCAGGCTAATAGGCCTATAATTGGAAGGTACATTTGGGTGGCCTCTCTTAAAGATTGGAACTACTATAGCATGTTTCCAGCTATATGGTACCTTACCCGAATTATTTACTACCGTAAAGAGTGCTGCCAGAAGCGGAGCCCACCAGTGCTGGTTTGATGTAATCAACTCTGCTGGGATAAAGTCTTTCCCCGGAGCCTTTCCACTCTTCAGATTCCCAATTAATGTATTGACTTCCTCCACAGTAACCGGCCTCCAATTAGGGAGCAGTGACAATTCTGCCCTGTCATCCTCCTGTAAGCTGGAAGGGAGGTTTGGATTTTCCATAAATATATTTCTGAAGTGGTTCTCCCAAACCTGAGCTGGAATGACACAGCTGGAGGCTGAGGAACTATTTTTCATTGAGTCGGAGACCAGTTGCCAAAAGAGTTTAGTTTCATTGTTTAGTGAGGCATTCAATAGTAGGGACCAGGAATTTTGTTCGGACTGTCTTTTTTTTGAGGCCAAAAGGGCTTTATACTCTTTTTTGATTTTGAAATAAGATTGAGGTAAGTAGCTTAATCCAGCGTTTCTATAGGCCAAATAGGCGTTCCTTAAGGCTTCCTTCTTTGTGCGGCACTCTTGGTCAAACCAACCGCGCCCTTTAGCAGTGCGTGGCTTGCCGGCTAAGTTTATGTTAACCGAGACCACATCCTGCAAGGACTCAATGAGATTTTCGTAAGCTGTCAGGGAGGAGTCTATTGATGAATTGTTTATTATGATTGATCTTAACTTTATTGCAGTTTGTGAATTCAATCTATTCTCAACTGCAATTGCTATCTCAGGTGTCCATTTTTTCCTACGCAATGCTGGATCATTTGCTTTGTCTATATCCTCATGTTCTATGTGAGAGTGCTGAATTGAATTTTGGCCAGTAGTGGAGATGATAAGAGGTAAGTGGTCACTTTCAGTCCTATTATCTATGGTGAATTTTTTAATTGATTCGAAGGCCTGTCTGTTAGTGAGACAGTAGTCTACTGTGCTGGCTCCATTTGTATTTATGAATGTGTACTCGCCTTCTCTGTCCCCGGGGAATGCCCCATTAGCAATGATCAGGTCCAGACTTATTTGTAAAAAAGCCAGGCAGAATCCAGCATAGTTGATTTGGCAATCTTTCGAATGTCTACGTGGGGGTGGGTTTAGCAAGAGGGCGCTATTTTCCTTTAGATCTCTTAATATTGGGAATTTTATCTCCAGGCTATCATCATTTGAACCTATTCAAAATGTATGAGGTGTACAGATTTTAAAGTGACATATTAATCCCTAGGTGAAAACAAGCATTAAAAAACTGAATCTTAATGAGTGGAAATAGAGAACCGTTTGGAAAAAACGTTCCTCTCTCTTGCTTATATGTTGCATGTACCTTTGATGCCTCCTTTATCTGGAGCTGCAATGTGCTAAATGTATCCTTTCCCAAATGATAAAAGCAGTAAGATGAAACAATTGAGCTTTTCATAATGGGAGCAAAAGGAAAGCAAATGATTGTTCTTATCCTGGCCTTGAAGCCTTCCTTATCCTACTCCTTCCTCTTTTAGTGATGCCACAGAGAAAAAGAAATCAGCCCACAAATGGTATGCAGAACGATTGCATTTTTGGGTGATATCTCACTTGGCACCTGGGAACCAATACTTCTAGCTTTCATTTTAGCATGCTTTGGATGTATTATATAAACACCACACACATTTCTGTTCTCTTCCTTAACTTATCTGAGACCATTCTTTTTTCCCTGGTTAATGCATCGTAACTTTTTAATACGAACTTTGTAAGTTTAAAGTAAAAATTATTTCAGGATTTCTCTTCCTGGTGCCTCTTTTCCTTTTCAGCCTGGCACAATTCAAACTAAAATGTCCAGATTCTCATCAGGTGTAAATAACCTTCGATCCAAAAACTTTAAAGGAACTGTGTTGATTTATACCAGATGATGTTTGTAGACCAAGAACTGTTTTAAAAGTTGAGAGTATTGGAAAGAGTTAACAACAACCAGTTTTAGCCTATTAGACATGTCGACTAAGAGAACTGTTTCATTCAGCTGACTTTGGTTAGCCTTAAAAGATGTACTTAGCAGCAAGCCATTAAGCCCATAAAATTGTTGAGTTACAGGCACAGCCAACTAATGGCAAAGAAGGGCATGTTAGGTCAGGATTATTATACTCAGTATTTTAAAGGCTCTTGAATCGGTGTCTAGGTCTTCTGGGTAAGATTTCCCATGATGAGCCCAAGGGAAAACTCTTGAGGTGTTTGATTCCAAAATGGATCTGAAAATAACTTAAAACAAATGGAAAAGTCTGGGATTTTTTGCCCTCTGTTGCTGTGGAGCTTATGCCATGTAAAAATACTTTCATAGATATTTAGCACAATTTCCCACTAGTGTTCCACAACTCTGCTATCTCAGTCCCAAGAGAACACATTACTGAATGGCTAGCATCTCTCCCCCACAAAGTGATAAGTAGCAGGCTTTCCATTACCTCATAGATGAGGCTAACACGGATAAGGCAACTCACGGGGGGACGGGGGACGGGGACCTGAAAAATGCAATTATAACTCAAGCTTACAAATGGTCCACAGAGTTTATTAAGACTGCAAAATAATGACAAGGGAATGATACTGGAAAGTCTTTTTTTTTTTAAGCACTCAAGAGTTCAGGTATCTAGACTAGGAAGAAATCAACTACATCTCACTTTATGACCCTTTGGAACCATTCTGTACCAATAGATGTAAAATGCCGAAGCCGTCTGGCTTGTCTGCTTCCATACAATTTTAGAACTCTTTGAAGGCAAAACATAGCTCATTTTCCTTTGAATTTAAACATTAGCATTTTTGTGAAATATGAGAAATGAGGCAAACAGTGTCTTTCTCAGATGCATGCCTACATCTGTCACCTATTCTACCGAAGCAATACTAATTTGCAATGACAAATTATATTTTGGAATAGAGTTTTGCAAATTCTTAGAAGATGCAGGGGATAGAATGTGAAGGAAAGGCCATCACCCCCCCCCCACATTTTAATATCAAAGTGATTGACTGATAAGTTCTCTTCAGACAATGCTTATCCAAGCTGCTGAAGAGGCTGTAATTAGTTGAGGGGTATGTGGAACACAATACCAAAGTAAGTGTATCTTTGCCAAGCTAACAAATGTGAAGTCATACATACATACATACGTACATACATACTGTTGAACAGCATGAGTCTATTTTGCCCCCAAAACACAAAATTCAAAAACTGTAAGAGCCAATTTTTGAAAGCTACCTCATTTAATTAATTCATTTATTAATTAAATATAACAACTGATATTTATTCTGCTATTCAGCTGTTTTAGAATATGCACTGCCAACATAATGCTCAGGCAAATTTTATGAGAATCCCAGATGACTCTTGCTAAAATACTATAGACACTGCTCAGGCAAATGCCAGAAATACATGTCCAGAAAATTGAGAAAGGGAGCCCCATTAAAGAAACTGAAACTGTGCATGTGCTCCAGAAACATTCCAACAAGAAGCAGCTAACATATCCTCAAAGTAAAAAATACAGTGGTACCTCGCAAGACGAATGCCTCGCAAGACAAAAAACTCGCTAGACGAAAGGTTTTTCCATTTTCGATTTGCCTCGCAAGACGAAATTTCCCTATGGGCTTGCTTCGCAAGACGAAAACGTCTCGCGGCTTTGTTTCCTTTGTCTAAAAACAAAGACATGTTTTGTTTATAAAGTTAATTTATTTTCCCTTCAATTTTTGAACTGCTCTTTACAGTATGTGTGACTTTAAAGAGCAGTTAATAAACTGTTGTTGTACCAAATTTGGCTTTGTTTCGACTTTTTTTGACCATAGGAACGCATTAATTGATTTTCAATGCATTCCTATGGGATTTCGTGATTCGCTAGACGAAAAATTCGCTAGACGACAAAAATTGCGGAACGAATTAATTTCGTCTTGCGGGGCACCACTGTAGACCATCATTTTGCTTAATTTTCAGACTATACTGGATTCAAACACTGAAACGTTGCACCTTATTGGCCACAAGCAAATGGGCAGGTTGAGGGGTTTATAGGGACATTCAGAAGTTCTATATATTGCTACCGCAGATGGAAGCAATATAAAACAAGAATTTGCACCAATGAGATACGGCATATATTGCAATGAAGCAGAGTAAGAGAGCTACAGAAACGCCATTCAAAGTGGGATGCACTTTGTGTCCACACAATATACTCTCAATACAATCTCAAGCCACGCGATATACTCTCAGCGCTCTTCTATTCTGTGCCATATCAGATCACAGCAAGTGGCACAATGGTCACGGCACAAGGGGTCCCCCAAAATTAACAAGAAATGTTTCTATCATTAACCTACTTCACAGCACTGCTCAGAACTCATAGGCATGATGGCAACTTCATAAAAATAGTACTCCTGCTATACCAAGTCCAGCAACTCCTTTCCGTGTGGTCAAAGGTACTCAGCAAGGGCCAACCATTGTGTTCCATTGTGAACCATACAGCAATTATTTGGTTTTGTTCTATGGCTTTAGTTATATAATATTGTTATAGTTGTAGTTTTTGTAACACAGTTGTAGAAGTGTTTTCAAGTGTTCTGTGTTTTCAAATATATTTGTGGTTTGATGGGGGAAAGGAGGGATGTAATGTTTATGACCAATCCATTCCTTGATCGAGACCAGGATTTCAGAATGCTCTAAGCTAAGCATGAGACAGTCCACCTTAGGAAATGGGGCAAAGGGGATTCTGGAAGGAAGAACACCGGTCTGCATAACTGTAAGCAAGGAACTATAAAATAAACATGCCCTATCTAATTAGCATTGTCTGAGTCCAGATTCTTATTTCTAAGAGCCCCAGGCTCCTGAACACACATTTGCATCCCTGAGTATTTTGTGTGTGAGAGAGGGGGGGGGGAGGCATAATAAGACAGACAGAGTGAGAGAAACTGGGGAGGTGTTATGTGAAATTGTGTACTGTTCCTATATTTCTCTCTGGTCACTGTATAGAAACTGAAAACGCCACTTTCAGGAAATAGCATTAACATCAAAGATAGCTGCAATCCTCTCCCACTCTGATAAAGCCTGTATGTTACTCATGTTCTCAATGACTGCTTTGTGCAGTTGAAAGACTTTCATAAATGATCCAAACCTTGTACTTGGTCTTTAAATATTTTTTTTAAGGAGCAGATCTAAATGCTATAAAAGTGCTAATTATAAAAGTGCCATTGCCTTCTAGGTCTTCTCTGAAATACTTGTGTCAACTGGACTTGACTTTGTTTCCTGCTCATCTTTACCTCAAGTCTACAATTTTTTGCACTCTATGAATTATTATTTTTTTATGTGGTGCATTTCCTATCATTTGATTGTAATTTATTTTCCAATGGCTGAAGTCAGCTGCAAAGTTACAGGAGCAAGACATTCATTTTCTGGATGTTCTGACATATTTTAAGAAAGCAACTTGACATCCCATAGAAAATACTGACATGTGGATTGAGCCTGGATGTGGCAAGTTGCAAAATTGGAGCATTATTTCAAAAATAAAAATAAAACCACACTAAAATAATCTGAGAACATCCACTGGCAGTGGCTTTGAATGTGTGTGTGGGATATAACACACATTCCTGTGGATAGAGGATTCATCAACAGTTTCTGGTGCTATCTGTGGCATCTTATTTATCTAGACTGAATGCTTCCCTTTCATTCTCTGAAATCAGTTCTTAAAAGGCTGTTCTCCCTCACTTCTCTCTTAAGCCATTTATCGTACCTTGAATAGTTCAAGCAGGTTCTCTCTTCTTTAATCTTTTATTTTTAATCTTCTATTTCCATATTTTCCTTCCTTCCTTGGATCAAATTATCATTCTGATTTGTCAAATTGTGTAGGACACAAATTATTTGAACATAAATAATGAGCTGATGTTATAACCCAGAAATGATCTAGAATTCATGTTTCAAGCTCAGTCTATTTCACACTTCCTGGTCTTCGCTAGCTTCCATATCAGCTCTGCTTGAAATTCCTGGCCCAGACTGCAGACATTTCCAAGATCCTGGCACTGAGTTTCTGTTAAGTGCAAGTGCCAGGTACCAAAAAGGAAAGGGAAATATTTCTATTTAGTGTCTGCATATATGCATCAATATAGTACTTGCCATTTTTATTCATGAGTACATTTTACAAGTTTAAGGGAGTTGGTTTTTAAAAAAAGTTCAGGCCAGTATTTAAAAAACATATTCTAATTCGCCTGTAAAAAGAATACATTCTCATAGTTTCAGCAAACATTTCTGAGAAAGGTTTATATTTATTTATTTATTACCCATCCACCCCAAACTTTTCCCCTGACAGGGACTCAAGGCTGCTTAGAGATATTAAAAAACACAAACAAACCCCAGCTAAAAACAGGGAGGGGGATTAAAAACAAATAAAAATTGATAGAATTAAAACTATATACATAAAGTATATTAAAACCATACAAATAATTACAATAAAAACAGCATGGCACCAGCCCTTTCATTTAAATCAGCCGGTTCCCAAAAGCCTGCTGAAACAATAAAGTCTCCACCTGCTGGCAGGAGGACCACAATGAGGAAGCCAGCCTAACTTCTCTAGGGAGGCAATTCCAAAGTCTGGGAGCAACTACCGTACTGAGAAGGATAACAACTGCATCTTACCTACTCCTATGGTTCTGAAAGGGATTATTTAATTGATCACTTTTCCAAGTCAACCATTTAACTTGCTTTGAACTATTCTAAATGATCAGAAACAGAAGGAGCAATCAAGACTCCAGCCCTGCAGAACTTTATAAAGTGCTGGGTCATTGCTGCTCCTGCAGCTCCTGCCACACATGCAGGGTGCAAAGTGAGGGGCAGACAGACTGCTGCAGCAGCAGCAGGAACCTGGATCTGGAATGATTGGGCCTGAAGCCATCATATTCCAGGGCTTTTCACTGACTGCCAACAGTAAGGATCCATTTCTTTCACTATCATTTGATGGGTAGAATTAGAGAGCAGGAGGTAGCTGGCCACAAGCTGCAACGTGTGTGTTGCAGAAGGGGAGAATTCAACACAGCAGCTCCATCTGTCATAATGTGTAATTCTACTTTCGTTTGTCATTTCTATCTGGATAAATTGATTTTGAAAACACTATTTCAGTATGCAAAAGCAGAGTTCACACACACACACACACACACACACACACACACACACACACACACACAGTGATCCAAAAATGGTAAGACATAGCTGTTTCTCATATCTAGGAGCTTCCTGGTCAACATGGTCAAGTTTGTAATATCTACTCTGAATTATATTTGTCTAAATTAGTCTCCTTGATCCCTAAAAGTATGTGCCAGCTGTGAGTCACTGAATATTGTGCAGCATTCCCCAGTGTGTGTAAAATAATGCTTTGTAATTGTAACCATGGGCTATTGGAAATCTAGAAAAAGACAGACCACAGGCAGAACCTCTTCACAATTAAATTGTATTAAGAGTGCATATTCTTAATTACTGTCCTGTTACTGAATCACAAATAGCAAAGTATCCTGTTGTTGAATCACTCCAGGATCTATCTAATTTACCGTTATTTGTGTGGATTCCAACAAATAAGAAGCAAATAAGATATATGATTTGGTAAAGGCATAATTTGTTTGTTAATTGCTGTAGATTGTCATATTAAATAGCTTAACATTCATAAATATTAATAAGGTATATTGGTTCTGGTGACACAAGAGTAGAACATAATGAATGTGTCCTCAAATCAGTTGATTATATAAACATACCACTCTTTTTGGCTCATTTTGTTTTTGCGTTTCTTTAACAGCTAGAATTAGTCTGGATCTCCCTAGAGACGTCTGAAGGGGCCTGAGTGCAGCAACCAGAAGGCGCTGCCCACTGATCTGTTTGTGGGGCGTTTCCACCCACCCCTGGCATGCCCAAAGTAAATAAATGACCTAGGCTGCAACTGCACGTGGCCTATGCGGCATACTCATTTACCCTACCGTACTCATATCTTTTCTTCACAAAACCACCTGATATTTGGAAATACTGTAAATGTTTTGCATGAGAGCAGGTGCGCTGTGGTTTAAACCACAGAGCCTAGGACTAGCCAATCAGAAGGTCGGCGGTTCGAATCCCTGCGACGGAGTGAGCTCCCATTGCTCGGTCCCTGCTCCTGCCAACCTAGCAGTTCGAAAGCACTTCAAAGTGCAAGTCGATAACTAGGTGGGAAGGTAAACGGCGTTTCCGTGAGCTGCTCTGGTTCGCCAGAAGAGGCTTAGTCATGCTGGCCACATGGCCCGGAAGCTGTACGCTGGCTCCCTCGGCCAATAAAGTGAGATGAGCGCCGCAACCCCAGAGTCGGCCACGACTGGACCTAATGGTCAGAGCAGGGTCCCTTTACCTTTACTCATTTCTTTTCTTCACAAAACCACCTGATACTTGGAAATAAATGTTTTGCATGAGAGCAATCAAAATGCTGCACTGAACAGCTGCTATTACCCCACTAGGAAGTGCTGCTTTAACTAATGCAGCTACACTATTTAATAACAACAATAATAATAATTTATACCCCACCCATCTGGCTGGGTTTCCCCTGCCACACATGCATTTGGGATCATATTGTTGAAGGATATGAAGTTTATATGAATTTATGAATAAAGATAGTATTTATATTTAACTGTGAATAAATGCTATTTACTTAAGGACCACAAAGAAGACATTTTAGCAGGGGAAGTCTACCATATTCTGTGTGCTTGAACAAACTTTTGAGTCTTTGGAAACGTGCTCAAATTAGCAGCTTGGCTTAGATCTGTCTGGTTTTCACTTTGGGTCTTTGATTTATCATCCTGCTGCTAAACTGCTGTAAAGAATTTGGAATAAGATCAATTCTGTTCAGCTTTAGCATTCCTAACATATCCAGGAATCATTTGCTTTTAATTACCACTCAGTTCAACCATATTAGTAGTATAAATGTGGCTTCCACATCCAATTCTGCAGCTTTATCAACTTAAAAATCTTCAAGGTTCTCTTATTTTTCATAGATGCCTTAATTATTTTAGCTGTGTTTTTATATTTTAAAATAATAATAAAGAGGAAATGAAACAAGCCTTGCCAGACAGATTCTGTACAATACACCTGATTCACTTCAGAGGTGATTTCCTCACCCAGCACACTATGTGACCATAAAAGCCTTAAAAAAACCAAGTTGATTTAATGTTTCTGTTTATGCACGGTGTCCAGTTTCCAGAAGAGTCTGAGACTAGTGGTTTGGAACTCAATTAAGCATTTAAGCTCATTTTCAGCTGAGTCCCCATGGACTGACAACTAGAAAAGGAAAGAAGTTCAAAGGAGAAAGGTTATAACCTCATAGCTCTATATTTTGTGTGGTCTCAAAATGTATCCTATGCTTTCATCCTTCATATATTTAGGAAAGCCATTACGACCTGTAGCTAAGTTACACAAGGGGTCAAACTGCACATGATGTTCAGGTGTGTAAATGTTTCTTTGAGAGTTGTTGTTGCTTTACCCAACGCAGTTGTGAGAAGCTGTAAACTGATGTGGAAGTTTGCACTGGAGGACATCTCTTTCCATAGTAGATATTTTTCCTTTCCAAATTGTTCTCTGCAAGCTCTTTGACACCCAAGAGGGGAATATACAAATGCAAATATCTTCTCATCCATGGCATCTCCCCCCCCCCCAAAAAAAAACCCACTTGGGGGCAAATTATTATTATTACAACAATTTAAAAATAAATTACAGTAACATGACTAGGGTGGGTAATAAAAAGATGTCACAGGCAGCAAAGACCAATGTCTTCAGCATAAAACATAAACTATACATTGAAGGTGTCAGACACACTTCTGTAGGGAGGAAATTATGTAATTTAGGGCCTGCCACAGAGAATGCCCTCTGCTGGGCCACCCCCATTGCCAAGTGAGGGTGGCCCACATCCACTGATCTGAACATCCAAAATGTTCTGTAGGAAATGAAGCAGTCTTTCAAATATTTAGAACCTACATCATTTAACATTCTAAATACTAATGTATTTAGGCCCCAAAACTAACTGGTGACTAATGCAGCTGTTTTAAACATATATGAGTTTAGACATGATATCGGTTCTAAACAGAACTCCAGCCAGTAATCTGGGTGCTACATAATGGACCAGCTGAAGCTGAAGAAGATTAGACTGCTGTGGAAGTGATATGCTCCCCACTTGGTTTTGGGTTAAATAAAGCTCCCCCCACAAAAAACCCCACAGGGGAAACCAAAGTATTATAGTCCCATAGTCATGTAGAAAGTATTATAGTCATGTATATTCATGTCTGCATTAAAATCAGTATCTGCACCGGGCCCCTACTGGAAACAGAATGCTTGTCAAGATGGACCTGGTCTGACCAGCCAGGAGGTTCTTCTGCTTGTTTCTCGTGAAAACATAGCCATTGTGACTTTGAATAGAAGAATACAAAATGTAAAACAGTATTTAAAAGTATTCTGTTGAAAAATAGATTGCATTTCTCTTGCTGACATTCCTTCCTAACTGACAGAAGAAACCTATTTCACCACAGATACGTAAATATTTTGCATGTCCATTCAATGGTGCTTTATTAAGTAATTATGCGAAACTGGTTACAAGCACGGTCACTGCTGCAAAAAATAATTGAAAAATAAAGAAGAATTCTTAAGCTAGAATTGACCCAAAACTTTTCTTCTGGAACTAATTGATGACAGCTAAAGTCTCGAATGTGGTTCCAATTGCTATAGGCATTCCTTTGAGATGCCATCAGAAGAGATGTGCAGACAGCCCCACTGCAAAACTGCAGCACTCTGCTTCAATCCTCTTTCCCTCTCTCCATTCCTCAGATTTACACATGATTTGCTAATGACTTGTTTCTCTCCTAATGCTCTAAACTATAACCCCTGCTCTTTTGTTGTGGCTATATCACCCCCATTCTATTTCCCAGCAATGCTTTCTTTGCCTACGTTCTCAGCAACATTTGCTTTCTTCAGTAGAAGTCTCCACTCCCATCGTTCAGCGCCGAGGACCTTCTGGCAGTTCCCTCACTGCAAGGTTACAGGGAACAAAGCAGAGGGCCTTCTCGGTAGTGATACCCACCCTGTGGAATGCCCTCCCATCAGATGTCAAGGAAATAAACAACTACTGTATCTGACTTTTAGAAGACATCTGAAGGCAAACCTGTTTAAAGGAAAAGGTAAAGGGACCCCTGACCATTAGGTCCAGTCGTGACCGACTCTGGGGTTGCAGCACTCATCTCGCTTTATTGGCCGAGGGAGCCGGCGTTTGTCCGCAGACAGCTTCCGGGTCATGTGGCCAGCATGACTAAGCCGCTTCTGGCGTACCAGAGCAGCACACGGAAACGCCGTTTACCTTCCCGCCGGAGCGGTACCTATTTATCTACTTGCACTTGGACGTGCTTTCAAACTGCTAGGTTGGCAGGAGCAGGGACCGAGCAACGGGAGCTCACCCCGTCGCGGGGATTCGAACCGCCGACCTTCTGATTGGCAAGTCCTAGGCTCTGTGGTTTAACCCATAGCGCCACCTGCGCCCCCCCAACCCTGTTTAGGGAAGCTTTTAATGTTTGAAGTTTTATTGTGTTTTTTATATTCTGTTGGAAGCTACCAAGAGTGGCTGGCGAAACCCAGACAGATGGGCGGGGTATAAATAAATAAATTATTATTGTTATTGTTATTGACCATTTGTTCTGGCTTCAATTTTCAAGAAATATCATGGCACATATCAAAACCGTTACTTCTAGAGGTACAGAGGTACCTCAGGCAACAAACAACAACAGGAAGACAAAAGGGAATGACTTATTCGAATTCAACTAGCAGAGAGGTGATGTATCTAAACCATGAAGTATGAAACGGTCATTTGCAAACTTGGACAGATAGAAATATTATCCAGAGTCTGTGTTTCTTGATTTTTATTCCCTCCAATCTTGATCAGGACATTGGAGGCTAGACCTTAGTGGCATGGTTCTCACTCCAGGAAAACTATCATATCAGCAATTCCAAAGACAATTCTTATGTCCTTCTGTTATACCCAGTTTCATCTTTATGACAAAAGGAAGTTCCAGGTGCTAGTGTTAGGCTTATCTCGGTGTGAACCATTATGCACTCAATGGCTGCAACCTCAAAAACCATGAAAAAAAGAGCTACTGCTCACTAGTTCATTTTATTATCTGGACCCAATGCATTCTAGCTTCCGGCCCACCTTGGCACCAAAACACCTTTAGTTGCCCTGGTTGCTGACCTTTATTGGGAAATAGGGGAATGTGACCCCGTTGCTTCTCCTTGATCGCTTGGAAGCTTCGAATACCACTGATCGTGGAAAAGCTCTATGGGTTGGGAGTTGAACGGTATGGTGGTTCCACGCTCAGCTGCAGGGTTATTCTGAGAAATATGCATTTGGGGGATTCCTACTCAGGCCCTTATCAATGTGGGGTCTCACAGGGTTCATGCTTTTTAACATATGAGGCTGATGGGTGAGGTCATTGGGGGAATTTGGGGCATGGTGTCATCCCTATGCAGATGATTCCCAGGTCTATTTCTCCTTACCATCTGAATCAGGTAAATCTGGGCAGGTGTTTAACAGATGCCTGAAGGTTGTAATGGGGTGAATGAATCCCAGCAAGATGGACATTCTGTTGGTGGGTGATTGTGTCCAGGAATTGTGTTCTAGATAGGGTTGCACTCTCTCTGAAGGAAAGGTATGTAGCATAGGGATACCATTTTGTCATTTGAGGCTCAGGTAGCATGGAGTGCCTTTTTCCAGTTCCCCCTTGTTTGTAAGGTAGAACCATTCCCAGATTGGAATAAACTGGCCACAATAATCCATGCGCTGGTAACCTCGATTAGATTATTGTAATGCATTCCAGGTGGGGCTATCTTTAAAGTGGGTTTTTTGGGGGGGGATGCCATGGATGAGAAGATATTTGCATTTGTATATTCCCCTCTTGGGTGTCAAAGAGCTTGCAGAGAACAATTTGGAAAGGAAAAATATCTACTATGGAAAGAGATGTCCTCCAGTGCAGACTTCCACATCAGTTTACAAGCTGCCAGAGTTCTGAATGAAGCAGTTGACTGGATTTTAAATGAACAGGTAAATAATACACTATGAATTTGGTAGCATAAAATATGAAGAAAATAAATTAGTAAAAATCTTAGTGGCTATTTTGCTTTGCTTTTATGATTTACTAGAAATCTTGTATATCTGCAGGATGTACACTGAATCTGCAAGTGCTCAAAAGCAATGAATTAGGTAAAGTTTTATTTGCTTCTTTTTATCAGGATTTTAATGAGCGTCTGTAGACCACACAACTGTGTTGTGACCTTAAGCTACTTTTACCTGACCTGCAGATATACAAGATTTCTAGTAAAACATAAAAGCAAAGCAAAATAGCCTCTGAGATGGTTGGCTGGTCGGCTGGAATAGTTTCCAGACATTCAAGAAAAATTGAACATATTCTATTATTATCAGGAACATTTCAAAGTGCATGGAAGCTTGGAAGGGCACAGGCTAAGGAAAAAGATGGGAACTTTATTACTTAAGAATCTGTTTGCCACAAGAATACTTAGAAACATATTGAAGTGTTAACAACAAGATACTATGCGGTGGTGCCCCGCAAGACGAATGCCTCGCAAGACGGAAAACTCGCTAGACGAAAGAGTTTTCCGTTTTGGAGGTGCTTCGCAAAACGAATCTCCTATGGGCTTGCTTCGCAAGACGAAAATGTCTTGCGAGTTCCTGCGGGTTTTTTCTCCTCCCCCCCTTTTTCTAAGCCGCTAAGCCGCTTATCAGATGATCCGATAAGCCGATAAAAGCCGCTAATAGCGCTAATCCGTCAATGGGCTTGCTTCGCAAGACGAAAAAACCGCTAGACGAAGAGAATCACAGAACGGATTATTTTCGTCTTGCGAGGCACCACTGTAGTTTGGTTAAAGGAGGAAGTACAGCTTAGAAAGACAAAAGACGTAATACAGGGGTTGGGAAGCTCTGGCCCTTGAGCCCTAGGCAAGCTAATGTAGCCTGTTGGGCAGTTTTGCCATGTCCACCTGTCACTCACATGACATTGTATGATGTCAGGTGCAGGTCATGTAAAGCTGCGGCTCTCAAAAAAAATTGAGTCATAAAGAAGCAGCAGTAATAAGGGATGTGAGAGGGCATTGGGCAAAAGCTGTGAAGGAAATAAGACTCATGCTTGTGGCATATGAAGATCTTTGCATGAGAGTTTTTGGCTTAGGTATTTGGAGCATTTCCTGCAATAAAGGGATACTCTTTGCATGTGCCTTGGAACTGAAAACCGAAATGTTCACATACCTTAGCATTTTGAAGAGGGGGTTGGTAACTGGATGGACGATAATACATCCTCTGAGAATGATCAGTGTGTATGTCTCCAAGAAATAGCTCCTCAACCAGGTGATCTAAATTATGGTGAAGGTACTGTTTCTCTACACGGATTAGTTGAAGCTCATGCATAGCAAAATTCAGTGCTCTGGTGCATTCGTAGCCATTCTCTTCTCTCCATAAATCGTAGCTCACATTCTGCTCCCAGGCTTTATCTTCTGGTACAAATCCAGGGCATGTGCGGTTCACCAACTGACTTAGTCTCTCAGCCACTGACTCACTATGGCAGATTATCTGTATGTTGTGCAGCTGGTAATCTGCTTCAGTCCCTCCTCGAATGATCCAGGATGCTTGGCGAAGGCGAATTTTGCCACGGATAACTAAGGTATAGATTGGGTTTGTGCATCGGTTACCTCTGTAGTAAAACTGATAGGCCTTGAATGTATTATTGTGGTAGAATCTGTAGGATCTAGTGATGAATTCTGGGCCCGACCTTACTTCACAACTGTAACCAAATTGCAAATAAAAGCATAGGCTTAATGAGGTGTGAAATGAAGTATATCAAAGTAGTCAATAAGAAGATGACAGCACTAATAACACATTTAATTAACACCACAATATTCGCAATAGTGAACCAAAATAGTAATTTTTCTCATCTTCCTTTATTTAACATTAAGTTTCTGGTTTCATTTTTTAAAAGACATTTTAAAAGGTGTATTAGTTCTATGCTGCATTTGATATTTTTATTTTCATTTTATTGCCGACTTCCTCTTTTCTCCACATTTAGTGTACCAAGTACTTAGAATTGTAGAGGTAAAGTGACCCCTGACCATTAGGTCCAGTTGCGGACGACTTTGGGGTTGCAACACTCATCTCACTTTACTGGCCGAGGGAGCCAGCATAAAGCTTCCGGGTCATGTGGCCAGCATGACTAAGCCACTTCTGGAGAACCAGAGCAGCGCACGAAAATGCTGTTTACCTTCCACCAGAGCGGTACCTATTTATCTACTTGCACTTTGATGTGCTTTCGAACTGCTAGGTTGGCAGGAGCAGGGACTGAGCAACAGCTCACCCCATCATAGGGATTCAAACCACCGACCTTCTGACTGGCAAGCCCTAGGCTCTGTGGTTTAGACCACAGTGCCACCTGCATCCCTACTTAGAATTGTAGTCAACTCTATTCCAAGTGCTGTCAAGAAAGACATAGATTTCCCCCTACAATACTATTATCTGTTCACTTTTGCCACCAGGCAGGCAGTGGTGGATCAAATGCTACTGCTGGCAGTGGCCAGAGTAAGGCCCTGAAATAGAGCATTATGGGTGTGAGGCAATGAAGGGTTAGCCATGGAGCTGCTGAGCCCCAGGCTGTTCCAGGCCCCCCACATGCACCAGCCTGCAGCTGGCACAACATAAAATAATGGAACCAGTCCCCCCGGCTGGCATGAGCTGGCAGTGCTTCAGATATGACAGCTGTTTTGATGCTCCTGGCCAGGGTTTAGAATTGCTTTGCCTATCATGCTTAGAGTAGACCCACTGAAATCAATGGCACTTAAGGTGACTTCAGTGACTCTACCCTAAGCGTGAACATGTCTGGATCCAACTTAACGTGTTTTTTTCCTTCTTCAATTTTTCTTAAATATGCATATCTAACATGAATAAGCTTCTGTCAAAGCCTCTAGACCTGAAGATAAATAATCTCATAAACTCAATAGCTTTTCAATGAGCCCCTTCCTGTTTTATTTCTGTGTGACAATGCAGTTATGTTTCTTAAGAGATAGGCAACACTTTTAATATATTTCTACTTCCATGGTGATAAAATCAACAAGGAAAAGGAATGACCACACCTGCCTGGCTTCAGGCAAGCAAAGTAATAAACAGGCTTTAATGTGTTTATAAAATAAACCCAAACTAGAACATCTGAAATATTTGTGTAAGGCTTATAGTTGCTTTTTAAAAAAAAGGTTTTTAAGCTGAGCTCTTCCCAAGTCTGCTTGCTTTCTGCAAGTACAACAGACCCCTCCTAAGTGATGGGAGCCCAACTTCTTCTCCCTGACTTTCCAGTGATATCTGTGGTGGATTTGAGTGAGGATTACTGCTTACTCAAACACTATTTTTATTAACTTCAGTGATGGCTTTGCCTGAATAAGGACTGCAGGACTGGGCTTGAAGGGAATCTTATATCCCAAGGAGCCTTCCTAAGAAAATAATTGCGAGTACACAGCTGTATATTTGCAAGCTGAGACTACAAAATAAATACCTCTGCCTAACTGAATGTTTGTGATCTCAGATAAGCACTTGTGCATGCTTGGGCTCGTCAGCTAAAGCTTCATAATTTCATTTTGTTAATGAACTTTGTTTTATACACATGTCACATGATACAGCAATAAAGGCAAGGATTTATTCACTCGCCCTTGCACGCGGTCTGAATAAGCAGATGACATATGAACATCCTATGAATAGGCTGGCAATTTTCAACAAAACTGTGGTTTCCAAAGTAAGGAAGACTGAAACGCCTTACTGTTTAAAATACGGACAATAGCCACAAAATTCTGAAGGCTCACTTTTGTGGCCAGAAAAGCTTGTGTGTCCACAGGAGAAGTTTTCAGCTTTCCTCTCAGTAGCAGACCGCACCCCACCCCGCTACAATATAAATTGCTTTAGAAGCATTTTTTAGTTTAGGGAGGCTGCTATATTGAAAGAGAAAGAAAAGACAAAAGCTCACTGTGTACATTAAACTAGCTGTGAGTTTAAATGGATTATAGCCTACCAAAATATTAACAAAGCTGTACAGTATGGTGTCCTACTTTTCTATGTAGCTAAAGTACTTGCCTCCTGACATTAATGTCTACCAAAGCATTTTAGCATGTTTTCTATATAGTATCATCATCGTGTTTGTCGGCAGTCTTACCCGGTGGAGACCCAGTGTCCCTCGATAGTAGGAGGCATTTGCACAGTAATTCGGGCTCCATTATGAAGATGTTTCAGCATGTGAGGACACTGTGACTCCTTGAAAGTTCTCCACGCGCTCTTCTCCAAGGATCGAGGGTGTGACCTGCTGTCTGGATGAAGAAGTGCAGAACCTTCTCCCAGCCCTGTGAGAAATCAGAGATGGCATATGAAATAAATTCTGGTGAATTTGGAGAACTAAAACTGTTTGCAGATAATGACTATAATAAATAGCTTTGCTTGCTAGTAATCTTCAGATGTGAAAGACTCCTTTCATGAATGGGTTTTGTACATTTGATGTATTTAGGGTAGAGTCCCACATTATGTTCCTGTGCATAAGCACTCAAGTAGGAGGATCAGTGTATTTTATTATATAAAAAAGACATGGAAATTGAAAGCATGTAGAATAGCTTCCTACTGACAGTGGAATATATACAACCATATATCTAAGAGAAAACTTCATGCAAGCGAAAATGCTTTATTTGTTGCCACAGATACTTACTTTATTTTTTTAACAGTTGTATTTTTTTAAAAAAACAACAACAAACACACCCTAGGATTACCAATAACAGCATTCTGTTTATCATTTCAGAAGGCGTCAAACTCCCCCCGCCCTTCCTCTTAAAACTTCTTTACTAAACAAAGTCCCCAATTGACCTCAATTGGCCATCAATTTACTGAAACAGTCAGGTCCTACATCTTTCTATACCATTTCTTTAGTTTCAGAATTTGTTTCATGTTCTAAAATTGTTGGAAATCTAATTTAATATGCCAGATTTAATGTATACATATGATTTTTAATACATGAAAGAATCAGAGAAAGACATGGTATTTGCATATAGGTGAATTTCTGCATTAAATATACTGAGGCTGCAATCCTGAATGCACCCACTAGTGAATAAGCCTCACTGAACACACTGGTCATGTTCAGACACTGCACTAAACCGTAGCTTAGCATAACATCAGTGAGCCATGGGTTCACGTGCTTCTTTGCTCTCCTGCACCACAAGGGAACCATATGCTGTTTTGTCCAAATTAGCATTAATAAACATTAACTACGATTTGTTCAAAACAATGTTAATGTTAACCAGCTTATCAGTTCAAAGCCAGGAGCAAATACTTCCTTACTTCTCCTTCCAGCTGTGTCAGAGAAGGATAGCAGAGAGCACATGAGCACAATGATTGCTGTGGCTTGTTTACATCACACTAAACTATAACATCTGCACTGGGCTCTAGACCTTACTTCTGAGTAACCATGCATAGGATGCCTCTGTAAGACTGTTAGTTAATATTTCCACCAGGGTGAATTAAGACTTGCTCCATTTGGTACAATGGCTCAATAAACTGAGTTCTTGTGAAACCTGTAAACATTAACTCCGTTATTACAATATAAATACAATTTATTTTGTGTAGCAAATGTTTCAAGTGAAACTTATCAGCTTTTGAAAATTTCCAGCAAATAAAACACAATTTATTTAAACGAGAAGCCTTTGTTTAGCTAATCAATTCCCCTAAACAAATATATAGATATATATTGATGTGGGAAACAGCTAGATAAGCTCACCACTACCGATCCTAATACACTGCAAAAAAAAAAGGGAAAAAAAGGATTACATTGGAGATTATTATTTCTAACACTGCCAAGCAGATGTTTCTGTTAGTAGCTCTGCTTTAGTCACTCTGGACATCAAAAGGATTAAAGTCTTGAAAAATCGCCAAATTCATTAAGCAGGGAAGTCTAGGCCTCAGCAGAATACTGGCAGCACTGTAAAAGGTAATGATTATATATGCTTGTACAACCAGTGTCTATAGATCACATTGGGGTGCTGTAGCACACTGCTGCAAACTCAGTGTGACAGAGAAGATAATTAAGCTTGGGGCACAGTTTGCCATTTCCCCTAACAATGGGGTCTCCAGGAATCAGATGGCAGGATTTGTCCATTTAACTGTGTCTCTGACTTTTCTGGGTCTTTCAGCAGGAGCCATTCACTTTTATGAAAGAAAGATGGCTCCCATTCAAGTCTGCACTTCTGGTTCTTGATGGTGGACTGGCAGCCAGGCACACAGCATGTACTTCATTGTTGGCAAAGATCAGATACAAATGCACATCCAGATGTGTGTTTTTTGCATGTGATTCCCCAAAGGTGCTGTAAATCACTGGGTCTTTTTATACTGGTGAGAACATACCCATTATTTGAAGCACTGCAAGCTATTTTTATTACCCATGAATCCATTGCCAATGATATGCAGCATCGCGATGTGCTCAACTTTGGATTTGACCCAAGCTGGTCAACAGCATTCAGTACTGCATACACACATGCAATATTAATGTGAGAATTATATTTAGATCTACCTAGGCTACAGAAGTAATTGACAGAATTTATGGGGGGATTAATCAACTTTATTTATTGGATTTCTTACCTGTCCGTAACCAAAAGGCCCCAGGGCAAGTTATAATATAAAAATATAATATTAAAATCAGTTAAAACAATTTGCAATCAGAAGTAGATCTTAAAAATTCTTAGGTGTAAATGTTTGAATAAAAATATCCTCCCAAGATTTAAACAGTGTGTATGGAAATATTTTAAATGAATGTATGTATCAAAACTTTTTCAAGACCTACACTCCCAGCACTTACCGTAATTAATGAGAACATACATTCTGAAAGAGGGGGTTAAATTTGTTTAGTTAATAAGGAGGCAGCTTTATAATAACCCAAGTAACATATTGCAAAGGAGAAATTAGAATATTTCATAACAGATAAATGTGAAAAAGAAAATGAATTTTAACTCATCAAAGGGAATAGTTTTTGAGCCTGTAATTATGCCTTTTAATCTTATCTACCACAGCTTTCCATTTTCAAAATTAACAGATGGAAAGAAACAATATCAAACCACGGTTCAAGTGGGATCCCTAGTTTAATAAATGCATGTGATAAATGTAGAACAGTATTGGTCCAAGTCCTAATTCTTAATATTGGCTACATTTTTCATCTATTGGGGAAAGGAGTGGAGTCCTGTTGCTAGAGAGAACTTTTTGTGATAGAGCAACCTATAAATGCTGTAAACTAAATATTTAAAAAATCATAACAAAAATAATATAAATACTTCAGTATGTCTCTTCAAATAATTTGCGATATCTGAGGTGAAAAAATAACATTTTAAAACTGAATTAGCTAAATTGTTTTGAATCCACCTTTACTGCCCATCTTGTTAATCAGAGTTGCTGGAGCAGAATGATTTTAGCATCTGACATCTGAAACATTTGTGGCTTTTTGTATAAGCAGAGCAAACCACGATAATGGACAAGTTCCAGCTGCAAACCTCTTTTGACATTCAACAGGTTTTATTTTGATTAATGAACACAAGGAGGATTTTTAAAAAGGCTATTCCTGTGTTGTTGAGATACATTTATGAAGCAATATTAGCATGGATCTGAATCCTGAATTGCATTTTACTTTTATATTTCCATTTGATAAGCAACCAAACTTGACTTCAAAAAGGTGTGTTAGAATTTTATTGCCTATTTATGTAAACACATTTAATATACCTCTGGATTGCCAGATGCTGTCCAGCTGGCTGAGATACAGCTATGTGATATTTTGGCAGCATTTCTTTTCAGTTATTGTTTGGCTAGCTGCTGATGAATGTTAAGGGGTGGTTAAGGGGTTAGTGTGGTTAAACTGAGTAAGAGTCAATACACAACAGTGTGGCCCAAAAGTCCAATTCCATTTCAGCTTGTTTTAACAGAAGCAATATATCAAATAGTGGAAAATAACATTAGCGTTATGCATCAGTGATATATTAAATCTGTCTGGGACATTCTATTCAGTTTTTGAGCACTGGTTTTCATGGATGCTGATGAAGTGTAAAGGGGTGGGAAACCTGTGACCTTCCAGATGTTACTGGACATCAAATCCCCCAAGCTCCAGCCAGCATGGTAAACAAACAGGTATGGTGGGAGATGTGATCCAGCAACACCTGGAGGGCTTCAGGTTCCCTACCCTGCCATCAAGGATTCAGAAGATAACAGAGGAAGAAATATGCAAAAGAAGTCATAAAAGGAAAGGACAATGAGGTACATGCTTAGAACTGAGATAAGACTATCTAGATAGGTCTATCTAGGCCACTAACTTATTTTTAATAGCAGCCAGTTTAATGCTATCAAAAATCCCACATGCAGAGTAGAAGAGCAATAACTCTTCCTGGTGTTTTTGCTGGCAAGCAGCTGTTATTCAAAGATGATTTGCCTTTGGGCACAAATGTTCCATGTAGCAAGGTATCTAATGCCCATTGATAGACCTACCTTCCTTGAATTCATCTAATTATCTTGAAAGCCATTTAAGCCAGTGGCCATCACTATACCCCATGGCAGTGAATTCCAAAAGTTAATTTATACATCATGTGAAGTACTTTCTCTTCACTATCCTGAATAAATTTTACTGGGTAGCCACGAGTTCTAGAATTACACAGGAAAATTTAAAAAGCTGTGCTTGTGCTTGTTTAATTTATAGCCCATCTATCCAACAAAGTCTGTAGTAGTCGTAATGTCAAAAAACAAACAAAAAACAAACACAACCCCAGTATAAAGTATTATACAAATCTGCACCACAATCATAATTGTTGCTGAATCCAACAGATTCTTATTCATGAACAAGTTCCTGATAGGAACAGAACATTTTCATTAAGCATGTTTAGGAGTTAAGATGCACTGAAAAAAGCTACAAGTCCAAGTATTGAATCCAACTGTCTATTCATATGGTTTTCCACATCAGCTCTCCATCCCTGTGTTGTTAATCAGTGACTATGGCCTGAACAAGTTAATTTTCTCTCCTCTCCTTTTTCTTTTTAATGTTCCCATCTGATGACACTATAGTGTGTGTGTGTGTGTGCGCGCGCGCATGCAGACAAGGCTCCCCATTTCAACTTCTCTTGGCAGCGGCTTGTTTGATCTGACTATTGGCCTTGATTTGTTTCACATTTCAGCCAAAGTTTAAAACAGCTGGGTAATTCCAAGCAGATGAGCCTGAGAGTCTAACCCTATAATTATACCTTCTCTCCTTACTTAGCCTCTAACTTCAAACCTTCCGTTTTGACTTCTAGACCAGTGTTTCCCAACCTTTGGCCTCCAGCTGTTTTTGAACTACAACTCCCACCATCCCTGACCACTGGTCTTGCTAGCTAGGGATGATGGGAGTTGTAGTCCAAAAACAGCTGGAGGCCAAAGGTTGGGAAACACTGTTCTAGACGCCCAGATCACTGAATTTTAAAGTGCACCTTGGCGTCCATGCAGGTCTGTCTCAACCAGACATATTTATACAGTCTATATATTTTGTAGTTTGAGTTGAAGGGGAAGAATAAAAAACCCTTTGATGAACAAGTCTTCTGTCTATAAAAGCAAAAGATACACAGAATGCTCATGATCTTTATTATTTACTATGTGGCATTTATGTACTTTGCGTTGTCTGAATAAAGAGGAAGATGTAATTCCTGTGTTCCCAAAACTATAGCAATGACCATTTGGGATTTTAGACATCAGTAGTGCATAAAATTAGGCATGTAACTTAGTAAGGTATCTAAATAATGCAGAGTTTGCTTTTCAGATATGCTTACTCTCCACAGCTGCCACTGATGATTGCTCAGCATGTTTGAAAATTCAGCAATGGAGTTCGGTGCTGGGGTCATATCTGCCCAAGTGTCACTTCATCTCCTACTGGATGGTTATCCAGCAGTGAAGAGTAAGTCTCCCAATAAACATTTTTGAAGTGTTCAAGGACCACTTAGAAGGAAATGCTACATACTTTATAGTAGCTCTGGACTAGGTATTAAAACTTGAATATTGTGTCAATGGAAGAACACGTTTTTCTAGGAAAGAGCATGGTTCCTACAAAAGGAAGTCTTGCCTCATCAGTGTTTTATAATTCATTGGATGTGGGGGCTGTCAACAAACATGGATCAGGGTAATCTGGAAGATATTATATAGTTGAGCTTTCAACAAAATCTTTACCAGAATCTCTTGAGTAAACTTAGAAGTCCTGGGATAAGGGGGGGGGGGGCTATCCTCTTACAGATCAGTAACTGGCTGAAGAACAAAAAGCAGAGGGTAGCAATAAATGAGCAATTTTCAAAATGGAGGGAACTAAGAAGTCCCCCTATGCCAAAGATCTATATTGGGGCTATTTCATTATGATCAGGGAGGAATATGCTTCAAGTTTTCTAAGTTTGCAAATGATGTCAAATTATTCAGATTGTGGAAATGCAAAGGCAGATTACTAAGGATTATTCAGAGAGCTCTCTACATATTGGATTAGGGCAGCAAAATGGCAAACAGGTTTCAACAGAATAAGTGTAGAGTGGTGCACACTTAACTTCAACCCAACTATATATACCTTTATATTATTTGAAACATTGTGATTATGCAAGATATGATGTGGTTGTAGTAGATAGTTCAATGAAAGTATCAACAAATTCCACATCAGCGGAAGATAGGCAGAATTATTAGGAAAGGACAGAAAGCAAGACTGCCAGTGTCATAATAACCTTATATAATTGTATGATGTTGTTGCATTTAAAATCTATTATACAACTCTAGTCTTGTATATGATAAAAAATATACAGATTTACGCAGAAGTTTGCCAGGTGCATAAAAGGGTAAGCAAATGATCAAGGGTGTTGAGACACCTTCTGTATGAGGCGCTGGGGCTTTTCAGTTTAGATAACAAGGCAACTAAAAATGAGCATAAAAGAGTTTTAAGATAATGGACACTGTGAGGAAATCAGAAAGAGTTTTTTTCTTCTTCCTCTCACAGTACTAGAATGCAGTGTCAGCTGATGAAATTAATTCACAGCAAATTCAGGACACACCAAGGAAAATACTTCCTCATAATAAACTTAAGGAACTCATTGCCATAAGATGTGATGGTGACCAGTTGGCTTACCCTCCCTTAATCTGTTTCATTCTCTTTTAAAGCAGGCTATGTCTATAAATGACTAAGGGGACCTTGCATGTTAAGAAATAACTCTTGAAAAGCGGTTGCTGGGCAGAGGTTATTGCTCTCTACCCTTCTTGTGGACTTTCCAGCTGACTACTGTTGGAAACAAGATGCTAGATGAGATGGTCCCTTGGTCTGAATCCGCTTGTGTCTGAGTAGTGTAACTGAAGTCAATGAAATAAAGAGTTTGGGCCTGTGGCCTGAAACTCTTTCCACGTGATCAAGCATGCAGAATCCAAGTTATGCTCTAAACATTTTGCCCATGGATACAATTAAGAAAACAGACAGAGGAAAAATCACACCATATAGCCCCCAAATGGGACAAGCTAATAAAGATCAAATGTATCCTGTTCAAAGCTTTATAGGCAAAAACCTACTTTTTCACTACAGACGGCTTTTATATTGTGTCTTTCAGAACCCCCATCAAAAATCACCCAGCCGACCACAAGTAATATACAAGACATTTCTGCATGTGGAAGGGGCACTTTCTGACTCTAGAAAACACACCACACAAATTTTGCCTATTCAAACTAGTTAGCTTTTCTGGAGAAACGAGAGCTCTTGCTTCCAAGCACTGATGTTTGTGGCAACGTTTATATCTAAAACTAAAACAGGTAAAATGCAGCTTTTCACTGCGGATAGCCCTCCGCTTAAAGTGACACGAGAAAGGGGAAACCATACATAAAGAATAATTATTATTATCCACAAGTGCAGCACTACCAACATGTGAGGCTGCTCATTACTACGATAAAACGTTCAGGTTGCCACTTCGAAGAAAGATGTGCCTAAATAACAATAATAACTAATAAATTTATTATTTATATCCCACCCATCTGACTGGGTTTCCCCCAGCCACTCTGGGCAGCTTCCAGCAAAATATAAAAACAAAATAAAACGTCAAACGTCAAAAACTTCCCAAGTTTTTAAAGTTGCCTAAGAGAGGGAAAGCAATAAACATTTCTCGCAGATATAACGACAGTATAACAGAAACATTGCAAATGCGTTTATCTGCAATACTCACCATGCAAGAGCAGGGCTAGGAACAGGTATCTCACCAGGCTGCAGCAGAAGCAGGACATTTCCAGCTCTCCAGCGGCTTCCCCCGTCCAAGCCTCTCACTTTTCCTTCCGCCTCTTTCTTCCTTTTATCCTCCGGCGCTTTCTTCCTCTCCCTCAACACTTTCTTCTCCGGGAAGCTTTGTGCCTCCCTTGCAATGCCAATAATCCCCCAACCCCCGCCACACACGCACACAAAATCCTTGTGCGGGAAGAAGATGAAGGGCGGGCTGGAGAGCCTCTTCTGGGCACCCACCTGGCGGAATCAGAATCCCCGCTCTCTCCTCGGGGCCAGCGGCACGAGCAGGAGGCGGCAGCCAAGTCCCAGCTCCTCGCGCGGCGGCGGCGGCGGCGGCTTCTGCCCGAGGCTGAACTCCACGCGCTCCCCCTCCTGCGCTGAGGGCTTTCAATACAAGGCGGCGAGCCCCATGCCGGGCGCCCCGAAGGACTCTGGGCGCGCGCAGAGAGGCGTCTGGGGCTCCTTAGGCGCCTTCTCTAACCTCTGCAACCTCTCTGGTCGTCGCTGTTTCCCTGCCGGCTTCTCCTCCGCGGCTTTTTCTCCTCCTCACTGAGCTGCTGCTGCTGCTGCAGAAACTCCCCTTCATATTTCCCCTTCCAGCGGGCAGAGGAGGAGGAGGAGGAGGGGTCGGGGAGGGGCGCTGCTCGCCTCCGGATCCCGAAATCGGACACCCTCGACTTGAAAGGAGACTACAAAGGGCTGGGAGATATGCGGAGGGGGAGGATTGCGCCGTTCCCGCCCAGGGCGCGGTCCCCGCCTCTGCCCTTCCCCTCAGTCATGGGTACCAAGCGAGTCAGATGGCCCGGGCTGAGGGGGGAAATGTCGGGACTCATCAAAGAGCTTCGTTTATCAGGCGCCTCAGCAGAGGCGGCCCGGGCAGATCAAAGAGCGGGAAATCCCAAAGAGCGGCGGTTGTGTCAGTCGCTGTTGTCGGCTTCTTTTGGCAGGGAAGGAGCTGCTCCTAAGTGTGGAGAAGCCTGCCGTGCTCCACGCACATCAGTCCTTGGGTTCTAGAGATTTCCCACTCGGGTTGCACAGATGATTTGTGGTTTAAGGGGCTATTCCTTAAAGGGCGGTGCATCCTTAAGACCTCTTCACCCAAGGAAAACTCGTGTGTGTGTGTGTGTGTGTGTGTGTGTGTGCATGTGTGCTCCCCTCATAAGGATGCATGCAGTACCTACCACAGGTAACCACAACCAATTAAGGATTTATTTGGTTTTATTTGTATAATACAAGCAGTGTTCATTCCAGTGTTGACTCTGTGAGACAGCAGCTATCCCCACCTGCTACTTTGGATACACTTCAGAATACAAACCATTGGTTATATCTGAAAAACTTTTTCTGGCAGCAAGGGCCGGCCTGCTCATTAGGCAAGGACAGGGCAGCCCATGGGTGAGTAGAGGTTTTTTAAAAAAAACTGACGGACCCCTGGATGGTTAAGTTCAGTCAAAGGTGACTATGGGGTTGCTGCGCTCATCTCACTACAGGCCGAGGGAGTCAGTGTTTGTCCACAGGCAGCTTTCTGGGTCATGTGGCCAGCATGACTAAACCACTTCTGGCACAACTGAACACCGTGATGGAAGCCAGAGCGAATGGAATCACTGTTTACCTTCCAGTCACAGTGGTAACTATTTATCTACTTGCACTGGCGTTGTTTTCAAACTGCTAGGTTGGCAGAAGCTGGGACAGAGCAATCCCCGTCGAGGGGATTTGAACCGCCAACCTTCTGATCAGCAAGCCCAAGAGGGTCAGTGGTTTAGACCACAGTGCCACCCGCCCCCCTCAGTGCATCTCCACAAGATGAGGAATTTCTTGCAGTGGGCTGTGCTGGAACAGTGATGGGGAAGGGTGGTGGAGCAAGAGGAGTAAGGACAGTAGTTGTAAACTAAACCTCAGAACACTGATTTGGCAGTGGATTGTACAGTGTACAGAACAATTTCTGCCACTCCCCAGAGGAGGAAGAGACATGTGTTTGGGGTAGGTGACTCTCTACTGAGCAGAACAGAGGCAGCAGTGTGTGGAGGTAACAATATGAAAAGGTTTCTTCAGCAATGTTTGAAGCAAGAAGAGGACAAGCAAGTAGTAAGCCCTCTGCGTGGAGAAGACAGAAATGCTATTGAGTGACAGAAGGAGGAACTGCTCACCACCTACTTTGCCTCTGTCTTCACCCAAAAGGAAGCAGTGCCCAACCTGGTGATAGCAGAATAAGTGATGCAAGGTGGGAGCTGCAACCCAAGGTAGGAAAAGAGATAGTAAGGGAACACCTAGCTACTTTAAATTAATTCTAATCTCCAAGGCCTGCACCCAAGGGTAGTAAAGGAGCTTGCGGGTGTAAATCTCAGAGCTTCTGACTATAATCTTAGAGAATTCATATATAGTGGTACCTCTGGTTACGTACTTAATTCGTTCCAGAGGTCCGTTCTTAACCTGAAACTATTCTTAACCTGAAGCACCACTTTAGCTAATGGGGCCTCCCTCTGCTGCTGCACCGCTGCCGCACGATTTCTGTTCTCATCCTGAAGCAAGGTTCTTAACTCAAGGTATTATTTCTGGGTTAGCGGAGTCTGTAACCTGAAGCGTATGTAACCCGAGGTACCACTGTATATTTTATATATATATGGAAGTTTTCAGTAGAAAAATAAACTGGAAAAGGTGGAGAGAATTCAAAACAAAACAAAAGTGCATGAAACTGGTACAGTACAATATGTGGGTATATAGGCAGCATGATTATTCTAATGAGTATAAAATTATCAACAGGTCATTATGCTTTTTATAAATGCACTCTAAATATCATTATATTTTTCCGTACACAACCTACAACTTAAAGCAATCCATTGGTATGTTGCAAGAGTAGTCTTCTATCCATTGTTCAAAGGGGGGCAGGGTATTGATGTATCAATATCAGTCTTTTAGCAGGAGTAAGCGCGCAAACTGTCCATTTATGTTGACCCACTATCAAACCACATATAGTTGGTATGTGGTGTAGGATAATATTATCATCTGACAATTTTAAATCCCCCCAAGTAATATTTATACATGTAAATGCTGCAGACATAATGTATCTTGATTTTAGTGAGGCTTTTGACAAACTCCACCATTATATTCTTTCAGAGAAGCTGGTAAAATTGGGCTGGACAAGGTAACTCTTAGGTGGATTTGTAGCTGGTTGACTGACTGAACTCAAAGGGTGCTTCCTTGTCATGTTGGAAAAAAGTGACAAGTGGGGGGCTGGGCGCATTGTTGTTCAGTGTCTTTATAAATGATTTGGATGAAGGAATTAAGGGGTGTCCATCAAATTTTCAGATGACACCAAACTGGGAGAGGTAGCTAATCAGCAGAAGACAAAATTGGAATTCAAGATGCCGTTAACAGATGGGAGAATTGGGGCCAAACTAAACAAAATTGAATTTCAATAGGAGCAAACGTAAGGTTCTAAAGTTAAGCAAGAAGAACCAATTATAAGATGGGGGACATCTGGTTTGTCAATAGTACATGTGAAAAGGATTGAGGGTAGACTAAAAGCTTAACATGAGTCAACAGTGTCATGCAGCAGCAGATAAAAGCAAAAGCTATTCTTGACTGCATGAAGAGAAGTATAGTGTTCTGATGAAGGGAAGTCATAGTACTGCTTTAGTCTACCTTGGTCAGACCGCACCTAGAGTGCTGTGTCCAGTTCTGGGCACCACATGTGGTTTTTTTAAAAAAAATAGTGTTTATTAAAGATTTTCTTGGTGTGCAAAAGTATGTGCATTGTCTCCTTTTCAGGTTGTGAAGTCTTTTCTACAGATCATTTACATTTGTTATGAAATGTTAGTGTTGAGTACAGTGTAAAGTTGAAGAAAAAGAGTGGGGGAGAGGAGGGGTGGGGTGGTGAAATTTATATTCTTTTTCATAGTGTACATGTGGGGTTTTGTGTTGACTTCAGCTGGGTAGGTTCTCTTTCTATTCACTTGCTACATTTCCTTGGTAGTGAGAGGGATTAGGGCGCAGGTTGAGGTTGGTTGTCTGTGGTTGGCTGCAGTGAGGTTTGTTAGCATGTGTGAGGTGGGGAGGGCTTGTTGAGTCACATAAGCCAGATTGATTTGTATGCTGTTGGCGGGTTCTTGTTGTTGGCTTCTTGGGCTGTGTTTGTGACAAAGGGGAGCCATACTGGGATGAAGGCATTCTCTTCTGTTTGTCCCCATGTCAGTTTCATTTTATTGGTTAGCTTTTCTAGTAAGGCTGTTTCCCCATGTGATTTGGTTTCAGTGGTTGGGAACCAAAATTTAAGAATGTTATTGACAATGTAGAACATCTGCAGAGGACGGCAACCAAAAATGACCAAGGGTCTTGATACAGTTGGGTATGTTTATCCTTGTAAAGAGGAGACTGAGAGGAGATCTGATAGTCATCTTCAAATATTTAAAAGCTGTCACGTGGAAGATGGAGCAAGCTTGCTTGCTTCTGCTCTAGAGTGTAGGACCTGAACCAATGGAGTCAAGTTATAAGAAAGGAGATTCTAAGTATACCTCAGAATGCAGTCAACAAATCTTCCTTTGCACGCCTATGTGGAGGAATTCCTCTACTACCCCTGTGTCACAAACAGGAAGTCTAAAGAATGTAGTCCACCCAATTGTATTGGTGTTCTAAGACACCACCCTGTGAACCGCCCTGAGACCTTCAAGTATAGGGTGGTATAGAAATTAAATAAATAAATAAGAAGACATGAGAATACATAGTTCTGGTATGAGACCAGAATAACTGTGCACGATACAAGTTGCAATGTTGGGCACAGAATTGTTTTACACTGCATGGCATGTTCTTCTGAAGTTCAGAACTAAAAGTGGGACATGGTTTTCCAGTCAGGTATACTGTGTGTTAAGAAAGCTCTGTGTTACAAAGTTTGTGAGCCCCTGATCTTGAGGAACAATTTTTCTCATCTGGCAAGATTCCTTTTTGCTAAATAATCAAGAAGCAGAACTTAATTGTGTTAAAATAACTATCTCCTCAGTAGAAAAAAAAAATAAAACATTGTCCAGTAGCACCTTAGAGACCAACTAAGTTTGTTCTGGGTATAAGCTTTTGTGTGCATGCACACTTCTTCAGATACACTGAAAGAGAAGTCACCAGACCCTTATATATAATGGCAGGGTTGGGTTTTTTTATCAAAAGGGTACTGGGAGATTACATATGCTAAAGCTATCTTTGGTCATCTGCACACTATCCCTTGCTTTTTCCTGTAGGAGTAATTGCAGTCATTAACAGCCGTCAATAGGTTTACCATACCCATTGAGTCAATCACCCATCTCTTTCTACCCTTCATGTGCATGCACATGAAAGCTTATAACCAGAACAAACTTAGTTGGTCTCTAAGGTGCTACTGGACTATTTTTATTATTATTTTATTTCTTTAGACTGCATCAGATCAACATAGCTACTTGCCTGAATCTATCTCCTTAGTACTTAGCCATGTATAATAATAGATAACAAACAGGTTCCACAGTCTAGAGAAAAATTCCTACAGAAATAGGAAGCAGTGGAACACAACGTGAGTGAAAGCCTCTGCCACCACCAGTCCAAACTGCTGACCACTTTGAAGTTCAGCATTGCATTCTTTGTTTCACCCAGCATAGAAATGTATCTTAGAGTTCAAGAGCGCATTCAGTCTGGAAACTTAATGTATAGACTTGGGAACAAATAACCATTAAATTTAATAAAAGTCTCACTAAGGAATCTTTTTAATTAAAACCAAATGACATAACTGTGCAAAACAAGACTGAGCAGATAAATCAACAGCCTAAATCTGTTTCATTCCACAAAGACACAAGCAGCCTGGTCCACAAGCAAGTTGGACTACTTGGATTTACTTGAACTAAACTGGTGCTTGGCGATCAGAAGGTCGGCGGTTCGAATCCCTGCGACGGAGTGAGCTCCCGTTTGCTTGGTCCCTGCTCCTGCCAACCTAGCAGTTTGAAAGCACATCAAAGTGCAAGTAGATAAATAGGTACCACTCCGGCGGGAAAGTAAATGGCGTTTCCGTGCGCTGCTTTGGTTTGCCAGAAGCGGCTTAGTCATGCTGGCCACATGACCCGGAAGCTGTACGCCGGCTCCCTCGGCCAATAAAGCGAGATGAGCACCACAACCCCAGAGTCGTCCGCGACTGGACCTAATGGTCAGGGGTCCCTTTACCTTTACCTTTAATTTAAATCCAGATATTCTGAACTTCAATGTGACTCTTGTCTTAAATCTGAGTAGTTCACTTTACAGTACTGCTTCATGGATCCCTGTCACTCATTCTTGGGGGACTATGTCCTGCAAAATTGGAATTATCAATAGCTCACTGTATTGTCATGTGTAGAAAGGAAAACAATGACTTCATTACTGCTGTGGCCAGCTGCGTAAATGAGGCTCTGTTTGTGATTTCCTATCAGTGCCATTTCAAATGTGGTAATGCAATCACAACCCAATGAATGAGCTTAAACTTTATATAACATTCCAAAACCAACACAGACTATGCCTTGCCTTTTATATTCTTTTTTTTTATCTTAAGGATATATAACTTTGCTGACTGATATATAGTAGATTTGAAATCTTCACATGATAGTCCCATATGCTCATTACTTTCTTATGAGAAATTGGGGAGGCAGGGAATGCAACAAACCTCCCTAGATATTAACTGTTAGCTTTTCCACAAATCGTCATAAGGATTGGGAAGAGAAAATCACAGCTATAATTTCTAGTTTAAACTGGGGCAAAATATATCAAAACCTAGCTATAAAAGGGAGTTATAGAAAGTACAAAGTATCTGTGGCGTGTCATTAGTTAATAAGAATTCAAATAAGGAAATAAGGATGATAGCTATAGTAAATAATAATAATAATAATAATAATAATAATAATAATAATAATATACCCTGTCTATCTGACTGGGTTGCCCCAGCCACTCTGGGTGGCTTTCAACAGAATATAAAAAATATAATGAAACATCAAACATTGAAAACTTCCTTATTGAGGTCTGCTGTATAAAATATTTATAAAGCAGTTAGCAAACTTTTGAGTTCCCAATAACTTTTCTTCATGTTGGAAGAATTTCTATACTTCATGTATTACACAAAAAAGTAGAGGAAAGGGAACAAATCTGGCCATAATAAAATCATCTCAAAACTTTGTGATATTACTTGGCTTTCTTTGATAAACTTACACAGTTATGTAGAGAGATGCAAAGGAAAAAAATTAGTTTATACTGATTTCATTTATTAATTAAATTAATTAAATCTCTCACAGAGGAACCTAGACCCCATGTGACTCATACATCTTCTTGGCTGGGTTATTTAACTTGCTGCTATTATTTCCTTCACTATACGTGTCCTGATTGAATTTTGCTTTGTACCTGGTAACTGATACCCATTAGTGTTTCATGTTATTCTTGATAAAAATTATATTATAAAAAGTCATGATATTTTTGTGGGTCTCAATAAGAAAATTACCCTTCTGGGTTTGGGGGGATGTGGGCTAATATGGCTACTTTTAGGAATACTTTGTTATTTCACCTGCCTATTCTTGATACACTGTTTTGTGGGCATCTCGACCCTAATGCATCAAATCTACACAAACACATAATAAATTTAAATATCTTTTGTGACTTTGTCTAAATGCATGTAAAATATGTTTTTTGTGATATATTTTCTCCTAGATATATTGATAAAAACACATTTAACTTTGTACAAGAGGTCAAAAGTATAAGAAATAGCTTCAGTTGTTGTAATGTATGGCAATACAGAATAATCAACTGGCCACAGTCAATCCTTAGAGAACAAGTACAGTGCACTGCATTGTGTGGGTTTTCTTGTATGTGAGACACTTTATTCTGAAGTTGAAAAGAGTTCAAGAACAAACATCACATACAGGCTCTCAAAGGAATGTTAGCATATTTTCTCTGTCAGATATTTTTTTTCAAAAAGAGAGAAAATTATAGCGTTCTGTGTGTGTGGCTTACTATTAGCGGATAAATGAGTGATCAGAAAGCTATCATGTTACAAAAAGTGTCCACTGCAACCCATTGTACTATTATTGAACATTTTCGACAATTCAGTAGACATAGAACTATTCCACGTGAAACAAAAAGCAAAATTAACACGTTGTTTCTCTTATACTAAAGTGGACCAATGTGTCTCTCCATATTTTTACTTGTTCTTTAAAGTGCTTTTGTTGTTGTTGTTACTGTGACATTTCTAAGCCAGAAATCTCTGCTACAAGCAGCTCTCAAAGTGGCATGCAAAATAAAACATCTCTATAAAGGTAAAGGTAAAGGTACCCCTGCCCGTTACGGGCCAGTCTTGACAGACTCTGGGGTTTGTGCGCCCATCTCACTCTATAGGCCATGGGCCAGCGCTGTCCGGAGACACTTCCGGGTCACGTGGCCAGCGTGACAAAGCTGCATCTGGCGAGCCAGCGCAGCACACGGAACGCCGTTTACCTTCCCGCTGGTAAGCGGTACCTATTTATCTACTTGCACCCAGGGGTGCTTTCGAACTGCTAGGTTGGCAGGCGCTGGGACCGAGCAGCGGGAGCGCACCCCGCCGCGGGGATTCGAACCGCCGACCTTTCGATCGGCAAGCCCTAGGCGCTGAGGCTTTTACCCACAGCGCCACCCGCGTCCCTTAAAACATCTCTATAAACCAGTCCAAATAAAACAGCCATAATTAAAACATCTGACATAACAACAAAACACAGCCCAGCAGCAAAATGAAATTGCTAAATATGCTTGGAATATATCATTTTATGATTACATCAGCCTGCCAGGAACATCTTCTATGCTCTCAGTAATATTCTGTGAAACATAGCTGAGCCATCCCAACAGACATAAGTCCATTAGGATAAAGATGTAGAAGAAAGTGTTCTCTCAGGTATTTAGCACATCACATTGGGTCTGAAGCGAATAGGTAACCAGTGCAAATGAATCAGAATCAGAATATTAAGTTATCTGCAAAGTGACCTCATTTTCAAAGGCAGCCCTCCCCCACAACATTCCAATAAGCTATAACCCTAAAACAATAAGTATTTGGAAATGGGAGAGTATATTTTAAGGTCAGCAAGCTTGCAGTAGTTTAAGGTCTTGGAGTGTGAAACACAACCTTGTTTCATTTAAAACCATGGAGAGACCTGATCTGAATAGAGACACTGGATTCTTATCTCATTATACATGATAAAGGTAGTTTTGGCCATCTCATCCCTTGCTTTTTCCTGTAAGACCAACTGCAGTCGTTAACAGTCGTCAACAGGTTTACCACACCCATTCCCACCGCCCTTCTGAGTAATACCCTTCCCCACTATATATATATTAGGGAGCCAAGCATCAGCAAACTCCAAACTCCAAGCACAACTGAGTTAGGAGATTCTGACCTGGTTTGTATGACGTGGTAAGACAAAATGTTGTTGTTGTTTAGTCGTTTAGTCGTGTCCGACTCTTCGTGACCCCATGGACCAGAGCACGCCAGGCACTCCTGTGTTCCACTGCCAGTTTGGTCAGACTCATGTTTGTAGCTTCCAACCATCTCGTCCTCTGTCGTCCCCTTCTCCTTGTGCCCTCCATCTTTCCCAGCATCAGGGTCTTTTCCAGGGAGTCTTCTCTTCTCATGAGGTGGCCAAAGTATTGGAGCCTCAGCTTCACGATTTGTCCTTCCACTGAGCACTCAGGGCTGATTTACTTAAGAATGGGTACGTTTGATCTTCTAGCAGTCCATGGGACTCTCAAGAATTCTCCTCCAGCACCATAGTTCAAAAGCATCAATTCTTCGGCGATCAGCCTTCTTTATGGTCCAGCTCTCACTTCCATACATCACTACTGGGAAGACCATGGCTTTAACTATACGGACCTTTGTTGGTAAGGTGATGTCTCTGCTTTTTAAGATGCTGTCTAGATTTGCCATTGCCTTTCTCCCAAGGAGCAGGTGTCTTTTAATTTTGTGACTGCTGTCACCATCTGCAGTGATCGAGACAAAAGGAGATTGCCCAGCTACAAGAGAACACCTTGCAGCTGTGCTAAGACAAACTTTATATTAGCATGACGTGACAGTAAAAAGGCCCAGGGAGGAGCAAAGTAGCTTTAATCTCTCCAGGAGGCACCACATTTGTGAGACCACAGTGAACTATAGTCTGGCTTACAATGCCATGTGAATTGGCCCTGCAATAACCCTCAATGTTACTGCAATTAATCAGAACAGTAGCAGCATCTCCTGGCCATATCTGCACTGGGTCATGGGAGAAATGGGGGTGCAATGGGCTTGCATTTCTTGATACAGAGCTACAGCAAATGCTCCAGTCAATTAAGCAATTCTGGCTATAACACAACGGTTGGGCAATACCCAAGCTTTGCCTAGTTTTGTCAGATATCAACTGCTTGCAACAGGCCAGAACTCAGCTCAGTGCAGCAAGTTGGTCTATCATATCCATCTACACAGTGGCTCAAACCCGAGTTTTTAATGCAGCCTTTTGGATTGGGATACATAATAGTCTAGTTGTCATGCTAATTGTTTGGTCCAGATGTTTAAAAGTCCGATTCTTGCTTGCCAAACTCAACAATATATAAAAGGACACTTTAAACCAAAGTTTGGTTTTTTTTAGTTTCAGTTCTTCACATTTCCCATAAGCCCCAGCCAACATGGCTAAAGTTCAGGGATGATGGGAGTTGTAGTCGGGTTACATATGGAGGCCTATAGGCTTCCATGTCCTGATCTATGGATACAGAATCCCTATGCTGTATGACATAAATTTTACTCTAGTCTCTCATTCCTCCATCTTTCACAACATTTTCTGGATTAAGTTGGAATATCACCCTGAATTTAATGGAATTTATTCTCCAATTAATCCATATAAGACTGCAGCCTAAATTTAGCATTTTGAACTTGCTAGATAGAACAGACAAATGAAAAAGAAATAAACAGACAATTTAAAGTAAATAGAGTTAAGAAATGTTTCTTCTTGATACAGTAAAGGGACAGTTGTCGAAACATGTTAAGAATTAAAGGGTCCCGTCCCCCCGCGGGATTTATGCTAATATGCATATATATATATATATATATATATATATATATATATATGCACAGAAAAATATTTATCTGCTGATGTGTGACAGATGGTAAATTGTTTCAGCTGGAGAAAAACAATAACAAACTGGGTGTAATTTACAGTGCCATCTAAATTATATTTTCCTTTGCATGTTTTAGGAGAAGAGACAGTTAAACTATATACCGTTTCTGTGTTTCCTTCCCTCCCTCACCCCATATGTGTAAGAGCCAAATCCCTTTTATGCATAAACCATAGATTGTGTCACAAGATTAGACAGCAGGGTTTTTATGAAACTAAAACAAACCATCTGTTTTGAAAGACCCATTCAGAAAGTTTTCTGGATTTAATGAACATTAGTTGCAGTCTCTCGACATTATTTTAATTCAAAGATGGTCTTATAAGAATTAGTAAAATGGAGAATTAAAGAAATGCATGTGGCGTGAATGAGTGCTTGTCTTAACTGCCAAAATGAAGGTTGCCTAACACTTTTCTATGTAAACCCATTTTCAGTTTATTTCTGAAGTGTTTGGAACTGAAATGTCCATGACTGTTCCATATATAAACCCTCACATGTATGATGACATATTTGCTATAATAGATATTGTCAAGATGGTTGGTACCCTATGCATCAACCAGAGCGCATAGTTAATGTGAACACACCCTTGGCCATTCAGCAATTGGATTTGAACCATAAGCTATGGGGCTGGCAAGAAAAGGGGCGAAAAACACCCCTGCCTATACCCACACCATGCAGTTAAAACTTGGTTATGTCACATTAACAGCCATGGAGAATCTTGGGAGTTGCAGTTTGTTAAGGGGGCTAGGAATTGTAGATATGTGAGGTCAGCAACCTTAACAAACTGCGATTCCCAGGATTCGTTGGGGGGGGGGATGACAGGGACCATGTAAAGTGATAAGGAATGCTTTAAATGTATGATGTGCATGTGAGAAAATTGGGGTTTCTAGCATGCATTGGGGCACAGCTGGGCCACCCATGAGGCAAAGTGAGGTAAACACTTTGGGCAGCAGGATCCACAGGGTCGGCAGATCTGAGGAATTCATCACCCACTGCTTGCTGCTGCTGTAGTGGAAGCGACAACTGTGGAACACTCCTCAGAGGCTGAATCTGCCACCTCCTCGGCAGCCTGCCCCCCCATGCCCTAGAGGTGGGAGGAGACATTTAGTGCCTTCTATTTGACAAGAGACCACTGTGCAGTGTTGCCTCCATGGTGGTCTCTCAGTGAATAGGAGGCTCTGGTCTCCTCCTACTTCAGGGGAGGAAATTGTGAGGAGTGCCCTCTGGGGTCTCCTGAGCTCTGCACTGGTCCAGCATGATTCAGAGTGGGTCCCACAACTGCCTTTGATTCACACTTCAGCCATCGGGTAAGGTTGATTTGACCCACCCCCTTGTTCCTGATGTAGATGTTTACTGACCCCCTTCTTCCCTGTTGGGGGGCACATGCCATTTTGTGGTTTGCCTCAGGTACCAAAATGTCTTGGGCTTGTCCTGCATTGAGTGGCGAGGGATTCCCTTCAACCTACCTTCTGGGTAGTATTCAACTAAACACATGCACAAGTCAAATGACTCCCAGTTGCTCAATGGAGCTTTCCACCCTTCTCACCCTCACTGGGTGCCCCCTGGTTATCCCAAAAACCACCAGAACAGATTTAGGCTGCACATGGTGGGGGCGGCGGAGGAGAATGGGGGAAAGTCCAGTTATGCAAGGAGAAGTAGTTCTGCTCATGCAAAGCACCACTGAGTGTTATGTCGAATATAGCCCTCTGTCCTGTAGATACCATACTGGTAGGGACCTTTATGTAAAGTGTTCCCCAAGTTGCAGGGAAGCCTTCTGCTTTTCCTCTGTTTTTCAGCAGAAAAGAAGGGAAAGACTCTTTCTTCTAGCTATGTATTCTGGAACAGAAGAGCAGGCATGGGGAAGTTTTGGCTCTCCAGATGTTGTTAAACTACAAGTCGCATCCATGTTCCATTTTTGTGAGCAACACAATGTGCATGGCATAAGAGATTGCTGGTTATCTGACCAATAGGTTGCAATTAGTACTTTTAATCTTTTGGTGCTATTTAACTCCTGTCTGCCCAGCTTAAGATATTAAATTCCTGCAATAATGATGTGAAAGTGCTTACTTGAGCAACCTTCCCTCCCTCCTGAAATAATACCAGTACTATTCCCTTAACACCTGTGGTATTTGATCCTGTAAATGAAACCTGGGGGTAAAGCTTGCAAAGTTGCAAATGTTGAGCAAAAAACCCCAAGCCATACAACCTTATCATAAAATAAATCCTTGTGCCCTTTTCTGCAAACAGCCCTACAACTGTTAGCTCAGGGTTGAAAATGTGCATTCCGAGACATAAATATCCTTCGGAGTGAAGCAGTGGTTTTCCACACTCCAGAATAACTTCATATGGCTCAGTAGAGGTATTCACATTTCACAATAAATACTAAGCTCACCGACTTGTAGATTTAGCACCAGGTTTTTGACACTTCTGGGGAAATCAGTGGGCCTTTGTGTACCGTATGTGTCAGGGACTCTAAGCGTGCTCATGGGCATCCAGGGACATACATGTATGCGTGCTCATATGGACACACAAGGAAGCCTACTACATCCCTCCAAAAGGTAATTGGTTTTTATTGTCTCATTATCTTCTGAGCAATATGTTGGGCCCTGGGGGTGCCAGTGCTCATTTTATTCCACTTAAACCTCTGCACCTTAGTTTCCAAGAAACTCCTGCTTTCTGCTCTGCTATAGTGCAGACAGGGGATAAGGAGCGTAGTGGTACCCAGATGTCAGGTCACAATCTTCTTAGCCTTCATCTGGAAGGCAGGATAACTATGGCTTTACCATGACTCCAATGAAATGTTAGTTCTCTAGCTTCAAGGATTTTGCCCATCTCCCTGATTTTATTTATTTATTGCATTTATATCTTTTTATCTGAGGAACATAAATTGGCGTAAATGGTTCTCCTTCTCCTCAGCTAATCCCCACAACAACTCTGTGAGGTAGTTTAGGCTGAGTGACTAGCCAAGATCACTCAGTGAACCTCATGGCCAAGCAGGGATATACGGTAACCCCTGGTCTCCCAGGTCCTAGTCTGACACTCTAACCATTACACGCCACTGGCTCTCAGATGATAGCAACACATTCAGACAAATTGTATAGTTCAGCTCTCTTGGAATTGTGTACCACTTCAACATCTAGATATGGGAATCATGTTGTATGCTGCCTTGCAAAAAAAACCAAAAGCAAAATAACTTCCTTGATCATGTAAAACATCTCCTTGTAATACTAGTTTTTTAATGAGCATAGAAAGGTGTTTTGTTTTTAACATGAAAGGGTTGCAGCCCTTTGGATTCTTACTAGAGTAAGTTCAATGAACTCAACAGAATTTAGAAATAAGTTCAATGGAAATCCTTCAGGTAGGCATGAATGCAACTGATTTCTATGTACATATGCCCAGAATTGAGCTGCGTTTATATCCACATGAAAAATGGCTTTGGACTTGCATTTACTATTTCAGCAGAATGGAGCGTTCTGGCAGCTTTTCCTGATAGGCTTTGCCGCCTTCCCTAGCCAGGTGTCTTCCAGATGTTGTTGGGCTACAACTCTCATCACCTTCAGACAGCATGGCCAATGGCCAGAGATTATGGAAGTTGTATTCCAAAGTATCTGGAGGGCTCCCGGTTGGAGAAGGCTGGTTCAGTCAGCTCCTTCAGACTCTGTCCTCTGTTAAAAAAAATGTTCCTTTGGCTTTTGGGACAAAATGATAACACTATCTTTAGGGGCAACTCTACACATGCTGTGATTTGTTCTGAATTTTTTTTAAGATAGGGTAGAAGGAGATTTCAGGGGATTTAAAATAGGATATGGATAAAAAGCACAAATATTTTTCTACTGTAAAATCTCCTCTCCATAAAGGAGAAGCCTAGTTGTCAAAAATTGTTGCCAGTATTATTCTTGAAGTGAATGAGACTTGCCCAGGCAGAGAACTTTGAGGACTGGAGTCTGAATCATCAAAGTGAATGCAAGCTAGGCTTATTTTTCATATGTTTTGTATTGTGGTTAAACAACTGTTTAAGACTTTAGAAGCAGCTTGTTAGTGTCCATGTGGATATAATTTAACTGTCTTTTTTCCTCACTCATATTTGCATTTTGACATTTTAAAAGACAGTGGTAAAGTATGAAAATAAACAAAAGAGAGGAATGAGACCATAAAACAAAGTGCAATTGTTTTCCGAAAAGCCAGATGTAATACTGGAGATTGCAGTGTGATACTTCAGTATATTTATTTTTATAAAAGAGAACAATACAAAGAAGTAAGAAGACTGCATATGAACAGTAACAGCAAGAAATGGTTAGAAGTCAGGAGCACTGAAGCTCAATTATTCTGTAAATACACCAGCATAATTCTCTGCACAGAAATTAATTTAAAAAAGAATAACTGAAATGAGAAGGGGCAAAAACATTTTCAGACTGCATTTGTCCAAGAAGCTGTTTGTTTTGTGGGAACTAAAAGTTGCTATCATTTCTATTATTTTATTATTAAAAGCCAATGTGGCCTATAAGGAATAGCATGTTTTTACCATGGAATCATTGTGCAGTCCTATCCTAGGCAAGATCCATATGTAATCCAGCCTGGCCCATAAGATTGGCTGGCCATGGCTTGCTGCGAGAGCAAATAAATTGACAAGACTGGGTACACAAACCTTAGTCCAAACCTAGCTAGATTGCCTGGGGCTGTTGTGAGGATAAAATGGATGGTTGTGAAAACCATGTCTACTACCTTGAGCTCCTTGGATTGAAGGTTGTGATAAAAAAATTTTTAAGACTTCTAATTTCAGTGGTTTAAGTATACCTAGCAGTGGATGTGTCTAGATGTAATGCTGAAGCATGGTGTAGTGTTACGAGAGCAAGCTGCAGTGAGCCTCAAGTCTTATGTTCCTCCTCCCCTATGCTCCTTTAGTATAGCTGTAAAGAGGAGATTTGAAGCTTCTCTTTTAGCAGTTACCATGCCATCTGGACCTAAACTGTGTGGAACTAGGGGCTCTAGTCTACATGTGTCAATTACTACCCATATGTACAGAAAGAATATGTGTTCAAGTCCAACCAAGAGTTTCAGTGCATTGCAGCGGTAATTTGGGCACCCTAGGAACTTGGGTTATAAGGTTTATCACAGAAATAGAAAGGCTGATTATATAAACAGGGTTCAAATGCGATAGGCAATTGCCTGGCTGAATCCATAGATGGCATGGACAAAATGTCCAAATGATACGAAGCAATGTGCAAGTATTTTGGAGACACTGCAGAGGGCTGGTGATACTTAAGAGATGGTAAGGTGATAGGTGACTGATAGGCCTACTTGAGCTTCAGATACAGACCAAAATGTAAATAGATTGGCCTGCAGAGACATGGGTAGCTGTTCCAAAATAAGAGAGGGGAGAAAGAAAGGTCAGAAATGGAGTGAGAGACAGAGAAGTGCAGATATTATCCATCATGGAGCAAAGGGCTAGAGAGGTGTTACTGTGAGTTGCAATACTGTAGTATCAACAATGTCCTTCAATAAATCAGCTAGATCTTTTCTTCCACATACATCTTCTCCTGTAATGGAACCTGTGTTCCTGGCAAGAAAGGAGGAGGTCAGCAAACTTTCATGTCCCTTGGGCCCAAACTAGTGTAGTTTGCCATTTATTGAGACACCCTGCCCAGACTCTGAAGAACAAATTGGTGCAGGAATTATAACACCTAAAATGGTATAACTGGCTGGGTACATGATATTCCTTTGGCAACCTTTATTGGTATTTTGGAAACTTTGGGGTGACAATGGTGATACAATGTCATCAGATAATACCTAATGTTCAAGTTTATTGCTGCCCGGTTCAGTGTTTGAGATGACTGCTTTTAGTTTAATTTTTATAATGTTTTCACTGTGTTTGTTTTTTGATATGCACTGTTGTGAAGTTACTGTAAGTGTTCTATGAGCAGGGTACAAATAATAAACTGATTGATTGACTGAATTGGAACAGGGCTGGGGACAGCTGCTGTAATGCGATGTAATAATAGTATCACAGCTGGCAAAAAACATAACAGGCTACACTTATCCAAAATAGCACCCTGAAGTAACTTAAGGGAGCCACTGCATGTTCTGTTGCATTGATACATATCCATCAGGATGAAGTGACTGGCTTTTTTTATGCATCAACTCCTCCTGACAATCACATGTTTCTTGTCTGTTCTGTTTGCCACAAATCTTATTCATCCATTCACTTAATATGTACGCCACTTTTCCACACACAAAAATCAATGCTCAAAGCAGCTCACAACAAAGAAACGGATTCATTTCAAGCAAACACTACAAAAGCAAATTCATAATACAACTATATCTAATCTAATCTATCTTCTATCTCTCTATTAAAAAAACACCACATTTCAATACTATAAATATAACAAGAAACATGCAGCATCCAATGTTAAGTTGTGGGCGAACATATCAGATGACACAGCGATTCTTCCAAAGCAGCTCTTTATTTGTAAGCTGGAACAGAACTAACTGAGGAGCTCAGTCAGCCTGCTTATATAGAGCTCCAGAACAATTGTAACTTTTGCAACTTTCTAAAACTATCCAATCACAGAACGTCACTTTTTGATCCTTCATTTGCATAACTATCTACAGTATCCCCCTGCTGGCCCAGGGTGAGAACACCAGTACATAACACCCAATAGCAAAAATATCAAGGAAGCTTCATGGTTTCACCTTAGTCCTAGCAGCAGCCTGCCCATGATGTTGTTCGCAGTCCCTCTCCCCTCAGCAACTTAGGTTTCCAAGGGCAAAGCGTGGGCTGGTTGGAAACACCCTTCCCCTGATGTTGCTTATCTCTTTAAATCTGACTTCTTTAAATATTTCCTGGCCTACTTGAACCACGCCTTAGAATTGATTCTCCTCTGCTACTTCATTAATATTAAACAGAAATTTGAAGAAAACATTTAAATACAAATGTTCTACAAATGTCAGATGATTCACAAGTAAAAGCTATGACACCCACAAGTAAAATCCTTAAGTAATGCTTAATGGATGCTGCTTTTGGTATATGATCCTTAAAAATCTGTCACGTGGATAAAACATGGTGCTATTCTATTAACACAATCACTAGGGCCTTACACTGCCTTCTGAAAGCCCATTTTCTGACCAACTATAAGGATTCATGAATGGTCTTGCACACTGCATTGGTTGTGTGAAAAAGTCTGGTTTCCACCAGCTCTATTGATAAATTATTGATCTAGCAGTTCAATCAGTAACATATTGCAAGTTTTTTTGTTCTTGACATATTTGTCCTGCTAACTCTAGAGATGTAAGCATCTCCATGCTTTTATTTAAAGCTGAGATTCTATATTCCTTTACCTGAGAGTAACCCTAATTGAACTCAGTGGGATTTACTTCTGAGTTGACTCTAACCACTACATCACATTGGCTCTCTTTACCTCAAGGCTAGACAACATGGTGCCCTCCAGAAGTTGTTGAGCCATCAGCCCCAGAGGGCATGGCCAGTGGTCAGAGATTATGGGAGTTGTAGTTCAGCAACAGCTAGAGGACATTACACTGTCTATCCCTGATTTACTTGGGAGAAGATTAATTACCCCAGAAAACAACTCTCCCCCTTAATTACTTCCTTTTCCCAGGTTTGGAAACTGCTGGTCAGGTTGCTTCAAGGCCTGTTGTAGGATAGCTTGAAGAATGTGGATGGCTTTCTATCTTTAATACAGTGGTACCTGGGGTAACAGACGCTTCAGGTTACAGGCGCTTCAGGTTACAGACTCTGCTAACCCAGAAATAGTACCTTGGGTTAAGAACTTTGCTTCAGGATGAGAACAGAAATCGTGCTCCGACGGCGCAGCAGCAGCAGGAGGCCCCATTAGCTAAAGTGGTACCTCAGGTTAAGAACTGTTTCAGGTTAAGAACGGACCTCCAGAATGAATTAAGTTCTTAACCTGAGGTACCACTGTATATCAAAACTTGTTTTAAGTACTGTTGCACGTCACTCCAATCTCCAAGCAATGTGAGATTTCAGGGGTACACAGGGCACTTTTCAGGGTCTGTGTTGCCTTGTGGACAATGAGGCACAGCGGAGAATAGTGTATGATATATGGCTATTTACACATTCACACAACCTGAGTCTAGATGGGAGAGAGAGTGTCCAGTATTACACTCTTGTTTCTTGCTTCTCTCATAGGCACAGCAACACCTTTCCTGTTCTTCTCACGGCTTCCAGGTTGGAGGCAAAAGTGCCATTACATTCTGGTTTGTCCCTTCCTTTCCCGCTTGCCAAACTGCTTGCAAAAACACAGCTATTTTTCCTTCTACCTACCTCATTGCCCACTGCAGTTCTGCCCCTCCCACCTGAAACTATGGCCTTTGGTATCTGCTGCCTCTCTCTCACTTCAGAGAGGGGTTTCCCCCATTTTCTTTCTGGCCCAAAGTGTCTGTTAATGGCCTTCTTAATGGGTCAACACCCATTTCTTTGTGCTCTTTTAATGACCCATTTTTCTGATAGTAAGAGCTGTTTGAAGGTGGAACAGACTTCCACAAGAGGTGGTGGACTCTCCTTCCTTGTGGGTTTTTAAGTAGAGGTTAGATGGCCGCCTTTCATGGATGATCTAGTTGAAATTCCTGCATTGCAGGCGGTTGGACTACATGACCACGGAATCCCTTCCAACTCTATAATTCTCTGATTCTCTCCAGGCGATTACTTCATCAGGAGGCTAGCCTGGTTTGTTTTTTTTTTTGGTTTTTTTTTTAAATGGCTTACATTTTAACAATGTCTGGTACCCCAGAATCAGAAGGGGGGATCAGAATTAGAAGGGGAATCCAGGCACCCCACAAACTTATGACAGTGCTATACAGAGAATAATCTGATGACTGAATTTTGCTTCTATCAACACAACAAATTTCACTTCTATCAACACAACAAATCATCCTATTCTGAGCAATTCAGTGCTTGGATATGTTTTATCCCAGGATGTAGGGCTTTTTCTTGGGGGGGGGGGTGTTGCTAAGAAAAAGAAAGAAATAATATTCGCTATATACAGAAGATAGTCTTTTGATTTTCTATGCATTGTATATGATATAGGTAAGTCCATTCTTCTACCCCCCTTTGCAATTTAGTGACTGGCTACAGCTAGGGAAGACCTGCTTGTGGGATAGGTACTTTCCCCACTGCACACTATATGTGAAAAGGCAAGTTGCTAAACTCTAATAACCAAGATTATGATTTATAGACTTCATTAGCAATGACTTTACACCTTCTTGCCAATCTCTTATTCTTTTTTGAACTCCAGAACATCAAATGTTTTTGTTCTCAGGCTTTGAACTATATCTTGCCTTTTGAATTTTGACAGACTTTTTCTTTTGTGTCTTTTCTTTTGCAGTTGCTCAGTTTCTTACTGGCTCTGTGTAAGTTGTCACAGATGTAGACTTCAGCTTGCATGCTTGCAAAGTGAATCAGTGGCAACATCTGTTCCCCCAGAGGCATGGGTGCATCAATCCCAAACCACCCACATAGTTTCTTCTACCTATGAGCGTTGGTATTTCCTGACCCAGCACTCTTTGAAGCGCATTCATTAAAAGATGCAGGGTGGGGTGGGGGAAGTTGCTGAGTTTCTGAAAGACTGTGTTTTAGATTCATGTTATTCACAAAAACTATCAAATTATATTACACTAGAGCTGCTTCATACATAACTCTGTTCTTCTTGTACATGTAGAAAACACGTGAAGATGCCCTTTTTGGAAGCCACCGTGTACTATGACTTTCTAACCCCTGTAACTGAGGCAACAAGGTCAAACTGCACATGATGCAGGAGTTCTGATGTTCTTTTCCTTTCACAAAATACCAACCATGCTTTCGTCCTCTGCCTCCCGCTCCCTTTCAGGGCTACATTGCAGAGCAAGGGGTTCTAACCTTTTGCCTATGTGCTGATTCCCCTATTTAAATTCCCTCTGCCCCAAGCTGCTATTAGCTAGATGAGAGCCAAAAGCTATGGGCCTATACCCATAAGTATGTTTCTCTGACCCATTGCAACAAGTAGCAGCTTTAAGGGGAGGGATTTAGATTGGAAACACATTGCAAGGGATGAACGGTCCCCCCCTGGCTGCAGCCCCAGTTCAAACTGGGGCCTGCTTTTGCAAAATAAAAAATAAATTGGAAGTTCCAGTCACAGAACTCCGGGGTCCTCTTTTGTTTGACCTCTTAAAACAAGCATAGGCAAACTCAGCCCTCCAGATGTTTTGAGACTACCATTCCCATCATCCCTGACCACTGGTCCTGTTAGCTAGGGGTGATGGGAGTTGTAGTCCTAAAACATCTGGAGGGACGAGTTTGCCTATGCCTGTCTTAAAACATTTGCAATTTCTCACACAATAGTGTGGGTGCGGGTGTACACATTTTTGCCTAAAGAGAGAGTATCTCAACTCTCAACATGTGAAGAAACCCTCCTTGTAAGCACATAGCTGGAAGTTCATACATATTTCGGGCCTTTACTCCTTTTTTGGTTAAGAAAAATGTCATGCCCATGAATTAAATATTTGCCATGCAGGCTCTCTCATTCTGGCAAAAGCATTTATTTTACTGGTCAAATTCCTTATTTTTATTTTACTTTGCTGCCTAGATCTGACAGATCTAGATCTAAATCTTTGTATTTAATAAAAAAATACCCACCATAAACTGTAGTGCTGACCATGTTTATGTGTGCATTTTAAGCCTTTGTTGAAAGCAGATATTTTGAGTTTTGCTACCAGCCTTTGGTGGCATCTGACATCTGGCAAATAAAACAAGGGGCTTGGGAGATGAAAGTGAAGGGGGGAGGAATCACACCATAAAAGGGGTGCCAGGAGGAAGCAGGGGGCAAGATGCTGGTGTGTAAGCAATGCTTGCAGTTATATATTCGGGTGGAGGCGGAAAAGAAGCACCATTACTGCTTCAGATTGTCATTACTTTCAAAACTGGAGGTAGGGTAGACATTGTTTGTTTGTTTGTTTGATATAGTTTGTACACCACGTGAGTATTCAGGACCAGCTAGTTGGCTTGCATGCATTTGCTGCTGTCCACCCCTATAGAGGCTAAAAAACCCCAAAGAAAAATGTGCTATTGTGATTAGAGTTTTGGATTGGATGTGGGAGGACTAGTGTCAAATAAAGTTCTTTTGATATATTTATTTAGCAAGATGTATATATTACTTAATAAAATAAATTAATACATCTCGAAGCAGTTTGCATAAAATGAACCTTATAGCATCTTATGCAGATAAATCCTCCTCAATGCTCCTTAGATGAAGGGCAGGACAGAAAGATATCAAATACACAATGCTTAAATAAGTTCAAGTGTGTCCTCATGTGGATTGCTGAGGTCTTTGCATCTGCAGATAGGAATTTGCATATGGCAAGAATCATAGATTTAATAGTAGAGGTGACATGATGCTTCACTATCAGTTTCCGCCATCAGTATCATAATGGCATAGAATTAGATGTGAGACAGGAGTGCCAGCTTGGCCCTGCAACCATGGGTGCCCAGAGCTGTGGGTGCCATGTAGCAAACATGGCCCTGGCGTTGAAATTTGTGGGTGCCTGGCCCCTTCATGGGGAATTTTGTGGGTGCTCGGGCACCCAGGGCCCCAGGGAGTCAGCACCCATGGTGTGAGATATATGTGAAGTTATCTATACTTTCTGATACCGCTGTTGTCCCATGTGGCAACTGAGCAAACCTTCTTAGTGCAGTGGTAGATATTTTCCATCAACTGGCATTCTTTCCACTTTATAAATGAGAAAATGAGATGTTGACTCACTCAAGGGCGCCCCAAGAAGTTAAGGTTCATCATAATTTTTTTAATAATATTTATTTCAACAAGGTATAAAAATAATAAAATATTTATAAAAATACATTTAATAAAATTTTATATAAAATAAACAATCGATGACTAAAAGGTCAGGCTTCCTTTTCGACGCCTACTTAGGAGATTCTTAACAGTCTTCTTTCGCCCATGTATAATTGAAGTGCTCTTGCTCCAACGCCCGGGACTCTCTTGTAGGTGGTGTTCTGGAAGAAGTCTCTTCTCTGATTATTGAAGTAGGATCTTCAGGGTCCTTCAGATCTACTTGTTCTTCCTCAACTTCCCTTTGACTAGATTTTCTGAGGATTATCTCCCACACCAACTCAGATGATGATTCTTCCTCATCTGTGATCTTAGATTGATTGGAGTCATAGGGGGACTCCAGGCTGTCTGGTGCAGGGGCCTTCTGGCCGCTGGCAGTCTGAACAGATGTTACGGTAATCACTGTTTGAGGGTTTGGAGCTATTCTCAGAGCTCCTGGTTCTCCTTCAAAACCTCTCTTATGGTGTTCCTATCTTCTTCCACAATTGTTTCTTGTATCTGGGTCATCTGGCCTGCTGTTTCAGTGACGTTACAGCTTGGTTCTCCATCAGAGATTGCAAGTTTTCTGAGGGCTCACCACCAATAGGCACTGGAAGGGTCTCTGTGCAAGCCCGCAGCAGTGAGACCTGCAGCTGTTGGACCTGCTGCTTTAGCCTGGCAATCTCTGCTGCCTGAGGGTCAATATTCACTATCAGCTTGTTCTTTATTTTTCTGACCCTATCAGCATAGCAAAGAGTATTCAAAATGTATTCGAGGTTCAAATCTGTTGGGCTCACACATGATTTGCCTCCCAAGGAATCTTGTAAAAGGCGTGTTAACTTCTAGTCTCTATAAGGGACAAAATTGCCCTTCTTCGTTTCCTCCCTAAGAGCGCAGATGACGTTCCCCAGGCAGAGGAGTGTTCTGTTGATGCTGATCCCTTCCCGCAGTCTAACACCTTCTGCTTTTGTATTGCTTTGCCTTTCTGAACCAGTAAGGTCTATGAAGTGCAGCTTGGAATGCAAAATGGTGTTCTTCTCACTCTTGCTTTTCTGTCCAATGGTCATGGTGAAGATGGCGTGAGAGCGTGATGACTGGGTGTTCATGGCCGTGGCAGCCACTGTTTGGGAGTTGTCCCCCCGCTCCAGGCACTGGCTGATCTCTTCAGCAGACTTTACCACGTGTTCGGTTATCCCCTCAACCTTGATGCCTCCCCTGGGATCTTCAAGGATGCTGATTGAAGGTTTCTTCCTTTTCAATGGTGCCAAGAGATCTAAGATGTCATCTTTGTAGATCTCCAAATAAGAGACTTTCAGGGAAGACTGCCACTCTGACCACTCTTTCATTTCTTGGAAGAGAAGCTTTATTGCCCGAGAGATGATTCTGACAGTGGGATCGTTCTGTTTGTCAGCTGTGTAAGCCACTCCCATGGAGTATGTTTTCCCAGATCCTGTCTCACCATAAGCAAAAACTGTGGCATTATACCCTTCCAAGATGTCCATTACAAGGGGAGAGACACAGGTTCTCTTGATCAGTAGACACCATCATATGTGAATGCTTTGTCAGTACATAGAACCACCTGCTGTTCCCCAGGGACAAAAGTCAAACACATCTGGCAACTCTTAAAATGCTATTTAGAAATAAGGGGGCGGCACTTAAGTGCCACCTGCACATGGATGATCCTGGCCTCTTCCTTCAACATTTTATAATGTTATATTCCAGCGCTCACCCACACCCTCCCGTACTGAAGAAAGTTCCAAGGTGAGCTCACAGGACGGCGGAGGCCAGCTCGCCCCCTTGCAAAGCCCCCCATCCAGCCCGCTGGTGCACCCTCCAGAACTCACACCCTGGTTCATCATAATTTATGAATAATTATTTTCTAGTGAAAATAAGATGATTCATCTTATTGTGTGACATCTTGAAAAATGAATATGTAACATACAACCACGCCTGTACGAATTTTAAAAAATTGTCTGTACTGTAATGCTTTCACAGATACATAGCAATAAAGGTGTTAGGCTATAGAAATATTCACCCAAATCCCATTTCCCAAGAACAGTCCAAACGTCTTGCTGCAGGCAATGAAAAATATGGAATGTTTTGAAGCATGAACTATTCATCTACCTAATGAAACAAACAGGAAAGAACTGAGCCTAGCAATAATGAATCTGTCATTATCCAGTTTCTAATTTTTCTAGTCTTAAGATCAGATCTCCCATTTCAGTTCACTTTTTAAAAAAGTCCTCACAAAAATTGCTCAACATTTTAGCTATAGGTAGGTAGCCGTGTTGGTCTGCCGTAATCAAAACAAAATAAAAAAATTCCTTCCAGTAGCACCTTAGGTATGAGCTCATACCAATAACAAACTTAGTTGGTCTCTAAGGTGCTACTGGAAGGAATTTTTTTTTATTTTGTTTCAACATTTTAGTTCACATTTCTCTAAATTTTCTTGCATGCATTTTTGCCTAACACAAGGCATTTTTGTGCCTCATTTTCACAAATATGTTCCTTTTTGCATACATCTTTCCACTATACATATTTTTGCATTTTTGTTGTTTTTGGAGAATTGCATCAGAAAATTGGGGAAATTTGTGCAAATTTCAAAGGACAACTATTTCACTTGTCTATTGTTTTAGGAAGTGCGAAGTAGCTAGATTTATATTAAAATGTGAAGTAAATTGAATTTCTCCCTCATCCATAGTCTTGAGAGGGACATTTGAAATCAATGCAAGAAAGAGAACAGCTTGATTGCTACAAGTAGCCAAAGTTTGTGTGTGTGTGTGTGTGTGTGTGTGTGTGTGAGAGAGAGAGAGAGAGAGAGAGAGAGAGAGAGAGAGAGAGAGAGAGCAATTTGATGACAGGCTGGTTATCATAATAATGGTTAGAAAGTTTTTGCCTGATTTTACTTATTTATTTAAAATATGTATTTACCACTTTTGAGGGTATGCTCTTTCAAGGCAGCTTTTAATTAAAATAGAGCAGTACTGTACAATTACACACACACACTCATAGCTAAAAGACGAAAAGATCAGCAACTTGCAAAACAGGAAAGCATTCCAAAATTACTAAAATTTGATCAAAGCCATCAGCAAAAGCAGACCAGTAATAATTTTGGGAAACCCTTTAGGGGAAAGACCATGTTAAAAAAGGTGAGTCTTCAGATCTTTCCAAAAGATCTGCAATGTTATGCTCTGGCAGAGTCCAAGAGGCAATGAATTCCAAAGCCACTTGAAAAAGCAAAATGGAAATATTATATCAAATAAAAAATGCTCTCTGCTTTCAACTTGCCAGTTTGAATGGTCCTGAAAGGAATGGAAGATGTGCACAGCAGAATTAGGCTCTTGTGCTGCGTTCCTCAAAAGTTAGTGGCACTTGCACTGTATGGGAAAACCAACCAGAAGACTAATTGTATATCAAGGAGGCAGTGATTCTAACATGGTTACCCTTCTTGCCTCTGTTCCTTCCCCCTCCCTGGCAGCTGTTAAGTTTCTGAAGGTGTGAGAACCTTCTCTGATGTCCTACCTAATCAGCTGGGAGAATGTGAAGCCCCACACACAGCTGCCTTAATCAGTCTGAGAGATTAGTGCTAGGAACCTTCTTTAATGTTGGAAATTGTTGTTGGAGGGTGGGGCATTGAAAGGAGGTGGTTATCTATAAAATCAAATAGTTTGGAGAGGGTGATTTAGAAGCTCCTGCACAGACTGATCAGCTGCAGGGCCGTGCAATCTAGGCTGCCTGGGGGAGTCACTTTGCCACTTCTTCAGGGCTCCCAAGTGCATGTCCTGGTATGTATATATATTGCTTGCTATTTAGGAATAAAACCTTCTCAGTCATGTTTCATATTGCTTCTGAATCCTTAACAAAAGAACCACCCTGCATTTGGTAAGACATGCCCATGTGAATCTTCCATTTGATTGTTTCCTATAAACATAATTTAACAAATTGACCCCTAGACTATGCTTCATTTTTATTCATTCATTCATACAAAATATATTTGATAATATTTTTTCTGAACAGGTAGTAGCAAATCTGTAAATATATGTCTGCCACCACTGATAAAAATGCTTTTAAAATTCTTTCCAGAACATGAGGAAAGGCAAGTGCGAAGCAGGATATCCTTAGCATAACACTCATTCTAACGGATATGGAAAGAGCCTTTGTTTATAATGGTTAAAAACATCAGTTTATGTTAGCTGGGGAAACAATGGTATCACAGAAAGCTACTGATTGTGAAGTATTTCTTTTATTGACATAATTAAGTTCAGTGCTCTTCACTTTGAATCACAGAAGTGATTTGTGGAACACACATACATAGGCTAACATACATAGGCAAAGTAAAACTAGCCCAGTTCAGACGTAACTGGAAACCATGGCTTCCTCTATGTGAATGAGCTACTGTGAGCCTTGGCCTTGCATCGTCATCCCCTCCCTCTCCTCTTTCGTGATCAGAAGTGTCTGCTTTTGTTTTTAAGTACCGTATTTTTCGCCCTATAGGACGCACTCCCCCCCCCCCAAATGAAGGGGAAATGTGTGTGCGTCCTATGGGGCGAATGCAGGCTTTCGCTGAAGCCTGGAGAGCGAGAGGGGTCGGTGCACACCGACCCCTCACGCTCTCCAGGCTTCGCACACCTCTCCGCAAGCAGCGGGAGCCCAGCGCTGGGCTCCCGCTGCTTGCGGAGAGTTGCCTGCATTCTGAAGCCTGCGCGCGCTGAGCTCAGCGCGTCCAGGCTTCGTGGACCTCTCCGCAAGCAGCGGGAGCGCTCCCACTGCTTGCAGAGAGCTGCCTGTTTGGGGGCTGGGGTCGGGGGAAGCTCGAGCTTCCCCCGCCCCAGCCCCGCGCCTGGGGGGGAAATAATTTCCCCCCCTTTATTTCCCCCCCAAAAAACTAGGTGTGCCTTATGGGATGGTGTGTCCTATAGGGCGAAAAATACGGTAACCACCATTCCCTCAGGTGTCTCATCTTAAGACTGGGCAATAAACTACTGTCTGTTCTACTAATGCAGCATTTGTACTTCCATCTACTTAAGAGCAAGCCCCATTAAACACAATGCGATTTTTTTCTGAGTAAACATGCATAAAATCAAGCAGGCTAGCCTATTTTCCCATATCATACTGTACTGTTGTTCATGAGTCGAGTCGTTTGCAAAGTAATCCTCTGCCTTCATACATTGCTGACTTACATGCTCATTGTGGAACTTTACACTCTTCCTTGTTATACAAATGATACAGATATGTTCCCATCTGATTTCCTTACTTGTGTTTTTGGAGGCAGATAAAAAAGTGTGATCTTTGAGAAAGGAGGAGGAGGAGAAATGTTTGTTTGTAGCTGTCTATTTTCCTTGGCTTGGCAGTGACAGGGAGAAGCTGTTAACATTATTTTGACTACGTTGTGCCGAGAAACCATTTGGCAAAAAGCCTCAGAAATGGGAAAAGAGTTTTCCAGCACTTTCATGCACTTTATTCTGCAGTGGAGCTTGCCTTGCCAGCTTTTTAAAAAAGAGGAGGAGGAGAGATTATTGAGTACTTCAAAGTCAGGAAATGATAGCTTTACAGTTGCTCATGCAATCTTAATTTAGCTCGCTTTCTGGTCTCTCCTGCGCAGCAACCTGCTGGTTGTCGACAGGAATGAAGTGCTCTGTAAGCAAGAGTTAATCTTCAAAATCAATCAGCATAAAGGAAAACTGAACCAGCTGGAAAGAGCAGCACAGTAACCAAGTGATACTGTCCTGCAATTTTCTCATTTGCTAGACAAGGCAAATAGTTAAGAAGGCAGTAACCATCTCCTTTCCTCATCCCTCTTTTGCCAGCACCCCAGTTATTGAAAGTCATCAAGGGAAGAGAGACAATCTTGGAACACTGCTCTAAAAGAATAGTATTTCTACTTCTGTGTAGAACTTGTTTGCTTTTCAATTTCCCTTTCAGCTATAACCATTCAATTATATATGAAACAATGAAAAAACATTAATTTTGTTGCAAACAAGGTGCATGATAGGGTTGCCATACGTCCGGAATTTCTCGGACATATCCAGAATACTGCAGTCAGCAGCAGTGTCCAGGCGGAAATGGGAAAATCCGAACATATGACGGCCCATGTCAGCAGTGTCATTTTTGCCAGTGTTCCATAAAAATATCACAAAAGTGGCAAAGCTCAACAACTTTTCTGATCGGATTTTTGCTGTGGCAACACTAATTTACTAGCACACACATAACATACGTCATTAAATAAAATGAGTCAATCCAAACCCCTGTTAAATGTGCACTCAAAACCAGTATGAGAGTGTCAATAACAAATGTTAGCCCTTTATGAAAACATTTCCCCCCTTCAAAGGTGTTCCATTTTATGTGTACAAACTGTGGAACTTAAGCATTTACAAGTCTTCATATTATTCTTACATTTGAATCTGGGTGAAAGTAGTGAAGTGATCTATTACAAGGTTTCAGTTCTCTTTATGTGTGAGTGTAAAGAGTGAAATGCAAATTTTCTTCCATTTTTTAATCGACCTTTTCACTATGCTGTGACCAAGACCTGCTGGTTGGCTGCAGGGTCCACTACACTGGCACCACAATGCCAGTCATTCCTGTTTATCAGCAAACAACCAGAGAAAAGGCAGTAAGGCAAGGTTTAATACAGGCATAGGCAAACTCGGAGTTGTAGTTTTGGGACTACAACTCTCATCATCTCTAGCTAACAGGACCAGTGGTCAGGGATGATGGGAGTTGTAGTCCCAAAACATCCAGAGGGCTGAGTTTGCCTATGCCTGGTTTAATAGGTTCCCTTGAGCTATGGTTACCTAATTTTTTTCAATGAATCCGGGGACACTTTTTTACTTTTTTTAAAGCTGAATAGCAACAGGGAGTCAGTAGTAGTGAGGCCCAAGCACATTTTCTTTATTTCATTTGTATCTATGCTGGGGGGGGGGATCATTTTGTCAAGTTAAGTGGTTAAGGCATTCTGACAAAAACATAACAAAACAGAATGTTTTAAGAAAAATCAAGATGCCAGTTTCATAAAAAGTACTGCCTACCCCCTCCCACTCAGCCGCCCTACAGCTGGGGGTGAGGCAGTGGGATCGGTGGAGGCTCGGGAGTCGCGGGTGAGTGGCCGTTGCCCAGGAGGGGAGCAAGGCACGTGGTTTCTCTGCCGGGCAAGGTGCAAAGCCCTTCTTTTGCACTCTTCGACACACCTCTGCCTGCGCAAAAATTATCTTCCCACCCCTCCAGCTGCATATTACTCCAGGAGAGCAGGGTGTGTGGACCAGGTGAATCTGTCCTGCTGGGCATCCCCGGTTCCCCTTTGGGTAGTAGCAGCGGCAACAGCAGTCAGCAGCCCGGAGCAAGCCTAGTAGTACAGTTAGCTCTGGCTGGCTTCAGGAGCTGCTCGCTGTCGTGGCGCCCACAATTTTTCCTTGCAGGAAGTCCCCATATGGTGTGTTGCGCAACTGTGCCTTGAATGGTGCAACTTCCACAGCAAGCAACTTGGGCTCACTTTGCACCCTTCCAGTTGGGTGAAAAATAGGTCCATGGCTGAAATGGCAAACTCAACTGGTTAGTGACCTAAGTAAATAAATACTGTTCGGCAAACATAAGGCTATGTGTCGCCTTAAGAGTACTGGCTAAGACCCTGGGCCAATGATGGGGCAGAAGGGCAAATTCGCCCGAAGCCTCAAGCTCAAAGGGAGCCTCAAATACAGACAATTTCTTCCTTTAGTTTTGTTAAATCAGGTCTATTTACATACAGTCTCAACTTAGGGCTCCAATTTAAGCAAATGAGACACTTGATTTGGAAAAGGCAATAATTAGTGCATGTGCACAAAAGAAGGCTAGAAAATCATTAAAACACACACACACAATAAACAGTATGTCTCATGTTCTTTGGGACACCAGGGAGGCCTTTGGGGGTGCGTGTGTGCCAGTAGATACCACATTGATAACCTCTGTCACAGCCAATGACAGTAAACATAATGCCAATAAAAAGAACAACTAGGATATGGGGAGGACAGCAGAAGGTCTCTATTGTACACATACAGCCTTGTTTTGCACAGTGTCCCACAGAGTGAAGCTCTGAGTCAAAGTGCTCAGGGACATATTCAGAACGATGGCAAGGCTAAGCACCTTGGTAACAGACCCTGAAGTCTTCTGGCATTCATATATAGAAGCTACACATGGAGAAGAGGGAAGCAAGACTGTGCCAATAGCCATACACAATCTTTATAAGCATGATCCTACTGACCCCTTCTTCTCTTGTAGCTTTTATGTAAGAGGATGCCTTAATAACATTTTAATTGATGCTGAGAGTAATAAGGTGGTAACAAGTTGACTTTACTTCGGGGAAAGCAGGCAGTCAGGTAGGTAACATTCACCTTCCTTCTGTGTTAGTCCTCACCTAAAAGATCCTGTAATTTTTTGGAGCAGGCCTGGTCCTGGAGCAGATTTAGCCCTCTGGTGACAGCTTCCTTGTATGTCACTCCCTAATTCGGGCAGCCTATTCTGGTGAATTTCAAGAACCATATTCAGTTGACTGGAGAAGATAATTTTTTTTTAAAAAAAAGATTATTGTTTAAGAGACATTTTTCACCTGAGAAAGGGGTTAAGAAAAATATGTTAGCTGCTCTTGAAATCTCAACCACAACATCTCATCGCATCATGAAAGCACTCTTGTTTCTTCCCTCCACTCCTCCTGAACTTCAAACACTCCAGTAATCCCTTTGACCTCCAAAGGTCAATGACATATAAAAGTATCTTTCTTTTGGTGTAAGATCACATTAATTATCCTTCCATAGCCTCTCTATTCTACACATATGCTTTAAATCCTCCAGTGGAAATATAAAGATGAATATTTTTCCTAGAATTATCTGGAAAGCCCTTTCAGTGTAATAAATGTTGCATGGGTAAAACTGAGCCATTAATTTCCAATGTACGTATTTCAAAGCTATAATACCAAAACAGTTGAATTTCATATTAATGCTACACAAATCATGAAAGTACATCAGCCATGAGTTTTTACACCAACTGATGTCAAAGCTAATTCATACATTTCTAGATACAGTACAAAATATAAAAAATGTATTTGAGATTCTGGCTTTATTTTCAGTGACACTAGTGTTTGCAGAACTTGCTTCTAAATAAGGATCAAGAACAGTTTCATTTATATATGTATGACCAATAGAGATGGCCAATAACTTTTCTTTAAAACTAGAAAATATCATGGCAGAGGTCAGAAATGTCAAGGGCTCCTTTATATGCAAGCTGAAGTAGGAATTTTGACAGGTGCAGCTTGACTGAAATTTCATTTATATGCTGGTAGATCATCTTGTGATTTCATCTCTTGCTCTCCTTAATTTAACTGTGGGAAAGAAGTTTACTTGGGGGAAAATATCATATCACATAAAGGCAGTGAAGAAAATAAAAGTATTCAGTTGATTCAATACATGATTTAAGGAATAACTGAAGTAAAATTATATGTCCATTGTATAATATTTTGGAGTTATACATCAGGTTCAAAAGACAGAAACAGTTGGAAGTTAGGATGAGTGGCATTATTACTTTTTATGAGATGTTCCTTCAGCAAGATGGTCTAGCTACGGTAATTTAAATAAAATGCTACCCGGTGTTTTTAGTTAAGCATGTGATTCTGCTAAACAACTTACATTCTACAAGTACTGTATCACAGAACCTGTAATGATGGTAAGCATGAGACTAGGCAGACAGCATTTTTTCTTCCTTGGCAGGCAAAAAAACGTGAGCAGCCAGATCAAAGCACAGCTCTGTGCAAAACATCAACACCTTTGCAAATGAATATGAAAGGACTTTTGCTAAAATACAAATCCAAGATTATGCAAGCAACCTCCCGTTCATTTGCAAGCAAGATAAGAAGGAGATGCCTAGATTAAAATGTACAAAAGGGTTTTTATGTTCACCTATTTGTAATCTGAAGTCCATAGAGATTTGGAGTTTTCAGTTACCAATACTGAGAAATAAAATGCTTATTAAGATTTTTCCATTAAGAGAGATATTCAACCTTCTCTTTAATTTTCTGCATCACATTTAATGTCCTAAAGTTAGGCCTGTCCTTTGTTGGCTCTCCTGAACCATCATAATTTTTTTAAAGAAAAAGTGGCATTAAAACCATTTTTGAAAAAATGTGAAACTGTAATACAAATTATTTTCTATCCAGTCAGCTACTAACATGACAAAGCTATGGCCATCATATAGCTTCTTAAATTCTTGTTACTGACTTTGGCTGCAATTCTCAAACCTTGCTTTGAATTAAACTACTTTGGAAGCTATTGTGTGAGAATTGTGCCCTCAAAATATCATGTTGCATTCCAAGCCCCATTCCTTTCACTAACAAAATATAGGGTGGTTGTTTGTGCATTTTGTAAAAAGCCATTATAGAATTTCTCTAATAGGATTTGCACGTTTTGTATGACTTCAGAGAAAATGTTGCCATTTCCTTTAGAGAAAATGATGCTTGAAAGGATGCTGGAGGAAGCTTAAAATGAAAATTAGGGGTTCAGTCTGAATGTGATCTCTTCTTTTTTTCCTTCAAAAAAGAAACCTCATTCTTAGTGTCTTGCAACAGTGGTACAACGGGATCACTGGATGCATAGTTTTAATTTTCAGATTAAAAGAACACAATACTAGCTCAATGGGCCCACCCCATTTCCTGTTAATCCTTTGCCACACAGATCTATTGTCCCACTTGAACACACTACAAATGAGGAATAAGCCCTCTCCCTTGAGCTACTTTATTTAAACAGGCTGAGGTTGGGGTGGGGGGAGAGATTCCATAGCAACCCTACAATAGCTTTTTACTTAGCCTGGACTTGTAGTGCTAGTGACTGCAACAGATCTGTATAGTTCAAATATTACAATGGATATGAAGAAAAGAGCAGCTGAAACATTGGATGCATATAACACGATTAGCACCACACAACTAATCAACATCACACCTGTCCTGTATCCCTTCCAGTAAGAACTAAGGATGTACATACCTCTGAAAGCGGACAGATAATGGCACTTGATATTTGCCCGATAGCACAGAAATAAGATTGATATGCACCAGCACTTGAAGTGCACAGACCATGGAAATTATTTACTTCTAGCAGGTCCCACAACACGAAATAGTGTTCTCATGGTGCATGGTAAAGCCAAGTATCATAACTGAGCTATGACAGCACAACAAAAATGAACCTGGAGAATATTAAATGAACAGCCCTCCAGATGTTGTTCAGAGATTCCCCAACATCAATTTTTAACACAAGGTGGTGATTTAGATCTAATGTAGCTGTAGTGGCTAAATGATGGAGCTGTAAACTAGGAGGCTGTTGGTTCAAAGCTTGCTCACCAACACAAATTCACTTTTTGGTCCTAGAGGAGCCACTCTTCACCAGCCTCAGTTTCCCTTATGGGTGATACTACTCAAGCCACATCAAAGGGTTGTTGTAAGGTTACTGTGGTTGTATGCATATAGATTCTTTCACACTTCAAGCACGGTGGACCAGTGGCCACAAGGCAACACAAGCCTGCTGTCCACTGTATAAACATTCAGTGGAATGTAGGACATAGTAAGTTGCCTCAGGCCATTGGTCCAATTAGTGCAAGAGTGTATGCACTGAATAGCAGCAAGTCTCCAGGGTTTCAGAATGGCATCCCTCCTAGCCCCTTCTCAGAGATGCTAGAAAATGAGCCTGACTCTTCCTGCATGCAAAGCCAATACTGTGTACTTAGCTACAGCACCCTCCTGAACTTTATGAAGGGGGCTGATATACACCATAATATCAGAGTAGACAACAATATTTTTAGTGCAAAAGGAAGAATTATTCAAGAAGATTTAGCTGAACTTAGATCCCCTTCAGATCAATAGCTAACTTTTCACATTGATTCCAATAGGACCTAAGTACTACTAAGTTTTTTGGGATGTGGATATGTGAAACAATGTTATGAATATATTGTAACAGTGCAGTTTTGTTTTTTGAATTCTGTATTAAATTCTTGTGCCTAGGGAAATGACTGGAGATTGGTTTTTAAAAAGAGTACTGATTCTTTCTTGGATGAATCAGCAGATTGCCTTAAGGAGAGTTCATGCATCTATAACTTAATATTAAGATGTAATTCCAAAACAGCTGAAATGTCCTAGTGTGGTGTTAGAGTGAAGAGGAAATGTGAGGACCAGACATGGATTTTGGTGTTTAAATAGTCGCCCAATAATATTGTCATTTATTATCTAGCTCATTTGGAATATATTTACATATATACCGGTATACACCATGTCCTAAAAGAATTACTGCCTCTATAAAAACTGTTTTACATATTCAGATATCTTTAGTCTAGATTTCCTTCTTATGAACTAGCAAGCCTTTGCTTAAACCAAATCTATACCATTAAGGACCTCGGAGGTAGCCTGCCATTCAGTTGCCATTCTTGCAAAACTCTGGCATATGAAAGAAGGAGTTGTTGAGAAATTGTGGTTCCGTGTAGACATCAAAGACTTCAGTTTTTTGCCATTATCAGTTTGGCTTTGAAGCAGCCCTCAAGTCCATTGTTCTCAAGCGGAAACTCCAAACCCAAAGTTTAAACATTAAGTGGAAGGAAATACAACTGACATAGCCTTCAAACTTCAAGAAACCTGAGAGACTAATGACATGTTACACTTGAACACAGTACCCTGGTGCCCCCTTTTAAAAGCAGAAAAGCTTCAGGGAGGGGAAATGAAACTGGCAAGGGAGGAAGGTGGTATTTTACCCTTTTCTCACTTCATGTTTTCCCCATACCAAATTATCCCCAAGTGACTTTTTCAAATTTATTTTTTCCCTAGCTGAAGATGTATTTAGATGTTTTCAATCAAATAATTTATTTATTTTATTACATATTTTAATATGGAACTATTCAATGAAGACTCAAACTATGCAAGCAAAGTAAACCTTTGAGCTTTTACTGCATGTGAGGAAAAAGCTAGTACAGTGGTTTAAGAACAGTCCTGTTTATGAACGATTTGGTTTACAAGCTCCGCAAAACTGGAAGTAGTGTCCCGGTTTGCAAACTTTACCTCGGTCTAAGAATGGAATCCGAATGGTGGAAGGGTACCGGTGGCGAGAGGCCTCATTAGGGAAAGCGTGCCTTGGTTTAAGAACGGTTTGGCTTAAGAACGGACTTCTAGAATGGATTAAGTTCATAAACCGAGGTAACACTGTAGACTGGCTGCTTGCTCTGACCAGTATAGTGGTACCTTGGGTTTCATACGCTTCAGGTTACACACTCCGCTAACCCAGAAATAGTGCTTCAGGTTAAGAAATTTGCTTCAAGATAAGAACAGAAATCGTGCTCCGGCGGTGCAGCAGCAGCAGGAGGCCCCATTAGCTAAAGTGGTGCTTTAGGTTAAGAACAGTTTCAGGTTAAGAACGGACCTCCGGAACGAATTAAGTACTTAACCCGAGGTACCACTGTAATTAGCCAGGATGGGCTGCTGGTGGGCCTTACAAGTGGATGCAAGTCTTCAGGCACTGCCTGATAGCTCATAAACCTCAGAGGGAGGCATGGTAAGGTGGCAGAAGAGAGAAGGCAGAGGTTGTCTTGGGTGGGTGAGCAGGAGAGGAGGGCAGAAAAGAGAAAATAGTTGGTGGAGAGTGTTAGGCTCCTACCAACAACACCTCATGATGGTGGTCTGGTGGGAAGATAGACTAGGGAGTGTAGCCTGCTCCTGAATGGAGCAAGGAAAAATGGGGCTAGTTCTAATCTATGATACTGTAGCTCAGTGTACTTGGTTTGACTTGAAGCAAGGGTTTTATTTCCCCACCACACACACTTCCCAATTGGTGGGCTCTAGAAGAAGTGGGGTGTGGCATGTGGGAAAGAGGGACCCTGGGCCACTAGGATCCCATGGGGTCCTATTCTCTAACTGTATCAGAATGGTGGGAAACACTTGGAAATCCTGTGAGGGGGACATAGGAAGCTTCCTCAAATCAGGGCATTGGGAAAACCGATGTGGTTTTTTTACCTTATAGCCTCAGAGCTTTTCACACAGCAGTGTACTGATCTGGCTGTGATCTAACTCTGCTGTACCATTTAGTCCTGAATTAAATCAGTTTGGTTGGTTGATTATTCATTTGGATCCTGGTTCTACTTTGAGCTGCTCGGACATGTCTTTCTTGCCCCAAGTAATATGGTTATGCCTTCCCATTCTGGAGCAGCGGGGTGACGGGACCAAACAATCCTGAATTAAGGGCCTTCCTCAGTTGCTGTGCACATCTGGTGCATTTTGCACCCACCTACTCAAAAGATTCTAGTTTGCTTCTATACTGTTTACATTATCACATGGGATTAAATTACTTTTCATCCTTGCCTCCCCTTTATCACCATGCTGAGAAGAAAAGTAGCTGCTTTCCCTTTTGAAATGGGCATTCTGTCATGTTGGACAGAAATCAGTGGTTTTATTTTGTGTGTGTGTAAAACCAACATAGAGTTGGTTAGTCCTGACTCGTATCTTATACACAAGACCAGTAAAAGCAGATGAGTCTTACCAGTGCTTTGGAAAGGGAGTGCCTAGAAGGCTATTGATGGGAATTTGGGGATTTCCTTAAAAAAGGCTCAACAATTTTCGAGGTGTCCTGGTTTTTACTTTTTGAAATATGGCAAGCCTAGACTAGATGGGCCATTGGCCTGACTCAGCTGGCTCCTCTTAAATGTTATGTAAGATGCATCTCCTTCAATTCTGTTTTTGCACAACAGTTCTCTTCACTCTGCTTGGCACCTTAGCAAACAAGTTGGATAAGGGAGTGGTCCTGAATAAGCCAGACATACCTGCACCTGTTGTGTAGTCTGCAAAGGCAGCACCCTGTCTTCATTGGTCCTAAAGACCACCTATCAGCTATGTGGACTTGTGGACCCATTTGCCCTGTGGGCATCAAGTAAGCGTCATTAGTTAAACGGCCTCGGTCCAGTATACCTGAAGGAGCGTCTCCACCCCCATCATTCTGCCCGGACGCTGAGGTCCAGCGCCGAGGGCCTTCTGGCGGTTCCCTCATTGCGAGAAGCAAAGCTACAGGGAACCAGGCAGAGGGCCTTCTCGGTAGTGGCGCCCGCCCTGTGGAACGCCCTTCCAGCAGATGTCAAAGTGATAAACAACTATCTGACATTCAGGAGACATCTTAAGGCAGCCCTGTTCAGGGAAGTTTTTAACGTGTGATATTTTATTGTATTTTTGGTTTTTATGGAAGCCGCCCAGAGTGGCTGGGGAGGCCCAGCCAGATGGGCGGGGTATAAATAATAAATTATTATTATTATTATTATTATTATCTAAGAGGCTTTGAATAAGAGGTGATGAGAGCAGCTCGCATGCTTTTACAGAATGCCCACAATAATATTCCAGTAATCTATGCCTAGTAATGAATGTGGGTGAAATATTTAAGTACATGCCCTAACTCCTATTTGTTCCTCCCACTTTCATCATCAGAGTCCTCTGTCTTGATTCTGCAGAACCAAATGCTGATGAATAAACTTGTGGGATTCAGTGAAACTTCAAAAATAAAATAAAATAGGGTGTTGTTGTTTTCTACCTGCATGTACAAACGTCTACAAAATCCAAATCTTTGTGGTGACCAAATTCACTTTGGTCTTAACTATTCCCTAATTCACCTGCTTTCTTTATGCTCCCTTTTTAGTAATAAATTACAGTTTATGTTCTGTGAGAGATTAGTTTTGCATTCCCAGCTCAGTACACTTTTATTGACTTAAGGCTACATGTTTAAAAGGAACACGTGTTCCTTCTGCTTTGTTTTTTGGTACATATCAGCTCAGATGAAGCATCTGGTTTTCAATGAAGCCCTTCTTCATACACAGTTTTCCAGCAGTGTGGACTAAGGCCCAAGAACGTCAAGTATGTAGCCTAAAACCATACAATGAACCGGTAGTTAATTTTGGGATTAGAATCCTGACCTGCTTGGCTTTGAATAGTTTCTGTCTGCTTAAATATTGGAATCACTTTTAGAACGATAGGTTTTATTTGTATTATGGCTTATAGCAGGTGGGCATTCCAAGCCAGCTTTTTTGTTTCTTTGTTTTAGGCTTCGTTGAGATTCATACTTGCACAGCCAAACCTCATAGGTCTTCAATAAGCATAGCTAGTTACTTTGAGAGAGTTTCCCTGATGATAAATCAGTTTTACAGATCCTGTTTTTACATTCTGTAATAGATTGCTCTCACTACATTTCCACGGTCCCTGGGGAGACAGAAAGGGTGAGTGGCAGCAGAAAGGGTGAGTGGCAGCAGCAGTTGTGTGATCGTCTCTTTTGGTGGCAGGGAACAACTTTTTTAGTCTTCTCCTAAAACCTGCTCTGTCAGTGCTTAGAAACAAGCATATTAATAGTTGCAGTCACTGAATGATAAATATGGCCATGTGTGCACATTATTACTCTGAGAGCATGATGCTGAAAGAAAAGACTCCTTATAAAGAATAATCGGGACACCATGAGTAACACTGAAAAGGGCTACCTATGTGGATCATTGTCATCAGACTGAGAGTCCCCATGCCTCCACCAGTGGTCCCACACAGTATCACACATGCTATAGAGCCTCTGAGTATGTTGATATGTGCTTTTAAACTTTATGGTTGAGTTAGAGATTTATTTATTTTTTGTTACTTATAACAATTACAGTATTTTTAACCTATCTTCACCTCTATAGGTAAAGGTAAAGGGACCCCTGACCATTAGGTCCAGTCGTGACCGACTCTGGGGTTGCGGCGCTCATCTCGCCTTATTGGCTGAGGGAGCTGGTGTTTGTCCACAGACAGCTTCTGGGTCATGTGGCCAGCATGACTAAGCCACTTCTGGTGATCCAGAGCAGCGCACGGAAACACCGTTTACCTTCCTGCCAGAGCGATACCTATTTATCTACTTGCACTTTGAAATGCTTTCGAACTGCTAGGTTGGCAGGAGCAGGGACCGAGCAACAGGAGCTCACCCCGTCACTGGGATTCGAACTACCGACCTTCTGATCGGCAAATCCTAGGCTCTGTGGTTTAACCCACAGCGCCACCCGCGTCCCTCTATAACAAGGTGGCTAACAATTATTGTACCCCCCCCCCAACAATAGACTGAAGATTGAAAAGTACAGTAAATCTTAAGTTACAGTATAATTTGAAGCAGAAGAAAAGGTATGGGCCAGATTCAGGTGACCCAGGGCACCAGCGGAAGTCAGAGCAAGGACTCCCACTAGCACATGGTGACTCCCCCCTCTGCTTCCTTGCATACCCCTCACACCCCAAATCTACTGGAGGGTCAGGAGAACCCCCTAGAACAGTATATGGAGGAGGATATGGGAGATTGTACCATCAGCACAAGCATTTTTGTTTGTTGCTAGGCAGAACAATTGTATTAGCCCAAAGTTGAATTCTATGCAGTGGCTCTGCTTCCAAAGGCAGCATCTAAAAATACCTGCTGGAAAAACATTCCTGTGGTATTTGGATAAAATGCTTACTGGCCTCCTGTCTGTCATCCTAAGCACACTTAGGCCCACTTCTCATGAAGCAGCCACCATGTAAAGGCCCATTGAGATTGCATCCACAGATCTGTGGGCAGCAACTTGCTGTGTAGACTGTACCAGTTGTCATGTGTCCTGCTTTAAGGAAGGCAGACCTCTAATCTAAAACAGAAAATGTGTCATCTTGAAGAGCTGCCTGGTCTAAGTCTGCTTTAAAGACAGAAAGCCAAAACAAAGAAGTACATCAGCCTTGAAGAAGGGAGAGCATGTCCTAGGCTGGACTTTTCTGTAGGTGCAGGAAGTTAAGGAAATTGTCTGCTGTATCCATAACAACTGTTCCATTGCAAAAAATAAATAAATTTGGAACTTAGCTCCTTTTACTTTTAAATAAACCAGTACAAGGTATGATTTTTCAAAAAGGAAGGACTTCTGTAAAACCCAAAATTGCTGTGTGCACCAGTCTTAGGTGCTTGGTAGTCATGATCCCCTTTCCCATGTGGCAATAAAAAACCCCAATGGGGGGCGTCATGAAGTAACACTCCCCACGGGCCTCTTTCAGATTAGGAAGCACAGGCAGCTGGTTAGGCTGCAGAGTGTTGAACAAAGAATAGATAGCCCTCCACGAGCCTGGTACCCCACAGGCCTGATATGCCAGACACTTGCCTGCTCCTAAATACAGTCCTGGATTGTGCTAAGCCTAAGCAAAACAGTATTCAAAGTCATCATGCAACCATAATAGAAACAGACCCTACCCCCCCCCCCAAAAAAAAAACACCCCAGCACAAATGGCTATTTTTTATCATTTTCTTTGTTCTAGTTTTCTAGGTTCCTCATTTTCTTACCAGATTCAGACTATGTCTATATGTGCCAGAACTGTAGAGAGGCTATAAGCTACTGCTGCTCTTCTTATGACAAGTCTTATGGCCCTCTTCCTTTACTGTCACGCTGTGCACTTGTATGTATTTATTTGAGAGTTGCTTCTTCAGGGCTGTGCTGGAAGTGTACACATTTTTTTTTAATGGTTCAAAATAACAGCAAAGCAATCACCTTACCCTGCCAGAAGGGTATCCCCATCCATGCCTTAGGGATGGGTGTGGGTATACCTCTTTAAGAGGCTTGTTATGTTTTGGAGATAAACCCTCTCAGAGTTTTATGTAGGAGGGTGGAACCAGGGGCACCCTGCAGATGTGTGTATGGAAGCTAGCACAGAATAGGGTACATCACAGTGGGGACTGGATATTGCACTGCTGGTACTAGATAGGGACTTGCAGGAATATTGTGGGGGGAGGGAATCATGTGATAGGGATGTAATTTCTATCATGTGGGAAGCCCTAATAATAACCTAAACATTACATACATGGGATGAGCGTCTGATAAGTAGCCAGGTTTCTTTCATAGTACTGGTAATAATTTGGGCTGAGGGCCTGGTTTCTCTTATTGTGTCACGTGAATTAGTTAATTTAATTAACTAAATTGAAAATGAAAGGGTAATCTGATACAGAAAACTTGGGGAGGCCTACTATGACTTTGGTATTTCTTGTAAAGCAAAGTATGGAAAACTTGGAAAACAACCTTTTGATTTCCTTCCTTTTAAAAACAAAAAAATATCATTTGCATTTGGGGGGGAAAGTCTGTAAGACAAAGGATTTTAATTCTTTTTGATCAGAGCTTGAAGAAATAGCAGTGTTCCTTTCCGCTTCTGAAGTAGTCTAAGTATATTGGTAATTTTTTTATTTAAAATATGCAATTATTTGTATAAATGGTAACATTTTGCATTCAGTAAAAACCTGTGGGTTTTCAGACATATGTATCTACTTAGGCCAAGATGACACAAAGTATTGTTCTAGGATGAAAAAAATTAAAAAGGCATCCTTTAGATCTTTTGTCCTTTTATTTCTGAGACTAAATCCCATGGCAGCCATCAAAGCCCAATGTGCTCTTACAATAACAATTTTACCAACCAGAACTATGTAACACATTCAACTTCAAAATGGTCACTCAGTGTGTGTTGACTCTTCTCCCTACCTCACCACAAGAGCGACAATGTGGATGACAGTAACACACACAGCACACAGGAAGGGATGAGTGAGGATTTGTGTTAGAGGATGCTCAGTCATTGTGGGAAGCAGTGTTTCAACCTCCCCCAAGTCTGAGAGCAAGTTTGTTTACTGGGGGTGGATGGTGAGATAAACATAGAAACCTGGGCCAATTTTAAAAAGAAAGAGAAATCTATGCTTCTTTATGACAGAGAAGATTTTTGCAAGTTGGTGTAATCTCTCTACCAGTGGCGTAGCGTGGGTTGTCAGCACCTGGGGCAAGGCAAGTAATTCGCGCCCCCTAACCCGTGGATTTGCACCCCCTAACCCGTGGATTTGCGCCCCTAATCCTAACCCCCAGATGTTGCGCCCGGTGCGGCCGGCCCCCCCTGCACCCCCCACGCTACGCCACTGCTCTCTACTGTCCCTATGGTCACAGTTCCAAGTTCTATCTGAATCACGAAAGGTGCTTGATGTGCTGGACCAATACTTGGAAGCACAAGGGGCTGATAGTGGGCAAATAATTTGAAATGGAATCCTAAAAGAGCAGAGGTGTTACCTGTTTCAAGTTCTCAAGTACGGGAGTTGGGGAAACAGCCTGTTCTGGACAGGGTTGTATTCCTCTTAAAGGAGCAGGTCTATAGCCTGGGAATACTATTGGATCCAACATTGTCACTGGTAGCTTAGGAGGCCAAGAGTGCCTATTTCCACCTATGGCTCATTTGTCAGCTACAGCTCTTTCTTGATAGAAATCATTACAGGTGTTGAGAAACTGGGAAAAGAGATTTTCTCCCCTGCCCCCATGCTCATATAGCTAAAACTTGGGAGTAGAACATGGGAATTAGAACTTGGCAGCAGACCAACAAAAAGAAGTACAGTACTTTTCCATGTATAAGACTAGGTTTCCCCCCTTAAAAATAATGTCAAAAATTAGGGGGCGTCTTATACTCTGGGCCATCTCCCCCCATTTTCTTAAATTTGAGTCCCTCAAATAGTTTCCACCTATTTGGTTAGGTGGTAAGGCTGCAATACATCACTTTTCAGTCTAAAAAGGACACAATTGCTTACTGATATTTCACCTGGTTCCTGAACAAAACTGCATTCTATGATGGTATGAAAAATTCTCATAGGAGTTTTGACACTTGCAGAGTTTAGTTCTGAGCTAACCTATAATAACATAGCAGGTTTCAACTTCAGTCTTTTTTCTGGATGGAAAAGCTGGGAACAGCATGAAAGTTTTCATCAGAATATTTCTTTCTTTGCACTCATTCTCAGCTTTACTGTTGCCCCTTGCTATCAGTACCAAAAACAACAGCCGAGACGAGACAAGTTGCAACACAGAGGCAGAAGGGTAGCTAATTTGAAATTAATGGCACTTAGTAATGAAGGATGTTTCTCAAAGGCACTAAAGTGAGCTAACTCAGTCTTGATACAACTATAGATCCTTAACTCTACTGAAGAATTATATTATATTTGGTACGCAGGCTGAGACCCTACCTGTCCGTGGACTGTCTCGCCAGAGTGGTGCATGCTCTAGTTATCTCCTGCATGGACTACTGCAATGCACTCTATGTGGAGCCTTTGAAGGTAACCTGGAAACTATTAAGCCAGAATGTGGCACCAGACTGGTGACTGGGAGCGGCTGCTGAGACCACATAACACCGGTCTTGAAAGACCTACATTGGCTCCCAGTATGTTTCTGAGCACAATTCAAAGTGTTGGTGCTGAACTTTAAAGCAGTGTTTTTCAACCTTTTTTGGCCAAAGGCACACTTGTTTCACGAAAAAAATCACGAGGCACACCACCATTAGAAAATGTTTAAAAAATTAACTCTGTGCCTATATTGACTATATATAAAGTAATTCTCTTGAATAGGAATCAAATAAACACAAAGAAAGTATTTTATAATTACTTTATTATGAAATAGTAAGTAAACAGAAATATGAAAAATTATAAAATACTTTATTCAGTGCGCAACCTGGGCCTGTTTGGCTGAACAGAAAGCTGATATTCTGGCTGGAATCAAACATTGCGGACCGTTCTCTGCTCAGCGGGGATCGATCCGCTGATCCCCGCTGAGCCGGCGGATGACAGCTCCGTCTCCGCACTGTGTGCGGAGAGGGAGATGTCAGAGCCCCGCTGCTCTCTATGGGGAATCGGATGAGAGCAGACCGCCTGTCCGCTCTCATCCGATCCCATCCGATCTGACCCCCACCCAGGACGGATGGAAAATAGGGTGGACACAGTCCGGCGCCCGCCTAGTGGGTGAAAATTTGACTTTTTAATTTTTTAAAAATCTTTCGATTTTTTCCATTTTTCCCACGGCACACCAGGCAACATCTCGTGGCACACTAGTGTGCCGCGGAACAGTGGTTGAAAAACACTGCTTTAAAGCCCTAAACGGCCTCGGTCCAGTAGACCTGAAGGAGTGTCTCCAACCCCATCGTTCTGCCCGGACACTGAGATCCAGCACCAAGGACCTTCTGGCGGTTCCCTCACTGCAAGAAGCCAAGTTACCAGGGAACCAGGCAGAGGGCCTTCTCGGTAGGGGTGCCCGCCCTGTGGAACGCCCTCCCATCAGATGTCAAAGAAATAAACAATTATCTGACATTTAGAAGACATCTGAAGGCAGCCCTGTTTAGGGATGTTTTTAATGACTGATGTTTTAATGTATTTTTAATATTTGTTGGAAGCTGCCCATAGTGGCTGGGGAAACCCAGCCAGATGGGTGGGGTATAAATAATAAATTTATTATTATTATTTATTACCACACATCATAAATCTTACCATCTCTATATTTATTAACTAACATTTGTAACTCAAAATGGGTAACAGTCCTTGCCACAAGAATATGAGAGATCTTAATTCCCATGGAGAAATGACTTGACATCATGGGGGGCACCTGCTCCCCCATCAAGTAAAACAATAGAAATACTTAACTAACTGACCAATCTCATCAGTTCTTCCCTCCACCTAACAAAAGTCCTGCCGCCCAACAAAAATCCTGGCTATGACCATGCTTGACATTATCAAAAGCTGCCAATATGTCCTTGGTTGAGCTGGGATTCATATTAATAATTTATAATTTATGCCCTGCCCATCTAGCACTTTTCCAGCAGTTGATGGATTTTTTGCTTTATTGCACTGAATCTGAAACTATATTTCGGATTTGTACCGATGGTAAAACTTTACTAATCATTTCATTTTCTCCAACTATTTGACATGAAGTATGCAAGATGGCGGGGACGTGGGTGGCACTGTGGGTTAAACCACAGAGCCTAGGATCAGTAGGTCGGCGGTTTGAATCCCCGCGACAGGGTTATCTCCCATTGCTCGGTCCCTGCTCCTGCCAACCTAGCAGTTCGAAAGCACATCAAAGTGCAAGTAGATAAATAGGTACTGCTCCAGTGGGAAGGTAAACGGCGTTTCTGTGCACTGCTCTGGTTCGCCAGAAGTGGCTTAGTCATGCTGGCCACATGACTCGGAAGCTGTATGCCGGCTCCCTCGGCCAATAAAGTGAGATGAGCGCCGCAACCCCAGAGTCGGTCACGACTAGACCTAATGTCAGGGGTCCCTTTACCTTTGCCTTTATGCAAGATGGCTATACAACCATTAATGTTTTTACCTTCAAATTATGGATTATTGTGTTGATCTTATGAATTCACCTATGATTATGGATTTCTAAAAGCTAGGGTCATAGCATAAGCCTAAAGTTTAACATGACATTATCCCTAACAAAACAAAGAAGACTTTTGAAGTTAAGGATAGTATTAAAAGGCTACAGTGGCTAGGAAGGGTTACCACTGGAGCCTCTTACAAAAATTGTGAAACATAAAGTGGAAGAGAAATGATATAAAACTACAGACAAAAGACATTTTTAGTTTAATACTGTGAATGAAACTGCATTCCATTCTAGTATGGGGAAAAATGCAATACATCATTCCCAGGTCTGAGATCAACAAATTGAGCAGAATCCAAAAGATCATTACAAACACATTTTAAAAAGCCCTCTCATTTCCAGGATTCAGCTAAAATAACTACTTTTGATTATTTCACTTGCACTAACATGTCACAAGTAACTGATTATGGCAGTTAAGACATACGAAGGAATGCCTTGAATTGAGTCATTTAATAACGATAGTTTTCTCTCCGTGAAATAAATTTCCATTTCCCCCCACAATGCTTTCATACTTGATGCACTCGTCTCACATACCCTGATGTTACGTAAATACTGAATGTGAGCTAGTCGTCGTCTTCTTCTTCTTCTTCTTCTTCTTCTTCTTCTTCTTCTTCTTCTTCTTCTTCTTCCAGAAATAGAATGTGAAAATACTTAGGACCTGATAAGTATAGGGTACAATATAGTACGTGTAAGCCCTGGTCACACATTGCATAGGCAGCAGCGTCTCATTGCTGGCTCTGCCACTGACATCACGTGCACATTGATAGTTATGCAGAGCTGCTGATGGCTGAAGGACCTTAAAGAAGATTGGGTTCTGGTAGATGGCTAGCTGCTTTAGCGCAGCAGGATGACACATATGTCATACAAGCATTTTGTGATTGTGATAATGTGGATTGAATAAATGTAGGTTGAGCACAACTTGCCATCATACCCATATTTGGTTTTTCCTCACACCCACATTTGTCAGGCCACCACAAAGCTACTGTACAGAAAGTGAGTGGTGATTAATGTGGTAAATGTGAGCTGGATTGCGTTGACCGGCCATTAATGAAATGCAAAGCCACTGAATTTAGCTGGTGTAAACTTTTTGCAGGTGGCCCTTCACCTGGTTCTTTCCTTTAACTTTGGAGAAGCAGGGCTCCTGCCTTTAAAGCAATTGACTAAACCATTCACTCAGATCCCAAAATATTAAGACACTCCATTCTCCTGTTTGGCTCTAATACAGTTTGCTCAGCTAAACATGCCATTGCTTCTGTGGTTTGGGATTTATTATAGAAGTAAATTTCATAAGTGAAAGGTTTGTGCATGTGAAAAAGAGTGGCTTGAGGCCAAACTGGTTAATCAGTGCAACAGGAGGTTAAGAGGTAATGACAACAGCAGCACTGAAGACAGGAGAGGTACTGTGCTGCCATGGCTTTAGGTAAGCGTCAATAAATATGATGACAAGATTTTAAAAACAATAATGCAGAGGCAGAAAATCAGGGCCCAAGAGTACCAGAAGACTAAGGAAATCATTTGTGGTTGTGGTTACTACATGTAGAGAAGTTGCCAAAATAAGCAAAAAATACATTTTTGGTAAAATGTTTTAAGGTAATCCTGCTAAATGTTTCATACAATGGTATGATCAAACGCTGCACACTGCCACACCATCATAAGTGTTGAAACACCTATTCTTGAAACTGCCTTTCCCTAGTGATGCCCATTCTACACTTTGACTATGCTTTGTGAAAAATAAAAACACTTTCTGGGAAATCTGTCAGTTTCTAAACTTAGAATCAGATATTAAGAAAGGGGAAAACTGATTTACAATTATGGAAGCTTTTGTAGTTCATGAGAACTAGGATCAGTGAAATGAGGCGTATATTTATAGTTCATGAGAACTAGGATCAATGAAGTGAGGCGTATATTTATAAACACAAACTTGCACACCTGGGAAACTTGAAGATCTATAACAGGCATAGGCAATCTCTGCCCTCCAGATGTTTTGGGAATACAATTCCCATCATCCCTGACCACTGGTCCTCATAGCTAGGGATCATGGGAGTTGTAGTCCCAAAACATGTGGAGGGCCGAGGTTGCCTATGCCTGATCTATAATGTTTACTGTCCAGGTCATCATTTTGCATATTCAACATAAAGTATTTGAATGGGCTCTATGCCATCGTTACATGCTGAATGCTCAAGGGATGCAGAAGGTATAGTCACTCCCTCCCATTTTTGAATTCAGTTTACACAGCAGTAATATATACAGTTCTTTGTGGGATTACAATGTATTTACGAAGTCATACTGATATCATGTATAACTAGTGCTTGTAATGTACTGATAGATTCACCAGATACATAGGCATTATAGTTAGTAAAACATAGTACAAAGAGAAATTTGGGAGGAATGTGTGAATCAGCAGCAGAGATAACATATTTCCAGAGATATCTTTGGAGTTTCTTCATACTTCCCACACATATAGTTCTAAACTTAGCCTAACCTGGACTCAGACATTTTTTAAAAAAAAACTTTAACAAAATTAATTGCAAGATGGTAATATTAATACACCTTCACACAGTTCCCTTCAAGTTCATTTAGCCACATCTTTCCCTTTCATTGGACGTAACCAGCAACACCATCTCTGCCTCCTCTGCTTCAAATTCTTTTCACCACATTAGGGCTATCAGCCAACTTCTCTTCTAAGCTTCTCTTGTATGAAGCTCTATCCAGATGCATCGGGGAGAGAGAGGGAGAGAGAGAGAGAATCAAAGCAGACAGTGCAGTGATTGAGCCTTTTCACAGTTAGCTGTGAAGTGGTACTCTGTTCACAAGAAAATCCTGCAATTCTCTCTCTACATCCGGCTTCTTTGATGAATCCAGCCAAGAATGTCCAGAGAAACCTCCTGTGGCTGTCTCTACCATTTAGTATAGTAAAAAGTACAGATATACAAGTGCCAGGCAGTGGTGGGCAAAAGAAATATAGACAAACATCTAGTTGGCAATTTATGTAGTCTGGAGAAGAATTTATTTTTTGCTGTGGTAGACCTAAGTTTGAGCCACTGCCTCTCTTCACCCATTTTATTTTATTTTATTATTTTATTTTATTTTTATTTTATTTTATTTTATTTTATTTTTATTTTATTTTATTTTATTTTATTTTATTTTATTTTATTTTATTTTATTTTATTTTATTTTATTTCCTTACAGACTTTTTAATGATTGAGAGGATACTTTACTATCTTACTCAGTATGTATCTAGAACAAGCATGTAATGTGCTGATGACTTACTTTGTGATTATATCTCTTTACAATAAAAGCCTGGATCCAAAGAAATGGGGGGGGGGCTTTAATTTGCCTCAAATGCTCTCCCAGTCTTGCTTCACAAACTGCTTATGAAACACACGCACTCTCTCTCTCTCTCTCTCTCTCTCTCTCTCTGTGTGTGTGTGTGTGTGTGTGAGAGAGAGAGAGAGAGAGAGAGAGAGAGTGACTAAGATCCAGAAACAAAGACAGTGACAGAGAGAGTTAAAATCCAGTTTGTGATGGGTATGCTGTCTGGGGGAGAACAAAGACAAAAGCCCGACCTGCTCCAGAGTACTGTATGGATTTTGCAAATTTTCAATTCAATTTTAAATCAATGTTTCTGGGAGAACTCTATGTTCAGGAGAATCAAATGGTACAGTCCTCTTGGGATTTAGAATACAGGTGAGAGATTCCTAGATCGATAGCTCCCTTATAACAAACATTTTGCATTTGTGTATGTGTGGTGGTGGTGGGGCAGTCTGGAATTGTGAGACTGGTGTACTGTGCCATGTAGTTCTTTTAAACAAAGTTTGGCTCTATGTGTGACTCCATGTTTTGTTTGAACCTGTCTAGGTAAGAGGTTTAGTTAGGTTGAGGTGCTCAAGCTTTTTGCCACTGGAAGACAGGATATAAAAAAGGGGATTTCAGAACTTTGAAAGGCTGGTCATGTAGAACTTTATCAAATTTACATGGTCCTGTTGATCTACTCCCTTAGACTCACTTTTGATAAAGATAACAAATATATTTGATGTTCTTCCAGCATGTACTTAGACTTACCAAGTGAATTTTCATCTGTAAATTAGTAACAATACAGCAAACACTGGGATATGTTTGGATCTAGTTTGGACTAGAAGTTAAATATTCAAGTGCTTCTTTGTATATCATCCAGAGTAGCTGGAAAACTATGCATGTACTAAGCTGAATCTCAAACTGTGTGTGAAAATAAATGTTTTATAAGATAACCAGTAATTTGCACTATGGAAAAGAGACAAGTTACTGTTGCCTAAGCTCAGGCTTCCTTAACCTTGGCCCTCAAGGTGTTTTGAAACTACAGTTCCCATCATTCCTGACCACTGGTCCTGCTAGCTAGGGATCATGGGAGTTGTAGGCCAAAAACATCTGGAGGACCGAGGTTGAGGAAGCCTGCCTAAGCTCATACTTTTTGAGATTCTCTTTAATAAGAATGTAATGAGAATAGGCAGCCTTCCTATACAAGACAAGGCCTATTTCAATGAGCAGAACCTTTTGCATAGCTCTCCTTCATTCAGTAAAGCTACTTCCAGGGGATAGTGCCCATGTTAATTAAGTAATACCTGAAGTGTCATTTTCCAGAAAAACAGAAAAAAAGCTTAAATATTTTATCATAAAGTCATTTGATATTTGGTTGCAGCCATTGTTTCCTTTGTGATTTTTTAAAACGCTCGTTCAACTTTTCAGAATCCCTCCAATTTCCTAGAGAAAGTCTGAGGACCTGTGGTCTTCTATATGTTGTTAGATTCCAACTTTCAGCAGACTGATGTGATCTGAAGAGCCACAGCTTCCTCACTCCTGTCATAGAGCCAGGGTGGGAATATATCTGATATTAAAAGGAACACAAATTAATGAGGAAGGTACCACACACAGATGCAGACACACACACAAACACACACTGAATAATACAAAGGGGAAAGTTATTAATTATTTAATTATTTAATTAATAAACCTACTGTCTTTAATATTTTGTGTGGAAAGAGATTTGGAGTAAATAGCCCTATGATCTCCCATCAGCGACACTTGTGTTCCTATTATTCTATTTGTCAGCACTGAAACACCTGTAGTCAAAATGTAAAAGATAATGGTGTATGGGGGTACACTGGTATCCGTGCAGACCTTAGGGGGAGGGGGCAATTACCCATTAGAAATATTTGCTGTTTCACACAACACAGGCTTCAGGCAAACAGGTGGCCTGGGAAGCCAGAAATGAAAGCTTTAGTGTTTCTCGTGTCACACTGAGTTCCCATCAACCTTGCTATCTTTGCAGGTCAGAACAACCCTTGAAGTCCTATCTAGTGATGCCCACAAGAGGAGTACAAAATATAATTAATAAGGATCATATTGAAGGATCATCTTGCATTACAGAGTTAATCCAGAACAAGCAACATAATGCTTTTCTCCTGGGAATCTATTATTCTAAACTCCTGTAGAGGCTGTTTGATTTGTTAAGGGTGTTCAGTCAACTCCCTAATCTTTTTTTAGGAGTCTCCTCCTTCATATTAGCAATAATCTAAAACAATAAGAAACAATAGGTTACTCAATTTTCATAAAATTTCCCCCCTTTTAATCTCCCATGCATTAAAAACTTTAACAAAATATTTTAGACTGGGAATAAAAAGTGTTGTAATGTTGACACTGCATAGTATTATTAACATCACATGGTAGAGAAAGGGTGGGGGAACAAGTTCTGGGGTTGAATGTGTCCCTCCAGTGTTCTTTCTGGCTCCCAGGACTCTTCCCAGGCTGAACCTCTCACTAGCCCTGCTCTGCACTCTCTGCAAGTAGTTTTGCATGGCCTTGAAATGTTATATTGCCTCTTGCTTGTCTGAATAGAGAGTTGTGTGGGTGTATGTATCTGATTCTTGTATAGCTGGGATGAAATGTGAATGTAATTGAAGAGCCAACATGAGAGTGAAGCTATGTACAAACTCCTATTTACCCTGCATCCAGTGCCTAAACTGCACCCAGTTCCCAAACTGCTGTTTGGGGACGTGGTGTGCACACGTTAGCCACAATCCATATCTATCCTGGAATTTCTTCTGAAATACTGATTTAGTTTCAATCTGAATTGAGAAAAAGAACAACCTGGCTGGTAATGTGGACACAGTCCAAGAGAGCAGCAACATGTCATTTAGTGGGTTTGGGATAGTTTGAGTAGGATCTAAGGACAAATATAGAAACACTTGAAAGCTTTTCTAAAACTCCCAAGTCAATGCAGGATTTGCAGGGTCTGTTTATAGGAAACAACAGTAGTGTCCCAACTGACGACTGAGAAGATGAAAGGAAGCCTTTTGGATTAAACAAGATTTATGAAATAAAAGGATTAGAGCTTCACAAAAGGCAGAATTAGGGGTTTATTTAACCATTGCAGCATGACGTGATGGGATGGGGTACAACAGAATAGAGATAAAAGGGTGAAAATAAAAAGATGAGGGAGGGAGGCAATAGCCAGGCAAAGAATCCTTACAATGTCTCCAAAACCACCTCACAAGCTACAAATCTTCTTATAATTGAAAACAGCACAATGAAACAAAACAGGTTTCATTAGCAATTCTGGCTTCTTAGCAAAGAGTGCTTGAAAGGCAAGGCATTTTCTGTAATGAGATTTAGCCTAAGATCACCCCTAAAGAAAGGGGAAAATCTGTTTTGTGGTTTGATGACCAGAATTCTGCTGCACCTTGAAAATATTCCATACGGGAGCTGCTTGTCACCTAATCAATAGGTATTAGAAAACTGGCCTAGGTTTAACCAAGATAGCACACAAACACGCAGCAAATAGCCTTACCTGAAAAGCTAATGGACAGGTGAAAGGACATAAAAGGCAAACAGTTCAATTTTGATATACATTGGTATGATTTCATCATGTACACCCATAGATTGGGTCACCTACTAAGATCATCACTGTCACACACAGATTTATGGAGGCAAATCATGATGAATGATCAGTACACAGGTTGCCTAGAGGAGCCCATAGTTTGTTTCTGTGGAAAGAACTAGTAGCAAGCAGGATGAGAAGAAACTATAGAATGTATTAAAAAAGGCACACAGGGTACCTAGGGGTTAATATGACTGCTAAAAATTTGAATCTATTTAAGGATAATTATGAAAAGTGCTGGTCAGAAATTAAAAAGGATTTAGAAAGCTGGTCAAGATTAAAACTTTCCTTGTTGGGTAGAATTGCTGCGATAAAAATGAATGTATTGCCAAAAATGCTGTTTTTGTTTCAGACCCTACAGATTGTGGACAGGGTGGAATGTTTTAGAAAGTGGCAGAGAGATATTTCTAAGTTTGTCTGGCAGGGCAAAAAGCCCCGAATTAAGTTTTAAATACTAACTGATGCCAAAGAGAGAAGGGGGTTTGCCCTGCCAGATTTGAGGTTATATTATGAATCTGCATCTTTCTGCTGGTTGAAAGATTGGCTTCTTCTTGAGAACACTGATGTCCTGGATCTGGAAGGGTTTAATAACGCTTTTGGTTGGCATGCATATTTGTGGTACGACAAGGTAAAAATTCATAAGCATTTCAAGAACCATATTGTCAGAAAAGCAGTGTTCAATGTCTGGATAAAATACAAAGACTTATTAGAGAACAAGACCCCAAGGTGGTTGTCACCGATGGAAGCCAAGGTTCAGAAAAGACTCAATATGGAGGCCATATGGCCGAAATATTGGGAAATAATAGAAAAAGAAGGAGATACTTGGAGATTGCAGAGTTTTGAGAAATTAAAGGATAAAGTGCGAGATTGGCTACATTACGCACAGATTAGAGAGGTTTTTAATTTGGATAAAAAAATAGGTTTCCAGGTGGAAAAATCGAAACTAGAAACAGAGCTGTTAGAACCTAAGACTAAGGTACTTTCAAAAATGTATAACTTGCTGTTGAAATGGAATACTCAAGATGAAACGGTCAAATCAGCTATGATAAAATGGGCACAGGACATTGGGTATAATATTATGTTTGCTGACTGGGAAAAGTTATGGACCACCAGAGTGAGATTCACGGCATGCAATGCCTTGAAAGAAAATATTATGAAAATGATTTACAGGTGGTACATGACCCCAGTCAAGCTTGCAAAAATATATCATTTGCCAGACAATAAGTGTTGGAAATGTAAGGAAACTGAAGGAACATTCTTTCACCTTTGGTGGACGTGCCCAAGGGTTAAGGCCTTCTGGGAAATGATCTATAATGAACTAAAAAAGGTATTTAAATATACCTTCCTTAAGAAACCAGAGGCCTTCCTTTTGGGCATTGTTGGCCAAATGGTGCCAAAGAAGGACAGAACTTTCTTTATGTATGCAACAACAGCAGCAAGAATACTCATCGCAAAGCACTGGAAGACACAGGATTTGCCCACTCTGGAAGAATGGCAGACGCAACTGATAGACTACATGGAACTGGCTGAGATGACTGGCAGAATTCGAGACCTGGGAGAAGAGACGGTGGAAGAGGACTGGAAGAAATTTAAAGACTATTTACAAAAACATCATAAGCTATATGAATGCTAAGAGAATGCACGATAAAAAACAACATGGCATCAGTAACCTAGCTGTAAGATGTACGACTAAGGGATGTTTAAGAAAATGGTGGAATCTGAGGTAATATTATACTTAAGTTAACCAGTTTAGTATATGATAAAAATATTGGAAATTGGGGATATAATATTTGAGAACTACAAAATAAGATTTGAAATAAGGTAATAATTTGTTGCTTGTAACTATATGACTGAGAACGCAGGAAAGGGTGATGTGAGGAAGTCCAAAGGTTATGAGAATTTGATTAATTGATAAATTGATTTTGATGTATTCATTCTTTCTTTACTTTCTAATTTTCTTCTGTTCTTTTCTGTTCTGCTTTATGGTGATGGTATTGTATATGTTTGTTGGTGTGTTTTGTGTTCAAAAAATGCAATAAATAATTTCAAAAAAATAAATAAAAAAGGCACACGGGGGGCGGGGGGAGAGCATACATGCTGGTTACAATCCAACAACATAGAATTAAATATGCCTAATTCTGTGTTGGATTCAATCCCTGTTTCTGGAGTGAGCAATGCGCATGAATGCATATACTCGAACAGGTAATGGGAACATCACATCTGGAATCCTTCAGGATGATTCACACACTTTCCCCCTCCTGACTCTGCAGGGAATTGGCACCCCCTGTGATGAAATCCAAACACTGGCTGAAGTTATATGGCCAAACACACAGAAAAGCAGATGGAAAGATTTCAGTTCTGTACATACATCTGTAAAATGGACAGTCTCAAGTGCTTCTGCCAAGATGACAAAGGTCCAAAGGAATTTTTGAGAGTGATCCAGAAGATGTCACACTTGTATATATATATTTTCCTTGACATAATCATAGTAAATACACACCTGAATTTTACTTAGCCAACCATGAGGAAGAAAATAAACAAGAGATGAGCCTAAATATATAGAACTTACATAAAAGCTAGTATGGTACCATGGACGTTTGTAATGAGAAATGAATTTAAAAATAACACATTTTGTGGGGAAATGCTTGAATAACATTTTTTCCAGGCTCGGTGCTTAATGTGCCATTCTAAAACAAAGATGGATGATGTCAGAGACTGGCAGGATGCTGACAAGTGTGCACTGGAGAAAGGGAGGATGGAGTATGACTGGGGTGTGAGTGTCATTGATTTGTGGGAAACTGCACTGGCCAGGAGGCAAGAGACAGAGGCAGGGGAAGCTTCAGAGCTGGAGGTGGAGCACAAGATGGGTCAGAAGAAGAGGACAAAGAAGCAGGTCAGACAAGTGAAGAGCCATGATTGAAAAGGGATGAGCAGAGGAAGTTGCCATGCCAGTGCAGTCTTTGGGTGTGTGCCTGCAGACTGTTGGGGGGGATGGAAGGTACATAAACTGGTGGAAGGGTCGTTGTCCCCTGTTGCTACAACTGCTCGATAGAGTGCAGACCTGGGAATAGCTGCCTAGAGGCTAGATTGGTGTGGGTAGGTATCCAGAGTTGTTATCTTTGACAATAAAGAGTTATCTATCTGCTGTGTGCATTCCTTTGGCTGGGAAGCACCATTGACAGGTAACATGTAGTCCTCCAGGTGTTGGATTCCAATTCTCATCAGTCCTAGCATGGCCAAAGTTGAGGGAAGATGGGAGGTGTAGTCCAACAACATCTGAAGGACACAACACATTCCCTAGTCATGCCCTACCCTAGGAAAACCTCCATTTGTGTGTATGGATAACATGTCACAAAACCTTCCTCTACTACTGAAAAAAATAAAGTCACTTTCATCTTGCACAAGTCTTTGTGTGCGCATCACTTATTTCAGCTCACACACGCTTTGGAACTGCTGAATCAGCATGAATTTCTGTCATTTTGAAAGGACTGTAAGAAGTCTGGAACAAGACGTGATGAGGATTGTATGGCTGGTGTCAAAGGCATCTCCTCCATCTCTGTTCCCCTTCCATCTCTCTGTCATGAACTCTCTGATAAACTGTGATCATGTGATATATCAGAAGTAAAATTGGAAGGTGCATTCACAGCAGAAATTGCAGGTACTGCAAGGCAAAGATGAAAACAAGCCATGAGAGTGCGATTGGCTCTGGATCTTGTAAATCTAATTCCAGCCTAAGAATTCTTAGAGATATGTGTTCTGTAGTGATTTTATGGTTCATATTGTGTTGTAATTTTATTGATTGTAACCTGTCCTGCGAATAGTTGATATAGGGTGGGTTAGAAATATAATGATAACAATTAAAACCAATGTAATTTGTCAGGGTTTGTATAACCTTAAAATATATCTAGCAGTGTTTTTTTATCTACTTAATTGGGAAGACTTTCTACACAATTGCAGTTCTCTGAAACTTTTTTAGTGGAAACAACAACTCTTTGCTCTTTAACCCATGGCTAAGTTGACTATGGTGACCCCCTACAAGAGGCTCTGTTTTGGTTATGATTTATTGAAACTTCTTCAGCAGTGGTATATGAATCAACAAAGTGACGCTGTCAATAGCTTTCAGCTAAAGTGAAAGCATGCATTGAATTTAATGCATGGCAATGATTACATAGGTCTTCAGAATTAATGAACTGCCTATAATGAAACCGATCTTGCATCTCTGTAACGCAGACTCTTTTAAGAGTAAACCTATTGCCTTGGTTAGAAAATTGACTGGAATTGCTTTTTAAATTAAAAAAAAAGGAAGCACACACTGAATGACAATTTAACTAGGAAATTATTCAGCACTTTAAATTTATTTACATAGAAATCATCTACCGTTCTGCAGCATAAGGGGCTAGAAGGTAAATCTACCTAAAGCAGACATGGCCAAATTTTGGAACTACAGTTCCCATCATCCCTGACCATTGGTCCTGTTAGCTAGGGATGATGGGAGTTGTAGTCCCAAAACATCTGGAGGGCTGAGTTTGGCCATGCGTGACCTAAAGGAACAGAAATTGAATAAAAACCACTTTCTTGATATAAATGATAGTGGTTCTTCAGAAAATAAGTAGTGAAAAAAGATGACCAGAAGAAAAACAGCTTTAAAAACTCTTTCAAAATGCATGGTATACAATCCCTATCCCAGCTCATACACTTATGTTTGCAATTTGAACTCTATTCATATGCATCAGTATATCATACAAATTTAGAAAACCATTTTTTGAACTCTTGCTTGAAAATAAAATCCCATTGAACTCAGTGGGATTTACTTCTCAACTGACAATATGCAGGTACAGTGGTACCTCAGTTTTCGAACGTAATCCATTCCGGTAGCCTGTTTGGCTTCTGAAACATTTGAAAACCAAGGTGCAAAGGGTCGCCTGCAATTTCCATTGAGAAAACTGAAAAACATGCAGCGGAAGCTGTTTGACTTCTGAGGCGCGTTTGAAAATGGAAGCAATTACTTCCGGGTCTTTGGCATTCAAAAACCCAAGCTTCCAAGATGCTTGAAAACAGAGGTACCACTGTATTTGGGACTGATTTTTAATCTCACCCCTGAGCTCATCACAATACTTTCTCCCTTTGTAATTATGATCAGATAAATAGTTTTCAACTTTTTAAAATCTTTATTGGTATCTATCAGAAACCAGAGATCTGATTTTCATGCACTGTAGAATCAAGCCTACTCATGGCCTTCAAAGAGTTAGCTCATTGCCAGATGTTTTGCAAAATGCCTGCAGATGCCTTGATATGGAATCACGAATGCTTTGCTCTTGAAAAGATTCTCACGCACCAGGCTTTTCTGTCAACAAATTGGTCGCCTAAACACATGCAAAAACTTGCAGATGAAAAGTTTAGAGATGGGGAAAATAGGGACATTCCGGGATCAAATAAGAAGCCAGGATGGTTTTTGTAATTCCGGGATTGTCCCAGGAAAATCAGGACACTTGGAGGATATGGCATGCATGTTTTAATGATGTTTCATTTCAGATTTTTCTCTGTAAGCTGCTTTGAACTAAACTGAGACCTGCCTGTCCAAAATCACTGCTTTCTGCAATGGAAGAAGAGGAATGTGCAAATGAACCAATTTGTATTGTGAAATTTATAAGCCTTCTCTTGATATAGACTAGGCTTGGTGTAATGTAGCAGTACATTAAAAGGATAAAAAAATGGCCACTCTACACTCTAAAACAGTAAAAACATCACAAATGCTAAAATTCTAGTCCACTCAATCAAGTCCTCAGTCCAATGACAACTTATAAAATTAGTTCAAGTGCATATCCCATTGGTAAGTCTCCAGGAGGGAAGATGTTCCAGCTGGAACCAAAATGCCTTTTTAGGTGTGCTTGCTTTATCTCCATGTACATCTCTTGTGTAAGGGAGGAAAAGGCTGAAGTTAAGCTAATAAAAATTGTTAAAATGGGGAGGATTCTCCCCACCCCCAAGTTAATATTTGCCTTATTTGTTCTTCATAAGCCATAGCTTATATTTCTTGCTTCTATGCTTGGATTTCACAAGACATTTGTAGAGAACTTTAATCACATTAAAAATATTGAGGTTAGATAACAGTATGTTTTGGAATTCCTACAGCACAGGGTGGGTCTGTTAGCCCCATAGCAACATGAATATATTTTATGCCCTGTTACTTGGCAGGAGAAAGAGAAGACCCATTCCTTAGCCGGGAAACGCAGTTGTTTATCGCATACTGGCCCCAATCCAGGACTTCTTGCATGCAGCAGCATTTTCATTGCTATCCATTTCCACAACAGAGTTTGTAGGGCTGATAATATTTGGAAGTATATTCACCTGTTTGACAGTGTACGAAAGGTCCATAGATTGGATTTTGGTTTGGGTACAGAAACTGCCTTTGTTGTTTTGGTGGATGATTGACACTAGGAGAGGAAGAGAAACAAACCTTTTTTGCAGACAAAATATCCTGATGCCAGGGAACTCAGTGGAATGACAAGCTGAAGGAAAAGTAAACCTTCTTCTTGGATATGGTCATATTCCCCCTAAATGTGCCAGATTAGCTCTAGGAGCAAGGCTTTCTTTGTGGTGGCCCTGGATCTGTGGGAATTAATGCTATCTCCTGGGAAGTCTGCTTGTCTACCTCACTTGTTTCCTTTCTCAAACAGATAAATGCTTTTTATTAAGTCATGTCTTTGAAAGCTAGGGCATTAGACTGCTGATTGTTGTTGGTCTTGTTCCTTATTTGTTCTGGAATACTATCTGTTTTTACCTTTTATTTTTCTGTGTCCTAACGTTTCCTCGGCATACAGCATTGAGAATACTTGTGTAGAAAAGTAACATATAAATAAAAGTTGTATCCATATAGGGAAATCTGTTTCATCCCACCTTGATATGTTTGAAGACTTCAAGGGTTCTATTTAACTCATTAACACCCTGATACTTAGAAGGCTTGCAATACCTTCTGGGTCATGGAAAAGGCCAAATGGTGGGATTAGAAATCCAAAAGTTACAAAGGACTAAAAATTATTAATGGTGCAACAAAAATCAGTCTATGATCTCAATGAAACAAGACAGATGCACTTTCTTTCATTATGACATGAAGTGACTCCAACAAATGTTAAAATCACAGATTTTGAAAGCAGGTCTTGTACTATTTATTAATTCTTGGGACATTTGCAAGGAAACAAAACCAAAATGTTTGTTTACAAAGCTATTGTACTACCAACCTTACTGTATGCTTGTGAAACATGGACCACTTATAAATGGCATCTCCAATTCCTCAAAAGATTCCATCAATGGAGTCTCCCAAAAATGTTACATATCACTTGGGAAGACAGGTGAACTAATGCCAGTGTACTAGATGAAGCAAAAATCACCAGTGTCGAAGCAATGATTCTTCCTTGGACTGGTCATGTTGTCTGGATGCCTGATTATCGACTTTCAAAGCAACTACTCTATTCCAAACTTAAAAATGAAAAGTGTAATGCTGATGGTCAACAAAAGAGGTTTAAAGACTTTCTCAAGGTGAATCTATAAAATGTAGTATAAACACTGACAACTGAGAAACATTGACCTGTGAGTGCTCCAGCTGGAGAACAGCCCTTACCAAAGGTGTCATGGACTTTGAAGATGCTTAAACTCAGGACAAAAGGGAAGGCACGTTTGGCAAACCTTCACCATGATCAACCCTGTCCTCAAAATCTATGTCCCCACTGTGGAAGTACGTGTGCATCCAGAATGGGCCTCCACAGTTACTTATGGACTCACTGTTAGAACCATGTTCATGGAAGACAATTTTACTCCGGTGCAAGTGATCGCCAAAGTAGAAGAAGAATTTCTTGGGATAGTCATCTTAAATAAAAAGATATCAGTATGTTTTGTAAAGTTTGACACAGTGGCTGTTGTTTGTCTTTTGACTTACATGAAGAAATGGCTCATCTCTGGCTCAATGTGTAATTTTTTATAGTGATATAAACCAGGTTACCCAGAATATGGCCTTTCATTTTACCAGCCTCATCTCACCTGTATGCTTCTTAAAGTTAAGCAATGGGACCATTTTTGTACCAACATTTTATTTGCATTACAAGCTATGAATAGTGAATGTGCTGATTGATTACCCAAATGCAAATTCCTACTCATAACTTTTTTTTACATAGTCTACATGTTTCAGAGGTGTGTGCCTCTGTATGTGCTCTATAAAGATTGACCAAAGAAAGTTGGGTATGGAAAATGATGCCTACAGTTTGGGAAGATGACCTTAAAATTTGATTTGGGAATGACTCACTTAAACCTTTGAGTTTCTCCAAACACAGTTTACTAGGTTTAGGTTGAATGGTATTTTATTTATTGTTTATTTTAAAATTTGCCAACACTGTGATCAAGTGGGCATTTAACAGCTTCACCATGAACCTAGATTGCACCTCTTCAAGTGCAGGTAGTTTGTACGGTTAGTGATCCGTTTATCCCCAGCATACTGTTTAAGTGACTGCCCACTTGGAAAGTGAAGGATAAACTACATTGGTAGAATATAAATCAGTCCTTTGGATATGATCTAATATGTATCAGTTTCACTAAAAAGGCACCAAGCAATCAGAAGCATTTACTGTTTGCATGTTGTGAGTTAACTATAATTAAATGTGATTTCATTTTGTTTTTCCTATATATGTTGTCCGAATTTTGACAGGCTAAGTATATCTTGTGAATATTTCTCAGCCAGTGACAGACAAGCAATGTACAACACAGTGATCTGGAGGGGTGTTTGTGTCAAAGTTTTTTGCCCCTCATGAATGTGACCCAGAACAGGAATAAACTGTTACAGTCTAAGAGTACCAGCAGGGAGTCACAGTAAGTGTTGTTCATTCTCTTGCCAAATTTTCTACCACAAAGAATCCATACTTAACATATCAGTTTAGCTGAGACACAGCCCTGTGCCACACAAATTACTACAGCTGGTGCTGTTTTGCTTCTAATTTCAAAGCATCCAGCTCTCCTAAATATTAAATAAATTAAATATTTCAACAAACCATACCATTCTTCAGGAGCTTCTGGGGCAAAAATTCCATGTAGATGCTTCTAGAAGTGCATCTAGCTCATCCACCTCCACCTTGAAATTATGGAGGCTGCTAAATGATTCAACAATTAAGAAATATTTTTGGCTTTCCATAGAAAGATTTGTATCCAATGGTGTCTTTCATGTGGACAGAAGGCTCTTCAGTTCAGAGGAGGTTTCTATTAGTAGAAATGAGGGGAAGCAAATGTTGCTTCAGAGGGTTGGGAGGTGGCGTGAAGAGAGAGGAAATGGGCAAAAATGGCCTTCCTCCCTGTTCTGCTGACAGAAGCTTCCACTGGATCAAAAGCCCTTCCATCTGTGCAAGGGACACCACTGAATACAATCCTAAACGTGGTGTGTGTGTGTCTATTTATTTACTAGAAAATTCCATAGTATTGGGGTGAAAGCAAACTGCCATTTTGTAATGATCTCAGGCAGGCAAGCAAGCTCCAATAAGAAATTAATAAGTCTCTGGCAGTTTTATGTATGTTTATTTACAATTTAAATTCAGAGAGAAGCTCCGAGCCTGCCACCATTAGCTACAAGTTGGTCACTCAGAGTCTTCGCCCCTGTCACAGCACGAAGGGCACCAAAGCCCAATTCTTCCTTTCTTACACTTCTGTTGTATTTTAACCCTTTCAGCCCTTCTAGTTCGGGGAGAAGGTGGTTGAACTCCCCCCGCCCTGCTATCAAAAGCAGCAGCCTCTAAATGCTGCCTTTCTCCTGGTTACATAGCAACACCCTCAATGCCATCTATATCCTCCCTTCCCTCTGTCTGCGAGCTTTCTGTGTCTGGGAACTCCTGATGAAGGTGGGCTGGGGTAACCCACTCCTGCTTGTCTCCAGAGTCAGACTCTGCCTGCCTCTGTACTGGCTCTGTACTTCATCTCCAGAGTCTGGCTCTTTGCAGGTGTTCAATTCAGCCACGTCCCTGACACATTTTAAGTAGTGCAGAAATATTACATGGGTAAGTAAAGAGGCAAGAACCTGAATAGTTCTTGCATCAGTTGGGTGATTGTTTCACATTGTTGTACACTAATCGTATGTGAACCACATTTCACAGTAGTAATACAGTAATTAAGTATAAATTCAAATCATTATTGGTTCCATTTAAATCATTTTTATATCATCATCATCATCAATCTTTATTACGGTCCAGAGACCCAACAAAACATTACAAATTGTATTAATTTGTAATGTTTTGTTGGGTCTCTGGACCGTAATAAAGATTGATGATGATGATATAAAAATGATATAAAAATGAACAGAGTTCATTTTTATATAATTCTTTCTAATAGCAAACTCAAGTGATTGAGTGCTCATCAGTTTAGAAACAAAATGGGGCCACCCAAAAATAGATTAGCACTTTGTACATACATGGAGGACTCATCAGACATGCACAAGTCCTCTAGCACAATATAATACAGTGGAGGAAAGGCCTTGGGAGTCTTTCTTCTTTCCTTCTCCTGACCTCTCCCTCCTCCAGAGAGTTCTGGGAAGTTCTACAAAGCTCCTGCTCGAAATTGGCCAGAGCTCTGAACAGGACCACATCTGGAGATAATGTTCCACTGCAATGTTTAATTACAGGTTCCATTTGTTGCCTTATACTACTTCCCTTAAAACACTGTATAAAATAGAGCTTAATTTGCAGGCAAACTCTTCCAGAATATTCATTAAAAACTTGTTGGATAGTGGCCATAGTAGCTAAGATTTCGAAATGGTAGAGATGCAGGTTTGTAAATCCCATTATCAACATTTTTAAAATTGCTAATTGTTTTTGCTGTGGGAATTTACCTATGCTTGGGTTTCATTACTTCAGCTTCACTGGGTGACACACATGTAAAAACACCCTGCTCACATTAAATCTTTCAGTGTCCCAGTTTCTGTACGAAATAGGTCCAGCTAATGGTAATGCACTCTCTATTTCTCATGAGCACAGCCCACTAACCCCTAGTAAATATACCAACTGATTATCATTTCATTAATTGTTTTTTGTGAGATCAATCTAAGATAATAAATGTCTGAAACTATATTATGAGGCATCGTGCCTATGTTGGATAAAACCGTGGATAAAATTAGATAATAAAGAACTTTTAGATCTGGAAGGCCACGACAATAGATTTGGGTGGCACGCGTATCTATGTTATGAAAAGAAGAAGGTACACAAGGGATTTGAAAGCCACATCTTTAAAGGTCCTTTGATAGAAGTACGGGAGAGGTACAGATTTTTATTGGAACCCAGAGTCCCACACTGGATGTCCCCACTAGAAGCCACGAGTGTTAAAAAGACCAACATGAGGGATAAATGGGTTACCTATGAACAGCTGCTAATTAAAGATGGGGGGAAGTGGAAGCTAAAACCATATGACCAGGTTAAGGAAAAGGTGTTTGATTGGTTCCATTACTTTCAAATAAACGAAATGGCTAAGAAGGATATTAAAGATAGAGGATATGCAGAAAAAGATTCTAAATTCCAGACTGAGATAATAAATAATGATTACAAAATCCTATCTAAAATGTACAACCAGCTGCTAGAGTGGAATTTAATAGACGAGGAAGTGAAGTCGGTAATGATACATTGGGCAAAAGACTTCGGTTATAATATCTATTTTGAAGAGTGGGAGAAATTATGGGAAAAAAATCTTAAATTCACGGCATGTGTAACGTTGAAGGAAAACTTAATGAAGATGTTATACCGTTGGTACATTACCCCTGCGAAACTAGCAAAAATGTATAAGACATGCAGTAAATGTTGGAAATGCAGGGAAAATGAAGGGACCTTCTACCACATGTGGTGGGATTGCAAAAAGGTTAAAGGTTTCTGGGAAAAGGTATATACAGAAATGGAAAAAAAATTAAAATATACTTTTGAAAAAAAACCAGAGGCCTTTCTGTTAGGTTTATCAGGAAAAGAGATTAAGAACAAAGACGGCAAATTTTTCCAATATGCAACAACGGCAGCAAGAGTCCTATTAGCCCAAAACTGGAAACAACAGAAAATACCGACAATAGAGGAGTGGAGAGAGAAACTATTAGATTATGCGGAACTAGATAGACTGACGGGAAAAATTAGATATTTGAGAGATCAAAGATTTATGGAGGAATGGGGAAAATTCGTGGAATATCTGGATAATTTAAGTGAGGGACAAATAACGCTAGTAGGGTTTAAAAGAGCTCTGTGATATTTGTAAGAATATTGTCTAAAGAAAAGGGTGGAAAGGATTTTAATAATGTCAATAGATAGTAGGAGATGCGAAAGTATGTGTTGATAGACAACGGAGATTTGCGGAGACGCTGAAGGAAGTCTTAAAGAATGAATCGGTTGAATACAAGATGTGGTTTATTTGATTTTTATTTGTTTTGCTGTAAACTAATAAAAATTATGCTGGAAAAAAATAAGATAATAAATGTCAAATTATGGCAAAAATTCAAACATGACATATTACTTTCTGACACAATTAAGGTAAATATTTCCTTTTCAAAAGACACTGTTATTTTCAATACATTGTACTGGTAAGGGCACTTGTTTAATCAAGGGGTTGTAATTTTTTTAAAAAAAACACTGAATGGTTTTGGAAATGTATCACAGATGTTCAACTGAGTTAGCTTTGCAGCACTATGTTGAAGGTCACAAGGTTAAGACCTTTGGCATCATCTAATATAGCTGGTGCCCCAGTACTGAAATGAAGTCATCTGCTTCTAATGATTTTGGTTTAGTTTTGTCAAGACAGAAACCAGCATGCCTTCCTATATTGTGAGCATAATTTACTGAAAAGGACAACGGTAACATTCACTTCTCACTGAACTATATTGGATGGAAATGAAATCTTAGAGAATGACACTGAAGCTCCCACACACATTGAACTGAACTGAAAATATGGGGGAAACTAGAGTAGTAGATGAAGCAGATAAACCTGAAAGCACACAGTGCTGCTTGTCTTAAGCTTTTTGCTGGTAGATATTCCCCCCAAATGTTCTAACACACTACCGTTGTATCAAGCTGCATGCTTGATATCCTTGCCGTATGACTAATGTAGAGAAGTGTTGCACCCTTGCAGGTTATTTTTTAAAAACAGCTTTTAGCTTTTGCTCAGATGCTATGGAGGTAGGCCTATTTCAAAAGGTCAAGCTTTGAGGGGGGAGGGATCTAATTTAGCGGAGAGAATTTTGCTTTCAATCTCAATTCAAAGTGCTGGTTATGACTTTTAAAGCCCTGTGTCGTTTGAGTCCAGAATATTTTAAGGACTGTGCTTTCCAATACTAACCTGCCTCTGTGTTGAAACTGCCAGCTGTTTTGGTGCCTGCTGTCATCAGAGGTGCAATTAGCAGTGACTCAAGACAACTACAGTGGTGCCTCGCAAGACGAAAAGAATCCGTTCCGCGAGTCTCTTCGTCTTGCGGTTTTTTCGTCTTGCGAAGCAAGCCCATTAGCGGATTAGCACTATTAGCGGCTTAGCGGGCTTAGCGGATCAGCTGATAAGCAGTTTAGCGGATCAGCTGATAAGTGGCTTAGCGGCTTGGGGAAAAGGGGGGGGGAGGAAAAAAAACCCGCAGGAACTCGCAAGACATTTTCGTCTTGCGAAGCAAGCCCATAGGAAATTCGTTTTGCGAAGCACCTCCAAAACGGAAAACCCTTTTGTCTAGCGGGTTTTCCATCTTGCGAGGCATTTGTCTTGCGGGGCACCACTGTACTCTCAGACTGTGGAACTCCCTTCCCCTAGAGGCTCATATGTCTTCCACATTGCAGACTTTGCACTCCACTGTGCAGACAGCATTATTTTGCTGAGCCCTTACCCTGAGTGATTTTTTCTGCTTAGCTCTTTATTATTGGTTTTGCCACTGTATTACGGTCTTCCTCAACTTGATGTCCCTCAGAACTCACACGACAACTCCCATGTGCCCCAGCCAGCATGGCAGTCTGGAGGACACCAGGTTGAGAAAGACTGCTGCATTAGAGTTATTGACAACTTGCCCCTTCATATGTTTTAAAACATTTTTTGTGATGTTTTATTGTGGTTTCATGTCTGTAAGCTACTTTGAAGGCCTCCTTCTGGCAGAAAAGTAAAATAAATAAAAATGCTAAACGAATAAATAAGTTGAATTGTATGAGCCTGCATTTCCCTTTTGTTTTTCAGACTGGATGATGATGTTTTACTATTACCGTATTTTTTGCTCTATAAGATGCACCAGACCACAAGACACACCTAGTTTTTGGAGGAGGAAAACAAGGGAAAAAAAATTCTGAATCTCAGAAGCCAGAACAGCAAGAGGGGGTTGGACTTGATGGCCCTTGTGGTCTCTTCCAACTCTATGATTCTATGATTCTAAGAGGGATTTCTGCGCAGTGAAAGCAGCAATCCCTCTTGCTGTTCTGGCTTCTGTGATAGCTGCGCAGCTTGCATTCGCTCCATAAGACGCACACACATTTCCCCTTACTTTTTAGGAGGGAAAAAGTGAGTCTTAAAGAGCAAAAAATATGGTAAATTAATTTATCTCAGTGGCACAGTTCAGTTTAGACCATTAGAATTATATGTATTTGAACTAATTCAGAAGGTAAACACCCACATTTCATTTATTAGACATGGCATATATATTAGGGTTGTGCACCAGATTCAGAGAGGGATGCATTAGGCGGTATATCCAAGTTGGGTGTTGTCCAGGCCACACCTGGATTAGGTGTGGGGGCATAATATAGACCCTAATATAGGCAATTTAATCAATAGTTATTTTGTTGTGTAAGCTAAAAATGCATGGATATGGTAGGTATGCTTCCGTTTCATTCTCTGGTTCATGATTTTTTAAGAAGGAAGAGCCATTTACAAATTTTTACCATGAATAGACAAATCTAAAGATGCACATAGCTGTTTTTCAGAGGAAGATTTGATATAAAATTATAAGCAATTGGCAGCATTATTCCAACAAGCTTCCTAAACAAAGGACATAATCCCAAATGAATGCTTTTAAAAGGGCTCCTTTGCTGTTTTATTTGCAGAAAATAATACAGTTATGTGTGTGTTTGCTGAGAGGTCTTCACAGATTACTTAAGTATCTTTATAAATTCTGGTTATTCATGTACTACAAACACTGGGGTTAATATATTATCCTTAATATAGTATCTTTTTTCTTTCTTTCTTTCTTAAAAAAACCACATTTTAATTACATATTTAAGTAGGAACAACACCAAGGAGAGCAACAGCAAAAACAATGAAAGGGAAATGTAGAAGGCATGAAGAAGCAAACATTGTCTTAGGCATGTATGGTATAGGACAATAGGAATAAACAGAATAATTCAGTTACATAAGGAAGACATCAGGGTTGATGTTAGAAAAATAATAGGCATCAAAATTATATATGACAGTCAAATAAATGCCAAATTTGTCAAGCTTGTGATAATGGTTGTCTGGATGTTATCATTATTCAGTTTGCAAGTGATAAGATAATGGCTTGGATCCAAAGAACCATGTGGGAAAGGAGAACTGTATTAGTGCTGCTTTTTTGTGAACTCTTGCACAAGTGCTAGTAGAATATCTGCAGGTGGGTTGGGAGATCCGGCGAAAAGGGACGAGAGAGGAGACTGCTAGGCTGCACCACGGTTAAATCTTCCATGGCCACGCCTCTTGATGGCAATGATTGGCCAGCAGAGCCATTCTTGGCATGGCTCTGCCCAGTGCCGGTGACACAGCTGGGGTTGGCACAAGTGGGCGTCATGCCCCCGCCCCTAAGCCGGATCACAGCAGGGACCCGGTTGCCTGGCTGCAACACTGCCCACTGACAAAGGTGAGCAGGCTTGCGTGCCAAGGCCCTTGACTCACAGTTCCCTAGAGATTAATAAACAGACGGACACGAGTATTTAGGTTTATGGGATCAAATAGGCTACAACTTTATGGGTTACAGATGTGAGCTGTTTGGCTTAGGCATTGGGTGAAGCCAGGCTATTATCTCGACTGCCGCCATCTGCAGGGAGTCCAACTAAGGGTAAACCACCACTAGGGGAGCCCTATAATTTACATCAAATAGGGGCACCCCGAGGAGTCCCCATTGGGGTCGTGGCATGGCCCAATCCCACGTCTGGGCATTGGACAGGATCCACACCCAATTGCTTTACCCAATGCCTAACTGCCACTTGAGCCCAAACAGCTCACCACCAACACCCTCACACCTGCAACCAATCCCTGATGCCCTCTGTAATACCATTCAACCAGATATCATGCCAGCATTGGAAAGGTGTACCCTGTTGCTACAGAACAAGACCTCCTGGTCAAAGGTGATGGCAGGGTGCCGTATCACTATCTGTTAATAGCTACCAGGTCAGGGCAAGCACACCAGCAATGCCTTTCCAACAGCTGAGACCAAATTAGGGTTAAGTCTGGGTATGGAGCAGCAAGTTTATCAAAGTCCTTTTTAATGTTCTAGACACTTTCTATAAAAATCCACTGATATATTTTCCAAACAGTGGTATCACAATGAATATCCATGACTGGGAATGAGCAGAAGTTAATGTGTCAAGCACACAGACCAATCGGACGTGAATGACCCCATTGTGATAAAAGTCTTGCCCAATGATAGATGAGAGGGGCACCAACCATATCTCCCTGGGGAGAACATTCCACAAACAGAGGGAGGGGGGCATGATTTAAAAAGCCAGTTTTCATGTTGTCACAAAAGGGCTTCAGATGATGACTGCAGGGTCCAAGTTGATTTATGTGGGGAGAGGTGGTTCCTGAGGTGTTGGGGTTCTGAGCTGTATAAGGCTTTATAGGTCAAAAACAGCACTTTGAATTGAGCCTGGGAACTAACTGATAGCCAGTGCAGTTGTGCCAGACTCAGCAATACATGCACAGGAATATGGCTAATATAATACTTTTTGAAGCAAAGAAGAACATACAGCTGCTCACCTGTTTGCTTTTTAACTAGAATCATTAAAACAAATTGCTGATGTATCCCATTCTCATTATTGTTGTACTTTTGGCTGCAAGCAGGAAGTCCATGAAATCTTGCTTGAAAGCCTCATGAGATTTCATGCCCAATTTACCAGTCTTAAGGGCTTTGGAAAGTTTGGATATGGTTCAGATAAGCATCTGCAATTCTATGTGCTTGTTAACTCTGAAAGAACCTGTGTGGTTACTCTTATGTTGTTGCACAGACTGTGCCTTGTGTGTCTTCCTATTCACTGTGGAATTCTGTCTAACAATTTAGAGCACAGCTGGGAAAGAAGACCTATTGACAAATGTATTCACTAACGTTGGGTGTTTTTCTTAATAAAAGTTAAATAACAAAGTCAGTTTTTCAGCAGATGTTTAACCTACAATAGAGTAGCTTTGATATTCTACATTTGAATGTTTCCTGGCCATTTCTTATTTCCAAAAGGCACTGAAAGTCAAGGACTCATGTAGAGATGTCAGCAAGGATTCTTCTACATTTAAATGTCTGTGAAGCTATCCCACTATTGACTTAACAGGAACCAACTGTGTTTTTTGTAAATGAACTCTGGAATAAATTGTAAATAATGCCAGACATCATACTGATATCTGAGAAGAGGACCTCTAAGATCTTTGTTCTCCTGCAGCTCTAGGTTGATGGGAGACCATGAGTATTATGGTCATGCTAGGAACAATGTCCCTATTCTCACTTACAGAAATTTTATTGTTCTTTCTTTCCATTGTTCCGTAATGCCCAACAGATCATGCAACTGCTGCTTTGCACAGCACACGCACAAGCAGCCTTGTACATGGCGTTGCTTGAGAATTCTAATAAATAAAAATTAAAAAATCAGTGCAGTTTTGAAATCGGTGGTTAAAATCTTGATTCACATCCAGTTGTATCCAAACATAGACAAAAACCTGTTCCTTTACATCGGGAACCAGACAACAGACAATTTCTCTCTCTCCTCTCTCTCTCTCTCTCTCTCTCTCTCTCTCTCTCTCTCTGTGTGTGTGTATTGTTAGGAGGGGTTTTGGGAGAATGCGGGAGGAAGTTGGCTGAATGTGAGATTCTTCTAACCCCTGGATCCAGCAAGTGCTCGACTATAAGCCAAGCTAGTTTACGGTGTTGAGGCCTGGGTGATGGGTCATTAAGAAAAACAAAGGAAATGGGCTCTGTGAGATGGCAAATGGGTATGGCCCCTCCCCCAGCACACCATTAGTTAGAACAGTGTTTCCCAACCGGTGTTCTGCGGCACACTAGTGTGCCGTGAGACATCGGCTGGTGTGCCGTGGGAGGGAGGCGGGCGAGTCGGGCGGTGAGAGGCGGCGGCGGCGAGGATCCGCGTCGAGCCGGGGGCGGCTCCGCGGTGGTGGTGCCGAGCGGCGGGGCAGCGCGTGCAAATGGAGGAGCGCGGAGACAGCGGAGGAGGAGGAGGCCGGCATGTCCGGGCAGCAGCAGCAACAACAGCAGCAGCAACTCCCGCCCCTCCTCCGCCCGCTATCGCCGCCACCACCACAACAGCCGCCGCCGCCTCAGCTGCCGCCGTCCCTCAGTCCCTCGCTCTGCTGCCTCCCCACCCCCACCCCCAAAGCTTGGAGGTTCCCCGGCAAGGGGGAGGGAAAAAAAGTGAAAACTTTCACTTTCGTGTGTCCCTCCCGGCGTGACGCTGCGCGCTGACGTCACGGGGCAGTAATGGTGGTGTGCCGCGAGATTTTTTTGATTAAACAGGTGTGCCGTTGCCCAAAAAAGGTGGGGAAACACTGAGTTAGAAGAACGAAGCCAGAGTTTATAGCTGAGTTGCAGTGATGTGACCTAGAAGTAAAGCAACAAGCAGGAGAGAGTCAGAGTAACATTTGAGATTCTTTAATCTAAGTTTGATTTCTGCTTTAATCTAAGTCTGCGGCTATGGAAGAAACAAGACCCCTTTGGGGTGTTAATGCTGTGAACCCCTCCATCATAGGCTCAGGCTGTATATTTGGGTAAACAAACCATTATTATCATAAAGACACCACAGTCTCGGCTGTGTCTCATTTCCGGAAGGAAACCTGAACCCTGGTAAATGCCTGGAACCCCTGGAATTTTGCACCTCTCAGATAGTGGGCTGACATGCAACACTATCAAAGGTTGCTTCTCTATTGCATTAAGCTTGCAAACTCTTGGGATAGCCCATAGCTGAGACTGTGGCTGGTGCAAGATATTGTTCTACCTGAGGTAGACAAGATGATGCCTGTCTCACCACTCCACAGACGTAATGGCAGTTGAATCTTACTTCAGTGCTGCTGACAGGGCAGCCCCCTCCACTGCCTTTCAGGGCACCAGGCTAGCATAGGAGTTGCAGGACAGGGTGTGTGGGATGTACAGCTCTGCCCCCCCCCAACAACTTACCATCACTCCCTGAGGTGTTTTTTCCCTACTTAATGTAAGACTGGCCCTTGTTGGGACAGAGATTGCTTTATGTGTTTCAAATATTTCGTAGCCATCCTTTATCCCTTACTCCAGGGTGGAGTAAAAAAAAAGCAGGCTAGATTAAAAAGCACCTAAATGGCTTGACAAATAAGAACATGCAGCGGAAAGAGTGTAATAGTAGCACCCTATCTCCTTGGGAAGGGTGTTCCAAAGTTGGGGTTCCACCACATAAAAGGTTATTGTAGCCAGCCTATTGCCAAGTGCTGGTGTGGTTCGTTGGTGGCTTACTGCCCAAGGGGACTGCTGGGGAAGAAGGCGGGGAGCCCCAAAGCAGGTGGAGCCAGAGCCAATGACAAGGAAAGCAATCCAATTTTAGCATTTTCTCCTTCTCCCTGCTGAGTTCTACAAGGACAACACTGAGACTAAGAAGGAGGAAACTCCCAGCCACCACACTCCATAGACTGGCTGTAAGAAGGCCGGCAGGGGAAGGCTGAGGCTTGTGAGGCAATGCCCCATTCATCCTAATGGAGCAGTCGCCATTTGCATGGATACTGGGAAACCCAGTGGTTTCTAGCAGTCAGGCTCTCAGAGCAGGGTGCATTGCTATTACCCATAGTTACTACATATATGGTTCATGTACCCAATGCTTAGGTACAGCTCAATGAGTGTATGAGTCCCCTGGCATGAACAGTGCAGCTAGTAATCAGGTTTACTTTCCTGCAGGGGAGAGAAGCAGCGGAATAAGAAGCAGCAGCATGATCAGTGCAGTCTTGAGGAGTCTACTTGTTCCCCATACTCTGGGCTTAATTAGGAGACTCCATTCCCAATGGCATGACCTAATGGCGGCAAACAGAGTATAGTTAACACATGGGGCAAGTCTGTGATGTGGCCTTCTGGAATGAAAGATTGCAATCTGCTAGTGGTGGCGGAGGAGATGAGGGGCACAGCAGAAAGGAGGCCTGTCCATGGAGACTAAAGTGGCAGACACAGGAAAGAGCTTTGTTTCCTTCACAGAAGTTTAGGAAGAGCTGGGGTGAATTTGATTTCAAAGCCCAACAGTGCGGCTGTGGCATTTGTTTCCAATTCAGCAGGAATGAGTGTATGGTTTGAACAATTCTTTCGAGGTTCCTGGTGGGGGGAAGCATAACTCATCTCATCTGGCTGTGTTAGGAGATCAAATGACAGAAAAATTTTCACTCAAAGCCCAGGGTATCCTTCTGGCAACCAGAGCTCTTGTACATCTTCATAGATCGGTTATCCTGTGCTGCGTGGACCCAGGTCTCCATGCTGGATGGAAACTGCTCGCCTCCAAAACAATTTTACTGTTGCCAGATGTTGGCTCCCTGCCTGCTTTTACATAATTCAGCACTTTTCTTTACTCAAGATGTTACAATTTAAAGAGGCTCTAGAAGTTTTATTTTAAATGGTTTGGCAATGCATATTTCTTATTCATTTCTTCCCAGCTCAGACAGGATCTTCCTCCACCCCATGTTGTGGATTTTCTGCTCATAGTGTAGGTTACTTCTAATAAGCCGGAAGAACAAAACCCTCTCAACACAGTCATATTTTTGTTTTAAAGGAAAAACTCATGGCAAGGTGGTGCATTCTCCTTCCTGTTGATTCCTCACACCCAAACGTAATATGATTTTCGTGCTTCTCACAATACCTGCGGCAGAGGATTTATTTTTCTATACGTTTTTGTTTCTCGCTCCTACTTGCTTACACTATGTTCATACTGCACATGTAATAGCCTAAATTACTGTGGATTTGTGATACTTCTCTCTGGGATTGGTATAACAAACAGCTGAAAATTGGTGCAAAGCTCTGAAACGGGTGGCAGGATGCATCTCATTTAAACAGTAACTTGCTGTGCCGCAAGGGGCAGTGAGCATATACAACTGAGATCAGTTTGTGCAGCAAGGAGTTCTTTGTAATATGTGTGGTGTAGACCTACTTCCATTTACTAAATGATTAATAACTGTTAGCTATTTAAAAAACCCATCTTGGCCAAATTTAAAATATGTAAATGGAAGGACAGATCGTGAAGCTGAGGCTCCAATACTTTGGCCACCTCATGAGAAGAGAAGACTCCCTGGAAAAGACCCTGATGTTGGGAAAGATTGAGGGCACAAGGAGAAGGGGACGGCAGAGGACGAGATGGTTGGACAGTGTTCCCGAAGCTACCAGCATGAGTTTGACCAAACTGTGGGAGGCAGTGGAAGACAGGAGTGCCTGGCGTGCTCTGGTCCATGGGGTCACGAAGAGTTGGACACGACTAAACGACTAAACAACAACACAATTCACTCTTTCTGCCCCTTCAGTTTTTCTGCAAGCAGCATTGCAATATTTATGAAGAAGGGTTATAGACCTGAGTTACAGCACTTGCTTTACTCTTCAAAGGCAGATTCCATGCTCAGTCCATGGCATCTCCGGGTTGACTCAGGAAAGACTCCTTCCTGAAACCTTGGAGAACTACTGCCAGTCCGTGTCAACAGTAGAGGATGAGATGGATCCCTGGTCTGAATCAGTGTAGAGCAGCTTGTTATGTTACTGTGGTCCCAAGAGCTGTGGCAATGCAGATTTTGCTGTTAGCATTCTGGAGGCCAGTCTAAAGCCACACCCTGCATTTAAAGCACATCCAGTGCACATTTAAAGCACATGACTTTCCCCAAAGAATCCTGGGAGCTGTTGTTTGTTAAGGAGGCTGGGAATTGTAGCTCTGGGGGGGGGGGGGACCTGCCAGGCCAGACCTTATAAATATCTAATCAAGTAATGTTGACAGTGAGCAGGTAAATAAACTTCATTTTAGGCATTGATATTCTGCCTCATGATTATTCTGAAAATACTGGCCTCTTCACATTGTGTTGCTGCCTGGCCTATAACATCAAATATAGTAACTGACGAGTGCCATGAGAGAAGACAGATTCTGTTCAAGGGTTGGTGGTTGTGTACAAAGAATTGAAATCTGAACTAAACTCTACGTAATACTCTAAATTAGTTCAGTCTGGCTTAGGCTGCAATGCTAACCACACTTACCTGGGAATTCAATCTGACTTACTTCTGAATAGATTTGGTTTGGATTGTGCAGTTAGCTGGAGTACACTTTGGCCCATAGGATGAAATATAATTATATTACTTTGCAGAGCATGTTGCTATCCGTGTTATCTCTTTGACAATTCTTTTATATCGTGGACTAAGTATATATCTATTTCCTACATATCCACTTTTGTTTCTAGGGTCTAAGGGTGGATAATGGCATTGCATTAAACACAAAAACGACTCACAGCCCAACCCACATGCTATCCAAGGTTTGGCAGCAGGAGAGAAAGATGATTTTAAAGTCCAATTGAATCATTCGGAAGTGGTCCATTTAATTTGCAGTTGCTTCCCAGATCAAACATTCTGCACCCTCTGGGAATAAATGCAAAATCTTAAAGTGCAAAAGTATGTAGTAAAATCATTGCAGATTAATTTTATCTTTTCCACACTGACGTAAGTGGCAAGAGTCCTACAAGAAGAGCAAGTATTTTTTCTCAGAACAATTCCCATTCGCATCACCATAAATTATCTCCCACTCAGTAGCAGCCATGTAAATGTGTGGGGTGCACTTAGCTATCCATCTGTCTCTGAATTCCTATGTGATAGCTACTGCTTAAGATGAAATGGGTTAGGGCACCCTTCACCAGCCCAGTGCCCTTCCACAACATCTGGAAGGCATGGGACTAGCAAATACTGAGTTAGGGCACGCATCTTAGGACATAACCTTGGCCCTGAGTACTGCTAGAAGCTTATCTGACTTTCATTGTCTTTTTCTCAGCACGGCTCCCTCAGCTGGATTCTGTCCCTCCTCCAAATAATCTTTCTGAGACTGCTGTTGCAGAACTAGGTACTTGAACTAGATAATTGTGGGAGGCAGCCCAGGACATCCATTGGGCTCACGTTAGTAAAAGTAGGATGAGTTGCTGTTTTTTTCCCCACCCACAAAAATGTATGGAGATATCTATGCCACAAGGCATTACATATGTTAGAAGAGTGATATGTGCAGTCTCCACAGGAAAAAATAACAGACTACATTGCATGGCAGAGGGCGCATTCTTTAATTTGTATACAAATACAAGATTGTTTACTGAGTGACAGGGGAAGAATGTTGCCTATAAATGTTGCCTAATATGCAATTCCCATTTAAGTGAATGAGATCAGAGCTGGTCTTGGAGAAAATAAACTGGATTAGTCAGTGCCCATTTGAATGAGGGTCATACATGTGTTTATACCTTTGTGACCTATGTGATCATCAGTAGTAGTTGTGGGAGCCCACTCCACAATATTTTTCTAGGATTGTCCCTCTGTAAATCAGGAGGAGTAAAACTTGAATTGCAAGCTGATAGCAAAATTGTATTTCCAAAACATAATTCTTTATTTCCTTGCTCAGCACATCCTTAAGGTTGTGATAAATTTGGAGATGTGCTGAATAAATCATTACTATAGTGTCAGGGAACTGCCATCGGAAGGAAGGGAGGTGGAAGGGCTCACACAGGTTGGGAGAGACTCAGCAGCGGAAGAGGGAACCAGTAGGGGGAGAGGAGCTGAGCTGAGGGAAAGTGAGCAGGAGGGATGGCTCCGAGACACTTCCAGCGAGGGCAGTGGGGGGGTTTCAGGACCTCCCGTAGGGACACCCACGCCTCGCCGGAAACTGTCACGCAGAGAGTCCAGAAGACGTGTTTCCGTTAAGGAGCTTTTATGTTGGAAGCGATTCCGAAAGCAACCACTGTCGGAATCTGCCAGCGACTGAGGGAGCCATGTTTAAGGGGCTCCGTTACAGACAGAGGCTTGCAAGCTTGATCAAACTCTGAGGGACTTGGATTTTACGCACAAGCAGCTCATCGTCCCATCACAGCATTCCGACAGTCTCTGTGAGCAGTTTGTGCAGGAGAAGGCATCATGAGCAACCCAGCCGGAACCGGAGAAGCAGGAGCTGGAGCGGGTCCAAGCCTGGAAGAAAGGTACCGGGCGTTGGAGATCCAGCTAGCGCTGCAGACGGCGAGGCTCGAGGAGAGGAGGGCTCAAGATGCAGAGAAGGGGAAAACCGCCCCGCTCGCCAGAAAGTTGCCAGGATTGGTGCAGAAGTTTGGGGGGAGCCCAAGGACTATCATGCCTTTAGGACAGAGATGCAATATGCCCTTAACCTGCAGTTTGATGACTTTCCCGACGAGGAATCGCGGGTGGCTTTTGTGATTGGGCATCTCGAAAAGGGGGCGAAACACTGGGTGAGGCCCCTGATGGCAACAAACAATGACATCCTGAAGGACACGAGGAAGTTTTTCGTGCCATGGATTTGATGTATTCCAGCGATATTGAGCAGGGAGTGGTACGCAGACAGTTAATGGCGTGCAAACAGGGGAGCCGATCTGTTCGTGAGTACTGGACTGAGTTTACCATGTTGATCCATAAATTGGGGTGGGATTTATCGGCGGAACCCATTCAAATGCTCTTTGAAGAAGGGCTTGCTTCGGCAGTAAAGGATGAACTTTCCCGGGCGCCCAGGGCGGAGTCTATGGACCAGCTGACCAAATCAGCGCTGACCATAGGAGCGCGCCAAGAGGCAAGAGCCTTGGAGAGGCGGGAAGGGAAGGGGGAACGTTGGAGGGAGCTTCGCATTCCAGAGATTCCAGAGCCACCGTTCCCGCCGGGAGAGCCGATGGAAATTGGAACAGCGCGCGCGCGCGCAATTTCAAAGCCCAGTGACGAGCGGAAGAAGGAGGGGAAGGGCGCCAAGAAATGTTATCTCTGCCAACAGCCAGGTCATTTTGCCAGAGTCTGCCCCCAAAGAAAGGAATGGCAAGGAATGGCAGGAGCTGTTGGGGAGAGGGAGGAAAAGGTACCGGAGCAAGTAAAAGCCAACGCCTGGCTGCCACCGTCGGGGCACAGCAGCCAGGCCAAAGAGCAGTGAAAGTGCCCACGCCGGAACCTCCTAAACCCGCCCTAGTGATAGAGGTGTTCCTAGAGCTGCCTAACGGACACCCACTAAAGATAAGGGCGCTATTGGACTCAGGCAGCTCCTGCAATTTCATGAGTAAGGAGTTTGCTGCTGAGCACCAGATACAGACTATCCCTTTAAGTAACCCTTTGCAGGTGACCACGATCGATGGAAGGGAGCTGCTGGGAGGAGAAGTCAGCCAGCAGACCGTCCCAATGATAATGAGGGTAGCAAGACACACTGAGCTAATAGCGTTTAATGTGGCTACCTTGGGAGGAGCTCCCATTATTTTGGGGATGAGCTGGCTAGCGTTACATGATCCGCTAGTGGGCTGGCATCAGAGAGTGGTCTCCTTTGGGTCAGCGCATTGTCTAGAACACTGCAAAGAGCGGGAGGCTCAAGGAGGGGCCAGAGCCACTCTAGCAGGGACAGAAGTAACGGAGAATGGGAAGGTTCCCCAACAGTACGCCGACCTGAGCAACGTTTTCAGCGAGAGGAAGGCAGACAAACTACCCCCACACAGACCCTTTGACTGTCAAATCAATTTACTACCTGGGGCACAGTTCCCTGTAGGCAAGCTGTATGCCATGTCAGACAGAGAGATGCAGGAGCTAAGGGAGTTCATTGACAAGAACCTGAAGAGAGGGTTCATCAGAGAGTCCAGGGCGGTGGGGGGCAGCCCAGTGTTTTTTGTGGACAAAAAAAACACGGACAAACCCAGGCTTGTAGTGGACTTCAGGGCCTTGAATGCAGTGTCAGAACCAGGGACTTTCCCGATGCCCAGAATTGATGACATTTTGACAAGGGTCAGGCAGGGAAAGATTTTTACTAAACTGGACCTGAGGGGGGCATACAACCTGATACGAATAAGGAAGGGGGATGAATGGAAAACCACCATGTTCACCCCTTTGGGGGCATTTGAATATTTAGTTATGCCCTTCGGCCTACAAGCAGGCTCCGCGTGCTTTCAATCGTTTATGAACCACGTCCTGGGGCCTTTGCTTTACAAGAATTGTGTGGCCTTCTTAGATGACGTGTTAGTATATTCAGAGACTGAGGAGCAGCATGTAAAAGACGTCAGGGAAGTGTTGGGCAGACTGCAAGCCAATCAGCTGTGGGTGAAACTAGAGAAGTGTCAGTTTCATGCCAAGGAGGTGGAATTCCTGGGGTACCGCTTGTCGGACAAGGGATTGGCTATGGATCCTGGCAAGGTCCAAGCGGTACTGGAATGGAAAACACCGAAAACAAGGAAGGATGTGCAAAGATTCCTTGGATTTGGAAACTTCTATCGGAAGTTCATCAGAAATTTTGCCCACTTGACGGCTCCCATTACGGACTGTCTCAGCAGTAAGAGGAAATTCGTTTGGACGGCGGAGGCGGAGCGAGCTTTTGAGGAACTGAAAAGGGCGTTTGCTTCGGAAGAACAGCTCTTGCATGTGGATTTACAAAAACCGATGCGAGTGGAGACGGACGCATCAGACCGGGCTGTGGGGGCGGTGCTTCTGCAGCCTGGGGGGAAGGAGAAGTCGGAGTGGAGACCGTGTGCCTTTTTTTCGCGAAAGCTGAACAAATCTGAGAGGAACTACACGGTGTATGACCGAGAACTACTAGCTATTCATGAAACGTTCAGGAGATGGAGGCATTTATTAATTGGGGCACAACATAAGGTGCAAGTGTGCACGGACCACAAGAACTTAGAGTATTGGAGAACGGCACGAGTGCTCAACCAACGGCAAGTGAGATGGGCCCAGGAGTTCTCCAAATTCCACTTTGAAATTTGTTATGTGCCAGGTCCAGAAAATGTTAGGGCAGACGCTCTCTCACGCAAACCTGAATATTTGGAAGGGGAGGGGGCACCAGAAGAGAGACATGTCATCCCAGAGGACCGCTGGGTGTGTGGGGCGGCATTGGTGGGGCAAAGAGAACTGGTAGAGGAAACAGAGAATGATGAATATGCCCAGAATAAGCTCAGAGGTCTTAGGTGTCCTCCAGCAATACCTGAGGTGTTATGTTAATGACAGAGAGAATGACTGGGTAGAGAAGTTGGCGCTGGCGGAATTTGCCTACAACAATGCAGAGAATGTGTCCACAGGGATGAGCCCCTTCTTGGCTAATTATGGGTGTCATCCCAGGGCATTCCCAGGGGGAGGAGGGGAGAGATGGAGCGTCCCGGCAGCCGAGCATTTTGTAGAAGAAATGGAAGCAATCCATCATCAGCTCCAACTCAACTTAGAAAGGGCGAAGGAAGAATACAAGAGGCAGGCAGACAAGCACCGAAGGGAAGGTGAAACCATAAGGGTGGGAGATCGGGTGTGGCTGTCAACCCAAGGGTTGCCGTTCAAAGGAGGTTGCAAGAAATTAAGACCCAGGAGGTTGGGTCCATTTGAGGTCATTCAACAAGTCAACCCAGTGGCTTTCAGGCTCCGGTTACCCAACCACATGAAACTGCATCCAGTATTTCACAGGTCGTTACTGTCACCGTATGAGGGGGGACGGGAAGGGATGTCCACTCGGGGACCGGTCATAGAAGAAAGGGAATGCAGCAGCCATGTGGCAGAAATCCTCGACGCCAGGTGGAAGGGGGATCAGGTGGAGTATTTGGTAGCGTGGGAAGGAGAACCGGAGTCAGAAAACACTTGGGTAATGGCAGAAGATATCAATGATGAGGTATTGATAGAAACGTTCCATCAAAGGTTCCCCAGGAAACCTCAGCCTGTGGAGAGGTTCCGGAGGGAATACTTTGGCACCACCGATGAAGAGGAGGAGTTGGAAGGATTCACGGATTCGGAAGGGGAAGGGGAGATGGACTCTGAGGAGGAGGAGTACTTCGAGACCAGGAACCGCAACAGGTGGAGAGAAGTGTTCGAGACATCGGAAGATGAAGGAAGTTCCTTCCGGGGTTTTGCCTCCTCATAGAGGAGGGGGCGGGAGGGGGTGAAGGGGCCCTGGAGGGGAGGTGGATGTCAGGGAACTGCCATCGGAAGGAAGGGAGGTGGAAGGGCTCACACAGGTTGGGAGAGTCTCAGCAGCGGAAGAGGGAACCAGTAGGGGGAGAGGAGCTGAGCTGAGGGAAAGTGAGCAGGAGGGATGGCTCCGAGACACTTCCAGCGAGGGCAGTGGGGGGGGGTTTCAGGACCTCCCGTAGGGACACCCACGCCTCGCCGGAAACTGTCACGCAGAGAGTCCAGAAGACGTGTTTCCGTTAAGGAGCTTTTATGTTGGAAGCGATTCCGAAAGCAACCACTGTCGGAATCTGCCAGCGACTGAGGGAGCCATGTTTAAGGGGCTCCGTTACAGACAGAGGCTTGCAAGCTTGATCAAACTCTGAGGGACTTGGATTTTACGCACAAGCAGCTCATCGTCCCATCACATATAGTTAAACTCATGATGCTGTCTACTTGTTTGGAAAGATCTGGAAATTACAATTTAAATCAGATTTTAGTTACTTTTGAGAGGAGAGAGAAGAACTTGGGTAGTAGAGGGCCAGCAAGTTTAGCAATAAGATAATTTGATGACTGTCCAAATCAGCCACAAGTTGAGTCCATTTAAATGAGCAAAAAACCTGTATGTGAAGCCACTGTTACCAAGATTTCAACATAGAGTTCCACTATGTCAGGGAACTGCCATCAGTGCCGGAGGGAGAGAGCAAAAGCCAGAGGGATTCCAGAGAGCATCCAGGGATCGGGAGAAGCAGCCCATCTTCTGGGGAAGAGAATCAGCGTAGCACCAGTGGAGAAGGGGGGCAGATGGGGGGAAGCGGCAAGGCGGTCCCATGACTCCTTGCCTGGGACCAGCGGGGAGAGTAGGGGTCCTCCGTTGCCTACACCCTCCTTGCGCAGAAGGCTTTCGCGCAGAGAGAGTAGGAGGAGACTAGGCGTTAAAGAGCTTCTTTGCTGGAAGAAGTTTAAGAAACGCCCACTGACGGATTTTGCCAGCGATTGAGTCAGCCACGGGTGAGTGGCTGTCCGGACAGAAAAGGTTCACTTTGGCAACCCAGCCAGGTGTTTGCACCCAGCCGGGGAGATAGGCACCTGCTTACGCACGAGCAACCCCTAGAACCATTACACACTATTACGGTCATTGTACAAAACTTTCCATTATTCTTTTAATGTTCATAAAAAGATGCACTGGGAGCAAAAACGCAGTACAATAGGAACCCCAGATGATCCTCTTCATATTATAATGTGCTTTTGCTCCCAAAGGATACTGTTGTCTTATGTCCTCTTTTCTTTTAACCATGATTAAGACAAGAATAAAAAGTTTTGTGGGTAGAGGTTTGTAGAGGCTGTCAAAAAGCACCAATCCATGTTGGCTCTATGTAGTGGGCATAAAACTTTGAAAAGCTCTCAATTGATTGCTTATCGTTTGCAGTGTCCTTGCACCAATATTGTATGTTTCCAGTGGTGTCAGCAACCACACTGGCATGCTGACAATGCACGCACATGGCTTAAGAAGCTTTTAGGTTTTAACCCATCACATGAAACGCTGACATGAGTGAGTGCCTTTTGGCAGCCTTCAAACTGGGAACTGGTGGTAGTGGGGAAATAATGTTAAAATCGTCCCCAAACTCCATCTATTATGTTATATCATGGTGTGCATTTTCTGGAGCTAAACCAAACACTGTATTTAAGATGTTTTTATTCATTGCCTGAGAATTGTTTGGGTCTCTAGGTTTGTCTTGAAGCAGAATATATGTATTAGTGATCAGCCTGCCTATTATGGAGGAAAATGAGTGGGAAAATCAGTGCAGCAGGGGCAATATATTGAGAAACATAGAATGATTTGAAGAACAAAAATTGAGTTAGCAGATTCATTTTCTGGCAGCCCAAGTGATGTCTTTGTCCATGGACTACTGGATCAGCCAAAAATCTCTGTCTGTCTGTCTGTCTCACATTTGCTGCAGAAGTAATTTTTCTACAACTAGTGCACAATTTAAAATCCCCCGGTGGTCCTTATTTTATGTAAAGAACAAACATTGACACATTGTGTGGTCTACACATGCTGAGATGAAATTTAAACATGAATTACAAGCTTTTTATTTTTAAAAAAACCACTGGTTGGGGGTCTTATATTAGTCATTATATTGAATTAATGCTTTTCTTTGTAATTTATTGCTAAGGAGGCAATATTGTCATAATGTAACATCTGAAAAACAAACACCAACATTTCAAGAAGGATTAAAGACAATAGCAACATAGCAACTGTTTCTGTTTGTTTGATGCTTAATCCTTGAATCTGGGTAATGCTAGGGATTTTTTCAGGAACTGTTGGTTCACATCATTAAAGATGCTTTTAGCTTTATTAAGACATTTGTTAAAGATGTTTTTGCTTAAGGACTTTAGTTGAGCGGCTGATAATCAATAGGATAATTGTATACTGAATTTTGTGATTGTTGCCACAAGTAAAGAGAAATTGGACATAGATCCAGGAGTTGAGGACACACCAGGCAGGCAATGGGCCATTCTAGGTCCCCACAGGATCTGCTCCATCTTGGCAGCTTTCATTTTCTTTGTTTCAATGATGTTGTGTTGAGATGCCAAGTCTTCTTAAGCCAACCGTGCATGCCAACAATAAAATAATAGCTCTCTAGAGAAATGTAGTTTGAAAAGTTTATGTTTTTCACAACTAGATACCAGAGATGCTGCTGAATGCCACAAAAAGGCTTTTTCTGAGTTGTATTTATTTATTTATTTATATAATTTATATCTCACCCTTTCTCCATTGACCTCAGGTGAAGGTTACAAGAATAAATACAAACAATAATAAATTTAAATCAGTTAAAAACCAGCCGTTAACTACATTTTAAGGTCCAGAAATATTATTCATCAAAAGCCTGATGATAATATACATGTTTTCAGTTTGCTAAAAGTAAGCAAAAAGTTGGTGCCAAGTGGATTTCTGAGGAGAATGCAGCCCATAACTGAGAAGGCCCACTGTTGAGTTAGTTCTCCTCAGGCTTTCCCCAGTGATAACAACATTCAGGTTGTAAACTCATAGTAAAATAAAGACTCATACAATAATAATTCACAAGTGGCAGTACAATACACATACAATCCCCCTCCCTGCCTTTATGGTGCCATCTCTGTGAAGGAAAAACATATCTATTGACCCTCAGAAACGAATCACAAGAAACCTTCCAAACCTTGTCCACTTCTATTTAATTATCACAGATGGTTTCCATCACTGAGTTACAGAAACTGAAAGGAAGATCTTCAGTAGTGTTTTATGGCTTCCTGGCTGTTATTTGCTAACTGTGGCTAAGGATTGTATAAAACAGGATATAGCACCAGCAGCAGCAGAAGGAAAAAAAACCCTCTCCCGAAAGAGACAGCATCATGAATAAGCAAACAAGCCATGTCAGCCATTATCCAGAGACTAAAGGAGTCAAAAGACTTCAAAGATTGCAGGAACCACATTGTGAGAAAAATAATGACCACACTATAAAAACAAATACAATATTCCGCTGCTTGCTTGCAAGATCCTGGCAGCCTTTCTTCAGCTGCAGAATCAAAATATTTCTACCACCCCTGAACTTCCCGGAGAAACCTCTGCTCCTTAACACCTACTGTGATCTGAGGTCATGAGGAGCCAATGTCAGCTCAGCATAAAGAAAGGTTCACATACTCAACTGAGACCCACGTTCAAGAGAGGAAAAAATAGTTTTGAAGGCATTTTGCTGATTCCTTTCAACATCCTCCCTTATAATTCGGGTGACTTTAAAGCTATCCAATTTCAGTGTTAATTTCAACTGGCTGGAGAAGAGCACTTAGGATACACCTTCCTTCCCTTTAAGATGTCCAGATGGATTATTTGTCTTAGATTGAAAATTCAGACATTGGAAGGGCAGAGGCTGGCATCTGGCCACCCCTCCTGTGATTCAAACTGCATGTGATGCACTCATCTCTGCCCTATGCATTAGTTCTATACATGAAGCTGCTGAAATCTAAAACTAAAATATAAAATGTCCATGTCTGAGTGATGCCAAATTTGCAACATGGCTAGCTTCTAATATTTATTGTTCTGATAAACTCCCCTAAATCATGGAGTATTGCAAAGTAATGATTCTTCCTCAACCTCATCACTATTCTTAGGGAACAATAACGGTAGAATTAGTAGCAAATTACTGCCCATCGCAAGATGCATAAATTATGATTGTGTGAAGAGGAAACATGACAGATGGATAGTAGCTAATCTGGAGAAATTCTGCTCATCTGTTTAATACATTTTAATCCCACCCTCTCTCTGAGAAGCTCAAGGCAGCCTACATGGTTCCTTTCTCTTGCTCTTCCTTAGCATCCCAAGACAAATAAATGTGTTCTGTGGCTTGAATCTGAGGACTTCAACATAAGTACGGTATCCCTTTTCCTAATTCAACATGGCATAATATTGGCTCACTACTGACAGGGGAGTGGAGAAGAGAACAGCTAATTTATGCCTACCCTGTGCAAATTCCTGATGGGTTTATATGTTACAAATTCAATCAATCAATATCATTGTCATCGCATCCATTAGATTTATTATAAAGCCATTGGGTACTTTATAACTGAGAAGCAGGGAGTGATGAGAATAGAAATGGAATAGGTCAAGGTTTAAATTGGCCAATTGATTCTTTGCTTGGGGTTGGGGAAAATAGGACTTATTAAGGCAATTCCTTCTATGAGTCTAGTACAAATAGGAATGCCAAAGAAAGCAAGATGTTGAAATCGAAGTCACCATATGTGCATCATATTTTTCCATGGGTGATCCTGAATATAAATATACATTTTTTTAAAATGTCAACTACTGCTTTATGTGTTTATTTCTCTTTGGAATGGAATTCACTGGGTTAATTTTTATTAGCTGCTATAATTGATAGCAGTTAGGTGCTTACCTCTCGATCTCATTTATTTCAGGTTGCAGACACTATATTTCCATAGTCTGATGATTTCATGCTGGAGCTGTTTCATCAGACAAGCCTGAGCTTGAACTAAAGGTACGTAGTATTTCCTTAAAACATAGATGTTAGTGTTATTTTTTACAGGTTGCTTAGCAAATTGCACATTTTTTATGGTCACTCAACAGTCTGGGGTGGCAGCAGGGGTAAGCAAAAGTGGGGGATTTCAGACAATACTTTAAATACCTTTTTATTTCAGGCTGTTTTTATTTTGTGTGTGTGGTGCTTTGCATTGTTTTCACTGCTGCTGTTTTAATGCTTTAATGCTGGATGGATTCTTGAGGTTCTGATTGAGAGTGTGTGTGTTTGGAAATATTGTAGTATTGATTTAATTTTCTTTTTTGATGTAAGCTTCCTTGGGAAGTTTTACCCTAAATAATAGCAAATTAATAAATATTCATTAAAATTTGTTGGTTCTAGTGGCGCAAGATTTCTGTGTGCCCTATTTTCTTTCTGTTACTGTCATCATTTTTAATTTTTATTATGGCTAGGGGTCTCAAAAACTGAAAGGAGCCCATGATTGTACATAAGAAACTGGGTACATAACCCCAAATATGGAATGAAGCAGTGATTCAGCTGCCTAATACACTTGATTTAATCTTAAAAGTCACATTTACATAGCAATATGGCCTTACAAGACAGAAGCATTTTAGGGGAAGCAGCCCCCAAACTATTTTTATCCCTCAGAATATTGTGTTGTTTGGAAAGCTTCCCCACCAGCCTATTTGATTTTAGTGGTGGCTTTCACAATGGCATAATGGCATGGTGGCTAAGCTAACAAAAGGTATTCTGTGCTCTTTTCAACTGTTTAATAATGTATGGTGTTTAGGGATATATTAATAATATTCTATAGTTCCATTTCTCTGTATACAATCAATGCACAGCCTTTGTCACTGGTGAACTCAATTATGAGAGCCTACCCCACCCCGATCTGTAGTAATAGGAGTAAAATTGAACTGGAAAAAAACCAAGTCAGCACATCTTTAACCAGGTGTTCAAGACTGTATTCTTTGAGACTGAGAATTAGATTATCTTTTGTGGGAAGAGCTGTTTATTGTACCCCACATAGAATTAGTGAAACATTTCTGTCTTCCATCTTTTTTGGGGGGGGGGAATCCCCTTGAATATCCTGTTTGAAAAGGCATGGTAAGAAACAGTGGACATAAATAAACAATAAATACAGCATATCTCCCTATGCAAACAAATGAGATTTGTAATAACATAGCCATGGCAATAAAGAATGTTTACCTCAATTTTATATAGCATAAGCTTATAACGTTTGGGACTTAGAGAATCCCAGATTCATTTCCTCTTACAGTTCCTTGCACCACAATAAAATTGTTCTCTTACAGCTGCCAACACATCTTCTGCCAATAGCCTTGGGACTTTCTGAGAATCTCCTTGTTTATCCAAGAACAATTATTTTCATCACAGAGAGGCTACTTTGTATGTCATGTGCAAGGTTCTTAACAAAAATGGGGGCCACTATACAATCTTTATACAGAAAAGTGCTTTGCTCCCCAGTCAGCATGAGAAAGAATCTACACGGGGTTGCCACCTAATCCATGAAAGGGAGAACAAAAATTCAAGGGTTTAAAAAGGATGCTGAGCTTAAATGAACAAGCAAACAAATAAAACTTGGGTGTGATTCATAACCATTAAAAGTATTGGGAAATCTGCCATTTATTTCAACGAGACGTTGATTCCATTCCATTCTGAGAAGCAAAACCACCATTGTTGTGGCCAGTATTAAATAGGAATTGGGAGAAATTCATGTGTTTTTCATTTTAATGCAAACGAACCTAATTCACACCCAATATACAAACCAAAATGCAATCTGAGTTTTATGTTGCCGTTCCCCAACAAAAAATGCATACAACAATTTGTGCGTTCAGGAAAAATGCATGCAAAAATATGTATATTTGTGAAATTAATGAGCAGAATACATTATATTAGTGAATATTGTTTGGGGGAAAATGGATTATGCGGCAAAACTGCATATAAGATGCATAAGAGAAGTATGCATGAAAATGCATACAAATGTTAATGCAGGTTATTGGTCTGTCCATTCATCTAGAGCAGACATGTTCAACCGGTCAACTGCGATCGACAGGTAGCTCCCCGGTGATCATGGTCGATCATGGAATTTAAAGAACTGGGGAATTAATGTCTCCGTCCTCCCGCTCCCCTGTCTCTGTCCCTCTGTTGCGTCAAGTGGGCAGTGTTTGGCATTTTCTGTTGGTGATTGGGAATACAATGATTGCCTTTAGTGCTGCGCGCGGTTTTTAGCAGTGGAGTTTTAGGTGAGCGAATCATGTCATTCCCCCTTCAAAGAAGCTCAGTCAACTCTGGTCAATCCTCAATAACAATTGGTAGATCACTGCCAGTTTTTTTTTTAATACTGGGAGTAGATTGCAGTCTCTTGGGACCTGATCTAGAGAATGGGCAACCCAACCTACAGTTAATTATAATGACAATTGTATTGTTAAAGGTGCAGTGGTTTTTCTTACATCCAAAACACAATGAAGACCCAAATGGGGTGAAGGTTAAAGGCTAAAGGTTTTATTAAATAGCCCAAAGAAAGCTACAAAGCATTGTCATGATCTTACACCCCTTCAGTCTTTCATTGCCGATAACCCAGTCAGCCATGGGCATGACTCCTGAAGATGAAGATGCAGCACTTTCTGCAGTCTAGCCTCTGCAGAGCTTCTCCCTAACAGAGGTATTCTCTGGGCTTGTATGCCCACACGTAAATTCCCACCAAAGGGAAAGATTGGAATTGTTGTTGTTGTTTAGTCATGTCCGACTCTTCGTGACCCCATGGACCAGAGCACGCCAGGCACTCCTGTCTTCCACTGCCTCCCGCAGTTTGGTCAAACTCATGCTGGTAGCTTCGAGAACACTGTCCAACCATCTCGATCTTTGTCGTCCCCTTCTTCTTGTGCCCTCCATCTTTACCAACATCAGGGTCTTTTCCAGGGAGTCTTCTCTTCTCATGAGGTGGCCAAAGTATTGGAGCCTCAGCTTCAGGATCTGTCCTTCCAGTGAGCACTGAGGGCTGATTTCCTTAAGAATGGATAGGTTTGATCTTCTTGCAGTCCATGGGACTCTCAGGAGTCTCCTCCAGCACCATAATTCGAAAGCATCAATTCTTCGGCGATCAGCCTTCTTTATGGTCCAGGTCTCACTTCCATACATCACTACTGGGAAAACCATAGCTTTAACTATACGGACCTTTTTTGGCAAGGTGATGTCTCTGCTTTTTAGGATGCGGTCTAGGTTAAGATTGGGATTACATAAGCCAAACCTGGTGCTTGAGTGACACAATGGCTGCTGCTCATCGTTAGTACTGTCAGCATACTTTCCCCTTGATTTTCTTCTTTCATATTAAATGAAAAAAATATTTGTCTCCTTTGTCTTTAGTATCTTTGTCACTTTCTTCTGAATCATTGTCTATTTGTCAACATGTTTCTTGAACTGAATGGGCTACAGTGTTCTTTATGAGACCTCACCACACTGTTATTTCCTGAGTCTCCTTTTTAATCTACCATGGGTTTGATCTCTTATGTATCAAACGTTTTCCAGGCAGTTGCTCTAGTCTAGTTATAGCCTATGTGTAGATAATAGAGGATGTGAATATGCTGGGGGTGACATATGAAGGCAGCTTAGCTCTGGTTGCCACTGCTTTTTAAGGGAGAGGCATGCTCCACTGTCAGATGCAATATCTCATTGAAACCAGTGATTAAAAGCAGTATATAAATGTTGCAAATAAATGAACAAATATCATTTTATTTTGATGTTCAGCCATGCCACCAACATTCCCCACTCCTTAAGGAAATAAAGTTTATGTTTAAAATCCATCAGAAATGAAAAGCAAAAGAGGAGTGTAGGATTTAATTTGGATTGACTTTGCCAGCACTTCTTTCTTTTGATAGACAATTCAGTTTCATGTGCTATCTTTCAGGTGTCTCACTATATGCCACAGGAAACCAGTCTTGCTCAGGATTTCCCCACCCATCTCTTTAAACTAAAAACAACTGCAATTCACTTTAATCTCTGAAGGCTATCCAAACATTGTGCTGGAAAATGGTCTAAACCAAAATAGCTGGCACAATGTGTGTTGACAAGCTTTAAAGGAATTCTGTCATATTCTATGGGGGGGGGAAATATTGTTTCATCCAACTAGAAATCTGCTAGATATAAATAGCTAAGCCATCAACATTCTCATGTTTTACGGTAATTAAAAAAAATGTTTTGGGAAGAAAATACAACACTTAATTTATGTGTAGAGTGTCCCACAGAATGTTAGGAAGGCAGTAATGCCATTGTCATCAATGCAATTATTGGGTTCCATTGACTTCAGTGGGATTTAGGGCTTATCCACACTTATTTTTCCACTGCTCTTTCCAGGCATGGTCCACAGTTTAAAGCTCCAGAGCTTTCCATCTGAAAACCCACTCTTTAGAGTTCAAGCAGAGCAAACATCAGTATGCAGAAAACCCAAACTGATGTTTGCTCCGATTCAGCTTTAAAGAGCGAGTGTTCACAGAGCAAGCTTGAGGCAAAAAACCCAATGAAACAAAACACAGGCATGAAGTGTTAAAGTGCAGACCCCGCCTGCAAAGAGCGGGACAAAAGTTAAGTGTGGTTAAGCCCTTAGTTGTGCTTAACGTTCCCTGGATTGTGACTTAAACCCACTCCTATTGCCTCTGCTTGAAATAAGCAACTGGCAAGCGAACTATACAGAAGCAACTTTAACACAGCAACATTACTGGAAGGATTAAAGAAAGCTTGGTTGATTGCTGTTTGTAAGTCAAGACAGAAAGAAAAATTGTTGCCGATATATGGGCTGCATTTTCATAAGCAACAGGTGTGTTTCATTCTGTTGAAGGCAATTGCTGTATCTTTTTTGTTTTCTGGCAGTAACTTATGAAGGATAAGACAATCCCATTTTCTAGCTTTGAACTTCATTTTTGCTTGGCAGTCAAAGCTTCTATTCATTTCAGAGATAGTCTGCATTTGCATTACAACCTCTGCTTTTCTTGGAATGTGAGATCACTTCCTGGCAAAATGACTACATCTTTACTATCTGTGATTGCCTTGTGAATTCTTTTCTAGTGTCATTCACACCAAGATATATTTTGCCCTGAGCTTGTTACATAGGTGAGCTGCAGAGCATTATTAGATAAAACTAACATTTTTAAGCCCTTAAGATTTAGCCACATGTCATGCTACTGAATTAAGTGGTTTCTTAATGATGGCAGAAACCATTAAGGTTCTTATATTTACACTCACAGGAGGTGTTACCCATCAGCTTGCTTCAGGTGGAACTCAGTACATGTCTCAGGACTGCACATGTGAATTTGCTCTGAGCAATGGTTGCATCATTGTGGTAAGCAGAGAAGGAGTCCCTTTTGATGCAACCAACTTTGATCCCAGTATGTGACAACGGAACAGCAATTGGTTGCATCTGCTTAATTACATTTCTTGGAACTCAACACCACAGTCAATGCAAGCAACACCTATAACTTAGGAACACAGGAAGCTGCCTTATAGTGAATCAGACCATTGGCCCTCTACACTGTCTGCACTGATTGGCTCTCCAGGACTTCAGACAAGTTTCTCTCCGAGCCTGGAGATTCCAGAGATTTGTCAGGGACCTTCTGCATACAAAGTAGATGCTCTGCCACTGAACTACAGCCTTTCCTCATTTGGCCATCAACCATCCCTTGCAAGTGACCCGCTTATTAAAATAATATTGGACTGGTGGAAACATCATTGCTCTTTTGCTTTAGCCCCATGTCATGAAACTTAGTGGGTATGACTCAAGATGCCCCATGAAAACTCATCACCTGCGTTTCTTTGTATGCAATGATATTTAAGTTTAGCTTGGACTTTTCTGAAAGTGTTCTTAAACTCATCTCAAGGTTTACTGTAAAAAAAAAAAATCCCTATAACTGGATGCAGGTCAGTTGTCCCCATCAAATAGATCCCACCCTTTTTTGCCAGAAGTTTTTGGGGACCCACCTCCTCCGAAGCTGATCCACACTGCTCTTTTGCAGATGTTCCACACAAACTGTGTAGCTGGAAGTGCAAGACAAAGAGGATAAGAAATGTGACTGACTCGTGATATATCCACAAATGTCCCTGTTCAGTATTCCTGATATTTCAGTCTTTGCTGAATAATAAGTGGCATACCAACAAACAGACACTTACCTATCAAAGACATGAAGCCCTGAAACACTTCATCACATGAAATTGTAACAGGTTTTTGGCTAGTACGGTGCAAGGAAACCAGCAAATCTCTGTGCTTGTCTTTCCTGTGTGCCCATCTGATAAACTATTCCCTACCAGGATTATTACACTGGGTTTATTGCACTGCACACAAGAATTTAGAATAAGGATTGAGTGGAAAAGAATATACATTTTAATGATTTGGTATTCATTGCTCAGTCTATATTGATGCAGAATATAATTAATCTTTTAGCCTAAAGAGTGGCTGAAAAGTATAATGGATGTGGTAAATTTTATAATCTGAAAAAATATAAATACTAAATTGGAGGATATCTGTCATTGATGTGATTTACACTGTGCCTGCAGCTTTGGAAACAAGCATCTACCTAAACAGCCAAAGCCAGAAACTTGCAACTTGCCTAATAATCTACCAGACCATCCCAGTTATAATTAAATACAGTATGATGCACTGCATCATGCTTGACATAAATATGTTACTTGTTTTTATTCCCTGAAAATTCAGATTGCTTCCATATGAAGCTCTTTCTTTCTTCGCACTCTTTTTGTCTCTTCACATTAACCAACAAGTAAAATAAATAATGTAATTATTATCATTAAGTATTCTAAAAGTTTGGTTTCTATGCCCTCACTCCTAATTTTTCTTCTGCTTTCTTTAGTTTCTTCCTGCCTCTCATCCACACAGATCTCTCTTATATCATAGAACACCCGTGAGCCTATTTTCTTAAACCTCAGCTGAATGACAGTATGTTGAGAAATAATTTCAGCTTTCCACTAAGAGGAGAATGCAGTGATATTCACAACCAAATCCTGGAGTTTCTGCTTGACACAGTTCTTCAATGGATCGCTCAGTTGGTTGGAGCATGGTGCTGATAACGCCAAGGTTGCAGGTTTGATCCCCTTGAGGGACAGCTGCATGTACCTGCATTACAGGGGTTGCACAAGTTGATTCTCAGGGTCCTTTCCAACTCTACAGTTCTATGATTCTGTGATTCTTATATCCTGCCCCTGGTATAAGGGGGGAATAAGAAATCTCAATGACCCAATATAAGTTTCCTCACTCCTTCAAACAGCAGCACTTGTAATTTGATAGATAGCAAATTTGCATTTTATACAGGAGCCAACTGCAGAATCATAAACAGGATTTTATAAACTGTTATATTAGAAAGGCTGTAATAGACTCATTGTGCTTCCCTTAAACATTTATTTCACATATTGAAAAAGAGGAAACTAGTCAAACAGGGTCTCTGAATTATTATTATTATTATTTTAGCAAAATACTAAACTGATCAATGTTTGGCTTTCTAGTATAGCTTTCTACATTCAGTTGTTTCTGTTTTTTTGACCCAATTTCCTCTGGACAGAAGAGACCATGAAAGTTTTGCTCTAAACATATAGTTCATTTCCCCATTTTGCCCTATCTTATTATTATTGTACCTTGGCAACAAAGATGCATTTAACTCAAAAGCACACCATATTTTAATTACCATTTTAAATCCTTCCCCTGGGTGAGAGTATTACCCAGATGTGAAGTTTCTGAAAGCTTTAATAAAGAGTCTTACAGCACCTTAAATACTAACAAACGTATTATGGCACAAGCTTTTGTGTATCTGATGAAGTAGATTGTAGCCCACAAACATTTATGCCATAATAAATTTGTTAAGTCTTTAAGGTTCCACAATTAACAGCTTTTTGAAAATCATTCCAAATGATTACAAACTGGGGTAAGCAGCAGCAAAAATGGCGAGTCTACAACTTATACTGAATTGGAATGTTTATTCTTAGTAAAATCATAAGAATCTCAGAGTGTATTGAGGAAAAACCATGTTCTTTTTCTCCAAAGAGAACCTCTTGGGATGTTTGCTCTGAATAGATATTTCTTAAAAGGATATCATTGTTCTGAAAAATAATAAAACTGGTTCTTAAACTTGTAAGATAGCTTTAATGAATCAAATATGGGACAGAATTATTATTATGGTAGTTCAAGTCCATCATGGAAAATAACCTAAATTAGTCCAATCTGAAATTAGTCCAATCTGAAATTAGTCCAATCTGAAACATATTTTTACTGTTTCTGCAATAAATGTGAGTGTTGCATTTGCATTTGCAAATTATTCAGTGACAACAAAGTAACCCTTAAAGAAATGTACCTTCCCAGTAAGTTATTTTAACCCGTGAGGCCTCCACCGTTCACCCATCTCTTCTTTGAACACTTTTGCTTCTGAACTGAAGCATTTCAAAGGTCAATATAGACATTCATTCCTACATATGTCTAATCTTGGACATTAGAGCTTTACTTTTACCTCTATCAGAGACGCCTTGGTCAATATCTAGTTAATCTTTACCCTATATAACCTGGTCCTTGCTTTATGTGAGAAGCAAATGCCAGCAGAACTAATTGTAGAATTGAGAGAGTTAAGTGAGTCTCTCTCTCTCTCTCTCCCCCCCCCCCCCCCGCCGCCCATTTTCTTTTAAAAGAGCTGCAGGGGCTGTTTGCACAGGCTGGAGTCAAGCATCAAGGTGACTTTACCTAAGATTTATTTGAAATGCTTTTTTCCAGAGAATAAAGCAATGACAAATTATATGTTTATATACTGAACGGATCTTAAGCTAGCAAGACAAAATCAATCGTCCACTATAGTTGTGATGCATTGGTGTCCAGAAACCCAGCTTTTTTTATTTAGGCAGTAATTAGTGCAAAATATCTTTTGATGTCAATTTGAAATTTGCTCTTGTTTATCAAAGTGTGATAGGTTGTTTCAATACACTCCAAGATGTGGACAGTGCTGTATATGCTGATGGAAAAGTTCAGGCATAGGCCTAATAGCTTTTAATATGAGAAAAAGAGACCCAATATACTACTGAACATAGTTTGTTAGTGAGTAACTGAGATGCACATGTGGAAGGATGACTTCCAGGGTACCTTGAACTTTGGGAAATGCTCTGCGTGTGCAGTAGAGATGCACATAAAAAATATTTCAAAACAATGATGGCCTAACCACAGCCTTAAGCAGCAGCCGGGGCTCAAATGCAGATGGTGAAGAGCTTCTGTGATCCAGCACTTTAGTATTGCCTGCATAGGTACAGACAACTCCCAATAACATATGGCAGCCAGGATTCCCTGCCTCATCAATTCTGATTCTAACTTATCACTTGCTAAGTGAACATCATAGGAACATAGAAAGCTGCCTTATGCTGAGTCAGACCATTAGGTCCATGTAGCTCAGCATTGTCTACACTGACTGGCAGTAGCCCCCCCCCCCGGTCTTCCCCAGCCGGGGATTGAACCTGGGACTATCTAAATCCAAAGCAGATCCTGTTCCACTGAACCACAGCCCTTCCTGCCTCCCTGACCGTTGGTTCTGCCTTCTCCAAGACAAGGCAATTGAAGAAAGTTGCTCTCATCCACTTAGGTCATGGTGGTGGGGGAATTTTGAGGTGCTTGTGATATACTCCTACCCACATAGACCGTTATTCACTTCAGCTGAGAGAAAAGTTCCATGCATACATTGCCTTTGTATGTATAAAGGTAAAGGGACTCCTGACCATTACGTCCAGTCGCGGATGACTCTGGGGTTGTGGTGCTCATCTTGCTTTACTGGCCGAGGGAGCCGGCGTACAGCTTCCAGGTCATGTGGCCAGCATGACTAAGCCGCTTCTGGCGAACCAGAGCATGCATAGCTGCTCCTTTATTAAAACAAATGGGGCAAGCTGCATGTGCAGCAATTCAGTCCTTGCTAGGTTAAACAACTGCCATCCTCAGAAGCCTTGGCACTAAGAAACCCCATTGAAATAAATGGGATGTAAACACATAGTTAAATAACTTGGTCAGCAGACTTTTGCTGTCACTGTTTTCCTGGTGTGGTTTGGAAGGATTTGTCAAAACACTTTTGTGAGCTTTTTCTTTTTTCCTTCTTTTCAAACTCCTGCCCCAGAAGTTGAAGTGGAAGAATGATTTAATAAGGAAAGGATGCTGGGTTGGTAGAACATTAGGCTTAGAGCACTTTCTTCCTGCTAGTGTTGTGGACATCTGGAAACATTCCACTGCTTCATTTTATTAGAACATTTAAGTCACCCCATTAAAAAAAAGGGGGGGAGAGAAACAGAGTGAGTGAGTACTATAGATTATTGTTGATAGATCAGTCACAGATTGCACTGCCCACACTATTGCCACACTTAATATGGCTATTGACTATCCTGCTTGGAGGGTTTGTGCATCATCTTACAAGAGCAATGACTCCTGCCAATATTTTCCTAGTCTTTGTTGTAGAGAAAGAGCAAACTGATAAGAAACAAAGTACATGCGCCAAGTGGCTCTTTTAATAGCAACAGTTTATTTTTGAGTAAAATGTCCACAGGCCTTGCAAATAGAATCTCAGCTGCTTACTCATACTGGCATCATGGGACCTGTTCACACAAGGACCCCGTGTCTAGATTCTGCTCATGGCAGGGCACAAAAGCAACCCCCAACCTGGTTCAGCATTCCCCACAATGTGTAGAACACATTGTTTGATGTGAATGGGGCCTGTATTTGCAATGGCTGTGCACAAGTGCGGTGGTACCTCGGGTTAAGAACTTAATTCATTCTGGAGGTCTGTTCTTAACCTGAAACTGTTCTTAACCTGAAGCACCACTTTAGCTAATGGGGCCTCTTGCTGCCGCTGCGCTGCTGGAGCACGATTTCTGTTCTCATCCTGAAGCAAAGTTCTTAACCCAAGGTACTATTTCTGGGTTAGCGGAGTCTGTAACCTGAAGCGTCTGTAACCCGAGGTACCACTGTATTTCAACTTTTGCACTACACAAATGGTAGCAGCTGCCCTTGCTAATGTATGAATAACTATAACAGTAGCTGTTAAATTGCTGTGCTGTAACTTCAACAATATCAATTAAGAGAAAGCTACAGTGGTACCTCAGGTTAAGTACTTAATTCGTTCCGGAGGTCCGTACTTAACCTGAAACTGTTCTTAACCTGAAGCACCACTTTAGCTAATGGGGCCTCCCACTGCTGCTGCACCGCTGGAGCACGATTCTGTTCTCATCCTGAAGTAGAGTTCTTAACCTGAAGCACTATTTTGGGGTTAGCGGAATCTGAAACCTGAAGCATATGTAAGCTGAAGCGTATGTAACCCAAGGTACCACTGTATTTTGTTCAAAGTAACTATCACTGTTCCTTTCTCAAGGCTACTACTGTTATTACTAGAAAAGGCTGCCAACACTTTAAATAAATAAATAAAATCTGTTACTTGGGCAGTTCAAGTGAGAGGCCTATGTAAAGGTCATGTAGCATATAAAGTTTATGCTATACAGACTGTCAAATGAGTTTATTTAAGCCAAGTTAGTAATGGCAGTAGCAGCAGCAGCAGCAGTAGTAGTACTGAAAAGACAGAACATTGAGGCCGTGTACATACTCCCATTTACTCTGCATCCAATGTGTTTCCACTGCTGGTTTGGTTAATATTGTATACATGTTGTTAGACACAATCCATATCTATCCTGTATCTGTTCTGTAATTTCTTATGAAATATTGCATTTTGATGCATTTCCCCCCCCAAACTAGCTTTGATCCAAATGGGAGGAAAAAACACCCTAGCTGTGTTTTGAGCCAGAAGTTTGTACATAACCTGAGACATTCACTATTCTGTTATACAGGACTTCATTTTTGTTACCAAATCACAACTTCATTTTCACAGGCTTTTTCTAGCTCAGCACAAGCAATGTTTTTTGGTAGATGACTCCCAGACATAGCTACCGGTACTTTCTTGGGATGAAAAGGCCTGCTTAAAATGTACCGGCTCACCCCACTTCAGAAAAGTACCTTTGTTTCAGCCATGGGTCATATAGTAGAGACTATCAGACAGCAGGTGCATCTTACAGTGTATGTCATGGAGCAATAAATCCCATAATTACAGGTCATGAGGTGCAGCTCCCCTTTGATGTGACTTTTTTGTTGCTCTTGCAGCGGATACAATTTGGCTGAGATATCAAATGCAGATAGCAGTAAAAATTTAATTAAAAAAATCAAAGCATTTATTTGGATTTATTAGAACTCAAGCCAACAGGTTTCTTAAATCTTAACGCACTTGCAGAGGTGGAGAGCAAAAGATCTTTGCAGCGTCTGAAGCCCGTGACTTTGAAAAATAATTGCTTCCAAAGATAAAGATTCTAGTAAAGTGCTTTTCATTTATTAAAGATGTGTAGATCTTCCCAGCAAGAGGGCATGTTCAATGTTCTCATTCTGGTCTCCACTCCTGTCTTTCCCTTTTACCTCTTTCCTTCTTAATAAAATCGTGGCAATTACTTTATTAAAAGGCTCTGTCCTAAATCTTTTCATGAAGCCATTTTCTTTGCTTCTGGAACTTCTGAGAAGTTTGTGCTGGTGTGGATTTTTGACTGCTAAAATCTCTGTGTTACCATGGAAGAAATTCCATGAAATAAAAGCAGTGAAATTACTGCACACTCGTAGCATAGTCTTATGCAGTAGCAGCCAGTGTGGTGGGCTAGCCCAATGGAGTTGCCCTCCTGAGACTTTTGCTCCTTTATCTTATTTGGACAACACTAGGGCAGGGCAGGGCTGCAGTGAGGTCAGAGAGAGGTTTCCCTGTGGGGTGTCAATTGTGTAGGTGGCTGTAAAGTGTAGTCAAATTCAGACATGATATTGTATCCAATAAAGTCATGCTCACTTACTCAGACCCAATGAAATCAATGAATTTGAGCTAATCCATTCTCCATCCATTGATTTCAACAGACCTATTCTGTGATTTACTTGGATATTACCCATAAACAAAGCAAGGGATATAGTTGGAACTAAGTTCACATGCCAAGTTAAAAGAGCAACAGCAGAGTAAAGCTGTGGGGAAAATGGAGCAGGGATGGAATTTCAGCTCAAAGCATTCAGATAATCTGGGTCATAGCAAAGGGCACAAAAGGGAAAAGGAAGTGTATTGGGGCAAGAGTGGTCCAAAAGGAAAGTACTGACTGGAAACAGGAAGCCCAGAATGAGCCCTAACTCAAGTGTGAGTTTAAGAATATACAAATTATTTTCTTCACTTTCTTTTGTATTTTTTTTAAAAGGAGCTGAAGTAGTTTCTATCTTATCAAATTAACTTTCACCTTCCAAAATAGTTTCCATCTTTTCAAATTAGCATGAAGATGTGCTTGAGAGTTGCAGCTTTTAACTTCTGGCTACATTCCTGTTTCTTTAACAGCAGGTGATACTCTTTCCAATGCACACCAGCTGAATTTGTACTTGTTATTTACTTATGTAGATAAAAAGGACAGTTAGAATTGGGTATCATCACTATTGCAATGGCTTCTTACCCCACATAACTTCGCACAGCAGCTTAATAGAAACATATCATGCAGATTGTAGAAGGTGATCCACGGTGGACTAGGAGTGCTGTCTTTGAGTGGCATTCAATCACATTCTAGCAGTTTCAGGTTTCACAGTTGAAGTGGATTTGAAGCTCTTGCACAAGATGTTTCCCCCCACCCCACAACTGGGATATAAGGAATAAGGAAAGTGACTGGAAGATGCCCTGGAAAGTGTGGCATATGCAATGTTGTCTAACTTCCACACAGCTGTTAAAAGAACAGGGCCTCTGCCAGGAAAATGCACAGACACACCTCAGGCAATTCAATAATGGGTCTGTCATTTGGCCAAGCTCCTGAGAAACAGCTCTATATCCACTTAAGAGGAGTGTGACAAGAGATTGGAAAATGTGAGGGATTAAAATTTAGTAATGAAAGCATGTAAGATAATTTAAGCTAGTTTACACTTATACTGTTTGTACATTGATTTTATATATTCAGAGCCAAATGACTCTCAGCCAAATGAGTAAATCATTTTCTTTCTTTTTTTAATGTTATATTTATATCCCACCTTGGGATATAATGTAGATATATAGTAAGGACCTTGGGCAATGTAAATGACCCTTATTCCCAATTTTCACCCCCAAACAATTATGTGAGCTAGTTAGGCTGACAGAGTAAGGAGCTCTGAGGCTGAGGATGGATTTGAAGCTTGGTCTCCCTAACGGCCACCACTATACCACACTGCTATTTTGTTTGAGTTGACATTGGATGTGAGAAAAAGCTTTATCTGTAGTCATAATTACATAATGGCTCGTTGATACATGGCAACCCTTTGATGCTATAGACTATCAGGAAGACTATCCTCCTTCAGTGGAGATCTTCAAGCAGAGACAAGACAACCACCTGGATTTCCAGCAATAAGCAGACTAGATAGTCACCAAGACTCCCTCCAATTCTATGATACTTAGTGAACTGGTCTGTAGTCAGAAGTAATTGTTTCTGACTAGTGATTTCAGAATCCTGTTGCTCTGAGGTAAATAAGTAGCCCAATTAGTTGTTGCAGTTAGCAGTTTATAGTGAACTGGAGCCAAAGAACCACACATATCATAATGTGATATGTTCACATTAGTGGCTTGAAATGCAATGAGGTCATTCCTCCCCCCCCCCTGTGTTTCATGCCACATTGTTATTAACATCAGAGTGTGGATGGGGATGTCTTCACCCCATGTGCGTAACCTTTTCGGTTTCCTGCGTCTGCAACCCATCCTCCCAGGAACTCCTATTCGCTAGGTTGTCATCTGTGCTCATCTGTGCATGCCTGATGAATGTTAGGGTATGCTCACATTCACATTACCACTTATTCCACATTCAGTTTTCTCACTAGATTGAAACTGGTTTGAAAGACAGCAGTATTTGTCGAGAAAATACAGGATCCGTATGGATTGTGACTAATGTTGTGTGATGAGGCTTCAACAGTTAGCAGTGGGAGCACGCTGGATGTGGAGCAAGCTGTACTGTGAACATGCCCTAGGTGTACATGCCCAAGCAGCTCCTTATACCACATGGCAAACTTCTGCAATGGATGGGATTTGCAAAAACAGTTTTTGGTATTTATTAGCCATTTCTCTACTGAAGTCTTCAAAGCAGCAGAGAAATCGTGCAGCATAAAAACCACATACAATAGATACAACAAAAGCTAATTAAAAAACAACTTCAAAGTAAGCCCCAGGAAACAGCAGCAAATGGAATTGTGCTTATTGTTCAAAGTGGGTGGGTGGAAAGTCCCACTGTACATGCCCAGGCCATTGAACCCGCCTAAAGTAGATCACTGGATTCATGCCAGTGCATTTTATGGCAGATTTAGTGGTGAAGCTTGATGAGTTGTTCTGGTTAACTACTCAGGTCTAGAAGTTATGGGGTATGCCACAGTAACAAATCAACTGTTTTCAAAGGAAACCCAGTTCTGAGAAAAAATCATATATGTTTTGGAATACTGTTTTTGTCCCTGAAAATATGGATCATGTTGAGGATATTTAACATTTTGATAAATTTTATATTGAGCTAAAGAGAGAAAAAATGACTCTCACTTTTGGAGGAAATTATCTAGTTCATCCTAATGCACTGAAGAGATTCCTTCCCACCCCCTCCCCACACTGCAAAAACAATCAGTTCTACACCATTTACCGTATTTTTTGCACCATAACACTCACTTTTTTCCTCCTAAAAAATAAGGGGAAATGTCTGTGCGTGTTATGGAGGGAATGCCTACGGGTGGCATGCCTACAGATATTCCTCCTCTAAAAACTACATGCGTGTTATGGTCGGGTGCGTGTTATAGAGCGAAAAATACGGTGCTTACATAAACCTGAAAAGAAATGTACGGTAATTTGGAGAGTTTTATTATGTATTTATAGTAGCTTCAGTTACTTGTTTCATAACAACACAATCCTATGCATGATTACTCAGAAATTAGTCCAATGAGTTCAATACAGCTTACTCCAAAGGGAAGAATGTATAGGATTTTAACTTTAGATTTGCTTTATTAAACATATACTTTAAGTTATATGACATTAGTTATTTAAAGTACTGTATTGTACTATTTCTACTTGTGATTAATATAATTAATTTTAATGAAATCTGATATATCTGTAACAGAGTTAAAATAAAATCCAACTTTTAAAAACCAAATATGTTTTGTTCTTCTATGGTTGAACCATCATTTAAAAAAAGAAAAGAAAAAGATTATGGTAGAACCAGTACTACAAATAGCTCATGAGATAAAAAGGGACATCATGGTCTGAGCGTTGGAATAAAAAGGTGGGAACTGATCAAAGACAATATAATTGATGGTTCCATGAAGTAAAAAACTTGGGATGAGTGCCATAAGGTACGTATTGCTGAATTTCAACACATGCATCTTGAGTAAGAAAGTGGGGGGGAAACACCCACACTGTCACTACAAACAACATCAGAAACTTTAAAAGGCTGCAGTGGAAATCAAAAGGAAGAAAAAGGCTTTGCCATCTTTTGTGTTTAAGGGAAGCAAATTAACTTCTTGACATTTGCGTTATTAATTTTTATGCTTTGATGGAAATAATCTGTTGCAGTGCTTTAAAGTCCTGGGTTTCACCTCGAGGAGGGAGGAGGAGGGAGAAGGAGCAAAAGACTTCAAAGTGAATGATTACCTGTTGATGATGTATTGTATTTAAACACTCTGGCTGGGGATTAAAGCCAATCCTTAGGGCTGTTAACAACCTGCCGTAAACAACTAATGAATCAGAGGACTGGGGCATAACTAACCAAAGCTGAAGGATTTTCCCATTATGATTACAAGCTGTGGCCAGACTATGGCAGTATTCTGATATAGTAAAAGGGATTTAGGTCAGTGCATCCCCTGATACATAGGGACCACTTATTGTTCCTGACAACAACACAACTCCAGCCAGGCTTTGCCTAGATATCTCCCAAAAAGTTTTTGATGTATTAAAGTAACACAGTATTTCTCATTACTGTATATCCATAGTCATTCTCAGAAGTATTGGTAGTGCTATAGAGAGGGGCTGCCACGTTACAGGAATTTCAGTATTAACTTGTCTTAATTTAATAGCATTTGTATACTGGTTACTCAACAGAAAATTTCTAAACAGTTTACAAAGCACCATCTAAAATACTGATACGTATTGATAAAATGCAAACATTAGAGAAAAGATTAACATAGTCAAAATATAAATAAGACCATCAAGACATCCTACATGTGTTGTATGCCTGCAGAGGGCTCCATTCATAGAGGGAGCTGCATGTTGCATGCCTGCAGAGGGAGCCATTCATATCTCCCTGTTCCCACCCCCTGATGAATGTGGAATTCTGAGAATGAAAGCTGTCATGCATATAACCTTTCATGTACTCAGGATCCCCAGTCACTCAGGTATTCCAAATCATAGCCTATGCATGTAGAGCGCTGTGCATGTGTAGGCTTTCCTTCTTCAGCCATCCACACTCAATACATGGTCCTGGATTCAACTAACCTGGTGCACAAGGGCTCCAACTAGTGCAGCAGGGCTCCCCCCCCCATATACTGTTACCAGAATTTATGGAAAGGGGGGGGGACTTTTGCCCCTCCAGCAGACCTCATACACCCCCCTGACTATCAAAATCAGCACAATCATTCCTGCAAATCTCCCCACAAAACACTTCATCACACCGTTTTTTCCTATCTCTATTCAAAGGGCCTTCGCTGCACATTACCAAATGTAACAATTCACTGATAAATGAATCTATGTGCTGGCTCAATGGGAAAACTTTGTTGTTGTTTAGTCATTTAGTCGTGTCTGACTCTTTGTGACCCCATGGACCAGAGCACGACAGGCATTCCTGTCTTCCACTGCCTCCCACAGTTTGGTCAAACTCATGCTAGTAGCTTCAAGAACACTGTCCAACCATCTCATCCTCTGTCGTCCCCTTCTCCTTGTGCCCTCAGTCTTTCCCAACATCAGGGAAAACTTTAGAAAGTCATATAAAATCGCTCCAGTATCGGATTTGTGCCGTTCTAACTTTGTTCTGTTCAGGAAAGGAATGGCTACCAAGGGGGGAGCCTGAGATGTGGGCAGGGGCAGCCATCATCCCCCAAGCCTGAGACCACATACTCAGCAGCCTTCTCGCCTAGATGATAATTGCTGGCATCCTGGACCCTGAGTGCCAGACAGGTAGCCATTCCAGAAACAATAGTATTAGGATCTTGGTCAAGACAAAGGGGTGTGCTTAACTTGACCGGGAGAACAGGAACATGTACATTCTCGCCTTTGTTCTACTTAATGTGTGTGAGGTGGAGATCAAGGGAGGGATGGGGGCAAACTTGATACTCAGATTTCTGCCAGAAGACCCCTCCTATATTATGACATAGCTGTGATGTATATATGATGTATGTGTGATGTTTCACTAAGGGTATTGTGGGTAAAAAGGGAAACTTATATAAAAAAGGAGCCACCCTCTGTTCAGGGCCTCTTTCTGCTTCTTCCATGTGGTAGTTGGAAGTCCTATTGCAACAGTTCCTACAGGCTGCTGTTTTGCTCCAGTACTCTTGGCTGGTGTCTTTGTTTGGCAAATCCAAGTGAGCCTGGAATTTTCCTATAACAATACCTCCCCCAAGTCTACTCTGTAGGGTAGACCCCTATAATAGTGCATGAGGGTGAGGAGAGGGAGGATCATTCTGTCTGGCCAACAGAAATACACAACACTGAATTTCATCCCAGGACAGCAACAGGCGCCACAATATGGGCCCATGTCCATTTCTTATGTGTGGAGTCTACTTCACATATATATTATGATCACATTTTAAAACATAGAACTACGGCTAAGATGGGCTTACTAAAGGACTTTAACCTGTGTTCCCTTGAGCTTAGTTTTAACATTTTGTCCACCGCACTCTTTGAAAAAGTGATAGTTTTTACTGCACTCCTTACCCTCAGCCACTCCTACGTTGTGTGTAATGTAAGTTCAGAAAGATGTGTTCAGATTATAAATGTATAGCCTAGATTCAGCATATTTTGCAAAGTTTTATCCTCCCTGCAAGAATGTGATGAGTTGTAATCTGAGACATGCATTAAATGAGCCTGGTTTCATCTATTGAAAAGTGTTGACTTTATGACTATGTGAATGGGTCCAATGTGATGGGCTAGGAGAGGAGCACAAGCAGCTGTTCTGGACCGGATATATATGGGGAACTGTCCCAAGAGGGCCAATTTTTCAATTACAGAGTCTGTATGTGAACCACACACACACACACACACACACACACACACACACACACTTTGTCTAATATAGACAACCACACCTGGCATGATGACATTGTTCTTGAAATGCAAAGAACTCGTTGACCTTTACAGTCTTTCTTTTTTTGGGGGGGGGAATCTTTCTCACTAAAAGGAATGTAAACATGAACGCAAACAAGAATAAAGACTTCAGATTTAGCATACACTGGCTGCTCTTTTGAGGAATAGAAATCAACAGTATTTGCCTTTTATCAGGGGTGTGTGTGCAGTGTGGGATTGTCAGTGCTCTCAGCTAAGATGCAGAAAAGAGAACTGAAAATATGGGAAAGTAAATACAGACACAGTGAATGGAATGTAAACAGTCTCTGAGCAGCCAAAAGGCATCTTAGAGGAGGCAGGCAGACTTTTACCCCCTGGATTACTTGCTTTGAAGATTTATGGTTTGTGGAACTCTAATGCATTACTTGTATGTATTATATAGCTTTATTACAAACTATCAGCCCAAAGCAAGAGCATTCATGCCAAAAGACTGATGTGCATGTACAGGCTGCAGTGACCACAATACATTTCTCCCTGTGAGACTCCCTCCCTCCTTAAGAGAGTCGTCTGCCTTTTAACAGGTGCAAGATAGAAAACACTCCAACGGGTGAAGCTTCTCCCTTCATGGCATTGCTACTAAACCAGCAAAGGTAAAGGTAAAGGACCCTGACAGTTAAGTCCGTCGCGAATGACTCTGGGGTTGTGGCGCTCATCTCGCTTTACTGGCCGAGGGAGCTGACGTTTGTCTGCAGACAGTTTTTCCGGGTCATGTGGCCAGCATGACTAAACTGCTTCTGGTGAAATCAGAGCAGTGCACGGAAATGCCGTTTATCTTCCCACCGGAGCAGTACCTAAGCTGTTAATGGCTGTCGGGTTGAAATGACTCTTGTACCCAAAAGAACTGTATAGAACAGAAAACACAGATCAAAAGAGGCTTGGGGTACCGTAAAAGCCAACAGATTCATTGTGCCATAAGAGACTGGAGATTGCTTTGCCAGGTCTACTTTATCAAGGCTCCAGCCTCCAAAAGCTCATTGCACAATAAATCTGTTAATATTAAGGCACCCCAGTCTCTTTTGCTGTGTTTACTGTAACAAACTAACACTGCTACCTCTCTGAAATAGAACAGGGTTTTATTTTTTGTTTAAAATCCAAATCACAGAGGTCTAGCCCTGGCTCTTGAGCTATTCCCTGCTATATGTTAGGTACAGGAACTCCCGCATAATCTTCACTAGACAGTTCTACAGCTTCTAAGTCTAAATGCCTGTGATCAACATTAATTTGTCCTAATTCAGTTTTTGGCAACTTAGACAAAGCATTTCTTAATGCATACTTAGATCGTTTCTAGATCTCGAAAAATTATTGGGCATTGTTTTCTGAACTGACATGCATTAATTAGTACACTCCTAAGGCAGTGCTGCGTTGGAAAGAAAACCTTGTTGTGTAAGGCACTTTCTATGCATGCATTTGAAAGCCTTGATCTGTTTGGTCCAAAAATTGTTCTCACGCTAGCTGTCCTGTCTTTTGGTTCCACAATGTTCCTTGCTGTTATTGAGCCTAATAGGTTCCATTTGCCACTTCTATGAGAAAATTGGCTTCTTCTGCTTAGGAAATATACTAGCATAAAACAGGAGATGCAGCAATCCTTTCATTAGTGACAGTGTTCATTACTCAACAAATGTCATCCCCAGATTTCTTTTTGCTTGGTCTGTCCCAGGACATGTGTTTGTAATTGGTATTGTTTGTCAATTGTTGTTTCAGGACACAATTTAGAATCTTAGAATCATAGAATTTGAAGGAGCATGGGAAAGGTCTGAAGTTCCAGCCTCTTTTAATTATTCTGAGGCCCAGCACACGTGACTATCTTGTGTTCTTCACATTATCGTGCCTCTGATTCCAGTGTACAGTGTGGCTTTCCTTTATTTCTCCACATAGAGCAGCTCCAAGAGTACTGTAGTGGACAAGTGTTCAGTTGAGTGGGGTGAACGTAGCCAATGAACACAGCAGGGAGGAAAGCTCAAACAGTTTATTCGGCTATAGCAGATGGCACAGAGTAGGTTGACAACAAATATTTATATGGTTTGCGCACAACAAATATTGTGCACAACAAATATTTATATGGTTCTAATACATTGTTACTTGTGAAAAATGTGTGATCACAATTACTATTGGTCACACACAAGCATGTACTAAAGGTAAAGGTAAAGGGACCCCTGACCATTAGGTCCAGTCGTGACCGACTCTGGGGTTGCGTGCTCATCTCGCTCTATAGGCCGAGGGAGCCGGCGTTTGTCCGCAGACAGCTTCTGGATCATGTGGCCAACATGACTAAGCCGCTTCTGGCGAACCAGAGCAGCACACGGAAACGCCGTTTACCTTCCTGCCAGAGCGGTACGTATTTATCTACTTGCACTTTGACATGCTTTCGAACTGCTAGGTTGGCAGGAGCAGGGACCGAGCAACGGGAGCTCACCCCGTCGCGGGGATTCGAACTGCCGACCTTCTGATCGGCAAGCTCTAGGCTCTGTGGTTTAACCCACAGCGCACTACTCCATTACTAATTAACATTAAACATAGACATGGGCCTCAAAGGGGGGAAAAAAAACGTGTGGTTAGTCTTCAGTTAGACTTGAGGGCTTAGTTTCTCAGAAAGCAGGTTTTAGCAGATTCTGTGGTCACCCTCTGTCTCTACCCTCTTCCTCCTGGACATGGCCTTTTCAAGGATGCCATGAACTCTCCAACCACAAGAACTGTGAAAATGGACAATTGCTGCCAGTCATTGTGGACAATATTGAGCTAGGTGGACTAATTGTCTGATAAGGCAGCTTCCTATGCACCTAACCCAGCTCACAGGGTTGTTGTGAGAATGAATGGGGAGACTACATAAGCTACCCTGAACTCCTTAGAGAAAGGTGGGAAATAAATAAATGTAATTAATATTTTTATTTTTAAAAAATCCACAATAATTGTTACATTCACTGAGACAACTCCATCCCATGTTGTTGTTCACCAAAAGGTGAGCACAAAAAAACACCCCAATGATTTACAGATCTTATTTTCCAGGAATATTTCTTCCTGATTACAGTTCTGGGAACTGATCTTTCTTCTCTTTTAACATGCTGAGAATGCACACTCAGCCATGATCAAAGGCACATCCTTTATATACTGTAAACCCTGTAAACTCTATTGACTGACTTATGCTGATTTCTTGATAACAGTAGGGAAGAGAATCCTGTTGCCTCCCCCCTTATATCTAAAAAGCAATCAGGCTTGTGGTGTCTAAATTGTTTGTGATCAACTGTCTGCTTTTAAGTAAGAGGACTCATTAGAATGGATGTTGAAAGCAATCCATGTTTAGTTTGGAACCTGCATGTTCAGTTCTTATTCCTTACTTGAGAAGAGCTTACAGGCAAACTGTAACATGCCATGTCTCTCAGTACAATAATGTTTCCCCAAAGCCAACAGCAACAAAAAGAAAAAGGTGCTAAAATAATTCCTTCTTGTGGCATTTGGCTACATCAGATTTCGTTTTGCAGAATCTGCTTTGAACCTTCAAAACTGTGTTTTGCTCATAGCTATGTCAACATCATCTCTGAGTTCCAAAAGACAGAGAACCTGACACTATTACCCTTCTGGAAATTGACATTAAAATGTCATTGATATCTGCTGGAAAGAGGGAAAGAAAGCAAACCATAGTAGAAGGGCTTTAAACAACAACAGATAGGAATCTATGTAAAATCTCTGCTGCCATTTGTATTGTGTAACAACAGAAGGGCAGGCTTTCCACCCAAACAACTAACTAACTAAAAATCTGCAGCCATGTGAGCAGCTAAGGGCCCAGCTCCATGTGACATACAAGTAAGGGTAAAAAACACAAAAAGAGATGTTTTCTTTTATTTGCATTTTTGTTATAGAGATTTAGAATGTGGTCTCCCTCAGTCCAGAAATTGATGCTCCTTTATTAGATGAGCCCCAATACATACCCACACACCTCAGATCTGGCTGATAAATGAATTCTCTGCTGCTAGACAACCTTTCCTGTTGATTCCTAAATGACTTTACTCTTGTGAGGTGTGGCGAGACTGGTGGCAGGGAGGACTTTGTGGAGACAGGAGATGTTTTCTTGACCTCATCCTTAGGGTCTGGGCACTGAGAAGCATAGCATGAGAAAGGATGTTTATGAAGTTTATAACATTATGCACGGAGTGAAGAAAGTGGACAGAGAAGTTTTTCTATCTGTCATCCTACTAGAACTCAGATTCTTCCAGTGAAATTACTTGGCCATAGATTCAGAACAATCTTTACATAACAGATGGTTAGCTTAAAGGAATTTGCTGCCACAAAATGTGACGATGACTAGTAGCTCAGATGGCTTTAAAACTGGGTTAGATAAATCAATAAAGTCTATCACTGACTCCTAGTCATGATGGCTGTATGGAAATGTTCCAGTCAGGATGCCCCTCTGTCCCAGTTGCTGGAGAGCAGCAGTGGGAGCAGGCTATTGCCCTCATGTGCTGCTTGTGAGTTTCCCAGAGACATCTAGCTGGCCGCTATGGGAAAGAGCATGGACCTTTGGTTTGATCCAGCAGGGCTCTTCTTCTGTTGTTACAATGAAGTCATTTTCAACAGCTGCCCTTACAGTTGAAGTGATGATGTGATAAGTAGAACTTCTATATCTGGTTTGTCATGGTGAGCAGCTGAGTCCCAAGATGGACCCTATATCTCATAAATCTTGCCAGAGATATGCTTTATAAGCTAGGTTGGCTCTACCATAACAGAAGACTACGCAGCTAGTTAAACCAGGACAGTTAAAGAGACATCCCTTTTCTAGAATAAATATGTGTAGATGTTTGGGCTCTTATGCTGCTTCCAGCATGGCCCACTTGCCATGCAAACTGAGCATTGCTACAACTTTTCAGGGAGTTTTAAAGTAGACTCTCCACTCCTGCAGTGTTTCTGTCATCCTGCGCATGGTATAAAAATTGTTTTACCAACAGATGTCATTACTGAATATGTGGACTTATAACATGATTGCCTATCACTCTAAATAACTTTTTACATGAAGGCTAGCTGCAACCAGGATTTCAACCACCCAACAATGGAAAACCTTGAAAAATCTACATTTGTCTTTGTGGTATAAAAATTTACGGATTTTTGCTATTACAGAAAAAAATGACACATAAATTGTGTCTCCAAGAGGATGGAAAACCCAGAGTAGTTTTACGTTATCTGGTGGGATTTTATTTATTATGCTTCAGACTTAGCTGTTCAATATTCACCGTCTTGAGAAATATGGGTGTTTTGATTTATATTTTTGTGTTACCACATGTTCCTCTTATTATTATTTGCTTCTTTCTTACCTTACTTTGTATGTGGTACCCTGCTACTGCACCTTTGCGTTGTTGTTGTTGTTTAGTCGTTTAGTCGTGTCCGACTCTTCGTGACCCCATGGACCAGAGCACGCCAGGCACTTCTGTCCTCCACTGCCTCCCGCAGTTTGATCAAACTCATGCTGGTAGCTTCAAGAACACCATCCAACCATCTCATTCTCTGTCGTCCCCTTCTCCTTGTGCCCTCCATCTTTCCCAACATCAGGGTCTTTTCCAGGGAGTCTTCTCTTCTCATGAGGTGGCCAAAGTATTGGAGCCTCAGCTTCACGATCTGTCCTTCCAGTGAGCGCTCAGGGCTGATTTCCTTCAGAATGGAGAGGTTTGATCTTCTTGCAGTCCATGGAACTCTCAAGAGTCTCCTCCAGCACCATAATTCAAAAGCATCAATTCTTCGGCGATCAGCCTTCTTTATGGTCCAGCTCTCACTTCCATACATCACTACTGGGAAAACCATGGCTTTTACTATACGGACCTTTGTTGGCAAGGTGATGTCTCTGCTTTTTAAGATGTTGTCTAGGTTTGCCATCGCCTTTCTCCCAAGGATCAGGCGTCTTTTAATTTCGTGACTGCTGTCACCATCTGCACTGATCATGGAGCCCAAGAAGGTAAAATCTCTCACTGCCTCCATTTCTTCCCCTTCTATTTGCCAGGAGGTGATGGGCCCAGTGGCCATGATCTTCGTTTTTTTGATGTTGAGCTTCAGACCATATTTTGCACTCTCCTCTTTACTCTTTACTCTTTACACCTTTGCGTTAGTAATGGCCATTATGTTACACACAGAGAGAGATAGAGAGAGAGGGGGGCAACCCCTGATTTGCATGGGGGTCGCGTTCCTGGCGGAACGTGCATAAGACCGCCCTACCTTGTTCTGCCCCACCCCTGTTTTGCCCTGTTCCGCCCCCATTATGCCCAACTGGTGTTTCTTGAGTACAAACAAGGCACACAGATTACTTCTCTTTACATAGCCTTCCCCTACCAAACCCCACCTCATTTTGGGGGTGTGGGGTGTTTTTTGTTTTGAACATCTATGACATGAGAGTTTGAAAACTCTCCAGGCACATTTGGATACATTAGTGCAGTCCTGGAGTAGCTGAAGTCTTTTTTGGCTGTGTGCCTCACAAAGCACCCTAGGCAAAGAAGCAAATTTCCAGAAAGGCATGGCTTGTCATGTTACATTGCTCCACTGATGAAACTCAGATCCTCCAGGGATAGAAATATTTGTCTTGGCTAAAATGAGATAAAACTTTACCTCAGCTTAGAACAGAATAAGATAAAAGGTGTTTGGATTTGTTCGCCTGGCCTCTGTACCCACTCAGTATGTGTCAGTGTCACACATTTTGAACTGAACCAATTTCTTATCTATTTTGAAAGGGATTACCTAAGCATACCGGAAGACTTATAAGCAGAAGCAACAAACCTTAGTAGGCCATCAATAAGTATCACAGTTGCTGTAAATTAGGGGGGGGGTGTTTTGAGGTAGTATAATGGGGTAATCAGTGTTTACAAATGGCATTACTTTCTTCAGTTCTCACCAAGAGTTTGGATAACTGTTTATATTTGCATAGCTCAGTTGATTACAGCGTGGTGCTGATAATGCCAAGGTCATGGGTTTAATCCCCCAGGGGTGCATATTCCTGCATTGCAGGGGGTTGGACTAGATGATCCATGGGATCCCTTCCAACTCTATGATCCTATGATCTATATTGATGTGTGTTTCCCTGCTTAAGAACAGTGAGGATTTCTAACGGGGAATGACTGGCTTTTGTCATTACCATTTACTCTGCACCCAGTGCATTCCTAACACTGGTTTTTGAAGCCAAGTACAAACATCATGTTAGCCACAATCTATATCTATCCTGTTGTTTCTGGAGAAATATTGCCGTTTGATGCATTATCCCTCAAACCAGCTTTAATCTGAACTGAAAGCTGAAGGCACAGTGCTTGCACATGCACAAATGACAATTTAATGAATAGGAGTTCCAGGGAGTGTGGCATCCCTGCCTGCTCTCCACCCATTGGCGTGAACAGACAGTGGGTGACTTAGAAACACATCAGACCTTACCAATGTTTATAACAATATGCAAATATGACTTGAAACGCACCCCTCCCCCCAAGATCTTGCTGTGCTTTAAGCTAGTTATGTGTAAATAGTCATAGTTTCCTTGGGGTGGGAAAGTGCACTGGAAGGCACCTCCAGATGACCTGTTTATTGAGGATTCATCCTGATATGTTTCCAGGGAAATAGTCGTTGGCTATTTAATGAGTGTTCATTCTCATTTGTTTGCAGGGACGTTAGATGATGTTGTGTCAAAGCAAGTGTTACCCCACACTTCCCTCATAACATTTTTTTAAATTGCAAAATGCCTAATAATTTGGGGAAGCAGATTTCTTTTGCTGGAGCACCAAATGAACTACAGTTGCACAACCTGAATTTGTCAATGTGTGATTGAACCTCGCACGAAAATAGTGGCTGTCTGGAAGTACCTATAGTGTCTTCATAACATTTGTTTTAGTTACAAATATACAGCAGTAGCACATCTGCTGATTTTGAATCATATTCCCAGAACCGCCCTTCCACTCATCCTGCTTTTTAAGGAACTCACAGGAAAATCACAGCTCTCTGTTCTCCAAATGGAAACTGAAATCTGGCTCTGTATTATTTCTTTGCCTTCTTCTTAGCTAGAGAGATGTCGTGTTCTTCAAACTCTGATGTTAATCATATACCAGCAGCTAGACAGAGATGCCTAGTTATCAGGAGAAATCTGCCATTGGTTACTTATAATTAAGGAAGCATTAAGTGATCATCCTGGACTTTGAGTGAGCCATAAGGCTAGGAAAGGTTGTTCTCCCAGTATCTGCAAGGATATATCTAGTGGCTTCTTTGAATTGTTTTCTGCTTTGATCCTGAGTTTTAAACTGCACGAATATCCTGTATTAATGTGCACACTATTTTCAAGGACATCTGCTTAGAAACACGATGATCAGCCATTTTCCTCCACCAGGGAATCATTTAAGTGTTACTATATTTGTGGTTAAATTGAGGACAAGAATTGCTTACGTCTTTGTCCTGCGACAGATTTATATTGGAGCAGGGAACCTATTTCAGCCTGAAAGCCACATTCCACCATAAGCAACCTTCCGTGAGCCATATACTGTGGACTACATCCTCTATTTAGACTAGCAAGAGGTATTGTCACAGTTCAATAATACATTACAGCAAGGTAAAGTCAGTAGAAGATGACACAGAGCAGGGTAGGGAGAGGTAGTCCAGGCAGAGTCCTGAGGGCCAAACAGAGGCAAAAAACATACCTTAAGGCATAAATAAAATTTGAACCTAAAACGTAAATTAAACTCTGTTGCAGAAACTAACAGGCATGGCAAGAATCACACAATAATTACTCTCTTCAAAGTACAGCAGAAATGTCACGACACCAAAAAATAAACAGCTATGAGTTCTACAGAGTAGTATAATTAGATGGAGGCATTACAACATTCATTTTCTTACTAACATGCAGTACAAAATCAAACCATTCTGATCCAAAACTATCCCTCTTTTTAGTCCCCCAAGCCAATTTTATTTGTCAATTTTTCAACCAAGGCTATATCTCAAACCTTTTGATTCAAATATTCTTTTATAGCTCCTTCCAAAAAAAGGGTAATCACATTTCTGTAGCATTTAGAACATGCCTGCACAATGTCTGACCCACTAAGCCATATGGAGCCCAGCAGTCTTGTGTGGCTTGCCTGGTGCTGACAATTTCACTGTTCCACCATTACTAGAAGGCAAGTGAAACATTTACTAGGCCATCATATGTATCCTGGTGATAATTTTGGGTTTGCTGGGTCACACATTCTGGATGATTGCTTTGGAAGCCAATAAAATGTACCACCAACTCACAGGGCACAAAATTTGCTTCCCTTGAATTCAGGAAAGTTTTGTGAACTGGAACAGTCGAAGCTCCCCCATGTATTTATATAGGTCATATGAAACTGATTTTGAAGTAGGTGACTGATGACTGATAGATACAGATTACTGGCTTGCATTATATAGTCCAGAAAGCATACATGACCATTCCCAGCTGTGGCTCCAACACTGGGTAAAAGCATCTGCCACATTAAATTACATTACAAAGGAAAGAATAAAGGAGTCCCTTCCATGCTCTTTTACCCAGAAAAAACAACAACCAAGAAACTTTAAAAGCCTGAGGATTTTTTTTGTCTTGTTTTTATAAATATTGATTCATCTGATTGCTCTCTACCTTCCAGGAAACAGGGGGTAAACATAGTGCAAACTCATTCTGGTATGCTCAGTGACTTCCAATTCCTGCTTTTTAGAAGAATCCATTATGAACTTCACTGGGGCAGTAATTGGATTTCTTTAAATATTCCCCAGAATCCCACATCTAGAGATTTATTTATTTTTACAGATAGATGCACTAGAACCACACTAATTACTGAACAAGATTCCTTGATACAGACGGCTTACTGTTTCTTCCAGTGGCAGCGATTGTAGCTTGGCATGGCTGTGGGGGAATTGGGGAGGGCAAGGGTCCTCACCTACATGACTGCCAGTGGCACTAACAGCATTGGCCACTTGGGGGTCTTCTGCGTCAAATCGCCAAAAAATTATTTATTTATTTTTTATAAAATTTTTATTGGTTTTACAGAATTTTAAAGAACAAACAAACACTTAAAAAGACATACAAACACGTATAATTTCATAACATTTTTTCATCAACCTCTTTTCTGAGACTCCCCCATACCCCCCCTTTCTGCATCCCAATGTCCATAATTTTATAGCAACTCCCAATTGTTGCTTTCCAACCTCTGTCATCTTAGTCATCTCTGTATTCTGACCTTATATCACTGTATCCCTTTGTTCCTAAAAACCACAACACTCTAACATTCTTCAAGTTTATAATAGTCCTTAAGATAACTTTTGAATTTTCTCCATTCTTCTTCCGCCGTCTCTTTTCCTTGGTCACGGATTCTGCCCGTCATCTCAGCCAATGTCATATAGTCCATCACTTTCATCTGCCATTCTTCCAGAGTGGGTAGATCCTGTGTCTTCCAATACTTTGCGATGAGTATTCTTGCTGCTGTTGTGGCATACATAAAAAAAGTTCTATCCCTCTTTGACACCAATTGGCCGACAATGCCCAAGAGAAAGGCCTCTGGTTTTTTAGGGAAAGTACATTTAAGTACCTTTTTCATTTCATTATAGATCATTTCCCAGAAAGCCTTAATCTTCGGGCATGTCCACCAAAGGTGATAGAAGGTACCTTCGGTCTCTTTACATTTCCAACATTTGTTATCGGGCAAATGATAAATTTTTGCCAGCTTGACTGGGGTCATGTACCACCTATAGACCATTTTCATAATGTTTTCCTTTAAGGCATTACATGCCGTGAATTTAATACCGGTGTTCCATAACCATTCCCAGTCAGCTGACATAATGTTATGTCCAACATCCTGTGCCCACTTAATCATAGCCGATTTAACTGTTTCATCCTGTGTATTCCATTTCAGCAGCAAGTTATACATTCTTGATAAATTCTTAGTATTGGGTTCTAACAGTTCAGTCTCTAGTTTTGATTTTTCCACCTGAAAGCCAATTTTCCTGTCCTGTTTGAAAAACTCCATTATTTGATGATATTGAAACCAATTTTGTACTTTATGTTTCATTTTCTCATGACTTTGTAATTTCAATTTATCTCCCTCCTGTTCCAAAATTTCCCAATACTTCGGCCATCCGACCTCCATATTGAGTTTCTTCACTGCCTTAGCCTCCACTGGTGTCACCCATCTGGGGGTTTTGTTTTCCAACAGATCTTTGTATCTTATCCAAACATTAAACAATGCTTTTCTAACAATGTGATTTTTAAAGGCACTATGCAGCTTGATTTTGTCATACCATAGATATGCATGCCAACCAAAAGCATTATTGAAACCTTCCAGATCCAAAATGTCTGTGTTCTCGAGGAGCATCCACTCTTTCAGCCAGCAAAAAGCTGCTGCCTCATAGTACAATTTTAAGTCCGGCAGGGCAAAACCCCCTCTTTCTTTGGCGTCTGTCAATATTTTAAATTTAATTCTGGGCTTTTTGCCCTGCCAGACAAATTTCGAGATATCTTTCTGCCACCTCTTAAAACATTCCATCTTGTCAAGAATCTGCAAGGTCTGAAACAAAAAAAACATTCTAGGCAATACATTCATTTTAATCACTGCAATTCGGCCTAACATTGACAATTTCAAATTTGACCATATTTCTAGATCTTTTTTGATTTCTGACCAACATTTTTCATAATTATCCTTATACAAATTCACATTTTTAGATGTCAAATAAACCCCTAGGTACTTCACCTTCTTGACCACCGTCAACCCTGTCTCCTCTTGGAATTTCTCCTTTTCCATATCTGTTAAATTTTTTCCTAGAACTTTGGTTTTTTGTTTGTTCAACTTAAATCCAGCTACCTGGCCAAACTGTTGGATTATTTCCAGAACCTTTTTCGTACTAGTGTTTGGCTCTTGCAAAGTCAATACTAGGTCATCTGCAAATGCTCTTAACTTATAATGTTTAACTCCGACCTGCACTCCTTTAACCTGCTGGTCATTTCTAATCATATTCAGCAACACCTCCAGAACTGAAATAAAGAGCAATGGGGAAATTGGGCACCCCTGTCGTGTTCCTTTTTCTATTTTAAGTTCCTCAGTTATTACATTATTTACAATCAATTTAGCTTTTTGTTCAGAGTATATTGCCGCCATACCATTCTCAAAACCTTGGCCTACCCCCATCCCATGAAGATTCTTTGTCATAAAGCTCCAAGAGATATTGTCAAAGGCTTTCTCCGCGTCCACAAAAATCAGTACTGCTTTAGTATTTATATTCACCTCTAGCTTTTCCAAAATGTCTATTATATTCCTTACATTGTCTGCTAGGTGTCTTTTTGGGAGAAAGCCTGCTTGGTCCTTATGAATCTTCTCCATCAACACTTTTTTAAATCTTTTTGCCAGAATGTCTGCAAAAATTTTGTAATCCACATTAAGTAGTGATATTGGGCGGTAGTTCTTCAGTTGAGTCTTTTCAGTCTCTGTCTTTGGTATGAGTGAAATAAATGCTTCTTTCCACGATTCAGGTGCCTTTTTTCCCTCTAGGATCTCATTACAGACTTCTTTTAGTGGCTGAATCAACCATTCCTTCAACGATTTGTAGTATCTCGAAGTCAGTCCATCTGGTCCTGGAGATTTGCCCAATTGCATATTCTGAATGGCAGCCTCTAACTCTTGTTCTGTTATTCTCTGGTTCAGATCCATCTTACTTTGATGAGAGATTTTTTGTAGTCCATATTTATCAAGGAATTTGTCTATATCTTCTTCATTTTGCGGGCCTTGAGTATAAAGTTTTTTAAAATAGCTCAAGAAGCAATTTCTGATTTCATTAGGTTTAGATATATTCTTTCCATCCACTTCTAGGCTTGTAACTGTATTTAGTTTCTGCCTTTTCTTCAATTGCCATGCCAGAAGTTTGCCACATTTATTTGCCGATTCAAATGTCTTTTGTTTCATTTGCTTTATTTTCCATTCAATCTCTTGGTTCATCAATTCCATATATTGTGTTTGGTATAACTTGATCTCTCTTAAAATCTCCTGGGACTTTGGTTTTACTCTTAATTTTTTCTCTCCTCCCTTTATCTTTTCCAAAATCTTTTCTTTTTTCTCATTTTGTTTTTTCCTCTTTATTGAGTTTTGTTGAATCAAGAAACCTCGCATCACAGCTTTGCTTGCGTCCCAGATCACTCTTTTTTCCACGTCAGCCCTCAAATTTATTTCAAAATAGTCTTTTAAAGTTTTTTGGGCCTTCATAAGGATCTCCTTATCTTGAAAGAGGGTGTCATTCATTCTCCATCTAAATTGACCAGTTGTTGTAAGTTTCATTTCCATCTTCACAGCGTTATGGTCGGAGCAAGTTTTTGGGCAGATTTCTACCTTCTTAATCTTTGGAGCCATGCCACTAGTAATCCAAATTTGGTCAATTCTGGTCCAGGTCATCATTGCTTGGGAGAAAAAGGTTCCCTCTCTCTCCAGAGGGTTCCTTGTTCTCCATATATCAATCAAGTCCATGTTTTCCGTCATTTCAAAAAAGGTCTTAGGGAGTCTCCCTTCCTTGGTAACTGTTAGTCTTTGTGCCTTGTCCATGTTAGTGGAGACCACACCGTTCATGTCTCCCATAATTATCATATTGTAATCCAAATAGTCCGTCAGAGTTTCATGAAGTCTCTTGAAGAAGTCAGATTTGCCTTCATTTGGTGCATAGATTCCAACAATCAAAAATTTTTCTCCTTGTACTTGTATCTCCACTGCCAAATATCTCCCTTGTTCATCTTTAAACATCATTTTTGGGGCCCATTTCTCTTTTACATATATCACAACTCCTCTTTTTTTAACTTTGTCTGATGAGATAAATTCTTGTCCTAGTCTTTTGTTTATAAGTAATCTCCTGTGAGCTCTGGTTATGTGGGTTTCTTGTAGACATATCAAATCCAATTGTTCTCTGTTCAAAATGTGAAAAACTTGTCGTCTCTTCAAAGGCCCATTGAGCCCATTGCAATTCCAACTAAGGAATTGCAGAGCCATCTTGTTATTTTTCTGACACTCCTCCAACAGCTCCAAGTTGTTGCTCTTCCTCTGATGGTGGTGGAATATGTCCAAACGATAGATTCAAAATTTCTATTGCTCTCCTCTGTTCTGCAATTGGGTCCACAGTCCCCTTCTGCAGGTCCTCTTGATTTCTTTCCAAAAATTTCTCTTTGTCTTGAATAGTCTTTATTTTCACCTTCTTTCCCTTGTAATCAAAGGACAGTCCCTGTGGGAATTCCCACCTGAAGTGGATGGAGTTTTTCTTTAACAGAAGAGCCAAGTCCTTATAGAAGTTTCTCAAATCCAAGATATATTTTGGGATGTCTTTAAAAATCTGTACAGCTGAGTTTCCAATTTGCAAGGCCTTTTCAAAGTGTAGTCCTAGTATTTTGTCTCTTTCTTCCTTAGATCTAAGTGTAATCAGACAGTCTCTCGGGGTCTTTCTGTTCTGCTTTTTACCCAGTCTAAAGGCTGTTGTGATTTTAAATTCGTCTTCCTCCAGATCCCAGCAATCCGCAAACTCTTGTGTTAAAAACTCCACGAGGTTGTCACTTTCGTTCTCTGGAATCAATCTCAATTTCAGATTTCTCTCTTTTCTCTGTAGTTCCCACAAAGCCAAAGTTGCGTCGTGCTCATGGACCTTTTTGGCAATCGGTTCTAAATTCTCTTGGGTCTCTCCAGCGATAGCTCTAGCTTCTTCAGCAATTTTACGTGTAGCAGAATTTTCCTCAACCAATTTGTTTATAGATTCTGTGTTCTGATCTAATCTTGCTGATATTTCTGTTAATTTTTGTGTATTTTCTGAAGTCTGTTTTGTCAGAGACTCCAGGGATTGGTTTATCTTAAGTAAGGCTTGTGTCACGGCATCCATGGAGACAGCTGTCACTTTTTCTTGTCCTGTTGTTCCTGTGGGTCCAGAAATTACGCCTGTGATCGAGCCTCTTTTCTTAAAAAAAACAAAAAAACAAATCGCCAAAAAATTAACTTCAGATTGGCCAATTGTGGCTGGTTCAGTGGACGTGGTTTAGGGAGACAGAACTGGGGGAGCTAGTCTTCTCTCAGATACATCTCTATAGTATAAATTCCAGCTGCGCTGTGAGTGAACGGCACAGTTGGAAATGGATGCCACCCCCCACCCCCCGTATCTCTTGGCTGTGCCTGAAAGTAGGCAGACAGTTCTGTAGCACAACCTTGCTGTGGAATTAATTGGTCGCCATATTCAGGGCCAGGGAGGACTTTGCTTGCAGGCAAATGGGGCATGTCTGGAGGTTTTGCCTATCTCATATTAACAGTCATAGCTTTTGACAGGAAATGCATTCAGTTGGATCCTTAGTCAAAACTAGAACCATTTTTTTACTTCGCTAAAGGGGTCCATGGGAAAAGTTTTGTCTGATTAGTTGTAGTTTCTGGGTCACCTTGAAAGGTAGTCCCACATAGAGCGCATTTCAGAAGTCCAAGCAAGAGATAATTAGAGCATGCACCACTCTGGCAAGACAATCCGCGGGCAGGTAGGGTCTCAGCCTGCGTACCAGATGGAGCTGCCCTGGACACAGAATTGACCTGTGGCTCCATGGACAGCTGTGAGTCCCAAATGACTCCCAGGCTGCACACCTGGTCCTTCAGGGGCACAGTTACCCCATTCAGGACCAGGGAGTCCTCCACACCTGCCCGCCTCCTGTCCCCCCAAAACAGTACTTCTGTCTTGTCAGGATTCAACCTTAATCTGTTAGCCGCCATATATTTCAAATATGATAAATATATAATTTCTTACTGTGCAAGAAGGTAAAATGAAGCCAAGACATTCCAATCACCTTTTTACTTCCTATGCAACATGCACTGGACCTGATTTTAATTAGCTACTGAATGTCTTCTTAAAAGATATTCATCTCTCTCTCATGTAATCTTTTCAATTACTTAAAAGTTTAAGGTAGAAATTTTCCATAGGTATATTTTACTACACAAGCCTACCATGGAAATTTACTCATGTTAGTCAAAATCTTGCATTCTCTGCTTACTTTAGAAATGTCTCATTCTTTTCTAGGATTAGCAAATATGGCAAACTTGCTTCATAAATATCCTAGAAACATTTTTTTGCCTTGAAAAGGGTTTTTAATAGTCACACCCAGTTCTTGGGGTCAGATTAGGATAAGGACCAGCTGGTTAAGCCTACACTTTAGGCATGTGTAATATTTGTTAAATCTGTATGCCAAGTACTCTGATAACAATGGATGCCATGCATATCTCAGCTTGTTTTTAAAGGAGATTGTGCTATAGAGTGTTTTCTGAGTATATTGCTTTAAAGTTCTAATATTCTCTTACATAACATAGGGGAATAATATATATAATGGTGTTTAATAGTAGTTATATATAAGACTGCAGTATAGCATCTTTAACTTTTGTATTAATATAATTCTTACCCATAAATAAACATCATTATTGAAAGACCTAATGTGATCTGCCCATCAACATCAGTCGTGCAAACTGTTGAGGGTCCTGCACAGCAATAAATTGTAGAAACCAATCTTCACATATGTATATCAACATCTTACATAGGGGAGTGCACTGAAAAAATAATAAATCAGTGTCATGCCTAATTCTTTCCCCTGGATTTCACATTTACACGGGTTTCCTTGAATGAGATGGCAAATGGCCCATGAGGAAACCATGGAGTTCCAAAGGAGTCCTAAGCTCTTGATTAGATAATTGTGCCTTTAAGGTATATTGAAGCGCTTGGTTCAGAGATAGCAGGGCTTACTCCAGCACCTAGGAGCTCAGTTTGGCTCTGGCTGTTGTAAGAGCAAGTTGGCTGCCTTGATGATGTCTATAGCCATCAGACTGTGTCTGACTAATGGGTCTTCCCAACTGATCAGCTTCCTCATCTTTCCCTTCAGAATTCTGCTATATTTTTCAAGTACAAACCCCTAACAAACCCCCGTCTAGGATCTGAATGTTGCCAATATACGTTAGTGGTTAAGGTGTCAAACTAGGGCTGAGGAGACCCAGATTCTAATGAATCTCACTGAGTGATCTTTGGCCAGTGACTCTTTCTCAGACAAACCCCCACCACAGGGTTGTTGTAAGTATTAAACCAGGAGCCGGGTAAAAACCTTGTATGCCTCCTTGAGCTCCTTGATGGATGGATGGAAGGAAGGAGATAAGTGGAGTAAATAAATAAACCCTTGTTTCCCAAAGTGGGTGATACTGCCCGCTAGGGGTGCTGGAATGATCCACGGAGATGGTAGTAGCCTCGGGTGCAACTGGGGGGCATTGAATTAAAATAAGGGGACAGTGGAAGCATAAAGAAATAAGTGAAGAGAATAAAATTTTGAAAAACCATTCATACATGTTTCATCTGTTGTGTGATGATGCTTATCGCCAGGTTGAGTGCCATTTCAGGACGGTGACAACGCCTCCCTTGGGTCTGGAGGCGAGGGGTTTTCCTGGGCTTGGGTGAACCCCTTTCAGCTTCATCGGGAAGTGGATCGCAGCTTAAAGAAGGTAGATTTCCAGGGGGTGCTGAGTACCTTTTTTATGAAAAGGGGCAGTAGGCCAAATAAGTTTGGGAACCCCTGAGACAAAGCATCTGATGGATCTTCTTTTTTTTCTCAGTCAGACTGGGACCCAATATTTTTGGAAAAGTAGTGTTTGGAAGATTTTTGCTCTATAACCTATTAAGATTGGAAGCTTGTCATCATACTTGCCATGAGAGACTGCACACAGAAGAAGCATAGGCATAGTGTTGTTGTTGTTTTAAAAAGCCATTAAAAACAAATGGACTGCAGGATAGCTGAGTTTCTAGGCATGGTGCGACTATACACAGCAGAAAACAAAACAAATGATATTAGCAATAACCTTTGAAGCAGTTTGAATAGCAGTTCCAAGAGATGATAAGAATTCTAGGAAACCCAGGGACAATATAGAAGGACATCTAATGGTCTATCTATTCTAGCCTGAACAGGTGGCTTATATGGAATGTTGCAAGATATTAAGACATAATAGGAACCAAATACTACTGTAATGCTCCATGTAAGATTTAAATTATGGGTGAACTATTGCTCTATTTCAGGCTAATAGTTTGATCCAATGCACATACATTCACACATATGATTTATCTTAAGGAACCTTATGTTAGAGCAGGGATGGGGACCCTCAAGGATGGGGAATCTCAGACTCATAGTGCAAATGTGACTTTCTAGGCCTCTCTATTTGGCCCCTGAGATTATGCCTGCCACTGTGTTAAGATTATAGCTATGACTCCTGATCTGTGCTGTAATCCCATGCATGCCCCACCATGGGCCCATCATGGTGCCTTTTTGCTTGTTTATCTTCCTTTAGCCATGCAGTAGTAGACTTATTGATACATGTGTGAGGATGTAACATTTGGCTGAATTTATGGAAGATGAGGAACCATGGGCATAATCCAATCCAGGCTGAAGGGCTATGAGGGGCAAAGAAATTACTCTAGGGGATTTTACCTGGAAGGGAACAAGGCCTAGACACTGCTTTACCTGCAGCACATTTGCAAAGCTAAGTAGGGAACGTCTGGTATGGTTTCAAATTGGATGGAGAAACCACATTTTAAGATTACTGCACTGCAGACGGTTGAAGAGTTGACACTCGGAGTCCCTTCCAACTCTACAATTCTGTGATTCTAAGCCTCCTGTCTGGAAGCATCCATTGTAGGGGCTCCTCCACACTTTACCTTGTGCTGCACAGGTCAGAGTGGTTTTCCCCTTGCCACTCCCTTCCAAGGGAAAATCCGTTCTTTAGCGATAGAGCAGAACAAATGGCAATCTGGAGAAAACTCAAATTGCTGTTTGCTCCAACTGAGAGCTAAAATGTGCTTTTCCCTGGAGAGAAACAGCAGGACACTAGGAAATGTGAATAAGCCCTGAGCTGGTTTACAGAACCAGCACAACCAAATATTAAAGCTTTGTCCTGAACTGTGCTACCTAGATTGGATTGCTTCCCCATAACAAACTCCTTGCAGGTGGAAACAATTGTGCCAAAGGACGACTACTACTACTACTACTACTACTACTACTTCTTCTTCTTCTTCTTCTTCTTCTTCTTCTTCTTCTTCTTCTTCTTCTTCTTCTTCTTCTTCTTTGTGAGTCAACATTCAAACACACAATGTTTTCCTTGAGGACACAGTCTAGGAAAAATTAACATATTGATCCTGCTGTAAAAATGGATTGCACTGAGAAGTGATCCAGGAATGACACTGTATTATTGGACCCAGACCCTTTTCAATGACTATATTTAGAAGCTTGAAGAGTTTGATCTTGAACATTCAATTGTCCAGAGTTCCATGAGGATTGACTGATAAATTTAATAACAGGAGCAGCACCTTGCCAGCTGGCAACTATATGGGCAAGACTTTTATGCAACGTTTTGGATATCCAACACATATGTACAGTCACTTTTCAGAAACTTTATTGAAAGTTTGCATCCTGAGTAGACTTTGCTGTTTATATTATCTGACATCCACATATTCCAAAAGCTTTTCAATATGGAGCAACCTGAGGATATTTTAAAGAGAACTAAGATAATAGGATATCTGATCCAAAACATTTAACATGTGGGAAAGCTCTCTCTCCCCACCCCCTTCCTTTTTAAAGAGAAAATGCAGTTCAGTCACATAAAGCCATGATACCTATAAAAACTTCCACATAAGTGCAGATTTAGCAGTATAAATGGTCAACTTTAAAGTGCAGTTAGGACTAACATTTTCTCCCTTGGCTTTGTTTCAGAGCCTCCACATGAAGGTTTATGAACACAAAACACAGAAGGAAGATTGTGTTTGATTACACTGACTGTTAAATGTGGCCTCTTAAAAAAGCTGAACTTCTCAACTTGATTATTTTTTAAAAGATACTTCAATAGACTTGAACATTCTGTTTGTACTCCTCCCCCCCCCCCTTTCCCTTGTGCAGGATTTTGCATCAAACAGATTCTGGAGATTGAAAAAAGAAACTTGGTTCAGCTGTTCAGAACTGTAAGTGAAGAGTTATATACTGTATATATAAAATGTCTGTTGAATAGTGAAGTATTTGTGATATGTCTTCAGGAAGATGTCCATATTTCACAGTAGAGCCAGAATTGTTTTAAAAATAGCGGTTGAGCTTAGTTACCTTTAGTCATATTACCCAGCATCAATTTTTGTATGTAAGATTTTCCTATTGTTCCTAAATAGTAAAGGTAAAGGGACCCCTGACCATTAGGTCCAGTCATGACTGACTCTGGGGTTGCGACGCTCATCTCGCTTTATTGGCCAAGGGAGCCAGTGTATGGCTTTTGGGTCATGTGGCCAGCATGACTAAGCCGCTTCTGGCAAACCAGAGCAGCGCACGGAAACGCCGTTTACCTTCCTGCCGGAGCGGTACCTATTTATCTACTTGTACCTTGAGGTGATTTCGAACTGCTAGGTTGGCAGGAGCAGGGACCGAGCAACAGGAGCTCACCCCGTTGCGGGGATTCGAACCGGCAACCTTCTGATCGGCAAGTCCTAGGCTCTGTGGTTTAACCCACAGCGCCACCCGCGTCCCAGCGGGTGTCCCTAAATGCAATTTAGTCTATTCCTGTGTTAATCCAAGATGAGCAGGAGGAGAGCTATCTTATATCTTCAATAGCTCCTCTGTCTCTTACCTCAGCACAATACTGAATTCCAGTGGGAAAATGACATTCCTTGCTCTTGCCTTTCATTAGTTAGTTTGAGGCAGGAATTATTTTTTTAAACAGGTTTGTCTCACATGTAAATCATGTTTTTGGGGCAGACCTTTGAGTGACCTTGGGTACTAATGATGGCTACTTTAGGCAGTACTCAATTACGGTGGTTGTGGGTAGCCAACAGGATGCTAAACCTAAGAAATGGTCTTGTAGGGTTTGCATATACTTACATTCTGCTTTCTTTTTATTTTTCATTCCCATTAAAGAGAAAGTACCAATTTCCCAGAAGAAATGGAACATTAGCTTCTTATTTAATAACAGCTGAAAGCTATCTTTTTTTTCTTAATGTTGGGACATTTTCTCTGGAAGACATGTTTGCAGTACAAAATGATTCCACTCTACCTCTTACGGCACCATTAACAATTTACTGTCATTTCTTTAACATACTGTTACTGTTGAACTCGGTATAATCTCTAGTACTCTTTTATATGCTGTCTGCTGGCGACTGTAGCAGACCTTATGGCTCCAACACCCATTTTCCCTAAGAAAAAGTCACAGCTACTTTAACCAAGCCAAAGTAAAACACAGTTATGAAATATGACTTTTGTCAAATAAAGTATACTAACTAGTATCCATCTGGATCCCAGAGTGAACAAGAGAGAGAGAAGTGTTTTATTTGTCATAGTGTTAATCAACATTAATTTGCTATACTTTGGCCGTTATTCCAATTAAGCTTCTGTAATGCTAAAACATTACTGCTACTATTATGTTCTAGATTAGAATCTCAAGTAATTATCATGTTTTACTTTAAGCCTACCCTTAAAGACAATAGATAATTAAATTTAACAGCACATGAGAATTGAAAACCACGAGTTTGGTTTCATTTTCATTCAACTTCTTGTTTCTAATATTTCAGGTATTTTTGTAATCATATTGTTTTCAAATGCATTTCTGCTCATGCAGAAGCTTGTATTATTTTGAAATGACAGACCCTGCAGCCTGTAGAGAAGGTACCTCTCTGGCTGCATTTGGCTCATTTGTTGTCCATTCCTGGTGCTTGTTTAAAGGTGTTTGAGAGCTGATTTAAAAGCTGTTAAGCATCAGCCTAGTGATGGGTGAACTCTCCTCCGCTTGATTAGGTATTGATTTGGTCTTTATAAGTTTTTTTGGTTAGCATTCAGAAATGGATTGTAGTTCTTTCTCAGTTTGTAACGTTGGCTCATACATGCGGAATTGCACACAGGCACATTATTGTATTGTTCCCTTGGTTTCATTTGCCTTGCACTCATCCCACTCATTTGCCATAGCAGGGAGCTACCTGGAAGCTCAGCCACCCTACCTCCAGACAAATACACTTCCAAAAGAAAGAGTGCTTTAGAGATGGCTTGGTACCAACACACACACACACTGCAAGAAACAAACAAAAGAAATGACCTCAATCTTATTTAAAGCATTTGTATCCTGCTCTTCAGTTTTAAAAAAGTTCCCAGAGGAGCTTACAAAGGTTAATAATAAGACAGCAGAGAAAATAGTCATCAGATAAAAGACTGCTTGGTTAATTGGTCTGGGTCATGAGTTTTATTGAAAGTTATGTGTTAGCTAATGTTACAAATGACACTACCCAAAAAGCATGTGGCTTTGAGGGTCCTAGCCTATAGAATGCTGACTGTTCATGCATTCTGAGTTAGAAAAGAGCTTCTTGGAGAAATGGCACTTGATTATACAGTATAGGTAAGCATTACAAGCTCAATGATTTTTCTTGTAGCATATTTTGTAATTTGTTATTTCACCTTTGTTTTGGAATGGTCTGAAAGCAGACCATCATATTCATCTGCATGCTATTAAAGTGATTTCCACAACAGTTTACTTTTGTTTTAGACTTTCCACTGTGTATCATGAATGTGCCAGTCACTTCGTAATAGGTTTAACAGCTTGTATGCATGGTTTGTAATGAACATTGTTTCCCGCCACCACTCAAAAAATGTTTGCCTGAACTGTAGCTACTACTACTGCTAAACTACTTTTTTCATAGTTAGCAACTATGTATGATGTGACTATACTGGCAATTTGAATAATTGGCTCTGTGTATGTGGGGACATCCATCACTTTCACCGATCCTTCAACAGTTAAATCCCTATGAATTCATTCGTGAACTGTGGTTTCCTGCCACGTAGTGTGTCCTTCTCCACCAGAGGCATAATCCATAAATTGGCTGAAAGCACTGAAAGTCTTGGCTGGTGCTGAGCAAAGCCTCCATCCTAATAGAGTTACTAGTAGTTGGTTATAAATGTGAACATGACAAGCAACTTATGATCTGATGAATGAGCTGACCTTAGATCACTGATAGTCTGGTTTTCTGGGAATGGAAGTTGAATAAAATAGGCTTCTTGGATACAGTTGGTGGTGCCATCAATCAACCACTTTCCCTAAACAACTCTTGATAGTGAGAACAGTGTTAGATCATATCCGTGGGGGAAGAGACATAGCTTAGTGATAGCATACATGCTTTGCATACAATCTCTGGTATCTTTAGGTAGAGCTCAGGAAGATTCATGTGTGGACAGCTGCTACCAGGCTGTATAGACCATGGTTAGAGATGGGAAAAAATCCCCTAAGCTAGATGGACCAGTGGTCTGGCTCTTATTTAAGATACTAAACTGCAAGAAATGGGGGATAGTAGTAGAATTGTATTATCACGTGGCTGAAAATATCCTTATTATTATTATTTATTAAATACTACCCTGGTGCAGATGGCTTTTAAGCATCACTGGCAGACCGGAGTGGAGTCATCCGGCTCACAGTCTGCCAGGGATGCTTCCACACACTAGTGGGCCTCTGTTTGGCCCATTTAAATTTTGCAGTCTGGGCGGAAGTCCTGCCCGTTGAAATCCTGTCTGCCAGAGATGGTGGCTGACCAGTGAGGGACCATAACTGCCTACCAACCAGAAATGGGTAAAAGGAAAAGGGACTCCTGACCCAGTGGCGTAGCGTGGGGGGTGCAGGGGGGCCCGGCCGCAGTGGGCGCAACATCTGGGGGTTAGGGTTAGGGGGTGAAAATCCACGGGTTAGGGGGCGCAAATCCACGGGTTAGGGGGCGCAAATTACTTGCCTTGCCCCGGGTGCTGACAACCCACGCTACGCCACTGTCCTGACCGTTAGGTCCTGTCGTGGACAACTCTGGAGTTCCGCGCTCATCTTGCTTTACTGGCCGAGGGAGCCGGCGTTTGTCTGCAGACAGTTTTTCTGGGTTATGTGGCCAGCATGACTAAGCCGCTTCTGGCGAAACGAGAGCAGCGCTCGGAAATGCCATTTACCTTCCGCTGGAGTGGTACCTATTTATTTACTTGCACTTTGATGTGCTTTCGAACTGCAAGGTTGGTAGGAGCAGGGACCGAACAACGGGAGCTCACCCCGTTGCGGGGATTCGAACTGCCAACCTTCTGATCGACAAGCCCTAGGCTCTGTGGTTTAGACCACAGCACCACCCGCGTCCCTTAGAAATGGGTAAGCGATCATTAAATTAATAGCCTTTCATCCATAGATCTCAGGTCAGTTTACAACATAAAAATACATTATCTAATATTATCTGATAATAGTTTGTTTTATCTGTTGTATCCTGGTGGATAGCTCTCCTGCTCACCATGTGGAGTTGGACTGCATGGCCTTTTGGATCCCATCCAGCTTTGTGGTCTTGCTTGGACATGCATGGGTTTGACTTAGCCAGATACCACTCATAGGTGAAAATCATCAAGTAAACAAAGCAAAGTATTTTCTGTCTATGCTGCCTCTGATGAGCTTAACTGTTTGGAAAATACTGAGCTGAAAATAATACAAATGTGTTTTAAAATGTTATTTATAAAAGAAGAGGGTGAGTTGATATTAACGTGATTAAAATCAGCTGTTGTTTAAAGTAATCTTCTGCATTAATTAAGAGGTGCTAAAATGCCTTATTGCATGCCAGCAAGTGATAAAAACAAGAAATAGCAATCTTTATGGAAAACATTAAAGGCACAGCCTTTTAGCCTTAAAGAAAAGAGTTCATTCATGTTAAAATCAAGTTGCTCAGATACATATATCACAAAACTATTACCTTTTTTAAAAAAGTACTTTTTACTTTAAACAATAGTAATTTCCTAATATATTGTAACTTTTTTCTAGTAGCTCTAGAATTTTGATCTGATTGGATCAGCCGGGTATGTTGTGACTGGACATAAAACTAATGAATTTCTCAATTATTCTCACTCAACATCTCACTTATCCTTGAAAGATGTTGTGCCGAGCTTGTTTATTTACTTGGATGTTACTATCCCACTGTTCTATGATGAAATCAAGCTCAAGGCAGTTCATTATATATATATATATATATATATATATATATATATATATATATATATATATATATATATATATATATATATATATATATATATTTGCTTTCGTAGATTTTCACGGGTACAGGAATGTAGGTTTTGGTGTCTTCGGGTGTCTTCCCGTGTAAGAGTTGGGGTGTCTAGGCGACGTTTCGACGAGGTCTCACTCGTCATCTTCAGGCTGGTGCTTTCGGCTTCTTGTTACTAGAACAGAGCAGGATCTCAGTGTTTGAGTTCCTATAAATACTGTTGAGGGGGTGTGGTGTATAGCCTCCAACGTTCTGGGCAGATAGGAAGTTCCTAGGTTAATGTGCCTTTTCTTCTTTTGTTCATTAATTACTTGAGGGATATCTTGAGTGATTACTTGAGTGATATTCTGAGTACCACTTAGGAGGGTCATTAGGTGTGGATTAGTTGCTAAAGCTTTCGTGTCTTGACCTCTTGACCTTGTGAAGAGTTTTTCTGAGAAGATGGCTGTACTGCACTTAGTTGTGCTCTGGCTTGGCTTCGTGTATAGGGGCGAGCTGTGGTTTTGTGCCCTGTGCCAGCCAGATCTGTGTAGGGATTGCAGGGGGGTGCAGCATCCGGAGGTGCCACTATGGTTTGGCTACTGGATGGTGTCTGTAATTTATCTGTGGAGAGGGTCTGGGTTTGGGTCTGGTGTGGTTGATTGGAGATGGCGTTCTGTGTGCCTCTGGTTCTGGTGTCGGTTTTTGTGGGGAGGGCTAATTTCCAGATGTCTGGCAGGCGGGACGTGTCGTCACGCTTGTTCATGTTGTGAGGGTGTTTCTCTATCTCGATGGCTTCCATGATTATTCTCTTGTGGTGATGTTCCATGTTAAAGAGCAATTTGGAATCTGCAAAATTAATTTCGTGTCCTGTTTCTTTCATGTGTTGGTAAAGAGAGGAAGTTTTTTCTTCTTTTTTGACGGCATTCTTGTGTTCTGCGATACGTGCATTTATTCGTCTGTTTGTTTGTCCAATGTACGTGGCTGGGCAGACTTTGCAGGGTATTTCATAGACCCCTTGGTTTTCTAACTGGATTTTATCTTTTGGGTTTCTGAGGATATTGGCTATTTTTTGGTTGGTGCAAAAGGCTGTTTTGATATTGTGTTTATGGAGGATTTTGCTAATTTTATCTGTAGTGCCCTTGATATAAGGAAGGAGGGCCATGCCATTGTTTTCTTCTGTGTCTTGGTTTTTGGGGGGTGTTTCTTTTTGGATTAGCTTCGTAACCCTGTTTTGCTGGTATCCGCCAACAACCAACTTCCCTTCCTTGACGTCCTAATCTACAAAAAACCTGATGGCTCCCTAGGACACACTATCTACCGGAAAAAAACACACACCAACCGCTACTTACATGCACAATCACACCACCACCCTGCACAAATAAACTCCGTAGCCAAGACTCTCATCTCCAGAACCAAACGCCTGGCTGACAAAGACCACTTGACAACTGAGTTACAGAATCTCTCAAATGTGTTAATCGCCAACGGATACCAGCAAAACAGGGTTACGAAGCTAATCCAAAAAGAAACACCCCCCAAAAACCAAGACACAGAAGAAAACAATGGCATGGCCCTCCTTCCTTATATCAAGGGCACTACAGATAAAATTAGCAAAATCCTCCATAACCACAATATCAAAACAGCCTTTTGCACCAACCAAAAAATAGCCAATATCCTCAGAAACCCAAAAGATAAAATCCAGTTAGAAAACCAAGGGGTCTATGAAATACCCTGCAAAGTCTGCCCAGCCACGTACATTGGACAAACAAACAGACGAATAAATGCACGTATCGCAGAACACAAGAATGCCGTCAAAAAAGAAGAAAAAACTTCCTCTCTTTACCAACACATGAAAGAAACAGGACACGAAATTAATTTTGCAGATTCCAAATTGCTCTTTAACATGGAACATCACCACAAGAGAATAATCATGGAAGCCATCGAGATAGAGAAACACCCTCACAACATGAACAAGCGTGACGACACGTCCCGCCTGCCAGACATCTGGAAATTAGCCCTCCCCACAAAAACCGACACCAGAACCAGAGGCACACAGAACGCCATCTCCAATCAACCACACCAGACCCAAACCCAGACCCTCTCCACAGATAAATTACAGACACCATCCAGTAGCCAAACCATAGTGGCACCTCCGGATGCTGCACCCCCCTGCAATCCCTACACAGATCTGGCTGGCACAGGGCACAAAACCACAGCTCGCCCCTATACACGAAGCCAAGCCAGAGCACAACTAAGTGCAGTACAGCCATCTTCTCAGAAAAACTCTTCACAAGGTCAAGAGGTCAAGACACGAAAGCTTTAGCAACTAATCCACACCTAATGACCCTCCTAAGTGGTACTCAGAATATCACTCAAGTAATCACTCAAGATATCCCTCAAGTAATTAATGAACAAAAGAAGAAAAGGCACATTAACCTAGGAACTTCCTATCTGCCCAGAACGTTGGAGGCTATACACCACACCCCCTCAACAGTATTTATAGGAACTCAAACACTGAGATCCTGCTCTGTTCTAGTAACAAGAAGCCGAAAGCACCAGCCTGAAGATGACGAGTGAGACCTCGTCGAAACGTCGCCTAGACACCCCAACTCTTACACGGGAAGACACCCGAAGACACCAAAACCTACATATATATATATATATATATATATATATATATATATATATATATCTCACAACAAAATGGAAAAACAGATCTAACCACAAAATAAGCAACAGAAAAACATCATAATACAACATCTTTGTAAAAACATATTAGGTAAAACATATCAGAGGCTCATCTAAAAAGAAGAAGAATAAAGGTCTTCTGCTTATGTGCTAACAGTGGCATATTAAGCATGCAAGAAGGGAAGCAGCAGCATCCTGCACGGCTAAACTCTGGCAATGCCATCATAAACAGCAACTGACAAGTATTTGGTTTAGAGACTTCCATCAACCAAAATGCTGTTAGGGCAAGCTTCACCCAACAACATAAATAAGATGCAAAAACTCTTTAAAAACGAAAAAGCTGTAATAAAATGGAATAAATAGCAATGTCACAGTACAACTTACAAAATATGAATCAGCTCAATCTAGAGATATGCACACCTGGACAATCTCTTGAAATAAGTGGGATTTAAGCAAAAAGCCAAAGTCCCAATAACTTCATGGTGGAATTGTATCGTCTTAAAATTTTGAATTGTATCTTCTGGTTCAATTGCCCACCTGGTTTTACATTTGAGCATTCAATTTTTATTTATTTATTTAAAAAGATCTCATGTAAGAATACTCAGAGAATGGTAGTGTTTATATGTCACTAGATGCCACTGAGAGTGGAAAGCCTCCAACAGCTATAAATTTTCCAAAGTGCACATGTGATATACTATGCACAAACACCATGTGTAACAATCCATGTCTCAATTGCCTGTTGCTTTGAGCACAGCAATTTATTTATTTTTTGCCTCGACAATTTGTCATAACTGAAGCATTTCTCATTCTGCTTTATCACCTGTCTTCCCTAGAGGGAAGGCTGGAGAGAGAGAAGAGATCAAAGCAAGGGCTTCCCAGGAGGGCTTCCTTCAGGAAGAGGCTAGAGACAAGAGAGAGAGGCAGCCGTTCTTATTCTCAGATCTAAGGTGGTTTAGGAAAAAGATGCACCAAAATACAGTATTTCATATTTTAAAAACCCAGGATAGATACAGGATAAATATAGATGGCTAACATCATGTGTTCACTGCTTCCCAAACCAGTGGTAGGACCACACTGGATACAGAGTAAACAAAAGTGTTTTCGCTTCTAGAGACAGTGTGTGTGATTTGCCAGTGACTGATAAAGCAAAGCTAGACATTAGAGATAGGTATTAAGAAAGAATTTAAAACAGAAACCAGTATATATATAGGGAAACCAAAGGGATAGATACTGGAAAATATTCTTGCTATGTTGTTGTTGTTTAGTCGTTTAGTCGTGTCCGACTCTTTGTGACCCCATGAACCAGAGCATGCCAGGCACTCCTGTCTTCCACTGCCTCCCCCAGTTTGGTCAAACTCATGCTGGTAGCTTCAAGAACATTATCCAACCATCTTGTCCTCTGTCGCCCCCTTCTCCTTGTGCCCTCAATCTTTCCCAACATCAGGGTCTTTTCCAGGGAGTCTTCTCTTCTCATGAGGTGGCCAAAATATTGGAGCCTCAGCTTCAGGATCTGTCCTTCCAGTGAGCACTCAGGGCTGATTTCCTTAAGAATGGATAGGTTTGATCTTCTTGCAGTCCATGGGACTCTCAAGAGTCTCCTCCAGCACCATAATTCAAAAGCATCAATTCTTCGGCAATCAGCCTTCTTTATGGTCCAGCTCTCACTTCCATACATCACTATTGGGAAAACCATAGCTTTAACTATACAGACCTTTGTCAGCAAAGTGATGTCTCTGCTTTTTAAGATGCCGTCTAGGTTTGTCATTGCTTTTCTCCCAAGAAACAGGCGTGAATGGCTATTAACAAATGCAAAAGGACATAGCCAGTTTTAAGGAATGGGAAACATGCAAAGATGAGGACTAAAAAGGTACATGAGGAGAAAGGGGACGGAGGGAGGGGGAGAGGGAGAGGGAGAGAGAGAGAGAGAGAGAGAGAGAGAGAGAGAGAGAGAGAGATGCAAAGCTGTGAAGATATGAGTTGTATAGGCAACTGAAAAGTGTCAAGGTTTAATCAAAACTAATAGTAAATCATGACAGCAGAATTGTAAACCAGGACACTGATGATAACAAGGAAAGCCAGTGGATGTATCTCAGTAGCTATCTGATACTTTGAGTAAGGATGGGAAGGTGTAGAGGAAAAGCTAAGATAACACACATACCTCTCCCCACACTGGTTAACCTTGGTAAGGAAACATGAGTCACTGAACTAAATAAAGTTGGGAGAAGATGCACTGAAAATAACACAAAACACCCTGTAATTCAGCTGAGTATCCTTTCCCCTCCCCCAAAAACAAAACAAAAACCTAACAACAACATAAAAGTCTCTTCCTTTTAAGTTGCTGCTTGCCAAAGTTGTGCTTTTCTTGCTGTAGAAAAAGAACCCTCTGTCTAGGGGGTGAAATTCCTCCCTTTCATTTGGTAAGGATGGTGCCACAGACTTCAAGGACTAATCTGCACGCAACAGCTCTGATGAGAAATGCCAAGAAACAGCCCACTTGGAACAGATGGCAATAAAGAGTTTTAAATTAAACAAAATTAGGAACTCACAATATACACATGAAAAATTAATTTCCAGACATAAAGTTCCACAGATGAGTCAGTTTAAATCTGGAAAATATTAATATTCCCAGTGCATTACAAGGCCAGCACCCCTTGAGCTGCAGCTCATCCTTCTTGTAAAGGCAATGACATGTAAAGAATAATAAGGCTTAGGAACCAAATTATGCTTGCAAAACATCACTGCTTGCAATGCACCAGGGTTGCTAAACAAGGCTGTAAAGTCAGGACAGATCTGGATAGATGGCCCTTTAAGAATCACACTCTTTCTATGCAGAATACCCACACTAAATACAGATCCAGGATATTTGGAGGATAAGCCAGGGAGAACAAGCACATAGATAGGAGAGCCAACAATGTCTTCTGAGGTAGTTAGGCCCATTCAGTATCTTACAAGCTTTTTCTTTTTCTTGGACACCACCTCCCATTGTTCCATTCAGCTGCAAAAGTTCTGAGAATAGTCCCCAGATTCTAAATATTTTCTTGAGCTCACTTTGCACAGTGCAATATAGCAAAGAAGGCATTTCCACAAACCATCTTGGCTGTGAGTCCTGGAACTGCTCCCTGCCTTGCAGGCCTTTCCCCACCTGGCCTGCGTATCCTCAAACCCACTGAGGTGAAAAACCTGGGGATGCATCTTCCATGTCACATGACCCATGTGAGATTGTGTCTCTGGGGGAAAAAAGTTGTTTTTTCAGGGCAAGATTGCAGCTCAAGATCAATGCCAAATGGGCACTGTACTCACACACAAAATAATGGGATGTCCCAGGTTTTCAGGACACTTGAGGGATGTGGGCCTGGGAGGGTGGGGCCCTGAGTGACTCTAGCTACAAAAAGCTGAGGCTGCTGAACAGACCTTTGGGCTTGGGGCATTGTTTATGGGGTTTTGTTGGGGGGGTTGTTATTTATATTATTTTTTTGTATCTTTATTTTATATTTTATGATTTATGTGGCAGTGGTTCTGTTTGGTTGTGTACTTTTTGATGTTTAATTTATTGTTTATGACTACTTTTATTATGTTTGTAATTATGTATTTTTCATGTTGTATGGCACCTTGAGCATGGTTTTAACTTTGGAAAGGTGGCACACAAATAAGATGATTGATTGATATGCAGGATGCAGCCCATGTGTAGTTTAGCATGTCTGCCAGTCCCATGTCTGGGGTTGTGGTAATATTTCCAGTCACTGTACATATGCCGAGAAAGCTGTGGCCAGTGATCACTTCTCAGAGGATGTATCCCCCGAAGAAAAAGCCCATGTATGCAGTCATCATTATAAGATTCTGAACATGTGTGATGCACATTTTTGGATATATGCAAGTGCCCTCTCTGTAGGGATTTTAAAAAAACATGTTTAAGCAGCACTTGAGGATTATATTTTTTTAAAGTGAGGATAAGCAACTGCTCTCGTTTTGCATCTTTCTAGCTAGAGTTTGAGAAGGTTTAACTATTTTATAGGCTGACCCACAAAATGCTTAAATTATACACAGTTCAAATACGTGATTTCTTCTGGATATAGAAATCCCTGAATTTCCCACAGCAGGCCAGCTGCTCAGTTCCTTTGTTGTTTACCCAGAACTTTCCCCCCAGTATCCCAAATCACAATATTCTTTTCCATTTTTAATGAACTATTAAATGTCAATATTAAGAGCTGGAATAACTTGCACAACATGCTCTATTGTTTCCTACAACACACTAATTTCCTCCATTTGTCATAAATTAATACCCTTTTGAAAAATATAATCTCCTCTAAGCATTTTCTTATGAGCTTTTACAGAAATAAATTTCCCGCTCACTATGGTCTGTAGTATTTCCCAGTTCCCAGTGCATATTGTGACTCACATTCTCAGTTATGTTAGATCTCAATAACATTACTTCATAATCTCTCTTAGCCACAACATGCCTGTCTCCCAACAATATAGGATCCTCTCTCCAGATACTAGATTTATATTTATTCCCTAATGCAGGAACCACTCCCACAGAGGCATGATCAGAAGGAAATCATTAGCCATGCACAAGTCTCTTTCTCTATTGTAGCAAAAAGTAATCTATTCTAGCCTAGTAATTTTGTAAATATAAATAAAATATTCCAAACTTCTCAATTGCTTATAACATTCACCAAATTTCTATTAATCCCTCTACCTCTAAATTCATCTGAATGAATGTTTGTTTCTAACTTGCCTTTGGACCTACCAAAGGTTTATTTATTGAAATTTATTGAAATTATAGCTGCTAATTTAGATAGCTTAGAAGGGAATTACTGAAATTCATAGAAGACAGGTACCATATTTCAGTAGCAATTAAACATGATGACTAATAGTGCAATTCTAAGGCTTAGTAGTAGCCCGCAAGAAAGCCCTGAAATGGGGTGTTTGAGGCTAGGGACCTGCTGGATCCAAAGTGTGGATTCTCTTAAGAGACCCAATCCTTGGGCTCTGGGGAATGTGCCAGCCTGGAGCTGTTGGAACAAAAAAAGCTCTCCCCACCCCTCATTTCCTCCCTTGCAACACAAGCCCTGGGGCTTGGGAGGCAGTTCTGCTTCTGTAGCTCTATTCTGCCCCACTGTTCCCCAGCTGGTATTTAGGATTATTACACCTGTGAAATTTCCATGCCCTATAAGTAGTTCGCTGCAGAATATTAGTTGTCAGTGGGCAGGCGCGCCAACTCTAGGGGGCCGAGGTGTCTTTGGGCCCCTCAATATTTGTTGGAAAGGGGTCTGACCCCCTCAGTGTTGAGGGGGCCTGGCATGTGCAGTTACGGGCATTGCACGTTGCACATCGCAGCTTCAGCGGCTGGCTCCTCCAGACAATGTGTCACGCGTGCAGTGTGCGCTGAGCCCTCTCAATCTTGGGCGCAACCTGGCGCCTCTGCCAGTGGGTGTGTGAGCAACAGCAGGTGGGGGGTGGTTCTTATTATATTCTCCATCTAGTGCCATCACTTATGTCCGATAATGTCAAACTAAATATTGCCCTTCTTTGAAATGGCCTAGTGTCTTACATAAAGGACAAATATCTTTTGGAGGATTAACATTAGGAAAAAGTCCAGATTAAAGAAAAATCAATAAGGTTATACAACTGAAGCTCTGTAGCGACACTTCAAAGGCTAAGACCAATAAGCTCCTGGCCACCAACTAATTCATGCCATTTTCTGACAAGAAGGTACAATTCTTAATAATTATGAAAACACATGAAGAGAGAGGAAGGCAGGGAGAGAGGTCGGGGGGGGGGAGAGAAATTCTGTGAGTATTTTATGACAACCTCCCAAAACCTCAGACGCAACACAGACGCCTATTAATTTATTCCTTTGCGTGGCCTGAGAGTGCTGACCTCCTATCTAATCCTGCCCTTCAGGGTTCTTCATTTCCAGCACTGCTCAACCCAGTCAGGCCTGTTTAACAATTCCTTTTCTGAATTAGGCTCTTTGAAGAGGCCCACTTTCTGTTCAGTGACATGAAAGAGATACTGATGCTGATTATCAAAGGCATGTGCTCTAAACCACCAAGCGTCTAATGCCCTGGGGAGGTAATATTATCTCTGCCTTTGGATTTTACATCCTCCCATTGCAAAGAAATTGGTTGTTAACTTGTAGCTCTTCTCTGTAACCCCTTTCTCTCCCCTCCTTCTTCAAACCTCTTTCCTTGCTAATTTTTCATGAGATATTAATCTGAAAGTAAATGAATTAATCGTTTAAGCAGGTAGGTCATACTAAGGCAGCATGTTATTTTTACTTCAATGCGCTAGGACTTTGAGATGAGTTGTACCAGAGTGCTTATGAGTGCTAAATCATAGAAACACAGAATTGTAGAGTTGGAAGGGACCCTGAGGGTCATCTAGTCAAACCTCTTTCCATGCAGGAATCTCAACTAAAGCTTATATAACAGATGGCTATCCAAAGTCTGCTTAAAAACCTCCAAGGAAGGAGATTCTACCACCTCCTCAAGGAGACTGTTCCACTTTTGTACAGCTCTTACTGTCAAAAGTTATTCCAGATGTTTGGTTGGAATCTCTTTTCTTGGAACTTGAAGCCATTGGTTTGAGTCCTAGTCTCTGGAGCAGGAGAAAACAAGCTGGCTCCATCTTCCATGTGACAGCCCTTGAGATATTTGGAGATGACCTACCATGTCTTGTCTCTATTTCCTCTTTTCCAGGCTAAACATACCCAACTCCCTCAACTGTTCTTCATAAGGCTTGGTTTCCAGACCCTTGGTTTCCAGGCTACCTTTGAAGCCTGGAGAGCGAGAGGGGTTGGTGTGCACCGACCCCTCTCGCTCTCCAGGCTTCAGCGAAAGCAACATGAAGCCTCCGGAGTGCGGTGGGAGCGCTTCAGAGGCTTCACGTTGCTATCGCTGAAGCCAAGGAGCCTGCATTCACTCCATAAGACGCACACACATTTCCCCTTAATTTTTGGAGGGGAAGATGTGCATCTTATAGAGCGAAAAATATGGTAGTTTTGGAAAAGCAAATTCTGTAAGTAGGTATGAAGAAGAGTAAGTAACTTGGGACATGGGGAGTGGGAGGCAATAAAGTATAAAAGGGACACTGAGTCATAAAGAAGTTTAGATTTTCACCAGTGTTTAGATAATTAAGTTATTCTAGGTAAACCAAATAGTGACAATCACCTGAGATTGGAATCTGTACTTACAGAGGTATGTGGGTGGGTAATGTCTCACAAACCTCTTGTAGCTTCCAAAGCAATATGGTATGATTATCTGAAGCCTCTTTTCAGAGTCCAGTTATTCATCATTTTTTGGGTGTGGGTGTATTAAGATTCTGTTTCACATGGTTGTAAAAAATAGCTATGTAAAATGCAATTTGATAAGATGTCTGCCCTGAGAAGTTCCCTCAGAAGGTTAAGATGCTGAGGTATGTTGCATGAGTAGTTTCCTTCTTATTTGCTTACAACATGTTTTATTACTTACCCACTATTTTCTAATATTACTTAGCCAAAAATACATTTTCTTTTTCTTCAGCAAAATGTACATTCTTCCCTTATCAGGGCCATATGGGAGCCCAGATTAATGTTGGATTGTTTTACACAAAGTTATTTTGAAGAATTGGCATACAGAATATTCATCTGAAATATGTCAAAAATCTCTTTTAGCAAATGTATAGTTCAAAATTGGGCCACATGGAACTTTACCAAAAGAAGTGTATCTGGGCACTAGTTAAGCAACTAGACAGAAAACTGAGATTTAGCCAGAAAGTCTGAAAAGAAAGCCTAAAAGTAGGAATAGAAAACTTTCAGATGCTAATATATTTTATTTATTTTACTAATTGCACATTTGGGCATCCAGTGCTAGTACACTGCATATATAGTTTTTGTGTGCAGTGCCTCTGGTTGTGGACACAGAGAAACACCCTATTCCCGCCTCTCCCCATATGAACTGACCTGGAACCTGCAATCATAATCTGAGGCTCTTCTTTGTGTGCCTCCTCTACAAGAGGTCTGGAGGGTGGCAACACGAGAATGGGCCTTTTCTGTGGTGGCTCCCCATTTGTAGAATGCTCTCCCCAGGGATGCTTGTCTGGCACTTTCATTACATATATTTAGGTGCCAGGTGAAAACGTTTCTCTTCAACCAGGCGTTCAGCTGACTAACTTTCTATGGCTTTTTAAATGTGTTTGTGGAAGGAGGGTTATTGGCTTGTTTTTGTTTTATTATGTATTTTGTACTCTTATTTTGTATTTTTCTGTTGTGAAGCGCTATGGGATCTTCGGATGAAGGATGGTATGCATATCATAATAATTATGGATTTGGAGTACAGCGTGAATTCCTTTTGAAATCTGTGGGAGTTCAGTACTGTCTTTTAGTTGAATAAGCTATGGTCTGGTGCAGGGCAGCCAAAACCTGTGGTCCTCCTAATGTTGTTGGACCAGAATGTAATATGGACCACTGATATATAGGAAGCATACTGTTCACATTAAACAACAGTATGGATGAACCCTTCCTTACCAACAGCCACTCTCTCTGTCACTTCCCATGGTCATTTGTCTAGATACACTGGGCATCAGTTTTCTACCAATTACTACTTCCTTTGGTTGCTGGCCTAACCTGACCACCAGCTTATATATTCCTGTGTCATATACATCCATTTGGATTCCTGCCCCAGGCTGGTTGTTGACCTACAGCGCATATATAGAGAGAGTGGTACCTCGGGTTAAGTACTTAATTCGTTCCGGAGGTCTGTTCTTAACCTGAAACTGTTCTTAACCTGAACCACCACTTTAGCTAATGGGGCCTCCCGCTGCCGATGTGCCGCCGGAGCACGATTTCTGTTCTCATCTTGAAGCAAAGTTCTTAACCCGAGGTACTATTTCTGGGTTAGCGAAGTCTGTAACCGGAAGCGTATGTAACCTGAAGCGTCTGTAACCCGAGGTACCACTCTCTCTCTCTCTCTCTGTGTGTGTGTGTGTGTGTGTGTGTATGAACATGTAGACTCTACAAGTACACATTTATGAAAATCCCAGCTATAATCACACAGCTGCTGCTGTATGCACAATCATTAAGATAACATCTGATCCAGCTGTATTGCTGTGGTGGCTTTGAAGCTGCATAGCCCGTTGGCCTTCTGGAGGCAATAAAACATCTTTTATTTGTGATTAGCTGCATCCTGCCTGAAGTCATACATTTCTTGTAGCAGCAATATAGTAGCAAGAGGTTACACACAATAACAGTGTGACTGTTTATTGTGCCCAAGATGCCCCAAGTATACAGATGCAACACATTGGTGGCCTAAACCAGTGTTTCCCAACCTTTTTTGGGCAAAGGCACACTTGTTTGATGAAAAAAATCTCGAGGCACACCACCATTACAGCCCCGTGACGTCAGCGCGCAGCGTCACGCCGGGAGGGACGCACGAAAGTGTAAGTTTCAATTTTTTTCCCTCCCCCTTGCCGGGGAACCTCCAAGCTTTGGGGGTGGGGGGGGAGGAGGCAGCAAAGCGAGGCAGGAAGGAGAGCGCGGCTTGGCTGGGTGAGCTTTGGCAGGGGCAGGGAATGAGAGCCGCGAGGCGGGCGCTGCGGACGGAGGCGCTGCCCGCCGAGCTCGCAGGCAGCCAGGCAGGCAGACGGCGAGAGCCCCGCGCTGGGCGGCCTCTCCTCGCCGCCCCGCCTCTCGCCGCCCGACTCGCCCGCCTCCCTCCAGGCAACATCTCGCGGCACACCAGGCAACATCTCGCGGCACACTAGTGCGCCACGGAACAGTGGTTGGGAAACACTGGCCTAAACCATGTGTCCAGTACCCTTGAAAGACTCTAATTATGGCATAGACAGAAAGCAAAGCTTCAGCTTTTACCAAAGCATAGTAACATGTTAGAATTAGCATCCTTTCCAGACCAATGAGTGTGTGAAAAGGGGAGATCAGAATTAAGCCTTCTGCCATCTTTCTCGACTGCCACACTTTTAGCTCAATGTCCAACGAAACTGAATCGCCTCAAGGTTAGTATATCTCTTATTTAGCTATAGCAATCATTACTATTACTTCCTACCCCACAAAAAAATAATAATAAAAAATTGAGTGTGGGGAGATGTTGGATCAGGATGGTTTGATAATAATAATGATCATCATTATCCGCTTTTGGGGTCATAGGTTACCCTTACAAGTGCCGGTAAACATATTAAGTGAGTTAAAAGTGATTACAAGATCCATATATTCATGCATGGGGCATGGGTAATGAAATGATGAAAGGAGCTTGTTTCCAGTCAAGCAACCAAAAAAAAAGTCACCTCTCACCTTTACTTCTGATGTCTCATGATTGCTTGTGCTGGAGGAGTTCATGATTTTTTTTTAGTCTTTGCTAAAATTCACTAGTATTTTAGTGTGTATTTCTCCTAATATGCACCATTTTTTACATGCAGTTTTGCCTAGTATGCACATTTTTGCAAGCAATTTCCAATAACAGAATGCATTTTTTGTTGCCGTTTTCACTATCACGTGTATTTTAATGCACCCTTTTATCTAATATATGCCTTTTTGTACACATTATTTTGGGCTGGAGAACTGCATTGCGAAGTGTGAATTTCAAAGATAGCTTCAATTCAAGGATCATTTCAAGAAGTGCAAATTAGGTAGCTTTGCATTAAAATATGAACTGAACCAATTTCACCCACATCTCTATACCTTTTCGTGTCTGTGTGATGGCTTTAGGTATTTAGTTGTACATAAAAAGGCCTGCTTGAAGCACCTTGCTTGAAGGATATGGGGCAGGATCACTCAACACATCCTTGTACCCATGTTCCATAAGACTGGAGTGATATTGTCTGATACTCCATAAAAAATCATCTACTTCATAAAACAACATTTTCAACAAAATTCACTAGCTGCAAAATGTGTACATTTTTATTTAGCTGTTTTAGAACCTGTCCTTTGAGCATAATTAGATGAATGGTGGTGGTGATGATGATGATGATGATGATGATGATGATAATAATAATAATAATAATAATAATAATAATAATATCATCAAATCAGTGTTTTCCTCATACAAACACTTAGCTAGTTTCTTTGCTAGCTGTTTTTGAAAGCCTGTATTTTTGAAGACTATGTATTAACATGGCCAATTGGATCTGTTTGCAAGAAATAGTTTCTGAACCCATTTCCCCATTCTCAATCTTTTGCACATTAAAGTACAGAATCGTCTTTGTTTTATTTAAACATGGAGTTAAAAGAAGACTCTTTCCCCTCTAGCTACAGCATTCGACCATAGTTTAGCAATGATCAAAGAGATGCTGGTGGTCTAAAGCCTGGATTGTTCTATTTTCCCAGTTGTCAACACTTGCCTAGCATATCCTATCGCCCAATTCTGGGTTGTTGTTTTTCTCAGTAGAAATTTTGCATACAAAGCAAGAAATGTAGCTTGTGGTTAGGGAATAATACCATTCTTTTTAACCATCCTCAGTCAGCTATTTCAGTCTTAAGCAACCACATTTCAACATTGTTTGCATGGGCATGTTATGACATATATACATGGATAACTTAAAACTGATTTTAATATATTAAATTGGTTTATTCCCCCCCCACACACTTCTTTTCCACAAAGCACATAGTTAAAACTAGAAATAATATAAATAGTTAAAACTGCTGAATTTGTTCTCACAAGATGTACTGGTGTCCACCAATTTCAGTGGTTTTAAATGTTAATTAGACCATGAAGATACAACTGCCAATGGTTGCTAGCTATGATGACTGTGCTCTAATTCCACTATCAAAGACTGTATGCTTCTGTATACTAGTTTCTGAGAATCACAGGTATGGACACTCCTGTTGTATTCAGGTCCTCCCTGCAGGGTTCCCATAAGTTTCTGGTTGGCCCCTGTGAGAACAGGATGTAGGACTAGACGGTCTGATCCAGCAACTGCTCTTGCGTTATTATCAATGGTTGATGTTTGAGACTTTTTATTGGGGATAATGGATGGGTTTTGAGTTACAGCTTTATTTTATACGCACTTAGCTGATGCAAAAAGTAGCACTCAACTAAATCTTTACTCAGAATAGACACACTGAAATTAATGAGCATAATTAAGTTAGGTCCATTAATTTCAGCAGGTCTACTCTGAGTACAACTTAGTTGAAGACCACCCGTGGTGTTTTAACCTTTCAACTAATGATGTCTGGTTGGTGTTCCCCTCCCCTCCTGATTTCTGCACCCACTTTTTTCATTGTGATATGCAGCTGTAGCAACACAATTATGCTGGCATTGTACACTACAAAGTATATTATGTTCATACAGTGTTGCATTGGGGTTTCTTCCAGTTGTTACCTGGGAAGCTGAGTGGGGTGTGGGAAGGATTGGCCTGTAAATCTACATTTCTTTTTTTCTTTTAAGAACTGCAGTGGTGGTTTTTTTTTTTGGGGGGGGGGTCATATATATTTGACATTAATATAGAATTGGAAGGGGCAAAAAACGTGTAACAAAATCATTCACTTGTTGAACTGCAGGTAATTCTTGCTTCAACCCTCTTTCGATACATTTATGATGTAGCTTCTAACATGGCTCATGTCAGTAATGTTTGTAAATAGAAACAACCATTGATCATCATTCACTCATTTATCCATTCATCATTCCAACATGTCTGAAAGTGGAAGGTCAACTGACTTCTGCCTCCCTATTACTGTATTAAACTTCCACTATTTAAGGAAGAGTTAGTTTTAATATATGCCTTGGAGAGTAGGTAAATATGTGCATTTGGGGAATAAGTTTGGAGTAGATGCCTTAAACTATCCAAGCCTGGATAGCTCAGATGGTTAGAGCATGGTGCTGATAATGCCAAGGTTGCAGGTTTGATCCCTGGATGGGACAGTTGCATATTCCTGCATTGCAGGGGTTTGGACTAGGCAATCCGCAGGGTCCCTTCCAACTCTACAGCTCTATGATTTCTACAATTCTTTTTTTCAAGACAGGCTCTCCATCTCCATCTCTATATTTGTTTTTTGTTTTTGTTTTTTTAATAATCCACATACTGAGTGATTGTCAGAAGAAAAACTCTGTCAAGCAGTGGCTTATTTAAAGGGAAACACAGCTTTTTCCAACATGTATTGTAGTTGTCCAGTTAAGAAACCATAGCCCTTTTATAACCAGAGTGATTCTAGAACTGAGCAAGCCAGACAGTTTGAAGGTGGAGCCAAACCATAGCAAAGCAAGCCAACAATTTGAGTCAGGTCAGTGAAGCTGACTAAGTGCATATGAGTGCTCAAAAGAAAATACATCATTGATATATGAGGTCACTGCGACCGCCAGATGAGAATGCCAGAACAGGCTCCCTGCCTTGGCTCTGCTGTGCTGAAGCATATGCAAAGCAGAGTCTTGGGCCAGATTTTCAGCATTGAACGTGATCTGGGCTTTCCTCAATGTGAGAACCTTGCATGGATGTGTGGGGTAAACAGCTTGCATTTCATAGACCCCAATGTACGAAACAGCAGCCAAGTAATGAGACTCCACAGCTTACAAGTTTGATTCCACTAAATTTATGTATCCCTTGGGTATCATGAGAACAACTGACTTGCCAAAATAGCTGGCATATTCAAACCCAAGCCCTATGGTTTTCTTAGTACATTCTAAAGGCCTGATGCTATTACCTGCTATACTAGCTAAGTAAATGTTAAGGATCTGGTGTACAGCAGCTGCTATAAGACTAGAACGATGTCATGCTCTATGCATATCATTGCAGCGCCATACTAACTTGATCCACTGTCGTGATCGCTTAACGGCAATCCCTTAAAGGGAGGGAGAATCTCAAATTGTTTCAGTAGAGTGTATCATCAAATATTCAAATAGACCAAGAACCTTAAAAATTGCAACTTTGAAGACTTTTATTTGTCTTTTCAAATATGGGAATGCTATGAGCTTTGCCAACAGTGGGGTGTGTGTAATATTAAAATTAGATCATGAACCTTAGACATTACAGTTATGGAGACTTATTTGTCCTTTTAAACGCAGGATTGTTATCAACTTTGCTAATATATATTCATCAGTGTGATCTTAATGTCAGCTTAGGATAGATTCCCATGCTTCATTGCTGAGATGGTATGGACCTCCCACACAATTGAAGCCACTTTTGTTTTCATTTGGGAAGCCACTGGTTTCAAAGCAGTCCTATGTGGGTGGGGGGGGGGGCAGAATTCTATGTTTGCCTATAATAAACCGGCATTTTACTTAGTAGAGCTAAGAAACCCAACTGAGTAACAAAAATACTGGTCATGGTGGTTTACAATTAGCATTGAGGCAACCCTAAAGTCTCTTACTATCTAACACATTTCGGAATAAGACTGATGTTTTCATTGACTTCAAAATAAATGAAACTAACAAGTCCAATTTGGCAAAGTATTGTCAGATTTTTAAAAGCCTCAAGAATAAGAACTGTTGGGATCTGGGCTTGTGACTTGCAAGTTATTGCTAACATTAGCTATGTTAATCATTTCACTCTTGAGAAAATGACAGGAGGGAGAACTTTGGCTGATCTTTTGAGTTTTTATAAATCCCTGTTGGTTTTGCAGTCCCCTCTCTAGATGTATAATTACCCGCCTGGCTCCTATTTTGGTATTGTTTTATTGTTTACTCTTCTTTAGTTCAAGTCACCAAATCTGAGCAAAACATTGCCTCCTGTTGTGTTGCAAGCTTTAAAAAAAGGTCAGATTTGCGGGAGCAGGGAAGCTTTGAATTACTTGCTAGTGTTTAAAGATGATATAGGAGAAAAGATCATTTCAAAGCCTCTTGCTGTGCGTTTCTTAATTAAAATTCTTTCCAAAATATAAATGTGGGGAGAAGGGAGGAGTGGGACAGACTGACTTCTCTTATTTGTTGAGTTTTATTTTTTAAATCATAATGCAGTTTTGATCATTTATGCTGCAAATATTGGTGCAAAGGAATGGCAAGTACAATAATCAACAACTAACTTAGCACCAGATGTGATCCTGCACTCAAAAGCAGCTTTGCAGACAAAGAGGAAACTGAAGTTCTATATTCAACCCAGCTTAAAGTTTCATGGATTTCAGCAGGAAAGTTAAGCATATGTTTAGCAGCCCACTGAGATTATTAGCACTTAAATGTGCTTAAATCATACAAATTCCTGTGTATTCCAATGTGGTCTTCCAATCCTGCAATTCCCCATTTACATAGTATGTATTTGCAATGATTTAGTTAAGAGGAGTAAATTTATTCAATAAATAGAGTCTAATGTCAGGAACAAATGACCTCTACCATAGTGATTTTTCCCAGCTACATATCCCTTGCATCTGCTGACCTGCTAGAACAAAGCTTTCCAAGCTAGGTGTTAGGGACCTATTTCCATATATGCTCTATCTTTTTTTCCATATGGTTTACAAAGTGCCTCTGAGCAATTTGAACACAATGCATAATGTTGCTGGGAGTAGCTGAGTCTGGGTTCTCGACCATTGACTTTTGGTCTCCAATAGGTGTTAAGGGGAGACAATGAAGTACGGTGATCATTGGCCAGGGGGTGGGGAAAGAATACAGCTTTGTAATCCTCCCAGAGCATAGCATATCTGTGTCAAATGTATGTGTGTAGTATGGCACATATAGGATGGTAGCTGACTAAACTATACTCCAAGTAGACCCATTCAAACAAATGGACTTAAGGTAATCATTACTAACTTAAGTCCCCTGGTTTCAATGGATCTAAGTATGCCTTAATTGGATGCCAGCCATAAAATCCATTATAGTAATACAGAGAACAGATAAAATCCAAACACATTCAGAGGAGATTTTATCAGCTGTGTTAAGCAAATACATCTCTTGCCTGGTTCTAGGAAAAAGCAACTTAAAAGGTAAAACCCTAAGCAGCCTAACAATGGCTTTCACTCATGTGTAAAATTTGCAAAGGCCACCTGTCAAATCTCTGGTGGAAAACAGTATTTTTTTAAAAAAAAACATGGTAGCTGGCTGGTTGCCATATTGAAATATTGAAGTGTCTGAGAATTTGTGAGTCTTTCTTCAAAGAGTATCCTTCACCTCTTCCGTAACTAACAAATGTGCTGGCTAATAGGTATGGAGACAGCAGGCAATCACAGGTTCTTATTGACAATAGTTAATTTTAGCTTTAAAAAAAACTTCACCTTTTCACCTTAAATAGTCATCACTGATTGTCTGTGATATACACATACACCATGTACATATGATTAATATAAATGTATTGTAGGAATTCATTCCCTCACTCAAACCTACAATTTGCTAAGCAGATCATAAATAGGTGCAACTGGAAACAGAACTTTGCACTACTTGGTTCGCATCCTTTCAGATAAAAATACAAGAATTTCAGTAACATTTATCTGTTTATATCCACTTTGAATTTTCTGCACAAAAGTGTATAGGCAAAAGTAACAATAATAATTCCTCCACATTACTGTACTCTTTCTCTGAGCTCTTCTGATGCCTACCAAAAAAAATCTTGTTTAGGCATGCCTAACCATATGTGTAAACCTGACATGTTTTTTAATCTGTAATTTTAGCTTGTAGTGTCATTTTAACTGTTGATTTTATTCTGATTTTTCAAAACATAAGATTTTATTGACAATTTTAATGTTCATTTTATATTATTTATAAACTGCTTAGAGGTTGGATTTACAATTAAGTAGTATACACATTTGCTTACATGAAATAAAATAAATAAATTACATTTGTCTGCTAGAGGCAACTTAACTTCATTTAATTTAATGCATTTATAAATGTAGATCATTGCCATATGTTGTTTGAGGATAAAAGGGAATTAATATTTACTATGGCAAACCTGTCATTATTTAAAGTAATAAGTCATATTTAAAACACAATCTTATAGCCAGCTGTAGAGCCATAGGTTTCAACAAAAGCCCTGCGGTGCCAGAGGAAAGCCAGATATGCTGCCACCATGACAGATACACCAACAGAACTGCTCAGAAACACTGGGAAGAGTCATATGGGAAGAGATACACATGAGAAGAGTCATGGTTGTGTCATGGGCAATACATGGTGTGTCTGTTTGTGAGAGGAAGCAGACCATATTCTATACTCCTTCAGTTCACTGCCATATATGGTGCAACTTCACAGCAATCATTTCTCCACCCACAGTGTAACTTTCCATCAGCCCCAGAATGGACACAAAGCACTTCCTCTCATATTTCTTCACCATGCTTCTCATGCCATGGGTGTTCCCACACTTGGGCAAGCTTGAGAAGCCCTAGCCTACTTCCCAACAGCAGGAGGGAGCAAGCTTTCTCCATCTTTACGTGGCAGTCTTTGCCTTCTCTACAGCTCCAAGTACCTCAGCAGGACCAAACTCAAAAGCTCTTCCCACCCTTTCCAGCTCCAGACTTGGAACTGGGGAAGGGAACAGGACATTGTCCCTGGCTGCATGTTTTGTCTTGGTTGCTGGGCCAGCAAATTCCTGTGGCTCTCAGCAGTGCATGCTGCTGTTATCATCGGCACATGTTGATGCCTATGGATTTCTGCCAAGCTACAGCCTACATAGCTTGGACTGCTCACTTAGCACACACACACACACACACACTCACCATTTTTGTGTGCTCAGTCACAAGGAGGACAGTAGGTGTTCCGCAACACTCCCACACATCCATGGGGTCCCATAGTATCATAAGAACTTTTGTTCCTAGACTGAAATGCCTCTGAATGCTTCCAGGACCTTTGCTAACCCCATGAACATTCCGGCATTTTGCAGCTTTTCTGCTGCCCCTTTTTGATGTCTTCACAAGTGGTGCTGGTTGCAGGGAATGTGCAGTCTGTGCCATATAAACTACAGCCTGCCCAGAAGAAGTCTCCTGGCATTGGCCTCTAGTTGACATAGTAAATATGCAAGAACCAGAAGGTATCTAGACCAATGTTCGTGGGTCTGCAGATGTTATTAGATAAAATTACCAGGGAAGATAAGCGTTGAAGCCACTGGCGGAGGAAGAGGAGTGTGGGGGAAGCACACCACCCCTGGCAGCATGATCCTGGCATTGTGGCCCCCCCGCCCACGCTGGGCACCACAAACCCCCAGGATGCGCTCCCCACCCCCAGGACATGCACCAGCCCCGCCCCGCCTGCTCTCCGCCCCCCGGTGCCAGAGCATGAAGCTCCGCCACTGATTGGAGCCCAGCCACATTTGAGGCCCCAAGGTTGAAGAGCCTAGTAAGATTTGAAGGTATAGTGGACCCACCACTTCTGCAAGGGTTCGGTTCCAGGGGTCCACATGCAAAGGCAAAATTCTGCAAAGTCAAGAACCGCCTGGAACTGTTTCCCTGTGAGGTGGAAGACTGTTTTTAGGGTTGCCATATTTTGAAGATGAAAAAAAGAGGACACATTTGCCGGCTTCTGCTTTTAACTATGGATCACTATGATGACTCTCATTTTACATACCCATGAAAAAGAGGATGCATCCTAGAAAAAGAAGACATCTGGCAACCCTAGACTGGGGTTTGGGAAAGAGGCGTGTGGGCTCTGGGACGCCACCAGAGCCCTTGTGCCTCCTTCCCAAAGCCCCATGTCTCACTTACCTGGTTTTGGGGAGGCAGCATCCAAGGGCTCAGGGATGCTGTCAGAGCCCCCCCCCCCTAAAGTTCAGTAAGCAAGAAAAACCTGCTGGGTGCACAGGGGGGGGGGAATAAATAAATGGAGAGCAGAGACAGCAGTGGGTTTCCCTGGCTCTCCATTTATTTATTTATTCCACACTGACCCACATAAGGTTGTGATGGGGCAAGTAAATCGAGCAGAAGTTGTGGGCTTACTGTACTTACTGAACTATGGAAACTATTAATTGTTCATGAACTTAGTATGTATAAAGTACACTGCTACAATATATCATTTTTATGGGGTGCAAACCACTTTGGGTAGAGTAATGTAGGAAGGCTATTTACAAAATGAAATTAAGTAAATAGGACCCACCAGAGGTACATGGCAATTCATCTTCAGTTTTGGGTGAACAGATTTATCTGCTGAATTCATCAGCTTGATTTTGCCTATTTCTAGCATTTTCATCTCTATTTATACTTCCTGTGCAATTTCTTATATTTGAAATATTGACTTGGTGAAACAGACTTCCAGATAGGTGTCGAATTCTGGACAGGCCAAGGCCTGGCAGTGAAACTCTGCCCTCAAGTGGAACCATTAAAAAAGACTTGGCTAAATGAACAGTCCATATGACAATTTTCTTAATGTCCCTTACCCATCCAGAGACAGCAGACTTTGAGAAGTTTAAGCAATACGTGAGAAAGTGACAACTTTGTAATACAGTACATCTCTACCAGGGTCATTGAAGATGTCCGATAACAAACAATAATCACCCAGGTTTCTGAACCAAAAATAAAGAAATCCCCCCCCTCTGCTCACATTTGCTCTTCTTTCTGCTTTTATCCTATGAATTTATGTCTCCTACAACAGAAAGAAAACCTATTGTTCAAACTGTTGGTGTTCGCTGTACAGTGTATATGAACTACAGATTAAGACTTTAGTATTGTGGAAAGTAATTTTATCTATTTATATATGTTCTATAATCCAGTTTTCAGTTTGGCAAACAGTATTAGTTTTTACTGCCTTAAAAATGCCATTCACTAACATACAGTAAAAGACTTCCTTTTTCAGCAGATCCTTGTTTGATTGAGAAGACCTACCTGAGCTTTAAGTGTGTTTCTGGCCTTGCTTTTTTTAAAGGGTGTAACTCCTGGCTTGCTCTACAGGTCTTGCCTTCAGGTTTGCTTTCTGGTGCTGATTACTCATCAGTTCTGACCACTGTCTTGTTTCATGGCTGCTCCTAACTCATCTATAGCCTGGCCCTAACACGGATCAATCCTATACATGCCTGAAGTAACTCCCATTGAGTTCAGATTTTCAGAGTTCAGGTTTGATATTTATCCTCCTAATGGAAGTCTTCTATTGCCTTCTGTATGGCTCTGATCTTATTTAGTAATAATTTTGTTGATATATCAAAGTGTGAGATTTATTAACCTGTTGGCTTAATGCCTGTTGGAACTCAAAAATGGAAAAAGCATTGCCTTGATTGCATACTATGCTTACTTGACTTGTATCAGTTTATGGCATTTTTTGGTTTCCTAATATTATTTTAAAAAATGCTCTGACTTAAGTCATAGCTGTCAACTTTTCCCTTTTCTTGCGATGAATCCTATTCGGAATAAGGGAATTTCCCTTAAAAAAAGGAAAAACAGCTATGACTTAAGTGCTGTATAAATACTTAGTATTGTTATCCTTTTAGGTTCCATGATTGCACACACCAAACAAATCCTTTAGGTTCTACTAATCCCCCCCACCCACCTTCTAGACGGTGATGTCACAGTGCTGGGATTCTCAGCCAATGAGATTCTATGTACCTCCACCCTCCCACCTTTCTCCCTGTCACTTAACCAGCTTTACTAGTCCTAATTTTTTCCTGTCTGTCCCACCTGCAGGAACATGTCACTCCTGACTAGTATTTGCCAGCTTGAATTTACTGCTGCACCACTAATCGCCGTAAACATTTGTACAGTATACCAAAATGGGATGCTGGTCTTCTGGAATGTGTCCAAAAGCTTGGCATCATCTGATAGATGTTTCAGCCCAACCCCACAATGCACCTGACAGTTGGGTAGTATTTTTATCTTCTGGAATGTGTCCAAAAGCTTGGCATCATCTGATAGATGTTTCAACCCAACCCCACAATGCACCTGACAGTTGGGTATTATTTTATCAGTGTAAGAGGAAATTATTTCCTAAACCCAGCAATAGGGATTGTTGCCTCTTTGTTTTTCTCTCTAGCCTGGTGTACTTGCAGATACTATTCTTGTACCCTCCTACATATCTAATCCTATTTTTAATCTTACAAAGCTGTTTGCCTTTCTAATATCCTGTAGCAGGATATTAACTAGAATTTATTGTCTGCTGGTGTAGTTTTGAATGCTCAGAAGCTTGTCAAGTAACCTGAAATAACTCAGAATGAGCAGCAGAAAGCAAAGAGCCACGCCTCCACCTCTCTCTGAATGCCATCACCAGCCTTTTCACTATAGTCATAAAGAAACAGGATGTTGATTTTATTAGCACGGGATTTTTTTCATAGATATAATCTGTTTTAGCAGCTAAATGTCTACACAGTTGCTTTGGAACAAAGCTGGAAAACAAGAAAATGTAGTGAAGCTCAGAAAGGGAAAAGCAAAAGGAGGGAAAATACATAGCAGTGGGTGAGGAAAGTTACATCAAATTCTTGCAGTTTTATTCACCCTACATGTTGTTTTTAAAATATATTTATTTATTTGCAAATTTAACAAAGAAAAAAGAAGAAAAGGGGAGAATAATGCTGTAAAAACAACAAAAGAAAGAAAAAGCAGTATGTGAATAACACCTATAATAAAAACAAAACAACAAGCATAATCTATCTTCAAATCTGGATTACATTAATTTAGTGTGAGCATATGGGTCAAATTGAAAGTGATGAGCACCAGTCTATGCAATATCTCTCTAGCTGCAAAAATTGAAGGTGTTATAGATCCTTTCTTTTTTATTATTCACAAACCCTGCCATCCAAATAAAGGTGTTAAATAAACCAACTCTAAAATTACCCAAGCTGGCTAATTCACAAGAGAAACTTGCCAACCTTCTGTACATGCTAACAAATATGCCTTTTGATAGAAATTAAGACCTGGAAAACTAAAGCAGCCTTCTGATACTGGCAGCAGCATTAAGTGAAAAACAAGGCAGAGAAATACCCCAAATAAATTTCCTAAATGTCCCATTAACCTTTTGAAAACTTATATAATGAATATATAATGAAATACCATTTAGTATATAATATTCATGGCAGAATATTATTCTTAAGTGTATTAACCTTACCCCAGTACACTAAATTTAAGTGATACCCATTTTCCAAATTACTGGAAACCCCCTGAATCAACCTATTCAGATTCAATTTAATAATTTAAGAAATATCTGTTGGAACCAAAATGTCTAGATGTTTAAAGACTTCTGTGCACCAAGAAAACTGCCATTTCAGTATACAAAGTAGGTGATCTATTATTGCTGATTGGCCTGAATTCAGCTTTTGATCAATCAATATGAAATGTTTTGATCAATATGAATTGTTCAAATATGAAATGCTTCATTGTCTCACACACAGCTACTTCAGCTAAATATTTCCAGGTTCCCATCTTTCCAGGGACAAAATGGAGGTTCCTGTAACACACTCATCTCCCTGGCACAGAAGCTATGTCAGAAATTATAGGGAAGGCAGTACAAAGTCAATTCACTTGTCTCCTACCTCATGCATGAACCAAAAAGGGAAGATGATACCCATCATGATACCCAAGTTGGAGATCCCACTGAACCCCAAAACACCTGCAGTCAGGGAGAAGCATGATTGGTTCTCAGCACCAGCAATGGAGACAGCAGACTGTGATCTATGGATTGGTCTTTAGAAGGGCAGGTTTGTCCAGATATTCATTTGGGCCCCGTGCTGCGAACTTTTCAGCAGGCTTTAAAAGCTCATTTATTTTGGATCACCCTCTCTTAAATAAAGCCTTCATTATTAGAGAGCTTTATTAAGATGGATGGCTTTTCTATGCCTGGAGGAATGTTTATGTTGTTTTATTTGTTTTAGCTGGCCTCTATTTTAAAGGATTGTTAATATCGCAGCTATTGTAAGTTTCTTTTTCTATGTGGTTTTTTAATACTGTGTAAGCTGCCTTGAGGCGCCCTATAAATAATTCCTATAAATAAAAATATAAATACTCTGCATCAGAGCCCATACAAATTAAACACACAAAACTAGGCAAAACACACACACAAATCTAGTATACCTCCTCTAGCAATGGTTGTGCCATCCTAAGAAGGCTTGTCTCATGCTCTGAGAGCCCAGGCCCATATCTATATTAGAAATATTAGAACACCAGACAGCAGCAGCATGGTGGAAAAATAGGCATAGCGAGAATGAATGGGTTTGGGACATAGGTCACCTTTACTCTAAAAATACAGTTTGAATAGACTGTATCAGTAGTGGAGGAAAAAATGGCTGGTTTGGCTTGAGGGGTCTTCAGCACCATTTCAGCACTGTATTCAGGGCTTGAAGTCTATATATTAGGGGTGGATCTACACTCATGGTTTATAACGTTAAGAAAAGGGTTAAGGAACAATTTTCAAAATGTAATGGACACATTATGTTTTGGTGGTAATGTTTATAATGTGTTGTTAAAATACAGTCGTACCTCGGAAGTCAAACAGAATCTGTTCCAGAAGTCCGCTCGACTTCCAAAACACGGCTTCTGATTGGCTGCAGGAAGCTCCTACAGCCAACCAGAAACCACAGAAGCCCCGTTGGACATTTGGCTTCCAAAAGAACATTTGAAAACCGGAACACTCAGGTCTGGTTTTCAATCGTTTGGGAGCCAAAACGTTCGACTCCCAAGACGTTCGGGAGCAACTATATAGATACAACTATAATGCGTTATTAAAATGTAACACCAGAGGGCACTGCAGAGCAACCAGGAACCAGGCAGTAAAGGAAACTGATGTTTTGAAGGAACGTTTAAGATAAGGCACAATTTTTTTGGCAGTATTCCTGTGACGTTTTAGAACGTTACAGCTAATATATTTCTAATAACATTAAAAAGGTCATTGTAGATACAGCCTAGGTTACCAGCCAGGGGCAGTAATGTAGGGTGTATAGGGTGTGTGGGGCATGAAGGGCCTACAGGCTCTAAGTGGTCCCCCAAATACAGAAATCTTAAATTATCATATAAAATAATTTCATTGAATATGGCAGTTGTATGATAAAGTTTGTTTATATTTTTATTCTCTGAAATTAAAACAAAACTAAACATTCTCTTGCTAAGCTTCTATGATATCTGCATAGTTTTAATGCTCTTAAAAAAAATCTATACCTATCCCTGTTGCCATAGTAAGTTTCTAAACTTAACATTGATTTGAGACATACTTTAGGTACATAACAATGCAAGAAGGCTTTCAGGAATAGCTGTGAACATATTTGGTTGTGAATTTTCTTTGAAAAAGTCAAAAGTTTTCAATGTTTTAAAAAAATGAAAATTGTAACATTCTGATAGATCTTTAACACGTCAATTAATATTATCTATAAAGATTCATATATGAGCACTTTCTGATGATACATGCTTCATATTTCATTTCATTTCTTCTTCTCATAATTAATGTTTCATCTCCAGTCAGAAGTTATGTAATTAGATGCTGGTGTACAATCAAACTAAATTGGGAGAATACCTCTAGGAATGGATCCTATGTGACAATATACTGTTTTTACAGAGGGGGGAGGAACATGGCTGTCCCTAAATCTTGTCTGTCATGGGTGGACATGAGCAAGAGCTACATTCCTACAAGTGCTCCCAGGCTATAGAAGGCAAAGAATCACTCAAGGAACATCTTCTCACCAATTGACTCCCTGCCAATTGACTGGTGGTACTACACAAGAATCACTATGGATGGAGGATGGCTGTCAGTTGACAATGCCAGAAAGCTGTTGCTTCTTGGGGTCTGTCCTGGTTCCCACCTCAAGTATGATGATTGCGACTCTTACCTGGTAGTAAGAAAGAGATCTTTATTCTGGAAACATGATACAGGCTCAGCACCAAGCATCAAGTTGTAACAACTTAAAACTTCTAACTAGGCAACAAAAGGGCTTGATTAGGCAGAATAGAAATAGAGCTTAAAATTCAAGAGTCTAAGGAGTTCAGGACTACACAGGAGCTATGGAGCTATCCCAATAGATTTCAACACCCACCCGCCAAGCTTTCAAAGGCGAAGTATGGCAAGGTTACTTGTGAAATCCCTGTGCTGTGGCGGAAGCTTGCAGGCATGCACTGCACTTGGGAAGGGGGATCTGTTCCCACCTGAGGAGGTCCAAGGCAACAAGGCTGAGTCCTTTCTTTTCAATTCATGTTCATCCATCCTGAGAAAGCTGGTTGATGTCCTCCTTAGCCCCCAATGGGGCTTTCTACTTTCCAGGAGGGAAGGGGAGAGCTGGGCTCTGACTACTAGATTTGGAGAATGGTGAGGACTTCTCTCTTCTGTTCCAGTACTTTCTATCTTGAAATTTGAAAGTAAGTTGAGAGCAAGTACTTCCACCCAGACTGGATAAAAGCAATAATTGCCTGCATTGGACTCTGCCCTCAGTCACTTTCCCACCCATTTCATTATCCATCATTTGGGTCCTTGCCTTCTATTGCCAAACTGTTTGGGGATTTAATGAAGCTGTGGCCTATTTCCATTCCAGTGCTGGGTGTTGTCTCTCTTTATTCTTTTCCAAGCCCATTGCGAGCACCAACTCTTTTTACAAACCACTGTCAACCAATCCCTAAATTGAGAGAGAATGAGAGACGTATATGCCATCTCCCAATCTCCACCCTAGAACCACACAATGTAATTGATCTTAGAAAGCAGAAAACCATATTGTAGAGCAACTGAAGATCCAAATAGCAAGAAAGAGTTGTCAGAGGATTCTGTAAAGCTCTTTGCCAAGTGTATCTGGTTGTTGCTTACCTCCCACTCTCTGTATGTTGATTATCTGATCCAAGCATGCTTTAGACTCCTTCATCCCTGGCATCCTTCCAGCACAAGAAACTCCTCCGTTTACAGATAATCTGACCTTCCCAGCCTTAATTTTTCTCATGAAACAGTCACAAAAATGCAGATAATCTTAGGTATAATAATAACCGCTCAGAGAAAAACAAATGCATGTAAGGCTACTATTATTAATGAGGGTTTGAAGATATACGTACATGCAGTACCTAGAATACTTTTAATCTAGCATTATTCATACAATTTCTTCTGGAGTAATTGTATCTACTGGTCTTAGATGTCCATTGAAGCCACCAATTTTGCCACACATGACACCAGATGGGCAGAGGCTAACATGGCATTCTACATTAGACAAGTGAGGCAGAGCCACGTGCATGCTTAGTACCACTGCACCACCTAAACAATATTATACTTCCACTTACAACAGTTTTCTGTCTGGACGACTTACTGATACAAAAAGCTGCTATGAAAACCTGTTAGATATTGGGTTGTATCAAATGAAATTCTACACAGAGTAGACCACTGAAAATAATCAATGAAAACTAGGCATGCCTATTAATTTCAGTGGGTCTGCTCTGTGTAACACTAACACTGGATACAATCCTAAGTGTAATAATTTGTCAGTGGCCCTGCCTCCTCTTCCATCCTTCCCCCAATGTCTGAGGTCAAACAGGTGTTGTGAAAAATGTTTAGAAATCCCATGGTTAGTACAGTTTAGCTACCTTAAGCTTGAAAGGAACATGGTTCGCATGATGGACACAGAGCCAAATCCTAATACTGGAGCCAAGTGGCACAGCCTTTTCTACCAGCTCCTAGTGGGAAAGGGGTGGTGGGGTCCTTAGCTACCTCTTATATGTCACTAATAGTGTCCCTTGGAGTATATAACTGGGCCATGAGTTCATAGTGTTAAAGATAATGTTTGGAAAACTATTGTCAAGGGCTGTTATCCCATCTTGTTAGTTGTTGCTTATAAGACCAATGGAATAACAGGACTCACTTCTCACAGACTCACTAATAGCTTGGCTACTGATGGCTGTTTTGAAAATAAGTGTGCTAAGATGTGGGGAGGGGAGAGCAAGAGGAAGAAAAGCGATGCATTTCTGAGACCATACTGCTTTTCTTAAAATGTAATGGAAGGAAGGAGCCCTCATCTTCCTGGATCTGAAGCACTATGGTCCTTAATGAGAAGCATAAATAGAAGCATTTTTTCTAACCACCAAATTAGAAACAAATGTGCAGCCCCGAAGGAGGGTTTTTCTTTGGGGGGGGGGGTACCATGTGGTCTGATCTTTATGTACCAATCATTGCCTGCAGCATATAATAAAGTATATTTAACTCTTTAGAAACTTGTATTAATGCCAGAAGGAAATAAAATGCCAGGGCGGCCCACTTTCATTGATGACATACATCGCTTTCATGTGCTGCTTTCATGCTAGTCATTCAGAAAGGCTGAGCCTCTCTCTCTCTCTTCCAGTGGTAAATTGTCAAGTGGAACTGGAGTTTATCAACACAAATTATTTGGAGAAAAACAGAGAGCCAGACCTGGGTGGTGAAGTTACTAGCATTATTACAAGCTAAAGGAACGGCAGAGCCTGAGAAGGTGATGGAGAAAAGACTATAAAACACATATTCGTTAACACACACACAGAGAGAGACACAACATTCAGTAACAATTCCCAGACCTTCAGTTATAGAGAATTGGTTTAACTCACAGGTGGCAAAACTAAAATATATTATTCTACCCCACTTGATGGAAGATCCAATCTACTGAAACCTGTATGTCTTTTTATTTCCAAATATAGCAACCCATGCACAAACACACTTTTGTTAAACATGAGAGATTGTGCTGTTCTATAACTTCTTCTATTTCAGAAAAAAAAATGTGTGAGGGGAGGCAGGATGGGACAAACGGTATTTTTCTTTATTGGGTGGTTAGCAACCATGCCTGGCTTCATTGGGAGCTTTTAAAAATGGCTATTACTTTCAGCGTGTGTGTGATTGAAATTACAGGTCAGGAGTGAAAGATTCAGCCTCCCCCCCCACTCTGTGCACTGTGACCCTGATAAAAATTATCCTCTTAGCTAAAGCATCCAGGCCTGGGAGCTAATGAGGCAGTTAAAGTAGTGTCTGATTTTGCCCTTACTGTGAGCAGTCCACCTGGTTCTTCATGTCTTTCCTGCATTTTCCTTTAAGCAACATTAAGTTTTCACGAGTGTCCAGAGCCACAAACTTGCAGATTCCCTCATAGTAGCAGAAGCTGAATGTTGGAAATTTAGGAAGTACTTCTTCACATAGCACATAGTTGACTTATGGAATTGAGTTCCATAAGATGTAACGGACAACAACTTTACTGGCCTTAAAGGGGGTTTAGCAAATTTGTAACAGATACGGCTGTCAGTGACTAATAGCCATGATAGATATGTTCTAGTACTTATGCCAGAGGCAGTATGATAAAGCTCACAAGTGGGGCAAGTGATGTTGCCCTCAGGACCTCCTTGAGGGATTCCCATAGGCATCTCATTGGCCACAGTGAAAGCAGGATGCTACCCTAGATGGGCCTTTGGTCTGATCTAACAGGGTTAATATTTATCAAAATACAGAAATGTATGAAGTGATTATTCTCATAGGTGTCTCTGGTGATGAGACAAGACTAGCTGAAATAAATTTAATGAATCTGAAATACCATAATTATGGAAGCTATCTCTTCTGGGTAAATGAAGGGATATAGATCCATACATGATATTAATAAATCCAGCAGCTCAACTGATCTGACCTGTCTAATAGCAACTGACAATGTGATCTTTTAAAAAATGTATGTGATGTTGGGCCAATCTATTATCAACAGCCTCTTTATCTCCTGTAACTCCAAGGAACATTCCAATTAATAGCTGATAACACGTTACAGGTTTCTAGTGGATAAAACTCATTTTTGAGACAGAGGTATCCAGCCAAACAATGTGTGTGGAGGGCAGAGCAATTTTGAACAGAATTAATGGGCTTTGTCCTGTTCTTTTGGCTCAAACAACACATAATCTTAATGAAAGGAAACAGACACAGTTGTTCTTAGCATTTTCAAAGGAAACTGCAGGAAAGTATAAAGGGTTGCCGTATAAAAGCCGCATGTGTCACAGAGATGCTCTGATATTGTTTTCACTTGCCAGCTGTATGTAAAGTGGGAGATTATGCCCGCGGCCAAGAGGTCTTCCCACATCAGAACAACAACAGCCAAAAAGCCATGGAAATGTTGGCAAAAGCACTCACTTTACCTCAAAATGCATTTAATTTTTCGTAAACAAGTTCCATGCATAGCCAAAAGCATGCAGACAAGAATATTAAGCTTTATTAAAACATACTTTGTTGAGAGATATAATACGAAGAGTTGTTTTCAGCAAAAACACGACATTCAGTTGCATTGGCTGTTATGTAGGATGCCATGAAACTAACCCAGTTGCTGATTTTCTATTGTTAGTATCTTCTAAGGATGTGGCTGCATCAGCTGTTTGTCCTGGGATATACCAATAATAGCTGGTGCCATGTACAACTTAGTGTGAATGGTCTCCTGCTTCTGAATTTACCTACAGAGTGAGTCAGACTTTCATTAAAGAGGTGTCATCTTTTCCATAACAACTCCAGCAGTTTTCCTCACGATGTTCAGATATTGTGGGGATAATTGTCCCCTATCAGCTTGCTGCTTGAAAGAGCAAGACAGGATGTTCAGGGCCAGATTTAGGAATAGATGAACCATGCAGATGCCTGGGGCACCAAACTCAAAGGGGCACTTGTCATAGACTATCTACTTGGCTAACCATTCAACAGCTGAAACAAATAGTACAAACAGTACATCTTCACTTGTAAAGCTGGCAACACTGACCTTCATGACCAAATTTGAGTTATTCTTTCTGTTAAGTTTTGGGCAAACATATTAGACGACACAGCGATTCTTCAAACAGCTCTTCTTTATTCTGAGTCCGGAACTGAACTGAGCTGAAGGGCTCAGTCAGCCTGCTTATATAGAGCTCCAGTACCTTGTTACTGTAACAACTTTCTAAAACTATCCAATCACTGAACGTCACTTTCAATCCTTCATTTGCATAACTGTCTACAGTATCCCCCTGCTGGCCCAGGGTGAGAACTTCAGTACATAACACTTTCATTTTTAATTCATGGGAAAATGTACAACATTAATACCCATTCATCAAACAGATAATCACATAAGTTCATACAAATAATAATAATTATTTATTATTTATACCCCACCCATCTGAGGAGTAAAGACCACATGTTTCTAGTGTATGCGCATTGTGTCTAAAGTAAGCACATAATTTTTTCAGTACCTTGTATCTCCCATTGTAGGTCATGGGTCCTTCTTCCTGTCATTGCATAGGGTATAGAACTACAGACTTCTTAATAGTCAAACCAAATGTTTACTTTTTCCATAATTCTCTTTTACCCACTAAAGCTTCAATCCTATGAACACTTGAGAGTAAGCACTATTAAGGTAGAGTCTGACCAATTTCTTCCTCACTAAACATGCATAGGATCAAGCTGTAGGCGTGCTTACTACAATATAACCTGATGGAAGTTAATCACAGTTAATTTCCCTTTAATGTGATTCAGCTATTCTCTTTGTAAAATTTAACTTAAAGGATAGGAAAAAGTGGATTTCAGTTATCATTTGAACACATGTTTACACATATAGTGGAGATTCTAATCCACTTTAATATGTGAGAACAGAAGAAGGACTAGAACTAGTGACTGGAAGTTGTTCCATATTCAGTATGCAGAATGCAAAATGGTAATTCTATTAATTATCATCCTTCACTGCTAAGGATGCAAATGCGAGATGACTCACTGTTGTGGGTTTCTTTTTGGCTCCTTAGGAAAATGAGGCCAGCTGCTAAGAATGATGAGCAACAGTATCTTTCTCATTTTTGTGTGTGGTTTTGCATCTTTTTACAGCTGCTTTTGACATTCCACTTTGATTTGTCACTTCTTGACCACCCTGTCATATTTACAGAAATGTAGCTAAAGGTGAGAAGGGGGCAGATTCCACCCCCTTCAATATAGGCTTAGGGGTGAAACATCATTAGGAGCTGTCAACAGCAAGGCAAAGCCCAGCATTGCACTGACACCTTCCTTCCTCCCCACCCACACCAGACAACAGGCTCCAGGAGTGTCCTTTCATTTTAATTCCACAAAATGGCCTAAAACAAATTTAGCCAACATGGTGCCTTTGGTATAATAAGTACTGCTAATATTCTGGAACCTGCTGGCCCCATTGTTGCTGATTTTGGTTTTGGTCTCCAAGGTGGACCTTGGTTTACCAACTTTGGTCATGACTGCAGGGTACACCTGGAAGACAATTTTTAGTCCTGGTGTTTTGTCTTTCCTGTGTTGTTTAGCAATAAGTGATATTAAAGGAAGGAGAATCCAACAATAAAATATTTTTTAACATTAGGAGTCAAATAACGAAATGTCAAACGTCTAGGATAGCGGTTCCAAAACTTTCTCCTCAAGGACCACTTCAAAATTGCAGAGGATCTTGGCAGACCACTTAATGTTGTTGTTTTTTTCTGTTGTAGCAACTGCAGCCTACTGTGCTAAATGCTGTATTTTGTATTTTAATTGCTTCTTTTATTTCTTATATTGTATGTTATTGTATTGCAATTTGAATTCTTTAAAATTTTCAGTTTGAATTCTGTAAAATTCTGGCGAGCATTTCAGGTTGCCAGATAGAACACTCTTCTTCTCTCTCCATGTGCTGTTCGGAGAGTTCTCACAACACACACACACACACACACACACACACACACACACACACACAAAGCCAACAGGAGGAGGGGCATACAGAGGGAGGAGAGGAGGAAAGCTCCATTGCACAAGCAGAAGTCCATGTGCAGGGATTATTCTGACAGGACTCATTAGGTGAATCTCACCATATGCCTTCAGAAGAGGTGGAGTAAATTTAAAAGTTCCTTTAGACATGTGTCAATAGACATAAAAATGACTTCCCCACCTCCTTTATAGCCACACCTACAATGGAGGATTGAATTCTGAGTAACTGGAGCTAATCACACCCTACCACTAGATGTAAAATAGACCCAGCCAGGTGTACACTCTGTAGCTATATTGGTCCTTCCTCAGGTTTAGTGAATTAAGATCACACAAGTGGGAACTTTGGTATAAGAGTGCATGGCATGAAAAAGTGGCCAGGGCTAAAATATATACAGTCATACCTTGGGTTGAGAATGTGATCTGTGCAGGAGGCATGTTCGCAACCCGCAGTGTTCGCAGCCTGAAGCGCTGCGTCTGTGCATGTGTGTGATGCGATTTGGCGCGTCTGCGCATGCTCGTGATACCATTTTGTGGTTTTGCGCATGCGCGAGCGCTGAAACCCAGAAGTAACCTGTTCCAGTACTTCCAGATTTGGCGCGGTCCACAACCTGAAAACGCTCAACCCACAGTGTTCATAACTCGAGGTACGACTGTATGCTCAAGTGCTCCTTAAGTTGAGCAAGTTGATTGCAATCACTCAAACATTCTTCTCGACTTCATGCTTCAGTTACAGTCCTCTCCATTGATAGTGTCCCTATTGGCATCTGGCAATAAGACAAGTGTGGAATGACCTGTTTTGAGGCTTTGGGCAAAATACCAAAGGCTTCAAGGACAAGTCAGGCCTACAGGTTGAAAGTCTTCAGGGAAGGTATGTCAGTAAGGTTTTCTGCCAAGAGCGACACAGAAATTTATCATAAACTAAATAAAAAAGAATGTCATATTCTATCAACAGCTCATTGAATTAAACAGTAGCCAAACTAGGAGGCACCATTCATTCTGTACAACAATAGCAGAATCCCGTAGTATTTTACTGGGGCATCACATGCCTTCAAGATTTAGCTTTTCTAGACTGCTCAGATTAATTAGTTTGCATAGACTATTCCAAGGTCGGTTAAAGATGAAATATAGGCAGGATTAACTACTTTGCACTCACTTCAGAGACATTATTTATAGCATGCAATTTTATCCTTTTCCTCCCAGGCACATGTCAGAGAAAAACACATCTTGTCATGCTTTGGCATTATCTCTCATTTTCCATTACAGTAACCAGGTGGAGATGCTTTTTATTCTGTGCCAGCAACATTGCATATCCAGAACAATTTTTCTTCCCCCCACCCAAACTTTTTAAAATGATTTCTCTGCTCAAAGGCATTTTTCTTGTAGCAATATAGTCCTCTAACATATGCTACCCTTCTATTGAATATTCTACTCATCTGTGCTTGACAATGAAATGCAATGTGTTGTAGAAAAACTTGTTTTCCAAGTCTTGCCAGCAAAGGCAATTCAGCAGAATGACAGCAGTTATTCAGTCACAGATTCCTCATTTATGCACTGGTCTATTTATTCATCTACTTGAGAAGCTGTTAGCCCACTTTTCTTCATAAAGACTGAAAAGTGGCTTCCAATAAAAAGTACTGTATTTTTCTGTGTATAAGATTAGGTCCCCCCCCCCCTAAAAATAATGTCAAAAATTAGGAGGTGTCTTATGCATGGATACATCTCCCCCATTTTCTTAAATCTGGGTCCCCCCCAAATAGGAGGCGTCTTATAGACGGAAAAATAAGGTAAGAATGGGGTCTTCAAGTGTTCCATGTGGATTCTTGGAAAACCCTTGAGAAAATCAATCCCACAAAAATTTGAATTATCAAGTTTACCTGTGTCAGAAATACTGTAGGCCGTAACAGTTTGTAGTACTTTGTTTGAACAAGGACCAAGGAAAGGTCAGATTATAAGGATGACATCAATAAAGCGTCATGGTTTATTGTGCAGTGTACAAAGCTTCAGAAGCTTAGTAATTGTTAGCAAAAAAGTCATTCTGAAATTCCCTGAAAATATCCATTCCTATTTATCTGAAGATTTATAATTTGCCTTTTGTTTCAAATGAGTTCTCAGGCATCCCTCAAAAGACAAAGAATAACATTGCAATGAAAGAAAGAAAAGACAACCTTTATTAAATCAAAATACCCAAACATAATAGGTACCTTAGAGTAAAGATAGAGATTTTAGGCAGATTTAGGATAGGGGTGTGTCCAATAGTGTTGTTTGTCTGGTGGTAAGGCTTCTGTCAACAGAACATGATGGTAAACAATTTTTGGCAATTAATTCTCCCTGCTGAAGCCCCTGTACCACCCTAAATCTGCTCTGGGTGGGTGGGTGGGTGGGTGAGGAAATAGCTGAAAATGACTTTCTTCCCCATTTTGTTAATGGAAGCTACACCATCAGCTGAGCAACACTTGTTGATACAACCAGTATGATTTAAGTGCAGAACTAACTGCTGAGATCTCAGGTATTTACTTACTTACTTACTTACTTACATTGGTGTGTGGCATTTTCTGGATTGCATGGACCATATTTTATTGTCAAATTGCAATATTTTATTGTCCAGTTGCAGTTCCCAAACTGCAAGGAAATATGCCTGCACAACCACAATGTATTATGTAGGATTTTTCCATCTGTGTGAATTTTTTTATATATTGGGAAGAAGGGAGTCAGAAAATACACTGCTATTTGCCTCATTACAGCTAAAGAGCGAGAGGATTTGGCTGCCAATTCCTGTGATTACTGGATTTTTGAAGAATGAAGACTGCTAAGCTCTGGTTCATGACAGGTAAGCTCTGATTTATGATACGTTCACAGGTATACACCAAATATAAAAGAGCAAAGTAGAAGAAAACACTAATCATTGCAGCAAATTAGGTTCTAGCAGTGCCTGCCAAGTTCTGATCCATTCAGCTGACATGCTGCAAAAGGTTGAGTGTCAAAACACTCTCTATGTTGTTAAAATGGATTAACTTTGGGCAGCTGTATTGTCATCAGTTGTACACTTCTTTTTAATTAGCAGATCTACAGCAGTGTTGAAATGATGTGCCCATTTTCTCATCACTGTTGCCAGACACTTTTGAGCTGAAAGCAATGCCAGCTTTCTGCATGTGCCTGGCCTACAGCACAAAGTTTGGGGTCTCCCAAGCTTTTCTGTTTCCTTCCTTCCTTCCTTCCTTTCACAAAACTGTTTCTAGTCCTCATTTGAGTGGATAAATGGGTTTTGGGCAATGTATCCTTGGAGATTTATGTCACGGTTCCAAACACTGGTGCCTATGTACCAGACTGGAGAATCATGCATGGGTCTGCCTCACATTACAGTAACCCTCTGAAGAAGGTTGAGAAATATTAAGTTCCCCAGTGACAATCTCAGCGCTACATCACAAGCTGTACTGATAAATTAGTGAGTCTATCTAGTGAGTACAGCCACAGCCTTTAACAATTTGTTCCAGTTTGTGCTCCTCACAAGAATAATATCCATTTGAAGGGGCATATCATCTGAACTAGTTATTTCGGCCAGCCTTTCCCAGAGCTGCAGCCATTTCAAAAGCATACTGCTGTGCAAATGGCTACTTAGAGCTAAACTAGATCTGATATTAAATGCATCCCTGCATTTAACCTACTGTTTTAAAAGTATTATTTATTAAATTTATTAGTTGCTTTATCTTGTCCAAGGCAACCCAGAGTGTCTTAGAAACCAAGCAACCAAGCAACCAACTAACCAACCAATCAACCAACCAACCAAGATCCACACAGATACATTAAAACCAAGTGAGGGAAAATGCACTGAATGCAGCCCATCCACTTCTAAATGCCACAGATAGTTAAAGGCCAAAGGCCTGGTTGTAGAGGAAAGTTTCTGCCTGGCACCTTGATATATAATAATGGTGCTAAGTGAGCCTCCCCTGGGGAGAGTGTTCCACAAACAGGGAGCCACTGCAGAAAAAGCCCATTTTCATGTTGCCCCCCTCTGGACCTCATGTGGAGAAGGCACACGAAGATGGGCCTCAGGTGATGGTTGCAGGGTCTGGGTTGGTTCATGTGGGGAGAGGCAATCCTCGAGGTACTGCGATCCTGAGCCATTTAAGGCTTTATAGGTCAAAACCAGCACTTTGAATTGGGCTCAAAAACTAATTGGCAGCCAGTGCAGTCGGCCAGGATTGGTGTTATATGCTCAAATCATCTTGTCCCAGTGAACAACCCGGCTACTGAATTATGCACCAACTGAAGTTTCCGAACCTTCTTCAGTGGCAGCCCCATGTATAACACATTGCAGTAATCTAATATTTAAATTATATTAACTAGGTGGGGGTTGCCAGCAGGGGATTTCCTCCCAAGGCAAATACCAGCATCATTGGAGGGATTTTTGGCAGGACTGCAGCAGGGAAGAAATTATTACATTCCCTCTCCCTACACACCTGCTCCTATTTGCATTAAAAAAACAAAACAAAATCCTAGGCATTAAATACAAAGATGTATTTTATTTCACATCTACTTTGGCTCTTACTTCTGGTGTTTCCTGTGGTGCTTTCTTCACACAGTTGTGGGTTCACATGTGCCTAAGACAATCATGTGGAGGGAAAGAGGCAATAGAATTGACCAAATGAAGGAGATCTTATACATTTGAGACACATAAACAGCACTGTTGGTAGGCAAGGCAATTTAAGGATACAAAAGCAGGATTTCAAGCATACCTTCTAATCCTTAGTAGTCCTGCCCAACAGCTTTGTTTGAGCTCATCTAGCTTGAAGCCCTAGGGACGCGGGTGGCGCTGTGGGTTAAACCACAAAGCCTAGGACTTGCTGATCAGAAGGCTGGCAGTTCAAATCCCTGTGACGGGGTGAGCTCCCGTTGCTCGGTCGCTGCTCCTGCCCACCTAGCAGTTCGAAAGCACATCAAAGTGCAAGTAGATAAATAGGTACTGCTCCGGCGGGAAGGTAAACGGCGTTTCCGTGCGCTGCTCTGGTTTACCAGAAGCGGCTTAGTCATGCTGGCCACATGACCCGGAAGCTGTACACCGGCTCCCTCAGTCAATAAAGCGAGATGAGCGCCGCAGCCCAGAGTCGGCCCCGACCAGACCTAATGGTCAGGGGTCCCTTTACCCTTTACCTTTAGCTTGAAGCCCTGAGAAGCAGACAGTGCCAACCAAATTGTACTGCATAGCTGTTGGGCAGGACTTCTGCGGATCAGAGGGTATGTTTGAAATCCTGCATCCATATCCTAGATGCTTTGTCTACCAATTGTACCCTCTCCCTGTGGTTTATTCCTCCTTCCAGTCCTTGACATACCATTCAGAATTCTGCAGAAGACCAAATACCACATTCAGAATAACCTGTGCAAATTGATTAAGCAGATGCCCTCTGATATCTTGTTATAATGCAGTCTACACGCATGATTTGAGGTACATTAGTCTGGGAAGCTAAAAAGAAAAAGCTTAGCATGCGCCATACCTAAAGATCTTTAAATTATTGTAATTCAATATCTGTCCCTCTTTCTCCTTTCTACCACTATCACTGTGGAAATTAGAAAAGAATCCAGATCACAGTATTTATGATTAAAGAACTGCAGCCTTGTTATTATCTTTCCATGCATTTACATGTGACATGTGTTTTTAACAAGGCAAATGGTTATAAATTAATCATAACCCTCCAGACAAGCATCATTTGTAAGATGGCATAACACATTAATTTCTCTTGCTCTTTTGCTGCATCGTGCAGCTTTGACCTGAATGAGGACTTCTTTATCTCCTTCCAGTAGCATTCTGTTGCCTTCTTCTCAGTTCATGAAGTTGTAGGGAGGAGATGGAGAAAGAGCTTGAGTGGAGTAATTGACTGCAGTTCCTTTTAAAGAATGGTGAAACTATAGTCTGCAATAGCAACAAAGACATTTCCTTGTTATTTTTTTCTTCCCCGAAGGCCTTGAGATGAAAATGTTGCTTTCTATCTCTCTATAGCTTTATGATCTTGAGTTTCTAGTAATGAATATATTATCTTCAATTTCAATTGTGTATGCCTCTTAACAAAAGTAAATTCCTACAAGTGTTCCAAAAGCAATTTATAACCCATTGGCCAAGTGAATGTTGCATATCAAAGCTGGTCATTAAATAAATGTCAAACAAAATTATCTTGCATATCTTGGGGACTTAAGAAACCAGTGAAGGTCAAATGAAGTTCCCCTGGCATTTTCATGCAGCGGTTTTTATAATGAGATAACTCTCTTCTAACATATTGCATTGGTTTTATATCATGTATCTAATATAAACAACTCATTTATTTCAGTTTGCTGTAAAAATGAATGCCTTTGGTTCAGGTAGTTGTTCCCAAGTGATAGATCCTATAATTCTTTGCAAAACAATGACTATATTTTTATCTTCTTCTCTACATCAAAGACACTGTTCTTCCCTGCACTGCTGAATACCCAATATTGTGAGACTTCAGACAGATCACTGGGGAACAATTTTTTTTCCATTTTCTGTTGCATGAGATTTTTCAACTGTTCTTATATGTTCTTTCAATGCTGATCTCAAATCTGAAATCGATTTCCGTGTACATGGTATATTTATCTTTCAATTTCCGACTTTTGCCAATATGTCATATTTACACTGGGGATAAGTGGACACTGACACATTGATCTACCCTAACCACATGGTAATTATTGTTTTGCAAACTTAATTTTTCTTTACAGTGGTACCTCGGGATCAGTTCCAGAGCCCTGTTCGCATCCCGAACGGAACGCAAGATGCGGCAGTGCGTCTGCGCGTGCGTGGGTCGTGTTTCGCCACTACCGCGCATGCGTGTGACGTCATTTTGAGCGTCTGCACATGCGTGAGCGGCGAAACCCAGAAGTAATGCTCTCCGTTACCGGGTTGCCGCGGAGCGCAACTCGAATGCGCTCAACACGAAGCGCATTCAACTCGAGTTATGACTGTATTTTTATAGTTTTGTAACCTAAATATTTGTATTTTTCAGATTCCCTTCCCATTAACTCCAGTGGGAGGGAACAAGATAAACTATTGATCACTTTCCCCAGCCCTCACTTCTCATTGCACTTTTCTTGAGTTGTCCCATTCCTATCCCAAGCAGAGAAGGGTCAGGATGTGATGTGGAGCTACTGCCAGGTGACCCAGGGCAGACTTTTTGAATGGGAGGATTCCTAGACATAAATTGTGCATCCTGACTGCACAGCCCTAGTAAACAAGCATATGCTTACACTGCAATAGCACACGCACACACACACACAAAATCTTGCACCTTTTGTAGGACATTGCTTGATTCCATAGATTGTGTAGTATAAAAGCAATAAATATCAAGAGAAAGAAACAGGATGCAGTGAATTACTCTGTAAATAAATTCAGTTTTGAGAGCCATCTTGTTTAATGATACCCGGGAACTGCTCAATATATGTTCATATACAGCCCTCTGCTGGACAGCATTTGTTACAATGTAAGTTAAACCAGAATTTTATTTTAAAAACCTTTACAGTAGAACCCTTTATGTCCCAGGACCTGTAATTTGTCCCAAATATCTGTATAAAGTAGTAGAGCATTGAGCAAAAGTATTCTGATACTTGATCTCTACATAAGAGAAGTTTTAGTGCAGTGCTAATGCAGAAATCACAGGATATATATTATTATTTAACATTGTTGGGCTTGAAAACGGTATCCATATATTTTTGCATCTGTTTCTGTTTTAGATAATTTTTGTTGTTTCATCCTAAATGTTCCAGGCCACAGTCTCTCTCATCCTTTGTAATACAGTCAAATTCTTAAAGGTTTTCGCTGTCAATGTACAGTATATACATCTCAATCACAAACTTCTGCAAGAGTTTATATCTCACTTTCAGTAAGCAAAACCCTTGATGATTCTTACAGTACTAATTTCCTAGTATTTGTGCAAGACTTCTGATTGTACTATACCCATTTGTAGGCAGAAATCTAAGCTAATATGAAGCCTGCCCTGCAACATAAATCCTGGCGACACCTATGCTCAAAACACTCAATGATTATCAGCTAAGGTGGGAACTGAACCATGACCATTGTAGCTCTCCACAACCCATGTTACCAAATAAGTCTATTTACCAATTCTTCTAGCATGACCTTTTGTGATTCTGTTTCAAGTATTTAAGTACAGTAGTGCATATTAAGTACTGGTTTGTTCCTACAGTTTTCTTGTCACTAGGAAAATATAAAGTGCTTGCAAGATAACCTGCTATGATGCCTTCCTAAAATGAAATACAGTGCAGTATAATCTGTATGAAGTAAAAGACTCATTTGACCAGTTCAGTCATATAAGCACAAATCAAAGTATATTTCCATTCCTTTAGCAATAGATGGCAAGAGCAGACACGCCCTCCAAAATGTAGGTCACCTATTTGAGATGGTAGATAAAGTTATGCTTTAATCTTTTGCAATGTTAAAGATTAATGTATTATAAGAAGACAGAAAAATGGCTATACATCTATAACAGCAGTAAGCATGGCAATCTAATATAACTGGGGAAACTAATGCACTATCACTGGAGGATTGGATATCAAAGGTTTGGGAAGCAGATCAAATGATAAAATTAACTAGCATTGTCAGGGTCCGGGAAGAAAGGCAACGTCATAGCCATTTTATTGAAAAATTGAGTGCTTTTTTCATGTATTGAAACTAGGCACATTTTTAATTTTTTTAATTGAAGCTGTCGTTCAAGAGACCCGTTTGTGGAATGCTGGCAAAATCCGCATTGACTTCGCAGGAGAGAAAGGCTAAGGAATCGGATCCGCCCCTGGGCGGAACACCCTGTCTTCGCGCAAGCGCCCTTCGCGGAGACTCCGCCCTTCGCAGTTGTTTGGGTGCAGCGGCGTTCCTTACCTCCGCTAACGTCACGGCCTTGAATCCCTGCAGGTCCTGCTGGGCGACATGGCTGCCCAGAAGATCAACGAAGGCTTGGAGCACATCGCTAAAGCGGAGAAATAGTGAGCGAGGGGGGGCGGGAGGGGGAGAGGGCGAAGGAAGCCGGCGAGGGACAAGGGAAGCCAGCCCTTGGGGAACAGGCGGGCGAGTGGGGAGGCTGTACGCGGGGGCTGTGGCTGACTGCGCACCTCCAGCTCCCCATGGAGCAGCGCCGGGAGACGGGGCGGTTTCCCCCGGGTGGAGCTGTGGGCGGAGGGAGCCCCTCTCGGACCCGCGCTCGTCTCTTGAGAGCAACTCCAGGCGGCTCTGCTGGAGCTCCCCCGCCAGAAAAGAGGGGGGCGGTTTCTTGTTTTGGGTTTTGCTCTTATGCGCAGACAACACTTTGCATCCCTCAGGCATACCCTCGTCATCAGCGCGTCGTCCCCTTAATGGGGCTTGCTTGACCCAGGATGTTCAAGCCCTGAAGTATTGCGTACTTCCTTTCTCTCCCCTACCCCAACCTCTGTGGACTCTACCTTAACACAAAGTCGCACCACTGGGCTACCCGACCTATACTGGTTGCAGTACTTAGGTAGAGGTCATCACCACTCTTCCTAGATCCTGTTACGCTATGTCAGAGATTGAAACTAGTGGCTTGTGCTGTGGCACCAGTAAGCTGCAAAGATCATCCATGCCCCCCCAGCTATGTTTGAACCAGATAAATCTCTTTTTCTTTGTAGAATTGAAAAGGTTTGACTGTAAGACCTGATACCTGGTCACCATTTTGACACATCTAGTGAAATTATTAGGCAGTAGGCAATCACTGGTATGACAGTTGCAGCATCAAATTCCTTATTGATGTAGCATATCACTGTTATTACTATTTGTAAGAAAAGTAAGCAGTTTACAATAAAGAGGTATATTTTTATAAAATAAATTGCTATTTCTTGGTTTATTCTACATTTCAGTTTGAAAACTGGATTATTAAAATGGAAGCCAGACTATGACAGTGCAGCAACTGAATATTCAAAAGCAGGTATGTTCTGTAAAACGTTGGCAGTTCATTTTTGCAACCTTAAATATGTTTCATATGTTCCCCGGCAAAGCTAACTTCTATTGGCAGTTTGTGGATTAACTTGTTGAAATTCCTCTAACCCACAGTGCTGTATTCTTGCAGCAGTAGCTAACTGACTACCTGCCATTGTGATGCATTTCTGAATATATACCTAGGGTAAAAATAGACAGGTGATATATTCGGGGGGTTGTTTGAAATGATAGATTGGTTTAATTTATAAAGGCTTTTCAGGAGCAAAACACTTCAGAATATCTAGGAAAAGTATATTTCTGCATTCATGGGAGCCATCATTTCTGGGGGACCCAGGCAAGGGAAAAAAACCCAGCAGTCATTATATTAAGAAAACCAGAGGTTACCTTAGACTATTGATGGATGTCAGGTTGCACAGTATTTCCTAGTGGCTAGAGCTTGGAGTGTTGTCTAATCTTCTTAGGCCAAAGTATGTCTCTTGCAGCCTAATGCTATGCCTGTTTACTTGGAAGTAAGCCCTACAGTGTATAATGAAGCTTAATTTCAAGTATGCGTGCATAAAGGTTGTAGCCATAACATTGTGAAAGCCTTTGATGCTAAAATGTGATTTTCTTTAAGATTCATATCATTATTCAAGATTAATACAAATAATAAAAAGTAATTCACATTTCTTTAAAATTGCAAGAAATGTATGGCATTATTTGATTAATGAATGTGATAATAAACTTGACAGGATCTGGGGGGAAATCACTTTGCTGAAGTAAAAATCCAAATTGTCTCTTAAAAGTTCCCTTCTAAATATTATTTCTGAGGTGCAGTAAATGGATATTACTATGTACATGCAAACACAGAACATAATATATTTTTAATGGTTTCTTTTCTATTTCTTTTCAGCTGTTGCTTTTAAAAATGCCAAACAATATGATCAGGCAAAAGAAGCCTATTATAAAGAAGCTCTCTGCCAGGAAAACAATAAAGCGTATCCTTTTATTAATTCTTGCTTTGCTTAAGGGTTTGAAAACATGACTATTGGACTGATACTCCTTTTTTTTAATTCCAAACTTTTAGTGAAATACTGATGTAATGTTTTCTATCTTTTTTTTTGGGGGGGGGGGAGATTCAAGAAGTTTCTCTGTTTACCACATGACTCATGACCACGACTCTTGACGAGTGTTTCTTGTGACACTAGCTTTTGCATCTCCATTGGATCTTTTGCCTTTTTCAATCAAAAGTTTGAGCTAGAAAAGCTGCTTGTCATGATGCAGAAGGGTCTGTTGCACCACAGCCAAAAGTAGTAGTTTTGAAATGGATCTAGATTGTCTTATCTTTGTGGAATTATTTGGTGCATATATGAATGTTAACTTGTACCAATAGCATTCAAGTATATACCCTCTTTAAAAACAGTTCAGGATTGAATATAGTATTTATTTCAGGAAGACATGGTATAATTTGTATCCTTGACTCAAAATGATTTACTTCCAGTCTTTTCCATGCTGCAAAGTAAGTATGAATGCAGTTTTAATTTGTTGAGAGCTCTTCAGTATATGGAAAATGTAATTGAGGTTGACGCTCATCAAAATATAATTCAGCAATTCAGTGCACAGGAAGCTGGGACAAAGGAAGCTGAAATAAGTTAAGCCAGTGTAAAGTTGCACCAGAGCCAAAGCCCATTCAGCAGTGCGGCAGTTGCTCTGCCTAAGCCTGGGCAAACAAAATTAAGATTCAAGGCAAAACCTGTTTCTGGAGCAGTTACAAAACAAATAATCAAAAAGCGCAGGGTTTTTTTATACATTCCCCCCAAATCCTTATTACCATATATACTTGAGTATAAGCCGACTTTTTCAGCACATTTTTTATGCTGAAAAAGCCGCCCTCGGCTTATACTCGAGTGAGGTGGGAGGAGTGGCCCGAAAGAAGCCCTTTCTCGCCGCTGGGCCCTCCGCTGCCACCCGCCTTTTGCAAGGGCAGGCACAGGAGCCATGGTTGGGAAAGGTGCTGCGCTGCGCTGTGCCTCTCCCAACCGCTGCTCCTATGCCTGCTCTTGCAAGCGGAAGAGGCGGTGGTGGAGAGACAAGCTGCCCGAAAGGAGCCCTTTTGGGCTGCTGGTTCCTCCTCCTCTGCCTTTGCCACTGTCAGCAGTGGCGGAGGAGGAATGAGCAGCCTGAAAGCAGCCCTTTTGGGCTACTTGTTCTTCCTCCGTCGCTGCCATCACCACCAGGTTTGTGGTGTGGTGAACCGGCTTATACTTGAGTCAATAAGTTTTCCCAGTTTTTTGTGCTAAAATTAGGTGCCTCGGCTTATATTAGGGTCGGCTTATACTCGAGTATATACAGCACCTTACTTGTGAGTTTTCTCACATATTGCAGAATTAGGTAGTAAAAAGAGATGTACGGTTATGCATCTACTTTTTATTTTACTCTTTTAAAAAAAGGAACTTGCTTTTTTTCCCATGGACAGCCAGTGTCCTCATGGGAGAGAGCTGTGAATTCGCATTTCAAGCCAAGTCATGGAGCAAAAATTAAAGTGCATGTAATTTGGATGTCTGGTTCTGTTCTACATATTGCAGCGGAGTGAATAGGCTCCAAGATGCCTGCATCTTAGGATTGTCTGTCCTATATTCTTTGGTATGATACACTTTAAATTCATTCACTTTCAGCACTGATTTAATTTTGCTTTGCGTTTCAGAGCTTATGAACAAGTTGGCATGATGTTAAAGGTATGGCCATTTCCAGTCAAACCATCTATATTTGATTTGGTTACAACTAATTATTGGGTGCTTGTCCTGTGCAGTGCTAACCCTGTAGTTTGATAAACTTGTTGGGTTTTTTGTGGGGTTTTATTTTTTTGAGATTTTGAGTAGATTTTGCCAGGTTGCTAGGTCACATGACCAAGCTGAAAAGGGGTTTGGAATAAGTTTAGATAGTTTCTTTCCCTGCACCTGGCTCTCCTTTTTCGGTACTTCTACCAGTGCAACTGAGCCAGGGTAGCAAGCCCAAGGTCCTCCAAATCCAAACTATTTCATTCTGCTGGCTCTTGGGTTTCAATTGTGCTGCTTGTATGATCCATTTATCAGCGAAGCCAGTACTTGTGATCTCAATCAGTACTACTTAATAGTCTTAAATTCAAGGACTCCTAACATCTTAACAATTGCCCTGTTTACTTCAAAGTAATTTTAATAGGAAGGTGGTTCCTGGTAAGGAATTTCAACCTTTGTTGATGTGGAAGTCAGCTAATCTGTATTTAAGAGCTGGATCTTTTCAGCATGAAGAAATTTACACTTTTTGGTTAGGATAAAAGTGAGGGAAGGACATTTAGCTAACCCATTAAATAAACCTTTTCCAGGTGATTCTCACACGCATAGCCAATGCTTGAACCATCACAGATCAACAACATAGGAAGTTTTCATATCGCCTCAAATGCAGTGCATCTTCGTGAAATACATACATTTAGATTTAAATCATAAAGTGTTGAAATAAAATTGTATAAATGGGTGTTTGCAGTTGCCCCTAGTCATTCACTCTTTGCAAACTCTACGATTCTTGCAGGAATTTCTTTGCCTTTTTAATGTTTCCATCTACTAAAGATTGTTGTACTGATTTTTATCAAAGGGTTTAACAAAACTTTTAATAGTTTCAAATATGCAATAATGTGATAAAACTAAATGAAAGTATTAGATAGACTTTGATTTGCCGTTTTTCCTGACAAACATGAATCTCTTTCTTTCTCCTTTAGGAGATGAAACAACATCATGATGCAGTGGAAATGATTCAGAGAGCCAGCATGATGTACCTGGAGAATGGAACACCTGACACAGCAGCTATAGCCCTGGATCGGGCTGGGAAGTAAGTCTGCAAACTCAAAGCATTGGTTTCTTTTCTGGAAAAGAAGTTTGATTTATCTAGTTTGCTTTTTTTAAAAAAAGCCATCAAGCTAAATAATAATGTTGACTTTTTATTTCAGAGTAATAGAAAATATAAATCCAGACAAGGCTATACAACTTTATCAGCAGACAGCAGCAGTGTTTGAAGTAAGTCGCCTGAAAGCAATATAGTATGTTCCCCAGGAAATGTGTTGAGAATGGCAGAGAATAAAATTTAGAAGGTGAACAGCAGTCAAGTCCTATTGCAAAAGAGTGAAACTTCAGGTGTGCTTATTAAATGTCTTTTTGTCTGGTCTTTCTGACAGCACTGCTGAGTAGACTTAACTGGTGTTGCTGAATTCTTTTTTACATGAGTCTTACTACTTTCATCAGCAAATGTCATTTGATTTGTATAGTATATATTCCATAAGAGTAGATAACAAAGCCTAAATGGGGCTAGAAAATTGGGGCCAAGCTTGGCCAGCAGGTAAACAGGCAAGCTATCTGTCTTCACTTTCTCAATTCACGACAAACAGTTTTTAAAATGCAATGTTTACCTTGCAGTGCCTGCATTTATTCCATTAAATGCTGCAACTTTTCTGGAATTTCATGTTCCAGTTAAGCTTACTCAGAGAGGTTTGGGTCACCCAGCTGATAGAGCTGTGTATTAAGTCAAGTAAAACTGGAGAGAATTTTACCTGACAAATCATTAATGTTCTCATATGATTTTGGTTTCTTATCTAGAATGAAGAACGTTTACGGCAAGCAGTTGAAATGTATGGAAAAGCTTCAAGGCTTTTAGTCAGAGGTCGCAGGTGGGCATCCTAACTTTTGTATTCCTTTTTTAAAATGAAATCATTCTCATGGCACTGCCAGCTGATGAAGCTTTTGCATAAATTCACAGTTGGTCATTAAATTCTTGCATGATATCCAGATGACATTCATCCATGTTGGGGTGGGGGAATTGCAGTTTCCTAGCTTGCAAACTTTTAAATTTTCTTCTTGGGAGATAGATTATTCCTGTAGAATGGCATCTACTATAACTGACTTTCAAATGAAACAGATATTTCATTAAAGAATTCAAAAGTGGTGGGCATCTATTGGCTGGTAACTGCAAAGACACTGAAGCCAAAGGAGACAAACTCATTCCTTTCGTGTCCACTTACCATTCTTTTGAAAAATACAACAAACGTTGAAAATGGACAAACCTATTCCCTATCTCAGTAATGTTTCATTTAGCTCAGTTGCTAGAAAGTGAGAGTCTTAATCTCAAGATTGAGGATTTGAGTCCCATGTTGGGCAGAAAGATTCCTGCATTGCAGGAGTTTGGACTAGAGGACCCTCATGGTCCCTTCCAACTCTTCAATTCTAAGATTCTACTGCCTTTTCTTTAGAGCTGTATATGTCCATTGATTCCCATCTCCCCAGCAGCAAAACTAGTCCGGGTTTGGGAGATAAAGGTCATTCTCATTGTTAGGTAAGGTAAAGGTACCCCTGCCCGTACGGGCCAGTCTTGACAGACTCTAGGGTTGTGCGCTCATCTCACTCTAGAGGCCGGGAGCCAGCGCTGTCCGCAGACACTTCTGGGTCACGTGGCCAGCGTGACAAAGCTGCTCTGGCGAGCCAGAGCTGCACATGGAAACGCCGTTTACCTTCCCGCTAGTAAGTGGTCCCTATTTATCTACTTGCACCCGAGGGTGCTTTCGAACTGCTAGGTTGGCAGGCGCTGGGACCGAGGAACGGGAGCGCACCTTGCTGCGGGGATTCGAACCGCCGACCATGCGATCAGCAAGTCCTAGGCGCTGAGGCTTTTACCCACAGCGCCACCTGCGTCCCTCATTGTTACTGGCACTCAATTGGGGCTAGCACAACTAAAACATGCAGATCATAACCATTTCTTCCTGTACATCTGTAATGGTGTCAGCCATACATTCCATATCCCAGTGCTCATGTGGCTGTATTAGACACAGTCATCCAAATGCATTGCAGGTAGTATAAATCTGGCCTGGCTTTTCACCATTTCCTTACACTCCAGCATGTGTTTTGTAAGGAAGTAGTTCCTTCAGCTTTACGTTCAGTATGGGCTCACTGTAACCGCACATGAGCTCATGTCTTGCTTGGGTGTTGAGCTGCCTTTTTGGGAAATGGGCACTTAAGGGGTGATTTTCTCTCCCTGATTCCTGCTGCTCCTTTCTTTAAATGTACCAATCCTTCTCATTGTCTTTCAGACTAGATGAGGCTGCAGTATCTATTCAGAAGGAAAAGAGTCTTTATAAAGATATTGAAAACTATCCAACTTGTTACAAGGTATAAAGCCAGGTGGTCTCTTTATCTATTTCTGAAAAAGTGCTCTTTTCTTTTGAATTACTCTAATTTGTAAGCTCACATCTAATTGAACAACGTTAGATGTATTCCTCACTAGAAATCATACACGCGCTAATCTCTAGTCTTAAAACAGTTGGAAATGTTAAAATTGGTTCATGTTTTTGTTTTTTGTTTTAAAGTATTTAAAAAAACAAGCATCAAATTTGGAAGATGATTTTTTAAAAAATATTGGCCTGCACCATATTTTATGCAGTGTTATAATTGTAAAATCTGACACAGCTTTGAAAATCCCGAATATCTATGGATTGGGTGGAGTAAGACTTATTTTCCCCTGCATAACTTTTGTGCCATGCCTTGGTTATTTAATTGACTTGTGTGTGACTAGCAGAGTCTGTTGTTAGGTGCTATCAGGGTTTCAGGTTCAGCTTTTCATGAGGCCGTGTTTATTTTAAGCTACAAGCATCTTCCGTGTACCGATGTGATCATTGTGTTCAATGCTTGCTGATGAATGTATGAGGAGTACCTGCAAAATTACATCCTTAGTTTGGTGAAGAAGAGGCAAAGTAGCCTAATGGCCAAAGTACATAATCTGTAATGATCCAAGTCCTCTTAAATAGCAAAAGGTGTATTTATTTTATGCCATTCTATAATTGAAACAGTTATGGAGAGTTATTTAATGCTAAACTTGTAAATCTTGGCTCAGAAAATGGCAGGCCAAACATTTGTTGCCAAAGATCTGGTCATTTTTCTGAAAGAAAAAAATCACCCTTAATTATTCAAAGTACCTCTGTTTTTCTTTTTTTGAGATGCTGACATTTATATTTTTTTCTGTTGAATCTGTTTAACTGAGAAATTAATACAGCTTTGTTATTAGAGAGTGAATCAGTCGTTTTTTTTTTCCTTTTAGAAAACTATTGCTCAGGTCTTAGTTCATCTTCACAGAAATGACTATGTTGCTGCAGAAAAATGTGTCAGGGAAAGTTGTAGGTAAGTCATCTGTTTGCCTGATTTGTTTTTAATTTTTAAAAGCATAGTTGTCTTCTTCATTATCTTATGTTCTGTATTTCTGTTACTGGCATAAGCGCTGAATGCAGGGTTCGTTGGCACATCATCTTTTTGAGAAACGCTCCTTGCTTATAAAAGAGTGACAATAAATTTGTTCCTCATCTTAATATCAAATTGTTACATCTACAAAACTCATTTGTTGGTTTAGAAAGTAAGCTGCTCATTCATTCATTCATTCATTTGGTACTCTTAGGCATTTGGGTCCCAAACAATTTAAGACACTATATGATAGTACTAACACATTGAATTTGGCTGGTACCTGCCTGGTAGCCAGAGCAAAGCTTTCAGAACCAGGTGACACAAGATCCCATTGGGCTTGCCCCACTTACTAATCTAGCAGCTTCATTCTGCATTAGCCGGACCACTTCAAGAGCATCCCTACATAGAACCCATTACGTTAGTCTAAGCGGGGCCAAGCTATTCTGTTTCAGGAACAGCCATAGCTGACAAACTAGCCTACACAGGGCCTAAGCACTCCTAGCCACAGGAACCACTTGAGATCAACTCCTGCCATTACAGGTGGAACACCTAGTTCTTAGATATGGGAACCTGCCCACCTACAGCATTTCCGTCTTACTAGAATTGAGCCTCAGTTTATTAGCCCCCATCCACGCCTTCTCTGCTTCAGTGTACCTCCATAGCCTCTCCTGATTCAGATGGGAATGGAGAAATAAAGCTGTGTGCACCATACAGATGACACTATGCTCTAATTCCCAAGATCCCAGTGGTTTAATCATAATTAAAACTTGCGCAGAACGATCAGATAAAAGCAGTGTTAAAATCAGTCAATGCATGTTGGTATATCTGGGTCTACAAATGGTACAGTTGGCACTAAGCAAATCTCCTTAGGGAGAACATCTCCAAGATAGGGTGCCACCACCTAAAAGGTTGTCTTCCTGGTCACTTCCCATCTAACTTCAGATGGTGAGGGAAACCAGGGTAGGGCTTCTGATTAAGAATGCAGAATCTAGGCAGGGTCATATTGTAGGAAGTGGTCGTTTAGGTACTTCTCAGGCCCTGATTCTCGCGTCTTCCATTTTCTTGTTTGTACTTTATATGGAAATTTAGTTTCTTTACTTTGAGTGGAGTAATTTAAATAATACTGCAATTGCTTCAGCATACCAGGCTTCAGCGAAAGTGAAGACTGTGCCGCATTGGAGCAGCTCCTAGAGGGGTATGATCAGCAAGACCAGGACCAAGTATCAGATGTTTGCAATTCACCACTGTTTAAATACATGGACAATGATGTAAGTTGGTGTCTCAGTTTATTTTCTTAAGCAGAATATATTAACTGATTATTTTGATCCACAGGGTGTTTTGTACTGACAAATAGTAAGTTGCAATGCTATGCATAAATGTGGCATTTCCTGTGATGCATGAGTATTCAAGTCACTGCCAAAGCTAAAGTCTGAATGGGCTGTGGGTAGTATCTTGTCATCTTGGTCATACAACTTTTTTTTCAGAGGGCTTTTTCCTTCTAGAAAAAAGATTGGCTGTAACATAGGTTTGTAAATACTGATTTCAGATTGCAGAGATAGGCCTTCCTTTACATTACTTGTGTTTTTAATCTTAATGTCTTATAATTTTATTATTGCAATTGTTAATGGCTTTGTAGATTAAATTTTTGAGATAAAATAGTGAGAAATAATCACGGTGCCCTGGGACACAGATGAATGTGTCCACTGCTTTGTATTCTGTTACTTTCCCTTAGAGTAGTATTAGTGGGGTGCTGGCATTTTCTAATTAACCATTCTGTTACTTTATGCAAATACCCACATTGACTGCAGCAGAGTAAGTTAAACAGGGCATGTATGCTCAACATCTTGTTCTTGCCCTCTGCCAGTATGCCAAGCTTGGCCTCTCATTGGCTGTCCCAGGAGGAGGTGTGAAGAAGAAATCCCCAGTTACTCCACAGGGCAAAGTGGGTGAACCAGGTGAAGGAGGTTCCCGTGGAAATGAGGAAGATGATGATTATGCAAGTGGACTACTGTAACTCCAATACAACTCTACTCTTAAATGTCAGCCTAGCTGTTTCTGGCAATGAGCAATTCTGGAAGCTGCCGTCACTTCATTGCAATCAGTAAATTGGAAATTTAAATATTTGTCTGCTTCTGGGAAATTTATACGGAAAGCATGGTTGTACATCTCAAAGTCTTCTTGAGTTATAGTCCTACATCTTTGCAGTGCATCTGCTTTAATAAAGAATTTTGAGTATTACAGTCTTCCCTTCAAAAGGGGAAGTGGGGTTGGATGATGGCATCTACCTTCTAATAATTCTTTCTAGATGTCTAGTTTCAGGGCCTATTGCTTCATGCTCTGATATTCCTGGGCAAGGATGGGATTCAGGCAAAGGAGTGTTAAGCATTTTTTTGAACAATACCCACTAAACAGTGTGGAACACCTTAAACTATGTTGGCTATCCCTTTTCCCATATGACCCTAATATTTTCTGAAACATAATGTATATAGAAGGTTTATGGGCCAGTGTTGGGAAGGCATAATCAGTTCTTTAGAAGCATAAATAGTGAAAACTAGTTTTCTGAGTAACACAACACCTCTATAGATAAACTGGAAAAGAAACCTTGTTTTCTTCTGAATATCACATACTTTAGCTATGGAAACTTCAGCATTTCTGGGCAAAAAAGGACCCCACACTCATTGGTATGCAAATGATACGCTTTTCATATTCAGAGAATATCTAACATTATGAACTTGCAGATTTTCCAGGGAGAAGTAATATACCACAGGAGAAGGATCTTGAAATGTGTTCAATAACATTCCTAGTAGCTTTCAATTGTGTTGATTCAGCATCATGAACACAATTCCCTGTTAATCGCATCCCTTGCCATAGGGTAATGTTTACTTTCACGGGTAATTCAATTATTGCTGTTTTTGTCAAGTATAGACTTGCACTATTATGTATTGTGTGAGGAAAGGAACATGACTGTAAAACACAGTTGTTTTTTGAGGTGTGTGTGTGTGGGGAGACAGTAAATTCTTAAATCACACATTCAGACGTTTATGGAGAGATGTTTGTAACCCAGTGAGTATAACAGTTTTGAACTAGGCCCACTTCCTATTTTCATGGTACATGGAAATCTTCAGGGATATAAAACTGAATTTGTGTGCAATGAAACAACATTTTTACAAAGGATTGCAATGACACTTTCAGAATTGAAATTTGTGAAGTTGAGTGTAACTTAAAATGCGTAATGTCTATATTTTTTGACCTAATGACCTTTATTTTAGCTGGCAAAAATGTAATGGAAACCCTAGTATCTTTATTCAATGTTAAACAGTAATCAGCACTTTCTGATAATATATGTTTTAGTGTTTGTTTCCCAAAGCACTGTACACACTTCCTTTGACTAAGAGAGCAAATGTAGCAAGGAGGAAGGTTTTGAGGAATAATGCCAACTTTTCAAGAGCCAAAGCATGTGTTGGTTTGCATGAAGTTGCTAAAATACTATGAAAGTAAATAACTATAAATTATTGAATACTGCTCATTTGTACATCCAGATGTTGTGTAAACTGTGTTTTATGCAATGTGAAATCTGTACTTTAATTGTAATTCTGCCTGGCCTTTCCGTGGGATGCAGTAGAGTATAAAAAAATGTTGTAATTCTCTGCAAGATCCAGCCTCCTGAGAAGAGGCTCTGTAATTCAGCTGTAAAAAAAAAAATCTTAAAACAACAAGTTTCTGTGTGTGCTTTTATAATGATTGTGATCAGTTTGATCCATTGGGGTGCTGAAATGTCAATGGAACTGAAAATATCAAACCTCAGTAGTTGAGGTGAAAAACTAGTGTTACTCAATGAGCAGAAGTTACTTAGGCTGTTTACAGTATCTGTTAATCCTGTCACTAGAATTTCTCAATTGCTTTTACGGTGTAATCTTTAAATCTTCCAAGTGAGAAGTAATTTGAATATTGGCAGTCACTAGCTAGATCAGGCATTTCTCAACTGTTTCTCTTTTAAGGGGTCTTGTAAATAATGAGAAGTTTGTTGCTTCTGGATATGGAAGGTCACATACAAACTATAAAATGAACCTAGAATGAACACTTTGTAATAGGCTACACAAAATTGTACCGACTCTTGGGTATGACCAATTGACTTTAAGAATGCTTTGGTGTATGTTTGTTTAGTCTAGTAACTGAGTTGACCTGTGGTGCTTTCAGAAGAAAATGTCCCATTTGGGGCTTCTGTTCGGCAGTTTATGGATTTAGAATTGCAGTGTAGTATAATTATTGCCACAAGATGGTGGTGTGGTTCAGACAAAAGTGTGTTGGTTTTACTCTACCCTTCTCTGTGAATGCAGTGAACATGAAAAACTATCTTAAATCAAGATTTATACCTTGCCTTTGGTTCAAAAGATCCTCAATATCTGCTTCTAACAGATTGCAGCAATGCAGAACTACCCTTCCACCTGCAACTTGTCCTATATATGTTCATAGGTTACATGATGGCATGTATATAAACACATGTTGCCATGGAGATGTCCCATGGGGATGTTGCATTGCACTTCCATTAGCAGAAGACCAGTCTCCATTCAAACTCCAAATAAATGTGTGTATTATACAGCACCAACATCACATCAGAGAATAAAATAGCCATGCGGCTTGAATTGCCAAAATGGTTACAAAGAATGAAATGGTTAGTTGAGACAATCCCCAGGCATAGATTAAGTGTGTTTCCTGAGTTTCAAAGTGACCTGAGGCTGAGTCAGGATTGAGATTCTTGAAGTAGCTAGGTATGAGTCCCTAGATACAAATCATAGTCCACTTTCATAGAAGCATCTAAGTGCAACCCTCTGCAGTGCAGGAATCTCGACTAAAGCATCCGTGACAGATGGCCATTCAACCTCTTCTTAAAAACCTCCAAGGAAGGAGAGTCACTACCTTCCAAGGTTCTACTGTCAAAACAGTTCTTACCATCATAAAGTTCTTCCTGATGTTTAGTCAGAATCTCCTTGTGTCTTGAAGCCATTGGTTCAGGTCATACCCTCTGGAGCAGGAGAAAACAAGGACATTTGCAACTTGGAGGCTCTTGAAAGTGGAAGTACATGAATTGCCTGTCAACGTCTTCAAAGGAAAGCTCAGCATTGACGGTGACCTCATCAGATGTGACATGAATAAGGTATTCAACACCTTGGCCAATGACTTGCACCTCACAGATTTGGGTATGTAGCATGAAGAAATATTGGGCACTGTGCACTACATGTTTTTTGAGAGACAAGGTTGACTTCTTTGCTCAGAGGGATGACAATTATGGGTGGCCAAAGGTAGGCACACTTTGAAATCTCAAACCCCACGGAGTATGAAACATGGAACAGAACAAACAGTTATCCATACAGTAGATAGGTAGCCGTGTTGGTCTGCCATAGTCAAAATAAAAAAATTCCTTCCAGTAGCACCTTAAGGAATTTTTTTATTTTGAGTTATCCATACAGATACTTTTAGTTTTTACTTTTGCTTGTGCAAACAGCTTAGGGGCAGCTTCAAACTGGAAAAATGTTGCAGGGGATCCTGGTCTTTCCTTATGGTGCCTGTTTAACTTTTCATTATTATTAAAGTGAAAGATCCCAATCACAGATCTTCCACATCACATGTATTTTAGCCATAAATGAAGTGGCAAAGCCATGAGTGCTTAAAATGTGCATTAAGCCTTAGGAGTACTGTATGAGAAAATTCTTCAGCTTAAAACACCTACAGAGCTTCACAGCTCATGGATATGCCAAGTGCCTTAACGGTTTACTGACTCACTCCAGTTTTCCCCCCTCTGGCCCTGGTCCTCTCCAAGCAACTGCTTCCAAATGGAACAGCTCCGAAGAAAGAATTATGGTGACTTGCGCTCTGTGCTGGAGCTCATGACACATTTTATTAGAGGTCGCGAGAGAGTGGTTAACCTCCACGTGCCCTTTGATTGTGAATTCCTCAAGCCTGTGTGCAAGAGCAGCACAGCATGTTTATAAGCTTTTGATAGTAAATATATTAACCCTGCTAGAGGGGGTTTCTCTGTGAAACCTTGGGAATGGCCCCCTAGTCCAAATATCCTACTGTAATGTAAGTTCAAGTATGATTAACTGAAATAATTGCATATTCTACCCCTTCCTCCCTCTCTCCCTGTCACATCTGTTTTGAAATTGCAAATTGGGTAGGAGCCCATCTAACCTGTTCCTTGCAGAGCCCTGTGTGTGTGTGTGATGTCAAGCCTTTACCACGAGAACACTTACCTTCCTTCATTGAAAGAATCTCATCCTGCTGATTTGAGGTTTTTAAGTGGGACATTGAACACGCATGTCATCCTGTATTGGTATTACAAAGAGACTTGCGCCATCACATAAAATATTAGTGGCTTGTCTATGTTTGGGCATAAGCAGATGGTGTTATAGCAAGGTATGTTCCCACCCTAAGGGCTAGGGGTGTGCATTTGAATGAGCCATATATAAGCCACAATCCTGTTTTGTTTCAGCATACATTTTGAAGTCTATCCTGCTACTGATTCTGATTTGTTCTGCTTTATTTTTACTGTATTATTTTTATTGTAGTCAGCTGCCTTCAGTATAGGCCACTATAGAAAGGAGCGGTATTAAATCAGAGACTAAATAAAAATAGATATGAAGAATTGTGTTGCTCTGCTGGGGAGCAGAAGAGAAGCAGTAGTAACATGAAAAATGTGTTTGTAGAGTGTAAGATGACTAATTGCATCCCCAAGCAATTTGTGATTGGGGATTGATGACTTCAGAATATGAAACTTGGAAACCTAAACTCTTAATATATAGCAAGGCGGTGGCCTGGTTTGTATTTCATGGTAAGTCCAAACTGTGGCTTACCTAGAGAGGAATTCATGGTCATTTTGCCCCTCCCTTGTCCTTTTTATTGCCTCACTGCGCTGAGCTAAGCCAATCTTAGTGTGTCATCCTAACACAGCTTCATGCTTAAGCTCTCTCCATTCCTCACTAACCTTAGCTTGGCTTGGCACTGCAGTAAAAAGGGCTCGTTAGGAGTCAAGCTGCTGTGAGAAATGTCGGCTTGTCAAAGACTAAAACATGAAAGTTTGATATCTGCAGCTATTAAAAGTTCTGCAATTTCAAACGGATAAGAAGGCCAAATTCAGTGCTTTCCAGTCTTGCAATTTGTGAGGGATTGGCTCATGAATTTATGGATAGCAGAGTCATGTCCGCTTGTTAACTCTGCTCCTAGTAGTACTAGGTTGGCTCTTTGTAGGCTATTGTGGATGCGAGACAGAGAGATTAAATCTGGCAATGGCTCATCTGGAACTTGGTTCACTGTTGCAGATAAAACCTAGGCAAGAAGACTTTTGTATCCTGAGGAAATAGATACTGGTTTAAATGATTCTTCCTCCCTTATTGGTACCTTAGCAAGGTTTTTTGGTTTTATTTACTGTGTGGGCTCCAGGGATATGGAGCAGCAGGTTGGTGGAAGATTCATTTATGGGCCAGCTGTAGGCTGAGTGCCTGTAGGCAGCAGTGCAGCTGCAGGACTCATTAATTATGCTGCCTCAGTAGATTGACCTAGCTTAGCAGGTGGGAGGGTTTGACATAATAGGTCAGCCAGCAAGAGGCCAGCAGGGGGCTGGAGTGTATGCATCTCTCACATGGGGCCTGACTCCTGAGCTTCAGTGTGGGTCCTGACTGTACTGGCCAGCTGGAATCTTTCCGTCGATTCCCGACGCTCCCAATAACAGAACGGGGAGGTACATTATCTTGTTCTTACTATCTTCCTCATGCTGTGTGATTTTGCTTAAATGCTGTACAGTTTTCTATACTATTTAATAGAAGCACTAAACCTCCTTCCATTTGTGTTGTGATTGCCATTGAATCCAAAAAAAGCCCTTTTATTTGGTGAAACAACTGTCTCCCACGCTGGCTGACAAGTTTTAATGTTTTAATGTATGTTGTTCAAGTGTTTTTTTATTGCTGAGATGTGTTTTTCCTAACATTCTTTTTATTGTGTTGTACACTGCTTTGGCTGCTGTCCTCATACTACAGAAAACATTTGTTTAACTTTAAAGTAAATAAAATTCATGGGGGTTTCCTGCAATACCATAGCTCCCCACCTTTGGGGAGTAGATAATTTGTTAGTAAACATTTGGGCTTTTAACCTTTCTGGCTTGGTCTTCAATACTGGAAAAGTGTGACTATGCTCCAGAAGGATGTATTTATATCCCCTTACTTTATATCCCTTTATTTATATCCCTTTAGTTATATTGGATATTCATGGCCTCTGACCTCTAGGCACCCTTCTGACCTAAAGACAATAATTTCTTGTCTTCTTTAATGAAGGACTCACAATACAGGAATCTGGAAGTTTTGGTCAAGCAAAAAAAGTCTGGGCTAATCAAAATTAGTTTTAGTTTGGGATTTGCACCAAGTAAACAAGATTAGTTGGTGCCTGATTTATGCACAAGCTAGGTAAGCTTGTGTCGTCGTCCCCCACCGCCCCCCATGGTAGAATTTGTAGACGCTCTCTGTGCCTCCAGGGGGAGGGAGTTCCATTGTATACTCCTCCCTTCCCTTACTTGTGCCCTGTGCATGATAAGTAGAAACTTATGATTCTGAGTTAGTGGCAAACCAAGATTAGACTGTTATTTGAGCCTGGTTTGTGGACAAACTTTGGTTTGCACAAACTATAGTTTGTTGTTTTGGCTAGAAGGGTTTGCAGACTGTGGTTTGATGCTAAACCAGGATTAGGACTTGCTAATGGTATCTAAACCATGGTTTACCAGTTTGCCTGAATGGACACACTTCATGGTATACACAATTACTACAAAATAGTTAGAAGATCTGAACCTGTGTTTGATTTTTTGTGTCGCCTATTTATTGACTGTGCAGAAGGAAGCTTACCATTGGACTATACTTGTTTTTATGATAGTCTGAGGCCTGTTCCTAAAAACTAGAAAGAGAAGGCTGTTGATAGAAAGCTACCTAGATCAAGAACAGTAGGAAAGCGGACACTTCCTTAGGGAGTTACAGGCATTATGGCAACCCCCCTTTATGGTTTGTATTGTGATTTTTATGAGAGACACATTGTGAATCTCTCTCCCAACTAAATATAGACAGTACATTTATCTTGAACTATTCAACTAACTTTAACATCTCCTGCAAAGAAGGATTGCTTTATTTAAGCCAAGAGCTGAATTTACTGCCAGGCAATCTGGACAAACTTGCATTCACTCACCTCCAATTCTGTAAGTACTCTAATCTCTGTTCAGGTTCACATGTAATGTACACACACAGAATCAGAGACAGATGCATTTTGAGCCAGAACAATACACCAAGTTTCATGTTGGATTCTCAGACTCATCAAATTGTATAGAGAAGTTTGTAAAAGCTGCCAAAACTTTAGTAAGATTTTGGCAAAAACCCCAAACAAACCAGGAGTAGATTGCTAGATCCATTAGAACAAAGGTCTAGGAGTCAAAGCTCATGGGTTTAGCCTTTTGCTGGCTTTTGTTCTTTCACAAAGATTTTTAACTGCTCGGAATCGCTATTCATCCTTGGGTCAGGAGGAGCACCACAGTGGGTGTCTAACCATTTCCAATTTTTCTGTTTTGTTGCTATGCAATATACCTTAACTCATCAAGGTGCTGACTACTTATTCTCTATGGGCCTTCTAAATTTTGGCTGCTCAGGGATCGTAGATTCTTCCTCCTCCCCCCATGTACACATTCTTCTTTCTTGAAAATAAGACATAGTAGCTTTCCTATGCTGCTGTGCAGAGTGAAAAGATGTTGATTTTCATAGCAAGCAAATTTTAATTTTACCATTCAGCAATCCTGGCACTTGATATTTTCTCCAAGAGGCTATGTTAAGAACCAGTGGGAAAGGGCAGAATGGTATTGCAGAGTAAGAACCCAATTCTGTGAAGCTTTACTTGAAAGCCAGTGTGGTGTAGTGGTTAAGAGCGGTAGTCACATAATCTGGGGAACCGGGTTTGCGTCTCCGCTCCTCCACATGCAGCTGCTGGGTGACCTTGGGCCAGTCACACTTCTTTGAAGTCTCTCAGCCCCACTCACCTCACAGAGTGTTTGTTGTGGGGGAGGAAGGGAAAGGAGATTGTTAGCCGCTTTGAGACTCCTTAAAGGGAGTGAAAGGCGGGATATCAAATCCAAACTCTTCTTCTTCTACACTGAATTCAAAGTAGCAGCCAATCCTATGCAAAATTAGTCTAAGTTAACCAATTTATTGTGGCATAAGCGTCCAGGGACTAGAGTTGGTTTCATTTATAGAACAAGTGAGCTCTTGTCCACAAAAGGTTAAGCTATAAACAAGTCTGTTAGTTGCTAAGGCCCCACAAGACACTCTTGTTGACAATAGTCTGGATGCTGTGATGCACAGTTAGTCACACTTCATTCTGTAAGGAATTAGGGGGCATGTGGGTATGATTGCTGATAAGATTATTGAAATCAGATATGAGGGAGACCTATAGCAGTGTACATTTAGGCATCAATGAGCCTAAAACTATTTCAGAACATTAAGAAATCATTGATCAGATTGGACCATAGTCACAAGCCCTGTTGCCATAATGTGTGAGATTTTAACAATGGGAGAAGGCAAAGAGGAGGGGTTCCCCTATTTCAGGTGTGAAGTAGCTGTGGCTCTCCAGTTGTGGCTGGTCTACAAGTTCTCTCATCCCTGATGTCTGGTCATGCTGCCTGAGAGTTCAGTCAGCTGAGAGTTGGAAAGCTCTGAGAGTCCCCAATTTGAGATATTTGGAGGGCCACAGAGTCACCATCCTTGCCTTAGACTCAGGATTAACTATTCCCTTAAATCAGGCCTAGGCAAACTCTGCCCCCTCCTAGATGTTTGAGACTACGCTTCCCATCATCCCTAGCTAACAGGACCAGTGGTCAGGGATGATGGGAATTGTAGTCCCAAACATCTGGAGGGCTGGAGTTTACCTATGCCTGCCTTAAATGAAGTCCTCAATATAATTTAATCACAGTAGTATTTCTGGTTTTACATATGCTTTGTAATATAAAACTAGGGAAGTGACAATGTAACCTCAGATTCGCTGTTAAGCAGGGGCCTCCGTGGGGGCAGGAGTTGGGGCAGACACACTGCTACGTGAATCAGGCTCTCCTGTCAACCCATCTTCCCTGGCATGGATTTATGGAATGGCAGCAGAAGATTAGTGAACTGCCATATGGTTGTTCCCATAATGCTCCAGTAAGTCACTGTAGGAATGTGAGAATGGCAGGTGGCTTGACTTAGATCATGGTGTTGCTGTTTACCACTGGTAGACTTGCAGGGGTGGTGCAGAGTATGCCAACGGGGGTTGCTTTGCCTGCCCCTCACTAGTCTGAAGTTGGTCCTGTTTCTGAGAGACATCTACTCCTTGAATCTGGTGTTGCCTTTTGACCAAGCACTGGTTACATTTTGCAACCGTATCTATGGTTATCTCACGCAGAACCACGCTTGCAACTCCTATATGATCTGGGAGCTATGGTTTATTTCCTCTAGAGTGATGATGGCAGTGGCAGCATCCTATCACAGATACAGTGGTACCTCGGGTTAAGTACTTAATTCGTTCCGGAGGTCCGTTATTAACCTGAAACTGTTCTTAACCTGAAGCACCACTTTAGCTAATGGGGCCTCCTGCTGCTGCCACGCCGCTGGAGCACGATTTCTGTTCTCATCCTGAAGCAAAGTTCTTAACCCGAGGTACTATTTCTGGGTTAGCGGAATCTGTAACCTGAAGCGTATGTAACCCAAGGTACCACTGTATTTCCCTTTTCTGAAAGGAGACATGGTCCTGAAGACATTGCAAGTCAAACGTGAGCTATGAACGTTGCGTTGAAAATATATAATGAAATAATTATGCATGCCACACTCACTGATGAGTAAATTCATTTCATACGCCTAGCACCTGCAGTCTGTCTGGCTGCTGGCTCCTTTACAATTGTGCCTCTAGCCAATTTATACTTAACATATGCTTTTCTATCTACTCCTTTTTATAGAGCAATGGAGATGGCAAATGCAGATGCTCAGAGTCATCTGCTGTTTTGGCTGATGTGTCTGCATACTGAAGCTCTGTTCTCAGAGCAGACATCATACTGTTGTTGGAGAACAAGTCCTGGCTGAAGTTTTTAAATAGCTCTGTAATCTCCAGAGGGGCCATTAATGCTGTCTGATATATTGATTTGGTTATGGTTATTAATAAGAGGCAATTAGGACCTGCAACAAAAAGTTTGCACTGTTCCAGCCAGCCATGGCCACCTCAGTGCTACTCCATTCAGTTTCCCTCTCCTGACAAGTCATCCTGTGGCCACTGAGTGTGGTCATTGGGCTGATTTTTGGGGACCACTCATTCATTAGGGTGTTGTGTTGCTGTCTTTTGTATTTATGCAAGCATTGGGGTCCCAGAGTCTGGTGGCACGTCCCTGTTTTGCATGGCTATTGCTATTTTGGCTATATAAGCAAAGGGACGCGGGTGGCGTTGTGGGTTAAACCACAGAGCCTAGGGCTTGCTGATAAGAAGGTCAGCGGTTCGAATCCCCGCGACGGGGTGAGCTCCCATTGCTTGGTCCCTGCTGCTGCCAACCTAGCAGTTCGAAACCACGTCAAAGTGCAAGTAGATAAACAGGTACCGCTATGGCGGAAGGTAAACAGCGCTTCCGTGCGCTGCTCTGGTTCCCCAGAAGCAGCTTAGTCATGCTGGCCACATGACCCAGAAGCTGTACACTGGCTCCCTCGGCCAATAAAGCAAGATGAGCGCCGCGACCCCAGAGTCAGCCACGACTGGACCTAATGGTCAGGGGTCCCTTTACCTTTAAGCAAAGGCTGAACATTAGAAAAGGAAGGGATGGTGAGAATCTCCCTTAAGGGACAAGATTTTTTCCTCATTTTCTTGTCCCCAACCTTTCAAGCATAAGTAACTACTTTTTATTTAGGGAAAAATCAACAGCCCCTGCTTCACTCGGATCCACATCCACATATGCCAACAGCCATGTTAACGTTTCATCAGAGTAGTTAAGATTTCATGCAGTAAATGACAACAGTTGAGTAGTTTCCCATGATTTCAAATGTTGACAGAAGAAGGAAATACATCCACAACATTATAAATTGTCAGGAAGCAGGAGGAATTTGGGGTTCTGTTCTCACTTGAAGCAGTAAAGCTGGATTTTAACTGTAATGGACAAAATGTTAACAGCTTTCAGTCTTTCATTGGCGTCTGGAGGCTCACCAGATCCTTTGAGTGGTTTATAGCAGTGTCTAAATTAATTGAGCTGGGAGCAGAAAGCCCATTCTGGTCAGGACACAGGAAAACAGCACCCCAGGTGTTTCAATTCAATAGCTTTTCTATTTTAGCAGCAGCAAGCATTCCTAACATCACAGTTTGACACAGCCGACTTCTTAAAAACGCACGTTTTCCACATGCCCTTGTTCTAAACTCCCAAAAAGTAAAGTACCATTGTTAATTATAGCTAAGGTCACATTTGCACCAGGCATTTAAAACATTCTTATACCATTTGTAGAATCATAGCTTTGATAAAAAATATTGGGAGCTGCTGTTTGTTAAGGATGCTGGGAGTTGTTAGGAGATCCCTATTCCCCCTCCCAGACCTACAATTCCAGAGTATGCTGGGGAAAGGGATTGACTGTTAAGTCACACTCAGGGAATTGTACCTTTGGGAAGGGAATCTCCTAACAACTCTCAACACCCTTAACAAACTACAGTTCCCAGGATTCTTTGGGGGAATAGGTCATTTTATCACATCTGGTGTGAATGTCCCCAAGTAGAGAGGTTTTTCCCAGTGGCATAAAAGATATAGCAGGATGTGCTGCTCCTACAGCACAGATCATATTGCTTCAATTCCCATCCCTGTTTTCTGTGTAGTTATGTTACCTGCGTGCTTTGAGTGTAGGCGTTGGCTCAAGAGACCTTGATGAAGAAATGCAATGAAGAATAATAACATTTCTTATATTTCATTGCAGCAAAGTCCTGTGGGTGAATTAGGCAACTGATGGGGGATCTTAGTTCATATGAGCCAATTCTATAATCAGTGGCTAGCTTTTTATGGATAAACTAGGGTTGCTATCTCTGCTTGCTTTGCTTGCCAAACCCCCCTACCCCTGCCCAAAGTGGTTGCCACCAGCTAGAGCTCAGTTGGTTAGAGCATGGTGCTGATAATGCCAAGGTTGCAGGTTTGATTCTCATGAGACAGCTGCATATTCCTGCATTCCAGGGGGTTGGACTAGATGATCCTCAGGGTCCCTTCCAACTCTACAGTTCTATATTACTGGAGTTGCAATATGAGTTACTTAAAGGGTGAATAAAAAGGTCTTCATGGAGCCAGGCAAAGTTCTATGGGAAGTTTCCAGATGACCTCTCAGAAGCATTCCTTCATTATCTAATTCTGCAAGTGAGGTGGTAGATAACTTTCTCCTCTTCCTTTAACTATACACTAACACTGCACAGTGCAGAAAGCAGCACTCATACCTCAAGGAGCCAGAAATTCAACAATCATTTGGCTGACTGGGATGGGGCGTTGACATAGCCCTTTTGCTGCCAACATGCCTCACATTTTAGTTTCTGATAAAAGGAAATCAAAAGCCCAACATTCCAGAAATATGAACTTTTCTTTATGAAAGAAAAGAAATCTGGGCTTCTCCGATCTGAGGAATGTGCTGAATAGTACTCCCATAGTCTACAGTTCTTGCAACCATCACCAGTGGGCATACTGGCCATATTCACATACAATGCATGTGGTATTCACTTCTAAGACACCCATAACCTGTGGATGTCTGACTTTTGCCGCATCGATTGCCTGCTGCCTTGAATATCTTACAGTGATCACTTTTACCCGAAAGAGCATATTCTTAATAGTCTGAAAGCCAATGAAGCAGGTCTTGCGTGTGTCCCACAATTGTGCACAGCAATGCCATCATTCTTTTCAGTCCATTAGGCCAACAGATAACTCCCTAGGTTTGGTTTAAGCGAGGTATGTCTAATTTTTTCTGCTGATAGGTTTGGCTTTCACTTCCTGAAATTTCCACAGATGCAGCACAGTAAACTGCTACTAGGGCATCTTTTTGGAACATCTTCCCCACTCCAGCAAGTATAATTTAGGCTTCCACATGTATAGTGGGATAAATTAAACAAAAAAAATTGAAAGGTCTGCATTTGTTGATTACCAAGTAGCAGTGACTGCAGGTGCTTCCACGCGAGCTACTTAGTCACCGACAGCACATCCCTAACCATATCTATGCTGCAACCATATACCCACTAACCTTGGAGTAAGCCCCATTGAACTCAGTGGAACTTACTTCTGAGTAGCCATGGTTTTTTGATTGATCTGCTAGCCACTTTTGAATTGTCATTCTTTGTTCACTGATTTTTTTAAAAAATGCAGAGCACCAAACCTATTCAAGCTGCCTGGAGAGCAGCAAGCTGCTGCCCTGCCGCTGCCGATGTGTAAAGCAGCAGTGGGGCAATAGCTTCCTCTTCCACCTTGTCACCTCCTACTTCTTCCTTGGCCACCCATTCCCTCACTTGATCCCCACCTCCACTTGCCTACACGTTCTATAGTTGCAAAAGTGCTGTGAGCTTGGAAAATCTCTGGAGAGAGCAAGGACAAGGTGAATGAAGGGGCTCCCTGGCCGAAAAGGAAGAAGGCAACAAATGAAGCGTTATCCTGAATGGGGTACCGTATTTTCTGCTCTATAGGACGCACCGGACGATAAGACGCACTTAGTTTTGGGGGGAGGAAACAAGAAGAAAAAAATTCTGAACCCCAGAAGCCAGAACAGCAAGAGGGATCTGGCTTCTGGGATAGCCTCTTGCTGTTCTGGCTTTGGGGACAGCCTTTGAAGCCTCCATAGGGCAGCGGGGTGAAGGCACCCCGCTGCCCTGCGGAGGCTTTGCACAGCTAACCCCAAGCTAGAACAGCGAGAGGGAGCGCTGCGCAGTGCTCCGTCTCCCTGTTCTGGCTTTGGGCTTAGCCGCACGGCCTGCATTCGCTCCATAAGACGCACACACATTTTCCCTTACTTTTTAGAAGGGAAAAAGTGCATCCTATAGAGTGAAAAATACGGTAATTGTGCCCCTGAAGGACCAGGTGCGCAGCCGGGGAGTCATTTTGGACTCACAGCTGTCCATGGAGACACAGGTTAATTCTTTGGCCAGGGCAGCTGTTTACCAGCTCCATCTGGAACGCAGGCTGAGACCCTACCTGCCCGCAGACTGTCTCGCCAGAGTGGTGCATGCTCTAGTTAGCTCCCGCTTGGACTACTCTGTGTGGGGCTACCTTTGAAGGTGACTCGGAAACTGCAATTAATCCAGAATGCGGCAGCTAGACTGGTGACTGGGAGCAACTGCCAAGGCCATATAACACTGGTCCTGAAAGATCTTGATTGGCTCCCAGTAAGTTTCCGAGCACATTTCAAAGTGTTGTTACTGACTTGAAAGCCCTAAACGGCTTCGGTCCTCTATACCTGAAGGAGCGTCTCCACCTCCATCATCCAGCCTTGACACTGAGGTCCAGCACTGAGGGCCTTCTGGAGGTTTCCTCTCTGCGAGAAGTGTAGTTACAGGGAACCAGGCAGAGGGCCTTCTCGGTAGTGGCGCCCATCCTGTGGAACGCCCTCCTAGCAGATGTCAAGGCAATAAACAACTATTTGACTTTAAAAAGACAACTGTTTAGGGAAGATTTTAATGTCTGATGCGGTATTGTTTTTAATATTCAGTGAAAGCCGCCCAGAGTGGCTGGGGAAACCCAGCCAGATGGGCGAGGTATAAATAATAAATTATGATGATGATGATGATGATTCCATACTTCACTTACCACAAAAAGTAAACCACTAGGAGGTTTTTGTTTTCGTTTTACTACAGTTAAGCAATATATAAATTTAATGAAATAGATAAAAAGTACAATCTTTTGGGAAAGCACATTTGTTGCACAAGACCTCTAAATCAACTTTAATTGCATGTCCCGAATCTGCTAAATATCTGATTGAATCCCACCCAAAACTATCAGCCAACTGTAAGTGCCCTTAGTGCATTGGGTATAAGTTCCTATCCCTTTTCTGAGCTTTTGAGGAGGGAAGGACCTCACTTAACACACCTATGTTGGAACTCAAGCTCAGCATAATGACAGAAGACACTGTCTCTTTCGCTCTGGACATAGTGGTGGGATCATGGAATAAACTAATTTTGGTGCTCATAAATTTTCGTTGCTGTGCTGATGACATCAGTGATTTAAAAATGGCAACAGAGAAGTATTATTGTTAAAAGAAACTTTAATCAAGAAAAAGGCCTTTTCATATCATAATTACATTATACAAAGGGTATTAGTATTTTAACATTTTTTTTGCTAGTCACATTGCCACTGTTTTTTTCACACTGCATTTCAGGCAACAAAATCAAACACTAAACCATAGCTTGACATAGTGCATTCATAGCTTTTTACATGTATTTACAGTTTTAGCTGCAAGGAAAGATGTTGAAAGTGGGATGGATCAATAACCACCAGAATTGAGACACCATGGCATTCCTGCTTTCTTAAAAATCTATTCTGTGCAACATTATTTTTTCCAATTAGCCTTATTGATTGTGCCTACACAGCTCAAGTGCAGGCACCACCTCACTTGCATGTGTGCCATTTGTGTGCACCTTTTTCATCACCAAAAGGGGGTGGAACAGGGGAATCCCCACTTGTGCTCACCCTGTGTAAGTGGGGATTCCCCTGTACATTATTTTTGTTTAAATGAGAGGCTGGGGCCTAGAGGTACATTAGATAGATAGCTATACGTCCACCCCAAGGTTTGTAGTATCAGATAGAAAGCACACTTCATGACTTTTGGGGACTGACTTGCAATGATCCCCACAGACATTCATGGTGTTTAACCTTACCATGGAAATGAGCTTAAGCCATTCTTGGAGCCATCTTTCTAGAAGTTCTTGCTCTAACAGAAAAAAACACTTCCATTATTGGATAGTGCTTATCTTCAAGAAATAGTCACCAGGGCTCAGGCATACTTGGATGCCATGCCATTTGCCTGGTCATTAAAGTTTTAATCTTAATGTGATGGGAAAGACTGCAGTTGGTTACTCAGTGGCAAGAGAAAAGCACTCTGCACAAAGTTGGAGGTACTTTATTACTTCACATGTTCCAGGACATGGTCCTGGTACAAATCAAGGCCGATCCCTAGGTGTAATGTATCACAACATTGTTCTAAAAAAACAAGAAGATACATATAATTAATTCTTTGAAAAAAGTTATGCTTTATAAATAACATGCATGTACAGGAGAGATAATCAGACACACAGTTTTCATTCAGTAAGGATTTAAATGTGATTTAAGACTTTAATCTGCTTTGGTGGTTGTGTAGAGCTCAACCATGCTACTCAGAGCCCTATATAGCTTTGATCAGAAAAAGGCAGTAAAGTTTTGGAAGATTCAAATAATCTGCTGTTTCCTATGTCCAGTCCTGTACTGAAGTACACAGCACCTTGAGGACACAGGACACGTACAAAGGACTTTTATTTTCTAGCAGATAGCATTTGAGGACTGCACAAATCCTTATGTATTGTTACAATTTCACTGGGAAGCATTTCCTTTAAAATGATGATTACTGGCCCAAAGTGACAAGTATGGCTTGAGAATGGAGGAGTAATAAATAACTAGCAGAGGTCAAGAAGGCAGAGACATATTAACAATTACAAAGTCAGCAGGAACTGCAGCACCTTCTGGGGCATTATACTTTAGAAAAAAGATGTCTAAAATGGGAAAGTTTTGAGAGGCTTATAAAATCATGCATAGTGTGCAGTAAGTGGACAGAGAAGTTTTTGTCTCTTTCCTAGTACTAGAAAATGAAGCCATTCAATGAAATTGAAAGGAAATAGGACAGCCATACATAACACATAACTCATAGCTCATAGAATTTGCAGCCCCAATATGAGGTGATGGCCACTCATTCTGGATAACTTTAAAATGGAGTATTTAGACAAATTCTTGATAGCTAAACGCAACTGCCCAATTCTGAAGCAAGGTGCTCCTGGATACTAGCTGCTGATGGGCAAACAACAGGGACAAACTCTTCCCTCCATGGCCTACTTGCGAGATTCCTGGAAACGTGAGGTAGGCTGCAATGGTGAAACGGGATGCCTGAATTTTGTCTAAATCTAGCAGGGCCATTCTATACCAGTTAGCTTCTCTATTGGTTCTGTCTTACTAATTTGATTCAAATTCCATAGGGGAGCCACGTTAAATCTCTTGCAGTAAAACAGTAGCAGAGGAAAATGATATTTTTGTTAGCTTTCTGGCACAAGCTTTTATGGACTGCAGCCATTGTCAGATACATGAAGAATTCTCCTTAAGAAGTAGGCGCATTTAGCTACATAGGTAAAGGGAGGAAAATGTGTAAAAAATGGGAACAAAGGGCCCTGAAACATCTGATTTCTAAGTGAAGTATAATGTATGCAAGTTTTCATCTTGTGTAAGTTTAGGGTCTGCATATACGGTATTTGTAAACACTTCATGTAAGTCTTTAAAGGACGTTGTTTATGTTGCTTCCGTCAATGGTTTTTTTACAAGGAGAGCTAGACTAACTATGCTTTGTTAGGAAATTATAATAACATTTGAATATGTGTCGAATCACCATGCGTTTTATTGGTGCAATATCCCAAAGTGGTTTATTTTGGTGTGCACTTCCTAGTGTCAATATGCTAATTTTCACAGTATTGAAATATACCAGCAATGTTTTGATGGAAACAGATCAACTGTGTGGGCATGTCATGTCACAATTTTCTTCTACCTAACATACACCCTAGACTAAAATGTGCAAGTAATTTTACAGTTTCCTGTTCAGTTCCCATCTACCTCCTAGTGACTTGTAACATTATCAAATACAATAAATAGTTATGATATTTCAATGATTACTGACTATCTCACTACGTAGACACTTTCAGTTTATAAAAAAAATTCATTCAATGTAAACAAGCATATGAAAAAATACTTCTGAAATGACTTTGCAGCATGTGCTTTATTTGTCAATATGGAGTGAAAACTGCACAGTAAAACCCCTTGGCATACCTTATCCATTCAGTGATTTTTCTGTTGCTGAGAAATTGCATTTTCTAAACCATGTAATGCAAATTACATTGCAACACTTAAATGTTCATGCTACACTGTCCTCTGCTAAATAGCCGGTGTTCACCAATAGCAATAATTTAAGAAAAGCCCCTTTTTTTCAAGCTCATTATATATATGTTTTATCATAATTAGGAACTTTAAAAACACATCCTGGACATAAAAATGAGAATTTGCATATGTTAACATTTCTGTATACCTGAAACACTGGAAGGAAATACTAGGTAGAAGTCAGATGGTTTACATTTAAACATCAGTATAGGGTGATCTTTTTCTTTTGCTTCCTACAACATGCTTTCCCCTATTTTGTCTTTAAATGTTTCCAAGAAATCAAAGGCTGGGTTCAAATGAAATGCAAAACCATGATTAATGGTATTCACCGTTTAAAAAAAATCACACCATGGTTTTGACCTTTCCAATGTACAACAGTAATACAACAGTTTTAAGCTTCTTGTCCTTTCCCAGCTGGCCAAGACTCAAGCTTCTTAAATTCACTCTAATTTCCATGGTGCAGCAGCCTCTTAAAGCAGAGCAATGGCCCTAACTGTGGTTTGTCAATGGTCTGTGAATTCAGACATAACAGCAAACCACAGTCGGCACACACTGTGGTTTGTAAACCAGCTCTAAACTGTGGCTTCAGGTGCTAGTTCGTCAGCTCCCAACCAACCATTGTTTTTGGAGAGGCTTGAGTTCAGATATTAAAACAAACCATAATTTGTTTTGCCAAACATACTATATTTGAACAAGCCAAAGGCATCATAAAGTTCAACTGGCTTAATTTAAAAAAATACCTGGCTACTTGGGAGCAATTGGCCCAGCAAAATATTACAACGTTTCACCATAATCATTATTCATTAGTTAAACTTTTGACAGTTTTTATTTTCCTGAGTAAAGTCACTGATGTTTTCAATGCCTCCTGTTAATTGTTCAAATAAAATAAGGCAGGTAAAGATAATGTCAGTGAAGTTTTTTCCCTTCCAGAAGTACATCTGCAGATCTGGTTTTCTAGAAATGCACATAACAAAGTTGCCTTCAGCACCCTCTGTAATCCATTGTCTTGGATTTTCTAGAACAACTCCTCAGATCACTGCTGCCCCTTGAAAGTGATGCAAAACAGCATATTGCACACCACTCCAGAATAAGTGAGGATCTGATTAATTCAGCTGTGATATCCTTCTTTTTCCTTTGAGAATGAGAGCTGAAGCCCAAGTCAGACATGGATGCAGAATATTTTGTTCACTAAAATGAAAAGCAGATTTCTCTGATGTTAGAGGAGTTGTATTTGAAAACAAGGGCTAGCTTTCTTCATCTTTGATTTGAAAGGCAGCATATATTTCTAGGGAGCCAAATGGACTCCACAAACAGAAAATTCATTGCTACCTAATTATAAAAGGCTTCCCTCTTAAGAGAATGTTGTGCTTTGTTTTGTTTTTTTAAAAAAACGACAACCAGTTGAAGTCATCTTGAATTACAATGCAAATCCCAAAAAGATCAATTTGTTTTTTCTCTAGTCCATTTGATCATAGTCTCTGGGGAGCGGTACAGGAATATTAATTTGGCATATAAATCTTCTTCCAATTCCAGTTCACCAGTCTCCCGCACTAAGAAGATGTCGGTGCACAATTTGAGGATGCGATCTACATTGGGAAGCTCTTCAAACATTATGGAGTGGGAAATCCCACTGAAGAACTCACGGACAAATTTTCCTATTACCAGGACGACTGAAGCATATAATCCCATGATGCTGCAAAACAAGGGGGGGAAAGGTAATTACATTTTAAATCTTTTCACATTTTAAAATATTATGAAATGTGGATACTGAGAAGAAAGTAAAACATAAAAATACACCCAATTTGTAAGTCACTTTCATTTTAATAGATTAATTCATCCAAATTACTTTTCTTTCCTACCTCACCAAAAAGAAATGTCCCTGTCCTGAGGGAAGTATACAACATAAAGAAAGACTTAGGAAAGACAGAGGCACAAGTAACAGGGGAAGAATACGCAAGTACTATGACACATGCTTGAATGTAGTTTCTGTAAAGGTAAGGATAGAAGACTTATGCCAGATGTTTACAAAGTCATTAAAATCTAGGATTGTGGTAGCCTGCCTGTATCAACATGGTTTCATCAAATGAAGGCTTAGCAAGCTTAATGATTAGGAGTAGGGCTGGGAAATATTCGGATTTCAACATCACGATGTATCACAATCCAAACATTGCAGTTTGGCGATACACCATGATGTGGAAACAAGTTGTTTTGGCCCCAGCTGGCAAGGCATGGGGTGAAACTGCCTCAGCTCTCACTGCGGGAGCTGAGGTGCTTTTACCCCAGTGCCTCGCAGGCCAGGGCCAAGGTGCCTGCTGCTCAGCTGGGAGGCAGAAAAGCTCCCACCCTCCAGCTGAGCAAGCCCCACTGTCTCAATTGAGGGACAGGCAGCTGTGTGCCCCTGAATGGAGAAGTTTAAAGGTTCCACCAGTTCACACAAGCCAGAGGCAAGGTGGGGGCTCCATTACACCTGAGGGAGTTGTCTTTGCTGCGTTGAGGCGGGTGAGCTACTTCTTTCTCCCAGGAAAGAGGCCGCTCGCCCTCCCCCCACTGTCCAAAGATGAAAGAGGCACTGCCGACTGAGCTGGACAGGCTCCATTTGCAGTGCTTTCTCTGCCTTTGCCAGCGCAGGCAGTGGGCGAGAAAGAGGCAGCCTGCTTGCCCCCCACTCCCTGAAGGTGGACCAGGCGGCAGTAGCTGCCTTTGCCTGTGTGGGTGCAGTGGGGCCACTTTCCTTGTTCACCCCGGGAGGAAAGATGCAGCCCACCCTCCCAGGCAAAGGCCCACAAGCGCATGGAAGGGTGCCTCTGTCTCCAAGGAAAAGAGATGGCCTGACTCTGCTGGGAGAAGTCTAACAGAGGACCCACCCCCCCATCTCCAGCTTGCGCAAGCCAGAGGCAATGCTAGACTTCATCTGGGCAGTGTGAAGCCTCCTGCTCCCCAGCATACAAGCAGGAGAAGGATCAGGGCTCCCTCAGCTGGTGAGTGGGAGCACTTTAACAGAGCCCCCACCCTGCTGCTGGCTCAGGGGCTCCATAAAACTGCTTGGCTGAGGCAAGGACAGCCGCACACTCCTTAGCCAGGCAGCTTAAAGAAGTGGAGGGAGGAACAAGCTGTATTCCAGTTTCACTCAGCTGCAGCTTGTTTTGTCCCTTGGTGTGCTGGAGGCAGAGGGACCCAGTGGCAGTTTCACCCACAATATACTGCCAAGTGAAGCCATCAGCATGGTCTGCCCCTCATTCTGGCAGATATATTGAAACCCAGTGCTTTTTTTTCTACACCAAAAAGTGCCAGAAAGCACTTAGAGGTCACCATGTGCAAAGGTGGCTTCTTTAAACTGCTTCTCTGCAAAACCCCTCACATGATATTTGTAGAAGATGGTTGCTTACCCATAGCCTGCCAAGAATCCCAGGCTAGGAGGGCTAACTTTGTCACTGAACACAATAAGTTCCAGACTTGTATTTCCTGCTCCCAGAGTTTTTTTAGTCTGGTTTAGAACCCACCACTCAGTTTCATTATGCCTGGACAGTGAAACAGTGATGTCTTCATTTTTTCCATCTACAAAAACCAAACAAACCATTTTGTCAGTATCTCATGTGCAAATTATCTTAATTTCTGCTGTTATATCTGAGGAATTTTGCTTCAGCTCCTGTACCCACCCTATACAGGCAGTCATGCAATCTAGACAATAAAGTGTCTGAATCAGGGTGCATTATGAAATAATATTCCTGTTAGAAATGAGCAGTGGATCACTCCATACCTGTCAAGAGCTGCTTTATGGGTTTTGCAACAGAATCACTAGGTGCCTTGATATAGCGTGGATACACTTCATGCAGTATTCTGCAAAAGAAAAATAAATTGAGGGAAATACCAATACAAGGTCATTTGAAATTTGCCTTGGATATAATTTTTACAACATGAAAGTCCTAAACAACGAGACCACAGTCAAGCCTGGGAATTATTCTTCACGGCACTGGATTCTAATGCAGAGCTTTCAAAACTTTTCATGTTGGTGTTTGTAGACATGCATTATTTCACAACACAGTAATTCAGTTTTACTAGCAAACTGAAGGTTAAACTAACCCCTTTCCAGCCCCAGGAGAAGTGTTCACATGACACACCAACACACTAGTGTGTCGCAACACAGTTTGGAAAGCTCTGTTTTAATGGAATTTACAGTATTTTTCTGTCAGTAGCTAGCCCTGCCTCCACTAAATATTCTCCACTTAGGGTAGAATGAGGGCCACATGAGAGCTTCAGGTTGCATCTTATTGTATGCATTTCTCAGCATCTCCCTTCCTTTCTACTTTTGCCTCTCTCCCCTTCAGCACCTCATCAGGTGCCTCTGGCCTGCAATAATTCAGCCTTTCTCCAATGGCTAATTGCCAAAGCTGACAACATCAACATCTTCGTTTGGTAGCGCATGTGCATGCACACAGCAGATGGTAGATAGGACTCCTCCCCACTTCATTATAAGAAAGTGCAGAAGGATAAATATAGTTAAATGAGGTGATCTTACTGAAAATCGAAATAACTACAAAATGCCACTTTGGAAATAAGGCAACAGTTTCAACACATTTTTATAGGAGTTGCAATATTGCAATTTTCTTTGCCCAAGTCAGTAATTTGTAGCTCTGCTTATAAGAAAACTCAACATATTAATAAGCATAGAAAATGACTTACACAGGTGCAGGTTGCATTTGGTTGTCCATCATTTTAGCAATAAGTTTTCTTGCTTGCTTTCGTAGGTTGTGACTCTGTTTATCAGATGCTATTTCTGCTTTTGCTCCAAGGGAGAGGTTTCTTTAAGAAAATGTATGAACAAGAGTAAGGCGGTGCAACAGTTCATGAATGTACAATTGCTCTGACTTTGCTGTATTCAAAATGCCATTCTCACTGGGTGATAGACTATGTCATATTTCTTTGAGAACTAGGAATGAAGGCCAAGACCCAGTTCTGCAACAGACAGGAATATGGAGGGCAGGATTCATTACTCCTAGGGAACTTTCTTTCTTTTCATTGTAGGGAATTGCAGGAATTGCTGGCCAAATAGCCACAAGGCATCTGCACCTTCTTTTAAAAAACAAGGTAGACACAGAGATCTGTATGAGGTATGAATGGAGGATCTAGCAATGTGCAGATTCAAGAGCAGAAACAAATCCAATCCGTACATTGGTCAGGATAGTTCAGATTGGGTGAATCCGCATTAGATTTGCTTTTGGGCAAATTACCGCTCCATTACCATTGGCAACTCAATCCTATAATCATAATAATAAAATAATAATAATTTATTATTTATACCACGCCCATCTGGCTGGGTTTCCCCAGCCAGTCTGGCCAGCTCCGAACCAAATATTAAAAACACAATACAGCATTAAACATTAAAAACTTTCCTAAACAGGGCTGCCTTCAGATGTCTTTTAAAAGTAAGGTAATTGCTTATTGCCTTGACATCTGATGGGAGGGCATTCCACAGCGCCACTACCAAGAAGGCCCTCTGCCTGGTTCCCTGTAACCTCACTTCTCACAGTGAGGGAACCGCCAGAAGGCCCTTGGCACTGGACCTCAGTGTCCGGGCTGGACAATGAGGGTAGAGATGCTTCTTTAGGTACACTGGACCCGTAACTGCAATGTTTCAAAAATAATTGCCCTGCCCCCTGTTGAAGCAACATCTACATCCAAGTACTATCAGAAAACCCAACTGTCTTTTATTTGATGCTAATAATTTTGCTGCACCTAGAATGTCATGATGGGAGACTTTTGTCCTTGCTTCTTTCCATTTTCTAAGAGATGACAAACAAGTGTTCCAGATTTACCACAATTGTACCAGAATGTATGTGTTCGGCAGGGAGCTCATGGATTTGGCAGGGGGGCTTTTAGCTGGCTCCTAGTGCCAGGGAACCTTAATCAAAGTGATCCCTAAACAATGATATGTAGGGATTGTGTCAGTCACTAGAGAAACAGCAATAACACTATATGTTAGCAATGAGGCCATACCTTTGAATACTCCATGAAATAACTACAGAAAATTCAGCATTCTCTGCATTGAGCTCATCAATCATTTTTTTCCTGCTGGGAGGGCTGATAGTCCATAAGGAATTTGAATTGCCTTCTAGCTGTGCAACTGTTATATCTTCATTACCATAGTTTTCTAGAAACTGTAGAGCAGCCTAAAAAATAAAAGGAGGAACATGAAGCTTTTATCCCTTTGCCTTCAAATTCTTTTTGGTACTTGTTGCTGGTATCATTCTTCAGTAGCCCACAAAAAGATGGAGGGAGAGGCAGTTTGGAGAAAATATTATGTACTATTACTAAGGCAATAGCTGAATGCAAGGGGAAGTGCTAAATCAGCAAACTTCACCCAGGAAGAGCAAACAACTGCAACACATTTTTGTCAGTGCAGCATCCTAAAACTTGGCATGTTTTATGCCATGACAAAGATTCTGGTATTACAGGCAGATGGAAATAGCTCTACAGTTAATGCTAGTGCTTTCCACTCAGTATTTTGCCATTACAAAGTATGAAAATTCTATTAATAATAAAATCAGTTGGAAATATGACATGGAGAATCTACCTCACAGAATGCTCATAAAGAATGTCTCGGTTTTTGTCGCTTTAAAACTACAAGTAGAAAACTACTGTTTCCTGCTTGGCAGGGGGTTGGACTCGATGGCCCTTGTGGTCTATTCCAACTCTATGATTCTATGATTCTATACAACTACAGTTGCCGTGAACCACAGCCTTCACTGTGTTTATTTGTTTGTTTCAAAGCACTTCTAAATCACTTGATACCTTAGAAGTTCAACAGGCACTTAAAAGAAGTAAAATTACTTACTGTATTAGAGCGAAAACTGTTTAGGAAAGTTCCATATTCTGCTGATGTCATATTTTTTAGTTGACTCTGCTGAGCACTCATAGTAAAAATAGGCTGGAGAGTAAGAACACAGAGTTTAATAACAGAATCAGGATTGTTTTTAAAAAAAGAATCAAAATTCAAGGCATTTATCGAGGCAGCCAACCTTCTCTGAACCAGCTATGTCCTTAGGGCTGGACCAGATTGTGGAGTTCACTGAACACTGATTTTACACACACTGCAGCAACTGGGAGAATTCCTCAGTGCCAGGAAGAATATACAAGCTGGGCATTCCACACTCACTCATATTTCACAGAAATCACATATCTTGCCTTCTAGGAGGGCTAAGAGACTTGGGTGTTTGTTTTTTTAAATGAAAAAACCCAGGGGCAGCAGTAAGAGCCTTCACAGCCATGGGCACTGGCCTGGCAACTCCTGACATACATTTATATAAGGAATGTTTAGTATTTAAAGGAAACAGATGAAGGGAAAGCTGACATTTTAGTTTCTTATTCATACCTGATAACCTCCTAAAGTTATTGTAATGGATACATCAAGAGGTTTATTTGTGACGCCTGCAACAGATTTAATTAGAGACATGAAGAGCAGAGGGAACCAAACGATGCAAATCAGCAAGACGATAATCATGCCACCCATTCCGTATTTCACAACCTTCTTCTTCTTCTGGCCCCTTGGCTGTGGATATCGCTGTAATTAGCAATATAAAACATTAGACTATATTGCGCTTTTCTAGAATTTTTAAACATTATTTTACTTTTGGATTTTATGAGCAATCTTCTAAACTCAGAACCTTATTTCAGTATTTTTTTAAAAAAATATGCTATATGTTTACAAGCATCTCCCAAAATTTAGTGTATATTTATTTTAGCCATATATATATTTCATATTTCAAGGAGCCATAAGCCCGTGTCTTGCCACCCATAGTTAATCATTCAAATGTTATTAGAAGGCTGCAGCTTGCAGGATAGGTTGGTCACCCTTAAGAAAACCATTATCATCCAAGGATGGGGGTGGGCAGTGAGCTGGAAACATCTTAAACTAAGTACCTAGTATAATAGCATGAGGCATCATAAACCACAACTTGTTTTGCATAGGATAGCAATGAGTTTGATGTAAAAAGCCCTTTGCAGTACCTTGTCTTAATCTATCTGGATAGATTTCTAGCCAGGTTTTTAGGGCTGTTCCTTCAGTGATTGCTTTGGGTCTTATTTTCAGAATCACTTCAGCATATGGCAGCCACAGGAAACAACCATTTGTGCATCCTGAATATATTCTGTCATGCAGTGAATTCAGCTTTTGGCATTCCACCCACATGTTGGAGTCTGCAGTGGCATACTAAAGTCTAAGGTAGTACAGGGCAATGGTAGTATATTTCTAGTTCAGCATGTACCAATATCTGCTAACATTCAACACAGGCTGTTTTTTGGGCATCAAGCCCAGAAGCAGTTGTGAGAACAGGCCTTTAGACAGTCCCTGGGTCTATCAGTTGAGGAAGAGGAGTTATTAAATTAGACACCATAACTCATAAAAAAGGTGATGGTGGGGTTACTGTAATCTTAAAAAAGCAAAAAGGAAATAAACTGGACATACAGGAATTTACAGGATTGGCCTATACTGGCTCAAAAAAGCTAACAATGCATGTAAAATACTGATTGCATGCCAAAAATAATAAATTAGAGTTGCAAACTAATTCCTACTGAAGTCAGTGGCAACATTTCAAATGCTTTTAATGGATCTGGAGTGCACCCATAGTTGAAATGTTGCAGTGGTCCATTTAGAAGCTATTTCCTGCAGTTCACATGAATTTATGTTGAACAGTTCTGCTTTTGGTTAAGAGTTCCTGTTTCAGGTAAGTAAATAAGGAACTTTTTGGACCATTGCATTTGAACCAGGTTCAGCTGTTATAACTTTTTATGCCCTTGTCCTAAATTCTTAGTTGTTTTTTTAAAACTACTGTGAAATTTAAGACTTCTGAAAAGAAGAGCTGAAATAACTTAATGTTTTCTGGGACCCTTCAGTTTTAATTCTTGTCAGGCTTTTAAACCATCTCTGGAATATGTGTATACAATTCCAGGTTTACATTTGCAGACACAATTGTCTATTTATATGTGAACGTACCTGAAAGAAAATTAGATGAGCACAAAACTACTTGAAACACCATCAGTGTAAGAACATAAGATCCCTATTGGATCGTACTGGTAAGATCACGAGAAGAATGGCACCTTAAAATATTAGAATACATAGAATTTGCCAGCATGACAAATAGATTGAGATATAAAGATGATAAGGATTTAAAAGAGGTTTGGACATTGTATATAGATTATATGGAAAGATATTGCAATAAGAAAATAATCATAACAGGCTGACAAAAAATACTCTGCAGTAGAGGTTACAACGTGGGATAGTGTAAGTAAGGTAATGAAAACAACTTAGTATAGTAAGAAAACACAACTGAAAAGATAGCAGATAGGAAACCAGGGAAAGAATGGAAGGAGAGTAAAGGTTAAGGTTTATAATAGTGAAACAAATTGGAGAAATAAGTTATGTTACCATTGATATTCATATATTTGTTATTTTTCTTATTATCCTATGTATGACTGTAACACAGTATGCACTGATGATATGATAAAACAGAAAAGCAAATAATTTTATTTTTCTTCAAGAAAAGATCCCTATTGGATCAAACCAAAGGCCCATCTAGTCCAACATCTTGTTCTCACAGTAACCAACCAGATGCCTATGGAAAGGACAGGAGTGCAACAGAACTTTCCCATTTGTGACCCCCACAGGCATTCTCTAGCCATCATGACTAGTAACCCCTGACAGCCTTATGATTTGTCTAATCCCTTTTACAGCAGGACATGGTTGGTAGTCGTCACTACATCTTGTGGTAGGGTAGTGAATTCCATAGCTGAACTATGTGCTGGGTGAAGAAGTACTTTTTATCTATCTTGAATCTTCCAGCATCCCAACACACAGCTTCACTAGATGACCCCAGGATCTAGTACTATGAGAGAGATAAAGCATTTCTCCCTATTCACTTTCTCTGCACCATACATGTTTTTACACATTCATCTTGTCGGTCTTTACCTGCCTCTTTTCAAAGCAAAAAACTCCAAAAATTGCTATCAGTGGCTAATAATAAATCTATGGCTCTCAGTGGCTTCCAGCCAAGATGGCTATGCTCTGCCTGCATGTTTGGAGCCTTTATGCGTCTGAATACCACAGGAGGGGACCGTGCTCTCGTGCTTGGATCCTGCTTCTGGGCTGGCCACTGTGATAACATTATGGTGGACTACATGGCTCATTGGCCTGATCCAGCAGCCTCTTCATATAAGAAGAATCTAAGAACCCAAAGTTCTTAGGTTCTTATTATAACTTTTCATAAGGGAGTTGCTGTAGTCCTGTAATCATTTTTGATTACCCTTTTCTGAATCTTTTCCACCTACACAATCTCTCTGTGCAGAGTGATACCATCACAGATTTGTATAAAGGCATGATTTTGAGATATGAATTTTCTATCTTGTGCTTCTTCAAGATCTCACACTATGATCTATGCCCTCATAAAACATTTAATGAAAATAAATGGGGTTTTTTATTTTTTAAAAAATATTACCTTTTCAGACTCTCGCCAGCACTTTAGGATGAATATATGAGCATAAATATCTTCAACACAGATCCAGCTAGAGAGGCTTAATGTGGTATCTGTCCAAACCCAGTCCATTACTGCCCTCAGCTCAGTTAAGAATGGTACCAAGCGGAATCTAGACAAAGAGAAATAATCACAGGTGAAGGTTCTGTTTTAACTGAAGAATATTAAATCAAGTATGTTGTAGCATTTAAGATTTCAGGTGATTTATGTGCTCATTTTTAATTGTTTTGGTTAACTTTTGGGAGTTCTAAAAGATTAGTTACGTTTCTGATCATTCATGGGTTCTAACCCAACATGACTAGTTGCTTTGACTGCACAAAAGAGATTTAAATTTTCCTGTCATGCAGCAGCTCTGTGGTCACTGATGATTATCAAATCATGCTGAATAACTCAAATATATACAGTGGTACCTCGGGTTAAGTACTTAATTTGTTCCGGAGGTCCGTACTTAACCTGAAACTGTTCTTAACCTGAAGCATCACTTTAGCTAATGGGGCTTCCTGCTGCTGCTGCACCGCCAAAGCACGATTTCTGTTCTCATCCTGAAGCAAAGTTTCTTAACCTGAAGCACTATTTCTGGGTTAGCGGAGTCTGTAACCTGAAGCGTATGTAACCTGAGGTACCACTGTATTAAAAGTTGTATGCCACTCCTGAAGACCCTATTTGGGGGTAAAGGCAGCCTATGAGTGTCACTATAGTTGAATAAATGTGTGACTGAAAAGAAATATCCATACTCACCCCTGAAATAAGAAGAGGTTTACATAATTGTAACTTTTTGTGAGGAAATTGCCAAGTACACGAGTTGGGTAGCCACAACGTATCTGATATGCCGATAAGCCAAAATAAACACATTTCACAAAATACCAAAGTTGTGCAACAATATTTTGGCTAAATTTCCTGCAACATAAAATAGATGGGAGAAAATGAATACAGACACACTGTCAGGGAACTGCCATCGGAAGGAAGGGAGGTGGAAGGGCTCACACAGGTTGGGAGAGACTCAGCAGCTGAAGAGGGAACCAGTAGGGGGAGAGGAGCTGAGCTGAGGGAAAGTGAGCAGGAGGGGTGGCTCCGAGACACTTCCAGCGAGGGCAGTGGGGAGGTTTCAGGACCTCCCGTAGGGACACCCACTCCTCGCTGGAAACTGTCACGCAGAGAGTCCAGAAGACGTGTTTCCGTTAAGGAGCTTTTATGTTGGAAGCGATTCCGAAAGCAACCACTGTCGGAATCTGCCAGCGACTGAGGGAGCCATGTTTAAGGGGCTCCGTTACAGACAGAGGTTTGCAAACTTGATCAAACTCTGAGGGACTTGGATTTTACGCACAAGCAGCTCATCGTCCCATCACACACACATACTTTGATCACATTTTTAAGGCAGTAGACTAAATCACTGCTAAATTAAAAGCATAATTTTTAAAAACAAAAAACAAAAACCCAAACACGTACCTTTCTGTCACTCCAGGCAAGATAAAGAACATCCAAAAGTGTATACCAAAAACAAGTATGACCTGGAAGATGACTTTTCCCATGACAGTCTTTCTTAGATATAGTGCCCGATCTACTACCATGGTTCCAAACTGAATTAGCACCATCACTAAGAATGCACTTGGCACTTGGTCCTCTGATAACGAAGAGGTGATATCTGCTGCTGCAGAGTGTTTCTGCAAAGAAAAACAGGAGCAATAAAGTACAGGGAGCATTTGTCATAAGAGATAATCATTTATAACAAAAAAAATTCCAAATACATCAAATTCCTTATAACATACCCCAAAAGCCCAGAATCCAAACACAATGATAATGAAGTCGACAGTATCAGCAAGGAACATCAGGACATAAACATCAGTCACAGCACTGTAATCTGGGTGGATAAGATTGTAGAAAAACTGTTTGATGGGCACATATACCTGAAGGGTCCTGAAATAACAGAAAATACAGTCTTACAAATAACTTTATGTAAAGAACTATACAGTTTAATTTACTACTCCCAAGAACGTATACATTTGCTTAAAGATAACTACAAAATGCATGAAGTCAGATGTGGGGACCATGATGGCCCTTCGGTTATATGAGGGAGAAAAACAAGTGAGCCTGAAGGTCTGACTTGCATTGTGCTCTTGCCCATTCCTAGGTGTAGAGAATGCAGATAACGACTCAGGCCTCTCTCTCTCTGGTCCTTGGTATTCTCCCCAGGCCACACCCCTGAGCCATTGTACTTCACACCCTCATTGAATGTTTTCGATTGACTTGGATGTGTCCTTGAACTTTTATAATGCAGTTTGATTGTTCAGATGAAGAACATTATGTGTGTGTAGAAAGCTCTGCCAAATATTGTTTCTGGTCTTCCCACCGCTGGCATGTGGCCCTTGGAAGATTGCTCAGAAGGGACTGTGGCCCTCAAGCTGTAAAAGGTTCCCCTCTCCTGCTCTAGAACATTTAGGACAAGTGAAAAAGCACACAAGACACAATGTGGGAGAATATGAAGACAAACAAAGAGAGAATCAGTGCACTGGTAAAACTGTTACTTGGAGCCTCAGGACTGCATAGTGCTTTGTTACTAAACCTTCAGATATTAGCCTTTTATGGAATTTCAATCTTCTAAAAATCCTACCCAAAGCATTGCAGAATCAATTCCTGATTTCATTTAAACTGATACAAACTTTAATTGCTCACTTTTTAATGGTAAATGCCTTAGCTATGATAAGTTGTTCCCGCAGCTTGTCCATGAGAAGTTCTTTTCTTGATTTTTGTTTTATGCTCAGCACACTGCTTCCTTTTTGACTGCTGTTCCGTGTGCTGGTACTTCCTGAGAAAACAGTTGGGGGGAGAAATTACAAAGTGATACATCAATCTTAAACCTCCATTTATCCTGGATTATGGTAGAGTTTTGGCATGGTTCAGATGTAATCCATCTCCTCCTTTGTACCCGTAAGGAGGAGATCAAATTCTGATTTTAAATAAACCACAGTTCCTTGTGATGTCTTAACTTTGAAGACTGTGGCATGCTGAAACAATGGTGGGCAAAACAAGCAGGATCTAAAAAGTTCCATTGATACTTATCTGAAAGGTAGTTTCCCATTGCCTGTAGAAGTCATCAGGTTGTGTAACATCTCCATCTTAGCTCCCATAGTTTAATTCACTCCTGCCTCCATCCAAACAGTCATGTATTTCTTAAGTTCCCATTATTTCTTATCCTTGGGCCAGTTCATATATCTTTCCCTCCAATATTTGTGAGTTTTCTTTTCCTCTGTGAGTCTTCCAGCTGCCCCATTTTCCCCTCCCACTTGTGCAGCTTGGCAGTCCTTCCATTTTTCCTCCTGCACCTTCTGACCAACCTCCTCATCTCTCTCCGCTTGTCTCTTGCCTCAGTGTGCTTTCCCCCACTGCAGTTCTAGCCTTGTTCACTCACTTGTTCTAGCCTTTAATTTAAAGAATCCTCACTTGCCTTCTCTGCTTGCCTTGCCTTGCCCTGTCTCCTTCTCCCATCTTCCCTGTGGCTGCTTCAGAGTAGAATGTGTTTCCTGCCATTGGCAAGAAATCAATGACTAAGCAAGTACAACGTGTAACGCCACATTCTGTTTTAGAGTCTTGGTCGTGGACCAAATGCATACCTCTTTTTGAACGGTGTGAGGAGAAGCTGGATCTGTGAGAAAGCTGTGATCCACTACTTGAACTTTTCCTACGGATGGCAGTCTGCTGCTCTGGGAAATGAACATGTATGGATTCAACAGATGCTGCCAAATTGACAGATGTCAAAGAGCCAGCAGAACCTCTCCTGTCCGACTCAACTGACTCATCATCAGAGTCACCTTTACTACTGCAGTTGTCTCCTCCATCATCTTCATCCCACAATCCATGACACTAAAAAAATAGATAAAGTTAAGCAATTATATTTAAAATTATATTATATTTTAAAATTGGCTATTGTTGGGATTCCTTCTCTTTATAAAATACACATGCTAATGGTATACATTCTTATCTTCAAGTCACCTAACCTATTGTGCACCATATTTAAAGAATAAAGCTACTGAAATACTTCATTTTAACTTTGTGTGCTGGTTCATTACTTAACTTCTAAAATGAGGTGCTTTAGTTCAGGCAATCTTCAATACCACAACCCTAATCAAGATTTGTGAAGCTAGCTATGGTTGAAAAGGCATGCAACAGCATTGTAAACAAGTTTTAGGGCCAAACCCTGGTTGACAAAGATCAGTTTTAAAGTCTTGGTTCTTTCAAGTTGGTTTAAGGGCACAAACAGATGTTCCTGTGGAGCTCTTTGCTCACAAAAGCTTATAAGCAATCCATGCTATAACTTTAAATCAGAAATTAAGACAGCTAACTAATCATATTCAGATCTGATTTTGCAGTGAAAACATTTCATTTAGTCTAATAAGTGTCTCCATGACTCTTAATATTTATAATTTTGAAACTGCAATTCAGATATGATGGGAAGTCAGCATGCTGCCAGCCACATCATTCTATACAAAAATCTAAGTTTAAAAACAATAAAATACATTTTTAAATTCCAAAATACCTTTAAAATAGATCGATGAAAAAACAAAGCAAGTAGTTGAACAAGGTCATAGTGAACATAACCCTCTTTCTTCTCAACACCAATAATATTGGGAGGATGGTAAGGCTTGTCCTTGTTTAGTTCTAGTTGCTTATTCCAAGGGAAGAAGCCAAACTGGAAAAAATATTTTATAACAATCGTTACCTGTACAAAAAAAAAGAGAAAAAAGAGAAAGATGAAAAATAGCTTCATGTTAATCACTGAAAATTTGGTAACAACCCATAAAAATGAGAAATTATCATTAGAATATCAACATACCTCAGTGTAGACTATAGCTGTCATCCAAAAACGTTTGCTAGGCCTCGGGACGGAAAGCATGGCCCAAAGGAATATAAGAATAGGAAGCACAAGGGTAATCATGGAGGCAGAGATCATGTGGTTAAGAATAATTACAAAAAAACACACCATTTCTGAACGAGCCACAAGGGTATTATACAAAGCATAAATTAGCAGCAAAAAACGAGGCTGAGTAGAGTAGAATTTTTCCGACTCATCCAGTTCCTCATCTTGAAACATTCTGTGGGGACAAAGTTAGATCACATAACTAGATGTGCCAATATGTTAAATACTGCAGAATAATCTGTAAGTAACAACAAATAATATATTTCTACTTAACAAAGAACCATGCAAACAAGTTTCCAATACCCAGCTTTAGATGTGTTTCTTTACCAGCCACACTAGAGATGTAAGGAACCTCAGGCCTGGGAGGCTGAATGCAGCCCTCCAATGGAGCCCCTGTATTTGGCCCTCAGAGATTTCATAAGGCCAAACACCTCATGAGCCCTGCTTTGCAACTGAGGTGCAGGTTATCAAAAGTCAGGCATAGAATTTCATTAACCACACATTTATTTCAAAAGAAGGTGTTATTTCTCAGTGGGGTGGGGTGTTTCAAAGGAAACAAAATATCTCCTGGTACAGAAACCCGTGGGCACATGTAAAGTAAGTTTCAGAATGTCACCCAAATATTTTGAGAGATCAGGTTCAGCATCCAGGCCTTTTCCAAAGTTCGAATATTTGCATATAAAGAGTTTCAAATCAGTTTTTTTTCTTTAAAATGCAATCTGTGTTTCTTGGGTCAGGTAGGTAGCCATGTTGGTCTGACACAGTTGAAATAAATAAAAAATTGTCCAGTAGCACCTTAGAGACCAACTAAGTTTGTTCTGGTTATAAGCTTTTGTGTGCACGCACACTTCTTCAGATATTATTTTGACTATGTTTCTTGGGTGTGTACATGTCATAGAATGTCATAATTAGCCGCAGTTTCCCATCAGATATACACCATAGGCACATATGGTGAAATACATGTGTGGCCGTCACTGTGCCTTTCATGTAACAATTTTATGATGTGCAAATGACCACCCCCCAGTAAATAATTCTAATGAAGTTCTTGCTCAATGTTCATGGTATGCAAAATCATTGCACCCCGTTGCAAATAAGTCTAATTCTGTCTTACATTTGTGAAAAGTAAAGGAAATGTTATCAAAAGTTTCTTCATCTGAAAGCACATGACATACAGTGGTACCCCGCAAGACGAATGCCTCGCAAGACGGAAAACCCGCAAGACGAAAGGGTTTTCTGTTTTGGAGGCGCTTCGCAAGACGAATTTCCCTATGGGCTTGCTTCGCAAGACGAAAGCCCATAGGGAAATCTCCGGGGACCTGTTTTAAATTGCTGGCGGTCGGGAGCAAAGACTTTCGCCCACAGCCGGCCTTCAGAAGAGGACCTGGTCTTGCCGGGTGCGCGAGGCTTGGGGCGGCAGCCTGTCACCCGAAGCACGGGGAGCCCTTCGGAGAGCTCCCCTTGCTTTGGGCGAGTGTCTGCAAGCCTCGCGCGCCCGGCAGGAGGTCCCGCCGGGTGCGCGAGGCTTGGGGCGGCAGCCTGTCACCCGAAGCACGGGGAGCCCTTCGGAGGGCTCCCCTTGCTTTGGGCGAGTGTCTGCAAGCCTCGTGCGCCCGGCAGGAGGTCCCGCCGGGTGCGCGAGGCTTGGGGCGGCAGCCTGTCACCCGAAGCACGGGGAGCCCTTCGGAGAGCTCCCCTTGCTTTGGGCGAGTGTCTGCAAGCCTTGCGCGCCCGGCAGGAGGTCCCGCCGGGTGCGCGAGGCTTGGGGCGGCAGCCTGTCACCCGAAGCACGGGGAGCCCTTCGGAGAGCTCCCCTTGCTTTGGGCGAGTGTCTGCAAGCCTCGCGCGCCCGGCAGGAGGTCCCGCCGGGTGCGCGAGGCTTGGGGCAGCAGCCTATCACCTGAAGCACGGGGAGCCCTTCGGAGGGCTCCCCTTGCTTTGGGCGAGTGTCTGCAAGCCTCGCGCGCCCGGCAGGAGGTCCCGCCGGGTGCGCGAGGCTTGGGGCGGCAGCCTGTCACCCGAAGCACGGGGAGCCCTTCGGAGAGCTCCCCTTGCTTTGGGCGAGTGTCTGCAAGCCTCGCGCGCCCGGCAGGAGGTCCCGCCGGGTGCGCGAGGCTTGGGGCAGCAGCCTATCACCTGAAGCACGGGGAGCCCTTCGGAGGGCTCCCCTTGCTTTGGGCGAGTGCCTGCAAGCCTCGCGCGCCCAGCAGGAGGTCCTGCCGGGTGCGCGAGGCTTGGGGCGGCAGCCTGTCACCCGAAGCACGGGGAGCCCTTCGGAGAGCTCCCCTTGCTTTGGGCGAGAAGTCTCTGCTGCCCCGGGCGATCTTAAAATGCTGGTGGGCGGGAGCGAAGCGTTCGCTCCCGCCCCCCAGCATTTTAAGATCGCCCGGGGCAGCAGAGACTTCGCTCCCGCCCGCCAGCATTTTAAAATCGCCCCGGGACAGCAGGGGCTTTTAAAATGCTGGCGGTCGGCAGCAAAGCCCTCCTGTCCCCGGAGCTTGCGGGGCGGGAGGTGGGAAGAAGGGCTTTTTTCCCCACCGCCAGCCTTCAGAACAGCCTTCTGAAGGCTGGTAGTGGGAAGAAAAGCCCTTGCCCCCCCCCCAGCCTTCAGAAGAGGTCGGGGGACAGACTGTCCCCGGACCTGGTCTGAAGGCGGTTTCCCTAGGAACGCATTAATTGATTTTCAATGCATTCCTATGGGAAACCGTGCATCGCAAGACGAAAAACTCACAAGAAGAAAAAACTTGCGGAACGAATTAATTTCGTCTTGCGAGGCACCACTGTAGTTCTATTTTTTAAGGTAAGCAGGTCTAGCCATGGCCAGTGCCCCAGTGAGAGACTACTGAATACCACATCCCTGCTACTGTAATCTCCTGAAAGGAAGGCCCAGGGTACAAGTGCCATAAACTGAATTCATCACATGAAGCAGCACAAAACTAATGTAATCAGAATGATCTGGTGATCAGTGAATTTACTACAATTCACTTAAATAACTTGAGCACCATTACAATATAATTTTTGTAACATAATGAATTCACATTATTTTACATGCCTGTGGGGAAATTATTTTATGATTCTTACTTGTTTAGAAGTAGTTCGCTTGCAGTAAGCTCATGTGTCAAAGGAGGAAGTATAGAATCTTCTGGTTTGTCAGACTGATTTTCATCTGGGCTCACCATCATATGGTTTTTGACAGAGGAACCATCTTGGGAACTATCTAAGGGGAAAAGCTCCAAGCTCACAGCTTTGCTGTAGGAAGGAGGGGGTTCAGCAATGCCATCCAAACCAGAATAGGATGGTATATCTGTATCAGAAGTATATGCAGCTCCTTCAGAATCTATGCAATAAACTTCCATGTCATGCTCCTGCCTCGATGCAGCATCTACCCCCTCTTCTTCTTCTTCTTCTTCTCCTCCTCCTCCTTCTTCGTGCTCCTCCCCTTCAACTTCTTCAATAGTTTCTGCTGTCCCCTGACGAGAATACAGCATGGTGATTTGGGTAGCCTCACTGTCAAGAACAGGGGGAACAATATTATTTCGTCAATTTCTTATTTCACAAATGAAACACTGATGTGTCCAAAGTATGTTCTATGCTTAAATTTCAATTTTAAGCCAGTGAAGACAAACTCAACCACAGTTAAAAGACTGGGAACAGGCCATGGCGTTATGTGTCATATCCTCCCCATCTTTTCTCCTCTTAAGAATTAATTGCCTCTTTCTGCCTTACCCATGGTTTTAGATTTTTGTGTGTGTGGCATTTTTTGGCCAGCAATCATATTAGCTGCTGTGGCTAAGGCTAACCAGGATTCTATCTGAACCAGGAGCTGAAGGCAGCATTCTAAGCTCTCAGCTAAAATGAACGGATCAATAAATAGGTATCTAATTTAGAAACTTGAGACCAAAAGTATAAGGATCAAATGGGGGCTATTAAAAAGACAGAAAGCCCCCCCCCCCAAATATTGGTATGAGCCTAAACAAGACAAATATGCTTGTATTAAGTACTCATGCACATCTACATATACATATACAAAACACACACAAAACACACCTGCGCTGGCAAAATCCACAGTGCCAAATTTTACAATGGTCAGGGTAAATGAATGAACAAAGCATGCATGGGTTAAGCACCTTGACACAATACTGCCACTGTCAGCAGATGAGGAGGACAAATCCATGCTGTACATTTTACGAAGCCTAGGACGCGCACGCTCACTTGTTTTAGGAATAGGGTCTGGTCCATCTAAATCATCAAGGGTTGACTGCCTTGACAACAACAGTGTGGTTGCTTCAGTGCAGCAGCTAGCAGTGCAAACAGTTACAAAAACAGTGTTATATACCAACAGCATCCTGAAGTGGTTCAATAGTAACCATGCAGGCTAGCCATGCACTATACAGAGACACATAGACAAGGTTTTGAGTGGGGATTCTGAGCTACCAGTATGCACTGGTTTTTATTCAAAACAATGTTTTGATAATCACACAGAATCAATAGTAATTAAATGGGAAACCATGGTGTGAAGGCATAGGGCTTTCAGCCATTTTGACACACAGTTACAGGTTACAGCCTGCAAAACCACATAGAGTGGCTCAGGTTACAATCCTAAATTCATTTGCTAGGGAGTAACTCAGAGGAACAACTGAGTTTGAAACAGATTTATACCCAGAATTTTAGGGTTCCAACCCTACCAAGCTTTGCTGGAATTTCTTGCATCTAACTGGCTTGTGTATTATTATTTTTAAAGCAGCTCGGCTAATTATATGAAAATTGTCTGGAATAAATATGTATATTATATGTATAATATGTATAACAGCCCAATGCAGTGCAGAATTTCTGCAACGTAATTGTATAAATATTTTTATGCAGTTATATGCATTGTTGTATATAACTGTTTATGTAATGGCCACTTCAGGAAACCTGGAGTATATATGCATATTATATGTTCCAGCACATATGAGGATTGTTCTTATCTTTAGCAGAACATGCTTCTTGTCAAGATTCAATGTGTGAGATGGGAATTAGAAAAATCCATACGCATAAGCTCAATATCAATGTTCTCAGACAATCCGATCACTAACTCAAGAGAAATGTGGTCGTGAGTAAACCTGCTTAGGACTGCACTGTCAGACTCTCAAATGCTTCTTGGATACAATGGGTATTGGGTGTTGTAACTTTAGGAAAAGTCTGCCTTTTGTCTGACAGTTTCCATTTGGTTAAAGATGGCTCTTTTGGCACTGTTTTGTTTATATAACTAGGAGGCAAACCTCTTCCCACAAGATCTACAAGACTTGTTATTTATATTAATATCAATCAATCAATCAATCTGCTTTCAGAGAAATCCAGACGGTATAGGTTAGTACACAAATGTTTATTTTATTCATTAAACAAAATGCAAGCCTTTATACTTTTACTTAAAAGGTTTTCTTATTTTCAAAATATGTAAACCAATGTGCAGCTTCTTACTACATGTATGATATCTGAAAAAGCCCTGGGGTGGCAGTCAACTATGTTTTACTCAGAGTGGACCCAGTGAAAATAATAAACATGACAAAGTTAGGTCCCTTAATTTCAATGGGTCTACTGTTAAAAAAATGTGGATGATGTGTAACAGTTTTTCTGCTTTCATAAATCTTTAACATGACGAAAACAAATAGCTCAAAGAGAGGTGCTGTTTATACTACCCTTGTCACATATTATTATCCATAGAAGACAGTTACTTGTGGCCTCCCACTAGGTCAGACTTCTTTTAGAAAAACAGGACTTCTTCTTTCTCTCCTCTCTACCCACCATGCCATCTCTGTGCTCCTCCAAAATCTGGTCGGACCATCTGGCGCAGACTTGGGCATAGGGTGGGAGGCACAGAAGAACAGGAAATCCATTGGCCCTCCATCTGAATAATGTTGGATATCATCCTATATGCATTGGCTGAATTACTGCTTATTTTAAACAAATACCTGGATTCGCTGTCACGAGATACTGCCGATTCTAGACTTTCTGTCCTCTCAGCCTGTCCAGGTTCATAAATTTCATCCAATCCTGATTCCCTAGAAAGTTTCATTATATGGTTCTGATAATACATATGGATACTCTCTCGAGTTGGAACATTCCCCTAAAAAGGAAGAGATAGAATTTAGAAGTAGGGTCTGCCAATAATCTCTGAGATCTGGTGATTATCTGGTGCAAACTAGTGAGAACTGTGCAGCATATCAAAAATTGAGGAGTCACAGAACTATACCATAGAAGTGTTTCATTCTTTCTCCCTTGCCAGGCTATTCATTAGGTTTCTTCCATCCTCAATTATAGCAATAAGCTAAAATTAGCAGATCTTTGTTAATATTCATCATGCGTCCAAAACATTTAAAAATAAGGAAAAACTACGGTTGCTAAATTCTAAACCTGCTCCTACAAATATTGTCAAGGACTGGCTGGATGCAGAGGAATGGTGGGGAGCCCCCCAGGGAACCCCAGGGGGAGGAGGCTGGGCCAGGGGACGGGTGGTGGGATGATGATGAGTGGTCAGAGGGAGAAGAGGGAACAGACTGGGAGGAGGAGGTGTCAGAAGCTGAAGAGGCAAGAGGGTTTAGGTGAGCAGGACGAGGCTGTGGCAGAGAGCAGTCCTGATTCAGAGGCTGGAGAGGAGCGGGGCCCGGAGACAGATGAGGCAGGCTGCTGAAGAATCCAGGGAGTTTCCCTCTCCTTCTGCGAGCTGCTCCCCTTCTCCTCCCCTTGCTCTCCCAGAACTCACAGAGAAATGAAAAGAGCAGAGGAGAGATGGGTTGTGTGCAGATGTAGTATCTGATTGCTTGAAAAAAACCTTGGAGAACAGAGGACTTAGGCAGCTGTGGGGAGGTGGGAACCCTCAGTCCTCACAACTGCCTCATTGGGGCAAGACCTACTGGGAAGAGTGGCTGGGATCGCTAGTCCTGTGCTGTTTTGGTTTCTTGAATAAAGAGTTAACTTTATTGACACCAGTGGTTTTTTAATTGCTGATCTACACCTGACTCCGGCTCCTGACAAGTATCTAGAAACAATAGTTTTGGCCAAGGTGGGCCTGAATTCCAAGCCTTTCTAATAGCATCAACTACATGATATGAGCATGTTCTATTACCTTTTTGATTTCTCTAGTAAGCATGCACCTCTCGATTCTTAGCACGGTGGAAATATCAATGTGCTCTCTTGAAATCGAATTGAGCCAAGCTGTAAAACTGTCTATTGTTGCCAGAAACAGAACCCAGGTAAACTTCAAAATATTATATATTCTTTTGATAATGTTATCTGGGGGCAGGAAACAAGAAAAAAATAGAGATTTAGTACATAAGCAACCACCACAGTAACAAATATTTTTGAATGAATGAATAAAATCTAGCCCCTAAGGAATCATTGTTACTCTCTGACTGCTACTTCTATTCAATTACCTGAAACTAAGCTCCGTTGACCTTCCTACAACTTTCTTTTGAGTAGACTTATACAAGACAGCACTTTTTCTGGCATTTCTAGTTTAAGGAGCCAAATTATTGGCCAATCATTTGAACCAGAATTATTCTGTTTCATTACCAGTCAGTGTAATTGTTTGATGACCTCTGAGTCTTTCCGGCTTTAGTAGTGTCACTTGTGCTAGGAGAGTGGTGAATGTTGATATATAATTGTAAAGAAATTGTACAGCACACCAGACATAGGATTTGTTGGCTTGCCTTTATTTAACACATTGTTGTACTGTCTAATCAGAAAATAAAAGAATACCTTTCTTGCATCTTTGCTTACCGGGTCCGTCTGAGGACTTCTTTTTGACAGGTTCCTCTCTTTCTTCACACTCCACATCTATACCAACTGACAAATCAATATTAAAGAAATGAGCAAAAGATTTTCACAGATCTGAATTATTCAACCAAAAATGATGGAAATATATAGTGAGCTGCAGCTTAGTAACCTCAAATTCTGCAGTGTTCTCTAAAAATTATATTCAAATTAACTGGAGATATAGCCAGTGAGTGATTTTATTCTGCTTTAATTGAGACAATGATGTGGACTTCAGCACCTTAATATTGCTTGGCCAACTAGCATTTGGATTTATTCTTTACCACCTCTCTCCTTCCCAAATTAAAAATAACCCATTTTTCTGTCTCCCTCCACTATATCTTTCCCTGCAACAGTAATTGTGTTTGAAGGAGAGAAAGTATTCAGGGATTTCTTTGTAACTGTCAAGGCTTGAAGCCTTGTCCTGTTACTCTGTTACAGGCACATTTAGCAGTAGCTGTTTGGTGACTGTGAAGGAGAGAGATTGTAACTTCCAGAATTTATTAGGCAGGACCTGGATCAGGTTAATTCATCGCGATTTGTGTGGGACAGCAGACTCTGCGTGGTGATTCTTGTCATTGGGGAGTTAACTGTCAGGAAGAGAGTTGAAAATGGTCGGTTGTGAAGTTGAAGAGATAATGGGTAAAGGAAGTATGAGGAAAAGACTGGGGAAAAATGAGTGGAAAGCTGAGGTCTGAATATTAATACTTTGTTATTTGTGTGATAACGAAACTCATATAACCAATATGCTTAAGATTAATTAATGCATGAAGGGGTTGATGCCATAGAGTAAGCTTTGCTGTCAGGCTTAGCTATGCCACTCCCCTTTACTTTGGAAGAAAGGTAATCTAGCCCATTGTTGTACCTCAGTTTACCTAAGAAGCTCAGCATGTGAAAAGGCTAAACTGGCTAAGCTAGTTGCTGCAGCTGAGCCGCATGTTTCTAACATGCTTTTCTTGTGTTCCTATATCTTTCACTGCCTGTGTTTTCTGATTGTTGTATGGAAAAGCACATGAAGAGTTTGGAGAGTTTGTAGGTAAACAATTGTTTGCTTACCAAATGTGTGGTCTTTTTCTATGCTAAGGGAAAATGGGAAGTTTGGAAGGCACCTAGAAGGGCAAAATTTAAAGGTCTAACAGCCTATATTTCCAAGCTTTACCTTGCTTAATATTTTGTGATTTTAAATCTCTGCTGGGGCTCTCTCACAAAAGAGTACTTGCCCCAAATCTGGATATTGACATCCAGGGAATTCTCATTTTATAGCCTTTATATGTCTGTGCCAAGTATGAATATACTTGCCTGGTGAAGAGCAGAGAAAGTAAGATGGTGATTGAGTTAGTAGAAGAGGCTGCCCTGTGTAAAGGTCTTACCAGAAGAAAGTTACACAAGCAAGTTTTTAACGTTGATTAAACTGTCCAAGCAGCCAGAAGTGCAACCAGAGGAGCTTCGGACTTTAGAGGGCAGATTGCCCATAGTAGCTGTTGTGGGAGTATTTGACTGGGGCTACCTAAGAGGCTGGCGTTAGCAACAGTCTCTATGGTCTTTAGAAATGGTCATCAAGCACGTTTAAGACCCCATTGGTGCAGGGGGAGAAGTCATTTCTGGATATGGGCACCCTCATGCAGGGCTCGCACTGAAGGGTCATGTGAGGTGCATCTCATCCCTAATATCTCCAGTTTGATGTCCTGGTTTGTAGCAGTAACTCGAACAACAGATTTTTCGTTTGGACTTCAGGTGAAACTATGGTTCAACAAATTAGGAGGTACTGAGTTAAGGGAAGAGAGAGTATGCAAGCAAACACCTTGTTCCTGGTCCAAGAAAGCATGGTTTGATGAACTGAAATGGTTGCGTCTGAACTGGACCAATGTTTTGCCTATTATATCTGCCTATAAGTCAGCAAGGAGGAACTAGGTAAAAATAAATTTCTATCTGCTTTCTCCTGCAACACATGAAAGGGTAATTGTTGTGTTAATATGGCTACTCAGATAGAGGTCTTTTCCATTACCCACTATCTGGTTCTTTTGTGACTGCAGATGTTATGGAATTTACCTGGGACCTTCTGCATGCAAGGCATGTAGCTGAATCACTGAGCTGTGGTCCCTTCACCCAATAAACAGAGGAAAGATTTGTGTTTACAATAAATAACTGACAAAATTACAGACACATACATACCTTCCCCAGATCCTTTCCGCCTTTGTCTCCTTTCTTTCCCAAACTTTTTTTTCTCTTTGCGCCTCTGTCGGAGGGCAGTTTTAGGATCAGTAATCCAGGCCTGATAAACAAACTGGAGGGAAAAACCAATTTATTCCAAGCTCCTCAGTAAGTAAATAGGAATGCAATATATATTTGATGAAAAAATGTAGGTTTGTGAGTTTAAGCAAACATTCTTAATTGCTATCCAAACATTTCAATGAAAGTTTGAGATTTTTTGTGCTATTTTTGTTTGCTAAACAAACTAAAACATTTGAACAGAACGATGGATTCATGTGAGTTTCATATGAATCCACAAAAGCTATGTTCTGAACTCTGGAAATGCAAATATAATTTACATATGAACCATTTCCTGCAACTAGCCTCAAATAATAATCAGTATTCCAATACAATAAGAACATTAGACTTTATCCGTTGTTTTTAAAATGTTTCACTCTCACTTAGCAAATTGGTTGATGGCATCTTTTAAAGTAGGAACACATGAGAATTCATAATGCTATAACGTCACATATTGTGCATTTTCCCCCAACACCCAAAGATACGGCTGAAAAGAACAAAAAAATGTACTGTATGATAGCAGTTTGAGACAAAAGATGTTGTGATTTTGTCAGTATGATTTTCATCACAAAATGAAAACCATGTTTTGCTGGCACTGCATCATTGATGCATTTCGTTAATTAAAGAATAGCCACAGCCAAGGAACAAGCAAACATACACATGCAAAGGGCAGGGGAGAGAGAAACAGATAAGATTCAAAGCATTACCACTACCAACACAAGCATGCACAAACTGTCTCAGGGAAGCTGGAATGGGCCATGATTGGAAATGCTTTTATTTCATTCGTTTCTCGCAGTTCTGATGTACAGAAATCACCTTGGTACTTTATTAAGATATTATCTGTAAATCATTAAGCCACCTGCTTTTTATCAGTGAATATGGGAGGTTACTAACAGATGGTGGGGAGAGTGCCTGTCTCCTTTCTGTTTGAGGCACTAACTTGGTTTATGGTAATAAGTAATGCATAATACAGCTGTTATTGCTGTACTAAAATATATTAATGCCTGGATCCAGAGACGTCTTTTGCAATCAGGAAAACCTGCTCATGTAAGTCAGATTCATGATGCAAGACAATTTCTTCCCCTATCTGCAGCCTTTGTAGCATCACCCACACTATTCCTGTGGGTTCCCTGATCTTCATAATTGACTTTTGGGGACTGGTAGGGGCTGTACTGAAGCAGATCAGGCAGGAAAACACCATTCAATGAACAGAATGGGCTGCTTTGCTACTCATGATTCTTTGGATCCAACCCAATAGCTAAAGTTTGAGATTCACAGAGTTCATGTGAGGGCAGAATAAAAAGCTGATAATAAATAAATAAAATTCATAAGTTTTGCCAAACATTGCTCTAGTGAAAACAAATATGGAGAAATATAATTTTGAATATCAATATTCATTGCGTCTGGTGCAGTTCAGTTGCTACAGAAATCCCAAGCATTTCTTCAATTGATTCTGAGATTTTGTTACTGTAGATAGTTTTGAGGAGGACTAGTTGCAACTAGTAATGAAAATATTTTAAAAAAATGCTACTTTTATCTTTCAACAGTTAAATTTAAACATTAAGGTACATTAACTTCTTCCTGCTCTGTATTTCAGCACTAAGGCCTACAAGCAAGCTCATTGGATTTGAACTGTTATAGTGAATCCAAAATGTTTTTAGTGCTTCTTGCACATAAGTGACATACTGTATACATTATGCATAGCATCACAAATACTACTAAAGGAAGTCCCAAGACAGGCTAATGGATTACTGATACCAGAATGATGACACACATGGACAGGAAGTGTGAAGGGTAAGCATCCTCAGCTGTAATATTTTAAGGTTTTACCAGCTTTCTGAGAAAGATTACCATGCCAGAGGAAATCCTGCTCTTTTTTTTTACAATTCAGCAATTTAAACAGGGTCAGCATTTGACCCACTACCTATAAATGCATGCAACCCATGGAATCCTCTCAACACAGCTTAGGCAGAAATGCCAAGATTACGCCAAGATGTGTCTGCATTTTCTCTCTGGGATTACTGTTAAAATGAGTTATATTTCCTTGTATGATTTAGTTTTTTAAATCTTATACATACCAAATGCTTGACTCTCATTAAGTCCTCACAAAGTTCATATAAAGAGGGAAAATGCAGAAAAGGGATACCCTATGCCATAATAGTATGGGATGAGATCACATTCTATATGTTATGGAACATCAAATACCTTTGCAGCTCTGATTAAATACTGAAGAATAGTTTTGGGCAGTTTAATAATAGACTTTGGCAAGGCTAAAATGGCAGAAGCAAATTTCGCAATAGCTCTCTATAAAGAAGGACAAAGCAAGACAAATTAGTGAAAACATAACTGTTATTGTTATAAGAAATATATTGCATGACACTATTAGAAACATTAATTTACCATGGGCTCATGAATGTGAACTGTTAATAATCAACTTAATAGTGGACTAGTTATAAAATATTAGTATAAAAGTTATTAACTACACATGTAAAAATACTAATTAGTCATGTTTATTAGAAGAACACATTCTAAGTGAAAGTTAATTTTTAGTACATGACAGACAGTAGTAATTACAGATTCCCATCCCTACCCCTACTGCTGTTCTTATGAAAACATAATACTTATGCCACCAAAAACATTTTTATAATAATTTTGCTACTTGCATTATCAACTGATGTCTTTCACCACAAACGTATATGCTACAAAACACTGACGCAAGGACTAAAATCAACAATTCCCGAACAGAAGACACCAGAAAAGATCAACATAAACAGAAAATCTTGACACAATTTTTAGATTCCAAATACAGAACTTATTTGCAACACATAAACAGATTGACATCTATGGTAGAACAAAGAATACATTGACCTTGTTCACAAATGACACTGGGCCAAACTAGGTCTCAGTGCAAACCTCTCTGTCTTTTTAGTTAGCATGACAGCTAAGTTAAAAGTTTTTTTGGGCTACAGACCGTGGTGAAGGAGAGAGTTTAAATACAATCCTGAGTTTGATGACACAGTAATTCAAACATTTCTGTGCCGAGCTATAAGGACTGGGGAGGAGCAACGTGAGTGCAAGCTCCTCTCTGGGAGCCAGCATGTTCACATACGCCTGCTAAGCTACAGTTTGGCTTACCATGGCATATAAACCAGACACTATCTAGTCTCTGAAGTTCATGTGGAAACCTATTTTTGCATCTAGAGCTCATGAATATAAACAAATGAATATGAGTCAACATAAAACTTTGGTAAAACCCGTACTTTCTGTATATGACAGCATTGCATGGGAGCTACTTGAGGTGGTATGCTTTTGAAAAGAATGTTTTGGCTCATTTATGTACAATCCTTGTAAAGAATGAAGTTGCAATCTTGGATTGTGACACCATGCATGTAGACACCACATTGTATGACAGAGGGATTCAGACAGCTCAATATACTATGTGAGTCTAGATGAAAAGTCTGATATATAACTCATGGCTATTATTATTGACAGTTGCATCATTGTGAAAGAACTTAATAATTGTGACATTATGTTTCTATGTGTACATAGCAGCACTCTGAAAAAAGGAAACCCACAAGAATATAACCTTAAATCAGATTCACTTCTATTGCCTTAATCCAGAGGACCTAAAGGAACACCAAGATGCTTCACTCTGAATCAGGATATGCATGCATGAATCAAGTTGCCGGATGCTGGTGCAGCTAAATACGTACCTTTCTCTACCTACGATATAAATTTCTTTTGATTACCTCATGACCCCCCCATGTGACTATTACAATGAATAAAAAAATTACTTGTTGGGACAACATCACTATATATAAAACACAGTTTTTATTACAATAAATAGATTGTTGATTTCCAAAACAGAAAAGCTTCTAAGCAATATCAAGCAATGCCTGTGGAAAGATGTTTTATTCACTTGTCTCCAATGCAACATCAGAAAAATAGAGTTCAGGATATGAAGCTTTATTTTTTTAAAAAAACACATGCTACAGGTGCAAGTGAATGAAAATCCATCTCTAGTATCATTCTAACATTGCAGAAATGTGACAACAGTATAAGCAAGCAAGTTCAAATTAGCATGTTCATACCTTTGTAGGAGGCACAGCATATGCAAAAACACAGTACCTGGAATGCAGATCTTTTTGGAGCTTCTTCCTCCTCTTCTTTTTCTTCATCTTCCTCTTCTTCACTGTCCGTCTCAAACAAATAATAATCTCCACTTCTGACCACTAAGCAAAATAAAATATTTGGTTGTTTTTTTTATTTCTTGCAGGAGGCCGGGAGATCCCTCATTAGCCCTATCCCGAGCCACCACAAAAATACATGGAAGCATTCTGTGATTGTGGGACTCAATGAAGGACAGGTAGAAGTGGAGAGAAAGAAAGAGATAAAGAGAATTTGTGGCAGGAAAATCATTTGGTGTTTGCAGGCACGAAAAAAAGAAAAAGTGTACATTTTCACAGGGAAAATATAAAAAAACATTGTAAGAAGAAACTGGACAGATAGAATGCAAAAAGAGTTGGCAAGGTATTACTAAAAATGTGCAGTATTATTCTTAAAAAGAAAAAAAAAGTTTCCATTTTGCCAGTTTGAGAAATCCTAATTCTATTGGGTATCCAGGGAGTAAGCTAAATTTAAAATTGTATCACTGGAGGAAAATCAAAATCAAAATATAATGCTGTTAAAAGTGTTCAGGCATCCCATAGCATTTGCTTTTCTTTTACTACATTCTTCAAGTTTAAACAGAGAAAATAGAAACAGCACGGATGAATGATCATAACTACACATTGATTTTTCCTTGTGGATTTAAAACAGTTCAGAGGCCTCCATATGTTCAAGATGTGATGTGAATGAACTGGGCCTTATATCCTTGAACAGAAGCACAGTTTTTAAAAACTTCAAATAAGCTAACAGGCCTAACTTGATCAAACAAGAGAAACAAAGGACATGAAAAGAAAAATAATAAGCAAGATAAAATAAGAGCCAGCATTACATTTGCCAGAGAAGGATATTAACATAATATCTGTAAATAAATTAAAAGCCCTTAGTATAGTTATAATAATAAACTTACCTAGCAATAGATAGAATTAAATTCAGCAATTCATTTCACCCTCATTATATAACATTCTTGTTCAATCATACCTGACCCTCTGTTTTATCTCAATTATATACTGAAGCCATTTTCATATTAGCACTTTATCTTAAGGCAGGAGTAAAGGGAGAGTTATAAATTCTCCCCTATCTTACCTACACTGGAGAAAAGTTACAGGATGGAAGGTCATATTACTTGCCACTATTTGAGATGAACCACAGGCACCAACTTTCCCATTAGGGGAAAAGGTGGAGTATAAATAATGATGATTAAAAAAATAAGTTTTAAAGCTAATAGTGACACTCTCCACTTGCTCTGGTATAAGCACTAATGGCAAAGAAACCCCATTAAAATACCTTATTATTATTATTATGATTAGTAGTAGTAGTAAACTGCCCTTCATCCGTAGATCTCAGGCCAGTTCACAACATACAAATTTATTATTTAATATAATCTCTCACAGAATAGTGTCTCCCAGGACAGAGTTACTTTATACTGGGGGAAAGCAATGCAGATCAATGCTTTTTCTTGGGTGTTTTCAAAACAGCAGGCCCTGGCATTACCACTAGTGAACCCTATATAACATTTAATTGCTGAGATATGAAGGGCATGAGGCATGATTAAACTGCAATAATGCACCCTTGCAGGTATGAATTAGAATGGTGGTGAAGTAATGAACCAATTGAAAACAGTAGCCGTTTTTTCAAGAGGATCAGACCTCTCCACCCACAGCCCACACTTCCTCCAGAAGAAAGTTAACAATTCTTCACATCAGTTTAATGGATTAATCAGAATGGTGGAAGCACAATGAGGAGGAAAGCACAATATTATTTTCTTCTCTTGCTGTTATTTTAGAAACTATCAGGTAGAGACAACTGTGTGAGAAAGCATGTTTCAAGCCCCATGCCTTCCTTGGAAGAAGTGAAGCCCTGAGGTACAGAAGTAAAAGATAGTGATGCAGATAAAACACATTTTAGATGTCAATGTGACGCTACAGGACACTTTGAATACTATATTACAACACTGAGCTATAAAAAGTACATGGCTCATTCAACTACACAAGCTACTGTCCTGAAACTGAACTGTTGTTTTAGAAAGACAGAGCTGGTGGATAGCAAACATTTTCAGGGCTTGGCTGTATGGTGCTGTTCACAACATGTGCGTGCATTATTGCAATAGGTACTGTGCATCTATTTCCTAAAACATATAATGAGAGTAAAATGAGTAGGCAATACTGAATTAGAATTGGAATAATTTAACAAAAGTTGCATGGCTACAGGTCTGTCTCACACAGTGGATTATTGCAGAAAACAGTGGAATTGTGCTATTCTCTGTTTTCTACCTCAACTGATCCACTGCAAAAGATAACCTGGGAGCCTGCTAGTCTCCGAGTCGTTCTCACCACGTTAATTTCAACAATTATTCTGTAGCATCAAAACAAATTAGAATTAACAGAGACCATATCCAGGTCCATTCTGAACAGCTATACCCTCAAAACACATTATTTGCAATGATGTCCTCTGAAAACAAAAGAAATTTGTCTTCAGTAATAATTAATTTCCCTTCAGCAACTTTGAAAAAAGGATAGGTCTCTACATTTTCATCCTGCCCTTTGTAAACAGAAATATTTAACTGTATATCTATAGGCACAGTTTACTTGTGACTTGACAGAAATCAACATTCAAAATCTGGATAGCTGGATAGATACACATATGCATAGATACACAAATAGATACTACAGTTACACAGATGCATAGATATGCATGCATAGAAACTACTGGAAGGGCAAAATGTATTTTAAAGCTGGGTTGAAAGACAGAAAACCATATATATGTTTTGGACATTTTAACTTTGTATTTCAACCAATTCCATTAAAATATATAGCATTTAGCAACACTTAAACTACTTATCTTGTGTGCCATTGCATTCATATAACTATCAAGTCACAATTATAAAACCATGCATAAAACAAACAGGTCTCGGGAATGCCTTCATTCTGGTCAAGGATATAAGGGTTAAATTCATGTATTTTAAAAATTATTGAAAAACCTACTAGAAGCATGATCAACCCAAGGCCGCCACCACTGCTTTTTTTTGCCCTTGGCTTTCTCTTTGTCTGCTTCTCCTAAAATGAAATATGTCCAAAAATTAATTTTAGAAAGTGAGACACACATTACTACTTATATTTTCTCTTTCTAGTAGCTCCACACTTAGTAAGAATTGATCCAATTCTAATAAACTCAAGAAAAATACCAGGCATTTGTTTATTGTTGGTAATTAGCTGATCAATAGCACATGGTCATTTTTATATGCTGTTAAACTAGAATTTTACTTCAAATTAGAAGAAATTCAGGGAATACTAACCTCCCCTCCCCCCAAGGCTTTTCACATTTCACATTCAGAAACATGGCTGCCTTTTTTGTTTTTAAAATAAGAGACACAGTACTTTGTTGTGCAGTAAACCCCCCGCTAAAAAAAATACTGATACAAGATACTTGAATAGATTTCACAGATTTAAGACTTTCAGCAGGCTGTGTGTGTGTATCCCATAAAGGCTTTGAGGAGACACTGTGAAGTATCACTGTGTGAACTCTGGGCAAAGAGAAAAACACACACACTGACAATGGATTATATCTAAGTAAGTTCTATTCAGAGTAGAGCCATTTATAAATTAATGGACCTAAATTAGTCAGGCCCATTGATGTAATTGGTTGGACAATGAGTACAACTAAATTGGATGTAACCCAATTTATTGGAGGGAAATTGGAGAGAAATTGTGTCATCAGTGGGAGTGGGGAGAAAATTTATGGTTTTTTTTAAAAAAATCAGTATTTGATAGCTACTTAATACGAAATATGAATTCAAATATAAATCTGCAATGAATTACATTTTATTACATATAAACTGAAATATAAAGGTGATTGAAAACAGTAGCAACCATTTTTTTCTGAATTCCAAAAATATAATTCATTCATTTTGAATTTGTTTGTATACTGTACTTTAGTACTCTAATCCAAAATCCTGGATTGTCTCATATTTATTTCAGTGAAAGGGACAATCATGTGACTGCAGATCTCAGGTTGTTCTTCCACTAAAGTAAATGGGAAGGGTTAGTGAGCTGCATTTGTGCCCTAAGACATCAATCCTATGCATAGATATTTTTGGAATAAGTCCCATTGAACACAGTGAGATTTACTTCTGCGTAAATATGCATAAGATCAGGCTGTGATCAGGCCCTTTCTTTCAATGGCTGGATTGCATATAATAGTTCCCTACACACATTCTTGTTGATATTGCCAAGGTCCAAGCAATTAATACCAACACTGGATATATTGAAGGAATAGTACCATCATCATCTTCTTCAGGAGCCTTTTCAATTGCTTGCCCATCTGAGGTTTCTTGGTTCATGCTCAACACCCTTTCTTTACCCTTTTTATATTTTTGTTGCCTGGCCTTGATACGATCCATTCTGAAAAAGCAAATTTTACATTGTCAGAGTCACAGAACAATCTTTGTGCATATGCAGTGCAAATGCTTTCAAAACCATCACAATGTATTATTACTGCATTATTCCCCACCCCAATCCTTGTCACAAAGGCTAGTTATATAGAGAGGCCATGTATCATTGTATACAATGGAGTTGTGTATGCCGGGACTGTTCTTTAAACCATGCCACCTCCTAGTTCTTTATACTGATAATCTGCATATCAACACTAAATTTTATTATGAAAAGAAGAGTGGGGTTGGTCTCCCTAAACAATAAGCAGAACAAAAATACCTTATGCCCATACGTTCCCTAGAAACTGTATATTCATTGCAACAATACGCAATTAATTTTTCATTAACTAACTCGTTTGTTCTTGTTATTTATCTTAAACAATCCCCCTACACACTGTTTTCCTCTTCTGATCCATTTCTTTTTTCTCCTGTGCCACCCACATTTCCAGAGCAAGAGCAAAACCAAAACTAATCTTCCAAAACTCTTATCTTGTATAATTTTCTCAGTTTGTGTAATTTACTCTGGACAGCAAAATGGATTTTTAATTGCAGCAAACACACACATTTGCATCACATACGCAAAAGGCATAGTGCCTCTTATTAATGATCCTGAGAGATGGGTGATCTAGTTGCCCAGGCCCTTTGGCTTGTCATGGGGAGCAAAGTAGAATCAATCCTGGAGAAGAGACCAATTCCATGGATCATGCAAGGCCTTCCCCTTGGAAGGGGTGAAGTGTTGTGCATTAGTTGGAGTAAGTAAACTAATGAGCACATAAAGACATCTTTAAGGGCTAAACTATAGCCATATTCAGGCTTTGGATACCAGTAAATGCTGAATCCATGAAGGGGTTAGCAAGATGAAGTAGGTTAGTTATGTCCTCTAGACATGGGTATGTGCCCTGACCACACCCAACACAACTTGTGCACCTATATGCGATGTAAAATCCAGTAGTTTCTTTCCTGAAGTCAATAACAGTTTTAAGGGAAGGGGAAATCTTATCAGGACCAGGACATAAAGACCTACTGTGATCTGAATTGGGCTTCCCGCATTACTCCTACTTTTAAGAAAAAGAAAAGAGATGAAGTATGTTCTAACCATTCATTTACACAACATAATTTGGCCCTAAAATGTTAAAGATACTGTCGCAAGTCAGATGCAACGTTCCCAGTTTCCAAATCATAGTTTAGCAAGCCAGGAATGAGCACTGAGCTTATCAACTTCCTTCCTTGCATTCTTCCTTTTTCTACCACCTAAATGTGCTTAGTTTCTTGAAATGGGGAGCAGTGAGTTAGTTTACTAACTAGCAGTTTAAACCACATTCAAAGGACATAGATGCCTACGGTGTAAATCTAAAGTACATTTTATAAGGTTAGTGAAGTGGTACTATACTCTAACCAACTAATCTAGTAGCAAATTCACTAGAGTTAATAGTTAATCCCTCATAAAAGCGAAATGGCATTGCAGGGGGTTGGACTACATGACTCCTGGGTCCTTTCCAACTCGTAAGATTCTAAAAAGAAAGAAAGGCATACTGTCTTTTCAGCTGATCCATTGATTTTTTCTCTTCCTCAATTCTTGCCTTTACAGCTTTCACAATTGTGGCCTGGAAAAGTTCAGCACCTCTGTAAAAAAGAAAACAATTCACCAGTTCCCTAAATGTGGGTCAAAGCAATGCAACACAAAACAAAACATGTATATAGCAGGTGTGTTCACATGTCATAGTTCAGTATGTCGTGCATGAGCTGTAGGGAGCCTCACAGCCCTCCCTTCCCCTATCCTCTTTCTTGCACGCAGCTGAGAGGAAGCATTCAGAAGTTTTTTTCCCGCTTTTGGCTAACTTCAGTTTATCATGTGTCTGAAGTAGCAATCAGAGGTTAACTAACTACAGTATAGTTAACTTTTTTTTAAAAAGCCAACTTATTATAGCCAAATGAACTGTAATTAATTATGAAAACCCCATGGTTTCTGAAAGTGTTTTTTTTTTAAAAAAAAACAACAAAACCTAATCATAGTTATTGTTAACCACAATTCTGGATCCAGACAAGCTGACTTAAAATAGAAGCAAAAGCTTCTGAACTCCTTCTCTTGGCTACAAGGGAGAAGAGCAAGGGGTGGTGGGGAGCACTCAAGTACAGCCATACCTTGGAAATCAAACAGAATCCGTTCCAGCAGTCCATTAGACTTCCAAGACGTTCGAAAACCAAATCACGGCTTCTGGTTGGCTGCAGGAAGATCCTGCAGCCAACCAGAAGTCATGGAAGCCCACTCGGATGTTTGGGTTCCAGACGAATGTTCGCAAACCGGAACAATCACTTCTGGGTTTCTGGCATTTGGGAGCCAAAAAGTCCGAGTTCCATTTATGCATGCACAATTATTTTCACTGCTTTCTAGTAAGATGCAGGCCAGACAGCTTGCCCCAGAATGTAGCTAGAGTTGCTATAGTATATGGATCTATATAAAGATTTAAACAAAATGCTTCAGTTTACCTTGATGCCAGAATCTGTGAAGCTTTAATATCTGCAACCACATGAAGGAAGTAGTAACTCATGAAGACTCTTCTTTGCAGCAGGAGAAAGGCAAAACAAATGCTATCCCAAATGATTCCTGCCTCCCCACTGGGTAGTTTGCAGTCTGGATTTTTATCTAAAGCTGATGAGAGTAAACAAAATTCCTGAATAGTAAGCAGTATTGTATTATATTCTGCAATATTTGTTCTTAAAAGGTTAAAGGGTGCAAAATGGTCAAAGAAAACTTGGGCTTGATTTCTTCCCTTCTCCAGGTTTCCCCAAGTGAGGTGTAGCAAATGGTTATTGGGTAAAAAGTCTTTGGGGCTATAGAGAGGCTAGCCTGGCACCCACTCAGTTTTCAGAACTAAGTAATCACTTTTAAAAAAATGTCCCAGGCCTTTTAAACTCTTAGGGCTGCATCCAATGATAGTCCTAATCAGAATAGACCCACTGAAGTTAATGAATATGACTAATTTAGCTTCATTAATTTCAGTGTATCTACTACTCTGAGTAGAACTTAGTTGGCTATACAACACTTAATATTTTCATTCTAAAATTTGTATAATTTATTTATTGGAATCACTGAGTAGCAGTTATAGTGATGTTGTTACCTGTATAATATTTTATTGTTTTATTAATACTGTAAACCACCTAGAAAACTATCATTTATTATGTGTTGCAAAATTTATATGCTACCCAATAAGTATATTACACAGAGGTGTGTAGGAAGAAGGGAATTTTATTATTAATGTGCTCCTACATTTTAAACCCTTTAGGTTTCAAGGCATTTGTGGCTAAAATACTTATTTTTCTGCTTTATTCCTCACCAGTTCATGTACACACTGATATTTATGAGACCAGCAGCCATGTATGGTGGCTGTAAGACTAGCAACTCTAGTTGTACTGAATTGATCGGTATTTTGTGAAAGGAACAACAACATGCAAAGCTAAAAGTGTTATGCAGCAATCAAAACAAGACTCAGGAAAAAAGAATGAAATGTAGAATGCCACCTGAGATGCCACAGGAATAATGGGGAGTACAGACAGTTGCTAAAACAAGTAGGGAATCTAGCGATCTGACCCTAGCAAACATCACCACCACATATTGGCTTTGGTACAATCTTCTGCTTCATGAGTACTACTACCAAAAAATACAATGAACTATAGCCATCTTATTGTAAGTGGAGAAGATCACTATTGTGATATAGACTACCATTGTGCTATCTTTTAAGAAAAAAGGCATTTCCCATCAAATGTTTCTCATTATAGTTTTCAAAAAACTCCAATTCTATCCATTTTAATTTAAGAAGTTGAATTATATCTATGCTTAATTAATGTATTCAGATATTCATTTCTCAGCATCAAAACAACAAAGGAAAAACAAAATAAATGGCAACTGCTTTTGAAATAATAGCTACTTAAAAGCTATTTAAGTTTCAGTAAGTTTTTAAGATTATTGCAAAGGAATTTAGATGTCTATACTTACGAATTTTGTAACCCTTAACTGTACAGGCCAGGCTAAATGTTTGAATCACCCAACAACTGTTCTGAATTAATGACTCGATGTAGCCACATGCGCCTATCTGCAATACATCGATGGATATATTAAATCTCAGGATGACAAAACAAAAACAATGTTACAATTAAAGTGAAAGTCCATTAGTCTAGCCCACTGCTCGATTGCTCAATGTAAAGCTAAAGAAAGTGCCTCCCCCACCCCACCCCACCAAAAAGGAGATTGAATGACATTTCCCCAAGGATGGTCTCCCTTGAAAAGCAGCTCCTGCCCACCTAGCAGTTCGAAAGCACGTCAAGTGCAAGTAGATAAATAGGTACCGATATGGCGGGAAGGTAAACGGCGTTTCCGTGTGCTGCTCTGGTTCACCAGAAGTGGCTTGGTGGCCACATGACCTGGAAGCTGTTTGCGGACAAATGCTGGCTCCCTTGGCCTATAGAGTGAGATGAGTGCCGCAACCCCAGAGTCATCCACAACTGGACCTAACGGTCAGGGGGTCACTTTACCTTTACCTATAACTGTTTTACTAGGGTTTTCCACTGCAATAGTTTACCACTTCTTTTTTCTCTGATATAAAGGTATGATAAAATAAGATTTTTTAAAAAATAATCAAACCTCACTCCATGGTCCATTCTACAAGCTTTCCCTTCTCTCTTTTGCATGAAATAGTGCCCACTGAAGGCACATACAATGCATAGCTGACCTCTACTATCTTGTATGGTAAGTATCTGGGAGCAAGTGGGATCCTTGCAACAAAATGCTGCAGTGCATCAACAGCCCCTAATAAGAGCTCTTCTGTTCTGGCTGTGGCAAATAAGAACAGTGTTTATAGCAGTATTTATAACAATATCTAAATACTGAATACATTTCTTTGATTTGATTCCCCCCCCCCCACATTTCTCCCATTGAAACCACAAAGGGCTAGAAAAACAGTGCCTCCAATCCAGAGGTAAATATTAATAGGCTTTGGACTTAATAATGAGACACTTACCGACAATATGTTTTTCATTGTAATCACAAAGACATTATATGCTATCAGCCAATCCCAATAGCGAAGAATGCTTCTGATAGGCTTGAGTAGCAAATCTCCTCCAAAGAGCAGGAAATAGAAACAAGCTACCAAGTAGCCCATGCAAAATATACTGATCCGAGTGGTTCCTGTTATGAAGATGATGGTTAGGACAAACCAGAAGAGGTAACTGAATGTTATCACTTTACCCATATCTAGGTAAGATCTGCAACAAGAGAATACAGGAGTGGAAAATGTTAAGCATCTATTTGTTCCATTCATAGGGTTTGTGCGTGTCTGTCTGTGTGTGTGTGTGTGTGTGTGTGTGTGTAAGAGAGAGAGAACAAACGAGCTACTTGCTCTTGTCAACTGTTTGGCATGCCTTTCATTTTGCTGAAATGACTACCTGTGTGGGTAAAGAAATTCGGCATCATACTATGGTGGCAAATCTTGACTGGCCCTGGATCCTAACTGCCCATTGCCCAAAGTCTGCTCACAGGATGCTCCCACTGGAGGAAAGTGTGGGGGCGGGGAGAGTAGATTTTTTTGCCACTGCAGCCCCTGTCCTCCCTAAAAACCAGGAACTGCATGGGAGGTGGCGCTAGGCTGCAGAAGGAAGGGAAATAATTGAAAATTGCCTGCCTCACTTTCGCCAGCTGAAGCCTCCCCTTGATCAGAGTCCTTTCTCCAAGCAAAAGGAGCCCTCCTATTTGTGGAAGGAAAACTAAGTATTTATTTCACAAGATCTATATACTGCTTGACTGCAATAAAACCTCAAAGCAGTTAAAAGTACTCAAGTCACTGTCTTCTTTATGGAAACACAGGAATCTGCCTTATACTGAGTCAGATGAATTGCTTCACGTAACTCAGTATCGTCTACATTGACAGGCTGATGCTCTCTAGGGTTGAAATTGGACGGTATTCCCAGCCCTACTTAGAGATGCTTGGGAACAGAATCTGAGACCTTCTGCATACAAGGAAATACTCTACTACTGAGCTACAACCCTTTAAAAAATTTCCATGGATAACACAACTCTTTTCCTTTTATCATAACTCATTAAAGCTTATTAGTAAAAAATGGTAAGTCTTTCCATGAGCATCATTATAATCAATGTGTTTCTGCACAGCTTTTATTTTGGAGCCAAGTGGCAAAAGAACAGACGTATACCTTATACGAGTTCCCAAATGGCACAGTATAATTTATCAATAAATTGATGATTCAGTGACACTAATGCAGGAACTCTGGTTCTTGTCATTTCCTCTGGTTTCTTCTTCTATGAGAATATCATGTGTACTATACACTATCTAGTTTTGTTTAGAAAGCAGCAAAATCAAAATGCAACCAATCCCATACAATAGGCTTGTCATTCATATGTAATGTGTTTGTGTGTGCTTCTCTCCAAAGACCTATAAACTTAATATATTCATTTCTCCTTCAAGATATAATGCAACACTGTGTGACCTGCTTCTATTCCTTGATTGCTTCAGCACCAGCTAATGTACAGTGCAAATTTTCCACTGCTCATGCTGACCTACATGGCTGCTGCAATGTACACCAACTTTTTATGTTGGGTAATAATGATATGAGAAAACATATTACATGTCTGATTCCATCAGTATTGCTCTGCAATTTTGAACAGCATAATTCAGTAGCCATAAAAAGAAAAGAGCACCTGTTGTCTGAATGTCTGGGAAGAGGACAAATGAACCAGATCTTTAGAAAGATGTATGACCTTTAGAAATATTCAAGATCCAGTTCTTACCGACAATGGATGAAATCAGGGACAGGGTTGTGTTGGCTAAATGATGCTGCCTCAAGGTTCATGCAAATCTCCACGTTGTCTCCAGCCATGATACGTACAGCAGCCTTGTTCTCATCTTCAAATGTTTGCCTTTGTAAGGATGCACATAGCAGCAACATGAAATCATCTGGCAGGAATTAGACACTCAAATTAAAATGCAAGCCAATAACTTTGGTTAGACATACCCTTATTAAGTAAAAAAACTTAAAACTATGATAACAAAGATAAGGACTACAAACAACTAATTAAATAGGGCAGCAGCACACACACTCACATAAACACACATACAGGAAGGAAAACCATGAAAATACGAGCCATGTAGACCTATGTCATGTTCTCCAACTTTGACTACTGAATTCAGGTTCCACACAGGTGTTAACTCAACTGGTCCTCTTTAGCAGGGTTCCCAGGAAAGAGACAAGAAGACAAGCTGCTATTAGGAATGCACTAGAATACTTACAGACAAGAAAGACTGGATTGGGTTCCTTAATAAAATCTGGAAAGTATAGCCATTTGATGATATTAGAGTTGAAGTTGGCATTAGGATGTCTCCATGGATAATCTATGAAGGTAGAAGGAAGAACAATTACAGGAAGCAATTCATATCACTCATTGCATCTCTAGTCTGAGCCATGGCTATTTTTCAGTGGTTACTGTGAAAATAAAAGATAATCGCAATCAGTGGAAAGCAAGAAGTCCCCTTACCTATACAAGGAGAAGGTGGGATGCCAATACAAATAAAGTACTGGAATGTAATGATGCATGATAGAAAACAGCAGTACTTTGGCCAGATCTCTGCAATGGCTTTTCTTCTGCGTCGATATAACACAGCAATTAACGCAAAGGCATGAACCATAGCATAGAAATCCATTCGTTGACCAATTACATTTACTGACAAGAGGAAACAGCTCTGTGACAAGGAAAAGAAAATCAGAATTTACAACCTCTTGGATAGCCCATGACTGACAGATATATTGCTTCACTCTTAGAAAATTGAAGTCTCTTACTTTGTGAGCTTCTGTTCACTAGGGATCCTGGAGGGCAGGGCAGACTATTTGGTTGACACCTAAAGAAACAGTCAGAGCCCCATGAACATTCAACAGCAGGAGGAGCTGCTCCCTGTCTCCCAGACCAGCCCAGTAGGCATATAAATCTGGATGAAAAAACAAGCCTCAACTCTGTGAGTCAGGGGAAAGCTGCTCTTCCAGCTGAAAGTTCTAGGCTCTGCCTCAAGGTTTGTGTAAGAGGCGCCAACCCAGCTGTCTGCAACGTCCTCCATGGTTGAAAATCAATGTAACACTTTGCTTACTGGCATATAACAGGTTCTCTCTCAATCAATATTTCATACTTAGCTTACCAATAGTGAGTACTTCGGAGTAGCCAATGTGGTGCCGTTCAGATGTTGCTGAACTATAACTCATCATGCCTGACCATTGGCCAGGCTGGTTAGAACTAATGAGAGATGCAATCCAACAACATCGGAGGGCACCACGTTGGCCATCTCTGGATTACTTTGATAGCTCAGTTGGTTAGAGTGTGCGGCTGATGATGCCACAGTCGTAGTTTTGATCCCCGTAACGGACAGCTGCATATTCTTGCATTGAAGGGAGTTGGAGTAGATGACCCTCAGGGTCCCTTCTAACTCTATGATTCTATGATTCTAATATATAATTGGATAAAAGTTCCTCTTTTTGCAAAAAGAAGTAATAGCGTCACTGCTAAATGTTTGGAGTCTACACTCTGTATCAGCCTTTCTCAGCCTTGGGTCCTCAGATGTTGTTGAGCTACAGCTACCATCATTCCCAGCTACTAGGACCAGTGGTCAAGGATGATGGGGGTTGTAGAATTGCACAGGCCTTTAATTGTACAGACCTTTAAAATACAAAGATAATTATTTTGTAGAGTAGGGCATTAACCGTCCAAATACAGAAACAAGTAATCCTTAAATATATAATTCTCTAAAATAGATAAGTAAGTAATAAATAATATCAAGTTGGAGTCACCATAGGAAATCTTGGCACTAAATTTACCTCTAAACCAAACTTATAGAAGAAGTAGTTGACAAAGTACTTAAGACAGCTAAGTACTCCATCATCTAAATGTAATCTGGTAACATCATGAAAAATTGTTTTCGTCTCAGGAGCTGTGAGATTGTTTCGACATCTGTAGTATTCCTGATGCCGGTAAATGGTTACTTCAAAGGCCAGAATTGCCAACATCAGCAGGTTATTCTGCAAGAGAAGGAAACCATATGAGCTACAAAGAATCAGCCAATATTCTTTTGAAAGCAAGCATACTGCAACTTGCAATATGCTCCCTAAAAACATTGACAACTCAGCGACTGTACTGTCTGAAAATAATTTATTGAGACTGAAAATAAATTCAACAGAGAACAAGTAATAATAATTACCCTCAAATATACAAGAAGTGGATAAGACTTTCTCAATCCAACCCACTCAGTTGGATCAATGGGCTTTCTGTAAAGTAGTGATTCATTTATGTCTTCTAGAGGCTTAGTTGTATTAGGCTAAAATGAAAAAAGAGAGATAAATTTTAGTTTGACTTCTTCAAGGAGGATGCTTTGATTGAACAGAGCCAGAGACAGATCTACTATGAAACTACCATGAAGCTTTAGCTTCAGGGCCCCTAATTCCAGGGGGGCCCCAGAAGCAACTTTAGTCCACATTGCTGAAAAAGTTCAGGTCTAGTAGACCCAACTTGAGTCACATGACACAAATCATTCTACAATGCATCATGCATGTATATAACATTCCCATAATTTTCATCTCCCCCTCAATAACTTGAAAACTATAAGACATAGGAAATTTTGATTCAAACCAGTGATAATCCAGTGCAGCAATTTTATTCAAAATCTGAGATGTAGTAGTTAATTTTTAAAAAATAAAAATGTGGTGATATGTCATGGAACGACTCCACTGAGGAAGGTAACAGTGGTTATCCAGACCTCTTTGCTGGTTGTGAAGGGCCCCCAAAATGTAAGTTTGCCACTGAACAGAGCTGAACAACCCAGGCACCTGAAAAAGGTTTCATCATCGACTTTATGAAGCAACATTAAGGCATCTGCCACTAACAGCTGAGACTGAAAAGAAGCAGACAATGAAGTAGCTCCATCAGTGCTAGGAGAGGTTCAAGTGGGGCCTCTCCATGCTACAGGAAGCATCAGTGTCATCAAATATACATACAGCGAACAAATTGAATACTTGGCAGGATGTGTGATTGATTCAGAAATTCACTGAGAGATTTCCTGATTTGGGGGGAATAACTTGACTAACTTCTCACGTGAGAAAGGGCCTGTCTCCATCCTTGTTGATCCACAATATCCACAAATTGCTAAATTATTTATTTTAAACAACTCTATTTTACTTTTTAAATATTAGATAGCTACTACTTGCCATTGTACAGTTGACAGAAAACATTTCAGGGTTAATAGTTCCAAGCTGATACAACATTTTGCAGATGATAATCACACAGGTCCAAACAGTGCAGACACTGGATGCCAGTGGGCGGAACTGGGAATATGGCAAAGCAAAAGCCCAGGCAATCACAAACACATAGTTAAGGAGGGAAACCTGTAAGCACAAAATGAGAAAACATATTAATTACTTGACAACAGTTTGAGAAGTTTTATTATGCTACCTTGTGCTAAAACATTCTGAAAAGGAATTCAAAGCATAAGGAAGCAGCAAAAGAGAGAGCATTGAAATGTTTAAGATAGCAGGAGAGTTAATCAGCTAAGGGTGGTGGTCTTGGAAGAATCAAGAATTATAGGCTGGGGTTTAATGTGAAACAGTAGCATAAAGATAAAGATGAGAAAGGGTGCGGAAAGCTTTCCAAAGTAAGGACAAGCTACTTGTGCTGGATGTTGAAGGGAATGTTCTATGTGATCAACGGCATTTTGGGGGGAAAGCTCAGCGTTGCTAAGATGCAAGAAAGGAAAGCAAGGGAAAAGGTGCAGTAGTCAAAGGGTGGCCATGGCAAGAGCACAAGACCAAGTTTGGGCTAAGATGATTAGGGGAAGGGGTGGATTTTTGCAATAGTATATTAAAGTAGTTAAGCAATTTGGGTAGCTTGGTTTACTGAATCGGATAGAGCTGGAACAAACTGAATTTCAATTCGCATGCAAAACTTCAAAATATCAAATATAGTTTTGAAGTTAACATTTTGAAGTTTGAATGATGTTTCATGTGCACCTTTTAGGGACAAGCCTAGTGTTTTACATCATTTAGTGGACAGGAGGAATACACGTCTAATAAACCAACCAAACCAACATTTCAGAAATTCAAAAACATCCTTGTTTTTGAATTCAGTTGATACTGAAAGAGAAACTGATGACACATGCATTATTTACTTGCCTCTTTGACTGTGACCCAGATAATATATGATGAGACAATTTTGATAATGTGCAGTTCCAAAAGCCACCACACAAAAACTTGCAGTTTATGAAAGCATTCAAGAAATTTCAAGAAAAGTACGGTGAGGCGATCAATTACCAAATGCCATTTGTTTCTTAAATCTGCAAAGACAAGTCAAACATAATGATGAAACTTATTTTTGGCTTTGTGAACAGGGCTACTTTTATCTTCTGTTGGAAATATAAAGGGGGAGGCATTTTTTCCCTCTGAATATAACTTTTCTTCCTCAGAATAAAACACTATTAAAACCAGCTATAATTCTTAATTAACGGAAAATGTGATTGAGATTCATTTGAAGTCATTTGAAGTCCCCATAGTGTCAATTTTTCCTGCCAAATGTGTTTATTCCTAATTTTATGACAGAATGCAGTTGACATTCCTCAGAAACAGAATTCCAGAGCATAAGACAAGAAGTAGGTTTGAAGAGTTGCCATTCACTCCTGCAATGAAAAAGGCACTAGGAACCAAAGTATATTGAGCCAAGTTTCAACACAACTTAATCATGTTGGGATAACCTTTGAGTCCTTACAGGTCTCTAATGTTGTTTTGTCTCCCTCTTAAGGTTTTTTTTAAAGACTTCTTGAGCACCTGCAAACGTCAGGGTGAACTCAAGTCTGCTTATTTTCCCCTCTCCCCATTTGTATAGTCTGTGAGCATCAGAACACTTAAATAAGAAATAGAGGGAATGAATTACATGTATCCCAGGTGAATCACCTTCAATCAAAAGTAAAACAAAATAGACCAAGTTGAGATTCTCTCCACAGACTACCTGATATATCTTCTGTCTCCGATTCATCATCATCATCATCATCATCTTCCTCCTCATCCACTTCCTCCTCTTCTTTTTCATGCCCTTCTTCCTTATCTCTTTTCTCCCTCCTTTCCATTATGCGTTGTTCTGGTTCTTGGAACATGTGTTCCTGCTCTTGGAACATTTTTTCCGGCCCTTGTAAAATGTTTTCTTGCTCTTGTAAAACGTTTTCCTGCTCATTTTTTTCCTGCTCTTGTAACACATTTTCCTGCTCTCGTAAAATGTTCTCATGTTCCTTTCCAAAACTGGCATTTAAATTCATCATTGTGATATCAGGCAGGCTTCCATCTTGATGAACCAGCCTATTGGTAGATAAAGTAGGCATGTCAACAAACCAAGCAGTTGCAATACAAGAAACAATCTTCTGATTTCATACAGCAAAACAAACAAGGAGCACATGAATAAATGGGTCAAACACTGTTTAGGAAACTCCACATGGTATCACACCATAGAAGCAATTATCTGTCACTTTGACGCTAATTATTTGCTTTAGTAATTAGTGATATTGCCACCTAAACTTGACATTTCCCCCGCAGAGGAAAAAATGGTCAAAGTTTAAGATGTAGAAGCATGAAATGACATGTTTTAACAGCAAGCATTTCATGACTTCACATGGGGACTTACTCATTTTGGCGGATTGGTAATTTTTTCTTGATGCTGCTCAAAGTAATTGAAACAGAAAGAAAAAAAGGAAATGAGAACAGAGGAGTTACAGAAGAAGGTCAGAGATAAAGACATCATGCCATATAACTCACTAGCATTCTCTTAATCCATCTGTGTCAGCCTTCAGATGCCAGGAGCATGCCATCCTGGCATTAAAAGAGTGCTTCTAACAAGATGGAAAGTGCTTACTACATTTTCAAAGAAACTTTTCATTCACCATTCTTACATTATGCAAGCAAATTCTTTCAAATAAGTTACACTAGTCTGACTCTGAATATATTTACATATTTGTAAAAAACAAAAGATGTAAAAAAACCAAAAGATTCAAATGGCAAAATTATTCATTTGCAAGTAAGCAAATATGTTTATTCAGTTCAACATTCAGGTAGCATATAATCTTGAACCAGTTCTTCACATCGTCTCAGCAACGCTTTCAAGAATTCTATGGTTAAAAATCAATATAAAGAGTTGAAAACAGGAAACACCAATTGAAGGTGTTTCTACTGATGTGGAATATGGAAATGTTACTAGTAAGCTATAAAGTATTTTGGAGGTGCATTCTGGTAAACACTACTTGTGATCAAATTTACCTTCTTCCCTAAGAAAATGGGATTGGCTGTCTAGTTTCAGCGTTACATAAAGGTAAGGAAAACATTTTATTTTTATGTTAGTAAGTATAGTAAACTTGCCATACAGATGACAGCCAATTGGTCCCTGATCCAAACCTCAGTTTGAAGATATTTCAGTCAGGAAGGTGATGTTGTACTATTAGTTTCTCTTTCTAAAAGAAAGCTTGGGTGTCCTTTCAGCTCAACTACAGAGTCCTTTAGAGTTAAAGATATCCCTTGATATTTTACTCTGCTGCCTACATACCTTATGAAAGACTCAGGACAACTCAATGCCACAAATAAGTAAATGGGCTAAGGCAGCCAGGATCAGACAAATCCTTGGATAGGATATATATTGGAGCATCCAACTTCCAAGAGTCTGCGATCTACTCACAGTACTAAAAAACTGGCAGTGATCTACCCATTGCCAGAGTTGTTGAGCTTTATTTAGGGAGCCAAAGTTGTCTTTCATTGCAAAATTAGCATGTTGTTGAATTTTTTTTACTTATTTCAAAAATACCAAATCATTTAACCATTATATTTAAATGCTAATAGTAAAACATGAACAGTATACTTTAAATTTGCAACATAGCTATAAATGAACACAAGATGCCTTTCAAATAATGAACTAGTGTAAGACTTGAATCAAGACATTAAATTTATCTCTATTTATGAATTTTATTCAGCTTTTCAAGGTACATAAGATCATATAATGTATTCAGAATTTTTGTAATCATTCTCATAAAAGTAATTTTCTATGACAACTATTTTCAAGAGAGATAAAAAATACCTGCTAAATATTATTCAGTGTGCCCCAGAGACCTTGGGAAGGATTCCCAAGGGTTCCTAGATCAAAGGATGGGCCAGAAAGGTACTGAAAACACCACTGCTCAGGTTTCCCATAGGCAAAACTGTGCATGAGTCTTCAGTTCTTAATGTTGACCCATTTGTTGCTGCTGTTGGCCTTTCCTCCCATTGGACCTCCCTTCTCTGTAAGAATGGTAGGGCCAGTAATGAAAAGACTGTCTGAAGGCAGAGAATGGGGTGCCATAGAAAGCCTATTATGAGCTGGGCCAGAATGTCATGAGTAGCTCATAATGGCTTGGTGACTTCTTTTCCCAGTTCTCCTAATTCCAAAAGTTGGCACTGTCAATATTCTAAAGGTCACACTTTGATGTTAACAAAAGCAACTGACTGATTTCTGTGCCACTTACTGTCACATGTGCTCAGGATCCTAGAGAACAGCAGGCTAACCACACTGCCTACTTAAGTAAATATTATGTAAATATCTTAATTTCAGAGGAACACGAACACACACACACACACACACACCAGAAAGGGTTGTAATTACTAAGCCAAAGCTGTTGCACTGATCTAGCAAGATGTAAAATACAAGTGCTAGTGACCTGGATTTATCGAGAGCACTGTTGTCCAGACTACCAACAATGGCTTGGACACTGACCCAGGAGGATAAGGGGTTTGCTGAGTCAGTAGGACCACTCACAGAATTACCAGATCTGGGTCCCAACACTGAGCTAGAGCCCAGCAACCAAGGAGCAACAGAATCAGAGACACACCAAATCTCCTCAGCTAGGAACTTCAGAGATTGCAGCACACTGATGAAGCAACATCCTTGCCCCTAAAGACCTCATATGTCCCATCTACCACAACCACCGGCAGTTTGCTTTGTATGAAATGATTGAGAAACAACAGAGTGCTAGGCTCCAAGGCAAAACCTCTGTCACATTAACAGTATCCAACAAGGAGGTAAACCTAAGTAAATTTAGTGAAATAGAAATAATTTAAGGGACTGTTTTATGTAGCTTGCTTACTGTCTAAAGTGTGGAACGCACTATTTTCTGTTGGAGCTGGTTAGGAGAGACTAGACTATCTTCCACCTTCTCAAAACCTTTCTTACCCGGTCTCATTCTCAGAGTCCTTTAAAATGTCTTTGTAATTTTGTTGGCTGTGGGATTGAGCTTACCTTATCCTTGTGAGATATTCGAGAGTGGTGTGTGCAATTTCCTTTCCATTAAACACTTCTCCAGTGCTCTGGAGCATCCCTGGCTGCCTGCGTTTCCTGATCTGAAAAAGCACCATGGGAGGAGTTACCTTACAACGCCTTCCCCTGAGCTTTAATTAAAGTGCGGGAAGCCGGGAAGGTTGGCTACCAAGTGCCCCTGGATTGGTGCGCTCACTGCCTTTGTTTTTAAGAGATGTCGTTTTGACCATTAAAACAAAAACAAAAAACTACACCAAGCAAACACACATGCCATTTAAAAATCAACAACAAACAACTGTTAGGAGCACTGTCAACAGCCCGCTCAGCTTCCCAAACTTACAGGAAAGCCCAGTTGAGGACATCATGGTGTTTTTGAAGGAAACACAGGCACTTGGAAAAGCTGCAACCTGCCAGGGAGATGAATTGTAGAAAGAAAGGACACTCACATAATCCACTGGCCCTCTCAAAATTAAGGTAAGCAAAAACCCAGACCCAACCTGTGAGCATTTCACTGAACCTCTCTCATCTCTTCCCCTAGTTACATAATTTTTAAATGCAATTTATTTTCTCATTAATTGATGGTCAACAGTTTTTTTAAAAAAAAACACCTGGAGAAATTTTCAGCACTGCATCAGGTGAAGTCCACCTATCTCAATTCAAAATGAGCCAGGTCTTTCCAAACCTTTCTCAAGAATTCTCAATAAAAATCTGGATTTCCCCCTCCAAATCCCCCCAAAGTTTGGAAAACCCAACCTGGGAGATCTCCTTCACTGTCACTCATTTACTAGTTTCCCTCCTACCCCTTTTCCTAAATTCAAAAGTTGTGGGGTGGGGTGGTAGAGAAGAGACAGCAGCTGCGTTTCCAAAAACCAAACCAAAACAAGGAATCTTCCCTCCTACAATAAATGATTCTGGAAATCCTTGACCCCTCCACTGTCGACAGGAAGTCTGTCAACTGCAGTTTCTTAATCACAGAAAATAGGAGGCTTATAAAGTATTACATTTCCCAGAGTCAGCAAAGCAGACTCAAGCAATGCCTAGAAGTACTCACTGTGCAGAGTGAAGAACTGCTTAGAAGATGCTGCCTTTGGTTCCGTTTGTGTGTGTTTATATATGTGTGTGTGAACATACACTTCCAAGATCTTACATCTGCAGGAACGACTAACAGACAGCCTAAACCCTGACCATCATTTTTTCTTCAGCAACTTAGTGAGCATATGAAAGTGTAGGAATGGGGGAGAGGAGAAACTGGCATATGAAAATGCTGGTACCAAGTACAAATTCAGAGAAAGTCAGGTTCAGTTCATAAGAGATTTTACACTTGATATTTCATGATAACTGTCCCCTTCCTGCCTTCCACAATTCTTCAGTATTGCTAGGGTAAGCTTATCATAATGGTGTTGCTTTGATGCACTCTTGTAGCCAAGATATAACATCATTTTCTCTTGAATGCAACACATAAAATATTTGACAGAGTAAAGATGGTTTAAGAAAGCAGATGTTTAAATAACCACTCTTTGAATGGTTTTCTATCCTTGCATTTGTAATTTTATATATATGAGTTGTAACAGAGTTCTGAAGTATTAATAATTCATAATTATATGTATTTCCCTTAGAAGTACAAGCTTCTCTTTCTTCTATCTCTGACCAATTATCATGATGAGAGATATTAAGAATACAGGCTGATATCCAAAAAGTAAAAAATGCCCCCAAAACACTTCTACTCTAAAGGGGACGGGGTTTGCTAATTTTCCTTTTCAACAACAGTCTTTTCAGTCACGTTGAATTCCACTTTGGAGGGTCCCTAACATTCAGGGCAGTGGGAGGGGGCCATGGGTTAGAGGGATTGCAATGGGAAGGAGGCATATAACTAAGCAAGGTAATTGGCAGACAAAGAAGTTTCCGCAAATCTGTACAATTACTATGCAAATTATAGAAGGGGAAAAAACCTCCATCTGTTCTATATGTGAGCCAAACCATTAGCAATAAAAATGCTGTCCTAAAGTAGCTGTCAACATATGTTCAACAATTTTCAAGTTTTCCAATTCATGTCTGATTATGACATGGATATTAAAAGTATTTTATTCAGATATGAGTATCAGCCCACCATACTGTGCTCTACTGATGTTATACTGATATACATGCCAACATCAGAATCAATGTCACTTTTATTTAGAAGAGACTTGCGTCCATAACCAGCAGGTTTTTTTCAGGTTCCTGAGATGCCATTGTATACAAAGGAACACCACTTCCTAATTCTCATACCCACACAGGCCTGCTGCGACAAATTTACAAGGCACCTTGAAGATAAAGTCACTTGCTTTTGCTCCAATCTTTACACCTCAGCTGTCTAATGAGGTGTCTAGCACACCATCATGTCATATTGTTTGGGATCCATTATTATCATTGGGGCTTCGAGGTGTGGACAAGACACATGCAGGAGTGCAACCAACTATCTGTTTTCTAGAACCTTGCCTACTGTTGCTTCCAAACACTAGCTAGAGGGGGATGACTGGAGATTACAGCTAGTGTATAATGCACCTGCTGGATCACTGTATAATGCACCTGCTGGATCTCAAGGTCCATTTCCCGAATTACCCCAAACAGGAACCATTCAGCATTAGACAAATTCCTAGATGCCCATACCAAACCTGATACTTCTCATTGCTTCTTCACATTGTATTAGGACAACTTAAAGCACTATGCTATTACTTTTAATAGTTATGGATTCCCCCAAAGAATTCTAAGAGCTGTAGTTTGTTAAGGGTGCTAAGAGTTATTAGGCTGCCTCTATTCTTCTCCTAGAGCTACAATTTCCAGAGCTGTCTGGGAAGAAGGATTGTTAAACTACTCTGGAAATTGCAGTCTTTGATAAAAGAGGAGTGTCTCATTTAATGTCTTGCTATCATTTACTATAGTTTTCAAATCTACTTGTCCACCTCTCTTGTGTGTGGACAAGTGGAGGTAAATGGTGGGTGGCAGTAGCACATGCTGCAACAATGCTGGGGCTGGGGGATGCAGGGATAGAAACATGGGGAGCCAGGTTTACATTGGCCAGGAGCCCATCACCAGCACTGTTTTAAGGGCTCACTGAAGTCTGGTGCAAACTGAGATGAACAAAAGTGTGCACAGACACTTATGTGTGCTGATGAACTAGTTTACTCAGAGAATTGTGCTTTACATGTCTAGATGCAAATAAAATTGATTGAACTTTTTTCAACTTGGATAACATTTAAAGTGAATCATTGTACTCACAGCTTTTAAAAACGGGAGAACTCTCAGAGTTAGAATTCCACTGTGCTGACCAATAAGCTCTTTGTTCATTGGAAAAATTGAGCACTACGATTGTTTTATTTGAGGTTAATATATAGCCTGATATTCCTCTCCGCCACTGCCCCCGCCCTCACTTCTGAGTGAAAATGTAAGCAAGCAAGTAAAAGAAACATTTTGTTAGGAAAGGAAAGATTGGAATACCCACCTATTTATTATTAGATAAACACGACCATTGACTTTGGCATGGCTTTGGTGAGAGAGATGAAAGCACAAGAATGCATGGGATGGCAGCAGGAAAATTAGTTAGAGAAAGAGAGAGAAAAGAATAGTGTTAAACAGGAATGAAGGAACATAGCTGTCTTACCAGAGGAAGAACATATTGCCAACAGTCCCAATGAAATAGTAAGATTATTGAAGGATTATTACAAAACATTCAGTAACAAACACTTGTCAGCATATAGGTTCCCATTGTACCACTAGACTTCCAGCTACTTGGATTAAAAGGGCCAACCTCCTTAACAATCCTTAACAATCGTCAACAGGCTCATCTCAGCTATCTGCCAATCTCCAATTCCCACCACCCTTCTGAGTAATACCCCTCCCCACCTTCTCACTATATAGAAGGATCTGGCAACTTCTGTTTCAGTGTATCTGAAGAAGTGTGCATGCACACGAAAGCTTATACCAAGAACTAACTTAGTTGGTCTTTAAGGTGCTACAGGAAGGATTTTTTTTATTTTGACTATGGCAGACCAACACGGCTACCTATCTGAATCCTGTTTGATGTCTCCCCACTCAATACCAAACGATAAAACATTATCTAAGTAGCATAACCGAACAGAAAGGATCTATTAAAAAGTATGTGAGTTGTGCCAACAGAAGTCCAATTTCTTGGTGACTGCAAGCCAGCTTAGCTTTCAACATAAGGTTCATGCTTAGACATCAGAGCTATATATAACCATATGGTGGTTGGGGAAGTAGAAGCTGAGAACCTGGTGACACTGAAAGAAATAACATTTATCTGCTTGCTTTACCTGTAAATGGCACTATCCTGTTTGCTGATTATGGCTTTCAAATCCGTGAGTTCAAGGAAACGGTCATGGAAATAATGTAGGTGTAAAATACACACTAACAAAAAGGAGGTTGGAATAAAGATGCGGGTAAACAACTCTGCAACAGAAAACTGCTTTAAGCCAAGATCTTCTAGTCTGAAATATAAAGCAGTACAAGATACAGCTAAGTTAATGGTCAGGATGAATTTGACAATGTTTAATATTTGGCAGAAAGCACATTCTTAGCTGGTTGTAAAACAGAGCAGCTATAAAGACTATTTGGTACAGTTTTGGGAATCATACTAGTTCCACATACAACAGAAAACTAATAATACACATATCCACTGTATTGGTCTATGGCCAGAATAATTCAATCATTCATTCATTCATATCTATTATAGCGACAAGAGGCTTGCAAAAAGAACTTTACTTTCTGGTTCTTAAAATGCATTATGCCAGTGGTTTTCAACCAGTGTGCAGTGGCACCCTGGGGTGCCTTGAATGATGGTCAGGGTGCTGCAGGCAACACTGGCCTCTGTCCCTCTTTCCTTCCCTCCCTCCTCTGATGCCCTGTCACATCTTTGCCCCCCCCCTTCAGAAGCTTGCACAGCTTTTTGTTGCAGCAGCTCTGGCTATGAGCTCTGCAGGTGAATTATGCCTCTGGGGCTGGCCAGCAGGTGCTGGGTACCCGGAGCTGAGACGGCCTTGGAGAGTAAGCAGGCAAGTGCATGAGAGGGCCCAGCCAGCCAGCCCACCAGCCCTTGCTGTTCAGAACGGACAAATGGGAGGCTGGGCAGGCAGGCAGGCACCACGCTGGCCTTTCCTGTGCTTACTGTGTGCAAGGCCTGCCTGGGAGCTGAGTGCCCGGCACTGAAGGGGAGCCTTTCCACCATGCAGTTCTGGCAGTGCCTGTTGCTGCCACCCAAGGTAAGATGTTGGCCTCATGTTCACCTTCAGCCAGCCTCCTTTGGGCCACTAACACTGGGGGCATCCTCTTCCCAGGCCCCTGTGGGGCAGTGTGAGGAGGCACCTCTCTTTGGGCCAGAGGGGTAGTTCAGAGACCAGGAGCAGTGGCGGTGGCTGCCCAGAGGACTCCCAAGGAGTGGGGAGATGAGACTGAGGAAACACTCCACAAGGGAGGGTGTTCAAAAAGGGGTAAGGGGCTGCCGGCTCTGCAGGCAAGGGGTGACATAACTGGGCTCCTGCGCCCCACAGGGGTACCGCAGAAAGAATGTAGTTGGTCAAGGGAGCCGTGGACTCAAAAAGATTGAAAACCTCTGCATTATGCAATCATGCATTCTACCGTTTTGTTTTTTTAAAAGAGAAAGTAAGTTGTAATTCTGGAACATCTAACTAATTTATCCAGACAACTATATTAATCTGCTAGAGCAGCCAGATAAGTTTAAATAAATTTCTATTCATAGGTCAAATAACAAGAGAAGTCATCTGGGCAGCTTACAACATCAAACATTACATTTGGAATCACAGTGGCTACCTTTGAAGATCATGATAAGATTAAAACCATGGCTTACTGTGTCTGAATGAAGTGCACCCACCCAGCCAGGATGTGAGGTTTGCTTAAAGAAACCACAACTGGCAAGTTAATAACTAACCTTGGCTTATCACTATCCCTATGTTAAGCCAAGGATCATGGTTTGTTTCCTCCCAGTGCTGGCAGATATGAAGTCTATTGTGCATGGTAATCTATTGTTTGTGTGTTACCATCATGTGGAAAGAAAGCTTGTCTTGAAATACAATACAGTGTAATGAATAAAATACAATCAGCCAGGAAGCTAAGCCCCACAACTACAGCACTTTTAAAACGATCATCCATGAGCCACTCAAAATTAGGTAACAGTGATACAGCATTGTTTTTATGATGCAGAAAAATGAACAAAACTGTAGCCAATGGATGGTGAGAAAAAGAAAGAAAAGGGAGATAAAGCTAAGGAAAAATTAAATAAATATGGCTGAGAGGAAAACAAGCAGCCAACTTCACAAAGGAAACACTGTTCTTCCCAACTTTGATTCACGTGCATAACATGGGACTTCCCCACTTTAGGGCTAGGATTAGAATGATAGCTATATTTTTGTTTTCACATTGTACATAGTGGACACTGCTTAAGAGATCTTTAAAATATTAAGCAGTTAAGAAATGCTTTAAATTAAAATAAAATATAAAGCAAATATTGGTCTGCAGACATCTCATATGTGTGGTTGAACAGATAGCATGAATAAGAAAAATCCATCACCATCCGGTTTAACCTGCATTCATATCAGTGGGACTTCTGTGCAGGACTGGCATCACCCAAATCCATAATGTATTTGTTAATAGAAGGTGAGACTATGTTAGCAGAAAATACTCACTGTTTCTCATTCATCCCTGTCATGTTTTTCCACAACCCAGGAAATGATTTAAACTGATATGTGTAGATAAAAACAAGTACTAGCATCGTGTAAACCACCACTGACATCCAAAAATATTTCAAAATTCGCCGCCACCATTCATAGTGCACCTGGGAACCAGAAATTCATGTTGTAAAGCAAATTGTTAGCTTTTTATAAACATAATTGCTTATATTCTATTCAATTTGAACATGGCAATTTCAATGGATTGTGGTTGGATTTCTTGTTTACTGAGGAGGTCGATAATATTGTTTGAAGGGCTGTGGTCTGCCTCTTGTTTGCCTGGCATATGAAGGCCTGTTAAGGCAATTATTAACTGCAGTGATAAATATGACACTAAACTAGGGATAGGGAATACACGGTTTGGATCGCAATTCTCATCAGCGCTAGTCAACATGGCCAGTGCTCAGAGGTAATGGAAGCTGTAGCCCATATTCTGAAGGGTCATAATTAACTTTTCCTGCACTAAATGAAAACTGCCAAGACTGTGAAACTAGTTGCAATTTGTCTGGTCTTTAAAGTAGCATAGTTAATGCTCCCTGCATGCAGTAACCCTCCTGAACTCCACTATGCACCATTTTAATTGCTGTATAGGTGAGTAGAAAGGGGGGGGGGAGGGAGAGAAGAAAAACTTCTTGAAAAACTTTTGCTTGACATGAAATTGGTTAGCATTTGGAGAAGATTATTTCCATGGGGGCACTCAGAAATATCTGCCCAGGAAGGCCCATCAAACCACTGCCTGTTCTTTCTAACCACCAATGCAAGAGCTTCTCTTGGCTATGGTTGGTGTTTCAGTAATCTATTTTTATATATATATATATATATATATATATATATATATATATATATATATATATGCTTTCGTAGATTTTCACGGGTACAGGAATGTAGGTTTTGGTGTCTTCGGGTGTCTTCCCGTGTAAGAGTTGGGGTGTCTAGGCGACGTTTCGACGAGGTCTCACTCGTCATCTTCAGGCTGGTGCTTTCGGCTTCTTGTTCTAGTAACAAGAAGCCGAAAGCACCAGCCTGAAGATGACGAGTGAGACCTCGTCGAAACGTCGCCTAGACACCCCAACTCTTACACGGGAAGACACCCGAAGACACCAAAACCTACATATATATATATATATATATATATATATATATATATATATATTCACAGAATTTTAAATTTTTATCTTTTAAGTTACTCTGATCTATTACCTTCTTTTAGTAGAACTAGCAAGTTTATTAAATTTTTATATCCAGAAAAAAGAGATCTGAAGAACTATGACTATTTTTCAGTTACAACACTATGAAGCAGTAATCTAAGAAATCTGTCTCTATCCCATTGAAGGCTAAGCCTATACTAGAATATGTGAATGAGTGCATAGCTACAGTCTGCCAACAGTTCTTTATACAGAGTTTGGTAAACAAACTTCATCGACTTTGTCAATAGGTTAGGTTTTCAGACGTCACCTTCAGTAGGTGATGCGCCCCAGTTTATGTTAACTGCCGAGGACACTGTCAAGTGGACACGGTCTAGGCAAGAAGGAGCATGGAGAACATAGTTCATAAAAGAGGAACTGGAGTTAAGCATTGCTAATAGGGGAGATTTGGCATAAGACATTGTCTGAGAGCTAAACAGATTGTATGCAAAGGACATGTTGCTGAACCTTTATAAACTCCCTTGATTAGGACTCACATGTTTTTCTACTGAATTCTGTATTGTTTTGCTGACATTCCTACATAACCTCACTACTACAGGAAAGCACGGGGAGTGGCATCACTCTGTAAAAACTGACTTTGATGTAAAATAATTAAGAGGGGCAGCTAATAGAGGGTCACATCTGTGGGGGTGGTGGTATAAGACAACGTCTCTCATTGCCACCAGACCCAGCAAAATCTACAGGTGCCAGGAGAATGTATGAGGCATCTTACACCCTAATGGCCAACAAACTCCAGAGCTGATAGGCTCTTGGTGGTTAGAAAATGTGTGCTTGCCATTGTCTTGTGCTGTACCCTTACTCTTGGAATCACAAAAACACTGAAGAGATGGTTAAATCCAAATAAGGAGTAATTCACACTATAGGACTTAAATTATTTCTAATCCAATCCTATTGCTTAGGACAAACAATTGCTGTTTTAAAAATATAGTAAGGGTAATTAAGCATATACCCTGGATACATTAATTAAAAAGTAACAAGCTGAAAAAACCCTACATTTTGTTTAACTTACCTGATATAGGACTACACAGAACAAGAAGAGCATCATATAGATGATTTTGTACATGACAATTTTCCCTTCAAAGCTGACAAAAAAGAACATTCCTCCACAGACATAAATCCAGTATTTAATGAACATAGCCATCACCAGGTTTCCCAGGACCTTCATTACATCTTCTTCTTCTTCTTCCTCCTCCTCCTCCTCCTCCTCCACCTCCTCCTCCTCTCCCTCCAATCGCTCCACTTCATCCTTTTGGGATTCTTCTTCATCTTTTTGGGATTCCTCTTCTGTAAATACAAAATGTCATGAACTTTACTTTTGCTTAGTTCATATTACTTGGTCTTGCATTGTTGGTAAAAACAAGTAGACTACTGTGGGCAGAGTGCAACTACACTGGGCAGGACAAAGAGCACAGGAAAAGCTAAAGCAGGTAAGGGAGCAGAGAGAAACTACTCATGTGAGGTGAGCTAATGCTAGGCCACTACCTGCCAGCCTCCTTCTCATCCCATGGTAAAGGAGAGGATGAGTAGCAGCTGGGAAGTTACCAGGGGAGCGCAACTGGTTCGCCCAGACTGAGCACTGCAGGGGGCACTGCAACAATGATATAGAATGGAAGGCTTGCATTACTGGGATCTGATTCACATAATGTTTGAATTCCCTATATTTGCATTTTATGCCATAGAACCATTCACCGACCTTGTCTTAGCTTCAGTGCTAATCAGCTGAAACTGAGTCATTGTTTTCTAGATACTGATGACTTTTAGTATAAGATGCATGTATATGGGATTTGATCTCTATAGCTTGCCTCACTTGAATCATCTGATCTACATATGAGTTGGGTCATTCAATGAAAATGCGAGCCTGTAGACTCATTTTTCATTTTCATATATAGCTAATATGTTCTATATCATTTTAAATATCATTTGGTAAAATTTCATTATATGGCAAAAGTTCTTCAAAATGGCATTTTACACTTGAGAAAAGAAACAGAAGCACGACATGCAAAATGACCCAGAATTTCCCTAATTCTCCCTGCTAAATTTCAGTTAAATCCCTCACTTAGTAAGGCAACAACCGTTTTACGCTTCTCCAATATGTGCGCGACCACACACGTGTGCATCACCACAACCTGGAAGTGGCCAGGAAAGGGGTGGGGGGAAGGGACATAACGGCAGAGCAGACTCATTTTTCACATAGCCTAGTCCTTCCCTTGCCCACCCCCCAAACATTCTTAACAGGGTCTCTTCTCCAGTCTTCAGAGAGTAGCTGGAAGTGGGGAGCCAGAAAAAGCTCCTCCTTTCCTTCCACTCTGCAGTTTTAATCTGAAATCTTAGGCACAGTACTGCACCCAGAACTTAGAAACTGTTCGCGCTAATGAAATTCCGTCACAAAATGCGCCTAGAACAATGGGAGTTTCAAACACTAAACATAACCCCCGCACAAAACAGTTGTTGTCTGTATGTCCCACCTCGTTACTTCACACTGTCTTTTCCTCATTTGCCCTGTTTCACTTTCCTATCAGCCGAACTCCCCACACAATGTCATTTCCATGAAAGTCACTTTCTTTGCCCTTTGCACCTTCTACTACCACTTCACTTTCCTCTTTGTCTCACTTTCCTCTTTGTCACACTTTATCACGTTCGTCTCTTTTGGGCTCACAGATTGCTTTCAGAATGCACAGAATGCATTAAGAACTCAGATTTTTTTTAATGTAATCTATATTTACCTTTTTCTTCACTCTCTTCTTCTTCAACTTTTACCTCTGATAAAACAGCTTCTTTTAACTGAAAAGCTTTCCGCTCAGTGAGATGTTGTCTGAGCAGTAGCCAAAATGTAATTGCAAAAAGAATCTGCAAGGAGAAATGGGGAGGAGGACGACAGAGGGGGAAAGTTAGAACACCTAATATGTTGTTTAATATTCATTATCTAATAGAATTATCTACGACATTGTACTTACGAGATGGACACACTCTGGTTGACATTGTAATTCAAGGATGGCGCAACAGTGCCTCTATAGATGTTTGATTACTGCTTCCATCATGCTATTTTATGCTGTTGGGTATGATGGCACTTAGAGTTTATGAATATATGGAGAGCCACAGCTTTCCATTCCTGCTGTTAATAATTTGTGAGAACTGGATGATATTGCTGAACATCTTCCAGACATTTGCCAACATAATCTGGTCCCCAAATGTCTCTAGAGCCATATGGATGCTAAGACTGTGCTTTTATTTGGGGATGAATGGTAAAATGAGACAACTATATACCTTTCATTCCATTTTTCATCCATTACAAATATAACTGTATACAAATTCTCTCCAAGAACTCTCCACCTGATTTGTGGGCAAAGAATTTGCAAGAACCATTAGCTTCTTTGTCATTTTATAAGGATTTGCTTTGTTGTTGTTTTGATGTTGCAACAACTATGTTGGTGGCCTGGCCACCATTGCACAAAGCTCTAGATCTAGTTTCATTTTACAGAATTTTCTCTAAGTATTCCCCACCATTTTTTGTGTGATGGTCACTAAATTTAGAGAAATTTTTGCAAAATTACGCTTTCTTCCATAAGAAATTTCAGCTCTACTCCAGTGATAAGACATGACCCATGGACACAAATGACTTTCAGTGAACAACTCCTTATTCAGTGCTGTTTGTGCCTTTTGGGTTCAGTTTGCTAGCCAAATGGGGATGGCTGCCTCTGGTGGAAGATGAGAAATGTAGATAACTCTCCAGTCCTCTACTTTGCTTCTAATTTAGTTTCCTTTTCTTTATGAGAGGCAGAGAGACAAAGAGGGCAGGATTGTGCTTCCTGATGGGTGCAAAACAGGTCCTCATCTTCTTCCAGTTATGTTGAGATACTTTTATATCCTTCATATACTTCATACGATAACACAATCTTTATTTTCAGTGATTCGCAGGTTCTACTTATGGTTTTGATAACAGACTACACATCTATCCAGTGCCTGCACTCTCCCTCATGTTTGAGAATTGATTTGTAGTCAGTTTCCCTTAATCCCCTGGATTATTGAGCCAGCAGCACTCTCACCTACTTAGGGAAAAAGTAGTGTTTTAAAAATATTGTCATTCCCTGATTGTTTTGTGCCTTGCATAGTCAGTGAGAACCATACCACCCATGCCAAATTCCTACCCAACTTTGCTTTTAGAATGCATTATCTTAATTCTTCACTGACTGTCAACAGTTTTTTTTAAAACAGGTAGGATTATGTACTTTTAAGGTGGTTACAACATTCACAGATTAATGTAGTTAAGCAGTACATAAACATTAATAAAATAAAATAAAAATAGAATAGAATAGAATAGAATAGAGCATTGTGCAACCTCATCTGCAGAGGCTTGGGTGGTGCCTTCATGTATAAAGAATAAGTGAAACAGCACTTTATTCTCCCTTCCCAAAGACAGCGATAAGCACATTAACTCTGTGACTGATTAGGTTTTGTATCTCATGGTTCTTCCTTTTTCTCTTTTGCATTTTCTAACACATACAAATGCCTACACAGAATATTCACTGTGCTTCCATTTTCAAAATCTCTCTGGAGAGCAGTCTCTTCTACAAAGCAACTCATTTTCTACTTAAGAGCACATACTTTGAAAAACAAAACGGAGAACATTATGGTCTATTTATCTGTCATTTTCTATTGAAAGCAAAATTAAATTTATGTCTAAACCCACAGAGTGTCTTTTATTCAGTGAAATATATCTAGGGTATGCCACTCACTTACTATGGTGTATACATTTATCTTTTTTGCTGATTCCATAATTTCATTTTTCTGATAGCCACTACTTTTAGATAAGACATTTTACAAAGCAGCCAATCAAAGTTTATGGCAAAGTTGCTGGCAACATATTAAAGCAGTTAAATCTCTTGAGAGAAATTTATAGCATCAATGAGAGAAAGTGTACAACATATCCAACAGAACCTCTGGACCATTTAATCTGTTTTAAGAGCACTAATGCTGCCTTTGAGAGAAGATAATATAGTGTTTGCTCATTTTCACATTCATTATAAATTAAGGAGTAGCCAGCAGGGAATAAGTAGTACAGAATTCACTTTGAGAGAGAATCTAGTGCATCATAATGAAGGTGCTTAGGCTAGTGAGACAAAGGAATAATGAAATGCAATAGTGGGATTCATGAAACATTTTGTACCTACTTTGCTTCAGAAAAAGAGACTACTAAATGTGATATTATATTTGAGCTTTCACACAACATAACAGCCACTTCTTGAAATCTAGTATAATATAGTGAAAGTTTAGCATTTGTTCCCATGTTAATTAATGGCAGAAATAATCTGTTTGCAACCCTGGTTAAACAAAAATTTGTAGGAGTAAAGTTATGAAACTTAGGCAGTATACTAGTATAAATTTATTTCCTGCTGTTTTCATAGCTCAATAATGGGAGAACAGAAGCATGTATGTGTGGAAAGAGTGGAGCTATAGTGACATTGTCCAAGGATGGTGCCATTGTTCTCTCATTCCACTCCCACTAGTGTAAATGAAATTTAGTGTGACATGCCGTTATATTGGTCAAGAAGTCACAGTTCCATAACGCAACGGGTACTATAATGTGAAAGGAATTTTAGAAGATGGGACAGACACAGCAGCATTAAAATCAAGGAAACTAATGCAATATTCCCCACATCTGAATGCACCCCAGGTATACCCATACAGAGGTGCTTTAGGTATACACACACAGGACTTTTTAGATCCTGCTCACAGCTTGCACACATTGTATTTTTTCAACAACAATCCTTTCACTTCTTTTACTTCTAATGTAAAATCCTGTATGAACTGAGGATCTCATTGGCTTCAGATTGATTCCGTTTTAAAACATTATTTACCTTTGATGCTAATTCTGTAGGAGCTTTCCGTTCTAGAAATCCTGAAACCGTTGGAAGTTCATTCTCATTCAGATCAATACTCCAAATGTACTGAAATGTTAATAACAAGTTTCCATATACCACCATAAAAGGTGAACTGATCATAGCATATTTCCTTCGGTCACGCAGCATCCAAAGTATGCAGGACCATATCAGCATCACAAATGTCAACCAGCTATGGTAAGTAATACTCCAGGCCTTAAGAGAAAAGAAAAAGAAATGGAAGTATTATGTCGATTAAAAGGAAAACATGAAAGCATATCCTTTCTTAGGGAAGCTTTTAATATATTACAGTATTTTAATATTTTTCTGGAAGCCGCCCAGAGTGGCTGGGGAAGCCCAGCCAGATGGGCGGCGTATAAACAATAAATTGTTGTTGTTGTTGTTGTTGTTGTTGTTGTTGTTGTTTTTGTTGTTGTTGTTGTTAACAGTGCTAAGTTTCTAAGTCAGAGGTGCATCCTATTCCCATTAGTTATTTAGAACTGGGAAGCTGCTGTTTGTAAAGCTGACATAAACTTTCACAACTGAGAAGTTTTTCTAGGAGAATTACAGTTAACACTGAGGCACTTTTCTCCTTTATTTTATGTCTTTATATTGCAACAGCAGAAACACTCCAGTCATCTGAAAATCCAGCAAAGATTAGCAACGTACATGTGTTTTCATATTAATATAGACAATGGCATAAATAGCTAATAACTGGAATTTAATATGGGTTTCTTTTAAACCACCATGATTTCTTGTTAGCTTAAAATTGATCGATTGTTAAAAAAAGATGGCCTAGTTTGAGTTCTGAGTTTTACATAATCGGGAAGCCTCAGGTTCGCGAGCTCCCCACCATCCTTCTTCCACATGGCCAGGAGAACTTCTGCATCATTTAGTTTCATTTTTATAAGAAGAGCCCCGTTTGATCAGAGGCCAGCATCCTGTTACTTCAGCATCCTATTCTTACAGAATCACAGCTTGCTGTGCCATACTATCTAGAGATCAAGGTTTAACAATTTCAAAATAAGATAACTTAAAACCATGAATTATAAAGCTGGCTTATTTAATCAGTGTTTGCTTTAAACCATGTTTCTTGGTTTGTACAAAGACATAATAGAGCACAACGCTAAGCATGAATCATGGTAACTTTTATTTGGATTGTTTAGGACTACAACATATTTAACAACAAATTTAAACTCCTGCTCAGGACCAAACGGAAGTTTTAATGAAAGTAATATTTCTACATTACAGAAGATAAAGGATTCCAAGGGACAATACACAAATGGTTGCATAATAAGAGCATTAACATGAGGGAAATATTTCATTAGATTAAGCATGTTTGTTTCTAATGCCGAGTGAAAAATTACAAATTTAAAAGGAGTAACAATTATAATGATCAATTGTAGGACTTTGACCACAAAATAGTCTTGTTACCAAAATGGACATTTGTTATCAGAGCTATAACAAAGATGTTATATAACCTACCATCATGGCAATCAGAGCACAAACATAACTTTGCTTCATGATAAAATGGAAAACTGTGACCATTGCATGAACTTTGGGATTCACTTCTTCCTCAACATTTTCTTCCTCATCCTCTTCTTCCTCCTCTTCTTCCTCTTTCTTTTCTGAGGGGCCAAAAAGAACTGTATGAGTTGCAAAACTCAACATGAATTGTATTCAAAGGCTCCCTTTTGGGGATTGTCTCGTTCATGGAAGATTTCTATTTATGTTAGATTTCTGTTAACTGAAACTCATTGAAAAGAACTTTTGGATCTATTCATGGTACGACCATGAGGCTCCAAATCCTCTTTTTCTCATAAGGATAATAGTAGAAGTGACTATCATAGTATAGAATATTCAGATGCGAGACTTCCGGGTTGACGCGATCTGGAAATGGCGGATTCCCTCCGAGCTGCGGAGGGAATCTGCTCTACCGAGGACGGGTCTTTGCCGCGCCGGCGACGCGGGGACCCTTAAAAACCGCAGGCGCGGATGCCTGCAGACTGAAGACTCGGCGGGTGCCTTAAGCGCCCCCCCTGATCCACGAAGAGCCTTTTTAAAGGCTGCGGAGAGGATACGGGGGTGGCGTGGCACTGAGAGTCGATCGCTACCTCGGTGGAGCGAAGCCGCGAGCCATGACCAGAGAGCGCTGACTTCCTTCCTTGAAAATTTGGACTGAAAGAATCACCCGTGAGTAAGACGGATTGGGACTTTAAAAATTTTTTACCCTGAATTGGAGACGACCGGGGGGTGTGCTAAAAGGAAGTCCGCACCCCCCCCCTTGCAGACGATCTACGCAACGACATAAGAGCTAAGCTGGAGAGCCTACCCTTGGTGGGGTGAGTTAAAAAGGACATTAACTTTCAAGATTTGGCTAAAGGAAATTTTGGGCTGGAGAGTGGAGTTTTGGAAACCTTCTTTTTGTTTTAAACAACCCCCCCTCCCGGGCTCGGGAAAGTCCTGCCTTTGTGCCTGTGTAAGAGCTGCGGAGTTTGACAGCTGTCAAAGCTGTCAAACGGTCGGTTTAAAGTGGAAAAATCGCTATCTAAGATCCCTCTGGACTAAGACGAGTTATAATTGAGCCAAAATTGTTGGAAACAAAGTAATAATAATTTGTTAAAGGACTGTTGGAGAAAAGACTAATAAGTAACCAGATTCCCTCTAGGGGGAATTCTGTGAAACTACAATGGATACAATGGCTGTGGAAGGAAAGTTACTAGTGGAAATCGAAAGGATGTTTCAATTGGTGGGAACCTTACAAGAGCAGAGCTTGGCCATGAATAAACAACTTGTGACTATGAACTTGGGAACAGGCAACTCTGCTCTCTGTATTGAGGACCTGAATGAGAAAGAATCCACAGCTGAATGGGAAACAATATCTACAGAGGTGGAAGAGACTAAACAACAAGAAAAAGAAGAAGTAACCTTGGGAAGTAACAACCAAAAGCTGACATCTGTGGAACACAAGCAAGGAGACGCTGGGAACTTATCTACCACAAGTCTGCGAAAGACACAGAAGAAGAAGGAGGAGGTCCCGGGACAATATGGAATACAGGAACTTAAAATAAAGAAATATGACTGGGGCCTCAGTTTGGACTTTGATTCTGAAGATACAGGCTTTGTGGAAATTTTTCAGCAGTTACTTTCAAATCTCCTTGTGGGAAGAGAATACACTTTGATGGTGAAAGAACTTTTTCCAGACTCGACGACTGACATAAAGGACTACCAACAAGACAGGAGGAGAGGGACTGAAATAGACTTGAAAGCCTCGGACGTGAGGAACCCAGGCTGAGAATCTCGAATTTGGATTTCTATTGGGAAGGGACAAAAACCGGGGATGGGAGGGAGGGAAGAGGAGATTCTTAAAAACTCTTAAGACTTTCAGGTTTGGTTAATATGACTCTTAATTAAGACAAAATGAAAATCGATGGAAGAGAACTTAAGTCCAACTTAGGAAAATCAATTTTTATTATAAAAGAGGTAATAAGATGAATAAGATGGTTAAGAGGAGAAATACCAACTTGCTGATATAATCTTGGGAACTGGGATGCACGAGGGGGGGTGGGGGGAAGTCAGGGAACAAGGTTAGGAAATGGGGATTTGCTGATTTTATACATGTTTTTGTTTTGTGTCTTTTCTTTGTGTGTGTTTTGTTTTTATAAAAGCAGAAAACCAAATAAAATTTTTTATAAAAAAAAAATAGAATATTCAGATGCTTGGTAATTAAAATTGGATGTGTAAATTTGTAGTACTGTGTATATCTATATCTATATCTGTGCACAATGGGAATCCCTCTCTTTAACAAGACTCAGGAAGTGGTGGGCTGGCCAATAAGGTGGCAGCTCAGCCAAAGTCACTAAATTGTTCAAAAATAGAAAAGCTTTGTCCTTTAGAAAGTTACTAGCTGCTGTCTCTCTGCAAAGGGTTCCTGATTAGTCTTGAAACAAAATAAAGAACATGGCTTGGCGTCAGGAAAGCACAGGGACAGATGAGAAAGGAAGTTCTACTAAAGGCTTAGCTGAGGAAAGAAATACTCATGCTCTTATAGTCTGTATTTGGGGTGGTATGATTTGAGAAAGTGTGTTGTGTATCAGTCTCCTGGAAGCAACTCAAAAATCTCAACTTGTGGAGCAATCTCCTGTGCAGAGGACTGAACTACAGAGAAGTGTGGAGCACTCTGAGTGGGGAAGATTAAGCCAGAATAAAACAAAATATATTTCTTCACAGGCTGAAGAAAGTGGGGGTGCCCTTCTGCTCCCACTCATGGGGAAAACTTATCTTACTGTCTCACTCTAAATGTGAAAGAGGCTTTTTCACAAGGGCATGAGGGACAATTCATTACAAAAGACATGGGTGGGGAGTTCCTAGGACATCCTGAGTTAATGAACTGTCATGTCACATGGTGAAGGAACAGCCACTGGGGTGTTTCTGCTTTCAGCAAGGCACTCTTGCCAATCCTAAAGTGAGTGAGCTTGGAAGTTCTCAGGAAATGCCCAAAAGGAACATTCTTGATATTCTCTACATAATCTATTAGCAATGTGTTCTTCCCCTTGCTGAAAAGGGGAGGGGCTTGGACTTCTCAGGAAATGCAGAAAGGGCACTTTAGTGTAAGTGGGGTATGCTTGCTGGTGGGTACTCATTTATTCCCAGTAGATCCCAGAATTAATTCAAGCAGGTGCTAATTGGCATGTGTTTGGATCATCACTGAGTCACACAACAGGACCTTTTTCTGCCCACCACAATCATGTATTCATTGCTCATAGCCAAGCCAACCACACTTCTTAATAACAATGTATTCCTATCAGGCATGTGGGACAGAACAAAATGAACATAGAAAGAACAAGTGTTTATTCCTAAACCATTTTCACTACTACCTAAGTCATCAACTGTTGGGTCCCATTTGTAGTGCGGTCTTGAATACATATCTACCCTCGCAGGCCCATTCTCCATGGGACACAATGGGTGTATGCTCTGATAGTCTACAGGTGTACCATTCACTGTCACTAGAAGAACCTGTTGAATTGAAGTTAGAGAAAATGAATCCTTTTAAAATAAACACAATACATTTTTATCACTTTTATTGTAAAAAATATCAGTGATAGATAGTAATCTACCCACAGTTGCCATACACATTAAATATCGACTATTACATGATTAACAGGCAATCAGAAGTCCAAACAATTCTCACACATTACAAAATGCAACATCCAAATTGGTCTAACACTACTGTCCTAAAGGTAAAGGTAAATCTTGTTCCCAGCCTCTACCTATATCTTCTCCAGAGGGTTGCAGTAACCCCCAGAATAAATTTAGGGGGTATACAGAGAGAGGCAGTTCTGTTGCATAGTCAAAAGCCTTTGCACTTGCAGAACTGTTTATTTGGATGCTGCCCATGATCTGTAAATAATAGAAAGAGTGGTTGTGGGCACCCAGCTATTTCAAAATATCTCAAAGTCTGGCAGGAAGTCACACATCTACTTCTGCTTCTAAGCTGTTTGCAGGCAGATAACTTGAAAGGCTAGGATCTTCTATTGAGCCAGATGGTGCTGTTGTTGCACCTGTTATTATTCATTATGGGCTGTATCCAACACTGCAGCTCTGCTAGTACAACATACTTCAATGCACACAATGGAACTTCCTGTTTCCTCTAACCTCTGTACTGTTGGGAGACCATTAGGACCAGATTTGGGGATGTGCAGGGGGAGGAAAGGAAACTGAACTTCTGTTTTCTAGTGAAACTCTGCTGGAGCAGTATTGGATACAACCCAGAACTTGTAGGCTTCCCATTAACAAAACGTCTCAGGGAAGCAAACAACTGTTAATAAAATACAAAATAAAAATCAGTAATATAATCACAATATTGTAAGAATAACTAAGTAGTGCAATACATAGTGATACAACAGCAAACCATGTTATTAAGCCTCATAAGCCAAATGGAAGATATTTTTTTCAGCAGGTGTTTAGAAGATGTGCTGGGGGGCTAAAAGGATATAAAAGTCTCCTTGCTTTAGATGTTGCTGCTCAACACATGAGGGCTGGGAGGAGCATAGCCTTGGGGATGGGGTGAACTGCATGTCCCTGCAGTCCCTTTCGACTGTACCTCTGTCCCTTTGTGTGAGTAATGTGTGAACAAAGCTTATCTCTAAACAATATAATCAAAATTCACAGTGTAAATTAACTCCAAAAATGAGACAATGGTACTAACATCAGATGGCTTGTGATCATCTTGAGTCATTGACAGAAGCTGCAAAAGCAAGGCAAGAATAGCTTATTAGTTAAGAATTATAGCTGAAGCGTAAAATATTCTTAATAGCTTTAGGCCTTGGTTCCGAAAGGACCATTTGCTTTGAGGAATGTGTTAATCACTGCATGCATATCTTCTACTACTATTCTGCCGCCGCCACCACTGCCACTACTTATTATTATTTTTATTTTTATTATTACTATTATTATTAACATCAATTTTCCAGGCTACAACGTTGTTTCTAGTTGAAGGTTCAAATGAGTTGAAACACAGTAATGATGCTAACTACTTTTGAGAAATCCTGCAATGCTACATAGAAGGCTATCATTAAAAGAAAAGCAGTCAAAAGTCCCACTAGATGCACACAAGCCCACCTAGATGCACACAAGCCCAATTCTTATGCAGCTTTTATGTCAAATGTTTGAAAACCAAGAGACTAGTTAAAATCAGGAGATGCTAAGTGGTACGTTTATACTGCAATATTTGTATTTTTTAAGTGCTTGCAGCAACATTCGCTCCTATGTTGTGCTTAAAATTGTACAAACCGTATCATCATACAAAGTCAGAAACATGAAACATAGCACTCCTGATCATTAACTGGATAATTATAATCCAACTACTTTATATTTGACCTTACTTTTCTTTCATCAGTTGTGTAGCGGCTTGTATACCACAAACTGCGCCTTCTTTCTGCAGTCATTTGGACATGAGTGCAGTCTGTTTCCTCTTCCCTGTTACCAGATTTATCATCATCATCAGGTATATGCTAAAGAACAAATGTCTATGTTAACTCCAGAATAACCAGTTATTTAGCTGCTAATTTTTGCTTTAAAAATGGGGGAGGAGGATTTTCTTGCCAAGATAAATAGGATTAAATTTATATACCACCTTTCATCCAAGGCAGGCTTCCTCAACCTCGGCCCTCCTATGTTTTTTGTCTACAACTCCCATGATCCCTAGCTAGCAGGACCAGTGGTCAGGGATGATGGGAACTGTAGTCACAAAACATCTGGCCAAGGTTGAGGAAGCCGGATCCAAGGATTACAGGGCAGTTTACAATCTAGGCAGTGTTTAGCTTTCCCAGTCAAGCCCATATGAAGTTTTCAGACAAGTATGAAGACTAATCAATCTCAACACATTTTTGGGTAGACAGGTTTAAGCAACACTGCAAACATCAACAGGTAATGGTAACCTCATCTTGCCAACATTACTCATGGGCGACATGGCAATTCTTCTTACTCTCCTGCCCCTTGCAGCTCCCCATCTCCTCCAGGGTTTCCTCCCAACCCTTCAATTTGGATGTTTGCAGGAGGCTGCAGGGAGAAGGGGAATCTGTTCCACCAATGGATATATATACACAATATCAGGGCCGGCAGTGGTGGACAATGAGTTCCTTGGAGTCTGGACCTGCCACCCCTGTGGATCCTGCTGCCTGAGGCTGTTGTTTCACCTTGCCTCATGGGCAGACCAGCTCAGCACAATATACTACATGTTTACTTTCCCTTCACCCCTGGGCATGGAGAAGACAGGGAGGTTACAAGGGTCAGGCAAATGACACATGAGAGTGTAAGAGTATTCATCCAGAGCACACATCACCACAATGAATAAGTAGAGCATGCACTCATAAAGGCCATGTTATGTCATACCACATATCAGGTATCTGAAGAAGTGTGCATGCACATGAAAGCTTATACCCAGAACAAACTTCGAGACCAAGGTGCTACTGGACAATTTTTATTTTTTTCCTCATATAACCTATTACTGTGCTAGTGAGCATCTGAACAAGCCCTCAATTGTGCAAAGCACTCTCTCTAGCCTACTCTGTCTTCCCTGAAGTGCCCACCCCTGGCATTTACATTATAAGGAAATTACTGGGTTAATAACTTTTCTACTAACATGTAGCTCTGCCCTGAATTACATACAACAAGTCATCTCTTTTTCGTAATTCACAATGCACATTTGTTAAATTTTATGCACAAATATTGCCACATCCTGAAATGATGTCTACACTCTTTTCCTGAAGATTTTCTCATTACTATATAGGAAGAAGAGAGTTGTTTTACCTGTACAATAGGTTCATGGAGCCAAAGTCGAATGAGAGTTGCTAGGGTATAGTATAACAGCAGCACCAAGATGGGGCTAGTATGGTGATACCAAAACAACTTTTGATTAGTTATAATTTTCCAAGTGCTTGAACAGTTGGTCTGAATAACTGAAGTGACACCAAATAATCTGTTGAAATGATAAAACAGGAGGCATTACATAAACAATACAGATTATCATTATCAAGACATTTTGACTGTCTGAATTTATAGCTTCTTATTCAGTCAGCACAAAGTCCCTACAATTGTATCAGGAATTCGGATTAGCAAATCATTCTGGCTATTGCTTTTGGTAACTGAGACCTCATTCAACTTCTACATTTTTGTGTGTGAATATAATTAAGCATGAAGATATTACCTGCTTTGTCTTCTTTTCTTGGGAAACATTTCTCTTTAGTTTCATTGTTTAAAACTTTGTTTTATTTCGTGTACTAAAGAAACTAGAGTTTGCCAACCTACTAAGAGATGCCTCTGAGTAATTTTACCAATTCTAGTCTCAGTTAGATTTAAATCACTGGTGCCTATGTGCAAGCTGTTTTGATGGGTATGTAGTGATGCAAAGCTGTTGCATATAACAGCTCGTCCACACCTTACATTTAAAGCACATCTAATGCAGATTTAAAACCCATGACTTCCTACAAAGAACCCTCTAAACCAGGCTTCCTCAACCTCGGCCCTCCAGATGTTTTTGGCCTACAACTCCCATGACCCCTAGCTAGCAGGGCCAGTGGTCAGGGATGATGGGAATTGTAGTCTCAAAACACCTGGAGGGCCAAGGTTGAGGAAGCCTGCTCTAAACAGTAGTCTTCCCTCTCACAGAGCCACAGTTTCCAGCACTATTAACAAGCTGTAATTGCCAGGATTCTTTGGGGAAGTCATGTGCTTTAAACGTGTGTTGGATATGCTTTAACTGTATGGTGAGCCTCTGCCCTCAGTCATGGGCATAAGTTCTTACCAGCTGCACTCTGATCCAGTAGGTTCATGCCTATGAGAGATTCAATGACAATGCAAAGCCACCATATAACCAGCTGGCTTCTGCAGTCACTTTGGTGTTGGCGTGCCCTATGTATGTTCATGCAGCTGCATTAAACTTTTGAAAGAGTTTCTCAATAAGATGGCTGCTTGCAGGACCCAATTAAGGGAGCTGGCTGAGCAAAGACCTCCTGCTCTTCCCCAATTAGTTTGTGTGTGTGATTATCTCTGTAAGTTTGCAGAAAAGGAAAAGTTTTGTGTTTTCCAAGGGTAAATGAATATTCATAACCAATCTACAGAGCGGCCATAACATGAGCAGTATTTCAGGTTATACAAGCCACGAATAACTTTATTACTGTTCTGAGGAACATTAAGCAAACATCAAACTGGAAAATACTAAAAACGAAACAAAAAAACAGGTGGCTGACACATTGTTGCTCTGTCAATTCATTTCCCCAGCAAAAGCTTACTGAATTAATGCAATCATGTCTCTGGTGTATATGTGCTGTGATCTGCTCTTCCTGACATATTCACAGCCCATGACCTTGATAAATGCAAGATACTGATTTAGCATTGAAGTGCATAATGATGTAAGAGTGGAAATATTGCTGTTCTCTAAAAAAACAGGAAAACGTTTTTCTTCTATTTCCACCTACAGCAGAGTAGCCAACTGTGGATATAGCTATCATCACAAAGACCAGACTACTTTAAGATGGGTTCATCTGAAAATGGAGACATGCACTCTACTTTTGCTAATATTCATGTCTCCTTGCAGGTTCCATCCCCAAAACATCTTAAACTGGGGAGAGAAGAGGTGGTGGGGGATAACAGGCAGAAAAGAAGGCTTACTCCCACACATGATATGCATTTGTGGGTCTCACCTTAGCTGTGGCTTATTGGCAGAGGGACCTCTACAGGAATGTGGATTTCAGCAGGTGCCCACCTGTACCAACCCCACACACTAATTTTTATTTATTTTTTTATTGCTGCTTCTGCTGTCTTATTCTTGTAGTGTATACTTACTGTTTGATTGTACAGCCTAGAATTTTAATTTTAATTAAAGGTTCACATAGAAATCTTATTTAAAAGCTACAGACAACAACTATCATTTGCAGATTGGGGGGGAACCAGCTTTGGGATCACATGTATCAATGCTAACCATACTTTCTATCTTAACCAAGAGGTTGAAGATTTGCAAATCCTGGTCAAGAATAATCTAGTTAGTACTGCCACATTTCTTCCCATAGAACACCTGCTATATATCCTCTATGTCAAATACTCAAATACAATAATTATAAACATTTTAATAAGAAATGGTGACACTGAAGAAAGAAATTATTAACAGTTCTAATACATAAAAAGCAGCACAGCTTTACTTCAAGAAGATGCATTCAATTTTCAGTTTTCTAAATTTGTGCAAGCACTTCTGACACCTGGATTGTATGCTTTCTAAATGACTTCGTATGTTTCAGATACTGTATATAAATATATCTGTAATGTAAGTATGCAAAAGATTTCACACACATACATAGGTTATTACGTCAATATATACAGAACAATCCTGTAAGGCAATGTCAGTATAATTCTCTTATTAACTATTGATACATTTCTTTCATCAGAATTTATCTTCACAAAACAGAATGACCGTTTCCATACGCAAACATCCATCACAAGTCACTTGAGTACGTTATTACTTAATGACTGAGGTCATCCAATGTTGTTAACCATTATGCTCTGACAAGTATCACCACTTTCCACAAATAAAAAGCCACAAACTCTAAATCCCCTTGACATTGTATGGATACAATGTTTATCTATGATAAAAAATGCATTTTGTTATAAAACATATGCAACGTCATGACTGCATTTGTCCACAAAAGCTGGAATCCAGTTAACCATAATTAAACAGCAGCAATCTAGAAACCTCTATTGACTTTCTTCTGCATTACATACTAAGCAACGCTTAGCCACAGGTTACAAAAACCCCTATGTTAGGGTGTGTACAAGGTTTTCTTCAATCACTTGTGAAATCACTGCCGTAATGAAAGAGTTCTTGCTTGCTGTGACAGTGCTTGTACTTTAAAAATCAAAAGTGCTATCCCTCTTGTAACAATAGTGCAGGCATCCCCAAACTCGGCCCTCCAGATGGTTTGGGGCTATAATTCCCATCATCCCTGACCACTGGTCCTGTTAACTAGGGATGATGGGAATTGTAGCCCCAACACTATATAAATACACTGTTACAGTCAAGAAAATACTGTGCACGCGTGCACGCATATGCACACACACACAGTTACTTTTGTTTTAATATCATGTTTTTTATTGCTCATTCCCAGATTCCTCTATACCTCTTTTCTACTGAGTCCTAGTTTCCATTGCTTTAACCGAATCAAAGCTTTTCTGGCAATGGCAAAACCAGCACTATTATAACATTCCTTCTGGCAACACTTTTTCTATTAAACAGAACTAATCTGAAATGCAGAGAGGCTGAACATAAAACTCTGAACAATTTTAAGCTTGTGGGTAAATGTCAACCATGTAATCAGGGCAAATGCTATCATTAGGCCAACTAGGCAGCAGCCTAGGCCGCAGACCCCAGAGGGGCATAGCAGTAAGGGTAAAGGTAAAGGAACACTGGACAGTTAAGACCAGTCAAAGGCGATTATGGGGTGCAGTACTCATCTCGTTTTCAGGCCGAGGAAGCCTGTGTTTGTCCACAGACAGCTTTCTGGGTCATGTGGCCAACATGACTAAACTGCTACTGGCATACAGAGGATCGTGATGAGTGCCAGAGCGCATGGAAACATTGTTTACCTACCCACCACAGCGGTATCTATCTATCTATGTATCTACTTGCACTGGCATGCTTCAAACTGCTAAGTTGGCAGAATATGGACAGAACAATGGGAGCTCAACTCGTCACAGGGATTCAAATCACCGACCTTCTGATCAGCAAGCCCAAGAGGGTAAGTGGTTTAGACCACAGCACCATCCGTGCCCCTTGCACTGACTTTTGACAGGCACAGCTTTATTAATTTTTCTTTTGTATTTGAGAAAGATAATCAAATATTGCTGTATTACTTATTATTACAATTTTAAATTTTTTAGCAGCTTCAAGTTTTGTGCTTTTCATTTTCTACAGGACATTTGTTTTTGAAAACTGAAGTTAGCAGGGTTGGTGGGTTGTTGCAGGTAGTTAGTTACGTAGTTGTGTAATGTTTTGAAGTTAAGTAGAAAAAATATGAACCATTATTTCAGAGATAACTGCAAGAGAAAAGTTGTTACATCCTGAAAATGCTGCAAAACATAAACATTAACCAAACCAAGTGTTGCTCAGTCACAAACTTATCTAATGTTACTTATCAGTTTGTTTTCCTTGTATGTTTTCTAAAGAGGCTGGTGTAGCTTTATGCATTTATTCATTGTTAACTTTTTATGACTCTTGTTTTTAACAAACTTGGTGGCAGGCAACAATAACACACAAGACTTATTTATTTAACGTGAACTAGAATCAACCATGAACTTTTATTTGCCGTCAAACCTGCTATGCTTAGAACAAGATTTCAATATTCAACTTTTTAAAAAGATAATAGATTGTTTTGGCTGTGTAGATCCAGAATATCAATACAGCATATTTCTTGAATTAACTTTCTGGCTGTTGCATTTCATTCAAGCAGTATTAATCTGCCAACAAAACAAAAAAAAGTCCTCTTCTTAGATTCTGACACCTGCAAAAGATCTATACTGCCAAATAATCCTAAGTAGTTCTGCTGTGATGTAAGCACATTGCATACCCTATTTCCTTCCTGCTTAGTCAAACCAGGTTGTGTCACCACCTTCTTCTGACCCAGAAGCACAGCAAGTGATCTCCTGCAGCTATGCACACTGACCTTCAGTTCTGGCTCTGAGTAGACATTGTGATGGGAGGTGCTCCCACTATTGCTATACCCTGCAGGAAATATTAAGCACAAGGAACAATATTCCCTGCTGTCATCTAGAGAGAAGACCACCCAGATTAAAACATGCGAGCACAGGGATCCATATAGACTGCAAAGGGCTATCTCAAGCCATTACTAGCATTTTATTGCTACCTAGATGTATAGGCACTAACACCACAAAATATATTTTATATCAAATCATGCAATTAGGGAAGTGCCATCTTATGTTCCCTGAGGCTCTTAAGTAAAGCTCTGAAAGTAGATGAAAACATATACCCATTATCCTAAAATCTATTACCAGCTCTGAAGAGTGGTAATAAGAACCAATCCAGATTTTTTTATACTTTGAAAATTTGTTCTACAAAGCTATTTTAACTTAGTGAGGAAGTGATAAATAAAGTGATCTACAAGGGGCTACACCATTACAATGACTTGAGAGCACCTTCCAGATGTTCTATAAAAATAATAACAATGGAAATCTGGCTATCGAGCTTCAACAGATTTTAGGATAATGGGTATATGTTTTCATCCACTTTCTTTTTGATAAAAAATGTGTTGATGATTTTTGTAGGCAGTGGGCTCCACATTTTTTTTTTTTAAAGCCTACACAAAGAGAAAGAAAAAGAAAGAGAGTGCATCTTGCTAACAGAACTATGTCCAAGCTGGTCCTAATCTTTCAGCTTCTATAAATATACTCATCAGAGTGGGTTGGATGACATATGATTTTTACAATTAAGAGGAAAGTCAGCAAGAAGATGTCACCTGAGGAGGAGATGTGGCTTGGCCTCAGGTCTCAGGTGCCAGATAGAGAAAACTAGAGGGCTGTATTGAGTTTCTCACTCCTGGTTTAGAAGCACCCAACACACGTCAGAAAAAAAAATCTTGCTTAACAAGACTCCAAGGGTACTGCTGCAAGAGACATGGTTTAACCATACAGTGCTAGCCCAATTTGGAGCTATTTGCTTTTCCAAATTTGGAGCTACCGTATTTTTCGTTCTATAGGACGCACATTTCCCCCTCCAAAAATTAAGGGGAAATGTGTGTGCATCCTATAGAGCGAATGCAGGCTGCGCCGCTAAGCCCAAAGCCAGATCAGGAAGATGGAGCACTGCGGAGCGCTCCGTCTTGCTGCTCTAGCTTGGGGACGGTGCCTTCACCCCGCTGTCCTGCAGAAGCTAGCAAGGCTGTTCCCAAGCCAGAACAGTGAGACGGAGGGCTCCATCTCGCTGCTCTAGCTTGGGGACGGCTGCGCGCAAACCTCTGTAGGGCAGCGGGGCGCTGCGCTCCAAAGGCTTCAGGGATCTTTGAGGCTGGCGGTGGGGGAAAGCAGCGCTTCCCCCCACCACCAGCCCCACAAGCTCTGGTGAATGTACCTTGAATGCACCTTGTTTTAGAGGGGGAGAACAAGAAATTTTTTTTCCCCTGTTCTCCCCCTTCTATGGTCCGGTGCGTCCTATGGTCCGGTGCGTCCAATGGAGCGAAAAATACGGTATTTGCTTTTCCAAATTAATTGACAGGCAGCAATCTTAGGTGTCTTATACATGCCTCATGCCAGCCTAATTTATGCTAAGTGTTGTATGCTAAGTGTTGTATAGAGACATTGTGGTTGGGATGCCTTTTCCTCCCTCCTCCTCCCTGCTGTTGCCTCACTACTGCTACACCCCTTTGTCACCACCTCCAATGCAGTACCATTCTCACCCATCAATGCGAGGAAGGAAGGCAATGTGGCTCAGCTGACTGTGTCTGCACCATTTTGTTGCAATTGTAGCAAACAAACAGTCCAGCAGGAGAGGTGAGAGGAAAAGGCAGTGGAGGGGCAGAGGTGGCAACTGTGAGCTGCCTCAGTAGAATGGCTGCTTCAATACCGCTTAACATTCAGGACAATCTTTTAAAAAACAGATTAGATCTGGTTGAGGTTCATGGAAAATATACCTCCCATCAGCAATTATGCCACAGCATTCGGTACTAACTGCAGTTCATGGATCAATTACAAGAAAAGCCCCAGATACAATGTACTGCCGTAATCCAGTCTTGAAGTTACCAATGCATGGACTATTGTGAGCAAGCTATGTACCAGCAGAAGCTGATTAAAGGCACATATTCTTTTAAGAGCCAAAAGGTTGCTACAAAAAAGTGGTGAGTTGAAAGAGCTTTTTTATCTTCTTTGAATTACTTCCAAGTATGACTCGATAAATTTCTAGAAACCTGCCTGAGACATCAGGTTGTGGGCAAATTAAAAAACGGTGCAAATTATGTGCCTTTAGGAAAAGTAGTTCAGAGCCTTACATGGTTAACTCAAAAAGCCCACCAAGCTGGTGTAAAATACTACTTTGAGATGTTTGAGAAGTGTCAAAGAGCATTATTTCTGCTCTACAAAATGATGAACAAGCAGTTCCTACAATAAACCTCAAACACAGGAGAGACTATGAGAAAGAACACAAATGAAGCGTGCAGGGAAGCTATATTAGGAGGTGTATTTTGGAATTAAGAGGTACATCCTGGAGTGTCCTAGCATAATGAATCAAAATCAACTGAAGAGCCTAGCAACTGTCATCCAAAAGAAACTGGAGGCATCAAATTTCAAAGCTGCATAGCAAATTAAACTCTTCAGCTACAGACATTAATCTCATTGGGTCAGTGTTCTTTGACCATTGCAAAATAATGCCCATGATCTATAGCCAATTTGTTTTAGAAGAAAAGGTACACCAGTACATGGCACATGGGAGGGTTTGTCTGCTTTGCTATTAATTGTACAAAAACGTCAAATAGGTTGAAGCTCTGAAGCATCTGCAAATGTGAGTGGTATTTTTCCTTTATTAGGGCAGGTGGCTGCATACCACAGAACATTTATCTAATTCCGATCTATTTCAGAGCAAAATATCCCTATTTCTGGTACATCTCAGGGAAGTGCCTTAAAACAGTTAAGAGAAATATGTGTTTAGTTCAAATACTTTAGCATCACAAATTGAGGTTCAACTAGATAGGGTCAACTTTGGATCTTCATAATGTAGGACTAGTCTGAGACTGTGTGGGACTATTCTAGTTCTGAAATAGTCCTGGGAAACATGAGCAAGAGACTGGGGGTGAGGAAAGCCTTTCAGCCATTAGCTGGTATTACCCAATTTGGCTTTTACTGATTCCACACCTATTGCATCATTTATAATTAATTTCCAGTTTTGTTAATATAAGAATTCCCACTTGCTTTCTTTACTTTTGCTCATTGCCTTCAACAAGTGCCAGAGATAAACAACTGAACAGGGTTCTTTTTTCTCATCTACAATGCTCAGTTTAAATGTTGAGGATTTTGGGACTGGTCAGATGAGGATAGAGCCATCAAAAAAGGTGAAGAAATACTCCAACTGAATAGCTGCAGTTATTGAGCGGTTGCTAGGGAGCTGAGTGCTGGCAACCTATTGAAGGCATCCTCAGTCTCTTTCCAAACCTGCAGTTTTCAGCTAACTCTGAAGTACTTTTCTAATGAAAAAACCTGTAACAGCTAGACTGATCCTCCCTCCCCTGGCAGTAGCTACTGATCTGAGTAACTGTGGTGACTTTTGTTCCCCACCTTGTATTTTCAAAATTTTAATATAGTAATACATTTTTATATTACTCTAATTTAATGTTTATATTGCTGTTGGCAGATTTGAGAGGAACCTATCTGCAAAAGCAGCTTTTTATTTTTTTTAAAAAAAAGTAAATAAAATTGTGGGCATGATTGTCAATAGCCAATAATATTCTGTTTCTGATCTGATTTCATTCTGATGTAAAATCATCTCTCCATATTTATTTCTTAATATTGAAGATGATGTAAAGTACCTCTGTACTTCACTCACAGGTTTTTTTATTTTATCTTCATTTATTTGTACATCTTTCTGACCTTTAACATCTATATTCTCAAATATCAATAAACATCTTTTTTAAAAAAAAAAGTTAGTATAGGTGAACAAGATTATCCTACTCTTGCAATAGCATTTTTATAATGAAATTTCATTCAGTGCTTCAGCCAAAGAAGTGTTGGTCTTCGTACAAGACATCTAGTTATACAAATAATTAAATGCATATTGTTTTCCTCTCTTTTCATTACAGTTTGACAAAATGAAGAGGATTGCTTTCCATCAGTCAAGTTTAAATGTTTCAGCATCAGTTCCAAATTTCCAACAACCTTTCTTTCCTTGCATACTTTCCACTAGCTTCTCATTAGGTTGGCAGTGCTGCTTCTGCTCTGTCAATAGTTAAACAAATATTCCATAACACCGAAAGCCAAATTCTGCAAGTTCATCAAATATAAAATAAATTATGCAAATATAATTTGGTCCAATAACTTAAGTAATTTGTATTAAACTCAGACACTAGTATTTAAAGTACAAGTCAGAACAGAAGAAAATCTTGCAGGCATAATGATGGAAACCTATTCTGCAGCTTGTGGAATATGTATTCAGAGCCAAGTAGTAAAATACTGTGTCTTCTCAGAAGTGTGCCAGTCATTTGCTGGATTTAATGGCAGTATGTTTGCTGAACTAATCTGTAAGAATACTAGGATTTTGAAAATCTGCTTGAAACTCACTTATATCATTATATTAAAAAATGGTGACCAGCATTTCTAAATATATGTTAAGGGTGCCTAGGAGATTTGTAGCAGCTAAATTTTTGGAAACTGGTTAAGACAGTGTAGTTGGAAATGTAAGTTTATCCCTTTGTTAACAAAAGAAAGCATTTATCCTCACTATTATGTTAATCTCTTGCCTTTACTTTTTGCTTTTATTTTCAAAAAAATATTCAATAGCCTCAGGCATGTGCTGTTCTGAAAGGTAGGATTCTCTCAAGATGTTTTGTTACTGGTTCTCAGTAGCTGAGCCAATTAAGAAGACAGCAGTCTTACTCTACACAGCAAACTAGGATTATTGTAAGTAGTTTCATACTCTGGAGTGCATTACTTTTTTAAAAAAACTATTTTTTCAGCAACTCCACAAAGCACAGGGATTGACAAATTTCTTCAGGTAGGCAAGGTAAACTAATTTCACTTTGTACAGATTCAAAGCTTTAAAGTCATATCCCAGATGGATTACACTATTTAAAAAGAGAGATGGAAAAGTCACCAACAACTTACTAGGGAATTACAGTATCTTGTTGACTTTAAGGGAGACCAAGACATTTGCAGCCACAAAGGAGAATCCTAATCCCATGGTTTTGGCATATTCAGATAGATTAAACCAGTGGTGAACTCACAAGCTACATACATCTGGCCTGTGACACCACTTGGAGCAGCTGGCCTGCCCTCTGCCAAAATCAGGGACTTCTAATCTTCTTTGAGCCATCAGCTCACCTTGCAAAGGTGCCTCTTCTCCCTCTTGTGAGACACCATTGCTGGTGCCTTCCTGCTTCCTGGATACTATGACCGTCTAGCAACACTGTTGCGCATTTTTTCATCAAATGTTAAATGAAATACATTTTGTTAAATAAAATATATAAATTTCAATAGTACTATCAGAGCAAAAATGACTTCTATATTTTCATTATACTATAATGTAGTTATGACATTGGTTTGTGGATTGAAGTTGGCATATCTCTTTGTCTTTACCTTGTTATTAAAGTAAAACTTAAGAAAATTATTTGGGAAAACCTACCAAAGAAGACAGAAGATATGTGTGGCGTTTATCCAATGTTGATCACCTTCCCTGGTTGAAATGCTTTAAGAAATTGGGTCCCAATTTTAAATGTGTACTTTTGGGTACAACATTTGGGTATTACAAAATAGATATTATCCTTGGAGCATGGCTAGTTATAATTACCTTACTTTTTCCTACTAAATACTAGCTAAAGCACATACATAGGCAGACTAACAGCATTACTGTTGCTTTAAATGACATTTATGCTAGATGTAGAAGATTATTGAAAAACTGCACCATGCAATCTTATATAAACAAATTAAGTACTTTTTAAAAACCTCATTGAAAGAGTAAAAAATAATAATAATTTGTGGCCTGTAGATGGCAGAAAAGCACTTATATTGTCATACACCTTCTCAAATTCACAGAAGAAAACACTTTCTTGCTGCTGAGAATGCCAACTTCCACAGTAGAGAAACAGCAAATTTGACAGATAAGTGTCAACAAATGTAAAACATGAAAAACCAAAGAAAGTAAGGAAGGATTTAACAGTAGCTGAACACAGAGAATCTGCCCAGGTGACACCATCCTTTCCTATGAGAGACACATTCCTGTAAGAAATTTGCTTAGGCCCCACTTTGCTCCTCACTTTCAGGCAATTTCCCCATCCTACTGCAGTCCTGTAAAGCACAGCCCACAATGCTTCATAGGCAGCCCTGACCCTCTGAAGATGCTTTTCAGGAGGGTCCAGGCAGCTGCAGGGAAAGAAGGGGAAGATGAGTTGCAGGAGCTGCCTCCCTTTCCCACAACCACTGGATACAACCAAGTATGTCTCTTTAACCCAGCATTTAACATATAAATTTCAAATACTTCACTGCATACTACTTCATTTATACATTTTGCATCTCACACAACGTGACTCAATCTTTTTTGCTGCTTTTTTTGTCACAGTCCCATTTACTGAAAGATGCAAATGAAGAATAAGAATATCCTACCTGGCATAAAAGTCATCGGGTGGAATAATTTCCTGGAAAAACTGTAACTGGTACAGGTAAAGTCCAATTAAGTGGCCTGCACTGAATATAGCCATTAACACACAGAGACAGCTGAATATCAGCGGATCAAACACTCGGCAACAGGACCACCATGTACACAAACCCAAGAATAAAAAGAAATACACAGCTGAAGTCAGTGATGGCAACATCATTCCTACAGAAAAAAATGAATGGAGGGCAATTATTCTCTTTTGTACTCATGATATGTCTACAATGTGAAAGCTAAACAAGATGACTAAAAATCAACCTCTTTGAAAATTCAGTTGTTTAAAAAAATCCCTAAGGTCACTTTAACTAAAATCAAATACATTTTTTCTACTTTTATTGAAGTTTATGGGAGACCTGCAAGTAGCTGGATAAAATAATTCATGGTAAGTACATTTCATTGCATCTCAAAATGTGAACTGATTATCTAATTAAAATATAGTGGTACCTCAGGTTAAGTACTTAATTCGTTCTGGAAGTCCGTTCTTAACCTGAAACTGTTCTTAACCTGAAGCACCACTTTAGCTAATGGGGCCTCCTGCTGCTGCCGTGCCGCCACTGCACGATTTCTGTTCTCATCTTGAAGCAAAGTTCTTAACCCGAGGTACTATTTCTGGGTTAGCGGAGTCTGTAACCTGAAGCGTATGTAACCCGAGGTACCACTGTAGTTGAGAACATGATTGTGGACTGATATCAATAGGTTCCCCCCATCACCACAAAATCCCCAAGGCATTTATATGAATGATTTATATGTGTCAACTGAAAAGATTACCAGAGATAATTTTAGTTAACCATACCTATATTGCATTTCTGGGGAGTTTTCAGAAAGGAAAATGGGGGGGGGGGGGTTTGAATATCTGCACATATGCATTCAGTTCTGTCACTACCACTTGAGTTTAAATATTAAATATTCTATTGGGTATCCTTCGCTTTTAAAGACATACACTCTATGACGTGAACACCAAGGTAAATTAAAAAAACACAGCATCTAATGACATTTCAGTTCTTAAATAGACTTAATTTGTCTATAATAGGTTCTAAAAATGCTAGAAGTAATGGCTCTACAACTGTATCTAATGCAACAAATTAAGCAACAAAAATTATTTTCTCATGTAAATAAAATCAGCAATATATTTACCTTAACTACGGAAGGGCTAAAATTAATGTGGGATTTGAGGAACTGTTCAAAAGAGGAGAACCCACCTGTTGTACCAAGTAAAATCGTAACAACAACTTTTCCAGCTGTGGTTATAATATTGCCAATAATCTCCTTCACTTTTGAAGCTATTGAGGCAATTCTACGCAGCAGTTTTAATTTTGTGGTTTCTTCAGATTCTTCTTCCCCATGTTCTGCATCATCCAAGTCTTCATATATTAATGCATCATCTGCCTCTAGCCTCTCCCCTTCATTCTGAAAATAAGAGAAAATTACAAATGAGGAATGATGTTCTTTTGCTATACTTCATGCTTTCAAATCTCAGCACTGGTTTGCAGCTTTAGTCCTTTCTATGTACTTTCCAGACAGCTAAAGTCACCAACATGCCAGGAGGACTCCAGTGGTGCAAGGTAATTTTAGACCCTGGACTTAATGGTTTAATGCTACACACATAGAGAGAGATATCAGACAGATATATATTATTATTTCAGCACAAAATAAAGTTGTTTTGTTTCCTTGTTCCCATCCTGTAACTGCCACACGATGTTTCATAAATGCTTCTAGATTTGATACGTTAGAGGAAAAGACAAGCAAAATACAGTTTACCAACCCCGATTAAAAAATGAAAGCTCTGAGCATGTGCAAGATTGTATTTTAAAGTCACTTAAATCATAGCAAACTAAAGACATTGCACTACTGCTGTCATACTCCAAGGACTGAAGCTTCAGCAGGTTTGTATAAGGATTCAGTTCAAATTCAACCGAATCCAGGAGATTATCCTCATTTCACCATTCTATCTCATTCTCCTAGTCTGCTGCTTGGGTTCCTGGCTAGCCTTCCAAATTTCATGTCTGTCAAAAACCCCAAGTTTCTTGCAATTCCACCATCCAAGTATCGTGACATCATCACTACTGGTACTTGATAGTATATTCTGCTACTGAGATGCCCTGATAGTTTAGTTGGTTTGTTTTTTCCTTGAGGTGCCTCTGGAACGCAACAGCCTTCCTCTGTCCATGCTCTGACCCCTGCAACACCCAGGGCTGCAGAAACCTCTCTCATTAGTGCTGCCCCAAATAGCTACTCAGGGGTTGCCCAGCAGGGAAACACGCAATTAATCATTTTCCATATCACTCCTCAAACTTGTACAAAGACATGTAAATGGGAAATGTATACCCACAAAAACACAAAATATAAATGTGAAATTGATTCAATGTGTATGTATGCATATGTGTGTGTAACAGGCATCTATTTCCCACTTCTGTTTGGGGCACTTTCCAAACCCATCTTACATGTCTGTCTCCTACCCAAATCCTTCCTCTCTTTGCCTCTCCTTTCACCTATTAGATGTCCCACACTTTCTCTTACAGCAGGAAGAGCCTCTTAATTCCGAGCCTAATATACTGAGCTGTTATTTAGTCCATGCCATATGGATACTACTACCTTAGGCCACATTATCTAGAGCGCATATAAATAAAAAAGAGGGATAAAATGGCAAGTGCATCTGGCTGAGAACAATGCCCCAAAGAAGGATCTTTCTGGGTGACTCCAAATTCTATTGCGCAGCTAAGTCCCAAGCCTCCCATGAAGAAGATCAGAAACATTGTTTGATATTAACAAAACCCTTCCCTTGTTTTATAGAGTTATTAAGTGATATTATTACATGGATTCATTTCGCCTATATGTAGAAGTGTTGCTCTTTGAATTAAAATGGCCAAAATATGTCTTTCTACACAGTACTGGGGTACAAGATGGCAAAAAGAACATTAAATGTATTATTTGGTTCTTCAATCACTGGGGTAAGCTTGGAAACTCAACATTAAAAAAAATAAAAAACCTGTCAAATGCAGATAAAGTACAGACAGGAAACATCACTACTTCTATAGCAGCTGTGACTGCTACTACTGTGCTCAGAGCCAGAATGTCCATTAGTTATGTTTGAGGCTGCTTTATTAACATCCAGCTTTTAATGTTTCCTCTGATACAGTATAAACATTGATGTGCTGAGATAGCCTCTCAGATCTCATTGACACATGCACCAGCAAGCTGCCCTGGTGAGAATTAAAATCCATTCATGCAATCCATTCTTGTGTTGTACTGAGTGCTTTGAGTAGGACATCCATAAACATACCATACAATAAAACTTGGATTGCCTGGAAGAAACAGAAATATGTTGTTATCATCATTAACATTTTAATGAGTCAACAATGTTATTGTTGGAATCAGTTGAACCACTACAGTCTGCAATGAATCAATCAAACAAAAAAGTCTAGCATAGTATACTAATTGTTTTAACTCCATGAGCTTTCACAGCTGGACTGGTAAGCTTACACAACAGGCTCTCTCAGGGATACAGGTGCTTCCTTAAGATATCTGCTTTATTCATGTTAGACAAATTGCCTTCTTTGAAGATATTGCATTTCCTTCCAGATACAAGTTGAGCATTGAATCTTTGCAAATTATTCTCGACCCTTGATAATGGGTTTTAGGTTTCTGTTTTTCTGTTTATAAATTTTTAAAAAATAGCCACAAGACCAAAGAATAATTCAGGCACAGTTTGTACTTACTGTCCACCTATTAACAGTTTACACAGTGTTGACAGCTGAACTGGCAATTTTAAAATGCATTTAAGAATTATATGTAAAAATGCCTTTCAAAACAAATGGCTTTAAACAAATCACCAGACTGATACACTGTTTTAATAGAAAGCAGCATTTTCTATTAAATTGTTATATAATAACAATGTTTTACAAAGCGGCAGAATTCAACAGAAAATTGTATGCATGGCGTAGAATTCTGCAGGACGGTGATGACTGACATGCAAGTGTTTCAACAGAATGCCCGGTGCCTTGAACAGCAGACAGTTTAACAGCTCTGGGCATCAAGACGAATGGTTCACATTTCCAGAAAAGTCAGTAAATGAAAATGCTTTAAAAAGCAGTGTGCTATTGTCTTTGGTTAACCATCCATTTAAATAAAAAGAGATTAAGATTGCTCTTTTTCCATCCACAGGTTTTTTTTAATTCTAAACTGTCAGACTCAGACGAGCACTGCCCTTCGGGTGCAGGAGAATAATCAGCTCCCTCTTGAAAGAGGAAGAATATTTAAAGAATCTTTGGCTCTCTCCAAATAACTCCCAAAGAAGCTTGACACAAGTATGGCAGTGTTTCCCCCCACATCACTTTTTGACTGTACTGAAATAATAAGGAATGGAAGTGAATATGATATTTCTAAACCAGCATAAAGGCCCTTTTATACTAGCTCCATGTGCAGCTTTGTTTGCTGATTCCCGCCTCTCCTCCCAAATTTAGCAGCAATGTTGTAAATCACAAATGAAGGAGCAGTCTCCCAAACAGCATGCTGCATTAGGAGCCTCTAATGCATGTTCATTTCAGAACCCAAATCAATTAAGGGCAACCATAGGATGCTGGGCATACATCAATGCCAAACCTAAATGCAATATTTATCAGTTCCACATCCTTACTCAGTGGAACAGCTTCTGAAGGGCAAAGTGAAAACAAAAAACAAAACAAAAACTACACTCTTTTGAAACTCATTAATATGTTGGGGGGTGGGAATAGAATTTCAATATTAAACCATTTCAGTATTTTACTTCTTTCCTTGCAGCAAAGCTTGATTGGTGCCTATCTACAATTTTTAAATCTTTGTTTTTTGAAATATTATTGACCTAAATTATTGTGCGTGGTGAAGAGTATTCTATGAACTTCCTCACCGTCTTCTCTGCACAAGAGTATGTATAGCTGAGTTGAAACTTCTTGGAATATACTTGGGGGGGGGGATTTCTGAGATTTTTCAGTTAGTCAGCTTCCTGGGAGAAGGTAGCCACTTTGTAGAATCTTAACACATTTTTGTGTGTGTGAGGCCTTTGTTAATCCCTTCCCAATCAGCCACCACGCTGCAATTACACTACAGCCCAGGCATTGTGAAGGATGCAAAATGGCAGCTGGTCTGTCAGCACGGCTGCTGCTGTTGCCACTTGCAGCAACAGGAGAAAAAACCTTAGGGGGGAAAAGAAACTGCTGATGGTGAATTCCTTTCCCAACAAACCATTAGGAGAAATTCGTTTCCTCTGATGAAATTCAGGACATGGCTCCTCCATAAATAAGGGGGAGAAACTAGAGTCCATCAGTGCACAGCCCTAGACACACATATACTGGTAAAATGTAACGGATCATTCCCTGTGCATATTTTGGAATGTTACCTGCAATAAAATAGGAGTAATTTCAAAAAGCCTCATAACCTTATATGGTAATATGGAATCAACTTTCACACTTACTTGTGAACACAAACACATTTACTGGAGAACATGATGATTTGATCCAGAATACTTGGGTTAAACAGAAAGCAGTATGTGTTGTGTTGCTGCTGCTGCTGCTGCTGCTGCTATTATTATTCATGGAATCATCAACTGTTGCAATTTTTATAGGAAAACTGGTCACAATACACTTCTATCATATGCTGATAAAACAACAACAACCTTGAGATGGCTAATTCAGCATCTACAAACACTACCCAATCAATGGATTTGGAATACTGTATGTGACAATTATACCAAGATGTGAAACTGAGATGACATCTGGACCTGTTCACAGACCGCTTGCTTTCTAAGAAGCAGTCTAGACATGATGACAACACAACTGTGTCTTTCAGAATTGGGTAACTGCCCACTCTACTGCATTCAAGTTGTAATGGTATGTATGGAATTCAGTGGAGCTATATTGATGGTTTCAATACCAAAGAGGAGTATGTAGCCCTCTCCCAAACGAAATAAACAGTATACAGAACAAGAGAAAACCAGGAACCTATGAGGCCACTATGCTAATCACAATGAGAAGAGCAAGGTTTCAGGAAGGCAGCCCAAATTAGGTGCAGAATAAAAAAATCTAGCAGCATAAGGAAAGAAAACACCTATATACATGACTTGCTATAGTCCAGGGTCACTTTACAGTTCATAGTAATACCAGCTGAGATGGAAATAGTTTGGACTGCTTGATAGATTTGCTGCTGCTAGAGGACTGTTGAGGAAGAGTTGAAGATGTTTCTCTCAGCACCGAATGAAACTCTCAACAGAAAAAGAAGTAATTTTGGGATGAAGCATGCAAGAAAAGGAAAGATTCACTGCCTTCTCCCACCTATCTATGCTGTGCTTTAACTTTATAGGAAATATGCAACTCATATCCTGACAATGTGTTGTGCTGCCAAAATATCTACTTTGCCCTGAGCAGAACTTTTAAGGAATAAGCTTAAAAAGTAAGACTAAACAATAATGAACAAAATTGCAATACAAAACAAAGCACATATTACTGGTTAAGATCAACAGAAAGTTAAAGATATGAAATCTTATCCGATTAATTTTCTTCATTTCAAGGTTTTTACTAATTTGGGCTATTTATCCACATGGCTGTAAAAGAAACTAAATTTGTTCCAAAACCCCTTCAACAGTTAATACGACATCTGCACCAAATCAGTATCTTAATTCTTGCTTGCAGCTGTGAAGTTAAATGTTCTCTCTCTTGCTTTTTTCACCTTTTACACCTTTTGAATCGCATTGTACTTCACAGAGCCTGCAGTCTGGGCATTTCTCCAGCTGAATTCACCTGCTTTAAATTGTCTAAGCCCTAATAAAAAGGGCCTGCAGACAAGCTTGCTCTAAATGTGCAACCATTTAAGAGTGGTAATGAACTGGATAGCAGCCTAGGATCATGTAGAATTTTAAAACTTTATAATTCAATACTAATTAAAAACACACCCTTGGCTCGTTGCAGGACTGCATTTCTCCTGTCCACTAATTTCCCCGCTCCCTCTAGTCCAGCTCATATGTGTTCTGGATAAATGTATGCTTTCCTTGTGGTTACAATGAAGCACTAGGGATGAAAATCTACATATTCCCACTGAACATTCACCAGAGAGCTTGCGACTAGCACCATTATGTCTTGTCAGCTAAGTTATGAGATCTACTAAGGGGTTATTGATAGCTGTCTATAAGTGAAGAGCCTTTTCACCCAAAGCCTTGCCAAACCCCAAATCTCTTTCTTGGAGAATCCAATGATGGACAAGAGCCCTTGGACAAGAGAGACGCAGTGCCTTCCTTTGGCACCACCCCTCACCCCTCTAACAACACACCTCTTTGTTTCCTTCCCGCCACTCCAGTCTCACTCTTTCCTCTTATCCATACTCTCTTCCCTCCTTAAAGCTAAAACAAATATTATAATGTGGGAATTGTAGTGATATTCTATGTATACTGGACAGTTGCTTTAAAACAAAGTGTAAATGTGCCTAATTACTTCACTGATTATACTGTGCTTTTGTTGATAGTTTTATACCTTTCAAGCTGTGCTAAATCAGTCACGGGGGCTGCAATTCCAAACATACCCAAAAGTAAAAATGCTGGGATTTTTAAAATTAATTTTTTAATATAGCATACATAGGTTTTCATAAAATTGAATGAAAGGGCTTTGCTAAAGTAGGCTTAGTGGATACAAAGCACTAGGCCTACTTTAGCACTATGCTTCCTCTTCCTTCTTGACCTCCCTATTGCCTTTCCCCAGCTCTCCTTTCTGCTACCTGTGACAATCTTGTGGGCCCTTTCCTCCCTGTCCCCCTTCACCTATTATGATTCTCCTTCCTATGATACTCTCATCCCACAGAGATATAAAGAGTTAAGCATACTACATTCCACCTTAAATTCAGCTTGTGGGGCAGGTGGCTGTTGTGGAGAAAAACACAGACCTCTAGCAGGGCTAATTGGGCCATGGCTGGAAGGTTTTCTGTGCCTGCATTATAACTACATATGTTTTAAGAGTCTAGCTGAGTTTCTGCCATGAGATAACAGGTTGTTGGACCAGGCATAAGGCAGCTAACCTGCATGCCACATGACCAGCTCATGCCATTTCCTCAACTGCATAAGAGCTTCTCATAGCGAGCACAGCTGCAGCACACACAGAAGGGATGAGGCTAGCGACTGCCACCTTAAGCTCCATTTTATGGGCTATTTGTTTGCACAGGAGCCAGGAAGCATGCTTATGTAATCCCGTTTAAAAATACTTACAGTGAGGAGTTTTATGGAAGAATGTGAAGATCTTTTTATTTACACAACTGCTTTCCCCACATTCACTGAAATGCCACACTATAGTAGAACAGAGTTCCATAAATTGAAATACTGCCTAAATTACCTATTAAAAATGGATATGTGGAACTGAATTAAACTCCACTGTGACACAAAAAAGTATTTTAAAGATAAACTTTATTCTAAGTCAAAATGCAATGATTCCATTAAACAATATCCTACCATTTTAATATATGCTTAAGGCATTTATATATGAACAATCTCATGTAAAACCACATGAATCCTGGTACAACCAGCTGCACTGCAGATTGCTTTGAGCTACTTTAGAAATAAAAGATTCTACTTAACACCACAATCTCTCCAATTTTAGGCAGTATTTTCCAATTAATTATACTTAACGCACATTGCCACACCACAACTTATGCTTCCTATAACGTAATTTTTGACCTTTTCAAACTTTAAACGCTCCCAATGATTAGGTTGCAAGCTGGTCTCATCATCCATCTCTCAAAAACCTTAGGGATATATGTTATGTCCTCAACTAAGAGTGTCGTTGACTACATAGCATATTCTCCTGCTCTTCGTATGTTCCTTCTCCACCCTTGCACCAGGTGGAGAAGTATGAATGCCAGGCAATGTGGACCACGGGAATATGAGAATCTGCCTGATACAGAGTCAGATCACTGGACTATCTAGCTGAGTAAGTCTAAATTGACCAAAGCAACTCTTTAGGTTAGATATTTCACATCATGGCAACCTGATCCTTTAGTGATGCTAGGAAGTCCTCTACAAATACACTATATACTTTGTCCCCTGGGTTTCTTGGGAAAACTTTTGTTTAATTCTAATTTAATTGCACTCCAAGAAAAAGAGGTATTTTAAAATATAGGATAGAGAATATACAAACATACCATGTCTTCATTTTCAAACTGTGTGTTATACTGTCCTGCATCCTCTTGCGCTGCTTTTTGAACAATGTTTCTGCAGACAAGCCATATGGTAAGGCTGGCAATGAACATACCAATATCAGGAACAAAAATTCGGATCCCATTGCCAGCATCTGCCCCTTTGACACTGTATAGAATTAAAAGAGGGGGGAAATGCATGTTAGTTCTTATTCCATTACTCAAACCTAGCTTAACACTTCAATATAAGGAAAATCTTGATACGTTATTGCATTATTCTTCATGATTTTGTACCTGAACCAGCAGGGCTTTGTTTTCCCCGTGGAATATGTAGTGGAGAAGGCTGTGGTGCACATACTACCTTGCTTACTCTCACAGGTGCGCCCCACCACTTCTGAGTTCACAGTAATGTAATCAAAGTGTAACACAAGTGACATTGGCTTGCAGCAATGTCTAACTTCAGAGATAATTTCCAGCCTCTGAGGTCCTACAAATGCTGTCACAATACCTATGGACACCTGGTTCATTAGTGCAGATGTCACATTTCATTTTTCCAAACTATAATTGAAACCACAGTTTGAAGAGAGTCTGAAAACCATGATTTGGCCATTAGTCCTAACCATGATTTCCCAATTTAGAAGTCACATAAAAAAGAAACCAGAAATGGTACCAAGAATCCCAAGAATCTAAAATGAGCCACCATTGTTTGCACTAATCTTCACTTAGAGATGAAATAAAATGTGTTCCAAACAAACTTGCAAACCATTGTCCACTCTCCTCACCCCTCCCTCCACGAGTCCTGGATAATATTCCCAAACCACTTTGCCATGCTTTTATTTGATCAGGCACAGAACCAGTATATGTAGGGCAAATATAAAGTTCCAAATACCTGAGACAGCCAACCATAGCTGACCCTGGTATTTCTTCAATTTATTTATTTTTAACGTGCCACACTGAAGGAAATAAGAGGAGTCACCATCATCTTAATTCCCCCAGAATGCCTCTGGCTGGGCACTGACATGGCATTGTAGGGTGATTCTATGTCAGGGTCAAGCAGTATTGTTGGGAAATTTATATGGTGGCAACTCTGGTCACCTGGTTTACCCTCCCATTGCTGGGTAAAGCTGAGAAAAGAGTCAGGTGGTTGGAGCCAACATTACTTTCAGTGCCGCCACTGATGCCTGATGCTACCTGCCCTCACTACCTCATAAGGGGGCAGCAGAGTTCTTAAGAATCACCAGGAACCTTTCTTTCAAAAAGTTTTTTTGCTGCTGTGAAATGGCAGCAACGGCAGAAGCAGAACTTTCATTATACAGGCTTCCAACTGCCCACCTTGTTTTCCTCTCCACAGAGACTGGCACATTGTGAAGAAACCAGCATGGCAGTCAGAAACCAGTGGAATAAGAGGTGTGCTGCTGAGTAAGTAAGTAAGATTGGCCCATGGGATGGAGGTTCCCCACCACTATGCTTTTAAGAGATGCAGCAAAAAACAAACAAAAACCCCACACCTTCTAAATAGACGGAAAACCACCTAAAGGGAGATTAGAGCTCTGCCTGCACAACAGAAACATGTTGAGGAGGGATTGGAGGGGTGGGGTGGGACAACAGGCTGGGGAGAAAGGATGAACATGGGGATTTATGTAGGAGAGGGCCGTATTGTCAAGCACTGTGTGAATACCCTCTCCAACTTCCCTCTAAGTTGTTATTTGCTTTGCATTGGGAAATAGATACCGCTGTTTGTCAGCTCAGATGTCACACCAAGCTATGGTTTACAGAAGCCACACGGGTGATGAAGAGCAAGTTAGCTACACTTTGGTCCCCACTGATTTAAATGGGAACAAGTGTGACTAGCTTAGTCTGGATACAACCTTAAGTGTGAAAACCAGTTTCATACCAAGGCTCCATGTTTTTATTTGCCAACCAATTAAAAAACATAGTTGGTCAATTCAGTACATGCTTCCTAAAGTGGGTGTCGGGGGAGATAAATATGGGAAGGTACAATGTAAAGTTATGCGGTACATAAGATTTCACTTTCTTTACCTATAAAATTGCTCTTCAAAGAGAACATATGCATTTCAGATATGGCCTCGGAATGTTGTTTTAATCTTCAGAAGCATTTTATTTGACCAGGCCACTGAACCTTCTGTGTATAACTTCTGTCGCAATGAATAGTTAAATACTGACTAGGTGAAAATCTCATCCCAAACTACCTGGAGGGCTTGGGAAATGTATTGCAAGATACTGTGGTATTCTTTGCAATTCAGTACTTGAATTAAATGAGAATGTTATCTTTATGATTTTGGGTGATGTCTCACACGTTCTTTAATAAGTAACAGAGCATAAATTTTGCTCTTGCAGCAGCTGACATACTGTATGTGATTTGATTTACTGTCAATGACTACAGTTAGACAGACTAGAACCTTTAAAGTAAGGGTCAGTTCACACAATCTGTAAAAGGAAATTCTTTTTTAAAGTTTAAATTATTGTAGAAATCAGATTTATGCATGTGCATCTAAGTGCTTGTGTATGTGTGTGCGCGCGCACACACACACTACATCTGTTCTATGGCCTTTTACGATTAGCTCTTAGTTTCAAATCATTCATTACAAAGTGGATTTCAGAGCAAGGGTGGGGAATCTTTTCTGGATAGCAGGTTAGACTCTTATTTCCCCTCCCCTAGGAGCCTAATTTGTCAAGGGGGTGTATGAAAACTTCACAAAAGGGAGAAGTCCAGCATGCAGGCAGTGCGTTTGAAGGGCAGCTTCTCCATCCCATCCAATCCCTCTACTCCCCAATTGGAATGGGAGAAGGAAAAAAAAGTTGTATTTTGAAAACATTGCCTGCATGCAAGTAGCCAATATTTGAAACCGGCACCTTCTTGAAATGGCTTTCAAGCATCCCCCAATGCTCCTTTTTGATGCTCAAACAGAAGAGGTGGGATGTATGAAAGTTCCTTGAACCCTGTGCTTCTGTCCATTGGCTGATGTCATATGGGATATCAGCTGATTGACAAGTGGGCCTCATGGGACACCTGGAGGGGGAGATTGGCCCACAGGTTGTTTTAGACTGATTTAGGCAAAAATCCATACATCACACAGACACACACCTGTCCCTTTGAGCTACAAATCAGAATCAGTTCATTTTCTACTGGTATATAATTTATCTTTGGAAATTTCTAAATTCTTTGCCTCAGAGTTCTCTTAAAGTTTCCTACGCCTTTTATACTTGTACTTTATCTCCCTCCCCCAACCATCAGTTTCTTTCATCTCTCTTCCATTTACATTCTCTTCTTCATCCTGTACTTTTCCTCAGTGCTTTTTTCTAGAGAAAATGGTGGCGAACTCACCACCTCAGTTGCCAACCCAGACACCAATGCCATCTTGAAACTAAAATCACATGACAAAATGCCAGGCTCGCCAATCGCTGTTCATCTCCCCCCGCCAACTGATCAGGCTGCTTCCGCTGCCATCCTGCACACCTCACTGCTTGGGGAGTGAGGAGGCTTCTTGGACAATGCAGGGCAAAACAAGGATATCCATTCCCCTCATTTTTATTCCTAGTTTATATATAATACATAAATAAATAGTAACCTTCTATCTTATGTTCTCATTTCCTTCCAACATCTCCTTCCCCAAATAAGAGAGACCCACTTTCCTTCTCTTCCCCATTCATAAAGTTTTCTGTCTCTCAGCCACCTTCACTCGGCATGCAAGGCGCTGCTGTTGCTGGTAACTGGTCCGACTAAAGTGCTGTGGCCTGGCTAGAGTAGAGAGGAGCAGGGAAGTAAGGAAGCACTGGGCAGGCTGTGGCACTGAAAATGGTCCAAGGTCCACTAGCAGATCCCAGTACAGTGGTACCTCGGATTACATACGCTTCAGCTTACATATGCTTCAGGTTACAGACTATGCTAACCCAGAAATAGTACCTTGGGTTAAGAACTTTGTTTCAGGATGAGAACAGAAATCTTGCTCTGGTGGCGTGGTGGCAGCAGGAGGCCCCATTAGCTAAAGTGGTGCTTCAGGTTAAGAACAGTTTCAGGTTAAGAACAGATCTCCAGAACGAATTAAGTACTTAACCCGAGGTACCACTGTACACTGTTTAAGAAACACTGCTCTAGGCAATGTGGACATTTTAACAATTGTATTAAGAACTGGATACTATAGCTATTCATCATATAGTATAAAGCTGTTTGTTCACTTGGGTTCAATTAACATCATTAACATATTCCTAAGATTGTTGAGCTAGACATATTCATATCTACAAGAGAGGAGAGAGAGAGAAAAAAAGGCTCCTTTGTCTTCAGCTATAATTACTCTTCTGATTCATTTGCAATTCCAGTGCGTGCACACAGGGTAGAATTGTACATGTAGCTGGAGATGCGTCTGGACTTCATGTTACAGTCACTCACGCTGCTGAATTGGCAGGCTGCATTCCCCTCCAGCTATATGAATGGCTTCAGCAGAATCTTCAAAGATGCCTCAAGCTGCACTCAGGGTTCATGCACGTATCTTTCCAGAGTTACAGCCATTTGCAATCTTATGCTCAAGTTACATTCCCTGTGCCAATGAAGCACAGTGCTTCATCAGCAGAAAAAAAATATATGTTGCCAGTGCGATGACACTCTGGCATCAGTGGATGAGACTGCAGAGTGATGTGCGGGGGAAGCAGAAGGTAGGACAACAGGAATCTTGGGTGCTATTCTGGTTGTGCTAACACTAACACAAAAGGATTTGGCCCATCCTCTCCCCATGCATACCCCACACCTTGCTTTGCTGTGTTACATTTTGAACACAATTCATTGGGTGAAATAAGAAATAAGAACGTAAGGATCTGCCACCTCCTACATTGTGCTCTGCATTTGTCTGCAAGACAGTTCCAAAACATGGGCACAAGAACAAGCAAATGCTAACCCCCTCTCCCTTGCAAAAAAAGCCATACCACCACCACACAGAATATAGTTCTGGGGCGGTGACAAAAACTTTTTAATGCATCATAACAATATATTTTAATTCCCAATATTTTGATGCAGAAAACGTTTTGTCTTCTGAAGTAAAACACAGGGAGAAATCAGAGAAGTATAAAATGCATAACATAAAAAAAAACTTGGTGCAGACTTTAGCAAGCATAAAACTTCCAAGTTTCTTGAAAAATATGCAAAGCCTTAATAATTACTCATATATTTTCAAACCAAATGCACATCTCACTCTCTCTAGACAGCTATATTGTGAAACGGGGGGGGGGGGCTGTTTGGCAAAAGTGTTCACCCACATATCAACCAAACATTTGCCAAATGTTTGCTTTCCAAACATCATTATGCTATTTAACAACTTGAATGCACGTGCCAAGGTTGGCAGCCTCATTACTGACATAAAGCATGCAACATTTATAGGACTGTGCTGCATACAAAAAGCAGACTTGTGCCAAATGTGAATTCGGACACTCCCCTCCGTGCTATTTCTTATGCCTCATCTGTTTTCCCATACAAGCCAAATTAGGTGTTCATTGCACTGCCCAGATTATTTTTTTTAATGGTAGACCTCATGCTGAGCATTGATTTCCTGACCATCACAATCCTGGATAGTTCAATGCCAGTCCTATATTCTGTGCAACACCTGCAGCTATGCATTTGTTTCTATACCTATTTATTCTTCATGTACCAGCAGTACACCTGGAGGGGTAAAAATGCAAATAAAACCTGCTCAAAAAGTGGGGGGATCCACGACATACAAAGGAGAGGGTAGACAGAGAAACTGAAACTGGCAGAGTCCAATGAACACATTTATCATTACAGTAAAAGTTCCTGGGTAACTTTGGGGGCAAATGAGCTATGGAAAAGGAGGAGGAATAGTTTTAACACTAAATTTGGAAACTTTATTGAGGAGGACTGCTGTAACCTGAAAAGCAGTTCCAAGATGAAGGAACAGCAAGGAGATAAAAATGACAAGCACTAACACTTGGTATGAACAAGCCACCATTGCCACCATCACCCTAAGAAGAGCCCAAGCCTCCAGCTGGAAAGGGCAAAGGGTACGGTCATGTCAGAGGAAAGAACATTCAAATCTTGGAGAGCACTAACAAATAGAGTGAGAAGAGCATTCCTACTGAGATTTATAGTCTACTGTATGCCAGTTTTTACAAATTTATGGCAGCAGCAAGCCAACATGGGAAACTATTTATGACAGAAGCGGTTAAAGAGTTGGACTTGGTTGACAAGGAGATATTTGTTCAGATTCTACTAATGTGGAATCTAACTCTTTTATATGCTGATAAGCATGCTTGGTCTTTGAGATATTGGCAGCACTTTTTAATTTGTGAATTCAAGGACCTAGGCTGGACCATGTGGTAGTTGCTGGTGGTTTCTGGGAAGTCCTGAGGCAAAGTCCACCACAAAAGTATCTCTTCACCCAAAGTGTACATTGCATGGAGTTGTATTCAACAAACCTTTACTCAGAGCAGACCCAGTGAAATTAATGGACCTTAGTTATTTGTCGCAATTCTTCTCTGAATAGGACTGTCACTGAATACCACTTGTTGTTGGCATCTGTCTGTCTTGGGAGACCAATTGAGGAGTGAGCCTTTGGGGACTGAGGTCAAACTGCTGGAAGGTTGCAGCACCGGCTGTGGCTGTAGAGATGGATATGGGAAAGACATGTTTTGTTGCAGCTGGGGCAGATAAAGGTGTCCAGTTTTGCTGCTGCAGATGCACCATGACATTTCTTCTCTCTCTACACTCCTGCCAGCGGTCAGTCCTCCTCTGATCATTCTATGGTTATACAACCTGACTGTCTCCAGGCACTGCAGTCATCTGTAGGAGACTGCCGCATGGTGGGGTTGATGTGCTAGGTTGAATAGTTCATGGTCATAGAAATTCCCTTCCTGCAACCAGTGCATTCAATCCACATATTAGGTCAACCTAACACCACTCAAACTATGGATGAATATTACTATTTTTCCCAACAGTCTATTGCATATCAGCATGTGATGTATGATAAAATCCTCCTTAGCATTTGGATACAAAGGACACTCATCTTGGGGTTTCATGGTACTCTATGTAAGGCTCTGAAGCAGCGCCACAAGCAGAAAGCAATAACTAAAAAAATACATGCAGAGGAAATAATTCAAGAACATGAGCCTAGTCATAGTCTGCAGATCACTACATGTAATCATGCCAATATATACACAGCACATCAAGGAATTAAAGCAGGAAAAAGTCAGACTAGAAAACATTTATACAGTTTTAAAGTTGTTTACAGATCTTGTTTTATATTGAAGCCAAGATATGTCTAGTCTATGGAGATTCAGCAAAATCAAAACCATCACCATTAAGATAATTGAAACTAAAGATATGAGGTCAGTGACTACACAACAAGTAATTCTATGCTGAGTTTTGAACAAGTCCACCATATATGAATGAAACTGACATAGTTCTCTCAAATTTCCTGGCTTCAGACTATATTTTTATAGTAATTTTCTTTTGGAAGAAAACATGGAGAGATGTTTGAACCATCAACAAAAATTGCATTTCCACTGATTATCCGAAATTTTTATACCTAGCATTTCCCTCCATTTTCAATTGGTTTACTTTACTTTACTTTACTTTACTTTACTTTCCTCTCCTGTATTTAATAACTAATTCTTGGCTAATTAACCTACACACAACAAAATCAATATTTCATCAGCATTTCCATGCTTTGAATTTTTAGACTAGAAACTATTTAACCAGCAATAGTGAGATCACAAATAGCTTCTTTCTCCCATTTTACCAAGCAATTCAGCCACTGGTATTAATTTACATTCATTTATTATGCCAGAAAAGCTTCTGGATCACTCTACTCTTATAACCAATAAACATAAATTTATGGTTATGCAAAAAGGTTGCATAAAAGCCTGCATAATAGACATTTTATAATATATTTTGATATCTGTCCCATGTTTGCTGAAAATACTGTATTTCACCACATAATGGTCATATTTTTGTGCCCATTTTTCCTTTCCAAAAAAGGGGGGGGTGCAACTATTATGCGGGTAAATACGAAAGTGCAACCATTATGCGAGGGGGGAAAGTGGGGACAACAGCAGGTGGATCAGAGGAGCTGGGAGAGCACAAGCCAGAGATAAGTAACTGTTCTTATTGGGACCATAGGGAGATAAAATGGAAAGAGACTAGCATACCTTTCTGTAAAAATGAAGCCTCCCTTGTAAATATGTTCTCTTGTCCAACCTACTTACATGCAGTGGCACCACTCATCTATCAGAATCTCTATGGTGAATGAAACGGATCTACTGTGGTACCTCTGGTTGAGAATGGGATCCGTTCCGGAGGCCCGTTCGCAACATGAGCAGAACGCAACCTGCGTCTGCTTGTGCACAGGTTGCCGCTTCTGCGCATGTGTGTGACGTCATTTTGCGCATCTGCACATGCGGCAAAACCCGGAAGTAACCCTTTCTGGTATTTCCAGGTCGCAGCAGGACACAACCTGAAAACGCTTAACCTGAACCAAACGTAACAAGAGGTATGACTATATACTTTGCATTACAAGAGCAGAACAGCCATTCAAATCTGGAAAGGAAGTTCTGGTAAGGAATGCCGTGGGAACAGCAAATGAGCAGCGATGGCAGCACCTGCACCCAGGCCTGCCAATGCCTGCTGCATCCCCCCTTAGCCCATGTGGCCCAACCATCCCTGGCATCAGTTCCCACTGAAACAGCGATAAAAAAATCAGCAGCTGGAGGATGGGGAGAAACGTTCCACCCCACTGCATTCAGCCTAGGAGCTCATGGCCAAGATGGCGAGGTATGAGGGGAGCAGGGGTGGCAGTGGCTGGAGGAGGAAAGGAATGGGCCTGAGGCCTAGTGGAGCCTCAGAAGTTACCCTACGACTATCACATGAGGAATGCTCTGGGACCACTTTTGCGGTCTGAAAAAGGGTGTGTGTGCAAGTATTGCACGCTGGTGACAGGATGCAGCGAAATACGGGTATGCATTTTAGTGCATTGTTTTGTTTTGTTTTGTTTTGTTTTAGCTGAGAACTCTATTGGAACATTCTGGAGCTGTAAAAGCTAGCTTGTAATTAAGTTCTGATTCACACATTACTCTGGGAGATGCAGATGAGATAAGTTCATATAATAGTTCATAAACATCAACTTCCTCAGGCATCACTGATCTATGTTGCTGGACCACTAATCTTTGACTGGGACCTCCAGCTGCTAGAGAAATTAACAGCAGGCATGGGTGTGCTAAAAGCAACTTTTCTGTGGAAGCAAGCATAGGAATTTGGGAGACTGATGTGCTGCTGGAGAGGGCCAAGCGAGTTTATATTGTTGAAGCATAAATGAAATATGAATCATTTGCAATAATAACTTACACCACAGACGTATATAAATACATGGAGCAGTGTTGTTTTTCAGAAACCCTGGACATATTATGTAACCACAGTATACCAACAGACATGATCATCCTTGTTCGTTTGTGCTCCAGTTTTTCTTTGAAGTCTCTTTATTATTTATTCATGAACAAAAGATAAAGAACAAAATTAAAAAGACAGAGGCAAATTATTATAGCATGCAAGCTGTAGCTCTTTGGACAAACTGCAACGCCAAATTGCTCTCCAGATTCAAACAAAGACCAGTTCATACGCTGCTGCTGGTTAATCACTATACATTCCCTAGCTACTGGTGTCCACAGGAGGTTAGGTAATGCCAAGAAAAACATTGGCAACAGTCAAACAATTCACTGCTCAAAACAACACCAGCAATAAAATAGCATGTATCAGATACTTGATTCTGTCCAAGACCTGAATTAAACGGCAGAAAAAATATTCCTGAAATTAATTTAGCTGAAAGGAAAATAGGCACAAGGAGCAGCAGGACCAGTATCACTTAAGAAATCATATGCAAATATTTTGCCAAATGCTTTACAGACAAATGAAGACGGGCAAATGTTTCATAGTAGAACTTCTTTGTACCGAGGTATCTGGCAGAAACAATCATCTAATGGTTTTTAAGTTCCTTAGAAACTTCATGGTAAAGTTAGAAAATATGTAGGTCATGAAAGCATTTAACTTTTGTACTTAAAATGATTTTCATTACTTGCAAAGCTTGCATAATTGACTTCCAAAATAATTTAGATTGAATATTTATGTTGTGATCCACCCTGAGATATATGAATGAAGCATGGCATACATATACCTCAGTGGGTGACAAGCAAGAGCCTCAGGTGATGTAGCATTTTTGTTGCTGGCATTTAGTGCAGGGGCTGTGTTATACAGCTGTATCTCTCTGTGGGTCAATTCTACACACACGGAGAGAGAGACTGTTTGTAAAGCATCAAACAACACTTCAGACACGTTCACTCTGGATTCTGGTAGGATGAAGTCAATCATTAAAGCTGTATGTTTATTTCCGTGACTAACAAAACCTAAGACAATGAATTCTTATAACAGAATGTTTCAGCTTCCACATTGTTTGGCTGCTCTGATGTGATATATATACACACAATCTCACACACACACTGCTTAAAGTAGAAGTTTAGCATAAGAGAAAACGGCAAAATGTTGGTAAATACCAATGTTTCCCCAAAATCACAGGACTGAAAAGTATCTCTAATAACCTTGCTATAATGGATTTGGACAGAGCCATGGGTGACTGAGATGGTGGCAGAAAATAGCATTTTTTAAAAAGTGGTGGAGGTATAAATTAGCTTAAAACTAAATGTAGCTACAGTGGATGCAGAGTGTCAGCTGTAAACCTGTTAAGTTAGGTCAGTAATTAAAAAGCAATGTAAAAGCCTTCTCCACCAAATCCTATCATCTGCCACAATGCTTTTGAGGGGGGTGACTTGCCCTTTTCAGTTTACCAGGGCCAGCCCTGGTGTGAGAAGGCACGAAAGTTATAGACTTCGTAAAATAGCTAGAGCATAATGTGACCAGCATTAGTGAAGCAAAAGTGAATCGGTAGTTAGACCACAGACATTTAGTGCATATATCATAAGATGCAGCTGACAGATTTATAATTAAAGACAGTGTATTATTAATCCAGTTTAGCAAAAACCGATGGCAAACAAGTGAATGGTTTCCTCTGGGACACTGACTGTTACATTCAACTCCACTGCTGCACCTCTACAAATATGAGCTTCATGCACAAACCATATCAAGTCTAGCATGAGCTGATACAGCTATATTTCAATAAAGGGTAAGCTCCCACAATTAAAGAGCTGAGTTTTCCCCCCGTCAGTGGGTAAAAATGGTCTTCATAGATCTGATCCCACAAAATAAAAGAGTATTGTAACGAGTTTGGCTGTCAGAGAAAAAAGTTATGAGCTGTTTTGCAACATCTACAACCACAGTGACATGCACAACACAAGTGACACATGTTAAATGCCAATAATTTTTTTTGGTATTAGACATGCTGCAGCTCTCTTGGCAAAAATGTTTCTTTATGTCATTTAAAACGATGCATCGTGAATCTGGGCTGCTAAATCAGAGTTTCTCAAGAGCTATTATTTATGTTTCACTTGGCAACTTATCAGCTGTGTTTAAACTGCTAATCACAAAAAAACTTACTTTAGTGGAAGAACACAGAAAATTCACTGAACTGTCCAGAATGATATCCTTATTGTGCACATATAAAATTTCCAGATGCATCTTTTTGTTGCCTAGTTGCTTCTCTCCCCGCTCCTCTGGGCCACAGATATAACAAGCATGCATTCACACATACACTACTGTTAAACTATTGGGTTTATGAGGATGAAATGCAATATTGTGGTGTTTTTAAAAGTTATTTATTTATTTATTTACTTAATGTATTTTTTCCCCACCTCCCAGAAAAGCCCCCAAAAGCCGCACTCCCTTTAAAGAGCGTGAGGCTCTTGGCTGGCTTTTGCAGAAGGTGGAGGAAATCCCCCACCTCCCGCAAAAGCCAGCAAGAGCCGCACACTCTTTAAAGAGCTGTGCCTAGCGTGGCCCGTCAGTCCCTTCTCCCTTCTCAGGTAAAAGCCCCCAAGAGCCGCAAACACGCTCCGTGCGCTCTTTAAAGGGAGCGCAGCTCTTGTGGGCTTTATCCCGAGGAAGGATAAGGGCAGCCCGTCACTGACAGGCTGTCCTTCTCCCACGTCGTAGAAAAGCCTGCAAGAGCCGCGCTCCCTTTAAAGAGCGCGTGGCTCTTGGCTGGTTTTTGCAGGAGGTGGGGGAAGGGACAGAGGGCAGCTTAGCCGCGTGCAGCCTCTTCTGGGCAGGGGGAGCCTTCATCCCACTGCCCGGGAGAGGCTTCGGCAGCTATCCCAGAAGCCACAACAGCAAGAGGCTATCCCAGAAGCCAGATCCCTCTTGCTGCTCTGGCTTCTGGGATTCAGAATATTTTTTTTCTTGTTTTCCTCCTCCAAAAACTAGGTGCGTCTTATCATCTGGTGCGTCTTATAGAGTGAAGAATATGGTACGTCTAGGGGGTTCGTGGGGTTTTGGAGTAGTATTTTGTATATTGCAGATACCATCCCTTTGCCGTGTCCCTTTGTTGTTGTAGGAGGTTTTTGAAGGCTGTCAGGGGCCTAGTTGCTGCTGATTCTACTACTGGATTGTTTAAAAGGGCATGTAATTGGTGATGAGTTAACCAGGGCATTTGGGTGTCTTCTAGTTTGTCTTGTATTTCTTGTGTTGATAAGGGTTTGTTATTTTTATAGAAATCTGTTAGGTGATATAGGCCTTTGGTTTGCCAGGTTTTTATCTGGATGTTTTGTGCTGAGTGGTGGAATAATGGATGGTATGCCAGGGGAATTAGTGGGGATAGGGTTGGGGATAGTTTGCCTATTTCTGCTTTCCATGCTTTAAGCATGGTCTGTGTGTACCTGTTAAGTGTTGTGGGAATTTTCCTTAGTTTGTTTGGGAGGAATGGGTATGCTGCGGTGCAGGTATTTTCAATTGTGTCCCTCTCTAGGTGTATCCATTGTTTTGTCTCATCTTCTAGTATATATGGGATTATGTGGCATACTTGGTTGGCAATGTAATATGCTTCTATGTTGGGGATTTCCCATCGTCCCTCTGAGGAGGGGAGGTGCAGGTATTTGGGGCTTATTCTTGGTTTTTTGTGTGAGAAGATATATATATATAAGTGTAGTTTTTTCTGCCATTTATGGAGTTGGGTTGGGGGAATCAAGATTGGGAGGGTTTGGAATAGGTAGGTTAGTTTTGGGAGCGTGATCATTTTGATCATGGCTATTTTGTCTGAGAGAGTGAAGTTCATGTTGTTCCATCTCTTTAGGTCTTTGTTAATTTGTTGTCACAAGGGGTTGGAGTTTTGGAAGTATAATTTATTGAGGTTTCTGGTTAGTTGTACCCCTAGGTATCTGAACTTGGTGTGGCAAAGTTTTATCTTGGTGACGTTTGTGCGTTATTTTTGAGTGTGATTTATATTTATTTTTATTGAAAATATTTAAACAAAATAAAGTGAAAAAATAAAAAGGAAACAAAAAGTGCATAAAAACACAAAAGAAAAAGCACTACAGTTCTGTGCATACTTGTCTAATACAAAGGTATATAAGTGCAATATTCTAATCATATATATTTATTTATAAGCTGCTATATTTTTTATAAATGCATTCCAAATGCCATTATATTTGTCCATGCACAATATATGTCTATAAACTATCCATTCGCATGTTGCAAAAGTTGTAACATATTTTAGCCATAGTTATCAAATTCCACTTAGTAGGTACATAATTTGAAAGAATACTATCCCCTCCCCCCAGTTATCCTTTGTGAAAACACCTGACTATTGAAAAAAGTATTTTCAAAAAACCCCACCTGACTATTGAAGTGGGTGTAGGCACTATAGCTACCATGGCAATCATGTGGAAGGGAACATGCACTTGTAGTATCATGACAATGCATTACTTTTCAGAAGGAAAGATTAATTGCAGCCTACTGAGACAGCCAAATGCACACACACACACAAAAACAGAAATATATCCGCTCTGTGTGAATTTAATCTATTCCCCCAATGGGAGTGCCCTGTAAAAAAAAAAGAGGGCAATTGTGGAAGCAGGTTTGCCCTCGCAGTAGAAGTAATTGCTTGGAGGACTAATTCACAGCAAATTGCTTTCCTACCGTCAACAGGTGCATAGGAGTCTCAAAGAAGGAATGTGTGTACAAATAAGTTGCACCTTTACTTGCTGTCAGTGTGAACTAGTTCACAAATCACAGGTGTGCAAACCAACCCCTATGCTTCACTCTGTCCTTGCACAGAAACAATTTTTGCGGGAGTATAGAGAAAAGAGAGGCCTGTAGGCAGAGCAGCACATTCTGCAAAATCAAAATTGGGGAAAGAGACTTTTCTAGATGAGAATTGTAGAGGACTTCTGATGACCTTCCTGTTTATATTCCTATAATCCCACTTGTTATAAACATTATATCGCATGCAGAAGTTGTTGATTGCCTCCAAATATATATATATATATATATATATATATGACATCTGGAAATTAGCCCTCCCCACAAAAACCGACACCAGAACCAGAGGCACACAGAACGCCATCTCCAATCAACCACACCAGACCCAAACCCAGACCCTCTCCACAGATAAATTACAGACACCATCCAGTAGCCAAACCATAGTGGCACCTCCGGATGCTGCACCCCCCTGCAATCCCTACACAGATCTGGCTGGCACAGGGCACAAAACCACAGCTCGCCCCTATACACGAAGCCAAGCCAGAGCACAACTAAGTGCAGTACAGCCATCTTCTCAGAAAAACTCTTCACAAGGTCAAGAGGTCAAGACACGAAAGCTTTAGCAACTAATCCACACCTAATGACCCTCCTAAGTGGCACTCAGAATATCACTCAAGTAATCACTCAAGATATCCCTCAAAGTAATTATGAACAAAAGAAGAAAAGGCACATTAACCTAGGAACTTCCTCTCTGCCCAGAACGTTGGAGGCTATACACCACACCCCCTCAACAGTATTTATAGGAACTCAAACACTGAGATCCTGCTCTGTTCTAGTAACAAGAAGCCGAAAGCACCAGCCTGAAGATGACGAGTGAGACCTCGTCGAAACGTCGCCTAGACACCCCAACTCTTACACGGGAAGACACCCGAAGACACCAAAACCTACATATATATATATATATATATATATATATATATATATATATATATATATATATATATATTTGTCTGTATGAGTGCTTCACATGTCCTTTTTAATTATCCTATGATTATGCAGCATCTCTAACAGTGAATAGTCTTATGACTCATCTGTGTATAAACTTGCCAGAACATCACTAAATCAGTTTAGAAACATCTTAATTTAAACAAGGGAAGCCAGTTGTACACGTCACCAGCTATGATCCTAAATAAACAAGTGTGAAGACGCACTGAAGTCTGTGTACTACTTTCAGCAACCCATACACTAAATATGTGATGTCCTGTGATGCTGTTGTGCTTTACTTTCTATACAAAAATAACCAGATTCACTATTTTATTACAGTGGTGCCTCACAAGACGAAAATAATCCGTTCCGCGAGTCTCTTCGTCTAGCGGTTTTTTCGTCTTGCGAAGCAACCCTATTAGCGGCTTAGCGGCTTAGCGCTATTAGCGGTTTAGCGGCTATTAAAGGCTTAGCAGCTTAGCGGCTAAAAGGCTATTAGCGGCTTAGCGGCTTAGAAAAAGGGGGGGAGCAAAAAAAAAATCGCAAGACTCGCAAGACGTTTTCGTCTTGCGAAGCAAGCCCATAGGGAAATTCGTCTTGCGAAGCGCATCGAAAAATGGAAAACCCTTTCGTCTAGCGGGTTTTCCGTCTTGCGAGGCATTCGTCTTGCGGGGCACCACTGTATGCTAAAAGTCACAGGCATTTTAGCTTAGATTGTATATGTTTCATACAAAATGATATACAGAAAATATGGTGAAATATCCAGAGCTCTTCATCAGACTAGATGGTAAATTTGGACTAGATGTATCAATCCAGCATCAGTTAACATACATTACATAAATTTATTTTTATGCCGCCTTTCAACAGTTCAAGCCATGCTCAAGGCAGCTTACATAATGCAAAAACACATAACTACAAAATAACCAAAGTAGCCATCAGTAGTAAATACAAAATACAAAACCAAACTGAACAATTTCCACATAAATCACAGCAAAAGATACAAAAAAGCGAAAAACTCCAGCAGCAACCACTCCCTCCCCAACAACACCTCAGCAGCCTCAGGCCCCACCACCCCATGTTTAGGTGTAAAAAGGCCAGAGCTTTGTGGGATGCTCAATTCTCATTTCCAGTAAGAGCCAGTCTGCCCAGGTTAAGCACCACCTTAAGTCAGGGCCAGCATCAAGGAACTGGGCTGGCATCCACTGAGGGCTCACACCCATGCTACACATTGACCAGAGCCCCATTCCTCTTTCACCATTACAACCTACTAGTTTGCTGCCTTTCATTCTGGTCCTGACAATGGTGAAGCAATAAACAAAAAGTATTGGTAGATGCCGCTGCCTGCTTGTTTATTGGATTGCTGCCTGGCAATCAAACAAAAGGTAGCACTGTGCTAGATTCGCACAAAATCTTGAAATGTTGTGCTTCCAGAGATGGGAGACAAGCAATTGATTATTCCACCTTCCCAATAGGTCTTGGGGCAACCAGAAACTTGCAGAGCATCTGGCAGAGTCTAATTTGAATACCTGCTAACTCCTCCCACATCCCATCTTCAAACTCTTAGCAGATACAGACACAACAGTCTGCATGTCATTTTCACACATACATTTTTAATTTTAGGTCATACAGTGACATAAATTTGAGTCTCTTAAAATTTATATCTGACTTCAGGAGCGGGAGAAAGAGAAGTCAAACATTTACAATTTTAGGTACATACTTGCATGCCATAAACTAGTCTGAAGCAATATTCCAGATCCGGGTTGACGCGATCTGGAAATGGCGGATTCCCTCCGAGCTGCGGAGGGAATCGGCTCTACCGAGGACGGGTCTTTGCCGCGCCGGCGACGCGGGGACCCTTAAAAACCGCAGGCGCGGATGCCTGCGGACTGAAGACTCAGCGGGTGCCTTAAGCGCCCCCCCTGATCCACGAAGAGCCTTTTTAAAGGCTGCGGAGAGGATACGGGGGTGGCGTGGCACTGAGAGTCGATCGCTACCTCGGTGGAGCGAAGCCGCGAGCCATGACCAGAGAGCGCTGACTTCCTTCCTTGAAAATTTGGACTGAAAGAATCACCCGTGAGTAAGACGGATTGGGACTTTAAAAAAATTTGACCCTGAATTGGAGACGACCGGGGGGTGTGCTAAAAGGAAGTCCGCACCCCCCCCCTTGCAGACGATCTACGCAACGACATAAGAGCTAAGCTGGAGAGCCTACCCTTGGTGGGGTGAGTTAAAAAGGACATTAACTTTCAAGATTTGGCTAAAGGAAATTTTGGGCTGGAGAGTGGAGTTTTGGAAACCTTCTTTTTGTTTTAAACAACCCCCCCTCCCGGGCTCGGGAAAGTCCTGCCTTTGTGCCTGTGTAAGAGCTGCGGAGTTTGACAGCTGTCAAAGCTGTCAAACGGGCGGTTTAAAGTGGAAAAATCGCTATCTAAGATCCCTCTGGACTAAGACGAGTTATAATTGAGCCAAAATTGTTGGAAACAAAGTAATAATAATTTGTTAAAGGACTGTTGGAGAAAAGACTAATAAGTAACCAGATTCCCTCTAGGGGGAATTCTGTGAAACTACAATGGATACAATGGCTGTGGAAGGAAAGTTACTAGTGGAAATCGAAAGGATGTTTCAATTGGTGGGAACCTTACAAGAGCAGAGCTTGGCCATGAATAAACAACTTGTGACTATGACCTTGGGAACAGGCAACTCTGCTCTCTGTATTGAGGACCTGAATGAGAAAGAATCCACAGCTGAATGGGAAACAATATCTACAGAGGTGGAAGAGACTAAACAACAAGAAAAAGAAGAAGTAACCTTGGGAAGTAACAACCAAAAGCCGACATCTGTGGAACACAAGCAAGGAGACGCTGGGAACTTATCTACCACAAGTCTGCGAAAGACACAGAAGAAGAAGGAGGAGGTCCCGGGACAATATGGAATACAGGAACTTAAAATAAAGAAATATGACTGGGGCCTCAGTTTGGACTTTGATTCTGAAGATACAGGCTTTGTGGAAATTTTTCAGCAGTTACTTTCAAATCTCCTTGTGGGAAGAGAATACACTTTGATGGTGAAAGAACTTTTTCCAGACTCGACGATTGACATAAAGGACTACCAACAAGACAGGCGGAGAGGGACTGAAATAGACTTGAAAGCCTCGGACGTGAGGAACCCAGGCTGAGAATCTCGAATTTGGATTTCTATTGGGAAGGGACAAAAACCGGGGATGGGAGGGAGGGAAGAGGAGATTCTTAAAAACTCTTAAGACTTTTAGGTTTGGTTAATATGACTATTAATTAAGACAAAATGAAAATCGATGGAAGAGAACTTAAGTCCAACTTAGGAAAATCAATTTTTATTATAAAAGAGGTAATAAGATGAATAAGATGGTTAAGAGGAGAAACACCAACTTGCTGATATAATCTTGGGAACTGGGATGCACGAGGGGGGGTGGGGGGAAGTCAGGGAACAAGGTTATGAAATGGGGATTTGCTGATTTTATACATGTTTTTGTTTTGTGTCTTTTCTTTGTGTGTGTTTTGTTTTTATAAAAGCAGAAAACCAAATAAAAATTTTTATTAAAAAAAAATGAAGCAATATTTGTGTTTAATTGGATTATCACTGCATTTCAGGAGTGCACTCAGGGCCAACCAGATGTAAATTTAAAAGAGTAATTAGCAAATTCAGGTTTTTTTATTTTAAAATTAAATGCCAGGCATAGGGGGCAGATGTGGGGAAGGGAAGTTTAAGCTCTACTGGCACCAAGAAAATTCATGTAAGAGATTCTCTTAAGAGTGATTACTATTACAGTACATCGTGTTACAGTCATCTTTTACTGTCTCATAAATCAATACATATACAACCTTCATTTAAATCTATGAAACCTAGGTACCTTCCATTTAACTGAAATGCTCTTTACCCAAGACATTTCCTGAATATTAAGCTACTTTGCTCAAGCTACAACATTTTGAAAGATTATCTCATGTGAAATAGAAAATCTAAATGGCCAGTGTTACTATTCTCCAAGGTTAGAAATAACAACAATAGTGTCCAAAATAAGAATGTATTATCTAATTACAAAATGTTAAGCCTCACAACAACTCTGTGATGTAGGTTAGGCTGAGATGCAGAGACTGGCCCAAGATCACCCAGTGAGCTCCATGGCTGAGCGGGGATTTGTACCTTGGTTTCCAAAGTCCAAGTCTGACATGCTAATCACTGCACCACACTGGTTCCCAATGTGTGTGAATATAATTAAATATTCAAATATTACAAATAGTGCCAAGAGTAAATCTCAGTTGCTGAACATGAGCATTTGCTAACTTTTCCATTTATTCTCTCTCTCCATTTCAAAATTCAGTTTTATATACAATAGAAAATCAACACCCAATGCTTACCTTTCAAATCCAATTTGCCGGAGTGTTTTTTCCCAGGTCAAGCCTATAGAGAAACATAAAGGAAGGGGATTCATTAACATCCTTTTTCATTTAATTGTTTTCCATTCATTTATTACTGTTATTTGGCAGCTGAACCTTCAGCCTGATACTTATGCCATAGTTGGTAGAATGAATAGTGTACAGTACTAGTCCTCAAGTGGCTTGGTAGCTGGAAAAGCCAAGGCCCATTATGCCCATGCCCATCCCGTTTAATCAGTATCACCATAGGCATAGGAAAGAGCCACAGCATGGGCTTCTCTTGCTTAATCCTGGGATTCTCATTTTATCCATGTGGTACAGGAGCAACACCCATAGCACTGTAGAAGCAGGAACACGGGGTTCGGTGGTAAACAGCCCAAATTACATGCCTTTTCAATATACCAGTTTACAATATGGTAACCCAACAGCACAGCAGGAGGACACTATTCCACCATTTTTTATTCAACAAGGTGTGGCATCACTGATCAAACACAAATGAGTACCCTTGCATTTTGAATTCATCCATTTTTCATTTAACAACCCAGGCTTCCACTTGTTTTCCTAATAGGAGCTCTCTTACATTCATACCAACTTACTAGCAACCTTTTACAGTGAAATTTTATGCAATGCAGGTTTACTGGGAAGTTAAATTCTACTGTGTTCAATCGGGATTATTCCCTAGTACAGGAGTGGCCAAGCCGCCCCCGCCCCCCAAATTTAGAAGCCTGATCTAGCTTCCAAATGATATTTCCCAGACTTCCCAAATTCCACTGGTTTTGGTGGAAGCAGCAAAAAGAAAGAAGAATAGAAGAAATAAGGCAGACACATAGCCCAGCACACTGATGGGGATGCAAATCACCCCTTCTCTAAATTATTGGACCAAACATTTAACAAGCTAGAAGTGGGTGATAACGTCCACTTCAGCAGATATGCACAGAGATGCTGAGGACAGGAATGTGACTGTGTGCAAGAGCGTGGAATGGCCACACTCACCACTGCCTGGCAGGTCAGCTATACTCCTGCTCTATAACTGTTTAGGATTATAGCATTACACACCCTTGGAGCTGGGTATATGGATAGATGTGGTTCATTTTGCTTTGGTAATATGATAACAAATGGGTTAAGTCCAATGTTAGGATAACTGTGGAACAGGTCCCGAGACAACAAAACTGGAAAAAACCCCGTATGTTTTACTAGTAATCTAGTAAGAACAGATGTAACTTTCCTGCCCTCCATGTTTAATTTGAATATATATTTTAGGTTATAGGTTATTTTTCTGATTGGGAAAATAGAAATTTTACATTCACAGATTTTCTCACCCATGAAGAAATAAGAGCATGAGCAGATGACTGCTTCTCCTCCCTCTCACCCCCAGATTCAAAAGATTTCAGGCAAAATATTTTGTACTAACTACAACTGGAAATAACATCAAGAAACTTTGCATAGGAGTCTAAAAATAATAATAGGAAAATGAGCACTCCTTTAACGTTACACAAACTAAAATATAAGGGGGGATAAGGGTTTTTTAGGAATTACCATTTTACTGCATTTGGTCCATTACAATGTTCTCAATTGGTTACAGCATACAGGAAGTCCATTACAAAATGATGTATCAAAGGTATGTTACTCAAGCCAATTTTTAAAAAAGCAAGATGTTTGTCAGAGATAGAATCAAATTCTAGTATTGCTAAGCAGAATGTTGTCGTTTCAGTGAGTATAAAATCCTGCTCAAAGTATGCTGGCTGTTGGGCCGTAATAATAAACATTCATTCAATCCTGCTCAAATTTACTGTTTCAAACTGTTGTTTATCAAGCAACTGGGGTTAACTTTAGAATGGTTCCTCTGACTGTCTTAATTAATTATGTGGAGGATAATTGCTGGCCTTCTACTTGACTGCAAAAGATTGCACATGCAAGACATTGTAAATCTGCAGTCTTGCTTAAGGGATATCTAATTTAAATATTAGCTACAGTCAACAGAAAAGATCTATTGCAGGGACAAAATTAGATAGCTGACATCGATGGCTGAGAAATGGAATACAACATTGGAATATAACCTATTATGCTATTATGACTAATAGACATATTTGTCTATATTAATGACATATTAATAAGAAAATATTTTAAATAATCAGTAATCAAAAAAGAGTGCAGCAAGGATAATCATATCACAAGCAGATAACCTGGTTTCAGTTAATGCTAGAAAATAAACATGCCTCATGTATAATGAGAATGTTGGTGCTCGTAGTTTTCTACAGTATGTGCAAATTGGTGTTCATAATATTCTACAGCATGCGCAATTATAAATAAAAAAATACGAACCCTCAAATGAAAATAATTAGACCCAACATAGTTTCTCTGAAGAGTAGGGTGCTTTAGTTTTAACATGTTCCCTCAATTTATCATTTTACAGTGGATCTTCAGGGTCTCATTTTTCTTCATTTTTACCCTGGTGCCCTCCATTCTTTCTTTTTCTCAATTACATTTAATCTAAAACTCTGCATGCATGCATCTGCCCAACTGATGACTAATCTGAGGTTGATCCAAAACAGTGGGTTGCATGAGGTGAAGGTTAAGATGCCATGCCCTCCACCCCGCCCCCAATTCCATATACTGGACTGCACTAGAAACTGAATCTTAATTTGATAGTGGGACAGCATCATCCACCACACCTGGGAGCAGCAAGCAAGCTTAAACAGCCACATGGCACAGGGCATGTGGCACCCATAGCTCTGTTGCCCAATACCTCCTTGCTGCTCACCACCATTTACTGCCTAATGCAGCTGCCCCACTCTGCTTAATGGCTAGGTCAGCCCTGACCAATGACATTGAATATGACAACAGCATCACCTATTGGGGGGTGGAGACATGGAGTCGATACCCCAGCCAGGCTGTCAATCAACCTGGGGAAACGTGTCAAGGTTTGTACCACTGCATTTGCACAACCTGATTTAGCAGGCATGCATTCAGGGGATTGGTGCACATAACACTGCATGTGTATGTCCAATGCAGACAAGGTATCTATTTGCAGAAATCTGCATCCACGTGTATCTCTCACTTGCTCAAATAGAAAACTATTCCTTAAAGCAGGGGTGGGAAACTTATGCCCCTCCAGTTGTTGCTGACCTCCCATCAGCCACAGCTAGCATGACCAATGGTCAGGGTTGATGGAAGCTGGAAGTCCAGCACCATCTGGATGGCCAAAAGTTCCCTACCCTCAAGGGGTATCTCTCCCTCTTCTCCATTTATAATCCATTCCCAGCTCCCAATTAAAGGAATAACCTTGGGAGAATGTTGCTAACAAGCTGCAGAACATTGATTTTTAAAAATCCTGAAGAAAGCTGCATTAGTTAAACTGTATACTTTTCAAATAACAAATCATTTTGGGCCTCCTCCAATCAACATCTCTGCTTTAACTCTTTTCTCGATAGACGTTTAGAGTCTGTATTTTGATGGCCATTGGTTTAACTTTTCACTTCAAGCTCCTCATATAGAAGCATGATATCAATTGTTAGGTTGCTGTATTTAAAAATATAAGGTTCCTATGATTAAAATTTTGTTTCAGGAACTTGCTGCAGACTGTTTAGCTGCTAAATAATTCCCATCTGTTTTCCATGTTCCTGTTTTGCATTAAGTTGGGCAGATATATTGACAAAGAGAGGCTAAATCACATAAGATTTCAGGAGTTACTAGATATACTAAGTATATACTATCCCAGTATATATTTAGTATATATAGCAACAATTGAGTAATAGCACTTGATATTATGCCTACTTTCCAAAACATATCCGGCGCAGCACTTTTTTGCTAATATGTATTTACCACATTGGCAGCCAAAACAGACCATATAACTCCAGACCATGCACATGACAGTCTTCCATTGTAGTAGCCACAGTGAAAATTTTAAAAAGACCCAGAAAAAACAGTAGTTAATGATACTATAAAACCTTAAACAACAAAGACAGGACCAGCTAATGATAAGAAAAATAGCAAGGGATCTGCCTAATTAAAGTATTTTAGCCAACAAGCTAAATGTCTGCCAGAACAAAAATGTCTTGATAAAATGATGAAATATTAAGATCAGAATGGATCATAACTTCTATTAGTATACAACAAACAACATTAACCACAGCCAAGCACATTAAACTACCTAGGAATCTCATCCTGTATGCCCTTGTCAAAGGGGGAATGTTTTATTGCTGTTATATCAGTAGAATATCTGGAGAGTGCACAAGTGAATAGATAAATTAACAGACATATCTAAAATTATCTAGGAATTTCATCTTGCATGCACCTTAACAGCCAGGAAAAAAATAATTTTGAGTGTCTTCCACATTTCATGAGACTTGAAGAAGAAATTAAATGGCAAAAGCCAAACCTTTTAAACAGATCCATCTCATAACAATTACCCAACCTTCTAGCATGATACTAATCCTTTCTGGGGATGAGGAACCTCTAACCTTTCAGATGTTGTTCGACTTCCAAATCCCATCAGCCACCGCCAGCAAAGCCAATGGTTCAGCAACATCTGGAAGATAACAGGTTCTCCATTCCTGATTTTGAAAAGATCATATCTGCCTATGCATCTGGGAATGGTAGATACCTCAGTACATTTTGAAATGCTACACAGAACTCAACTGGTAGAGAGGGAAAATACTGCTGGTATGGGTAACAGAGGAAATCGGGAAGTGCAATCCTGACATATTATTAGTGAATACATTTAAATTGAGCATTTCAATGGAAACACAGGAAATGCATCCGATCTCTTACACAGAGCCTGTTAAAGCATCAGACTTCTGCACGAAAAGATGCAAGAAAGATAAAGATACCACTAGTTTGAAATAAAGGGGGGAGGTCTTTTATAAAAGCAAAGAAAGGAAAAGAAAAGCATAGCCTTATTTGAACTAGTATAGGAACTAGATTGCCAGAAACAGACATATAAGTTTTAAAACTAACTTCTGGAACATAAGAAAACAGATACCAATAAGAATCGTAATACCAATGAGAAACTGTAAACACTTAAATTTGCACTACTTCAGGAAGGAACTGAAATTAGTGAAGAGGCTAGCCAAAATGAAGAGGGGATGACACCATTTTCTGTAACTAAAATTAATCTGCCAATTTAATAAAATGTCAGCTGATGTAGAACAAGTATAAGTATTCCATTTTCAAAACAGTCAATGTAATACAGGGTTAATATACCATTGCCTACATGGCTGTGTGAAGGGACGCGGGTGACACTGTGGGTTAAACCACAGAGCCTAGGGCTTGCCGATCAGAAGGTCGGCGGTTCGAATCCCCGCAACAGGGTGAGCTCCCGTTGCTTGGTCCCTGCTCCTGCCAGCCTAGCAGTTCAAAAGCATGTCAAAGTGCAAGTAGATAAATAGGTACTGCTCCGGTGGGAAAGTAAACAGCGTTTCCATGTGCCGTTTTGGTTTGCCAGAAGCAGCTTAGTTATGCTGGCTACATGACCCAGCAGCTGTACGCCGGCTCCCTCAGCCAATAAAGCGAGAGGAGTGCCGCAACCCCAGAGTTGGCCACGACTGGACCTAATGGTCAGGGGTCCCTTTACCTTTTGCATGGCTGTGCATAACCACAGTGGGATGACTTCCTTTTCTTATAAACCTCTGGGTCATCAGGTTGGCTACTTTAAGAATAGGCAGCTCTCTTGACTGCGAGCATGAAGATCATGAGAACTGTCATGGTAACAATTAGAACAATCAATAATGAATGCATTCAGTAGTGAAGAAAAGCATGGATAATAAATAGTTAACTACTGGTACATACTGTCAGGAGTTCAGCCTACACTCGAGTAGGACTCTGGCAGAGACACATGCCTGACTCGCATGTTCCCTCCCTCCTGGTTGATCATTTGGGAGTTTCATAAGCTTTTTTCAGCCCGAACATCACAGCGACCGATGCCAACCGACACTGGCACACTTAGGGATCCGCAGAGTTTGCGCAACTTGCGTGACAGACCTCAGCAACTCAGCATTTTGGCTAATCTACTTTATTTACATATAAACACACACAGAGCACTACAACATGGCTCCCTCTCTCTCTAGCATCAGACAGCAAAGAGAAAAAGAACAAAGGACAATAGTCCCACTTCACGAAACACAATAACACAAACATCCTGTTTCCGTCATTTCCCACTCTGTGGAGTCAAAACACATACTGTCATGTGATAGACAAAAATCCCATGACTGCAATCATAGATCAGAAATTCTAACACATACATTATCCAAGTCCTGAGAGGATTTGTGGTTTATTTCAAATTAGAAACACTAAACAAAAGCAATTTACAAAAGGCAAGAGAAAGGAACCCAAAATTCTTTGGTTCCACAAGATTTGTGTGAAGAAAGTATGCAGAGCTTATGGGGAATAGTTTTGTATATCAAATATTCTCTCTTCACATTAGGTTTTTGAACACTATTTCCATTGTACTCTCTGGCTAAAATTTGGCAATACCTCCTGAAATGAATACAACTTCTCAGGTTCTAGCTAATGCCAGCTTCAACCCATTAAAATGTAGTTCATATTGTTTAAAATATTGACTATATATCTCTGAATGATAGTGTTTCAGCATGCACTGGGAAAATCAGAGGCATAAACTTTTAAGAGTACCGGTATATATTTTAAGCAAATCGGTCTCTATAAAACAATGGGTCATACAACCCTTTTCCTGCTTTATTTGCTGCACGACTAGTGTAGACATACACTAACAGGTAAAGCAGCAAGCTGACCCAGATAAGTAAAGAAGAACTGTCCTGTCTTAGTCACCCCTAAAACCTCATTGTAAAAGTATTTCCTGTTGTAATGGTATTATACCCACCTGAGTCCTGGCCTACACTGATGTGACAGTCTTTAATCAGCCTTAACTCCCACAAACCCCAGCCAGCACAGAGTCAATCCATTGGTCAGATGTAACCCAATAGTTTATCCGTATTTAGTCATTCCCAAGTGGGTGCTCCCTTAAAGTTGCTGGACTACAAGTCCCATCATCACTGAAGATTTGCCATGCTGGCTGCTGCTGCTGGGAGTTTTAGTCCAAAGCACCTGGGGGGCATCAGGTTAGGGGGTGGCTAGTCTGTACTGTCCATATGTTTGTGAAATATCCCTGAAATAACACAAACAACTCATGCACTGGATATACAATCCTATGCCCCTTTTCTAATTTAGGCAACACTTCCACATTTCTCCAAATGAACATTAGCAACAGAGAAACATTAACTTTTCTCAAAACGTCTATGAAAACACTAACAAATGCCATCCACCCTCATGCTTCAAGTACACTGTCATTCTTCCCATTTACTAAAGAGAACACATAGCAAGGCTCAAAACAGGAAGACTTAAAGGCAGTGTGACTTTTATAATTATCAAAACTTCAGTAAGCTGTGCATTGCCGTGCCTCTTCACAAGCATTCAAGAGAAAGTTAGTACACTGCTTGAAATCATAAAGTTATTCTTCCATGGAAACTTGACAGGAGGTTGTCAGTTTTTATTTATTAAGTTTATATCCTGCCCTTCCTCCCAAAAGAGCACACGGCAAAGATAAGACATCTGCCTATTTGACTCCTCACCTCAACCCCTCTACTCCCCACTCTTACAAGATATGGATGTTAATGGCTGCATTGGGTCAAAGAGATACATAACTCTAGACCAAATTTTCTTTAAAAAATGTCATACCTCTGTGACATTCCTCTCACTGGGGTCAGAAACAAACCAAATAAACTTTCCCACCCCCATGCGCTGGTGGCTGTTCAGGCACCACCCCAGAAGACATTTATATAGCACAATTAATGTCACATCTAGTCAGACCCCATGGCTTGCAAATACTGAATTCGGATGCACTGGCAAAGCCTGGAATACATGCGGATTAAGCATTTATAATTCAGAAGTTACTAGGACCATGATCGTCGTAAGGGAGAAGAAGAAAGGAAGGGAGGAGGCAGCTATCAGGGTAAAAGAAAAAGAGAACTTTCAAATTGCTGGACCATTTATTAAAACACTTGGGGAACTGCTGTTTTATAGGCTGAAGTGCTTTTGGCAGGTTTATTTCTTTACATATAGATGGATTTTGCATCAGGAGTTGGAAATTGCAAGAGCACCAATTCCCTTTTCATAATGCAAACTTTACAGCTCATAAACTATTGGTAGATTTATAACAGAGGGGCTCTCTTTGGAATGTCTACTGCATCCTGTTCTCCTGGGATGATTTTAGTAATATTTTTAATGGAAAGAAAAAGTCCTATGAACCTACAGAAGCCAGTCTCACATGAAAGACAGTACATTTGAGACCCAATACAGACATTATCAATCAGGGATCAACAAAAAGCACAAGGGTGGCCCAGTTTTTCCAAGGAAATATTTAATACGTGTGTGAAAAACACATTTGTGGGAGCAGAAAATGAGTCACATTTCTGCTGCAGACCCTCTAGCATTTTGTAAGCTACTGCAGTCCAGTGAAAGAGAATCTTTACCACAGTGGCTGATTTTTGGATCATATAAGCAAGCTGAGTAATTGGATAAATGAAAAACAATGATGAATACAGTCACTTCTATATAAGCCATCACTGCAAAATGCAACAAAACCAATACAATACAGGAAACTACACTGAAGGATAAAAATAGTAAGTTTCTCTCAGTTTCCATCGTTTTAGGTTGTAACTACACTTAAATCGTGGAAATCTGCAAGCAGAACTACAGTTGTTTCATATCCCCTCTCTGTAATCCAGATAACAGATACTCGTAAATAACCTCCACTGAAATAATCAAGACTCACTTCCAAGAGTCTCCCACAGATGCTTTCACACAATGTCTCTCTTCCTGCAGTCTGATGACAGGTCCCTTTCCCCACAATCTTATTGAAAAATTCTAACTTTTCAGCTCAGCTGCCCAGCTGCACAGTGGCTTTTGATGCTATTGCCGCTTGTGAGATGAGCATTGGAGCCAATGTTTTACAGTGATTCTGGTTCTGTCTCTAGGGGTGGTTTCAGAGATTAACACTGAGTTTTAATCAGTGTTAATCTCTTGGTCCTCTGGCAGTTGTGCTGTGGAGTGCCACAAAGACCATCTTGCCTCAAATGTTGTTTAACATCTACATGAAGCTGCAAAATGCAGCAGCTTGACTGCTCACTGATGGCAGAAGGAAGAAAAGTGGGGGGCCCTATCCAACCCATGTACAAAGCATGCATCAGCCTGAATATTAAGTCACTGTTAAAAGAGTTTTACTGGCTGCCAATTAGCTACTGGGCTAAATTCAAGGTACTAGCACTGGTGTACAAATCCCAATAGAGTTTGGGATTGTTGTTGTTGTTTAGTCGTTTAGTCATGTCCGACTCTTCGTGACCCCATGGACCAGAGCATGCCAGGCACTCCTGTCTTCCACTGCCTCTCGCTGGTTGGTCAGACTCATGTTTGTAGCTTCGAGAACATTGTCCAAAGAGTTTGGGATTAGGATACCTTAAATACTATCTCATCCTTTATATACTTGACCAATCCCTGCAATCTGCAGCAGAGGGCAGCCTACAGAAATTATTTTATCAGGAGGTCCATTCTGCATGGTATTGGAACCAGGTCTTTAGTGCGGTGGCATCTAGCCTTTGGAACCCCCGCCCATTAATTATTAGGTAAGTTCTATCCTTATTGTCTTTCCAGTGCCTGTTAAATAAATTTGTCTTTCAACAAGCCTTCTAAGTAGAGATTTTTATCCCAGTTAATATCTGAATGTGTTTGAAATTTGACGTGGTGCAGAATGCTGCAGCCAGATTGTCAAGAGGGGTATCTGGACACGGACACACACACACACACACACACACACACACACACACCAGTTGTGATGATGGAACTGTGCTGACTGGAGATGAACTACTGGGTCATGTTCAATTATCTTGTTACTAACACAGTAATTTAGGACTAAGGTACTTGAAAGACTGCTTTTCCCCGTATAGACCTGTAAGAATTAAGATCATTGGGGTAAATTTACTTGTGGTACCACATCCTACAGAATATCAGAGCAGTGATCCCCAAATTCCTACTTTGATTTGTTTTTGTGATATTGTTCTACTGGTTTTTATGTTGTATCTCTGTTTTTAAATTGATATTGGGCATTTTATGCTCTACTTTTGTATCCCACTTGCAACTATTTAAATAAATATGAACTTTAACTGCACTGTGCTCCGTTATCTCCTTATATTTTATTGCTAATAGTGAAAAGATTGTCATTATCTATGTAATAATAACTACAGAGGTAAATCAAGTCAGCTAGAAAGGAAGGTGGCTTTCTATTGGGTTCAAACAAATTTATTCCAGGAAATGTATTGCGCACTTAAGAACTTGGCTTCCAATTGAGAAAAATAACCAAAAAGAAAAAACCCAAGCTTTTTTAGTTCCTGCCAGATGTTTAAAAGTCTAAATCAATACTAAAGCAGGATATGAGCTTTTTAACTTATGCTTGCCCCTTTAACATAAACAATGCAGCAAATTTCAATTTCAATATTAATACTCCAGAGTGTAGCATCATGAACTTCAGGAAAAGAAGAAGAAACCATACTGATATTTTTTAAAAAATGTTTTTATAAACAAGCTTTAGTATTTCTCTTTAAATACAGTATCTTTAGAAGCAAAGAGAAAAATGCAGAGGCTCTAAAAACTGTCATACAAGCTATCTTTTCAGGGCTTGAACCTCTTAAGAGTTCATTTTTCTAGCTCAAATCTGCATCAAAATGCTCTCACCATGAGTTATTCTCTGCAGTTCAGAGCACAGCTGATGGCACAAGTTCATTAATATCTACACTGCACACATGGTATCTATATGTTCAGAGGGAATATACACTTATTATAGCAAACCAACAAACAGCACCAACCACCACTATCACACTGCTCGTGAGTTTATCAGGTGCATTTATTGGAAACAATATGCTGCATTGGAAAAGTCTTTGACTAAACTTGACATGAGCCAACGGTGTGACGTGGCAGCTAAAAAAGCCAATGCAATTCTGGGCTGCATCAATAGTATAGCATCTAGATCAAGGGAAGTAATAGTGCCACTGTATTCTGCTCTGGTCAGACCTCACCTGGAGTACTGTGTCCAGTTCTGGGCACCACAGTTCAAGAAGGACACTGACAAACTGGAACGTGTCCAGAGCAGGGCAACCAAAATGGTCAAAGGCCTGGAAACGATGCCTTATGAGGAACGGCTAAGGGAGCTGGGCATGTTTAGCCTGGAGAAGAGGAGGTTAAGGGGTGATATGATAGCCATGTTCAAATATATAAAAGGATGTCATATAGAGGAGGGAGAAAGGTTGTTTTCTGCTGCTCCAGAGAAGTGGACACGGAGCAATGGATCCAAACTACAAGAAAGAAGATTCCACCTAAACATTAGGAAGAACTTCCTGACAGTAAGAGCTGTTCAACAGTGGAATTTGCTGCCAAGGAGTGTGGTGGAGTCTCCTACTTTGGAGGTCTTTAAGCAGAGGCTTGACAACCATATGTCAGGAGTGCTCTGATGGTGTTTCCTGCTTGGCAGGGGGTTGGACTCGATGGCCCTTGTGGTCTATTCCAACTCTATGATTCTATGATTCTATGATTCTAAAGCAGCAAAACAATTCTGAACTTTATATCCTAAGCATAAGTGGTAGATTCAAGGACGTGCAATATCTGGCTGTGTTTTCAAGTTAGAAGGACGTTTAGAACATTCAGGTCTGGACTATGAAAATGAAGCAATATAACCTTTGCAATTCCTCAGTAAAGAGTTCTCAAATGAGAAATTTATGACTTGCTGTTTGGGGCTGAAGCTTTAAGACAGGGGTAGCCAAGATAGTGCTTTTCAGAAGTTGCTGGACTACAATTCCCATCAGCCCCAGCCAGCATGACTAATGGTAAGGGATGGTGGTAGCTGGAGTCCAACAACACATGAGTGACACCACATTGGCTGCCTTTGCTATTAAGATATTGCGTCAACATAGCGGCTTCTATATCTTTAATCTGGCCTTTTGCACTAATATAATTCTATGTTGTTGTTTTTAAATGCTTATTCAAAGGAACTGCAGTTATCTAAAGCAAAACGAAGTTTTCAACACCACCAAATCAAATGTTGTTTTAAACAGGACTATACTGAAGTGTGTTTCATCAATTCAATACTCTGAAAACAAAAGAAATAAAATACCCTGCATGTTGAATATGACCAGTGGCTGAACTTCATTTTCAGTTGCCAAAGGTTTCTGAAAAACTGCTACCAGCAATATATTTTTTCAAAGTGAAAGCAATGAGTAATAGTGAGCAGCTGCATCATAGTTCCAGCTAGTGGTTCAGACAATGAATAACTGAGCATTAGCTGTTCAGGTTGTAATACTTCACATGCAGAGCATTTCACTGGCTGAAGCCCATTTCAACTCCTCAAAAATGAATGAGTGAAGCAGTTGACTATGAGGGGTAATTAAAATAATTACCCTGGAAATTCAGAAGTGTACCCCCCCCCTCCAGCATTTAGGATAAGATTCCAGGGAGTGAGGTGTAGTGGTTAAGAGCGGTAGTCTTGTAATCTGGGGAACCGGGTTTGCGTCTCCGCTCCTCCACATGCAGCTGCTGGGTGACCTTGGGCGAGTCACACTTCTCTGAAGTCTCTCAGCCCCACTCACCTCACAGTGTTTGTTGTGGGGGAGGAAGGGAAAGGAGAATGTTAGCCGCTTTGAGACTCCTTTGGGTAGTGATAAAGCGGGATATCAAATCCAAACTCTTCTTCTTTCAATGTGACAATGATTGCAAGGTACAAAGGCAAACAGCAGCTCTTCCTGACTGCTTGTGTGCAAGTTCCTATACACACAGATGTTATAACTAACCCCAACGGGGCATAAAAATGTAAAGTTTTGTCCCCTTGCCCTGTACCACTTCATAGTATATTAACTGCGGTGTTTCAACCAAAGAGGGCTGATGAGACTATGCTCAATGCACTTTTTAAGGTAAGGTAAAGGTAACAGACTCCTGGACAGTCAAATCTGACTATGGGGTGTGGCGCTTTCAGGCCGAGGGAGCAGTGTTTGTCTGCAGACAGCTTTTATGGGTCATGTGGCCAGCATGACTAAACCGCTTCCGGTGCATGGAACACTCTGATGAGTGCCAGAACACATGGAAAGGCCATTTACCTTCCCGCCACAGCAGTACCTATTACTCAGTACTCACGCTGGTATGCTTTTGAACTGCTGGGTTGGCAGGAGCTGGGACAGAGCAACGGGAGCTCAACCCATCACATGGATTCAAACTGCCAACCTTATGATTGGCAAGCCCAAGAGGCTCAGTGGTTTAGACCAGGTGCTTAGCAACCTACTATAAATGAGAAAATGTGAGACCCCATAAGAATCAACACGAAAATTATTATAGACCCCATCAATTCTTAATACAAGTTAATATTTTTATAGTTGATTGCTGATTTGGGCGGTCCAAATGACCCAATATAGGTTCAGGAAAGTTCTCCGTTACGAACACAGATGTGTTAACTTGAATCATCATTTTATTCTTTATAACAGGTTATTAAACTCCATAAAACATGGACACACCTTTCTAGTTTCTTTTATTTTGCACTAACGATCAATCACTTAATCATGCTAGAGTGGAAAATGCCTGCTCAAGTATGCAGCAAGTAACATATGGATATAAAATCATTATATTTTCTTCATGCACTCACATGGTCATGTTACCATGGAATGCATATTTGGGGTTTGTTGGGCAAAGCTACTGTTAGAAAAAGACAGACACAGGTTACAGAACTCCGGATTAATAGTCCTGCTTTTCAAGACCCCACAGGTTGGTGGTGGTTTAAGACAAATCTAAAGTTTCATAACACACAACCATGATCCTTTCACTAGTGCAGAGACTCAAATTTCATGAAGAACAGATTCAGTCAAAGAGTAAAGTGACCTGCCATCATTCTTTAAAACATAGACTACAGTTAAGGAGTCAAAGTTGGTTTTTAATGGCCCCTCAATTTCTTATTTCCACCTGTAGGGTGTGGTGGTCTAGTGTTTAACTACACACAGCTGTGACATAAAACTTATGTTTCCACAAGACATACTATTATACATTTTATTTCCATGTCTGGGCTTCTTTGCCTCAGTGTTTATATAAAGGAGTTTTTAAATATATATATATGTGTGTGTCAAAGTAGATTTTATACAACCCAATGTGGAAAAAAGGGCTCTCCAATGTTGCAATGGTATCCCTATGTGTGTACAAGTAAGAGAACAGGAGCAAATATTTGTACTTGGAGGTACCCTGATAGGGTTTGCTTTAATCTACTGTGTGTTTTTTTAAGAAGAATCATTTGGGTGATTTATATTTATTTTGCAATTACTCATGTAGTTGCATAAGGCATGAATATGAGCATTTTGTGCTCATCAACATCTGAAATAATTCAGTTTAATAATCAACTTCAAGGTGACATACTGAGAGTGGCCAAGAATATCTTCTAAAGGTGTATCAAAAATATGCCTCAGCAGTTGATGAATGCCTTCATTCATTACAAAATGAACTTTTTCACATTATTTCACTGCTTCTTTGAACACCAGCCTACACCCCATTTCCAGTTTGAAGCAGATCCGATTACCCAATTAGTACTATTAACTAAGGCAGGGGCCTTCACTTGTTGTATCAAGTTGAGAAAATTGCCCTTCTGTTGCAACTCTCCATAGATATAAATACGGGGACACATTTTGTTAAAGTAAATGTGTACAAAGCAGATGGTAGTTAAAAAAAATAATCATGACCACAAACCAATATTAATATAAACACAATGCTTAAGCAGCCAAGAAAGTTCCAAATGCATGTGAAATTATTGTACATGAAACTTCAGACTAAAACATTCTTTACAAGAGACCTTTCTGAGAGATTTATCTAAAAGTGATAATATTTTGATGGTAAGTTATATTTTAATCACTTTTTGAAATTTGTTTTGATGCCTATGTAAAGCCCTGTGTGACCTTGCCTAGATTAAGAATGGTGTATAAATATTTTAGTAAGTAAAATAAAATCTCTGTTAAAAAAAGGATGTCACTTCCCACTGTCTCTAAATATTTCTAATAAAAAAAGCATTTGGCATTCAAAGGTTTGTTCTACCAGAACAAAACTTCTCAATCACTTTTCAATAGTAAAAGAAATCTATCTTCCTGTTACCATATTGCCTAGTGCCACACCTGCCCATTCCGCTATCTCATATCATCTTCCTAAAAAGCACTATGGTGAGAGCTTTCAAACATGTCTTTATTAATCATGGTGTGTTGTCTGAAACGTTGGCTGAAATCTCTCATCTGCAAAAAATACCTAAGAAAGGAAGTTAATCAGATATACAGCTGCATAAAACAAAGCTAGAATGCCAAATGAGTTCCCCCGCCTTCTGGCAAATGTCAAAGATGTGTCGGCACATGTATTTTGTGTCATTCCAGATAACAATATGAATGACATCATACATCCTTTTCACAACTTCCCTCTACTCCTGTCATACTAATGTTTGTACAACTTTCTGAGAGGCAAAAAATAAGTGGGGTGGGGAAGAAAATTTAAGCAAGTCTTAAAAATGCAAAGAAATATACACTGCATAGCAGAAACATGTATTTTCTGTATAAAACTTACAGTGGTACCTTGGGTTAAGTACTTAATTCATTCCGGAGGTCTGTTCTTAACCTGAAACTGTTCTTAACCTGAAGCACTACTTCAGCTAGTGGGGCCTCCTGCTGCCACCGCGCTGCCGGAGCACAATTTCTGTTCTCATCCTGAAGCAAAGTTCTTAACCTGAGGTACTATTTCTGGGTTAGCGGAGTCTGTAACCTGAAGCGTATGTAACCTGAAGCGTATGTAACCCGAGGTACCACTGTATTGTTAATAAACTAAAACTAGATCTGGGTCACAGTTTCCATGCTTTGCATTACTTTTATCCTATAAACAATTTAACATTTAGCTGAGTGGGAATGTTCAGAGAAACATGCGGAAATGAAACACTCAAGTGCTGGTGATCAGTGTCACTTAAGGGAAACATGGCCCCTAGCTCCCATACCAGCCCAGGTACACTGATAGACTTCTGCCCACATGGTTTAGCTTTCCAGTATATTTACAAGCATGCAAGCTACGGATGACCTAAATGTGCTGAGTCTCATTTGTATGGTTTTCACACACAGAAGGAATGCAGCCATATTGGCAGACATATTTAGCCATACCCGAACTGCTATGATTGAGCAAGTACAAGGGAAATGGCAACTCTGAAAGGTTTGTTCAAGGAGATTCTTAGGCAGTGATCCAAGTAAACTATATGTGCTCAGGGTTCTCTTGTAAAGCTTCCCTCGCTCTTCCACAATTCTGATGGAGTGTCCCACCACCACCATGCTGCTATTAAGCTTAGGAAATAGCTGGAGAAAGGTTGCCTTGAAGGAAAAAGAAGGCTGGGAGAGAAAGAATGTGAAGTACCTCTGCAGACTGAAGACTGAATTTCTTAGCATTAAATGGAATCTGAAGGTAGTCCTAGTAGTAAAATGCCTTTTTCAAAGCATTCACTCTCTTCTTGAAAACCCTTGTGTATTTGGTTAACGAAAGGCATACAAATAGCACCCAAAACAACAACAGCTAGTCAGTGGTCAGGCACAACAACATGTTCTGAAACATCTGCTGTTTACATCTTCCACAAGGTAAACATGATAAACAAGATGAGAGACTTAGCCGAGTTTTCAAGCATTTCGGGGATGTGTTTAGATATTCTTTCCACCACCCTCACCTCTTACATTTGTCATGTTTACATATCTTGTACTTACAGCATATCCCAATCATGGTCTGAACACCTGCTACCATCCCCTGCAAATCCAAGCAATCTCACTGAGACCTCCTAAACCCTAACACACTCTGCTTTTCTTCCTCCAAGCTTTCCTGGCAGTGGGTCAGCTCTGGCATGACATTTTCACTAGAGGTTTCAGAGTGAGGCCTCTCTCTATGGTGCAATCTGCATTGCTGTAGCATGCATGCCCATGGAGTCCTGGGATATGCAGTATATTTATCAGGATGCCTGGGATGCTAAGGATTGGCTTTCCTCATATAGGTCCAGTGGAGTGCTAAGATAATTAGATGAGGCCTAGCTGATAGTACCACAACCTGTTGTCGCCTGGCAGCAGTGTTCTCCCTGGATGCGACTGCAACTGCATAAGTGGAATTCCCACAATGGGCTTAGGTAAGTTTATTATCTGCACTGAGTACAAACAGCCTCAACTGCTAGACTATTAGCATTGATTCAAAAGTCTTAGATCACATTCCCAAGCCCATATTCCCAGCATGTTCATACTTCTGGCTCAGTGACATCTACACTGGCTTGGTCATGTACACAGAATGGAAGAAGGTAGGATCTCCAAGGACATGCTCTATGGGGAGCTGGTTTCAGGCACTAGGCCTCTTGGCAATCAACTCTATATTACAAAGATGTCTGCAAATGTGACATGAAGGCTAGCAACATATGGGATGATCGCAGTGCCTGGAGAAGGTCAGGTTGTGTATCCACAGCAGAGACCAGAGGAGGAATGACCTCTGGGAGGACTGCAGAGAGAAGAAATGCCATGATGCAAAATTAGATACCTTCGTCTGCCCCAAACATGTATCTCCGGGACTTCCGGGTTGGCGCCATCGCCGAATGGCGGACTCCCTCCGAGCTCCGGAGGGAGTCTGCTCGGCAGGGGTTGGGTCCTACCGCGCCGGCGACGCGGGGACCCTCAAAAACCACGGGCACGGAGCCCGTGGACATGGGGACTCGGCTGGTACCGTCAGCGCCCTCCCGACTCGTGAAGGAGCCTTTTTAAAGGCTACGGATCGGGTGCCGGGGAGTGGCGTGGTACTGTGAGTCTATCGCTTCCCCTGCCGAGCGCAGCCGCATGCCATTCGTCGGAGAGCGCTGGCTTCTTCCATTTGAAATTCGGACATTTAACAACAACCCGTGAGTAATTGGGTAACCGGGTATAAAAGGAGAAAAAAAGGGTTTTTTTCGGATTCGGCACGAGCGGGGGGGATCTAAAAAGGAAGTCAGTCCCCTACCTGATTGTAAACATGCTAAAACAAGGACTGAGAAACCAAGATCGATTCAGAAGTTTATTGCCGACAAAAAATATCAATTCCACGATGGGATATTACAAGAATTATGCTGGAGGAGAAAAGTCGAGGGTGAGAGGGAAAAGGCAACCCCCCCTGGGAACCGGGGCGATTCGGAGAACGTGGCGGAGAGAGATGGAGAGTTTGACAGCTGTCAAAGTAGCTGTCAAATCTTGAGAATACAAAGAGGACTTTGTTACAAGTATTTTGCTGGTTAATTTTGTTACAATTGGACATAAATATGGATACAAAATGTCGGGGGAGGGGAAGAAACAACAACTTGACTTTTGGATTAGAGGACACAAAGTTACTGCAACCCCCCTAGAGGGGCTTTGGGACATTACAAGTGGCGTATGTGGAAAACTACTCCGGGATGTGTACAGGTCTTAGCTCCTGGGAAAGTAGCAAAACTGAAATATTGTTTTGTCTACAGAGGTGACAACACAATAGAATCTTTCTATTGAAGTAAGGTAGGAACTGGACGTAAGTTTTTGTTCCTGAATAACAAACCTCTGTAGAGATACTAGATTTCAGAATAAGAATGGTTTTGCAGCTGAACAAGACAGAAACCTGAGAAAGTAAGAAACAAAAGAGCAAAGGACCAACTATGCCACGGAAAGAACAATGGGAGGAGCAACAATGACCAAGGGAAATTAAAGGCCTCTATTAGACTGGATTTTTGAAGTTAAACATTATCAAAACAAGCAAATTCAAAGAAAACCGGCAAGATGGATTGAGGAAAATTTGGTTGTGGACTTGAGACCTCCAGGCCGACAACATACAGATTGATGGACATGGGGAATCCAAACCGGGGAAGGGAGGGGGAATTCTAGAATCCAAAGGCTATGTAACCAACTTTTGGAATCTTCTTCTATCTTCTATCTTTTATCTTTCTATATAACTTTGGTATTTTGATTTAACATGTTTTGGAAAAAAAGGGGGAATTCGTGGAAGGAAACGGGGCAGATCTTGGGGGAAAAATCTGTGTTCTATTTTGTTAAAGATGAGGAGGGATGTTAAGATTGTAATTTAAATTGGCAAATAGGTACAACATATTAGGTTTAAATTGGGAGTGAGAACTTGTGGAACCAATGTAGGGAAAGGGGAATACAGTCGGGAGGGGAAGGAGGGAGTCCCAGAAAGAAGGCTATGAAGATTAGGGTTTAAAATTGGTCTTTCTTTTTCTTTCTTTTCTTTATCTTTTCTATTTTTTCTATTCTGTTTTATTGGAAATTTTAATAAATATGATTATAAAAAAAAAAAAAACATGTATCTCTGGCATCAGTCTTTACAGCCATAGCAGGCACTGTAACTCTCCAACAGTTTGACTTTACCCCTGAAGGCACATTCTTCCATAGTCTCCTGAGACAGATGCATACCAACACCACAGTTGTATTGTACCATCAAAATTAGTATTGTTGCTACTGAACAAGCAGAAGCAAACACAGCCTGCAAATAGTGAGCCATTCATTACACGTCAAAATGACAGCCCTTGAGTTTTGTTAGTATTAATTTCTTCCCTTAAACCCTAATGAGACACTTTTTCTGCCTCCAGATGAATTACAATAGTTTGATACATTATTCTTCTGGCAACTCCTACAGCCAAGCTGGTGCCAAACGTATTGCTCTGCTTTCCTTTGGACCACATCAGTGAGGCCGAGGGGGGCGGGGTCTTGTCATCTGGGCGGCCCAGGATCTCCATGCACACTGTCTAGGTTTCCACCCCAGGGAGGTCAATTAGTTGTTGCTAACACAGCGGTTTGACTAACAACAAATGCACTTGTTTCTGAGCAAGTCACTAAGCCAGCAGAAATCAATTAAATAATAATAATTGCTGCCTATGAGGCAGTAAGTGTTTACAATTTCTCTGAGCTGTCTTCTGAGAAGAGAGTCAATAATGCTGTTGTAGTTGCAGAATTTGACGAGGACTCTCTGCCAAAGACTAATGAGACAGTAGTAAAAGTATTTTGAGCTCTGTATTAGAGACCTCTAGATTGGACTACTACCATAATGTACCTGAGGCCACCCTTGAAAGAAATGTTTGAAAAATCCAGCTACAAATTCTTATATGGAACTCTTCCCACCCAGCCAGGAGTTTCGAATATTGTTTTTTAAATATTTGAACTTTTGGAGTTTGTTTCCCTTTAATTAAAATTCATTAAATTTGGTTAATGTACAAATATCCCAAAGTATAAAATTTCCATATGGTTTAATATTCTATAACAGTGTGGCAAGGATAAATATATGTGCTTGTTTCCCAGTACAAGACATATCACTCCTTTATAGAAGAGATCATATTGTTTCAGTAATGGTTTCTGATACTAAAGCAGGGTGTGGAAGCACACATTCTTTATCTCTAAACAGGAGGTTTTGGGGAAAACACACTTCGATGAAATTAGTCCTTACCAGCAACCACGGAGCACACAAATATAGGATCAAGAGCAGGTAAAACCACACTTGCTGTTAACAATTGTAATACAACACTTTCATAAAAACAGTCTGCAAGAAATCCCCCAAAGGGAAGAAACATTTCTATAAGCAACAGAGCAGACCTTATGGTATCTGGTTACATTCCAGTGGCAACAGAAAAGCATTAAAAGAAGATACTCCTCCTTCCATTTATGCAGAGAACATGGAAACATCCACTGCTCCTAGTTTTAGACAGTTGGCAGTTTAAAGCAGCTTTCTTTCAGATAGTTTTTTGTGTGTTCTGATTGTTGGTTCTGAGCAAAGTGTAACAATGGAAAAGAAATTTGTTCTCCTTTTTTTGCATCAGACCAGCCTAATTAGGCATTCCTCAACTTGCTTTGAGGATCTATTATGTACTTCCTGATTTTGCAATAGCATCTCAGTCCTAAAATATTATTTTACACTTTAAAATGAATACTAAAAATAGATTTTAGGACAGAATAAGCCTCATAGTAATCTAGTGAACCGGGTTCACGTCTCCGCTCCTCCACATGCAGCTGCTGGGTGACCTTGGGCTAGTCACACTTCCTTGAAGTCTCTCAGCCCCACTCACCTCACAGAGTGTTTGTTGTGGGGGAGGAAGGGAAAGGAGAATGTTAGCTGCTTTGAGACTCCTTAGGGTAGTGATAAAGTGGGATATCAAATCCAAACCCTTCTTCTTCTCACTTCTGGGGATTCTCCTAACCCTCCAGAGAAGATTTACAGTGCACATGGAGGGAGGAGAAGGTGAGGAAGTTCTATTGCACAGCAAAAACTCCTTGCACTAGCAGAACTGTTCAGCCAGGTACCGCCCAGTATCTCTTTTTCCGATTATCTCTTTCCACACAACTTTCATGCTTTTGTTCACCACTCATTTTATCCATTTCCCTCATTTGTTATTCAAAATGTAGCCCTTTAATTTTCTTCTGCTTTCAATTCATTCTCCTTTCTGTAGTTCACACACTATCCTTAAAAGTATATATTAACCAATGAATCTAAGTGTTGCAATTATTATTCATTCCTTTGCAAGACTGACATGCAAATGGAATATACTGGCAAATGTACGTACACCCCCCCACACACCCATGCATCTTACCCCCAAATAAACTTTGACTGCCATTTATATTGGGTGATATTTAATGTTTGTCAGAGCAGATCCACTAAAAGAAATGGACCTGTCCATTGATTTCAAGGGTCTACTCAGAGTATCACTTAGTTGGACACATCACCCATTATATTTATACTTGACAAAAGGAAAAGCTTATCTCCAAATTATTTCTTATGTGATTGAAATGATATCCCTATAATGGCAATAATGTAAAGAAAGGGAAATTATTTGTAAGATAAATAAGTATACATAGAAGCCATTCATAGTACATTTTGAAAATCTAAAACAAAATAATGTGTTTGCATAAAAAAAAATTATAGTGACGGGTAGTAAACACATTCCATTTATTTAGGAATTTGCTGGTTGGAAAAAATCATTCATAAAAAATTCTTTCCACTATTAATCACTAGGACCAATATTGTTCAACTCCTGCTATTTCACTGTTTATAAACTGAAATACAATTTTAATGGTTACATCCTTGTAGTGTGTTTTTAAAAGTAATAACATGACAATTTTTATACACTGTATAAGCCGAGGCACCTAATTTTAGAACAAAATACTGGGAAAACTTATTGACTCGCGTATAAGCCGGTTCACCACACCACAAACATGGTGGTGGCAGCAGCGGCGGAGGAAGAACAAGTAGCTCAAAAGGGCTGCTTTCGGACTGCTGGTTCCTCTGCCGCCGCCACTGACAGTGGCAAAGGTGGCGTAGGAGGAACCAGCAGCCCGAAAGGGCTCATTTCGGGGCGTTTGTCCCTCCGCCACCGCCTCTTCCGCTCGCAAGAGCAGGCATAGGAGCCACTGTTGGGAGAGGCACAGTGCAGCACAGAACCTCTCCCAACCACGGCTCCCGTGCCTGCCCTTGCGAGAGGCGGGCAGCGGCGGAGGGACCAGCGGGGAGAAAGGGCTCCTTTCAGACCACTCCTCCCGCCGCTGCCGCCTCACTCGAGTATAAGCAGAGGGCGGCTTTTTCAGCATAAAAAATGTGCTGAAAAAATCGGCTTATACTCGAGTATATATGGTAGGTCTATTTAACTGTCAAAACAAAATCAGGCTAATATTAGATTGGACAGCTTTCTTTTCTTCTAAGAAAACTTCTGAAATAGACTGCAGCTTTGGAAAGATTTTGTATACTTCATTACTCCTTACTTACCTATAAAGTTTTCATTCCACTTAGTTTATAAGAATGATGCTTAATATTAAATCCAAACAATAAATCCAAATTTAGAAAGCCAGAAATGTGTTACAAATCTAAGCATTTTAAGACACATTACTTTTTCTTTCCTTCTTTTTTACTGTTGATGGATAATCCTTAATGGTTTAAAAGAAAACAAGATTTCCTTCAAAGGCATCTATATTTCTAAATAGCTGGACTGAGTTTACTCAACTGTCAGCAGAGTAGGGCACCAATAGTTCATGTTTTCTTTGCTAGTTAACCAAATGTTGAAACTGAATGCAGTCGAGCTCTATTTATGTTTACATTTAACTTTTTAACAACAGATTTAAAATTTCAGTGGTAACTAGAGAGCATGTTTCCCATTCTTTCTGCACTTCCACTTCCATTCTATTAGCTAAGAGACCATGCACTCTTACAATGTACCTTAATATCAAAAAGGTTACAAAACAACTTTTTGAGGGTCAATGTCAACAGTAGCTGGGAAACATCTGTTTCAGAATGAATCATTCCTCTAGAACAAGAGTGAAACTGTATCTGATCATGGGGTAACACTAAGTCAGCCTTCCCCAGTCTGACACCTTCCATATGTTTTGGACTACAGTTCTCATCATGTTTTAACACTGGGGTGAATTAAAAAAACAACGGAGGGCACCAAGCAGCAAAGACTGACCTAGGCAACAAATCTAAAATATGGCATGGCAACTTGTAAAAGAGGCCAAAGGGCACCATACATAACCTAGAGGCTTTTGGAAAGAAATACCATGTACTGGTGTTTATCTGACAATGGTAGAAAACTGCAAGCCACGCATATGATTATCTCTTGATATAAACTCTACAGAAAGGGCAGGGATGAGCGTACAGTGAAGGCATGGAGTCAAACAAACTGGAAATCTCAAATTAATTATTGTAAGTGGCAACAACCGACCCTAAAATTTCATACTGAGAATACACTATCAGGTGATCTTTTGATGGAGAAAGGAATCAGAGGAATATCCAAAGGTAACTGTGCTTTAATAGCGATAACCATACACTGGATAAATGCATATTCTGGTCATGACAAAGAGGCAAACATTACAGGCACCCTAAATGACTGTTCCCCTAGAACATGTTGTTATGGAACTTACTGCAGAAGTGTGGCCCCTGTCTACCAAAAGGGCAGCAGTTATGCTCAGTTTCAACAGGTTCTGTAGAAGAAATCTCCAACTACACATAGCTGTTTTTTACACATAGTAGAAAACTAAATAAGGAAGTGAAAGAAATGCATCTTGAGAAGTTTGAAAAACTTAATTTTGCTTACAAATTACATAGCCATAATCCTAAATAAAGCACTTTCCTGAAGCAGAATTACAACAAATCCTAGAAACCATGACAACAAAACCAGTATTGGTGATAGTCACAATATCCTTCCTACATAAAGAGCTGTGAAGAACATTAGAAAAATAAAAAGGATACTCACAGTTATAATCAGGTTTAATACTTTTACCAGCTTCAAGGCTGTTTATTGTGATTTGAAATACGATGTGCAGAAGCAGAAATGTTAGACTCATGAAGCACAAGGATTTTAGTAACCGGCCTGTATGCCCTAAAAGACACAAAACACAAATCAGAGCTAGTTAATGTGACAAAAAACATTGGCACAGATAAAACTGCAAGAAGTGCTAAAATATTTATGCATATAAAATATATTGTAAAGGCGGATGAAGTTAAAAAAAAGCACAAATAAGAAATACTTCCAACAATGTTCCAACCAGTGTTATCTTCACAGTTGTAGCACCCTGTTCCACCACAGTCAAACACACACACACACACACACACACACACACATTCATATTCTACATTATGCATATGGGATAAATTAGGCTAAATGGGTATCAAGCCTTCTTCAAATTCAGTTAAATATTGGATAAAACATTTGTTTTGATGATAGACAAACCACACATTTGTTCCTATATGTTAATAATAATAATAATAATAATAAAATAATAATAATAATAATAATAATAATTATTATTATTATTATTATTATTATTATTATTATTTATTTATACCCCACCCATCTGGCTGGGCTTCCCCAGTCACTCTGGGTGGCTTCCAAAAAAAAAAATTAAAATACTGTACTACATCAAACATTAAAAGCCTCCCTAAACAGGGCCGCCTTCAGATGTCATAAAAGTGTGATTACACATACATTTCTTTTTCCTTGCTGCAGATAATATATGATAACAAATCTTTAAGCCTGCCTTTTTTTCATTCCTTATGATAATGTACTGATTCAAAAAAGAATAATTAATATGAATCTAAGGTATCTTCTTTCTTTCTTTCTTGAGAAGGAAGCTCGGATAAATTTGTAGTAAAAAACACATGATTAAAAAAACAACTAGATTCAGAAATCCAAACAGAACAGGAGCTAAATAAGAGGAAAAATCCTATTCACTCTAAACCTTTTGCAGGACTTCCTGTTTTTTTGAGAGCTTTTCGTGCCCAGAATAGTATTAGAAGCTGCATCCTCTGCATCAATAGACAATTCCACCCTTCAAGCCAGTTACACTCTCTAACTCATAAGTTGGCCTAAGCAAGTTGCCCATTTTGTTAACAAAATATTATGTCAGACAGGACTTGCACCATTCTCATTATTTCCAGAGGACTGTTTTCAAAATTCAAAACATAAAAACAGCAAACTTGTCATGTATCTACTTCTAATCAAGTAAGGCACATGAATGAAATAAAATCTAGGGGTAATATAATGCATGTTTATCACTGGATGGCATCATAGCATGAACCCATTAGTATGTGAACAGCGAAATTGGTTTTCCTGCAAACCACACAGCCCTATGTCTCAATCATTTAGAGCCCCCAAAGCCTTTCTACCTCCACCAGAGTAGGTGGAGGCAGGCAGGCACAGGCCAGAAACACAATATGGTGGATAGCACAGCTCTTTAGAACTTTACTCCAGGCCCATGCTCTGTGGTTTGGTCATGCAAATGCAGGACTGTGTGGCTGACAGTCATTGTTTTCTTGTGGCGGTGGCACTCTCTGGTGGCAATAGCAACTATGGCAGGAAGGTAAATGTGCAGTACAAGAATAAAAGCAGGAGTAGATTGGTCTGGTGGGCAGACTGGGTACAGGCAGGCATACTGCTGCCACTGGAATATAAGCCATGCTAAAAATAAATGGGAAAGATGGAGGGCACAAGGAGAAGGGAACGACAGAGGATGGGATGGTTGGATAGTGTTCTCGAAACTACCAGCATGAGTTTGACTAAACTGCAGGAGGGCAGTGGAAGACAGAAGTGCCTGGCGTGCTCTGATCCATGGGGTCACGAAGAGTCGGACACGACTAAACGACTAAACAACAACAAAAATAAATACTGATATAGGTTTGTGGGGAGACCCCCCTAAACCCAGGAAATTAATGAATGTCAGAATGTAGCTAATATTTGGGATAGGAAGGGGAAATGCAAACTGTAGACCTGTGACAGACAATGAATCCTTGGGTGGGCTCATGCAAACCAGCCTGGCTGGGCTAGTTAAATGCAGAGCCATCAAGGAACAATACTGGGTCATTGAGGGCTATTGGCAATGCAAAAGAACTGTCCTTCCCCACCCCAGCTCTGAGGAGTGGACAGAGACAGGAGAATTGACAGGTTACCTGATGGGCTGGGAGTGAGGTAACAGGAAAAGTGTGTGTGTGTTTTTTGCAAAGAACAGAAGGCGCTGCTGACTGTAGAGGCTGCAACCCAGAGACTGGGCAGCCATGGCTGACTGCTCTTGACTCAAGTTGGCTGAATCTGTGAGAGAAGCAAAAAGAGACACCCTGGAGATGTAATTCTGTGAAATCTAGTCCTCTCCATGTAATTCCAAGTGTATAGAGATGTAAAATAAATCATATATTTTAAAAAGCTACAGTCTCTGCTGTGCCCTGAATTCACCATGGAAACACGACCCTGGGTGAGTTCCTGGAGCCCCTGGAATCTTGCTACCACCCGCCAAAGACTGGCAAGGAAATTTTAGAATAAAGAAGCATTGCTGTTAGATCCAATATGGTATTCTTAAACCTAATCCTTGAAGAAGTCTGATATAGTCGCTGGGTGTGTAGTGTCATTATATCGCTTAGTCACAAAGTAACACTGGGCTAAATTGCATCTTTGCAGAATCAGGGGTATCCAGTTACTGTTCTGTTTTCGTTGTAGAGAGACAATAGTTGTTTAGCTTCCTCACAGATTATTCTCTATGCCTTCAATGATAGCAGATTTGCCTCTCTTCTTCAGGCCGAACCAAGCAGACAAACTCCAGAAATGTGTGGAAAGACTGTAAAGTCAACATGGAAATACATGACATTGCTACAGATTACAACCAACGTTTTCAGTTCAAATATTAGTCAGCATTATAAACAGGAAGCAGAAGTTCAACAGACGGTGCCATATTCTTCACTGAAGCTATGTTTCAAACGACAGTAGGCAGACTCTTACGGGCATTCACATAGGATATCATACTTTATTCTACATAATGTAAGAGGGGAAATGATATATATATATACTTGCATATTGTGGCTTGCAATCCTATGAACTCTTGCCTGAGATAAAGCCCCTTACCTGGGATAAAGCAATTATGATCATGATTGTAGCAGCTGGAGAAACTGCAGATATGATCATATGAATGGATCCCAACTGCCTCTGTAAATTCTGTGATTTTTACTGTGCCATTATTTACATGCATAGATGATCATTTGAAGTGGGGCCTACATATAAGCAGAATAGTGTCAACATAAAGCTCCCACCCTTGCTAATTATGTCTTTATTCAGTATAGTCGTTCATTCATCAGACTGTTGAGGAGCTGCTACACTGGCATTCTATATTCACAAAGTATTCATACTTTCAACACTTAAAGATAAACATTAACAGCGTTTGACAGAATAAAAAGTTGGGGAAATTCTAAACTCATGTGTCAGAACCTTGACACATGAAAACAAACGCACTGCTAGAATTGTTGGCATCCGTCTGTCCTGAGAGACAATCGAGTGTGCCTCCAGGTGTGAAGTCAAATCACTACTTTTGCAGCAGCAAAGTGACTTCTCTGGGACACAAGCCTGAGCAGTGTCTATGGAGGTCCTGGGATAGTAAGATCCCTCTCTTGGAAACAACGCCTCCCCCACCAACATTTTGGTGCAGATACCACATGTTCCCTCCAGCAGCAAACTCAGGAGGTTGAGTGCTGACAGGGCCACTAAGAAACAAAAGGTGCATATCAACATATTCAGGAAAACTACTGTGTTACACAGAAGTACAAAATATTTTGTTTTAAAAACTCACAGAAGACAACAAATCAAAATCTCAGGAAAGAAGGTCAATGGTCTTCTGGATCCATAGTTTTCAGATGGAAAAGAAAAAACTGATGTACTGTATGGCAAAAAGGAGAGGAATGAATGACTTACATGTTTGAATTTAGAATTTGAATTATATAGAGTAGGCTTCATGGGATAAATCAGTGGTAGGCAACCTAAGGCCCGGGGGCCGGATGCGGCCCAATCGCCTTCTCAATCTGGCCCACGGACGCTCCAGGAATCAGCGTGTTTTTACATGAGTAGAATGTGTGCTTTTATTTAAAATGCATCTCTGGGTTATTTGTGGGGTATAGGAATTCGTTCATATTTCTTTTTCCAAAATATAGTCCGGCCCACCACATGGTCTGAGGTACGGTGGACCGGCCCACGGCTGAAAAAGGTTGCTGATAACTGGGATAGATGCACAAAGACATACATCTCTTGGAAGTTACTGGACTTGATGACCCTGTTGCCTCCAGCTTTAATTATAAAATGACCAGTTACCACAGTATGGTCAGACTATTGCTTGGCATTCAACTCTGAACATAGACATTAAATGCTAAATTAAGGAAAGCAGTGAGATGGCTGGAAGTAAGAAGAGCAAACAAGACTTGAATTATGCTTTCTATTTCAAAGGAACAGATGAAGCAGAAGAACTCAATGTGGTAAAAGCACTATTAAGTACTCTTGCTGGTTGCCTCCGCAGACACAAATGAATTGGCAAGAAAACTTTTTCTGCTAATAAAAAGTATCCCAAGGGCACTCTGGGAAATCCTGGCACTGCCACATTTCTATCTCGATGGCCTGCTTCACTGGGTTTTACTACAATGATTAAAGAATCAATGCCTTGTAGACAGCTTGCTACTCAGCAGACGCACAAGTGGGTGGTGCCATATCCTGTCCCCAGGGGATCTTCAGATTCTAATGGAGATAGCTGTATAGCCAAACTGAATTTCTGGACATAATGCTTAGAGAGCAGCAGTGATTAAGCACGTACACTACTCGCACCCAACAACATCTATAGTTTCATCTACAGTTAAGTAAATATATGTTGGTAGAAAAGAGGGCTTTTTAATCTTTGCTATCCACATACACTTCTAAATGACAGTTTGCTAAATACCAGTCATACAAACTGTACTCAGTTTTTTAAACCACCAAGACAGAATTTGGAGTAAAATTCTAACTATGAAGCCAAAAAGCAATAATAATTACACTAACAGTGCAGTTACTGTACCTAGTCTGATAGTTTTACCATATACAAAGCCTGACCATAAAATGGGTTATCAAGTTCTTTATGATATGCTGATTTGCTTGTGATATACTGCCAATTTATAATATTAATCAAATTGTGTAACAGGAGAAGCAAGATGCCAAATGCACAGAGCATCTTGATATGCAAATACAATGTTCATGGTGCTTTAGAGTCCTTTCCTCATTGATTCTAACCATGGCGACACACATTACTTGACTTGTACAAGAGTGCACAGGTTAGGCAATATTTGAAGTAGGTTTCCCATGACTAAGTGTATTAAAAAAGAAATCAGTTCTCTGGACCATAATTAACTGCTTCAGTATTACTCAAATTCAAAGCAAAAAAAAAAAAGACAACAGGAAAAATATCCTCAAGCACATATATAAAAACTGAAAGATAAAGTAATTTAACTTTAAGAGATCTGTGGAAAGGATGACAAAAATAAAATGAATTTTTACTGTGGTTCCCATTTTCCAAATTCCAAGAATTGCTGAAAAGATTTAAGCTTCCCTGTCACATACACCAATAAAATCCCAGACTCTTTCCATAACAAGTAAAACCCATTCCTATGAACATCTGAGAACCCCTGAGTGATCAATTATGGAATGAGGAGGTAATCCACATATTTAGATATTTTCCCAAAGGTGTATAATCACGATTAATACAATACATATCATTGTGCATCTATTAATTGGGTTTTGGCCCAGGAAAGCTTGTGCAACAGTATGTGTGTTAGGTCTTTAAATGCCACAGTGCAAGGCTCTGCTGTTTTATCTCATTTTATCATGTTCTCCAATGACTGAAGTTGTAAGACAACTACAGTATAGCAATGATAAGTCATTCAGATTTCAAATGAAGTCTACTGCAACTTCAGATCCATAAAGGTTCTTGGTGTGCAATATAGAGTGGAAACAAAAAGCCTGTTCACATATCACAGGTGGTCAGACTTGAAGTGTGAGCACAGTATCCACCACCAGCCAACTATTCTCCAGTCATTGGTAAAGGGCCAGTAATGTATTTGGCCACCTGAAAACAATTAGGAGGGTTCTATAATAAAATTGACACTCTGTTTCCGACGCAACTCTAGACACAGCTGCAAACAGATCACAAGCTTTATATTAACCTAAGTTTAGGTTTATATGTAACTATGACCTAGGAAAACAATAATGATAATGATAAACTGATTAATCAAAAATTGAAACAAAACCTATTTTCTTATGGCAACATCACAAGAGAGGATAGGAGGGGGCCACATAAACCCAATGAATGTTAATGTTTAATGAGACTACTGACTTCATGGCTCCAACACAGCTAGAATACCACACTGAAAAATTCAAAGAGAGATTGTCTTGTCTAGACAGAAACTTCTTATCTACCTTACAAGCAAAGCTATTGAAAATTTGGATTAAAACTACAAGATCCAATGGTTCCCAATAAGATTCCTGTGGAGGCAATAGGTCATAATTGGCATTCCTATTGAATCAGAGATTATAGAAGGCATCAGATTGGAGAAGACCACCTCAGACCATTTCTGGTTGCTGACTGTACTCTGCAGAGAGAAGAGTTCTCCTGAAACACAAAATAATCTGACTTCTGTCATCCTGACTGGCCTCTGACAAATGCAGATTAACTTCACTGCTACCTCTGTTATGATGTTGCTGCTTCTACTGCAAATTGAATATGGCTTATGTTTTCCTTTCAGATTGCAGCTGGTTTGAGAGAAAATGCACCAAACACCAGTATTTCTCAAGAAATCACAGGATAGCTCTGCATTCATGGGCAACATCATGTGTACAAGGATTCAAAATCCAGCAGTGGGAGTGCACTGCAGCTAGGGTAAACAGTAATGTGTACACAGCCTAAGTCTTAGCTGAGAGAAAGGAGCTGAAAATGTATAATGGTGTGTTTGTGGGAGGGCATCTTGGCATCAAGGGCTATGCTGGGAACTCGACAAAAAGCCTTCATGAAATATATATTTATTTAAAAGCACTTATAAAGGTATTAATATTTTTTAAAAATCTAATCAATGTACAGCATAAGAGCAATGAATGTAATAAAAACAAAAATACAACATAAAGCCAGTAAAAAAGAATACAGTGGTACCTCTAGATACGAACGGGATCCGTTCCAGAGCCCCGTTCACATCTAGAGGTAAATGTATCTAGCAACAGCACGTCTGTGCACACACGCCTCGCTTTTTGCCGCTTCAAGTGGCGAAACCCGGAAGTAACGCGCTCCGTTACTTCCGAGTTGCCGCAGAGTGCAACTCAAATGCGCTCAACTCGAAGCGTATTTAACCCGAGGTATGACTGTAAAAGCAAAGACAAGATAAAACAGGAATTCAAGAAATTCAAATAAATAAATAAATATATATATATATATTTGACCCTAGGCTTCTTGCTATCTCTCAAATGGAGTACATCGGCTACAAATGAATACTTTTGAATACTATTCTGATGCTACACCAGTTTTCCTTCTTACAGAAACTGTCTGCTTCATTCACTGTTGTTTGAATGTGTCTGAATCACTGGGCAACAATTTTTTACTTTTTGAATGTTGTCTAGATTTCTACAACTGATTTAGGGTATTTTTGCACTGCTGAATCAGGAAATGGCATCCGTTTCTCTCCATCAAGTCAGGTTTACTGTAAACTGAATGGTGGGCATTGATAAAGGTAAGTACACATAAATTGCATGTTGCTTCACAATTTTTCAAACTTCAGGGCTTGAACTTCCGTTTCTTGGAACTCCTGGAATGCTCAGCGGCAGGGAGGTCTCTCTTCAGAGTCCAACAGTAGTCAGCCATCATGACTGCGTCCCAGCGACCCTGATACCTGGTCTCCATCTCTTTCATGTCCTGATGGAATCCCTCCCCCTGCCCATCACTCATTGAACCCAGGTTCTCAGGAAACCAGTCCAGATGTGAAAATAGGTAGTGCATCTTGACGCTCATGTTGCAGCCCAGGTTTCTGAAAGCAGTCAGCATGTTGTTGACAAGTTCTGCGTAGTTTCTGGCCTTATTGTTGCCAAGAAAGTTCTTCACTACCAGAACAAATGCCTTCCACGCTTCCAGTTCCACTTCGTTCTTTGAATTTCCGAACTCTGGATCTCTGATGAGCTGACGGATCTGAGGACCATCAAAGATGCCAGCTTTCAACTTCTCCATGGTCAATCCTGGAAAAGCCTGGCACAAGTAAGTGAAGCAGTCACCATCCTTGTCCAGAGCCTTGGTGAACTGCTTGATTAAGCCGAGCTTGATGTGCAGCGGTGGGAAGAGTATTCTGTCTCTGTCCACCAGAGGGTCGTTGATGATGTTCCTTTCTTTGCAAGGCACCAATTCCTCCCGCACAGGCCAGTCCTTCTTTGTGTAATGCTGAGCACGGTCCCTACTATCCCACATGCACAGAAAACATGGGTACTTGGTGAAGCCAGACTGTTGTCCCAACAAAAAGTTCACCATCTTCAGGTCAACACAAATAAACCACTTATGCTGATCATAACCAATTCTCTCCAGCACATACTTCACCGCTTCATAGTTCTCCTTCAGTGTACTCGAGTGAGCCAGGGGTATAGAGGCAAACTGGTTGCCATTGTGCAGCAGAACACATTTCAGTGATTGCTTGCTGCTGTCAATGAACAGTCTCCAATCTTTGGGTTCATACTGTGGCACTCCAAGCTTGAACAGAAGCTGCGCAATATCTGCACAGTACACCAAGTCCTTCTCTTCCGAGAAAAAACTGAGGTACTCTTGATGCCTGTTGCGGAAGAAGCTGATGCGAGCACTGTCAGAGAGGAGGTTTTTTTCCTTCAGTCTGGATGCCAACAGTTCGGCAAGCTGAGGTTGCGAACTAGATCATTCGACTCCTTTTGGGAAAATGGATGTGGAGAATCATCTTCAAGAACCACTTCTTCTTCTTCTTCTTCTTCTTCTTCTTCTTCTTCTTCATGTCCTTCAACACTGGAGGCATCTTTGTCACTAATGTCAGGAAGTTCTCCGAAGATAGGCACTGGAATTTCATCACAATGAGCTACAGGACGACGTGCTGATTGAAGATCAGGATACTTGAGGCTGCTCTGGTTCTTTCTGTTGATCCCAGCCGCACCAATTTATGGAAGATTTCGAGGTTTTATGACTTCAAACTGATCCCTTTTCGACATAATCGCCCAGAACTATCGGACCTGAATACTTCTTGTCATTAAAATAATCATTTCCAATCAAAACAATTATTCGACATGGCATTTTACCCCCACCAACTTCTTCTAAAATGCTCCACACAAGCGTACATGTGAACAAAAACGTAAAAAAAGACATGTGGCCATAGCTCAAAAACTTGACCTGATTGAGCAAAACCAATGTGATTTTTGGATTCAGCACATCAGATTCGTCCTAAATCAACTGAAAAAATGCAGACAACAAATTTGTTGTTGACCAGTGTTTTGGCCTGGTGAATTTCCTCTGGAGGTAACACACTTTATTAGGAATATTTAATATGAAATGTGTTACTGAAAGTTTGGTTTAAATCCCTGATCTTCTTTATTGTACTATTACTCTACTATCAAACCTACAAGCACCAAGGCCTCAGTCATGGCATCTGATCTTTTGACTCTAACAAAAATGGCTGCAAGTTAGGAGTAGGTCCAGGCAGCTACTGAAAAAGACAAAAATCTAAATATTGAATTGCGCTGTGCCATAATTTTTTTGGAAGAAGTAAGCATGTCAAAGCAATTTGGGAAGCCAAGCTAATATTCTGTGGTTTCTATACATTTGTTCTTTATTCTGGTATGAAGAATTACAATACCACTGCTTCTACTATGCCAGCAACACATGTTCCAATATTTACTCAAGTATTAGATTACATATCCAGTGTTGTACCAATTTCTATTTTGGTCGTACACTTAATACTGTTGAGAGTGGATTGATCTGACATCCGGGTGATTTAAATAAATGTGTTAAATTACCCAAGAAAAATAGGCTGATTTGAAACCATTGATTCAAAATCAACCCCTCTCATTTTATTTCCTGAACTAGCATGCATACTGACTATTGACTGGAAAATGCATGTCAGTGAGTCAGCAGTGGCTTGGTGGATTTAGAGGTTACATCAAGAGCCACTGTTGGTTTGAATACTCTTGCTGTCTACATATCAAATTGTGTTGCTTTATAGCATGTAAAGTAAGCAGCATATTGTCATCTTATTGTATATTAGGAACACAGAAAGCTGCCCTGTATTACATTGGCCCATATATAGCTTAGTCTTGCCTCCCCGGAGTTTCAGACTGGAGTCATTCCCTGTCCTACTTGGATATATTTACACCAAAAAATGGTTTTCCTGCCCACTGCTCCCCCACCAACCCCGCCTGCCTGTCCACATCGTGAAAATCTGTATTTGAAAGAATACAGAGACTGTGGGACCCAGCCAAAGGCCCATCCAGTCCAGCGGCCACCCAGATGCCTGTGGGAGGCCTCCAAGCAGGCCTCAAACACAAGAGTTCTTCTTCCAGCAACTGGTATTCAGAGGCCATTGACTGTGGAGACAGACCAATAGCCATCATGGTTAGTAACCACCAGTCTCTTCCATGAATTTGCCTAATCCTCTTTTTAAGCTATCTAAGTTGGTGGCCAAATATTTTACTACTGATTTTTATGTATACCTGTTCAAGAAGCATTTGAGCTGGAAAGTGGTATAAAGGATTTATATAAATAGACATTCTAAAATTCCTCCCTATTGTTACAATCCCAAACCTTGGTTAGAAAAGATTTTTGATTACTTTGTTTTAGTCCTTTAACTAACCCAGCACCGTAGAATAATATTTAAACGATAATATTATTTGATTAAATTTCAAGCGTGTGGGCAAGGCTTCTTTCACTTTTATTTTTAAGACAATGCCTAGTATTTTTAAAAACAACATTTTCAAATTAGTACATATTTTTACAAAGTGGCAGAGTTCCTGATCAGTCAACCGACAGCCATGTTTTAGAAAGGTTAGTGGGCTCCTCCCCACTGCCCGCAATTACTTTCACTACCTGCTTTTTCTCCAGAAAAATATTTGTTTAGCATTTCTATACTGATTCTCTGCCATCAAAAGAGCACTCAAGTGATGCACAGCACATAACACAATAAAGGCCACATCAACAAACATTAATATCATTTCTAAAAATCAATAAAATAAATGCACTTAAAACCAGCCCTAAAAAAGTTGAAGATAAAATTAAATTTAAAAATAAAAACCTTCAATCAACTTTAAAGTTGTTCCTCAAGAGCCACATTTTGATAAGCTGCTGAAACAATAAATAAAAAAAATGTCCAGTAGCACCTTAGAGACCAGCTTAGTTTGTTATTGGTATGAGCTTTCGTGTGCATGCACACTTCTTCAGATACACTGAAACAGAAGTCACCAGACCCCTATATATTTTGGGAGGCTAGGGTGGGGGTTTTCTCAGAAGGGTAGTGGGAGATGGGCGATTGACTCAATGGGTATGGTAAACCTGTTGATGACTGTTAATGACTGCAATTAGTCCTACAGGAAAAAGCAAGAGATAGTATGCAGATGACCAAAAATAATCTCCTACTTCCCTTCTGAGAAAAACCCCACCCCACCCTCCCACTATATATAAGGGTCTGATGACTTCTGTTTCAGTGTATCTGAAGAAGTGTGTATGCACACGAAAGTTTATACCCAGAACAAACTTAGTTCGTCTCTAAGGTGCTACTGGACTATCTATCTATCTATTTATTTATTTATTTAGACTGTGTCAGACCAACACGGCTACCTACCAGAATGCTGAAACAACAAGAAATATATGACAAAATGCACTTCTTACCTGTGTATGACCAATACCACAGAAGAAGAGTAACCCAATGCCCTCATGGGCACATGCTCTTCCATGCAAAGAGCTCCAGGTTCAATCCATGCCATTTTCAGGCAGAACTGGGAAAGATCCCTGCCCAAAATGCCAAAGACTCTTTGCCAATCAGTGTAGACAATATTTAGCTTGATGGAGTTCATTTAAAGCAGCTTCCTATTTCCTTGTCAATTTATGTCTAGATCTCATGGGAAAGCAAAGACCCAGATCAGTGCCTCTCCCTGCACATCTAAGGGAGCAGGGGCAAACATAAAGGAGGAGACATTCCTAAAGTGTTTCAGGACACAGACTACGGTATACTTTAAAAATAACTAATGTTTACACTTTGAAATGGTCCTGTAACAAACAGCAGCCAAGTGAAGTGGGGCCAGAAGAAAATTACAGTGGTACCTCAGGTTAAGTACTTAATTCGTTCCGGAGGTCTGTTCTTAACCTGAAACTGTTCTTAACCTGAAGCACCACTTTAGCTAATGGGGCCTCCTGCTGCCACTGCGCCGCCAGAGCACGATTTCTGTTCTTATCCTGAAGCACAGTTCTTAATCTGAAGCACTATTTCTAGGTTAGCGGAGTCTGTAACCTAAAGCGTATGTAACCTGAAGCGTATGTAACCCAAGGTACCACTGTATGTGTCCATTATGGCTCATACAGTGCCAAGAGACAGGCTGTGGCTTTCTTAACTCACTACAGCTTCTGAATTATCATGGAAACATGATGTTGGTTGACATGAAGATAAGGCACTGTGTGGGCATAGGAATCCCAGGAGCAAGCACTGGTGAAGAACCAGAGAAGCAAGAGTTTCAGAGACTGTAACCAGGAACTCCTCTAATTTAACAGTTTTGGGCAACTGATGTAACATTGACATGAATCATGCAGGTTCTACTTGAGATTAGCAATCCCAGACAAACAAAGGATGATGGATTAAGCTCTTAAAGAACAGCAAATTTCAAAGGGATTACTGAGAGAAGGGAATACAAAGAGAAGACTGGTATACAGAGGAAAGATCATATCATATGTAGAGAATATTTGAAATTAGTTTATGTTCCCAAAACATGCAACTATCTGTCAATTTGTCTAGGTTAGGTGCATGCTTTCCTGCTTCTTGGAAGCTATGATTTGGTCCATCTTAGATCATATGGCCAGGCTATAATAGCTTGGCCTAAAGAAGTACCAATGAACATATTCATATAAGCACATGACAATTGGTAAATAGATTTCCAAAAGTTTAGGCATCTTACACCTAAAACAAGTATAAGATGCTCTAAACCTCAGTGAGAAAATCCCACATGGCAACTCATGATAAGGAGAGGAATGCAGTATCATTACACTCACACACATTCACCACAAATCCAAAATTCAGTGTAAAAGAAAGCCCTATATGATGTAGGTGCAATAAAACAATCAATGTCCACCTTTAAGGCAGCCATCATTCTCTTATGTGTCCCCTGGATGAAGGAATCCTGAGAAGACAGAAGGTAAAAAAAAAATCCATGGATTTGCTAGACAGCAGAATAAGCACAACACAATGCCAGCCCATTGATTTACTGATCCACAATAGTGCTTTAAGCTTGGTGACCTTTTAATGAAGCAACTAAAGATTGCCTTAAGTGAGGTCATAGTCTTATGACTGACAGCTTGGTTGTCTCAGTCACTGAACAACAAGGGTGATTAGCACAAGCTCACCTTTGAAATAACATCCATTTCCCATTTAACAGGATATGAGGAACAGGTCATAAAATATGCAAGTCCCACAGCTCAATGGGAAAGAGAATTTTTGGGATGCAGCATTACTTTGGTCCTAAAGCAACATCCCCTGTTACAATATTGTTAATAAAGGAAGGGTTACTTCACTATTAATCCAAATACAAATATCCAGTAGAAGAAAAATACTGCAATGGCACAGGCCTGAATAAACACATGAGATCAAGTGTGGCAAAAATAAATAGCTGACCACATTTTTTATTTCAGTGTTTTATCTGTAGCTACATAAAAATAAGATATTTTTTAAAGTTTACATCTTGTCTCTTTATCTTTGTATTTACTTATCATTGTATTTACTTAGCGTTTTATTAAATATCTGCAGGAAAAGTAGATTAAGGTTGCAATCCTATACCTACCTACTTAGGAGGATGCCCCAGAGGGCTCAGTGAAATTTAATTATGAGGAGACATGCACAGGATTGTGCTGCAAATTGCATTCATTTGGGCATTACATATTGATTTGTTTCATACAGATATTTATTAGCTATCTTTCCAGAATTAACAAATTTAAAAGCCATCTGATACTAATACCTACAAACATGCGCGCGCACACACAATGAAGTTCCATGATTCTGAGCACACTTTCATAATGTCATGACACACACAAAAACTGTTTTCATTTCAAATTAAAAAGGTAAAGGTAAAGGTCCCCTGACAGTTAAGTCCAGTCACAAACGACTCTGGGGTTGCAGCGCTCATCTCGCTTTACTGGCCAACAGAGCCGATGTTTGTCCGCAGACAGCTTCCGGGTCATGTGGCCAGCATGACTAAGCGCTTCTGGCAAAACCAGAGCAGCGCACGGAAACGCCGTTTACCTTCCCGCTGGAGCGGTACCTATTTATTTACTTGCACTTTGACGTGCTTTCGAACTGCTAGGTGGGCAGGAGCTGGGACCAAGCAAAGGGAGCTCACCTGGTCGCGGGGATTCGAACCACCAACCTTCCAGTGGCAAGCCATAGGCTCAGTGGTTTAGACCACACTTTGCCGTTATTTCATATCTACCTGATGCCTGGGGGAAGCACGACATAGGTGGGGTGAAATGAATCTCTAGACTTTCAAACTGTGATTTCCTAAAATGTAAGTCCATGTTCCACTAAGGATGCCAGCACAGCACTTCTTTACATAATTACCATGTTTTATAAATTCTTTGTGCACCTGTCAAATTATAATTGAATAATATCAACAGAAAGACTTCTCCCTTGCTGCTAACTCGGTGCTTGTTATTAGGTAAGAAACCAGGGGTAGCATAGGAGTAAGAAATGAGATATTGCTATTCATTTTGAAATTGTACCTTTTCTGGCTTGATTTCCTGAACCATGAGCCATTTCTGGGTGCTACCTTGGGAAGACACTGGTTGTTTTAGTCACAGAAAAAAGAGGTTCTTTAATGGGTGGTGGAGCACTTTTAGCAGGGGCCCTTGGGAAAGTAGTAAGGGCACTCTCTTTGTTGTATTACTATAGATCTTCGCTGAATAAGAGCCGAGAAAGGAAGAGTTGTTTGTTGGGTCCTCCCTGTGTGAAAGGCATGTTGGTTTCATATATACACTGAACGTTTGTGGTTACCTGGAATTGCAAAATAAAACCACCAATATCATAATGGCATTCTATAAACCTATGGTGTGGAATACTGTTTACGGTTCTGGTTGCCTCATCACAAAAAAGCTAAGATTAAGGGCAAAAAAATTATCAAGGAGATAATTTACAAGCCTGTAATATACCTTTCTTGTTCAATATGTACTTGGCTAATATGCAGTACAATTTTAAACAAACTGTGAAACAGTATTTTGAACTGTAACAGCTGCAAATTTACCAGCAGAAGTCTGCAGCAAGACACTGAGTCATAATCACTACCTTTGGTGTTTGTATTACTTTGCTTCTATCAATCCAAATGTCAAAATAAACATAATTCACTGGAACTAAGCTGCCATTTTCAAATTATACACTGAAGAACAGAACAAGGTACACAGAATATTTGTAAAAGACTACATCCCCACCTACCTGCTAGTGAGTAATTCCTGTAGGAGTCAATGGATTTTATTCATAAGGGTACTTAGAACTGAAAGCAGTGGTTTCAGATTGAGTCCAAGTAATGTTGCTAAAGGAGTTCAAAGGTGTAGCGCAGAATGTGTCCAAGTCAATTATCTCTATCGGGTTAACTTAACATAGTAGGCAATGGTCTCCAGTACTGGTATCCAATTAGTGAGAGGCAATTCAGATGCAGTAATATTTCATCTAACTGACTTCCACTACAGAGGTTTAAACCCCAGTTGGAAACATAGCATGTGAAAAGGCACTCCACAAATAAAGATTATAGCAGGTTGCAATGCTATCACCTGAAAAGCCTTTGGACAGCACATAATCAGAAGAAAGAGTGACCTACCACAGGGGGCCTGATTTGAGAAAATAGTGCTAAGGACATGGGTTACTAATATCTTCATTATTTGTGAACCATTGGCAGATAGCATAATCCAAAGGCAGCATTCTACAGTATCCACAGTAGCTTCAGTTTACAACTTTCAATCCAAAGCATTCTTCTTTGGATTACTGTTTTGCTATTTTTGTGACATCTGTATCTTGCATTAAATGTTTCATTCTCAAGTCTCAAATCATGTCCTCCTCTTCAGCTCCTTCTTCATGGTTTCCTTTATTCCAACTGCCTTTACCATCAATTCAAGATCATCCCTCACTAGAAGGGAAACAAATAATATTGATAGACCAAAGCCCTCTTCAGGCATTTAGAATTTGTTGTAATGCCAGCATGTGCATTGACTCACTCCACTCCCAGGCTTGCTGAACACAACAAGGGCTGAAGGGGGCTGCAGTATAGAAGATCAAGAATATGCCAATATAACAACATTGTTCCTAATGTATGTCAGAAGTAAGAATGGAATGTTTTACATCTTGTGTTTGATAGTTTGAAAGAAAGATTTATGCACAAACATAAAGTGGCCTGAAAATCTTTTTGGATTTTGTCCACTCTGTTCATGACCTCAGAAGGTGGTGGACTCTCCTTCATTGGAGGTGTTAAAATGGAGTTTGGATGGCCATCAGTCAGGAATTTTTAGCTGTGATTCCTGCACTGTGGGGGAGGGGGTTGGACTAGATGACCCTGGGCCCCTTCCAACCCTCTGATTCCATGACCCCTCCTCCCTACTTGCTGCTCCATTAACAGCGGCTGCAATACATATGACATGGGCATAGTGGGTGATATGATATCTAAATAGGTAAAATAAAGAGTAAGAGAAGATACTGCTGTATAAGAAACTCTGATAGAGTCTAAGAAATATGCAGGTTGCTTTTCAAATCACAATTCTCTGTTGAAATAATTGAGTAGATATGATCAGTGTTGGATCCAGAAAGTCAAGCATCAGTACACTAATGAACCTCAAATATTGCACCACTCAGATTACCGTATTTTTCGCCCTATAAGACGCACTTTTCCCCCTCCAAAAATGAAGGGGAAATGTGGGTGCGTCTTATGGGGCGAATGCAGGCTTTCGCTGAAGCCTGGAGAGCGAGAGCGGTAGGTGCGCACCGACCCCTCTCGCTCTCCAGGCTTCGCGGACCTCTCCCCAAGCAGCGGGAATGCTCCCGCTGCTTGGGGAGAGTTGCCGGCATCCCGAAGCCTGCGCGCGCTGATCCCAGCGCCTGCAGGCTTCGCGGATCTCTCCGCAAGCAGCGGGAACGTTCCCGCTGCTTGGGGAGAGTTGCAGGCATCCCGAAGCCTGCCCGCGCTGATCCCAGCGCCAGCAGGCTTCGCGGATCTCTCCGCAAGCAGCGGGAACGTTCCCGCTGCTTGGGGAGAGTTGCAGGCATCCCGAAGCCTGCCCGCGCTGATCCCAGCGCCTGCAGGCTTCGCGGATCTCTCCGCAAGCAGCGGGAACCACCGCTGGGCTCCCACGGCTTGCAGAGAGCTGCCTGTTTGCGGGCTGGGGTCGGGGGAAGCTCGGGCTGCCCCAGCCCCGCGCCTGGGGGGGGGGGGAAATAATTTTTTCCCTTTATTTCCCCCCCAAAAAACTAGGTGCGTCTTATGGGCCGGAGCGTCTTATGGGGCGCAAAATACGGTAGTATCTGTCTTCCAATGTTGAAAGACTAGGAATACAGGCACAATCTTCTAGGAATGCTCCTCCCAGGGAGGCTCGCCTGGCACTGTCTTTGTGTATATTTAGGCCCCAAGCAAAAACATTAATCTTCTACCAGGCCTTTGCCTAATTGAACAATCAATGGACTTTTAAACTGTATAGGGAGGTGCTGTTTTTGTTTGTTACTATGATATGTATTTTTATATTGTAAACTGCCCGGTGGTCCTCAGATGAAGGGGAGTATAGAAATTTAATTAATCAATAATAACAATCATTATAAGGCATTTTCTGGTATAGGAAGCTAAGGTGGTCTGAATTAACTTTATTTTAAAAAGTAGAGACATTACCTTGCCAACAAAGGTCCGTATAGTTAAAGCTATGGTTTTCCCAGTAGTGATGTATGGAAGTGAAAGCTGGACCATAAAGAAGGCTGATCGCCGAAGAACTGATGCTTTTGAATTATGGTGCTGGAGGAGACTCTTGAGAGTCCCATGGACTGCAAGAAGATCAAACCTATCAATTCCTTAAGGAAATCAGCCCTGAGTGCTCACTGGAAGGACAGATCGTGAAGCTGAGGCTCCAGTACTTTGGCCACCTCATGAGAAGAGAAGACTCCCTGGAAAAGACCCTGATGTTGGGAAAGATGGAAGCCAAAAGGAGAAGGGGACGACAGAGGACGAGATGGTTGGATAGTGTTCTCGAAGCTACCAGCATGAGTTTGACCAAACTGCGGGAGACAGTGGAAGACAGAAGTGCCTGGCGTGCTCTGGTCCATGGGGTCACGAAGAGTCGGACACGACTAAACAACTAAACAACAACAACAACAACAACAAATTAACTTTGAAAAGAGTACAAAAATCCCCATTCTAATATTCTCATTAACAAGTGTCACAGTGCTGGCAGTGTCCAGCCAGCCCTGGCATACATATACATATACATATACATATACATATACATATACATATACATATACATATACATATACATATACATATATATATTTTGTTCTTCCCCCATGCGCTTTCACATATAAAATATATGTGAGAGGTACAAGTAAAAGTGCAGGTGGCTCACTCCTCTGCTTTTCATTACAGTTGCACCTTGGTTCTTGAACAGAATGCATTCCGGGAGTCCGTTCGACCCTCAGAACTGTTCAAAAACCAAAGTGTGGCTTTTGATTGGCTGCAGGAGCGTCTGGAAGCCATGGAAGCCATGCCTGACATTCAGCTTCTGAAAATCGTTTGAAAACCGGAACACTCACTTCTGGGTTTCAATCATTCAGGAGCCGATTTGTTCGAGAGCCAAGGCATTTGGCTTCCAAGGTATCACTGTACTTCATCTCATTCAAATAGGTATCTTAGACATAATCTCCACACAGGGGCACCGACTTGGCCCCAGATTGTGGGTACCCAGTGGTGCACGTGACGTAAGTAATATGACATCTGACGGCACATTACATCACACGCACTCTAGCAGCTCCTTGGGAGTCTCGGAAGTTGCGTAGAAGTTCTTGTGAGGTCTCAGATGCAATGTCCAAAGCACCATGGGGCTTCAGATGTGACTTCCCTGTGAGGCCTTCAGTATTACCTCTGAAGCCCTGTGAGGCCTCCGATGCAACTTCTGGGGCCTCGTGAGGCACTGGAAGTTGCGTCAGAGGCCCAGCAGTGTGGGTGCTAAACACCCGCACAAAAAATTGTGGGTGCCCGGCCTCCCAACAGTTGGTGCCAGTGTCTCCACACAATTTGGGGAGGCTTCAGATTGGGAAGATGTGTATATATAAGGTGATACTGGGATATGAGCCATGCTTCTCGCTACAGCATATTCTCTTCCCAGGCAATACAGCATAATAAAAAATGAAGGAACACACATCTACTTTTCTGAGGCCCATTATAACTTGTAGTTCTCACCAACAGCCACACTAAAAACAAAGTCAAAGTGATGAGATATTGGGTACATAAACTTTAAGTACTTGCCCAAATATGATGGAGAAACACCCCCAAACATTATTGTGTACTTTGTTCACTCAAAGAGGTTGGGGGAACATACCCGAGTATGACTGTCTATACTTTAGCCATGAAAAATGGGAACATGTAACTGTGTCCTCTGGCAAAATCAGCCTCTCAGGCTATACAATATCTGCTTTGGCAATTCATGACTGAACGCCCCTCCCCCCACACAATTTTATGAATCTTTATAATAGCAAAGGGTATTTAACTGTAACTGCTTTTAGATGTTTTTAATTGTATTTGTTTATAAAATGTTTTAACTGTTTTAGAATGTGTTTGCTTTGTTTTATTTTTAAATTGTGTATCTATTTGCTGTCCTGGGTTCTTTGGGGGCTAACATATTTAACAACAGTTCATTTTTAAGACACGTTTATTTATTTATTTGTTACAGAAAACCTTTTCACCCCAACACTTAAATATGCACTTGAACCCATAAAACGAAGCCAAAAGTGACAAAACCAAAGCATGCTTTGCTAAAACAAAAATGCCTTAGTTATAGAAGTGTCCAAAGTAAACTTTTGACTATGTGTAACATTCTTTTACAAAATAAACTCAAGACATTTGCCAGCAATAACCTATATACTGATGTGGTATTAAAAGAAACTTGGACGCTTGAACTGGGAGACAAACTGTCAACCAACCACTAATTGGATTTTATGATGTGAGTCACAGCTTAGCAATTTCCTAGAATTTAATCACAGTGCACCCAAAAAGATCAATTAAAGAACAGCCTCAGAATTTGTTAAAGCCCTGTGTAGCATGGGGCAAAACAATGATCTCAGTAAGTTCACCAGAGAATTTTATGAATGAACAAAGAAATGATTTTTATTGATAAAGGCAAGATTCATTTCATTCCCTTTCATTGTTTTTTGAGTAGCAACTAAGCTTTTTAAGTGAGCTATTGGACTTTGAGAATATAGTGTTTGCTGCTGTTTACTGATTTTATACATGGATGTGAGCACTTTCTGCAGTGAGTTAGCACAAGGTATAACAATTTGGGCTACTGCTAGCTGGGAGATGGAGTACAATTTTGTATGCCAGACCTGTATTTATATACTGCACTTATACCCTCCCTTCCTCAAAGAGTCAAAAGTGGCTTACATACAAAGCCCATGTTGTCTCCCACCCACAAAACTTTCAGGATCAGAGTGACTTCACCTTAGCAACTCAAGATCATCCTGTGGGGCAAACACAGCCCACAGTTCCTAAGACTTCCCAGTGAAGTACAAGACGAGAGACGTTTATCACAAATTATGAACTTACAATTAAGCACAGTAACATCAGAATTTTACCCCTCGCCATAAAAAACACCAACATCCGAATAATGTTTATACTCTTCTGGCACAAAATATTGTCTAGGTTTTTAAAATTTGTCTTTCAGTCATACAATCTGTTTCAGGACTTGCTACACCACTTCACAGTGGTTTCAGACAGGCTCCTAAAGACTGAGCAGATGAAACCAATAGTGCGTACAAAAGTCAAGAAGGTGGTTTCTACACGTGCTGTAGAGGAAAATGAGGGGTAGATGGGTTCGTCAACCTTGGAAAATAACCCATCTAAGAGAAGGAAAACTCTGATCCTAAATTTCTGGTGTCTTGTGGGACATCTTGTGGGAGGAGGCTAAGGAGTAAACCCTACACAAATCCAGAGTAGAGTCCCTAAGACGGTTGGGTGGCATCTTATACACTTCCTTCATGCAACTCCTGCAGTCAAACTGATGCCAAACGTATTGCTTTGCTTCCCTTTGGATTCTCTTCTCAAGAACTGCTAGTACTTTGCTATAAAATTGGATAACCGCCAGAGTTACACACACACACTAAATAAGTTGATTCTAGACTCAGATCTCTTTTAATCAACTGGATTTCTAACTATAGATTCCATTCCCAACCATAAATTCACACCCTGCTGTGACTTAAAGGAAACACTATTCCATCTCACCCAAGACTAATTAGGTGTTTGGGACACCTAAGCAAGAGACTTCAGTGTTTTCATCCCAAAATACGTTGATGGAAATGAGGAAAGTTGGGCTGTCAGTAGCTCAATTTTGTCACACATGCACACACGTACCAACACAATACCTGTGGCACTTTCAGCTCCTTACCACTACTATTACCAGTGCTCTCCAGTTGCTTCTCTTCTGGATGAGGAACAGGCATTAGCATTTGCTCATTTGCCCACTCACTCTCTTCAGCCCAATAGGATGGCAATGGAAGGCAGTCAGAGAGGAGGATCAGTAGCAAGTGCTGCTGCCAATCCACTGCACCCAGGGGAGAGTGCAATTGCCAGATTGGTCTGAAAAGGAAGTAAGTGGAAAGGAATCTGGTAACAGCAATGATAGAAGGAGCAGTCTCAGCCATCCAGCAGAAATTCTGTGAGGCTTCAGTAGGCTGTGTATTAAGATCAGACTGGATAAGTTTGAACAAAGTTTAATCTAAAAAATACAGTGATTGGTGCAGAGAGGGTTTGATAAAACAGTCAGTTGGTCTTCGGTATGGACACATTCACCTTCAAGGTCAGGTTTGCAGTATGGGACTATTCATGGCTCCAGCAATGCTACAAGGCAGCTGTGACCTAGAATGCATTTAACCAATTTCTGCTGAGTTGCCAGCTGCACTCAGTGCTGTAAGACAGACAGGGCTACTATCATCTATGCTCTGACAACTTCTAGATTAGACGATTATTGGTTTTGCTAAAAGTTGAGGAACTCCAAACACCAAAATCAGAAAAGCTAGTCCTCCAAAAATGTACCATTTAACAATCAGTTTAGCAATGAAGGCAAGGACAATTAATTCAAACATTTCTGGAAGATCCAGATTGTGAAGGACAATTACTGTTTTAGTAACTATTACCCAGAATTGATTAATGGACCTGCACCATTACAGAAACTCTTAATAACAAGCTCTGGTTTTATTTATTTGTTGCTTTGTTTTTATACTTTAACAGTGCAAAACACAAGCAATCTTATTTATTCTTATTAAATTTATATTCAGCTCTTTCTCATAAAGGAACCTTGTTGAAGAGTCTTATGTCAGAAAATTGCACACATACTGTGTGTATGTACTGAGATTTGGTCCAACTTAGGTCTGACTCTAAATAGATATATTTGAAATCAGGACAGCCCACACAAGAAGTCTCTGTTCTCTGGTGCTTCAGGGCACAACAACCGTCTCTGTGATCAATGCAATTTCCGCATAGCAGTGAAGGAAGCAGAAGTCATGCTAGGCTGAAGAAGAAAGGACCACAGCCTTAAATGCCATTCTCCCCTACTGCCTTGGAACTGGACAGCTACCACCTCTGAGAAAGCCAATCTCAACCTTCAAAAGTATTTTGCAACATGTAAGCAACTTCTGTTCTCAGATGATTTTCAAGAGGACTCTTATTCGAGATTCAAAGATCACCAGATTTCCCCAAACTCATTGCAAGTTATAAAACTTCAACAGAAACTAAATGGCTGAAAATTGTTACACATGTATTCAGGATTCCAAACATTCTAGAGAGTTTCTATGAGACAGGAAAAATAGTGATCTATCTCACAGACTTGGCAGGTGGATAAACAAGACAATTTTAAAAGTATCTTCATAATTAGAAGTGGGATATAAATGGTGAATTCCAGAGCAGATCCATGGAAATTAATCAAACCTTTCTGATGCAATGCAGCATGTGCCTCTTGTATCAAATATGCCTGTGAAATGCCCATACACACCATTTATATGAGCAGAGCTACTGTACTTCAAAGTGCATTTACGCTTGTAGCCTACTTTTTTTGGTTTTATATATCTATATCTTAAAAACAGGGAAATTGTTCCGCATCAAGTCAAGCCTGTACAACCTGCAACTCACCAAGCAGAATGCAGCCCACCAGCTGTGTATGGCAGCCAACCAAAAGGTCTCACTAAACCTCTCAATTTCCTTGCTTCCCTGGTACACTTAAGAACAGGGTGATCACTAAGCACATGGCAGAACAGAATACACGGCTGGTGGGCCCAGTTCACAAAATGCAAGCATGCACTTCAACATCCAAACTTTAGGCTGTATTAAACAAACTTTTACTCAGAGTAGACCCATTGATATTAATAGCCATCACTCACTTTGAACCATTAATTTCAGTGGGTCTACTCTGAATGAAATTTAGTTGAATACAACAGAACCTATTATTTAATTTAGCCTTGAGCATGTAACAATTTGTGGTTTTAAATAGGGTTAGGGGTCATTCTATTCTGCAGACAACTTTCAATCCAGCCTTAGTTTTCCTCCTCAATGTGATTTAAAAGAAGCAAATTAACTAGAATATCCAAATTTCATCTGAATGCTGTATCTCCCTAAATACCTGGGGGAAATGGAGGGGAGTGCTTAAAATCAAATGCCTAGTGTGGCACCACGATCAAATAAATAGAGTACAGCTTTCATTCATTCGTGTTCCCTTCTGAACTAACTAGGAGAGGTTCACAGCAAAAACTAAATAGGTTGGGAATTTTCACTAGGGTATAATGTCTGAACCATTTCAGAGAGTGAGAGGAGCAGTTTCTCATCTGAGAAATATAAAGATGTGACCACAGCCATTTTCTTCATTGCCCACTTCAGATGTAGAACAAGATCAATGTTGTTTGCAACAAAGTATGGGAGAGGTGAGCCTTCAAGCAAGAGAAATAAGCTGTGAATAAATATAGTCTATTTATTTATTTAAGAGGAAGGAAGTTTACCACAGCAGACAAATTTCAACTAGCACCAACTAGACAGTCTTCTAACAGTGAAGAGATTTATGGCACTGAAAGCCGTGCGACAACAAATGGCGGCATTGTCACAGTTCAGCTTGCTTGCCAATAGTGTACTGAGCCCTTTTAAAGAGCTCCTTCAGACATGTTCCTGGCTAGCTGCAGTACTGTCTACATGGTCAATCCAGACTCTCTTGCATATTCTTCAGCAAGGCCGTATCAACAGCCAGATAATGGGAAACGGCTGCAACTACTTTTTTGAAACAACTAAAAACCTGGCAAAGTTTACAGTGGAATGCATCTTGCCTTTATGTTGAGTGTAATAACAAAAATATATACCTAATGATGTAGTGGATCACCCTCCCTGCTTTTTATGATGACATAATAAAACACAATTGTTTAAACTATAGTACTATTTAAAGGGGAGGCCCAACAAAGTGTTCTAATGAAAAACAGATGTACGTAGTTCTGCGTCTGCTACCATTTTATTTTTCAATATCTAAAAATGCCAACAAGCCACATTAACTTCCCCCTTTGCTCACCCTTGAGTATGCTACCATCCCCTGCACACAATCCAGACTCCTTCCAACACAGCACAATTAACTGAAATGCAAGTGATAGTCTTCATTTTTTTTTTTTGCTTTTTTAGATAAATGAAATACAAAGAGCCTTTCATGTGTTATCAGTGCGATCTAAGCTGCTGCACAGCTACTGGGGACATAACTAGTTGCTGTGTACTATCAATCTTTCCCTGTAAAAATAAAACAGAAAATGCTTCTCATCATACACATAGAGATGATGGCGTTATTGCTGATAGCATAGGTTAGCATCTGTAGTGATATCACACACAATCTACTGTGTATTGGCAGTGGCAGCCCCTGCCAAAGCCTAGCTTACTGGGGTTGCGTGGCAGGGGAGGACAAGGTGCCCATGGGGTGCTGTTCCATAGGATTCCAAAGCCCAAGGCAGCTGCTTCAGTCTACCTCATTGAGCATGTCAGCTCTGTGTAATGGACCCATATGATGACACATTGCATCTTGTAAAATCACTGGGAAAAGATGGAGGGAAAGCTTAGACCTTCCCTGAAAACTGTTCAGTTTCCTAAAAAGGTCCACATCCGTTTTTAAGAATCACTGCTATAAAAGCATACACTCATTTAAAGTATTTTTTCATAACCACTTTTGAAAAGTGTTGTTTTCCAAAACTATCATACTGATACCACTCAGGTATGGAACACCTCAATTGTGAAGAACACACACCTCTGAACATAAACCATTCCCACACCACTGAGTAACAACTCTACACAAACATAGACAGAATGGACTGAGGCATATCTGAGAGGCTTGAGCTCTGCCAACTCTTATTTAAATAATAATAATTACCCAAATATTTGAGGTACTACTATGAAGGCAGTTAAGAAGGCCGGGGTGACTTCACTGCCCCATCTCCATCTTGTTTTTCTGTAAGATATAAACTTACAGGGGAAACTGACTATTGTGCTGTCTAAAAGCGGAACCTGTGATAAAAAAATGGGCTGACTGTGAAGTGAATTGCCCCTGGTGGTAATTTTTATTCCACTGTTGGTTTGCAATTTGAGAGTATGTGAATTAAAGATTCAGGGTGAAGCAAACTTTTGAAGATTAGCCCTTAAATCAATTACTTCAGCAACTGGGATTTAGCTGGTGGAAAATTATGTTCTGGAGTCTTTGCTCACAATTCCACTCTGTTCCACATCACCTCCATAAAGATAGATAGATATTTAATTTGACAGAATATTTGAAGAGGAATGGCTTTATTTTGTGGGCAGAAACAACATAGTTTGACAACAGATTGATTTCTTCCTCTCTCACCATGTTCATAGATATTATTGTTCTACTGGGTGGCTAGATCTATTTTTGTGACTTTTCTTCTTTGATCACTGAAAGGTGGAACAGGCAACACTGTAAATGTGAGCTCACTAGGGTAGGGAAAGCCAGTGTGGTGCCCTCCAGGTGTTGTGTACTACAACTCTCATCATCCCTGGTTGGTCATAACAGCTGGAGGTGATGGAATTTGTAGTCCAACACATATGGAGAGTGCCACATTGGCTACTCCTGCACTAGAACATATTCACAAAAACTCAGCCTAGGGGACTTTTAGGAACAACGTTTTACCAGAAGGGATACTTTCCTTTGATCATATTGAGATGAATAACAGTATGATTTATTGTTTATTACTTTTATAATATTAGTGAAATAGCAGTTTCAAATACTAATATTAAAATACAGAACTCCGAGTATTTAAACTCTTTAAATCAGCCAGATCTGTAGTTTTCATATGTGAGAAGTGTTGCAAGTAAATAGGAAGACAGGGAAATTCATGCACGCAAATGAGAAATCCAGGTGCAATGGAAAATAAGAGGAGAAACAGCTGTTTGTAGAAGAACAAAATGGCACAGGAAGGAAGAGAAAAAGTGAAGATCAACGAAGTACAGTTTTAACATTAAGTAGCCCAGGGAAATCATCACCTTCCAAAATCTACATCAGACTGGAGGAAAAAGAAATAACTTAAAGAAGAATTAAATTAAATTAAGTGAACTGTATAAAGCCTAGTTACCCAAACAAACTAGTGAGTGATGGGAATAAAAATAGTGCAAAGGCTAAACAGAAGCATGCAGAAAAGCACAGGAAGACAGGAAGGTAGAAAGCAGGGTTTCCTCCCTCATTTATTTTATAGCAAGTTTGCTTTGTGAACATTTGGCTGTGATTCACCACTGAGGTATGGCAACTTCAGAAATAACAATAACAAATAACCCCACTTCCTGTTCCCTTTGAGACAGACAGAATGTGTGTGCTCATGTGTTTATACACACATGTATGGGAAGACTTCACAATAACTGTTTTCACATGAGTATCTCTGACACAGTCTGCAGCATAAAACCAGGACCAAATCACAGCTCATCACACAAGCAGTGAGATAATAGTGACTGTAATATTAATTTGGATGCAATAAACGCAGGCTCAAACCTCAGCTAAAAAGTTTACTAGGTTACCCTAGGCAAGTCAATAACTTCTAGTGTAATCCTATCCACAGGATTAAAGGTAAAGGGACCCCTGACTATTAGGTCCAGTCGTGACTGACTCTAGGGTTGCAGCGCTCATCTAGCTTTATTGGCCGAGGGAGCTGGCGTACAGCTTCCGGCTCATGTGGCCGGCATGACTAAGCCGCTTCTGGCGAACCAGAGCAGCGCACGGAAACGCCGTTTACCTTCCCGCCGGAGCAGTACCTATTTGCACTCTGACGTGCTTTCGAACTGCTAGGTTGGCAGGAGCAGGGACCAAGCAACGGGAGCTCACCCCATCGCGGGGATTCAAACCGCTGACCTTCTGATCGGCAAGTCCTAGGCTCTGTGGTTTAACCCACAGAACCACCCGCGTCCCTATCCACAGGATTGTTATTTGGTTAAAATAACTTTGAGCTTCTGCAAAGAAAGTATTTGAAAACACTGGCAGTGTATCTAGGAACAGGCATGTGCAGGGGGTGGAGAGTAGGGTATTCTTGCCTTGGAGGGTTAAGGTGGCCGCCCGCCCCCCCCTCCAGGAACCAGCTACTTTTTTTGTTTCAGTTTATAACTTTATTCTAACTAGACTCCCACCCTGCACCTCAGACAAGCTCTGCAAGGGCTTGCCTAGGATTGGGCAGGTAATTGGGTGCAATTCACCTTTGGCTAGAGAGCTACTTTGAATATACAGTGGTGCCTCAGGTTACAAACACCTCGGGTTACAAACGCTTTTGGTTACAGACTCCACTAACCCGAAAGTAGTACCTCGGGTTAAGAACTTTACCTCAGGATAAGAACAGAAATCGCGCACAGGTGGCGTGGCGGCAGCAGGAGGCCCTATTAGCTAAAGTGGTACCTCAGTTTAAGAACGGTTTCAGGTTAAGAACAGACCTCCAGAACGAATTAGGTACCACTGTAGTAAGAATGCTCATTTTCCACCCAAAATGTGGCACTACAGAAGACATTGAAAATACCAAGTCAGATGCACAAAAGTCCAGATCTAGTAGTATTCACTAGACAATCTGGTACAATGGGCTGAAACTGGATTTTGAATCCCTTCCCCTTGAAGGGATATTAGGAACCAGAAAGCGTGGGTGGCGCATAGTCCTTCTATGACAAAAACTAAAATTGCTGCTGCCTGCGACTTCCTGTTAAGTGTGGATGCCAAGTTACTACGGTAACTAATGAGTGATATCTGGCCCACAGCTTTCTAGAGAAATGAAAGCTGTCCCTCAGCACTGATGAGCATTGCCCAGATGGATTATCTGAAAGTAAAGTTAGCCAGTATAAAACATTAAAAGAAAATAGTACTGTATTAAAATTCTGAGCTAGAAGATTAAGGATGGCTGTCAAACATTAGTAGTGTTTTGCTTACAGAGAATTGCGGTGTTTAGGATGTCAATCATCCTTCCTGCACAGAAAGGGCCAGAAAAGAAATCACATAAAATGAAGATCATAAAAAGATTTTGAATCAGAAAACTGCACCCATATTCCCCTTAAGGTGCTCAATCTAGCCACTCATCTGTCATATTTACCATTTTAAGAGACACTTTAGCCCACATCTAGACATTTACTGTTGGATTTTTGTTTTGTTTTTTGCTCCGTTCTTATAATTTTTCTGTAATAAAAAGTGTCTGACAGATTTAGCAACATTGTGAATTTCTAACACATAGAAGCTTTCATTTTTCACTTCTGTATTTTACTTGCAAAAGCTCACCAGGAACTAAGTCCACACATTTATTATAGGAACTTTTCAAAGCACACAAAGAATAATACACTGTTTCCTCCTTCACATCGGTCTTCTTAAATATATTGTCAAAAAAGGAGAAGTATAGGTTTCCCCCATGATGGACTGCATGATCCTACTCTATATCTCTCAAGGCTGAATTTTCTTGCTGCTGTTTCCGAGTTTGGCAGTGTGGGGAGTGCTCTAGGACAGGGCCTGTCCCACAAAGGTTATTAAAAGAAATTGAGCAAATCTTCACTACTATAGTAGACTGTGTGCAAACACATACAGTGTGCTACAGTGTGTCAGCTTCCAATACTTTCTCAAAGAGTGCATGTGAGTTAAACAAAGACCTTAATAAGTTTTGTTTATTTGTTTAATCCAGTGTTATGCTGACAGACAATTACAGTGGTACTTCGGGTTACATACGCTTCAGGTTACAGATTCCGCTAACCGAGAAATAGTGCCTCAGGTTAAGAACTTTGCTTCAGGATGAGAACAGAAATTGTGCTCCGGCGGCACAGCAGCAGCAGGAGGCCCCCATTAGCTAAGGTGGTGCTTCAGGTTAAGAACAGTTTCAGGTTAAGAACAGTTTCAGGTTAAGAACGGACCTCCAGAACGAATTAAGTACTTAACCCGAGGTACTACTGTATTATTTTCTACCTTAGACATGAACATGCAGAGTTAAGCCAATGGGGGGGTTTAAAAAGTACAAGAACTAAAGTAATTAAGTTTTAGAAACAGCATTTGTACCTTGATTCTTAGTGAAAGGCAGCGCACACAACATAAAGTGTGGAAAAGGAAACGGGGGTATAATTCAATGTCATGTATTTCAGCCTGCCAGATGGAACTGTTCCCCGCTCCCTGCACAGTTCTGAGGGTTCTCTCAGCCTCCCATCTACAACCCAATTTCAGAGGTGTGGAAGGAGGAGAAGGGAAAACTTCATTGCACGAACAGAAGTCATTTACTCAGGGCTTCTGCTGATGAGTCTTGTCCAGTGAATCCTGCCCTTTAGTTCAAAAATACATGAATATTTTGCTTATTCAATAGAAATTAAAGGCAAAAAGTGCCATTTAAATGAGTCTTGTTCATTGATTTCAATGGATATACTATGAGTAAAACTTAATTGAATACCATCCAAAGAAACTGGATTAATCAAACTGTAATTACTTACTGAAGTGTTTGGTTTGTCCATACAGTGGTACCTCGCAAGACGAATGCCTCGCAAGACAAAAAACTCGCTAGACGAAAGGTTTTTCCGTTTGCGATTTGCCTCGCAAGACGAATTTCCCTATGGGCTTGCTTCGCAAGACGAAAACGTCTTGCGACTTTGTTAAACCGTTAAAACCGTGCTTCGCAAGACGAAAAATTCGCTAGACGGCAAAACTTGCGGAACGAATTAATTTCGTCTTGCGAGGCACCACTGTAGTTTCATTTCTCTCTCAGATATATAGCCCACTATTTTAAAAAAGGGTTTCTGTAGCAACTTAATTTTTCACATCAGTTGCATCTATCTGTACCTTTTTTAAAAGCCAGAAACAGGCTTACCTTGCATTGTTGTTTTTGTAGGTTCCGAAAAAAGAGGAATGAGTAGCAGGTAGATGAGGTAGACAAATGAGAGTCCATTGTAGCGGAACGCACATGCTGTAGAGAGAAAGAGAGAAATGCAGGGGGGAAAGTGGATTAATGCTAATATTTCAGGGAAATGATTGCACATTCAGCTGACCAGTGTATTGACATACATTGCATTTCCATTACATTAATTTGACCTACATTGAAATGCATTTTTCTTTTATTGTATTTTATGCTTAAGCTCTTACATTTTGTAAATTTATTAGACAGTCTTAATACAGAAGTGATTAATAAACTAACTTATTATCATTACCATCCACAGTGTAGGGTTATCAAGGTGACTGCAGCAAAAGGAAAAGAAAAAGACAATATATCTGCACACAGATTATGCCTTTTAAAATGAGAATATAACAAAATCCACAAACAACCAATTAAAAACACATGTAATTTTGACTTGGAACTCATCTCATTTAATAATTAATGGCTAGAGCACGGGTAGGCAAACTAAGGCCCGGGAGCCAGATCTGGCCCAATCGCCTTCTAAATCCGGCCCACAGACAGTCCGGGAATCAGCGTACTTTTACATGAGTAGAATGTGTCCTTTTATTTAAAATGCATCTCTGGGTTATTTGTGCGGCATAGGAATTTGTTCATTCTTTTTTCTTCAAAATATAGTCCGGCCCCCCACAAGGTCTGAGGGACAGTGGACCGGCCCCCTGCTGAAAAAGTTTGCTGACCCCTGGACTAGAGCAAGAAGCTGACTGTATTTTCTGTGATCGTAGGGTTGGAATTTGCTATTAAGATTTGCTGTAAGAAAATTCATCTGAGTTCCCCATGTGTAGACAAAATACTGGGAAGATAACATTTTGATTAAGCTGTTTTTGCAAGGACAAACTTTCAAGTGTCAGGGCAGCCCTGTAAATTGACCTTCCATAATTTCTAATGACGAAACATTTACACTAACCATTGAAGACACTCTTCTGTGTCTAGGAACATTCAATTATGCTCAATACCTAGCAGGTCAATAATTAATGCTAGGTTGTAGTCCAAAGAACAGAAGTGACCAAACCATAAGCAAGGATGGCATTATGATTTGGAGAAAATATATAACTTCACATTGAACTTCTATCATGAATTTATTGTATGAATTCAGAAGAGTTGTTATTAAGCCCTGTGGCTTATTAGAGAAATTGGAAAACTGAATCACCCACCAAGATAATTAAATAAAGCTTTCTCCTAAAGTGATTTGTGCCTCAAAATGCATTTAACACATTATTAGTACTCAAAGCTTTTAATCTAAAGGTCGTATGCACAACAGAATCATCCTTTTATCTCTCTACTGACTGCAGTGCTCAGTATTGCTACTGTAGAAACTTTTCATCAAGTGAGCGTGATGGGGTTACAACTGGAAAGGAGAAATCCAAAACAAGATTCTTTCATGTGCAAACAACCTCTGCACATACAAGGAGGTCTTAGGATTGAAGCCAAAGTGTTAGCTGTAGTCAAAAGTTGTGCAAATACTCACACACAAAAATCATGCAAACATGATTCAAATATGATTCAAACATGTTCAAATATATAAACATGATTCAAACATGTTCAAATATATAAAAGGATGTCACATAGAGGAGGGAGAAAGGTTGTTTTCTGCTGCTCCAAAGAAGCGGACACGGAGCAATGGATCCAAACTACAAGAAAGAAGATTCCACCTAAACATTAGGAAGAACTTCCTGACAGTAAGAGCTGTTCGACAGTGGAATTTGCTGCCAAGGAGTGTGGTGGAGTCTCCTACTTTGGAGGTCTTTAAGCAGAGGCTTGACAACCATATGTCAGGAGTGCTCTGATGGTGTTTCCTGCTTGGCAGGGGGTTGGACTCGATGGCCCTTGTGGTCTCTTCCAACTCTATGATTCTATGATTCTATATGAACACAAATCAGGCTTTATCAACTTTCATTTTCTTTTTCTACATGTTGGAAAGCAACATTCATTTAATCAAAGCACACACACAGCTTAACCCACATAGAATTATGTAAGTAGATCCCAGTATACTAGTGCTTCTCCTGTAGCAGCAATTCTAAGTCAACCTTTTCTTCACAAACAAGAAATAAATTAATTGTACAGTGGGGCAAAACAGCAGACAGTTCAAAGTTTTAATTTTTTATGGTCGGTATTGAGCAAAAATAATATACATAAAGCCACAGAACATTTTTTTTCCCATTGTCATTATTGTATTTTCCCTTTAAGAATATTGGTCAGTGAGACACTGAATCAAGCAGAAGTTTCAGTATATCAATAAATATGTATCTCTGGGCTGTTCTGTATGGCAAAAATATGAAAAAAAAATTAAGAGAAGGAAAAAAGCCAGCTTCAATCTAACGACATGGCAGATGTTGAAATGTTATGAGGCCTTTTCTCGTCAGATAAGCCAAATGCAGAAGTGTCAGTGCAGGAATAGATATTTTTATTTATTTTCACAAAAACGTAGTTCTCCTCACTTAAATCAATAATATATCTCATAACTGAAAATCTCAAAAATCATTCCTTGCAGAAATTAAGAGGTGGTAAACTAAAGTTGACATCTTCTGTTAATGTTTAGTAACAGTAGACCAGTGTTACCACTTCACTACTCTCATTCTTGCAATGAACCTATTTTGATCATCACAGAAACAGCTTCAAAAGCATCTGAGGCAACATTTAAATTATAAATTGAGCGGACATAATTCTGCAAGTCCAGACAACAAAACTGAACATCACACAGTAACATCCTAGTGTTAATTCCATGGGAAAGACCTATACATTCTGATTGCACTAATATGGTTGGGTTATTTAAGTATTGACCCAGCTACGTAGGAGAAATCAGACTTCGTCAGGCTGCGGATGATGATGATGATGATGATGATGATGATGATGATAATAAAGGCCCCTTTCTTAATGAGCAAAGACAGTTAACTTGTCCCCTCACCCCGCTACCTATTTTAGCCTAGCAGCCAACAAAGGCATTTGCAAGTGGACACAGGTTTCCAAATATACTTTGTCTTCTTATCACATAAGAATACTTATAGGATTTGGAAACAAATGAGAAACTGCACATAGGGGCAGATTTTGATTTTTTTAAAAAAAAAAACCCCTCAATGTCTAGGCGCACTTTAAAAAATGGAAAAACTTGGTAAAAATGCCTGGAAACAAACAAAGATAAATTCCGTCTTGCCAGTATGGGCAGAATTGTGCATGGCAATATATTTCCAAAGCATGTTAAGATGGAGAGAATTATTCTTGCAGAATTTGTTATTCTAATCCAGAGCTTTCTGAACTTTTCATGTTGGTGGCACACTTTTTAGACATTATTTCGCGACACACTAATTCAGTTTTACTAGCAAAAAGGAGATTAGACTTACCCCTTTCCAGCCCCAGGAGGATCGTGGGGAGCATTCGCACAACACACCCACCCACTGCAGTCAACACACAAACATGTCGCGACACACAGTTTGGAATGCTCTGTTCTAATCTGTTTAAATTTACATGTAGCAAAAGGCTTGATTACATACTCCTCTGGAGCAAAGCCATTATAATCTAACTCAGGGGTAGTCAAGCTTTTTATACCTACCATCCATGAATACATCTTTCTTGATGGGAAAATTTCTTTACCGCTCACCAATGCTTGATGGAAGGAGGATTCAGCTTGTGCCATAGAACCCCCTACCACCCACCTAGAACAGTGTTTCCCAACCTTTTTTGGGCAAAGGCACACTTGTTTCATGAAAAAAATCTCGAGGCACACCACCATGCCAGATGGGGAAAGGTCACTTTTTACTTATGTAAAAAAAATAAAATAAATAGTAACAGCATAGAAGGTAATGGTTAGGCTAGCATCCCTCTTCCAAATATGCTAGGTTTTTATTTGCAGGGACTGTTCTACATGGGAAGGGGAAAGGAAAGTTAATAGAAGGAAAGGCGGGTGGGAGAGAAAGAGAAAGAAAGAGGGAAGGAAGGGGGGAAGAGAAGTGGAAAGGAGGGAGACCGAGGCGGGGGAGAAGCGTCTGGAGAGTTGCTCCGAAGTTTGGGGGGCCGCGGGGGTGGGCGCGCGTCCCAGGAGGCGGAGGCCAGCCCGGGCTGGGAGCCGCACCGCGGCCCGGGGGCGGAAGGCGGACTGCGGCTCCTAGGATGTGGAAAGGGGACGGCGGAGCAGGGGGAGGAGACCCGCACGGCTAGGGCAGCGCGCAGGGCGAGGGGAGCGGGCCGGAGGCGGGCGAGGGGGGCCGCGATCCCGCGCGCGGCGAACATGGCCTCCTTCCCCACGGGCCCCGTCGAGCCCCCCGGCCGGGGAGGGCGGCGCACCCCCGCCGCCGGAGGAGAGCAGAGGCAGGAGGAGGAGGACGAAGGCGCTGCCGAGGAGGCGCGCCAACTTCTGCCAACTTCGGTGCCCGCCCCGTCGCCGCAGGCCCCTCCCGGCCGAGAGCCAGAGGACGGCGGCGGAGCAGGAGGAGGAGGATCGGGTTTGGCGACGGCTGCTGCGTCCTCTCCAAGCGCGGGGCTGGCCTCCGCCACGCCCGATCCTCCGCGCTCGCCGCGCTTCTCGGCGGAGCAGGTCTCGTGCGTGTGCGAGGCGCTGCTGCAGGTGGGCGACCCCGGCCGGCTGGGCCGCTTCCTGGGCTCGCTGCCGCCCGACGCCGAGGCGCCGTGCCTGGAGGCGCAGGCGGGCGAGAGCCTGGCCAAGGCGCGCGCGCTGCTGGCCTTCCAGCGCGGCGACTTCGCCGAGCTCTACCGCCTGGTGCAGAGCCGGAGATGGGATGTGGGAGGGAGCTCGTTCGCCGCCCTGCGTGTGCTCGCCGCCGCCGCCCCGCCTCTCGCCGCCCGACTCGCCCGCCTCCTTCCCACGGAACACAAGGCAACGTTCCGCGGCACACTAGTGTGCCGCGGAACACCGGTTGGGAAACACTGACCTAGAATGCTGAAACATCCACTAGTGGGCGGTAGGGACCAGGTCGACAACCCCTGATCCATTATATATCCATTAAGAGGGCTGAGATTTAATTCAGGGAAATAGTGGAAGGGTTTAGTACACCAATAACGGAATTCCACCTTTGGGAGAAACAATAAAAAGAAAAGATTAATATTCATCACTTGCTGTTTTAGGAAATTTCCCTTCTTCACATAGCACAGAGTTAAATTATGGAATTCTTCTGAAGGAGTGAAGGTTTTTCTTAAAAAGATATTGCTGCCTGGTCTTTTCATTTCTGGTCTGTATTCTGAAATCTCCTACATTTCCACAATATATGGTGGTGGCCATCAATTCATATAACTTTAAAGAAAGGGTTGGGCAAATTCATGGAGAATAATGCTATCAATGGCTACTAGTTCCAATAACTATGTGCTATTTTCAGGATCAGTAGCCCACCCACCAAATATATAAGCATGTATTTACAGGTAGCAGAGAGGAGAGTGCTGCTTCTATCTCCCCAACTGAAGCTCCCATCAAAAAGTGGGGCAAAATTACACACAGCCCACCCACAGAGCTTGCAGCTCTCACAAGGGAGCACCCATGATCATTTTTTTTAATTAAAAAACCCCATACCCTTAAAAACAAAACAAAAAATCACAGCAAATATTTCATCATCTCCTTGCAAAAAATGTCCTTTAATATTAAAGCAATATATTATTCTATGTGGTAACATATTTAACACTTTTGAAAAATGAGATTAGTGAAAAAAATGCCACCGAGTAATCTCTGTGGGGGCAAATATACCTTTACACAGATTTTGTCCATGCATAAATTCTGACCTTTTTACTGAAATAGCCATTACTCGTTTTGAGTTCAGAATGCTGGATAACCAGCTGGTATAAATTAAAAGTAGCCTCATGGCACTGGCAGCAACTGTAAATCAGACTCCACAGCTGCCAAGACAAACATGCTCATGTATACCAGCTGACCCTGTAGATCTTTAACTAAACCCACTTACTGTGCTTTAGAGAATACCACCACAATGAAGAGCTTCAGTGACTTGCTATCATCACAATCCCAATATCTGCATTTAACAAGAAACAGGGAGGAGACTGCTTTCTTCAAGATGTCATACTTTGCTAATTATTTAATTCAGTATGAAAGGTTCACTCAGAAATGCTCCATAGAGTTTAAGTTCTGATGCACTCAGTTCAGCCCTTGCACGATTCAGAAATGAAGCAATAATTTTTATGGCTGTTTTTTAAGTAATTGGCAATAAGCTTAAAATGAATAGAATATTATTTATATCCAAAGACACTTATTCCACCTCCTTAGCGTCACCCCATATTGCCTCTACTCAAAAATTTTGCCATTGTTTAAAATTGTCACTTCCCCCCTCTGTTTTACTCCATCCCTGATTGACTCAAACCTCTGCTGGTGTTTAAAACTGCCATTATCCTCTCTGTCCCTCCTCCCTGATTTACTAAAACTTTTGCTGTTTAAACCACCACTTTCCCCATCAATATTCATCTCTTCTCACGCCCATGCCATGGTCACTGGTGTTGTGCAACCTGCCTTCTTTGTTTGCTAACTGATACCTGACACCACTCTGACTTCATGTAAATCCATGATTGTTATGAGGCACTACGAACACTACAGGGGTTGCACAATGACAGTCTTACATTTTATATGAAGGTTTTATCAAATGTTTGTGAGTGCTAGGTTTTGTGGTATATAGTTTATCAAAAAATAATAAAACCAAATTACTTTTTCACAATGATCTGCCAAGGTATCCCTTATATAAACTCAAATGTAGGTTTGCATTTATCATTAAAATGGTGTACTCCTTTCTAAGCAGCATAAATCATAACATGGGTTCATCAGTTCAGGAAACAGGTGGTCATGACTTGAGCAAAGATGATAACTCAACATGCAATCAGCCTACTAATTAGTAAGATAAGCTAGTAGATGTTTGGACTTTAAAGTGAACTATACACAAACCAGAAGAGCTCTTGATTAATTAATCCCTCACGCAACAGTCATTTCCACTTTCTCTCTCGTTGTACTTGCTATTTCAGTTAAGTCAGAAAAGGAGAAAGACATCAAAGAATTTTCTTGCCAAATACTTGTGCAGCTCACCTAAAATGCATAAGAACAACTCTGTTATGATTCTAAAACCACTAGAGATAAATTGATATGGACATACATTTTTAAACTCATGACCCTTTCCTGCTCAGTGTATAGAAATGGCAGTGTTAGAAACTGAGATATTAAAACTAGGAGCTAAATGGCACCTTAAACAACAGAATGTCTAGGCGCACATTTTTATACATAGAATACAATTAACTACAGCTAAAATATTATTTTCATTTTTCACATGGTCTAGTCCTTCCCCTGCCCACCCCCTAATATTCTTAAGAGGGTCTCTTCTCCAGTCTTCAGAGGGTAGCTGGAAGTGGGGAGCCAGAAAAAGGTCCTTCTTTCCTTCCACTCTGCAGTTTTACTCTGAAATCTTAGGCGCAGTACTGCGCCCAGAGCTCAAAAACTGCTCGCCTTAATGAAATTCCCTGTCGCAAAATGTGCCTAGAACAATGGGAGTTTCAAACACTGAGAAAGGGATGGGTTGTAACAGGAATACAACCTACAGAAGGAGTGCATTACACCAAATAATACCTGACTTTTTTATTTAAAAAAAGGTTGTGGACATCAGCGGCAAACCTGAAAAACGCTGGAGATTTATACGCTGAACAAGAACACAGCAATGCCTTCTTGCTTTTAACTGACTAGCAAGTTTGAGGTTGAATACAAAGGTTTATTTGGAAAGTAACATGAGCATCATTTCCCAACACAGAAATGCAGAGATGGGAAAAGAGGCATCTGATGCACTTCTGCCAGTCATACAGCTTTTAATGATATGGAGGGCACTACAGGGAGGGGGAGGAGGGGAAGCAGTGAATCAGCAATTAATGGTTGTAAAGTAATAAATTTATAACAACACATTTTTATTTGTACCCCACCCTCATAACAACAATAATAAATTATTATTTGTACCCCGCCCTCCCCGGCCGGAGCCGGGCTCAGAGCGGCTAACATCATATAAATAATACAATATGCTCGATTACTTGAACTTTTCATTGCACTTGAACCAGCAAGAGAACAAACTAAGCCACTACTCAGCAACGTCAAAAACAAACAAACAAATAGGGACCCTATTTTGAACAGAAGGAACACTGGAGGGCCAACAACATAGGCTGTCCATGTCCACTCATGGGGGAGCCAAGATAAAAAATGGCTCTGAGGCAGTGACTCCAACTGGACTTGAGTTTGGGGCCCAAACCCAGAGCCCCTAGTTCAGATGTCCACAAACTACCTAGAAACCAGCAGATGATGGATATAGAGAAGAGTGATGAGTCTTTTTAAGAAGCTTTTGAAAGCAAGCCATCAGCTCATCTGCCACTGCCAGCCTGCTACCACATCATCCTCTAAGTTGACACATCAAATGCCCCTGAAAATTCATCATTCCCATTGCCAGGGGGACTGCATGTGAAAAAATGGCTGCTCCCCCCCCCCCTCCGGGCTCATAGGCAATGCCTTTTTGTTTTCTGTATGATAGCCCTGGAAGCAGACACTAATTTCCCAGGAGCACTTGAGGTTTTAAATTTCACTGTGCACGGTGTGACAGCCACAAGCAATAGCAGCCAAGCTGCCAGACCCATGGCTCTCCTGGCTGCTTCCCAGCATGAGCACGTAGGCAATGACACACATCTGTTTTGCTAGAAAACAAAAATTGTGGAAGTAAGGCCTCCAGTTCCAATGGCTTTGAGGAAACATTCAGAGGGAAAACATTCCAGACTAATATAAGCAAAGTCATAGTTTGGACATGATGCTGCTGTGAAACCCATGAAAAATAACTTTTTATCCCATTATTTTAGAAAATGCATAGGCATTAAAGACTTTAACCCAATGCTGCTAATTGAAATGCTGTGGTTTTTATACAGCAGATGTGTTTTGCTTAGTGGTTTCTAGGATCACCGTGTAGAATTCAGTGGTGTTCACTATTTCGTGGCTAAGTGATGTTGATACAATGCACCCAAATCTCCACATCAATAGCACTATATAGTGGTTGTTCTCCAAGGCCTAATAGCAAAAAAATGCTGTATTTTATATAATTAGTGAATTCACACTTCAGTTTAAATTGGCTCAATATAAACTGCTAATCCACTCGCAAAGGGTGACAAAATGAGGACCTGATTATTTTGAACAAGGCCTGTGACACTATGCCCCAACACATTTTGCAAAGATTTCAATGAACAAAGAAAAATGTCAGCAAAGTATCATTGACTTAAAGTAGCCATTAAGTGTGGTCAATTGCTGATGTGAGGGCGTCGGTTGCAAACATTTGCAGATGCAATTGGGTCTCATTGACCCCAAAAGCAGGATTAGCAAACTCTCCACAGTGTAGGTATGATGAAAAAACACAGTCTTGCTTAGTAACAAGGAAGGTTTCAACAGGGACAAAATGTTCACCCAATTCAGATCCATACAGGGTTTTCTTTTTTCTTTGTTGTAAATCTGGGGAATACTATTGATCCTTGGTGCTGCTTGTGGTATTGTTGAGGGAGGTATATGATAAGGTATTAGAATAATACACAAAACATTAGTTTTTCACCCTCTATATGCCTTTCTCACAGGAAGGGGACATAACAAACTGACAAATAACAAACAACTTTAAACAGAATCTTGCAAGGTCAATTTATGGTTTTTCAGTTCTCTCAGTCATTCCAACTGGGGATAGAATTGAGTCCAAAAACCGTAAGAGCAAAAATAATAATTTGTCACAAAATTAAGGAACTGGGGGTGGGGGTGGGGTTGGAAGTTCTCGCACTGCAATTCGCACCTCATCATGGAGGTGCTGTGGAACATGGGAGGAAGACTGACACACACAAAAATTTCCCTGTTTAAAAAGATACCAAGAGCATGCTCCTGAGATCCAACCATCTCTCACTTCCAACAGTTAGGGCAAAGAATATTGACATGAAGGTCAGAAAACAGCAGCTTCTAGAGCTCTATTTTTATCTTGTCATTTATATCCAAGTGCACATCTACTCAAAAGGATTCATGCATGAAAAGAAACACAACCAAAGGCTCCATCCAGATTATGGCTTCATGAAACACATACCTAATCCCTGGCAAGTCAGCTGTGATGCTTACATGAATATATAATGGTGACTATGTAGATATGGGGGTCAATAGACAGAGAGCACTGCTTTTTCACGCAGACAATTTTCTGAACCTTCACACAAGTATATATCTTGTTTATGCAGGAGAATGAAAACAAAACCATGTGCTCTTTTTTAAGTGGTGGTTTTTTTAAAAATGTGAAAAAGGCACATCATCAAGTTTATAAATAGGCAAAATCAATCTCAGCACTTAAATTATTCCTGGAATGTGCTGGAAGAACTATCCTTATTTCTAAAGTCAAGGTAAATTATGGATTAGTATTTTGAAAACAATAGTAAATGAGACTAAGGCAAATCAGTCCCTTTGAATTTACTTCCGAGTGCATATATCTAAGATAATGTTGTAAATAATAGATCCAATTTTAATTTTGTGAATGTGTATGTAAGCATTCCAATACTGTATCATGTTTGCTTTCTAGCTGAATAATGTGCTAAAGCACAAGAAAGCAAGTGCAGTCGTAACACTGAAGAGCAAACTGTCCTAATTGGTTTCATCAAGGCCAGTATCAGCACTAGGCATCCTTAAACAGATGTCAGAGTCCCAGCACTGCTCATCAGTAAGACCAGATGGCCTGCCACACCAAGCAGTACTGGATGGATAGGTCTAGCCACCATTTTAATTTTCACAATGCTCTCAATGTAGCATTGTCAAAGGTACTGTTGCAAGCTGAAATGATCCCAAGATTCAGCACCACCACCAGGAAAGCTTGCATGCATCCAACAGCAGAAGAGATGGCCCACCACTTTGTTCACAGCCCCCTAAACATTTGGAGGGGCACTAAATCTCAACAATATAACACAAGGAAAGGAATATTGAACTTCTGTTAAGTAGAAGTAAAAAACATGTTATGCAAAACATGTGAAACATCTTTGTTCTGTGGAAGGAAGGCTGTCTAATGAAGTGTTGCTAACTTTACAATATCACAATGAAAATTGCAGCAGGTACAGACATACAAACACACTATACTTTATTGACTAAGCCTACATGCTTCTTCTGGACCATAAAGAAGGCTGATCGCAGAAGAATTGATGCTTTTGAATTATGGTGCTGGAGGAGACTCTTGAGAGTCCCATGGACTGCAAGAAGATCAAACCTATCCATTCTTAAGGAAATCAGCCCTGAGTGCTCACTGGAAGGACAAATCGTGAAGCTGAGGCTCCAATACTTTGGCCACCTCATGAGAAGAGAAGACTCCCTGGAAAAGACCCTGATGTTGGGAAAGATGGAAGCCAAAAGGAGAAGGGGACGACAGAGGACGAGATGGTTGGATAGTGTTCTCGAAGCTACCAGCATGAGTTTGACCAAACTGCGGGAGGCAGTGGAAGACAGGAGTGCCTGGTGTGCTCTGGTCCATGGGGTCACGAAGAGTCGGACACGACTAAACAACAACAACAACATGCTTCTTCAAAGTGCTAAACAAGGAAAAACAAACATGCAATAGTTTAATCTATTTCAATACTAACTAAACCACCACTGTTCACTGCCCACCATTGTTCACTGTAATAATCCTCTGTGACTGCTATGTATTTTCCATTGTTTGTCCCCATGAAATTTTAAGCTGGATAAACAGTGGCAGTTTAATTTCCATGTGGACAACCAGATACTTCTGCTTAGTACAACATACCACCTTCAATACTTTTTGAAAAAAACATGTCTAAGCTTAGTGGACTGAAACCAAAAGAAGTAGCTCATCTGTTGGTTAATAAAGAGGGGCAGAACTGATTCCAAAATAAGTATATTCAGCAAGAGTCCAAAAGACACACACACACACACACACACACACACACATATATATATATATATATATATATATATATATATATATATATATATATATATATATATGAGAGTGGAGGTATGGCCTGAGGTATAAAAAGGTGAGACACAAAATTGAGATTGATTATTACTAACAACATCCTGGCAGCTAGATGGAAGTCATATTCCCTGAGGCTTTTATAACTAGACAAGACACAGCACCAGAAAATGTACTGTAGGGGAAATAAAAAGTCTTGCATCAGCAGCAAAGACATATTGGATTATTGGATTGGTTTTGCCTATTTTTTGACTGCTTTAAATCTACAATAAACTCTAAAAGGAAAATTATGGTATTTCATGGATTCCTAGACAGAAACATCAAACATCCTAGACAGGGGGTTGGACTCGATGGCCCTTGTGGTCTCTTCCAACTCTATGATTCTATGATCAGTATGTCAGGATGATTGATGTGGTAGATTCTGTCAGTGGCAAACTAGTAAACATCTAGAAATCATACGCTCTAAATAATTTAACATTGGTTTAGTAGATCTGCCCTAATCTACATCAAAAGGAAAAGCCTACTTCTAATGGAATTTAAACAGGTTGCAGCATATAGATGAACTGTGAAAGCAACACATTTCAGGCATATGCGAGTGGGATTTCAAAGACAGGCATGACAAAGAAGAAAGACATAAGGACAACACAGCCTGGTGCAGTTACAAAAATAGGAGATTATATCCAATTGGTACATTGTCTCAGTTCACACATAATGCCAACCTAAACTGTGGTCTAACGTAAATTAGCAAGTGTACTGGGGCACATTTATAATAATAAGCATACATAAATCATATGTTACAAACCGATAATAAAGACACCTGTGAGAGAGCCCATCAATTACAAAAATTAAAATTTATAGACTTTATGTAAAATATGGTTTTCACTACAAAAGGTAATTGCCTCAGCTACATATTGTAGCTACATTATCAGCTACATATTGAATACATGTTATGTTTAGTGCTCCGGCAAATCTATATTGGTGTGTAGCCTCTTCAGGTCTCCCAACTAATATCTTTATCAATCCATTTTGTACAAATGACAAAGACGGACAGAAAAGCTTATGGCAGTTTCTCAAAGAATGTTACACCATAGTTTAATTACAAACACGGGGAACTCTGGCTAGTATAAACTATGTGTTGTGCCAACATGCTACACTTGTTTGCTCAAACCATAGCCAGGGTTTCCCCAGTTCAGATAGAAGCAGATGCTTCTTATCTTACCCTTGTTACCATGAAAGTCTGCAGATCACTGCTGCTCATGTATTTATGTCAATAAATCATAGTGTATCAATGTACCAAATGATACATCAATATCTAAGGTTCCACAGCACTTTTTATGCAAAAAAATAAGCTTTCTGCATATATGTTATTTAGATTTTGAATTAACGACGCCACCTAGCCTATAAAATCAGAAAACTAATATTGAATCAGATAAGCATACAAGTCATCACAATCACATCTCTATGTAAAAATATATTGAGAAGCTTTGAGTATTTAACTTAGATATTCAACTGAAGCTTGAAGAATATTACATCTGTAACTTAATTTGCTGAACAAGCCAACTGACAGAAAGCATTTTTTAAAAAACCTAAGCTATAGGGTAAACCTTGATTAAAAAAAATTACTTTGTCATCACTTTCTAATTTAGGCCCATAATATAGCTTGTTACATCAAAATTAACAAGCCAGGAAAACGTGTGACTCATGTTCAGAAGTATATGTAATATCTCAGCCTTGTAGAATGACATGTAAACAAGTGTGAAAGTTCTGTCCGATAAGCTTGCATGCTGCTTCAAGAGACAACATGGATTAATAAAAGTCCTTGCTATTAATGCAACATGGACTAAACAAGGAACCTTTAGGGCTGCAGCAACTATCCTCTGTTAATGCTGTATGGAGTTTTACTCTATTTTCACTTCACACCATAATTGTTTGTCCCACAACCAAGAGTAAACTGGGTCATATAATTCATGTACACTAGAGGATGAGAGAGAGAGATTTTTAAAGAATCGTAGAAGGCCACTTAACTACTCAATAACAGTTTTAAAATAAAAAAGAATTCATACAAGATTGAATGCATGCAAAAGACTTTTAACATGAAATTAAGAGCAATCGTTACACATCCCCTCTAAAAAACAACATCATTATTACTGAAAACTGGATAGAGTATTGATTTGGATGTGGAACTTTAAGTATAAACCTCTACTTACATTAAGTAGGTGAGGTTCAAGGCAATCTCAATAAACAACTAGTCTTTCTTAATACTTTAAAGAAAAGTGGATTTCAACAGACTTTTGAAGTCTATGTGCCTTTTTAAGTACATGTTTGAGACCTATTTCAATCTCATACAGCTCATGCCACCCCCTCAACAACCAGGTATTATTGCTTAGAAAGTACATTGGTATGTTTGTTTATCAAGCACACAACAGGCCACAATACAATACAGGAACACAGAAATGCCATGCTGTGCAAGCCTTCCCTAGCTCCTAATAGAAGCAACAATGGCAGGGGCATAGGAAGGGGGTGCGGGCTGCCCCGGGTGTAATCCTGATGGGGGGTGACATTTGGCGCGCGCCCACCTGCGACTCCCCCAAGCCCAGCAAGCGGGCAAAGTGGTGAAGCAGCTGCTGTGGCTCTCCCCCTTCCCCCAGCTCACTATAGGCTTGGGAGTCACGGGGGGGGGGCACGCCGAATGTCAACCCCCTTCAGCCTTAAGAGGGGTGACATTCAGTGCCCCCCACACCGAGATCGACCCCCGGGGAGGTTCGCCCCACCCTGGGTGTACAGCATGTGTGCCGTTCCGGGTGCTGGAGCACCCAGCTCCGCCACTGAGGAGTGCATGTCTCCTTTCTCATACAACCACACACACACTTCAGGTTATGTGCTATCTGAGTGAGGAGGAACAGGTAGCACATTTTCAGCACTCTGTCTCCTAGTCCGTTCACTATACACAATCTGGAGATAAAATACACTTTTCTTTCGACAATTATGAAGGCCTACTTCAGTCTGAAATCTCTTGGAGAACTAGACAATGTTAAGAAACGAGGGTTGACAAAGTTGAGATGTTTTAAGGAAATTCGCCAAAATCTACACTTCCAACATGGGCTGCCATACATATAGATTTTCACAGACATTTCAGTGATTTTTGCTCGGACACTGTTTCCGATGGCCGAATCCCAGCTGTGTCCAGGAAAGTCCAGGCGTTTGGCAACCCTATCAGAAACTATTACAACCACACGAAGCTGTCCTACATGCTCTATTCACACTTAGGCAGAAGTGTCAAAATGCAGTTTGTCAACACATTTTTCTCTAAGCAAACATTTGTTAATGTCATACAGTAGAAATAACATTCTTATAGCCTTAGAGATCTATGCAACCATGTGTGAACATGTTCAGAAAGGTGATTAGGTTACCTACAAATGCAGCACCCCTATAAACCAAACAGAAAAATATTTAAGAGAGAACAATTTCCAGCAGCTTGCTGAGACAATACACCAGAAGGAAAAATATCCCATACACCTTGGGGGAAATTCCATATCTAAAACCTAACACTGATTGACTGACTCTCCATTGCCATGCTTATGGCAGCTAATAAATCACCAGTGGATAAACTAATCACAACAAATAAATAAGAAATTATAGCAGTTGGTCTTGCCAGATCAGTACATGCAATATCTAACATTCTCCTGAGCTTCTTATTTCTTACTGCATTTGCATAATATGACTTGGGTAAGAGGATTGTCTATTTAATGGTACTATTATCATTAATAAACTTATTGATTTATGTACCACTTAATGCCAAAATAGGCTCCTAAGCAGTTCACAAAATATAAAAACCAGTTACACAAACATTATAAATATGTTGATTGAAGAGCCGAGTCCTCTTTTGTAAATAAATCCAAAAATCCTGTAACATTTGGATATTTAAAATAAATACCTATATGTGTATGTACTGTATACTTTGGGTCTGGTTACACAAAGAATGCTGTTCATTTTTGACAATACACTTCTCAAAGTTATTGGATGTGACAAAATTCCTTCATAAAGTAGGACATATGACTTAACACTTTGTAAAACTTTTATAAAATGGCTGATTTGAAGTAATGGGAGGCAGATATTTTCTACCATTCCATTTTATCAACAACACATTGAAAAGAAAACATGGCATCCCTTGAAAAACATTATGTTCAAAAATATTGTTAAAATCTCCAAGTTCCATAATTGTTTGAATTTTCCATGCAACACTCAATGCCCACTGCATAGCAGTCAATTGGCTATTTCTTTTATGCAAAAAGTGCCATATTTATTGTTGTCATTCATACTGTATTTATAAATATATGTTGCATATGTGCAATGGGGGGACATGCACACAGGGGCACCCACCCACCCATTTTATGTCGTAGGTGGGAACCTGTGGTTCTCTATACGTTGTTGGGTACCAATTCCCATCAGTCTCATCCGCAGCCAGCGTAACCAGCGACGATCATAGAAGTTGGGAGACCAATGACATCTGAAGAACCAGTTTCCTACCTATAGTATATGCAGTGTAACCATTCTTAGTGACCATAACAAGTGCAATTAACAATAATGCAATCCTCCTCCTCCTCCTCCTCCTCCTCCTCCTCCTCCTCCTTCTTCTTCTTCAATAATCATTCGTAGCCAAGTAAGATTGTCTTCCATAAACACGGGTTTAACAATGAGTCTGTAAGTGACTGTGGAGGCCAATAGAAGCAGCTTATTGTGTAATCTTTAAATTTTCTTTATAACCTTCTTTATAACCACAACATCATGAATAACTTTATTTTCCTTACTTGTGATGGACAGATTTTCAAAATATATTTGAAATAAAACAGGAGATACTGAGAAGCTTGCCGGCTCCTCTGTATAATACTATGTGTTCCAGTATTTCACCATTAATTTGTGTCCCAGCTGAAGGAGCTTTATAGCTGCTTATACCTCTAGTATTTTCAGCAAACTGTTGGCACACCAGCTTGTACAAGTGCTATAGCGTTACTGTTTGCTTTTTTACAAAGAAGCTGGTACCCAAGCAATGTTGTCAATTAGCCATGACAGCAAAATACATATGCTACATAATGAAAAAAAATGACAGCTCTACTGATGACTGTTACTCAGCAGATATGCAGCAATGAACTGTATTAGTCTTTATACTGCCAACACAATAATTTAAGCATAGTAAAATAAAATAAAAAAGTTTCTCTGCCTAAAAAGATGAGACAGGTCTGAATTAGCCACGGCAAAGCAAGCAACTATGGGAAAAAAATCACTTGGATGCACTTTAATGCACTCACTTTTTTACTCCATCAATACAACAATCTCTCAGCTTTCAAAACAAAAACAGAATCAACCTAAAAAGGTAATACATAGACAGATATGAAATCATAGCTGTTGCTGAGCTTGCCCATTTTGTCCTTGTCCTTAAAAGAAAGTGCATTGCAGGGACAACTGATATGTGAAAAGGTTCCCGGTAGGTAGGAAAGAAATCCCTGTCCTGGCATGGCTGATCAGGGCTTACATTTACACTAGGGCTCATCCCCACTCAGCCTGCAGCAACTGGTTTCAATACCCAGATTCAGTCAGGGAACAGCTGAAGAAAGAAAGAGCACAGAGATGCTTCTGATTGTGTTCATCATATAGCTTGCATTCAACATAACAACATGGTAGGTGAGTAGAATGTAAGGTTAGAATGCAACCTCACACACTGAATGTACGTGCGGAGGGAGTTGCCTGAATATCCTGAAAGGTGTATGCCACTGGAAGATTAAAAAAATAGGAAACTTTTTTCTGACCAGTCTTTCTTCCTATGTTTACAAGATGTTTGTGTGTAGACATTCAGTTACAACTGCCACTCAGATGTGCAAAGAAAAAGCCTCGTGTTAGTGAATAAAAGAAATTATAAGACTCTAAAAGACAATCTAAATCCTTGTTCTTATTGCAGAACATTATCACATACTCTGTTTGCAGTGGTTCCTGGCACTTCATTCATTTTTCATGGCTGCTTGTTAATATATATTTGTTCCTTTGAGAGCTTGCAAAAAGTGATGCACTTAGTTGTAAACACTAAACAACATTTGGATTATTTAATTTTAAATACAACTAAATGGTATTATTTAGCATTCTACCTTACCAGGGTGTGTTACTATAGCTGAAATACAAAAATCATGATAATCGTGTCAACTTTTTTTTGGGGGGGGGGGAGAATCAGACAATCTGTCTGAAATGAAGTAATAAAGCTTTTATGTAACTGCTGCTCCAGAAATCAAAGTGTTTCTGTGATGAACCGAGGCACCTCTAAAAAGCAGAGACCTATCAAGAAAAAGTATAAAGTGATGCATGTTGGGGCAAAAAAATATCAATTTCACATATCTACTTATGGGGTCTGTATGGACTAGGAAGGAGAACTTGGGCCAGGGGTCAGCAACCTAAGGCCCATGGGCCGGAAGCAGCCCGCAGAGGTCGTTTGACTGGTCCACAAGCTGCCCCTGAACTGAGCAGCCTGCTTGCGTGCTGCGCTAAACCAGCACAGCGTGGGGACTCGCTTCTGCAGTGCCGAAAATCGCACACGCGATCCAGCCCACGGAGGGATCTCCGCAGGACCAATCCAGCCCATGCAAGATAAACCTTGCTGACCCATGGCTTGGACAGCTCAATGGAGATGTTGACTCAGTGTGCAGCAGTTGTGAAAAAGGCAAATTCCATGCCAGGGATCATTAGGAAAGGCATTAAAAATAAAGCTGCTGATTTAAGACTGTTATACAAATCTGTGGTACAACCACATTTGGAACACTGTGTATGGTTCTAGTCTCCTCACCTCAAAAAGGAGGTGATTTAAGCAAACTAAATTTTAATCAGGGTAGACCCACTGAAATTAATGGACCTAAATTAGCAATGTCCACCAATTTCAGTCTGCTCTGAGTATGACTAAGTTTTGATACAATGCTTGGATATGAATCATACAGTTTTTATTTATCTAGATTTATTAAACAATAAAAATATCACTTGGTTTCCATATTCAAACACTCTAAAATAAAATTAAAGAGATATCAAATTTCTGTGCTATAGAACAGTTTTTTTTTATATCCATATCTGACTTTCATACAATATGAAACACAATGTTTGCTAAAGGAATATAAAGTTACATAAAGAAGATAATTTTCCACTCCTAAGTTGGTTATAGGAAAATAACTTCTGCATTAACATAAAAATGTCATTACTACAGAAAAACTAGATTGGTTAAATAAAATGTTGTCAAAAACAAGCAAACTTCCTGAAAAATATGGAAAGCTTATTAATGCATAAACATGTCTCTGTTTAGCTCACAACACAAATAGCTGTTACACCCTATTAAGAAGTGAAAGAAATGTCTGCAGCCTTTGCCAGCCAAGGCCAAAATCCAAAATGACTTGTAGAGAAACTTCCACAGACACCCAAGTCCCTCTGAGGCTATCACAGGCTTCTTATGCCGCCCAAAATGGTTCTCCTGTAATTTGAAGGCCCTCTGGGGCAGACCAGAAGCAACTGCAGTTGGAAGACATCAGGAAGGGGAAGCTTCTTGGGATCGCAGACTGCATAGGGTACTTGTCAGATATTGCCATGAACTGGACTCCATCATTCTGTTCACTACAACACCAGAATGCCAGGTTTGGGTCAACACTCATGACCAGCAAGTCAGCAAACTATGACATTTGGGAAATGAGATGGTTTGAAAATTAACGACCCCAAGGTAACAAAATTGCTGCAACTTTATAATATTGAGTGTAATGGCATGAATGTAATGGTGTTACCAAACAAAAGAGAAGTTGTTTCAAATCTCACCAGCATTATACCATTCATATGTGAATGGGCAAAGGCAATGTCTCTCTCTCTATATTCTATTACCAAAATGTCTCTGAAAGCTAGCAAACTGACCAAATAATGTTACATGGGCAGAAGACTTAACACAAGCCCTATCACTAGCAAGACTAAGAATGCAAGTCTATACGCACTTACATCAGAGTAAATCCCTCTGAACTCAGTAGAATCTACTTCTTTATAAAACATGCATAGGATTAGGCAGGAATGAAAGCAATTTCCCCCCCTGAAGTGCAATACAACAAACTAAGCAGATATATTTAACTACAGCCCAAACTGGAGTTTACTTTTGTACTCCCCTGATACTCTAAACATATACCTACACTAAGAGGCATCCTGTGGAACTCTGCCTAGACAATCATAACCAAGTGTGGCTTCCCTGAATGCTCTCCTGAAATATGTGTGGAAGCTGCAGTTACAACGATACCTACGTTACAAAAGTTCTCTTCAGTTTGGTCTTAAAAATCAGTATTTCACACAAACCCAGTAACATTATACTGCTAATGAAACAAATCAATGCAAGCCTTCCTTGGAAGTGTGCAGCTCAGAGACTGGCAGTGGCTCTCAAGTGTTTCAGACGGGAGTCTCTCCCTGTCTTTCCTGGTCATGTTGGAAATTGAACCTGGGATCTTCTGCATGTAAAGCAGAAGCTCTAGTGCTGTACAGTATAGGACTGCTCTCTTGGAAGTTCTTGGGGGGACTGTATGTCCCTGCATTATTTTTCACCATTTTCTTCAAACACAGCACTGCAAATTGCCTTTGAGTTGCAATGTTCCTTGTAGGACATAGAAGCTTTACTTTTTTAAAAAAAACAAAAAACTTCAACGCATCAATAAGTGACGGAAATTGGTTTTACTTATTTAAAGTAAGTCTAAAGGTAACGCAGATATGAACAAAACAAAAGGAATTTCCCTCTCTAGGCTCCTCTCTCGATAACTTATGACTTTCCAATAACTTTTGTACAATCTTATTTCACAATCTTCCTGCATTCCTAATCAGCAATTCTTCCAGAGGCATCTGACAGGACATGTATATGCTGCTGTATCTCTGGGAGACTATTTTAAGAGACTAATAGCCAAATCAGTTGGGTTATTTATTTTACTCTTGGAAGCTATTCCCAAGCACAAAATATGCACAGTGTGAACATAAATGGTGCATGCATCTATACATACACTGAAGCTTTCTCTGGGAAAATGAACATGTAGGAGGCCACCACATGTTGCACTTTGCTGGAAAACCCTGTAATTTATAAACTTCTCCTCCACTTCTGAACTATGCTGTTTGCATGTATTTGGTACTTGACCATTCGTTCCTGCAAATGCAGAGGAAACCTTTCAGTTATGCTCGTCATGATTTTTGCAAGAAAGTACTCTGCAGAACTAGGAGGGTGGGGAGAAACTATACATGGCAGTCACATTTCAAAGCCATCTCTATCTTTTTTTGGTCTTTAATTAAGGCAAATTGTTTCAGCAGCCTGCCATCTCAGTCATCTGTTTTGTGAATCCTACCATCTAATTAAATGTTTGCTGAAATTGAGCTTTTTTTCTTTTTTCTTTTAAAAAAGAATTTAGTGGCCAGCTAACTCATGGGGGGGAGGGCGTGTTTCATAAACACCTTGACTTCCACACACATTATTTATTTTGTATCAATGTCAATAGTAGATGTCTATGCCAACTATTCAGAAAATCATCAGTTTTATTTATTCATTTAAGCTCAGACTATCCATAATGGCAAGGTAATACTGCCAAGATGGTAGAGAGAGATTAAGTTGCGTTGATGAGATTTCTTTGTCATCAATGTTTTGCTTCTGTTTTGTTTATTTTATTTAGCAAGATTTACATACCACTTAATCAAAATAAATCTCCAAGTGGTTTACATAAAATGGTATAAAATATTCATCTTTTTTTAAAAAAGCAAACTTTTTAAAAAGCAGACATAATAAAATGGATCAAAATAGAGATAAAATCAACAGTTTTAAGAACAAATATACACGACAAAATTACATGTCTGGGTAGGCTTGCCTAAAGAAAAAAGCTTTTACTGACATCAAAAACAGTTAAATGAAGGTGCCTGCCTAATATTAAGATGTTCATGTCTAGATTAAGCCTATCCAGAAGAAAACTTAGTCATTGGTTTCTACTTGCCCAAGAGTGGGAAATCTAATTTCATGAAAGTTGAATGAACTGCCCCTGAACTTCCAAACTGGTAACATTTATTTAGAGATTGGTCTCTGAAAACTCCTATCAGAATAAACCAGCCAGTTTCTACAATGTCATAGCACTCATGTATTTTCCCTAGCGAACCCTGCAGTACCGCAAGTGAAAACAATTGCTGAAAGGGGCCCTTTCCCCTGATTTTATCTCTCAGAGGTGCTTTATACACTAATAATTTCAGTGACCAATAGAGGCTTTTTATTTCATTTTTGTAACCATCTTAATAAGCCATGATAGTATTATCATCCAATTATATATTGGGTTTTTTAAAAAACACACAAATATGCATTCAACTTTTTGATAAGCCCCAATCCAATAAAATCATTATATATCCAGGACAGATTTACTACATGCATTTGTTTCTTCCTAGATGCTAAGCAAACAGATCAGCCATCCATCCAAAATGCAGTTGCAGTGACAGTTAATGTGATAAATGCGGTGACACAAGCAAGGTTACAAAACAGTTACATTATGTTAACTCCCACCCATAAGCATTTACTTACTACTTAAACAAAGGACATGACTTGGTCAGTCAACCCACACAAAGGTCACATAAATTAAACCTTCAAAACCTGTTTATTTTGTGCTGACTATCACAGTCAGCTGAAGCCTCCCTGAAAGGTTCTCCTGCGCTATCATGCTATGCTTCCCACCCCAAAAAGTTTGCTGAGACTGTCATTTTATGCCATTGTGAAACTGGGCACTGTGTCTTCTGATCAAGTAGTAAATAGAGAGAGAGGCTCGCCTGAAAGCATCATTACATATCTTTAGGCACCAGGTGAAAACATTCCTCTTTATTCAGGCTTTTGGCCGTTAAATAACCGATGGCTTGTTAAATGTGGGGGAATATGATTATTTTATATTTATGGTGTATTGTTATGCTGTGCGTTATGGGTTTATTTATTTATTTTTTTATTTATTTTAAACAAAGATAAAACTATATACAGTCAGAGAATCACCTCCAAATACTCCGCATAGCTTTGTCAAAGTGTATATGCTAAAATCAGCACAATCTTAACAAACACAAAATGGTACATAATAACTTCCATCATTTGGATTGTTGTCCACAACTAAAGTATCAGCAGCACTTCTGGTCTGCAGGATTTATAAATTGAATGAGTGAGTGAAGGAAGGAAGGAAGGAAGGAAGGAAGGAAGGAAGGAAGGTAAGTCTCATTGCTCAATCAGATCTTGTGCTTGCACTTACTCCACTTAGCACAATGTTTAATTCAACCCAATGTAATTGTTGCACTGATATGCGATTAACATGGGTTAGCATCATAGTCATGCCAAATAATCAGTGAGATGGAGAAAGTGGGCAGCATCCTGTATGAGTGCTGAACAGAAAAAATGAAAAGGGAAGCCAGCTAGAGAATCTCTTCCTATGAGGACCACAACCAGTGGCAAGAACTTTAACAGCTCCTACTTTCCTGCTAAATATTGAGCTATTTCAGTTTTTTTACTTTGCCAGCTGGGCCATTTTATGACACATGCAATATGATTAAAAATTGGATCATGCTAGGAACAGTGAGTAGTAGGTGATTAAGTTGTTTCCCTCCAACAATGAGGACTAACTGCAACTTTGCTGACTCAAGCAAAGCTCAATTCGTAGTTTCCTGGCACAGTGAGGCAGTTGCTTTTTAAAGAGTGGAACCCATACTGTCTTTGTAACAATTCTCCAAAGGAATCATGTGGGATGGGTAGGAAGAATGTCTTGCTGATCCAAAGAAGGAGGTTGTGATGTGGTTGCTTCCCAGTGATGATCTGCCTGATCCACATAATTTTGTTCAAGTGAGATTTTTATTGCTGTTCTTAAGGTAACTTTGGGTGTTTTAATTACCTTCAAGATTATTTATTTTCTTTAGTTTCCAATTTTCTTAATTGTTTAAATATTAATAATACTTTTTTATTAGGTTTTTTTTAAAAAAAGTTATCAGAATACTGATCAAGGTGGATATGTAGAAAGGCAGAATATAAATTATTCTAATGCATAAATGCATTTATAAATAATAAATAAATAAATAAATCCAACACCTTCTAAATTCCCAAACTAAGGACTGGTAGTTTCATAGGCGCCGACTCCATGGGGCTTGAGGGGGCCTGAGCCCCCTCAAAAATTCGTTTGGGGGGGCTCCGCCCCCCCAATAATCTCCGGCGCCCCTCCAGCAGAGCGCCATCGCCGCCCCTCCCCCAGCCCAAAATGCACAGGGTCGGGCTGCATGCCTCCTGCCCTCCCTCCCGAGCAAAAGCTCCACCCAATTTCCTTCGGAGCTGATTAATAGGCGCAGCACGCTCTCCCCTATTCGCTCACGAGGAGGCGGCGCCACTTTATTTGCATATTCATGAGCTTATTTATTATTCATGAGCTTTCCCGGGCCCCCCCAATATTTTTTATAAGTTCGCGTCCCTGGGTAGTTTAGTTAGGTCCATGCCTTTTGGGGAATAGTTTTTAATCTGACCTCCAAAATCACTAAACAATCTATCCCTCCCAATTTGGCACTTGCCTTATTATTAGATCAGACCCCAAATTCTACCCTTAAATCTAAAGAATTAATTTCCTTCCTGTTCACAGCAGCTAGATTAGTTATTGCCTAATGATGGAAGGAAAGTTCTAAAATACCAATAGAGGCTTGGGTTAATAACATCTGGAGTGTTGCTCTATCAGAACGCCTTACATACCACTGGGGACTAATCAAAGGCATCTCCAAAAAAGATACCTTTGACACGATCTGGTCTCCCTTTTTCTCTTTTATTGAAGAAGAACAGGGTATTTTAATGCCACCATCATCACAGAGGTATCTATGGAGAGGATACATTATATTGTAACTTGAATAAATGATTTGTAGTTGTTGTTTTTGTTTTTTTAAAAAAGCAACAGCAGAGACCCTATACCTGGTTTTTATTTCAATCCAGGATACTGCATTGTTCTCCAATAGCTTGCGCAGCACTGACTCATTTGAATGCATATCCAAATTCAGACTGCAATTCCTGCAGGTTTGTGTAACGCCATTTCTTCACATAAATCTCCTTTGTTGGACTGTTATAAAGTGTGAGGACTGAAAAGGATTTCCTCCTCTTTGCCTAACTCTAACAATTTGTGAAGACTTTGGACCAACCCACATTAACACTTTTTTGCAGTATTGCTGTTCCTTGCTTTTATACTAGGCTCGCACTGCATGCCCCAATCTTTCTCTGTCAATTTCCATGTGAAACACACACATGCTGGTAGTAGTAGTAGTAGTAGTAGTAGTAGTAGTAATGATGGGTCCTTCAGTACTAATTCAGTAGCCTTTTACCCACCTTCCTCCCCCACTTCATTTTTAACTTCAGAGGTAGGATAGTATGAATCTCCACAAACACCCCACCCCCTCAGCAAAGTAATTGCATGGCAGGGGGAGGAGCTGCCCATCCATATACCCACAGCCGTATCTGCGGATCCAACCTCTCCCTATGCAGGATGATGCAGAGTTCATTGTCTCTATTACCGGTAATTAGAATTAACTGTCTATGCATTCATGTATGCGATTTTTAAAAAGTGACCTTTCAAGTGCCACCTACTTCCCACATTGTGAGATAAAGAAAAATGTCACCGTATCCTCCACAGCAGTATGTAGCAGGGAATCGCATTATGAACAAAGGCAATATAGCACTGTATTCCTTACAGGGTGGTCCCATGAGCAGCAACTACATTTGTGAAAAATATTAGTACAGTGATGCCTTGCAGACAAAAACGGGCTTCAATGTGGATTGCACCCTCACATATCAGCTACTAATTATTAATTTTATCAAATAGCAAAGCACAACAGGACTGCCATTAACAACAACAAAAAGAAGAAGCCCCAAAACCTTGCCATTTCATTTTCTCAGGAACTTCAAGCAAAATATTTGAAAGAAATTGGGAAGAAGAGGACGGGAGAAACTACCTTCAGATTATTCAAAAGCTTTAGTCAGTGATAGACTTATTTGGTAGTCTGCATGCCGCCTATCTTGTTTCTCTAACAGCAGCTTCAAAATCATGCAACTGTCTGAAAGGGCTTCAACTTTTAAACAAACACACATTGTTCTATCTATTATACAAAAGCAAACTTTTATTCATATTTATAAAATAGACAGAAGAGGCCTTCAAAGTGCCTTATGTGCTATATAAGCAGTTTACAAACAGTATTGTAAGTCGCCTGCTATGGTTAAAAGTGTATTGCTCTCTGGAGACGGATTGCTTATGCACTTTAATCCATAGACCAGACTACATCACACATGTGGTCTCCGAGAAAGCAGGCAGGATGGGTTTAAGTCATGAATTATTCATCTGCTCTCATCAGGACAAAAGGTACATTGAACTACATATCAGTGTGGGAGGTGTAAGAAATTCTAGTTGTAAATGTCAAAGAGAAGGATACGGAAGGCATAAAAGAGGATGTCAAAAGTGAGCATGTCAGCAGATGCACTTACATGCATCTAGAAAATCAATTGGCAACATTGCACAAAGGCAGAAGGCTGACAGAAGAGCAGTGTAAAACAGCAAAAGCTCACAGACCTTCATAATTGGCTTCCGCATATCATCAATACATCATGGCCCTAAAAACCAAACACTCAAGGGCTAAAAGCCACAAGAGGTGTAATCCATCCTACTCCTTTGCTAGCACCTCTTTCACATACAACACAGCCTGCTCCTTTTCTTTTCACACTTTCCTTCCTCCACCTCCACCTCAGCTAAGCAGGATGGGGCTAGAAATATATATATATATTTTAATGATATTTATTAAGAGTTTTAGAATTACAGAAAAAACAGAGAAGAAAAAGAGAGAAAGAAAAACAAAAGAGAAACAATCCACAATCAAACAATACAGATTGATAAAAATCAAAATCAAAAAAGAAAAACAAAGCACTTAACACAACACAATCAAAAAGCAAAAATAAGCCACAAAAATTAAAAAACAAATCCAATATTCTCAAATCCTTATCTGTCATTACCTTCTTTCTTTGACCTCCTCACTCCTCCCTTTTTTGTATCCTAATTGTTAATAGTCACAGCAAATCCTTTCCATTTTTCATAATATTCTGTCATTACATTACCTTAATCTATTTTAACCTTATCTTACTATAAAAAACCCTAAAACTTAAAACTTAGATCTTATTTATACCAATTTCTCATAGCCATAAGATGTTCTTACATAATTCTTTTAACATTTTTGCCAAAGCCAAATAATTTCATTCCAACATTTTTCTAACATTCATCAATTTTATAGGGCAATCCTAATAATTTCTCTCTCTCTTCCAATCTTCATCCAGCGTCTCTTCCTCCTGGTCCCAGGTTTTGTCAGTCCTTTCTATCTCATCAATCTAGCGCATTAACCTGGTAATCTTATGTCCAAAGCCCTTAAGTCTCTTCCATGTCCCTTCCGCAGCTCTTCTTCATATTTATACCTGTACTTTACTTTGTCTCCTGCTCCTTTCACTCGTGGGAACTCCAACTTGACAGTGTTTTTGACCCTTCTTGACAAATCAATCCCTTTTCCATGCTCCGCACTAAACTCCATGTGGTATTTAAAAACATGTTTCAAAGTCCCTCCAGAATTAAGAGCCCCCACAACCCCAAACATCTCACGGCCCATTGCCAGACTTGAAAAGTCCAAACATCTCTGCATAGGGGGGGGGGGTCTATCCAACCCCCCATTTCCAAACCTAACCAAACTCTATCTTTCCAAATCTGGCTTTTTCCAAGTTCATTTGTCAACTCCAAATACTCATATTTCTGCTGGGCCACAGCTCCCTCCATCTCTGGCGCCCGAGCTTCAACAACATCCTCTTCCCTCATCTGATCTGTCAGAGCGCGCTCCTGATTTGATTCCTGGGTGGGCTCTATATAGTTACCCACTACCTGTCCGAAATTTCCGATCACAGCAGTCATCAAGTCCGTCTTTTCATGTAGCTGTTTCAGTAGGGCACTTGTTTTGCAGAAAGCACTCATCAGAGCTTCTGAATACATTGTTCTACAAGGTCAGAAGTCTATTCCCACGATCGTAATCTGTTGCAGCTGTAGAGCTCCCCGATTCAGATTTAATAACAGTTTCACAGGCTCCCTCTAGGGGAAGAACTTCTATTTGTTCTTTTCTTTTAGAGGCAGATCTAACAGCAAAGTTTCCTTTTTCAGATATTTTGTCAATATTTGTTCCTTTAAAATGCAGAGGAGAACAATGGAATCACTATGTTTCTCTTCTTTTAACTATCTGTCAAAGACGTTTGTCTCTGGTCAATGAGCTTCCCAAAGAACGTCAGTCCTGACACCCGCTCCCAGAATCAAGACGGTGGAAAATTACTTTGCTTTACACTCTTTCTGCAGGTTTAAACAGTCCGGGGAAAAAATCCCCCCTCTTCTCCTGCTTCCGAAGGGGGTTCAACAATTTTAAATGATGAAAGTTAATCCTTTACAAGCGATTTTCTGAACTCTAGTTTACCATATCTTTGCTTTAATCTATCTACAAAAAACGGAAGGCTGTTTAGACCTTCCCGTTTCAGTGCCAAATTGAGATGAATTTCTTAGTCCAATTTTCCTTTCTACTTGCAGGTCATTATTCAAAGTCCAATTGTCCGAAATTAAAGTACTCATGGGTAATTGTTTTAAAAGCCAAATTGTCCCAGGAAAAAGGCAGAGCTCTCCGGCAACGGCTGTGCGGCTTCGCTCCACAGAAGAAGCAGTTGACTCTCAGCACCGCGCCACTTCCCCCTCTTCGCTCCGCCAAGTCCCATGGTCACAGGCTTCATCCGCCTGTGATTTGTAAAAGGGTCCCCGCTTCGCCGTAGCGGGAAAGACCCGTTTTCCGTGGAGCTGGTCCCTCTGGATCAGAGGGAATCCGCCACTACCGATGGCACCACCCCGGAAGTCCCAAAATACTGTTTTACAATTGTAGAAGGTGAAACTATAGCTCAGCCCCATGAGATCTGGTCTCTAGGGATCTGCAGGATTCTATCTTGTCCCCTGCATTATTCAGCAACTACATGGAACTGTTCCATAGGGGTTTTGGTCTACTGTTGCAGCATTGCCCTAAACTGTGTGTTCCTGCTTGTTGGCCGAATACATGTTTTTAGTAAATTATGATTGTTTTAAGCCTTCGTGTTAAACACACAAAAGTTGAGGTGGAGTAGGTACCCTCAGAGATACTCCAGGTTAGACCGTTATGAGCAGCCCCTCCCTTTACACCAGAAGCGGCCTGGAGAAATAATGTGGCCTCCAGGCTTCTCTGGCCAGCACTCCAGGCTTCTCTGCACCCTCCCCCAAGTGCTTTCACCCAGATGGATTGTGCCCTTGAACTGTAGTAATGCTTCTTTCTTGTCTGGATAGAGGATGAAGAGGGTGTGTGTGTGTGTGTGTGTGTGTGTGTGTGTGTGTGACTAGAAACCTCTGACTTTTGTATTGCTGGAATATAGCCTACTGTACAAAGACCAGATTACTTTGCTGACTTTTGCTTCTGACCTCGTCCACTACATGGATGCAGCTGGCAGATGGATGCAGCTGCCCATGCAAAAATAGGGCCTTTGGGCTGAAAAAATGTCCCTACCTCTGGCATATCCAGGCTACAGAAAGTAGTAACATATACACACAAGCCCCTGAGATCATCATCTGGGGCCCTTCTTCATGTCCTGTCCCCCACAAGTGGTCCAGAGGGAGGCAACAGGAGAATGGGCTTTTTCTGCAGTGGCTTGTGATATGATCTCTCTCCCCAGGGAGGTTCAGGTGGCACCTTCATTACTCATCTTTAAGTGCCAGGCGAAAATGGTCAACCAGGCCTTTGGCTGATTAACATCCAATACCCTTTTTAAAATGTGTTTGTGGAAAGGGTGGGGGGGAGGGAGGTTTGTGTTTTTTGTTCGTGTTTTTATCATGTATTTTATGTTGTGAACCACCAAGATCTATGGATAAAGGTCGGTATAAACATATAATAAATAAATAAAAGTAAATCAAATGGGTATAAGAAACGGCAGGTGGTAGTTTAAAATTCTACCATACCTACCTTTCACTTTTCCATAGAAGCTGGCTACTTAAGTAATCATCAGGTTTTCCACTCATTTATACCAAGCAAAAGAAAAGCAGAAGAAAAAAGCAGCAACAGAAGTATCAATTGTCCGACTGCATCTCTGCTCATTTAGTTTTAACCAAAACATGTGGAGAGATTGCTTCCACTTAACATGATAGCATTTCTGGCATTAAGCCTGAATACAAACACAATAGCTTTATCACCTACCAATTTGCTTGCCATTGTTAGGTAATTGGACAGTATGGTAAGAGACAGCAACTGATGACTGATCTATGAGGTTGGTTTCACACATGCAAATTATTGATATATGACACCAAACATCTGCACTCAGGTGTACAAATGAAAGCCACTTCAGTCAAAAATTGGTAACATTATTGCTGCTTCAATGCAGGGGTGCCAACTTGAATAAAATATTGTGGGAGCCCATGTAAGCCCCTCCCCACCCCACCTAATTGATCACATGATTCTGCACACAAACACCATTTGAATGGCAATGCTCATCAACTTTGGGGGTACCAGCCCCCTCAAATATTTTATTGGGGAGGGCAAAGCCCCCTTGGCCCTAGGAGCTGGCTCCTATGCTTCAATGGAACATGAGTCTTCTAAAGATTATGACAATCTTTTTAAAAACAACTTTTTTATAATCAAAGATCAGAGGAATAATAAATGATACAAATAAATAGACCAAGTCTTCTCATGTCATTTGTTGCTATGAGCTGTGTTAATCCTCTCATGAAGATAAGATAGAAGGGGAAGCCCCAACAATATTTAATTCCTGCTACTTGCAGTTTAATTGTACAAGCACATAGATTGGGGGGGGTGTTTGTTTCAAAACCCAGATCACCATAACAGGGCTGTTTTTATATGTTATGGATATTAGGTTCCTCAGTTTGTTCCACATTTCCTCCTTCCCCCAATGGGCAAAGCAGACAACTACCGTATTTTTCGCTCTATATCACGCACCCGACCATAACACGCATATAGTTTTTAGAGGAGGAAAACAAGAAAAAAAAATATTCTAAACGAAACAGTGGGTGTATGATTTTTGTGGTTCATGCTGTGGCCACAGACATGTGATCTGACGGTGAGTCTGGGGTAGCCCAGTGCAAAAATCCTGAGGATCCATGTGGATCCATGCTTTGTAACCACGTTTTAAGTGGGGAGGGAAGGAAGAGCACTCAAGGGACAAGGAACACGCGTGGGTTGGGTGGAGAAGGATGCTATTCATAATGCAGAAGAGGGGTACAAGAGGAGAAGGCTCCTCTCCTTTCCCGCTCTGCTGTCTCAAAGCGGGCCATGGAGGAGGGAAGGAAGGGGAACCATGGATCCTCTGCTCACGACTGCAGCAGATCCCCCCCGCCACCCGTAGGCATTCGCTCCATAACACGCACAGACATTTCCCCTTACTTTCTAGGAGCAAAAAAGTGAGTGTTATGGTGCAAAAAAAAAAAAAAGTATATTACTGGGGCTGAGGGGAAAACATCCCTGCCTCAGTTTGGGTCCAAGTACTTTGTATGCCCATTCAAAATCATCAGCAGAGATTATCAGGTCTGGAAGCAGTGATTTAAGCCACGAGGCAATAAATTGCACAGGAACATTTTATTCCACTCCCTCCAAAAAAAAAGAAAAGAAAACGTAAATTATTTCTCCTATTTCGATTTTCTGCATCTTCAAACTTGTTGTGTATATCTAAATTTTCTTTTTGTAATTTTTGCTCTTTTTGTCATAGATATGGCATACTTCCTTTGTCGCTGTAGTTGTTTATGTTAAAGAGTCAAGCCTCATTTTTCATTGGAAGCATTAGTTATTTCCAATGTGTTTTTTTACCAAGCTCCTTTATGGATTCTTGTGCTACAAATTCTTTTATTCTTTTCTTATCTCATTTTCTTTCTCCAACAAGAAAGGACCTTTTTTGAGAGTGGTGCCATCTAGGCTGTGGCCCGCATTAGTGTCCATGTTGAAGTGAGCCTTCTATTACCAGGCAGGAAGAACTGAGTGAAGTCTTTTATTTCCAACTTTTCTGAATCCTTTTGTGTTCCTGTCTCCTTTCTTCAAGGTTTTGGGGTTGTTTATTTAGACATTTAGGGCTTTTGCTCCAAGCTGTTTTTCTGGGTGTTGGATTTAAGTGGCCACCTTCTTTCCTTCATGACCACTCTAATAATTGTGGCAATTAAATATTTTCACTAAATGAATAATACACAAGTGTGAGCAATAAGCTTTGAAGTCACTCCAACAGATGTAATCTCTTCTAATAAGTCTGAAAACAGATTTCCTGCTTCACTACAGTATTTGGAACGGTTATTCAAATTCAAGAGAATGGGCAGGTAAACAGAACAGGAAAACTCAGGTAGTGACCAGAGCTTCATTTCCATGAACACAAATGAGAACAAATAGCTTCACCTCATTTCAATGGCATTTATACTATTACGGACATCTAAAACACAAAACTTACTTCTAGTTCAGACTTGCTATCTCACATTCTGGAGTTTATATTTTGTCAATAATGTGGCAATGTTGCGTTTTAATTGTTATCACCTGTCCTGGGACCTTAGGGTGAAGGGTGGTAAATAAATAATCATAATAATGATATTAAGAATAATGCACGCCTTCAACCTCTTATCAAAAGGGGAGTTCAGCTTGGTAAACATTTTTAAATAGCAAATGAGTTTCATGTCTATTTCCTCTTAAAAATGGCTTGGAACAAAATACAGTAATGCCTTTTATAGCTATTAGAAGAAAAGCCCAAGAGTGAGGTTTAGAGTATTAATGAAAAAGCTACTTCTCTGAACATCTGGGGGCATTTAACCTTCCTCTCTCTGCTCTCACCTGCCATTTCCCCCCTTCCTAATATAACTCACCCTATGTAATGATAGTTGAGTTAATGTTTCTCAGCCTATTCTCCATATAGAATTACCTTCCCATGGTCCTTAAGAACATGTATCCTCCCCTTGCAGATCATCCCACAACCCTTATTAGCCACCATCATTTCCTCCCAAAGCACAGATCAAATTAACAACTTCTCCCATTCCTTGGCTCTCACCCAAAACATATTCTACATTGTGCCTTTTTAACTATTACACAAAATATGTTTTATTGCCTCACAAAGCCTGGGAAGTTCCCACGTTCAATTAAATGCAGGATCTCCCAGTTCTGTCACTGAGTCCTCTCCATGGTCATAAGGACAGCACAAACCCACTCCACATTCCCATATGGCATTACATCCAGGGAGAAAATGCTCTCTGAACAGTACTCAATTCAACAGCTCTGCAATCCATCTTCAGAATACACACTCCAGCTGCTCAATGAGCTTCCTCAAGCATAGTATGCTCCAGGGCTCACCTGGGATGACTGTCATCCCTGCTCTTTTTAATATCTCACTTGGTGGTATGTTTTACAAGTCTGATGGGCAGCAGCTTTCCAGAGTTTCACAGAGGGGTCCCTCCAAGCCCAACCTGGAGATGTGAGGGTGTAAGTTACCCAGAACCTTTGAGATGGCTGAGATTTGGTTTCTAACCACCCCTGGTTTTTATGCTTTCAGAAAAGCCATCTTGGCTGCCAGTCCGAGACTGTGAGACTTTTGGGAAAGTCTCACAGTAGTTTCCCTGCTACCTCTCCCTTTCCTGCCTGTGTCAGATCTGTAGGGATAAACAGGGAAAAGAAATGTGGTGGGAAAACTTGAGAGTCTGAACAGCAACAACCGAAAGCAATATTAATGGGGTTTTTTAAGTGTAAAAAAACACGGATGTGTCGGGAAGAAGAACCAAGCCATGCCCACCTCATCTTAAAGGAAAGTGAAACTCAAGCTCAAAATTCACAGAAATTTCACCTTCCCTGAAACTTATTGAAGAATGGCCCTTTACAGAGGGGACAAACGGCCTCGTGAAAACAGCAGAAAAGTTCTGTTTACCATTAGTTTTAGCTGTTATATAGCAACTAATTAGTACGCATTCCTTGTTTGGGAAGTATATGCATTAAACCAAGAAAATTTAATTTAGATTGTTCTCTCATTGGGGGGCAGCTTCAAATTAATCTGTCCTGGATAATAGACATGACAGGTCAATAGTCAAGTAAAGCATATTAAAACACTGATTTAAATCCCATACTAAGTGCAGGATTCAATGCTAATTGCTAGTCAATGATGAACAGTCTCACTGTCTAGTCCACATTCAAAGAAAATGACACCTAACCAAATTAGCTAATATCCTAGATCAGGCTTCCTCAAACTTGGCCCTCCAGATGTTTTGAGACTACAATTCCCATCATCCCTGACCACTGGTCCTGCTAGCTAGGGATCATGGGAGCTGTAGGCCAAAAACATCTGGAGGGCTGAGGTTGTGGAAGACTGTCCTAGATGCACATTCAGACCCATCATATGAAACAGCTCTTACAGCAAGACATCACTGCTGTGGAATGCAGATAGGTGGGTTACATATTAGAACAAAAAGATTAGGATGTCAGAAAGAAGACTAATTAAGACTTTCCCAAAAGGATGGACTGAATGTACAAAAAAGGGATTAAAAAGAAATCTTCACCTCCATGATGAGAAGTGTTGCTGGTCTTATCAAACTGTTTTACTTCCCTCAAAATTGCTTGGATACTTCTCTGATAAAGAAACTTTAATAGTCCCTCCAAACTTTAGGTAAAACTTAGTTCCCATGACTTAATAACTACCACTGCATATGGAATTTATTAATGAGATCCAAATGTGTAGAGGCAATCCAGTGCTAATGAGAGGCAGATAATGATACCAACAAAACAGCTTGAGCAGGTGCAGACAATGTCATCAGGTCAACCCAGCCCCAAAGAGGAACTGGAAAGAGAGCACACCTGTGCATACCACCCACTCAATGCACTCCTCCCACCTCCAACATTCCTGTATGTCCACATTGGGAAGACACACCCAAAAATGGCCTTTACCCACAACATTTAAAACACATAGCCTGGAAATCAGTGGCTCAGCTGAGGGCTATCTTCAGCACTATAGGAAGATCAGGTGTGCAGTAATCCCATGATACTTTTTTCTCTTTTCAGCAACACTCCTTTTGCTTCTAAATTTCTCAAGTGTTTTGACTGAGCAGGAACCTCCAAAATTGCCACAAAATTTGACAGCAACTCTAATATTAAATACATTTAATGAAAGACCAAATGTTCATCAAATCAAGTACCTGTTTTACTAAGCTGTACTCCCTCCTAAAACAACCAAAGAAAATTCAAGCCCTCTATCCCGGAAGGAAAAAAACCACAAGCTACTTTATAAGGCAACTGTTAATTAAATAAACCATTAACAAAAACTTGAACTAATAAATCATCGATCTGCTCCACAGCATATCTTGAAGCATCTAGGACCCAGAGCCGAGGCTTCTGTCCATAAATCAGCCTCTATGTTTATGTTTGTCCATGCCTCCTGCAGCTTCCTTTCAGGCTCTTGGTAAAACAAAGCTTCATTTTCTAGGGGTGGGGGAGGATGGCAGTACCCAAAACATGGGACCAGGCAGTACGCACACTTTAGCAGGCCAATTCCAAATCATATGCCACATGTTACCTGCTTTTATTCTTGTACAGCAAGTCTTAAAGCCTATCAGTTTCCATTATAACAGTTGGACTAAACTGGCGCCAATCCAAAGAGTTTGGTTTTAACTGGGTTGTACATTGGACTGCCATCAACTTGGAGTTTGCCTTCACAAGCTGAGAATTGTTTACAGGCCCACTGCATAAACAAAAATTGCAGTTTAAATCTCTTGGATACATACATTATTCCGCAGAGTAGCCAGCTGCCTCTCATTACCAATTTCTATATAGAAATGGGGCCCATCCCCATCGCATTCGGATAAAATCCAAATGTGCAATATCACGTGAAAAGGAATTACACACACAAAGAAAGGGCAATTAGGATCAGAAGGGTCCTTAAGAGAACTTATTTACAGGCTCACAAGGAGCCAGTTTATGCAGAACAGCTTTGCCACTGTACATCTCTAGAGAAGCTGATCTGAACTTGCTTTCTTGCATTCATTCCAATGAGACATAAGCATCTCCAACTTCTATGCCCTCCAGAGCAACTAACAAAGGCAGGTTATGTTAATGTTAACTACTATTGTGATCAGATAAATTAGTAAACAAGTAAATTAGTCCTCAAGAAAATGCACAAATGTATCACAACATAGCTCAAATGATGGACCTGGCAAGCTACTTACCTGGAAGCAGTTGTTGCTCATGTCCAGATAAATGGACTACTGCAAGGAAACAGAGCTAGGAAAGAATACAGAGCTAGGAAATAATGCTTTAAACGCATTGTGTGAATGTGGTCTCTTTCACTGGGAGATAACTGTCAGAAGACTATGGAACCACATCAGCTACCCTAACTTCAAAAGTGGTCATGTGTGTTTACATAAAGTTCACATTTCACACCTGAAAGGTAGCTGGGGGAAATTGAAATATGCATTTTGGAGTTGACAGAGCTGAGATGTAAGAGATTGCCTGGCTCAGAAATCAGAACAGACGTGAAAACAATTGGTGCGTCTCATACAGAAATGGAAAAGGCAAAAGGGATCAAATGGAGGAATGTGTCTGTGTAGATGTTACAAATCATTTTACTATAAAGGAAGCACATGCAAGACAAAGTGCCTTTTGAAGATGAATGATTTCTTCAGGAGTACTTCAGGCAATGGCATTTCCCAGATAACAAATGAATAAAACAACAATTACAATTAAGTCCAAGCCTAATAGCAAGCAGCTTTGGGCAGCCTCCAAGGTTTATGTATGAGTTATGGGGAATCCTGGAGACTTGATTTGGAAGGTACTTGGGGAGAATAAAAGCTCTGAAACCTGGGCAACAGCCTTGACAACCTCATCCAGCTGCTTCAGCTGCTGAAAGCCTGTAATATTTGGGATGGTTTCCACAAGTGAACAGAAATAATTAGGAAGGCGTTTTAATGAGATCCAGATCATCAGGATTTGCAATCCCTGGTCAGAGGAAGGCAAGGTTGTACTTCCTACTTCAGGCACAGGAAACATGGCTCTTGTGGCGGGAGCTCCACCTCAAGGGTGCATTTCGCCAAGTCACTCCTGAGAAGTGGTTGGCTCAAATAAAATGACTCTCCATGCTTGTGCCATGAAACTATGCTGCCAAACTAGAGTCAGAACCACCCTCCTTAATATTATAATCACCTTGTACAGGGTTCTAAACTACGCAATATTCAGATGCTAACCTCTCCAGATGGCAATTCACACAATCTGTAAGAAAAAGATGACGATTGGCAGTTTAGGACACTGGTGTTAAGTTGCAAATGAGTCCAGATGATAATAACAGCAGGCATATCACAGTAGTTTTTAGCCTGCTAATGAATACAGTTGATTATTTAACTAGAAAAACAAATTCCTGCGTTAATAGTATCTATTCATCTACGCTGGGAGCACTATTTTCTAAAGGAAAGGGTTGAGAGCTTATCAAGCACAGCACATACACTCTGGCCCCCACCCCTCTGCGCCACAGAGATACAAAAGCAAATGTTTAAAAGCAGCAAAAAACAACAACAAACACCACCCCAAAACTTTCATGATTCTAATCATGCCTTGACCAAGCTACACGGTTATGGAATGCTACAGTTTTGCAGGCAGCTTGACCTCAAGTTTGTGATCCTGCTCATGGAAACCACAAGATTTTGGGGCACTGGGATGAGGGATAAAATGTTTGTTTCTTCCTTCTATTAAAGATGCGGCATTTAGCTGGTGTTAGTATCATCCACTGAAGAATATTTGCCCATTCACTGAACTACTGTGAAATTCAGTGAGGGCACAGAATTTTTCATGCTCTCTTCCTATGTGTCAAAACAAAATATTTTAGAAAGGTGAGAAGCATCTGATGACTGGGTGTGAGGGAGCAGCTTCTACATGCCTCAAAGGACGTTCCCTTCCTCAACTCTTAGAGGTGGTTATCCAGAAAATTAGAAGAAGTTACTCAGCACAGATGCATCACTATGCAGATTTCCCAACCAACAGGGAAATCAGTGGCACCACCTAATTATGTGGGCAATGTGTTTGAGACACCAATACTTCAAAACAGAATTAAGTATCTAAACTGGATTTATAATTACAGAGTGCCAAGTGAATGGAATGTGCTCCCACAGACTTTAAGTCACAGGCATTACCAAGTCCATGAATGCCTTGACCCATAAATGGTAAATAAGGAACCAAGAATGAGTACCAAATTAAGCTTAATCTGTAACATATCAGTGCTCCATGTGTTAATCTCCATCTGAATATTTAGACTCGGTGTGATCTTAAATCCTGGACACCATTCTTAATGCTTTTTCTGCATTGTACTAACAGGCCACAATAATTATGGTGGTATTTCAATTTTAGTCGAAGTTCATTCACCAGCTGTTATTTGATTCATTCTCTTGCATGCAGTATATCTGTCCTGTAATATATGAAGTGTGATCCTAAACTCAACTCACTGAGTGCAATGGGTCTTACTCCACAGTAGGCGTGCTAAGGACTTCAACCAAAAAAAGAACATTTATTCATTCAGATTCCTGTTTTGTGTCCAGGTGGACATAGATTAATATTAATTGCTGGTGGCACTCTAGAAATAATTTCCCCTTGGTCATACAAGAGAACTAGAACCAACTTTTCCTATACTTGAAACATAACCAACTTGTTTTTTTGTTTTTGTTTAAACTAGATTTTGTTTTCAGGTAAGAAAAACCCAAACATATGTAAAATATGCTTTTCATGTAAAGGCCATTTTTTAAGGTGTGGCCTTAAAACAGAATTATGATCTTTGGGAATCAATAGCGCACGGATACTTCCCAGTAAATGCAAAAATGTATTTTTTCACTTCTTAATATGCAACTGAGCTTTAGGCTGTAGGAGAGTATGCAGCAAATCAGGTTAATTCTGTACAGGTTTAGGCTGCAGCCTTATACACCTGGAAATGTCCCATTATACTGAATGGGACTTACTCCTGAGCAGACGTGTGTAGGATTGTATTAAGCTGAACAGATCTTTTCACCCAGTGCTGCCCTGCCAACTATTTAAATACAATTCTTTACACACTAATCTGGGAGTAAATCCAACTTAACTCAAGGGGACTTACTTCTGAGTAGACATGGAAAGGGTTGCACTACAAATCAGTTTTGAAAGTGCGTAAGTTTCTATTTAATTTGACATACATCGGGTGCAATGGTTCTTTCAGATCAGGTGGAGTAAAAATGAAAAGTTTAAAGAGAAGAGGCAAAGGCCACAGCATTAAAATAAGGCTATTCTTAAATAATATGTATGGGGTAAGTGATACAGTATTCATCCCTGTAGAACAAAAGGTGCCTCAGTTTTAGAGAAAAAAATATCCAAGATGTGCATTACATTCAAGAAAGAGACTTTAAGACTACCTACTTCCAGAATAACGGTCTTACATTGCCCGCACCCCACTATCACCCCCTCTGTCCCAGCAAGAAAAACTCCGCATACCAGTGACTAGACAGATGGGAAGTAGTAGTCTGAAGATCAATCCACACACCACTTCTGTTGCCATCGCTGGGAGATGGGACCACTTCGAGTCTTGGCGAAACAAAGGAGACCAGGATCACTTGCAATGTCACCAGGCGCCAGCTCCTATCTTTGAGGTCCACCCTTGTCCGGGGCTGGAGCAAACGAGCATTCTCTCTGCGTGTCCTGCAGGCTTCTTCTCAAGAGCCCTTCGACATCTCCGGAGCAGCGCGTCCGAAAAGCAACAAAAAGCCCAACAACTCCGCAGCGCAGCTAGCAAGATCCGCTTCTTAAGGCTTCCAACTCAAGGCGCACCGTTTCTCTTGCAGAGGAAAGTCTTTAGTTTGTTCACTTGAGAACCATTTTGCTCCAGCCCTCATCGGGGCGGGCGTGGGGTGGGGAGGGGGAGGGGGGTTATCGCCTTGAGCGCTGCCTTAGATGAGCTCAAACGGAGCCGTCTCTGTCGCGCATGGCTGCGGATCCCTCACAGTTCACGCGCGAGATTCCCAGACATAACAAGAGCCGCCCGTCGGGGACCAGCCGAACTTCGGCGCTCCGAGCGAGGCGCCACCAAACTGTCCCGAGCGTCTAGGTAGGAGGCATCGCGGGAGCGTCGGAAGCTGCCCAGCGGCCAGCTCTCCCTTGCGCGCGCGCTCCGTCGCAGGCGAGAAAAGCGCGTCTTCCCAGCCGCGAAGCTCCCGTCCAGCCGCCACAGCCCGGGGCTTCGCCTACATATCTCCACCTCAATGAAACTTGGCGTGACCCAGCCCCCTCGGCGGGGCGGGCCAGACGGGGCGGGATGGAGCGGCCCCGAACCAATCGCGGAAAAGACGGCGAGGGAGGCCGGAGTTTCAGGCGGCTGAGGAGGCGGCAAGCCCGCCTTCTCCAGCAGCTCCGCCTTCGCCCAGAAGGCTCGCAGGAGATTCCCTGACGGGACTAATCACGAGCCAGGTGTTGTCCGGAGAGAGCGGCTTGCTCCCGGTCAGGAGAGCGGGCGTTTTCTCTCCTCGTCGTCGCCCGCGCATTTCTCCGCGAAGAGACAGGAGCCCGCGAGTGGGCTGAGGCCGCGAATTGCGCGCTCTCTCTCCTCGTGGAGTGTAGCTGGCGCCCTGCCGCGTTGCCGAGGGAACTTCAGCCTCTGCTCGCGCTTCCGTCCTCGCAGCTGGAGAGGGCAGGTGCGCAAGTGGCCAGGCGGCAACCGCTCCTGCAGGGCACGGTCCGCTCGTTTTGTGCCCGGCTGGTTCAGCAATGTGGATTGGGCGCAGAGAGCCCAGGCTTCCCCATTGCGCCGCCTGGAGGGCAACCAAATGCACAGAGGTGATGGCTGTTTCTGCGCCTGCACTTTCTCTTGTGGGGGTGGCGATTAGGTCCACATCTCCCTCTTCTGCTGGCATTCCGGGAGACTGCAGGAGCCCCCGCGCTTACCCTGTTCGATGGATAGCCCCCGTTCTAGTATGGTAGGAAGGGTTAAGCAAGTGACAGTTGCTGTTTTGTTTATAAAAGTGTGTGTTTTATTGGTTAAAGTACCATCAAAACTTTACATTAAAGAGTGAACAACAACACAGCAACAACCCCAGGCATCTTGTGGTTCATTGGACAAGGAACAGGGCGTTTAGAGAGAGCACAGGGCAAGTTTTAAGAGCAGCCACATCGACTTCTGATCACTCACTCCAGGGACACTGGGGGTTGAACCTGCAACATTTTACATTGGCATCTCAGGTTATGTACACTTCAGGTTACAGACTCCGCTAACCCAGAAATATTACCTCGGGTTAAAAACTTTGCTTTAGGATGAGAACAGAAATCGTGCTCCGGCAGCGCGGCAGCAGCAGGAGGCCCCATTAGCTAAAGTGGTGCTTCAGGTTAAGAACAGATTCAGGTTAAGAACAGACCTCTGGAACGAATTAAGTACTTAACCCGAGGTACCACTGTACATGCAATGCATGTGTGCTACCACTGAACTGCTCACTCACCCTGTTCTGAGGCGAAATAGGGAGGATTGGGCCCAGCAGGGTAGTCCAGACTAAGTGCACAAGAATTTATGTAAGCTCTAATACTCACATCCTCCCTCTTTCTTTGAGTGGCACAGTTGAGGGGATTGGGCTCAGTCTCTTCTGCTGCATCACCCACAAAAAGAAAGTACAGACACACAAGAGACGTTAAGGCAGCCGTTCCTTGGATGAGCAACAGATTCTGCTCCAACTAGGCAGCTTGCTTACCTGGGTGCAGCACAATCACAAGCAGGTAAATAAATGCAAGCAACAACTTTTGTTTCTTGCCTACTTCTGTGAGATGGTGAGGCTTGTACCACTGAGCGGGGAACAGCATTGTCGTTACTGAGCATGATACAGGGGGCATGATAAACAGGTCTCCACTCACCCAAGAGAACCCAGACCTCTCAGAGCCTGCTGTATCTCAGTAGTCAGTGTCAAAGAGACTTTCCTGAGACACCAGAACAGTGGTAGCCAATGTGGTAATCTGTTCCCAATGCTGGACTGCAACTCCCATCACTGACTGTTGGCCATGACTGGGTCTGACGAGAGCTGGAGTCCAGCAAGATCTGAAAGACATCACATTGGTACTAGACCATCAGCAGTTGTGATCTCTAGGTACAAGAAATCCAATCTAGAATTGATAAAAGGGCTGGTAGAAGAAAGATGAGAGAAAGGAGGTCATATATATCAATATATCACCCAGCCCTACCTACTAGCTTTCTTTCTTTAAGAAAGTAATTTGAAAAAGTATGATGCATTTTGTTTAGGTGTGTGTGAGCATGAAGTCAATCCCTTATTTTAACGATAAAATGTAAAGACCAAACAGGATAAATTCACTTTCACTTTTCCTCATCCATGATTTTACGTGGTGTGACTTTGTAGTTAACACTTATTTTGGTTGATTTTACAGCAAGCCACCCTTAAAGAATAGTTTATGCAACTGATTTGTTGAAACAAACCATAATGTTAACCATAGCTTAACTGGTTTGGACAGTTCAGGAAGCTGCAGTTAATTAAAAGCAGAAGTAAATATCACTTGACCAGGGAAGGGAGGAGAAGCATACAAGCCCATGAGAAGGCTAGACCTGTTCACACAAAGCAGGGATGTGGTCCTCCAGATCATGTGGATTCCAACTGCCATCATTCTGAGTTAGCAATTTGGTCAGGGCTGATGTGAGTTATAGTTCAGCAACATCTAGAGGGCTACAGGCTTTTCCAGCCCTAACAGAGAGCTAGACCATGGTTTTGTAGAATGCCTGAACATGCCAAATGCATTTCATGGGTCGATTCTGTTACATTCCTCAGAAAACACAAACTAAGGCTAACATGTTCACTAGTGTTCTTAAGGCTAACATGTAGATCAACAAAAATGTGTGTGTGCTAATTTCACATCCACTTATATACCATCTACCTAAAACCCAAACTGCAGCATCTGGGGAGCTTGAGCAAGCAGAGAGGATGGAAGTCAAGGAGGAAATTGTAGGACTGAAAAGACCAGAAGATAAAAAAATACAGTTCAAGGTACAGGCTGTCCAGTAGCTAGCTTTTTCTCACTTTTATATTGCAGTCCTTTGTACACATACCTGGGAGTAAGCTTAATTTAATATAGTGGGATTTACTCCCAAGTAAATGAACTAGGATTGCACATTTGAATAGTGGTCTTTAGAAATGCATTGTAAAACAGATTTTTAAAGTGAGTGTTGGTATTATATGTAATATGTGCTTAGTTTTTAAAACTATTTAGATATTATTTTTCTATTTCTTTTTTTAAAAAGTATGAAGAATTCACATGCCTGGCTGGCCAAAACTGGTAGCTGAAATATACCGTACATTGGCAGTAGACTTCACTTAAGCTATCCTCTGTAACTAGACAAAGTTTGGAAGTTGTTTGTGCTCAATGAAAAAGGTGCTTGCTGTAGGTTTTTTATTCCTAAAAATAAACTGATAGGAACTAAAAGCACAGAATAGAATTTGTGATTTTGAGAAACTCTCTTGGGATCCAGTATTTTGAGTACACTGAAAAACTCTGCTTTACTCTGGTTAAGTGTAGCATCAGCACATGGGACTGACACTGAGTACACCGAGTATATGGGTCTAAACCACTGAGCCTCTTGGGCTTGCTGATCGGAAGGTTGGCAGTTGGAATCCACATGACGGGGTGAGTGCCCGTTGCTCTGTCCCAGTTTCTGCCAACCTAGCAGCTCAAAAGCATACTAGTGCTAGTATATAAATAGGTACCACTTCAGTGGGAAGGTAAACAGCATTTCTGTGCACTCTGGCTTCTGTCACTGTGCTCTGTTGCACCAGAGGCAGTTTAGTCATGCTGGCCACATGACCCAGAAAGCTGTCTGTGGACAAATGCAGGCTCTCTGGGCCTGAAAGCGAGATGACAGCTGCACCCCATAATGGCCTTTGACTGGTCTTAACCGTCCAGGGCTCCTTTACCTTTACCCTTACTACTGTGCCCCTCTGGAGTCTGTGGCCTAGATGGCTGCCTAGTTGACCTAATGATAGCATTCGCCCTGATTACATGGTGCATGGATTGCCACGGCGCCCCGTGGATGACTTGCCCTGCCTCCGCCGCTCCGGGTCCCAGAGCAGCTAGCTATGTCTCTGGAAGGTAAATGGTGTTTCTGTGCACTCTGGCACTTGTCACAGTCCTCTCTGTGCCAGTAGCGGTTTAGTCCAGCCAGACACATGACCTTGAAAGCTATCTGTGGACAAATGCTGGCTCCCTTGGCCTGAAAGTGAGATGAGCACTGCACCCTATAGTCACCTCTGACTGGACTTAACCGTCCAGGGGTCCTTTACCTTTACCTAGCATCAGGTATTCCCATGCTGTGGACACATGTTGTAAGCCAATCCCTACTGGGAAGAACAGGAAATAATTGAGTTATTCTGTCCTACCTGGAACCAAAAAAACTGTTCCTAGGAAAAGGTGGTTGGGTTATCTAGGCCAGTGTTTCCCAACCTTTTTTGGGCAAAGGCACACTTGTTTCATGAAAAAAATCTCGAGGCACACCACCATGCCAGATGGGGAAAGGTCACTTTTTACTTATGTAAAAAAAATAAAAAAATAGTAACAGCATAAAAGGTAATGGTTAGGCTAGCATCCCTCTTCCAAATATGCTAGGTTTTTATTTGCAGGGACTGTTCTACATGGGAAAGCATTCAGCACTGTCATTCTCCCATCTGCCATCTGAATTGGTACTATTCTGGGTCAACTTACATGTGTAGATGAAAATGGCACCAAGTGTGGGGGAGGGGGCAGAACAGGTTTCAGATATAGGATATTAAGCATACACGTACTTCAGATTGAACTGGTTGCTTGCTTTGCAAGTTTTCATTTCCCAAATGACTGCCTTGGCAAGCGCAATACCTACCAGGCTCAACGCCGGTCTCGCGCTGCCGCTTCCCGCGCTCTCAAGGACCCGGGAGGAGGAAGGCGTGAAGGGAATCCCGAAGGCGCGAAAACCTCGCGCACGCGCAGGCCTTCCGCCTGCGACAGCCCAGTAGGCCGGCCGAAGCGAGCGGCGATGGGATGTGGGAGGGAGCTCGCTCGCCGCCCCGCGTGTGCCTATGTGGGGCACGTTACAGCCCCGTGACGTCAGCGCCACGCAGGCAGCCAGGCAGGCAGACGGCGAGAGCCCCGCGCTGGGCGGCCTCTCCTCGCCGCCGCCGCCCCGCCTCTCGCCGCCCGACTCGCCCGACTCCCTCCCACGGCACACCAGGCAACGTCTCGCACCGGTTGGGAAACACTGGTTTATCTCTTTGATGTCTGATGGGAGGGCATTCCACAGGGCGGGTGCCACTACCGAGAAGGCCCTCTGCCTGGTTCCCTGTAACCTCACTTTTCACAGTGAGGGAATTGCCAGAAGGCCCTTGGCACTGGATCTCAGTGTCTGGGCTGAACGATGGTGGCGGAGACGCTACTTCAGGTATACTGGACCGAAACCGCTTAGGGCTTTAAAGGTCAGCACCAACACTTTGAATTGTGCTCGGAAAGGTACTGGGAGCCAATGTAGGTCTTTCAAGACTGTCGTTACGTGGTCTCGGCGGCAGGTAGCAGCGCTCACAGCTTACAGACTGCACCGTGTAACAGGTGTCTGGCCCAGCAGCCTAAGGCGGACAAGCCACTGAAACAGGCATTCAGAATCCATTCATTTCATAAAACCTGCAGGGCTCAATCTCTGTGTTTGTGTATGTGTGTGTTTCTGTTTTGCCCAAGGGTCTGGGGGTGGGAGAGAGCTCTTTAGCATGATGCTTTTAAAACAATTAAATTATCAACAAACAAACCTGATGATACGAATAGCAACGTCAGGTGCTACCGGGGGGGGGGGGGGAGAAGGGGGCCTACTCGGAAGTAAATACTGCGTCCAGGCGCAATTAGCGCTGATTTAAGGTGCACCAAGACTGCCTAAAAACCTCACCAAAGATATGCAACAAAGCGCTTCGTTGCAGAGGACAGAGTTTGTGCACTGTGGAGGCTGGAGGGCTTCTATTCTACATGCGGGGGTTGGGGGGGCGAGGAAAATGTGCTCGGGGGGGGGGGCGGGGAAGGCAAGAAAAGGAGCTGAGCTCTAACTATAGGCTCCCACGCTTGAGCAGGCACGACTCGGTGGGGCGGACCACCCTCTCTCCTGGAGGAGGAGGAGGAAGAGGAGGAGGAGATTCCCATCCACGGCGTGGCCTCCCGTGCTCCTGAACGGGAAATCTCTGCAGCCCAAGACTCTCCGCAAGGCAGCTCCTCCCTTCCTGCCTTGAGCCGCCACCAGCCGCGCCCCCCTCCCCAGTTATCTGCTGCCTGCCAAGCCCCGCCCCTCTTCATTGTCCTCCCCTTCTGTTTATACACAAAGACCCCCCATCTTCTTCCCCCTTCCCCTTCCTCCATCCCTCGCTTTTTTCCCTCTCTTTCCTTTTTTTAAAAAAATATTTTCTCTTCCCCTTCTTTTTTTCCACCCTTTCTTTTTTCTCTTTCTCCCCCCCCCCTCCCCGCCCTCCTGCCTTCCTGGGTTAAAGGATTTGAGCAATGGGTCTGGAGGTGGAGCTCGTCGGAGGATTAGCCCGACTCGCCCGCCTCCCTCCCACGGCACACCAGGCGACGTCCGGCGGCACACTACTGTGCCGCGGAACACCGGTTGGGAAACACTGATCTAGGCTAGCCTTCATGAACCTGCCACCCTTCAGATGTTGTTGAACTCCAGCTCCCATCAGCTCCAGCCAGCATAACTGGTGGTGAGGAATTATGGGAACTGTAGTCTAGCACCATCTGGAGGCTACTACTGACCCAGGCCTGTGTATACACTTATTTTTATATCAGTAACTGCAAGGGAAAGGTTGGTATGCTGGAGCTAGGTCTAGACAAATGCCAAAACTGAATCAAGGAATACTTTGCGCTTCCCATTCGCTTATACTTTAAGGAAACTCACTATCTACCTTGAGAAACCATAGCAAGGGACTCATGCTAACAGATACTCAATCACTTAGCATGCTACTTTTTGTGCATAGTTAACATGAGTACAAAGTGTAGGAAATATGAATGGTGCACATTTATATTATTCACCATTTCTTTTCAAATGCTTGCTTGTGAGCACAATCATCACACCCCCCCACAAACCTCCTGCCATTCAGATGGACTTGGGAGAGGAAAGCTGAAAATAATATGTTCAGGCACCATTCATATTTTTTAATCAGTTATTTGCTTATTACATTTATCCCACGCTTTCCCACCAAGGGCTAAGTACATTTTGTACTTGGACATGTGTACCCTAGTAAATAAAATACTACAAGGTGGACTACACCAACCTGGTGCCCTCCAGATGGTTTGTACTACAACTCCCTATGGTGGGGATTGTAGTCCAACATATCTGGAGGGCACCTGGTTGGTGAAGGCTGGTATAAGAAGTAGCTATTAATTTACCTAAAAACCAGATTCTTGGTTTTAGGTGCAGGGAAGTGATTGAGCTATGTGAGTGTAGCCTTGGTGTCATCTACTTCACAGGGGTGACATTCTGATATACTTGGGTGAAGTGAGTTAGAAATGTAGTACAGTGGTACCTCGGGTTAACAACTTAATTCGTTCTGGAGATCTGTTCTTAACCTGAAACTGTTCTTAACCCGAAGCACTACTTTAGCTAATGGGGCCTCCTGCGGCCGCTGCGCCGCCACTGCACAATTTCTGTTCTCATCCTGAAGCAAAGTTCTTAACCCGAGGTAATATTTCTGGGTTAGCGGAGTCTGTAACCTGAAGCGTATGTAACCCGAGGTACCACTGTACCTAAGGCTGCAATCCTATACACACACCAGGGGGTAAGTCCTAACTAACTCAGTGGGATTTTCTTGTTAGTAGCCTTGTATAGCATTGTCATGCAAATGTAGGAAACAAAAAAATAGCTCCTTCCATTGTAATTTGTTGAGGAATATGCAGTCTATAGATTAGGGGTGGGAAACATGGGGTCCTTCAGATGTTGTTAACTCCAGTTCCCATCAGCCCTAGCCAGCATGACTAATGATCAGGGATGGTGGGAGTTGGAGTCCAGCAATATCTGGAAGGCCTGTTATTTCCCACTATAATGGAGGACTGATTCATCTCTGTGGTCAAATCCCAGTAAAAATGTAGCCTTCTAGGACATGCAATTAGGAAGCACTCTACATCTGTGGGGATTAATCCCCTGCCGGCTATATAAAAGCTAGTTGGGTAGATGTACATGGGGGGGGGGGGGAAGATGAGTGGTGGAAGAACATGATAGCGCACTTTGTAAAAGAGAATATGTGGATCTGTGCGTGACTCACATGAATGTGGAAGATACGTGTGGAAGACATAGATCACTGACATAGATTATGATACTAGCAATCTATTCTCTATTGCATAGTGATCAATAGATATTTCATACTAAAAGACACTTTGTGCAACTGCAAATTTTCTAATTAGAAGTGAATTACTAGTAACTCCATCTGGTAGGGTATTTTAGTAAAAAATGATCAAATGTGTCATTTTGATTTGGAAGGTTTGCTTTTCGCTAGCACAGATAAAGAAGGAAATTATCAAACCTCTTCCATAATGGTTTAGAAGCAATTCCATTACGTAAGGTTATTGAAGTAGCTAAGCCTGAATCCAGCTTCCACTGAAATCAATATCAAAAACTGCTATGATTTGAGATTTTCAGAGGTTTTGAACATCTGAGACTTCCATTAACTTCTCTAGTAGCTGCTTATGCTAAGCACTTTTGAAAGTCAGATCACTTATTCTTTCAATGTTGCAAGGCCAGACCCTACAGTACCCCCCCCACACACACACACATCAAGGAAAATCAGTTTTGAGATTGCTTTAAACAAACCATTCAGGAGCAAAAAAATGTTGTCAGCATCTCCTATTAACATATGCACATTTTGGCAGGCAGACAATACCACTTATTTGCTTTGATGACCCCTCTCTCCATTTCTGAAATGTTTTTTTGAAGTGTTTATGCCTGCATAGTTACTTTTACAATGTTTTAGAAATTATAAACTACTTTAATTTCCAGTTACAAGAATTCATACACTATGAATTAAGATTGTGTGCTGTGCATATAAGCATGCATACAGGACCACATTTAATGAAGCACACACACACAATTTTACTGTAAAAATATGTTGGAAACTGCAGCCAAACATGGATCCCTATCACGCAGTGGAACAGATGTGTGCAGCTGCTTCAGACATGAAAGTTTACATGCAGTGCATATGATCCTCACTTACAACTAACTGAAAGAGTAGGAAAAGAATGGGAGTGCAAGAACAGAATCAGCTCACTTACACCTAAAGCAGAAGGAATGTTGTTGCAGTGCCATCTTTTGGCCAAATCATCTTTTTAACTAAGGTAACGTTTTTATAGCAGAATTTAAGGAAGACCTGTTTATCTTAACATTTCATGGGCTAATGGAACACCTGTAGGACAGTGTTTTGGGTTGGAGGCCATAAGAGCATTTTTCCCAAACACAACTTCAATAAATACTCCGTTCCCAGAGTTCCCTTTCAGATCTACTGCCAGAAATAATGATATGTTTCAAACTTAAAGAAAGCCAAAAATGAACACCATAAACCAACAGGAAGTGCAGAGGCCAAAAAGGACCATACAAATCCAACAAACCAAAACAGGACATTTAGCTTCCTCCTCTAAACAAAAAGAACATCCTATCCTGGAATTATACCAGGGCTGGAGATACAGTACATCACCGCTATGGAGATGGAATGGAGAAGTGGGATAGTACTCAATCACATGGGAAGAAAGTTTCAAGGCAAGAGTGGGAAAGGAAGCTAGACCCAATTGAAAAGAAGAAGGGTGGATATAGATCTCTCTGCAAAGCTGTGGGATGACATCTTCTGGAACACTCATACATAAGGATCTGGCAGTGTTGGGTTCTCCGCTTCCCCTTAATTTATTCTGCTAGGCTCTCAGAACTTCTGGAATACTGAAAGGTATAATGGCTATCTCAGATAAGGAAGCTAAGCAAGATGGATTTGAAAAGCAAAGTGAATAATAATTCACTATTAAAATGCATAAGCCTGTGAGCTCGAAATGGCCTAGGAAAGGCTTTAACCTTTGACTGTCATGTTACAGTACTGTATACAATTCTATACACTGTTACACACATGCAACACTCTCAATATTGGCAAACATTTCCCCCAGCAGATAGACCCAAGACCAGTGGATGGCTAATTAAATTAACCATGCAGATTTTTTTAAAAAAGAGAAAGAAAATACAAAAGCACAGATCCACCTTTGGAACACACTGCTACAAGAAATTATGATGACCAACAAAGCTAAGTAGATCAACAATAAAAGAAAGAAAGAGACAAATCTGTGAAAGATGATGGGAAGATCTCCAGGTCAAAGTTTTGTTATGTATAAGAAATCCACACATCTTTAAACAATCAAAGCTTGAGAAGAGCTACATAGAATCCTTCCTGTACTATACTTACTTCCTGTAGCACTTAGCTCTTGCTGCTGTCAGATACATGTCACTGCCTTTGCTCTGACTCAGGTTATTCTATTGTTCTAAGAAAAGAGGAGGGAGGAAAACACCAAAAGGTGGTTTAGAAATCAGCCTGACCATCTTTTTCCCACCCACACAATATTCTGATCACACTCAACTGCCTAAACAATGATGCCATCCTAAACTGACCAAACCAGTCAGTAAACATGTTGTTACCCTAGCCTAACCTTGGTAATTTTGACAAGACTCCTTAAAACGAAGCAATATATTTAGTATACAATATGGGCCCTTAATGATTTCATTGTACACACATGTATATGTTTACTGTCTCAGAAGCTGACCTGGGGCTTGTGTAAAAAATTTCCCAGCCTTCTCATTTTAATAAAAGCCTAACAAGAAGCTAATAAGGGCTGAGCATTCTTAGTCTCTAATCTGCATTCACCTCATTCAAGGATTACAATACTTTATAAAAAGGCACCTCCCTAAACTGTGCAACTATGTTTGGAAGGTGCTAGCATTTATACATTAATATGCATTAGATATACATTTAAAAAAACAAAAACAAAAAAACAATCAAACGATAGAGCATTTTTTAAAATAGCAGCTGTTTTCTTTTCTGGTTCTAGCCTCTGTTTAATTTCTATGAGCAGATGAACTTTGCCATTTTAAATGTTGAGATCTTTGAGCCTCAACATTCTATAGACTCTTACGCCAAACTCCCTACTGGAAACAAGAGAGAGATCTGCTTTGAAATGAGATGGTTTCATTTAATTCTGTGGAGAACTGCCAATCATATGGACTTGATATGCACTGTTTCTTAAATTATAACCAAAATGAGTTATTAGAAAAGTCTGGTACCTACCAGAGTTTTCTTCTAATTAAATTACCTAATTGCATTTTTTAGTTTAAATTAACTTTTCAAGCCCTATTTATGACAAGAAGAAAGGTACTCCATTATTCATATCCAAAGGAGAGAATGTATCTAAATATGGGTTGTATTCAACTACATTTTACTCTGAGTAGACTCACTGAAATCAGTGGACCTAAGTCATGTTCATTAACTTCAGTGGGCCTACTCTGAGTAGAACTAGCATTAGGTACCATTTTTTTAAAAAATCAACATTGCACTCTTCCAATTGTTCCATCTGCACAAGGATTCCCACTTGCAGGTGGAACAATACTCCTTTCTCCTCCCTTTGTGCACTGTTCTGAAGGTTCTCCTAACACCCCCAGCCAATTTCAGGGAGATGGGGAGAAGTCCCAGTGAGCAAGCAGAAGTCCTTACACAGGGCTTATGCAAGCAGGGCTAGTTAGGTGAACCCTACACTCAAAGTGCAGCAGGAGAAACAAGTCATTTAATTATTATGCTGCAACCTTATGATCTAATTCCATGTTTCACAATCAGATGAATTTCTTAATTTTAAAACTGAGAAACATATAATTTCATATTCAGATATAGGCTATGTTTACACTGCAGGCTATTGTTCTCCATTCTGGTTTCGTTGGTTCCAGTGTGATCACCTTTGATGAACTGTGTTTTCCTTGCTGTTGAATCTGAGAAGCTTTTATTTCCCCTGCTGTAGAATGGTGCCTTGATCTCATACATTCACAGGCAGGAGGCTTTATTTAATCTCTGCCCAACAGCAGATTAAGAGATACACATAATCAAATTCCTACTGGTTGTTTTTTTTTAAAAAGCCACCTGCAATGTGACAGCATTGTAAGATTAACGATTTTAACCTAATTTCAAAACGTCAGAGACCTATGAATTTATGACTATGGCTTCTTGAGGTTTATCTTCCAAGAACAGGTAACAAACATACTAATTTTAATTTAAATTAATTGTGTTGGAATGTAAACTACATCATTGCAGGTCAGCCTCTTAGGCAATAATCCTACACCCATTTAAATTGCAGTCTTCAAACTACTTTCTTGGGTTGAGTCAGAATACATAAGGAAGTGGTTAAATATGGCTGCCTTTAGGGGGTGCTATGTCTAGCTCCTTCCTGATCATTTGCATGTGACAGCAGAAATGCTTATATTAAACCTGCAGTATGGAAGCCACAGCCCTCCAAATGTTACCTGAGGACTCCAAATGTCACTCCCATCAGCCCCAGCTAAAATGAACAGTGGTTGGGGATGATGGGAGTTGTAGTGGGCCACAGGTCCCCTGCATTCAACCTGACTTTTTGAAAAAAGCATACCAACACTCAGTTTGTGTGGCGTGCAACTTCACTAGAAAATAGTCACGACAAATTATGGGGCAAGAGATGCTTCAGTTCAGTCTGGAAGAATCCTCTTTTTAAAAACACAAAACAAATGAAATTACCCATGCTGAACGAGCACATGGCTAAATTTCTCTTATGAAGAACTATGTCCAATGTCAGAATGAAGATTTAGGATTTTGAATTTTAGTTTTAGTCCAACCTTTTCACCTTTTTGGGAGAAAGAGGTAGTATCACATTTCCACATTTTGGATTTCAAATTTCCACAGGAACCTTGGAAGGTCTTTGTGCCAGAAATGGTGATAAGTTGTCCCTTTCAGAAACAAGACTAAACTTTTGGCATAGAAATCAATTTATGTTTAAAAAGGCAATAAGCATGAATTATTGCGACATTTTTATATGCCTGTTGTCTTTGTCCATGGAGTTTTCTTGGCAGGGATACTGGAGTGGCTTGCCGGTTCCTACTCCAGGTGGATCACGTTTGGTCAAAACTCTCCACTATGACCTGTTCGTCTTGGGTGCCCTGCTCGGCGTAGTTCATAGCTTCTCTGAGTTCTTCAAGCCCCTTCGCCACGGCAAGGCAGTGATCCATGAATTAAAATTAAAATTCTACAAGGAAGGCTCAAGCAGTATGTGGACCGAGAACTCCCAGAAGTGCAAGCTGGATTTAGAAGAGGCAGAGGAACCAGAGACCAAATTGCAAACATGCGCTGGATTATGGAGAAAGCTAGAGAGTTCCAGAAAGACATCTACTTCTGCTTCATTGACTATGCAAAAGCCTTTGACTGTGTTGACCACAGCAAACTATGGCAAGTTCTTAAAGAAATGGGAGTGCCTGATCACCTCATCTGTCTCCTGCGAAATCTCTATGTGGGACAAGAAGCTACAGTTAGAACTGGATATGGAACAACTGATTGGTTCCAAATTGGGAAAGGAGTACGGCAAGGCTGTATATTGTCTCCCTGCTTATTTAACTTATATGCAGAATTCATCATGCGAAAAGCTGGGCTGGATGAATCCCAAGCCGGAATTAAGATTGCCGGAAGAAATATCAACAACCTCAGATATGCAGATGACACAACCTTGATGGCAGAAAGTGAAGAGGAATTAAAGAACCTTTTAATGAGGGTGAAAGAGGAGAGCGCAAAATATGGTCTGAAGCTCAACATCAAAAAAACGAAGATCATGGCCACTGGGCCCATCACCTCCTGGCAAATAGATGGGGAAGAAATGGAGGCAGTGAGAGATTTTACTTTCTTGGGCTCCATGATCAGTGCAGATGGTGACAGCAGTCACGAAATTAAAAGACGCCTGCTCCTTGGGAGAAAGGCGATGGCAAACCTAGACAACATCTTAAAAAGCAGAGACATCACCTTGCCAACAAAGGTCCGTATAGTAAAAGCCATGGTTTTCCCAGTAGTGATGTATGGAAGTGAGAGCTGGACCATAAAGAAGGCTGATCGCTGAAGAATTGAGGCTTTTGAATTATGGTGCTGGAGGAGACTCTTGACAGTCCCATGGACTGCAAGAAGATCAAACCTCTCCATTCTGAAGGAAATCAGCCCTGAGCGCTCACTGGAAGGACAGATCGTGAAGCTGAGGCTCCAATACTTTGGCCACCTCATGAGAAGAGAAGACTCCCTGGAAAAGACCCTGATGTTGGGAAAGATGGAGGGCAGAAGGAGAAGGGGACGACAGAGAATGAGATGGTTGGATGGTGTTCTTGAAGCTACTAGCATGAGTTTGATCAAACTGCGGGAGGCAGTGGAGGACAGAAGTGCCTGGCGTGCTCTGGTCCATGGGGTCACGAAGAGTCGGACACGACTAAACGACTAAACAACAAACAACAACATTGCGACATTATCAGCATTTCATTGGTTGAATAGTACCCATGTAAATAATCATATTCTGAAACAGCAACAAAAATATGATATATCATTACTGCTGCAATATGTTTTAAGTGGGATTATTGGCATGGTGCTAGCTAATTACAGGATACCATAGCTACAATCTGAAAAATAAAGTTGCACCAAAATGTTTCTATTGCCATGCAAATCAAGCACAAATGCAGTTCATAAACCAAGCTACGATGAACAAAGGCAGAGTGCTTCTGTTGTGACTTTGAAGACTCTGAAGAGCCATATAAGGATTACCCTTTCATGTTAAAGGAGAAAAGAACATCATCAGAAGAGACACATATTCATATTTGTTGACAATAGCAGCCAAAAACAAAATGGGCATGCGGAACACATCCAAAAAAAGACCTAAAAGAACTCTAGCATAATAGATGACCACCCAAGTGACACACAACACTATACACAACCTTGTTTTTGCAAAATCATCATCATCATCATCATCATCAAGTAATTCTAGGCAACCAAAGAAGTTACAGATTTTTCTGGGAATCCAGCCCAAGATCTATGAAATCTGAAAGGAGTTGGTTGAATGATCCACTTTTTGTTTCTGCAGATGAGTCACAATGCTCATTCAAAACCACTGGGAAGAGTACCATTTCCCACAGACTACATTGTGGGAATTGTAAGAAGGAATAGGAGGTCATCATTTTGTATGCATGATCAAAGCACATGCATTCCAGATCTATTCAGAATAATGACTGGTAGCATCACAGTATATGGACATCCTCATGTTAAGTGACTCTTGGAAGGAGATATAATTTTTAAAACAAAATAGACATTCTCTTCCTTCTCCGGCCTCCATCCCATGGCTCAGAGGAGTTTCATCTCAGCCAGTACCAAAGCTCTGATATGAGAAATGTCCCCAGCTGGGAGAAAGGAGGGCTGGTTTGGGGGAATGAGTGACATATCTTTTGAATATAAACTTACGGAGCAGTTCAGAGTGCTACTCTCCAGATGCAGCTAAATACAATGGGAATTTGTGGTCCTCCAAATGTTACTGGACTACAACTTGCATCATGCCTGACCATTGGCCATCCTGCCAGGAGCTGATGGGAGTTGGAGTCCACCAACATCTAGGCTAAAACGATAGCATGCTTCAGCTTTCAGGCAAATCAATGAATGTAGACAAAAAAACTAAAATAATTTTTTCTAAGTCACATAAGCAGCAAATGCAATATTTGCTGTCCAGTCATGTTCATTCCATAGTGAAAAAACTGAAAGACATTGTTTATGTGACTGGATTATTCCTTACACTTAAGAAACATGAGTAAGAATGGAACAATGTAGCCTTGACTCCAGTGCTCATTGTAAGCTAGAAAACATTTTTCTTCCATAAAAAATATAGAAAACAATTCTCTAGAGACCTACTGCCTCCTTTCTGCTTTCAGGTTTTTGGCATTTCTATTTTATGTCTCATTTACTCAGTCAAATTGCTTTTTGTTCACATTTTCTCCTGATGGCCAGCTTGGAAGCAGAGTTTCCTTTGGTGCATGGGAGACCAATCCCTTGGCAGAGAACCAGAAAAACCAATCCAGTTTGCTTTGTGTAGAATGGTATGCAGTCCATGGCATGCATCATCTGGCAATTACAAGGCTGCTTCATCTGATGACAGCTGAAAGCATTGATAACAGCAAGCCAGGAATATTGTATTATTTGGTTAAATGTTGTGCCACCAGCAGTAGGTGACCTTAACAATCTAATGGTACGGTCAGCATGGGTGAAAATAATTTTCTTTTTTAGATTCTTCCTAGTGCTAAAGATACCCTGCACCCACCACCCTGCAGTCCAACAAAAAATAAAGAAATAATTCTCTTCAGGCTCATTCACACTTCCACGTGTCCCATGCTTAGAATGCATGGGTCCAAGCAGTTTTGCCTTTGTCCCACTGCTCTCCCCCATAAAACCCACTCTTCCAATTCCTAATGCAGCTTATCATCCATCTCAGCCCTGCCCCAGAAGCTGCAAACCTCTGTGGTAAGGAAACACTGTCTTTATCCTCTCTCCCTCTTTTTCTGGGGGCAACCTTCACAATTAAACTACTACTAAATTGCCATTTTGTTATTATTTCTTATGAAAACTATTTTGACAGACAGAGGCCAAGTGATAAAACTTGATAAGCACAAGCATATAAAAAGAGCCAACCTATACTATCAAAACAAGAATCAATGGAAAGAAGATTCTACTTGGAATATCACACAAAAACACATGCCAAAAAAATCTGCACATAGAAAGTCAACATGTCAAGAAGAAAGGCAAGCTAGATTTTCACCCTGACATTTTTATTTTCAGAGACTGGGTGTTTGAACACCTGGGAGCATTCAGATCTGTGATTGCCCTAAAGGTGACTGATCTTTATAACTTGCAAAATGTTGCATAAGGGAGCACTGTATAAATACAAATGCATCCAAATTAGTGCCATCATCTGGACGTATCCTTTGTTGTTTTTAGTTAGGGTCTGTCTGAACACATACTTGACATGATCTACTGCAGACATCATATTTCACCAGTTAGTTTCTGAAACAAAGGGGTTAAATAAGAGGCTGACTATAATAGTTATTAAAGTTTTGTGCACACACAAAAATTTCTCATCTGACTCAGTTAATTAAACATTTTGTATATTGGGACCAACCTCCCATGACATCAGAATAAAAAACACACAAAGGCTTACACAGAAAATGTCTTAGTTCTGTAGATTTGGAACAGCTTATATATTATTTGACTTTAGACTTGGCCTAGGATAAAAACACCAAAGGCACATTGTTCAAACTGGGAATTTGCTGGTTTTCAAAAGCCAAGCATGCAAAATGATTAATAGTGATGACAACTTCTCACCAGAATATGAGTTCAGGTAGAAAAATGTGACAGTATTACAGAACTACTTTTAAGAAACACACACACACAGCCTAACAGCAGACTTTAATATTTCCTCTGTCCTCTTTCAGAGACACTTTCTTTGTCCAGTCTGTGTTATCATTTTACATTCCTATCCTCCTCCTTTGGGCATACTTTAGCAGAAGAGGAGGTCAATAAAAGGTTTTAATTACAGTACATAGCTTCATATTAATTTTTCTAAAATGACCACATAGTTCAAAAGGGGTGGAGGACTTCTGCTTCTAATTTTTACAGCTTGTATGCAAAGGTACTGATGACTAACACAGCCCTAGTAAAGCTAAGAAATCTATGCGAACACTGTACACTGCCTCCTTAACTTCATTTACTTTCTTTATTGAGAATAGATCATTAGTGTATTTACACTGATTTTCTTAATACAATATTTATTTGCTGACTTTTGGCAGGAATACTTTCATGCAGGTTAACAGATCCTCACTCTGTCTAGCAGCAAATCTGAGTAGTTAAGTGCTGCTGATCCATTTGGAAGTGAGGAGTCCACACCAAAAAAACAAGGGAATGGTTTCTACATACTTGGGAACTCATTGAATGTGTCAAAATATAAAGAATGTATGGAGAAACTTTGTCCCTCTGGATGTTTCTGAACAATTCCCATCATCCCTGACCATTGGCCTTGCACACTTCAGCTGGAGAGAGTTGGAGATCAGCAACATCTGGAGGGCCAAATATTTCCTATCCATGGTACAAAGTATGTAATTTAAAAGAAAATGTGTGGGGGTTTTTTAATGGCAAGAACTGCTTTACAAGAACCTGTGAATTTACAGAAGGTTGATGGCTGTTGAATTCACAGACTGGTGACACAGGGAGAGGAGGTTTCCTAAAGCAATGGTGTCATTATTCCTAACTTTGGTCATGATGGCTGGGGACTTATGGAAGCTGGAGCCCAACAACATCTATAGGGACAGACTGTTAAATATACAGTTGAGAGCAGTAGGAGACACAGAATATTCATGTGTCAGCCGATGACAGCTGCCCCTCTGCTGTCTCTGAAAAAAAGGGAAAACTGGAGGGCAGGAAAAGAGATGGAAGTGACCTGTTCAAGTCCCTAGTGACTTAAAGTAAGAATCCAGGAGTGAGGATTAGGGATGGGCAGTGTGGTTGGACGCTATTACCAATAAATGAATAAATGAATAGATTTTTTTTCATAAGCAAGTCCCAATGTATTCAAGGGAGTTTACAGCCCAGTGTGTTTCAGTTTACAATGTAGCACTGCAATCCTGGAAGTGTCTACTCCAAAGTAAGTCCCACTGAGATCAGCAGGACTTACTCCCAGTTAAGGATGTGTAGGATTGCAGCTGCAACCCACAAAACATATCTGGTTTTATGAATCAGAAAGAAACTCTGATGCAAACAAGACATTGGTTCTTTGACATAGTACAACGCAAACATATTTTCATCATATGAAACCATAATAAAGTGAATTAAGTTCACATACATCAAATTCTGAGTGGAGACAGAAATGGCATTTCCTCCCCAAATTCAGCAAAGCTGAAGTACCTCCAATACATGTGGTACTTGTACAGCTATGGCTATTTTCAATTAATCACTCATGCCTTGAGGCACTCTAGATGTAGGGTATTAATTCAAATAAACAACGATAGAATAAGTCTCTGTGCTATAAGAAATCTCTGTTCTACTAGATATCTGTACAAGGTACATAAATGTAATGGGTCTTACCTACAGAAGAGGAGTAGCTTTTCTTCTCTTATTATTATTCTGTGTGTGATTACATCTGGGCATTTATCTACAACCTCAGACCCAGAGACTGAATATAGCCTCCCAGACCTCTCTGACAGGCTCTAAGAGTTCTCCCCAGGCCACACTGTTCACTGGTCCTGCTTCATGCCCCCAAAGATTTTGCCTGGGTAGAACTCTGGTAATGCCCTTGCTTGCCTAGATGGACAGAAAGCAGTGTGTAATAATAATAATAATAATAATAATAATAATAATAATAATAATAATAATTTGTTTATTTATACCCTGCCCATCTGGCTGGGTTTCCCCAGCCACTCTGGGCGGCTTCCAACAAAATATTAAAATACAACAGGATGGTGTAGAAACCAGCCTATTGTAGCAAGGTGGATTTTAAATCTGTTGCTCCACCCACTTTTGCCTCTGGCCCAGCCCACCACTGACATGTAGAAATATAACCTTTGGGCTGAAAAGGGTTCCTCAACCCTGACCTACAGCATATCACACAATCACAATGATAACAACTTCCTGCTCTTTCCACACATACCCAGCACCCACAGTTTTCATCCTTGTGACTTTATCAGCTCCTCTTGAATTGCAAACCTCACCATCTTATTTTCAAATGCTATACAAAAAGACTTGCACAGATTACATTGATTGGACCTTTTCCCACCAAAGGAAGTGAAAAATGACTTTTCAGATGGAGCTGTTAATGTGACCTTTATCCATAGTTGTGTGTCTTACTCATTCTGGATCTATTTGGCCCCAAAACGTATCAAGGATCTAATGTATTATGCATTGGGAAGCCATAAGCACATTACATGTGAGATGTAATTTGTATGATATGTAGCAGGCCAATGGACTATGGCAAATAGGGATGCTATATTTCTTTACTGTCACTCTGGTGCTTTTCTTCTAGAATGCTTTAAATGATGTGCCCTGCCCTGCCCACCCCCAACACACCCTGTTTGAGAGCTTTCTGTTGGCTGCAGCTGCTGGTAGCTTCCACATGTCATTTGGATGAGCATATTTGATTGGTTCTTGTCAGTGAGATCGCCTACCAATGGCAAAGTTTTTCCATCAACAGGGGAGCTCATCTGACAGTAGAGGCCTGCAGAGGCCAGCAAGACTAGGCAGAGGGACACCTCCAACATGTCAGTTCAGGGGTTTGCATATGTATTTGACCAGAATGAGACCAATGTAATGTATTTAATTAATCTGATATGTTTTGTACCAACAGTGATAAAGGCATGAAAATAAACAGTGCTGGTGCTGCAACTTCAGAATTCATTCTCAAGTCACAAATTAGGGGAAAGAGACCCAGGGAAGGTCCTGTGTCCTGCATGTAGTTTTCTATTTCTAATAAGGGAAGGAGAAAATGCTCATATATTGTGGTTACTTACAGGATGTCGCGAGGATAAGCCTCCTCCTCTTTCCCACAGCTCTGATCCTCATGTCATCCTTGCCCTTGCAAAGCACAACAAAGAGGAGAAAAATATAATTAGTGCAGAGGCCCTGATCATGCTCCCAAGTCCAGTGCAAAGACCTTTTCCTCCCACATGAAATAAAAGCCAGCTGTTTTCATGGTAGAGAAGTAATCTTCTCACAGACTGCTGTGGTCCACAAATCTGTATATGAATGGAAGAGAATTCAGGGCAGAAGCAATCTACAGCCAGAAGCACATCTACAAGCTGCCTTAATAATATAGCTTTTATATGCTCCCATCATTCCAGTTATACAATGAAATAAATAGCATTCAAATCCATAGTCAAACAAGCATTATTAAAAACTCTGTGGGGAAAGAGGACAAAAAGCTAAAGGGAACTAATAGAAGAACAGCAAAGCACTTGAAAGAAAAAAGGGTATTCCAACCAAGGAGGGGGTAACATAGAGAGGAGTGGGAAGATGGAGAAATATTTCCTTAGAAAGTGAGCTTTTGCCATATTGAGGTTTTCAACAACTCACACCAGCCCCCAGGCAGTTGTGCTGGCTATCAATTGATGGGAGTAGTAGTCCAAAACAGCTGGAGGGCACTAGGTTGGTGAAATCTGGTTTGATTTGTTCCAGCATCTGGGAGAATGTATAGATTCCTGAGGAAATTGGAGTTGTGATTCTGTTCCACAAACTTGTTAAACTAATCAGCATCAGTCACAGTTTCTATCTCAGTTCTTACCATCTCAGAAAACCATCCTCCAGATACCCCTCATTTCCAGTTTCATTATTGGGTGACATCTGGAATCCATTTAGGGGTTGTTGTTGTTGTTTTTCATTTCTAGTTATCCTCACAGGGCATGAATGAAAAAAAAGTCACTATAGGTTGAAAATAAGCCTTAAAAATACACGTGAAATACTGAAGAAATAAATGAGCTCAAAATGCTACCTGCCTACTCAATTGAAAGCAACGTCTGTTTTGATTAGAACCAGAGTCCTGGTTTGTGAGATGAGGCCAGAGCCTGCCCAATACGTTTTCAGGCTGAAGAGCAAATGGTGCCTCCTCAAAATCAATGTATTTAGTACCCAAGGCTGCCAAATTATATTGCTATCTAGGGCTAGAAAATGGCTAGAAAATGTTGCAGCAATTGGCTAGAAAATGTTGCAGCAACTGGACAATGGGGTAGGGGTTAATTTCGCTCATGAGGATAAATCATCCCATGGATGATTCTAAGCCAATAGGCACATGGTCAGCCAAACCAGTTGCTATGGCAACAGTCCAGTGTTGACTATATAAGTGATTAAGCCATGTCAGTCTGTCCTGGAGTTACTGAATCTGTCTGGAAGTGTCCGGGGTCTGTGAATCAGAGTCTGTGTTGCATCTTGAATTGCTGGAGCAACTGAGAAACTTTGTACTTGTAAATATCTGTATCTACAAAGGCCAATATGTATGCATCTCCATCTGGAACTGTTTTACTGAAGCCTTTTCTTCTGCAACAGTTAACTATTTGGACCTTAATGTGCCTCTGTGTGGTGATTGGAACTGGGGGCAACTTCCACTGAATGGGTATCTTACCTCAGATTCCCAGCAGAAAACCTCCACAGCATTAAAACATTTTAAAATTAACGATTTGCTGCCCTTTCATAACCCAAAGCACATGTTTTAAAATCATGAAGGAGCAGCAGAATCCCAAATCAAATAACAGCAGCCCAAATGGCCTCTGGAATGGTCAAATCTGCTCACCAAAAACAAATAGTGATGAGGCTGGATGGGCCTCATGTAAGAAATTTCACAGTTTAGATGCCATGACTGAAAAGCCTTTGTCAGAGTGTTGGGCTAGGACCTGAGAGACCTGTTTTCAAATTCTCACTCAGCGATAAAGGTCAGTCTCTGTCTCTCAGGCTAACATACCTCACAGGGTTGTTGCGAGGATAAAGTGAGAAAGAGGAGAGCCACGTCTGGCCCCTTGAGTTCCTTGAAAGAGAGGTGGGATATAAATGTAATTTTTTAAAGTGCTTATAAATGACCTTTTCCTCTCCCTTTAACAAACCCATCTTCAGTTCATTTTCTGATGGACCATGTTTAAGCAACTTTTTGTTTCTCTTTCCTTTTAAAAATACATTTCAGATCTGAGGGCTGCTTCCCAAGAAATAGCATACATAATATATTTAACACCCTCTGACTTCAGTGTGAGTTTGTTTTTCAGATTCTTAGGAAATAAAGTAAATGAAGTAAATATTATTCTATCCAATATTGCATGAAATTACATAATCCTCGGAGCAAGAAGTGGTTCCCAGACTTATCTGAACTATAACACTGAAAAAGAAAAGCATGGATATTTCCCAAAATAAACTCTCTTACGTAGCTAGTTTGCTGTAACAGAACTTTGGCATTGTCTGCAATTGCATATACTGAGCACCAATGCTGAACTAAAACATGAGCAGTGCACATTTAATCTGTGTTACTTACTTAAAAATCAGGACATAGATGCTGATACCATGTTACCAGCTTTGAATGAGTGCTGATGATAGTTCTCCACAAGACTTTTTTTTCTACTCCAACATTAATTAAGGGTCAAACTACACACAAAACACATACATTCTGAGGTTGGAGCCCCACACATCTTTTTATACAACAACTAACAGACACAAGGTGTTAGTGGGATCAGAACACAGCATTAGGGAATGGGACACTATCTTCTTGCCCCCAGTCCTGTGACCTAGTACACACCCCAACACTAAGCTGCTATGAGTCATGAGGGAATTATTATGCCCTTTGGGAGGACATGCCAGGGGGCTTGGCATACATCAGAACCCTTTTGCAGACATTAGGAGGGGAGATCTGTTGTCATATTCCCACTTCTCCACTATCATGGTAGCAAACCTATGGTCCCTGGGAGGGTGTCTCAGAAGCTGTCAGATCAGGTATATCTGATCTCCCACTCCAGCCCTGGAGGAGGCGGATCCAATGGTGGCTTCTCCTTTCTACCACTGTGGCAATCCCTGTGGTCCTGCTGACGTCGGAGCTCCAATATAAGGCCAAAAAGGAGGTCTGCCAGGGACCATTTGGGGGAATGCTGGGATTGGACTGGAAAAGATCCATAGCCTTCTCTGCTACATCCCCCCCCCTGCACCTCCATACACAAAAATACACACACATTTGCAAACTGGGAAGAACTGCCATAACTCTCAGGAGCTAACACACACACACACACACACACACACACACATGTTAAAGGACAGAGGAGTGCAAGAAGGCTCCTCTGACCTTATTTCTGACCTCATGCTGCAACTGTTGGGTGGCAGCAGTTAACTACTTGTGGTCCCCCCCCCCACTTTAGGACCACAGCCTCAAGATTTCAGTATCCCCACCTCAGCTAATAGTAGGATGGAAGGGACATGGACCAGTGTCACTGTATAGGTGCAGAGCATTAGACCTTCTCTCCATTATGTACAGTTATATTTTTTTGTTCATATTAACCAGCCTTCATCGAAAAATTCTAGGATTGTGTACAAAAGTGTGAATAAAAACTAATTCATACACAACCCAGAAATACAATTTAAGCCCAAATATAAATGTAACAAAATACAAAAAGACAAAAATTGATTAAACCGAAGCAACCAAAGAGCAAATTAAAACAAACAAAAGAAAAATCTATAGAGCTAAAATAACCCAATTATCCCTCTCTGCGGCCAGCTGTTTTTGGAATAGAAAGAAGTCTTTTCCATTATGGGAGGACTGCACTGGGAGGGCAGGATTGCCAAAGATCAAGTGGAGGTGCATTTTGTCAGTGCAACTCAAGCTCACATGACCGTCCTCCTCCAACGCTTCCATTCCATTGCACCACCCCTCTCCTCTGCCACTTGCCCCTATACCAGGCCTTTCTTGAAGATTCCTTGGACCCCAGGAGACACTTTCAGAGAAACTATAGTGAGGAATGGCAGGCCAAAATTCCCAATTGTGTGAGACTTTCTGTTTGCATTACCTTGGGAAACAAGCCCATACCATTTCATCCCAATTTCTAGCAGTTGAATGTGCATATTGCACATGATGTGCTACTGGGCAATTGGAGTATCCTAACTGTGGTATTTGATCTGTGATAGTTCTTTCATATGTATACAGCTCATGAGATGATGAACATGCATTTGTGAACAATTCCACAGACACTTGACTAACCAAAGACAAGCCTGTAGGCTCAGTGCTCACGATGAGCTGCAATTTCAGATCTGGTTTTATGAATTGTCTTATGAAATATGAATATCACATGGACAACCATATTTTAAGCTGGGACATTTCTGTCATGAAATAATTTAATTCTTGTATTTCTCTGGAATTATGCACATTTAATAAAATCATATAACATCCTTCAAACATTTCATTTTTTAAGTGTGTTTCTTGTGTGCTGCTGTTAAATGTGACCCTTTAAAATTTAAAATGTCATAAATACTTGGAGCTAGGTAAAAGCTGTATTTCTCAGCAGCCAAATATACTGGTTTGTAAAGCAATTACTGTTGTAATGCCATGTGCACATTAATTGCCTGGAATAAATCGTTGAACACTACTGTAGAAAACTTTTAGTTTATTATTATACACACAAAGCTGTTTTCTACTTTTAGCCACATCTTGGAAAGGCAACAAATTTACAGAATGCAGCCTACTAAAAACTGCTTTTAAGAGGAAGGGAAATGAAATTTATATTAGGAAGAGGAGGAGGAGAAATGAGTGGTGGCATTGTAATAAAAATTAAATGCAGTTCAATTTGCTTTTAATTTAGCAGATGCCTTAAGAATGCCATGCTCAAACTTAGGAAAAATAATAACTGGCATTTGTACAATACAGGAGTATACAAAACAAACTGTTTTCATACTCATTATGGTTTAGTAAGATATAAGTGCATACTAATGAGAAATATTCAAACACACATACACACACACCAAACCAAGGATTCCTCTTAGGTATGTTCAATTTGCATAAAATTAATATTTATAACTACACATATTTTATTTGCATGATTTTTCTATACACACCTCAAATTAACTCCTATTGAACTCAGTGATGCTACTTCTGAATAGTGGCTACATACAAATGACGTTTTATCCTGGAATCAATGGAAACTGAGTACTTGTTTTTCTAGATTGTAGTCCATACACAATCTAGATCTATTACATATTTTTTGACCCTGAAAAGCTCTTCTTGAGAAACTGGTTTTAGTCTGAAAATAAAAGCTAATTGCAGATTGATCCTGCATCACCTCACAGTGTATTCATTGAATAACAGATTTAAGTGGTCACAGTAATGGGGGTTGTATCCACACCTGCCCAGTGACATTGTGGGTGGGTATATACCAGGCAGGTCCAAAGTCCAGCCCGGGGGCCTATTGCAGCCCCCAGGATGGTTTCAAATGGCCCCCCAGGCAATTTTGAAAAAGCAATCTCTTGTGGCCCCCAAGCGCCTGCCCACCAAAGCCATTTCCTTTTTGCAGGCTCGTCACAAACTCTCCCCTCTGCACGGGGTGTGTGGCTAGCCCACACGCCATTAGGCAGTCCCTGGCTGTGTCACTCCTTGGGTCAACCAATCTGGCCGGCCCGGGGGGGGGGTGTGGCAGCTAAATAAATAAATAAATACTACAGTACATGTTCGGGACATTGATGCTGCAGTGATGGCGGTGGCAGAGAGGCGGCCGCCACCTTGACCCAGTGCCGGGTTTATGTATAGGCTAAGTAGGCTGAAACCGAGGGCCTCTAAATCTAGGGGACCTCGCCAGCCCATCTGCTCCCCAGTGGGCAGTCTTCCCTCTCTCAAAATTGCAAACCCAAGACTTCATGCAAGGGCAGGGCAACTCAGGCCCAGCAACTATGAGACTCAGGGCTGGCCAGTGGGGCCCAATTTGAAGCACTGGGGCGCAACTTAATTTTTTCTTTTGTAGGGCCCCAGGTCACAGCCAAAGTCTGCAAAATCTTATAGATATAAATAAAATCCATCTAGATTGCCCTGGTGCGGGGCCCCCATTAGGAGCGGCACGTGGGGCCCAATTCGGCCAAATTGCTCAAACTGCCTTAAGGTCAGCCCTGATGAGACTATGGAGGGGTTGGACTGACAAGCCCCGCACCTTCTAGGTCCCTGGTGTCACTATTCAGAGTACAGACTCAAGGACTTGTTATAGAAATAAGGGGGGGACACTTATTGGAAATCAGGTTTGTCACCTCTTCCCCCCCCCCCCACCACAAGACAATGATCCCAGCCACCTTTTATTCACAGTCACATAAGCACTATACTACAGCATGGCCATAAACCTGTACGTTCAACCGCTGAAATATACACCCAATATGGAGCAATGGAGATTTATGTTACTGCTTTATGAATGAACACTGTGTTTTATGAATGGACTCTGTATTTTGTGAATTACCTAAGAGCCACCAATAGGGAGCTCTAGAATCTGACAGCTAACCAATTGGGTACTAGCAAAGAGTGACCCCTACTGCTGAAAGCAGGTAACCAGCAGGGAAGCAGGGAATGCTTCAGCTCAGCCTTTGCACTGTTGACTGAACACCCCCTGCTGTGCAGATAATGGAGAGAGCTCATAAATTGTATCCCTTCTGGCATCCTGGCCAACTCTATTACGCTGGTGTAAACCCTGGTGCACCCGAAGCCCAGAATAGCAGCAATTAAAATCCACTCATACGTCAGCAACTGATAAGACTTGTCAACCAGTTCTTCCAAAGTCTTCCTAAATTATAAAGCTCCAAAATACGGGCCAAAAGAGAGCAGGTCTGGGAAGAGCGAGGCATACAATGGGCACCACCTGTGGCCTGCCCAATTTGAATTGAAATGTTGATGAAGGGCATGAATAATTCCAGATTGAGCAAAACTGCACTTTTTGTACTACAAACTGGCGAGTGGGTGTACAGCCTGCATTGTATGTGTCATCCTTTCACAATCTTTGATCCAGAAATAGCCCAACTTTTAATTCTGAAAGTTGTTTGTGATCTTTATCATGTTTGCCTTTTTACTGTATAAAAATAGAACAATCTGTGTCCACAGAGCTCATGGCAAAGAAGCACTTGAGATATATTACATAATAATCATTTTAAATCTGCAAGTTGCATGGAAGAAGAAGAAGAAGAGGAGGAGGAGTTTGGATTTGATATCCTGCTTTATCAGTACCCGAAGGAGTCTCAAAACGGCTAACATTCTCCTTTCCCTTCCTCCCCCACAACAAACACTCTGTGAGGTGAGTGGGGTGTGACTGGCCCAAGGTCACCCAGCAGCTGCATGTGGAGGAGCGGAGACACGAACCCCAGATTACGAGTCTATCGCTCTTAACCACTACACCACACTGGCTCTGCAGCAAGTGCAGCAGTTATATCACAAATTTCTCTCAATGCGAGAACTAACACAGTATCTATAGTGGCATGTCCTGTGCTATCAAATTTGGTTCATACCTCACTTCAGTCAGAAGCAAATTTAAGGGAGCAAAACTGGTTCAGTCACACTTGGTGTGTAGCCTCAGGGGCACTTCAGGAGTGCTACAACTATGATGTAAAATGGAAGGCAAGAGGTGGGGGTGACAAATTTTGGCCTTGCACAGGGAGCTGCTAAAATTTGAGACTCCAAGGTCTGCCACTGCTTCAGTAGTCTCCACTGAGCCAATGGACCATCCCTGGTACTGGCCTGGTGACAAATCACACAGTCAGGACCATAATGCTCGAAGCCAGTTCCACAGCACTTGTGGGCTTAATATACAAACAGTTAACGCAGCATTTAGGAAGTGATGCATAGACAAAATCATTTGCAAAATTAGGAGCCAAGAGAAAACATTGCAAAGAACTCAGATAACATGGTGATGAATGCAGCACATGAAAGTAAATCAATAGATATACAGCAGTAGAAATAAGCCCATTACCTTCAATATAATGGTAACTACTGCAAAATGTTCAAAGCTGCAGTGCTAGTCATTTTCAGATGGAGAGAAAGGACCCATCAGCAGGTTATGGAAACAGAGTGCATGTGTCAATAGGCTGCTCCTAAGACACCATACCAGTTCTGTCAGGGACTTAGGGAGAAACTATACATCATCTATATTTTTATCTATACCTACCTATCTGTGTGATGTGTTTTGTGTGTGTGTGTGTGTGTGTGTGTATGTGCATGTGTGTGTGTGTGTGTGTGCATGCATGCATGCATGCATGGATGTGTGAAACTATGTGGGACCAGAGCATTCAGCATACATGGAGGATGGGTTTAACCCTTTCCTGTCTCACTGCAGTCCTGAGAAAAACTCTTCTGACACTGGAGAGGAAGCACTCTCTCTCCCACATTGTTGCCCCACAATGCACCTGCTGTTATGACTGAGTGGTTAGGAAACAGCTATGTTGATTTTAATTCTGGAAACGGCCTCTCTCCTGCCCTGTACAAAACATTTTTTGAGGCATGCTAATGGTGAGTCGACATCTTCACTGCTTCCACTGATGGGAATCAAACCCCCATCTCCTGCTTCTCAACCCTATGCAGTAAGTCACTAGAGATTGTTGCTATATCTGTGGCTGGCCCTGTTTCATGTTCTGTCCTCTCCTCTTGGCCATTCTGCAGAAGAGTTTTTCCCCTACCCAGGTGGATCTTGAACCCACTTTCCAGGAAGGTTGTGTGTGCTCTCTTCAGGCACCCCGTATGGGTACCATGCAGTGTGCCTTCTCCATCCTCTCCTTTTTATGTTGCACTTCAAAAACAGTTGAGTTATGAAGGTATTTAGACCCCTGTTAGCAGGTATGGTTGGGGACTGCCAGTAGCAGGACCACTGCTAGCTGTGCCGCTGAGCCTGATGGCCTGGGAAGTGTTATGGTACTGTCTTGCATATTGAATTTGGAGGCATGTCCCATCATTATGAGTACACTGGATCCCTCATGGATCCCCTCACTGGATCCCATCACAGGCTCTAATAGGTGAGTGATGAAAGTGTTTCAAAGAACCAAGGCTGACTCCAGGTTTTTGAGGGCCCTTGGGTAAGACAGCCTCCACATACCCCCTCAATAAGTCTACCTCCTCACTACCATTACCTTCTCCCACTGCCCCTCATTTCCCTCATCATTGATACTCCTTCTCACCACCACTATTGTTTGGGCTGACAGCAAGAGTTAGCTGACCAAGGAGGTTGCACTGGTAGAAAGAGGAGAAGCAGGTCACTCTTGGAAGTGAGACGTTATTGGGATGTAGTCTCTCAGCAAATACTCCACCAAGTTGACCCCGCCAGAGATGCTGAGGTTATGTCTGTGTAAAGAGCGCTTCCCAGCCAAGGAATGCACATGGCAGACCCTTGGGTATTTATTGTCAAAGATAACACTTACAGCTGCTTTTACAGCTCTAAGTATCTCTGCACCCCAATCTAATGGCTAGGCAGCTGTTCCCAGGTCTGTGCTCTATGGAGCAGCTGTAGCAACAGAGGACCGCTCCCCCTCTACCAGCTTCTGCACCTTCCCCCAATGGACTGTGTGCACACAGTCAGAGACTGCATCTGTCTCAACGTCCTCTGCTCCTCCCTTTTCAATTTCCACCCTGGTTCTGGGAGACAGTGGTGCAGGAAAGGATAGGAAGCACATGGCCCTTCCCTTGCCTGACCTGCCTCTTCCTCTTCTTCTGACACATCCTGTGCTCCACCTGCCAGCTCTGAAGCTTCCCCTGCCTCTGATTGTGGCCTCCTGGCTGGTACAGGTCTCCCGAGTCAGACTCCAGTCCCCCTGCCCCCGGCGCACACTTGTCAGCGGCCTGCCCGTCCCTGACAGTCTGTTAGTTGGTTCAAACTTGCCTGCTTGCCCCTGAAGCTCACTGGGTGTCCTTGGGCCAGTCATTTCTTCTCAGCCTAACATACATCACAGGGTTTTTACAGGGATTAAATGAGAAGAACCATGTACACCAGCTTGAGCTCCTTGGAGAAAAAGGTGGGAAATAAATGCAGTAAATAAATAATTTTATGTATTGATTTTCACGAGTTGGAATATATACTGTGTATTTTTGTATTTTCTGTTTTGTGCATTCCCCCTCCCTCTCCTAGACTGAGCATGGATTGAATACAGTGGCCGTTCCACCAGCACAGCAGCAGCATATCTCTGTACCCAACATAAAGGGAGTATAGAATTGCTTTCCTGAAGTCTTATTAGAAAGCAAAAGATAACCACAAAGTGCAAACCCAGTTTTATGTTCATGTTGCAGTTGTAAAGGTCATTGTGATACACAGTATAGATTACAGTTCACAAAAAGCCAATACATAAAAATATATTGCTTTTGCTCAGTAAAAGAAGCTTGCCATTTAAAATAAAATAAAATGCTAGGACTCTGCAAAGACTGCAAACAAATGTTTTGAGAATGTATAACATCTTTATCTGAATAATGTTACAGTCTAATAGCTCTATTATCTAAGGAAGATTTTGTTTATCTGGCAGAAATTAAGTGAAAATAGAGAGATTTTCATCAGCCAGCATGTTTTGGGTTTACAGTAAGCACGTACAACATAACAATGCCACTGATGTAGTCATTAAAATGTTCAGAGTTCTTGGATGCCAAAGAAGAGCTCTTAATAAGCAGAATATGCAATATTGATACTGCTTTATGGATAATTTCAGTCTAGACATAGGAACTAGAAAGTGAAGGGGCATTACTAAAAGTGTTGCCTCTATGCAGAAAGCAGTAAGGCAGTGCAGAAACAAAAACAAGCAAAAAACAATTAGATGTTGTCATGTCCATTTTGCGATGAAGCAATGGACCTGTTCATTCTTTATCTGGCCTCTGAACCTGGAGGGTACACAGAATAATAGAATTATAGCCACTTAAAAAACAACAACTATCCACCATGGGTTTATCCAGTTACCTTCTCATGCTAGTCAAGTTGGTGGACATCGCCACATCTGGTGTTTATGGGTAGTGAGTGAGTGGTTCACAGTTGTGACCCTATGTCTGGTGAAACACATTCTGCCAATATAACAAGGTGACAGAATAGGCTTTATGGCTTTTAGTTGTAAAATAGCTCAACAGCTTGATTTACTGCTCAGTAAACTTTGCCACGCGGATGGCGCTGTGGTCTAAACCACAGAGTCTAGGACTTGCCGATCAGAAGGTTGATCAGAAGGTCAGCGGTTCGAATCCCCGCGACTTGGTGAGCTCCTGTTGCTTGGTCCCTGCTCCTGCCAACCTAGCACTTCAAAAGCACGCTCTGGCGGGGAGGTAAACGGCTTTTCTGTGCGCTGCTCTAGTTCACCAGAAGAAGCTTAGTCATGCTGGCCACATGACCCGGAAACTATCTGTGGACAAACGCCAGCTCCCCTGACCAGTAAAGCGATATGAGCGCCGCAACCCAGAGTCGTCCGCAACTAGACTTAACGGTCGGGTTCCCTTTACCTTTAAACTTGGCAGTGTAGGAGAGAATGGTCCAGGTTGAATCTGGGGTAGAATAGATTTTTTTAAATGGCTTATCCGCCTTCGCCGCTTCAAGCAGTTGGTCCCTTACCTTTCCCGCCCTGACCTGGCCACAGTGATCCATGCGACGGTCATCTCCAGGCTTGACTACTGTAATTCGCTCTACACGGGGCTGCCCTTGAAGCTGTCCCAGAAACTCCAGCGGGTACAGAATGCTGCAGCGAGGCTCCTCACAGGGTCTCTGCCATGGGAGCATATTCACCCAGTGCTTTTCAAGCTGCACTGGCTCCCGGTGGAGTACAGGGTCAGATTTAAGGTGCTGCTTTTGACCTTTAAAGCCCTTCACGGCCTAGGACACTCGTACCTACGGGACCGCCTCTCCTGGTATGCCCCACGGAGAGCCTCAAGGTCCATAAATAACAACACCCTAGTGGTCCCAGGCCCTAAGGAAGTTAGATTGGCTTCAACCAGAGCCAGGGCCTTTTCAACTCTGGCTCCGGCCTGGTGGAACGCTCTGCCTCATGAGACCAGGGCCCTGCAGGATCTGATTTCTTTCTGCCTGTAAGACAGAGTTGTTCCGCCTGGCCTTTGGCTTGGAGCCAATTTGATTCCCTCCCTCCCTCTCTTTCTTTTTTCTTTTCCTTCTCCTCCTGCGATGAGGCTACATTTTAATATTTTAATGTTCTATTATTTTAATGTTGTATTTTATTTTTGTTTTTAAGTTGTAATCATTCATCTTGTTTTTATTATTGCTTGTAAGCCGCTCTGAGCCCGGCCTTGGCTGGGGAGGGCGGGGTATAAATCAAAATTATTATTATTATTAATGAGTTAAACCTTTTACAAGTGAGTCCAGCATTTTGACGGCTTTCCCCCCTCCTTACAATTTGTTGAGGTTGAAGTTTCCAAGAAGATTCCTCTACTTGTAATGCATATTTGGGGAAATGGTTTGTCGTGAGAGGCAGGAGCAGCCTGCAGGGCAGCAGCATGGATCCAACCTCTCAGCATCAGCATCGCTGCTGCTTACTTGGGCAAGGGAGGGTGACAGCTTGGTCTGGGCAGCACAGGTATATTCTGACAGAGCCAATCTGACACCCCCACTGGGGCACCTGCATCACCATGTCCTTGCTGCCAGCACTCTATCCCCCATCCTATCCCAGTAACCAGTTGCCCAGTCCCTGGTGATAAGTCAAGGGGAATGTCTAGTAAATGAGTACTTGTAATGTGGAATTGCTTACATAGAATCATAGAAGTTTAGAGTTGGAACAAAACCCAAGGGCCATTGAGTTCAAGCCCCTGCAATGCAGGAATCACAGCTAAAGAAAGCCTGACAGATAGCCGCCCAACCTATTTCAAAGCCTCCAATGAAGGAGAGTCTACCACCTTCTGAGGCAGTTTGTTCCACCACTGAACAGCTCTTACTGTCTGAAAATTCTTCCTAATGTTTAGTTGGAATCTCCTTTATCATAATTTGAATCCATTGGTTTAAGTCCTACCCTCTGGAGCAGCAGAAAATAAGCCTGCGTCATCTTGCATGTTGCAGCCCTTCAGATATTTGAAGATGGCATTCATATCACCTCTCAGACTTCTCTTCTCCAGGCGAAGCATACCTAACTCCCTCAACTGTTCCCCAGGCTTGGTTTCCAGACCCTTGATCATCTTGGTCACCCTCCGCTGCATATGTTCCACATGATAGCTTTAGTTGCCTAGAGTGGTCTTCATGAAGTTTTATCAAATTAGACCTACTGAAATTAATTAACATGACTAAGTTGGGCCACTATTTTAAATGGAACTACTCTAAGTAAAACTTAGTTGAATACTCTGTGCATCTATGGTCGTAAACACACCAATTTGGAACTTAGGTCTACCCTTCTCTCATTGATGGCCACCCAGCTCCAAGATACTGGTGAAGCTTGAACTAACCACAGCACTGGATGCCATACCATATCCATATTGCCTAAATAACTCATCTGTTAAGGGCATTGCCTTTATTCCCAGCATTTTGGAGGTTGGGTGAAAACCATTAACACAAGACATTAAACTGAAACAATTTTTTGTTAACTGAATTTAATTATGCACTGTGTGAAGTAGTATTTTATACCCCGCCCATCTGGCTGGGTTTCCCCAACCACTCTGGGTGGCTTACAGCTGATATTCAGTGCCATTGGATTACCCTAGTATTAGGAAAGAGGGGGGCAGAGACTCATTCCATGTAATGCTTAATTCAATAAACATTTATCATGTCCCCCCATTATTTGCCTTTCCCCCCTAAAAAGTTCCTCACTTTGAAACCTTTCTTCGTGTGGAATTATTCTGCCTCCCAGTCATTTTGGTTACCCCTTACTACATATTTTTCAGATCCACAATATCTTTTTTTTTTAATATGCCAAACATGGCATTCCAAGTGCAACCACACCATAGATCTACTATAAAGGCATTAACAATATTAGCAGTTTTATCTTCTATCCTTTTTCTGATTATCTTTTCTCTCTCTAAATATGCCCTTATCAGTGACTAAAACCAAGCTACACAATACATAAGTTACATTCTTTTTAAAATATGTTTTAATTGGTCGCTTATAACCACCCATTATTTGTCCCTGAAGGTACCATTTGCACATTTTTGGCAGGAAATCAGCATGAGCTTCTGATCTACAACACATTCTGGAATAGGAAGCCTGTGACCACTTTAATGTCAAGTTATCAGTATAAGCATGCGAAGGAAGGAAGGAAGGAAGGAAGGAAGGAAGGAAGGAAGGAAGGAAGGAAGATGTAACGCATAATTTGGCTTTCAGTGGACATTAGATGGTGGGTTTTGCAAACCCAACTCTCTAGCCACTACACTACTCTGGCTCCAATGAATGATGAATTGAGGAGCCAGCATCTTTCATAGCTCATGAATTTTATGTCTAGTGTAGTAACCAAGCTGAGTGTGTTGCTCTTGTGCCAACAGATGACAATCTGTCTTATTTAGCCACACTGACTTTTTGTGGGTTTATTCTCTCTTCATTAGACCAAACAACAGCATAAACAAAAATGGACCAAAACACTGACTGAAGCATAGATTTACATTGTTCATCTGAAAATAGGCTGTTCCCCCACAGTTATTGTTAAGTGATGAAGTGGGTTGCAATGTTGAATATACTTACAAAGGAATAATGAAATGTGAAAGCTGTTCCTTTTTACCCTGGGAAATCATAAAAATTTAATGAGAAGGAACTGAATTCCTATATCTGTGCAAAATAAATCTAGTGTTGTTATAATAACAGTTGCCCATTGTGTGTTAAACAGTGCATGCCTTATATTCTTTATGCCGCACCACTTTTGATTCTGGTATCTGGCAATACCTATCATGTTTCACATAAGCTTATGATGTTCTGGGGAGCAGGCGGGAAGAGGGGGAAGTATATAGGCAATACAAGAGTCCCAAAACTTTAAAGGTACAGTCCTGCACAACTACCTAGACATGGGTATATCTAGCTATCTATTCTGACTTCTCTGTTTATCATTTTTCTTATATTAAAATCAGTTCACCACATTTACACAGCAGTTTGCATTTTTTTAAAAAAAGTCCTCACTAAAACTCACCATTATTTCCATGTGTTTCTCCTAATATATACTTTCCCTAATGTTGTTCCTGTTTTATGCTATTTTCACAAATACATTATTTTTAAATGCACCATTTTTTTGTGTCACAAAATTCAGAGCACTGCAAATTGAAAAAAAAGCTGTGTTTCAGTTCACCTATTATTTCAGGAACTGCAAATTTGGTAAAGGTAAAGGTAAAGGTACCCCTGCCCGTACGGGCCAGTCTTGACAGACTCTAGGGTTGTGTGCTCATCTCACTCTATAGGCCAGGAGCCAGGTAGGAACATTCAGTACAAACTAAGCCAGATTTCTCCCTCATCCATGTGTTTACCTGGGAGTAAGCCTCCCTGATCTCAGGGAGGCTTGCTTCTATGCAGACATGCACAGGATTGTGTTATAAGAGTTTCCTCCCAGAATACACTGAACTGCCACAAAGCATGAATAGATGAGGCTGTAAACTAACAGCTATGCTTTGAATGACAGCCCCCTGAGCAGCAGCTTAAGTGATTGACTCATATATTCCATGTTCCACACTGATCCATAAGCAGGGCCACCTTAACAAAATGAGAGTTTTGCAACCTTATAAATTATGAAAATCCAACAAATTTGCATGGGGCTTTCTAGTTTGAATTATTAATTTCGCTCATGCTGGTCATGGGTAGTAGTAAAGAGCTATTTAGGGCAATGAAGCTATACTCATACTCACTAAGTGCTGGAAAGCCTACTAAGTGCTTCGTCATCCCCCAGCCCGCAGCCTCTTAGGTTTCACCAGGCAATAGCCACATTCACCAGGTATTGCTTATATGCTCCCAAACTTAACTTTTCATTTTTTGAGGTGCATTTTATTTTTTAAATGAAAGTGGAGATTCTTAAAAGTGTTCAGTCAGGTGCCTCTGATCCTGGAGGCACAAAAAAGCCATCATGACAGGGAGATGTTGATAGTTTTTTCTCCCGACTTTCTAAAGCTGTCTAATTTGGTGGCTACCACCACATCTATGCACTTATTCTACTCTGTCCTGAATCTCCCAACATTCAGCTTCACTAGTACAGTGGGAGTGGGACAGAAACTCTCTCTTTGCTCCATGTGCAATTATACTTCTCTATCAAAGCTCCAAACATTGTACTATTCCCTCTTAGGAAGTTTGTCCTTTATTTTAGTTCCCTTTCTGCTCCTTTTCTAGTTCTACAAAATCCTTTTCAAAATACAGTGGTACCTCGGGTTACGTACGCTTCAGGTTACATACGCTTCAGCTTACAGACGCCGCTAACCCAGAAATAGTACTTCGGGTTAAGAACTTTGCTCCAGGATGAGAACAGAAATTGGGCTCCGGCGTCATGGCGGCAGTGGGAGGTCCCATTAGCTAAAGTGGTGCTTCAGGTTAAGAACAGTTTCAGGTTAAGAACAGACCTCCGGAATGAATTAAGTACTTAACCGAGGTACCACTGTATGACAACCAGAACTGTCTAAAAATTTCCAAGTGTGGCCACACTATTAAAAGGCATTATGATATTGGAAGTTTCTTTTTTTTATCTCCCCCAAAAGTCAGTCATTTCCACACAGATATTCACATTCACAAGCATACTTGTTTACACACACACACACACACACACACACACACACACACACACTGAATCAACACAATCATGTCCCCTCCTCCAGCCTGCAAACATCAGTTTGGCAGACTATAGATAATGTGATTTTACATGTGCAGGAAGATACTCAGGGATAACCCTCCCGATTTACCACCTTTCCCAATACAATTCAGCAGCAGGAGTGGTTTGGGCATCTGCAGGGGGGCTTCAGTGGAAGGCTTCCAAGGGCCACATGCAGCTTGTAGCCATGCACTGCCCACTTTTATCATTGTGTATGCCTCAAAAGCATGCATTACAAAATACACATTTGGGGTTGAGAATATTCTCTTTCCCCAAAAAGGTTGCGAAGGTGAATTGATGTGCATCAATTCATGCAAATGTTTCTTGAAACATCAATGTCATTTACACGATACCATCCCATGTGCCAATAAAAAGAAATAAAACACACATTTACCTGTTATTTGTTCAGAGGTCCCTGGCTCAGCCTAACCCGATCTACATCTTTAGAATAAACAAACAGCCATGCAATGGATTGCAGAGATGTTGCCAATATCCTTGAACTACTTGATGTCTCCCTTTGAACAGAAGGATTCTGTTGTAAATATTTAGTGGGCAAGAACGATCAAAAGTGTTGTCATTATGTATTTTGTTGATATTGTTGCATTGTTAGGGCAAGCTTAATGCCAAGTTCATTTGATTCAACTTCTGCTCAGTGCAGTAGAGTAATGCATTCAAGATGATTTGTTGTTGTTGGGTTCTCGTTCTAATCTGTGGTTGAGTTTAGCATAAAGAAATGCAGGAGTACACCAGAATCTAACCCTTTTTTGCAGACACAAGTAATCTGTGTACAGTGTGTAACCTTCCCTCTGATCAGTTAAGCCTGGACGCTTTGCTCCAGACTCTTTCATAACTAGACACCGTAATCTTTTGCCAAACCCTTTGATTCTGTGATGTGGTAAAATGTCCAAGAGGACACTGAAGCATATTACTTCTTGTTCTATTTCCAATATTCTAATGCAGTAGTCTTCAGCCTTTTCAAATCTGGGACCCGCACAAACTTTAAGGGAACCCTGTCTTTATTTTTCTACCATATACTTGTCTGCTGACAGGGCTGCTGTTGCATTGTGCTGCAACTCAAGTGAAGTCAAGAAATAAATGTAAACACTAATCACTTCTGCATCATGATGCCTGATCAACATGTGACAAACAATGATCTATACCCCAGAACAAACATGTTTCAGCCATAATGGTGTCTATATATATATTAGCAATATTGAAATACCAATGACTCACTGCTAAGCCCTTCCCAGTTGCAAATGGCAATAAAATATTGGCTTGCCACACCTCGGCCTACACAGTGACTCAGCAGAAAGCAATTCCTGCACATGAGCCGCTTTGGGATCAGTTCCTACGCCAGCTGGCACCATATACAAAGGTGCCAGTATACAAAACCAAAACAATTTTTCAATCTCATTTCTAGGGCTTGCAGAAAAACCTTCCTTTTGCTTATATGCTCTCTGGGTGGGTTTAGTTATAACTCAAATGAGCTCAAAGTCAAAATCAGAACCAACATTTCTTGCCTAGGCTGTCCAGATCTCAATATAATATATATATTCTCTGAATTACTTTTAGCTACTTTCCTTTTGAAATCAAATTATGTTTTCAGTGAAAACAGGTACATTTTTCATACACAGTTGAACTACCAGTATCTGTAGTTTTAACCAAGTGATTAACAATAATCATGTGTTTTGTTCTCAACTTCACTAGGTCTATTATTATTTTTATTTCTATTTATTGTAATTAATTGTCTTTTTATACTAAAAGTGCAAAAATGACTTACTACACCATAAAACAGCTAAAATCAGTTAAAAGCTGGAAAACAAGAAGAAATATTCCCCCAAATGCTCATCCAGTAATACTATCAAAAGGACAAATGTTACCCCACACCAGTAGAGGAGTACTACTACAATAGAGGATAGAATCCTACAAAGGTATGATCCAGGATTAAATGCTGAAAAACTGGCAGCTAAAAGCTGATGATGATGACACTAGGTGTGTTTTCCTGCAGAGAGAATTCCACCACTGGGAATGGCCATTCTCAGGTTGCCATCCTCTATACCCTCCCTTGGAGAAGGCACATGGAGAAGGACTTCTGGTGATGACTGCAGGATCAGGGCAGGTTCAAGTGGGGAGAGGCAGTCCCTGGAATATTGGGGTCCTGAGCTGCATAATTCATTGCTCAAAACCAGTCTTGCATCCTTCATTTGTGGTTATAATTTCACGCAGTGATACAATCTTCTTCCATAAATAACATATTACAGTAGTTACAAATCACAGACCAGGATAATTTGTCACAGTTTTAAATGGGCTGCTTATCTCAGTTATGTTTTTAGTTTAGTCTATAGAAGAAGTAATCTGGAACTTCTCTCCCTCTTTGTTTTTAACTATGCAATCAAACTATTGACATTTCAAGTACAGAGTACACATGGTTCATATTTATTAGTTTTGCATTAACAATATCTTGATTGTTTGGTGTGGCAGCGCCTCCACTTTGGAACTCCCTGCCTATTGAGATCAAGCAGGCATCTTCACTGTACTCTTTACGGTGCCTGCTAATAACATTTTTGTTTTGTCAAGCCTACTCAGATGCTTAGAAAGGGAAGAAAAATTTAATCTGTTATAGTATTTAAATTTTGCAGATTTAAAAGCACGATTGTATCCTTCCCCCACCCCTTGATTTTACAGTTTTATCTTTTGTAAACTACTTTGAGGTTTTTTACAATCAAGCTGTGTATAAATTTTATGGAAAAAATGAAATAAATAAGATTGGGATATCAGAAACTATAACTTTTATAATGTTCACGTTTTCTAAGGTATTTGGGTGTGATCAGAAACCTTTGTATTGTGCAGAGTGACTCTTTGGGCACTAATCTTTCTCTCATTAGACACTGCCCGGAGGTGCCTTTTACATAGCAATCAGATAACCAGGGGTCACACTGGAACATCTTCACTATTCCCTTACTACATATCTTTAAGATAAATATACCAGTTTCACTGTTCACAAGCATAAATGATATTTTTTTAACACAGATCAAGCAGACTGAGTCATGTGTAGGTCTAGTATAGAGCTTTTAAAGCACATAAGCCCTTGAAGAGTCAATATGAAGATTTATAGTCTAGGTGTCCACAGTTTGCCTAATGGAACAGAAATCCTATAGGGCGCTATAAGCATATAATCTGTCTCCCACAATGAAAAACATAATATACGTAAATGTGTGTGTTTGTAGATATCCCTATGCATACATATATACATAACAAACTTTGTAAAGTTTATATAGTACAAATTCTTCAAGTACACACAGTACACATTTCTTCATCCTTAATTAAATCCATATTGAGTACAACATTAATCATTAAAGCCACATGTGTTTTACTGGTATTCGTATGCATTATTATACAGCAGATCAATGAGTAAATTTAGGCCTAAAGTTAAGAGTTCTTTCTTATCTAATCAATGAATCTTGTAAATCAGGACTGATGTACAAACTTAGCTAGCATAATATGTTGTTTCTAAATTCTAAGCTGTTTCTGTTTAGATACTGTATGGTACAGGATGGCACTCCTGAAATTATGCACAACACACACAGGCACACACTTCCTATTATGATCACTATTGAAGATTCCCTCTCCCAAACTTATACATTCTCGATGGCATTAGGAGAAGGGGACGACAGAGGACGAGATGGTTGGACAGTGTTCTTGAAGCTACGAACATGAGTTTGACCAAACTGTGGGAGGCAGTGGAAGACAGGAGTGCCTGGCATGCTCTGGTCTATGGGGTCACGAAGAGTCGGACACGACTAAATGACTAAACAACAACAATACATTCTTATTAATGGCTGTGCAAATTGTTGCTATGGGTTTAGACTCAGAGCCAGTTAAAACCTAAATCCATATTTCCAGACTTTGGTAACTTCCAGACAACCTGTTTATTGAGCATCCATCCTGATTGGTTTTCACAACGCTTGTGGGGCAGTTAGATGACTTCCACTGTTTGTTGATTCTGATTTGTTTGTAGCAAGGTTGTAAGATATTGTGTCAAGCAACAATTATCCTACACTTTTCAGGGCATTTCCCCATCACTTTCCTTACTACAAAAAGTCTTATTTTTAAGGGGGGCAAAGCCGGTTTGTTGTGCAAGAGTGCCAAATCCACGTTGACTGTGCAACCTGAATTTGCCATTGAATTCCACCCAGAAAATAGTTTTAGTCTGGAAGCAGCCCTAATCTAGGTTTAAACATTGGCAGAAAGCTGACCAATAAGCCTCCCCATCCCACTCCTTCATTCACACACACAGTGAGACTTAAAGCCTCTTGTATAAATTATTCACATTGCTCTTATTGCATGGGTTCCAGCTATTCCAAGTTTTAAAATAAACTGTGAAAATGTTTTATTAGAAACCACTTGGGAGCACTGTCTAAAGCAGCATTTAACATACAGACAAATGCCTAGACTTAAAAAAACCATATTCTGTATTTTTCTTCTTCTTCTTTAAACAAATAATCAACAAGATTATATGTAACATTGGAATGCTTAAATCTGAATTTGTGACGGTGGATAAAGGCTGTTTCGCATGGGCAAACTATTGGCAACTAGTTGGTTTGTTTTCCAGCCCGGATTATATCATGCATGTAGAAGACCACTGGCTCATCTGAATGATTAATCATGAACAGAAATCAGAGTTTGGCACTCCACACTCAAATGTCCTAAGTAAGTTTTGGATTTATGCTCTTAACAGTTCAGGCAGCCTATTCAGCTTGTGCTTAGTGCAATCCAACTTGCTAAGTCTGCTTTGTCTCTTCCGGAAAACTGATCCATCCTCCTACACTTTCCATGGTGAATCTGCTACCTATTTTGCTCAGGGAGAGGGGGCATTGCCATAACCTTCCCTATTAATCTGCCTTGGGTTGTGCAATTTCAGAGCTTCCTCTGTGTCTGGCTATGATGTAGGGCTCAGCCCACACAAGACTGAAGTAATAATAATATGCAGAGGCAGACAGAAGAAAAGGACATCAATGACGCAGTTCACCTAATATAGTCACAGAGATTTTGCCATTCAAGATGGTCTTGGAGCCACCAGTTTATCCAGAACTTACCTAGGTTAGAAAATGGCAGACACTACTGTCACTTCCACCTGGTGAAAATGATGTGAAGAGCTGGCCACTGTATTTATTTGTGAAATTTATATCCAGTCCTTCATTGCCAAGAGATCCAAGAGTGAGTAATAACAATTTTAAAAAGCATACCATAAAATACACCATAAACACAGCAGCAGTGTTCCTGATTAAACTGGATGGCGCTAAACAGCCTTGAACTTACTCCACCAGCTGTTCCAGAGTCCTTACTGACACTTCCAGGCATAACTCAAGGTTGCTGGTCTAGGCTTAGGTAAGTAATGTGTGTTTGGAGTTCCTGCATAATTGAGAGACAGCCACCTTGCTTGTGTTTCATCATCGTCTACACCAGTCCAAACTTTTTCAAAGAGGGCCAGATTTGATGCAAGGCCCAGATTTGATGTGGCCAGAGACCCTAATGGCGCAGGGGCTAACCACGCCCCCGCACAGAGGGGAGACAATCCCACAAAAAGGAAATGGTTTTGGTGGGCAGGCGCTTGGGGGCTGCAAGAGATTGCTTTTTTAAAATTGCCGGGGGGGGGGATTTGAAACCAGCCCGGGGCCCACAAGTGGCCCCCTGGTCAGACTTTGGACATGCCTGTGTTAGTTCAGAAGCACCTCACACAGGTGAAATATCTGTGTGACCAATTGGTGCAGCAGGAGTTTGAGCTTCCGGAGTCTTTGTTTTGTTTTATGATAATCAACAACATGGATGAATCATATGCGGTCGTGTGTTAGGGCAGGCTGCAGGCGGGACTTTGGACATGCCTGGTCTAGACTCTTGAATGCCTTGCTTCCCATTCCATATTCATATACAGTGGTATCTCGCAAGACGAACGCCTCGCAAGACGGAAAACCCGCTAGACGAAAGGGTTTTCCGTTTTGGAGGCGCTTCGCAAGACGAATTTCCCTATGGGCTTGCTTCGCAAGATGACAGCCCATAGGGAAATATCCGGGACAGCGGGGAAGCGCAGCGCGTCTTCCCCACTGTCCTCGGACCTCCTCCGAAGCCGGGCGGTGGGGCGGGAACGCCTCCTCCCGCCGCCGCCCGGCTTCGGAACGATGCTCCGAAGCCGGGCAGCGGGGTGGGAACGCCTCCTCCCGCCGCCGCCCGGCTTCAGAACGATGCTCCGAAGCTGGGCGGCGGGGAGGGAACACCTTCTGAAGGCGGGCGGGGGGCGAAAGTCTTTGCTCCCCCCTGCCTGCCTGTCCCGGAGGGCTTTTGAAGGCAGGCGGGGGGAGCAAAGACTTTCGCCCCCCGCCCGCCTTCAGAAGAGGTCCAGAAGAGGTCCAGCGGAGAAGTCCTCCGCTGTCCTGGGTTTTTTAAAATGCTGGGGGTGGGAAGAAAAGCCCTTTCCCCCCCCCCAGCCTTCAGAAGAGGTCCGGGGACAGACTGTCCCCGGACCTGGTCTGAAGGCGGTTTCCCTAGGAACGCATTAATTGATTTTCAATGCATTCCTATGGGAAACCGTGCATCGCAAGACGAAAAACTCGCAAGACGAAGAGACTTGCGGAACGAATTAATTTCGTCTTGCAAGGCACCACTGTAGTCATAGTATACTGGCATACTGGTGATTGCTTCACAGTTATAGAATTCCTTGAAGCTTCAGCTGTTTCAAGAACTGTCAGATAAAACCCATTTGAGAAACAAAACCACTTGGAGAAGCCGCTCCACAAATGGAGGAAATATGGAAATATGACACTGTGTTCTTTTAACTGCTATATAATTTCCCTGAATGTTTTCTTTTAGGTGCATTGGAATCATCCACTATATTGTCAACTAATTGTCTATCACATTTCTCTGCACTGCCAGGGTGGTCCTTCATTTTCTGTTTGCTAGAAACCCATAGAAGCCATGGAGGCAGGTGCAAATATGGACTGACCATATCTCACTATAAGGATGGAATTGGATTGGGCAGCCTTCACACCATCTTGTGCCCTCCTAATGATTTGAATGACACCTCCCAACAGCTAGTTGGGACATAACCCAACTGTTCTGTTATCTCCTTGATCCAGCATACAAAGTTTGCAAGCAATACTAGCTCCAGCAATAACTTTCATACTTGTCCCATTCAAGAAGGCCTGAAAATGTGTACATTTAATTATGGGGTTTTTCAAAATTATAAATGCCAGCTTAAAAAATCCTCTCTTATATATTGCACCCTAAAGAAGGAACTTATTCCCTCTCCATGCCCTCCCCCCATATTATCTGAGATGCATTTACTGGTTCTGGAGAGCTGTGAGTCAAAGCCAAATGAAATACTACATGGCCGCCAACTAAAACATTACGACAGCCAAGCATTTCAAACATATCCTGGCATTTTAAAAAACATTGACTTGCATTCAGCTGTGAGGAAGAAATTACATACATGTGAAAGGTTTGAACGTCTTCCTCACAATTTAGAAATGTGGGTTGTAGTCTTGTTTATAAGAGATGTGCACAGACAGCAAGTTGGGGAACAGCTCCTCATGGGAGCCAAACATAAGCCTCCGTTCCCCTTCTGTGTCACTGCAGCAGTAAGCAAACTGTTGCAATGACTGTGCACCATGGCTAGGCAATTTACATCAAGCAGAGGCCTTTCTATTTCTAACATAGGACTCTTCCAATAGCTTGCTCCTGCCTAAGCCCCTAGTACGTAGGCTATGCTCACTGGAAGCACAAACTGAGCTGATTACAACAATCTTCATTGCTGCTCCTTATTTTTAATAGTCAGAAACACTTTGTCTCAATGCCCAATTGCAAATAGACTGAACCAGGGCGACAGGTCATTGAAAGTGATCTGCAGTGGGGATTAAGTGCTCCTCCAGGATCTTTCACTTTCCCAGTATGGGTATTTTTTTTTATATGATAACAAGAATAGGTACGTACTTTCACCATCATTGTTAGGTACTTGTTGTTGTTGTTTAGTCGTTTAGTCGTGTCCGACTCTTCGTGACCCCATGGACCAGAGCACGCCAGGCAATTCTGTCTTCCACTGCCTCCCACAGTTGTTAGGTACACTCCCACAGTTGTTAGGTACACTCAGCACTAAAAAAACCCCAAGCATTTTAAAAATCCCTGCTCTTCAGAGCCAGCTTTCATGTCATGGTCCAGACCCAAGGAAGAGTCCACAGGGCAGCAGAGCAAGGATGAGAGAACCTAGTGGGCAACTTGCTCCAGCAGCATCTGGGCCTAGAATGAAACTTTTATGCCTTGACACCCAGAACCCTTTCTTAGGCTCTTCAACTTCCTTCCGAAGTGAAATGCCCAAAGGGGCAGACTTTACATGTATTACTTTGCTTATTTCATAAATGTTGGAAACAAACCCAGTTGTATTTGGGAAGCGTCCTGCTCATTCCACTGTGTGGTCCCCTGGCTTCTGCCTGAAAGTCCTGCCCTAACAGAACCACTGAGCCATTGCTCTGTGCCCATGACTCCTGCATCCAAACAGAGCAATGTGGGAAAAAGCCACAGGGAAGGAAGGTGGCCAGACTGTGGCCAGACTGTGACTGACCATGCGACTTGTGTTCCAACTCAGTCTGCTTTCTAGTGCTGTTCAAGGCTCCCACTCTACCTTCTTCAAGGTCACTTCTCTTCTTTCTTATCTTTAAAATAGACTTGGACTGGACAGCCCTTCAAACAGAGAACACCTTTCAATAGAGGACTGCCCTCTGAGTTAGAGGACTGGCTCTTTAAAATAGGACACAGGGCCACCTTTTTGACCAGTTCACTTCAAATGTTGGTCTAAGGCTCTAAGCATTCCTCTCTTCACCACAGTGGTACCCCAGGGTGGTGACCAATATGCTCTTGCTATGTTTTTCTATCTCTGCACTGCACCTGCCACAAAGCAGAGGCGGCCTTGCTTAGCATTCCGCATTCCACCTGCCTAAAACAAAGCCACGCGAGCTCCACTGCAGATCTTCCAAAAACACTTTCAAACCAGTTGACCACAAATTCTTGCTAAGATGTTAACCAGGAATTATTTCTTTCACTTGGCATTAAGATCAGTGCTTGCAATTATAAGCAAAGGTCAACCCAATGGCTTAGAATTACTGAAAGGAAGAATAAACAGGATACAACTCAAGCACTTTTAGTAATGCAAGCATTGATGGACTGTCATATTTTCTTTCTTTCCCTTTTTTAAAAACCTCATTCCTTTAACACAACCTTGCAGTGAGCCTTGGGAAAGAGGAAATCAATAGCTTAAAAAATAATCATTTTTTTCCTGGCTGAAATCATGTTGTTGTTTATATACAATTATCAATACACATGGTACATATGCTATCTAAGTGTATTAATATTTAGAATTCAAGCTTTAATGATACACCCTTTGCCTATTACATATACACACAGATTGTTTTAAGTGGTTTGGCTATGATGACCTATGAGATTTGGCCTTGTCTTGAAAACTCACAAGCAGCCCATTCAGCACCTCTATGAGGCACTTTCTTTTAAATCCGTTGATCCCAATGAAGCCAGTGGACTAAAGCCAAGTATTTGGGATTAACTAAGCTTTTTAGACCAGTCTGTTCATGTCTGAGTGGATGCATGAAGGTGGTCATGGTCTGAAGTCTTTGTCATCCAGTCATCCAAGTACATTTCTAAAAAACTCTGCTGCAGTGAACATCAAGATCTTACCAAATTTGCTTTAAGTACAGTGACACCAACCATAATGCCATGTACTGTTAGATACTTGTGCCATATGCTACCAAGGAATGTAGATTATGTTATCACTATTCACATATAAATAAGTTACAACAATATGTTGAAAACTCATCATTTTAAAAAAGGTTGGAGTTATAGGAGGTTGTCGGTTTGGGCCACATGTAGCCAGGGTGCTTCATTACTTGGCTATGGGAATAAGGCACCATTTCCAATTTCAGAATGGAACAAAGAGACCTGAGGGGGTGGGGACAGGAATGTCCAAAGAGACAACTATATTTATTTGTTAAATTTGCATCCTATCATTCTACCAATGGCTCTCAAATGGTGCTCAGTGCTGCCTTCATGGTCAGAAGCAGCAATGCCTCTGAATACCAGTGGCTGGAAACCACAGGAAGGGAGGCCCTCATGTGTTCAGCTTCTGCTTGTATGTTTCCCATCTTTCAGTCTTTTGATCCCAGCTGGTCACTAAAAAAATTATGTCCCTAAGAAGTAACTCCAGAGTTTCCTTTTGTGTCATGAGTCATGACTTTGGATTTTAAGCCTGAGGGCAGGGATTGTTTCATCACTGGCAACATACACTGCTCTGGAAGCCTTGTTTTTTTGTTTTTAGAAGAACAGGATGTGTGTGTGTGAGAGAGAGAGAGAGAGAGAGAAATAATTCCTGCAGTTAAACCAAGTATTACCAATACAGTGGTACCTCAGTTTAAGAACAGTCCGGTTTAAGAATGGTTCAGTTTACAAACTCTGCAAAATCGGAAATAGAGTCCTGGTTTGAGAACTTTACCTTGGTCTAAACAGAATCCGAATGGTGGAAGGGCACCGGTGGCGGGAGGCCTCATTAGGGAAAGCGCGCCTCAGTTTAAGAATGGTTTTGGTTTAAGAACGGACTTCCAGAACGGATTAAGTTCGTAAACCAAGGTACCACTGTATTCTGCTTTCCTGGATTTCCAAATGGCTCCATAGGGATGGTACTAATACTGGGGTTAACTGAGAAGTGAGAGGTTATAACGGAGCAGGGGCAATACAAAAGTGATAACATGGTTCCTGCTCACCTTAGTCTTCACTGAGTTATGGGGTTGTATGGGTCTCCTGCACTCTCCCCGGGAGACACTCACCTGTATGTGTGGGGCTTTATGCATGTGCCTCCATCCTCCCATGCCCTCCAACATTTATCCAATGAAAACAGGGATGTCCCATTCCATAATGATAATTTTACTATTTATATCCCACACATCTTACTGGGTTGCCCCAGCCACTCTGGACAGCTTCCAACATATATAAAAACATAGCAGTAGTAGCAGTAATAATAATAATAATAATAATAATAATAATAATAATAATAATAATAATTTATTATTTGTATCCCGCCCTCCCTGACCAAAGCTGGGCTCAGAGCGGCTAACAACAGGTACAACATAAGGAAACATTAAACATTAAGAAAACTTCCCTATACAGGATTGCCTTCAGATGGCTTGGGATCAGGTAGCTCCATACCCTCCAACATTTCTCCAATGAAAATAAGGACATCCTAAGGAAAAGTGGGACATTCCAGGATCTAATCAGAAACTGGGACGGCTTCTCTAAATTAGGGATGTCCCTGTAAAATAGAGACACTTGGAGGGTCTGTCCTCCTATTTCCCTCTTTCAACCAAACACCGGCTCATACACACGACAACATGAAAACCTTGGACTCTCCCCTTCTATGTATCATAGATCTAGCAGATCATTTTGAGGTTTCACTGAGAAACTATTGAAGTTGAACTGCTGATGTGCACAATTTATTATGCCTCTAATCCTTTTAGGAAAGAAATGGTAGCTGTGTTTGTGGTAAGATTGTGAATTATAAAGACTTCATTATATTTACAAAATATGCCACAGAACATTTCAGTAAATGAAGTGTCATGAATAATTAAAATGGAGCTTCAGTTGTCAGTCTAACTCAACTAAGTGCCCTTTGGATTGTGTAAACGTTGTGTTTATTGCATTTCTCCATATTCTCAGCATATCAGTGGGTGCTTACAGACTGTTGCTATGTGCTGGGGGGTTTTTTGGGGGGGGGGGCAAGATTCAATAATATACTGGTAAATTCGGGTTGCACAATTAAAGCTGACTTAGAGCTCTTGCGCAACAAACCTACTTACCCCAAAGAGTGGGCTTTTTGCAATAAGGAAAGCATTGGGGAAACACAGTAGAAAGTGTGGGAGAAGATGTCATATAGCTTCCCTGCAAACAAATCAGGATGAATTATCATTCAGAAGCTAATGTTCTTGATCACACAGTCCTATTATACACACTCCCTTATCCATGTACCCTCTTTAGCCAATTTTAGTATCTTGATAAAAAGGTGGGCAACAATTGCTATTTAAGCAAACAAAGAGACCCATGTGTAAACTGGCTCAGCATCTGCAGCACCTAGGTCAGGTGAAAAGCAAGAGGTACAATTGTCTGCATGGCTTTGCTCACTGCCTTCATGTGTAGACTGAACTGGAGGTGGCAGAATGAACCTCTGTAGGAAGCCTTGATGACTTCGGAAATCTCTCAGAGTTTTCCTTTCAGGAGTGACTAGAGGAACTTAAGAGAAATTTTGTGAGCTCTTGCAAGCACCCAGAGTTATATCACATACACTTTATGATCAATTATATCAAAGGCTATCAGAATGGCCTAAGAGCGTACAAGTGCTTTTATTGATCATCAACCAGTGCTGCAGGGAGTAAGTACCATTCCCAATTCCTGATTTAAGTGTTTCTTGCAAAAATGCTTTATGCTGCTGGAATCCCAAAAGGTATGACTTGGATTATCCATAGTTTCCAGCCCAAATATTCCTCTACCAAAGCTTTCCACTTGTCCTCATTGCCCTGGCGATTTGCTACCAATCTTGCCTAGCCAGTTTTCAATCCCACTTTGTAGAAATAAAATACCTTTCCATGTCACAAAACCCCACACATACACTAAGTAGAAGAATACAGTGGTACCTCAGATTACATACGCTTCAGGTTACATACACTTCAGGTTACAGACTCCACTAACCCGGAAATAGTGCTTCAGGTTAAGAACTTTACTTCAGGTTGAGAACAGAAATCGTGCTCTGGCGGCACGGCAGCAGCAGGAGGGCCCATTAGCTAAAGTGGTGCTTCAGGTTAAGAACAGTTTCAGGTTAAGAACGGACCTCCGGAACGAATTAAGTACTTAACCCGAGGTAACACTGTACATACAATTTATCTGATATATTTAGAAATATATATATAAAAAAAGGAATGCAAAGATTGTCTTCTGAAACACACCAGTTCTTAACTTTTTTTAAGCACCATAAAAAAGCTCTCTATTATGGGGTTGGGGCTGGAGAGAGATGTCTCTGTCTGTACCCATATTTACTGAAGCTCTCATCTTTCTTTTACGTTAGAAGAGATTTATGTTCAAAAGCCTTTGGCTAACTGGAACCTGAATAACAGACAATCTCCATTATTACAGTAGCACTTCCTTTAGGCCAAAGCCAAAAATAGAAGGCTGATGAGTACCAAGTGAGGAATGCGCAACTCATCCTGGGTACATCAATAATAAGAACACAACATTAAATAGTATTGTTTGGACATTCTCAGAATCCTCATTAATATTAATCCACTGAAAATGCATTGTGTACTCTCTACTTGTTGCCCAGTTACGCACTATCATCTGAAAACATGTGTCTGAAGCACAAGCTGCCAGTTAAGGGATAACTCGACTATCTTGACATCTTTTGGCCTAGAAATAACTGGTGATGAGGACTGCCACTGCGCTACACTTAAGCCAAACTTCTTTCTTTGAAAATGGCTTTGAAAGTGATTTGCAGCTAACAAAATTGTAAGTTTTAATACCCCTTTGCTGGGGTTCTGTGTCTGACACTTGCACTGTCCTTAAGAAAATTTTATGTAGTGCATCTCTTTCATTTGGTTGAAATAACAGAAGTCACGTGGCTATGTTTAGGTGCCATAATATTCTCCCACAAATCCTGGGAATTTGATGGTGAGAACAACTTTTTGTTCAAGATTCTCAGCCCCAGAAATACTCTGGGCTAGGATCCATGCCACTTGAACAGGTTTAAGACTAAAATACACATCTTCTACACAGTACAGTGGTGCCTCGGGTTAAGTACTTAATTTGTTCCAGAGGTCCGTTCTAAACCTGAAACTGATCTTAACCTGAAGCACCACTTTAGCTAATGGGGCCTCCCACTGCTGCCGCGCCACCGGAGCACAATTTCTGTTCTCATCCTGAAGCAAAGTTCTTAACTCGAGGTACTATTTCTGGGTTAGCGGAGTCTGTAACCTGAAGCGTATGTAACCTAAAGCGTATGTAACCCAAGGTACCACTGTAGTATTTTAGAGGTCCTGCAATACTGAAGAAGCATCTTAAGAATGAAGACCATGACAACATCCTCCCACCTACCACCCACATGCTTGCTCCCTTGTTGTCACAAGGTGCAGCCAGTTACCATATTACAAGAAACACCAAGTGTAGCAGCAGAACACAGACCTCAGAGGCTCAGAGCAGAGCTTGTCATTCTACTATTTTCAGAGGAACCAGTCTTAACAAAGTTTTCTAGTTAGTGATTTCAAACAGCACTAATCAAAAGGCATTCCTCTTTTGTCTGCACAGCTAGCATAGTGCTGCTGCTTAATACTAATGGTTTATTTTTAGTAGCCTGGGAAAACTGTTGTCTAATTTTGTTTGTAAAAGAGGGAAGTGAGCTCTAGTTTTATTACTCTGGCAATAAAGTAGAGTGAGTTATTACTCATCAAGAGTACAGCTTCTGGAAAGTATGGGCTGAAAAAGTATCAGCACTCGATCTATAAAGCTGAGACCCATCAGCTGAGAAATAATAATATCCTTTAAATCATGAATAAAGAATTATCTGGATGATCTTTCTGGCAAATTCATGATTCACACAAAGGTAACTGATCCCATGCCTGTTTACTTGAAAATAAACTCAAATGTATTTAATGGACTTGACACACAGGTAAGTGTGCATAGGAGAGTTAATCTATAGACCTTTGTTCAAGTGTTATAAATTGGCCTGGTTCACACAGAAAACCTAAACCATGGTTTGTTTAACTAAAAGTGGTTTTCTGAATATTGGTACCCAGTCCAGGAGACTAACCATGGTTTGTTTTCTGTTAAAATACCGCAATGTGAAGCCATGGTTTGTTTTTGCTGTATGAATTATGGTTTTTTAAAACCATGGTTTGATATTATATCCAAACTCAACAGTCTCTCTTAACTACTCCATTCTACCCCACATGCTCCCCAAACTACTGAGACATGAGGCAAGGAAAGCTGAAAAACAAACCTGGTTTTAGAGGGGGGAAAGCCATGGTTTGTTGTACAAACCATGGTTTCTCATTAAGTGTGAATGCGGCCATTGTGTGATTATTAGAAGAAAATGCAATACTTTGGGATGCAATGTATTTCCCTTCTCTTTTGATCATGTAATTGGTTGACAGGTAGTTCATATTAGAACAGGCCTTTTGCATAGCCTAGACATATTTCAGACTGCTCCCCTCCCAAACCTTCTTCTACTTTTTTTGTTTTTGGTGGCTCTCAGATGTTGTACTCCTACTCCCATCAACTCCAACATGCCTTGCCAGTGACATGAGAATGGTAGTCTATCAAAATCCAGAAGGCCCCAGGATCACAACACTTGTTCTAGGTAGACCAAAGACTAAAATGCATGCTTGGGGTGCATGGATTAATTGCGCTGCAGAAAGCATGCTGGGGAGACCACATGTTCAGGAAACAATGAATAAACCCAAAAATATATTTTGCTTGGATTTAATTACAAAAACAAAAACTCCTCTTACATTAATTCTAGAAGTAGGACCCATTCACCAGGGTACTGAGAGAGGTACACGCTGCTCTTTATATACTATACACAATTGTTAGCGCAGCTTAATTAACACAACTTAACAGCACCTGCTATACTGCTTCACAGCTGTAAAACTAGGTCATGATATTTACTCTGGCCTTTAAAGAGATACACATCTTGTGAAACAATAATGAACCTTAATATTTAAATAAACCATTCAACAATTACCAGCATTTTTTCCCAGCCAGAACTCATTGAAGCTCAGTTCTGGCACCTCTCAGGTAGGCACCGCTGCCATTATAAGAGAACAAGGGAGGTGTTCGTAGTGAGTTCTGGCACCTCTTTTCCTAGAAAAACAGCACCGCCCATTACTATATCTTGTTCACTTTTTATTTACAAATACACAAAATGTTTTAAATATTGTTTTCTTATTTGTGTTATATTTTATATTATATTTCTGAATATCATATAAATGTAGAGCAGTTTATAAATTCTGGAACAAACAAACACATAAATAAACTATCAGGACCAGATCTTAAATGCCTTTTAAAGAAGATGCTTAGGTTGAATTAAAAAATCATGTTAGGCTTCTGGCAACAGATGACATAAGGAAATAAGAGGAGTGCCAGTCGGGATCAGAAAGCTGGTGGACATGCTTTGTCTGACTGCATAATTAAAACCTCTGTGGTGTAACAAAAAGATCTTGTAGTCATTGCTGAGAACCAAGGGAGGTTAGAATGACATGCCAAGAAAGGTTATCCTCCATGAGAATATGAGTATCTTTACCCCTCACTGGCTTGTGTCCTGGGGGATAGCAGAAGAAGCATTTCTGCAATAATGAGATTGCACAAGCAAGATCCACCATGTGCTTTCAGAAAAGACAGCCTGGATTAATTGACGAAATAGCAAACAGTCCTGTTAACAATTTATTTACATATTACCCTTTAAGGAGAAGGAAAAGAAGTTTGCTAAAACTCTTAGGACATGCAGTGCTTTATATATCAAATGCACTATCTCTCAGTAAGGACACATAACCGCTTGTAAATAAAGTCAGCAACCGGAAGAAATGTGTGAGACACAGGAACATGGGTGGCGGTGGAGAGAAAATGGAAATTGCTTCCCACATCCACAACAGGATAAAATACAGCCACAAGAAAGCAGAAAGCCGTGGGCATCTGATATCATGCATCTGATATGAACGAACAGAATTGCAAGAAAAGGCATTCCCCTACCCCCAAAATAGAACTTGTTTATGGTTTGGTTTGGTTTGGTTTTATGGAAAAGAGGGGTATAATGCAACAATGAGTCATGAGTTGTGCTAGAACTGGAGAGCAGAGTGGAAGTACACTCTGGCCTCTGCCGCTGGATCAAAGGGGCCACACCCCCTCCCTCCCAGGAAGGACATCATGGCAAGAAGAAGATCAGCCCAGTTCAGCCCATCATCCAGAGAAGGCGTTTGCTTTCCCTGCTCTCTACCAGAAATAACACTTCAGTCCAACTGCTAGTTGCCCTAGGGCTGCAGATCTGAAGGGAAGCATGCTCTGGCCCCGTTCATCAGCCAGAGTGCTCAGGGGTGGTGGCTTATGCATGTATGACTATGTGTGACTTTGGTTTGCTGAGTTTTTTGTTATATGTCCTGATTCCTATAAGCAACCTTGAGAATCATTTGACTGAAATTCTGAGTATGAACCTTTCAAACAAACAAATTCTTAACACGTTCGCCGCATGCAAGATTAAATACTCATGATTTTCATTTCTGTTCTCACTTTTGTAAGGAAATTATTGAGAAGCTTCACTTGCAGAAGCTGTTGTAGAAAAACAAAGTAATGTTTGGGTACCCCCCCGGTTTCCCTTCAGCATACTACACTATATGTTGGGACTGGATGGCATTTCTCCTTTGAAAGGCTTTTGGTGGAATAATATCAGCATCATGACCATTGCTCCCATGTACAAATTACTTTCCTGTGTTGGCATAAGTAGAAGTAAAAACATAAACCATCCCCCTGTCTTGTTTTTTTTCTTCCTGCAAGAAATGCTTATATGAAATGTAGGTTCAGTGCAGGCCAAATGAAGTTACGGAATCCTTTACTTTGATGTACTTTGAATCTGGTCCCTGGGGTGCTTTGAATACTAAATGCTTAAAAGATGTAAATTACTTATGTGATCAAAATCTTTCAGAGTGTTGTTTGTGTTGCCTGTTTCTATGAAGTTCGGATCATTTAAAGATTTTTGCTGTCTCTTTCAGGGCATGACTATAAATTCTGAAGGCGAAATATGGTATGCAGATGGAAAAACACTGGCGGTTGGGCAGTACTGCAAAGTATGCAAACATTAATAGCAAAGAAAAAAGAAAAAAAGAAGAAACACCAATGAAAACCCAACAACTTGTCGCTGCTGGGAAAGATGAAGGGAATGAACTCTCCACCTTTGTGAGCAATTTGATGTCCCTGTGACAGATTTCATTACAAGACTGAGATTGTGGAATCAATGACATACATCATAGTCTCTACACAAACCATAGATGAGATACATTTGGGGGGGGGGGGACATAAATGGAATGGGACCTACTCCCTGGAGACTTTGTATAAGATTGCAATCTAAGTTAGGTGGAGGCCTAGAATTAGGTTTTTTCTTCCCCTGAGCCCATTTCCTAGGTTTCCTCCATCTCCTTGTTGACACATTGCATAGTTGTATTTTTTCTCCCTACAAACACCTGGGCCACATATTTTTAGTTATGTGGGTTTAAAGGAATCTTAAGAAGGGATGCACATGTTTTTATCTGGTAGAAGTATATATCAACCTTTTGTTGATATATATCAAAAAGTATATATCAACCTTTTCAAGTCTTGGTTTAAACAAATCCTCTCTGCTGCTTCTTCCAAAAGCAAGTACTCCCACTGATTTCAAACAGATGTTAGGCAGGATACTATGCTGAGAATGCACTGCATGAACCCTGGACCAAATGCTTTTCAAAATCTCTCCCAATGTTCAGGAGAATGTGAATGTCACTAACACTTTAACCAGCAGTTAATGTGAATTTAACTTACATTCTGTAAAAAGAGAGTTGGGGCAAGAGATCAGAAAGCAATAAGGCATGTTAGGCCATGTGGCATTTAACTCTGCAAAGATGCTTACTTTTTGGGAGCAGATATGGATCAAATGTCTCCTGAGTTGATATAATGGATATAAGTGCCGTTATGAGCCAAGGCCACATGATTATGAAGAGCCATCACTGCACCATTGACAAGTGTGTGGCTGTAGAATGAAGGGATACTGGATACACAGTAAGTCTTTTCCCTGTGCCACCCACTTCCTCAGTGCTTTGCTCCCGCTGTTCCAGTGCCATATCTTTGCCAGTGCAATGGTGACACCAGCAGCAAATTCTGCCAGTGTTTCTGAGGTGTTCTGCCACTGTATTTGCCATGGTGGCATATCTGACATTCTGCTAGTGTAGCAAGTAGGGATGGTTTGGGTTTTAATGCAAGCCAAGCTGATTTACACTTTGTGAAGCAATAAGCAAACCAAAACTCAGCTACTCTTCACAACTTGCACATCTCCAAATTTTGTGATGCAGTACTCCCACAAAGAAATATGTACATTAGGGTAAAGTGTGCATAAAAAAGTGATTATTAGTGAAAATAACTTACAAAAATGCATTTTATTGGGGGGAAATGCCTATAAAAAGTGTGCATTAGGCACCATGGCATTTTACAATGTGTCTGTTATTAGAAATGCACACTAAAATTCTGGCAAATATTTGTGGGGACTTTTTTTGTAATTGTATAATGATGCAGAAATGCAGTGCACTGAACTTAAGATTGAAACAATGAGAAGTTGAAATTGATAGGCTCCTCCATAGTGAAGTTTCCACCACTTCTACAGCCTGACAGCTGACATAAATGAAAGACAGGCTTTCATCCTTATCCAGTTTTTTAAAAGCAGACAGGTAGTGAGCCTGCAAAGAGACAGTATGCTTTCTCTGTTGCTACAGAACCAGATCCTCATCGACATAGGTTTTTGTTGTTGCTGCTCATGTATAAAATGGAAAATTTTAGGCAAGCAAAACAAGACTAACAAAACTAGTTACCTAACTAGAAAATTACCAGTGCAGCAAAGTAACATGCACATTCTTGAGAAAAGGACAGTGGAATCTACGTTTCAAGAAATCGTAATGTTATATCTTATCAGAAATAGGAGGATGTGGGCTTTGGGGTTAATTAACATTGGCTAGAATGTACAGTTAAATGAATGTATAAATAGATTTAGTTATATACTGGTGTGTTTTTCAACATCATTAGGCTACAAAGGACCCTCTGTATGGTGATGAAAAAACTGGCAGAGGTTGGAGACAAGGGGCAATAAAAATTAAAAGCGTTGAGTCTCTGCTTTTTAAAAGATTTTACACACTTTATAAATAAAAGCTGAATAAAACCATCCAGGTTTTGCCACTTCAGATTCAACAGCCATTGAATCCCTTAAATTTTTGATGCTGAAAAGGAGAACATTCAGGAAATAGTGACTTGATAAAATGACCCAGTTATAGGTAAGATAGGTAAACAGCACACAGGGATGCAAATGAAGGACTAAGCCAAGTTGTGTACATGCAGAGAAGGCAGCTGATGGTTAAATGTATTTGCAAAGAAGTATTTCATTACAGTTATCATAAGGCTGAGGTTGCCTTCTGCCCAATGGAACATAGTGTACAAAGCTCATAAAATATATGCTGTGTGTAAAATTGCTATCTCTCTGTTTTGATGGGGAGCACTTAGGAACCAATGATGCTCTAAGACTCATTAGTACTGAACCATTGGGTCACCAAGTAAGTTCCTTTGTCATTAGCTTAATACTGTCCCTCGTTAAGCACCTACAATTGCCACTGTTGTGTGTCCTACTGTGAAATAATTGATTTTAGCTCAAATCTTATTTTCTCCAAACAGATTAATTTAGGTGACTCTTGCATGCAATTACTAATCCTTGCCAAGAGAAGGACACCGCAGCGCAGAACAGTAATATCTGAAATATATTCATGATGCAAGATTGAACTTGTATTAAATAAACTGAGATATAGTGAACACATGAAAGTTATCTTTACTGCTGTTGATACCAAAAGTATACCTGCTGCTCCACCAGACAGACAGTCCTTAAAACAAAAGTCAAGGGTGAGAAAGCTTTGGCTGTCCATATGTTGTTGGGAGTCCAATTTCATCAAAGCCAGCCAGCATAGCCACCGGTCAAAGATAAATGGAGTTGTAATCTAGTCTAGATGTTCCCCATCCCTGATCGAGCATTCAAGGAATTCCCTTTGTGTTTTATTGAAGTGAGAATTGAGTGGATGGCATGATGTTGTGGGTATATGGATAGTGATGGTTGAGTGGTTTGGTGTGTTGGAATTGTGTGTTTAGACAGCTTTTTTATAGTATAAATGTGAATGTGAATGATTTTGGTGTTTATATTATGTGTTTATTTTTGTAATATTAACCAGATTTTTATTATATTTCAATATGTTGCATTTTTTCTGTTGTATCTTGGTGTGAATTGTACACATTTGCTTTTGTGGTTCCAAGTTGTTTTACTTTTAGAAATTGTTTAATTATATCCATTGTTAAACCACATTTCCATAAAATGTGGGATAATGATGGTGATAAGTAGTATTGGTACTAGCAGCATTGTTTGATTTTGAATGTGGATCACTCTGACAAAGAGGACAAATTTCCCATTCAAGATCAAAGCCAGCCATATGCCAGTTTGTCCAGAATAATTTGGGGCTGATTGTAGAAGCTGGAATGGCTCTCCTCTGAAGATCCTGTTCCATGTTCACAGCTCTAAGAAGTGCATGCATTTGGGGGAGCAGGGAGAGAAATGGATGCTGCTCCTGATTTTGATTCATTGCCTTTGCTCAAGTGTTGGCAGGGAAAGAAAAAATAAATTGTACTGTAAAAATCTTCACAGCAACTTTATCAAAAAGACTGAAAAGAACATTATCAGCTCCTGAACTAAGAGAGAGATCCTTTGAGGAAGACGTGGAAATGATTCTATTTGCCAACAACTCAATTTAAGTGCCACATGGATAGTGGATAAATTCAGCAGTTGCTCTTTCAGAAATCAAAAAAATATCTGCAAAAGGGTGTGGGATGGTGGTCTTATTATGGTTTTAGGTAAAATAATTTTACATGTAACCATATTTGAATAACCTTTTTCATCTATCTATGAGTGGCTACAAATGTGGAGTGTATGTAATGCTAGTCATTATAATCCAAAACTGTGGACTGGGATGTGAGAAGATACAAGCATATAGTTTTGAGTAGACAGCCTGGTAAGGGACCTATTAGGTGATAAATTGAAATTACAGAGTCATGAGAAATTGAAGACCAAAGTATGAGACTGGCTCCATTATTATCAAATAATGGAGGTTTATAAACAAGACAGGAAAATTGGCTTCCAGGTGGAGAAATCAAAATTAGAAACAGAATTGTTAGAACCCAATGCTAAGAATTTGTCTAGAATGTATAACTTGTTGCTGAAATGGAATACACAAGATGAAACAGTTAAATCAACTATGATTAAGTGGGCACAAGACATTGGTCATAACATTATGTTTGCTGACTGGGAACAGTTGTGGACCACCGGCTTGAAATTTACGGCATGTAATGCCTTAAAGGAAAATATTATGAAAATGATTTATAGGTGGTACATGACCCCAGTCAAGCTAGCAAAAATCTACCATTTGCCTGATAATAAGTGTTGGAAATGTAAAGAAACTGAAGGTACCTTTTATCACCTTTGGTGGACGTGCCCGAAGATTAAGGCTTTCTGGGAAATGATATATAAGAAACCAGAGGCCTTTCTCTTGGGCATTGTCGGCCAATTGGTGCCAAAGAAAGATAGAACTTTTTTTATGTACGCCACCACAGCAGCAAGAGTACTCATCGCAAAGCACTGGAAGACTCAAGATCTACCCACTCTGGAAGAATGGCAGATGAAGGTGATAGACTATATGGGACTGGCTGAAATGACCGGCAGAATCCGTGATCAGGGGAAAGAGACGGCGGAAGAAGATTGGAAGAAATTCAAAATTTATCTTAAGAAACATTGTAAAATTAATGAATGCTAAAATGTCGAGGTTTTAGGGGAAAAAGGGGACTACAGCTGTAAAAGATTAAGTAAAAGAAAAGAATAAGTTAAAAATTTGATAAAACCAAGTGCTAGGATTTGCTGAAATAATTTTGGAAATTGGGATGTAGAAAGGGGAGGTATGGGGAAGTCGGCGAAGTAAGGTTTAAGAAAAAAGGATATGAAATTATACATGTTTGTTTGTGTGTTTGTTTGTTTGTATTGTGTATTGTTTGTTTTTATAAAAACTGTGAAAAACCAATAAAAATTTTATTTAAAAAAAAGGTAAGGGACCTATTACCCACTTTTACAAAGGGAAAGAGATATATGAAGTATTGTTATGTGGCTACAACTTAATGGTATGGATGTTTCCAGAATTTAAACCTGAGTCTAATGGATATCTGGTCAGCTTAGAGGAAAGATTATGAACTGCAAATAATATAGAAAAATAAAAATACCACGAAGTCCGAAGAGAAGGTGTAATTGGCAGTTTAAGTTACCTAGAAGAACATTATATCATATTAGACAGAGGAAATAAAGCTGATTGTGTTTCTGCCTGGTTTCATGATTGCTTTATAATTCAATATGTGAACCACCAACAAAAATAAAAGCATTGTAGACTTTGTAATAGATGTTATGATGAGGTTGCAATCAGAGTGAGTGTATATATAACCAATTTAATCGGTTTAGGGAGATTATCATATCAAAGTATTTGAAGATAAAATTACAATTTATGTCTTCTTTTTTATTTAGAAAGAGCTAAAAATTGTAGCATACATATTAGAGGAAACAGGGAAACAGGAAGATAATTCTGTTGCTCTGAGACAAAGTTACACAATACCATTCAAACCTCCTTTGCCAATTCTGTGATGAATTTTGGGTTGATATAGAGCTTTTTCATGTCTTTTTTCTTCTTCAGTGAATCTACTTTTTTCCAGGATCTACTTTGGTGATTTGGTGTTGATTGCCAAAAGACAAGTTTGTGACTTCTTTTTTTTAAAAAATAATAATAATAGGAACAACAAAAATAATTTTAGGGTGCTAAACAAAGAAAACTTGGGGAGGAAACCAGTTGTGGATTTTTTACTGGAGCTTCATTTCGGCACTGAAAACATTTTACTGTGCTAAGCCTGTGCTCATAAGAACTTTGTTCTTTAATTTCAAAAGTGCAAGTCCAAGGTCACCTCCAAATGACCTATTTAATAAGCATTTATCCTGATTCATTTATAAAGAGATGAGATGAGATTGGATGTTTATTGAATATTCATCCTGATTTGTTTAAGGAGAGAGTAGGTGATATTGCATCAAGCAAATGTTATCCCACACTTTCCAGTCCACTTTTCTCTTATGCTTCTCTATTGCAAAAACTCCAGTCTTTTGGGGGAAGGAGGCTTGCTTCACAAGAGCTAGAAATCAACTTTAAATGTGCAGCCTGAATTTGCTGGTATGCAATTGAATCCCACCCAAAACCAGGAAGTGCTCCAATCTGATGTTACTTGGCTCAAGTTGGTGGAGCTTGAGGTTCTTCCTACCTCTAATCTAGCACATCTATTTGGAGGGCACAGGAAGCCGAATTCCTGTAGCATCTACTTCATGTGCTTGCCTGACATTTAGAATGGGTTATAGGAAAAGTTTGCATGCCAATTCTGGACATGACCAGCTCAAGACATTTTGCTATCTGAGACAAAAGGAAGGTAGCACACGCATGTGTGTGTGTGACCTTACGCTAGTATGTTAGAGGAAAGGTAGTAGCCGAGTCTTCTCTATATTTGGATGACATTTTTGTGTGGGGGAGCAGTCAGATCAGGGTGCAATTGTTGAGTTTATTGAAAGGGTTAAAGGTAAAGGTAAAGGACCCCTGACAGTTAAGTCCAGTAGCGAACAACTCTGGGGTTGCGGCATTCATCTCGCTTTACTGGCCGAGGGAGCTGATGTTTGTCTGCAGACAGTTTTTCCGGGTCATGTGGCCAGCATGACTAAGCCACTTCTGGTGAAACCAGAGCACTGCATGGAAACGCTATTTACCTTCCCGTTGGAGTGGTACCTATTTTTCTACTTGCACTTTGACGTGCTTTTGAACTGCTAGGTTGGCAGGAGCTGAGGCCGAGCGATGGGAGCTCACCCCATTGCGGGGCAATCCCAAGGCTCAGTGGTTTACACCACAGCGCCAACCATGTCCTTATTGAAATGGTTACTATACCTTAATCCAGCCCATCCCGTTTTGAGAATTATAGTACTTCTACTGAGAGTCTTGAGGCATAATTTTGAATATTTCTCTCACCCATGGTCATATAATGATGCTCCATAGATGTATAAACGTGTAGCAAAACCACAACCCCATTATGTTAAGTGAAAGAGAATAATGAACACATTAGGGTTTGAATGCCTCATCCCAGAAAGCTGAGAGACAATACATAGAGCACAGTTCTGACATCAAGTAGTAGCTAGCAAGATGGTAGGGACATAGTAAATCACAGAGTCATATTTTGAAGAAAATAAATTACAGCAAAATAACTGTTGTCTTTATTTTTTTGTTTTTATTTGTACACCACCTATTATATAATATGTCACAAATTAAAATGATAAAACAATAAAAGAGTAAAATTACAAGAAATGAAATAAAATGCAACTGATAATCATAAAAGAAAAAGCTTGAGGTATTTTATTTTTTTACAAGTACTGAAATGTCATCAGCGTTGGCACTTTCTGGAGCTCCTAGGAGATGTGATTCAATAGAAAGGGGGCCACCCACAGAGAAGGCCCTCTCCCTGGTTTCCACAAACAAATATTGCAGCACAACCACAGCTCTGGCAGGGCAGCAGGGAGAAAGGCACTCCTGCAGGTATCCTGATACCAAGTTGTTTGGGGAATTACTAGGTTAAAACCAACAACTTTAATTTGGCCTGGTAGCATACTGGCAGACAGTGCAGTTCCTTTAGAGAGGTGCAATGTGTGTCTGATGGGACACTCCACTAAGTAATATCACTGTAGCATGCTGCACAGGCTGCAGCTTCCAGATCACCCTTCAGGGAAGCCTCACAGTAGTCTATTCTAGAAGTTACCAATGTGCGGATCACATGGCCAGGTGTAATGGGATGATTAGCTGCTTGTGCGTAAAATCGTGCTCCCTCAGAGTTTGTGCGACTCCACAAACCTCTGTGTGTGACAGAGCTCCACAAACATGTCTGCTCTTAGTCACTCGTAGAGTCTGACAGTGGCTGTCTGCGGAAGCGTTTCCAGCAAAGAAGCTCCTTAACGGAAACGCGTCTCCTGGACTCACGGCGTGACAGTTTCCGGCGAGGTGTGGGTCTCCCTATGGGAGACTCCGATACCTCCCCACTGTTCTCGCTGGAAGCGTCTCTGAGCCCTCCCTCCTGCTCGCATTCCCTCAGAGCTCCACTCCTCCCCCTGCTGGTTCCTGCCTCAGCTGTTGAGTCTCTTTCTTCCTCCCTGAGACCCTCCACCGCCTGATGCTCCGATGGCAGTTCCCTGACATCCACCTCCCCTCCAGGGCCCCCCTCACCCCCTCCCATTTCCTCTTCCCTGGGAGGTGAAGGGTTAAAACCCCGAAAAGAATCTTCTTCATCTTCAGACGTCTCGAACAATTCCCTCCATCGATCGCCGTCCTGGCTCGCTGAATCCTCCTCCTCTTCGGAATCTGTGAACCCCTCCAACTCCTCTTCCTCGTCGGTGGTGGCAAAGTATTTCCTTCGGAACCTCGCTACAGGCTGAGGTTTGCGTGGGAACCTCTGATGAAAAGTTTCTATTAAGAATTCGTCATTGACATCCTCTGCCCTAACCCAGGTGTTTTCCGACTCCGGTTCCCCTTCCCACATTACCAAATACTCAACTTGATCTCCCTTCCACCTGGAATCGAGGATCTCCGCTACATGGTAGCTGTGTTCCTTCTCCTCCATTGCTGGTCCCCTAGTGACCCTCCCTTCACTGTCCCCTTTATACGGTGACAGCAATGACCTGTGGAAAACTGGGTGCAGCTTCATGTGGTTCGGTAACCGGAGTCTGAAAGCCACTGGGTTGACCTGCTGCATGACTTCAAATGGTCCCAGCCTTTTGGGTCTTAACTTCTTACAACCCCCTTTGAATGGCAACCCTTGGGTTGACAGCCACACCTGGTCCCTCACCCTGATGCTTTCACCTTCCCTTCTGTTTTTGTCTGCCTGCCTCTTATATTCCTCCTTAGCCCTGTTTAAGTTGAGTTGGAGCTGGCGATGGATCGCTTCCATTTCTTCAACGAACTGTTCTGCAGCTGGAACGCTCCAGTTCTCCCCTTCCCCCCCTGGGAAGGCTCTGGGATGGCACCCGTGATTAGCCAAAAAGGGACTCATCCCCGTGGACACGTTCTCTGCATTGTTGTAGGCAAATTCTGCCAACGCCAGCTTCTCCACCCAATCATTCTCTCTGTCATTCACATAACACCTCAAATATTGCTGGAGAACACCATTAGCTCTTTCCGCCTGCCCGTTGGTTTCTGGATGACGGGCCGTTGAGAAATTAACCTCAACATGCAGTAAGCTCATGAGCTTCCTCCAGAACCTGGAAGTAAATTGTTTCCCTCGGTCTGAAACCACCCTCAAGGGGGCGCCATGCAACCTAAACACATTTTCTACAAACAATTTGGCTGTTTCTTCTGCTGTGACCGCATGTGAGCAGGCTATAAAGTGGGCCATTTTAGTTAACAGGTCTACCACAACCATGATGGCTGTTTTCCCTCTAGACCTTGGCAGATCAGTCATAAAATCTATGGCCACTGCTTCCCACGGTCTTTCAGGTGTAGGTAGTGGTTCTAATAAACCTGCCGGTGCCCGCCTCTCCCCCTTGGCTCGTTGGCATTGTTCACACCCTCTCACATACTCCCGCACATCTTCCCTGACCTTGGGCCACCAAAATTCCCTGGTAACCAGCCACATGGTTTTGTGTTGCCCAAAATGCCCTGCTGTGGGGCTATCGTGCAGTTGCTTGAGTACCTTCTCCCTCAATTCCCCTTCGGGTATATATAACGCTCCCTTGTAGTACAATGCCCCGTTTCTCTCCTCAAAACCCCCGGGTTTGTCTCCCTCCCTCCTGAGACCCCTGAGTTTGTCCTGGGCGTATTCATCATGCACCGTACCCTCTACCAACTCCCTTTGCCCCACCAATGCCGCCCCACACACCCAGCGGTCCTCTGGAATGACATGGGTCTCTTCGGGTGCTCCCTCCCCCTCCAAATATTCAGGTTTGCGTGAGAGAGCGTCCGCCCTAACGTTCTCTGGGCCTGGCACGTAACAAATCTCAAAGTTAAATTTGGAGAACTCCTGGGCCCATCTCAACTGCCGTTGGTTGAGCACTCGCGCAGTTCTCCAATACTCTAGATTCTTATGGTCCGTGCACACTTGCACCTTATGTTGTGCACCAATTAGCAGGTGCCTCCATTTCCGGAAAGCCTCATGAATAGCAAGAAGTTCCCGGTCGTACACCGTGTAGTTCCTTTCGGATTTGTTCAGCTTTCGCGAAAAGAAGGCACACGGTCGCCACTCTGACTCCTCCTTCCCCGACTGCAGAAGAAGCACCGCCCCTATGGCTCTGTCAGATGCGTCTGTTTCGACCCTCAGCTTCTTTTGTAAGTCCACATGCAGAAGTTGTTCTTCCGAGGCGAAGGCCCTTTTCAGTTCCTCAAACGCTCGCTCCGCCTCCGCCGTCCATACAAACTTCTTTTTACTGCTGAGACAGTCCGTAATGGGCGCCGTCAGGTGGGCGAAGTTTCGGATGAACTTACGATAAAAGTTTCCAAACCCTAGGAACCTCTGCACATCCTTCTTGGTTTTGGGTGTTTTCCATTCCAGCACTGCCTGCACCTTACCGGGATCCATGGCCAATCCCTTGTCTGACAGGCGGTACCCCAGGAATTCCACCTCCTTGGTATGAAACTGACACTTCTCCAGTTTCACCCACAGCCTGTTGGCTTGCAGCCTGCTCAACACTTCTCTGACGTCTCTCACATGTTGCTCCTCATTCTCCGAATACACCAACACATCATCTAGGAAGGCAACGCAATTCTTGTAGAGCAAAGGACCCAGTACGTGGTTCATAAAAGATTGAAAGCACGCTGAGCCTGCTTGTAATCCAAAAGGCATAACGAGATATTCAAATGCCCCCAAAGGGGTAAACATGGTGGTTTTCCATTCATCCCCTTTCCTTATACGTATCAGGTTGTACGCCCCCCTTAGATCCAGCTTTGTAAAAATCTTTCCCTTCCTCACCCTGGTCAAAATATCATCAATCCTGGGCATAGGGAAAGTCACTGGTTCAGTCACTGCATTTAACCTCCTAAAATCACATACAAGTCTCGGCTTGTCCGTGTGCTTTTTATCCACAAAAAACACTGGGCTACCCCCCGCTGCTTTGGACTCTCTGATGAAGCCCCTCTTCAGGTTCTTGTCAATAAATTCTCGCAACTCCTGCATTTCTCTGTCTGACATGGCATACAACTTGCCCACAGGAAGCTGTGCTCCAGGGAGTAAATTGATCTGGCAATCAAAGGGCCTATGAGGGGGTAGTTGGTCAGCTTCCTTCTCGCTGAACACGTCGCTGAGATCTGCATACTGTGGTGGTACCTTCACCTTCTCCATTACTTCCGTCCCTGCTAGGGTGGCTTGGGCCCCTGCTGACCCCTTTTCCCCTTTGCAGTGTTCTAAGCAATGTGCTGAACCAAAGGAAACCACTCTTTGATGCCAGCCCACCAGCGGATCATGTAGCGCTAGCCAGCTCATTCCCAAAATAATGGGAGCGCCTCCCAAGGTGGCCACATTAAACGCTATCAGTTCTGTGTGCCTTGCCACCCTCATTATCATTGGGACGGTCTGCAAGCTGACTCCTCCTCCCAACAACTCCCTGCCATCGATCGTGGTCACCTGCAGGGGGTTGCTTAAAGGGATAGTCTGTATCTGGTGTTCAGCAGCAAACTCCTTGCTCATAAAATTGCAGGAGCTGCCTGAGTCCAACAGCGCCTTTATTTTTAGGGGGTGTCCATTTTGCAGCTCTAGCGACACATCAATAACTAGAGCAGGTTGAGGAGCTTCTGGCACGGGCACTTTCACTGCTCTTTGGCCTGGCTGCAGTGCCCCGACTGTGGCAACCAGGCGTTGGCTTTTACCTGCTCCGTTTCTCCCTGCTCTCCTCCCTCAACAGCTCCCACCATCCCTTGCCATTCCTTCCTCTGGGGGCAGACTCTGGCAAAGTGGCCTGGCTGTTGGCAGAGATAGCATTTCCGGGCGCCTTTTCCCTCCTTCTTAACCCCCTCACTGGGTTTTGAAAATGCGCGCGCGCGCGCTGTTCCGATTTCCATCGGCTCTGCCGGCGGGAAAGCTGGCTCAGGAATGTCTGGAATGCGGAACTCCTTCCAACGTTCCCCTCTCCCTTCCCGCCTCTCCAAGGCTCTTGCCTCCTGACGCGCTCCTATGGTCAGCGCGGATTTGGTCAGCTGATCCATAGACACCGCCCTGGGGCTCCGGGACAGCTCGTCTTTCACAGCCGAAGAAAGACCTTCTTCAAATAGCATCTGAATGGGTGCAGCCGATAAATCCCAACCCAGTCTGTGAATCAGCATGGTAAACTCAGTCCAGTACTCACGGACAGATCGGCTTCCCTGCTTGCAAGCCATTAGCTGTCTGCGCACCACCCCTTCCTCAATATCGCTGGAAAACATGATATCCATTGCTCTAAAGAACTTCATCGTGTCCTTTAGGACGTCATTGTGCGTTGCCATTAGGGGTCGAACCCAGTCCCGCGCCCCTTTCTCAAGATGCCCAATTACGAAAGCAACTCGCGATTCCTCATCAGGGAACTCATCGAACTGCACATTAAGGGCATATTGCATCTCTGTCCTAAAGGCATGGTAATCCTTGGGGTCCCCCCCAAACTTCTGCACCAATCCTGGTACCTTTCTGGGGAACTGAGTGGCTCTCCCCTTCTTGTCTGCATCCTGAGCCCTTCTCTCCTCAAGCCTCGCCGTCTGCAGCGCAAGTTGGACTTCCAACGCTCGGTACCTTTCTTCCAAGCTTGGACCAGCTCCAACTCCTGCTCCTCCGGTGCCGGCTGGTTCGCTCATGATGCTTTCTCCTGCACAGGCAGCGTACAGAGACTGTCAGACTGCTGTAATGGGATGATTAGCTGCTTGTGCGTAAAATCGTGCTCCCTCAGAGTTTGTGCGACTCCACAAACCTCTGTGTGTGACAGAGCTCCACAAACATGTCTGCTCTTAGTCACTCGTAGAGTCTGACAGTGGCTGTCTGCGGAAGCGTTTCCAGCAAAGAAGCTCCTTAACGGAAACGCGTCTCCTGGACTCACGGCGTGACAGTTTCCGGCGAGGTGTGGGTCTCCCTATGGGAGACTCCGATACCTCCCCACTGTTCTCGCTGGAAGCGTCTCTGAGCCCTCCCTCCTGCTCGCATTCCCTCAGAGCTCCACTCCTCCCCCTGCTGGTTCCTGCCTCAGCTGTTGAGTCTCTTTCTTCCTCCCTGAGACCCTCCACCGCCTGATGCTCCGATGGCAGTTCCCTGACACCAGGCTTTTCCACTCCAGGTATGGGTATAAGTGGTGTGCAAGCCAAAGCTGGTAAAAGGTATTGGGACTTCCAGGAACAAAGACAAATCAAGGAGCACTCCCATACTGTGTGTCTGTTCCTCGGGACTGCAACACCATTCAGGACAGGCATGCAACTCAGCTCCCAGACTTTGGAAACACCCCTGTCTTGCCAAGATTCAATTTCAGTTGACTGGCCTTCATCCAGCCCATTATTGCATCCAGACACTGGTTCATGGTCTATACAGGCTCATCTGATTCAGACATAACCGGGGAAAAGAGCTGGGCAACACCAGCATGTTGAGGATACAATGCTCCAAATCTCCTAAAGACTGTAACCCAATTACTTCATATTGATGTAAAATAGCACTGACTCACCCCATAATACAATGCAATTTTGTCATAGCAGGCCTCTGAGGGTTGTACAGTACCATGTGCCGAAATTATGTCAATAATTTCTGGGCTGCCCAAAAAACTCTGTTGGATGGCTACTTGTGAGGCCGAAAAGCTGCCTTCACTATCATGCACTAGGCATGATTGTGTGCTCTAGAGTATGGTCACCTTCACAAGAAATCCTATGTCTGTTTCATTGCCTGCAGGTCAGGTGCAGCTTGATCTCTGCAGCATTGAAAGGGCACTCAGATATGATTGTATCAGTGGCCCATCGCATCTTGCCAGACTACCAGAAAAAGTTGTGTAAGCCGATTCAAATATCAGAAATAAGTGGGATCGCTTTACACATAATTAAATAAATGTGTAGACGTGCACACAATTAATCAGTTCAAAAGGAAGCTGCAGGCATTTTTACACAAGGAGGAAATCAAATAATTTGTTGGCTAGCTAAAAATTTTCTGGTTAAGAAGAGGCAGTGCAAGTTAACTTGAATTTCTGTAAGTTAATAAGAATATACATCAATGAATCATAGTCTGTATTAGCCTCTTGTATGTTACTAATTTAATCATGAAAAGTCTGTTGAGATATTGAATTTGGTTTTTTTTAGATTTTAAAAAGTCTTCCTCAACAGTTCATGCACAGATTATTTATTTATTTATGTTCCCAACATGTTTGTCAGGGTAAACTGCTACAATTTTAAGGAAGGTTCTGTCATGAATCTTATGATATTTGGTGCTTTTCTTGGAACCACACACCTGAAATTAGCTACCTAAGAACCTAGTAGAAAATATTAATCTCCAGTTTGAGCCTCCAAGCATGACTCAATATGTCCATTGGACATTCCAGTCATACAGAAGGCTATTGATGGCTATTAGCCACAAAGACTATAATCTACCACCAATCTTGGATGCAGGACCAATGAATAATGACCAACAGACTTCCGCTTGGAATGGGTTACCAAGCTGGCCTAGCAGCCTGGTTAGTTGCGGTTGTGACAAAACTTGGGCCAGGACACACTCTAGACTGAGAGGCCTCAATGCTATACAGTGGTGCCTCGCAAGACGAAAATAATTCGTTCCGCGAGTCTTTTCGTCTTGCGATGTTTTTCGTCTTGCGAAGCACGGCCCGTCGCAACTGCGCCTCTTCAAGCGGTTTTAAGAAAAAAGCGCAAGACGTTTTTCTCTTGCGAAGCAAGCCCATAGGGAAATTCGTCTAGCGAAGCAACGCAAAACCGAAAAACCCTTTCGTCTAGCGAGTTTTTCGTCTTGCGAGGCATTCGTCTTGTGGGGCACCACTGTACAAGGATTTTTCAAGTGCAAATCAAGCTTTCACTTTTGTAGTCACACCGGCAAGAAAAAGTGACCAGCCTATTGCTGATTCATGAAGCTGAATATGAATGAAAATAAGACCATAGATAGCAATAAACTGGAATAGTTTGATATTTGTGTGGTAACCTGTGGCTCTGCAGATGTTGTTGGTCTGCAGTTCCCATCAGCTCCAGTCAGCATGACCAATGGTGATGATGATGAGAGTTGTAGTCGAATAACATTCAAAGGGCCACAGGTTCTCTGTCACTGACCTGGAGTATTTTTGTTTTGGGATTATCCAGAAAGCACCTGTAGGATAGTCCATAGATCCTAAAAGCTAGCATTACTCCATTATATAGAGTAGAGGATTCACAATCTTAATAAAGAATCAATTCTTAGCTTTCAGCCATATCAATATGTTTATGTTGTCAAAAGGTATCTTTTCAAGGAGAAAGGATCAATAAACCATCTTTTTTCTTTAAAATGAGTTCAGATTTCTGCCAGTTCTAAGACTGTACATTTACAGGAAACCTATAGACTTGAATTCTAAAGTTTGGCTCAGCTGAATGAGTATCAGTAGCAACAGAATGTTCCTTCAAATTCTAGATTATTAGATCAGAATATATTTTCTTTTTAAAGGAGCAGGAGAATCTATGCTTGTCTATGAATAGGCCACATCCACACCTTACATTTAAAGCACTGTATTTCCCCAAATAATCCTGTGATCTGTAGTTTTATTAAGGGTGCTGATAGTTATTAGGAGGTCCCTATTCCCTCCGCAGAGCTACAATTTTCAGAGTGCTTTCCTCCTCCCATGAAAGGAGGAAAGGGAACATGTTGATAGGTCTGCATTCAGGTTCCTGGATCTAGATGTTAGTGGAGTAGCTTGAGAAGAACCACTGACAAGGCCGAACTAAACCAGAGGCTAAATGAGACCATTGTCTCAGGTGGGGGTGGGAGAACAACAAATGGGCATCTACCAGCCCCCCATTTGCCTCAGCATATGCCTACCTGCTTAGCCAGCCACTTGATGAGGCAAGACTCTTTCTCAACTCCTCCACTTGCTCTGAAGGGCCAAGGACATCCTTCAGAGTGAGGTGAAGAGGAGAATACCTGGACCACCATGGCAGCTTGTCACAACACCCTTTTTCACTGTGGGAGAGAAATTGCGAGCACTGCTGTTAATGTGATAACTATGAAAAAAGTTTTTTTTTAAGTAAGTGAGGGGGTGAAGGGTGAAGGGGAGACACTTCTGGCATCATGAAAAGAGAAGGTGGGCAGGCAGCAGCAGGGAGAGGAGAAGTGCCCCCACCTACCTGAGGGAGGTAGGACTGGATGTGCTAGGACTGGATCTTGTGCTAGGACTGGATTAGAGAACTGGAAAAAGAAGTCACTCTTCCACATGACCATAGTATAACTAACTCATTTTCTTCAAGAGAGGCAAACAACAGTTGAATATTCTTCATTTTTTATATCTACATGACCCAAGTGTTCAAACTACAATGCAATGAGATTGACAAGATGCCAATATGGATTCCTCTCCTACAGTTCTGGAATGCATCAAGAAACATTGGAGCACATAGTTTGCTTAAACAAGGTTGAAATGTAATACAGATAGAAACCGCAAAGTCCACCCAGATCCAGTTCCCAGACTGTCACATCATCATGAGGAATTGTTGAATAATGTACACATATTTTAGGGCAATTTTTTTTTAGGGTATGTAATTCATAGAATCAGATATATGTATAAGGTCCATGGATATTATCTGAAAATCCCCTTCTACATTTTTGTCATATTTTTAATAGGGAAAACATACATATTTGGCTTGAAATTGTCATTAGCTTTTGGAGGCTATCTTTTGGTTCAAATAAATCTTGATGCCCAATGTATATGTAGAATTTTATTTGCCTCTGAAAGCTGCATCAAAGATTCCATTAAAGAAGGAGAGGAGTGGCCATTGTCCCCTTCCTTGAAAATCTAACATTATAAATCAGCTTATAATAAGTTTGACCATTGGTCCATATAACTTTGTTGTGTCTGCATGGGCAATATCTTTCCATAATTTCAGAGAAGGGTCTTTCTTGTCCAACCTAGAGAAGGCACTAAACCTTTCATAAGTCAGGAGCACCTATATTTTAAGCCAAGTCTCTGGTTCCACACACTGTGTGAAACTTGCTCTAGTCTAGGCAATTAAAGAGCCTACAAACAAGGTATATATGCATGCTAAATGCACAAGTATCTTTGTGGGGAGAAAAAGTAGGGTGCATGTGTGAGCTCACCTGATAACCTTAGGCAAGGCACTATTTTTCAGTCTCAGCTGCCATATGCACCCCAATAATAATGTGGGGTTTATAATCCTTATTGGTCTTTTCAGCTTTCATATAATGGGGGGTAAGATAAGCCAAGAGGACGTGGGTGGCACTGTGGGTTAAACCACAGAGCCTAGGGCTTACCAATCAGAAGGTTGGCGGTTCGAATCCCCGCGACAGAGTGAGCTCCCGTTGCTCGGTCCCAGCTCCTGCCAACCTAGCAGTTTGAAAGCACGTCAAAGTGCAAGTAGATAAATAGGTACCACTCCTGCGGGAAGGTAAACGGTGTTTCCGTGCGCTGCTCTGGTTTGCCAGAAGCGGCTTAGTCATGTTGGCCACATGACCCGGAAACTGTACGCCGGCTCCCTCGGCCAATAAAGCAAGATGAGCACCGCAATCCCAGAGTCAGTCACGACTGGACCTAACGGTCAGGGGTCCCTTTACCTTTACCTTAAGATAAGCCAAACTGCTATTTGTTGAAACTGCAGAAGAGCTTTAGGGTGCAATTCTATAATCAAGATTCTCCAGCTGAACAACTAAATATTTGCAGCATAAGCACTACTACACCGGACAAACACCTGATATGCAACCGCCCTGCCAGATACATCACCTGAACACCAGACATGCTGATGGAACAAGCCAGGGTCAGAGCCATTCTACTGGCAAAGATATGGCAGTATATGGTTCCCGCCCCCCACAAAGGCCTTACTTCTAGTATTGGACATGTCATTCTACAGCATAGCAGTGGTGTATCTCTGGTCTCAGCATAACGTGAGTATAGGTGTGCTCTGCTAGTGATTTTTTGGTGTCATCTGATAGCCAACCATGTTGTCTGTTGTAATTATCTAATGTTGTGATCAGTTTGGAGGATGCTTTTATGAATGGATACAATGTATTGTATTTCTTTGCCATCTTGAACATTGCAGCTATCAACACTGGCATTGGAAATCCATAATTCCTGGTGACTTATCATTGAAGCAAAAGACATGGTGACCTCAGAACCATGTGGCTAGGAAATTGATTTCTTTAGCAGTAGGTATAGCATTTTACCTGGCAGTGTAATACTAAAGAACACTTACATAATCCCTGAGACTGCATACACTCCAAGGATACATTTACAAAGGCTTTCACCTGATAGCCTCGTTGTTTACCACAGGCTAATTCTTCTGTTGACTTGGAATTACACAATCACATTATGGTACTTTCTGAATAAAATATTATGTACAAATTATGATGTTCACGTAGGCTTCCTCTTCTAACAAAGGGAATCATATTCATTCCTGTAATGAATCCACCAGAGATATATAGACAAGTAATAAATTATTAAAGGAATCTGAATCAGTGCATCAATTTCCACTTTTGATTTTGATGCTATGTTATGATGGCACTATTTGTTACAAGCAGAGAGGGGCTTTCTCTCTAGCCAGCCATGTCATTAGTTTTGTTTTCATTTAAACAACGGCATTATTATTATTATTATTATTATTATTATTATTATTATTATTAATGTTTCATACACTTTCTTCATTACCTCTAACTCCCTATTGCTTCTTCAAGGAATAATAATTTGAATAGGCCTGAAGTATTCAGCTGAAAGGTTTCTGTACATACCATTGAAGGTGTATATTGACATTAGTACTGTACAAGTAACCCATATTCAAATATGTGTTCTGAATATGGACTATGCAAGTTTAATTCCAGCACTGGCTATTGGGGGGGGGGCATGGGGGCCAGCCCCCATATTTTCAAGGAGTCCCCCTCCTAAAAATATTTTCATGTGCTGGCACGTCCTCCACCAGCAATGCAGCGAAGGTAAGGAAGCTGGCGTTGAGGAGGTGCGGGTTGGCAGGCAGAGACAGCCTGGCTGGGTTGGGGTGGCATGTTGGAGGCAACTCAGCATGCCTGAATTTCAGTGTTAGTATTCATAGACCAGAGGTACCACATTCCTCAGTCAGATGGCAGAACTGTACTGATCACCACATTTTTATAGGAAAAGTCAATAAAGGTACCAGCAATTCAGGTAAACAATAGATCCATATTCATTTGATTGTTTTGTGTCACAAGATTTGGAATATAAGAGCTGCATCTGAAGTATATGGTCGCCGTGGGAGATTTAGCACAGCTGATGTGACCCTGACTGATGGTGCCATATCCTAGCCCTTAAAAATAAATCTCAAGAGCTTTCCATTTGCAGATTTATTATAGATTCTACATTATAGATTCTGTTCGCATGGACAGAATTGGATTTGGGTTTGTTGTTTTTTAATCTGAAAAATTATGTACAATGCAAATACAAAGGGCCTTCTCGGTAGTGGCGCCCTCCCTGTGGAACGCCCTCCCACCAGATGTCAAAGAGAACAACAACTACCAGACTTTTAGAAGACATCTGAAGGCAGCCCAGTTTAGGGAAGCTTTTAATGTTTGATGTCTTACAGTATTTTAATATTTTTTTGGAAGCCGCCCAGAGTGGCTGGGGAAGCCCAGCCAGATGGGTGGGGTATAAATAATAAATTCTTATTCTTATTACAAATGATCTTTCTGTGGGGTTAGTGAGAATTAGCACTTGCGCTACCCAAATTTATGGAAGTGTTTAACAAAAAAGCAATATAATTGGTAACTTCAGGTGCATATTAGGAAGAAGGCAAGTATGTGAGCACCAGTGCTTTGAAAGCTATGCAAAGCCTATCCTAATAAGCTGAGTCACCAAACAGATTCCTATAAACAACACCAGTCCATTGTGAAAATAATTACAGTTTTCCTTTACATTTTTGCTCTTCATTTTATACCTGTGAAACTTTTTTCTTGCCCTTGACCCATTTCACTAGAGTGGAGGCTGAACCAGACTTACTGGGAGTGTTCCTAAGATTGATCCACTATTGTGCTTCTGAGACGGGTGGGATCAGCAGCAACATGTCAAAGCAAATCTTGCCTGATCTTTCTGTTTCATGTACTGCCTCTGCCGAGCTGCCTGGACAAACACCAGAGAAGCCAGACAGCACACCCCTGGGACACAGCTGTGGAATTTGTGGAATACATTTTATTCTTTTTTACCCAATTAAGCGAGAAATTAAGCAAATGTCTGGTGACATGTGTAGCTATATTTTATAAAATAAGATAGATCAGCAAAAAGAGATCTTTGCTTTCTGTGCTTGTGAATTGTTTCATATTCCAGTGGTAATTCACAGACTGCAAATATCTCAGTAGTCACCCTCACAGTCCGTATCTTAGCAATTTCCAGTGCAAGGATAGGGCCTTTTCCTGGTTTCTCTTAATATATAAAAGATTCACATTTAAACAATTTAACAAGTGGCTTCAGCACTACTGATCAGTTGAGGGCAGGTTGATGCCTTATTTCACAGCCCACAGTCTCATTTTAATGCTAAAAATTCTACATGTTCACTGTAACAGTGAGGGACAGGAGTGGCAGATGTCAGAAGTAATTATCTGGAAGCAATATTCATAAAAAAATGAAAGTCATGACCCCACTTTCTGGCTAAAACCTTTATACAGACAAAAATGCATTACCATAAATAAATTAATCAGTCTTGTCTCATATGACATATACTAAAAAAATGTGCGGTATTCAAATCAGTGATATAACAGATTCAGAATTAGGGGAGATCAGGTGCCAAAATATCTCAGTTTGGAAATTCTGCCTCTAATATGAGCCAAGCTGAAACAGCTTCTGAAGTTTGAGTCCAGCTTGCATTACATTCACCACATACATTAACTATAAGAGAAAATTGCTTTCAATAATGCTCATTAGCCAAAATTGCATATAAATATATGCTTACTAGGAAAAAAATCACACTAAAACGCTGGTGAATTTTTGAAAGGTTTTTTTTGTTTTGTTTTTTAAAAAGCAAATTGCTGCAAAATGTGGAGATCTGAATTTAAAACTGGAAAAATGAGAAATCGGGTCCTCCCTTAAAGAAGGCACGTATTGCGGTGAGACTTGGACAACCAACATTCTGTGTCTCCAAGAATGGTGGAGAAAAACTAATTAACTACGTGTTGAGCTTGGGGTTCTGTGGACTGTCTATCACTAGTGCTAATGTAAAAATTATTGTGATCCAGGCATGTCCAAACACTCTAAAGTCTCATTGATTATATGGGAATATTATAGGTACTTGATATAAAAAGTACTTACATTAAGTCACAAGAACTATAACGCGATCGGAGGTCATGGCCCCCATAAAGAGTACCCCATAGCAGAGACCTAAATACACATGCCTAGCCTAGCCTAGGAAAAAACCCACATTAATTTACCTGGATCACAATATTTATGCGCAACTTGGAGCTGTGTAAAAAGGAGTACCATACACTCTGAAACAGCTCATTTATCCAGGAAGGCAAAAGTCCAAAGTGAAACATTATTACCTTCTACTTATCAAGCATCTTGCATATCAGAGGCTCCTAAAGGCCTTTACAAATTTATAATGTAGAGATTACCTCATTCACCAGGGGAAAGTGAGGTAAGTAAAGGGGGGGGAACCATATACCCACAGAGGAGAAAAATGTGATGCTTGTGTATGCTCTAATGTTTCTGAGTTCTTGAGCTGCAGGCTGCTTAAAAATTTCAACTCACATTCTGCTCTTTCATTGACAATAAGGTGTAGTGAGCTTTTCTGGTAAAAGGTAGTTCTGTCCAATTAAAAGAGAGGAAAATGTATGCTGAATAGCTCTGGTATACAGAAATCTTAAAGCAGTAGTCTTCCAGAAGGTCTGTACTGAATATTCCAAATCAGCTTCATTTGGTTTATGCCTAAGCATGCAGCTTTACAGATTGTGTCATCAAAAGTTCATTCCGAAGGGAGCTATGTGCAGAAGTAGGGTCAAATCCTGAGGACCTGTACTAGACACAAATAGATGCTATGCTTGTTTTGTACCCCTACCTTTTGGGGATCAACACAACTAATTATCACTTTAATACTATAGATATGAAAAAGCAACCCCTGCTGTAGGGACAGCAAAGCAGCCAGAAAAGAGATTATGTACAAAGGCCAGAGAAAGAGCTGTGAGTGCCATCCTTTGGACTCCTTGGAAAACTCACTAAACCAGATGTGCTGTAGCCTGGGATTGGTGTGTGTTGTATGGCTGATTTGAGTGCTGGGGGCAGCCCAAGGATGCCTGCCTCTCCATGAAAGCAAACCTAGAGTGAGAGACAAGGGTGATGTCAGCAGCTTCTAGAACTCCTCTTTGTTGTAAGATTCGGGGGGCGGGATCTGTGAGTTTGTTTGGGCAGTGGGTGAGAGGCAGTCAGTCCTGGGTGGGGAGGTGTGTCAGAAGGGGGAGGTACTGATGTAAGTATATATTTATTAGTAATTTGTATTAAAGGCACCATTATGTATTTTAATAATGTGTGCTGTTGTTTTAGTTTCCTGAATGCTCAGTAATAATAATAATAATAATAATAATAATAATAATAATAATAATAACAACAACAACAACAACAACAACAATAATTTATTATTTGTACCCCGCCCATCTGGCTGGGTCTCCCCAGCCACTCTGGGCGGCCTCCACAGAAACCAAAAACACTAAAATATCATACATTAAAAGCTTCCCTGAATAGGGCCGCCTTAAGATGTCTTCTGAATGTCAGGTAGTTGTCCATCACCTTGACATCCGATGGGAGGGCATTCCCCAGGGCGGGCGCCACCACTGAAAAGGCCCTCTGCCTGGTTCCCTGTAGCTTCGCTTCTCGCAACGAGGGAACCGCCAGAAGGCCCTCGGCGCTGGACCTCAGTGTCCGGGCAGAATGATGGGGGTGCAGACGCTCCTTCAGGTATACTGGGCCAAAGCCGTTTAGGGCTTTAACAACACCAGCACTTTGAATTGTGCTCGGAAACGTACTGGGAGCCAATGTAGGTCTTTCAAGACCGGTGTTATGTGGTCTCGGCGGCCGCCCCCAGTCACCAGTCTAGCTGCCGCATTCTGGATTAGCTGTAGTTTCCGAGTCACCTTCAAAGGTAGCCCCACGTAGAGCGCATTGCAGTAGTCCAAGCGGGAGATAACTAGAGCATGCACCACTCTGCCCAGACAGTCAGTGGGCAGGTAGGGTCTCAGCCTGCGTACCAGGTGGAGTTGGTAGATAGCTGCCCTGGATACAGAATTGACCTGTGCCTCCATGGACAGCTGTGAGTCCAAAATGACTCCCAGGCTACGCACCTGGTCCTTCAGGGGCACAGTTACCCTATTCAGGACCAGGGAGTCCTCCACACCAGCCCGCCCCCTGTCCCCCCAAAACAGTACTTCTGTCTTGTCAGGATTCAACTTCAATCCATTAGCCGCCATCCATCCTCCAACCGCCTCCAGGCACTCACACAGGACCTTCACCGCCTTCACTGGTTCTGATTTGAAAGAAAGGTAGAGCTGGGTATCATCTGCATATTGATGGACACCCAGTCCAAACCCCCTGATGATCTCTCCCAGCGGCTTCATATAGATGTTAAAAAGCATGGGGGAGAGGACGGAACCCTGAGGCACCCCACAAGTGAGGGCCCAAGGGTCTGAACACTCATCCCCCACCACCACTTTCTGAACACGGCCCAGGAGAAAGGAGCGAAACCACTGTATAACAGTGCCCCCAGCTCCCAACCCCTCTAGACGGTCCAGAAGGATGTTATGGTCGATTGTATCAAAGGCCGCTGAGAGATCCAGCAGAACTAGGAAACAGCTCTCACCTTTGTCCCTAGCCCGCCGGAGATCATCAACCAGTGCGACCAAGGCAGTTTCAGTCCCATGATGAGGCCTGAACCCTGATTGGAAGGGATCCAAATGGTCCGCATCCTCCAGGCGTGCCTGGAGTTGTTCAGCAACCACACGCTCAATCACCTTGCCCAAGAATGGAAGATTTGAGACTGGGCGATAGTTGGCCATACTGGTCGGGTCTAAAGATGGTTTTTTAAGAAGCGGTTTAATGACCGCCTCTTTCAGCGGATCTGGGAATGTTCCCTCACAGAGGGAAGCATTCACCACCCCGCAGAGCCCATCGCCCAGCCCTTCCCGGCTAGCTTTTATAAGCCAGGATGGGCAAGGATCAAGGAGACAGGTGGTTGGTTTCACTCGTCCAAGCAGCCTGTCCACATCCTCGGGGGTAACGGATTGAAATTGATTCCATGCAACTTGACCAGACAGGGCTCTAGCACTCTCCCACCCCAGCCCTGCTCCCACGGTGGTGTCTAGCTCCTTCCGAATATGAGTGATTTTATCTGCAAAAAACTTTGCAAAATCGTTGCAGGAGATCTTGGGGTCTTTACAAGGCCCCGGTGGTAAAGGTGGTTCCGTTAAATTGCGGACCACCTGAAAGAGTCCCCTGCTACTATTTTCTGCAGATGCAATAGAGGCGGTGAAGAAAGTCTTCTTCGCCGTCGCTATCGCCACTTGGTAGGCTCGACGTTGAGCTCTAACCTGTGTCCGGTGAGATTCGGAGTGAGTTTTTTGCCACCGACGCTCTAGCCGTCTCAGCGATTGTTTCATCGCCCTCAGCTCCGAAGAAAACCACGGGGCTGTCCGGGCTCCATGCAATCGGAGAGGGCGCTTCGGAGCCAGACAGCCCGATAGCCTAAACTTTGTTAGAGATTTGGGAAAGCTTTTCATAGTAGGTTTTCTTAAGCTAGGGATGGGGAACTACAGCCCTCCAGATGCCATGGGCTCCCATCACCCCTGACCACTGGACATTCTAGCTAGGACTGATAGTATTTATTTACTGCATTTATATCCCACCTTTTCACAGCTGACCAAAGACCACCCAGTGAACTTAATGGTCAAGTCAGGATTTGAACCCATGTCTCCCAGCTCATGGTCCAGGGATCTAACAACTACACCACACTGGCTCTCCTAGTACAACACACTGGTTCAGCAAATAAAATTCAGTGAGTAAAATAGCTGAACATTTCCCCAGTTTAAAAATTGACACCCCCTATAGTCCTTCTCTTCTATAAATGTTAGTATTTCAACTCACTGCATTCTAATAGTTGGAAAAGAAAAAGTCATTCTCAACCTGTTCCTAAAATTCAGATTTTTATATCCTATTTTACAAATAGGCAGGCCTACAATCCTGCCAACAAGCAAACTTCTTTGCCAGGATGTCAACTACTAATGTAGTTGAGATAACAATCAGACCGTAGGTTTGTTTGACTTGTTTCTTGAGTACTTCAGATACATTGATTACAAAAGCAGCTAGCTGGGGTCAGCTTTTGGCAAAGGAAAATCAAGGTTGGCTGAGCCTGGTTAGTTATCCACACCACCTGACCTTTAAAGGGATAAACAAGCTTATTTGTAGGCACAGACAAGCAACATAAATGAAAAATAGGGGAAATTCCATTTCATAAATGGCTGTTTTCCTAAAACAAAGAAAGCTTTTTTTTGGGGGGGGGGAGACTCACATACATAGTTGTGTGCTATGTTCAGCATGAAAATTAATTTTTTTTCCTGAGCATATAGGCATTTTGTTATGCACGTTTCATTACATAAGACTTGGGTTACAAATAAATCAGAACTACAAGACAGGAATCAAACAACATTGTACTATCTGGGATAGACACAGTTTGGATATTGCACATATTTATGGTTGCAATCCATCTGTGCCTTTTGTTCCCATCTAAAATAGAGAAGTCTTAAAGTAGATAATACTATGAAAGGCTGCAAATCTCATCTTACTTTTTCCAACAGAGGGCAAACTCATATTTCAAAAATTCAATTACTGCACAGTAGGAAACTATGAGGATACTTCTGAGGTGCCAATAAAATCCATGGGACAAATGAAATTAATTTTTTGTGTCTGTGCAGTAGAAATACTTTTAAACACATACATACATACACACACAAATAAATTTCACAGTGCTACATTCGTAGTAAAAAGGAATTCAAAAGACATCAAGAGAATCACAAGCCTCAGTAGATTTTAATATTAGCATCACTAGTGTCTGTCTTGTTAGTATGGAAATTTTTACAACAAATAGCTGAGGTGTGCACCCAGGCAAATTCAGCTAAATAAGTTCATGTACCCCCCCCCCATATTCTATACATTCTACTTTGGGATGGAGGGAGTGGAGAGGCTCACTAAAACTTCATAATAAAATCTGTTTGAGAATTACACCTTTACACATTCACCCAATCATATAATGGGGATTCACAGGTAGAGGAGGAAGTGGGGCTGTACCTTCTGTCAGTGTTCCTATCTTCACACACAGGGCATCCCTAGCTTTAATGTCTGAGTACACTGAGCATGGACATCTGCAAAGGGTGTCTACATCTGAGCAGCTGTTCATGCTCAGATGATCTTTCTTTAGGGGCAGGTCCAGAAGGTTCAGTCTGCTTACCATACTTTTCTATTCGTGGATCACCTTCATATAACTAATGCATGAAGGATGCTAAGGGGATTTGCAAAATGGCTTCCTCAATTCACACAGTTCTGGGAAGACTTAAAAAAATAATAATAATAAAGTGTTAGTCTTTATTTTTTCTTAAATGTATAACTGCCAAGCAGGGGAATAATCACAGTTGAAACAGTACTCTATCTGTATTAGAGGAGAAATAATGCTGAGCTTTAATATAGAAAAATGCACATGCTGATTGTCAGATATTAGTATTAGTATTGCTCTCTTAGTCTTCTAAGCACCAAATTAAATACTAAGCAGTGGCAGTGTCGATTGAACACTGGTTTAATCCACTAAGGGGAAGACATGTGGGATACTTATGAAAACCATTTCCACTGATTTAGAGAAAAGCAGAAGGTAGTTCTGCCTTTAAAACCCTGTCAATTTTAAAAAAAAAACCCTACACTGAATAGCTCCTGTACACAGAAATCTTAATTGCTACACTGCCTAAAGTAAACATAACTAAATAGGCCTTCTGTTACACACTCTTCAACTAAGAAGTCTTTATATGCTATGGCAATTAAAATTCTTGTGGTCTGGGAACCTTGAATTCATACATCCAGCAGTCTTTCTAGCCTCCTTTTTCTAAGGTAGGTTTTTATTTTCTTTTGTCACTAACTAGCTAAGAGTTTCATTTTACCAGAACAAGCACTTCCACAAATGCTAAATACAAAACAGATGTTAACGTTTAAGTCTCTTGAGATGTTTAAGGCCAAGTAGCAATGTAGCTTCCAATCCATTCACTCCGATGTGAAGGTTCAAGGTACACAATGATTTTAAAACAGATTTATGAATAAATATTATCAGCAGAGCATTTTATTATGGAAATGGGTATTTCAATATCCTTATTTTGCATTGTTCTATTCATATTAGGACTAAATACTCAAACCAGTAAATGTTCAGATTAGGCAATGGAATACCCTGCAATATTTCTCTGATGAAAATAGGGACGTCCCATTCCATAATGATAATTTTACTATTTATACCCCACACATCTTACTGGTTTGCCCCAGCCACTCTGGGAAGCTTCCAACATATATAAAAACATAATAAAACATTCAACATTTTAAAAACCCTTCCCTATATAGGGTTGCATTCAGACAGCTCAGTTGTCGGATAACTCCATACCCTCCAACATTTCTCCAGTGAAAATAGGGATATCCTAAGGAAAAGTGGTGGCTTTTACCTTTAAGGTCATTCATGGCTTGGGAACAGGGTACTTGAAGGACCAGTCTATCTACTTGTGTTTTTTGAGATCTTCTTTGAAGGCCCTTCTCCAAGCATCATTCCCTCCAGAATGGTTATGGCTACTGAATGTTAAATTGCTTTAACAATAGCAGCTTTCCAATGGGCATTCTGGGAAAATAAATATGGTAGCCATGTGCCCAAAGGAAACCCAGAGACTCCATTCTGCACTCACTTCCAGGCTCACAGCCACTATATTCATTTCCCCAGAATGCCTGGATGTAGTACCATTCCCAGGGGTATTTAAGGGGAATTGTATCACTCAAGGCTTTCTGAGGAAATAAATAAAATGCTGTCTAAGAGGAACACAGACCAGCTCTTGAGTTTTGACATCTGCTCTAAAAATACATGGGTGGGGGCCTGGCACGGATGAAGAGGAAGCTGTACCAAGCCTTGGCTGGCAACATGCCAGCTCCTGGCCTGGGCCAGCGGAACTTCCTGTGGGTGCTCTACAGAGAGCTGAAGTGGCTGGTGCAGGGTGAGTCATGGCACCAAGGAGTCTGTGTCCAGCACCTCCTGGGAGAGCCCGCATCTCAGAAGTTGCACTAAAAATGGGGAAGCGCACCCACAGCAATGTGTTAGCCCCCTTCCCCCTGGTGATGCCACTTCCCCCTTTTGCACCTTGCCCCAGGTGCTGGCAACCTATGCCACTGGTGGGAATGCACAGGAACCAGAGTAAATGGTAATGTGTACACAGCTGTTGGCTTAGAACAATTATCCGTTTAGTATAGCTTCAATTTTCATTCACTTTAATTCCTCCAATAAAAATCATTCCCTATGTAACCAGACAAAAGAAGCCATATTTTGCTCTTAGTTATAATGGTAAATCCAGGGGTTTCAGGAATGAATAGATAAGGGCATTTTTTAAAACAACAACAACCAGAGTTTAAACCAATGTGTAGAGTGCTCTTCCCAAAGCTTTTGGATTTGACACAAAGGTTTTGGAATAAGCTTCTGCCAATGCATGATTTAGCTGTCTCATATCAGTCCCTTTATTCATCTACACCTCCTCAGGGCTGGATTCAGTTTTTATCCAAAAAAGGGCAGTTGCTGATCCTTACTCAAAACATAGGCACAGGCAGGCCAAGCTTTCACTTAAGAAATCATTAAAGAAAATACACCTCCAAACATGCCTCATAATCAATTTGGAAATGTTACTTATTGGCTGAGAGTCTTTGCTTGGAAATATAAACACCAGAGACAATTAGTAACACATTCTCATCTTCCTTTAAAAAAGAAAAAAAAGTTGAATCTTGACTTTTTTTCTAAAAGCACAGCCAACTCTTCCTTCATTTTTGGAGAACAGAAAGATAATATACAAAAATATTACCTTAAGGTGATAGCTATTGTTAAGACATGCCGCCATGTCTATGTCTCCTTGTCAAAATATTTGGCTATGGTTCTAAGACACAAAATAGTTTACAAAACATAAGAAGTTGGCTCTTTCAGAATCAGCTGGGGGCAAATGACCTACATGGCCACACAACACTGTGTATAATAAAATAAAATGTAAAATAAAATAAAATAAATAGGAGAGGGAGAAAAGTTTAGTCAAGCCAATGCAAACTAGAAAATATTGATCTGAAACTGAGATGGTAATTGTGATTTAATAGTATAATTTGTGTATTATAATTTTTTTATTTAGAATTGTCGAATTTTATATTTAGAATTCTAAATTTTATATTTAGAATGCTAGCAAGGTGCATATTTTATTTTCTAAAGTATGCCCATTAATAAAAAAATCATTGGAGCAGGGAAATAAGGGAAATGTTTATTCTGAGTTCTCCAAAATATCTCGGTTTTCGAATGTAATCCGTTCCAGAAGACCTTTTGACTTCTGAACGTTCAAAAACTGAAGCATTTACTTCTGGAAGCATTTACTTCCAGATAACTCAATACAGAAGCCATGTGGCACGTTCAACTTCCAAAAAGCGTTCGAAAACCAAAGCAGTTACTTCTGGGTTTTTGGCATTCGAAAACCAAAACATTCGACTTCCGAGACGTTCAAAAGCCAAGGTACCACTGTACTTATTTCAAAGTATTAAGGGAAGTACAGTAAATGGGTGTACATGCTTTCACTGAAAGTATACAGAAACATTGCCTAATGTTGGTCCTGTGGGATAACCAGCCTCATATAACCAACATGCTTAAGTCTAATTGATTACTTAAAACAATAAATAAGCTGTCCTGCCAGGCTTAGCTATGTCACTTCCCTTCACCTTGGGAGGAAATGGGCAATCAAGTGTTTCTGTTGGTCTACCTGTGGATTTGGTATGTGAGGAAGTCTGAGCTGGTTACTCCAGCTCAGCCACATGGCTTTAACCATGTGCTAGGGAAAGTGAGGAACTCTGGAAGGAGCTTTTAAAGGTGACATTCTGGAGGGGCACATTTTTAAAGTTTTTACAGCCTATATTTCCACAATTTACTTCTCTACCTGTTTTGCCATGTTAAATCTTTGCCAGGGTTCTTTCACCAAAGGGTACTTGCTCCAAACTAGGATCTTTGCATCCAAGAATTATTACTGTTCATCAACATGTCCATTCAGATTTCTTCTCCCTGCCCCACCCCCACCAGCCCAGCCATCCTTCCATCGCATCCTGCTACATACAGCCGTGGAAAGAGCTTGCTGGAGAAGCTAATGTATTAACATTGTGCAATGTATCATGCCAGCGGCTGTCAGAAATAATTTTTGTATGTCCAAAATGCACAATGATTCTGTCAACTGTTATGGAATAGTGCCTTAAGAATTCTGCTCTTTCCACCTTATCCAGTAATCTAGATGCATCTATTATCCAAGGGATGACCTCAAACTGCATTTCTGAGACAACTAGCAATGACTCCCCAAAAAAAAGACTCTGAAAGGATACTTTCCAACACTGTCTACAAACCCCAGGCACGTCCTCCAAGGACTACACTATGGTGATGAGATCACAACATACTGAAAAGGAAGATGCGAGCAGGCGTAATGAAGATGATCTCTCTGAAATTCCATCTTGGATCCCTTAAGACACAGATATAAGCTGAGGTCTGAGCTAAACTCAAAGAGCAAATAGTTCCTATTCAAAAAGATCGAAGGGTCAAAAGTATGCATTGCATTAAACTTATTTTTAAAGTTTGCTTAAGCTGACCTCTTCCTTTTGCTTTGAAAGAAAAACAGGTGTTCAGGACCCTGATCCAGATCATGGTCCCAGTTTGAATTTGGGGGGGGGGGGCTGTAGTGGTTTCCTGCCAAAAAATCCGGCCTGGGTTGTTATTTGCCATGAAAAACAGACACAAGGGCAACAAGGACTTGAGTTGATGGAAGATGAACTCTAGATGAACTGGAGTCAGAAAATCTTTCTGGGAATCTGATGTTATTCAGTTATATAGATATTATTTATTTTTGTTCCACCTTTATCCCAAGCGTCTCAAGGAGGCATACATATGGTTCTCTCCTCCCCATAACCTGGAAGATAAGAAAGACAGTAACTGGCCAAGGGTCACCCAGTGAACTTCATGTTGAACCTGGGTCTCTGCAATCCTACACTTAGATGTGATGCAGAAGTGTCCGTTTGCTTCCAATATTCTCTGCTTATATATTTGCAAATAAAGCAAATATTACAAGGAGACTATACAACTCCAATGCTATCTTATCCTAAAGCATGAATTGGGAATGTTCTTCAGCTCAAGGGTCATATTATTTTGTAGGCAACTATCTAGACATGACACACCAGTCGTGGGCATGGCCAGAGACAAATGCCTGACCCTTACTTTTGACCATATGTGATTCCTTTGACCAGTAGGCTACATTCCAGCCATGAAAAACTCTGGGGTTTACACACACACACACACACACACACACACAGTTCAAGGGCACAGTGCAGTCAGGCAAAAGCACTCAAGGAGCGTGCAGAGGCATGTTGGTGAGGGGTGTGGTCTGGAAAGAAGAATGGCTTGGGAGATAAAGAGGCCTGAGATTCCCTATTCCTGTGAGAAACCAGTAGATGTAATAATTCTTTAATAAGTTCTTTAATTGATTTATGGTATCCGTAATGCTTTATAAAACACCACCCATCTAGATAGTATCTATGTCCTTCAAACCAGCGAAGCCAGAATATTTCCATTTATGCTCAGCTCAGTTCCAAACACTCTGGCTAAAGTGTTTTGTGAACAGAGTGGGCCTGGAAGCCTTAGCATTTTTCTGTTTTTGTTTTTTTTAATAATAGATTTACAAATACTTTTAACCAATATTAACAAAGGCTCACTGTAAGGGAATACTACTCTAGTATTTATTTTAAGAATAGATCATTCAACCTGCTGCTCTCCTTTTCTTTAAAAAAACTCCATATTTATTAGGATGCTTATATCTCTTAAAAGCTTTTTCTGAGAAAAAAGTATTCCTGTATTTAATAACAATGAACTTTATTGCCCTTTGACATATCTAGGACTTAATTGGGATCAATTTCAATTGCAGTTTCTCCAAATATTTATGTAATGAAGGGTCCATATCCTCCAGAGAGCTTATAAAAATATCTACATTTGTCCATCTTCTCTCTCTTCAAAATCCAAAAGGAAAAAGACTCATTCCACACTTACTAGCTATCTACAGTTGTCCATAACTAACAAGATAAGAGGCTTCATTAGATTAAATGGTGTTTTCTCTCTCTCCGTTTTTCTTCAAGCTAGTACTACAAGGGAAAGTGTGGTTAAAAATGTAGCATAGTAGAGTGTATCTGAGTATTTAAAAGCCTCATACTGAACCAGTCATAAGTGAATGTGAAACACTGGAATGGCAAAAGCAAACAAGATGCCAAATAATACAGTCCCTTGTGTTTGGTATGCTAGTGTGCCTTATTCAGCCTCGCCTGATGGTCATAACTAAGCATTATAATTGCATTTAACCATGTGATAAAATGTAATTAACCGTCTTACTTAAGCAATTGTAACATATCTGTTACTTACCCATGCACAGCCAACAATTTCCTTCTTTTCTATTAAAAATACATGTTTTAAGGGAGGGAATAATAAAGTTCCTTTTTTACGTGAGATCACCCTCTCCTCCCCACCTCTCAACACAAGGTCTTTTACTGTAGACTGTAACAGAGTAAAAAAAAATTCACTTTCACAAGGAGTGTTATTTTTTTCCTGCATACACAAAAAGGCCCAAAGTATCTTCAAGAGTCAACATTTAATCTCCACAATGACACACTCCCATTTACTCTGGATCCATTGAGCTTCCACTAGTTTGGGAAGCAGTGTGCACACAATATTAGCCACATCAATATCTACCCTGCTTCTTATGAAATACTATGTTTTGATGAGTTTCTTCCAACCAGCTTTGATCCAAACTGAGAAAAAGAAAGGCACATCTGCATTTTAAGCCAGTAATGTGCAAGCAGCCTAAATTTTGCACACCTTAAACAAATATTCTTCTTCACAAATGTTGGGTTCTCGATGAAAGTAGGTTTTTAAAAAATTAATCTTTCACACAAAACAAAATAATTACATGCTTCTTTCCTTCCTTGAAAGCCCTACAGTTAACCATCTTTTTTCCAAGTTTGGGTGTTAAATGTTCATCTAGGAAAACATTTCCTTTAAATTCAATTTGAATTCCTGGGGTAGCAAGCAATTACTCTTTTGAAAAGTAGGTCTTTCAATTAAAAGCTCTCAAGGAGCCACAAAGACTGCTGTACATCATATATAACCTGAGCTGTGTACTGTTTGGTGTAATATTGTACAAACAGATAAAATCCTCTTTGTTCAAGGCACTTTATATACCTTATGTTCCATGGCTTAAAATAAAATGCTGTTTCTTTTCTGATATCTTAATCTAACACAGTGTGTAAAAGACTATCTTCAGGCCTGTTGTATTGTTTGAACAGGCAAAAACCACCATTCCAGAAGAAACAGCAGTATAAATTTTAAACTGCTTTATCTCTTGTCGTGATCAATCCTGACAACTCTGTAACAGAGTATCCTGTAAGTACTGATAATAAATAAAATAAATGTACAGCCAGCACATTTCAGCACTTGTAATTTGAGATGTGTGCATTAAACCAGAAAAAACAGGAGATGAGTAAAGTCTCCACAAAACGGGGGGGGGGGGGTATTATCTCTGTAATTTGACATAGTAAACTTCATGCAGCTTGCTGGTACGGCTGCAATGTGGTTAGAAACAAAATGGAGGAGCAGCTCAGGTGGAACCATTGGGGCATGTTTACAGAGAGGAGCTGCTAAGAAGTATATCTTGCTCCAATGAAGAAATTTCTTAATTCCAAAATGCATTGGACAACATAAAACATTTTGACACTCTGATTCCCTTGTTCTCTCTGAGTTTTTCCTACATATTTGTCCACACCTGAACAATTATAAAGATCCACCCCGACAAGAATTTTAGTACAGTATTACAATCAGATGAGTATTTAATAATGGGTTAATAAAAACTAATAACCTTGAAAGAACACAAAACTTTTTTCTGGTACCCAAATAAGAAGACTATTTATTTAAAACAATTACATCCCACTTTTACACCATTAAGGGTCCACAAGGCAGCTAAGAAAACTATAAAATGGTTTTCTCCAACCTGATGCTTTATTTTGCATTATAACTCCCATCAACCCCAGCTAGCATTATCAATGGCCAGGAAGAAAACAATGGAACTTAATTCACGGTAGACATGTATAGTGTTGCACTGTGAATGAGTCAGAATTTAGCATTTGACCCCCATGTTTTTACTATTAACCTAAGTCTTTGCAGTTACTATGGATACTGTAAGAGAAAGAAACATCTTTAGGGAGACAAAGGTGAAGATGATATGTTTTTTTAAGGCAACATTTAAGAAATCCTCTGTTTTGCTAAGCTGATCCAGGAAACAACAGAATGATTCATTTCTCTGGGTTATGTGTTATTTGGGAGATATTGTGACTGTCAGCAGTGAAGTTCTCTAGTATTCAGGAAATGACTGAAAATAATCCTAGATGGGAACTCTAGCTCCAGTAATGAACCTCTTTTGACTATTATTTAGCTCTGTTTGCATATAATGCAAAGCCAAACTATGCCTTAGCATGCAGGCTTCCAGTTTGGTCCTCCTTCAGTCTTGCTGTGCTGCAATGAGCTAAGCCATGGTTTGGCTTAGCATGTTGTCCTAACTTGGGCTTACGGTTTGCCTCATTCAAAACAAACCAAGGTGTAACCAAAATTTATTCTTGGGACATGAAGAACAACTCTATTTACTTGCTTCACCAAATCATTGTGATTGGAGTGACGGCAAAAAAATAATTTACTGTGATTACAAGCAAGACCTGTCCATCAAAATGAAGGCTCCCTCCACTGTCCATCCCCTCTCCTCTCCAGCACTGAGCTCAGTCAGTTTGGTTTTATTTCTCAGAAAGGAAAGGGGAAGGGTTATTATGCATTTAACTTATTGGGGAAACTCAAGTTACAGAGTGACTCAAAACACTTAGGGGGTCCCTGTTCTGCCTTTAGATGCCTTGGTAATGGCACCATCGGACTAGAGAATGTGAGATCATGGTTCGCCTTGTTATTCTGGGTACACACCAGTTGATGCACAATCCTAGGTGGAGGTGTGCATCGCAATACTCCTACAAAGTTCACTGTTTCCACATTGGATCCCTAGAGAGCAAGCCTTAGATGCTTTAGCCTTCCAGAGCTCAGCAAAGGGAAATGTGATTAGTGCCAAAGATCTAAAATGTACTTAACGTATAAATAAAAGGGCTGAAAAAATAAATAAAGTATTCACTTGGTGCCAAAAATATTATAATATAGCTGCCAGGCTAGCCTCTCTGGTGAAGGTACTCTATAATGGAGGCCCCATCACCACCGAAAAGGCCTCTCCCTAATACCCTCACACCTCACTTCATTAGGTAGGGGACTCCATTGAAGCTCTTAAGGACCACACAGCTATATATATTGCTTGGACACAGTTATCCTCTTTCAAAGATGGGGTGGGAGGAAGCCGTCACTTCTTAAGCAAGCCACTGTTCCCTGGACTGTTATTTCACATATAACATAAATATAGACTGCACTGCAAATAAGAGATAGAGGGCATGTGTGTAGCTATGATCACAGCTGGAATTTAGTTGGGAGGCTTTGCTACTGTAGCTTCCTCCTCCCCATTATTCCCACCACACACAAATATCTGAGTAACAAAGTTTACTTAAATGTGTCTGTGTAGTTAAATACAGAACAAAATGATATAATTATAATATAATATTCATTTATACTCTTATAACAATCGTTTTAATATTATCAATGTTTTATACATTTCCATAACATAGAATCATAGAATTGTACAGCTGGAAGGGATCCCGAGGGTCATCTAGTCCAACCCCCTGCAATGCAGGAAGTTCAAGTACAACATCCATGGCAGATGACCATCCAACCTCTGCTTAAAAACCTCCAAGGAAGGAGACTCCACCGCCTTCCAAGGGAGTTTGTTCCCCTATCAAACAGCTCTTACTGTCAGAAAGTCCTTCCTGATGTTTAGTCAGAATTGCCTTGTAACTTGAAGCCATTGGTTCGGGTCCTACCCTCTGAAGCATGAGAAAAAAAGCTTGCTCCAACCTCCATACGACAGCCCGTGAGATATTTGAACATGGTTATCATATTTTTTCTCAGTCTCCTCTTTCCCAGGCTAAACATATGCAATTTCCTCAACCATTTCTCATAAGGCTTGGTTAACAGATCCTTCATCATTTTGGTCACCCTCCTCCGTGCATGTTCCAGCTTGTCAATATCTTTCTTAAACTCTGGTGCCCCAAACTGGATGTGGTACAGTTTCATTTAATACTAAAACGCAAATAAGGGGAGGAAGAAACCTGCACATCCAGGTTGGGGAGCCCATTTCAACCTAAGGGTTGTATTCATACCTGGCCAACCAGCTGATGGCAAAATGGTGGGGGCTAGAAGAGGGCAGGGCTAAAGAGAAACATGCACAATAAATTTCTTAGCTTTGATACAAATCACTTCATGTAGCATCCAGCTCTCCTTATAGCCATCCTTATCCTTCAGACATAATCTCTTTCTTGTTTGATGATTCTTTTCCTTTGTGAGTCTTGCCAAGTCTGGTTGCACTGATGTTAATGCCACTCTCTCATTTGTCATCTGACAATCTGGCACCAAGATGGTTCTTGGCCTGAAGCAGCTTTGAAACAATGCTTTGCAGCAGTAGGTCAGTGCAAACAGGGATGCTATTCTTAGTGCTTGTTTCCTGAATGCAGAAAATTTCTCCTGAGATGTACAGTTTGTAGAATTCCAGTACATTTATGTTATATTTGACCTATAGTTCAGTGTTCTATTAGCTCAAGCAGAAATTTTTCATCTGCTTTAACACTGAATGGCTATCTGTCATGGATAATCTAGTTAAGATTCCTTAACTTAAGGGTGCTGGACTAGATGACCCTTAGGGAAGCTTCCAACTCTACAACTTTGATTCTATGTCTTTTCAAAGAGGTTTCATAATATTCATTAAAACATTCACTAAGTTTCTCCAGCAAATTTGCACACCGAGTGCATAATGTGCTGTTGATTTTAGTTTTTGCTTAGCAAGAGTGAAGAAGTGTCTACACTGTGGGTAGTATTCAACTAAGTTTTACTCAGAGTAGTCCCATTGAAGTTAATAAACATTACTTAGGCTACAGTCCAACCCCTAGATCTATCAGGATTAGCAAGTTAGAATGTGACTGATCTTTCCATATTTAGGATTTCTTCCTAATTTAGGTTCATTAATTTCAATGGGTCTTCTCTGAAAAGACTCAGTTGAATTCAACCCAGAGAAATAATACAATTTCTTGTTTTTCAGAATTCAGTTCTACATCTTTCTTGAACTTCAGCAATTTGCCACCTGAGATGAAAATTTAGAAAGAATACAATCTTACCAGATACTTTATTAGTAGTTTCCTGCTAAGCACTGCAAATAGCCTCTCAGAGTACTTGTTGATTCTGCTCTTGCTCCAAGCTGAAGTGCTTTGGTGCAGAACACATAAAGTGGAATTAAGCAGTTTTAAAACTCACAAGAGAGTCAGTTTCATATTTAATTTAAAATATGACTTTGCAGTACACTAAAGTCTATGTTAGAGGAAGCCTAACAGCTGCATAACAATAATTTTTTCGGCAAAATCAAGGTAGTACCAAAATACAATTCATCTAAACTAAGGAAAAACAACACCAAAGGTACACATATCAGTACAAAAACAGATTTTCTGGATCCTAATTTGCTAATGATCTCTTAGACCACACACAATATTAAATCTGGATTCCATTTGTTCAGCATTAATACAGAAGGCTCAGCCTTCTCCCCCACTGTGGTTCTTGCTTATCCAGCCAATATTCAGATGGCTTCTCACTGAATAGCAGAAAATAGAGTCAAACTTCACAACTTTTTCATCGTGTAAGGAAGATTTGATACCCCAACTTCTAGAACACCCCATACTAATTGTACTATGGTGTTTTGCTTTATTTTTAAAATAAAACTTTTCAAATGACACAGAAACATTTTCCCCCACAGATAACTTGATACTAAGTTATATGTTTTGGTTTGATTAATGGTAATATGTGTATATGATATTATGTATTATATTATCTGAACATATGGCTCTGGAAGCAATCCTGCCCTCCTTCCCAAAGCCCATTAAGCGAGGTACATTGTTTATTGGACTCTGGGAAGGACGTGCAGGGGCTCTGTGAGCTTCCCAGTGCCTCCCACACCTCCCCAGAGGCTAGGAAGCAAAGAAAGCTTACTAGGTGGGTGGGTGGAATAAGTAAATGAATGGAGAGAGGGGAAAGGAGAATTTCCCTTGCTCTCCATTTATTTATTTATTCCTCCCCCACCCATGTAAGGTTGTGATTGTGTATGCCCCAGGATGAGAACAAAAATCGCGCGGTGGTGGCGCGGCAGCAGCGGGAGGCCCCATTAGCTAAAGTGGTGCCTCGGGTTAAGAACAGACCTCTGGAACGAATTAAGTTCTTAACCAGAGGTACCACTGTAAATTGTTTGCCTGAGGCTAAGTGGAGGCTGCTACAACTGCAGCCTGATCAGACAAGACAAAAGTGAGACAGGTGGCAACAAATCTATCATTTAATGGCAAAAGTATTTCTGGGGAAACTGTAACACACAGTCTTGATAGATTAAATGTGGGTGGGCAAAACAAAATCAACCCCACCCCCTCCCCCCCAAAAACAGTCCCCCAAACAGTAACCCAGCCCTATTTTCTGGATTCTTCTGATATCTTTGTTGACTGAACAAAACTAAGTTGCTGAACCTCTCCCCCAATTTGCATACCCTACAACATTTATCCAATGAAAATAGGGACGTTCCATTCCATAATGATAATTTTACTATTTATATCCTATACATCTTACTGGGTTGCCCCAGCCACTCTTGGCAGCTTCCAACATACATCAAAACATAAATAAACATTAAAACACTTCCCTATACAGTATTGCCTTCAGGCGGCTCAGGGTGCAGATAACTTCACAGCCTCCAAGATTTCTCCAGTCAAAACAGGGACATCCTAAGGAGAAGTGGGACATTCCAAGATCAAATCAGAAGCTGGGACGGCTTCTTTAAATCAGGGACGTACCTGGAAAATAGGTGCACTTGGAGGGTCTGCAGTTGTATTTATGTCTTTGCATTCATTATTTGGAGAACCTGGGAGACTGATTGGAAACTCTATAATGTTACACTACACCCCTCTTAGATTGTGATGACACAGGTGAGTCAAAAGCCCTTTGTCACTTCTACATGTTTGATCAACTACATGTTTGATCAACTTGCCAAACCAGAGAAGGTGAAGGGAGATTCATGGTTGGATCTCCCAATATTTCTGAAAGACAGATAGCATGGAGGCAACAAATTGGATCATGTCAACTAGACTGGAGGAAGGGGTTTAATCATGCCATACAACTACCTGTGTGTTTTTACAGAGCTTCTCACAAAAGGTTCCTGAGTATTTTGATCAGGCATGGAATAAGTGGGCAATATCTTACTGATTAATATATTGTTAAACAGCAGGAAATAGTATCAAATCTGGGTGAGAAACCTATGGTTTGCAGGTGTTGATAGATGTTAATGCTATCTTCCATGGCCACTGGTCATGGTGGCAGGAGCTTATAGGAATTTGGAGTCTGGTGATCTACAGTTTTTGCTACTCTGGTTTAAACAAAAAGTTCTCACAGTAGTGGAGTGGTTTAGGAAGTGGGGCAAATATCTCTTCAGATATTCTGACTCAGTGGGTAACATCAGATTTTAACAGGACACAGCAGTGGAACAACAAAAGCAAAAGTGTGGATGGGCCCTGAAGGAAGTGGTGTACCCTGATAATCTAGTGCTATTTAACTTGGGACTGGTGTTACTGTACTTTAAAAAAATATTTTTATACATGCTATTGTTTTAACTGTTTTATATATGTTGTAACTTCTTTCTAGGCATCTTGAAGCTGTTATATCTTGCCATCCTCCCAAAAGCTAGACTGCTAATGAAAGTTATATTGACTTCTTATGGATTTATATTTTTAATCACTAGTGTGGGACACAGCAGCTCCAAAATTGTCTTCTCTATATTGTGATTCATTTGTTTTAAAAGGGGACAGCTCCAAAACTTCAGTTTCTGGGATCATTTTGATGAAATGGGATGCCTCTTGCCCAAACAAGCGGAAAGTGTTGTAGGCGTGTTCTATAAGAAATTGGGTAGACAAACAGATCTTTCAAAAACCATCTAGGAAATTCTACTACTAATAGGACAAGGCAGCTCCAAACAATGTTAATGCATGCAGCCTGATCTTGATGATTGCTTTTCAAAACCTCAAGATAATAAAGTATATCCATGGCTAAGCTAAGGAGAGTGTCAGCTGAGTCAGCAAAAAATAATCCCACACACATCTCATCTACCTGCAGAGCTTATTGCAACTGCCTGAAATTCAGTCTCTATATTAATGTAAAAATAATGAAATTTGATTGACCTTATTCAGGGCAGTAATGCACTTCCTATTAGAGAACCACATCCTTTTGAGAATTTGTATTTCTACCACATAGGTCTTATGCTGCAAAGATAGTTTTTTATTATGCTTGTGTTAGCTACAAAGCCCCATGATACTGTAGCAGAACAAATGCTACTGCTACTCAGAGAAGACCCATTGATTTTAATGGGCAATACTAACTTAGGTTCTTTAATTTTAGTGGGTCTTCTCTGAGTAGGAGTAGGAGTTGGATACAACCCAAAGTCAGATTTCATAAAATATATTTTGCTCTTTAACAGTCACATAAATTAGTTATTGTTAAATATTTTATAACCCATCCAAGCAATGGTTATCATGAGGTTATTTGTTCAATATTAAAAGTCCTAATGCAAAACTGAATGCATGAAGCTGATTTATATGGAGTTAGGATGGATACACCCATAGATTTAAAGCACACCCAGTGCACATTTAAAACACAAAACTTTCCGCATCAGGAATCTTGGGAACTAAAGTTTATTAAGGGTGCTCTGTGAGGAGGAAACTACAGTTCCCTGTATTCTTTGCAAAAACCCATATGCTTTAAATATGCGTATTGGGTGTGATTTAAATCTCCAGCTAGCTCAGTAGTGTCTGTACTTGCCCCAGTCTTCCAGTTTCAGACTGGGGTTTTCTCCAGCCCTTCCTGGACGTGCCAGAGAGTAATGATGCATTTGGCATCACATATAGCAGGGCCCTAAGTCACATTTAATGATTTTGTTCAGCTTATCCAGCTGTCAATGAGAATTTGATGCACTGGGCTGGTAAAATCAGAAGTGACTAGATGTGCTTTGTTAAAAAGAGGAACTTCCAAGGGCACAGTAACCAGTCTGCATATATATTACTCTAATTGACGGAACACTCTAGAATCAGCTCCCTCATTATCATTCAGTGAATATCAAGTAAAATACAGTTCCCCAATACTATGTCACCTCTTATGAAAATAATGTTAACATAATGAAAGTCCATAACTGTAAACTCTATTCTTTGAGTACTAAAGAGTAGGGGCTCCAGACAGTCTGGATCTTCAGAAAGGCAATAACATCAAGCAAATCCATTTTTTCTCCCCTTCACACTTCTCTCTGACATAATTGCTGGTGCTCCAGAGAGATTGTTTACAAACTGATTCTCTCTACACTATAGTTCTCAATGACTTTTAATAGTACATGGAGTGGGCGGGGTGGGGATAAAATATAGGCAAACAGCTAAGAAAGTTGGGAACGTTTGTAGTTCAAAAATGTGCGTAACAAGGAACACTTCCCTTGTAGTCATTTGCTCAAGCTGATTCCCTCACTAAGGAGCTTGTGAGGAACAGCATCTTTCCCTGGCCTAAGAATTTGGGCAAGGAAACTCACCTTGGTCAAATGTGTGGGAATGTAAGACTGGATCATACAGCCAGAGCTGCATTACCATATCTGGTAAGGAATAATGTGGTAATTCTTTCAGGGGCATTTCACCCATCACACTGGGCTTGCCACTAAGCAGCATACATCCCTTTTGGGCGCATTGCAGAAGATCTATATTTGCATTCTAAGGCTTCACATCATATTCCAAACATAGTACACAATCTGTGCACATTGGTAGTTCTGCACAATTGTCTTTCAAGGAACTTGCCCACCATTACTGGTCTTTTGTGGCGGTACCCCTAATAAACTTTGAGAGAATTACGTTCCTGGGTTGTTAGAGATCAATATTTCAATCAGGTAAAGGTAGAAGGTAATTGATGGAGAGGGATGTCCTATCTAATAATAATAATAATAATAATAATAATAATAATAATAATATGCTACCCATTAAACATTAAATAACTTCCCTATACTGTATAGGGCTATCTTCAGATGTATTCTAAAGGTTGTATAGTTACTTATTTCCTTGGCTCAGGAGTCACATAACTCCATACCCTCCAACATTTCTCTGATTAAAATAGGGACGTTCTAAGGAAAAGTGGGACATTCCGGGATCAAATCAGATACCGGGATGGCTTCTGTAAATCTGGAACTATCCCTGGAAAATAGGACACTTGGTCTGTTAATCTCAGAAGAATTTGGTGACCTAAACAGGCTGAAGAAAGAACTGCATACACAAAGAATTATCAATATACTAAGGACACATTATGAAACACAAATCCAGTTAATTATTCTTAATGGGGGGCCAGAAAAGCAGACATAAAAAGCTATATTGCCGTAGCAATTTCTAGGAGGGATGCTGTTTTCTATCATCTAGGATGGGTGCCATGAATACAAATCAATACAAGAATAATGGCCATTTCCAACTGAGAGTTTTGATTGAACTTTTAATGCACAGCAACCTTTGTTAATGATACTAACATGATACGTAATATATATTTAAACTGATATTTATTTGAATTGCTGGTGCAAGGAGGTTTACTGATTTTGAGTACAGTGCAATATGTTTTGGTGCTGGAGTTGAACCACAATAATTGCTATATAATCCAGTACTTCCTCCTCCTTTTAAATATGCTTTAGATAATTAGTTTGCTTCAGTTTTAATTATAGGAAAGTATTGCAAGACAAAGGGTTGCTCAGGATTACTAAATAAACACAGCCAAAGACAGAGACAGAGACAGAGCCCGCGGCAGAACAGCAAATTGTGCCAACCCACAGTCAAGATTTGTAGTACGTAAGTTTTGACACTCCCAATAGTAAACATGTTAATAATAATAACAACAACAACAACGCGACCATTTGTTACTCTTTTATGATACCCAAAATCATCTGCATGAGGCAATTTCCTCCCTCTGGCTAATATTAGAACCAGCCTGTAACAGTCTTCTAATTCCAAGGCCTTCTGTCCACTCATTTTGTTTAATGGTAGCAGGGCCCTACTCTGACTGCCATGAAGCTGTCCACACAGCTAGATTTGGGTAGTAGACATTTGACATTCTCTACTATTTTAACTACAAAGAAGGAAAAATAGAATCTTCTAAAATAACAGAAGCACTGTTAGTGAAGTATAGAAATAAATATTTTGGTTTACTTATGTCCATCTGGTTCTGTAACACACTTGCCAGAACTCTGAGTTAACTTCTCTATGTTCTCTGATTCAGTGGTACCTCGGGTTACAGGCGCTTCAGGTTACAGACTCCGCTAACCCAGAAATAGGACCTCAGGTTAAGAACTTTGCTTCAGGATAAGAACAGAAATCGTGCTCTGGCGGCGCGGTGGCAGAGGGAGGCCCCATTAGCTAAAGTGGTACTTCAGGTTAAGAACAGTTTCAGGTTAAGAACACACCTCCGGAACGAATTAAGTTCTTAACCCGAGGTACCACTGTACTTCAGCAACCCAAGTGCATTGTGATAAACATCACACTTGCTTCCTACCACAGGGATCATCTAAGGCAAATTCCTCACTTAGGACAAGAGGTCATTTTGTTCCATGCTTTTCTTGGAAACATTAAATGCTTCTCTATATTATTTATTAAGGTGCAAGATATTTTAAGAATAGAAGGCTGCCGTACAGGTAAAGAAAGCCTATGGCAGAAATTCATAGTGATGTTGGCAGAAATGACTGGCAGAATCCGAGACCAGGGAGAAGAGTCGGTGAAAGAAGACTGGAAGAAATTTAAAGACTATTTACAGAAATATTGTAAAATTAATGAATGTTAGAAGGATGTTGGATAGAAATTAAGGGGTTTCCAGCTGTAATGCTTTAGGAGATATGAAAAAAAAAGGTTTATAAATGGGTAAAAGCTTAATGGTAAGGATTTGCTGAACTAACAAATTGAAGTGGAATACAAAGAAGGGAGGTATGAGGAGGCCGGAGATGTTATGGAAAATTATTTGTTTTTTAAATGTTCTTATGTTGTATTTTGTATTTTGTTTTTCTTTTTATTTTTTATTCTTTTTCATTGTTATATTTTAAAAACTTTAATAAATATTTTATATATTTTTTAAAAGAAATTCATAGTGATGATGCTGTGTGAGCAATTTGTGTTTCATGTTCTTGGCACCAAAACAATGGAACAAGACTGATAACAGCTTTCTGGGAAAAACATCATGCTGTATGACTTTACATTGGGACCCTCAGAAATAGCAGACACCGAAGGCTGGATTGGTGCTTTAAAAAGCACAAAAGAAGATGAGACATCATTCAAGCAATTAGAAATTCCATGAATGACTCTTTAAAAGTAAACTAAAAGTGCAGGGGCCCATTCTGGATTATTTGTCTAGTTTGGCCCAAACACTGCAGATTTATTTATTTATTATTATTATTTTGGACAACCCCCTCAACCTCCCTCTCATCTGTAGATTTCAGGGCAGATTTTTAAAGCAGAGTCCCGTGCCCAGCGGAAGGATGAGGAGTACGTGCTGCATACTCTATATTGCTTTATTTACAGTTCAAAGCTGGTATATTACAGAAAGACATCTTGCCTCTGCCGGAGCAGAAAATGCATCCTCTCTCCTCGACAGCTTGGAGAGAATCACACAGTGAAAAACAGGAAACCAGTGTACGTCACATCCAGCTTCCCTTTCCCGTGAGAAACTCCAACAGTACAGACTGTGGAATGTAAACACCTGTCTCGTGACAAGCCCTTTCGCTGCACGTGTTGAAGGAAAGCAGAAACCAACATCCTCCCCCTTTCTGTGAACATCACTGGGCAGCGTGTTTGTACAATATCAGTACAAACCCAACTTCTGCACATAGGTACAGTGTTGATCCCTTGATACAATCTTGGACAATACATCAGCAGGAATTTCATTACCTGGCATATAGGACACCGTTACGAGTCCCTTCTGAATACATTCCCTAGCATGCTGCAACTTTAATTGCAAGTGCTTCGTGCTTTGCTTACAACCTTCAGACTTCAGCAAAGCCAAACATGCTTTGTTGTCCTGGTAAACCTGGATTGGACATTTGACAGGAATTTTCATATCTTTGCACAATTGTACTAACCATTCACAATCCTTAAGTGAATAAGACAGTGCATTCAGTTCAGCTTCACAAGTACTTAAGCTAACTGTTGTTTGCTTCTTGCATGACCAATCAAACAGTCCCTGATTGTACATGTAGCAAACTCCAGACGTACTTTTCCTGTCTGTAGTGTCACTTCCAAAACTTGCATCTGCAAAAATCTCAAGACCACCAGACTTCTGATTGTTAAGTCTCAGTCTGTAATGCATAGTGCCTTTCAAATACCGCGCTATGCGTTTCAGAGCTTTCCAATCCTTGACAGTAGGATTGTTGACTTGTCTGCTTAGCAAATTACAGCTAATAGCAATGTCTGGTCTTGAACATCTGGCAATGAAGTTTAGCTTGCCTAGCACACTTCTGTACAGTGTAGTGTCAGAAAATGCTTCTTCAGTGTCATCTACCTGATAACCTGTTGTCATCGGTGTGTCTACAGGGTTAGCATCCATCAGGTTTAGTTTGCTTAACACATCAGCAATTTTCCGTGACTGGTGTACTAGAATGTTACCATCTTGATCTTTCTCTATTTCCAGAGATAGGTAGTTGTTTACCTCACCAAGATCTTTTATGTCAAAATGCTCTTTCAGTTGAGCTAGGGCGTTATTGTACATTGTGACATCTTTCCAAAAGAATAATAAATCATCAACATAAAACAAACAATGCAGTTTCTTTTGCCCCTCCTCTTTGACAAATACACATGGATCAGCTTTCCCTTGCTGAAAACCTAGAGAAAACAATACTTCAGTGAGTTTTGTGTGCCAACACCGTGCACTTTGTTTGAGACCATAAAGGGATTTCTTCAGAGCACAAACAAATCCCTGTTTTACCTGTACGCCATCAGGTGGAAGCATATAAAGTGATTCATCCAGAGATCCTTACAGAAAAGCTGTATTAATATCATGGTGACTAATGTGTAGATTTTCCTCTGCAGCTAGCTTGAGCATAAGCCTAATGCTCTCATATCTCACTGTGGGTGAGTAGGTCTCGTGATAGTCTTCACCTGGTACCTGCGCAAAACCTCTGGCTACCAATCTGGCTTTGTGTCTGACTATCTTGCCATTTTGATCTGTCTTCGCTTTGAAGACCCATTTGCTTCCAAGCAGTTTCATTCCTGGAACTACTGGAACTAGCTCCCATGTTTTGTTCCTTTCTAAGGAATCAAGCTCAGCCTTCATGGCATTTAACCATGGCTCAGCTTCCTTTGAATCCAAACCCTGGATTTCTTGGAAACTTGAAGGTTCAAATACCTTCTTGGAGCTTTTAACAGCTGTTACTGCTATCGTAGCAAACTCATCAGCAAATCTCTTTGGAGGTTTGCCTTTTGTGGCTCTCTGTGACCTACGAATTAGCCTTAAGTCTTCAACACTCTCCTCTTCCTTCTTGGGAGAAAAACGACCTATTCTGAACAATGGTTCCTCCAATTCTTGATCAGAGCTTTCAGAGGGTCGCATAGAGGCTTTCGCACTCTTGAAATCCTCTGAAGTATCTGATTCAGATTCAGACTCAGAATCAGAACCTTCATCAGTGGGTGTGGGTTGCTGTTGTTTCTTATCCTCAGTCTCATCACTGTCATCAGGATAACATTGGAAAATTCCCACATTCTCCCCCCACTTTGCATTGTACTCAACACTTCTCGTGAGCTTAATTGTCTTAGAGTCAGTCATCATTATTCTGTAAGACCCTTTCTGATAACCTAGAAAGATACCATGCAATCCACGCTTGCCTAACTTGGAGCTTTGTGGTGAATGAACCCACATGTCAGAACCAAAAATTTTCATGTGTTTGATGTATGGCTTCTTGCCAAACATCTTCTCATAGGGGGTACAACCAATCGCTGAAGATAACCTGCGATTGTAACTGTAAACAAAACACGAGAGAGATTCAGCCCAATAACTCTCTGGAAGATTGGCATCATGCAGCAAGGTTTTTAACCCTTGAAGCAATGTCTGATTTGCCCGTTCCGCAAGTCCATTCTGCCATGGCGAGCGAGGACTAGACAAATCGTGTTGAATTCCTTTCTCAGTCAGAAAAGCTTCAAACTGCTGAGAAGTGAACTCTCCCCCGCGATCACTGAAAAGAGTCTTTATCTTCTTACCATGCACATTTTCCAACCAAGCACAGAATTCCTTGAACCTAGGAAAAGCCTCTGATTTCTGCTTGAGATTGTACACAAAAATATATCTAGAAAATGCATCAATGAGAACCATGAAGTACCTATTTCCACCCAAAGAGGGCGCTAGTGGTCCAACCAAATCAGCATGAACAACCTGGTATGGTTCCGTAGCTTGCCTACTAGACACCTTACCTTTCGCAGCCATTTTCACCTTGTTTGCTGCGCATGCTTTGCACTTCATGTGGTACTTGCAGGGTTTAATAGTCATACCTTCAACCAAGGCAGGCATTTTAGATACTGCCTCAAAATGCAAATGACCAAATTTTCTATGAAAATCATGAATACATTCTGCATGCAAACTTTTGTTAGAACCTGCAATGCAACAAGTGTCATCCTTTTCAACATCATCATAATACAAAACAAACAAACGATCAACATATTCAGCATGCAATACATAATCATTTTTCTTTGTGATGATGCACTTCTTGTTCTTGAAGGACACGTCAATGTTCCGCTCATTCAACTGTCCAACGCTGAGCAGATTATGTTTGGTGTCTGGCACGTAAAGCACATTCTGTATCGATAAGTCCAAACTGTGAAGAACAACAGTTCCGTAACCTTTACTGGGAATAGTGTGGTCATCCGCCTGGTGAATCGCACCTTCCTGCGGTGTAAAAGACACAAACAGTCTCTTATCGTTGCACATGTGGTGGGTTGCCGCTGAATCAACAACGAAGAAAGATCTAGACGTTTTCTGGACCTCTGCAACCTTTGGAGTGAAGCGTGAAACCATAGCCTTGTGCTGCGTTGTCCTAGACACCGGACCTTTGCCTTTGCCTCGGCCTTTTCCACGCGATGAGCTTTCGCTGCGCTGCTCTGTCTTGGCCCTGGGATATTTGCATTCCCTCTTCATATGGCCTAGACGTCCACATGAGTAGCATTTCACTGCCTTCAAAGCTTTGGCGCCATCTGGTGGTTCCACTGCACTATGGGATGACGTCTGTGAAGACTCCCCCTTGCCCATGCAGCTAGCACCCCGGCGATCTGCTTCATTCAATATCACGGCAGTTACATAGTCCACTGTCAGCTGAGCGGTTGGCTGCACAGCAATCTGGGTTGCAACAGACTCCCAACCTGAACCCAAAGATTGTAGTATCATGAAAGAATACACAGCCTCTGGAAAGTTGAGTCCTCTCTGTTGCAGCTCATGTATCAGATTTTGCATCTCCATCAGATGTAAACGCACATCTCCACCTTCAGCAAGAGCCATATTATGCAGCTTGTTAAAGTAAAACATAGTGGATCCAGCTTCTGTCCTTAAGTGAGCCTCTCTCAAAGCGTCCCAAATTTCTCTGGCTGAGGTCTTATCACGCAATAGACAGAGCTCTTCTGGGGATACTATCATTGTAAGAGTTCCCCTTGCTTTGGAATCCTTAGCTTCCCATGCATCTGTAACTGGAACTGGGGGGGTTTCTGTAATCACCTTAAACAAACCCTCTTTCCGCAGAATTGCCTCTGCATACAGAACCCAGTCGGCATAATTTTTCTTGTTGAGCTTAGGAATCCCACAAGCATCCTGAAGGGCCATCATGACTCTGGCATTAGCCTTCAGCGTCATATATGCTGCTTTAAATCTTGCTGCGTCACTGCTGCAGCTGCTTTATTCCAAAAGCGCACTTAAAAGTTACTTTCGATTTCCCCAGCATAGTAACTTGTGCCTGGGAGCCTCTTGCCTATTCCCGGCAAAACGGCTTTTGAAGTTCAAAGTCCAGCCATAAAGCCATTAACTAGAAGCTGGCAGGCTGCCCGGAGCAGTAGCACATACCTCATCAATCACTTTTACGCGCAGAGAAGATTCCGTTCCGATCTGCCCCTCTGCATTCCGATCCTTTGCCGGCACTCCGATTCGACTTCTGGGCCCATAACCACGTTTTGATTTAAAGCAGAGTCCCGTGCCCAGCGGAAGGATGAGGAGTACGTGCTGCATACTCTATATTGCTTTATTTACAGTTCAAAGCTGGTATATTACAGAAAGACATCTTGCCTCTGCCGGAGCAGAAAATGCATCCTCTCTCCTCGACAGCTTGGAGAGAATCACACAGTGAAAAACAGGAAACCAGTGTACGTCACATCCAGCTTCCCTTTCCCGTGAGAAACTCCAACAGTACAGACTGTGGAATGTAAACACCTGTCTCGTGACAAGCCCTTTCGCTGCACGTGTTGAAGGAAAGCAGAAACCAACATTTACAACATAAAAATACAATATAAAAGCACAAAATGCATGATGAAAACAAGAACAAAACAAACGAACCAATAACTCCCCCAAGGGATTGAGCTTGGCAACTTTGGCATACAAAGTATGTGTTCAAATGCTGAATTACAGCCCCTTCCTCTAATACTATTACATGGCACAAGGTAAAGCTTGACAAGGTCAGATTTAGCCTGTGAATTGGTTGGCCAACTATTGCCTTGGGTGGTTTTAGAAGAAGAAGAGTTTGGATTTGATATCCCGCCTTTCACTCCCCTTCAGGAGTCTCAAAGCGGCTAACAATCTCCTTTCCCTTCCTCCCCCACAACAAACACTCTGTGAGGTGAGTGGGGCTGAGAGACTTCAAAGAAGTGTGACTGGCCCAAGGTCACCCAGCAGCTGCATGTGGAGGAGTGGAGACGCGAACCCGGTTACCCAGATTACGTGACTACCGCTCTTAACCACTACACCACACAGTCTGCCCTCTTCTCATTGCTGGGCAAGGGAAGGAAAATAGTGTTTTCTGTTGGTTTATAATGTATTTACTTACTTACTTAATTTACATTTACACGAGCATGCACTGGGGATACACGCTTAGGGGAGCAGGGGAGACCCAGAAAGCCTGTGACCCTACTATGTAATGCATTGAGTTCTCCACCACCAATAGGGATATAAAAAGGCAGCAATTTTCATTCCAACCTTTGTCACGGTCAGTGTTGTTTCTGTTCTGCTACAGTTCTGCTTCCTCCAAATACAGTGGTAGAAGAAGAAGAAGAAGAGTTTGGATTTGATATCCCGCCTTTCACTCCCCTTCAGGAGTCTCAAAGCGGCTAACATTCTCCTTTCCCTTCCTCCCCCACAACAAACACTCTGTGAGGTGAGTGGGGCTGAGAGACTTCAAGGAAGTGTGACTGGCCCAAGGTCACCCAGCAGCTGCATGTGGAGGAGCGGAGACACGAACCCAGTTTCCCAGATTACGTGACTACCGCTCTTAACCACCACACCACACTGGCTCTCGGGTTAAGTACTTAATTCATTCCAGAGGTCCATTCTTAACCTGAAACTGTTCTTAACCTGAAGCACCACTTTACCTAATGGGGTCTCCTGCTGCTGCTGCGCCACCAGAGCACAATTTCTGTTCTCATCCTGAAGCAAAGTTCTTAACTTGAGGCACTATTTCTGGGTTAGAGGAGTCTGTAACCTGAAGCGTATGTAACCTGAAGTGTATGTAACCTGAAGCGTATGTAACCTGAGGTACCACTGTAATACATTATTCATCACACTGTCTGCTGTTTAACATCATTTATGTAATTATTTACATAACTTATGAATTTAGAATCATAGAATCATAGAGTTGGAAGAGACCACAAGGGCCATCGAGTCCAACCCCCTGCCAAGCAGGAAACACCATCAGAGCACTCCTGACATATGGTTGTCAGGCCTCTGCTTAAAGACCTCCAAAGAAGGAGACTCCACCACACTCCTTGGCAGCAAATTCCACTGTCGAACAGCTCTTACTGTCAGGAAGTTCTTCCTAATGTTTAGGTGGAATCTTCTTTCTTGTAGTTTGGATCCATTGCTCCGTGTCCGCTTCTCTGGAGCAGCAGAAAACAACCTTTCTCCCTCCTCTATGTGACATCCTTTTATATACAGTGGTACCCCGCAAGACGAATGCCTCGCAAGACGGAAAACCCGCAAGACGAAAGGGTTTTCTGTTTTGGAGGCGCTTCGCAAGACGAATTTCCCTATGGGCTTGCATCGCAAGACGAAAGCCCATAGGGAAATGCTGGCGGTCGGGAGCAAAGACTTTCGCCCACAGCCGGCCTTCAGAAGAGGACCTCTTCTGAAGGCCGGCGGGGGGCAAAAGTCTTTGCTCCCCCCCGCCTGCCTCCCCCCCGCCTGCCCCGGGCGATCTTAAAATGCTGGCGGGCGGGAGCGAAGCGTTCGCTGCCGACCCCCAGCATTTTAAAATCTCCAAGGGACAGCAGAGAAGTCTCTGTCCCGGGGAGATTTTAAAATGCTGGGGGTCGGGAGCGTTCGCTGCCGACCCCCAGCATTTTAAAACGCTGTTCCGAAGCGGGGGGCGGGAACATCTGCCCCAGCCGCCCCACTTCGGAACGATGTTCCGAAGTGGGGAGGTGGGGCGGGAACAGCCGCCCCAGCCGCCCCACTTCGGAACGATGTTCCGAAGTGAGGAGGTGGGGCGGGAACAGCTGCCCCAGCCGCCCCCCTTCGGAACGATGTTCCGAAGTGAGGAGGTGGGGCGGGAACAGCTGCCCCAGCCGCCCCCCTTCGGAACGATGTTCCGAAGGGGGGAGGTGGGGCGGGAACAGCTGCCCCATCCGCCCCACTTCCGAACGATGTTCCGAAGGGGGGAGGTGGGGCGGGAACAGCTGCCCCAGCCGCCCCACTTCGGAACGATGTTCCGAAGGGGGGAGGTGGGGCGGGAACAGCTGCCCCATCCGCCCCACTTCGGAACGATGTTCCGAAGGGGGGAGGTGGGGCGGGAACAGCTGCCCCAGCCGCCCCACTTCGGAACGATGTTCCGAAGGGGGGCGGGGGGGCGGGAACAGCTGCCCCAGCCGCCCCACTTCGGAACGATGTTCCGAAGGGGGGAGGTGGGGCGGGAACACCTGCCCCAGCCGCCCCACTTCGGAACGATGTTCCGAAGGGGGGAGGTGGGGCGGGAACAGCCGCCCCAGCCGCCCCTCTTCGGAACGATGTTCCGAAGGGGGGAGGGGGGGCGGGAACAGCCGCCCCAGCCGCCCCACTTCGGAACGATGTTCCGAAGGGGGGAGGGGGGGCGGGAACAGCCGCCCCAGCCGCCCCACTTCGGAACGATGTTCCGAAGGGGGGAGGGGGGGCGGGAACAGCCGCCCCAGCCGCCCCACTTCGGAACGATGTTCCGAAGGTGGGCGGGAACAGCTGCCCCATCCGCCCCACTTCGGAACGATGTTCCGAAGGGGGGAGGTGGGGCGGGAACAGCTGCCCCAGCCGCCCCACTTCGGAACGATGTTCCGAAGGGGGGAGGTGGGGCGGGAACAGCTGCCCCATCCGCCCCACTTCGGAACGATGTTCCGAAGGGGGGAGGTGGGGCGGGAACAGCTGCCCCATCCGCCCCACTTCGGAACGCTGTTCCGAAGGGGGGAGGGGGCGGGAACAGCTGCCCCAGCTGTCGGGCTTCGTAGCGCTGCTGCGAAGCCGGGCGGGGGGGGGTGGGAACACCTTCTGAAGGCGGGCAGGGGGCGAAAGTCTTTGCTCCCCCCTGTCTGCCTTCCCAGGGGCTTTTAAATCGCCCCGGACAGCGGAGAAGTCCTCCGCTGTCGATTTTAAAATGCCGCCCGCCAGCATTTTAAGATCGCCCCGGACAGCGGAGAAGTCCTCCGCTGTCCCAGGGTTTTTTAAAATGCTGGGGGTGGGAAGAAAAGCCCTTGCCCCCCCCCCCAGCCTTCAGAAGAGGTCCGGGGACAGACTGTCCCCGGACCTGGTCTGAAGGCGGTTTCCCTAGGAACGCATTAATTGATTTTCAATGCATTCCTATGGGAAACCGTGCATCGCAAGACGAAAAACCCGCAAGACGAAGAGAATTGCGGAACGAATTAATTTCGTCTTGCGAGGCACCACTGTATTTGAACATGGCTATCATATCACCCCTTAACCTCCTCTTCTCCAGGCTAAACATGCCCAGCTCCCTTAGCCGTTCCTCATAAGACATCGTTTCCAGGCCTTTGACCATTTTGGTTGCCCTCCTCTGGACACGTTCCAGTTTGTCAGTGTCCTTCTTGAACTGTGGTGCCCAGAACTGGACACAGTACTCCAGGTGAGGTATGACCAGAGCAGAATGTAATTAATTAATGTAATTAATTACGGTACATAATTATTGCATTTCAATGCAAAGGTGAGGTAGTTTAAATTGAAGGGTGTCATCAATTGTGTATCATTTACGGACTGAAAACAACAGCAGCAAATGCCAATTGGCTGGACACCAGATGGATAGGCAAACATCAACAATGTCCACTTCTGACTTTGGGGTAAAATAGGAGTTTTTCTTCAAAGGACATGTCATTGATCCACAACAGTAAAAAAAAAGAAGAAGAATGCAATAAAAACACAAGAATTCTGCATATTAGCATTTTCTTTAGCTATGTGAGAAACCATGCAGCTGAAAAATGAATTTCTTCCAAAACTGAAAGCTGCCTTTGGCAACCAGGAAACAGCGAAATAATAAAAATCCCTTTTCAGCAAGGTATTGTGTTCTGCGCAGTAATTCTTATGTACAACACTCAGCAAATCTTTAAGTAGCAATATTTAATCTTTTGCAAAACTGAATAATTTAATAAAATGTAAAGCTAGTTCAAAGATATTTAATTATTCAGTCTAGTTATATAATTTCAAAAACTTCAGACATGAATACAGTCACTTTTAACATGTCTTAATCGGGAATTTTATTAATTATTTATTATTTTTATTTTAAGCATTTTGGCACTACATTATGAGTCTACAAAGTGGCTTATTAAAGGGAAAAAAAAGCCACAATCATATGAACATGTAAATTTCTAAGTCTAGAAGCAGGAACAGCATGAGATGGGAAATATACCATAATGATATTAGTCCCGTTTTGTTAGCTTTTTCTGCACTGGCCCTTTTCTCTAGTATTGCCACCCTTTATACATTCACTTTTTACTGAGCAGCCAGACAATGCCATTTTCATCCTGTAGTATTCTAGTATTTTTATTGTTACACTTGTGTGGTTTCTTGGAGAACTGACTGGCTAGAGAGAAGGAGATTGATAGAAATGTTTGCCCTGGCTCTCTAAAATTCAAATGGGTCACGAGAGGATGCGTGGGGCATGAAATAGTGTGGCTTTGAGGTTTAAGGGGAAACCTGAACAAAAAGTTGCTTGATATTTCACTTGGAAGGACTAAGCCCTGCTTTCCTAATGGGCCAGACTATACTGACTTTAATCAGGGAGCAGGAGCAATGAAGAGTGGAAACAATGCAACAAACTAAAATACTAGAAGTCAACAACGGCTATTCATTGTTTGCAGTCATATTTCAAAAATACCATCTCAGTTAACAATGTATACTAATGACTTGGGGGCTCAGGGAGCTCTAATTCTGTGCATACCACACATACCTATAAATCTGCCACTGCTAATGATAATGTCTTACTACAGCAGGATTTTTCTGCCTTTGCTTTTGTTGAAATTGTAATTTTATTAAGACACACGTCTTTTATTTCTTCATACCAATTTTCTTAGCAATGTTAGTGTTTACTTAGTTATTTAACAACCTTTTCATATTGCTTGATTATAGTAAAATCTCCAAGCAGTATACAAGAAATATTAAGAATAATAATAAAAATAGTAAAAAAATACACAAGCACATTTTAAAATAATTAAAATTTCTTATGAACATGGAATGAGTATTACGTGGAATCTATAATAATGCCAGTTCTGCAGATCAAAGCAGTTGAGTGGGCACATGTGGCGTTAGCGAATGACACACATATGGAGGGCAATGCTGAAGCAGTGTCCTCCTTTTCATTGTCTACTTTTATTAGGGGCCTATTCTGAAGGCAAAATAGGAATTTTCAGGCATTTCCCAGATGTTAACTGGACTGTAACCTTCAACAAGTAGTACATCACAGGTGCATCTGTCTCTAAACCAACAAGTTTGGTTGGTTTGTATATTGCCTGTAATTCGAAGGAGATTTATGTTCAAATAGTTTCCATGAAGTATGCTTGGTATGGAATCAGACTTTACAAGCTGAATGAGAGTTATACCTGGTATATATACAGTGGAGCAATTTAATGTAAACACTGGAAAAGATTCAGTACTGTACCCCCTTCTCTTCTCACCTCATATTTTAAGTCCTCACATCATGATAGAAGTGAATTAGTTTCTCTGGTTCAATGTGGATTGTCTTAACTTCATGCCAATATTAAATTGAAGAAATATTGTTCAATACTTTTAGGAGAAGCAGAAACTCTGCAGGAAATACTGCCCTCCACCAGCATGGATTCAAATAAAGAAGGCCTTTAATATCTCCTGCTGCATCATTTTTGTGTTTTCTGAATAGGTCTCTGTGACACCAAAGTTTAAGGATTTGAAAATGTAATGGAAAATTGTAATGCAATAAGGTGGAGTGCCCCATGTGCACATGTGACCACACGCACATCTGGAATCTTGCACACTGGAATAAACACAGCTGTGTTTATCTGAATGTGTAAAACAGGTATTTATGCGCATGTACAAGGGACTCTTGCATTGCACATTCATACACACCAATGCAAAAGCCTGTCTTTTGAACTCAAGGTGATTGATTCGCTTTTATGATTTAAATTTTAGTGTGCAGTATAACAAGATTAAAATGAACAATACCTCAACGAATTTTGATTGTCACATTTGTTTATATTTTATGCCCTAACAGATACATGTACTGTTGTGTTTCAGGGCATCATGAGTCCCTAAGTTCCCCTGCAAAATACCCCCCTTAAAAATGACTCCCTTGAGCCAAAGTGATTCATGTCTCCTTTGGTTTTACAAAATATGTTTGCAAATTGATATAAGATAATACAAAGTTCTATATTAGTAAAACAAAGCATCTATATACATTCAAAGACCATATGTATGGCATGCACACAGTATCTATATTTGCATTAAATTATTTTGCTGTTGTTTTAATGATTATAGATTAGTAATTCTTTCTTGTGGTTGATAAGTGTAAACTGTTTAATTATTATCTACTGATATTTAGTTTTACTGTTTACTATTAGATTCTGATGGATTGTTGAATGTTGCTTTGTTACGGTACAAGTTGCTTATTTTAAAGTTATTGTGACTTTTTATATTGGATCAGATTGTTACTATCATTGTTTGATGGTTTCTTGCTTTTTTATATGTGTTGGAAGCCACCCAGAGTAGCTGGGGCAACCCAGCCAGATGGGCGGGATATAAATTTTTAAAAATTATTATTATTTACTATTATTTTAAGTATAGTGGCAATGGTACAGTTGTTTTCCATACATCTTTTGGGTGTTTTTTAAATGAATGTAGATGTTTAGCAAAAGTATCAATGGGCAGATGCAGAAATGCCTGGTGTTTCTACCTTTTTCATTTTCAGTATTCAAAGGGGATATTGCACAGGAAAAATGAGTAGATTTCAACTATGCATATAAAAAAGTAAATCTGAGCCAAAGCTAGTCTGTGTTCTTAATAAGGAGTAATCCCAAGCATATGTAGAGTGACTTTCTCTCACTTCACAGTAGTCACACACATCTAATTCCTGGAAATTTCATATTTATGAAAAGTGGTTTTCAGGAAAGTTGAGCTCTGTTTTCCCCCTTTTAGTCATTTAAAGCTCTGCTTAATAGTTAAAATTTCCAATACACAATAGCATCAGTAGCTTGGTTTGATGGCCTTGGTGAGCCACCATTGCTCTGAATTAGTAGCCCCCCCCTGACCACTGGTTTTGACTACAGCAAGTAGATATTTTCTGCTCTTGCCCCTTTAGTAAAACAAGCCTACAACCCTGGAATTAGGTCTGGGCATTACTGGTGTGTACCGTATTCTTAATGATTTCCACACAGCACTCTATATGCAGAGTTCCTTACAGTCATGTCTATCTCCTATGATTCTTGCCGACAGGTTTCACTGAAACCTTACTCATCCATTAGCTGCTGTAGTAAGGGAGAAAAGTGTAATAATCAACTTGATTTCAATTACTGTAGATGTTGACATGCATCGCTTGTCCATAGGATAAAATGCTTGACTTTAGTTGGATTATGGCTTGTATAGGTTCATAGAACATTTAGGGAATTAAGAATTTGGAGTTGCAAAATGTTAAAAGGCAACATAATTGTATAAATCTAATGACTTATTCCTGAATCAAAAACATGGCTGAAGAATCTGAGAGTAATGTTGGACAAATTGTTGCAAAAGTTGCATAAGCCAAGAATTAATATAGTACCACTGTATATAGTAACAAAGCAACATGATAAAAATGATCAATAAACAGGATACCAAGCATCAAATGTTAAGAAGAATTAAAATATAGTATTAAATTCTCAGTATCAATCCAGTTTTAAACAGCGTGGTTTTTTTAAAAAGAAAATGAAGGAAATGTAAATAGAGCAGTACTTTGTAACATGAGAAATATATGCAGTTTTGGCAGGACTTTCCCCACATTTAAATAAGTGAATACTAAAATGCCCCCTGTGACCAATGCTGGCTGGTTGCCCAGTTGTATATGTTCCCAATATGCCCGCTTCCAAAACTCTGAAAATCCTGCAGCCACAAGTCAAGCATTTAATGTCACAGAAAAACTTCACTCCATAACTTTGGGGATAGTTAAGCAAATACCAGAGACCATGAGGCCTGCAGAGATCTAGAAGAGTATGGTCCAACTAAGCGAGCTGTGAACAAATGACTGATACAGCTTTATGACCAGTGTGGGAGAAAAACTGAAGCTGATCATGATCCTCAAAAAAGGGCAGGGGGAATAAAGGAAACATGAGGGGACAAGAGGGACGAGGGTAAAGAGTTGTGCTGTTTGGACCATTAAAGAAGAGAATTGATATAATGTCTGCAATACAAATTTGAGGTGCAATAATTATTTACCACAAAGAAAGCCTCCTTATACATCGTGGGACTTACTTCTGAGTAAACACACATAGGATTCAGCTGTTAAACTGATTTAACATTCATGTAATTCCTTTACCCTTTATCCCTAACAAGAGAGAGGATGTGATCCTCAGCACATAATGACTGAGAATTAAGTTCAACAAATGCATGCTAAATTCCCCATTCCATATTAAGGCTAATATAATATGCCGAAGGACCTCTTACATCTTTCCCAACAGGCTTCCCTGCTTTCTGTCACCCTCCGCCACCTTTTGGTTTGTTTGATGATAGAACACCCAACATAATAAAGAAGTTTGCTCACTTCTTTGAGACATTTTATTTGCTTGTAATAATGGTATTGTGCTTTTCTTTCTTTCTTTCTTTCTTTCTTTCTTTCTTTCTTTCTTTCTTTCTTACCTCAAGTCCAGTTAAACTCAGGAAAGTATTTCCAATTTAAAAAATGCTTGGGATTGTGCTGTAGAAATTACTTTGACCTCAGCCATACACCTCCCTCTCACCCTGAGTATCTATCTGTGTATGCGTGTCTGTCTGCAGGTCAAAAGAAATAACTGTTACAAGTCATAGAACTCACCCCCTCCCCTGATTATTTTTTGTTGACATCCATGTTTCCAGGTGAGGGGGTGGGCACAACCATAAGGGATTTAATTTCAATCCTTTCTTCAGCAAGGCAGCATATCTTAAGTATTCAACTATCTAGTAGAAAACATTAATAATGAGAGGATATTAGTTAACAGTTTTTAGAAGAACCCTACAGCTGATATTAGGGACATGGGTGGTGCTGTGGGTTAAACCACAGAGCCTAGGACTTGCCGATCAGAAGGTCAGCAGTTCGAATCCCCACGACGGGGTGAGCTCCCATTGCTTGGTCCCTGCTCCTGCCAACCTAGCAGTTCGAAAGCACATCAAAGTGCAAGTAGATAATTAGGTACCACTTTGGTGGGAAGGTAAACGGTGTTTCTGTGTGCTGCTCTGGTTCACCAGAAGCAGCTTAGTCATGCTGGCCACATAACCCGGAAGCTGTACGCCGGCTCCCTTGGCTAATAAAGTAAGATGAGCTCCGCAACCCCAGAGTCGTCCGCAACTGGACCTAATGGTTTACCTTTTTATTGCTGATGTTATTTCAGAGTCAAGTAGAAGCTGTTATTGCAAAGTGAAGTATTTATATGTTTTTGCATTTTATTTCTATTCTTCCAGGTCATTACAGCCCCAAGAAAATGTTTTGTCACATTGCCAGTCACAGCTGTTAAACTGATATTTTGAGGTTATTGATCTGGAGTTAGTACAGTCCAAGTCATGTGGAATTCTACTCAAAGAGCGACTATACATTGCCTTTAGACACAGTACAATTCCTGGAATACACATTTACCTGCAGCCATATTTTTCTTTGCCAGGTGCTATCTAGTTTGGAAGAAAGCAATTAAGGCTGCAATTCTATACCCACTTACCTGGGAGGAAGTGCCATTCAACTCAGTGGTCCTTGTTTCTGAGTAGACAGATGCATGATTGCATGAAAGTTTTGTTTATTTTTTTCCTAAGGAAACCCTGCCATGTTGAGTGATAATAACTCACTGTGCTTTCCTTGATGGGGGGATAACTCCTAATGGTGCAGCTGAATCACTACAATCGTCAATGTCTTTACAAAATCCAGTCTAGTATCTTGAAGCTAAAATATTTTTATATTGTAGTTCCTTTAATTGTACACTGATTCTGACATTTTAAACTGCATTAAAGGGCATCATCTACAAATGTATCAAATCACTTCTAACAGACTTCGATTTGATAGTCCACTGAGAGAAAACTTGAGAGCATTCAATAGTGTCTCAAAATTTAAGTGGATAATGGACCTGTAGGAGAAGTTGATTTTTAGCATATCAATATGGTATCTAGCATGCCTCATTAATCAAGTAAATCAAATAATAAATTATAGGGAAGACTCTCAGCCTAATTCAATATGATGCAAGACTCTTTAATGACTTTGCTTTAAAGTTAGACCTGTTGAAAAAGCTCTGAAATGGGGAACTACTTGTTGAGATATATTATGGATTTCTAGATTAATCTATAAGTAAGAACACAGTGGTATATTATTAGTAACTTACTGGATAATTTTCAGTGGATTTAAAAGTTTATGGAAAATGCTGACTCCAATATCCTGAAGCTGATGTGTTGCACCATGCCCCCATGGCAGCCATTTTGTCATTGGGGCTCTCAACACTCAAAATTTCACATGCCCACTGGTCCAAAAAGGTTAGAACCCTTGCACTATGCCATACATCTACTAAAGGGCACAAAAATCCTTCAGTAGGAGACTTTCTAGGAGCACTCCTGAGCCTCAAATATATACAAATGGCAAACTACCGATATTTGGTCTTAAACCCGTAGCCTAGTACAATCAGATAAGATGCAAGCAGAGGATTGGAAAACCATAATCAGCATTTATCATAATAAATTGGGGTTCACTCTACTTCCCCTGCCAGGTCACCAGCATTTATCATAATAATGGAACCAGGGGAAACAGCTGTGTAGGAAGCCACTCCCCCCCTGCACCCCACAAATGCATTTATTCTTTATTGACAACTAATTTCAGGTTCAAAAACTTTACTTCAAATTATCTCCATCTGTTTAAGGCAGTTACCATTTCCAACAAGGGCTTGAATCAGTCTACTACCTTTATTTATTTGAAAGACAATTTTCCCTGAAAAAGAACTCAACTCAAAGCACATCAAGAATACAGGGCACAATCTTTTACTGCTCAGCTGTTTTTGTTGCTGCTTGTGTATTTGTTTCAGCAGTTTTGATCTCTTTTGTTCTTAGATGCTTAGAAAGTTGAGGTACTTTTAATTTTTGTATTTTAGCTTTTGTATGTTTGAAATTATGGTTGTGGGTTTTTCTTGATTTTATAGTTTTATCTTTTTGTAAACCACTTTGAGGGTTGGTTGTTTTTACAATCAAGTAAGTGTATAAATTTTATGAAATAAATAAATGAATAGTTTTTTTCCAGTTTTGCAGTATCACTATATTCCTGCTAGTATCCTTTTCGCTGTATAAGCAGCTCAGCAGTAATGTTGGACAAATAGAAAGTAGATACTGTAGTTAACTAAGCCAATGACCTAGTGTTTGGTTTGTCATCTGAAGATGGCAATCCAAGTGAAGTAAACCTGGAAAAGTTGCTATGATTCCCCTTCTGCCTTATTCCCAATGTAGACCTCACTCACCAGCTTGTTCTTGAGGTAAATCTTCACTCCCCACTTGCTTCCGATGTAGATCTTCACTCACCCCTTCTTCCCGGGCAGGAGGCACCATTTTATGCTTTGCTTCAAGCGCCAAAATGTCTTGGGCCAGGCCTGTACTATACATAAATGTTATCCAGTCTCACCTAAGCCTTGTTGAATTTTTGTTCAGTTCCCAGCTTTGTTGGTTACCTCATGTTTGCATTACACCTTGCCATGCAATAGTGGCTATTCCCATTGCAGTTAGAGAACACTGTTTATGACGGTATGTTAACACGCTGCCATTTGTGTCCTCCATGATAAGCCCCTACCGGCACCTGCAAGTCTTCTGATGAATTTAAACATTCCCCTCACAGACCTTTTAATGTTTGTATGAACACACACACCTATACCCAAGTGGTGAAAGAGAAGGAAGCTGACAGACATCAGCAGCTGAATATTTTCGCAGAATGCAATTTGTTATTCACCACAGGGCTGCCATTCCCTCCCTTTTGAAGGCTCCCTACTTTTCCCTAGCCAAGTTGCTAAGCAACAGCTTGAGTCAACAATTGCCAACTGGGCTAGTGAAATGAAAGATTGGGGGGAGAAAGGGGGAGAAAAAGGACTCTGAAGGAGAAGGTTCCAACTTGTGAAGAGAATGATCCCGAAGCCTCAAGTAAAATACTTCAGAGAAAATGTGTGAGAGAATCTGGACTCCTGAGCCCGGACAGAGCTAGAGTAACATAAATTTAGGAGTATTTCACAGGCCCTCTCAGAGGCCCAGAGAGGCCTGACCCATTTTCAGCTTTTGTGGCCCCTAGCCACCATAAAAAAATTAAAATTATGACACTCAATAACAAAATAAGGCACACACAAAAAAGAGAGAGTGGTTTGTTTACATAATCAGTTGTTCTGAGGGGAATATTAATCACCATCTATTACTGGGCCCTGTGTATTAGTATTAGTATTTATGAATATAAAAACCTCTTGTGTTTTTATACTGCAAACCACTCTGTGATTCTCAAATGAACGGTGGTATATAAATTCAATAAATAGGATGGTGATGATGGTGATGATTGGACCAAATCTACATAAATGGACAAAAAAATATGTCTTTTACCAAATTACACCTCTAATTTACTTCAATCTGCAGCTCTGTGCTTTAAGAGAGTGTCACATTTGGGCTCAGTGCATAAGTTATGAAATTTATCAAATGCAACAAATTAACAAGTGTCTAAATCTGAGGTTTCCTTTGAGCTTCAGGCCCAGGAAAAGGACTTCTAACTGATTAACTGATGATATATTGAAATTCAAAAGTTAATGTTAAATATGTTATATCTAAACCATGCTTGGCTTCTTTTTTTTGCAAACTGTTATAAACCAAACTCATTTTTCTTTACACTGTTTTGTTCCCTATTTTGTGGTGAAGCTTGTTGCTAAGGCTCTTGCACATCCTGAACATGCTTCAGTGGTAGATTCCACCCAGGGAGAATCTGTTAAAATTATATTAACCAGAGGAGTAGAGCAGAATTATAACCCCATTAAAAGTAACCCCAAAGCTGATTCTGGAATACACTGGGAGTTGGGATTCAGACCCATTGTAGGTGCTAAACCTGGAGTCTGAGAGATGCCAGGCAAACTTTTTGTCTCCCTGATTTTCAAGGATAAGATCTGATGCAGAAGATAGAAAACTACCATTTTGCACAAATGGTACATCTGTGTTACATTTTCTCCTGCTTGCATTTGGTGCTGATCTGCAGTTTTATACAGCTCTGACCTGAAGGCTTGGGAAAAGCTTACAAAAGACCAAAGGGGGATGCAATTACTGCAGTCTTCACTGTCCTTCCACAGTTCCCTACAGCTGCTGCTGGGCTCTAGTATGGGACAGATCTTTGTCTTGAGTTTGATGGTAAAAGTGCACCCCTAGTTAAAAAAGCCTAATCACAATAAGAGTGAGCCCTAGAGTTGCAGTTCAGGTCTAAGTCCTACACCTGCCACTAGCTAGCCTTCCTGCTGCTCCTGCAGATCCTTTGAAACAAACAAGCAAAGCACCCACAGAATATATTTCCCTTCAAGAAGGGATAGTCTGAGAAAGCTACAGTCCCATATTCCCTAGCATGACAGCCAGAGAGCATGGGATTTGTAATTTCTGCTGTATTATTACCAGCTCTGTTTGAGAGACCAAATGAGCTACAAATTTCATGTCCTGGTAGGAAATTACGCTCTCAGGATTACTATTTCCAGTTAACAAGAGACTCAGCAATACCTTCACTAACTTTAACGCACCCTTATTGACACTCGATATCCCTCTCCTTAAAGGAAATGGGTTTTCACTACAGGAGAGTAAGATAAAAAGGAGAGGGATCCACTTGTTTTTTCAGCTCTTCTTTTGATAACTTAGACACAAGCGCTCAAACACTCGCAATGGAAGCTCACAAAAACTAAGCTGAAATTGGGTCAAGACAAGATAATTTATAGGGATCATTTGATGCTTTCAGTGAACCATGTCAGATTCTTGAAAAATGTCTTGCCTGGGGTATTCTCAAGGAAGGTTGTGACTGGATCAGGAATGGATTTTACCTCTTTAAAGTTAAGTGCTCGATTTTCTAAAACCAAAACAGGGAAGTGTTATATAGCACTTTCAGTCATATAAACTTAATCCATGCCCCAAAGAGCCAAAACTCTATGAAGATAAAACTAATGTGTGGGTGTGAGGAACAGCAGCATAGCTTAATAGTTTATCCTCCAAGATAATGACTCTCATGCTTTTCTGTTTCCCTACACAGCACCTAGGCCAAATGGTCCATTACTGAAGTAGCAACCACAACAAACATAGACCTTCCATCTGTTACAGTACTTACATTTAAAAACTGAAATAACTGTAATGTAATTCAAAACAATGTGTTCAGTTAATGTTTAAAAGTGCTTTGTGGGTGACAGTTGTTTCCAAGAATGACACATCTACCCTATGCCAAATTTCCTTGCATTTTGATGCAACAACATTTATATTGGTGCTCTGTAAACAATAACAATAACAAATGGAAATTCTGCTGACCATTTAAAATGTTAACAGTCTAGGCTACTGTATACATGATTCATGTTCTCCTATCATGTGTCCATTACTTGCAGGGAGCCAGAAGCGGTTCCAGATTTGGATTTTTAAAAAGAAACCTAAATCAGAAACAGGAAAGCTTATCCATCCAATTTTTCTACATGCAGATGCTCTTCTGAGCTCACCTCAAGCTGAATGGAAAGGAGCTGTGTAAACATTGTCTCATTGGATTACTGTACAACTTTACCATTTTGTAGTACACCAAACTTCCAACAAGTAAGTTGCATTTCATCTCTAAATGCTGGTGACATACAGGTTTTCAAAATGGCCCTGATAGCTTCTGAAAGTCATGCCAAAATACTATTCAAAATCTGCATTCAAAATTAAATTCACACAAGTGCATCTGCATATTGGAATGTGGGTTAGGTGAATTTACACAGAACTGGGTTGTTTCCAGATTACCTGTTTATTTGTTGTTCCTCCTGATTTGTTTCCAGGGAAATTCAACGACATTGAAAATGCATTCTGATTTGTTTTCAGGGACGGTTTTACATGAAACTGTAATGGAAATGCAGAAGAACTTTGTATTGTGGGGAGTTTGTGGTGTACAGCAGTGGCTTATCACATGCCCTAGATTAGAACACTTTAATTAGCCAGCTGCAATTGTTATCTTTTTAAGATACCAGCTGATAAGTGGCTAATTTCTTGCTTAGTCACTGGCAGCTCTTAGGAGGGTTTCATAGCACTGGTACCTAGTTTATGTTCATAAGATGTGAAAGGAGCTTGGAAATTCTACTCTACAAACTTCAGCACAAAAGGTGCTATATTCTGGCCATTACAGGTGTCTGTCCATTGTTGCTTTTGACAGAGATGTAAACTGTCTGTCTTTTGCTTTTAATTTGCTATTTGGTCCTTGTTTGTTTGTGGTTTTTCTCATCCTGCCCGTATATAAATCTGTCTATCAAGGATTAAAGTGTGCTCTTTGTCTTGTCCGAATTTAAAAAAACCCAAAAATCTCTTCTCTCAGCAGAACACAAGCAAATGTTATTCCACACTTTCCAATGCATTTTCTTATCACAAAAAAACCCAGAACTTTCATGTAAGAGCTCCCAATCAACTTCAATTGCAGAAACTTCATTTGCTGATATGTGATTGAATCCTACCTGCAAACAGTGACAATCTGGAAATGCTCTTGGTCACGTGGCAAAATGACAGTGAGCTATATGCTTGCAGACTCATTTCCTCTTTTACCGTACCTTTGCCCTATAGCAATCTTGTTATATGAAATAGTCCTTGAACTTGCTTTTCCCCTAACTTTTGAGAGATATATATTGTTTCTGAGAAATTATACCTACAGTCAGTGCTTTTTTTCTTAGTAAAATAGGTGCCGGTACTCACCATGATGTTGTTACATTAAGTGCCACACTTTTTAACAACCAAAAAAGAGGTGCCCGTACTGCATACAGTGGAATTTCCAAAAGAGTGCTAAAGTGTACCTCCACCTCCTCTATTTCCCTGTTGTTGGGGAAAGGGGGTGGTTTCCAACTGAAGCGGGAACATTCTGCATCTGCTATCAACCATAGACTTGATTCAAAGTCAGAGACTCTTCCCCATGCCTGTCTCCCTTCTTTTTCTGTATACGTACACACAGTTGTTACCAGCCTTCTGCAAGCACAGTCTTTGCCAAGCAGTTTTTATGTGTATTTCAGTTTCTTTTTTATTTTAATTTATGAAGTTACGTACCTTTTATGCACTCAAGTCCCCTGAGTATGTAAAAAAATAAAATAAACCCTTGTGTAGTCCTGTTTCATTTCATTGAACCTTTTTGTGTAATCCCATTTCATTGGTAGTACACTGATAATGTACTTGTGTGGTTGAATGCCTGTTACAGAGAATATGCATAATAGGGACTGTAAACCTACATAATTTTTTTGTGCTTGTTTGCTTCACAAACATCTTTCAGTAAGGCATGTGTTGTAGTTCCAACTTTATATTCTCAGAGTTGCTGTTCAACTCGAGCAACAACTTGTGTACAGATTGCAAGGTTCTTACACATGCTGAAGCTTTCCAGATGTGTACATTGCATTCTGTATCATATAAAAATGGTCTGTTTCATATTCAGGAAATTAGTTCTCAGTTAACAGATCACTAATGAATCCAATCTCCAGTTGTGATGTCTTCACACACAAGTGCAACTTTTAAAAAAGGATCAGAACTGGTCCGAATAATTATCCAGATTTGGGCTCCCTGAAAGGTTCCCATGCAGTCTTGGGCTTCCATGGTGCTGCAGCTGAAGAGGAAGCAGTCAAGGATGAGAGGCAGGGGTGTGCTCCCCACTCTCAACAGCATTCCCAGCTGCTCTACCCTTGGATTGCAGATTTAGGTGGCTGGAAGGAGTGTGAATTGGAGAGGGTGCCAAGGTCTGAATGAAATGACATTTGGCTCCCCACATCTGCACTAAATAGTAGTCCCTACTGAACACACTGAGAACTGAGACATCTGAGTAAAGATGTAATGGATTGCACTGTAATACTGTTTGTTCAGAATTAATCCCCATTGAAATGTGGGGATTACCATCCATGAAGGTGGTTTAAATATTTACTTAAGTACACTTACTGTACTTCAAAGTGTGTCCATTTGAAATTAATGAGATTTCCTTGCTTTTTATGGAAGCTAATGTTAGGTGCACTACTCACTAATGATATCCTTTGTATAAAGGGAGAAATGCAGCACAGATGTCTGGGGCTTGATCAATGTGGGAAGTTGAGGGAGAAATAGTAACAGGGTCTACTGAAATGGGTTTCCTGCCACTACCTTTCCTCAGTTTGAGCCAAAGAGGCATATTGTCTCACCCACCACTCCTGTTATCAGTTGTAAGTCCCCTGGACTCTTAGAAAGTCCGGGAAGGGATCTTTTCACGCTTTTACTGATTGGCCATGGTGGGCAACTTTTGTACTTTCTTTAGGACACTGTTCTGGAGAGGGAGAAATTAATTTGCCTGATCTATGCTGTTACAACTATTGGTTCCAACTTCTGAGTTCAATGAATGTTCCCCACCAGTTCAGTGGGAGAAGGGAGCCCTACTTCAGTGATAATAGACAGCAAGAGATAGTGTGATTTCCTCAGGGACGGCCCATTGGGAAGCATCGTTTCTCCTTGTGGTGCAGGAAGGCTTGGCCAAATAGGAATGGCTAGAATTGAGCTGAAGACTCAGGCATATTGTGGCAGGACAGTCAAGCCAACCTCACGGGAATTGTGAGTTGTCAAACAGCTCTTCTCATTACTAGGATAGCTGTTGTTATGGTTCAAGTTATTATTTTGTTTTATTTTATTTAAGGTTTTATTAATTGGGAAAAGAAGGGGATTCCAATACAGTGGTACCTCGGGTTACATACGCTTCAGGTTACATACGCTTCAGGTTACAGACTCCGTAACCCAGAAATAGTACCTCGGGTTAAGAATTTTGCTTCAGGATGAGAACAGAAATTGTGCTCCGGCGGCGCAGCTAAAGTGGTACTTCAGGTTAAGAACAGTTTCAGGTTGAGAACGGACCTCCGGAACGAATTAAGTACTTAACCCGAGGTACCACTGTATTTAAAGAATGGGCAGTTATAAACAAGGCAGGACATTAATAGTAGAATTAAAATATAAGCATATATGTATATATATATATATATATATACACATACACATATACAATATATGCATATAAAAGATCACATACAGATGGCTACAATAAAAACATCACAGCACCAGCCCTTTCCTTAAATGTAAGTGGTCCTAATAGAGAATAAAGTTCCAAAGGGCTGATTGAGCAAACTGCTGATTCTGTAGGTTCACCATATATGTACCGTATTTTTCGCCCTATAGGACGCACTTTCCCCCCTCCAAAAATGAAGGGGAAATCTGTGTGCATCCTATGGGGTGAATGCAGGCTTTTGCTGAAGCTTGGAGAGCGAGGGGATTGGTGCGCACTGACCCCTCTCGCTCTCCAGGCTTCAGGAAGCTATCAGCAAGCCTGGGGAGCCCGCGGGAGTTCCCGCAGAGCTCCCTAGGCTGCGGATAGCAGCCTACTGCACGGAGCGCGGGGAGCGCTGAAGCAGAGCGCCCCATGCTTCGGGCAGACATCGGGCAGCCCCACAAGCTCGGGGGACAGTGGGGAGGCGCAGCGCCGCCATCCCGCTGTTCCCCGACCTGGTTTGGAGGCTGGCGCTAGGGAGAAGCGCGCTTCTCCCCAGCGCCAGCCCCACAAGCTTGGGGGACAGCGGGGAGGTGGAGCACTGCCATCCCGCTGTCCCCCGACCTGGTTTGGATTCCCCGACCTGGTTTTTGGGGAGAAATAAAGGGGGGGGATTTTCTTTATTTCCCCCCCAAAAAACTAGGTGCATCCTATGGGCCGGTGCGTCCTATCGGCCGAAAAAATACAGTATTTAAAAACAGTCATAAAAATAGGAAGAATAAAATTAAAAGATAATAAAATAAGAATCATCATAATAGAAATCTTAAAAAGCATGAATGGTGTAAAATATATTCCATAGGACAATATAGGGGTCATATTTCTACTATTTATATCCAATATTCATAAATGTTGCAAAAAAACAACAACCCTCATATTTAGTGGAACTGTGCCAGCCATGAGATTGTTTGATCATATAAATCACAAATGGCTCCCAAGCAGAGGTAAAGTCAGAGGAGCTGAAGATGTGCAGGCAGGCGCTGTGTAAGACCTTCCTATGTAAATATTTGCTTACCATATTTGGAGCCAGGGAGGAAATTGCCTGCAGACAAATTAGGCCCATCTGGAGGTTTAGCCTACCCCATAATAGTCACAACTTGTTGGCAGATAAGCCATTGGGTTGGATCCTTAGTCTAGGATCTCCTGGAGGGATTGCCCCTATTTGATGTATGTCATAGGGAGATCCATAACTCAGGATCAACCCTGCAAAATAATCAAGCAGCAGTCTGATTGATTCAGGATACATACCAAATGCTTTCACTAAAGCCTACTTACATCTGTAATCAGAGGTGCCAGCTTCTCCAAAGGATTGGGGAGTGGGGACGCAATGTTGCATGACATCCTCGGAACAGTGAAAGGGCCCAGCCCTCTCAAATATATATATATATTTGGGGGCCCAAAACTGCCTCGGCCCCTAGCAGTCGGCACCTGTCTCTGTAATAAATAAAGTTGTGGTCTATTGAAACCCAATATGTTTGTCTTGTAGGTTTGTTGTCTCTTCCCATGCTTTGGGCCTCACCGGCCACAGGTTCCCTGCACAAAGATGTGGCCTATTTAATTCCAGTATGGGGTTCTTTTCTTTCTTTAAAAGTGTGTTCTTCTTCATGGAGAGCACGTGTTGTGGTGGGGTCTGACAGGCCACCCCTCTGTTGCTGGGTGGATCGTATAGATGGCCATAGCAGTGATTGGGCTGTTTGAGTTACTGGGGTAATTTTGATGTTGCCAATTTGTGGGACGGACCAAGGGTTTTATATACTGAGCACACAGCATTGAGCGTTCTCTTTTGCTGCGTGCACCGGGTCCATTTATTTCTTACAATCAGCAACACTTCATTATTGCTATTGCATAATATGCATTGTTCTTGTCAGACAGTTAGTTGGAAAAACTGAACAGAGTATGCAGAAAATGTAAAGGCCTAACATTACTATTGTTGGTTTCATGAATATATTCATTTATCCCTACTTTTGAGTGCCCCAGTGAGAAATGGCATTGTTGAATACAATGCGGTGATTAGTGTGAACACTAAACCTAGCTGTGTAATAAACTGAGTATTATTTATATAAATTGTGACATTTTAAAAGAAGAGATTAAACTTCAATTTTCCCTTCGAAAGTAATGTAGAAACCTTAAAACTCGGTCTTAATGGAGGGGTTTTCTTTAGTACTTGTTTCACAGGAGAAAGCTGCTGCTAATGCTATTACCAAGAGCAATAGTATCAAGACTTCACCTTCCATCAACACATTGCATAATTAACTTATGGAATTCATTGCCACAAAATGTGGCAAGCAGCACTAGCTTAAATGTCTTTATAAATAATCCATATAGGTGATTTATTATTTATAATATAATGGCTTTAAAAAAGGATAAGATAAATTCATGGAGGACAGACATATCAATGGCTGTTGGCCATGATGTAGCAGAATACTGAACAATTTGCCACTGGATTACCAGATGCTAGGATCAAGCAATATCTGATGGCTATTGCCATCATATCACACTTGTGGGCATCTGTCTGGTCTCTGTTTGAGACAAAATGGTAGCCTAGGTCTGATCAAGCAAAACAATTATTATTTTTATGGAGTATTATTTTCCATTTGTGAATAGTATCACCACACTCAAAGTCACCAATGACCTTGGCTTATCTTCCATTTTGCTTTTATTGTTAATCAGTATTAGCTTGTCTACATCATGTAGTGTTTTCTTGGGGGGGGGGGAACTCCTGTAAGATTGTCTCCGTCTGAACAGCTAGCAACTTTCCCATACCTCACTTGTGCAGTGTAACTTTCCCCCAGATTAGACTTTAATTAGACTTTAATTAGATTTTGACCTGTTTTTAGGAGTTAATTTAATTATTGTTTGATTTTATACTAAAGTTATATATCTGATGTTAGCCCCCCTGAGCCTGGGGAGGGCGGGATATAAATAAAAGCTTATTGTTATTATTAGTTGCTCACAGTACTTCCCTGGCTTATCCCTTTGACCTTGTCATTTACCTCTGACTTCCCACTACCCTGGTTTCCATAAAGCACAGATTACTTGGGGGGGGGGGTTTGGTCTTTGAGTCATTCCAGGTTTCTCCAGTTTCGTCACCTGCTTAGCTGCAGTGTTAGGTACTTTGCTAGACTGTAGTATTTACTATAATGCCAACATAAGCGTAGCCAAGGGGGATGGGGGGCAGCTGTCCCCCCATCAAGTAAATAAATAAAAATACTTAACTGAGGTTCTGCCCCACTCAACCTAAGGCCTGACCCCCCCCCCAAAAAAATAGAAAACCCTGGCTACACCCATGAATGCCAACAGGGAAACTTCCAGTCACCACCGTGACTGGTAATCCCATGGTACTGGTAGCACAGGTAGCTGCTAAACCAGAGTTAATGCTGGTACAGCAATCACTAGCCTAAAGTTCAACAATCTGTACATGAGGCAAGAGAGAGACTGACCAGTCCTTTTACAGAGCCCTCCAGCCCTTCCCAAGATCCTGCTAGAACCCCGAGAGGAAGAAGCTCCATGAGGAGCCAGGAAGGGGAATGGCCTCCACTGGCCATGGGGGCATCTGTCCCATCCCTCAATCCAACTCCTGTTTCAAGGCTTCACTGGAATCCTGAGATAGGACACCTGTATGGGTTTTGAGAAAACAAGTGTTTACACTTTCCACTTCGTTGTGAACCTTGGCAGTTTGGAGAAAGTGTCTTTTTTCATAATTACCCACTAATGTACTCTGGGTTCTATGCAAATGAGAAAAGAGTGGTGTCATCCTATTCCTTGATAGAAGATGCATCTGTCACTTGACTGAGTCTTGTTGTATACCATGATTGGCTATAGAGTTAGCAAGAATCCTATTTTCTGATTTGGCTATGAGGAGAGATGAGGGGTGGGTGGCTGTCTGTGACTGCCTATGGTCTCCAGTGAGAGTGTTTATCCTTATGTCACCACTTTTACAGGCATGATATTATGCCATTGCATCAGATAGGAGCAAGTGATGAGAGGGTTCCAATTATTATTATTATTATTATTATTATTATTATTATTATTATTATTATTATTATTTTTATTTTATTTATTGGATTTATATACCGCCCTATATCTGCAGGTCTCAGGATGGTTAGCTTTCATTCTTCCCTTGCCATATCACCATTCATATCACTTTTGGCCCTACTCCTAACAGGGAGTAAGCACAAGTGAATTCAGTAGGCCTTAACTTCTTAATAGATATGGTTAGGATTTAACTGTAAGGCTGCAATCTTATGCACACCTACTTGGGATGGAAGCAACTTCCATTGAAGTCAGTGAGGATTATTTCTGAGTAGACATGTATAGGACGGAACTGGAGAGATTGATACACTGGGAGGGGCTGCTTGGTTATATTAGTATTATTTACTTATTCTGGCATTATTGCTTTGTCAGCATCTCTAGTCTATCCATTGTATCTTTCTGTTATGGGTTTTTAAGGGGTGTGGGTGTGTTATACTAAACTTTGTCTAATGAGGCAACCTATATCTTATGCACTATTAATGGTAACAGTTTGTTTTAATAACAAGTGTTTAAAAAACCTTTATTTTATATGGTATCTGATGGATCGTGTAAATTGTAGCATGTTTTTATTGTTTTCTCTAGGGACTAGTTAAATCTAAACAGTTTCCACAGTTTCCACTGTATAAGCAGCTGCCTTCAGTAATCTGGGGAAGTAGAAGCAGAGAGTGAGTTGTAGTAGTAATAGCAATGACAATAATATATAAGTAGCTAGATGTTCAGACGGCTATGTGCTTAACTAACCAACAGAAGGGCATAATTTTTAAAATAACTGATTAAAGATGCTGCCACATTAACTGCTTAACACTTAACTGCATTCATATAATAGAGATGTAACTTTAAAAAATGCTCTGAGCATCTCTCCAAAGACAACTAATGTATGTTTTCAGCTCACTTGGGATGCCTTTTATGAGATATAAACAAATTGGCACCATAAGGAGCTGAGTTTTATTGCTATCTCTCTGCTAACAATATCTTATTCCTCAGGGTTTCCCATGCACCTTGAGACCAACATGAATTCAAATCCAATTAAGACAACTTTCAGTTTGCTGGTCTAAACAAATGAATGAAATCTCTCACTGTCCCCCAGTGGGTGTAAGGCTCCCCTCCAGTCCACTCCATAGGCTGTGCCTACTGGCCCACCCATGATTATATATTGTTTTATTTCTAGTAATATAAGTAAAGCCCTGCACCACATGCTATGGAAGAAGTTACTGTTCCACACACAGCAGCACACCCATGGTAGAGAATTCTGATGCAGCATTAAATTTCAATAATCTCTCATCACTCTTTTTGTTTCCAGGTTTGGCCATGTGAAGCATCCAAGCATTTTTTTCAATCCTTCTTGAAAAAGAAAGGTATACATAGTTTATAGCTGGCCACTTTTTTCCATACTTCTTTGATATATAAGATTATACCAAATATCCTGGGTTTTCAAAATACAGTGGTACCTCTGGTTAAGTACTTAATTCGTTCCAGAGGTCCGTTCTTAACCTGAAACTGTTCTTAACCTGAAGAACCTTAACCTGTTCTTAACCACTTTAGCTAATGGGGCCTCCCGCTGCTGCCTTGCCACCGCCACACGATTTCTGTTCTCATCCTGAAGCAAAGTTCTTAACCCAAGGTACTATTTCTGGGTTAGCGGAGTCTGTAACCTGAAGCGTATACAACCTGAAGCGTATGTAACCCAAGGTACCACTGTATTATGCTTCCAGACATGTATAGATTATAGAATTGGTGCTGCTCATGCAAATTTGTTGCTGTTCCCACATGACATCGTCAACAACAGAATGCTAGCCTGTATTTTCCCCCATTTAATCCATATTTACCCTTCCTATGGAATATCTGATAAGTAGGGTTTTTTTAAAATGTTGCCAAAGACTCGCTTGCAATATCCGAAGTTGCTTGCAACATTGAGTCCACATCTGGAAGAACTCATTGTTTCTCAACAGTTCAATTGGTACAGCAATTAAAGAGGCTACTTAGGAAGTCTGTAGAATCTCTTCCTTTTGGAGAGTAGGAGCCGGGCTATACTTAAGCCTCTGTCTGGGATGTTAGGTAATGGGCATCATATTCAAGGGGAAGACACTGGATGCCTTCCAGTTCTCGTTTCTTCTGTATACTTCTGTGATTCTTCTCACAAAGAGAGTTAGGAAGTCATGAACTTTCCTTTAATCTTCACAGTATTCTGTCTCATTGAAAGAAAGAACAGAAGCTCAGTGATTTAGGTTGCAATCCAATGCGCAATCCAATGTAAACTCCATTGAACACAGTGGACTCATGTGTTAAGTCAGAAGCTATAATCTAGGTGTTGGATTATTGCAATCAATGCTGTTTCCATCCTGCTACACTTCAGCTTCTGCTAAAACCTATGTTATTTCACTATCTGCTAAGGCCAAACTTGTGTAATTAATTTCAATGTATTTCAATGGAAGCAAAACAGCGAAAATAATGTAACTATTTACATAACATTTGTGGACTAAAAATGATTGTGAATATTGCCCATGTTCTCTCACGTGTTTCCATTCCTGCCCTGACCTCAGATAACCATGAAAATTGCAGGAATCTCCACTCCTGTTTCCACTTCTGATTAAATTTCTCAACATCCCTAGTTGTTAGTCTCTCCTGCATGCTTTCCTAGATTCAAATGGTACTGGATACTTGTGAAAGCTTACTATGGGAGAGGGCCAGACATATTGTTTCTATATCTTAAGAACTGGCTAGCAAATTTTTAGTAAAAAGGAAGACACAACCGTCTTCAGCAGCCATCAAAGTTATTCAGTCTTACTCATTGAGAATTTTATGGGAAAAGAAAAGAAATGAAGGGTTTTAAATCAGGATTGCATGCTCCAAAGCCAAAACATTTTAATGCCAACTATAGAATCACTTATTCCACTGTCCAATATCTCATCAGCTAACGCCCAGCTTTATATACAGACAAATGTTATCCAGGAAAAAAGGGAAGGCATTTTAACATGGGATTATTTTTCTCACTTGTAATGAGAATGTCAGTGTTATGTACTGAGTTGAATAGGATCCAAACTGCAGCAGTCTGATTGGTCCTAGAACAATAGGATCCAAAATGCAGCAGTCTGATTGGTCCTAGAACAATAGGATTCAGAATGCAACAGTCTGATTGGTCCTAGAACAATGCAGCAGTATGATTGGTTGGCAGGAACCACCCAATCCTGCTCCAGATAGAAGTGAATCCACAACCTGATTGGCTTACAGTAGAATTCCGGAATTAGCCAATCATGTGCAGCCCATTGTGTAAATAATGTATATAAAGCAGATACTGTCAGGGGACTTCCATTCATTCCTCCTCACCACTATGAGCTGAATAAAGAGCATGAAATCACTTTGCGACTCTGAGTATATTTCAGTCAGAGATTCTGCAGTTGTTGAATTTAATAACAAATGTCACAAGTATTACTTGTTCATGCATTATATTTTATTGTATTGCTGATAGTGTCCAGAATGTTTGGATACTTAAAACCAAAGAGGTTAGATCTGAACAACTCTGTTAAACAAAGTGTATATAGATGATTATGAAGATGCCTAGTAAATGGTAAATATACATTGTTCCAACTTATTTCAGTGGTGGAGTTTCTGTATGAAAAATAATCAAAAATATAAAATCACCATTGTCATCTTCTTTGTATGCCACCATTCCATGGTTAAAACCATGCTCAAGGTGACTTACAACATGAAAAGATTTGAAAAATTATAAACATAACAAAAGTCATCATAACCAGTAAATAAAACATATCAAAAAGAACACAACCAAATTGAACAATTTCCACATAAATCATAATAACATCTAAAGATAATATATTAATATTGGTGGCAGCAACAAAAATAATCCTAAAATAATCCTAAACTGTACCCCAGCCCAAGGGTCTGTTAAGCAGCCTCAGCTTTTGTAGCTGGAGTCAGCCAGGGCCCTGCCCTCCCAGGCCAGGTGGTAAAAGGCGTTTTCTCTCAAAGCGTTTTACAAAAGATTTGCACAACACAGTTGCATTTAAGCATAGCAGTAGGAAAAGAAATGACATTGTGTCATATGGTGTCAGGATAATTCAGGCAGAATTTCCTGTCCTCCTCTGTCTCCCTTTGGCCACAGCCAGCTAAGCAACAGCTGTTCTGAAGCAAAGGATTGGAGCTGAGCAGCTAAACACACTCAGCCCATAAAGGAAGCAAATCTTTTTCTGGTAGCTCACCACCCATACTTGCCACACTGATTGTACTCCCCTGAGTTTGGCACCTGTGAGGACACTGCCTATCCCCATACCCAAAATGCCATTGCATACACACACACTTGACCCTGGCTGTGTCGGCATCAGCTAGAAGGGGACCTATATATGTACGATTGTATGCATCTAGTGCTCCCTTCATGATTTCTGTCCCTGTAGAGGGTTACCAATGCACAGGATCCATATATGTACATGCCCCTTTCAGACTGACACCAATCATGCATCAGCTACAGCAGGGACTTGGCCAGTGTACACACTGGTGCCTATGGGACACAGCTAGCCTGTATATTTTAGAAATGGTAGCTCTATATTTTAGTGACAAGCCTATGATTATACCCATGGATTAATTATGAGATCACACACTTTTGATTTTTACTTGTTTTCCTGCTGTTTGGCAAATGTGATTTTGAACTAACTTTCAGATCGCCACAGGCTTCATATCTTTTAAGAAGCTATACTCCAGTCTATCCTTTTTAGAGTGTGAAACCCATGTAGAGTAGCAAGCCATCTGCATGCTGATTGAACCTGAAAGAAACCCATTTTGCAGATGTGCCATTTGAATGTCTTACTGGCATTGTAACTTTTTTTTAACTTCTGGTAATTGCTTTAGAAGAACAAAGCTCTTTGTTTAAGGGGAGCTCAGGGAGATCATAATTGCCATAAGGTACAAGACTGTTTCCAAGTATTTCTGAATTGCTTTTCTTTCTACATTAAATATTTAACGTCTAATCTTTGGCCAAACTGTAGAAACCCACTAAGGTCCATGGGTGATGACATCAGGAAGAGAATGGAGACCTGCCAGTTAAATGCTCTGTGTAATTTTCACTATATAACCACCACTTGAAAAGTATCTGGCTGAATTTGAAATAATATGCAAGAATACAGAAGCATGTAGTCACTGAAAAGTGGACCATAAGCAATTGGTTTCACACATTTGTGAAAAATTGAAGATTCACAAATTGTTTTGTTTTTTTAAAAAATACAAACAGCTTTTTCACTTCCCAAACATTGTGAAACAAATGTTTATCTTCCTCTTCCTCTGTAAAATCTTTTTTTTTTTTAAGGATCAAAACAATAATCTTTATTTACAGCAATGTGCAGTGTGACTTGGAACTTTTAAAAAAAATAAAAAATTATTGGTTTTTTGCACAAATTTTTCAACATAACAACTTCATAACATCATAACAAATCTTTGGCTTTCACAACCTAAGACTTCCCTCAACCTCTTCTAATGGTTTTCTAAATTCTTCTCTATTTTTGCATTTTATTCTTCCTCTGTAAAATCTTGACCCCTTATGGGTTTTTAATTGAAAGACTTATCATTCTTAGCACTTTTTGTCAGGACTGATGCCAGTACTGACTTTATCTGTGGGTATCCAGCAGTGAGATGGTAACCCAGTACTCCAAGAGGGAATTGTTTTAATGCAAGCGCTGACTGAAATATTTGCTAGATCAGCTAAAGGGTACCTGTTTCTCAGTCATGTGCTCTGATACTCTTTTGCCTTTGCTAAGAGAGCAGTTTCATACCAGGCAGAGTGGACTATTTATTTTTTGTTGAAGGATAAGAGAGTGTGAATATAAACACACATAGGGTACAATTCATCCAAAACTAAACTTCTAAAACCATTGATAGAATAGTGGACGTCCTTACCTTTTGCACTGAAAATAGTATGACAACAGTGCATAATTGTGACTAGATCATTCCCTTCTACCCAGTGCTACTTTTTTAGAAAAAGAGGTGCTGGAACTCACCATGAACACTTTCCTCGTTCCTTTAGCATGGCAATGGCACCCATCTGAGAGGTGCCAGCACTGAGTTCTGGTGAGTTCTGGCTGAAAAACAATTGACAGTGCGGATGCTATACATGTGGGATGGCAACTGACAGCTTGCAGGCCAGATCCAACCTGAACAACATATGAAGATATTCAGAAGTCCTGCTATAGATCAAGCCATATCTGCTAAGAATTTTCACATTATATTTTAAAATAAAAAAATATTAGCACAAAATTCTGACCAATGCTTTGTACCTTATACCTTTGTACCTTTGTACCTTTTGTGACAGACGATCCACAAATCAAGCAGTGGTGACCATGCGTTCCAGTAATTATTTGAAATGCCAAATTTATTTGCAAATGGGATTATCTTTTCAATAGTTTGAAACTCTGCTTTCTCAGTCAATTCTCCTCCTTAGCACTCATCCAAATTTGACTCTAATGTTCTTCATGAGATAGGACAGAGTTTGCAAGGCTATATATGTAATATGACACCTTCCGCTATATCAGAGTTTGAATTTTGATTAGAAAGTTCTGTGATTAGTTTCTCAGTACAAGAAAGTTGCTTAAAAATAAAAAATAAAAAATTTGATAGTTGTGTGGAGGGGTTCTTGCAACCCAGTAATTGCAAAACATTATTTATCCAATTTATGGTGGAATAGTTTGGAATACTGTATATATTAAGTAGCAGTAAGCAGACCATGTACCTATTGATCTTTGAAGTAATGGAAGGGGAATGTCAGGAATGACTATCAGTGATAGATGAAAGCTAGGAGAGAATAAGGCAAGCCAGGCTGATGGACAGGAAGCCAACATCTGCTAAAAGGCATAATGGCACCCGACTTCACTTTCAACTTGACTTCCATGGCAGCTCTGGCTCCTGCTTATTTCAGAAATAAAATTAAAGATATTTCAGTCACTGTACCCATTAAATTTCAATAGATGGTCTTAGTTCAGCCTTAGAAAGTTGCAGTGAGCACATGCAGAGAGAGTCTTGTCTAAACTATTGTTAATAATATTTTTTAACAAAATAAATATAAAAATTTGATCCATTTTATAATGCTCCTTTTATTTAGTGCTGACAGTTATTTGCAGATAAGAAACTGAAAAGGCACTCCTTTGCTCTAAGAGAGACATGGGGAACCTCTCGCCTGCCAGACATTGTTGGACTTTGACTACCATCATCCCTGACTCCATGCCATGCTTGCTGGGGCTGATGGGAGTTGAAGTCCAGCAACATCTGGAGGGCCACAGGTTGCCAACCCTTCATCTTACAGGAAGCTGGCATGGGCTGGCATCCCCCAAAATCTATTAATTCTGCTAATAAACAAAAAAATGACATTAATACTTGCCAAGGCAAAACAGTAAGGCAGTTTGTAGTAACACTGGTATTTAGGGTGTGTGTAGTGGTTGGTTGTTTTTTTAAGATGCTAGTGTCAGTCTCAGTATAGTGCCTGCCACTATACCATCCCTAATGGCTGGGAACAAGGAAGTGTGTTGTGATTTTAGCCAGTTTTCATATGCTATATTTTTAAGTTGGCATTTTGTTCTGCTGGTGATGCTGATTATGATGATGATTTACTTCTTTTCTATGGCTTGTCCTAAGTCGCAGGGACTGTTTGGTATTAAAATGGAAATAAATAAAAGATGAAGTATTCCATACAGGACTAGTAAAGCACTACAGTGCTTCATGCATTTTTGTTACGATTAACTAAGGGCACTGATGTTCATGAAATGCAGTGGCATCACAACGGGGGACGGGGGGAGGTGCGCCCTGGGTTCCATGTCTGTAGGGGTGACAAGAAGTCACCCTGCGGGGGCTCACATCAGCATGAGCAGCCATCGTGCTGCCACAGCCACATGTGGAGGATCCTCTGTTCGCGGCTGCAGCCGCGAGCAGAGGATCCCAGCACTGGTGGCAAACTACTAAGTACAGTGCATGTGCAGCATTGCAATCATGGGCTGTACGTAGCGACACCGCACATGCGCTGTATAGCGGTTTTCCGCTGGCGCCACTCCAGCGCCGTACGGACAGTGCCGGGATCCTCTGCTTGCAGCTGTAGCGGCGATGGAGGGATCCTGGCACCGTCCGTACGGCTGGAGCGGTGCCGGCGGCAAACCGCTATACAGCTCATGTGTGGCGTCGCTAGGTACGGAGCATGTGTCCTACATAGCGACGCCGCACATGTGCCCTATGTAGCGACATCCGCCCTGGGTGTCACAATGCCTTCCTTCGCCCCTGATGAAATGTTCTCCATGTTGACAATTGGATTACTGACTTTATAAACATTCTTTGGTGAAAAGTTTTTGTAAAAATTTTACACATTTGCTTTTTTATCCCGTCATCTTACATTTCCCTATAAAATACTCAGTTTAAGGCTGCAATCCTATATACACCTACCTGGAATAAATCTCAATGAACTTCATGGGTTTACCTCTGAGCAGATGCATAAAAGGCTGCACTGTTAGTGTAGAATTATAGAAAACCTTTTATTCAGTTTACTATTGCTAGCTGTACCTAAAGCTATTTTAATTTTTAGAAGAACCTTAGAGTGAAGAGTTAAGAAAACTAAAGAAATACATTTGGCACTGTCAAAAATCCCTGAATTGTCCCTCTAATATCCCTGTGCTCTGCCAAACATTTAATCAAGTTTAATCAAAACTCACTGGTCTAATACAAAAACTTAATATTAGGTATGTCACCTGAGCTAAGATCTACACAGGCTCGGGATTAAGAAAAATTGACGCTCCATGCAAAACGACAAGGCAAATGCAGTTCTGTGTGGGCAAAAAGTTTGTGTTAAATCCCAGGGTGAATATATGTGGCAGAGAGAGGAGGTATTGGATTATTGCTGGAATAGTTTTAGGTTTTAGTGAAATAAAATGAGACCCAGCGGCTGCCAGCAACAGTAACCAGGAATCTACAGTATGCTCTGTGGGTTCTTGCTTAGGCCTTGATTTTCATCCAGAACTATAGCATTTGCTGCTTCTGCCAGATGTTCGGGCTTGGGCCAACAATCCCATATAGGCTCACAGGAAAAACAAACCTTTATCCCTATGCATAACTATGAGACTCTGGCACAGTGCTCTATAGAGCTGTAAGTTATCCCATGGCTGCTGAAGGGTACTACATTTTTTTTTAAAAAAATAACCATTTTCCTAAGCTTTTAAACCTGTATTCTTACCCAGTAAACAAAGGAGGAAATTTTGTTTCTTAAAATGTGGTTTTAAATGGGACTGTTAAACTACAGGAAAGCCAGGACTCTGGGTCAGCAGCCTGAAACGCAGTGGATATGCATTCAATACATAACCATGGGTGTAGCCAGGATTTTTGTTAGGGGGGGCAGAACCGACATGATTGGTCAGTTAGTTAAGTATTTCTATTGTTTTACTTGATCCGGAGGGGGGCAGCTGCCCTCCCTGCCCTCCCTGGCTACGCCCATGTACATAACCTCTGCAGGCCAAACAACTGTCCCTTGCCTTTTCGCAAACAATCTGGGGGGAACTGCAGGACCTGTGTTGGCTTTGGCGTCTGAAGTTCCTTTCCAATTTTCCAGTTCAGTCCCTTGGTGCTAAACAGCTGGCTTCCCCATGTTCTTATGAGTGCAGGGGAATACTGGGGAAAGATGGTGTAAATATTATTTTATTATGTTTGTTTAAAAGAGTAACAGTTTGGGAAGCTGCCCTTCAGTATCAGGGCAGCATAGAGGGCAGCATAGAGCAAAAATATCAGCATCAAAATAAAATCACAGTTAAAATGAAACACAAAGGAAAGCAGCAGCTCATAATTCTGCAGGAAAATGTCAGCAGAATAGATTAAGCAATTATATACCAGCTCACGTTAGCTGCTGGAATGCCTGGGCAAATAATCATGTCTTTGCCTGGCACCAGAATGACATCACACTTGGCATCAGGCAAGCCTTCTTGGGCCCAGCATTCCACAAATAAAGAGCGATGTCTGAGAAGCCCCTTTCTCTGGCTGTCATCCCCACTTCAACTATATGGGGCATCCAGAGGAAAGCTTTAAATGACACAGGATGCTTCCAGGCCACTGCTGTTTTCCGATGGGAATCAATCATATTCAAGAGAATTTAGGTTGATTTGGAGCTCTTGTGCAACAAATCCACTCCACACCCATATCCCCAAATCAGACTTTTTGCAATAAGGAAAGTGACAGAGAAATGCACTGGAAAGTGTGGGATAACAATTGCTTGATGTGGTGTTGTATAGCCTGCTTGCAAACAAATCAGAATGAATGCTCAATAAACAACTACTGTCATATACCAACCCCACAAACTTTGTGCAAACAAATCAGGATTCAATTCATGTTGTCTGGAAGTGATCACAGTGTTTGGGCAGGTTTAGGTGATAGAAGTCAGTCCTTTAAGAATTCAGGTGCTAAGTCATTTAGGAATATATGGGTAAGCATCAGCACTTTGAAGTGTGCCTGGAAATCGGCAGTAGCCATTTAAGGACTGGTAAGCAATGGTGGCAATTGGGACGCGGATGGTGCTGTGGGCTAAACCACAGAGCCTAGGACTTGCCGATCAGAAGGACGGGCGGTTCGAATGCCCGCGACGGGGTGAGCTCCCATTGCTCGGTCCCTTCTTCTGCCAACCTAGCAGTTCGAAAGCACGAAGTGCAAGTAGATAAATAGGTACCACTCCAGCGGGAAGGTAAACAGTGTTTCCGTGTGCTGCTCTGGTTCGCCAGAAGCAGCTTAGTCATGCTGGCCACATGACCCGGAAGCTGTATGCTGGCTCCCTTGGCCAATAAAGTGAGATGAGCGCCGCAACCCCAGAGTTGTCTGCGACTGGACCTAATGGTCAGGGGTCCCTTTACCTTTACCTAAGCAATGGTAAATCAGTCCTCTTAGGGATTTTTAAATCAGACATTGCCTATGCTCACTCATACTTATCCTTGCAACATTAAGGGCCAGAAATTTGCCTTTAGAAAATAAGAAAACATTTAAAAAGGTAAAGGTAAAGGGACCCCTGACAATTAAGTCCAGTTGTGAATGACTCTGAGGTTGCGGCGCTCATCTCACTTTAAAGGCCGAGGGAGCTGGCGTTTGTCCACTTCTGCAGAGTTTTTCTGGGTCATGTGGCCAGCATGACTAAGCCACCTCTGGCAAAACCAGAGCAGCGCATGGAAATGCCGTTTAACTTCCCGCTGGACCAGTACCTATTTATCGACTTGCACTGTGTGCTTTCAAACTGCTAGGTTAGCAGGAGCTGGGACCAAACAATGGGAGCTCACCCCGTCGCGGGGATTCAAACCGCTGACCTTTCGATCGGCAAGCCCAAGCGGCACAGTGGTTTAACCCACAGCGCCACCCGCGTCCATATATACCGTATTTTTTGCTCTATAAGACTCACTTTTTTCCTCCTAAAAAGTAAGGGGAAATGTGTGTGCATCTTATGGAGCGAATGCAGGCTGTGCAGCTATCCCAGAAGCCAGAACAGCAAGAGGGATTGCTGCTTTCGCTGCACAGCGATCCCTCTTGTTGTTCTGGCTTCTGAGATTCAGAATATTTTTTTTTCTTGTTTTCCTCCTCCAAAAACTAGGTGCGTCTTATAGTCTGGTGTGTCTTATGGAGCGAAAAATACAGTATGCACTTTAAATGGAATACCTGCAACCCTTATTGGCTTGAAGACAAAGAAGGAATAACAAAGAAAAACATGGGTTTTATTGTTCAACATCTGGAAGTGTGTGAGCCCCACAGCCCCTTGAGTGTTTACAGAGTGATGATGAACAAATTTACATCTACCGGAATCAAGGGATATTGCAGCAGGATATCACGACTAGAGGAAATTTGCACTCCAACTGATCTCTAGGGCATTCTTTAAAAATATTTCACTTCTAACAAGTATCACTAGAAAACAGTCGTCACTCCCATTCCCTTGCGTTGAACATGCTTGTTACACTTTTTTTCTCTGCCTATACAAAGACCACAAAAGAAAGCAGTTGGCTACATGAAGCTTGACAGAGCACCACAAGGAGAGCATATAAATCTTCTTACGTTGGCTGTGTGCCCTTGGAATTAAAGGGAAATTGTCTTTTGAATGTTTTTTCTCCCAAACACACTAGATTAACAAAGTATATTGTGCCTTCACAGCTTAATATATGCTGGAAAGTTTGGCAGTTGTTGGCATCTGAGGCAAGGCCTTGTGTTCCTAATCCTTCCTTCTTCTTAAAGTATAAACCAGACATTATAAGGGCTTGTGCAAAAGTCTTGGGGAACTTTGTGAACACCTCTCAGGTGGCACCTCTCAGATAGGCTCCATTGCCATTATGAGAGAACAATGGAGGCATTCATGGCGAGTTCTGGCACCTCTTTTTCTAGAAAAATAGCACTCGCAACAGGGATGCCAACTTGACAAAAATAGTGGGGTATGATATGATGCATGCACACCATTTGAATGGCAATGCCCATCAACTTTGGGAGGGCAAGGTCCCCTCAAATATTTCATGGGAGGGCAAAGCCCCCTCAGCCCCTAGGAGTTTGCTCCTATGACCCACAGAAAAAGATCCCTGTCTCGGGTAAGCTATTGCGCAGGGCAGGCAAAACAACACGACTGCATTTATTTTTAAAACTTATCAGCTCACTTTAAAAAATTTATATTTAATTGCATTGCAGGGGTTGTTTATATGAAAACAACAATAGCAACAAAGAAGCGTACTAAAATAAAACCAGAATGGTGGTGGGAAGGAAAGGAAGAGAGCATTCATAGGTTTTGCTTATTTTCCATTTATAGGGGTATCATAAATTACCTTTACATTCAACTGAGGGAAGAGTTCAGCTTGGTAAGTACAGTATCTAATTTATGTAACTTTTCAGCTCACATTTAAAAAGTTTAACAATGAGTTTTACCCATCTTGTTTTTCGCTAGAGAACTATCAGGTCAAAATGGATTCTCCCTTCATCAAACATTGTTTTATCCTCCTTCAAAGATGGCATACTTACTGGGTTTTTTGGTTGCAGTATTAACCATGCTATTTGCTATAGTCCTCACGTATCATGTGTAGGTTACTCTCCATTTACTGCTAGTATGGTCTTGTATACTAGAGATAGGCTACTCTCCACTTACTGCCGGTATTGCGGCCATTGCTACAGTAAGTTTGTAGACCCTCCCTGAGGAGAAAGAAAAAAATGTAGCTACATCACCACATCATGGTACAACAAAAAATGTCTATGATCTCCTAACATAATCTCATGTAGCATTTTTAATTTGTCTTGGCTTTCAGTTTTGTCTATCAGACATTGTTTTTAAATATATTGCATATACAGTGGTACCTTGGTTTATGAACTTAATCCGTTCCGGAAGTCCATTCTTAAACCAAAGCGTTCTTAAACCAAGGTGTGCTTTCCCATAGAAAGTAATGCAAAATGGATTAATCCGTTCCAGACTTTTAAAAACAGCCCCTAAATCAGCAATTTAACATGAATTTTACTATCTAACAAGACCATTGATCCATAAAATGAAAGCAATAATCAATGTACTGCACTATAAAATAAATAAAACTGTATTGTACATGATTAAAAAAAAATTTAAAAAATTCTTCCCTGTACTAATGATAGTCATTGTTTGGATGGGGGGCTTTTATCCATTTCCGCAGTCACACAATCAATCAATCAATCAATCAATCAGTAGCTGAACTGGGATCCACACAGATCCCCCCCCATTGCGGGAAATGCTTCCTAGAGCGCGCGCCTCCCGCAGCGGCATGGGGGGTGGGTTGTACGCCCACCAACCAGATGGCTGGTGGGCGTGCAGCTTCCCTCCCAAGCCTCTGCGGGGATTGCTCTCCTCCCTCAGCTGCATGGAGGAGAGTTGTGAGCCCACCTACCATATGGCTGGTGGACACGCAGCTTCCCTTCCTCACGGCTGCGGGAAATGCTGTGGTGACCCCCTTCTCTGCTGCTGGACAACGGAAGTGTGGCACTCAAAACAGAAGTGCACCCCCAAATGGAGTACGTTCGTATACCAAAAAAAAAATAAAATACCCAACCAGGAACACTCATTTCTGGTTTTGAAGTGTTCCTAATCCAAAAAGTTCATTAACTAGGCTGTTCGTAACCCAAGGTACCACTGTATATACCCTTTTAAGAAAAGGGTAGGAAAATCAACAATGACATAATCTTGCCTATTACTGTGATATTTTGTAGAAAATATTTGTGTATGCATGTCATATTCAGTAGATAAAATCACTTCTCTTGCAAAATGCAATGTTCCTCATATTTCGGGAAACCAGTTTTTTATAGGATTGCTCTACACATTAAAAAATCAATCTTGGATGCACCGTTTTGAAAACATAGAATCAGCATTTTACAGTAAACTCAGTCCTCATGCTTGTAAGCTGCAGAATGTGTCCAGCCCCTTAGGTTTCTTTTACATTGCTTTCCTTTCTCGAAATTATTCTGACATTGAATCTGTTTTATAGTTTACTGAATGCTCATCATGTCATTTCAGAAAGGTTCCAAATACACCCCCCATTGCTCATCTCTTCATGCTCAGTGCTGTACATGTACAAGATTTTACATTATCCAATATTTCATCTTTTTCCCAAGTCAGGTTGTGGTACTATTGTCAGTCTTCCCTGTCCCAACAGATGTATGCTGATGCCATGAAACCAATAAAGTGTATAAAACTGAATTTGATTATTTTTGGTTAAAAAATTGTTCTTAACACCATTAATCAAGACCAACTCAATTTAACGTTTACACATCTGTTCATTTTTCATTAAACAGAATAGTAATACCTAAATTTAAATTTGAATAGGTAGTGCTTGTATTAAATTCCATGCCACACATTCATCTTGAAACAACAGATAATGCAGAATACAGTAGTATTGCAATGTTGATTCAGACCCATATGCAATATGCAGACCCATCATTTTTCAAACTGAGCAGTGTTTTATGTCTCATTGATTATCGCAGAAGACAGATATTTCATTTAAATCAATTATAACTGCCTCAAAACTGTATTGTGGATTAGATTTGCAAAGAGAAACAATAAAATTGTGCACTGAACTTTCAAGAGAAAATGCTCATAATCAGTACAATTGCTGCTGCGTTTTACAAGTTCAGACATTGCCCTAGCCATCTTACCTTATCTATGGCATCACACTCATGCTTTGGCACTCTTATACCAGCAATAATATAGTCTGATGCAGTACAATACTGTTCTGTATGCATGTATGGCTAAGAAGAGAGGCAGAAGCAGGTCTGATCATTGAAGATAACTTATTTAACTACTAAAGAGCCAGCTGGGTCGAAACAAGCATTATGGATCTGAGATAAGATGATAATGAATATCCGTGGTAGCGGAACTGAAGCGTATCCTTGTAAGATGAGCCACCCTAGATCCTTCATACACGACACCAGTTTAACTGCCCATTCACAGTCCCTGTCTATGTTTATAGTCAGATGTGTCCACTGATAAGACTCAGTTTGCTCTAGTCTCATAGTTAGACATATTGTGGGTTATACTAGCCACCATAGTCAAACATACAGAGATATGATCTACAAAATACACGGTTCAATAGCCACTCATGTAGGCTTATGTTAGTATAAGCATGTCTGCAACTTGAAAAGGCAATGTCTCTCTTTGGGATGCAGAACCTCTTCCCTTGGGATGATGGGACACCAGGAGAGGGAACTACAACAATTTGATGTGTCATATACTGATAACAGACCAGTAGACAATCATGGCTCAAGGCTTCCCATAACAGGAGGTGGAACAAGGGAAGGATAGATCTCTGTCTAAAGCAACACAGCTGGATAAGAGCTGAGGCAGTGCAATATGTTTAGGATCAAGCTGGAATATCCAGTGAGATACGATTTAGAGCATGTAACTGTAAACTTAGAAAAGGAGAGGGATGTCATAAAGGTATGAGAAACGCCATGCTAAAACTCAAATCCAGCAATGAAATCAATTTCAACATACCATAGCACCTCCTTGGAGCAAGTTAAGTAGGAAACCATGCGTGCAAACATAAAGGATTCACCATATGGATCTCATTGCAAGATCTGTATAACCAGACATTTCCATTACATGTGTTTGTTAATTTTATCCATACTAATTTCTTTCATATACGTAGATGCCTGTGCCTTTACAAATCCCAACTTGTTCCTTTTATCATTATACATATATGTTAACTTAAGCTTAAGCAGCATTGTTAGTGTCAAGTCACTCCATTCTGAATCCATTACTTCTGTGCTACACCCAAAGAAGGGTTTAAATCTTAGAAGAATCCCTGAAATATAGTCTCTTTGACTTTGCTTTGGCTACAATCCTAGGCACATGTACCTGGGAACACACCCCATTGAACTCAGTGGGACTTACCTTTGAATAGATATGTATAGGACCACACTGCAACCTATAGTTTTATATCTACTTACCTAGGAGCAGATCCCATTGAACCTAACAGGACCTAGAATCATTGTAAAGTTGGAAGGGACCATGAGGGTCATCTAGTTCAACCCCCTGAAATGCAAGAATCTTTTGCCCAATGTGGGGCTTGAACCCACAACCCTGAAATTAAGAGTCTCATGTTCTACCAACTGAGATTTGTTTCTGAGTAGACATATATAGTGCTGTCCTGTAAGGCTCTAATACTAAACACACTTTCCTGCAAATGGGTTTCATTGAATTCAGTGGGACTGTTTATTTTATCTGTTTAATATATTTTTATGCTGCCTTCAGGGAAGTAACTGTGATTAAGTCTGTGTGTTGTGTAAAACTCAATCTTCTTGCATGAAGTTCCTCTCTTTGGAAAGCATGGGAAAATGCAAATCTTTTAATGGAATAAGGAAACAGAATTAAACAAAGTAAAGACCCAGAGTTAATTTTAAAAGATATTTATTTATCAAACCATTTATCAAATGGGCCATCTCATTCAGAAGACCTATGGCCTGATCTGGGAAAGTCTGAGAACTAGACATCTCCTGCTCTTCCCATTGCCTTTTCCATGCCCAGTCTTGACAATTTTGCATGCATTACAAAATGTGTGTCACTGCACATGGAAAACTGAGGCAAAGAGGCAATGACGTGCCATACACGAGAAGGAATTCATGCATATGACTCATTGGACCATGTTGCCGTATGACAAGCAGATGACCTGACATCACCCTCAATCTATATCACAACCTTGGTTTTCCATCTCTCTCACACACCCCTCTTCTGCATTTTTTCTGGTTCCGCTACAAATGGGTGGAAATTGCTGGGAAATGGATTTTGGCTAAACATGAAGAGCAACTTCAAGCAGTTTGACTGTGGAAGTAACTGCTTCAGGAAGTAGCGGCATTTAAGTAGAGGCTTGTCAGGGCTACTGCAGTTGCATTTCACATTGCAAATCCTGCACTGTGCTGATGGTTGGCTAGATTACCCAAAAAGAACCGTCCAGTTCTTTGATTCTATCTCCCTTGTGCTAAATGCAGGCTTATAGCAAGCCAATAGAAATCACTTTAAATGTGGATAAGTAGCAGCATGCCAAAAGTTGAATGCCATGTGTGGTAGCATATTAGGACAAGTCAAAGAGAGCTTGTACAAGTCTATTTCTATTTCTACGCAGATATGATAATGAGGAATTGCACCCTGACATTTTGATCCTCTTCCTGCTGAAACTTCCATCTACAAGAAGTTGACTTTTTAGCTGCACATTGCTTGTAAATGCCCCCTCCAAAAAAAATATTTTAAAATTAGAAATTTAATTAATGCAGCAGACTAAGACTATCTACTAATATATCTTCATGCTGAATTGGTTCCATTCCCACCTTTTTATGGTTGATTAATTCCTAATGGCTGTACTAACACTATTTAAATGTACAGAACTTGTTTCTGATTAAACATAAACAGAGTGTTGCTATGAAGCTACATGCATCCACTCAAATTTCTTCTACTATAAAACTATTAAATGTACAAGTACCCTTGTCTTCCTATGCCTCTCAACACCATGGAAATGTGCTAGCCATATTTGGCTATGCTGCTCACATGTAAAGGCTGCACTCCACCTAAGAATGCTAGAACTAAGCTAACTGCTCTTGCGTCCCTATGCCTGTCACTGTCCATGATCTGGAGGGCATCTGGAGTCTCCTATACCTGCTTTATTTAGAACCTTGCAAAACTGGGGTTCTAGATAACACAGGAAGCCCTCAGGAGTAGAGGAGACTCCTCGGTTCAAACTTTACTGTACAACTAGTAAAGAGCAACTGGCATAGTTATTGTTTGTATAATACACATTAAGCATCATTTTTTCTCTTGGGTGTGTTCCAGTACTTGAGTCCAATTTTTCATTCAGCATTTAGCATAGTATGTCAGCACCCTCTAGTGGTGCTTTGGAACAATACCTGTTGAGGCATAGAAGTAGTCATTTCAGGAATGACAAAGAGAAAGGTATGCATACCATGCTACAACTAAAATAGCTTTGAGGAATCAGCCATAAAAAGGTGGGAATGGAACCAATTCAGCATGAACATATCTTAGTCTGCTGCATTTTTTAAAAAAATACTAATATGCATTAGGTAAAGGTAAAGGACCCCTGACCATTAGGTCCAGTTGTCACCGACTCGGGGGTTGCGGCACTCATCTCGCCTTATTGGCCGAGGGAGCCGGCGTACAGCTTCCGGGTCATGTGGCCAGCATGACTAAGCCGCTTCTGGCGAACCAGAGCAGCGCATGGAAATGCCGTTTACCTTCCCGCCAGAGCGGTACCTATTTATCTACTTGCCCTTTTGGCGTGCTTTTGAACTGCTAGGTGGGCAGGAGCTGGGACCGAGCAATGGGAGCTCACCCCATCGCGGGGATTCGAACCACTGACCTTCTGATTGGCAAGTCCTAGGCTCTGTGGTTTAACCCACAGCGCCACCCACGTCCCACCCATGCATTACCCATGTTCAGTTTTTAAGACCACTAGCTGTGTCATTATTACTCATTTGTTTTATGCAGTTCAAATTTTAAACTGTTCAGTCCGATTCAATCCCTGGCATCTCCAGGTTCTAGGATCTCTTACAATAGGACTGGGAAAGAACCGGGACCCTAAATCATAGAACTCTAGAGTTCGAAGGGACTCAAAGCACCTTCAAGACCCAACTGCTGCACTGCAGAAACCACAAATGCTCACTGCTATCTAGAATAGACCATAGTATGCTCAGGTGTCTTCTCTTGAAGCTGTGCTTCTATTGAAAAGGCATTACATGTTCCCAGCACTTGATGTGCTGCATTTTATATAGCATCTTCACTGCTATTTCAATGCTACTAGGATTTCTATGTGGAATGCAATAGCCTAATGGGTATATGCCTGTAATATGACTGGTGCCAAATGATACAAACTGCCTTCTCACAAACGCCAGCTATAAAGGAGCACTCATGTAGCCTTTACAAGCCGCCATTCTCCTGCCCTGACAATGTTGCTGCCCCATTGCAATTATCTCTTATGAACCGTTTTATGAAGCTTCAATTCCCCACCCCCTTAAAGGCTATGGGTCCCGCTCATATGAAACACGCATTTATGTTGTGTTCAGTATTGCGGGATCCAACAAGATGAAATTGGGTCTAGTCTATAATGGTAAATAATAAGTAAATATTGACTCTTTGTTTAAAAAGAGGACAGTGGGTATGGTTACCCTCTCATCTGCTATCCACTGTCTGGGGTGTTGGAGACCATTGCATAAGGTTAAAATTTAACTGAGGGTATGCTTTTCCTGACTGGCTAAATAAGTCCTTGGTGTTTAGATAAAACATTATAAATCATATGTTAATATACCTGGGATACATGCTGTTTGCTTCAAGTGATCTTCATTTTCAAACGACCTACCTCTTTGCTAATTCTTAAGTTGTTTTTGTTCCACAATGGCAGAATGCACCAGCAAAATATCTACGTTCAGCACAAGTGCCGTTGCTTATGGAACTAAATAGAATTGCTCTGACCTTGAGCTTTGTGATTACTAACAACATTCAAAATCAATAGGAGAGTGGGTAGCCGGATATTATAGCTTAGAGGAGCCAATCAATAAATCTTAAGTGAAGTCTTCATTTATCTGCTCTAAGAAACATGTTTTTGTCTAATACCAAAGTGATAAGAATGCAAACATATAATGACTCCTTAGTTAAAAAATATACAGATGCATTATGCTAAAAACACACACACCAAGATAACATTTGTAACAGTCCCAAGAAGAACTTAGCTTCCAAATAATACAACAAAATATTACATCAATAGAATAATCTTATCCTTGGTGGACCCTTTGGGGTATGGAAGAATAGCTCCTACATCCCCTTGTGCTTATAGCCACAGGGTTACCCCAGCAAAAAAAAAATACAAGGATAGTGATGCCATTGCCCTCCAGGCGTACCAGCAGGGGAACAGGCCAGTACTGGAAGCATTGGAGAGAAATGAACTTTAAATTGAGTCTAGACACCAGTCCTGATGGTGTAGTGTTGGTAATGTTAGTAAGCTCTAACATTTCCAAATAACTTCCCCTATTGTGTCCGTTCCCTCAACACAACCACAGTGGAGAGCAGGATTCATGTTAATTCTGTCAATTGTGGCACAACATCTGGGCTACATGAGGGTCAAGCTTAGTGGCAGATGAAACTGTTAGGCCACAAGACAGAGAGACCAACACTAGGTAGAGCCACAGCCAATGACAGGCAGAGCCTACTAAGCTACCTCATTCTTTTTCTCAATTCAGATTGAAGCGGCTTGAGGAAAATGCATAAAAACACAATATGAAACAAGATGATAGGTACATGATAGATATGGATTGTGGCTTATAGCGTGGGTAAACCACATCCCAAACCTGCTTAGTTCTGCAAAGGCCAAACAGAGACTAAGTAGGAGGAAGCCGACAGACAGTGCCACTACCCGCTAGACCGAGAAAGGCATGCCAGATGCGCATGTATGGGAAGAGGTTGTTCAGCCAACAGATGGGTCAGTAGACTCCTCACCTTCCTCCACACCTCTGTTTCCTAGAGCCAGGAGACGCTTGAATCAGGAAGAGTAGCAATGTGCAGGAGAAGTCTCAGGTTACAGGCACACAACGCATATGGGGAGGGTATATAAACCAACTGGAGGTCGGGGTCTCCCTGTTGCAACTGCTCTACAGGCGTACCTCGGGTTAAATATGCTTCAGGTTGAGCATTTTCAGGTTACGCTCCGCGGCGACCCGGAAATAATGGAACACATTACTTCCGGGATTCACCGCTTGCGCATGCACAGACGCTCAAAATGACGTCACGTGCATGCGCAGAAGTGGCAAAACGCAAGACGCGCAGATGCGTTTTATGTTCTACTCAGGATGCGAACGGGGCTCCGGAACGGATCCCGTTCACATCCAGAGGTACCACTGTACAGAGCCTAGACCTGTTGACAACTACCTAGAGGCTAGAAGCATGGGTGTTTGTTTATGGAGCACTGTGGAAGCTGCTATAAGTGGGGGGTTTTGTTGATAAAGAGTTAACTATCAAAAGTGTGTCTTCCTTGGATTGGGAGGGCCAGGACAATAAAGCCAGTAACTGTAAGTGATTATTCCAATCTAATTCACCCAAGCTGCAATGTCTGCAAATACTAATGACATAAAACATATCTTCTTCTAACAAACCTCTGAACATTAGCAGAGGAGGAAGAAACTGGGATCTTTGCAATAGGAAAAAGGCACTATGTTCTCCCATCTTGCTCCTATATTGAACTAAGAGCCTTGCATCATGTTCAAAGGATGGGTAAAATCTATAACACCTGGATCCTGCAGCAAAATTTTGCAGTGTGGTGTGTTTTCTGTTGAGGATTCTTGCCACTATACCCCATTCCTCTATTTAGGGGTTCTTTTCCCTCTTAGGAGTTTTTCCTCCTAAATATCTTTTTACTTCTTCAAACTTCAGGATACCCCCAAGCCTGCTGATACCTTGATCTTGCACACGAGTTGTGCTTTTTTGGCAACATAAGCAATGACACCCTCCCCATGAAGACCGGAACTAGAGCAAATAGCCATTTCATACCTTGGGGCTCTTGCCTAGTCCTCAGCAAGTAAGATGTAAGGATGGGTGCAAAAGGCACTAGCCAACTGGGCACAGGTTAATCAATATATTGTGTCTTTTAAAAGATTGTACGTCTCTTCAGAATGCCAGTGCCATTATATGAATTTTACTCAGACTCCTCCGTTCAGCAAGGGAGATGTGTGTGCAGAAGAAATCTTCTACATGCAGATTCCTCTTTCTTGAGGGGAGTGTTTGTGCAATGAAGTGCTGTGCAAATAAGGTCTCTTACCTGGATACCCACATTGAATAACTGAGGACTGCCTCCTTCAAAAGTTTGGGGTTCTGTTAGATACCATTATGACCCTGGGCCCAAGTGTGGTGTGAGGCACCTTGTGTCAGCTGGTAAACCAACTGCAACTGCTCCTGGGCAGACATAGCCTAGCCATAGCCGTCCATTTTATTGTAATCTTCAGATTAGGCTATTGTAATATGTTGCACATAGGGCTGCTGTTTTGTTTTGTTTCATTTTTTAAAAACCTGATACTAAAATGTCTCTCTTTTTACAAGTGTGTTTGGCCTTAATAGAGCTTCTTAAAATTTGTAACCTGGAGACGGCGGATGAAGACTGGAAGAAATTTAAAATTTATCTTAAGAAACATTGTAAAATTAAGGAATGCTAAAATGTTGAGGTTTTAGAAAAAAGGGGATTACAGCTGTAAAAGATCAAGTAAAAGAAAAGAATAAGGGAAAATTTGATAAAACCAAGGGGTAGGATTTGCTGAAACAAATTTGAAAATTGGGCTGCAGAAAGGGGAGGTATGGGGAAGTCGGTGAAGTAAGGTTTAAGAAAAAGGGATTCGAAATTATACATGTTTGTTTATGTGTTTGTTTGTTTGTTTGCATTGTGTAATGTTTGTGTTCATAAAAACTGTGAAAAACCAATAAAAATATTATTTTTTAAAAAAAATTGTAACCTGAGATCAATGGTGGAGCTTCATGCTCTGGCACCAGAGGCAAAGAGAAGGCGGGGGTGGAGCTGGCATGCGTCCCGGGGGTGGAGTGTACTGCCTGCAGGGGCGTGGTGCGCCGCCTGCGGGGGTGTGGCACCCAGTACGGGCGAGGGGGCAGCCGCGATGGCACTCTACCAGGATTGCAATGCCGGGGGCGGTGCACTCCCCCCGCACTCCTCTACCTCCGCCAGTGCCTGAGATTTGACTCTGTGTGTTAAAATAAATATAAATACATTGTTCACCACTCAGGTGCAATGACCATGTATTCTATATACAAATTCCAAAAGTCATTTGCAACACAAATTGCAGGAACCTTGATCAGCACAACCTGCACTCAGGTCCCACATGTGGGCATCTGTTGACCCACTGTGAGGACAAGATGCTGGACTGGATCAGTCTATGGTCTGCTCTAAAGTTCTCCCTATGTTGTTATGTCATGTTTAACCTATGTGCTTGGAATATTCAAAATGTATACCATGTGGAACTATCTCCGCATATATGGGCAGGGGGAGGACTGCAGTCTGATTTCACTGGAATTAAAGCATTAACTGTCCTTTTTTAATTCCTTCTATTTCATTGGGACTCATATGTGCCTAACTTGTTGTATTATATTCAGAGTGGGAGTATATACAGTTCAATTTCTGTTCTTTAAAATACTATTAAAAAAAACCACAATCTGCAGTTTCTGGAGTCTCCTTTTTCTTTTCTAAATTATTTGGCAGAAGTGCAAGACTTTTGGATTATGAAGAGAAAAAAATGTTAACTTGATTCCTCACAGTCTGCTGTTATTGCAGCTATTACTGATAGTCAACTGAAAACCATTAGAACTCCACCCACCCCACCCCCGTTCAAATTTCTGTTCAAAGCTTTGACATATATGAGTTGGTCATATCCGACACTGAGTGGTGCTACTCTATTTTCCAGACAGTTGTAGTCTGGTATACTTTGTAAAAATGGATGTGTTCTATTTCTAACTTGGCCTGAGGTCACTGTTGTGGACTTTTTTTACAGCCTAATGAAAGTTATTTGAATTTAGGTTCATCTCTGTACTACCTATGAATACAATGAATTTATCATAAAAGTCTCCAAAGCAGCCTTCATAGCATGCTATGTGGATAATGTGTTATTTATATTTTTCACCAAGGGAATATTTTGCTTATCCCTTTCTCAGTGATATGATAGCTGGAGATATTCATATTTTAAGGCCGCATATGTTTGGGGTTAACAGAAGTTAGTTGCTTGGAACTATGAGTGACTACAGTTTATAGTCAACAGAGTATATAAAAGCTGGGGGAGAAGCAATTGGGATTGGCAAAATGGCCCAGGAGACAGTTCTGGCCCCATGTGCCTTCCATTGCCCCCTGAAACTGGCAACTTCCTAAGGCTGCATTTCAATTTAAAATAAGTCATGGAAATCAAGTCTCATGTGACTGTAGTCTGGTATTTGGCTTCAATGACAAAAGCAGTGGGATGCTCACCATTCTTTGGAGCACTGAGCACAAACTACGTACTTATGCCTCACCATTTGTAAATGTTTTTTAAAACCCCTTGATTTTACTTAGAAAATGCCATTTTTAATTATTTTAAATTACAGTAACAAGCATTAGAACTTTCTCTGCTAATTATGATATCTTAAAGTTTTAGAACTGCAATCCAGAATGCAATATTCTAACTTGAATTCTGTAACGTAATATTGAACATACTGAAGAAGAGGAATATACATACACATTGGAGAAAGTGGAATACAAGGTCAGGGATTTGAGATCTGTGCCTTCTGTGAAAGTTAGACTTTACCCTAGAATCTTATGTCAGCAAGGCAATAGGAATCTCTCACCCATTAGTCCATGGTGCAGCAGCCTTAGGGGTGATCTCTGAGATCAATGAAGGAGTCCGCTGGAGCTGTGAACTATTAAAAATCCTTGAGCTTAAGTATACTTTGAATCTAAATAACTTCTATAGAGAAGGGAGTGGGGCTTGGTGAATGAGTGAATGACACAATACCAAATCCTTTGAACTATATTTGTTCCTTCTTGTTTACTATTGTGTTCCTGGGAGATAAATTTGAAGTGAAGAAGATATGACCTTATTTTTCAGAAGACCATGTTTTTAACTTTACAGCTTCTGAATCATAAATTTACCTTAAAAGAGATATTCATTGTCTGTGTGAAGTCTGGCTCCTGCTTACAGGGAACTGATAAACAAATCTTTCTGGTAAATACAAGGATTAGTGCTCTGATCTTTCCTGCAACTATTAAGGTCAAGATGTTAGCTGTTCTTCCAGGTCACGTATGAGATAGGAACTCTACCAGGGCCATAGTTCATGATGCCTTTTATGATCCATAAATATAAAACCACATAAAAGGTCCAGACTAGCACCCCAAATAAGGGCTAGTAAATTACTATCATCAGTGTAGGATGATGCAATCAGGCCTGGTTTCACTTCTCATCTTGGTTGCTGATGAAATTCCAGTCCTCCCCTGGTCATGTCTGAACTTGAAATGGATATTAAGTATCTTCATTTGGAAAAGTATCTTTGTAGCCAAACTCCTTCAGAACTGATCATGCACAAATGGGAGGCTTTAATGTATGACAAATACCTCTTGATCAGGTCTTTTTCAAAGAGTCAAATTCCAAAGTATAGTGTTACAGCAGACCTTGCAAGAGTCAATATGCTAGAATAATTAAACTAGCCCCTTAGTTCATGAAAAATATTCTAGTAGGTTTGTCAGCAACCTACTCATAGGCAGTTTTCTTTAAAGCTTATCATATTGATCTTGAAAATACTTTGCAAAGGTCTAATATGTGTCTTGCTTCCTGAAGCACAGGAGAATGTAAAACAAAATGGGTTTAGCACTTAATGACATATAACAGTTCATATAAATAATGTATATACATGGCCATTCTCCAATACCCAGGAGACTGTCAGTCTAACTTTAATGTTGAAGATAACTATCTATATGTGTTCTTAGATTTATCGCTTGAATCCTAATGCATTTGCCAAAGGCATTAATATTTAAGAAGCAAAAAAATATTACACTGAGAGAAAATGAGAAAGATTTACAGTTCTTCACATACACACAGTCACACACACATAGCTTCATAGCATGATAAAGAATTCAGGAAATCATTTTCTGTAAGCAAAAGTCAGAATGGGCTTTATTTGTTAAGGTAGCAATATCAAACTTCCCAGTACAGAATGGTTTGAGAAGTTACCGATATCTAGAAAATCATCTGCTTCTGATAAGTTTTTAGAGCATATTTTTAGGAGCGGTCTAATATTTGAAAATTCGTGTTGACATTCTCTTATCTCCTGCAGCACACAAATAACAGACCCAGTTTCTGATACTGGAAATGTTTATATTCTTAAGAAATGCTTAGGCAGCTACATTTAAAGCACAAAGAACTTATTCTTAAAACCACCTGCTTATGAGGAGCTATACTGTGCAATGTAACACAAGATGCATTCATAACATACTGTATTTCCTAGGGGAACTATAAACAACAATTACAGGATAAACTTCACATTGCCTCATGTTGAGAAGTGTTAATCTAAAGGCTGAGACACAAGAAGGCTTGTGTGTGAGTAACACTTGCAAGCATTTGAGAAAGATAACACCTTGCCTATTCTATATCTTTGTATTGAATTGAATTAAGGCACCTTTAAATATTGAGATGATGATGATGATGATGATGATGATGATGATAATAATAATAATAATAATAATAATAATAATAATAATAATAATAATAATTCCACATTCAGAAAACCTCAATGATGCCTGCTAAATGGCACATATATTTTCTTACTTATTTCACAGTTTTTTCTGATACTGCTAACTGTGGCAAGAGCCCATGCAGGAAACTGATGTCTTGCTCTTGGGTCAGTGGATATCCAGCTCAGGCATTGACCACAGACTTTCAAATTGATTTTCAGTTTTAGGTGCTAGGAAGCTGCTCTTTTAAGAAGGAATACTGAGATTCACAGGATGCTGAATCCTTCACCCAACATCAGATTCTGTCCTCCTGCAGTTCAGTCACAAAGGACACCTACAGCCTTCACTACTTTTCAGAAAGTAGTTACCTTGTGGTAACATGAGACTAACTTAATATCCCCAATTTGACTTCCTTCATTATCCATTTACTGTATTATTGCTAGTCAGCTGATTGGGCAACCTTTTACTCTTTTGATTTTAATCATGGAGTGTGGGCACCTCTGTCTCTACCCTTATCCACTAGCAGTGGACATAGCTAACATGAGTGACATAGGCTTCCACCCTATACCTACTCAGTAAGCCCCATTGAACCTTACTGAATAGACATGCATAGAAGGAACTGTAAGGAGCCTGCAAAGCCAGACTAAAAAAAGTTCCTATCAATGACAACCTATTTATACACTCACAGATTTAACTTGGGCACATCTTAGGACTGCTGAAGCCACCACTACTCAGCCAGTACCAAACTTCCAACACACTCAGTGATCACATCTGATTTATTTTCTAGTCTAATTAATTTAAACCTGGGGTCCTGAGCATAGCACCCATCAAAGCCACAACCCCTCCCAATTTTCATATTTTTAAAATATAAAATAGGGGGGGTTTTTTGTTTAGTTTGGTTGGAGGATTGCCTTGGGGGAGAGTTCCTGTCTTTTCTCGTTTGTGTTTGTTTGGGGTGCATGTAGGTGTTTGTTTGTCTGTTTTGGAGGGGGAATATCACCAGTTTTTCTTCTGTAGAAATGGGTATTTTTGTGATGTCCACTACAGTTTCTTAGATTTCCAAATACATCCCAAAAGGTTGGGGGCCGCTGATTTAAGCAGACAAGTCTATATTAGCAATTCTCTCATATGCATGCTGGAACTATCTGCCTCCATAAATTAAATCATTATGGGTACAGCTAATGGACTTTCAGACAATTTATTGGCTTAAAAAGTTTGAATCTGACATAATACAGTTCTCCTAAAACACGTAAAAATTCTGAAACCACTAAACTGATAGTCTGGTTAATTATTCAAACAGCAATCTAATTCTAGTTATAAATTAATGATAGCCCAACTGCCCTGCACTGACTAGATTCAGTGCCTCAACAAAACGGCATGTGTAATACAGTCCTATACAACAGATCTACTTATAAGTAAGCACCTTTAAGTTTAGTAGGGCATACCCGGGAGCAGGTGTATAGAATTGAAGCCTTAAGGCTCAAGTGTAAATGGTAATTTGTATTAAAAAATGAATTTTATATTGTTGCAACCAGTCCTGAGAATTTATGGTGAGGGGCAGGTCAGAAATCAAAGCAATCATAATCACAGCCCTGTGAGGTAGACTAGGCTTTGTTAATATACATACATAGGCAGCAGTCCTTGCCAATAGATTGTGCAGGGCAGACGGCACCAATTCACATATGGTGTACTGGGTTCAGGAAATCTGCAAATTTAACAAAGAAAATAAAATTAAAAAATAAAGACAGTGAAGTGGAATAAAGAAAAATAGTACATAAATAATACTAGTAACAACAACAAAACAATCATCTGTACTCAATCTGCATGCAATAACCATCAGTGCATAGATAGATAGATAGATAGATAGATAGATAGATAGATAGATAGACAGACAGACAGACAGATGGATGGATAGGGGCCTGCAGTGCAGTGTACAGAATCCTAGGCCTTCTCAATGCATTTGTATGGCTTTTTTGTGTGGCTTTATTATTATGCCTGCAGAGCATTGTGAAAAATCACAGCCCATACCAAGGCAAGTCTATGTCATTCAGAAGAACATTTTTTTCTATCTAGGGCAGAAATTTGATTCAGTTCACATTTAAAAGTGAACCTACCTAATTCACACTTTACAAAACAACACAAGAACAGAAACAGCCATCCTTTAAAATTCATGTTTTTCCCAATTTTGGAATGCAATTCTCCAGTCATATAATGTGTACCAAAAAAATCATATATTTGGGTGAAGTATGCATACCAATGTATACATTAGAAAAAACAGCATACAAAAATGCACTGCACAAACTAGTTAGGTGATGATTTAAGCTGAGTTGTTTCCAATTTGTACACTAGTCTGATAAATTGAAAATTGTGGGTTTAGATCACTGGTATGAAATTCTTCTCATAAACTGTAAATCCCATTCATTGGAGATTACCTGGAGTGGAATTGTATGGTTAACAATTCAACTCAGTAGAAAAGGGCTTTAGGGGAAAAATAGCTCCAATTCTCAGAAACTCAAACTCATAATTAGTTTTTATTAGCTCTTGAAAGGGAATTATTTAGTTATAAAAGTTCAGGTTCAAATGATGAAGGAAGTGGTCTAGTAATATTTTTAGTGAAGGGCAAGTATTATATAAACAAATGAGACTAATTCCCAGAAATTGTAAGACGCAGAGACAGAACAAATAGACAATTCACTGTGAGTTATAGACACTGTTTATTTGAAAGCGGAACCTCTGTTGCATCAGCAAGCAAACACGGCCTATTTTAATGGTTCAGTTTTAATGGGAGTGAGAGTAACACAGCTCGTTCAAGCAGTGATCTATGAAGTCATGTGAATTCAAGAACCTTATTTACTTTAAACTATGATGGGTAACATAGAAATGGTATACATCTGAACCCAAAGGCCTATTGTCTTGACTGTTAGCAAGAGCCTGTAAAAGTGTATGAGGTGTTGCAGGTGTGATTCCTTTTGTTCACAGGGCTTGCTACAGGATTAACAGGGACCTTCAGAAGGTGATAGCATGAGCTTCTTGGCCTTCCCTCAAGCACCAAGGTCTTCAAGCAGCCCCAGGGAAGACATGGAAGGCCTGTCTTTACATTTTCCACAAAGGCTGGGCCTGCCAGGCAGCAGCATGAAGTGATGTGCTTTTGGTAGCACTAAACGAAGAATAGGTGAATAGGACAGTTATATTAGCTAGGGACCTGGGATAAGAGAGATTTGGGCTCTGCTGCAGACAGCAAAATATATTGGACCAATATTACCTGCCTCAGGCCAGGCCACTGATGTTCCTCAGAAACCAATGATGTGAGCTCCCTGGCCTAGACTTTGTTTCTTACATCCTCCACCTGCAGGCACACCGGTTTCCAAATAGCCCTGAGAGGTGGGAGACAGGCAGCCCCTAAAGTCACCTTAGTCCTCAGGGTCCTGAACAGCTCGGACACATGGTTACTCTTAGATTATTTCACATTAATACAACAAAAACTGAGTTGCAATCTAAAATGCCTTGCTTAAATGTTGGAAAACAGATACTCTTACAATCCTTAGCTGCTTTACTGAGAAATAATCGTTTCAAACACAAGACTTACATTTTGGTAAACGTGTGCTGATAATCTTACTGCTATAGCATACATTTTTAGATAGCTATTTTAAAACAGATGTTTACTTTACAGTAGAATGTAAATAACTGAAAGACATACATTTTGCACCAGCTTAAGCATTTGTTCTGTGCAGTAAGAATTTATTCTTTCCCATTTGAAAGCCAACAGTGCCACCTTTTGTTACTAAAGGCCTAGCACAACTACAACTCACCTTGAAAAATCAGGCTTGACATTCATTTACTAATGTGTAATTCTACAAGGATTTCCTTTGTGTCAGGAAATTTCCAAATGCTTTATTTTTCTATTTTTTAGGGGTTTTCTATTCTTTGTTGCTTGCAAGAGTCTTCTAGAAACTGGGAAATGCCATTTTAAAAATCAACAATAGAAACGTTATTGAAATATTTCTATTTCATATACAACAATACCTTAATTTTAGGTACCACTGTGGTGGTCAGATAAAATTTCTGACTAGAAAGCAATAAAGTAAAGAGAGGATGGCATGAAAAGTTCACAGTTAGCTTGAAATGCATCAACTTTAATACGACCTCAATTAATATAATACAGAATTACCTCAATGAGACTTAAGGAAAGATGACTGAAATACAGATGGAGAAAATCTCATGCGAATCCAGACTTACTTGAAATAACTTGAAGGCTTTTTCTATGGCAGTGATACTGATAAGGCACCATTGTATGAGCTATCATCCAGCTGAGCTACTCCAGGTGGTTTATGGGCTATAAAACGAAGGTCAGAGCTGCTTGAAGAAGGAATTAGCTACAGCTTCTGTGGCATGTTTGTTAAACATTGCGCACATAAAATCACTTGCCTTCATCTTGATTTGGACACGACACACTAAGTGCAGATTATGAGCTGGGCGTGTCTTCAGACCAATGCTGTATTTTTAATGTAAGGCACAGTTGCTCACTTTGTAGCCCCAGAACAAGAGTAACTACACAGGAAAGTGAAAGTAACCTTGACAGTAAAAACTTAGCTCCAACCCGTACAGGGAGACAGTATTTTAACTCTATAATTTCCAATTACGTACCACAAATTAATTCCTCAGAACGATGCATTCTGGGCAATGCAGTCTAGGAGAGTGCCTGCAAGGCAGATGCTTTGCCATTACAGCTAGCAAATCTTTAAACAAATTACAGTAGTTAAAAGTTTAAAATGGGTGCTCAGGAGAACCCTGCAGCGATCTGAACAAGTAGGAAGTGTGTGAGATTTGCCCTGGGCCACCCATCTCTTTGGGGACCTTCCTGGTGGTAGTTCCAGTGAACCTTCTGCATTAGAACTTCAGCAGGGGTGCAAAAATCCTGTTCAATTTTGCTAGGACTCTCAACAGCTCTTGATATAACTGACTGCCTTACATTAACAACAACAGTTTTCATTATTGAATTTATATCCTTTCCTTCCTCCCAAAGCAGCCCAGGATTGCAAACACATCCAGAACTTAAAAACAATCTAAAACAGTTAAATCATTCTAAAAACGGTTACAGTAAAAAATAAATAAATCTAAAAACAGTGGAACCTCTACTTACAACCATAATCCATTCTGGAGGTCTGGTCATAACTATAAATGTACTAGAAACACCCCCTAAAACAGCAATTTAACACGGATTTTACTGTTTAACGAGACCATTGATCCATAAAATGAAGGCAATAATCAATGTACTGTACTATAAAATAAATAAGACAGTATTGTAGATGAAAAAAATTAACATTTTTTTTCCTTACGTGCACTGTGGGTGGGTGGGCTTACCTGGCTACAAGCTGGGGGTGGGGCAGTAAAGAGCTGATTCACTTCAGCCAGGGTCACTTTTTTTTCTTGCCTGGCCAGGTTCTTCTCTGGACTTCTTCAGGTTAGTTCCTCAGCAGGGTTTGGGGCTGCAGTGCGCCCTGCTGTGCCTCTTCCATAGCTTTGGGGTGGGATGGGGGCCCTCTCCCTGGCAGCAGAGGCCTCAGCACTGCTCCGCAGCCAGCAGGGTGAGCAGCTGCAAACCAGAGGCCTCTCCCTGGCAGTGGAGGCCCCAGTGTTGCTTCGCAGCTGGCCAGGCAAGCTCCGAGCAACTGGCAAGACCTCTATTTATATCTAGAGGAAAGTTCATAAGTCAAAGTACCTACTGAAGGTCGTTACTGGAATCATACGTAAGTAGAGCCGTACGTAAGTTGAGATTCCACTGTACACTTTCATGCAGTTTCATGCAGTGATCCACGGGTTGCAAGGAATAGTATTCTTCAACCACCAAACGCCTAGATAAACAAGAATGTTTTCAAATTCCTCCTAAAAGTTAATAATGGGTACTGGTAGACCTTAGCTGGGAGGACATCCCACAACTGGGGAACAACCACTGAAAAGGTCCTGTCACAGGTCAGCGCCAATCAGGCTGGCCCCAGTGGCAGCACAACCAAGAAGGTCTCACCTGCTGAACACAGGGTTTCATATGGTTGTTATTTGGCTTTGTTAGGTGCCTGAGTCCCAAGCCATTTAGGTAACTACCGGTATATGCTAGTACTTCTTGCCAATCTAGTACTTCCTAGTACTTCCTGCCAACCTAGTACTTCCTGCCAACCTATATGCTAGTACTTCCTGCCAACCTAGCAGTTCGAAAGCACCTCAAAGTGCAAGTAGATAAATAGGTGTTGCTCTGGTTCGCCAGAAGCAGCTTAGTCATGCTGGCCACATGACCCAGAAGCTGTACGCCGGCTCCCTCAGCCAATAAAGCGAGATGAGCGCCGCAACCCCAGAGTCGCCCACGACTGGACCTAATGGTCAGGGGTACCTTTACCTTTACATTTTATGCTAGTACTAGCACCTTGAGCATTCTGCACTAGTAGCAGCCTCAAGACCATCTTCAATGGCAATCCTACCTAGAGGACCTTTACAGTAGTCCAGTTGGGAGGTCACTGGAGCATCAACAACTGGTGCCAGGATATCCTAGCTCAGGAACAGCTATGTTGTTGGACTATGGTGTGGAGTGCCATTTAAAACTGGTGCCATGAAGAGAGCAGTTTATGAAAAAATTCCCTCATATTCTTGGAATCTATGCAGTTAAGAGATTAGGCATGAGAGCAGTTTAAACAAAGGATTTAGGCAAGAATGCATTGCTTCAGGACAAGTTTCCTCTAAAATGCTTTTATGACTAATCTTCAAATTATTATTGGAGAGTTTAAAGAGCAGTTAGGGTATTCTGGGATCAGCTTCTGAATATGATACTCTGGGGAAAATTGTGTGTTTTTATTCTCCTGAATCCCAGCCTAAGATACTATTCATACAAATTGCTGTGGCATGGATGGGTACCCATGCTACAGCAATAAAAAATTGTAACTGGTAATCACATAGATTGAGTGGATTACTGGTATATGGTGACTTCTCATGCCATTTACCCCCAGGAAGCTACAACAGTTCATATTAATTAATTTTTAAAATCTATTTTTTCCCAATTCCAGCCTCAGAATACAATTCAGCATGGAATAAACATGTATTTCTTCTGCTATAGTCTTATTCAGAAGCTATTGCTCACACTGAGACCAATGGATAAATGGAGCACAGGGCTACATGAACTAGCCATGCCCCTGACTAGGTCCACCCCCTTTCTAGAGGGACATGTCTCTTCTTTTCTATCGATGTATTGATGTGCCAGCTCTCCCTGGGTGATAATGCTGGACATGCTGCCACCTATAAATCCGGCCACCATGTCACCACACACAACACCCTGGAACCTTCCCCATTCTCTGGTGGAGAAGTGGCCTTCGTAACTTCCCACTCTCTTCCACTGGGAACTGGAAGCCTCTGGGACTTCTGCTTCAACTGCAGAGCCAGATGCATCCAGAGGCGGAGGGGTGTTCCCATCAACCAGGTTCTACTCCTTTGTGTCATCCCATTCATCTCTTTCCCATTCATCATCCTGCTCCCCAAGTGCCTCTACTCCTGGCGTTAATCAGAGTACAGTCATACCTCAGGTTACATACGCTTCAGGTTGCGCGTTTTCGGGTTGCGCACCACACCAAACCCGGAAGTACCGGAATGGGTTACTTCCGGGTTTCGGCGCTCACGCATGCGCAGAAGCACTACTGCAGGTTGCAAACATGCCTCCCGCACGGATCACGTTCACAACCCGAGCGCCCACTGTACTCTGAAGTAATCATTACATGCCCAGATGCCTGGGGGCAGAGCTTATTTAGTGAAGCCCTAATCACATGCTGATAAGTAGGGCTTATAGGTCTTCAGAAAAGTGCATCCACAATCTGACTGTGCTATCTTATTTGCCATAAAGGTGCTGGATTGTAGTCCTCCCCCCTTCACTGATTACATCATTAGACAGATCACTAAGACTGCATGCTTTTACTTGATGCTGGGTAAAGAGACAGACCAGGGCTTCTAGTAGTATACAGACACCATTCTGACCCAGATGGTTGCCACCATCATTCCCAAGTGCCCTCTCCTACATGGCAGAACCCATGCAGATGCCTGATGTTCCAAGGTGGCAATACAACAGCCCAGGGGACAGCTTGAGTGACAGTGGTGAACATGTTCAAATGAAGGAAGTCTAGAACCCATTTGAAAGCTTATTATTTGATAGTGATTTCTGCACTAAATCATATTTCTTTGCTACTGCTGTGTTTCAGATTGGTCACAGGGAAAAATAGCAAACAGAAGTCATAGCAAGGCATATGTACACACCATGAATCCCAAGTGCAGATGCTGTTTTCGGTTAGCTGCAAACTACAGTGGTACCTCTAGTTGCAGACTTAATCCGTTTTGGGGTGCTTTTTGCACCCCAAAAAGTCTGCAAACACTTCTGGGTTTGCCACATTTGTAAGCTGAAAGTCCGTAACAAGAGCAGAATGCAACACAAGGTATGACTGTATAGAGCATGGGTAGGCAACCTAAGGCCCGGGGGCCGGATGTGGCCCAATCGCCTTCTCAATCTGGCCCGCGGATGGTCCAGGAATCAGTGTGTTTTTACATGAGTAGAATGTATCTTTTTATTTAAAATGAATCTCTGGCTTATTTGTGGGGCCTGCTGGTGTTTTTACATGAGTAGAATGTGTGCTGTTATTTAAAATGCATCTCTGGGTTATTTGTGGAGCATAGGAATTCGTTCATTTCCACCCCCCACCCTCCAAAAAAAATACAGTCCGGCCTCCCACATGGTCTGAGGGACTGTGGACCGGCCCACGGCTGAAAAAGGTTGCTGACCCCTGCTATAGAGCAAGACTATTGCTCTAGCTACAGAACTAGAGCAATAGTCTTGTTTTTCTTTATTACTATTACCAACATCGATTTGCCAACTTAGATTTGGTTAAATGTCACATACGTATTTTGGAAAGGGTAAAATATTACTTATGCCCTTCATTATTTGTGTTGAAGTATTTTGTCAGTTATCTCTCTTACATTTAGACCAATTATCATTAATTTCCTGTGCTGTCCCTCATTTTTCTGCCATTAACTGTTTCCTAATTTGAAGTGCATTGAACTATTGACCTTCATATGACTTAATTTGATTTCCACAATTGCATCCTGGAGAAAACTTAGCTGTGCCAATCTTCAGCAAATGATCAATTTGTGTAGAGTAAACATTCATTAATGCTTTATTATTTAGAATGTTCAAATGCATATTAGTATATTTTCTCTCTTAGCTTGACAAAATGAAGTAGGGTTTTTATTTTTAGCTTGTGTATTTGGATTACTAAGAACTAGCTTTGTAGACTAGAGTCCACTTCATTAGATGCATTTAGTGCTATCCTGAGTTGCATCTTTGTGTGACACTCTCTCTCTCTCTCTCTCTCTCTGAGGGAGGCAGATGTAAACACTGAGGTCATAAGAAAATGAGATGCAGAAATGTACAGAGCCAGTGTGGTGTAGTGGTTAAGAGCGGTAGACTCGTAATCTGGTGAACCGGGTTCGCGTCTCCGTTCCTCCACATACAGCTGCTGGGTGACATTGAGCTACTCACACTTCTTTGAAGTCTCTCAGCCTCACTCACCTCACAGAGTGTTTGTTGTGGGGGAGGAAGGGAAAGGAGAATGTTAGCCTCTTTGAGACTCCAGAAGGGGAGTGATAAAGCGGGATATCAAATCCAAACTCTTCTTCTTCTTCTTCTACAGACAGTGCTAATTCCATGAAAGGTGGCCATTCTCCAAAAGGCTTATGTTTGTAACACAGAGATCCTGGCATTTTTAAGTCAATTAACACATATACTGTACTGTTATGAAAATTAATTGCTTCAAGTCAGTCCACAAGTAATAGCATTGAACTTTGTGATTATTGGTAATTTAGCAGTTTCATGTTTTCTCTTTGTTCCAGCTTGGTCATCTTCTTTTCACATTACTTGGTCACATTACTTGGTCAGTAATAGAGTGTCCTGGGAGGATGAAATGTCCCCCCACTGGCTTTTTGGTACTGCCATTTTTTAAATGTCAGATTTGTGTCCATTATTTCATGCAGAGGCTGTCATGTTTGTCCTTTGCAGAATGCAGAAGGGTATTGCTGGCAGGTGATGGTACACAACACATTGGAAGATGAGAAAATAAATGAACCCCTGATGTTGTGGATGACATTATTAGGTCCTGTAATTGTGTTGCCAGAGCAGATATGGGACAGAACTGGCATCTGAACCTGCCACAGGGTCTGGCCCAAGTTATGTGGCCTGTTGTTGCTGATGAATGTGTTTTAATTTGAGGGACTGTATGTTACTAAGTACAGGAATGTCACCCAAGGCCTGTAAGAGAGAAGTGTCGTGGTTTTAATTAGGAGCTATCAGTGATGTGTCTCTCATGTCTTCTAGGTTTGTCATGTAGAACTGCACAAGTGCCTCCTATCTGTGAGTCTAGGTGATGATGTTTCTCAGGTAGAGGAATTTTGGGAACAGAATCTGGGAAAATGTCAGCCATGAAGATGTTGGCATCCTTTAGAACCAATGGCATGCCATGATCTGTCCTACCCAGAAAGAAAACTTGGTGTCAGCAAGTGATCTCTCCAAATAAATAAAGATAAGAAGTGACCTAGTGGGGGGGGGGGTTTCTGTAATGGTAGAATTGCATATTCTACCATTCTTTAATAGCAAATTGCATAGAAGATCCCAAGTGCTGCAAAACCTGCCTTCATGTCTGGCTATCCCACCACTATAACAAAGAGCATAATCAGCAGATTTCATGGCATGCACTGAGAAATGTAGTGTCAGAAAAGTAGCTTTTACCATCTACTCTCATGTCTGTAGCTGGCACAGAGGCTGCTGGGTCTGTTGACCTCAGGTAATAAGTGCCACTTACTGAAGCCATTTAAATCTCAGATTCTTCTACACAATCAGAAGAGTGTGGTTTCAAAAAGGCCATTCTGTGCCAGACCTCTCCGTATGTGCACTCAACCACATCAGTGTATTTGCATTGCAATTGAGAGTGAGAATGTGCAGTAACTACTACCACGCCAGAGATGGCCAACAAAACAAAAAGATAGGCAACACAGTGCTGTGGAGGCTGATCACTTTCAGGGCGGTTATATGCTGTGGCAATAAACATCCAAGTGCTTTAATAGCTAGGGAGGGCCATTCAGCCTGTAAAAAGGGTTTGTAGTAAATGGCTATATTTGCGAAGGAGGAGGGACAGCCTGAGGAAAGGCAGGGTTGTCCCTGCCGGTGTCTCAAGGAGAGGGGTTTGCTTAGAGGGAACGAGGATCCTGCGTGTGTGTGTCCACACCACACACACACGTGTGTGCGTGCGCGCCTTGGCTCCCTTCCAGTCTTTCGGTAACCTCGAGCTGCGTGGTGGTGGGCTTGCGCTGGGGTATTTACGGTAAGGTAGCCACGGCGGCGGCGGGTCCGTGTCAGGTGATCTGAGGCGAGTTGCCGCTGGCGCTGCCGCCCAAACGACGCCGCTTGCCCGGAGGAGGAGGAGGAGGGCAGAGAAGCGAGGAAAATGCAACATGGCCCAGCAGCTGCAGCAGCAGCAGCAGCGGCGGCGGGGCTGTGAGGAGGGGCTGCCTGGCGCGCCCTCCGCGGCCCTGACGCGCGGGGACCGCGGCGAGCGCTGAGAGCCGCTGCCTGCCGGACGCCTTCAGCCCGGACGCGCGCACAGCTCGTCGGTTCCGCGAGACATGGGGCTCTGCTACAGCCTGCGCCCGAGGCTCTTCGGCGACTCCGGAGGCGGCTCCATCTCCAGCGCTGCCGCCGCCACCACCACCACCTCGGAGACCGAGCAACAGCCGCCGCCCACGGCGGAGCCCCTGGCCCGGTCGCAGCCGCCCCTGCCCGGAGCCCCGGCCGGGGGAGGAGGACGAGGAAGGAGCGCGGGGAAAAGTGGCGGCGGCGGCAGTGGCAGCATCTGCAGCGGCGGGGAGGCGGAAGGCGGCAAGGCGCGCGCGGTGGAGCTGGACGGGCCGCTGCTGCTCCTGCAGAACGGAGCGGGCAACGGGGCGGCTCCCGCGGAGAAGGACAAGGGGCGGCAGCGGCAACGGGGGCCGTCGCCACCCCTCGCAGCTGCCACGGCGGCGGCGGCGGCGCCCCAGGCCAAGCCCGAGTCGGGCTCGGCAGCGAAGCAGCAGCCGCTGGCGCTACAGAGACCTTGGGAGAAGCTGCGCCTGGAGGAGCGGGAGGCGGAGAAGGAGGCGAGGCGCGTGAGCAAGAGCATCGACCGAGCGCTCAAGGAGCAGAAAAGGGAATACAAGCAGACGCACCGCCTGCTGCTGCTGGGTACGTAGCGCCCCCGCCCTGCCTCCCCTCGGCGCGCAGGTTGGGCTGCGGCGGCCCCTAGGGGTGGCCCCGTGGGAGTAGCGGAGGGGGGTTGCCCCCTGGCAGAGGGCGCTCTTCAGAAACCCAGGGGTGCCTGCCAAACCTCGAGCGTTCCTTCTCCTAGGAACTCTTTTCCCACCTCTTTATAAAAACATTTTTTCTCGGGTTTTGTACATCCCTCCTGAAGTGGTTTCTTGCATTTGTCTGCCTCCCTCTGAATTCCCGGCTCTCTCATCCCTCTGCATCCCAGTTCCCCGTCTGTCCTCTCCTCCAAATGACCTAGCTTCGTCTCTTCTCTTCAGTTAGGAAAGTGGTACTATAATGTGGAACAGGAGGTGTTGCTTCTGAGCAGGAGTGTAGAAATCATGATGTTTCTCTGCTTCTCGTTGTGCCTGCTGTATTGCTATAATAAAAAATAAAAGCACATTTGGGTTGGTGTTTCAAGACTGCGAACATGTTTGGCTGCTAATAAATAAAAAATGTTGCAGCTAGAATCTATTAATGAGGATGTTTCCTTTTTGCTACTGGACACAAGTGCTTCGGCCCTTTGGAGATGAGGTGGTATGATTTTATGACTCAGAGTGAGCCAATGGAAATGCAAGACAATAATGGACTAGGTAATTATGGAAAAATGAGGAATTTATGAACACTACATAGAAGGATTAAAGCTACAATTTATAGCCTCTGTATTTATAGCCCTAAAAGGCTGAAGAAGATTGGAAGAGAGTTTTGAGAATACATAGTGTTGGATTCTTCTACATCTTGTTCTTCAGATTTGCCCGTAGAATAAAAAGTATGTGTTAGAAACAGAGAGCAATACTCCAGCAGAGTTTAATAAAGGTACCTCTGGATAAGCATCAAGTTGTTGTGAAGCTAACTCTGGTAGCTCTAGCAAAAAGATCACTGTTCTATGCTGTGTATATAAAGTGAAAGGTTTTTTTCAGAACTGCAAAGAAACCTGACCTAAAGTTCAGCAGTAGACAAGACCTATATTTTGCAGAGAATTAACCCGATGGCATCAGAGTAGGCCTTGGCAGAAGGGGGTGTGGGTGGGAAAGACCTCATGTGAAGTGTCTGAATAATCAAATATTCTCGAATTGTAAAAGGTAAGTTCTTTTTCTGAATAATATCAAGCACTTGTTGCTGATTTCTAAATTAATAATTATTAGTTCTCTAGAGCCTCATTATAACTGCTGCGTTTACAGTGTTAATACTCTAGGGATAGTTAAGTGAAACATCTGATTTCCTTGAAGAAATAAATTATCTGGTTTATTCTTTTGAGTAGCAAATGGGTATTTGCATTCCTGAGGAATCCCAAAGTAAGATTAGAACTCCTTAATTTCTGTTACATATAGAATGGTATGTCTTACCATTGAACAGTAGCTAGATTGTACATTACTTTCTTCTGTTTATCCAGAATTGCATATAACCAGCAGATTTCCCCATAAACGTTAAGAAGGAAATAGATATGTTAAAAATACTTCAACTTGTAAATGTGCCAGAGGTGACTGCCAAAACAGGATCTGTTCTAAAAATAAAGCATAGGCTCTGTTATTGTCTGGAAGTTTGTAGTACACACAGTAGTACTCATTAGCTGGTAACCAGAAAAATCCGGACAGTCGGTCTCTGACTAGTAATAGTTTCAAAGTGTGATTCTTTAAGCACTTAACTTACACTGTGAAAGCCAAGCAAATTAAAAATTGAGATGGCTGCTCCACTGCTGCTTTGGAGAGTTGTGAAAGGGTATGTGATGCAGCCAATTATGTGGATGATGGATAAGTCAATAGAGCAGGTTTAGAATTAGCAACACAGCTGATTGATGGAAAGTAAGACTTTCTCCAAGCTTAGCAGCTAACTCCATAATATGGTCTATGCCCCAGTAGTAGTGTGTGTGGTGAAGTAGAGCAGCCTTCCTGACACCAGCTTCAATTACATGGTTGGGATGTGGCAGTGGCAATATTGGGGCTGTGCGGTTGCACAGGCGGGACCACAGGATTGGCCCTGCCCCATATAAACAACAGTGACACCCATGTCAGGAGGGCAGCTCCACCCCACCACATGCACTACCACCACCATATCCAGTATGTGTCTTTAAATGTATGTTTCACTCCAAGGAGAAAGAGAGAGCATATTGGACTGTCCTAATTAATTCTGGGATGGTGTTGGAAGGCTGCATTTAAGATGGTAAGAACAGTGGCCTACCTGTCCATCCACATTGAATCCTTGTTTCACATGGAGACAGCCATGGCAGCTGCATAAAAGCAAGAATAGCTGCCATTAGTGCAGTACTACTGATAGCTGCTTCTGCTGCCCCTGCCTGTCTTCTGGAAATGATGTTGCTATGGAGCAGCCACTTAGTGGGAGATAAGGGTGTAGATGGAAAAGGAATTGAATGTCCCATTGGAATGTGGTGGAGAGGACTTCTTCTTCCCTGGTGGCAGAGGTGGGTGACACCACTTGAGTTTCTGCTGTTCAAGACCAGTGCTTCACCCTGCTTCAGCAATGGGTTGCGCCTGAGTCCTCTGGTAATTTTACTTGCTTTAGAGTCAGATTCTGCATGTTGACCAAGTAAGATAATGATACATATATGCAGTACAGTGGTACCTCGGGTTACATACGCTTCAGGTTACAGACACTTCAGGTTACAGACTCCGCTAACCCAGAAATAGTACCTCGGGTTAAGAACTTTGCTTCAGGATGAGAACAGAAATCGTGCTCCGGCGGCACGGCAGCAGTGGGAGGCCCCATTAGCTAAAGTGGTGCTTCGGGTTAAGAATGGATCTCCGGAACAAATTAAGTATGTAACCAGAAGTACCACTGTATATGTGATATTGTTTAGTGTGAATATTCTCCAAAATTCACCTTTGTTTTTCTTTTATGTGTGAGACACATTTTCTTTTACCAACCTTGTTAGAGTAACTGCTGTTGCTCCCTGAGGAATTACAATGGAATGGAATGTTGTGGCTAATCCATTTCTGATGTGGAAAATGTTTTTTGATAAGATAATGAGTTTGAACCAGTCTCTTAGTTGAACTAGATACCACGTTATGCTTGGAAAATAATTTCCCTGATATCTGATTGGATGGTGCTTTCTTCTCATTTGACAATGTGTGGCAGGGTATCAATATCTTTGCTGCAGGCAGCTTAATTGGGATGCACTTACTCTTTGTGGTGCATAATTACTGAGCATGTGTGGAAATGTCTTTGAGAGACAGTTGTGTGGCCCTATTCAAGTGGAAGGAGAAATGAACAAGATGACTTTCTGGTCATAATAATAATAAATATCTTGGTGTATATATATTATGGAATACCTGACATCTGGTCATGTTGGCATTCACATAATAATAATTTTATTAATTATACCCGTCCATCTGGCTGGGTTTCCCCACATGTGAATGTTGGCTTTCATGTATACTTTTGAGAATGTTGGCAGACACTATGCCCCTAAAGTCAGGAAATACACATCTATTTTCAGACATGCACAAAATTAACCTGAAATGATCAGTAATCATTAGATACTGCACATTCACTAACACATATTTAGTTCAGTTGCATTTTTCCAAGCGAAGACTTTATTGGCTGCATTTCCCATGTACAGTTACCTAGGAATAAGGGACCTGCTTTTGCATTGAGATGAATTGGATTGTGCTGCAGGTCATTCACTCTGAGCTAAAATTTTCATATCTGTATTGATTTATATAGGCAGCTCTTCTATCTGTCTCTGTGGGACATTCAAAAGTAGCTTCTCAGTATAGAGTGGGAAATGGCCTATGCCTACCCCATTTCAGGGCTCCCTCCCTCCCTGCTTAGCAGTCAGTTATCATTCTGTGGCCACTAAGCATTCTCAATCCTTGTTGGGTTGTTTGGGGCTGGCTTCTGTTTCTCAAGGGTTTTTCTAAACAATTTTTGTACTTCTGCAAAACTTGGGGTTATCCTAACTTTGCTAATATCTCCTTCATAATATGTTACTGTTGTGGTTACATAAGTTATAACACCCCAATAATTTAATTGGAAGCAGGCAACAGTTATGTTGAAAAGACATGCAGTGTAAATAATATTCTACGTTTTAGAAAGTAAAAGATAACTAGATGGCTAAACTGAGTTCCAGAGTGTGAACTATCAAACAGCAGATTGGGTAGGAAAACAACTTACCTGTTTACTGTTATTTACACATGTAAAGTAATGGCAGTTTTCATTGCTCTTTGGTCATGTGTATAGCTGGCAAGTATCATTACTGTTTGAATGATACTACCTCCCTTTATTGGATGCATTTGTAAACATTTCTGCCAGAGCTGGATCTTGTAAAATTTTAATTAACCTTTTCCACGCAGGGAGCCACTTTCTAAAGCTACCCTACAGTTGCCTTACAGAGATGTGTTACAGTATAGTTCATGGATAATTTCATCTCCTGAAATAGATACATTTAAATTGTTAGACAAAATATAGCATGAAATACATTTTATCTGTTTACTTGTTGCATATAATACATTACTATTTAAACAAATCATGTATAGATTTAAAATCTTCAAAAAATAAAAAGGAAAAAGGAATGTTTTAAGGCAGCAATTATACATATACTTTCTTGGGAGTAAGTCCCATTGAATTTAGTGGGACTTGTTTTTGGGTAGATATATTTAGGATTCCATGGCTGGGTAATTTTACACAGTATTGCTACAGTAAAAGTAACATTGTTTCTGACAAATGTAGAGATAGTAAAATGATTGTGTTAAGCACTCTCTTTTCCGACTAAAAGCCATTTTGCATTTTCTAATTACTGGTAACTTCCCATTCTACAAAGACATTTGAAAAACTGTTCATGGTAACTAAATTCTTCGATTTGGAAAGCCCTAGAATGTATTTATTTTGTGTGTTAAAATTGGCTTGTTGAGGAAAAAGCCTTTTAACAAACGGCTAAGCAAGTGTAAAAATTGTGTGTGTGTGTGTGTGTGTTTTACATTAATTACAGATTAGAGATATGCAAAAGCCCTGAAAGGTAGTTTCAGTTGAAGAAGGACACATGAAGGTGTCAAAGGTTTTGCATAGGCTGCTGACATTTCTGCATTTACAACATCATTTTTTGGATTTTATAAATTCCCTTGAAATTAATTCTCCTAATTCCTCTCCCCTTTCTGTTGACATTATCAAGAATATGTCCTATCCTTTGCAGTCTTTATATTTTTACCTGTTTTCATTTGTGTGTCTTCTGGCATTTCTACATAGATGTCTTCAACCTTAGGTTCCACCCTCACTGTTCCATTTACATCTCCCTGGCCTGCTTGTCTCTAGTAATTTTGCATTGAATGTGCTTTCATTTTCTACAGCACAGCTGGGAAAGCTCAGGCCCTGGAAGCTGAATGTGACATTCCAGACGATTTTCCTGGTCCTCAAGTCTCTTTCGAATCTAGGCTAAACCTGCTCTCAAACCATCCGTCTCTCACTGGCCCTGCTTTGAACCCCCCATGAATGTGTCTTCCTGTCTGGAACTTTTATTTGAACTCTGATGATGTCTTTTGCTTGCCTGAATGGATGATGGAGAGGGGTGTGTGAGAAAGTAGCCTGCTGTGCAAAAGTACAGTTTTACATTCATTGCTCTACTAGCTTTAGTCTCTGGCCCCAACTACCGCTGAAATGTGGTCCCTGGAAGGTTGATGCGAAGGGAATGTGCCCTACCCCTGCTCTAAAGCTTCATCATGAAGGGAAAAGAGAGATCTATGGAACCAGGAGAGAATGAAAACCTGGTAAGGATAGTGGAAAGGAGCTGAAAGAGAATCCAGGAACAAAGACAATGGAAGAAACAAAGAAAAAATTCCTTCCAATATGTTTTTTTTTCCTTTTGTGACTCTTCCTGTCTGACATTCCTTTTGGGGATTGTGCATGCATGACCTGGTATTTTTATTGTGACTTTAGTCTGATGGATTATAGGTTATTGGATTTTATTTTATTGATTGTATGAGTCTGTCTAATATAGACAGGCAGACCATTATTGAAACTTTAAGGGCTCCTAGCTGGTTCAGCCCATTTTATTACTTCCTGGTGATGAGTGGATAGGAAATTAATGATGAATACCCTATTTTTGCATTATTATTAAAATGATAGAAAATCCATTATTAAGGCCTTCTCTTACAGGAACTGACCTTGGGTTAATTAAGAGATGCTATTTATTAGTAATCCTTTTTGTGTTCTGTTGTGTCATCATCTGGGACACGGGTGGTGCTGTAGTCTAAACCACTGAGAGTCTTGGGCTTGCTGAATGGATGGTTGGCAGTTTGAATCCATATGATGGGGTGAGCTCCCATTGCTCTGCCCAAGCTCCTGCCAACCTAGCAATTCAAAAGCATACCAGTGCAAGTAGATAAATAGGTATCACTGTGGCGGGAAGGTAAACGGCATTTCCGTGTGATCTGGCTTCCGTCACGGTGTTCCATTGCACCAGAAGCAGGTTAGTAATGCTGGCTGCATGACCCAGAAAGCTGCCGGCTCCCTTGGCTTGAATGCGAGATGAGCACCATAGTCGCCTTTTACCTTTACCTTACACTTATCATGAACTGATAAAAAGGGAAGAACCTGTAAGGAAGAAACTTGAACTTTGCTGGCAACATTTGAGCCAATTTTGTAGGAGGCTCTTGACTATATATAGAAAGGATATTGCCGGGCAATGTGGTGTTGAACCTCCATCTTAATTTCACTTGCAATTAATTGTGGAAAACCAGTGTTTCAGCTTGACTAAAGGGCTCTACTGTTGAAGCCATCCTTGTCTCTTTTCTGTTTCATTCTTTATTATAGCTTTTTATTGTATTCATATTTGTATTCAAAAAGCTTTTCTTTTTAGAAGGAATAATTTTGCTCCTTCATATCATTCCTGCTTTGATCTCATTCTCTCAAATATAATTGTATTAATGGCCTTACAAAACCTTGTAGCTCTACTTGATTCCTCATCTCTGTTCCTGTTCTGTCACTGTCCCTTAATACAGGTTTGTTTGTGTGTTCCCATGCTTTTCCTTGTTAGTTCTTTAAATTGTAGTTGTTGTCAGCACCACACCTTTCTTTAGTGATATAGTCTATACACTTCCCACAAAGTGCTTTAATAAATTTGCCTGTTTTAATTACCAAGTGTTTTAGTTTTGTTAATGTAGTTTGTATTATTAGTTAGATCCTGATGGTGGCAGCAAATATTAAGAGAGGCAAAAGTAACTTTCTCTAGATCATAACTTGATCATAACTAGACTCTAGATCATAACTAGAAAATGTTTAATGCATTTAAATTTATTTTCTGCCCTGTAACAGAGCCAATGTGGAGATTGTCTGTCTTTTGAGGCTCCAGGATAGTAGTTGATATTTGTAATAAAGCTAGGTTATTGAAGTTTAGTGCTCTCTTGGAATTTGAGCCAGTTAAACCATATCCATTGTTGGAGTGGCTTCATGTGAATTTTAGATGCCAGATTAAGTAACCATACTTTTAGAATAAAGAGTGTTTGGTGTACTGAATAAACACAGTTCTCTGAACATAAGTATTTTCCACGTAAGAGTAACAATGAAGAAACATGATCAAAGGCCAATTTTACCTTATTTCAAACTTTGGTCATCAGAAATCATCAATCACATAAATATTTGCTATATTGACTCAAATAATGAGATTCCCTTGCCAATATTCGGTGACAACTAAGTACCCTTCAAAATTCACCAAGTGACTTCTGGAATGTATCTGAATGTAATTCACATTGTTTTGACAAGAAATTCCATGGGTTCATTATGGAATGTTGTACAGTGTGTTCGCCACTGCAAATTAATGTGCTTAATTTGATGATGGGCATTGGTTTTGTGCCCACCTTCCTGAAGTATAGCTGTGATGGGTCATCCTGCAGAAGAGCTTACTATTCTAGTTAAATCTAGTAAGACAGTTGGCTCATGGTTAATTAATTTTGGCAACTGCCACTTCATGTTAGTCGGAATAGGACCTGGACATCCTGCGCCACCGATTACTGTAAACTCTTATGTTCTGTCTACCTGAGCTCTAGGAGGCTCTCATGAGATCTCACGGGAATCTCCTAGAGCCTGCTTGAGACCTTTCCCCAGCCTGGTGAGCAAGGTGGAGAGCTTAACAGCTGGGAAAACCTGGCACAGAAAGAGCTTTTAAGCTCTTCACCTTGCATGCATTTGATTCATGCAATTTTAGCTGGCCAGCCGCCAAGCATATAAAACTGTGCTTGTGCATGTTGCGAGTCAACTGTTGTCAGAAAAGGGATGCGTTACTACACAAAGAATTGATTGCTAAGAGGAGAAGGTTTAAATAGCACTCAAACTGTAGCACATAATTTATCTAGGTCATCCCTATGGAAAAGACAATTTGAATTGAAAATAGAAAGATTAATTGTTCTGAGGATTATTTTGAAGTGATCTATGAAGCACATAAACTCTTTGTGACATTATGAGTATTAATTCTTTAGACCAGGGTTTCTCAAAGCTAGTTTAATTCTCATATGCACATGTATGTGCACCTATATGTGCCTGCACACATACCCCTCAGCTAGTGTTAGTTATGTCTGAGGGATGAGGCCAAGCAGTTTAAAAGATGAACTGCCATGATAGGAGGTTTCTTCAAGCTGACCAGGAGGGACAAATTTTGTGTAAAGCTACAGGTATGGCCACATTGGCAACCCTGTATCTGTCAAAAGAAGAGATGAGGCACATTTCTGCTTTTGTGCACTCAACAGTATTACTTTATAATCTCACATGAAGATATCTGCTAATAAACTGGCTTCATAGCTAAGGGATTCATTGCTTTTACAAAAAACAGAACTGATGCCCTTAGGCAAAGCTTTATTCTTTGTATTTAAGATATTTAGGATTGTTGGCTTGACTTAAAATAAATTCATCTTTGATTTCTGGTGCCACACTACTTAATGTTCATGCTGATGTATCTGCCTGATTTTATTAGAATTTCCTTACAACTCCATCATAGCATTAGGCTTTGTGATTTGCCAGAATAATCCTCATACATGTGCATTCCTATGCAACATGCTCTGGAATGCATCTCAGAATGGATAAAAATTGATAAAATTTTAATTGTTTAAAAAAATAATCAATTATACTTAGTATTTCTATTTACAAAATCATTCTGGTTTAAAATAAGAACTGATTTAATATAGAAAAATGTGTAAAAAGCCTGGTTAATATGCACACTTGTTCAGGAAATATGTTATGTATGCATTCTCTGCTGTGGCAGGAAGTGAGAGGAAGACTTATAAATTACTGTCTGTTGCTGTTACCAGAAATTATTTGGTACATGACAGCTCAGCACTAACTGTTGCTGATCCCAAACACAGTGATCATATTGGTGACTGTGCTGTGCAAAGTGTAGTGCATACCCTGTATCTCAGTTGCATGTTGATGCACAGCCAATGTACAACTTGTTATGGCTCTGGGGGAGACTCCCCCTCTTCAGGGGAAAAGGCTGGGGATTCAGAGTGGGAATTGCCTTCAGGGCAATCCCCAGATTTGCATAGCTAACCAGAAGTGTTTGTGCAAGAGAAGCCTGTTGTGGAAGTACCTCTCTGACCGAAGGGTGCCACCTTAGTCACTTCTGACTCTGAAGACACCTGTTCAGAAGCTGTAGTGCCACAGTCCTTGGGGACACATTTCAAACTTTGAAAAAGTGCTGTGGGCACCAGTCACAAAATGGTGCTGTGTGTTTGTGGGGAGGGGAGTATAACATAGAATTAGAGTGCAGTTGACAACTTCATGCATGCTGTGAGATGTCAGCTATGTCTTGCTGGTCCTGATTGTGGAGATCACACAATATTGATTCCCCACCTCCAATAACAGGGAGCATTCCCCAGTATCAGGAAACACACACACACACGATTAATAGATAGGTAGCCGTGTTGGTCTGCCATAGTCAAAATAAAAAAAATCCTTCCAGTAGCACCTTAAAGACCAACTAAGTTAGTTCTTGGTATGAGCTTTCGTGTGCATGCACACTTCTTCAGATACACTGAAACAGAAGTTGCCAGATCCTTCTATATAGTGAGAAGGTGGGGAGGGGTGTTACTCAGAAGGGTGGTGGGAATGGGAGATAGGCAGATAGCTGAGAGAGCTAACTTATCACGATTAAGTTCACCTGATATTTTCCTACATGAAGATCATCTCAGGATTGGTGGGCAGGGGGACGACGACTGAGTGTTTGTTTGTTTTTTGATAAAAATAAATTTGTTGGGGAACCAGTGCAGCCCTTATTTCAGTGTTTATTGTGTTGTATATAAATGTGAATGTTTTTCTAACTATACAGTTTTCTTGACTTTATAGGTATTGCTAGTAGCTTGATGCTAGAATTACTCAATTTAATCAAATCATTATACTTCAGTCCTTAAACCCCAATTTATCAGTATTTGGCAAAGTGATCTGTAAGAATACTGAATAATCTGTTAAAACTTGTTGCTACATTTAACTCCATCACTAAAGTAACCAAGGTAGCAAGGATATGTGTTTCAACTTTTGACATTAATGTTAATTGTTTTGAACAGGAAGGAACGGGACAGTCCAGCACTTTTTCTGCAACTGGTATGGAATTATTTCACTCTCAAGGTTTATAATTAGGCAAAACTGATCATGGACTAATTAGTTGACACTGAGTTCCTCCTCTGTGTTAATGATTTATTCTCCTGTTTCTTACTACTAAGCTCCTATGAAACTAGGAAGACCTTTGGTGGTGGAATGGCAATAAAGTATTCTTAGGAGCAAAGCCATTTCAAGAGCAAACCTCAAAATCAGTTGGTCTCTCCCAGAAAATTCTGGAGGAAGCCTCTTGGATGCCTCTTCTGAAGGGGCATCGCTAGCCAGGCTGGGGACAAGATAAATGCAGTAGCTTGAAAATAATCATAGTATGTAGAAGAAACAATGGTGCAACTTTTTTAGCCTATATTGTGACTGTGGCCATGTGGTGAAGTCTCTCTGAACAGGTGAAAGTAGCCTTACATATTTGCAGGACAATTTAAAAAAATCTCAGAACCATGTACATTCAACTGTTAGCTACTCACTAAAACAGTAGAGGGCATTCTTCATCTTTTGTAACTCTTACTGTCTTGCATCATATCAAAAATTGCTGAATGCATTTTCCTGGCTAGATCTATATGTTTCTTTATTGCGTAACACTCTTGGTGCTGTACATACAGCATCAGCTGGGAATACAGGAGATCCCCTCCTCAACCATGCACTAGGAAAAACAATTTTAAACTAAAACCACAGGTGCTGATGACTTGCATGGTGGATGTGGTCCTACCAGGCACACTTGAGTAGCTTGTGTCTATCTATTCTTCTTTTCCATTTTATTGGCTTTGTACATGACCACCACCCATCCCCTATTGCCAACACACGTTCACCACTTTTAAGTCCTTGCAGGAAAGGTGGGGTATAAGTGTAATAATGAATTAGTAAATACAGTGGTGCCTCGCAAGACAAAAATAATCCGTTCTGCGAGTCTCTTCCTCTAGCAGTTTTTTCGTCTTGCGAAGCAACCCTCTTAGCGGATTAGCGGCTATTAAAGGCTTAGCGGATTAGCGGCTAAAAGGCTCTTAGCGGCTTAGCGGCTTAGAAAAGGGGGGGGAGCGGAAAAAATTGCAAGACTCGCAAGACGTTTTCGTCTTGCAAAGCAAGCCCATAGGGAAATTCGTCTTGTGAAGCGCATCGAAATACAGAAAACCCTTTCGTCTAGCGGGTTTTTCGTCTTGCGAGGCATTCGTCTTGCGGGGTACCACTGTAATGGAGAACAACCCCTGCTGGATCAGAGTAAATATCTGTCTTGTGCAGCATGCTGTTTCTCAGCAACCAGCCAAATAGAGGCTTCTCCAGTTCCACAAGAGGGCCATTTTCTTTCTTCCCAACAACTGTTGTTCAGAAGGGTACTGCCTCTGAGTCTCAAGGTTCCAATAAGTACAAAGAAAAAAGAGAAAAGAGTATCCTATGGTCAAATGTGGTCTGTTGGAGCCTCTACAGATCTCTACAGATGAAAGCAAAGGCCCATGACAGATAAACAAAGGCCAGGTCAATGTGTTTTTGAACTGGGTCTTTATACGTCCGATCTATTAGCACATAAACATATATGGTTGCTTTGGAAGCTTTCCTTCACTGCAGTTGTTTAATTTCTTTTGGAATAATGAGTAGTTTAAAAACAGCAATGTGATGACTTGGTGAAGAGCTATTGCAAAAATTGCAAACCAAAAACCTTCAATAGCCACACACATCTGTATAGACTTTGTGACTGCCACTGTTAAAGAAGCAAGGTAAATGCACAAAGATGTGTGCAAGCGTAGCTTTGTTTATTGTGAGCACCACAACATTTTCCATGCTCTGTTTGGGTTAAATACATGGTTTATTTTGCAGCTGTATTTTTGCTGTAAGGCCCCCACCAAAAATCTTTTGTGTGTGTGTGTGTGTGTGTGTGTGTGTAATTATTCCTTCTGAGATACTGCATGAATCGTATTTTATAGTTTATACAGATGAGATGTTGTGTATTTTAAATAGAAATAGTTGCTTACTAGCAAAACATATTACAGAGTGCAATTGTAGCAGGAACTACAGTGAATAAAGAGACCACCTGGGCTTTTTCAGTGTCTGTCAAGCCTATGCAAACAAATTTACCTCAGCTTGTCCTTGAACTAGCCTTTTTGATGTGGCATCTCATAGCAATACTATCTTCTGTTATTTCAAGTTACCCATCCACATGCGAAATTTTAGGATTCAGTCCAAGGCTTACGTTCAAACCGTCCTCCAGTTATAAAAATCACTGCTTAACATTTGCTATCAGCACAGCTATCCTCTTATCCAGATCTCTGCTGCTGAAGAGAGTTAAGATAAGGTAGAGGTGGCTCTCCTGGTGTGTGTGTGTGTGTGTGTGTGTGTGTGTGTGTGTGTGTGTGTGCCTCCACTTCACCTGCCAAAAGTGCAAGCAGTTGAGAAGCTGCTTATGCTGAGTTCTTCCAGATGGTAGCAAATATAGGTCCCCAAAACGAGGTGGGCTAGAGTAAACCCATGGATCTGCTGGATGGGAAGCTGTTCCAGCTTCCTGAGAAGGGCCAAATCCAGACCCCTTGGCTGTGCCACCCTGGAGCTTCAGAACAACAACAAAAACCCAACAAGCGATCTCCCTTGGTGAGACAAGGATCATAGTTTGGAATGCAGTAGTCAATCTGCCATCCCACTGCTCCCCAAACTGGGTTAAAATCGCTCTGCCCCTCTTAATCTAGCGTTCACAATGTTAGTATAAGGCTAAATTATAAAAGAATTTTAAAGCAGTGACATTTTGTATGTATTATTATTAAGTGTTTATAACTCACTCTTTGTTCAGTATTTCAATCCCAGAATGGGGCACAGTGAAATGAAATACAGTAAAAAAATGTATGAAAATTACAGAATCCATAAAACAAATCCAATAAATAACAAATAATTATTACTCCATCACAAAACTAAGTAGCAATGGGCACAACAATTAGAATTGCAAATTAAACAAATACCTTGGGGGAAAGAAAATAGGCATGTAACCAACTAAAACAACCAACTGACACACAAAACTACATGGGCAAAAAACACTGGGCTAGATGCAGCCTTTCATCTATAAATTGTTGGAATTTCTGTTAATGTATTTGATCACAGAATGTACTGTTGTCTTATTTAAAATTCACGTACATGCATGGACACACAATTCTGCAGTGTATCAACCTTGCATCCCCCCCCTCACCATGGTAATCATGTACAGTGGTGTTCCAGGCTGTTAAAATAAATGAGTAAGATTTTGTTAATTTTTGCTGGTGTGTATTCCTTTTTGCCAAGCATTTGCTTCTGGATTTTGTTTCCTCGCTGCTAGATCTAGAATATTGTAACCAAAGCTGTGGATATAAAATGTCCTCTCTTCTCCTTCAGAATAATTTTGGGTTCAGCCTATGTGATTTTTCCATTGAAAGGGTTCTTGGGCTTCTATCTCCAATACCTCTAAGGAGAGGAGAGCATGATTGTGTGAGGCAGATGCCACACTGCTGTTCTGTTGCCTGGAAACAGGTGCTTGGTTACATGGTTAGTGATTGTCATGCATTCTTTCTCTTCTACATTTAAAGCATTTCACTTCTGGAATGTAAGATTCACTAACATGGTGAACATTATCCAAGAGCTGATTGCTGACCTGCAATTGTTTTAATACATAGGCTTTGGTCTCTGGCTGTTCAGTATAGGTGTAAATGATAATGTTGTGGGAGCTAGCTTCTGTACGTTAGTTGGATGTGGAGTTCATCTATACATTGATGGGAGACTACTGCAATCTCATTTAAGCCACTTTCATTTGTCCACAAAAAATAGGAACAAGCATACTTAATTTAAAAAAATTGTACAGTAAATTAATTTTTCCCTATCATTTTTTCAAATTACGGGAAACTTATGCATGAGATTGCTCAAAATATATTTTGATTGAACATAGAAAGTTGCCTTATTTGTGTCATATTGTTGCTCCATCCTGGCCAGTAAAAAAAGAAAGAAAGATAAATGATTCCTGGACGGTTAAGTCCAGTCAAAGGCAACTATGGGATGCGATGCTCATCTTGCTTCAGGCCAAGGGAGCCGGCGTTTGTCCACAGACAGCTTTCTGGGTCATGTGGCCAGCATGACTAAACCGCTTCTGGCACAATGGGACACCGTGGTGAGTGCCCGAGTGCACAGAAACACCGTTTACCTTCCCACTACAATGGTACCTATTTATCTACTTGCACTGGTATGCTTTTGAACTGCTAGATTGGCAGGAACTGGGACAGAGTAACAGGAGCTCACTCCATAGCGCAGATTCAAACTGCCAACCTTCTGATCGGCAAGCCCAAGAGCCTCAGTGGTTTGGCTCACAGCGCCACCTGCTCCCATCTTGGTCAGTGTACACTGACAGGCAGTGGCCCTCCAGTGTTTCATGGGACACTTGCAGCCCTACCTGGATTCAGCACTGTCACTGGAGGTTCAGGTGGCCTCAGTGGTTAGAAGTGCCTTTCTTTAGCTCTGGCTGATTTGCCAGTTGTGACCTCTTTTGGACTGAGATGACTTGAACACTGTACTCCATCCTGTGATAACTTCTGGATTGGATTATTGCCATGTTCTGTATGTACAGCTGCCCTTGAAGATGACCCAGAAACTTCAGTTGGTCCAAAATGCAGTAACCAGATTACTGGCTGTGGTTCCATTTAAATCTCATACAACTCCTGTTTTAGAACAGCTGCACGGGTTGCCATTTCGTTTATGGTTCTAATTCAAGCTACTCACATAAGTGTTTAAAGCCCTAAACCACTCAGGCCCCAAATATCGGAAAGAGCACCTCCTTCACAACATACACTCTTGGGTGGAGAAATGAGCAGAGGGGGCACTCATGGTAGTTTCCCAACCCTCAGAGGCTTAGGGGGTGGCAGCCCAGGAGAGGGCATTCTCTGTGGTGGCCCCTAAACTGTATAACTTCCTCCCCACAGAGGTGTGTCTGACACCTTCATTATACAGCTTGTGGCGAATGATTCAGACATACTCTTTACCCTGGCCTTTGACACTTCAGAACACTCCTTATTTTTGTGGTTGTAGGTTTAAACTGTTTTAAGTGTTGTGCTTTAATGTTGTAACCCACCCTGGGACCCTAGGGTGAAGGGTAGGTGGGAATAATAATAATAATAATAATAATAATAATAATAATAATAATAATAATACTTGGATATGCCGGGGATGGAACCTGGGACCTTTTGCATATAAAGCAGATGCTCTCCTACTGAGTTATGGGCCTTCCCCAAAGCAGTGCTATTTATTGATACCTGGGAAAGGTAATATTCTTTCAAGTAAATTTGTATTAATTTCTTTACCTTTTTTTTACACGTTATATGTTTGCATGCTACCCTCACTTGTATTTGGTTAGTCTTTCAGTGCTTTTTTCTGCAGGTACTCAAGGTTACGAAGTACTGGCACCTTTTTCCCCAATGTTAAAAGAGTAGCACTTACTGTAACAACTTCGTGGTGAGTCGACCAGCACTGGTCTTTAGGGCAACTCCTTCAGGCATATATTTTACAAGCCTTATCTGAAGATGCATGCAAAGTTTCACAGTGAAGATTCATATTCTTGATAAGGTTCCAGAAATACATGGACATTCGTTAAATACGCACACACAAGTGTGCACACAAAATGAATGTATAAAAATAGTAGTATTAGAACAGTGTGACTGTTGTGTCCACACTAATCAGCTGGATGGAATGGGGAGCTGAAAGCCAAGAACATGGGAAAAGCTTTGAAATCAGATTAATGTGTGTTGATTTTCAATTTCTAAGGTTCAGATTTTCTCCTCAGTAGTGGATGTTTCATTATTTACAGATACAGTGTCAGTCTGTCATATTACTACAGTGGTACCCCGCAAGACAAATGCCTCGCAAGACGGAAAACCCGCAAGACGAAAGGGTTTTCTGTTTTGGAGGCGCTTCGCAAGACGAATTTCCCTATGGGCTTGCTTTGCAAGACGAAAGCCCATAGGGAAATCTCCGGGGACCTGTTTTAAATTGCTGGCGGTCGGGAGCAAAGACTTTCGCCCACAGCCGGCCTTCAGAAGAGGTCCTGGACCTCTTCTGAAGGCCGGCGGGGGGCAAAAGTCTTTGCTCCCCCCCCCGCCTGCCTTCCCAGGACAGCGGAAACTTCTCCGCTGCCCCGGGCGATCTTAAAATGCTGGCGGGCGGGAGCGAAGCGTTCGCTGCCGACCCCCAGCATTTTAAAATCTCCCCGGGACAGCAGAGACTTCTCTGCTGTCCTGGGCGATCTTAAAATGCTGGCGGGCGGGAGCGAAGCGTTCGCTGCCGACCCCCAGCATTTTAAAATCTCCCCGGGACAGCGGAGGCTTCGCTCCCGCCCGCCAGCATTTTAAAATCGCCCCGGGACAGCAGGGGCTTTTAAAATGCTGGTGGTCGGCAGCAAAGCCCTCCTGTCCCCGGAGCTTGCGGGGCGGGAGGTGGGAAGAAGGGCTTTTCTTCCCACCGCCAGCCTTCAGAACAGCCTTCTGAAGGCTGGCAGTGGGAAGAAAAGCCCTTGTTCCCCCCCCCCCCCCAGCCTTCAGAAGAGGTCGGGGGACAGACTGTCCCCGGACCTGGTCTGAAGGCGGTTTCCCTAGGAACGGATTAATTGATTTTCAATGCATTCCTATGGGAAACCGTGCTTCGCAAGACGAAAAACTCGCAAGAAGAAAAAACTTGCGGAACGAATTAATTTTGTCTTGCGAGGCACCACTGTATTTGTATATTGTTAAAAGGGTGTATCTGCATCTTTAATGATTATTCTTTCCTTATTGCTGTTGATTCTGGTGCCAGTTTTATGGATTCATTTGCATCACCTGGGTACAAAATGTCTTTTTATTTTCTTCGGTTCCATGTTCATCTGTTAGAGATTCAGTATAGAGGCTCAGAGAAGACCAAAATATTGCCCTCCTATTAATATGCATAAGTTAGACCACAGTGCACTGCAAACTGAGTAGGAGTAAAAACATGTAATTATTATGTGTGAAGGGGGGTGCCTTCCCATGTGTTTTGTACATGAATAAGCATAACTGATTCTATCACTTTAAAAAGTGATAAAATTATATCTGATGATTTTAAAAACTTTTTTTGTCCCCAAGCTTTCCCTAAATAAGGCCATGTAATGATTCTTCTGCATAAATAATTGTTTTGGAATAAACGAGGGAAGGGAAACAGGTGGAATACCAAACGTAGGTTGGAAGTCTTGCACTGTTGCTCACTGCTCTCACTTTCTGTGTTACAATTAGATATTAAAAAGTGATCCAGTATGTACCTTCACATGGAGTCATGTGAGGATTAGTAATCTCTTTAATTTTTTTTTCTGTGAACAGGGTTAGTAGTCATACACCTATGAACAGATTCAGGTAGGTCTGACATAGTCGAAATAAATAAAAATTTGTCCAGTAGCACCTTAAAAAAGGTAAAAGGTAAAGGACCCCTGACAGTTAAGTCCAGTCGCAGACGACTCTGGGGTTCGGCACTCATCTCGCTTTACAGGCCGAGGGAGCCGACGTTTGTCCGCAGACAGTTTTTCCAGGTCATGTGGCCAGCATGACTAAGCCGCTTCTGGCGCAATGGAACACCAAAACCAGAGCAGCGCACGGAAACGCTGTTTACCTTCCCACCAGAGTAGTACCTATTTATCTACTTGCACTTTGATGTGCTTTTGAACTGCCAGGTCGGCAGGAGCTGGGACTGAGCAACGGTAGTTCAACCTGTCACAAGAATTTGAACTGCCGACCTTCTGATCGGCAAGCCCAAGAGGCTCAGTGGTTTAACCACAGCGCCACCCGTGTCCTTAGAGACCAACGAAGTTTGTTCTGGGTAAAAGCTATTGTGTGCATGCACAATTCTTCAGATGCACTGAAACAGAAGTCACCAGACCCTTATATATAGTGGGAGGGTGGGGTAGGGTTTTTCCTCAGAAAAAAACATCTCCTACTACCCTCCTGAGAAAAACCCCACCCCACCCTCCCACTATATATAAGGGTCTGGTGACTTCTGTTTCTGTGTATCTGAAGAAGTGTGCATACACACAAAAGCTTATATGTACCCAGAACAAACTTAATTGGTCTCTAAGGTGCTACTGGACAATGTTTTATTTATTTCACCTATGAACAGAGTTAACCTCAGGCAGTAGTCCTGTTCACCAATGAATCCAGGAAGTGCCAATGTCGCAGTACACCATTTTCATATGCAGGCACGATTTTTTAAAATGTTCCATTCTGCTACCTATGAGCATATAATGCTATATGGCCATAGAACGTTATGTGATAACTGGGTCTTCATTTTTATAGGTTACTTCTTCTCTGCCCCTTACTGCTCTTAATCATATCTTTCTGAAATCTTTACCTAAAACTTTTGTTGCTATCACTTTCAGTTTAATACATGAGAAATGCTGTAATGAGTCTTGTACCAAATCGTTTGTGTACTACCAAACCCGGCAGTGTAGTTTACTTGGAAGGTTGCTAAACATCACAAACAGATGCTTATACATCAGTTTTCTTAATCTCTTTCAATAATCTTTGCATGAGTTAAAGAAAACCAAATATCTTAATAAAAATAGCAATGGGGACTGGGAGGAATTGTGTGTGCAGTACTTGCAAAAGAGCTTACTATAAGGAAAGTGAAGTCCTGGTACTAATAGCAAAAAAAAATAAATCATGTTTTTGCTATTTATTTTTTGCCGTTTGGCATGTTGACTCAGAGAGAAAGTCCTCAGACAATTTGTTTGTTGTGCTTGGATCATCACGGGGTCTATTAGATCATCTAATTGAAAAGAAACTACTTTGTTATGCTGGCACCTCTCCAGTAATTGTTTGTGACAGAGCCAAAAAAAACTGCCTGTAACAAAAGTCTACTGCATGGCTTTTAATTGTGATCCTGGGTTCTGATGTTGAAGCAGTTCAGATGGAACACCAAACCATGGTTTAGGCATTGCATGTCCTAGCCTTGGGTTTGCATATTTCTGGGGTTTTGGACTTGCTTTCTAGTTCTGGTTTGCAAGTCAACACCAAACCAATGTTTGAGTGATATCGTGAACTGTGGTTTGCCTCTAACAAGGAAAGATGAGAGAGGAGCAAAGTACAGTAGCCAATGTATCTGGCCTGGTTGATCTTGTTGGCTTATCAGCGAGTCATAAAATAGGTTTTATGAAATGTTTTTAAAATATTTATAAGCCACCAAACATCATATTCAAAACAAAACAGATAAAACCTTTATTTAAATAACCATTAGATAGTGCCCACCCTTCTGGGAAATTAAAAAGCTTTTAGCATATAAAAATGCAAAATGGTAATAATAATAATAATAATAATAATAATAATAATAATAATAATAATGTTCTATAGGACATAGTCCAAACCACCATAGAATCAAACTCCAATGTATGTGGCATCATGGAGCCCCCAGTAGATGGTTGCAGTGAACAGGCAGTGAATAAGGTAGCCTTCTTGTATATTGCTTCACTGTTTGTGGGGGGACATTTGTTTTGCAATAGGAAAAAATGCACAGCCTGATTTCAGTAGACAGTTCTAACCCTGGGAATTTCATTCTTATGTGCCTTTGGAATACCTCCTAGAATACACCTTAGTTTTCATCAGTCCATTGCCTGAGTGTTTCCACCTTGTTTTCATTGTTGATCCTCTTTACTCCTGTTACAGTTTAGTTTTAATAATGTTGATTTAAAAATAATAAATAAAAATTGCGTTTTCCCATTTTAGCCATTAATTGGCATTTCAAATATACTCTTGTCCTGGTGTCCCTAAGAAGATAAGCTTAGATCAGCTAAGTAGGATTATCCTGCGGATAAGCCCTTGCAGGACCTCAGGCAGGGTGGTAGCAGGATCTAACCCTGCAATTGAGCTGGTATTTAAGCAAGAGAAGACATTAAAAAAAAATTCATGTGCTTCACACCCATCACCAGTCATGCATGGATGTGTAAATACCAAGATAGAACAAGACAGGAGGACACTGCATCCATTCAGCCTGGGTGGTTCCAGGCATAATCTGACCATGCAGAATGCTGGTTTATGGTTTGATTGGGAAACCGAAAAGGAATGTAATGGCACCTTAAAAAACAGATCTATTGGTTTGTAAGATTTTGTGAAATGGATTCCAGTTTAATGTATACGTAATGTGTACATTGGGGATGCGGGTGGCGCTGTGGGTTAAACCACAGAGCCTAGGACTTGCCGATCAGAAGGTCGGCGGTTCGAATCCCCGCAGTGGAGTGAGCTCCCGTTGCTCGGCCCCTGCTCCTGCCAACCTAGCAGTTTGAAAGCACGTCAAAGTGCAAGTAGATAAATAGGTACCACTCCGGCGGGAAGGTAAATGGTGTTTCCGCGTGCTGCTCTGGTTTGCCAGAAGTGGCTTAGTCATGCTGGCCACATGACCCGGAAGCTGTACACTGGCTCCCTCGGCCAATAAAGCGAGATGAGCGCCGCAACCCCAGAGTCGGTCAACACTGGACCTAATGGTCAGGTGTTTCTTTACCTTTAATGTGTACATTGTGGGACAAATATGTATGATCTCCACAAAAGAAAAATAAATTTGTATTCCTGAGCTATGTCATCCAAAAATAAATCTGATTGAAGAGGATCCTATCACTTTTGTTATGAAGCACATTGAGAATAATACAGTTGGCAAAAGTTAATAGCTTGTAAAAAAAAAAGCATATGTTTCAGATAGCTGGCATTGCTCCTACGACAGTCCCGTAGAGGAAAGGTTTTCCTTGCTCTGGCACTTTGCTTAGGTTCTGTGCTGGGCACAGAGGTGGGACGAAACACCTCATCTCTCCTCTGCCTATTTGCTCAGTCACCTGCATACAATTCTAGGTTGCCTATGGCTACCAGGCTAGTACTTAAGTACAAGGCTGGTAGAATCATAGAATTGTAGAGTTGGAAGGGACTATGAGGGTCCTCTGGTCCAATCCCCTGCAGTGTAGGAATCTCCATGACCTTGATATTAAGAGTCTCATGCTCTACCAACTGAGCTATCCCTCATTTCATCTGAACCAGGAGATGCTGTGGTCTTGAACTGGTGCCTGGAAGTATTGATATATTTGATGGGGAAAGGACGAACAGGTATTGAATGAGTGTGACTTTATCTTTGAGAGAATATACTAGGTTTATCAGTGGTAAACAAATTATTTCTTGTTTTTAAGCCCTGCCTGAAGACAAAATTGCCACTCCCATCCCCTTCTGCTGGTAAAGACCTAGTCTGATAGTTGTCTATTCAGTCTCTCCTTTCAAGTCACCTTTCATGACAACCAGATTCTGATTTGGACTTAAATTACTCTCTTTCTTCACCAAATCAGAAACCTAGCATTGCACACATTAGGATCAACTAGTCAAACATTCCTGTAATTATATGTCAGAACATAGATGGCTAACTTCAAATAACATTATATTTTTATCATGTTGCAAATAATTTAAAACAGATCCCATACTGAGGCTATAAAAGTTCTTCTGTTTCAGTGGAATTGGACTGATAGGGCACAGGTGAAGTGGCTCTCTGTTTTTACATGAATAATGTATTTATATAGAAAATTGCTCGTGCTTCACATCCCTCACTGATCACCTGATTAACGAACACTTGTCTTTGTGAAGCATGTCTATACTAAGGAAACCCACTGCAAATTGGGGCTTCTCACTGTATGCGCACAGGTCGTAATTGGCATGTGTTAATAATAAGTAACCATAGAATTCTAGACTTAGAAGGGACTCCAAGGATCATATACGAGGAACATGATATTTCATACCCAGAATTTTCCATGTTGGAAATTTTGCCGTTTGTAAACATCTCCTTGTCACTGAAACAAGCACACCACAAACTTCTATTATCTAAAATAAAATGCTTATTAGTAGAGCTAGAAATTAAATTTGGATGGTCAATTCCAAATGAGGTCACACCCACACTCCATTTAAAAGCACATTTTATAGCACTTTAAAAGACGTGCCTTCCCCCAAAGAATCTTGGGAACTGTAGTTTATCTCTCACAAAGCTGCAATTCCCAGCTCCAAGTAATTGAGGCACAACTTTGAATGGATCATGCATTCAACTCAGATCATGTATTCAATTTGTGTTGTGAGGCTTTAGTACATCGAAGGTGTATCACACTCTCATAGGCTCATATATTATATTTCTGACTCTGTGTAAAACTGCTTCATCTCTACTGTAGTAGATATACCAAGTTTCCAGGCCACTACATGCATCTTGTAAAGTAGGCTTAGGCTAACATTTCAAGCTTAATAAATGTCTTAGTCTTTTAAAAAGTGCTTCAGAACTCTTTAATCTACTGCAGCAAAAAATTGCAGTGGTCTATTTTCTCTTAGTACCACCTAGTGTTTGTCAATCCAAAGCTATAGCAAGTGTACCAGTGTAACATTTTGTCTCACTACTCTGTTTTTCTCTGAAAGGGAAAAACCCCCACACATGTTCATATTGTGAAACTATAAATAACTTTTTTACAAAAAATTTACAGGTTCCTGTTACATTGCTTGTTTTTGCAATACTGATCAGTTCTCATTCCTTTCACAAGCAAAACATATTTACAACCCCATGAATGCTTAAGAAAACTAAAAAGAGAGTTCTAACTGTGCTATTAGCATTTGAAAACAATATAGAATAATAAAGGATGAGCAGTAGGACAAGCACTAAGAGATTAAGAAAAGAGAAAAGGCCCAAAATAACTTAAATATAGACAAGCAGGAGATAGGAGTAAACAGGAGGCCTGGTGGAAATTGGGAAGGGGAGAGGATTGCAGGGAAAGTATAACTTTATTCTCTGTTAACCTTTAATAAAATTGTGAAGAGTAGAGACAACACAATTTCTCAAAGGTTGGAGAACAAGAAGTGAAATTATTAGACTCACCAACTCAATTCATTGTAAACTTCTTCCTGCTGTGCAAATACCCCACCACCATCATTTTTCCTGTGTTCAAACAAGGAAGTATCTTTTTCTTATCTTGCAGGGGCCATCCAGTCTCGGAAGAGATTTTTTAAAGTTGTAGAAGCTGGAAGGTATATTCATATTCTGAACAACATCAGTGGTGTATCTGAATCCAACATGCACAAATTTCTAAAATTCTATATTTAAAACTATACATGTGTTTTCTTTTGCAGTCAGTATTAATCAAAGGCTACAATCCCATGTACTTTACATGCATTAAGTATATACATGTACTTTACATGCAGTGCTGTAGGATTGCAGCACTATCATAACATATGTGCCATTTTCAGTGGCACTTGCAGGGGATATATTGAAAAAGTGAGGGATATGGACTTGGACTTCCAAGTAACTTGCTGGTGCTAACTCAGACTAAGCAAGGGTGAAGTTGCCTTATTTTATTCTCTTTTTCTATGCAATAAAATGTGTAGCTCATAAAACAAAAATAAATCGGTATTGATAATTGAAAATCTTAAAGTCCCATCTTTTTGAATCTATTTACTTTTTTAACATAATTTTTTTAATCTAGATTTCCAAGATAGCCTACAAAATAGAACCATAAAACAAATATAAATTATTAAATTATTAAAATTTGACCCCCTCCTTGGTAGGGCATCGAAAGATGCTTCTTTTTTACCTTGAAAGAGAGGAAGGTAAGAATTAGAACAGCGGAGGAGCAAGAAAAGTTCCTAAACGAACACGGGGAGGACCTTCGGAAAGGAGTAGCAGGAGCCTGGCCACTTCCTCCGTTTGGTTTCAACCCGGTTCCACCTCCAGGTGAAGAAGACAAAGGAGACACCCCTACTGGCAAATAAATTGATCCAGGATGTCTCTGCAGCTACTCAGTTGGAATATAAATGGCGCAAATTCTCCCGAAAAAAGGAAGAAGATTTTTCATATTTTAAGAAAAGAGCAATTGGACGTCATCTGTCTTCAAGAAACACATGTGACCAGGCTCCACAGGAGAGTGTTAATTAACAAGAAACTAGGCCAAGAGTTTATTTCATCAGACAAGGTAAAAAAAAGAGGAGTAGTGATTTATGCAAAGGAGAACCTAGCACCAAAATTGGTATTTAAAGATGAACAAGGAAGAATTTTGGCGATTGAAATACAATCACAAGGAGAAAAATTTTTGATAGTTGGAATATATGCACCAAATGACGGGAAATCGGAATTTTATAAGAGACTGCATGAGACAATGCTGGATCATATTGACTACACCAACATCCTTTTGATGGGAGATATGAATGGGGTAGTCTCTACCTACATGGATAAGTCACAAAACCAAAACCTGAACAAGGATGGCAGACTTCCAAAGACCTTCTTTGAACTTACAGACAATATGGATTTGATTGACATTTGGAGGACAAAGAACCCTCTAGGCATGGAGGGAACTTTCTTCTCTGAGGCCCATCTATCATGGACAAGAATCGACCAAATCTGGATATCAAGAGGACTGGCACCTAAGACAAAAAAAATAGAGACCTGTCCTAAAACTTGCTCCGACCATAATGCTTTGAAAATGGACTTGAGACTTACACCAGCTGGATCCTTCAGATGGAGAATGAATGACTACTTGTTTAGAGACCAGGAGATTGTGAAGAAGGCCCAAAAAACACTGAAAGACTATTTTGAAATAAATTTGAATACTTCGGTGGAAAAGAAGACAATCTGGGATGCGAGTAAAGCCGTTATGAGAGGGTTTCTGATACAACAGAACACTATCAAAAAGAAGCTCTGGAATGGTAAAAAGGACAAGATTCTGGAAAGAATAAGAGAAGGAGAAAGAAAATTGAGATTAAATCCAAAATCAAAAGAGGTCTTAAGAGAAATAAAATTTTATCAAGCACAATATACAAAATTGATAAACCAAGAAATCGAATGGAAAATTAAACAGATGAAACAAAGATCATTTGAATCGGCGAATAAATGTGGGAAGCTGCTGGCATGGCAGCTGAAGAAGAGACAAAAATTGAACTTTGTCACCAATCTGGAGGTTGAAGGAGAATGTATTCAGAAACCAGAAGAAATTAGAAAATGTTTCCAGAGATACTTTAAAAAGCTGTACACCCAAGGACCACAAGCTGAGATTGAAATAAATAACTTCTTAAAAAGTCATGGCCTGCAAAAGCTAACACAAGACAAACAAATAACCCTGAACTGTAGAATAACACAACAGGAAATTGAAAGAGCCATTCAGAATTTGCAAATAGGCAAATCCCCGGGCCCAGATGGGCTTACCTCCAAATATTACAAGACTCTGATGGAATATTTGACACAGCCATTAATGGAGGTATGCAACCAGATCATGGAAGGGAAGGGGGCACCAGAATCGTGGAAAGAAGCATTCATCACTCTGATACCAAAAGTGGAATCTGAAAAGACTCAACTCAGAAATTATCGTCCCATCTCACTCCTAAACGTGGATTACAAAATCTTTGCTGATATTTTAGCAAACAGACTGAAAAAAGTTTTGAATGAAGTAATTCATAAGGACCAAGCAGGCTTTCTCCCTGGTAGGCATTTGTCTGATAATACTAGGAATATTATTGATGTTTTGGAGCTACTTCAGACAAATATGAATACAAAAGCAGTCTTGATTTTTATAGATGCGGAGAAGGCCTTCGACAATATATCCTGGAAATTTATGAAGAAAAATTTGGAAGGGATGGGAGTGGGAAGGGCGTTTCAAAATAGTATTGAAGCAATCTATTCAGAACAAAAGGCTAAATTGATAGTAAACAGTGTGGTGACGGAGGAGTTTAAAATTGAAAAAGGGACACGACAGGGGTGCCCCCTATCACCCTTGTTATTTATTTCTGTCCTGGAGGTTTTACTGAACTTGATTAGGAGGGATCAGCTGGTGGAGGGAATACAGGTCGGAGAAAAGCAATATAAACTTAAGGCCTTTGCAGACGATTTGGTTTTGACACTACAGGAGCCAGAAACCAGTACAAAAAGAGCCCTTGAACTAATTTCTGAGTTTGGTCGGGTGGCGGGATTCAAGTTGAACAAACAAAAAACTAAGGTTCTGGCAAAAAACTTGACATCCGCAGAAATAGATGGGTTTCAGAAGGAAACAGAATTAAATGTGGTTACAAAAGTGAAATACCTGGGGGTTAACTTGACTGGGAGAAATTTGAATTTATTTAAGGATAACTATGAAAAATGCTGGTCAGAAATTAAAAAGGACTTGGAAACTTGGTCAAGATTGAAACTTACCTTGTCGGGAAGAATTGCTGCAGTAAAGATGAATGTATTGCCAAGAATGTTGTTTTTGTTTCAAACCCTTCAGATCGTGGACAGAGTGGAATGTTTTGGAAAGTGGCAGAGGGATATTACGAAATTTGTCTGGCAGGGCAAAAAGCCCCGAATAAAATTTAAGATATTAACAGATGCAAAGGAAAGAGGGGGGTTTGCCCTGCCGGACTTAAGATTGTATTATGAAGCTGCATCTCTCTGCTGGATGAAAGACTGGTTTCTGTTGGAAAACACTGATGTCCTAGATCTAGAAGGGCACAGTAATGTTTACGGGTGGCATGCATATCTGTGGTACGACAAGGCAAAGTCTCATAAATTGTTTAAAAACCATATTGTCAGGAAAGCTTTACTTATTGTCTGGACTAAATACAAGGACTTACTTGAAAGCAAGACCCCGAGGTGGTTATCACCGACGGAGGCCAAGGCCATAAAACTACGTAATATGGGGAGTGGCTGGTTGAGATATTGTGATATAATTGAGAGAGATGGTGATACTTGGAGGTTGCAGAGTTTTGAAAAATTGAAAGGAAAGGTGCGAGACTGGTTTCATTATGCCCAAATTTTAGAGATCTTTAAAAAGGACAAAAAAATTGGTTTCCAGGTGGAGAAATCAAAATTAGAGACAGAACTACTTGAACCTAAGACGAAAGTGCTTTCAAGAATGTATAACTTGTTGCTTAAATGGAATACCCAAGATGAGATAGTTAAATCAGCAATGATAAAATGGGCACAAGACATTGGGTATAACATTATGTCTGAAGACTGGGAAAGGTTGTGGACCACCGGTATGAAATTTACGGCATGTAGTGCCTTAAAGGAAAACATTATGAAAATGGTATACAGGTGGTACATGACCCCAGTCAAACTTGCAAAGATATATCATTTGTCTGATAATAAATGTTGGAAATGCAAGGAGGCTGAAGGAACTTTTTTTCACCTCTGGTGGACATGCCCGAGGGTGAAGGCTTTTTGGGAAATGATTTATAATGAGTTGAAAAGGGTGTTTAAATACACCTTTTGCAAGAAACCAGAGGCCTTCCTCCTGGGCATTGTGGGCCAGAGAGTGTTAAAAAAAGATAGAACTTTCTTCTTATATGCAACCACAGCAGCAAGGATTCTTATAGCTAAATATTGGAAGGCACAGGAACTACCTACGCTGGAAGAATGGCATTTGCAGCTGATTGACTATATGGAATTAGCCGAAATGACAGGCAGAATCCGAGATCTGGGAGAAGATGCAGTGGAAGAGGACTGGAAAAAATTTAAGGACTATTTACAAAAACATTATAAGTTATATGAATGTTGAGAGTTTGCTAAGTGCTTTGGAAAAACACGCTTCAGTATTGAAATTGGTAAATGATAGAAACTAAGTTTTAAGATTTTGAAACGTTTAAATTATGGATTATATAACTAAATGAAAACACAAAAACAACTGAAATAAGGTATTAATTTGCTGTTTATTTTTTATTGTAAAGAAAGCAGGGGATGGAGGACGTGGGGAAGTCTGGTTGATTATGAAAATTGATCTGAAAAAGTGAATTTCTTTTTTTTCTCTATAATTTCTTTTCTTTTCTGTAAAACCGCTTTTGTTGTGTTACTGATGTTGTATTCTTACCCTGGAAAAAAGCAAATAAAAAAACTATTATAAAAAAAAAAAACGAAAGATGCTTCTATGGATTCCTCTTCCTCAACACCGTGATAGTATCCATCAATGGAATTTGGATCAACTTGGGAGTCTATAACCAGCAGACCCTTCTGAATTTTACTTAATTTGTCTATAATTATAGATGCTTTAGTGGAAGATAGAATTTCCCACGATGTGCCAGAAGCTACTTCTTCTAGGCTGCTAATTATTCCCTGCATCAATTCTGTGGCAGGGATGGGCCCGTCAGCCAGGAACCTTGATGCCACATCCACTTCCTTGGAGGGCCTCCTAGATAATTTGGTTGTTCCAAACTCCATGGACAATGCAAGAAGACTGATGGCGTCTGGTGTTCTGTCAGCCACTAGGTGAGCCATACTGTTTCCGGCTAGACCTTGCTGGTCTAGGTCAAGCTCAATCAACTACCCTGTTGGCACTCTTCATCCTGTTAGGACGAATAATGAGGGGATGGGTTTGTTTGCCTCAATTCTGATTTTATTAAGGGAGGGTCTGGCCCTCAAAATAATATCTGCCACCTGCTGGTTACTACGTATTACAATTGCTCTAGCATTTTTGTAATCATAAAAAAGAAAGTCTACACTCTCAATGTCTTCTGCAGTAATGGAGTGCACATTTGCCTGTTTCAGGGTCTGTAGAAGATAAGTTCTTCGCTCCATCTGTGGCATTAGTCCCTTGGGTTTGGGCTAGTTACACAATGCTACTTGGAGGAGGGTTGTTCCTTAGCCAGCGTTTCCTCCTTTATCTGACATGGAAGGTGACCTTTGGCTGTAGGGAGCCAGGGGCATTTCAATGATAAGAGATCTTGAATGGCTTCCTGTTCATTGGTGTCTACTCATAGGGGGGACAGAATAGGAAATTCAGATGTTTTCTTTACTGGAGCCTCATCATTTGCACATTCATCCTTGTATTTTGGACTATTTTTAACAGTCATTTTTTCCTTTCTTTTGTTTGGTTGCTTTTGGTTTGAGGGACTTCTCTTCTTTCTCCAATAATGCAAAAAGTCTATTGAAGTTAACTCTATTACTGAATCTATTTACAAAGTCCTTTAATACAGCTACCATGGCAATCCTTTCTCCTCTTTATGGCACTCCAGCTACCATGGCGATAATTTCTCCCTTCCCCCAGAGATCAACCCAAAGATGATTTCCTCAAAGATCACAAGGAAGCCTGATCTTCCACATGCTGCGCTTTTGCAGAAATAGCTACACAGCTAATAATGTCAGGGTTGCCAGGAATAGTTTATTTCAGCTATTGAATATCTAGGTAAACAGAAATATTCTTAAATTGCTCCTGAATGTTAATAAGGAGACAAGTAACCACAGCGGGAAAGGCATTCCACAAATAGGGAACTGCTGCTGAGAAGGCCCTGTCCCAAATCAAAACCAACTAAGTAACCAATAGTAAGGGGACCTGGTGATGATGTAGTTGGTCAAGGGAGCTATGGACTCAAAAAGTTTGAAAATCACTGCCTTACATCATCACCAGCTCCCCTTACTATTGGCTGGTTGCACACCTGGAGCAGAGAATTTCTCTTGTAAATTTTTGGCTGATTTTTGCATGTTCTGAGTCAAAGCAGCATCTTGTCTTTCCTCCAGTGTCTTGACTTACACCAAACATTGTTTAGACTTGAGAAAAACTTAACCCTTTCCTACCTCCCTGGTGGAATAAAATGTTTTTCTGTATATAACTCCTGCCTGCATCCTCATTAGATTTTTAAGAAGTTAAAAAAGTTATTTGTTATGTTGACCATTCCTTCTTCCTTGTTCTTTACAGTAAGTGTTGTATTTCTCTGTATAGTGACATTAATCACAACTGGTTTCTTCTAAAATGAAATAGTTTAGTTAATTTTTTATTTTTTATTGGTTTCAAGCTGATTTATAGAAAAACTTTAATTACAGAGAAGTAAGGAAATGCTGCAGTTTAATATAACATATAAACAGTATGTTGTTTACTTAAGTATAGATCATTTGCATTTTAAAACCTTTTGCAGTTATGGTGTTTTGGTGTTCTGGTCCTTTGTGTAACTGAATGATTTGATACTCAGCTAGAAAAGCAAACATGTATCTGAGATGTGTGTTAGTTTATTTTTTCAGCTGCACAATTCTTGGGGCCCAGGATGCAAAATAACTCATAAAATGATAGCTTAATCAGGCAAAAACATCATGGTATGTGTAGATGTGACTGTCTGCCTTGGTTGTGCTTTGCTTATTTTTATGATTGCGATGTGTATATATGTACATATGTAGTTTGCTTCCCCACCCCTGCTTTTCAGACAAGTACTATCTCCCAAAGCTGCTTGCATCAGTCAGAAATGAAACACAAGCTTTTCCTTCAGACTTACCAACTAAAAACGTAACACACACAATGAGTTGAGCATCACATACCAAGTTTACTTGTTTATTTATTTTTAATTATCCGCTTTTCACTAACTGGGTCCCAAAGCAGATTACACACACACACACACACACACACACACACACACATTGAAAAATAAGAATTTTAGTGCTTAAGATAAGGATGTTTTGACTTGAAAAAGTGTTAGATTAGGTCTACAGTGGAGACTGTTCCACTGGGTTTACAAACAGACTCTCTATTGGTGAGTCAGGTGCACTCAGTGCATGTTCATGCTGCTGTTTTTCTGAGGCTCATAATTCTTAATCGTGAATTGCCCTGCTCAAGTGAACCCCCTTAGACTGCATCATACTTGATTGGGTAAACTATTACTTGTACATTTTATTTCTCCGATAGCCAGTAGGAAAGAACCTTCTTTTTTAAAAGAAGAAGCCCACCAGATCCAGAGATCTAATTTAAAATTCTTTATCTGCCACAGACTGATTGTATTGTTTTGGGTACATTATTACAGTATACTTTCAGTCAAAGATATGGTCAACTAGCCATGGCTTACCACAAACCGTAGTGTAGGGACACTTTAAAAGCTAGCAAATGCATTATTGCATAGGTTTTCAGGGTTTACCAGTAATGTTACCTCTGATGTAACAAACTGTATACCAAGACAACTTAGGCCATAATGTGTTAGTCTTTAAGATGCCAGTACTTTTATTTTAAGGGACACGGGTGGCGCTGTGGGTTAAACCACAGAGCCTAGGACTTGCCGATCAGAAGGTCGGCAGTTCGAATCCCCCCAACGGAGTGAGCTCCCATTGCTCGGTCCCTGCTCCTACCAACCTAGCAGTTCAAAAGCACGTCAGAGTGCAAGTAGATAAATAGGTACCGCTCTGGCGGGAAGGTAAACTGCATTTCCGTGCGCTGCTCTGGTTCGCCAGAAGTGGCTTAGTCATGTTGGCCTCATGACCCGGAAGCTGTACGCCGGCTCCCTCAGCCAATAAAGCGAGATGAGCGCCGCAACCCCAGAGTTGGTCACGACTGGACCTAATAGTCAGGGGTACCTTTACCTTTACTTTACTTTTCTTTTTTTCTTTTGCAAAAATTGCACTATGATGTACAAATGCTTATCTGGGGCAATACAGTGACAAAGAAACGAGAGAACCATCCTCACCCACAATTCTCACTTAGGGCCTTTAAAATGTTTCAGTCTCTCACATAGAGTGATATTAAGTAGCTTTACAACACTCTAGACCAGTGTTCCCCAACCTTGGGCCTCCAGCTGTTTTTGGACTACAACTCCCATCATCCCTAGCTAGCAAGACCCAGTGGTCAGGGATGATGGGAATTGTAGTCCATAAACAGCTGGAGACCAAAGGTTGGGAAACACTGCTCTAGACTCTCATTCTGCACAGCAAAACAAACGGAACAAACACAGTGCTAGTTGCCACTCAATAATACATCACTAACTTTATCCTAGCGGATAATAAATTCAGTAATACAAATTTAAGGGGGTGCACCCTTGCTCTTGTGGAGATTCAGAAGGGGCAACTCAGTATGTACAGGATATGTATAGATCATGAATGACTTGAAGATTATTATCAAACTGACAATAACATGTCAAAGAATATGGTAGTAGTAGATTAGTGCGAAATTGATGGTGCTTTGAAATGAACTGTAAGGGAGCCACTTTTTATGCATTCTAATAAAGATAACAAAGTACAAAATATTGTGGCTAAGTATGAAAAACGCATGTCTACATTTATCAGTGTATTTTATTTGAGAATACATATTATTGTGTAGTAAATACCCTTATTAGATTCCATCAATACGAAGTTTGGTTACGAAGCATTGCATCACCACAATTAGCTTATAATAAGGGCAATTTGCTTCTGGGCACTTAATGTGAGAGGGGGAGAATGAGAGAGGGAGAGTGAAAATGGCAGAAGAGAGTGGGATGGGACCACGGAAATAACAACAGTGGTAATTGCTAATGGTAAGTAGAAGTATTGATGTAAGAGAAACTGAGGAGTGGTTGTTGCAGACAGAAATAGCAGCATACTTTGTATATAATGATTTTGGTACACAGCTCTTAGGACTGGAAGTTATTAACACATGTGACTGATACTGGAAACATGTTTGATAAATTTGTTGATAAGAACTGGGCCTCAGGAAACAAGTGGACCCTACACAAAGTTCAGTGTAATAAAAATTAAAAGAAAAAATCACATTGACTTTCTCTAATATTATTCTACATCCTTTTCTATAGAGGTTTTTCTTTGTACTGCCACTGGTCTGTCTGAACCTCTGAAGGGGAGGTAACAAAGGTGGAGTTACAGACAGACCTCTGGCTGGAGATACAGAAAAAGAGGGAGGAAATTGGGGATTGGAGTGCTGGCAGGGAGAGAACATTGTGTACACTAGAGCAGTGTTTCCCAACCGGTGTTCCGCGGCACACTAGTGTGCCGTGAGACATCGGCTGGTGTGCCGTGGGAGGGAGGCGGGCGAGTCGGGCGGTGAGAGGCGGCGGCGGCGAGGATCCGCGTCGAGCCGGGGGCGGCTCCGCGGTGGTGGTGCCGAGCGGCGGGGCAGCGCGTGCAAAAGGGAGGAGCGCGAGACAGCGGAGGAGGAGGAGGCCGGCATGTCCGGGCAGCAGCAGCAACAACAGCAGCAGCAACTCCCGCCGCCGCCCCCTCCTCCGCCCGCTATCGCCGCCACCACCACAACAGCCGCCGCCGCCTCAGCTGCCGCCGTCCCTCAGTCCCTCGCTCTGCTGCCTCCTCCCCCCCCACCCCCAAAGCTTGGAGGTTCCCCGGCAAGGGGGAGGGGAAAAAATTAAAAACTTTCACTTTCGTGCATCCCTCCCGGCGTGACGCTGCGCGCTGACGTCACGGGGCTGTAATGGTGGTGTGCCGCGAGATTTTTTTCATTAAACAGGTGTGCCGTTGCCCAAAAAAGGTTGGGAAACACTGCACTAGAGTAAAGTGAGAAACTGGCTAGCTAAAATGAGTCTTGCAGTGCAAACCAATGCATATTTACTTAGGAGGCAGTTCCACTGTATCAGTGGATTTATTGTTAGGAAAGTGTGCATAGGATTAAAACCTTAAGGTGTTTTTCAAAAGGAAGAAGTAAGAATCAATTAATTGAATATCAACTAGTGAAAAGGTCCATAAATAAAGAACAATCTAAAGAACAAGTGTGCAAGAGAGGAAGATATAACAAGCAACAAAGAGCCAGAGGAATCTAAGTGCAGATAAGAAGACTGAGATCATAGAGATAGACAGAAGCTAGAGATTGATGGGAAAACAATGGCTCTCCAGTGTTACGGTAAAATATGGGTGCGGGGCTACTCTGCCACCCAGCTCATCGGACTAGGTCCGTGGGTCCCTGCGGAAGAAAATGAGCTCAGCCGGAGACAGGAGCAAACTGCAGAAGATCCAAGTTTATTGCGCAACAGGTTCAAGACGAGATTGAACAGCGAGAAAGGGGTGACATTAACTCTTAAAACTTCCCTCCATGTCCCAGAATACAGTGCAAAATACATCATAGTTACATCATGAATACATTAGAGAGAGGTTGGGTTACACAGATTACATCATGAATATTTTAAGGAGAGGTTGGGTTACACAGATTAACATATGGAGGAGGGAGGGGGAATATGCAGAGCTGGAGATATGCGCGGATAAGTGCTTCCTGAGTACCAGTGATGAGAAGACAATAGTCCAAGTATGCGAAGTCTGCCACCTGGCATTGCCCGGAGGAAAGGTTGGGCAGAGTGATTTGACTGGATTAGGGTCTTCCTGAGTACGTGACTCCTCGCTCGAGGGATTATGGAGGCAGAGGAGGTGTCATGGGGTCCTGAAGAAACTGAGTCGATCGACACCAAAACCAAGGAAATCGGAGCTGCGGTTGATTTTATACGAATTTTAGAAGTTTTTAGTCCATTTCAGTCCATTCTTATATTGATAATTGAAGTCGGAAACAAAATAGATACATTGTTGCAAGATTTGACACTTTATGGGTTCACGAGTTGCAGTTCCATTGTTCTCCCAGCGGGGAGCCGTCAGCAGCTTGTCAAGAGGTTAAATGAGGCGTGCAGGAGCTCACTGAGCTAGCCCTGCAAAGCGAATGGATGGTTCTGATTGGGTAGAACGCAGCCATTGAAACGAATGGGGGATGCAGTTTGATACGGTCTACCCACGATAAAGATGGAGCAAGAGAGAGGCTTAAGAGAAAGAGGCTTAAGAGTTTGGGCTTATTTCACCCGTGTGGAAAAGGGAAAGGCACTTTAATTTGGGGGCTTGGGTAGGGTGTGGTGCTTGTGCGACGGTGTGGGGGCTGAGGGGTGAATGTAAGGCTGGGTGCCCTTGAGGTCATCGCCTCGGACCCTTTGGTGACTGGCGGAAGGGTGAAGGAAGGAAGGCACCCTCCCCCTTCCGTATCACCAGATATTTTAATTATTATGAAATGTATATCACACCTCTCCTCAGAAAGGTTCCCAGGATGGCAAACACAGCAACAATAAAACAATACATCAAAATGTCTAAAAACAATCTTTTAGAAGTCTTAAGAAACAGTCCAAAAGTCTTAAAAATTACATATTTTTACAGGTAATTTCAGGGTTGTCAGGATCAATATCCTTCAGCAATCAAACGATTGTGTAAACAGGGATTTTTAAAATACCTCCTAAAAGTTTGAGTTGGGACAAGAGGAAATCAAGGGGATGGGGCACATGGAAGTGTTAGGTGGGGTGATGAAATGGGGAACAGACTAAGGGTTGAGAGAGATATTGAAGAAGAGAGAGCAGGAAATGGGGGAAGGGAGAATAGAGGTAAAGAGATACTGAAGAAGGAGGCAAATTTAGCAGAGGGTAAAGGAGGTTAAAACATTGGAACAGGCCTAACTAAGGAAGACATCAAAGATAAAGAAGGGTGATAAGGATTACTAGAGTTTCAGCACATTCTAGAGCTGCAGTATTGTAACTGTCTTATTTGTTATTATCTCTGTTGATCTTACTAAGCTTCTCTGGGATTATTTTCAGCTTAAAAAAAGAATAAAATCCTTTAAGTAGAAGTAGAACTGTAAGTGTTGGAAGGTCAACCTTCAAAGGTCATCTAGCCCAACCCCTGCAATGAAGGAATCACAACTTATAAATCCCTGACAGGTGGCCATCCAACCTCTGCATAAAAACCTCCAATTAAGGAGAGTCCGCCACTTTCCTTGATAGGATCTGTTCCGGAGGCCCGTTCGCAACATGAATAGAACACAACCCGCAGCAGCGCTTCTGTGCCGCTGCGTCTGTGGGTTGCGATTCACCGCTTCTGCACATGTGCGTAACATCATTTTGTGCGTCTGCACATGCGCAAGTGGCGAAACCCAGAAGTAACCCTTTTCGGTACTTCTGGGTCGTCGCGGGACGCAACCTGAAAAAATGTATTATGAAGGAAACGTAACATGAGGTATGACTGTAGATTGTTTAGGAAGAACAACAATAAAGGGCATTGAACATGAATTTATAGCGAAAGAAACAAAATATGACCAGGACCTGTAGCTTCCAGAGAATGCCATATTTGTTCATTGCCCCAGAACAACAAAGAGTTTGTGGCACCTTGAAAACTAACAGATTTATTATGACATAAGCATTCAGCCGCTCAAGTAGAAAGGTAGCACAGTGAAGACGTAAACAAGGAAAGAGAAAGAATAGGACAACAGAAGTGAGGGAATCAATTGAAACAGGAGTGTTAAACAGTGAAACTGTCTCACTGAGGGAAGATGAAAAGAGAACAGGAGAAAATAGAAGGTAATTAAAGAGAAAAAGAATCTGGATAAAGAGTGTGACTATTTTAGTAAGAGGGTCAGACAATGTAGAATCCCAGAGAAGCATAAAGAAAGGACGTGTTTCGGACAGTGGAAAAGGAGAACAACACTGAAAAAAGAAAAAGTTATCAAATCCATTACATGCAGAGTACCATAGTACAAGTAGTATTAAAGAAACCAAACACATCAACGAGGCTGAAAAAAGATTGGGCCTCCAAGTTGGCAAATTGATCAATATGGAAATGAAATCATCCAGAATAAGAACAGGAGGAGGATAACTCAGTGAGAAGGAAAACTGAAGTTCAAAGTCAGATAAGAAGTTAGCCAAGGGACTAAGAAGACAATAAATCACAGTAAGAAGAATAGCAGAATGAAACAGAAACATAATACCCAAAATAAAAAGGAAGAATACATAAGAAATTAAGATGGGAAAACAGAAAAGGCACAATAGGAGCAATTTCCATATCTCCATCTGGACCCATCACATGAAGTGAAGTGTGATCGCCAAGAGATGCAGGAGTAACAGCATTAGTTGAGAACCAAGTCTCTGTTGGAAGAAAACAGGAAAAACAGCATGAAATAAGGCATGAAGAATAATCACCTAATTGACAGTCAAACAACAGTTCAGTAGAGTGCCAGAAAAGAAAACAGATGAATGGAATAGAAATAAAATTAGGCAGACACTAGGGTCTAGATTCAAAGAAGCACCACGGGATGGTATCAACAGATGAGACTGATTAATAACATAGGGAAAATAGGACCAGCCAGCCAATAAGTAAGAGCATGGCTGAGTGAGGATAATATACACCTAAGAGTTCTTGAAGAACTTGTGTGAAATGGTTGATACTAAAATCAGTTTATTTGAGAATTGGAAAGTAGTGCAACACAGGTTTGTTGGTTTTTTTTTTTTAAAAAAAAAAAGGTGCATGGATTTTACGGAAAATATAGGCATGTTTCCTAATGTCTGTCTGCATAAATTAGTGGAAAGCATAAATATGCTTAAATTTTTAATCATTTTGAAGAATAAGACTTTCAAATGAAGGAATGACATTGCTTCTAGAAAGCAAAGTTCTGCCTCACTGTTTGGATCTGATGGGTGTATAAACAAGCATGCAGATAGGAGTCATCCAATATGGGGACTTCCCAAAAGCATCTGAGTAAATGAAGTTGTCATGGGATAAAACAATGTTTTTTAATAGATCAGTAGCTGAATGAGGAAGTATTGAAGAATGGGGAACTATTAGAAAGAAAATAGGAATTATGAGCAGACAACGTAAGTTAACAGTGAAGTCCTGTAAGGATCTGTGTTAGGCCAGTGCTACTTTCTTATATTCATATATTCATAAATAGTCAGGGGAGAGCAATATGATAACCAAGTTTATGGATTATTCCAGATTATTTGTGATGGTAAAACACAAGCAAACTGTGGAGAAATCCAAAATATCTGTTGAAGCTAGGTTAAAGGACAACAGAAAGACAAATGTGGTACAGTGTAAGCGAGAATCAATGCGCATTATGGGAGGGGGGAACACAACTTCACACATAAAGTAAAGCAACTCTGTGGGGTGGGAGGAAGCAGCGCTATTTTCAAAGTTGGGCTCATCTCAACATTTTTTGTTTGTTAACTCTGGGCTGGTGTACCTGAGAGGCCCATATCAGCCCCCTTTCAAGGAAATGAAACAGCCAGACCTAGTTAGAGGTGAGAAAGAACAGGGGATTCACATGATGCAAGTAGTCAATATGCACGTTGCAGTCATTCATTTGAGACTATCTAGTAAAGTTGCATTTGGTATGGGATTAGGAGTAAAAGCAGCTGAAAGGTAATTCCTACTTATCTGGCTATCTGCAGTATCACTGTTGGAAGCATTTTGTGTACGTTGAAAAGTGGGGTTAGGGCAAATATTTGGCACAAGGGTGCTTAACTGTGCTTCCCTGCGCATATTAAAACAAGTAGAATATATTTCATTTTTAAAACCCTCTTTCATCCCATAGAATTGAGGCAGGCAAACGCACCGCGAGTAGACTGTTCCTTCCTTGGTTTTGTTACCCTGTCTCCCTCTTCCAAGAATCACATCGCTCAAGGCAAATGGAAGCTAGATGAGGTCCGCTGGGCCTCTTTTCCTTCTCCCAGCTGTTTGCAACATGAAGATTTGGTACCATGGTAATGTTGGCAGTATTTTTTTTCTGCTGGAGTTGTTGGAAATGTAGTTTCCCTAGTCCGTGACCAGGTCAAGGGAAGTAATAGTATCACACTATTCTTCCTTGGTCAGACCACACCTGAAATACTGTGTCCAGTTCTGGGCGACGCGGGTGGCACTGTGGGTTAAACCACAGAGCCTAGGACTTGCTGATCAGAAGGTTGGCGGTTCGAATCCCCGCGATGGGGTGAGCTCCCGTTGCTCGGTCCCTGCTCCTGCCAACCTAGCAGTTTGAAAGCACGTCAAAGTGCAAGTACAGTGGTACCCCGCAAGACGAATGCCTCGCAAGACGGAAAACCCGCAAGACGAAAGGGTTTTCTGTTTTGGAGGCGCTTCGCAAGACGAATTTCCCTATGGGCTTGCTTCGCAAGACGAAAGCCCATAGGGAAATCTCCGGGGACCTCTTTTAAATGCTGGTGGTGGGGAGCAAAGCCTTTCCCCCCCCCCTCCGGCCTTCAGAAGAGGTCCAGGAAGGCCGGCGGGGGCCGAAAGGCTTTGCTCCCCACCGCCAGCATTTTAAAAGCAGTCCGGGATAGCAGGGAAGAGCTTCCCGCTATCGCGGACGGCTTTTGAAGGCAAGCGGGGGGGAGCAAAGACTTTCACCCCCCGCCCGCCTTCAGAAGAGGTCCAGGACCTCTTCTGAAGGCGGGCGGGGGGCGAAAGTCTTTGCTCCCCCCTGCCTGCCTTCCCGGGAGAGCTTTTGAAGGCAGGCGGGGGGGGGCAAAGACTTTCGCCCCCCGCCCGCCTTCAGAAGAGGTCCAGGACCTCTTCTGAAGGCGGGTGGGGGGCGAAAGTCTTTGCTCCCCCCTGCCTGCCTTCCCGGGAGAGCTTTTGAAGGCAGGCGGGGGGGCAAAGACTTTCGCCCCCCGCCCGCCTTCAGAAGAGGTCCAGGACCTCTTCTGAAGGCGGGCGGGGGGCGAAAGTCTTTGCTCCCCCCTGCCTGCCTTCCCGGACGGCTTTTGAAGGCAGGCGGGGGTCAAAGACTTTCGCCCCCCGCCCGCCTTCAGAAGAGGTCCAGGACCTCTTCTGAAGGCGGGCAGGGGGCAAAAGTCTTTGTCCCCCCTGCCTGCCTTCCCAGGGGCTTTTACATCGCCCCGGACAGCAGAGAAGTCCTCCGCTGTCCCGGGCGATTTTAAAATGCCGCCCGCCAGCATTTTAAGATCGCCCCGGACAGCGGAGAAGTCCTCCGCTGTCCCGGGGTTTTTTAAAATGCTGGGGGTGGGAAGAAAAGCCCTTGTCCCCCCCCCAGCCTTCAGAAGAGGTCGGGGGACAGACTGTCCCCGGACCTGGTCTGAAGGCGGTTTCCATAGGAACGCATTAATTGATTTTCAATGCATTCCTATGGGAAACCGTGCATCGCAAGACGAAAAACTCGCAAGAAGAAAAAACTTGCGGAAGAATTAATTTCGTCTTGCGAGGCACCACTGTAGATAAATAGGTACCGCTCCGGCAGGAAGGTAAACGGCGTTTCCATGCGCTGCACTGGTTCGCCAGAAGCGGCTTAGTCATGCTGGCCACATGACCCGGAAGCTATACGCCGGCTCCCTCGGCCAATAAAACGAGATGAGCACCACAACCCCAGAGTCTGTCACGACTGGACCTAATGGTCAGGGTTCCCCTTACCTTTAACTTATTCTGCCTTGGTCAGACCACACCTGAAATACTGTGTCCAGTTCTGGGTGCCACAATTTAAGAAGAATATTGACAAGCTGGAAAGTGTACTGAGGAGGGCAGCAAAGATGATGAAGGGGTCTGGAAACAAAGCCTTATGAGGAGCGGATAAGGGAGTTGGGTATGTTCAGCCTGGGAAAGAGGAGACTGAGAGGAAGTATGATAGCCATTTTCAAATATCTAAAGGGCTGTCACATGGAGGATGAAGCAAGCTTGTTTTCTCCTGCTCTGGAGGGAAGGACCCAAACCAATGGATTCACGTTCCAAGAAAGGAGATTCCAACTAAACATCCTTCTTCTAGTAAGAGCTGTTAAACAGTGGAACAAACTCCCTTGGGAGGTGGGGGTCTCCTTCCTTGGAGGTTTTTAAGCAGAGGTTGGATGGCCATCTGTCATGGATGCTTTAGCTGTGATTCCTGCATTGCAGGGGTGGTGGTCTATTACCCTTGGGGTTCTTTCCAACTTTACAATTTTATGATTTTATGCATTTACCTCTCCCACCGTCTTCAGGATGAGAACAATGTAGGAGACAGCAGAGGGGATTGGACTACTGGTCCATTGGAATATGATATTTCCTTTTTGGCCCAATTCCTTTTTGTGATTAGTACAAAGCTTTTTGCATTTTTGTTGAAAATGCTGTTAAATAATCTGAGTGAGGCAGATTGTAGAGTGCATTGGTTTTGTTGTAGACTGTGAATGAGCTATCTTATTCATGAAACATTGGTTATTGAAATCACCGCCAGCTACAGTGAGGGGGGAAAGTATTTGATCCCCTGCTAAATTTGCCCGTTTGCCCTCTGATGAAGAAATGACCAGTCCATAATTTTAATGGTCGGTTTATTGTAGCTGTGAACAGAGAAATCAAGAAGACAAAAGTCAGAGATTGATGTGCATTATAATGAGTGAAATAAGTATTTGATCCCCTATCAACCAGCCAGATGTCAGGCTACCTGGTATCTTCAATGTATGTAACGAGCTGAGATTAGAAGCACCTGCTGTAAGGGAGAGGTTTTACCTGTAATCCCAGCTCGTTACAGTACCTGTACAAAAGACACCTGTCGACAGAAGCAATCAATCCAGCAGATTCCAAAGTAGCTACCATTACCAAGAGAGCTGTCCAAGGATGTCAGGGACAAGATTGTAGACTTGCACAAGGCTGGACTGGGCTACAAGACTATTGCCAAGCAGCTTGGTGAGAAGGTGATAACAGCTGGTGCAATAATTTGCAAATGGAAGAAACACAAAATAACTGTCAACCTCCCTTGGTCTGGGGCTCCATGCAAGATTTCATCTCATGGAGTTGCAATCATCATGAGAATGGTGATGAAGCAGTCCAGAACTACATGGAGGGGAATTTGTCAATGATCTCAGGGCAGCTGGGACCATAGTCACCATGAAAACAGTTGGTAACACACTATGCCATGAAGAGGACTGAGGTTTTGCAGAGCCCGCAAGGTCCCCTTGCTCAAGACATCACATGTACAGGCCCGTCTGCAGTTTGCCAATGCACATCTGAATGACCCGGAGGAGAACTGGGTGAAAGTGTTGTGGTCAGATGAAACCAAAATTGAGCTCTTTGGCATCAACTCAACTCGCTGTGTTTGGAGGAGGAGGAATGCTGCCTACGACTCCAAGAACACCATCCCCACCATGCTTTGGGGGTGTTTTTCTGCTAAGGGGACAGGACACCTTCACCGCATCGAAGGGACGATGGACAGGACCATGTATCATCAAATCTTGGGTGAGCACCTCCTTCCCTCAGCTAGGGCATTGAAAATGGGTCAAGGGTGGGTATTCCAGCATGACAATGACCCAAAACACACGGCCAAGGCAAGAAAGGAGTAGCTCAAGAAGCAGCACATGAAGGTCCTGGGGTGGCCTAGCCAGTCTCCAGACTTTAATCCCATCAAAAATCTGTAGGTTCAAGTAGCTACACATCAGCCTCAAAATCTTACTGACTTGGAGAGGATCTGCAAAGAGGAGTGGGACAAAATACCTCCTGAGATGTGTGCAAATCTGGTGGCCACCTACAAGAAACGTCTGACCTCTGTAATTGCCAACAAGGGTTTTGCAACCAAGTAATAAGTCATCTTTTGCAAAGGGATCAAATACTTATTTCACTCATTATAACGCACATCAACCTCTGACTTTTGTCTTCTGGGTTTCCGGGGGTTTTCCTGTTGTTATTCTGTCTCTCACAGCTACAATAAACCCATCATTAAAATTGTGGACTGGTCATTTATTCGTCAGAGGGCAAACGGGCAAATTTAGCAGAGGATCAAATACTTTCTCCCCTCACTGTATTCCTATGTTCTGCCTTGCAACTCTCACACTAACTCATTCCCTGGTCAGCTCTGAAAAGCAACTCCTTCCATTAATGTGCTTTTTATTGACTGTATGCAAATCTGCTGTACTACACTTATATTTAGCACTTAGCCGTTTGTTTAACTCCCAACATTTCTGAAATCTGGTAGAATCCCATCCTCCTGAATATGCCAGTTTCCAACACCCTTTATCTATAGGAATGGGGGGGGGGTGTGGAGACTGAAAACATGCAGCAGTCTTGTATATAAGAATTCATGTTTCTACAAGGACCACCTAGTGACATTAGGGACGGAAAATGGGTGATGAATTTAGCCTAGGCTCAACTTGTTCGTGTGCTATATGCATTAACACATGGGGACAATGGATGAAAATGGAATTCACATGTCAGATTTTTTGAAGTGGCGATTTTGTGATGTAGAGCAGATTTTTAAAATCAGTAGCTCCGCCGGAGTCTGTCACACCCCCACCCCCACTTCCCTCATACTCCGTTTAAGTATTTGGATTATAAAAAAACCCCCAGAGTTAGCACGCTCCATAGAATTCAGCTCTCACTTCTCCCCCTCCCCCCTCCACTCCTGCAGCGTTTGTACTTTGACTACTTCCTGGTCTCACAGAAAGGGGCAGTGCTGAGTTACAAGGACAAAAATAGACCTTTACAGAGAAATATAGGGATTGTAAGTGTGTGTGTGCGCGAGGGTGTCTCTCTCTCTCTCGCTCGCTCGCTCTCTGTATGTGTGTGTGTGTGTGCGCGCGCGCGCGCGTGCGTGTGGCGCTGAGAGAAAGCCAGCATTAGGTTTCCAGGAGGAGCCCTTTTCTTTTTCACTGTGTGTTAGGCTTTTTTTTTTTGTACAGATTTTTGTTCTGTTTTAAAAAACACTTACCTCTCCCGGAAGCTTCTCTGCATCCCTTTGGGGGAGGAAAAAGAAACCAACTGTGATCAGAAACGACCAGAAACCATTTTATTTGAACAACTGGTGGGGAAGAAAGAGGAGAGATACAATCACAGGGATATAAATATCATCCGTTAAATTTTATTTCTTTGCACTATTTATTTATAATCCTGTTCAGTCTGACATCCACCCTAAGCGATAGCAATGGGGTGTTTGGGCAACAGCAAAACGGAGGATCAGCGTATTGATGAGAAAGCACAGCGAGAAGCCAACAAAAAAATAGAGAAGCAGTTGCAGAAAGAGCGACTGGCTTATAAAGCCACACACCGTTTGCTTCTGCTGGGTAAGGAAGAACGGCTTTTTGGTGGGGGAGGGCGATGAGGGTGCAGTGGTGCAGTTCAGTTTCCCATGGCAGGCAAGCAAACTATACTATTTATGTGCAAGAGAAAATGAGATGGAAAGAATGCAGACCTGCTTTATAAATTCTATGTGCGTGAAATGCACAAATTGCCCTAGGTATGTATAGAGAAGAGTTGAATGTTTTAGGAAAACAGAGATGCTTCCATTCTGCCTTTCCCCATTTTCCCCTCCCCTAAATGTATACATCACACATTTTTCTTCTTTTTCAGGGGCTGGTGAGTCAGGAAAAAGCACTATTGTCAAGCAGATGAGGATCTTGCATGTAAATGGATTTAATTCAGAGTAAGAATTCTTCTTATTTGGAGGGGGGTGGAGAGAAAAAAACCCCACACAAACCCCAACAAGATGCATTTGAAACACATTAAGCCAAACTGGTTAACAGATCTTTCTTATATCCTTTGTATGTAGCTTATTGGTAATTTACCTTCATCAACTTACCCTATTAGCATGGATATTACTGTTCATATATATTAAGAGAGGCATGAATTCCTTATTTTTCCTCTCCTGGTCCTTCTGCTGTATTTTACACTGTTGCTACTGCAGTGTTTAATAGGCCCTTGTGTAGCAACAACATGGCGACTACTTCTTACAACAGCAAATAACTAAATATTGCCTGAGTATTAACAATATATTAGGTTGTGTGTGTGTAGATGTAGATATAGATATAGATTTGTGTGTGTGTGTGTGTCAAGTACATATTTGAACTATCCTCATTTTTAAAGTTAATAAAAAAGAAATCAGTTTAACATGATGGTGTTTTGTTATAAAGTGTCTGCAGACTGTATTATTTATGTCAAATTTTTCTGAGAATGCCGTATTTTGTGATTAGACATTTTCAGAAATGTAGAATTTGAGTCAATTCATGGTAAAAGTAAGCAGTTTTTTAAAATAATCCCTCTACCCCTTTTTAAAAAATGCTTATACATTGTTATTTGTCATGTGGCAGAAATATAAATAATTTATTTTGATTAAAATTGTACACTACATTTTCCACTATGAAATATTAGGGATAAAAACAGCTATTGAAATTTGAACTTCAGCATCTCAGTAGCAGGTGAACACTCACAACAACTTGGCTAAATTGATTTGTGTTTGATTTCATACAGAGAAAAGAAACAGAAAATTCTGGATATTCGGAAAAATGTAAAAGATGCAATTGTGGTAAGAAAACATTTTTATTCCTTAAATGTATATACTTAGTGATTAGGATTGTGATTGCAGAGGAAACCCTGTTGTTCAAATAAGTCTAAATATCCTAGTAATTCTGTGTGTGATTTATCTCTGTTAATATGTCCTGTTCCTTTGCTTATTCTAGACCATAGTTTCAGCAATGAGCACTTTAATACCTCCAGTTCCACTGGCCAACCAAGAAAACCAATTTCGAGCGGACTACATCAAGAGTATAGCTCCCCTTTCTGACTTTGACTACACACAGGTAAGATTTAAAAGTACTCTGCCCTCTTCCTCCCCCTTGCAATGTTTAAAAAGCATGGAATGACTTGTTTACCATGTTGAATGCTTATGCTTTGGGATAAATTTATTATTATTGACTTTATCATTGGATAATTTTGTTTGGCACAGTATAAAATGTATAGAAAAAAATACTACCCATAGTGCTGCATTTTCTGTTCTTGAGGAAGCGTTATATAATGAAAAGCAGTCAAGGACTATGTGGATTTCAGATTCCTGGATTAACAAATTTTGCAGCACCTTTGTGGTATTGTAGTGTAATGTTTGCAGATTTGAGACGGATCTGTTTATTATTTTGCTGGTGGTTGTATTTTCCTGGTGGCATGTTTGAGTAATGTTCAGTTAAGGCATATTTGGATAATCATTCTTTTATAGTTAAAATGCTTAGGCTTACATCTCCTCTCCCTCTCCCCATTGCAGCCACCTATGTCTCCTGAAAGCTGCTAGTAATTCAGGGGCCCCTACTGAACACTGTCAACTTTCCTTCTGTGAACATACTTAAGCTAGCCTACTTTAGTAGCCAGGCCTGATTTGGGGTGAGTTCTTCCTCCCCCAGTGGCTCTCTGCACATATTATTCAGGAGAGCCTTCTGACTGTCCAGAGAGGCTTTTATTGGGGGAACAGTTAGCTGCAGGAGGAAAGAGAGGCTGAGAAACTTTCCTATATGAACTTTTCTTAAGCTAACTTATCTTAAGATTCAAACATTTGTTCTTCATGGCTTGTGAATACTGACAGTATCTAGCATTTCTTTTTTTATATGTAAGTAGCTGTATTGCTTAGGGGGGAAATGTTTCATTTTGCTTCTAGTATGAAGTTGTCTTCCTGCCGTTCATTGTATCTACTTACAATGGAGCATCTTCTGATTATTCTAAGGAGAGAGGCTTTGGACAGGCAGCTGCTGCCTCATTGCTTGTTTCTAACACTGTGATCCTGTGCATGCCTTCTCAGAAGTAACTCTGAGTTCAGTGGGACTTACCCACGGGTAGGGGTTTATAGGATGGGAGCCTGATACTCTGGACTGGTTCATTTTCCATTTTGAACACTTGGGATTTTTATTTTGAGAAGAATGGCTTTGTTGTAGTTATAAATTTGTCTCAAATGCAGTTATCTAGAAAATTACCTACATACAGTTTGTTTGTTTGTTTGTTTGTTTGTTTGTTTGTTTGTTTGTTGGCTCTCATTTGACAGAAATTATAAAAAAAGATGAGCTTGAAATGTTTAACCAAATTAAATGATGTTGAATTTTATTTCAAAGATGTAAATGTGAAGCTACTTCTTCCTTAACTTTTGCATCCCTTTGTAATACATTATAATTACCGGTAATCTAGAGAGATTTTACATGACTCTTGTACAGTGAGGTATTTGTATGTGGTTTCCTTGTAAAGAAAATTGCCACATCAGAAGATGACAAGCTTGATCTAGGTCTAAAAGACAGGATGTTGTACAAGTAAAGAATGCAGCTCTCTTCTGCATTCATGAAACATAAAGGTCATCCTTTCTCCAGTATAAAAATATTTTCAATGATCTGTTTTTAAATCAAGTTGGGCGCTGGATCCTTTCTGGAAGCATGCCAAGCTCGGAAATCAGGGTTGATCTTAGAGTTTTGTTTTTGGCGTTTTTGGCTTCCTTTGAAAAAGAGCAAAGGCACAAGATGTATCAAATACCTGGAAATGAAATTATTTATGATATGTTTACTTGGGTGTATTCACATGAAATAAATTTGTAAAGGATACAGATTATAGATGAAATCAAGCTTAGGGGGGAAAACAAGTCAGTGTTTTAGCTGCTGTTCTGTGATATTATGCATATTTGGGTATCATTAAGGCCATCTTCTCTTCTTTGCAACTCTGCACATTTTACAGAACCAAAGTGGTTTATCTCTATAGAACAATTACAATTACATTTCTGTTTTAAGCTAAACAAATTCTATTATATTAGTTCTGGCTCTATAACAAAGTTATAATTTTTGTTGCTGGTGTTTGTGAACTTTTCTTAATGTATAGCTAACGATTTATCTGATTTTTTTAGTTCTTTAAGATGTACTTAGTTTGAGGTATGCATTTTCTAGGAGAGTGTTTCCTATTCTAGAGTTTCTTCTATTATTTTTTTATAAAGATGTGTGGTGATATTAAAAGAAATAACAGGTTTATTAACGACATTTGAAAAAATGCAGTTGTATCATTTTATGTCATTGCTTGGGGATAGATTTTGCATAGATTTTGTAGTGTATTATGGACAAGTTAAGAAATAAATGTTAATTAGATTAGTGCATTTAGATACAGCAGGAAGGTTTAGAGTGGAAGAAGAAGCTCTACTGTTTATCTGGACCTTTGGGATAGAGTGGTGATTGACATTTTTTTAGGCTAACAGAAATTGACCTGTGCCATTTTTAATTCTGTATCGATGGTTGTTTTGCCCTTTGTGTGGCAGAGTGAATATATTAAGGGCATATTATGCTACTAGCTGTGAACTAGTATTATGTCTGTTATGTAAGTTTCAACTTGTTAAAGACGATTAAGCTTAAAATATTTTGACACTGTTTGCAAACATAGTTGGTACATAATTATCTTTAGATATTGAGGGTATATGTCTAGAAGAAGAAAAACTATTTGTTTGCGCATGCATAAAATAATTATTTCCAGTCTGTAGGGATGTGTACAGCAAGTGCTTGGAAAGTTGAACCACATTTAAGAGATGTTCTTGGTAACATGCATTGCAGTACTGTGCATGTTTATTCAAGTAAGTTCCACTTTGTTCAATGTGGTATACTCCCAGGTAACTGCATATAGAATGGTGGCCTGAATTCCTAATCTGCATATAAAATATAAATGTTAATAGGTAAATTTTAGAACCAGTTAAGCATTCTTAAAGTTCTGTTCAGAAATAAATAGTCTCAAGGGGGGTGCAACTATTCCTAGGATTGGTTTGTTAACATCTTTTAACTTTCTTTGGAACATACAGAGTGATTTACTGCTTTTGTGAGTAGTACCCTCCCTGTGATTTTTCAGAAAAGTTTAAAATTATGCCTCCATGTTGTCCCTTTTAATGCTAATGAGTAAACGTAACATTCACTGTGAATATCATCTTATTTTATCACTTTTTGTTTTTATAAAACAGGCCCAGCACCAACAGCCAGCTATTGCCCTTCATGATAGGAGTATCATTTATTTACATACATAGTACATAATGCCTGAGTTTACAAAACTCATATTTATCAAAAATATCAGTAGCAATTTTATCCCCTGTGCTTTTTAACATCCACATGAAACTGCTGACTAGGGTCATCTGTAGTTTATCTGTTGTTAGCAATATGCTGACATTATGCTGATGACACACAGCTCCTTTACATCTGCAGGTGTGGCAGTGGATGTGCTGGACCCTTGTCTTGCCTTAGTAATAGAGCAACAAACTGAAGCACAATCCAGATGAGTTTGAGGCACTGCTAGTGGTCGGTTCCCTAGACCAGATGGATGGGAGGTTGCCTGCTCTTGATTGGGTTATACTCCCTCTGAAGGAGTGGGTATATAGCTTGGGGGTACTTTTCATCCATTGTTATTGCTTGAGGTTCAAGTGGCGACTGTTCTATGGTGTGCCTTCCACCAGCTCCAACTGGACAGAGATAGCCTAACTAATTCAGTCTATGGTCTGGTAATCTCTAGGTTAGATTACTGCACCACGTTGTACATAGGGCTGCCTCTGAAGATAGTTTGGAAATTTCAGTTGGTGCAGAATTCAGCAGCCAGGTTGCTCACTGGGGCAAGACAGTTTGAGCATATTACACCAATCCTTGCCCAGTTGCCAGTTAGTTTCTGGGACTAATTTAAAGCACAGGACCTCAATACCTCAAGAACCACATCTCCATATGAACCGACCCAGACCTTTCAATCACCATCTGAGCCCTTCATTGTGTTCTTTCTCCATGAGAGGTCTGGAGGCTGGCAACACAAAAACGGGCCTTTTATGCCATGGCTCCCGGCTTGTGGAATGCTCTCCCTTGGGAGACTCGCCTGTCGCCTTCATTACATTTCTTTTTAACCAGTCCTTTGGCTGATTAACATTCCATGTCCTTTTGAATGTGTTTGTGGGAGGACGGGATTATTGGTTTGTTCTTGTTCTTGTTTTTATTAGGTATCTTGTGTTCTCATTTGTATTTTTATGTTGTGAACTGCCCTGTGATCTTCAGATGAAGGGGTTTTTACAAATTTAATAAATGATGATGATGATGATGATGATGATGATAATAATAATAATAATAATAATAATAATAATAATAATAATAATATAATATAATATAAATACAGTAGTAAAACCCAAACCCAGTTCAAGGCATCAGGAAGATACTTAAATAAACAGGTTCATCATCAAGAGCCATCCAAATGCCAATAAGTTGAGGCCTCTTGAATTTCAACAGTGAGGGCATTCCATAGACCTGATACAATCAATGAAATAGCATGTTGTATGCGCTACTAACTGTATACCATATAGACAGACACTCAATACATAGCTAGTGAGTAATTGCTGCCCCCAGTGCAGGGTTCGAAACTAGCAGGGCACCAGGCACATTTCATGCCTAGAGATTCTCTATTTGCAACCACCACAAAAGGTCTGGGTGCCATTTTTTGCACCTGGCTGACACTCAAGGATTATTGAAATGTATGTACCTTGAAGTCTCAAAGTATATGTTAACGATAAACAATATGTTAAGGAATTTAACAATAAAGAGTAGGGTGTTTCGAAAACTGAAGTATAGTACTAATTACCAATATTTTTATTGTAAACACCACATTATTAACAATTTCTTAACAATTAACAAATGTATTAACAATTTCTGTTTAAAATGTGATGTTACCAATGTGTCACTTATGTGATTTGCGTATTAGTTCATGCTTATCAAAATAATAAATAGTGTTGCTGACCACCCCCTTCCATGTGGCAACTAGCCATTCTGTTTTGGCGCCCACAACCCAGGTTCCAGGAGCCATTTGGCTCCTAGCTTTTCTATTCTAGTTTCTAACACTGCCCCAATGTAGGTGGAAATCTTGACTTCAGTGGCCCACACAGTGTGCTGCTAGCCACTCAACAACTTTGTCCCTATGTGTTGCTGAGATAGCAACCTGCATGCCTTTCACACTGTCTCTCAGTGGCAGGAACAGGTAAAGAGAGATGCAAGCGTTACACTGCCTAGGGATTGGAGCCATATAATGGTTCACATTTTAAAGATAATGTTCTATTTTTGTATTTGCATACCAGCCAGAAAGAAAGTGTTGTCTTATAATGGATATTTCATTACTGAACATTAACATAATTTTAAAATTCTTGTACATTTAGTGCCATTTGTTTTTTGATATCCTAGGACAGCTTTCAGATGGTATTATTTGTGTGTCACATACTTCAAGCTATGCAAATATCAATTATAAACTAATATTAATCCTTATTGTATAAAAGAGGTTCAATCCTAGAGCCTCCTCCCAAAATGGATCAAGCAGAGGCTTCCAAAAGACATGACCTCCCTACCAACAGAGCACTTTTTCGGGGGCAAATAGGAGCCTCCACCCAATCCTAACCTCCTCCAGTCAGTGAATTCAGGGGACAGGATTACTATGTTAGATGATATTTCAAAATCAACAACAAATTTATCACATTATTCAATATTTCTATACTGTCGTACCTTGGAAGTCGAATGGAATCCGTTCCGGAAGTCCATTCGATTTCCAAAACGTTCAAAAACCAAATTGCGGCGGACGTTTGGGTTCCAAAAGGACATTCACAAACCGGAACAATCACTTCCAGGTTTGCAGCGTTCGGGAGCCAAAACGTCCGAGTTCCAGGGCGTTCAGTATCCAAGGCATGACTGTAATTAAGACCATTTATATGTTTTTGTTCATATGATTTATGTATATTGGGGAGGCAAAAAGTTGTTAAATTTTAAATTAAAATCTCAAAGAATGTTTGAAGAAAAACAATGAAGGTTGTACAGAGATAATTTTGGATTAATTTGATCTGTCATATTCTTAAACCATTATCCTTAACTGAGGATTCAAAATAAAAAAATTCCTTCCTGTAGCACCTTAAAGACCAACTAAGTTAGTTCTTGGTATAAGCTTTCGTGTGCATGCACACTTCTTCAGATTCAAACTTAGTGAATAAACTCTTTGCTTGAAAACATTACAAATGTTGCTGCAATAACAGATCTGACTCATAAAAATAGCTTTAAAGACTTAGGAAACTGCTTTTTTAAAAAAAGATAATAAAGCAAATGTGGTTTTCCTCCTTGGTCTTAAATGGACCATTAAGGATTGTTTTCCATGTTTTCTTTTCCTTATACGATTTCTTAACAGGGATAGAAGACATAGAACCATAGAATTGCAGAGTTGGAAGGGACCATAAGTGTCATCTAGTCCAACCCCCTTTTGAACCCAAAACCATTAGATTAAGAGTCTCATGCTCTACTGACTGAGCTATCTTTCAGCATATAATATTTGTTTTGTGATATGTGCCAGATCCAAAACATACATGTGAATGGTGATGGTGTTGAATTTGTGGAAATGTGCCAATTAATTAATAATTAATTAATATCCGATCAAGTGACAGATGTGCAGAACTGCATTGATTTTTCTGTGCTATCGTACACATTTCAAAAAACTACTTAGAAGAATAACCTCAATTTCAGTCCTGTTCATACATGCCTGAGCCCACTATGTTTTGTGAGACTGCCACTCTACATGCCTACTCAGATGTAAGTCTCAATGAAGCTGTCTCCTAGTTAACTGTGTATAGAATTTCAGCCTGTACTGAATGACTGTAAAAATATATAGCTTTCCCCCTTAATGATTATGTTTTTAAAGGAAAAATCATCTCAGTATGAAATGTCAAAAGGTATAATTGAAGCAGATTATCAAAAAGAGCAGCTATTTGCAGAGAGCAGCATGTAGATTCAGATGTTGGCCAAATTTTGCCCAAAGATGAACCTTAGGAAAGCAAAGGTAGAAACTAGACGAGTGAATATTTGAGAAAGTGCAACTAATGTTACAACAATAATTTATTAACAAGTTGAGTTCACCTAAATACTTTCACTGGTTGAATTCTATAACTTTACTGGGTTCATTTTAGTGGAACAGCATAAAAGATCAAAGCCTAAGACTTAAGTTAGATTTCTGGGTGTCCTTTCCTGTTCTTTGTTCTTCAGAATAGTTGTATCTGCTGGCAAGTTATGTTTGCTTGCTAAATCTAGGATCACTGGCGGAGGAAGAGGAGTGTGGGGGGAGCGCACCGCCCCCGGCAGTGCGATCTTGGTAGGGTGCCATTGTGACTGTTTCCCCCCCTCCCGCCCGCGCTGAGCACCATGCCCCTGCGGGCAGCGTGCCACACCCCTGGGATGCGTGCCAGCCCTGCCCCCACCTGTTCTCGACCCCCCGGTGCTGGAGCATGAAGCTCCGCCACTGTCTAGGATACTGTAATTTGCTCCAGAAGGAGAAACCCAACAGAGTACTTTGTATGATCATAGCTTAATAAACCACACATACCTCCCCTTTGCTCCATCCTTCATACGAGCTGGCAAGAAAACCAGGAAGGATTCCATTAACTGTATTTTTCTGTTTTGAAAGTCAGGGTATTCTATTTTCTTTAACATGAAACCATTATATTTTATGTATTTGCACAAAAAGTCCATAAAAGAACTTTGTAAAAAAGAAACATACAGTCATACCTCATGTTATGTCCGCTTCATGTTATGTTCTTTCAGGATACGTCCTGCGGCGACCCGGAAGTACCAGAAAGGGTTACTTCCAGGTTTTGCTGCTCACGCATGCGCAGAAGTGCAAAATGATGTCACACGCATGCGCAGAAGCGGCGAATTGCAACCCGTGCGTGCGCAGATGCACCGCTGCGGGTTGCACTCTTTTCATGTTGCGAACAGGCCTCCATAACGGATCCCGTTCGCAACCAGAGGTACCACTGTATTGTATTAGTAGTAGTTCACATCACTAGGAGAGACAGTATTAAAAAAAAAAAATCAACCCCCCACCCCACCCCCCTTTTATAAACGTAAGTGTGCAGTGTTTCTCAGACAATTGGTTGTCTTGGTAAAATGTTAAAATGCTTAGATATCTGAGGTACAAACCTGGCAGCCACATTTCATTCAACTGCTAGATCCTGTGGTCTATCAAGCTCTGATGTGGTTTCTCTTTCATGTAACCCTGGAGAAGGCCCACAGAGATAAAGTGGCAGAGGAAAGTTTGAGAGCACCCAAGAGAGAGCTAGGCAGTCCTACAGTGCAGTAAACCTGACACACTTTTGGCTGAACCCCACCTACCATTGGCTGTTACCCCAGACAGACGGACGGACGGACAGACAGACAGACAGACAGACAGACAGACAGATATCTGTGTATTTTCAATTTAATCGTTCCAATTTTGCTCACTTTTACCCAATTTTTTGTAGCTGTACTGTTATACATAGAAAGTTATATATTTTGGACTTTGACTTCTAAGCAACTTTTTCCATGGGTGAGTGACGCTTTGTAGGGAAAATGTTCCCCACTGCTCAACGGTTTCAATGCATCATGTCAAGCAAGAAGATGGCTAAAATCCTTTCCATCTGCAGTCCCCTGGTTCACAGTTAGGGTGTTCATAGTCCACCACACAGATTAATAATCTCATTCCATTGCATCTCTTTCCACTGAAATTATTTTGTTTAGAACCAGGTTTTTTATTCTATATCACTGAGCAGGTGAAGCACTCATATGAAAACACTAAATGTGAAAGGAAAGGCCTTTGTGTCTGGTGCAGATACTGTCTGCAGTTGCTGTCTAGGATGTGACCTAGCTGGCTTAGCTCCAAACACTAAAATCACATCATAATTACTTTTTAGTGTACAGAGTGCTTCATTGCCATTAATTCATTAATCTATCCAACAAGCCCAGAGAGGTTAGTGATATTTTCCCCAAACTTGTGAGGAAGGAGTCTGAGGATAACTTGACTCAAGTTAGGAGAGGCATAGGCAAACTCGGCCTTTCAGATGTTTTGGGAAATTGTTGTCTCAAAACATCTGGAGAGCCGAGTTTGCCTATGCCTGAGTTAGGATTACTTGCTGATATGAGTTCCCACTTCCTGCTCTAAGCCTGTGCATTACACCATTTCTCAATATTATGTCCTTCACGGGAATTTATATATTTTGCTCTGATCCATGCTGGATTGAGGGGAGTAGGAAGAGAGATCTATAGCCTAAACTAGCAAGTTGGCACAAAATATCACTTTGCTGTTTTGTTTTGTTTTTATTTAAATAGCATCCAGATTATCAAAGAAAAATAAATATGCAGCTTGACTTTTGGCATTGTACTAACCTCTAGATACTACAGTAGATCCTGTGCCTCAAGTACAGGCTTAATTAAGGTTCCACCGAGCCATAGTAATAGCTGGACAGAAATGATTTATCAGTGCTGTTGACTCAAGAGGACAAGGTACTTTGCTAATACAAAACTGACTGCATGTAGACTGTAACTCAAAACTTGCACTTTGCCCTTCCTTCTCCTCCATGAAGAAGAGATTGAAAGTGTTCACTTCTATTTTCAATTAACCATAGTTATTTATTATATCTTAACTGAGAATTGTTTTTAGTGTTAACTGTGGTTTTTGTTGGGGGGGTAGGAGGAGCTAGGACAGTTACCATGTTTTAAAGTTGGTTTGTGTCACTAAACCATGACTGACAAAGCTCCAGTGCCAGTCCGGGTGCTGGCATATGAGTAACTGTGTTTAGTTGAAAACAGAAGCAGAAGTTTCCAATCTCCTCCCTGCTGCCATGCGCCACTCTTGATATCCTCTTGAGCAAATCCTATCTAGGTAAGGTTGTAAAACAGTAAGTTGCATCACAGCTCCAGGAACGCCTTGACAATATTGAATTCCTGTGCCCACGGTTTTGCAGATATGATTGGCAACTAGATTCAGCAACAAACAATTTTGTCAAGGCAACTGGGAAGACAGGTGATTCCCCGCACTCTTTCACATCCTCCCTCTCCTCTCCTCTCCACTTTCCTGCTTTCTAAAACCTCAACTTCCGGCAAGAGGTGTAGAACTGAAATGTGTGGAGGTTCTGCATATCCATAGCTTTTTGCTTCTGGATAGCCTGGAAGCAGTAAGAGTACATTGGTTGGTTGCCTAGCAGCAGCTATACACAGGTGTTTCAGGGAGTGGGAAGAGGATGAGAGAGGCAAGATTAGAAGGATCTTTATGTGTCTTCTATTACAGCTGTCACATGTCACTCACCCTTTCTCCCAGGCCTACTGCCTAAACTGTTTGCTTATGAAAATGAGCAAAAGGTACAGACCTGTGACTGTTACAAGCAGTAGCCTGGCATGTTCTCTTAGTTGTGCTTGCAGCCCAGCTTGCTCTCAAAAGAGGTATTGTGGCTGTGCCTGCTCTGGGTCAAGTAAATACGGGAGCCACAAAATTTGATTTCTTGGTAACTGTTCCCTGTTTGTGGGACTCCATTCTTCCAGGAGTGCCCTAGCAACTATCTGTAGAAGGTAACTGGGAATATGGTTGTTTGTTTGCTTGTTTTTAGATTAAAAAAATTATAATCAGATGATAATATCCAGTTTGTTAAAACTTCAGGATCCCTTCCAACTCTGCAATTCAATTATTCTATGATTCTATTATTCCCTCTCTCCTGCTTTCTAAATGAAATCTGAGTTCACTAGTAACCTAAGATGACAAAAGATGCTTACATGTATTCAGAATCACAACAGATTCTTTAATCATGTTATGAGTACGTAATAGAAAAACTTAAAAATCTGAGAAAATACATTTTAGGTTTAAGCTTATATAGCTGGAGTAAGGGCTGGTTATCTTTCAAGAGGTGTTAATAAAAGTATACACCTGATTTCTGGTAATAAATGCTTTGTGTACTGACCTGGTTCAACCATCGCATATGTAGTCTGTGTAAATGAGCAGCATACTGGTGCTGCTTAGGGCAAAACAGTTTTTGGGAAGGCAATTTGGAGCAGAGAAGCACTTGAGAGGGACAGTGAGTTCTTAGCTCTGCCCCTGTCTTGTTAATTTTCCACTGCATCTCTTCTTCTCAGTTGCATTCTCTGGTTCCAGGTGCTTGTTTGTGAAATAAAGACCCATTTGAAACCATGATGTGGTGGAGGAGCACTAAGGAATGTTTTTTTACAGCTTCTGCTGATCATCTTCTTCGGCAATCACTCGTAGCCGAGCAAGATTGTCTTCCATGAACATGGTCTTAACAGTGCGTCCATAAGTGACTGTAGAGGCCAATTCTGGATCCATGTGTCCTTCCACAGTGGAGACATAGGTTTCCGAGCAGGAGTTGATCACAGTGAGGGTTTGCCTTCCTCTTACCCTTTTTCCTTTTTGCCCTAAGTTCGAGCCAGTGCCACAAGACTCTATGTATATCTGTAGATTTGGGAAACAGAGCAGTCTGTTTGTAGCTGCTCTGCGTCTTTCCAGTTTGACTCATTATTCAGGACCCAGTTACATCTGCTAAAAATGAAGGCTGTATAACTTTTATGTTTTAAGCAACTACAATACTGTAAAACAGTCATGTAGACTGTTGGGTTCCTCTGGGGCTGCTCTGTGCATTTTCTTTTTCACAGGATATGAATTAGTGCCATTTTCTGCACTGTTAGCTGGCTGGTTTGCTAAAACAGGTAATTCCCCAGTTTCCAAGTAATATGGTGAGCTCAGGATTCCCACAAATTTATGATGAGACTTAAGGGATTTGGCTATGATAAAATATAGCAAAATTGAGTAGTGGCTTTAGATGTAAGGTTAGGTGGATTTTTAGTAGTCTTGCATTATAAATCATGAAAATTCTATTTCTTCTTTGTTGTTGGAACATTCAATATGAAATTGGTTGATGGGAATCTGCTTGTTGAAGTATTAAGATGTCCAGATTACAGAAAAAATGGATGAAAAATGACTGCATTTATAAAAAATTAAAAATTTGTGACTGGATAAGTGAAGGTCTAGTTCTATTAATTTTTTTCTGCAGTACATTTAACATGTTCACTTGGGAGGTCAGAATTATTTCAAAACCACATGTTTTGAATCGTGTCTTTCATTAGCTTGTTGAAAATCTATCACACAAGTTTTAAGTTTATGAACTTTAAAAATTGACATTTGGTTTTTTGTGTGTTTGTTTATTTGATAATACTTTACTTTTGAATGAAAAAAAAATAAGTGACTATTGAAATATTAATCATAGAAATTTAAGTAACAAGAAAGAAGACCAGCAAAAGAGAAAAGGAATGCAAGACACAAAAGCTAGCCCTCTGCACCAAATGTTTTTTTCTTTCTTGCTGTGAGTTTTTGTGTTTTGGTAAGGGTATTTATTATTTTGCTTGAGGACCATGTATGTGTTTTGAAGAATTGCCAGGAAGGAAGTGAGGAGAATTTGGATCATGCTATCTTTCATGTGGTTGGCAGTGGCAGGTATGGCAGTGGAAGTAGACTAGGCAACTATAGCAAAAGGAAAATTAGACATGTTCCCCTTCCAGTTCTTCCAGCCAATATTTTTTCTTACTGTCTTGGCAGTAGCCCTCCAGATCATAAAATTATGCTGCTAAACAACAGGCAGGCACATTGTAAGATATCCAGGATTTATCTTGATCAGCATATTGACTTAGTTTATGTAGCAGAGACCTATGTGGATGAAGAGGGTGACATTAATCTGCCCCATCTCTGCCTACTATGTACAGCATCTGGTAACTTCTGGCAGGTAGAGAGCAGACTTGAAATGATCTGTTGTGATTCTGTTCCTCTGACAGTCTCCAAATTTTGTGTGAGCCCTCAGGGTCGGCAATTAAGGCAGGATTTGGATTCTTTTGAAAAAGCATCTATCCCACTGGCCAACAAGCTCTCTACCCTGACCAACAAAGGTGATCTTTAGGGGTAGTGTTGGACTTCTTTTGATAATTGTTCATCTACAGCAGCTGAGGATGACTTCTGCCACTGGCATGCAGTGCCTGTGGGCCTGTGTCAAATAATTTATAGTTCTATCCATTCTACAGAGCAGACTCTTGATTTGATGTTGGCTGAGCAGAGTGCTGGTGATATATGGGTGGGAGAGTTTGAGATAACTTCCTAACAGGGTTGGAAAGCTGTTGTCTTTGTAGAACTCAACAGAGAGAAAGATGGTGCCAAAATTAGAATTAGTTGGTTTTGCCTGTCTTTGGCTCTGGCTCCATCTCGTGTCGGCTCCACCAACCTACCCCGACTTCCTTCCTAGCATTCTCAGTATCAGCCACCACTGCGCAGCACCTCTTTGCTCAACAGAAAGTTCACATCCATGAGCTGGAAACATAAGTGAATTTCTTGTAATGAGGGAAAGAGGAATGCTGTAGCTTTGATATAAAGAAATGTTTTCCTAACAACTTCATTCATATAAATTGTTGTAATTCCATCTAATTCACAGTTTGGGTCAGAAAGGTGTAACAAAGTTGGATTAATTTAAAGTTGTCTTTTAAAACTATCAGTCTGTAAAAGTCATGCAACTTTTATTGGATCATGATTCAGAAAAGTGCAACTGTAATTATCTTTCTCTTTTCAACTGTTATCTTTCTTTTTAAAAATAGTTATTATGTGTTAGTAGATGGATACAATTAAAACTACATTTTGTCACATAATTAGTTACTATGTTAGACATGTGCAGCGTGCCAGAATTCTCTTTCTCTAGAACATGTATTGGTGTTTAGTTTCAGTAACTTTAAGACACTTCTCAATCCAAGAAAACAAATTAAACCTGTACATCACTGACACTACATTGATTGAGACATGAGTCTGGCTCAAGCAGTGTACGTGCAAGTTTTGGTCTAGAAGGAGACAGAGTTATTTGGAGAATTGTTTGCCTGTTTTATATGGGATTATGCAACAGGGTTGTCCAGAGACTCTTGAGTGCACCCCAGCTAAGGAGGTGAACTGGAGTAGTTTTTCACATTACCCATAATTCATAAACTATATATATCAAGATGGATTAGGGAATACTAAACCTTTCAAAAAGCTCTGTTGCTTAGTTTCCCCCCATAAAGTTAAATGCATGGCCATCCACCCACCTCTCCACCCCACCCCGTGAAACAAAACCAAGCTGGCTGGGGAGGGGTGAGAGAAAATTGACACTTTCAATTTTTATAGCAAAGGTAAAATTACCTACCAGGGTAGTCCCAGAAACTATTTAGTAGAGGGGTTTTTTTCACTAGGGGCGCTTCCCCAATGTATCCAATTTTCATGTGCCCCCCAAAAAAGAATAAAAAAGAATATGACTTCAATTTTCTTGCACCAAAGCAGAACTGCTTCTGAACCTATATTTCTGAAATTTGACTGTCTTAGTTCCTTGGGAATGGGTGTCCCTGCCTGCATTTTTCATCCAGGTTTTGCAGAATATATATAGCAAATTAATAGTCCCGTCCCCCCCCCCCATTTTAAACTTCTCTGTACTAAAACCTCTTTATGTATCTGCCAGAAATTTGGCAGGCATATTTCACTCTGGAGATGCAACTTTATCTGAAAATAAAAATACAAACAATATTTTGATTCCCACTATAGTCAATGAAGGCAAAGCAGAGCTTCAGATTTAACAGATCTGTTTTGGAGCAGAATAGCATATTGAACAGGCATTAAACAGGTTGGGCTACTTCCAGAAGCTGTAGACATCTTGTGTTCAATGCACACCCCTACTATATACAATGAACTTTAGCTTCTTTTACAGAAATGGCTGTTGCTCGGTGGCAGTTCTCACATAATACACAGTTCTAGAATGAAATTTAGAAGTATTATCAGAGCATAATTTGCTGATAGAAGCAACCCCATGGACTTCCTCTTTCTTCTCATAGTTTGCATGATTTAGATGTAACCGTAAACTATGGTATGTTCAAACAAGGAAGTGAGAGACAAAATTGGAATATGTGAGAGGAGGAAGAGAGAAAACAGGGGCATGAACAATCAGAGTAATGTTTTGCTGTTGTGTGTGAACCAAGCCACTGTGTTCTGTCTGGAACTTATATGCCGGTTAGATCCCTCAATGTTGATCAGCCATTAAAATTATAGACAAATTAATAACTCAGAATGATACATGATACTGGCACATTCTTAGCATGGAACAGTGAATTCTTTTGTTTTTAACAACAACAACAATAACAATATTTATAAACAGTCACTTGTAGTGTTTGCAACCCAAATATAGCATATTGTGCTGATTCAGTACCTAACTATAAATAAATAAACTGTATTTTTTTAATAAACAGCAAATATATAAAAGTATCAGTAATTGCATACATTGCTCTAGATACATTTTTCTTAAGATTGCAGGGCCATCTTTTTAAAGTAACTCGATATAAAAACGTTAGTTTTTGTTTGTGCTAACAGTGGCACAGTGGGGGTGGGGTGGGGAATAACACTAATCATTATGCTAAGACCCTCTTAAAATGGCTCTGAAATAGTTTATAAAAGCCCCGTGTGATGTGAAATGTACAGTTGGTTCTGCTTTTTGTTAACATTCTGTAGGCTGTGGTGTGAAATTGCCTGCTTCATTGGTAGCGTGCAAAGTAGCTGCTTTTATGTGAATGTACAGTTGTGTTGCTGTGTAGAGCTGTTGCTGTTTATGCTCGTAGCTTTATAGCTAGTTGTTGCAAAGCAACTGTTCATATCAGCAGCTTGTTCTGGGGATAACCAACCCACGAGGATTGTGCTTGTCTTTCTTCCTTGTATGCCCTTGGCACTCTTTCATGGTAACATTGCTAGGACTCTTCCACCTTAATCCTAGCATAACAGCTGGGGAGTATCACTCCCTGACAAATGGTGTTTGCTGGGGGGGAACAGCACTAGCTGCTAGTTCACTTGACCGGAGTTCTTTGAATACAAGAAACTCTTACATTGTTAAAGGCTAAGCCGGTCTCAGTGTGGATGGTTCCTGGATAGGAAACTGCCAGGGAATGTCACACACACTGGTCTGAGTTCCCCAGAGGAAACATGGGATAGAAGTGGAATATATTATATAATAAATGTCTAGCTGAGTGAGTGAGATAGGTATGGGAGTGGCAAGTATTTGCTCAGATACCAATTCCCACTTCCGTCTGCTTTCCCAAGAATGTTGTCCTTACTGTCATTTGGGGATCATGGTGTGAGTAGAAATGTTGGATTGAAGGAGTTAGTGCTTCACGTCTTTAATGTGTGTTGCACTCCTTCTTAGAGCAAAGTGCTATGGCAGGGTGGTTCTGAAATGTAATGTAATCCATTCCTATAAACACAGTTTCGGTTTGTTTTGTCATCAGCATGCAACCTGTTTATCCCAAATTTAGGGCTCCCATCACACTGAACAGACTTGTTGTTATCTGTGTATTGAGTAAGGGTGAGATGTTGATACTGTCAACAGCCTGAAAGATATAAGCCATGGCACTTTCCTAAAAATCAGCTGTTATAAATGGAAGCACGCTCTCTTACAGAAGCAAGTTGTCAGCTTGACAATGTGCCTACATCAAAGTCCAAAATTCAGCTGCAAAGTTAGGGCATGCTATTAACTGTATGGATCACTTAGTATAAATATTACAAGAATTCCATTGGTTACTATATTCTTTCTGGACTAAAATCAAGCTGCTAGTTTTAACCTTTAGAGCTGCATATGGCCTCGCTCCAGGAAACCTGAGGGAGCACCTATGGCTATAGTTTTTCATACATTAAGCTCTAGCAATTAAAGCTTGTGATGGGTTCCATGTACATCAGACTAAAATTTATAACCAGTAGAGTCTTATTCATCAGATCTGAATGTCTGGGGCATTCATGTGACAAGTGAATACCTTTTTAAGCAGGCAGTTAACTGGTGTGCAGTGGTATCTCAGGTTACATACACTTCAGGTTACAGACTCCGCTAACCCAGAAATAGTACCTCGGATTAAGAACTTTGCTTCAGGATGAGAACAGAAATTGCGCGGCGGCGGCAGCACAGCAGCAGTAGGAGGTGTAGTGGTTAAGAGCGGTAGTCATGTAATCTGGGTAACCGGGTTCGCGTCTCCGCTCCTCCACATGCAGCTGCTGGGTGACCTTGGGCCAGTCACACTTCTTTGAAGTCTCTCAGCCCCACTCACCTCACAGAGTGTTTGTTGTGGGGGAGGAAGGGAAAGGAGATTGTTAGCCGCTTTGAGACTCCTTACAGGGAGTGAAAGGCGGGATATCAAATCCAAATCCATTAGCTAAAGTGGTGTTTCAGGTTAGGAACAGTTTCAGGTTAAGAATGGACCTCCAGAACGAATTAAGTACATAACCAGAGGTACCACTGTACTAGAGATTTTACCTGTCTTGTATTAGTTTAATTCCCCTGTGTTTTGCTAATTTTAACAGTTGTCTTATTGCTGCTTTATAAATGATGAGCTTGCTGTTCTCCACTTTGGAGAGTTGTAAAAATGTTGAAGCAAGTATCCAGTATATAAGCTTAACAAAATAAGAAATCAGTGGACCATAACAGTAGATATGGTAGCTTCTCATTATTCTTGATGCCATTGTTTTTTAAAAAAAATTATCCACTTTTACTTTTTAATGGTTTATGGCAAGGTGGGGAACTTGTGGCTCTCCAGATATTGCTTGGCTGCAACTCGCACCATCCCTGACCATAGACTGTGCTCACTGGGGCTGATGGGAGCTGGAGTCCCACAGGGAGGGCCACAGGTTTCCCATCTCTGGCTTATGGGACATGGAATTTTAAAAGACATTTCCTCCTATTAGAAGCAGTTTGGTAGTGCTGAGAGAAATGTGAAACTCAGTTGTCTTTCCTTTCCTTTGTGTTTTTGTTCCATGGCAGTAGCTCTGAAATCCTTGGTTTGTAGGCCTGAAGAAAAGACCTGTTTTTAGCTTTGTACAGCATCTAGTGATTTTGGGACCACCCTAACTTAAAAAGATAATGCAGGGCAGATACACAAATGCTTTCATCTTCTAAGGACTGGGAACAGAATTGACTTGAGACAGTCATATGTGTGTGTGCCAAGGAACAATAGTGTCCTTTTCAGGGGAGCAGGTAGCACTGTAGTCTAAACCACTGAGCCTCTTGGGCTTGCTGATCGGAAGGTTGGTGGTTTGAATCCGTGCAACGGGATGAACTCCTGTTGTTCTGTCCCAGCTTCAGTCAACCTAGCAGGAAGGTAAACTGTGTTTCCATGCACTCTGGCACTTGTTACGGTGTCCCGTTGCACCAGAAGCGGATTAGTCATGCTGGCCACATGACCCAGAAAGCTGTCTGTGGACAAACGCCGGTTCCCTCAACCTGAAAAGCGAGAAGAGCGCCACAACCCCATAGTCTCCTTTGACTGGACTTAACCGTCCAGGCGTCCTTTACCTTTACCTTTACCTTTACCTTTACCTTTACCTTTACCTTAGTGTGGTTTGGTTTCACCAGTTCGTTGCAGAGTATTGGTGAGGTGCTAAGAAGCTACATTAGTGGCTCCATCCAAGTGATTACTGCATGCAATCCTTACTGGGGCAATGATGAAAAAGGGCATGTGAAAAAAGGCTCCTACACTCTCAGTAACATATGAATGGACCCTAGACAATTCATTCTGTTTCAGTATTCAGTTTCATAGTATTTTTACCTACTACCTAGCATCTAAGCACAATAACTTACAATCCAGCAGATGTCCTCAGTCAGAAGAGGAAGTGAAGCAATTCCCCCCAATTCCCCCCCCCGCAACCCCCTCAAATCTGTTCTGGAGGGTCCACCAACCCTCCATAATAGATTTTCTGGGGGTGCTGGGAGCTGCAGAAAGGATGGGGATTTGGCAGAAATAAACTCTTCTCCTGCTCCATTAGTGAACATGTACCTTGGAACAGCAGTGCTAGAAGAACCAGTTAAATTCCATCTATTGAATTGTATAGAATCATATAGAATTGTAGAGTTGGAAGGGACCCCAAGGGTCATCTAGTCCAACCCCTTGCAGTGCAGGAATCCTGCCCACAGCCATCGCTGAGTGGGCTCAGACCATCAATTTTCTGGTTAACAGCCACGTACTGACCCATTGCACCACAGAGAGAGTGTGGTGTGAGCACTAAACCTTATAAACATGCACAAAATAAGGACAAACACATGTCAACCTTATGCAAGTTACATTGACTTTAAAGGCTGGTGACACCTGCATTTCAGCATTGTGTTGCAAGATCCTGGAAAGTAATAAGCCTTATTTTAACATTTCATTAGACTAAGTTTTCCCCATAGAATAACTTGTTATTCAAAACAAGCTCTTAAGGGAAGGAAGTTCACTTCAGTTGGTAACAGTTCCTGTGGATACCAAAGAACTTTGTACAATACACAGTACTGCATCGTGCAACATCTTGTTTAGAAACTTCAGCTTTAACCTGGATCAGTGTCAGGTGACATGTTGATTTTCAAAAGCAGGAGTGTTTGCAAAAGGAAATTGAATTTGATGGCATACATGCTGGTAGAAGTGCTTTGAGGCCCAAGTTGTTAGTGTACGTTTTGGGGGAAAGGACACGTGTATTCAGGATAACGTTTGGTTTTGACTTTAGCTCTGAGGCATTTTTATGACAAATGTATTATATAACCCTAGATGTGACTGGATCCTAGAATCACGTAGCTGTGTCTGGATCCTGTAATAGTCTCTGATCCATGCATTGTTGCCTAGAGTTCAGTTCTCTAAACCAAAATGTTTTTTGTTTTGTTTTTACCAAGCATCCAGCACTGTTCAGTGCTGTTCCTGTTGATGGTTTGGTGCAAAATTTAATCTACCCACACTGATCTGCCAGTTCTTCACTGCTGTGTGTTCAAGTAGAGATCAGCACATTCATATGTAACTAGAAACGTATTCAGGGCTTGCTTGAATTTTTTTTATTTAGAAGAGGAAGAGTCTCTAGCTTGTGTGCACTCTCCCCAACCTGCTCTTCTCCTGAATAAAATGTAGTCTGTGCATTTGTCAGTAATGATGCTTCCATAATAAACTCACTAGCAGTTACAGTGTGTTTTCCTAAAAAATAAATATTTCTCTCATCATATCGTGGAGCTTTTAACTGATAAGTAGAAGAAATCTTTGGAATGTGAATATTTTTGAAAATGGTTTTAGTAAAAGAGGTTGGATGCTTATCACACATTTTTAAAAGTCAATTTTAGAATTAAAAGTGTACAGTATGCTGCATTCAAATAAACTGTTCAAGAAAAGCTGAGTTGACTGTTCTTTAATAACTTTTGAATTGGAATTAATTGTTCACTTGATTTTCTTTTAGGAAAATAAATAGGATTAGTAATGCCATAATAAGAATCAAGAGAAGTTATGTACTGAAATTATATTAGGCTTCATTTTTTAAAAAAATAAATATTATTAATTAATTGATAGGCTGTAATCCTATATATTCTTACCTGGGAGTCAGCTCCATTGAACTCTGTGGGACAGACATATATAGGATTGCACTATACATTTTATACTGTGCACAGTCCAACCAAAGTTGAGCACTGTTGAATTTCATTGGTTTGAAAGGAAGATATCTAAACCTATAATTAACTTTATCACTGACATAAATGAAACTTGTATTTAACATTATAATATTCATCATATTATTTTTAATGTATCTGAATTATATTTAATCATAAATATTCCACAACATTAAAATCTCTATTAAATAATGCTTAGCTCAGTCATTGTGGAGTAAATGTGTTGAATTTACAGAGGGACTCTACAAGAGAGATACAGTACTTTTTTGGTGCAACTGGAAATGCTCTTATTTAGCAATTAAGTACCAATTTATGGTTTGTGGTTTATGTGTTATAATGTTGTGAATACTGTTCCCTCTCCCCCTACAAAAATAACGAGTTACATCTACATAAAATTAGACAGTACTATAAATGAAAAATCAGCCTGAGGATTGAGAATGGCCACACTTAAACTACATAATTAATTGGAAGAGAATAAATTATATTCAAATTTAATCTGAATTCCTGTACTGTGTCTTGGTGGCTGTAAAGATGAAGAACATGTCATAAATATTTTAATTAATAAATATCCTTTAACTAAAGCTTTATCAAACATTATACAGTGGTACTTTGGGTTACATACGCTTCAGGTTACAGACGCTTCAGGTTACAGACTCCGCTAACCCAGAAATATTACCTCGGGTTAAGAACTTTGCTTTAGGATGAGAACAGAAATCGTGCTCCGGCGGCGCAGTGGCAGCAGGAGGCCCCATTAGCTAAAGTGCTGCTTCAGGTTAAGAACAGTTTCAGGTTAAGAATGGACCTCCAGAACGAATTAAGTACTTAACCCGAGGTACCACTGTACTCTGAAATAATTCTACTAGTTTGAGTTAAATTACTCTAGATTATGTAGTTTGAAGAATTTTCTTATTTTGAGAATCCAGGAAACAAAATGTTTTCTGCATTGCCACTTTAAAGCAAGACAGCAGACACAATTAATGCAAAAAGGAAGCTCTTTCTCCTGCTGTAAGTCTTCTGGTTTCTCCGTGCCGCTCCTTTGTTGGAGAATGGGGGTCTCTTTTCTCTTGCCCTCCCCCACTTGTCTTAACTTGTTTCCTAGACTTGTCATGGTTTTCCCTGAGGAAGCCTAGCTCTGTCTAACCTTCGCCCTCATAGACTACATTTCGCAATCTTAGGAATATTGGAAGTTGGTAAGTCATTGGTCCATCTAATCCAGTCCTGTTGATACTGACTGACAGTGACAGTCCAGTTTCTCGAGAAGGAATCTTTTCCATCCATACCTTGGAGGTGCTGCAAATTGAACCTGGAACCTTATGCATGCAAAACATGTGTGTTTACACTGTTTACAGATCTTCCCCAGGGTGGGAAAGAGAGCTGGAGGTGTGTATCATGTTTATCCTCTTTTGGGGGGTGGAGAATGCACTAAAGTTTCATCCAGTGTTTGGATATTATACAGTGGTACCTTGGTTTTCGAACAGCTTAGTTCTCAAACGTTTTGACTCCCAATCGCTACAAACCCGGAAGTGATTGTTCTGGTTTGCGAACTATTTTTGGAAGCTGAACGTCCGACGGGGCTTCCGTGGCTTCCGATTGGCTACAGGGGCTTCCTGCAGCCAGGCAGAAGCTGTGCTTTGGTTTCTGAACATTTTGAAGTCGAACGGACTTCCGGAATGGATTCCCTTCGACTTCCAAGGTATGACTGTAATGTGAATGTTCGTTCATAAATGTTATGCTGTGGTATTCTCAGAATGCAATTTCTATTGATGGCAAAGAATTCTCTTACACCAATAGAAATCCAAATAAATAAATTTGCCACAAATACAGCACTTTTTTAAAGACTTACAGCAGTTGATGGCAAGAGGACTAGTGCTGTATATCAAGATATTAATTAATCTTCTAAAAGGATGATGTTCCCGAGAAAATTTTAGTAGCTTTTAACTCTTGTCTTCACCCATTTAAGTCATTTGACACTCTTCTTATTTTCTATTCTCTTAAGATGCCATCAGAAATGGTTGCCTAGGAGATATTGTTCTTTCTAAGAATAGGTCACACTAAATGGTACCAAAAACCCTGAAATACTAAAAGAATCCTTTTTAAATATGACTTGCTGCCATTACTGCAATTTATGTTCTACAGAATATATACCAAAATCTGTACTGTTGTTATTTGCATTTGTATGGTCTTACCCTCTCCCCTCCTCCTCCTTGTCTACTGTAGAAATAATTTTGAATAAAAACCGATAATAGCCAGATTGCACAATATATTTTTAAATATCTGAATTTATTGGTTGGAGATTGGCCAAGATAATTGCACTTAGTTCATAAACTTTTAAGACCTGCCTTCCAGTTTGCATGATGAAGGGTAATTAAGCAGGGCAGAAGCATGCATGATGACCTAATTAGCAGAATCTAATTGGGCCGTTGCATATATTGAGTCTCTGTGTGGTGCACCAGTCCATCATGGGATGGTGGAGGGCACACTGCTATTTTACCATACAAACTGACCTAACAAATGTGTGTTAATTGTTCCAGCAAATTGAATTCAAATAGGGAATGGAAAGTGGGAGATGTATGGGATACTACCCAGGATTTCTGAGTTCAGAATGATCTTATTTTCAGCTGCTATTCTACATCAAAATCAGAAACTTCCTCCTCCCTTTATTGGTTGCTTAGGTAAAGATCTACTGGTAGATAACTTGCAGTCTGAAGTAAATCATCAAGGATTTATGACTCCCAGTTGTTTAGCAATGGCAACAACACAATGACCTCTTCCTATTCTACTGATGAAATGAATAAAGCTGTGTCGGGGGGGGGGGGAGAGAGTGTTAAGCAGGAATTGATTTTTATGCAGGACTGTGTGGCCTCAGTTAAGGTCCAGTACTCCAAAAAGATTCCTAGGCTCAGAATAATGTGAAGGATATGGATTATATCCAGCTAAATTTTAATTAGGACAGACCCGTTGAACTTAATGGATCTAAGTTAGTCGTGTTCATTCATTTCAATAGCTTTACTCAGAGTAGGACTAGCATTGGCAACAGTATTCTCTCACCTGGCTCTGTAAAGGATGGGGGAGTAGACCCTGTAAGCCTAAAGTCTGCTCATCTCTGCCCTGTATGCCACTGGAATTGGGGAGGGTGGATATTGCTGTCACTGGCCTACACATGCATGAAAATAGTACACAGCCGCGGGGCAGGGGCTTCTTCTGCATCCAACTTCGTCACTGTAGTCCAGGTAGCCTCAGTGGCTAGAAGGGCCTTTTACCAGCTGTGACAGGTAAAACAGCTAAGGCTGTTCCTGGACTGGGAACGGAGTCAAGTACTGGTGACTTCAGGGTTGGAGTACTACAATGTATTCTATGTGAGACTTCCCTTGTGCTTGATCCAGAAGCTGCAGTTAGTGCAGAATGCTGCAGCACAGTTGCAGACAGGAATGAGAACCTCTCGGCATATGACAGCTCTGCTTAGCCATCTGCACTGTTTGCCAATTTGCTACAGGGCCAAGTTCATGGTGATAAAGCCTGTAACATCTTGGGACCAGTTTCCTTGCAGGATTACCTTACCACATATATTCACATATACTTGTTCCACACACATATAAAAAAAATCAACCTTTTAATGTGGCAGCACCTACACTTTGAAACTCCCTGCTTGGTAGGCAACTTCGCTGTTACACTTTCTGGCACCTGCCTAAAACATTTTTGTTTAGGCAGGCCTATCCAGATATGTAGATGTTGCATGTGTTTTAATCTGTTTTTAGTATATTATTGATTTTGAATGTTTTTAAATACCTGTTTTTACTGTTTTACTGACATAATTTTAATGGGGGGGGGTTGTGTGTAAACAGCTTTGAAGTTTTACTACAATTACATACATTTTGTTAAGTAAAATTAATAAAATAACCCAATAACACACGAATGTGAAAATGATAGTAAAACCAAGTGGCATACAGAGTCTCATTTTTTGTTTTTGTACCTATTGTCAAGAAAAAGAAAATAAACTATAAACGTTTCTAACAAGAAAATGCTGCTTGAACCTAACAATAATTCTTGAATGGTATACGTTTAATAATATATATCCTCATTTTATCTGGTACATATTGTTTCAATCTGTTTTTCCATTTTTTGTTATGCCAAATATTTTTCCAAACCCTTCAGAAGCAGATGATCCAGGTTCAGTTTGGAGGAGTTCAAATCGTTTGGAGGAATAGCTGTGACCCATGAGCAGCTCCTTCCTGCTGCCCTGTTATTTATACAGTGGTACCTCGGGTTACATACGCTTCAGGTTACAGACTCTGCTAACCCAGAAATAGTACCTCAGGTTAAGAAGTTTGCTTCAGGATGAGAACAGAAATCGTGTTCTGGCGGCAGCAGGAGGCCCCATTAGCTAAAGTGCTGCTTCAGGTTAAGAACAGTTTCAGGTTAAGAACGGACCTCCGGAACGAATTAAGAACTTAACCCGAGGTACCACTGTACATTGCTTTACTTTCAGTTCTAAGTTTTACTTTAACCATGATCTGGCATGGATTTCAAACCACTGTATGAGAATGGGGCAAAGGGAAGGAGGAAGATGCCTGCAATTCATTTCAGTGGTTAGAGTTAACTTAACCTGGAGCTTTATCTAACATTGAGCTCAGATGACTTTAGCTGCCAGTAACACATTTCCAAATAACAACCTTTCTATTAACTTAAATGAACAGTTCATTACATGTTTGTTTGTTTTCTTTTTAATTTACAAACTCATGTTTTCAGCATGCCCTAGGGATTTCCTGATGTGTGCAGAAACCACTACCTTGTCTATGGGTGGCCATATTTCAGCATCAAGTTCGGTATTAAAAGGAATGATAGTTTGCACAGTCAACCAAGTTAAACACATTTAAGTGCCATTTATTTTAATAGGAAAGGTAAACATACCCTTTAGTCTATTCCATTGAAAATAGTGAATAATAAAAGGTCCTTAACTTTGGCTGGATTGTTCACAGTGTTTGTTTAGATAGCGGTATCTAGGATTGTTTTAAAAGGCTTGTTATATCGATCAACTTGCAACCACTTTACTTGAGCAAATATGTGTGTTTTTATTAATATTTATTAACAATTTGCCTCGCCTTATCTTGAGGGCTCATGATGAGTAGAATGAAAATAGGTAGAAAGTATTTTTAAAGGCTCTGTTAAGTAACTGTGCTGGCATCACCCTCGGCCAATTATTGTATGTGACTGGGTAGTGGATACAAATGATGTGTGTAAATTTAAGAAAGCTAATTGCTTACATAGATTTAAATTTTATTCAGCAGCATGGTGGACTGGCTTGACCTGCACTGAATAAAAGGCATTTGTTATTAAGCCTTGGGATTTTGAAATGTACTTTCAGAGCAACTCCCTATTCTGTTAATACTATATATAACGAGGAAGTAGTTGAAATGTGTAGGAGCAATACAGTGTAGTTAATAATTGAATCAATGCACTATTTCAGCCAGTCAGTCATTCTAGTTCTGCATTGCATTGGTATCTCCTGACAGATGCTACTGCATACCCAGTTTGAATGTTGGGTGTTAGTTTTGTTTTATCTTTGAAAGGTTTAGGCCTTCTTTCTTTTTTAAATATTTTGTCAGTATGTTTGTTTTCAAACAAATCACTACCTTACATATATTAGAAATTTGCTTTCTTAGGCTATTATGCTAATTATCAGATTCTTCCAACCAGAGCAAAATTTCCCACATCTGGATCACACAACACCCTGATTAAGAGCCAGTGTTTACTCAAAAAACACTTTCTCTATTTTTTTTAGCGTAGTTATGTTCCATTAACAATTGTTTTATTATTGTTTGGTGTGAGCAACCTTTTGCTAAGGCAAATATGTGGCAGGATATGCATGTTTTAATTTAAAAAGTAGTAATAAACCACATTTGGAGTCAGAATTTGGAGTCAGAGTGACCAGGATATCCTTTATTTGAAACTTTTTTTCTAGCTATTTGAAATCTTCAGGTTGTTTTTAAAAAAATCACCATGATAAAACAGAATGCCATTGTGAGGAATATTGAAAATAAATACTTGGGAGTTTGCCAGCATGACTACCCAGCCTGCAAACTGGCAAGTTCAAATAGCAAACATTTTGCTTCCCTTGAAAAATATGGCACAGACTTTGGAGTCAGACTAGAAATGTAAATGGGAAGAATGGATGCTATCCTCTTGTAAATGCTTCCTGAGGGGAAAAAACAAATATTATGGCCTCAAAAGTGGTTTGAATTCATAGATTATGTGCTTTATTGCAGGAACGCCCGCTGAAAGCCAGCTTGCTTTGCAACATAATTCCCTTCACACTCTTTTTACTCATTTAAGTGTTCTTCACATGGTTACCAGGGAGCAGAACTGCGCTGCTGGCCCCTTCCCTGATCTCCACACATTAGATGTGGGTATTTGGAAGGGGAAAGACTTTTCAAATCGACCTATGTGTGTATGGGTTTTCATCCAACAGACATCCACTCCAGGCATGCGGATATTGGAGAGGGAGGTTTCCGGAAATCAAATTATGTCAGGTGCAGCGTTAGAAACTCAGATTTATAAACTAATCACCAAATGGCACCTTAAACATAGGTTACGGTCGCCACAACGGAATGTCCACATGCCGTTTTTCCCCAGTGGGGCTTATTGTTATTGTTCATTTCATTTCTATACCACTTTATATTAAAAAAATAATCAAAAAGTTGTTTACATTAAAACAGGAGTTGGCAACCTAAAGCCCATGGGGATTGTTTTAACCGGCCCACAAGCTGCCCCTAAACCGAGCCACCCACTCGGCGAGTCCCCGCCCGCTGCGCTAAACTGGCATGGTGTGGGGGCTCACTTTCTCAGTGCTAGAAATAGTGTCTGCGAATGCTCAGATGCCGGAAATCATTTCTGCGCAGACACCGGAAATCACAGCCGCACGCACACGATCCGGCCCACGGAGGGATCTCCGCTAGAGTGAACCGTCCCAGGCGAGGTAAATCTTGCCGATCCCTGCATTAAAACATCAAATAAAATACCATAATGACACTTTCTGAGTACCAGAGGAGCTTTGGGATTGGGCTCGAAAGCTTTAGTCACAAAAGAAAATAGATAAAATAACTTTGTCTAAGTATAGCCTAATGACTCTAAATGTTGATGATAAAAAAATGCTTTCTGAATTGTCTCAGCAGCAGAAGTTACTTTTTAATTGTTCTGTGTTTACATATCACTTTCGTTGGGAGAACCACCTTTTATTATTCTGCTGGCAGTGTACACATTATTGTTTGCCAATACAAGTATCCATTAAAAAGCCTCAACATGCTAAAAGAATTGTTGATGCTTTCTTGAGTTAAAAATGAATTATAAACAAAAATCGTAAATCAGCTATGAGCAAATTAAGAGTGTTGGTTTGGGATACTGTATTAATTTTACATTTGGTTTGAATACATGGAGAAAACCTATCATTAACTGATTTATGCATGCCTGCAAGATCCTGGTTGCCACTTAAAATCACTTCTGTGTATTTGAGTCTCTACACTGCTGCAGAAACATTTTGAATCCGCTTCCCATTTAGTTTGGTCAAATTGGTGGGAAGTATGCATGCCATTGTTGTGTTTCTGACTCTGAGGGCCTTATGTTGCAAATCCTTGTGAATAAGCAGATTGAATTGTACACATTCCATGAGTCCTAACTCCATGGAAGTTGTTTTTCGCAGCAATCATACCACCACTGGGCATCTTTGAATCAGTTCCATGTTGTGGTTGCTGTTTCAGTAGTACATTTAGTTTAAAATCAGATGGGAGCTTTGATGTTTCAAAAAGTACAGTGTGAGAACAAATCACAAAGGCTTAAAAACATGAAGGTGATTTATTAAACAGAGCTATACAGTGGTGCCTCGCAAGACGAAATTAATTCATTCCACGAGTTTTTTCGTCTAGCGAATTTTTCGTCTTGCGAAGCACGAAATCCCATAGGAATGCATTGAAATTCAATTAATGCGTTCCTATGGTCAAAAAAAGTCCAAACAAAGCCAAATTTGGTACAACAAGAGTTTATTAAGTGCTCTTTAAAGTCACACATACTGTAAAGAGCATTTCAAAAATTGAAGGAACAATAAATTAAGTTTCTAAACATGACAGAAAAACATTTAAAAATCAACAAAGTGTACAGTACATTTTCTAAGACTCTGGGGGACAACTCGAAGAAGGTTCCTCTTCCACTCTTTGCTTCTTGCTGAAGAACCCCCTCCCCAACTGTTCCCCCAGCCACCCACCACACAGAAATTCAAATCCAGAATTTTTTTTAAAAAAACAGCAGAGTGGCCCAATGGTCACAGAAAATCATAAAAATGCAGAAAAAAACCACACAAGCTTCCAGATTCTTGCAAACCCCTCCTCAACTGTTCCCCCAGCCACCCACTACACAGAAATTCAAATCCAGATTTTTTTTTTTAAAAAAAACAGCAGAGTGGCCCAATGGTCACAGAAAATCATAAAAATGCAGAAAAAAACCACACAAGCTTCCAGATTCTTGCAAACCCCTCCTCAACTGTTCCCCCAGCCACCCACTACACAGAAATTCAAATCCAGATTTTTTTTTAAAAAAAAACAGCAGAGTGGCCCAATGGTCACAGAAAATCATAAAAATGCAGAAAAAACACACACAAGCTTCCAGATTCTTGCAAACCCCTCCCCAACATCAAGCCCTTGAATTCCAAACACCCCAACCCAAAATCCAAAACCCCCCCAAAAAAGTTTTAAAAGTTTAAAAAAAGTTTTGGAAAAGCTTCAGAAATCACCAAAGTCTTCAAAAACCTCAAAAAGGCTACCACACCGCGTTCTATGAGTTGCTCCTCGAAGTCAAGTCACAACTGTATTAACGGTGTTAAGAAAAAGGAAACAAACTTGCAAGACGTTTTCGTTTTTCGTCTTGCAAAACAAGCCCATAGGGAAATTCGTCTTGCGAAGCAGCTCAAAAAACGGAAAACCCTTTCGTCTAGCGAGTTTTCCGTCTTGCGAGGCATTTGTCTTGCGGGGCACCACTGTAAAATGCATACCGATACGACACCTTGTTGTTCTCTTTGCCTGAAACTACACTGCATACTTAGACATCTATAATCTAAATAGAGCATTAGATCAAGGATCAGTGAACAATCAGTTAATACCAAAATCACTGTATGTTTCTCTAGTCCCAGCATGCCTTCTGTTGTTGTATTATATTGTATTTACTACCTAAGAGAGAAGTATTGATTCAATGAGTTGAATTAGCACCTCTCAACCTACTGGGGCATACAGGGTGAGGAGTTGGAGGCGCATCAGAACTCAAAGATGTTCCTGGTTACTACTTTAGAAGCTCAGTCATCTTGGCAGTGCTGTTCATCTGAAAATCAAGTCAGTGATATCATTGAACTTCAAGATTATACATAGGATTTTATCTAAGGAGGTGTGACTAAGCCTTTCAGGCCAACTCTTTTTGGCATTAGAGTGGGGGACTTATGGGAGCAGCCAGTAAAAAAAAAGTTTCAAAAATTATTATTATTATTATTTAAAAATTAAATGGAAATAAATGATTGGGGTAACCCTTCAGCATCACAGCAGGGGACTTTCTTAAATGAAGTTCTGGGGGGCAGATGCAGGCCACAGGTTGTCCACCCACTGATATAAGGAATATGTAATTAAATATGTATAATCTGATTAATGATGTCCAGAATTAATTTTTAATAATGATGAAAGTAATATTTGTTTCAAATCAGAATATATCATATTGGACAAATATTATAGGTCACCAGTGGTAGAGACTATTAAAAGTACAGTGAGTCTTTTTATGTCATTGTGTTTAATGCTTTATTTTCTGTAAACTACTGCCGTTCAGGTTTGGGTGGATGCATAGCTGTCAACCTTCCCTTTTTTGCGGGAAATTCCCTTATTCCAGCGCTGTTTCCTGCTGCTTCCCACTGCTATCCCGGATTGTTAGATATCCCGTAGACTGTCCCCGGGACAGGTGAGGCTGCTGATCCCTTATTTTCGAGGCTGCTGATCCCTTATTTTCAAATCTGAAAGTTGACAGCTATGGGTGGATGAGTAAGGTTTCATTTTGCCCAGCAATATAATGGTAGCATTAAGGTGCTTTAAAAAATAAGTGGATTTTGTTTATGTGAAGAAATATATGACAGAGACCTCCCATGTTATTTGGAAACTTATTGATGGATTGATTAATTGAGCAGCAATCCTATGCTTGCTTATTTTGGAGTAAATTGTATGTATCCAGTGAAATTTACTGCAGAATAAGCAAGCATAAGATTGCTGCTCAAGAATGGCAGAATTGAGCTGTTTGTAACTAATTAGCAGTTAACGTAAGAATATGAGAGTACCACTTCCAAAATTAGAAGAAAGGGTAAAAATTTTAAATGTTAATTTGGTGACTCACATATGTTTATATATGGAAAAATATTCTAAATTGAGTCTTCCAACTCATTTTGAATATTCACATTTTTAAGAAATGCCATATTCTGCTTTTGTGTATAACTGAGCTTTCATCCAGCATGATGACAAATCAGATTGCATTTCCTAGAACACATAAGAAACTAAGAGCCTGATAGATATTTAAAAGGTGTGCTCACTCTGCATTTTGATAATATTCCCTCCAAAGTAAAATACAGAGAGAAAACCTAGAGTACTATAGTACCATTTAGTTTTCGGGTTCAATTCAAAATGCTGGTGTTTACCTATTAAGTCCTGAACAGCCGAGGCTCTGAATATCTTAGGGAGTTCCTCAGAACCCTTGAGACACAGACTCCCACCCCATTATGATCTATCGGAGAAGCCTATCATTAGGAATTGCGTAGCTGCAGGTCAGAAAAAGTCCTTTATGATCCCAAAGGAATTATTGTCTTTACCAGTTATTAGAAATCACTGTAAAGGCTTTTCATTTAGGCAGGTTTGTGAAGACTGCTTTTGTAATATATTAAAACTTTTGTTGTTGTTGTTAAATTGCTTGAGCTATAATGCTTTTCATCTAGGACTGCAGCGTTTAGTTATGTAATGGCATAGATTAATTAAAAAAAACCTTTTGATTGTTGGTTAGTAAATTTTACATATTATTTTTAATATAGGTACAGTGGTACCTCAGGTTACATACGCTTCAGGTTACATACGCTTCAGGTTACAGACTCCGCTAACTCAGAAATAGTGCTTCAGGTTAAGAACTTTGCTTCAGGATGAGAACAGAAATTGTGCTCCGGCGGCGCGGCAGCAGCAGGAGGCCCCATTAGGTAAAGTGGTGCTTCAGGTTAAGAACATTTTCAGGTTAAGAACGGACCTCCAGAACGAATTAAGTACTTAACCCAAGGTACCACTGTACATTGCTTCACTTTCAGTTCTAAGTTTTACTTCAACCATGATTTGGCATGTTTTTCAAACCGCTGTATGAGAATGGGGCAAAGAGAAGGAGGAAGATGCCTGCAATTCATTTCAGTTTCAGGTTAAGTACAGACCTCCAGAACGAATTAAGTACTTAACCTGAGGTACCACTGTACCTAGGTTTGAGGAGGTGTATGTTATTTCACTACTCAGTCTGTGTTCTCTCCCTCCACTCTCTTTAATAAAAAGAAGGCACAACAGTTATCAATAACAGGTAGCAGCTCCAGAAATGTAACGCTGCCCACTTGGCTTCTCAGAAGAAAACACTTTGACTCCTCCTCATGGTTCACTTTCGAGCCAAACACTTTCGAGCACAATTCTCAACTTTGACACTGTAGAAATGATCCTGAAAGTATAGGTACTTGCAAAAACTTTAGGGATTCTCTCCTCTCTCACACAGAGTATTCATGTTTCACAATCACACCAGTTGATTAAAACATAATTAATTAATTAATTAAATTAATATTTCGTTGAGTACAGCAGCACCTCCGGTTGCGCACATGATCTGTTCCGGAGCTCCGGTCGTATCCCGAGGTGTGCATATCCGGAGGTGCCGTTTCTGCGCATGCACACACAGCGAAACCCGGAAAAATACTTCCAGGTTTGCCACGTTCGCATCCTGAAGGATACACAACCAGAGGTGTGCGTATGCAGAGGCACCACTGTATAAGGTCCAGTTTTTATTTTTTGTTGAGTATGAGTTCTAATCTCATCCCTGATCTTTACTGGGTATTTGTGATACACTGGTTGGTTGGTTGGTTGGTTGGTTGGTTGGTTGGTTGGTTGGTTTTTATCTTGGTAAAACACCTTTTTCTCTATTATGAAAAAATTAGCAACAAAATGTATGTCAGTCCTAAACACACTTACTAAGGACTAAGCCTTATTGGGCATAGCAGGACTTACTCCAAAGTAAGCATACATAGGATTGCACTGTCTAGTAAATAATAGATGTGAAAAAGAACAATTAAAGGAACTTGGGAAGCTGCCTTATGCCATGTCAATCTTTTATCCATCTAGTGCAGCATAACCAGTGTTCACTGTCAGTGGTTCTCTAGGGTCTGTGGCAGAGGTATTTGACCTAACCTGCTATATGATCCTTTAAATAAAAAAAAAACCAGTTGCCAGGGATGTACCTTCTGCTCCCAAACCATTGAGCTATAGTGCCTCTAGACTGTGTACAGTCGTACCTTAGTTCCTGAACAGCTTAGTTGTCAAACAAATTGGCTCCCAAACACTGCAAACCTGGAAGTACCATATTTTTTCGTGTATAGGGCGACCCCTATTTTTGGGGACTCCAAATTGAGGAAATGGGGAGAGATTGCCCAGAGTTGTTAAGCTTGGGGGGGGGGATTGCTCACACGCCTGACCACCACTGCCAATTGAATGCATCAACAAAGCCACCAATCATCTGCCCACTCACTACCAGCAGCCACCGATCGCCTGCCCAATTGCCACAGCAGCCAATCACCAGCAAACCTTGCAGCAGCCACCAATCACACGCCCAAACAACACTGACAGTCTCCTGCTCATGGCAGCCACCGACTGCCCATCCTACTGCTGCACTATCTGTGTATAAGACGACCCCCAATTTTTAGCATTTTTAATAATAAAAAATCTCTTCTTATACACGGGAAAATATGTGAAGTGTTCCAGTTTGCGAACGTTTTCCAGAAGCTGAACGTACGACACAGCTTCCGACTGAGTGCAGGAAGCCTCCTGCAGCCAATCGGAAGCCATGCCTTGGTTTTCGAACCAAGTTTTGGGAGTTGAACGGACTCGCGGAACGGATTAAGTTCAAGAACCAGGGTACTACTGTGTCTATGTTTGGTGAAAAAGGGAGGGAAGCGTCTATGTCAGTTTCCCAGGCTTCTATTTTCAAGCCCACTTTAATTTTGTCCCTTTCTAATAGGCTGGGTGTATTTGATTTCTTTTCTTTTTTTAAAAGTCCAAAAACTGCATGCAGTTGAGAGTCCAGGGTAGATGGATTCTAAGCTGAAACATTTCCTGTTCCTAACATTTATCATATCTGTTCTCGTTCTTTGTTACTGAAGAAATGTTTTGCATGAAATATTCATCTAGTTTATAGGAATAAAGTATTAAATGATGGCTAGTAATATTATCAAATGAACTTACTGGCTTCTGAAGAGCTATCTTCCTTAACTGTAATTAAGAAGTTACTGAAATCAAAAAGGTTTCAAATATAACTGAATTTCTGAATTGTTAATTTTTGCAGTGTTGTAACACTAAGCAATCAGTGCTTCAGGCTGCAAACCTATACAAACTTTCCTGGGGAACAAGTCCCGTTGAACTCAGTGAGACTTACTTGAGAGTAATATATAGGATTGTAATGTGAAAGAGGCAGAAAATGCTATTCTTTCTTTGACTTGTAATGAAGATTATATGGGATTTTAATTAAATGAATGGAATTAATGAACTTTGTAAGAATTCTTGTTCTGACTGCCTAACTTTACTAACATTATTTGTGCACACAAAACTATTTACAAGACAGTAAGTTTTGGAGCTGGGAACTGATTAAAGCTTTGAGCTTATTAATTATGCTTAAATATTTAATTAATTTAAACTCCCATTTTCAGTATGTATCCTGGCTTGAACCCCAAGAACCACAATCAGTTTTCTTCCAGGATCTCCTACCACTCTTCCACTGCCATCCCCTCATCTATCTCTCCTCCGCCTTCCAAGCAAGTCCAGAAGGTTGGGCAATCCTCCAGAACAGCATTTGGTGCAGCATGGGGAACAGATTGACTAGATTGGTTTGTCTGGTGGATATGAACCTTGCTTACAGAGCAGGAAGTAGCATGTGCTTGGCCTTTTCTATGCCTTGTCAAGGGAGGATGTAAAATTCACTATTGCAAACTTCATAAAATAATGTCACAGACTGAAATGTGCAACAAAAAACCCCAATAACTTTACTTACCATTCTCCAAATTTTACTGTAGCTAAACTCAGAATAAGCACAGTTCTGGACTTCAGTCCGTTGACATTCCCTAGAATTCATGAACCTTCCCTCCATTCATCAATTTGGCTCCTACTGTTAGATAAATCAGCAGATGCTCCTCTAGTGATGACCAGAAACCAGCTTGGCAAAAATTAAAACAAATTAATGAAGAATAGGTTTGTCTTTGAGCTTATTGGACAGATAGAGAAATGTACAGAGGCTGAATACCTCCAGTTACTACATGCTGGGGATAAACAAGGGATTACCATTAACATCATACCCTGCTTGTGAGCTGTCTACAGGCATTTATTTTATTGACTACAGATGGAATAGTAGATTAGGGAGACCTTTGGGCTGATCCAATGAAGCTGTTCATAAGTACCTATTAGAAATAAACACAAATGGTTTACTTGAGTGCCATCACCAATGTGTATGATTTCACACAGTGTATCTATGTTTAAATTCTGTAATCTATAATTATATACTTTGGTAAATCCATCCACATAGGATGAAGTTGCAAATAAATCTGCTTGCTGAAAGAGGAATGTAAAAGGACATGAAAATGAGCCCCTGCTCACAGGCTTATGGAGTAACAAAGGACAGTTGTGTGTTTTGTTTATGAAGGTGTATTACGTACAGAAATAATTTGTTTCATCAGACACTTGCAGTGGCATGGCATGGCAGTATTCTGCTAGGAGTTGATTACGTCATACCAGTCTCTTGGACCTACACAAATACATCCTGAGGAGGAAAGAGAGAACACTGTTTACTAACTCTCCAGGCTAATGTTTGATACATCAAATCACTTATCTTAAAAGCTCATAGTACAATTCATCAAGTTGTTGATGTGATGAGATGTAATGGAAACAAAATGACCTTGCGAAGAATATGTAGAATATTTAGAAAATTAGGGAAAGGGCTACTTCTGTCAGTAGTGATAGCTTTCACTAATTAGCAAGAGTAATTGCATGATTATTGCACACCTAGAAATTATTCTAGAAAAAAGGCCTGCTGGGGGTAGAGATAATCTTCTCCCAAGGGTTGCCCTCTAATTAAGTGTACACTAAAGCAGGTGTACACAGAGATTTTGAACATCATGTTAAGCAGGTCCCTTGGCTTCCAACTTGGCTATTCCTAAATGAGTTTTAATGAGTGTTATGTCTCAGGTTGTGTGCTAATGAAGCTTTTGTTGTAAGTTGTGCTGAAAAATTAAGGGAAAGAGATTTATTTGCATATTACAACCCTCTTTGTCTTTGTTGCTAGCTCAGTAAATGGGACAGTAAGCTGCTGTGTCTCCATAGCAAAATACTAGAAACTCCTTTGAACAAACCTGTACATGCAGCATTGAAAGGTGGCTGTGTTGAAGCCACAGGGGACATTTCCTGTCTTCTAAACAAAAGCATGATTATCATGGGAATCTGCTTGTTTGTTTGAAATATGAGTGTGTGGATATTTATTTTAGATTGTGTTTAATGCTGTGAAATATTTTAAAAGAGCAAAACATCCAAATCAAATATGACAAGGGATGCAGCAAATAGACTCTGAACTACGCATTTAGCATTGACATTTGATTATATTAAGCGTTCTTTGTAGGAGAATGGCTATGGAGGAATCATAGAATCATAGAGTTGGAAGAGACCACAAGGGCCATCGAGTCCAACCCCCTGCCAAGCAGGAAACACCATCAGAGCACTCCTGACATATGGTTGTCAAGCCTCTGCTTAAAGACCTCCAAAGTAGGAGACTCCACCACACTCCTTGGCAGCAAATTCCACTGTCGAACAGCTCTTACTGTCAGGAAGTTCTTCCTAATGTTTAGGTGGAATCTTCTTTCTTGTAGTTTGGATCCATTGCTCCGTGTCCGCTTCTCTGGAGCAGCAGAAAACAACCTTTCTCCCTCCTCTATGTGACATCCTTTTATATATTTGAACATGGCTATCATATCACCCCTTAACCTCCTCTTCTCCAGGCTAAACATGCCCAGCTCCCTTAGCCGTTCCTCATAAGGCATCGTTTCCAGGCCTTTGACCATTTTGGTTGCTCTCCTCTGGACACGTTCCAGTTTGTCAGTGTCCTTCTTGAACTGTGGTGCCCAGAACTGGACACAGTACTCCAGGTGTGGTCTGACCAGAGCAGAATACAGTGGCACTATTACTTCCCTTGATCTAGATGCTATACTCCTATTGATGCAGCCCAGAATTGCATTGGCTTTTTTAGCTGCCGCGTCACACTGTTGGCTCATGTCAAGTTTGTGGTCAACCAAGACTCCTAGATCCTTTTCACATGTACTGCTCTCAAGCCAGGTGTCACCCATCTTGTATTTGTGCCTCTCATTTTTTTTGCCCAAGTGCAATACTTTACATTTCTCCCTGTTAAAATTCATTTTGTTTGTTTTTGCCCAGTTCTCTAATCTGTCAAGGTCGTTTTGAAGTGTGATCCTGTCCTCTGGGGTGTTAGCCACCCCTCCCAGTTTGGTGTCATCTGCAAATTTGATCAGGATGCCCTTGAGTCCATCATCCAAGTCGTTGATAAAGATGTTGAATAAGACCGGGCCCAAGACAGAACCCTGTGGCACCCCACTAGTCACTCTTCTCCAGGATGAAGAGGAACCATTGATGAGCACCCTTTGGGTTCGGTCAGTCAGCCAGTTACAAATCCACTGAGTGGTAGCATAGTCAAGACCGCATTTTACCAGCTTCTTTACAAGAATATCATGGGGCACCTTATCAAATGCCTTGCTGAAATCAAGGTAGGCTACATCCACTGCGTTCCCTTCTGTCAAAAAACGAGATCAGGTTAGTCTGACATGACTTATTTTTCAGAAATCCATGCTGACTATTGGTGATCACAGCATTCCTTTCTAGGTGCTCACAGACTGTTTGCTTAATGATCTGCTCCAGAATCTTCCCTGCTATTGATGTCAGACTGACTGGGCGGTAATTATTTGGGTCCTCTCTTTTCCCCTTTTTGAAAATAGGGACAACATTTGCCCTCCTCCAGTCTGCCGGGACTTCGCCTGTTCTCCAGGAATCTCAAAGATGACTGCCAGTGGTTCTGAGATCACATCTGCCAGTTCTTTTAATACTCTTGGATGCAGTTCATCTGGCCCTGGAGACTTGAATACATCTAAACTAGCCAAATATTCTTGTACTATCTCCTTAGTTATTCTGGGCTGTGTTTCCTTTGCTGAATCATTTGCTCCAAATTCTTCAGGTCGGGCATTGTTTTCTTCATCGGAGAAGACTGAGGCAAAGAAGGCATTGAGGAGTTCAGCCCTTTCTGTGTCCCCTGTTTGCATTTCACCATCTTCTCCTCTGAGTGACCCCACTGTTTCTTTGTTCTTCCTTTTGCTACGAACATACCCATAAAAGCCTTTTTTGTTGCTTTTAACCTCTCTAGCAAGCCTGAGTTCATTCTGTGCTTTAGCTTTTCTGACTTTGTGTCTACACATGCTGGCTATTTGTTTGAATTTCTCTTTGGTGGTTTCCCCCCTTTTCCATTTTTTGTACACATCCTTTTTTAATCTTAATTCAGTTAAAAGTTCTTTAGATAGCCACCCTGGCTTCTTTAGGTACCTTCCATGTTTCCGTCTCGTTGGTATTGCCTGACGTTGTGCTTTTACTATCTCCCTCTTAACAAACTCCCAGCCATCATGAACTCCCTTTCCTTTTAGTATTGCAGTCCATGGGATCTCACCCAGCACTTCCCTAAGTTTTATGAAGTCGGCTTTCTTAAAGTCAAGAAATTGAGTCCTAGTATGCTTGGCTGCTCCTTTCCGCTGTATAGTAAACTTCAGAAGAGCATGATCACTCGCGCCTAATGATCCTTCCACTTCTACCCCACTAACCAGGTCATCAACATTGGTTAGGACCAGATCTAAAATGGCTGTTCCTCTTGTTGCTTCTCCCACTTTCTGGACAATGAAGTTGTCTGCAAGGCCAGTAAGGAATCTGTTTGACCTTATGCTCTTGGCTGAGTTTGACGTCCAACAAATATCCGGGTAATTGAAGTCCCCCATTACTACTATCTCCCTTCCTTTTGCATGCTTGGCCATCTGTTCCAGGAAGGCATCATCTATGTCCTCCGTTTGGCTTGGGGATCTATAGTAAACTCCCACAATGAGGTCTCTGTTATTCTTCTCTCCCTTAATTTTGACCCAAATGCTCTCACTTTGGCTTTGAGGTTCTAAATCTTGGATCTCTTCACAGGTATACACATCCCTGACATATAACGCCACTCCTCCTCCTTTCTTGTCTGGTCTGTTTCTCTGAAATAGATTGTATCCCCCCATTATTACATTCCAATCGTGGGACTTATCCCACCAGGTTTCAGTGATGCCTATTATGTCATATTTAGTTTGCTGTACCAAGAGCTCAAGCTCATCTTGTTTATTTCCCATGCTTTGCGCATTAGTGTACAGACATTGAAGTCCATTAATCATTCCCCCGTGTCTCTTATTTAAGGATTTTTTCCTCCCACCACTAGGTCCGCGTGCTGTTTGCTCCATTTGGTCTATGACATTTGGATGATCATCTTCATTAATTGATAGACTCCTACCTTCAGGAGCACTGTCTCCCTCCCCCACATTAGTCAGTTTAAAGCCCTCCTGATGACGTTTCTGAGATTTTTGGCAAAAGCATTTCTCCCAACCGTTGTGAGGTGCAGCCCATCACTTGCCAGAAGTCCATCTTCAAGAAACTGCAGTCCGTGATCTAAGAATCCAAACCGTTCCTGTTTACACCATTTGCGAAGCCAGCTGTTCACTTCCACTATTTTCCCCTCTCTCCCTGGGCCACGTCGTTCAACTGGGAGGACAGACGAGATGACAATTTGTGCATTTAGTTGCTTCAATTTCCTGCCGAGAGCCTCGTAGTCTCTTTTGATCTTCTGGAGGCTATTGCTTGCAGTGTCATTGGTTCCCACATGAACCAAGAGGAAGGGGTATTTGTCAGTGGGTTTTATGATTCCTTGCAGTCGTTCAGTTACATCTTGGATCTTAGCCCCGGGGAGACAGCACACTTCCCGAGACATCTTGTCAGGCCCACAGATCACTGCTTCTGTTCCCCTCAGTAGGGAATCCCCTATCACCACTACACGCCTCCTCTTGGGTTTGGTCGGGGTTCTTCCGTGAGCTGTCCGTTCCAAGGTCGCCTGCACATTCCCTGAGGACTGACTTTGCTGCTCGTCTTCATATACCTGATCGACTGTAATGAGGGAGAGATCCTCAAATGGAGTCTGCTCTTTGTCTTCCATGCTAGGGGAGAGGACCTCAAAGCGATTGTGTATTTCTAAACAATCAGAGTGAACCCTGGGCCTCCTACTTCTTTGAGTCACGTTTCTCCATATATCTGGCTCCTGTGTTGGTGAACTAGCCTCCTTCTCAGGGGAGTCCCCTGTCTCCTCCTTGGTGGGGACGGTGTGCTCTGTTGCTTCCAAGAAGAGCTCCAGCTCTCTAATTCTTTGGAGCGTAGCTACACGTTCCTCCAGTTGTTGGACTTTGTCTTTTAAAAGGGCAATCAACATGCAATTGCTGCAGGTAAAGCTGCCTGCAACCTTTGGCAAGATGGCAAACATTGCGCAGGAATCGCAGGCGACTGCAGCTGTTCCCTCCCCTTCCATCCTGAGATCGTGTCGTTGGGGGTGGCTACAGAGGTCCTCCATCATAAAAAGCTTGAAGACAGGACAAATAACTTCCCCCACACAAAAAAAACTAGGTCTCCCCCAACAAACGTTTGAGACTAGCTCCCCTAAATCTAAAAGATGGGTATAACTGCGCGCGTCGCTAGGCGCGCGCCGCTGCCCTGCAAACTCTGATAAGCTCCTCCCACAGCTAATCCCCTGCCTCAACAGAAACCCTGCCCCCTCTGACCTTTGCACAGGGAAAACAGCTAATCAGCCACAAAGAAACACACACACACAAGAAAACCCTTTTTGCTCCTTCTTCAACTGCTGCCCTGCGAATTATGCCCTGTTCATCCATGGTCTGTTTGTCACTTTAATTTGGAGGAAGAACATGTAAGACCTATTTTCAGGTGCCTGTTTTCTGTGATGTAGGTTCCAGCAACCTGCCATAATGTATTTACCATGTCACTCAACTCGGTTGATGTTGTTGTCACATTTAGGGGGCAATCCAATGGCAAGGTGAACCAGGTTGAACATCTTAGATGCAGCAGATCTCTAGCTCAGTCAGCTGATTCCTGGCTCCCCAACCCTGGCACAGCCAATGATACACCAGCGTAACTTGCTAATCACAGATCAGTTGGCTGAGAAGAGTCCCCAAAAGGGCATGGTGGGGGCAGAACCAGAAAGGGGAGACTTGGGCTGCATATGAAGCCTGTTCAGCTCAGTCACATGACCTAGCAACCTAGCATGTTTTATAGGCTTGTTTTCCCGCTGCCAAGCTAAGGCAGAGCAGCAGTAGCAGTCCTACTGCTGAACAGGGTTTTGATCTAGTGTAACTTTATGCCAACTTAATTTGCATTGTATTGCTTTACACCAGCTTCTTGTGTATAGGATTGCTCCTTAACCTCTCTTAGGCTAAATCATGTCTATGTTAAAAATATCAAATGTTTGAGACAAATTATCACAGATTTTGAACTTTTTACCATTCAGACAAATAGCTATATTTTACCTCCATATTTTACCTATAGGTGAGCAAACAATTTTAACACAGGAACTTCCTAAACAAAAGTCCTTGTGCCAAGAATTATTCAAGACAGAGAGCATTCCTGTATGATCTCTCTTCTTTTTATGATAATCAGCAGGACCGTCTTAAGCATATCCGGCGCCGTGGTGCAGATACGCCCCCGTTTCCCAGAGTTGTCGACCTTTTTTAGGGTGGACGGCGCTGCTGGAGAAGGCAGGCAGTGGCTGGAGGGCAGCTCCTCCAGCGGGAAAGAGGCGGAGGCTGGACGCGCCACCTCCTGGCTCAACTTGCCTCTTTGTGCTATGGTGGCCATGGCAGATGAAGGCTACAGGTGCGGTGCTGCTTTGGCGTGGCATGGTGGAGGCGGGCGAGGCTGGCGAGCTGATGCCAGGGGAAGCCGCGTCCAGCCTCTCCCTCCTGGAGCCCTCCAGAACTCTTCCCTGGCGCCAACCTCTATGGGTAAGATGCCCCTGATAATCAGTCATGGGTGCCCACCAGATTTCATCACAATCTTTAAAGATACACTCACTTTTAAAGTAAATGCATAGGTTAATGGACAAGTTTTCCTCCTTCAAAAAATAGGTTCTTGTAGGAATAGTGACTTTCTGAGCATTTACAGGTGTTGTCCAACTTCAATGCCACCAGCACAGCCAGCCTGGTCAGTGATCAGGAATGGCATTTAGAAATGATGATGGTGATGATGATTATGATGATGTACTCTATGTGCAATTATTTGAATGTTGAATAAGTTTGTTCCTAATTATAAGAAGGGAAAGACAGTTTACTGTAAAATAATAAACAGTGCAGTGCCTTAATAAATCTCTGGGAAGAACTATACAGTACTCAGGACATAATTATTGCATACTCTTGTTGTACGCTGAGGATGTTTATGAGCAATACTAAAGCATCTGCTCTGAGCTGCAAAAAGTCTAAATTAGGAAATGTGAGAGTTTACCAAGTCCAGCATTTTTCAGAGTTATGACTAACATAGTAGGAGAGAGAAGACACAGTCCACATAGTTTGAGGCGGATTGCTGCTTAAAGTTAAAATCAGTTCGCACACTTCTAAGAGGATGTCCTGTTGAACTGAGTGAAACGAGACTTCTAAGTAAAGTGACTGTACTTTCAACCTTGTTGTTTATTAATGCAGCCACGTGAATCCTTTAACAAGTAGTTCTTCTATCCTAATGTTTGAGGTTTACCTATTGTCAAAAATAACACTGTTCAATGCGCATGTTTCCTGAACTGTCATTCTTTGTTCCAAGGGCAGGCTCCTTTTCATACTGAGCTGGAAAAAAGTGTGGCTTTTACTATCTTGTGGGCCAGTTGGATCAGCCCTACCCATTTCTTTTTTGTTCGGACATTGTTCTTTTGTGATGGCCCTTGGCTAAACAAACTGATTAATTATACACTGGTAACCTTTCTGTGCTTAAAGCTCACAGCTCAAGCCCAACCTTTTATTTAGCTCAGCTCTTCCTAGGTGTTTAGCCTATGTTCCCCATCCAGCATGGTCCTTCTAAAAAACAAAAACAATTATTTTTCCTTCTGAAACACTTGCCTACTCAACACTTCTCAACCTCCTGGTTCCCACCCAGGACTCTACCCTTCCACCTTGTCTGTCAACCCAGGGCGCAAACAAATCAACAAATCACCTCCTCAAATCTCACAACAAAGAGAGTTCATGGAACCTGCTGACCATAGTCTCTCTAGGCTTGCTTTTATGGGCCTTTTGTAGTTGAAGAAAACATTAGCTATCTTATGTTCACCTGAGGGAAATCTGCTTTTTAGAAGTACTTTTATCCATTTAAATTTCATAGAATCATAGAATCATAGAGTTGGAAGAGACCACAAGCGCCATCGAGTCCAACCTTGCCAAGCAGGAAACACCATCAGAGCACTCCTGACATATGGTTGTCAAGCCTCTGCTTAAAGACCTCCAAAGTAGGAGACTCCACCACACTCCTTGGCAGCAAATTCCACTGTCGAACGGCTCTTACTGTCAGGAAGTTCTTCCTAATGTTTAGGTGGAATCTTCTTTCTTGTAGTTTGGATCCATTGCTCCGTGTCCGCTTCTCTGGAGCAGCAGAAAACAACCTTTCTCCCTCCTCTATGTGACATCCTTTTATATATTTGAACATGGCTATCATATCACCCCTTAACCTCCTCTTCTCCAGGCTAAACATGCCCAGCTCCAGAATCTTCCCTGGTATTGATGTCAGACTGACTGGGCGGTAATTATTTGGGTCCTCTCTTTTCCCCTTTTTGAAAATAGGGACAACATTTGCCCTCCTCCATTTCACCTGTGGTGTGAAAGGACAGTCATAGTTAAAAAGAGAAAAAGCAGCCACAGCAGTGTTTTTTAAAGGATTTTCCAAAGTGGTTTAGATTTCAGTCTGCTGCCTGATCATATACCAAAGGACTACTGATCATACATGTTTGATTATGTTCAACACAGAATAAATCAAAACAACAAAGCATTGTTAAAAGGGATGTGATTTTAAAATGGTCCAGAGTTAGAGAATTTGCCTCCAGTCAGACACAAACGCACACCTAAGTCAGAATTTTAATAGTGTGAAATGTCTTTTGCTAACATAGGTTTGCAAGCATTTGAACCTTTCCAAGTGATGGTCTCCTCTTCTGAGTGGAATATTTTATTCTGTTTTTAAAATCAATAAATGTTTGCTTTCTAGTGAATTGATTAATTTTCCATAGAATTCTGACACTTGGATAAACTAATATGAGCACATCCTTTCAAACCATTTTATTTTTTTAAAAAAATCTAGCAACCTCTATGTGCACTGCATTTTTTCCCTTTTGTTTGAAGCAGGAAGTCATTTTGGATCTGAAGGTAATGAAATTCTTGAGACCTGATCTAATGAGTAATATGTAAAAAGATTTTTTCCTTACTAAAAACCTCACTAGTTGTCTCTCGCCCCCCCCTTTTTTTTTCAAGAACCTGTTAACTTTAAAGTAACATCCCACCTTCTGCTAGGACCTATGTATGACTCAGGGTGAAGTTACATTTTAAATGGAAATTGTGATAGACAGCACCTATAATTACAGCAATTTTTTATCTGGCTGTTTGAACTGTCAAGCTAGTCATTGAGTGCATAAAGTACTAGAAACGGTACAGGAGGTTTATACATACATTAAATTAATCTTTCAGAGCAACTTGACTATTTAAAGCTGAAATATAGAATTCAGAAACATTTCCAAGACATTTCTAAAAAGAGAAGGGATAGAAGCAAACTTGTTCTTTCATATTTTATTTGTGTTGATTCACATGACCAACTTTATTTTATAATTGCATATGTTTGAAGTTATTAACAGTATCACATATTAGCTGTCGTAAATAGTAATGTGAATGCAGTATTCATCAAGAACCATTCTCTTTATCATCACCTGATTGTGTGAATTAGCTCTTCGGAATGATGCATGTCATAATTTGCATATACAGAAAATATCCATGTTAGTCCGACTCAGAGTAGACCCATGACAAGCGTTCTTCTGAATAAAACCTAGTTGAATGCAACCAACAGTATTACATATGCTGATGATTCCGTTTTTTGGAAACCCAGGGGGAATTTCTTTTTTGAAGGTGCCTTTACATAATAAAGAATCCAAAGTAAAAACTTAACCTGAGAGGAGGCTAGCTTCAGATCTTACCCAAGCTCTTAAGTGGTGTGCTTTGTCTGTGATTTGCTCAGGGGTTGCATTCTGGGTCATTGCGTGCCTGCATGAAATCACATGCAATTGAAACACCCCGTTCTGCCCTGTTCTGCTTCCTCCTCTGTTCTGCCCTTTTAGTGACTTTTTAATGACGTTTCTGGGTCACTTCCAGGTTCAGCGCTGTGTGCATGTGCACACATATCAGTCTCACCTAAGACGGGGTGGGGGTGTTCCTGTATTTGATGCCTCCCTCCAACCCATTTAAGTTTGAAAGCCCGTCCAAAATGAGCAAGTGAAATGGTGTATGTATCTTTTTCAAATCATAACATAAACAAGTCAAATAAATTAAAACAGTATACAATTTTTTAAAACCACAAAGAGGTGTCACGTTAAAGATTTGATTTTGCTGCAAAAATATGCATGGCTATGCTCCAAAGATTGTTGTTCTTGACAATAAAATTTAAATTCCGAAGTTGAGATATGGGTCAGTTCTTTTAGGCAGAGAGCATAGTATCCTGCTTGCGGTTTACCAGTATTGTAACTTCTTCAATTTTTGAAAGGGTGCAACAACAAAATATTTTGGGGAAAACAGTATGTTGGGGAGCTTCCTGGACCCCTTAAGAAGAGTTTAGTTGATTATATCTCTTTCTATATAAATATGAGTCATAACTCAAATATTTCATCAAAATTAATATGTTATCACATTTCCAATTTTCAGGAATTCTTTGAACACGCAAAAAAGCTCTGGGACGACGAAGGAGTAAAGGCATGCTTCGAGAGATCAAATGAATACCAGTTGATTGATTGTGCACAATAGTAAGTGCTTCTTACAGAACAATGTACTTGTGTAAGCCTGAAAACCAGCATTCTAAATTAAGGATTGGAGGCCAGTGGAAACTTACAGAAAGCATTTTTGTTTTGCTTTGTGTTTGAGGGAGGTGTTTTTTTCACAGGAAAGGGAATGTTCCTCATACACTACACCTGATTTATTATGGCCATTTCTCCTCTCTCAAACCTCACTTACAGTGACTGCTCCTCTCACTCAGTCCACCAACTATGTAATTACTCCATGTTTTAGTTATACAGTATCCCCATTCCAAAGTAAATATCAACTTATCATAATACATAACATTTGGTGGGGTGCAAGTTGTTACAAAACTTAGCGTTCTTTTAAAATCAGTATTATAATGAAATACACACACACTTTAAAGACTTAGAGCCTGATCCTGCCAAAGTTGACTACTTTTCAGTCCTACTTATTTCAATAGCTGAGAATGATGCACATACTTGGAACTCCCCAGCTGTAAACTGTGGAACTTAAATGTGCTTAATTTGGACTGGAACATAACTATGCATACGGAACCAAGTTGATATGTTTCCCCCTCTGCTTATCAATACTAATTTATTATATTGGTTCTATGGGGCATTTTGGTGCTTGTTTTCATTTATGTGATATATATCCACTTTTTTGGGGGGGGACGTGGGTGGCGCTGTGGTCTAAACCACAAAGCCTAGGGCTTGCCAATCAGAAGGTCGGTGGTTCGAATCCCTGCGATGGGGTGAGCTCTCGCTTGGTCCCTGCTCCCGCCAACCTAGCAGTTCGAAAGCACGTCAAAGTGCAAGTAGATAAATAGGTACCGCTCCGGCGGGAAGGTAAACGGTGTTTACGTGCACTGCTCTGGTTCGCCAGAAGTGGCTTTGTCATGCTGGCCACATGACCCGGAAGCTGTACGCAGGCTCCCTCGGCCAACAAAGCGAGATGAGCGCTGTAACCCCAGAGTCGTCCGCAACTGGACCTAACAGTCAGGGGTCCCTTTACCTTTATCCATTTTTTCAATAATATCCTATTTTTAAGAGCTTGAATAAGAATAAAACTTGAGGATCAGCTTTTTCCTTTCAGCTCATCTGAATTTTGTTTAAGTAAGAGTCAGGTTAGTATATAATAGAGGATTTATGATAAATGGAAAAAAACTTGGAACTAGGCAGGATATTTCACTTGGTTATGTGTGCTTTTAGGTATATCTTTGACAAAAACTTGACACATTTTTCCCTCTAACTAAAACAGTTATTCCATTCGCTTATACTGAACACTGGAAAATTAATATCATGCCAGAAAGACAGTATTTTGAAATATATATACTGTAATAAGACATGGTCCACAAAAAACCAGCATACATTTACCATCTATAATTTTGGGGGAAGTGTTGGATTTTATTTGGGGATGGAGTTAAAGTGGTAAATTTTGATCTGTTTTGGAAGATAGGTGAGGTACTCTATAAACACATAAATAAATAATTCTCTATGAGGAAATGATTATACATTTAAAGGAGGGGTACAAAAAAAGTAGTTTGGGATCTACTTGCAGACCTCTTGGTGATTTGTAATAGATTTAGAAGATCAAAATTTTTGATTCCTGGTTATTTAACAAAAGCAACATATGAAAAAGGCTCCTCCACTCCAAATTAGGCCAGTGAAATCACCAAAGCTTGGATGGAAGCCACGAGAGGATTTCTGGGTGGCAAGAAACATGAACTTTGTTCTGGTATTATAAACAAATTCCTGGACTGTGCACGTGCTCAAAGATACTACATTCTTTAATTCTAAGGGTATATCTGGCTCCTATTCCTTAAAAAAAAATAATTGAAGGAAGACGTTACTCTCTCCCTCCTGAAAAAACCCCAAACCATAAAGGATTCCTCCTTGGTAAGAACGGTTAAATAAGTGACCAGTTCAATCCTCCTTCCCCTCAGAAAAGAATAAATCAGTAGAAGGCATTGTACAGAGCAATATAGCTTGACGCAAATAAAAAATACAGCATCAACACATTTCTAGAAACCTCATGGGAAAAGGAGGCTTTTCCAGTTTCACAGCAATTCCACCCAACATACATCTTTGTCAGCTCTAGTCCTTGTCCCAAAGCCTGAGAAATGCCCAGTCATTCCTGCTGTGGCTCTGTGCTCTCTAATATAAATCACAAACGTGTTATAATAGTCCAGTGTTGATTATTATTCTTTCTGCAGCCTCAGTTTGAAAGACAGTTTGTCACCCATTGCAGTATTCCATTATTTTTCCCTTCGGCATGGTTGGTGAAGCTTCCAATTTTAGCATAAAGCAAAGTAGATACTGAAAGTCTGAAGAAAGCATGTCCCTGATTTAAAGCTACTTTCTTCCAGGTCAAATAATCATTAACTCTTTTCAAAAATAATAATATAAGGTACCCCCTTTTGGAGGGAGAAAGGCAGGGTTTCCACCTCTAAATAATTAAATGGGTGGCAAGTTATCATACTTGTGTTATAGTTTGTTGTCATGAGATTTACCTCAATGGCATAATGCATATTTCTGTCTTACTGCAGACGAAACACAACTGTAGGTATCGGGGTGGTTTTAACCCATGGTTTATATCTGGGACCCCCCAAAGTAGCACTCATGGAATGCCTGTAAAGCCTCCCTATTCTCCTGGCCCCACCCACTTTTCCAGGAGATACCTTTTCCTCCTCCTTTGGAAGTGGGAAGGAGGGGGCAGCTTCAGTTCTGAAAACAAGTTGAGATGTGGAAGGAATGTTGGTCCTTCCTACTCCTCCTTTCAGCTTTCCAAACCGAGATCCACACCTCAGAGCAGAACACAGAGCTTACAGGGAGCAAAGCCTCGTGAAAGAAAAAAAGGAAAAGGTAATGGGTGGAAGAGGGCTGGTGGGCAGCGTAAGGAGGGAGAGATAGCAACGTATATTGTATATTTGCTTTCTCCCTCCTCTCCAGGATCTAGTGGGTCTGTGTTTATATGTTTTTTCTCCTTTCTAGGATCTGGAGGTCTGGGCTTGGTTTTCTTCCCCAACTCTGTCTAAAGGGGGGGGGGGTCAACTGTGTTTTACGTTCCCTCCTTTCAAGGTCTGGTTTTGTCTGTATTGGCGGGCGTTTGGTTTCCCCCCACTTCTCTAGGGTCTGTGTGTTCTTTTTTCCCTTCTTTACCTGCTTGCCTTCTAATGCCCAAACTCCTTCCCCAAACAGAGCAGTGGGAGTGAGTGGGGCCTTGTGGCCCCCACAGCAGCCATTTTGTGACTGAACAAGCCCCTCATTGCAGCAGTTTCGAAATGACACCTGCAACATTTTGAAAATTCCAAATATGCCCATGAACCCAGATAGACTGGTCCCCCCCCCAAATAAAAAACCAAGAGACCCAGTTATACTTCTGATAACTTTGAATATTTTGATAGGATCTGACAGCAGTCTTTCAATTTGGTAAAATGGCAGAGGCAACATAAAAGTGCAAGAAGTTTGCATCAAGTTCAAAAAGCCACAGGAATCATGCAAAAACTGTGTGATTATGTAGATGATACAGTAGGTCAGTGTAAGCAGGAATTTATATAAGAGATACTTCTCTTCATTTGCATGGCAGCCTGCTGTCTATATTAGCTACCTTTCCATTAATGAACTGCCTGCTTAAATGCTAGTTTGTAGTAATTGGGCATAATTGACAAGATGTTTATTGTCATTGTGTTCCCGTCATCATTTTTGTTCTTAAAAGACCCAGTTCAGAAAAGAACGGAGATTCTTTGGTCATCTTAAAAACAAACAGTTGAATTGTAGCCTAAGCTTTAGTTTTCATATCTTGAGAAAGTTATATTTGCTTGCCCTCATCAGCAAGGAGTGGAGTATTCTTCCCACTGTTCCTGCTGGTGCTATGCCTGCAGCTTATTGAACTGTTGTGTTGTTCCATGGCACTCTGTTTCAAGACAGAGAGCAGTTCTCAGAATTGGCTGAGATAATTGGAAAGAATATGTTGTTGGCCCTTCTGGGAACTACGGAAGAGTCCATACAGCACATACGATACTCTAAAAAGTTAACTTTTCTCCTGATTGTTGCTAGGTTAGAGATCGTGCACTGTTGAAACATATTTGAAGGACTCTCGATTGATGCATGGTATAACTAAAGTGTGGATGAATATGCTGACTTGCCATGGCAGAGAAACTGACTTGTCAAATTAGAGCAGCCAAGGAGACAGTAAACATCAATTTCTTTTAAGCAGATTGTTCATATTACATGTCAGATGGGAAAGTCAAGTGAGATTATTGCTATTAGCATGGCACCAGTTCCTCTTACAATTTAGGTACAGTGGTACCTCGGGTTACAAATGCTTTGGGTTACAAACACTTCAAGTTACAAACTCTGCTAACCCAGAAGTAGTACCTCGGGTTAAGAACTTTGCCCCAGGATGAGAATGGAAATCGCGCGCCAGCAGTGCAGCAGCAGCAGCAGGCCGCATTAGCGAAAGCATGCCTCAGTTTTGGGTTAAGAACGGACCTCTGGAACGAATTAAGTTCGTAACCTGAGGTACCACTGTATCTTCAAACCCGCCCCCGCCCCCCGAGAGCTCTGGCCAAGCTTTTAGCCTGCTGATCTTCTCAGACATAGTTTTCCTGGCTTGGTAAACCATGGTTTTAGCAAGCTGAGAATGACCATTGGACCTTCACACCTCATTCTCCCCAGTCACCTTTCCTCCCACTGTATGCCTGCTTTAGAACTGTGATTATGGTTTGGTGCTGCTGTGAGCTTTGTTGCATTGATTTTGTTTTCTGTTGCTGGTTTTCTGTTATATTGGATTTTGTGCTATATTGGTTTTTATCAATTTATTATCTTGTTTTATTTGTGTTTATTTCTGTTAGATGCTCTCCAGGGAACTTACCTTATTGGGTAGCATACAAATATTGTAAATAAGTAATTCTTTAAATCAGATTCTGGCTTCATGTTGGCTTACTAACTAAAACAAGAAGCTCTAGCTAAGGCGGTTTTGTACCGAGCACTTCCTGTGGCATAGACACACTTTGGTTGCGTTCATACAACAGTTTATTTCAATTCTTCAATGTTTCCCTAACTGTTAATTTCATTATTATATTTGAGCTTCCACGTGACATAAAAGCCACATCTGGAAAACTAAAAATCCATTTGCAGCCCCCTTAACCCAAAAAATTGCAGTAGTATCGTGATGAAATTTGGGGTAGTATACCAGTATACAGTTTTTTTCTGCTGTTTTTTTTTTTTTTTTTTTAGGTGGAACAGAAGCATATATAAGCTGAAATGGCGGGGGAGTAGCCATAATGTCCAGTGATGTTCATTTTTGTGTCATAGCACGCCCACTGATGTGAATGAAATTTAGCGTCATATGCAGGGATTCTGTAGCAGTAGATTTCCTTTATTGGCATAGGTGTTTGTGGATGACCTTTGAGGTCCATTCTGTCTCTACAATGGGTGGCATATGAAATGAGGAGGAGGAGGAGGAAGAAGAAGCTTCTGTCTGCTATTTGACAGTAGACTGTCAGTAAACAATGCAGTAAATGTCAAAGAGCAATACTGAGATTGGAGATAAGCCACTGGTTGCTCTTCAAAAGGCAGAGGTGGAAAAAGGCATTCGGTAGAAAAAGCTTCAGCCTGCACTTTAAAGGATGGCAGACTGGGGCTTATTTCTGATCTTAGCACTGTAGGAGCACAGCACTAAGCTCAGGAATAAGCTTCTGTCTGCTGCCTTTTAAATAAGCATGACCTTGGCTTGAACTTTGAATTTCCTAATGACAGCACTGCCCACCTTCCAAAATGGCCTCTGGCTAATGGGCCAGTTTTAGATCCAGCCATCAGGCCTGATTCGATTTTCCAATGCTCAGTTAGAACAAAAAAGTTATTTTTTTTAACGGCTGGTGCATTTTAAGAATAAAGCAAATTGCTTAGAATACCTGGACTTTGTTAGGTAACTACCTGCGCAGGTTAAATATCATGTTATTTTAAACAATATTACTATTATTTCCATAATATTTTTAAAAACTTGTAGATGATTCCAGTTCTTAACAAATTAACTCCAATTTTGCTCCTGTTTAAACTTCTAGACTCAGTTCATATCAATGGTTCCCTGGCATGAATTCAAAACCATTTTTGTAGGGCGATTCATTGTTTTTCATTTCCTGTAAAATTAGATGAGTGGCCAAGGCAAGGTTTAGCTATTTTTAGGTTCAGCAGTAATTGTAGTAGAGAAAACTGGCCAATTATCACATGACTGACAGTATCACAGGGAACATCCCAGCACTGTGTTGTAAACAAAGACTACCAGTATCAAAGACAAGCTTATGGTATAGAGAACAAGGCTACCAGACAGTTATGGAAGGGAGGATGAGTACTATCGCATACTATTATAACGATAAATAAAATTTCAGTCAGTTGTATTCAGCTGAGTTAGGCCACAGCTGCTCCATACATTTAAAGCAATACAGTGGTACCTTGGTTCTCAAAATTAATCCGTTCCGGAAGTCTGTTCCAAAACCAAAGTGTTCCAAAACCAAGCCACGCTTTCCCATAGAAAGTAATGCAAAACGGATTGATCTGTTCGAGACCCCAAAACAGCAATTTAACATGAATTTTCCTATCTGATGAGACCATTGATCCATAAAATGAAAGCAATAATCAAGGTAAAGGTAAAGGGACCCCTGACCATTAGGTCCGGTCGTGGCCAACTCTGGGGTTGGGGTGCTCATCTCGCTTTATTTGCCGAGGGAGCCAGGATACAGCTTCTGGGTCATGTGGCCAGCATGACAAAGCCACTTCAGTTCCCATTCTTCCCTGGGAGGAGGCATTAACTGATAAACCAGTGGGAATTATTTTAAACTACAGTGGTGCCCCGCAAGACGAAATTAATTCGTTCCGCAAGTTTTGTCGTCTAGCGAATTTTTCGTCTTGCGAATCACGAAATCCCATAGGAATGCATTGAAAATCAATTAATGCGTTCCTATGGTCAAAAAAAGTCCAAACAAAGCCAAATTTGGTACAACAACAGTTTATTAACTGCTCTTTAAAGTCACACATACTGTAAAGAGCAGTTCAAAAATTGAAGGGAAAATAAATTAACTTTATAAACATGACAGAAAAACATTAAAAAATCAACAAAGTGTACAGTACATTTTCTAAGACTCTGGGGGACCACTCGAAGAAGGCTCCTCTTCCACTCTTTGCTTCTTGGTCAAGAACCTGTCCATAGTCTGCTGCTTCATCCGCCTTTTCAGCAGCTCCCTGAAAGGCGACATGACCCTCGTATGATAAAAGGTCCCAACGTCATGTGCCACGTGCTTCTCAGGGTGGTGTTGCTCTGCAAAAGTCTGCACCTCCTTCCACTTCAGGCAAATGTCCCTCAGTTTTTCGGAGGACAGCCGTTCCTCAGTTGCTTCCTCCTCTTCCAGTGAGGCCTGCTCCTGCGCAGCCTCTGCCTGCAGTTCGACCAGCTCCACGGTGGTCAGCTCGTCGTCGTGCTCCTCCACCAGCTCGCAGACGTCCTCCTCCGTGACCTCCAGGCCCATGGTCCTCCCCAAGGCAACAATGTCCTGCACCACTGTTGACTCTGGTGCATCAGAGTCACTTGGTGCCACACAGTCTGGCCACAGGCTGCGCCAAGCGCAATTCAAATTTCTCTGGCTGATCCCTTTCCAGGCCGTGGTGACCATCTTCAAGCAGGTGACGATGTCTAAGTGGTCCTTCCAGAATTCCCGCAGGGTGATGGTGGTGCAGTCAGTCACCTCGAAGCATCGCCTGAAAAGCTCCTTGGTGTAGATTTTTTTGAAATTGGCGATGACCTGCTGATCCATCGGCTGGAGCAGTGGCGTGGTGTTAGGCGGCAGGAACATGATGTTGATGAAGCTGAACTCCTCCAACAAGTCCACCTCAAGGCCTTTAGGATGGGCAGGAGCATTGTCCATCAGAAGCAAAGCCTTCAGCGGCAGGTCGTTGTCCAGCAGGTACTGCTTGACAGCAGGGCCAAAAGCAAGATTGACCCAGTCCACAAACAGCACACGTGTGACCCAAGCCTTGCTGTTGGATCGCCACATGACACTCAGCCGCTCCTTGTCGATCTTGTGTCTCTTGAAGGCCCGTGGGTTCTCCGAGTGGTACACCAGCAGGGGCTTGATCTTCAGGTCGCCGCTTGCGTTGGCACAGAAGAGCAGGGTCAGACGGTCCTTCATGGGCTTGTGGCCAGGCAACTTGGACTCCTCCTGAGTGATGAAAGTCCTTTTGGGCATCCTCTTCCAAAACAGCCCGGTCTCGTCGCAGTTGAAGACCTGCTGTGGAACGTAGCCCTCCGTCTTCACAACCTCCAGGAACTCCGCTGCAAAGTCTTCAGCCGCAGGAACATCAGAACTGGCAGCCTCTCCATGCCTGACCACGCTGTGGATGCCAGATCTTGTCTTGAACCGTTCAAACCAACCTCTGCTAGCCTTGAAGACTTCTGGCTCGGCTGAGGTTCCTGGCTGTTCCCGGATGAGGTCAGCGTGCAAGGCCTTGGCCTTCTCACAAATGACGGCCTCAGACAGTGTGTCCCCTGCACGCTGCTTCTCTTCTATCCAGATGAGCAGCAACTTCTCGACCTCCTCCAGAACAGCTGGGCGGTTCTTCACGATCCTGGTGACTCCCTTGGCTGCATCAGTCGCCAGGATCTTCTCCCTCATCTTCAGGCTGGTCCCGATGGTTGATGGATTCCTCCCATACTCCCTGGCGATGTCCGTCACACGCATTCCGCCGTCGTGCTTCCAGATGATCTCCTTCTTCATTTCCAGCGTCACCTTCTCCTTCTTCCTCTCGCCGGCCACCGCAGCAGCAGTCTTCTTGGGTCCCATGGCAGCACAGCTCTTACCTTCGTAAACTCAGAAAAAGAAAAAGAAATAAGTGATGTGCTTCAAATCCAAAAAATACAAAAGCACCCAGCCACCCACCACACAGAAATTAAAACCCAGAACCAAGGCCTTGAATCCCAAGCACCCCAACCCAAAATCCAAAATCCAAAAACCCCCAAAAAAGTTTTAAAAGTTCAACTTACCAAATGGATGCAAGAGAAGTTCTGGAAAAGCTTCAACAATCAATCACCGAAGTCTTCAGAAACCTCAAATGGCTGCAAAATAAGTTTTGGAAAAGCTTCAAAAATCACCAATGTCTTCAAAAACCTCAACTGCTCCCACAGACACCCACCCACCCACATCACAGAAATTGCAAACCCCTCCCCAACTGCTCCCCCAGCCCCTCCCCAACTGCTGCAAACCCCTCCCCAACTGTTCCCCCAGCCAGCCAGCACTCAGAAATTCAAACTCAGAAAAAAAAATTTGAAAAAAAAACAACCTTGCCCAATGGTCACAGAAAATCATAAAAATTCCAAAAAAAGGCCCACAAGCCCCCAGATTCCTGCAGAAACCTCCCCAACTGTTCCCCCAGCCAGCCAGCACTCAGAAATTCAAACTCAGGAAAAAAAAATTGAAAAAAAACAACCTTGCCCAATGGTCACAGAAAATCATAAAAATTCCCAAAAAAGGCCCACAAGCTCCCAGATTATCGCAAACCCCCCCACAACACCAAGTCCTTGAATCCCAAACACCCCAACCCAAAATCCAAACCCCCCCAAAAAAGTTTTAAAAGTTTAACTTACCAAATGGATGCAAGAGAAGTTCTGGAAAAGTTTTGGAAAAGCTTCAAAAGTGAGCAAAGTCTGAGAAAAGGCTACCAAACCACGTGCTAACAGTTGCTCCTCGAAGTCAAGTCACAACTGCAGCTGTTCAAGCTAAGCACCCTTGGTTTTAACGGTTTTTAGACAAAGGAAACAAAGTCGCGAGACGTTTTCGTCTTGCGAAGCAAGCCCATAGGGAAATTCGTCTTGCGAGGCAAATCGAAAACGGAAAAACCTTTCGTCTAGCGAGTTTTTTGTCTTGCGAGGCATTCGTCTTGCGAGGTACCACTGTACAGTTGGATTTGAGTGTGTATACGTGTGTGTGTGTGTGTGTGTGTGTGTGTGTGTGTGTGTGTGTGTTGTGTGTGTAATTGTCAGCCACCACAAATTTAAATAGCCCTTTATGTTTACATCGACCACCTCATTTCCAGTGTGCAATCTTTGGAGTATGCAGCAATCCTTGTAACATTTTTGTTTGTAATGTCTAAAGAAAAAATGCTGCTTTGAAAAAGCTGGTATTTTGTGCGCACACGCGCACACACACACACAAATTCCTATGTTAAAATTATGTGGTTTTTAAAACATCAGCATTGCTCTTTATGACATACTCTCTGATTTAAAGTTAAAGCTCTCCTTGCCATTTCTCTCTCTTTATTCTTTGTTATAGAAGTTGATTGTTAATCCCAATTCACTTCCACTTGTCCTGTCACTGTCACCTGGGAAAACACATTGTTTCCTGCTGAATCGAAACAGACGTCAGTAGGATTTTCTGTGGATTGGCATTGGATTTGATTCAGCGATAATCAGTGGGTTTTCCCAGGAAAAGCTGTGTGACAAATGAAAAACCATTCAGACCCATGCCTAGAGAGCACGGGACAAGCAGAAAACATATCGGACCTGTACTTTCTAGGCATAGGTCAAGTGGAAGTGTAGATAAGCCTTAAATATCTATAAACATTTTGCAAATGAACCCCATTATACTCTACCCCATCTACCCCATTATATCTACCTCCTAGGAACCCTTTGGAAAATATTGGATATCTCTGTTTAAATAAAACTACTTTCTAGATGTATAGAAATTTTTCATTTATATTCTGCTTGGTTACTCCTGTTCTGTGAAAAGAGAGCTAATTCAACACCAGACGAAGGTTAGATAAGAATAATCACTTCACCTTTTTCTCTGTGAACACAACACCCTGTAAAAAAATGTGAGTTAAAAATTAATGTTAAAGGAGAATGAATAGCTAATGCTAACATGTTGGAGGGATGGTGGGTGGCTTTGATAATTCACAGGCAGAACAGGGGGACAGATTCTACACAAGAATGTAAGCTTCTGAACCTTAGTATCCCCCCCCCCCCTTGGCTTCAGTATACAGTGGTGCCTCGCAAGACGAAATTAATCCGTTCCGCGAGTCTCTTCGTCTAGCGGTTTTTTTGTCTTGCGAAGCAACCCTATTAGCGGTTTAGTGGCTATTAAAGGCTTAGTGGCTATTAAAGGATTAGCGGATTAGCGGCTAAAAGGCTATTAGCGGCTTAGCGGCTTAGAAAAAGGGGGGGAAAGCGAAAAAAATCGGAACACTTGCAAGACGTTTTCGTCTTGCAAAGAAAGCCCATAGGGAAAATCGTCCTGCGAAGCAGCTCAAAAACGGAAAACCCTTTCGTCTAGCGGGTTTTCCGTCTTGCGAGGCATTCGTCTTGCGGGGCACCACTGTACAAAGAAATCAAACGTAATTAAATTTCTTTAAATTCAGTAACTAGTCCTTATTTTTATGACACGATCAATTCAAAGAAAAAAACAGAATTTCACGATTGGCTTTTTAAAAAGAAGAAAACTGCATGTAGATTTTAATAGTTAAATTATATAGATATTACAGAAGAGTAGGCCAGAGGAGGGGGTTAAATCCCTGGAGGGGAAGGTTGCTGTGGAAACAGAAGCACTGTCAGTCATGGGTTTACTGAGAAGGGCTTAGGTGAAAAAGTGGTTTAAAATTGGATAACTTTGTATGTAAAATCCACTGTTATTTAACTAAAATGGATATCCTTTCCCTGTTGTGATATGAGCATAAGGAAAGCCATATTTGGTCTATCTAGTTCAGCATCCTTATTCCCACAAACCCCACACTCCCAGTTATCTGTCCATTTTCTCACATGCGCACTCCCCATTCATCCATCATCCATTCATTCTTCCTTACACACATACCACTCACCCATGTTCACACACAATGTGGATCACCACATTTTGTTAGCAATTCTTGTTAACTAAGCATCTAAGCAGCCATCCTTGCCGCCTTAATCAGTGGCTCGCTTTACTAGAAGTGAGCTGTTTGTGTGTTAATGGTTTGATATATTGCTTTGTAAGGATCACTCCTAATGTCCCGGTCAAAATGTTATAAGAAAAAATAGTTCAACAGCCTTCAGAAGAAGATGCTCAGGAGAAGAGTGGAGAAGGAAGCTTGTGTGGTTGGACTGGGATCATTAAGCATCATAACATGTAGTTTGTCCTTGAGTGAAGCTTTTTCTTTTATCAATTGCAGTTCCCCAACCCCTTATGCGGATGCTCAAGGCACTCTGGGAGGGAAAGGGAAGAAGGGGCAGTCTTGCTGTGTGAACAAAAGTTAACATGCACAGTGTGTGATATAACACATATTCTGTGTTTGTTTGTTTGTTTGATATATCTATAACCCACCATTTAGGACAACTCACTGTAAGGTAGTTTCACAAATTAAAAATGCTAAACTATTATATTATCAATTAAAACCATAAACTATTCTGAAATATTTAATCATGATTTTAACAACAAAGAAAAGCAAGTGAAAAGTAAGGCTGGAATAATAGGGATAAGAATAGAAATCTGGAAATCTTAATGTAAGGAAAGTAAATAAGGATCTGGAGAGAAATCTGTGATGGCTTCATGTTCGGAAAATGTCATGGTTATGTTAGGTCATGTTGACACTACTTACTCCTTTTGTTGCATTCTCTCTTCTAGTGATCATTTTAGTGAAATAATCAACATTATGTTTCTAGCACGAAAGAATTGATCTCTTATTAACAAAGTATAAAAATTGTCTTACTACTAGAACAGTCTTGCAGTTCTCCTATGCTAGTGAATTGTGCTCTCAGAAAGAGAATAATAAACAGAAGCACAGATAAAAGCCAGTTGGAAACTTCCCCTTTCCTGGCCCCATCTGACTTAGTTTTTACGTTCATTGTGCTTTATTAATGATTCTACCCAGAAGAGACAGATGAAATTTGAACTGAGGGTAGAGCAAACTGAGATCCACACATGTAAACACAGCATTGTTTGTTTCAAAATGTTATTCAGTATTTATTTGATTGTGACATTTTTTTTCCATTTAAATAACAAAACTTAAATGTTGTCAAATATATACAGTAAATAGCAACACCCTCATTTTAGCCCTTTCCTGTACCACACCAGTAATTATCTACTGTTCATCAGCTTGTAACTAGATACCACAAGTGAGCCCTGCAACAAAATGATGTGCTGTGCCCTTGGTGTGTGTCCCGCCATTGTGTATATATTTGGGGCTTTTATTTATTCATTCATTCATTCATTCATTCACTCACTTTCACTCTGCTATTCTTCTTTCTGCTGTGCTGTTCACTATCACATGCTCTCTCTCTCTCTCTCTCTCTCTCTCTCTCACACACACACACACACACACACATAGTCTCTCTCAAATTTCATGTCCTATGTTGCATCCCTTGAAGAAGCATTTCTTCTTTGGCTTGTGAGCTGCTCTGTGCTTCTCTGAATTTGGAAGTGTGTGCTCTATAATCCTTCTTTTTTTGAAAGAGCTCTCCAATCTCGCTCTTTGAGGGTTGAACCCAGCCCCTTAAACTTCCTCTCCTATGGGAGATCCTAGAGCAGGGGTGGGGAACTGGAACCTGTGGCTTTATAGATGTTTTTGCACTGCAGCTCACATCATCCACTGGCCTAGGGTTGATGTGAGTTGGAGTCCAACAACCACTGGGGGCCACAGGTTCCCCACATCGTCCTGGAGCAAAGGGAATGGAAACAGCCATCAAGGGAGAGCATGACGCTGGCACCCACATACACATTCTTCATCTAGCCATTTTAGTGGGGTTGGACCCCTTTCAGAGGGTCACAATTTTAAATATTTTATACTTCTGCATACCTTGTGGTTGCCCCCAACATGCAAACACTTCTCTCTTGTTTGTGGGTGGCATTATTATAATTCATACTCAAATTATACAAAATAACACAAGGTTTACAAAAGAGATTTTCACAGTGATTTTGTATTTTATTTTATTTTAATCATTTTTATTTGATTTTACAAATATAAATTTATAACAAAACCAAATACATACCCATATAAAGAGATTTCCCTGAATCTCGAGACTTCCCCCATCTCCTCCATGGGTCCTATTCACAGAGTGATTTTGTTGTTACACATTTTTTCTTTAAGCAAAGTATGATTTTGGCAGTTCATTTTGAGTAGCCTTGTTAAGATGAATAAATTCTCTGAGATAGTATTAGAGATGGATCATCTGCCATCCAATTAAGGTCATTGCTAGCAATCCATTGGATTATCAGATTAAGCACTTGCTGATATTCTCAAATGCAGCTAATTATTTATACAAGAAATACTAATATAGATGAATTACAGCAAAGTCTCAAGATAAATATAATTAACAAAACATTAACCCTTTTCAAAATTTGAATGTATAAGGATTGTTTCCTCTTGAATGGGCAACATCCTCTTTCTAGCTGTTTTCTCATTCCCTAGTTCATAAACTGCCTCCCAAAAATTAAAAGCCTAATGCAGTGGTCCAAAAAGGACCTGGTTCATGCTTGATAATGCTATCAGAAGGTTAGAGTACCTGTCTCAGAGGCATTCCAAATGCCTCACTGGCAGTCAGCGGTATAAGTTTGGATGCATTTTCCTTCAAAAAGAGGGATGTGATGAGGAAACACCTTATTATTTGTGTTATCTATTGAAACTTTAGCTGAAGCAATGAGTGTTAATAAAGAAATAGGGGTAAAGGTGGTGCAGGAAGAGTTTAAAATTAACCTGTACAGCTTTAAAAAATGGTTTTATTTATGCATGATCCAGTAAGCTTTTCTCAGAGACTTGAAATAATTTTTTTAAGCAAAATATTCATTTATAAAAAAATCAAGTTTATAAAATTGGGATGGATGGGATTCAATATAAATAAGACTTCAAAGAATAAGTTAAGTAAAAAATGTTTAACCCCTTAATTTAAATACTTGGGATTTGAGTCACACACACTCATGAGCATTTAATCAGTCAATTATATTTAAAAAGTAAGGAGTTAAAGGCAAATATGATGTGTTGGAGGAGACTAAAAATGTATAGAATGTGAAACATACTGTTTTTAAAAGCATAGGATTGCAAAAACTATTGTTTTAATTTTCGAATATCCCATTCTAAGTACCAAATGTGGGCATGCCATAGATTTGTATAATGGCATTATGATACCGGCAGTTTCACTTTCAGTTCCTTTCCTAATAATGCCTAGCGTTGAGTTTGCCTTTTTCACGGCTGCTGCACACTGAGTCGACATCTTCATCACCCTATCTACTATGACCCCAAGGTCTCATTCCTAGTCATTCAACTTTAGTTGAGACCCCATGAGCATATATGTGAAATTAATATTTTTCACCCCAACACGCCTCACTTTACACTTGTCTACATTGAATTGCATTTGCCATTTTACCACCCATTCACTCAGTTTAGAGAGGTCCTTTTAGAAATTCTTGCAGTCTCTTTGTTTTAATGTCCCTGAACAATTTAGTATCAAGTGTTTGGATAATATATCTGCTTATGCCTAGCTGTGAACACTAGAACTTTGCTTATGAACTGTTGAAACATATATCCTGTATTTAGAGCTCATGCTGAACCCATACTAATTGTATCAATAAATGTTTTGGGATTTCCTGAGCCAAAATTCTGAGGCTTTTGGCCAAAGGTGGGAGCCAGGACATATGTAGTTTTGCCCTAAAATAAAGTTCATTTGGATGAAGATTATAAATGAAATTAAAGTTTTAATTCTCAATAAGGTACCAGCAAACACATTTGTAATTTTGTTTGGCTGTATAAAAGACTGGTTTCTGCCGGAAGAGAAGGAAATGACAGCCCATCTGTTAACAGCTGCACATAAGAGAATTTGCTCTAATTGGGGGGAAATCCCAAAACCTTACACTGGATGAGTAAATCATGAGGATATAGGAATTGGTAAATATAGTTAATTAATAGGATGGGGGGGTAGACAAACAAATACTCTATTTAATTAAAAATGGGAGCATGTTTGTAATGTGTACAGTATAAGAAGACACAGGAAAATTTAGGACCATTTTGTTTGGGTTTAGCTATATTGTTTTTTTGGGGGGAGAGTGCAATAAAATATATTTTTAAAAGAGAGTAGGAATGTGGTGAGCCAAGGCCTGTTTGGAGCAAAAGCCTGTCTTGCTCTTTTGTAATAATGTAGGGCACAGGAATGGCTTATGAAAGCCAGAAGCATTTTATCAAGTAGAATCGGAGAGCTGAGCTTGGACAAACAAGACCTGCAGAAGCTTTTGCTGTTATTATATAACAGAAAACAGTTTGCCAGGAGGGATACCTAATATTTCCTTAAAGACAATAAGTTGCTCACCTGTACAATAACCCTGTAAAAGAAAATTACCAAGAAGTGTTACCTCACTATTTCACAACATTAAAATTTGAAAAGATTTCATGATGGAAAAAAGCAGGAATGCCTGTGTACTTTGCTTAGCCAATATTAGGGTTGTATATGTTAGGGAAGTATGAAAGCACGGTAACTTGCCAAGCAAGAGACAATATATCATTGTGTAAGACTTAAGTGACAGTTTAGTTGTTTATGTAATAAAAGAGCTGCTGAGGATCCATGTGTTTTATTTCCTGAGCTACACCAGTTTTGCCGGTGAAAAAAGTATTTTAAAACTCTTTAAGATAATTGTCAAGATTTAAGTACTGTATTACAGTAGCGAATCCACTCTTTATTAGCATTTAGTGGAGTTGATTTACTTGACGGACAGGTCACCTCACATGCAGCAACCCCAGTCTTTCTTTTGCTTGCTTGCTTGAGGTGGGAGTGGGTTGGAAGAGAATTACTGAAATACATATAGTTCACCCATTTCCCCATAATGGTTGATGTGCTTAGGTCTCATATTATATGCAATGGGGATCATTTTGCGTGCAGGTGCTGTTCCCACAATGGACTGGCCCCAGGCCCTTTATATGATTTCTGTGATAATTTACCTGTTAGACTGAGAAACATTAGTATTATTAAAAAGTAGTATTCAGCAGCTCCTGATATCCAGACCTTTCACATTAAACATTTCCCCAATTATTTTGTATTTCACAGACCCCTCCCCTAGTTAGGCTCTTTCTGTCAAAGAGGTTTGTTAGTTAGTCTGTGTTAAAAGGAAATCTGACCTATACAATATAACATTAATTTTAAAAATCCATGCTATATACTATACAGGTCACTCACAACCTGTGTGAGGGTTCCGTTCCAGGGATGACGCATATATGCAAAAATGTGTATAATCAAACAAGACCCTTCAAACTGACACTACGCAGCCATCCTTATCTTCTGGGGCTGGCATTCATTATGGGTCACACACACACACCCACACCCAAGCCTTGCTTACTGGGCTCTAGGATACTTCCATGAGATATTGCAGGCCACCCAAGAGCCTCCCTAGAGCCCAGTATGCAAATCTGAGTTTCCCAGCTCAAAAAGAACTTTTCAGCTCTCCACCTTCCATGAATTTTGTGCAATTTCAACTGGCTAATCGCCAACCATGTAAAGTTGAAATTACTATTATTTATTGAATTTATATACCACCTAGAGCAGGGGTGTCAAACTCAAATTCATCGGGGGGGCCGCATCATCAGTTTGGTCACCCTCAAAGGGCCGGTTCGAGTTCGAGTGTCTTCAAAGCCCATGACACCTTTAACAGCTGGATTAAGTAATGCAGTGCTTCTGGCTCATGGAACACTACACCTTGATTTTATTTGAATACAATGCGGAAGCCGCGCCTGACATTATTTACAAAACATGCACTTGCGTATCGAATTTGCTTTTGAATCGCGAATCCCCAGAGGCAGAGGATGCTGTTCATTGGGCAGCGCGGAAACGCGCCTAAAGAAATAAATAAAGAAAAGAAAAGCAAAAGCACGCCACCCCGAGTATTCACAGGGCGCGCTCCCGAAACACAAGCGCGCTCTCGGTCTCCCTCTCTCCAACGCGCGTGAAGCTGGCTCTGCCCTTCTCTGCATTCCACCTCGCGCAGGCGCGCTGGGCTCCCGCCGGGACTTATTTCACCCCGGCGAGCCCGAAAAGAAGTTGAGAGCAGCAGCAGCGGCCTCCCATATCCAACCCCGCCCTCACCGTGTCAAATAAGTCTCGGCTAGGTAGCTGGAGGAGGGGGAGGCCTGCGCCTGCGCAGAAGGGACCCGAGGCGCCCTGTGCGCGCGCCGTAGCCCAAGCTTCCCTCACAGATATATATAAACCAGACTACACGGGCCACATGATGAGGTCTGGCAGGCCGGATTCGGCCCACGGGCCTTGTGTTTGACACCCGTGACCTAGAGGTTTCAGGGCAGTCCACAGAAAAAAATAAAAATATAAAACCACAAAATACCGTACATAATCAAAATAAGAACAACTACCCAATAACTCCACCACCCCTGGGGAAAAAACATTTTAAAGGGCATAGAATGTCAATCAAATCAACCAAATGCCTAGTTAAAAAGCAACATTTTTGCCTGGCGCCTGAAGGTATATAATGAAGGTGCCAAGCAAATTTCCCTGAGGAGAGCATTCCACAGATGGGGAGCCACTGCATAGAAGGCCCGTTCTCATGTTGCCACCCTCCATTCTCGAGTTAAGTGTGTGTATGTTAAATCTGTGTAAGTAGTGTGTTGCCATATTTCAAACAGTGAAAATCCGGACAAAAAAGTTGTTGAATATTGGGGGGCAAAATCGGGAGGGGGCATTTTTTAGCTATTTTTATGGGAAATTGGCAGAAATGTCATTGCCGACATTGCTGCTATACTTCCAGATTTCCCCAGGCATTTTACTGATTTCCGCCAGGACACTGTTAGAGTCAGCAGTATTCCAGATACGTATGAAAATCTGGACATGTGGCAGCCAGTTAAATCAGTTTTGTGTATGTACCATATACAATAAAAATGAAAAGTAAGGAAGATGAAATTGCAAGCCCTTTAAGGCTCTGCAATTTCATCAATATGTATGTTAAATATTTTGGTGGAAGTTAATGTGCAACTTACTTGCATCACAAACCACATTTGTTCAGTGCTGGCGTATTTGCACTTCTGACAAATTAAACAGTTGTCACATCACTTCCCCATTAGTGGAGCAATGCTCTCCAGACTATTCTAGCAGATAAAGTATGCTATTTTGTGATACTGCAGTGCTATTATTTTTCTTATGTGAAGTCCTAAAGAATAGAATTATTTAACATAACCGGCTCTTTAGAAGCTCTCTAAATAGACTTGGAAGACTATTAAAAAGCAGCACCACAATTTCATATAAATTCCTGTAGCAGCTTTAGATTTGAAAATGGCCTATTTCACACTTCTTAAATTATATTTGTGTGTTTCTAGACTGTTTCCCACTTTTCAACTCTACCTCCAATGCTGAAAACCAGTTTAGAGAAATAGTACTTGCTGATTGGAGTGGTGCAGTTTGATATAAATAACAAATAATTCATTATATAGTTTTAAGTAACTAGATTTTAATATAAAACATAATTGTTTTGGACTTTTAAAATCCTAAGCTAGGAAAATCAACTGCAGGTATTCCATCTGAATTTAGGACTAATGGAATTCTCTCTCAACACTTCTAACATAGGGTTACCAGACGTCCCCAGTTCCCGGGGACAGTCCCTGAATTTGCTCATCTGTCCCTGGACAAATTCCGTCCCCGGAATGTCCCCAGATTTGCAAATCTGTCGCCGGGAAACATGGCAGCAGCAGCCTCAGCAGCCCGGAGCCAGCTTGTTAGCGCAGTTGGCTCTGGCTGGCTTCAGGAGCTGCCCGCTGCCGTTGCACCTGCCATTTTTCCTGCGCCACGGCAGTGAGCAGCAAGCAGCTCCTGAAGCCAGCCAGAACCAACTGCACTACCAGTCTGCCAGGCTGGCCCCTCCTGGGCAACAGACGCCCGCCTGTGACTCCCAAGCCTCCCCTGATCTGTCAAAACAAAGGGGGAAGGAGATTGGGGAAGGCTCAGGAGTCACGGGCGGGTGGCGTGCCATTGCCCAGTTTTTTATGTTTCACGGGGTGCAAAAGAAGGGCTTTGCACTTTTATACAATATGCATGTGTGCTTGGGCCTAGGGTCCTTTGCCTCATCATCCCCACTACTGACTCCCTTTTGCTACTCTGCTTCAAAAAAAAAAAAAAAGTGTCCCCGGATTCATTGAAAAAAATCTGGTAACCATATTCTAACACGCTATCTCAGAAGTAAGATTAATATATGGAAAGAGTGTGATGCTGAAAATTAATTCATTAAACAGCAGAATATTATCAGCAGCAGTAAATGTTAAAATCCCTAAAATCAATGCTAGTGGTAACATAAACTCATATATCAACATATAAAATGCCTGGGCAAAGTGAATACCTCACTTCTGCATTTGTAACCCTAATGTCTTACGCACTATGGCAACTCTGTTGACATATAATAATATGAATTTCCTGTATTTATGGCTTATAAAATTACACACACACACGCACACACACTTATTTAAATCGCTTAAGAAGAAAGATGTTCCAGATGATTTAAGAATTTCAATTCAAGTTTGTTTGTTTTTTGTGAGTTGCAGGCTTATCTTTTGAGGAATATGTTCTATAACAAGCAGATTCAGTCTCGGTTTCACCCTCAGTAAGTTCAATTTATGTCTCCAATCAAGGTCTTAAAACTTGATGCTGCAAATGAAACTGACATGGCCTTCTCTCCGTTGTGCCTTAAGACTATCAGTTGCATCTGGCCTGCCAGAGTCTGTTGTACAGATTGAGCAGGAATCATTTGTAGCATGGTGCAAGGGAGAACTGTGCTACTAGTCATCTATCAGTGCTTCTGTACAGTCAATATTATACAGGACACATCCAAGACACCTGCACAGCCAAATTCCATACATTACACTAGCCCCTGAAATAATTGCATTTTCCCAGCGACAAAATGATTACAATCCTGTCCTGTTACGCAAAGCAGTCCTTCATTACAGCAAGATGAGGGACTCAAAGAGGATGTTTACTGTCCCCAACACATGTTACACAGTTTGCACTGCCTAGAATTTATTGAGGAAGTGTGAAATAGGATGGTAGAGTATGTGTGAGCGGAACTTGAACTGCAGCTTCGGTTTCACTGAGAGTGTGTTCCATTGTGTTGCAATTTAGAACAAGTTGCTAAAGATCTTGGGAATACAAATGACTTACACCGAAGTTATCTATGTGAACTTATACCGTTCAGCATTCATACCAAGACACTCCCCCCCCCCCGAGTTAACAGAGCCCTGTTTCCCCACCCCAGAGGCACAGCAGGTGGCATGAGAGGGCATTGCTGGAAATGAGAGGTCCATGCATAGCTCCCATGTCCCCCAACTAGTTCTCCCTCTGCTTGCTACACAGGTTCCTCATAATCTGAAGCATGAGTAACTTGAATGGCATGTACATGGAAGGCTGGGCAAAAATATGTGAGACAAGCATGGATTTCCCACTCCATAATGATGCCCCCTCAGACTGCTTGCTCGTGTAACTGGGAGCAAGTGGGAAAGCTTTGAGATCTACTGCTGTGCACAGACGTTACACCTGAACTCATTTGGATGGAGCCCCAAGTGATTTCATTTTGCAGAAGCCTGTATAACCTTTAAATTACAGAAATAATAAGAATAGTATTAGTTCTATTTTGGGGTACACTCTGAATAATTTACAGCAGATATGAATCAAGCAATTTCAGAGGAGAGAAAATTTGGCTTAAATGTACATTGGCAATAGCTTTAAACAGTTCCTGCACCAATTAGCAAGAAATGTTCATCACCACCTGATATTACAAAATGATGTTTCCCTCCCTGCCTGTTTTTGTGTGTGTGTGTGTGTGTGTGTGTGTGTGCGCGCGCGCGCATGTGTGTGTGTGTTTTTTGTGGGTTTGGGGCCTGGAAATTGTGTGGTAACGGCAGTAGGAATCCTGAGTGTTCCATGTGAATAGTTTTGCTGTAGATATACATTTTAACCTTGAAACCGTGGGAGTCTACTAAACTCTCTGTGTAAAAGACAGTTTTCCAGATATAAATCTTAATATTGTTTATATAAGGACAGGGGTTAATGATTTGGCTCAGAAGCCAAAAATATCAGTTGAGCTAAAATATGGTTTATACACTAAATTTAGCTGTAGAATGAACTCTCCCCAAATCCACACCCCTATCGATGACTGCTTCTGTATTTAAATGCCAACTTAAGTCAAATATGACAAATAGTTTTGAACATTATTACGTTAAAAGAGAATGTTTCCAGAACCTCCCTGGAGGCTAGTAGACATGGTCTTTTTGCCAGTCAGTGAGTTCATTGCTAAATAGAAAACAGAATTTGGAATAATGACTGCTGATGTCACCAAGGGCACTGATGTTTGAGGTTCCCGAAAATGGGGAAGCATTGCTATTTCCAATTGCAGTTCATAAAAAGGATGATGTATTTGAGGAGCTTTTTTCCCCAGATGCAAGGTTGTGGGTTCCCAAGGCAGGCTGATAGCTTCCACCCCTTTCCAGCTTTCTGACAATAATATTACAGATCTGGGGTAACAGAATTTGCGGGTGCAAGGGTGCCAATAACTGCTAGAATTAGTGAATGTTAGAAATTAATAAAAAGGTGGAATTTAGCTGATTTTTTGAGCACTGAAGGGAAGATGCCAGGCCTGTGGAAAAATACAGACTAAGCTCACTTTCCAGGGCAGGGTCTCACCTGGGATAAAAGTCATTAAGCACGGCAAAAGGTGTTGATAGCCCATCACAGGGAAATCCTTGGGCCTGTGCCAACGGAGGTGGCATGGGTTATGCTGAACAATGACATAATTACAGGGAAATAGTCATCTTTTAAAACTGGGCTTAGAATAGCGGGGAGAATAGCAGACGGGTTGCTTGGCAAGAGGTTTTCTGGAAAGGAGAAGCAGGAAGTTGAGAGAACTTTATACTTGGGGCTGAAGGGCAGATGCCATGAGGGCTGGCTGAAGACAAGCTAGAGCAGAGGCACAGAGATGGCACTTAGAAAGCCTCTGAATGCAGTGCTGAGCTGCTGTGAAGGACAAGCCGCCTTGAGATGAGAATGTTGTCAACTCCACACACTCTCCATCTGTGCCCAGGTTGTAAAAATACGTTAATAAAGCCCATTTTAAAAGACAGGACAGCCTCCACTGTGTCTTGATTCCCAATGGAAACACAACCCTGAGAACCTGGAACCTGCCAGAATTTTGCTCTCAGAGCCTTCAGAGGAATTTTATCTCCTGAGGTGTACAGGGGTAAAGCACTCTTAACTGCTCTTTAATCTCCAATCCTAAATACAAATAATTTGGTACATGTTAGTGAAGCATTTAAATATGTGTTTGTCACAAATTAATACCTACTAATAGAAACCTAGCTTGACTATATTAGAATCATAGTTTGCCTCTCTCTTTGTGTTACTGAAATATTGTTTAATGAATACATTTGTAATTTCTTTCAGTGAAGACATTCTACAGTGTTGCTGCAGCAAGTCTCTAGAATTGCTGGAGAATATGGTTTTTGTTGTAGACTCAAAGTAAAATATTTTTGTTTAAATAAATCGCATGCTCCCATATCTCACTAAATCTAGTCAGCTGATACAAACTGGCAACCATTTTATAATCAAGGCTGTCTGGCTTGAGGATTTATTTTATGTGTGACAATGCAAATGAATACTAAGTGAATATTTCAATATTTGAAACTTTCATAGTAAAACAAAAAAATACTTTCCGGACAAATTCCTAAAACTCTTAATTTCACATTTGAGATATGGAAACTTGTGTCCCTTATATGTAACATGAGTTACCCATTTTAACAGTTACATAAATAGGTTACAACAAATAAACTGAATTTTATTTTAAATGGCTATTAGAATTTGAATCCATTTAAAGGTGTTTGTTACCTTACTAGACTGAAAACCAGAGGTGTAAACTATTTAGAATGCAGTTTTGTTGTTTGCCCAAATGTAATGTGAGCTTGCACATTTTGTTTAGTTATTGCTGCCCTCTGCAGGTTGCTTAGAGTATAATGAAAAGGGTGTTTGATGCTTGGAAAAGCAGAGATGAACTTTAAATGCAGTTTTCTAGTGACCAAATGTTTTGTCCATGTGACCAAATTATTTGTTATAATCCATAATCAAAGGGAAAGGGATTGGGCGGTGGAGAAGGAAGGAAAATCCAACCTCAGCCACATCTTATTAGCTACAAGTTCTTATAAGAACCAGTTGGAATAGAAACAGTTCAAAGAAAGGAGGAGCCAAAAGTTGCTGATTTTTCAGCAGAGTGTACAATAGAGACCCGGCAGTCCCAACTCTGCTGCAGCCTGATAGAAAGGCTATATAATATGGCGTCTCTGTAGAGTTCAGATAGGGATTGGTCATCTTTTCAGTGGTACAGTTACTTTAGACTCTGAATTTAATGGTTTTGCAGGAGGGGCCTTCATTAGATGGTAACGTGTATTACAGTGGTGCCTCGGGTTACATACGCTTCAGGTTACATGCGCTTCAGGTTACAGACTCCACTAACCCAGAAATAGTGCTTCAGGTTAAGAACTTTGCTTCAGGTTGAGAACAGAAATCGTGCTCCGGCGGCGCGGCAGCAGTGGGAGGCCCAATTAGCTAAAGTGATGCTTCAGGTTAAGAACAGTTTCAGGTTAAGTACAGACCTCTGGGACAAATTAAGTTCTTAACCCGAGGTACCACTGTACTTACTTCAAAATGTGGTAAGCCACCCCTAATGCTCATTTTGCTGAGTGGAGCACTGGACATCTGTTCCTAACATGGTACGTTTCAAAAGGCTGCCTGAAACAGTCCTATACACCAGGCAAATTAGGCCCAGCAGGCTAAAGATTCCCCAAGGCTGGTGTCTAAGATTGTTGTCTTGGTAGCATTTTGAAAGGTACCCTGTTTCTAACAACCAATCATTCACAAGGAACCTACTGTTTCTACTGGAATTGTATTAAGATTTCTTTCAATAGTAAAGATGATGTTGAGATTAGGACTAGGATTTTTTATTATTATTTGTACCCTGCCCATCTGACTGGGTTGCCCCAGCCACTCTGGGCAGCTTCCCACATATATAAAAACCTTGTAAAACATTAAACCTTAAAAGCTTCCCCATACAGGGCTGCCTTCAGATGTTTCCTAAATGTTATATAATTAGTCATTTCCTTAACATCTGATGGGAGGGCATTCCACAGGGCGGGCGCCACTACCGAGAAGGCCCTCTGCCTGGTTCCCTGGAACTTTGCTTCTCACAGTGAGGGAACTGCCAGAAGGCCCTCGGCGCTGGACCTCAGTGTCCAGGCTGAGCGATGGGGGTGGAGACACTCCTTCAGGTATACAGGGCCAAGGTTGTTTAGGGCTTTCAAATAAAAAATCCTTTTTATCCATGTCTTTTTTTAAAAAAGCATGCCTTACTTTTCTCTATAAAATTCTCTCTATCTATCTATCTATCTATCTATCTATCTATCTATATACATATCAATCACACACCAAACAGTTACAACGGTTCACATTACATTGATTTCTGTGGTAGTATTAAGCACATGCTCCAGGCTTTTCAATTTCAGCAGTTTAGAAGGGGTTCCTCACAAGTAAATATCCATTTTCTTTTGATGCGTGAAACCTTAGCTCCAAACCTTTTCGAAATGGGGGGGGGGGAGTGCAGGTTGAAATCTGCACTTTTGTGTTTTCTGCCTACATAAGATAAATTTTAAGATCGCTTGTCAAAGAAAGTGTCAGATGTGTTTCCAAGGCAACTTACTAAAGATACTTAGAAATCTAAAGATAGATATAATAATGTCAGTAGCTAAATAATATTGTTCATCTTGGCCTTTTTCTCTTTAACAAATGTGAAATATTTAAGATAGATTCAGAAGTCTTCTAACTATTGCTGTTTTGGGCAGTTTATTGCAGTGTTAGTTCATGTTAGAGCAAAGTGGTAAAGGAAAACACAGTAAGATGCACAGGGAAAGGAAGTTCCCTGTTGGCAGGCAGGATCGACTTGTTTGTCCTTCCGATTTTCTCAGCCATATAACTTGATTCAAAATTCTCTCCCAGGTTTTATATTCTGGACAAACAGCTCACTTTGCTGCAAGGAATGTTTGTGGCCAAGGATTGAGATGGATTACTTTTTTAAGTAGCAAACCTGTTTAAGGCATGATCCTAAGCACATTTAAAGGTAAAGGTACACTTGACCGTTAGGTCTAGTCGCGGACAACTCTGGGGTTGTGGCACTCATCTCGCTCTATAGGCCGAGGAGCCAGTGTTTGTCCGCAGACAGCTTCTGGGTCATGTGGCCAGCATGACTAAGCCGCTTCTGGCAAGCCAGAGCAGCGCACGGAAACGCCGTTTACCTTCCCGCTGGAGTGGTACCTATTTATCTACTTGCACTTGGACGTGCTTTCAAACTGCTAGGTTGGCAGGAGCAGGGACCGAGCAACGGGAGCTCACCCCGTCACGGGGATTTGAACCATTGACCTTCTGATCAGCAAGCCCTAGGTTCTGTGCTTTAGACCACAGCGCCACTGAACCCTGTGCAACTGATTTCTAAGAAAATGTGCTACTTCATTGAACTATAGGATTCTCACAAAAGCTGTATGAAGTCAGTTAAGCCTTTTTATGTGGCAGTCAAGGGCAACACTGTTTACTGTGGTTTCATGCCTAGAAAAATAAATGTTTGAGTGTAAAGTGTTGTTCAGATTTTACGAAAAAGCACAAGGAATTAATTTTTTTACATATGCAAACATAGATATCCTGTATATATTAAGAGGGGACTTGCATATGGTTGGTGTATTATCATTAGAAGTTTATCAGACATCTGATGCAACGAGAACTTTTGAGCAGCATATAAAGGTAGTGTGTGTTTAAAAACAAGTGCCTTAGAACAACCTGTCATGCACAGGGTTTAAATACTTATGTGTGAGAAGGAAGGTTGTCAGGGTCCCATTGAGGCTGCTATTGCCTTTCTACCAAAAAGCTCATCCCTCTGCACTGTTACTATGCATGGGGGGGGGGTGACATTCATCTTGCAGAGGAGGGATTGGCATGGACGTAAGTACAAAGTACCTTGCCATTTCCAACCTTAAGCAAATCTTCACTTTGCCTTGTAACTTTCACTAGATTTTGCCAAAATAGATATGCTGTGGAGGATCTGTGATCAGATCTCCAAATGTTGTGTATTTTCACTTAGAGCTGCTGCTATTATCCCTGCCAACTTGGATCCTGGCCATTGTTCTGAGGGAGAAGTTAACTCTTTTCTCTCAGTACAATGTGAGTACCTCTTCTGTTGCCACTCTAGCAGCAGTTTTGAAAGGTGATTGGAGTCAGGGAAACAGCTGTGCTTAAAGCGGTGTCACAGCCCAAATAAAAATCTTAAAGTGCTTGTAGTTGCATTGAGCAAAAGGAAAATGTGCTGGAAGCTCCAATCACAGAGTAGTGTGATCCTTCCACAACTGTATCATACAATATGACATCAGGAAAGGGGGCTATATGTCTGTTTTAGTGGCATCATAAGCCTTAGAAAATCAGTCAAATCAAGCCAGCACTCCAAATTACAATAGCTCTACTATTCTGGGAAAGAGAGAGGTTTTAGGTTTATCCTCTAAACCAGGAGGGCTGTGTGTGTCTAATCTGTTGCCCTCCAGATCTTGTTGAGATTCCATATTCATCATTCCTGGTGCTTCATCACGCTAGCTGGGGCTGTTGGTACCTGGAGGCTGCAGTTTAGCCACTGCTGTTGCAAAACTAAAGTGGTTTATTGAGGAGAGACGTATAAGCCTGCAAATGAACAACAACTTCTCATTTCCTGTAAACTAGAAATAACCTAGCATTTCTCTCTGCTTGATGTCTGCTCTTCTTTAAAACTTTAACACCACACTTTTATTTCCTGGTAGTCAGCCTGTTGCCATAGCAACAGGTGTTGGAAATTCAGGTAATATGAGTCAGGGCTAATCCTGCTAATACGTACATCTTTCCTAGGAGCCTTGTCTTGGTTCTTCCCTGTCTTATGCTTATAGCTGTGCCCTGTATCCCTTGTGAAAATAAACCTTTTGGTGGATTCATAGGGTTCCTAAATCTAAAATAATGCAGGCCACGTTATCTTGTTGATAGGTTATGGGGGGAAATATTTTAAAACTCAAGTAAAAGCATTAACAAAATACCACAATTGAGCAAAAAAATGCAAGCAGTGGTCCACATACAACAAATATAAATAAAAGGTGAGCTCTTTCGTTAATCAAACTAGCCCCATTGAAATCAGTAGACAAGTTGGAGAATGAATGTTTTCCTATTAAAAAACCAAAAAGTAATACAAGGAGCCAGAAAGTTGATGAAGGAATATTTTGAAAACAACTGGAGGAAAGGGATAGATGTAAAAACAGTGTGGGATGCTGGGAAGGCAGTTGTTAGGGGATATTTCATACAACAAAACTCAATAGCATATAAGAATAAAGAAAAAAAGAAAAGGGAGCTTTTAGAAGAAATTAAAAGGAAGGAAAAATTGGCCTATGCAAGCAAAAATAAAGAGAGATTAAATCAAGAAATTAAATTACTGAGAGTAGAATACAATAAAATTATAGAACAGGAGGTAGAACAACAAATCAAATTTTGGAAATATAAAAATTTTGAATGGGCAAATAAACCAGGCAAGATCCTTGCCTGGCAATTAAAGAAACAAAGAAATGAAAAATTAATAAATAAGATAAAAGTAGAAGAGAGGACAATAAGGGATATGACAGAAATTTAAAAAGAATTCGAAAAATATTATAAAAAATTATATCAAAAAGATGAAGTGCCAACAGAAGAAATAGAAGAATATATAAAGAAAAATAAATTAATAGAGATAGCAGAAGAAGACCATAAATTCTTAAATGAACCAATATCAACCGAAGAAATTAAGGAATCAATTCAAAAATTAAAAATAGGGAAATCCCCAGGTCCAGATGGCATACCAGCAGAATACTATAAAGAAATGTTAAATGAATTAATTGACCCACTAAAAGAAGTAATAGAGGAAGTGGTAGAGAAGGGGAATATTCCAGACTCTTGGACTCAAGCGTATATAACGCTCTTGCCAAAACAAGGTACGGACTTGGAATCTGTCTCAAATTATAGACCCATTTCGTTGTTGAATTCGGATTATAAAATTTATGCAGGATTATTGGCTAACAGGTTGAAAAAATTTATAGGAAAAATAGTGCATAAAAATCAGGCTGGATTTGTGGAAGGAAGACAAATAAAGGATAATATTAGAAATATAATCGACATAATGGAATATCTACAAGTAAGAAGAGATAAACAAGCAGCCCTGATTTCAATTGATGCGGAGAAGGCTTTCAATAAAGTCTCATGGGAATTTATGAAAAAACTATTAAAAGAATTGTGTCTAGGCGAAAAATTCCAAAAAGGTATAAATGCAATATATAACCAACAGAAAGCAAAAATTATTATTAATGAAGAATTTGGAGAAGAAATCAATATCTTTAAAGGTACAAGACAAGGATGCCCCCTATCCCCAATGTTATTTATAATACTATTAGAGGTTCTATTAAAGAAAATAAGGCAGGACAGCCAAATAAGAATAGTAGTTGGTGAAAAAAGATACAAGTTAAGAGCCTTTGCAGATGATGTTATGATCACAACAGAAAATCCCCTACAATGCACACCTAGAATATTGGAATGTATAAATGAATATGGCAATTAGCAGGATTCAAATTAAACTATGGGAAAACCAAAATATTAGTGAAAAATATGGAAGAAAAAGATAAAGTGAAATTACAAGTAATTACAGGATTGGAAATTAAAAAGAAAATAAGGTATCTTGGAATAAATTTAACAGCAAACACTATAGATGGGAAAACATGGAATGAAATAAAAAATGATTTGCAAATATGGGGGGAATTAAATCTTTCCTTACTAGGGAAAATATCGGTAATAAAGATGAATATATTACCAAGGATGATGTTTTTATTTCAAAGTATCCCAATACTAGGAGGAGATAAATGTTTTAATAAGTGGAAAAGAGATTTGGCTAAATTTGTGTGGTCAGGGAAAAAACCAAAAATAAAACACAAAATAATGATAGATAAGAAGGAGAGAGGAGGATTTGGCCTCCCTGACATGGAGTTATATCATGATGCGGTGGGTCTGACCTGGCTAAAAGAATGGATCAAATTAGATGACTCGGATGTATTGGATTTAGAGGGAGTAGAGACGAGATTTGGATGGCATGCCTATCTAATAGATGAAAAAGTCAAAGTGCATAAAGGCTTCCTAGGGCATATAGTCAGAAAGTCTATATATAAAATATGGGAGAAATATAAAAGACTCCTAGAACCGAAAACTCCTTGGTGGGCATCGCCAGCAGAAATTGTTGCAGCGAAAAAATTAAATATGAAAGAAAACTGGGCTACCTATAAAATGATATTAAAGGAAGAAAACGGAGAATTGGAATTAAAGGATTATACAGAAATTAAAGCTCATATTAGTGATTGGTTTCAGTATATTCAAATTAAGTACAGATTAGCGAAAGACAAAAAGTTAGGATTTGAAAAAGAAATATCAAAATTCGATAAATACTTAATACAAGAAAAATAAAAAAAATATCTAAATTGTATAATTTGATCTTAGAGTGGGAAACAAAGGATGAATTGGTTAAAGCATCAATGATCAAATGGGCGCAAGATAGTGGGAAAAATATTATGTTTGAACAATGGGAAAAATTGTGGAAGGAAGATATGAAATTCACTATGTGTTATACATTAAAAGAAAACTATCTCAAAATGCAACACAGATGGTATTTAACACCTGAAAGAATAGCAAAAATGAATAAAAATTGTAGCAATGTCTGCTGGCGATGCAACACTGGAAAAGGTACTATGATACATATATGGTGGAATTGTTTAAACATCAAACAATTTTGGGAAACAGTATATAACGAAATGAAAAAAATGTTCAGATATTCATTTAGGAAAACACCAGAAGGTTTTTTATTGGGAATAGTACCAGGAAGCCTAAAGGAAGAAGACAAGACCTTATATTTATACGCAACAGTAGCCGCAAGGCTATTGAGTGCGAAAAATTGGAAAAGAGGTACTGTACCAACAAAAATAGAGTGGCTTGCCAAATTATTGGAATACTACAATATATCCAAAACAATGGGAGAAATTGGAAGGATCTCAAAAGAGAAGGCAGACAGGGACTGGAAAGTGTTTAAAAGATACTTGCAAAACTATATCGAAAAATCAGAACTCCTATTAGAATAAACAAGTTTCATTTCAAATATTGGAATACTAAATAAGATGGATAACAATGTGTAATAGAAAAAGAAGTATGAAATTAGGTTAAAGGTGTGTGAAAGTAAGTAATAGAAGTGGAAAGAAATTGCAATTGAGTAGATTGGAAGTCTAACACAAAGGGTGAGTGGTGGTGGATGGTGATGGGAATTATCTGTGGGATTGAGTGTAGGTATGTTGTATGTATGTAGGTATGTTGTATGAAATGTATGTTTGTATGTGTATTAATGTTGAATTATTTTAACAATAAAAATTTATTTTTTAAAAAAAGAAATCAGTAGACAAGTCTTTCCATTTTAATGGGGTCTACTCAATTTCTTAGTTGGCCAATAAGATGGCCAGTAAATATGCATGATGAATTCTTAAAAGTTTGTATTTTAGAAAGTGAAGGTGCTACACTGTTTCTGCAGAGATACACTAAACCATGCACATCCACAGGGTTGTTATAGTGGTTGCCTAAACTTCTTTGTTTGTTGCATTAGCTTTTTAAAGTTCTGAATATCACCTTTTACATCTTTCTTGACAGGTAATTAATCCAACATTTGGATTGTATAGGCTTTTATTGGGGGCCCTTGTACTGTAAAAAGTATTGGATAAATGGTGTTTTGGCTGCAACTTTAACCATGTTTCTTCGATTACCCACCATATGTATCATAATAATAGTGGGGATGAGGCAGCTGTTATTGGGTGTTTTAGATACATTAGATTTTCCATGGTTAACAGCTGTGTTTTCTTTCAGCTTTCTAGAAAGAATAGACAGTGTCAGTCTGATTGATTACACACCCACAGATCAGGTGAGTAAAGTGGGAAACAACTGGCTGTGAACTGTAAGCCATCTTCATTTCTTTTATTAAAAAAATGTGTCCAGTGGTGTCCATCTGCTGAGAGAATAAAACTGTCAGTGGAACAGGAATGCAGTGTCTGGTATTTCCCTTGCATGCTCTATGCCACTGAAACCTGCTCTGGGTTCCTGAGGGACCCTCCAGAACAGGCTTCAAAAAATTGCCTCCGTCCCTGTTCTACTGGTAGATTTGTTTCATGAGTGCACAGACACCACTGGATGCAACCCATAGTATTTAATTTTAAATATACTAATTTTAAACCGTTAGGTGGGGAGGAATGTATCAGATGAAGGATGAGTTAATTCTGTCATGTTTGCTTCCTTAAAATTCAGAGATTACAATCACAGAAAGAACGCACATCATTTTTTGAAGTGTTCTAGTCCTTCATCCATGACTGGTGAATTTAGTTTTTGTGAACAACAGGGTCTTTAACCTTTTCCCTTCCATGCCATGTGGCAGACTGCTTTTGAAGCGGGGGGGGGGGGGGGGAGATTAAAAACAATTTATTGTATTGTGGGGTGGAGGCAGCCATTCAAAGAACAAAAGTAAAATAGTTCCACCTTGCTTGATTCTAAGCAGGTCTTCAGATCCTGGCCAGTATCAAAAAGTAAATATCGCCTGACCTTGTTTGCATTTCCTGATGCCCAAGAAGCAAAACACATCAGACCTTTTCACTGCTGATTGTGAGGCACGTGCCATCATGGTGTCTGGCACAGACACAGAGGCATGCCTTTTCAGAGGGAATTTAGCCAGATATGGTAAGAACTGTGCAGTTTGAGAAGTTACCGAGAAGACAGAGCCAGCTGACGAAACAGTTGTGTCAATTCACATTGTGCATCAGTTGCCCTGAAATGTTGATATATCAGTTAAAATTGTATAGTCCAGGGTAGACAATGTGATGCCTCCCAGATGTTGTGGGCAACAACTACCAGCAGACCCAGCAGAATGGCCAAGAGTCGGGGGGTGAGGAGGGTTGTCATTCAAAACATCTGGAAGAACCACGTTGGCTACTCCTGTACTCCTAGTATAAACAAGTGCATTTTTAAACCAAAAGACTACATACTTCTGATTCTGTTTTTCCTTTCCAGGATCTCTTGAGGTGTAGGGTTTTGACATCGGGGATTTTTGAGACAAGATTCCAAGTAGATAAAGTAAACTTTCAGTGAGTACATTAGTATTGTAGTAATCTGTAATTTTTGTCATTATGGTAAAGTAGAGGCGACCAAATTGAATTAAAAAAAATTATAGAACCATTTTTTTTTCAAATAATCTTGTGGGCTGCAACAGGATTGCACAAGAGAAGAGCAAAGCTTGAAACGTATACAACAGCTCCATTTGTTGCACAAGCCGTTGCTGATTATTTACTTCTTTTGGAAAATTATGGTCCTTGAACTTTCAAATTTCAGATGAAGTCTTTCCAAGGCTTTATATAATGATAATGAAAGAGCGGAAGTGTTATTTCACGAGTCCTAATTCAAATAGCACATTAAAATCACTGGGTTTTGAATTTTTATATTTGATACCTACAAAAGCAATGATAGCTACTACAAAGAGAAGTTTAATTAACATCTAGTCTATGTTTGCTGTTAATACTTTTTTCTAGTCTGACTGCAGCAATGAAGCATTCCCAATGAACCATTTTAATACTTTTACCCATTTGAAATTTTTGGTATATTCTGGAATGTTCTTAGGCCTAAAATATATGCTGCCTCTCAAAATGATTACATACTAAACAGTGCTTATAAAACTCTAGTAAAGCTGAATAACTTTCTCAGCCTTGTAAAAGTATTGTAGGAATGTCAAGTTAATTCCTTCTGTCCTATGAATCACTAGAGCAGGCACAGGCAAACTCGGCCCTCCAGATGTTTTGGGACTACAATTCCCATCATCCCTGACCACTGGTCCTGCTAGCTAGGGATCATGGGAGTTGTAGCCGAGTTTGCCTGTGCCTGAGTTTGAGGATCCTTCCCCTTTTTCTCAGTAGACTTGTTTGGCCCACTTTCTTGTTGCATTTTGGGTCTTGCCTTTGAGACATGTTTGTAAATTTGCACTCTCGGCCAGACTCCCCCCCCCCCCCACCTTCACAGCTGATCTGTGTTTCCCCAACTATCTGTTAGTATATAAATAAAACATTTTCGGGAAGCTGCGGGAATGTCCCTTTTTTCATGCAATAAATACTGCCATTTCATTTGGAAGTTTAACAACATAGCATGCAAAGTGTAACTTTCCTTGTGCATGCCAAAACGTAACACCCTCTGGCTTTTCAACAGCATGTTTGATGTAGGTGGTCAGAGAGATGAAAGAAGAAAATGGATCCAGTGTTTTAACGGTAAGCAATATATTCACATTATGTGTTCTAAGAATGTTTCCAGCCCCCTTATTTTATGTTGTAAGTGTACATAATTTAGATTGATCTGAGTTTCTAAACCTTCAGAAATCTTTACCCTTTTGTCTGTATATCCTAGATTGCATTTATATAAATACCATCATAAAACATGTTTATTTACTGTGGCAGTGAACGCAACACAGTAAAAGTCTTATTCTCTGGGTGTTCTGTTCTCCTCTAGATGTCACAGCTATTATCTTTGTCGTGGCCTGTAGCAGCTACAACATGGTCATAAGGGAAGATAACAACACAAACAGATTACGGGAGTCCCTGGACCTCTTCAAAAGTATCTGGAACAACAGGTAAAATTCCCATACAACAGAGCAACTATATTGGGAGGGGGGACAGTATGTAGCATTTCTAGCTTTCCTCTGCTGCCACCAGGCAAGCACTGGCACACCAGACTGGGATGGGATACGCAGAGAGTGAAGATCACTTTCTGTGCTCCCCATCCCCCCACCACCACCACTGAGTGAGCACTGGTGCGGCAGGCGGGGGCAGGACGCATCACAAGATGCCAGGCCCCCTCAATGGGGGCAAGTCGGCCCCCCTGCTTCCAAGCTTCCTTGCCTTGCTTCTGTGTTGCCAGAAGCAACTGGCTAGCTGCTGTTGGAAATTAGGACACTGAATGATGTTTGTATGAGATTATTCTAACATGTGGGTCTTTGCAGGTGGTTACGGACAATTTCTATCATTTTGTTTTTGAATAAACAAGATATGCTGGCTGAAAAAGTCTTGGCAGGGAAGTCTAAAATTGAAGATTATTTTCCTGAATTCACACGTTACACTGTACCTGAAGATGGTGAGTTTATCTGCATTGTGATTAAGTAGGTAGGGTAATCTTTGGTTTCCTTTAATGTCAAAAGTTATGTCACACATATATATCAAAGCAAATATATCAACGCAGAAGTTAAGATATAGTTTGTTCCAAGTAACACTAATAAACCTTTAGACAACCAATAGGCTGGTTAGTTCAGATGGAAGTGTGGCCTTGCTTGGCAGTCACCTAGGAGAGGAAAACCAGCAGGGAAGGAGGAAAGAGTGATGAAAACTTCCAGCAATTGGGCTGAGCTGCAGACTATCCTGAGGATTGGTGGGATCTCAGTAGCACCCACTACTTCTGCCGCAGCAGGTCTGAGCAGAAGATCTGACAAGATACGCCAGTCCCCTGTGCAGCTCTGACATAGTCATGACAGAAGCAATTAACAGCTGCTGCCTCAGACAACCTTTTTGATAAACCCCTTCCTCTTCCCAAACTTGTAGAGCTCAGAAAGGTAGTTCTTTCCTGACTTTGCATCCAGTTTCAGAGGGCCATAGTTCTCTAGTGCAAAACGTTCCAGATTCAATCACTAATATCTCAAGGTAGGACTAGAAAAACTCCTCTGTCTGAAGCTTTGGATAACTGCTGCCTGTCAACGAAGACAATACTGACATGGACAAATAGTAGCTTCCCATGTCCCCACATTTCAGAATGCCTTTGCAGGTCAATGAAGGTCAGTACGATATCAGAAACAAGACCCAGCACCTCCCTCAGAGGTGGGGTGGGGCCACTGGCAGGCACAAATTTTGGCTGACTACCAAGGTCAGATTTGTAGATCCCTGCCCTTGTGGTGCCTTGCTAACAATCCTCTACTCTTCCACATTATCTTAATCACTGTTCCTTCAGAGCCCTTCTCTAGTCTCCCTTTGCCTCAGTAAGTTTTTTATCTCATTTTCTACCTAATTTTTGTTCATATTTATCTTTCTCAGTCCCTTGCCCGCTTTTCACTCTTTCATTGGCCTTCTTGCTTCTGGACTTCCTGCCCTTTGGGTTTCTTAATTTCCAGATTCTTTTCCCAAACTCTACCAGACAAAGTAACAAATACTCAAGAGAAGCTAGACTGAAAACTGCTTAGCTCCTTGAACTACTGAGCATTCCATGTGACTACACCAGATGAGAATCATGTATGAAGGTTTCATTGCCACAACCAAAATGTAGATAGCCTGGGAGCAAATCCTCTACTTGTTTAAATGTTAATGCGTTCTGTGTATTATTTTTCCTATCTCAGACAACTGTTGCTTTGTTGAGCAATTCCTTTCTTCCAACTCCTCTTCCTATTGCGTTGTGTTAGGGCACTTCCCCACCAAACCTACCTTGATGCCAAGCCCTCTTAACCTGTTCACAACCACCCTAAAGGCTGCCTGCTTCCTCCTCCTCCTTCAGACTGTTTTGCCCTTATAGAACTCAGCAGGGAGGCAAACCGATACAAATGTCTCTACCTGCCCTTGGCTCTGGCTCCACCTATACTGTTGGCCTCCCTACTGGTCCAATGAGCACCAGTCACCACTGGTTAGACGGTAATCAAGAGAGCAGAGAGCATTTGCCCACATGGGAATATTTTAGCTGATGTATATTACAATGATGAAAGTATAAAGTTGTAGATAATGATGTACCTAAATGTTACTATTGCAAGGAATGTTGCTTGTTCAGGGACTTCTGGGGATTAAGTGTGTGAAATGAAGTTAATAAATGTTCTTACGTTTGACAGTATTAGCCATAAAATTGTATTGATACATAAAAGGCAGTAAATTGTCCATGCTTATCTAATCTGCCTTAACCATGCTTTGCTTTTTTGTATCTGCATGTGATTACTACTTATTTATTTAATGTTCCTAACAGCAACGCCAGATGCAGGAGAAGACCCCAAAGTTACAAGAGCAAAGTTTTTTATCCGGGATGAATTTTTAGTAAGTGACACTTTAAAAAACATTGACTGGCTGTGTTAATTTACTGTCGATAAACTCATTTGATCAGAAAGGAGTTTTAGTATAATCTTTGAAAGTTATAGAAAATGTGTAGCAGCTTGAAATCCAGCTGTTATTTAAATATTAATCAACTATGTCCCCGTTTTATAAATCAGGAAAAAATGCCTGGTCACTTGTCTAGCTACGTAGAATTATTTTGTCTTCTATCTGGTATTCCTTTTAGAATGGCTTGCCTTTCACCTCCAGCCCATTTGTGTGAACCAGGTAACTAAGATTAATGCGTGTAACCCTCTGGTTTTAGATTGGACACGCACGCACACTTTGCCATCTCCAGGTCTGCCTTCCACTTCTCAAAGCAGCACTTTGTTGTGTTGATAGCTGTCCAATGGCAGGTAGTTTGTGCCTTTCAAGTCTTGAGTCTGTATTGGTTTTCTTCCCCCTGCAGAGAATAAGCACGGCGACTGGAGATGGAAAGCATTACTGCTACCCCCACTTTACATGTGCAGTTGACACAGAAAACATCCGCAGAGTGTTCAACGACTGTAGAGACATCATTCAGAGAATGCACCTTCGGCAGTATGAACTATTGTAATTGAGAACACCATGGAGCCTGTGGTTTTAAACATCATCTTTTTTTCTGACTTCTTCATGTGAAGTAAGAGGGAGATGCTATATAGATACACGTCTGCCTCCTCAGTTTGTTTACTTTGATTAGCCTTTCAACCCAGTTCATGCTTTATGGGACGATGTGTGTGCTTTATTTTTATATGCCACTTCTGTGTCATTCCACTAAGGCCTTGGGCTACCTCTGTTTCCTTAGGTTTGGTTGCATTTTGGTTTTGTTTTTAATTGGACATAGCCTGCTAGTTGTTTTCCCCCCCCAGCAGGTTTGTTCAAGCTGGTATCTGCTAGTTGGGCGACACCATGTCATACTTGCAGTGTGCATGGGTTTCCTTTCTACCGTGATGCTGAAGATAGATTGGGTGGGGGGAGAATAATGCACTTTGTTTTAGGGTTGTGATATACTGTTGAGGATATATACACGCGTGATGTAGCAGACCACAATATTAGTCACAGTTTTTAACATAACTGAGTTGCAGGTCAGCTGACAAAGGTGACCTCCTCTTCTAAGCCATTATTGGCACAGGAAATAGACTAGATAGTGAGGCACAGGGAAGACGAGCAATTTTTCTGGAGGTTTGGAGCCAAGAGTCTCTACACACCTCAGGCATTTGAATTCAGAGCTACTTTTTCAGACTACTTGCATCTAGGCAGAAAATTCACCCTCACTTTTGTTTCTTCTGTCCACAAATGATCCAACTACTTTAGATCATTTTTGGACAACAGTCTTCTCCCTATATATATAATATATATATAATATATATATTATTTTTGTTTTACTGCTGGTTTATTATTATATTGTACAGACTGTAAAGTGTAATATTATTTTGTACAATTTTATTGAAGATAAATACTTGTAGAAGATCTTTGTGCCTTGATTATGGCTGTACCTGTAAAACGAGCTAAGATGTAAGTATGTTTTTGATTGCGCTGTACAGCTTGATGTCAACTTTACCTGCAGCAGTGACTGAAGGTAAAAAACTTCTCTGTAGAGTTTAGGGTTTTTCTGGTTTATATAAAAAAAAATGCTCTTTAGTATAAAAAAATATAAATTATGCAAATTTTAGTCATATACCTTTGAAAGTAAGTTATTACTGCCACCAGATGTTGCAGCAAATATGCCTTTCTCAGTCTTAGCTTTAAAACACTGAAATTGATTCAAGTGTCCAAATTGCAACCTGGTGTTTTCATGGAAACCAAGGATTTTGTTTTACCTTTAAAAAAAACCTATGTTCAGTAATTCTTTGGTCATTCATAGCCAATTTCACAATTGCAGATTGTGAATGTGTAGAAGCACCATTAGATAAAGGCTCTTCAATCTCTGTTGCAACAGCCGCTTTCATTGTGCAAATTGGAAGAAAGAAGAAAAGGTTTAACCCTTGTGTCTGGCCTAAGAGAATTACAAGATGACAATTTTATTTCTCTTAATAAAGAGACCTTAGAAAATGGTTTTATTTTAAATATTGTAGAATCACAATGTGTGGATATTTCTCAAACTTGAATAATTTATGCAAATGACATTCACAAAATAAGTTGTGGTACGGTATAATATAAAAGCAAGAATTGCAGTAGCAATAAGGCATGTCCTTCTCAGTACTATAACACTGCTTTTATATTTTATACATAGGTGTTATGTCAGAGTACATAGTTTCCTGTGTCCAAGGTAACCTGTACAAACGTTTAAAATTTGTAATTGCAATAACAAAATTTAGAAGTGTTAGCCTACATACCTTCATAGATTATGTATCTCTTGGATTATCTTCATCCTTTGCTTTAAATTTAAAGGAAAATTACTCTTTGAAATATTTTCAACCACCCAATGTGAATCAGTTCTTAAAGGAGGATAGCATGTTTGTTGTTTATGTAAGCCCAGGCGTTTTTCCCTGACAACTGGGCAGACATGTTGTGGTTGTAACTCTGCAGAGGGGTCACATTAGTAATCTTTCTAGGTACTGTATTTTCTAAGACCCTTTTCAACACTTTAGTTCCACTCCGAAACTGCTAGTTGGATATATTTTAAGGATTTTTCGGTAATGCTAACCATGCATGTTTCCAAAACGTTAGAAAGACACAAGTGTTTAGGATCAAAATGCAAGATTCTGACAACACCATTTCCCATAAAGTGCATCACTAATACCAAGCATCAGGCCTTTCACTCTTACTGCATTTGCCCATCATGGTAAACCATAGTTAATAGCTTACTTGTAACATAAAGATGGCTCCTGCCACAAAGTGAGCAGGAGAAACAAATCACAGTCCTGGCTTAGTGTAACATGTGGACTTGAGGATTGTGGTTTGTTTCACTATGAACAGACCACAGTTGGTAAGCCAAGAAATAAACCTTGACTTCCCTCTGTGGTTTGGGAGTAAAATAAACAACAATCCTCAAGTTTACCCAGGGGATTGTGGTTTGTTGCTGCCATTCATGCTAGAGGAGAAATTTCTGCATTTACTGTAAATCATTTGCTATGGTTTACTGCAATGACGCACTAGGCCTATATTTAAAAAAATGGGGGTGGGAAGAGAAAGGAGCCGCTTGCCTTCTATTCCACAGATTAGTTTCAGCCAGACATCATAGCACGTGCCAGTGGGATACACAGATACGTCTACAGATCTAAGAGGTTTGCCCTCAATTTTCTGCCAGGTTAGCCAATCCTCTGCAAGCCTGTTAGGCAAGGATTTTGATGATTGGCACATGACTGCCATTGAAAACTACATCTAACCTAGAACAAGGAGACTTCTCTGAGGCCAGTAAGCTACTTCTCCCAATAGCCCTTTTTTGTAATATCTTATTGTAAAATAACTCTACATCAAGGAAAAGAAGTACCACACCAGATGGTCTCGCAGCAATAACACTTTAAAATTATTTCCAATTAGAAAGACTGAGCCTCTAAGCAGCATAGGACACTAGTGCAGACACAAGAGGAGGCTTGTAGGACTTATAGTGTACAGTTACAAACTTTTAATATACATATTTGATACAAAAACTTTAGCAAGAAAATGATTCATTTGATTGTAGAATACAATATTTTTGTACAGCATGAAGCATTCAGTTAACTTACCCTGTAGTATAAGTCATATCAACTGTATAGGACTTTCTGTATGTAAAGGCAACCTGCCTTTGGGCTAGCAATTCAAGTACGCATTTGCTGGCATGAATGTAGTCTGATGGACTGTTCTTTAGCTTTGGTGTGTCAGTGACCGATTACAAGTGTCTGACTCTTCATACTGCTTTATATTTAGTGATTAAACGCTGAACAAAATGAAAAGGGGTAACGAGAGGGTGAAAGTGAGCTAGTACGAGGACCAAAAGCCCAGCTCCTGCTGCACAGTAGATAGTAAGAACTGTGTTCTCGAATGGAAGAAAGCACTTATAGAGAGAGAAGTCGGTTGGTGTTATACTGCCCTGAGAAAGAAAGGAAAACAGCATTTTATAAGATATGGGGCAAGTGGTTGGGAGCCTGTATGCTTTACAATTATACTAACAGTAGAGTTCAGTTTCTCTCATAGCATCAGTGCTCTCAACTGTCCTGTGGATAAGAGATGCGGACAGCTTTAAAACCTATGTTAGATATTCCATTTGTTAAGCACTGAGCTGCCTTGAGACTATTTTGTGCCATTTGAAATATTTTTTTTCAGTAAAGAACACAGCAGCTGCTATTTGGCTAGGCAGCTACTCAGACCGCATAGCACCTACTGGCCCTGACCTGGGGAATGACTTCCACATAACTATGTAGGATTGCAGGCTAAAGGTGCTTAATTGTGTTGGATGGTGGCCACTAAGTATTTGGGGTGACAAAGCATACAAGATAAAGCCAGATTAATAATACTTGGAGTGTTGGGGGAGGGATCACTGGTCTGCAGGTAATCTAGGCCAACAGTCAGACACCATCTACTCCTCAAACTGCTGAAAACATGATATTCTGAAGTAAACTGGATTATCTGGTAAGTAAACACTCTAAACAAAATTAGGGAGACAACATGCTTTTCAAGTACAACTGTTTTAACACTGTTTTACTTACTGAGTGAGGAATAACTTTCATCTATGAACTAAAAATTATAACCAATTTGCTTTCCCCCATGCACAAGAGGCTGAAAAGGTAAACTTAGCACAGAACTGGTTTTTGAAAAGAATAAATATTTAAATGTGTGTTAGAACTGGGAAACTTTTTGTGCTTCAGGTTAATCTATTTAGAGTTGTAATCTAGGATACCCAAAGTAAGCAAACTGTGAATTAGGTTCATCTGATAGAATTTTGCTGCCCTATGAGATAGTAAGTTTGCACTTTTGAAAGACAGAAGAACCATGCAGAAAAGATTTGGTCCTGTGGATAAATCAGCTAAGCAAAAACAAGTCTTAATACTGTTTGTTGCAGACTACTGATGATTGTTGCAGTCAAATTGTTTACACTGCATCCTCTTTATAGAAACATACTAAATATAGCTTGTATGTAGACATGTTTGTAAAACCTACAAAAAAAATACTTTGCACTATACAAGCAGGATGGCTACGCAAGTATGTGCTTTATAAAGTGGGTGCTTTGTATTCAACTTAAGTGTACTTTTGGAGAGGATGGGAGGAGCTGTTTTGTTTTGCTTTTTTACAGGTAGCATCAGTCTGAGAAAATAGCTGATTGCTATGTTGATTTATATTATGAAAAATTATCTGACAAAATAAAAACTATTTAAACTTACCAGTATGAAACTAGGATTGTTTCTGTTCCTCCAACTGAATGACGGAATACTGATTTCTGGGATTTTCCCATTATGCAACACTTCACAGGCACTGTGGGTGTGACCACTCAGAATGAGCCGAGGATGAAACCACCATAACAGCTATGAGAGTAAAACAATGTTGGCATTTAAAAATGTCTGACTTAAGAAAAAGAAAAGTGCCACACAGCTTGATATATTTTTACTTTGCTTTCAAGTTTCCCCTTCATTTCTTTAAGTCAACGCTAGTACAAGTTTTCACCCACACATGCAGTAAGATGCTCTCAAATAATGCAGGGAATGATCACACATACAGAAGCACAGCTTGGAGTAGGGGAGTTGGAGGAAGGAGGTCTGCTCTTACCCTGGGTTCTTGGTTCATTAGGCAAGGCCTAGTAACCAGCATGCAGTTGCAGCAGCCTGGCAACCACTACAGACTACCTGCCCAGCCTTTCTCTGCACCTCAGTTCCAGAGCACAAACCAGTTAAGGATCAAAACATCTACTTTCCTTGGGATGGCTCCAGCAATCTCTCCTACCCAGTTCAGTTGGATCCTCTGAACATGATCACCCTCAACTGCTTGAGTGGAGGAGGGGGTTGATTAGCTAAGGCAGGACTTCATGCATGTACCAAATGCACAGCCTGACTCAAGAGCAGACTCATGCAGCCTTCCTTACTGACTCTGAACATAACATGCTGCACGCTTCTGTGCATAATTTGCAGAATCTGCATTATATTTCTAGTAGCCTTATTTGAGTATGCTCATTTATGACCAGAAATAGGAATTACATTAGACAAGGAAAAACAGTTTTATTTTGATGGTAGTAAAAAGCTGCTGTTACAAACACTATTGTTACAAGAATAGCTCAGAAATCAATGAAATTAAGAATGGATCAAGCAGTGCATGACGGGGGTGGGAGAGAATAAATAAGAAACATGCCATTCTTAAGATTCTTTGACTATCCAAGTGCCCTGTTCACTGATACACACGACGTTAAGCAATAATAATAAAATTACAATTTGCCAACAAAATAGGCATGCCTTTCAGGGCAGCTAGTACACATCTTGACAAAGATAGAGCACATTCAACATACCTTTTGAGAAGCTTCTTTTGAAACCACATCGTACTTCTCTTTAAAGATGTGATTCTTTTTATCCAAAGGAGCAGAATCTTCTCCTGTACATTTTGCGTCACTTCTTCGATAAAGAGGATAATGCTGAAAGGGATTAAAACCAAGAAGGAAACAGCACATTAACAAGACCATAATGCATTTATGCTAAATAAAAGTGCAAAGATGACCCATTTCCCAACACAAACACACCTGTAATAGAATTGGAGCTGTAGGTGGGAGCTTGTCTACATCGCTGCACCTTTTTCTGGACTGACTTTGTTCCTGTCAACAAAAACCAAGCAAGTGTTTGTACACACTCCTGTATTACACGACACAGGAGCAAATAGAAGGAGGCTGTTTTCAGGAAAAATCCTGAGAAATTAGTAGGTCCAGCCTATGGAAAGAACTCCCTGTCTAGAAGCTCTAACACAATATGAGTCTTCCATGTACAAAGTACTGCTGACACAGGGTGGAGACAGCAGATGTATCATGAGATAGATAGAAAAATGGCTACTTGTACAAAACCCTAACTTCCACCCTGGAAGTGGACTACAACAATAACAACACACACGCAACTACAATTGGGTGACAAATAGCAGAAAGCAGCAGTTAAAACAGCCTAAGGTTCAACAAGAAATATAAAGTCTGCAGCTAGTTTACTGTCAAAAATGCCAAGCAAATTGGTCTGCTGAAAATACGTCAGATTTGCCAGCCAGTGAGCCTCACTGAAGATGGCATTGCACAAATGGTGCTAGAACTCAGGAGGCCTTTTCTCCAGTCACCACACTTCAGTTAAACATCACCACTTAGAACTGTGCCCCAAAATGCCAACCCGGGTCATATTCAGTGGAATATGATCCCGGTTAGTAATTTGCCAGCCTAACTTGAATTTTCAAAATAAATCATGCACACAGCAAATTGCAATAATCTAATCTAGTAATTATCAGGGAATGGAAAACTGGTCAGTTATCTGTAGGCAGGGAAGATCAATGTTGGTGCACCAGCCTAAACTTGTGGAAGCAGGGAATACCACAGAAGCCACTTGCACCTCTAGTGACAGTAGTTTCCAACTACAAACCTGGTCCTTCCGGGTGAGTGTTACCCCATGCAGAACAGGATGGCACTCTTATGGTCAAGCATCCTCCAACAGCATCTCCATCTTATATGGGATGAGCTTCAGTTTACTGGCCTTCATCCAGTCCATAATGATTTCAAGTACTGGCTTAGCACTACGTTCCTCTGAGAAAGGGTATGATGGAATTTAATAACAAATACTACCACCCAGAGGTGGAAGAGAGTGGAGGTAATGAAAGCTGAAGCAGCGTAACTGTTCAGTGCCCAAGCCAGATACAATTACCTTTGCAACAATCACTATTTTCACATGCCCTAATTTAGTGACGGGATGCTGGCTCTTCTAATGCCATGCAGATACTTCACCCATAAATATTTTTATATTCATTTTAATGGAGGGTGGCTGCTGAACAACCCCAGGCATGCCTGGAGGATGCGGACCATTTGGATCCCTTCCAGTCTGGATTCTGGCCTCATCATGGGGCTGAAACTGCCTTGGTCGTGCTGGTTGATGATCTCTGGCGGGCTAGGGACAAAGGTGAGAGCTGTTTCCCAGTTCTACTGGATCGCTCAGCGGCCTTTGATACCATCGATCATGATATCCTTCTGGACTGTCTAGAGAAGCTGGGGGCACTGTTATACAGTGGTTCCACTCCTTTCTCCTGGGCTGTGTCCAGAAAGTGGTGTTAGGGGATGAGTATTCAGACCCCTGGGCTCTCACTTGTGGGGTGCCTCAGGGCTCCGTCCTCTCCCCCATGCTTTTTAATATCCGTATGAAGCCAATGGGAGAGATCATCAGGGGGTTTGGGCTGGGTGTTCATCAGTATGCAGATGATACCCAGCTCTACCTCTCTTTCAAATCAGAACCAGTGAAGGTCCTGTGTCAGTGTCTGGAGGCGGTTGGAGGATGGATGGCGGCTAACAGATTGAGGTTGAATCCTGACAAGACAGAAGTACTGTGGGTGGGGGACTCCTTGGTTCTAAATGGGGCAACTGTGCCCCTGAAGGAGCAGGTGCGTAGCCTGGGAGTCATTTTGGACTCACAGCTGTCCAAGGAGGTAAAGGTCAATTCTGTGTCCAGGGCAGCTGTCTACCAGCTCCATCTGGTACGCAGGCTGAGACCCTACCTGCCTGCAGACTGTCTCGCCAGAGAGGTGCATGCTCTAGTTATCTCCCGCTTGGACTATTGCAATGCGCTCTGCGTGGGGCTACCTTTGAAGGTGACTCGGAAACTGCAATTAATCCAGAATGCGGCAGCTAGACGGGTGACTGGGAGTGGCGACCGAAACAATATAACACCAGTCCTGAAAGACTTACATTGGCTCCCAGTACGTTTCTGAGCACAATTCAAAGTGTTGGTGCTGACCTTTAAAGCCCTAAACGGCCTCGGCTCAGTATACCTGAAGGAGCGTCTCCACTCCCATTGCTCAGCCCGGACACTGAGGTCCAGCGCCGAGGGCCTTCTGCTGGTTCCGTCACTGCAAGAAGTGAGATTAAAGGGAACAAGGCGGAGGGCCTTCTCAGTAGTGGCGCCCACCCTGTGGAACGCCCTCCCATCAGATGTCAAGGAAATAAATAACTATCTGACTTTTAGAAGACATCTGAAGGCAGCCCTGTTCAGGGAAGTTTTTAATGTCTGAAATTTTATTCTGTTTTTAATGTTCTGTTGAAAGCTGCCCAGAGTGGCTGGGGAAACCCAGCCAGATGGGCAGGGTAGAAATAATTTTTATTTTTATTATTATTATTATTATTATTATTATTATTAGGAGGAAGCAGGTTTCCAAGCATTAAGAGAAACAGCACATCCTTATATAAAGTGATAAGGCAGAGAGTGCAAGAACTCCATGCACACATTAGAGCAACTGAACTTCTCGGTAATAAAAGTCACACATAAAAATAATGTATGCAAAAACAATGTATGCCAAGAAATCACAAACAGAAGCCTGTTTAGAAAGATTATTTTGAGCACCTCAATATACACGGATGAAGCTTCCCAGTGAGGTAATTCTATCCTTACCTGCAGTGAACAGTTGAGTTGATGGGAGAGTTCTGCAAGCTTTGCTTCTGCTGTTCTACAGATGATGCAGCCATCACCCTCAAGAGCAACACTGTTCACCATAACAAAGCTACAAGTACAAGAGAAGAAATAATGACATTGATGTGCAGTATGTCTGCAGTAAGCAGCAGCTCCATGCTCAAAATCAGGAAAACTCAACAAGGTAGACATCCTGCAGTGCAGTGTTTTCTCAAACTATTGCCCTAAATTCAGCCACTCTGACGATCCAAAAGGCGTAGTATTCTACATCATTTTATATGCTTACAACAGGAGTTGGCAACCCTGGGCCAAATCAGGGGTTCTACACCTTTCCATCTCATTGCTTGCAACCATGCGGCCCCAATCTTATCTCCAGGGGTCACATCAGGCAGGTGCAGGATTTCTAAAGATACAAGGAAGGACACGCTGCACGTAAGATGGGAATCACACCTAGGAAAAATGCATTCACTGTGGAAAAGGTGGAACGTCACATTCCTTCCCCTTTTTAGTAACTACTGCTTTGCTTGGGATAGGTGCCAACCAAGCTGGTGAAAGATGGAAGACATGCATGTGTGGGAAAGGGAGAAAATGCAAAGGGGAGTGAGCTACGTGTGCACATCCTTATTTGCCAGTGTGGACCTCCAACCAATTGAAAACTGAAACTGCAACCTTCTCCTTATGGATGATTCTTTGATCCCTTAGCACAAAACAAAACGGATATTGTTTTAAGTTCCATTACCGTCCTCTATATTAGTATGCATGATATTTTTGAACATAACAGTGCACAAGAGGACTCATTCCTAGGCTGATGTGTAAGACTGAAGCCTAAATATGTACTTACGATACAAATGTTGCAGACCAACTTGGACAAGTGTCTTCAACCATTTCATGAATTTACACCCCACACAAAGTTAAAACTGATAGCTTCCTGGCAATGGCAGATACGAAATGTAAATAAATATTTAAGGTGCAAGTGAACAACAACAGAAAAGACTCACTTTATCCCTTTCCGAGTTATCAGCTTTTCTGAAGTGAAATTGAAAACCTCTGAAAAACGTTGCAACTTGTATTCCGTCATTCTGTGTGAAATTAAAAAAAAATCTACTTAATTTAAAATAAGTTATATTGATCTTTTTTCTGAAGCTTTAATTTAAAAAGCTAACTCTCAAGCTTCAGTTGTGTATCTAAATGTTAGTTTAAAGTACAGTCCATTGCAGTTCCTTTATAGAAGTGCTTCACAACAGACTTTCCAATGAGCATTGAATGCCTCAAAATTCACACAATTCTCACAACTGCTACTCTTCAAAAATCATCATTAATGTTAACAAGATTTTGGTTTTGAACTAGTTTTCATTTTGCGCCTGTGTATTTTGGAGGCCAACATAGCAATTTATTTTCACCAGCTTTTTGTTTTTCATTTCTCACATTTTTCCCTTTGAGAGACTTTCATACACATGGTCCTGCTGTTGCATTCTTCCATTTATCTGCCAGTTTCTGGATGTCAGACAAATCAGGGCTCAAATCACTTCCTTCTTGAAGTAAATAAATTCAACTCTATGGGGAAAGAAACCTATACAGTGGTACCTCTAGATGCAAACGGGATCCGTTCTGAAGCCCCGTTCACATCTAGAAGCAAATGTAACCCGTGTCCGCACATCTGCGGGTCACGATTTGGCGCTTCTGCGCATGCGCATGACGTCATTTTGGCGCTCCGTTACTTCCGGGTTGCTGCGGAGCACAACTCGAACACGTTCATCCCGAAGCATATTCAACCTGAGGTATGACTGTACATTCCTATCTAGCTGCTTGTAGTATATGGCAGTTAAAGACAGCTCAGTATTAAAACCTGTGCTCAAAAGAAAACAGGCAAAGAACTGAGAGTGTGAACAGCTGGGTGGAAACAACACCAAGTGATCTGCAGTCCTGGCACCACAATCAGCTAGTAACACAGGATCTGATGCTGAAAAGAGAATCCTTTTAGGCAAAAGGGATTATCACTCTAGGTGAAGCCTTGATGTTCACAATACAGCTGGGTTAAAAGGTTTTGCACTCATTTCCACTCCCCTTATCCTTAATTTTTTGACATTGGGGGAATTCTTGAAAGGGGCAAAACATTTCTCCACTGCCCCAGCAACCAGGCTAATGCTCCACGTTTATAGTCAACCTGCAGCAATGGAGCTGCTGCAGAACAACAAAACAGGAAGCATCACTTCAGAAGTGCATTAAAAGAAGTGGTGGTGCATTAGCTGGAAGTGGATTGAAGCTTCCCTCAAAAACGTTTTTAAAGTAAATTTGCAATACTACAACTTAAGTCCACAGCAGGTGCATATAATGGTACGTATCTAACACTTGACTTCAGTATTGTATAAGTACTACAGTGGAACCTCGCGTTGCGAACGTGATCCGTGCGGTAGGCACATCTGCAACCCGCACCACTACGGCTGCGCACGCGCGGGTTGCAATTTGGCACTTCTGCGCATGCGCAAAGCGTGATTTAGTGCTTCTGCACATGCGCCGAAACCCACAAGTAACCTGTTCCAGTACTTCTGGGTTCGGCGCGGTGCGCAACCCGAAATCGCATAATCTGAAGCGTCTGTAACCTGAGGTACCACTGTATATGGCACACTTCTTGCTCCCAACAGGTTGAAGCATGTTAACACTGAATATGGGGCAAGGCTCCTCCAGCCCTCTATGTGCACAGGCAGAAGAAGGGACAAAGCAACACTCTGTATGATTTTGCATGCGTCCAGGAAATATGTCCCCCCCCCCAAATAGATTCAAACCTATATTAAAGCATTTAGTTTTATAATGGAATGTTCTTCTCATTTTGACAATTCCCATCTCAATACTGCATCCTGTCAAAAAAAAAAATTACTCACTCATAATGAAAGCCAATGTCGTGGTTGCCAACAATAGCAATTAGCTCAACAGAGGCTGGATGCCTAAACATTTTCTGATAGCGTCTTACATCATCTGACCAGGCCTGCAGGAAAAGGTAAAGGTTCTAACTGTATATAATCCAATTTAAATAACTATTAAATTTTTCATCACTATCATTAGTTATTGCAGTTTGCCCCATATTTCTACTGTCAGTAACAGCCATATGTCATTACTGTTACCGTGAGCCGGTTAAAAGCATATTATGGTTGTACAGCATTAATACTGCAAATAAGTGACCTGCAACAATGCATTTAAGCCCACAAAAATAAATCAAAGTAATGTGAACACTGGGGCAAATCTTTCTCTCCTCAACCCCAGCAAGGGCAACTTTTGACATGGGCAGGACCATCCACGTGTCAATCATCTGAGATCATGACAGGCAGACCACCTCACCCATCTGTCAAAGTTGGCCCATGGAAATATCCCTAAGCAATACTGAACTCCCCACACATCAGTTGCTGCATGAAGAATTGAGTCCTGCTTTTTGCAGCCACATCTCCACCTGTCCTACATCCATCATTTGATGCCAGGTGAGGGTCAGGGGAACATGGCCTGGGGAAAATGGCCTCTTGGACCATGAAGTGCCTAGAGCATCTTGTTTTGCCTGAATGCCAGAGACTCCCCACCCACACCCACCCCATATATATATATAATCAGTAACTCAGTAATATTTATCAAAATATAGCATCACATTTCTTTTTGCATGACTCTCAGTAAGGGTTATGACTAATTGGGCACTAATAAGGGTATTGACTAACTGGACACTAATATTGACAAAGGATAGATTCTCACAATCCTTAACTGCTTAAGTCAACATAAATTGCTTCTCAGAGTCTCTGTGCATGCTAAATCAGTCATGTGACTCACTAAAGCAATACTCTATATACCTGAAGGAGCATCTCCACCTTCATTGTCCAGCCTGGACACTGAGGTCCAGCTCCGAGGGCCTTCTGGTGGTTCCTCCACTGAAAAATGTGAAACTACAGCGCCCACCCTATGGAACACCCTCCCATCAGATGTCAAACAGATAAACAACTATTTGACTTTTAGAAGACATCTGAAGGCAGCTCTGTTCAGTGAAGTTTTTAATGGTTGATGTTTTATTGTGTCTTTAATGTTTTGTTGAGAGCTGCCCAGAGTGACTGGGGCAATGCAGGCAGATGGGCAGATGATGATGATTATTATTATTATTATTATTATTATTATTATTATGCCTACAGCTGCAGCATTCTAAATAATGTGCTGAGTGGAAATCCAAGGTGGGATTCACCTAAAGACCCCTTTCACAAGACCTGCACAAGGGCTTCCAATATTACAAAATTGGCCCTGGGGCTGGCGGGGGGAACCCCCAGAACAGTGCAGGGGACTTTCATTCCATCTGGCAAGCTGGAATACTTGCATAGATGGAATAGTGCAATGTTTAATTCCACCCTCAGCTTTTAACACGCACACAAAAATAATCTACTCAGCACATTCACCTAGTTTTAACTTGACAATAGCAAAAACAACAACAACAACAAAACCTATGCAGACACATTTTCAAATAGCCTCTATCTAGGTCGAGAGTGGGGAAGCACTTTCATCTGGTGGGTCAAATCCAAATGTGACACACAGGTGGTCATAGTTAGATAAAATGGCCCTGTTGGCCAAATTAGGAACTTTAGTGGATCTAATTTGACCTATGGGTAAGAAGTTTCCAATGTTCAATCTAGGTTTTCCTCACTTGCTTTTGCTATGGACAGAAAATCTTTGTACCAATCCAATGTGTAGCTTACTGCTAGCTGATGAATGCCTACATATTATTGATGCATCTCTCACCTCATCTTAAATTAAGCACTAGGAACTGCTGGCAAAAAAAGCATAACATATCTGTGTTAACAGATCTCTCCTAAAAGCACTGAAGCAACTGCCTGGTACTTGTCAAATATGCCTGTAGGAACTACATAGTCCAATGTGCTACCTAGTAAAGCAGAATTTAGAGCCCAATGACTTCCAAGTTCTTTAACTTAATTGCTACTGATCAGGATACCGGTTAGCAAAGATGACTGAACAACTAAGCTTTAAAAGAACTATATTAGTTTCCTGGTCTCATTCTTTTGTGCAAAACACTTTCAATGAAATCTTATTTTGCTTCATGAACACTTTAATGTTTCACACAATACCAACCTGGGAAGAACTCCATTTCCCTTCATCAAAGATATCACCCAGGATAAAGACTATTTCTGGCTGCAGAAGCCAGAGAGCAGTTTGGAAGGCTCTCTCCATCTGCCATTCCCTAAGAGAATAAAAAGGGGTATCAGTTCAACATACTTAAGTGAATATTATAAGCACTTGTACCAATCTGTCCATGTTGACCTGCTTTGCTTTGCTTTGTCTCCACTATACTGGGTGGGTATTGTAGTTCCTAAGGTAAATGTTTTAACTATGAGTCTTCATCCTCCAAGTCTGAAGAGATGTGGTTGTATTGCAGGGCATGACTGTAAGTACCGTAAATTTCGCTCTATAACACGCAGATTTTTTCTCCTAAAAAGTAAGGTGAAATGTCTGTGCGTGTTATTGAGCGAATGTGTGGTCCCTGGAGCTGACTTGCCGGAGCGCAGGGGCAAAATAGGCAAAAATCAGCCAAAAATAAGATCGGGCGGGCGGGCGGAGGGAAGGCGGAAGCTTTCCTGCATTCTGCCTCAGGGTCTTACTGCCCACCCGCTTCTGTTGCTGCGTTTGCTCAAACTGAACAAAGAGCGTTTGCTTTACAATGGTAGGTTTCTCATTTCTTTTCCAAAAGCAGAGAGCCCTGCCCGCAGCCCCCCTCCAAATTACAGCTTCTCCAAGCAATGTACTGCTGGAGGGAGACAGTATGCTTGTTTGGAAGAGAAACCCTGCTTCCCTGCTCGTAAGTAACAGCAGGCTGGATTGCAGAGTGAGACATGGAAATCTCTGGATTTATATGCTGTATATCAAATATCTTAATCTGTACTTTCTACACGCGGCTGGTAAATCAGAATCTCCTGAGCCAGGAGGATTACAGCATCTCTCCTCTCCCCTTCATTAAAAGCCTAATACTCTTCTTTGAAGAAGTATAACGTGAGAATGTTTTTTATATATATTTTTAAAAGTTCTTTTCCTCATTGTGAGCTATACACTGATAATTGCTGCCACAATAACAATTGATTGAAAATGGAATTTAGTCTCCCCCCCCCATAGAGAGCTGTTCTTCAAACGTTTAGCCTTAATACAGTGGCTGATGTAATACCCTTCTCCTTCACTAGGCATTTTATATAGGGACATTAAAATTGATTTTCTACATCTTGGCAGATGAAAAAAAGTGTGTTACATGCCCTATTGCCCAAAAGTGTGCAAGCACAGAGCAAAGGTTGCAGTGACAGAGGTGGCCAAAAAAGAAATACAGTAAATAAAAAAGAAATCATACTTCGTATATCCTGCCTGGCTTGGGTGGGTGGGGGGGACTTTTGCTTTCCTTCCCTCCCCATTTAAAATGTGGTTACAAAGCATGGATCCACATGGATCCTCAGGATTTTTGCACTGGGCTACTCCAAACTCACTGTCAGATCACATGTCTGTGGCCACAGCATGAACCACAAAAATCATACATCCACTGTTTCATTTAGAATATTTTTTTTCTTGTTTTCCTCCTCTAAAAAATACGTGCGTGTTATGGTCTGGTGCGTGTTATAGAGCGAAAAATACGGTAATAGATTTTTTTATCCTTCTGAATGAATGCTAGAAATATGTACGGGTTAGTGGTCAATGGGTTTCATATAATTTCCAAGTGATGCAAGTTTAAATATGGATTCTTTTACATACATTTCTTCTGAGTTTTCTAACCATTAGGTTGAACCTTTGCAGTGGCAGACCATGGGGGTCTCAAATTTCAGTGGTGCCCTGTGTGACGCTAAAATTTCCCATCACCACTACCTCTCACCTTCCATTCCCCTGAGGAGCCTCGCCGCTAAATCCACCTCTGACCTTTGTGTCAGCATAATTTATTTTAAAACTCACGAGGCTGAAATTTTGCAATTTCAATTTGTGCACTTTTTATTCCTTTTTACTTGGACTGAAGCATACAAGGTATCTGGTCAGCTTGATAGCAAAAAACAACAACACTGCTTTAGCCAAGTTTTTCTACACACAGAGAGATGTAGAATGCTGGAAGTGAATAATTTGCCATCATGAGGTCAAATAACCATCAAGCCTGGCTACACCCAGTCATTACCTCCTCTAACACAGTGAATGAACATGAATTATTTGTGTGAACTCAAAGGACTATATTTTAGCCTAGCAATAGTCAGGATATTACCATTCCATCAGTTGGGAACCAATTTTAATTGGTAAGACTTTGAACGATTTTTGCTACCAAGGGGATTTCCATTCTTTTATCCATGTTTATACGACCAGTCCAAATAAAGAAGCTTTGGAAATAGGCTGATGAAAGACTTCATTATTATTATTATAATATCACAGTACATCTTGTATTAAAAATAGTTTCAATTAGGATGCAACCCGAACCTTAGATCTGCCAGAATGAACAAGTTAGAACATGGCAGACCTTCGGCTCAGCCAGCAAGTTCCCAGCTCAGCCAGACTACACTAGTATAAGAGGCTCAACTGGAAATATGGTGGCATAACTCCCCCCTCCCAACGAATACAGGGCTAACTGAAACCAGTAGAACTTGTGCCATTCCAGGAGAGGTGAAATGGGGGAAGGGGCTTATGCTGAATTATAACTCTGTTGAGTTCAGTCATGTGTCCTGGCAACCCAGTGAAACTTATGCCATCAAGAAGGTATAAGTCAAACTCTATTTTAAAGGCTTGTTTCCCCTTTGCCAGCTTCAGGCCAGCTCAGCCAGCAATACCCCTGGCTCCTTCTTGAACAGTTTGGATCTAGCATGCTTTATACCAGCTCAACTTAACCCCATGCTACAGTCTGCATTGCGCTCCCCAAAAGGTTGCAGAGCCTAAGAAATGCAAAATGAGTTTTACTTCAAATATTACCATAATAACAATTCTGGATTCTCAAATTTAAGACAGTCTTCTGATAACAGTATAAAACTCATTAAAACCATTTCAGAATACCTGCGCTTTTTATGTTATTTTGGTTCTGGTGTGTTACAGCAACATGCAATGAATCAGAAAATATTAAGAGTAATGGTTCCTTCAAACAATGAGTAATAGCTTCTGATTATCAAATTGTAAAAAAAAAATCCACTTCTTTCAATAGATATATACTAAAGTTTTGGCAATATTCAAATATGAATGAATGGTTTAGCATGTAAATAATCAAGAAGTCACAGGTATTTAGTGGTTCATAACCCTGGTTTTCATGCATGCAGAGGCCAACTGGAAAATATGTGTTTACAATAAATTGCTGCCTGTTACTGATATTTAGTTCTTACCTTCTCAGCTTGTCCAGCCAGTGACCACTGAGTTCACCTAGTAAATGAGTATCTGATAAAAACATAGCCTTCAAGACAGAATTGGAAGTCTTTTCAGTAGCCCTTGGAGCCTGAGCTTTCAATTGTGGCCAGTGACACTGAATTATAACTACGTAATAAATAAAAAATTCACAGAAAACGAACACAGAAAGAGTAAAACACAAAAGCTTCAGTGCAAAAGTGCCTCCTCTCTTCTCCAAAAAACTGTCCGGGATCCTAAAGTGCAAAAGTGCCATATCAGCCTACAGGCAGGTCTTTCTCCCCACAGATGGTACCAATATCCACCTACTGAGGCCAGTAAACCAAACCAAATGTGTGTTTCAGTTTTTGTTCTTCACATCAGACAGGAATGCTGCAGAAGACAGAAAATAATAAATACTATGAGTTCAGTAAGTGATCCAAGCTGCTTCCTCTAGGCTCCAAAACACAATGTGAGAATGTTGATAAAAGTGATCTAATTTACAGGACTGGTATAAGAATTACTTAAGTAGCATAATACCTTCTAAAGCTTTCTATAAATATTACTCTAAGTCAACCATAGTATAATATATTCCTTAGGACCAACTAACATGTCATCAAGTAGCAAAGCAAGCCTTTGAGTTCACCAGAATTTTCTTCAGAGCAACGTTACAGGGGAGAGCAAAAGTGCAGGGGAGAGCAAAGATGTTCCTGTGTGTGATGAAAACGCTTCTGAAATAAATAAAATTCTCCAGTAGCACCTTGGAGACCAACTAACTTTGTTCTGGATATAAGCTTTCGTGTGCAAACAAAGAAGTGTGCAGGCATACAAAAGCTTATACCCAGAACAAACTTACGGTAGTTGGTCTCCAAGGTGATACTGGACAAGATTCCCCCCCCCCCCCCGCTTCAGACCAACACAGCTACCTGCCTTAATTTGAAAACGCTTCTGTTTGCAATTATACCAATAATTTATATTTATTTCTGTAGTTCACCCAGTGAGCCCCTTTGGTAACAATCGAGCTAACACGAAACAACAGCAAAGTTCAGGTGAAAGCCATGGAATGATGCATCTTTTCTCTCGCCATTTTGTGTGTGGAACCTCCAAGGGCGAAGAGCTCTGCTCAACTCAAAAGCTTGCTCGCTACTGTTGTGACCCGTTTTTAGTTGGTTGTAACAAAGACATTATACATTTTACATGTATTTGGATGGAAATAGAGAGATAACGATGTTTAATTTTACCTAATGGATCAGCGAGGCGACTTGCAATTTTTGTCAGCTTTTAAGAACCACCCGACTACTTTGCAAGCATCTCCCAGGTACTGAGTAAATACCATCATGCAGAGAAAACGAGCCCGCCTCTATTACAATTACACTCCTACCGCCAAGAAGGAAAGCCCCAACAATAATATTTCTTTTTGGTAGACCTGGGAAAAGGTCAAAGAGGCAGAATAAAGCCAGGCTTGTATAACTTTCTCCTGCAGAAGGGGAGGCATTTCTACGGGGAAACTACCGAAGGCGGAAGCAAACCTCTTTCCTCTCACAATAAACAACCCGCTTCAAGGTGGTGTTGTTACTGCTGCTGCTGCAGCAGCAGCAGTAGCTGCTGCTACTCACCCCTGAGAGGAAACTCCCGCCAGGAGCGGAGCGAGGCTCCCCGCGTGCAAGAGACGGAGGACGGAGAAACACCCCGCCGCTTTGCACGTGTCCCCCGCACGTCTGGAGCGGCGTTTCCTGCGGCATCCGTGGAACGGCGAAGAGCTCCACTCCGGAGGTCAGGAAAGCGACCGAAGCACTTGCTATTGGATGCCTCGCTTCCTGAATCGCCTCGTTCTCCAGCCTTGCGCGCCTCTCATTGGCGCCGCTGAGGCAGCAGTTTGATTGGCCGCCGCGTCGCTCTCGGCTGGAGCATGGCGGCTGCTGCTCGCTCAGATGGTTATCCTGGGCAGCTGTCCCTGCACAGCTGAGGCGGAGGGCGTGCAAGGGCGAGGCAGGGGACACGGGGTAGTTGGTTTCATTAACTTAGCAAGAGGAAACAAAAGTTCGTTCAAATTTATTCATTTTCATTATTCATTAGTTCATGCACACACAGCATTCCTTTCTCCCACCTGTTTTGTGTTTTTCCTGCCTGTGAGGAGCTTGTAAGCTTTATAGCATCTTCAGAGGCCAGAGGCCCTCGCCAAGTGTGAAGCGACTGGTAGCTACTGGAGAAAAGGCTTTTTTGGGCGGTGGCATCCCAGTTACAGAATGCCCTCCCTAGAGAAGCCAACCAGGCACCTTAACTTGTGAGCCTTTGAAACCACTTGATCTTGGATTTGCTGCCTGATGCAGTGGCAAGATGTGGCTTAACAGGTTACTCTAACCAAGATTTAAGAGCTGCTCATTGTGAGACAGACCCTGGAATAGGGATTCAACTGGTTTGGGATGGGGAAGTACTCCTTTCCATATTGGAGTATTGCAGCAGGTCTACCTTTGAAGAGTCTTCAGAAGTTACATTTTGCCCAGAATACAGCAGCAAGCATGTTAATGGGTACTTGTTCCTGCCCTGTACTTGTTACTAGATTCCCTTTCAAGCATAAAGCAAAATGTTGGTGATTGCATTTGAAGCCCAAAACGACTCAGATGCAGGATATACTGGGGACCACCACCTCTCACCGTCTAAGACCCAGTAAAAATATCCTTCTCTATGTCTCACTTGCCGTGGAGGTGCAATTGGCCAGGAATGGCCATGCCCAGATTATGAAACACCTTGCCCCAGAAGTATTGTTGGGCCTGTTGGGAGTTTGGTGGGAGAACTATAGTTAGTGAGCATACAAGGATTGTGTTTTTGTTTCTCCACCCCCACCCCAGCTTAATTTTAATGAATGTGTTGTGTTGTGTTTGTTGTTTTGTAAAAATGCCTTGAGTTGCTTGTGGGAAAAGGAATCTAATAAATGTAATTAATAATAATATATCAGTTTCATCATGGCTTGTTTGAACTAACCACAATGACGCACCCTGGGGTATAATGAGGATCTGTTGTTTGTTCAAATTAAAACTGAATGCTTCTGACCTCTGTCACATACTACAGAAAGAGAGGGGACCGGGGTTTTCAAGAACAAAGTTCATGCAGGTACATTCATATAATGCTAAACCAAAGTTTAGTGTTACATCCAAAACCAAGAAATAACTTATTAAAAATTCAGAAAGGCATAAAGGCACTGCACAAATTATGCAAAGGATTAAAAATTGGTCAGAGTCATGATTTTATTGCAAAATAAGCGCCTTCCTCATAAGCAAGTTAATATTACAAAGTACAGTCAATATTAAACTGTTTATTCATAATCTTGCTTGAACATTTTATTTCCACGATTTATTTAAAGTTCCACGATGGCTACCAGCTGTTAAAGTTGATGTAAAAGTGATTCCATATGTTGAACTCAGTTGTTTCAAACACTTTTCATATTGAGTATTAAGTTTTATGGCTTCTTGAAGTGCATATTTTAGATCTTCTATTTCATCAAAAAAATCCTAAAAAGTAATACCACACACAGTATTTTAATTAAGTACTACTTCCTAGTTTGTCCATTCTTGTATTCATCACTGAAATAGTCTTATAGGAAACAAGCCATCTTTTAAAAAAATGACGTTTTACAAGAACTCAAGATTTGCTAATGAAAAGTCCAAATTTTAATTTGATTAGAATATTACTCCTCTTAACATCTAACAGATGCACGATTCTAATCAATGGAAGATTTTGTGAACTACAATGTGTGCCAAATCTTATTCAACCAGTAATTAGAGGACTTATCTTCTGGACAAGTTCACAGTGTGGTACTGAAGGCTTGATTACAGATTTTTTAGTTAATTTCTCAGTTAGTTTGGGGTGGTGTTTTTTTTGTACACTGAAAAAGACCAGTCAAGGAAATGAACTCAACTATTCATTTATTAAACCTAAACTGTTGGACTGCCCCTATCCTGCGACCTGTCCAGTCAGATTGTCCCCTCTTCCCCACTTTACATTTTGTAACATTTATTTGTTTTAGTATTTGAAAACTAAATCACCTTGGATGATTAGGCAGAAAGGTGGTATATAAGTGCAATAAGTAATGATAAAGTTACCTTATCTAACGCAGCAAGCTCATTTCTCAACATTCTTCTTTCTTTAGATAATGATTCATTTTCCATCTTCAGACGCTGAATCTCAAAAAGCAGTTGGTCTATAGTACAATAAAAACCATTAGGAGCTCACTAAAAGACAAAATCATGTTACATATTCATAATTTTAAAAATATGCTTATATCTTCAGGCAATTTTCTTTTCTAATGACGCCCTGTATCAAAGAAAGTATTGGAATTTAACCCAGCTAGCTGGAAACCTCCATGAATATTATCGATACTGTTTCAGTTATAATTTTAATATTCAGACATAACATGCTGAAGAAACATGATCACAAAGTATATGTTTACCTAAATATTTGCAGGAACAGCTCCCCTTCTTTTTACACACACATTTGTAAGACCCATTTTTTTTCTGTAGTGGATCAGTTTTGTCCTTTGGTAACATCTTTTTACTTTCCAGCTCCTTCATCTTTTGGTTTGCTAAGTGAAGTTGGTGTTCCATATCATTAATTTTAATCTATGATAAAATAGTAGCGTATTTGTAATAAGCATTTAAATTAATGCTATATCTAGCATCCTTGGAAGCACACTTTACACACTTTACTAAACTTTATTGGCATCAGAAGCTAGCAACAAAAATGTGAGAGAAAAGGAGTCAGATTCCCATCAAAATCAAAAGATGCAAGTATGAGATGGAAATGAGAAATATTATTGACTTAATCTATGCCTGCAAGATCTCATATATTGCATATTGTTCATTTTGTGTCAGTTATATGAACTTTTACAAGTGTCTTCAGGGCTGTCAGCTACACTCATCTGTTGGCACAGGTGCAAGCAGCTCCAATCCAATAAAGGCACTGTGCAAGCAACTCCAAACACTAAACACAATGTATTTCATCCATTAAAAAAAAGGTAAAGGGACCCCTGACCATTAGGTCCAGTCATGGTTGCGGCGCTCATCTCGCTTTATTGGCCAAGGGAGCCGGCGTATAGCTTCCGGGTCATGTGGCCAGCATGACTAAGCCACTTCTGGCGAACCAGAGCAGCACACGGAAACGCCGTTTACCTTCCTGCCGGAGCGGTACCTATTTATCTACTTGCACTTTGATGTGCTTTCAAACTGCTAGGTTGGCAGGAGCAGGGACCGAGCAATGGGAGCTCACCAAGTCGCGGGGATTCGAACCACCGACCTTCTGATCGGCAAGTCCTAGGCTCTGTGGTTTAACCCACAGGATCTTAAACATGCAGCCATGTTTTAAAGAGAATATCTGCTTGCTTATTTTTTTCTTTATGCAAATCACCTTTGCTACATCAGATGCTGAAAGCTAATGTCTATCCCATGCTTCCCAAGAGTTTGGATCTTATAGTAACAGTTAAAAATAAAACAAGGCACAATAAAAACAAAATGTCCAATTAAATTATGGTTAATTATCCAACACTTGACTAATCTTGGCCATTAAAATGCCAGCCTAAAGAAGACTCCTCCCCTAACACCCCACTACTTATTGTATTATCCCCATATCAGATAAAACCTAATTTACAGTAGGGAATCACTGAGACTGGCATTGTTTGAGGGAAATGTCATGAGGACTATGCAAATTAGATGGAAACACAAATAGCTGAAAACACACAGTAAACTCCAGTGTGGACAAGCCCTAAATCTTGAGCATTCTTTTAAAGTAAGAGTTTACATGAAATCATATGACCAGAACTTACAGAAAGTCTTGCAATTGTTTCACATTGTCCTTGGTTTGTTTTTAATTCTTTATTATACCTTTTCTGTAGATTATGATACAACTGGAGTACTCTGGAACAGCAAACAGACAAGAATGATAACAAACTGCTGATTTTCCTAATACAGATACAGAAATGCTTGTTCAAACCCCTCTGAAAAGAACTGGCAGCATCTGGCAGCAGGGCTTGGTGGATTCCATTCACTACATGCAAAATGTTTTGTTTTGTTTTGATTTAATAAACACTGAAATCCAGGATGTGAAAGATGAGGTTTACGGAGGTGGAGTGGCTGGGAGTGGGTGACAATGGTGAGTAACAAAAGAGAGAAAAAGGCAAGTATACCAGGAGAGGCCTCGAAGAACCAACAAACTCAGAGCTGCCCTTGGCCTATCACCGCTGGCCGCACTTCCAGGACTACAACTCAGCTGGGGAATGGAGCAGAAGGAAGCTGAGACGGGGAAGTTAGAGACATGACCAGCAGAAAATGACTCCCTGCCCAACTCTACAGATCTGAGAAAGACTATAGCAATAACAGCAGTGGCAGCAGGAAGGGGAACCCTAATTCCCTATTGTCTCCAGTGAGATCTAGAGTAAAAAGAATCTAACTGAGGATTTAGTGACACAATTTTAGAATGGCCTAGCTGACAAAAGCAATATTTGCTAGCTGATACTAACTGTTCATTATGAGAAAATAATGTAACTCACACAGCAGTAAATTGGATGAATCCACTGACAAAAATGTAAGATGCCAAAATAGAAGCTCATTTAAGAAAAATGAGAAGGAATTGTTTTTCTTTATCCTCTGCTGCAATACTATTCACACTTAACTGGAAATACATCTCCATGACCACAAGTGGACTAATGTTTTAAGTAAATATGCAAAGAATCAGATTCATAGCAGAGATACATCTAACTATACAGTACTTGCACAACTTACCTAGCATTTTCCTTTACTCCTTCACGTTCCTTACGATAAAACCCATCGTCTTTAAGGGGTAAGTGGATTTCTGTCTGAACTGGCACACTAAGTTAAACAAATATGATAACTTAAAATCTCTTCCCCAAACAAGAACATTTTTCTCTTTCTTAATAGTATATTCTGAAGCAATTAAAAACGTTAATGCGAAAAATAATCTGTGGCCTCAAAAGCTACATACTTGTATTTTGATTTTTATCATCTGGATATATTAGGAAAAACAGCAGTGAGATAACGGAAGTTCAAAAAAGTACATTATCATTGATCATAGAACATGGTCACATGGTCTAAAGGCACATGCACATCAGAACATGGTATGAAGGCTATCAGTTTGCTGAGGCTAAGCAGGTCTAGGTCTGGCAAGTACCTGTATAGGAGACACCCTAGGAACCATATGTACACTGCTTTGGGGTATGACTAGAAAAAGAGGGGATATAAATGTATATTGGGGAAACTGAATATATATGTTCATTAATTTTTTTCAGCTGGACAGTCAAGATTTACATTTGGTGAAATGGGTTTCTTTTTGCTCAGACAGAAATATTTTTTTCAGAAAAAATAATATTTCCACCTCTTAAAAAGCATTAATATATCACATTTTCAGACAATGAATAAGTAATTCATTCAATGGTAAATTTACTTGCCCCATATTTTTATAATTATATATAAATTACTACTGAGAATATAGTCCTTGTTCAATGTCTTCAACTCACACAGACTTTAATGTATTTTAATGTAAAAACTGTGCAAATATTACCTAAAGTACTACATCAAATATGACCATAAGAGCAATTATGGATTCTCAAACTACTGCTTCTTAAGTCAGCTTTCCTATAATATCTCATGGCTGCAGTCTGCATTAGGTACGTCAAAAAACTATGAAGTCTGTGGAAGTATATAATGAGCTATTTGAAGACCCAGCACAATTTACAGAGCATGGCTGCGCATGGGAGACAATATCTGTCTAATCATCCCAAAAAAATCTAATGAGTCAAGAAGAGGAATTAATGTTCAATATTTTTCCTTCTTCAAGAGAAAAGTAAGTATAAATTCATCTATCCAGAAACATACTTTTTCATGAGTCATAGTATAAACACTCCCAAAACTCAAATTTAAATGTTTTGAAGAGTGCTTAAAATGATTTCATAGACTGCAAAGTGCAACCTTACTTCAAACCTGATGCATAGCAAACTACAACCTGTGTTCTCCCTGCCCAAGGGTTTGTCAAACCACAGATCCTATCACCCCTGGCCATTGGCTATGCTGGCTGGGTCTAAACCAGATCTTTAGCTGGGAACATGGACACCTAAGGAGCAAAGATATAGTCTTACTCTTTCTTTGTGACACAAGTAGGCAGTAACTTTTTTTGCCCTTGCAGTTGTTCTTGTAACTGTGCCCAATCATATTCCAACTGCTTGTTTTTTAGGCGTACATGCCTCAGCTTTTTAAGCAGCAACTGATTTTCTTGATGGAGCTGGAAAAGGGAAGGAAAAAACGTTTCTTAAGTTAGGAACAGATGCAGTTAGTTAACTAGTGCAATGGAATAGTTTTCACTGTGTAAAACATCCTACTTTAGCTTTCCTTCTTTCAGGATGTTCTCCCTTTAATCAAAATACTTGCAAAACCTAACCTAGAATAGAAAGTTATTTGCCTGTCGCCCAACACCAAAAAGAATGGGACGCAGGTGGCGCTGTGGGTTAAACCACAGAGCCTAGGACTTGCCGACCTATCAGAAGGTCGGCAGTTTGAATCCTCGAGACGGGGTGAGCTCCCATTGCTCGGTCCCTGCTCCTGCCAACCTAGCACTTTGAAAGCACATCCAAGTGCAAGTAGATAAATAGGTACCGCTCTGGCAGGAAGGTAAACGGTGTTTCCATGCGCTGCTCTGGCTAGCCAGAAGCGGCTTAGTCATGCTGGCCACATGACCCAGAAGCTGTACGCCAGCTCCCTCAGCCAATAAAGTGAGATGAGCACCGCAACCCCAGAGTCGGTCACGACCAGACTTAAATGGTCAGGGGTTCCTTTACCTTTAACACCAAAAAGAAAACTAAAATTGGCACCAGGAAAACATTAGAGGGAATTCTGAAAGTGAGATACCACAACCCAAAAGGCTCTCGCTGCAGATAACAGGGGTGGACAGGGTGTGGCAGTATGAAGGAAATTTGCAGAGGACCTCAATGGACAAGAAAGGCTGCTGTGTGTTTGGAACAAGGGCAAAAGATGCGGGGAGACAGCGGGAGGCGTCCAGCTGCCACCGCCTTGAGGTGAACCGTATGCGTCTCTGTAGACACTGACAGAAGCCGCCTGGGGAGCCACTTTCCGTCACTCACTTGGAGGCACTTGTGAACTGACGGCAGCGCCATCCACTTCCCTCCTACAGCCTCCCACACGGAGTGGACGCCAAACATCCGGGGAGGGTCACGTGCCCTTCCCCGAAAGACACAACCAATGAAACGGCTGGAGAGGCAGGGCCTTCCTTTTTAGCGGGCCGTAGCCGCCAGGTTTCCAAGTTCAATGGCTTAAACTTAAAAGCCTATTATCTGCGACGACTTTGCAGCGGGAGAAAAGGCCCCCACGTGCGAGGTGTCCAATGTCGCGCCTGCGCTACATGAGTAAAAGTACGGAAGGATTCGCAACAGACGGGTAAAACCATGTATCCTGTGCCCGATGAATGTTATAAAAACCCTGCCTACTCATAGGCGCGCCCCACGCCGCTAAAGCACAAGCAGTTAAAGGTAGCTAAACCGACTTGCTTACATTGGTAGAACGAATTCTATGAGGTCATCCAAACGCGACTGCAGCTTCAGGCCCCCCTTTCGGAATTTCGGCTTCTAGGTTACCATGGTGACAAGATTCTGTGACCCCGTGTACCCAGCCCAGCACTGAAACGTAACAAAGAGATGGCGACTCGGTTTCGAAAGGAACTTCCTTTGTGATCAAAGCTCGTTGAGAATATAGGAAAGTTAACATGCACGCAAACACTTACGAACTTAAATCTGCCAAAATATAGTCTAGCATTGGCTTTTGTAGAACTCTAAAGACACACATTTATTATGGGGGGAAATTGTTAGTTTTTAAGGGTCCACAGTACTCTTTGTTTTCTCTGCAAGAGACTCTCACAGCTTTCCTTCTGGAAACTGCCAAAATATAAAAATTTGATGTCGTGGGTGTTTAATGAATTTCATATTGCCAATCTTTTAAGGCTAAATAATATATCTTGAGTGTTATCCTGCACTGTCTGAGAATCATAGACACCTGTTTAACTTACTGGCAAAAGGAATTAATTGAAAGCTAGGTGAGCAAACCTTTTATATAAAAATACAAACGACTTTTCATTTTATTTGAAGCCTAACAAACCAGGCTAGTGTTTTTTTTTTGCTGGATTAACTAGACAAGAACAAAAAGGAACTGGAAAGTAAGGGTTGTGTCCTGCTCTGGCCTATCATAATATATGTTAACCCTTTAAAAGATGAATTACTAGAAAACTCAAGAAACTGGATAGCTGTAAAATCCTGCAGTGCTAAATTTAGATGCACAATGCATCTGCTTCTAGATGAGTGTTTACAGCATTGCAGCCATAAGCTATTTAGCTATCAGCCTGTATCCACATAAGTCCCATTCTGTAGGATTTACATCTAGGGTTACAGTTAGCATAGGCGCCGACTCCATGGGGCCTGAGGGGGCTCGAGCCCCCTCAAATTTTTCTGTCCCGGGGATATTTTAAAATGCTGGGGGTCGGGATCGAAGCTGCCGACCCCCAGCATTTTAAAACGCTGTTCCGAAGCGGGGGGCGGGAACATCTGCCCCAGCCGCCCCACTTCGGAACGCTGTTCCGAAGCGGGGAGGGGGGGCGGGAGCACCTGCCCCAGCCGCCCCACTTCGGAACGCTGTTCCGAAGCGGGGAGGGGGGGCGGGAACAGCTGCCCCAGCCGCCCCACTTCGGAACGCTGTTCAGAAGCGAGGAGGGGGGGCGGGAACATCTGCCCCAGCCGCCCCACTTCGGAACGCTGTTCCGAAGCGGGGCTGGGGGCGGGAACACCTTCTGAAGGCGGGCAGGGGGCGAAAGTCTTTGTCCCCCCTGCCTGCCTTCCCAGGGGCTTTTAAATCGCCCCGGACAGCGGAGAAGTCCTCCGCTGTCCGGGGCGATTTTAAAATGCCGCCCGCCAGCATTTTAAGATCGCCTGGACAGCGGAGAAGTCCTCCGCTGTCCCGGGGTTTTTTAAAATGCTGGGGGTGGGAAGAAAAGCACTTGTCCCCCCCCCCAGCCTTCAGACGAGGTCCGGGGACAGACTGTCCCCGGACCTGGTCTGAAGGCGGTTTCCCTAGGAACGCATTAATTGATTTTCAATGCATTCCTATGGGAAACCGTGCATCGCAAGACGAAGAGACTTGCGGAACGAATTAATTTCGTCTTGCGAGGCACCACTGTATAACTTGTGCATATTCAGCTTTACACACTTGGTCCCCCCCCATTGGGGGGGGGGAGTAGGCATCTGGGGAAAATACTTTGGCAACCAATGTGTCTTACACAATTTTGGCTTTAGGCACAATCCCCAGAATATTAACCCCCACATAAGTTGTGGGCTTACTGTAATTGACGACAACAAACGCAATTGCAGTGAAAGTGAAATAGATCAGAACACAGTCTCAATACAAGATCACACTATTAAGATCAAATATATGTAGAGATTCCTAATATTTATGGCATACAGGGATGAGTCATTGTTACAATTACTGCTAATTTCTCCTCCCCAAACATCTCTAGACACACTGCTGGCTAAAAATGCAACTAGGTCACCCTCTGCCCCTTTAATTACACCCGGTTTGGGGCAAAATGCATGAAAATGCAATCCATATGAAGGCATCCACACCCCTTCTCCACCCACCAGGCACTGGACAATTGGGGAACACATATGTGCAAATGTGATAGAAATGCCGAGTCTGTGTTTTACACTGGTAACGTGCACACAGCCTCAGTTACAGATTGCTGGTGTTTGTAGCCATCATAATGGATGCCCAAATTAGCTGCATCTGCAGCTTGTATGCTAACAGCAGCCTCTTCCAGAAAAACGTAATCTTGCCACAATTAATCTTGCAGGCATCCAGGATTCTCTGGGTTTTTTGTTTTACTCTCATACTAATAAATAGGGCTGCCTAGGAAATTTCTTTGTAAACTTCAACTAGTTCAGAGCAGTGTGACCAGCTGAACTTAGACCATCATGCTGATCAGGTATTGCCAGCGCTGAAAGGCCTTCACTGCCTTGCTATTGGTTTTGAGACCTAATTCAAAGGACATTTTATTTATTTTTTTATAATAAAAAAACTTGTAAAGTCCTATGTAGCCTCTCTGAGTCTCTGTGACCATATTTCTGGATATGAATATGTGAAGGAATAATCAGAATCACATACCATGGCAATACACTCTGGAGGATCAGGAGAACATGTGGCAGGGGAAGTAGAGATTTTTCCACCAGACAAACAGAAATGCTTGTTCTGATGGAATGATCTCCTTAGTGCTGCATTGAATTCCACCCCGAATCTGCATGGGTAGTATTCAACTAAGTTTTACACAGAGTAGAGCCATTGAAATTAATGGACCTAACTTAGTCATGTTCATTAATTTCAGTGGGTCTACTCTGACTATAACTTAGTTGAATACTACCCCATATAAATGTAGGCATGTTGGCTCTGCAGTGTGATCAGGAACTGTACAAAATGCAGGGTCTCCAGATATATAGCAATTCCATGTCTATGCCAAACGTTCCAAGTAATAAGGGCACAATCCTACTCCCATCTCCACAAATTTATAATCCTAGTTATGGTTGCATGAACATGGCTCCAAGTAACACCAATGGGATATTAAACAAGCAGTTCTATTTTTATAGGAAAAGAGGTGCTGGAACTCACCTTTGTTCTCTTATAATGGCACTGGTGAGTTCTAGCTGAAAAATAGCCCTGCAAAGAAGTAACTAGCATATGAATATGGCTAATCCAACAGTCTAGTTAACTGTGACATACTCCCAGGTAAGTGTGTATATGATTGCAGTCTTAGTCGTATTCATAGAATAATAAAACTGTAGAGTTGGAAGTAACCCCGTGTCATCCAACCCAACCTCTGGCAATACAGGAATCTTGCTCACAGCCATCCCTGGGTGGACTTGAATCACCAACCTTGTGGTAAATAGGCAGATAAACTGACCTACTGCTGAAGGGACCCCTCACTGTAGATCTTTCTGTTGAAGGATCATAGGATGCTGCCCTCTAGTAAGTCGTATCATTGGTATATCTAGCTCACTATTGTTAACACTGACTGGCAACAGATACACAGGGTCTCAGTTTTTCTCAGCCCTATCTGGAGACACTTGGCATTTCAGCTAGGACCTTTTGCATGCAAATTCGAATCCCCATGATGGGGGTGAGCTCCCGTTGTTCTGTCCCAGTTCCTGCCCACCTAGCAGTTTGAAAGCACGTCAAAGTGCAAGTAGATAAATAGGTACCACTCCAGCGGGAAGGTAAACGGCATTTCCATGCACTGCTCTTGTTCGCCAGAAGCAGCTTAGTCAAACGCCGGCTCCCTCGGCCAGTAAAGCGAGATGAGTGTCGCAACCCCAGAGTCATTTGCGACTGGACCTAACAGTCAGGGGTCCCTTTACCTTTTAGACATGAAGGATTGTGCTGTTGGATTTTGGTCCTTCAGAAGCAGAGTAATTTTTTATTTCATTGCATTTCTCTAAATTAAATAAGGATATAGAAACATTGCACATTCATTCTACAGAAGATAGAAACTGCAGAGACCTGGATGAAGTGCAACTTTTACAGAGGCTACATGACTTTTTAAAACATAATGACACCTGGTGATCAAAAGGATTTCAGTCTCATCAGGCAGAGGCTATTTTTAGTTAACAGCACCGAGAAGTCAAGTTATGAAAGTCTGTGGTTATGAAATATCAACTTCCTGGGGTTATGAAAGGTATATTAGAGCACGGTTCAACAGCTAGGAACCACCTGTCATTCACAGTAAACTAAACTAAGGAGTCGGAGGGACTGGGATAAAAATACAGCTCTGTTATTATCACTGTTCCATTGAGTTTTGGTTCTTTCGCCAGAATCCTTTTGAAATTCTTAATCCTTATTTACAGCAAGAATTGGAAACGTGGAAGTTACTGGACTCCCAGCTCCCATCATCCAGGACCACTGGCCTTAATGGCTGGGGCTGATGGGAGTCCAGGAACATCTGGAGTAACACTGTTTCCCTCCCCTGGGACATTTTAATATACTTTCAATATAACTTTGCAGCATGTAATTTCAAGAACTAAGGCTTATATTTGCACAGGTATTCACTGTTGTTCAGTGAAACCAGGATGCTCTTAAATAATAAAACTGGCAATTATTGGTTATTTATTTATTTATATACCACCATCAATGTAGATGGCCATGTACATAATTAAAATAAGAAATTCTAACCCAAAGAGTGTACAATCCAGTTCAGTGCTAAGTGTTTGTATAGCTGCAATGCTTAAGTGTCCACAGTATCTTTATAAGGGAAGATGTTGGGGAGAAAAAAATGGGAGCAACTGGCTACACCCCTCTGAACTGATTGGCCATGCCCCCATGACTTCCTCGCAGCCCTTACCAGTCTAGTAGACATGGTGGCAAGTAGCGGGTTTGGCGTGCACACACACACACAATTAAAACATAATGCAAATGAGATGCATATTTTTTCAAAAAAGAAAAGAAAAATAAAGATAGGATTGTTAACAGTCTCAGCTTTATTGCTACATACAGGCTCCCTGTTCTATCTGCTCTGTTGTGCAAGTCAGGAGGTAAAGGAAAAGGTAAAGGACCCCTGACCATTAAGTCCAGTTGAGAACAACTCTGGGGCTCATCTCGCTTTACTGGCCAAGGGAGCAAACGTTTGTCCACAGACAGGTTTTCCGGGTCATGTGGCCAGCATGACTAAGCCACTTATGGCGAAACCAGAGCAGTGCACGGAAACGCCAGTCAGGAGGTAGAAAGCCCAATTGAATTCAGTAGCACTTACTTCTGAGCAGGCATGTTCAGGACTGCACTGTAAATCCCCCCCCCCCTTTTTCTGTATGTTGGTACTTTGAAAATAAAACTGCCAACAGTAGTTTTAAAGAGTCCCCAAACTGTCTGTGATTCATCATATCATAATGAATCAATATTTGCATTATTATTCAGAAGCTGATCCTGCCACTTCTGTACTATGAATAAAGTGGAAGCAGTTTTCTACAAACCAGCCTTCATGTTCCAGTGAGTAAGGTTTCATTATGCATAATTCCGGCTCCACACAGAACGTCTCCAAAGCATGCCCTAGCAAGAAAAATCATGTTAGCTGCAGCTGGAACATAAAGCTGAATACCAAATAAATATGTGGGAAATGTGCTGGAAAATAATGCTCATATCACTGATAACCAAACAACAACAGATATTTTTAAAAGCCAGAAGAGTGTTAAATTAAATTTGTATATTTCACATTTGCATATTTTTTATAAAGTGTGTTTGGAATTATAGTCCATGTTCCAATATTTAATTAAACTTTTACTAGATATTGCATACAGACAGAGAGAAAGAGTGACACACACATGCACGCGCGCACGTGCACACACACGGTTGCATTACAATACTATCCAGGATGATTTTCATAAAATCCATCATCTTTTAAATAATATTACTTAAATTCCTCCTCTACTGTTATATTCTTTCAAAGGACTACTACTATGATCAGAGCATGTGCCACTGTACTTAAAAACTTATTTTAAAGGCTTCACAGGGTACAGTTTGTGGAGGCTGCTGAATCTTGGAATACCATTACACTAGTGTTTTAAGGATCTACATTCTGGTTTCCATTCACACCTGTGTTCCACATTTTCTGTCCCAAGTATGTCTATCCGTGCCTTTCATGTAGTAGGTATGAACAAGTTACAATATACTTTGGTTAGTAGAACCCTGTAACTCAGGGATCACCACTTTTGGGGCCAGTGAGCACATTTCAAATTTTAAGAGTGCTGTGGGCACCAGTTAAAAAATGACTGCCATGTGGGGCATAGCATAACACAAAATTAAGAGAGAGCACAGTCATGGTGAAAATTTTCCCATAATTGTATTTCCACAATAGAAAATCCTAGCCTGATAACTATCTGGCTGTCATACAGTTGTTACTGGCACAAGAACCCTCCCCCCCCCAAAGCAAAGCCTAAGCTGCCATCCTAACAGAATGCAAAGAGACTTACTTCTGAGTAGACATGTATGCCACTGTACTACCCATTAACTGTACAGTGAATTCTTAATGAGTGTCTGACCTTTAGTTCCTGCACAGGAAACATGCCAAAGCCTATTTGCAGAATTTTGCAGGAGGGGGTTCTTTAACATTCTGTAGTAGCATTTGCAGAAAATAACAGGTAGTATCTGATCTTGGACGAACCCACCACAGGAAGGAAAATATAATATCAGGGCTTAGTCCGGTCAGACTGTCCCCTCCCCACCCATAAGGCCAATCATCATAATTGCTGGGAATCTCAGGCAGGTGAGACACCCATTTACTAGAAGTTGCTCGCAGTACCAGTCACCACACGGACGGCTTGTAGGTTGTAAGCAGATATGGATATACTGTAAACAGATATATAAAAGTACAAAGTATCTCTGTTGCTCTAAATAAGTTCAGCAATTCAAGATGTTACACTTGAAAAGTAACACTGACTGGCTAATTGATTAATGGACACTACTGAGTTGACATGCATCTATCACATTTATAGTGGGGGCACTGGGCCATTACCACAGCAGCTGGCTTGGCTGGCCACGCACCTGCAGTTAGCTCATCCATGGAGTGATTTACACTTTTGAAGGAAATGAAGCCCTTCTCATGTCCAGTTACTCCAACAGTAATCTACCCCGTGAGAAGGAAGAAGAGAGTGGCCAAGGCAAGTTAAGACAACACTATGACCTTCTCCAGTCAGACTTCCCTCTCCCCACCTAGGGCTAACTTTACATATAATATATTTTAGTATTTTAAAATTATAAACTGCTTGGAGGGACTTGACAGAAAGGTGATATATAAATGCAACAAATAGGTATTTTGAAAAACTGTGAGCATATTTTAAGCATTATGCAATGTGTGTGTGTAGCATTTTATTGTCCACAGATTTGAGATTATATTGCTTAAAAGTTTTTTTAAGCTGCATAGTGATACAATAAATGCAAATGTGTGTATTATTTTCTAAGTTTATATACTAAAACTAAACTCACACAAAACTTCCACAGCCTGGAAATATAAGGTGCAGATGTACCTACATCTTTGAGAAAGTGAGGAGGCATGGGAGTGGGGTGGAGATGAAAGCAGAGGTATTAAAGGTTCTGCAGAACAGGAGGAAATTGTGGCTTCCTAACTGGGTGTAGGGCTGGGCCACCCATAAGGCAAGGATGTAGATCTTAACTCACTGTTTTCTCCTACTCACTACTCCTTCCCTGGAGACGAGGGAGCACCATTTTGTGGTTCACCTCAGAACGGCGCAATTGTGTCTTGGTCCAGCCCTGACTGGGCGGAAGGTGAAAAGTATGTTAACAGATGCAATGCGTGGGAAGAGGAAGATGAAGGAGCTTTCCGTGGGGGTGGTTTGTGTGCAGGAGAGGGGAGGCATGGATATTTCTGCAGAAATGCGGTTGGCAAGCTCCATAATTACATGGGATGGGAAAGGGCATTTCTCAGGGGTTAAAGTGAGGGGAAACAGCACCGGGGGTTGGCAAGTTGAACGACCCTGTATGGCAACAATGACAAAGTGCCCTGCAGTCAGAAGCAACCTCATAGAGGAAGAGGTGAGGATGAGACCAGATCTTAAACTGAGGCGGGCGGCTGCCTGAAAGAAGTAAAAAGCAGAGACATCACTCTGCCAACAAAGGCCCATATAGTTAAAGCTATGGTTTTCCCAGTAGTGATGTATGGAAGTGAGAGCTGGACCATAAAGAAGGCTGATCGCCAAAGAATTGACGCTTTTGAATTATGGTGCTGGAGGAGACTCTTGAGAGTCCCATGGACTGCAAAAAGATCAAACCTATCCATTCTTAAGGAAATCAGCCCTGAGTGCTCACTGGAAGGACAGATCCTGATGCTCCAGTACTTTGGCCACCTCATGAGAAAAGAAGACTCCCTGGAAAAGACCCTGATGTTGGGAAAGATGGAGGCTACAAGGAGAAGGGGACGCCCTCGTCCAGCCTTAAGCGGGAGAAGCAGCAGCAGCAGCCCCGGCCAAGCGGCGGGGAAGTTGCACGAGCGACGCCTGGGCTAGCGCTGCGCCCCAGCCCCCTGCTCGCCCTCCCCGCGCGCTGGGGACCGAGGTGGGGAGGCCGCCTCACTTGGGCCCCGAGAAGGCGGAGGCGTCCTGGAAGGGAGGGGGGCAGCGGCTGCCATGAAGGCCAGCGGGGAGCAGAAACGGGGCGAGGCGGCCGCCAGCCCGGGCGACCCCTGGAAGGAGTGCATGGAGGTGGCGGTGCAGCTGGCGCTCCGGGCCGGACAGGTGAGAAGGCGCCACGTGGGGGGGCTCTGGGAAGCAGGGTTGCAAGGGGGAGGGGGGCGGCGGCGTTTCATTCCGCTGCTGCCCCTCCCCCGACCCTGCGGGGTCTGTAAGCAAGAAGAAGCTCCAAACACGGATTGACATGCCTCTCTGCCTCCTTTTGAGATTCGTGTGGGACTTGAGAAATCGCTGCATCTCCATCTCTCTCTCTCTCTCTCTCTCTCTCTCTCACACACACACACACACACACACACACAATGTTACCTGCTGGGCAGCGAAGGGCCAGGTCTCCTGGTTGCGGACAGAGCTTCTGAGTACTACAAGCCTTTTGCACGCAGCCTTGTCAATTCTGGCTGGCCGGTCGAGTTTGTGAATGTTTGGCAGGGGCGCGAGGTGCATTTAGTTTAATAGCTCCCTCTTACTCTCGAGCAAGTGCATAAGATTGCATGTGGAGAAAAGAATGGGGAGATGCAGGTGAAAGAGAGAGAACTGGTGGACAGAAGTACTTTTTCCAGAAATAAAGTCAGATGTGGGCTAACTGTGGATTAACAGTTTAGGAGGTAAATGGGGTTCAGCCGGGCCAGGTCAAACAAAAGGTCAAAGGAAAGCTACCTTGCATTTCTGGACATTACAGAAATGGCTCTTCTTAACTACCTGGCCTAAAAGTAGCCCATGGTAAGATATCAAAGAAAACATTGTTGGAACACTTGATTTAAAAAAACACAACACATTAATTTGAGGTTGTTGGGTGGGTTTAAATGGGAGTAAACTGTATTGCATCATTGCTGTATCTGCATTAATGTGTTCAGTGTCAAGGATGTATCTTGTTAATATTCAACAAGAGTTTGGGTAAGAGTCTGTAGTCCTGATTTCACTAGGAATGCCTTGCTTTTCCATTGCCAACTTCAGATACCATTTAAGGAGCCACATTGTTAAGATGTGACCCCCTTTTTAAAGGGCAATGTATAGGTTGAAAAAAAACGAGTTAAAGGAAATATTGTATCAGTGTCTAGCCAATAGCATTCCATTAACTGGTAGTTGAAAAGGTGTTTTGACATACAGGTAAAGGGAACTATGCATTATAAGAAATCCTAGTAAAATGACCCAGTAAGAACTACTGTACATTGATATGCAAAAATAGAGCAGTATTTGAAAGTAAGAATGATCCCATATATAATAATAAACAGGTTCTCTTTCCAGGCAAGGTTGACTGTAATTTCTTTTCAATGTCAGAGTTCAGTCCTGAAATGTGAGGACTGTTCTCACAAGGACAGGACCCAACTTGCCTCAGTCAGCAACCTGGCCCCTAAATTCTGTACCAGCTGCAGTTTCCGAACAGTTACCAGGAGGAGTCATGGGGAAGGGCCATAGCTCTGTGGAACAGCAGAAGATTCCATGTTTAGTCCCTGACATTCCCAGCTTGGGCTGAAAGAGACTCCTGTCTAAAATGGTGGAGAACCACTGTCAGTATACACATTTCTGAGCTAGATGGCTCCATGGCCTGTGTCAGTATAACACAGCTTCTTCTGAGATGTCAAATTAAAGCAGAAGCAATAGGTAAATTGGGTAAGCATGCCCTGCTACCATAGGGTCACATTCTGAAACCATTTTGAAGGAAAGGGACTTAATCCAAAAGCAATTCTTTTGATTTCAGTTGAAACAACAATGTGTAAAAATACTATCTCATTGAAGTCTCCCCTATGTTCATAAAATTTGGATGGCTATCAAGCTACTAAAGCAGAATTTGGTCAAATGCTTTGGTAGTCGTCAAGGGGAAGATATGCCCATTGTTCTCTGGAAACAATTGTGTGTGTTTAAGACCACATACAGATAGCCCTGGCATGCGGGTGGCGCTGCGGGTTAAACCACAGAGGCTAGGACTTGCCAATTAGAAGGTCGGCAGTTCGAATCCCCATGACGGGGTGAGCTCCCGTTCCTCGGTCCCAGCTCTTGCCAACCTAGCAGTTCGAAAGCACATCAAAGTGCAAGTAGATAAATATGTACCACTTCGGCAGGAAGGTAAACGGTGTTTCCGTGTGCTGCTCTGGTTCGCCAGAAGCTGCTTAGTCATGCTGGCCACATGACCCAGAAGCTGTCTGCGGACAAACGCCGGCTCCCTCGGCCTATAGAGTGAGATGAGCACCGCAACCCCAGAGTCGGTCATGACTGGACCTCATGGTCAGGGGTCCCTTTACCTTTACAGATAGCCCTCCCTCTCACTCATCCTCTGCCTCTGAGTGATGAAACATCTTACCTTCTCTCTTCAGGATAATTTCACCATGGAAATCACTGTGAAACAATATGTAAAAATACATTTGTGCTTATAATAATTTAGAGACAAACCTGTGGCTTCCAACGCAGCAAAGTTCTAAATGTTGAAAATGTAACTGAATGGATTTTTACATCCTGATTGTGTACATCAGCACAGACCAGTGTCTCTGAAATATTGGTGAAATGTCACAGCAGTACCAGTTTGATTTTTTTTTGATGGGGGGAATAATTTTTATTTGTTTTTACAAAACCCATTTGATGTTTTTAAGCAATTCTATATGGGCATAACTGTGAACTTTTTTTGTCTATTGCTTGTCGTTTGAGTCAGTTGAGAGTTCTGTGTAGGGAAATGGTAAAGTAATTTCTGATTTAATTTTTCTAGATTATTAGCAAAGCTCTCACTGAGGAAAAACAGGTGTCTACCAAAACTTCTGCAGCAGATCTTGTGACAGAAACAGATCACTTTGTGGAAAACTTAATTGTTTCTGCTCTGAAAGAAAAATTTCCCTCTCACAGGTAGGTCCAGCTACGATATTATCCTAGGCAAGTTACGTATGTTTTGAACTGGAATTGAAAATGTCATTCTGTGAATAAGAAAGCTTGGAGAATATCAATACTAATAAGCTGCTTCACACATTGTATGAATGCAGTGACTGAATGATACAAACATGCACCTGACGTACACTAGTAAGATAACAGGGATTGGCTACAGTTCTGTCAAGCGTACAGTTGGTGATAAACTTAAATGTGCCGCCAATTGTCTGAAGATGTCATAAATGGATGGGGAACTGGCAACCTGTAGGCTAGATGCAGCACATTGAGCTTTTGCATCCATCCTGCAGCCTTCCCTCATCTGTTTCAGCCCCATGAAGCAATTAGCTGGGCCCATTTTTCTTAACCCTAATTGCTGCATGGGAGTGATTTTTGTGGTGGTGAGAGCTAGCCATGGTGAGTTAACCTTCCCCATATGTTGCTACTCTTCTAAAGATTGTGAGGAGCCGGAATGGCAATTAGGCTTAAGAAAACAGATCCCATTTAATGCAAATGGGGGCCTTTGTTCTAAACCTAATTGCCAGATTGCTAGCAGTGGGGGAGAGAAGGGAAGATTTGTAAATAACTTATGAAAGGGGGATGGATGAGCGTGGGGACGTGTGGGTTTCACCTTGTCTACCACTGACATGCAGCCCTCAACCTAGCTGGATCCCTAGTTATGCAATAAAATGTATAGCCCATCCCAGTGCTTTGAGATATGTTAGACTGAGAGATAGTCATTCAGTGAGCTTTCTCAAAGCATAGCACTGCAATGAGGGGGGAAAGACAGAACTGGGAACACTTTACTTCACCATCACGATGCTGGGCTAGGAGGGGAGGGCTTTTCCTCTCAGCACAGTCCTGTGATGGAGAGGTACCTGCCCCTGCTCCTCTGCTGATTGGCAGAGAAAGGGTGACTGATTGTCCTCAGGAGAACAAAAGGTTGACCACCTTCCTGTAACCATTCTACTCCTCCAGTTAAACATCAGGTGAGAGTTGTTGAATATAACTGGTTGTCCATGGGCGGGAGACAACATGTTAAAAGGGTGTGTTCTTTTTTAATTCTCCTGCCTCCGATGTCTTCTCAAATCCAGATTAGATTTCCCGTAATGAAATGAATATAGTAGTTTTAGCCTAATCTTAGTGGACATCTGTTCACATGAAAAAAAAGCCCAACAGCAGCAACAAAAACAGTAACCTTCCCTTTATATAGGCTGGAATTGAAGGTTGTTTTCACAAGTATAGCACTAAGCTTCAATAGACAGTTGCCATCTAGTTTTAATTGGGAAAGAATAGCTGTGAAAAGGTGGGAAAACTGTAACTCTTCCAGGTGTGGGTAATCTTGTAAAGCTTGATGTCCTTTGCGCAAGCTGAAACTAATTGCTGGAATGTACACACAGTGCAGCAAAAGGTCTTGCATGTGCATTATAGCGCAAGACATGTTCAAAAATACATGTGGTGTTCTGTGTAAAAATGGTCTTGTTCTTGGAAACAAATCATAGTAAGCATTAATTTCAGTTTAGGCTTCTGATCTCCTTGTGTCCTGGAAAGGGAGGCCAAAGCTTGGTGCAGCTCATTCTCTTCATGCTAAACCATGGTTTAGTGTGATGTCCAAATATGGCAATCACATGACTAGGGAACCCACACTGCGATTTAAAGCCAAATAAGACATGATAGTGATGAACAGGCATTTTCTATTCATCTGCCTGCCTGGTTCATATATTGGACAAAGGTTGAATCTTACTCAGTAGTTTTTATTTCAATAGTAAGAAAACTACTCATTGCAGAGTGACTTGTATATCTTCTATATGTGCTTCTGACTGTCATCCAAAATGACACCTCTTACCTGTTGTGATGTACAAACTGTTGCTACATTGTATTCACACACAGCTTTTCATGAGTGAAGATACATGGGTTTCCCTTTGTGCAAGACCCTGAAACCTCCATAGAGGCCCTGAAAGTCACTTAAACACCTTCTATATGTGCTCTTGGGTAATATGCAAAGACTTACATAGATCCCCTTAGCATAACTTTTAGTACTTTATTTGATGCTTGTTTAAGGCCAAATGTAGCAGAAAACAGCTATGTTTGGGAATGCCAGTGCCTAAGTGCCTTCCAATAAGTAATAATTCAGTTTTAATTTTCTCATCCATTATAGGTTTATTGCTGAAGAAGCTACCGCTGCTGGTTCAAAGTGCATTCTCTGTGACAGCCCTACCTGGATTATTGATCCTGTTGATGGCACCTGTAATTTTGTACATAGGTAAATACATAAACAGTGCTGCAAAAAAGCTACGTCTGCCTTTTCTCAAGCTCTCTGTCATTCTTTCTTTTTCTGTGTCCAACCTATTTGAGTAAGGCTTGCTTGCATATAAGGTTACTTTCTTGAGTCAACTTCTGCCCCAGTGCTTTGGGAGGAAGACTGATGAGTGCATATGCACAAACTCGATTCTAGTTTATGACTTGGGGCTTCCCAAGTGTAATTGTGAGGGGAGTACACACACTCAATTCCTTTGTTACATAGTTTGGCTACTATCAAGATAGGTTCTTGCTCATGTAGTGCCTTGTGGAAGTCTATTACAGGTGGACAGAACTGAATAGCACCAAAACACAAGTGCAGGGACAAGTACCAAAAGGGTGTAGCTACTAAGTAGCACAAGAATTTGAAGCTACCATTGCTGTACCACAAACAATCAACAACTGTAGTGGTTGGCACCTTAGTTCAGCATACCAGTTACCTATAAATACCTTATTCTAAAAGAGTCCCTTATCATCAGAGGCTCTGGCTGAAATCCAGAGAACTATTGGACTAGTACAATGTACCTAAGGACAATAGCTTTTAACAATATACTTTCCTTCTCCCTGCCATTAGCATGGCAAACTGGTTTTGAAACTCAGTGGAGAGTTCAAAAGAGGGAGGGACGGTTGTAGTTGAATCATTCGTCAGGTTCTGATCAATTGCACAGCATTCTAAGATTTGAAGAAGGGAAAGGGATTTTCTGAGAATCAAAGTCAAGTCAGCTATTTCTGCTTCAGCTACTGGGGAAAGGTCACTGCTAAACTGATCCACCAGATCAGGATGCCCCTAATTCTTTAACCATTGGGCTTGTTTTTAAAAGGTAAAAAGTAAAAATGTGCAATTCCTTTAGATACAAAGAAATTAAGACTCTTCGATTTCTTAGCTGAGAACCAACACAATCGCATTTCTGACAGGTAAAGTTGTTGAAATTAACTGTTTAGAGAGCATACTAACAGACGCAACTGGTTTTATTTACACAGGTTTCCGACTGTGGCTGTCAGCATTGGATTTGCTGTTAATCAAGAGGTATAGGATAAAGCTTTATCTGCTGCTATCATGATTAAGTGAAAGATTAATATCTAACAAACTTAGTGAGAATCTTGTGAGCTTCATAACAAATAACAAAGTTCACAGAAAGCCATTTAGGTTACTGTATTTATCTTGAAGTGTTAATCTGTTATAACCTTGGTTTGAATACACCAATCTGCATAATCCTGAAACCAATCCTTCGGTGTTGTGAGTAGTCTTATTATGACCTACCATAAATGAATGGATTCTGGAATCAGTCTCTGGGTAAAAGAGTATGTATAAGTCGCCCTGCCTTTATGTCTGGCAGAATGTAACGGTAGCTAATCCCAGTTTCAGGGACCTGTTTTTATAAGTAGTCTTGCATGTTTTAATTCTATCAATGTTTAATTGTTTTTTAATGATGGCTTTTTCTATGTTTTTCTTATTTTTAATTTGTAAGCCACCTTGAGCCCCTGTCAGAGAAAAATGTGGAGTATGTATGTATGCATGTATGTATGTCTCTTTTCTTAAATAAGGTCCATTAAAATCAACATGACTTGTTTCCAAGTAAATGCATTTAGGCGTGTCATACTTAAGGGAAAGGTCAGATCAAGCCATGCTATTTGTTTCCTGAGTGACTGCGCAAGCAGCTTCCAGCTCATCTATCAAGTGGCAGACTTACCAGTTGTTGGTTTTTTTCTATTGCCATCTACCTACCTGTGCTGCAACGTAATTTTTCATTCTTGTCTTGACTGTTAGAAAACCTGTATTGGCAGCCTTTATAAGTCTGCCCTTGATACTATTCCTTCAAGGGCAGAGTAGCTGACTTTGCATTACACAGATGCAATGGTAATGCAATGCAGTTTTTCTTCATGCAGAACCCTCTAGAACAGAAAAGGACTACGCTGTAGGGGAAACAACAAATGTTGTCTGTTGGCTGGGACACACCCTTGTTGCTAGATGGCAGGTGGAAAGGACAAAGCTGTTCCATAGAATAATATTTGGCAAAGACATGTTGGGTAGGGATAATAGTCTTGCATTTAGTTCTTATCACCACTCCTGTACTGTATATTCAACACCAGATATTGGTAACTCTTAGGATACAACTTCACATGCCTGTGTCAGACTTACTTATTCAAAGCAACTGTAAAATAAGGTATGGGGGTGATGTCAAGTGGTAAAGCAGAGATGGGATACTGGACCTTTTATCTATGGATTTTGTGCTGTAGGTTACTTGAAGCCTCTGTCCTGCTACTCCAGGCAGCACCACTCAACAGACTTAGCAAACAAGAGTTTTTGTGCCAGCACTATATCTGGATAGTAACTGGTGCTTAACATGAAAACTAAGCAGTTGTGTGATACGTTTGATGTGTTGAGCTCTTGCTCATTGTTGTCAACAGTGTGCAGAAAAGATTTCCAGGGGCTTCCTGAACATGTAAGAATTAGCCCTAAAATGTCTATGGAGATGGATTAACTAATTTCTTATTGAAATTTTATGTACCTTGTGAAGTTGAAAGTCTGGCATGCTCAAAACCATTTCTTCTTTATTATCAGTAGCATAAACTGCCATTTATATGCATTTTATATAGTGATAATCTGTTTATATTGCAATATATATAATACAAATTGCATTCACAATCTTTTTCCTTTCCTGAAATGCTAAAGCTTGAATTTGGTGTAATTTATCACTGCACGGAAGAACGATTATACACTGGTAGAAGAGGTCAAGGGGCATTTTGTAATGACAAAAGGCTTCAGGTATCAAAAGTGACAGGTTGGTTTAAGCGCTATAAAAGAAATATTTTGAATATTGTATTATTAGAGAGTCGTTACCATATGTAGGTAGACTTACAGAGCAATCTTCTGCATATTTACTCAGAAGTAAGATCCACTCTGTTTAGTGGAGCTTACTTCCAGGTAAGTGCACATAAGATTGCACCCTTGATGTATCTTCTGCATAACTGAATGTATTTTGCATTTATTTAAGTAGTCCTTCTTTTCTATACCATACTTTAATTATTGAGCTTAATAGTTTAAAAGAGGCTTTTATAAATCACTGTAAATTTGGCTGCAATAGAACTGGTGACCCTTGCTTAATCTTATGATTAGGCAGCTCTTGAGTGACAGGTGAGTGGACATAGTTCATATCTTATGAATGGTGCTGGCATGAATCTCTCTACAATTATGTAAAACTACCTTAAAAAATGTATTCTAAATACCACAGCCACTGCAGTGAAAGTATTTTAAGTGTACCCCATTTCATGTTGAGGCTGCAATAATGAAGCAGCCTACTTAGGGTGGATTAGCACTGTCAGCCTGCAGAGTTAGTGGAATTCTAGATTATTTATTACCTATTTCTTGTTGGAAAATATGTTGACTGATTTCTATCAGTGGAAGTAGAGAGACTTTTTATTGTGATTAAGGAAGACTAGCAGACTTCTCAATGGAGAATTTAAAAAAAATTAACGTAGGATGTGAAGTATGTATGTATACACTAAAGAAAAGTTGTCCAAAAGCTTGAAATTCAGTTAATTGGTCCTAGAATACTAGGACTTGGGATAGGCTTCTAATGTGTGCAGGCTATGCAATCACTTTAGAGGCTTTTCAAAATAATATGTTAGTTCATGGTGGTAGTATTAATTCTGAATTTTGCACGTATGAATTTTGCAAATATGATATGATAGGAATGATATATTCTACTGTAAGATTTAAATGTACTTTGTGATAGGCTTAGAGCTGATGGGCTGTAGAATTATTTTGACTGAATATTATTGCAGAATCTGCTGTGATTCTAAGAGTATAAGACTTTGCTTCCAAATAAACGTATTTAGCTAAAAGTAATAAGCAGATTTGTTTTCCATAATTTCAAGACACAGAATTTTGTTGAAAGCTTTTGGAAATAAGCAAGACTCTCAAAAAAGAACAGAAATATATGAACATACGAAGCGATCTTATTGTAAAATATTCAAAGATCCTTCACAGTAGAAATTGGACAGTACCTACTTTGAAAAGCTGTTGCAATAATACAAAATAACCTTTTGTCTTGCAGATATCTCAAAGGCCTTGATTTTAACAGAGATTGGCCCAAAACGAGATCCTGACACTTTGAAACTATTTCTCAGCAACATGGAGCGATTGCTTAAGGCCCAAGCTCATGGGTAAGATCTTCTTTAAAAAGTAAATAAATCATAAACCTTTGTAAAGAAAAGAACCAGCACCTTCATTAATATTTCAGTTACTGAGGCCATCCATTTAAATTTAGTGAACCTAAACTTTTGCAGGCATTCTGGTGCACTTACAGAACTCCCTCTGAACCAACTTCCCCATTCACTGCCAGTGGCGGAGCTTCGTGCTCTGGCCCCAGGGGGGTGGAGAGCAGGCGGGGGCGGGGCTGGCGCGCATCCTGGGGGCGGGGTGCGCTGCCCGCAGGGACCTGGTGCACATCGCCTGTGGGGGCGGAGCGCTCCCTCCGCACTCCTCTTCCTCTGCCAGTGTTCACTGCACCATCAATATAACTTTTCAGTGTTAGTCAGTCAGCACCCCTCCTCTTTCTTTTTGCTTGGGAGTTATGAAGGCGGGGCAGCCTTGTATTGCATTGTCAAGTGAATAGGACAAACAGACATTGCTTGCTGGATATGATAACATTGTAAAGAAAGGGGGAGATGTTGAGACAAACACCTGGAAACATATGACTGGCTTTTCTTAAGATAATATTTTAACTTGTTGTGAATATGCCAGTTTGTCTGTGCAACAAATCGTTGGTTAAGATTGATGACTAGTTTTTCTAACCTTGACTCATGAGTACATCCTCATGGGTTGGCTTTATCAATGGTTTTCGTTCTTTTCACAAGTCTTTTTGCTCCCACCTGTGATTTATTGTAGGGTTCGTGTCATTGGAAGTTCCACGTTGGCGCTCTGTCTTCTAGCATCTGGTGCTGCAGATGCATATTACCAGTTTGGCTTGCACTGTTGGGATTTGGCGGCAGCTACAGTTATTATCAGAGAGGCAGGTGGTGTTGTGATGGATACTTCAGGTAAGCAAAAAATATTATTTTTGTAACACATGTTTATAATGCACCTTTATTTATAAAAATATTCATATCACCACATCGTAAAAAAGCTGTTTACAACTATCTATCTATCTATCTAAACATATCTAAACATAACATTTACATACAGGTACCATCAACTAATTACCGTATTTTTCCATGTATAAGACGATATCCCCCCCCCCCCAAATTTAAGTTTAAAATTGGGGGTTGTCTTATACACTGAATGTTGCAATTAAATATATAAATAAATACATGCCACCATCCATATTATTTCCCTCCCTCCCCCCCCGCCTCACCTCACTAATGGCCTCACGACAAACCCTGTTCTGGTACTCCCCCCCCCAGCAGCCCCCACTCCAGGCATTGTCCTTTCTACTCGGTTCCCTCAGCTGCCCCCTGGCTACCCAGACCCCCCATTCCCCAAGTGCCCTCAGTCAGGCAGCTCTGGAAGTCGCAGCTCCTCGATCAGCATTCGCATCTGCCGGCGCTTGTGGAGTAAATACGGTACATACTGTAAATACTGAGACAAAAGTGCAACACACAGGCGGGAGAGCTGGAGCCGCAGCTACAATGGAGTTATACTGAGCTGACAGGAGCAGCTGCCATTACACAGCTTGCCTCACTGTTCGATGTTTCAATATACGGTACTAAATATACTGGTGTTTTGAATATTTAATAAAATATCAAAGTTGTTCGGTTTGGTGTTTAAAATATTTCTTTCTTAATTTTGGGCTCAAAAAATAGTCTTATACATGGGGGCGTCTTATACATGGAAAAATACGGTAATATGGAAAGACTGCCTGCATAAGTCTGGTGACATAGAAAAGTTTTCAGGAGGTGTTAAAAGGCTGAAACTGAAGGTGCCTGCTCAATGTCTATTGGCAGAGCATTCCACCCTTACTGGGCAGAAAACGTCTCAGTTTTGTTGTTGTTGTCAGATGAATCCCACCAACTTGACAACCAGCTATGCTATTGCAGATGCTTTCAATGATCAAGTTCAGATATAAGAGTTTAGGCATTCCTTAAGGTATCCTGGACCTAAGATGTTCATTTGCAATGAATGCAAGGACCTTGAACCTGGCTCAGTTACAGATGGGCAGCTAGTGCATATGTTTTAACAATGATGTCATATCTATCAGCCATGTGTCCCAGTCAGCAGCGTAGCTGCTGCATTCTACACCAGCTGGAGGTTTACAGCAGACCCAAGGGCTGTGCCACATAGAGCACATTATAGTAATCTAACCTCAAGGTTGCCAGCACATGGACTTCTGCGGTCAGGCTATCCCAGACCAAACAGCTGGTAAAACTCAGAGGATGCTTGGGCATCTAGTGACATAAATGTATCCAGGAGTACCCACAGGCTGGGCACATGTTCCTTCAGAGAAAGTGCAACCCTATCTAGAACAGGCAACTTACTTATCTCCCAATGGTTGCCCCATCCTATGATAGAGGGAAGGTGGGTGCGTTCCAGCTAAGCGTTGCTCCTTAATGTCTTCCCGTGAAATGGAGGTCTTTCATCTGATGAATTGTACTATATGGGAAATGGTTTGAGTCACAGAGGGGACAGTCTCACATTACTTTTGAACCTCAAGTGCTTTGTTTGACTGATCAAATCCCTCTCCTTTCATAGGTGGACCTCTAGATCTAATGTCATGCCGAGTGGTCGCAGCAGGTACCCAGGAAATGGCTGCATTCATAGCTCAGGAAATTCAGACTATTCACTATAGGCGAGATGATGAGAATTGACCGGACTTACATATTCCTGGAAACAAGGAAACTTGTCCTTTTGGAACTACATTGCTTCCTTCAGGATGGCTTGCTTATAGGATAAATGGTTTAATTGTATGTTTCTTAATACAGTCTATATAGCAAAGGTATTATGAAAAAAAATTACTTGCATTATAGGAAGGTGAAGGGAAATTTTTAATTTTTGTAAGCTTCTTGGCCCCCTTTTAATGAGAATTTATTTCAGCTATGCTTTTTAAAAAAAAAATCACAGGTATCCCAGATTGAGTTCACTTCTTGCCTCTTTTAGGCTGAAGCAGAGGGGAAGTGGGGTTTGTACCACATTCAAATATAAATAAAACTTTATTTTTGCAGATCTCAGGTAAATTAGTCTTTCTGCAGCAAAGGGAAAATTGTTTCGAATTGTGTGCCTAAAGTACTCACACTCAACAGTGCTTGAGAATTCTAAACTTAAAAGTACATGTATAGAACAAACCTTAGATAGTTACACTTCTATTTACTTAAAAAAAACCTACACTCATTTATGTAGCACAGTCAAAAGTGGCAATGGCACATATCCTTGAACGGTGTATTATATTTATGTGGGTAACTTAAATAGTAGATATTGGTGCTGATCAGAAGATGAAAAGCTGTTTTTCCAACATTTGAAAATCTTCAAGCAGCACAACATAAATCACAGCAGGGTGCTGTTTTTTTCATGACCTAGAAAATTCAATACAACATCACATAAGGATGTGATGGTTTTAACCTAGGTAATAGCACTGAGCACAGAACTAGCTTGGCAGCCATACAAACACATTGGTCACTGCTACACTTGAGTCATTACTGTGGGGATGAGGAATCTTATTCAGGTGAGAACATAAGAAGAGTCCTACTAGATCGTGCCAAAGGCCCATAAAGTCCAGAATCCTAGAGTGGCCAGCCAGATGTCTATATGGGAAGATCAGGCCTCACCTTGTCCTCCATGGGTCCTCCAGCCTTAGGATGCAATGAGCCCTGAACTCTAGAGCCTTCTCTCCCTTGGCTCAAAGACAGTTTGGACCCCTCTAATGAAGAGAGGGGGAGAGCCCAGTGGCAACCCCACCTTTGGCTCCCCCAGGACAGAGGGGGCTTGCTTCACCACCACCAGAGCTGGGGGTGAGCAAGAATGCCAGGAGGGGAGGCAGGCAAGCTGAGCGGGCAGATCTCTGGGGCCCAACCTGGACAGGTGCGAAGGAAAGGGAACACCAAGCACTCTGCAATATTTAAGAGACTTGTTTGAAAAACCTTCATAGGATGGTAACCTTTCAGGGATTCTTTAGCTGTGGTTCCTGCACTGCAGAGAGTTGAGCTAGATCACCCTTGGGGGAGCCTTCCAGCACTGCAATTCTGTGATTCTATGTAGCTCATAAGCAGAACATGAGTTCAACGGTGCTCTTCTGATTCCCATCAAGTGGAATTCAGAGGCATGCTGCCTTCGATAGTGGAGTTTATAGAACACTAGCAAAGAAAGTCTCTTCCACTGGGTGCTAATACTTGAAAAGGGCTCTGAAGGGAGATATATTCAAAGGACTGAAGCAAAGTATTTTAACCAATTATTGAAAATAGCATCAGAATCTTCTGTCTCGGCCGCGTTTAGTCAGTTGCTAAGAGAACCATGGAATTGAGTGCTTGAGCAGGAAAGGGTCATGACTTATGCTTAGTTCTCACAAATAGCAGATAATGTGGTAAACCTCTTCCTGGACTCTACCTTTTCAGGTGTGGGCTCACATGACTGACTGAATGCTTCTCTGTACCAAAAAACAACAACCAACCAACCAACCAACCAACCAAAATTTAGTACGTCAGAGGAATGATCCTAAGTTAGCCATACAAGTTCCCTAAATGTAGCAGTTCTGTTTATTTTTGTATGGCAGAGCATTCAGTCATATAAGTCAATGCATGCTGTTTCAACTACAGCCCACAAAATATTTATTTCCTTATCTGTCCTTTGTGGGAGCTAGACCTTAGAAATGATGTGAATCTACAGTTATCCACAGTAACTGTGTGGATAATTGCTGTAATTTCTGCAGCTACTGAAAGTCAGCATCATGACTAAAACCCAGATACTAGAACATTACCCCTGTAGTAGTCTGTGTCGTGTTAAGATCCTCTACACCTAAACACACTGGAAATAACTGCCATTAAAACTAATGATACTTTTAAGCACAAATACTCAGGATAGGGATTTTGAGACTGAGCCAGTTGGTCCCAATATGAAAATCTGGGACTAGGAATTTTCTTTTGTTTCATAGAAATACAACCCTGGCTTTATAAACAGACATCCTACTGTCTAAGAGGAGTTTACTATTCTATTTAGCTATATGTGTGTGCAAGAAAAAAGATTGTAAAGACCCAAAGAATATTAATAAGATGGTGATGTATGCTGCTCTGAGCACAACCCCCTCTGTGAATGGAAAAAGTGACTTGCAAATATTATAAATAAATGTTCTGAATGGAAGGGTCTGCAAAATCACAAGACATTGCTACATGTTAGCCTTGCTTCTGTTGCATTTTGTGTGTGTGTGTTTAGAGCTTCTTTGCTGGAACACTCTGTGGTGTAAGAAGCAAAGCAGCCACAGAAATAATCCTCTAATTTGGTGCATCTGGTTCACCAAAATACTGTATAGCCATATAATGGAAACATTGTCACACATTGTTAATTGCATTGCAAAAATATTCTGGTGCCTGTGAGTTGTTTGCTCTGTTCCAGTCTGAACATTAATGGCAATGAATGTGTTATCTGTGTGAAATGTCTCATTTTCCCAGGTATAAAGTATTGTGATTTGAGTGTTTGGAAATTGTGGTGTCTCCAACAGAAGTGAAAACTTGAAGAAAGACATGAAGAATGTGCACAATAAATGAACAGTTTTTGTGTAATTGAACTTGTATGCAGGAAAGCCCTAAAAATGCAGAAACATTGTGGATCACCTTTGTGTCTCTCTCAAGCTTTTAATTTCAGCATAGTTTTTGTGTGTGTTTTGGCAAAGCGAAGGTAGTGGGGAAACAAACTCTAAACCCAATACTAGTGCCAACACTAAACTCATGCTGTGCTTGAATGCTTGTCCTAATAGCTTATTTTATGGCTTAAAGGACTGCCAACTCCTTTGCTGATTTTCTGTGGCTTTACCAGCTAAATGGCAGGGTGGTGGGAATCGGCAAGTTATAGCTTTTTCCGTCAATGATTAGAAGATATTATTACTACTTAGTCATCTCCTTACCCCCACCCCCCATCCCCAGTCATTACTATGCAGGTACCTTAATTAACAAATAAGCTGGCAATCTGTTGTTCAGTAATTCTGAAATGAACAAACTGAAGCTGTGCCAGTCCTAAACCATGATGTGTGTCTGTCGTTGCAAGTCAGACTATACAAATATTTAAAATTGAGAGAGTACAGTTAAAGCACTGTTGACTTAATAGCACTTACCATTTATATAGCACATCAGAATGTTCAAAGTACTTTCCATGTCTCATGTGTAAACCTTGTAAGAGTCCTCTAAGAGTAGTAGTATCCTTATTTTGGGGATTGTGGAGAGAGCCTGCCTAAGACCAAGTTAATTCACTGAATGAGTCAAGATTCAAACAGGACTTACCTGACTTACAGCTCAGTATTTTGGTGTCGTTTAGCTATGTTAAGGCTGCAGTCTTATACACATTTACATGGGAGTAAGGCCCATTTGGACGTGGGTGGCGCCGTGGGATGTGGGTGGCACTGTGGGTTAAACCACGGAGCCTAGGGCTTGCTGATCAGAAGGTTGGCAGTTTGAATCCCCGTGACGGGGTGAGCTCCCTTTGCTCAGTCCCTTCTCCTCTCAACCTAGCAGTTCAAAAGCACATCAAAGTGCAAGTAGATAAATAGGGAAGGTAAACGGCATATGAGTGCCGCAACCCCAGAGTCGTCCGCGGCTGGATCTAACGGTCAGGGGTCCCTTTACCTTTACCTAAATCCCATTTGAATACAGTAAAACATATTAAACAAGCACAGGTTGTCCTACTCATGCATTTTTTCATTTCCTTCATTTCTGTTTTTATAGCAGGCATAGTTGCTAGTCGGTGCCATGTCACTTGAGGGGGAGGGTTGTCAATTGCACACACCCCCGCCATGATTCAGAATGTCTATTGCTCTTCTCCCTAGAATGATTTTGATAGCAACTTGGAGAGAGAGAGGGTTGGTTCATGAGAATCATGGCACAAGAGAAAAACAGCACCAAAGAACAATGGAATTTGGACTTGGTACATTCATTTTTAATATATATACAGTATATAACTCCCCCATCCCATCCTTTGAAAAAATAGTGATTGAAGCTGAGTCTAACAAGTCTTGGTATTATGTTGGTTATTTTTTTGTATACACATTACTATTTTCAACTGAAAAAATAGCAGAAGGAAACTGGCCATCCTGACAACCAAAACGTTAAAAAATAGCAACTCTGCTATTTTTGGGTAGCACAAAGTATTTTGTTTTCAGGTGCGGCACAATGAGGAGTTTTGTGTGTGACGTTATTCCAACATAAAGAACTTGGGAGCGCAGGGGTTTCCTTTAAATGGCTTAGTTTACAATGTTTAGACATAAAAATTATGAATCTGTCTATACTGTGTGATTCTTACAGTAATTGTGCACCATTAACTGTTCTCTACTAAACCTATTCATATCTGTGAAATACTGCTGTAAAATCTGGTAACCCAGACATTTCTACCTCTGTATGGGGCTATGAGGAATAATTAATGTGTTGCAGCAGAATCCTGTAAACCTTACTATTGAATTAAATAATATTATCCAGAATTATTAGAAGTATTAATGTATGTTGTCAAAACACTTACATTGTGCATGAAACTGGTTGGTCGAGGAAGTGCTGATTCATATAATGTACAGTGAACTCACAGAAGTCCTTGCTGCAAGATGTAGTGTTATCTGTTAGCTTAAAGATGACTAACAGAGCATTGGACAGATTCCGGGGGGGGGGGGGTAACTGTTGAAAGCTACTAGCGGTTTTTCTTCAAATATATGTAAAATCTGAAATGAGTAACTTGTTTGCAGGTGTTAAGTATAACCAAAAGCTTAAGAGTACAACCCGGAACCCAGTGGTGTTTACTAGTATTACTTGCTTTTAGTAGAGCTGTTGTCTACGTCATGCTCATTTATGATCAGCCCCTTTCAAATAGTTAATAGGACTTTCATTTGTGAAGCACTGTGCAAAATTGCAGCCTTAGAATGCAAGCCAAAGCCTTTCATGTGCAGGGGCCTTTGTTCTCTTTGTAAAAGGGAAATAAATAGCCTAGATACATGCAGGGGCTCCCTTCTGAAATGTTTCCTCAAAAAAGAAAGCTAGGAATCCTTCAGCCATGAAACGCATACAGATGTGGATCACAGCCATAGAGTGGCTATCGACTTTGTATAAGTTTAAGCAGTGAGGCCACTGAAGTCTACTTGTCATATTTTAAGTGTTCAGTCATAAGGGGAAAACATGTTATTTGTGTTTACACCAGATGCCAGCAGAACATAGCATTGATTGGCTTAGAACTAGTCACATCACTAATCCTCATCCTGAAACAGTATTTGTGGGTTGTTTTTTAATCATTTCTGTTTTTTAAAAAGAAGAGGAATGTACATTTACTGTAACTGACTCAAACAATATATTCGTAGTGTGTTTGGGATATCAAATCCAAACTCTTCTTCTTCTTCTTCTTTGTTTAAGTGAACAGAATGGAAGGAGGGTCAAGAATACTGAGCTGGCATTAAATTTGTCGGCCATTATATTTATCAAATGCATTTGTGTGGTGATGGTAGTGGGAAAGCCGGGTTTGAGATGCAAGACGAAAGGTCACATCAAGTCATGACTTTGTTTTTACCACCAATATGTTTAAAGAGGGATTTTTCAAATTACAAATAAATACAAGGGTGCTTGTCATTGCTTAAATATTTCAAAATGAAGTCAAATTGACATTATTGTTATTATTAAATTTTAATACATTTCAGGTTGGTATTATTGCACACTTCTGTATGTTTGGACAGGTTTTCTAGCGAACTTGTGCAAACAGTCCTCTAGGAGTTCTGTTAATGTATTCTACAAATAAAAGATTAATACATTTGAAGGTGAAATTATGATATTTTACTGTCTATTACTTCTGTTTTCCAATGTATTCGCATCATGTTACATAGCACTTGGGAGTAGGGTGAAAGATTCAGTTAATTTAACTTTCCTTAACCTGTGATAACTGGTCAAGCTAAAATTTAGTTTGCTGGGCCAAAGGGAAAGTTAATAGTTAAATTAATATCCAGTGTTTCCACTGAAGGTTTTTGTGAGTCTACTGCTTATGCAACTTCTATTAAATGATTTATTTAGCACTTATGTCCATTTTATTTAAGTGAAAATTACTTTTTTGTGAATTCAGGAAAGGGTGATTAAAAATGGTCATGCTCATAGCAATGATTTCATTATAGTCACTGTAGTGTTGCTATCTGCTTACTCACAAGATATTGTGCCTCTGGTACTGCTTTACTTGTCCTTTTTGAGGCGGCAATCCTAACCCCATTTCCCTGGGAGCAACCCACTTTGAATCCTGTGGGACTTACTTTTGAGTAGACATTGTTAGGATTGTGCTGTGATTTAACCAGTTAGGAGTCTTCATAAAATAAGTTATTGCTAAGGTCTATAACTTTATGAACGGAAAGATGTGTTACAGTGTATGTATCTGAACCCACATGCGTGTCCACCGCTTACATGTATTCATACACACATATCAAGAGGTTTAGGATCTTTTGCTGGAGTTACGACGTGTGTTCGTTATGAAGATGTGTTTACCCTTAACCGTATGCCCACAAGAAGTTCCCACACAAATAAATATTGGTTTATTACATGAAATGAAAGTGACAGAATAACCGTATTTTTTGCTCTATAAGACTCACTTTTTCCCCTCCTAAAAAGTAAGGGGAAATGTGTGTGCGTCGTATGGAGCGAATGCAGGCTGCGCAGCTATTCCAGAAGCCAGAACAGCAAGAGGGATTGCTGCTTTCACTGTGCAGTGATCGCTCTTGCTGTTCTGGCTTCTGGGATTCAGAATATTTTTTTTCTTGTTTTCCTCCTCCAAAAACTAGGTGCGTCTTGTGGTCTGGTGCATCTTATAGAGCAAAAAATACGGTATATAAATGCTGCTTCAGACAGCAAAACTGCAAGTTGAACAGGCAGCAAAATGGTACAGTACACATATGCCTTGATCTAAAGAGTGAAAGAATCTAAAACTATTCTCAAAAGCCTACAGAAAGCAAGAGTGCCAATTTTGCCACACAACACACATTAATAGCAAGACAAGAAATGGAGGGGAAGGGTATACCTGTCCTTAAAGTGAAGCATGTCTTGGTTCCTTGAAAGTGTTGAGTAAGATCCTTGTTGGAACGTGGAGAGCTAACTAACCATTGGGAATATTGGGCTTTTGTATTAATTTTAGCCAATATGTTGTAATGGAGAAGAGAGGGAGGCTTTGAGATGAGTAAATTACTATAATTTCATTATTTTTATTGTTCTGTTGTCTCTTCTCTTCCTAGAATTTCCTGCCTACTTGAAATTTGAAAGAATATAATCCGAGTGAGCAATGACTAAACAGATTATCCTTGTTTGTTTCCTGTCTTAAAGTTGCCTTTCTTTTATCTTGGTGGCAACCATACTTTCGCAGGAGCTGTTGATTAGATTTATTGGTCACTAGATTAATGTGCTGATATTTACAGGAGCTCAGGATGTCTCCTCCACACATTTGCAATAAGACTGGCACCACAGTCGCGAGAGTTCATAATGAGGATCTCTTTTTCAGTGAACTCAGTGAGTGCAATCCTACCCATGTCTACACAAAAGCAATTGTGTCCACCCCCAGGTAAATGAGGTAATGCTCTGTTGCCTGAACTTCAGGCCTTGAGGTTCAGGTAAAAAATGTTGCACATTTCTCAGAATTGAGCCCTGGCACTAAAAACCAGACTTCAACCCCTGTGTACATTAATTCAGTGACCTACATAGGATTCTTAAGTGGGAGTGATGTGTATATCCTGATTCTCTGCAGTCTTTATATCATGGACACTTCCAGCCCCTCTGTCACTGTGTTTAAATTGCATTATAACCAAGTTAAAATGGGTGGTAGTCTCGTAATCTGGGGAACCGGGTTCGCGTCTCCGCTCCTCCACATGCAGCTGCTGGGTGACCTTGGGCCAGTCACACTTCTTTGAAGTCTCTCAGCCCCGCTCACCTCACACAGTGTTTGTTGTGGGGAAGGAAAGGAAAGGAGATTGTTAGCTGCTTTGAGACTCCTTAAAGGGAGTGAAAGGCGGGATATCAAATCCAAACTCTTCTTCCTCTTGGTCTGTTCAAGGGTGAAGAGGAGGAGGGCTTAGCAGCCTGGAGGGCAGGGCTTTGGCAAGCTTCAGGTCAGATGCAGGAGAAAAAGATAATTTGGCCAAGGCACAGGGAAGACTGTGATCTATTTCAACCAAGCCCCATTGTCATGTGAGGAAGACTGGACCTTGACTGTAGAAGATGTCTCTTAAAACATAATACAGTAGTTATATTTACACTTAGGGAATTCTGTGGTGACAAGGGAGCAGGGCCATGTTTTGAGCGCTGCCCCTGAAATCACATCTTCATTCTGCAACAGCCGTGTTATGTGAGATTGTGTGCAAAGAATTCTTGACATGTGAGCATCTACCAATGCAAAGTGTCTCTGCCTAATTCGGACACCTACATACTGCTGTCCCAATAGCACAGAACCCCTATACGTGCGCAGGATCTTATACATAAGTTTTATTTACAGATAACCACACACAAACCCTGCTTGTCCTGGGAAATGGGTGCAAAAGTGGTGGAAGGGCACAGCCTTTAAAAGCTCCCACAATTGCCCTACAGGTGAGTAACACGTGACCAAGGCTGATGTTTCCTCATGTACATATTATCTTTGTATTTATGGGGCACCCAGAACTGCTAATATTTCCTGGAGCCAATCAGTTGGGTAGCATTAGGGCAGAACAGGCAACATTCACGAGAACTGCATCCTGCTGGCAGGGGTGCCAACTTGAATAAAATATGGTGGAGGGGGCGCGGGGACAAGTTAGCCCTGCCCTGTATCAAAAGACGTACTATTTGAATGGCAATGCCCATCAACTTTTGGGCGGTCCAGACCCCTCAAATATTTTGCTGGGGACAAAGGGACAATGACCCTTAAGTGCTGGCTCCGATGCCTGCTGATCTAGGCGTCGGCTGTTGACATCTGCCCCTACTCTTTCGCTAAGAGATGTCTCATCTCTCTCTGGCTCCAATCCTATCTTCGCTAATCAAGACGTGAATTTAGTGGGGCGTTCACTGTGTACGCCTTATCGCGCAACGCTATGCACGTGTATTCAGAAGCAACTCCGCGGGAGTTGCAGGCTAGCTGGGGCAGGGTGTGCCAAAGCCTCCTCCTCATTGTCGCACGTTACCGCGGGGGTGGAGGGTGGAGGTTCTTGTCGCCCCCTGCACATACGCAGGCAACCCGCCCGCGCTTTGGCGCCTGAGCCTCCTGCCGCGCCGGCCACGCGCAGGCCTTGCCTAAACTGCGTCCCTCCCGAAGGGGCGGTTTCGCTGCGCACCTCCGCCCGTCGGGGGCGGGGCTGCGAAGAGCGACGCCTCCCTGGAGCCCCTGGGCTCATAAGAGGGCCGCGGCGGGAGGGGGCGCAGACGGCGTTGCTCGCTGGGAAGGGAGCCGAAGGTGCAAGGATGGCGGTGGTGTGCGCGCGCGATTTCGCCGCGGTTTTTTTCCGGTGAGTGATCGCCCAGGCGTCTGCTACCCAGGCACGTTTACTCGGGAGTAAGTCCCGCGGCGACCTTCCTTGGGCGCTTGTTGCCCGATATGCACACATGCAGTTATCTATCTATCTATCTATCTATCTATCTATCTATCTATCTATCTATCTATCTATCTATCTCCTTTACGTTTTCGGGGAGCTGGGGTGTCAGCGCCTGCTTGCTTGCCCCCGTTGCTCGCTTGCCCGCTTTCCTCCCTGGGCAGGATCGGTCTCCTGAACTCCTGACCCGAGCAGCACCCCTTGGTCTCCGGCTGCCATCTGGCTCCGCCACCTGCCGCGTCCTCTTTGTCCGGCGCTCAAATGCGGACTAGGTGGCGCTCCTCTTTAAATCCAGGCGGGTTTTCTTTCTGTCTTGGAGGGGCAGGACGGGAGGTCGGCGTCGCAGGATCCGCAACTCTCGGTCGGTCACACGCTGTTGTTTTCTTAATTGGTTGCTTGGAAGTAGCCTCCCCCTTCCAAGATCATCTAGCCACCGGTTGAATGGACTGGAGGCTTGCTAAAATAACTTGAAACCAAGGGGCGGGGGGTGGGGGTGGAGCTGTGTGACTCCAGCTTATGGGGTTTGTGGAAGCAGCTTCCGACCTAGTGGCCTTTACTCATAGAACGACGTGACTTGCTACACGGCAAGAAAAGACAGACGGGCCGCCCTGTCTGTGGTTTAAACTCAGGTCATACCTTTTGTTAGGCTCCCACAGGTGGATGCCCTTCACCTTTTTCTCCCTCCCACGACTGGATGCTTGAAGCCGAGCATGCATGATGTTAGAGCCACAGTCCATCCTGTACTCCTGTTGGATGCATTTTCCACAGCTTCCATCTGATTTGAAGTCATAAACCGTGTTTAAGCAGAGATTTGTACATCTGAGACATCCTTTGAGCATGTGCAGATAACAGCCTCAGGAGAAGTGGGGAAATGAAGTCATGGAAAGTGCATCAGGCGAATACATCCCCGCCCCCTCTATGGCAATGACCTTGTTGAGTTTTAAGCCACAGGTGCTTGCAGAGCCACAGTCTAGCGCTCTTCTCTTTTATCTAGGGTTCCTTGCCTTGAAATGTCTCTTGCCTCTGTCTACTAGTACACTTGAAATAAAATATCTTTTGGATAAAGAAGCTTAACTCTCTGAAGTGCCTCTTGGAACCTGTTGAAGTTGCAGGTCAACTTCACATCCTTTTGAGTAACTTTCACAGCACACTAACTGCTCTCCTGCACCACATGCTAGTGTGCCCCATCACACAATTTAGGAGTTAACCAGTTTGTGCATTCCTACAGCATTGCTGGCTTGTTTCAGATGGTTTGTATATTGTCAGTGAAGCAGGTATCTCATAAAGCAGCTGTTGGGGAAGCTTATTTGCTCATTGGGATAGATTCTTATTCAGATCAGCCTCACAGGCCAAATTTAACCATTTGCATGTCAGTTACATGATGTCATTATGGCACAACATGGTTCCTGCTTGTCAAAATCCCTTGCACAGCTTTGCAAGTCTTCCCAAAGTCTTCTTTGCAAGTCTTTAAATCCAATGTTGGAGGTTTAAAAGAGGAGGCAAGTGCTTTAACACAGTGTTGTCTTAAAGTGGCAAAGCGCCCTTTGAAGGAGACAGGGAGGCTGCACCAAAGAGCGCTTTTGCCAAGCACTTTAAGAGTAGATGCACTGCCTATGTCACTGGTGCCAACCCCAGGGGTCCGTGGGGGCTTTGGCCCCCACAAGAATATATTTGAGGGAGCCACACACCCCGTTAGTGGGCACCGCCAGACCCCGCTCTGCCTCTGGCTTTTCCTCCTGGTCCATGAGAGAGGAGGAGGAGGAGCTGCTGCCAGCCATTGACCACTGCATTTGACTCTGCTCTGGCTCCTTCTCCAAAAACACGATACAACATTGCACATTGTGCATGTGGCATCACATGCACATGCCTGCACGTAGTGTGTGTGACATTGCATATGGTCCGCGTTACATTGTGTGCCCCCCCCCAGTCTTCACGAGATGATGCCAGTGACCTGTGCTGCTTTCTTTTTCATTTCCCAAAAGGAGAAAGAAAGAAAGACGTGTCTTGCAAGCAAAGTCAGCAGAAGTGATTTCTTCTGTGCGGTACCTTTGCTTGTAAAATGCAAGTTACAGGTTGGGTTGGGATGCCATATGGACTTTAATCTGTGGTGGTGACATCTGTTTAGCTTTTCTCCACTGAGAGCTCTTGCCACAGTTAATCCTTTAATGTGTTCGTAAAATTACTTTTTACTTAAGACCTGTCAGTGGGGAAAAGAGTGTCTTTCTGGAGACAAATGTCACAGGAATCGGTTCCAAGAATAACTTAAATCTAGATACCACGTATAGCTTGAGCCACAGTGACCCTTGTGCAAGCCTTGGATAAATAGCCAAGTTACTGGAGTTGTGCTCTATAAATGTGAAACTCTTCTGAACACAGAGCAGAAATATAACTGTCTCAAGGGAAAGGTCTGCCTAAGCAAAACTCATGACATGTCTGTTGGCAACTGCAGACTAACATGGATTCTTGGCAGAGTATTGTTTTATAGGACTGCAATCTTTGACCTGATTTAACCAAGTTGGGATTGTTTCTAAGTAATCTTATATGAGTAGGCTGCATATCCAACAACACAGTGCTGTTGCTTAAGTGAGGGCATGGCTCTGACTTTTTTTATATAAAAGCATTAGGCAACCTTAAAAATTGATCTGCTGTAGCCAGATTACAGAATTAAATATAGGGCAATCATGGCATTAAGGAGACACTCCTAATGCTGTGCTGGGACAATGGTTGAGTCACAAATAACCTAATTTAAAGGTTGTGTCCTAACCAATCATCCAATATGGATCTTTCAGTTGTAATTAACCTTGTTTCAGGTTGCCTAAGCAAAGTTCTTGGATATAGGTATACAGTGAGATGAAGTAAGATCCTGCAAAAGTATCCATTGGCAATCAAGGTGACTGGCTAAATGCTTATAAATCTGAAGTGAGACTTTTATAGACAGCCTGTAGAAAGTGCTATGGCTGAACAGTATAAAGGACTAGCCACTGCCATCCTAATTGTCGGCTGCAGTGTTTTTGCTTTTTGCAGGGGGTCCTCTTGGATTGAGTGCAACTGTGGAAGCACAGGTAATGTTCATGGCTAGGAGTGCCTTTTACCAGCTTATGCTGTCAGCTGTGACCCTTTCTTTAGGAATCATATTTTGTCTCAGTCACACATGTGCTGGTTAAAATCAAACTAGACTACAGTGGTACCTCGGGTTAAGTACTTAATTCATTCCGGAAGTCCATTCTTAACCTGAAACTGTTCTTAACCTGAAGCACCACTTTAGCTAATGGGGCTTCCCACTGCTGCCACCTGCCGGAGCACGATTTCTGTTCTCATCCTGAAGCAAAGTTCTTAACCCGAGGTACTATTTCTGGGTTAGCGGAGTCTGTAACCAGAAGCGTATGTAACCCGAGGTACCATTGTATTTAACATAAACTTTGTTGGGCAATCTTGAAAAATGGCTTGGAACTGGTACAGAATGTCAGGATGTCTGATGAGGGTTAGGTGTTTGGGCAAACCTGTATTGTACATATTAGCAGCCAATATGTTTCTGGGTCCAAGGAGTACTGGCCTAGACCTTCAAAGCCCTAAACCTTTGGGTCTTGGTGATTTGAAGGATTGCTTACACGGATGCAAGCCCGGCCAGGCATTAAAATTTATCTTGGGAAGGAAGGATGAAAGAAGTCTGCAAACTTGCCAAGGAACTGATAAGGTTCATTACTGAGTCATCTGCAGTTTGACAGATCACTCTTCTTCTCAGGCAGAGAGGAAAAATGGTGAAAACAGGTCATTTATTGGGACAGAGTGATTTTTGCATCTGTTATTAAAGTTGCAAAACAATGAAGGACGGGACGGAGCAATGGAGAAATTTCTGAAACAATGGGATATCAGCTACGCCCAAGGCATGATGGAGAACATCAACAACCGGGAAAAGATAGACGTAACATTTTATAAGGACAGGAAGAAAAACCACTTACAGAATAATTGCCACACACAAGAAGAGCAAGGATATAGTTTGAGTGCCTCACTTATAGTTCTATCAATCATTTAATGTGTCAACACAAATGGAAGTTATTAATATTGCAGCTGTTGTATAAGGGATTATTATTTTGACCAGAATTTAATTGAAATTAATAAGATTTTGGAACACAGAAATAAAAACCCCCACCAAATCTAGCACATGGGGGGTCACCTAAATTATATAATTCAGTATTTGAATTATTGGTATTAGTAATTGTATTATAATTTGGTATTGCTATAATGAGGCTATTATTGAATTGTAGTTTAAAATTAATAAAAAATATTATCAACATAAAATTTATTTTGGGAACCCTAGATAATTAAAATGGCAGGCAGTAGACACAGGACCTTCTCAGTGGTGGCCTCACACCTTTGATAATTCCTCCTGAGGAAATTGTGGACTGGATCCTTTATCTTTAACTGGGCTCTGAATAATAATAATAATAATAATAATAATAATAATAATAATAATAATAATAATTTATTATTTATACCTTGCCCATCTGGCTGGGCTTCCCCAGCCACTCTGGGTGGCTTCAAAAAGAATATTAAAATACTATAATACATCAAACATTAAAAGCTTCCCGAAACAGGGCTGCCTTCAGATGTCTTCTAAAAGCCTGGTAGTTGTTGTTCTCTTTGACATCTGGTGGGAGGGTGTTCCACAGGGAAGGCGCCACTACCGAGAAGGCCCTCGGTGCTGGACCTCAGTGTCCGGGTAGAACGATGGGGGTGGAGACGCTCCTTCAGATATACTGGACCAAGGCTGTTTAGGGCTTTAAAGGTCAGCACCAACACTTTGAATTGTGCTCGGAAACGTACTGGGAGCCAATGTAGGTCTTTCAAGACCGGTGTTATGTGGTCTCTGCGGCCGCTCCCAGTCACCAGTCTAGCTGCCGTGTTCTGGATTACTTGTAGTTTCCGGGTCACCTTCAAAGGTAGCCCCACGTAGAGCGCATTGCAGTAATCCAAGCGGGAGATAACCAGAGCATGCACCACTCTGGCGAGGCAGTCCGCAGGCAGATAGGGTCTCAGCCTGTGTACCAGATGGAGCTAGTAAACAGCTGCCCTGGATACAGATTTGACCTGTGCCTCCATGGACAGCTGTGAGTCCAAAATGGCTCCCAGGCTGCGCACCTGGTCCTTCAGGGGCACAGTTACCCCATTCAGGACCAGGGAATCCTCCACACCTGCCCGCCTCCTGTCCCCCAAAAACAGTACTTCTGTCTTGTCAGGATTCAACCTCAATCTGTTAGCCGCCATCCAACCTCCAACTGCCTCCAGGCACTCACACAGGACCTTCACTGCCTTCACTGTTTCTGATTTGAAAGAGAGGTAGAGCTGGGTATCATCCGCATGCTGATGAACACCCAGCCCAAATCCCCTGATGATCTCTCCCAGCGGCTTCATGTAGATGTTGAAAAGCATGGGGGAGAGGACAGAACCCTGAGGCACCCCACAAGTGAGGGCCCAGGGGTCTGAACACTCATCCCCCACCACCACTTTCTGAACACGGCCCAGGAGGAAGGAGCGGAACCACTGTATAACAGTGCCCCCAGCTCCCAGCCCCTCAAGACGTTCCAGAAGGATGTTACGGTTGATGGTATCAAACGCCGCTGAGAGATCCAGCAGAACTAGGAAACAGCTCTCACCTTTGTCCCTAGCCCGCCGGAGATCATCAACCAGTGCGACCAAGGCAGTTTCAGTCCCATGATGAGGCCTGAATCCCGACTGGAAGGGATCCAAATGGTCCGCTTCTTCCAGGCGTGCCTGGAATTGTTCAGCAACCACTCGCTCAATCACCTTGCCCAAGAATGGAAGATTTGAGACTGGGCGATAGTTGGCTATTGTGGCCGCATCTAAAGATGGTTTTTTAAGAAGCGGTTTAATAACCGCCTCTTTCAGCGAGTCTGGGAAGGCTCCCTCACGGAGGGAAGCATTCACCACCCCACGAAGCCCATCGCCCAGTCCTTCCCGGCTAGCTTTTATAAGCCAGGATGGGCAAGGATCAAGGAGACAAGTGGTTGGTTTCACTCGTCTAAGCAGCCTGTCCACATCCTCGGGGGTAACAGATTGGAATTGATCCCACACAACTTGACTAGACAGGACTCTAGCACTCTCCCGCCCCGGCCCTGCTCCCATGGTGGAGTCTACCTCTTCTCGAATCTAAGCGACTTTATCTGCAAAAAACTTTGCAAAGTCATTGCAGGAGATCATGTGGCCCCTACTGGGCCCTGATGGAGCAGGTGGTTCTGCTAAATTGCGAACCACCTGAAAGAGTCTCCTGCTGCTGTTTTCCGCAGATGCAATAGAGGCGGTGAAGAAAGTCTTCTTCGCCGTCGCTATCGCCACTTGGTAGGCTCGACATTGAGCTCTAACCCGTGTCCGGTCAGATTCAGAATGGGTTATCCGCCACCGGCGCTCTAGCCGTCTCAACGATTGTTTCATTGCCCTCAGATCCGTGGAAAACCACGAGGCTGTCCGGGCTCCATGCAATCGGAGAGGGCGCTTTGGAGCCAAACAGTCAATAGCCCTGGTTAACTCCACATTCCAGCGGGCCACCAGGGAATCAGCTGAAAGGCCATCAACATGGGATAAAACATCCCCTACCACTCTCTGGAAACCATTTGGATCCATTAAGTGGCGGGGGCGGACTATCTGAATCGGTCTCGCCTCCCTGCAGAGGGGAAGGGTCGCGGAGAAGTCCAGTTGCACCAGGAAGTGATCTGACCATGGCACTTCTTTGGTTTCACTTTTACTTAGTGTCAGATCACCAACATCCATAGAGGTAAACACCAGGTCTAAGGCATGCCTGTGGCTATGAGTTGGGCCAGACTTATTCAGGGACAGCCCCATGGAGGCCATGCTTTCCACGAAGTCCTGAGCGGCATGGATGTTAAAATCCCCTAGGACAACCAAACTAGGTGTCTCCAGGAGGACATCCGCCACGACCTGAAGCAGCTCGGGCAGGGAATCCTTGGTGCAGCGGGGAGGTTGGTACACCAATAGAAATCCTGTACTGCCCCTATTGCCCAACTTCCAGAACATGCACTCAGAGAACTGGGTCTTTCCAATAGGACGCCTGGTGCAAACTAATGACTTCCTAAAAATCACTGCAACCCCCCCTCCCCGCCCACAAGGCCTGGGTTGCTGTGCGTAAGAGAAACCTGGTGGACATGCAGCGGCAAGGACAGGCCCATCTGCTTCATCCAACCAGGTCTCTGTCACACATGCCAGGTCAAATCCTCCATCCACAATCAGGTCGTGGATGGCAGTGGTTTTATTCATCATTGACCTGGCATTGCACAGCAACACTTTCAGGTCATGTGGGTTTCCCTTGTTGATTCCAGTATCCTTCCGGTCAGGACCAGACCTGGAGGCAGGGATAGTCCTCAGACAACGACTAAGCCTGCTTCCTCGGTAATGACATGGTCTGGTCTTAGCGTAACTCCTCCTCCTACCCATGATCACTGAGAACTGAAAACACTTCCATTCTAATCAGGTTTTTAAATGTTGTGCTGAGTTTCTACTGTTTCCATTAATAACAAGCTAAAATTATCAGTAGTGTGTTGCATTTTTAGCCACAGCTGCTTCACCTTTGTAATTATAGTTTATGGAATTGTTTAGCCCAAGTGTTTTAGAGGTGGTCTGGTAGACATTGTCAAATGTTTTTTGATAGTCAAGTGTGAATATAACATTCCTCAGTTGAGCGGATGGGTCCTCTTAGGCATCAATAACTAGAACAGGAAGCAGGAATTAATATGCTTATCATGAGATACATGCAAGAAGTGAATTTAGGCACTAACAATCATTTATTTGCTCCTTACAGCAGATGGGCCCTATTATATATTCTAGCAAAGACTCCAGTTACTAGTCTGTCTTCTAAAGATGCTGTGCTAATATTGGAAATAGTAAACTAGACCATGTTTAGGGGCCCAGCTGGCACACACACACTATTCTGATCAGCTGCAAAGATAGTCAGAAGGGGATGACACTGTATAGCTCATTGTTACATCTACAGATCAAAACAATCACTGTTGGATCAAAATGCCCCTTCCCTCAAGTGCTTAATATCTCTTTTTCTAGCCTGGAAGAAGGTATATATTTAGCAATGCATGAATTGCTCTGCATCTAGGCTGTAGGCTGACTTGAATTATATCCATGGTGCTACTGTGTACTAAAAATGATTTCCTTGCTCTTAAAACTGAAACCATACAATGTACGTAAAAAAATAACAAACCCCAAACTGCTTTCTGTTCTAGATCTCTGGTGTCAGTGGGAGCATCTCTAGGGTCAGTAACAAGACAGACCCTGTTTGCACCTCTTCCAGCTGCAGCTCGGCCCTTCCGTGTTTGTAACCATGACAGAAGCAGTCGGAGAGGAGTTGTTGCAAGCACCCTAGAGGAGCTTATTAGCAAGGTATGCCTCCTGTCAAAAGCACAAGCCTGATGATCATGTCAGGACCTCATTATCTCAGCCATGTGTTCAAAAATTCTTGCCCCACATACACACAGGTGGTGTGTGTGTGCGCACTACAACCTCCATCAGCCCCAGCCAGGACATAAAAGGCACCAGGTGAGTGAAGGCTACTGTGAAGTCCTGGATCTAGCAGGGATGTTAACTTCTTGAATATTTTATTAAGGATTTTCTTGTTTTACAGAAGTAAGTGTAATGCCTCGTTGTTGTTTTTTCCATGTAACATTTTTACAAATCCATTTCATTTGTTGAGGCATTAGGGGGAGAAGAAAAAAGAAGAAAAAAGAAAGGGGGTGGAGAGAGGGAAGATAGATGGGGGTGGGGTTGGGTGGCGGTGTTTCTGTTATGTTTAATGTATGTAGAGTTTGGTGTCAGCGTTGCTTGTGTTGTTCACTTGTGTTCCTTTGGTGGTGAGAGAGGTTGGGGTTGGCCTAGGGTGTGATTGTTTGCTTGTGATTGGCTGTGGTGATCTTTGTTTTCGTGTGTGAGTGAGGTGGGTGGGTGGGTGTTAACTTCCTGGAGAAGTCTGGTCCTACCTGTTTGTCTTAGCTCCAGTCATAGCTGTATTAGATGCTCAAGATACCTTTTCCATTCCAATTAACTTAGCCAGTGATCCATAGGACTCTAGTCTAGAGAAAAGTTCTCCACTGAACCTGAAGATACATCTCATCCAACAAAAATCCAACACCTTCTGCATATCCCCAAGGGTGCTCCTCAAGTTATCTCAGTCCCTAAGTGTTAGGAGAAGCAGGGCAGCAATCAGGTCCTTTATCCACAGTGAATTGGTCTGAAGGTCTCCCAGTGAGCTTCATAGCTGACTGGTGAGTTTCACCCAGGTTTCCCATGTCCATGTTCAGCATTCTGATCACTACACCATGCAGGCTGTCTCCACATGTGATGTGGAGCTGCCCTGTTGTAAGCCTCCTTTGGGATGAGGCCTTTGTAATGTAATTAATCACTGTTTCAAAGATGCCTATGTTTTGCAGAACTACATTTGCACTATTTGTAGTTTACCGCTGGACCATGAGCACTGGTTACATGTGCATGCCTTCCATGCAACAGTGACCAGCGGTTTGAACTCCCTGCCCTTATCTCAGGAGACGATTTATATTGCCATGAGCACCAAGAAGAGAAATTTGTAAAAATTGGGCCAGCTTTCCTTGCGCAACTTAAGTTGGCAGTTCAGTATACTTGTATTAAACAACACTTTAATAACATGTTCTTAACCCATGTCCTCCTTTCCCTTTTTTACTTTTTATGGATTCAAAAATTGTGATAAAGTTTATATGGAAAATACATCTCTTAACTGAACAAGTAGAGCAGAATTGTGGGAATTGTCCCCACAAACCACCATTAACTTGATTTGTAGAATGCAGAGGTGTAGAGTGGATTGCAGCTGTCCTACTTAGGCCAGGCTGGGGAGATGGCTTTGGGTTGGGCCTGGAACCAGTCACAGCACCAATTGCTACCTCAGTCAAACCTCGGTTGTCGAATGTAATCCATTCTGGAAGCCCATTTGGCTTCTGAAACGTTCGACAACTGAGGCATGGCTTCCAATTGGTTGCAAGAGCTTCCTGCACTCAAGTGGATGCTGCGTCGGACATTCGGCTTCCAAAAAACGTTCGAAAGCTGGAGCATTTCTGGGTTTTTGGCGTTTGGGATCCGAAGCATTAAAAAACGGGAGCTGTTCAGGAGCCGAGGTTTGACTATACCAGCACTGGAATGCTGCATGGATGGAAGACCATCTCAGAATCCTATGTACAGTACTGTAGGAAGAGGATGGGAGTGGGAATGGAATTGAAATGTAAAGTAGTTAAGGTGATTTGGATGATAAAGGGCAACTTGCTTTGTAGCTGTAGGAATCTAGACTGCTTCTGCAAGTCACACTAATAATGCCCTCTCTTGGCAGCAGAATTTCTTTAAAATCTATTTTCGATTTGAGTTCTAATCTGCAGGGCTAAACTAGATACATCATTGTGAATGTGATCAATATTCACTTTTAAAGAATGTAAATAGGGAGGAATTTAACTTTCCACAACCACCAAACCTCTCGAAGTAATTTGTTTTGGAAAGAAGGCCTCCATTGTCACTGATGGGGGCTTTCCTCCTGATTGAAAATAGAAAGGTCTCATGCATGCATGCACACACAAAGCCAGCACTGCTGCTTATATATATGTGTGTGTGTGTGTTTATTTTCTGTTGCATTCATATAATGAATTCAAATCCTTGTTTGGTCCTAAGCGTTGACTTTCCAGTGATAAAAATAAGCACATTTTGGAGGAGGCTTGAACACCATGTGAACACATGGCTTCATAAATTGGGGCTACACACACAGATCTGATTCTCTTCCATAATTTTCTCCGTTCAAAAGTAGTTGGGCTCATGTTAGCTCAATCTATGACAGCTTAATCTATGCAGAATGGTGCATGCAAATAACTGAATAGTACAGTTTCTGAGTAATAGACATTCACACCTGTGATGTGTCTTGCTTCAGTAGGGGGTAAGTAAACTAGGATTGCCCTAAACCAATAAGGTATTTGGAACTACGTTTTGCTCTTCTGTCTGTATTTTAGACCTTAGATACCTTAATGATTACTGCTGGGCTGATAACACTAGTTCTGGAGGAAGATGGCACAGTGGTGGATACAGAAGACTTCTTCCAATCCCTGGGAGACAACACACATTTCATGGTTCTAGAGAGAGGACAGAAATGGAAGCCAGTAAGTGTTGTTCTGAAAATAGTTTATTACAGAAAATAATAAACTTGATATGCCCTGTTTGCTTTGAGTTTAAACAAAACTTCTTCAGTCTTTCTGATTACAGGCCTAATTACACCCACCAAACCTTGGAGATCGGCCCACCAGGAAGTTTGGGGCAGACTACCCCTCTCTTTCCCATGCCTAATGTCGTATGTGACCTCAGGCATGGGAGACTCCAGGTCCCACGGGAGCAATGCAGATTCGGGCGCTAGATTCTGAAAGTGCCAACTTGTTGACGCAAAGGAAGAATCGGGAACAGACTTCTTCTACCTTTTAATTGCCAGCTTGAATTCAGTTCCTGGTATTGTGTCTGCTTAGTTACAAAAGACATAATTGTTTCCATCTCCGTACTGATGTAAGCATTAATAGATAGATCACGCCCGTGAAGCCTATTGTAATAAAACTAGGTATGCTTCTTTGGGAATACATCCTGTTGAACAAAGGAGAACTGAATGTGTGTTTACTTGGAAGTAAGCATCCAGAGCAGAGGGTGGCAGTTACAGGATAAAACAGTGTTTCACCATGAGAGTAAATAGTCGTGCCAATTAGCTAGTAGAATTACGTTTTTTCTATGTATATTCTGTATTCCCCCACCCCACCCCAAGAAGTAAAACCACAAATTTAATAACTGAACACATTGCAGAGGTTAGGTAGCTGGAGGGTGTAAAACACAGGACAAAGGCAGCACTACCTCCATGGATGACTAGTGAGATAGAGAATGATATCTCCTGAACCTTCCTCCTCTGATTTGCTAGTCCCCCAGTTCAGTAGAAATCCTGAAACAATAAATGTTATATCTGACATTATATCACTTGTGTTAAATCTGGATACTGAGGTTATTCTCCGGTGTCTCTCTAAGCCTTTTAACTAGGTGGTGGCAAAAAAAATATTTCCCAAACTGTTCCCAAATTTTTCAAACAACCTTTACCGTATTCCGGTAATTGTAAACTTCCAAGGGACTCAAGAGCTTGATTCAAAACCCATTTTGGTGGTTAAACCATAGTTCAAAGGCTATTGATTAATTTCTGTTCTCAATAAATTAATTAGTCTAAAAAAAAAAATCCTACAGGGCTCTTGGGTGTAGATAGGTGTTGTGAGCTGAAATATTTCACACACTTGTTTTTCTTTCCTCTGAATTAGGGGCCAAGACCCTGCTTTGCAGCAGTACAGCAGCCAAAGAAAATGGGGGTGGCAAATATTACCTTTGATTTGTACAAAGTGAACCCTAAGGACTTCATTGGCTGCCTAAATATCAAAGCTACATTTTATGAAATCTATTCTGTGACGTATGATATCCAATGCATGGGAGCAAAGGCTGTACTGAGGTAAGTGTGTGCCTCTAGTTCAGACGCAACCATGCATAGGTGAAATTACACCCAAAAGTCCACAGCTGAATAACTCCCTTATTAAGACCAACTCAAAAGTCCGACATGGGGCAAGCTTTCAAGCCCTCTGGAATCCTTCATTGGGCAAACTGTTAAGCAAAGCAGTGACTGCTAGGGTGAGGGAAAATCAACAAAAGTTGGGGTCAGTGTTGTACTAATGAGACCATCATGAATATTTGAGTGCAAGGTGGAGACTGCATGTGTGCGATTCCCTCCCAGGTGCTACTGTTTATCAAGCTACATACCTAGGATTCTGGGATAAAAAAGCAATGGCTGTTGTCCCCATTCATTGACAAAATAAAGCCTTCTTTCCCACATCTTAAACAAAGCACCTGGGTTCTAGGGGAGGCAGAGAGCACAAGTAAAGGGAAACATGGCAGTGAGTTACATTACAAGAAGTTGTGTGGAGGGAGAGTTGTCCGAGTGTGCATCACTTTACACTTTGAACTGCATTTGCCACTTTAATGTCCATGCACCTGTTCTGGGATTTGATATTTGTCTGCCCCACCATGAATAGCTTGCTGGCAAAATTTGCCACCTAACTGCTCAGTCTCTACGGCCGTCCACTTATGAGCAAGATAAGAATCACTGGTCCAAGTGCAGATCCTTAAAGTACTCAGTACAAATGTTGCACTGATAAAGACTATAAAAAGGAAATGCTGAAAGTGAAAGAGGAGCTGAAATGCCAGAGCTGCTGTTTCTGTAATGTCAGTCTTCTTAAAAATAAATTAAAAATAAAATAAATTAAAATAGAGAAGAAAATTATTGATAACTCTGCTGTCTGTTCAGATATCTTAATGTGTTGTGCAATGGAGGCTAAGCAAGCTACACCTGATTCCCTAGATACATGGTGACCTGCTAAATAAAGGCACGAGTAAGTTGAATGTTCAAGGAACTGGCAAGCTTATAAAATGACCTGAAGGTTCTTGATGTCTCAGACTCTCTGAAACACTAGGTGGTGGTAGTGCCTAAAATTTCTGAAACAAGAACTGGAGTGCAATGATAAGGAATTCCCTATAAAAATGTGGGAGTTACAAATGCAGAAGGACTCCTGCAAATATAGCAAGCACTGACATGTTTCTAGAAGTTATTAAAGTGGTGAGAGTGGGATAATATCCAGAAACAACAGCTTTGGGTCGGTTAAGGTAGGCTACTGGTCTGATCCAGTATATTTTAATGCTTGCTGTAGCATTAGGAACCAAGCGAATATATATTAGAATTAATTCTAGCAGTCCCCTGTAGGAAAGAATGAGCCTTTCTGACTTTCAGGTTAAACTTAATTGCAAAGTAAATATACTTAGAATGGCAGCAAAAAACAAAAGGAACTTCAGCTTGGTATTTGAACATAGGAATTTCAGAACCTTTCACAATAGCATGAAAAGAAAGCAATATAATAAATTGGCATAGAAGTTTCATATAAAATGGCTGGAGCAGGCATAGGCAAACTCCGGCCCTCCAGATGTTTGGGACTACAACTCCCATCACCCTTGACCACTGGTCCTGTTAGCTAGGGATGATGGGAATTGTAGTTCCAAATTGCTAACAAACTTTAAAATACCTGGATAATTAAAGATTGTTACCAGCAGCTAAAATAACAATATTGGTGTCAGGTGAGATTGGACATTCCATAACTGGGATGCTCCAGTTGAAAAGTCTCTTTTTTGCTGACCACCTGATGGTGCAGGATATCAACAGATCTTGGAATGCAGGCAGGTTGACATGGGAGTCTGTTTTCTCCAGGTAGCTGGGCCCAAACCATTTAGAGCTTTAAAAGTAAGCATCGGGCTCTTTGAATTGGACTTGGAAGTGAATGCTGCCAGACATTCTGCACTAATTGAAGCTTCTAAACCATCTTCAAAAGCAGCTCCAAGTATAATGTCACTGCCATCAGCCATGCTCTGATAACCTTCCATTTGGGTAACTGGCTAGGCTATCCCTGTCCAGAAGTATCCTGTGCTACCAGTTGGTCTTCAAGCAACAAAGCTGGATACAGGAGAATCCTTAAACTAAATTTGCTCTTTCAGGAAAAGTGCAACTTCAGAAAAAGTGCAGAGCATGTGCTGGTGTAAATTGTATATGGACAAAAGTGATGATGTGTTTTCTCCTTTTGTGCATTTTTTTTTGAACCTGTCTAAGCTTAATGTGTTTCTTTTTTTAAGGAGTATACTTCGATATCTGTCACATATGGCACAAGTTACGGGACATGTCCTTCTTTACACTGGAACATATGTGCTACAGTTAACGGGTGACTATGAAGAAGATCGGCTTACAAATGGAAAGCGCTAACTAAAACCAGCATAAGAGCCTTTTATTGCTGGTTCTGCAGCTGATACTTAAGCATTTTTAACTTAAATATATTTATAACTTAACACACTAAATGGTCAAGCGGCACTCTAATGACCAAAAGTTTAACTAAAGTAGCTTTTTTCATGTACAGGTTTTTCATTAAGATAATGATGTCATAAGTGTAAAAATATGATTGGAATCTTTTTAATGCAGTGGAAGGAGAAGTTTTTCATAGAAATTACTGTGTACTGTGCCATAAACTTCAAAAATGAAGAGTTGTGTGAATAATGGAAAGCAGGCATTTAGTGACTTATCAACTGAGATGTTCTGTTAATTAGCATATGAACAGCCATGTAGCAAATTCTGATTGGAGGTGGTGACTGTAGAAGTTTAATACTAATCTTGCCTACCACTTAAAACTGTTTTTCTTATAAATAAATTTCCAAGCTTCAGTATTTCAAAACTACATTGTTGTGCCATTTCTCAATACCATCTATCACTGCCACTGCCGCAACGAAACATGTCTCTCCTGTATCGGTCTCTTGCAGCCACAACAGGTGCTGTAACCTTCCAATAGTTTGACTTCACCCCCAAAGGCTCACTCCTCCATTGTCTTCTGAGACAGACTGATGTCAGCACAACACACTCACTAAAATATGAAGCTTTCAGAAATTTCCACACAACCTTATGTTAATAGTTCAAGGCTTCTCTTGTCAAATCTGTATTCAGGGAATGGGGAATTTTACAGCTGGAAGAAAGCACCAGATGCCTTCTTCCTCTATTCAACCAGACAGGGGGGAAATAAAGAGCATCAAAATAAAGCAGCGGTTTAGGGAGGCGTTGACTTTAGGGGAGGTCAGCTACTATTATTCCTGTCTGCATCCCCATCTTGGACCTCTCACACCTTATACCAAGGAAAAGTATGATGATTTCTGTGTTAACAGATGTAGAAATGAATCTTATTATGTCACCATGGCACTGGGAGACAAATATTTATGGCTGCTGTTGGACAATATGTCCTGGATTATGAAACCTGGGGTGTCACTATTACAAAGACATTTGGTAGTAGTTAATATTAATTGTGTTTGTATACTACCTTTCCAAAGGAACAAGCTTGGTGCACAACATTATTTTTTAAAAATACAACCAGCTAGACACAATACATGTTTTAGTCATGATTTTGTGCCACACCTATCCATGGAACTCAAGTTTCCATCAAGGCTCTGCCCAGGTATGGACCTACTTAGTTTCAGCAAGACTGTTTCACCATGTACATTCAGACCATGTTTTGGGGCCAAGCAAGACTTGCTATTGTTCCACCGAATGGTAAACAGTCTTAAATTCCTAAGGCTAAATCCAGGCCCACTGAGTACAACTGCCCTGCCCACCCCACCCCTTATTCTTCATCTCAGTTGAAAAAAATGTGGAAGAAACAATTGTGTGTAGAAAATCCATTTTGTGGGTTGCAGGTGAAGCCTGATTCACCATCTTTGCCCATGCTGGTGTTCCATTCACAAATCTAGTTGTTGACCCAGGGTGTATTAGTAACTGAATAAACAGTTTTCCTGCTTCATCAAGTGCAGCATTTTTATAAAACTAGGGTGGGTCAACTTCAGCCTTGGCAGAAAGAACCATTTTGATTTTTGTTAGAACCTAGAGTTCTACCAACCAGGTACAAAATGGCGACGCCAGAAGCTTCCACAACAGGGTGGCCCAACTTTTCATATCAAGTGGGCCACTAAAGTACTTCAACACAGAACCTGTGGGCCACACACTGCCTTGTCCAGCAGAGGAGGGGAGTGAGGGCAAAACTTAAAGCCCTTCTCGCCCTCATGCTGCTTTTCCAAAGCCATATAAGTGATGTACAGTGGTGCCTCGCAAGACGAAATTAATCCGTTCCGCGAGTCTTGCGAAGGACGGCTATTAGCGGCTTAGCAGCTATTAACGGCTTAGCGGCTTTAAGAAAAAGGAAACAAACTCGCAAGAACTCGCAAGACGTTTGCGAAGCAAGCCCATAGGGAAATTCATCTTGCGGAATGACTAAAAAAACAGAAAACTCTTACGTCTTGCGCGTTTTTCGTCTTGCGAGGCATTTGTCTTGCGAGGTACCACTGTATCAGGCTTTGGGAAAGAGGTGCAAGGCTCTGGAAGGGTCATACAGCCCTCCCAGCTTCATCCCAAAACTGGGAAAGCACGAACTAGGATTTGAGAAGGAGGAGAGGACTCTAGGACACTGTGAGAGGCTTACCCAGAGGGCCATAGGAGCCATATCTGTGTTGGACTGCCCTGTTCTACAGGTTTGCAATTGAGTACAAGGCTGTGTTGAGCACATGCTCATCCCAACATGCTTCTCAGGGCTAGATTTCAGGGCTGTTATTTACAACACAAATCCACCTGTAGTTTTTCAGGCTTCCTTTACGGTGGTACCTCGGGTTACAGACGCTTCAGATTACAGACTCCGTTAACCCAGAAATAGTACCTCGGGTTAAGAACTTTGCTTCAGGATGAGAACAGAAATCTCACGGCGGCAGCGGGAGGCCCCATTAGCTAAAGTGGTACCTCAGGTTAAGAACAGTTTCAGGTTAAGAACAGACCTCTGGAACGAATTAAGTTCTTAACCTGAGGTACCACTATATTTCAGAAAGGGACGGGTGGCGCTGTGGTCTAAACCACTGAGCCTCTTGGGCTTGCCAATCGGAAGGACAGGTGGTTCGAATCCCCGCGACGGGGTGAGCTCCCGTTGCTCAGTCCCAGCTCCTGCCAACCTAGCAGTTCGAAAGCACGTCAAAGTGCAAGTAGATAAATAGGTAAGGAAGGTAAACGGTGTTTCCGTGCACTGCTCTGGTTTCACAGAAGCAGCTCAGTCATGCTGGCCACATGACCCAGAAAAACTGTCTGCGAACAAACGCCGGCTCCCTCAGCCTGCAAAGCGAGATGAGCGCCACAACCCCATAGTTGTCTGCGATTGGACTTAACTGTCAGGGGTCCTTTGCCTTTGCCTTTTTTTATTTCAGAAACCTAATTTGAGCTCCAGGGGAGCATTTTTGTTGGTTTTAAATCTAAAAGAGCTAAATTTGGGGGCTTTTAGTAGTTGGTGGCTACTTTCTACTATTCACTTTATGTGTGGCTTTAAAAAAGAAGAAATGAACCACAACAAAAGGAAAGAATTGCATAAGAATTGTATGTGCTCATGGGGGGGGGGGATCAGTATGATTGTAGTAGAGAGACAGCAAGCGCTATGTGATTGGATGTGTCCATGAGCAGAATGGGGAGGGAGGCACTTTTTGCAATTGCCCCTCCTCTCTTCCCCCCAAATCTGTTCTAGAAGATCCTCCAACTTTCTGCTGCAGATTTGGCAGCGGCTGGTGGGGAGGGGAGGGAGAATAACTGAAATTACCTCACTCCTTGTTCTGTTTATGGATTAGGAACACTAATAGGATACCACACAATATATCTCACCATATTGGTGAAGATTGTGACACTGTGCTGCCTGTTTATAGGCATCTTCAAAACTCTTGCTCCCCTTTCTATGGCTCTTTATCTTTAAACTGGACATCCTTTAGCAAGACTGATTGGATTAAAAAAGAAATGGAGTGTATGCAAACTGCATGGACTATAAAAAGGGGAGGTGGGAGGTGTCAATACCTGATATAGTTGGCATCCTGTGTTTAAACTGGTGGATCACAAATTGTGGATCACAATTTGTGTAGACATGTAGCATCTCTGAAATCACAGCATGTTTAAATCATGGCTCTAATGCTGTTTGCATTGAAATGAGTCATATAGTAAAGGATTATCCTGCCCTGCTGTATATATTGCTCTGTTTAGATGCAAAAACATTGCTTTTTAAGAGCATGACTGCATTTATCAATTATGTTTATATCCACCCTTTCTTCCACAGAACTCAAGAGTTGGGGTCCCAGGTGGTCTCCCACCTGGGCACGCACTGCTGAAGCTCAGACCTGCCATTAAATGCCTTCCAATGTGTCCTGTGACCACATACATGTTTGTATGTGAAGTATAGCATTTTGCTGCAAGCGTGTGTACTGTCATCATGTATATGAAGCAGCAGCACACATATTTATCCAGTCTTCATGTGGAATTGAAGACATCCTTTTTCACCACTGAAAAATGTGTGAATCTGCTGTTTAATTAAATCACAACACATGATTTGTCTAAACAGGAAAAAATCCTTCTTTACACATTTTGTGACTCCAAGTCTTCCTGAGGAAGTTCAGTAGGACAGGAGAAAAGAATGTCATTTCTGCCTACTGGAGTTTGCTCCAATAATCTATTAGTGTTTCTTTAAAAACTTGAAGTCGAAGCAGAAAGCTTCAGGTTTTAATCAATTCATGGTGGAAACTAGTGCTTCCTTGCATTCACAACAGTGGTATTTCTTGTGTGACTGCATTACTTACTGTCAAGCTAATGTTAATGAAACAGTGTGACTGTCTAGCTTCCAAAAAAGGAATTCTGTCTCAAGTACTCACTCCTGTTTGACTCAGACACTGCTCATATTCTGTATGCAAAATTCCTCTACTTCCTGATTTGATTTCCCCACTGATTTTTTTCCTCTTGGGGAAACAATGTTTATAGTCCAATATTTATAAAGGCCTTTCTTTGCCTCAGCTATCTAGCTGTGACTCTCAGTGCTAACAGTTCAATTTTACAAAGTGATGGGGCCAGACTAGAATTATTATTCAGAGGTCCCACACAGGTTTATTCTGTTTTCAGGTCTCTTCATTTCATGTCCTTTCTCAGTAAAATCACATAGACTACAGGTGGGGCATTCTTCAACATTTTAAAGTAGACAAACATGTACAGATTGAGGCCTAGCAGGCAAAATTCTAATCACATGTGTTTCAATGCCAGGGAAAGTTCGCCTGTGAGTTTGTTTCCAGTGTGTCTCATTCTCATGGTTTTTTGCAGAGGAGAAAAACGTGTGAGATTAGAGAGAGGTCTCAGAGAAAGACAGGCAAATGCAGGAGCTTGGGAAGCTAACAATGGAATACAGCAGCTAGCACATCATCAGGTGCAAGAGAGTTGGGTAAATAAATGCCATATAAACTTTTCAAAATCATTTTTGACTATTTGACCTCACTCATTTGTGTGCTTGAAACTTATTTGGGCAGTGTAATCCTCTCCATGCCTACTCAGAAGTAAGCCTCCTCAACTTCAGGGGTCTCACTCATGGACAAGTGTGTATAGGATAGGACTTGACCTTGGCAAACCTATTCTGTACTGGAGAAGCTCTCTCTAAGATTGACCTACATATTGTTTATTATTATTATTATTATTATTATTATTATTATTATTATTATTGCCACTCTGCACTCTTTAAAGGAAGATAAACGTGACAGATAAAAATGAGTCACACTGTTATAAAAACCTTAGTAGTCCTAAGACTAGTTGTCACTGAGGGGATAAACCTGCATTAGGACAGTAGGTAAGTGCTCACATGGATGCTCCTCACACATTCTCTGCACATGAAAGATGAACATGTCAGGAATAATATTAAGTTACAAACCTTCTCCCCAATATCCTTCTTTTCTACATGAAGAGAATGTTTTGCATGGAGGGACTCATGTGAGTCCCCATGTGTATTCAGCTTGACCACTTCAGTGAGAATAAAGTGGCTACAAGCTTTAGTTTCAGCTTCAGTTTCACAGTAACTGCTAATCTTGTCGTTTTATGGTGAGACTTAGCAAAGGCCTCTGTAGTTCTTTCAAATAATGCAGATGAAAGATGCTATGTAAGTAAAAGCTAACTGCTTGTCTTTTGGCGGGGGCAGATAATTGGTCTCTTGTTAACAGTGGAAGGACTCTCAAGCATGCATTAGATCTTTAGTTGTTGTATACATTGAGATCTTGCATTTAACTATTTCTGCTAAATATATTGTCTCTATCCCCCTTAACTCTTCAAATTATATGTTTGGTGTTATTGAAATATTGGCATATAATTATTATTTATTAAATGTGTTTGTTGCTTTTTGCAAGCGTCTCAAAGCAACTTCCAAGAATTGAAAAGATCAATGGAAACATATATAATGCTAAAAGTGTTCATACAACAACGTAAGTAACAATTAGGTTGCTAGGTAGAATGCTGAAAGCCATGGTAGCCTTCTTTGAAATACTACCAGTTCCACATTCAGGAGCAACTAGACAGCTTTGTAGTTTTGGTGTGTGAATGTTTGGATAAGGCAATGGTGTTGAGAGGAGGGGTTTGGATTTGTTAGGCACTGGGGAACATTTTGGGACAAGTCAGGGCTGTACAAATGGAAATGGCTCTACTTGAACTGGGGTGGAACCAGACTATTGGTGCTTAAAACTAAAAGGGTAGCAGAGCAACTTTTGAACTGATTGGGGGGGGGAGCAGAGGAGGGTCCACTTTGGATACATTTCCCCACTGGGATTAAGGTGATTAGACCCAAAGTTCATCCATCACGTGAAATAGGCACACTTCTATCATTTGGGCTGCTGGAAACGAAATTGCTCATTTGCACTTTGGTGAAGAGGAAATGAGTGTGGTGATAGATATCACCCATGAAACATCACCACAACCATGACAATCGAGCCCACCCCAAAATGTGCTTCCACATCAGCTATGACAGTGGAGGTATAGCAGGTTATTTTTACTTACCAAGTTTTCTGAATTAAGGAGAAATCTGGATTACATGTCAACAAAGTAGACTGGCATTTTGATGACAACTACATCATATGGACTCTTTGAAAAACATGTGCATAAGCAGCACCAATGCCATGATAAACTCCTGTCTGAAAGCACCTGTCAGGGAACTGCCATCAGAGGCAAGAGGAGAGGTAAGACGCTCCAATGATGCAGGGGAGGGAACTAGCAAGGGGAGAGAGAGGGCTTCCGCTGGGGAAGGAAATCCCGGGGACACCAGGGAGAAAGGGGAGGCTGAGAGTACTGCGGAGGGGAGGCTCCGAGACTCTTCCAGTGAAATCAGCGGAGAGAGCACAGGACCTCCGCTTGCCACGCCCAAGCTGCGCAGAAAGCTTCCGAGCAGAGAGGAGGAGACTTTGAGTCAAGGAATTTTTATGTTGGAGGAAGTTTAGGAAACGCCCACTCACAGATTCTGCCAGTGACTGAGACAGTCGCGTTGTAAGGGCTGTCAAACCAGGGAAAGGTTTAGCTATACAACCAGCTTGGAGCAGTTTGCAGTTTACGCACAAGCAACCCCAATTCCCATTACAGCACCCTTTCTCATCTATTGATCCATACTCATGGATATGCTTAGCTGTTAGAACTGCCCAAGAAGACTATTAATAGGATTTTGATTGCTGCTTGCTTGCCTGCTTTTGCAAGCTATAAATTATAGTACTTTAAAATTCCTTCATTCAGCCTTAAGACCTGATTTGGGAACCTCAAAGCTGACAGACTCTTTTATCCAATAAAAAGTGGCACTTTTAGCCACCTTGTGCTTCTCAACTGCTTTATTGGCATCTGCTTAGCTTTACATGCTAAAAAATGTGTTTCTTGATGGTTGTGGCGAGGCAGTTTAGTTGGCCACGTTGCTAGTTAAGTTAGTTTCGTTTGCACATAGTTCTTTCTTTCTTCCTCCCTCCCTCGCTCATTGCACATTGGGTATGTTTGCAACTGTGAAAAATTACACCTTTCATCATGGTGCAAAACTAATTAGAGGGACCATTTGTTGATAGTTGTATTGAATAAAGGGTGCAGAAATGTTTCGTCCTTGACTGTAAATGAGAGTTTCTGTGTCTCTGATGTTTGTGTCATGTAGCAACATTTCATGGGGGTGGGTGTGGAATTGAAGATGTCATAGTTCACTGAGGTTTGGGCAGCCTCTGCGGCTAGGAGTGCGCTTCTACAGCTACAGCTGGTATGCCAACTACAGCCATTCTTGGAGTGGGACAGCCTGGCCACGTTGATTCATGCACTGGTAACCTCTAGACTGGATTATTGAAATGTTCTGTGTAAGAGGCAACCTTTGTGCCTGGTTCAGAAGCTCTAGCCAGCGCAAAATGCTGCAGCTAGACTGCTGATGGAGACAGGCTACTGCCAGCACTTAAAACTAGTGGTTAAAAGCTTGCAATGCTTACTCATTTGTTAACAGACTAGGTTCAAGGTTCTTGTATTAATTAACAAGGCCCTTACAACTTGGGTCCGTAATAACTTAAGGTACACCTGATTCCTTATAACCCTGCCCCAGCTGCTCTGGGCCACTCCCCAAAAAATATTAAAAACACAATAAAACATGGTTCAGATGCACAGTTTGTAACTTCCAGAAGCCATTCAGTCAGTATTGTGGCTCTAATCCTGTGGAACTCCCTCTCAACTGAGATTAAATACCCCCCCCATTGCTGAACTTGACAAAGATTGAAATAGAAAATGGGCATTTTATGTATGTTTCTGTTTCTATGGTGAAATTTTAATTGTTCTTCATACTTTTAAGAAACATGCACACTGCTTAGAAATTTTGAGTGTTAAGCAGTGTAAAAAATCCTGAAATGAGTAACTATTCTTTTACTTTTTACTAATATTAACATTTCTGAATGACTCTGCTATCCTTTCTTCCTTGAATAATATCAGTTTGTTGTTAAATGCATTTTGGATGTCAACAATACACAAAAACATCTATGGAATCAGACCACTGCCAAAAAGCAGTCACCCATAGCTGCATGACAATAACAACAACCCTGGATGGTTATCCCATTCAAGGAATAGCAGTGTTCTGATGTCTCTAATGTGTGAGCACTGATACAATACTTCAGAGATGCTGTTAATGAATTCTGGCTGGTGTGAGAATTTGCTCTGGCTTGCTCTGGATTTTCATCATTATTCTATATGCTTGTCTCTGGGACCCTTGGTACTATATTGTGATGTCATAGTTTTGCCATTGATTTTTCACATTTGCCTGGCATTTTTCTACCTAATAAGACATGGCAGGAGCAGTCCTTAACAGTTCGTCAGGTGCTTCCCAAGAATGAAGTCTTAATTTGTTTCTGCTCCTAACTGATTACTGGTACATACCTATATACCCAGGATTGATCTGGCCTCTGAGGAAACTATGTAGGCCCAATAGCTCTGACTGCCTTCTGATCCAAGGATAAACTCTGTTTTCAAGTTCGCTCACATGGTCAGCTGGTGATGAGACCTGTTGCTTTCCCTACACAACAAAAAAACAACAACCAGTTACATACTACTACAAGCAAACATTTATTTCAATCCTTTAACAGTGTCAATAGGTGTTTAAAACCTAACAAAGTATTTTATTTATATTGCAGAAGATCAGAGTTATATAAGTAGCTTATTTTTTTATATTTTTCATGTTAAATTTCACATGAAGCTGGAGTAAGGGCAGTAGAGATTTTGCAGTGCAAACTGCACGTCTTTAAATGCTGCCAGCCCAGAGATTACAAAAGTGCCTTTACTCTCCTTTCTCAATGCAATATATTATGTTGAGCAAATGATATGTAATGTAATCCCATGTTTTGCACACACTGTTTAACAAATGGGCCTTGAGATAGATTGATTTTTTTTCAACGTGGGCGGCCTGTGGGGTGGGCTCTGGATGAACAGAGGCCATACTGACCTCTTTACATTCTCAGCATTCATATGTTCTTAAATCATGGGTATGGTAACATAGCTAACAGTTTTAATTTGTGTGTAACAAATGGTTTGCTCACTAAGGAAAAAGTTTCAAAAATAAATCACATGCATCTATGTGACAATTCCACTCTGTATGAAGTTTTGCCACACTCTTTGTGTCGTCTGCTGAAAGGCCATGTTTATACATGGTCAACACAGAGCAGTCTTGTTTGAGAGAGGGACTGTGCGGTAGGGGCATGGTATTACTACTGTGTTTTTACAATACCATATACTTATTCTTCTTGTAATTGGCTGCTGGAGCTGTAGAGCTATAGCTTCTGTTGCCCTGTTTATCCTTAATCTAGTTGGGATTGTCCGGAATTGAACCATTCCCTCTGTGGGTAGAATCTAAGCAAATAAAACGCCAAGAGGCCTCAGAGTAGTAGGCTGAATTGGGCTGTTCATGGTGCCAGATATATATGAGCTAGTGATGATTAGTTAGATCATAGGTCACTAACTTGGTGCTCACAGGCACTATGGTGCCCATGAAGGCTTCCCATGGTGACCTTGGGCAAGACTTTGGCTTTATTATTTTTATTTTTTAAGTAAGTCTCTAAGCCCATTGAAAGAGAATAATGGGACAAAATGTGCAGCTGCCTTCTCAGTGATTTCTGTGCAATGATAGCAGCATGGCTACCTTTTATATATTTCCTCCATTAGTTGTGGTGGGCTAGTGGAGATTGCTTAGACCAGTCTCTTTCCCACCATCTAAGTTTCTTTCTTGACAGGCCGTGACAGACTCTGCCAGCTAATATAAATGCTCCAAAGAAAAACCCTACACAGAATGTTAACATATTTCCTGAAAAGCAGGAAAAGGCTTAACAAAACAGATCTCATGACAAACAAATTGGGGAAGTACTGCAGTAGTGTTTTTCCAGAGCAGTAAGTAGCATTTTCCATTTCTTCTTCTTAATATCATACATAGGCTGCTTGGAATTAGGTGACTGTGTCTTGGGTACTGAACAAATTTACCACTGAACTTTTTTTCTGTACTGTACAAGTGCACTATCAATTTGCCTCCATTTCTTCATTATGTATACCTCAGTCTTCAGTGTTTAAATTACATCTTACAAAGCCTGTAGTGCACATCCTTATGTCTTAAGACTATGAGCTTATTGAAATTAAGGGTGTCAACCAGTATATTTTTTCAGTGCTTGTCCTTCCCTAATCATATGAAGTTTAAAAAAGGCATTCATATTAGAGTAGAGATCGTCTGAGACATCAATTCAAAGTTAAGTTTCATTGACTTAAAAATTCACTTTGAAATAGATAGGACTTCAACACTGATTCTCCTCTCTCCCAAATTTGAGTAATCTTTCTGCCAGCCAAATACAAAACTGTTGCTTCCAGCTCTTCTCACAATACTCTCCTAGACGAAGCTGTTTCGGGCCCACCCTAGCAGGTGGGCATGACTTGGATTCCAGCTGCTTGGAATAGTGTCCATTGCACTTAGACCATACCAAAGTATAAAGTAAGGGCCATTTCACATAGCAGCATGACTCATAATTTTTTTTATGATGTGGACACTTGTCCACTAGAAACAGAGCAGCCAGGAGCTTTTTCTTAGTAACTGAGTCTAAAATCCCATATCACTGGATATGTACGGTAATTTCTATAGCATTAGTAGCAATAACTCAGGTGGGATGAGGACAAAGATTTACATCCATTAAAAACCACTTATGCCAATAACTCCCTGGTGCTTTGGGACATAATGAAATTTGGGCTAAACATGCAAGAGAAAACAAGGTCTCTCTCTTGAGGATAGCTTATTAGGTAAAGGTACCCCTGACCATTAGGTCCAGTCGTGAGCGACTCTGGGGTTGCGGCGCTCATCTCGCTCTATGGGCCGAGGGAGCCAGCGTACAGCTTCCGGGTCATGTGGCCAGCATGACTAAGCTGCTTCTGGCGAACCAGAGCAGCGCACGGAAACGCCGTTTACCTTCCCGCCAGAGCGGTACCTATTTATCTACTTGCACTTTGACATGCTTTCGAACTGCTAGGTTGGCAGGAGCAGGGACCGAGCAACGGGAGCTCACCCCGTTGCGGGGATTCGAACCGCCGACCTTCTGATCAGCAAGCCCTAGGCTCCGTGGCCTAACCCACAGCGCCACCTGCGTCCCTTATTAGGTATTAATAATATTATTAATTAATTAATTAATTAATTAATTAATTAATTAATGCTTATTAGGGGTAGCCAAATGTTCTTAGACTCCAACTCCCATCAACCCCAGCTAGCATAGAGAACAGCCAAGGGTGAGAATTCAAAAATACCTGAAGGCCGGTATTTGGCTAATCACTGCTTTACAGTGGCATCATCCATAAGAGACAACGCCAGAGAGCAATAGTGTTGTTGTGTTTAGAAGAAACAAACATCTAGCCAGTCCCAGCAACAATTAATTATCAAATATCCTATCTGCCTGATTTTTATTGATTCTCCTGTTCATTTTCCCACTGCTCTGTCTGTGGACTTTATAACTCCCTTATAAAGGCTCTTAGGCCTGGAAAGCAGGGTCACACAGGTGAAACCAGTCACCCTCTGTTGGCAGCCATAGAATTTCTCTCCCCCTCCAGCTCTTCCTTTGGAAACAATTCCTTTCTGAAGGCTCTCAACCTTCACAGTTGTTGTTCTGGCAGCACCTTCCATACAAAAGGTACTAGGCCACACAGTGGGGCCACACAGATAAAGTCAACCCTAATGGCAACCACAGAGTTTCTCTCCCCTCACAGCAAAAGTTTACCAAATTTTGATTGCTTGATTACTCTTCCTTTTCACCTTCAGGAGCACCAAGGGGCTAATTTAAATTAAAAAATATTAATACAGTAAATACAGTAATCAAACTAGCTATACATAACAACACTTTAAAAATTGCTCACAAAAGACACATAGAAGCAAGAGCAAGCACCAACTATATCACAACAGCCTAAATCCAAAAAGTCTACGGTAAGAGTTTTGAATAGATCTGTCACCCAGGGCCAGCTCCTGGTCTGAGAGCAAAGTGCCCTCTGAAATGCCCTCACCTCTCTTGACAGGCTCTGGGACAATGGGCTGCAGTAACAACAGCAGTGAGTGGCTACGTCTAGCTGCTGTTTGAATTTCCCACAATGCCCCAGATTGAAGCTACATCAGGAGCATAGACAGACATGAAAACTGCAGCTAGACCCAGCCTTCTTGTACTGTTTAATGCACTGGGTTGGAAAATTAATTTTAAACCGAGGGGTAGTGGGACTTAGGGCAGAGGTCAGTGATGAGCTATTCCAGGGCACTGAGGCCCAACAGTTGCCTAAGGGTGCCAGATGCTAACTTCCAACTTTGGTTCTTCCAGCAATGTCCCTTGAGAGACAATTTCATAAACAAGGTGCCCCCCCAAATATATATATACCAATATTGCTTAGAATGGTGGTGGCACCTGAAGAAAGGGAATGGGGTGATGGGGAATAGATGCATTACAGATTATTTGGAAGTACTTAATCCAGGTTGAGAGACTTCACAATTGTCCTTTTTCAGGATTTATACTAGTGACCTTAGATGTTGATTCCTGAATTTATATTAATCTGTTCCTCCTCAGTTTGGATTTTCAGGAACCATTAATGAAGCCCTGTCAATTATTTGGAGACAGCATGATACAACTAGTGGCCTTTGGCTTGGCATAAGTCTTACAAAAGTTAGAGGATAATATCGCATGAGGCAACTTAAAAGCACAGAGACTTGCAATCTGCTCAAAATGTTGAAGTGCTTTGAAAGAATGGAGTGAAATGTCATTCATATATAGACACAGTTCCAGAGAAGGCTGGGCAGGGGGCAGAGCCAGTTGCTGCTGCATTTTTTCCCTTCCTCCTCATTCTTCTGCAGAGTGAGCAGAGCAGGGAGGGTGAATCATAGACCGGGAGCCAATAAAACGTTAACTGAGGCAAGGACATTGTGCATAGCTGAACTCTACAAAGTAGAGTCAGGAAGAGAGAGAGAGAAAGAGAGGAGCAGAAGCAGAAACAGAAGCAGACTGATCAGGAGCTTGTAAAATATCAGCATGAGGGAAATAGTTCATATCCAGGCAGGCCAGTGTGGAAACCAAATTGGAACCAAGGTAAGGGGAATTATTATTATTATTACTAAATTGTATTTAGCACCTGGTGGTTCCAGTTGTAAATCCTCGTGGTACAGTAGACACCCACCTGCAAAATAAGATACTTTTGGAAAAGTATGTTTAATTCATTAGTGCCTTAAGAATTTAGGAAGAAAGTGATAAACAATTTTTTTCTCCTAAGAGTTTCACTTGTTTTGGGGAGAAGTTTCTTGTTCTGTAGCAAACACGGATTCTAATTTTGTGCGTGCTCACATAGGCTACAGAGTGGGAAACCACCAAAACGGGAACTAAATAGCTCATCTCTTCCACGTTGACCATAAAAGGTTCTGGAAAAAAACAGAAACGAAGGGAGAAAAAAACCCCTGAGGCAGCAGCGGGGTGGGGATGAGGGGAATTAACCCAAGCTAGAATCCATGCTGCTGGAGATTTTATCCGTTTTCTCTGTGGTTTGAAATCTTGATGTGAATCTGCCTAGCTTTTGACCTTATCCCCACCCCCCTATATTTTCTCTGCTGTTCAAGCCTAGAGCAGGGAGGGGCTCAGAGGAGCAGCCTTCAAACATGCCAAGAATTCGGCAGCTGTTGCTTCAACACATGCCTCAGAGGCCTGTTCTGTCCCTGCCAAGGATGGGTGGGTTTCGATGACTTGCAATTAGTGGCAGAGATAAAGAGTAAGGGAAACACGCATACACAGAGTGTGTTTTTTTTGGGGGGGGGAGAGCTATGATGATGACCATCTTCTCAGAGAGTTTGTCTCACTTTTCCTTTTCCGCTCAAAAGTTTTGGGAAGTGATCAGTGATGAACATGGTATTGACCCAGCTGGAGGCTACGTTGGTGACTCACCGTTGCAGCTGGAGAGGATCAATGTCTACTACAATGAATCATCCTGTAAGTGTACCATTGTTGTCCAAGGGCTAAGCATAATGTGATCTCCTTATGGGAGGAGAAGCAATGAAGAAAGCAAAGAGGTTGCTCAGTTTCCTCCATGTACCGTACTTCATTAAGCGTGTGTGTATGTGTTGTTCAACCTCAACTGTTACAGTTCTATGCTCACTGCTTACTTTGTTGGCAATAAGAGGGAGTTAACTTAGAAAGAGTGTGTGAACTACAGCTCCCAGCATCCCCAGCAAGCTTTACCAATGGCCAGGGATGATCGGAACTGTATTCATTAACATCTGGCAGGCCAGAGGTTTCCCACACATGGCACAGAAACACAAAAAATTGGTACTTGGACACATAATTCAACGTATTTTATTTCAAAATTTGAAAAGAAACTTTAAAAACAAATGGAAGATTTGCAAAGATTGACTTGAAAGTGCTTTGAGCAAACTGGAGTGGAATCCCATAAAGAATAGGAGGAAAGGGTAACTAGATTTTTAGTGGGCCGGAGGACAGTCTCAGTGTGCTGTACTGTACTGCACTCCCCCCCCCAAAGTAGAATAAAAGATATGCTAATTTCGTGGCTTTTTATTTTCTTGCACAGAGTAGAAACACAAGCAGCTTAAGGTGACATCAGTTTCACCATGATCCTCCCTTTGCTAGCTGTATGCTGAAGGGCTGACCTCATTGCTTTGTATTTGTGCTCAGAGTATTGCAGTCTTCTGTTTTGTAGAGACCTTCAGCTTCCGCATTCATGGGAAAGCTTTCCCCTGTCCCACAGAAACCTGTGTAGATTATCTGGTTCTAAGTCTCGCTGTGGATAATTAATTTGTAAAGAGAAAAGAGCCCATTACTTAAAACACTTTGCTTCCCACTTCGGTCCCAGATATGAAGGATGAGGTGATTAGTCACTCAAGGTGCTTTCAGACTGGTGGTGTTTAGTACTATAGTTCACTGTTCTTCTGCTGAATCCTACATGTGGAATTGCTAACGACTTTCTACACATTGGAGGATATGGTGCTCTGAGTGGTCTATCCAGCTGTGTTCCATCTACACTACTGGGCATAACATAACTGCGTGGGTGGGGTGAATGGAAAGTTCAATTGAGCATGTCATTTTAGCAGCATGGCTTTTAAAAATAAAAATGTGAAATTCTTCAGTATACAGTAACATTGTTTAATTTAATCACTCTTGTGCAACTAACTTAGCAGAACATGCTTCTAAAATGGCGTTGACGGGAAAGGCAGCATTTTAAAAAACTAACTTCTCAATTTGCACTAAAACACTTCTTTCATATAAGCACTGATGCTGCTGACTAGAAAGCTTAATAGTGAAGATGTGCTAAAGCATAGATGCATATCAGGCTCAAGTGCCTGATATGTGCACACTGCACATGTCAAACGTAGACCTCTTTTTAAAATAATACAGAATCATAACACTAGGGCAATCTACACCTGCAGATATTGCAGTACTGCTCTGTTTTGTGTTTTTTAAAGTAGGTTTTCGATATTTGACAAATGGTGGAAGAACTATGGGGAAAACACAGGACAATGATTTCATGATAACATCACACAGATGCCCTGTAAAAAGCAACAAAAACTAATAAATTTACTATGGTGTAAGCCTTAACCGACTATAGTTCATTTTGTAAGATGCATCCATTGGCAGGTATAGAAACAAAGAACTGTAGAGGAAAATAACAGCAGCAGTGAGGTTAGAAATAAAAGAAATGCAAAAAATCCAGAGTAAATGCCTGGTGTGGAAGCACCTTCTCATATAAAATGAAAGTTCTTTTCCACATGTATATAGCCAGAACGTTAATCTTCTTCACTTTCCAAAGGATAAGCCTTGGTACTGAACATCTGAGCCCTTGCTCAATTTAAAGACTGCTTGTTACAAGGGTTATAGTGAGCAAATGATCCTGTTCATCTCCAACCTTTAACTTAACGAGTTCCAAGCACTTTTGCCTTTTGATTCAGGAAAGTTCATGGAGGACAAAGTTTGCAGCACCAGCTAAGCTGTGATTCACTAACAGCAGTTCCCTAAATGCCAGGAACCATTGTCCCAGCCCGATAGCATAAAATCCTGCCATTCTTTACAAATACGAGCATGTTAAGCGTTTGTTCTGGATGCATTCCAGACTGGGTGGTTGATTCTCTTTTGACTAAAGACTTCCAACACTTTTGGTTGGGTTAGGGCTGCCACCTCCCCTCCTTCCATTTCTGGCTGATCAGTGCTACATAGTGCCTGTTATATTTATCTGTTCTAATCCCCCTGCAGTTCGCAGCATTGTTAGCAGATAGGAAGGGAGAAAGCAACTTTCCAGTCATGGTGGGGCCTGGTATAAGAGATAACAGTGGGGCTATCGCTCCTCTTTACATCTGCAGTGGTACCTCTGGTTAAGAACTTAATTTGTTCCAGAGGTCCGTTCTTAACCTGAAACTGTTCTTAACCTGAGGGTACCACTTTAGCTAATGGGGCCTCCCGCTGTTGCCGCGCCGCTGCTGCGCAATTTCTGTTCTCATCTTGAAGCAAAGTTCTTAACCCGAGGTACTATTTCTGGGTTAGCGACATCTATAACGTAAAGCGTCTGTAACCCGAGGTACCACTGTAGTTGTTTAAAAGAGTCACAGAAACTCAGCTATGCTTGCTGGAGTAACTTTAGGGGTTGCCATAAGTAGGGAAGCAAAGGGCTAATACAGGCAAGGGAAACCCTTGACCCGCCCCTCGCCCCACAGATATGACTGAACTATAGCTCCTTATTTGCCTTAGCAAGCATAGACAGTGGCCAGGGATAAGGGGAGTTGTAGTCCAGCAATATCTAGAGGGCTACTGATTCTTCATTGCTTCTCTGTAGTGTGACTCCCAACCATATATATTCGGGAACAAGCCCCATTGAACTCAGTGGGATATACTTCCAAGTACTGCCCATTGCTAATGGAAGCATGATAGTGTTTTCCTGTTCCCATATGTACAATTTTCTACCTAGCAGAACAAAATTAATTACTTTTAATGTTGTTTTCCTAACAAATGTATTTATAATGGCTTTGGTTACCCCTGACTATTGGCTATTCTGGTTGAGCCGATTGGAGTAGGAATCCCACAACATCTGTAGGGCCAGTGGATCCCCATCCCTGCCTCAGGATATGTTTACAACCAGTGTCCTTTATCACATGTCCTTTCATTTCAGTTTTTAATTTGTTGTCCCAGTACTAATCTCCATGTTTCCTCTGCATGTGTACTTCTTCCTCTCTAGATTGTGGGCTCATGTTTTCTATTGTTTTGTTTCAAAAATAGCACCAGCTTGTACAGTTATATTCAGGTACCTATAAACTTGCTAAGAACTTTAATATGATATGCAAACAAGGGATTACGGGTGGGGTGTGTGTGTGAAGAAAGTGATCCAGGGGCTTGTAAAGTTGCTGCATTGTACAGAATGTAAAGAGCATCCTCTGTCACCAAAACAACTAAGCAAATTTCATGTGGTGAATGTAAACGAGATCAGCTGGTAATAAAGACTTTGACAATAAAGGAAAAGGGTCATGCCAATGGTCACAATAAGGGACATTATGTTATATTTCCCCAAACATTTGTGGGGAAGTAGAGGTATACATTAAACTGAGCTACTAGAAACACAGTGATAAATAATTATATTTATGTATGTGTATGCCATAAAGATGTGGCAAGCAATTGTAATAAATTAAATCCCAAAGCAAAATGCATTTCATTTTTCTTATAGCTCAGAAATATGTGCCCAGAGCAATCTTGGTGGACTTGGAGCCTGGAACCATGGACAGTGTGCGGTCTGGTCCATTTGGACAACTCTTTCGGCCTGATAATTTCATCTTTGGTATGTATATGATTGTCTGTTACAAATGCTGGCTAAACTTATCAAGTAGATTATGTTGGAGTTTGGAGTATATATTGCAGCAAACTGCAGAAATAAATTGTTTATTTCTTTCAGCCGCTGGTTGAAAGAAGAAAGAAACCTATTACTCCTGGCAAACGAACCGTTCTGGGTACAAGCTCATATGGCCTTTATGGAGCCATGAGGTTAACAAAAAGGTCTAATACTGGCTGATGGGAGGGGGGAGAGGAAGCAAGTAAAGCCTGAGGAAAACAATCTGTAGGTGGTGACTTAAGAAGGAATAAGCAAGGGAAGACTATGTTGCCTTTCTGTCTCTCATCCCCATTGGGTCAGGTAACCTATTGCAAGCACGTCTGCTTTCCTTCTAACAGATGATGAAAACAGGAAGGAAAACGTAAATTGGGGTGGGAAAACTGTGACTTCTCAGATGTTGTTGAACTCATCATTCCTGCTTCATTGGCCATGCTGGTTTAGGCTGATGGGAATTAAAGCCCCAAAACATCTGGAGTGTCACAGTTCCCCACTCTGAGGTAACCCTTGTTTACAGGCAGTTTGGGCCAATGTCTTTCTCTAAGTCAGAAAAGGGCACGTCACCCACAAGTTACAGGCAGATTGCCGGTGCATTTCTATGTTACTTTACTGAAATCTTTTACAAAAATGAAGTAGTGGGCTCTAAATTGTAAATTTAGAGAGTCATATGTGTCGGTCTTTAAAAAGTGCAAGGAGAACGAGGGATGCACAGACTAAGTTTATCTGTGATTGGAAAATAAGTGGTCCAGTTAAAGTGTGGGTCTATGAGGTATTCTCTTTTGTAAATAATTTTTTTTATTAAAAAATGTCTGTATAAATAATTACAGATTTATGGAGTGCTTTTGGACATGCTGAAAGCAACACCTTGGTTTTAAATGTAGTCATACCTCATGTTGTGTCTGCTTCAGGTTATGTGTTTTCATGTTGCATCCTGCGGCAACCTGGAAGTACTGGAATGGGTTACTTCTGGGTTTCACTGCTTGCACATGCGCAGAAGGCTAAATCGGGCCCTGTGCGTGCGCAGACGCGGCACTTTGGCTTGCGTCAGTTCCGTGTTACGAATGGGCCTCCGGAATGGATCCTGTCCGTAACACGAGGTTCCACTGTAGTCAAAACAGTGCAGCATTTTATGTTACTTCTGTCGTGCCATCATGCCACTATGTACTTGAGGAACATGTGGAATGTTTTGGACATTTTGGACACATTTGGCAGTTAAATGAGCTCTCGGTGTAACTCTATTTAAAGGTTTCCCACAAAGTCTATGCTTAAATGCATACAATGGATAAATAGGAATATTTTGAAGTTCCTTATTATTTCATGAGTTGTAAACCTATTTACCTCTTCCCCTTTTGTTGTGTTACCTCAGGACAAACAGGAGCTGGAAATAACTGGGCCAAAGGACATTATACAGAAGGAGCAGAGCTGGTAGATTCAGTGCTTGATATAGTAAGAAAAGAATGTGAACACTGTGATTGCTTGCAGGGATTTCAGCTCACTCATTCTCTTGGAGGAGGAACAGGTTCTGGGATGGGAACACTACTGATCAGCAAAATCCGAGAGGAATATCCTGATCGGATAATGAATACATTCAGTGTCATGCCATCTCCTAAAGTCTCTGACACTGTTGTGGAACCATATAACGCCACACTCTCAGTCCACCAACTGGTTGAAAATACAGACGAAACCTACTGTATTGATAATGAAGCCTTGTATGATATTTGCTTCCGCACTCTGAAGCTTACCACTCCAACATACGGAGATCTGAACCACTTGGTGTCCGCTACAATGAGCGGGGTAACGACATCGTTGCGCTTTCCTGGTCAGCTAAATGCAGATCTGCGTAAGCTGGCAGTGAATATGGTCCCATTCCCACGCCTACACTTCTTTATGCCAGGATTTGCTCCACTGACTGCCCGAGGGAGCCAACAATACCGGGCTCTCACAGTCCCAGAACTGACGCAACAGATGTTTGATGCCAAAAATATGATGGCAGCTTGCGACCCAAGACATGGACGGTATTTGACAGTAGCTACAGTCTTCCGAGGTCCCATGTCCATGAAAGAAGTTGATGAACAGATGCTGGCTATCCAGAACAAGAACAGCAGCTACTTTGTGGAATGGATCCCAAATAACGTCAAAGTGGCTGTTTGTGATATCGCACCCCGTGGCCTCAAGATGGCCTCTACCTTCATCGGCAACAGCACAGCTATCCAAGAGCTCTTCAAAAGAATCTCAGAGCAATTCTCAGCCATGTTCAGGAGAAAAGCTTTTCTTCACTGGTTTACAGGAGAAGGAATGGACGAGATGGAATTCACAGAAGCAGAGAGCAACATGAATGACCTCGTGTCCGAGTATCAGCAGTACCAAGAAGCTACAGCAAATGATGGAGAGGAAATTTTTGAAGACGAGGAGGAAGAAATTAATGAATGAAGTCTAACAAATGCTGTTCTAAAAATTATTAAGTCTGAATAGCTAGCTCTAGTTCTAATCGTTTCCAGGATAGTAAAGAATATAACAGACTTATTTTTCAGGACTATATTGTTTTCCTCAAACTGTGAATCAGAAAAATCACCTTAGGCTGCAATCTTAAGCACAGTTACTTGAAAGTGAGTGTTGATACCAGCAGGACTTGCATCATCAAAGTAAATGTGTTTTGCAGTGTTAGTGAGGCTTTTGAGTGCTATTCTGTACTAAGTATATAGTATTGAGTTGCTGGGAACAAACTCTGTTAATAAAAGGAATGGAAAAAATCTAATATTTCGTATATTAAATGCATATAAATGAATGCCCAAACATGGACATTTAAAGACTAAAACCCCCCATCATTTCTTTACTAGTAGCTGGGATAATGTCAAGCCTCACACAATTTTATGATAGAATCCGTGTCCTTCACTGGGGTTGAAAAAGCTTTGCGTCTGCATCACACATTCTGTGTTGAATCAATAAGAAGTGTTCTGCTTCTCCATTCATTTAAAATATTGAGTTGGCATAAACGGTTAGATCTTTCATTCAAGTGCACATGCCCACACATAACTTTTCTCACTCCTGTGCCTTTCACAAGTACTGTCAGTTCACACAGGGTGATTCTGAACCAAAGGGCTGAACAAGTGCTCTGTGTGAGCCTTCCAAAACTTGCCACAATCCTCTGCAGCAGAGGCAGGGGTTGTATGAGAGACTTATAATCACAGAAAGCTTGAGACCTCCATATTGACAAGCTAACAAACGTGATACTTTCCTGCGTAGGAAGTATTTGCCCTTTCATTTTCATTCTCCATTTTTGTTTTGTTGACTGTGTTGCCAAGATATACATGCAAATTTCCCCTTCCCTCTTAAGAGACTTAGGTATGCCTTGCAACATTCAAATTTACTTGCAGCATCATGTTATTTCATGTCTGGATATTTCCTTCTCTTCAACATTCTCAAGCCTCATCCACTTCCCCCAACTACAGCAGGTGAGCAAACAAGCGTATGGACAGACGTCCCATTTGCTGAGCTTGTTCTCCAATCTGAAAATGGAAGTATAGTATGAACCTTAAAAACCCCACCTGCAGTGTCTGGAATTTCATAGCAAAATCCTATGCATGTCAACTCAAAAGCCCAACTGAGGTCAATAGAGACTTATTCCAGGCAGGAATGCCAAGACATGTAGGGTTCAGAACTTGCAGTAATACAGAGAAGCGTATGGAAAGTAAATTGAATATCTGGTTAGAATGCTCTGGTACAGCTGAGGGTTACTACATACATGTTTGCTGCTGCTCTTCAGAGAGATACTTCTGGGTTTTAGAAAATATAAGAAACGGAAAGCACAGCGGTGGCCTGTCACTAAGGGCAACTAGGACACTTCCTCATAAATATGCCTGCCTTCAGCCAGCTCTTACCTGCCTGCCTTCTTACTTAGCAACCAGTCAGGTGGCTCCTGCCTTTTACTGGTTCTGGGTCCAGCTACAGTTGGTCTCTCTGCCTTCTACCCTACCAGTCCCAATGGGCACCAACCAGCATTGGGAAAACACTAATAATAATAATAATTTATTATTTATACCCCACCCATCTGGCTGGGTTTCCCCAGCCACTCTGGGTGGCTCCCAACAGAATATTAAAAGCACGATAAACATCAAACATTAAAAACTTCCCTAAACAGATGTGTTCTAAAAGTCAGAGAATTATTTTCCTGACATCTTAAGGGAAGGTGTTCCACAGGGCAGGCGCCAATACCGAGAAGGCCCTCTGCCTGGTTCCCTGTAAGCTCACTTCTCACAGTGAGGGAACCACCAGAAGGCCCTCGGCATTGGACCTCAGTGTCCCGGCTGAATGATGGGGGTGGAGACGCTCCTTCAGGTACACAGGGCCAAGGTCATTTAGGGCTTTAAAGGTCAGCACCAATACTTGGAATTGTGCTTGGAAACGTACTGGTCTTTAAGGACTGATGTTATATAGTCTCAGTGGCCACTCCCAGTCACCACTAAAGATAATCTGCCTACTTTCCCCTCTGAGGTAGATCAAATTATTTCCCAAAACTTAACTGGCACAGTAACGGCTTACAAACAGGAGTGATAGTAATATGTGCTAATAATCTTCAACGTCTACACTCTGTTAATACAAGCATCCATATCCTTCATGGATACAGACCTCATGAACGGCTTCTGCTCCAATACTCCATTTCAGCTGAGAGCAAGACAACTTGGTGTCACTTTTTCCTGGTTTGTGGTGATGCCAGGTTCATCCTGAATACCAAATTCAATGTGTGGCAATCACATTCTGAAAAGTTATTTCCTCTAGGCCTTCCACCCAACAACAGCCATAGATGCATCATCTATACATAAATATACAATTTTACCACAGAACGCTTTTATTTATAGCCTCTCTTGACTGGAGAATTTCTTCATGAAGTCCAGTGTGCCAATTTTCTTTAATGTTTCCAAACTGTATTTACAAAATACAATACAATCATATGTTCAATACTGTACAACTGCCAGTAAAAAAAGAAACCTTTATTAAAACAGCAATAATATAATTTAGACTTTACACATTATTCAAGCCTCGGACCCAAAATTCTATTGGAAAAGCTCTTTAGCAGGTTTCAAATTTCACGATGGACACCAGCACAGCTTTGTTTAACAAATGGCAAGGCAGAAATAAATTTATAGAGTTGGGTGATAAGTAGATGTTTCTGCAGAACAGAAGAAGTATTGTCATAAATTACTTTGACTCCTGGTAAGCACCAGCAACGCATTTATTGTGTGCTAACAACTTGCATTTGATGGAGGCTACTTAAAGACAGGCAGATGATTTCCCACCGTTATCCATGACAGTACATTAATCAAGGTCCTCTTAAATGTATCTGGTGATGGGCAAGAGTTGCACAACTCGGATATGGATCTAAAAAGTTGAAAGAAGGGGACTCAGTCCAGATCCATAAGCTGCAAGGTCTCCACATTTTTTGTGCAGATTTTTAGGAAGCAGGACCTACTAGAATCTGAATCCTCCTCTGTCAAATACAACAACAAACCCTTTCCTAGCTCCACCACTGCTGCAGGCTTGCTTCTTTCCAACTGAGGATTCTTGAAGACTAGACTCTGACATGTTCCCTCATTTTCTTTCAGTGTGCAAGACATGCACTGTGCCAGTTTATACAACACCATATTTCAACACTAAAAAGGCATGTCTCCCGTAATCTGTCTGGCAATCTGCTCATCTGTCGTCTCCTCTTTCTCCTTCTCACGATCTTTGTTCCAGTCTTTAAGGCCTTCTGGAAGTGATGTGTCTTCATCTAAGCTGCCTGTGCCTTCAACAAACTCTTCGTAAGTAGATTTTTCAGCAAATGGTCTGGGGCCAAGCATTTCAATCATATCACTTTTATCCAAAACCTCCTTTTCTAGGAGTTGTAAAGCAACCTGAAACAATATGCACACATATCACACAATTTGTACAGAAGGTAAAGAATGTAAACTGGCTTTCTTCCACGGCATGCAAAATAATAACCAAGGACTTAAACCTTTCACTGTGTATAACAGAATCAAAAGTAGCATATTACCAATAGCTACTATAACCTCCTCTACATTGTTTCTAAAGCTAGAGTCTAGTCAATCATACTCTAAAAACTAACCATTAAGAAGCTCACTACTGCAAGGTATTCCCATGACGCACCAACAGGATGTGATTATATCAATGCATCCTGGTTCCAAACTTCCTAAGGAATGCACACATTTTGCTTTCTCTGAGGCAGAGTTGCCCCAATCATTTTAGTGTTAGGGAAAGAGCCACGTATACATCCTCATGTCATGAAGAAGGAAATTATTATTATTTATTACCAGCCTATACCTGCAGGTCCCTATACCCACAATACAAAAAATACAAAATACATAATAAAATGAGAGCAAAAATGAACCAATAACCCCCCCACACAATACATTTAAAAGGGAATTGGATGGTTAAAGAGGAACATTTTCGCCTGGCACTTAAAGGTGTATAAGAAGAAGAAGAAGAAGAAGAAGGAGAAGGAGAAGGAGAAGAGTCTGGATTCAATATCCCGCTTTATCACTACCCGAAGGAGTCTCAAAGCAGCTAGCATTCTCCTTTCCCTTTCTCCCCCACAACAAACACTCTGTGGGGTGAATGGGGCTGAGAGACTTCAAGAAGTGTGACTCGCCCAAGGTCACCCAGCAGCTGCATGTGGAGGAGCGGAGACACAAACCCGGTTCCCCAGATTAAGAGTCTATTGCTCTTAACCACTACACCACACTGGTGCCACAAATGGGAAGCCACTGCAGAAAAGGCCCGTTCTTGTGTTGCCACCCTCTGGACCTCTCGTGAAGGAGGCACACAAAGAAGGGCCTCAGTGGATGATCTCAGGGTCCAGGTAGGTTCATATGGAGAGGAGGTCCTTGAGGTATGGTGGTCCTGAGCCAATACCTCATTATTGCTTAAGCAAGTAATAGGCAGAGCTGCTATTCTTGTGTAAATCTGATAAAGGGCAAATAAGGGCATAATATAACTTGTAGAGTCCTGCTACCCCACTAACACATATGCTGTGTATAAAACAGCAATGCTTTAGTAGCATATTGATCAAAGAACCTGGTAACCATTTCTGTAGGCAAATGAATACGCACCTTTTCCACCTCTGCCTTCTTCTCAGTTAGGAGAGACAATGTCCGTTCGTAAGCTGAATTAATAAGCACTCGCACCTCTTCATCTATCAGTCTTGCAGTTGCCTCACTATATGGTTTTTCTAATACCATGTCTCCTTGCCGAGGAAGCTCAAATGAAATTTGCCCAACTTTTTCATTCATTCCAAACTGAACAATCTGAGGATTGAATGACACACATTTTTAAGTGCCTTAGTCAAGAATGCTATGAAAAATATTAAGTCTTTATTCTAGCTACAATACTTTAGTATTAGCAGTTGCAACTAACCAAACCCTGCACCAGAGATGAGGAATCTGTGGCCCTCCAGATGTTCCTGGACTCCAACTCCCATCAAACTTGACCGCTGGCTATGTTGGCTGTGGCTGAAATGGAGTCAAACACCTGGAGGGTCCCAGGTTCTCCAACCCTGCTCTACATTACTGTCAGGATTTTAACCCTGAAGTAAAAACCAGCTCTTGGCAATCGTATTTATTCCTGTAATAGTCCATGTACGCTTACTGGGAAAGGTTAATGTTAGTGTTTGAGTATGGTCATTACTAATTACAAAACTGTTAGAAATCTATTGCATCAATAATCTGGCTCTTGAAGTATTCATAAAATATTAGACAACCAATAGTAGCATCCAGGCATCAAAATGCACTACAAATTGTAAAGTATTGTATACTACAAAAATATAAATATTAACATGTACCACCAGCATACAAATTATTATTTTTTCCCCAGGAAGAAACAGTGCTAGACTTTAGTGGGGGAGAGGGAAGCAAGCCTCCATAACAAATCATTAATATATACCAGATATCAGAAGTATCTTTGTGGCATGAGTGGTGTATAAAGCATATCAAAACAATACCAAAAAAGTTAAAACAATAATCTTTTACAGTAATTTTTAATATAAAAATACAGAGTAGTTGAGAGGCATACAAACCTGAGCATATGCACTCTGAGTAACTTTCCTTAGATCATCTTGGGCCCCTGTTGTGATTCTTCCAAAGAAGATCTGTTCTGACACACGCCCACCCAGAGTCATGCACATCCTGTCCAGCAGCTGCTCTTTGGTGTAAAGATACTGCTCTTTCGGCAAGTACTGAGCATAACCCAATCCTTTGCCACGAGGAATGATAGATACCTTGTGCAAGGGAAGAAAAGAAATACTTAAACAATCCAGCTGGAACACATGCAAACAGCTAATGGCAGCCACAAACTTGACTGACCTGGGGAAAAGGGTTTGTCTAAACTATTCCTGTCACAGCAGATCCCAAAATGCTCCATGAATCAAGCCAAGGTTGATGGCATAGAATTATCATCAATGTGCAAGTATCACAGAGGTGGTTGGGGAGGGTATGAAGCTAGCAGAACTCCTCTGCTAGGAAATTCAATAAATAATAATAATTTTACTTTTTCCAGACAGATAAGTAGGAATGACAGAACTGTTTCCCATAGTTCAAAGCAGTGGCAACAACTGGCATGGAAGTGAGTGAAGCTGCCACACTTTCTACTGCTTCCTCAGCAGCTGCTCAGAGAGGAAGTGAGATAGAATATACTTTGTTCCTCCTTTCTGATTTCTATGCTATTTATGATTAGCGTAGTCGCTGGAAGGAAGCTGAAATGCTAGAATGTACCCTGATCTCTAAGCAGAATTGAGATTCCCTTTATTTAAGGTTGACTCATGGTAATGCATCTGCAGGCCTGATAAAGACACAAAATTCTGCATATACCGTATTTTTCGCTCTATAACACGCACCTGACCATAACACGCACATCGTTTTTAGAGGAGGAAAACAAGGAAAAAAATTCTGAATGAAACAGTGGATGTATCATTTTTGTGCTTCATGCTGTGGCCACAGACATGTGATCTGATGGTGAATTTGGGGTAGCTCAATGCAAAGATCCTGAGGATCCATGTGGATCCATGCTTTTTAACCACATTTTTGCACCATTGCAGCCCCAGGCAACAGTGGGTGTGTGATTTTTGGGGGGCAGGCTGCTATGTGATCTGATGGTGAATTTGGGGTGGCCCAATGCAAAGATCCTGAGGATCCATGTGGATCCATGCTTTTTAACCACATTTTTGCACCATTGCAGCCCCAGGCAACAGTGGGTGTGTGATTTTGGGGGGGCAGGCTGCTATGTGATCTGATGGTGAATTTGGGGTGGCCCAATGCAAAGATCCTGAGGATCCATGTGGATCCATGCTTTTTAACCACATTTTTGCACCATTGCAGCCCCAGGCAACAGTGGGTGTGTGATTTTGGGGGGGCAGGCTGCTATGTGATCTGATGGTGAATTTGGGGTGGCCCAATGCAAAGATCCTGAGGATCCATGTGGATCCATGCTTTGTAACTACATTTTAAGTGGGGAGTGAAGGAAAAACACAGAAGGGACAAGAGAGCGTTGTGCAGAGAAGCAGCTGGCTAAGAAAGCAGGAGAGGGATTTTACGGGAGGGAGGAAAGAAAGGCAAAAGTTTCCACAAACCGAAGCCAGCTTTCTCTCTCCTCCTGCATGTTTTCTGGCTGCCTGCGAGGAGCACAGAGAGGAATTACTAGAAGGAAAGACCTCTGCTTTCCCCTCTGCTTGCCTGGAGGGGAGGGGATTTGCCTGCTCTTTGTTCCGTTTGAGCAAACACAGCAACGAAACAGAGGAGGGTGGGCAGTAAGACCCTGAGGCAGAATGCAGGAACGCTGCAACTTCCTCTTTTCAGGTTTCCCTCTCGGACACAACGCACGATTGATTTTTGCTGATTTTTGTTCCTGCGCTCCCCTAATCGGCTCCAGGGACACCCCCCCCACATTCGCTCCATAACACGCACAGACATTTCCCCTTCCTTTTTAGAAGAAAAAATCTGCGTGTAATAGAGAGAAAAATACGGTACTTTGCTCTTAAGAACTGAGCTGGAATGCAGCCATGTGCAAGCCTTTGTGAGAGATCCTTAATTGTAGTTGTGTCATGTCCCCTTTCTTCTTGAATACATTTTCCTACCAGTTTCTGAACCCCTAGTTAAGGAAGATTACTGTGGCTCAGATCCCTTGTACAGTGGTACCCCGCAAGACGAATGCCTCGCAAGACGGAAAACCCGCAAGACGAAAGGGTTTTCTGTTTTGGAGGCGCTTCGCAAGACGAATTTCCCTATGGGCTTGCTTCGCAAGACGAAAGCCCATAGGGAAATCTCCGGGGACCTCTTTTAAATGCTGGTGGTGGGGAGCAAAGCCTTTCCCCCCCTCCGGCCTTCAGAAGAGGTCCAGGAAGGCCGGCGGGGGCCGAAAGGCTTTGCTCCCCACCGCCAGCATTTTAAAAGCAGTCCGGGATAGCAGGGAAGAGCTTCCCGCTATCGCGGACGGCTTTTGAAGGCAGGCGGGGGGGAGCAAAGACTTTCGCCCCCCGCCCGCCTTCAGAAGAGGTCCAGGACCTCTTCTGAAGGCGGGCGGGGGGCGAAAGTCTTTGCTCCCCCCTGCCTGCCTTCCCGGGAGAGCGGAGAAAGGCAGCACGTTTCTCCGCTGTCCCAGACGGCTTTTGAAGGCAGGCGGGGGGAGCAAAGACATTCGCCCCCCGCCAGCCTTCAGAAGAGGTCCAGGACCTCTTCTGAAGGCGGGCGGGGGGCGAAAGTCTTTGCTCCCCCCTGCCTGCCTTCCCGGGAGAGCTTTTGAAGGCAGGCGGGGGGGGGGCAAAGAAGAGGTCCTGGAAGTGATCGTGCGCGCATCGGAGGAGGAGAAGCCTTGATCTCGCCGCCGTACCTGCGCTGCTTAGCTCCTGGATGCCCGGACCAAGGAGCAAGGCGCCCCGATCGCCTGCTTTCTTCCACCCCAGCCCCCTGCGGGATCGATGCCTGGAGGATCGCCGCCTCTGCAGGGCTCTCGCCCGGAGGTTTCCTTCCGCGAGCTCCAGGCACCGATCCGCTGACGGCGCCGGCGAAAGGGGCCCGCCCACATCAGGACGGGAGAAAGGGAAAGGCATCGCAGAAAAACGAAAGCCACGCCTTGTCCCTTTCGACCGGTTCAAGTCCCTCTCTCCCTTCGCGGAGGCTGTCAGAGTAAGCGCGGCTTCTCTCTCACCGTCTGGGCTGCGTCTCATTCACAACAGTGTGCTGAATGCAGAGGGAAAGGGCACCTCTCTGCTCTGTCCCCAGGCGCAGCGTCTCGATCAGGTCCTGAGAGGGTCGCTGTGCCTTTAAGAGTTGCACGGAAGGCAGAATTCCGTGAGGTGCAGCTCTCCCCCCCCACACCCCGCACGCGGGAGCAGCTGCTGCATCGTTCACCATTGTGAATGAGACGCAGCCCAGACGGTGAGAGAGAAGCCGCGCTTACTCTGACAGCCTCCGCGAAGGGAGAGAGGGACTTGAACCGGTCGAAAGGGACAAGGCGTGGCTTTCGTTTTTCTGCGATGCCTTTCCCTTTCTCCCGTCCTGATGTGGGCGGGCCCCTTTCACCGGCGCCGTCAGCGGATCGGTGCCTGGAGCTCGCGGAAGGAAACCTCCGGGCGAAAGCCCTGCAGAGGCGGCGATCCTCCAGGCATCGATCCCGCAGGGGGCTGGGGTGGAAGAAAGCAGGCGATCGGGGCGGCGCCTTGCTCCTTGGTCCGGGCATCCAGGAGCTAAGCAGCGCAGGTACGGCGGCGAGATCAAGGCTTCTCCTCCTCCGATGCACGCACGATCGCTTCCATCCGAGGCGGAGGCGCAGGCGGGCGGGGGGCGAAAGTCTTTGCTCCCCCCTGCCTGCCTTCCCGGACGGCTTTTGAAGGCAGGCGGGGGGGGGGCAAAGACTTTCGCCCCCCGCCCCCCTTCAGAAGAGGTCCAGGACCTCTTCTGAAGGCGGGCAGGGGGCAAAAGTCTTTGTCCCCCCTGCCTGCCTTCCCAGGGGCTTTTACATCGCCCCGGACAGCGGAGAAGTCCTCCGCTGTCCCGGGCGATTTTAAAATGCCGCCCGCCAGCATTTTAAGATCGCCCCGGACAGCGGAGAAGTCCTCCGCTGTCCCGGGGTTTTTTAAAATGCTGGGGGTGGGAAGAAAAGCCCTCCCCCCCCAGCCTTCAGAAGAGGTCCGGGGACAGACTGTCCCCGGACCTGGTCTGAAGGCGGTTTCCCTAGGAACGCATTAATTGATTTTCAATGCATTCCTATGGGAAACCGTGCATCGCAAGACGAAAAAACCGCAAGACGAAGAGACTTGCGGAACGAATTAATTTCGTCTTGCGAGGCACCACTGTAGTTCCTGGTTCATGATTCAGAACACATCCCACCATATCTTCTTTGAGCAGTGGCTAAAATATCCACTTAAAGCTACCAACCCATATTTTTTTCTAATCTGAAAATGATAGTCTTTTAACATTTACCAGTTGAAGAAATTGACACAATTCAGACAATCATACCTCAGGTTAATAAGCTTTTTGCTTGCATGCGTATCCCAGTTACAGTGCAAGCACTTTAAAAAAAACTTCTTCTAATAACTAGAAGCTTGTAATTAACCATAATTTTGCAATTACTCCAAACTAAGAAGCTGTGGTTACCAGCTTCGGAATAAGCCAGGCTAATATAAATCCAGCATTTAACCAAGTGTTTTAATATCCTGACTTATTCCAAAGCTAGTTACCATAGCTTCCTGGTTTGGATGAAATGGGAAACTCAGGTTAAGCGACTCGATTTCTCATGCTGCAAAGCAAAGAATGAAGGGTCTGTGTGTGAAGGCAAAAGGCTCGTTCATATCTAAACTTACTAAGCCAAATTCTGATTATCCAAATGTGATCGTTGTACAGCAAGCGTCTTGCTAAGTCAACATACCTTCAAAAGTGGATCAGCATGTTCCAAAAACCACCCAGCAACTGCGTGGCCAGCTTCATGATACGCTACTGTCTTTTTCTCCTCTGGTTGCAATACTTGTGTCTTCTTTTCCAAACCTTTGATTTAAAAAACCCAAAACGTTACTACTGAGGTGCAGATTTCCAAACTGGTGATAAGATAGCCCCCTAGAACCAAAAGATTTGGGGTTTCCTCCATCCTGTCCTCAACTTGAGATAGTTAGGCCTCACACTCAACAGACTATTGCAAATAAGGGAGAAAGATTTACTGTTTGATATAATGGAGAACTAGCTCCTTAAAATTATTCTCCCCTCCCCACCATAATCAAGAAAGATTATTGTTTGTATCCAGCAATTAAATTAAGAGATGAACAAAAGAACTGACCCACAACACTGCAAGAAATGTAATCTCACCTCCTATCACTCGTTCAATTGCTTGCTCAAAGTGTTTTTGGTTTATGGCATCTGAAAGATGTCGTGCAGCAATTAAGGCAGCTTCATTGCATACATTAGCTATGTCTGCACCTAAAAGAGTGAGGAGATAATAAACAGAGCCGTTTCCAAACATAACATCCATCACTTAACACAATGAGGATAACCAGATATGCAGTCAAGCACAATAACTAAAGTTCCCACAAAGCTGCACATTTTAGGGTGGGGGAGAGTAGTCTTCTTGTTGCTATTATTAAATAAAAACAAAATCAGAAACCCTTGCTGATCTATTATGAATCATGCAAATTCTGCAGTAGATATAGAGATAACCTCACTCCACCTCGAATCTGTTATCACAATTTCCTCCTAAAAATGAGAAAATAATACTTCTAGAAACGTACCAATTGCACAGGAGTAAAAGATCACCTACCTGAAAATCCAGGAGTAAGTGATGCAAGTTTTCGTGCTAAATTATCTCTATTCAAGCTGCTATCCAACTTCAAGGGCCTAAGATGAACTTTGAAAATAGATGCTCTTCCCTTTATATCTGGCGGCCCTTGAAGAATTTAAAGAAAAAGCAATTAACTTTACAATTGCAAACATTTCTGCTTTCTAATAGTTCCACTGACCAGCTTTAGCTAACATCTCCTCTCTGTTCTCATAGTTTTGAGTTGACATCTTTATGAGGTCAAAGTTGTCTACCAAGATAACTTACCAATGAAGATCTGTCTATCAAAACGTCCTGGCCTCATAAGTGCAGGGTCCAGGATATCTGGCCTGTTCGTGCCTGCCAAAATAACTACGTTTGTTGTGGTATTAAAACCTGTGAAGAAAATAAAAACCAAAATATTAAATATTCATTAGCGAAAATGGTTTTTCCAAAAGGCTATTGTGAATCTTAAGCATGCTATTTTGTAAATTCTGAAGTGACCAGAGTATTGGCGATTCCGCCTTCCGTCAAGGACTTAATGACTGAGCAGGTGAAGAGATCTACACCATGTTAAAGAATGAGGAAAAGACGCAAAACTATTGCATACTATGTAATATGAGTGCTTACAATTCACAGGACAAGGTACTTTCAAAATTCTGAACCACTGCTACTACAGCCTACAACTTCTTCTCTGGCGATCACTCACAGCCGAGTAAGATTGTCTTCCATAAATACGGTTTTAACAATGAGTCTGTAAGTGACTGTGGAGGCCAATTCTGGATCCACACGTCCTCCCATAGTGGGGACATTGGTTTCCAGGTGGCTTTATATGGCAGGCAATAGCTTATGAAATGGGAAACAAGTCAAAGAGCAGTATCCAACTAAGCTATACTCAGAGTAGAACAAGTGAAATCAATAGGCTTAAGTTAGTCATGATATCACCCACAGAGATGATGGGTTATGTCCCCCAACCGTCTTGAGCAGATTTGAGTGTGCCAAGGGGGCTGTAGTGGGGAGAGGTCTCATTGTGCAAACAGAAGTCTGTTTCACTTGGACACTGGCAGAGTTGGATACAAACCTTAATGTACAATCCCATACTATTAGCAATAAGGTTACAAAACAAAAAGAACAGAAAAATGCTTTCTGCTATGTTCATTCAGTATCATGAAAAAACAACAACCCTCTCTTCCTAAAAAAGATTATAAAGTCTAGGTTATATCCAATGTCAGTCATACTGTGAATAGGCCACTGAAATCGATCAAAAAGTGAAATCCATTTATTTCAATGGGCATAATCAGCTTGTGACTAATAGATATTATTCTACCTTTTTTTTCCTTACTAACAAAAATTATAACATTTTCATCTTCAAATATGTTATTACTAATAAAGCCATCCAACCCTTGAGGGGGTTATTGGTTTGATTTTGTTTTATTACGTGGTGGCGCTGTGGGATGTGGGTGGCACTGTGGGTTAAACCACGGAGCCTAGGGCTTGCTGATCAGAAGATCAGCGGTTTGAATCCCCGCGACGGGGAGAGCTCCCGTTGCTCGGTCCCTGCTCCTGCCAACCTAGCAGTTCAAAAGCATGTCAAAGTTCAAGTAGATAAATAGGTACCGCTCCGGCAGAAAGGTAAAAGGTGTTTCTGTGTGCTGCTCTGGTTCGCCAGAAGCAGCTTAGTCATGCTGGCCCACATGACCTGGAAGCTGTATGCCGGCTCACTTGGCCAGTAAAGTGAGATGAGCACCGCAACCCCAGAGTCGTCCGCAACTGGACCTAACGGTCAGGGGTCCCTTTACCTTTTTATGTATTTTGTGGAGGGCACCAGGGTGGTGAAGCTGGCTCTAACCAGCACTTGCCTACATTCCCTACTGCTTTTTAACAGCCAGTTGATTTTTGACATAGGTTTTCATAACAACGTTTGGTTGTGTCCTCATGCAGCTTGTTTCATACCAATAGGAGCTGGTCCAGGTAATTTGTTTAAGAATGAAGTGTTACTCTATATGTAAGTGGCAGTAGGAATGATAAACGTTTAAGAAACCAAATAGTTACCATCCATTTCTACTAGCAGCTGATTCAGTGTGTTTTCTTGTTCACTTTGCCCTCCAAAGTTACCCCGTCCTCTCTTCCTTCCCACTGCATCTATTTCATCAATGAAGAGAATGCAAGGGGCATTTTTACGAGCCAGAACAAATAAATCACGAACCTTTGAAAGAGAAAGAAGGTACTTTCAAAATCATGTAATGCCTCACAGCTAGTTGTCCATCAACACTACAGATTACAGTGGTACCTTGGGTTACATACGCTTCAGGTTACATATGCTTCAGGTTACAGACTCCGCTAACCAGAAGTAGTACCTCGAGTTAAGAACTTTGCTTCAGAATAAGAACAGAAATCATGCTCTGGTGGCGCGGCAGCAGCAGGAGGCCCCATTAGCTAAAGTGGTGCTTCAGGTTAAGAACAGTTTCAGGTTAAGAACGGACCCCTGGAACGAATTAAGTACTTAACCCATGGTACCACTGTACACCAGAGTGTTAGTATACGACATTAGACTCATTTGTCCGTCTATCAGGAAATTATATTGCAGCTAACATGTTAGGTTATAAAATAAATTGAATGCTTTTACAGTCATACTTTTGTTTTCAAACAGCTTAGTTCTTGAACTTTTTGGCTTCCGAACACCACAAACCCGGAAGTGACTGTTCCGGTTTGCGAACTATTTTTGGAAGCCAAATGTCCAACGGGGCTTCCGCGGCTTCCGATTGGATGCAGGAGCTTCCTGCAGCCAATTAGAAGCCACACTTTGGTTTACAAATGTTTTAGAAGTTGAACAGACTTCCGGAACAGATTCTGTTCGACTTCCAAGGTATGACTGTAATTTGAAAGCTGTAGAAATCAAACTCTGGAAAAGTGTTTAGAACCATGGGTGGTATTCAACTACTACATCCTGTCAGCGCAAGGACTCCGCCCCCCCCCCACGTGTGTGCCCTCCCCAAATCTGCTACAGAAGATTGGGAAAACCCTTAGAACAAATTTGGAGGTGCATAGGGGGAGGACATTCTGTTGCATAATAATAATAATAATAATAATAATAATAATAATAATAATAATAATAACAACAACAACAACAACAATAATAATAATAATAATAATTATTATTATTATTTATTATTTATACCCCGCCCATCTGGCTGAGTTTCCCCAGCCACTCTGGGCAGCTTCCAAGCAGTGTTAAAAACAGTACAGTGTTACATATTAAAAACTTCCCTGAACAGGGCTGCCTTAAGATGTCTTCTGAATGTCAGGTAATTATTTATCTCTTTGACATCTGATGGGAGGGCGTTCCACAAGCAGAAATCCCTGTGCTGACAGAATGAGACTTAGTGAACAATGAATTCCGCCCAATGTTTTTATTTCTACGTAAATACTTGAAACAAATGCTTTATGCTGGAAGAGCCAGCAGTGTCCAAAGTACAAGAGCTAGACTTGGATGAAGGAGACCTTGGTTAAAATTGCATCTTTCCCTCAGAGCTGGGACTACCTAAAATAGCATAAATTTCCCACACAACTCCGTTGAGAAGTGTGGAGAACCTTTGTGTACACTGATGATAAATCTAGTCTTTCTGCAACAGCCATCAAGTTTAGAATACCATTCACTTGTCCTTATCAACTGTTAGTAAAAAGGAGACGACAGTGGCAAAATGCAGTCAGAAGGCTACAGCTCTGAGGCAATAAGATTTCTTAGAAACTGAGTGAGATATCAGAGTTATTAATTAAAATAGCTTGCAGCCAGCTATTTAAGATGAACAGCTATCTTGATCATTACTGAAATTTAGTGAATTATCAAGCTTTTGGCCTACCAACCTTGACTGCGTCCTTTTAACAACCGACACTGCAATAACAGAGCAAGGCCAAAGACTTACTCTAGCAGGACCCACGCCGACAAACATCTCTAAGAACTCAGACCCATTGACTGTAATGAAAGGGACGTTGGCCTCTCCGGCTGTTGCTTTTGCTAGAAGAGTTTTCCCTGTGCCTGGAGGTCCTGTCAAAATAGCTCCCTGTAAGGTGTGAGAAAGGGTAAACATTACTAACAAATAAAAGCAGTGCAAATATTCACCTTAAATTTTCATCAATATGAGTCAATATATTTAGAACTCTGTTTCAGGGAAGTATAACATGTGTCCTAGTTCCACAAATAACTCAGAATTTTCTCTTTTTCCTGAAATGTTCTAGTCCTTGAAAAGGTAATTTGAATTTCACATAACTGTACAGTGGTACCTCGGGTTACATACACTTCAGGTTACAGACTCCACTAACCCAGAAATAGTACCTCGGGTTAAGAACTTTCTTCAGGATGAGAACAGAAATCGTGCTCCGGCGGTGCAGCGGCAGCAGGACGCCCCATTAGCTAAAGTGGTGCTTCAGGTTAACAACAGTTTCAGGTTAAGAATGGACCTCCGGAACGAATTAAGTACTTAACCCGAGGTACCAATGTATTTTGAATGGGAGTGCAAGCCGCATTATAGCTAAAGTAACCAATATTTGATCATGATCACACAAGATGGTCAGTTTAATAAGTCTTCACAAGATTCACCCACTATTTATTAAGATCCATGAGGAAACAATACTCTAACCTAATTTTTGGCCCTATGCTAATTCAGATTTTTAAAAAAATATCAAGTTGGACAAATAGTATTTGCTTGCAGGTAAATTTGAGTAAGAAAGAACAGTGTCCTCATTTTACTGAAAGGGAAGCACAGAGAACAAGAGAATTTCATGTCACTAAAGGAAGATTCAGAGTGTATGTGAAATGAGTTCTTATGATTCCACAAACTAATCAAAGGCTTTTATTCTTGTGATCATATTTTTAAAATTCTGATGTTGGGTCAGAATATAGGAATAATGCAAATTGTCACTAAATTTAAAAAAAATTCATCTCCAGCTAAAAGAGCTCAATAAAATAATGAAGTTGAAACTCCTTACCTTTGGGATCTTTGCTCCAAGATTCTCGTACTGTTTTGGGTTTTTCAGAAAGTTGACGAACTCCATTATTTCTAATTTAGCCTCCTCACAGCCAGCTACATCTTTGAACTTCACATCTATTTCATCCTTCAAGACTTTGGCTGTTGTTTCACCAACACTGAAGAGTCCTCCCATTCCCCGTCCTGTTCGGCCCATTCCAGAAGGTCCTCTTCTTAACGTGTAGAGCAGAAAGCCAACTATAAGGACCGTTGGCAACATACTCAGAAGAAAGGAACTAAAAATAAAAGTTGGGAGTTATTAATTCATTGATTCATAACAAAATATGGGATGAGGAGGAGACACATTAGAGCAATTTCATTCGTACATTATGAGCAACTTTGCTCAACAAGGTGCAATTTCAGTTAAAATATGATGGGCTACAACAAATCATGCACAGTTCATGGGACCTTTCTGATTTGTAACACAAATGTGCACTAAAGCTAATGAATTCCTAGATCAGGCTAACTTTATCTCTTGCTCTTTCTTACATTCCCCATTAGTTGGCATTCATCTATCTCAGGAGAAAATGGAGGAGTGCACTTTTGGAGATGAAGTCAAACCCTTGGGAGAGTTGCAGCACATGCTGCGGTTGTAGAAACTGATACGGGAGAGACATGTTTTGCTGCAGCTGAAGGCGTCTGATTGTGCTGCTGCAGATGCACCATGGTGTTTCTTCTCTCTGCCTTCCTCCCAACTGTTGCTCCTCCTCTAGTCAATGCTGTGGAGGCATAGCCTGATTACCTGTCTCCAGGCACTGCGATCATCTGCAAGGGATTCCCACATGGTGGGGTTGATGTTGCCAGTCTTTGTCCCGTTTGCAGACATATATGTAATGCAGAGTTGGTCTGCAAATGGGCCCGATGCCAGCTCTCCATAGAGCACATCCTTGGGGATTCTGCCATCTTCCATTCTGTGGACAGGACCAAGACTACGTAGAAGTCGCAGAGACAGGAGTCTGAACATTGTGGGAACGTGGGCTTGGGAGACTCTGTCCTGCCATGTGATACCCAAAATCCTCCTTACACAGTGTAGGTGGAAGGCACTGAAGTGTCATTCCTGGCAGGTGTAAGTTGCCCACGTCTCACTACCATGAAGCAGACTTCTCAATACGCAAGCCTGGTAGATCTTCATCTTAGTATTAGCATCACATCCTCCCATACCCTTTGGAGTGAAAAGCCATTGTTGGAGCTGCCTTGCCAATTCACTTGTCCAGCTCAGCGTTGATGGAGAGATTGCTGGTTATGGTGGAACCCAGGTAGACTTGTCTACCACCCAAAGTGTGTGGTCTCCAGTGCTGATGTGTGGAATGCTGATAATGGCTCAGGATGCTCACCCCCGTCAGGCTGATGGTAAGGCCAAACTCCTTGCAGGCTTGGGCAAAACGGTTGACGAGTCTCTGTAGCGCTTCCTCTGAGTGCTCTGTAAATGCTGTGTCATCTGCAAACAACATCTCTCAGGTAATACCCGTTGCGCTTATGTTTAGGTGCGGAGACGTGCTAGGCTGAACAGACTCCCGTCTCAACAAGTAGGATGTCCACCTAAGCTTTACAAGATGACAGTGTCCTTCCACAAGAACATGCATGGCACCGTCCAGTATGACAGCTCATCCTCGGACTCCTTCCCTATAAAGAGCAGCGTGAAACAGGGCTGTGTTCTCGCCCCAACTCTCTTTGACGTTCCCATAGCCTAGTGCAAATGAGAGAAAACCCTCCTTCTTCCCCCATGCATATGCCAAATCATTTGAGAGTGGTGGATGACAGGGGTTACCGACAAGCGCAACCAGAGACTGGCTTGTCACCAAGCCAATTCTAAAAGGTAATATCATATAATCCATTACAATTCCAATCATTTAAAACACTTACCCATCACTCTCTGCTGCATACACTACAGGTATCCGGCTCTCCCCTTCTATCCCCATCTCAAGCTGTGCAGTTTCCAAATTCCGCTCAAATGTGTCCACACTTCCAATATTGAACCAAACATATTGCTGTAAAAACAAATGCAATAACTCATGGTGTCTCGGTTTTAGCATTTTAAATTAATCTGAGAGAGACAAGATTATAAAGCTTATTTTAATACAAAGAAGCAGCTTAATTGAATATCCAAAAAGTTACAATACATACATATCAACTAGAGGCAGAAATTTAATATGCTGGTTTTAGTTGCATCGTTTCTATTTGCTGAAGAAAACACCTCCACTGAATGTGCATTTCTGAATGCTAGACTGGCATAATATTTACAGTGGTACCTCGGGTTACATACGCTTCAGGTTACAGACTCTGCTAACCCAGAAATAGTGCTTCAGGTTAAGAACTTTGCTTCAGGATGAGAACAGAAATTGTGCTCCGGTGGCACGGCGGCAGCAGGAGGCCCCATTAGCTAAAGTGGTGCTTCAGGTTAAGAACAGTTTCAGGTTAAGAACGGACCTCCGGAACGAATTAAGTACTTAACCTGAGGTACCACTGTATAGGACTTCTGCCATGTCTCCCATTGATGGCAAAAGTATTTCTATTATAGTGTTATACAATACTATGTAACAGGTGAAATCCCTAATAGGTATGGTGCAGAGAAACCACACTTGCACATCATGTTCTGCATCTTTAAGCAAAAAGCATGTGGAGATTCCTACAGTATGTAAGGTGCACTAGACATCAGATTCTGCACATGTTCAATACATTTTGTCATTTACTTGCAAGGGCACAGAGCACAGCCCTGATACATCAAAATAACAAACTCTCAGATCCATATTTAATATGCTATACAGAAATGTTTACAAACATAAATGATTCAACCACTTAATGCATTTGGTGAATTGAAAAAATTGATTTACCCCATCAATTGGCGACTTCCCTGGGGTAAAAACCACTCTAACAAAGCGCTTGTTCACCACTTCCAGCTTGTCCACCTGTGAAAGCACAACATACATTTCAGACAATAACTTTTTCCTCCTGGGAGAAGCCAAAGATTGAACCACAGACCTTCTGCGTGTAAAGCATAATCTCTCCCCCTGAGCTAGAGACCTTCCCTTTTGCTGTATGAACACGACCCTGTGAGATATTATTGTACTGAAACTGCTGAGGGCTGTTTCAAAATAAAAAACATCCAAAATCTGCTTTAAAATGTCTGGCCCAATACATTTTAAGTTCAAAATCTTTGTTCCAAAAGCAGAGGTCCCCAAATATAAAACTGATTCCTTGGCATTCAGGGCTTGAATAAAGAAACTATGCTGATTCTTCTGTTCCTTTCCACTTTGTCAAAGCTCCCTGCAAGTGGGATAAAACACTGCTTCTCCTCTGATCCTTCTAGCAAGCATGCAAGGACACAGGGTAAGGTGGAATGCTGTTTCATATTGCTGCCCAAGGCTTGGATAAGAACACAACAGGAAATAATAATGTGTCAGTGGGGTCTTGACTCAGCTTGTGTCAGACACAAAGAAAACAGGAGATCAGCCTTCTGTTGCTTTTCTTATCCAAACTATAGTGTGAGTGAGAGCTCTGCTCTGCCCTGTCTTGTCTCGGTGAGCAAGCAAGTCCTGAGAAATAAGGTTCCCAAAGTAAATAGCCTGCCCACTGTTGACTTATGGTCTCTCTTTTAGCCCACTACACTAATCTTATTCTTGAACTCTCTTCAAGAGTTTTAATAGCTGCTTGTTGTGTTTTTTTAGCTTGCTATTTTTATATTTTAAATTATTTTCCTTGAGTTTTTTGAAGCAAAGGCAGGAGAAGTTTCAAATAAATAATATCCCTTAAAAAGAGCCGTGGAGCTCAAAATGTCTTAGGCCATTTTCTAACAATATGGCTAACCTCTACTTTTTGCCAATTGCTTTTGTTTCTGGAATAGAAGCTCTGACCACATGCAGTAATTTTCTTCTTCTTTCTTTAATACAAATTCATCCTCAGCCTTTCCAGCTTCAATTAAATTATAGCCTACCCTGGTTTACATTCAGTCGCAATGGATAACTTATTCTGTGAAATGTACATTTCAGCTGAAGGTGCTTCAGTGCTACTTACCACTCCTTTGGAAAGGTAGTTGTTGGCAAAGTCCTTCCATGTGATTTCTCTCCCAGCATTCCTGAAGAAAACGTAGTATGTAGCAAAAGCCCAGAAAATTGCAGTGCCCATGAAATAAAAACGGAACTCTTTGTCATCCCAGGGAAAGTCACCCTAAAGGGGAAGGGGAAGAAGGAATACTGGATTGAGACTGACTTTTGTATGTGAAAATGGTGGGTTTTCTGATCTGCTGTCACAAAAGCAGTCCTATGTAAGCACCAATTTGTAAAAGAATTTTTTTACAGAATAAAAAAATATTGTGCATTAGCCTACAAAGATGATTTATTCATAAAAACATAAAAAAGTGTCTGGAATTACAGTCATGCCTTCATTCCCACCTACAAACCCTTTTCTATTAACTTGGTGGAGAGGCAGATTCACATATGAAATGTGCTGAGCTTTTCTGAGGTGAATGGGAATGCTTGCTTTGCAAAAGCCCACAAAATCTACTGCACTGCATACTGGGCCTTGAGTCAGGGCCACTATAAATCTTAGATTCATATAATCTTTCAGAGAAATTTAAGAAACACATAAGTAACTAAGTTTAAAAAACCATATAAGTCAACAGTATCCCCATGGTGAAAATAATCTGAATAACATTTAGAGAAGTAATAATATTTTACAGAACTACGAAACAGAATAAAGCAGGTTGCTAAAAGCATTGTCACAAAAAATATGAATTGGGACCTTTTGCATTCTGGACCACCAGTTAGTATCTTCTTTCTTGCCACCTTTTTTCCCTCCTCCTCCACTGCTTCCTCCTCCTCCTCCACTGTTGGTTCTGGAAGGGCGCTGGGAGTTGGCTTGCTTTACATCTACAAAAAAAGTTCACACGCATGTTTCTACAAAAAATAGAAAGCAAGCAAGCCTATCTCCCTGTAGTTCTTTGTTTTGTTACTTCTGTAATCTTTACACAACACTGATTCTTACAAGATTAACAGCTAGATTAGATGTTACAACACACACACACGGCTGTCTACAAAAATAGCGTTTGCTCATCTAATCCCAAACCTTACTCCGTACCATGGAACAGATCTTACTTTATGCTGCGACAGCAAAATGTTCTGCGCCTCCCCACCCTGTATCACTGACTGCTGATGGCATGGTGCAGGGAACACAGAACATCATGATGTCACAGCATAGAAAAGCTCTACCAGAAAGCATCAGGGGGTTGGGTGGGCCTAAATGTGTGGCAGCTGTTTACAACAGAAGTCACATATTTAATGTGCAATTTGTTTTTAACACTCAGAATCTGGACTAAGTTACAGAGATGTTACAAAGACTACTTATACTTAACTGATACAAAGTACTCCATTCTTTAACAAACATTAAAAGGCACACAAACCAGGGATATAAACAGGCCCAGTTAATGTAGATCGTTAATCAAAATGCTCAAGGAAAAAATAACAACAGCACAAACATCTAACAGAGAATTCAGAAATTGAATATGGTGATGCTGGAGCAGAAACATATCAATTCTACAATGTGAAGACCTGGCACATAAAATGTGACAACAGAAGTCACAAGACAGAAGTAAACTGTAGGAAATAGTGACCACTTTCATGGCCACTTCCTCCAATTCAAGTACTGACCATTGTCAAAACTAGGACACAGCAACATGGGCTTGTATATAAGAGCAGTCAAAATTAATAATAACCAAGGTGACATTTATTCTACATTTGAGCCTCAAGTGAAAAAGCAGACTGGTACCTTTAGTTTCTCCTTCTGAGCCCTTTGTTTCATTAGGTTTCTTTTCATCAGGGAAATATTTTTCAAAACCTAGTAAGGAAAAAAGCAGCAATAAAAATTGAGTATATTATATTATGCTTGAGGCAGTGAAGTCTCACCAAAAATAGCCTCACCATGAGTTTCAGGGAACAGGAAAAGAGGTGGACATGTGAGTTTCACATGTCTGATAAAGCTAAACAGGAGGGTGGGTAGGTGGGAAAAGGAGGAGATAAAAGCATGTGTGTCATTTAAAAATATTTCTGATAAAGAATAGTAACTGCCCAAGTGCCTTTCAAAAGTGCCTAACCTCTAGTTTCTAGAAGAACTACACTGCTGAAACAAGAAAAAGGTAGGAAGGTGGAAAACTGGAAGCAGACTTTTTTGTGGAGAGAAAGGAGGACTATTCTGAGAGCTCAGTCAGCCCTTGGACTGAAACAGGTGAGTCACAGCACATATGTAGCTTGAGATAGGGACAAAGAAAGAATAATATTCCTGTCCAGCTTCAGGCCTGGATTTAGATTGAAAAACACCTTGACTGGCCTTGGTGGCTGACTTAGACGGGGGATGAATAGTGAGCACAATCCTACTGGCTGTCCTGGATCTCTTAGTGGCTTTCAACACCATCAATCAACACTATCCTTCTGAGCTACTTGACTGGGTTGGACTTGGAAGGCACAGTGTTCTGCTGGCTCTGGTGCCTCCTGAATAGTTGATTCCAGATGGTTGTGATGAGGGGTCCTTCTGTTTTACCCCTTGAGTTTTGGCTTTGTTTTGTGTTCTGTCTCCCATGCTTTTCAACATCTGCATGAAACTGCTGGGAGAAGTCATTCAAAGGTTTCAGCTGCCATATGCAGATGACTTCAGCTCTACCCCTTGTTTCAACCTACTCATCTCAGGGAGGCTGTAGGAATCCTGAACTAAATGGTTTGTAATTAGGTTACTTGAAAGGCTGTCTACGTATGTATCAACCTGTCAGGAACCCATGCTCATGTAACCACCAGTGTGATCATTTAGGTTGGTGGGCATGAAGGAAAGGCCCTTCTCAGTGATGGTCCAACATTGTGCAACAATACAAGAGAGGAGTTTTGGGGAGATTGCTCTCTGACATGCTGGAAAGACGGCAGGACAGCTGTGCTTAACTTCTAAAGAGTAAAGTGCTGGGGCTCAGGCCACATTTTTCATTCTGATTGAGGAAGCAATGCAATTAAGGTGTAATTGTTCTGTAGCAAGGCAATAGGTCTCTGCACATTCTCAGAGCTATGCTCCTTCAAACATTCTGATGCAGCTCTGGTATTGGAAAAAACCACCATGTTTATTTCTATGCCGCTTCCCATAAAATTGTGACTAAGCAGCTTTAAACACATAAGATGAATAAGCGTAGTAGTCAATAATATAATAATAAGCTACACAATATTATTATTTTACAGCAAAAAATTACCTTTTGGAGGTTGGGAGAAGAGCTTCCTGTAAACAGCAATTACACTTGCAAGGACATTGCTTCTGTTTGTAGGAACTTGTGTGGCCACATGGTCATGAAGCTGAAAAAATGAGAATTGTCACTAAAAAACCAAGACAGTTCCTCAGCATCTTTTCAGCACAATCCTATGCATGCTTAATTGCAAATAAATCCCAGAGATTTCAATGGGGCTTACTTTCTAGTAAGCATGCACACAATTGCTGCCTTAGATTGCAATCCAAACCCTAGCTGGAGATCAGTGGGACCACCAAGGCATCCACAGCCCAGTTGCTCATGCTAGCCCAGACAGGGGAGATGGCAAGCAAACAGCTGCCCAAGCCTGGAGCTGTGCCAGCTATCAGGCCCATAATGGGACTAATACCGTTATGTGACTGCTGCAGGACCAGCTTGGGATCCACTGGATGCCAGACTGACTCAGCCCTTCCCTGCCCCCAGAACACACTGTTTCAGGGCTATCTGTCTGTATGTTTGTGCCAGTGGATACAAACTGACATGGGTACAGGGCTGGCAGGGCTGGACACAGCACCATCTCTGCCCAATATAAACACCTTTGTAGAAAAGGGTGTTTGAATTGCAGCCTTAGACTGCAGTTGTATACATTCATACATGCGTGTAGGTTCCACTTGAAGGCCTGTTTTTGCAATATGAAATAATGGTTATTCATTTAAAAGCAGCCACTCTCCCAGTTTCACAAATATCCTGGCCCATTTTTTTACATCATCGGAGGTTCTCCTGCACCACCCCTGATGTAAAATATATCCTTTGGTTTCATTTCTCAATGGGTACTCTGGATAGGTACACCTGGAATGTTGCCTGGGGATGAAATATCACAAATATCAAAGAAAGTGAAAGCTCCCTCCACAGTGTGAGTAAAAGCAGTTTACTCTACCATTCCTCCTCTTACTTTTCTAAATGAGACGCTGAAGCAAGTTTACAAAGAACAGATAAAAGCAACTGTCAACTCATCTGAGCTAGAAACCAGCTCACATATCACTTCTGTTATGAATTTAGCAGGTGACGTTAAATAAACCACTGTCTCTCAAACTCACACTTTGCCCTCAACCCGATATACAACAGGGGGATAATAATGATATACTTTACAGGGTTGCTGAAAGATAATAAAAATAATTATAAAATTACAAGAGTGTACAGGAAGTTCTTTGAACATTCAAAAGCACTATACAAATCCTTTTGCATACGGGAAGCGCAGTTCAGTGGTACAACCCATTTTCATCTGCAAAAAGTTGACATCTGCAAAAGTTGATTCACTCTCTGACATCTCCAGGCAAGACCGGTCAAGATTTGCTTTTTAATTTTTTTCTCTCTCAAAACCGTCAAGAACCTTTGACAGTCAGTCAGCGAAGCCCTTTGTGATCTTGTTGGACCAAGGGACTGTGACTAGCAAATGTGGCAGCAAAGGTGAGATGCTAAGCATTTCTCACCGTCACCATTACGGTGCTGAAACAGCCACGACACAAGCCGGTTCTCTCCTTTAACCTTCGGGGGGATAAGAAACGCCAGTTGCCAAGTGACTCCACGGGGACGGGACTCCCTCGTGGCGGCGGCCCCGGTCCACCTCCGACAGGCGCTGCCAGGAAGGGCGGCAGTGCCCGGGAGGCGCACCCCATTCCCCTTACGCCCTGCCCTTGCCTGACACGCACGTGACTCACCAATCTCAGGTAGCGCGAAGGCGCTGCGGGGCCTCGGCCCCAAAGCAGCCGCTGGGCGGCCCCGGGGATCCCGCCGGGGGAACGCCGGCAGCAGCCTCGTGACAGCCACAGGCAGCGGTGAGCCATAGTCGCCGAAACAGGACCAGCGGCCCCAAAGCACCGCTCTCTTCACTCACTCACTTACACAAACAGGCGAGCGGGTGGTTGGGGGAACTTTGGCCACGCCCCCGGCGCCGCGCGTGACGCCATCACGGCGCCCCATGACCCCTCCTGCGCGTGCGCGCAGCCTTCGCCATGCTCTGCCTTTTTTCGTAAGCCCCGCCTCTTTTGCCATCCCGGTGCAAGAACGAGACGACCCTATTGAAGCCTTGCATGTTAGCTAAAAGACGACCCCTGCTTGGTATTTGTACCCAAGGCAAACGCGCCTACAGGGTGATGGTTGTGCCTGCTGAGGCAGGTTGGCACCAGTGGATCAGGAGTCCGTGAGCGCCGAAATCACATGGCGTCTAGGTCGCTTACGTAGGCCCCGACGGCGTTAGTTACATATATGTGGAAGGGGAAAGAGTGATGCCTTGGAATTTATTTGCAAGGTCAGTCGGACGGAGACACGTAGCTCCGGTATAACCTCGACCCAGGAAAGTGGAACAGAGTTCACCAATAAAAGGTGCCGGAAGCTGCAATTATATGAAGTATTTTAATCCTCTTTGATTTTAAATTGTCCCAATCCCACGGTCGCTTCCTACTGATTTCGGATTGCATCTCTCTTTACATTACCCGCGCAGAAACTCTGTGATTAGACAGTTCGGTGTAAATTGCAAGCCTAAGCACATTTATTGGGGAGTAGAAACTGAACACAGTTACGTAATCCTATGTTCGGTATTTTCGAGGAGACTGTTTTGATTACTGTCAAGTAGTTGGGCTTAAATCGCATAGAATACAGTAACATTTTCTCCCCAATTATGTGTGTGTAAGAACTGACATCGGTAGATGTTAACTCTCTCATAATCCAGAGGCAAGTCCCCCCCCCGCTCTGCTATGTATTCTAGCGATGGTCCTAGAAATCAAGGCCAGTCGTGAAACCAGTTTGCTTAATTTTCTCTAATGTAACAGGCCTGCCTTAAGTCAAATTGAATTTAGTTTTGTTTTAAGAATGATTTTACAACGCGTTTGCAAGCGGCTTTGTACAATCTCATGTACTGTATATAGAAGAAGAAGAAGAAGAGTTTGGATTTGATATCCCGCCTTTCACTCCCCTTCAGGAGTCTCAAAGCGGCTAACATTCTCCTTTCCCTTCCTCCCCCACAACAAACACTCTGTGAGGTGAGTGGGGCTGAGAGACTTCACAGAAGTGTGACTGGCCCAAGGTCACCCAGCAGTTGCATGTGGAGGAGCGGAGACACGAACCCGGTTCCCCAGATTACGTGAGTACGGCTCTTAACCACTACACCACACTGGCTCTCACATATACACTTGAAAATCATGCTAAGTATGTGTGCATAGGACCGAACCTTTCCCCCTTTAATAAATACGCGCTGCAGAAAACGTGGAAGACTTTATTTCGTGAAAATGTGTGACCTGACTTAATTCGCACCCTAAACCCAGTGAGACTGAAGTCAGTAAGAGTCAGAGGCCACGACGATACAAGATGCCACTCTTCTGCTTTCTGTTCGGGCAAAAATCAAAACACACCCCATGCCAAGGGCAGCCTTAGAATCCCACGCTCAGCTCACGCCTGATGCAGCCGGTGCAGAGGCGCTACGGATCTGCAAACCCGCGAGTAGATCCACCGAGGAGTCACGCAATTGGCAAGAAACGGCACGTTTCCAGAGTCGAAGCCCTGACGTCACTGGCGAGGAATGTGAGCTGGGCGTCCCCAGTTCAAGGTCTTCACACGGACTCGACGCGTCCTTTCCCCGGGCATCGAAGGGTGCAGGGAGGCGGGAGCGAGCCGGGTGTCTTTCCAGCGGACAGGAGCGGCGATTGGCTGGCGCGGGGAAGAAGGAAGGGTGGGAGACTGCTGACGTCATCGCCCACCCTCCTCCGGGGAAAAGCACCGCCCTTTCCTTTGGGGCGGAGAAGCCGGTTCTTTCCATTGAGCCGCCATTAACGCCGCTGCTTTTACAGACAGGATGAAGATCTGGAGCTCGGAGCACGAGTTTGGGTAAGGCGAGGACGGGAGTGGCGCGCGTTCAGTCCTTGACAGCAGCAGCCCGCAGCCCGCGGTGGCGGAGGGAAAGAAAAACTGCTGGTTCTTCCGAGCTCAGTGTTGCCTACACTGGCTGGCAGCCGCTCTCCAGGGTCTCTCCCCGTCCCATCGGGAGATGCTGGGGTTTGAGCCTGTGCAAAGGAGATGCTTTGGCAGTGAGCTACAGCCCTTCTCTAGCTAAGCTATGGAGTTTCCTTTGGAAGGAAAAACGAATAAAACTCCCCTCTTCCCTTCTCCGTTTCCGCTTGGTATACAACTCGTGCTTTTTGGTCACCGGGCGAGGACGTCGGTAGCATCCTGCCCCGGCGCGCTTGCTCCCTCACCAAGGGCTTTAAAGGGCTTTAAACATGGTCTGTCGTGGGTTTGCCCGCGCTTGATCCCAAATGCCTGCCTTATGAAAGACCTTTAAAAATGTTGTCTTAGCTGCCCTTTAAGGTCTCTTAAGTGTTGTTGTGTAACTCACATCTTCCTTGATTATGAGCCGAGGTCTGTTGGGTTGACTGTAGGGTTGGCCCCTGCGCTCTGTCTGTTGCTCTTTTTATTAGAGAGGGAAGCAATAAGTGTTTCTCCATGCACTGAGCTGTCACGCAAATGCCTGTGATATCTGGGGCAAAGGTGACAACTTCCTTTCTTCAAGGTCGTGTCATGGTAATACGCCTTTGCTGCATAAACTGCTGAGTAGAACTGGTTTCTAAAAATACCTCAGTGTAACTAAAGTATGTTGCTATTGCCATGAATGTTGCGGACAGAAACTTGGTAGGCCTTTGCCACTCTTGTCTCCTTCAAGGGTTAGAACTGCTACCCAGAAGGTGTTACTCTTGAGACTTCAGTTCTGCTTTCCATCATTTTAATGGGGCTTGGAATATTTTTGAGTGTCAGAGGCCCTCAGACTTTTTGGCTGGTCACGGTTACCAAAGCTAAGCTGGTGATTGCCAGGACTCCTTGCCTCCCTTTAGGATTAGGATTGGGCTGCTGGTCCCTGACCTTTCCCTGCATCTGTGCGCAAGGACATCAGCAATCCCCTGTGTGGTTACAGTCCCTATTACAGTGCTTACAGTAATAACAGTAATTGCAGTGGTTACAGTGCTGAAGTTCAGAAGACCTCATCTGTGTGGACAATCTGTTTGCCAGTGGCTCAAATAGCGATCTTCACTCTCCTACTCTGGAGCTAGAGAGAATGGCTGGGTTTTCTTTGGGTTTTGTTTTTTAAGGTGGCTGAAGAGACCTGAGCACCAAAATGGGAAGCCCCAATCTTTCTTTTCAGCTTGGAGCTGGAGATGAGGGTGTGGGATCTTCCTCTTTGATTTATTATCAGTTGACCTCTGATTAATGATCTCTGACTCCTCATCTAGACGCTGGAGCAGAAGGATGGGACTTCTCTTGTCACTCTTTCCAGGAATGATGGAATACTAGTGGGGTGCATAATTGTGGACTGCTGTGAACTGTACCTTTTTGTTCTTCTAAGAAATTGAGCTGTAGGACATGAGGGACATGGAGGCAATGGTGCAATTGTTCTGTCTAGCAATTTAAGAGGGAATTTTCTTTAGTACTCCAGGAAAGGGTGGTTGAAAATGGGAGGAGAGGTTGCCACATCTTGCCTCTGTACAGATGTGTAGGAAATAACATCATGACAGTGGCTTCCTGGAATTTTGCAATAAAACAAGCTGAGACACTACCTGTAATAGCTTGTAATTAAATGGGTGGAAAGTAGGTTATGATGTGTTCAGTGGGTTCTGTTTTTTGCATTGCCATAAAAAAGGCATATTCTTCCAAAGAAAGAGGGGTTGAGACCCTTTGGCATGAGTATACTGAATTAGCAGTATGGCTTTGAAGGGCTCCTGAGACTATCTAGCAGTTAAGTGCAATACCAGATTACTGATGATGTTGTTGGCATAAGCTACTTGCAAAGAGCCAAAGTGCCATAAAACACGTTCCCAGTAATGAAGAAAATGCTTAAATTGCAACACCACACTCTTTTTTTAAAAAAAAAACTAATGTAAAAGTGTGTTTCTCAAAAGTGTGAGATAGCAGTGGAGCTATGCAGGCTGATACTGAATAAATGTGATAATCTCTGAATTTAAGCATAACTCTCTCCCTCAGTCCTTATCTTTGTGAACAAGGACAGCTCAATGTTAACTTCCTTTACTTAGTCACTGGGTTTCATAAGTTCTTATTAGCTTACTGAAAATATTTCACCACTGAATTAATGTTACTTAAGCAATGAATGTTTTCTGGAAATGAACAATATATGCTACACAGGAACATAGAATGTAGAAAGCTGGTGTATACCAAGCTAGACCATTTGTCCATCTAGCTCAGCTTTTTCAACACTGAATGGAAGTGTCTCTCCAACATTTCAAATGGGAGTCCTTCCCCGTGCTTCTTGAACCTTGGAGCATTTTCATGCGAAGCATGTTCTATAACATTAACCTACAATTCTTCCTCTTATTTTGTTATTGTGCATAATACTTATACCACGGCTCTAAGCATGCTTGAGAGTGTCCTATTGAAATCAGTGGGACCCAGTTCTGAGTAAGCATGGCTAGGATCCAGCTGTAAGAATTGATTTCCTATTGCTGTGTCAAATGCTTCCTCTCCAGAGGAGAACTTGTGCTAAATAAGTGCTGAAAATTGAAAGTGGTGTTTCTTGCCTTTAATATCTGTCACTCTGCTGTGCCTAGAAAGAGCTGCCATCTAAACTAGAAGTAGTCAACGTTGTGCCCTCCAGATATTGTTGGACTGCCACTCCCACCTTCCCTGACCATTGGCCAAAATGGTTGGACTGGTGGGGGTTTCAGGACGACAGCCTTTGAAGAAGACTAGATTGGCAAATCTCTGATCTGACCAAAGTTTATACGTATAGCACTATATTCTGAAACTTACTAATTGTGCTGGTCATTTGAGGGTGTCACATAAACTGTAGGTGGTTGATGGGTTTGTGAACTGTCCTGAGATCTTTGGCTGAAGAGTGGTATATAAATTTAATAAATAATAATAATAATAATAATAATAATAATAATAATGGTTCAAAGGTCTTGCTCTCCAGACGTCAGCACTGGAGGATTTCCCAATGCTCTGGAGTAGATTTTAAGGATGGAAGGTTGCTGCAGGGGGACAAAGGGGAAGTCTCATTTTTCAAGCAGAAATCTGTTCTGCTCTTGCAATTTCAGTATTGGATACCGCCTTATACGTATAGTACCCTTATGCCAATGTGCTTACAGTAGTTAACAACCTAATAGACCAAATATGAAGAAAGTGACAGGGGAGGAAGAGAAAACTAAGCAAATTCAGGTATCAACTCTTACATGATATTAAATACTGTGTTTTGGAATGTATGCTTTGTATACTATAAATGCAAATCAAAATGTTCAGTTTTAATTAAATTGCATTCCATACAGAGAATTCTTAATGTATTGCCTGTTTCTCTTTCATTTCATTTCCCCTAGGCATCCATGGGATACTGTAATAAAAGCTGCCATGAGAAAATATCCCAATCCTATGAACCCCTCAGTGGTAGGAGTTGATGTCTTGGACCGAAGCCTTGACAATCAAGGAAGATTGCACAGTCACCGGCTACTGAGCACTGAATGGGGACTACCGAGTATTGTAAAAGCGGTAAGTTTGTTTTAACCATGGTGGCTAGTGGTAGGCTGAATCTTTTTATGAAATGAAAACACATGTTCTATTCTTGAATGTATTGCACATAATGACTCTCATAGTAAATGCTCAGGCTAAGTTTCCTTAAGAGTTGCAACACACCTAGAGAACTTGGCTCAATGAGACTCTTTGTTCAGACAGGGGCTGCATGCTTTACAGAAATACATTTATAACCAACCTTTTTGATATTTTGCTTGACTGCTCGTTTTGGGTTACTGTGTTAGTACTTGCTTTTATTTCCTTTTTTTTTTTAAAGATTCTGGGAACAAGTAGAACTATGACCTACATTAAAGAACATTCTGTAGTTGATCCGGTGGAAAAGAAAATGGTACTGAGCTCCACAAATGTGAGTAATAAAGTACTGTGTATTGTATTTGCTGGCAGGACCAGGGAGTTGCTGGCTATGGTTTTTTTACATACTGCCTGTTTGAGGCAGTCCTTGCTTATGTTGGGAAAACGTTGTTGTAAGGGCATAGCAGGAACCAAGCCTAGCATTCTCTCTGTATGCTAGATAACTTTGGATTATTATTTTTTAAAGAAACTGGGATTGCTAGCTTTACTTTCTCTGATGAAATTATTTCTAGAGGATCCGAAAATTCTTTGTGGGCATAATCCAACTTTGCACGAGTGGACTTCCATTCATGCAGTGGGACCTCACCATCTCCTCCTCATCCTCCCTTTGTGCAGTCCCAAAGTCTGCTCCAGTGGGCCCCCAACTCTCTGGAGCAGAATTTGAGCGTGGGAGGGCTGCTGGGGAGAGAGCAGGGAAAGGCGAGTCCTTCCCACACACAGGCAGCTTTGGATATAAGTGTGTGTCATTTGGCTGGCTATACGCTACTTGAGGCTTGTAGTACAAGGCCAGGGAATTGAAGCAGGCCAGCAGGCCAAATCCATATCTCCCTCACTCCCCATGGGTCAATTCTGGCAGCTGGGTGGGGCTGCCCACCAGTCAGTCACCTGGCACCATCCTCATCATCATGTCATCAGGTGAGGGCTTCAAAGGAGTTCCCTCTCAGCACTGATCCACTGATTGGTGCTGAGAGAGCCCCTTTGAAGTCTGGTTGCAGCTGTGGTATGGATTCAGGAATAATAACAATAACAATAACAATAACAATAACAATAATAATAATAATAATAATAATAATAATAATAATAAATTTATACCCCGCCCATCTGGCTGAGTTTCCTCAGCCACTCTGGGCGGCTTCCAATCAAGTGTTAAAAACAATACAGCATTAAATATTAAAAACTTCCCTAAACAGGGCTGCCTTCAGATGTCTTTTAAAGAGAAGATAGCTGCTTATTTCCTTCACATCTGAAGGGAGGGCGTTTCACAGGGTGGGCGCCACTACTGAGAAGGCCCTCTGTCTGCTTCCCTGTAACCTCACTTCTCGCAATGAGGGAACCACCAGAAGTCCCTCGGTGCTGGATCTCAGTGTCCATGGCATGCTTTGTATCCAAACTACAGCTGCAACCAAACTTCAAAGCAGCTTTCTCTCAATGTTCCTCAGTTTATGAGTGTGGAGATTGGAACTTCAAGGGGTCTCGCTCTCTCTGTCCATCAGCTGATTGGGGCTGACAGTGAGCTATACCCAACTGCACATCGCGTTCACTGGTGGGGCGCTCCCTAGGGTAGCCAATGCCAGCCACATATTTATCTGTCCCAAACCTGGTATCATACATGTGGGGGAGTGGGTATGGTTTGTGACCTAACTAGGCTTATGGGCCTGAAATTCCTTACTCCTGCTTTAAAATGTGACTTTAATTCCTAGAAAGTTTGCTTAGGATACAGCCTTAGTTGTTTTTAAAAATGCAATTTATCATTTTCTTTAAGTAAAGTAGACAGTCTTTTTTATTATGTACTATGCTAGATAATACTAAGATTAGTTAAATTAATATCCGCTTCTTTTTCCCTTTAAGATAACACTTACAAATCTTATATCAGTTGATGAAAGGTTGGTATATACGCCACACCCTGAGAACCCGGAAAAGTAAGTTGGAATGTCTTTGGCTTTCAGTAAAAAAATACGATAATACGATGAGGGGGAATCCTTTTTGTACTGATAGTTTCTGTCTTTCCCCTTCTAGGACTTTGTTAACTCAAGAAGCAATTATTACAGTAAAAGGTGTTAGCCTCAGTAGTTACTTGGAAACTTTAATGGCAAGCACAATATCTTCTAATGCTAGAAAGGTAGGTGTGTGGCACGCTTTTACTGGATCACAGTTTCTAACTTTAAGGTGGTTCATTTAAAACCTAAAACTCAAATGTTTAAGTGCATTATGCTAGCCTTGGTATCCCATAAGCCCAGGGTGCTTTCAATTATACACAATTCACTGTAAGTCTTCAGGTTAGATAATGACTTTTCTTGTATTTGTGATGGTCTGTAGAGCCAGTTGTATATTCTCAGTCCACATGTATTTCCTTTTAAGATTCAAAGCCGTGTATGGTATGAAGTCAGGAAAAGTGATTGTTGTCTCTCAGTGAGAGAGAACAGCAGCTTACAGCTAGAATGGGGGTAGGGGTGATAGTGTCTGGTTGTGTGATCAGATTAGTCTGTCTTTCAGCTTGCAGTTCACAGAATACCTTCTCAGGTTAGCTATTGGATTCCGCAGTAGGTTGCTTGAGCCAAATAGGTTTATATGGGAAGCAGGCAAATCGCCTCCTTACCCCTTTCAGTGCTGAAAGCAGAGAAGAGAACTAAGGAGGTGTCATATCTGAACTTTCCCTCATTACTCAGACACTCATTATGTACAGATGTCTCTTATTTTCTACTGTGTACGAAATGGTGGGTGTGAGCACATGTTCCAGTTGTCCTATTTGTAGTGTTGGAAAGGGAACTTATTCCACTTCCGATGTACAATAAACCAAATGCATACATAGGCTGTTAGTAGCAGAATAAGGGATAGATGATAAGGAACTGTTCCCCTAAATGCTATGGGTGAAGAAGTTCAGCTAGCGCACAGACTTCTGGCTGTGCAGTGGAACTTTCCATTCCTTTTCCTGTGTGCCCTGAAATCAATCAATCAATCAATCAATCAATCAATTAAATTTGCATAGATTTCAGGGCGGTTCACAGCATTACCCTGTTCTTGGAATTCCCTCAACCCTCCAGAGCATATTTTATATGCAAGCACTCCATGCATTAAAAGATACAGGAAGCTGAACTCCTGACCTCTTTCTCTGGCCCTCACCTCCCTCCTTGCCTTTCCTGCAGCTAGAAAATAACTATCCTGTTGGAGTAAAGATTATTTTCCCCCTTGCCTAAATGCAGCTGGGAGGTCAACCCTGCCTCCACATGTGTTGCTTCATCACCATGCTCTAAAGCACCCTCCCCATGCTGAGGTTAGGTTTGTAAAAAGGTTCCTAGTGACTCCGACCTAATCGTGGCAGGCAGGGGGAGTGTTGTGTGTGGTGTGAGAGAGAGCATGGGATGGCCATGCCCACTGCTGAAACAGGGCCCTCAGAAATGGGCTACGATAGAGCAGGACAGGCCCATTCCTGTTCTCAGCCTGCAACAATTCAGCATGCTGCAAATAAACCCTTTATTAAGTTCTGTGGGACTTCGGTGGGTACATTGGGATTTGACTATAAACAGCAAATGAATAACTCAGCCTTATAAAGAGTATTATTAAGGGGGAAATGAGCATTTCAAGTATTGTAATCCTAAACAAATATTTCTGTTCAGTCCTCCATGACTTCTGCACTTGTACAACAATAGATTACCAATACATTACAGGTCTCATTCAGGTGCTTTACTGTTTCTTCTTCATTCTCTTTTAATGCTATATAATGCAGCCTGTTTTAACTAAGTTTCCTTACAGGTGATCCCTCTCTCTTTACCTTTTCAACTTAGGGCCACTTCACACTGGCATACTACCAGATTTCTAGGCATAAGTTGCTCTATAGGGATCTGGTAGCACGTCAAGTGATCCCAAGTCTAGGATAAGATGCATCTGTCAGAAGCATGCATGCTCAGCTTGCTTTTACCTAACTTATTCTACTGGGATGCCAATTTGTGTGTGTTCAGCTTTGGCACTCAGTTAGACCTTTACATGATATAATTGCTTGTTACCAATATTTGATAAGTCAAACTCAAGATAGGCTTAGTCATAACTGTTACATCCATTCACTTTCAGTAGGCTTACTTGGACTTAGTTGGATATCACTCTCAGTTTACAATGCTTGATTTTCCTGTAGGCTCTTGAGATTTACAAGACTGTGATGGTGGAATAACTTTTTGTCATAAGTTGTACATCTTTTCTGTGTTACTCCAGGGGTGGGATGCTATTGAGTGGACAATTCAACATTCTGACAGTGTTCTAAGATAGCAGTCTCTTTCTACAGCTGCATTTTGTACTAATTAGTGGTAATACCAGCATTTGTTACCTTGGTACAGCATTTCAGCTTCTAGCAAATCTGTGCATGTTGTTGTCATGTTACTTGAAAGCCTGCATGCCTCGTATATATACACACATTGCATATAGAGGAACAGCCCCCTTATTCTTTAACTCTGGAATTTGGGGGGCGTCTGTACTGTTTAATGCTTTGACACAGGAAAAGGTTCTTATGAACCTGCATGTGTGGGCCACTAATAAGGCCCACCTTCTGTTTTTTTGGTAAATCTCTTTTGAGTAAGTGGAATACTGTTAGAAGAACTGTTGCACCTTGGCCCCATAGTATTCAAGAAGTAGGTGAAGCTCTGTACAACCAGTCCTCTTGATCCAATGCATGGTATGCTTTGGGGTGAAATACTTGAGGTTGTTAACTAGTTCACGCTACTTCCGGACTTAGCCTACAGTATGGCAGTTCTTGCCTATCAGTGTAGAAATACAGTCCCATCGCTGCTTGGACAGAAGGGTTCTCGTTTAAAAGAAAGCAGTTTTTGAAGTCACAATTAGAACATTTGCACCTGTTTACTTGGTCCTTGTTGGTTTTTGCTTTTGAGGCAGCTTAAAATCTGTGCAAAAAGAATGCAAAAAGAAGAAACTGGTTTTCAAAAGTGCCAGCTATTAAGCTTTATTGTCGCTCAGCACATTTTGGAACTGTCATTCCTCCCTCATGGTGCCCAAGAGGCAGCAGCATTTATGTAAGTTGCTTCAGAAAGTCCAAGATTGATCCTGAAGAAGGAACTTCTGTTCTGAAACACATTGTACTATCATAAACTTCCGTAGTTGGCACTTGTGAGAATTGGGTTCTACTTTTTCTCTTCTTTGCATTATTTCTAGCGTCTGGGCCTCCCATTGTTTAGTCGTGCCCGACTCTTCATGACCCCATGGACCAGAGCACACCAGGCACTCCTGTCTTACTTTATTTTAATTAGGCAGGAATCATGCAAACGCTTTTGGCTGCATTTGGCTGCATATTTTTGTTATGAGCACAAGCCTCACTCTCTTCTCCCTGCATTTTGTGAGGGGAGGTTAGAAGTGTTCACTTGCAGTTTTGCCCCAACATGGCCAACTGTGGTTTGCTTGTTTGCAAAACCAGGATTGGGGGAAGATGAATTGAACATATCAGTTTGTTTTCTCATCCTGGTATGGCAAACTACAATTTGTTGCAGACTAGAAGTTGAAAAAGCTTCTCTTCCTCCACATGTAAGTGGGGAACATGGGGAAATATATGAACAACAAACCATAGTTCGTTTTTTCACATCTAAAATCCAGGCTTTTATCTAAACATACACTAATATATAAATAGTTTTGCTATAACAAAACAGATGTTTTTGTCTAAATGCATTGTTTTAAGAGGCATTGCTAGCATCTGTCTGACTTTCGGGGAACTTCAGTGACCACCTTTTTTGTTCCTTGAGCTTGACTGCCAAGCTTGGAAACAGATTATTTGACTGTTGAACCTGCCCTTAAAACCCTCAATTTTCATTTGCAGAATACAGTTACCAAACATGCCTTAGTGTTGTGTAATACTTAACTACTCCCAATTTTGGAGTGTGTGTATATATTACAACAAAAAATAGTAAACTCTCACTCTATGTTTTCAGTTTTACCATTAAGCCTGTGAAATGTTTCAGAGTTTAAAATTTTATGCTCTCAATCGTTTGTTAAGTAGTAACCACTGAAATTATGTCCAGTTCTTAACTCTCATTCTATATGTTCAGTGTGCTACCACCATGTACGTAAATATATTAAAAGGTGCATGCTTTAATTGGAAATATGCTTGCTCAAGTCATATACTAATATGCTGTTTTATGGTACAACAGAAACTCAGTAAACCAATCCTCTGTCAGATTGTTTTTGCTAGTTCCGTGCATGTTAAAAAGAACCCTGGTCTTATGGGTCCAGCATTTTGTTTTTAAAGGCTTGCCAGATGTCTATGGGAAGCAAATAAGTAAGTCATCAGCCCAATAGACCACTCTAACTAAGGTCATTTCAAACTCAACAAAATCGTTCAACATGCTCAGTTACTATGTAAACGAATGACCACCTCTCCCAAGGAATGCCGGCCAGACTGGATCAAACTTGACATCTGCTCAATTGTGTCACATGCAGCTGTATATATCATTGTTCCTGAAATAATTACTGGCATGGGGGAGTCTGATGGGGACTTTTTCCATTCAGATTATGGTGAGTGGGTGAAAAGATAAGCCTCCTCTCCCTACCGGTTGCCTTCCCAGTAAGAATCTGTCTCCCTGTGAATGTAATTATTTAAGATGCATACTACATATTAGGCAAATGTCTAGTTTGGTCCTAAAAATCCACAGTTCCACCCTCTCCTTTAAAAAAAGCTGCAACCTAGTTCACCCCACCAATGTGCTTAGAATCTACTCAAACCAAGCTGTCATTTCATTTCTTAGAATGTGTTAAGATGTACGTGTGCTATGCTTTAAGCCCCAACACTAGTACAGTGGTGCCTCGCAAGACGAAATTAATTCGTTCCGCGAGTTTTGTCGTCTTGCGATTTTTTTCGTCTTGTGAAGCACGGTGTCGGGAAAGTTTTGGAAAAGCTTCAAAAATCACCAAAGTCTTTAAAAACCTCAAAAAAGGCTACCACACCGCGTTCTATGAGTTGCTCCTTGAAGTCAAGTCGCAACTGTATTAACGGTGTTAAGAAAAAGGAAACAAACTTGCAAGACGTTTCCGTCTTGTGAAGCAAGCCCATAGGGAAAATCGTCTTGCGAAGCAACTCAAAAAACCAAAAACCCTTTCGTCTAGCCAGTTTTTTGTCTTGCGAGGCATTCGTCTTGCGAGGTACCACTGTATTTAGTGTTATAGCATGGAGGTTTGTTGATCAAAAGCACTTGGTGCTATAACAATGCAATAATTCCTGTTCTATCTCCTATAGCAATCCTGTGAATTTCTTCATTTGACATGTCATATGTCTGTTATTATTGGGGCCTTTTTTTATTCTTATCTGATGCTTTGATTTTTAAACCCAACTTGTGCAGTTTGTAATGCTCAGAACTTCATTCAGTTGAAGGATTGGGTTAAAGGTGGTTAGTTCTGACCCAAGGCCAGGAATGGAAAACACTTCAAACTGAATGGTGTTTCCAAAAGTAACAAATAATTGAAGAAATTCAAATAATTCTGGCCAAGTGCATTGGGTCATATGCACACTACAGTCTTTTCTACAGGAAATTCTGGCCACTGCAATACCATCATCCAGTAACAATTACTAGAAATATATATATATAGTCCAGTAGCACCTTAGAGACCAACTAAGTTTGCTCTTGGTATGAGCTTTCGTGTGCATGCACACTTCTTTAGATACCTATCTGAAGAAGTGTGCATGCAAACGAAAGCTCATACCAATAACAAATTTAGTTGGTCTCTAAGGTGCTACTGGACAAATTTTTTATATATATTTCTACTGCGTCAGACCAACACAGCTACCTACCTGAATCTAGAATTACTAGAACTGTTTGGAGAAAAACACGGTTGTGATGTTCTTAGAAGCCCAGTATAAGGTTACAGTGTAGATAAGCCCAAAGGCTGTTTCTTCAATCTATTGGTTCAGTACACTTTCTATTTCAAGACTAAGGGTGGCTTCCAGTTAACTTGTTCCATCAGCACAAGGATTTTCACTTGCAGAAGGAAACTTACACTCCTCTTCTTTCACTGTGCATGCCCCATACCCTCCCCAAATCTGCTTTATAAGGTTGGGGGTACAGCAGAACAGATTTAGGGGGGTGCCAGGGAAAGGAGAGGGGGTTAGTTCTGTTGGGTGGGATGGGAAAGAAACCATAAACTATAAGTTCATTAATAACGTTCATTAGGACTTGTAACAACTTTTCCATTGCTAGGATGAAGCGGAAGAAATTGAAGGGGGGAAATATTATTGGTGGGAGAAGGGCTAGTATTAGGCCTCATGTCTGTTCTGTTGCAATCTTACCATGGTAATGGAGGAAGCCACAGAAATGTGATAGGAAAAATTTCAGGTTGTTCAGAGGCATTCTGGGGATAAGAAGCAAATGATGCTTTGCACTTTGGAAAGAGTGGGTAGTCAAAACTCTCTAGCACTGATCCAAGTGCAACAGTCTCTTGTAATTGTGCCTTGCTAGACAGATCTAACATTTGTACTCTGCAAAAGAGCTAGCTTGTAGTCTTGTAACTTTGTTGGCCTATTATTACTAAGAAAAATGTATAGTCTAAGCAGATCACCCTTCAATTTAAGGTTTTCCTTGTTACAGAAGCAAAGGTGGACTAGAATGAAATAATCTCGTACAAATTCAGTGGCACAATTCATTATGATACATTCATAATTCAGAAGACAACAAAGCAGTTTGCTTTGGGAGATCTTTTGGTGTCTGACAGAGGAAAGATTTAGAAGTTTAACATCAATGTATCTGGCCAATCCACTTAGCTCTTGTGCCTTCTTTAACAGGGTCGAGAAGCCTTGGAATGGGTGATTGGCGAACTAACTTCGACGCGAGAGAGCATGAAGTCCGCAATGGCAGCAGCTTCAGCGGAGGACTGATGGAACTGTGACAGAACTTTATTTTTCCATTATATTTTCTCCTTGCCAGGATGGATATTCCATTGTTTTTTATTTAGAAATATATATGTTTATATAATGAAATTTTACAGGTCAGAAGCAAACCCTCCCCCCCCCCCAATTTTTAAGCCTTTCTAGGGCCCTCTATTTGTCCACAGTCCCATGGCCTCTAGTTACAAGTGCCCAAATTTGATAGAGTATAGTGACCTTAAGTCCTACTGAAGTTAAACGGAACTGGCAGAGCACATTGAAGATCGACATCTACATAAGTACCAAACTGTGCCTTGATCAGAGCTGAGAGAATAGACTTCCCATCTTATATAACCATTTTCTTGTACTTGAAATTTATTTATTTATTTCTTTAAAAGTGCATCTGCCGTTCTTATTCTGTAAACGACAAATAGGTACAGAAAGCACTGGGGATCTCTCTCTCTCTCTCTATAGTGAGGAGGTGAAATGTGATGGCACAGGAGGTTGACTGACACCTGATGTGATCGTCTATGTGGTTCTGCAACACAACCTTCCTTTTACTTGGTGGAGCCTGAAAGAAGATCTGAACAACCTTCCCTGAAATGAAGGTTGGTGTGCAACAAAGTTCCATGGTGGATTGTGCCCTTTGTTGGAGGCTGGAGATCTCCTCCTGAGACTTTGGCTTTGTGGATATTAATTCTTCCTTGCACTGTTCAAATGCAGATTCTGAACAAGGTGTTCTAGCACGTTACCTCCTAGTATTTATACTGAAACCACTGAGAGCAGCCATTTTGCTGTGGTAAAAATGGCTTGAATCCTCTCTTGTCCATTTTTGTTTTGATTTTTCAGTAGCTAATTTATTTCCATATATGTGAATATACCCTCTGGTCACTTATTATGTGAAGACAATTGATACCTCAGTGGGAAGTACTAGGAAACTTATTTTCTATATGTAATGGGCATATGTTTGGAGTACTTAGTTGTGTAATTCATTTCTTACTTTTAGCAATGGATACAAGACCATAAAGGATATTTATGGCCCACCCCACATTTCACACCCATCTTCTGGCGCTCTGTTTAGCAGTTCCGGGGAGGAGACTGTTTCATAGTGGTAGGGGGAATGTGATTTTGTGAAGCACAACCACCTCTCCCGCCGAGCCAACAGCTTTCATCATTGAGCAGGTTTAAACTCCATTTCTGACCTCTGATTTCAATGGAATTTTCTTCTGTACAACATCTAGAAGTAGTTCTATTGAAGCCAGTAAGGACAGAGCACTTGCTTAAAACTAGGTTATGATGGCAGTAGCCCTAGATGTTCCACACAGAAGATTAGAGAAAAAGAAGAATAAATAGCAGGCTTTTCAGTGGAATTATTTTGGAAGCCTGCAGGTCCATGTAACTTCAAAAGTAGTTCATAGTGTTACATTTGTGTGATTCAAAGTTTGGTTAACAGTTCATTCATTGATGAAAGCCAATCATCAATTCAATTCTCTCTTCAAACTTTGCTTGCAGTTTATCTCTTCTGAATATTTTGCAAAAAGCTGAAAGAAAAAACTGAAGGCTGAAATCTTACTTGTTTAATCTTGGGGACTGGGCACGGTGTGGAATAAGAAAGATGCCAAAATTCAGCATACTACATCCTAAGCTACATCCTAACTCTTACATGGAAGCATAACAACATGCCAAGAAAACTTAGGATGTAGCTAAGCTCCATGCACATCTAAGTGGAATAGGGATGAATTGTTACTGGAGCCTTTTTTGCTCCCTGCCTGCCGCCCCCACCAGCCTGAATAACCCACGGCATTAACAATTTTTAAGCCCTGGCAGAAAAAGAGCTTTTTTTAATATGACCAAAACATTTTTCTTCCATTTCAATATACTTTGTACAAAGAATAGTTGGATTACAAAGAGCCTGCCTTCTGTGAAGGGTATCAGGCCCGTCATGGAAGAGGTGGTATGGCTGGGGCAGAGAAGTTCAGCATTCTAGCCCATATGTGTGGCTTCATTGCAAGAAGTGGACCAGTGAACCAAAGTCACCAGCTTTCATATGGAATCCTTCACCCCACTTCCTTTATTTTGTGTGAAGGTAAACTTGTCCGTGCTTATTCATGTGCACTTCTTCCTTCTGTCTTCTATACAATCGTGGTTGAGTTTCCTTTAATAGTCCTACTCCTGTCTCCTAAAGACAATTAGCCACCCTCTTTCTTACCTTTGCTCTTTTTTGTTCCTTCCACGGATCTTGGCTGATGGAGCTCTCATATGACTGCAGCTCCACAGACTGTCACTTGGTGTCTTGCTTGGTGCGATGTTGTCTCTTAAGGCTGTTCTCTTAGTTCCCTAGTGGATCTTAGAGCTCACAAACCTCCGGGCAGGCAAGCTTGGTACTATTGGTTTTATATTGTTTATTTACCAAATAATGACCACAGTCTTACATTTTCCTGGCTAGCACATATTTATTAGACATTTAACATGGCACAGGAATATGGGCTCCTTTGGGAGGAAGAGCAGGATAGAATTTAATAATAAAATCATGGAAAAGTAAAATATGTTGCATTTTCACTCCTTAGCATGTGAAAATAGAGCATGTGCTCTTTCGATCATGGCTGCCACTACCCTTGCTTCTTGCCCCTTCACATCTTCAGTAAAAGCACTCCATGCTTTTCCATTGTCCTTGAAGGCTCTGGCATTCTCTGTTCTAGGTGACTGGAAATCAAATCTTTTTATATCTAGTAGCTTATCTACCTTCCTGAAACTTACCAAAACTGTAGGGGGTTCTTCTTTTGTTCTGTACCATCTTCTGCCCCTGAACATTCCAAATAACCCACCCTTGAAGCTTTATAAAATCAAAAATACATGAGCTGAGAGAATCTGCACCGCTTCCCACACAAGTATTGGCTGGGTGGGACAGTACACAAAGGGATGGTGGGGCAACAATTTAGGACTTTGCCCATTCAGCCTTTTCCTCCACCATGCATGGTCAGGATTTGCTTTACTTTAGGAAGAAGTTATTCTTCCAGTGACAGCACCTTTCTGAATAGGACTCTGAAGAGTGCATTTTAAAACTTGTTTCCAGGCTCTGTCTCACAACTGTTACATTCAATGAGAAAATTGCCATGCATGCCATGTGTCATCCCAGGGTAAGGAGAGTCTCTAGCTACTAAATCTCTTCCTGTCTCATGGTTATTTAAAGGAAAGACAGTAGTTTTCAACAGATAGCAGTAACCTTAACTGATACCTAAAGTTCTGTTGGCCAGATTCACTAACAAATACTGATACTCGTTTGGAGAACTGGGTGTTAGACAGTACACTGTCTCCTGCTGCACTTGTTGTTCCTATGTGGAAATAAAGGCAAAGCTTCTGTACTTCTAAGAGTTACATAGCACAGGGAGCTGAAGCAGGTCAAGCACAGACGAGGAGTTGCACATGAGAAAACTGCAATTGTTGAAACGGTATAGTAGTGCTGTCTTTCTTGGCATTTGGTCACAATTCTTTGTTTAATCCAAACTACCTTGATTGTTCAAAAACCACTGCTTTTCATTATGTAAACAACCTTGATTAACACTGCTTTCATGCAGGTGCCATTAATGTGAAGGTGTGATTGTGGGGAGGGGAGCGAATGCTTAATCAGCTGCGACTTGAAGAATAATTGCATGCAGAAGTGTTTCTCTTCCTGTATCTCTTGCCTTTTCCCACCTGCGTTTAGACTGTAAGCTCTTCTGAGCAGAGAATCTCTCTATCTGAAATGTTAAATGCTATGGACATCTGGGGCTATAAATAACATGACCTACTTAAAAATAGCAAACTGTCTTTTCTTTTTATATATATAGTAAAACAAAAGACTGCTTTTGTGTTAATTGCCAAATGGGATGATCATGCAGTACACAACTGAGTCACAAACACTAAAAATAGCACAAGGGAGGCTGGTAGGTGCCGCCCTGGAATTAACCAGCCCATCATTGCAATTAAGAGGTTTTGGGAGAATACCTTGGCACTCATTAATTGTGGTTGAACTATTAATACAATGCTTTTATGTTATTACCCCAGCTAGGGCACACAGAAAATTTAACTTACTTTGTTATATTGGTACTGCTAAGATGTACTTTTAAAAAACAAAACCTCAGTCTTCACTTCCTTTTCTCCCAGAAGTTGGAAGCCACTTACCTATGAGTAAACCCTACTAAATACAAGAGGTATTATTTTGCATAAACATGCAAAGGATTGTACTATGTATCTATTGAGAAAGCGGAGCTTGTACATTAGCTTCCTTAAAGTGTTATTAGTGCATGGAGACATGGACTAACTGGAAGTACGATTTAGCAAAATAAGATGAGGGACCCATCTTAATTGTGCAGCCATCAAGGTGGTGATTTTAAATCTTGTGAAAACAATCAATGAAACTTAATTCTAACCTTTGGGGGAAGTCCCATTCTCATGTGTTTACATAAATAGCGGAAAAGTCCTCTGAAGAAGTGTGCATGCACACAAAAGCTCATACCAAGAACAAACTTAGTTGGTCTCTAAGGTGCTACTGGAAGGAATTTTTTTATTTTGTTTCGACTACGGCAGACCAGCACGGCTACCTACCTGTAGCGGAAAGTATGCCGTGGTACACACAACTTGCTCTCTGCAATATTAGACAACGTATTGATCTGATGGAGCAATGAAGACATCGGTACAACTTTTAGAATAGGTTTTTGTTTTAATTTGTAATGCATAAACTGCATATCAGTATTACATAACAGGAGAACAAGCAGAAGAATTCTATTGCCCTTTTCGTTTACAAATGGCTACCCTGGTGCATCAGAAGCCATACAGAAACATGCACAGTGACGTCACATAGGAGGAGTTGAAGAACTAGATCTTGTGCTTCCAGTTGTTTTTCTTAAAGGTATGCTGTTCCTCAACCCTGCAACTATACATAATTAAGAATCATAGAATCATAGAGTTGGAAGAGACCACAAGGGCCATTGAGTCCAACCCCCTGCCAAGCAGGAAACACCATCAGAGCACTCCTGACATATGGTTGTCAAGCCTCTGCTTAAAGACCTCCAAAGGAGGAGACTCCACCACACTCCTTGGCAGCAAATTCCACTGTCGAACAGCTCTTACTTAATCAAGAGGATTTTGATGGATGCAAATTTGACTGAGAATTTTGCTTTCTAATATATAAGGTTGCACAGCTGAGATTTGAAACTCATGCCTAAAGAAAGTTATAAAATGGGATGCTAGTATGCTGATAGAATTGAGTTATTTAACAAAGCAATAAGACTGAGCACGTTTTTTAGAGACGAATCTGCGAGTTATTTCTCCTGCCAAATATATTTCAGCTTAGTTTTACCTTTCACTATCTTTACTCCCACTCTTCTCTCAAGGAGTTCAAGCTGGCAGAGCTGGTGGCTTAAATTTATCCTGATGACAGCCCTATAAGCAGGTAAGACTTTTTAAAAGAGTGGTGTACCCAGGGCCACACATGATGGAGAAGGAATTTGAACATGCATCTCTCTATTGTTGGTGGGTAGCTTGTAAGTTGCTTTGGGCAAGGTAAAGAGACTAACAAATTTAATTCATTAATAATAATATCAATTCACATGATGTTTGTAAATTAATTTACCCACATACACACCACAGAAATGAACCCGTGTTGCTTGTTGATTTAGAGGCCGTATAGTAGTCCTTCTTTTGCCACCCCTGCTTCTTGCCATAAACTCACAGGTGCAGAGCTCTCTGCTTGCTTTCTAAAGCCAGCTAACTAGGATTTGGCAATATAGCTGAAGACAGGCGTGGGAATTGAAAGCAGCATTCCACTTCCTTCCCTGGGGCAATTGGTCCTTAACAAGGGAGGAGACCTAGGTTTAACTACTTGTTTTCACACTTGCAGTGCAGGATCGGTAAAAAACAACAACCAACCAACCACTAATTGTTGAGGTAGTATGTTTTTATGTTTATCTCTCTATATTACTTACTTTTTTGTTGTCTGTGGTTTCTTTTTGTCTGCTGCTTAGATTTTTAAACCAGCAGTTTTAAATAAATTTAAAAGTACCGATTATAGCAGCCACCACCAACCTTATTGTATAAACTTTGTTCTGTAGGTGCTCCGTTGATGGATAGTGCTGTCTAATAAAGCCTGTCAAGACATTTGATATTACTTTAGCAGAGATACTTCACATAACTTTAATATGTACCCTTCTATGAACACACTTCGTTAGCAAATGCAGATCTCTACATGCCCGTTTTCCATTAATTCCGTGTCTCTTGGTTTAGAATGATGATCTCTGATACGGGTTTAGAAACAGAAATCCAACCAATAGGGGAAAAGTCATAGCACAAGAATACTGCAATACTAAATTCTGTCAACCATAGCAACTTACTGCTACAGAGCCTTTCTACCACAAAACATTTAGCATTTTAAGTCTTTGTAAGTGCAAATCTAGCTGGAATTCCACAAGGGTGCTTGTAGAGTCATTACACTATTAGTAGCTTTTAAACAAGATTTATTTATTTATTATGTCTTTTTAATAGCAAAAAGATAAATGGGTTCTCCATATTATAATTCAGAAAGATGTAATATAAAAACAGTAAACTAAATTGCCGGGTATGTTCCCCTTTGGCACCCATCAGATTGTGGCAATATTAATTACAAGCTATTTTGTCTGCAATGATGTATTTTATATCCAATTTTGTAAGACCTACTGATCAATTGTATTCTAAAAATTGAAAAGTACTTAAGCTGGTGCTTTTAGAATCAGTGGTGTGGAGACCTCACCTCCTGCCCAAATGATGGCTAGATTTGCATGCAAGTTGTAACACATTATAATGGGTATTTCCCCCCGGCTTAGAATTTTCCTTAGCATGGCATTACATCATGCTCATTCCAGAATATCACTTCGTGTTAGCTTAAGCCAAGATTTTTTAAATGGGTACTATAAATCATGTGACCAACCCCCCCACCAAATAAATAAATAAATACCAGCCATGTAAAACTAGTTGCATGGTCCCTTGGATCCAAGTGTGGTCAGTGCCATCTTGGGGGAAAACATCCACCATGTACGAAACAATATGCAAATTCAATCCTTCAGGAGTCAAATTGGTGTCACAGATAAAAATTTCTTCCAAAAATACGCAATACAAATACCAGGTAATTTGGAGTAGAGTTACATATATATTGCAAATGACAGAATGTCGTTTGGATTTGCTAACATCATGGAACCTTCAAATTACTAAAACAAAAAACAAAACAAAAAACCAACCACCAAGTATTTGAACCTGAACTAAAGTTATTTTTCGGAAGTAATCCTGAATGCATAAATAATATGCAACAGTATTCTTAATTATCTCATAAACAAGAGATTAAGAGTGCAATCGTAAGCATCAGAGAATAAACACAGTAGGATGCACCATGTGAATATGCAGATTGTGCTGTGTAGTTTGCATCTAGAGTATTTAAAATTTCTTAGCCTATAAGCCACAGTAGCTTCTGCTTATCCGCAGCCACGAACACAGTCAATAAGTTGCCTGAAAATCTTGTATTTGGTTTCCAGTGCAACTGCAATCTTTTAACTGGCGAGGGGAGGGGGGAGAGCACTTGTTCTTTCTCTTCAAGGCAGAGAAAGAGTTGTGGAAATTGCGGAGGTGAGGGAGGGAAAGATGGTCTACAATTAAAATACTTGTGCTGTTAGAATTCCAAAATTGTGCTAACAAGTACCCACATGTGATGCCATCGCTTGCCTAATACCTGCTTGGTGTGTCAGCATTTCACAAATGAAAATGAGAAACCATGCGTTATTAAAAGGGAACCTCGTTTGACTCGCTTCACGTGCAGTAATCACAGAACTTTTTATTAATAGGGATAGGCAGAACAAAAGGGGTTGGGGAAGAGGGGTGATAAGTTTGAATTAATGTGTTATTGAATATGCTTCCTTTGGTAGAAAGGCCAAATTAATTTATTTTCTGACAGAATTTACACAATTAATGTAAATGTAGTCGTTGCAGAGACTAAGGATTCAGCACAAATGACATGTAATTAGAAATGCAGTTTGAGGTACAGAAATGTTTTTGGGAAAGTTTTTTAAACTTCGGTTTGTGAATCTTGTGCCAATTAAATGCTTAAAAAAAATAGCCCATCAAAATTGCTTTATTGCTGTTCTTCAGATACATCTGACAGATTTTCTTCCTTTCATGCAGCCCAAGCAAGTACTAAAATATTCATTTCAAATATTGTACAGAGTTATAACAAATTTTTAACACAGACAAAAGCTATGACAGAAAGGTGTTTTTATTTTCCTCATATTTCATATTTAAATAAAGGATTTCAACCAAAATAATAATAGAGTAACATTGTCACCAGGGATGCATAAAAGTTCTGTCTGCACACCAAGGCATTGCAAAGGCTTTGTTGCCACCTTCTGCAGAGCAGAGCTAGCTTGGAATTTCCCACAAAATATTTTCATGTACAAAACACACAATCATTTTACTGGATGCAGGTTTTCTACAATACACTTGGGGTACTTCCTAGATTTATTAGTAATTAGAAAAATAAATGCTTTAAAGTTCTTATGGTGCCAAGTTTGCTGTTCTAGATAGCCTTTCTCCTCTTTAAAACTCATTTAAACATTGGTATGATTTCTGATAACAGAAGTTGGCTCATTTAGCATATTTTAAATTTTCTCTTCACTCTTCATGAGGTTGATTCTCACTACAAAGAGTGGTGGTTCTCCAAAGTTAATATATTTTACACATATTTACAAGTTGATACGACTATGTTGAAACAGAGTAGGGCACCAAAAAGCTTCACGTTACAGGCAGCTTTCTGTGATATGGAGAAACAGAGTGAATATCCTTATTACTTGGACCACAGTTGGAATATTAATGGCAAGGTGACAAGAATGTTATGTCACATAACACAACACTCAAGGAACCAAATTTCCCCTCAGGCTTCAAACAACAACTTTGTGGAACTTCCTCCCCCAAATTAAAGGCCGGCATATTTCCTTCATCCTGACAGAAAGAGTCAAAGAGGAAATGAAAAAGGCAAAGGGCACTTGGAAAGTGGTGACTGAAAAATACCGAGCTTGCTAGTGGCAGTTTCTATTAAGATTGAATGCTGCATGTGGCTGTAAGTGCATTGTCAAAGGGAAAGAAAGAAGGAATTGTGTTGTCTGTGTGCAGGGATAAAATTATTGAGACAAGTAAGCAGCCTCCGCTTATATCGCTGGCATTCAAAGTGACTCACACTGTCAGCACTTCAACCTCAAACCCCTCACCTTAGAATTTGAGGGGCCCTCTACCAGAAAGATCCCCACTTCACTCCTTGTAATTTGACTGGACCCATAGGAGCACCAAGGTTCATGTGTGCAATACTAATAAAAAGCCTAGAAAATCTAAAGAATATTTAATAGAACGAGGCGACGACATGAGTCCCAGACACATTTCACAAAGAGAATTCAGGCATTTGTCTGAACACGTGAACTCTGTATCTGTAGGCAGGAGATAGCACATGCAAGCCCTGCCCCACACATTTGTTCCAAAACTTCCCCACGTTGAGCAGGATAGGTCTATAAGGGCATAGTACTTGCATTCCCTTAAACGTGAGTAGAGCATCATGCATGATTGGGTACCCTGCTCAACCTGGGGAAGGCTGGAGACTGAGCGTGTGAGCTGATATAGATGGGGTTGCTGGGAGCAGGCTTTCCATCCATAGATGTATTTTTGTGTTCAGGCACATATCAGAATACACCTTATTTCTCTAGGAAAAAGTAGCTAGACAACTGGTTCTTGATAAAGACCCCAGATTGGGGAAATAGAGCAGATTAGCTGTATGGGAGGAGAAGAGATGACACAGAAAACCTGGAAAGGTGAGAATCTCCTAGCTGATGCCTCACCTTACTGGGAGCCATTGCTGATGCCTTTGTGAGCTGTGAGGTGACCCCTTTGCTTCCACACAATTTGTGGCATTTATTAATAAAATGTAGCAAAATATAAAAGGAATAGGTGCTTTCAGTCCATTTTTTCCAAGCTGATTAATGGGAAAAAGAACAATACTTCTCGGTCTGATGTCATCACAATGCTATTTTATCATGTCAATTAACAAAGTGAAATTTAACTTCTGCTGTTATTGACCATGGGTTATGTCCATTGGTGGAACTCTTGTGGCTTTCCTTGTAGGAGTGTTTTATTTTGCCAGTGAGAATTCCTCAATTGTGCCAACAGTGCCAGTTTTGTTTGTAGTGTAGATACGGCCTACATTTGTTTATCCAATGAAAATAGAGTAGTCCCACTGTCTTGGTTGAGTTGCTTAAGAATAATTGGACCAGAGACCCCATTGCATCCTAAGACTCCAAACATTTGTGCTTGTGCAGTTAGTTAAATTTCAGATATTAGAGCAGCAATATCAGACTTTTAGTCTTTACATAGTAGCTCTATTTCTTGGCCTCTAATGTTTTGGTTTTCTTGGGAGATAAGATTCATTTCTCAGCATATTTTCATTAAACAAATGTCTGGATAGAGATTGCATTTAAGCAGATTCTGCTTATTTTGAAAGTGAACTGAGATGTCTCTCATCAACCTAAAATGTGAAAATGAAAATTCAAATATTTGAATCCTTCCTATCATATACCGAATGCTGATATTAAATATGGACCTAGCCATTAAAAACGTGAAATGATTATTGTTCCTGTCCACTGGATGATTTGCAAATATTTATAACTGTGCTGTTATAAATATAAAAACAACCTAGCTGCATACTCTACACTAAGCCCCAGTTTGTTTACATTTAAAAATCGGAATATAAAAGAGTGCAAAAATGTGATGTTTGGTAATATTCCTGGAACTTCAAAACAGCTAGACAGTGTTTCTCCAAACCTTAAAAAAAACCTACCTCTCAATCTGAGACACTCCTGCCTCAAATTTTTGCAGGGTATAAAATTTCTTTACAGCCAAGATACAAACCCCTGTAAAAATGGGGCTTATAATGGATATGCATCCAGACCCTTAATTATAGCAGTACTTAGGTGTTCTACTATAATACAAATATACATATGATCTATTTTCTCAGGATTGTCACCCAGAGAATGTTCTTAATTTTACAAAAAACTCCTTAATATTAAAAAGTTGCACTTATCTTGCATCCCCTCCATAGAGAGTATTTTGCTTATGTCTAAAAGCTACAACTAACAACTACTGCAACTAACATTCAGAATACATTCAAGATAGGGAAGAAACTGCTATTACTTTAGACATAATACACTTATCATTATACTGGAACAAGTAGCAGCTGCAGGAAATAGTTACCCAATCCAGGCTTCTTAGCTTATTCAATATTTTATTCTAGAACCCAGACAGTATAAACTATCTAGTTTGGATTGATCGACCATGCTGAGCACATCCTTTAAAGCTTTGTGCTATACCATAAGGCATTAAGAGCCACGGCCCCCGTCAATTTTCTGTACAAGCATGGGCTTGTGTGCCACAAAGACTGAAATGTAAATGTTAGTTGGTAGTAAATGCTAGCATAGTTCGATAATTACAACTGTGCTAACACCATTGTGTAGTTCTGTAACTATATTTTGACTCTTTTCTTGAAAATTATCGAAGGAATGAACACTGGAAAAAAGAATGCAAGTAAAGGCGCTCTTTGTACACTGTGCCACATACAAAAAGGCAACAATTTCAAACGGACATTTTCTTCCTGTGCAAACAGTTTTATCTACTGACCTGCTGCATAGCCCAATTTCTTACTTTCTCTCTGTGTATAAATTATGGAGTGGCAAAACCAGTGATCTAATGCAAATGTAAGCTGTCGGGTGGAACAACGGAAAAAAGACATTCTGGTTTCACCGAGTTCTCTCAAGACTTCATGAATACAAAGCGAAGAGAAAGGCACACAGCTCAGATCTCATTGATAGTCCTCTCAGAAGGGCAATACTCCGAGGTGCCTGGGGAGGACATGTAGAATGACTGGGTTTTCCTTTTTAATCGGGCTCGCTTGTTAGCCAGGGAGAGGCTGCGGCGGCTTGAATTGATGATTTCCGAAATGAACTTTTTGCAGTCCACACACACTTCCATGGTGCTCCAGTCCTCCATTAGCTCTTTTGGAAACAGTGCTTCTTCATCTGATTTATCTACAGACTTGGACTTTGAGGATAACCTGAAAACAAAGCAACAATTCGATTCTTATTAGGGTTATTTAGCTTTCCAATTGTACTAGAGAGGTGAACTCTGTGCACTCTAAAATAACAAAACTGTCTCTCACAGGTCTTTTTACTTCCTAACATATTGTGTCAGGGGAGAGAGGTGTTTCTTGTGCCCAGTTATGATTAATGCAAAACACAGATTAATCATAGCAAAATTGCGCTATTTGGCTAACATTTATGAAGGCATTTATGATCTTAGAAAATGGTTATATACAAGCAAGAGAAAAATAAACCTTTGCAAATTAGATTCATAAATGATTTTGCACATTGTTTCTATAACTTGAATGGCAACCTTAAGTTGAAAAACTAGTTATGTTTCTCTAACAAAGAATGAAACTAATTTTATGACTAGCGAGTACCAAAAAAGACAATTGCAAATTCAAATTTTAATTTTAATTTTAAAAAGCTAAGCAAGTTCTTTTCTTGCAGCAAAACCTTAAAAACTAAAGATTATGTCCGATTGCAACCTTTGGGGGTGGCTTTTCAGGGAGTCTGAAGGGCTCCCACAAGAAAATGGAGGTTGAAATGCTTTTATAGATTGAACACCTTTTGATCACTGCCTGGGAACTTGTTGAAGGATAGTGTCTAAAGCTTTCACAACTACCTATAGTACACTTCTAAAAATGTAATAGTACATTTGTGGCAGTATACATCTATTTGCTGGAAGTGCGAGAATCAGAGAGGTGACTTCTTCCACATGTGGTGGGAATGTTCACTGACCAAAATGAAAAAGAAAAAAAAAGGAAACTAAATATACCATTGGTCTCAGTGTTATTTTTTTTTTGCTTTTTCTGTTAAAATATACAAGTGGTTTAGTATGACAAGAACATAAGAAAGTGGCATCTTATATGCTGTTGGAAGCAAAAACTGTTTGCAAAAATGGTGATTAGCAACCACATCAACTGTTAATGAATAGCCAGGTTAATGCATTATGTCAGATTTAAATAGAAAAGCCAAAGATAAATTTGCCACAAATTGGCAGCCATTTATGGACTCAAACAAAGCTCTATGGTTGAACAAAATATATTGTTGTTTTATACTGATTTGAAGTCAGGTTTGGCAAGGATGGTAAATTACTATTTAATCCATTTTATACAGATTCTTGCCTATTTTCTACTTTTAACTTTCCTTTTGAAATAGAATAAATTTTGTGTTTAATTTTGAAAATGTCACCTAATTGTAGTTCTGCAATGTTTTATTTAAATTTTGACAGTTCTCTCCATTTAATTGTGTATTTTTTTAAAAAAAGAAAATAATAGTTAGCATCTTAGAAATAAATATATGTAAGAATTCACTGCCCACAAATAAAATGAACTATGGAATATAGTCCATGAAAGTAGCTGGTAGTAGATAAGCAGTCTAATCTTAATCAGAAGTATTACTTACCTTGGCATGCCCCTAAGGGACCGGTGATGGCTAGTGGAAGGTTTATCTGGCCTCATAAAACTCTCTCCTTTCTGTAAAGCCGAAGGTCCCAGAGAAAAGATGGGAAGTGTAGAATATGGCTTTGATGGCAGGCGCATCTGTTACAAAGGAAAGAGAATAACAATTATAGACTGAGCCACCTAGAGACAGTGCCATTATGTGGGCTTGTACAGCTTTCACAAGCATATTCCCAGTGGCAATGACCCAGAATTTGTGAACCATAGAGATACCAAAGCAATACATTCCCTGCAGACTTCTACAGGAGTCCCGTTTTTAAAAATGTTGCAAATACATAATAATAATAATAATAATAATAATAATAATAATAATAATAATAATAATTTATTATTTGTACCCCGCCCATCTGGCTGGGTTTCCCCAGCCACTCTGGGCGGGTTCCATAGAAACCAAAAATACAGTAAAATATCACAGATTAAAAACTTCCCTGAACAGGGCTGCCTTAAGATGTCTTCTAAATGTCAGGTAGTTATTTATCGCTTTGACATCTGATGGGAGGGCGTTCCACAGGGCGGGCGCCACTACCGAGAAGGCCCTCTGCCTGGTTCCCTGTAGCTTTGCTCCTCGCAATGAGGGAACCGCCAGAAGGCCCTCGGCGCTGGACCTCATATATTGCAAATGTTGTAAGAAAAGAAATATGAGTGCATGAACACTACTGTGTATATATGGCAAGTACATTCAAAGCAGGGGATGCTGTAAACTGATTTTTTTTTGAGGGGGGCAGTTTCTGCTGAATTTTTTTCCTGTTTGTACTTTGTTGTACTATGAAGATCGTAAAGCAGCTGTTCCTGATGAATCACACCATAGATTTTAAGAAGATGAAGGATTTATAGATTTCTGAACCTACCTTCTTGCAACACTGTGAGCATACAGGCCTATAAAAGAAAAAGAAAATATGTGACTTACTCAGCTAAATGTAGCAATACTTTTGCAGGACAGCATTGGACACGTCTCTTCAAAAGTTGTATTGTTCTTTCCTAGTAAAAATGTTTTACGAGGTACGAACTATTTTTGAATTTCACTGGCTTTAGCTTAAATACTAGAACTCAGGAGGTGGCAAAAAATAAAAACAAAGGATTGTCATCCAAAGAATCTTGAGCACGTGTCCTGGGTCTTGCCCATCTTCATGTTTCAACTGCAGTCCTGAGCTACAAAAGTGTTGCCTAATGTTAGGGCATACTGTAGCTTAGATGAGAAGTTTAGGGACCTCACAAGCCAAGATTGGCATGTTTCCATAGGCAGTCCTATAGATCTTAACCATTATCAGGAAATTAGGAATGGAATGTGTGAAAAACCCAAGAGTCCCATTCAGACTCGACATCAGCACTCTTCTTTTTATTTAATCACATCCTAGAAGATTAGATGGCAAATTTTAAATGGCTCTTACAGGAAACTTGCAGGAACATTAATCTTGAGTGGCAATGTTTTCTTATAATTTCATGCAAGCAGTTTGTATTAGTGAGCATGTATGTGCAGACCAAGGGGACTAAATATCATTCATCCATTTCCTGCTCTTAAGATATTGATTCTGAGAAACTTGCACGACCATGGCATTTGAGATATGTTGTTGTAGCATCTACTCCTTTCTTTGGCAACTTGTTCTTTTTATGTCATTCTACCAACTTCAAATATTAACACTAAATCTGAAAGTGCTTTTATTCTGTCTTATGTCCTATCCCATAATGAGCATTTGCTAATCATCCCTAATCATTATCTAGGAAAACACAAAAACTCCCTGTTCAAATTCTCCTTTACTCCTAAATACACTACAAATACCACCTTTTCCCCTTCAACTGCATACTAAATGTAACACAAAAAGTTAAAAATAAAACAAACAGAATTCTGCTCTGGTGCCTTCACTAGTTATTGGTTACTATGAAAACCAAAGGCTTACCTTTTACAAAACTGACAGGTATAGGACCAGGTGAAGAAAGAAAATCTCCTTGTTCGGCAACAAAAACAGAGCTATAAAAATTGAGAAGAGCCCATAGCATTAGCAGGTCTTTCTAGAAAATCAATTTACTAACATCTAAAAAAATTTATCAGTAAAGAAAAGGGGTAGAAATTGATGTCACACTATTACGAATGTTCTGTCTGCACAAGTATATCAGCTTGGCAAATGGAACAATCTCTGACCATACAGAGTCAATTTCAGGGAGCATGCAGTGGGGGAAACCCAGCTGCACAAGCAGAAGCCCTTGCACAGGACTTAGGGAGTTTATGAAGAGCAGCGCAACTCCCCCCACTTTTTATCTCCCTTGCAACCAGCTGTTCAACCTCAAAATGTGCTTTAAAGTTTAAAGGGTTGGGAAAGATTCTGGAACAGATTTGGGGGTCAGGCAAGGAGAACAAGTAGTTTGCAACCCAATACATCCAAAGTGTAAAGTTAACCAGCCGCCTTATAGATTAAATCAGTGCAATTAAATTTGTGAAATGTTTTCATAGTCCTTTACTTAATCTAGAAGAAAGCACTCAATTAGAAATCTGACAACACAATCCTAAAAGCATTCTTACTCAGAAAGAAGTTCCAAAGAGTTCAGTAAGAACTGACTGAAGCATTTCCACCATTCTCAAATGACTAGAATTACATGCAACTCAACAACTCAAAGAAATGTATGGTTTTATGGTGCTATTCTTGACTTGATCCAATATAGCACTAAGTAACTGTACTGTTACGGAACGCGGGTGGCGCTGTGGGTAAAACCTCAGTGCCTAGGACTTGCCAATCGTCAGGTCGGCGGTTCGAATCCCCACGGCGGGGTGCGCTCCCGTCGTTCGGTCCCAGCGCCTGCCAACCTAGCAGTTCGAAAGCACCCCCGGGTGCAAGTAGATAAATAGGGACTGCTTACTAGCGGGAAGGTAAACGGCGTTTCGGTGTGCTGCGCTGGCTCGCCAGATGCAGCTTGTCACGCTGGCCACGTGACCTGGAAGTGTCTTCGGACAGCGCTGGCCCCCGGCCTCTTAAGTGAGATGGGCGCACAACCCCAGAATCGGACACGACTGGCCCGTACGGGCAGGGGTACCTTTACCTTTACCTAACTGTACTGTCAGCTCAAAAACATACACTTATGTAATGGGACTTTCCTTCCTTCCCAAATCTGCTTTGGAGGGTTGGGGGGAAACCCATAACAGATTTAGGGGATGTGCAAGGGAAAAAGAAGGTGAGAAAATCCTATTGCAAAATAATAAATCCTTGAGCTGAGGGTGGGGGAAGATTACTTAACATGACATTGGATGCAGGCCTTAATTTGTTAATTTCAGGAGCTCTAATAACATTTAGGTGAATTTCTTCTTCATCATTCACTCCTGGTTCTCTGGGAAAATCAGCATAAGCATCCTTACCTTTCCTTTCTTGAGGGCAGTATAGACATCTTTATACTGCTGGTACTTCTCTAGCTCGGCCTTCACTAACACTTGACGGATGTGCATTACTTCTTCCACTGTAAGAGCCAGGCATTCCACTGGGTAACAAAACTCCTCCTGAAAGCCAAAAGGTTCTATTTTAAATATGTATCTTACAGAATTTCATAGCCACCAGCCTAGAGAGCCAGTCACCTGGTTAGTAAGTTGAGGAGAGAAAAGATTTCATCACCCAAACCAGAAGTGTATATCTGGTCCAGAGGCATCACGTGTTTCCAGAAGGCTAAGAGTTTAGAATTTGCAACCAAAGGGGTCTAATGCTCACTAAAAGCATATTGTCATTTATTAAGCCAATCACTGAATTATGAACCTCACATTATAGATGTGTGTTCTGATGCAGAAAAATGCAAAATAATGTTGCCTGCCACTGAAAACACAGACACTTATTTTCACTGAAATGTCTGACACTCTGTGATGCCTAGAACAGACCATGAAATGGTTAGTAGCCCAATCCCGAAGAAAACTTTATTCTGTGGTATCATATGTAGGTAACATAGTATTCTAAATATCCAGTACAGTTAACATTACACACAGGCTATATTGTTCCCGTATAATGTTACACAATCAGTTTAAACTTCAGTTACATACAGTGATATTTGTGACACAAATATAGTATTGCTTTCTGACACTAAAACTCCCTAGCAAATTGATGCTAAGCTGAATACACATTCAGCACTGATGGTACCACAGGATAAAACACCAATTCCCAATTATTTGTAATTGATTAAATAAATCTAGCTAAAAGACAGAAATTATTTGCACATCCCACTATGTTGTGCTTTCTAACAGGGCACAGTACCGGTAAGTCTTGCAACATGGCATGTTGACCCTACTGGTTTGTACAAGGGCAACCAGTCATCTATGGTGTGGAGCTAGGACTTTAGCCTAGATCCAAGTCCAACATTATCAGCTGTCAGAAACAATGGCAGGAAATTTCCATAAGCATAGAAGCATAATACTGCACATTTGGAAATCCAATTTTCAAACCAAATATGCAATTAAGATCCGCTGCAAGTTATTTAATTTTACAGTCTAAAGATTTTCTGTCTTTTAGGAAGAAAAAATCAATTATGATGTATACCAGATAAAAATGTGCATTTAGGAGCCACCATATATAGTTTAAAAACTGCAGTCTTACCAATCTAGAAATGGAATACACACAGAAACTTCATCTTGCTTAAGGTGCCCACAAAGGTCTATAAACTGAGTGAAATTTGCCTTTGTAATCATTACTTTCTTGGTATTGTTGAAGATGCCATTTTTTTTGAAAAGCCAAAATTTAATACAGCTTGCTTTGAAGGATACTTTGCTTCAAAGCAAAGCCAAATGTGTTTCATAACCAACACATTTCAAAAAACAATTATGCTTTCTAATGTGTTTCCAATGCTAGGTAAAGACCTTTTATTTCCTAAGCTTTTAAAATTAAAAAAAAACCCTTTTATTGATCTGTTTTATTTTGGATACTGTTTTTAAAGAGTTTCTGTTTATAGTTTTTAAATGCATTAGTTATTAATGGTTTTTAATATTTTATTATAAGGTCTTGGGTTGGATCCTGAGTTGCTTTCAGTGAATAGAAAGACTCCTCCTATTCACAGAATGGATTGCAATCCAAAAAGAGCAAGCAAGAATAGGTGGCTTTTGCCTGTTTCCCCTTCCAATCCCTTACCACACTGCCTTTGAGGCCTTCAACCCCCCAGGAGGGATGTAGGGCTAAGGGAGAATAAACAAAAAAATACTTATTTCCATTTCTTCAAGTGAGTGGAGTTCTGTTCTTCAGAACTCTGGATCAAAGCCATTGTATCTGATTGGCAGGGAATCTATCAAAATAAGTAGTGATGGAGGCTGACCCAAGGCCTTGCTTCATGTTCCAACACCAGGAGAGACACATTTTGTTGCAATTGTGACAGGGCTTTTCAGTTGGGGTACCGGATTGTGCAACTGCCTCTTCCCAAAAAGATTTGATTAGCCTATTCAGCGATGATTGTTAGGTGGGTGGTTAAGATTTACTTTATTTTGGAAGACTTTTGATTAGTTTTTAATTCATTCCTGCCTGTGGATTTGTTCCGTTAACTTGTTTTAAGACTCTTGGCTTTCATAACATTGTCTAACTGGTATCAATGTTGTAAATTGCCTTGACTGAACCTTTCAGGACTGAAATCTATAGTGTATCCAGTTGTGTCTCCCTGCTGACAGAAGTGACAGAAGGCACTTTGATCCAGCAAAGGCTTCATTAGCTGAACAGTAGGCAATCTGCAGCCCCCTCCAAATCTGATCAAGAGGGTTTGGAGACCTTTTGGCAGATGAGTGTATGGACCAGCAGGAGAAAGGGAGAATTTGCCAAAACCACCTCCCCACCTTTCATCAGCAGAGAGGCACAACTGTATACAATTCATAAAATATCAAGTAGAGGAAAGTGGTTCAGTTTTTAATGCAAAAGGGATGCATGCGTGGTGGTACTAAACCCCCTCCCACCTGTGGTTGACCTCCATGCAGTAGTTATGTCCCCTACCCCCAAGAACATTTCTTCTGAGCATATCTATCTCCCTCCTTTTAACTAACACCATATCAATATACTGACTATACCCCAATGTTTCAAGAGCAGTCCATGATGCCGCATTGGGATGAGGAACACAAAGCCAAAATCTAATTGGACATGCAGAACTCAACCATTACTCTGAGCTGGATGGCTTTTGAAAGCTAGTCCACCATATTCAATGAGAATTTCTATACTATATCATCATTATTATATTTATCTCTGCCATCCCCTCGCACACTTTATCATCACAAGGCAGCTTAGGCTGAGAGCATGTGCCCGGTCCAAGGATAGCCAGTGAGTGTCAGGGTTAAGTGGACTTTTGTCCAAGTCTCCTAGTTTACTACTATTAGCACAACACTATTTATTGTGCTAGAATTTCTTCCATTTAAGTATACTTAGGATTACACCAAAGTGATACACATACCATTTCAGAGAATGAAAGACAAAAATTCAAGTTTGGAAATGTGTGCACCATACAGACACACTCACTAGAAAGACACACTCACTAGAAAGCCAGTATAGACCACAACCTCAACCTTTTCTGCTTTGTAATACATGGCATAGCCTTTTAAAAGATTTCAATTCTAATAGTATTTGCTTAAATTCTTCCCTTAGCTATCTTTACTGACTGCAACCAATTAAAATAGCACTTAGGACCCATTACTACCAGCTACACTGGAGTTCTGTAATAGCTTTATTTGTACAACTAATAAGTGAAAATGTGAACTATGCTATGTCTCTTAAGGATTTTTTCTTTAATATGCTCTATTGTTCTCCACTACAGAAGATAAAGAAAATATTTTTCCATTAAAAAAATAATCTATGTACAACTACAGACATGAGCAAAAAAATAATAATTTTGGTCTAAATGCTTTTTTTGTATTTTCAAGAAGTTAAAACAAGGACAACCAAACTGCAATGCAACATTAAAACAAATGATAGAGATACTGAGTTCTTATGGGAATATATTTTGAGATGTTGCAATGAGATTACATATCAGCTAATATCCTTTTAATGAAAGCAAGTCATTGAGCAGTCCAATTGAAGTTTATTGAAAGAGGCATTTGGCGTTTCCAGTTCCATACAAAATCCATTCCACTATCATGAGTACATGTAAATGAGTGTACAACATTGTCTAATATCTTTTTATTTCTAAGATTTTAAAAATGAAAATAATGAAAATCCACTATTTGCTGGATTTGAACACATGTTAATATTGAATAAACTTGATATAGCAGAAGCACAAGCAATTATGAGTTCAAAATGACAAGCATGTCTGACTGCATTCCCAGAACCTGGGAACCAGAAGGTCAGTTATGTAAATTCTGATGTTTATCTGAAAAGGACCACAAAGTCTTTAGTGCTTGAAGGAGGTTTTTCATCATGTGAGTCTCAGTATGTCTTGACTGTATCACTCTGCGTGTCTCTAATAATATTGGCCAGGATCCAAACAACAAGGGAATTACTCCCATGATCTCAAAAACTCTACTGGACTTGTGTCCCCGCCCCAACAGTTGCCCTCCCTTTTTGTATGGCAAACTGTTTTTGAAACTGAAAGGAGCTTCAAAATCATGATAGGACATGGGAGGTCAGATATGGGGGTGGGGCAGGGAATGATGGACAAAAGATCTATTTAGATCCAAGCAATTTAATTTCCATCTTATGTTAATTGTACCCAACAGGCTGTAAAACGTGACTGTGATTCATCACCATGTATTTGAAATAGTTGCTAAAATATACTTGTGATGCCTTTTCCGCAATCCTCATTAAAATGCATGGGAGACGCACTGAGCATTGTTATGCCTTTTCATTTTTCCTAAGGAGAAATTTCTCTGGTTTGTGCCTAGCAACTTCCCCACAAATAATTAAACATCTATAATACTGTTGTTTTTATGAGAGTTTAACTTTCGTTTCTAAATATGTACTGAATCCATTTTTTATTGAACATGACAAACAGTTTGAGTATGGAATAGTTTAAGAGTGCTTCCAACTGGGCTTAGCGTTGTAAATGAGTCATTCAGATTTCACATATGGCTTCACTGGCAATGGGTGTTTTTTAAAAATTAATTTATTGGATTTTCTGTGGAAAGGGTCTAATTACATGGCAAAAAACAAAGGCTGGTGTTTTGATGCTTATGACACTGTGTGATCACTGCAGAAAAAACTTGCAATCTCCTAATAAACACCCATCTGGAAGCACCTTTTATGTTCAGGGATTTTTTTAGGGGTGGCGGCTCATAACCCAGCTTCATGGAGCTGTTGCTAGATGTATCTCAGAATCCAAAGTGAGGGAAATCCATTCAGTTCCACTCTTTATTCTAATTTGGGGTGCGTTCATACTACCCCTTACTCTGCATCCAGTGCGCCCACACTGCTAATTTTTGAAATCACATTCACATGTTGTTAGCCACAATCCTTACCAATCCTGTGGTTTCTTGACAAGAATTGCTGAGGTTTCGTGAGGCTTTTCCCTCCTCAAACCAGCTTCAATCTGATTAGAAAACTGGATGCTGAGTAGACGTGAACGTGAACATAGCCTAACAGTGGTTGTTCAGGTGCAGATGACAGCTTCATGAACAAGAGTTCCAGGGGGGTTGCAGGGGCAGGAGACCAAAAATGCCATGTGCATCGGTTGAAGTCATCCCTGGCCCCTCCCTAATGTGGAAAACTCTGTGCAAATAAGACTTGAAACACAGCAGAGAAAAATGAACTTGCTGTGTTTCAAGCCACTAATGTGAGCGGGCCCACAGGCTGCTGCTAGTCTTGCTTCCACTGGGCTGAGACAGAAGGCCAAGGTACTTGCTGATGCAGTTCTCTTTATAGACAATTTATAAACAATTTAACTAGCTTTGGGGTTTTACTAGTAGGATGGAGCCTTGAAGCTAATAGCACTGCCTTCATGGTGGAAATGGCTCATTTGACTGGACTGAAAGTGTCCCATATATATCTTGCGCTCTTATATTGCTACTTATCAAAAACTAATGTTTATCTGAAAAGGTGAGTAACTTTAATCAGGTAAAATATAGTAAATATTGATAGACTGGTAGAGAAAGAAAACCTACATTGTATATATTCCGCAATTCAATGTTATTGTAACAAATATATTAAAATTTCCCTCAGATGTCCTTACACAAATCCTCAGAATTCAATATGCTTCTTAAACCTACTTGATTTATAAACACTGGTTAGTGATTATATTTGCTTGCTGAGTTGGCACACACAAAGATAGAAATAATGTATAAATATCAGAATTTGGGCAAAACTGGACATCTGTGGTTTCAGATAAGTGGTTTTAAAATAATTTTTTAATTCTTCTGAACTGGCTTTCCACTGCTTTTTATTTTTATTATTTAAAATTCCACTGATTTAAGATTATGACAATTCCTTCCCTAATAATCTTGTGATGTTGCATTTTTGGTTTGCTGTCCTTTCATAAGTGATTTCTGTTCCCCAGCAAATTGATTAGAGAATCTACACATGCACAGAAAAGACTACAGATATTGAAATCAACTTGAATCAGAATCCAGTGACAATCTAGGCTGTTAATTCTTGCCATAGCTTTGAAAGATGGCTAAGAAAGTATATAGGCAGCAGTGCAAGGCAAACCTTTGAGAGTGTCCACTTGTTGTTAAAAGCTCTCTCACAAAGATAATATATAGTCCTTGCCACCCCAAATAAGGCTGCTTCAAAGGGATGGGAGCTAAGCTGAGAGGCTGTATGTATGGCTGGGAAAAGTGTTTTGAGCGTCATCCTTGGAAATAAACCTGTTATCCTGGGAACCTGAACAACAGACAGGAAGGAGAAAAGGGAATGCTGAACACAAGCAACAATTTTACCCGTGCTTCTGATTATGTAACTCTAGCTCAAGTATTAATTTCCTTAGCATACTAGCAAGCCAGTTTAATGAAAGTGTAGCTAGTATGTTTCCAACTCTATGATTCTATGATTCTATGTGAAATAGGACATGTGCCCTTCTAATCCTGCTGAAAAAACAGGCAATTTTCTGTTCACTGGAAATGATGGGGTTTCTTTCACCTTGGGAGACCAACTGCCATCATTGGAGCAGAAGATAAGCCATGAAATTTCATCAATCCTGGGGGAAGGGATGAAGAAGTTTGCCATTAAATTTAAAGTAGGTAACATTTTGAGCTTACTTATGTCACTTCCTTCATATTTTGAGCCTGTCCAGTAATGGAATTGCATCCCTAAAGCCATATGTTAGAACTAGGCAAGGAAGGCTAACAGTTAGGCAAGGAAGTCTAACACTGAAAGTCTTCAATGATTTGAAGTAGCTGCTTAAATTTCTACAGTTTTTTAATTGAAAAAATGGTTATGAAATGTCAGGTATCACCCCTAGGAGGCACTATTACACAATACAAATACATTTATCACGAACAAAACACCATAATAATATCTCTTTTCTCACATCATCTTTTAAAATAGCGTGACTGGGCCACATTTGTTTACAAAAATGTATGAAGTGTGCATAAGGCTACAAGTATGAACACAGAACTATATTTCATTGCCAATATGTGTTATGCTTTCTGATACTACAGAAATTATTGCAGCCATTCTTATGTTATGTTAGGCATATTAAATGGACATGAACTTTCAAATTCTCTCTCAGCAAAATGATGAACCAAGGAAAAAACTATTCTATGGCATGAATAAACCTTATAACATTTGTGCGTACTACTTCAAATCCAGTTCCATCAAGGAATTTCTTTGAAACTTATTCTTTGGTTTGATTAAGTAAACTATACATTTTCTGGATTAGTTAATGGTTGAAACACTGGGATGCAGATGCACCAGAGACATACACTCTGCAAATCTAAAGGAACTGCCTTCTCTGTATGTATCACTTCCATGCACTCTTCTCAATATCTGTGCCACACAAACATTTCCTCAGAACAGAGTGCTTTCTGTTGTGGCACACTGTGAAATGTTCTCTTTAAGAAATTCCATCAAGCCAAGAACTTAAATGAGTAAAGGCCACTCTAAATAAGATTCTGAGCTAAATGAATTTTGGATTTTTATTTTGTTTTATTTGATTTGGCCAATTGTATCGATTTATACTTTTTATCGATAATTTTGTGTGTGGAGCAGGGTTTGCTTCTGCTACTTTGGCTTTTTCATTTTATTTTGCTATGTTGTTGTTTTAATGGTATGTTGTAGCCGCCTTTGGTAATTTTACAAGTAAGGCGGAATACAAAATTTTAAAACAAAAAAATAATGATGAATACTTACAAGAAGCCTTCTCATTCTCATAAGGCCAAACAAGAACAGAAATAGGGGGTGCTCCTTTTGATAGTACAAGATATAAAATATTAGATTGTTATTCAGAAATATTTGTAGATGTAAAGTTCTCCATCCATTTCGTATCTGCTGTAATTTTATCAACAGGTATTATATTCACATTTCTTGCTCCCATCTTACCTTAGATCTCAAGAACTAAACACAGCTGCCAAAGAACATCTTTCTTCCACAGACAGAGCTCTAAAAGTGAATCCCAGCTAGTACCCAATATCAGCTGACAGTAATGTAAAAAGGCAATAAATTTGATTCTTTTGTGCCTTTTTATTGAAAAAAGAGAGCATGAGAGGTCCCTATAAATGAATAGTAAAAATACTTAAAGAAGACAGTCAATAAAGTTTTCAGATTATTTTATAAAAGGATGGATGAGCTGGGAGGTTTTTCAAAAGCACAAAAAAGAAACTCCAATTTTGTACAGGATCAGAATAATGTTAATCAGAAACGGCAATCAATTAAATACTCCCAAACAACACCCCCCCATGTAGATATGTGGCTGTGATAGGCCTCAGTGGAAACAAACATTTTTGTACCACATAAAAAAACCAGATTTTCTGTATGTTGATTACTTCCCTCAGTCATACTTCAAACAAACTCTCTCTCATGTGTAAAACAATTACTTTCTTTAGCTAACTTTTCAAAAACAATTCTTTTTGTGTTGTACTCTGCATGCTGCACTAACAAATAAGCTTAAGGTTACTGAAATGCCATTTACCTAGGATCATAAGATGTACTCAAGTTAGAATCATATGACAACAAACCATTTGATTTCTTCTTGGGGAATAGACTGTGCCCTCTACATTAGTGAAGTATATTATTTAATACAAGTTAACCTCAGCACCTTGAACAGTTGGCATCCAAATCATGGCCTCTTGAGCCAAGGAGGAATAAGAAGGGCTCTCTTCAAGTTAAGCAATGCAAATAAATTGACTTGAAGAGCTTGCAAGTGCCCCTGCTCTCTCAAAAACTTCTTTCAGTCTTCCTCAGTTCTAAGGGACACTCTTGGGCCCTTCTGGCAAGGGACAAGAGACTAAAAAGTGAACTTGGAACTCTCATATGAAATCCAAGTTATTTAAGGCACAGTGCCAGCCCCAAAGCAGGCATTTTGTTCCTCCATCACACTTACGTGCTGTCGGAAAACTGCTTTTAATTAAAGCCAATTGGCTAATCTGTTGTATTTTGTTTTCAAGAAAAAATAAAAAAATTGTCCTCAATGGATTCTTATATTGCCATGCGATCACATCTGCTCTGGGCTTTTAAAATCAAACTAACGTGAGAGAGGGGAAAATATCAACCTTCTTGTTATTTGGAAACATAATAATTTTGTCAGCGTATTTAAATAAAAATGTCATCAACGCTTAAGCACAACATTCAAAACTCGAATCAGAAAGTTCGCAGTTTTCTCCTGGAGTTTCCAATCAGTTTACAGTGGATGAAGCTCAAGTGCTGATTCAAATTCTCACACAGTTCAAGGTAGTATTACATCTGGGTTTCAACACAGCATTTCATTATCCTCTCATTGTTGTGGAGCTGTTGTGTCTTTACCCATCAACCAGTGTCGAAAATTATCTACCACGCTACTTACAAGTGATCTGGAGCTCTGCTTTGTAGGTGGCAGGAACTGTCGAACATTGGTTGGTGTTTCCTTTTCAATGGAATGTCGCCTCTGAGGTGGCTGTCTCCTCTCTGGCTGTGGTGTGGATGATATTGGCAAGAATTTCGGAGGCACTATAAATTCAATCAGCATCAATTAGTTCTAAGTAACAGTTTACTTTGCTAATAATCAGACATTTTCTTTTAAGAACAGGACCAATGACATCAAAGGAACCCAATCCTATTGTTCTACTCAGACTGTGGTGATGCTTTAATAAGTGGAACTGCATCAAGTGTTGAACACAATTTTCAGTGTATTTATTATGGTGGTAAATTTATAAAAACGATTCCAAGTCGGCTTCCAAGCCAAAATCTAATAAAATTCTTCTATATTTATTTTAACACCTTCACGGGAAGATAACAAAAATGTGAGCTAAGGTTTCTTTATAAACCACATACCTTTGTGTGAAATCAACCCAGAGTGAGGCTAAACTATTTCCCCAACAATTCAGGAGGTTAGTTGACCTAATGATTTAACTCCCTTACTCAATCCACATCTAAACCACTACATTGCAACATTTCTTCACTACATCGGTGGTTGCTATAAGGATACTGCTTCAAATAATTAACATATGTACAATTGTACAGACTGTTAGCTGTATTTTCTAATATGGCTAAAATGATTTCTTGCTTCATTATACCCCATCCCTACAGATTCACATGACTACCAGTGGATTTTGCTACAGCAGGATTCTACAACTGAGTAGAAATATTTGGCATTGCTCCCTAGTAATCACAACCTCATCTGAAAGTGTGAAGAGCTTTTTTAAAAAAAGACCATGGAATTACAAAAGCAAAATTCTCCCCTCTCCGCAGACATCACTCTTAATGTTTTGACCTCAAAACAGCACATTTGTAGCTACCCCATAAATGAAAGAGGGCATATGCCAACACAGCTATTTTGATAGAGGTGATACACAAGTGTGTTGCTCAAACACTCCTCATATGGCCAGTACAAATCTATAGAATCACAGGAGGCCATGAGGGTTTCAGATGTTCAAGACTTAAAGGTTGATGCAAAGGTTGTCAAGTCAAATCAAGTAACCTTTATTGGCATCACATAAGAACATTCAGAATACATTCAGAATAGATATGCCAGTATGATCTCGTCGCCACCCCAATGGCACAACAAAAGTTGTCAATAGATCCTGAAGTATCACACCTGTATTTTCCTTTAGACTGTTCCAGATCCGACTCCCTGGACACCAGGACTTTCCTTTTTTTGCCAATTATTGTTATTTATTTTACAAATTATTACAAATCATTACCAAATTAATTCAACTTGAAAGTATTTTCTACAACTGGTTTCCTTCTCTCCTTATGAGATATGTCTAAGATAGACCCATGTTGCTGTGTAAGTTTCCTTTAACTTAGTGTCCCTTGCTGGAGTCATCTGCTTCTAGAAGTTCCTACTGTACTGCACACTTTTTCAAAGGTTGGATTCTTACCCTTTTTCCCAGATATGGTCTCTGGAAATGTATCTTCCATTTGGGAGGGAGAAATACTACTGCTGCTGGGTGATTTCTGTACATACTCCTCCTAGAAGAAAGAAAATAGGTCATTTAGATGTTCTTGTTGATCAATTGCTTCCACTTTAAAAAGCAGACAACATCTGCAATACTTTAACAAGTTCCAATTAAAAGAAATGCTTTAGCATTTCTACTTTCCAGTTATTAGCAAACCTTTCATGTGCCATGATCAGAGTTTTTATCAACACAAGGTACTGAAAAACACTAGTATATATAAACATTGGATCACATTAATAAAAATATTGCTAGAAGACAACAGATTACAAAATCTTGTGGTTGCCCCCCCACACCTTTGCTCATGTACCTCTTTGCTCTGTTTCCATAAATTTTCTTATGTATATACTCAACAAATATTACTTTTATTCATTTGAATTTAGAATAGAGTTTGCGGCTTACATACTTATAAAGTATAACATGATTACTTAGCTGGTATTTCTACTCAATATAGCATTTTTCCTATTTCTTTAAATTGTATTGGTAATTTACTTTCAATTTATTATAACATGAAATTCAACCTAAGGTCGTATTTACATTATATACAATCCAAGCTGTATTCTCCTGGCTATAAGCATTGAATAAATCACTGTCCCCGGCCTGTAACAGGAGCTTTACATTTTTCTTTTATGGCATCTTCTTTCAAAAATGGAATTTCAAGTTAAATAAGCTGTAGCTCAGAAATTACACTCAAGCCCTTTCACTGATTGCTGCTATTGTTTATGTACTTTATCACCAAATCATGACATGGCATGGTGGAAATTTGCACGTCCATATTCCAAAGCAAACTCACTTGATACACAAACAAAGATTTCTGTGCAGGTCATAACGTGGTTCTCTTTGGAATCCAGATCCACAACAAATACTACAAGGTGGTTCAAGAGCTTCATTTTTAACTTTTTAAAAAAAGGTACAAGCCATTCTGAGCAGCTACAAAGTACAGCTCCTGTTGAATGGATTAAAAATGGAGCTGCAAAGGCCCCCGGAATAATAGTTTGTGATTATGTGTCGTCACTGAAGAAAATTATATGGCAGGGGGTGGGGATGACATGATTGTCCCTAAGGGCTGAAACAGACTTTTTATTTTTTTAAAGTGAAATTGGCATAAACCAAATTTGAACTATCTATCCATCTGTAATCAAGACTTCTATGTCAGGACTTTAGAGGAGAGAGCTGTAATTAATTCAGTTTCTGTTTAAGTGAAATAAGAGTTAACTTTAACTGAGACACTTGTTAGCATTATATATAAACAGCATTAAAACCTTGATGATTTTATCACAATGCATTTTATAATAAAAAAAATCTGGTATTGTAAGTTTGTCTGTTCCAACTCCTCAGTAGCTGAGGGTGGGGTGAGAAAGAGGTGAATGCTTCTGTTATAAGCATGCCTGACCTGGAAATTTTTATAGGCATCAGGAATGCTACCTGGCTGACTGGTGCATGGAAGTTTACCTGCTTGATGGCGTGTCTCCTTGCAATTGCCTTGTTAGCCAAACAAACTGAATCCCCACAGAACATCCATTAAGTCGCCTGTTCAAGTATTGCTTTGACCTTGAGTCCTAGCAAAGGTTCATGGAAACCTACTTAGGTTTTGTTCGCTAAATTTTAGAACTGGGTTGTTAATCTTAAAAGGAAATGTGGAAAACCTCACATTTTGTCAAGACTGATTCATTACTTGTTTTATTTAGGGGAGGGAATGCAGCACTATAACCCAACTGTAAGCTATTACTGAATACAGACAAGAGCAAAAAGAAGGTTGAACTCTGATAGACTTGTGACAGTCTATGACAGAAACTGTTATTCTACAAGAAATGCTATGTGCTGTTATTCAGCCTGAGCTTCCAGAATTTGGAAGGGCCATAAAGTTCCCTGGGACTAGAACAATCAGACAAAACCATGCCAGCACTCCCAAAGACACCAAACATGGACAGGCAAATATTGCAGTGCCTCCTCTTCACTCAGGAGTTTAAAGAATGTGCAGTGCTGGGCACAGGAATCACACACAATTTATTGAAAGATCATGCAGAGTAACTTGTAACTTAAACCTAAGTTTGCTTATTTCCTTCTCCCTTAGTCCTTTTCCTTTTTGTGTCATGTCTTTTTAGATTTTAAGCCTGGGGGCAGGAACTTGCTTGTATTGATCTGTAATTGCTCTGCAAACCTTTTCTGGCTTAAGGTACGATTTAAAATTAATCAAAAAACAAATATATAATACCTTGAACAAAAAATTCTGACAAAATAGAAATTAATCAACAAAAATGTAAATCCTGAAAAGAGGTTCAGACTAACCAGCACCTTACCTCTGAATCTGAGCTATCCAGTTCAGCCAAAGTGGGAGCTTTCAAAAGTCTCTTCCGTTGTACTGTCAACTTAGTAGCACCAATGCCATTCACCTTTGCTTCTGATGAAAAGCTGCCATTCTGACAGCTTTCTGAAAGATTTTTGGAGGCCTCCGGTGTTGATACATCTAGGGGGGGGGGAGAGAAAAATTATTGTGGTGGCACAGTAGAAAAGTATACTCCACTTATACTTGTTTCTCACAGCGCAATTAATACTGAAGTTTCACAACTGTGAAATTTATCTCTTTTTTCTATAAAGTTACAGACATTGGAGTGCAATGTGGATGTGATGCGACAGAAAAGCATTAGTGGATCTGAGGAGGACGGGAAGCATGTGACTTTCACAAATGTACTTTCAAAAACCTGATCTCATTCAAATTATAAACTTATTTGTGTTTCTAGCAGATAACCCTCTGCTCAAAGTTCAATAAAACCAATAAAATGTTAAAACATGGGGAGCACTTTTGCCCATATGAACCCTCCTGTACCTCTACTAGACTACAAAGCAGTTCCCCACCCCCAGTTGTGCTGAAAGGTACCTATGTCAGTAGAGCCCGAGACTCTTAATTCCAGGGTTGTGGGTTCCAGCCCAATGTTGGGCAAAAGATTCCTGTGCAGGGGGTTGGAGTATATGACCCTCATGGTCCTGTCCAATTCTATGATTCTACGACCTATTTTTCACTCTCTGCCCAAATGCATATTCTGAATCACACACACACACACACACACACACACACACACACACACGGTCCCTTCATGGGGTGAAGCAAGTGCCTACTGTCAGCTCCACATGGCCGGAGGGCAACAAGGAAGCAAACAAGATTGGCTACTAGGTGGGGAAACCACCCCTGATACTTTTGCCCCCTGCCCAAGCATCCTTTAAAATCAAAAGACTTCAAGCTCCAGCAACTGCTCTGCAATTACAAACTAAAAAACTGACGTTCTTCAACCTGGTGCACATGGGCACCAAGGAAGGCTTGGGAGGGAGTCAGGTTCATGATTTCTGTTTACAGAATATCCCAGGCCCTGATTGAATGGGTGTTGTAATCTATTCCAATTGTAATCTATTCCAATAATCTATTCCAATTATATAAATCCGTGCTTCTATTTTTACAGGCAAATCTATTTTGATTTTGTGAAACTGTGGATAAACAAATCATTCATCCAATATTGCTAAAAAATAGTTTTAGCATATCAGCAGCCAGCTACCTACACCTTGCAGAACCCAAAGGAAATTTACAAGGAAACATACACACACAGAAAATATAACAAAAAGAATAGAATAAAGCGCAAGGATAGCTTGAAATGCATTTTACCAGACTATTTTTTGGTCACACTTGTAAGTATTTTGCAACTGATATGTAGTTGGGAAAAAACATTTGTTTTTACCTTTAAATAATTCTATTACCACTTAAGATATATATTTTAAAAAACCAGGAGTCTTGTGGCACCTAACACATTTTTGTGGACAACAGCCAACAAATGTACGAAGGGAACTAAGGGAGGAGGATTCTAAACAGTGAAGTGCAAGGAAAATGATATGCAGGTGAGTGCAGACTGTGATAGTTATGCTATTTCCACCATCCTTTGCTTTCCTTTGACTTCACTCTTTACAATCCTCTTCCCTGCCAAATGTGTGTATGTACCGTATGTGTGTGCATGCATAGATAAACATAAAGACACAACTGCAGGTAACATTTGATGAAGAGGACTAGTCTATGGAAGTTTATGGGGGATTCCTATGGGTTTGGTTTGTTTTGTTCTTGTTTTTATTATGTGTTTTGTGTTTTTATTTTGTATTTTAATGCTGTGAACTGCCCAGAGAGCTTCCAAGAAAGAGCATCAAACAAACAAACATCAAAATGAATTTGTTAGGTATTTAAGGTGCCACAAAACACTCTGTTGTTTTTGCTGCAATAGACACTGGTGTCCCTCTATCATATGATATATATCCCTACCGTTTCCCAGCTTTTAGTTATCTCAAGAGAATCAAGGCCACAATGTCTTCAGACCAGTAAAAAATAGAATAAAATATTGGAAGCAACTGCTTATAACCAGTATTCAGACAGAAAATAATTCTAACAGACGGTAAAGGGCAACTAACTTAAATTTACAGCAAAAAATACAGCTAGCTATTAGATCTCTCTCACACCACAAAATTACTGTAAATACAGGGCTTTTAAAGGCTGTTTTTTGTCAGTATAAACTCTGAAATGATAATTAATTAATTCAATACAGATTAATTTAGTCAGACAAATGGGAAGCAATAGCAGTTACTTCCGCTGTTAGTCAGCAATTCCAAGACAAACAGTAGCCTGGCTGCAGAATATACATTTCTCATCTTGCCAAGATGGAAAAATAGCTATCAAATATCACAGGCTGCAATCTTTTCTGGAAAACGACTGAGTTAGATCTTTTTATAGTGCAATCCTATACATGTCTACTCAAAAGTAAGAGCCTTAATGCTATGACATTTTGGTATCAGTTTCTATTACTAAGGTGTAAAACAAGATAATACAAAACCAAAATGGAATTCACCTTTTCTTTCTAGGTACAGATTACTGTGCTTACCAAATGAATCAAAGAGAACATAAATTATATATGAACATGAGCAATCATGTACCCATATGCTGTTTGTGTTCAAGAGCAGCTTTCATTGGAAAAGACAATTAGAACAGATGCTTAGGATTTTTAATATGCTGTTTGCCTAGATATGGGTACAATCTGGAGATGACAGAAAAATAAAAATAAGTCTCAGAATTGAAGCTGATTTCACAATCACAAGGTGACTTAGGGATTATCCAGACTTCCTCTTCCAGGCACAGCTCCGCACTTTAAAGCGCTCTGTGTGCAGAAAACCTATTGTTGTTTGCCCCGATTCAGTGGTAAAATGCAGGTTTGGACACAGAGCTTTAAAGTGCTGACCTGTGCCTAGAAATGTGGCACAAAAGGAATTGTGGGTGAGCCCTTAGAGAAGAACATGAAATGCATTCCCAATTCAATATGATTGTGTGGCTAGTCCATACTTAAACGTGTTGCTAGTTATAACTTGAAAAAGACAACTTCAAAGCTAGGGTTATGAATTTGACTTGTTTCAATAAACCATGATTTATGATTAACCATGTCAATGTAACCCCCGATGCTGCTAATCAAAATCAAAATTTAAAACAACTGATGTCCTCCATGTGGCTATGCTGGGGGAGCAGTAGGGTGGCTGGGTGGAAAAGAGGACAGGGCACCTGCGCTTCTAGAAGAGGGAATTTCATTATGTATAGCTAAACCTGCTGGAATTCCTTCTTCTTGAAAAGGAAAATGTTATGGATAGTTGTAGCCCAGAGCCTCTACACCTTACCAAATTAATCTGTGGAAGACGGAAGCCTATTAGAGAAGAAAAGGAATTAGGATTAAAGAATAGGGTGACATAAATCCGTATATAAGAATTTATGGATTTATTGTTGTAGGTATGCTTTTTTTTCTTTTTTCCCTTTTTTGTTTGATGTTGTCATTTTATTATTTTGGTTATTTTATTGTCTGTGTTTGTTCATCAAGTAAGAAAACAAATAAAAAGCAAAATAAAAAACACACAAATTAATCTGTGGAAATGATGTTTGACAGGTCTCCCTAGGCATAACTATGTTCATAATCCTAGTCATAAAAACCTTTGTCCTGGTTTCTTTTGTCATTCTCCTTGATGACCAAGTAATTGATTATCAAGGAAATTAGAAGTCTCCTCTTTCAGTTGCAATAAACTGCACTAGATGGTGAGCAGGGCAGAAGTAGGGAGCACCATCTATTTCTTAGTTAACATTATGTCTTTGATCAAATCCACTTTCTTAGGAGAAATCCTAGTTCAGGCCTTTTCATTTAAAGATAAAATTCCTGATTCAATTAAGTAGCTGAATACCGGGAATTATGCACTGATATTAAAGAATCTGTTCCTAATCTTCCATAAACAGCTTCCTCTGTAACTTCCCTGTTAGTATACAGTGGGTTCAGAGAATAAGAGTTATCGTTTCCCCTGAAAATAGTTCCCTGGTGGGATCTTTGTTACATTATTAATTACTGAATCCTCTTTGCACAGCTGGTCGAAACATCAAGTAATTTATTTGAACCATTTCAAGATCAATTGAACAACTGCTTCAGCTTCAGACTTAAAAAGTATTTAATTTACAAGCTCTATGGAAGTGGATTTCCAGTTACATTTTGGGGGAGCGGATAATCCAGGAATAGCTAGGTTAGGGGAACAATCCATCTCTCCCTTTCTTGTACCTCAGCTCTTCTATCTTCTAGTTAGAACCTGAATTCAAACCAAAATAAAATGGGCAGCACTTCACATACATAAATAAAATTGCATATAACATGAAATACACTCCCTGTCACCCTTTTTTACATAAAACCACTGAAATTCACATCTTTAAAATAAGAAAGCAGCACTTTTAAGCTAAAAACAGAAACAAACAAAAAAACTTCCTCTCCCAACACTTCTGTCTAGCCAGCTGCTAAAACTGACTAGAAGTATCAATTAAAAGGAATGTCTAAATTTAAGAGGCGAGGAAAATGTGAACAGCAAGCATGACCAATGTAGTAACATATTCTGAATATGTAGTAACATATTCTGATAACATATTCTGAAAGTCAGTGGCTCCATAGGCATTCTCTATGTTCCTCTAACACACATTGGCACACACCAAGAGATGGAACAGTTCTTCTGGGGGAAATCAAGTATGGCAGCAAAAGCTTAAAGAAACACCCTCCTGGAGGGTTACTGTCAGAAACCCGAGGGAACTGTAGTGGTTACAGGGTGGGAGACAACTCTCAGATGGGGGAACTGGATGGACTCACTTTCCCTCCTGTTGCAGCCACTCACTAGTTCACACAAATTCAATAAAAGGTGGCTAGCAGGCACCGCCTCCCCTTTCTGGTGACAAAGGCAGCCTCATGGAACAGGCTTCTACTGGAATGCTTGATGGGCTGTGAGATCTGACTCCCTCTCCTTAGTGCTTCCCCCCCAAAAAAACATTCCGATTTATACAAGGGAGATGTCATAATAAAAATCTAAGTATAACCGGGCTGTGAAAATTATACAGCCACATATGTTTTTGGCTAGCGGCTTGTCCAATGTTGAAGGACTAATGTAGAGTTGTGGTTCTGTGGCAACCTGTTGAAGTATAAATAAAACAGGGGCCTTGTTAAACCAATGGTCCTTGTTCCATCTCCATGTGCAGACTAATTCTCATGCCCTTGATCTTCCCAAGAGTCTATCTGATAGTTGACACACTTTGGTGTCACCTTCAGCAACAGGATTGTGAAGAGCAGCTGGAACTCTTTTTAGCTCTTGATAGAGATGAGGCCTTCCATTACTTACAGCCTCCTATCACATCCTCTTTACTCAAAACACTAACCTCTACTGCTGCTCAGACCATCTCAAAATGCTTCTTCATCCACATGTCCACTCTGACTTTAAGCCGTTGTTTCCTGTTACAACCCTTCCTCCAGTTCTACCAATATTCTGCACTTTATTTCCTTCCCTTCCTTTCTTGCCCCCACTCTCAGTTTTAAGACTGTAAGCTCCTTGTAGGTAAAGACTTGGCTGTTCTTTACAAATGAAACTCTAAGGTGTCACGTACAGCAATGGTACTGCATAAACCAGAGGTGTGCAACCTTTTTGGGTCCATGGCTCCCTTGACCAACTACATTCTTTCTGCGGCACCCCTGTGCAGCTCAGGAGCCCAGTTATGTCACCCCTTGCCTGCAAAGCTGGCAGCCACTCACCACTTTTTGAACACCCCCCTTGTGGAGTGTTCATCAGCCTCCTCTCTTCTCCCCTCTCCTTGGGAGTCCTCTGGGCAGCTGCAGCTGCCATCACTGGTCTCTGAGCTGCCCCTCCTGCCCCAAAGAGAGATGCCTCCTCACACTGCCCCACAGGGGCCTGAGAAGCACCCCCTGGCCAGCCCCAGAGGCACCATTTGCCTGGAGAGATTGTAGCCAGGGCTGATGCAACTAACAGCTGTGCAAGACTTTGGGAGGCAGAAACGTGAGAGGGCATCAGAGGTGGGAGGGAAGGAAAGAAGAACAGAGACCAGTGTTGCCCAATGCACCCCTGACTATCATTCAAGGCACCCCAGGTTGTCATGGCACACAGGTTGAAAACCACCAGCATAAGCGATTAATAATGATAGTGATGAAAATAACAGAGCCTAATTCAAAAACAAAAACTATACTTAAACTATTTGGACAAACATTGTAAAAAAATAATACAAATAAGACTACTGCTCTCCTTTTTGAGGGATTCCCTATTTGTAAACATCAGATCATCAGACAAAACAAGCAGGGAGGTTGATGATGATGAAAGCACCAATTAACATGGAAGGAAATGGAAATATCCATTTTTAAACAATTGAATAAAACACACACATATAGCAACACGGTTAAAGAAAACTCCTCAATACAGCCTATTCTTTCTTAATCCAAAATCATGATAACTGAAGCTTGTGCTGATCATGTGCTAGCCCGCTTCTATCCACAAACTCCTCAATTTGCTCCTCAAAAGCACAACTCAGAGGAAGGTTCAGAATTCAGACGATAAAGTACCAACATCACATTTCTGTGTGATGCACGTGCCTGCCTGTTATAAAACTTTTTAAACAGAAACAGAAAAGCAAAAGCTCTTTAGATAATATTCAAATCCAAAGCGTGGTTGAAATCTGTAACATGTTAAATAGTAAATCTACAGCATATTAATGTATTAGTGTGAAAGGTTATGGGTCAGATCCAACATACTACAAGTGGGTGTCCATTTGTGCAACAGGATTTCACCTCCCTTTCCTCCCCACAGCAGCCCCTCTGGAGCAGATTTTGGCAGCATGCAGGGGGGCTGAAATGGGGAGAAGAGAAACACAAAGTATTGTTGCACAAGCCGGCAGATATCACTGGATGTCACCCTGTTTAATGTAGCACATATAATTTTAGTAATAGAAAAAAGAGAGTACAGTGGTACCTCTGGTTACAAATGTAATTCATTCTGGAGGTCCGTTCTTAACCTGAAACCGTTCTTAACCTGTGGTACCACTTTAGCTAATGGGGCCTCCTGCTGCCGCCGCACTGCCAGAGCATGATTTCTGTTCTCATCCTGAGATAAAGTTCTTAACCCGAGGTACTACTTCCGGGTTAGCGGAGTCTGTAACCTGAAGTGTTTGTAACCCAAGGTACCACTGTATCTATTGAAACAACCTCATAAGGTTATGAGTTAAAGAAAGAATAGTAAGTCCTAATTTTATCTCCCTTCCTCCTCCCCTTTTCCATGTGAATTCTCTCCCTCTTAGATTTTCAGAACTAGCCATGGCTAATGTTATGCCTGCACGAGAATCTTTGCTGGCCCTGCTTAGCTCTCCCCAGAGTTCTGAAAGCTATTTTTAATGATAGTTGCAAACTCATATTTGGTGCTTACCATGGTTCGATGAAATACTAGTACACATGTGCACTAGTATATACTAGTACGCTACATCATGGTTCAGGCCCACTGTGAGCACCTGCAATGGTCAGGTAAATGCTGGGACTCATAGGCCCCAGGAAGGCCATTCAGAGCTAATGCTAGACTCTGAAATAACTTTTCATTTTCTTTGTTGTTATTTTTTTTTTTAACCAAAGTGGTGTCCATGCTGCAAAGTGGCTGCCAAGGCTGCATCCACCCACCATCTGCTTTTCCTCAGAATGCTTCTGGGACCTGATGCCAAGAGGTATTCTGGGAAATGAAAACGGCAGGTGGCAATACCCTCAGAAAGTGCTTCACTTTGCAGTGCAGCTGTCACATTGAGAAAACATGTTAAGAAGTGACAGAGCTACTTGTTAAGCTTCCTTGATGCAAAGACCAGGGTGATATGGGAGGTCCTAGGAGGGGCTTTTCTCCTGGACTCCTTCAAACCTAGCTCTGATCTTGCCATATGAAAATAAAAGGGAAGGAAAATTCTCACGTGGAAGTGGAGGAAAACTGCATGAGCCTAGAGGCCACTGCTAATCGTGGTTAGAAGATCATGCCTGTCATTGGCTCATGTATGAAGGGAGTTCTGGACCAACACTGTTGTGGAGCATTGCACTGGTACAGTGAACCAACAGAACCAATCTTCTATAAATGGTTTGTGAATAAATTCCTAAGAACCCAAGAAGAGTCTACTAGATCAGGCCAATGGCCCATATAGTCCAGCATCCCATTATCACAGTGGCCAACCAGATGCTTGTGGTAAATCCGCAAGAAGGATTTGAGCACAAGATGATTCTCCCACCCTGGTTTTTCCAGCAACTGGTATCCAGAAGCATTATTGCCTCCAACTATGGAGGCAGATAAGAGCCATCATTTGATAGCCTTTTCCTCCGTGACTGTATCTAATCCTATTTTAAAGCTGTCTAAGTTAGTGGCCATCACTGCCTGCCACGGGTGCGAGTTCCATATAACTTTGTGCTGCATGAAAAAGTACTTTCTTTTATCTGTCCTGAATCTTTCAAGATTCAGCTTCATGGAATGTCCACATGTACTAGTGTTATGAGAGAGGGAGAAAAACTTTTCTGAAAAACTTATTCCATGCCATGCATAATTTTATACTTCTCTATCACGTCACCGCTTACTCACTTTTTCTCTAAACTAAAAGTCCCAAATGCCGCAACCTTTCTTCATAGAGGAGTTACTCTTTCCCTTTGGGTGCCCAGTCAGAGTAATGGGTGTTTACTCAAATATATTATACTAGCTCTGCACTCTTCTATAACTACAGTATTTTTAAAAATAAATGTTTACACAAATGCTAATGATTTTAGTGTGTATCTCAGATGATATTTAAATTAATCTTAAAATCTGCAGACTAGGATTTGGAAAAACATCCTTCAGATGTTTTTCTTACATTAAACAAAGAAATGGAATGGAACACGATTTACAGTTATCACAATAACCACGTCAGGTGCTGTAGCACTTTTTACCTGACAAGTCAAAACTGTAAGACATGCTAAGAGGCCGGATTGCTGGAAAAAGAAAAGAAAAGAAATCAAAATGACAAAAGAAAAACAATCTGTTTTTAAGGGAACACAAAGAAAACAGAAGGTTAGTTTAAATGAGAGACATTTCAAATTTTATTATACAGGCCAATCTAAATCTTAAATGAGTCAGACACTTTTTCTTTACAGCAGTAAAGGTGTAAGTGTAAACACTGCCACAGCATCATGGGAGGTTGGAAATACATTAACACCTGGATCCTAAACATGTATTTCCCTGGAAGGGCCAGTTTAGCTAATATTAGCTCCACATGCAGAGCACAGTGAGTATGATATTTAAAAGATCTTTACTGCATGTGCAGCCCCCAATATGCACGTCTATAATATACCTATCATTGTTGCACATTCTCATCAGGGATGATGCTGGTGTACAGATACTCTGCATAACTGGGCTGCACATGTGGTGATAATCTTTTAAACATTACACTGCCTTCACATTACATAGCCATAAGTAAAGGCTTTCCTGAAGCCTGCATGCAGGATTAATACCTTCTAATTTGGCCCGAAGTCACATCGATTCCAGTAAGGGCCACTTGACACATGACAAATTACTTAAATGAGTGTAGAAAATTGCATATAAATCTTTGTGTACACTGTCGCATACAAAAAATACGAATTTTTGTTGCTTCACATGTTTAATTGCAAGGAAGTTCTGACTGCTAGCAGGTTTCTGTGGCATATACAGTAGTGCCTCGCAAGACGAAAATAATTCGTTCCGCGAGTCTTTTCGTCTTGCGATGTTTTTCGTCTTGTGAAGCATGCGCCTCTTCAAGCGGCTTTAAGAAAAAAGTGCAAGACGTTTTCGTCTTGCGAAGCAAGCCCATAGGGAAATTCGTCTAGCGAAGCAACGCAAAACCGAAAAACCCTTTCGTCTAGCGAGTGTTTCGTCTTGCGAGGCATTCGTCTTGCGGGGCACCACTGTACACATGCAAAAGCAGACCTGCATTTTTTCAGCTTTGATTTTGTAAATTCTATTTTATATTTCAAAATTATTTTGTTATAGGGAATTTGTCATGTTAGAAGTGGCTATGAATGTACTTAGGATCACTGGTAAAGTAAAAAAAAATCCTGTCACAAAGATGCTGCTGAAAAAGTTATACTGTAATAGAAATACATGCATAAATACATAAGGAGGGTGGGGGAGGGTGGCAAACATTATGGCACTACATTTCAAGGAGGTAGGCACATGCAATTGCAGAGGTACTAAAAATAGTTTGGTCAATTAATCTCAGTACTGGCATAAAATTCCTTACTCTACTCCCAACTGTAAATTGCCATAACTATTCTTATATAACTATTCTTCAAAGATATCTATCATTCTTTTGATGAGAATAAGGTCATCTTGGCTGTAAAAAGAGCAGTTATTGGTGATTATAGTGTTTTCTCTAAATGCTTACAGTGCTTCACATACTTCACTCAGTAATCCTTACAACAACCATGGAATGTAGGCCTGTATAATCCACAAATTACAGATGCGGAATTAAGATTGAAAAATGGTGGTCTGCCTAAAGCTGCCCAGTATGCTAACATTTGAACTAAAATATCGAAAAGGGCCTTATTGGTTTACAACTCATGCTTTTAACCAGCTGACTATATATGCTCTCATGAAAACTGAAAATAGGCAACTGCTTGCACTGCTGGTGCATAATTATATACTGTAAAGCTGGATGTGTAAATAGGTAACTTGAACAGCAATAGTATTCACACTGAATATTCTGACACTATAATTTAGGGGTTGCTAAACTCCACTTTGGAAGAAAAGATCCATCCTCCCTAAGCAAATTTTTCTGCCTTCTGGCAGCAGCAGTGAAAACAACAAAAATTAAAGTAACACTGTGCTGGTATGGGTGGAGCCTAGTGCCCTGATGGGGATGAAGATGGTTCCCTCCCCATTTATAGGCACTTCCTTCTTTATTGCCTGTTTCATTAATAGTAGATACACAAGTCCTCTCACGGTGGTGCTGTTTTATGACTTTTAAATAAAAGATTTAATATGTGAGAGTTTCAGCATTTAAAAATAATTAAAATAAAAAATAATAATTAAAAATAAGTGTCAGACAACAAATATCTCTCTCCAGTTGCATCAATGCCCTATAATTTCATTGACTTGTTTTTATTTAGTTATTGAGAGGATGTGTGTTCTTGTCTCCAATACTGCAGCATATATCTACTTTGATTTTTATTAATGTAGAAAATGGTATGGGTATCACACACACTCTTCTCCAAGCTGTTACATGTGGACTAGATATCACACTATTGCATTTAAATGGAATCTTGTAGGACTACTGTGCAGAAATTGAAAGAGAAGTTAAAAACACACACCCCATACACCAAAAGAATAAGTGACATGTTGCTTTGTACAAAAGGAAAGCAACCACTGCTACTTGTCAATAAATTAGTGGAAAACTACTCCATGTGTCCAGCACAGGTGACTGTGGCAATTATATTTTCCTAGACCAACATAAGAAAAATGAAATAACTGAACATTGAAATAGCTGGTCTAAATCACTGATCATTATTATTACTTTAATAAATACAGAGTCCATGTGCCTTTTAATAAGCAATCAGAGCTCCTGAGCTTGCAGACATTCCATTTCACTTTAATGACTATTCTTATGAAGAGAGCTCAGTGAACATACTGGTTTTTTCACACCTGCAAGAATCAAGCAACTTAGGTACAATCACCACCTATCAAAATCAGCAGGTGGGTTTTGTTTAGCAATTTCCTTCCCTCTTTAGCTCTTTACTCCCCACACCCCCAAATCAGCACAAAAGGACATTTCAGAACAGTGTGCAGGTCTGTGGGGAATCACTGGAGAATGTCTCATTCCCTGTTCTCGTGATAGAAAGCTCTGCTTCATCAATGAGCCTTCAGTAAGCGGAAGGACACCAGTTGGATACAAGCCATTAGCAATATGCAATAATTTCATCAGCAGAGTACCACCTAGGACTAATATAATCAAAATCGAAATACCTAGCCTGCTGCGCCTGATCTCATCAGGAGAGACGGGTCTCAGTTTTCTTTCAGACTTGATTTCTTCCAATATTCTTTCATGGAGGCTACGTGGTCTTGGTGGGGTTGGTTTTAGTTTTCTTGCAGAGGCCTTGTAAACATTAATATAAAAGTAGAGAATTGATGCCAAACACTTCACAAGAGATGTGTACAGCAAATTATTATCATGGTGAAGTCTTTCGTAAACTAAAACACACATAGGGTTATGGGATGGATTCAGGCATTGATCCAGACAGGCTTATATAATAAACCTTACTGATTCTGAACTAGATCAAATTCAAGATAGCAGGTCTGATAGACTTTGTTTCTTCATGTTGTTTCTCATCAGTGCTCAATGCAAAGGCAGCTAATTTTTTTGGTAGTAATTGTACTTGCCCCATTTAGAAATTAAAGTATTCCCCCATTCCTTTTCAAATAAAAAGGGTATATTCATCAGGAACTGGGCATGATAGGGTAAAAAACAACAACTAGGAGGCTACAAGTTAAATGGGAAATATGATTTATAGTGAATTAAAACCTCTCCTTCCTTGAATCAAGAAATACAGGTGCAAATAAAAATTGATATTGGAAAGTGTGTGGACAGAGTCAGGAATGAAAAAACCCAGCAAGCAAACAACAAGGCTAGCTGAAATAGGTTTGTAAGGAATGCGTATTAATTCAACAGGGAGTCTGGCAGCAATAAAGTTAGTGCTTGTCTGAATCCTATGTATGTTAAATACCAAGGGTAAAAGATAGCATAACCAAGAGGAGGAAGTGCATTTGGGCATACCTGTCCCTGGTTAAATGGCCCAAAAAGTGTGTGAGAAATTAAGAGATGCAATGTCTGGGCAGGAATTGGCCACAGAAGGGAGGAAGAGTACAAGACTCAAGCTGAGAAAACCTACTGAGAGCAATATACTGTGAGCAGGGAATTCTGATTAGAAGGAAAGTGAAAATACCAGAGAGTTTTATTTTAAAAGAATTCCTGTTACTTGTTTTAACTTTCTATGCAAGCATTATAAAGCTGAAAGGGGATAGATTATATGGAAAATGTTTGTGTTTTCTATTCTACAGCATTTTTCAGGTGAGAAGTGGTAGGAGCATCAATAAAAACAATTATTGCAAACAAAATATATTTAAAAGCTACATCTTAACTAGGAAAAGGCACATATCAGATTACATACTGGATTTAATGGAGGTCGAGATCGGATAAAGTCCAAGATAATGTCATGAGCACTCTTTTTTAATCGTGGAGGGATATCCCCATTGACCTGAAAGAGAGAAAACTAATGTTTTATCTGCATATCTGTATCATCTGGTAATTTGAAAATGGAAACAGGGCAATGCATCCTAAAACCATCATAATCACTGAAACGCATCAACAGTCTTCAATCAGCTAAGGGGTGCTGAAGATAATAACACGTTGTTTGACATTAAGAATTATCTTTGATGAATCAGACCAAAAATCCAGCACTATCACAACAGCCAAAAAGAAGCAAGGCACAATGGGACGAATTCTGCTTGCTGCAGCCATTGGCAACCTCCACCTACATATTGCCTGCATTTCACCCACCCACCCAATTGCCAAAATGATCATAACAGCAGCTGCTGGTCCAGCATTCTATTCTCACATAGGCCTGAAGGCTACAAACAGAATATGAATGCAAGAGCACTTTCCTCACTTGTGATTCCCAGCAACAAAGCTATAAGGCTTTTTCCGCCTGGGCCCTCTCTCTGTGTCTCCCTCTGTCTGTTTCTTTCTCTCTTTTACTTACTTACTTACACACACATTCTCTCTCTCTCTCTCTCTCGCTCTCTCTCTCTCTCTCTCTCTTTGGGCTCTCAAATTTCAGCGGTGCCCCATGCAATGCTAAAATTCAGCACCCCCTCCCTCTCGTGCTCTGTTCTACACCACTGTTGAAGCATCCCTTGTGGCACCAGGACCCAGTGCGGACAAACCAGTCGCACAGCCTTTAAAACTGCCTCTGCACACACCATGGAAGAGGAAGCAATTTCCAGAGGAGTGGTCTACAGAACAAGAGCGGGCCTGCAATGTCCAGAGGTCTGCATAATGCCATCTATACAAGCTGCAGGGTTTCCACCACTATTCTATGGATATGTGTGGAATCATAAACCTGACTTTCACCAAAAGACACAGTGAAAGGTGGTCATTTCTTTTTTAACTTGTGTTGTCACAGCTTACCATAACTTTCCTTAAAGTATAGCGTTTGGATCGAATATCATCCATCAGCATCTCATACGGAGTGAGCTGATACTCTATGGGAAGAGGATTGAACTGACGTTCTTTAACTTTCTTCAGTTTCACACCATCTCGCAAGTCTCGCATGACCTGCACCCAAAACTGAGCCTGAAGAATCAAGAACATTAATATTTTTCAGAATCCATAATCAAATGTTAGCCCACTAAGAAAAATAACTAAGCTGAGCCAAAACATAATGATCACTAGTTTAAATTAAATTTTATAACTTTTTCTTAGTTGTGGTTTTAAATATAAAATTTTATAAGCTTTTATAGGTATTATATAAATTGTATAGATAATGTTTATAAATTTATGATATTCTGATGTTTTTATTGTACACTACCACAATATGTTTAAAGAGTTGGAGGTTTGGAAATATGCTTATCAATAAATAAAAACACATGAACAGTAAAAAACACAAAAAACCACACTCCACAATCATACACAATATTTGGCCACAATATTTAGTGTATTATTTACAAGGCAGTATTACCCAATCAGCAGTTTTTAAATCATCAAGATCAGCGCTGGAGTCATCAGTTCCTTCTCTGTCCATTTCCTGCATCTTCTTCAAATTCTGCAGGTTAAAATAAAAGGTAGATATGTTGCAATGAAACAGCAGCAGTATGGTCAGAATAGATCAGAACCAGCCCTTTCATAACCAAAAGAGGCTTTACACTAGTGGAACGGCATCTTTGAATCTCAGCCAATATATTTGCAATGTGGGCAACAGATGATGAATAGAGTGGGGAAGAAGTGGGGCCCAGAATCAAAATGGTAGAGACAGAGAAAGGAGGGGCACAGGCAAGAAAACAACACAAGGTTAATGAAAGGGGTTCTAGTTGTTTCAGTTCTACCTTCAACCCTTGTTACTCTGGGTTTGATGTCAACGCAGGACTTAAAGAATGGACTCTGGCTTATCAGTGTTGGATCAGTGGTTGCTAAAAAAAAGTTGTTATCCATGACTTGATTCAGAATGACACTGCTGACCTGAGATCTAAGAGGGTGGTATCAACGTTGAAGCATGTGCTACTGGCTAGCTGCTTCTAGGCAGTTAGATTTGCAGATTATTCCCTTTAGAAGGTCTATATGGTCTAACACTGGGGGCCCATTAATACCTGTGAGTGGATGCATTGGTTTCTGTTTCCCCAAAAAGTGAAGTCTATAGGTTGAGTAGGAGGTCCTTTTTGGTGGGGTACTCATATACCTAATATGAAATGTATTTGAACATCCTGCCCTATCTCCAAGCTATTCACCGTACTACCACCACCACCACTACTAATAAATAGCTGACATTTGTATAATATTTTCAGGTGTTAAAAGCACTTCACATACATTAACTAGTTGTAATATTTACAACAACCTTATAATCAACCTTATAAACTTGTAATATAAGGAATGAAATCTGTTCATCTGTTGTTTAAATTGGTTTATTTCTAGATTTCTAGACCTGACGTTTTTAAAGGTACTTTATTTAACTTGATGTAATAGTGTCATATTTGTCACAGTTGTGTCAGATGAAGCCATGTGTATGTTTCCCTTCTATTGTTTTCTTATTATTTCCTGCATCTGTATATAAATCTTTCCACCAAGGAGATTTAATTATACACTGCTCTGCTTAACACTAGAAATCTCTGCACCCCTGCCAATTGAAAGTTTTGTATAAATAATGTGACACATTCCATTATAATTTCACCTAACTGAAACCTGAATTTCACTCATTGTTGTTTCGGGTAAATAAACTAACTTTTTGCTAAGAACATGTTGTAAAAAGCTGCTGAAAATTTAATGATCCCAGAAAAGGTTGACATCTGTTGGGAAAGATAATACAGGGAAATCTCCCCTGAGAGATCATTTGAAAGCTTGAGCCATTGAGAGAGATTGTATTTCCTTCTTTATTTTAAAGAACAAGAGTTACTGCTTTCTATACAAAAAGACAGGTAATAGACAGTTTGGATGCTTGACGTGTAAACTCTATTGAGTAAGCATGTTGTTGTTGTTGTTGTTGTTTGTATTCCAGAATTGTAAAACCAATTCAGCCTGACTGCTCTATTATGATCAAAAACTAATGAAAATGAACATTAGGGCAGCAAGTTTCATGGCAAGAGGTTTAATGACATCACTACTTCCAGCAAATTAGTCATGTGCACAGTCAGCTTCTGCAAAAATTATGCAGAACAAGTTTCTACTGAACTCAATCTGGGGGAAAGGCTGTAATTCTGAACAAAATGCAGTGAGTGCACTTCCACAGCAGGCTCACCACACAAAGTATATACATCTGTACACATTCTAGTTTTATCATATCAGCATGAAAAAATAGACCCTGTGGATGACATTGAACAGAAGTCGAATCCTCAGATGAGATTTGTTGAATTGACAGGAAATGGCTCATTCTTTATTGAGCCAAAGGTCACTGCAGCATTAAATCAGAGTGCACACTCTAAACCTCTCCAGAGAGCAGTTATTTTAAGAGCTTTCTGGTCACCACAAATTTAAGTCTATCAATGTTTTAATATACTACCTATAAGAGAAATGCTAAAAGCTGCAATATTAACTTCATTTACCTGGAAGTAAGCCCCACTGAATTCAGTAGGACTTACTTCTGAGTAAATAAGATTAGGATTGTACTGCAAGTGACTGTCAAATCTCTGTCGTCAAAAGGAATTGTTAAAACTAAAAGGCTAAAGTTACCAAAATCAGGTTGCCATTTTAATATCAAACTTTCATTCAAAATTTGCAAATGTGTGAAAGCTCAGCATTTGTCTCATATTTAAGTATGTGCAGCATTACATTTGATCCCATTACATATTTTATTAACTCTTAGGGCTGGATCCTCTAGTGGAAGCCAGCACAAGGATTCCTGCTAGTGCAATGAGGCTTTCCCCTCTTCCCAATGCATCACCCAAATCTGCTCTGGAGGGTCAGGAAAAACACCCTGAACAGCACACAGTGGGAGGAGAGGGGAGATAATTCTGCTGGGCAAGCAGAAATGCTTGTAATGATTGAACAATCTATTTAGTGTTGTATTTCACCCTTAAATATTTAATTTTATCACAATGCCTGCATAATTAATTTGTGTTATAGAGTAAATCTGATGAAATTAATGAACCTAAGTTATTAATTAATTAATTAATTAATTAATCAATGAACCTAAGGTATTAACTTCAATGAATTAACTCTGAGTAGAACTAGCACTGAATACCACCATTTATTTTTATTTAGCTGAGTTTATTATATGCAGCACCATACTGAACAAACTTGAAACTGTAAAGTATGAAATGAAAAGAAACAGACAAGAGAAGAAATCTGTTGAAACTGAAGAACAGAAATATTGTTGAAGAGGAATAACAAAAAGAAATAGGACCAGTTTGAACAAGCCACTGGGGAACCAGCTCCAGTTGCGCCCCCCCCCCCGCCTCTCAGGAGGAGACAGAGGAAAAGGGAGGACAAAACCACACACAAACTGCCCTGACTGGGACACACAAATGATGTACTGTATAAGAATCTTTCATATCACTAGAAAGGTTCAAATATAGGAATATTTCAAGAGAGAGTAAAAGCCATAGGCAGGCTAGGTCTGGAAGAGGACGAGAAAAGGCTCTAAAAATCCTACCTATCAAGTCCAGTGGCAAGCATCATCCTTACAACAGAATGTCCTCCAACCTATTCTGGCAAAAATTACCTTTTTTGACATAGTATGTGTACATATTAGTGTACAGAAGAACGAAACAAGTCTCAAAAATGAGTAAAGCAAACACTCATGACTTTTACCATGCTTACCTCTCTTGCACTTTTAATTCTGGCCAAGAATGTGTACAGCTCCATTGTTTCTGCAAATAGTGCCCGGCACACTGCTTGATAGTGATTTGGTGCATCTGATCGAGTTGGTAGATGAGCAGCACAGAGCTAGGGGGAAACAAATGTTTTAATGATATACGCATCATTGTTCTTGCATTATTGTTGTTGTTGTTGTTGTTAAATTTGTATACTGCCCTTCATCTAAAGATCACAAAGATCAAAAAATACATAACAATGCAAAAAACAAAAACAAACCAATAATGCCCTTCCTATAAACACATTTAAGGGCTATAGACTGTTCCATCAGCCAAAGGCATAGATACAGAGAAATGTTTTTGCCGGGGTGTCTGAAGATATATAATGAAGGGCCAGGCAACCCTCCCTGGGGAGAGCATTCCACAAATAGGGAACCACCACAGAAAAGGCTTGTTCTTGTGTTGCTGACCTCTGGGGCTCTTGTGGAATGGGCACACAAAACAGGGCCTCAGATTATGATTGCAGGGTCCAGGTTGGTTCATGTGTGGTCCTTGAGGTATTGTGGCCCTGAGCCATTTAGAAAGAGAACCTAAAATGCCTGCACTTAAAATATTATCAAATAAACAAATTCACACACCCATCCACGCACGCACCCACCATTTGCATGCTTAACATGTATTTTGATTATTCTATCACTTGGTAGACATGGAATAAGACTGGAATGTGATAAGGTCTATGCATAAGCTGGAATACATTACAACAGGAGCAAAAAATAGAAGTGGAAGTGCTGCTTAACTAAATTTCTATGGGAAGCTTTTATTTTCAAACAGCTTCTGGGATGCCTAGAAACTGGGTTGCGGTATTCAGTTTTTGCTTAGATCACTAAGAAGATTAGAGCATTTCCATCTACATTCAGAGGTCACATTATGTAAACAGGGGAGTCTTGCCAGATTCTCTCTCTGGGTTCATTCTCATTTGAGTAGGGAGCACAACTCTCCCAGCCAGCCTGGTGCTAACAGAAATCACAACTATCAGGAAAGATCAAACAAAACTTCTGGCTCCATTTGAATGTACTTCATCAAGAGTGAAACCAAATTACAACAAAATATTCACAACTGACTGACTTCTCAGAGCTTACTTGGCTTCTATATAAGCATTTTCAGATAAAGCCTTGAAATCTGCACCACAACAACTCAGTCTGTCTGGGATCAGAGTTCAAAAGATACACGCTTGCTTCCACTTCTAATCATCATTTGAAAAGAGCAGTATTACTGTTCTCTTTTCTCTAGAGAGTGAAAAAAATTCTTTCCCATGGGACCAAAAAGACCAACTAATGACAATTCTCTGATTAAGCAGCAAAAATATAGCCTGAATAATGTCATGCATTTGCTGTAGAACTGAAAGTTAAAATACATTTCACCAAATCTTCATTTCAGAGGCAAAGCAAAGGCCTTATGTGAGCCCCTCACTTCAACCCTGGGAGATGGAAACATACCATACACTCTCCATGCTGTGTATTTTTATTCACACAGTCAAAATCTATTTACTGGTTCTTGCCTTTCCTCTCTGATACTGATACTTGCCATCTTCACATCCTTTCAGCCACACAAGCATTTGTGAAAAGAAAATCAGGCAGCTGTCACTTCCCTAAGTCATTTCTCTCCTTCTACATCAAGGGTGGGGAACCACCGGCTCCAGGCCAACCTTGGCCTGCCAGGAGGTCCAATTTGGCCCACAAGGCAACTTTCTCCAAGCCATGTATGCTCGCCCATCAGCCGACGTCACTGGTGATATCAGCTGATGGGTGAGAGGAGAGGGTTTAATCCTGAATTGGCTGAATGCCCTGTACCAAGCAGTAGGATTTAATCTCCATTCATTAGCTGATGAGCAGTAATTAAAGTGCTTCTCAAAAGCACTGCTTGAAACAACTCCTGTGCTTCCTCTGTGTGAGAGAAGGCAGCAGTGCAGTGGGGGAGAATACCCTGGTCTCCAGAAATGTTGTTAGACAGCCTTAGGGCCAAACTAGACAGGAGAACCATCACCCAGCAGGTCACTGCAGTGTGTGGGAGAGCTTCTGCTGCAAACTACAAAAATACCAGAAGCCTGCTCCACAGTGACTCAGAGCAGGACTTTTGGTATGGTTGCCCACCTAAGGAGCAGAATTCTTGTCGAGATATAACAGGTGTCCACTATCTGCACTTTCTGGAAACAACTGAAGACACTTTTGTTCTTCTCAGCTGGATGAAGGAAACTCTGCCACAGGCATTGGTTTTATATTGTTTTGTTTTTTAAATACATCTACTTTTTGGTGGTTTTGTTATTGTGCATCACCTTGAGATGCTTGAATAGAAGATTAATCAAATAATAATAATAATAATAATAATAATAATAATAATAACAACAACAACAACAACAAGTTAAAAACAGCTACCAGCTTAAATTGGGGCCATGGCAGAGGGTGGTGTGTGTGTGTGTGTGTGTGTGTGCGCGCGCGCCAGTCTAAATTGCCTACCACACAAAGCTGTGTTTTGCCCCACAAGGGTACACACAGGTACCTTGTGGCAACTAGTTATAGGATACATGCAGAGTCTGAATTATTGTCATTCTTCTTCTTATTTTTTTATTTTTTTACCACCCTTCACCATAAGATCCCAAGGGGGGGTTACAGCAATTTAAAATTCAATATAAAAAACATTTTAAAAGTGATCATTTTTGCATAACTCTTTACATTTTAAACTAGAAAAGAAGTACTGTATATGAGTGTTTTAAAATTAAAATAAAATCACATGAGCTGTCATTTTCTTTTCAATTTTAAAAAGTTTTTTTCAATATAATCAAAAGGAACAAGTCTTGCAAGGACAAGTATGAAAAATTATTTAAAACATATATTATTACTACACACTATTGCATCTAACATGTACTCTTTGTTTTTAAAGAGGCATATCTTCTGTCTGCATATGTTTCATACTTGGTAAAGAATAAGAGCAGGATAAAAATATACTTCTAAAACTCCCACAAATTTCATAAATAAATATACAATAATTTACTCTAGAGGAGAGGCCTATTTTCAGAGCAAGGTGGCTATTATTAGGATGCCATATAAAATGAATCTACCAACATAATATTAAGCAAGCAAAATGTGCAGCTATATTCTATTGTTTTAGAATTCAGACCTGCAGTTTATGTCTCCTTATGTAAGGCATTAAAATGCTGCTCAGTATGTAGGACATGTTTTGTCCTTCGTTAGATTGTTTTCTCAGCCAAAAGACAGATTTTGAATTGCATGACCAGATGCAAGTTGTTATTTTGCTTTTTATAAGACATCAGAACAACGGACATCTACTTGTGTATGCATGGGATAACGCCTTACTTGTAAACCTTTTGTCTCGGAGGTTAATTTATTCTCTCTGATTCAATTAATAGGGTCTAGAAGAAAATACCAAAGTTTCGGGGAGGAAACTTCAAGGGGGGATGTGTGGAATCTGGTTATTGGCTTCCCATATTGTAACCATAATTAATACTGTGTTGGTACTTATAAACAATGTATTGTCCAGGAATGACATGAAATCTCCAAACTTCCCTTGAGATTCAGTGCCATTCAATATACTTTGTATATTGAATGGCTTTAAACAGTGACTAAAACAAAGTCGGTCCTGGAGAAAAGGTAGAGAACAGTGGAATCAAATAACATGACATTTTGTTTCAGATTGTAGCTCAGTGTAGCACTTCACAGGGATAATGCATTCTCTGTGTGGGGGAAGGGATTACTGTAACCACCTGGGAGATAGCAGATGGTGTATGGACCCTCTTAAGAGGATCCAAAAGAAGCCGAGCCTAGCATTACCTCAAGGACACAGTTGCGTAGAAACTGCAATGGTAGGAAATGTACAGTAACACTGTGGTTAGGGGCTGAGATTACTAACTTGATCCAAGAACTAACATCCAAGAACTATTACACTGAAGTCTCTGATTGCATTACTGTGCATAAACATACTGATAATCATTTCCTATACGTCATCTACTACTACAACTAAAAGCACAGCATGGGTTAAACGAGAAGCTTTGAGTCTGAGAAGGTTTGGAAAGTCCTAGGGAAAACCCCCCCCCCCAAAAAAAAGAGACACTAAGGGCTTTCTAGGCACAGGACTTGGATTTCTGTGTCCAAGTTTTTGTGTGTGTGTTGTGTTTTTTTTGTCCTGCTGCTTTCCCCAGGAAAGCCAGCTGTTTACTGTTGAATCAGAACGAACAGCGGGTTTTCTCTGATAACGTGGTGGGACAAAAATACAAAACAAAACTGTTCAGACAGGGACCTAAAAATCTCAGACCTGTGCCTAGAAAGTACAGCAGAAAAGAAGTGTGGATGACTCCTAAGTGCTGGATTCAGACTTGCATTCAGCTGAGTTCTGCTTGTGCTAGAGGAGGAAGGACAGGAAGTGGAATAGTGTGAGGCACTGCAAGGACAAGGAAGAATCAATAAAGCTTGCCTCCTCACACCATTGGTAAGGAAACCACTGATGGATAATCACCCCTTCTGCTCACAGGCAATAAACTTTGGATCCAGCCCTATGAAACTGTTACCTGTTATGTTGTGGGTGTTTTTTATGGGTGTTTTATTGTCAATTGCTTCACAGGAAGCAAATAATAAATGAAATGAAATGAATGAATGAATGAATGAATGAATGAATGAATAATATGATTTATTGTTAAAATTTGATCTGAAAGGCAAAGATTTCAAGGTTAAAAATTAAGCAAAGTCACAACGACATTTATTAGGGTTGCCAAAAAGTAAAAGTTGTTTAGGCTTTTTTTAGGAAGAGCCTAAGCTTTTTCTTTTTTCTTTGGAACAAACCAAAAATAGTGCTTTTAGAGTTGCCATTCACCTGGGTTTTCCATGACATTTTGCCAATTCAGCAATATTCCCCCCTGACGACATTTTTACACCTTAAAACCAGGGCATGTAAGTATGCATGTGTTATGTGAGCCTAAGGGGCTAAAAGAACAAACAGCAAATCAGCATGCCACTGCTGTAATTTGTGTGTTATTGGGTCACTTCCAACTCTATGAATCTATGTGGTGCCCATTTTTTCTGTTTTAAAAAAAGCTTTCTGAACATTTAATACTGCAGTCAGTCTGCCTCCAAGTAAATGGAGCACGAAGCTTCTGCATGCAATTGTGTACTTGATTTGGCCTTGGAGAATGTCTGAAGGAGCAATTTTAGTAGATTGATTTTTGCTGGAACACAAGGACATTTTTACTGTGAATCCAAAGCAGCCTCAGCTTCATCTCCAACCTGCAATATTAACAGTAGACTACATTGCAATACCACTGTAAACTGCTTTCCTCCAGCATATCCCTCTAACATACAAAGGAGAATGTACCCTTTTCCTCCTTTACTGCAGTCTGAAGAAAATCCTTCCTCTGAAATTATTATTCCTGTTAGCACCAAATGGGGATTTCCTCCCAAAGGAAAGAGCAGCTTCCAAGAAACAATATGCATTTAATGTCATGCTTAGTTCCCCCTAAATTTTTTAGACAATAAGGCATGTGTCCTCAGCAGAGATGAGCTTAATACTGCAAGGATTCTGAGGTATTAACTGGAATCATTAGGGCTCCATTCTTCTCAAATTTACTTAAGAAATAAGGATAACAGAAGCAAAACAGGTTTGCACTGGCAGACTAATATGTGGAACTTTCCACAATGTGAATGAAAACTTGGATCTCCAACTTCAGAGCTATAGCAGAATCAACTGGACTGTTGTCTACTGTAACCAAAGGAACAAAGAGCTCAGTTTTCTATGTACAGTTTTCTATGTACTTCTACAGCACAGTGATTCAAAGCTATGTTTGCATAGAATGCCATTACAAACAGAAATCAATATTTAAACTATCAAGCAGATAATATGAATCAGTCAACAAAATGCAGGATGGAAGGTGGTGGTGAACAATAAGAACTAGAATTTAGAACAAGAATTTAGAACAAGAACTTGCTAGTTCCAAGTCTCAAAATCATAATTCAAAGGTAACTAATGCTATAATTAAAATAAAAAAATTCCTTCCAGTAGCACCTTAAAGACCAACTAAGTTAGTTCTTGGTATGAGCTTTCGTGTGCATGCACACTTCTTCAGATACACTGAAACAGAAGTTGCCAGATCCTTCTATATAGTGAGAAGGTGGGGAGGGGTGTTACTCAGAAGGGTGGTGGGAATGGGAGATAGGCAGATAGCTGAGAGAGCCTCTTGACGACTCTTAACGACTGTAATAGGTCTTACAGGAAAAGGCAAGGGGTGGGAAGGTGAGAAATGGTTTAGTCATGTATAGTGAGATAAGAATCCAATGTCTTTGTTCAGCCCAGGTCTTTCCATGGTTTTAAGTTTGGTAATGAGTTGTAATTCAGCAGCTTCTCTTTCCAGTCTATTTCTGAAATTCCTTTGTAGTAAAACAGCTACTTTGAGATCTTGTATAGAATGTCCTGGGAGATTGAAGTGTTCTCCTACTGGTTTCTCTGTTCTGTGATTCTTGATGTCAGATTTATGTCCGTTTATTCTTTGGCGTAAGGTTTGGCCTGTTTGTCCAATATAGAGAGCTGAAGGACACTGTTGGCATTTGATGGCATACACAATGTTAGACGATGAGCAATTAAATAGTCCCGAGATGGTATGTGTGATGTTGTTGGGGCCAGTAATGGTGTTGTCCGGGTGTATGTGGCAGCAAAGTTGGCATCTGCGTCCATCCTGTATTTTTATAGTAGTGTCCAAAAAATGTATTTCTTGCATAGATTGATTCATTGTAAGGTTGATTGTGGGGTGAAAATCATTAAATTTCTGGTGAAAGGTGTCCAGGGTCTGTTGACCATGTGTCCAGATGATAAAAATATCGTCAATGTATCGCAGGTACAAGAGAGGTTTGAGTGGGTAGGAGTTCAGGAAACGTTGTTCTAAATCTGCCATGAAGATGTTGGCATACTGTGGGGCCATGTGGGTGCCCATTGCTGTGCCGCTGATCTGAAGGAACAGGTCATCACCGAATTTGAAGTTGTTGTGGGTAAGGACAAATTGGCAGAGTTTGGTGGCAAGGTCCGCTGTGGTTTTATCTGATATGGTGTTCCTTATAGCTTGTAAACCATCGTTGTGTGGGATGTTGGTATACAGAGATTCCACATCCATAGTAGCTAGTATAGTATTGTTGGGAAGATTATTTAAAGATTGTATTTTCCTCAGAAAATCTGTGGTGTCACGTACATAGCTGGGAGCATTGATGGCATATGGTTTCAGAACAGAGTCCATATAACCGGAGACACCCACTGTAACAGTGCCAATACCTGAAATGATGGGGCGTCCTGGATTTCCTGGTTTGTGTATTTTGGGTAGAAGATAGAAAGTTCCTGGTCGAGATTCTGTTGGTGTGTTGGTGAGGATCTGTTCTTGGATGTGTGGGGGTAGCTCCTTAACAATCTTGTTTAGTTCTTTCTTGTATTCTTGTGTGGGGTCTGAGTCCAATTTTGTGTAAAAGGCGGTATTGGAAAGTTGTTTGTGAGCCTCCTGAATGTAGTCAGTTTTGTTCATGATGCTATAATTGTGCTTCAAAAACAATATCTGGCGTTTTGTGGTTTCCACAAAACACACAACTATCGTTTCCAATCCAAAAAAAACCCCGACTACACAGTCAGCAAATGTAATACCTAAAAGGTGAAGTAAATTCTGAAAAACAAGTCTGAACAGCTTATTTTGATAAGTTTTCTTTCTGTGGTTACTAACAATTGTGAAAGCATATCAGATGCTATGCTTCCAGTGAAGCTGCAAATTTAAAGCATACCTAAAGATTTAAGCCAGAAACAAGAGGAATCTTAAATGCACATGGTTGACATTTCCATGGATGACATTTCCATGGACAATTATTGTTGGCCATTCTGTGATGGACAGTTACTTAAGATGCAAAGTCAATATTTCATGATCACTCATTAATTTTACAAGCATGTATTTTATTGCCATATTATCTGAACATCATGCCTGGCTTCTGGAGACTTTCCAACTGAAAGTGTGAAAAGTAGAAGTTCCAAAACACTGCCATGCTCCTGCTGACATTATGGTTGATAATGTATTGCTGATGGATTTATAAATTTCTGTTTGCTTTGTCATTCTTTGCTGTTAACTGTTTTTACTGTAATCTATACAGCAGCTATGACTTTGCATAACACAAGCTTTTCAAGTACAGCTGAATAATGTATTTTGTCCTTATTTACTGAAATAGGAAAATTAATAGACCTATTTCAAATAAAATGTTCATCGCATAGTGGCGAACATCAGAAGACTATTAATTGTGTTACTTTTCCAATTTCTGTGATTTTCTCTAGAGCCGCTCTTTAATCAGCACAGCTAAAACTTTAAGGACAGTAAAGTCTATGCTCAGGGATGAAAAGAAGAGATTGACTTGCTGATCCTCAGTTCAGATTATTTGCTGTCTTATCCAATTTGCCTGGGTGGATTTAACACCATCATGCTGATAGTGAAACTGAAAGATGCAACCCACTCCGCACTGTACTTATCAGTGTTAAAGTCTGGACAGCAAAGGTGTTTGTACCATGAGATGAACTCACAGACAGATCAGATCAGCTTTGGAACCGATCAGTACAACTTGTCTGCCTGAAAGTCAGGCACTTCATTCTGCTTTAGCAATTAGGTTTGTTTTGACAAGTGGCTATAACACTGCTATGTCACTAAGGGCCAAACTAGGTAAAACAATGAGGTCTATCTGATGTCACCTCTCACATTTTTTTACATTAAAAACAGTGGTGTGGAGGCTTAACTTCCCCCTCTATTTAAAAAAGCTGCCATCTCCCTGCACAGGAACGTATCAGCACATCATAAAAAGACAACTGCAAATATTAGTTCCCAATCTCAATGCCTTTCAAATACATCATAGAGAAATGCTCATATCTACTTCACAACCAAGAAAGCTGAATGCTGGAAGATTTAGGACAGATATAAGAAAGTATTTCCTCACACAGTGCACATGGAAATTGCTCCCACAAGATGGCCTCCAACATGGATGGCTTTAAAAGGGGATAAGACAAATTCAAAGAGAATAAGGGCTATCAGTGACTACTAGCCATAATAGTTATGTTCTTCATCTGCTGTCATAGGAAATATACCTCTTAATACCAGTTGCTCAGGGCCTTTTTGTGGGCCTCCCATAGGCATCTGGTTGGCCACTGTGAGAACAGTACTAGACTGGATGGCATCTTGACCCGATCCAGTTGGACTCTTAGGTTTTTAAACAATCTTGAGATTGGGATGTTTTATTGCCACCCTAGGCACCTTTGGGAGGAAGGAATAAACAAATAAACAAACAAGTGTTCAGATGTGAGAATAATTTTGCAACAGCAATCAATTCCCTTTACTGATCATATTTTTCAGTACTAGCTACATTACTCTCAGCAGAATATCCCTTTTTACTTTAAAATCAGGAAGGAGAGGTGGTTTAGTTCTCCATATATTGTTTGAGATATAAACAGAGAAGGTGTTGCAGAATATTACTCTTTGCAGAATATTACTCTGTTGCAGAATATTACTCTCAGCAGAATATCCCTTTTTACTTTAAAATCAGGAAGGAGAGGTGGTTTAGTTCTCCATATATTGTTTGAGATATAAACAGAGAAGGTGTTGCAGCCAAATCTAATTTAGCCCTCAGTTCTCTAAAATACTTTTTATTGAGTTCCTGCCCTCAATTTCTCTCAATGAGAGGCTGATCGAGATTCCTCCCCTCAAACAACCCCAAAATTCAGTGCATATTTTCAACCCAAGGATTTATGCTGCAACTTGCTTCTTCTCTGTCAGTATCTGCATGAAAAGCATGCTGGCAGCAAGACAGCAGTGCAGAGCTCCTAGTTAATGTCCTGCCAAACAAAAACTTGAGAAAGTAAGCTTGAATATCCAATTTGGCAACTCAAACTCCCAAAGGAGCTACACTGCATTTCAGTTTGTAAAGCAAATTTGCCATATCCGCTGCTGTAGCTGCAGCGGTACAAAGTGACTGAACAGGCCTCTTTGATTTTCATCTGTAGTCAGTTATTTTTTAAATTAACATGTATGATTTGGTAGTTATTAAACAACTTTCCCTGGTGTATCTAAAATGCTACCTGCAAAATTTCCCAGTATAAGAAACATGTTTTGAGAAATTATCTAATTCAACAAAACCCATGAATCTGCACTGTTCTGACAGGGCCAGCCCTAAGATGAGGCAGTGTGAGGCAGCTGCCTCTGGCAGCAGATGCTGAGATGCAGGGAGTGACCAGAGCTATGAGTGCCACGTGACCTACCCTGTACTCCCTATGCTAGTCTGCTGTCCTCAAGCGAAGTTCAGGACACTGTCCTTTCACCAATATTGCATCAAAATTCAACTTCCAATCCAATTGGCTTCTTATGTGCCTTGGGGGAGGGCACTACTTTGTCCTTTGCCTCAGGCAGCAAAATGTCTTGTACTGGCCCTGTGTTCTGAACAAAGTGGACAGAATACAAGCTCGTGGGATGGTAGCTAATCAAGTCTTATTTGGTATAGACAAAGCAAAATCAATGGGAAAGTCAACCAAGTGCATTGATTCCAATGGTCTACTCTTGAGTATGATTTAATTAGCTATAACTCTACACATACAGACACATGAGAGATAAACATTGTTATTAAACAAGAATGATAAAATCTAATATAAAGTTAGAAATTCCATAAGGAATAGTATTTCCTCTCAACTCGTATCCATTGAAAATATCACCTATGAGCTTGAACTCTTTTGAAATTTATGAGCCATCTAACTTTCAACCTGACCTTGCTTTACGAAATATATCTCTTAAAGTTAACAGTTAACAACCAAAACTAATGGTGGGCCACAGAAACTGCAGTTTGACACAGTTGATAGAGAACACAGAATTTCCCCTTTGAACAATGAAGCAAGAAAATTGCATAGCATAATTTCAGGAGTTTTCTTAACATAACAATGCATAGTACCCATTATGGTTCATTAAAGTGAAACCATGTTTAGGATATGACAAGGTTATATGTTCCAAGTACCCAAAGGCTTAGGAAATGCATTTTTTAATGAGAAATTAATCCTTTTTTGACATCAATGAACAGTAATGCACTCAAACTTTTATAAAACGTTTGCTTCTGTCAACAACAGATTCTGAAAGCACTTTTGAATATCAGCAGGGGGAAAGGGGGGTCTGGAAATTGTTAAATAAATATACAGCAACTTCTTCAGACTACTGAAGATTTATACTGCAATACTGTAAAGCTTTAAGATCAATGTGTCAAGAGGTTTGAGTTAGATTAGCAGGACTAGAAATATAATTCAAATTCATGGATGACCTGAATACTTTCAGTTCTAAAAGTCTGTGTAAAGAGTATCACATAAATTTGTATTGAGGTTTTAAGTATCTGAAGTTTTACATCAAACACTGTGGATGTATACTACATATCCAGAAACAGAAAAGATAGTCAAAGCTTAATCCAACACACTACCACCAGAGTCGTGCTCAATCTGTCATGCAGGAATTGCAGATACTCAAGGTTACCAAGATCTCTTCACCTTCAGGTGGAGCTTTTATGGTTACTCATAACATGGCATTGCGCATATGCTCATGTTATTCTTTGCTTCATCATATATCCCAGACATGAGGCCATCCTCAGAGGCCCAGTTGTAGGGCAGATCCATGGTTATCTGCACAACTGGGAAAGGTATAGGTAACTGGCGTATTTCAGTAACTATCACCCATAGGAACCTGTTAGAAAAGTACATATAGCCACATGCATTTCTTTAATGCAAAGTAAATGCTAACATGAACATACAGATTGCTGTATTAATCTTTTCCCCCCATCACTGAAGGAATTATCCATGCCTGACTGAGAGAAGGTAAACTGACAACACTAAATAAATACAGTAGAACAATTCATATCCACAAAGCTGCTACTCCCTCTTCAACTGTTCTGTATCTTGCTTCGATTGAATCTGTCATAGCTAAAATATGTAGTATCAACATATTTTGGTGATAAAGAAGTTTGGTCTGAGTTCAGGACTAAAGAGCCAACTCTCTTCCCCACTACTCCAGCTCACTCACAGTTCATAGCCCATACATATGTGGTAGGCTTTACTCCTTCCTGAGACTGACTGTAAAGAGGCTATCTAGAACTAAAAAAGAGAAAGAGAGAAAAGGGCATGGATGAGTGAAAGGGCAGTAAAGTAGCCCACATGCCTCCAACTATCTTCCTTACAGTGGTACTAAATTTGTTGCACACACCGTTAGTAATGAATGTGTTAATAAAATAGAACTGACTCAAATATCACAACACAAAAAATGCCATCAGATACTATTACAGTGCAATGCTGCATAGTGCTACTCAATTGTTGCTACACAATACATGCATTAAGATGTTAATCTGGTTCAGATATGCAGACTTCTCTGTTAGGAGTTTGTAGGAAAGTGGAATGTGATGAAGGTGTGTGGGTTGGGGAGAAAATGACATCAATGCAGTGGTGAAATTCCTAAGAGGATTTGCATTGCAGTTATCACATCTGTACTCTAGGCAAGCTGCTGAATAAAAAACAGAACAGAGCCAAAATAACATTCTCTGTCCCTTTAAAGACAGATATTTGAAGAATGGTAGGTTCAAATCAGCAAGCAAATAGCTTATGGAACTTCTACCAGCAAATGAGAATGATCTGCTATGAGTAAGGGTGCAAGCCTAACAATAGATTCACTGGGAAGACTGAGTTAAGATATAGTAGATCTCCAGCTCAGCCAGCAGGTTCACAGCTCTGTCATACTACGCTGGCATACTTAACCAATCCTGGCTCAGACAGAGATACTCCAGTATAACTTTCTCATTGTAGTCCAGCTGGGGCTAAGCCGACTGACCTGAGACTGGCTGAACTTATGCCAGCACACGCCCTGAAAAATGGGCATTCCAGGTGAGTAGCGAGGGCAAGACCAGGCAAGGGAAGACTTATGCTGGATCCTAACGCCGTTCAGCTTGGTTATGTGACCTGGGAACCCACCGGAGCAAAAAAGAGGGGTGCAAATCAGATGCTATTTTAAAGGCTTGTTTTCCCATTGCCAGGCTTCTGGATGGAGTTTGGATCTGGTGCACTTTATGCTGACTTAATTTAAAGTGGCTTAATTACACTGGCTTCCCATATTTAGGACTACTCCCTAAGAGAGCGTGTCACAGGTACATAATCTATAAAAGGTAAAGGGACCCCTGACCGTTAGGTCCAGTCGCGGACGACTCTGGGGTTGCAGCGCTCATCTCGCTTTACTGGCCGAGGGAGCCGGCGTACAGCTTCCGGGTCATGTGGCCAGCATGACTAAGCTGCTTCTGGCAAACCAGAGCAGCACACAGAAACGCCGTTTACCTTCCCACAGGAGTGGTACCTATTTATCTACTTGCACTTTGACGTGCTTTCGAACTGCTAGGTTGGCAGGAGCAGGCACCAAGCAACGGGAGCTCACCCCGTTGCGGGGATTCGAACCGCCGACCTTCTGATCAGCAAGCCCTAGGCTCTGATTGGCCTGCCCTAAGCCACTCATGTCACTGTTACATAATCTATAACCAGCTATAAATATGCTTTAGCAGCACACTATCCCTATAAAGGGTATAGCAAAAATAATACCACAGATCTACTTGTATGAAAAAAACTGTGGACAAATGGTCTTTTTATGTGCAGCATTAGCAATGCACTCAAATATACTACAAATATCAATAAAATGCCTGAAGGCCAATAAAGTTCAAACAAGACACGCTAGTAACAGACCCACAAATTACCGTATTTTGCACCCCATAGGACGCTCCGGCCCATAGGACGCACCTAGTTTTTTTGGGGGAAATAAAGAAAAAAAAATTTATTTCCCCCCCAGGTGCGGGGCTGGAAGAACAGCGGGAAGGCGCGCTCTGCTTCCCCGCTGTCCCCCGAGCTTGTGGGGCTGGCTATGGGGAGAAGTGCGCTGATCCCGGGACTGCAGGCAGCTCTGCGCGGCCATCGGGAGCGGGGCGGGACTTCGCGCCCGGCTCCCGGTGGCCGCGCAGAGCTGCGCTGATCCTGGGACTGCAGGCAGCTCTGCGCAACCCTCTCGCTCTCCAGGCTTCAGCGAAAGCCTGCATTCACCCCATAGGACGCACACACATTTCCCCTTCATTTTTGGAGGGGGAAAAGTGCGTCCTATAGGGCGAAAAATACGGTAAAACTCGGTTGCAGTCAAATCCCTATAAAAGTGAGAAGTATGACTGGGGGAAATTCAAAGAGCAGAAGGCACAGGTAAGAAGAGGTTGCTGAACACTTTCCCTCACTTTCCCTTTTCCCTGGATGTTCTTTTCCAGAGCCATTTTTCTCCCTGCGGTTACTTCGAGACCACCTGTTTCTTGAATCATTCATCCTAGTTTGTTTGTGGGGAGATTAGACAATGTGGCTATTTATTGAGCATTCATTCTAATTTATTATTTCATAAAATTTATATATTGCTTGACTGTAGATAAAATCTCAAAGCAAATACTTGCTCACATTTTACAGTGTATCTCCCCATCACTTTCCCTTGTGGTAAAAAGTCCAATTTTGAAGGAATTGGGTATGCTGTAAAAGTTCTCCAAATCAACTTTACAGTAAATGCATGGACTGAATTTGCCAGTAAGTGACTGAATCACACCTGAATATAGCGACAGTCAGGAAGCACTTTGAGACTGGAAGAAACTCTCACCAGTGAGTTAAAGAGAACTGGTTCCTCAACCTCCTTTCATATGCTCCTTTTGCATTTTAAGCCACCTACTTCATTCCTGTTCCATAGGGAACTGGCACAATCAGTTAAAAAAAACCACAAAAATACATAAGTACATATTTTCAGGTGCCAGGCAAAAACATGTAACCAAGGCACCAAGCAAGTCTCCCTCCACAAGTGGGGAGCCACTGCAGGAAGGGCCCGTTTTCAAGTCACAGAGATACACGAAGAAGGGCCTCTGATGATGATCCATAATACCACCATAGTATGTCATAGGAATCTATACTGTGTCCTTATACAGTTTTAATATCTGCTAAAGTCTAGAATTATCAGCAAATTTCATGTGAGAAATAAATATATGCAAGGTAGCTACAACCCAATGAAGTACTAAGGTATGCACTGAAGTCTGTTGAAATCAAAAGGGTTAAGCAAACATTATGAGTGTTGGAGATAATGTAACCAGTGTTTGAACTACAACTGTCAGTATTGCAGTTAAAAGGTACTAAACAATATAAATAACAATATCAGATAACCAGTCTGTACCTTCATGACATCTCGATAAGATTGTATAACTTCAACGTCTCCCTTGTCATTTTCTTCTTCTACTCCTTCATCCAGAGCCTCATAACCTTCATCTTTGCTCCCATCTGCTTCTACAGTGTTGGTCATATGATCAATAAGCTGTTCCAAGGGGGGGCTTAGCTCTCGCTCTTCATTCTCTTTCAAGCCATAGTCCAGTGCTTTATAAATAATAATTCCCAATGATTCTATTACCTGAAAAGAAGGATTACATCATTTTAGATATATTGGTACTAATATTTTGCTACTATTAACTGCTACAATATCAACCATGAAATACATTTTCTGTTATATCACTGTTAAATAGGAAGATATCAAATATAGCACAAAAATGGAAATATCAGTATTAATGAGATGCCAATATTCAAACTCTCTAAATCCTGCTCCTTGTGAGGGTTGTTTTGAAAACACAAGAAAATAATGAGGTATGTTAGTGTATGCATTTAATGTTTACACCTTGAACACTAAGACAATGTAACGATGTTGAGCTTATTAAGGTAATAAGAAATAAGATGTACACTATAATTCACAGAAAACAAATGGTTACTTTTTTATATAGCATGTTCAGCAAACATACTTTAATATTAAGATGTAGTATGACTTTTACTGGAGTAACAGCCTTTGTGCCATTTCAGCAGCACTCTTTCTATGGGATTTCCCCTGTGCAGGGCCAGCCCACTCATGAGGCAAGGTGTGGTGACCGCCTCAGGTGGCAGAATCCACAGGGGCACCAGATCCCAATCTAGAGCTTTATTCTTCTTCTTGTTCCTGATGTAGATGTTTGCTCACCCCTTCCACACTGGTGGGAAGGGGGGCACCATTTTGTGGTTCGTCTCAGGTGCCAAAATGTATTAGGCCGGCCCTGAACCTGTGCGCCCCAAATGGAAGACGGGAAAGTTCTAGAATGGGTCCCTACAGCCAAGTGGGGACACCCAGAGGCATACATAAAAAACACTGTTTATTACCATTATTATTAGAATTCCAGACTCACTTGCAAAAGCACACTGCCCCAAACCTACAGGATTAAGGGGTGGTCAGGAAACAAACATGGGTAGCAGAAAGTAGCATGCAGAAGCAAGCTTTTAGCAATAGTTAGCCTAAAGAAGAACATGATTGCTCTTACTTCCTGTTCTCCAGCTAGGATCTGAAAGTGATGGGGTCGTTACGAATTGGATTTGGAAGACATGTACTCTCAGTTGAACATCTTCCAAGTCCAGTTTTCCCCCCATAATAGGAAATGGCATCATGGGCTGAAGGGGTGAACAAGCCCACATGTTCCAGACTTGAGCAACTTGATCTCAGCTATGAACATGGCTTCCTAGGACCCTCTCCTGAGCCCAAGACAAGCACCTGCAATGGCTTCAAGGTTGAAACAAAATCATTGCAGGTGCTGAATATCTGCCATTGCAGCCCCTCTGTTCAAGCCAAGAAGAGAGATTTTGCTTGATTCCTCTGTAACCACTATTTTATGGACAGCTGGCACTGATATTTCACTCTCTCTGCTTCAGTTGCATTCTTCCAGCTGAGGGATGGACGTGCCCCAAACCACCCCTTCTTTTGCTACAACTGACATGCTTAATGGCGGGCTTGGTCTGGAAACATCTAGTTGGCACATTTTTCTGTTTGGTTTAATAAAGGTCATGGACTAAATGAATTATTTTTAGAAGAAGAATATGAGTAATATTGCTGATTTAATTCTCCTGAGAACTTTTACTTTTTGTCAGTCTGTTCCAGTAAATTTTATTGTTTATAGCCAATGGCCATCACAATACAGCATGAGCACAAATCACACAACTATAAAACAAAAGACATTTCATGCACCAGACCAGGACAAATTCTACAATATCCAAAATTTAAAAACATTCCTTCTAGTCAGCATCCTAAGGGTTTGGCACTTGCACTATCCAGAAAGGTTGCCCTTATTTTTCTTGCCACTAGTGCAAACAGTGCCACCCTATAGCTGATGCATTTATGTGATTGCCAGTCATATCACAGACAGTATATGTTTTCTAAAATGAACTTTTAAAAACTATTTTTATTTTTCAGTCATTTTGAAACATGTGTTAATGTTTATAAGGCATGCCATTCTCCCACACTTATTACATATAATAGGGCATTGTTTGTGTCCTTGCCCTCTTCCTGAGCTTGTCCATGTTCATAATTAAAGTGACAAAGCTCCAAGGCATAGCTGTACTTATAAACATTAAAAAGGCTGTTTTTCTGCCACACTTGTAATTATCTGACTTTTCCTTGGAGCTGGTAATCTCTTTATAAGTCTGAGGCCCAAATAAGTCTGCGGTCAAGAAGAGTCAGAGTAGCTCCAAATATCTTTGTATAAGTTTCTAAGGAGTGGGATATCATCTATAATACCAAGTACCCTTCACCCTGCTGTGTTAAAGGACCTGCCAAGTTCTGCTACGCTTGATTCTTACGTTGTTTGAAAACTAAGGCTGTGTACGTGCCATACATATAAGCAGATCACACCCAAAGGAATAAAAGGAACAGTAGTTTGTTAAGGGTGCTGGGAATTATAGCTCTGTGAGGGGTAAACTACACTTCTTATGATGGGGGCGGCGGTTAATGTATGGTGTGCACACTGCTTAAGTTTTCTAAGTTGCAGAAAAATTATACCACAGCAAAAGCAGTCACAAGCATTCTATTAAAACCAATGAAATCATTCTGCCTAGCCATCCATTTATCTGTTATACACGTCAAAGGAGGTAGCAGGCAGGCCAGTCCCACATACTATGTTTGCGCATTCAGCAGACTATCAGAAATGAGAGTATGTACTGGAGAACTTGAAAGGTTGCACATTATTTTGTGGTGTTTTGGATGGCATAATAAGGGTATTGTCCTAACATTGATAATGTAACACAGCAGCCCTACAGATGAATTGTTGTTGTTTAATAACAGAATTAACTTCCATTTAGGAGTGTTTTCATGCATTCACAGGTGTGATAAAACACTACAGAGGAGCAAGTCACCCAATCTAAAGAGTCAGATTTTTCAGGTTGTGGTCCTATGTACTTGAGAGTTAGTCCCACTGAATTCAATGGGGCTAATTGACAATGTAATCCTATATATGTCTATTTAGAAGTAGAGCAGATATGTATAGGATTACAATGTCATTTTGAATGTCCATGACATTGCTAAGCAGTGGTGCATCAATAAAACTGCTAGCGTATTTGCAAAGCTAAGCCAAGCAGGTACAGTTTCAAATTGGATGGGAGACTGCATTGAGATTCCTGTAATGCAGGGGGTTGGTCTAGATGACCCTTGGGGTTCCTTCCAACTTTACAATTCTATGATTCTATATTAAAAGACTAATTTAATGCATCACTGAGATAACAATTTACCTCTCCCCATATGAACTGAACCGGACCCTGAGATCATCATTTGAGGCCCTTCTTCATGTGCCTCCTCCATGAGGGGTCCAGAGGGTGGCAAAATGAGAAGGGGCCTTTTCTGCTGCTGGCTCCCCATTTGTGGAATATTCTCCCTGGGAAAACGCAACTGACACCTTTGTTACATACTGTTAGGTACCAGGCAAAAACATTCTTCTTATCCCATACCTTAGACTAATTAAACAATTTATGGCCTTTTAAAAGTGTTTATGTATTTGGGGGGGGGAGCATTGTTTCTGTTTGTTACTATGCTATGTATTTTTGTATTTCTATATTGTAAACTGCCCTGTGATCCTTGGAAAAAGGGCGGTATAGAAATATAATAAATAAATAAAATAAATACATTTAGTTTATTCCAAAGCCAAAATAATCAAAACAGCAATTCCAGTAGCACAGACATTATTCTCTTTGTTGGCACATCACTTTTCTTCAACATCCTTGAGAACAGTATGCACAGGGGGAATTAATCTTTGTTTAAACTCTTCGGCTGGAGGATTGTTAATCTTTCTGTTTGGAAAGTACTCATGTGAACTCTCTCAGTAAACCAAGAAACAAGTTTTATTAGAAAGGAGGAGTTATGAAAATATTTAAAGTGCATTACTTTCTTGGTTTATTACCTGTTTAATCTTACTACCTGTTTAATGCAGTCAGATAATTAGAGTGTTTCATCTAGTGCAAAGTTCACTGACATATTTTTTCAGTTTCTGTGCAACATATATCTATGCTAACACTAACTACGACAGAAAGCGAACATTTTGGGAGATAAACATATCTTGTACCTCTTTTTAAGGTATGTCTGCAGTGATTAAAATTCCTAGTATTACTATGAGTTAGTCCAAACTGAGTGCAATGAGCTGACATATCGGTCATCATATCATGGATTAGCTGAGCAAATGCAACAAGCTGTGGTACAACCAAACTAGGATATTCAGATTGTTGACAGGCACAGGAATCTATCTGTACTGGATTACAAAAAAGTAGGGATTCTACCAGTGCTATTTATACTCAAATGCACAAAGTCACATTATTCATAAACTAGTGTGTCTGTATCCTTTACCAGGAAATGAAGAATGTGGACACTGGCATAATCTTGTCTCCAGGAAATACAACCTTTACAGTTTTTAAAAGCAGATTAGTAGATATGTAGTTGCAAATATACCACTTCAATGTCTCCTAAAAATCCACAAGTGATGGGATAAGATCTTATTCAGTAGTAAGGCAGAACATAAATTTGCTCCTTGTTCTGCTGAACAACAAGCAATTTTAAGTCCAAAAGAGTTTTAAAAACATGATCTGTCTACTTGGGAAAGTGAGGAAGTGATACAGGAATGAGAAAGTAAATGGGAATATCAAGCAGAAGGCACACAGCTTCTGGTATGCACAGCAGGTATTTGTTGAACAGTTACACCTAACTAGCAGACTTAAACCTACCTTGCATCCAAATTTCTCCTCACAACTTCCTAGTGAACTTTACAACTCTACTTAATCTCCTTTATAGTGTGCGAGCAGAAAGAGCTAATCCTTTTATTTAAAATTAAAAGTACACATTTTGTTATTTAAAATGGTACAATGAGAGATCATAAAAAGTAGCAGCCATTAAGCAGCGTAAAGTCATATAAAGTCATATAAAGACCAGCAGAACACAAAAGTCATATAAAGACCAGCAGAACTGGGCACTAGATAGAAGAGAGGCAGCTTTCATTGAATGTCGTATAAATAGTAAGGACTACAAAAAACCAACTTCTTAAAAAAGAAACATCAATTAATATGAAAGCACCAAAGGATGTCAAAACAAGTCAATTAACTAAGCTGCCTCTGGGGCCTCAACTCTTTTGATATTTTAAATATCAATGAATAATTCCAGCTCCTGAATTATAGAACACACAACAGTTTTTTGTGGGTTTTTTTGTTTCATTTCATTTCACTAATCCTTCTGTGTGAATTATTTTCTAAGACGATAAGGAGCTGTCTTCCATTGTGGTGGTCTAAAAGTGACTGCAGAATAACCCAGTAGTACGACTTCACAATTTTTAGTTCTCAGGCAGAGGTCTTTCTCAACCAGAGATCCGCTAACTGGCAGTGCTAGGATTAAATCTAAAACTTGTGAATATGAAACAGATGCTCTACTTCCAACTTATTGCTCCTGTAATGTGGTCCTAGTACAAGCTCTGTAAATGATGCCATAACAGACCAAAATGTGGGAAAATTGTATTTAACACTGTGTGTACTCCTCAAAATGGCTGCTTTTCTTGCTCTCTGTTCTCTGCTTCTATTCTTGAGAAATGTTTGTCTCTATGCACCAACTCACTGAATGCCTAATATATCAGGCCACATCATTTTATCAATATATCACTCACCTTCTTAACAATTTTGTTGGACAAGTCACGATTTCTATTTTACAAAAATAGGTTACTGCTAAGGTTGAACTGAAATCAAAATAACATTGTAATGTCCAATAATCCACCTGCTGGACATATTCACTTGAGAATTGCTCCTTGGCCAATTACGAACATTCACATAAAATACTAGTCAGTATGCTTAGCTGTATTCTGCAAAAAGCTATGACAAAACATTCCATGGAATTATCTGCATTCACTGAAGCTAGAATTACCCTGAATTTAGAGATGAACACACAACACTCCATTACTTCCATTTTGGGGATGACTTTCACTGAAATCTAGTAATGGCTCTGAAATAGTAAATAAATGATAAGCTTAAAATAAAATTTATTTGGTCTTTCTAGAACAAATTTTCCCTTCCTTTTTTTAGTTAGCCAGCTAGGATAAGAGACATCCCTTTGTTGAGTATGAATAGAATTAAGAATACCTCCCTGCACAACTACAGTGAGAGGCAGTGTAAAAGAAATAAATAAGGCAACAAGCACAATACGGTATTTTAAAACAAATATAAAGAGATTTAAGGTGAGGCTAGTAAACCTCCTGGCAAAAGTAGTAGCATGAAGCAAGTTCCTTAAGGAGAGAGGTGTAAGTTGCTGTACTGATTGAAGGCAGTGACCATTGTTCTATCAAATTTAATATATATATACACATGGTCAATTGCCAAGAATATCCAACAGTCTCGTTTCACTTCAAAAGAGGAAACGTCCCCAAATTGAGGGGATTGGTAAAAAGGAAGTTGAAAGGCAAAGTTAAGAGGATCAAATCTCTCCAAAGGGCTTGGAAGTTGTTTAAAACCATAATATTAGAAGCTCAGCCAGAATGTAAACCACAGATCAGAAAAGGTACCACCTGAGTCAAGAAGCTGCCTGTGTGGTTAGTTAATGAGCAGAGTCAAAGAAGCTATTAAGGACAAGAAGGTTCCCTTTAGAAAATGGAAGTATTGTTCAAACGAGGAGAAAAAAAGTAATACAAATGCTGGCAAACAAATTCAATCAGACAATAGGGGTGCTAGAAAAAATAATTTAAGGAGCACACAGTTAAACTATAAAATTTTAGGGAGTCCGGCAGGGATGTGGTAGGATCTTTGGATGACAAGTGAGGCAGAGGTGTGCTAACAGAGGAAAAGAGATGGTAAAGAAGCTGAATGAAGATGCAGCCTTCACAGCAGCATATATAGGGCAGCTCCCAGCGCCTGAACTGACTTTCACAGGAAAAAAGGCAAATAGTGGCAACAAAAGATGCAATTTTAGGTCTTACTAACAAAATAAAAACAGACAAATCATACGGTCTGGATAGCATCCACCTGCGATTATTTAAAAAACTCAAATGTGAAATTGCTGTTCTTCTAACAAAATTATGTAATTTGTCCTTAAGATTAGCCTCCATACCAGAGGACTGAGGAGGCCACACAAACACAAACTTTCAAAAAGATATCCAGGGGAGATCATTGAAATTACAGGATTGTTTGCTTAACATCTGTTCTGGGGGAACTGGCTGAAAGCATTGCTAGATACAGAACTACCAAGCATGCAGAAGTACAAGTCTTGCTGAAGCAGAGGCATAGCTGTCAACTTTTCCCTTTTCTTGCAAGGAATCCTATTTGGAATAAGGGAATTTCCCTTTAAAAAAGGGAAAAGTTGACAGCTATGAGCAGATGCTGGCAATTACAAGTCGGGAGAGTACCATTCAGGTCCTATTTGAGGACTTGCCATTGGCACCTGATTGGCCACTGCAGTGAACACTAGCTATAGATAATGCGTCCTATGTAATATTGTTCAAAATAGAAAGCAAAATGTGTTTTACAAACTTTCATTAAAAAAGACTGTCCCAAGTAGCTTCCATCATCTGCATGGCATTCATTAATAAAACTGTATTTATAATACATTACATAATTTAACTGAATGAGGATTTTGCTCTGTGCTGATAAAAAAACCCTGGAAAATCCTTAATGCTGCTAGGGAATCTGCTTAATGCTATGACATGATGTTATATTACTTAACTGTTCTAAATCAAGTAGGGGATCAAGTTGTAATTTCAGATAATTCAGAGAAGCAGATTATTATTTCTTGGTTTGTGCAATCATAGCCAACACTTTGTTGCTTACAAACAACATTAACAATTAATTTTATCATTACAATACTAAACATTCAACTACTAAGGGTATGTTTTGCATTATCAATTTTACATTAGCGACTGGATACTTAATACACTGTTATGCTATTCACTGTAACTAGATAGGATGTGACACATCATTTCTAGTATCAGGCCACTAGAGTAGTTTCATTTTAAATCTCATAGTTGCTAAGTATTGCATAAGAGTTGGATAATTTCCTGAAACTTTCCCCACTACAACAATGTAAAAAATCTAGTGGGAGTTTGTTTTTCCTAAAATATGTTAGTGATATAAAAAGCTAATTAAAATTGAACTGTGTCCTAACAGTGTAAACATTAGAAAAGTTCACAGTGTCAGCTATATCCAAGAACATATGAAATGACCCTGAATCTTGAAAAATTATTAGAACAGAATATTTTATTTCTGTCATATCATGAATGGCATCCAAAGCCACAACAAATATTGAAGCTTATGATTACATTATAAATTATGACTATATTATAAATGTGATGTAATGTCATGTTCTCAGTCTCTTGGAAGAAAGCATTATATCACCATTGCTATTCCCCCATATAGGTTACCGGTACTTTGCAGCCTACTGGTGCTGGATCTGTACTAAGTGCATAAACTGAACAAGTCTCTCACATCTGAAAAGGCCCTAAATGAATTACTTCTTATGTTGGGCAAGTGGATTATTGCAAGTAAAAAAATATAAAGGAAGCTTTATATATACAGCATTTCAAACAAAGTAACCCCCATGGTTTTGTGTGAGTTTTTAATGAAACGCATCATAAGAGTTCCATGTAAGATTTGAATTTTCTGTGAAACAGTTTTGACTATTAAATATTGGTTGTAGGATGTTTAGTGAGATGTAAACTTTCACCCTTACAACTTGAATGGATGGCCAGCCGAAGGGTATTCAAGGTCATAGAAAAAAACCCCTGATCAGAGTAACCATCAATTCTATTTTAACAGTATAATCATGGATTTTAAACAGCAGTTGTCTGTTCCCAGCATTAATCCAGTCTTTCACTTTATCCCCAACATCCCGAGGAATGATAGTATCTGAATAGTAAGCAAAGTAGTCACTGGAGGCATAAGGATGAATGGGTGCCTAGTAAACAGGATGAATGGGTGCCTAACAAGTCAGATGGATGAATAATCTCCTTGTAGGATGAAGCTGAAAGTCCAACACTTCATGATTGCTAAAGATAAGCAGCTGACTGCCCTAATTAAATTGAAGAATAATGGAAGGAGGCACTAGATAATATGCTCTATTGCCTTTGCAGCCCTTGCAATTGGATATTAGATGGTTAGAGAAAAGAAGTTCCCCATGCCTTTTTCACAAGAAAACACCATTTCTGAATCACTGGTGTTGAATGTTTGAACAATTCACTTGAAACTGTCAGCTCTTTGTCAGTCTAGGCATGAAGATTATAATATACCCGAACGCCTTATTTATTATTTATTTCAGCTATTTATATATCACTGAATCAACAACGTTTCTAAGCCACGTGCAATAATATTTCAAAAAGCATACAGTGGATAAAACAATAAAATCATACAAAAAGAAAACTCCTAAAAATGCCTGCTAAAATGGAAGGTTTGCTTGTGGCCTGCAAAGAAAATAGTCTTTGATTTATGGACAAACCTGTGTTTTATTCAGAAACAAATTAGCAGCCTCATAGTTTTAAGTAAATAAAATAAACAATAGTCATTTGTGCAAAGAATCATACTTGAAACAAATAAAATTATTCCTTATAATTGAAAATCCAGTAGTGATGAATGAAAATAGTATTTTTAAAATCCAATGCATGGCACAGCTAATTATAAGTAGTTACAAAAACTACCGTATTTTTTGCACCATAACACTCACTTTTTTCCTCCTAGAAAGTAAGGGGAAATGTCTGTGCGTGTTATGGAGGAAATGCCTACGGGTGGCATGCCTACGGATTTTCCTCCTCTAAAAACTACGTTTGTGTTATGGTCGGGTGCGTGTTATAGAGCGAAAAATACGGTAATTAAAATAGCATTTGCAGTCACAAAGCACATACTTTTTAAGATCTCAGATAAAGCATACTTCTGACACATCAGCAGCATTTGCACCATACAGAAATGCTTTGGCAAACAACGAGAAAGAGCACTCTACCACAGACATAGCTAAAAGTGCAGCACTGAAGTAGAAGTCTGCTGTACAAATAGCCAATTGTAATTAATGCACAATGACTAGCCTATGAGATACAATCTCAGGAGATCTACACCTGTTCTTTAGGATTTTGATCTGTCAAGCTCATATGTCTCTTAGGCTGGTTGCAACATGAATCCAACAGCATTCAGCTAACAGGGGAGAATGCCCTCCTGCCCAACACCCTTACTAGTTCATTTCCAAACGAAACTAAAAGAAATACAGTAATGCATATATAATATAGGGTCACCTCTAATAATGTCAGCCTGCCGGTATAATGGATTTCTGCCCAAGCAAATGGAACTTCCCCTTCCTCTCTTCTGCCATGAGGCCCCCATCCCCACCCAAATCATCTTCAAGCTTCTTCATCTCCAAAATGCTTTCATATAAACGTAATGTATTTCACCATGTAACTGTGGAAGTTCATGTATCAAATAAACATGTTGAACTTGGGAAGCTTTCCCTCTTTTAATTTCAACTTTTGCAAAAGTTACATCTGATTGTACATAAAAAATAGTGGAGATGCTAGAGCTGGTTAAATATGAAATTTAGTAATCTACCGTATTTTTCGCCCTATAAGACGCAATTTTTCCCCTCCAAAAATGAAGGGGAAATGTGGGTGCGTCTTATGGGGCGAATGCAGGCTTTCACTGAAGCCTGGAGAGCGAGAGGGGTTGGTGGCACCGACCCCTCTCACTCTCCAGGCTTCAGGAGAGCCCCAGCGCCAGCCCCACAAGGTCGGGGGACAGAGGGAGGCGGAACGCCGCCATCCCGCTGTCTCCCGAAGTGGTTTGGAGGCTGACGGCAGGGAGAAGAGCGCTTCTCCCCGCTGCCTGCCCCACTACTCCTGGGACAGCAGGGAGACGCGCTGCGTCTCCCTGCTGTCCCCGGACTTGATCGCAAGGCGGGCGGCGGGGAGAAGAGCGCTTCTCCCCGCTGCCTGCCCCACAAGCGCCTGGGGGGGGGAAATAATTTTTTTTCTTTATTTCCCCCCAAAAACTTGATGCGTCCTATGGGCCGGTGCGTCCTATGGGGCGAAAAATACGGTACTTTGTTAGTACGCAAGCACAATTAACTGCCAGCAACTCCCACTTCTATCACAGAATGCCTGCTTCTTAAGCAATGGATTGGATCATGCCTACAATTTATATTATCCAATTTCAATTATTCAAACTTTTAAAGCAAATAATTGTCCTTCAGCCAAGGTGGGGGGAAATATATTAACTTGTTCAATTTAGGATTTTATTTTGAAGGATACATCTCTCTCTATACACGTCCACACTTGATGGAACAGATAAGTACTCCACACTTGGGTTTGTTTATCTAACTACACGAGAACTTAATATATGTTATTTAATAAGCATGGAGTAGGTCAAGTCAAGTGGGTTCAGGGACAAATGGGCTGCTGAGCTGTAAGAAGACCCTTGCTAATTCAGGCCAAAGGTCCATCTCATCCAGCGATCTTTTATCACAATGACCAACCAGACACACACCTCATTTGTGATTGCCAGCAACTAGTATTCAGGAGCATTCCGCCTCTGACAGGGAAAGAAGAGGGAAAGAAGTACCTTCTGCAGCTGCCACTGCAGCTCTCATCATTGTCTCTGAATTGTGTCCACCAAACTATGCTGCAACCAACTTTTTAAACACAAAGTTCATGAATATACACAAAATTGTATTATCCCAAATCGTGCACATTATAGGTTTCTACACCCATTATTTAGGGACCCAGAACAATTCTTATGCAAGCCTTTTTTTAACCCTACACTGTAGTTCACAAAATATTTTCTGGTTTTAGCCTATAATTATGTACATAACCTTTTATAAACTTTACCACTTACTAGCTTCAGTCCTGCATATGATGATAAAAATACTACCCTAGTCATATTGCATAGTAAACAGCTTTTGTATTAAGATTTCTCAGACAGTTTTGGAAAATGGAAATAATGATTGAAGGTTCTCTTTGCCCTTGAGAGTACTAGAGCTGCCTTTCCAACTGAACCATGAAAGTACTTTGGCTGGGCTACCTCAGTTATTTGTCACATTTGTACTACTGTACATATTTTCAAAGGCCAAGCAGAATGTTTGTGCTATAAATGCTGAAGAAAAGAACAAAAACTTGTATTGTACACTGCCATTTTATTAAACTGAATCTTTAATTTAATGTATGTTACTGGTCTAAAACTTTGTTTTGCCTTCCATGGAGGTTTGCCCCCTGTTCCTTATTAAATAGCGAAGTATTCCTTGAAATAAGGAACCCGAGGCAAGCCCAAGCATTGTTTGCAAACTCCCAAGAAAAAAAAATCTCAAAACAGAATTGTTCTATTTTACTATTACATTGTACAGACCATAGATGATGATTAATAATTGTATCTATTAAGCCTACAATATTTTTGTTATTAATAGTAGTAGTAGTAGTAATAATAATAATAATAATAATAATAATAATAATAATAATAATAATAATAATTGCTGCCACCCACAAATACTAAGCTGCATTTATCTGATCTTAAAAAGGTGCAGGACAGACAGTGGGCAAAGGACGGAAGCTGAAGCCCACAAAATGGCAGGCAAAGGCTAGCAGAAGTCAAGAGCGGTCCAGAGTGATAACAGACAGACAAAGAAGCCAGAAGGAAGAATATAACATAGTAATTTGAAATAACTATTCAAAACATTGGCTGCAGGTGTCATTGACAGACTATACCTATTTTGCTTTTGAGCATGATATAAGAATATAAGAAAACCTTGATGGATCAGGACAAAGGGCCACCTAGTCCAGCACAATGTTCTCATAGTGGCCACCCAAACACCTATGAGAAGCATGCAAACAGAACATGGGCACAACCCACAATTCCCAGAAACTGGTGTTCAGAGCCATACTGCTTCTGACAGTGGAGGTACAACATACTGTCACAGTGCTGTCAGGTAAAGGAATGGACATCCTGAGTAAACAGCTAACACTTTATTGTCAAAAGTACACTTACAAGTTCGCAAAAGGCATGTCTATCAGGCCTACGTGTCTCAGCTACTTCCAGGTGTGCACCCAATGAGGGAGTTGCTGAACAAAGAGGCCCTGCCCTCAACCTCCATTTATGTCGTTCTCGCCCCCCCCCCCAGCTGCGTGCAAGCAGACAATGACTCCACCTGCGTGTAACCTTTTGCTCTTCCTGCTTCAATCCTCTTCTGGTCCTGGGAGACAGTGGAACAGGAGGTGGGGGCAGAAGGAGGAGGTGTGGAAGCCCTTTACACCAGCCTGACCTATTTCTCTCTCCTCCTGCACCTGTTCTTCACTCTCCAATCCCACAGCTTCTCCTGCCTCTTATCTCCTCGCTGTTACAGGCTCCCCCAGATCACTGATTGCTTCCTCCAAGTCAGTCTCCAACCCCCCTTCTTCCGGTGCCCACTCACCCAAATCCAGCCACCACTCCTCAGTTTCTAGTCAGTCCCTGGCACATACCCATCATGGCAATAGCCTTATCTTTCATAAATTAATCTAATCTTCCAAAGCCACCTAAGTTGGTAGCCACATCTTGTGGGAGAGAATTCCATAGTTAATTCCGTAGTGTCAAGTAGCACGTATTTTGTCTATCCTGAATCTTCCAAGACTCAGTTTCATTGGATGTCCCTGAGTCCTACTGTTATGAGAGAGGGAGAAAAACATCTATACCCACTTTTTCCACATCATGCTATTTCTATTTCTAGGGGGGGGGGGAGTATTTCTATTCCACTCACATGGCAAGCTTTATTTTGTTTCTAAATAAGAACTATCTTGAATTTTATGCATGATGTCATATGACAGGAGCTGCAGCAGTGAATAGTGTGGTTTAAGGTCACAATGAATGATTTTCTATCTTTTCCAAGCTCTGGTAAAACACAGCTGATCTTTATCTCCAGAAAGTACAGAGATCTTCCCACCACTATTAGTAATTCAGTGTATTTCTAGTGTATTAAAAATAGTGACAAAAACCAGGGGGCAGTTGCATATTAAATCTCAGCAGCAGCATAGCAAACACAGGGCCATCGAGATACAGAAGCCAGCATATGAGTCAGAAACAATAACTATCCAAGTCCCTAAATCCTAGAAACTCAGTAGCCAAATCAATGCCTCCAATGAAAACTGATTACTATCAAATACCGTTTTCACCAAAAGAGAGAACTCAGTCAACAATAGCATTATCATGTGAGAGAGCCCTTGAGGCAAGGTGGTAGAGATACAGATCAGCCACACAAGACTCCCAGTTTACCCTGATCGACAGGTGAGGGCAAAAGCTACAAAAACTCTACCTGGAAAGAGGTTGGATCTTGTTCTTTATAGAAACTTTATATTCCCTGACAATTATGACACAGTGGCTAGAATGGTTTTTAATGTGGTGGAAATCCTATGTCCAAATTCTTGCAAAACTAACTACATTGTTTGAGCGAGTTACCATCACTCAACCAACCTCTCTTCCAGCGGTATTTTGAGGCTAAAATACCACTTTAAGCTCTATGAAGGGCAGGATACAACTGCATCAAATAATATGTAAGTGCTCCTGGGAAATTTCCCTAGCATTGGGTACAGCTGTTAAGACACTAAGCGGAATCATACAGATTTCTCTCAAGGCTAAAAAGAAATAAATAAACACAGCCCTCATATTCTTTAAAGAGCTCAAGTTTTTCCTATGAGAAAATAACTGACAGAGCTGTGAAATCAGCATGTGTGAATTAAACCTGACTTTCAGAGCTTTCAGGAGCAGTGGGAAACATTTTGAAATGCTGCTTGTTGAACCCTTAGTTTTGGGGGGTGTAAGGAGCAGTGAAGCACTGTTCGAAACTCCCATTGTTCTAAACACATTTTGCAACATGGAATTTCATTAATGTGAGCAGTTTCTGAGCTGTGGGCGCAGTACTGCACCTAAAATTTCAGATTAAAACTGCAGAGTGGAAGAAAAGGAGGACCTTTTTCTGGTTCCCCACTTCTAGCTACTTTCTGAAGACTGGGGAAGAGACCCTCTTAAGAACATTAGGAGAGTGGGCAGGGGAAGGACTATACCATGTGAAAAATGAACAGTTCATTCATTTTCAGCTTTGTATTCTAGTTATATAAAAAGCACACCTAGACATTCCATTGTTGCGCCCATAACCTAGGTTTAAGGTGCCATTTAGCTCCTAGCTTTCACATCTCAGTTTCTAACACTAGCGTGAAGCTGCTTGCATGGGGCTTTCACATAGACCATCACAGAGACAGTTGATGGTGCTGGTCAAGGACAGAAAAAAGCTGGAAAAGTTGGGAAAGCTGAAAAAGAGGAAGGGCTGCTCTGATTGTGTACTGCTTGACCCTTTTGCTCCTTCCTCCATTGCAGCATCTGCCTAGCCAAAAGAAGTCCTTTCCCTGCTTAGCATTTGCATTTTGAAAGCTCCACTGCTTGAAGCTTTCTTCTGTATTCAGAGAGGTTGTGAGCTGACAGACTGCACACATTTCTCTCCCCTGGGGCAGTGCTCTCTCAGCATATCAGTACAGATACCTGGGAGAGCTATATATAAATGCCCTAAGATTCATTGCACTAGTGTATCAAACAGAACAAACACTTTTACAAGTTCTTACCTCTGTTTCTGGACAGCGTAAATGTTCTGATTTACCTGAAATTAAAAACAAAAAAGAGTTATTTTCACCTTTTAAAAATAAGCAATCAATTCCAAAAACAAGATTAGAAAAGATTAGAAAAAAATCTGATGCATCCTCTTTCCCCATGTAGACTACAACTCCCATCATCCATGGACTATTCCATTTCCCTGTTCATTGCATATTGCAGCTGACCAGAGAAGGAGATGATCCTTTCACTTTGTACAGGTACTTAGGAAGAGAAGAAGCTGTGTTGCTTCTTTCTTCATGAGAACCCTGTGCAAAGCAAAAATCTTCAGGGATGGTGGTAAATGGGAATACTATTCCTTTCACTCCATACAGGTGCTACATGGAAGCGAAGAAATGGCACTGGGGTGGAATGTACACACATATTAAAAACATACACATCTACACACATATAAAAACGCTCACCATCGCCATCTAGTATCACATTGTATACTGCATTTGAAACACACTTAAAATGTTTTATTTGCAGCTGTATAGTTGAGTCTCCAGGACTCTTCCTTTCTCAGATGGCCTGTGTGAATTGATCATTTTACGTTTCTGTAAAGCACTTTCGTCTTCTAATCCACTGCTGGAGGAAGATGGAGCAAGGATCTGGGCCCTGGTTGTACATGCACTGTTCATGGTGAGGCTTGATTGCTACTGGTGCACTGCTATATACATTTTTAAAATCTTAAATCTGCCACTCAGTGAAATCTGAACAAGTATTTGTCTGTTCCATGAAATATATACAATACTCTCCCCCAAGAAAGTTTCTCTTTCTTAAGATAAGCATCTTAACAAACAACAAAAGTGTTCCCCTCTGATTGTCTGAGTTTCCCAGTAACTCAGTAAAAAATGTTCTCACAAACTCATTGGGAGAGAAAATAACATTATGAAAATGTCTTCCACTGAATCAGATAATGTGATGCATGTTTATACCTCCTCCATCCTGCACATGCATAACTTAACCTGACACATGCAAATAACCCTGGAAGCAAGAAGCTGTGCACAATTTGATTGACAAGTTAGCCAATATTTCACAACCTTCATTTTATTCTGCTTTTGAATAAATAGATATTAACAAAATTGTTACCAAAAAAATCAGCCTTAAAAAGGGATAGACAAATTTTGATTGGCCTTAGTAGACAGCTAAAATACATGCTGGCCCTGGCCTCAGAGGGGCGGAGTCTGGTATCTGATGCCATGCTGAACGTCTGAAGCAAGGATCTCCAAAGCTCAGCACAAAACTAGGAACAACCTTCGCCCTCACAGCCTGCACAGCTCCATGCTGAGAAGAAGTACGGCAGATAGTCTATATCATGCTACAAACCACTCTCAGAAGTGTTGTACCATATGTAAGATCATGAACTCCCACTGTCATCCCCAAGTTGAAGCTAGGTTAGGGTCTCATTGCTTCTTCTTCTGCCTGTCTCTGCAATAGCCACCTCCCCCCTTTTATTGACTATGAAACTTTTAGTCATCTCTTCCTGCAATGCATTCAGGATGCCATGTATGAATGATTCCTCCTTTTAATCTTACAAAAAAGTACGTACTAAAATATTCTAAATGTTATTCTCCTTAGATATCTTTATTAAAAGATTAAAGATTTATACAATCTGAAGATGGACAGTGTATTTGCACAAAACCATGTGAGGTAGGTTAGGCTAAGAAATGATTTGCCAGAAGTCAGAGAGTTTGTCAAGGTTCACCACTCTATCCATGTTGGGATGGGATGCAGTGGTGGATGACAGCAACACCTCATGAAATAAGATTATCACGGCTGAAAGGAACTGTGAAGGAAGGAGGTTCATATGTTCAGCACCAGCTGCTGGTCTAAAAGGAGGATGACAAATTAGGAGTCACAAAGATCCACTTAGGTGGATGGGAAGTGAGCACACTTTGTGCACAAGAAGGGGCTATCTTCATGATGAACAGATTTGCAGACTTCATTAAATCCAGATATTAGAAAAATGTTTTTAAAATACAACTTTAAAGTCTGGCTTGTCAAGTTCTTCAGCGTGCTGCAATTCTAGCCATGCTTTTATTTTCCCCACTTTTCAGGAAGTTGTGACAGTATATGTCTAACATTTTGCCCTGCTGACTTTGAAGACTTGACACTTAACTGAGTCATACAAATCTATGACTCAATTTCAACAGAAGTTCTTGTAAAGAATACAGACACTGGCCTCTCCCATTTCCCTTCCTCATTCACACTTTTCAAGGCTCCTCTCTATATATTGAAAACATGCATTAACTGGAACCACACATAGAATCACAGAATCATAGAGTTGGAAGAGACCACAAGGGCCATCGAGTCCAACCCCCTGCCAAGCAGGAAACACCATCAGAGCACTCCTGACATATGGTTGTCAAGCCTCTGCTTAAAGACCTCCAAAGTAGGAGACTCCACCACACTCCTTGGCAGCAAATTCCACTGTCGAACAGCTCTTACTGTCAGGAAGTTCTTCCTAATGTTTAGGTGGAATCTTCTTTCTTGTAGTTTGGATCCATTGCTCTGTGTCCGCTTCTCTGGAGCAGCAGAAAACAACCTTTCTCCCTCCTCTATGTGACATCCTTTTATATATTTGAACATGGCTATCATATCACCCCTTAACCTCCTCTTCTCCAGGCTAAACATGCCCAGCTCCCTTAGCCGTTCCTCATAAGGCATCGTTTCCAGGCCTTTGACCATTTTGGTTGCCCTCCTCTGGACACGTTCCAGTTTGTCAGTGTCCTTCTTGAACTGTGGTGCCCAGAACTGGACACAGTACTCCAGGTGAGGTCTGACCAGAGCAGAATACAGTGGCACTATTATTTCCCTTGATCTAGATGCTATACTCCTATTGATGCAGCCCAGAATTGCATTGGCTTTTTTAGCTGCCGCGTCACACTGTTGGCTCATGTCAAGTTTGTGGTCAACCAAGACTCCTAGATCCTTTTCACATGTACTGCTCTCAAGCCAGGTGTCCCCCATCTTGTATTTGTGCCTCTCATTTTTTTTGCCCAAGTGCAATACCTTACATTTCTCCCTGTTAAAATTCATCTTGTTTGTTTTGGCCCAGTTCTCTAATCTGTCAAGGTCGTTTTGAAGTGTGATCCTGTCCTCTGGGGTGTTGGCCACCCCTCCCAGTTTGGTGTCATCTGCAAATTTGATCAGGATACCCTTGAGTCCATCATCCAAATCGTTGATAAAGATGTTGAATAAGACCAGGCCCAAGACAGAACCCTGTGGCACCCCACTAGTCACTCTTCTCCAGGATGAAGAGGAACCATTGATGAGCACCCTTTGGGTTCAGTCAGTCAGCCAGTTACAAATCCACTGAGTGGTAGCATAGTCAAGACCGCATTTTACCAGCTTCTTTACAAGAATATCATGGGGCACCTTGTCAAATGCCTTGCTGAAATCAAGGTAGGCTACATCCACTGCGTTCCCTTCATCTACCAGGCTTGTAATTCTGTCAAAAAATGAGATCAGGTTAGTCTGACATGACTTACTGTATTTTTTGCACCATAACACTCACTTTTTTCCTCCTAAAAAGTAAGGGGAAATGTCTGTGCGTGTTATGGAGGGAATGCCTACGGGTGGCATGCCTACGGATTTTCCTCCTCTAAAAACTATGTGCGTGTTATGGTCGGGTGCGTGTTATAGAGCGAAAAATACGGTATTTTTCAGAAATCCATGCTATTGGTGATCACAGCATTCCTTTCTAGGTGCTCACAGACTGTTTGCTTAATGATCTGCTCCAGAATCTTCCCTGGTATTGATGTCAGACTGACTGGGCAGTAATTATTTGGGTCCTCTCTTTTCCCCTTTTTGAAAATAGGGACAACATTTGCCCTCCTCCAGTCTGCCGGGACTTCGCCTGTTCTCCAGGAATTCTCAAAGATGACTGCCATTGGTTATGAGATCACATCTGCCAGTTCTTTTAATACTCTTGGATGCAGTTCATCTGGCCCTGGAGACTTGAATACATCTAAACTAGCCAAGTATTCTTGTACTATCTCCTTAGTTATTCTGGGCTGTGTTTCCTTTGCTGAATCATTTGCTCCAAATTCTTCAGGTCGGGCATTGTTTTCTTTATCGGAGAAGACTGAGGCAAAGAAGGCATTGAGGAGTTCAGCCCTTTCTGTGTCCCCTGTTTGCATTTCACCATCTTCTCCTCTGAGTGACCCCACTGTTTCTTTGTTCTTCCTTTTGCTACGAACATACCCATAAAAGCCTTTTTTGTTGCTTTTAACCTCTCTAGCAAGCCTGAGTTCATTCTGTGCTTTAGCTTTTCTGACTTTGTGTCTACACGTTCTGGCTATTTGTTTGAATTCCTCTTTGGTGGTTTCCCCCCTTTTCCATTTTTGGACACATCCTTTTTTAATCTTAACTCAGTTAAAAGTTCTTTAGATAGCCACCCTGGCTTCTTTAGGCACCTTCCATGTTTCCGTCTCATTGGTATTGCCTGACATTGTGCTTTTACTATCTCCCTCTTAACAAACTCCCAGCCATCATGAACTTCCTTTCCTTTTAGTATTACTGTCCATGGGATCTCACCCAGCACTTCCCTAAGTTTTATGAAGTCGGCTTTCTTAAAGTCAAGAAATTGAGTCCTAGTATGCTTGGCTGCTCCTTTCCGCTGTATAGTAAACTTCAGAAGAGCATGATCACTCGCGCCTAATGATCCTTCCACTTCTACCCCACTAACCAGGTCATCAACATTGGTTAGGACTAGATCTAAAATGGCTGTTCCTCTTGTTGCTTCTCCCACTTTCTGGACAATGAAGTTGTCTGCAAGGCCAGTGAGGAATCTGTTTGACCTTATGCTCTTGGCTGAGTTTGACATCCAACAAATATCCGGGTAATTGAAGTCCCCCATTACTACTATCTCCCTTCCTTTTGCATGCTTGGCCATCTGTTCCAGGAAGGCATCATCTATGTCCTCCGTTTGGCTTGGAGATCTATAGTAAACTCCCACAATGAGGTCTCTGTTATTCTTCTCTCCCTTAATTTTGACCCAAATGCTCTCACTTTGGCTTTGAGGTTCTAAATCTTGGATCTCTTCACAGGTATACACATCCCTGACATATAACGCCACTCCTCCTCCTTTCTTGTCTGGTCTGTTTCTCTGAAATAGATTGTATCCCCCCATTATTACATTCCAATCGTGGGACTTATCCCACCAGATTTCAGTGATGCCTATTATGTCATATTTAGTTTGCTGTACCAAGAGCTCAAGCTCATCTTGTTTATTTCCCATGCTTTGCGCATTAGTGTACAGACATTGAAGTCCATTCACTGATTTCTTTAACCATGGGGCAATCACTCCCATTCTCCCTTATGAGATAAACAGGGTATGAGGTGCGTTCCTCTTATATTCATTAAACTGCCACCACTTCCCTTTTTATTGTCAAGCAGGGAAGCACTTAAGAGCTGCTGTAATTTATCTGAGGGTAGAGAAATGGTACAGTATTAGCAAGCCCTCTGGATTGACCAGGCAATTCTGGCCACGCTTGGAACAATCTCCTTATCCTTCTTTAGACCTTCAACTCTTTTTCTATTCAAAGGTTCCTGTGGCACATTAAATACTAACCAATTTGTTATGGCATAAGCTTTCATAAGCTAAAGTCCATTTTACCAAATGCATTTAAAGATGTTTTAAAGATAAATTGTTTCAAAGATATTTTAAAGATGTTTTATCACTTGTGTGTTTGTTGCCCCGGACTCCTCTGGAAAGGCAGGATATAAATTTAATAAATAATAATTAAATAATAAATAAATTTAATAAATACATGTATAATCCTCAGCTGCCAATTGAGGATTACACTTAATGAATCTGATGAAGTGGGTTTGAATTAACCAAAGTTTGAAACATGAATTTGTTAGATGTTAAGGTGTCACAAGACTCTTTGCTGTTTTACTCCAAATGTGTTACAATATTCTAGCTAAAATAAAAATACACAAAATACCAGGATAAAACTTAAGACATAAAACTCAGTTATCATTGCCTCCCCCCCCCCCAAAGCACCCTGAAGCAATAAAAAACATTCAGACTGTAGCTCCAGAAGCTCTGGCCAGCTTTTAGTTATAATTACGGGCTTTAGATTTAGCTCTGTAATGTTATCTGAGAGTGCTGCAGTCTACCCTTTCAAACTCCATTACATAAAAAGAGACTCAACAATTGAAGTCTAGCACTCACTGAGTTTGTAAAACTCTATCTGAACAGTGGTACTTCAGCCTGTGGATGGTAACTCACATGACTGATTGCTCCTTCATACAAATTTTCTGCACACAGAAAACTAGATTTCAGGAGGAAAGGCTATAGCCTGACATGCTACCTGACTACATGGATATATATATATATTTATATATATTATATGGGGGAATGTTCAATCCTGTGAGTCTCCCACTGAAACCTAAAGCAGTAAAACCCTGGCACACCTTTGCTACCTCAGTGAGAACTAGGGCTAATATTCAAAGTAATGTTAAATCAACCCAAAAAATCACTTTACATCTCAGTGCTCAACTGGGTGTGTACCTTGTTAAGGAAATAAAATCATATTTCATTATAAACAAAACTCTACAATAGATGGCTTTTTGCTCATTAATGACAGATAGAAAAGCAGGCTAGAAGAAAGAATTAAGAGAAACCAGCCTTGCACATATATTTTCCCTGTAAGAAGACTGCATAATATGTTCTTACTGTGCCCTAATATATTAACAATAAAATAATTATTATATTTGAACAATGAACTACAGGGTGTATCACATATGAATGACAGCCACTGTTAATCTTAGAACTTTTTCATCAAACGTTCAGTAAAGGAATAAAACCCCTACTATATTAGTAAACCTTAGAACCCTGAAATTTCTTGATTTCTGTCTCTAATGTATTTTCTAAACTTTCAAGAGAATAATACAGTATTAAGCCCTTGAAAAATCATAACATGTAGCTTCATATACAGGTCTCCTCTTATCCTAGCAAACAATTTATCTTGAAAGTTGTACTTGGAGAAGGAAAGCATTTTGGCTGCTTTAAGAATCTGATCTCAACTGAAAAAAGAGATCATGTAAAAAAGAATTATGGAAATGCCAGCTTTTGTGTTGACTATAAAACTACATGTTTCTAGTGCCCAAAACAACAGCCATAAGATCAGCCTTCATAAAAGTAAGTGAAAGGAAAAGTTTTGACTGGTATTTGTTCCACTGTGATTTTAATTGTTATTAAGTTTAGAGCAAGAGTTCTTGAACTTCATCTTAAGCCTAGTAGCACATAGCACATTCTGCTTCATTCAGCCAACTAGTCTAGAAGACTTTGTACCTCACTCTGGAACCAATAACAGACATAAGTAGATTCGATAAAAAGGGAAGGACTACACATACGTGCCTCATGACACGCTTGAGGTTTCTCCAGAAAAAGCACTATCCAGCAGCAAAATACAAGCACATAGTCACTTAACCATATACACCATATTGAATCAGTATTCCAATTCTGTGCCAGTCAAGATAGAAACTGAGCCAATAAATGTCACTGAGAAGCCCATGCCTCCTTAAAACAAATCTAGTGACTTAGAGAAGTACCACTCAATTAAAGCTGCAATCCCTTATACATCAGAAGTCTCACTGAAATCTATATTGAGCTTACTGCTGAATAAACAAATATAAGATTGCTCTATAAAAAGCCTTCATTTACTAAATGATAATCGCTCCTAAACACACTGTAAGAACTATCAAGTTGTAATTTCATCCACATAATTGTTATGAGTTGTAGATTTTTTTTAAAAAATGTATTAAGGTATCAAATGTTTAATAATATTTATAGAAAAACTAGCATGTCAAACAGTCTTTAAAATGCTAGTTTATTTTCCTGTATAATTACTTTAAAGCAAACAATAGGTCCATTCTCCATCTTGAGACACTGCAGTTTTATCCACATTATTTTTAGACTTTAGTATTTAATGCAAGGTCATTATTTACAACTGCACTAACACTCTAACTCAAGTCACTGGAACAATTCTGCTCTTCAGGTATATTTATATGATTAATAATAATAATAATAATTTTATTATTTATACCTCACCCATCTGTCTGGGTTTCCCCATATATAGGGCAGGGGGATGTCATTAATGTTACCTTGGGAAGTTTCAATTCTTTTATTCTATGAACACAAACAACTTTAAACAAATATTTTCAATGTATTTGAAGCTCCTAACAGGAGTGTCACCCAGGCATATTATCCTCCGTACTAAAGCATTCAAGTAGGCCAATTCACTCAACCTGATTTTCCATTTTTCTTTGCTACTCATTCTGTGGCTCCTGGAGATTACCAAACAATGTGTACCTGAACATTTTAATCCTTCTGTACTTCTACATACCCCTTGTTTTTTGGAGCATGCTGAGAACACCCTCATTTCTCAGTATCCCTTTTTGGCACCAGTCCTATCAGAGGTCACCACCTGAATTCGCTGTTGTGGGGAACGGGTAGACTCCCTCATACAAGGTACGGAGCTGCACAACAAGGAGAGCTAAATGAGGCCTTCTAGGATTTTCCCCAGCCACATTTGTCAAGGCTCCACACCCTCTTCAAGTGCTATTGTTTGTCTCAAATGAGTTTTTAAATTGTGCTAGTGACTCTTGCTTGCATGGATAGAGAAGGGTATGTATAGGAACTTCTGACTTTGTATTTCTAGAGTGTAACTTATTATATGAAAGTAAGTAGCACATCCAATTCCCTACCCACTTTGTAACGCTGGGTGAACACAGCCATGTGGCCTCTGGCAAGCTGCCCAAGAAGCAACGTGGCCCTCAGCCTGGAGAATGTATCTAGCCCACCCTTTCCTATCAAAAGTGTTCTTATTAAAGAGTCCTTCCAACCAATCATGCCCTAACCTCCAAGAAGCTGCTAACAGGGGGCTTGCAGCGCATTACACCCCACCCCCAGATTCTCATTTTTCTTTTCTAACTGACACTCAATGTCCTGCAGCTACTGAGAATGCTCAGTCCTCATTGGTCTACTTTGGAGGGTTGTCTCCTTCAGTATTTTTCTTCTGCGAACCTCAGGGTTCCTCCAGGTATGTTTCATCTCTTTCTCAATGGCTCCAGGCCTGTCAGCGCTTTCTGTTCGATTTCTGTTAGAGGCAGTGAAGAAGACTGAGGTTTGCACTTTATTATTAGTTAACTGATTTGTATTTTAGCATAATTTAATCTAGCACATTTTGATTTGAACCTCAATGGTAGTTTACTAGAGTAATGAATTTTATATACATTTGCATACATAGGTTTGAAAGATGAGATGGAGAAATTCCTTCCCTTGGAGGTTCAAAGATAGTTGGAACTGAATATAAGCTTTTAAGCAGGGTGGGAATGATGAAGACAAGTAAACATGGGAAAGAGAAGTAAATTGGGTCCAATTTCTTTACCACGTTTGAGGGGAAATGTTATTCCAGATCACAGTTTCTAATAATTCTGAGTTTTATTACATTATCTTGCAGTTTGCATTATGGCATAGCTTGCTTGTATGAATTAGCTGCATTTAGTTTATTTACTTAATAGCGTTTGCCTTCATCCACCCACTTTGTTTGCGGAATGTTATGACCCAACTGATAACCATTCACTAAAGAAGATTAAATCTATCTGATCTTCAAATTCCTTCCAGTAATAACATGCTCCACTTTTTCATTAAGTTAAGCAAAACCATAGAACTGTAGAGTTGGAAGGGACCACAAGGGTCATCTAGTCCAACCCTCTGCATTGCAGGTATCTTTTGCCCAACACAGGGCTCAAACTCACAACCCTGAGATTAAGGGTCTCATACTCTACCAAATGAGCCCAGTCATGGCAGTTAGACATCCATATAAGAGCTGTCTTACATATGCTTACTCAAAAGTAAGTACCATTGTATTCAGTTGAGCTTATTCATACAGGAAAGTGAGCACAGGAATGCAACCTAAATCAAAGTCTATTGCATTTGCTGTTTCCTTAGCTTAGATGACATAATGGCAGATTGTACAGTATCCTCTTTCACAGTCTTAAACAAAACTTGAACTTTCCCTACCAAAAGTTGTCAAATTCTCATAAAAGAGTTAATACTCAAGAGTTTATGTCTGCTTCCTTTCTTGTTAACAAAGGCCATGATCAAGTTGCAGTTACAGGCAACTACTGTCCCTTGACAGGGTTGTACATCTCCAGTGGAGGGAAAAAAGGTGCAGCTTGATGGGACGCAGATAATCAGCATGGTATGAATACGGACTTGCTTCTGCACATAGATCTCCTTTACAAGATCATGATACATTTCTAAGGTTAGTTTAACAAATGAAAACATATATGTACTGAAATATGGATCTTAGAGATGTTTATTCTAATGGATATAAGGTATAATGTTAAATGATCTACCTGTCAGTGTTAACCCTTACTCATGCACTTAAAAATAATCTGTCATAGTCTAAAATATGTGGGATTAACAGATCAAAGGAAACCATCAGAGAGGTTTTTTCCTCTCAGCAACATTGGAATGTTTCCAAGAGATAAATTATGACAGCCAACATGCTCTGTAAGTGCAAACATGGCTATTGTTTTGCCCCACATCAACTGAGAGGTTATTATCCAGATAATTAGCCCAAGCCACTTCATGGTGGCAGCAGCCCTGTACATGCTACACCATTGGGCAGACACAGTGTGTGATGAGGGCTGACAACAAAGCATGGCACTAAGACCACTTATGTTGTTCCAGAAAGTAGTTTATGTTTTCCTGAAGATAGGCAGCTGGCAGGGGAAGGTTCTGCACTCCTCATTTCTATATGCTTCTTGTCACCTCTTTTGGAACCCTTCTCACAACCGTCTTAGGAACCAAAAGTAGGAAATGCTACAATAAACAGTAAAAGTCAACTTAACAATGCCATGACAGATGAGTCATGTTGCTGTGTGTGGACTCAGAGCAGGTGGCTGCGCTGACAGTCTCAGCTGAAAACCTAATCATACCACATCTCTGTTATTATAAACCCTTCCTCCCTACAGCAGTATGAAAAAGCTATGCTATTTGCAAGTACAAAACCTAATATTCAGCTGAGAGTATGTCATATGCTGTGCCCTTGCCCTCATTTGGGGAATAAGAAGTGTTAAAATAATGTAAGATAAAGGGACAAAGAGGTAAAAGACATTGAGTGATATCTAACGAAGTCATAACCAAGGGCCTTTTCAGTGGTTGCTCCCAGACTTTGGAACTCCCTTCTTATTGCAGCCAGGTGAAGACTTTCTTGTTCCAATAGTATTTGGGAACTGGCTCCTTTTAGGGGAAGGGCTGGTACTGTGGTGTTTTCATTATGATCTGTATCTTTAATAGATCATATATAGATAAATATATTAACATTTAAATATTTTTTTAATTATTGCTTTTCCCCATTTTTAGCTGTTTCTGCTTTAGCTGTAAGCTGCCTTGAGTCTCTGTCAGGAAAAAAGGCAGGATGAAAATAAATATAATAATAGTAATAATACTCAAGAGTAAACCCACTGAAATTAATTTACTCATCCATTAGTTTAAATGAGTTTACTCTGAGTATTACTAGCATTGGATTTCATCCATTATCTTTCACAAATCATAGCCAGTGTTCAAATACAGAATGTTTCTGTCTGCAGGCAAACAAACAAAAAACCATTTTGCAAAATACCACTCATGCTTGTTGTTTGTTATGTTGAGGTTAAAACCTGTCTAGGAACTGCATTCTGACATGGAACTAACTCTGGTTCCTGGCATGTGGGAATACAAAATATCCTTTGACAGTGACATAAAATAATTCTGCACATAAAGGTTTCCTATTCCCCAGCCAGTATAAAAAGTCTGTCTAGTATTTGCTGTAGAATTCAAGAATTCATTACTGTGTTCTGAAGGAGATTATGGAGGACTCAACAATGAGCGTCATGCCAACATTAAACTCTACAATAGGTTATCCTATTGTTCTTCTTACAACAACGAAATAAACAAATTTCATATGATGTCCTATTTTTAAAATCAAATTACCACCATTTCAAGTCTTATTACTTCAACTCTTGTTTTATTATGTTCATTAAACAATACACAGCAAATGCAGGATCTTTACAATGCATGCTATGTGTCACTTTTCATATGTATTGTTTCTTTGACTGCACAGTCAAATGACAGGTACAATCTGTTTGCTGCTAGAATGAGTTTATGGACTTTGAAAAGTGGTTTACTGTGTTAATTTGGTTTTTTTAAAGTATGTTTGAAGTAACTAGTATAATCAGAGATTTTGAAGGCACGTGCTAAGACATGTAAGGCAAAGATAATACGGTGTTACATTAGTCATGGACATAAAGTGTGTATTATATATAACTGCTTAATCTGTTTAACATATTTTTCCTAAGTACATAAGAGGAATTCATAACGTCACATTTTATTTCCTGTGTTAATCATATGATTGATTAGTTGCAGTCTTCAGTAAACGGGAACATCAAACCAATGTTATAAAAAGTATGTATTACCACTTGCTTGTTTCCTATACATTTTTCACGTGGATGTGTATAGAACACACTGATATCACTGGAATTTACTCCCAAATAAGTTAGCATATGACTGCAGCCTTGTTTTGGAATTAAAAAGGAACACAAAACAAAGGCACAAAGCCAACAGACATTAAACCTCCTGGTAGCAACATGCCTAGGTTCTGACAGCTGCTTTCTTTGTTTTGCTTTGCAGTGCCCTCCCCCAATCCCTCATGCTGACCTACATGAGTATCTTTGCATCATTTTATTTTCCACAGGCTTTCTCCAAGCAGGAGCAAAGGAAAAAAGGTGCTGGAGGAGCTCTAGTAAATAAACAGGCACACAGCCTCGGTATTTCAGAAACCGTGTATCAGTATCTAATATAGTCACCCATGCTGCAGTGCCAAACAAGGGCAATGAAACAGGAAGGATGTTTTTGTTAGGTGTTCTATCCAAAAATGAAACGTCTTGTGCCCAAACCAAGGCATCCTTTCAGGTACAATTAAGCTACCCTGCAGTCTCCCAACTGCTTGCCTATACATGAGCCATAATGCAGCATTTAAAAGACAGAAAATATTACTGATCATATAAGAATTCTAGATTTCAGCACAACAGAGAGAAGAAAAACATTCGCAGCGAAGCGGGAGGGGCGGGGGGGAGGGAAGGGATTATCAGAAAATGGTAACTAGCAAGCTCTTCATACAAACGCCGTCGTTTCTGGGGAAGATGGGGCAGTTGTATAAACAAGACGAAACAGAGGCGTTTTTGTTGCTGTGGGTGCGGGAGGAGCGCGCGCGAGAATGTCGCCGACCTGAGGCAGCTAAGAAGAGGAGGAGGAGGCAGCCCTGAAATCCATGGGGAAGAAGCAGTGCTAAGTGATGGAGAAATGGTGGAGGAAATCCTCGCCGTGCAATTGCATTACTGGGGGATGTATGCAGCCTCCCGGGAGCGGGAGACGACGGAAGGGGGGAAAGCGTTGCTAGGGGGAAAAATTCACCCCCACAGAAAGAAAACAAGGCGGAAAACAGCGCGCAAAGGGCACCCCCTGTACCCTTCTGGGGCCCAAGTGGAGCCTCAAGAGCACGGAGACGGCGGGGATCAGCGGCGGCCCTCGCCGCGGAGCTTTACCTGCTGCCGGCGGGCTCCGAGCGCCGTCGCCCAGCGTGACGGCTCCGTCCTTCCAGATGCGGATGTCGGCGGGGCTCTCCACCCTGCGGCTGGGAGACTCCCCGCGGCGGCCTCGGGAGCGGAGGGAACCGCAGCACTGGTAGCAGACGGCCCACGCCTGCTCCTCGTTGATGGGCTGGTTGTAGAGCCGCAGGATCTCCTCCAGAGACAGCGCGTCCCGCATCGCCAGCGCCGCCGCCAGAGACCGGCCTTCGTCGTCGCCGCCGCCGTCTCTGCGGCCGGAGGTGCCCGGCAAGGGCTCGTCGCTTCCCGCGGCCCCGCCGTGAGCCATTCCCTCTGCGGGGAGCCGAATGATAATAATAATAACGAAAAGGAGATGACCGGCCGCGCTCGCTGCCCTCTTCGCCCTCTGCCTTCGCCGCCTCGCTTCGCTTCACCTCAGCTGCTGCTGCTGCCGCCGCGGCTGCCCGTTGCCCGCCGCCTTCATGTTCTTCTTCCCGCACCCCTCCCCCCGCTTCCCTCAATAAATAAGAAAGCGCGTGAGCCGCCCTAGTCACCGGCGAGGAAGGCAGGCAGGCATCAGCAGCGCCGCCACCGCCACCACAGAGCGAGTCAGTCCGTGGCTGGAGGGGGAGGAGAGTATGGAAGGCGGGAGTCACCTCATAGCAACGCAATGGCGTCCCTCCTCCTCCTCCTGGCCTCGGGCTCTGCTGGGTTACACTGCCGCCTGCCTGCGGGAAGCAAGGACAGCAAGAAGCGGGGGGAATGAACCAGGGGGAGAAGTGTACATACCGGTATATCATGTGTCCGGGTTGGGAGGAATAGAGCCAGCCACGAGGGCCCGGCCTCCCCCAGGGAAGAAAATTAATTAGGCGCCAAAGCCTTCCGCATGGGGATTTGCCAAGCGTCAGGATATGACTAACTTGGCCGCAGTGCTTCAGTACTAAATTAATAAGGAGCCTGCCATTCCTCCCCCCAGCTAAACCCGTGAATTCTGGAGTGGTATTTCAGAATTAATTTGGGAGAAACGGACCCTTTGCTCAGGGGTGCAGGACAAGTTTTGTATGCAAGATGGTCACCTGTGTGTAGTGGTTAAGAGCGGTAGACTCGTAATCTGGGGAACCGGGTTCGCGTCTCCGCTCCTCCACATGCAGCTGCTGGGTGACCTTGGGCCAGTCACACTTCTTTGAAGTCTCTCAGCCCCACTCACCTCACAGAGTGTTTGTTGTGGGGGAGGAAGGGAAAAGGAGATTGTTAGCCACTTTGAGACTCCTGAAGGGGCGTGAAAGGCGGGATATCAAATCCAAACTCTTCTTCTTCTTCTTCTCCTTCTTCTTCTTCTGGCTTGTGACAAAGACCCAAGCAGGGTAGATGGATCCACATTGGCTCAAAGCATGGCCTTTACCATTCCTTCTGTTCTAGGGGTGGGTCCAGAGAAGGGAGACTTAGACTGGATCCTAAGCCTGTGCGGTCACATGCCAGCCCAGCATACAACAGTATTTTAAAGGCTTGTTTTCCCTCTGCCAAGCTTAGGTACAGAAGCAGCCCCACTGCTGAATTGGGTTTAGATTTTGTATAACTTGACATCAGCTTGCTTTATGCCAACTTCTTGTGCACAGGATTCCTCCCTTAGCGACACTTTCTTAGATTATGATCACACACACACACACAATCAACATTCTCTTTTTTCCGTTATGTTATGGTGTGTTCCAAGTGAAAGCAAAATGCATTGGTCTTTCAGCTTTATAATTTCACTGCAATTAAACAGGATACACACAAAGATCCAGTATAGAGAGGTGAACTACAGAATATTTGGACACCGACTGACAATTAGTGCAGTCTTCCCTTTTGTTAAGAAATATAACTTTTATTACATAAAAATATACATTTTAATTACACTTTGTACAAAGATTTTCTGTCATGATACTCTGAACACAATCACACAGCCAAAACTCATAACATTATATTGTGGCAGAAGCCTTTACTAAAGGCATACCATTAAATACAATAATATTCAATCTTGTCTCTTCAAGGCTGTGATCCTAAGCACACTTAGATAAATGTTGCACTGAAATCAGTGGGTTGTATCCAACACGGAGTGAGTAGAGTTCTAGTTGCACAGTGGGACTTTTCCTTCTTCGCCTCCTCAAAATCTGCTCTGGAGGGTCCTCCAACCCACTGGAGCAGACTTTAAGAGTGCACAGGGGGTGCAGGGTGGAAGAGAGGATGGGGAAGTTCAGTTGCGCAAGTCAAAGTCTGAGCAACTGGAACAGCAGTGCTGAGTACAAACCAATGGGATTTACTTCCAAGTAAATGTGTTGAGGATCAGAATGCAAGCCTGACATCATTAATAGTGAAAAGTATTTGACCTCAATTGGACTTTGACATAACTGCGGAGGATCTCAGTTCAAAGTGCAAGTGGTTCTTAGAGTACGCAACGGTATTTGCAAGCAAACATGATCCATACGGCACATGCAGATTCAGGATATGTGAAAACTCTGACACGAACTGCAAGTCGCACTTGGTCCCCTCTACAGCACAGGATTTCGTCACAAAAAGGAGACCTATTTCAGGAAAGGGAAACACAAAAACCAGTCACTCAGCTGTTGAATTTGAGACATTTTTTTAAATTGTAAGGATAGTAACCATTACAGAAGTGGTTAACTGCAGCCATTGTCTTAATCTGCAAATCTGCATACCAGAAGTTTGACATAGCAATTAACCATCCAATTGTGCAAAGCCTTTGCTATGAATTTAGCCATACCAAGCATAGCTTACTCCACAAGTTATTTCTATGGCCTGAATGATATCATGCTGACTGATACATTTTGTCACAAATGTTGACTAACAGATGACCCATCTTCATCCAGAACACTTAACAGGTGGCCAGAAATGAATATAAAACTAAAATATGAGTGAGCAGGACTACACAACCAATATTAGTTCATCTCTAGCTACATGTATAGGATGTAGTGGTCTAAAACACAGAGCCTAGGGCTTGCCGATCAGAAGGTCGGCGGCTCGAATCCCGGTGATGGGGTGAGCTCCCGTTGTTCAGTCCCTGCTCCTGCCAACCTAGCAGTTCGAAAGCACATCAAAGTGCAAGTAGATAAATAGGTACCGCTCCGGCGGGAGGGTAAACGGCATTTCTGTGCGCTGCTCTGGTTCATCAGAAATGGCTTAATCATGCTGGCCATATGACCTGGAAGCTGTCTGCAGACAAACGCTGGCTCCCTCTGCCAGTAAAGCGAGATGAGCACCGCAACCCCAGAGTCGTCCGCAATGACTTAACAGTCAGGGGCCCCTTTACCTTTACCTAGCTACATGTATAAAATAACCAGTTGTATACTTCATGAACAAGGTTCATATGAGAATTATTAAAAATTTAGCCTCAATTTTTCATGCAAGATATTATTAAATTATATCTCATTTGTTTCCATTTTCTCAACTTACATGAATATATATCTTATTCCCTTTTGTTATGTCATATTATTTTTCTTTTGTAGGTCAGTAATTTTAACTTTTTCTGATTTATTGTAACTAATATTGAATCTTATATGTTCAGCCTTATATGATTAGCTATAAATGCTGGTATCTGATATTATATTCTGATTATGTTATGCAACACTCTTGTTGTAATGGTGCTCACCTGTACGGTCACCTCTATCTATGCTACCCATGGCAGCCGTCTAGTGCTTGCACCCACAACATTTTTATCAAGATACCAATATTGGCACCTTATTTTTTCAACAAAAAAAGCACTGATTGTATGCAACACTACAGCGTAAAAAGAGCAGAAGGAAGTTTACCGAAGGCATGCAGCAAATGCTCTCCTTGCATTTCTGTGTACAAAATGAATGGGAAATCCTTTGAATGTGTGTCCATCGGGTACTGCTCTCCTGATGGCATCTTGAAATTCTTCATTACCTGAAGAAACACCTGTGGTACGTTCAAGTTCATAGGCTGCCAAGGCTGGTGACAAGAGGTAGGAAAGTTGGTCGTCCCAAACTGTTGAAAAACCAAGGTCCTGTATGTTGAATCAAATAAAGAAGGGAATTAGGACTAGTTGGTACATAACAATGCTTAGTTCACCTGCTTAATAGAGGAAAATAGGAGTGGGGGAACCTTTTTTTAGCTCAGTGGTCCAGAATGTTTTCCCTCCCACCACTTTCAGACCAATTTATGGGGGGAGATGTTATTGTGATGTCAGCTGATATGTTTTTTGTCCACAGGTCTTCAGAAGTCCCTTTCAAAATGCTATACTGTATTGTGCAGCACTTTAAACGGGGCTTTGCAGGCACTGCCCTTTTGGCTGAGCCAGGCTTTTACCTGTCCCATACCTGGCATATAATGGTAGGCCTAATGAGGCCTGCGGGCCAGAGGTTGCCCACCTCAGGTTAAAAGGTCCAAGAGCATATTTAGTTAGCAATAATAAGAAGTCCAGTCGCAAATGACTCTGGGGTTGCGGTGCACATCTCGCTTTACTGGCCGAGGGAGCCGGTGTACAGCTTCTGGGTCATGTGGGCAGCATGACTAAGCCGCTTCTGGCAAACCAGAGCAGGGCAAAGGGTGGGCAGGAGCTGGGACTGAACAACGGGAGCTCACCCAGTTGCGGGGATTTGAATTTGCATGCAAAAGGTCCTAGCTGAAATGCCACGTGTCTCCAGATAGGGCTGAGAAAAACTGAAGTCAGTGTTAACAATAGTGAGCTAGATATACCAATGATATGACTTACTAGAGGGCTGCTTCCTATGTTCCTTTAAAACAAGCTTCAAACATATTTGCTAAACATATTTTACATAAAGTAAATTGTTTTACTGGTAAACCAGATGGAGTAAAAGCAAATTGCTTTCAGTTTATGCACAGATGCATCTACATAAATCCAGAATTTCCGCAAGGTGTGGATAGTGCCTATACTTGCTTTCTACATATGTTGGGATAAAGTCAACTTCATACCATGAGTATCAAATGTAAGAAAGGAACTGTGTTGACTCAAATACATTTTGAAAATAACTTTAACCTACTGAAATGCAGAAGCAGCCAAACACCATTTTGCACACAAATAATGGCATGTACCTTCCTGTGTTCTACCACTAACATTCTCAGTTGCAACTCCAGTTCATTGCTTGTCACTGCAGCATCTACTGACGAAGCACAGAGAGGAGGAAAAGGAGGAAGTGCAGTTGTGGCTCCTGGAGAACATACAGATTTGATTGCTTCGCCACTCATTGGTTTCCATTTGGATTCATCATGCAAGTCAAAGGAACAGACTTCTACGGCATCAGTAGGCTGGCAGTTTGCCAAAAACTTGTGATGATTGAAGACACATCCTATTGTTCGGTAAGGATACAGTGGCTTGGGTTGTTCAACAATTGGAGGATCATCAGGTTTTATAGGATTGTGGATATATCTGAAAATTAATAGGTATGATTTAATAAGTTAACCTACAAAGTAAAGTAATTTAAAACCAGAACTAGGAAGTCCCAAAGTACTTCTCAGTTTACATAGACATTTGGCTGGTGCACAGAAAATACTGTCTGTTTTTATTGATCAGCTATGTTTAGGAAGTTGGGAGCGAGTCTCAGGAATGTACACTCCCCTTTAAAGCATGAACCCCATTCACCCAGGCCTAACAGTGCATGTCCAAAACCAAAATTTGAATCCCTGTTCCACATTTCTTAATGCAACACTTCATCAGAGTAGAGGCTACACACTTTGCCCTCACTCTTGTAGCTGCTCCTCTCAGTTCTTATGTCGCTGTACCTTTCTATTCCAAACCAGGTATCTTCTATTGTACAACCACACTTAAATGTAATGATTGGGCATTATTAAAAATATTGATTGCAGACAAGAGTTGAAAGAAAATACACAAGTTTTGTATGTACTGTCCACTTCTTATTGTGGCATTTCTTCCTACTGGGCTATCTGTCAAGTCTTCCCCCTGCCTGAAATACTCCCTAGCCATATTTTAGAGAAGGAATAGGTTAAGTGTGGTCAGTCTGGCTATTGTGACATTGCTGCCCATGATTAATGCCATCATTATGTAATTGCTAGGAGAGCTGACTGAGAGAAGAGCTTCAATTAGTATTTTCAAAGTCACAGCCCAGCTGACTCCAAGTGGTGCCATGTTCTTTTAGTCTTGTAGTGTTATTTATATGTTCCTGAGTAGCTACAGATTGAGCACAGAATATTTTCCAGCATGCCCAGTATTTGCCATTTTAGTGGAGCCATGCATTCAGGATGCCAGACATGTTCCTGCAATAAAACAAGCAAATGAAGAAGTCCCTGAAAAGAAGCAAAAACACATTAAAGCACATTAGCCATAACTGGGAGTTGGTTAATAAAATTTCATTAGCAAATGACACACATGCAGAATGTTCAGATGAAACACTAAACTGTGGATTGGTATTATGTCTGAAGATTCCTTGAATTTGTTCAATTTTACAGCATAATCGACTTACTTACCTATGTCCTGTTAAACTCTCCCAGAAAGTGATTATTCCATCAATCCCGTAAGTCATTACCCAAGTGTGAGGAGCTCCTTTGGCCTTTGTTCCTACACAGACAAAGGCTTCTAGTCCAAATCCCAGTAGAAGACTGCACAAAAGGTTAGAATGATCCTCACAGTCTCCCTGAAAGGGGGGGGGGGGAATATATTAAAATGTGTAACATGAGTTCATACAAAAAAAGTAAGGTGTCTTAAATTGGCATCTAATGAAAATTTAGCAGATAATGGCAAGAATTCGAGATTTACAGATTGAAAATAAAAGCAAAGAGGAAGAGTGAATTGCTTTGCTTAGGTTAGTGACAAAAATGTTACCATCATGTTAACATAGATGTTATTGAAAGAAAAGGTTGACTCCAATGCTAGTCCTACTCAGATGAGGCCTGATTAAATGAATGAACATTGCTTAGGTCCATTAATTTCAATGTATCTACACTGAGTAAAATTCAATTCAATACAACCCACAGTTAGTATATGCAAGATTAAGAGTACAGACAATCATTAACCTAGAATCAAGTATTTCACAGCCTTATACAGAAACTGTACACTAGGACTTATTCCTGGTCTTACTAGCACTACTAGAGAAAGCCATACACCAAATTCTACTTGAGCAACATTCTGGAAAGTATAATTAGCTTCTATAGTTTAACAATACTGTAGCAGCCAGCATGATGGGACAGAGACACCAAGGTGCCTTCCTAACACGGATGTCACTTCAGCTTACCAAGATGGGGAAGAGCAATGGCAAGGTTAGGGTTACTAGGACACATCAACAGGAGTGACAGATTGGCTCCACCAGTGGATGTGCAGAGCCACAACCTCAGCACTACCTTGCCCTGCCCTGCCCCCCACCCAGGAGTGCAGCTCCACCCCCATCATGCTGGCTGCTACTGGGGGTAAGCTTCCTTCTCTGATCAGGCCCACAGCTTTCATAGGAGGATGTGTATTGGAACACCCACAACTGTTGTCAATGAAACTGTGTACTTTCTAGCTGGTCATACTAGAGTGGTGTAGCATCCACTGTAGTCCAGACATATGTGCAACACTTTCTGCATACTTACAGAAGAAATTCAATAAGCAATTAAACATTCTTAATCTTCCAAATGCTGCTGTAACACATCTACCATGTGGGTTTTTAAATATTAAGTGGTTTATAAATGCTTTTAAATAAATAAGCTCATACTAAGTTCATCTAGCCAAGTTTATGAAATAAAATATGGAAAACTGTCTGCAACAGAAGTACTGAACAGTATTGCAATGCATGTGCATGTGGGTGTGTTTACTGGCCATTTCACTCTCCCTGCTTCAGGCCTGCTGCTGCAGAACATTAGGAAACACAGCATGCAATATGGGTGGAAGATGGAACAAAAGTTTGCACGAATACCAAAGTGCAAGATTTCTGGATAGATTCAAAGAATCATAGAACTATAGAGTTGGAAGAAGCCACAACTTAAAAGAGATTTACACCATGAATTGATACTACACAATAAAATTTTGAATTATAATATCTTAAGGAGTGTCAGGTACCTTATTTCTACATAGAAAAGCCAGAAGAGTACACCACTGTTCTTGTTTACTATTTCCTCCACCGATGATAGGGGCTCTTTCATAACCAAGCACACTGACAAATCTTGCCGCTTGCCTGGGTGTGTCTAGAAGTCTGCCTGCTCGAAGAGGCTTGACGTATGAACAGACTGGCCTGTTTATCCCATTTTCATCCTGCATATAAAAATATACAAAAGGCTATCAAATGACGTTTAACTGAAAGAAAATACAGTGGTACCTCGGGTTACATACGCTTCAGGTTACAGATTCCGTTAACCCAGAAATAGTGCTTCAGGTTAAGAACTTTGCTTCAGGATGAGGACAGAAATCGTGCTCCGGCGGCGCAGCAACAGCAGGAGGCCCCATTAGCTAAAGTGGTGCTTCAGGTTAAGAACAGTTTCAGGTTAAGTACAGACCTCCGGAACGAATTAAGTACTTAACCCGAGGTACCACAGTATGGAAACAATTGTCTTCCATATCAAAAATGGGATTCTCTACCACAACTGCTCTAGAACTTCCTTTCCAATTTGTGCCTCCAACGAAAGCCAGAATACTTAGGTTTTTTTATGGTAGTTTGGAAGATAGCAGGTTTTGCGGTTATAGTTACACAATGTCCTGCTTTACTCCATTTCAAGGTTACTTCTATAAAAGAGCTACAAATGTTTCATTCTCATTAGAGTCCAAGGGTAATGAGAAGGCAAAGATTGTCATCTTACTTTCAAAATCCTGCTCCTGCCAAGGTGCATGAGCAGTTCCATCAACAACCTGCACTAAGAGCTAAGCAGGAAGGAACTGAGAGGGGGATGCCTTGCTGCTCGAAGATAAACTTATTGAATTGCATAGGCCTGTCTAGTAGAATGAGTGGAAGGGACAACCAGTCCAAGGATCTCCTCCTCTACTGCAGGAAAACAAGTGTCTGGAATCAGTAAAAAATAATGCAGCCAAGACTTGTAGGGTAGAATAGTTTACACTCTGACAAGTTAACTGTTAAATATTCCAGTTCTCAACTATGAATACAATACAGGGTTGTACTGGGAAAACCAGTAAATTTGGACCTGTAAATTTGGAAAAACCAGTAAATTTTGGAAAAAATAAGTTGACAGACCTGTGCAAAAATTTTCACCAGTCTTGTGTTGTGTGAAGTCCTAATCTGCAGATATTCTCTCCACCACTGTTTAGCATAAACAAGAAACAGGCGTTCTTTTTCTGCTGTTTTCTGGCGTTCTAAAGAAAACTGAAATTCAGAAATGAACACTATGTGATATACGTATGCACATACATTTTTAGCCCTATTTCCCAGAACATGTACAAAGGTGTCTTGGATTCTGACTGCTGCTTTTCAGAAGAACATATATAGACTGGTTGTGCCTATTCCAGTGCTGTCATTGGCTTTGAATAAAATGTCAATGAAGTAAATAGAAATATGTTTGGACATTTTTCCCCCCTAGCAGAGTATTCCAAAACTTGCTTTGAAGCAATAATATGCAGGAGTCATAGAATCATATAATTCACCCTGGACATTGTTATAAAAAGAATGTACATGGATTTCAAGCACCTAGGACAAGGAACTATGATTTGTTTTCTATGTACATTGTTGATACACATCAAGAGATGATTTATCAAGTTCCACATTACTCAAATGTAGTTTCCACCAGATACACAAGGATTAATCTGTTTAATCCAGAATACTATGGGCTCCTTCATACAGATGAAGGGATCCTCAAAGAATTACTGGAGAGTGGGGATTCCCGGCTTCCCACATCAGTATCTATATATTAGGTGTGGATTTTTGCAGAGCACACATATCTATGCACGTAAGTTTACATTTGCAGAGGAAAAGCCTAAGATGTAGATGTTGCAGATGAGGCAAGCCACACAACCTTGGGAGTGGGACCAGCAGAACAACCCAATTCTCTAGTAATCACATGAGGACTTCTTTACCTGCAGGGCTTGTGCACTACCAAGATCAGAAGCAGATAAAGTAAACTGAAGAAATAATTCTAGGGAACATCAGTAAACCATGCTACTAAGGAGAAGGGAGAAATTTACTGCCCAGTCTGATCTACATGAATATGTAGAAAAAACAGAAAAGTGGTTGTTTGGGCAAACTACAGTACAGTGGTACCTCGGGTTAAGTACTTAATTTGTTCCGGAGGTCCGTTCTTAATCTGAAAATGTTCTTAACCTGAAGCACCACTTTAGCTAATGGGGCCTCCTGCTGCTGCCACGCCGATGGAGCACAATTTCTGTTCCCATCCGGAAGCAAAGTTCTTAACCCAAGGTACTATTTCTGGGTTAGCGGAGTCTGTAACCTGAAGCGTATGTAACCCGAGGTACCACTGTAATAAATTCATGCTATCTGGTTTAACTAGTGGATATATATAAAAGCTGATGGACAGTGCCCTCTTGTGTCAGTCTTGATGGTCAGAACAAAAAAATGGGAGGAAATATGAGCAAAATTCTCTTTTAAGAATAATATGTAAACTTTCTTTGCTAATTCTCCAAGCCCAAGCCAAACAGATCCATAACCACAGGATTGCCTTTTTATTCTGTGTTTAATATTAATTGTAATATGACATGTCTGTTGAAAAGAAATGGGCTAAATTTGACAGCATGATGTAGATTACAGGCAAAGGCAAACTTGGCCCTCCAGATGTTTTGAGACTACAATTCCCATCATCCCTGACCACTGGTCCTGTTAGCTAGGGAGGATGGGAGTTGTAGTCCCAAAACATCTGGAGGGCCGAGTTTGCCTATGCCTGATTTAGAATAATGAAGGCATATGAAAGTTGTCAGATAGCTGGAGACTTTCAACTCTCTTGTTAAAATGCTTAATCTGTAAATGAGTAGGATTACTAGACTAGAGGGTGTTTTTTTTCAGTAATGAGTGTTATAGTTTTATTACGATAGCAAAAGTTATTGAATTTTGTAATAGATTATGCTGTTAGTTTGCTTGAATTTGATTTTAAATTGTGTTTTACTCTTTATTGTACTGCAGAAGTAATAAAGATTTAAGTTTGTAACATGACATCAGTCTTGATTAATCAGGAGAGGGACATCTGCAGAACATTTGTGACTGATTGCAATGAAACATATATTCAGAGTTCCTTTATTTAGAATAACATTACATCAATCTGAATTGCATTAAAATAATAATGCTTAAAAGAGTGCTTATACAAGTTCAGACTTACCTGAGTAGTAACTATTTCCTGAGAAAGTGTCTTATTTAGCTTTGGATACATTTCAAGTCTGATATTAAGTACTCCAACAGAAACTTTTGATTCTGTACCTTTGGACCAAAACACATGGCTTGATAAGAAAACATTTTTTTAAAATAATTTTTTTAATGAACAGCAACTCTACAGTGTACATTAAAAAGTCATCAAACAATATTGACAATTAAAGTGCTATATATTTGTTCTAAAGTAGTAATCAATAGGACTGCAATTCTAAACCGCCTTACCTGGGAGTAAGCCCCTTTGAATTCAATGGGACTTACTTCTGAGTATAGATGGCTAGACTTGCAGCCTAATTTATCAACACTTTAAACAACTTCAAATTAAGTTGAACAAAATATATGGTTGAATTTTACCTTGAAATGTCAGATTTCAATCCCTAAATACATATTTTGGTTAAATTTATCAGCTTGACCTTTTTTACAGCTTATAAAGTAACTTTGTTAAAACAACAACTATATTCCTGATTTTTTTGTGTGGCATTTCATTATATTTGGTGCAGTTGAGGTTTTTGCATTTCCTGGTATTACTTGCTTTGTTGCTATTAATAATATTTATAAAATTCTAAGTATAACTCATTTTTATGTAACCAAGGAGCATATATTTGGGATTCAAAGCCACACCACACCCAATTATATATGTAATTACATAAAAGAATTTCTATCGAAAGGGCCTTCTTTGCAAACAATTCCAAAATGTGCATATCAGGTTCTGACATCTCTAACATGTATCTTGCTGGAGGGTATAAATTCTTTTTTAACAGGTGGTGTCAGATACCATCTGTACTGCATTTTGCAATGGGTTTTTTTCCATTGTTATTAACATCACATTTTAAATATGTTTATATATCCAATTCTATTCATCACTATAAATTATAGCACCTACATCCCATTGCCACTTAATCTAGCAGAAGGCTTTTGCTCCCTGTTGAGTGAAATGTTATACCAAATGGCTAAGGTTCATTTACCAGACTGGGTAAGTATCACATTTTTTTTCTTTGTTAACGAAAACAAATATATATATGTTAAAAGAGCAGGTATTCAAATAGCAAAAAAAAGTGTTTATGAGATTTAAGCTCATTAGGTGATATGCCACTAAATTATACTACACAACACAAGTACTTATGGTAATCTACTTTTGTCAACTAAATTAAACCCTTACTGCTCCTGTCTCATTTTGAGTAGTCTGTCACTCTCAGACAATATTGTTTTCCATTGTTGAAGTAGTCTTAAAACTTACCTACACCCAGAAGTTCAACAGCGACATTTGTAATCCTGTTCTCTGCACAAAGGACAGACCGCCACTCTAAGAAATAGGATGCTACTAATGTGGTCTCACCAGATGTGTCTGTTTTGATCAAGACAATATGCACTGGATCACAAATTGATAGCATAGTGGTTGCATCTGCCATTTTACTTGCTTCACCTGTCAGCAGCACAGCAAAATGAAGTTAAGAACACATTTCTGTTAAAAGCATTTCCCATCCACACAGGCAACCCCTGATTTGCGGGGATTGCATTCTGGAGCATTGCATATGACAGCAGAACACAATTGACCTGTGTAAAAATACGCAGAATGAGGGTGGGGAACTTGTGTCTTCCAGAGGATGCTGGACTCCAACTCATATAAATCCCAGGTCATTGGTCATGCTGGCTGGGGCTGCTGAGCGTTTGAGTAGATGATCATTTGGAGGGCCAGAGGTTCCCCAATATAGAATAGTATAATGAGTTTTGATTGCTGGTTATTACTTAGAAAGCTATTACCAAGGCACTTGAAGTGAAATTGTAATATCAACTCACTCAAGCTTGCCAACTTTCTCATTAGAGCAGATAATTGAGTATAAGATCTAATAGAATTTTAAAACATTTTCAAATATATATATAAATTATCAAGATCTCTTTCATATCTAGAAGAAGCCAAGGAATAACAGCAGTGGTGAACACCTAGCCTGACAAGGCAGTTCCTCCAAAAGTATACCCACTGCCTATCTAACATATGACAGGTATGAGACAGGCAAAGATGTAGCTGGAAAGGGAAGATCAGGATCCTTAAAAGTGAACTCTGTTTCTGTGATCCTTTGTTTCAAAACAAGTGGGAAAAGGAACATAAAGGCAAATACTAAAGTGCCCCAGTACGTTTCTGAGCACAATTCAAAGTGTTGGTGCTGACCTTTAAAGCCCTAAACGGCCTCGGTCCAGTATATCTGAAGGAGCGCCTCCACCCCCATCGTTCTGCCCGGACACCGAGGTCCAGCTCCGAGAGCCTTCTGGCGGTTCCCTCACTGCGAGAGGCCAAGTTACAGGGAACCAGGCAGAGGGCCTTCTCGGTAGCGGCGCCCGCCCTGTGGAACGCCCTCCCATCAGATGTCAAAGCGATAAACAACTACCTGACATTCAGAAGACATCTGAAGGCAGCCCTGTTCAGGGAAGTTTTTAATATGTGACATTTTAGTGTATTTTTCATCTTTGTTGGAAGCCGCCCAGAGTGGCTGGGGAAACCCAGCCAGATGGGCGGGGTACAAATAATAAATTATTATTATTATTATTATTATTATTATTATTATTATTATTATTATTAAATGTTTGGAATTGTGGGGCCTCTTAATGAAATTCTGCATGTTAAAAAAAGAATGCAGGTTATATTACTGTTTATGGAACAACTACTCTTGGACTATTTCTGAAGCGCAACCCAACACATTATTCATTTTTAGACTGCAGGCTTCCTTACCTAAGCTTTCCTTATATACTTCAAGTAGAAAACCATCACTGAAATCTGGTTCACAGGCGCACGGGACAGGTTTAGAGCGGAAACGTTGGTTTCGGAAATGCAAGCAAAGTGTCAAAGTAGAACAAATTTGACCAGGTAAAGGTTCTGGTTCCTGCAGATGTTCCAGAAAAGCTTTTCCACCCAAAACCTGAAGATAAAGATACCTTCGTGTTGGGTCAATATTTGCTGTGAAGTGTAACAATAAATATAAAAGAGGTGCAAGCAGTTCATAAAAAATGTATTTAACATAAATAGGAAACACTAGAAAGTAGGTTTAAAAAACTAGTTAGCCAAGACGTAGGGTTACAACAACAATCATGGCAAACAACCACAATCCATTCATCCACAGAGTGCCCCAAGTATATCTTGTAATTCCCCTACCAAGAAGGTTATCTAGGGATAGTCCAAAATAATCCTACCTGGTCACTTATCTGAGAATTATTCTCCAAAATTCCTTCCTGAGTTATGATCATATTGTTCTCATACATCTACATTTTCTAATTTGCTACATTAAACTAGTCTTAGCAGATACTTGGTAACATGTACAGTATATGTACATACCAACCTGATCATAATTAAGTTGAATACAACCCAGCCTTTATAACTAATATGTCTCCTTGTGAACTGAGCAGGATTCTGCTTGCACAATGTGACCTCACTTTCCTCTTCTTCCCCCTTTCAGCCCACCCATTCCAAATATCTGCTATGAAAGTTATGGGAAACCCTCTGAAGCAGATATGGGGGCTGGGGGGTGGCAGGAGCTGCTTGGGGCAGAAGAGGAAGCTGAAGCTCCACTGCATGAGTGGAAGTCCACTTGAACAACATTTGATTCCACCCCAAAAACCTTACAATACTAGCTTTAAAACATACATTTAAAATACAAAATCAGTACATCAAATACTCAAGGTAATATAGAACATACTTTTCTTCAGCACGGCTGCCTGTCGGTCAACAAAATGAGTAGAGGGTTTTGGAGTCGAAGTAATTTCTTTGTCATTTATATCCTAGGAGTACATAAAGATATCATTAAGGACACCTTCAAGTTAGTCTCCTACAATCCTTCCAATATAATTAAAAACCCCAGAAATACATTATGCTCTACCAAAATATTCATCCAGGGGACACTTCACATGACACAAATCCAAAGATATAGGAGACACATCACAGGGAGCTACATCCAGTTAGGAGCTCTGGGTAAGGCTCACTTGCATCAAAATACAGGTTTATAAATATCACATTTTTTTTAGCTAGAACAATGTAGGAGCTCATTAAAAACAATGAAGTGACTCATAGGGTTTCTGTAGTTTACAGGCTCTCAATGCACCCAGTACTTCCAAGCCATGCAATGAAAAATATATTAAGGACTACAATCACACAACCTCCTTTTTAACTGCATCACACTGAAATCATTCAAGTGATTTTGTATAAATACAGCTGTATTTAACTATGCCATGCACTTCTTGTATCACAGCAGGAGAGTTTTTCTTCAAATTATACTCACCGTTACAAAATTTAGTTTTTTCATAACATCATCAATGATTCCTCGTCGTGTGAGGGCTTTCATTAGATCTTCTTGGGATAGCTGCTGATGTTGAGGTGGCAGTTCTTCACGTATGGTCTCAGCAAGCACTTCTCGAATCCTGCTGTGAACATCCATCTAAACAGAAACATTTCTGTTAACATGTGATACAGGCTCTGGATGAAATTCAATTCAACTTTCATATAATTTTAAAAGGTAATTCCAAGAAAGAGAACGGTTTTTAATGCTCTCGTAGCACTCTGATGAATGTTCTCTTAGTTATATGTGCACATTTTGGACATGTTCTGGTTTTGTTCGAGTTATCAGAAAGCAACCTAGGAAACCTGTTTGTCATTCATTGTATCATTAATAGACTTCTTAGAAATCAAGCCAGTTCTTTTGTATGCTTACTGAATAAATGAAGGTCCTTTCGTCATATAAAAAAACAAAGAGTTATCACAACTGCTTTTTAAGGTTGCAGCCCCAATCTCAATCTTCAGGTTGCAATATCAACACTTACCTGGAAGGAAGCCCTATTAAAATCAGTGGGATATAGACAGATAGATATAGATACAGGCTTCCTCTGCTACAAGCCTCAGATAACATATGGGAAAACCGCTTTGGAGGATATTTAAAGATAGGTTCCTCCTTCTTTCCCAGCAGTGCTTTCAACGCGGAGAGCCCTTACCTTAGTTAACTGCTGGTGAATAATCTGTTTGAGCTCCGAGGCTTTCTCCGGAGGCAGAGCCATGGCTGGGCAGCTGCTACAATTTCTTGGGGAGGGAAACAAAAACGAGCTGGGCGTTAACTTTAAGGGGATCTCCCGAAAAGGAACGAGCGGCTTTGACACCAGGGAGACGGGAAGCCTCCCGCGCACTCGCCCGCCTGTGTCCAGACCAGCTTTTGCAGAGCCCCCATTGGCTCAGTCTTCAGCCAACCAGAAACGGAAGCCTCACCCGCAGCCGGGAACGGGGCCTTCTAGCTCAACCGCCTTTCGAAACAGCCCGCCTCAGAGGCTGGCCTCGGCAATCGCCTGCTGGCTAAACGGAGCCTTTACTCCCGGGCTCCCTTCTAAACCCCACCACTGCAAACACAGCTCGGGCTTTTCTTGAGGTTGCTATCCCGGCGCAGTAGCTGGCTTTGGATAAGGCCGCGGCGTGGGAAGGGGAGATTGTGACAGGCACTAGGTTAAACAGCACGCCGTGCCGCTGAGAGATAAAGGCCCCCTCAAGGGGGAAAGAAATCACGCCCCCACCCACCCCCGCCTACACGTTTGCTTCTATCTTCCCGTTGACAAGATGTTCGTTTCCTTCGATGGCTCCGCGTGCCCGGACTTCAAAGGCTTCATGCTCCTTATGGTAACGGAGATCCCTTCCCTGGGGTTGCGCGCGCGCGCTGCTGTTGCTGCCCGGGCGGCTGTCAGTCAGTCGCGAAGCGGGGAGTCAGTGAGAGAAGTTCCGCCTCCTCCTTCTTCACAACCTCGGTGGGCTGGAGGGAGAGCGGGCATTAAAGGGGGGGGGGGGAGATTGGGGCACCCGCCAGACAAGAATCGCGGGGCCACTGGCCCTTTAATGGAGGTTGCACGAAATAGAAAAGGGACGAGGAGGGCATAGAAGGAACAGAGTGGATCTCCTGAAGAAGGAGCTAAAAAAAAAAAAAGCCTCTCACGTGAAGGATGTTAATCTGAGAATGGTAATCCCTACAACTGCAAAACTGACTGTACAAAACTAAATTCCTGTTAAACTAATAAATTTTCTAAGCACTGTACAGTGGTACCTTGGGTTACATACGCTTCAGGTTACGGACTCAGAAATAGTGCTTCAGGTTAAGAACTTCGCTTCAGGATGAGAACAGGATGAGAACAGAACTTTGCTTCAGGATGAGAACAGAAATCGTGCTCCGGCGGCCCGGCGGCAGCAGGAGGCCCCATTAGCTAAAGTGGTGCTTCAGGTTAAGAACAGTTTCAGGTTAAGAACAGACCCCAGGAACAAATTAAGTGCTTAAACAGAGGTACCACTGTACAGAGATTCTCTGTGTCTGACCTTTTGCTGCATTTCATGTCCCTCCAACCTCACTTTTCACAACGCCCTTCTCCCAAATCCTAGGATGATGCTTTGCACATCTGCTCAACTAATTGTCAGTGTGGACATCTTGATAGTTAAAGCTGATCACTCTTAAAAAACAAAACAAAACTAGAAACAGTAAGCTGTTATGGATTATGTAGCTCATATGTGTCCATCATTTCATTTCATCTGCATTTTTTTCCATTTCAGCCAGCTGTATCAGTGGGAAATGTTGGCCAGCTAGCTGTAGATTTAGTCATTTCCACAGTTGGCATGTCCAAAGTTGGTTACTTTTATACTGATTGTCTTGTGCCGATGGTTGGAAATAATCCATATGCAACGACAGAAGAGAATGCAACAGAACTTTGTACAAATGCTGAAGGTATGTGCTGTAAACACAAATCTTGTCAAGACACCCTAGAAAGCGACCACACTTCCTTCAGTCCTTAGGATCAGTTCAGGCATTTGAAAATCTGTGCAAAGCAATGAGAGGGAGAGAGCTTCTGACTTGGAGTTTGCTTGCTTTATTTATTTATTTATACATACTTTTCATAGAAAATATCTCAAGGTGGTATTCAAACTAAAAACAGTAAATAGTAATACATCAGTAAGAGCTGACTGGTAAATAATCTCAGGTTTGAAAGGCCTGTTTGAATAATACCGTTTTTAGAAAGCACCTAAAATGAGCAGGGGTGGCTCCTGCCTAACCTTTGTTGGCAAGGCATTCCACAGGGCAAGGCCTGCCACACTAAAGGCTTGGTCCCTGGGAAAGGCCAGATGAACCTCAGGTGCATGTAGGACCATCAAATGTGCCCCGTCAGAAGACTTCATAGCTTGTACAGTGGTGCCTCGCAAGACGAAATTAATTCGTTCCGCAAGTCTCTTCGTCTTGCGAGTTTTTCGTCTTGCGATGCACGGTTTCCCATAGGAATGCATTGAAAATCAATTAATGCGTTCCTAGGGAAACTGCCTTCAGACCAGGTCCGGGGACAGTCTGTCCCCGGACCTCTTCTGAAGGCTGGGGGGGGGGGACAAGGGCTTTTCTTCCCACCCCCAGCATTTTAAAAAACCCCGGGACAGCGGAGGACTTCTCCGCTGTCCGGGGCGATCTTAAAATGCTGGCGGGCGGCATTTTAAAATCGCCCCGGACAGCGGAGGACTTCTCCGCTGTCCGGGGCGATTTAAAAGCCCCTGGGAAGGCAGGCAGGGGGGACAAAGACTTTTGCCCCCCGCCAGCCTTCAGAAGGTGTTCCCGCCCCCCGCCCCGCTTCGGAGCACCGTTCCGAAGCGGGGCGGTGGGGGAAGGTGTTCCCACCCCCCCGCCCCGCTTCAGAGCACCGGGAGAAGCGATCTCCCCGCAGCCCCTTGCTTCAAAAGAGGTCCGGGGGCAGCGGGAAGTGCCCCCGGACCTCTTTTGAAGCAAGGGGCGGCGGGGAGAAGCGATCTTCTCCCCGCAGCCCCAGGTCCGGGGACAGCGGGAAGCGCTTGCCGCTGCCCCCGGACCTCTTTTGAAGCAAGGGGCGGCGGGGAGAAGCGATCTTCTCCCCGCAGCCCCAGGTCCAGGGACAGCGGGAAGCGCTTGCCGCTGCCCCCGGACCTCTTTTGAAGCAAGGGGCGGCGGGGAGAAGCGATCTTCTCCCCGCAGCCCCAGGTCCGGGGACAGCGGGAAGCGCTTGCCGCTGCCCCCAGACCTCTTTTGAAGCAAGGGGCGGTGGGGAGAAACGATCTCCCCGCAGCCCCTTGCTTCAAAAGAGGTCCGGGGCAGCGGGAAGCGCTTCCCGCTGTCCCCGGACCTGGGGCTGCGGGGAGAAGATCGCTTCTCCCCGCCGCCCCTTGCTTTAAAAGAGAAGACCCGCTGTCCCCGGGGCAAGCTTCGTTTTGCGAAGCAAGCCCATAGGGAAATTCATCTTGCGAGGCAACTCGAAAACGAAAAAACCTTTCGTTTTGCGAGTTTTTCGTCTTGCGAGGCGTTCGTCTTGCGGGGTACCACTGTAGTTGCTGCCTTCTAGCAGCAAGTCATATGAGATGAGCACTGAAGTTTTTGTTCATAATACACTTTCAAATTGCCACCAGGAAGCAGCACACGCAACTAGGGATGTACTTAGGTAGCTGCATCATGAGACTGCTCAAACTATTCCATGTGACGACAGTTTCAAACATCTTACTTTGCTTTTAGAGTGTGAGCACTGAAGTTTTCGCATGTGGGAAGCTTGTTGTAGTTATCACTCTAGCATCTAAATTGATAGTTGGCCCAGCTGACAAGTGGGTTATGTATAAATAACTGTTAATTGTTCTTATGTTTATGTGTTTTCAGTCTCTTGCAAATGTACTTAATCAAGACAGTTACTTGTTTGATGGGACATATGTGTGTCCCCACCCCCCAAAAAATAATCATCTAAAGAATTGCTACAAGATCCCTGAAATGAATGATTCTAAAGGTTCAATATCATAAATGAAATTGGGACGGGTTCAGAAATCTTGATAGCTATGTGAAAGCATATAAAGTAATATTGCCTTCTGTTCTAATGGGTATTGCTTGTAAGTTCTGAAACAGCTTCATTTCATTGGGACTTGCTTAACTAAATTGTTGCCTTTGCGGAAGCTAGCAAAAAAAGTTCTGCTATCACAAAGGGACATTTACCCCTCTCCTCCTCCAGATCTGTTCCAGAGGGTTGAGAGAACCCTCAAGCCAGCACAGGGCAGGAGGAGAGGGGAACTAAATGTAATTTAATGTGGGTCTTGATAGATTGTTTATGCTACTTCTTCCTGTAGTGTATGCAGCGCCTTCTAAGCAATTGGCTGTTCTACAAATCAGATCACTGTTCATAAAGGTATGTGTGTCCATTGCAAGTAGTATTAGACTTCAAAAGTGAAAACAAATAATGAAAAATCTTCAAGTCCTGACGGCGAGTAATTAAAATTGTCCTATGAGATGTATAATTAACTGTGGCTTAGATGTGGAGTGAAACTTGGGTAAAGTAATGCAGTTGTCCTGGCTTTTGTCCGCTGGAGTTCACTGACAGAATCCCAAGCCACTCCAGACTCTATGAGGGAATTGGGCATCCAATTGCAGGATGTAGAAATAGAAATATTTTTTCCTGCTTGTGGAAGGCACCTTCTAATTCAAATCCATTTCTAGAAAGGTGCCAAATACGTTTAAACAACAGAGGATGAATTAAAAAAATAAAAATCAGCAAGAATCTGACAGACGTTTAAGATGTAAGTTAACAAATAATCAGTCATCAATTGCTGAATTCAGTAGGGTAATTATTCACTGGAAATTGCAAAATAGGTGGTAAATTGGCATCATTTCAGTATATGGCTTTCCAATAAATCCTTTGCACTGTTATATATTGTTATGGCTCTAAAATACAACTTTGCCAGTTAAGATAGTCTTACTTTTAAAGGTCACAAGAAACAAACAGCTAAGAAAACATACCATTTCATAATTAACAATTCAAAAACGTTTGAAGTCCTGAAGACTTAACATGATAATTTGAAACAACTTTCTAACCTCTTCTCCCCCCCCCCCTTGATGTAAAGAATAAGTATAGGTCCTTTTGTCAGACGCTACTATCCTGGGTGAAAAGTTGCAGTTTTGCAAAAATTGTTCTTCTGTCCAGCAGCCATGCTTACCAGCGTAATGACCAACAGCTTCATGGGTATGTCTGTGCCAACTGTTAGAAATGTTTTTTTAAGGGCGGGATCGATCGTTGTATGAGTGGAGTTCTATTCATGTAGCTGAAATTTACCTTCCCCTGCTTCCTGCAGCACTGCCCCATCCACCCTCAAAATCTGCTCTGAAGGGTTGCGGGTCCACTTGGGGCAGCTTTGGGTGTGGGGGCTGCATGAATGCTTCTGTGAGCAGGTCTTTTTGGTGCCCAGACAGCTTTGAATACAACCTGATGTTTTAATTTAATTTTGTGCTTTGATCTACAATCACCTTAGCTTCCCAGAGCATCTTTCAGTACCCTGAAAGAAGCCATAAGTGCAGTGTGTCATAAATACATATTCAGTCTTTCTATCAGTAGCTGCATGAACCCCTTAAGATAGGTCAGTCTCAGGCCTGAGTGTTTTTCAGAGATGACAGTTGGTATTCAATGCACTTATTCCATTAACGCAAGGATTTTTGGCTGCTCAAAAGGGCTGCCCCTCCTTCTTTTCCTGCATCCCTGGCTCTCCAGAGCTGATCTGAGGAGGTTGCAAGATATGCATTGGGGTGTGGGGGGAATTCTGTTGTTAAAATCCTTGTGCTAATGGAACAGATGTGTTGGATACTGCCCAATTTTTATTTATTTAGAAATTTTCTGATCTGCTTGACGTAAGAAGCATGTTAGAAAATAAATAACTCATAAAACTGTAAAAGGTAAAATGCTACAGCAGAGAAACAGAAGCAATGTGAGAATATCTTTATTTGGGCTGGTGTTGGATCAAAGGTGTGTTTTAGTGTTATATTTTAATATCTCCTCTTATACTAGGAATCATTAGGTACTTGAGAAAGACAGGTTGTAAATACTGTTTTAAACCAGCTCCAGCCTCATCACACTCCAGTTATCCATGCCCAAGAAAAACTTCCTTTTCTTATATTCCGTCTTTGATCTAAAGTTACCTACAACATTTTTGTCATCCACAAAGTCTTGTTATTCTAGCAGGCTAGAGTAATTTTTTCCTTTTTTATGTGCATATGCAAAAATGTCTTTCATGACAAAGGTGTAATTCAGCATGCATTACAAATCAAATTAACCTGCTTTTTCAAAGTTCCCAACTGTAATTTGTGGCAGCTTATGCGTATATCTCATGGTTTATTGACAGTACCTCACTGCGATATTTGCTTTCGTCTGCTGTTGAGAAAGCAGTTGGAGATCAAATGCAGAGACTGAACAGGAGAGAACTGGAGCAAACAGCCGCTTTCCCTGGAGTAACAGATGAGAAAGTGTTCCACATTCCAGGAGGTGGTATCACAAAACTATTGTTCACTGAAAGGTTGGTGAGGCAGTAAAAAAATAATATTGAAAATTACCATTCTAAAGTGCGAGTGAAAGGCACTTTGCACTGGAAGAGGACACAAATGAGTACCTTATCAAGTAGCACCAAAGTTAAAATTATCACCTCAAATTACTCTGAAGTTGGAGTACAACATGTTATCAACGGAAACTTTTGCAGAAAAAATATGATGAAATTCTAATCAAAGGATAATTTAAGAAACTAATGACCATTAAGCCACCATCACAGTTTAGCGTGATTTTATCTAGAGTGGTACCTTGGGTTACATACGCTTCAGGTTACATATGCTTCAGGTTACAGACTCCGCTAACCCAGAAATAGTACATCGGGTTAAGAACTTTGCTTCAGGATGAAAACAGAAATCGCGTGGCGGCAGTGGCACAGCAGCAGGAGGCCCCATTAGCTAAAGTGGTGCTTCACGTTAAGAACAGTTTCAGGTTAAGAACGGACCTCCAGAACGAATTAAGTACTTAATCCGAGGTACCACTGTAATTGCTTTTTCCTACTTTTTTGTGCAGCTAGTGCATAGAGGGCTACTCTCTTTTATAAAGCTATTATTTTTAAGTAGAAGAAACTGAACCATTTATGCTGGGCTGTGCCCGCTTGCTTGTGTGAACAAAGGTTTCAGAAGGAAATCTCTTGGATCTTCCACCTGAGGTTGACCACAAATACAAAGTCTATCTGCATATGGGACTTTGTAGTAATAGCCATCCAAGACTGTAGTGGGAATCACTTGGAAATACAGTTCAATAAACCATTTATGAAGGAAACTGGTGAGAGCTTGGTCAGATAACTAGCTCTAAAATTCTCTGTTCTCAAGAGTGGATACCAAGGGGAAAAGTTGGTGTTTCTATTTAGTTGTGTCTAATTAATCCCTTCTGGATTCTGTCAAGAAGAGCCAATCCCTTAGTTCACACTTATTCAAGGTCAAAGCAGAGCTCTGTTGTTAATGTACCTGTCCTACTGTTCTCCACTCCATTCCTTTTGGTCCTTTTAAGGTCTTAAAATTTCAGGGAGTATCTTGGTGGTTCTCAGACAGTCATTGTGCTGTAGCAAACAGCATGGAATCCTTGCTTGATTAAGCTTGGTTTTTATGTCACCTCAGCTTGCTTTAAGGAAGAAGAATGCTGGATTAGCTGGATTGTTTTACTCGTTTACTTAGTGTTTATGTGTGTGTGATTCTATGGCTTATAGGAGGGAGAGGGAACCTGTGGCCTCCAGATGTTCCAAGACTACAACTCCCAGCAGGCTTGCCAATAGCTAGAGACAGCAGGAGTTGTAGTTCAACATCTGGAGGTCCACATTAATCCATTCCAGGCTTACAGCCCAAACATGAGCAAGAGTGACAGCAGAGAATTTTTCTGTCCAGTTATTTAATTGCTTTTGCTTTTATTCCAGTTGTTCAAAAGGTATTCCAATGATAGTTTTGCTGAAGTTTTGCTCAGAGGGAGACAATATCCCTGATGCCCTGGCACTTGCTGACTACCTTAATGAATGGCTCCAGCTAACTGCAAACCAAGTAAAAGTATGCCAGCCCACGGTAAACATGGTAGGTTTTTTAGTTTTGGAATTCTAGCGCTTAGAAAGGTGCTTCTAAAGTGAAATTACGAATACTGTTGCAACATATGAATATTGTTGTACTGTAACCTTTGCCCTTTTGTCTTCAGGGGCAATGGGCTAGATCCAAAGTTGCTGTTCAGTGAAAAGAATGCAACCTTTGGATCAGCTTTTCACAGGGCTATGGGAGGATGGAGGAATTGACAAAAAATTGCCTCAGAGCCCCTGCCCTGAGGCATATTATAGGTTGCATGCTTTGTTCTCATCTGGCATTTGTCATGGGGGTGCCTTGAAACAATTTGTATGCTTGGGGACACATCATGGCTGCAGATCTGGAAGAAAAATTCAGGGAAGTTCCTTCATTCAGACCATTTCCTTAGAATGGTTTGAAATTGTTGACATAGACTGGGAGCTGTAGGATGCATTGGAACACTTTTACTTAAAAGCCATATAATTGAATGCTAGAGTGTATATAAATACATGTGCTTGAGACAATCTGCTTTTGCTACTTGAGAATAAAACTGTCTTGTGACTTTCCCCCCCTGAAATTAGGAAAGCTGCAGTTCTCCAGCTAAATCTTCCAGATGGAAAATACCAAGTTCCTGGAAATTACTCTATGGCAGTGGACTTCCACCTGCGTTGTTTTAAATTCTCTTCTTCTTTTGTTTATGGACCACTTATTTAAAATTTAAGTTTTACACTTTGGATTCTAATATGATTAATAGCTGCGCATAACCTTGTGTGAATGAGCAGATCTTCTTGCCAGAGATATTTTAAAATGCTGAGGCTACCTAAAGAAAAGTGTAACATACAACTATACGGAATGAAAATACTTTCCCCATAATAAATTCATTACCTGTAAGCTTTTAGTTTAGCTTAACTTTTGAAACATTCCAGGCCTTTTCTCATTCTTATTCAGATGCTTAATTACTTCTGCCTTAATTCATGCAGTGAGGAAAAATCCAGGTAGTTGATATGCAAACAGAGTCTGAAAACATATTCCAAGTGATATGTAACACACCCAAAAAGGATGATGGGCTTGTTGGAAATAGAGGTGGTGAGAGGCATCAAACTTTGTGTGGTCATCTTGTAAAGACTGTCAAGAATTCTGGCACAAAGTACTAGTGCATATTTGAAAAGATCACAATTTACCATATTCAACTTCGATACAAAAATCAATCCTGCTGAATTGAGATTTGAACTATGAATCTTTTGAATGAAAACATATGTACACATTCACACACAAACAACCCTTAGAGGTACAATGCTGAGCAGCCTAAAACTGTGGAAATGCTCAGATATCTGCAATGACATAACATGCATGTCTAATATCCAGCATTTATATTCCCAAAGCTAGCTGCTTTTGACACCTTAAGGCAGGTTTCCTCAACCTCAGCCCTCCAGATGTTTTTGAGACTACAATTCCCATCATCCCTGACCACTGGTCCTGCTAGCTAGGGATCATGGGAGCTGTAGCCAAAAACATCTGGAAGGCCGAGGTTGAGGAAGCCTGCCTTAAAGTCTTCAGAAGAACAGTAACTTCAATGAATATTTAGTTCTTACTACATTATGTAGATGATGATCAACAAGACTGTATTTTTCAGTCTTAGACCAAAGTTGTTATTCCTTCTATTTCCAGCTTTCAGAGGTAAGTACCATGCCTTATGTAGCAAAACAGTGCCACCGACATGCAAGAGAAAGGTAGGCTAGGGAAAATCCAAGGCTTACAGAAACAAGCAATTTTTGTTTTTAAAAGTTAACTGGGAAACAGAAAAACAGCTCAAGACTGAGCGTGATGCTTCAGTTCCATTTGTATATTAAAGTGTGACTATGTTCCCTTTGTTGAAGGGTAGACATTTTACCCAGTCTTTGGAAGGTGGGGTATAATAAGGATAGGGTTAATACTGATACCAATTTTCAGTTTGTTTTCCGTAAGCATGCTTTATTTTCAGAATACTCTAACCTTAAAAACAAATCTGTGTAGGAAACCAGTTTCCACTGTGCCTATAGATGTGTTATTACTGATAGTTTATGTGTAGATCTGCCTCAAATACAAGAAACCCAAAATGGGCTCAAACAAAATAGGCAGAGATCTTGTCTAAGGGAAGTCTGCAGCCACATGTCAGGCACTTCTTCAGCAAAAAAAACCCCAAATAAACCCATTAGCTGGGCCATGGACTCTGTGGGCAGCCCAAGAAACACAACAGAAGGGAAGCCTTCAGTGCAATTTCGTTTCTTAATGACATAGCAAGATACTACCTTGTGTTCAGAACTGCATCATTTTTAGCCAGTCATACTAACTTGCTTATGTTGTGCAATAGCCAATATTGGTCATATTCAAGAGTAGACCCATTGAACTCAGTTTGCTTTCTAATGAAGCCCAGCTTAGTGCAGATTTCCCCTGCAGACCATACTATTTAAATTTACCATCTTCCTTTTGAAAAGTGTATCACAGTGCGATTAAGTTCCATTAGAAACAAATTTTAAGAAACTAGTTCTTTACAAGAACTTGTGAGTGGGCTCATCAACCTTTTCATAGAATCAGAATTGTAGAGGTGGAAGGGATTCTGAGGGCCATCTAGTGCAACCCTCTGTGATGCAGGAATCTCAGCTAAAGCATCCGTGACAGATGGCCATCCAACATCTGCTTAAAAACCTCCATTACTTATTCTTTTTCATTTTGCTATTGTTACTGGTGGGTGGTATTCTTTTGCTTTTTAAAAAACTTAATAGTATGTTGACAAAAGTAACGTAGATTAGTTACCAAGATTGTAGGTGTATAAAATGAACTCGAGTTTTAAAAATGAAGATAAAATACCTTTATTGGGGACCAGCTTAAGTATCACAAAAGTGTGAAACCTCCAAATGTTCTCGTCAGGCAAGGTATCGCACAAGTAATTTAATCAAAAATTTAAATGGCTAAAGACTACCATGTTTCTCCCTCATCCAGGAGCAACCATTGCTTCTTTATTCCAGAATCGTATGTATGTACAGCTGACATATTAGTTTATTTTCTCACCCCCTTTTAATAACTTCTTGCCTAATGAAAAACAGAAGCCAGGTTAGTCACAAAAGTATTGCCCAACTGGATTTTGGAGTTTTTTAAGGGCTCAACATAGCTTCCTTAGCTTTTCTATATACATATTCTGATTAATATTTCAGGCGGCCATAATGGTAGCTGAAGGTGATAAAAATTAGGGATGACACTTGAATTTCTGTGAAATGAAATAGCCCTTTTGTGGGATGAGGAATAATACACACACAACAGTATGTCAATTAAAAAAAATATTTAATGCTGCCAAAAGTATAAAAAATACAATAAGAATGGCAGTACAAAGTATTTTCTAATGTGATCTCTTACATCTCTCTACAGTTAATACAAGCATAAATCACTTAAGACAAATTTCATTTTGCAAAGTCTTTTGCTGGTGATGTACTTCATTCCCTGGTTGTTTACGTTGTAAACAGATAGTTATGAGGCCACTTGTGTATTGCTCAGACCTCAGTTTTGTTCCTGAAGAGGGGTCATGTCCTGCTTTGCATGCCAAAAGTATATAATTTTTAGCTGCAGAATATTCACAAGTCTTGGAGATCTAGGTGTCGGTCACTCTCGGCCTAAAGACACACAATGTAAAAGAGTCACAGATTCAGTACAAACAGAAGTATACTGCTAAGAGGTATTAAAGTTTTACTGCAATTGTAAGTTAAAATATTTTTTGAAAGTCATGAAGGCCTTATTTGATATTGAGTGGTTATTGCAACAGGTGTACCCTTCCTATCATGGATAAAATGTCTTTGAACTAGTTATGAGAAAGGCACTAGGAACATTCATGCTCCAATTAAGGACCTTTTGAATTAGGAGGAAAAAAACACAAAAATGCACTTTGATTAAAAGGAAAGTGCACTGTACGATGAGTACAATTTTGTTGCATTTGACTCTCCTGGAAATTTCACTACCTTTAGAACTAAAATGAAAAGCTTAAAACTAATGTTGTGAGGATACAAGAGAAAACATGGAGAATTAAGGTGGTAACCACTGCATTTCAACTGAGTGCAATATTTTTGAAAAAAAAAGTTTTAATATGTTGGATAAACTAGGAATTGACAAAGGCTTTTAGAGTATTTTGAACAAGCTTGCTTTAGTTAGAAATGCAAACCTTCCATTATGTGTCTAATAATCAATTGGATGGGCAAAAAAGTTAACCCAAAATCTAGCTTTCTATTTGCATAAGGTTCTCAGTCCTTTTATCATATGGGAACTGCCAACAATGTAAAACAAATGTTTGGGCAGATGAACATCAAAGATGATTGCACCAAAGTGGTATTGAGACAGACCCAGGACAACTCAGGTACGAACTGAAAAAGCAGTGGAAGACACAAACCCAAAAAACACAGGAAAGGGGCGAGTGAGTCAGGAATTCCAGTTTTGTTGGGTTGCTTCCCATATCAAGAAAGAACCGACATCCTTTCCCTCTCCAGCAAGGTGGCCACCCTCCCAAATACTAGTCAGGCTTACTCTTTCCTGAATAATATATTGTCTTTCTCTATTATAACCCGACGCATATCAACTACAAAAGTGACTTGTGTGGTACTCACTTTTAAGGCTTTGCTCATTTTCTCCACACAAACCACTGTAACATAGTATAGATATATGCAATGCTTTTTTTCCTGGGGGTACGCAGGGGTACACATACCCTTAAACATTTTGTGAATCTAAGTTTGGCCTCATTGAGGGGCAGTATTTCAATATGAGTAGGAAAATGAGAGTATCCCTAAACATTTTTTTTAGAAAAAAAGCACTGGATATATGTAGATCTATAGTTAGATAAAGTTATATATATGAATAGTTTTTTATATATATAGTATGTGTATGGATTTGCATGTATTCATCTATAATGAAAACTGCACAGAAAATATTCTCAAATATTTATTAAAATCTGATAGAACCAGTTGCAACAACTATTTTGATCATGAATAAAATTGCTTATAAATGAATATGGTGAAAATATTAAGGAGCAAGGACAATATAATATGCTCCATAAAATGCTGCCAAGAGCAAAAAATGAAGTTACTTCTGAGGGAAAGGGAGGGCACAGCTCAGTAGTTTAATGTAAGTGTTGTAACAGACATCTCCTTGGCATCTCCAGGTAGGGCTTGGAAAGACTTATGTCCCAAACCCCAATAGTACTACTAAGCTGGATAGACCAATAATTTGACTCACTGAGGCAGATGCCTATAAGACCTGGGTATGTATTGAACAGTAAGATGGAAAAAGTACCACCATTCTTTACATGCACACAAGCTTTCAAGATGCCTAAATGTGAGTTTGAAACTGGCAATTTAATCCAGAAATGAAATACATTTCCATCTTCTATTGTGCATTTGGTTTCTTGGAAAAGGAAAAGTCCATTTATATAGAAATCCTGACATTCTGATCAGTACCTTTTTGATGTTCAAGCTTCACAATTCCAAAAGACTCCCTCTATTAACATTTAATAATCCATAAGGGAAATAACAGTAAGAATTGAGAAAAATATATTTCAAGAGTTCCTTAATTTAGTTCTACCTTGAGTTTGATTTTGTTTAATCTTGAGTTTCCTTTTATGCTGTACTGGATCAAGAAGCTTACTACACTTCAAAACTCTCCAAACATACGGTGCCACCCATTTGTTCAGGATTAGAATTTATAAGATCCTTAGAACACTTATAGTAACTCAGTAATCCTAAAATTGCATAATTCCTCTCCCCACAATGAAAAACAAAAGACCTGGGATTAAGAGTTTTGTATTTTTTTTGGCCCTGATTTATGTCTCTAATACATCTATGAGAATGGTGGGTGGAATAAGCTTGACATTTCCTTAAAATCCTGTGTCCTAAACTGTAAAAATGTTTGATAATATTGTGTCCATATCAGAGTATTGTAGTTCAATTGTCTTAAGTATTCTGTTGGTGCTGAGATTCATAAAGATGCTATTTCACTGTCAAAAAGTAGCTCTACTGTTATTCCACTATCCATAGGCCAACATATAAGAAAAATAGTATTTCCATTTCCTTTCTTGGAGAAAACATTCATATTATGGGCTATTTATTTGTTTCCAGCTGCAACACTTAATATGGCCTACATTTTTTCTTTTCAGAAAATATGATGATATTTGTCACATGCTGTTTACAACCACTATAAAAGATACTAAAATATTTCAAGGAATAGGAGTCAAATCAAGTGAGACACACAAAAACGTTTTCACATTTAATGGAATGTTTGAACTTTAAACACAAGCTATGGCTTCCAACAGTAGCTGCAGTCTTAACACAAACTTCCCTTCAAAAAGAGTCTGTTTGAGATATTGAAGCTCCCAGTAGTCTTATAAAAATTAAACATTTTCAAGTTTTAAATAAAAGGTAACTACAAGCATAAATACATGAATGCAACTTACAGAGTAGAAACTGAGAAGCAGCCCCTATTTGCTTAACACCAAATACCTCAAAAGGGCAATTCACTAAATCACTAAGTTGGGGTGGTGATATCAGTAAATTTCCAAACCACTCTTGAAATGTTGGGGATGGATGACCGATAACTAATGCATACTCTTTCTGTCAGAGAAGTTTGTACAAATGTAGTTTTTTAAAAATACAGTTATCTACAAAAAAAGATTAAATAGAGTTACAAAATTTATTCTAGGTCTGGATAGTATAAATGGTTGATGGTATATTATACACACACACACAAATGTAACTGTTTTGTATTCAGAGTATGACACCACACTGTTTATTGCTTCTATCCAGTTATGAGAGTTGATAAAGCCTTGGCAATTGAGTCTACTACATCTAGTGGACTATCATTTTATGCAATATATACATGGTTGTTGAAAGTATGCATTAGTTTGCCTCATGAGTGTGGATAGGTGTGGCTCTGGACTCAGAATAATTGTCCAAATGCCTACTACAGACGCAACCACACCCTCCCTGAAGAAGCAGGTTTCTCCTGGATCCATTTTGGTCACTAAAGACCTAGGTGACTTCAGTGGCTAGGAGTGCCTTTTATCAGCTTTGGCTGGTAAGACATTTATGGCTGTTTCTAGATTGGGATAATCTGACCACTGTCATCAATGAGCTGCTAACCTCCTGACTGGATTACATGACGCTCGCCCGGAAGCTGCAGGAAGTGCAAAATGTGGCAGCTTGACTGCTTTCTGGTGCAGACTATCCTATTCATGCCACTGCTGAAAACTGCAATGGCTACAAATTAGGTACCAGGCTAAGTTGAAGGCACTGGTACTGGTGTGCAAAGCCCTACGCAGCTTGGGACCAGGATGCCTAAAGGATCGTCTAACTCCTTATATACCCAGTCAAGCACTGTAAAAGAGCCTGTTGCAGAAACCACCTTTTCCAGGAGGTTTTTTCCATACAATATACAAATTGGGTCTTTAGGATGGTGACACCCTTCGGAATTCCCTATTAGACAGGTGCTACCCTGTCTTTTAGCCCCTATTGAACCCGCCCCCCTTCCCCCGGTCTCTTTCAACAAGCCTTTTAAGTGGAGACCTTTTCCCAGTCTGCCTCTGCGTACTATTTCTCACTATTTTATATATCAAATTGTTTTAAAATGTGGGCATTGTTTTATATAAGGAGTTGCATTTACTATGGAACTGTTTTTCTTATTTTACAGTTGTAACTGCTTTGTTTTATATTTGCGTATTTTGTTGATGTAACCCACCCCACTGCGGGGTCTTAAGGTAAAGGGCAGGTAAGAAATCCAATAAATAAATAAATAAAATTTATGTCAGGTAGCAATTTGGTTCCATAAGTACCTAAAGCAAAGAGTCCAGCCACAGTGACTAGTGATCAGGTTACTTCATGTGTTATGCATTACAAGATTACTGCATCGATTGCAGTTATATTCTCACTTGTTCTGTCAACTGCAGCAGCAGTCTTGCACCTAGAAATAGTTGCTATGTTCCCCTCAAATCAGTGGGACCGATTTAAGCTTTATATTACTAGATGCATGATTGCAGAAGCACTCACTTACATGAGAGCACCTTGGAAGTACAATTTCCAGCAAGAATAAACTCCAATGAAAATGGCTGAACCAAACCCAATCTTAGTGAGAATAGGTTTCCAATATAACCACCTTTTCCTTTTTCGTTCAGCCTCACTCAGCTTATGCTTCATCTGCTGCACCATCTGTGCTGTGTTAGCTTTCCTGTCGTCTCTTAGCCGTTTCCGAACAGCCCTAGAAAGGAAAACAAAAAATGATCAGGTATAGTCGCAGATTTTTAATCCACTTTGATTTAAGAGTGCATGACAGGTAGCAACATTTAAAACACATCAATTAAAAAACCCCAGAAGAATCAGTATTGCTTATGTTTGTTAAATACAAAATTGAACTATGGCAGCTTAAACCTGGCCACAAATATCTAATCCTATTAAGAAGGTCTTTTTGGAAGATCATCAGGCTGACAAGCTTCCAAGGGAAGAGTTCTGTAAGTGGGCAAGAGGAAACCCATCCAAGATGTAGGTACATTACACATGCACACACATACTGAACAAATGTATGATTCCCACCCTCCATTGTTACCTGTGTGCATCATTTACAAGTAAAATATATGTGGCACTTCTAAAGGGTGTCCACTGTTGAGGAAGCATTCCAAAAGATAAATGGCCAAGCTTCTGAAGAAACCTCCAAATCTGTCATTTTTTTAAATAAAAAAAGAGCTTATGCCCACTTTTATGCTTCAGCCCTAAAGGGTTGATCACTGCAGTTGTTGATCTAGTGTACAGGTTGAATCCTGTTTCTTGAATTTATCTGGAAATGAAACTCAGTACTGTATAGAAAATAGAAAGTGCCCCCAGTGACTGACAGTAAACTATGGGAGGAAAAAAAATCAGTTTATGTATCAAGTTATGCTACTAAGGTGGAGAGGAAGAGGGAGAAAGAGAGAAAATGCATTTTGAACTGTTGATCTGGGTTTTGATATTCAAGGTAATATACTCCAGTTGCATAAGTACTATGTTCTGCACATAGATAATATGGATCTAGTATTTCTTCTGCATGCAACGTGATCTCTACCAATTCCTCCTTCCATTTGTGGCTCCCTGTCGTAACTTATTCCAAGGGTCCACCAATCATGATGGACAGATTATCAAGACACGGAGGGGATTGCAGAGGGAAAAGGAGATGGGCAGGCCTTCTCCATTAACCTGATATTCAAAGAAGGAATGTTAAGGATGCAAGCCTTTATGCTTTCATACTAATTCACATAGCTGGCGAATAGATGCATTGGGACATGTACATCACTAACACCATGAAACAGGTGATGTCCTTTATATATGTGTATGCCCACTTTCTACACTCCTTAAGGAGGAAGGAATGCGATGTATATATGCATATACTCCATTGCTTAGTGTTCCATCTGCACCAAGCAGAACACGGTCAAGGTACCCTTCCCACTTCTTTGCTTGCTTCTTCTGTACATGCGATCTGGAGCAAGGGCTTAACTTGACAAACACTGTCATGGTTTCAGATTGCACTACTACACACATCAGATCATGATTAAGATCTAGAAGTTACTGAATTGAATCCAGAGTTGACTTCTGTTAGGTGAAGTTTGGACCCAATTCATTGCAATTACTACTGAGCATGTTTGCATCAGCATACAACAACACAGCAAGTGTTTTAACACTTCCTGAATATTTTCAAAACACTGGAGCTTTAAGGGTTATAAGCTTCCTTTTTAAATAGTAGTTCAAATTCTTTATTATGACTAGGTTTATAGAGCTCTTCAATGATATTCCAATGGATGCACAAACAGAACAAAACAAGATGCAGATCCTGAAACAACTGTTGGATTTATATAACAAAGATCTACTAACTCCATTGTGGTCTCAATCCATATACATACCACCACATTCAGCTTTCAAACACTTTCCAGAGTTCAGAACAAGAATGTAACATCAAGATTAAGTGACATGAATTACAATCAATAGTATGGATTTTGTAACAAGGGGTACTCTCTTCAAATCATATGGCATTGGTTTTTAAAAATGGCCTTTGCTAGTGGCCTCTTTTCAAGTTATTATATAAAAATGATACTTACGTGTCAGCACTTGGATCTGCAGTATTTTGTATTGAAGAAGACATGTCAGTATTTATAATGTTCTCACTTTGCTCCTGGTTTTCTAATCCCACTCTGTTCCCATTGTGCCTCCCTGTAGTTAGTCTGGTTGGGTGTGGAGGGGAGCGTTCAGAACTTGGTGCCTGGTCCTCTTTTGAGAGTTCCTTCCACCGATTCTGAATGGAGGACAGCTTGTTAGAGTTTTGAAGGTTTTTTTTAACTACCTGAAAAGTCACAGGTACAGTTATTTTCAAAGGTGAGCTACAACATCCTTGGATAAGAACGGCAAGTTGGGTTCAATGGTTCCTTTCCATATGTGAAATACTATGTCATACATACATTTACAGGACTGTTTTAAAGCTTGCACTATAACACTCCACAACAAAAAGAAAACAAAATCCAAAGACACTGTGCTTGAAAAAACACGAAAACTGCTATGAAACATACTTACCGTATTTTTCCATCTATAAGATGTCCCCATTTTGGGGGACTCAGATTTAAGAAAATTAGGGGAAATGTATCCGTGTATAAGACGCCTCCTAATTTTTGACGTTATTTTAAAGCCAAAAACTTAGTCTTATACACAGAAAAATATGGTATATATTTCCTCTAGTGTTTGTGGGATAGTACTACTGGCCAGTGCTATTTCTCTAGAAAAAGAGGTGCCTGAACTAATCATGAACTCCTCCCTTGTTCTCTTATAATGGCAGTTGCGCCCACCTAAGAGGTGCCAGAACTGAGCTCTGGTGAGTTCTGGATGAAAACCCCCCACTGCTAGTGGTTGTCTGTTTCTTGTTCCTTGGATCTAACTTTTAAACACTTGAAAACTTTTCTATTTCACCAGGCCTGTGCAGGCAATTAAAAGTACACCCCAACAATTGTCTACTGATGTCTGTTTTTAATTCCTTTGGTTTTAACTTCCTTTTAACTTTTTATGATTTTACTGCATGGTTTTTATGGTTTTATATTGCTATAAACTGTAATATTTTTATGTTACAGCTGTATATTTATAAATAAAATAAAGTAAATCACAAAATAATTAAATTTCAGCATAGAAGTCTGTTTTACAAAATTGCTATATTCATCAAAACACTATATAAATTTTACTCAGAACCTTTTTTGGATCTACAGGCCAGATCCTTATCAAGATCAGGCTTATGGGCTAAATTTGACCAACACCACAATGACATCAGGTGCAAGATGCTACAAAAACTAAGGTTTCCCCCTTCATTTTAGCAGGGGAGTCAATGTAATGAGCACATGATTAATCCTGCTGATTTGGTCAATCACCCTTGCTTCCTGCCAGCAACAGACATCCATCTGTTGATATAGCTTGCGACTGCACCTCACAGGTCTGGGGGAAATGGTCTCATGGGCCAAAACTGGACCACAGGAAGGAGGTTGCCCACAAGTGACATAAACCCTGAACAGCTGGATCTGGCATTATTAATAATTTCATTACAAACTCTTGAGCGAATGATTTAAAAAGCAGTCAATTTATGCTAAACGCTTACCTGTATAGTAGAATCACCCATTATGTATTTTGCTCCTTCTATTACAGCCATGTATGAAAATCTTAGCTGATCTGGAGTCTGAATAAGTCCCATTCGATATTTTCTCATATTCAATAAAACTTGCTTTATGTCTACAGAAAGTGGGTCTTCTCTTTTTTCCATCTGTGTAAGAAAAAATAGCAACTAGTTTTAGTGGCACTATGGCAGTTCAGGAACAGGGTGAAAGCTGTTTTAAAATAAAATGATTTTCATGCAAGTATTACTGCTCTCTGCAACAAGAGAGAGAAGGAGAGCGCTCCAACTTTGCACCAGCAGATACTAAAGCACATAGCTTTCCTCTCCTATCCCCTGCAGAACCCTAAATTGCACCAGAGGGCCCCTTAAGCCTCTACAGCAGATTTCCAAGGCATAAAAATTATCACCCAAAGAGAGTGCACATGTTATCAGAATGCTGATATTCTAGAAGACACTTCAACTCACTCACTGACTTGCCTTTTCATTTGAAGATAAAAAACAGAAGTATTACCAAAGGAAACAGAAAGCTGAAGTTTAGTATATGATACATATACAGTGGTACCTCGGGTTACATACGCTTCAGGTTACAGACTCCACTAACCCAGAACTATTACCTCGGGTTAAGAACTTTGCTTCAGGATGAGAATAGAAATCGTGCTACGGCGGCGCAGCAGGAGGCCCCATTAGCTAAAGTGGTGCTTCAGGTTAAGAACAGTTTCAGGTTAAGAACAGACCTCCAGAATGAATTAAGTTCTTAACCCGAGGTACCACTGTATTCAAACAGCTCCTGATGCAACAATTTGAAAAAAGTTTGGTATCTCTCTCCCCACCCCCTTGAAATGTAACACGTTGTTTGCTTGACAACAGTAGCCTGTGCAGAAAGAGAAAATATTGAACGTGGGAGTTCTGCCCTTACTGTCTTAACATGCCTAAATTTGTCAAGAGGCTAAGCACAAGGGTATATAAAAATTGCAGTACAGTGGTACCTCTGGTTACGTACTTAATTCATTCTGGAGGTCTGTTCTTAACCTGAAACTGTTCTTAACCTGAAGCACCACTTTAGCTAATGGGGCCTCCCGCTGCTGCAGCGCGATTTCTGTTCTCATCCTGAAACAAAGTTCTTAACCCGAGGTACTATTTCTGGGTTAGCAGAGTCTGTAACCTGAAGCATATGTAACCTGAAGCGTATGTAACACGAGGTACCACTGTAATGCATACTGTAGGTCTTGCTCTCACCTCAACTGCATCCCTGACCACAGTTCTTACTTTCTGTCATGGAAATCAGAGGAAGACTTAAACCTGTTTAAGACATTACATTCTGTCTAAACCATGGCTTGCTGGAATGAGAACAAGCAAATAACTTCCTTTCTCCTTGTGAATCCAGCTTCATTTGTTAAACCAGCTTCTTTAATGTCTTAACTGGGAAATCACAGTTTGAGTGATCTCTGCAAATCACAATCAAATTAGTTTTCAGTCCTGCTTTCTAAAGACTGCTCAAACCAGGACTACAAACCACAAGACTACTCAGTTCATACATCTCAAGAAAGTAATTTAACAAACCAGATGTATTTATTTTGCTCGTTCAAGATGTTTGGTCTAAATCAGGGGTTGTCAACCTGGTCCCTACCACCCACTAGTGGGCATTTCAGGATTCTAGGTGGGCGGTAGATGCCCACTAATGCATCTTTTTTGATGGTAACATTTCTTTACCGCCCACCAGTGCTCGATGGAAGGAGGATTCAGCTTGTGCCGTAGAACCCCCTACCGCCCATCTCAAGAAAGATGCATTAGTGGGCAGTGGGTATCAAAAGGTTGACTACCCCTGGTCTAAATTGTCAGAGCTAACACTATTTTTCATTTAATGGCAGAATTCAGTTTTTCAATTGTTATTCAGGCATTGTAAATTAGGATTTTTTCCATACCACCACAAATAAACTTAGCAGCAGTTCTTAGAGGAGCATTTAAGACAAACTTACCAAGATAAGGCATGTGTCTACCAATGAAAATGTACCGGAGCGCCCAATTCCAGCACTACAGTGAATGACTGCCGGCCCATGTTCAGGACTCAGGGATCCAGACTCTCTGACTTTAAACAAGAAGTTGAGGAATGAAGCTGGGGATTCAGGAACTCCAAAGTCTGGCCATGTAGTATAATGAAAATGGAATATCATCCTGGTCTCATGAGTCTAACAAAAAGAAATGGGTTTAAGAGCAACTTATTGGAATAAATTTGTTTTGCATCCAGGCAAAACAGCATGCAGTAAGATGGCTGATCCAAATGTAACAATTCATTATTATGAAAATAATTCCAAACTGAATCCCTTGGTTGTAAGTTTGAATGGTCCTCACCTAAAAGCTTCCTGGAAGTGTGTGTGTGTGTGTGTGTGTGTGTGTGTGTGTGTGTGTGTGTGTTGGCACAACATAGAGAATGGTTCCTGTTCAATGCAAAAGTTTGCTCTGTATCAGCTGTTGTTTGAATATCATGTTTCATTAAAAGGCAAACATTTATTTTTCTTTATTCTGTGTACCCTTAAGATATACTCTCATTCAAATAATGTTTTGCTCTCAAAATGAACTCTTCCCCAACCCTGAAGGCCAAGGCTGCTGAAGTCAAGTATATTGAGTAGCAAATGGCAGTTAAGTGTGAACAGGGCTTAAGCCTGTGCCTAGCTGCTAATTGTTATAATCAGCAGTTCTCTGTGCACCAAAGGACAAACATGCTCCTGCTCCTGCACCTGCAGATAACTTGTCACATGAAATATGCCATGGTAAGAATGACATATACTTTTCACAAGGGTTTTGGAGACAGGTTTTGATGAAAACTTACATCGAGGTTTTCTAGTTGAAGTTGGCGTACTGTATAGTAGGATTTGACATCTTCAGATTTTAACCTGACACAAAATCCTGTTTCTTCAAACATCATTTGTTCCTCCTCTCTTGTTGGCCAGTACTGTGCACATTTCACCTAAGTTATAAGATTAAAAAATTCCACATAACAGAGCGCAAGTAGAAAATAAACCATATACACTTCACTAATTGCATGTTGATCTCAATAAAACCAATTTTAATGCAGTTATGGCAACTCACCGAATCTTTCTCAACAATTCTGTTTAGCATGACAACAGCTTTGGTCTTTTGTTGCCATACCATTAGCCAGAAATGGCAACATGTATTAGGAAGTGGACCCTGTAAAAATAAGGGAAAAGAGGCATTCAGTCAGCAGTCTAACATAACTCAGAACCTAAATCTTGGAAGCAAAGTTGACTATCACCCAATAATCTAGTTGTAAATTAAAAACAAAGGAAGCTGCCTTATAGTAAGCCAGACCATTAGTCCACAATGTCCACATTGACTAGCAGCAAGGGGTTCCTATAAGGGTCGTTCCCAGCTTTACCAAAAGATCCTGGGGCTTGAACCTAGAATCTTCTGTAGGTGTTCTACCACTCAACGACAGTCCCTTCCATTAACATGGTTTAGTGGTCAGACGTGCACCTCATTTTTGGAAATATGAATAGGTCTAGCCCAGCCTTCCAAATGATGTAAGAATTGCTGGCCCACAAGCCTACTAACCCTTGTGGCTATGTTCTTATGTTCTATGTCCACTGTCAGAGGCAGTATTCTGAATTCCAGCTGCTGGAAACCACAGGAATGGACAAGTGCTCTTGTGCTGCTTGCAAGTTTCCTACAGACATCTATTTGGCCACAGTGAGAACAGGATGCTGGACTAGATGACAAGCTGGTCTGATCCAGCAGGTTCTTTTTATTAGTCAATCTGTCCATATCTACGTGGATTTTAAAATACTTTTCAAAATCCAAGTAGATATTCAGATCTCAGTTGCTTAAAACAAAAAAATAAACAGCTGCTTTGGACATGCTTGTGTGGCATTTTTCAAAAAGGCAATCATGACCTCTCTTCTCCGCCAAAAAGAGGAAATAACTGACATCTTTAGGGTAAATAACACACCGGAAAGCAGCTGGCTTGTTTCAGTAACAGTTTTCATGTTCAATTTGGCCAGAGACATTTTCTAAAAAGCCTAAATTAACTGTTAACAGCAGCACTTGGCCCATAATGGCTTACTAGTGTTCTTTCAGCAAAGTCTGTTTTCCCCGACATGCCTCAGTCACAGAACATATAAGATAACAAAATAAACCGTGTAAGTCCCCTTTTCAATAGCCAGCATTACTGAGTTGTTGTACTTAACTGGATCTCCATTAGGTGGGTAAGACGGAACAAAGGTTGTTCATGAAATAAAAAAGCTACTGTGACAATTTATTCCCACATAAACACTGCAGGGCCAATGTTCCAAGCAGGGATTTGAGTTGAAAAGTTGCTCCAAATCTGAAGTTCCAGATTGGAGTTTCATAAGATTTTTTTTATTTGCCTCAATCATGGAGCAGCATTTGCCTCAGGCAAGGTTATTTCCACATCACCTATCTTGTTCTAATCCTTATGATGATAGCAGTAATCCCATTTGGATTCCCACACAGAGGTTGGGCTGTGAGTACCTGTCCCCACTATACAGCTATCAGCAAAAGCCCAGTGCATTGCCTTGCCTTTGCTGCAGAAGAATAGCTTCACTTTACCAAGATCACCATAAGGTTAGACATCCAAGGAAAGCACAATCTCTTTACACCAGTGGTTTTCAACCAGTGTGCCATGGCACCCTGGGGTGCCTTGAATGATGGTCAGAGGTGCTGCGGGCAACACTGGCCTCTTGTGTCTCTGCCTCCCAAAGGCTTGCATAGCTGTTTGTTGCAGCAGCCCTGGCCACAAGTGCCTCAAGGGAACAGTGCCTCTGGGGCTGGCCTGGAGGTGCTTCCCAGGCCCCTGTGGGGCAGTATGAGGAGGCACCTCTCTTTGGGGCAGGGGTGGCAGCAGCTGTGGCTGCCTGGAGGACTCCCAAGGAGAGGGGAGAGAAGATGAGGCTGAGGGAACACTCCACAAGGAAAGTTGTATGACAAAGGGTGAGAGGTTGCCAGCTCTGCAGGGAAGGGGTGACATAGCTGGGCTCCTGAGTTCCACAGGGATGCCGCAGAAAGAATGTAGCTGGTCAAGGTTGCTGTGGACTCAAAAAGGTTGAAAACCTGCCCTACAGCATTTTATTGTGACATGGATGCAACTGTGATTGTGGCCTGGTTTACCAAATCAGGACTGAACACTATATATGAGCACTCTCCTTTCCTATTGCATGCTGGCTTAAGCACAAATACCCTAACGTACATTAAGCCAGAATTTCTTGTTATATCCAAACTGGGGAAACTCTGACTTAACGTTTGTTAACAAACCAAGAGTGTGGTAGGAAGTAGGGTGGGATGGAGCAAAGGAGAAGCACTTAAACCTGGAATAGTCATCTGAAGAGGCCCCCCCCCCCAATATTAGAATTAAGTCACTAAGCATATAACACCTAAAAGTCGGATACTACTCACCTGCGTTAATATATAATTTCTCTGAGCTTCTTCATTAACCACCAAGCTTGCATTGATGTAATCATTGTCCGTATTCTGGAGTATTACACGACTGTGATCATCTTGAAATAAATATAATTAGTAGAGTGTTAAGTATCAAGTATTAAGATTTTTATGGATAACTTTGCTCAATGCACTAAACTTAAAGCCAAGATATTGTGGTACAAGCTACATTATTTAAACTATTTATGATCTACTTTTAAACATTTTGTATATAGCTCTCTCTCTATATATATATTATGACTAAATAGTCTAATACAAAATCATACACTTTTTCACACCCCACTTCCCAAAGCAATTTGGAAATAAATTAAGTATATGCATTTGGGGTGGGGAAGAAATACTAGGAAGCAGAAACTTCCCTTGAAGAAGTCTTATAAGACAAGCATCAGTTGAAGAGCAATAGATTTTCAATCCTCATACTAAGCATTTTCAAAACATCAATTATTTAATGTTGTAGCTAAACCGCCTTTAGCCAGAAAAGATTTATTGGAGTTGGATCTTTTTAAATCTTCTTACTGGCCATTCTCTATACCAGGGGTGTGTAACCTTCTTGGCTCCAAGGGCCAGATCCTTAATAGGATCCATATCAGGATCCGCCTCATAGGTCAAATCTGACAGGTGCTGATGTTTAGGAGGGAGGCTCACAAAGGCATTTGTAAACTCCCTCCAATTTAAGATCAAAACTTGTGCACTTTTTGTGCAAGTGGCGGTAGCAGCAGAAGTCTGGTGGGGAAGAAGTGTTTCCCTGCTGTTGCTCGCCTGCAGATGCACAGGAGCACTTTTGAGAAGGCTTCACATCCTGCTGCCATTGTTAAGCAATCCTGTTCCCTGCTGTAAAGAGGGCACACAGCCAATGAAAGATTAAATGCTGTCCTCCTGCACATCAGCTGACATTCCCAGTGACATCAGCTGGTGGGTGGGTGAATGTGGAAGGGTTGCCATACGTCCAGATTTTCCCAGAGACATCTTCTTTTTCAGACTTAAAAATTCTGTCTGGGTGGATTTGTCCAATTCGCCAAAATGTCTGGGGTTTTTTGTTCGGTCTGCCCCCCCCCCCTTGTGCTCCGGTTGCCGTGAATGTGAGGAGGTGAAGTTCCCACTTTGTCTAGCCTGCCTGCCTTGCCTCTCTCTCTGACTCCACATCTTCTGCTTCCCAGCACTTTCCTCCACCCTGTCTCCTCCTCTGCTGGAGCCGCTTGCGGGGAAGCGAGGGGCTGGCAGTGACTGCGGCAGCTGGGGCTAGGCTGGGCAGGGTACAGACTCAGCGAAGGTGAGCGAAGCAAGGCAAGGCCCGGGACTGGGGCAGTGCCTCCCTCCCTCCGGACTCGACTCCTGATTTCCCCTCTCCTACTCCCAATCGGCAAGAGAATAGGAGAGGTCATGAAGAAAGGCCTCTTGCCCCGGGATGGAGACCAACCTGCCCAATGGCCCAGAGGAACCATGTGGCAGGACAGGCACCGCGGGAGCCTCTCCCTTGTGCTGAGTGGCCCGAGCTGCTGCTACTGCCACCTTTGCAAAAGAGAGGTCGAGAGGAATCGGAAAGGCGGAGGAAGCCACATGGAGGCGCGCTACCTGGAATAGGCTCAATCCTGGGACCAACCGGCTGAGGAAGAATGCGTGAGCCCCTGGGGGACTGTGTGGCAAGGCGCACTTGGTGGTGAGGCAGACACTGTGGGGGCCCTTCTCCTGCCAGCAGAGGGGTGCTGGTGGCGGGTGTGGGCTTGACAAGGGATAAGCAGAGGAGGGCAGAAAATGGCAGCGCCCAGTCAGGAAACCCAAAATGATAGCAACTTCCCCCTGAGGACACCTGCCCACCCTGACTCTGCAGCCCCACGTGCTCCCAGGCCACCTCCAGGTCAGTGTGCTCCATGTTAAGAGAGAGACTTATAATTTTTGTTCTCCCCCATTATATATTTTTTTCTCTCCTCCTTCCTTCTTCTTTCTCTTTTTTAAAGGGAATCCCCCCCCCACACACACATTTCAATTTATTTTTTTTACTACCCCTTCTTTTATTTTTGCTTTGTTATCATTTTATTTTATCTAAATTCTGGCCCCTCTCTTCCTCCCAGTCAATTCGAGAAGGTGGGAGAGAGCTGCATTAACTCTCAGCTGAGTATACCAGGACTCAAGAGCTAGTGAGAACCTCACACCAGCTAGTTAAATTCTACCTCCAAAAATTTTAACCTTTTAAAACTGTCAATTTTTGGTTTATTCCTTTACATCTCCATTTTGATTTTGCATTTTTAACCCAAAGAAAGACAGTGGAAGTCTTTACATTTTGATTTTTAAACTTCACTTCCCATTTTAAACTTGATTCCTTGTCTTGAACGCTGACTTTTATCCCCAAACCCCTACTCCTACTCTTGCACTCTTTACCCTCATTCAATCATTTAATCCTCCCTTTCCCCCTTCCTTTTTCTTTTAATCTTCCTTTCATTCTATTATTTCTTCTACACCCACATCCATGCACCCCCTTCCCCCCCCCTTGATATGAGTGCATATACATGCACAAATACAGACACATACTAGGGTTGCCCTATGTGGGGTTAAAAGTCCAATCCGTAGTTAAATGTAGAAGTTGGAAAATATGTGTCCTCTTTTTTGCTCTTCAAAATATGACAACCCTAGGTTTGAGGAAGGTGCCCTCAGAGGCCAAATTAGACACTCTGGAGGCCAAGACTGGCCTGGCAGCCACAGGTTTCCAGTCTTGCTCTCTAGACCATGAAGCACTCTGCACATGGGTAGGACACCTTGTATCCACCTGGGCATAAAAACTCTGACTAGCAAGTAGATTACTGAAGTTACTGCCGGATTGCTTCAGGACACAAGCATCACCACTTCAGGAAACAATTCCATCACCAGATTATCTATCATATGTACTTAAGATATTTTTACACCAACACCTGCACCCATTTGGCATATACAATAGGTGTCAGATTCTTCAGGGGTGAAGAATCCTGGCACTCTCTGTGGGTAGCATTTAAACCTTTAGTTGTAACATTAATACAGCTGTACTTGAATTAAGTGTTCCACTCAATATCTCAGTAATTTATATAATATGGACCAGCATTATAATCTTTAAATCACAGAATGGAGGTAAGGAGGATATAGCATTGGCCTGTTTAAGGCCTCCAATTCTAACCAGACTTCCCAGCATATACCTGAAGCCATGTCACTGCACCAGCTCTCCTCTTAAATGTTTGTAATTAGAATTTCCCCCAAGACTGGGCTTCTCACAACTCCCACCAACATGTATCTTGCCCATGGCAATCATCTGTAATAATGTTTCTTCATCATTTCTAGGTGAAAGGCTAGGGATTGCAAACTGCATACATGAAGTGTTCCACTGAGATGGAAAGCGAACACAAATATTCTATTATGCTTGATGAAGATCTGGGGCTACAAGCCAATAAACTGTGTATGGTGCAACTTACTGTTTTGTGATCAGTAGCTGATCAGATACAACCCGCTTTTCAATCTGCACAATGGCTTGCCTTGCTGCATGTTGGAGATGAAGAAGCAAATATGTGGATAGTGTCCTGGCTGTGCACACCTTTATGTGTGTAGACATCTAATTTAAATTACAGCCAGGGTTTGTACACTCATGGAGCACCTAGAGATATGCGATCGATACTGACCGTATAGGGGTTGGGGAGGGATCTCTGACACCATCTAAAGACACAACCAAAATATGTGTGGCTGGAAATTAAGAATGAAGACCTACAACCTTGAGTCCCTGTCAGACTGAAAATAAATCTAATTGCACAATAAAGAGGCAAGCACAAACCAGCCCCACGCAAGAGGACTGTAGAGAAAAACATTTACTTCAAGCGTACAAAAGTTTTTACAGTATATGACTGTTCAAAATGAATGAAACAAGCATATTTTTCCAAGCCTTAAAAAGTAAATGAAAGCTTGGACTCAGAGATAGATGCTGTTTTCCAAAAAATATGATACCAAGCGCAATCACTTTTGGTACACATATTTTCCAGAGAGGATTTAAAATCTACAGAGTCTGAACCAATCTATCTATCTATACTATACAAATGCTTCAAACATTGTTTCCTTGAAGGGGAACTGTTTACCTTGCTTGGAAATGAAAGCGTTAAGTTTCTTTTTTCATTATCAATTTATTGGAACTCAAATGTTTCTGCTGGACAGAAACCAAAACCTTTGTAAATACTACATACCATTTGCCAACAGGAAAAACTTAAGATCTTGTTATAGTAAATCACACATACTGGTGCTAGTGTTCTCGGAAAGATGATGTCAGCAAGTACTATTTTAACCACTGAATCACCAAGCTGTGCTGTTGAATTTCATACAGAAGACAACAGTCTTACCCCACTTCTGTGCTTCAGTCCATCAATGACAAAAAGCAAGCATTTGGTCTAGTTTTTCAAATTATTATTCAGCTCTAATTTCACCAAAAAGAGCAAAATGGCTCTATGCAGATTATGAAGGGATAAATGGACTCTGAGCTTGTTGAACAACCCACATCTCTGCAGTGTTTACTTGTAGAGACTGCAGATTTACTTATTTTAAGTATACCACTGAATAATAAGACACTGCTACATTTCTGGGAAATGCTAGTGAGGAGGGGGTGTTGTATGACTCTGGTCAGAGGTGCCTCTGTTCAGTGTCACCCAACTGGAGGACAAGGTAGGTCTGAGGAGAGGCAATAGGCCAGATAAAAAGATTCTGCAGGCTGGATCCAGCCCACTTTTAACTGTTACCCACCCCTGCCTTAAGACAAAAGTAGAGGGCTTTTTAAAAGTCTGCCTCTTAGTGGATAGAGTAGAGAGTATCCAAGTATTCTGGACCACTGGTGGTGACAAGTATGGAAAATTAAGACTTATTCAAATTTTCAACATGCCCTTCTAAATGTGATTAAAATAAAGTACAGTACTGAATATACTAGCTCATAATCTGGCAGACAAGAACTCCAGTCAATAAGCCATTTATCTTGGAAGAGTCCCACAGACATCAATAGGATTTTTTAAAGACTTTTCAGGCATGTTTATATAAGCCTAGTTTGCTGGAAATGCTCAAGACAGAAATTACTCTACTGCCAGCAAAGTAATTCCTGGAGGTCACTGTGACCTGGAATCTTCACTTTTCGACAGCAGTTCAGTAATCCAGCAAAAGTTGAGAATAATTCTACCTTGCTTCTTATAAAGCACTCATTTAATCTTTCAAATTGACAATTGCCATCGAATTGAATAACAAAACAACACAGACTGTGTGGAATTCATACAAATTACCACTTCTGCAAAACCAACATTTTAACAGGATCTACATTAAATATATTTCATTTGACAAAATTTGCTAGTTTATGGGAGTGGAATCTCCCATTCTGACTGTCTGAATATGCTTATCACAATAAATTTGCAGTTGCTCAGCTTTTCTCTTCCAAATACGGTACTGTCTACAGCCTGATGGTTAACTGAGTGACATGGAATTGTCCCAAACCATGTCTGGTACATATTTACCATAAGTAGTATTCCTTCTGAAAGATACCAGAACTGTCACATCTTTTATTTCAACAGCATAACAAAGTCGAGTTCAGATGACCTATCTTTATCTGAAACCGCATAAGAGAAAAATGAAGGAGCTTCTTAAGTGACACATACTTACTGCAACATCAGTCTTAACAATTTTTTAGAAGTCTGGATAATAATGATTATCCGGGGTTCCTGAAGGCACAGCAACCTTGCAGAAGTTGTGTATGTGTAGTTCTGGTTAGCCAGTTCTGGCACCTGACTAGAGGACTGCCTGGGAGGCCTCTATACACTACTTTGAGTTCCACAGAAGAAAAGTGAGATATAAATATAATACTGCATGGATAGAAGGCTTCTATAGAAGTCTCTCTATATAAAGTACAATAATTTCTACATGACTTCATTGATCATATGCACTTTCATCTCAATGACTGCAGTGGAGCTTCACATATCAAACTCTACAACACAAGCCAAAAACTATTTAAAGTATTAGCATTGGTAATGTCAAACCTACTTTGTCATGCACTAATTACAAAATAATAATAATAATAATTACTTACATGGGCTAACATCTCTGTACCTATTACGATTTCGATTTTCTGCATACTTTGCAACTCTATGTGAATAATCACTGGACTGGTGCCGAATATCCTGGAAGAAACAAAGATAGTTGATTATGTTATGATTACTTTCTGGCAGTACAAACAAAAGATACTGAAAAAATAAAAACAAATATTATATTTAAAGGCACAGTAGAAATTTATCTTACTCAATTTGCTGTAATCCTTATTTCTTTGTCAACTGAAGATTCAATGACTACTGTGATCACAATTCAACAAGGACAGTATTTTATGCAGTGATTAAAATTATTACAACCCAAGTTTCTAAATTAGTAGAGTGCATTCATGTAGCAAACTTCTGTCAAATTTAACAGCTGTAAAACAGAGATAGCCTTGGTCTATCTATTAACTGAAAGGAAGTTCTGAAGAGAACCAACCTGGATATGCAGTAACAAGTTTGGGCAATGGTGTTAATCCAAGTCAGTGATCAGATATTTAGAGAACCTCTTACTACAAACTGTAAACTAGCCAACAGAATGGCAGATGCACACTGGGGGTGTCTGAACTGGCTGTTAATACCAAATAAACTAGTTCCATCACCACTCCACACCACAATTGCTCCACTGCTTCAAGACCCTAATGGGGCTTTTAAAAATGGAATATATATATTAATACACACATGGCATTAATTGCATTATAGTGAAAGCATGTATTTATTTGTGTAACAAAATGTTCAGGACTGAGGTTCTAGAATGCCAACATGCTTTCAAAATTTCCATTTATGTAACTTCTGTTGGGAACAATTTGTATCCTGATACTTTAAGGAGTTTAAAAGTAACTTAGTTGGTACAGCTTGATAGTAAGATTTGGAGAAAGAACTTCATGGCCAAGTGCTCTACTACATCCAGTATGACAGCCCCATTATTGTGCTTATGAGGCAAATGTTAAGATATATTTTAATTTATTTTTAAAGTCATTTTTGCAACATTCCTTGTGGACTTAGCGTAAGCTTAAACTTGCATCCGAAGCAAAATAAAATAAAACAGAAATCCACCAGGGTGGTATTAAGTACCACTACTGGGATATAGAGCTTACTGAAAACTCAGTTTCTATCAGTCAGTGCAGGGGGTGGAACCTGGGGCCCTCTACCTGTTGTTGGACTACAACTCCCATCATTCCAGACTATTAGCCATGTTGGATGGGCCTGATGCAGGTTGGAGTTCAGCAACATCTACAGGACCACAGGTTGACCACCAATGTCCTAGTCACTGACCTAGTTCAGATATAATGTGAAACTACGGTTTAACATTATATCATTGAACTTTAGCCTATGTACATCTTCCTTCCCTGACATAGCAGTGAGGGGATTTTAAGGTCTGATTCTGTTTTCAATTAACTTCAGTTTATCATTATGCCTGAATCTAAAATTGATTAATTTTAATCATGATTTCAAACTGGCTTGTTTCCCTAGACCAAAGGTAAGACTAACCAGTTTGTCTGGATTTGAAAGTTTGGCCAAACAGCAGTTATTTTAAAATGGCAGTGAATTATTTTAAACACCGCCTTACAGCCACACTGGAAGCGGGGGGCGGGCGGGGGGGGGGGGCGGGGGACAACAAGCCCAAGGCTTTTTCACTTAAGCAGAAGAAGGCTATTAAGTAAGTATTGCAAAATCCTTCATTTAGTCTGAGATTCAGTAGTGAGCACATCACATAGCAGGAAACAACTCAAGGACCCACAGAGAAAATACGCAAATTGGATACTAGTTAGGACAAATCTCTCCCTCCTACAGATAGCTGGCCCAACAAAAGAAAACTGAGTACGCTGCACAGACTCTGCATCTCTCAAGGGGCCAGAGAAGGATGTAGCACAAGAACAACAAAGAAATGGAAATGTTAGTCACATCCTATCCTGGGTACAGAGGGTACAGAGTCATTTAACATGGCAGCTAGGAGTGAGCCACCAGTTTCTTAGTCTGATATCTCACTTTAACCATGGGCTCACTCTGAAGTAGTAGCAAAACTACTCTCAGGTTCAGCAGCCTTACCTCTTTTATACAACACTGGTCCACCTTACAATAAGCAAGTAAGGATTACCGAAAATAATCACTTTGAACAATGTATTAAAATTTTCCCTATTTCGACAAAGAAAATACCACCATCAGAAAACATATCATTGGCCCTTGTGTCAGTGGAAATACACAAGTGTCCACTACCCAGTACAAAACTTACAGAAAAAATAGCCCAAACTCAAAAAATAAATGAAGCCTACCAACAGTCAACATATTCCACACAAAGTTAGGAAAAGAAACAGAGTCCCTAATATGCAGCTCAGAAAATACTAGGGAAACGCAGCCAGCAGACAAGGACAGAAGGGACTTTATAAGCCCATAGCATCGTATCACCAGATCAACCACCACCCTACAGAGAGGAGCCCATTATTCACAAAGTATCCAGCAGCAATACAGTCATGTGAGAAATTACTGACGGAGTTAACCACACCACTATGCTTAAGCACGTGGCAACATGTGCTCTGACAGTGGTTGCAAAAATTAGAAGATACCATCAGGGTGACAAGAAGTCTAGGGATTCAAAGGCCCAAAGTAAATGGAAACCAGGAAAGCCACATCACAGGCAAACCCTACAGTGACAACAAGAAATATTAATATTATGAATATATTGGCTACCCACTGCTCTTCTGATGGTGAAATTTACTCAATCACTGAACTGCCTCATCAGGGCAAACAAGTACCACGTCAAACACCTACTTCTACCCTCAATAACAAGGGTCAGCAACCTAAGGCCCATGGGTCAGAAGCAGCCCACAGAGGGTCGTTTGACTGGCCCATTAGCCGCCCCTGAACCGAGTTGCCCGCTCGCGCACTGCACTAAACCAGCGCAACACAGGGACTCACTTCCGCACCATCAGAAATCGTGTCTGCACAGACGCCAACAATCTCATCTGTGCAGACACCGAAAATCGTGGGCATGTGCACTTGTGATCCAGCTCACAGAGGGATCTCCACAGGACTGATCCGGCCCAGGCAAGATAAACCTTGCTGACCCCTGCTCAATAACCTTACTGCTTCCTTGTAACACAGAACTTGAGCTATTGCTCCAAACAGAACAGGCACATATAGTTATCCAAGAGATATTTGTGAATTGGTTTCAATCTTATTGATTTGTCATGGGCTCTAATCTAATATACCAATACAAGAAGCAGACTGGAGCAAAAAGATTCAGGGCAGCATGCAAAAGAACACTAAGGCTGTGATAATTACCTGGGAGTAATGACTTACTTCTGAGGAGACATGGCTGACATTCCATGTACTTGCAGCCCATTCCCAAACACTATGTGGATAGCAGCCATCACAAAGGTTAGATGCCTCCCAATTTAAGGGCATTTGAAATGCACTATTGACATGTTTATTGCTAATCCTGGGAGTTCTCTTGTGGCACAATTGGTCAGTGCATCTGGCTGTTAATCAAGGTTGGTGGTTCAAGCCCACCCAGGGATGGCTGTGGGAAGGATTCCTGCATTGCAGGGGATTGGACTAGATGACCTGCAGGGTCCCTTCTGGCTCTATAATTCTAATCATCAGTGTAGATGTATAAGAGTCAATAAACAGAGACAATCCTGACAGGTGAAGGCCCTGAGGGTCTTGGAATTGGTCTGATAATTTATTCTGGGCAGGGTTCCACTCCCGCTGAAGAGGCTTGTGTAGTCTCAGGTACTCTTTGATTCAGAATTGTCACTTAAGGTTCAGGTAACTTCAGTGGGGCAGTGTCTTTGACCAGTTCACAGAGAATAGGGCTATCAATGACTAACAACCACAATGACTATGTTCTACTGCCACTGTTGGAAGCAACATGCCTCTGAATACCAATTGCAGGAAGACTGAACTGGGGAAACTGCAGGGAAACTCATGTAGGGAGAGTGCTATTGCACTCAGGTCCTTCCTAAAATATCTGGCTGGCCATTGTGAGAACAGGATGCTGAACCACATCAGCCTTGGCCTGATCCAGCAGGACTTTTCTTATATTCTGGTTTATCAGCTAGATCTGTTCCTGAACCAGGAAAGCCTGGTGAGAGTTGCTCATGCTCTGGTAAATTCTCGGTTGGACTACTGCAATGTTGGGCTGCCCTTGAAGGCAATCAAGAAGCCATAAATAGTTCAGAATGTGGGATTGGAATTATAACCAATGTATCTAGCTGGAAGCACACAGCCACTGACCTGAAAAGCCAATACTGGCTATCTATATGCTTGTGAGCAGAATTCATGGTGCTAGTGCTGATCTGTAAAACCCAAAACAACTTTAAGCTCTAATACCCAAATGAACAGTTCTTCTGTATCAGTCTGCCTATGCTATTAGATCTGAGAGAAAGCCATTCTTGTGACACAGAATAAGGCCTCTTCTGTGGTAGTGGTGCCCCACCTATACTCTCTTCCCTAGAAGCATGACAGGTAACAACACTTTTGACAATTCAGTGCCAGGTGAAAATCCATCTATTTGCACAGCTTTTTTTGGGGGGGGGGAGGTTATTATGAATTCTGTCACTGCTGAAAGTGAGGTTCTAGGGTTGTGCCTGCCTGGGCATTTTAAGGATAAGCTATGTTTTATAAGCAGTGATAAGTTGGCTTCACTGTAGTGTGGTTTTACAGTTTTATTGTATTGTAACCTTCCCTGAAATATATATGCCAAACAGCTCTTATAGACATACACAAGTAACAAAGCAACAGTAATGTAATGAGCTTGGGCTTTTAAAACCACCATCACTTTAGGTCACGCTAAATCTAAAGAGACTTAGCATCGTTTTGAGTATTAAGCATGTGTATTCATATGCTTTTTAAAGGACTCCAAAATGATGATTCAAAAAATTTACATAAGAAACTAAATGGCTCAAGACTGAACCAACACTTATAGGCCACATTCTATCAAGATCCAGACTGAACTCTAAAACCTTTTGTGTGTAAATACAACTAGCTCAAATGAGTTTTTCCCACCTATAAACTTTGGAAAAGTTTAAATTATCTCCAGTTCTCAACTAAGGGCCAGTTCACACATCATGTGCCAACAGACCTGGATTTGCCACCAAGCAAACACACATCAGGGAGCTGCAACAAACTATGGTTCCATGGTAATAATGTGTGAGGCATTCCCAAGAGTTTCCAGCAGAACCCGGGATTTCCTTTGTTCCTGGCACCATGACACTATGTTTAAACTGCAGCTAGGAAGTTATTAATTCTGCAGGGCGACTGACAGCAGCGCACATACGCGTAGAGTGACGTTGTAACACACAACGCGCATTAACGAGGAAGCGTGGCCCCGCTTGGTACAGTAAGGGCAGCTCTTTTCCCTGTACGTCGACAGGACATTTCACTCCGCAGGAATATTCGGCTCAAGTCAACCTACACGAGCGAAACGGCGACTTGCGACAGCCTGAACACCACAGCACGACAGCTACGCGCGGAGCAAACACAGAAGTGTGAGACAGGAACCCGGAGAGACGGCGGCTAGAACTTGCGACACTTCGCTTGACGAACTTAACCCTCTCGTCACCACCCGTGCGAAGCAACTTAAACCTACCCCCACCGGAGCATGCGCAGCACTAACCTGCCCAAATGCCCCCTTCTCCTCTTGCCCGACCCCCGAGGCGCATGCGTTTTCCCCTCAGCCCTCTTTTATTATTCCTTCTCGCTCATCACCGCCCCTTCTTAAAACTGGAACATGCGCATTACTTCTCCCAACCTCAATGGTTACCTGGGGGAGGGGGGGAAGCTGGTCGTGGCCCGACGACTTCCTGCACCCTCACCACCCGCGCCGGCCCCCAATTCTCTCTCCCCGCTACACGCCGCCCCCTCCTTCCCTCCCTCACTCACCAGGTACCGGGGCTGCCAGCCGTTAGCAGCGTCGATCTCCTGGAACTCCTGTTCTATAGTGGCGGTGACGGACATAATGGCGGCGACAGCCGGAGGAAGGAAGGCCGCTGGGAGCCGACAAGTTCATCACCTACTCCGCGCTACTTGACAGGGCGCGGACGACAACCCGTCCACTTCACCGGCCGTGTTACCCTCGACTACCTTCCACACCGCGCACGCAGCCTCAGCGGCTCTTCGGCGGCATTCTCGGCAGGCGCATGCGCGGCAGGACACCATGACCGCCTACCCAGAATTGCGGAAGCTCCGCCCATTGGCCGCGAAGGAGGGTTGGCGGGGGGGATCACTCCGCTGTTCCCTTTGGGCGGGAAGGGAGTGGATCGAGTTTCGTGAGGGGGCTCGGCAGGTGGAGGAAGTGGGGTTATTTTTTTTTCTCGTGTTCAGGCGCTGGAGGATTGCGGGAAGCGGGTGCTTCTCAAGATCCCGAGGGAGTTCCCTATGTATACTTGCAAAATGCCCGTCAAGCTGAAGGGTCCTGAAAAAAGCATGTAAAGGACACGATTGTAAAGGAAATTTGATACTGTACCTGTCAGTGAGGCAGATTACTCAGTGTCAGGAAAATGGAAGAAATCCAGTTTGGCTGTTAACGCGGAAGCTGCCTGCGTGCAGCATTTTCTTTTTGCTTTATTTACATAAAAGAAAATAAAGGGGCAAACTTGGCATCAACGTTGTGTTCAGCCTGCTCCTTCCAGTGTTGAGTTCAGTAATGAGCAATCAAGTTTCTTCCTACCTGCTCAGGCCCTGTGCCTCATCTGCTTAGTCCCACACTTGTTCTGTTTCTTGGTCACAAAGAAGGAATGCTGAGAGGAACATAGTTCAGCTATAGAACAGATACTTTACACGCAAAGGATCCCAGCTGTAGTCACTAGCGTTTATTTACTTACTTACTTACTTACACATTTGCTAACTTTCTGTCAAAGGTAAATAATGAAAAACTAAAATGCACAAAAGCCATACAACTAGATTGTACCAATGCAGAAGTTACCAACGTTTTTGGGCAGTGGGTACATTTTGAATTTTGACAAAAGTGCTGCAAACACCAGTCACAAAATGACTGCAATGGGTGTATTGCAGTGGGTCAAGGGAGTGGGTGGCGCTGTGGTCTGAACCACTGACCCTCTTGGGCTTGCTGGTTGGAAGGTCAGCAGTTCAAATTTGAGCAACAGGGTGAGCTCCCATTGCTCTGTCCCAGCTTCTGCCAACCTAGCAGTTCAAAAGCAACACCAGTGCAAGTAGATAAATAGGTACCACTGTGGTGGGAAGCTAAATGGTATTTCCATGTGCTCTGGTTTCCGTCACGGTGTTCCATTGCACCAGAAGCTGTTTAGTCATGCTGGCCACATGACCTGGAAAGCTGTCTGTGGACAAACGCTGGCTCCCTTGGCCTGAAGCAAGATGAGCGCCGTACCCCATAGTCACCTTTGACTGGACTTAACCATCCAGGTTCTCATAACCCACCCAGGGAGTCCATGACATCATTCACATAACAAAAACTACCATAGATATATCAAATTTTTCAAAAATAGGGCATCCATGGCTTGGCTTTTGAACAATATGGGTCCACAGTATTTAGCTAATGGGAACTTCTGGTGTATTGTATAGCACAAAATTGTCACCACCACACTTACAGAGGGAAACTTCACACTTTCAGAATTGAAGACGGTTGGTGTATATGACCCTGGTATCCAATGAAATGCGGGCATGTTTAATGGTGTTAGTTGTTCAAGATGCCAAACCAGTGTAAAAGGGAATGGAGCAAGAAGATCAAACAGTATTGTGTGCATTGTGGATTTTTGAAGCCTTTCCTAACAAGTACTGGTGAGCACACTGGTGCCTACAGGCACTGTGGAGACAGCCCCTGTTCTATAGCATGTATTGCTGGTTATTGTTACAGTGAAAGCTGTCTACTGTATAAGGATTCAGTCCAAAAAGCAAGAGTGATCTGTCCGCCAAAGCAATTTCTCTGCTTCTACCACACCAACTTGGGTGGTGGCAAAGGAAAAAAGTAAACACAATGCTGGGGTGTATGTTGTGGTAAATGTTTACATGCAAGTTTGTGTGGCCATAACCAGCTTTTGACCACATTCATCACTGGCATCCCTGTCTGATTGTTTACCTTTGGGCCAAAGGTTAGCCACTCCTGATTTAAGAGAAAGTACTTAGATTGGACCAATTTAATGTTAATGGGACAAAATCCCATTCCCATGCTAAACTGAGTGTTTTAGTATAAACTAGAATTGCAGCAATGTTGACAAATGTCTTGCATAAATGCAACTATTTTAGAAGTCGCATTGATTCAAATGAAACTTATATCCAGGTAAAGGACTGGAGTCTAACAGCGGCATTCTCAACCATCACCGCCCCGCCCCCGCCCCCATCTTTGCTGATGGAGGTTAGGATATGCTGGCGGGGGACATTTCCTGACCTGGGGAAGGGCGTGCTCTGCAGCAGTTTATTTTGCCAGCGGTGGTTCCGCCAGTGGTATCAAGCTCAGGGCCCCAAACAGGGCGTTTACTAGGGCAGAGCAAAGCCACCGGATCCCAAATTGTTTCGTCCCCGGCCGGTGTTTCTTGCCAGAGGCGAAATTGATTAAGCGGACTCCTCGGCGTGCGTCTCTGCAAAAAACCCAAACCCAAGCATGTTCAGGGCGGGTTGTGGGCAACTCTTAAAGCTTCCGCCTGTTGGGTTGGGAAATCGACAAATCCTTCCTCGCTCGAGAAGGACAATGGGGCGGCTCGTCTATTTCCTCCCCTCCTCCCCTGCCTGGGCTGCCTCGGCTTCTGCCTGAGGGAAAGGCGCAAAAGCGCAAGCGCCGGGGAGACGCTCCATTGGCCGCCTCCTCCCCGCTAAGGCCCGGCGCTCCACGCAATTAGACTGAGCCAGGCGCGCCTTTTCGAGGCGAGAGAGAGACAGAAGGGGAAAGAGTTTGCTCGCGCCGTCAGTGCAGCTGCTGGTCAGGGGAAGCCGCTGCTTCGCCTCCTCCGCTGCTTTAATCGTAGCAGCAGCAGCAGCAGCAGCAGCAGCAGCAGCAGCGAGCTCGGCTGACGGAGCGAGGCCGCCGAGATGTTCGTGGCGCGCAGCATCGCGGCCGACCACCGCGACCTCATCCACGACGTTTCCTTCGACTTCCACGGGCGGCGCATGGCGACCTGCTCCAGCGACCAGAGTGTCAAGGTGCGGGGATGCGGAGAGCGCGCGAAGGCCGCGGGCCCCGGTCTGTCTCCCCTCGTGAATCGGGCTAGACCCGCGCGGGGCCCGTTGACGCCCATGCTCCTCCGGCCGGCGCCCTTGCTCGCCCTGCCTCTTTCTCTCTCGGGGACCACGCGCTGCCCCTCCTCTGGTTGCTGGCCGGCTCCTTCGGCCCGGCCTCAAGGAGGGCGGGCTACTGCAGTGGCTTGGGCACTTCTGCCTGCGCTGGGTAACAGGTGGTCATGGGGGGGGGGGCTTGTAGGAGGACCACGTTTTATAGCAGCCTTTTTCCAACGGAAGAAATAACAAATTGTAGGACATGAGAAAGTCCCTGTTTTGTTTTTGTAGCGCGGGAGAAAACCCAACAAACCCAAAACAGGCCTATGGGCTGATTTGGGTGGCAACTTCAAGTTACAGTACTTGAACTAATAATAAAAAAGGCAGGATGCATGTGGTATGAAAGAAATGGTTAAGGACTTCTCTAGCAGCGTGTCTTGTCTCCTGTCCTCTGGCAAAAGTTCCACGGAATTCGATGGGGCTTACAGTACTTCCAGATAGCAAGGGTGCATACGCCTCTGTCTTTAATCATCTTTCTGTATTTTGGACCAGTGCAATACAATTATACTTAAAGGGTTCTCAAAGGCAATGTTGGGTAAGTCATGGTAGATGGAAGAGTCACAACTTATTAATGGAGAAAGCAAGTAATAATGGAGGATGATGGACATGTTCAGAGGCTTTTTCACTAAACATGCAATTAGTGCGACTGTAATTTTTCTGATTTTAGTTTTGTGTTAATACCCATGGGTCCAACAGAAGATTTGTGTGGCCTTGTAACATGTACATAATAAGTTGTTTGCTTTTAAAAAGCGGTTTGAGATTATTTTCCAGACAGAGTTTTGCAGTACAGGTTTGCAATAGGTGTAGACAATTTGGATTTATTTTCCTTAATGGGAATTAGTGATTTGGGATTAATAACGATTTAGGCTGCAATCCTAACCATGTTTACTCAGAAGCCAGTCCTATTGAATTTAATGGAGTTTACTCCCAAGTAGGTGGGTTAGGATTGTAAATCATTCTTCAGTGTTCACCCCTCTTAACCTGGGAGTAAACCCCATTGAATTAAAACTTTTGAGTAGACATAGTCAGAATGCTGTGTAAGTGTGTACTAGCTGAGATATAGATTGATCCTCTGTTTACTCAGAAGTAAGTTGAATTGAGCTCAATGGGACTTTCAAGTAAGGATACAGTACTAGTTTTGCAGCTGAGAAAGGACACAGACTAGAGGTGTATATTGTGCTGACTTTTACCTAGAGTAAACCTACTAAAATTAATGGATCTCAGTTGTTTCAGTGGGACTACTGTTGGATGCAATTCAGAGTAATGTTCATTAGGGGTGTGTATGCATATTCTCTATATAAGAATTATAATATAATGACTCATGTCTAGCTGACATGTAAAGTTTGCAGGTCAGTAATTATGTGTTCACTTGGAAGTAACTCCCACTGTGGTAAATGAATTTATTTCCCAGGTAAAAATGCAGAGTTTTAATGATAAAATTGATGTATCTTGCTTTATATAGGACAAAATATTGGAAAGACTAACCATTACTTCTAAGACCCATTTTGCACATGACAATTTTCCTGCATAAATATTGTTCCCATGTAGAAATTTATATGCACCGTGTCATCCTGCACATGTAGATGTCTGCATGTAGTGGGATGCTATGATTAGCTGCAACTTCCCAATGTACCGTATATTCAGCAAATACTTATGGGCTATGCCATATAACCTTTTCATACACAGAAGCAGTGTTAGAAACTGGGAAAGAAAAGCTAGGAGCCAAATGGCTTCTGAGACCTGGGTTGAGGGCACCAAAACAATGTCTAGTCAGCGGCATTTTTTATTTTGATAAGCATGAACTAATATGCAATTCACATAAGTGGCACATTGTTAATACCACATTTTTAGCAGAAATTGTTAATACATGTTTTATTTGGTGTTTATATTAAAAATACTGGTACCATAATTCAGTTTTCAAAACACTCTACTTTTAATTGTTAATTGTCTATACTTAACTTGTACTTTGAGGCTTCAAAGCACATACATTTCAGTAACCCTTGAGAGTGCTCACAAATGGAGAATCTTTAAGCACAAAATGTGCTTGGCACCCTGCTGATTTCGAATCCTGCACAGAAATTATATCTGTGTCAGAAAATGGTATAAGTAGCCTCAAGGATTCCAAGTGGTCCAATGTTGGGGCCAGATACTCTTGTGGTTCTAGTGAACAGAGGCAATTCCAAATTGGAATAGCACACACACTCACTGTCCTTTTTATAGAGAAATCTATGCACAATTCTTATTTGACTCACGTATGAGTTGATATTATAGAAGAGCATTTGTGGTTTAACATCCTTCTGGGACTCCACAAACCTTGATCTATGGACTTGTTTGTGGGATCACTGTACCTTCTCTAAGTTTTGAATAAAATATTTAGATATTGTTTGGTTTTCTTAATAGGTTTGGGACAAAGGTGAAAATGGAGAATGGCACTGTACTGCCAGCTGGAAGGTAAGGGCTGAAACCTGGAAAAATCAGTTGCATGCAACAGTTTGTGGCATAAGAAGCATAAGAGCATGTTCACTCAGCAGTAAATTTTTGTTTCTTCAATGGGGCTTACTCCCTTGTACTTTCTTAAGGATTGTAGCCCGAATGTGTAACCCAATAATAGTCTGCAGCTATAATTTGGTGTAAATTACTTTACTTTTAACTGCTAAGTCAGTCCCTATGAATGTTTAACTACACAAAACTCCTGGGATGGAATTTGCAGTTTCCTCTCTGTTGAAACTATAAAGATGCTCATGTATACAGATGTTCATGTTTCTGTTCAGATTTGCAAAAATGTTTTCCTTGAATTTTCCATTCACACTTTCCATATTTCCAGTCTGTTTCTTCAATATGCAGGTCCTTTTCCGAGATGGCTAGCAGTATATGAATCACAAAAACATCCCTCTTCTTATTAAAATAAATTTGATGGAGGTCTCTCATGTTGTGCTGACTTTTGGATATGGTAGAAACTCCTACCTATCCCAAAGCTCAGTGTCGTATGAGTTATTCCTTATGTCCATCTCATCAAGTCCTTTTGTATATGCCACTTGGGAAGTACCATATTTTTCCGTGTATAAGACACTCACATGTATAAGACGACCCCTATTTTTTGGGACTGCAACAGAAATTGGGGGAGGGGAGGAGGAATTGCCCAAAGTTCTTGAGCTTTTTGTGGGGGAGATTGCCAAGAGTTGCTGAGCTTTTTTGGGGGGGGGTCCACCGGCCACCAATCCCTTTACAGCCTGCCCACCACTGCAAATCGCACACATCACCACGACCACCAAACATCTGCACGCTCACTGCCAAAAGCCCACCTGCCCACTCGGCACAACCGCAGCCGATTGCACTCATGACTCGCTGCTGCCATGATTCGGCCGCCCAATTGCTGCAGCCGCAGCCAATTGTCAGCAGGCCTTGCCTCAGCAACCGATCACACACCCAATTGCCGCTGCCAATCTCCTGCTGGCTGCTGTCACCAATCACACACACACCCCCTGCTATCCGTGTATAAGATGACCACAATTTTTGCCTATTGTTTCTAAGGAAAAAACATTGTCTTATAAACGGAAAAATACGGTATCTCTTGTGACACAAAACTGTGGATCAGGCAAAAGGAGCACATGGTTTGCCTGCTTCAAACCATGGTTTTGTGTGGCATTCAAATGTGGCCATAATGTATCCATGTGGAAAATTGCCTCCAGGGTCCACTTGAAATATTATGGGTGCATGAACTTTGACCCTATTACCTCAGTTAACTGGGTAGGTGGTATACAACATGGAATCCTGGAATTGTAGGGTTGGAAGGGACCCTGAGGATCATCTAATCCAACTCCCTGCAATACAGGAATATTCAGTTGTCCCATACATTTTAGTTTGTGTTTTGGAAATGGATCAGTCAAGGGGAGGACTGTAAAGGGACTTTGATGTTTGATACTTAATTTATATTGCTGTTATTATTTTTCCTCCCAGCCTGCAAAGGTGCATACGTTAAAACATTTTCAATTTTAGTCTTTGGTTTTCAAGTTCCAGTTCTTCTTACCTTTCCAGACACATAGTGGATCTGTGTGGCGTGTTACATGGGCACATCCAGAGTTTGGACAGGTCTTGGCTTCCTGCTCTTTTGACAGAACAGCTGCTGTATGGGAAGAAATAGTAGGAGAATCAAATGATAAACTTCGAGGGCAAAGTCATTGGGTAAGGTTTGAAGAGTGACAGTTCTAATGCACTCATTTCTCACATATAATTTATAACATTGTTGCTGCCTCAAGGATTTACTAAATTTCACAGTTAAGAGATTTATTATAAATGTTTTTAAAGAAATGTTATATATTCACAAAGCTACATATTTGAATATATATAGATATATTTAGTTTGATTTGTTTACTATACATGGCTTTTGACGAATCATAAGCTTGGACCCTACATTTTTCTTCTATTCAGACAAGGAGATGTGTGATTTCTACCAACTTCTCTCCATCTGCAGTCCCACATCGCATATCCTACACCAATCTCAAGAGTTCCTCAACTCTCAGGAGCAGATTTTTGGGAGGTGTAGGGAGTTGCAGAGAGGAGGTGACAAAGCCCCATTATGTGAACAGAACTCCATTCCTTTTGTGTAATAAAAGTTAAGATCCAAGCTGTAGCTCTGGTGGGATGTTGATTATCCTGTTAATCCACATGATTAGAGTGAGGTTGGGGTTGAAGAGTATGGGAGAGCAAAGGCCATGATTCAAATACCACTGACAGTCTTCTGCGTACGCACAGAAACATTTTAGCTCTCTCCTTCCAGCAGCTGCATTTACTGCCTCCTGAAAAGCCCTCCTCCAAGGTTGGGGGCACCCCTAGACCTGGACCCTAGAGCAGAGACTGCCTAATGCAGTCCTTTGACACTACTAGCCAATCTGACATGGCAAGAAATGAATTGTCTTACTCAAATTCAAGTATCTATTAGTTTTAATTCTGATTAGCTTCTACTATTTGCTTGGCTCTTACCTTTAGTATTAACAATGATCTGCCCATCGCAGTATACAAGAGCATTCTTTATGCCTACAGCTAGAATGTATTTCAATTGAATTTTTCATAATATCAAATGAACATACTTGCTCTCCTTAACTTTGGAGCTTGTAAGATTTCTAATACAGTTATGTTTCATGGTTATGTTTTTCATAAAATTTATCAAACGTGTAGTATCTTACCTGTTTACAGATAAAAAATTAGCTCTCTATTCTAAAGTTTATTTACCTAAATAAATAAATGATGGTGCATCTAAAAATCTGTTTTCCTTCTTCTAATGACTGCTCCATTGATTATCTTTAGGTGAAGAGGACTACTCTGGTTGACAGTAGGACATCAGTTACAGATGTAAAGTTTGCTCCTAAGCATATGGGCCTGATGCTGGCAACATGTTCAGCAGATGGAGTTGTTAGGATATATGAAGCACCAGATGTTATGAATCTCAGTCAGTGGTCACTTCAGCATGAAATCTCATGTAAACTAAGCTGCAGTTGTATTTCTTGGAATCCTTCAAGGTAAGCTATCAATTCCCTTGACAGGCTAATCAGAAAGTAAAGAGGGAGGGAAACCCTAAGGGTAATTGGCTTGTTTCCTCCTTGTATAATATTTATTTAAATTCTTGACTGTAAAATAGTGGTGCTGGGTCTAAAAGGAAATCGAGACTGTTGAATAGTTAGACTAGGTGATGCAAAAAAACCTTTCTGTCTGAGATCCTACCATCAGGTGTCCACTGTGCATGTTGTTTTTTAAGAGAAAAGGTATTGAAGAATTTATTTTCATCATCAGAAATCCTCTGTAAGAACATTCCATTTTGCATTTGCAGCTCTCGCGCTCATGCACCTATGATAGCTGTAGGAAGTGATGACAGCAGCCCAAATGTACTGGCAAAAGTTCAGATTTATGAATACAATGAAAATACCAGGTAAGAGGAAGAAAACAAAGCAACTTTCATTTTAAAACACGTCATAATATTGCTTCACAACATCATTTGTTCTTCTGAGACTTGAACATGTTAAAATGGTTCGCTGAAACCATAATTTGGTACTGATTTTAAGTTTATACTATGGATCACCAGTGGTCCCTCCAAATGGCATGTGTGACCATTTATAGCAAATTCCACCCACCTGCCAATCATACGATGCTATTTACTGTCACCTGTCCTCATTCTAATCTGCCTTGCTGCTTTTACTAAAGTTCCCTCCAAAGTATATGTGAAATACAGTTAAAGATGATCCCGCCTGTTTCTGACCCACACATACTATTGGCATGTGGTCTCCAGAATGTTGACCACGTTTGAATCTGACCCTTAGGCTGAAAGTGGTTCTCCGTTCCTGCTACAAACCGATGGCAGGCTTATTTCAAGCCTTAATGTCATGCTGGGAGTGCATGGGAGGGGGAAATCACAGCAGGGAAAGAAGATTTTAACCTACTTGCATTCTGTAAGATCTCCCCTTCCTTAGCATTGTGGCTAGGAAAGAAAAACCCTAACATTTTTCCAAGCCTGATTCTGGTAGTGGGTGAGGCTGAGTATTCCCCGCCTCTCTCTGTGGGTGGTGTTTGTATGTGTGCATTTGCTCTCTGCCTGTTCTGGCCACACCCAGTTCTGTTCTGGTTCTGCCACGGCAGGCATTTGACCTTCAGAAAGTTGGCTGCAAGGGGACATGACCTTCTTGCTGCAGGGGGTTCCCCACTTCTGCTGTATAGCTAATGTTCAAGTTGAGGCTGAGGGAGAAGTAACTTGCCAATGCTCCATGATAATTTAATGACAGAAGTTGGGCTTGAACAACAATCTGTAGAGAATACTGAATATTTTAGCTTTCCTAATAATATGCTATTATTTTCCTTAAAAGTTTTGCAAGGCTACATTTAATTAATGAATGCCAACCATAAAAATCCTATCCTGTGTATTTTCTTCCAAATATAGAGTCTGTTGACAAAACAAAGCAGCTTTTTCTACTCAAAGATCCAAACTCTCTATAATAAGCTTGATTTGACTAATTGGGAATAGTGAGTGATGTTGAAGTAATGAGAAACATATGATCTGTGGAAAGTTTCCCCCTTCCTATGGTTTTAATTTTTTTGGAATCTAAGAGTACAGTCTGTTTTTTTCTGCTATGAATCAACAGACTTGCCATTCTGAACTTCAGTACCTCAGAAAGAATTTCCATAGCACTGCCTATTAAATTCATTGAAGTAAAAAGACAACTTGTGTATTTAATGTTTCTGATTCAAGTCAGTGTCATTGTTGAGTGACCTGGTCCCATCTTCTTGTTTTTCATAACAACAATCAGTTGTCACTTGAACGCTTTGTAACATGGCAATAATTTTGTAGCAAATTGTACATCCCAGACATCAAATAGTAAAAATTTTAGTTCACATACATTCTAGAAAAAAAGGATTGTCATCTAGAGAACACTTTTTTAAAAATACTTTCATGGGAGAATTTACCGATAATGTTGTTATAAAAACAGTTTGGGGGGCGGCTTTAATATGTTTCTATGTTTAGAAATTAATACACTGTCTGTCTCACTTTTCAGGAAGTATGCAAAAGCAGAAACACTTATGACAGTCACAGACCCTGTGCATGATATTGCATTTGCTCCAAACCTGGGAAGGTCCTTCCATATATTGGCTGTAGCTACCAAAGATGTGCGAATTTTCACATTAAAACCACTAAGGTGAGTTTTTGACATACATATCCTATAATGTGGAAGCATATATTTGGTATTTTCTTTCTCTCAACTATGGAACTAATTGTCCTCATGGTTAAGAACCTTGTAAGCTTATTCAATATTCAGTACAGTAATCCTTTTTTTAAAGCAGCACACAAAAAAGGGCAAAACATTGTTTACTTTCTGTAATTAAAAGAATGGATGTATTTTAAGCAGATCAAACTCCAATATACAATTTTGCTTTCAACAGAAAGGAACTGACTTCTTCATCAGGCCTGACAAAATTTGAGGTCCAGTTAGTGGCTCAGTTTGATAACCACAATTCTCAGGTCTGGCGTGTAAGTTGGAACATTACAGGCACAGTGCTTGCATCTTCAGGAGACGATGGGTGTGTAAGGCTTTGGAAAGGTAAGCGTTCCTTCAGAATTCTCTGTGTGATTAAATGTTGAATTATTAGAAGACTATGGCTTCAGTCTTAAGCATACATAGTATTAACCTGCTTAGGAGTGGCTAGAGTTAGATTTTTAAAAATACAATGTGTTTTAGGAGCTATATCATTAGTTATACTATTTTAACTGTCATAAAAATCTCTTTCTCAAGTCACAATTGCATTTTTTTTTTGTTCATTCCCACCCTGCAGCTAACTACATGGACAACTGGAAGTGTACTGGAATTTTGAAAGGTAATGGGAGTCCAGTCAATGCTAGTTCCGCTCAGCAGGGAGTTTTTAATGCTCCTTTAGGCACAGCCAATTCAAGCCTCCAGAATTCAGTAAACGGGACATCTGCTGGCAGGTATGCCACTTCGTATGTAAATTCTGCAATTTAAAAACTCTTTGTTTTGTCAACACCCACCATTAATCTCCCTAAAATCTTAAGCATCATTTTGGCTTTCATATGCATCATTATTAGTAACTTTTATATCAATAGCTTGCAGATTCAGTTGTCCTAGTCTTATCTGCAGTGTCCTGTATGCAACAGATAAAATATTATAAAGAAAAACTTTCTTCTAGTTACAGTTCACATACTTCAAATGCTGAGTTCACCCGAGTATTCTGAAGACCATGCCATTAGCTCTTTTATTTTCCTACTTGCAGTACTGTGTATGCCTTTTGTTGCCCTATAATACCTTGACCACTCATTATCCTACTGTCTCTCAACTAAGGTCTCTTTGACTTCAGCCTCCTGTGCTGCTCTCCTACTTCCTGAGACTCCTTGGGAACATGACCCTCTTCCAATCCTGTTCTGCAGTAGCTCTAGGCAACCACTTTTTAAAATTAGTTTTCAACACAAGAGTCTATTTTTGGCCTGTACTCACAAACTTGATTCTGAAAGGAACCATTGTTGAGGGATCAACTTTTTGTATAGGATTGCCTCGGGCAGCTTCATACAGCCGCAACCATTTGATGGACACAATTCAGACTATATGCTGTAGATTTATGTTTTCCACACTTGTGCCCACAAATACGAGTGCTAGAAAGACAGCAATCTATAAAATTAAAGTGGTCATGTCTTCAAATCTGTTCAGTTAAATGGGGTTCTTGTGTTTCCATTTCTCCCTTATAATCTCAGAGTTACATTTCAGAGGAAAATTTTGTATTCCAGGGCACAAATTTGGAGTCAGAAATAGTAAAGCTTTAATAATGAGATATACTTGCTGTTGTGGGGTGGAAAAACCCTTTTGAAGCATATCATATTTGAAAATGGGGCTGAACTCAGACATATTGTATTGCCCTGATGATTCTATATAAACAGAAATATAAATGCTGAGTTTTAGAAGCAGGCTGATACAATAGAATATTGTTATTATGGCTCAGCATTCTGGTACTTTTGTTAGTAACACTACTAACACTTTTGGAGATCAACGTCACCAACAGCCTATGCTTAACAAGGAAATAATTAAAATTGTTTTGAGAGGTGATTGAAAAGATTAAAATTTAATAAACCTACCAAATACTGTTCCACAGTATTCTTATTGTGCTTATAACCATGTGTGTCTAAAATTGTGATGCATTTTCCCTTCTCCATTTGTATTATGTCCTTTTTAACAGAAAGCACAGCTGAACCCAAGCTAACTGGAGTAACTTTGCTGTTTTGCTGCTTGTTGCATGCACACAGGAATGGAAAGCGAACTCCTTTTCCCCCTCCCCAGCGCCGTTTGACCTCTTCCCAAGACACCAGCAGTCTGCCTACTACTAAAAGCAAATCAAAAGGCTCTATTAAAAAACACTGTATGCGTACTTTGCTAGCCAGCACAGTATGACCTTGTTGGAATCTGGGGGAAAAAACCGTAACAGGGAGAGTTTTCTTGTGGAGACACTTCTCCTCTATCTCTTCAGAAAAAGATTTTTTTTATATAAATCAGAGTGTGGGAAGTTCACCCAAGTAACAAGGATTACCATCCTTTATATTTGAGGTGTTGGGCGGGGAAAGTATTAGTGTGAAGCCTTGGTAATCAGTTGGTTTTCATTTAAATTGCTTTGAATAATTGATTTTGTTCTATATTTTGTTCAGATGAGTCTTAACCATTACATTTTTGTTAATGGAATTACAATGTGCAAACTTAACTAAGCATTGTTGTACCTTGACAGTTGTACAGTTAGTATCTTAATTTGGAATTGCTTCACAATTAATTAAATACTATTTCAGAGTAAACAAAAAAAATCACCAGAAGCCCCCACACTAATTAATGTCATACTTTTAGTGAGAATGATCTTACCTGATAGTTGCATGTTCCTGTGGCATGATTCCATGGAATAATTAGCAAGACTTCCTTTGGTCACAATATTGTAGTGGAGAACCATATCCATATGAATGTTTGTCATGTGGCATTGACAAGTTGCTCTGGAATTATTGTCCATTGCCTTCAAGATGCTTCATGCATTACATAGTAAGGACACACACTGCTTCTGTGCAATTGAGTTACTGCTCTGGAACAGACTGAAGCAGTGTCCTATTGCAAACATTCATCAGGACATGGCAAGAAAATGCCTTGTTTTATATAGCGGCATGTCAATGTAGCTCTAAATATGTCCTGTCTCCAGATTCTACTAACTTTGCCATTCTGTTCTGTAAATTTGTCTACATTTCCAAAGATTGTAAAGATTACAAAGTGGTGTCTTTAATATTACGGGTAAGTCATAAAAAGTGACATGTAATAGTTCTTTAAGCCTTTAATTTACCAGATGTATTTGGTTTTAGCCTCCATTTTCTCCAGAATTATGTATATATGCACCCAGACTGTATTTCAGTGGAAAAGGAGTCACTTATTGTATATTGTGGAAATCTAAGCACTGTAAAAACAGGTTTTGTTCACATCTGTCCTATAAAATCTGCATTAAAGTTAATGTGGATGCAAATACAGCATAAATATATCTGCATAATTAATGTGTGCCTGTTTTTCTGCAAGTGTTTACTAAAAACATTGAGTTACATGGTTTTAAGGAGAGAGCAAACGTGTTGATAGTTAGGAACTCATTTAATTTACAGATAATTTATTATTTTGCAAAGTGCACATAAGGCATATCTTAATTTAGAGATATTGTATTCGAACCAAATAGTTTCCAGACTGCCATAACCATTTTTGTTTTGATTGCGAACATGATTTTGGCCATTATATTTTATTTTTGGCATGGATTTACTAAAGCCTTCACCCCCTCCCCCCCCCGCAAGTCTTTTCTCTTCCCCTTTGGTTCTCCTCATATTTACTACTATTCTCTTTTTTCTTGTTTTTCCTTTTTTCTTTTTTGGTGTTCCTGTCTTCATTGTTTTCAGGTATTTCTTTCCCCCTCTGGATTCCCCACGGGCTGGATCAAGATGGTCCAGTTATGCCCAGCTCCTACCTCCTGCTCCTCTGATAGAGCACTCTTGCGATGCTGCCACTGCCAATCTCCAGTATCCTCACCCTCGCAGACGATATATCTCTCGACCTCTTAACCTTTTACGGGAACATGAAGGGGTTTAATGCACATTTAAAACTGTATTAAGGGCCTCAATCAGATGCTTGTAAAATGCTTGCGTTTCTGTCTGCTTATTATTATTTTGCATACTTTCTCCCTCCAGAATTCACTGTGCTAGCGCTTATGCACCAAATGCTAGCTCTGCTATCCAATCCATTTTCAACCATGATGAAACAAATAAGCAGTATTAGGTGTGGGTCATACACAACAGATAGGTTCAAAGTGCTTGTTCCACCATTTTTTAAATTTTTTTTTTGTATTCAATCTACTGTGCTATTTTCATTTTAATAGATTTTGTTTGTATCCTGCATTGTTTTTGGAAATGTGTCCTTAAAACTAAATAGAACTTGAATAAAACTGTTCTACTGTGTGGAGGGGGGGGGGAGAATCTTAATCTCCAGCATCAAACTTCTAAGTGACCAGATTCTTGAGGCTTTTTCCAGCCCTGGACATTGGTACTGAAATAGAATGCTAAAGTAAAAATGCAGTATTTGTGCATTCTGCAGCAATATAGAATTGGTAGTGTGTTTAGTCACTTGCAAACATTTTCACTTTCTTGCATAAAAATATTTACACTACGTTGTTTTATAATTGTAGGTTAATAAAAAAAATGAAAATTGTGTTGTGTGGTGGTTTTATTTAAGTTCTACTTATTTCTAAATGTATAAAAGTGAATATTGGGGAGGGGGAGCTGTCAGACTTCACCTATGACCATAGGTTTATGCTGTGCACCTTGACCTGTTCTGTTTCTAGCCTTAGCCACCTTGGGTATAGCATGTGGCATCTGAAATAACATCATCCACAGAGAAGGGTAACATAATTTGTAGAGCATGAGACTCTTAATATCAGGGTCATGGGTTTGAACCTACAGTGGGCAGTAAACAACAATAGTGCACTGCAGACTTTTCTCTTTTTTTTAATGTTTTATTCAGTTTTCAAACATAAAATAAACGATCATTTAACAATTACATAAAACCCTTCACCAAAGAGATAACAAACAAAAAACAACATACAATTACACCAACAAATAATATAACAAAGCAAAAAGAAAAAAAATAAAACAACTGTTCATGGCCCTTTTTTCTGTATAACTAATTGGACTTCCTCACATCTCCCTACCGTGCGTTCTTTGTACTAAAAATGCCAGCAAATTATTACCTTGTTTCATTACTTAATTTATACCTCTCAAATGTTATACTTCTAATCTTAAAGTAATTTTTAACAATTAATTGTAACTTAAATTGAACATATTATTTTAAGTTTCGACCTTTTCTTGCATATCACTTAATTTTCTAGGTCTCTCAAACAATTTGCTGGAACCATGTTTTTCTGAATCGTGCAGTTTCTCAACATTCATACAATTTATATTGTTTTTGTAAATAGTCTTTAAATTTTTTCCAATCCTCTTCCATTGTTTCTTCTCCCAAATCTCGGATTCTGCCAGTCATTTCGGCCAGTTCCATATAGCCCATCAATTGCGTCTGCCACTCTTCCAGTGTGGGCAAATCTTGTGTCTTCCAGTACTTTGCGATAAGTATTCTTGCTGCTGTGGTTGCACACTGCAGACTTTTTTCTAGGTTGATGATATTGAATGTTTCTTGTAGAAATGTTTTCAGGTAAAGTAGAAATATGAAAGAATTGCCCAATTTGCCTTGGTGCAAAAATACAACTCGTCCTGCAGTCTTCACAATGTCTGTCCAGAAGTAAGTCTGAGGTAAAGGGTAAGGATTGCAGCTTTGGATGCAGCTAAGCAGTAATATTAACATGTGGCAAAATCCTATGCTGTATAAAAATAACAATGGCGTAGCGGGGGGGGGGCCGGCCGCACCGGGCGCAACATCGGGGGGTTAGGGGGCGCAAATTACTTGCCTTGCCCCGGGTGCTGACAACCCATGCTACGCCACTGAAAAATAATAACTACAGCACCAGGAAACTCTCAGGTGCTTTTGTAAATAAAATAACAAGTAAGCAGACGTCACCTCCGCAAACCCCATCAGCTCTCTTTCCCGGACTGTTTGAAAGTAGCGTGTCACCGCCCTTTCGTCCAATCAGAGAAGCGCTACACTTTCCCTTCGTTCCGTTCTCGTAAACCAATAGAATTCGCATGTGTTTCCTCCCCGATCCCGCCCTCCGCCTCCCCCCACCCCGCCCCGCCCGCCGAAATCCAAAAGCGAGTTTCCTAGGAGCCAGGTAAGGGGCGTGCGCGTGCGCACTTACAAGAAAATAGAGGAGGGGGGCGTTTCTCTCTCTTTCCCCCTCCCTCTTCCAGAGTTCGACGCTTGTTGGGGTTGCCGTGACGTTTCCGAACGGTGTCCTCGCGCATCAATGCGCGTGCCCGGAGGCGCCCGAGAGCTGCCGTTCCAGCGCTCGCTTTTGCTTTGGGTGAGCGGTTTGGGAGCGGGGGTTGGGTGGTGTGCTTTTTTGAGGGGGGGCATGTTTTTCTCAATCGGAAGCGGCCGTTTTAGGGGCGGTTTCCATTCTCTCTTGCTTCCCGCTTCCCCTTCCTCCTGTGTCGGCGCCTAAAGCGAGTGTCGGCGAAGCTTTTTTTGGCGGGTGTCCCGAGAAGAGAGGACGGAGGGGCGGGAGCCCGTTTCGGGGGGAACTGGGGGGAAAAGGCGCGCCCCTTTGCTTCCCTTCACTTCAGCCCAGCGCCGTCCTTAGCAGGAAAAACGCTAGAAATCGGCGCCCTCCACGTGTGCCTGGCGCAGTTATTTATATTCCGCGGTGGGGACAGAGTTCCTCTTCCTTTCCCCTCCTGCTCTGCCTCGGAAGTGTCCATACTCCTTTCCTATAAGTTGCCCATAAGAAGGTCGATAACGGGGACAAAGCTGAGCCACATCTCGGCGCCGCAGCAAACCGTGAATGAATGCTTTATTGGACGGTGTCAGGGAGTGTTTCTGAGCATGTGTAGAGGGCTGCTCCGGCACCGTGCCCTGCTAGTCCTTCTGAGCTAATAATGTGCTATGGAAGACTACTTCGAAGCTAGCAACGCTGACCCATATGGCTCCGGAACAGTTGCAGAAAAGAGCCCTTTTCTTTTAAAAAGTAATTCCTGTAAATTCAACAAGGCAGTTAATTGCTACTTTTGTCGCAAAAGAAATGGTCTTAATTTATCTTGCAGATTTGTGAAGTACTTGCCTTGGTGTGAAAAAATATATTTGGAGATGACCAAAACTTAGTTGTGATTCAGAATTATTTTGTACGCAGGAGAGTTGATGGTGCTTCTCACATTCCCCCACTCCCATAGTAAAGGTTTTGGTTGAAAGAGCATTAATGAAAAATTGAGTACGTACACCATTCTCTCTGCTGTACCCCACTTCAGGTGCTGGCAGCCTCTAGAAACAGCAATAAACTCATGCCAATCGGCTTAAACAGCTAAATATAGCACCTGCACTGTGTGTAGTCAGCAATCTAATGAGCTGTGTTCCTGAAAAGAATTTATTTTGTTAAATGATTGACAACCTGCATGTGTGTTTTGGTGCTTTGTATAACTTGATTTTGAAAATAAAAATACAGTAAAAGTTGCGTTTTGCAATTGTGATTGATGTAACTCTAATCTTGGACTGCTCTGGCATTTTGCTTTCAAAGAGCTTGTACCTGTTCCAGTCCTTCAAATGTGTGTTCCTTTTGTGTTTGGAATTTCTAGAGCGTATTGTGAAAGAATTTACTCAGTGTCTGTCTTTGTGGAAGATGTAGGGATACTGTGCTACGCCTGTGTCGGCAGTAATAGCAAAGTCAAACAACTGCACAGCTTTTCAGTTTTGTTTCTCAGTTATTGAGTTCCTGTAGCAATTTAGGAGCTTGATGACAGGTCAGTCTCTGACTGCACACTTACCGTCTAGGAAACAAAGATTAGACAATGTGATTTAAAAGTACTGATAAAATAGAACATTTCTTGAATATTATCTTGCTGCCTATGTGTAACCTCTCTCTTTTAACCTTTAGGGCAGCTATGAGAAGACAGTATAATGGAAGACTTCAAATGTATTGCAGATGAGACGTTTCCAAGTGTTTTGCTCAACTCTGTAGCTGGCTGCACCAGTGACATTTTTGACAATATCACAATTTCATCAACTCTTGGTATACCAGTTGCTGCTTCAACTGAAGCCAGACAGAAAACTGGCTCTCATGACGGGTAAGACATTTGTTAGTTCATGACTAGAAATTCGTAGGTGAGTGTAGGGAAGAATGTGTTGACTGAAGGATTGCTCATGGCTGGTAATTTCTAAATCTAAAACTGTTTCCAGGCATGGCTTTCTACTTCCATCAGTGTATGATTCATGATAAAAATAGAATCTAGATAATTGGAAATCTTACATAAAATTTGTTGAAACGGAATTCAGCAAGCTCATCATTATGTGCTGAACTGTCAGACATTGTGTAGTAACCTGGAGGCAAGTAAAGCAGGTACTGGCAAGGGCCTGTTTGAAGACTGCTTCCTCTCCTCCCAAGTGGTGAGATCTGGAGCAGGTCCCAGACATATTAGCATATTATCTCAGTCACCCTCTTGTGTGTAGAGGTGAATACCTGAATCCCTAGATATTAAAGCCATTTTTGCTAGTAGCTGTAATATACAGGGTTGAGTAACAGCAGCTGCTCTTGAGGCAGTTAGGTGGAGGCTACTAGTAACTGCTGCTGACCACTGCTTTATGGGGATGGAGACTCCAGTACCCTTTCCAGGTGGAGTTGTGAAGCAGCTTGGGGGCTGCTGGCTTATCACTATGAAGACTAGTAGTTGTTCCTAGCAATGGCCATTGACATCAGCGGTATCATTTAGTGAGCCACCTCATAAGCTGCTATTATTAGGCAAGATGCTCAAAGCTGAAGACCATGGTGGGGAGAGGGGAAGCAAGTATGTTCCTTTTTCAAAAGAAGAAGAAAAAGACTGTTCTAACTATGAGACACTAAGGATTGGAGTACCTTCCTCATTTGATTTTACCTTGGATTACTACTGGAGACAAATTTATTGTGTGGTTAATGTGAGGAGGTAGTGCCACATCATAAGACATTCCTGATCACTGAAACGGTCTTCTAAACAACAGAGCTGAGAACTTGCAAAATAATGGTTTTGTTTTCTTTGTATTGCAGACAATATGATGAAGTGTCTTACATGGACAATAGATTCCCTGCTCCATTAGCATCTTCCTGTAGTGGTGAATCTGATTCTGATCCAAGAAAGACTCTTAACTTTCAGGATACTGTGTAAGAAGTAGATTACATAATTTAATGTTACATCTTGTGTTGGATCCAAAGATACATTTCTGCTCACAGAATACTTACAGATTAGAACTTTTTGATTCGACTTAAAAATAACTTTCAAGACATATTCTCTGACAAGTAGGTTTCATGAATGCCTGATTTAAGTGTTGCTACATATCTTATCACTATTAATAGCAGAGATGGGGTGTAATTTCATTATCTATCTTTTGGCAACAGAAAAAAAAACATTCCTCTTCTTCCAGCCTTCAGCTAATTAAAGAACCTATGGTCTTTTTAACTCTGTTTTTGTTTTGTTATTTGTTATGTATTTTTGTGCTTTTTTTAACTGTAAACTGCCCTGTGATCCCCAGATGAAAAGCGGTATATAAATTTAATAATAAAAATAAAAATACTATAGTCCCCTGAATGTTGGACCTAAGCTTTCATAATCCCTGACTGTTGGTCTTGCTGATGAGAGTTGCAGTCCAACATCTGAAGGTCCAGAGGTTCATTCCTGTTCTAGACTGCTAAGACCATGAAATATCCTCCTTATGTTTTAAATCCTAAAATGTATGTTAAGATTAACCTATGGATAGTAATGAAAGCCCAACTCGGTTGTTCCTTAGACTAATTTCTGTGGCATGTGGAGTTGTCTCACAAGAGAACCTGTGGTCAGATTGTATCTAGCAAACTCACCCATTCAATGCCACTTATGACTCTAGAAGCAAATCTTATGTACTCCCTATTAAGTTCTATCTTTTGCTTGCATGGTGTATATCATTTTTTCCAAATTATGACCTGTTCAAGGAACATAAGTTTCTTGTTAAAAATGTTTAGGTAGATGCTGCTAATAAACCTAGCTGGGGTGTGGTGTTTTTTTTTTAAGTGTTGAAGTAGGTAACTACTTCCTGGCTTACCTTGTTAAAAAGTACCTGTAAGATCCTAATATGTTTTTCAGATTTTAGACTTAGTTAACTTTTTCATTTAAGTTAGTCTAATATTGATATTACCAGTTGAGACGCACTAGAAAATCTTTATATGTTGCTGGAAAGCTAAACTCGCCTCCTGTCTCAGAATGATCCTGGGAAATAAAACTTTTATTCAAACATACCTCCTATGTTGGAGCTAGAAGGAACACACATGAGAATAGGTTTATGGAAAGATGTACTTTGTAAAATTTTGGAAGAACAAGCTATAGGCTAATATGCAAACTTAACTATAAAAATATTTATACATGTTAAACACAAATTAAATTTGAGTTGGAAACTTATTAAGAATTGACAGTGACTGTATCTGTTTTATAAACATGCCTTTTATTATAAATATTATATTTTTAAATAAAATGCAGCAGGTTGCAGCTTCCTTTCTACAATATCCAGGGTGTGATCCAATCTACAAGATACCACTAGGGAAATTATTCTGGAATATATAGCTTAGTGTGGTTCAGCTAAACAATGCAGGTGGAGCTGTCTGACATTAAGTATATAAAACTACTAAGTAGTTGTAAAATTAAGATTAAAACCTTCATTTTAACTTTCTCAGGGAATGCTGTAATAAAGCTGCAGACAATCAGTTGGAGTCAAACCAGGAAGAATCTAATGTTTTGCAGCAAAAGCACCAGCATTTTTCCAATGAATGCTCTGGGAACCAGTGGCATTCTTTGCATGAGAGGCTTTCACTTCAACACTTGGAAGGTAGGCAGTTTTCACAGTGTCTGTAGGAATACTATTAAGCATTCTACAATGTATTCTGAAGTTCTGCTAAGTGTGGTATCCTCATTTGTGACACCTCAAGTGTAATATAGCTTTCCCGCTAATAGTCACCCACTTGAGTTTCCCATCAGTTTGGAAATGAACTGGAGCTACCAAAAATAAGGTAGTAGCTGGCATCTACATAATTTGCCTGGCTGACCTGGTGGGAATAGACAAACTTGGATGATGGTGGAGAATGGAGTAGAGCAGGAGTGGGGAGCTGTTGATCTACAGACCTAATTAGGCCTGCCAGACAATTTTATTTCTTTACTTTTATTTCATAAAATTTATACACCACTTGATTGTAAAAACCCTCAAAGTGGTTTAAAGTAATTTTGGGCAAACCAAACCCACATTTCTCTGCACCTGAGCACATATATGAATGTACTTGGAAGGGTGCAATTAATTAAAAAATAATATTCTTGAATGATTCCATACTTGATTAGGTTACATTTGCTAAAGGTTCTTGATAGTGTTCAATTTTTATGCACAGTGCTAAGTGGGAGACAGTGCTCCTCCCAAATAAACTAATGATATTTGCAGAGCAAGAGCATTTGCATATATTTTTCAAGCAATATAAACCATGTACCACTGTAGTTAAGAAATTCCTGGCAAATTCTTTGCTCTGTCTTTGTAAAGAGGACTGCTAATGCAGTAGAAAAACACTGTTTTTTTTTACTTTCAGATTTGACAGCTAGAATATTTGCTTCATTTGAAAAAGACAATGAAGTCTACAAGGTAACTTTTCTGCAGTACGATCGATGTAGACTTTACAAAGAACTAATGTACTTTTTTCTAGCAAAAAGTCTTAAGTAAATAATGTCTTCTGAAGCATCACTCCACATGCTTGGCCACACTCTCAAAGAATCCAAAGTAGTACTGAGGCAGGCTTTATCTTTGCAGAAGCCATGCTGTTGTTTCATCAGCAAGACTTCTTCTCTTTTATACTTTACCATTTTATCTTTAAAGCTTTCCACCAATTTAACTGGAACAAACATTAAGTTGTCTGTAATTTCTTGAATCCCTTCTATTTTTAAAAACTTATGCGACTTAAGCATGGGATAATATAACATCATGTTCTGCTTTCCTTGGGGGCATTTGATGAACACTAGAGACTTTGATTGATCCAGCCAGTAAAAAGTGAAGTTATGGAGGAGACTCAACAATAAGTAATTCAAATTCCTGTATTGGCTTTGGTTTGTAGGCTGTTTCATTAGAACATGGTCAGAAGAGAATAACAAATGAAATAGACAACAACGCTAGGATCGGCTTTTCCAGATTTATAGAAAATGAACAACCACTGAGCTTTGCAAGTTTAGAAGGAAATTCTACAGGTATTGCTTTAAAATTTGAATTGTTTGGTATCCTTCCAGTTTATTTTTGCTAAGGATGGCTCCACACTGCCAGCAGCAAGCCAGATTATTTGTGCACTGATGTTTCATGCAATGCATATTCTTCCTGCAGTGAACATGTGAAGTGTAGATGATATACATATATCCTTAAAACACCTGTGTGCATATATCTGGGGAACTGTGGAAGAATGCACATGGTTCATACTTAATATTTGAACTAATGGCAAGCCACTTTTTGCTGAATTAGAATATGAAATTGGAGATGAAGAGTTCTGTGATGGCCAACTGGAGACCTATTTTGAGCAGCTGGTACTACCAGAAATGCAGATGGAAGATGTTGAAGAACATGAATTTGGAGAACATGTTAAAGCCATGGAACTGCCTTCAAATAGGAAAAGTGTAAGTGAAAATTCAGTTATTCTAGTATTGGGGGTTTGTAGGCACACTATGACATTGTTAGTCTGCATGAACAATTTTGTAAAAGGTGGTTGGGGGGTAGATAGTGTTGGTAACTTAAGGGAGCTGAAACGAGGCACAGTTCACTTGCCCCAAAGCTGCATCTCCTGCAGAGGATCCTAATAGCAATAATTTCCCTTTTCTCTCCCCACCTTCTACACAAGAACTACAAAAGAATAGAGAATGAGCAATAGATGGAGATAAGGCAGCACACAGAGACTAGGCATTCTCCCTAATGTTATGTACTTGTGCTCATACGCCCTTGTTGGTTGGTGAAAAGAAATGGACTTTCTGGGATGCTTCATAAGCAGTACACTTGTGGTGCAAGTGGATCATGCTCTAACAAACTACATAAATAATCTTCTGTCGTTGCTCAAGAGTTCTTGGGTACTTGAGCTTCACCTGCTCTGAGCGTGATGAGCAGCTAGCCAACCTCCCAACTTTGAAGCTGTAGAGGTGAGCAGGGCTCATCCTGACACATTGTGTGATGCTCCTTGCAAAGCCACAGGCCTCCCCAACTCTAGAGCACATTTAAGGCATTTTGGCTGAAAACTAACACTTGAAATTCTTCAGGAAAAGTTCCAGATACCTACCGTTTGCCAGGCAGCAAGAACTGATTCTCCTGTTGCTAGCAACGAAGAACTGTATGATTTTAAGAAAGCTGGGCAGAATGAAAAAGATGAGCAGTTTATGTTGCCCATGACAGCAAGGCAAGAGGTGCGTCATAATTAAGCTTGGCTAAATTTCTAGAGAAGACACAAACCTTTAACCAATATAGTTTGGGGGTTGCTGAACGTGGGTTGCCTATACTCAAATACATTTTAATAATTGTATTTTTTAATTTGCAATGCATTTACTTATCTTTTCTTTTTTATTTGCAACAGGTAGAATGCAGTAAACCTAGTCTAAACTCCGGACACAGAGATAGTTCTGAAAAGTTTCCTGCTGAAATGGTAGTTTACACATCTGAAGTATGCAGTAGAACAACAGATTATCAACACGCTTCTTCAGATGCCCTAGGTAGCAGCTCTGTTATTGATGGTGACATTTTAATGTACTGAATGTGCATATAACTTTGGTACAACTTATAGTTTATTCTGCGTCTCCTTAAAAGGCACAATCGTGTCATGACAAATTTTAAGCATCTTTTAAAAAATGCATATTGAGTAAAAATGAATATAATGAGGAAAATACGGTATGGTAATGATGCCCAAAGTACTGTGGCCAGATGTGTTACCTATTAAATGGTTTTTTCTATTACAACATTTCTTTCATTTCATTTAAAATCAATGCTAAATAACTGTATCACTGCAGGTTGTCATGACTGTAGTGAGGAAGATGGAATATCTGTAAAGACGAAAACAGTCAGCAGCAGCAGAAATGTAAGTAGAGGACTGAAAATCAGAATCCATGTATTCTGGCTCAAGATACTGAGTTTGACCTAATGTTGGGTATCTCCTAGAGTAGACCTATTGAAATAAATAATCTTAAGTAACTTGTTCATGGGTCTACTCTGAGTATGAGTTGGATATCACCAGTTTCTTTTAAGTGGGGATCATCTCTTTTTTAAATAAACCAGACTTCTTTTTGAGCAAGTGTTGGGGATACTTTTTGTTTCTGTTTTTTAAGGAAAACATTCTGAGTAGTCTGAATTTCCAAAGCTTCTCAAGAGTATGAATCAATCACACATGCAAATCCCTATTATTTTTTTCCAACCAGTAGTCATCTGTCTCATGCCAAGACCTTGAGTAGACAACATTAACTTGTTCCTTTTGTCCCTTCCTCCTCTCCCCATCACCACAATGAGCACTATAGTTAACAGTACCTAGCTCATGATCCTATTTGCAAGCTGGAGGGAGCTTTCCCAGTAAAATTTCCCAAATAGCATACACTACTTAACAGCAATAAACACTTTATATTGCATACTCAATGAAAGTCCTTGAGCAATTATAGAAAACCTTACTACATGAGGTTATTTAAAATTGGTCTGGGAAAGTATCTCTTAATTGACATTAAAAAGAAAATGAACATTTTTGTCCAGTTAATAAAGTAACTCTCTCTCTTTCCTTTTGCTTTTTATAAAAGGATGTCACAAACGTAACCAACTGTGAATTAAAGCTAGATTCTCTCTACTTCAAATGCATTGCTGACAGTAATGCTGCTTCTGAGATATGGCACACAGAACAGCAAACCCAATTTCCTGATCTGTCGCAGCTTGCTAATGAAAATTATGTTCCTCTGGCTGATGCATACCTGTCGCCAAGTGCTTACAAAGGTTCAGAGCAATATGAATGTACAGCAGAAGGTTAGTTAAATGCTAGCTCCTGTGTGCTTTCAGCTTCTAGATTGATTTTGAGATGTTGCTGAGTTGGTGGGTGGCTGCTGTGAATGCTTTTGTGTTATGCCTGATGTAAACAGCACATGGCCTTACTGATGAAATACTGTAGCTTACTTGAAAATGAGAGTGGAACAAAAGTAGCTTTTGAATATCCCGGTTCAGTTTTGATTTAACCACTAAGTTAAAGCATGCATGTATTGCTTATTGTTGTTTTGTTAAATCAACTCATTGTTAGCTTTCCTTTCCTTCCCCCAATTGTCAAAGTCTAGGATAGGAACCTTATTTGTGCTATATTGTAATGTACTCATTCATGTACATGTGTGTCATGACTGAAAGTGGAGGAAGCTAAAGACAATATGTGATTCCTTTTTTAGAGGACCCACCACATGATGTTGTGTATCAAAATGAAGATGGTAGATGGGTGACAGATCTTGCTTACTACACGTCATTTAATAAAGAAGAAGTATCCAATTTCTCAAACTTAAGTGGAGACTTCGTAGCTGGATGTAAGCCTTACTATACCTTTAAATCTTTGGAAATGTCTTGGTTGCATTTCACTTCCTAATCTTAAAAGAACAGACACCTACATTTACAAAATATGTCAGTATCAGAAAGAGTTTTGTCGGAGCTCCCTTGATTTCTCGAGATTATTTTTTTTACTTCGGTTTTAAATTACCCCTTTCCACAAAGATAAGTAGGAAACATAGCAGGGGTCTTGCAAAGCTTTCCTTCGACCTGGCTTGAGTAAGTTTGTACGACAAGATTAATTATATGTTAGGACATGGGTCACCAAGATTCTCCACATATTTGTAGGTAATGTAATGCAGATGCCAATTGGATGACAGTGAAACAAAAATACTTCTTTGGGTAACTGAAACTTCAGTGTTAAAGCAATTGACAATAGCATAAGTAACCTGACTTCTTTAAACTTAGGATATTAGTTGTGATAGACTTCAATTGTAGTATTACTTACAAAACTGCTGAAATTAAATAATGGTAGAGGAAAAGGGCTGGCATGGCTTTCAGATTTCCTAGCTGATAGCTCTGCTCCTTACAAAGACAGCAGCACAGCATACCAGGGCTTCAGATGATACAAAAGCTTGTTTTTATTCAAAGTGGTTCTCCTTGAATGGTAAATACCTGTCTTTTCTTACAGTTGGTATTACCATAATATCATAAAACCACACAAAACTTTTAAATTTTATTTTTTTATTTGGATTTATATACTGGTGACATTTTTAGGAAAAAATCTCTTTAAGTAGCTACAAGTATGAAATTACAAATAGAAATCAGAAAATAATAACTAAATTATTTTTAAAAATCCATCAATTAAAAACATCACAGCCAGTAGCTGAACAGAATAACCACCTTAAACATCTCAAGAAGCCTGAGTAAGCAGATATGCTTTTAGCCGACTTAAAACATTCAGCTGATGGAGCTGAACAAATTGCATATTAACATTACATGACCTTACAGGAAACTAAGCTCAGTACATAAAATATGCCTAATTTTTAATGTAATTTTTACTTCACGATTACTTTACCTTTCACTCATTCATCCATTCTGCCTAGGGAATGTGGGATATGCTAAGAGGTTAATCGTTTCCCTTTCTTCCTCTTACTCTTTGAAAAGCTGAAGCAATTGCAGTGATTGACCAAGATCAAGAAGAATTTGAAAGGGAACACAGATTTATTCAGGTAGGAAACATCGTAAAGAGGCTATTCTGATCCTTTTGTCTATAGGTAATGATAATTCTTCACATTTTTGTTTGCTACATTTTCAGGAAGAGAAAATGGAACTGCAAAATACCTCTGGATTAGAGGACTCTTCATGGAAATGTGTTAATAATGGCAACCCACTTAGAGGTTCACAAACCGACTTTAGCAAAGATGCTAGTTACCTACGGCTCTCTCTAGGAGAGTTCTTTGGTCAGAGGTCTGAGGCTCTTGGTTGCCTCGGAGGAGGAGGTGATGTGAAACGGGTACGTAGCTGTCTTGTCCACATACTTTTACCACTATATGTACATACTTGGTTTTTGGCAAGATTCCTCTCAGACTACAAAATAGAAATAAGTAAATGAGCAGGCTCATAGCTAAGTAATAGAGCATATGCTTTGCATACAGAAAATGCAGGTTTAGTGCCTTCCAAATTCATTAAAATATCTCTGATAGAAGGACTGAAAGAGATATATGCCTGAGACCCCGGAGAACTACTGCATTTTATGTAGCCCATTACTGACTTGTCCATGAGGTAGTTTCATGTCCCTGTAAACACCTGTTGAGTTATTTTCTACAATGGACTGTGAAACACAGGGCAAAGAAGCAAATTTTTGAAGGCAAGTTTTACATCTTCCAGATCTAGACGCTGTGTTGGCCAGCTTCTATTACTACATGTTTCTCAAAGGGTTTATCACGAACGTTATTTCCTCTTACAGCCATCTTTTGGTTATCACATTACTTCACCGGAAAAGAGACAACCTCTTCCTTTGTGGAGGCAATCTGATGTATCTAGAACAAACTCTGATGAACAGAATTCTCAGACATCTACTCTTCAAGGTAATTTCTTTTAAACCGAATAATTTCTCGTAAACCTAAGAATTCTGTGCAAGTAGCTGTTTATCAGGTGAAGCCAACCTAGTGGCCTCCAAAGATTGTGAACTACAGTTCCTCATACTTTCCACCAGCATGGGTAATGGACTGTTCACAACACCTGAAGGGCACCACGCTGGCCACACATGATGTTAGCCAATTGTTCACTTCATTTCCAAAATCTGCTTATGTATTGGGCCAAGTCTGATAACACTATATAGCATACAGCTGCAGACTAAGCTGCTAGCCTGCCAACATAGTGTAAGTGAGGGCAAGAAAATGGGGTCTGTGTTTTATATTGAGCATATTCCAGAATGGCATTAGAGGACTGCTCTGCCCCCTGGCAACTATGCTGCAGGGTCCTGCAGGGTTTCATGCTGTTTCATATTAATATAAGGAGCAGCTCATATTTTTCATGCAGAGGGAAGGATTGACTCATGGCCAACCCCTCCAGGGGTAACATGTCGAAGTGGGCATGGCTGAAGTCTGAAAGTGAGGATAGCTAATTTTAAATTTCTTTTTTTTAAAAAAAGACACATGGGTATCGCAAAAACCTTTTCGTATCGTAACACTGGGGGTGCATAGGAACTTTTAAAAGTCATTTGGGGGGGTGTCAAAAACCGTGTTGGGGCTATATGCAGGCCAAGAGTTTTTTTAACAGATTTTAAAATTTTGGTTTTGGTGCTTTATTATGTGTGGTATTTAATGGTACAGGGACGCTGGTGGCGCTGTGGGTTAAACCACAGAGCCTAGGGCTTGCTGATCAGAAGGTCGGCAGTTCGAATCCCCGTGACGGGGTGAGCTCCCATTGCTTGGTCCCTGCTCCTGCCAACCTAGCAGTTCGAAAGCACAAAAGTGCAAGTGGATAAATAGGTACCGCTCCGGCGGGAAGGTAAACGGTGTTTTCGTGCGCTGCTCTGGTTCGCCAGAGTGGCTTAGTCATGCTGGCCACATGACCTGGAAGCTGTACGCCGGCTCCCTCGGCCAATAAAGCGAGATGAGCACCGCAACCCCAGAGTCGGCCACGACTGGACCTAATGGTCAGGGGTCCCTTTACCCTTTACCTATTTAATGGTACAGATATGTAAATTACCCTGGAGTCTTTTCATGAAGGATGGCTTAGAAATCATATGTTTCCTTATGCAGCTTAGTATTATCGTCACACACTGTGCTTGGTATGAAAATAAACAGTTAGAGTACAGATAGAATTAAATTGCTTTTACATAGGATTTTCGTTATTCCAAATAGATCTTAGATGTGTGTTTAATTACATTTGTGTGGTTTAATTACTTAAAATGGCCATGTTCAGACAATCATTCATAGTGTCATAAAACACATTTCTCTCCCCTTTTCACATTGGCCAGTGACTTGGATCTCCTGCCTTGCATTAATCCAGAATTCCCCATTGCATCCAAGCCAGGGAACTCTACATTAATGTGAGCTAAAAAATCAGGTTAATAGAAATATCTGTGCCAAAGCAAGTATACAACAGAAAGAGGAGGAACAGCAGCATGAAAACATGGATAATGATCTGAATATGGCTAGGTGCAACATTAACCTTTGCAATTTGTTCTTTGCAATATACGTTTCTTTCATTGGCTTATTGTAAACAGTATTCTAGTGAACACAAGCTAACTTTTCTTGTCTTAGGGGATGTAGAAGGAAGCATTAAGGAAGACTCCCACATTGCATCTGCTACATTTACCCTTTGTGAAGTGAGTGCAAAAGACAGAGAGAGAGGAAGGGTAAGTATTTAGATATCAAAAGCAAAATAGATATCTGTTTAAAAGTATTTCATTTCTTATAAGAATTCTGAAACAAATATTTCAGTGTGTCTAACATACCGTATTTTTCCATGTATAAGATGTTCCCGTGTATAAGATGACCCCTATTTTTTTTTACCCAAAATTAAGAAATTAATTTGTTTAGCTTTTTGGGGGGCGGGGGAGGTCACTTCCACCAATCGCTCACTCGCCTGCCTGCCACTGCTGATTGCTTGCTACAGCCAATGCTGATCACACACCCCGCCCCAGCCACCAATTGTCTGCCCGCTTGCTGCCACCAACAGCCCACCCACTTATTTGCCGCAGCCGCCAGTCACCTGCCCGCCTCGCCACAGCGCCAGTCGCCTGCCCAATTGCCGCAGCCAATCGCCAGCAGGCCTTGCTACAGCCACCAATCACTTGCCCAATCGCTGCTGCCAATCTCCTGCTTGCTGCTGTCATTAATCATATGTCCCCCCTCTATATTCACTATCCGTGTATAAGACGACACCCAATTTTTTGCCTTTTTTTTTTTTTAGCAAAAAGCATTGTCTTATACATGGAAAAATATGGTACAGTTAAACCTGAAGCTGGAAGTTAAAACATACTGTCTCATGAGTGGAAAACTTGTTCAGTTTTTCTGAATACATTGTCTGAGTGGCAGAACTACTGCTGGATCAGACCAAAGGTCTGTCTAGTCCCACATTCTATTCTCAGTAGCCAGCCAAAATGACAATGGGAAGCCCACAAGCAGGACATGAGTGCAATGATGCAGTTCCTGTTTAAAATGCTCAATAACTGGTATTCAGAACTATATTGCCTCTGATATTGGAGGCAATATAACCATTATGACACATGAGTTCAGCTTTGCTACAGGATGTTAAAAATGTCAACTTCTTTTCCAACTTCTAGGAGAAATGCGAAGACCGAAAAGTTGAATGTAAGCAGCATGAGCCATCTATATTAAGTATAAGCACAATTGCATCTGCTATTGCAAATGCTTCTGTTAGTACTGATCCAGCACAACTCGCTGCTTTGATGACGAAAGCCTCAAATAAAAATAGAGAAGTAACAAGCATCCCTGGAGGTGTCAAACCGACAGACTTTTCTGCCGCAAGTCAGTCATATGTCAACAATGTAGAAAGTAGCACATTTGACATAGAGAAATATCTCAGAAAAACCGATGAAGTTGAGAATGACGGTGAACCCGAAAGCATAATTAAAGGTGAAGCAACTGCCAGGGACTTGCATACAGTTTTGTACAAACAGGAATCTGAAATGCCTTCTCCAAGAGACTTGTCCAAAAGTAATTTGTCTATCAGGAATGGAGAAGAGAAGCTTAATCTAAGCATAATACATGAGGAAAACAGTTACAGAGACTCATCTTGTAAAACAAGTTTTGAGAAAAAGGAAATGGAATGTTTAAAAGCAGCATCTAACATAGATGAAGACTTTCTTCCAAAAAACCTGACTTCTTCTGTACCAGATTCAGAAAAGAGACCACCAGAAACTACTACCATATCTTTGGAGGATAGTGGAAAAACACTTCCTGGTAAGTCTTTAACATGTCTTCTAAACTGTTTGGTAGCTGTGCAATTTTAAAAAGAACATTTACAACTGACATTCACAAAATGGCAATTATTTCAATGCAGCTTAATGAAAACTTTGGGACAGCATGGCTTGTAGTGAGAGAAATGCTCTTTTGCAGTGGAATAGATATTTTGACCACACACATAACCCTTTGCACCGCTCTTCACGTGGGCCTGCAAACAATCCAGGAAATCTGCACTGTGGTTTCTTATTTTTGTTTGCGTTGGGCAGCTGTGCTTAATAGTTTCAGAACAAATCAGGATACAAATCCAACTTCCAGCCATGCCATAATACCCTGGTGTGTTTGAAAGCTGCTAACCATAATTTTCCAGTTTAGATGAAATGCAAACTCTAATTAATGGAAGAGTTTGTGGTTGGTTGGTTGGTTGGTTTGTTTGTTTGCTGGCTTGCATGAAGGTACTGCATGTGCAGCCAGAAAGCTCACATATCAGCTTTTGATGCCCATATATGTTTATCTAAATTATTTCTTTTGTATACAACAAGGTTCCCAAACTCTGGTCTGTGAGCTGCATTCAGGTGGTCTACAGTGTGTCTGCATTCACACATATTACATTGTTTTATGTTGCATTACGGTTTGAATGCTATGGGATGCAAATTATGGTACGATAAAATACAATATAAGCAATTAAAGATGCAATAAGAATACAATTAACATTCATACAGCTTCTATCACAGTGTGTTGTAAATGCTACAATAGGCAGAAAAATAATTATGTGGTCTGCCAAGATCATAAGTAATTTCCATTGGTCTGTGTGGGAGGAAGTTTGCAACGCATTTATAAGAGTGGAAAACCCTGCATCTCTGGTGTAAAGTCAAAAATGTATAATTGGATTGTGAACACTTTTTTCTTTATCCAGCTTACTCTGAATCAGAAGGAAGAACCAGCAAGAACACTCTGCCCCTCAGTTTAAAATCTGTTCCAATATTGCTTTCCCCTCTTCCTGTGCACCCTAATAAGGAAAAAACTATATCCAATATTAAATACCAAGAGAAACAAGATGAGAGAATAATGGAAGAGAATGCTGCCTGCAACAATGAAAAACATAAAGCTTTTGAAAATATATCTGCTGATAACCAGAAAGATGTTGGTGAGTAGAGTATAGGTATATTGATTTCTGCCGAAGCCTGCTTTGACAGTAAGCTGAAATAGTTTGTTATTTATAGGTTTATGAAGTTTATTCTTCATTCCTGTGCTTGATAACTGCTCTCATCTACTTCTGGAGGCTGTTTCTTGGCCTCCATTGAAGGAGAGCTGCTTTCCTCTGAGGCATGGTTGCTTTTACAGAACATTATTTCTTCCTTAGTTTTAGTTTAGTTAGGTGGGCTTGGTTTTGGGCTTCTGGGCAGAGAACCCTAGTCTTCAGAACAAGGCAAGAAGAGATATTATGTCTCCAAATTGTTCGCAGGAATCTAGGTTACTTGTCCTTTTTCTAGGCCCTGTAACCAGGTACTAAGTGCACCCAGATGGCATTACTTGGATTTCTGAAATGATCTCACTTATTCTAACAGACCAGGACCTAGTTCAACATTATGTTGGCTTGCCCCAAAAATTCGTTAAGATCTATACCCCTTGGATTTAAATGTAATTGTAAAAGACAAAAGGAGCACACTTCTCCCCATCAACTCTCACATTGCTTGATAGCAAGATTTGAAACCATAATTTCCCCCAATTTATTGTAGTGTTTGCATGTGATTTTCAGCAGAAGCAATTTCAATCTGGACTAAAATGTGGCAAAATACAGGTGTCTTAAGCATCTTACTGAGTCGCTCTCTAACATGTTCAAGCTCTGCAGAAATCTCACCCAAATGTTCACTGGCCCTTACTACTTGGAGTTGCAGCCACTCTGAAAGGGGGAGTACTAGCCTCATGGGTATTCTGTATGACTTTATTCTTTTCACCTAGTTCTCATAACTTGTGGCTCATGGAGCATCATTCTAATAGTGGCCATGCAGTAAAGTGGCCATGGTAGCCTTTGGTGCATAGCTGTTTTCAAGCAGCCATGGATTGATTCACACAGAATATTTTGTCCCTCTGAGTAAGACTCTCTAAGTATTGTGGTTAAAAACGTGTTCTTTTGATAACTAAGTCTAAGCAGAAGGGTATTAGCGTGACTAGCTTCAGGGCTAGACCTTCCATTTATAAACATTCTCATTTCCTGCAGTTTTTGACAGATTCATTGAATTGAGTTGTCCAGAATCACGTAAGGGTATTTCAGGCATGGCCAGAAAACTCTACCAATTTCCCCTGGGATAAGGAAGTGATTGTTTCAGACAAAGGGGACAGATTTTGAGTTGGCCACAACTTGGTTTGTTAGAAGCCAAGACACCTCTGCTATGTATTTCTCCCGTTTGCCATTGTTTTGAAAGCAATGCCTGGAAAGAATACAAGTGATTTTGGTTGCCCCATTCTATAATTTATATAATAATAATAATTTTTTATTTATACCCCGCCCATCTTGCTGGGTCTCCCCAACCACTCTGGGCGGCTGCCGCCAATCAAGTGTTAAAAACGATACAGCATTAAATATTAAAAACTTTCCTAAGCAGGGCTAATAATAATAATTTATTATTTATTCTAAATAAATAATTTATTATTAATAATAATTTATTATTTATTATACATTCTGCCCTTTCTACTGGCACTTGAAAGGAGGCAAGCTTCAGCAACCGCTTCACTGTTGAAGAACTGCCCATCTGAAGAATTTGAGCACAGTTGCTAAATATATCTTTATAGGATGTCATCTCATGACAAACATGGGACGTAAACTGCAGTAGTTCTTTCTGATCATTAAGAGGTTGGCATCTGGGCTGACACCTGCATTTTATGGATTGGAAAAAGGTGGGGCTGTGCACAGTCAGAATGGTACATCTCAAGGATATCCTTCTATCATATACTTCACTGTTTTACCATTTTTATGTCTAGGTATTTCATAGCTAAATATGAAATCCCTAAACGTAGGCATTGCAAATTTCTGTTGAGAAGTACTGCCTCCTGAGGTGGATAGTCACTGATAATCTGAAGTCATTCTTTCCATGGCTAGGAGGATTAATTTCAACATCTCCTTTTTAAAATATTCAGGTAATGCTGTTGTAGCAACGGAACAGACACCTACAACTCCTATGCCTTGTATACAGATTTCAGATGATGAACAATACAGTTTCAGACCTTCAACGTCTCCACTTATTCATTCATCTCCAAATGAAGCTTCTGGAACTGCTCTTTTAGGGTAACTATTGTGTGGGAACATGAAAAGCCCAAATGTGGGTGGGAGTTAGTAGTTGAATACGGTTAGATGGTTAGATTGCATGGTCTGAGCCATACAATCCACTGTTGCCTACTGTACTGGCACAGCTCCCTCAGGTCACAGTCGGTCTTCCCCATCACCTGACAGCCCTTTTTAAAATGAGATTCCTGGGATTTCCTTTGGGCAAAGCATGCTCTCTGTCTTTGAGAGATAATCTCTCAGTTGAATATGCACATTAACTAATCATTGGCAAATATTACTTTTGACCTCTGTACATGAGGCCCTAATTTTTAAACACTCTTCAATCAATATAAACCTCTTCAAGACAGTTGTCATAATATAAAATGGCAGTCAATTTTACATATTTAAGTGTGAACTAGAAATGAGGACACTGCTGCTGCTTAGCATTTTTGCCAAGTGAACAATATTGCAGTATTCAGTGTCAAATCAAAGAGCCAGCATCATTAATTTATTCTTATAAATTATGTGACTTGCTCAAGAAGTAAGGATACTCCAGAAATTAATGTAGCTACCTATTAGCTACTGAGCTATGGTCAGGCTTTCGTTGCTGGAATTTAAACCCTACACAACCTGGCACCAGGATCCAAACCTGATCTTTAAGATCTTCCACAGAGACACTGCTGGCCGTTCCACAACCAGACAATTGTCGCTATGTGACATCACCAAGAAGGCCTGCTTCCTGCACTGTCACCCATCCTCTTGGGTAATGCCTCTTAAAACGTACTTTTACCCAAGCTTTCCTGGACTCTGGGTCTTAATTTTTAATTATCTGTTTAGTATGCTGCTCACGGTTACCTGTGGTGCATCACTTTGTGTTATTGTTTCTCTTCACTTTTAGGGATTTTGTTAAATGTTATTATCAATATTCCATTATTTATGTAAACTGCTTATTTTTATTTAGCGGTATACATTTGTTTATGAAATACTGTGGTGATACAGGAAAAATGAAAGGCAAGCCTCATGCAAGCCTCATGCTACATAAACAAATTAACCATGGTGCTCCTAAATCCAAGTTCACTGACTGTTGAACAGGTAGCCAACATGGTGCCCTCCAGATGTTTTGAGATTACATTTCCATTAGCTTAAGCCAGCACTAACCAGTGTCATGGATGATGGGAACGTTAGTCTTACCAGCATCAGGAGGCTACCCCCAAACTATGTTTTTTGAGATTATGGTCAAACATGACACTGAAGGGCAGCTAAGGTGATAGAGTGGGGAGGCAGAGCAATTGGATAATAAAGGTGAAAAAGCATGAGTGTTCAATCACTTGATTATTAAGCCAAGGCTGTGTCAGGGTCTGTACTGTGTCTATTACTGGCCTGTGGAGTGAAATGAGCAAAAGCAAACTCAAAAGCTGCATCTAGCCTCTTACTAGATCATGTAGTTTTAGCAGTTACTATGTCATTTTGCTTCATGCAACTGAGATCTAGAAACACTTTTTAAAGGATTGGCTCAGATATGGCCTCCTTTAAAGGCTAGTAGCACTAAGCTGGTAGCAACCATGGGTCTGCTAGGTCACACTAAGACCAGAAGGTGGGAGGTGGAACATTGGAAACACAGTGCTGGTCTGGTGGCAACCACTACTCTTACCGTGGAAACAGATGAGGGGCAAATCACATTACTCACGAAATGAAAAGCCGGATATTATTAAATGGTTATGTAGGCAGTTTGTATGTGGGTACATTTTTTTAAAAGTCAGCATTCTTTGTGTTTTAGAGCTGATGCTGACTGTCCTGCTACAACATCAAATTCTAAGGAATCATCTTGCAATGATAGCTTACCTCAGGTGCTGTATACTGATCATAGCTTGGGACGATTGACCTTTGTCTCTGCCACTGAAAAAACCCTTCAGAATCTAACTCTGTCTAGTCCAGAGAGATGTCAGGTAAGTAGCTTGTTAGATGCAAAATATTTTTATATGCCAAGTTTCAAGTTGCAGTATGATTTTAGGTACATTTATGAAGAACTATCTTCCCAGAAGTATAAAATATTAGTCAAGGATCAGTGTAGTATAGTGGACGGTGTACTAGATTTTGACTTGTATTGCCCAAGCTGAAATTGTTACACTTTAGCCAGGACTCTGACTTACTCTGTACAACTCTGTACGAACTTAATTTGTTCCGGAGGTCCGTTCTTAAGCTGAAACTGCTCTTATCCTGAGGTGCTCTTTTGCTGATGTTTCTTGTCCCCTTAAGTACAGTGGAACATATATACAAGGGATTGGATGAGTAAGGAGAACTAATTTAATGTTCCGGTCAAAATGCACTGTAAGTGGTAGAGTTTACCTTCCCCACTGCCACATTGTAAACTTACCATGTTCATGAACCTGCTGCTCTGGAATTCAAATCGGTGATATGAAAAAAAATATGGCAAAATCATAGCAAATATTCTTAGGACACTTGCGAACATGAGCTAATATGAATTAATAACACAGGGGCTATGAAAACTCATTTCTGCAGTGCCACAGGAGAGGAGAACCTCTCGCCTGTGGACCAAACTTGACCTGCCAGGCCTCCCCATGTGGCATGCCAGAATGTTTTTCCCAAAGGTATGCCCACCTGCCCCATAACTGGCATAGTCTGTGGTGTCAGGTGTGGGGCAGGCTTAGACAAGGATGGAGGAAGCAGGATTGATCCTCCACACATTAGCTGTAATCCTAATTTAGGCATGCCAGCAAGTTCCCACAGGGAATTGTCTAGCACACCCCAAACCTTTAGAAAGTAGGGTTGAACACTGATACACAAGGAGTTCTGTCCTGCTTGGGCTGTATTTCCCATGTCCATGGACCAATTTGGCAGGTGGGTGGGACAAGCCACCTGCTAGTCACCTGACATCATTATGACATCAGGTGAGTGACAGGTAGGTGGTCCCACCTATCAAAGTTGACCTGTGGGGAGTGGAAGAAGATAAAGATCTGCTCTGCTGGGCCAAAAATGTTTCCCATCCCTGCTTTGCCTCATGCCAACTACTATGCTGTACCAGCAGGGCTAGTACTGGTGACATGGCAAATATTGCACCTAACCTTTAGTTGCACATACATACTTGCTCACTTAATACACCTTGATACTTCTTAAGAATTACTTTTTGCTTCATTCCTGGGGAAGCAGCCACCTGGAAGCATCATAAGATTGCTGACTTTATATGAAAAGTTTGCAGTAAATGCTCACCTTGTACCAGGGTTGGGTGGCTTTTTAAAAATTAGCTATGATGAATTTATTTAACATAGTCGCCTGTTTCACACATCATGTTAAGCCCTATGCTATGGTGTGCTGATGAATGCTGCTCAAACTGTACCTGCCTGGAGAGAAACCACACATTGAGCCTTGCACACCATGCTAAGCTTTCACTGTGGTTTTACCTCCGGCTCGGGAAATGGAGGAGCAGAGTAGGTGCAATTTGAGGAGCATGATGTTCATTCACAGTGAGCCATAGTTTGTTTAGTATAACATGCGAACAGGGCCAGTAAGTATTGTTTCTGCATTTAAAAGCCTTGTTTTTTTTTCATTGAAGAAGGATAATCTAAACTGTTAATTTATTTTGTGAATTAATTGTGGTGTTTTGTCTTCTTGGTAGGCAAGTATAGTAGGCTCACTTTCTGTGTGTAGAGGCTTTTAATATGTACTAATCATAAGATTATTACAAATTATAAATGCTAATCAAAATTCTAATATCTTCTATTCAGAATAATCGTGCTAGTGGCTGGGGCACAACAATAGTTTGGACCAGCCCAACTTCAGCATTGGAAGAAGAAACTAAAAAAAACATTGATTTGCAAAATAACAAACATCCATCACTAAGCAGTGCAAGCACTAGTGCGAGAAACCATAATAAGAAGCTAGAAATAAACAAATCTGCAGATGCTTCCAGCCTTCCAGAGCACCAGAAATCAACTGGAGAGCAACCATCAAAGAGCAAAGATCAATCTGCACAGAAATGTTCAAATAGTAATGAACTGGGAAATGTTGAAGTACCAGTAACAGAGCATGGGTGTACAACCACAGCACATGGACCAGGCTTAGACTCTCAAAAAGATGTCCTTGCTCTTGACGGCTTAGGTGACTGTATTTCATTAAGTCAAAATAGAGCAAACTTTAAATCACATGTTCCTGCTTCAGAAATTCCAGCCATATCTTCTCAAGTTCCAACACTGCTAACAGGGTGTTCCCTTAGAACAACACCATTTGCCCAACAATATCTGAGAAGCTTGCCATCTCAATCAAATATGGCTCTGCCTCAGTATCAAGTTGGATGTCCTCCAGTTTTTGGTGTTCCACCAGGACTGATTTATTCTACCATCCCCGTGGGTCATGTTCCAAGCTCACTCGCTGCTGGAATGACACCAGGTTCAGAAGTTGGATCTGGAATGTTGGGTGCAGCTCCACAGTGCAACTTCATATCCAGCCAGAATGTCTTTAGTAACACTCCACATACAGTACAAGTAACTGATGCTGGTGGACCTAGACAGCTGGAGGAATCTGTTCCATTTGGACTTGGTAAGTTATTTGTTTTTCTTCCAGCAACCTTACCTAATGCCTTTTGTGGTCAAGACGACATTTACTTGGACTCTTGGTCATTCTTTTATATATTTAATTTTTAAATGAGCATCATTTGCCATCTTTATTTGTTCATTATATGTAAAGCAGCCAGTGAACAATTTTTTCTCCTGCTCCCTTTGTCTGCTCCAAGAGGTTGATGAACCCTCCAGAGCAGATTTGAAGGGAGAAATCCTGTTGCATGAGTAGAACTCTGCCTGCAGGCTGTTGCATAAAATCCATTTTATCCAACAGTTGGATAAAATACATTTTAGCCCTGTTTTATGTTGTCCAAAATTTGCAGTTGAAACAATTTATTGGTTGTTTTCTCTTTCCTAGAACGTGTAAAAGTCCCAGAAGAAGTAACATTCCCTAATGCTTGTTGTGTAGGGCTGACATCACACACAGTCCTTAGTATTCTTAACCCATCTGAACGGTGGCTACAGGTCAGCATCGGCCTTCTTAGTATTATGCTTGATGGCGAAAAGGTATGTACCAAATCTTGCTATGTATTATGCATCTTTTAATATTTTACTATTTTTCTCTAGTGAAGTAAACCGTGTTTTAAACTAGAGATGGTGGCCTGCTTGCCAGCCCCCCTACAAAAGGGCTAGAAAATTATTAACTTGAAATTTGGTTGAAGCTCTGTACTTTTTAATATCATTCGACCATAAACTATGATGGACTTCAACACTCTTCCTCCTATTGATAGCAATCCCTGTTTATCAAACACAAAAGTCATTGTGATGAAACTTTCACATCTATGTTCCATTTCAAAAGTATTCACCAATGTACCATGGGGAAGGGGGCAGCACAGCAGTAGAAAGGATTTGGATATGGTCAACGCCGGACCTTTAAATGCCATCCTAATTCTTTACATCTATTTTATACCTCTCTATTGAGAATGCCTTGCTTTGTCCTGAACCTCTGATTGTGTGTGTGCTTCTTTTTTTGCAGATGGACCCTCTGAAGCACAGGTGCTTCCTGTTTAAAAACAAAACTGTCATAGGACCTCGTACTACAGAAGATCTAAAAATGCTGTTTCTACCCTGTCAAGCAGGAGTCTTTCAGTGTGTGCTTAGTATTGCCTCTTGGCCATTTACTGCAGATGCAGATACAATAGTCCAGGCACAGGCCTTAGCAGCTAGAGTGATTGTGAATGCAGTTGCTGAGATTCCCGATATTGAGGTAAAAATCCAGAGGAGTGCGTAATGCATGGTTCTGATAAATACATAGTGAGGGAAGGGGTGTAGCCCAGGCAGGGCTGGGGATATCCCTATCTGAAACCCTGAGTGCCATTGCCAGTCATTGTGAACAGTACTGAGCTAGATGGGCTAATAGTCTGACTTGCTATAAGGTATCCTAGCTCGCTTTTATTAATGTATTTGGTACATTTATCTTGCCCTTCATCTTACAATCTCATAATAAACTACAAATATAGCCAAGTACAAACAATCTAAAAAAGACAGAGCAGGTAAAAAGGTACCTTAAATCAACTGAAGACATATAATTTTATAAGTTCTTACAGAGCCAACACAGCTCATTACAGCAGCATACAGAAACTAATGCCAGCAACCTGAAGACGCCTGGGAAAACAGGAGTCTTAACCAAATTAGATTCCAGATTGTCAACAGATTCCATGCTAGGCACACTCCCTGAGGGAGGGCAATCCATAAGTGGGGCGCCAATGCAATATCCAAAAGGTTTAATTGTTTCCAAAAATTAAAAACACAAAATACAGAAATCAGCAGGAAATAAAAACACAGTAGAGTTGTAAATACTCAGTGCCTGATTCAATAAACGTTTTTGCCAGTCACCTACAGTATAAAGTTTGCACCAAATAAACCTCCCTGCCGATGGTGTTCTGTAACTGGGGGGCCCTAACTGCCCCCCACTGCTATGTTATCGGCTGTATCATTCCACAAATCGTTTCCTGAATTCCAAACGACAATACTGAGTCTTGAAACTTCATAATTCACTACACTATAAAAATTTTTTCCGATAATTTTACTATATGATACTTGGTCTCTCCAAATCTACCAAAATTTGTTAGTTACCCATATATATCAGGATGTACATGTTCATCCTGAGGGCTGCAGTCTTCCAGAGGCTGAAGTATGGATGGACCTCTGTACAGTAGGTACGTTTCTGTCCACAGTCACACACTCCTTTATATTCTCCATCCAGGCAAGCGAGAGGCATTATCAGAATTCAAGAGCACATTCTAGCCAGGGAAAAAATATTTAAGAAGGGTATAAAGTTGGGCCAAGGAGGTGGTGTGACTTGGGGAGAGTCCTGAGGGCCAGACAGTGAGAGGTGGGGGCCACATTTGGCACCTGGGCCCAAGTTTTCCCCACCCCAATGTACACAATGAGTAATTTTTAATAACTTCAGATGTTGGTGAAACTTTTGTTTCTTCGTTTTGGCTAATCTGTAATAGTAACAGTAAGAGGTTGTGGTCAGAATGCTGCTCCAGGAGGGGGCACAGCTAGAATCTCTTGTCTAGTTATCTTTTAGTGACACCTGTTTGCTTCTTCATACAAATAAATATGACTTTGTGTGCCTCAATTCTTAAAGGTATTATTTCCCTCCCCCCTTTTCTAATATTAGGTGGAAGCGGGAACGACAAACCATCTTGACTTTGGTGATATGCCATCTGGCAGCTGGAAAGCTCTTCCACTGAAACTCACAAACAAGACATGTGCTAGAGTGCCAGTCAGACTTGTTATTTATGCAGTAAGCATTCGTTCATTTATTTAAACTTGTATCCAAGCTTTTATCCATAGTTTGCAACACAAAACACGAAATACATTACAAAAACAAGAACAAAAATATGCACAAACCAACAACCCCCTCCCAGTATAGCAACTTGTATAGTGATCTCTTGAGAAGCAACAACTTGTAAGTGACTGCTACATTGGTTCCACAGTATGGGTAACCAGCAGCTTGGTTTTACTCCCAGATAAGCAGAGAGCCAATGGTAACAGATTACCCTTGTTGCAGTGTGTTGATATCACTTGAGATATTTTCTTTGCATCCTGACGTGTTTCTCTACAATGGGAATGTTGGTTGTGTAGCAGGATTTCATTATGCTATTCCCACAACAGCTGTCAGAAGCAGATGTTCTAAGAAGCTGAAGCAGAGGGATTGCAGCTGATGAACCTTATTGCGTGGCAATACAGTTGTGAGGCTGACTGCACTGTAGTTTTGACTTCCATTGATTTAGTAAAGTAGATCCTCGCTCTATTTCTGGAGGTCTACTTCAACTGCAAATGTTTCATTAAAGAGGTTGAAATTGTCACTTCTGCCCTTGTCTCTTCTGCCTGTGAAACCGTTGACCAGGTCACTTTCTTCCTACCTGACCAATCACTCATTCAATGTTTCTGGCAAGGAAAACTTTTCCAATACTTCTCCCAGATCAGCACCCTCAATTATCTATTTTTGGTTCCCTACTATATTCATCCTCCCTTCCTCCTGGCTTTCTAAGTGTATGTACATAATGTAACATAGTTATTTACCTTCTTGACCAAGGAAAGTCTTGACTTTCTTGGATTCCTCTTTCTACTCTTCATCTCCATGTCATGTTGCTACCCCTTGTCTAACTTTGCTAAATACAGAACGCTTATTTTCTGCCCCTTAATGTAAACTCCAGTTGCCACCCACCATTACTGCAGCCTTTTCCTTTTCTGGCTTGCAGTTCCCCCCAACCCCCAGCTTTCCAGAACTTGGCTAACAAAATAATTGATGGCCCCTTAGACGGCATAGCACCTCTCCCTAAACTCTTACATTGGGATCCTATCAACTCCTGGATGCAGCACAAACTCCTCATTGCTGCCTTACACAGCTGCATCCCCTCTAATTATCCACTATTTGTAGCTCAGTGCATTTGTGACATGTTCCACTACCTTTAGCTGTTTCAAAGATCTCTTGCTCGCTCAACTTGGAACACTAGAAGCATCCATATATCAAGTCCATAGGATCCATTTAGTATTGTCTATAGTGGCGGCAACAATTCTGGGTTACCGACAGGAGTCTTTTCCCAGCTTTACCTTGAGATTCCAGACACTGAAATTAGGAGTTTTTGTATGCAAAACGTGTGCTCTGTTACTGAGCTACAGTTCTTCTTTCAGTCAAAGGTTTATTTAATCTGGCTTCTAGGTAAAGGTAAAGGTACCCCTGCCCGTACGGGCCAGTCGTGTCCGACTCTAGGGTTGTGCGCCCATCTCACTTAAGAGGCCAGGGGCCAGCGCTGTCCGGAGACACTTCCGGGTCACGTGGCCAGCGTGACGAAGCTGCTCTGGCGAGCCAGCACCAGCGCAGCACACAGAAACGCTGTTTACCTTCCCGCTATAAAGCGGTACCTATTTATCTACTTGCACTTAGGGGTGCTTTCGAACTGCTAGGTGGGCAGGAACTGGGACCGAAAGACAGGAGCTCACCCCGCCCCGGGGATTCGAACCGCCGACCATGCGATCGGCAAGCCCTAGGCGCTGAGGTTTTACCCACAGCGCCACCCGCGTCCCTAATCTGGCTTCTAAAAGTCATCTATTCTGCTCAGTGCCCCATATGCTTGGAATGCTTTCCCAGAACCCGTGTGGTACCACCTCTTGCTTGAAAATGTTATTCAGTTGGCAAAACAGCAGGGCTCTATTTAGCATATCCTGACAACAGTCAACAACCTGAAATGCTGGGTAATTTAGGGGATGGCAGTAATGTTCTGCTTTTAAAATGTAAAAAACATCTTTATTACAGAATGCTGTAGCATGGCGGTGTTTCACATTTTCTAAGGAACCAGTTAACGCTTCTGTTAGTTTGCTCCCTACTTGTGACATTTCTCAGCGAGCAGCTCCATCGGTGATATCCCATGTAATGAATGCAAGAACTGATGGGCAAGTAAGTCACTATAAACCAAATGAATATAGTTGAATTAACCAAAATAGTATTTATTCCTAAATGCTTAGCCGAAAGTTTGCTTTTAGTAACAGAGTTTTTATTTGGGAAGCATTTGCCTAAGATCCAGGACAAAGCACCACCTTTCAAAAATTCCCCTGTATGTCAATTCTGCCTTTGAAATCCCGGTAGTTTCTGGGAAAATCTGGACGTATGGCAGCCCTAGTATTGGGGACATCCGTCTTTCACTTAAATTGGTGGTGTGCTTTTCTTTGCCAGTCATGATCAGTTGTGTTCAGGTGAGCACAGAACCATTTACACCACAAAAGAGCCCTTCTCTCTTCCTACTGTATCTGTAGTTTAGGGTAGTAAAGACTTAAAGCCATGGTCTTTTAAAAGTATGATTCTGCTTGAAGGTTGTAGCTGATCAATGTTTCAACCATAATCAAGTCTTAAAGTTAAAAATGTTTCATTCTACACAAATGTCTTTCTTTCCAGGAGCCTGATGTTCTAGTAGTGTGGGTTCAGTTCCATGCACCGAGCAAATGCATCACTTCAGGTATAGATCTGCTATCTTATGAAATCGATGTACAGTGGTACCTTAGTTGTCAAACTTAATCCGTTCCGGGAGTCCATTCGATTTCTGGAACCATTCGAAAACCAAGGTGTGGCTTCCAATTGGATGCCGGAGATTCCTGCACTCAGTTGGATGCCGCGGAAGCTGCGTTGGAAGTTCAGCTTCCAAAAAATGTTCACAAACCGGAACACTTACTTCCGGGTTTGCGGCGTTCAGGAGCCGATTTATTTGGGAGCCAAGCCGTTTGACAACCAAGGTACTACTGTACAATATTAAGAATCTGTGTTAGTCCAGCAGACCAGAATTCTGCTTGAAATAATATTCATGAGTCCAACCAATATTCAAAATCTAGTATGCAGACCTTTTGCTACTCAGAACTTTCAAATCTCTTTGCAGTTAGATTTTTTTTAAGATTTAAATGAACAAAGTATCATGTGAATAAGGCTCATGTGTTTGGAGACCCAGGCAGAAAAGAGCCAAAATAGTATTTATCATTAAATGATTAGCTGAAAGTTTGCTTTTAGTAACAGAGTCACACCTGCTTAGCAAATTAAGGTCTGTGATATTTGATATCATGCTATGTGATGAATAGCTCTCACATTAGATATTCAAGAAGCATTAAAATGTTTGAACCTGTGCATAAACGTTAACATACCAAATCCCTGTTTGCAGATTTTCATACTTAGGTCTGCAAGTACTGACTCGTGTCATACCTAGGTTAAAGAAGGCAATGTGCTAGGATTTCAAGTTTCATGGACGTTCTGGGCCAGGCAGTAATGGGCAAGCACTTAAGAAATGTATATAAGCATGTGCCATAAGCTGTGCTGTCCCTTGTATTCATTGTAATGCATGCCTTTTAATGTGAGGCATGTCAAGCATGCATTAAGCTTTGTAGAAAAGCTGGTCCATTTTACCTTGAGTCACTATCTTTTGTTGAGGCTGGAAGCCAAAAATGTATCACTTCAACCAGTTGTATGATGTACTCTGCATGCTGAAACACCTTTGAGGTATGCCGAAGCCCTCCTTCAACATATCTTTTAGGATGTATTTCATTATTGCTGTTTCCATTCATTTGCTGCTTTGAAGGCCAGTTGTAGCATTTTGAAATGGAGAGCTTTGCTTAAACAGACCAATATTGATGTAAAATACTACCATAGCACCAGACACATTCTAATTTGACATCACAGTTGGGTAGTTACGGTTAATGTTGATAATACTTTGTGTCAAAGCTCATTCTAGAACAAATCATAACATTTTACACTTGATCAATCTTATTCTTTGCACTTACTTTATTCAGATTCTTTGGGCCCTGCAGATGAGTATTTTGCAAGAATTGATGTGGAGGTTGATTGTCCAGAGCCTGCTAAAATTTTAAGTATACCTCTGCATGCAAGGTCTGGAACTCCTAGGATATATGCTCCAAAAGGCCTTCAGGTACATTTCCCCAAACTATCTTTTGTGATACAGCTTATTTCTGTCTATATTTCACTTCTAACTTTCGCTTGAAACCTATCTTTTCTAGACTTTATATATGTCTGCGAGGATGGGATTATCAACAAGGCAGCAGTTGCCATTAAAGAACGCTGGGAATATTAAAGTTGACTTGAAAATCCTGGTAGGTTACCTTACTTTTCCAAGGAATAGTTCTGAAATTACTGTCAACCAAATCAGTCTAACTTAATCAGTACATAATAGAAAGAGAGTCCAATTCACTCTTTCCTGGCAAAAAATTTAAAGTGCAAATTGATATTGCAGTCTTACCAACAATTTCAGAGGGGATCATTGTTCCCATTTTGCTTTTGTCAGCTGGACTTAGTCAACTGGACTCACCCACAGTGGAAAGTGGAGTATAGGGCCTAATCCCCTGGTGCCTGCTTCTGAGACAAGAGAAATAATAGACACAGTTTCCATGTTGCTGCTATGTTGGGCAGAAAGAAGACAGCTGCTCAAGTAGTTCTGCCATAGCATCATCTACTTATGTGTGTAGGGGGCTGGGTTAGTAATGTGATTTTATTTCTAAAGCCACATGGTTGGCCACTAGAAAGCTCTTGCACTATGTGGATGCTACATAACCCTTGGCACATCCTGGTGAGAATCTCAGCATTCCTGCTAACATCCTCCCTTTGAGGTACAGCTTAGGAAATCATGGCAACTATGCATGTATCTTAACTGAAATCTATGAAGTGGTTTGGAGTCAGCATTTTTAATTGAGCTCAGAAACTATAACTGATCAGAACAGAATAATAGCCATATAATTTGATCTAACTAAGGACTTTGGTTACAACACTGTAATTCACTTTTGCACCACTTGGAGCTTCTAAATTTTCTTCAAAGGCATCTCCGTGAAGGGTATCTTATGTGTTGTAATTTGGATACAACTAGGACATTATTGTATCGGGCAAAATGCAGTTTCTCTAGGAAATATATCTTGCGTAGCAGCCAGTGGAGACAAAGAGTATTCCTGGCTACCATTGTCACCTGAGGATCAAAGGATGACACCTTGAAGTAACACTATTCATTTCTAGGCACTTGAGCCAGATAGCGGCATTTCTGTCAATCCAGAGGACCTGGTTCTTATACCTGGGGAGGAACAAGAAGTGACAGTTGTGTTTTCTCCAAAGGACTATAGAAATGCTGAAAGGTAATGCAACCTAATTGGCCCAATGATATTAAGTAGAAATTCTTTTTACAGAACTTCTAACTTGATGCTTTATTTTAATAGTGTTTTAAAAATCTTGGTGCTGCCATCTGGGCCAGAATATAAAGTGACTGTAAAAGGCGAAGTGACTGCGGTGGAGAGCAAACCTTTGGTACAGAAATACCCCAGTTCAGAAGTTCCCCCCATCCTAGCTAACAAGCAGTTTCTGACATGGGGAGGTATACAGCTTGGCAGAACAGTGTAAGTACCAAGAAAAAAAGATATTCAGTGCATGATTGCTGGTGGTACATAAAGCGTGAATCAATTTTTCTTTCAGGAGTATAAAAAACAGGCAACTCCCATTTTGCGTACATTGAAAGCATGCACCATTTTCAAACCCAGAAGAGAGCAGGGTGGGTTTATGCACGTTCTGCCAACATACTCAATGACCTAGAATGCAACCCCCATGCAAATCAGGGTTGCCGGCAATGCATTGTTCAAACATGGTGATGCTCGGATCCAGGGAGTCCCTGCATAAGCAGAACTGTCTTTGCCGTGTCCACAGTCAGGTTTGGTGATATCCCTCACTATTCCAAATGACCATCAGAAGCAGCATTTAGGGATGTGTGAGAGACTACAGTGTCACTGTCTTTTTCTTACTGAGCTTCAGTATATTGGTCTTCATCCAGTACATTCCTGTGGGCAAGTACCACTGTAAATAGATAAAATACCTGGCAGCTGGCAACCCTTTTTAACAGAAAAAACAAAGCGCCCCCTAAATGGCACACAAAATTTACTGTTGGATATGCCTGCCTTCTCAGCATTGTACCCTTTGCTGTACATTTAGAAGCAAGTGCATGCTGTACATAAATAGCCAAAACTTTAGACTGTCGATAAGGTTCTAAATATGTCTTATGGAAAATAACACTATTATAACTGAGTAAAATCACAGGTGTACAGCTAGACCAACTAATTCTTCACTAGATTTCCTTGGATTTGCCATGCTGTAATTCTTGGTGGATTATCAGGGCAACTGTTCATAAATATAAGCAAATTACTATGAAACGTTAAAATTTCTATATTTTTTCAGTCAGCAGAAGCTAATCCTGAGAAATAACTCTCCATCTATTACTCAGCAGTTAAGATTGCTGATAAGGGGTCAAGATCAGGACTGTTTTCAAGTAAGTAATGCAAAACTGAAACTGTTTATATAAATTCAGATTCAAATATACTTGGTATTTGAAACTGAAGCTAGGATTTATTTTAATATTCTCACTGAAATAAGCCTTCAAATGGTATATTCTTAGTCTGCCATGCTGTACACAGTTACTTCAGAGTAAATCTCATCAAATTCAGTTGGACTTTATCAGCACATACAGGAGAGTACAGTGGACATGATTTCAAATTTTAAATTTCTGAAATGTTGGTTTTGTTATGCCAGTGTCCCTCTTACAGCAGTATTTGCTGCTAGTTTTGTTGTATCAGACTTAAGAATCTTGAATTTTTCTTTAACATACTCTGCATTTCACAGAGCAGTGTTATAGTAGAAAATATTCAGCAGCTTTTAAAACCACAAATTTGAAAAAAAATGACCAAACTTAAGATTCTTATAACTAGGGATGGAGAACAGGATGAGATGATCATCCTAATTTCATGTGGGTGGGTGGGTGGGGGAATCCCAAAGGGAGAGAAGGAAGTTCAAAGAAAGAGAGGGTGCCAATTTGAATGGAGCCATCAGTTTAGCCATTTACACATTCTTCCTGTATTGAGATTTATCTCTGTGCATGGAAAACGTTGCAAATTAGTAATGAATAAAAAACACTTATTCTTACTATGTCAGCATTTCCATAGAGTGGCACACCTCAGAGGTCATAGAATTATTGGAGCAAATTATTTGGGTTTAAACTGTTCATTAAAATCTTAACTCTTCTAAATTAATTTTCTGAAGTAAATTAATTTGCTGTCTGAATTTTCTTGCATATTTGCAGTTGAAACTTGGAGAACATGTGTACAATAATTGTGAAATCAAGATTCGTCCAAAACATGATTATTCTGTCTGTCTAATGTTTACACCAACTCGATTAACCTGTATGTATGCAAAGCTTGAAATGAAACAGCTTGGTCTTCTATCTCAGCTAGGAATCAAGTTCACTGTAAGTTACTTTTTACACTGATCCTATTTCATGGGATGTTTCTGAATTTATTATGTTCATTTTTGCAGTAAGTCCTTCAAGATGTTTTGAAGTCTCTTCTGACTGTAAGCCAGACAAAAAACTGACCACTATAACCTCCTTGGATTTTATTTTTTGTACTCCAGTAGTTTTCTTGATATTAAGAGTGGTAGAGAGTCTCTCCACATCTCAGTAACTCCCTTGCCTTGCACTTTGGATATCTTTTTCTTCGTGTTCTGGGCCTTTCAGTGTCTTAAGTCAGTCATTCTAGTAGCTCCCAAAGAAGCTTGCTTTCCTCACTTTTCTCAGTGGTGAAGGTGAGGGACGCCTTTGTGAAGAACCATTTCAGGGCACCATGAAATAGCTGTTCCCAACAGAGCCAACTTCCTTCAACTTGCATCTGCCTGCCTGTAAAGATCCTGTTACTCGTACACATCAGAAACCAGTCATTATTCTGCTTACTTTTACCCTGCTTTTGGTCTTTAGGGTGTGCTACATATGAACATTTTAAAGAATTTTAGAATTCTTTTTGAATATTAAAGTTGGGGATAATGAAACTGGGAGCAAGGTTATTTCAATTCTGGTTTTTCTAAATGTACGTTTTTCTTTCTTTCAGATACCATTGTATGGATATGGAGGAAATAGCAATCTGAGATTAGAAGATGTTAAAAAACACTGTAATAGATACATAGTGGGGCTGAATGATATAGCGGGGCTGAATGGTAAAACAAGACAGGCTTCCTTTTCTGTACAAAATACAGGGAGTCGGGCTGCGTACGTGAAAGCACTGTGCTTTAAGAACTCAAGTGAAATAATTGTTATGGATCCAAATGTGATGAGAGTTTCCCCAGAAAAGTTTGTTCTTCAGGAAAGTTCACAGCAGGTAATATGAAAGCCACAATATATATATATTACGCAAGACCTATAAAATGTGTAAGCTGTTAACATTCCCCCCACCCACCCAAAAATGTGCCATAAAATCTTGCTTTGTGTTTGTGAATCTTACATATAATTCAGACAATTGTGCCACAAATTAATTTACCAAAATTTGACTGTTTCCTCTCAGAAAGTTACAGTAACATATAATTCAACTGAAGATCAAAGTAATTCACCAGTGTTGTCTACAATTTGTTTTGTCTATGGAGATGAAATTTTGAGACAGCAGTATCGCAGGTAAGGCTAAATGTTTTTTGGGAAATGACAAGTATATTCATTACTATCTGTTCTTAAGAAATAAGAAGCAGATGGTTAGAATGGATATTTAAAGAATAAAAGTTTTTTTTTTTTATATTGGCTGTTAAATATTACTACAGAGCTTTTCAAACTGTGTGTCATGAAACATTGGTGTGTCGGCTGTGTCACGCAAATGCTCCCCACACTGCTCCCAGGGCTAAAAAGGGGTTAGTTTAACCTCCAGTTGCTAGTAAAACTGAATTACTGTGTCGTGAAAGGATGCATGTCTAAAATGGGTGTCACCAACATGAAAAGTTTGGAAAGCTCTGTATTAGTGGTTATTAAATAACATAGCCAACTCTGTCTGTGTTCAAAGATCAACAGTCACTGGTATCAAGAACAGGAACAAGTTCACTTTTTTGGATTATAAAATCCCTTATTGTAAAATACGTTTGCAAAAGGTTTGGAAAAGACTGGAGTATGCAGCTGTGTTCAGCACTCAGATTTGCTTCATTTTCTGGCTATGGCAGGTTAGCACTTGAGGGTGTTAGAATGTCTTTGTTTTTAGTCCTGCTCCCTCTCCCCTTGTGCCTGGTAGTCAAATGCTTCGTAACAAGTTGCCAACTTCCAACAATCCCACAATGAACATGTAAGAGCAGTACATCTAGGAAACAGACATATGTAGGTGTTTCCCTCTTCCCTGCAACATAACCAAAGTAGTTCCTATTATCTGGCCTAATTTGAGCTTGCTGGGCACAATGTTTGTGGGCCCATAAACTTTCTCTGTTGTTAGTAGCAGGGCATTATATGTGGTCATTGTCAGTGCTGCTTCTCCCCTCCCCTTTGTCCTCTGTTATGTGCAGACAAATCAGTAGTAGTTGGACTCTCCACAGACCAGTGGAAGGCAAGATTATACTTCCAGAGTTCTAACTCTGTGTGGGTCTTTAACCAGCATACTGGACATCTGGGGCAGATGATTGCTGGAAGGAAACTTTTGGACACATTTGTGGAAGGATGATTGAGTTATGTTATGTTTCTCATTGGGAATAAGAAGCTGATCAGATGTAGTCCCTAAGCACACTGCAGTGCATAAATGCTTTTAAAGTGGGGTAATTGGATTGAATGCTTTACAGAGTATTTTAGTGTCTTTGTTAAATGCTTCTTCATAACGTTAATGAGACTTGAAAACTCTCAATTGTCTACTCAGAGCTGTACAGCAAAATCCAGAGCAAGTGCAAAAAATGCTTCCTGCTAATAATCCTGTGATAAATGTAAAGTTTGATGAAGAATTCCCTGGGGAAGAGCTGGTGACTGAAGGTAAGCTTGACCACCCTGAGAATATCTACTTGTTTGTATATTTGATTTCTCGCCATTCTTTAGATGTATTTCAAATTTAGCTTTCACTACCACTTTCTCTGCTGATCAGAAGTTCGGCGGTTTGAATCCCCGTGACAGGGTGAGCTCCCGTTGCTCGGTCCCTGCTCCTGCCAACCTAGCAGTTCGAAAGCACGTCAAAGTGCAAGTAGATAAATAGGTACTGCTCCGGCAGGAAGGTAAACGGCGTTTCCGTGTGCTGCTCTGGTTTGCCAGAAGTGGCTTAGTCATGCTGTCCACATGACCCGGAAGCTGTATGCCGGCTCCCTTGGCCAATAAAGCGAGATGAGCGCCGCAACCCCAGAGTCGTCTGCAACTGGACCTAATAGTCAGGGGTCCCTTTACCTTTACCTTTACCACTTTCCCTTATTCAAATGATTATATTCTTGCAATCTGGTTATCATAATGCAGGTGCTAGTGCAGCTGGGTTGTTTTTAACATGCTTGATAGTAGGGGATATTGTGGTAGCGCAGTGCTTCTCACCTGACCTCTAGGTCCATCATGTTGCTGCTGTTTCTGTCCCCAGACCTCACAGCCTCCTTACCCTCCCAGGAAGCAACACCTATGCGACCTGCTGGAAGTCAAGTGAGCAGCCCATCTCACTGTCCAATACTGGTTGAGAACTCAACCATGCAGCCATCTCTGTCCTCTCCATAGCAAATCTTTTCTCTCTCCCATCTCCCATTGTCATTCCTCCAATGCTATTTAGGATTCCCTTTTCATCTGCCTTTGGCAGCAGTAGTTGCTTGATCTTGCTCTAATTCTAGCTATAACTTTTTAATGCGTTTCTGAAGCTTGCATCATTCATGTCACCTTTACAACATTAGCTTTTATCCTAAATGTACATATTTGGAAGTTCCATTTGAAATCAGTGGGAATTACTTACCTTGTGTATCTGCTGGGAGGCTGGTGATGGACTATGTCCATTTTCTCTTTTAACTTCTAAAGAATTTGAAAGGGTCCAGGAATGCAATTACTGTCTGTAAAGACAGTAATAACCCAGTTGATTAGTCTGTCATTAGTCACCAATCTTCAGTAAATACTGCAGTTTGTTTCATTAATCCAGCTTTGCTTTTGATTTTTAAATGTCTTCTCTAGTATATGATCTTCCGCAACATTCGTTTGATATCCAGTACTTTTTCATGAACATGAGAAGGATTATTGTTTCGGCGGTTAATGCCTTCAGTAGTTCTGCTTTCGATATCAAGCCATCTTCAGTGCATCGTGTAGCACTAGAGAGGTAATTTTATTTGTCATTTTTTAGTATTTTCTGAAATACTGGTAAGCAGTTCCTCTACCTTGGTAAACTTTGAATATTCCAACAAAAATAAGAATTAAAAGTCTCTGAAATTAGGTCATAATGTGTAGTTACCTGACTGGACTACTTCAGTGACTGGGATCTGTATATAATCTTTCTTAGTGGTTGTGGGTGTTGATATGATTCCTGTGGAGTAATACATAGGGGAAAGGTTATGTTGGAACTGAAAATCATTTTCAGAATACTAAATTCATCTGCTAACTTTTAATTGCTTTTTATCAGTTTTTATCTGTCTGAAACTCTGGCTAAGTAAGGCAAGGGTTTTTTATTTTCTTTTAGAAGGCAAGTTTTATACTCATATTTGCTTCTCTTGTCTCGTTTCCTAGTATTTGGTGTTGAACTGCTCTTTCTCTGTTTCATAGACCTGGTGTTCCTGAGAAATCCAATATGACTTTGGATGTACTACCTGTTAAAGGACCTCATGGTTGTGCATTGTCATCAAATGCTGATAGCATTGATGAAAATAAGCTTGTTTCCAAGGAAAACTGGACTCTTCAGCCTGAATTTCTAATTCTCACTGCTCCTTCTCAAAGTATGTTATTTTCACACGTTTCAAGAACTGTTAAAAATATTCACCATGATATTTGTAACCTATACATTTCTTAGGATTGTTATGTGATAGATAGTATTACTGTGAGGCACAATAATAAACTGAATTTGTTTGGGATTGGGAATATTTCTCCATGTATATAGAACTCTGTTGATAAATTGATCATGATGCATAAATTCTGGAATTAAGAGAATTTATTTCTGTAGTAGAGATGACTTCAAAAGCTTACCTAGAAACTTTCAGTGGGATTTTCTGTGTTTTACAGATCTCCTTGTTACAGTCATACCTTGGTTCTGGAACGCCTTGTGACTTGAACGCTTTGGTTCCTGAATGCCGCAAACCCGGAAGTGAGTATTCCGGTTTGTGAACATTTTTGGGAAGCCAAACGTCCAACGCGGCTTCTGATTGAGTGCAGGAAGCTCCTGCAGCCAATCAGAAGCCGCGTCTTGGTTTTTGAATGTTTTCGGAAGTTGATCGGAATTCTGGAACCGATTCCGTTCAAGAACCAAGATACGGCTGTAGTTCTAATTTGTTACAAGGAAGTAAAAGATTCCTTGTTTCAATGTTGGTAACAAATCAGTTGCTGGCAGTCTAGTCAGTGGTTGTAAAGTTTCCACTTTCCAAAGTAACTCCAAACCCACTATTTAGATATCAATAAAGTAATACATGCTTTTTTCCTATAGCTGTATTATGTAAAAGCCTTTGATTCATTACTGCATGTGTAAATTTGGAAGTATCATTTGCATAATTGATACAGTTGTTAATGCTTTGTAAATAGCACTTAAATGTATTATAAGATAACTGAGAATTCATGCAATTCTTATCTCAAAAGGTGGAGCTGCGATTACTAAACATGCACAAATAAGTAACAACTCAAACAGGTCATTGACATTTGAGCTATCGTGGCCTGCTCACTGTCTGACAGTAACACCTCAGCATGGAACTATTGAACCAGGGTAAGTACTTCCATTGTTCATTACTTTTCCACATGACTCCATATATTTGAAAACTGTGCTTTGCAGTAACTAAGGTTGCAATCCTATATCCACTTATGCACGACTAGTTTCTGCAGAATTCAATGGGACTTGCATCTCAGTGCCATTGTATGGGATTGCACTGTCAGTCTGATTACATCCAGCTCTTGAGATAGCATGAAGGTGAAAGGGAAGGAATCTTTGTACAGTTGTGAAAAGAGTTTCTGGCTATGTCCATAGTGTCAAGCTTTTCTTTCCTAAAAGAATAAACAGCCTTGTTTTTATTTATGCTGAGAAAAACCTTTAATTCTTAAGGATAACCTAAAGTATTTGTGGTTAGCACAGAAAAAATTAATACTGTATGTATAGAAGATATATGATTCAGATTGAGTTAGCAGTGTATTTCAGTTTTTTTATGAGCTGACAGTACTATGATACATTTAAATAACTTAAAGTTAGAGCCTGTCTCACACATGACTTCATAGTCTTCTATGAAAAATGTTGCAACCATATGATCTGAAGCTGATATATTGCACCTGTCACAATAATAGTTATACAGTTGGCAAGGATATTGTCACCCCGCTTGATATTTTGCTTCTGATAGTGTTGTATCATAGACCTAATAATTTTAGCCCTGTGTACATGGCAGGTGCATTGGTGATTGAAACATCACTATGTGAGTTTTTCCTTGTCCTTATGAAGCTAGACTTTTAGATAGGCGTGGGTTTGCAAATCCTCATATTAAATTAATAGAATACTAAAATTTCATCTATTGTGTACAAAAAAGTCAAGAAGAACAGTAACCAGATCTAATAATGAAACATTGATTTCATTTAGCATATTAAAATTAATGCACTGGACGTCTTATTTCTAGAAGCAACATTTCAATTTATGTGAGTCCAAATCCATCACTCGCAGAAAAGAAATCCATCTTTCCATGGAGTGGCCTTATTTATGTACATTGTGATAATGGACAAAAAGTAAGTGGCTTAAATAAGTGTCTATGGTTATGAAAATTCTGCCAAATGCCTTGGTTTTAGAAAACTAATTTCAGCTTGTCAGTTAAGCTTTCATCTATTGCTTTAAAGGGAGTAGTTTGCATTTCCTAGATGAAGTTTGCAGTTATGGGAGTAAATGAAGAATTGCTTGGGGTCAGTTTACCTGAGGAATAACCTGCTTCTATAGGATTGCACCTGGCCTCAGCGGGTTTTCTCTTTGTGCCTCCCATACATGATATTAGGCAGGCATAAGTGTGTGTTCCATCTCTTTCTCTTTTGTTGGTTGATTGGTTGGTTAATTATTTTTTCTTATTTTATTTGCATAAAATACCAAAATATCTTAATATAATAGTAGTCTGCTCCCTTATTGTATGTGTCCAACTATATTTGCCAGCAGAACTCAAATCCATTGGTAGTTTCTGTTGAAGGCATGTCCAGTTAAATATTTATTTTATCTCTGGTCACTTTTGCTCTTTTAAATTGTGTGTGCTAATATTTCTGTTTAATAATTGTAAGCTGTCTTGGAAATGTGTTGAAAAGTGGGGAATGCATTTCTTCAAACTGGAACGTGTCCAGAGGAGGGCAACCAAAATGGTCAAAGGCCTGGAAACGATGCCTTATGAGGAACGGCTAAGGGAGCTGGGCATGTTTAGCCTGGAGAAGAGGAGGTTAAGGGGTGATATGATAGCCATGTTCAAATATATAAAAGGATGTCACATAGAGGAGGGAGAAAGGTTGTTTTCTGCTGCTCCAGAGAAGCGGACACGGAGCAATGGAGCCAAACTACAAGAAAGAAGATTCCACCTAAACATTAGGAAGAACTTCCTGACAGTAAGAGCTGTTCGACAGTGGAATTTGCTGCCAAGGAGTGTGGTGGAGTCTCCTACTTTGGATGTCTTTAAGCAGAGGCTTGACAACCATATGTCAGGAGTGCTCTGATGGTGTTTCCTGCTTGGCAGGGGGTTGGACTCGATGGCCCTTGTGGTCTTTTCCAACTCTATGATTCTATGATTCTAAGTGTTGGACAACTTATGCTCTTGTATGGAAGTTGTTTTAAAAGTTTAAGAGATGTATGTGTTGCATTTTTTTGTTACATTTAATATTTTCACCTTGCTTTTGAGTCCTTGGTTGCAAAGCAGGCTTGAGCATATGCACTGGCCAGCCAGTCTGGGAGATAACTGTAGGATTAACTTGAGACCAGTAGCAGCAAAATACTATGATTTCGTTTCTTTCTTGTGCATAGCTTGTTAGGGTCCAAATTCGGGAAAATATCTCTGAGAAGCAATCTGAAACGGTTTCACCAGTTGCCAAATTAGGTGTTCATCATCAACAGCCTGAGCTTCCTATTATGCACATAAGGCCACTTCAAAAGCCATCTTCGACAAAACTTGAAGTAAAGAATCGGACTGTGTTTTTTCCTGAAACAAAGTCTGGGGAAAGCTCAGGTAAGGTCGGTCTTGCGTATGACTAGTATCTTTTTGAGTAAAATGTTTTCTAACGGTGAAAACAAAACATGTATTACTTCAGTGAGACATGCATGGCAGCTACTCAGTCTTGAAATTCACATTCACACAGTTCACACATAACACCAAGCCAGTAACAAATTGGAAAGTGTGCAGGTTTCCAAACGGAGGTTGTATTAATTTCATTATTTTCCATGTAATTCATCTCAATCTTGCAGCACTTTAAAGCCCTTTTTATAGAAGACTATAAATATGATCACTCCTGACCAAATGTTATAAGTAATTGCTAATTAGTATGTTCCTTTTGGAGCAAAATAAAGTAGATTAATATGTCTTCTACTGTCACTGAACTTAAGAAGCTCCTCAACTCACTGGGCTCTCAGAAGAATGTTACTCTTGGGTAGCATGTCTTTCCCAGGTTGAAAAGTCTTTGCCTCGTCACACAGAGATCCCCTTAATCTAAGAAACCTCTAGCCTGGCTACCAGTCACAGCTTCTTCCAGTCAAGGCTATAGGACCTCATGGAACCTCTCAGCCAAGAGACCTGCCACAATCCTTGTCTGTAACAAAATTCTCTCTTCCTGGCTAAGCCCCCGGGCAGGGCCAGGCTTCACAAGTTAATTCTATAACCCCCAAATGAATAGACAAGGAAGATAATCATTCCCATATACTATCTCACAGTCCATGAAAACAAGGTCCAAATCCTTCACAGGCCCTTATAAGAATAACTGTTACTTGCTATGGATGTTTGTATGTGATGCCAATAAAAGGTTTGATGATGATGATGAATAACTGTTACTTACATTACTTGCCTGCACTTCTTCTTCCAGAAAAGTACATAGAGATTGAAAATAATGGAGATGCAAATGTGAAGTGGCTATTGTCATCTTTTGCACCGCCTTATATCAAGGTGAGTAGAAAATCTCAAAAAACAAACACACACTGTCTTTAGGTTATATAGTCTGTAATCTTTGCATCTAAACAGACCTGGAAAATAGGTTTCAAAAGCAACACTGAAAATTCAAACATTTTTTAAAAATTAATCTTTCTGATCTGGTTGCTTACCCTCAACTTGTAGTAGATAGACAAATGTGCATACTCTGGTTTTTATTCAGATCGTATAGATAGACAAGTGCTGGACATAGGTAAACACTTTAAATTTCGAGTGATCTCAACTGTAGATTCACAATGGAGGTGTTGGAGAACAAACTGGAAAATCATTTTTATGAAATCATTAGATACTGAAATTAACAACTTCCATGTTAATGGGTGGTATTCATCTAAGTTTTACTTGGAGTAGCCCTGCTGAGCTAAGGGACCCAACTGAGTCATGATCATTAATTCAAATGGGTCTACTCTGAGAAAAACCTAATTGAACACCACCCAATTTCCAGTCAAAACCCACTTCACTTGCACATGTTCCAAGGCTGCTTTGTAAAACTAGTGTTTCTGTTTAATAATTTCCTTTCAGGGCTTAGATGACAGTGGAGAGGTTTACAGGGCCACATATACTGCTTTTCGATGTTCATTGCTTTCTGGTATTCTCAAAGCTCATGGGGAAGAAAAGGTAAGTCACATTGACTGTGTTTTCATCTTAATACACTGCACTTCTGTTTGTCTTCCATCAAAGAAAAATCAGTTAATGCTTCAAAAGTTCTAGGCTATAACAACAGCATTTTTGTGAAATGAAGTCAGGCTTCTACTCAAGAATCCATCTTGAAAAATCTAAAGAAATTGAAAAAGTAGCATCAAGATTACACAATACTGTTCAGTTCTGCGTGAAGAAACTTGCTTTTCTCAGAGTATACTGTGAAGAATTAACTTTGAGATATGGATTGACTTCACCTACTCTGCATGTGCAGTGTCACATGACATAAATTTGTAGACCTACTTCATTTGAATTTGTAGTCATACAAGGCAGGAGGGGATCAGGATCCTCATGTGGCATAAAGCATCTCTTCCACACTCCCCTCACAATTGCAATTACTTCCTGAGCTAGAAAGTGACACTTTTCATAGGGGAAAAGGACATACTAGTGACTCATACTGCTTGTGGGGATGATTGCGAAAGCAGGTAAACTACAAACTCCAGTAACAAGAATGGTTGTCAGATGGATGTTGAAGGCTGCATTGTCCTATAGCTGTAATCTCAAGGCATTTGCTGAATAGAAAGTTGATCCTCTGATCAATCAAATTTTTACTTTACTTTGTGTTGATATCCCATTGCCTTTGCTCTCCCTCACCCCCTGCCCCCCATTGCTGGCATGCCAAGAACATGGTGTCTCTCACATTATTTCTTGCCTTACCTGATGAACCAGTTACTAAATACAGTGAAACAAAACAAAACAAAACAAAACAGCTGCTTGTTTACAAAGGAAGAGTTAACATTCAATATTCTCTCTCTTTGTACCTTGAAAATCATTCATAAAACACTACTAAGAACGCTTGTCTGCCTTTTCCCTCCCCACACTGGTTGATGGCCTGCCATCAACAGGCAAACGCCTTTTTATTTAAACAGGCAATTGGCATGCTGGGCTGAATTGTTTTGCTCAGCTGTTCTGTGTTTTAATATGCATTTCTAATTGATGTTTGTAACTAGCTGACATTTTAATCAACTTTTGTCTCATGTGTTATCTGATCTTATTGTTATCCTTAGTTTGGAATTTTTTTAATGGAAAGGTGAAGGATAAATTGTCCCTCGATTCTCCCCCTATATTTCGCATGGCAAACTTCTTTTCTCTGAGTGAGGACAGTCACTGTGCTTCAGAAAATCTCGTCACATGAACCTAGAGGCAGGGCTGAACACTGATAGAGCTGTCTTAATGAAGGTTCATCTTCCAGCTTCCCTAGAAATTGAAGGAGGAATCTACTAGTTATTCCTCTGAGCTCATGGGCTGGTATCTGCTGAAGGATAGTATCTTCCTTCTGCCCTCCTTAACAGGAATTCATGTTTGGGAATTTTAGTAAAGACCTCCCATTTCCCAGATGTTGTGCTGCACCAGATATTACCTAAGTGGTCATACATAATCAAAAAGGTTATGGTTAAATGGGTACAACCATGGGCATCCTCAGGATTTGTGGAAGGGGGCAGGGTGAGAGGGCACAAAGTAAAATATTGAAAGAGGGGTGCAAGCTAGTTTCTCACAAAAATTAGGAAAAAAATAGTATATCAGGCTTTACAAATTCCAGAAACTGTATTTTTCAATATGAAAGCTGATAGTAATAGAAATCCAGGAATTATGGTTCCTCTGGAGGGAGCAACTGCCCTCCTTCTGGAGGCCTATGGGTAGAACTAATCATTCAGGATCATTGGGGAACTTACATAAATTGGATAAGAAACTTATACCTTGTTAATATTGGCCCCTGGGGTTGGTCTTGTATCAGCAGTCCAGGTAGTGTCAGTGACATTACATAGGTTGGAATAGCACTTTCGCCAACTCTGACAGACACAAAAGAAATGGCTGTCAATTCAGTCAAATTTGGAAAATAATTTATTCTCTAACTTACTTTCTTCATAGGTTGTAGTCACCTTTTTACCTAGAGACAAAGGACACTATTCTCAGTTCTGGGATCTCGAGTGTCACCCACTTCACGAATCTCACTTAAAAGACAAACACAGACTTCAGTTTTGTGGAATGGTGAGTGTATGAATGAGATCATTATTTTATTTATCAGAGATTAAAACTCAACAAGGTTTCATTAATTGTTGAGATGTAATGTGAAACATTGTCATTTCATCATTTGTGTAGTCTCATCATTTGTCTAGCCTCCTCCATACAAAAGAACCCTCATAATAATAATATTCTTGTCTAATCTAAATGCTTAAAGCATACAGGATTTAAACAACTTTTGTAGCTTTATGCTAGATACTTTGTACCTGTTTCCAGACAAGGTATCTCTGAGGGGACATACACATAGCAAAAAGGTCCCAAAGCACTAGGTGCTTTTGTCTCCAGCCACTAGGTTAGATTAGATTGATTATTTAATTTCTGTATCACTTAATATATTAAGAAGTAACAACAGACATCTTAAGCAAATATTACCAAAATACAGTTACATATTAAAATGTTACATTAATATGAAGTTTTATCTGTCTATCTATATACATTTTCTTTCTGACACACCCTCCCCTTAGCTTCTCACCCAGGGTCTAAACAAACTCTCAGTTCACCCGCAAAAGTTTCATGAGAAGAGTTCTCGAAACAGTGGACAACACCCTAGTCTCACTATAGACTTGCTTTTTATGGGCAGGCCCAAGAACAGGATTGGAGAATATGTGGTCCTTCAAATGTTGTTGGATTACCTCATCCCCATCCAGTAGTTGATGATAGTTGAAATGTAACATCTGGAGGATGTCAGCTTTCTCCTCCTCCTCTGCATTAGATGATTCAGCTAGATGTTGAGTTAGAAAATACCTCCTAGAAGCCAGTCTTGCTTATGCCTAGTTAGCGAATGGTCACAGGTTCCTGTTCTTTATTCTGCTGCTTCCATTCTGTTTGAGCAAGTCCTCCCTTACAAGTCAGACAGAGAAGGAAAAACAACAAGATAACAAGTGCTGAACTGTGATACTTTGAACCTGCTTCTGCACTCATGATTCTTCAGTGGTACATTTTTCCTACTCAGTACAATGGCCTGAAGAGTTTTGTAATATTGTCAGCCTACAAGTGACATATGTAGTAAGTGAAATCCTCACTTAGTAGTGTATCTGCCTCAATACTAAAATTGTTTTTGACAACAAAAGTAGTCCTTCTCAAAGTAATGAATTTTATTTTTCACATCCATGTAAAAATGTTCAGCCTAGTTCAGGGAGCTAATACTAATGTATAACTTCAGATGTTTCTCGCATCAGGGTATCTTAGGAAATGAAGATTTAAAAAATGAAGATTCCACAGCTGCTTTAGTAAAAGTCAGCGTTCGAGATGTGACCCTAAGAAGAGATTACCCTAATAGCTCTGAACACAAAATGTGGTATGTGAAAATGATTTTTTTTGTAAGCCATATGTCTACTCCTTCATCATCAACAAAGTAAAACTTGATCATTGTTGCTTACGTGACATAAGGTGATTCAGCTTCAAAGGAGGAATGGAGAGTGATATTCTTTCCTATGCTGAAGTGAAATCCATTTTATTTCCTTTTTATCCCACCCTCTTCCAAGGAAGTCCAGCTGGCTTAGATGGCTAGCAGATGGTTCGCTTATTTTTACAGTTAATAGCTTCAGACAAAAAATTATAGCAACAATGGGTTATCAAAGAACCCGCACCCAACAATATTACAGAATGTTTTCAAAATGCATTTTCATAGGATTCCTAAAACTAAACAGTAAAGTGGGTTTGGTGGGACTCTCTAGGAAAGATACTACCCAGTTGCGGTTCCAACAATGTGCCAAATGTTGATTCTTTGCTTTCAAAGAAATACATTACAAGAATATTACTAACACAGATATAATAATAGACATGATTGTTCAACTGTATTTTTACATTTCTCAAAAACAGGAAGGGGGTACATGCCCAGGAAGACATTTATAAATTTCCTCCAACTAGAATTGGTGAATCCAGTACACTGAAAATTACTGTGAGGAATTATTCTTCCTTTTCAAACAAGGTATATATAGAATTAATAGTATTGTTTCAAGATGTGTTTATATAATAACTCTTACTCCTTAGCATCTAATTCCTGATAGTAGGTCTCGGGCTAAATTTCTTTCTACCAATGTTTGTTTTCTGGTCATTCACTTCCCAGCATTCATCTCATTTTCAGCTGAACACCAATTACCTTTCATTTTAAAATTGTACACTATATTGAATGTACAGTGGTGCCCCGCAAGACGAATGCCTCGCAAGACGGAAAACTCGCTAGACGAAAGAGTTTTCCGTTTTGGAGGTGCTTCGCAAAACGAATTTCCTATAGGCTTGCTTTGCAAGACGAAAATGTCTTGCGAGTTCCTGCGGGGTTTTTTTCCTCCCCCCCCTTTTTCTAAGCCGCTAAGCCGCTTATCAGCTGATCCGATAAGCCGCTAATAGCGCTAATCCACTAATCCGTCAATGGGCTTGCTTCGCAAGACGAAAAAACCGTTAGACGAAGAGAATCACAGAACGGATTATTTTCGTCTTGCGAGGCACCACTGTAAATCCCAATTTTGGAACCTGTGCTGTGGATTGATTGTTGACCAAATATTAAAAGCTTAAACACTACAAACCTTTTCTGGTCTAAATCCAACAAAGTTGGGAGTGGGTTTAAGCAAGCTGAACTGTTTTGGATGCAGACTTTTTTTGTTAAACCTGCATCCCAATATATCTTTTATCTTATTGCTGAACTCTGGGGAACTATGTGCTTAGCTTTTAATGATTATAGTAACCTGAATTGTCTTAACCATTTCTTGTTAAATTGCAGCTGAAGTTCAGATGTCCCAGAGAGCCGTTTTACATCAAACATTCCCATTATACTTTGAGGTAAGTGAACTCGAATGTTCTAAAGCTTCAACTTTTACCTGGATTAGGAGGATGTGTATTGGCCGTGCTGGTGTGAATGGGAGTTGTCATTAAACAAGATCTGGGGAGCACCACGTTGACTGTCTCTAGAACAGCGGTTCTCAGCCTGTGGGTCCCCAGATGTTGTTGGACTACAACTCCCATCATCCCTGAGCTCTGGCCTTGCTAGCTAGGGGTGATGGGAGTTGTAGTTCAACAACATCTGGGGACCCACAGGTTGAGAAAGGCTGCTCTAGAACATTTGTCTTGATACCCCTGCATAGCCCATGCGGTTGTGGCACTGGAGACACTCAAAGTAAATGCCTGTGTTATGTCCTGTACGCACATTTTCTCGAATGGCTTACGTTTCTTGGTTATGCTGTTGTCAAAGATCAAAGACACAAAGAGACTTTTAAATGTTCTTACATATTCAAAAAGTTTGTAAATACTTAAATATTTTTTATTTAGTTGTATTGTTTTGCTGCTTTGTTATTTGCTGCCCTGGCCTCCTTTGGGAGGTAAGTGGGATAGAAATGTAATTACTGATAACAGTTAATAATCCATAATGATTGATAAACCAGTTTGAACGCCACACAATATTATGCCACTGACTGCAGTATTCTGGCCAGTTAGCAAATGAACTTTCTGCTGGCTCTTGCAGACCTACAGAGCTCCCAAAAAGATGGTAAAGAGCTACAGTACTTAACATACTTTTCTCTAGAAATCTCAAACTGAAGCAGCCTGTTAAGGAATTGTCTAACTGTTGTAAACTTGTCTCTTGCAGATGCCACCACTACTGCAACTTACCAGTACAGTTCAAGCCAGTATCAGCAGGCACTTTCAAAGGCTTATTGATGGTAGAGACAGACAAAAGTGGCACTCTTACCATTCAGCTCACTGGTGTGGGTTTGGCGGAATAGTAGTTTAAAGAGCTACTGTTTTCAGTACGCGATGAATTCACAACTAAATTATTGAATGACAGGTTCTTTTTTGTTGTTGAAGACAGACTATTTTGTAGGAAATGGAGGTGCTTGTAATTTTAAATAAAGTAATTTTGTATGTTATCATGCAACTTACACTACTGCACTTTGGCTGTTTGAAAGCAGCATTGTGTCTTATTTTTGTATTGATTATGACTTTACAAATGACACTGTGTTTTTAAACTTTTTTTTTTTAAAAAAAAATAAAGTTTTCCACTAAATTCTTGTCCGCTTTACAGCACCTATCACTAAACTCCATGTGGCTTACCTGTTTCTATCCAGCTCTATATTCCAGTAGAAAAAGAGTTACAATTTTCTGCAGATCCCTTCCTCTATTGCGTAGCTCAAAAGTGAATCCTGGTGTGCTTTAATAAATTTGCACTAGGTTTGTTATGATGAATATTATTTAAAGCTGCTTAGAGCTCAAAAACTACTGAGGTATAGTTTCTGGTTTGCCTACTGAGTTCAGGAAACACATTGTGACTTCAGCCTAATGGGAATTGAGCTAAGAAATACAACTCATAAACAGAGGTTAGATGATCATATGTCATGGATGATTAAGTTAGGATTCCTGCATTGCAGAAGGTTGGACTAGATAACCCTTGGGTCCCTGCCAACTCTATGATTCTATGAATGGTAAGCAACCTCTTGTTAATTTGGCCAATAACTGCATGCTTGAAATGAACAGTTTTTCAAGATCCCATGAATGCTTTCAGCTATAACACCTCCTTCAGAGCAACAGAAATAATAATAATAATTTATTATTTATACCCCGCCCATCTGGCTGGGCTTCCCCAGCCACTCTGGGCGGCTTCCTAAAGAATATTAAAATACTATAATACATCAAACATTAAAAGCTTCCCGAAACAGGGCTGCCTTCAGATGTCTTCTAAAAGCCTGGTAGTTGTTGTTCTCTTTGACATCTGGTGGGAGGGTGTTCCACAGGGAAGGCGCCACTACCGAGAAGGCCCTCTGCCTGGTTCCCTGTAACTTGGCTTCTCACAGTGAGGGAACCGCCAGAAGGCCCTCGGTGCTGGACCTCAGTGTCCGGGTAGAACGATGGGGGTGGAGACGTTCCTTCAGATATACTGGAAAATAATCACTTTGTAGCAAGCTGTTTATTTATAATAGCTCTCAGGTCCAGGGCCATATTCTCGAGCTAGTTTTTGCTAGTAGTGCTTGCATAGGGGGTCAAACGTGCCGTAATTTACACTTCTCTGAGCATTCTATTCCCACTATCAGGCAATACAGCTGAAACTGCTCCAAGCAACTATGACAAGCAAACCAGGAAATGATGACAGTTTAGTCACTAGCCCTATTAAGGCATTGAAAAAAATGCATGAGGACCTAAACTGGGAAAGAGGAGTTGGGTGCATGTATGCTCACAACACTTCCAACTCTCATTCACTGAACAAGAAGCTCTGAAGGAGGAAGAGATCAGAAACCCTGTGTTATCAAGGAATGTTGACTGTGAGGAGAATTGTAAGTATGTTCAATTATGTGTGTTTGCAAACACACACAGGCACAGCTCCCTTGCAGAGGCTTTTGTTTGTGGGGCCCTTTGGTTGTCTCTGACCCTTACATGTTGAAGGTATCTGCTTTTTCAGTTCCTTTCATCTCTGCTGCTGCCATTTCATTCTAAATAAATGTTCCTTTATTCACCCATTAGCGCACAGCAGCTGGGTTTAGGCTATGGGATGAACAGATCAGATGAAGAACTGTATAGACCACCCTACACCAGAAGGCCACCAAGTGGTGTGCGGGATAATAAACAGCGTAGCAACCATGCAACACAAATGCTTAAAAGCAATAACCTCAATGTAGCTCATAATAAAGAAGCAGTATGGAACTGTTCACAAATTTACATGTGACAAGGAAATCACTGGGCCAAAAGAAGGACTTGATAAGAGAGAATTAAGTCAGCCATTGCCAAGTTGTTTTGCTAAACTCCACCTCCATCCACTCCCATTTTGTTACTTATTCCACTCCTGCACCACTATTTTGTGGTTGGCTTCAGTCATTTTCAGCCCATACAAGTGGTTATGGAGGTAGGCAGTTGAAGACCCCTCAGCATAGCTTGCATAAAAGGCTGGAGCAATTCTGTGCTTTATGAAGGCTGTAAGCAGGGTATACATGTCCAGGTAGACACTAGCATGCTGCTGTTAGTATAGTTACGTATAATAATATAGGTTAGAAATGACTGTCAGAATCTGCCTTATTATATAAAACACAAAAAACATAGATGTGCCACATAGCTTATTGTCTGCAGAACACTTTCATAGTATTTGGAATATGTCTTGCTATTAATGTATATATGTAACACTTTTAGGGACCCGAGTTGTTTTACCGGTGCTGTTTGTGTTCCAGAGATTCACAGCTAAAACAGTGGTCAGAATACTGGGCTCTTTTTGCTTTTCATCTGGATGGGAGCCTGTTTTAATTACTGTTGTGGATGGAACTGGTGGCTATTAGTGGCTTTCCTTCAGGTTACAGACCTGTGCTGTTTTCCGACGTCCCAATCCAGGGATGGCCAGAAGATAAATCAGGATCTACTAGTAGATCTTGGAGTGGTTTTCAGTAGCAGCAATAAAAAAGACATGTCCTCAAAAAAGAAAGAAAAAAGATTAGGCTGCTGAAACAAAGAAAGCTTGAAGGAAAATTAAGTGTGTATTTATGCAGGCAGTGACTAAGAGATCCGTTCTGTTCCTAAAAACAAATTCCTGGTGCAAGCATCAAAGATGGTTCTTAATTCTAAGTGTACAGAAGTCCGTCCCCCCACCCCGCTGTCACAGTGCCATCATTCTGTGTCTGGCTCTGGTTGCAAGGTTCAAGTCAAAAACAAAGTATAATTATTAAGCCTGAAGTTGGCCCTCTCCTCAATCAGTTCTGGAAAGGTCCTTTGCCACCTGTGTAAACCTGATCTCCATCTGGCAAAAACTGTAAGGTGGCTGGAAAGCCAAAGAAAGGAGAAAATTGTGCTTCAGAATATGCTTTTGAAACAAGTCTTCAAACTTTATTGTGTTCGTTTTTTAAAAAATCCAAATTGAAATGCTAAGGAGCGCACTGTGTCTTCAATAAACAATTGGTTCATTAGGTAAGTAATTATAATAAAATAGTTCTCTCCAATGCAGAAAAAACAGCAGGGGGTTAAACTAGTCCCTTTCTTTTCATACCTTCATTTCCAATTTCCACCAGACTAGCGGTAGGTAATACTCATCCTGCATAGAGTTCTGTTTCATTGTGAGCATTCTGTCACTAGTCAGAGCTGTCAGGTATGTCAGTCATGGAGTATTGTGGCTGTGTCAGAGACATAAACAGAGAGATTAGATGGCTACAAAGAGCTGTGAATGAGGGAGTAAATTGCGTTCAGGAGGGGGGGAAAAGTTAAAGAAACTGTTTTATCAAAAGGTCTGTTCAGGAGGTTACTGCTAATATATTACAGCTGGAACAAGATAATTGTGGAGATCTTTGGGTGTTCTCTGTAAAATGCTGCATACTTGCAATAAATATTCAAATGCTTATTTTGTGTTGCGAGTGCCAGATAACCCATTCAAAGTGAAATACAATTCTTTTCAGAACATTTAAAATCTACTGCCAGGAAATGTTAGGAACAGTTTTATAAGCCCACAAGGAATATTTGTGCTAAATGGAGTCGCAAAAATACGTTTTCACAAAAGTTTCCTTGGAAAATCCATTCAAGCCTTAAATGGCTCTGCAGTGAGAAATATCTAGTAGCAAATTCAGTTGGGTCAAATTCTCAGCACTGTTTCCTCTGACCAAACAGGATGCCTTGTGGGGTTAGGAACACTGCATACACAGAATGGAATTATTAAGGCCTTGTCACTATGCAGAGCCTATCAAGTTTTCCTTTGTAGTTTAGCAGCTAATCACCCGTCACTCCATTTACCAGAAGGAAATATTCCATTTGCTTGTATGCAGTTTGATAAAGGATTTAGTTCACTACCTTTGGATTCCTGGTATTGGATGAAGGAACAACCGATGGCAACTTCTCTGTTGAAAATTCCCACGAACTTAACTGGAAAGGCATTGCAATGCATAATGCAGATGAACTCAAACCATTTTCTTTTGCCAGTACTAATAAAGCAAGCAGATGCTATACTCTCTCTATTCTAGGGAGTTTAGCAGCAGTGGATACTTTCCGCACTCCCTTCCAGGTATCCTCTTGTTTTCTTTAAACATTACTTTCAGTCATGTCAGAGCAACCTACACATAAGTGAATCACACGCAACTGGTGGTTGAATCTGAAGTTACATCCACACTGTACATTTAAAGCACAGTTAGCACACATTTAAAGCACATGGCTCCCCCCAAATAATCTTGGGAACTGTAGTTTACAATTTCCAGTACCCTTAACAAAATACAGTTACCAGGATTTGGGGTGTGTGTATGTCAAAACATATGCTGTGGGTGTAACCATTGTTGGCATCCACTTGTCTCAAGACAATGGAGTTCGCCTCTGGGGGTGAAGTCAAACTACTGCGATAGCAACACCTAAGTGACCTCCCTGGGGCGTAAGCCTGGGCGGTGTATATGGAGATTCCGGGCTGCCCAGACAACAAGTGCCCCCTCTCAGCCTCACTGATGTGGTCCAAAGGAAAGTTTGGCACCAGCTTGGCTGCAGGAGTTGCCAGAAGGAGGTGTACAAGGCGCCATCCAACCATCTTAGGGCCTTCTCTCTGGATTTGTGTAGGTTTACTCCTTAGCCTTTTCTTCTCCCATGATATTCTGCAAGGCAGTGGAAGTTTAAGGTCAGAGTTTTCCTTCTCATAGTTGGGCTATCTTCCCAGGTTGACAGGCCCCACTCGCCCCTCACTTCCTTCCACAGCACATGCAGAAACTGCTTTCTTAACCATTTGACCCACTATTGGTCTCATCTGAATCTGCCAGAGCTTCACAAGCAGGGGAAGGCCCTAACTCACCAAGGATTGAAGACACATCTCACCTGGTTTAGCCTGTCAGTCAAATGTGCATGGTATACATTGCAAATGCTGATGCAGTTGACACTCTATATTAATAACAGACCCATTTAATCAGAATTTCCCACGTGGTTGGGCTCTTCAGTTCTGCCCCCCCCCCGCAGTATTGTGGGATAAGCATACAGGTAAGTGGCTCACAGGTTGTTGGGAAAATGCTTAAAGTGCAACTATGCATACCAGACAGCTGTAAGATGGAGCCACACATAACAACTAACAGAAACTGTTAGTTCTTGTGTAACCTTAGACAAATCTATTTGCACGGGCTATTAATGGTAAAGGCTTGGCAACAGACTCAGTACTCGGGAGTTTTTAAAGATGAGGTGTGGTGCAGTCAATTGTGGGACCAGGACCGACCCACCCATGAGGCAAGCTGAGGCAACCAGGGCCTGAGAGGTATGAAACTACCTATGAAATTATGAACCAGATTCCAAGTAAATAGGACCCTCCACCGCCACGCAAGGGCAGCAGATTGGGCTTCGCAGGAATGGTGGCAGCAATAGCTGTGGTGGTGTCTCCTTGGCAGGCCCTACCCCTGTGCCATTTCTACAGTGGCCTCTTGGCAAATAGAAGGTGCTGCTGGTCTTCCCCACCCCCTTGTTTCTGATGTAAAGTTTCCCTGGCCCCAGCGGGGGGAGGCGGGAGGCACCATTTTGTGGTTTGCTTCAAGTGCCAAAATTATTGGGCCAGCCCTGCATGGGATTCTTGCACCTTGTGCGATGATCGTAATTGCAAATGTGTCCTGTCCGGGCAGGTGGGTCTGGATCCATCTGTTAAGGCGGCACCTAGTTCTATATTATAAGAATGCACCCTCCTGTGCAGGCTGCTGTTCAGTCACTGCTGCCTCCTGTTTAGCTTCTCACCTCTGTTTCTTCCTCCTTTGTCAGAGCCTGTCAACACAAGACAGTGCTGCATCCTCCTGAAGGTGGGGGATTGCGAGGCAGTTAACCCCAGCAGCATATCTAAACCAAGACGATGAGGAACGTTAAGGTGGTGGGTGGAAGCCTTGTTTCTGAGCTAAATGCATTGGAACACATTAGCCCAAGTGTACTACATTGTATTTGAGGCATTCAAGGAATTTCCCTTGAGTGGTGGTGGAGGATACGATTTACTTGTAATCTGGTTCATAATTTCATAGGTAGTTTCATACTTCTCAGGCCCTGGATTCACAAGCAGTATAAACTAAGTCCTCCGTTCCAGCCGACCTCTGCAGATCAGCACCTTTTCATTCTTACCCCCTCTGCCCATTAGGCTTGCGGTCATCAGAGCGAAACACAAGAGCAGAGTGTGCCAGCGATTAATGTAAAAATCAATGGCAGGATTTCACACACAGCTCTCTCTGGTTATTGTAATGATTGGCAGCCGGAATGTTGTAGAGCTGGTCCTGGTGGGCACTGCATTAGCTTTCTCAAAGGCAAAAATTGACGTCTCATTGTAAAGTCTGTGAAGGTTTCTAAGACCAGCGAGGCATCATTTCTTGGCTTGGCACCACTTGATGTGAATTAAAATTCATGCTATTTTCCCCCCAGTGGTTTTCCTCCTTTTTCTGAAGGGTATTGTGAAATATATTAGCCCGATATGATTGGAAAAACACACATGTGGGCAAACTAGGATCCAGCATACCTTTGGGACTCAATAATAAATAGCAAATCCACCTCTTTTTCACTATTGATTCCGTACAGAACTTTTGGAGAAATTTCATGTGTCAGGCTTCAATTTCATATATTTTCACCACAATGCATTATTAGGCTTTTAAAGCTGCCTTTGTTGTTGTTTCAAATTGGCTACCCCCCCCCCCCCGTTTTTAGCTCCTGGTGACGAGAGCCATTTGAACTTCAAAACCACCCACGCTTTCAATGAAGCAGTGTGAACCCGCTTCAAAATTCCTCCAAGTTTTCCAAGCTTTTATGCTCTCATATGGTTTGCAGACAAAAGCCCACAGGAGTTCCCATTTAGCCACCTAATAGCTAAAAGACAAAGGGGGGAGAAAAAAAGTTTTAAACTGAAGTGCCCTCTTACAAGTGCATTAAAACCCATTTTGTTTGCTCTCCACTTCCAAAATGCCTCAGGCCAGTCTAAGATGCCATGTTAGCAAATGACTCACATGGGAACAGGGAAGAAACAGACCCTACTGCTAATTCTTGCTTTACAGTTTAGAGCTACACAATGGAGCTACTTTACCCAAACCAAAATCCAGCATTTTGATGACATGAATCATACGGAGAAAAATAATCCAAATCCTTCAGCCTCTCAAAGCATGTTTGACAAATGCTTGTCAATTACACAGTAAGAAATTTAGGATTTGAAGAATCCTAAGAACTCGGCTGGCAACCAGTAGATCAACTGCAGCCTGTAGACAAGATGGTAGTTATAGCCACACCATGCATTCAAAGCATATTTAAAACACATGGCTTCCCCCAAATAACCATAGGAATTGAGATTTGTTAAGGGTGCTGGGAATTATAGCTCTGTGAGGATTATTTGAAGGGAGACACGTGTTTTAAATGTGCATTAAATATATAGTGCAGATTTTGATTACCCTGGAAATGCTGCTGCCACACTCCTTTATTTCCTACACAACTTCTTAAATTCAGAAAACTTAAATAGATAATTCAATTAGGTTTTAACATGTTGTATTGAGGGCTTTTCCTGTTTACTCAAGCTCCAAAATGCAAATTCAAGCTATTAAGGTAAGGTTGCCAGATTTTTTTCCAATGAATCCGGGAACACTTTTCAACTTCAATGGATTTTGTATGGGGACTGATTTGTAAATCTGGGGACTGTCCTCAGGAAACGGGGACATCTAGTAACCTTATATTAAGGGCCGCACCCTTGACAGATTAGTTATTTAGGCAATGTTGCTATGGCTTGGGTATCCTATACAGTGGTACCTCGGGTTAAGAACTTAATTCGTTCTGGAGGTCTGTTCTTAACCTGAAACTGTTCTTAACCTGAGGTACCACTTTAGCTAATGGGGTCTCCCGCTGCTGCCGCCACGTGATTTCTGTTCTCATCCTGAAGCAAAGATCTTAATCCGAAGTACTATTTCTGGGTTAGTGGAGTCTGTAACCTGAAGCGTCTATAACCTGATGCGTCTGTAACCCGAGGTACCACTGTCCTGTGGTTAGTTTCTGCTTCAACAGATGGAATTGGATGGCTGGCAGAGGCAGAGTGGTAGATAGAAGTCCCAGATTTTCCTGTTTCCTGGAATGGACACATGGAATCTGTGCAGCTAAACCTACCATTCCATCTTACAAGTCCCCAACTGGCCAACCAGTACCAGTGAGACCACAACTTTCATCATCTCTGACCATGGGCCATGCTGGCTGGAGTTGATAGAAGCTGGAGTCCCACAACCTCTGCAGAGCCACAGGTTTCTCATCCCTGCTATGCAGAACTTGAACAACAGTAAGTAGACGATATAGTGTGCTTTTAATATGCTTGCATTTTTTTTCTGAATAAATAGTTTTGTTGTTCACCTGGGCTACCAAATTTGCGCATCTTTTGCCAAATTTCAGACCTTAGTTCTTGTAGGACCTGAATCAAGAAGAAGCCTTTGTTGTGGGAGCCAGTGTGGTGTAGTGGTTAAGAGCAGTGGACTCGGAATCTGGTGAACCGGGTTTGATTCCCCGCTCCTCCACATGCAGCTGCTGGGTGACCTTGGGCCAGTCACACTTCTTTGAAGTCTCTCAGCCCCACTCACCTTACAGAGTGTTTGTTGTGGGGGAAGAAGGGAAAGGAGAATGTTAGCCGCTTTGAGACTCCTTAGGGTAGTGATAAAGCGGGATATCAAATCCAAACTCCTCCTCCTCCTCCTCCTCCTCTTCTTCTTCTTCTTCTTCAGCTTTCTCAGACCCATGACCCATTTCTTATTTTTTCTTTACCCTATATTCGTATGGTGGTAGTGCTGCTGTTGTGACCCATAATAGATTGAACTACCTCCTGGTTGTAGGATCTGACCCACCAGCTTGAAGACCAACTAGTGTTAGAGGACTTTGAATCACCATTGTGTTTTGGTTGGTGTTGTATAATGAAAGCAGCACTGCTCACTTCTGATCCCCAGCAACTGGGATTCATGGGGATACTGACTCCAGTAGTGGAGGAAAAATATCATCATTGTGGGTTGTAGCTGTTGATAGCTTTCTCCATGCATTTGTCTATTCCAGAGGTTTTCAACCTTTTTGAGTCCATGGCTCCCTTGACCAACTACATCCAAGTTGATGGTCATCACTATTTTGGGTGGGTGTGAATGCTGCTGTTTGTTTAAATATGCTCTGTATAAAAGTGTATTTTTTTTGGCCTGTCCTGAATCTTCCAACATTCAGCATCATTGGATGGCCCCAAATGCTTAAATTATGAGAGAGATGACAAGCAACTTGCCATCTGTGAAGTTTTGCTTGCTTGTACTGCAAGTATTGTGTTTGCTGTTACTAAAAACTTTTATTTTTAAAAAGGAGGAATTTATCTATGAACTCATCAGCACTTCTTCCAAGAAAGCTTTTGCTTTATATGAAATGTTAGTTTCCCTGACAGAGATTCATTATGTGCTTCACCTAGCCAGAAACATACCTCAGTATGGTTTGTAAAAACATTGCTACATTTTATATTCTATAACGGATGGCTGGAAGGGCTGAAGACATTCTTGGTTTAATGAACCCTATGTAGTTGAGACTATAATCGATGATCAATAAACTTCAGCATCCTTCTTTCATGTGTATGAATAAGACTTTCCTTTTATAGACCAATTTCATTGCTGATAACTACAGAATAAAGTTAGATTGTTTGTTAACCTCTATTTGAATAATTAAGTAATATGTATTGAGAGTTCTTGGGAGGGTGGTGGTAGTGATTTTAACAGCAATAAATTCCTGCTTGCTTTGTGGTTGGGAGGTCCAGGAAAGTTTTTAAGCAGCAAATTATTCAGAAATACATGGAAGGTTTTTGTAACTGCTAGAAATCTCAATCAGGATCCAAATGTATATTATACATCTGAACCCAGTACTGGATTTTTACCTATTGTTTTTTAAAACCCTTCATATCCTGCTTCTTCTACTAGATAGCATTTTATTTGTAATCATAGTTTTTAAAAAATGTTTTGGTTGCATTCTGCTCTAACAAGAAATCTCCAGCACATCTAATATATATTACTAACTAAAGCAGAAACTGGCATCAGTGGGGAGGTCTGCAGATGTGTGGGTGTAATTGGCAAAGGAACAGTGTAGTTTAGAATGTATGTTCGATGGTGTGAATACAAACAAGGAACTTATCCCTGAGTGCAATTTCACAGAATAAATATATAGCTTTTTATTCTTTTTATTTTTCCTGTTACATCCAAACCATAATTGCACAGTTTACAAGAATACGTCGGAATATAAGTAAACTTTAAATAGCAATAATTACCATTATAATCCAGAATATTATGTCAGCAAAAAAGAAAAGAAAAGAGAACATGGTAAAAGAACCAACCTACATTAGTGAATTTCATATCATTGAAAGAGGGAAGCCATTAAATAGCTCATTTCATTTATATATTTATGATCCTTTGTTTAAAAAGAAGCATATTCATATATTCTCGCAGAATTGCAAAGGGATTATAAATAACCCTGTGCCCCCTCTGTCTGCTATTTCAAAATTCTTTCAACATTACTAAATAAACATGTTACATTTTCAATGCGTAAGAGCTATTAAAACACTGTACATTTTTCTATTGCCGTTTGAAAAGATTTGGAAGAAGGTTTTGTGGGAAAGATTATACTTTTGCTTAGTTTACATTTAAATCAATTCTTTCTTTTTGATTTGAAGGCAATAGTGAAATCTAATTTTAAAAAGCAGAGTATTTCCTGATTCCCTGAATTAATGATTCTCATATAGCTCCACATTATCATTTTGTATAAATAATACTCTTGTGTATCCAAAACTATAAATGAAATTGAATTGATTTAGTTTATCTGGCAAACAAGGAAAAGAATTATTAGAGACTTGAAATATATTTAATGAAAGCAGTATAATGGGACAATAATGCTCAGATTCTGTATCTATAAAGGAATTATTATTGGCATTTTAATCCTGCTCTTCAGCCAAAAAAAGAGTCCTAGAACAGCATACCAATATTAATGAGACAGTCTCTGCCCTCAGGCTCACAAATGAAGAGACACAACACAAAAGGAAAAGGGACTGAGAGGGAGCAGGAAAAAACAAACTGGGGCACTAATTCTTAGTTACGGAGAACTTGCAGTGAACGGCAGGAATGGAAATATTTGGAATGACATGAGCTAACAATTCAAGGTAAACATTGAACCTCCCCTACAGTATGTATTCAATAGTGTATTATTGTCAGGTGACAACCACAGTGACAAGTGTATGAGAATGTATGCAAGGATGGTAGTGATCTATGTTGTACCAGCCAACTTCTACTTTTCTCACAAGTCTTAGTTAAAGGAGTGATTTGCACTTCAGCTCTAGTTGTTGCAACATTAGATAGATAGATAGATAGATAGATAGATAGATAGATAGATAGATAGATAGATAGATGGATGGATTGATAGATAATCTCTCATGGTGCAACAACTAGAAATATATGTATATGTATATGCACACACACATGCAAATGAAAGCAAAGGGCAACCGGAATCTTGCTAATGCAGTTTTTAAATTTTAAAAAATCATTTATTTTAACAGACACAGTTATGAATGTAAAAGAAGCAATGGCAATTGAGTAGTAATGTAATTCATGCTGGGTATTTTTTTTAAAAAAGGAGGAAGAAACTGAGAAGGCCACCTAGAACTGAAATTGGGAATTGTGGCCAAACATCCTTTTCTATATTTTATTATTATTTGAGTATAACAGTATAGCTCTAATTATACATAACTCAGCCACCCACACTTCCGGATTATCTGAATTCTCTCAGTAGCCCCGTAACCATTTTGAATGGAGCACTCGGCAGCAATATAAAGTTGCGCCAGAAGAACCAAATTGCCAGGAGATGCAGCTTGCAATTTTAGGATGCTCCAATTCAAGCTGACTGCAGTGAATGACAACAAACGAAAGCCAATGGTCTCAGCAAAGGCAAATGTGCCCTCAGCTGGAGATGATAAGGAAAGGCGGTACTGCAAGACTCCAGGAGTGGCTTGCAGGGTTCATGGTCCCCCTGCCCAAGCTGGTCAAGTATAAGAGGATGATGATGATGAAGAAGATGAAAACTTTCTTAGTCTACCAAGCCATTAGCTCACCTTTCTGAAGTGGCTCCCTTCATGCCTGCATATTTTAAGCCTACCTCAAACAATCACCAGCGTGACTCCTTTTTCCTCCTGTAGGGCTCCTCTGAAACTGATTGATAATGCATGGTTTGGGTGGGATAAACAATGAGAAGCTATAGAAATCATTGACTACAAACCTTGAAATTTTGAGTCCCTTCCAAACTGGTGCCAAGGTTTTGTAGTTGTTTTCTACGGCTTGGTAGCACGAACCCTGCATTTTATAAATACGCTTAATATTTGAATATGCAAAATTTGCATTTAATTTGTAAAGCAACTGGGTTGTTATTGTTTTTATTTTGATCATGTTCTGTGTTTTTATATCGTGATTTTATCCTGTGAACCGCTATGAGACCCTCGGTATAGGGCTGTATACAAATTTAATAAATAATAATAAATAATAATGTTGTAGGGGCCCCCAAACTGATACTCAAATAGGGGGGTGTCATAGGTATCACCCAGAAATCCAACACTGCACAACATTTTGTAGTCGTTTTGTATGGTTTCTAGGATGGGCTATGGATCCTTGAAGATGTGCTGAGGGGTCTTAGTTTACATATATAGGTAACAAGAGTAGACTTCTGTTATTTTCTCTTTTCTGTAATAGTTGACTCCTGGGAACCTGTCTGGCTTTGTTGATCTGTTTCTTCCTTTTCCCAAGTGAGTACTGTAACTTTAAGAATATCTGATGTAAGCCCTGAAAGGAAACTGTCTCAAGGACTGGAATATATTTATTTATTTATTTCAATTTTTTATAACCTTCCTTCATCCAAGGATCCCAGGGTGGTGTATAGCAAACATTTTAAAATTTCAGTAAGTAATATATAAACCCTCCCCACAAAGCCCATAAATCATATCCAACTGTCAAATCAAATGGCAGTAGGGACCAAAAAATAAAAATAAAATTACATCTCCCCAAAGACCTTGAGAAATTATATGCAATTACAAATGCAATTATGTCATAGGGATTTGCTGCATACAGTGGATTGTGCAATTCTGTACACTTTGGGAGAATGGTGGAGCAAACGTGTGTAGCGGTCAGTAGTTTCTATAACTGTATAAAGTGATTCCCCGCCCTTGTATTATGAACATACACACAAACAAGTGGCAGAAGTCATATTCCAAATTATGTTCTAATGTACACTGAATATTCTCGTCTAAATCATCATACATTAAAATAAACTTTAATGTAGTGAAAATACATAATTATGAGGTAATATTTATATGATAACCACATAGTCATACTCTGGCATGCAGAATGTGAACATGCTTCTTAGAGGGATATGGGTTTCAGTTAGTGGTAAATGAAGCCTTGGCAGAATTTTCTGAAAGTGGCATGTTGTTGCTATGTGGAGACGGCCGACAGGTGAAAAAAGAATTCAAGCTAACCCTTGTGAAAGATTTTCTCATTAACCTGCTAAACAGGACTCTCTTTATTTTATTTGGCACCCTAGTATTACTTTTGTGAATCAAAATATACCTACTCAGTCCTTTTGAGATTGTTACTGGCTATTCCCTTACAGTTTGTTAAAAAGCTGTTTGGGAACCTTAGTGTTTTCTGTCAAGCTCTATCATGCCGACACACCAGTGTAGCGTAATGGTAGAGTATTGGACTAGGAACTTTGGAGAACAGAGTTCAAATTATGACTCAGCCAAAAAGTTCGCCTTGAGCCAATCGTTGTCTCTCAGCCTAACCTACCTCAGAGGTAGGTCAAACCCTACGCCAAAGGATAAATGAACATAAATCTGATATCAGGAATCACAAGACCGAGAAACCAGTAGGAGAACACTTCAGTCTCCCAGGACATTCTATACAAGATCTCAAAGTAGCTGTCTTATTACAAAAGAATTTCAAAAATAGACTGGAAAGAGAAGTTGTTGAATTGCAACTTATTACCAAACTTAAAACCATGGAGAGACCTGGTCTGAATAGAGACACTGGATTCTTATCTCATTATACATGATAAAGCTACAGTGGTACCCCTCAAGACGAACGCCTCGCGAGACGAAAAACTCGCAAAACGAAAGGTTTTTTCGTTTTCGAGTTGCCTCGCAAGACGAATTTCCCTATGGGCTTGCTTCGCAAGACGAAGCTTGCCCCGGGGACAGCGGGTCTTCTCTTTTGAAGCAAGGGGCTGCGGGGAGATCGCTATCTCCCCGCAGCCCCTTGCTTCAAAAGAGGTCCAGGGGCAGCGGGAAGCTAAGCGCTTCTTCCCTGCTGCCCCCCGACGTCTTTTGCAGCAAGGGGCTGCAGGGAGATCGCTATCTCCCCGCAGCCCCTTGCTTCAAAAGAGGTCCAGGGGCAGCGGGAAGCTAAGCGCTTCTTCCCTGCTGCCCCCCGACGTCTTTTGCAGCAAGGGGCTGCAGGGAGATCGCTATCTCCCTGCAGCCCCTTGCTGCAAAAGACGTCCGGGGGAAGCGGGGAAGAAGCCGCTTCCCCCGGACGTCTTTTGCAGGGTTGCCGGCATGCCGAAGCCTGCGCGCGCTGACATCAGCGCCGCGAAGCCTGGGAGCGCTGATGTCAGCGCGCGCAGGCTTCGGCATGCCGGCAACCCTCCGCCAGCAGCGGCAGCGCTGCCGCTGCTGGCGGAGAGGTCCGCGAAGCCTTGGCCGGACAGCTTTTGAAGGCAGGGGGGGGGGAGCAAAGACTTTCGCCCCCGCCAGCCTTCAGAAGAGGAAGGCTGGCGGGGGGCAAAAGTCTTTGTCCCCCCTGCCTGCCTTCCCAGGGGCTTTTAAATCGCCCCGGACAGCGGAGAAGTCCTCCGCTGTCCGGGGCGATTTTAAAATGCCGCCCGCCAGCATTTTAAGATCGCCCCGGACAGCGGAGAAGTCCTCCGCTGTCCCGGGGTTTTTTAAAATGCTGGGGGTGGGAAGAAAAGCCCTTGCCCCCCCCAGCCTTCAGAAGAGGTCCGGGGACAGACTGTCCCCGGACCTGGTCTGAAGGCGGTTTCCCTAGGAACGCATTAATTGATTTTCAATGCATTCCTATGGGAAACCGTGCATCGCAAGACAAAAAAACCGCAAGACGAAGAGAATTGCAGAACGAATTAATTTCGTCTTGCGAGGCACCACTGTATTTTTAGCCATCTCATCCCTTGCTTTTTCCTGTAAGACCAATTGCAGTCGTTAACAGTCATCAACAAGTTTACCACACCCATTCCCACCACCCTTCTGAGAAAAACCCCACCCACCCTCCCACTATATATGCCTGGTGACTTCTGTTTCAGTGTATCTGAAGAAGTGTGCATGCACACGAATGCTCATCCCAAGAACAAACTTTGTTGGTCTCTAAGGTGCTACTGGAAGGATTTTTTTAATTTTGTTTCGACTACCTCAGAGAGTTGTTGTGAGCATAATATGGGGGTGGGGGGGTGGGGTTGGAAGAACCACCTTGGGTTCCTATATAGGATTAAGACCTATAGAGGCTCTAAGTACTGAATACTAAACCAGAAAATAAAATGTTAAAATAAAACAGACTTATTGTAGCACACGATTAAGATCACATTATATTGATCCAGGTTAGGAGGACAGCCCTTGGTTTGGGTGAGATAAGTACCGTAATACAAAAGAGTACAGAAAAATGGAGAGACTCTAACAAAGGTCTTATTTTCCCCACGATGACTACTTGGTTGCTTTCTTTGAAATATCAAATGTCAAATCATTTTTTTTAATCTATTTTTTTGTGTGTGCCCCTGCTTCGCCAGTGCCTGAAGCGCTGGCTTAGTCTGCCCAGTGAGTAACGCAGCACTGTCCTTGACAGAAAAGAAAGAGGCATAGAAATGCCAGTTCGTTTCCAGGCTCGATTCAGGGTGCTCATGTTGGTGCTGAAAGAAAAGTTTGGATTTGATATTCCGCTTTATCACTACCTGAAGGAGTCTCAAAGTGACTAACATTCTCCTTTCCCTTCCTCCCTCACGACAAACACACTGTGAGGTGAGTGGGGCTGAGAGACTTCAGAGAAGTGTGACTGGCCCAAGGTCACCCAGCAGCTGCATGTGGAGGAGCAGAGACGCGAACCTGGTTCACCAGATTACAAGTCTACAGCTCCTAACCACTACACCACACTGGCTCTCCAAAATAGCTCAGGTAAACTATTTTGCTGGAAAGTCCAAAATAGCTCAGGCCACAAATATCTGACACACTGCCTCCTTCTCTATGGACTCTGGGTGGTGGCTTTGGCAGCTCAGTGGGAGATGGCCTTGTCCATGGTGAAGCCTAAGCCTTGGGACTCCATCCTGGCGCCTTCATTGCACAGCTGCTGCCTCTTCCCCCTGGACTTCAACACTTGAGGTGCACGCTTTGAGGGCCTGCCTTGCTTTCCTGGTTGTACATTGTTTTTAATTGTTCTCAGTATTGCTCTTAAGGCTGTAACCTGCCCTGGGGCTTTAGGGTGAAGGGTGGGCAATAAGTAAGCCAAAAAACACACAACCCCAAATAAAAAAAGCTTGAGGTCTGTAAAGATCAAGAACCTGAAGGGGGCATATCCACCCACATCCTTCAGCCCTTGACCTTCTGGTGATTCCCTTGTTGCAAGAAGCTAAGTTACAGGGAACCGGGCAGAGGACCTTCTTGGCAGTGGCACCTGCCTTGTGGAAAGCGTCAAGGAGATAAACAACTGACTCTTATATGACATCTGAAGATAGCCCTATATTGGGAATTTTTTTAATGTTGGATATTTTACTGTGTGTGGTGTTTTACTTTGGTAGAAGCCACCCAGGACTTTTGTTAGGGGAGGGGGGCAGAACCTCAGATTTTTATTGATTTTTTTTTGGGGGGGGGAGGAAGCTGCCCCTGCCCCCCTTGGCTACGCCCATGGGGGCAACCCAGTCAGATGGGTGGCATATAAATATAACAACCACCACCATTTATGATAAATCAAGAAAACGGGAAACTGGTGGTGCAAACTAAAGGGGGGGGGGGAGAAGGAAACGATTTTCTCGTTGACTTTGGGATTTCAGCTAATGCAACTTTTTGCCTAGCCTGCCGTTGACACATCCGGCCCGGCAGGTGTCAGTATAGCCTGTGAATCGCCGCGCTCGGGGCTGGGCAGGAAGCTTCTCCTTCCCCTCCTCCTCTCCGGCGCCCGCGCGCGTGCTCGCGCCCGGCCGCACGCCCCCGTCTCCCTTCCTTCCCCGTCTCCCCCGTTCTTTGCCTGCTGTCACTAAGAGCCAGACTAGCTGCAGACAGGCAGCAGCCAGAGGAGGGGGGAGGAGGAGGAGGAGGGGAAAGGAGGAGGAGGAGGAGGAGAGACTGGGAATGAGTTGGAAGCAGACGCAGCCTCAGCGCGCAGATCTGCCCTGCCGGAGACAGACAGAGCGAGGAGGGGGCAGGATAAAAAGGACCTCTCCTGCTCTGCATAAGGAAAGCCCCCCTCCCGGCGGCTCAGGGGCGAGATGTAGGGCTTGCAGGAAAGGTGAGTGTGCGCGGACAACCTGCCGGGCTCTCCCGTCCTTGGCTGGGCAAGCGGAGATGCCGCCGCCGCGCGCGCGCAGGGAAAGGGGGAGTCCCCGCGCTTGAAGGAGTTCCTCCAGCACCACCTAGACAGCCAGAAAGTGTCTGACAAAGTGAGGAGAGGCCCAAGTTGAAGGTCTGCGGCTCTTAAAGGGACACGGGCACTCTTCTCGGGGGTTGCCCCAGAACAGAAGGTGCTTCGCTTCTCTCGCTCTCTCTCTCTCCCTCCCTCTCCTTTGTGTCTTTGGCACGCAGGCAAAGTGCGTGCAGGAGCGGCGAGTGTGTTGGCTGGATGCATGTACCGCACGCCTCATGTGAACAGAAGCACACACGTTAGACGGGGACTGCCCGCACACGCACACAGCCGAGACGTTGGGGTTGTTAATATGGCACGCGCGCACGCACACACATCCATATCCGGACTGCACATTCCAGTGGGTCCTTTCCCGGATTGGCGTAATATCCATTCAGGAGGAAGGAGGCATCTGTCTTGCCGGAGCTGAAATGAAAGTAGCAAACTGGGAACGAAATTCTATCAGGGCTTCCCTCCCATCCGTTGGTATTCCTCTTACCTTGTCAGCCAGGGGTTTGGTTACAAGCTGTGACATGTAGTTAACCACCCTGGCATCACTCTTCTTTCTTTCTTTCTTTCTTTCTTTCTTTCTTTCTTTCTTTCTTTCTTTCTTTCTTTCTTTTAAAATCAAGTGATTCTTTTTGTCTTCCCTGACAGGGCTTTTTGGATGGTTGTCTGTGCATTAAGGTTTCACCTAGGTACTGTACATTGTTTTGTTGGGGAATCTTCCCAGCTGAGGATAAAGCTGGAAAGTGGTTCATATGCATTTCCTGATTTGCGCCTGTGGTTTTGAAGGAGCTGCTTTGGAAATCTAGATACAGTTTAAGCTGGTGCCGCAACGTCTCATGTCACTGCAAAGCAAAGCTTTTTATTGCGGGACCACTTAATATCTATGAAACGTAATAGAGAGATGAGGCAGGTTGAGGAATTGTTTTAAAGCTAATTCTTGGAAACATTTTTTAAACTGTGCATGTTGTTGTTGTGAATGGTTAATTTTGCACGTCAGACAGTAAAAATCTGGATGCATCAAATAGTTCTGTGGTCCAGAGATGTCCCAAGAGATTGTTATAGAAGTGGCTGCCTGCTGTAAACTATCAAAGGAATTATGCATGCAACTTTTTAAAAGAGAGACTCAGACGATAAGCATCCACTGAGAAGTCTGTACTTAGGGAATGTCAGTACTTGCAGAATTGGCTTGTCCTCCCCCCCCCCCGTATTTCTTTTATGGGGGTTCTTATCTTGCGTTTCCTTTTGGTAGAGCATATGCTGATGGGATGAGCTGGGAAAGTGAGTTCTGTTCTTTGGTGTAGATTTTTATGTGTCTAGGTAGATTAATTTCCTATGTCAGTGGAATAATTTTAATGGAGTGTTGTGTGGGGTTATGTTAATACCAAAGCCAACAGTCTTATGTGTGTTACTTTCAACTTTTGACCTTTAATTCTTGAAAGTTTTTCAGAGTGCATCTTCCAGTGTGTAAATCAGGGACTGGGGACATGGTATGTTGTTGAACTTTAACTCACACCATCCTTTGCCATTGGCTGTTCTTACTGGGGCTGGTGGGAGATGAGGGACCACAAGTCCCTTGGAGTTAGTGGTGCCCGTGGTGCAATTATTTACTGAGCAATTTCTAGTACAGTTCTATTCATGTCTACTCAAACTCATACATCGCTTAACTGGAGCTTAGTCACAGGTCAGTGGGTATAGGATTGCATCCTTAATGTGGTATGAAAAGGTTCTTCAGGTGTTGTGAAATGTTACTACGGTACTTTAGAATGGGTACTATCACCTTTGCTTGCTTTTAGTGTGTGTTAATTTGAATTAATAATTTAATTGCAAGCCTCCTGAAAAATAAAGGCATAGAAAGTATCTCAGGCAGTTTTTATATCTGCTGGAAGCTGCCCAGAGTGGTTGCAGCAACCCGAGCAGATGGGCAACCCAAGCAGATGAGTATAAGAATGATAATGGCAAAGAACTAATTTTGCATTTAAGTATCTGACAGTCCTACATATGTTTACTCAGTGGTAAGTCCCCCTGTATTAAATGGGACTTACTCCCAGGTAAGGTGCATAGGGTTGCAATCTATAGGGTTACAGTCAACTAAATTCTACTCAAAGTAGACCCATTGAAATTAACAGAACACTAACATTTTTTTATTTTGAATAGTAGTAGCTTTGAGTGCAACCCTAAGAATATGATTACTTGTAACTATAGATTAATGTAGTGAAGAGACAGGCTTTTGGGAGAAGGGTTCTAAATGGGCACGGTTTCAACTTTTTCCTATTTCTGATTGCTAGGGTAACATTTCAAAGTGATTATCACAGTACAATCCTATACATGTCTACTCAGAAGTAAGTGAGCCCAGTGGGATTTATTCTCAAGGCAAGTGGTATAGAATTGCAGCCTGTCTATTTAACAGAAGGTTTATATTCCAGTTAGCGCCGTTGCTAATTATATTTGTTTGCAGATGGTACAATTGTTTTGCAGGTACTTGGAAGCGTGTAAACACTGCCGTTACCCTGTTGCTTGAAATACAGTGGACAGTTTATTGGGCAGGACATTATGGGAGACAGCATATATTAAAACTAGTGAATGTCCCTACTTAGTTGCCAGATGAAATAGTGACAAAATGTTCTGCACGTCTATATCTGTACTGGTGTTTTCAGCACAAAGTATTGAGTTACTGACTGTGAGTGTGCCACAAGATTCTGTACTATCAAAATCTCAACTGCAACGTATCCTATATGCTTGTATATATGAAGACATATCTCTGGATATTTTATGCTTCGCAGTGTATTCTGCTGTGACTCCCAGGTCAGTGGATTTGTAGGCATTTCCCTTTTCCCTTTCCCTCTCTGTCTTTGATCAGGTGCTATATGCTTCTGATAATATAGAGTTCAATATAAAGTGGGGGGGGGCAGACCTCCAAGGGCAATAACATTGGCATTGATTAGATTTACACTGTGGATAACTTTGCTTTTAGGGGACGTGGGTGGCACTGTGGTCTAAACCACAGAGCCTAGGGCTTGCCGATCAGAAAGTTGGCGGTTCAAATCCCCTTGACGGGGTGAGCTCCCGTTGCTTGGTTCCAGCTCCTGCCAACCTAGCAGTTTGAAAGCATGAAGTTCAAGTAGATAAATAGGTACCGCTCCGGCGGGAAGGTAAACGATGTTTCCGTGCGCTGCTCTGGTTCGCCAGAAGTGGCTTAGTCATGCTGGCCACATGACCCGGAAGCTGTACGCTGGCTCCCTCCGCCAATAAAGCGAGATGAGTGCCTCAATCCCAGACTCGTCCTCAACTGGACCTAACGGTCAGGGGTCCCTTTACCTTTCTAACTTTCCTTTTAGCTGTTGACGTCCTTTTCCCGCATTGTGTATTTAGTTGGCAGGTTTGTTTCTTTCCTGAGGGAGGTGGCCTAGCCTGGCTCTGTGTTCAGCTCTCCTGCCCTTTCTCCGCAGGGTCAGGATTTGTGCCTCTGTGAAAACTGAGCTACCAAAACTTTAAAGAGCATGAGATGAAGCAATGTGAAGGGTAGTGCGCGTGCTGCCACAGCTGCCCTGCTGCCCTGCTGCTCTCTTGCCCTGCTGAGGGAACATGCCCAGAGCATCCCGACCCCAGCCCAGCACTTGCCTTAACTCTCTACAGCAGATCTGCTTGTCAGTTCAAGCCAATATGTGGAATGAGGACACCTTCCCACTGCCTTCTGGATCTTGTTCACCCTTAGAGTTTTAGGGCCAGCATTGTGACAGGGGCTCTCTGTCATTAGTTATTGCTGAGAGGACAAATTCTATTGTAAGTTTTTTCTATCAGAGTTCCATTTCTCTGTCGTCTTCTTTTTGTTTTTCTGCTTTGCCTTTGGAAACTTTGCCCCTTAGCTTGCTTCTCTGTCTCATGAGGCTTAGTTTTCTTGCAGATGTCCATTCTAGCTGCTTCCATCTCTAAGGCAGATGTGGACTTTTGATCCCATCCAAACCAACCACTTGATGACTTTCAAAGGAGCTGGCATCTTTATGTCTAGGATAGGCTAGTTTTCTCGATGGCTTTTTTGAGTCATCATAGCAGCTTATCCAGTTGCTGTGTGTTTTCACTACCAAGGCATATTACAGTAATGGTTTTCTAATATTCTCTCTCCAGACTGATTTGTAGCATTCCTGGAAAAGTTAAACTTTTGAGCACGGTGCTTGGAGGTACTTGAGGTGTGTCTGTGCTTTATCATTTTTTTCCTACCTGATTTTTGTGTGTCCTGGTTCTTTAAAATCTACATTCTGACTTCTGTGTAATTATTATTGGAACTGTGCACCATTTGTAGAAGTATATAAAACCATTTGTATGCTGTTGGTGGGTTCTTGTTCTCAGTTAGGATTTCTTAATATTGCTTTTATTTTAGTGTTAATTCAAGATTAAGGAAAATAATTTAATGGGAATATTTGCACTTGACATAACGCATAACCTCTTCTATAGCATTTGCTTCTTGGTGGGTGAGTACTATACTTGAAAGGCCTATGGTTTGGGAGTAGCATCATTCGTGTGTGTTATTATCCACAAGGGAGACAACACATTTTGAAAGGTTTTCAGGCAATTATTCCAGGCTTGGTCTATATAACTGTTGAATTTGCCTGTGGCACCCAGCCAACATCAGCTGTTTATTAAATGACCTGATGCCAGTGCACTGGTGCATCCGCTGTTAAGAATCCAACCTGTCTTGTCTAAAAGTTCATATATGCATTTCCCCTCCTTTCCCCCAAATAATTGCTGTTTCTAAGAATAGCTTGTTTTCCTTGGAGATTGACCAGGTAACAGATTTCTAACATAGATGCACCTTTTTCTTGTTCGAAATAAACAACACAAGAAAGAACATAATCCTCTGTTCCTGAATTCAAGATCCTTGTAGGTTTTGTGCACTCAAGTAAGAGGGAATAATTAGGGTGATGCTAAAACATAGTTAAACTATTTTATACATATTTATGTATCTGTATTCGTGCTTGTTAAATGTAATGTTTGTATGATACATGTGGAATTGGCTTGCAACATTTTGTGCTATTATTAATAAAAAAAAAGAATATTATCAACAGATGGCACATCCAACATCTTGTGTTTCACACATTCACTGAAAAAGAGGGAAAGGATAAGAAGGTCAGATTTCACAATAGAAGGAAGAGGAGATAATGTGTACATGCCATCTTACCTCTGATACCATCCTTGTTCCCTAGTTCTGAAATGCCCTCTAACAATTAATCAAGGCAATGATGGATGTCATTTTCTAGGCTTTCCGCAGAAGTTGGTAGTTGCGTCTGCATTATAAATCCAGCTGCATGAATATTTTGTTAAGAGATGCTTGGGATGTATGAGTTCATCTAAAGCATTAATGCCATTGATTTAATTGCACTAAAGCCGAAGAGAAGATGTTATCATGTTTATTTACAATTTTTAAAAAGAATTTAATAAAGAAAGGATTGTGTCTGTGCAGTACTTGCCTTATTGTTTATGATATCTCTTACAAATGGTGCCACTGCTTCACATACCATTTTCTTTTGGGTCTCCACTGTGCTATGAAGATAGCTGTAGTTGCGTACAGCTGAATAAAAGTTTTGATTCTATTGCTTAACAGCCTTTGATTGCCACAGGTGTACTTTATATTTTACCTCTGTTTCCTAAATTATCAGTCAATCAATCAATCAATCAATCAATCTTTATTACGGTCCAGAGACCCAACCTAAATAATCCATATGTATCATACAGTGTCCCTGTAAGGCAGGAGTGGGGTACATTTTTCAGCCTACAGGTCCCATCCCCTAGTGAGTACTTTGCAAGGAGCAGTGGCTAAGGCAATGGATGTGACTGCTGCTTTAGTACAGTAGCCTAACATCCAGCTTGCAATCATCTCCATCCCTTCATCCAGGCAAGCACAAGGCAGTATTACAGTTCAAGGACTCATCTAGCTGGTGAGGAGAACTAGAAGGAGTTGTGGAGCAGGGTCAGTGAAGTTTGGCCCATGGAGGATGTATGTCTTGCTGAGAGACCTGGGGGGCCACCTAGAGATGCCTGAAGGGTTGTATATGACACCTAGGTCCAGCCCTGCTGTAAGGCTTTTAGTATTTTGGTTACTTGAGGAGCTGGTAGAGCTTAATCATGCCAAGTGCTGGAGATACCTATGGATCTGGTCCAAATTCTTCTTTTCAGAGGGAAATGGTTTGGAGTGTTGCTTAACAGGCATTGTTAAATTGCTTAAAATTCTTGTAGGAGTATTTGAAGTTTCTAACTGAACTAGACCTAGTAGGGCAACCTGGTTCTACAGCTAAAATAGTTGCTTGAGATGGCATCATTCACCATCTGCTCAATTACCTGTGTTGGGTGGGGAGATGTGTGAATGGCAGGGTGGGTGTCATGGGTAATCCATAGAAGAAACTGATGTCAGTAGTAAAATTGTCTAATTTTTAAAAGATGCATCTTATATTGTAATATATCTGCCAGCACATATATAAGAAAATGAAAACCATCCCTTTTGAGTATATGCCAGTACTTATGTCTCATTCCTTTTCTTTTGCAAAACCTATGCAACATGACATGTTGTCCCCCATTTGAAAGTACAACTTGAGTAAATCTTTTGCTGAACTTGTTGTTCTTACAGGTTTGGAAAGGATGAAGAACTGAAGGGTAATTTCTGTGTTGATTGGCAACGGAGAACTTTTTTAGATGAAGTATGGTTACGCTGTGCCAAATGGTTGACTTTTCTAGAAGGAAAAAACTCCAAAGGTTATGTGAAAAGTACTCTGGTTAATATATTGGCATTCCCAGAACCCACTAAAACTTGGGCAGGTTGCCAGATACCACTTAATGAGGATGCAGAATGTCTGGCACAAATCTGCATAAACACAAAAGAATTTCAGAAAAGGGAGTTTGTGAGTGTAAGTTGCATATCTCTGTCTACGATTAATTTTTAATTACTGTACTTTTGCACTTAAGATAGATGGAAGTCTTTCCAATTAGATTGAGCGTTGCATACACAATATTTTGTGTCTTTCTGTTTTTGCCTCTCGTTTATATTGTTTGTGGGGAAGTGGAATCAGAGCTGGATGTGTTCTCCAAGCCCACAATCACAGTGTGCGTGCACACACACAGAACAATGGGCTGGATTCAGACTTAGGCTGCACTCCTAACCCAGTTTACCTGTGAGTAAGCACCACCGCATTCAGTAGGACTTACTGCTGCATAGACATGGTTAAGATGATGCTGTTAGACATGCTTAGAGCAGACCCAATGGAATCAAATTAGTCATCATGACTAGGTTAATGCCGTATCCTGAGCTTTCCTTTAAAAACAACAGCAAGTAAGTTCTAGCCCTTAATGCCGCAAAGAAATACTTTTTTTAAAAAAAGGGTGGAGCCTGCTAAAATATTAGATGTGGGTGTGGTAGGCTGGCTGAACAGTGTTCAGATACGACTTTTGTATCCTGCACTCTTTGCCCTTTGAAATAAGCAGCAATTAAGCAAAATATACTCTGATTTTTTAAAATCTGCATAATGTCTCTAAGTTGCAGGAATCTCAGTCAGAAGGTCCCAGGTTCATTCCTTGGCATCTCCAGGTACAGTTGGGAGAGACACCTGCCTGAAATCCTGTCAGTCAGTGTAGACAACACTGAGCAAGGTGGACCAATGACCTGACTTGGCATAAGGCAGCTTCCTATGTTCTTAAATAATACTGGGAAAGACTTCTGATTTGAGTCCCAAGTAGGGCCGAGCTGAAACTTTTCATTGTTTTGCTTCTCCCCCAACCCTTGAAAGGAGCAGTGATGTAGTGGAGGGGCTCCCCCTGCACCCTGAAATTGCTACCTCGGAGTTGAAAAGCATAACAGTGAGCTCAACCTCACCAGCAAGCAGTGGCGTAGCGTGGGTTGTCAGCACCCGGGGCAAGGCAAGTAATTTGCGCCCCCTAACCCATGGATTTGCGCCCCCTAACCCGTGGATTTGCGCCCCCTAACCCTAACCCCCAGATGTTGCGCCCGGTGCGGCCGGCCCCCCCTGCACCCCCCACGCTACGCCACTGCCAGCAAGTCAGTACTCTTTCCATTTTACGGATGCGTGGCTGAAGCTGAGAGAGAATAGCTTGCCAGGTTTTCCTTAGTGCTGACGCCCCCCCCCCCCACCACTGCAACATCCCATGCCAAGTATACCCAGTCACAGCTACGGGTTGCAGTGAGTTTGATGAAATCTTTTTATTCACTTATGCATTTAAGAAACGGTAGGTTTTGTCAGACTGTTTATATGACAGTGCAAGTCTGTGCTTGCCAAGATCCAGACAGTCTGTTAATGTTACATGCCGGGATAAATAAATTACAGTGTCTGAGACAGAAACGCGCTCGCATTTGGTGCAAACCTGTGATGTGTCCCTACAGAGATCTGCTGGCATCTCAGATTGTAACAGGGTCAGGTAACATCAGCACCTATTTATTAATTTATGGTTTGATAACCTACCCTATCCCCAAAAGCGCTGGTGATATTTATAAGCGATATTTTATAAAATAGATGAACATGTGTTTTTTAGTGCAGCAATTTTTAGAACGATTGCTAAGGCGATAATGCTGCTTACATCAAACCAATTCAATAACCTTAAGAAATCTTACATCACTATGAGGAGATGCTTAGGTTTGAAATTTGGCAAACCTGCTGGAGAGCAGAGTCCAGAGCCAGAGTATCGTTTTTGATGAATGGAGAGTGGTGCCGTAAGGCAATCTGAATTGTCTTTGGGAATGTGTGGAAGGACGCGGCAGGTCAGGTAGCCTTCATGGCTGTTCTTATTCTTCCAGGTTCTGCTCCCATGGTAACTTGAGCACTGTGCTCTTCTGTCACATCTGTATAAGTCGCTGGTGAGGGGCAAATGTGACAATTGCTATAGACTTTCCCAGTGGAAGTGTTAACTGTAGACCATTGCTAAAGTGCTAATGTGAATCGTCTCCCCTCACCACCGGGCAAAAAAATTAAAAATCTGCAAGAGGATCAGGAGGTCTTTCTTCAAGGGTAGGAACGTAGGAAGCTGACGAATTGGATGCCCTTCTGTTTTGGGGTACTATATATGATATTATTGTTGGGATACTGCAAACTTTATTGAGTAGCTTGCAAGGCCATTGTAGTTTAAAACAATAATATGTGGTTGCCCTAGAACCAAACTACTTGTATTTTTAAATGTGAGAATGCATTCGTTGGTTTTTTTTTTATTTAAACAAAATAACAGCCAGATCTGGGGGCTTCATGAGGATTGGGACTGCATCTGTGGCATACAGCATGTGTCTGTGTTGTGTGTGTGAGTTAAACCCTTACCTCTACACTGTGGTACAGGTGAAAATCCCCCCACCCCATCCCAAAGTTCTGACATCTTCCACTGCAGAGGGAGTAGCAGCTTTGTAGTCCATTTTTCCCAGTGCTTAATGGAATCTATAATGGGACACAGTGTTGTTTTGTCACATAGAATACATATGAATTTAAAATATAATTATCACAAGGCTTCCATGGGTGAATAGGAAGACTCATGGTGTCCTGGTTGCCTAAATATCCATTTTATCTGTAGCATGTCTTTACTCTTTTTCAGCTTCTATCATTACTGTTTGTTGTAGCTACACCTTTTTATTTCTGTAACAGAAATCCCACCTTAGCCTTCTCCAAAATATGTTAGAAAAGCCTATTTTTATGGTATAGTCGTGCTGACACTGTACACTTTTGGTTTCTCACTAGGGAATTGTTTGTGTTTTTCCCCTTACCCACGGGGAAGCTCTGTGACTTAGAGACAGGAAAGCTATTACAGAACAACATCTCTGACACCTTTCTTTTACCAGTGAGCTTGGGGTAAGAGGTGTTGCAGTATGTGCATTAATTGAACAAAATTTTCATTCTGACTTCTTAAATGTGAGATCTTGGGGAAAACTGCACAAGGTTTCCTTCTACTCAAGGAGATGGATAAAACCACTGGATGTGAACTTGCCCTAAAAGTAAACTCTTATATTAGAATGAACAACTCACTGGCTCTCTTACCAACGCCTTTTACTTAAAATTTCCAGCTGAGACCTCATTTTTGGCTGAAAGCATCTTGTAACTTCTTGCAGCAACAATCCCAAAATATGTGTACTGATCATAGCTGAGACTGAAATGGCCACTGGAATTTACAGAGAGCTTTGATCAAAGTGGTCCAGATGTGGCACAATTCTTGCCAATGAATGGTCAAGTCAGATCTTTCCCCCAATTATTTGTGTCTGAATATGCTTTTCAGGACTCCTTGTCTCACGGTTGTGTCACTAGGCATGCTGGTGTAAGTTAAGTCCGATGTAAAGTTACACCAGATACAAACCTTACTCAGTATCAGGGCTGCTGCTGGCCACATGACTGAGGTGAACAGACTTAGGATCCAGCCTGAGCCCTCTCTGGTCCTGCCCCCACCATGCCCCCAGAACTCCCCTTTTTTGACCTCAGCTGAACCCCTGTTGAGTTGGGGTGAGCAGGTTATTTTGATGTATCTATGAGCCAGGAATCCGATGGATCCTAACCTTCTCATTCTGGCATTTCTTGCCATAAGACTGTTATCTTAATGTTACCAAGCATGATCTTTGATTACACTTTTTATTTCTGTTTTTGTTACATTGTTATAATATTGCTTTATATTCTGTATGCAAGACATTTAAAAAACAACATTTAACAGAAAGGGTACATGAAAGAAAACAACATGAGAAACTACATAACTTTTGCAATAACGTGGTCCTCCTTTATTACATATGCATCAAAGAAAGAACATGCATTTGAACCACCTAAGACACATGGGGGCATGTGGAATGATATTTTTTAAACCAGCAACTGTAAAAATAATTTATTATTTGATTATATTACTAATGTAATTACCTGGATGTAGTTGGGGCTGTTTGGGGGGCGGTTTAGGGGAAAGCTGTATTTGATTGCTTGTATTTGATTATATCTTGTTCTTATATTCAACTAATAAAATATTCAAAACAACAACAACAACATAAAAGGATCTTTCAGAGTCCATTGGTGTTACTCCCAAATGGGGTAGAAAGGCTGCTTTGTATGGGAGTAATCACCCTCCACTCGGAGCAAAAGTGGGTCAGTCCCATAAATTTGTAAATGTCTCTGTATGTTTATACAAATGATTCCATTGCTAAAAAAAAAATGAATGAAAATGCTTTGTAGTAATGAATGGCTGCTAAAGAGTTCTGAACTTCTTAAATGTAGGGCACATAATAGAAAAATGCATGTTTAAATGAAATTATTGTCAGCGTGATTCCTCTGGAACAATTATTTCACCTTTCAAAATATCTCTTTAGAAGTCTGCTTGCTGACATTGCATAATTTTGGTTCCAAGTTTGTTTTTTTTAAGAAAAATAAAGTAAATGACATGCTACAGAATGCACTTGTTTTCTGAACACCACTTTCTGAGTTGAAACCCTAGGTAGCTGGATAAACAAGTCATGTTTTAATTAGCTGTGCCTCTTTTCAGCAAGATTATGTCAGAATATAAAATCAGCAGATTAATTAGGATTTGATTAAGGCTGCACTGGTATATGCAATTGTAAAATTGCCTCTTTAATAAGTTTTGTTCTAAGGTGCCACAAACGTATTCTTCTCATACTGTTAGACTTCTTAATAGCATGTATTTAAAATGCATTTAATTGGATGGTTAACAGTATTCACTATACTTACAATCTCTTTGTATGGAGGGAAAATGGGTACAGATGTGAAGTTTTTCTTTAAAAGAGCCGCTTTTTTAATTATGGGGACTGTAATGGTTAAAATTAAATGGTTACCCACAATGTCATCTTGAAGTATGTTTTGAAGTTTTGAAATAAACTATGCTGATTTGTTAGCATTTAATACCCTTTTCCTTGCAAGGTTGAAGCTAGGCAACATCTTAAATTGTTTTTAGGTTCCAAACTATGTTTCCTTACCATGATAAAAGAGGCTAACAGTGGAAGCCTGTACATGTCTACTCAGAAGTAAGCCCCACTGAATTCATGGGGCTTAATCCCAGGTACATGAGTATAGGATTCCAGTCTAAAAATGCCAAGCTTATTATATATCAGAAATCTTATATACAGGTTCGGAGAGGTGCTATGACTCAATGAGTGGTCCCTGTTCAATCTCGAGTCAGCCATGAATAAGTTGGATTTCTATTAACAAATTATTCTCTCTTAGTTGCCCTTTGACAAAATGGAAATAGTGCTTTGTCAATTGGGATTTGTGTTTAATACCACCCTGCAACTTAATCATTCTTACTTTCTTGTGCTTTTGCAAATGTTAATAACCACGGTTCCCTTCCCTCTTTGCTGTTTTGTCTGGAATCAAGTATAAAGAATGAAATGAGGGAGAAGGAAATTATGCCAATCAACACTGGACATGGTCTAGCCAATCATATTTGGCTGTGTCCTGTCTCACTCAAGCAAGGGCAAGGCTTCCTAACACGGGTGATCTTAGCCAATCAGGGATTACTCTAAAAATTAAAAACTTTTGCTGTCGTTTCACATCAATTGTAGAAAAATCTCAAAAAGGAGAGGGTACTTTCAACCCAGAAAAGATGTGTGTAACAGATGTTCCCCCGTTGCCCCTCAGCCCTGGTAATAGGGCTAATGTGTGGGCTATAATGGGCTTAAGGCTATAATGCACATAAAGGAACTGGTGTGTTGTGGTGGATGTGCTTTAGTGTTGGGAGTGAGCAGTAGGTGGCCAGGTTTGCTGATGATACTATATTACTCAGGGTTAAAACAAAAAGAGATTGTGAAGAGCTCAGAAAGGACTAGGCAGTAAATGGCAAATGCAATTCAATGTAAACAACTATAAAATGACACATGTCAGGGCAAATAAATTCTTATTTTCGCATATACACTCATGGTGTCTGAATTGGTGGTAACTAACCAGGAATAAGATCTTGTGGTTATAGTGGCTAGTTTGCTGAAGATACTGCTCCAGTGTGTGGCAGCTGTGGAAAAGGCAGATTCTATGCTAGGCATCATTAGGAAAGGAATTGAACTCCCTAAGCCGTCCCAGACGCTGTACGCCGCATTCCAAATGTGGTCACAGTAGGAATATAGTGTACAGTTCTGATCACCTCACCTCAAAAAGGATATTGTAGTTTCTGAAAATGGCAACCAAAATGATCAAGGGGATGGATCATCTCCCATATAAAGAAAGGCTACAGTGTTTGGGACTTAGAGGAAACATAAGAAAGAAGTGACATGATAGAAGTTTATAAAATGATGCATGCCATAGAGAAAGTGGACGGGGAAAGGGTTTTCTTCTCTTATAACACTAGAATGCGTGGACATCCAATGAAGCTGAATGTTGAAAGCTTAAGAACAAATAAAATGTAAGCACTTCTTTACCCAGCACGTAGTTAATGTCTGGAACTCACTTCCACAGGAGGCTGTGATAGCCACCAACTTGGACGGCTTTAAAACGGGATTCGACAGATTTATGGAAGATGAGACTATTATTGGCTACTAGCCATGATATGCTCTTTCTCTGTGGTTGGAGGCAGTATGCTTCTGAATACTAATTGATGGGAAGAGGAGGGGAATGTGCTGTTGTGTTTGGGTCCTGGCTATTTTGAGAAGAAGATGCTGAACTAGATGGCCCATTGGCCTGACCTAGCAGGCTCTTCTTATGTTTTTGCACCTCCTGATATCTTGAGTTCCTTCCTCTGAGGCAGAGGATCTGTCTTGCACGCAGAAGATCCCAGGTCCAGCCGGTTGTGGGGCTTGAAAAAGCTAAAAATCCTGGAGAACCTGGGATAAAGTAGCATCTTACGCTCTGTGCTCTGACAAACGTCTCCTCGACCTCTGACCTTTTCACGCAGTTTGCCTTCCTCAATGTGGTTGGCTGGTTTTCTCTAATGTCAGCATGGATTGACATGGCTTCTGGCATCCACTGGATTAGATACTTTGATGGAACAGAGGCTCTTGCCAGCCTGGAGCAGGAGCTGAGTGCTTAGGAGAACGACTGAAAGATTTGAAAATCTAAATTCCATTCTGTGAGCAAAATTAGAGATAAAGTTACCTAAGGGTTAGCTAATCTATGATAAGTGATTCACGAATACCTTCTTATGATCTTTTGAAATACAACACTTTTATCCATCTGAGCAACTCTGATTGCTCCCAAATGGGCATTCATATAGGCAAACATAATGGGCAAACTAGACAATCATACACATAGCTTGCAGCCATTTTCATGATTATGATGGCTTGAAAAGTTACTAATATGATCCTGGAAATTACAACCAAAGCAACCGTATCTCTGCCCAATTCACGTATAACATTTGTCTATATAAGCACGTCTTTGAATAAGTTAGTGTGACTGCCTCTTTGAAGAAGAAGAAAAATGTATACTGTGAATTGCTCACCCATTTTTGTTCAATAGTTTATTTCTCTGGCTGGTTAGGGATAGCTTTGAGAGAATGCACTTTCCTCTGCCTGTGCACCTGGGGGTCTATCTGTCAGTTCCAGATCTATTTTGCCCTTAAAGCTTGGGAAATGCAATGTACTTATCCAGTGACATTGATATACTCTGCTTGAGGGTGTTAAATGGTACAAAAGGATATTGATGGTAGGGAGAGGCTCTTGAAGTTTAAGCAGAATTGGCTGTCCGCTTTCACCTCCTAACTTGTATGAGATGCTCAGTAGAACGTAAATGAAATTGTCTGAATGGGAACAGTGCCCTTTTAAATTCTAATTAGTGAATGAATTAAGTAGTAAGAATTTTTATGAGTCACAGTGAATTACAGGTATTATTGACTTGACAGTCTTGCCTACACTAAAAGCAGTGGTTACCCAAGTGGGTCTTCAGCTGCCAGATCAAGCTGAATGACATTAAATAGTCTGATCAGGACTTCATTTTACTTTTAAAAAGTGTTTCTCTACCCTCTCAATCCTCCTCGTTCCTTTAATGAAGGGAAGCTGAAATAGGGCATAGTTAAGGAAAGAAGTGGATTCTAGTCTTCTGGGTGGGCTGCAGAATAGGGAAAACTGCTGTTGGCAGGCTTTCAAGTTCTGGTGCCTCATGGCTAGATTCTGAAGTTCTGAATTATACATATATCTTGTGCGTGCCTCATGTAGCATGAGGTTTATTACAAGAATGCAAGCATCATGCACTCAAAAGGAGAAGGACATCTATTGTACACTAGCACGCTTTCTCACAGTACAAACCTTGACCTAATTTCTGTAAACATGTTTCTTTTTTACCCTGTTGCTGCAGCATAGGATGCCAGTATTGCTGTGTGCACCCAGCTCAAAAGGCACTTAAAAATTTAAGTGTGTCTTTTCTTTCCTGTTATTTGTGCTGAATTGTAAACTAGCCTTAACTCAGATCTTGAATTCAAGAACCAGCCTTTCTTCCTCGACAGGACACAGAACTGTGCTTGTCAATTTTATCTGCTCCCACTATATTACTCTGCCATGGGACAACAAGAATGTTGGGCTTGAGAATGTTTCTGGTCTGGGCTCAACACTTACCTGAAACAATTGACCAAGGACAGGAGAGTGGGGGCTGGGAGGAAGTCATTAAGAATTTATTTCCTTGGCTCTGATTGAACAGAGTGTCACCTCTCCAGAGGAGATCTTACCTCTTGGACACTGTTACTTGAGTCCTGCAGTTTGCAGAATGGCTCAGCAAGGGAATATGCTGTAATTGGAGCCCTATGTGGGCATTTTCCTCCATGCAATTTTAATCATGTGGAGGGAAACAGTGGGACTGTGCTAGATAGCTCCAACATCACCATACATGTATTGCTGGGGAGGGCGACAGAACGGGGGGGGGGGGTTTGCTCTATGCCTGTAGGCTCTCTGTGATGTTAGAACCCTGTGCTGATTTGGGACCAGAAGCCACCGCCCACTCCCCCTATGCCCCATCTCCCAATGTTTTTAAGATTTCATGGACAATTATGCCCAAATAAGGGTTACAGTAATTCTGGATCCTCCCCCTTTTCACAGAATCCTGATGCACAATGAAGTAAAGTGTCCATTGCTATTACTTCTCAGGCTTTGCACAATAATTTCACAGGCTGTTCTGTGCTAGTGTGACTTTTTTCTTTCCAGAGGAGGAAGCTACTGGCTTGTTTTCTCTTGGGCACCACCAGCAGTGCAGATGGTCTGAGGGCAGTATTTGGAATAAAGAGCTAAGCAGCGGTTGGGTGACACAAGGTGTCAATTAGTGTTCTACCTAGCTCTAGTTTAGTGCAGGATGAGCTGCTTTCTACTGACCTTATTTGTTGTCTTTGGGTTGCCAACCTGCCAGCACCAACACCCTGATGTGAACCCCGCTTTGGACATTAATGCGCAGGTGCAAAAGGCAGGTGACCTTCTTGAACCAATTCACTATTCAAGCCATTATAACATGCACTCTGAACACAAGAATGGGGGATCAGGTGATTCAGAGTTTTGAAGAAGAAAAAAATGACAAAAAACAACCTCAAAAACCTATTTATTTATTTTTAAAAAATCTATCCTGCTCTCATCATAAATGATCTTGAGACAGGTAACAACAATTTAAAATACAGGTATACAAAAAGAGCATAATTAGAAATTAAAACTGCTATTATCTATCACATCTGTCCAATAGTGATCTAAAAAGCAGAGACATCACCTTGCCGACAAAGGTCCGTTTGGTTAAAGCTATGGTTTTCCCAATACAGTGGTGCCCCGCAAGACAAATGCCTCGCAAGACGGAAAACTCGCTAGACGAAAGAGTTTTCCGTTTTGGAGGTGCTTCGCAAAACGAATCTCCTATGGGCTTGCTTCGCAAGACGAAAATGTCTTGCGAGTTCCTGCGGGTTTTTCCCCTCCCCCCTTTTTCTAAGCCGCTAAGCCGCTTATCAGCTGATCTGATAAGCCGCTAAAAGCCGCTAATAGCGCTAATAGCGCTAATCCATCAATGGGCTTGCTTCGCAAGACGAAAAAACCGCTAGACGAAGAGAATCACAGAACGGATTCTTTTCGTCTTGCGAGGCACCACTGTAGTGATGTATGGAAGTGAGAGCTGGACCATAAAGAAGGCTGATCGCCGAAGAATTGATGCTTTTGAATTATGGTGCTGGAGGAGACTCTTGAGAGTCCCATGGACTGCTAGAAGATCAAACCTATCCATTCTTAAGGAAATCAGCCCTGAGTTCTCACTGGAAGGACAGATCCTGAAGCTGAGGATCCAATACTTTGGCCACCTCATGAGAAGAGAAGACTCCCTGGAAAAGACCCTGATGTTGGGAAAGATGGAGGGCACAAGGAGAAGGGGACGACAGAGGACGAGATGGTTGGATGGTGTTCTTGAAGCTACCAGCATGAGTTTGATCAAACTGCGGGAGGCAGTGGAAGACAGGAGTGCCTGGCGTGCTCTGGTCCATGGGGTCACGAAGAGTCGGACATGACTAAACAACTAAACAACAACATTATTTCACTGCTTGAGTCACAAAATATCAGGTCACTGGGGCATAGTGGTCTTTTGTCTCAAAATATTGCTGAATGAACACTGTACAGCTGAGAAGCACATTGACTCCAAAGAGAAGTTAAAAATGAATGATGATAGAAACAAAAGCCTTCCCCAAAAGGTGCAGCGAGCTTGTAGAGTTCACCACTTACTGCACCACTGAAAATATCTAATATGCATTTTAGGAATTCTATATTACAGATTGAATAGCAATAAATGTGCTCTTGGATATGATTTCTTCTTTTTTCCTTCGGAGACTTAACATAGTAAGCTGTGTTCTGGGCAAATGTGGTCTCCCTCCCTGTAACAAAAGTGCAACCTTGAGCTGAAAATGTGAATTCATCTGTCATGGATGCTATAGTTGCTATTCCTTCATTGCTAGAAGTTGGACTAGTTGGCCCCAACGTCTCTTTCAACTCTACAATTCTGTAATTCTGTGAACTGCAAATGTGCATTGATCGTGGAAAAAGAACCCAAAACAACTTGATTGAGTGGGAAGAATTATCTCTTAATCTGAGGTGGGTTACTGGCACCACAAAAATGAATGTTGCAAGTTATTCTTCAAGGTGACTGATTGTCCCTACTTTGTCTCCATTCTCCCCCTCCCCCATTTTATGTTCTCTTTCCATGCCCTGCCTGACTCTATGGTACTGAATGGTTTCCTTTGCAGTCAGAGAAGCCAGTAGCTTCTTAGTGTAAACATGAGCGTGCATTCAAATCTCTGCTCTTTTTCTGATTCTGAGCTAAGAGCCAGCATCCCTTTAACGTTAGAAGGTGCTATGCACAGCCAGCCCCCACCACCTTGGGACTTAACGTAGAAAATGTGGCAAGTGACTGGCTTGTCCGAAACACATTTCATGATAGTAAGTTCCTTCCAGCTTCAGGTAGCTAAAAGGTAGCTGACAGGGTGAAGAATCTTATACTTTCTTTACACCAGGGGTGGGGAACCTCTGGCCTGCAGGCCAAGTGGCTGTTTTTCTCAAGCTGCACCTAACTGCTCCATACCTGATATCATGCAAAGTCGGGTGTGAGGCAGGTGAGAATAAAGAAACAAATGGGCTCCTTAAAGCACTCTCCCAATTGTTCTTTGGCAATGTTGCTTGCTCTCAGCTGATTGGTGGGATTGGCTGAGCTACAGAGTTCCTGAATGGAAACGCCATAGCTCTGCTGATCCCTGTCCAAAGGACGACTTCTAAGTGCAATATTCCTTTGCTTTGAATTCAAGCCAGCAGTGCAAAGAATGTTTCTCTGCAGGCATAGCTTGAACTGAAGCTGCAAAAGAGGGGGGGGGACCCCAACCACCTTTGAGTCACCAAATGTCATTTTGACACCACCTGTGAAAATGAACTGTGGAGGTTAGGGGAGGTCCGGATCTGAACCACTAGCTGTTTCCTGCCTTACACATATCTGGAGATATGCTGCTGGAATGCCTGCAGAAAGGCCACTAAGTCCTATGCCTACTCAGCCTGGGAGAGGAGGGGAAAATACCCCAAAGAAAATGCAACATAGTGTAGAAGACACAGGCTCCTGAGAAGCTCTACCATAGCCCCCCACTGTCTCTGTCAGGTTTCAGGTGTTTGGTTTAAATGTTTTCATTTCAGGAAACCTTTGCGCCATGGAAGCTGTTCTGTTGTTTTAATTGCTGATGTTTTGAATTTTTAAGTAAATACCACACCCAAGCAACAAAGAAGCAACCTATGTGGCAAAGTGAAAGCTTTTATTGAATAACTTCTGGGATGCAGGAGATCCTAAAAGGAAAAGATGCATGTAGGGTTGCCATCTAGCCTTTCCAGCAGTGCTCCTGTGCCTAGGACAGTGGTGCCAGCTGCATGCTAGGAACACCTTAACCTGTTGTACGGTGGTCTGTTATCGAGTTTGTAAGGGAGCCTGGAACAAGTTAGTTAAGAACCCCATAGAAGAATTGCCAGGAGGGTCCTGGCAGTGGTCATTGCCACTGGCCATGGGGTGGAGCTCCCCATGTATGAAAGTGGGCATGGAAGAGCCACTGGTAGAGAGTATTGTATTCGAAAAATACAGTTTTGATTGTCCTTGAATCTTCCTGTGACACTTGCCATCCTCTCCTGCCACACCACTGTGGCACGTCGCACCCTTTGACAACCACTGGGTTACGGTTCTGGGTGGAGGCAGTGTGCTCCAGTTTCCACGTGGGCCTTTGATTCACCTTCTGGAGCTTTCTCTTCTGGGCTCTATGGTTGCATGAGGTGAAGTCAGACGTTTAGCCCTATACTTTCCTACTACAGTCAAACCTTGGTTGTCGAACGTAATCCATTCCGGAAGCCTGTTTGGCTTCTGAAATGTTCGACAACTGAGGCATGGCTTCCGATTGGTTGCAGGAGCTTCCTGCACTCAAGCGGAAGCCACATCAGCTGTTTGGCTTCCAAAAAACGTTTGAAAACCGGAGCATTTACTTCCGGGTTTTCGTCGTCTGGGAGCTGAAACATTCCAAAATGGAGGTGTTCGGGAGCTGAGGTTTGACTGTGTCTGATTTGTACTTTCATTGGTGTATACCAGTTGTGGTGTGCTGCTATTTGTTATTCAGTTACACCACATGTTATGCTAAAATCCCTGAAGCAGGGTGATGGGATTGGAAACTAGTTCCACCTAGGTATGGTGTAAAGTGCTGTTGGTGGGGGTATGGCCAAGTTTTGAGTGACTGCAGGCTTTGGCATGAGTCTGTTCTTACTTTGTGCTGCCTATGACTCCACTATGTTTTTGTCTGCTTCGCAATGACCTATCTGGGAAGTCCTGCTGACCTGTCTGTCATGCTGGCAGTTAATATAAACTTATGCCACTGTAGGCAGCCTTCTGCTGCTTTCTAAAAGCAGGGATGACAAATATGTGGCCTTCCAGATGTTGCTATCCTGCAGCTGTAATCATTCCCAACCATTGGCCACGCTGGCTGGGACTGATGAGAATTGGAGTTCAGTAACATCTGAAGGGCACCAGCTTCCCCATTTCTGTCCTAAAGCATCTCAGCCAGCAGATCTTGAGTATAGGATTGCAGCCTAAAGTACTTGAACAAACCATTCTAAGATTGGCATGTAAATTTCAATCCAACTGTCTCATGTTGGGAAAATAGGTCTATAGAATATTGTAAGAAGCTATTAGGCCTAAGATGCAAATAGGTAGTAGTTGCCATATAAATGCTGTGAATGCCTTGGAATACTATCTCAACTTCAGTTGGTATTGATTTGGACAAATCAGGGCTCCTCTGAATTGTTTCTGGTAAATATATTCTGTACACATGTTGGAAATGTTATTACATTTTTGTTTTGTGTTGATTTCAGTGAAACACAAGCTATTGTTTGGTTGTAGACAAGGCCATTCTAACAAACTTTTGATATTGACTTCATGACACATTGCTTACAGATAAAGAGGATTTTTTTTTGAAGTGGAAGGCGTTGTCTTGACAACCAAACTCCAGCTAAGAATAGGAACTGAAATTAAAAGCCCAAATTTGCTATAATTTCATCTAAGTTGGTTCAGTCTTGTTCTGGAATTTGAGTGCAGATTTCAAAAGTCAGATCATGTTGTGTGCTTGTTCATTTGATTCCATACACTACTTATTTTAAACCTAAATTTTTACAGTATCAAATCAATTCTTGGAATTTTATGCTTATGCTATTCCAACATGATGCTTTTGGGATTAAGAACTGGAACTGAATTCACTTACATTAAAATTTAAGGGTGGAATTCAGTTTTGTGCTATGATAAACATTCTGTCTGCGCAAGCCTTTTAGCTTACCAGATAGAATGACCCCTTCTTTCTCCACCCACCCACCCCATTTTGGGGGTTCTTTGCCCCCCAAGCCAATTTTGAGAGGAGGTGATCAAGATGGCCGCAACCTCTCAGGAAGGATGAGGCAGCTGCTCTCACTGTATTACTGTTTTATTGCCCTATTTTGTTGTTCTATTTTATTGTTTTACTTCCTTGTTATCTCGCTGGTCTAATGTATTCGCACTAACTGCAACTTACCAGATGAGAAAACCCAGCTGAAAAACTGTCAAGAAAACTGCTGGGATAGGAGAAGTGCTGGGCTGAGAGAAACACAGGGGGAGTCAGTGTTTTACTGATCAGGTGAGGAGGAAAAGAAACGAAATAATTAACCCTTCTCCACTTTGTTGGATATAACTCTTTGTGGGACTCTGTGTAAGCTTGGCTTAATGCTTTGCTCCGTTACCTTCCCAAGTGGTTGACCAATATGGTGTATGCAAGGAAGACTTTTAAAGCCCTGGGAATTATGCCAAACTTTGCAAGTAGTTCTCCTGAACCTCGGAGAAGACAAAGTAAAATCACAGTTTTACCTTTAGGAGAGCAAAAAAGAGTCAAGCAAGCTGATACAAGATGAAGTATCCCCTATACTTCCTGCTTTGGAGTGGTCAATAAATCTTAAAGGGGACATGCAAGAACCTAGGAATATAAGAAAGTTCCGTCAATAAATTTGGCCCTAGAATTGGCCTTGGCAAAGGACATAAACAAGGCCAATTTGAGAAATAAATTGGGGCAAACCAACAAGCTTATACAGAGGTCGTCTTTTGAGCTCAGTAAAAGCCCACCCAGACAACAAGCCATTTCTAAATGCACACAAACAGAGAGACACTCAACTCCAGGATCAGCTTCATATGGTTTGCTCAGAATTATTTCTCATCAAAAACTTCCTTACAGAAAGCAATGGGCTGCTTACAACATTAGTGGAAATTTTTACAATTCAAGAGAGAGCTTTAGAGTTGAAAGATATTGAAAGGACATCTAGACAAACCCATCCGGTAATCAATTACAGAAGCTTTACAAGTTGATACCAACGGATTCCACTGGACACAAATAAGCCTACATTCAAAGCCCATAGGAAAAAAGGGAAAAGGAAGAAGACAGCAGCAAATGTTGCTAAACCACAACAAACGGTAGAGAAGGAAAATAAAACAGATGCCTCAGTTTAGGTTGCTGCTCTGACTCCAGGAGGGAAACCACAAGGGAAACAGAGAGGATACTATCCACAAAATTGAACTTGATCCAATAACCGATTACCCAGAGGCCCAGTGTGACTTTCATCAGGAAAAAAGGTGGAATTTGGTGATGATTCCACAAAAACTAGTAATCACAAATTATCCTAAACCAACACCCATCGCAGAGATCTCCTAGTGATCAACATGTTGATTTACAAAGAGTCTGTAATAAAATATTTGTTGAGGGATGATACTCCTCAAATTACCAATATTGTTTCGGGGTACCTAGCCGAGATCTTTAAGGCTAAATCTAAAGTTGCCTGATTTATGCAGTGGTGGCTATCTAGTCTTTTATATATTGTATATGTTTGGAGTATCAATGTATCTGGATGACTGTATGATTTTGTGATTTTACTGTTTTAACAAGTCAATAAAGGCTAGTAGTAGTAGTAGTAGTAGTAGTAGTAGTAGTAGTAGTAATAATAACGTATTGGCCTGAATATAAGCCTCACTTTTTTTTTCCAGATTCTGACCGTGAAAAGCTAAAGTGTGGCTTAAATTCGCCACCTTACAAAATTGGCTTTTACAGTATCGCTGCTGAAACAGACATATTGTAAAACGGAACAGGTGTGAGAGTGCCTGCAAAATTTTAAGAGAGTGGCTTATATTCGGGTATTGTCTTTTCCCCCCTTTCCCCTTGAATTTTAAAGGTGTGGCTTATATTTGGGTGCAGCTTATATTCAGGCCAATACAATAATAGAGAGGAGAAGGGTGGGGAAGCCTTGTTTTGCAAGCAGAAGTCATTGTGCAGAGCTTCCACTTCCAAGGTTCATTTGGTCAATCCCGTCCTAAATATCTATTGTGGTAAATACTCATTCTTTTCTGATGGAGATCTACCGGTAATTAACTGATGAAACTTCCAGGTTTACACTGGGTGCAATCCTGAGGAGGATACCACTTTTCAATGCGCCCCATGTTAGCCCTGCCCCTGATAAAATCTTGCAAATAGAAAACCAGTACATTTAGGGGCAAAGTATAAGTAAGACTTAATCCTCTTACACTAGTTTTCTATTTCAGGGAATTTTTATCACAGGAGAGATACAAAAGTGGTATCTTCCACCTGTAGTTTAACATCGTGCAACTGATTTTACCACTTTAGGACTCTCCCATCTTTATTTGGCGGTGTGTGAAAACAGGCATGAAGGAGACCATTGTCATCTTCTATTAATTAAAAATAGTAACCATTTTTTTTTAGTGATATTAGATAAACTGTATGTAGTCTAGTCACAATATATAAGCACACATGTTGTTGATCAAAATTTAGGTAATAACGCAGGGAGCTAGAGAGCATGATAACGGCTGAAGAAAGCAATAGCTAAGCCTACCAAGTTCCTGGCAATTCCTTTTAAATTTTGATAAGACCTTAGAAATGGTTCTACCATACATATACGTCACATCCTGGAAGAGTGACCTCCTTTCCAGGAGGTACTCAATGAGATGGCTTTTTCCTTACTTCCTGATGATAAATCGGTTACAGTTATTGGCGGATAGAACCACCCAGCAAATTTCAGCTCACACTAGATGTCACTGTTCAGTTACGCCACTATGTAGTGAAGTTTTGGATATTTCTCTTTCTCTTAATTTGAAAAGGAAAACCCAGAAAGAACAATGTTATTACTGTATGTGTTCAAAGTCAACATAATGCTATTTAAAAACCCTGAACAGTTCTGTGTCTTTATTATTATTATTATTATTATTATTATTATTATTATTATTATTATTTAGTCCTGACAGTGGCTGTACTATACTTCAAAAATAATCATGGGTAAGTTCTGTTGCTAAGTTACATATAGTGGTGCTTCTGACTGAATGTGGTAAAACAACATATAAAATAATTGTCAAAACAAAAGATACCTGAAAAGGTGAACCATTAGAGCCTGTTAGACATTTTGGAAGGAATCTTTTGCGGCTGTTGTTGTTGTTGTTGTTGTTTTGTTTTGCCATTGTAGCAAGTTGATCAGTTTACTAAGCGACACTTAAAAGAATTGACTAAAAGCCACTGTCTGAGGAACACTGTTGCTTACAGTATATGATGGTGTTTGATGCCTGGATGCTTGTAGAGAGGGAAGCTTATGGTTGCAACCAGTGCTTGAAGTGGAAAGTGGGGGAGCCGGAAATAGGATGGTTTCATTTCAAATTTCAAATTATCTCTATTGAAAACAACTTGGATGATCTTGAAAATAGATGGGATAACATCCCATCCCACTTCAAATACTGGTTGTAATTCAGGCGTTTTGTTCAGAATAATTTTGTTAAGGCCTGTGAAAGAGACTTCTTTTTAAAAACACCCAGCGATTTATTTACCGTATTTAATACCCAGTAAGAAGGTATTGCTAAATGCTCCTAAAAAATTGTGCAGGGGATCTGCCCTGTGTTTCGCTTTGCCCAGAAGCATTTTGTCTAGCCTGCATTAATATGTAAAATAATTCTGTTATGAGCCAGCCCTCACCATTAATGAAAAATGAGTGACCCACTTATAAACCAGCCATGTCATTTTCCTTTGCATTCTGCCTCTGGAGAAGCTTTAAATAAGATTTCTGGATATGTGCAAATCTGATAAAGTTGGCATATGCTCAAGCAAACAACAAGAGAAGAAAAAAATTCTCTTTCAATATGGGCTGAGAATGGTCCTTAAAATAAAACACACTTATTTACACTTAAATTCTTTCCTTGTTGCACTATAGCAGTGGAAACTAATATCTTGCCATTTTGTTTGTTTGTTCAAGGTGCAGTTGGATTTGTCTCCTCAGCCAGGATAAGTGTTTCATCTTCTCCAATTAGCACTACTAGTGTTTGCTTTGAAACTTAAATAGTATGCATATGTGATCTGCAGATAAAATGAACAATCTTTCTTGTTTCCCATGTGACAACAAAGACTCCCCCCTTTCCAAAAACTCATGTGAAAGGGGCTTTAAAAGCTTTAAAAGTTATTTTGGAAAACATTATGATTAATCCTGTGTGCCGTTATTACGTTGGTATTGCACAAGTGTGCGAGGGTTGAACACATTTTTTAAAAGCATACAGTGGATGATGCAGAATTGCAAATGACATGTCTGCTGTTCTATTTCCAGAAGAGCCAAACTGAGTTTTTCTTGACTCAAAAAGTATCTGTTTTGCCTGAGAAGGTAAGCTAGCACAGGGCTGGTCGAAGGGCAAACAGACCCTCGTGGCATAGGAAAACTGTGGTTCTCCAGATGTTGTTGGTTCCATCTCCTACCTGCCCATTGTCAGGGATAATGAGAGTTATAGTCCTGTAACATTTGGAGGGCTGTACATTTTCCCTGTCCCTGCTATCTAGGTATGGACAAAAGAAATGCCCCCACCTTCAGTTCAGCAGGTGTGAGACATATGGAAAATAGTAACACCCTATCTCCACCTGCTTCCAATATAATTAAAGTCTCCACATCCTCCAAAGGCAAAGCATTGTGCAGGAAAATCCCATACTCACCTACAAATTCCTCATTTCTTTTTCTTGCACCTTCCTGAACCATGCCTCTTCATCTGTAAAGTCTTCAGTGACAAAGTCTGTAACTGCCTGGAACCCTTCTCTGTCTTGGTCTTTTTCTTTCTCAGCATTTCTGAGCTGCATTCGATTTCCTCTGCAGTCTCTAATTCTTCTGAGTCTCCCACTTCTCTTTCCTAAGCTCATAAGTTGCTGACAGGTGAATCTTGCATCCTGGGGAAAAAACTCATAATTAACGCTTTCCACTGCTTTCCACTGCTTTCCACTGCTCCCTGAGTACCTTTATGTTTTTTTATTGTTTTTTTTATAATCATATTTATTAAAATTTCCAATCATAACAGAATAGAAAAAATAGAAAAGAAAGAAAAAAGAAAGAAAAAGAGAGACCAATTTTAAACCCTTATTTTCATAACCTTCTTTCTGGGACTCCCTCCTTCCCCTCCCGACTGTATTCCCCTTTCTCTACGTTGGTTCCACAAGTTCTCATTCCAATTTTAAACCTAATATGTTGTACCTATTGGCCAATTTAAATTATAATCTTAACATCACTCCTCCTCTTTATCAAAATAGAACAAAAAATTTTCCCCCAAGATCTACCCCGTTTCCTTCCACAAATTCCCCCTTTTTCTCCAAAACATGTTAAATCAAAATACCAAAGTTATATAGAAAGATAAAAGATAGAAGATAGAAGAAAATTCCAAAAGTTGGTTACATAGCCTTTGGATTCTAGAATTCCGCCTCCCTTCCCCGGTTTGGATTCCCCATGTCCATCAGTCTGTATGTTGTCGGCCTGGAGGTCTCAAGTCCACAGCCAAATTTTTCTCAATCCATCTTGCCGGTTTTCTTTAAATTTGCTTGTTTTGTTAATGTTTAATTTCAAAAATCCAGTCTAATAGAGGCCTTTAATTTCCCTTGGTCATTGTTGCTCCTCCCATTGTTCTTTCCGTGGCGTAGTTGGTCCTTTACTCTTTTGTTTCTTATTTTCTCAGGTTTCTGTCTTGTTCAGCTGCAAAACCATTCTTATTCTGAAATCTAGTATCTCTACAGAGGTTTGTTATTCAGGAACAAAAACTTACGTCCAGTTCCTACCTTACTTCAATAGAAAGATTCTATTCTGTTGTCACCTCTGTAGACAAAACAACATCTCAGTTTTGCTACTTTCCCAGGAGCTAAGACCAGTACACATCCCAGAGTAGTTTTCCACATACGCCACTTGTAATGTCTCAAAGCCCCTCTAGGGGGGTTGCAGTAACTTTGTGTCCTCTAATCCAAAAGTCAAGTTGTTGTTTCTTCCCCCCCCTGACATTTTGTATCCATATTTATATCCAATTGTATCAAAATTAACCAGCAAAATACTTGTAACAAAGTCCTCTTTGTATTCTCAAGATTTGACAGCTACTTTGACAGCTGTCAAACTCTCCATCTCTCTCCGCCAGGTTCTCCGAATCGCCCCGGTTCCCAGGGGGGGGGGTTTGCCTTTTCCCTCTCACCCTCGACTTTTCTCCTCCAGCACAATTCTTGTAATATCCCATCGTGGAATTGATATTTTTTGTCAGCAATAAACTTCTGAATCGATCTTGGTTTCTCAGTCCTTGTTTTAGCATGTTTACAATCAGGGAGGGGACTGACTTCCTTTTTAGATCCCCCCCGCTCGTGCCGAATCCGAAAAAAAATTCATTTTTTTTCTCCTTTTATACCCGGTTACCCAATTACTCACGGGTTGTTGTTAAATGTCCGAATTTCAAATGGAAGAAGCCAGCGCTCTCCGACGAATGGCATGCGGCTGCGCTCGGCAGGGGAAGCAATGGACTCACAGCACCACGCCGCTCCCCGGCACCCGATCCGTAGCCTTTAAAAAGGCTCCTTCACGAGTCGGGAGGGCGCTGACGGTACCAGCCGAGTCCCCATGTCCACGGGCTCCGTGCCCGTGGTTTTTAAGGGTCCCCGCGTCGCCGGCGCGGTAGGACCCAGCCCCTGCCGAGCAGACTCCCTCCGGAGCTCGGAGGGAGTCCGCCATTCGGCGATGGCGCCAACCCGGAAGATCCCTGAGTACCTTTATGAGGGCTCTCCTCTATCTAGACTATGGTTGGCAGTCTTCTGATTCTCACTGCTGGTGTTAAATGCAACTGCTGGAGCCCACTGTTAGTCTCTGCTGGTACAAGCAGCATCAGACTGGAGAGGTGAGGAGATGGACCATTGGATAGTAGTACCAGTAGTTAGTAGTAGCAGCAGCAATAATAATAATAATAATTATAATTATATTCCACCCATCTGACAGGGTCCACCAATATCAGCACTGCATCATCTGTGACAGGGAGAAAGGTAAGAGGGAGGACTGTCCAGCTCCAAATCTCGTGATACCAGGAAATCCTGTCATTGTGAGATTCCATGTTTCAAGTATTGGGATCTCAATACTTGGAACAGAGATTGGCCTTTGTGTCTGGAGTCCTAAGGGAAGGTAACAGCACATCCACTGCCTCACCTGCAGATTTAAAGGAGAAGTAGAGCTGACAGCATACTCCAAACATCCAGATAAACCCAGTCAGTGGTTTCATTTAGATCAGTGATAGCCAAACTTGGCCCTCCAGCTGTTTTGGGACTACAACTCCCATCATCCCTAGCTAACAGGACCAGTGGTCAGGGATGATGGGAATTGAAGTCCCAAAATAGCTGGAGGGCCAAGTTTGGCCATCACTGATTTAGATGTTAAACGGTACAGGAGATAAAAGCAAATGCTGAGGAACTGCACATTAAAGGCTCCACGGGGCCAAAGAACACTCCCCAAGCACCATCCTCTGGAAATATCCATCCCAGTAGGACCAGAACCACTGCAAAGTGATGCCACCCACTCCTAAATTGGACAGCTGCTCTAGAAGGATACCATTGTCGAGGAGACTTCTGAGAGGTCATGAAAAATTAACAGGGGCACATTTCCCCTCTTCTCTCCTGACAGAGGTCATACTGGGCAAACAAAGCAGTTTCTGTGCCAAAACCAGGCCTAAACCCCAATTGAAATGAATCTAGTATATGTGCCCCCCCAATCACTGTACAGCAGTAGCCACATTAGAAATTGCTACATTTTATGTGACCCAAGTAGTTGAAGCATCAGGAGGGAGGTGAGGTGAGGAAGAAGGGTGGAAAAGATTGCATGCCTTTGTGCTGTGGTACAAAGCTTCACCCACATTTGATCTCACCACAATAGCGGTGGTGTATAGCCACACACATAGCCTGATAGCTCTTTTTTGCACCCCTATCCCTTGTCCCTGCATCCCTGGTGGGGGCCAGTATCACCAACTCCTAGGTACGCCTCTGCTCATGGTGACCACACATCTAGTGTGCTGTCAGTGAAGTGGAGCTTCTACTGTGCTTCTTATGCAATGTGAGTAAAGGATTGTTCCATAACACTATAATTTTATGATTGGTAATTCTGAATAATATGTCACTTGAAATGGTAAAATCACAGAGGTACTTTCTTTGGCATATGTTGATATCTGAGACTCTTTCTGAAGCTTGTCGTATTATATTTAGAATTTGGTTGCTAAACTGTAAACCTGTTAGAAATCATGCATTTCATATACAAAATACTTAAAACTTGAATAGTTTCCAAATAATGTGAATAGAACCCCTCCTTAAACATGCTTCAGTGAAGTTTCTACTGTGTTCCTTTCTAGTTATTATGGAAAGGATAAAGGAAATCTGAAAGCTCTACATCTTTTTTAAAAAGCAGACAATAAAATACAATTTAATGTTGCAAAGGGCACTTTTAGATGTAGCTGCAATGTGATTTTAAAAGAATTATGCCAGTGGGTAAGTGAATCACTAATCAGACACTGTAGGGAATTGTTCATAACTGCAATCACCTGGACATCTTTGACTTATGTTACTAAATATAATGACGATAATAGTTCTGAAGGCATTATATATTTCAGAATTATACACACCCTTTAGCAGCATGAAGGCTACAGCATTATTTCGCCCCCTGTTTATGTCTTATCCTTCCAGATGGTCTAGACATAGAAACTGTAGAGATGACCGTATTCTACTTTAAAAATTGTACATTAACAAAAAGAGAAATGGAAAGGCAGAAACTATTTATAATATATAGAAATTCTAGAGTGTTTTCTACACAATGTGAATAATGCATGCACAGTATCTGGAACGATCACCAATATCCTAGCTGTTGCCATTAGAAACATAGGAGCGTAGAAAGCTGCCATTGGTCCATTTAGCTTAGTGTTGCCTACAGTGATTGGCAGCATTCTCCATGGTTTCAGGCAGGGTTCTTTTCCCAGACCTACTTGGAGATGTTGGGAATTGAACTGGAATTGTTTGCTTGCAAAGCAGATATTCTACCACTGAACTGTGGCCCATTGCTACTGACATTAACACATACACCGGATAGCGGTCATTACTCAACTGTGTCCCAGCAGTAATATTGAATCTTATCTCATTACAACAAAGGCTAATTAATGCATATATTTAACTACTGATACTTGAATAGGAACTTTTCGCCTCGCTCCAATTTTCAGAGGCATAGCCAGTTTAGTCTATTGCAGCTGGGAATCATTACTGGCTCACAAGCTCCCACTTGTCCATCGCCTAACCACCTTGTTTCATGCACCGACTTTGGCACTGTTGTTTTCTATCTACAGTTGCCTGTTATGCCAAAGCAGAGAACTGTGATTTAGTTACAGTTTTCAGTTGGATCCTGATTTAGTAAACCACGGTTCTCTGTTTTGCATTTAACAGGGAACTGTAGGTGAAGCAGACCAAATTTTGAAGTGCCAAAGTCTACACACAAAATGTGGAGGCAAGAGAAGAGCTTGTTCCTGGCTTAAACTATGGTACATTAGGGCAGGAATTTTATGTTATGTAGTGGGTCAATATCCTTTGTAATACAGGCAGGGGATTTCAGGAAGTGTTGGCCTCAACACTCAGTGTCATGTATCTAAGTTAGGGGTCGGCAAAGTTTTTGTGGCTTGGGCCGGTTCATGGTCCCGCAGACACCGTGGTGGGCCAGAGTGTGCATGCATGCACGCATGCATGCGCAAACGCTATTTCCGGCACTCCTTCCAGCACGGAGGAGGCGTGTGCAGCTTCCCATTGGCTGCAGGAGCTTCCTGCAGCCAATGGGAAGCCAGCCAGTGTCGCAGAAGGCAGTCCCCGCTCTACTCTGCGCCAGTTTAGCGCAGCGCATGGGAGCCGACTGAGCGGGTGGGGGGTGGGGTTCCTGAGCAGGTGGTGGGGTTCATGGGCCGGTTAACTTAGGTAGCCGACCCCTGATCTAAGTACTGGGTGTTGGCAGTCATCTTTAACTCTATTCAATTGCACAGGAACTGCAACAGCCAAACTCTTGTTATGTGTACAGTGGTGCCTCGCAAGACGAAATTAATTCGTTCCGCAAGTCTCTTCGTCTTGCGAGTTTTTCGTCTTGCGATGCACGGTTTCCCATAGGAATGCATTGAAAATCAATTAATGCGTTCCTAGGGAAACCGCCTTCAGACCAGGTCCAGGGACAGTCTGTCCCCGGACCTCTTCTGAAGGCTGGGGGGGGGGACAAGGGCTTTTCTTCCCACCCCCAGCATTTTAAAAAACCCCGGGACAGCGGAGGACTTCTCCGCTGTCCGCGCATCTTAAAATGCTGGCGGGCGGCATTTTAAAATCGCTCCGGGACAGCGGAGGACTTCTCCGCTGTCCGGGGCGATTTAAAAGCCCCTGGGAAGGCAGGCAGGGGGGACAAAGACTTTTGCCCCCCGCCAGCCTTCAGAAGAGGTCCTGGACCACACCGCCCCTTGCTTCAAAAGAGGTCCGGGGACAGCGGGAAAGCAAGTCCATAGGGAAATTCGTCTTGCGAGGCAACTCGAAAACGAAAAAACCTTTCGTTTTGCGAGTTTTTCGTCTCGTGAGGCGTTCGTCTTGCGGGGTACCACTGTATGTCCACTTTTCTGGAGATTCCACAAGATATGTTGGAATCCTTTCAGTGTAAAGGTCTTCAAAACTACTCCTGCACGTGATCTGTGTTTATATAAGCACTCTTAGTTTAATATAACTATTTTGCTAAGGAAAATGCTTCTTTTTTCACTTAGATGCCTAAGCCTGTATCCTGAAAGGCTACATTAGGACATGAAAAGGTCCCCTGGGCGATAGGAAGTAGGATTCTTGGTAACATAGATGTATCTAAATCATGTTGTGTTGTGCTCTCTTCGGAGATCACTGTTTGAAGTATTCCTGTGGTAGCAAACTAGGAATGTTGTTTTGGCTCTGAGCTCTGCACAGACCTATTGGCCCTGGGTTCCAAACTTAACCCTGTCCTGAGAGTGTGGTCTAGATATTTCAAACATGATTTAAAATCTAAATTAAGCACATACAAGTGTGAGTTTTGCATTGCGGCATCAGACTTGGATTTCATCTGAACTTGGCCAGTCAGTACTTAAACTCTGATTGTTAGCATTATTTTCACTGCTTTCAGTAGATTTTTTTTGGTTAACCTCTGAGTAAAGAAATCAGAGCCTAAAGCAAGTTAAGGATTCATACAGCAAACTTGTAAACAAGCTCACTGATTCCCATTGAGTCTCCTTGAATTTGTTCATTGTTTTGCATGATGCATCCAGCATCACACAAGGGTGTGCATAACACTCTTCAAACAGTACACATGGTCTACCAACTCCGTTTGATGAGAATTTTCACATTTCCCCAGTCCTACAAATAAATCAGTTTTATTTTTAGTCTTGCTTTTGAAGTATTTTACGAATCTATTTGCTCCAGGCTTCCTTTATTCTTGATGCAATTTTATCCATTGGCTTTGCTTGCTATGCTACCTACATTTTAAGTATATTGTTTCCACCCTAATGCATTCAGCAGTCTAAGTTTTTCTTTTTAACAGCAGGCACTGGGACTTCCATTCATGCACAGCATTATATGACAAACTGTGTAAGACATGAATGTTTTGAGTTGCGTGGCCTGTGCGTTCGTATTGAGTGCAAGGTAGGTACTTGTCATTCTGTTTATCTCAGTGTGTTTCCATCCCTTCCCACTGTTTCTGAGCTCCCTACTGTTTTGTTCAGTGGTCTATACTAGCAATACAGTAAAATTGACTGAAATCCACATCTCCCAGTGTTTTCTGCTGGCACTTCAGAGATTGGTGACTATTCACTGTCATTTGTATTAAGCAGCATTGAAGCTAGAATAGCAAAGAAGGGTAGCACAGCACCAGGCAGTGAAGAAGCCTTCGAATTGGGGTGGAGGTGGGATGGAAGGAGTGACTGCATAGCGTACATGAATTTAAAAAGAGAGTACTGAACTGAAGTAGTAAGTTCAGAAAAGCATTTGTGTAAGGTAAAACTCCAGAAATTGTACCATGCTAAAAAAGGTTGCTTACAAAAACCTTGTTGCTATGAAGACAAATAAAAGATGACGGTGATGAATGGATACAATGTCATAAAGCATGTCCACGATACACAACCAATGGCACAACCCTCTGCAAATGTACTTGAAGTAAAACCCCAGCTTTGTGAAATGAAACGTATTTCATACTAAGTGTGCATAGGATTGCAGCCTTAAGATGTCCTTGTGACTTTTTGCTGTCATTTCACCAGCTTGTTCTCAGGAAAAACTGCTCTGTGCAACTGCTAGGGAGACTGATTTTTGGTGATAGGAAGGAAAACATGAAGGAACCTGAGAAGTAAAGCACATAACATGCTGAACTTGACAGAGCTTGTAAGGAGACTGTCTCTTTGCCATCAGGGGGAAAATATCACGGACACCCACTGAAGAGTCATCTCCTGTTTTGCTCACTTCTTTGCCTCATGATACAGTGCCCTTCTTGGCGTCTGCACTAGTTCTGCAAGCTTTCATTTTGAGTCCTTCATTCAGAAAAGGGTTTTCTTTTTAAATGCAGAATTTTTTATCAGGAAACACTTTGGTTTGTACTTAGTGTTTTAGACAGGAGCAACGTGTTGTTGTTTTTCTTGCAGTCTTCTTTGACATTCCAGCCTGTGATATAATTTCTTTGTGTGTGTGTGCATCTTTCTCTCACACATAGAATGCAAATTAGCTTAATAGCTTGAGTTTGAGAGTTAGGCCTGATGTAAAAATTGTATCTGACTAGCCAAATCAGTCCTTCACGCAGCAGTGCATTTTACTTCTTTTCTAAGTATTCTTTCAGTTTCCATTGATTTCAGTGGGTGAGATGAAAGCATATGGAACTCAATGGAGCTTACAATGTAACCTTACAGTGTTTACTTAGAAGTAAAGATCCCATTGATGGGACTTATACATTTACATGGAAGTGTAGAATTATAACCTTAACTGTACTCAACTTCTTGCTGGAATCTACCTCTGGTATTTTCCTACTATTCTGGATTATTGCTTCACATGTATCATAAATAAGTACATGTGCATAAATCACGAGATAAAATGACACCTATTTTTGTGCTTTGTATTTACTTTTAATAATAATAATAATAATAATAATAATAATAATAATAATAATAATAATAATTTTTATTTATAGCCCGCCCTCCAAAGCCGAAGCCGGGCTCAGGGCGGCTAACAACAATAAAATAGTAAAACATACCAAAATCATTCATTATAAAATTAACTAAAATCAAACTGATGGCAACCACTGGGCCAGAGCTCTGCGAAGATTGTCAAAGGAGGGAGTCAGGCTGTGCCCTGACCAAAGGCCTGGTGGAACAGCTCTGTCTTGCAGGCCCTGCGGAAAGATGTCAAGTTCCGCAGGGCCCTAGTCTCTTGTGACAGAGTGTTCCACCAGATTGGAGCCACAGCCGAAAAAGCCCTGGCTTTTATATAAACAACTGTCTTGATCTAAGTTTCCCTTTGCTTCATGTGGAATACTGTAGCTAGAATTCAAATGGCTGCTTTTAGGTAAACCATTTGGATTTTGTGCATATTTATATTTATTGTCTTTTTTTGGAGAACATATCACAAAATCGCTTGTGAGACTTCAGGGACATTTCAAAAGCAGTTTGTCATGTGTTACCTCTTGGATGCAGATAAATAATTGTGCAATTATTTTAATCCTGATATTCCAAATTTGTGATGAGCTAGATCCTACATAATTCTTCAATTTGTCTTCCCTTTATTTCTGTGCACTAGTGATTCATTCAAACAGCAGCTTGACCCTGTAAATTTAGCTGCTCCAGTGCCAAAAGTGGTTTCTGCCATGGCAGCAGTTGCAAACCATCAATATTCATTTGCACCAAATTTGATGTTACTGCATAAAATACAGGTGCAAAGTAGCATGATCATTAGGTTCCAGGATTGTCCAGGGGCATTTCGACAACTTCATTAAAAGTTGCTCTAGCATCATTTGCAGTCATACTGGAGCATTTAACAATTTTGCCTGATCCTCTAAGCTGCTAATTCATTGCATTAGTTCACAGGATTGGATCCTTAGCATTAACTTCTATAAATATATGTGGATACTTGTTTACTATCATTACAAATATGTGGTTTTGATTGGTGTTATGTTACTTGATAAAGTTCCTACGTTGGAAGAGCAATGCAGATAATTTGTTTTGAGACTCCCTTTTGCATAAGGCAAAAGAGCAGCTGTTGCATGTAGATCTGTGTTAAAGAGGGATGTTCAACATGAAGAATAAATTGGGTGGAAAGGATCAATACAAAAAATGTAATTCCAGAACTGCACTTTGCTGTAAATGCATAATCATGCATAGCATATGTTAGATGAAAATATTAAGGTTGTTACATTGAAATAGCTATCTCTCTAAAGGTGCAATTATTTGGAAAACATTTATATGTTTAAAAGCCCTGAGTTACGTCTGAGTTGAGCAAAAGCATTCCTCTGTCAGAATGATGGGAAAATTGTACATGTAGGAATTATTTCAGTGAAAATTTTGAAACACATTTCCTGACATTAGTTTATTTTGAGTGCTGTTCTAACATATTGTCATGCAAGTCTAGTTCTTTTTGGAGATGCAGCTGTCATGAAGGGGTGCCTGGAATGTGTTTGAGAAACGACTATACTAGGATGATTTAGAGCTGAATCTAATGTGCAACCATGTACAAACCCAGAACTAGCAGCTTTTGTGTCACAGGAAGGCTTCAGCTTTAGCTTCCCAAACCTCTTTAAAAACATATTCCAGGCACAAAACAGTGGCACCTCCAGTCTGAAGAGTTAACAGGTGGCTGAGACCATTATTGGGGAGGGCCACAGTGTCTGGGCTTGTGGGGGGTTGGAGTTCAGCATCATAGAGGCCGAAATCTTCCATCCTGCATCCTCAAATAATACAGAAAGATGGACATGATTCAGGAATTTATTCTGATAAGCAGGGGCTGAGCCAGGTTAGCTCCACCTGCCCTTTGCTTACCCCATTTTCTCTACTTCAAGGCTCTGAGCTGTGGCTTCTCCAGAGGTATTTTGCAATATGGGGCTGTATATGTCGCCGCCTGTCTCATTGCTTTCTCTGTGGCTTCCCCTGGCCAAGATGCAGCTGCTGCAGCCTCTGCCCACCCAGTCTCCAGCTCTGTCCTTGGGTCCAGATGGCTCCAACACTGGTGCAAGAAAGAAAGGGAAAGGAAAAAGGGAGAATGGGCTCTGATGCTACTTGATGCAAATGCAGAGGTTCAGCACAGATGGGCAGGGAGTGAACAGAATGTTTTGCTTTACTTTTTCAAATTGGTTTTTGAGTTGGTCAGCTTTCAAGTAGGGTGCTTTTGAACTTAAGAACTTTCAAGTTTTCCAAGGTCAGGAAGAGGAAGGTTTTTGTTTTACTTCAAAATGTGTTGAGCGTCAGTAAAGTTTTGCATCTGTGAGCACTGAAGCCTGTTCCCCTTTTTGTTTTGCTCATTTCAGGCACTTCCCCCTCTCTTTTGGTGCTTCTGTCTCATGAAACCACCTCAGCTTCTTGCTCGGTTTCAAACGCTTGGGATTGCAGCAACTGCTGCACATGTTTGCCCAACAAACTTCCAGGTGTGCAACAGAACTTCCCTTTCTTCTCCTGATGCCTGTGACCCTCCCATTGTGTATCCTCAACATCTGCTTCAGAGGGTTGGGGGAGCCTTTGGAGCAGATTTGGGAGTGGAGCCGAATGAGGGAGGACAAGAGGAATTCCCTTTGCATGAGTGAAAATTGCGTTGTGCAGGATACGTCCCTCCATCCTTTTCTACTGACTCCACCCACTTCTGCCAAGCACAGCTCATAGTCAGCAAGGATTTAATCTATGTTTTCTTGGACTTTAATAAACTGTGACTGAAATCTGGAAGAGCAAATGAGGTAGCAGGAAAATTGAGTGGAGGTGAGAAAATCTTTGCTATCCCCTGAAGTCATCTTTGGTGCACAGTGCATCTGTGAGACAGCTTGCCCTCTGGCAGGATTCTGATGAGGAAACAGGATTTGTGATGGGTGGTGAACCTGTTCCATACTGAGTACCTTGTGACTTCCAAGAGAACTATATAACTGTTTCCTGTACACTCTATGCCACACTGTGGTCCTCGAGCTTCGTTCAGCTGGTCCAAAGCATGTTACAATTATACAATATAAGAAATAAAAGCAGCAGTAAAAATACAATTAAAAGTCACACATACAGCATCTAGCGTAGTGCATTGCAATTGCTATGACAGGCAGAAAAACCAGCAATTTCCAAGTGGTGCATGGTAGCAAAAGTTTGGGAAACACTGCTCTATACTGCTGCCCACTGAGTAGGAACTCAAGTTGCTTAGCTCTATTGCATGGAATATCCTTACATGAGTCTGCATCCTCAGACCGTATGTTTGCAGACCACTTGTTTGAAAGCTCCTACTTTTATGAATATGGAATATGAGAGGCTGTCCTTAACCAATTCTGCATTCTCACTACTGCCTTTTGACTTCTAATGCTTAATGTCTTCGGATTACTGAATTTAGCTAAAATTGAGCAGAGGGGAGTTATATTCTTGATAAATATAATGTTTCCAAACTAAGCTATCTTTAATGACAAGTGTCCTTTTAAGATGACCTATGATTACAACCCACGGTTTTGCTGTCATTTAAGCTAGAGGGGACATGTGTTGCTGTCTTGCTCAATTGATGGGATTGGATAGATGACTGAGTGATGAGACCGCGGGCCGGGTCTTTAGCTTGTCATCTTGTCTGTAATTCAGTATGACAGCATGCATGCAAGGCCAGTAGATTTCTTCCATCGTCCTTATGCTTCGAGACAGAGCTCTCTGTGTGCTTTGGTGCTCTACATATTCTAGCTAGCTGGAACTTCTGTGCATAGAAGTGTTTTCTCATTAACCATAAAGACTTGGCAAGTTGTTTAGTATGGCTCATTTCTTGGTGAATTTCTCCTGTTCTGCTATGACATACAAACTAATGTTCATTTTGAACCAAGTTATCAAGCTACTGCCTGCTGTATCTTAGTGTTTAACATGTTACATATGCCCTTTTCCATTTCTCTCATTCAGGTGGTCTCTTTCCTCCTTTCAATCTTCCATTATCAAAACAGCTAGGAATTGCTAGGAATTATGGGATGTTTCAAGGAGCATGATATAGCTCGTTGTCAGTAAGGAATTCTAAGCACCTTTATACCTTGACTTGGTAGGTCAAGCCCTTTTGTTATTTTGTGGGTTTTTAACTAAACGAATTAGTACAATTATTTTCTCTCTCATATTTTGGTGGATGAAAGGCTGTTGGAAAAAATGGGAGGAAATTGCCTGGTAGAGACAGAGAACAAAACAGCTGAACTAATCTTAGGTGTTAATTAGAATATTAACAATTCAAATATAATTTCTCTCTCTCTTTCTAAAAGATTAGCTGTTCTTTTCATTACTGGGTTGTTTTTTAACACAAGCAAATAAGTGTTTCGTTTTTTGAAAGATGAAGCATCCTCCGTGCAGTCAGGTTTTCTAATGTACTAGTCTATTTGAATTTTTATTTCTGTTAATCTGCATGGATCATGATATATTAACACACGCATAAAGGACATTACCATAATATTTAAAAATCTGTCCACATATATTATGCATAGGTATGTTGCATGTTGAAAAATATATAGCATTTGTTCTGAAAGTAAGCTCGTGGAAAGAGCATGGAGATCGGGCAGGGGGTGGGACAAGGAGATCGGGTGGGCGGCTGGGATGGTGAGGGTGTGTGTGTCCTGCTTTGCCCTCCCAAAATGTTGAAGGGTATGATGTGTAACTTAATATACAATGCCCTGCAAAAGGCATTGCTCCACAGCTTCAGTAAGATCTTATAAGGACTTTCTTTCCTCATGCCGCTTCAGTTGTTAGGGATCTCTAACTGGAGTACGGGTGGTGAACATGTTGCCCTCCCAGATGTTTCTGGGCCCCTGGGATAGCTCAGTTGGCAGCCATGAGACTCTTAATCTCAGGGTCGTGGGTTTGAGCCCCATGATGGGCAAAAGTTTCCTGCGTTGCAGGGGGTTGGTCTAGATGACCCTCGTGGTTCCTTTCAACTCTACAATTCTATGATCACTGTGATTGTGACTCTCAGCTCCCATCATCCCTGACCAGTGGAAATTGGAGTCCAGCAATGTATGGAGGGCCACTGGTTCCCCACCCCTACTCCAGGCAGACATTTCTCTCTGCTTCTGGCATCATCCAAAATTACTACAGGATACTTGGAGGCTGTGTCCAGCATCTGAGCAGTTTTTACTTATTAAGCAATTCAGGAGCCAAGTTTGTGGCTTGGAAGTATTTTCACGAGGACTTAAGCGAAAAGGTTACTAAAAGCAAATTAATTTTAAAAAATAACTGTGAGCTCCTGTTATTAGGAGCATTGAACCGGCAGCCAAAGTTTGACAACAGTTACTCCACCTTAATCAGTGGGCCTTTCTTGGGGTGGCCTTAATTTTTATTTTTAACACTTGGATTTTGTTCCCAATGACTGAACTTCTTTGCTGCCAGCGTGTTACCCTTTGTTTTGAATAAGAAATTTATTGTGCAGAATGAATGTTGGAATGGGACAAGGGATTTGGTCTTTTCCTTGTATTTTTTCTTCTTCCCCTGATTGAAATTGGTTCCGCAAAACGGAAATTTGCCAAGCAAATCTGTTTACAGAACACTCTGCTTCTTAATATAACGAAAGCAACCAGAAGGAGGAAAATGCTGCAAAGCATCAAATAAAGAGCTGTTTTAATGGGGCAGTGACATTTTGCAGAATTTTCCCTTTTGTATTAGTTTCCTGCCCGTTAGCTATGTCAGCGTAAGAATTTTCTTGCTGTGTTGCTGGGAATGTGAATAAAATAACTGTGTCCAACTTGCTCCTGATATGTCATAGCCATGATTTCTGTCCTGAACCATAGAATGAAAATCACTTGCATGCATAGTTTGAATGCTTTGTCTGCCACATAAAATAAAGGCTTGTTTTCCCCCTAGAAGAAAGCAATGACCTCTAGAGGGAGCCATCTGTCTAAGTCGCCTTGCTAATGGTTTTTTTCCTGTCTCCCATAAGTGGCCCTGTAATGGCAAAATTTGGCAACACTGGATCTGTAGCTATACTGTTAGCTCTGATATGTGGATCTTTGTAGACTGACCTCCGGCAGAAGAAAGTGAAAGAATAGACCAACGGTAGCCGTGAATAATTTGTTGTGTGTCTGTAGCCACAGTCAGCAGATGATGTTTTATTCCATAATAAAATGCACACTTCTGGGGCATATTTGTAGTAACTACTAACCACAGTGACAGTCACTCTGTATTTATTGTTTTGATGTCACATTCTTTTGTGCTACACACCCAAATAATACTTTTCTAAAGATCATATGTTGAAAAAATGTACAACATTGGGTTAAAAAATTAGACTGCAGAATAAATTATTCTGGGAACTTTGCCCATTCTCTCCCCACCCCCACTTTACAAGGTGGAATTCATTGCACTATAGTCTAAAATAATTTGCAATCAAGATATGGAGAAAATTCCTTTATAAAAATGCTGGGTTGACATTAATGTAATTTTTCCATTGGAGCCATGAAAGACTCTTAAATGAGAAAGACTTGTATAATGAATAACTGTAACTAGCAGTACGGAGCATAATTGCAATAGTTTGTTTGTTTACATTTTGTGTATTTTTCCTTTTCTCTCTTGGAAAAAAAGTTTCCAAAAAGTAACTTCTTTTTTGTGCTGTTTATAGATTTATTTTTCCAAAACAATGCTATAGTTTTTGCTATTTAGATGTAGCAAGAGAATATTATTTCATGAATGAAAGCTTTAAAATAACATGAAACATTTATGTGATTTTTTTTTCTTACTGAACAGTTTTTTTTTCAGTTTATGTACCCAACTGCTGCCCCACTTTTTGGGTACAGAACATTTATTCTGACTGTTCTCTACACACATTTTTTGCATCCAAATACCTTCAAAAGGAAAGAGTCACCCACAGAGTAAAATAATTTTGAGGGGTGGGATGGGGATCCATATTTATTATTTTGCAAGGCACAAAGGCTGTCTGTTTTTAGCTGGGAGACCAAAAAATGATGCATGCCAAACCACATCCCTAATTGACCTTTTAAAAATTCATTTTACTCCAGGCACCCCCCTACCCAAAATCACGAGAAAAATGAATTTTTTTATAAATGATGATTATCAGTGGGATAATTCTCAGACTACTGCTGTGTATGAGCTACCTTTGAATGATGGATTAATAATTCTTGAAGCATTGGCCCCCAAACTCTTATGCCTGTAACATTTATATAAGTGTGTGAAAGAAGAAAAAATCTGAAAACTACATTTTCATGTCTTGAATTGCTAATAAGCTGGACATCCTTAGTAGGTCTAATGAATAAATATAATAGTTTCAAATTCATACATGCCAATAAAATAAAAATGAGTGTTCAGGATGGAGTGTGGAAGTACTCAGTCAAGCATACCTGTTTAGAGTTTCCCTTCATTCTTGGTTTCCGTAACTGTGTTGCAATAAAGCCAGATCTGGAATTAACCAGGGGAAGATGGAAATTTTATGTTTTAAAATTAAAGCTCTTTGGGATAGAAGGAAGATAGCTTTTCCCCTCGTGAAATGAGATGACAAGTTGGCATATCTATAGTATTTCCAGGGTACGAAGTGTTTTACAAATCTTATTTAATTATTGTCATAACACTCCTAACGTTGTTTAGACTTGTGATTTGCCCAAGGCCATCCAGTGAGCATTAGACAGGCCTGCGTGAGAGTTTCAGATTTGGATGCTCACACTGCTAATGTTTGGTCTGACGGTTGCTGAGGCAGCTATTCCTTGCAGTGGCAGCTAGTCAGAATGGGAATTAATAGCTGTATGAAGATGTGGTCAGCCAGTTGTCATCTTTAACAAAAAGCTTGGTTTAATTGGAACTCAGCATGTGCCCCAGAAATATGTTCTCTTTTGGCTTTGCTTCAGGCAATGAACACGGCACTATCGCCAAGGAAACTGGAGAAAACAACAATGGTTTAAGCTCAGTTTGGAGCTGGAATGGTTTAAGCCAGGCATAGGTAAACTCCGGCCCTCCAGATGGTTGGGACTACAGTTCCCATCATCCCTGACAACTGGTCCTGTTAGCTAGGGATGATGGGAATTGTAGTCCCAAACATCTGGAAGGCCAGAGTTTGCCTATGCCTGGTTTAAGCCAAACTTCCGACCATAGCAACAACCTTCATATATGGACCCCACTAAGTGTAAAAAATGATAATTCCCTGGAACTTTTACCATATGAAATGCAAGTGCACTTCCTTATTTAGCTATTCATTAACTCTGGGAAAGTAACAGTGAGGCTTCCTCCAGCAAGCGGCTTCTACCAGTAGCTGAATTAAGTCTAAATGTACTTTTCCAGGGAAATATCTGCACCTTTCCTTGGGGAGGGGGGCACCTGAATATGAGTTCTGATTGGCTAGAGTCCCCAAGTGACCTTCCTATTCCACTTCAGCAGAAAAATTAGTTGGTTATACCTGCTGACACTTCACTAACCGTGTCCTTCGTCACATAGTGTACTTTCTGTCCAGCACTGTCCTTAATTGCAAAATCAGTTGCAGCCTGTGGGAAAAATGATGCTCTACCTAAAAACATGGAGCAACACTGTTCTTATCCCAGCACAGGGCCACCATGGTTTTATTTCCCACCAGTTGTTGGTTGTATTTCCCACCCCAAACTATGGCAGATCTGGCTACCAATCCTTCCTCAGACAGTATAATAAATAAACTTGAATGTTTTGTTCTTTAAATTACACTGCCGGATTTAAAACTTGTTAATAAATTATTCTCCTTTGTGCACAATTAATATTACAGTAGTGGGCTTTAGACATGGAATGAACATATATATGGATTTAGAGATATAGAGATAGATATTGATAAAGCCTACTTATAATTTATATCATTAGACATTATCAGCGTTTCAGTAGTTCCTTGAATTGTGTACTGTCTCTTTAAGGAAACTGTTACATCCTCAAATAAGTTCATTTCCCTACTTAAAACTCATCATTTTCCCAACTTCACCCCTGCTCTCAATCTGGTTAAGTACCAGCTCTAGGCAAGGACTCACTGGAAGTAAACAGGGTTGAATGGAGTTTCTTAGCTGTTACTCACCATCAGCTTCTTGTGATGGATGCGTTTTTCTCTGGAAATCTTGCTTCAGCTTCCCTTGAAGTCTTCCTTTTGATTAGGGACCTGTGGACCAGGACGCAGCAAGAAGGAGTCATGGTGTCCTCCTCTGATGAATTCCTCCTTCTTAAGGCCAGCTGCATAATACTGTCACACTGACCAGAAACTGGATAGCCACCTCTGAAGTCTTCTCATAACTTGCGCCTCTGCCTTAAGTGGTATAAGTTAATAATCACCTCTTCACCACCTTCCTAGCACTAGACCATGCCACCCCTGGAAAGGGCTGTGTTTTCCCTTATATACCTCTAGAGCCACCTGCTCATTGGCCTTTCTAAACTAATGGGGGCAAATAGAACATTCTTAAATGGCCTCCAAAGCTTTTGAATCCTTTTGAATCCTCTAGTCTACTGTACTGTATAAGGTAACAGGCCTAGTTTTGATGTCTCTATAGCTTCATACAGTTATGGCCCCATTTAACCTCTTCCTGTTATTTATAAACACAACAGTATTGCCTTTTAAAACACAGTATTATTACACACAGCTATTCTAATGCATAGGAAACAGGTCCAACTTCCTGCATCTGCAAAGAGTTGGGCTAGATGAACTTCCAACTATATGGAAGTTGGCTATTAAGAATCCTTGGTTTCTGACTGTGTGGTTGCCATGTTATCCTAAATTATATTTAGATGGCTAAGTGGCTACTCTCCTTGGAGGGAAAAAAAGGGAAAGGCCATGTGCAAAGGAAGTGGGAGAGAATTAGCCTGAGGATTTGGACTGGATTTGGATTGTAGTCCATAGATCTTGTTGCAGACATAAAGATCACATGAAAATAAAATACTTAAAACAGAATGTGATGTGCATATTTGCCAGGCTAAATGAGTCCACATGGGTGACTTCCATTCCATGCAACTACACAATATTCACCGTGCTTTTATTTTGTTTTTCTGTTAGAAAACAGTGCTTCAGTGGGTACTGGCAGAGGTTGATGTCGTTTTACAAAAGCCAGCTACTGCCCTGTGGAAGCTGTTGCCGGTGCTCTTGCTTGGAAAGACCAAGTGCCCCCAAATCTAAACTGGTCTCCTGCATTGGTAACATGTTGTATTAACAGCAGATTCATTTATTTCCTAATTAACAAAAAGTGTTCTTTTTATTTAAGCCATCTGGCTGGAGAGCATGTTGTTTAGCTGCTTGCCATTACAGATTGGAGCTACATGGGGAGAAAGATGTCTCAGTTCTTGTTTTGGCTTGTGTCTGGTTTGATGTCGTAGGTGCACTATTGCACATGCTCATCACTGCAGCATTCATTCCTCACTGACTGCAAAAAAGTGTGTTAAAATATTTCTTTTTACCAACAAAACAGGTATTGTTTTGACAGCCTATTTCATGCCACTCCATCAATTGCAATTCAGACTTGCGGTTCTCTTTACACAACAATGAAAGAACCTGGAGCCAAGCTCTTTAGATGACCCTCCTCTGTAGGGGCTTGCCAAGAATTTTAAAATAGCCCCATGGTGGTCTCTTGGCTCATCTTCATTAGTGATGATGTACTTGTGTGGATTCAGTGCTGTAACATGAAAGGTCTACTGCTTTTTACCGATCCATCTTCTCTGCAGTTCCCTTCTGTTTCTCACTGTGCATGTAACCTTTCCCTGGTCTTTCCTAGCTGTGCTGTCTCACATCTCCATTCTGTCTTGAAGTGGAATTCTGCCTGACCTCTAAAATTTTATCTTTCCTGTGCAGCTTTCATTGTTTCTCCACCTTTGCTATATGAGTATTAGTCCATAAATTATCATTTTCAACAGATATGCAATTCTACTTTCCCATAATATCAAAGATCTTCTAGCCTCTGCTATAATCTTCTACTGATACTACTCGTCTTGACCTCCAGGAATATATTAATAAGAATATATTCTTCACCTTAGTTATTCAGGCTGATTCAATTGATCCATGCAATTGGATAGCTTCCACAGCTAAAACAGTAGCAAGCAAAATTGTGCTCTGTAGTCTAGCATTGGCCAACATTATACTCCAGAATTGCAGAAGACAGTATTGGGCCCTGAATTGTTTCTTTGACACATTAGTACTTCGCAACGCATGCAGGTTGACTTGGGAGCAGTCTGACTCGAGACCACAGTGGGAAAAACACATGATTTGTATCCAGGAGGTCACCAGTTCATCCCCTCGCATCTCCAGCTAGTGGTTGGAAAGACTCCTGTCTAGAACTGGAGAACCTTGGCCACTCAGTGTAGACAACACTGATGTAGGTGGATTAATAGTCTGACCTTGTATAAGGCAGCTTCCTACCAGTAGAGAGTACTTTTTTTCAGATGACTGAATCATCAAGATAGCCTCATGCATTTGGGAATGGAGGCATAGTTATAGACCATCTGGATTCTAAGCATACCTCCCTCCGCCTTGCAACCCAAGGCCCACTGTCTAGATGTGATGGTGAAAGAAACAGGTTTCAGTGTGGAGTGTGAAATTGGAGCTGGCAAGGAAACTGGAACAACTAATTGCATGGATGCAATAGATGTTAGGGGTGCTCCACTGAACAGAGCCTCCTCAAATGTAGTTTGGCTTAAAACAGGGATGGGGAAACCATGGCACTCCTGACATTGTTGGACCTTTGTTCCAGCCAGCATGACCAGTTGTGACTGTGGTACAGCTGGTGCCTACCCTTTTAGATCCCAGCAAAAGTCCTGGTTCTTAGCCCAGGATTCTAGTGGAAATACTTACATTTTTATTTCACTGCTTTTGACTTACCTGCCTTGCTTTTTGTAACAGCATTGTGAATTTGAAGTAGTTTTAATTGTAACTCACTCTAAAATGGTTGTTCAATGAAGAGTAGGTAAGGAATGTTTTAAATTTTATAAAAAAAACATACATTTTAAAAAATGGTGAGGGATGATGAGAGTTGTGATCCAACAGCATCCAAGCTCATGAACTGATTCATGTTAGAGTGGCTCTCATGTTTAGAACTATACATTTGTAAGGTAAGCTTTGGCTCAGAGAAGAAGTCTCTGCTCTCTTAACCATGCTTAAGTAGATTGGGCGTGCATCATGGATTCCCATGGATTCCCTCACTCTCCTTTTTTTAATTTTAACTCTGGTCTAGTTATATCTGCACAGTGGTTATCACTTTTATCAAGGTTTGCAACTCTTATTCAAACTTGGTTTGAAGCACTAATTTAAATTTCTAGGAAAAGTTGTGCTCCACAGGTCACACCTTATATTTATTAAAATGTTTATGTTATTCAAATATGCCTAGCAGTTTTCCAGTTGGACTTTGTGAAGAAGCACCAGTTTTTAGGTTGGCTTACAGGTTAGCCGTGTTGTTGTCTGGTGGCCATCATAATACTCAGCAGAGATGTAGACAGGAAAGTTGACTTAGCTGGGTGTCAAGATGGGTATTTCAACATGGAATCAAATGCATACAAAGCTTCATACAACTGTACTGCAACATAAATTTTATGCAGCAGCAAGATCATTAACTATTCTCTAAAACTCTATGGAAAACCTTGCTGTTACGAAAAATTAGAATAAAATAACCCATATCACCAACTAGTAGGATACCCATATGTAATTTTTTTAAATAAAACCCCCAACACAGTCTTTAAAACTTTAAACTGAATATGAATTTGTACCAGAGATGAGGGCAAGCACAAAAACCAGCATTTTTGAGGTTTGATGCTGTACTTTCAAATCAACCAAGATTACACTCCTCTGCTGAAAAGTGTGCCTTCTCTTTTGCCTCTACTACTTTCACATCAAATCTCAGGAATGATGCCATCGCTCCAGGTCAAAGGAAAAGCAGAACCAGCTGCCTTAAGCCAAACAAAGAGCAGGTTTGCTGTCCTCCCTGCTATTTTGGCTTGAGCTCTTCAGACTGGAAAATTCAGAAGCATGATCTCTCAAGCTTTGTAAATGCCAAAGCCATCTAAGAGGAAAATAGGACAAGGCTACCCCCAGGCAAGTTTGTACAGAAATCCGCTGGCTGCAAGGAATATTTACGGTAAACATCGCATAGGATGGAACTGCTCCTTGGAAATTATTCCACGAGAACAATCCTGAAGGAGTATATATAGGCAGATTTTAAAAAGGAACATCTGGGAAATATGGTAGAAGGCAAAGGAAGACTCAACAGATGAGGTATTGCCTTTTCAACAGGGACCACAAGACGGCCATCAACAACAAAGCTGTCTAAACAATATTGGCTCAGCCTTGGAAGGTGATTTCATGTTGACAAGGCACACCAAAGGAGAAAGCACATGGGGTGTGCTTCTGCTGTGCTTCGGGGGAATTTGGGTAGTGAGAGACTGCACCCTTCACATTCTGCTCTGTAAATGGAAAAAAGAGAAAGCCTGGCATCCACAGGCCCACTCTTCCAGTGCTTGCTGGAAAAAGGCACCACAGCTTTAGAAGCAACTACAGCAGCTTGTAAGCAAAAAGGATTAGGTAACTCAAAGTGCCAATAAGATCCTTGAGCCTGGAGAAGGATCCAGATTTGGACCAAGTGCCGCAAGAATTCTTCTGAATTGGACTCACTGTCCTAAAAATATACTGTCAGTATTCATCCATTTCATTTTGAGCCCAGACACTTTAGTATTACGTCTCTCAATATTCTTATAAATGCCATACTGTAAGATAGATGCTTTGATAAATGGTGAAATGCAAAATCTAGGAAAATTGACCTATAAAGGTAGGGAGCACTAGTTGACTATTATATTGATGAGAATAGATTCCAGATTGAGCAAAATTGCCTTACTGTAAAACACTTTGGGAATACACAGTTCCACATCTAATGTGACATTATTGTTATTATAGGTTTGGAGAGGGGGAGGAAATCTAAAGTGTTAGCTAGGGAAGTTACCATTGAACGCCCTTTTTGGTACTGATTTCATTATCACTAGGATAAATCTTAAGAAGACTGTTCTGATTTAGAAATATGACTGCTTATCACTGAGGTGTAGAAACTTCATGCTACATGTTCAAGCAGCAACTTATGTACAACATAAATGAGGGAGTTAAAACTAAGAGCAATTATTCACGATGAGCTTTCTGTGTGTTGAGTGGTATGGTGAGTCATATTTTTGTTGTTGTTGACAGATTATCCCTAAATCATTCAGTCTAGCTGGGAAACTTCTTCCCAGGGAAAGTCTATCTTTAAAAGTTTGGAGATCAGTTTTTGTATCCTTTGTTTGATTATTGTAAGAGAAGGCATCAATTCTCCAGAGAATATTTAGTGTGTGTGTATGTGTGTGTGTGTGTGTGTGTGTGCATGAGGGGCTGCAGGGTAGCGGAATTCCTAAAAATTGTGTGCTTCCCCCATTACGCTGGTTGATTCCTTCTGTTGGTGGACAGAGATCATTGGTTACCACTCACTGATTATTTGTTTGGAATTGTTTCACAATACTTTTTTAAAAAAATAATTGGTGTTTCATTAGTTTTCCTTTGTTGATTCATCAAGGCATAACAGGTTTTATACTTCATATTAATGTGGTTGGTTAGATAGGAGGATGAATATGGCATTCTAAACTCTGTTCAGTTTTGCATTTGCTGGATTTAGCCTTTTAAAACAGCTAAAGTTGCATGAGCTGTCGCTAGCAAATGGCGTATTGTTACATCACCCAAACAGAATGGGTTTCTGCTTTTGGACAACATATCTCTAAAGTTCCTGGCAGATGGCTATCGCAGGAGGTTAGGAAGGATTGAACAGTTTGACAAACACAGCCTCGGAGAACCTCCTCTGGAATTCTAGAGAGGGTTTTCCAGCTAGACTTAGTCATTCCCCCCCCCCCCTCAAATGTCTTGGCATGGCTGATCACTTGAGGGTGACATATGGTAGGAACACGCTCTGAGGGACAAGCCTCCCGGATGGCAAACAGCACCATGCAAAACAGACAGATGGTGGCTTATTCAACCTTGGAAAGTCGTTTAATCCTACATACTGGCAAGGCCTGAGTGTAAAGAGAGACAGACACACAACCCTAATGGAATCTGAAGCAAAGATGTGATGAGTTCACTTACAAATTGCCTAGGACTGAGACTGCCGTAGAGTTGAACAGATATGGTTGTACACAAGGATTTGTGAACATACGAGTTCTGGTTGTTTTGAGCAACATCATAGACTAAAGAACATCAAGCAAAGTCAGCACTTGTTCTTTCAACTAAAATTAAAATGGCATATTTGAAAAGCCACTGATGATTTGACTTGTTCACTTGGTTGAAACTTTGCTTAGGAGAGGTACCTGCTTCTCTTCAGGATTCTGATTACATTTTAAAAGGGAAGTATTCAGGTCTCATTTTCTCTGTCACAAACCATCAGGTTTATAAACAGCCCCCCCAACCACATGTGTATTGCATTTATTTGCATAATACATACAAAGAAAATGGTGAAATACAATATTTTGCTGGCTAACAATGGAGACCAACAAAGTCAGTGACTAAACAGTGGTAATCTATTAAAAAGCCAGGGTTTTTTTAAAAAAAATAATACTAATAAGTTGGGTTTTTTAAAATGTAATTTTTAAGGTCATATAACCTAATATTTAGGTTTCAATTCAACTAAATCGTTGTACTAGCAGGAGCCAACACAATGACTCCTGCTAGTGCAACAGCGCTTTCCTTCCTCTCTGCCTCTCATGCCCTCCTCCAAATCATCTCTTGGGGGTTGGGAGAAGTTCCAGAACAGCACGTGGAGGTGAGGCACATTGTTCCATCTGGGAAGCAGAAATGCTGATGGAACGATTGTATTAGCAGGATGCTGAATTCCATCCTTAAAAACCCCACCAATAGTGAGAAAGTGTTAACCTTTTTATGATTATTGGAGCGATATTTTATAGAGCAGAGTCCTCCTGTGTAGAAAGTCCTTCTAAAGGATGTCCAGCTTCTGAGTTGTCTTGAAAATGCATAATAATTACTCTTCTGATCACTGCAATAGTTGATCAAGAGTTTGGAAATATTCGTGGCTGAGATTTCTTCTCTGTGTTTCCTTCTCAGAATATTTGCCATCACATGCCTGGTTCCAGAGTGCTCATATCCACTTGAACTGGTTTCAAAGGGATACTGTGATTCTCCGATGTCTGCCTTGGTAAGTAGAGCTGTGTGTGGTGTCTCCACAGCCCACCTCCCACCTGATACAGAAACTCTTAAGTTTTGTTTTGAGTAGCCCTGTCATTCTTGATTGTTTTCCCCATCTTCTCCAACACTCTTACCCAACTCGGTGCCATCCAAATGTTTTGGACTACTATGCTGACTGGGGCTGATAGATGTAATACCCCAAAACAGCTGTAGGGGAAGGTTGGTGGACACCAGACAGATGTCAATTCTCCCCAAACACCTCAAGATCAATAGTCTGAAATGGTTTGCAAATATTTTAAAATGTGGCTATTAGAATGATAATAAAGATAGTCTTTCTTACAATGAAGACTGAAATTAAAAATTAAAGTGACCGATCGATATGCACATGCTGCCGCTTTCATTTGGTAGGCAATAGAAAAGGTTTTCATTTTGTAGACAGGCTAGACACTTTGCTGGTCACAGCCTCCTCTTAGAGATTGTGTTTCAAAAAAGGCATATATTTCCTTGCCTGCATTCCTCTGGATACGAATAACTAAGAGGTGCAGCACTTAGGAGAGGAGCCAGCTGTTTGCAGAAATGTCTTCTCTGCCTACAAAAGAGAGAAAAAGTTTAATGGCTCCTAGAAAAACTGACACAATTGTGTTTTCTCAGACATTTCTGCTGAAACAGCGAAGTCTATATCAAACATACGTATCACCAATGATTCCTACTCACCCCCAACATCAGCTAAGGACAATGGGAACACAAGTCAAACCATACATTTTTATATGCTAAATAAAGTCCAAAAGGTGGCCATAGGCATGTGGAACTATTTGTCCTTTTAATACAAGTTCATATAATCTTCTCCATAAAGCAGGTGTGGGAAAACTTTGGCTTTCCAGATGTTGCTGAACTGCAGCTCCCATCACCCCTGGCAATTCTCTGTGCTTGCTAGGGCAGATGGGCATTGTAGTTCAACAACATCTGAATGGCCAAAGGTTCTCCGCTGCTGTCATAAAGCAGGGGGTATTGTTGGGGGTATTGCCTGTCTCATATTATTTTTATCTATGCTACATAGCAGGGGAGGGTAACTTGTTCTGGGTAGCTGGCCAGATCTTTCCCAACCACTGTGGGTGAAATCTGACCAATGGGAGGGTCCGCTTACCTCACACCAGGCGACCTATCTTTACCCACACTTTCTGAAATGAAACCATGTGGGTGAAGACACAGCCCACAAAGCATTGACAGTTGGCTGATCTTCAGCTGATTGTTTGTGCTTGCAGATTGCTAAGCACAGCACTACCTGACCACTATCTGATGTCATAATAAGGCAGGTGAGTGTGATTTGGCCTAAATGGCCCAGCAGGCCTGGGTTCTCCGCTGCTGCCATATTGTGTGAGGGTTGCTGGCTGACCATCTCTTTTGCAGGTTGATTCCTGGCTAATAGTCCAGGATGATCTGTTGATGTTTTATCAAAGGGAGCTAACAATGGGAAATGCTACCCTGGTACCCAGGAGTCAGTCTCTCTCTCTCTCTCTCTCTCTCTCTCTCTCTCTCTCTCTTTCTCTCTCTTGAAATGTGATGCAGTCAGAACTTGGGGAAGGTAACATAGTGCAACACCCTCAAGCTTTGCTAAAATTAGAGAAAAACAGTTAAAAGGTGTTTTACCATTCAGATTTGGAGACAATGAGAGAGCTGAGAGTTTTCTACTTCAGGTTTAGCTGGAAATTAGGGTGCAAGGTTATGGAACTGCAGAAGTTGCACTGTAGAATCTGATGCAGGTTGTGCTGTCTGCTTGCAGAAGTGTCTTCTCCTTTTCCTCTGCTTTAATAAGTAAAGTAGATATTAGGAAGGCACCATAAGCCTCCAGTGCTCTCTCAATCAATGGCAGAGCCAGTATGGTATAGGGAACACAGAAGAAGCACTAAATTTGGTACTGAGCGCACAAGAATTCTGAGAACCACAGAACCACTAAAGAGGTCATCCAGGAAAAGTAAATCAAGCCCCGTGTCACATTCTTGAACTAGGATCCCTGAACTGCAGAGTTGCACTGGCACTACAGGACTGAAAATAATTTCCTTATCCTGATCACAGTCCTAATTTGGGGGAGAGAAGATTCCAGTGCAGCCCACAGTCCTTTCCTGGCAAGCACAAGCTGCCATTGGCTTGGATCCCAGGTTGCTCTGCTATTCATGCAGGGGCAGTGATTGCCGCTCACACTGCAACCCCTCTTCATACCGAGGCTGAGTCTGTCCCAAACCCAGGCCTGAATTGACTGAAATGGGTCAAGATAATGTGTTCCCTCCCAAACAGTCTTAAAATCCAATATATATTCATCTTAATAATAGCAGTTTCCCAAGGATCCTGGGTGGTATTCAGTGTTAGTCCTACTCAGAGTAGACCCATTAAAGCTAATAAACATGACTAACTTAGATTCATTAATTTCAGTGGGTTTACTCTGAGAAGCACTTAGCTAAATACAACCCACGGTCTCCAACTTAAAACAGAAAAACCAAATCAAATGTTTTGAGGCAAACCCCATTTTCAATAAAGCAGACAATTTTCTACTCATTTCAAAGGATGGGTTGGGGAGAATAAACTCTAGGGATGTTTCCAACATATTTCTTGAAAATACATCATCTCTTCTGTCTCTGAACGTCCTTAATTTTGTTAAAAAATAACACTTTAAGCTTTTGGGCAGTTCTTCCTAAGAACCAGCATCTTACTGTTATTTTTCTTAGCATATCCTTTCATTATTAAAAGCTTGGTTCTGCAGCTGTCTTGCATACAGATCCTCCCTTTGAAGTCCCAATAGCTTCCAGCGCTGAGTGGACTGCAGACTTTGCCTCTGTGTGTTTTGGTTATGTAACAGATTAGATCACTATGAGCATAGTCGGATGATCTCAACAGAGTGGAAATGAGGGATTTGAGCAGGAGAAAGAACAAGATACAGCGTTTGTTTTAGTTTTATTTAAAAATGATTGCTACCCAAGATAGCAGCATGCCATTGAATGCGAAAGTAACCACACCATAGCAAATGCTGCCTTCCTTTCATTTTTATATTAGAAAAATGTTTCCCATGTGGCAAATAATAGGATTATTGGGAGTCAATCAAAGCAACACAAGGGACTAATGAAAGAAGAGGGGGGAAGATACATGGCTTTCTAAACATCATCAGAAATCTGTAGGTCTCTTTAGTTAAATATTTGGGAATGGCTGTCTAGTAAAGTATTTGGTTAGCCATATAAATAAAATGTTATCTCATCTATATTTTCCTCACCCCTCTGAGTAAAATTCATGCCACATCCAATTTGGATACAAATATATAGTCTGATAATTTGTCAATGGCTAACATGTGCTGTGGAAGTTAAAGGTCAAGGCAGTGCAACATACAGTCTTAAAAATGCTACTTCTACAGGAGACTAAGGGGCTGGTTAGCACAGTTGGTTAGAGCGTGGCGCTAATAATGCCAAGATCCCTGTATGGGCCATTTTTCATACTTCGTACAGGAGACGAAACGAGTTTCAAGCACAACCTGCAAAGTTAAATGTGGGTAGTTTATATCCATTCCTTATCTGTCATATTTTTTTCATACTCAGTATGCCTTAGTAGGCAAGTACGTTTTGACTATAAAAGAATAGTGGTGTGTTTTTTTTTTTTAAAAAAACCCCTCATTGCATTTATATATGTTGACAGTGATCATTGTGCTAATTATGTTTATAAAGTTGGGGTCCAAGTCCAATTGGCTCCTCTGCTACAGTAGGATACTTTTCCATTCTTACCCCTGCTGAGTTTTAGTATATGGTAGCTGTTTCCATTTCACATAGCAAGCAAGTGGCATAATAGTATGCTGATTGTGCTGAATAATGGAAATGTATTCCCCATAGGATAAGTGGAGGTGACTCTGTGGCATACTACAGATATAGCACTAAACTGTGACCCCCATCTGCACTCTACATTTTAAAGCAGTATCATACCACTTTAAACAGTCAAAGCAGTGCAAGGTGGTAGCACACAAGCATGAGACTTGTGTATGTATTACCAACCTAAACTATAGCTTTGTATTACATCCATACCAGGCCTGTGTTTGTGCCAGCATGTGTATCTGCAAGAAATTATTGTCCACATCAGAAAATAAAAAAGTGCAAGTTAGGAAGACACCCTTTTCTAAAGCACAGTTCAGTCCTGCTGTACCTTTTGCTACCTCTTATTGTGTTTGCGCAGAGATCTCAACAACATGCCCTTTTAAAATCTGCTTTTGGTTTTTCTTGGAGAGGTGTCATTTTTCGCTTCAAGAAGCTGAAAGTTCATCATGCGACTCAACAGATCAGTAAATGAAGTTCTTGAGTGTTACACACATGCAGTGCACACTTTAGACAAGCAGCTAACTTCTCCACTTCTGATAGCATTCAACTGAAATCTCAATTTTCATAATGTTTTAATGAAGAATGAAAAGTTGCCTTAATGTGGATGAGTAAGCCATTCCTCAAGTCATCAAAGAAGAAGGGGAAAATAATAATTAGAAGTCATGCTTGAAAGACTATCTGGTGTAGTTTAATGGCAGGTTGGCATTTTCTTCCCGCCCCTCAAATCATGCCAGGGGAAAATTGCTGATGAGTCATGATATGCTGTAAGTGCTGCAATGAGGGGGGCATGTAAGAGTATGATTCATAAATAATTGCTGGTAGGGATGAAAAAGTCGACCAATATCCTATAAAACAGGGAGACCTGTCACAAAAGCTTAATCTACCTATAGTCAGGGGATAAATTAATGACCAGTATGGATGTCACTTTAATTTTGCTCCTGCAATATGTGTGTTATGTGTGTACCACAATGCAGTTACATTGGGTACTTCCAAAACAATTTAACAGGAATTCAGTACTGAACTGTCTAGGGCTTTGTTGCTTAATAAGATGAATCTCAAACTTTTTTTGTAATTATGCTGAACAGCAGTTAGTAACTTTGCAGGCTTACTCATTTGCAGCTAATGATTTCATTTAATAAAATATAGTAAATCTAGACAACAGCCAGGACATTTTGCTAGCATTTCCTATGCCACAATTTGGAAGTGTGTATAAGCAAAGCAAACTTAATAGTCTGCAAACTATACAAGGCAAAGGACAATAGTGGGTCTCCACAAATCAAAGTAAATTTTGTTTGAACTAAGGCTTTCAAAAAGCGTTTGATAAAGTCCCTCTCATCAAAGGCTCTTGAGTAGACTTGGCAGACATGGGATGATAGCTCTTCCTATGAGTCAATAACTGATTAAGAAAAGGAAGCAGCGAATAGGAATATCTGGACTGTTCTCAGTTAAGTCACAATGTAAGTTATCGTGAACATAGGTGTGAACTCCCTGGGACCCTGGGTGCTTGAGCACCCACAAAATTCCCCATAAAGGGGCTGGGCACTCACAAATTTTGGTGCCATGGCCATGAACGCTGCATGGCACCCATGGCCCCAGGCACCCACAGTTGTGGGGCCAAGCTGGCACTCCTGATCCTGAATATGTAGTATTGTGGGTGGTGCTGTGGTCTAAACCACTGAGCCTCTTGGGCTTGCTGACTGGTTCAAATCCCCATGACGGGGTGAGCTCCTGTTGCTCTGTCCCAGCTCCTGCCAACCTAGCAGTTCAAAAGCATGCCAGTGCAAAGAGATAACTAGGTACCGCTGTGATGGGAAGGTAAACGGCGTTTCTGTGCATTTTGGCACTCGTCCATATCTCTTTCCTGCTTTCTATTAATTGGATTCTAGGAAAGGGGTGGCCACCAAGCAATTTCAAATGGCCCTGGAAGACTTCAACAGTTTGGTGACAGTGGTGCACTTTTTTATTTTTAATGTATCGGTCCACTTTGTGTATACAGTGCGTTAGAGCAGCAGGTGAATAAGATCATCCTCACCTTGCCTTGTTTCAAGACATTCAATGGGGCTTTTCATACAGTTCCAATGGAGCTGCTGCTTCCAGATCACTCAGCGATGATCAGCAGCACTCGGGTATCATTGGAGGTTTCTGATGATAACCTGAGTACCAGTGATAAATTCTATGGAAGCAGAGCTTCTATTGGTAACCACAGGAGAAACCCCACCTTGAAGCAATATGCCAGGCAAGAAAAATTGACTTTGCTGGAAGCTGCTACTTCAAAGGGCCCTGAGGCAGCAGTTTCCAAGGCCTTCCCTCATTCCTGCCATCAGGAAAGGTAAAAGGCAAGGGAAGCTGCCTGCAGTTGAATGTGCCTGCTATATACACGATCTACATGATCGTGCAAACCTCTTTGTGTGTTGTGAATTTGTGTGAGAGAGAGAGAGAAAGAAAGGGGGGGGGGAGAGAGATTGTCCGCGACAACTTTGGCAACACCCATATTTTGACCATACTCACTGTACATTGTAGTCTTTTGAGGTTACAGTGGGGCAATATGGCCCTCTGGCTGAAAAGGTTTCTAGGGAATGCAGAATGTTGCCATGATTCAAGTTTTCTCTTTCACCCAGCAAGAGTGTCCTGCTCATTGTCGACCCAAATATGACAAATGTTGTAAATCTAGTAACCTAATAGCTTCTACCTTCATTTGGCCTTAATGTGGAGGTGTTTTCTTAATGTCAGGAGGAGGCTTGATTAATTTACCGGGGTTTGATATGGGTAACATTTAAAACGGTAAAATAAGTTTGGTAGTCCGTTCATTTTTATTGCAGCTCCCTTTGCAGCAATTTACCTCATGGAGCAGAGAAATAGTTTGTCAGAATTATTTCCAGATACTTAATTTACTGTGGAATTACTTAATGCCTGTGTTTTTAAAAATACATTCAAACCAATTATAGGCAGATATTTAGTTATATTCAGTATATTTATTTACATGAACACATTACCTGCGCTTTAGCTTTGTATGCAAGTTTTACCTTTTTATTTCATGTAATTTTTGTATTAGGTGGTTTTAATATTTTACTTGCAAACCACCCAGATAACTTTAAAAAACAAAAACAAAACAAAACTGGGTATTGAAAGTAAATGCATAAAACATACTTCCTCCAAATCAGAAACTCTTATCTTGGGTGGATTGATTTCAAATTGTTTTTTAAGTTACAAAGAGTTAAATATGCATGCTGAAATTTAGCAGCACTGCAGATACTTCTGACAACAGTGGCTATAACCTACTAGATGTCCTCTGTATAAGCACCAATGTGACTTTGGGGACTGCTGAGACTCAGTCTGTTGCGACTGGCATCAGTTGCCACAGGCAAGTAATCACAAGAAACTGACCTTGGCGAAAGCACATTTTACACTTCAGTGCTGTTCGACTGTGTGTGTGTGTGTGTGTGTGTGTGTGAGAGAGAGAGAGAGAGAGAGAGAGAGAACGAACAATATGAATAAAAGGAAGGCAAAAGGATTATCACAATTTTCAGAAATTTCAGAGGTACAGTATATGCACAAATATAGACTAAACCTCTGGATGCCCAATTTTATTTCAATTTAATTTTTATGTCAATTTTCCTGGAAATACGTATCAAAAAGTGCTATACGAAATAACTATATATTTTTAAACAGAAAAACAGGAGTGGCTGCTTTTAAAATATACCTCTCAAGGAGTGTGCAAAACAACTAACCAAGCTTCTTTCTATTCCTCACTGTGCATTGTTACCAGAAATAACAAATTCAAAAACAATATGTATGATTAAAAAAAAAGACCTTTTATAACTTAATTTTAAAATGCATTCGTTGCGGTCCCAGTTTAAACTTTTTGCTGCAACTATGAATACTGTGCACTATAATGGTGTCTTTTGCGCTGCAACATGCGCTCAGTTGCCACTAATTAAGAACTTGATGGAGAACTTTATCACAACCCCTGATGCAAAAGGCACACATTTTCTGTGTGTGCTTTTCAACTTGCATATACAATGGCTTGAGGCTTTGAACTGCACAGTTTGTCAAGCCAGAAACAATGTTTTTCAGGGACATTGATGACCTAGGGCAGATAAACTGACAGGCACTGTGCCAGAGGCACAACCTCCAGAATTTAGACTGCCATGTGGTAACTTATAAGATACCTTTTACAGTTTTCAACACTGGATGGCTCAAGTAAAAAACCCAGTTTAGTTTATTCTTCAGATGCACGTTTGTTTCTTAGAAATATTATTTAAGATTATGAACAACTTAGTTATCCCAGTGTCCAAGACGCAGGCTGGTTTGCATACCCTCCAACATGTTGCCCAGAAAACTTAGACACACATCTTTTGGGACATACTCCTGCACAAGTCGTGTGATGTGACCCATGCGAGATTGTGCCCCAAAACATCTTGCAGGCCGTGGTGCCGAAAAACACACATTTTGGGCACCGTGCTCTGGAGAACACAGCCCCCCAAAATAGGATGTCCCGATTTAATTGGGGCATTCAGAGATTACCCGTTTGTCTCCAGGCCCAGTTCAAAGCACTGAGGATGACCTTTATAAATAGCATCAGTCGAGGAAACCTCAGGGGCTGCCTTCTTCCTACCAGCCTTCCTGTTCCAAAAGATTTGACAGAAGTTTGTCTCTTTGTCTTCTTGATGGTGCACCCTTGGCTGATAAGAGCTAGGGAAAAGACCTCCTTTGTGGCGTCACCCAATTTACAGAACTCTTTGATTCCCCAGTGGTGTTTTACTGTATAACAAAAACCTTTTAGTTTAGGCAGATGTTTTATCAGCTAGGCAGGTTTTTATCCAATGCTTTTCTTATAGACTCACTGCTGCACTTTATATATACCATTGTATTTTATGGTTGCTTTGAATTCGTGATAGCCACTCTGAGTGGTGCATAGGCAGGATATACCAATTCAAAATAAATAAATAATAAAATTATTGGGAATCTAAATGAGTGAAAATTAGCTTTTTAGCAGGGAAGCGGCAGAGACTGAACTCACTTGCCCTCCTACATGCTGATTTTAAGCATTTTAAGAAGAGCTTTTGCATATGCAACCCTGGCTGTTGGATTAGGGAAACCTGTGTGCAGTGCCTATTTACATGTACAATACCCAATTCAGCTAAGGATATACACTGGAAGCTTGCTTCCACATTCAAATTTCCCCCAGCTGGATCAAAGCAGACCAAAGCCGTGTTTCAATTCCTGAAGCTCTCCACCCATGCAAATTGGCTGATTTCAACCACACAGTTCCAAATTGTAATCACCACTGCTTGCTTCCAACTTAGTGTGTTCAGGATTATGACGCAGGACAAAAAAGGTTCTGGAAGTTGGAACAATTGGTATAACCAATTAGTAAGTCAAGTTGCCTTCCTACTGGCAAAGTATTGATCCTTAAGTGGATGCCTTAGTATATGCAAACAAATCATGTTTATTTAAATTTTCTATGCTGCCTTTCTGCCTTTCTCTTCAGCTATAATGTAGTTTCACTAATTCCCATTCCTCAGTCATTTGGGAGAGAGAGAATTTCTGTTAGTAACTACGAGTGCCTCACTTCTT